>NC_051849.1:85101526-94528648 GCF_905115235.1 Hermetia illucens | reverse complement strand
ATTTTTGGAGGAATCTGGGGAAAAACTTTAAACGCTTATATCTCCGTTAATATTGAGAATTTCGCAAAAAGGAGCTTAATTCGTGATCACTACTATTGGTAGAGGGTCTGAGCTTCAAAATGGTATATAGGTTGTGGGGTCTAGGTGCCAGGAAAATTTCTGATTTTTGGAGGAATCTGGGGAAAAACTTTAAACGCTTATATCTCCGTTAATATTGAGAATTTCGCAAAAAGGAGCTTAATTTGTGATCACTACTATTGGTAGAGGGTCTGAGCTTCAAAATGGTATATAGGTTGTGGGGTCTAGGTGCCAGGAAAATTTCTGATTTTTGGAGGAATCTGGGGAAAAACTTTAAACGCTTATATCTCCGTTAATATTGAGAATTTCGCAAAAAGGAGCTTAATTTGTGATCACTACTATTGGTAGAGGGTCTGAGCTTCAAAATGGTATATAGGTTGTGGGGTCTAGGTGCCAGGAAAATTTCTGATTTTTGGAGGAATCTGGGGAAAAACTTTAAACGCTTATATCTCCGTTAATATTGAGAATTTCGCAAAAAGGAGCTTAATTTGTGATCACTACTATTGGTAGAGGGTCTGAGCTTCAAAATGGTATATAGGTTGTGGGGTCTAGGTGCCAGGAAAATTTCTGATTTTTGGAGGAATCTGGGGAAAAACTTTAAACGCTTATATCTCCGTTAATATTGAGAATTTCGCAAAAAGGAGCTTAATTTGTGATCACTACTATTGGTAGAGGGTCTGAGCTTCAAAATGGTATATAGGTTGTGGGGTCTAGGTGCCAGGAAAATTTCTGATTTTTGGAGGAATCTGGGGAAAAACTTTAAACGCTTATATCTCCGTTAATATTGAGAATTTCGCAAAAAGGAGCTTAATTTGTGATCACTACTATTGGTAGAGGGTCTGAGCTTCAAAATGGTATATAGGTTGTGGGGTCTAGGTGCCAGGAAAATTTCTGATTTTTGGAGGAATCTGGGGAAAAACTTTAAACGCTTATATCTCCGTTAATATTGAGAATTTCGCAAAAAGGAGCTTAATTTGTGATCACTACTATTGGTAGAGGGTCTGAGCTTCAAAATGGTATATAGGTTGTGGGGTCTAGGTGCCAGGAAAATTTCTGATTTTTGGAGGAATCTGGGGAAAAACTTTAAACGCTTATATCTCCGTTAATATTGAGAATTTCGCAAAAAGGAGCTTAATTTGTGATCACTACTATTGGTAGAGGGTCTGAGCTTCAAAATGGTATATAGGTTGTGGGGTCTAGGTGCCAGGAAAATTTCTGATTTTTGGAGGAATCTGGGGAAAAACTTTAAACGCTTATATCTCCGTTAATATTGAGAATTTCGCAAAAAGGAGCTTAATTTGTGATCACTACTACTGGTAGAGGGTCTGAGCTTCAAAATGGTATATAGGTTGTGGGGTCTAGGTGCCAGGAAAATTTCTGATTTTTGGAGGAATCTGGGGAAAAACTTTAAACGCTTATATCTCCGTTAATATTGAGAATTTCGCAAAAAGGAGCTTAATTTGTGATCACTACTATTGGTAGAGGGTCTGAGCTTCAAAATGGTATATAGGTTGTGGGGTCTAGGTGCCAGGAAAATTTCTGATTTTTGGAGGAATCTGGGGAAAAACTTTAAACGCTTATATCTCCGTTAATATTGAGAATTTCGCAAAAAGGAGCTTAATTTGTGATCACTACTATTGGTAGAGGGTCTGAGCTTCAAAATGGTATATAGGTTGTGGGGTCTAGGTGCCAGGAAAATTTCTGATTTTTGGAGGAATCTGGGGAAAAACTTTAAACGCTTATATCTCCGTTAATATTGAGAATTTCGCAAAAAGGAGCTTAATTCGTGATCACTACTATTGGTAGAGGGTCTGAGCTTCAAAATGGTATATAGGTTGTGGGGTCTAGGTGCCAGGAAAATTTCTGATTTTTGGAGGAATCTGGGGAAAAACTTTAAACGCTTATATCTCCGTTAATATTGAGAATTTCGCAAAAAGGAGCTTAATTCGTGATCACTACTATTGGTAGAGGGTCTGAGCTTCAAAATGGTATATAGGTTGTGGGGTCTAGGTGCCAGGAAAATTTCTGATTTTTGGAGGAATCTGGGGAAAAACTTTAAACGCTTATATCTCCGTTAATATTGAGAATTTCGCAAAAAGGAGCTTAATTTGTGATCACTACTATTGGTAGAGGGTCTGAGCTTCAAAATGGTATATAGGTTGTGGGGTCTAGGTGCCAGGAAAATTTCTGATTTTTGGAGGAATCTGGGGAAAAACTTTAAACGCTTATATCTCCGTTAATATTGAGAATTTCGCAAAAAGGAGCTTAATTCGTGATCACTACTATTGGTAGAGGGTCTGAGCTTCAAAATGGTATATAGGTTGTGGGGTCTAGGTGCCAGGAAAATTTCTGATTTTTGGAGGAATCTGGGGAAAAACTTTAAACGCTTATATCTCCGTTAATATTGAGAATTTCGCAAAAAGGAGCTTAATTCGTGATCACTACTATTGGTAGAGGGTCTGAGCTTCAAAATGGTATATAGGTTGTGGGGTCTAGGTGCCAGGAAAATTTCTGATTTTTGGAGGAATCTGGGGAAAAACTTTAAACGCTTATATCTCCGTTAATATTGAGAATTTCGCAAAAAGGAGCTTAATTCGTGATCACTACTATTGGTAGAGGGTCTGAGCTTCAAAATGGTATATAGGTTGTGGGGTCTAGGTGCCAGGAAAATTTCTGATTTTTGGAGGAATCTGGGGAAAAACTTTAAACGCTTATATCTCCGTTAATATTGAGAATTTCGCAAAAAGGAGCTTAATTCGTGATCACTACTACTGGTAGAGGGTCTGAGCTTCAAAATGGTATATAGGTTGTGGGGTCTAGGTGCCAGGAAAATTTCTGATTTTTGGAGGAATCTGGGGAAAAACTTTAAACGCTTATATCTCCGTTAATATTGAGAATTTCGCAAAAAGGAGCTTAATTCGTGATCACTACTACTGGTAGAGGGTCTGAGCTTCAAAATGGTATATAGGTTGTGGGGTCTAGGTGCCAGGAAAATTTCTGATTTTTGGAGGAATCTGGGGAAAAACTTTAAACGCTTATATCTCCGTTAATATTGAGAATTTCGCAAAAAGGAGCTTAATTCGTGATCACTACTATTGGTAGAGGGTCTGAGCTTCAAAATGGTATATAGGTTGTGGGGTCTAGGTGCCAGGAAAATTTCTGATTTTTGGAGGAATCTGGGGAAAAACTTTAAACGCTTATATCTCCGTTAATATTGAGAATTTCGCAAAAAGGAGCTTAATTCGTGATCACTACTATTGGTAGAGGGTCTGAGCTTCAAAATGGTATATAGGTTGTGGGGTCTAGGTGCCAGGAAAATTTCTGATTTTTGGAGGAATCTGGGGAAAAACTTTAAACGCTTATATCTCCGTTAATATTGAGAATTTCGCAAAAAGGAGCTTAATTCGTGATCACTACTACTGGTAGAGGGTCTGAGCTTCAAAATGGTATATAGGTTGTGGGGTCTAGGTGCCAGGAAAATTTCTGATTTTTGGAGGAATCTGGGGAAAAACTTTAAACGCTTATATCTCCGTTAATATTGAGAATTTCGCAAAAAGGAGCTTAATTCGTGATCACTACTATTGGTAGAGGGTCTGAGCTTCAAAATGGTATATAGGTTGTGGGGTCTAGGTGCCAGGAAAATTTCTGATTTTTGGAGGAATCTGGGGAAAAACTTTAAACGCTTATATCTCCGTTAATATTGAGAATTTCGCAAAAAGGAGCTTAATTCGTGATCACTACTATTGGTAGAGGGTCTGAGCTTCAAAATGGTATATAGGTTGTGGGGTCTAGGTGCCAGGAAAATTTCTGATTTTTGGAGGAATCTGGGGAAAAACTTTAAACGCTTATATCTCCGTTAATATTGAGAATTTCGCAAAAAGGAGCTTAATTCGTGATCACTACTATTGGTAGAGGGTCTGAGCTTCAAAATGGTATATAGGTTGTGGGGTCTAGGTGCCAGGAAAATTTCTGATTTTTGGAGGAATCTGGGGAAAAACTTTAAACGCTTATATCTCCGTTAATATTGAGAATTTCGCAAAAAGGAGCTTAATTCGTGATCACTACTATTGGTAGAGGGTCTGAGCTTCAAAATGGTATATAGGTTGTGGGGTCTAGGTGCCAGGAAAATTTCTGATTTTTGGAGGAATCTGGGGAAAAACTTTAAACGCTTATATCTCCGTTAATATTGAGAATTTCGCAAAAAGGAGCTTAATTCGTGATCACTACTACTGGTAGAGGGTCTGAGCTTCAAAATGGTATATAGGTTGTGGGGTCTAGGTGCCAGGAAAATTTCTGATTTTTGGAGGAATCTGGGGAAAAACTTTAAACGCTTATATCTCCGTTAATATTGAGAATTTCGCAAAAAGGAGCTTAATTCGTGATCACTACTACTGGTAGAGGGTCTGAGCTTCAAAATGGTATATAGGTTGTGGGGTCTAGGTGCCAGGAAAATTTCTGATTTTTGGAGGAATCTGGGGAAAAACTTTAAACGCTTATATCTCCGTTAATATTGAGAATTTCGCAAAAAGGAGCTTAATTTCGTGATCACTACTATTGGTAGAGGGTCTGAGCTTCAAAATGGTATATAGGTTGTGGGGTCTAGGTGCCAGGAAAATTTCTGATTTTTGGAGGAATCTGGGGAAAAACTTTAAACGCTTATATCTCCGTTAATATTGAGAATTTCGCAAAAAGGAGCTTAATTCGTGATCACTACTACTGGTAGAGGGTCTGAGCTTCAAAATGGTATATAGGTTGTGGGGTCTAGGTGCCAGGAAAATTTCTGATTTTTGGAGGAATCTGGGGAAAAACTTTAAACGCTTATATCTCCGTTAATATTGAGAATTTCGCAAAAAGGAGCTTAATTTGTGATCACTACTATTGGTAGAGGGTCTGAGCTTCAAAATGGTATATAGGTTGTGGGGTCTAGGTGCCAGGAAAATTTCTGATTTTTGGAGGAATCTGGGGAAAAACTTTAAACGCTTATATCTCCGTTAATATTGAGAATTTCGCAAAAAGGAGCTTAATTTGTGATCACTACTACTGGTAGAGGGTCTGAGCTTCAAAATGGTATATAGGTTGTGGGGTCTAGGTGCCAGGAAAATTTCTGATTTTTGGAGGAATCTGGGGAAAAACTTTAAACGCTTATATCTCCGTTAATATTGAGAATTTCGCAAAAAGGAGCTTAATTTGTGATCACTACTACTGGTAGAGGGTCTGAGCTTCAAAATGGTATATAGGTTGTGGGGTCTAGGTGCCAGGAAAATTTCTGATTTTTGGAGGAATCTGGGGAAAAACTTTAAACGCTTATATCTCCGTTAATATTGAGAATTTCGCAAAAAGGAGCTTAATTTGTGATCACTACTATTGGTAGAGGGTCTGAGCTTCAAAATGGTATATAGGTTGTGGGGTCTAGGTGCCAGGAAAATTTCTGATTTTTGGAGGAATCTGGGGAAAAACTTTAAACGCTTATATCTCCGTTAATATTGAGAATTTCGCAAAAAGGAGCTTAATTTGTGATCACTACTATTGGTAGAGGGTCTGAGCTTCAAAATGGTATATAGGTTGTGGGGTCTAGGTGCCAGGAAAATTTCTGATTTTTGGAGGAATCTGGGGAAAAACTTTAAACGCTTATATCTCCGTTAATATTGAGAATTTCGCAAAAAGGAGCTTAATTTGTGATCACTACTATTGGTAG
The DNA here is from genome assembly GCF_905115235.1 of Hermetia illucens. Classification (NCBI taxonomy): domain Eukaryota; kingdom Metazoa; phylum Arthropoda; class Insecta; order Diptera; family Stratiomyidae; genus Hermetia; species Hermetia illucens. The sequence continues at coordinate 94,522,875 of NC_051849.1, read as the reverse complement.
AGGGTCTGAGCTTCAAAATGGTATATAGGTTGTGGGGTCTAGGTGCCAGGAAAATTTCTGATTTTTGGAGGAATCTGGGGAAAAACTTTAAACGCTTATATCTCCGTTAATATTGAGAATTTCGCAAAAAGGAGCTTAATTCGTGATCACTACTACTGGTAGAGGGTCTGAGCTTCAAAATGGTATATAGGTTGTGGGGTCTAGGTGCCAGGAAAATTTCTGATTTTTGGAGGAATCTGGGGAAAAACTTTAAACGCTTATATCTCCGTTAATATTGAGAATTTCGCAAAAAGGAGCTTAATTCGTGATCACTACTATTGGTAGAGGGTCTGAGCTTCAAAATGGTATATAGGTTGTGGGGTCTAGGTGCCAGGAAAATTTCTGATTTTTGGAGGAATCTGGGGAAAAACTTTAAACGCTTATATCTCCGTTAATATTGAGAATTTCGCAAAAAGGAGCTTAATTCGTGATCACTACTATTGGTAGAGGGTCTGAGCTTCAAAATGGTATATAGGTTGTGGGGTCTAGGTGCCAGGAAAATTTCTGATTTTTGGAGGAATCTGGGGAAAAACTTTAAACGCTTATATCTCCGTTAATATTGAGAATTTCGCAAAAAGGAGCTTAATTCGTGATCACTACTATTGGTAGAGGGTCTGAGCTTCGAAATGGTATATAGGTGTGTTAACGCTTATATCTCCATTAATATTGAGAATTTCGCAAAAGGAGCTTAATTCGTGATCGCTACTATTGGTAAAGGGTCTGAGCTTCAAAATGGTATATAGGTTGTGGGGTCTAGGTGCCAGGAAAATTTCTGATTTTTGGAGGAATGTGGGGAAAAACTTTAAACGCTTATATCTCCGTTAATATTGAGAATTTCGCAAAAAGGAGCTTAATTCGTGATCACTGCTATTGGTAGAGGGTCTGAGCTTCAAAATGGTATATAGGTTGTGGGGTCTAGGTGCCAGGAAAATTTCTGATTTTTGGAGGAATCTGGGGAAAAACTTTAAACGCTTATATCTCCGTTAATATTGAGAATTTCGCAAAAAGGAGCTTAATTTGTGATCACTACTATTGGTAGAGGGTCTGAGCTTCAAAATGGTATATAGGTTGTGGGGTCTAGGTGCCAGGAAAATTTCTGATTTTTGGAGGAATCTGGGGAAAAACTTTAAACGCTTATATCTCCGTTAATATTGAGAATTTCGCAAAAAGGAGCTTAATTTGTGATCACTACTATTGGTAGAGGGTCTGAGCTTCAAAATGGTATATAGGTTGTGGGGTCTAGGTGCCAGGAAAATTTCTGATTTTTGGAGGAATCTGGGGAAAAACTTTAAACGCTTATATCTCCGTTAATATTGAGAATTTCGCAAAAAGGAGCTTAATTTGTGATCACTACTACTGGTAGAGGGTCTGAGCTTCAAAATGGTATATAGGTTGTGGGGTCTAGGTGCCAGGAAAATTTCTGATTTTTGGAGGAATCTGGGGAAAAACTTTAAACGCTTATATCTCCGTTAATATTGAGAATTTCGCAAAAAGGAGCTTAATTTGTGATCACTACTATTGGTAGAGGGTCTGAGCTTCAAAATGGTATATAGGTTGTGGGGTCTAGGTGCCAGGAAAATTTCTGATTTTTGGAGGAATCTGGGGAAAAACTTTAAACGCTTATATCTCCGTTAATATTGAGAATTTCGCAAAAAGGAGCTTAATTCGTGATCACTACTACTGGTAGAGGGTCTGAGCTTCAAAATGGTATATAGGTTGTGGGGTCTAGGTGCCAGGAAAATTTCTGATTTTTGGAGGAATCTGGGGAAAAACTTTAAACGCTTATATCTCCGTTAATATTGAGAATTTCGCAAAAAGGAGCTTAATTCGTGATCACTACTATTGGTAGAGGGTCTGAGCTTCAAAATGGTATATAGGTTGTGGGGTCTAGGTGCCAGGAAAATTTCTGATTTTTGGAGGAATCTGGGGAAAAACTTTAAACGCTTATATCTCCGTTAATATTGAGAATTTCGCAAAAAGGAGCTTAATTCGTGATCACTACTATTGGTAGAGGGTCTGAGCTTCAAAATGGTATATAGGTTGTGGGGTCTAGGTGCCAGGAAAATTTCTGATTTTTGGAGGAATCTGGGGAAAAACTTTAAACGCTTATATCTCCGTTAATATTGAGAATTTCGCAAAAAGGAGCTTAATTTGTGATCACTACTATTGGTAGAGGGTCTGAGCTTCAAAATGGTATATAGGTTGTGGGGTCTAGGTGCCAGGAAAATTTCTGATTTTTCGAGGAATCTGGGGAAAAACTTTAAACGCTTATATCTCCGTTAATATTGAGAATTTCGCAAAAAGGAGCTTAATTTGTGATCACTACTATTGGTAGAGGGTCTGAGCTTCAAAATGGTATATAGGTTGTGGGGTCTAGGTGCCAGGAAAATTTCAGATTTTGGAGGAATCTGGGGAAAAACTTTAAACGCTTATATCTCCGTTAATATTGAGAATTTCGCAAAAAGGAGCTTAATTTGTGATCACTACTATTGGTAGAGGGTCTGAGCTTCAAAATGGTATATAGGTTGTGGGGTCTAGGTGCCAGGAAAATTTCTGATTTTTGGAGGAATCTGGGGAAAAACTTTAAACGCTTATATCTCCGTTAATATTGAGAATTTCGCAAAAAGGAGCTTAATTTGTGATCACTACTATTGGTAGAGGGTCTGAGCTTCAAAATGGTATATAGGTTGTGGGGTCTAGGTGCCAGGAAAATTTCTGATTTTTGGAGGAATCTGGGGAAAAACTTTAAACGCTTATATCTCCGTTAATATTGAGAATTTCGCAAAAAGGAGCTTAATTTGTGATCACTACTATTGGTAGAGGGTCTGAGCTTCAAAATGGTATATAGGTTGTGGGGTCTAGGTGCCAGGAAAATTTCTGATTTTTGGAGGAATCTGGGGAAAAACTTTAAACGCTTATATCTCCGTTAATATTGAGAATTTCGCAAAAAGGAGCTTAATTTGTGATCACTACTATTGGTAGAGGGTCTGAGCTTCAAAATGGTATATAGGTTGTGGGGTCTAGGTGCCAGGAAAATTTCTGATTTTTGGAGGAATCTGGGGAAAAACTTTAAACGCTTATATCTCCGTTAATATTGAGAATTTCGCAAAAAGGAGCTTAATTTGTGATCACTACTATTGGTAGAGGGTCTGAGCTTCAAAATGGTATATAGGTTGTGGGGTCTAGGTGCCAGGAAAATTTCTGATTTTTGGAGGAATCTGGGGAAAAACTTTAAACGCTTATATCTCCGTTAATATTGAGAATTTCGCAAAAAGGAGCTTAATTCGTGATCACTACTATTGGTAGAGGGTCTGAGCTTCAAAATGGTATATAGGTTGTGGGGTCTAGGTGCCAGGAAAATTTCTGATTTTTGGAGGAATCTGGGGAAAAACTTTAAACGCTTATATCTCCGTTAATATTGAGAATTTCGCAAAAAGGAGCTTAATTCGTGATCACTACTATTGGTAGAGGGTCTGAGCTTCAAAATGGTATATAGGTTGTGGGGTCTAGGTGCCAGGAAAATTTCTGATTTTTGGAGGAATCTGGGGAAAAACTTTAAACGCTTATATCTCCGTTAGTATTGAGAATTTCGCAAAAAGGAGCTAATTCGTGATCACTACTATTGGTAGAGGGTCTGAGCTTCAAAATGGTATATAGGTTGTGGGGTCTAGGTGCCAGGAAAATTTCTGATTTTTGGAGGAATCTGGGGAAAAACTTTAAACGCTTATATCTCCGTTAATATTGAGAATTTCGCAAAAAGGAGCCTAACTCGTGATCACTACTATTGGTAGAGGGTCTGGGCTTGAAAATGGTATATAGGTTGTGGGGTCTAGGTGCCAGGAAAATTTCTGATTTTTGGAGGAATCTGGGGAAAAACTTTAAACGCTTATATCTCCGTTAATATTGAGAATTTCGCAAAAAGGAGCTTAACTCGTGATCACTGCTATTGGTAGAGGGTCTGAGCTTCAAAATGGTATATAGGTTGTAGGGTCTAGGAGGTGCCAGGAAAATTTCTAATTTTTGGAGGAATCTGGGGAAAAACTTTAAACGCTTATATCTCCGTTAATATTGAGAATTTCGCAGAAAGGAGCTTAATTCGTGATCACTACTGCTGGTAGAGGGTCTGAACTTCAAAATGGTATATAGGTTGTGGGGTCTAGGTGCCAGGAAAATTTCAGATTTTTCGAAGAATCTGGGGAAAAGCTTTAAACGCTTATATCTCCGTTAATATTGAGAATTTCGCAAAAAGGAGCTTAATTTGTGATCACTACTATTGGCAGGGGTCTGAGCTTCAAAGTGGTATATAGGTTGTGAGGTCTAGGTGCCAGGAAAATTTCAGATTTTTCGAGGAATCTGGGGAAAAACTTTAAACGCTTATATCTCCGTTAATATTGAGAATTTCGGAAAAAGGAACTTAATTTGTGATCACTACTATTGGCAGAGGGTCTGAGCTTCAAAATGGTATATAGGTTGTGGGGTCTAGGTGCCAGGAAAATTTCAGATTTTTCGAGGAATCTGGGGAAAAACTTTAAACGCTTATATCTCCGTTAATATTGAGAATTTCGCAAAAAGGAGCTTAATTCGTGATCACTACTATTGACAGAGGGTCTGAGCTTCAAAGTGGTGTATAGGTTGTGGGGTCTAGGTGCCAGGAAAATTTCAGATTTTTCGAGGAATCTGGGGAAAAACTTTAAACGCTTATATCTCCGTTAATATTGAGAATTACGCAAAAAGGAGCTTAATTTGTGATCACTACCATTGGTAGAGGGTTTGAACTTCAAAATGTTATATAGGTTGTGGGGTCTAGGTGCCAGGAAAATTTCTGATTTTTGGAGGAATCTGGGGAAAAACTTTAAACGCTTATATCTCCGTTAATATTGAGAATTTCGCAAAAAGGAGCTTAATTTGTGATCACTACCATTGGTAGAGGGTTTGAACTTCAAAATGGTATATAGGTTGTGGGGTCTAGGTGCAAGGAAAATTTCAGATTTTTCGAGGAATCTGGGGAAAACTCTAAACCCTTATATCTCCGTTAATATTGAGAATTTCGGAAAAAGGAGCTCAATTTGTGACCACTGCTATTGGCAGAGGGTCTGAGCATCAAAATGGTATATAGGTTGTGGGGTCTAGGTGCCAGGAAAATTTCAGATTTTTCAAGGAATCTGCGCAAAAACTTTAAACGCTTATATCTCCGTTAATATTGAGAATTTCGCAAAAAGGAGCTTAATGTGTGATCACTACCATTGGTAGAGGGTCTGAACTTCAAAATGGTATATAGGTTGTGGGGTCTAGGTGTCAGGAAAATTTCAGATTTTCCGAGGAATCTGGGGAAAAACTTTAAACGCTTACATCTCCGTTAATATTGAGAATTACGCAAAAAGGAGCTTAATTTGTGAACACTACCATTGGTAGAGGGTCTGAACTTCAAAATGGTATATAGGCTGTGGGGTCTAGGTGCCAGGAAAATTTCAGATTTTTCGAGGAATCTGGGGAAAAACTTTAAACGCTTATATCTCCGTTAATATTGAGAATTTCGCAAAAAGGAGCTTAATTTGTGATCACTACTATTGGCAGAGGGTCTGAGCTTCAAAGTGGTATATAGGTTGTGGGGTCTAGGTGCCAGGAAAATTTCAGATTTTTCGAGGAATCTGGGGAAAAACTTTAAACGCTTATATCTCCGTTAATATTGAGAATTTCGCAAAAAGGAACTTAATTTGTGATCACTACTATTTGCAGAGGGTCTGAGCTTCAAAATGGTATATAGGTTGTGGGGTCTAGGTTCCAGGAAAATTTCAGATTTTTCGAGGAATCTGGGGAAAAACTTTAAACGCTTATATCTCCGGTAATATTGAGAATTTCGCAAAAAGGAGCTTAATTTGTGATCACTACCATTGGTAGAGGGTCTGAGCTTCAAAATGGTATATAGGTTGTGGGGTCTAGGCGCCAGGAAAATTTCAGATTTTCCGAGGAATCTGGGGAAAAACTTTAAACGCTTATATCTCCGTTAATATTGAGAATTTCGCAAAAAGGAGTTTAATTTGTGATCACTAACATTGGTAGAGGGTCTGAACTTCAAAATGGTATATAGGTTGTTGGGTCTAGGTGCCAGGAAAATTTCAGATTTTTCGAGGAATCTGGGGAAAACTTTAAACGCTTATATCTCCGTTAATATTGAGAATTTCGCAAAAAGGAGCTTAATTTGTGATCACTACTATTGGCAGAGGGTCTGAGCTTCAAAGTGGTATATAGGTTGTGGGGTCTAGGTGCCAGGAAAATTTCAGATTTTTCGGGGAATCTGGGGAAAAACTTTAAACGCTTATATCTCCGTTAATATTGAGAATTTCGCAAAAAGGAACTTAATTTGTGATCACTACTATTTGCAGAGGGTCTGAGCTTCAAAATGGTATATAGGTTGTGGGGTCTAGGTTCCAGGAAAATTTCAGATTTTTGGAGGAATCTGGGGAAAAACTCTAAACGCTTATATCTCCGGTAATATTGAGAATTTCGCAAAAGGGAGCTTAATTTGTGATCACTACCATTGGTAGAGGGTCTGAGCTTCAAAATGGTATATAGGTTGTGGGGTCTAGGCGCCAGGAAAATTTCAGATTTTCCGAGGAATCTGGGGAAAAACTTTAAACGCTTATATCTCCGTTAATATTGAGAATTTCGCAAAAAGGAGCTTAATTTGTGATCACTACTATTGGCAGAGGGTCTGAGCTTCAAAGTGGTATATAGGTTGTGGGGTCTAGGTTCCAGGAAAATTTCAAATTTTTCGAGGAATCTGGGGAAAAACTTTAAACGCTTATATCTCCGTTAATATTGAGAACTTCGCAAAAAGGAACTTAATTTGTGATCACTACTATTTGCAGAGGGTCTGAGCTTCAAAATGGTATATAGGTTGTGGGGTCTAGGTGCCAGGAAAATTTCAGATTTTTCGAGGAATCTGGGGAAAACTTTAAACGCTTATATCTCCGTTAATATTGAGAATTTCGCAAAAAGAAGCTTAATTTGTGATCACTACCATTGGTAGAGGGTCTGAACTTCCAAATGGTATATAGGTTGTGGGGTCTAGGTGCCAGGAAAATTTCAGATTTTCCGAGGAATCTGGGGAAAAACTTTAAACGCTTATATCTCCGTTAATATTAAGAATTTCGCAAAAAGGAGCTTAATTTGTGATCACTACCATTGGTAGAGGGTCTGAACTTCCAAATGGTATATAGGTTGTGGGGTCTAGGTGCCAGGAAAATTTCAGATTTTCCGAGGAATCTGGGGAAAAACTTTAAACGCTTATATCTCCGTTAATACTGAGAATTTCGCAAAAAGGAGCTTAATTTGTGATCACTACTATTGGCAGAGGGTCTGAGCTTCAAAGTGGTATATAGGTTCTGGGGTCTAGGTGCCAGGAAAATTTCAGATTTTTCGAGGAATCTGGGGAAAAACTTTAAACGCTTATATCTCCGTTAATATTGAGAATTTCGCAAAAAGGAACTTAATTTGTGATCACTACCATTGGTAGAGGGTCTGAGCTTCAAAATGGTATATAGGTTGTGGGGTCTAGGCGCCAGGAAAATTTCAGATTTTCCGAGGAATCTGGGGAAAAACTTTAAACGCTTATATCTCCGTTAATATTGAGAATTTCGCAAAAAGAAGCTTAATTTGTGATCACTACCATTGGTAGAGGGTCTGAGCTTCAAAATGGTATATAGGTTGTGGGGTCTAGGTGCCAGGAAAATTTCAGATTTTCCGAGGAATCTGGGAAAAAACTTTAAACGCTTATATCTCCGTTAATATTGAGAATTTCGCAAAAAGGAGCTTAATTTGTGATCACTACTATTGGCAGAGGGTCTGGGCTTCAAAGTGGTATATAGGTTCTGGGGTCTAGGTGCCAGGAAAATTTCAGATTTTTCGAGGAATCTGGGGAAAAACTTTAAACGCTTATATCTCCGTTAATATTGAGAATTTCGCAAAAAGGAACTTAATTTGTGATCACTACCATTGGTAGAGGGTCTGAGCTTCAAAATGGTATATAGGTTGTGGGGTCTAGGCGCCAGGAAAATTTCAGATTTTCCGAGGAATCTGGGGAAAAACTTTAAACGCTTATATCTCCGTTAATATTGAGAATTTCGCAAAAAGAAGCTTAATTTGTGATCACTACCATTGGTAGAGGGTCTGAGCTTCAAAATGGTATATAGGTTGTGGGGTCTAGGTGCCAGGAAAATTTCAGATTTTCCGAGGAATCTGGGGAAAAACTTTAAACGCTTATATCTCCGTTAATATTGAGAATTTCGCAAAAAGGAGCTTAATTTGTGATCACTACTATTGGCAGAGGGTCTGGGCTTCAAAGTGGTATATAGGTTCTGGGGTCTAGGTGCCAGGAAAATTTCAGATTTTTCGAGGAATCTGGGGAAAAACTTTAAACGCTTATATCTCCGTTAATATTGAGAATTTCGCAAAAAGGAACTTAATTTGTGATCACTACTATTGGCAGAGGGTCTGAGCTTCAAAATGGTATATAGGTTGTGGGGTCTAGGTGCCAGGAAAATTTCGGATTTTTCGAGGAAAGTGATCCGTGATGCTGAGGTGAATGCAAGAGGTACGATCCTCTTCACGTCCACCCAACTACTGGCCTATGCTGACGATATCGACATCATGGGAAGAACCACCCGAGACGTACAAACTGTCTTCATCCAGATCGAGCAGGCGGAAATCTGCGCGAGATCTTGGGCTGCACATCAATGAAGGCAAGACAAAATATATGGTGGCAACGTCAGCACCGAAGACGAATCAACCAACAACATCAAACCGCACTGGTCAAACACGAAGAAGGATAAGGATAGGAGAATACAACTTTGAGATCGTTGACAATTTCTCCTATCTAGGGTAGAAAATCACAACCGATAACAGATACGATGATGAAATCCGCGCACGGTTGTTGTCAGCCAACAGAGCCTATTTCAGCTTACAAAGACTGTTCCGCTCGAAACGTCTCACCATGGCTTCAAAGCTCTTACTGTACAGGACTATGATCTTGCTAGTCCTCATGTATTCCTCGGAAACCTGGCTTCATAGCAAGAAAAATTGCGAACTCTTGGCCGCGTTCGAGAGAAGAATCCTCCGAAGAATTTTTGGCCCCCTACATGAGGATGGACGTTTCCGTAGCCTACACAATGACGAAATCTATGAGCGATACCATGACCGTCCGGTTGTGGATAAAATCCGGCTCAATAGGTTACGGTGGGCGGGTCACTTAATCCGTATGGATGAGGATGAACCCACCCGGAAAGTCTAAAAGGGCAATATCTATGGTAGAAAAACAAGACGAGGCAGACCCTGCTTAAAATGGAATGATGGCGTAGGTCAGGACGCCAGACAGCTTTTAGCGATATCGAATTGGTGGTCCTCGGCGCAAAACCGGGATGTCTGGAGTTCCTTATTAAGGCAGGCCTAGACCGGATACCGGTTGTTGCGCCGTTGATGATGATGATGATAATATTATACTTCAAAATGAAAAATGTGGAAAGCAACCTTATTGAGCGAACCGAGGGTGTTCAGTCTGTTAAAACGTTCCCATACCAGTTTGGAATGGTTGGACTGAAATGCCTTAACAGGCGCTTAGTTGTCGGTTAGAATAGCAATGTTTCGCCTCTATAGTCCCTTTGTAGGTTGAAGGAGCCACATCTGTTTATGACGTATATTTTACTACTCATTGGTTCAAAGTACGTTTTCCTTAGTGGCCCGTCAGTTTACCAGATAACTATTTGTTGATTTGAACTGTAGGTGACCGCCACGCTCTCTCAGTTGGCGCTGTTTTAAACTTCTTATCACAGTGCAACCTTGTTGACATATCATCCCTTGGTATCAGTAATTCGGCATGCCGCTTAGAAAGATTATCAATATTTCTTCGATTTAGGCACTTCCTACCTCAATTGATCTACCAGGCATTCTGAAGGTCGCCATCCTTGTCTACATCTGTGTGTACAGACATATTACATGTTTTCAAGAGTGTTTTTTGCTGAAATGTGATTCCCAAATAGTTGACCTCTCTTACTCGTTTCATCTCCATGCTATGAATATTGCCTTAGCTAGATTAGAGCGCACCCCGGTCTTCCTGCACCAATTACTTGTGATTCGCAATCCACAAGGGTACCCTCATATTTGCCATTACAGATTACAACAATGCCATTATCGTAACCCTCCACGTTTATTCAGCTACCATGTTCCACATTAACAATGATAACGTCGCCGCGGCCAGGGATGTAGTCTTAGATTTGTGACAGTCAACTATTTAAACATCTTCGAACGTAGAAATATCTACTTCAATTTGGCCGAGTTTCTTCTTCTTATTTTTCTTCAGCCTTTTTCCCGTTCACAAGCGGCTCATCATAATCGGTTTCGCCATTTGATTCTATCAAATGTCTGATCTGGATGCAATCGCGAGGCTTTCAAATCCCCATCCAGCCTAATAAGCCACTGTTGTTTCGTCCGATCTTTTGGTCGCTTACTATCGACCTCGATGTACAGACCAATCCTGGCAAGTGATACCTCGTTAGCATGAATTGCGTGACCATACCATCGAAGACACCTCTAGCAATTTTCCCACGATCGGTACAATTGCATATCGATCGCGGATATCCTCATTTCGGATATGATCAAAACGTGTAACACTACTTCTCGAAGGCAACATCTTCGTCTCCATTACTGCAAAACGTTGTTCATTGCTTTTTATAGTCGGCCAACACTCAGAATCATTGAGCGCTACAGGACGGACGACATTGCGGTAAATTTAAAATTTTAGCTGTTCGTTGATATGTCGGTCAATGTGTTAACAACAAATGTTCTCTCATTGGCCGGAAAGTGACTGCCATTGTAATGCGAAAGCTCCAAGCTTTTTTAGCACCAGTTGTGGAACGCCACTTCATCTGGGTTGCGCTAATGCGCGAAGCAATTTCATAACGCAATTCCCCCTTGGCTGACAGCATTGACCCGATGTATTGAAATCGTTCAGTTCCGGGCAGTTCTGGGATTGTGCCTGTTTCATGGGGATCGGAAAACATCATTTGCATAAAGCAGTGTATAGGGTGCTGAACGTTGGATGCTCCGTGTGGCAGTGTCCATAACAAGAACAAAGAAGAATGGTGAGAGGGCGCATCCTTGGTGAACACCAACAGAGACCCAAAGCGGTTTTGATACACCAGCCACGCTTCGAACTTTACTTTTCGGATCGTGGTAGAGCAATTGTGTCCGGATAGCTGAGTGGTAAGAGTACAAGGCTTTCGTACGGAAGATCGCGTTTCAAATCTCACTGGTGGCAGTATGATTTGTATCGTGATTTGACTTTCGATTCAGCTGTGGGTACCTGAGTCACATCAGGGTCATAGTCTCGGGCGAGTGCAATGCTGACCACACTGCCTCCTACACGGTACTCTAATCCCGTAGTGTACCGTTACGGTCTTGAATTAAGTACTCTAAGACACTTCAACGCCTTGATCCAATTGAATTGCAACGGAGGAGTTCTTCTGACACTAAATGTTGTCGTAGAGCATGCCCGATCAGTTAGTGTGCGACCAGGTCAAATGTTTTCCCACCAGAATTGCAATGTAAAGAGGGTGATGCCTCTCACGGTGTTTCTTCTTGAATACCGCGCGGCGTGTATTGCGTCAATAGTTCCGAAGTTCGTTACAAATCCGGCTTGATTCACGGTTATTTCAACCATTTAACGAATATTGCTGTGAAGAATGTGTTCAAAAATCTTTAAGGTATGCGTAAGTAATCGGATCGGACGGTAATTCGAACATTCTGCTGGACCATCTTTCTTTTACCATATTGGAACTGTGGTACTTTCTTGCCAGTCAGATGGTGTTCTACCTTCTTCCTTTAATTTGGTTCCACGATTCTTCCACATTCGTTATTGTGGGTAATCGCGTAAGTGAGATCATTTCTTCATCCTTCTCGCAACATCGCCAGCATTGAATGCATGGTGAGCTAGTGCGTTCGTTCTATTTTATCGGTGGCTTGATTCGCCGGACGGCAACCAACGGCCGATGTTGGGGTGCCATGGTCTCATAGGGAATGGCTTTGCAACCAGTGACGGTGGTTAAAAGTTAGTGTATGATGAGAATATATTTTATTTGCGTTTTACTATTCCCGCTATAAAATGTAGGAAGATGAGACAGTCGTTTGATGAACAATGTATTCATTAGTACAAAGTCATGGATGTTGCGCGTTCCAAACCCCTGCCCCCATGGCACCTGTTACCGTCTGCCTTTTCACCCACATGACCATTAAGGTCGCCGGTAATGATGATATAGTTATCAGTAGGCACGTTGCAGGTCTTTCCATCGAGAAGTTGCCTGAAGGCATCCTTCTCGGCATCACGTCGTCATCATGGTGAACTTCATCAGCCGGTCATCAAATGGTTCGACTTCTTTAATGGCACCACGGAAACTCAATGAGATGGCAATGCCAAGAATGTATTGAGTGCATGGGCTACCAAAATAGAGTTTGAAGCCACTTTCGCGTTATAAGTCGCAGTTTTCAACACAGAGTATAGATATTGATGCGCCTTTTCCGGTCTTTCCAGTTAGGGTGCCAATAATTAGTGCGCAGACACGTATTTGTGTTGTTCGTATTAACTTACTTATGTCCTGATGCCCTCCATGCATCAAGAACCTTTGCCCATTTCTCGACAGGACCGGGGACAGTTTTTAAATTGACCGAGCTCAAAGTGAGTATTCAATTTGATGTTTTTGTCATCAGAAGAATCTTTCGCTGTAATGAAAACTTAGATGAAAAAACTGCATGAGTAATTTAAATTGGGATGTTTGTTGCTTGCGCAGTTTCGGGACCTGCTGACTTGTGCAGATGCCTTCAGACAGCAAAAGGAACAAGACTGATATGAGCGGCGTGTAGTTATGTACCCTTAAATTCCTTTATTTAGGACCCTAACGACGGTTGCTACGTACATACTACCGATTGTTATTTGTTCTTTTGAAAGTCCTATTATCCATTATCCATTATCTCTTTGATGCTTTGTATTTCATAGAAAGGTTGAAAGACTACGGCCGATTCTAGTGATGATCCATGGGAAATGTCTCCTCCACGTAGCCGATAGATGATTGCTAATGTCTAGTCCCACGGGACTTAATTGGGGAGTTTCAGATGAGAGCCGAGATACCTTCCTAGTAACGGGCTTTCTCGAAAGTTTCGTACTGACTGTGGTTTATACCTCGAATTATCGGGAAGAGCCTTTTGAGCCCGGCGTCAAGTTGCGTTTTCCTTACAACGGAGTTTCGGTTCCCACGCTAAAGATATAAGATAGATCTCACAGTTTTTGGTATAAATGTCAAGGTGTTTGTATCTTATGGAGGGAGGGAGGTTGCTGGTGGGCGTCTTTCCTTGCTATTGTTTGGCTCTTCTATGGTCCGTAACGTTAGGTTCTTTGCTAGGAATTCACCTTAATCCTTTGCACTCCTATTGCGGAACAGATTCTAATGCTGCAACCTCGCTGTTTTTAGGGTTTTGTTGAGAACAAACAGAGGGGTGCAATTTTTTTCACCATATATAGCTACGTCGCTAAAAGTAAAGGCTCTCGATTAGTACTTTTGAAACCAGGTATTAGTTTCGATATTGACTTCAAAAGAGACGAATGAGGGACCCGAAAGTGCAATGAAAAATCTAAAAATATTATGGCGGGCCACAAAGATGGCCTCAAAATACACTCCACTACATAAAAACAAGTCGGAATACCGGAAGCTCGCGCTTCGGGTATAAAGGTTTTGTGTTCATCTTATGTAAGAAATTTCAACGCACATTTCTCTATCCGTATATAACTACAAATCCAACATAATCCTTTATGTTTTTCCAAACTACGAGACTGCCTATTTCCGAATACTGTACACATATATCCACGTGTATCAATTGATCGTACCCATATTTCCGATTTACTTCTTATATCTATCTGAAATAGGCTCTACCCGCAAAGTTCATTAGCACGCATATACTATATACCTACATACACACATGTCTGGTTGGAGTAATTGATATTCACATACAAATGATTAAAAAACTAAAACAAAATAATTCTTTGCGACCCCATCCATAACAAACTCATTTCGTTGTGGTATTGACGAAATGATATCTGATGATGACGTCATGCGGGTTGTAGAGTGCACGAAATTCACAAAAAATGGTAAAGTTTTACCCCCTATAACTTTGTTAGGAATAATTGGATTTCCTTCAAACTTGACCAAACTGTGCATTATGTTCTTCGTTACACGCATGCCAAATTTTGTACTTCTGGGATGAACATAAGGGGGGTGCCGCGTAAATTTCTAAAATGTGGAAATATACTATTATTAACTTTATTTGTGCAGATATCGGAACCGGATATATATTGAGGCCTAGATTTCATAGAGATGCACCACTGTGATTTTTTTCAGATTTTTCGGTTGGATAGGTTCTGAGAACGAGACCTGTTACACTTTTTGGGGGTCATATTTTGAGCCCTCACTCCCCTATGTTTCACCCAATATCAAATATTGAACCAGTTTCGAAAAGTACTAATTGAGACCTTTCATTTGATACCCCACATGGCTACATTCTGTGAAAAAAAAATTTGCACCCTCCATTCACATGTATGGGGGGCTCCCTTAGACTTGACACAAGATGGCGCCACTTATTGCATGTAAAGGGAACACCAGATTACATACTCTGACCAATTTTCGTGATAATCGGTCTAGCCGTTTCCGAATAAATCGGGTGTGACAGACAGACAGACAGACAGACAGACGGACAGACAGACACCGTCTCCATTCTAATAAGGTTTTGTTTCACACAAAACCTTAAAAAATGACTGCGCACCCAATTAATTTATTATAATTCTAATATGAAGCACCAGAAAGAAATTTGGTGAAAATTCTCCTATTATTAACAGAAGGTTTTTGTACCGGCGAGAAGTATATTATAGCCTATGAGCACGGAGACCGTGGTGGCCCAATGGGAAGTTCATCAAAGATCAAAGTCATTTCTCTGGAGACGACAAAATGACGTATATTTCCTACTGGAACATTGACACCATTTTCACGCTAGTTCTATAATCGGGTTTACCAAAATTACCGCTGAAACTTGCTATCTCTGACCCTTCAATACTTCCAAAGAACACTTCGCGTCATTAGCTGCTTCCCGTTTCACCGCCTATTGAATGAGATACGATATGGGATACTTTTGAGTGCCCGTATTTGGGCATGATCCTAGTAATACTTAAGCAAGAGGGCCTTTGGATCTGTACCTGCGCCCCGTGCAGTTAGCAAGCAAGACCATGCATGCTTGTGATTTGTATATCCAGTAAATCGATTATGCTCAGATCTTACTTGTTATAGTCATGCAGCAGCAGAGCAATATGTAAGGTTTCTGATGTTGTTGTTTGAATGTGATGCTTCCACCTTAGTTTGGAGTTGATATGCAATGTGTGTACCAGGAGGATTCCCGATAAAGTGAGTAGCGCGTATCTGTCCCATCTGAATGTCTTGTAACATATGTAACTAGTTCAGCCTACTTAGCGTTCACAGTAAGTTTATTACTGAGGCAATAACTGTGGATCATTTGCAGTGTTTATATTAGTATTATATATTGTGCCCGCTTACTCTCCAATAATTACCACAGGTGATCTCCTGTGCAAATGTTAACGCAAAGACCTTTGCTTGCTTGCCATAGCAAGGCGGTGAGAACCCGTTCTCTGTAATCAGTGCCTTGCCTCATTAAACTTCGGTTCGACCACAATGCCTTACATTTAATTCAGGAGAGGAGAGGCTTCCTAAAGGTGACATTGTGATCCCGATGGGTGGTGACTGGACGCCAAGTGGGTGGACTTTGACATCACCTTACGCGGAAGCATGGTTTTGGCGATCGTGTCGATAATAATGAAAGGTTTCTTATTTCTGGGAGTTTCACCGCCTTGTGACACATTGCTCGAGCACAAAGCCCGTCATAAGATCAGGTTTAGAAGTTGCCTCCTGGATGTGTGGATAACCCGCTCCGGATCATCATTAAAATGTTTTTTTTCTCAGGTGCCACTCAGGTGGCGGTAAAGGGGCGTCATAAGTTCTGGTCGTCAGTCAACTTCTCATCCACAATGATGAAGAACGGAAGAGGTGGAAAGAACACTTCACCATAGTTTTTAAACGTACCACATCCGGTGAAGTTCCTTTTCTTGTAGATGAAATGACTTCTCGCCGTAACACGAAGTTAAGGACTGTACCTTTAGGCAGAAAAAAACTATTGTGGCCATCAATGCACAA
Organism: Hermetia illucens; assembly: GCF_905115235.1. Taxonomy (NCBI): domain Eukaryota; kingdom Metazoa; phylum Arthropoda; class Insecta; order Diptera; family Stratiomyidae; genus Hermetia; species Hermetia illucens. The sequence continues at coordinate 94,506,541 of NC_051849.1, read as the reverse complement.
TGGTCTCCTCGTAGAGTTATTTATCCCTGCACCTGCAGTTAGTGCAGATATGCTGCTTCCACTCGTACAAGAATCTTGGGAATCCGAGACGTTTCTCAGAGAGTGGAAGAAGGAAATAATCGTTAAGATCCCAAAAAAGGAGAGCCATTTTGAGCGTGAAAATGGATGGGTATCTGCGTGCTCCCTGCCGTTGCAAGCTAAAATAATCCTGGAATACATAAAAGAATATCTCGAAAGGTTTATCAACCGGGCCTGGTTTCCGCTCCGGATTTCCCCGCTTTGATCACATCTACACCCTACGTACCATTTTGGAATAGTGCGATATTCAATTACGCTTACGTGCAATCGTTTGCGTTACCTGAAATGCACCCATGAATGTGCCTAAAGCATATTCTTTTGCAGATGGCGATATCTGACAAAGAATTCGCGATTTTTGCGCGAGCTTTTGGAATGCTGTCTTCTATCAGACGTTCTGGATGTGCATATCCCTTATGAAACGATGTATCAGCCATTTCAGTTTTTTTACTTTCAATACTAATTTCACGTCATAGCAGGTAATTTGAGTATAAGGGTATACCAAATTAATTGTACGCATCTGAATATTTTTGATATTTCGCAGAAAATCCATATATATATTTTTATATATTAGGTGCCAACTGAAACACGTTCGACTTGGCTTAGTCCGGCAAGACAAGAATCTTCCTTTCATTGACATGAGCTAGAAGCTCAACTGCCGTTACCTCCTTTCAAAATCCGGTAAACTAATAGTGATTTGGCCGAAGTTCATGGGTTATTGAGAGAGGGAGCACAATCGCGTTGTGTGAAAGAAACTGTATGCCTGTTGAATAGTCCTTGAATCTATTGCCTCTCTCTATCTAGAATCTTTACCAAATAATCCTTAACACAATACTGGTTAGCAAGATAATTGGAGATTCAACATGGGTTTACTTTGCTTTCTCAAAGCTTGGCTTGAAAATACGATGAGGTAGTCGTGTCACCGATATATCCTTCTTAGGCGTAATATTACCTTCTGTATTGTCGCTGTCGAGGACTGCTGCATTAAACTTAATCTATCCTTCATTGAGAGATCGTTCCCATCGACTTATTGGGGAGAGATTTCATTGAAAGCTATATAATTTAGATTTGTTGTGGAGTGCGCTTCAACCCCTTGAATTGTTCCTCATTGTGTAATTAAAAATTTACCATTTAAATCTGCCCATTCGTAGGCATAGAATTTTATTTCTTTATTTTCGTTTTTTTTATTATTATTTTCGACATGTATCTTCCGATACGTCAAATACAACTGGCGAGCGGACCATCTTACATCACATTTTATAGAAGGTCAGGCTCGTACTTTGATCCTTACATGAACTTATCACTATGCATTCTTATCACTATGCATTTCTTATCCTATTTTATGACAACCAGATGTGAATGTTCATGTTAATGCTCATCTGTTTATCTTACAGTTATGCATTTCTTATCACTATGCATTTCTTATCCTATTTTATGACAAACAGATGTGAAACTTCTTATCACTATGCATTCTTATCACTATGCATTTCTTATCCTATTTTATGACAAACAGATGTGAATGTTCATTTGTTTGTCTTACAGTTATGCATTTCTTATCCTATTTTTATGACAAACAGATGTGAATGTTCATTTGTTTGTCTTACAGTTATGCATTTGTAACTCCCCCCTCCTTAAGTTTTTTCGTCCCCGAAAAATTTAGAAAGTCGAATTTTTAATAGGATTATCCATAGGTGGAAAAGCAACTCGTGTAAATGAATCTGGGGTAGGAGTTCTTTTAAAAGCTGTGGGCTGATATTCAACGCTAGGCCCGGTATTAACTATAATTTTCGTTTTATTCTTTTGACATTTTACATACATGTAGCAGAAGGTTATTATGCATATTGTAATTATAATCGTAATTGTGGAAAAATTGAGTCGGGAGTTAATTTGGCTTTGTAACTTAATTTCCTTAATTTCATTAATATGTTCGACTATTTGTTTTTTCGAATCTATCTCTACAAATTGGATTTCAGTCGTCATATTATTATTTTGAATGTGAATCATGAAATTTTTATAATGAGGAATTCCTTCAAACTTAAAATCACTAATCTCTACAGTACAATTAAAAAATTTGATTACTTTACTTCCTAAAATGTTTTCTTTGTATCTATTGTTACAGTTATGATAAATTTTCGTAGCTTGTAAATTTTGGGTTATTATCATGTTTTCATTAATTGATTCTATAAGTCTGTTAGAGCTTTTTACGAAACTGCACGTTCCATTCACATTTTTCAATATACTTAAAATACAGTCATCTTTGACATCTACTTGGTTTAATAAGGCAATTATTATGAATAGTGAAATATTTATACTTTAGTCTTTTTCCTAAATTTTCCTTTATTGTATATTCGTTTTTCTTTTTTATTTTGAACTAAAATTCTCCTATCATTTTCCCTCGAAGTGTTACCAACTCTACGATATTTTCTACCAAGCTTTTTATTTTTATCTTTAACATACCTTTCGTCAATTTCGACGTCTTTTCTATTTTCCTTGTTATTTCTGTACTCTACCCATTTACTTTTGTTCACTTTATTCTTTGTTTCTTCTTCGTCTTGTAGGTGTAAGTCAATTGGTCTTTGTCCTGTAGTACTATGAAGGGTATGATTATAATGTTTGAGTGCTTCAACAACTTCATCGATATTCTCTTTGTCTTCTTTTATTCTCAAAATTCGAATATGTTCGTTCATTGTCCCATGAAATCGTTCTATGTCTGCTAAACCTGTCTTTGAACTAACGATATGCACTTTTACTTTTTCTTTAGTTAAAAAATTCTTAAAGCATTCGGCTGTAAGACATGCGTCTTGGTCAACAATGAGCTTTTTTGGTTTCCCCATTATATTTATTACTTGGAACATCGCTTCCTTCGCTGATAACCATGATCTGTCTTTAATTTTAATAAGAGTAGCGTATTTGCTGAATCTGTCAATACATGATACATAGTTAACACCCGTAGTAGGCATCCAAATGTCCATACTAAAAATTTCTCTCGGTCCATTACATGTTTCTGTTTCTTTAAATGGCAGTTTAACTGGATTTCGTTCATACTTAGCCAGTTTACAAGTTTCGCATTGGTTTATAGTTTCAGTGATCAGATGTTCTAAATTCGGTATGTAAAACTTTCTTTTCATCGTTTGGTAAACACAACTGATTCCGCGGTGATTATTCTTCAAGTGCTCTTTTAAAATTTTTTCCTGCATCTCGGCTCTTGATCTTACATCTTCTAATAAAGTATTGCATTTTAATAATTTTACTTTCAAATCTTGATTAATAAATGTTAAATACGTATTCTGAAACATATTCCAGTCGTCTATATTATCAATTTTCACTCCTATGATACTTTCACTATGAATCTTCCTGAGTATCTCTTTACTTTTTTCTTCAGTTAATTTATCTTTCACTACCCACGTATGTCGTTTTTTGGTATTAAATAGTTTTTCAAATATGTGAGTTCCTATTCTTCCCCTTTTTATAATCCATTGTGTCCCATATATATTAATAGGTTTTTCTGAGATTTCTATGTAGTTTCTATTGTCTTCCTCGGCACTATGTTGAGTGGCTAAACTTTCATTTTCATCTTGTTGTTCCTGTTGTTCTACATGCATATTAGTTTCTTTAATTCTAGATAAAGCATCTGCGACATGATTTTCCTTCCCTTCAAGATATTCTACTTTATAGTCAAATTCGGATAGTTTAACTTTCCATCGGACAAATTTACTATTTGATTCGTCTAGACTATTGATCCATTGAAGCGGACGATGATCACTTTTTATTGTGAATCTTCTTCCGTATAAATATGGCCGGAAATATTTTGTTGCCCATACAATCGCCAAGAATTCTTTCTCAATTACACTATAGTTGGTTTCATGCTGATTTAGAGTTCGGCTGGCAAAGCAAATTGGATGACCTTGTTGAGCTAAAACTGCTCCTATGGCGTAATTACTAGCATCAGTAGTTAATGTGAATTCTTTTGAAAAGTCTGGATATTTTAGAATCGGATCATTTACCAATAAAGTTTTAAATTTGTTATATGCACTGATAAACTCGATATCTGTAATATTTATTTTATTTCCCTTTTTCAAGTATTTGGTCATTGGTTTTGCGATTTTTGCAAAATCCTGGATGAACTTCCTATAATAGCCTACTAAGCCTAAAAACGATTTTATTTCCCTTTCAGTTTTTGGTAGAGGGTACTTTTGAATTGCTTCAATCTTTTTCGGATTTGGTTTAATGCCGTCTGTTGTAATAATATGCCCTAGGTACTCCGTTTCTCTCTTCATAAATTCACATTTGTCAAGTGATAATTTCAAATTGGCTTTTCTCAGAGTTTCGAATATTTTGTTAAGTGCAACTAAGTGTTCTTCCAATGATGTGCTGAATATAATTATATCGTCGAGATAAACGAAACATAATTTACCTATATATTCTTTTAATACGTTATTCATTAATCGTTGAAAAGTTGCAGGTGCATTTTTCAACCCAAATGGCATCCTTAAGAATTCATAGTGACCGCTAGAAGTAGAGAAAGCAGTTTTCTCTATATCCTTTTCTTCTATTTCGATTTGGTGAAACCCTTTCGCCAAATCCAATGTCGTGAAATATTGACATCTTCCCAATTTATCCAATATATCCTCGATATTAGGTATAGGATATTTATCCTCTATTGTTTCATTATTAATCTTGCGGTAGTCTATTACTACTCGCCATTTTTCCTTACCACTTGCATCCATTTTCTTGGGTACAGCCCAAACTGGTGCATTGTATGGTGATTCGGAATGCCTAATTATGCCTGATTCTAGATATTCTTCAATTGTTTTGTCTATTACTTCTTTATGTTTTCCTGTAGTGCGATATACCCGTGTATATATTGGTTCATTTGTTTTAGTACGAATATGGTGTTTAATATGATGAGTGAAGCTCAAATTGTCAGTTTCCTCATTAAACATTAGGTCGTTATATTTACCTAATATTTTCCCTAAGCTGTCTTTTTCTTCCTTATTCAAGTGGTCTAATCTAAATCTGTCAACTTTTTCCTCAACTAAATTACATATTTCCTCTATTTCTAATTGTGACGGTTCGGATAATTCCCTACCAGGTATTATTAATTTATGGAGTCTACCATTGAAGGTGATTTCTTGTGTTTCATAATTAATATTTGTTTTAAGTTTCTCTAATATGTCTGAACCCAATAATATATCAAATGTATCCGAAAAATTATGTACGAAAAATGAAAATTTTTCCTTTGAATTGAATTCTTCGAATGCGTCCCTAGTTATAATTGTGTCTAAAACGGTTCCACCGTTCATTGTATTAACTATCCTTTTGTCAACTTTAATGTATCCTCTTGGGTCTGTTATTTTAGTATTAGTGAATGATATTGTAGAACCTGTGTCTATCATGGCTTTTATGTTCCTCAATGGGTGATACAGCTCTATGTAAGGTAATCTAATCTTGAGGCTGTTAGCCGAAAATTTTGCTCATTGATCATGTTAGTATCCATGGGAGTGTGTTCCCTTCTGGTTTGAACGCTATTATTGCTCTGATTGTAAGGGTTTTGAAATGTATCATGATTTCCCCAATTTCTATTTTGCCCCCAATTTTGTACAGTTGGTGCAGAGTTTTGTCTGTTTTGTCCCCAATTCTGTCTGGTTTGTGTAGAATTTTGCCTGTTCTGTCTTGAATTTTGTCCCCAAGTCCGATTTTGTTGTGAAAAATTTTGTCTAGATATTCCTGAATTATTACCCCAGGTATGGTTTTGTTGTGTATGATTTTGTCTATTTTCATGACTCTGGTTTTGTTGAGTATAATTTGAACTTCGGTATTGATTCCTAAAATTGTTTTGCCTAAAATTTTCATTCTTGGGTCTATTATAAAAATTGTTTCTACGTTCAGCGGTATATTGCTGTCTCGTGTCTTCATCATTATCCCAATAATTTTCTTCTTTCATTTCATGTATCAAATCCTCTAAGGTTTTAGGTTTTATTGATTTTAATACTCCAATAATACTGCTATCCTGTTTTTGAATTGCTATTTTAATTACTTTCGCTTCATAGTGTTTTTTTGTTTCGTCTTGCCTAGTTGTTTCTCTGATGTCTATCATAAGTTTGATTTCATTTAATTTATCTCTAAGGATATCGAAGTATTCAGATGTCTTTCTAACATTTATTAATTTAATATCATCTAACATGGTATCATACGATTTGCCATTGTCTAGTTCTTTTTCCGCTTTTTGTTTAATTACGTCCCATCTTAACGATGAATCGTAGCGAATTCGCAAAATATTAATTTTATGTAACATTGTTATTAAAATTGGAGCTTGTTCCACAGTTGGAAGAAATTGTGCCAAATAGCTTATTTGATCGCCCTTATCTCTAAACTCATAATATTCCTTACTTGTAGTGACCGTCGGGAGTTGGTCAATTAATCCTCGGATTGCTGATCTTATTGATGATAGATCCACGGTGGTGTTTGAATTTGTAGCCATTTCGTTTCTGTGTTCGCTTTCTTCGTTTGATTCCTGCTTTTTTGTGCTGTTGGTGTATTCCTCTGTGTTGAAATTTAATCTGCTCCTCTGGATGATCTCAGATGTCCACATTTATTTCCTGTTTTTCACTATAACCATTTAATAAACAGTGGTTTACTGTTTCGAATTTCTACTTCAAGTAGAACGCGGTGACTATTTGACAAACAGTAGTCTACTGTTTCACAAAATTTTCAAGTTTCACGAAATAACTTTAAGGAAAATCTGTGTCCTGAGTATGTATTTGTGTCGAATTTTAATATAACTTTAAAATGTCCACTTATTACGTATAAGCTACTGAGTTGCAGTTAAAGTGATATACGTTCACTTTACTCAGTCATTTAAGGACGAACCACTGCCCTTTTATTTAATAAAAAGTTTTTTTTTTTTTTTGATGTACACTCACTTTATTAAAACTTTGTTATTAAAACTTGTGAAAATTATTTTAACAAATTCACTTTTGGGTAGCAATCCTACCGACTGTGCCAATTTTATTTCTTTATTTTCGTTTTTTTTATTATTATTTTCGACATGTATCTTCCGATACGTCAAATACAACTGGCGAGCGGACCATCTTACATCACATTTTATAGAAGGTCAGGCTCGTACTTTGATCCTTACATGAACTTATCACTATGCATTCTTATCACTATGCATTTCTTATCCTATTTTATGACAACCAGATGTGAATGTTCATGTTAATGCTCATCTGTTTATCTTACAGTTATGCATTTCTTATCACTATGCATTTCTTATCCTATTTTATGACAAACAGATGTGAAACTTCTTATCACTATGCATTCTTATCACTATGCATTTCTTATCCTATTTTATGACAAACAGATGTGAATGTTCATTTGTTTGTCTTACAGTTATGCATTTCTTATCCTATTTTTATGACAAACAGATGTGAATGTTCATTTGTTTGTCTTACAGTTATGCATTTGTAACTATAGGACTAATTTGAAGCCTTTTTGCAGGAGATTTAATCTGTCGGGTCATTATTGACTCTGACCTGTGGTATTGAATAGGGCATTGCCACTCTCACTCTATCCCAAGCAAACAATACTTTGTACAGTATATTTCGATCAATATTGTCGTATGCCTGCTGCTTGAAGTCAACAAATATTTGATGGATTTCAATGTTGAATCCCTATCGTGCCGATCTTTTCGCTCGAAAACCTTCTTGGAATTTACCAACCGTCTTATCGGCGTACTGTCTAATTTTTTTCTTTAGTATTTTCGTTGATTTTATCGGAAGTAATTTTTGCATGTATACATATTACCTATCTTGTGGATAGGCGATATCACATTTTTTGAACACTTTTGTCGAACCTGTTCTTGGTTCCAGATGGAGAGAATCAAATTATTTACAGCTTTCATGGTCCATGGACGTGATGGAGTTCAGTGGCAATGTCATCAATGCCCGGCACATTGGTTTTGTGTAAAACGAAAGCTTATCAATGGGCTTATTATCTATATGTCTTTTTTTTGGAGGAGGTGGAAATCTTCAAAACACGCTGGCGTGGAAACGCCGCGGGGGATTCTTTCCCACTGAAACTACCCTCGACTCTCCCCTTGCCCCGTGAAACTACCCATAAGCTACTATAACACGGGGTGGGGTCAGCTCACTTTTGCTGGTCAGTTTTCGTCTCTACGCAGCGTACGTAACCGCGCTTTTCTCATCTCCTCTGCCTTTGATCATGGAGTTGATCGCATTCCAGTCTTTCTGATATGCAAGCATTCCTCGTGGCAGATTTTCTGGTACCAGCACCTCTCCTAAAGTCTCTCCAAGTTTCTTCCTTCCTTCCACAAATCATAAACAGTACCAAAATACATGCTCTAGGTCCTCAAGAACTCCATGGCGATTTGGAGAATCGGGTTGAGGTATTCAGTTGGACCTGGACAGGTGCTGGCGATATCCTCCATGCCCCGTGGAAAAGTGGGTAAGGTTATAATTGATCTCACCGTGGCGTCTCGCCAAGCACCCTTTGATGACAGGGATGAGTCTGTGGGTCCACCAACTCTTTTCCGAGCGTTCCCAATACTCTTGTTATCTATTTATAGATCTCCCCCTTTCGTCGTTCTTCGTTGGCGATAAAGGAGATATGGACTTGATGCTGTATATGCTCGCCGCTTCATCTGGCAAGATATTAACCGTCATCAATCCTGAGATGAAGGCAGCATCATCTGAGACAGTCCTCAACGCAGAGCACACTCTTAAGGTTGTTCTTCTGCAGACTGCATTTGGTTTGTTAAGGTTACGTGCAACCTACAACGCCTTTCCCCAAACTCGAGTTGCATAAAACAGCACCGAGCTCACCACTCTAGCTATAAGCAATCTGGGATCATACCGTTGCCCACTTGCACTCGGCATCATCCTTGCTAGGGCCACACTTGCGTTAGATACCTTTTTGCAAGCGTAGGTGCAGCAGACGCTGCTATAAATGAGTTTCGCATCTATCACCACTCCCAAGTATTTGATAGCAATTCGCAATTTGAATACGGATATAATTTCTTATACGACGCTTGGTGATGAGGATTGATTCCGTTTTTTCCTCCGCATTCGTCAGACCAGCGTTCCACAGCAGTGGACCCAGTACAGACACACACGGTGACAACAAACTCCTTCGGTGTGTCATCAGTCTTATACCAGAGCCTCCGTTCTTGGAAACAGCTACGAGATAAGCGGGAATACCAATCTTCGCCAGAGGTTTTCGTATTGGGTTCCAGCTGGTCGAACTGAAAGCATTTCTCACGTCCAGGGTCGCCACCACGCAATATATGCTAGTAGTACCCTTTCAGTGAATTGCTTCTTCGGCCAAGCCAGTAACAATTTTGAAGGCTGTAACAGCTGTATACATATACCCCGTTCATTTTCGCTCATACGAATCCGCGACTCGTAGTACCTTGTATAGCTTGACGATCGCACCCATATCGGACCATCAGTCGAATGATGGCAATTTCCACCTCACGTATTTTGAGTATTTTCATACGCTTTTCGCAAGCTGATGATAGGCTCCTCGGCAAACTCCTCCAGCTTGAACTGTTCGTTCCAGGCAGTGCAAATTGCTCCTTCGGATGTTACTTAATTGAGATCCTTGCACTGTATATAGACCTCATGTTTTTGGGCCCATACTGCAATATTTTCCCCAAGTGAGTTTTTAACTTGAGTTCGAAAGCCATCAGCTTTCCCCAGGTGGATTTTTTTCGGCCCAAACATGAGGCCATCCTGCTGGGTGCTTCGAATCTTGCTGATATTTCCGCTTAAGTCTTTTAGGCCGGGGTCAGCTTTGGCCTTTTTCAATATCTCCGTATAGGACAAACTGCCCTTCCTTGAAGTCATAATTGCCTCTGGGCGAATTCGCACTTTCGCTTTCTTCTTCCGCTTTTTTCCGATTACCTTGGTCCATCCACCATTTTCGTTCCCCTTAGATTTTGCCGATTTGTTGTAGAACACTCTATTAGCTCTCGCTATATTTCTTAAAGATTGGTACACATTTGCACCAGGCTGTGTGAAAGGTAACTCTTCCGGATCAGGGCTCTGTTCTCTATGAGTTCCAACCAGATTACTGTCTGTAAATAGTCCTTCACCTTTGGCGTTCATTGACTTTCCTTCTGCTTTATCCTTTAGGATCTTTGGCACTGGTGGAGATTTTGGAGTTGAAAAGCTTCTTTTGAATGTGTCCTTTTCTTGTTCCTTGAGTATCCCCTGCGGTCGCTACTCTAGAATACATGCGTTCGGTGTTGTTGCGATTTTTGTTGTCCACCGATCTACTTTCGGTTTTGTTATTGGTGTTCTCGGTGAAGTCGTACTTCATTTGAACACCTATTTCTTCACATCTAAAACACTTGTAGCAGTAAATGCCACGGCACCACCGAGGCACTGCGATCGAGGGATATCAATAACCGCCAGCCCCCTTGCGCACTCCCAAAAGCCGCCGGTACTGTGGTCTCGAGCCCCTACACCATAAGTTTCCTCCTTCTTACGTCTTCCATTGTGGTTTTATGTTCTAGGTGTCCTTCCCATAGCTATTATAGTTCACGCACCAGAGATGAGCAAACACTAGCCCATGCACAGCCAGAAAAAAAAGTACATTAACACGTAATTACACATTAATAGGTATGTCCCAATCCGCCAACTGAATTCAAGAAGGGTCCCCACTCGTGCAAAAGAGAAAGGTCTCGATTAGAACTTTTTAAATCTGGTCTCAGCTCTGATATTTAAGGGGTTCATCCCGTTTGTCAGATCCGTGGAATCGATTTTTGTATACATCAATTATATCCAGATATAGTGTAGAATATTTGGGCAAAGTGTCGTTTGGAAGTTATAGTATTTAACCGGTAAAATGTCATATGTCGGGTTTATGTCGATCGTCATAATGACGCGTGAACTAACTGGTCCGAAAGACGTTTGAATTATGTCGCTAAAAGCGCTAGAATTGAAGCCAAGGAGAAATCAAATACTTATGGACTATGTATAACAGATTAATGGATACTTCAGAATTTATGGTTAATAATAATTGATAATTCTAATTTTTAAATGAACTCCGCCATGCTATTAACATAGTATGCTGGTCCCAAGCCCAGGTAAAGGAGGAGGGTTTGAGGCAACGTACTCTGTACTATCCTCAGTAAAACAAAAATAAAATGCTGAGATCAGGGAAAGAGATAAATAGAGTATAGTTGGAGTTATACTACTATGCCAAATCCTACCTGATCTCTCTTGGTGACAGGCCCCGCGACAGGTCGACCAAGAAAATGCATAGAATGTCGTTACAAACATGATGATCAGATTAAGTCACAGGCGTCGGAGAAATGCTAGGGCGTCCACCTCAGTCGACGCGGCAGGACGGGCCCCGGTCCTGTCGAGAAATGGGCAAGGGTTCTTGACGCATGGACGGCGTCAGGACGTAAGCAAGTTAGTCCGCACACAACGAACAAAACAAATACGTGTAAGCACGCTAAATGTTGGTACCCTAACTGGAAAGACCGAGGAACTCGCAAGAGCCCTTCGGAAAAGGTGCATTGACATCTGCGCTCTGCAAGAAACCCGATGGTCTGGTTCCAAAAGCTGCGACATTGAACGCGAACGCGGTAAAAATGGCTACAAACTTCTCTATTTTGGTAACCCACACACTCAATATGGTGTTGGCATTGCCATCTCAGAGGGTTTCCGTGATGCCATTAAAGAAGTCGAACGATTTGATGATCGGCTGATGAAGCTCACCATTATATCAGCTGATCGCACTATTCACTTCTTCACCGCGTATGCACCACAGACAGGCCGACCTGATGCCGAGAAAGATGCCTTCTGGCAACTTCTCGATGAAAAGACTTGTCACGTGCCTGCTGACGATTACATAATCATTGCCGGCGACCTTAATGGTCATGTGGGTGAAAAGGCAGACGGTAACAGGTGCCATGGGGGAAAGGGGTTCGGAGCGCGCAACGAAGGTGGCGAGCGTATAATCGATTTTGCGGACACCCATGACATTGTACTTATCAATACATGGTTCATCAAACGATTGTCTCATCTTCCCACATTTTATAATATCATAAGACGTCAACATTTTACCACTGTCATTGATTGCAAAGTCGTTCCCTATGAGACCATCGCACCTCAACATCGGCCGTTGATTGCTGTCCTGCGAATTAAGCCACCGATAAAACGGCGTGAGGAACGCACTGGCCCGCCGCGCATTAAATGGTGGCGATTTGGTGAGAAGAACGAAGAAACGGTCTCACTCATACGATTGCCAACCATTACGAATGTGGAAGAATCATGGAACCAAATGAAAGACACGATCCACAAAGCGGCCTCTGCAACCCTCGGGGTCACCAAGCCGGGTAAGCGGTACATCAACCGAGATACTTGGCTTTGGAATGATGATGTTGAAATGAAGGTCCGTGAAAAGAAACGCTTCTACCACAAATTTCTCGGCGATAAAACGCCTGCTAATTGGCAAATTTATAAGAATGCCAACCGGGAAGCAAAGAAAGCGTTCGCTGTCACCCGAGCTTACCATTTCAAAAATCTTTACGATAAACTGGACACTCGGGATGGCGAGAGAGATCTGTACCGACTTGCTAAAAGTCGTGATGAACGCACACAGGATATCGAACACTTCTGTTGTGTTAATGACAAGAACGGTACTTTGCTTACTGATCGTCGAGCCGCGACGGATAGATGGCGAGAATACTTCGAGCAGATTTCAACTGAAGAATTTGCTCATCATCCACTTCCACAATCATTGCGACATTTGGAGCAGTTCCACTAGTCAGCGCAACTGAAGTCGAGGAGGCAATAAAACAAATGAAATCGGGGAAAGCAACAGGACCTGACGACATCGCATCTGAGCTCTGGAAAGCAAAGAGCTGGGACCCAACACCGTGGCTGAGTGAATTCTTTAACCGGGTTATTCAGGAAGGAAGAACACCATCTGACTGGCAAGAAAGTACCACTGTTCCAATATGGAAAAAGAAAGGTAGTCCAGCAGAATGTTCAAATTACCGTCCGATCCGGTTACTTTCCCATACCATGAAGATTTTTGAACGCATTCTTGACAACCGTAGTCGCGAAATCGTTGAAATAACCGTGAATCAAGCCGGATTTGTCAAGAACTGCGGAATTACTGACGCAATAAACGCTGCGCGGTTACTCATGGAGAAACACCGTGAGAAGCATCGCCCTCTTTACATTGCCTTTCTGGATCTAGAGAAAGCGTTTGACCGTGTACCACACGAACTCATCTGGTATGCTTTACGACAACACTTCGTGCCAGAAGAACTCGTGCGCTGGGTTCAATTGCTCTACCACGATCCGAAAAGTAAAGTTCGAAGTATGGCGGGTGTATCAAAACCGCTTCGTGTCTCTGTTGGAGTTCATCAAGGAAGTGCCCTCTCACCACTCCTCTTTGTCCTTGTTATGGACACCGTCACACGGGATATCCAACGTCCAGCGCCCTACACACTGCTTTATGCAGATGATGTTTTCTTAGCATCTAATAGCAAAAATGATCTCGAGCAACTTGTTCAAAAATGGAATGATCGCCTCATGCAACACGGTCTCAGATTGAATTTAAACAAAACTGAATTTTTGACGACCGATCCCCATGAAACAGGCACAATCACTGTCAGCGGCAGTGATCTGCCCAGATCTGAGCGATTTAAATAGCTCGGGTCAACGCTATCAGCCAATGGAGAGCTGCGTTATGAAATTGCTTCACGCATTAACGCAACCTGGATGAAATGGCGTTCCACAACTGGTGTCCTTTGTGATCGACGTATCAACGAACGTCTCAAATCTAAAAGACCATAAAAGACAATGAACGGTGTCTCGCGGTAATGGAGACGAAGATGCTACGTTGGACTAGTGGCGTCACACGTTTAGATCACATCCTAAATGAGGATATCCGCGATCGTTATGGGGTTGCACCGATCGTGGAAAAGTTGCGAGAGAGGCGTCTTCGATGGTATGGTCACGCAATTCGTGCAAACGAGAATTCACTTGCAAAGATTGGTCTGAACATCGAAGTCGATGGTAAACGACCAAAAGGCAGACCTAAGCAACGGTGGCTTGATACGCTGGATGGGGATTTGAAAGCCTCGAGATTGCACCCAGATCAGGCATTCAATAGAGTCAAATGGCGAAGCCGATCACGACGAGCCGACCCCGCTTGTGAACGGGACAAAGGCTGAAGAAAAAGAAAGAAAAAAGAATTCTAATTTTTAAATGTGTCTTTACTCGAAAATGCATGTTGAGAATCGGGTGCCACCATTGCCCAAAATATATCAACGAAATTCTTTGAAATTTCCACGATTTATTCAAAACATATTTCCACGGCTCGCAAACTAGGATAATTGTGATGCATCGGGCCGTTTTTTATACATCGAAGAAATCATTATACATCGAAAAAAAGTTTAACAAAGCACCAAAAATTTACATGTGCGATATCAAATGAAAGGTCTCGATTAGTACTTTTCGAAGCAAGTATTATCCTTGACACTGGCTTCAAACGGGTGGAGTGCGGAGGTCTGAAAGCTGTCAGGTATTTCAAGGGCATTCTCAGAAACCATTCAACCGAAAAATCTGAAAAAAGTTGTTGTAGTCCACGCACATGGCATCTAGGCTTTGAAATGCTTTCCGTTACGATATCTGGTCAAATATAGTGAATAATGTACATTATTATATTCCAAAAATGTTTTGCCAACTCCTTAAACTCTCTCTAAATCCGTATAATTTGTCCTAATATAGGTTTTGATGAAGTAGCATACTGGAAAGTTTGGTGGAAATCCTGCTATTATTAATAAAATTGCAGTATGTCGAAATTGACTCTTTTGCATTAAATTACGACTCCGTAAGAGACAAAATGTCATTACCACATCAATTTGAATATCGAATATATTTAACGGCTGTACACTACGAGTTATTCATAGATAAGACCATCGTGTACCCAAACATTCTTACATAAAAAATCAACAAAACCATTCATACCTGAAGCAGCGAGCTTCCGGCTTCCGGGTTGTTTTTTTTACAAAAGTTTCGCCCAGGCTCACTACTTTATAGGTTTATTTTGTGTTGTTGTTCATCATTAACTTCCTGTAAACAATCTTTCATGTGTGTGTTTGAAGTGAATAACATTTGCTTTAAAGGTTCTATCCACGATGAAAATGACTTCAAATTCACGTTTGCTTGGTAGTCTTCCACTTTTGAGCATTGTGTGCGACCTCTCTTGGATTATCTCGCAACCACTTTAATTCGTGTCATGAACTGCTAGAACCCGAACCTTCTTATGGCTCACGACTGGTCAGCTACGCCGATACAACTACACTATCATCATCATCAACTGCGCAACAACCGGTATCCGGTCTAGGCCTGCCTTAATAAGGAACTCCAGACATCCCGGTTTTGCGCCGAGACCCACCAATTCGATATCCCTAAAAGCTGTCTGGCGTCCCAGCCTACGCCATTAATCCATCTTAGGCAGGGTCTGCCTCGTCTTGTTTTTCTACCATAGATATTGCCCTTATAGACTTTCCCGGTGGGATCATCCTCATCCATACGGATTAAGTGACCCGCCCACCGTAACCCTATTGAGCCGGATTTTATCCACAACCGGACGGTAATGGTATCGCTCATAAATTTCGTCATTGTGTAGGCTACGGAATCGTTTATCCTCATGTAGGGGGCCAAAAATTCTTCGGAGGATTCTTCTCTCCAACGCGGCCAAGAGTTCGCAATTTTTCTTGCTAAGAACCCGAGGAATACATGAGGACTGGTAAGATCATTGTCTTGTACAGTAAGAGCTTTGACCTTATGGTGAGACGTTTCGAGCGGAACAGTCTTTCTAAGCTGAAATAGGCTCTGTTGGCTGACAAGAAACGTGCGCGGATTTCATCATCGTAGCTGTTATCGGTTGTGATTTTCTACCCTAGATAGGAGAAATTGTCAACGGTCTCAAAGTTGTATTCTTCTATCCTTATTCTTCTTCGTGTTTGACCAGTGCGGTTTGATGTTGTTGGTTGATTCGTCTTCGGTGCTGATGTTGCCACCATATATTTTGTCTTGCCTTCATTGATGTGCAGCCCAAGATCTCGCGCCGATTTCCGCCTGCTCAATCTGGATGAAGGCAGTTTGTACATCTCGGGTGGTTCTTCCCATGATGTGGATATCGTCAGCATAGGCCAGTAGTTGGGTGGACTTGAAGAGGATCGTATCTCTTGCATTTACCTCGGCATCACGGATCACTATCTCGAGGGCCAGGTTAAAGAGGACGCATGATAGGGCATCCCCTTGTCGTAGACCGTTGTTGATGTCGAATGGTCTTGAAAATGATCCTGCTGCTTTTATCTGGCCTCGCACATTGGTCAGGGTCAGCCTAGTCAGTCTTATTAATTTCGTCGAGACCGAATTCTCTCATGTCCGTGTGCAGTTTTACCCTGGCTATGCTATCATAGGCGGCTTTAAAGTCGATGAACAGATGGTGCAACTGTTGTCCATATTCCAACAGTTTTTCCATCGCCTGCCGCAGAGAGAAAATCTGATCTGTTGCTGATTTGCCTGGAGTGAAGCCTCTTTGGTATGGGCCAATGATGTTCTAGGCGTATGGGGCCATCCGAGCTAGCAAGATAGTGGAGAATATCTTATAGATGGTACTCAGCAGGGTGATACCTCTATAATTGCTGCACTGTGTGATGTCTCCCTTTTTATGTATGAGACAGATAATGCCTCGTTGCCAATCGTCAGGCATTGATTCCCTGTCCCATACCTTGAGCACAAGTTGATGAACCACTTGGTGTAACTGGTCGCCTCCATATTTAACCAATTCGGCTGTAATTCCATCGGCTCCTGGCGACTTATGTCTTATGTCTTCAGTTGGTGGGACCTCCAACTCGCCGATGTTCTGGTTGTTCAGTAGCTCATCAAAGTACTCAACCCATCGCTCTATTATGCCCATTCTGTCGGAAAGCAGGTTTCCCTATTTGTCTCGGCAAGATGAGCATCGAGGTGTATAAGGCTTCATCCTGCTGACTTGTTGCTAAAACTTCCGCACCTGGTGCAGTTGCCCCCTGTACTTTTCTAGTTCACAGACTTGTTGGTTCTCCCAGGCTTCCTTTTTCCATCTGTGGAGTTGCTTCTCCGCACGACGGAGTTCGTGATAAGCCTCTGCGCGTGCCCGCGTGCTTTGAGAATGCAACATTACTCGGTATGCGGCATTCTTCCGTTCCGCTTCTAGCTTACATTCATCGTCAAACCAGCCGATCCGACTCCTTTTGCAGCTGGGGCGTAGTATGTTTGTGACCGTATCCATCCACGTTCTTCAGGTGATTGTGAAGATCATTTGTTGATGCTTCATCTCCAGGTCCTCTGTTGACTGCAGTTATTGCGGCATCCATTTCCCTCTTATAGGTGTCGCGGAGGGTTGTGTTGTGGATGGCTTCAGTGTTCACTCTCACCTGATTGTCAGACGGGATTGTAGGTGGTATTGTTATTGGAGCTCGGAGCACCATGCCAACGAGATAGTGATCCGAGTCTATGTTGGCCCCCCTATATGTTCTGACATTCATCAACGCTGAGAGGTGGCGGCGTTCGATCAACACGTGTTGAATTTGGTTGAAAGTGGTCCCGTCTGGAGAGGCCCACGTATGTTTGTGGACCACTTTCCGCGCAAACCAGGTACTTCCAACAACCATTTCGTGTGACCCTGCTAATTGAATAATCCGCAGTATGTTATCATTTGTTTTTTCGTGTAAGCTATGGGAGCCAACGTACCGCCTGAATACGGGCTCCTTCCCTACTTGGCTGTTAAAATCCCCAAGTATGATGTGGATATCATATCTGGGACAGGCTTCGAGGGTTCGTTCTACTGCCTCGTAGAAGATATCCTTCTCTGACTCTGCAGTCTCCTCTGTAGGGGCGTGAACTTTAATGAGGCTTATATTTGTAAACTTGCCTCGCAAGCGCAGAGTGCATATGTTTTGAAAGCCGATAACAGCAGGTTTCATTTTTTGGCTGACTAAGAAACCTACTCCGAGCACATGGTTTACTGGATGACCGCTATAATATATGGTGTAGCGGCTCTTCTCCAGGAAACCGGTCCCTGTGCATCGCATCTCTTGTCACGCTGTTATATCAGCCCTATATTGGGACAGGGTATCGGCTAGCTGCTCATCAGCTTCATCTCTGTACAGGGAGCACGTTCCATGAGAAAATGCGCAAATCGTTTTTCCGTTGTCGTTGGCGGGTTCGTCGTTTTAAAGTCCATCCTGTCCGAGGCTCCTTTCGTGGCTCCGTAACATCGATTTTCCGTGTAGGGTTGTCAGCCCTACCCAACCCCCAACCTGGAGGATCAGTTGGTACAGTTAGTCCCGTTTTTAGACGCGGGAGGCTCGCCTTCATCCTTCTCCGTCTGCAGTTTTTCGTTACGAAAGAGCTCCCAGCGGTCACCACGTGGAAGTGGAGATAGGGTTTGGTAGTACAGCTGTTGGTGTTGGTTCAGCATGCATTTCCCAGGTTTTATGCTCCATCGTGGGTACCAATCCACGTTTCGCCCTGGGACCTATACTACCCTTTGACCACCAACTACACTATAGCAGCAGAAAAGGCCAACTGGTTGATAGGCTCTGACGCCAATGTCAGGCATACGGTTTGGGGCAGCTCGCAAATCAACGAAAGAGGTGAGTCATTCTTTGATTTTATAATCAACACAAATTTATCAGTGTGTAACAGGGGCAGCTCACCAACCTTCCATTTTTCCAGTTCGGGAAACTGTTAGGAGAAGGTCCTTGATATCACCCTACCAACTGGCGATGGGAATCTTGGGGGGAGAGCTGGAGAGTATCTGACCAGAGATCCATCTCAAATCACACTTGAATACTTTTCAGTCTAGATTCAGCCGCAGAGGTCTCCAAACCTTTCAGAGATCCCAGGAGGATTGACTGGGGGAAGTTTGGTTAAGTTATCAAGAACAAACTCTCAAAAATTGGCAAGACAGGCGAACTGGAGTCAAAGGTCGAGACTCTGGGAAGGGCATTCGAAACCCTTTAGAATCTCGTGACCTGCTAGATCTAATAAGAAGACATTGGCACCGTGGTGGAATGAAGATCCTCCAACCTCAGGAAGCTGACCAGGGAGATTTTCAGCATCTGCTAGAGGTACAAGTTGGCCATTAAGACTGCCAAGAGGCGGTTTTTGGTTGAACTATTCTCAGAATATTGGAAACAACAACGAATCTGCGGGGATAAGTAAAATTCTGTCCAAGGAGCATGGAGCCCACCATTGCTGGTTCGGACGCACTTCTCCGCCAGCGAAGAGGGCTGCCAGAACCTTGCTCGGAGGGTATACAGCACCGGTCAAGCGCATGCTAGACTATCAAATTGGTAATTACCGAGGATAATATCGAGTGGGCTATAAACAGCTTCTCTGCACATAAATCTTTGGACGCAGATGGCATTATGCCAGTTATGCTACAGAAGCAGCAAGAAAGGGCTATACCGTGGCATTTCGAGATTCAGGGGAGCTGTATCTCTTTCGAATAAGTACCACAGTGTTGGAGACGCGCACGGGCGGTTTTTATCCCGAAAGTGGGTAGGTACGGCCATGAGTTCGCGAAGGACTTTCACCAATTGTAGAGTACGTACTAGACATCCAATGAAGGACAATTATGGTTATGGTTATGGTTAGAAAGCCTTTCTCTAAGTCCCAGCGGGCCTTTCTCAAAGGCATATCTACAGAAACCGTTTACGACGAGGTAATTGCCACGGTTGAGCGGTCGCGGCAGTGTTTTTACAGAGGATAGTACTAAGTACGTTACCTTAAACCTTCATGATTTAGCAGTGCTTGAACCAACATGCTATTCACATAACATGGAGGAGTATACTTACATAATATACGCGAAACGACCCGTGTTGTAAAAGAGCTGTAGACTTATTGTATTATTAATGACAGTCTCAATATACATTGTAAGTAGCGTGACCAAATACTACATGTGGTTCATGTCCTTACACCAAGGATGTTTTAGTGATTATCTTACTCTTGTGTGCAAGTTTCTAATGAATCTTACCTCGCATATAGCGTAAGGCCTGTTTGCGTATTGCACGAGAAGGTTCAACGTTTCGTAATAAGCTTTCTATAAGCAGCCATGACAGGGTGCCGCACAAGAAACTTTCTAAGTGAAGTAACACCAGTTTGGACCTACCTGTTTCACAAATGGAGATCAACAAATCCCTGTTTATCACTCATCGAACCGCCCTGTTTTTACACCTTTCGTAGAACGATTGTTATGTCGACAAACCCTCAATGGTGGAGTCCACTAATCCATTGCACTCAGAATTTTGATTTGGGTGATATTTAATTCAAATTTCTTTGCTTCTTTGTCCAAATCTTCATGATAAGATATGGCACGAGAATGAGGTATCCCGACCAAATTGGTAAGATTGACTAGGCTGACCCTGACCAATGTGCGAGGCCAGATGGAAGCAGCAGGATCACCCTCGAGACTATTCACCATCAAAAACCATATAAGACAAGAGGGTACCCGATTATACATCTTGTTTAACCTGACCCTGGAAAGAGTCAACCGCGATGCTGATGTAAATGCGAGAGGCACTACTCTCTTCAAGTCTACCCAGCTACGTTTACGCGGACGATATTACCATTATGGGAAGAACAATTCGGGGTCGTGTAGGCGACGCGAGATCTTGGGTTGCACATTAATGAAGGCAAGGTAAAATATATGGTTGCAACATTGGCACCAAAACAAAGGAATAACAACATCAAATGACTCTGGGCAAATGCGAACAATAAAGATAGCTATAATTTTGAAATCATCGATAATCTAGGGTCGAAAATTATAACAAATAACAGCTATAACGATAAGATCCGCGCAAAGTTGTTGGCAACCAGCGGAGTCGTTTTCAACTTACAAAAATTATTCCGCTTGAAACGGTGTACCATAGGATCAAAGCCCTTATTTTACAAGACAATAATCTTGCCAGTCTTCATGCATTCCTTGGAGACTTCGGTTGTTAGCAAGAAAAATTGCGAACCCACAACCGCATGTGTCTTAAAAAATTCTTAATCTTAAAAAAACAAAATTCTTAATTCTTAAAAAATAATAAATCTATAGTTAAACTGGAAACTTTTCCTTTTAACAGTTTTACTTCCGAAGAATTCCGCCCCTAAATGAGGCTGGACTACTTTGTAGCCTATATAACGACGAAATTTATGAGCGATGATCTTTTGTTGGTAGACAAAATCCGGCTCAATAGGTTGATGTGGGCAGGTCACTTAATCCGTATGGTGAAGATGATCCAGCTTAGAAAGTCTATAGTGTCTATGGTAAAAAAATAAAAGACGTGGCAGACCTGTGGTGGTGCGATGGGCCAGGACGCCAGGCAGCTTTTAGGGATGTCGAATTGATGGACCTCAATTAAAGTAGGTCTAGACTAAATATCAATTGTTGCAGTTGATTATGAAGATTAAGTGTGATGATAACGAAACCCACAGTCTCACTGTTGAAAAATACAAAGTCAGTAAAAAGAATGCACTTTACTCCACAAAGGAGTGAACAGTGTGCATATAATATTCCAGCGAATTCGAATTTCTTTTCTTTCCGACAACACTTGTACCACATTCACAACAGTTCTTTGGGGAACTTAATTTAGTGTGGTGTTTGCTGTCCTTACATTACTCGAATCAGATTACACAATTTGGATATTCTATTTCCATTTTCTCCGCAGATGCCGGATTTTACCGAATATTAGCACAAAGTGCCAAGCATTCAGGCTCGGACGATCCTACCTACGTAAAAATAAAGGGGCGAGCATGTATGCAGAATGGTGTACTTTTGCAAGGTTTTATCCAGACTTTGTAAAAGTCCTAGGACATTAAGGGAAGCTGGGAGGGATTTAAGTACAATACCTGTAGCTGATAATATTATGAGAACTACAACCACCCGCTCGAGATGCCACATTTCTTTGATTTCCCGAGTCAGTGGCACATTGTTCACCTTCTTCTCAACGTATTTCCGTTCAATGTTGCTATCATGAGGGATAGCAACATCAATAATGTACACGGAACCACCCGTCTTGTCAACTAGTAGCAGGTCACGCTTGCTGGGCGATTCGTGGCGATTATTTAGAACTTGCCAGTCCCAATACATGCTGTGAGCATAACTAGCAAGTACTGGCTGCGGTTCATATCGGTTAACCGGACATCAGCCTACGCTTGTATACAAGGTTCTGATGGATCACCATACATACAGAATTATGCCTGCCCGTATATTACACCGGTGCTATTACAGTGCAGCCAGAAATGAGATGGTCCAGAGTCTCTAAAGCTGAACCACACATTCATATGCCACATGCACTGGTCATTTTCCACTCGCTCTTTCATTATGAGCATTTTATAAGCTTGGGTGGTAACTATGTCGTCCTGAATAGCACACATAAATACCTCCGTATCAGCAAAGAGCTCGTTAGCTCACAGCCATCTGTTCAACAAATGCCAATTGTCGTCAAAAACTTTGCTGCCCAAAATCCATACAGCAACCGAAGAGATTTCTTTAGCCTCTAGTTGTCTGTCCTATAACTAAGTCGATAATGGGTTGGTCTTTGCAACCCCTTGACCCAACTCGGTTACCTTTTTGTTCCTTGGACAGAATGAGGTATGCACTTGATCTTTGCACTAATAGTGGATGTTATGAATTTGTAGAGGATGGGTAAGCAAGTAATCGGTCCTGTGTCCGCGGGGTTTCGCTCGATGTTTTTTAGGGACAAGTTAGGTAATTCATGCTGTGAGGAAGGCTGGAAACTAATGACCTGATTTATGTTGTGTGCCAACCGACTGTGTATACTGGTCAATTTTTTATACCAGAAATACTGCACCCGATTCAGACTAGGAACTTTCTCTTCGGTAAAATCCACCTTCAGGTGATGAACTCAGCATGCTGGTTGGGTAACCCCCAAAGTCCACCCCGGTATTCTATTGCTGCCTTCACCGAAAGCTATAATGTTTGGACGCTCTGTGGGGATTTGTTGAGAGATCTGAAAAAACTCCGCTGGTTCTTCACGTACGTTGCATTCTCAACATTACTGGTTTATGCAAAGGATCTAGAATCTCTGGTGCAACAAGGGGGGCAGGATGTTGTACCAGTCCCCGCCGTTATTTCGTAGCAGAAGCGGATGATAAGGAGGTGAATTTTCTGAGTTCACTTCATCTGCTGCTACTGAATTGGTTGCCGGAGATTGTGGCGAAATGGCTGTAGCAGATGGATCCATGCTCCTGGTCATTGTAGCGGATTTCGACATCGTGCTGTCCATTGCGGGATCCCGATGCAGACACCAAGTCAGATGACTCCCACCGGTACCGGAACTTGAGTTTCTGCTTCTCCTTATTTTTGGTTTGCATTTTATACATAAGTACCTGCTTCCTCAATGAGTAATCTCCAAGACTCCAAAGTTCCTTCAGTTTCGTCATTTACCTCTTGAGACGCTGCGGCTATCCACATTATGGTACGGTATTGCTGTAGTTATATCTTCTACCCCATGGGCTCTTGGCCAACAACTTCCGTTATGGCTTAACGTCGTGCACGCTGATGTTCACCGGTATTATGTCGCTGCAAGTATAGACCACTACTGGTTCGAAACTTGCTACACAATCGTATGCCCGTATTGTGGGATACGCTCGACGAATTCAATTAGTGGCTGATCTGGCTGCATCCTAGTTAGTTAGTTTAGTTTAGTTTAATATAGTGGACGAAGTTATAGCTCCAGGCACTCGGAGCTTTGCTAGGCCCCTTGAACTATCCCAGCTGATCGCCTGTTTATCAGCCTCTCGCTGACGGCGTACGCATGCTTTCGCAAAGCTGAGAACCTTCTCGAGAGACAGAGAATGCGCAGACTCCTTGTTGATGAAAACCTTACCAAGGTATCTTCCTCTGAGGTCTAAGGAGGCCAGGCAGTTGCATACGAAGTGCAGGGCTGTCTCTTCTTCCTCCTTGCATTGGCTGCATATGGCGGAGACCACCACTCCGATTTTTTCTTCTGCTGCCAATATGGCATATATCTCCGCCTGGAATATGGTTATTTTTTCGAGAGGTGGAGCCAGTTACATACTCGGATTTCGTGAGAATACCTTTGCGTCCGATCCATTTTCCATAACTGACCCGTCTGTGAAGATTATTAAGTCTGTAATCCCAAAAGATTCGTGGTGATTCATCGACCATTCTTCTCCTTTGATGATTACGACGAGTATGTCTTTTCGAAGACGCATCTGGAAACCATATGATCCAATGGTATCAAGCCTATATGCGTCGTAAGTTGCTTTCCGTTTTACCTCCAAATGGATTGAGGGTAAATTTAGAATAGCTTCGAGTGCCGCGGTCGGCGTACTACTCATTGCTCCAGTAATACTTGGGCAACCGAACCTTGCAATCTACGTCAGCAGCTTCCTGCTGTTAGCAAAGTTCAGTCTCGGCCACCAGACGATGCACTTATACATCAAAAAGGGTTTTATTATGGATATACATCCAACGAGTTCGTTTTGGCGAAAGTCCCCAGGTCCTACCTATCGCAGTCCTACAGTACCAGTGTAATCTGCAGGATTTTTGATACTGTTCGTGGATATGGTGCTTCCACATTAACTTGGAGTCGAGATGTGCTCCTAAATATTTTACGATTTGTACCAGCTGGATTTCCGCCCCTGCTAAGTTGGATAGCGTGTAGCTGCCCCACCTGACGTTCCTAGTTAACATAACTGGTCCAGTCCTCCTAGCGTTCACCGTGAGTCCATTACGGAGGCACCAACTGTGGATTATATACAGTGTTGCATTCATTACAGGCGGTTCCATAGGGTCCCCCAAATTTACCGATAATTATTACGAATAGTCCGCAAATGCTTGGGCGAAGAACTTTGTGTCCT
Organism: Hermetia illucens; assembly: GCF_905115235.1. NCBI lineage: Eukaryota > Metazoa > Arthropoda > Insecta > Diptera > Stratiomyidae > Hermetia > Hermetia illucens. The sequence continues at coordinate 94,481,525 of NC_051849.1, read as the reverse complement.
CCAGGAGCCATAGCAAGGTGTACATTACCAGGAACCATAACAGAGGTGAAAAAACCCGTCCTGTGGACAACCCCTAAGACACTCTACCTTGATAGACATGTCCGATCAATATGTAGATCTTTCTTCACTCTAGCATGTAAAGGATCCAACTTGCCGCCTTACAAATCGCCACGAATGGGGCATAATTGAAGTCGCCTTCGATATCCATAAATGCGTCTAAGGCATATTTTTTATCGGACATTACCTTCTCAATTTTTGCTGTTAATTCATGGAGTGCTGTATCCGCAGATTTGCCTTTCGGGTAGTCATATTGTCTACAGTGGATTGGCCATTTAGGGATGTATGTGTCCCTTATGGAGCGATCTACTAGACTTTCCAGTCCTTTTGGCAGAAAGGAAGTAAGACTGATCGGTCGGAAGTTTTTCGCATCTGTGTAGATGGGTTCCCCTGCTTTGAGAATAACTATTATCCTCACATTACGCCAGCTGGTTGGAATATAAGCGTGTGCTAGGCAGGCGCGGTAAATAATCCGAATGTGTAGGGCGAGGGCATCCATCCCCTCCATTACTAGAGCAGGAATAATGCCATCCGGATCCGCGGACATGTATCTATGGGACGAGTTAAATTTCGTTTGCTCTCGTCAAACTACTTTGCATGACAGAGTCCTATCTTCCGGTTGAGGGCTGTATGTGTCTGGCGGCCCCGAGATGGTATTTTGGATGCTGCCTGGGAAGTGCACTTCAAGCAAATTGTTTGCCATTTTCTCATCGCTTTCTGTGCACCTCCTGCTCTGTAAATGTAGATAACCCAATTGCTGGCTACGTTCTTTGACGTTTTAGCTTTGAAGTTGCCTCAGGAGAGTCAGTCTTTTCGCAAAAGCATCTCCGTGATGATCGTTTGGCCGACCTAATGCTTTTCTTTAGAGCTTTTTGAGCCTTTTGTACCAAATTAAGCAAGCGTTTGGATCAGACTTTAGAGCTCGGCTGAGAAGCACCCCTGTCGTTCCTCTCTGTTTCGCCAAATCCGAGCTCCACCACCCCGCTCTCTTCGAAAGTTTCTGGTAGTGATTATCTGAGTTATTTTCTCAATTCCAGAAATGAATTGATATGTCTCCCAGGGATCGTAATTCGAGCACTCAGTTCAGTTTTGTACGTCGCCCAATTTATCTTACGTCGATTTCGAAATGGAGTAGGTGTGGGTGGATGCATGCCCATTACAAAATCAATGCGCCTGTAATCTGAGAACGTGATATCGTTTGATACGAATCTGCAATTCGGTTCCTACCGACTCGTTCATGTTGAAATTTTCCCAGCATATATGCTGGGCATTTATATCATATCCTGCTGTTATTACCATGCCTTTACTTTTGGCATATTGGTTAGTTCTGATGAATATTCCACTAGAACTTCGGATACGTCATAAGGGAAATAAGTAATGCACCATTGGATCTCCTTATCTCCCTGTTGGCTTTTTATGGTCAATTTGTTAGCTGTGGTATCACTATCACATAGGTCGTTGGTTTTGAAACCATAATACAGGCGCGGGTCTATCAATTCCATTGGCATACAGCAAGTCAGCATGCCGGAAGTTTAAGCTCCTAATTTCTCAACCAACAGCCCATGGTTCCTGAATGAGGTATAATACATGTCTTGCAGCTATTGATCCGGCGACTGACAAGCGCACGCTTTACAATGTTACAAATTTATCTGAGAGATATGGCACCATATCTACAGATGAAGATGCCACACACTGTTGAAGGAGAAGCAGTGCTGTCTAAGCCACTCGCTCGTGCTTTCATCGGCAAAGTTTATCCGTAACATTTTACGGTATGCACCTAGTGACTCAACGCGCAATTGTAATCTCTTGCAAGGGTGTAGTCCTTATAGCTTGGAGAAGTTTCCTCCTAAGGTGCACACACTGCTCTGTATCGTAACCGACCCATCTGTCGGCTTCGATAGCCTTGGCTGCAAATGAAGACTTAACTGTTGCCGGCTTTCTTTGCAGCCATTTGAGTCGAAGAGTTGAGACCGCAGACTGTCTTGGTTTGCCCTTGGCCGCTGATGCCCCAGATGATCCTTTCCCTTCAACAATGGCCCAACCGAGAGCTGTGTTTTGCCATAGGTAAAACTTTAGCCTCAGCAGCTGACGCCGATTGGGGCCCAGGAATGCTAACAGAAGGGGACTGCTTTGGCTCGTCTGTTAAGGACTGGCTCCCAACAGGGCTGGTTTCCACTTGAATAAGTGGCGAATCTGAGACTAGACTCCTGCCCTTAAGTTATGATATTGAGTTAAGCAGGATAATATGCAAATTAGTTCCTTCGGATTGTTTTCCTTCTATTTAGTTTATGGTCGTCGTGACAATACCTCCTAATTATCACCACAATAAGTAAGCCTGAAAGATCACACAATTTTTGCAGTTTCTTTATCTATCATGCACTCTGTATTAGCCTTCAGCCACTCAAATTAGGGTGTATCCTCTTCACTCACAACTGAACTTAGCACCAGCTGCCGTTGGTTTTATTTTTTTTTAATTATTTGAATTAGAATTTGTTTCTTGGTTTGGTATTAACTTTGTGTGATTTCAACAGTGAAGGATATGGTTAAGTTAAACGAACCCACTTAACATATCTGTCTACGGAGAATACTTATTTGTAAGGGTTTTTACTGCTTGATCAATAGAAAATACCACCTAAGGTGAACAAAGCTACAGAAAGTGGCGAAGTCCAACAGGACTAAACAACCATTTTGTTTCCGAACTTCCTACGTATTTGAGAAGAGGAAGTTTATTTCAAAGCGTAGAAGTGGAAACTATCTCGTCCTTCCTCAAATTAAACTGTTAGGTTTAATTTTCCAACTAGTTTCCCATATCTACTTCTAATGAGAATTGTATCAAATCAAAGCAATTTCGATAAATTATCTTGACTCGCAGTACAATATGCAATGCATGAAAAAGCAAACGCCATCATGGTCTATTATGAGCCGTCGTGAAATGTAACGTTCAGCTGGGGACCTGCAGATGTAACTGGCCATCAATAAAACATTATGGGAATGGCGCGAGTGAATATTATCAATAATTCATTTCTCCGGACTTTTTACAGCCAGGCAAACCATGCTGGGCGCAGAAGACGGTTTTAGTACTACACTCACGTGTGTTTGTAATATTGTTAATAATATTTATATCTTTTGTACAATTTGAAATTGTTTCGGTTTTTATCATTCTGTTTTTGCTGACTGGGGCACAGGTTAGCGTTGCCAGGGCAGTCGAAGCAGTTGGATATGGAAGTTAGTTAGCTAGAGTGGTGACAAGAGCAATAAACGTGATATACTTGATGTCAGTAATGTTGCATGGTTGATTGATCTGAGAAACTTGGCTCCAACTTCTGTGCCATCGCATTGATACCCACCTGAATTCGCTGATTGTGTCGATGCCGGATGAAGGTTGGCAATATCATCGTCCACCAGGGATGTCTAACTCCTTCATGAAAATCCAATTCAAATCTCAAATACTAAAAAAGCTTAACGAACAAGACACAAACATTTCTTTTCTTAATGATATCATTGAATTGTTCGATAATCGTCTTCGATTGATTGATAAGACGAACAAGATGCATTGTCGACTATGAAACTGAGATGCTCGATATCTTTCAACATGTCTGGAGTGCGGTAACTGCGCTGCATTGAAGAGGAGAGCCCTGGGGGCATGAATGGTTTCCATTGCAAAAACTGTCCTCCGAGCCGTAAGAGGTTTCTAATGTCGTCTGATAAATTATTATGCGTGGTCGTCTTAATGGACGCGACGACGATGACGACGAGGTTAATTGACACCCAAGAGGATTGCAGAAGAAATTAGAAAGTACTGGGCGAGGCTTTTACGCTTAGATCAAGTTACGAGCATGTCTGCTTTTACTGTTTTCGTCATAACCGTTAGTGAAATGGTTTCAATCCGCCTATAATTTACATTAGTCTGCCATGGTTTCTACGAAAAAAGAAGTATAAATTGGCTTGCGGAGTATGAACCTCGGGTAGCAGCAACTGCAGCTAACATTCAAAGAAGCCCAAGGATATCTTGAGAAAATTTATCATCTATTTAAGCCTAGCAGGCTTTGCATAATAATTCCTTACAATTAATGCTTGTAATGAGTATCATATTGAGTAATTTGTCACAGAAGCAGGTTCCATTTCCATAATGCTGCATCAATTTGCATCAGAGTTGAAATTGACCGCGTTCCGTCTTATAGGAAACGAATTTTTAATTTTAATTTGACAAGCAATCTCATTAAATTAGTGCGCCAAAAATGGCAAAATAATTTGCTCGAGGTCGAAAATTGGCCACTCGTCTAATTTTATGATTACATATACAATTACAATATATGCATCAATTTTCAGAAGGAAAAGAAAGCAAGGCATTACTAGCTTGCATATCTTACGCCTATGTGTAGGAGGTAGTACCCAAAAGAACTGAATTTTCGTTCAGAAGCTACATACGAGTATGTGTAATGTTTTGTGGAACAAAATGGACGGTTGTACATTTCCATAGTTAAAGGGAAGGGTCAGCATGTTTGACTGTGGTGCTGGATGTAAAGAATGCCTACGAGAAGGTGGATCTTGCGGCATAGTGTCACGCTTCTGTTTTCCCGCCGAAATTGAAATTAGGGCTGGACAGCGTTTTAAGTCTAATGTTTTTCAACCTTTATGTAGCATAATAAATGTTCTGATAGTATTCAAATCTTCTAATATTTGGACGATTTCCTTATTTTGGCAACTGTAGATAATTGGATTTTGACCTTCAAGTGTCTGCAAGGACAAGTTAATCTCTTTGTTGATGATTCTTGTAGATTACGCCTACCAATCAACATCCTAATCTATACTATTTAAGAGAAGCAGACTGACACCCCTGCTCATTAAAGTTAATAATCACACTCTTGCTCATCTTATCTTAGAACTGCATTATCTCGAAAACCTTAGAGGCCAGCAGGCTGATTAATTTTGCAACTGGTTTTTCTACGCCCACTATGAATCCGCCCAGATATTTTGCAAACAAGCTTAACTCAATATCTACTTGCATTCTGAGAGGATGCTGGGGGCTGATCAGAACCACCCCCTTCTACTAGATTTTTGCTTTGGCTAAGAAGCCCCTGCTCTGCTTCTTGGCAGTCAGAAAACCTCCTAAACTAAAGGAAAGGAATTCTAAAACCTATAATTTGGTGGTTCGGAACCCTGACGTTGACAATGGTCTGTCTTCGATCTGTCGTTTCGCAGTCTGTTTGACACAGTAGTTCAAATAAGGGTCAGGTCGTCTTGTTTTATCATTTGGGATTACCGATGGTTTTCTGGTCCTGGCGTCGTTGGCGGCGTTCAGCCTGTGCGGTGGTTGGTCCTGACGGGGCGCAAGACCCACGCTTTTCCTTGAATGTTAGTTCGGTTTTGGCCGCTGAACTTTTTCCTGTCCTTCAGGCTGGTGCTCAGAGGTGGCGGTGAGGAAGATGGGGCGGCAACCCTATCGGCCAAACCAAAACCAAGTGGTCGAGGAGAACTTCCATACTGGTGGCACCGGGATACGCTGTAATTACTTTGGTTTGCCGGCCGTGATTCAGTAGGCGAATGCTCCAAAGACCTAATTAGGGCGATCAGACCCGAGTCTGCACGGGGACTCATCTGAAGTGGCAAATTGTTCACGAAACCTTACCAGGGGTATACTGGTACCATGGGAACCGGGAAAGCCCCTGGACTCACATACTTCGGGTGAACTCCTATTGTATGTGAGGACAGCTCGGTTATTTGCGGTTGGTCCCCCTAGTGGGAGTTTCATGGTGGTTGTGGTTGTGCTCAAGCGAGAAGAGACCTTCGGGCCTCGACGTGGTGTTGCGTATCAACACGGGTGCCGTACTCCATAGTTCGGTAGAGATTTAGGTAATTCTTGCATCCACCAGTATGAATGCTAAGCCATGCACTTGGTATAGACTAGTACCGTTGTGACTTGTCTCAGCGGGGCTCTGATTGTGGTCACCAAATCAATTCGTATGTCAAGAGGACCGTAGAATTAAGTCTGACGACAGGTACCTACGTTAAACACCAAGGACGTAACTGTCTTTCAGGCTATCAAGGTGGCTTTCAGGATGGGTGGGGAGAAGGTTAACGTCATTGCAGGCTCTCTCCAGACTTAAATTACTCAAAAAAATTTCGCTATCGTACTACCTAGTGGGCAGCAAAACCATGCCCTGGCTTCTGACCCCTGTTTCAAGTCACTGACAATTCTCTGGAGGCCGACTAATGTAGGGCACCCATCAAATGAATTTGTCCATGTAGAGGCCGGCAAGTCTCTTGGTTTGTATCCCACGAGATTGGTCGGACCCTTCCCTGTTGATGTTCTGAAGGCAGTTCAATAACACTCACATAAGGGGTGGGAAGATAACTTTTTAGCAACCGTACGGGTAAAAGGATATTTTTTCGCCTACATTCATGCAACTTTACCCTATAATTAAACCAGAGGCCACTCGTGTACATACAGTTTACGAGGAAAAACTAGTGAATCGTCTTCAAAAACAATCACACATATAATAAAGTCTTTCTGGTGAGGTAGTTTCGGACATATGTAACACTTGTAAAGTTAGGGAAACTAATGAACCTGAAATAACCTTTTGGTGTAAGGAGTATACCAGGTTTCGGGTAAAGTGTAGATGGTATAACAAGTTTTGAAGTCTTCAAAAAATCCTGTTTAGTAGTTTAGTATTTTTTTAAAGAGGCTAGAATCAGATTATAATACTTTTTTTTTTGGCTCGCGGCGCGGCATTTCCAGTCACCACTGTTTTCGGTTCTTGGTATTGATATAGCCGGGCTCCGTTGCGTTTTAATGGTTTGCTGTGATGGGTAGAGTCGTGGAGAACTTCCTATGTAACGACTAATATTGACGAGCTTGCAACACGTGTCTGTTCGGGCAGGGTCTTGGTAAGTGTATTGGCTTATCAAAAAAGAATCTAACTTAACAAATTTGTGTTTAGCCTGTTTTTTAAACGAAAGTGTGTTTCTGGGAACATAGGCCAAATGTCTACCGTCAGTTCTGTTGTTTTACTTCGTGGGTAGTATCAGGTCCTTTTGGGCTGATGGCCTGCCGGGTCCCAGGGGCAAACAAAACCAAACAAGAACAACTACAATAACAAAATCGTCAACGTGCTCAAATCTATGCATTTATTCAAAAGGCGATTCAATTTTCTAATCCTAACTGTAATAAGTCATCCCTCTTAATGCACCTATTTGGAGCTTTTAGAAGTGAGATCTTGAAACTTGGAGATATTGGCTTCTTTCCTTCATTTCGCCGTGCTTCTTTCACTGCTTAAGATACGGAGATTTCTTAGTGGCCCGTAATAGAAATTTCGATGAAAACAAAGAAAATAGGGGTGCCCGCATAATATTCAGGTCCAGCCTTCCGCATAATTTTCAGCCCAGCCCCGGATTCAAAAAATCGCTTAATAAAAAGCAATTATGACGAATTACCAACTTCAGCAGATGCTTGATGCATCTCATTGCAAATATTATCTAAACCGTGTGACCTGGTGTTAGTTAATTGCCGTATTATTGGTGAGCTTCTGCATAGTGTCAATTAAATTGAAATAAGTTTCCGATAAATTATTTTGATGCATCTCGAATTTGATGCTAGAATTGCTTCCATTTTCGAAAGGGCGATTTCCGTATTTCGACTATGTGCGCTGCCAGTCGAGGAAGCCATTCAACGCGAAAATTTTGAACTCTTGCGGCATAGAAACTCGTGGGCATGTCATTTAATCCCTATGGATAAGGATGAACGATCCCTGGAAGCCTATAAGGGCAATATCCATGGTAGAAAAAGATGACGAGGTAGAGCGAAGGCGTAGCCCAAGATGTTAGACAGTTTTAGGGATATCGAATTGGTGGAGCTCGGCCCAAAACCGGAATGCCTATCTGGTGTCGTTGATGATGATGCCAGGTTTTGTACTGAAGTAAAAGCTCAGAGGAATTTGAAATCCAAAGCAGAGTCCACTAGAGTTGCATTTTTTCATGTATATCGTTTTTAAGGTTTTGTGTAAACACAGCTCCAGCACTATTGCTAAGAAAGTTATACTAGGTCAAAGCTGTTGTTTCTGTGCAAATTCAAGACTTTGAATGTCAATATGAAAAAGTGTATACTTTCACATAATATATGCATATATTACGTGCTGCATACTAATGGGACAAATGCACACTCAAATCTCTTTATAAAAGAAATACACAAAACCTTTCATACCTTAAGCGTTTAGTTCCCGGTTTCCCGACTTGTTTGTTATTATCGATGACGTTCTTCATGCTGCTTTGACTGAAGAGTCTGGATGAGTTCAATAGATCATGTCGTCTTTCCTCAAATACCTCGATTACGCTCATAATATCTGCTTGCTATCTCACTCGGGAAGCAGAAATGGACTGAAGATTAGCACCAACAAAGCTAAGGTCCTCAGTCTAATGGGTCATTGCCTTCTTCCTAATTGCATAAGTAAGCAGAACATCGAAAGCGATTATCAGTTTGTGTATCAAGGATATATTGTTGTGGATAACGCCATTGAACTTGATATCGCATCACACATTTTCAGCCCCAAGTCTGCCTTCGTTGTTTTATCCAAAATATAGAAGCGCCTCTATTTCAAACCAAACCACAAGGTGAGGCTGCTCCGCATAAGAATTTTCTTTGTGTTATTATATAGGAGTATTACATTGAGCGTGAAGCGGAAGTAGCAATAGATATGTCACAACTTATGGACAGGCGACAACTCGATTGTGTGTTATAACATGCAATGTAGATCGCAGGACGGTTGACGGGTGGGTCGTCCTAGAACTACGTTGTGTAAAACATTGAAGGAGTGCAAAATTCTTGCAAAATAGAAGAAGTTGAAGCGCATTGCTGGGAATTGAAAGCGATGACATGTAGGAGTAGAATATGGCAACCATACACTATTTTGTCATTTCCCTCATAATTTATTCTTCTCGGTGCACAACTTTCTACCCTTTTTCATCAATAATTTCTTTCCTTTCTTCATCATATATTCACCATATCCTTAATCAGCAATGTTGACACCGGTTTCAGACTCGGATCCGATAGTCTTCAATACCCTTTTCTAACCAGACTCTCGAAGGAAATCATAGGGAAAATTTTCTTAGACTTAAAAAAAAACGATATGTCAAAAAAAATATGTCAACAGCTGATGAACCGCCGTTGTATCTTATAGTTTAATAGCAACAGGGCTTTGTAAAATTAAGCTTTCGTTACGTAAAATCACAAGGAACTTTGGTTCAAACGTGCCTTGCTCAAAATTTCCTTGTCATTTGTTACATGGCTTGGCTTACAATTATCTATCTCGTATCGCAATGTCACATTCTGGGCCCCCAGTATTTTTAGTTTTCGCCAATTACCAAAATCATTGATTATAGACAAAGAGAAAATAAATCAAAGTAAAATAACCATCAACGGTCATGATTAGATAAAAACCAAAAAAAAAAACGTTTTTTCGTTTGACTATTTACCTGAGGGAAATTGCTACAGGCTCCAGTGAAGCCTCGACTGGGTCTCGTGGAAAGTAGGCTTTCTGGAGCATCCAGCTTTCATCTGTGTTCAGTCAGCGACAGTCACAGGTGCCCTCTCGGCTGTTAAATTGCCAATGCAATCACAACACACTTCTAGCTTAAACTTAGTTCGCCGCTCAGCATCCGTCTTTTCAGGTGGGGAATCCTTGCCATCCCATGGAGAAATAGCAAAAGCTGCGTCGAACCGCATTTCACTTTAGCCGGAAATTAGCATTAGGAGTATCTCTAATAACACGTGGAATGAGGAGGCCTAGGTGGAAGCAAGATCGCTTTCGGAGTATTGAAAAAAAATATTAAAATTTGGAAATATTGTGACGAAAATCATTTTGGAAAATTTTGTGTGACGTCAATGTAAATCATAGTAATGACAATTAGCCAGGACACCAAATTATATAACAGTAGGGCGAATATTTCATCATCATCATCAACGGCGCAACATTCGGTATCCGGTCTAGGCCTGTATTAATAAGGAACTCCAGACATCCCGGTTTACCGTCGAAGTCCACCAATTCGATATCCCTAAAAGCTGTCTGGCGTCCTAGCTTACGCCATCGCTCCATCTTAGGCAGGGTCTGCCTCGTCTTCTTTTTCTACCATAGATATTGTCCTTATAGACTTTCCGGGTGGGATTATTCTCATTCATTCGGATTAAGTGACGCCCACCGTAACCTATTGAGCCGGATTTTATCCACAACCGGACGGTCATGGTATCGCTCATAGACTTCGTCATTGTATAGGCTACGGAATCGTCCATCCTCATGTGGGGGGCCAAAAATTCTTCGGACGATTCTTCTCTCGAACACGGCCAAGAATTCGCAATTCTTCTTGCTAAGAACCCAAGTTTCCGAGGAAGACATGAGGACTGGCAAGATCATTGTCTTGTACAGTAAGAGCTTTGACCCTGTGGTGAGACGAGCGGAACAGTTTTTGTAAGCTGAAATAGGCCCTGTTGACTGACAACAACCGTGCGCGGATTTCATCATCGTAGCTGTTATCGGTTGTGATTTTCTACCCTAGATAGGAGAAATTGTCAACGGTCTCAAAGTTGTATTCTCCTACCCTTGTTCTTCCTGTTTGACCAGTGCGGTTTGATGTTGTGGATATTCTCCACTATCTTGCTAGGCCGGATAGCCCCATACGGCCAGAACATCATTGGCCCATACCAAAGAGGCTTCACTTCATGCAAATCAGCAACAGATCAGATTTTCTCTCTGCGGCAAGCGATGGGAGAACTGTTGGAATATGGACATTAGTTGCAACATCTTTTCATCGACTTTAAAGCCGCCTATGACAGCATCGCCAGGGTAAAACTACACACGGCTATGAGGGAATTCGGTATCCCGACGAAATTGATAATACTGACTAAGCTGATCCTAACCAATATGCGTGGCCAGATAAAAGCTGCAGGATCACTCTCGAGACCATTCAACATCAACAACGGTCTAGACAAGGGGATGCCCTATCATGCGTCCTATTCAACCTGGCCCTGGAGAAAGTGGTTTGCGATGCCGATGTAAATGCGAGAGGCATCATCCTCCACAGTCCACCCAACTACTGGCCTAGGCTGACAATATCGACATCATGGGAAGAATAACCCGCGTTGTATAGTCTACTTCCATCCAGATCGAACATGCGGCGCGAGATCTTGGGGTACACATTAATGAAGGCAAGTCGAAGTACATGGCGGCAACGTCAGCGCCAAAACCGAAAGAGCAAATAACATCCAACTGCCCTGGTCAAACGGAAACCATGAAGATTGGAGACTACAACTTTCAGACCGTTGAAAATTTCTCCTACTTAGCTTTGAAAATCACATCCGATAACAGCTATGACGATGAAATCCGTGCACGGTTGTTGGCAGCCAAGAGAGCCTATTTTAGCTTACAAAAACTGTTCAACTCGAAACGTCTCACCATAGGATCAAAGCTCTTACTGTACAAGACTATGATCTTGTCAATCCTTCTGTATTCCTCGGAGACTTGGTTGTTAGGAAGAAAAATTGCGAACTCTTGTCCGCGTTCGAGAGAAGAATCCTCCGAAGAATTTTTGGCCTCCTAAATGAGGATGGACGATTCCGTAGCCTACAAAACGATACCACGATCGTCTGGTTGTGGATAAAATCCGGCTCAACAGGTTGCGGTGGTCGGGTCACTTAATCCCTATGAATGAGGATGATTCAGGGCGGAAAGTCTATAAGGGCAATATCTATGGTAAAAAAAGAAGACGAGGAAGACCCTGCCTGAGATGGAGCGATGGTGTAGGCCAGCACGCCAGACAGCTTTTAGGGATATCGAATTGGTAGACCTCGGCGCAAAAGCGGGGTGTCAGGAGTTCCTTATTGAGGCTGGCTTAAACCGAATACCGGTTGTTGCGCCGTTGATGATGAATTACAATCGGAATACACTTACGAAAAAAATAATTGCAGTGGTAGAAGGAACTGACATCTCCTATACGCTATTTACATTGCGCTACAAGTTTATGTAAGGACATCAAGTGACTAACTCCTGGGCGCGCTAGCCTGAGCGTGGACGCTTTCATCGCTCGGGCTTACGGTCATAAAATCTAAAGGAACACCAATGTTGGTTTGAAATTTTTGCTGAACATTCTGGAGTAGCTAAGTTAACGAACTGTCTAATAAAAATATTTGATTCGGAAAACCTGTTGATGTGATTTTCCGCCTTAGTGTATACTAAATTTTTGAATTTTTGATTTTTTTTAAGGTTTGGTAGAAAAAGAGATTAAAAATTTAGATATATTAAGGTTAAGGGGATTCCTTGTTTATTCCGGTGGAGAAAACGACAAGTGGTTGTTGAAATACGTTTGCGGCATAAATAACTATTCACAGGTTCCTTGTAGTCACCTGGAAATTTTTGCTTTTGGAGTAATAGTGGCCTCTTGCGTTGAGCACCATGCTCAAATAATCTATCGCCGGTAATGAAAGTTGTGGTTCTACTTTAATGTTGGAATCTGATTGCCAGGTCATTCTTCTTCCAGGCGATTGTACGCTCTCAAGACTCCCCCTCGGACACCACCTTGTCGTGGTGGGGGAGCCTGTAGTAGTTTACTACTACACTAAGGGTGTCCAAAAATATGAATATGGAAACGATGGATTTAAACTCTCCAAGTGGTAGGAAGTCACAGACTTCGAATCCACCCGCGACCATGAGCAATCATGTCGCGACCGAGGCGCGGATTTTGGAGGCCTCACCACATTCATATTCGCCTACAGATCAATCTGTAGAAGACATGCTTTCCGACTCAGTGGAAAGTTTGCACTTGGTGCCTACGGCGAAGTTAGCCAGAAAGGAAAGTACGGAAACTCTCAAATTGGGAGAAACTGGAAATCCGACTACGGCCGGCTCGTCCGCGGTACTACTGCCCAAATCTACCCGCAAGCGGAGGAGGAAGGCCCGGCGGAAGGGAGCTTCGGCCACTAAGGAGGGGGGTCTACAGGCTGAATCCTGCCTGTCAGAACCTTCTCCTTCATCCTTACCGGGAAGAGCCGAAGAACGGGAAGCTGGTGACGTGAACGCTACTGGTTTAACGCGGGTGTGTGGAAATGGATCCAAACGGTCCGGACACCGTGAACCTGGAAAGGCCCTAAGCGGACGGCAGAAGAGAGCACTGCGAAGGAAGATGAAGCACCTTGGGAATGACGTGGCTGTACCACTAGGCGCAATAACGCCCAGAGAAATCGGACGCAAGGAAGCGGAATCTCCGGCGGAAGGTGGGGATAAACTGGAAACCTCGGTAAGATCCACACTGGACGCACCATACTCTTCTGTCAGCGGTAATGCGCGCAAGAAGCGTAAGACCAACACATCTGCTGTGACCAACGCTTTATTGTCCTCCGCACCAGGGCTTATATCCACGCGTCTCGCGGGGATTAGGACTGGTGTGCCCCCCGTATGGGGGCTCGCACTGAGGAAGGGACTACAGAGTGAATCCCACCTGCTAGTAACTTCTCCTACACCTTCCAAGGAATAGGCGGAAGGAAGGGAAGCCAGAGACGTGAACGGAACTGACTTGATGCCAGATCGAGTGATCGAATCTATGCAACCCGGACATCGCAAACCAATTAAGGTGCTAAGTGGAAAACAGACGAATGCTCTGCGGGATGAGATGAGATCTTTCGTGGATGAGAACATGGGAATTGCGGTACTTCCAAGTACGGCTTTTCTCAGAGAAATCAATCACGAGGGGATCGAGTCTCTGGCGGTACGGTGTGGGGGAAACCCCGCCATACGCGGACTGCCGCATACGCTTCTAACTGTTTTCCATAAGACAATAAACTAAGTTTATGTCGAAAAACATAAAGATTGGTCAAATCAACCTGCAGCATGCCAAAGTTTCCTCCTACCTGTTGGCAGCGAGAATGACAAAGCTGCAGGATTTCCCCTATATCTTTCTGGTGCAAGAACCGTGGGTTCGATTTAACAGAATCTGTGGCATTGGATCAATAAAGGGGGCTAGGATCTTCTACGATAAAAGATCCATAAGACCGAGAGCTTGCGTCCTGATGTCAAGACGGTTAGAGGCAACTATGCTGAGACAATATTGTTCCCAGGACTTAGCTACGGTCATCATACAATACCAAATAAATGGCGAGAGGAAAACATCATAGTTGCCTCCGCTTGTTTACCCTATGATTCTTTGTATCCTCCACCGACGAAAGAACTTAGGGATCTGGTGGCGTATGCAGTATCAAGTGGTCTCGAACTCTTAAATGCGATGCGAGCGACCTCTGAGAAATATTTTTCGAGGATGTCTTCCTCTGGGCTACGTGCCTTCTTCTTGGCAACAGGTGAAGGTAGTTTTCATACCGAAACCTGGGAAAGATGACTATTCTAATCCAAAGAACTTCAGATAGATCAGCTAGACTTCATTCTTGCTGAAAGGTTTGGAGAGACTGGTGGAGCGTCACATTCGTGCAAACGCACTTAGGTCATACCCACTTAGTCAAAACCAACATGCTTACCAACGTGGAAAGTCCTGTGAGTCTGCTCTTCATTCTTTGGTCACAAAGATAGAGGATGCAACTTTGAATGGTGAGTACGCGATGGGGGTGTTCGTGGACATTGAAGGGGCTTTTGACTGTGCGCCTTTTCAAAAACTTTGTGATGCTGCCAGAGCGCATGGTGTTGATGATGCTCTAATTAAGTGGATCCATGCTATGCTAACGCAAAGATTGTCGTGCGCTGAGGTAGGGGTCGAGCGCTACCTGACTACAGAAGCGACGAAGGGCTGCCCCCAAGGAGGTGTGCTTTCGCCGTTTCTGTGGAGTATGCTGATCGACTCACTGCTATGCGAACTGCAAAATTTGCCAATACACGCTCAAGCTTATGCTGATGACGTGGCTGTACTTGCTGTTGATCGGGATCTTGGAACGGTGTGGAGGAATATACAGCGTGTCGTTGATTTGATAGACAGCTGGTGCCTTAGACATGGTTTGTCAGTTAATCCAAATAAAACCACAATGATTTTATTCACAAAAAGGAGAAAACTGGATGGACTTTGTCTCCTTGAGATGAGGGGTACTACCCTTCAACTCTCCGAAGAAGTGAAATATCTGGGGGTCACTCTAGATAAAAAACTTCTTTGGAACAAACATGTAGAGGTAAAGATGAAACGAGCTCTCACAGCTTATGGGCTGGGCAGGCGGACCTTGGCCTCGACATGGGGACTCAGGCCTCCTGTGGTAATGTGGATATACGTTGCCATCATTAGGCCGATGTTCGTATATGCATCCGTAGTGTGGTGGGTTAAGGTGAGACAAAAAGGTTTTTACCGTAAACTAGACGCACTGCAAAGAACTGTTTGTCTGGGTATCACTGGTGCCATGAGCACGACATCCGGTGCAGCTCTGAATGCACTACTCAATTTGCAGCCCCTGGATATATTTATTCAAAGCACTGCAATGAGAGCAGCTCATAGGCTAATTCGATTAGATCTATGGGAAAACAACGGATGTGGGGGGCCCAGAGCATTGGAAGAGTTACTGGGAGGACTAAATCCAGTTCTTACAATGCCTTCCGATTCTCGTGTCCCCTTACATCTGTTTGGTAGAAGATCTGTAGTTACCCTGAAGCGTAGAGAGGACTGAGAAGGCCCAGAGGAATGCGTGGCGGGATATACGGAAGTCTTCTGCACCGATGGCTCAAAAACAGAAGAGGGTTCTGGAGCCGGAGTCTATCTGTCGAATAAAAACGAGAAGTGGGCTTTTCCTTTGGGACAATATGCCACGGTTTTTCAAGCCGAAGTTTATGCGATCCTAAGGGTGGCAAACTGGGTGATTGACGAGCGGTTGAAGGGCAGGCGCATCGCAATCTGCAGTGACAGTTAAGCTGCACTGAGGGCATTGAGCAGTCCTTTGATCACCTCGAAAATCGTTCAGGAATGCAGGAACCGTCTGAACTCTATGTCTAGATTCAATACGGGGGAACTACTCTGGCTACCTGGTCACTGTGGCATAGAGGGAAATGAAATCTCGGACGCTTTAGCGAAAGAGGCGTCAATGTCCCCTATGCCGGGACCGGAGCCAGCAATTGGGGTATCAGTAGCATTGGCTAAATCTGTTTTCAAAAACTGGGAACAAGTTTCCCATAATGACAGGTGGCAGAGCTTAAATGCTGCTCGACACACCAAACTTTTCCTGCCAGAACCCAACATACGTACCGCAAAGTTTATCCTGTCGAAAAGCAGGAGGACTTGCAGGTGTATTGTGGGCATTCTGATAGACCATAATTCACTAGCTGGGCATATGTTCAAAATAGGAATTACCGAAGATAATACGTGTCCCTTCTGTAATGAGGAAGCGGAATCCAGGGAGCATTTCCTATGTGAGTGCCCCGCCTATGGACGCATCAGGCATCAGATCTTTGGTGCCGATGTCCTCCAATTGCGACTGGTAGCATCACATCCACTAACGGAAATCCTGCGATACGTTAACGAATCCGGAATATTCCGTTAGACGGGGGACGCGAGTACAATGGGTCAACACGGCCTGAGTGCTCAGAAGCTGTAGCTTCTCCCCCACCATACGCACACACGCTCTCAAGAAGGTTCTTCTCAAACCCTTCTAGAGCGCACATCCCGCCAAAAAATTGCAAAATCAGAGACTACTTCGAAATAATGAACCGGTCGAATTTTCGACATTTGCCGCTTTCTCATCGTTTTTTCCGTAAAATTTTATCTGAAGGTCTTGGATTTTAAAAGCCTTTCTTCGAGAGTAAATCAAGACGGAATATTTGGTTGGATGATGATTTTGCTTGTGCATCACTCGTAGTGTCTGTGACTCTGACATTTTACTTCCTAGGCTAAACTGATTTCAGGCAAAAAAAAATGTTGACCTACCATAACTCTGTTAATAGTACTAGAGTTTTTGTTTGGAATATGAGGGATATGAGGGTAAGGGTTTGCACTTTCAAAAAATCATTTTTTTTGTTTTATCTTATTGTTAAATATTTGAAGAATATTTTCCCAAAATTTTAAATCGATCTGAGCAAAACTTTAGAAATTAGAGTCTAGTTAATCTCGTGTCCTTTCTGTAGCTCTGGGAGGGGCGGACGCTCGGAAAGGTAGTGCAGCTGTCGAGCAGGTATACTGATTATTCACTTCTATCATTGTAGTCTATTGTGTTTCGAAAAATTTTTCATTTTAACTCAGGTAACTAAAACTATTAACACCCACTTTATATTATATTTGTGTGTAGATTATACACTGTAGAATATTTTTAATCGAGAGAGTAAGTAAAATTTCGAGATAAGACCGGAAAAGTGCGAGATGCGAGTGCAGATCGAAAGCAAGGCCTAATCCAAATATATACTACAAAAAGCGCTTCATCGAAAAAAATAAAACTGAATACTAGTGCGAGTGTGCCGGAAGACATGGAAAAACATTACCGAGTTATCGATTTTTTGTTGAGTTCAAAAGCTGTAAAAAAAGAAGGCCTTGGCTTTCAAATCACATCGTAAACTTTCAAACGCGTTTTTCTCAAAACTACTTTTCCAAAGTTCGTGTTCACTGCCATTTAAAAACTACTTGACCGATTCATTTCAAACGTGGTACACATTTTCTACATATAAAATACCTGCCCCAACGTTTAGTTCACATTTTTTTTTTACATTAAGGCGGTTTCTCACAAAACCGTGGAATTTTTTGTGAAAAATAACAGTGTACAAAAATTATCTGAGAACGTTGGGGGGAGGATTTAATGATACTTTGACTAAATTTTAATGGTTTTTGATTTCAGATAATTTCCGATCGAGATACAGTGAACACTGCAAATTGGTTTCTCTTCAAGGCGTTTTGGGACAAGCGCTGCCATCGGCTTGTTTTTCAATATTTCAGCTTGAAAAAATTACAAAATACTGTTTAAAATATACTTAATAATGTACAAAAGGTTTAAATAAATTTGCACTATTCATTGTTTAAAAAGAAATTCACAAAGAAAGTGTTTTTTTCTATGTTAAAACCCCTACCCCCCCTTAACAGGCAACAGGTGGAAAACACTCCTTTATATATAGTCGCAAAAACACAACACGACTGCGAATTATATCCAAGTCTAAACCGCTTCAGCCTTAGCTAGGCTACAGCTAAATTTTTGTTTGGGATATGAAGGAGCCAAAGTCCACATCCACTTGATGTTGGACCTGACCAAATGGAGAGCAACTTACTCCCACGTTTTTCGGTCCACGGGCTTCTCGTTTGGACACCTAAGTATACACAAACAGTTTGGTGGAATAGTCCGCTGGAGCCCCTTTATGGTAGTCTCATCAGTGCAGCTGAAGATGATAAGTATAACTGTGGGGGCTATATACAGGGTCTGCAGGGAGAGTGATGAATCCTCCGTACACTTTTGGGACAATGAACAGTGATTGTCCAAAGTTGGTTAAATCGATTACTGTTTGTCTGTCATACCCACTTCTTCAGAAACAGGCAACACTGTTGATACGAAATTTGCATACAGTGAGTAACATTTTACGTTGAGTTTCTCACCGAATGCAGGCATGTGTGGTAGGAGCCTTGATTAGTACTTTTTGAAGGCAATATTAGTTTTGACATTGGTTGCAAAGAGAAGGAGTGCGAAGTTCGGAAATGGGTCAATTATTTTAAGGACCCAATCTAAAAATTTGAAGAGACAGTGATCCGTACACATGGTATCTGGCCCTTAAAATACTCCCGATTACGATATTTGCTTAATAGTATTATTATATTTTGAAAATTCACGGCGGCTCGATTAAATTCATCCTAGATTCGTGAAATTGGGGTAAGATTGGCTTTGATAAGAAGCATCATACAGGAAAGACTGTTGATAATTTCTCCTATCTAGGGTCGCCACATTAATTACCCCAACAATAAATATAGTGTACTTCAGAACAATTAACTGCAAGCAAGCAAACGTGAGTGGTAAAGCCCAAGTGATGCACAATAAATCGTAATTACTTCCACCAGATTCTATATAGCTACATTGGAAACAAGCGGTTCAAAGTTAAGTATAAAGATATCGTCTGTAGGCACCACCCCAGTCCTTTATCTCTTATACACCGCTGATATACTAATCAGTGAACATTATCGTAACCACAACTTTTGCGGACGATACATAATTACCCTACTCACACGTCAAACACACAACGGCTGTAAGGGAGCTCCAATAACATATTAACAATGTCATGGATTGGTTTACAAGATGGAATATTACTTTATTACTTTGTAGACAAATTAGCATGAACAATAAAGCAGGTGAAAATAGTGAGCTACGTAGGAATATACCTGGGTAGGAAGTTGAATTGGAACACCCATACCCATAAGAAACGGGACCAAGTTCAACTTGCATTCAATAAGCTTTATCGGCTATTAAATAGAAGACCTAAACTGAACCACTGCTGAAACCAATTTGGTGTTATGGGATACAGCTTTGGGGATCAGCCAGAAAGTCCAATTTTGAAATAAGACCGAAATGACCGTCAGGTTGTGGATAAAATCAGTTTCACTTGGTTGCGATGGCCAGGCAACTTTAATGGATGAGGATGATCCAGCTCAACAATGGCGTAGCCGACGACACTTTTTAGGGACATCGAATTGGTGAATACCGGCGCAAAACCGGGATGTATGGAGTTCCTTATTAAGGCAGGCGTAAACCGGATACCGGTTGTTGCGCTGTCGATGATGATCATACTGTAATATTTGGTGGAAATCCTACTATTAATAACAAAGTTATGGTAGGTCAAATTTACCTTCTTCAAGTCAAATTACTAATTCCTTAGAAACAGATGCTAGTACCACGTCGAAATGACTGAAGGGAATATTCAATGTATATAGATTACGAGCTATATATGAACGGAACCATTGTGTGCCCACATATTCTTACACAATAAATCAACAAAACCTTTCATACCTGAAATGCTAAGCTTCCGGTTTCCCGACTTGCAACCTAATTGCGGGCAACTTTCCGGCAAAGGCTCCATTTCTTTGTGTCTGATTTCTTTGTATGTTGTCTGCGGAGTCTCGCCTTTTCTGGAAATGTCTTCTTTTGCCGTCAGCTGAAAGCCTGCCAAGTTTCGAGTGCTCTTTCCGGACGGATATGTTTTCACGAACCAGAACTGAATGGACCGTACCCAAATCACCAGCTACTTTTCTTTTTGCTTTCCCTACTCGGTCGTGCTTGGGTTCCTAAGTGAAGGCATTTTCTTCGACAGATTTTTCAATTGGAGAACATGAATTAGGTGGCGCCTCTAAAATCTGAGCCTCAGGGGTTGAGTTGATTGCTAAAAATTTCATTCTTACCACTTAGGGAGTACTTATCTGAAGATGCCATGTTTCCACCCACACTGTTCATGTTTTGCCCACTATTAGTGTAATTACGAACTACAGGAGATTGCCGTACTATGTTAAGATAGTGTCGAGAACAGAAGCATTACTTTATGAACATATTCCATATTCAGAAGATTTCATATCAATATAGCAAGTGCTTTTGGCATTATACTTGTAAAGATCAAAAATAAGAGAAAGAACAGTACGGAATATGTTACGTGAATATAAAAAGATAAAATATCAGGTGAAATAGCGAATGACAAGCAGCAAATTTGGAAAACCAAACCAAACCAAAGATTAGTCAGCTACCTTGGATTGCAGAAATCCAGTCCATTGTTATCTATTAACTACACCCTTCTGTCACTGAACTGTTAACCATTTGTTATTAAATCATTTTCCTTACAAATAAGGGCAAAAGTGTTTTTAATTTTTGATTGTTTTGTATCTGATCGTAAATACACATGCGTTACAGGAACATTCTTCATTGATGGTTGTCGTTGTTCGTTTTTTATTCTCATCGCATACAATTGTTTCGCCGTCGGAATATTATCACCATTTAAGAATGATGGCGAACCGTAGAGAATACATGAGATTCTCGTCAATGCGTCGAACAATCGTAATCACAATGACGATCAGGAAGCAGAGGGCTTTGGTAGCAAAGTTCGCCGGAATATATTCATCACATATGAACTCAGAAGGAAACGCATGAGGATTCAAGAAGGTATACACGTTTAAGGGACAATGTACAACTAGCAAGAAGCTCATCACCAAAGATGAATGGGGGATTACTTAGTACATGAAAATGAACTTAGTACAATAAACTTAACTCCGCTGTATTTGTAGTACAAATGTTTCTAAATTCAGATGAGTTGGAAAAGACGAGATCTAGGTCCTTTGGACTTTTGACGATTAATACCGAAAGCGTTGGCGTACTTCAGATGTCCTACTAAGTGTGCTAGGTGTACCCTTACGCTAACCAGGCCTTTAGAGCTGATTGCAAAGTGGCACGCTATCCGATCTTCATCATCAAGATTGCTACCATTGTCATCATCATCGACGCTATCATCACAATCGTCATCCGCTACGTTCTTGGCATCTTGGCCAGATCAACATGAACTTTTAGTACGGAGCGATCAAGAAAGGCAAAGAATGCTTTGCCAAATAGAATTCATCCCGATCCGGGATCCAGGGGACTGAATCTGGATAGAAATATACACGCACAGCCATTACAAGAGCACAGATGGTTGTTGTCATTATCATTGCAGCAATGTCCCAGTGGGATTTCACCGCATGGCCATAGGAAGTCATGCTGTTCTTACTCTCGTTAGTTTTGTTGCTACTGTTTGCAATTTTTCAGTTTTTCTCCGATGGAAACGACAGAGACAAAGTACTCGGTGGTATTCCAACAATTGCGTTTTTGTTATTGTCATCTTTTGCTCAGATTCAGAAATTGTGATGCATTCGTTTTTCTTGCTTTTGATTTCACCAATAAAGTGGATTCATTTATTCCAGGCTCCATATGGCTATCGCTTTTACAGTAAGCCTGAAAAATTCTGCGTCGTTTTTTATCATTTCATTCCCTCTATACCTAAACGAATATCTCCTCGTACTTCTTTGGTGGCAAAATCGAATAATCTAGAAATAAAGAAGGGTGAATGCAGGAAACTCGGTAAAATTCTAACAGTTCAGTCTTTCTAAAACGTAGTATTCGCCAACAGGAGGCTATTAATTAGCAGCCACATATTTTCTGCTCCAAATGTTGCTTGCCCGCGCAAAAGAAGGAGCGCTGATGTAAGCCCCACATTAACCTTCTCCACTTGTTTTGAATCGAATTCCTTTCCTTCGATCAATCGTTGATTTATAATACTTGATGATTTGACTTTTAAAGCATCTTCGAATTTTTAATTGTTCCGATTTATAAATAATTTACTCGCTTTCGATGAACATTTTCAATTCACCCTTTCACCAGGTTCATGTTTGTCAATTCAAATGCATGAACAATTGACGTGCAATTTATTGACGTTACTCTTTGATTCTATGGAATGAATTTCTTCTTATGCTGCTGTTTAGGGCTTGTACCACATGGTCACCCATATTTAATGATTTCCTTTTGAATAAAAGAATCAAATTCTGACAGGTTCAGACTTTCTTCATTTTGTTCCCTCACGGTATGTCCATGTAACAAGATTCGGAAACAAAATGTTGGCCTTCGACCGGGCTATCAGGAGCGATCTAGTCACAATCTCAATGGAAATAGTATTTTAGGTAGTTTTCTATTGGCTGTGAAGTCTGCCAAAGCCTAATGCCGACCATATAGGGGTATACGTGGCGCTAAGAATAAAAAGCAGAAAGTTTCTCTGTGTAAAGGAACATCAATGAATAGTTAGTGAAGAACACCTCGAAGATTCGCGAATTGTAATGGATCAGAAGGTTGCCCATAGGGCGAGGTACTATTACCGCTTATGTGGAGTATGATACTGGATGAACGCCTGAACGAGCTAACAAATACTGGAATAGAGGTCCACGGTTACGCTGTCGAAATTGTTTTAATCTATAAGAGCGTCACATTTGCCCCATGTAATAGAAGCTCAAGCTGGACCAAGAGTTTCTAGTGCCTATGGCAGGAGACGGGGTTGTGTATCACTCCAGCCAAAATCTCCATAATACCATCCACTAGGATGCGCTAGCATGGTCATATGAAAACTATTTCGCTACATAGCATGGAGTTGAAACGAGAAACAGAGGTCAAATGCGAAAGCGAAAGTTACTCAAGAAGACACATGTTGGAAACACTTGCAGAAAAGCTGCGAGGGTCATGAGTCATGAGTCAACTGCAACTGGGGTTGCAGCTCGAAGATACTACTTTGAATGTACACTGCAATAGTAAGGCCTATGATCACTTATGGGCTGGTAATCGGGGCAGAAAGAACTGAACTCAGCACAACAGCCAAGGGGTTATACAGATTCCAAAGCGTGGTCGCGTGTGTATCAACGGCGCAATGAGAATATGCCCAACGGCATCCTTGGAGCTCCTTCTGGGATTAACTCTTCTCCATCTGCAGTTATAGATGAAAGGAGGGGGATCTTCAGCATCCCCGAGAGTATCAGTAGGGTGGCGAGCTGCCTGAATCGATGGAAAACTGATACTTTTTCTAGGCAATACCTCCAATTATTGCTACCCAGGGATAACATGACAGCGAGTTCTCGTTTCAATAACAAGTGTGAAACACGTTGGAGTAACAAGGCAAACTGGGAAAGCGTGGCTGTGACATACGATTTAAACCAGCAACTGATTACCTGCTATGCTGACGGATCCGCCACAGCAGAGGGAGTGGCTGCCGGGGTCATTGGTCCGAGAACAACTTAATTTGAACCAATGGGTAAACACACTAGCATATTTTAGGTAAAATTATACGCTGTAGAAAGATGTGCCACTTTCAGTCGCCAAAGGAACTATAGGAGGCAGAACATTGCTATTCTGCCTGATAGCCAAGCAGCGATCAAGGCACTTAGGCCCAACCAGTTGAACTGGTGTTCAGAGGCTGAACACGATCGACTCGCACACTAAAGGCTGGATACCCTGGGTTCCAGCACATGTTGTTTTAGAGGGCAATGAGACAGCAGATGAATTGGCCAAGAAGGGAGCAGGGACGCCTGTGCACGGACCAGAGCCCTTCTGTGGAATCTGAGGGGCTCGTGACAATAAAAAACAAAAAGGAATGGCTAAGGGAACTAGGAGTGGAGCAGTCCAGGGTGCTTATGGTTGAATACGAACTCAACCGCTCAAAGGAATGCTTAAACCTCATCAAGAAGAGCCTCCGGATCACAATTTGAATACTCACTGGCTGCTGGCCACTAAATGAAGCTAGGGATATGTACGGACAGTACTTGCTGGTTCTGTGCGAAATGTGATGAAACCTCCATACACTTTCTGGGACAGTGTCTGGCGCTTGTGTAAAGTACCTTCAGACACCTGGGAGAATATTTAATACCAGCTGCCAAGCTGAAATATTTAGAAGTAGAGGATATATTAAAATGCCTGATGGTGATCGGCTTGCTTAATATACTGCAGATAATACTATAATAATAATAGTTGCAGGGATAGGTGAGGAGAGTGCAGGAGTTTTGTAGTCTTGCAGATTACTCACTGAGGAAGCTATCACCACACCTGGCAGTTAAGTATAAAATGCAAATCCGTCGAATGGGAAAAAGGAGAAATTTGAGGTCTGGTACGGATAACCTGCGAAAGTCGCCTGACTTGGCGACTGGTTCGGGCTGCCGTAATGGACAGCACAGCATTGCAACTGTTAATTATGGGGCGGTTCTAAATCTGCGCGCCACGATGACCAGACGCATGGCTCCGCCTGCTGTAGCTGTTTCATCAAAATCTATGGCAACTACTTCAGCGGGTTTGCGTAGGCAACGGAAGAAGTGGACTGAAGAAATAAACCTTTTTATTATTGCTGTTACCAAGAATAGCCGCTGGGGTGGGTACAACAACTTATCACCCCATATTGCACCAAAGATTCGTCGAGCGTTTCCCGAAATTCGCGTACACTGTGTAGCCGTCACAGATCAGTACCACTTTACTATTCGCAGCGACACAATCCCGACCATCATCAGGGAATGTGTTCGACTTCAGGTTATCACGTAAACTGGTGACCAAGAGGCAAAGCTCGCAAAGAGCTCTTTCTCACCGTCCAGCTGAAGTCTCCGCTGAGGTTCGGAACGAATTCCAAATAGTGTGTATAGAACTTTCGGAAGTAAAGTAGATCTTTTGCAAAGACCAGGTATTCCTAGGCTCTATGCATCTCCAACAACTTCGAGAATTCCATGTGAATTCAATGATGCGATTACATCTCGCTTGCGTATCGCTGCTGCAACGATAATTGTGTGTGTACTGTTGCGTAGTTACGGTTATCAGATTGCAAGATTGAAAGAGGCGTTTTTTTCCCAGAGATCATGGAGAATTCGTCTGGAACGTAGGCGTGACTCATTAGGGCAGGACATTGCTAGGCTGAATCAAATCAGCTCTGTCAATGGCAGCAGATGGATAAAAAATAAACTTTGGCTTTTGAGGGTTGCCTGTCCAGCATGCTGAGCATGCAGAGTGGATCACCGGCGAAGACACCACGCATGGCATGAATTTTGCGGATGTTACTGAAAAGAAAGTTCGGCGACCCATATACAGTTCGAAGAATGGAGGGCTAGATCGGGTGCATAATTTCTGGTATAAAAAATTTATTAGTATACACAGTCGGAGAAATTACCATTCCTTCTCACTGCGGGAATTACCTACGTTGTCCCTAAGAAGGACACTGTGCAGGACCCCGCAAAAAAAGGATCGATTATGTACTTACCAATCCTCTACAAATTCAATGGGATAAAGTCAAACTAAGAGCGTATCGATGATTGGTAGTCGAAGCCAATGCACGCTAAACACGTGAATTGCCTTTGGCTGTTCGGTGTTAGAGACGTTGGACCATCTCATTTCTGACTGCACTGTAATGGTGTGGGTGCACGAACAGGCACAATGCTGTGTGTAACGTAGTTCACCAAAAGCTTGCATACAAGGAACATGTCTGGTTTACCGATATGAGCCGCAGACAATACTTGATAATTTATAACAACGAATGCAGCAATCGGAACGGACGAACAACTTGGGCATTTTCTCATAGAACGTGGGCTCTCTGCACAAGCCGAATTCTGGCCAGCTGCTAGCCGATGCCCCCTAACAGCGTTACAAGAGATGCGCTGGACAGGGAGCGGTTTCTTGTAGAGGCGCCACTATACTATATATTGTAGTGTCCACTCAGTAAACTACAGAGGAGACTGCAGAATCGGGGAAGAATATCCTTTACGAGGCAGTTAAGGGCACCCTCGGAGCCTGTCCCCAGTACGATATCAAGATAAAGTTGGAGATTTTAACAGTCAAGTAGGGACAGAGCGCGTATTCAGGCGACATGTCGGCTCCCATAGCTCACATAAGGATAACAATGGTAATGGACTGCGGAGTTAGCAGTATCGCATGAAATGAAAGTAAGGTGTTTGCGAGGAAAGCGGTCCATGAACATACATGGGCCTTTTCAAAGGGGACTACTTTCAACCAAGTTGATCATATGTTGATTGAACGCCGCCACCTCTAAGTCTTGATGAATATCAGAGCATATAGATCACACTCGTCGGTATAGTGCTCCGGACTCGAATTACAACACCGGCTGCAATCCCCTCTGACAAAGAGGTGAAAGTGAATGTTGAAGCCATCCACAACAAAGCACTCCGTAACACATATAGGGGGAAATGCATGTCGCAATAACATTTGTTCAACAAATTATGATATCTTCACAACCACCAGAAAAGCATTATCATTGATATGGCCACAAACATACTTGGCCTCAGCCACAGGAAAAGACAGAAAGACTTGTTCCACGATGAATGTAAGCTAGCAATGGGAGAAGCGACTTTACAGACAGAAAAAGGAAGCCTGTGAGAACTAGCAGGTCTGTAATCACGAAAAGTACAAGGAGCAACCACAGGAGGTGCGGAAGTTTTACCAACAAGCTAACAGGATGAAGCCTTATACACATCGATGTTCATCCTGCTGTAACAAAGAGCGATGGGTTGAGTATTTTGATGAACTGCTATATAACTAAAAAATCGGTAAGTTGGAAATCCGGCCAGCTGAAGACGACGGGCAAATACTGCCACCACCAAGTTTAGGAGAAACAATCCGTGCAATTCATCGGCTTAAAAATCATAGGTCGCCTAGAATCGAAGGAATTACAGCCGAACGGGATGGAGGCGACCAGCTACACCATATTGTCTGTCGATTGACAACGAGACATTATCTGTCCCAT
Source organism: Hermetia illucens (assembly GCF_905115235.1). Lineage (NCBI taxonomy): Eukaryota > Metazoa > Arthropoda > Insecta > Diptera > Stratiomyidae > Hermetia > Hermetia illucens. The sequence goes on along the minus strand of NC_051849.1, from coordinate 94,454,271 downwards.
ACACAAAGAGGGGGATATTATGAAGTACACTACTTATAGAGATATCACGTTACATACCATCTACGAGATATCCTCCGCTGTCTTGCTAGTTCAGGTAGCCCCATACGCCCAGAAAGTCATCGACCCATATCGAGAAATCAGCAAAAGACTAGATTTTCTCTCTGCGGTAAGTGATGGAAAAACTGTCGATATATGGGTATCAGTTGCACCATCTTTTTATTGACTTCAAGGCATATCCATAACATCATCCTCTTTCACTCCACTCAACCACTGTATTTCTCGGAAACTTGAGTTCTTAGCAAAAAAATTGCGAACTTTTGGCTGCGTCCGAGAGAAGAATCCTCCGAAGAATTTTTGACCCCCTACATGAGGATGGACAACTCCATAGCTTACATAACGATGAAATCTATGAACGATACCATGAAGGCTCAATAGGTTGCGGTAGGCGAGTAACTTTACCCGTATGGATGAGGATAATTCAGCCCGGAAAGTCTGCAAGGGGAATATTTATGGGGAAAAAAGAAGGCGTGTTAGACCCTGCCTCAGAAGGATGGCAGAGAACTTTGAGGGATATCGAATTGGTGGACCTCGGTGCAAAACCGGGATGTCTGAAGTTCCTTATTAAGAGAGGCCTCGATCGGATATCGTTTGTTGCGCCGTTGATGTTGATGATCAATAATTCTGGATGACATCTAGAAAGTAAGAATATGTTTTGTTTAGGATTGTGTGCTTTCCTTCGATTTAGGTAATTCACCTTCTTACTGGTACTCCCGGACATCCTGAAGATCGCCCTCCTTGCCGTTGGACAAGTTCTCCTTGACCCACTGTTACACATGTTAGCCAATCTTCGAAGTGTTTAACTTCCTGGCTGCTGGGCTTTCTTCCGTTTTGTCTGTTCAGATTACCGCCCCAGAGGTAATTATTGGTCTTACTATTGCAATGTATATCCAGTACATCATTTCTGGGGTGCATCTCCAATCTTTCCTTCCCATAGATCTGCAAGTCATCAGAGACCTTGTGGCCTTTCGACATATATTTTCAACATGTGTCTTCCAGAATAGTTTTTGGTCTAGTGTGATTCCCGAGTATTTGACCTGTGTTACTCGTTTTACCTCCATGAGATACAATCTTATGAAGTAATGGCAGTGAATTGGCATTAGTTGGATTTATGCGCAGCCCCGCCTTTCTACCCCAGTTACTAGTGATTCCTAGTCCACAGCTCTAGATTCCAATCTGCCGCATAGGGTATCCTCCTATTTGTCTTTACAGATTAAAACCACTTTCTGCGCAAACCAGGTACTTCCAACAACCAACGTATCTCCTGAATACGGGCTTCGTCCTCACTTGACTGTTAAAATTTCCAAGTATGATTCTGATATCACACTTGGGACAGGCTTCGAGCGTACGCTCAACTGCCTTGAAGAAGGTGCCCTTCTCCGACTCTGCAGTTTCCTCTGTAGGGGCGTGAACGTTAATGAGGTTTATGTATCTAAATTTGGATGGATGAGGGTGATTCAGTCCGGAAAGTCTATAAAGGCAATATCTATGGTGGAAAGAGAAGACGAGGCAGAACCTGCCTAAGATGGATCGATGGCGTAGGTTAGGATGCCAGACAGGCCCCTTCCATGGCTTCGTAACGTCCGTTTTCCGTTTTTAGGCGCGGGAGACGACATCCTTCTCCGTCTGGAGTATTTCATTAAACTACTGGCGATCACCACGTGGAGGTGAAGATAGGGTTTGGTAGTAGAGCTGTTGGTGTTGGGTTTGGCGGCGTCTCCCAGGTCTTCTGTTCCATCGTGGTTACCAATCCAGATAAAAAATGACCATCACTCTCTAAAAATGAGCTCTTTAACGTAATAAGAAAAAAAATGTAAAAATAAAAAAAATGCATTTTATCACTAGAATAGAAAATTCCCGGCAATGGCTTGGGATAATGTTAATAATTTAGTAGTTTTAAGAACTGAAATGCTTTTGAAGCCTCCAATGCATGGTTGGAGTCAAATAATGAAAATGTATTCCAAAGAAGGTAAAACTAGAATGCGTATTTAAAAATATTATTGAAATTTCCAATTCACATACACCTGGCGGGGCATTATGTGAATATGGTGCCTTCAACAATGGTTCCCTGCCAAATAAAATTGAATTTCTTTACTACAGTACATTGCAGACATCTTGGTTTTACAAGTGTTTGAGCTGCAACATTGGTATGCACGCGATGCGCTTAGTAGATGAGGAGGTCGTGAATTCAATCTTGTTGAATTTTGCGGTTGTAGCCTTTGGGCTTTGCAAACGAAATTGTACGTAGCATTCAGTGGAAATTGAGTTGGCCGCTTAAATCTTTCGTTTTTCTACGAATATGAAAAGATTGGAACGCCCACGTAGAAAATGATCGCGATATTAACAAAAAAATCATTATCCCTGGGGTGGGTGAATTACAACAAGCAGCTAATATGCATATTTCAGGTGCTCTTATTCCCACCTAGAGATAACTCTTTCCTGGAACATGTCAATTTTTACAACTTCATAGACTCCGTCGTTCTTTTATCGTGAAGTATGTTTCATTGTCCAAAGTAAATTCTATTCTTGGGCATAGATCGTAAAACTTTGACACGTAACGTTTTAGAAGTTGCGCATTTTTCATCTTCATCTATTCAAGACAAAAGCAACATGTTGAAGAAATGGCTCAAAAATGTTATTGTACATTAAGCGATTATGTCGTTTTATGATGACATTTTCGACCAACCGGCGACAGGGCAATGATACGAGAAGACACACACATCGCCTGTGTTAGCGGCAGTAACCATCAGAGAAGTAAAACGAACCATATATAAAAATTATGAAATTGAGAGAAATGTTTTAATTCGGCGGGGCACGGAGATCTTTGCTGCCGGAACAAAAGTCAATTGTGTGACATAAAACACAAAACACAATATCATAGAGTGCGTAAAGCATAGTCCATTCAAATTGTTAGTGCTTTAGTTTTTGGTCACAGAAATTGTCCATTTTCTCTCTGTTTTGTAGCTGGCCCCGTTGGCCTGTATTCTCATTTCTCGGAAATATATCTTCGTTTAGGGGTCTAGATGGAAATATGTTGTCAAGTTCGGCTTTATGTGAACATTTTGTGATTTATGGGGCCACTGAGGTTGAGCATATTCGCCAAACGGTGACCATTGTTCTACCGAAAAGATTAAGTAAGAATTAAACTGACATCGACGTGGAATAGTTGTAACAAATTTGGGTTAGAAGATATGGAATTTGTGAGTGCAGGGTAGGAAAAATGCTTTGAAGGTGTATGCACTCTTAAATTACCCCTTAAAGAGGTAGGATATAATCCCAATAAGTACTTAAACATGATGGCGTCATTTTTAGTTTTTAATTATGTACCAAATAATGAATGTAGGTTTCTATTCCATGTTTCAATAAAACAAATGTGTAGCATTTATACGCGATTATTAATTACTTCTGCGTACTGTTAAGAGTCAATCATAAGCAATTAATAATTGATATTATAATTGTGTAATATTGTCAATTATCGTCATTATTGTTTGCTATTTAAACGAAAATTCCAAAACTTTACCAGCTCATACAACCTTTCTTTCTTCACTTGATTCCTGCCGTAGTGTCGCGCATTCATATAAAGGGAATAAACGTTTGAGCGGTCTATATTTGCTGGGCCGAAGCGAACTCCAAAAAAGGAATTGAATTATGAACATAAAATGTACGACAGTTAAATTGCTACAATTCAATGCGGCGGCTTGCGAGTATTGGCGTAATGGCGGCTGGACGCGCTTTCCTAACTGCTGCAGCCTGGCATATACGAGTATACGGCATACAATGATCGGCACGTCCTCGCAGAAATATGCAGTGCAAACGGCAACAAAAACGAATATGTGCTCTTGCTTGTTGCATGTTTTGCTTTCAAAACGATCAGAAAGTAGAATTCGCAACTAAGTACAATGGATGATTTATTTTCTATAAATCAATTATCGGTGGAAATGTGTTGGTTGATCAGTGGCGAAGACGGAAAATTGAAAATCTTTTAAATGGCGAAGCTGCCTTGAGGTGAAGTCTTCTCTCGTTAGAGAGTAGAAAGTCCTAAGCGAGAAAATGAACAGATTGGAAGATTCAAATATTTGCTTTTGTATGATAGGTGTACGTTTACATATTCGTGTTGTCCTAAAATAACAATAGCTGCGGTGGCTATGACTCTGATGTTTCAAAGCCTAATATAGTCGGCGCCAGCTGGCCCTAATGGTCAATTGCTCTAAAGAGAACCATAAAAAATCACTTGAGCAGAGAAGCGCAAGTAATGTCTCAAGGAGAACTTATTTTGCAATTTATATCATAATTTCGCTCATACCGTTTACATCGGTCTCCCATTTACCCTTAGTGGGGTATGGTGTGTCAACGATACCCATGCGCCATCGTTCATGGTTGCCTCGAATGTCCTTCAGCTCCTCCACCCTAATTTCCTGAGACGCATGCGCTCCATCTCTACTGTGTTGCATCAAGTGTCCTTGGAACGACCTACCCGTAGGCAGAGTTGATTTCCCCGTATGGCCTAGCCAGCAATGCAATTGTCGCCTATCCTTAATGTGTGGCCTATCCACTGCCACTTCCGCCTTCCGGTCACATTGCGTACGGGTGTCAGGCCTGTAAATTGTTCAACGTCTTTGTTTGGAATAGTGTTAGGCCAGCGTAATAAGATGATGCAGCGCAGACTGTTGTTCACGAAGGCTTGTAGCTTTTGAGTAACGATGCGGGTGAATCTCCATGTGCTACTCCCATATAGCAAAACAGAAAAAGTGCTAGCATAGAACAATCTCAACTTGATCTTGGTGTAGAGACAACGAAGTAGATACGGGCATTGCAATGAGCTTTCAGACAAACAAATTCGATCGTTTGGTGTTTATCTTCAGTCGAACTTTAGTGGCCTCTCTTTATAAAGCCAGCGTCATTTGCCAAGGTCCATGACCCAGTGAGAGAGTAAACAGGTGTCATCAGTGTAATCGAGCGGTTTGAGGAAAGATGCAATTATCCATTGAACTCCTCCACATCCCCTGATCAAGACAACACGAAGAACGCCACCGATAGCAAGAAAAAATAATATCAGTGACAGGATGCAACCCTGGCGGACTCCGCTATCATATGTCGCCCTGATAACAGCTATCAATTTCTGCACACTCTGTTTACGCTATCGAAAACTTTCTCGAAATCGATGAAAAGCAGGTGAAGCGATGATCTATACTCCGTGCACTGTCCCAAAATGATCCGTTGATGTGGTCAATGCAGGAGGATCCGGTGCGGAAACCAGCCTGAAGTTTGCGAGATTTTCAGTGATGCGTTCTAGGAGTATTTTTGCCATTATATTTGCAACGGCAAGGAGCACGCAGATAACCATCCAATTGTCACACCCAGTACGTATTTTTTCGGACAGGTCTCAGGATCCAAGCTACTCAACGAACACTATTTACCTATTTTTTCAAATCCCCAGTTCTCACTTCGAGTGTACATTACCCAAAAACCTTAATGTACATGTTGGAAAAAATAATAGGAAGGATATTTAGCGCGACAATCTAAGTGTATCAGGGCCTTGAAGAGTGTTAGAGCACTTTATTCAAGATCGTAATGGTACACTACAAGAATTACAGTACCCTATAGGTGCTCGCCCGATATTACTACCCTGGTTTGACTTAGACCCTCAATCACAGCTGAGTTATGTGTATTTATATTCCTAGGTATGTTACCTCCTTAAACTTAACTGGGGGCTATATCCATTTCTTCAATTAATTACACTTTGTTTCTGTGGAATATGTGCAGAGAGTCACCACACCTTTGAGAAAAGTAGACATTAGGCGTTAATTTGTATCAAGTAAAGTAAAAGACCAAGGACCTTTACTTTGAGGTATCCCGGCTTTCATGGTGGATTTCCGTGAGGTGAAGCCTTTTCGTTTTACAGCAAATATCCCACTTGAATTCAGGCGTTCATGCCAGAGTTTGACAAATATCTACGCAATGTCAAACAGGTCGAGTAATACTTTCTACCTTCGAAATTAAGCGTATCTCGTAGGCTAATGCTTGAACTTTTCGGACAGTTCCATGTTTTCTCTTGAACCGAGACTTGTAAGAAATAATAATTTCGTATTTGTCCAAATATTGTTGTATTTCGGATAGCAACAGCTTCTCTTATAATTTTAATAGCAAGGCTTGTCGGTTTTAAAATTATGACATGCATTGGATGTTTACCTTTCTTCGTGTTCATCACAATTTGCGATCCTCGCAGGGGTCGTCAACGATTCTTAACGGATCGCTTACGGGTGGGTTTGTCTGGATTCGGTGTTCATGAATAACGTTTTTCAGCGCCGAATGAGACGATGCCAGATTTTTGACGCAGGCTTGATGTTTTGGAGGACGCTGTCTTAGGCACAGATGGGCGGATTATGGTCGGGGGTGACTTCAATGCCAGGGCACTTGAATGGGGCATGGCTGGTAGACAGGTGGCGAGTTCTGGAAGACAAGCGATCATCAATACATTGCCTCTGAAGGGGTTGGACACAAATTCTCTGTGTGCGCCCTTCTGGGCATTGAATATTGTGAAAGTGAACACTGAGAGGTTTGTTGAAACACTTGGAACAGGTGGGGCCGTGCTGGAGGGTACCCCTGGTGGTGATGGCGCTGCATCCGTCACTGTCGTAAATTCAGTTACGAACTTAATAACGTCGGCCTGCGGAGCTTCCATGCTCTGGAAGGCATCGGGACATGGTAAACGTCCTATGTATTAGGGGACGGTGGGAATCGCAGTGCTTCGGAAGGAGTATCGCAGACTCCGCCGCTTAACACAACTTCTAAGGCGGAAGGAGGCATGTACCATAATGACGGGGTACAAATCAGCCAAAAGGAGATAAGAATAAAGCGAAAAATAGGGCCTTCCGGAAACCCTGTTTACTTAAGGCCGACCGAATTGTACGGACATTATTCCCTGCGCACCCCGTATAGGATGATGACGTCGGCGCGGAGAGCGCAGAGGACTGTCCACTTTTCTCTATAAAAGAGTAGAAACAGGCAGTCCTCTCAATGAAAAGCAAGAAGGCGCCAGGACTCGATGGTATTCCAGCAGAGGTATACAAACTGATATTCCAACACCGGCCAGACCTACTCCTCGGCGCATTCAACGCTTGCCTGAAAGAAGGCATTTTGCTTGCTTATTGGAAGGTGACGAGGCTTGCCCTGATCAATGAAGGGAAAAGCGACACCGAGTTGCCGTCTTCATGCCGCTCACTATGTATGCTTGACACTGCTGGGAAAGCTGATCAGAAGTAGACTCGCTGAAGCGATACGGGGTGCCGGAGATTTATCTCCCCGGCAGTTTGGTTTTAGAGCAGGGAGATCCACAGTTGATGCTGCCATGGAAGTCGTAGATGCCGTTCGACAAGCGGAGGCATATAGCCGCCGAACTCAACGGGTGGTGCTCCTCGTAACACTTCACGTTGGAAACTTCTTTAATGCCGTTAGATGGAAAGACATTCTAGGCACACTAGACAATACTTTCCACGTTCTGAACTATCTCTTACGGATATTGAAGAACTATCTGAGGAACCGTTGTGAACCCTACTCTATGAAATGCTTGAATGTCAGAAGAGGATAGAGGTCACGTCGGGTTTAGCACAGGGATCCATCATAGGGTCGGACCTCTGGAACGCTACGTATGATACTCTACTTAAACTCGAAATGCCAGTTCAACATTTTGTGCGTAAATGCATTCACTTTCCCTACCTCAAAAAACACGCTATTTGCGGCAGTTTCTGGTTATTTGGAAAGTGGTCAAGGCATGCGAGACCAATGAGTGTCCCAGTAGATCGTAATTGTTCTTGGAACATTTTTTCGTTAATAAGTTTGAAACTAGGAGCCTTTTTAGGGTTGACGTAGTCTTAGGAGAATCTTTGTGGAGTTTTGAAACAAATCGGTTTAGATGCACCTTGGGGAATAAAAAGTGGTAATTCATCTACTGTGAGCTGTGGTTTGGTTGAGAAACATTTCTCCCGGCTGTCGATATCCCTCGAACGCAGTGATTCGATGACCCATCGGACGACTTCAGCACCCATCGGATCTGATCAAGAGGTACTCCAGCAGCAGCAAATATGTAGCTCCATTCAGGAGTAGCTTATCAATTTTATGATCTCCTCCAATACCAAAGCCGGCAAAAGGGAAAGCTCATGGGAGCTTAGCAGCCTAAGGGAAAGCTGGGCATTCCAGCCCCAACAGTGTCTCAGGTGATCCAAATAATACCAAAGCACAAGGTCATCGATTTTCGATCAAGTAATAGAGTGCGAGACAGAGAGGGGGAATTCGTTTTGAGAATGAAGGGCTTGAAGCTTTGGGGAATCAACAGGCACAAGAAAGGAAAAAATGTGTTGACCACTCCAACAAACGAAACTAAAAGGCAGAAGGGCCCAAAGTGCCCAAAGTAGGAATGACGGCTACCGTGGCGAAACCGAAGGAAAATAAGAACGGTGGTTGGACTACAGTTGTGAACAAAAGAAGGAACAAGAAACCAAAGGTGCGTTTTCGCCCGGAGGCAATTGTAGTCTCCAGCAAAGGAAATCTAATGTATGTGGAGGTACTGAAAAAGGTAAAATCTGACCCCGACTTAAAAGACCTAGGCGGAAATGTTAGCGAAATCTCGAGGACCCAGCAAAGGGATCTCATGTTTGAGCTGAAAAAATCCAGCGGGGGGAAAACTGATGGTTACGACAGCCGAAAGTTATCAACTCACTTGGGGAGAATGTCGCGGTGTGTTCCCAAAACATGAGATCTATATACAGTGCAAGGATCTCGATGAGATAACATCCAGAGGAGAGATCTGCACTTCCCTGGAGCAACAATTCAAATTGGAGGAATTCAGTGAAGAATCTATCGCGAGTATAAGAATAGTTATGGCGGTACTCAAACGGGCACAATGCGACTGCAAGTGGAGTCAGCGCAGAAATTGTTGACGTGGGGAAGGTCCGGATTGGATGGGTTGTTTGTCGACTAAGGGAACAGATCTATTTACAGAGGTGCTTCAAATGCCTAATGTTTGGACACTTCGTAACAGTTGCACCATCTTTTCATCGACTTTAAAGCCGCCTATGACATCATAGTTATAGTAAAACTATACACCGCCACTACAGAATTCGGTATCCCGACGAAATTGATAAGAGTGACTAGGCAGACCATGACCAATGTGCGAGACCAGATAAAAGCAGAAGAATCACTCCCAACACCATTTGACATCAACAAGGGTCTACGACAAGGGGATGCCCTAACGTGCGTCCTCTTTAACGTGGCCCTCGAGAAGGTGATCCGTAATGCTGAGATAAATGCAATAGGTATGATCCTCTTTAAGACCACCCAACTACTGACCTATGCTGACGATATCGGCATCATGGGAAGAACGAACCAAGACGTACAAACTGCCTTCATCTTCCGCGCGCGGTTGTTGTCAGCCAACAGAGCCTATTTCAACTTACAAAAACTGTTTCGCTCGAAACGTTTCACCATAAGATCAAAGCTCTTACTCCACAAGGCAATGGTTCTGCCAGTCCGCATGTATTCCTCGGAGACTCGGGTTCTTAACAAGAAAAATTGCAAAAGCTTGGCCGCGTTCGGGAGAAGAATCCTCCGAAGAATTTTTGGCCCCCTACATGAGGATGGACGATTTCGTAGCCTACGTAACGACGAGATCTAAAAGCGATACCATGACCGTCTACTTGTGGATGAAATCCGGATCAATAGGTTATGGTGGGCGCGTTACTTAATCCATATGGATGAGGATGATCCAGCCCGGAAAGTCTATAAGGACAATATCTATGGTAGAAAAGGAAGACGAGGCAGAGCCTGCCTGATATGGAGCAATGGTGTAGGTCAGGACGCCAGACAGCTTTTGGGGATATCGAATTGGTGGACCTCGGCGCAAAACCGGGATGTCTGGAGTCCTTTATTAAGGCAAGCCTAGACCGGATACCGGTTATTGCGCCGTTAATGATAATGTTAACTGCAGTGAAAAAATGAGGGTAACACAAATAAACCTCAATCATTCCAGGGTCGGACAAGGTTTGCTTGCGCAGATCAATTACGAATCCGCGATGGCGATTATTATCATTAATGAACCGTACAGAAATTTTGACGGTGGTGTATGAGTGACAGATTCGGCTGCTGAAGCGGCGATATGGCCGTGCATTCGCCAATCCATACAATATAGCATGGGTCAGGCGGCTAGTGGTTCTGTAAAGGCAAAAATAAGCGGTATATTCGTATACATCATACGCCCTACCGAGTCTCACACTGCCTGAGTTTGAAGACCTGTTAGACGACCTTGTACATGACGCAAGTGGACGAGGTCCAAAGGTGATAGCCGGTGACTTTAATGCGTGGAAAATCAAGTGGGCAACAAAGAGACTAACGTAAATGGGCGGTGCTTATTAGAATCATTCGCCCAGTTGGATGTAATTCTGGCCAACGAAGGTGATGTAAAAACTTTTCGGAAAGAGTAATCTTGTTCAATTTTAGATCTGACTTTTGTCGTTTATATCAAATAGACTGATTCCTGGTACGAGCACCACCACCAAGCAAATTTACACCTAAACAGAACCGCGATAGCAGATCAAAAATGATGTGGAAAGAGCTCAGAGACTGTTAAGGATAGCTTAAAATGGGTACCGCAGCTGTAAAGTAGGTTGTCCACCAAAAACTAAATATCCCGACAGCCTATTTCTTTTATAAATCAACCTTTGACTGCCGATGTGTGTTCGGGTGGCTCAAATAGTTAGAGTGCTGGGGTACCTGAGTCAAATCAGGTACGTGCGAGCGCAATGCTGACCACATTGCCTCCTACAGTATACTGTAGTATACCGTTACGGTCTTAAATGAAGTGGTGTAACAGACTTCAAGGCCCTGATCTAATATGGATTGTTGCACCAAAGATTATTATTATTATAATCTTTGACCCCATCTCATATTCGTGGTTACATGTTACGTTTGTATAAAGTCAACCCGAATGTTTTGAGAACAGTGATAAAGATTTGGAGCATGAAACTATCGGTATCCTCACAAACGTCAGGAGAAATATAAGTTAGACATGGCCTTTAAGCCCGTTATGGTTTTGTTTGGCTTTCTCCCGTCTTTTGTATGAAAGCAAATACCGGTTTCAAGTTAAACATGGCATATTGTCGAAATGTATCTTGAGTTCTTCAATATATTGACGAAATTAAATGTATGCTAAAGACGATTACCAACTTCGCTCCTTCCTAGACATCACCGTCCAGTTCAGTAGGGATATCGGGATGCAATTGTGTTTTGAGAAATGTTACATTGTTCGAGGAAATCACACCAACAATGAAGGATACAGCCAAAATAACATCCAAAGTGGGGATGCGGATTCGGACGATGTCTAGAAATACTTCACCACGTTGCAACCAAGAAAACCTGCTGTAGCAATAATTAAATATAAGTTGCTGGGGGAATTTGAACGTTGGCTAGATCTTATCCTGAAAACTGAACAGGTCGTGAAAAATAAAATGATGACAATTAACTGCTTCTTCTAGATACATTCGGTGTAATACAGTGAAGTAATACTGATTTAGAATCTGTCAATAGATAGGTAAGGGTAGTTCTTGCAAACAACAACACGCTCAATAGGGATGCCGCGAAATTGAGAATGACTATCCGATTTCATAAAGGACAAGGGGAGAAATATTCTACTATAATCAAGTGCATACTTTTTGTTAGTTTTTTTTAAGAAACAACCCTTTAGCAAATTACTTCTGGCTACCAGCATGGCAGATAATAAACTGTCTCCTTTGAACTTGAGACATATTGAATGCGACTCCAGTCTAACAGAGGATCGACACGTGGAAAGAGAACCCCGTTCACGGTGGTCATATCAGAAGTTTGTTGTTGCAGGTATTCACATCGAAGGCTCCAACAAATGGTTGACTATCGGTGTAGTATTCTATGAGACCGATACAATTCTCACTTCAATTCAGGATGTTTCACCCCCAACAAAATATTATAAACGTTACATCTTTCATGACTCCTCAATGGTCAACTCCAGTTGCAGGCTATGCAACTTTCAGGAGGCGACCATACAGCACATAGTACACCATCTTACATTGAAGAGAACTTAGAGGCAAATTACCACTATCCATTGTGTGTTTGGATGGCTGAGTGGTTAGAGCGCAAGACTGCCGTATGGAAGGTCGTAGTTTAAATATTATTGACGGCAGTGGAATTTGTATGGCGATTTGACGTCGGATACCAGTCGACTCAGCTGTAAATGAGTACCTATATGATACTGTAATCCTGTCGTGTACCGTTACGGTCTTGAATGAAGTGCTCTAATACACTTCAAGGCCTTGATCCAATTGGATTGTTTCGTCAACGATTATTATTGTTATTATTATTATAAGTGTACTTCGCAGACAATCTTGGAAAATGATCGGGTCAGACTACTAAACTATTACCACCGACCATAGAGTTAATCTCAATAGATCCGATCGAGGTCCGCTTCTCAAGATAGAGCGAGCGTGCTTTGTAATCGATGTAGCCTTACCGTTGGACCGAAACTCTGCCGAAAAAGTGCGAGGAAAAATGAGAACTAAGGCACTTCAGCGGACGATATGAAGTAGGTATCACGCCTACAAAAGATCGAAGTGTTCCTAGTCTTAATTTCAACGATGGGGTTAGTCCTGCAAAATTTACATAAAGCAACCTGTGCTATAGTCTGAAGAGTCCTGTATCCAGTTTAGGATTGCCGCTTGACGTGTTTGCAACCATCGGCGATGTAGCAATGCATTTTCACATGGTCGTTCACACTTTGCTTTGAAACAAATCATTGTTGTGGTGCGGACCTTTGCATGTTGCCCTCATTCTTTAGGTTGGTCGTCTTTCAGTCTAGTTGAGCTGTAAAAAGGATTCGTGTTTTCTTGACTAAGGGTATATATAATATAGATTCCAGGTTAATTGATCATTTGGCGCGCTTTGAATTTCCCCGAAATAGTGGTTATTAGCTTTCTGTGCTTGGGAGATCAGCGAGACTGAGTTGAATGTGAGGGATAGATTCAAGAAGCATTTTAGGCCAGCAATTTTTTGCTTCTCAATATTCAAAGGTGACATGGTTGGTGATCCGATTTCCTGCAATGCACCAGGCGATATGTGTGGTATGGCGGCACATTTTCGTTGGTTTGAATGTCGCGCTGTGGTGGTGGGGCGGTTCAAGGCATAACATGTTGAACAAGCTACTCTCTTGAGGCTATTGTTGCTTGGTTTTTTTTCGCCAGGATAGCATTTAATGCGCCCCACATATAGGTATGCTGTGAAATAGTTCAGAGCAATATGCTTGAAATTTGGAATATCAAATTTATCGAATGAAATTAAAAGTACTTCACCTTGAATACCCCGTGAAAACCCTTTTGAGTGCGGTTGAAAGTAACTATAAATGGCCTTTAGAAAAGAGCTTGTCATTTTCTCTCAAGAAGTTGTAATGGATTTTATTAACGTAGTTGTGCGCGTGAGCTTTCATTTCATTTCGTTTTTCAGCAATTTTCTTATCAGCAACCGTGTATAGGTAGGCTACTAGTGGTAGAGTGGGTCTCTTTTCCCATTTGAACGGTAGTCATGATTTAAGAATTCGGCAAATATGAGAATCTGGTTGATCCTGATGTTCTTGAACTAGACTTAATGGCGGACCGGACCAGTTGGAAAACAACATGCTTTCGTGGTTGTGGTCCATGGAACCCTCATCGTTGGGCAAGCACCCAAAATGCAAAATTTAAGACTAGTGGTTTCGTCCAGGGCAGATCCCGCAGGACGAAACCGCAAGTCTTAAATTTTACATCTTTCGTGGACCACAAGCGCGAAAGCGTGTTGCTTTCCAACTGGTCCGCCATTAAGTGGATGGCGGACTTAGGAATCCCTCAATTCTTAAACAAAATTTTACGTTAGCCTCGGCCGGCTTAGGCCTAAATTTTTAGACGGATTTGTGTTCGTTATAATTCAAACACATGACGTATTTTTGAATTAATAAAAAGAAACAAATACCACCTTGTAACAACTTCGGTCACGCTGCTCCCAGGGCAGAGTTGAGGCAGCGTCTGGTGAGATGCCTCTGCCCTGGACGAAACTGCAAATCTTAATTTTATGTGGTTTCCGAACGTGGTATCAAATTTGGGATGAAATGATTAAAGGGGTGGGAAATTGTGATTTTTTTGGGAAGGTCAAGCTTTTTGACACTATTTACGATCGAACGCAACGGTAAAAGATAGAGTGCCCATTCAATGGACAAATTTTCCTCAAACAAGTGGTACTATTCACCATTAAAATTTTTACCATCATAAACGGAACACTCTGTATATGGCGGGGAGAGCAATGAGCTTTTGTTGGTGCCCTATGTAACCCAGTGAAAGGGAATCACAATAATTTGTAGCATTCAAAGTAAGGACAGTTGCGAGTGTCTGCGAATACGTTTCACAATTCCATCTAAGTAGGCCTTGACATTTACACATACTTAACAGCATCTTTCTCCTTGCGAGTGAAAGAAGTAAAAATGCATCTTTCCTCATATCCTATTTTATTTTATACCAATGATACTACGTAGTTGCATTTAGATTGCCTTATTTTCATGGTCGCTGCTGAGATAATATTTTCATGTTTCATTTTGCATTTAGTACAGATTACTAGCAGAGGTACTCGTGTTAACTTATATCCCATTTGTTCACAGAAGTGTTCAGCTCAGTAATATTTGAATACCTCCATATTTGTCCAGTCTTGGAAATTTCTCGAATGTTGGACCCCGCTGAATATTGCAGTCATAATTTACAGTCATTTCTAATGTATTCGCAATGCTACAAATTGAAACGCTGGTCTATTCATTACGAGCATGTACCACCCAATGTATCTCATTTTAGTGCATAAATCTACATAAATTCCTTGAACGCAGCAAATTTACGATGGAGCATGTCTAATGCTGAATCGCTTCTGTAAATTATTATTAATTGTTATTATCGTTGCAGCTAAACCTGGCTAATAGCAACGACATCATCATAAAGAAATGGAGGTTTGATGACCACAACGCTGCATTGAAGGTATATCGAGGCTTCGGTGAAATCGTCGCCCTGGTATTGAAGCGGACAGTGTACCGCCGACTCATTTGATTTTACGGCGAACTGTCCCATAACTTACGCCAATTATACTATATATTAAGTGTCCGATATCTTCGTTGTTTCTTCGTGTTGATTTCAGGTCAATTATTAAATACCGACGCGATGTATTCGTTCACCTCTCGACTGAGAGCCCCTCAGAGTGTCCGCGTCACATTGAAATTCGCACAAAAATGACATCTTGTGAAATGTTACAATGCAATTACCGATCGCCTGAAAGGCTCTATACAGGTGAAAATCGCGGAAAAGCTTCCCAACATAACGTTATCCATTATTGGAATCATTTTCTGCTAAAGATCTTTCCACCGATATGCAAGTAAAATGCACTTTTTAAGTTCTGATGAGTCTAGGTAGATATTTTCGTCCCCAGATCTATTTTCTATTTCTATTTGTATTTTCTATCTATTTTTATGGAATAAACTACTTACTTGAAAAGAGTACAGCTTTCAACTTAATTAATACAGTTGGAATAGCCATTGTACTATAAAGTATTGCTTGTTCTACATATTTTCTGAATTTTCCTTTTTAGTTAGGGGGTGCGTGGATACCCTAAGAGATCAAATGTACCATTCCATCTCGTTACTTTAACAATTTTAACTGCGCCTATTTTCAGCTTGTTGGCTTATTCGTTTCGTACTGCAAATTTCGTACTCGAAATTCATCGTTTCATACACGCATTCACACGATTATTTCGCTTTGCGCGAGCAATGGAAAAATGCGCAAACCAAGTGCTGGAATCCTTTCGGCACCACTGTCGCATCTTTTGCAGCGCTCACGAGTATCTGACTTTTGATGAAGAAGAATTTCATTTCTGTTAGGATGATGACAAACAACATATCAAATTGTATCTTTCGCGATATGAGCAATGCAAAAGAATTTTTTCATCATTTCGGAATTTCTGGAATTCTGATTTCTGCTATTTCTGTAATTTCATTTAATGCCTAGATCTGTTAGAAAGATACGCCAGATACGAAAATAATTAGTTATGGAAATGCAGCTGCGAGGTATGGGCTTGAGAGCGATTTATGAATATGGACACATGTTTGGCATATTATGTATTTACAAGGCAATAAGTGTAATTAGAATTTATTAGCATCTTGTTTATGCCCAATGAGATAATTGCACTGAAGTTGTGAAGCGATTTAGTGATTTGCCTTATTGAAATGCGTCAAGAAATCTACGTTGAGAAAATGCTTGGAATAATGAAGTTAAACTTTTACTATTAGAAATTCTGTCTATAAGGAATATAAGATTTTGTAAACGACTTTGTTTGAATCTTCATTTTATTGGTAGCATCTCACTTTCCTGTTTTGCGATAGGAGTTTACAAGAACCAGTAATAATCAATGGATTAGCAAACCTCAGCAAATCATTGTAAATTCAAATGTGTCGGAGAGGAAATTTTGTCCACTTTTACAGTAGCACATAATGTATTATATGCATATATTATACCAGAATATTCACTTCAGTATGATACTGACAATCGACTTCTTATGTTAGAATTTGCGCTGAAGTGACAACTTAAACCTGTTACAACTTTGTTAGTCATGTCGCGATTTCCACCAAACTTGCTTTATATTTCAAGTCCATGATTCTGCTACTAACTTACGGGGGGTTTACAGTCGATTATCTTAAATTATAGCAACATACTATCATTGACTTTTTTGAATTGATATTGGTATGGTGGGTATTTCGGCGAAACCCTCAAACCATTCACCGGAGCAAGGCGGTCGTAAGCTCGTGGAGTAGAGCCTATAGAATCGTGATGGGACCGTTCAGAAGCCGTTCATCTCTGCAGATCACGTGTCCCACTGTCTTGTTGAAAATCATCCAGGGGTTTTCCCCTAGCAAGAGGGGGGCACCGACAACTTCCAGGGCTCTGAATTACAGCGATGCCTGCTGTCATCAGAGAGGAGCTACTGAAGGTTTGTAATAGAATAGGCAACAATAAAGCTCCGGACCTGGATGGAGTTATGAATTAGGCCCTCAAGCTTGCCATTAAATCCAGATGGGGCATGTTTGCACAGTTGTTTGAAGCGTGCATGTCCGAGGTGATATTTCCTGCAGCATGCAAGTGGTACAAGTTGGTACTGCTGCCGAAGGTTGATAAACCTGCAGGTGAACCATCCTTCTGTCAACTCAAAGGTTTAATAGACACTGTAGGGAAAATGCTGGTGTGGGTTATATACAATAGGTTGCTACCGGTAGTCGAGACCGAAGCAGGCATTTCAGAACTATAGTGTGGGTTCTGTCGAGCCAGATCAACCATTGATACCACCAAATTAGTTGGATTGATTGAAGATGCAATTTATTCACACAGCAGTACCAGTAAATATTGCGTGATGGTAACCGGTCAATTGAAACCTAATTGAGAAATGCCTGGCCAAGATTGATATTGCCGCTTATCTTGCTGCTATTGTCGACAACTATGATATTTTCAAGAACAGATGCTCTGGTATCGCACCGATGACATACCCCAATACGTTGCCTCCGTGGGTGTTCCACAAGGCCCTGTACTGGGCCTACAGCTGTGGAACATCAAGTACATCGATGTGCTTAACCTTTCGGTTTCAGAGAAAGCCACGGTTTTGGGATATGGCGATGACGTGCAACGTCAACTGCTTGTGTTCGCGAAGCTGCTGAGTTCTACTCATGCGAAACGATCAGTGCTGTTGGGGTTCGGCTAGAGAGTTCTAGTTTTAAACTTGCGGAAGAGAAAACTGAAGCGATCCTGCTATCAAATACTTGAGAGTGATAATAGGCCAGAAGCTCAGCTAAAAGCAGGGGTGATGCTGAACGTGGAAGAGTGCAGCATAAAACAGTACCTCCAAACCGTCAAAAGTTGACTTAGGTTACCAACTGGGACAAAAGTAGAGATATGCTATAAACTTGCAGCGAAAAGCGCCAGTTCAAGTTAGCTTGGAGTTTGGTGCGGAGCCACAGAAGTGACGTCTGATGCTGTTTTGATAACCGCTCGGGGGAATGGGCAGGGAGCATTCGTTGTTTCTGAAAATACTATGTACGTGATGGGCAATAGATCTCAAATACTATTTGTGTTCATTTCTTTTTACTCTTTTGAATCAAATTGGTCAATAACATGGAAATTGAATTTCGGGAATATTCAACGTGTATACGCTACGCGCTATATATAAGTGGAACGATCGTTAGCTAAATATTATTATATAAAACTTAACAAAACCTTTCGTATCTGAAGCGGCGAGCTTTCAGGAGTAAGGTGGACGGAAAGGGTAAACTCTTCTCGATTGTGGTGGATTTGCCATACCAACTATCGACTTGGCAACACACCCGTGTATGTGCCCAGGGAAAAGCCGAGGAAAGACACCTCGGAGGAGATACCAGGCGAAAAGCATACCGAGGTCCTCGAAGAAGTCCCGAAAGCCATCGAGGCGGAAAGGACTGGATCAACCAGGGAATTAGACCTGCTGCCCAATGAAGAGCAGAAGCTGGAAGATCTAGACTTAGGACTTCTAGGGCTCAGGGTGGGCAGCGACAGTGAAGAAGAGCTCCGAACAATAGCTAAGATAGCCCAGATAAACCTTCACCATGCGAAAGCTACATCTGCGGTAGTTGGAAGGGTAAGCTCCAAGGAGAACATTGGAATAGTGCTGGCTCAAGAACCCTGGGCGTACCTGGGGCAGATTCGCGATTTGCAAGGAGAAGCATGCAGGTAATTTGGAAGCTTACTTCCCAGGAGACAAAATCCAGGCTCCACCGGAACAAGTCGCTAAACTGGTGAAGTACTGTGAGAAGAGGGCGTTACCACTGCCAACGCCCATGACGAAGTTTGGGAAAGCAGCGACACCAATCGAAGAGGTGAATACCTTCTTGAAATTATTCTTAGCAATAAGTTAGAAATATATAACTTAGGGAACACTCTAACATTTGTGACCAGCACTAGACAGGAGGAACTCAAGGAAATACTATAATGAACCGGATGATCAGGAATTGGAGCGTGTCGGACGAGCCCTCTATGTCTGATCACAGAATAATCAGATTTGGCATTGAGAGTAACTTTGAAATAAAAAGAATAATAAGGAATCCCAGGAGAATGGATTGGGAATTCTATGCAATGCACTTGCGTAACAACATGTCCAACCTTCAAGGGGGCGGTGACATCAGGAGCAATTGGAACATGAAACAACTGTCCAGCTAAGACAGTTAAGTAATCAAGGGATGTACTATGATGGAACAAGAACCTGGCCAGAATGAGAACAGAGGCCAAACTTTTAAACCGGGCAGAACAAACCGGAGACTGGCAGAGGTACACAAATGCACTGATTGCGTATAGAAAGTTATCATGAAAGCAAAAGGGAACAGTTTCAGGAAATTCTGTGAATTGATCGAACATATCCCTTAAGCAACTAGGCTTTACAAGGCTGTAGTAAAAAACGGGGAAATATCCTTTGTCTGTTTGAAGAAGGAAGATGGGACATTTACCGAGAATGAGGAGGGCAGGGTACATCTGCTTCTCAGAACTCATTTTCCGGGGTTCCACCCCACGGTGATAGGCGACAACATTCTACCTGACACCCCAACAACGAATAAAAGGGGAAGAAAAGAGAACTGGAAACTAGCAAAAGAGGTATGCTCAGAAGCTATACTAAGGTGCGCAGTATAAGTAGATGGCATTTTCCAGCACTAATCCAGAGAGGCCTAGGAATCATCTTTGAGTCTGTTCTGAGGGTGGTAATTCCGAAAGCGGGTAAAAAGGATCCTTTTCACCCTAAATCTTTCAGACCAATTTGCCTAACATCGTCCGTACTCAAAACGGTGGAGAAAGTCATAGACAACCATATTAGACCTAACGTTTTAAAGCGTAATCCCCTACATTACTGTCAACGCGTTTACCGGGCAGGACGGTCAACTGAAACTGCCCTGTATCAGCTGGCCGATATGCTACGGGTTGCCATAGAAACAAAGGAAACGACACTGAGTGCCCTGAGCCGCAAGGGAGTGGGTAACACCCTGGCTTTCTGGATGGTAAAATGCTAGAAAGCAGGCAAATAGAAGTACCGTCAGGTACAAATTCTATTGTCATGAACAATACTTGAGGTTGTCCACGGCACTGCAATAGTAAGGCTAATGACCTAATGGACCTATGGACCGGTAATCTGGGCTGAAAAAACCGAACTCAGCACACAAGCCAGGAAAATACACAAACTCCAAAAACTGGCTTGCGTGTGTATCAGTGGGGCAATAAGCACATGCTCAAGTCATCCCTAGAGATCCTTCTGGGATTAACCCCTCTCCATATGGACATAAAGATGCAGGCAGGGCAATATTCAGGACGGCCGGGAGTATCACGGAGGCGGGGAGCTGCCTAAACCAAGGGAAGATTGATATTTTTTCTAGGCGGTATCCCGAATCACTAATATCAAGGGATAACATGACAACGAGGTTTCACTTTGTTAAACACGTTGTTGAAACACGTTGGAGTAACAAGGCAAACTGGGAGAGCGTTGCTTGGACATACGGCTTAAAACAGCAACTGATTTCTTGGTATACTGACTGGTCCCTCACAGTAGAGGGAGCGGGTGCCGGTGTCATTGGTCCTAGGAAAATGTACTTTGAGCCAATGGACAGGTACACTAACTTATTCCAGGCGGAAATATATGCCATAGACATATGTGCCTCCTTTAATCTCCAACGGAACTACAGGCGGCAGAACATTGCTACTCTCACCGCCAAGCAGCGATCAAGGCACTTAGGTCCAACCAGGTGAACTCTAAACTGGTATGGGAATGCTTTGAGAGACTGAATATGCTTAGCTCGTTCAACAAGGTCTAGATACTCTGGGTTCCAGACCATGCTGGGCTAGAAGGCAAAGAGGCAGCGGACCAACTAACCAAGAATAGAATAGAACAAAGTAATAGAATAGAATAGAACAAAGTAAACTTTGGGCCACTGGCTCGCGAAATCAAAGGAATCTGGGGTCTTGAGAAGCTACCAAAAGTTGTAGTTCCCATAATTTTATCAGCTACAGGTATTGTACCTAAATCACTCATGGCTTCCCTTGATGTTCTGGGACTGTCACAGAGCCTGGTTCAAACCATGCAGGAGAACACCTTTCTGAATACGTGTTCGATGTTGTGAGGAGTTCTCGACGAATTCTCCCATTAACCTAGCACCGGCTACCACCATCAGCGCCCCTTTATATTTTAAGTAGGCAGGATTGTCCGAACCTAAACACTTAGCACTTCGTGCTAGTATTAGGTAAAATCCGGATTGTGATTGCTCGGAAAATATTAATAATCGTTGCATCGACAATCCAATAGAATCAAGGTCTTGAAGCATGTTAGAGCACTTTATTTAAGTCCATAGTGGTACACTACAGGAGTACGGTACACAGTGGGTGGCAATGTGGTCAGGATTGCGTTCGCCCGAAGAAACGAAGATTCCATTGCTGCTTATATGAATGAAAGACATGTTGCCAGTAGGGTTTCCTAAATTAATAGCGTATATTTTTTTAATCAGGATATTGTCTTGGGAAAGGAATCGAGGACGATAGCCTCCTTTTGGTGTACATGAGTAATTATCGAACTTGGCGTTCACATAACACTGAGAAGATGTTTTGTTAGAAACGTGCAGATTGTAATCGACTTGTTAGCTATTTCCATGTTACCTAGATACAACATAATACCGTTAAACCATTAAACTATCTAAATCTTCATGAAGTAGGATAATTTTGGGTATTCAATGTCGGCCTCCTCGCAACAAATTGAATTATAACTTCTTTTACTATTAGTGAAAACGGACATACAAATAATTGCCATGAAGGGAACATTAGCCTTAATGCTAAAAAATTCCGCATTATAGTAAATATAATTAGGCAACCATTACAATTAGAAATATCAAAAATCAATTAGTATCAACCATTATACAAAAAAGTGAATGGATGATAACTTGACGATTGTGTTTCTGCAAATGGTAAGTAGAAATAAAGGTGGAATACCAAATTGTTCAGTTAATTTCAACCTCTCTGAATGCCTGTAATTTCCTCATCGTAATGGGGCACCTTGAAGTGACCTGAGCACGAACGCAGGGATCTATTCAAAACAATTTATCAGTAATACCACCTAGATGAGCGGTAGTCATGCCATACCAAGTGAAGCATTGAGGTCTGGTCAACACAACAACATTCAGGCGGCTTCAAAAGTTGGGGCTGATATCTCTGTTTGGAAAATGAATTTTTCTTAAGATACGGTGTTGACATTGCGACTGGTATCTTCTGAATGGTTCAGCTGTAGAAGCAGTTTATATTTAATGCCATTGATAAGAAGGTATATTCACCTTACATAAAAATTATACATAATTGTATCAATGGAGTTTGTAAAACCATAATATAATGATATTTGCACTAAAAATGGGAAAACTTACAGACATAGACTAGCTCTTCCGCGATTCGATATTGAATGCATTCAGCTTGCATCCATTCTCATGCAACCTTGATACGTTTTAATTAGCCCGAAGCT
Source organism: Hermetia illucens (assembly GCF_905115235.1). Lineage (NCBI taxonomy): Eukaryota > Metazoa > Arthropoda > Insecta > Diptera > Stratiomyidae > Hermetia > Hermetia illucens. The sequence goes on along the minus strand of NC_051849.1, from coordinate 94,431,585 downwards.
GCTTGGGTGCATCATCTGCATCTAGAAAGGAAGCATCAACTGGTAAGATTGAAGCACTACCCGTATTTCTTTGACCATTTACATCTACATGTCCATTGAATGATAGCACGGAGTAAATTACAGTTAGTTTGAGATGCATCTGACGAAGGTTCTTGCTAGGCGTTAGTCAAACTTCTTGATTGCATCTTGATTTCTTCCAGGTGCTGCACTTCAACTTACTCTGCTTGTACACTTCAGAGCAATAATGTTTGCAGTGCCTTTTGAGGGTATCGTGACTGAATTGGTCTTGTTATAGATTGTTGACATAGAACGAGATTCTGTTTATTTTACGAATTTGCTTACAACACCTTTAATATCGTCTAATCGTGCATTCCTTCGGTATCAATCTCCATGTAATATGCTCAAATGCATGCTAAAGTATGCATGCATGTCTATGCGTTTGTATTCCAAGTGGAATAGTTTTCTTATTACTTAAGACTTCAACGCACGGTAAGTGAAGTTGATAGGAAGAAGTACAGAGAACCTAGAAGCTTATTGTGATTAAGAATGCACGAGAGCCTGCAAAGCCAATCTGATAGACAGGCAGCACAGCCATCAAACTTGATGGTTATATTCATAGTAATTTATGTGATTAGATTTTCTTTAGCTACAAGAACGTTTCGCATTGTGACGAACTAGTGACTAGAGGAAGGTATACAGATAATTGAGCAACAAATGAATAAAACAACAAACGGATGGAAGCCCTGCTCATTGGCTTAAAATTATAGTATCGAAAAGCAAACACCACGCTATGATTTGCAGCGCTACTGAGAGGAAATTAGATTCAAAGCAAAGTACGAAATGTACAACTAGAAAGAGCTTCAGGTGCACAGTTTCTTTGGATTTTACAATATATATATGTACATATATCATCGAAAGTAATTAAATACAATAAAAAAAAACAAGCGCTCTTCATAGATTAGTAGAAATTTAATAGTGTCTGAGTATCATCAGCACAAACAAGGAATTCAACTGATTGTTGGAGTTTGAAAACATGCTCATAGGATCACCTCTGATAAAAGTAATGGTTTGCGCAGTTGAGGTTCGACGCGAAAGCAACACTTAGTGCCAGAAGAACTCGTGCGCTGGGTTCAATTGCTCCACCATGATCCGAAAAGTAAAGTTCGAAGTATGGCGGGTGTGTCCAAACCGCTTCGTGTCTCTGTTGGTGTTCATTAAGGAAGCGCCCTCTCACCACTCATCTTTGTTCTTGTTATGGACACCGTCACGGGATATCCAACGTATAGTGCCCTACACGCTGCTTTATTCTGACAGCAAAAATGATCTCGAGCAACTTGTCCAAAAATGGAATCATTGCAACACGGTCTCAGATTGAACCTAAACGAAACTGAATTTCTAACGACCGATCCGCATGAAACAGGCACAACCATCGTCAGTGGCAGTGATCTGCCCAGGACTGAGCGATTTAAATACCTCGGGTCAACGCTACCAGCGAATGGAGAACTGCGTTATGAAATTGCTTCACGCATTAACGCAACGAATCTAAAATTGATGGCAATGTCGTCCGTCGCTCTCTATGGTTCTGAGTGTTGGCTGACTATAAAAGACAATGAACGGCGTCTTGCGGTAATGGAGACGAAGATGTTACGTTGGACTAGTGGCGTTGCACGTTTTGATCACATCGAAATGAGGATATCCGTGATCGTTATTCGGTTGCACCCATCGTGGAAAAGTTGCAAGAGAGGCCTCTTCGGTGGTATGGTCACGTAATTCGTGCTAACGAGAATTTACTGGCCAAGATTGGTTTGAACATCGAAATCAATGGTAAACGACCAAAAGGTAGGCGTAAACAACGGTGGCTGGGTACGCTGCATGGGAATTTAAAAGCCTCGAGATTGCACCCAGATCAGGAATTCGATAGAGTCAAGTGGCGAAACCGATCATGACGAGCCGACCCCGCTTGTAAACGGGACAAAGACTGAAGAAAAAGAAGAGGTTCGTCGCGAAAGCCGGAAAGCAACCTAGATAATCCTCGCATTTACACTGAAGCTTCCAGCGGAGATAAATAGTGGGATAGAAGACAGATAATTTAAGAAACTGCAGGTGGAACACGTGGAGATAGCGACTAAGATAGCAAAGATTTCTCACCTTTGGGGAAAAAAAGTAGGAGCAGGATAAATTATTCTCGGAATGCCAGCATATTGTAACAAAGAAAAAACAAGTAGGGAAACCGGAAGCTCAGCGCTTCAAGTATGATAGGTTTTGTTTGTTTCTTGTGTGAGCATATTTGAGTGCAGAACTAGACCGTAATGTATATGCATTTAATGTTTCAGACTACTCACCTAACTCCAGGATAAATTTAAGGGGGGTTTCTAGTCCATTTCCTCAAAAATATAGTAATACACTATTATTAACTTAATTTCAGCAGATATGGCACCGTATAGAGTCAGCTTCATGATTTTCCGGTTGGCTAGTTGAAGATATCAACACTTTCGACTCCCAGCACTCCCCGCTTACCCAAGGAATGTCAAAACTAAGATTGGTATCGAAAAGAAAATTACACGTCCCGTTTCCATGTAATCTGAAGGTAGAAAGATGTAACTGACTGCATGGGAGTTCACAGTTTCTAGAACCTTAAAAAAGATTGCCACCGGAGTTGGTAGCTCCAAAACTTGCATGACCAGAAGGACCGAGCAATTGGAAGTCAGAATGTTCAATCAAATGCAGCAGAGAAAGGGAAAAGGACAAAAAGGTTACCAAAAAAGTAAAGGTATCAGGTGAACGCAGACAACACAGCTTTGAGGTCCCAGCGGTCAAAATCAGTCGACAACTTCATCATCTTCATATCATATGCTTTGTAATATTCGATTCTGGTATTTTACAAATGGTGACACAAAACGTTACAAGAGGTATCGTTTATAAAAATTAAGAATTATTGGGAAATTATCGCATGCTGCTGCTATCGTCTGTTTTTTTTATATTAAACTAGCTGACCCGGCGATTTAAATTTGATATTGACAGACACACACTGCTATGATACAGTTTCTTAATCAATTTAAAGCTTTCTCATAAACTATATTTGTTGTTTTGTTTTGTGGTGCGTAAATAAACAAAGAAGACGGTTTTCCGACACGCGAACACGCGACGTATAATTGTCCATGCGTGAAACAGGGAAACTCCAAGTTGATTCCGCAAACTTCTAACGACTGTCCTTGCGATTTATTTATGGTCATCGCAAAGGCGGGACGTAGTGGAAATTGTAAGCGCTTAAAATATAATGGTAAATCCGTTGGAATCATCGGTATCCGCGGGATCAAGACATCCTCTCCTTTGTATTTTCCTTTTATGATTGTTGCCTCAATGACGTCAGCTTTTTCACAACCAGTCTTGTTCCATTGCACAGTCGAGGTTGATGTTACGCAGCATCATGTCAACTGACCTTATTTTTAATTGGAAATTGTGAGGTGGTAATCCAGACAATTCCAGTGAATTTAAAAACTCCGTGGGATAGTTGACTACGTCATCCTGGTTCATAACGGTGTCAACTGAAAAAGAAGAAAACGAACTGAATCATTTCCAATCCCAGAAACTAAAGATCGTAAAGGATCTGGTGGTGGGAGCAATTGTAGCAATTTTACTTTGCCTCCAGAACAACATAATCCAGTAGATTCATGAGTGTATTTTAACGCCTTACAATATTTGCAAATTATTTTCATTTCCCCAATTGTTACCGATTTGTCGGCACTATAATCAATTGCCGGATCACAGTGGAATGCAGCTCGTTCAAGAATCACAGGAGCATTCCGTCTGCGGATTCGATCAATTTCATTATGTCGTGATTGCTGTTGTTGTGTTTGATGTGCACGAACTCGTTGCATTCTAAGCCTATCTACTTCATTATCACTCACTAAATAAAGCATTTCTGACCTAGCAATACGACTATTTTCTTGATCTGTCTCTCTCTGGTCATCAGTGCGGTTAGCACGTGAGGTAGTTCTTCGCACATTTGATTGACTGCGACGACCTAAGTCAGGTCGTCTTCTCCTTGGCATCAAAAATTGTAAATAATCAAAGTGAGAAAATTTTTCGCTCACTTAGCAGTAAAGTGTCACAATTGCAAAATATCAACAAGTCGGAATACCGGAAGCTCGCGCTTCGGGTATAAAGGTTTTGTGTTATGTAAGAGACGCACATTTCTCTGTCCGTATATAGCTACAAATCCAACATAATCCTTCATATTTTTCCAAACTACGAGACATACGTACATATTAGAGCCATAGATATCATACTCACCCTAAACAAACAAACTGCCTATTACCTGCTATACACATATATGCACATATCTAAATTTATCGTACCCATATTTCCGATTTACGTCTTATATCTATCTGAATTAGGCACTAGCCGCAAAGTTCATTAGCACGCATTTATTATATACCTACATATACACATGTCTGGTTGCCAAATAACTAAAAAACTAAAACAAAATAATTGTCTGCGACCCAATTCATAAAAATTCATTTCGTTGTGGTATTGACGAATTGATATGTGATGATGACGTCATGCGGGTTGTAGAGTGCACGAAATTCACAAAAAATTGTAAAGTTTCACCCCCAATAACTTTGTTAATAATAGTTGGATTTTCTTCAAACTTGACCAAACTGTGCATTATATTCTTCGTTACACTCATGCCAAATTTTGTATTTCTGGGATGAACATAAGGGGGGTGCCGGGTAAATTTCTAAAATGTGGAAATATACTATTATTAACTTTATTTGTGCAGATATCGGAACCGGATATATTTTGAGGCCTAGATTTCGTAGAGATGCACCACTGTGATTTTTCCCAGATTTTTCGGTTGGATAGGTTCTGAGAACGAGACCTGTTACACTTTTTGTGGGTCATATTTTCAACCCTGACTCCCCTCTGTTTCATCTAATATCAAATATTGAACCAGATTCGAAAAGTACTAATTGAGACCTTTCATTTGATACCCTACTTGGCTACATTCTGTAAAAAAAAAATTTGCACCCTCCATTCACATGTACGGAGAGCCCCCCCTTAAACTTAACGCAAGATGGCGCCACTTACTGCATGTAAAGGGATCACCAGATTACATACTCTCACCAATTTTCGTGACAATCGGTCTAGCCGTTTCCGAATAAATCGGGTGTGACAGACAGACAGACAGACAGACAGACAGACAGACAGACAGACAGACAGACAGACAGACGGACAGACGGACAGACAGACACCGTCACCATTCTAATAAGGTTTTGTTTCACACAAAACCTTAAAAAAAGGGCACATTTCCTGGAATGTCACTATCACAAAAGATTGCCAAAGTAAAGAAAGTTCTCGCGCACTCATAGATATCGTAACACAATATCGTAATACTTCTTTCCGTGTTCTAAAATGCAACAGGATGGATTGGCATATTAGTTGGTTGTCAAATCTAATTCAAATATCATCGTTGCGTTCAGAAATTTAATGTGTAACAAAACTTAATATCTAGTCTAGTTGGTGTAGGTAGTCTAGTTTGGTCTTGAAATATTTATGGAAATTCAGAGAATGTTTAAACGGTGAGAAACAAAAATACTAAAAACAGAAATTCTATTTTCCAATAAAACATGTTCTGCCAGCTGTGAAACATTTGATGTCTTTTGTCTTTTTAGAAATAAAAGACTGTTACTTGGTTGTAATATGAGGTCCGGTGAACACATTATTGAATATCAATAAAGTTCAAATTGAGTCTAAATTTTATTTAGAAAAACACGTTTATATGGGAAAAAGAAAAGTGCTGTTTTTAGGGTTTTATCGGCAATTATTCGAATTTTTCTCACCTTTTAAACCTTCTCTAGACCTCCACGGACATTTCAAAACCAAGATAAGATAAATCCGTTCAGCCGTTCTCGAGTTTTAGCGAGACTAACGAACAGCAATTGATTTTTATATATAAGATTTATCAAAAGTAAAATGTTAGTGCAAAGCGTACGCTGGTATGTACTGTTAAACTATTTTCAATATTTTTATAAACAATCTTGGGTAGGTTTACTTCATTGTTTATTTTTCATCATCATCATCAACGGCGCAACAACCGGTATCCGGTCTAGGCCTGCCTTAATAAGGAACTCCAGACATCCCGGTTTTGCGCCGAGGTCCACCAATCCGATATCCTTAAAAGCTGTCTGGCGTCCTGAGCTACGCCATCGCTCCATCTTAGGCAGGGTCAGCCTCGTCTTGTTTTTCTACCATAGATATTGTCCCTCTAGATTTTCCAGACTGGATCATCCTCATCCATACGGATTAAGTGACCCGCGCACCGTAACCGATTGAGCCGGATTTTATCCATAACCAGACGGTCATGGTATCGCTCATAGATTCCGTCGTTATTTAGGCTACGGAATCGTCCATCCTCACGTAAAGGGCCAAAAATTCTTCGGAGGATTCTTCTCTTGAACGCGCCCAAGTGTTCGCAATTCTTCTTGCTAAGAACCCATTTCTCCGAGGAATACATGGGGACTGGCAAGATCATTGTCTTGTACAGTAAGAGCTTTGACCCTATGGTGAGACGTTCCGAGCGGAAAATTTTTTATAAGTTGAAATAGGCTCTGTTGGCTGACAATAACCGTGCGCGGATTTCCTCATCGTAGCTGTTATCGGTTGTGATTTTCGACCCTAGATAGGAGAAATTGTCAACGGTCTCAAAGTTGTATTCTTCTATCCCTATTCTTCCTGTTTGACCAGTGCGGTTTGATGTTGTTGGCTGGTTCATTTTCGGTGCTGACGTTGCCACCATATATTTTGTCTTGCCTTCATTGATGTGCAGCCCAAGATCTTAGTTCAACTGATAATGGCGAAGACACCGATGATGGCGGGGACGAACAAGCTGAGAGTTGACTTCCTCCAGTGGTGGAGCAGGTGGGGAATCTACGGGAGACGGTGAGTCTGCACAAAGTTCTTCATAAAATGAGTTAAAAATGAAATAATCAACCTTTCGGCTATTCATTGCATATCTGCGTTCAAAGCAACGATGCAGAGAAATCGTTGTAAACTTTATTACTTTGTTTTAGCTTTTGTGTAAAACAAAACATTATTAAAATCGGTTCACTGTCTGTATATCTGTCCGTCCGTTTATCTGTCTCAAAAACGGATATTCGTATTGATACGAAATTTGGTGAAAAGATTGGAGCTGTGAATCCCTTTCATTCTTCTACATGGAGAGGTAATTTTCTTTTTTTGACCGAATATAGTCATATCAATTGAAAGGTCTCTACTAGTAATTTCCCAAGCCTATATGCAGGTTTCCGAAAAGGACCCGTTCTGAGAAACTATTCAATCTGAAAATTATGAAAAAATATGGGGGTAATGCGCATTGTATCTAGCCTTCAAAATTCTCTCCATAACAGTATGTGTTTAAATAAAGTTAATAATTGTATGTTACCATATGTCTAGAGTCCTGGAAATCTCGGCAGATGTCGGATGCTGCTAGTACTAAGTGCTAAGCATTCAGGCTCGGATGGTCCTACTTACTTAAAAATAAAGAAAAACAGGTCGGGATACCGGAAACCGGGCGCTTCGGGTATAAAGGTCTTATGTTCATCTATGCCCGATTTTCCATTCGTACATAGCTAAGAATACAAAATACTCCGTCATATTTTGCCAAACGCAAAGATTCACATATGTATATACAAATCATTCACCCTAAATAAACAAACACTGTCTATTACCGCATGATGATGCATGCTTAATCGTATATACTATACGTGCATATCAAAATAGATCTAACGCATCTTCACGCATTTCCATTTTACTTCGTCGACAAAAGCACCTACCTAAATTAAAAACCGCTGACACCAGGTACACACATGTCTATTATATTGGTTACTACCCCCAAGCTTTACTAGCATATATATATTTATACACATGTCTACCTCGAGTAATTGACACTAATATGCAAATAATTAGAAACCAACCAAAATGGTGATGACGTCATAGACATATTAGGGTGCGATAAATTTACCTGAAATGCTAAACTTTGACCTTCTATAATTTTATTAATAATACATGAATTGCCTTTCAACTTTTCAGAATTATGTCCTATATTATCGTCTATGCTAATGTAAAATTTTGTACTCCTGGATTGAACTTAAGGGGGGATTTCCGCAAAATTTGAAAAATATAATAATATACTATTATCAACTTTATTTGTGCAGATTTCGGAATGGGATGTATTTCAAGGCCTAGATTTCATATAGTTTTATTCCTCTGAATGAAATAAAATCAGTTTTGAAAAGTACTAGTTGACCCTTTTCATTTGATACCTAACATGTGTTTTGTGAAAAAAATTATACCCTCTTTTCGCATGCATGGAGAGCTCCTTCAAAATTCAACACAGAATGGCGCCCTCTAGACAAATTTCGTAACAATCGGTTCAACACTTTCGGAGCAGATCAGGTGTGACAAACAGACATTGAACCGACTTTAATAAGGTTTTGTTTCACACAAAACCTTAAAAAGAGCTCTGGTGACGGTGGTAGGCCAATGGAAGAATCCGTCGCGAACTTCCTGCAACATCGAGTACGTATGCAGAATCGATTATTTCTGCATGGTTTGAACCAGACCATAATTTTTATTAGTATATTTTTTAGAAATTGACCCTTTTTAAGTTTAGCCTAGAATCATCAAGGCAGTAGCATAGGTTATACTATGGAGCATAATACTACCAAGTTTGATGGAAATACACTATTACTAAAAAATGTATAACAGATGAAAATTGTCCCTTTTGTACAAATTGATTGCAATCTAAGATTTTGCACGTCAGAGTCACACTAAAGTGAATAGTCTGACCAACTGGTGGAACATATCACCATCATCAACGGCATATCACCATCATCAACGGCACAACAATCGATATCCGGTCTAGGCTTACCTTAGTAAGCATCTCCCGACATCGCGGTTTTGCGCCGAGGTCTACCAAATCGATGTCCCTAAAAGCTGTCTGGTGTCCAGACCTACGCCATTGCTCCATCTCAGGCAGGATCTTTCAAGCTTACTTTTCCTACCGTTCATATTGCCCTTAGAGACTTTCCGGGTGGGATCATCCTCATCCATACGGATTAGGTGACCCGCCCTCCCACCGCAATCTCTTAAGCCTGATTTTATTCACAACCAGACGGCCGTGGTATCGCTTATATATTTAGTCGTTATCTAGGCTACGGGACCATCCTTTCTCATGTAGGAGGTCAAACATTTTTCGGAAGATTCTTCTCTCGGACGCGGCGTATTCTTACGTTTTTCTTGCTAAAAACTCAAGTCTCTGAGGAATACATGAGCACTGACAAGATCATAGTCTTATACAGTAAGAGCTTTGACCCTATGGTGAGACATTTCGAGCGAAATAGTTTTTGTAAGCTGAAATATGTTCTGTTGGCTGCTAACAACCGTGCGCGGATTTCAACGCCATAACTCTTTTTTTCGACCCTAGATAGGAGAAATTGTCAACGGTTTCAAAGTTTCGATGTTGTTCGTTCTTTCTGTTTTTAGGTTTTGGCGCTTACGTTGCCACCATGTACTTCGTTTTGCCTTCATTTGTGGCCAGCCTGAGATCTCCGCTTGCTCGATCTGGGTGAAGGTAGATTGAACATCGCGGGTTGTTCTTTACATAATGTCAATATCGTTAGTGTAGGCCATTAGTTGGGTGGATTTAAAGAGTATGGTGCCACTCGCGTTTTCCAGGTTTTATGCTCCATCGTGGGTACCAATTCACGTTTCGCCCTGGGACTTATGCTACCCTTCGACCACCATTGCACAGTAAGAGTTTGACTCTTTTGTAAGCTGAAATAAGTTCTGTGGGCAGCCAACAGTTATCGGTTATGATCTTCAACTCTAGATAGGAAAAATTAGCAGCATTCCCAAAGTTATACTCTCTTATCTTTATTGATCTTCTTTGACCAGTGCTTGAAGGACTTGGGTGGAACATGTGCCCACTCAAATATTCTTGCATAAGAAATACACAAAACTTGTCATAATTGAAGTTTTCAGCTTCCGGTTTTCCGAATTGGTGAACCCAATTCGGTAAACGACCTGAAACCCAGTTGAGAGGGGAGAAGGGAAGATTTGCTTCAGACTTTTATTATGGCTGGAAGTGAAAATCTTAGACCAAGCCTTCCGTACTTCGCACCAGCATTTCCCCGATGATATTAGTTTAGCTTCCAGAAAGCTTTCCGGGCTCTCGGAACAATACTGTCGATATTAAAATATGGCATTGTACCGTAGGGCATAGTAGTTGCCGTTATGGAACCGTCCACACCATTCGGCATCTTTTAACAGCATAAATCCTGGTTCTAAATAATAGTAAACGAAGATGCATCTGCGCATCTTCTTTCCTCTGTATGGCCCTTATAAATATTTCGGTCTGTATCATTTTCCATATCTCGTCATACCCGACTCAGGTCAAATGTTTTCTTTCACAACATGTCCCGTTGTTGAATAATAAACGAAGATGCATTTGCGCATCTTCGCTGCTCATAATGACCCTAATAAAAGATAATATAATCTGCGGATTTATAGCATTTTACGTAGATAAGAACCATATGTTAATATGTGTTATGTATTAGATAGTTTCATAGAAGATGAAGAACATATGTATATTATGTAAACAATTTTAAGGAAATATAAATACGAGGTGACCGAGAAGGACACTCTCGTTTCGATATGACATGAGTCTTGTTTCTATATCACAGTACGTACCAGTAGTACCAAAATAAACAACTGTGTAACAAATACACACCAAGTGTTGTTCTTTAACTGGTGCAACCCTGAGAAGAATTGTGTCAGGTGGTATTTAATTCCCCGTGCCGTCGTTCAATTGACTTCTCAATATGGGGAATCAGTGTGTGGTTGCAGCGACTCTTGTTGGAGTTATCCAATAGTTGCTACCACTTTTCTAGTGACTCCCGCTTTGCCGCTCTTCAGCCGTCTGTATTCTCTACATTCATTTTCCTTTTCCCGTACAGGTAACGCGCCTCACCTGCCAGAATATTCATCGGGACCATTGTTGCAGTAACAAACGGTACCCCGTATATGATTGTCCTGGAGTCATATGTACCCTCTTTCAATTGTTCTGCCTGTTAGTGTAGAACCAAAAGAAATCTCTCTTTTGTTCCGTTAGGGAAAGCTAAACCATCTCCAACGAACGCTCTAAGTACACTTCATCATATTCAAATTGTTTTGCGACGATCACCTGGGCACCCGGTTTAGCCGGAGTAATTTTTATCTACTACCAACTGACTCCATCGAAAGTATTTTACGGGTGCAACTTTTATTGGAGGATATCGTCTCCCGATTCAACTACGCTGAATAAGCTTGAAGGAGGTGAAACTACGACTGCCATAGACCATTCTTTTCTTGATTGGAGAAGCCCATTATAGATGGCCTAATCGGGGGTGTGATAATGGGCTGCTTATTGAGCTTCGGTTGTAAAACTAGTTTCTGATTATCCATGGAGTGGGAGTAGGGGGAGTGTTTTTCTCGGGGATCCCAGATAGTTGCCTTGATCGTCACTTTATCTTTTATTTCAGTTCTAGAATCAAATCTCCTTTTTGGGAACCCCTGATTCAGGTATAACTCTCCAACCATTTGGAAATGATGATCAATTTGGGCAGTAATCTACTTGTGCCATTTTCCCCTTGAACCAATCTTAGTTCACGTTCCCACGGTATCGTTCTGGGGCTTTGCCTTTCCCTTGAGTTCATTGAATCAAGCTTGTCCACAATTTTTGTTATTTTGTTGAGCTTTTCCTTTTCCAGAAAGATGCCTTTTTGTCTTTTAGCGCTCTGCTTAATTGATCTCTACTCCTCTTTCCGAGTTTACTGCGCTTTGCGGTTTGGGGGAGGGGTCATTGTATTGCTTCAGCGACGTTTGATTTATTTAGGACACTTTTTTCGTATATTATTTTTCCTTCGAGCAGCCCAAAAGACAATTCAACCGTTTTTGAATACCATTGCTTCCCAACCGATGCACTGGGAGCTGATAAATACCTAGTCTGTGAGGTATTTTTTTGTGTGTTTACATTTCTTTCTCTAGACCATTCATAGTATTAGATGAAGCGGTAGCCAAGTAATTCACCACGGGAGCACTGTACCTGTGGGAAATCCGCGAGTGGGAGTCTGCTTGTCCATTGGCCAAAAGCCGCCGGCACTGGGGTTCAAACGTAAAAGACCGAAAGATTCAAATCAGGTCTATTGGGAGGCCAGAATTCCTTGGATCAATACATGTTCACGTTATCTGAAAGCCAATTCCGAACACAGGTTCACACATCTGATTCGTCTGATTCTGATTCTGATTCGTCCCGCTGCAATTCGCTCAGCGCTTTAATGCATTATCGGCAGCTCAATGGGTGTCAGTGCTTAAACTTCTTGACGCCTCTCATTATTTGCTTGTTGCATCTTCGTGCCACCATGTGCAATTCTGAATATCAGTCATCACCTCCCTCTGAGGCTTAAAGGTCCCAAGTTCATAAGACTTTGTATATCCTTCATGCCTTACATCCATTGAACTGGTACTTAGGTAAATAGTCAAAGTATTCGCCGTTTGGTGTAAAAGGCGAGTGAAGCTGATTAAATTTGTCGGATAGTACTACGCGAAATTATTTTGCAGTCGACATGTCAATGGCGCCTCAGGTAGGTTACCGAAAATGATTTTCGCTTAGTTCCTGGTATACGCATTCTCTTTGACAAGGTGTGTGACTAATTTTAGTGAAAGTTTGGGTGATATAGACTAGAGGCAATTTAAAGTCACTATGTTTTGATACTTTGGAATCATAAGAGCAATTATCCAGAAAGAGAAAAGAGGTCCGAAAATTCTTCAACCTGTCGTAACAGACCGACAGCTAGCGGAAGTACAAAGACGTATCGCCGGTATACACAATGCGCTTAGAGAAACAAGGCGAACTACCTAGCAAATTCTGTAAAGAGATTGCACAAACCGCCTAAGCATCCGAGAAGACTGTAGCCAAGGACCGAGGAATATCCTCTGGATGCCTCACATTTACAAAGAATAAGGATGATCTGGTGCATTTACTTTTCAAAATTCACTTCTCGGCGTTCTATCTTACGGCGGAGAACATTAACATTTTGTCCGATAACCCAATAACATGGGAAAGGAAAATTGGTTGATAGCAAAAGAGGTACGGCCGAAAGTTGGAGGAAGATGGACAGTGACAACTTTTAAAGCGCTGAAATCACCCGGAGTGGATGGTGTCTTCCCAGGGATAAAGGACATTATCGCCTTGGTCAAAGGGTAGTATAGGTCCCAGGGCGAAACGTGGATTGGTACCCACGATGGAGCATAAAACCTGCTGAACCAACACCAACAGCTCTACTACCAAACCCTATCTCCACCTCCACGTCGTGACCGCTGGGAGCTCTTCCTTAACGAAAAGCTGCAAACGGAGAAGGATGAAGGCGAGTCTCCCGCACCTAAAAACGGGACAAATTGTACCAACTGGTCCTCTAGGTTGGGAGTTGGGTAGGGCTAACAACCCTACACGGAAAACAACTTGTTACGAATCCACAACAGGAGCCTCGGACTGGACGGATTACACAACGACGAACCCGGCAACGACAAAGGAATAACGATTTGCGCATTTTTTCATGGAACGTGCGCTCCCTGTACAGGGATGAAGCTGATGAGCAGCTAGCCGATACTCTGTTCCAATATAGGGTTGATGTAACAGCGTTACAAGAGATGCGATGGACAGGGACCGGTTTCCTGGAGAAGAGCCACTACACCATATATTATAGCGGTCATCCAGTAAACCATGTGCTCGGAGTAGGTTTCTTAGTCAGCCAAAAAATGAAACCTGCTGTTATCGGCTTCGAAAACATAAGCGAACGGCATATGCACTCTGCGCTTCCGAGGCAAGTTTACAAATATAAGCCTCATTAACGTTCACGCCCCTACAGAGGAGACTGCAGAGTCGGAGAAGGATACCTTCTACGAGGCAGTAGAACGAACCCTCGAAGCCTGTCCCAGAGATGATATCAACATCATACTTGGGGAGTTTAACAGCCAAGTAGGGAAGGAACCCATATTCAGGCGATACGTTGGCTCCCATAGCTTACACGAAAATACAAATGATAACGGACGGCGGATTATTCAATTAACAGTGTCACACGAAATGGTTGTTGGAAGTACCCGGTTTGCGCGGAAAGCGGTCCACAGACACAAACATAGACGGGACCACTTTCAACCAAATTGACCACATGTTGATCGAACGCTGCCACCTCTCAGCCTTGATGAATGTCAGAACATATAGGGGGGCCAATATAGACTCGGATCACTATCTGGTTGGCATGGTGCTCCGAGCACCTAGAATCCCCTCTGACAATCAGGTGAGAGTGAATACTGAAGCCATCCACAATACAACCTTCCGCGATACCTATAAGAGGGAAATGGATGCTGCAATAACCGCAGTCTACAGAGGACCTCGAGATGAAGCATCAACAAATGATCTTCACAACCATCTGAAGAACGTTATCATGGATACGGCCACAAACATACTTGGCCCCAGCTGCAAAAGGAGTCGGAACGGCTGGTTTGACGATGAATGTAAGGTAGCAACGGAACGGAAGAATGCCGCATACCGAGTAATGTTGAATTCTCAAAGAACGCGGGCACGCGCAGAGATTTATCACGAACTCCGTCGAGCGGAGAAGCGACTTCACAGACTGAAAAAGGAAGCCTGGGAGAACCAACAAGTCTGTGAACTAGAAAAGTACAGGGAGCAACCGCACCAGGCGCCTAAGGTTTACCAACAAGTCAACAGGATGAAGCCTTATACACGTCGATGCTCATCCTGCCGACACAAAGAGGGAAATCTGATTTCCGACAGAATGGGCATATTAGAGCGATGGGTTGGGTACTTTGATGAGCTACTGAATCACCAAAACATCGGCGAGTTGGAGGTCCCGCCAACTGAAGACGACGGACAAATACTACCACCACCAAGTTTAGGAGAAACAGTCCGCGAAATTCATCGGCTAAAAAATCATAAGTCGCCAGGAGCCGATGGAATTACTGCCGAATGGATTAAATATGGAGGCGACCAGTTACACCAAGTGGTTCATCAACTTGTGCTCAAGGTATGGGAAAGCGAATCAATGCCTGACGATTGGCAACGAGGCATTGTCTGTCTCACACAGTGCGGCAATTATAGAGGTATCACGTTACTGAGTACTATCTATAAGATATTCTCCGCTATCTTGCTAGGCCGGATACGCCCAGAAAATCATTGGCCCATTCCAAAGAGGCTTCACTCTAGGCAAACCAGCAACAGATCAAATTTTCTCTGTGCAGCAACCGATGGAAAAACTGTTGCAATATGGACAACAGTTGCACCATCTGTTCATCGTCTTTAAAGCCGCCTATGATAGCATAGCCAGGGTAAAATTGCACACGGCCATGAGAGAATTCGGTATCCCGACGAAATTAATAAGACTGACTAGGCTGACCCTGACCCTCGCACATTGGTCAGGGTTAGCTAGATAAAAGCAGCATGATCACTCTCAAGACCATCCGACATCAACAACGGTCTACGACAAGGGGATGCGCTATCATGCGTCCTCTTTAACCTGGCCCTCGAGAAAGTGATCCGAGATGCTGAGGTAAATGCAAGAGGTACGATCCTCTTCAAGTCCACCCAACTACTGGCCTATGCTGACGATATCGACATCATGGGAAGAACCACCCGAGATGTACAAACTGCCTTCAGCCAGATCGAGCAGGCGGCGCGAGATCTTGGGTTGCACATCAATGAAGGCAAGACAGGCCAAGACCGGATACCGGTTGTTGCGCCGTTGATGATGATGATCGCTTGGGGCACATACCAACAGAATAAAGGCGGACAAAGTGGCCTTCATTCCGAAAGCGGACCTTTAAATCTTTCAGATCAATTTAGCTTACATCATTTGTAGTGAAAGGAGTACAGAAGGTCTAAGTCAACTGCATTGGAGCTAACACTGAAACCCAAATCCCTGAAAACATGCTTACTGAGCAGAATGATCAACCGAAACTGCGCTGTACTAGCTGGCGCGTATATTACGCGATATAACAGACACCAAGGAGTAATCCTGTGTGTGCTTTTGGATGTTCAAACTGCTTTCGGCAACATATCGTACGCAGTAATACAGAATGTCCTCTCCTCCTCTCTCTCATTTTAGACGTGCAAGACAGATAATTAGGAGTACCAAAAGGTAAGAATTCTATTGTCGACGACGATATTTTATTTACCTGTAGGGGTAAATATGAAAAATCGTATTTGGCAGGATCCAACGGCAATTGTAGTAAGCGTGATAGGGCCATTAACTAGAAAGCACAAGCATAATCTCTTGAGAACCAGTAAGCTATATGAACTACAAGGTAAGCATGAAGCAAAAATCAAGTAAGTTGAAATTACACTAGACCAGAAGCTAGTGTCTCGGTATCATATGCAGGAAATCTAAGACGGCATCGATGAGTTGAATATATTCTGCGAGTGTAAGGCGAACGGTCGCCTAAAGGACAAGAAACTCTGGGTCAGTACAACAGTCAAGGAGTTACATCACAGAAATGGTTTGCGTGTGTAGCACTGGCACATTTGAGAACATGCCTCGGAAATCCTTTCGGGGTTCGCTTTCCTTCATCTTACCATACTGCTGCAGGGAAGGATGGTAGTCTTCAGAATGACCCTAGTGAGGTGGAAATTTGCTAAATTTAAAAAAGATTGTTATTCTTTTTAGGGTAAGGGACGAGCTTTCTAGAAAAGGAGCAGAAACACCGTTGTATGTAACAAAACCCTTCTACGGAATCGGGAAGAGTTCATGAGAATGACAATAAGGAAGAAAGAGGAACGGTAGAGCGAACTATATTGGGCGAGTTTATCAGAATTGGAGCAGTTCACGGTGTTCATGAAAATATATGAACCGAAGCGCTCACAGAATCATGATGCGAATATCTATCCGCCATTATAGGCTAAACTATCGCCGGGGGGAAGCTAGCTGTTGATACTGTCTGCATTTCCTGTGGCGACAGTATTGCAGTTCACTTTAAATTTCGTAAAGATGACCTAGTGGTCGTGATGGGAATGCTAATTTGGGCTCAGTTGCTTCTTGCTCAAACCTGTAATGGGGAAGTACGGTCTTAGTGACCGTAACAACAACGATATGTGAATTTTTGAAAACAGGTGATAATAATCCATTTTGTTTATATTTTCTCTGGGGCATTATATATGCGTAGTAAAGCACTTAGCATCGACCCCTTGGTATCCCCCTGTGACGATGTTCTCTTCTCAGGATCCATCACTTAGTACCAAAGAGCCTTCACCCAAAGATAATTCTCTACTACCTTTTCTAAGTACCTTGAAAAAGGTATTTTAACCAAGAAGTCTTTGATTTGTTTTCATTTTTAAGGTTAGGTTTTATTAAAATCGGTTTATTGTCTGTCTGCCTTTTTTTTTAAGGAGGTGGAAATCTTCAAAAGACTCTGGCCTGGGCACGCCAGAGTGTGGGATTTTTACCCACTAAAGCCACCCCCGACTCCCCCCCTACTCCGTGGAACTACCTCTAGGTATTACATCACGGGGCGGCGTTAGCTTACTTTAGCTAGGTCTCCTTCCGTCTACCCTCGGGGTTCGTAACCGCGCCTTCCTCACTTCTTCTGCTTTTCGCAGTTTTCCTTGGATTACAGCAATCATGGAATGGATCGCATCCCAATCTTCTTGGCAGGTTACCATTCTCCGGACAAAATTTTCCGGTGATAGCACTTCACCTAGAGTTTCCTCTAGGGCCCTCCTTTCTTCCACGAACCTAGGACGCTAGAAGAAAACGTGCGCTGGGTCCTCTGGGACCCGGTCGCAGTTTGGACAATTAGGCGAGGTGTCCAATTTAAACCTGTACAGGTATTGACCGTATCCTCCATGGCCGGTGAAATACTGGGTGAGATTATAATTGATCTCGTCATGCTTTCTTTCCAGCCACTCCCCGATGGAAGGGATCAACCTGTAAGTTCAACGACCCTTTTCTGACTGGCCCCATCGCTGTTGTCTTCTGCTTATGGATCTCTCCCTTTCGGCTTTCGGCCATCTGTCTTTTTTTTTGTTTTTGAGGATGTGGAAATCTTCAAAAGACACTGGTCTGGACACACCAGCGTGTGGGATTTTTACGAATTTAAGGAGGGTCCCCATACATGCAAAAGGCGGGTGTAACTTTTTTTTCCAAATGTAGTCATGTGGGGTATCAAATGAAATGTCTCGGTTAGTACTTTTCGAATCCGGTCTTAGTTTTGGCATTTATTGAAAAGATGGGGAGTGCAGGGGGTTGAAAATGATCATTTCTTTAAGGGGGCCATTCTCAGAAACTACTCAACCGAAAAATCTGAAAAAAATCAGGAGGCTGCCACTATATGGTACCTGGGTTCAGAAATATCTTCCATACCGATATCTGTTCAAATAAAGTTAATAATAGTATATAACTATAATTTGTGTAATTGGCTGGAAGCTCCCTTAAATTAATCCTAGCACCACGAAATTTCGCTGTGATATAGGCTATAATGAAGTATGATCTTGCCAAGTTTGGTGGAAATGGCACTATTACTAACAAAGTTATAATACGTCAAAGTTGTTGTTTCTTTGAAAATTGAACTAAGAATGTCAATATCAGCTTCCGGTTTACCAACTTGTTTTAATACACCACAATATCTTTCAAAGTTTATTGTGCCAGGTTTATTGGGTGTTCGGTGTAGTTCGCACGCTAAGACCTTTACTTTTTCTGTTAATTTCTTAGTCTTTGTTTCGTTCGGATTAGGGGTTCGTTTTTCTAAATCGGATATTCTATATTTCTCGGTCATTGCCTTGGTTTCAAAAGAGTCCAGATGTTCTCTTATTAACAGACGATACATCGAGCCATATGCTCGTCAGCCCAAATTCTACGTCCATACTTTCTTTCATATCGATCGTGGATGCTCTAATTTCGGATGCTTCTTATGCCACTGGTTCAACGCAAATTTTTCGTCTCCATTATCGGCGGCCGGGCAGCCCTCGAAATCTCGAAACTACTATAGATTTTGGATTTGAGACATTCGTTTATGTGTCGATCGCAAAAAATGTCACTTATGCACTTCATCCAGGTTATGCTGGTATGCGAAGTAATTCTGTCACTAGCAGATAGTACCTATCTGAGGAACTTAAATTACATAATTCTCGGCATCAGGGGGAATGTGTTGCATAAGAAGAAAATTCTACATTTCGACAAGTCGCTTCAGATCAACTTTGTTATAAGACGATAGGAAACATTTGCATTGTGCAATGTGTAGATTGCTGTATGGCAATGCTGGAAATGCAAAAATTAAGAAGAGTGGCAGGAACGCGCTTCCTAGAAGAATACGAACAAAAATATAGAGCGGCTGTGAGGAGCAGCACAGCAACTGTATATCTGCACTTCTCTCATTTTCACCCTTGCAAATCCACTCCCATAATCATGACTTACTTTAGGACCTTTTCTCCGCGCGATTATAACACTTCGGCATTTTTTGGTCTCCCATTTATATACCACTCTTTAATGGCGATATGGTGTACGAGGTATATATGAGAAGCTATTGCATCGACGAATAATAAGTCGGAAGAAGCCGATGGAATTACAGCCGAATTCTTGATATATGGAGCTGACCAGCTAAACCAAGCGGTTCATCAACTAATACTCAAGATGGGGTTCAGCGAATCAACGCCTGACGATTGGCAATGATTATCTGCCTCATACATAAAAAGGGGGATACCACGCAGTGCATCAATTGTAGAGGTATCACGTTGCTGAGTACCATCTATAGACTATTCTCCGCTATCTTGCTAAGCCGGATAGCCTCACACTCCCAAAACATCATTAGCTTATACCGAAAGGGCTTTACCCCTCTGAGGCAAGCGCTGGAAAAACTGTTAGAATATGGTCCCTAGTTGCACCATCTTTCCATCGACTTTAAGGCCGCCTATGACAGTATAGCCACGGTAAAGTTATACACGGCCATGAGAGAATTCGGTATCCCGACGAAATTGATAAGGCCGATTAAACCGACACTGACCAGTGTGTGAGACCAGATAAAAGCAGCAGGATCACTCTCAAGACCATTCGACATCAACAACGGTCTACGACAAGGGGATGCCTTATCATGCGTCCTTATGTGATTCGTAAAGCTGTGGTAAATGCAAGAGGTACGATCCTCTTTAAGTCCACCCAACTATTGGCGTATGCTGACGATATCGACATCATGGGAAGAACCACCCGAGATGTACAGTCTACCAACTTATCCAGATCGAGCAGGCGGCGTGAGATTTTGGTCTGTACATCAATGAAGGCAAGACAATAACGTCAGCACCAAAAACCAACCAACCAACAATATCGAATCGCCCTGGTCAAACGAAAACAATAAAGATAGGAGACTACCGCTTTGAGACCGTTGATAATTTCTCCTATCTAGGGTCGAAAATCACAACCAGTAATAGCTACGACGATGAAGTCGGCGCACGGTCGTTGGCAGCTAACAGAGCCTATTTCAGCTTATAAAAACTGTTTCACTCGAACCGTCTCACCGTAGGCTCTAAGCTCTTACTGTACAAGACAATGATTTTGCCAGTCCTTATGTGTTCCTCGAAGACTTAGGTTCTTAGAAACAAAAAAAAAAAACTGCGAACTCTTGGCCGCGTTCGCGAGAAGAATCCTTTGAGGAATTTTTGGCCTCCTACATGAGGATTGATGATTCCGTAGTCTACAAAACGACGAAATCTATGAGCGATACCACGACCGTCTGGTCGTGGATAAAATCTGGCTCAACAGGTTGCGGTGTGGGCTGGTCAGCTAATCCGTATGGATGAGGATGATGCAGTCCTTATGGGGGAAATATCTATGGTAGAAAAGGAAGACGAGGCAGACCCTTCCTGAGATGGAGCGATGGCGTAGGTCAGGACGCCAGCGCAAAATCGGGTTGTTTGGAGTTCCTTACTGAGGCAGACCTAGATCGGATACCGGTTGTTGCGCCGTTGATGATGATGATGATTGCACCGACTCGCCATATAGTTTCGTCATAATCGTTTTCGTTGATCAGGAGCTAGTTTTCTTGTCCTCCCAATATCTTTTGCACACAAAAGTTTCGGTGGAGGATGAAGGTAATTAGGTAGGATGCTGGAAAAGACATTTCATTTAGCCGTTACTAAAATATTAAGACCATGAGGAATAAAGTTAAAGATATTAGTTCCTTGTATATAATGAAAAAATGTCTTTTCGATGAAATTGACAGTGTCTCCCTGAAAACTGACTAGTGGTATGTTATTGTATTGTATCTATTATCGGATTGGAAATTTCCTTCATGTCAGGAATCCACTGAAGTCGGAAAATTCTTCTTTTTCTGAGCGTTAAGTAATTTCTAAACCGTATGTATATTGTCCCCCGTTACTAATTTCTACTAAGAACACTACAACGTCGGAGTACCCTCAATAAAGCTCGACAATTGTTAGAAACGATCTACATTGTCATGAGAAAAATGTCCATTCGCTGTAAAGCAATGTGCATTTTAGTGTTCGCGGCTATATCTACGCATGAATGAACTAACACGAGTCCAAGACCTTCCTCTAATTTAATCTCTTCTTTGTCAAAAGTTGCCGAAATATTGCGCAACTATGTTCAGTCGTAAACAATACAATTGTTATTTAAGCTCAGGAGGTCAATAGACTCAAGCTGTTCATTTAAAATGGACTTTGTGTACTTGCAGATGTTATTATGTCTCCATAATATCATAATATCAGAAAATACGAATGCATATTCGGATGTAAAACAAGTTCCCAAGCATACATCTGCTCAACGGTCAAGCTAGATGTCACGAGATACCGTAGAATGGAAGGTTTGGTAATGGCAGAAAGTTTTAATGAAGATCACTGATCCTCAGTATTCTAGTACGAATGCACTTTGCACTTGACACCAGCTAGTGGCGCTGGAGGAGCGTTCTAGACTAGCGTGTGAATAACTGGTTCACTAGAAACGGGAGTGCTGGTTCCATTCTTTACACTTCTAATTTCGAAATGGTAAAGTACATTGACTTCAGTTTTAATTGAAGCAAATGTTTCAAATCCAAAAACATTCATTCTTTGCACTCTAACGGTTGCAGCCAAGAAAACATTTAAGATGACCTACTCTAAACAAGCGAGTAGCTTACTCGACTCTAATTCCGATACCATCTTCCCGATATGAACCAGATTATGATCTCCAACAGGATCAAGTTCAAGTTCGCAGGCGTGCGGAGACTGCTCAACTGAAAGTGCAAGTAAACTAGTCTACCACTTGCATAATATGGAATTTGATTCGCGATCTTCGGAACAGGTAAACCATTTAGAGAGTTAAGCGTTTTTTAATCTGATCGATGAGGACAGCTTATTGCCTTTGAGTCATTTTAATTGTAACTGATTGGCTAATTCCGGTGGCGGGTTTTAGCATGTGTTGACGGTAATAGCAGCCAGCGGCTACTGAGTAAATAAGTACATATCTACATTAGAACGTGAATATTTCAGAATCACAACATATTCTCATTGAGGAAAAAAACATCACCTATTAGTCAAATTAAGATTTCACTAGTGGATACTCCTTGAATAAATACCCCATTTTGGTATTCAGAGGAAAAAGACCGAATGTTTGACGAATTGACGAACAAATTCTGAATGGGGAATTCCAGCAAAAAATAATGCAAGTTATTGAAATAATAATAATAATAATCGTTGGCGCAACAATCCATATTGGATCAGGGCCTTGAAGTGTGTTAGAGCACTTCATTCAAGACCGTAACGGTACACTAGGAGGCAATGTGGTCAGCATTGCGCTCGCCCGAGATTATTACCCTGATTTGACTCAGGTACTCATTCACAGCTGAGTCGACTGGTATCCGACGTCAAATCACGATGCAAATTCCACTGCCACCAGTGAGATTTGAACCGCGACCTTCCGTATGACAGCCTAGTGCTCTAACCACTGAGCTATCCGGACTACTTTTGCTTAAACTACATTTTAGTCATAAAATTGAAAAGGCAACATGGGAAAGAAGAAGGGGTACTCCATGCACCACTGTGTTTAAAAAGTATAGTTAATGTTATCATAAAGTGAAACATCTTTATTCATTCAACTGTTGCATATGTCCTTTTGTCCGGTTTGTTCATATTTGCCAAAAATAAAGACTAAGCTCTCCTGACTGATCATTCCCAAGTGAAGACAGTTGTGGGACGTGCTAGCCCGCTATATTAGACTTGATATCCTCTCATCTGGACAACAGCAGATCGAAGAGAAATTCCTTGATTGAATTTGATGTTGGTAGAAATGTGAGGCGGGACTTGATAACTAGCACGCCGTGCTATGAACTGCTTTCAGACCACTCGTTTATCATTATACCACTTGCAAGAGTGCCTCCTATAATAAGCAATACAATCGTTTGAATTGCCGTAAGTATTCAAACGGTCATTTGCAAACCATTACTCCTTTGAAAACCAGAGGCTTAATAAACAAAGCTCTGTTGTAATTCAACGAAATAATGTCCGTGGCCGCACTAATGTGGCAGGCTCACAAATCTCCAGATTTAAAAAAAAACCATTGACCAGGACAAGTTGATCGCTCCACGAAGCTCTTAAGGATCAACGGTAGCAAGAGTTACACAGCGCAGTTTATCGCCTACTACATTAACTAATTTTTCCCTGTAGAAAGGTATTCTTCCCCCACTTACCGCAAATGGAATCAACACTTGCTATGCCGAAAAGAAGCTTCTCATTTAGAGTCAAACATTTTACTCGAGTCTTTAAAGATCAAGAAAGACCCAAAGAAAAAGACGGACAGTTTACAATGACAGTTACAATGATTTTTAAATGCAGGTTGCATCCTACAGGCCTACAAGTCTGCTTACCACCCTCTACAATGTGTTAGGAATGCTACTACTTTCAAAAATATCTAGTGGAAGACAAAGTAATTTCCCAGCACTGATTTGGCTTTCGAGAGGAGCAATTGAACAAGCTCACAGAGTCGTCTATGAGATAAGGAGTTCACTAGAGGTAGAAAGTATTGCTAAGAAGTCTTTCTGGAAATTCAGCAAGCCCTCCACAAAGTGTGGCGCAAAAGTATGATTTTAAAAGTAAACATGCTACTTCCAGTTTAGTTTCATGGAATTATGGAATCTTTTATCTTGGAGCGCAAATTAGAATGAAGTACAAAAGCTTCACGTTCTGCGAATACAACATTCAAACTGGAGTCATTTAAGGCAGCGTCCTTGGATCGACATTCTACCTCATCTGCACCTGTCATCTGCTAATTGATTTTAAACTGAGAACTTCAACATTTGCAGACCACACTGCCATTTTAAGTATTCACACCAATCCTCAAGTTGCATCAGAAAACTTTCAAATCCACCTAAGATGAATTGGAAAGTGGTTTACAAAATGAAATTTTTGTGTTAGCGTCACCAAGCGCTGTCATTTCAGTTTTACCCTGATCGGGTAAAACTGTGCTAAGGTCTGAATCAATGGTGTAACAATCCCTTAACAGAATGGGGTAAAGTATCTCGGTTTACACATGGATGGACTGACGTAGAGAAAACATACTGAGCTGAAAGCAATGCAAATGAAGCTGAGGACAAAAAATATGTAAGAACTTCTAAACAAAAATTACATGCTGGGACTCGAATACGAACGCCTGCTCTACAAAGCCGTCGTAATATGGACTTATGGAATTCAGCTGTGGGGTTCAGCGTGCACATCTAACATCGAGTTGCTTCAGACAGCCCAGTCCAGGACACTACGAATAATCGCCTTGAAATCGTGAAAATAAGAGAGGAGATTTCATTCCAGCTTCGGATCCTGACCCCTTAGCTACGAAAACAAGTCGGAATACCGGAAGCTCGGTGCTTCTGGTATAAAGATTTTGTGTTCATCTTATGTGGGCAATTCCTCATGCACATTTTTCCATTCGTACATAGCTAAGAATGCAAAATATGCCGTCATATATTGCCAGAAAAAATATGAGCATGTACATATAAAGTAAAGACATAAATATTGTGTGCAAAATTAATCTAACACATATTCACGCATTTCCACTTTACTCTCTGCTTGAAGGCACACAAACATACACGACCATCTTGTTGAAAACTACCCGCAAATTTCATTAGAATATACGTATTCACACACATGCCTGTCTCCAGTAACTAATACTGAAATTCAAATAACTAAAAAAACCTAAGCAAAATAAGCGAAAATGTTTCCATGGATCCCACCGTTCATAAAAGTTCACTTTATACATATTATGATAACATCATACACGTCATAGAATGCAATGAATCTACGTAAAATGGAATACTTTGACTTTCAATAACTTTTAAGGCTAACAAAATCTTGTTTAAATCGGTTTACTCTCTGTCTGTCCGTCTGTATGTCTGTCTGTCTGTCAGACTGTAGCAGTGATTGACACCAAATTTGGTGGAAAGGTGGGAACTCTGAACGATCACGCATACAGTCAGTTACATCCTGTTATGTCGAATTTAAGGGGAGGTCCCCATACATGTAAAAGGGGGGTGTACATTTTTTTTCACTAAATATAGCCACGTGGGGTATCAGTACTTTCTGAAGCTGGTCTTAGTTTTGACATTTGTTGGAAAGGCGTTCGGGGAGTCGAAAGTGATCATTTATTTAACGGGGCCATTCTCAGAAACTGCCCAGCTGAAAAATCTGAAAAAAATCAAGAGGCTGCTACACTATGGTGGCTAGGCTCCGAAATAACTTCCACACCGATATCCCTTCAAATAAAAATAATAATAGTATATTGCTATAATTTTCAGTAATTGGCTGCAGAACCCCCCTTAAGTTCATCCTTGCGCCACAAAACTTTGCAGCAATGTAGGATATAATATGAAGTTTGATCCTATCGTGGAAATCCCACTATTACTAGCAAAGTTATAATAGGTCAAAGTTGTGACTTCTTTGGAAATTCAAGATTTTCAATGTTAACATCATTACGTGTTACGTACTAATGGGACAAATTCACACTCAAATCTCATTATAAAAGAAATACACAAAACCTTTTATACCTGAAGCGCCCAGCTTCCGGTTTCGCGACTTGTTTAATAATAGTTGGATTGGATTCAAACCTACAATTATGTACTATAATATTACCTAAACTAGTGCCAGATTTTGTACTTCTAGGACAAACTTACGGAGGTTTGGTATTATGGTAGTATACTAGCATTAACTTTATTTGTGGACATATCGGAACGTATTTTGAGGCCTAGATTTTGTAAGGATGCATCATTGCGATTTCTTTCAGATTTTTCAGTTGGATAGGTTCGGAGAATGAGACCTGTTTCACTTGTTGGAGCACACATTTAGAGCCCTCACTCCCCTTTCTTTCACCTAAAGAAATAAGAAAAGTTTCGAAAAGTACTGATCGAACCCTTTCATTCAATACCCCACATGACCATATTCTGTGAAAAAATGTTTACACCCTCCTTTCACATGTAGCAAGCTCCCTACATGTAAAGGAACACACAAACCACATGTTCATATCAAATTTCGTAACAATCAGTTTAGCCGTTTCGACATAAATCGGGTGTGCCAGACAGGTAGACATTGAATCGATTTTAATAAGGGATAAAAAATGGTAACGAAACACGGGAAATTTTCGCGAACACTAATTCCCCAATAATATTGAAATGTTTATGGCAGGTCTAGAGGAAAAAACGGAATAGCGTGAGATAATGTCCACTTTGTGGAGTAGAAATGTTGGTGATGTACTAGCCATTTTAGACAAATCGCCGTTGAATGGATTGTTAGAAAAAATCAATCAGCTCCATAAAAAGATAATATTCACCATGGGGACCGAACAAATGGAAGAAATACATTCCTGAACATCAAAATAATTAGAAGCGAGGAAGATTCCGATTTCGATGTATTCCAGAAGTCCACAACACACATTCCTAGTAAATCTTTTCATTCATACCAGCATAAATTCGAGGTTTTCCACAGCAGGATACATAGAATGCTAAACATTACCCTAAGCAGATCGAGATATATTAAAGAATTGGCTTACATAAAAGGCACCGCGAATAAGAACGGATACAGCACCGACATTATATACGCAATAATAAGGAAGAAACAAGTTGTCAATAACGGGAAGCAATTAACGTCGTTGCTAGGTATCAACGACAAAACAACCGTGGGATTGAGCATTACATACACCTCAGTGTACCCAGGATCAGTAATGCGCTTAAAGAATTTAAAATAGAGGCTGGCCCAACAAGCAGACATGCGTAACTTAAAACTCGACCTAGGAGCGTAAAGGACCCGAAATCTAAGAAGGAAGAGAGCGGGATCTATGAGATCACATGCCCGGAATGCAGCAGTATATATATAAGCGAGACTAAGCTACTAAGCTACTATCCCAAACTAACTAACGGCAAAAACTACATTATGGCACGTCAAGTCTGTAGTCGCAAAACATATAGTAGATAGCAGCCATGACATGAGACAACGTGGATATTATATAAAAGATATATAGAGTCCACAATCTATATGCCGCAAAAAGCCTGGAAACATTTAGATAGACTAACGCCAGGTTGCTGAACACTAATATGGGCAACTCTTCATATTCCAGGTAATTCATCATCATCAACGGCGCAACAACCGGTGTCCGGTCTAGGCCTGCCTTAATAAAGAACTCCAAACACCCCCGTTTCGCGCTGAAGTCCAACAATTCGATATTCCTTGAAGTTTTCTGGCCTCCTGACCTACGCCGTTGCTCCATCTCAAGCAGGGTCTGCCTCGCCCTCTTTTTCTGACGGTCGTGGTATCGCTCATAGATTTCGCCGTTATGTAGGCTACGGAATCGTCCGTCCTAATGTAAGGGGCCAAAAATTCCTCGAAGGATTCTTCTCTCCAACGCGGCAGAACTCGCAGTTTTTTTTGTTAAGAACCCAAGTCTCTGAGGAATACATAAGGACTGGCAAGATCATTGTCTGTACAGTAAGAGCTTTGACCCTATGGTGAGACGTTTCGAGCGAAACAATTTTTGTAAGCTAATATAGGCTCGTTGGCAGCCAAATGACATGCATGCATGGATTTCATCGTCATAGCTGTTACGGGTTGTGATTTTCGACCCTAGATAG
This sequence comes from Hermetia illucens, assembly GCF_905115235.1. Classification (NCBI taxonomy): domain Eukaryota; kingdom Metazoa; phylum Arthropoda; class Insecta; order Diptera; family Stratiomyidae; genus Hermetia; species Hermetia illucens. The sequence goes on along the minus strand of NC_051849.1, from coordinate 94,403,385 downwards.
GAGAAATAATCAACGCCTTCATTAATGCGCCGCCCAAGATCTCGCGCCCCTTGCTCGATCTGGATAAAAGTAAACTGTACATCTCGGGTTGCTCTTCCCATGATAACAATTTCATCAGCGTAGGCCATTAGTTGTGTGGACTTAAAGAGGATGGTGTCACTCGTATTTACATCGGCATCGCGAATCACTTTCTCCAGGGCCAGCCTAAAGAGGGCGCATGACAGGGACATGACTTGTCATAGATCGTTGTTGATGTTGAATGGTCTTGAAAGTGATCCTGTTGCTTTTATCTGGCCTTACACATTGGTAAGGGTCAGCCTAGTCAGCCTTATTAATTTCGCCAGGATACCGAATTCTCTAATGGCCGTGTACAGTTTTACCCTGGATATGCTGTCGTAGGCGGCTTTCAAGTCAATGAAAAGATGGTGGAATTGATGTTCATATTCCAACAGTTTTTCCATCGCTTGCCGCACAGAGAAAATCTGATCTGTTGCTGATTTGCCTAAAGTGAAGCCTCTTTGGTTTGCACCAATGATGTTCTGTGCGTATGGTGCTATCCGGCCTAGCAAGGTAGGGGAGAATATCAGCAACGTGACACCTCTATAATTGGTGCACGGCCTTATATCCCCCTTTTTATGTATGAGACAGATAATGCCCCGTTGCCAGTCGTTAGGTATTGATTCGCTGTTCCACACTTTCAGCATCAGTTAATGAACCACTTGGTGTAATTAATTACCTCCATATTTAAATAATTCGGCTACAATTCCATCGTTTCTTCTATGCGTGGCAGTAGCAGCATTTGCCCGTCGTCTTTAGTTGGCGGATCTCCAACTCGCCGAAATTTTGGTTGCTGAACAGTGCATCACAATACTCAAACCATCGCTCCAATATGCCCATTTTGTCGGAAATCATTCATCGGAAATATTCTAGCAAACCGAATGGTACTTGTTATAAGAAACTTTCTAATCTTACTTTGAAATCGTATAATATTAATCTCCTTGTTGCTAAAGTAACTTCAGGACAGAAAGGAACTATAGAGTCATAGGAACTATAGAGACTATCGACAAAGTCCAGGGAGCTTTCGATTGTGAAAAGCAAAGAAAACTAGTGATTCTGACGAAAAAAGTGACGTTTCTAAGATACAGAAAGCCAGCGGAAACAAAGGGAAAGGATGAACCTAGACCTCATCGTCAAGAAATCTTCAAAAACGTTTTCTGAAGTACAAGTGCAGCCTCTTAATCAAGGACTCAGTAACGTGAACCGCAGCAATGCAAAGGGGTAAATCACCGTCAACATGCAAATGCCATACAATATCAAAAGGAGAAAGAAGAGATACGTAAGCCAATAGCGAAAATAAAATATACTGAAAGCAGTAAAAAGGAAAGGAAGGAATCGATAAAGAATTAGTTCCGTCATGGCATTTATATAGCATGCTGGTCCCAAGCTGAAGTAAAGGAGAAGGGCTTGAGGCAACAATTTTTGTACTATCCTCAGTATTAAAATAAAAGTAAAATGCTTAGATCAGGGAAAGAGATAAATAAAGTAAAGTTATAGTTATTCCACTATACTAAATCCTACCTGCTCTTCCTTGGTGGCAGGTCTCGCGACAAGCCAACTAAGAAAACATATTCAATATCGTTAAAAAACTAAAATGATCGCCGGTCCTGTCGGAAAATGGGCAAGAGTTTTAGACGCATAGGCGGGGTCAGGACGATTTACTTACGTAGTCCAAGCAAAACAACCACTTGCCTGCACGCCGAATGTTGGTACCACAACTGGAAAGACGGAGGATCTCGCAAGAACCACGGATTGATATTTGTGCTCTATAAGCAATTCGAAGGGCGGTGCCAAAAGCTACGACATAGGGCACGAACGCAAACGTTAGCTCAGGGAAAGAGATAACTAAACTATAGTTGGAGCTACTCCACTGTGTTAAATCCTACCGGATCTCTTTTAGCGACAGATCCCGCGACAGCTCGACCAAAAAAATGCATTCAATATCTTTAAAAACAAGAATGGTCCTGTTGGATTCAAAGCCACGGAGAAATGCTGGGGTGTATGCAGGGCAGGCCTCGGGCTGTCACGAAAAGGATAGGAGTCAAAGGTGATAGTCCAAGTAAAACAAATACGTATCTGCACGCTAAACCTTAGTACACAGACCGAGGAACTCGCAAGAGCCGTTTAATAAAGGCGCATTGATATTTGCGGCCTACAATAAACTCGATAGTTAGGTACCAACAACGCGAATGCGATATGTAAGTAAGTAAGTTTTAGTAGTCCACACACTCAATAACGTGTTGGCATTGGCATCGCTAAGGGTTACCATGATGCCATTATAAAGTTGAGCAGTTTGTGGCCATTATATTCTGCAGTTCACTTCTATACCACAGGCAGGTCGACCTGATGCCGAGAAGGGTGCCTTCTGGTAACTTTTCGATATAAAGACGTAGAACGTACCTGCTGATGACTATATCATTGTTGCGGGCGACCTTAAAGGTCATATTGGCAAAAAGGCAGACGGGAACAGGTGCCATGGGGTAAACGCAATGAGCCTGGTCGATTTTGCAGACACTCATGACCTTATACTTGAGAATACTTGCTTTAGCAAACGATTGTTTCATCTTCATACATCTTATAGTCGGAACAGTAAAACCCGAACCGACTATAATTTCATAGGATGCCGACATTTCATCATCGAAACTGACTGTAAAGCCGTTCCCTATTAGACCATCGCACCACAAAATCGGTCATTGTTTGCTGTCTTCTGAGTCAAACCACCAATGAAACAGAGCGAGGAGCACACTAGCCTTCCGCGCATTAAATGGTGGCGGTTTCGTAAGGAAAAAGAAAGAATGATCTCACTTGTGCAATTAGCAGCAATTTCAAATGTTGAAGAATCGTGGGTCCAAGTTGGATAAGCCGGTCATTAACCGAGGTAGTTGGCTTTGGAATGAGAAGGTCCAAATTAAAGTCCGTGAAAAGAAATGCATCTACCATAAGTTTCTCGACGATAAAACACTAGCCAATTGGGAAATTTACAAGAATGCTAACCGGGAAGCAGAGAAGCCATTTCTGTTACCCGAGCGCTCCATTACAAGGATCTTTACGATAAACTGGAAACGGAAGTGTCAGTGCCAGTAAAGCCGATGAAACAACAAACCAAATGAAATCAGAGAAAGCAATTGGACCTGACCACATCGCATGTGAAGCAGTACAGTAGTCGGGTTTCAAACCCAATGCGTCTTCAATCGGGTTATTGAGGACCGTAGAACATAATCTGACTGGCAAGAAAGCACCACCGTTCCAATGTGGAAAAAGAAAGGTAGTTTCGCAAAATGTTCAGATTACCGCAGGATCTGACTGCAATTACCATAACCATGAAAATTTTCGAACGCATTCTTGACAAATAACAGTGCGCGCGGCTACCCATGGAGAAACACGGTGAGAACGATCGCCCTTTTCACATTACATTTCTGGATCTAGAGAATTCGTTGGACCATGTGTCACTCAAATTAGTCTCGTATGTTCTACAGCAACACATAGTACCATAAAAACTCATGCGTTGGGCAAATAATTCTACCACAATTCGAGCAATTAAGTTCGTAGTGTGGCTGCCATATCAAACCCTCTTCGTGTCTCTATAGATGCTCATCAAGGAAACGTTCTTTCACCACTCCTCTTTGTTCTTGTTATGAACCCTGTGACATGGGATATCGAACGTGCAGCGCTCTATATACTGCTCTATGCAGATAATATTTCCAACCGTCTCGTAGCAAAAACGATATCGAGCAACTTGTTCAAAAATGCATAAAACTGAATTTTTGACGACCGATCCTAATAAACCTTTATCCCTGTTACTGGTAGTGAACCGGGCAGAACTGAACATTTCAAATATCTCGGATAAATATTATCATTCGAAAGGGAACTTCGTTATGAAATTACTTAGTGCATTAGTGCAATCTGGATGAAGTGGCATTCCACAACTGGGGTTCTTTGTGATCGAAGTATCGATGAACGTCTCAAATCCAAAATTACAGAAGTATCATCCGCCCTCTTGCCTTCTATGATTCTTAGTGTTGGCCGAATATAAAAGACAATGAACGACGCCTTTCGGTAATGGAGACGAAGATATTGTATTTTACTATTGGTGTAACATGAAGTCATCCGAAACTAAAATATCCGCCATCGATTTGGGGTTACATCGATCAGGGAAAAATTGCCAAGGAAGCGGCTGGCCTAGATTGGTCTAAACATCGAATTCGGGAAAGGTCTCACATTCCCAAAGTCTTCGATTAGGTGGAAGTAACGGCTCTAATGAAAGTGTTCTCTCAATCTGAATTGTAGAACACCTGCGGTATAATATCGATAATTTTATCTTTTCGCAGTACCAAATTTTCGACGCACTTCGTTCTAAGGGTTTTGCTGTGTCAAGGAAGAGGAAAAAAAGAGGAAGTCGTCAAATGAACAGGATTTAATTAGCATTCATCGTATTATCTTTATTAGAAATCCATAAAAAGCATTAGGAATAAAATAAATATAAAATAGCTTATCAACTTAGGAACAAAAAGAAAAACACAAGGCAAACCGGAAAAAAAATTAGAATTAAAGAAAAAAACTAACTAATTCAAATTGGTAGAGCAAAAATATTAAAATAAATTACATGTAATAACAGCTAATAATGGAATGAAAAGAAAACTCCGCCGTAACCGGTTCCAAGCCCGGTTGTGAAAGGAGAAGGGAAGAGGAAGTTCCAGTTTAAATGGCTGCACGCTACCGCAGCGTCTCTCGTCAGGGGTAGGTGAGGAAAGTGTAGGAATTTTGCAATCTTGGAGGTTGCACTGAGGAAGTTATCGCCACACCTCGCGTTATTGGGAGTGACCGATGAGATCCACCATGGAAAATTCGTCTGGAACGTCGGCGGGACTCACTAAGGTAGGACATGGCTAGGCTGATTCAAGTCAGCGCTGGCAATGTCAGCAGACGGGAGAAAAATAAAGAGTAGAAGGATTACAGGAACTATCCCATCCCCAGTGAAACACTGGCAGTTGAAATTCACACTAACACACTAAAGCAGAAACTTTCTGCAGCATCCAGTCGGTTATGACAATATGGCGAAAGTCATTCCAGACGTGTCCAGAAAACTTTCAGTTTTTTTCAGGCCACTCAACGAATTCCAACTGGGCGTCCAGACAGCACAGTTTTCGGTAGAGTATTGGGGTGTACTTTGGGAGTTACCCGCCTAGTATTCTGAGTGGATCACCGCCGAAGGCACTCGCCACGCCAATACGCTAGGCATGAGTTTTGTGGATGTTATCGAAGATGAAGTTCGACGAGCACAAACAGCTCGTAGAATTGGAGGGGAATTGGTACAAAAAATTCACCAGTATACTTGGTCGGTTGGCACACAGCATAAATCAGGTCATTAGTCGGCCAGAGGAATTTCCACCGTTCTTCACTGCGAGAATTACCTACATTATCATTAAGAAGGACACGATGCAGGACCCGATGCAACAATATTCTGTCCGAAGAGTTGAAGGGCTACCGAGTCGGATCAAGGGGTTGCAAAGAGCAATTCATTGTCGACCATCCCCCACATAGTAGCAACATCAAACGGAAATAGGTGGAGAAGAAGGTGAACTATGAGCCACTGGATCGGGAAATCAAAGAAATTTGGCATCTCGAGCGGATGGTTGTAGTTCTCATAATATGGTCAACCACGGGTATTGTATCTAAAGCCCTGATGGCTTCCCTTGATGTCCTGGAGCTCACGTACAGTCTGGTTCAAACACCATACTGCATACGTCCTCCATGTTGCGGGGAGTTCTGGACGGATTCTTCCATTGACCTACCACCAGCGTCCCTTTATAATTGAGGTAGGTAGGATCGTCCAAGCCTAAATGCTTGGCACTTAATGCCAGTATTAGATAAAATTCGGCATCTGCCGAGATTGTGACAACTCGGAAAAGATAAGATTCGTGACGTGTAGATGTTGTTGGTTACATATTACTAAATATTGCTTTGGATTTAAATTATTTTTATCTCAAAAATATAAAAAAATATACAGAAATATAAAGAATTATATATATTGCCAAAATATACCGCAATAATTTGTTGGGGTGATTTACTTCAGTTGTGAGTACCAGAACATTATGGATTCAGTGTTCATTCATTTCATTGCATGTAATCTAGACTTCATTTTCAAGACGCTATTCTTGGAAGCCTTATGTCTGCAGTGACTCATTGTATGCTCACACCAATACTTCCTGCAATTCTTTCGATATTGGAAATATTTGAGTTATGTCCTTTGTTGTGGATTATTAACCGAAATGTATGTTGAATCGTTGCTAGATTATTTCGTCAGGAGTGTTGTAAAGAACTCGATTAATAGAATCTTCCGGATGTGTAACTAATAAGATAGCCAGCTCTGTTGTTGCTGCTACTGTTATAACAAACAGTAATTGGAGGATAGGTGGTAGATTCTTAACAAAAGAAACACACCTTCTAGCCTTGGCCGCGAATAATTTTACACTCCTTCTCACTCAATTAATTCCCGCACTGAGGAAAGGTGGAAAACCGACTGTGTAGGCTAGTAAATTTCTTATACCAGAAATTGGTTGATTTTATTTTTGTTAGTACTATTATTGATATTTCCTTACCATAATTACTTTTTTACGTACTAGTTCATTTCGCATCTTTTTTTAGGTTTTTTTCTTCTACTGGAAATACCCCGAAAATTTGTTAATTATTCTATTTGGGAATATCATTTTGCCAGCTACTAGTAACGTTACTGTCTCCTTTACTGCTAGCAGAAAACGCTCCGTTTGGAAAGATAATTTCGAATTATTCGCCTTCTACTCGGACGATCTCACGCGGGTATTATTTTGCTTAGTGGATCATTTAGTTAAAATATTTCTTTTGCTATCTATTAAATTTTTCGAATATAGCTCTGAATCAGGAGTATATACTATAGCACCTGTGATTCTTCAAAGAAGTTGTTAAAATTGTATGTTTTTAGTATTTATATGAAATTGTTGTAAGCGGATGCGATCTTGAACATTTCACCCTTTCCATCTCCTCCGCACTTGCCGTAGGAAATGCTTCATGAATCGTTAAGTTGAATTTCCTTACATTTCAGCCTGTCAGCTGAGGAAGGGCAGGAGTTCCGCTTAACCACTTAAAAGAGAAGGAAAATGTGGTTGAAGTTGCAGTCCGTCATGGATTTCCCTCTATCCATCGCGGCACCTGGGTTCACGAAGTTTCAGTTCGGGCGGGTCATATTAAATGCTATTTCTAATTGCGAACATATCGGCCGGTTTTATTTACTTTTGGGGACCCGCTTAATCCCCAGACAATACGTATTAAAATACGCGATTTTGTGAATAATAGAAGAAGGGCTAAAAGGGGCTGTAGTGACCGCGGTTGGGCGACGGGAGCGGAATCTCATTCGGCTCTTTCTTAATTAATTTGCTTAAACAATGCATTTAATAGTGTGCAATTGCCTTAATGTTCGCCGCAGATTGCACATTATTGAATGCATTCGGGCAAATTGATCTTGAGAAGAGGCGAATGATTTGCCGCATCCGCAGGCGCATGCGTATGTTGCCGCAACATTGCCTAGGAGTGAGAAAGGCTATGTAGCGGGAAGTGAAGTGGTGCAGTGAAAAAGAACGGGGAGTTGTGGTTGAGCTTTGTTTGAAGGCGGAAGAAAATAAGAAGTTCGGGATCGAGAGAAGTAAAAGAAGAGGTTCTTGTGGAAGCAGATGAAGCTGTGCGGAGGTGAAGAAGAGAGTTTTGGTTTGGCTTTGTTTGAAGGCAAAAGAAAAACAAGAGTTTCTTGTGGAAGCGAGTGAAGCAGCAGAAGAAAACATTGCTCTGCTTTGTTGTGACGGGATTGATGGTGATTCTGCAAAAATTTACGCAATACGCCTGCGGAACGCCAAGTGATTCATATTGTGTTCACTATGGAAGCATCCAATTAGCGTAACATACATTGATAATGATAAACTAATTTTTTTATATAATTGTGTTCCTTATCATATCATTTTTAGAATTTCGTATACCAGCATCAATCCGAGCTCGGAGTGACGTCCTGAGTGAGTTATTGTTTTTATTTTTTTTTATTTTTTACTTATTTTCTTTTTTTTATTTATTTTCTTCTACTTATTTGAATTCGATCTATTGTTTACTTTTTTTTTATTCTCATCTTCTTTGTTTTAACTTGTTATGAAATTGGATGAAATTTTGAATAATGATGCGTAGATAATCTAACCGTAGTTTGAGGACTTCCTCCCTTTCGTTCCTCCTTACTCCCGCCAAATTTCTAAGAAGGGACATCCTCAAAATGAATAACTGGCGTGAGAATGTCGAGGAAGGGTGGGAACCTCAGAGGCCGCGCCTCATGCAAGATCTGAGGTGGAAGAGACAGCAATTGAGACGGTGATCCGTCGTGGATCTTCCCCTCCTAGATCGCGGCACTCGGGTCCGGAGACTTACGGCTCCACGCGCGCGGTCGAGCCGGTTTTTTTTTCTCTTTTCTATTTTCCAATTTAGTTCGCGTTCTGTTTTTCATTCGATAGGCCGTCGCGAAATCCTAATTAATGTCTATTTTAGAATCCGGTGCGGACCCACGCATTGGAAAAGACACATTGGTTTTTAGTAATGAAGCGTGAGGGATCAAAGCGCTCAAAGGACCCCCCCCCCCCCCACATTCCCGAGCCTGGCTAGCACAGAGGCGTGCAAGAACGTGTCGACCGAGCACTTTGATGGAGCTTCAATCTTTGTGGGCGGACCTTCACGGTAAATTTAGCCAATTTGTTTAGATTTTTGGGATAGCTCTGCCCTCTAGGTCGTTATCGGCCACTCAGGATGATCGACCTGATCTCCTATAACCACTCCTATCATTACAGTGTGCAAACTACCTCTCCACATTTTGAACTGCACTCAGGTGCTGCCTGCACGGTCAAGTTTTTACATTTCTATCACAATTGACGACAGTTAATTCGAATGATCTTCTTAGTCGTCCTCATGTTTACAGTGTTATTAAAATGTACCAAGAAATGAAAACAAGTCGAAAACCAGAAGTTGGGCGCTTCAGATATGAAAGGTTTTGTGTATTTCCCACGTAAGGATATCTGAGTGTACACTTGTCCCATTTGCACCTAGCTAGTAATGTTTATGTATTTAGTGTGCCAGACTATTCACTTTAGTGAGGTATTGACATCCTGTCTTAGATTTTAGTAAATTTGCAAAGAGACCTATTATATGATAATTCTGACAGTAATAAACCAATATCGACTAATGTTTGCAGTATTATGTTGTATGTATTTTATAGCCTATAATACAGCAAAAACTGAATGATTCCAGGATGAAGTAAAGGAGCTCTTCACCCATTTTTTAACATTTTTTTTACTTTGCATTTTTAGAAAGTGTTGAAATTTATAAGTACTGTGTTAAAAGTTTATGAAGCTGACTGACGGCTACGGACTATGATTGGCTTTTGCAGCAGTAGCGAGGATTCTCAGAATGCGCTTTCTCTAAGTTGAATGGTGGGACTCTTGAGAATGCGCCACTCCCTCTTGCCACACTTATGGCACAGTGCTTTTATTTTGTTTCGGGTTGTTTTCGGCGGCTATCGCTGGGCGCGCTTTTTTGACCTGGGAGCCGGTTTCAGACAGACTTCTAATTGCAAGATTTCGGTTCAAATTAAGTAGCGTCACAATTGTCTAATGCTACGCGCAGACGGAGACCCCCGATATATTCGAGAAGGATGTTCTCTACGAGCAATTACCCGGAGTTCAGCGAGGATTCCTAAAGGAGATATTGTGATCGTAATAGGTGATCTGAATGTCAACATCTTGCGCGGACATGTGACGGGGCAACATGGTCTTGGCGACCGCAACCGTAACGGTGGGCGGTTTGGGGATTCTTGCAGCTTCCACGGCCTGGCACGAGCACAAAGAGTAGAAGAAGAGAAGAATTGGGTTTCAACTGATCGACGTGGTACGAGCAATCAGCAGTGGATTCAGGAGTTGTCTGTTGGATGCGCAGAACAAGAAAGGCGCTGAAATCGGTCTCGAAAGGGATCGCCATCTGATGGTTACGTGTCCTTTCGCAGATGCTAAACAGATCGTCGACCATGTCCAAAAGGGGTATCATAATATCTAGTAGACTGCGAAATCGTGGAAGCGGATCGATGGATGGAAGGGGTTGAAGGCTCTATTGGCGGCTACGAACTCCGATACCGAGGGAAACCCCGAGAAATTTAGCGTAGGGTGTACGTGACATGAGAAAATTTGCTATTTCGCTGTTCAGGAAAGCGGAAGATGACGGATATCGCAATAATTTCAAGAATGTGTATCGCATCACGAAATAAATCGGTTATAAATCTTCGGATTGTTCTGTAAAAGACGTCAACGGTAAACTTCTCATCTACGATTATGAGCAACTGAAGAGGTGGAAAGACACTTCTGCACAGTACTTAACAAATGACTAGTAACCGTAACATGCGGATACGGAATATTCCTCCAAGGACAAAAGTAATCATCTCGGCCATCCAGGCATTCAAACGGTCTCCTCGCAGAGTTATTTATTGCAGTACTGCTGATCTGCTACTTCCACTCGTACAGAAATCTTGGGAACCCGAGAATTTTCCCAAGGAGTTGAAGAAGGTGATAATCGTCAAGATAATTTCGAACCCTATCAAAGCACATCCCGAAAGCTTGATCGATAGAGAGCACGCTGGTTTCCACTCGGAAACCTTCTGCATTGACCACATCAGCACCGTGTTTGGGTAAACAACCTAATAAAGTGGCGACCTCTTAAGAAGCAGCTGTCCATGTGACACAATGCATCGCCAAAGCATGCGACGCGTCCATGGAGACACTCATTTCCCAATAGAAGAAACAGCTACTGGTGGAATATTTAACCTTGGGGGAGAGAGGTAGAATTGTGCTGGATCGGCTCAGAGGCAGTTTATCTCCGCAAGTGCCTTACCCTCTTGTTAAAAATCCATAGGTCATTCCTCAGGAAAAGGGGGCACTGACTGTGCTGGGATTAAGGAAACTACCCAGATGATCATCACTAGTACGCGTAGACGCGAGGAGAATTGTCCTCTCAAGACCCCAAAGAAGGGCAAAACACCATGCTAAACCTCGGATTTGGTAAAACAGAGGAGAACGGGAAGAGTGCTCCTCAATCGAGCCCTAAACTGCTGGCGGGAATCGGATCAAAGAGCCGCAGAAAAAAAGTATAAGATCGACTAAACTATCACCATGGATGCGCTTTTTAACAAATACTAATCCTCTTGTGGCCACGTAAAGCAGAAGCGAATTCTTGTCAAAGAACGAAGTTAGAAACTGGGTAATCTACGTTTACAGGGCAGGAGGTACAAAGAAAGCCCTGTACAAACAGCAAACCATTTGCTTTTACTCCACTTCTCAGGCAGCATCCAAAATTTCACCTCGGGGCCGACAGATGCATATAGTTTTCAACCGAGGGACTGGCATTTAACTCGTTTCATAGATACAAGCTTGCGGGTTTAAATGCATCATTCCAACTGTAGTAATAGAGGCAATGGATGCGCTGGGTATACATATTCGGAGTATAGGCCGTGCATGCATAACATTCACTAATGTTCCAATTAATTGGCGCGATGTGAAGGTAATATTTATTCCCAAATCAGGGAGACCCACTTAAGCGAACGCTCACGGTGAACGGTAAGACTAGTTATAGTTCAATTATGTTCACTGTGTCAGATTGCGCAGCTACATGAGAGAGGAAATCGTGGTGTTGCATACAGTCGAGTATTTATGAGTACATATCGACTTTAAACAAAAACCCCTGCAGATTGCTCTTGTGCGGTAAAACTGCCATACATAAATCCTGGCGACTTTTACCGCAACTGATTCATTGGATCTATAGATCCATAATAAAATCTATTTTGATGTACGCATGCATCGCTTGGTGGCCGAGACTGAACTTTGCTGCTCAAGTATTACTGGAACAATAAGTACTATACCGGCCGCGGCAGTCGAAGTTATCCTAAACCTACCCCCTCATTCATTTGGATTTGAGACGGAAAACGACCAATCATTCGATCAAGCGCCCATCTGGAAACACCTTCGCTAACATGATTATACGATTTCCAGATTCATCTTTGAAAAGACATATTCTATCGTCATCAACAAAAGAGAAGAAGTGTCAACAAGTGGCCACGAGTCATTTAGAATTACAGACCTAACAGCAGGCATCGGACGCAGGGGTGTTCTCGGGAAATCCGATTATGAAGTTGGGCCGACCCTTCGGCAAAATGACGGCCATATTCCAGGTAGAGATATATGTCATTTCATTTACAATAGAAGAATTTTTGCGACATAAATGGCGGAGCCACACCATTCGAATTTGTTCCCACAGTCAAACAGCATTATCGTCACTAAACAGAAAAAGTTGGTGCGCAGTTGCCGCTAGTTGCTGCTGAAAATTGACCGACTGAACAAAACATTCTTGATGTGGCTACCAGGTCAGGTGCAAGCCTTTGCAAAAGAACTCAGGCCCGCGGCAAGAGCGGCATTTTTATTGTCCTTTAACAAGTGGGACATGGAAACCTTAATAGGATCTTTAACGGGACACTTCTCCTTATATGGCCACATGCAAAAAATTGCGGCGACGGTTATACGCAGTCAATGTGGGGTGAAGAAGGAGACAGGCTAGCAGCTGGGTTATCTGCGCACTCTCTTTTCTGGAGAATATTCCCAGATTCGCAAAACCCTGCGAACGCCAGAGGGGGGAGATAATTGAATAAGCGATTTCTGGTAGTAGCATAATAGACCTTACAAAAGGTCTGAGTACTTGGAGCTGCGGCATCCCGTGCAGCATTTTCCAACCACGACTTTACCTACCATATTGCTTCATGAGGTGTATACTTCGACGTTGTCAACGTGGCTTGCTACAATGTTAATTCCAACGTCATCTGCGAATCAAATGGAGGTGACATCGTCAGGAAGACACAACGTTAGCATTGCATTATACACAATGTTCCATAATAAAGGGCCAAGGACTGATCCTTGTGGTACACCACAGGTTGTTCGGTATTCTTTAGGACAATGCAACAATGCCACCTTTCTATTAGAAACTCGAAAACAGACGCATAAGGTAGGTCGTGACACCAAGCCTGGCAAGTGCCTACATGATTTCTTTCCACATCGTCGAGTTAAAGGCGTTTTTACGTCGAGGGTTACCATTGCATAATATTTATTACCTTCAATATCCAATTTCGCCAGATTTCTCACCAAATTGGCCGAATCGATCGTTGATTTTGCTTTCCGGAATCCAAACTGCCTCTCTGATAGACCGCCTTCCCATTCCGCTATCCGGGATCCGGGAGTAATCTATTACAGATTACTTGCTCGAAAAGTTTGCCGATGGTAGTGAAGTTGCATATTGGCTTATACGAAGATGATTCGCTTAGTGGACGTGACGTACTCGGAAACGACTGAACCGATTGTGACGAAATTTAGTAAGAGTATCTGGCCTGGGTGTCCCTTGCAGCGAAGAGCACTTTTTTGCGTTGGGGTTAAGGGGGTCTCCCCATATAGAAGAAGATGAGTATAATTTATTTTCAAAGAATATGGTCATGTGAGATAAAATGAAATTAGTGCTTTTCGAAACTGATCTTATTTTTAGCAATAATATCTATGTCTGTGACACGTACGCATATCTTGCAGTTTGGAAATATATGAAGGAATATGTTGGATCTGTCGCTACGTTACGGATGGAAAAATGTGCGTAAAAGTCTCTCACATAAAATGAACACAAAACCTTTCTACCCGAAGTGCTTCCGGTTTTCCGACTTGTTTATTTTTCAATTTCCAGTTCACCATGCGTGATGACATTCCTGTAAATGTGTGCGACTACTTCTGTTTGTCCATATTTCAGAATCCTTTCCAGACTCATGCATAGGAAAGGACACATGAGTTTTTGTATAATCACAATACAATAAAATATATAAAATAAAATTGCACAAATGACCCTCCCCGCATTGCCGAGCCTGTCTAGCACAGAGGAGGCGCAAGGACGTGTCGACGGAACACCTCAATGAAGTTCCATATTTTATTTCTTTTTAAGGGATAGCCCTCCCTTCTTGGTCGCCTTCGACCACTCATGATGTTTTTTTTTTAACACTGTCCAATCAATCTGGTCGTTACACATTTGTTTATTTCATTAACTTTCACTTTTTCAGTCTTCAATTAATAAATAAATCTTTTTTTACATTACTCCAGTTTGAAGCCATCTTAATTTCACAAAATTCTTGGAGCAAATCGCGTCAACCTCGCCTGTGCGACACTGTACGGAAATGTGACTCATCAACCCCCTCTTTTAGGTTCTTTTAATAGCAGAATCATCATCATCAACGGCGCAACAACCGGTATCCGGTCTAGGCCTGCCTTAATAAGGAACTCCAGACATCCCGGTCTTGCGCCGAGGTCCACCAATTCGATATCCCTAAAAGCTGTCTGGCGTCCCGGCCTACACCATCGCTCCATCTTAGGCAGGGTCTACCTCGTCTTCTTTTTCTACCATAGATATTGCCCTTATAGACTTTCCGGGTGGGATCATCGTCATCCATACGGATTAAGTGGGGTGGGCGGGTCACCGTAACCTATAGAGCCGGATTTTATCACAACCGGACGGTCATGGTATCGCTCGATTTCGTCATTGTGTAGGCTACGGAATCGTCTATCCTCATGTAGGAGCCCCAAAAATTCTTCGGAGGATTCTTCTCTCGAGCGCGGCCAAGAGTTCGCAATTTTTCTTGCTAAGAACCCAAGTTTCCGAGGAATACATGAGGACTGGCAAGATCATTGTCTTGTACAGTAAGAGCTTTGACCCTATGGTGAGACGTTTCGAGCGGAATAGTTTTTGTAAGCTGAAATAGGCTCTGTTGGTTGACAATAACCGTGCGCGGATTTCATCATCGTAGTTGTTATCGGTTGTGATTTTCGACCCTAGATAGGAGCAATTGTCAACGGTCTCAAAGTTGTATTCTCCTATCTTTATTCTTCCCGTTTGACCAGTGCGGTTTGATGTTGTCGGTTGGTTGTTTTTCGGTGCTGTCGTTGCCACCATATATTTTGTCTTGCCTTCATTGATGTGCAGCCCAAGATTTCGCCCCAATGGTCGCCTGCTCGATCTGGATGAAGGCAGTTTGTACGTCTCGGGTGGTTCTTCCCATGATGTCGATATAGTCAGCATAGGGAGTAGTTGGGTGGACTTAAAGAGGATTGTACCTCTTGCTTTTACCTCAGCATCACGGATCACTTTCTCTCACGCCAAGTTAAAGAGCACGCATGATAGCGCATCCCCTTGTCGTAGACCGTTGTTGATGTCGAATGGTCTTCAGAGTGATCCTGCTGCTTTTATCTGGCCTCGCACATTGGTCAGGGTCAGCCTAGTCAGTCTTATTAATTTCGTCGGGACACCGAATTCTCTCATGGTCGTGTACAGTTTTACCCTGGCTATGCTATCATAGGCGGCTTTAAAGTCGATGAATAGATGGTGCAACTGTTGTCCATATTCCGATAGTTTTTGCTGCACAGAGAAAATCTGATCTATTGCTGATTTGCCTGGAGTGAAGCCTCTTTGGTATGGGCCAATGATGTTCTGGGCGTATGGGGCTATCCGGCCTAGCAAGATAGTGGAGAATATCTTATAGATGGTACTCAGCAACGTGATACCTCTATAATTGCTGCACAGTGTGATATCTCTCTTTTTATGTATGAGGCAGATAATGCCTCGTTGCCAATCGTCAGGCATTGCTTTGCTGTCCCATACCTTGAGCACAAGTTGATGAACCACTTGGTGTAACTGGTCGCCTCCATATTTAACTAATTCGGCTATAATTCCATCGGTTCCTGGCGACTTATGATTTTTTAGCCGATGAATTTCACGGACTGTTTCTCCTAAACTTGGTGGTGGCAGTATTTGTCCGTCGTCTTCAGTTGGCGGGACCTCCAACTCGCCGATGTTCTGGTTGTTCAGTAGCTCATCAAAGTACTCAACCCATCGCTCTAATATGCCCATTCTTTGTCTCGGCAGGATGAGCATCGAGGTGTATAAGGCTTCATCCTGCTGACTTGTTGGTAGAACTTGGGCACCTGGTGCGGTTGCTCCCTGTACTTTTCTAGTTCACAGACTTGTTGGTTCTCCCAGGCTTCCTTTTTCCGTCTGTGAAGTCGCTTCTCCTCTCGACGGAGTTCGTGATAAATCTCTGCGCATGCCCGCGTTCTTTGAGAATGCAACATTACTCGGTATGCAGCATTCTTCCGTTCCGTTGCTAGCTTACATTCATCGTCAAACCAGCCGTTCCGATTTCTTTTCGGCTGAGGCCAAGTAGGTTTGTGGCCGTATCAATGATAACGTTCTTCAGATGGTTGTGAAGATCATTTGTTGATGCTTCATCTCCAGGTCCTCTGTTGACTGCGGTTATTGCGGCATCCATTTCCCTCTTATAGGTGTCGCGGAGGGTTGTGTTGTGGATGGCTTTAGTGTTAACTCCCACGTGATTGTCAGAGGGGATTCTGGGCGGTGTTGTTATTTGAGCTCGGAGCACCATACCAACGAGATAGTGATCCGAGTCTATATTGATCCCCCTATATGTTCTAACATTCATCAAGGCTGAGAGGTGGCGGCGTTCGATCAACATGTGGTCAATTTGGTTGAAAGTGGTCCCGTCTGGAGGGGCCCACGCATGTTTGTGAACCGTTTTCCGCGCAAACCAAGTACTTCCAACAACCATTTCGTGTGACCCTGCTGATTGTATAATCCGCAGTCCGTTATCATTTGTATTTTCGTGTAAGCTATGGGAGCCAACGTATCGGCTGAATACGGGCTTCTTCCCTGCTTGACTGTTAAAATCCGCAAGTATGATTTTGATTGATAGACCAGTAGCTTACTCCAAACTACAATTTTATTTTATTATGTATATATATATTTCGCGAGCAACTTACTCCTTTCATCAGTACAGAGCTACTGATTAAGGGAGTAAGTTGGTCCCGAAATATATATATACATAATAAAATAAAATTGTAAAACAGAAGGGAATATCTAACATTTTAGAAATGATTTGGATATCATATCTGGAACAGGCTTCGAGGGTTCGTTTTACTGCCTCGTAGAAGGTATCCTTCTCCGACTCTGCAGTCTCCTCTGTGGGGGCGTGAACGTTAATGAGGCTTATATTTCTAAACTTGCCTCGCAAGCGCAGAGTGCATAGCCGTTTGCTAATGTTTTCAAAGCCGATAATAGCAGGTTTCATTTTTTGGCTGACTAAGAAACCACTATAATATATGGTGTAGCGGCTCTTCTCCAGGAAACCGGTCCCTGTCCAACGCATCTCCTGTAACGCTTTTTCATTAGCCCTATATTGGGACCGGGTATTATTCACCTTAAATTTCGTCACAAAATGATTAATTTTCATTTAACTGTTTGTTGTTTATAGCTGTTAGTTATTATTCCTTAACAGACTCTCCACGAAAACCAGGGAGCGATCTTTAATCTTTGGAAAAACAATAAAAACTGCCAGGAAGTCGACCTCCGAAGAATTGAAGTCATCATGGACGTTTTCTTTTCAAAATTTACCATGCAAACGCAAGCAACAACTTTTTTAAAGTAGAATACATAAGAACCATCATTTTAACACGCCAGAGTGAAATTTCCACTTCTAAAGTTTAAATTCTAATTAGTTTTAGGAAAGAGGGATACAACTTACACCTGTTTTCTTATTGAAAAGCTCAATAACATCGAACTCACTTGCAGAACAAAGGTACACGGCCACAAATGCTATCAGAACAGGATCACCGAAAAATGTATTTCAGATTTGCCTAAATGTGGGGCCAAGGGTTTGATAGTGCATAAAGGAAGTGACAAAAGCTGCTTCCTGCAGCACTTTATTTGCTAATAATTTTCATTTCCTGAGAGTGATGCCATCAGAATTGTACACTCCATGCTCAACCCAACCATCGTGTTCATTTCCAGTCACTCAGTAAGTAATGGGAGGTGTCGTGTGTCTTTGCTTTTGCCAGGTGGTCACATTACCTGCGCTGCAGAGTGGCGGGCACTTAGTGTCGCCGTATAATGTACGAAGCAGTGTGTGATTGGCTCAACTCAACTCCAATAGGAGCTTTCTAGTCGTGATAAGGCAACTCAAATTAATGTCACTCATCTGGGAGGAGAACTGCGCAAACTCCGCGAGCTATGAGTGGCACGCCGACGGGGTTAACACCTGCCAGGTAGAGTGGAGTGCCCACTCCACGTACAGAAGTTTAGCGCCGCGTACTTGGTATTCGCGCTCATACGATAGATACTGTCTAGCCTAGTATGCAGTATTGGTGGACTGTGACGATACGATCACATAGAGTGGTCTTGTGATTTGTCACAGAATCAAATCGGAAATGTAAATTGGCTCTTTCCCGCGACTGATTGACGACTGAATTAAGAAGTTGTTAGATTCACATTACGCGATCGCCCAGAGGTAGACATACTTGACCAGGAAACTTTCCACTGCTTTTTTCAAATTTAATTCAATTTGAAGGTGCAATTTAATCTGAAATTCAATGCGTTTGATTGCTTAATTATCGGCCATGGGAATTGTTGGAATAGCTTCAATCAATTACTGCTGCCAAACTTTAGCGTTGAAATATGTCAAAATCTTAATTGAATAGAAGTTTTTCAAGTATTTTTTATGAATTCGTTCAGGGTATTGCCTTTCCGAATAACTTTGTAATTTTATGACTTTATCGTAAGCAGTAATATTGGGAAACCTATAATATTGACAAGTCTGATCCTTTAGATTCGGCATGAACCGAGAACTTTCACGCAGATGCGTATTTGTCTGAAACATGATTATGCTGTGCCATCAAATCGAAGAAAGGATTATGCAGATAATCCACTCAGATTCTCCAAATTACCTAGTGTTAACCTCCCAACCTCATTGCCCTGGGCTCGAGATCCATGATTATGTTCTTCTGGTGTTTGTCTTGCTGCGGTAAGCTTATCACTTGCACCGGTTGTGGGTGTTATCATAATAAAACCGAAGCTCAGGATTACTGAAAATGGAGGGAAAAGAAAAAAACAATAACTACAAAAGACTGTGTATATGGAGCGGAGTGGGGAGTGGAGTGGAGTATGTACCACGAGGGAATAAAGAAAAGAAATATAAATATACAATAGCGAAATAAATGAAATGTTTTTAACCCTAGGATCTTCAGTAATTAATGTTAAATATTATTATTGTTTCTTAATTTCCAAAACATGTAGTGGAGAGAGCAGGTAATCAGAATATGTATGAGACGATGCAATGAAAAAACCAAAACATTTATTCCCATGTATTACAGATTACACAAGCAATCCAAAGAAAATTAACTCAATCGTGTATAACAAAAGTATTGGCACAGCAAGAAAAATGAACAGTTTGGGAAGTGCCAGATAAAGTGAATGGTTATAAGCAGAAATTCATTAAAAGCCTTTTTTGATAAAGCTAATGTATTCGGTTGTTGCACATGAAATGGCCGTTTGGCAATCAGTCAAGTTAGTTGCGATTTTGTTGTATCAAACCACCACCAGTTGGCGCTTTTGGTGTCGGATAATGAAGTATAAACACTCCTACATTTAATCAAGGAGCCATTTCGGCTTTGACCATCACTGTGATAACAGTGAATAAAACGGAAAAAAGGAGAGAAAAGAGCCAAGAACGTATCCTTTTTCCGTATGAATTCAAACTCGGTCATAAAGCAGCGGGGGTGACCAGGAACATTAACAGCGCATTTGGGGATGATACGGTAACCGAACGAACCACACGGCGGTGGTTCGAAAAATTCCGGTCAGGTGACGTAAATCATCAAAGTGAGCCACGTGAACATCCAGGACCATCGATTGATAACGACAAGCTGCGTTTGCTTGTCGAATCCGACACACGTCAGTCTCTGAGAGACATTGCAGAGAAACTGAGCGTACACTATTCAACAGTTTCCCGGCACTTGCAACAACTTGGAAAGATGAGAAAGGGAAGTGATAATTTCTTTAACGGACCCATTCTCAGAAACTCATCATCATCAACGGCGCAACAACCAGTATCCGGTCTAGGCCTGCCTTAATAAAGAACTCCAGACATCCCGGTCTTGCGCCGAGGTCCACCAATTCGATATCCCTAAAAGCTGTCTGGCGTCCTGACCAACGCCATCGCTCCATCTTAGGCAGGGTCTGCCTCGTCTTCTTTTTCTACCATAGATATTGCCCTTATAGACTTTCCGGGTGGGATCATTCTCATCCATACGGATTAAGTGACCCGTCCACCGTAACCTATTGAGCCGGATTTTATCCACAACCGGACGGTCATGGTATCGCTCATAGATTTCGTCATTGTGTAGGCTACGGAATCGTCCATCCTCATGTAGGGGGCCAAAAATTCTTCGGAGGATTCTTCTCTTGAACGTGGCCAAGAGTTCGCAATTTTTCTTGCTAAGAACCCAAGTTTCCGAGAAATACATGAGGACTGGCAAGATCATTGTCTTGTACAGTAAGAGCTTTGACCCTATGGTGAGACGTTTCGAGCGGAATAGTTTTTGTAAGCTGAAATAGGCTCTGTTGGTTGACAATAACCGTGCGCGGATTTCATCATCGTAGTTGTTATCGGTTGTGATTTTCGACCCTAGATAGGAGCAATTGTCAACGGTCACAAAGTTGTATTCTCCTCTCTTTATTCTTCCCGTTTGACCAGTGCGGTTTGATGTTCTTGATTGATTCGTCTTCGGTGCTGACGTTGCCACCATATATTTTGTCTTGCACTCAATGATGTGCAGCCCAAGATCTCGCCCCAATGGCCGCCTGCTCGATCTGGATGAAGGTAGTTTGTACGTCTCGGGTGGTTGTTCCCATGGTGTCGATATAGTCAGCAGAGGCCAGTAGTTGCGTGGACTTGAAGAGGATCGTACCTCTTGCTTTTACCTCAACATCACGGATCACTTTCTCTCACGCCAGGTTAAAGAGAACGCATGATAGCGCATCTCCTTGTCGTAGACCGTTGTCGATGTCGAGTGGTCTTGAGAGTGATCCTGCTGCTTTTATCTGCCCTCGCACATTGGTCAGGGTCAACCTAGTCAGTCTTATTAATTTCGTCGGGATACCGAATTCTCTCATGGGCGTGTACAGTTTTACGTTGGCTATGCTATCATAGGCGGCTTTAAAGTCGATGAACAGATGGTGCAACTGTTGTCGATATTCCAACAGTTTTTCCATCGCTTGCCGCACAGAGAAAATCTGATCTGTTGTTGATTTGCCTGGAGTGAAGCCTCTTTGGTATGGGCCAATGATGTTCTGGGCATATCGGGCTATCCCGCCTAGCAGGATAGCGGAGAATATCTTATAGATGGTATTCAGCAACGTGATACCTCTATAATTGCTGCACTGTGTGATATCTCACTTTTTATGTATGAGACAGAAAATGCCTGGTTGCCAATCGTCAGGCATTGATTCGCTGTCGCATACCTTGAGCACAAGTTGATGAACCACTTGGTGTAACTGGTTGGTCGCCTCCATATTTAACCAATTCGGTTGTAATTCCATCGGCTCCTGGCGACTTATGATTTTTTAGCCGATGATCAACCCATCGCTCTAATATGCCCATTCTGTTGGAAATCAGATTTCCCTTATTCCCCCTTATAAACCTCGATGCTCATCCTGCCGAGACAAAGAGGGAAATCTGATTCTCAGAAACTACCTAACCGAAAAATCTGAAAAAAGTTCATGAAGCTGCCTCTGTACGGTGCCCAGGCCTCAAAATACTCTCCATATCGATATCTGTTCAAATTAAATTAATAATTGTCTATTACCATCCCCCTTAAGTTTTTCCCAGAGTTATAAAAGTTGGTAGTAGCATAAAATACCATATGAAGCATATTATCCCGTAGTTTGATCAAAATCATACCATTACTGACAAAGTTACAGTAGCGCAAAGTTGACTCTCCCCCGAAAATTTACTGCAACTAAATATCAATATCACATTGAAGGGGGTAGTCAGACATACTATATGCAAATAGATAATGGGCTACATACAAATGGAATAGTTTTACACTTAAATATACTCACAGAAGAAGCAAACAAAACCTTTCATACTTGAAGCGCCCAGCTTCCGGTTTCCCGACTTGTTTGACTTTTTTTGATTCCAGTGTCAATTACTCCAGGTAGACATGTGTATGTATATATATGGTAACAAAGCTTGCCGGTAGTAAATAATAAAATAGCCATGTGTGTTCTGGTTACCAGCGGTTTTTAAGGTTTTGTGTGAAACAAAACCTCATTAGAATCGATTTGATGTCTGTCTGTCTGTCACACACAATTTATTTGAAAATGGCTGAACCGATTGTCAGGGAAATTTGTAAGAACGTATGGTCTAATGTTCCCTTGACATACAGGAAGTGGCGCTATTTTGTGTTAAGTTTAAGGAGGGGTTTCCCATACATGTGAATGGAGGGTGCAATTTTTTTTCAAAGAATGTAGTCATGTGGGGTATCAAATAAAAGGGCTCAATTAGTACTTTCCGAAACTAGCCCCACGTTAGATGAAACGTAGTGGAGTGAGGGCTCAAAATATGACCCCCAAAAGTATAACAGGTTTCGTTCTCAAACCCCCTTAAGTTCATGCTAGAGATTGGATTGCATTTGTATAAAGGACGACATAAAGCATAATTTGGTCAAGTTTGAAAAAAATCCAATTATTATTAATTATTATTATTAAGTTATAGAAGGTGAAACTTTGCCATTTGCTATGAATTTCATTCTGCAACGTGTATGGCGTCATCATTCCATGTCAGTTCATCAATACCACTCTCACTTAAGATGAACACAAAGCCTTTATATCCGAAGCGCGAGATTCCGGTATCCCGACAGAATTTACCTAATACTAACACCAATTGCCAAGCATTTAGGCTCGGACGATCCTATCCACTTAAATTATTAAGGAGCGCTGGTGGCGGTTGGTAGGTCAATGCAAAAAACCATCGAGGACTCGCCGCAACATCTAGCACATATGCGGAATGGTACAACTTCTTGTACCTTCTCAAGATCCCAAATTTCTTTAATTTCTCGAGCCAGTGGCTCACAATTCACCTTCCCCTGCATGTATTTTCGTTCGATGTTGCTATTATGGTGGATAGCAACATTAATAATATACGCGGAGCGAACCGTCTTGTCAACTAACAGCCCGTCAGGCTTGTTGTGTGGAATATGGCCATCAGTTAGAACTTACCGGTCCTAATAAATGCTGCAAGCAGAGCTATCAAGGACTGCTTGCGGTCATATCGGTCAACCCGACATGTTCCCGCAATCAGCCCATACTTGTATGTTCTTTCATGGTGAGCTTTTTATCAGCTCGGGTGACAAACATCAATCCCTCCAAATGGCAAACATGAATCCCGTCGTCCTAGCAAAGAGCTCCGCAACCATCTGTTCGACAAATGCAAATCGACAAATGGTTGCCAAAGACAATTCATGTGTTTACCGTGCATTGCCTTCGACTTCCATTCATCGATCCGTTCTTGGTCCGACTTCACCCCACTCAGCTGATTAAAGATCGATCCTTCAAGTTAATTGGAGTCAGCCCACATTTTGCCTTGCAGATAGCCGCATGTAAGGGACTCGCCTGCTCTTTGCTGCAAAAATAAGCGCGTAACGAGTTAACTTGGCGATGAAGTTGTGCCGCCACGTCAACCACGCTCCTACATCCGATTTTATGAGGCAAGTTCATCCGCTCCACTGCAGAGTTTGGATGATGCATTCGGAATTTGAGTATAGCAGTCCATATCCATCACTGGAACGCTGTTTAACAGATCGGCCCTCGTTCACGGCAATATTCCGAATGCATTTTCCAGCGAATTGTATTCAGTACCACGTCGCAGGAATTCGGACAGCAAAACATCCTTCAGATCCAACTGCAGAATTCCTAGGTACTTGTAGAAGTCTGTCTTGGACACAGCTTCGATGTGGAATATTACGGCTGAACATGTCTATTATTCGCCACAGACTTCTAAGGTGGTCGTCAGTACCAACATACAACTCGATGTCATCTAAGTACATCAAGTGTGTCAGTCCGCACTTAGCACGTAGGCCATACTTTATTGCAAAACCTTGCCGTCAAGCATCATTCTGTAACCATGAAAGGGGGTTTAGTGCCATGCAAAACCAACGAATCCCCCTGGAAAATGCCCCTCCGTACATGGATAGGCTCTGAGGTATTGGCATCCTCAGATGAAGGCACTGATAAGATGGTATACCACCCTTCCATGACTGTCGCAAAAAATTTATTAGTTTCGGATCAATGCAATACAGATGTAGGACATCGATTAGCCAGGAATGCGGGACGCTTTCAAAAGCCTTGGCATAATCGATATAGCAACGAAGGAGGTTTCTTTGGTCGCAAGATGCTTGTCATACAACTACTGAGTCGATAATGAGTTGCTCTTCACAACCGCTTGAACCGACTCGGCAACCCTTCTGCTCCTCGGACATCCTCGGCATTGACCCTTCCACTAATGATGGACGTTATGAACTTGCACAGAGTTGGTAAGCAGGTACCCGACCATGACCTTATTTATGCTGTGTACCAACCGACCATGTATACTGGTGAACTTTTTGTACCAGAAGTTCTGCACCCGATCCGGACCAGGGCTCCTTCAGTTCTTCGAGCTGTATATGGCTCTTCGAACTTCCTCTTCGGTAGCATCCCCAAAATTCATGCCAGGCTTAGTGGCATGGCGGTGATCCACTCACCATGCTCAGCATACTGGGCGGGTATCCCCAAAAGTACAGCCCAATACTCTTTCGCTTCTGGCACCGAAGAGTGTACCGTCTAGACGCCCTGTTGGGGTTCATTGAATGATCTGAAAAAACTCCGCTGGTTCCTCGTGTAAGTTGCATTCTGGACACGTCTGAAATGACTTTCACCATATCGTCATAACCGACTGGATACGGCAGAAAGTTTCCGCTTTAGTGTGTCCAAAATTTCAACTACGGGTGTTTCACTGGGGATGGGGTAATTCCTGTAAACACTCTGCTCTTTATTCTTCACACGTCTGCTGGTATTGCTAGTGCTGATTTGAATCAACTTACCATTGTTCTGTATTAGTGAGTCCCGCCGACATTCCAGACAAATTTTCCATGGTCACTCAAACCAGTTACACGAAAGCAAGCCGGAAATGCACCACAATACACAAGTAATTGTAGTTGCAGGAGCAACATAT
Source organism: Hermetia illucens (assembly GCF_905115235.1). Taxonomy (NCBI): domain Eukaryota; kingdom Metazoa; phylum Arthropoda; class Insecta; order Diptera; family Stratiomyidae; genus Hermetia; species Hermetia illucens. The sequence continues at coordinate 94,378,100 of NC_051849.1, read as the reverse complement.
CAGCACACAGCCGAAATGCAATATCATCATTGATTTGAGATAGAATTCTCGAAGTTGCTGGAGATGCATAGAGCCTGGGAGTACCTGGTCTATGTAAAGGATCCATTTCCGAGAATTCTATACACGCTCTTTCAAATTCATCCCGAACCTGAGCGGAGACTCCAGCTGGGGAAGAATGCATCGGCGAGTACTGAAACTGTTGCCTGGAGTGTGGCGTGGTGTTGTTGATGTCGTCGCTTCTACCACCGTCGACTCTTAGTCACCAGTTTCCACGATGACCTCAAGTTGAACACGCTACCTGATGATATCCAGAATTGTATCGGTGCGAGTAATAAAGCGGTGCTGGTCACGTGCGGTAATTGCGGGAAACGCTCGATGATTCTCTAGTGCAACAAGGGGCGGTAAGATGTTATACCGGCCCATGCCTTTATATCGTAGTAGGAACGGATGATGAAGAGGTTCATTTCTTCAGTCCATTTCATCCGCTGCTTACGCGAACATGCTGAAGTGGTCGTCACAGATTGTGGCGAAACAGCTGCAGCAGGCGAAGCAATGCCCCTGGTCATCGTGGTGCTTAGACGTCGAACCGCTCTATGATTAGCGGTTTCGACGCCGTGCTGTCCATTATGGGAGCCCAACCCAGTCACCAAATCAGACGACTCCCGCCGCTTATCCGTACTGGGCCTTAAAATCCTCCTTCTTCACATTTTTGGAGGTGCACTTTATACCTAACTGCCAGGTGTCAAACTTGCTCTGTGAGTAATCTGCAAGATCGCGAAGTTCCGGCACTTTCCTCACATATCTACTGAGAGGCTACGGTGGCGTATAGCCTCCTTTCACAACCGGACTTGCAATCGACCATGGCGGAGTTTCATTTTTACCCATTCCTATAATTTATTATTTTACCATTTTATACTTTTGTTTAGTTCTCTATGATTCTGTTTATTTCTTTTCTTCATTGAATAGGATATCAAGTTACTCTTGCATTATTATAAAAATATACTTTCTAATGAGCTATCACTAGACACTTCTGATTTGAGAATTTCCTTTTACTTTACTTCTCCCAATCATCCATCATCAATTGCTGATTCACAGCTGATATTCGCTATCCGGTCACGATGCAAATACCTCTACCACCAATGAGATTTGAGCTGCAGTCTAAGCGAAAAAGTAACTCAAGAGGGGCTACTAGGAATAAGGAGGGGTTCAACCAATTTTTGCGTCATTTGCTATAGCGGCTTCTCGAATTGTGGGACAGGTATACAGACGGAAAAGAAGGCTCTGGTTTCTAACCTAGAGCCCACGTGCTCACTGGAAATCCGAGATCTTGACTGGCTTACAAAAAAACCGAAGTATAAAAAGCCATTAACTTGAATTAGAGGTAACCAATGCCTAGATCTTCTCTCTGCGAATCCCAGCCGAGGTTGCCTAGCAATAGGTGAGGAAACATGTTAATAGCGAAAAAGTGAGGATTGGTGGGTTGTATGTAGGTTAAAATTCGGGTAGCCTTTACCAAGTGTTGTAAATGTACGTCACAAAGGCAAACCTTGCAGTAAAAAGGAAAGTTATGTTCTCTATAAAGATTGTCTGGCGAGAGCTTTGCGCATACTACCGGCGCGAGGCGGCTACTATGATCCGCAGATCAGCCTTCATCGGAGTGCCAAAAGCTAATTAGCAAAAAGCTAAACGAATAGTACTGGAACAAGGATGGGAGCTTGATTTCATCTCGACTTATCAGTACCGCTGCCATTTGGGTTCGGAAGAACGCCTGGCTTCGGGTTTTTGCCCAAGGTCGGGGAAATAGTTTTATCTGGGCTCGGTATATATTTACAATATTTTGCAGTGTCTGTCTAACTCCGATTGAAACAGACCTGAGGATGCTGTCTTGGCCAAAAAGGGCGGGTCTTGGTTGAGCTTGGTTTCAATGCCAAGGCACTTGAATGTGGTATATCTCTTAAATATTCAAAAAAAAATTATCCTCGAAATGGGGGCGAGAACGGTGCTCGTAGTTTTAAACACCAGACCTGCACTTTTGCTTCAGCGCTCAGGCTGCAAAGGAAGTATTCATGACGTAACTTTTCAGGCGGGATTTTGATAGCGTTGCTGTACGTTTCAATGAAGGCAAGACAAAATATATGGTGGCAACGTCAGCACCGAAGACGAACCAGCCAACAACATCAAACCGCACTGGTCAAACTGGAAGAATAAGGATAGGAGAATACAACTTTGAGACCATTGATAATTTCCCCTAACTAGGGTCGAAAATCACAACCGATAACAGCTACGATGATGAAATCCGCGCACGATTGTTGGCAACCAACAGAGCCTATTTTAGCTTACAAAAACTATTCTGCTCGAAACGTCTCACCATAGGGTCAAAACTCTTACTGTACAAGACAATGATCTTGCCAGTCCTCATGTATTCCTCGGAGACTTGGGTTCTTAGCACGAAGAATCGCTAACTTTTGGCCGCGTTGGAGAGAAGAATCCTCCGAAGAATTTTTGGCCCCCTACATGAGAATGGACAATTCCGTTACCTACATAACGACGCAATCTATGAGCGATACCATGACCGTCCGGTTGTGGATAAAATCCGGCTCAATAGGTTACGGTGGGCAGGTCACTTAATCCATTTGGATGAGGATGATCCCACCCGGAAAGTCTATAAAGGCAATATCTATGGTAGAAAAAGAAGACGAGGCAGACCCTGCCTAAGATGGAGCGATGGCGTAGGCCAGGGCGTCAGATAGCTTTTAGGGATTGGTGGACTTCAGCGCAAAACCGGGATGTCTGGAGTTGCTTATTAAGGTAGTCCTAGACCGGATACCGGTTGTTGCGCCGTTGATGATAGTAATACTTTTGCAAATTCTGGAAAACTTTTTGTCAAGCGACCATCAATACATCGCGTTCGAAGTGCACCAGTCACACCGAACGCGATGTATTGATGGTTTGACGCTCTCGGTGAAAGATTCGGGGGAAATTCGCCTAAGCTTTTGGGACATGTAGACTCACGCTGGAGGACACTCCGGGGAATGGAGACACTGCAGCTGAGACTATCGTCAATTTAGTGAGGAATCTGATAATGACAGTCTTTGCCAATGTCATCGCGAACCTTCTGTGCATTGGTGGACGGCAGAAATTCCCAACTTCCGCACGTTTAAACGATTGGAAGGAAACATGGACCACAATGACAATGAATAGATTAACTAAAGGGGGACGCTGAAGCGTAACAACAAAAGCGAAACTTGCTGCTTGATGGAGCTAGTCGACGAGGTAATTCATGGGGACTCGGTTATAATCTGGTCATCGTAAAAATCGGAGGTCTGCGAAAACCCTTCACTTAATGTAGAGCAAATAGAACGTATTGTACGGACACTCCTCCCTAAATAATCCATAGGGGTTGATGACATCAGATTTGAAGCCGCTGAAAATCGCCCACTATTCCCCATGAAAGACTTTGAAGAGGCAACCATCTCTATGAAGAACAAAAAGGGGCCAAGAAACGGTGATATCCTAGAAGAGGTAAATAAACTGCTGTCCCACTATAGAGCGAACCTATTGCTCGGCGCATTCAAGTCCCACCGTCTAAAAAAGCTTTTTTCGTTACCAGTAGAAAGTAGCAAGATTTGCGTTGATTAACAAAGGAAGAGCGGACTCCGAGCTGCCGACTACATACCGACTACTCTGTATGCTTGATGCAGCGGGAACAGTGTTTGAAAGGATCATTATCAGTGGACTTGCCGGAAAAATACGTGCTTCCAGGGTAATTCGGCCTTACGAGTTATTGACATCTCAGAAGCGGTTCATCGAGCTGAAGAACATAACCGTCAATCTCAACGTATGAATGTCGATAGTAGATGTAAGGTTAAACTTTAGTATAATATTTATATATCAGGTTAAGTTAGTCTAAGTAGCCAGAGCTAAAATTTTCAACGCCTTTACGTGCATACTACAAACAAAACAATGTCAAGGTCAATATATTCATTTCAAATGCATAAAATAATTATAGAAGGAGTTGGCCAATCAGGTGGCATATCATAAGTACTATATGAAAATAAAAGCCTAACTTATACTTTGTTTTATATCTTTGCTTGCCCATCTAAAGTACAATGCATAGTTTGTTCCGCAAATGTTGCAATTATTGCTGTTTTTCCCCACCAGAGGTTTGTGAGAGAGCCGTCAATGCCTTCTAAATATTTTGTCTGTTCAAGAAAACATTTTGGGAGAAAATTGAAATTATCTTTCACTAGAACTCATTGCCAGTTACTATTACAATTTATATAATTTGTAATGACCAAATCAAATTTGTAACTCTCTTTCAGGTAGCACTGAATTAAAATACTCATCGGTTATCACATTGATCTATATGAGTCCAGTTGCTAATTGGTGGTGTATCTTTTTCAGGAAAATTCGATAAAAAGTGCCAGGAAATGAGTAGGAATTTCATTTGGCTCCAAGCGGATGCTGCATACAAATATCCTACATACAAATATGAGTGTATTCGCTATCACCTTGTATCGCTTTTGCTGTTGACTATAGGGAAACATCTGAGCGACTAACTACCGTCTTCATCCAACACCATTTCATCTATGAAATTATACTTAAATGGTCACGATACGAACATATAAGTACGCACTACAATCTTCAGATCAAAAAGATAGTCTCAATGAATGGTAAGATTTGTAGGTACGTGTGGAAATTTTTTCTGCAGAAATATCTAGGAAAGGAAATGTGCCACAATAAAGACGGACAGACGGTCCAACGGTCAAACAGACGAACAGAAATAACGCGTAAATGAAATACGAACCTTGCACGAGCCTTCCCTTATCGCACACAACACATCTTGTGATCTTGGTAACTTATAAGATCGCGTATCCCGATAGCAAAGTCTAGGCTTTTGGTGCTGATGCTAGTTGCATAACTATCTACGCTTATGTTCTGTACATTTGTACGTAGATATGTTGGTTAGTATCCAGCTGTATTTATTTATTGATAAATCGACCGGAGGCAAAAATCTGGCCGGGACTTTATGTTACTGTCCAGTGCCGACAATTTATTGAAGGAAATTCAGTGAAGTGTTCGAAAGAAATCAAAAAGATCAAAAATCGAGAAATGTGTGCTGAATCTACAATTGTAAACTCTAAGCTGCTACACGCTGGAGGTGCGGTAAATGCGGACAATTATTTGTGCTTTCAGAAGGTATGCTCAGTACTCATAACCAGGAGATACAAATGTCGCATCAAAAAGTTCACAGAGAGCATACACATAAGTTCGATCTAAAGCAGAATTTATCATCCAACCACTCAATCCCCGGAAAATTTACTATTTCCTTCAAGAATGAAGGCAATTTCAAAATCTTGGAAGGAGATGTCTTCATACCAAAATGAGTTTCTGGAGATTATATGTCCCTACGGAACTTGAAGGCTTACCATCATTTAACACCGAAGTGTAGATTGTAAAATCTGCGCGGTCCAGTCTCAAAAGAAAACTACTTTAAGTCTATTTGGAGGCCATCTTGCCTCCGACTTAATTTAAGCGTTCATCAGATTGCGCTCCTTTAGATGTTCCAAGGTATCAAACGCAATACTGAATTCCACCGATCACTTTGCAAGTCAGCCTGTCCGCGATAGCGTACAACTGGCTCTTACGTCCGCTTCCATAATGGCTCTAGAATTTTATTGCACATTTTCGTTTTAATATTATGAGCAAACGTTAAATTCATGCATAATATTTTCACACGAATATATTGAACATGATATTCAAATTGATCGAATCGGATCGCTATCGATTCGGAACGAATCATTAATGGGCGCAAAGTGAAACTGCAGTCATGCAAAGGTTTATGTTTCGTTTGAAGGACTTCCTTGGCATGCTTTCTTTATTAGCAGATAGCACTTGTTGGCATTCGCATGAATAGCTGGTATCTTGAGTCTCGGCTTTGATAAATGAACAGATAAATGGCAAATCCGACCCATCGTAACATAATACTTGAACATCTTGCATTTCAGACAACTGGGCAATAATAACGCATCAAATTTTCGTTTTCTTGGGAGCTTCATTCCGTGAATGCCGTGAATAGTTCGACTAATTAGGCTGCCTTTGGAGCACTTCGTCTTTTGAATTGTTACCGTGGAGAGGCTTCCACTATTAATTGATTATTCAACTTAAACGCCACTCGCATACAATCGATTAATCAGCGTGATATGTGCCATCGGAGGAGAATCCTAAGCTCCTATAATAAATCATAGCATCACATAGCATCATTCAGAAGCTTCCACTCATATCTTTCATATAAAGTTATGTGAGCATGTGGGTACCGTCGGTTGCCAAAAGGCTCATTAAGAAACCTAACCAAGCTATAGATGTCCAGCCACCATATGCTCCCACTGATTCACTTCGTGGAGCTATGTGCAAGATGGGATAGGAAAAAAACTAAGATTGCTGGGCCCCTACTAATAGATCACTTGGCATGAGACCATTGTCCAGGTTCGCTGCAGACGATGAATAAGAAGAATAAGAGAACACCAAAACCACACTTTGATGCCATAAGTCATAACCCTAAAGCCCCAAAGCATGGAACAAATGCCGGGAAATGTTGTAAGTAATCAATCAAAATACAAATAGCCAGTAATTGCTTCGTGAGACCAAGCGATCGTAGCTGATCATGCAAAGGTTAAAGTAAAGACGATCTGAGATTTGTGATTACGCAGGGTCGGAATAAGTTTGAGTTTAAATTTCAAAATACGTTTTATTCAGGCTGACGCTAATAGGAATATCCCATTAAAATTGTCTCACTTTTTATTGAAGTTTTGTGTAAAACAACACATTCCGTGATGTAGCGCAGATGTAAATTAAATCGCGAACTTTCCCTAAAATGTGACCCGTTCCTGGCGTTTATTCCTTCTAATCAACTCATAGTTCTAATATTAGTTGTGCTCTGAAATTGACTTCAATCAATCGTATTTAGATTCAATGTTTCCCTCAGTCTTCCAGACGTTTTTCAGCCTGCCTTTGTGCCTGAGCACTGGCTATGCTGGTTATGCCTTCGCATCTCACGCCCTGTTTAAACTGGGATCTAAGGATACGAGCAGAAGGGAAGGTTTTCACATCAAAGATTGAATTTATCTAAAATACATCAAAATATCAAAATATTTCATCATAAGAGAAACAAGTCGGGGAACGCTTTAGGTACGAAAGGTTTTGTGTACTTCTTATAGAAAGACATTTGAGGGTACATATGCGCCATTAGTACGTAGCACGTAATATATGCATATATTATTTGAGAGTATCCACTTTCGGGTGATATTGACATTTATAGTCTTGAATTTGTAAAGAAACGACAACTTTGACCTATTATAACTTTGTGAATAATAGTGCGATTTCCACCAAGGATCACTTTCTATATTATAACCTATATTACTGCAAAATTTCGTGGTACTAGGATGAACTTAAAGGGCGTTTTGCAGCCAATTACCAAAAATATAGTAATATACTATTATTAACGTTGTTTGAAGGGATATCGGTATGGAAGGTATGTCAGAGCCTAGGCACCATATAGTGGCAGCCTCTTGACTCTTTTTCAGATTTTCGGTTGGACAGTTTCTAAGAATAGGTCCGTTAAATAAATGATCACTTTCGACCCCGCACTCCCCATATTTCCAACATATGTCAAAACTAAGCCCAGCTTCCAAAACTACTAATCGAGACCTTTTATTTTATACCCCAGATGACTATATTTACTGAAAAAAATGTACACACCCCTTTTGGATGCACCCCCCTTAAATTCAACATAAAAGAATGTAACTCACCGTATGCCTGAGCGTTCACAGTTCCCACCTTTTCATCAAACTTGGTTCAATCGCTATATCCGTTTCCGAGAAAAATACGTGTGACGGACACACAGACAGGCAGACAGAGAAACAGACAGAGAGAAAGACGCACAGACAGTAAACAGTCAGACAAATTTTTGTGACAATCGGTTAAGCCGTTTCCGAATAAACCGGGTGTGACAGACACACAGACAGAATAGGGGGCCTAAGAGAAAAAAATCGGACAGGACATTCTGAAAACCAGCATTAAAAGTTCAGAAAGAGGAAAGCATACAGCGAATGTAGGAAAGTCAGATGCGTTGCAAACCCCAAGACGAACGAAAAAATGGATGGACTAGAGTTACCAGCAAAAAAAGCAAAAGTTGAAACTCGTCCACATGCGACTGTTATCTCCAATAAGGGTATCTGTCTTACGCGGAAATACTCAGAAAGGTTAAAGCTGATCGCGATCTAAAATATCTGAGCGGAAATGTGAATAACATCCGAAGAACCCAGAAAGGGGATCTCATGTTCGAGCTGAGAAGATCCAGCGTAGGCAAAACTGATGACTTTCGCACCTAAGTCAAAAACTCACTTGGGGAGAATGAATGTAAGGATCTCGATGAAGGAACATCGAAAGCAGAAATTTGTACTGCTCTGAAGGAGCAATTCAGGTTAGAAGAACTTACCGAGGAGTCTATTGTGGGTTTACGAAAAGCCTATGGTGGTACTCAAACGGCAACAATACGAGTACCAGCAGCGGAGGCAGCGCAGAAGTGGTTGGCGGCCGAAAAAGTTCGGATAGGATGGGTTGTCTGCCGTTTAAGGGAATAAATTTCACTAAAGAGGTGCTTCAAATGCCTCATGTTCGGGCAGTTCGCAAAGGTATGCACCAGCAGCATTAATCGATCCGATCGATGCAGAAGGTGTGGGGAGAAAGGCCACGAAGGACAGGATAACCGGCATATTGCCGAAAGTAGTAAATGTCCAGAATTTAGGAAGGGTCTCTCTGCAATGAGGTTTATTCAAATAAACCTCAATCATTGCAGGACCGCTCAAGATTTACTTGGGCAGAGCGTTTGAATCTGAGATGGAAATTGCCATCATTAGTGAACCGTACAGAAACCGTCATGGTGGCATATGGGTCATAGTGGTGATATGGGCTTGCGATCTACAGGCCATACAATGTATTGCAAGTCAGACAGCCAGTGGCTTTGTGTGGGCAAAAATAAGTGGTGTATGTGTATAAAGCTGCTACGCCCCACCAAGTATGGCACTATCTGAATTCGAGGAAATGCTTGATAATCTTGTTCTCGACGCAAGGGGACGAAATCCAAAGGTGATTGCTGGTGATTTCAACACTTGGGCCCTAGAGTGGGGTGGTAGAGAATCAAATGCCAAGGGGCGCATTTTATTAGACAATTTTACGCAGATGGACACAGTTTTCAGATTCGGTTGTAGATCTGACATTCGTCAGCCCTGATGCGTCAGCGAACGCTACACCCGCAGCGACCACCAGGCAATCTTCTTTGAGGTATGTGTCGAGCCACAGGGCAAAGGCCCATCATTCAGGCTGGTCTACAAAAGCTTTGGGCAAGCAGACCTTCATTGAGGTGTGGTTAGATCAACTTGATAAAGCAGGCGTTTGCGGACCGCAAAATATGTTCTGAATTAGTCGTGAAAATTTCAAAGAATTTCGTCGGATAGATTTTGAGTTATGTTGGCAGCAGATTTCCAACAGTTCCAGCAGTTTCGAGAAATACGCAGCGTAATTGACCCCCGTCCGCAGATCACGTGTCCTACCCTCTTGCTAAGAATCATCCTGGGTTTGTTCCCCCAGTAAGAGGAAGGCACCGACACATTCCAATCACCTCTGAATGTGACAGCAATTCCCCCAGTTGCTGGAGATCTGCGGAAGAATAGGAGACAATAAAGCGACATGGATTTCCGGGGGAAGCCACGGTGGTGGGTTACGTCGACGACATAGCACTGGTTGTTATCGCAAAGCATCTCGAAGATGCTGAGTTATACTCAAGCGGGACAATCGATGCTGGTAAAATTTGGCTAGAGAGCTCTGATGTGACACTTGCGGAGGAAAATACGGAAGCGGTCCTCATCACTAAACGCCCGAAGCGAAGTCACGCCTGTATTAGAATCAGAAATTATATCATCACTTCCAAGCCGACCATCAAATACTTGGGGTTGGTTGTTTGCGACAAGTCATCCACTGCAAGTATGGTCTTGACAAGGATGATGCGGAACGTGGGAGGACCACGGTATACCTCTTGGCTGCTTATAGCCGGGGTGATAACCTCAATTATGCTCTGTGCGATCCCGGTTTGGAGGGAGGAGAGGGAGATGATGCAGCATTCGTCATCTCTGGAATGATGAAGATTGACATCTTGCCGGATGAGATGGCGAACGTATACAATGCGAAGCCAATCGCTCCCTCATCGCTGATGAAGAACGCTGCGAAATCCATAAATAAATGGCAAGGACGATGCGAATGCTCGGGAAAGGTTCGGTGGACTCACAGGCTTATTCCCGCCATCAAGGAGTAGTTGAAGAGAAGACACGGTGAAATTAATTATAATCTCACCCACTTTCTCACGGGGCACGAAGGATATCGCCAATACCTGCATAGGTTTAAATTGGAGATCTCACCCAACTGTCCAAAACGCGATGGAGTCCCAGAGGGCCCAGAGCATGTATTCTTCCACTGTCCGAGATTTGTGGAAGAAAGATGGAATCTGGAGGAGATTTTAGGAGAAGTCCTGGTGCCGAAAATGGTATCACATCAGTAGAATTGGGATGCAGTCAACTCTGTGATCGCATCTGTCCAAAACAAACTGCGAAACGCAGAGGAGAGAGTGCGGTCACGTGCGCCGCATATAGAAGAAGGGTGACTAAGCTAGAATGAGCTAACTCAGCTCCGTGATGTAATACCTTATGGTGGTTCCGCGGGGCAGGGGGGAGTCAGTGGATAAAAATCCCACACGCTAGCGTGTCCAGTGTCTGTTGAAGATTTCCTCCTCCCCCCAAAAAAAGCTACTGACAGATGGACAGACAGACATCGAATCGATTCTAATAAGACTTTGTTTCATACAAAGCCTTAAAAATAATGATACACTAGATGCTATTGTCATTGACCCCTAAATATGTTATAGTATGTCGAGCAAATCATATGTCGCCAGGAGCCGATGGAATTACAGCCGAATTAGTTAAATATGGAGGCGGCAAATTACACCAAGTGGTTCATCGATTTGTGCTCAAGGTGTGGGACAGCGAATCAATGCCTGACGACTGGCAAAGAGGCATTATCTGCTTCATACATAAAAAGGGAGATATCACATAGTGCAGCAATTGTAGAGATATCACTTTAGTGAGTACCATCTATAAGATATTCTTCGCTACCTTGCTAGGCCGGATAGCCCGATACGCTCAGAACATCATTGGCATGAGCCAAAGAGGCTTCACTCTAGGCAAATCAGCAACAGATCAGATTTTCTCTCTACGGCAAGCGATGAAAACACTGTTGAAATATGGATATCAGTTGCACCATTTTTTCACCGACTTTAAAGACGCCTTTGATAGGATAGCCAGGCTAAAACTGTACACGGTCTTATGAGAACTCGATATCCCGACGAAATTGATAAGACTGACTAGACTGACCCTGACCAATGTTTGAAGCCAGATAAAAGCAGCAGGATCACTCTCAAGGCCACTCGACATGAACAACGGTCTACGACAAAGGGATGCCCTATCATGCGTCCTCTTTAACTTGGCCCTGGAGAAAGTGATCCATAATGCTCATCCAGGTCGAGCAGGCGGCGCGAGATCTTGGGCTGTACATCAATGAAAGCGAGACAAAATATATGGTGGCAGCGTCACCACCGGAAACCAACCAACCAACAACATCAAACTGTACTAGTCAAACGGAAAGAATAAAAATAGGAGACTACAACTTTGAGACCGTTGATAACTTGTCCCATCTAGGGTCGAAAATCGCAACCGATAACAGCTATGACGATGAAATCCGCACACGGTTGCTGTCAGCCAACAGAACCTATTTCAGCTTACAAAACCTGTTCCGCTCGAAACGTATCAAGACAATGATCCTGCCAGTCCCCATGTATTTCTCGGAGGCTTGGGTTCTTAGCAAGAAAAATTGCGAACTCCTGGTCACGTTCGAGAGAAGAATCCTCCGAAGAATTTTTGGCCTCCAACATGAGGATGGACGATTCCGTAAGCTACATAACGACGAAATCAATGAGCGTTACTATGACCGTCAAGTCGTAGATAAAATCCGGCTCAATAGGTTACGGTGGGCGGGTTATTTAATCCGTATGGATGAGAACGATCCAGCCCGGAAAATCTATAAGGACAATATCTATAATAGAAAAAGAAGACGAAGCAGACGCTGCCTGAGATGGAGCGATGGCGTAGGTCAGGCCGCCTGACAGCTTTTGGGGATATTGAATTGGTGGACCTCGGCGCAAAACCGGGGTGTCTGGAGTTCCTTATTAAACTAGGCTTAAACCAGATACCGGTATCCGCCATTTTCTGGTTAAAATTAAACCTTATTAAAATCGATCCAACATCTGCCTTTTATGGAGGTGAAAATCACACACACAGATCGCTGGAATGCGGTAAGGTCACAATACTGTGATCTGTGACCACGCAGATAGGACAAGTCTAACAAGACACAGACCTGTTCCCAATACTGGGGTGTGGCTTGAGCGGAAACACGGATAAACTGCAGGCCGTATTTGCATGGCTTGGTTTTTGATGATTCACTGAATTTTACTAGGCGTGGTGGCACACCAGAGGATCCAGAACCTAGAGAGCAGCGAGATCCCAGAGGATATAGTGGTGGCGATCCTGAGGTCGAAGGAGAACAGCTTACGGTTTCGCAGTAAACTTAAAAGTGCAGAATGAGGTACTGAAAGAAGAAAAAAGGGTGAAATGAGAGAAGACCAGAATCACGAGTGCCGAAGGACAAACCCATCCTGCGGAATAATACCCAAATGGGGTTTCCGTGGGATGATGTTGGGAAAACGAAGGTGGTTTTTAGAGGGTGCAAATCTCACTCGCGGCCGCGCTAACTCTAACGGCTAAGCTGAAGCGGACGTATGCTCTCCTCTCATCAAATGGGACAGTTCACTCTCGAATACAAAAGGCATTTTTTGGAGACCTTCGCAGGTTACGACATCATATTGGCTAACAATGCTCACGTACCGGAAAAGGGGGTCCAATTTGACTTTGGATCTGAGTTTTGTTAGTCTTCCGTTAGTTCACGATTTGCCCTAGTATGCCAATGAACACTATACCCACAAGGATAACCAGCCCCTGGCCTGAAGAATAATGCAGGCGGAGCACGATTGACGATTAAAAAGCTATGTAGGTGTAGTTGAATCAGGATACTAAACCAGACACACTCTCGGGAAGAATTTTCTAAATAACGGAGTCTATTTCAGCGACGTGTGACTTGTCTATGCCGAGACGTTATGGTTTCCCTAGTAGGTGGGCCGCGATCCAAACGAGTGACCAAGAGATCAATGGGTAGGACGGACCGGGAGGTGAAGTAGCATGTATACAAGGTGGCTTGAAGAATCCTTAGCAATCTATTCCAGAGGCGACCAAGCGAATACAGTTATACTGAGGAGGTACAAAGTTATGATGGCTCCGTAAATTACACGTCCTTTTCTCCTTAGATGTGATTGCAATATTCGCAGTAACAACGAAAGAAGCACTGGAGATTTCCAGCAGGGAGATAATAAATCATCGAGCCCTCGGTGGTATTGTGGCGCGGCAGGATTCGCGGCATTCGAAATTTATTTCGAATGTTGCGAGTGCGCACGAATAGATGGCGCGGATCTATCCACTTTGCGGAGCACGACACGGGAGTGGAGGACCGGCGAGGGTGCCATGAGTTAGGGGCAGGAGTGATGTGGCGCGGCAGGATTCGCGGCATTCGAAATTTATTTCGAATGTTGCGAGTGCGCACGAATAGATGGCGCGGATCTATCCACTTTGCGGAGCACGACACGGGAGTGGAGGACCGGCGAGGGTGCCATGAGTTAGGGGCAGAAATCCCGAGTCGGAGCAGAGGCAAGAAAAAACGCGAATCCTGCCGCGCCACAGTATATCAAACGAACGCCTAAGTTGGCTGTTAACTGGTTTCCAGATATATTTCTGGAGTTGTTCGAAGTATATTTGGATGAGATCTTCCCTGAGGTAGGGAAAAGCCAAAGGATATTATAATTACATAATACTGGTAAGCCTCCTTGTGCATCATTTTCCTACAGACCTATGTTTCTATTTGACACTATAGGGAAAAAGTTAGAGCGAATTATTTACAAAAAGTCTCTCCCAGCTGTTGAAAGTCTGGGAGGGTTGTCAGACCGTAATTTCGGTTTACGTGCAGCCAGATCAACCGTCCACGCCATTAAGCTGGTTACTGTCTTGCCTGGAAATGTAATGCACGGAAATGATGGTACTAGCAAGTATTGTGCAGCCATTACCTTTTATGTTCAAATGCGTTCAACTCGATCAATTAGAACTTCATAAAGAGGTTTCTGACTACGATTGGTTTACTCAGTTACTTAGTTGCGCTTGTCGACAGCTATCTGACAGAAAGAAAGCTTTGATATAACACAGATAATGGATCAAGGGAATGTACTGTCCCTTCCAGGTATTTCATAGGGCTCTATGCTAAGACCACTGTTGCGGAACACCTTTTGAATCAACGTCCTTAACGTTCCATCTCGTGGATGTGGAGTAGTATTCTTCCGAAACAATCAATATCATAAAGAACTGGCTGAAAAATGCAGATCCTGCACCCGCGGTGAAGAAAACAGACGCAGCGCTTATCACGAAGCGAAGAAAGGAAACGAAATCCCACATTAGTGAATCCATACCATTACTACAAAATCAGCAATGCAATACCTGAAAAATGTCGAAAGTGAGGAATCGGTAAGCAGGTAGCAACAACGGTGGAAACGAGCGCAAAAGGGTCGATGAACCCTCAGATTGATTCCCTGTGTAAAGGTGTGGACGTAGAGAGCACATGGGGAGTTAAAGTATGATCTCACCTAGTATGTCTTCCGCCATTGTTTTACATTTCTAGAGAAACGGAAAGAAGTAGCACCGCAAAGTGTAATTGGGGAAATGCTTACATGGCAGGAGAATTGTAAAGGAGTTAACCACATGGTGGGGCGGATTTAGTACAGGTTGAAAGGGGCCGATTGGGCAAGAAGTGAACGCTCAAGAAAGCTGTCGATGGGACGGGAGAGGTTGGAGCTACGTCCTCCTTGCTTCATAATACTTTGCAGGAGTTAGAGGAGGGTTTTAATAAGGTTTCGTGTGTAATGGTTGTCCTTTTGGAGCTGGAGTTTTCTTAGATAGACGGAAAATAACTTCTCTTGGGTGTACCTAGAAGTGGGTGGCAAATATAAAATGCGTCGAACTTTACGACTACAACCCTTGGCTATCGAATACGGAAAGTTATTGATTTTTGGAATGTGCACATGGTTCTCAACAACGGGATCGAGGGCTGCGCAATGCCTGATTTCTCAAATTTAAGTGGAAATTAAGCGAGGTGAGAAAAAGGAGAGGATGGAGCTCTCGATAGTACCCCTTTTCCTCTTGCGACGCGACTGTTTTGTGTTCTGTAAGTCTAGCTCAAGAAAAACGCAATGTACACTGTTGCGATTCGAGCGCCGATTTTCCACAGGATTTTCGTTTCAATATTTCGCTCCAGGCTGAGGAGCAGTACAGTTGCATCCTGTTGCACCATAACGAAAATATCCTTGATGTGAAATTGCCAGGCATATGACGAAGGCTTGCAGACTCCAACAACAGTGATGAGATGTTTGCTGATTTCTGTAGTTAATACAGCCTCACCATTGATGGCATAGTTTCTGAGCATAGGATTTGCAAAAGGTTTCAACTGACTAGTAATGAACATCCCCTAAGATCGACTACATTCCGATTAAGTAGTTAATTTAGGAATTTCGCTCTAGATATGCATAACAAACCAAGTGCTGAGATCAACCGCGGAAGGTGTGCATACTTATATACATAATGGGCACCGAATTTGACATCGCTGGATGCATTAACGACGCTAATATTCCCTTTGTTATTTTGCCGTCTATAAATGCAACTATCACAATGCCCATTTCAAGATGAGGTTAATCTGCGCCAATGTTTTCTCCGTTCTGCTCTATAAGAGAAGAATATGGAATGTCCATGCTTCAAACTCTGACCTGAAACAATCTCAAACGGAGATATTTGCCAGTGTACGGAAATATCCATGGAGAAGGCGATGTAAAATCGGAAATGACGAAGGATACATCACATATTGAGGACAAAATACGGAGTGCTTAGTCATGCAATAAAATGCATTATCTAAGAATGGCTAACGTGCGTATATTCCTAGAACTATATGGTGCAGGACAGTGAAGGAAGATTGCTCTTTCTTGAGGGTATTCAAGGGAAGGGGTTGTTAGGAGAGCCGAAGCATATTAACAGAAGCCGACAACATTGGCACGTTGGTGTGCTTGCACACTATGCCGTACATTATTATTCTAAGAACAAAGCACAGGAAAAGTACATAAAAGTTAATTAGCAAAGTCGAACAGATGCATATAAAACTCAAAGCGATAGGCGATAGGATAAGAAATCAAAGCATATTTCAGGAGGAGCACTTTATATTCGAACTCATGAGAAAGAATCAGCACCAAGTTTGTATTAAATTTTGGGAGACAGCACATCAACACATCTGCGCGCAATCGCTCGAGGTATCGCTCAGGTATGAATGCGTTTTAGCTCCCCCTACGACTTGCCGAGATGCCCACAATTCTTTTCCACTGTTCTACGCGAAGTGCTCTTGAGGCGACCCACTCGTCGGCAATTTTGGGAGAACGGACTCCATTGCATGGGGTAGGCAGCAATGAAATGGCCGCCCCTTCTTAATGTGTAACTTGTTCCCTGCCAATTCGGCTTACGATCACATCACGTATGGGTGCCAGACCTGTGCCCCGATCAAGCTTTTCGTTTGTAATAGAGTCAGGCCAGTCTACTCCGATGATTTGACGCAGCCTGGTGTCCACGAAGGTTTGGAATCTATGGGTGGCAGTGGAGCTCATATTACGTGTGCCAGTCCCATACAACAACTCAGATAAAACACTCTCACAGAACAGTGTCAACTTGATCCTGTTGAGATAATTGCATTTCCAGTTTTAAAGAAGACAATGGTGGGTGGGGGGTCAACATCCAGTTCGATGCCAATTATCTCCGATTGCTGAGTGGTGCCCTGCTCTATCATTTCATCTTAGACAGGGTCTCCTTTGTATTTTCTACCATTGCGATTCCCCTTGTAGACAATCATAATCATAAGTATTACCGATTGTGATTTTCAACTTAAGATAGGAGAAATTCGACGGTTTCAACGATTTCAAAGTTGTATTTTGCTATCTTTATTGCTTTCAGTTGATTAGCGCTATTTGATCTTGCCGTTGTTTTCGTTTTCGGTACTGACGTTGCCACCATGTATTTCCCCTTCTCTACATTAATATGAAGCTGAACTAGTGCTTCCTATTCGCTGCTTGATCTGGATGAAGACACTTTGTGCAAGGCACTATGATTGAGGAGGTAGAGTGTTAGCCTCCCAACCTCGTCGTTCTGAGATCGAATTCCATTCATAATGGATGTCTGAGTTGGTATGGTGTTCATCTTGCTATTGTAAGCTTATCGCTTGCACACCATTAAGTATGATGGTAATGAAGCACAGTCAGGAAAGTTGTTGGTTCTTCCCATTAAGTCAATATCGGCAGCATAGGCGAGCATTGGGTGGCTTGTAGGGGATATTTCCTGTTTCATTTATGATACATCAGCAAAATGGACCAACTTTTTCAAAACCAGGTTAAAAAGGACGCATGATAACGCAACCCCCGTTTAAGACCGTCGTTTATTAGGAAAGGATCTCAAGAATGATCCTACGGTTTTTATCATGCCACGTACAGTGATCAGAGTCAGCCTAGTTAGGCTTATTGTGGTTGAGGTGGAGCACTCAGACCTTAGTGTACTCGTGCTTTTATGTGAAGGTCATTCGCCTGTACCTTTCTCCATTTGCAGTTCTTCGTTAAGAAAGAACTCACAGCGACCAACACGTGGGGGAGTCCCTAGTCTTGTGCTCAGTCGCAAAAACTGCAAAAAAAGTGGATGAGAAATATCTAGATATATAACATTTCCAAGCAAAAATGGACCAAATCGAAACGCAGGCAATGATGCTATGTGGGTCGTAACAAAAGCGGCCACTAGATCTGATGAAAAAAGTCGCATACCTCCCACTGTACGTACGTGAAGCCTCAATAAAGTTTAGGCAAAATAAATCTAACTACGACATGAGCACGATTTTATACTTTGGGTTCACAAACAATTAATTGATTTCTATAATTTTACGTTTGTGTAAATCCTGAAAAAGGGATATTTGCAATTAATAAAAGAAGCTCCAATCGGAACGAAAAACTGTTATATTTCAAGTCCCATGCACCAAAGTTGTTCAAGAAAAAAACAATCTGAAAGCTCTTCCCAAGCCCCTGATCCGATCCTGCCTCATTACTTTGCACAAAAACTAATGCGCTCGAGAAGCAAAGCAAGCAAACAATTCTCTCAGCACGGTTAACTCGATCTTATGATTGTTATTATGATGGCGTTAAGTATCTCGCTTTCGAGTGTCATTTAAGTCTCGGTTGAAGTTCCTTTCCGAGAAGGTCATAATGTCATGGAATGGCATAGTAGGATTGCTTTATAGTTTAATCGTGTCCAATATGGCATCAATCTATTGAGTCATGTACTCGTATCTAGGTAGGCATGTAAAGTATCTAATCTCCCTGTGAGATAGTACAATATTGTTGACGGCTAAGTTTTTCTATATCTACAATTTATCAACTCTTTAATAATGTAATTACGGCACCGCAGATAGACATCGGCAGATTGAAAACGTGAAATAACTCCAGCGAATCGTTCATTATTATTAATCTGATGATTGAAAACATAGAATTTATGCAAATTTCACCTAAGATGATACGTACGATATGCCCCATTGATTTATTTTTACTCTTGCCCAACACGGATATTTAATAAATGAGTTTATAATTACCCCACAATGTTGCAATTCTACCAATTTGGTATTTTAGTATAAATATTGAAAGTGGAGGACGAAGCAGGGAGTTACTAGGTTATTAGTACCGACTATTTCGAAGCAAAGGCGACTCTTACTCAGCGATCAGCTTGCCGAAAAGGGTCGACGTTGGCCTCAAATCGAAAATTAAGCATTTTATGACATACGTTTTTGCTGGGTTTGTTGTACTTAAATAGAAATGAAACCTCAAACTCCCTTAAAAAATAAAGGTACAAGCTGATTTCAGTTTCCATTGGTTTGCCGGATGTCTGCAAAGATTGACTATAATTAAGCCTATTGTGATTCCTACTATAAACGTGCTCTTACAAACTGATAAGTAGACTTATAAAGGATGATACCCTCCTGTGTTAGACTAGTATACGCTAATAAATTAACTGTGCTACGAATCGTTGTAAAAATAATATAGCAAGGCGAAGCGTCTTTGCTATAATATTAGTTAGATTACAAAAATTGAACTTAATGCTTAATCGAATACTGAAGGTTGTTGGAGCAACAATCCAATTGGAGCTTAACTTTGAAGTGTGT
Source organism: Hermetia illucens (assembly GCF_905115235.1). NCBI lineage: Eukaryota > Metazoa > Arthropoda > Insecta > Diptera > Stratiomyidae > Hermetia > Hermetia illucens. Next base: position 94,358,561 of record NC_051849.1, on the reverse strand, counting down.
TAGAGCACTTCATTCAAGGCCGTAACGGTATACTACAGTAAACTGTAGGAGGCAATGCGGTCAGTATTGTGCTCGCCAGAGATTATTGCCTTGATTTGGCTCAGGTACTCATTCACAGCTGAGGCGACTGGTATCTAGACAAATCCCTCTCCCTCGGCGACCTTAATGGTCAAGTGGGTGAAAAGGCAAACGGTAACAGGTAACAGGAAAGGGATTGGAGCGTACAATGAGGGTGGCGAGCGAATAATCTATTTTGCGGACAGCCATGACCTTGTACTTATGAATACATGGTTCCCCAAACGTTTGTCTCATCTTCCTACATTTTATAGTGGGAACAATAAAACGCAAATCGACAATATTCTCATAAGACGCCAACATTTTACCACCATCACTGATTGCAAAGCCGTTCCCTATGAGACCATCGTACTTCAACATCAGCCGTTGATTGTCGTTCTGCGAATTAAGCCACCGATAAAACATCGTGAACGCCCTGGTCCGCCGCGCATTAAATGGTGACAATTTCGTGAGAAGAGAGAAGAAAGGATCTCACTGACGCGATTACCAACCATTACGAATGTGGAAGAATCATGGAACCAAATGAAAGACACGATCTACAAAGCGGCTTCTGCTACCATCGGAATTACCAGGCCAGGCAAGCAGTACATCAACCGAGATACTTGGCTTTGGAATGACGATGTTGAAATGAAGGTCCGTCAAAAAAAACCCTCCAGCATAAATTTCTCAATGACAAAATACTGACCAATTGCAAACTTATAAGAATGCCAACCGGGAAGCAAAGAAAACGATCGCTGTCACTTCAGTGGACCATTACAAAAATCTTTATGATAAACTGGACACTCAGGATCATTGCCAACGTGTGGAGCACTTCCACCTGTCAGCGCAATTGAACGAAGGCAATAAAACGAATGAAATCGGGGAAAGCCACAGGGTCTGACGACATCGCATCTGAACTCTGAAAAGCGAAGAGCTGGAACCCAACACGGTGGCTCAGTGAATTCTTTAATTTGATTATCCAGAAAGGTAGAACACCATTTGATTGGCAAGAATGCACCACAGTTCCAAGATGGAAAAAGAAAGGTAGTCCAGAAGAATGTTCAAATTTCCGTCCGATCCGATTTCTATCCCATACTATGAAGATTTTTGAACTCATTCTTGACAATCGTATTCGCGAAATCGTTGAAATAGCCGTGAAACAAGCCGGATTTGTCAAGAACTGTGGAACTACTGACGCAATACACACTGCGCGGTTACTCATGGAGAAACATCGTGAGAAGCATCGCCCCCTTTACATTACATTTCTGGATCTAGAGAAATCGTGACCGTGTGCCACACGAATTCATCTGGTATGTTCTACGACACTTAGTGCCGGAAGAACGCTGCGCTGGGCTCAATTGCTCTACCACGATCCAAAAAGTAAACTTCGAAGTGTGGCGTGTATATCAAAACCGCTTCGTGTCTCTATTGTTGTTCATGAAGGAAGCGCCCTCTTACCACTTCTCTTTGTTCTTGTTATGAACACCGTCGCACAGAACATCCAACGCCCAGCGCCCTATACAGTCCTTTATGCAGATAATGTTTTCCAGATGATCTCAAACAAGTTGTCCAAAAACGGAATGATCGCCTCATGAACACGGTCTCAGATTGAATCTGAATAAAACTGAATTTTTAACGACCGATCGCCATGAAACAGATACAGCGGCAGTGATCTGCCCAGAACTGAGCGATTTAAATATCTCGGGTCAATGCTATCAGCCAATGGAGGACTGCGCTATGAAATTGCTTCACGCATTAACGCAACCTGTATGAAGTACCGTTCCACAACTGGTGTTCTTCGTGATTGACCTATCATCGAACGTTTGAAATCTAAAATTTACGGGCTAGCCGACTATAAGAGAGAATGAACGGCATCTGGCGGTAATTGAGAGGAAAATGTTGCGTTGGACTAGTGGCGTGACACGCTTTGATCACATCCGAAATAAGGATATCCGCGATCGATGTGGAGTTGCACCTATGGTGGATAAACTGCGAGACAGGCGTCCTCGATGGTATGGTCACATAATTTGTGCTAACGAGAATTCACTTGCCAAGATTGGTCTGAACATCGAAGTCGATGGAAAACGACCAAAAGGTCGGCCGAAACAATTGATTTAGAAGCCTCGAGACTGTATCCAGATCAGGCATTTGATAGGGCCAAATGGTAAATCCGATAACGACGAGTTGACCCCGCTTGTGAACGGGACAAAGGCTGAAGAAAAAGAAGAAGAAGTAGACTTTTAAAATTAGTCATCTACAATAAGCTTGTGCCGACCACATGAAGGGAGGGTTGTCTCTCAGATAGGCGGTTCGGATTCCGAAAGTCAAGATCTGGTGTTAATGCGATCAGTACGGTAGCGATCAGTTGCGGAAGAAATGGAGGTCAATAAATTTTGCGGGGTTGTTACTCTCGATGTAAAGAATGCTGAGAATATGGCAAAATGAACATAGTAATTGGGGTTTCCCAAATACCTCCTGTGCATAGACGTAGAATTCCTCTGGGACATACTATTGCCTTACGATTCGGCCTATGGAACTAACACGTATAGAACAACCTACGGGGATCGCTTTTCGATCCTCTTCTATGGATAATAATGTATAGCGGAATCTTAAAGCTACAGCTGCCCAAAGGAGTGACAGTCATTGGGTTTGTAGACACCGTCGGAGTTCTTATCGTGGCACAAGATATTAAGGAAATCGAGGTTGTCACAAACGAGGCAATTTGTGAAATAAGATCTTGGCTAGAAGACGATGGTCTGGCGCTCGCAGAGTATAAGGGCGAGGTAGTTCTGATCACCAAACAAAGGAAGTAAACGTCGATAAACCTCAGAATTTGCGAACACATCATACATTCGCAATCAAAACCTAAATATGTAGGAGTCATGATTGCACAAAAACTGAAATTCAAGTCGCATCTTGAGAAATTAGCAGAGAAAAATCGCAGTCCCATACCAATTAAGAGCATTGCGGACGTCGCGCACTTACCGTACAACATCAGACGAAGCAATATGTGTGTAGTAAGCATGGCCTTCATAGATACTTTGGCAAATGAGGGTCGATGTCTGTATGACCGAACATATGTAATCGTTCTCCAGTATAACAATTACAGGAAAATTTTCCCTCCTTATTTCTGTCAGATCGTGTTTTATGTTTTCCACTTCTTCTTTTATCCGCTAAAGGCGTGCTCTATGAACGTTGAACGAGTTATAAGTATCCAAAGTAGCTGTTGTTATATACAATTTACAGCGTCAATCCCAGGTATATACAGGTTTACCCACCATTTAGATAACGTACAGTCGGAGCATAAGGCTGCCGTACGGAAGGCCGCGGTTCAAATCTCACTGGTGGCAGTGGGATTTGTATCGTGATTTGACGTCCGATACCAGTCGACTCAGCTGTGAATGAGTACCTGAGCCAAATCAGGGTAATAACCTCGGGCGAGCCCAATGCTGACCACATTGCCTCCTACAGGGTATTGTAATCCGGTAGTGTACCGTTACGGTCTTGAATGAAGTGCTCTAACACACTTCAAGGTCCTGATCCAATACGGATTATTGTGCCAACGATCATTATTATATCATATGTATATCCAGAAGAATAAATTATAAGCGATTTTATCAAAGTAGCTGCTCACAAAAAGCAGAGCGTCAATCAGGTGGAGCGGAGGTAGCGATAACGTTTCCGGGTGTGATTTGGCTGGGAACCGCGAAATGTTCCATCCAACGTTAACGGGCGACGTTAAAAAACAGGGCCATACCACTGCCTACAAGTTCATTCGTGATCCAGTTTATGGTAACAAAATCAGTCATTAGTCGTAACAGCGTTTGCCTCTTTGACCAGCATTATCTTTTGTCATCGCGGGCGCTATACTTCCCCCGATTACCGCACTGAAACTGCTCGGCCCCACTCGCGGTAGAAACCTTTAAGTTACTTTTGCTCGTCAATATTCTACCTAGTTTCAGCTGGCAGCCACAACTTATAGCACCCCTTCGGGACAACTTCATTTGTAACAGAGAAAAGAGCATTTTTGAAGGAAAGGCCATTGCTTTTTAATATTCTCCGAAGAGTTGTATGCTATCTAATCGACAAAATGATTTTCTCATTTTCGAATGACATTTGGTGGACATAGAGAGTGGAGGCTCCCAACCCCTACGAGTAAATGTGGACGTAATGCGCAAGCAAAGGCAAGCAAGTATTAAGTGATGATCTCCCTCAATGTCGACGTCAATGCCTTGTTTTCCACATCCAATTGGCAATTCCTAAGCTAACCGCAATGTAAGAATTGGATTAGATCGGCATTGGTGGCTAGTTGAAATCCAAATGACCTTCTAGTAGATTCAGTGGTCAAATATAGTGCTAACAATTATGAGACTTCCGCAGTTGCATAAAATTGCAAGACTTCCACCATTGTTATTACATTCCGTAAAGCCGCGTTTCCTTATCCCATGTCAGAGTAAAATGTTAATCAGTGGCTACCTGCTCCCTGAGACGCGAGGCTGTTATACGCCTATTCAGATCACAGTGACTTATTCCTCCTTCTCTCTGAAACGGCTTGAGACCGCTTATGATAGAGTTAATTTTGCCAAACTATTCCGAGTCTCAGAACAGATTTTAATGTTCTTGTCCGGAATCGTAACTGATCATCTCAAAGTGCTTTACTGAACGCATTCTACATACTCTCCTTATCTTCTCAGTTTTTCCTGGACAGCAGTTAAGGAAGAATCCCAAGACAACTGACAAATCCGTATGTATAAGATTGCCTAAAGGAATACTGATTGCATAGAAACATCTGACGACGATTCAGTTACCAGTAATTGTACGATGACAAAAAATATTAGTTATTAAAAATAGTCATCAACCATTATATTTGCAGAAATGGAAACAAGGAATGGAAAGCTTATATGAAAGCTGTACACTACCAGCTGTGCACGAGATAAATAAATAAGTATTATTTAATTATTATTCTGTTAAAGGAAGTTACACTGCGCCCTAAAAAAAATATTCTGCCTCTTTACTGGTTATATTTGAGTGTACCTATTAACTATAGTATATCAGGTAAGCCTATCACCGTCAAGAATTTTAATAGATTCCGTATTTCTATGGTAAGTATGTCAACTTGACATCTGTTATTAAACATTCTCCCAGGTGCCTCAACCTACCCTGCGCAAGTGCCGAACATTGTCCCAGAACAAGTATGGAGATTTCTTAACACTTCCCACAGAACCTGCAGACAGTGTCTACAGATATCATTCCCAGCTTCCTTAAGTGATAGTTCAGTTTGCAGTGACCAGTGAGTATTCCCTACTCTGGATGATCTTCTTGATGTATTATAGTTTACTTGCGTTCATACCTCCCATAAGCACCCTGGACAGCTAGATCCCTGGCAGGTTTGCATAGTATAGTAACTTCAGGCATTCCTCTATATTTCTAACGTTGTAGCCACGAACCCGATTCCTCATCACCTTTCAACAGAACGTGACCTGGAACCTGATGTGCCTAGAACTTATTGTCCGAGGCGAGCGTGTTCAGTCTCTCAAGGTATTACCATACCAGTTTGGAAGTTCACCTAGTTGGACCTAAGTGCCATGAAGGCGCTTCGTTGTTGGTCAGAATGAGAATGTTCTACCCCTTATAGTTACTTAGAGGTTTTCGGAGACACATCCGTCTATGACGTATAATTCCGGGTGGAATATAATAGTGTACTAAATTTTCCTTCCACCAATGACCTCACCGGTTTAGGCCGTCCGTCGTAGTTACACTATTCCCTTTCCTTTTTCCTGTCACTCCAAGGTATTTTTAATTTCTAATCAAAATGAAATCTCATTGTCATGTTATCCCTTACCATCAATAATTCGAGGTATCGCATAGAAAGAGTATCACTTTTCCTTCGTCCTCATTGCCTCGTTGATTCTCATGCTAGCTAGTCGTTGAAGTTTGTGTAACTCCCTGGTTGCTGTGCTGAGGTCAGTACTCTCTGCCCAGATTACGGCTTTATAGGTAATCATAGGCCTTATTATTGCTGCTATGAACCTGCAAGTCATCAGACGTAGCTTTCCAACGTGCGTCTTCATGACAAATTTTTGGTTTAGTGTAATTCCGAAATATTTGACCTCTGTTTTTCGTTTCACCTCCATGCCATGGAACCTTATGTGTTTCAGGTGATCAAGTCTACTCTTCCTAGTGAACGGTACTGTGGTGGTTTTGGCTGTATTGATGTGCAGCCCCGCCTTTCTGCACCAGGTACTAGTAACCCTTAGTCCAGCTTGGATTCAATCACATAGGGTGTTCTCATATTTACCCCAACAAAGTGAAACATTATCGTCAACGTAATCTTGGATCTGTACTCCAGTATTTGTGATTTTCATCTACTACTATATGCCATATAAGTCGCAGTTTTTTTCATCTCCCAGTGGATAACCTTGAGTAGTACTTATAGCCATAGTATTTATGCCTGTCAGTACTTCTATTTACTAACTCCCTAACATTTCCCCCATCCAAAAAGCCAGGGTGTTTCCCACTTCCTTGCGGATCGGGAGATCTCGTATCTCTGTGTGATCTGTTATTGAAAGTTCCTTTGATATCCAAAAACACACAAAGTACTATTTCTTTTTTTTCTAATGCAACTCATAATGCATCTCTCAACTGATACAGGGTAGTTTCGCTTAACCGTCTGGGCCGGTAAGCATGTTGACAGAGGAAGCAGACAGACAGAGGAGATTACGCATTGGAACATTAGTTCTCATACAGTTGTTATGACCTTCCCCAATGTTTTGAGTATGAGTGATGTTGTCTGAAAGATTTGATCATTTTTACCTTCGCTTTCGGAATAAAGATCACTTTTGCTGGCCTCCATGCTCTACATATCCCAAGACTATGCTCTCCTTACCACCCTCAAAAGCGATTTTAACATGATTTCTAGACCTCTCTGGATTAGTGCTCGGAGGATGCTATCTACGGGGGGTAATTTCAGTAATTTAAAGGTTCCCACCAACCACTTTATCCTAGCTTTCGAACATACCTCTTTTACTGGTTTCCAGTGCTGTTTTATGCCGCTTTTTTCCCCACTCTCAGTAAATGTAACATCTTCCTTCTTCAGAGAAACATAAGATATTGTCCTGTCTTTGACTATTGCTTTGTATAGCCTGGGTGTGGTTTGTTCTACCCCTTTACAGAATACCGTAAAGTTGTTCCGTTCTGCTTCTATAATCGCGTTACTATACGCAGACAGCGACCTTTCATACCTCTGCAATTCTGCGGTTCGTTCTGTCCAGTTGAAGAGCTTTCGCACCTCCGTTCTCATTCCAGCTAGGTTCCTGTTGCACCAGGGTACATCCCTCGATGACTTAACGTCATTGCGTCAATGACGACTTTACGACTTTGCTCATGATATCACCCCCCCCCCCTTTGTAAGTGAGCCATGTTGTTGTTCAAGTGCGTTACATGGAGTTCCAATCCGTTCTCCTGGGATTGCTTATCTTTCTTTTTATTTCGGAGTTGTCGTCAATGTCGAATCTGATTATTCTGTGATTTGAAAAAAATGTAGCCCATCCGATGCCCTTCAATTCCTGACCAGCCGTTCATCAGAATATTTCCTAGAAGTGCGCCTAGTACCTTTTGTCTAGTGCTGATCACGAATATCGGAGTGCCCCCTAGCCATACTGTCCTTTGAACATTTCAAAACACCTGGCATGGATGGCATCTATCCGGCAATGCTAAAGGAGGGTATGGAGCATTTAGAGTGAAATATTTTTCGAGGATGTCTTGCTCTGGACTACGTGCCTTCTTCTTGGCAACAGGTTAAGGTAGTTTTCATACCGAAACCTGGGAAAGATGACTATTCTAAGCCAAAGAACTTCAGACAGATCTGCTCTGCTGGAGCGTCACATTCGTGCAAAAGCACTTAGGTCACACCCACTTAGTCAAAACCAACATGCTTACCAACGTGGAAAGTCCTGTGAGTCTGCTCTTCATTCTTTGGTCACAAAGATAGAGGATGCAACTTTGAATGGTGAGTACGCGATGGGGGTGTTCGTGGACATTGAAGGGGCTTTTGACTGTGCGCCTTTTCAAAAACTTTGTGATGCCGCCAGAGCGCATGGTCTTGATGATGCTTTAATTATGTGGATCCATGCCATGCTAACGCAAAGATTGCTGTGCGCTGAGGTAGGGGTCGATCGCTACCTGACTACGGAGGCAACGAAGGGCTGCCCCCAAGGAGGTGTGCTTTCGCCGCTTCTGTGGAGTATGCTGATCGACTCACTGCTATGCGAACTGCAAAATTTGCCAATACACGCTCAAGCTTATGCTAATGACGTGGCTGTACTTGCTGTTGATCGGGATCTTGGAACGGTGTGTAGGAATATACAGCGTGCCGTCGATTTGATAGACAGCTCGTGCCTTAGACATGGTTTGTCAGTTAATCCAAATAAAACCACAATGGTTTTATTCACAAAAAGGAAAAAACTGGATGGACTTTGTGTCCTTGAGATGAGGGGTACTACTCTTCAACTCTCCGAAGAAGTGAAATATCTGGGGGTCACTCTAGATAAAAAACTTCTTTGGAACAAACATGTAGAGGTAAAGATGAAACGAGCTCTCACAGCTTATGGGCTGGGCAGACGGACCTTTGCCTCGACATGGGGACTCAGGCCTCCTGTGGTAATGTGGATATACGTTGCCATCATTAGGCCGATGTTCGTATATGCATCCGTAGTGTGGTGGGTTAAGGTGAGACAAAAAGGTTTTCACCGTAAACTAGACGCACTGCAAAGAACTGTTTGTCTGGGTATCACTGGTGCCATGAGCACGACATCCGGCGCAGCTCTGAATGCACTACTCAATTTGCAGCCCCTGGATATATTTATTCGAAGCACTGCAATGAGAGCAGCTCATAGGCTAATTCGATTAGATATATGGGAAAACAACGGATGTGGGGGGTACAGAGCATTGGAAGAGTTACTGGGAGGACGGAATCCAGTTCTTACAATGCCTTCCGATTCTCGTGTCCCCATATATCTGTTTGGTAGAAGATATGTAGTTACCCTGAAGCGTAGAGAGGACTGGGAAGACCCAGAAGAATGCGTGGCGGGATATACGAAAGTCTTCTACACCGATGGCTCAAAAACAGAAGAGGGTTCTGGAGCCGGAGTCTACCTCTCGAATAAAAACGAGAAGTGGGCTTTTCCTTTGGGACAATATGCCACGGTTTTTCAAGCCGAAGTTTATGCGATCCTAAGGGTGGCAAACTAGGTGATTGACGAGCGGTTGAAGGGCAGGCGCATTGCAATCTGCAGTGACAGTCAAGCTGCACTGAGGGCATTGAGCAGTCCTTTGATCACCTCGAAAATCGTTCAGGAATGCAGGAACCGTTTGAACTCTATGTCTAGATTCAGGTCACTGTGGCATTGAGGGAAATGAAATCTCGGATGCTTTAGCGAAAGAGGGGTCAACCTCCCCTATGCCGGGACCAGAGCCAGCAACTGGGGTATCAGTGGCATTGGCTAAATCTGTTTTCAAAAACTGGGAACAAGTTTCCCATAATGACAGGTGGCAGAGCCTAAATGCTGCTCGACACACCAAACTTTTCCTGCCAGAACCCAACATATGTACCGCAAAGTTTATCCTGTCGAAAAGCAGGACGACTTACAGGTGTATTGTAGGCATTCTGACAGGTCATATTTCACTAGCTGGGCATATGTTCAGAATGGGAATTACCGTGTCCCTCCTGTAATGAGGAAGCGGAATCCACGGAGCGTGTCCTATGTGAATGCCCCGCCTATGGACGCATCGGGCATCAGATCTTTGGTGCCGATGTTCTCCAATTGCGACGGGTAGCATCACATCCACTAACGGAAATCCTGCGATAGGTGAACGAATCCGGAATATTCCGTTAGACGGGGGAGGCGAGTACAATGGGCCAACACGGCCTGAGTGCTCAGAAGCTGTAGCTTCTCCCCCACCATACACACATACACACACACCCTATCATCAACGGCGCAACAACCGGTATCCGGCCTAGGCCTGCCTTAAAAAGGAACTCCAAAGACCCCGGTTTTGCGCCGTGGTTAACCTATTCGATATCCGTAAACGCTGTCTGGGTCTGCCTCGTCCTTTTCTACCATAGATATTGCCTTTCTAGACTTTCCGGGCTGGATCATCCTCATCCATATGGATTCGATATCCCTCAAAGCTGTCTCGCATCCGGACCTACGGTTTTCTAACACAGATATTGTGCTTATAGACTTTCCGGGCTGGGTCATTCTCATCCATATGGATTAAGTGACCCACCCACCGTAACCGGTTGAGCCGGATTTTATCCACTACCAGACGATCATGGTATCGCTTATAGATTTCGTCGTTATGTAGGCTACGGAATCGTGCATCCTCATTCAGGGGGCCAAACATTTTTCGGAGTATTCTCTCAAACGCGGCCAAGATTTCGCAATTTTTTTTCCAAAGAACCCAGGTTTTCGAAGAATACGTAAGGACTGGCAAGACCATTGTCTTGTACAGTAAGAGCTTTGACCCTATGGTGAGACGTTTTGAGCGAAACAGTTTTTGTAAACTGAAATAGGCTCTGTTGGTTACCAACAACCGTGCGCGGATTGTGATTTTCGACCCTCGATAGGGGAAATTTTCAACGGTCTGAAAGTTGTAGTCTCCTATCTTTATTGTTTTCGTTTGACCAGAGCGATTCGCTGTTGTTCGTTCTTTGGTTTTGGTTTTGGCGCTGGCGTTACTACCATGTACTTAGTACTATCGCAGCCGAGGAGTAGCGCGACGCCCTTCTCTCACAATAGGTCACAAGTCTAGCGGCTAGCTCCTGTGGGGCCCGGATGACGTCTCCTTGGAGGTAGGCCAATGCCACTGCTGCCTTCCGAATCCTCCCCCCAGTGAGACTTGGACAGCCACACGATTTTCGGTTAGGAACTCTGAATGGCATATATGTTTTAAATTACATTTATGGACCATGCAAGCTCTTGGTTTTCCACAAGAGGAGTCTCAAATTACTTGCCTGCCTTGCCTTCCGACTAATAGATCGCGAATCAGCCTCCGGTACACCCAAGGTGCCTAAGCCAGCAGATGCAGTTTTCGAATGGTGAGGGTTTTCCTGGTATATCTTAGTGCTGCTTGTATCAGAGTATCCCTATCTCCTCCGATCTGGCGCTTTCCTCCAAGTCACTATCCACTTTAAGCTCCAAAAGATCCAGGACTAAGTTGTCCAGTTTCTTCCTTTCGCTGTATACCAAGTCTATTTCCCCTCGTGATTCAGTTGTTTCAGCCGCTATGGCCTTCGATATTAGTTCCGATATCTCCGTAAATTTCCCACCCGACGTTAACTGCGAAGTACCTTTCCTCGGTTTTTCGCTGTGCACACAGTTTATATGACAATTTTGATGTTTAATTGCCCCAGAGATTGGTCATCTACCCCGATCGTGAGGAGTTTACCTTTGCCCTACATTTTTTGTACGGTACGGGATCCCGCTCGTGGGTTTTGAGTTGTTATTATACTTATTCGTATACTCATTTGGTTCCCACGAGTATGGAGGTTAGAAGGTGCACCGTAATGTCAAACTTACTCAGGCGACCAGGTATCGACGAGGTTCCTTTCAAATACATTCACTTACCCCCGACTGCAAACTATCCAATGAGCACAGTTACCGTGATACCCTGGATTGCGGGAGGTGTTTTTCGTTTGGTTAGTCAAGATGCGTAGCGTTTTATTAGCAGTTGGATATCTTCGTACTGGGTGTAGCTATCGCACTCACTAATGTTCTTGGTAAACGACTCGGACTCTTGGAGGACCCCATATCATCTTCGAAGAGTGACATATCACCCACAGATTGGTTTCCAGGGAGCCGTATATCGCGTAAGTCTATCATGCAATCCACTGCTTGACGCCATGATCAAGTAAGCACAATGCCTGAAATCGAGCACCATGCACTTACAAAGTGGTTTGGGGCCAAAGTTGCCTACACGCCGCCTTCCCTTAAAATTTGATATGTCCTCAGAAAATACATTCTAGTATTTGAGCGTTTTCGGTGCTGGTAGTGTTAAAGCTATTATATTTTCACGACAGTTCTTAACCGTACCACATCTTGTGAAGTCACGCCTCTTGCGGGTGAAGTGGCTAGCCGTCATATGAATAGGGACTATTTCTCCAAGCAGTAGAGAAATCAACCGCCGGGTTTAACCACTGTCACTCGACAGCTCGCAGCCTTCGCCAACACCTGTCTGCGTCGTATTGTCGGAGTACGCTGACCGGATACTATCGCAAACGAAAAACTTGGTCGGAGCACAAGCACCCGTATGAAATGCAATGGGAAGGCGCAAGTGACGGTGGATAGGTCACACATTGAAGAGGGGTGACAATTGCATTGCTGGCTACGTCATATAGTAGAATCTCTCCTCTTTCTCACCTCAAAAACACTTGGTGCAGGACAGTAAAGGAAGAGTGTGGGGGTCTCGAGAAACCCTGGGAGGAGTTGAACCGCTTTTCAACGAACCGAGAATGATGACAAATAAGTGTGGTTGATTCACTATACCCACGAAGGGGTGAATAGTAACCATATATATACCATATATGTATACTATATTATGATACATTTTTATGAGTCTGAACCCTATACTAGTGCAGTGTTGAGAAGTGCGTAGACTTTCATTCTTAGAAACAGATCGAAGAACACATCTTTTGACTCATATGGGTGGAAGCCGGAGACCCGGTAAATATTGTATTTCAACTACTGCTGATTGGATACGGGACTGAGAACTTTAATTGGCGTCATATACCGTAAAGTAGATTAGTTAATTTTTCATGTCGTCAGCAGTTGCAATTGCGACTCAACCTTCGTCATTACTTTATCAATGGGTTTAAATGAACACATCACAGATATTGAAGTATTAACAAGTGAATGCACTATTTATTGGCACGTAAATACATATATTAGCCCATATAAATGCATCGATGGTGGTACAGAAAAATTAATCTTAGTCATACATATGTCCGCGCTTATGCATGTATCTGGTTCTTTGGTCTGTAGCATGTACAGTTAAGTGCACTTCGTTCTTGTTTATTTACATATCCATTGCTTGAGAAATTAATTCAGTTCAGATTTCATTTCCTTACAAAATCTAGATACGGAGCAATTATTCAAATCAATGGTTATTACGATGCAACCTTCATATAAATCGTTTTATGACCATGTCCAGCTCAATATCCAATACATTTTGTACCGTTCAACTTCCGCCTGTAAATAGGGAAAACCTTCATTACAATATTATTCAATTCGCAAAGATTGGCTAGCATGTAACCATGTCAGCCTCCGTAGCCTCTGTGCTCTGTAACACAGTTGCTATCTCTTCCGAGCAGCTAACGAACAGAATTTGCAATGTCAGATGTCAGGTTGAGTAATGTAGGCAGGCCAAAAACGATATCAACTTCTGGGCAATTATGTCATCGAGATCTTGACATCTAACAACGTCGTAAGGACGATTTCCTTTGTTGTTCGGTTCACGGTCAAGACAAGAGGGTTCTAATCCGCCATACATGGGGTCCAACGACTGTGCCGCTCACTGTGCTCGCTGTGATTCGAGATAAATGAGATCATCGCAAAAAAGGAAAGGCTAGATTGCCAAGATAGTACCTATTGTTGTGCACCGTTCGAGGAATCATTCTAGCCCATGGTCCACGCTGGCAAGTGCTTAGATTTGCATCAGATCAAATAGTCGGAATTCCTAGATGACGTCTTCCCGCTTCATTTGATAGTGATGACCGAACTATTTTCCCCAGTCGTGTTACCGCCTAGAGTGAACCAATTCGTGGCAGTGTTACTCCCGGTTGCTCTCGGTAAATGCTAATCAAAGTGAAGCGTTCTTTAAGTTCATTCCCAGCCGTTGGGCATGAAGCATCAGAAACACTCATCAAGCATTCTGCACGGACAATATTCGCTCACAGGACGCACAGCCAGCTGGGGCGACAGTCACCTCCATTAGCCAATCATCTATCCCTTTCAACTTTCAAATTGCCGTTGTTATTGTTCCCTCTGATGTCCAGTTACACGCGGATCAATTAAATGCAAATATGGTCAAGTAATCAGAGGCAAGTGCGTATGCAAAAATCTCTAACAAGACAAAGTTTTGCGTCTGCCATTAGACCGTGTGTTGGGTCAGAGAAATCGCGGAATAAGGAACACTTTATCCATCGAAATCATCTTGCATGATGCTGCATCTTTTGCAGATGCTGCATAATTTCACCGTGCACGTACTTTTATGTCCACTGCGAAGATGCACACTATTCAGCCATCGCGATTGCAGGCTGGCAAGCATTCATACTTTAAACGATGATTAATTGGTCGCAATTATAATTCTATTTATGGGCTGAGCCTTTTTGTTAGGCCAAGACACTGCTGAAATGCACAAAACACTGCAACGTCGAGTGCACTATCTGCACTATCTGTCCATTATATTGTTAGTTACAGAGCACAGTGATAAATGACGCTCGAGGTAAGAGATAATTGCTGGTTCGTCTTTTACCGGCGATTGATGGTCACTGATACTGATAGGCTTTTTCCTGCGAATGAAGTGAATGTAATTGAAATTCCTTCATAAACGGTTTGTTTGCATATACGAATTAATTTGTGTTGTACCAGGCAACGAAAATCTCGAAAATTGTGTAGAAAGCCTGATGTGACGAGGTGATGTATTCGCAAGGCATTAATTTAGGAGGATTGATTATGCCCTTTCCTGGGTTAATCGATGTGCATTTGTTAACAAGTCGTATAGCGGGAAATACGCAGATAATACTTTCCTCTAGCATACCAACGTGATGTACGTAATTTTGACGTTTGTGCATATCCACGCGCAAGGCTGCTCACTTTTGAATGGTCGTTGGTCACGCTAACATGATTTCATAAATCATATCTTAATTTTCCCTGCCGCCACCTCACGGGTTTTCATCGCGGCGCGAAGGCATCACGTTGCCATCAATTGAAAGGAAATATTTTGCATTTAGTCAGAAGCGGACATTGCCAAACATCTGTACTGTGCCACATAACTGGAGATCAATATATGCTATTTGCCCAAAGAAAATCCTGCGTGGCCGGAGACGCGCAAAACAGGAGACCTATCCCGAAAACCTAAAAAGATGAAAAAATTGAGCGTGAAGGTCCGCACCGGATCTTTAAAAATACCACAGACAGGAGGATTCGCGCCAGCCTACCGAAATATCGATGTCCTCCTAATTAAAGAAATTGGCTAGAATTCAGTTCTTAATATTTACATAATTCTTAATTCTCAAACAACATTTTTATGTATAAATAGTGAGCATCACAAATGTAAAAAATATTTAACTTAAGAAAGCTTAGCAGCGTCTTAACCTAGAGTTATAACTATGGAATCAAAGAAAGTTTACAAAAAACCTCCAATCGTAGATTGGTTTGATATATTTGACGGGGAGCTGAGGAGGAGGGGTCAAAGGGATGGAAAGGGTTTGGGAATGGAAAGAGAAGTGGATTAAGGGCATTCGGAGCCGTTTTGTTTTGGCGGAGGCAAATATTGGGAGAAGGAATAGCCACCAGTATGGAGGAAAACTCTACCTTCTCTGTTGAACAGTTGGTTGTCACTGTTATATGAAATACGGAGTTGAGGGAATTGGTTCTTATGGAGGAAATATTCCTCATCGATCCTGATCCGAAGACACTTAGAAACTAGAGGATTGGGATGTGATTGACACCTTTCGATGAATTTCATCACGTATCTGGCCATTACGGGATCGATACGCGGCATATGGGAGAATCCTAGAGGATTTCCTTAGCGTAGCCTCTCCATATGTTTAGGGGAGATATCCAGAAAATGAATCGGCAAATGATCAAAGGTCTAATGAACTGTTTATAGCAGAAAATGTTGACCTTTTGTGCGGTGGTTTTATTAAACCACAATTTTATTAAGGTTTAAGGACAGGTCAGGGATATTGGATAAGTGGAAAGTGATGATGAAGTTAAAATAGACGACTCGGTTATCGGTGAATTGAAATTGAGAGTGAGGTTCTTGGCGGCAAAAGGAAATCATCCGCGTTCTATTTCCACGGAAGACGATCGTTTGCCACTTTTGACGATTAGAGGCTGGTTCCACTTGGTAAAGTATCGGTAAAACATAATGTTGGATATTAATACGACTGTGGTAACGAACGGGTTTAGGAAAGTCCGCTGTGAAAAACGAGAAGAGGGGTGCGGGAAGAATGGAACTTTGTGGAATTCCAGCTGCTGTTGGACGACGAGAATTGTTGCTGAACTTTAGACTTTAGTGGAAATTTAGGATGTTGTTGAGTTTATAAACTAGTCCATATTGCCATATTGAGTCGAAAGCTTTCTTAATATCCAGGAAGCATGATATTGTGGATGTTTTGCTCTTAATCCCGAGCTAGATACCGGTTTTAAGAATTAAGAGGGCATGTTAAACCGAATGACTAGTTTGGCTGGCGAACTGAAGATCTGGGTTAGTGTCGTTCTTATCACAGGAGGTTGAAAAGATGGAGATGGGCCTGTAGTTATCAGGAATCAAAGGATCTTCATTTTTCTTCGAGATAGGAGCGATTTGAAAACACTTCCAGCTCACGGGAAAGTGAGCGTTCCGTAAGCAATGGTTAATCAGAGAAGACAGGAAGGGGCTGATGGTTACAGAAAATTGTTTGAGGGTAATTGTTGGAATTTCATTAAGCTTAGTTGACCTTTTGTTTTTACTCTGCTGAGTGGACATTGCGACCGTTTTAGGTTTGACAAAGTTAATTAGTGATGAAGAGCCAGTGAATCTGAGTGTGAAAAGACTGGATCGGTTGTTTGATTTGAAATATGATGACGTGGATTTAAGGGAAGCGATTGATATATAATCTGTGTTTTGAAGCTTTGCTCACGCATGTGGAGTGTGGAATGGTGGGCGTTGAGCAAGTGGTTCTTAATGACATTTGCTTTTTCAGGCTGGATGTCATTGCGGCTAGCAGCTTTACGAAGTCCGGAAGAACTTTTCGTATTTCCCTGTATGCATTTGGATTGAGTTTATTATTAGACGGGCGGTTATAGGAGGGGTTGGTATATAGGGTGGGGACCATATTACGGATAGAAGAAACGAGATCGTCCATCTCGTTCATTTTTTCGTGTAGCTTTGGTTTTCGAAATTCTACCAGGCGGTGCCGTTCTGACATATTCTGCGCACAAACGACACCACAAATTTAATTACTTTTATTTTTTAAGGTATTGTGTACAACAAAACCTTATTAAAATCGATTCACTGTCTGTCTGTCAAAACGGCTAAGCCGGTCCGAACGAAATTTGGTGGTTAGATGGGAACTATAAAATTTCTCGCATGCAATGAGTGACATAAAGTTACGTGGAATTCAAAGCGGGGAACCCCACACATGCAAAGGGAAAATGTATATTTTTTTTTCACCTGATAAAATCATGGAAGGTATCAGATCAAATGTCTCGATTAGCACTTTGTGATACTGGTATTAGTTTTTACCTGGATTGTAAAGTGCGCGAGTGAAAAGTCAAAATGTGCATACTCAAAGTGAGACTGGACTCATTTTCTGAAACTATCCAAAGCTAAAATCTGAAAAAGATCACGGTGGTTTCTTTATATGAAATCTAAGCGTCAAAATATGTCCCATTCCGATATTTGCTCAAATAAACTTATTAATAGTATATTACCCATCTTTTGAAATCAACTGAAAAATTCCACTTAAGTTCATTGTAGGAATATTAGATTTTGCGCCAGCATAGAAGATACGCATACAAGTTTGATGGAAATCCGGCTATTAGTGTCAAAGTTATAGCATTTGAAACTTATCAATTTCGCGCGAATTCACTACATATTAGGCCATGCAAATAAGATAACAAGGTAGTATGGTAGCATCATCGCCTATAGTATAGCCTAAATTACTGCAATAGTTGATGACTCTAGGCTAATCTTAAGGGAGTTCATAGCCAATCGCTAAAGAAATATCTATAATAAATATGGTAATATTTATTATTAAGTTAAACAGCTATCGGTATGAAGAGTATTTTGAGGTCTAAATACCACGCGCATGGACCACAATATTCAGACGCTTGGGTTGTGCAATTTCTGAGAACGAGTCCATGAAGTAAGTGAACCTTTTCAGACCCTACACTCCTCTCCTCTGCAACCAATGTCGGAACTGATACTTGCCTTGGCTGCTAATTTAAACTTTAATTTCAAACCCCATATGACTATATTCGGCGAAAAAATATTTTACAGCTTCCTTTTCCATGTATGAGGACCCCTCATACACTCAACGTGGAGCAAGGGGATTCACAGGTTCCACTTTTCTCCCTCTCCTCTTCGTGTGAATAGGAGTAACTGTTTCTGAGTTGTAGCAGACAGATGGGCAGACAGACAGACAGATGGGGCGAATGGACTTTAATGCGGTTATGTTTTACACAAAATCGCAAAATGAATAGTGAATATTACGCAATGCAACTATTACAGAGGTATCACGTTACTGAGTACTATTTATAAGATACTCTCCGCAATCTTTCTAGGCCGGACAGTCCTATACGCCCAGAATATCATTGACCCGTACCAAAGAGGCTTCACTCCTAGCAGAGAAGCAACAGACAAGAGTTTCTCTCAGCGGCAAAATATTGGAAACGGCCATCAGTTGCACCATCCTTTCATCGATTTCAATCCTACTAGAGAATTTGGAATCCGTACCAAATTGATAAGAGTGACTGAGCTGATCCTAACTCTCGAGACCGTTCACCATCAAGGTCAATCTAAGATAAGGGGATGTTCTTCCATGTATCCCTTTTAACATATCCTGTGATCCGTGATGCTGATGTTAATGCGACATAATCCTCTTTAAGTCCACCCAACTGCTGGTCTATTCTGATCCAGATTGGCTAGGTGACGAGGGCGAGGTCTTGGGATGCACACATGCAGGGGAATACATATTTGAAGATATTGAAAACTTCTTCTATAAAAGGTCGAAAATCGCAACTGATATCAGGCGCGGTACTTTGTAGTCAACGGCGCCTTTTACCTTACAAAAGTTTTTCTCGAAACATCTCACTATAAGGACAAAGCTCTTACTGTATTAGACAATGATCTTGCCCTTTCTAATGTATTCCTCCGAGACTTTGGTTCTTACAAGGAAAAGTTGCGACTTCCTAGCCACGTCAAAAGAGAAAAGCATGGGGATCTGAAGCCAGAATACTAGATTGCTTATAAGGATATCAAATTGGTGGACCTCGGCGTAAAACCGGGGAGTCTGCAGTTCCTTTACTAAGGCTGGCCTAGGTCGGTTATTGGTAATGACACCGATGATGATGATGAATATCTAAAATATTGTTATTCAAAATTGAAGCATTAAACTTAGAGTTATATAAAAAGTCATTAAAATAGACTCTGTTGAACCACGGAAACAATGCCTGGATCATGAAAGCCCAGTAACAATTCTGGAAATTCTTGACTATATGCTTTATTCTATATACTCGGGGTGGTCATAGCTCCTTATCCCTTTTGTGAAGCTGCTCCTTGAAATTTAAAGTGCGATAATTCAATTTATTTGATACTATCTTTTTTCTGTAATAACTATTTTGAAATTAAACATATTTCAAACAGGTTTTAGCCTGCATTCCTCGCGGGACATCCCAAGGCAAGCCTAACCCTTGTTACCACATACATCGAAGAAAAAAAGTGCAATCCGTATATCTGTCATAGATCATCCGCCGGCAAGCCCGAACCCTTTTTGAGTGCACTAACGAACAGTCCCAACCCTTCGTTACATCCCCTTCACAATCCTTCGGAAAATCTGTTAAAAATAAGTATCCTGATGGTCAGTTGTGCCCTGGGTGAAAAGATTTTAATTTCAATTGGATACGAAAAACACAAAGGGGTGAAGAAATATTCAGAAGAAAATCCAAATGTACAATCGCTTCTCGGGTATCTTTTGTGAATTACATTGAAGTGAAGTATGCAGAAGGGAACGATATTCTATCTTATAGTGGACATTGTCCATTCGCTACATATCCTTAAGATATTGCTATTAGAATGCTTCGGTGTCTTCTGAAAAGCTGTCAAACAAGTTTAGCCAGATCTTAATGAAAAATAACAATAGGTAGAGCCGTGAGAAGAGACGGAAAGTAAATTATAAAACAGGATTTTTATGAATATCTAATGAGTTTTACCTCTGAAAGTGGACAACCGACTGACCATCTGGATCATTTTCTTAAGGACTCTTTTCTTTGCCTTGGATATTTGTCAAGAATAACGAATTTTAATGCAATTTAACATAGTTGTATTGAGTTTAATCTGTTGGGACTATCCCGGACAGATGTCGAACCGTTGAAGATGAAAACAATTTGTGTAACGAATTTTAAAGCAAATCATACTGAAAGCGGTTATTTATTGGGCCTTCAAATTTAAAAAAAAAGTCATCATAATAATATTTACAGAATGCTCCCGATTTTTGCTGCTGAGAGATTTTATTCAGAAGAATGGAAAAAACAGATATTCTATTATCCTGAATAAAATCTGGAAATTGGATATTACTTTTACTGAATTTAACATGCTAAAAGTTACACCCTCTTTCTTTCTACATTGACAATGTAAGATAACAAATTTATATAAATATTTCGAATGCCTGGAGTGATACTTGCGCCAAGACGTCGAAGTAGCTCCTCGAAAATTATAACTCGCAGGAATTAGTTTTGAAATTAAAGCAAAAAATTAATTTGCGTGTGCCCCTCTGAAATTAGAATGCTAATTGGTTCTAATTTTCGAACTTAGAAATTCGCTTTCTGTTTATAAAATATTTCTCCATGTTTTATTTCCACTTTTTAAGATTTGATGTCTGACTGTCAGTCAATCTGTCTGTCTGCCGTCCGTACCGATGTCGTCCAAATAAATTTAATAATTATATTTGATTGTAAAACTACATGAATTCATTCTACTGTCAGGATATATGCAGAAACATAGGCTATAATATAAAGCAGAATCTTACTAAGTTTCGTGAAAATCGCACTATTACTAATAAAGTTATAATAAGTATAAATTGTCGCTTCAGTGCAAATTCTCGAATATCAATATCACGTGAAAGTGAACATTCTGACATAATATATGCATATATATTACGTGCTAGGTACTAATGAGGCAAAATTCGACTCAATTCTTTTATATAAGAAATACGCAAAAACTTTTATACCCGAAGTATCCCGCTCCCGGTTTCCCGACATGTAATCATTCGTGGCGGTATTCCTGTTCCTTTCTTTGGGTAGGTAGGTGAATGTGTCTCGCTGAGTTACGGATCTGCCACGGACCTATGTAAGCTGCTGATGAATCGTCCAGACTAACTGCTTGTTGACGCATTTCATTTTGTTCCTACGTAAGGCTGAAAAAACATTCGAAGTCTGATTTGCGCTTTTTGAACAGTGCAGCAAGTACGGCAACATTATCCGCCCAACCGAACAGCCGCGACTTTTCTGGTACGTCCAGCCTTATCGAAAGACGCATTTCAGATATCCAACCGTAAGATGAGTCTCTGTGGCAACGCAATCTTCATGTTCCTCTCGCTCTCCAGCATTTTATGGACCAAGCGGTGGTCCTTGCAGATAATCCCTCAATATCCGAAATAGGTAGCTCAGATTCCGAAACTATTTTTTAATTTCTGGTGTGCCTAACATCTCTGCTATCTTACGGAATCGAAGGCATTTCTGATATCAAGCATTACGAGGATTACTACTCGACTCTAACTCTCTCAGGGGCAGGGCGTATCGCTTCACCAAGTTTATTCCTCATAAGCTTCTCGACCATATTCAATTTACTCATTTGTAAGAATCTTGCCACCTTCCAGCGATACATTTTACTTCTCACTTCAGGTTCATATATCTCTGTCGGATTACCCCCTAGTTTTAGAGCCTCTTTCTTTTTCATAGCGAGAACTGCTTCTTCTGGGTCTAATGGGTAATACCCAACGTCTCCCACAAAAAATATTCGTAGAGAATAATGTCCGCACAATTCGACCCATCTGTACGGCAATAAGAGAACAGAGTTTGCGCATGGCCTGGATTTTTTGGGCATATAACCGAGTCCCTACATATCCCCATCCACTTCGTCGGCTAGCTCTTGAGCTCTTGGTAGCGGTGAACTTTACTTTTTGTTTATCCCACAGGGGAACCTCTTTTCAACTGACCTTTACACTGATCTTTTCGCCAAACGGTGGAGATTATTACACGGTAGAGATTATTACACTCCCCCCCAAGTCGGCTATTTCAACCGTCTACAAATACTTAGAAGGGTACGATCGTCCCAGGTTCATATGCCCAAAGCTATTTTGTTTTTAAAATCGGCTTGGGATTCAACAAGCATTCAAGCAATCAAAATGGAAGAAACTTTTGGATCACACTTTTTTGAATATACAATTATTAACCACTACCCAAAATTATTGGCATATAAAATATTGGAGTCAGAGACGTAAACTTGCCTGCAAAAGGTGGTGAAAGTCAACTCAATATAAATGAATTCTTCTAACCTTTGTGATTTACTTTCGTCATGATTTTACACATTAGACTGGTTTACACTGAAAATCAAAAGTTTCATGTTTAAATAGATTAGTTTTAGTGTTCTGATGGAAAACAACATAATTTTTTTTAAATAATTCATGTTTTTTGGAATACAATTTCACTTGAAAGGTCCTGTGGGCAGAACGCCTGCTATAAGTTTGACAATTATTACTCGATTAAAAAGAAAACTAAATTATCTTTCCAAATATATGCTACTTGTTTAGACCTGATGAAAATTAACTGAGTTATAGAGGACCAAATTTATTTCAGTTTTTAATTCTTTTTTTCCAATTAAAAAAATAAAAAAAAATTAGTTTTATTTTTTTGTAATCGTCTAAATTGGACTAGGTATTCTTCTGACAGGCCTTTTCAAGTGAAATCGTACCCCAGAAAGCATAAATTTATTATTTAAACAAGTCGGAATACCGGAAGCTCGTGCTTCGGGTATAAAGGTTTTGTGTTCATCTTATCTAAGAAATTTCAACGCATATTTTTCTACCCGTATACAGCTTCAAAATTACGAGACATACGTACATATTACAGCCGTAGATGTTACGCTCACCCTAAACAAACAAACTGCCTATTTTCGAATACTGTACACATATAGGCACGTATATAAATTGATCGTACCCATATTTCCGATTTACTTCTTATATCTATTATATCTGAATCAGGCTCTACCCGCAAAGTTCATTAGCACGCATATACTATATACCTACATACACACATGTCTCGTTGGAATAATTGATATTCATATACAAATGATTAAAGAACTAAACAAAATAATTCTTTTCCACCCAATTCATACGAAGCTACTTCGTTGTGGTATTGACAAATTGATATGTGATGATGACGTCATGCAGGTTGTAGAGTGCACGAAATTCACAAAAAATTGTAAAGTTTTACCCCCTATAACTTTGTTAATAATAGTTGGATTTTCTTCAAACTTGACCAAATTGCGCATTATGTTCTTCATTATACCCATGCCAAATTTTGTACTTCTGGGACGAACATAAGGGGGGTGCCGAGTAAATTTCTAAAATGTGGAAATATACTATTATTAACTTTATTTGTGCAAATATCGGAACCGGATATATTTTGAGGCCTAGATTTCGTAGAGATGCACTACTGAGATTTTTTGCAGATTTTTCGGTTGGATAGGTTCTGAGAACGAGACCTGTTACACTTTTTGGGGGTCATATTTTGAGCCCTCACTCCCCTATGTTTCACCCGATATCAAATATTGAACCAGTTTCGAAAAATACTAATTGAGACCTTTCATTTGATACCCCACATGGCTACATTTTATGAAAAAAAATTTTGCAGCCTCCTTTCACATGTATGGGGAGCCCCCCCTTAAACTTAACATAAAATAGCGTCAGTTGCTGCATGTAAAGGGAACGGCAGATCACATACTCCTACCAATTTTCGTGATAATCGGTTCAGCCGTTTCCGAATAAATCGGCTGTGACAGACAGACAGACAGACAGACAGACAGACATCGAATCGATTCTAATAAGGTTTTGTTTCACACAAAACCTTAAAAAACTGCAAGAGCGAAAAGAAAAAGAAGTCATCAATTACGAAAATTTAAGTAAAATTTGTCCACAACTGTTATAAATCCTTGGAATATTAATAATTGATATTTTTGTTATTAATAGAAACGCCTGGGAAATATAAATTATAAGAAATTAGAATTGGCCAAAATTTATTCCTTCTAATTTTCGAGCTGATAGTGTATAATGCACAGTTCCCAACATTCTCCATAAATCAAATACGTAATCTATTCCAAAATATCTTATTTAATCATCTCAATGTAAAGTCAGCGTAAGCACGAAATAATAAGGTGAGGCTTCCCTTGTTTTTCTCCACTTTAGGCAGGTGAATAATAGTTGAGATGGATTTCACTCATGTTGAATATTCGCTAGTTGCAATAACTCATCGGCACCATCACAAAACATTGAAAGAACAACGTTTACAAAATCAAAAACAACTTAAACAAGTGCATTAACATGAGTTACACCAAAAGCAACACAAAAATTGATAGTGTTGTGTTTATTAAGGGTAGTAACCATTTCTGAGTTTTCTTAATGATATATTGATTAAAATAATTACATTTTTTTTAATTGATGATGACCGTGATTTTTTAAATAATTTAGAGAAAATAGCTTGCATTTATGTATGCACGTGTTGCAATTACTTATTACCGGACGTATTTTGTTCCAATTGACCAAAAATTATCGAAATATAATTTTTGTATCGGAAGGAATTATTGCAAGTCATTGCAAGATATGCAGGCTATTTACCGGTTACCCACCATTTTCAATTCTCTGTAGACACGTTGACTAGCGATTTTTTTTTATTAAAATCGGTTCAATGTCTGTCTGTCCCTCTGTCTGTCTGCCTGTCACATGTACTTTTCTCACTGATTGAAACGAAATTTGGTGAAAACTGTGAAGACCAAGGAGGGGGGGGGGTTGCCCATACATGTAAAGTGGGGGTGTAAATTTTTTTTCACCGAATATACCCAAGTGGGATATCAAATGAAAGGTTTCGATTAGTACTTTTCGAAGCCAGTCTTAGTTTTGAGATTTGTTAGAAAGGCGGGGAGTGGCAGGGGGTCAACAATCGTTGCAGATTGCGATGGGGCTGCCAGTTAATCGATCCGATACATTTTCTACCAAACAGATGAAAGAGGATCGCAGAATTAGAGGGCACTGCAGGGGGAGGGGGATCCGTGAGGCGGGCGTTTTTTCGCATACACACAGTGCTTTAAATACGTATTTCCAAGGCCTGCAATCATATGCAAACATATAGTCTTTTATCGTTAAGCAACCTACAGTGTTTTGTTTGACCTTAAGCCACCACACTTAGCATAAGCAACTATCACTCTAATGATAGTAACATGTATCCATATTAATATATATGATCTAAGTACCAATTCGAGGCAAAGTTCTGCCTATACAGTCCATAAGCTGTGAAAGCTCCCTTCGTCTTTGCCTGTGCATGCTCGTTTCAAAGAAACGTCGTATCAAGAATAATGAGACATTTCACTTCTTTAGAGAGTTGAAAAGTTATGCTCCTTATCTCTGGAAGGCAAAGGCCACCCAGCTCCCTCGTTCATAATAAATATGATGGTGCCTTTATTGTGATTTACTGAAAGACCATGTTTGAAGCACTAACTATCAATCAAATCAACGGTGCGTTGTACATATATTTTGCAAGACACCATTCTGGGAGCTCGATCAACAGCTAGCGCAACCATGGGGCGCACCTTACGTTCGCAATAATTAGACCAGCTAAAGTGATGGGATCAAATAGCTTTTCTCCTAGTATACGTGAAAGTGCTTTTCAAATGTAGAGAGCGGGATTATGGAGGAAAACTTTGGAAACTATGTTATAAGAACCTCCGGAAGTTTATCTAAAGATATCAATATAGTGAACAGTGTTTTCGACGGTGGGAGTCTATGGGTGACTATCGAGGGAAAAAGTTGAAGCCCTTAATGAAACATAACATATAGCAGTTGTTGATATGAAGTCTCAACTTGTTTCTGACGCATCACCTAGGTTTTTCAAGATTCAATTCATGCTGCGCCACAGTGAAAGACGAAAACAAGAGCCATCCAGATATTTCTTAAAAGCACTGAATAAGCTATAAAATATGTCCATATTGTAAAAAAATTATATATTGAAGTGTTTCGAACAGTTGCATCAGTTTGCAGAAGTAGTCAATCTCACATGCGTTCGGTTCAGTCAAGGGTCGAAATTGTCCATGAATCACGCAGTCTATCTGCCTCTTGGCTCATTTTGCCAAGAAAGTTGCCACTCGGTACGTGCCCGTTGACGCCCTTTACAGGCAATCACTTTTCTTAAATCTTGCCCTTGCGGTTGTAGACCGCTTCACGTTTCTTGACAGGGTGAGCAGCGAGGATTTCTCCCGCGATCACCATCACGCCGGTTCTGGGACAATGCGATAAGTGGACGCTTCACGCAACGCTCACCGTCTCTCACTTCAGCAAAGCGCTTACGATGCACCTCCTTTCCAAAGGCATTGGCCTATACCTTAGCGCCATAGAGCAGAACAGATTGTGCTGTTCCCATTAAAAACACGTCTCCTGGAAGATACAGGATCTCCAACATTCGCCGCTGACACAAGGCCGAGACTTCAGTTGCTACCTTGCTGGCTGATGCCTTTATTTGCTCGAAGAAGTTCATTTTCGAGTCGAGCATTAAACCAAGCTATTTAACCACTGGTTTTGGCAGAGGCAGATGGACTGCGCGGCTCATCGGCAACTTAGGTGCGTGGCTGAATCGGAAGCATAGTGAGACTGATTATTTCCTTGCTCAATTTTTAAGTGGGCATGGAGGTTTTCAGTCTTACCTGAAAGGCGCGTTCTCCGGATTGTGTGTTTTGCAATGGAGTTGTGGACGACGCCCACCACACTTTTTTTTCTTGTGGAAGGTGGGAGGGGGTTCGTCAGCAACTCTATTTAAACACAGGGGATCTCTCTCCAGACAGCATTCTCGAAGAGATGCTGAGGACTGCTGACAGGTGTAACCGTGTTGCCCATTACGTTCGGGCCCTTCTCGTTGCTAAGAAGATAGAACTCGACCGGTGGATGAGCCGGATGGTAGGGGGTTCCTTGAACTGACAAACGGTTCCAGGCTAGCTCTCTGACGATGGGGAGGTGTTTAGTTGGTAGTCCGACGACGTACCGAATCGAGAGTCCAACACTGTGTGCGTAAATGCATTCACCTACCCTACCCCAAAAAAAAAATTGTCCTCCTATTTCCCCTAAGAACATTACAAAAGGCGCCCAACGTCGGGCCCAACATTTCCAGGATTCAGGCCTCATTTCTTATTTGCAGGTTTTCTGAATCTAGTGGAAGGTAGCCTATTCCGGCTCACAACTTCGTTTGGTGGTGTCGGACAGAGTATCAATAGATTCTTAACATTGTTCCCGGCTAGGCTCCACGTACACTTGCCTTCACATTTCTAGTTTTAGGTTTCACGCCTTTTTCCCCGGAAGCAAGTGTTCCTAAGCCTCAATTTCCCACCTAGTAACGTAGAGTTTCCTGCCCCATCCCTGGTAGAATACCATAAGAGTTAGTCGCTTGTTGTGTTTGTCTTTGAGACTTAACGTTTCGTAGGTGATTGCCTTCCAGAAGCCTCTAGATCTACGGGCCTTTGCGGCTATAAGCTGAAAGGTATTGCCGTCCAAGCTTCTGAGGAGTGTCTTTCTCTACCTTTATGCGAAACGGCAATTTCTTCGTTTCAGAATTTGGAAAAAAACTAAGTATTCTTTCTTCTTCATAGGGATGAAGTGACGGGTGAGATGAATTCTTGATGGAATACGAAGGTAGTCGGTTATATTCTGTGCCGTTCCGTCCTCAATGATTCATCTTCACTTAATTCTCTGACTTCAGACGAGGAATATTGAATTCTCGCGATCCTTTTTGTTTATTTTTTTTATATCATACTCTGCAACGGGAAGGAACTCGATTGTTGTTTCTTCCTTAACAAGCACTGTATGTGGAAGTTTTTCTGCACGCAGGTGAACCAATTTTTAAGATTGGGATAGCATTTTGGCCCTCCGAGAGTTTTGCGAGAGTTGCGAATAAGGAGTTGACAATTTAGGGAAAGAGGAGTCCTCCTATTCCCCTAAGTCCATTACAAGGTGTTGAAAGAAGAAGTCCATCCTTGGTGAGTATTTCACTCTTTTCTTTCGGACTTTTACTTGTTCTGCTCATTGAACAATTACATTGGAAAGAAAGGAATTTTTTTTTAGAAGGCTCTAGAAACCTTGCGAAAGGATTTCTGTTCATTCAAGCCATCTAAAGTTTGCAAAAAGGGGATTTTGTTGCTACCGGACCACAAACTAAATTATATGTATATAAGCTTGAAAATGGAAGCACAGTTATATACACGCCCTATACTTACATTTGCAGCGTATTCTATCATATTATAGTTGTGACATACATTGGTTGCTTATTCACTTCCAACCATGACATTGAGATGAATTCTTTTTACGAAAAAAATTAAAATAATGAATTAAACTTATTAGTAAGTGACTAGTAACTTATAAAGATAAAAAGAATTGCCGTTTTAACAAAGCAATGTGTGAGGAAATTGTAAGCAGCGGAATCAATATTATACGTGAAGTAAACAGAGGACTAGTCCAAGTACTTTAAGGAGTGAAGACAATGTGCAGGCTTCAGTTCGACGCGCACCCGATTTTTCGTGGCACAGACGTTCGCATTATGAATATTATGTACATCTTTAGGCCGCATTTCGAAATTAGATCTGAAATTGATTGATTTAAATTTACGCAATGCTCAATCATTCTATTGACTTTGACGACAGTTTCCTTTCGAAGATCGCGCATTGCAGATAGTAAATGCAAAGATTAGAGCAACAAAGTCATCTATCTCTGCGCTTGTGGCCGAGTACCCTCGAAATCGTTTAGAAACATGCTCAATGCGAGACTGCCTTTTCCAAATCATCTCCAATCTTTTCCCTGTCGTATATTCTACTCTCTTGATGGCTGGTTCCACTAATTTGAGAGCTCCGCCATTAGTGGATGGTCCCCCTGAATTTCAATACAAATAGGTGTCGCTAAATGACACTCACAACACTTCACTGCGAAACGTATGAGGTTGACTATCGATTTGACTATCAATGTAGTGCTTTTCAGATCAAATTATTTTGGTAAATGGATTTTGAAAAAATAAAGCACATTTGAATATTTAACTAAGCCCACGAGAATTGTCATCGTTGTTCACATAGAGAAACACAGAACCTTTATACCTCAAAAACTACTTTCCACTTTTCCGACTAATTCAGACATAGTTCTCTTGTTTGATTCATTGAATGATAAATTGTAAAAGGCGATGCCTTGATGATAAAACACTGCTATGAGGTTTGCGTATGATGTTGCTGAAGACAAGGGTCATGAGGCAGTTTGAGAGTGTGGCCGTCGTTTTCCACAAAGAAGGATTCCCAACAAGCATACGTTCGAAGCAACGTATCGTATCTTTAGGGAAACTGAAGGAAGTCATAATCATAATGCCCCCGAACATTATCAGAATATCGGAGCTGCAGCGGAGGAACGAATCGTGGATGTCTTCACAGAAAATCCTGACTTGAACCACACATGACGGACCGGAATACTGCTTCGTACAGATAATCGCTAACATCAACACATCAAAGTCCAGGATCTTCTCCTAACAGACAAGGAGATGACTTAATGTAGGCGCTTTTTTGAGCGAAAACATTCTGATGGAAATTTTTTTCATGAAAATCCTATGGATCAATGAGGCTGCCTTTACAGGAAGTGGAGCATTCAATAAGAGGAACAACCACGTTTAGCTTCAACTGAACCCCCGTGCAATTCGCATTTTTCGATTCCAACATGAATTCAGCGTTAATATTTCAATATGTGTAGTAGGCTTTCGCGAAATAATAATTTAATAACCCTTAAAATACTTTACAGATGGATAGACGCCCAGACCATAACGGAAGAATTGTTACAGAGTTTTTAAAGCGAGAATTCGGAAAAAGATGGATTGGTCGATATGGCCCAGTTGCATGGCCTCTGAAAAATTCCGATCTGCCACCTCTAGATTTTTATCTTATTAAAAGCGCAACCAATCATTCTCCAAGGGTATCTGCCACAAAGAATTCATGCTGTTTGCCCTTAATTAGAAGAAAAACAAAACCTTATTAAAATCGATTCAATGTCTGTCTGTCTGTCACACGCACTTTTCTCCAAAACGACTAAACAGATCCAAACGAAATTTGGTAGACAAATGGGAACTATGAAGTGCCACCCATACAGCGAGTGGCTGCATTAGCATAGAAGGCAATATTTTGTATATGCGTGCTAAATTTCATGGAAATCTGGCCATAAACGCCAAAGTTATAGTAGTTCAAACTTAGCAATTCCGCGCGAATTAACTGCTTCTAAAGCCAGGCAAATAAGATGCTGACATCATAATTAACGGGAATAATTGCATTCACGTGAAATATCAAAGTCACATTTATGAAGAATCTACTTATCTGCAGCACATTTTAAGGCTTTGTGTAAAACACTTATGTGAAATCTAATCTTCGAGAAATGTCCCATTCCCGTATCTGCTCAAATAAATTTACTAATAGTATATTATCAACTTTTAGAAATTGATTAGAAAAGACCACTTAAGTTTAGCCTAGACCGACATAGAGGACAGCCTCGTGCATACACACGCCAAGTTTCATGAAAATCCAACTACTAGTGTCAAAGTTATAGCAGTTCAAACTTATCAATTTCGTGCCAATTAACAGCATTCTAAGCCATACAAATAAGATGCTGACGCCATAATTAACGAGAGTAATTGACATTCGAATGAAATATTAAAATTCGATTCAAAAAGAATCTAATTCTCCCCAGCCCTTTTTTATATTTGATGTTGGTTAAATTGTTGGCATTTGTTAATAATATTAAACTGAGAGTGTGAAGCGTGTGAGGTTGACTATTTTCAATACAGGGGTTTCCATCAAATGATTTCTTTAAATCGCTTACTAAAAAATAGAGGTATATGGAATTTTTAACTATATTACACGGAGCTGTCGTGCACTCGTCGCTCCTCACATCTTTTTCTTTTTTTTCAGCCTTTGTCCCGTTCACAAGCGGGGTTGGCTCATCGTGGTCGGTTCTGTCATTTTATTTTTTCAAATGCCTGATCAGGATGTAATCGCGAGACCTTTAAATCATCATCCAACGTATCAAGCCACTGTTGTTCCGGCCTGCTTGTTGGTTGCTTACTATTGACTTCGATGTTCTGACCAATATTGGTAAGTGAATTCTCTTTTGCGTGAATTACGTGACCATACCATCGAAAAGGCCTCTCTGGTAGTTTTTCACCGATCGTTGCAAATCCATATCGATAGCGGATATTCTCATTTTGAAAATTCGGATATCAGGACATTTCTCATTCTTAATTGCAAACAAAATACAGTTAGAACAAATACAAAAACACTCGTAGAAGCCACTAACGTTAAGTAATTATAAATATAAATAAAGGTTACGTAAGGACATAAGGCGACTACTAGTTTTCGTGCTCGAGCCTGAGCCTGTACCCGATAATCGCGCTCATAAAATCTACAAGAACGCAAATTCCGCTTAGAACTTTTTGCAGTGATCTTAATTTGATTTTCCCCCTTAAGGGAAGTCTTCGAGAAAGTTTACGAAATCACTGTTATTAGAGAGCCTTTAAACACACCACATAGAAACCTATTTCATTACATACTGCAATATCTCTGCTAGATTTTCAGTAAATAGGTACAACTCAACCGCACCCCTCGCCGCTGGCCTTTAAGAGTGAGCAAATAAACTCCTGGTATTTAATATTCCTCGGATGGAGTTTGCTGGGGTTGTACATTTTGTTTTGACGCAGTCTGAGAAGAAGGTGTCTTAGTGCTGTACTCACATATTGGTACCGAAAACAACAATAGCAAGAACAGGGAAGGGTGTACTCTAGCAAAACATTCGTTGCTCTATGTGAGAAAAACTTCAAATGGTCCTAGGTGGACGATACCGGGAAGTGACGGTCTGAGGAACTCCCGGAAAACCCCTAGATTACCTCTAGAGGAAGTTTCAACATATTTGCAGAATCTGATAACAATAGTACGCTTTCACCCATATAGGAGACAATGGCACTCATATTATAATATCTGCATCAGTAGAATTAATCCAAAGATCTAATGGACAAGGTAGTAATATGCAATGGTGACACAAAATGAGCGGATACTAACGACGAATTTAAATCTCAGGATCATAGCTGATAATTGTAATACTTGGGCCGTAGAACGGAAGCCGAATTCTGGTCCTGGCTGGCAGAACTGATATGATGCTTTCAAATACCGAAAACATATTAATTAATTGTGAGAGTCAATAGTCAATTCGAGTCAATAGTTAATATTCGACAAAACTTATGTGAGAAGAGGGTGACACAAAGCAGTCTTTCTCTGCATAAAATATAGTGCATATAAGACAGAAGGCTTTAATACAGGGTCGGGTCGAGAAAGCATTTAAGGGGAACACATTCTCAAAGATGAAGTTGAAAATACGCCGCTACAGGAAGTTATAACACATTATAATACGTTTATCAGTAAGGAATAAGTATGTTTAACAAAGTCACGCACACCAGCAAGCGGGGATGCCTTAAAGAGTTTTACATACGTTTTATAAGCAAACTCCAGAGCTGGTAATTTGCAATAGTTTTTCTCTATCATAGCCTATACGAATGGACCTTTGGATCTACGGTTTGATTTTTGACCAATCACTTTTTTGCCGAGACGATAGGCATACTATTCAAAAAATAGAAACAGCGGATAAGGGTTTCATCCAGGGTATTTTATTATGTCCAACTTAAAACTGCCAGTTCTTGAAGCCTAAACCAGGCTAAGCAAAATTTTTTGTTTAGGAAATGAGAGACCCTAGGTGCACATCTACTTGATGTTGGACTCTAACAAATGTTGCTCCGTGGCGACTTTAGAGGTTACAAATGAATGCAGTTCGAAAAACTTGCGCCAGGTTACTTGAAAGCTAAAACGGTTGTTCCCAGCTGACTAAGTCGATCCTGAGTTGCTTCTCTGAACGGACACTTTGGTGCAATATAGATAAAAGACCTAACTAGAAAACAGGGGGTCATCCGATAGAACCCACCGTGAGTATTTCTCCTGTAGGACGTGGTGTACAGTGGATTTGCTTCACTTAGGCGTGATTATCGTCAACAAATAATCTGCAGATGTAGAAAAGACCATGCCGTTAATGAGTAGCTCTCGATAATCTGTATGAGGGGAATGGAATAAATTCACGTTAAAAAGGTACAGAATACTGAAGAACGTTAGAGGCAAATCACCGAAAAGCAA
The DNA here is from genome assembly GCF_905115235.1 of Hermetia illucens. NCBI lineage: Eukaryota > Metazoa > Arthropoda > Insecta > Diptera > Stratiomyidae > Hermetia > Hermetia illucens. The sequence goes on along the minus strand of NC_051849.1, from coordinate 94,325,024 downwards.
CATGGAATGATTGCTTAAGGTACCACATTAATCACCCATAATAAGCAGTGTATCCAATGAGGGTACCGCGAAGTGTACTGCTAGCGCAACTTTTGATGTAACATTGAAATTATAAATAATTTTAGGTTGGATAATTTTCTCTTTGGTCCTGTGTGTGGTATTGCCTGTGATTTGTTGCAGAGAGAATGGAGTTGGAAGATGGACTGAGGGCTAGCATTACTCACCTATACATTATGGCTGAGATGTTGAAACCGGAAGAAAAGCGCGGCGGAAATTTCCAAATAATGGAGATTTGGAAGAAATGTGGAAGGAAATCACAAAAAGTGGAAAAGAAATTCGCTTTCCTCGCGAAGTAAAACCTTGCATCGGCCAGACAGATAAACACCGTGACAGAATAAACCGATTTTAATAAGGTTTTGTTTTACACAAATACCAATTCTCGCAAATGAATTAAATTGCTATTATTATATCTTTGGCATCGTTTACTGCCTCCTGAAGCTAGCAACTTCCAATCCCTGTTTACCTAACTCAATTGATATCAATAAGGAAACTTTGTAAAACCTTTTAGTAAAAATACCTTCCTTACCTCCTAATTGAAATGTAGGCAAATATAGAAATGTACATTGCAATTTGAAAAGGGTAAATAGTTTAGAGATCTCCCGAAAGTAAAGCGAATTAAAAAATATTCATTGACTTGCATTCCCCAATATTTTTGCTGAGTGTTTGCACCAGATAACAAATGCTTCAAAACATCCGCAAATGAAGTCGAGGCCACCTTAAGAGACATAAGCAGTCATTTTCGTCGTTTTGATATCATCTGTGAGAGAAACGATAAATTAAAAACGTAGAAGAAATTAAAAATGTTAACAAGATGAAGATCAAGACTTTTAACAGCTATAAAATTTCAAGGCTATCTGATAAATTTGTTGAGATTACTTCTAGTCCTCGTTATTCGTGATAAATAAACTTAAATGCATATAAATTGACTTTGGAGAAATATGTATGGTCGGAACATGCAGGGAAGCTGGCAGATGATGCAGAATTTGAACATCTAAACGGACCAATGTCGTGACTATTATTATGATTAGCGAGATTGTTGTAAAACAGCGTATGTATGGTACGTAACAGCTAATTAGCCACCGAAAATAATTAAATCAAGTGATTGCTTGAAAAATTAGCCTAATATGTGTGGCGTCTAATTAATAATGACAATGGAAACGTTCATTTAGCAAATTGCCAAATGCAGTCTATTGCAAAAGCGTGACTTCTCGTAATAGGTTTTGAAAGGTTTTTGTCTGGAAGTTAATTTCAACGAAGGGTGTTGCAGTTTCAGTTTTATTTGTGGTTTATCGAATATTATTACCGATAGACACTTACGAAATATTGAATTGAATCTTTTGTGGCAAGCGGACTTTGTAGAGTATTTCTCACACATTTTTCATGTTAATGGTTCCGAAGAAACGGTGACTTTATTATTTTTCGAAATTTTTACCAAACATATTATTTTCTCCCGAATTTCCCACGGATATTTTCATATATATCTATGTACATACAATTATTAGTAATTGTAATATCTGCAGCTTCGCTGCATGTGCAATATTCTGGTAACAAGCTGACAAGAAAATTAATAATTAATAGGACCCGTAACTTGGTCAATACAAACCTTTCAGTTTCCTAATTCCCATCTCGACATTCATTTATATAAAAAAAAAAAAAATTTTAAAATAGCCATTTTTATTTACAAAACGCTTTCTTTTTTTTCCAAACCGATAAAATTCATGTTAATTTTTCCAAATTTTTAATTAGAAATTTCCTAGAATTCCGGAAACAATCATTAACGTTTTCGTTGTTGCTTCCACATAGATCTGTCAATGCTGCATATTAATAGATGCATTTCTAATGCTTGTTTCTGGCTAAGATGAAATGCGTACGAATGCAATTCTGTGGGGAGTTCGTTGTTGTAATTAGATTGGTGCGAGACAGGACAGCTATCTACAAATTATGGAAAAAATCGAGGCAGCCTTTTGCTGTTATCTTAGCTGGGAAGGAAGAGAAGAAGGTTCAAAGTCTGGGCAGGACATTCGGCAGCTGAGGAAGTGAACGGGAAAATTTTGAGGAATGCAGTTTTGACGGCGAACAAAATGGGAAGCGACACAAAGGAGGTCCTTTTTGTGGATTTCTTGGTTCTTTGGAGAAACATTCACTCAAAGCTAATCATAAAATCGTTAAAACATTGAGATTTCCCAGAGAGTTCTTCGCGACAATATTGTTGTAGAAAAACGAACGTTTTCAGGTATTTAAATTGGCAAGTTTCATGAGTGTGGAAGATTGAAGTGAATAACGGGGTATAAGTAATTAGACAGGAATAAATTTACAATACAAGTTTTATGTGAAATAAAACCTTACTAGAATTGATTCGATGTCTGCCGATGTGAGAACATGTGGTCTGTGAATCCCCTTACGTGTAGCAAGTAGTGCCATTTTTTGTTGAAGTTGTGGGGTGGCATGCGAATGGGGAACGGAAATTTTTTTCGCCGCTTAGGGTATCAAATGAAAGGGCTCAATTAGTACCTTCCGAAACAGACCCCAAATTCGATAATGGGTGAAATGTAGGGGAATGAGGGCTCAAAATGTGTGGCAGATCTCGTTCTGAAAACCAATCCAACCGAAAAATTTGCATCTGTATTTAAACGAAATCTAGGCATCAAAATACATCCCATTCCGAAATCTGCTCATATAAATCAGGATATTTTAGAAATTTAGCTGGAAACCCCCCTTAAGTTCATACTAGAAGTTTAAAATTGGCAAAATGGCACAAGCATGAGGGACAGTTTAGGGCATAACTGTCTGAAGGAAATGGTACAACATTTTATGTGAATTATGTGTATTCTAAAAGGTTTTCGACGTTATCATCATCACAACATATCGATTCGCTGTTACCACAACAAAGTGAGTTCTTGCAAGTAGGCGGTCGGAGGAAAACATTTCGGTTTAGTTTTTTAATAATTTGCATATCAATATCAATTACTCCAGACAGATATATATACATGTATTTATATGTATATACTAATTAAGCTTTGGGGTAGTTCCTATTACAGGTAGGTATATTTGTAGATTAAACAAGCGTTATTTAATATAAGTACGTACTCTATATGTACATATGTATGGTTTTGCACATGAAGTAGATTATGCATGTATAAGTACAGTATTCGGTAATAGGCAATTTTTTGTTTGTTTACGATGAGCATAATATCTACGTCCGTAATATATATAATACTTATATCTTATAGTTTGAAGGGGTTTTTCAGCCATATACAAATGGAAAAATGTGCGTAGAAAGTTTCTCACATAAGATGAACACAAAACCTTCATACCAGAAGCTCCCAGTGTTCCGACTTGTGAATTAATTTGCAATGGAATGAATCCATGTTGGAATTAACTATCCATTGCGTAAGGTTAAAAAAAGATTCCTAGAAACTTACTTACGGTACAATTTCGTGATAGTGATGTATCTTTCACTGATGCTACGGACAACAAACAGCACTTTACATATATAGTCACTTAATAGGTTACGGAGGAGGGTTTGAGGCAACGTATTTTACTTTTTACTATTCACAGTAAAACAGAAATAAAATGCTGAGATCAGGGAAAGCGATAAACAAAGTATAGTTGAAATTATTCCACTGTGCTAAATCCTATCTGATTTCTCTTGGTGACAGCTCCCGCGACCGGCCGACCAAGAAAATGCATCCAATGTCATTAGAAACAACATGTCTCGGAAAAATACTAGGGCGTCTACCTCAGTCGACGAGGCAGGACGGGTCCCGGTCCTGTCGAGAAATGAACATGGTATCTTGACGCATGGACAGCGAAAGGACTTAAATAATTTAATCCGGGCAAAACAAATACGTTCCTGCACGCTAAATATTGACAACCTAACTGAAAAAAAACGGGAACTCGCTAGAGCTATTCAGAAAAGGCGCATTGATAACTGCGCCCTGCAAGAAACCCGTTAGTCTGGTGCCAAAAGCTGCGAAATAGAACGGGAACGCCGATCCGCCGAACGCCGGGAACTTTTCTATTTGGTAGTCCACACACTCAATACGATTTTAGCATTGCCATCTCACCAACTCAGAGGGTTTCCGTGACGCCATTAAAGAAGTCGAACGATTTGATGATCGATGGATGAAGCTCACCATTATATCAGCTGATCACGCTAGTCACTTCTTCATCGCATAAGCACCACAGACGAGTCGGTCAGATGCCGAAAATGTCGAAGGCAGACGGTAACAGGTGCATGGGGAATTGCATGTGTAATTGCAGAGCCGTTCCAAATGAGATTATCGCACTTTAACATCGGCGGTTGATTGCCGTCCTGCGAATCAATATTAATAATAATAATAACCGTTGGCGCAACAACCTATATTGGATCAGGGCCTTGAAGTGTGTTAGAGTACTTCATTTAAGACGGTAACAGTACACTAAAGTACACTGTAGGAGGCAATGTGGTGAGCATTGCGCTCGCCCGGGGTTATTACCCTGATTTGACTCAGGTACTCATTCACAGCTGGGTCGACTGGTATCCGATATCCACTCACAATAACAAATCTCTCTGCCACTAGTAAGATTTGAACCGCGACCTTCCGCTACGATAGCTCAGCGCTCTAACGACTTGAGCCATATGGATACTCCTGCGAATCAAGCCACCAGTAAAACAGCGTGATGAATACACTGACTTGTCGTGCATTAAATGGTGCTTATTTGGTGGGAAGAAAGAAGAAATGATCTCACTTACGCCATTCCCAACTATTACGAATGTGGAAGAATCGTGGAACCAAATTAAAGACACAATCCACACTGCTACCCTCAGGGCTACCAAGCCAAGTAAATGGTACACACAACCGAGATACTTGGCTTGGGAATGCCAATGTTTAGATGAAGGTACATGAAAAGAAACGCCTCTTTCACTAGTTTCTCGACGATAAAACGTTGGTCGAATTGGCAAATTGACAAGAATGCCAACCGGCCCATTACAAAAATCTTTACGATAAGCTGCGCACTTGGAATGACGAAAGTGATCAGTATCGACTTGTTGGTGCTCAGAGGTGGCGGTGAGGAAGATGGGGCGGCAACCCTGTCGGCTGAACCAAAGCCAAGTGGCCGAGGTGAACCTCCAAGCTGTGGCATCGCGACACGCCGTATCGCATTGGCTTGTCGGCCCTGATGCAGTAGGCGAATGCTCCAGGGCCTAATTAGGGCGATCAGACGTGAGACTGCAGCGGGACTCATCTAAAGTGGCAATAGTCACGAAACCTTCCCAGGGGCATACTGATACCATAGGAACTGATATAGCTCCTGGACTCATATACTTCGGGAGAATTCCTGTTGTATATGAGTACAGCTCGGTTGTTAGCGGTTGGCCCCCTAGTGGAAGCTTCATTGGGGTTGTGGTGGTGCTCAAGCGAGAAGAGTTTTTCGGGCCTCGGCGTGGTGTTGCGTTCCAACACGGGTGCCGTACTCCTTAATTCGGTAAATATTTAGACAGGTCTTGCATCCACCTGTATAAATGCTAAGCCATGCATTTGGTATAGACTATTACCGTTGCTGCTTGTCACAGCGGGGCTCTGATTGTGATCACACAATCAATCCGTGTCTTAAGAAGACCGTGGGATTAAGTCTCCACGACAGGTACCTAGGTAAAACACTCAAGGACTCACTGTACCGACTTGTTAAAAGCCGAAACGAATCCACACAAAATATCGAACATTTCTGTTGTGTTAATGACCAGAACGGTACTTTGCTTACCGACCGTCGAGCCGGGACAGATAGATGGCGAGAATATTTCGACCAGATTTCAACTGATGAATTGGTGTTCTTTGTGATCGACGTATCAACAAACATCTCAAATCTAATATTTACCGCAATGTTGTCCGTATTGTCGCTCTCTATGGTTCTGAGTGTTGGCCGACTATAAAAGACAATAAACGCAATGTATTGCACTAGTGGCGTGATACGTTTTGATCACACCCGAAATGAGGATACCGCGATGGTTATGAGGTTGTATCGATCATGGAAAAACTGGCGTCTTCGATGATATGGTCACGCAATTTGCGCTAACAAGAATTTACTTGCCAAGATTGGTCTGAACATCGAAGTCGATGATAAACGACCAAAAGGCCAGCCGGAACAACGGTGGTTTGATACGCTGGATGGGGATTTTAAAGCCTCGCGACTGCATTCAGATCAGGCATTTGATAGAACTGAATGGCGACACCGATCACGACGAGCCGACCCCGCTTGTGAACGGAACAAAGGCTGAAGAAAAAGAAGAATAATATCACTCAATATTATTCCGCATTGGTCGTGAATGACAATATTAGCAGAACAAATTATATGACTGACCCACGTGCAGAATATTTGGTGACTCCCTAATTGTGCAATTTTGGTGAAACTCTTATTTGACATGTTTCTAATTTATTATTTCATTTGTTTTATTCTGTTTGAATTTAGTATCATGTTTTTCTTAAATTTATTACTATGGTTTCATTTTCCTTCATTTCATTTTTTTATTTGGTTTGTGCTTATTGCTTCAATTTCTCTACGTTGCTTTGCAAAAGCAAAGAGACAGGATGTGTACCAACACGAAGGCGTGAATTTTCAATAAAATTAAAAGTGCCTTGTGAAATAATTATGTAAGAGTGCACAAATTGTGAAAGCCAGTATGAATAGTTGAAGAGTTCGAACAATTGAAAATCTAAATCTCATCACTGTTAACAAAGAAAAATAAACAAGTCGGGAAACCGGAAGCTGGACGCTTCAGGTACGAAAGGTTTTGTATATTTCTTAGTACGTAGCACGTAATATATCCATATATTATGTGAGAGTATCCACTTTCGGGTGATATTGACATTCATAGTCTTCAATTTTCAAAGAGGCAACAAATTTGAGGTATTATAACTTTGTTAGTAATCGTGCGATTTCCACCAAACTTGGTAAGATCATGCTCTACATTATAGATGTATCACTGCAAAATTTGATGGTACTAGGATGAACTTAAGGGGGTTTCTAACCAATTACAAAAAATTGTAGTAATGTACTATTATTAACTTTATTTAAACAGATATCGGCATGGAAGGTATTTCGGAGCCCAGGCACCATGTAGTGGCAGCCTCCTGATTTTTTTTAGATTTTTCGGTTTGGTAGTTTCTGAGAATGGTCCCCTTAAAGAAGTGATCACTTTCAACCCCCGCGCTCCCCACTCTTCCAAAGAATGTGAAAACTAAGATCGTTTGTGTTTACACAAAACCTTAAAAAGGAAGAACAACCGTATTAGCGAAATTGTGAACAAAGGAAATCATCAATGTTGTTATGTCTTCACATGTTATGTACATTATTATGCCATTTGTGTATAGATTTGATTGGTAAACGTCACGAGAAGGAGGTTACGCACAAGTTATCAGTGATACTCGGGTTCAAATAATCAATATCCTAAAATTTGCAAAAAATCGTTAAATTAAATTAAAAAATGTGAGTGAGTAAAAAGGAATTAACTATAACGCCGACAAAATCCGTCCACAACCACCAACGCCAGTTACCTAAGGTAATATCCATGAAACAAAAATACAAATTTATAGTGAAGATCATTTTCGAAAAGTAGTTTCTGAGTTCGATATTAAAAAAAAACTCTACTGAACTTACCAGCTGAAGTCTAGCAAATGATTAGTTGTCATCATGAAAGGTATTGACCTTGGTGTGAATTCGGTCAAAATAAAAAAGCACTATTCAATCATCATCATTTTACTGCCAAGTCTAATTACAATACTGTAAATCGAAATAAAGTCGTGTAGCCTCTCTATGTAATTGAATCAGAACCGCAAGCTGACAGCCCATGAAACGCATCCGATTGATAATTTACGTTATCTTCTTCATCGAAAAATAACCATCCAAGAACCTCAGAAAAGAATAGGTCACCCCCAGTGTCAAAATTGCCAGGAGTTCGGCCATACGAAAGCTTATTGCAAGCGGCCAAACGTTTGCGTGATCTGCGGCGATTTTCACTCAACATTAAGCTGCAAACAAGGAAGGATGATGCTAGCGTAAAGAAATGTGACAACAGCGGTGGACCACATACTACCTACTATTGAGGATGCCTAGTTAACGCTATAGTGATAGCTGCGGGAAATTATAGCGCAAAAATACTCACTGGGGCTTCAGACTAGTCAATCCAAAAGGTGGAACGTTTAGAACGTTCTGAGTGGAAAATGGATTACAATTTTATTTCGTTCCGAGCACTCTCCTGCCATCACACATATTCGGACAGTGATTCAGAAGCAATGACCCGGGAGCTTTTACAAACAAATCTAAAAACTGATTGAAATATCGGAACTACATATATACTAGTAAGTTCTCACTTAGCTAATGGAACCCTTATGAAAACAAAGCGTGATATTAACCTGGCTGTAGCAAGTTTCACCAACACCTTGTGCCTGGGTGTATGACTAACAACAAACAAAACCAAATCTAAGGGTAGCGAACCGATACAAGCCCTCGGCGTTGATTTTAGAAATGATCCACAAAAAAATCAAATGGTAAACACATCATTCTTTAAAGCTAAGAGCTGAACTGTCAGAGGCAACCAAATGTTTACGAAAAGCTGTGAACGATAAAAAGATTATGCGAAATTATCTGCAAGGTTTACCTTCGACAGCGAGCAACGAATATTTTCTTTGGGAAGTTTGTAGGAATGTGACTGGGCCCGAAATGACACTGAGAAAGGTGCTGCACATGCGACTCATATCGAAAAAGTTCAGTAAACTCGATCCTAAAAAAGCATGTGACCATGCTACCATGTCTTGGTCACTTCCTGAACATGTGGAGAACTTCTTTTATAATTACTGTCGAAAAATTGGGAAAAGGTACGATATAAGTAGTATCATACCCGCCCCTTAAGCCTGCTGCTTACCCTATAAAACGTGTTTGAAAAACGCTGACATCAAAAATGTTGTCATTCCGACGATCAACAGGGCTTCCCAAGGGCTTCCCTATAAAACGTGTTTGAAAAACTGCTGACATCAAAAATGCTGTCATTCGGACCATCAACAGGGCTTTCAATCAATAGAGATATTGTTCCGCCATCTTTCTCGATACAAATACAAAGTATTCTACCGGTAAATAGGTATGATATCTTGAAGTCAAATATAGAGTCGAGATACATGAACTTCACATTCGTAGATCATCCTATCAAAGCAGGTGTCCTCCAAGGGAATGTACAAGGGTCATTATTGTATCTGATACATGTTTCGACATGGGGATCCTTAGTTATCATAAGAGCCCTGAGGATACCTCCACTCCCTGGAATTTTATGTGAAAAAATTTGAAAAGCTAATGACACGGAGAATTCGATTGAATCGGAAAACGTACCCACCTATTAGGTTGAATGGAATTAACACTCTACAAAGTGATAATGTCAGATATCTTCGCTTCCAACTCGATCGACGTTTTACTTGGAAAAGACACTTCAAAGCTAAACGAACGCAAGAGAGATTAAAAATAAAAAGTATCTACCGGTTAACCAACCAAAATTCTAGTTTATCACAAGACAGCAAGTTACTTTTGTATAAGTCATTAATTAAATCCATTTGGACTTATGGTATTCAGTCGATCTAAATACTCCCCACGTAGATGTCTTACCCAAACTAATAAATATAAAGAAAAACTAAAAGATTTCCCAAATATTTTTGCCAGAAAATTGTTAAATAATTCTCATTGACATGTCATGTCAGGACGCAAGGGAGGAATTGTCGTTCTGCACACTCTCTACGGGCGTCGTCGAGCATATAGTCATGTGGGGTATCAAAGGAAAGGCCTCGATTAGTACTTTTCGAAGCCGGTCTTAGTTTTGACATTTGTTAGAAAAGTGGAGAGTACGAGTGGTTGAAAGTGATCATTTCTTTAAGGGAGTCATTCTCAGAAACCACCCAACCGAAAAATCTGAAAAAATTAGGAGGCTGCCACTATATGGTGTCTGGGCTCCGAAATACCTTCCATGCCGATATCTGTTCAAATAAAGTTAACAATAGTATATTACTATAATTTTTAAGTAATTTGCTGCAAGACCCCCCTCAAGTTCATCTTAGCCTCAAGAAATTGCAATGATGTAGGCTATAATATATAGCACGATCGTACCAAGTTGGTTCGAAATCGTATTGCTTCTTTGAAAATTCTAGACTATGAATGTCAATATCACCCGAAAGTGAATACTCTCACATAATATGTGCATATTTTTACGTGCTACGTAGTAAGCAATACACAAAACCTTTCGTACATGAAGTGTCCAGCTTCCGGTTTCCCGACTTGTTTTGCTTTAATTACAGCTTTTACAGGAGTATTTACTTCCGATAAGGACATTCGTTTTTTATGTTCCGGTGCGGGCACTAACATCGGTCTAAGGACGGGTGATGACTGAAGTGTTCAAAAGATCTATCGTCACATTCCCCAGCCTGGTTAGCCAAGAAGCAAGCAAGCGCGTGTCGATGAAGCGGAATTTCGATATTTGTGGGAGGATCTGCACGGTGAATTTTTAGTTTTTTGGGATAACTCTCCCTTCAAGATCGACTCTGGCAAAGAAGAATAAAAGACAACAAGTCATCAAGAATCTCTCTAGGGCTCCTTTATAAGACAGAAATTCAGCTTAATTTCTGCAACAAAGAAATAATGCTGCAGTTATTCATGCCCATTTCTTAACAGAGTAATCGTACTTATTCAGCGTTTATAAAGATCACACTGGGCAGTGTGCAGTAGTTCTTTGAATGTCCGCATTTCTGGTATTGAATATGACTTTTCCACTTTTGTGGTTCTTTAAACTTTTTATTCTCTTCTAAGTTTTTAAATATTTTTTGGTAGACGGTTTTCCGACACATTTTTGTTTCCTTTCTAAAGGAGACCATACAAAAACCAAATCCTCGTTTTGCTGACTCAAAAGATGAAATAGGACGTTGCTGCTGCAAACATTGGAGGAGGCCTTGGTTACTTTTCAGTTTTTTGTTTGGGAGAGTCAGTCTCACTGGAAAGTAAACTGAATCGGTTATGTGTTGAAAGATTTTCTATTGTTTGTTTATTTGTTTGCTATCAGTCTGTGCGTATTTTCTAAAGTCGTTGGAAGATAGAAAGTTTGTAAATTTACTGCCTGCTATATTCTCATGTAAGGGTCACTAAAACGACCTCCTTCTTCTTCGTCTACCCAACGATATTGCCATTTCGGTATTATGTTGTGGGGCAAGATCAGTTAAGAACTGCGACACGTGTTGCTATTTATCATCTTCCTCTGCAACTCCTCCTTCCTCAGCATATTGTATGGACACCTCCATTAGTTCTTTCAATGCTCTTCGTCTCGCTTCTGGGGCTGGCATATAAGCCACACTATGCTTGAGCGAGTACATCATCCCGGCTGCAATTTTCCGCTTCGCACTGAGCAATTAAAAAGGAACATGGTCTACATTTTCCTCAATTGCCTCGCATATCGAAGCTAGTCGTCATGTCTAAGGCAATAAGGATATGTGCAGACACTGCTTACGAATTAGACAGGTTGTAGCTGACTTCTCCATGTCCTCATTTAATCCACTTTTAAACATCTGACGCTAAATCTAACACTTGCCGATTGCATATGTTCCGTCATAAAGGTTTCGATCTCCATCCGCCAAAATCTCGATGCTGACTATGCTGCTTCTCGTGATGTTCTACTTTAGGCACGAAATGTTTACAATGCATATAATCGGGAAGTTGCTGCAATTTTTCCTATTTGCTTTTTCCTCCAATGCCGAGGCTCAGATATCACCTGCATAAAGCAAAATCGGTTTAAATAGTCTTAAGGGGGTCATCCCGTGTGTCGGATCCGAGGAATCGAATTTTTTTTTTGGCATCAATTGTATCTCGATATAGTGTAGAATATATGGATAAAGTGATTTTTTGATATTCGGAGTCGTTCGGAAATTATAGTGTTAAACACGTGATGAGTCATATGCCAGATTTATGTCGATCGCCGTAATAAAGCTCGTATTTATCGATCCGAATGAGGTTCGAATGACTTCGCTAAAAGGACAAGGATTGAAGTCAAGGCTGTACATGTGTTTCATGAAGGAACCTAAGTTTTATGGATTAGGTATAGCAGATTAACGATCAGTTTAGGTTTTATGGCTAAAAATCGCATTCTACTTTTTAAATGCGTTTTTCTCGAAACTGCATTTTGAAAATCGGCTGCCACCATAGCCCAAAATCTATCCAACGAAATTCTTTGAAATTTTCACGATTTATTCAGAACATATTTCTACGGGCCACAAACTAGGATAATTGCGATTCAATCAGTAGTTTTTTTTTTATTCATTGAAGAAGGAGTGTAAAAACACCAAAATTCACAAAAAAAAAGTTTAACACGACACCAAAAATTTAGCTTTTAATATTTTTTAATAATCCTAGTTTGCAGACTGTAGTCTGTACATTCAAATGCAGTTTACTTTTTTTCTTTAAGATGATCACACCACCCACTAGCGTGGCAGCAGCAAAACACATTTTTTTAGAGATGGCTGTATAAATTGCTCCGTATTTCAATAATGAACTATGCGATCGGATTGGATAAATTACTATGCACGCTCAAGATATTAAGGGGGATCATCCCGTGTGAAGGTCGTTTTCTGGCATTTTTGAGAAATTTTTTGTGAAGAACTGGATAAAGATACAAATATGAAATTTTCACCATAGATTTACCAATATCTTGAGCGTGCAATGTTTTTCAGCCCGATTGTATAGTTCGTTATTGAAATGCAGAGCAATTTATACACCCATGCCCAAAAAAAGGTGTTTACTGCTGCCACGCTAGAGGGCGCTGCGATCATCTTAAAGAAAACGACATTTTAATTTTAACGTACAGACATGGCTACAGTCCGCAAACTAGGGTTATTAAAAAATATTAAAAGCTTAATTTTTGGTGCCGTGTTAAACTTCTTTTTGTGAATTTTGGTGTTTTTTCACGGCTTCTTCAATGAATAAAAAAAAAAAACTACTGAAATAATCGCCATTATCCTAGTTTGTGGACCGTAGAAATATGTTCTAAATAAATCGTGAAAATTTCAAAGAATTTCGTTGGATAGATTTTGGGCTATGGTGGCAATCGATTTTCAAAACGCAGTTTCGAGAAAAACGCATTTAAAAAGTGGAATGCGATTTTTAGCCATAAAACCTTAACTGGCCATTAATCTGCTATCCCTAGTCTATAAACATAAGGTTTCTTCAAGAAAGACATGTACAGCCTTCGCTTCAATTCTTGTCATTTTACCGAAGTAATTCAAATGTCATTCGGACCAATAAATACGAGCTTTATTTCGGCGATCGACATAAATCTGGCATATGACTCATCACGTGTTTAACACTATAATTTCCGAATGACTCCGAATATCAAAGAATTACTTTGCCCATATATTCTACACTATATCGAGATACAATTGATGCAAAAAAAAATTGATTCTGTGGATCCGACACACGGGATGATTCCCTTAATTTCAATTCCATTTCGAGTAGAAAGATACTGTATTCCCGGGATTTTGGTATAAGTGAGCAGATTCCGAAGTGTTCTGTAACGTTTATTTCTTGTTCACTCCTTTGTGGAGCATAAGGCATCCACACAGTTAGAGTGTTCCGCATCAAACTTAATATCCCTTCTACCACTAAGGAACTCTTACATCTCTCCAGGTTTTGTGCTCAATCCAGATGCTTTAGTTTTTATATGCCTCTTTTACTTTCATAAGTAACCTTTTTCATTTCAAGAAATGTACATAAAAGAAGGTATAGTATGTGGCATTGGGGAGTTATATGTTTGTACATACCTGCAGAGCTTTAGAGATGAAATAGATGAAGAAATCCTTCAAAATTATTTTTCGTATCTAATAGGCATATTCCCGCTAGTACCCTGAATCAAAGAGACGTCAGTTCTGTAATCATCTCGAATGTCTAACTCAATGTGATCTACGAAGCCGGCGTCCTTTTTTATTTTCAACGTTCCTTACTTTTTACTTCTCAATCCTTTACACATTTATTTAGTAACACTATACTGCGCGGTGAGTCCTAGTAACTGAAAATTGACATCAAGCTACTACCATAAGATTGATGGTCCATTACCCTGCAATACTCACTGTCATACGAAAATTATTATTGCACATTTAAATGGCAATTCCATTTTTCATAGCCGGTAAAAATTTCCATCAATTCTATGGGGAAATCAAAAGATCAAGAAAAGGAAAAGGATTTAAAGGTTACGTCTTCGTTGAAATTGCTTATCATCACGCACATGTGGGAAATATGATACGAATTAGCAAATTTCCTATCATCTGAATCTGCATATTATCTATTTATTAATTTCTTGTCCAATTAATATCATAATACTCAAAAATATTAAAACTATTCCGCGAATTCAGCTCTAATTGCTCTTTACAACCTCAATTTACGTTTTTCAAGATCTCTCCCCTCGTTCAGTACCACAGCCTTAAAATAACTTAGCTCTTTGCTAATGACTTTAGGTGCTTTGCCAACATAGTGCAGTGTTGAAATGTTATTAACAACTCAATCGTGGTGAAATATATTTATCGTTAGTTTAGATGCAATTTGCACGCGATTCCTATTAGATAAGAAAATTCATTCGAGGTTTCGAACTCCTTTAATTTTTCCTATAAAATTCCTCAGGCGCGTCTCATACATTGTACACGTGTGCGTGCGGCCGCGCTTATCATTGGTGCAAGGAATTTTGCATCAAAAGATAAAACATATCATCAGAACGGTATATAATGGACAAGTCGTTTTATCATCACGGGCTTCATTATTGTTATTAAGATAAGCTACGGAGAAGAGCGTGATTGTTGATAATTTCGCTTTAAATATGGCAATTTCAGATTGATATGAATGCTCCTAGTAAGTGTATCGCAAATAAGTGAAGATCCAGCAGTTCCTAGAAGCATTCAGAAATCATCTCGTGTGGACGAGTGGAGGTTCCATGCCCTTAATCCATGAAAGTAATTTGTTTAAACTTTAGGATTAAGTCCGTTAATGGTAAAATGACATAATGGTAACATGGAGGCCTCCTGTGGAGGAACTTCGGCATAAATTTTGATCAGCCTAGAATGAATCGCTCTCATTAAAATTGCGGCTCGTGGAAAATCATGTCTCAATCAGAAGCCCGAGAAAAGACGGGGAACTTTGTCCTCGGTGTATCTAAAGTCTCAAAGTTTTATGAATTTTACTAAATCGAACGGAAGAAAATTAGTCCAAACTGGCTTACACTGTAGGCCTAGTTGACCAATAAAATTAATCCTAGTGATGGATGAAGTGGTTTTCCACATTCCTTTGATACTCAAACTGTATCGTATGTGAATACATCTTGCATATATGTAGTTTTAAACCATCTTCGTGTACCGAATGTAAGTATTCTTCTGAATTGCATTGGAGTATTGTATGCTAATCGTGTTCCGTACTAAAGAGAAATAATCAATATTCTATAAATGTCAGAAGTTTTCGAAATGTATGCACGCATCCTAATGGCAGTATTGTCTCTACAATATTAGCAAGCGGGGTTAAAATTAAAATTTTTGAAGAATTAAAATTGGGCGTGTTTTTAAGGTTTTGTGTTAAAGAAAACCTTATTAGAATCGAGTCGATGTCTGTCTGTCTGTCAAGCCGGATTTATTCGGAAACGGCTAGACCGATTGTCGCGAAAATTGGTAAGAGCGTGTAATCTATTGCCATTTTGTTTTAAATTTAAGAGGGGACATGTGAATGGAGGATGCAACATTTTTTTCATAAAATGTGATCATGTGGGTCATCAAACGAAAAGGCTTGATTAGTGTTCTTTGAAACTGGTTCCATATTTGATATCGGGTGAAACACAGGAAAGTGAGGGCTCAAAATATGACCATCTACAAGTGTAACAGGTCTCGTTCTCAGAATCTATCCAACCGGAAAATCTGAAAAAAATCACAGTGGTCCATTTCTACTAGATCTAGGCCTCAAAATGCATCCGGCTCCGATATCTGTAGAAATAAAGTTAATAATAGTATACTTCCATATTTTAGAAATTTATCCGCAACCCTCCTTATGTCAATCCCAGAAGTACAAAATTTGGGCAAGTTTGAAAAAAATCCAACTATTATTAACAAAGTTGTAGAAGGTGAAACTTTGCCATTTTGGTGAATTTCGTGCATTCTACAATGTGTATGACGTCATCGTCCCATATAAACTCGTCAATACCACAAAGAAGTAAGTTCATATGAATGGGGTCGGCAAGAATTATTCTGTTTTCGATTTTTAGTCATTTGTATATGAATAGGTTTTTGTCTAATTCAGATAGATATATTTGTACTTTAAACCAGCCGTATTTAATATACGTACTATATATGTATGCTTTGTTGCACGAAGAAAATTGAAA
This sequence comes from Hermetia illucens, assembly GCF_905115235.1. Lineage (NCBI taxonomy): Eukaryota > Metazoa > Arthropoda > Insecta > Diptera > Stratiomyidae > Hermetia > Hermetia illucens. The sequence goes on along the minus strand of NC_051849.1, from coordinate 94,308,562 downwards.
ATATGGGTACGATCAATTTATATACGTGCATATATATGTACAGTATTCGGAAATATGTAGTTTGTTTGTTCAGGGTGAGGCTGTAATATGTACGTATATCTTGTAGTGTGGAAAAATATGAAGGATTTTGTTGAATTTGTAGCTATATACGGATAGAAAAGTGTACATTGAAGTTTCTTACATAAGATGAACACAAAACCTTTATAACCGAAGCGCGAGCTTCCGATATTCGGTCTTCTTTATTATGGTAAAACATCTAAGAGACATGCCCTCCTGGTCTTAACACGATTAATACGATTGCGAGATTCTGGTCAAGACTGACAAACATCCCAGTAATATAGTGCTAGGTGCCAGCAGAGGCTTTTAAAGTGGAAAGGAGGAATAGTTTTTACGAGAAATCAAAGTGCTTCTGAAGAGACAATTCTGTGGTTATGATGACAACAAATATAAAAATGTAATTTTTATTGCCTTATTCAGTCACTTCTTTTTTAAGTTTTATTATATTGTTTCGAATACAATTTCTCCAAGCCTTTTAAAATGTTACCTTAAGCATAACTTTTTAGTTCGTACAACAGAGGAACTCAATTAGCACGAAAAACTCTTAATCTCGTTGAAAAGTCAAATTGTCAAATAACAAATATAATAATATTAAAACGTTTTAAATTTTGATTTAAGTCACGAGTGATTTAATACACGAGTGTTCACCGCCGCGGTTGGAGACAGAAGAGACCGACTTATTTCCATGCGGTCCTTACTGTCCCAACCAACGGCATTTTTCCACCGCTAATTCTCCACTCCCCTGGTGCGTTCAGAAAACGAGTGAGTGAAGAGTTCGCCATCTACCCGTCCGCATCCGCAACATTCGAAATAAATTTCGAATGCCGCAGATCCTGCCGCGCCACAGCCTCTCCATAGTTAGAATATTGTTCAAGTAACTTTTCTTAAGACCGTTTCGATTGACTGTCTTCTGATTACGCCAACCAGAGTACAATAACCAGTAGATTGGGGAGTTGACTTTCGAATACATACTGTAAAAATGACGCTGATTTTGGATTGGGGGGCACAATTGAATTTTCATATTGCATCATCATATGTATAAACCGTTTGAACTCTATCTCTAGATTCAATACGGTGGAATTACTCTGGGTACTCGTACCTGGTCACTGTGGCGTCAGAGGGAAATGAAATCTCTGATGCTTTAGCGAAAGAGGGGTTAATCTCCCCTAAGCCGGGACCGGAACCATCAATTGGAGTATCAGTAGCATTGGCTAAGTCTGTTTTGAAAAACTGGGAAGAAGGTTCCCACAATGACAGGTGGCAGAGCCTAAATGCTGATCGACAAACCAAACTTTTCCTGCCAGAACCGAACATGCGTACCGCAAAGTTTATCCTGTCGAAAAGCATTGTATTGTGGGCATTCTGACAGGGCATAGATCACTAGCTGGGCATATTTTCTGAATAGGAATTGTTCAAGATGATACGTGTCCCCACTGCAATGAGAAAGAATCCACGGAGCGTTTCCTATGTGAATGCCCCGCCTATGGACGCATCAGGCATCAGATCTTTGGTGCCGATGTTCTCCAGTTGCAACGGATAGCATCACATCCACTAACGGAAATCTTGCGATACGTTAACGAATCCGGAATATTCCGTTAGACGGGGGTGGCGAGTACAGTGGGCCAACACGGCCTGAGTGCTTAGAAGTTGCAGCTTCTCCCCCACCGCACACACACACATCATATGTATAGTCATAAGAGGATCATAGCTGTTGCAAAGCATTGAAAAAGAGTTGCCTAGTCGCGTGGAGGACTGAAACCTCAAATAAGTGTATCTATGAGTGCAAAGCAAAGAAATATTATAACAAAGTTCGTACATCGATATTATGATGGAAGGGAACTCAGCATAGATGAATTGTGCCATATTTGTCGTCGTCGATAATCGACTAGTCTTCTCAATGAATGGAAAAAGATAATGACTATTAAATACATTGTCGGTACTATCATCATCAACGACGCAACAACCGGTATCCGGTCTAGGCCTGCCTTAATAAGGAACTCCAGACATCCCGGTTTTGCGCCGAGGTCCACCAATTCGATATCCCTAAAAGCTGTCTGGCGTCCTGGCCCACGCCATCGTTCCATCTTAGGCAGGGTCTGCCTCGTCTTCTTTTCCTACCATAGATATTGCCCTTATAGACTTTCCGGGTGGGATCATCTTCATCCATACGGATTAAGTGACCCGCCCACCGTAACCTATAGAGCCGGATTTTATCCACAACATGACGGTCATGGTATCCCTCATAGATTTCGTCATTGTGTAGGCTACGGAATCGTCCATCCTCATGTAGTGGGCCAAAAATTCTTCGGAGGATTCTTCTCTCGAACGCGGCCAAGAGTTCGCAATTTTTCTTGCTAAGAACCCAAGTTTCCGAGGAATACATGAGGACTGGCCAGATCATAGTCCTGTACAGTAAGAGCTTTGACCCTATGGTGAGACGTTTCGAGCGGAACAGTCTTTGTAAGCTGAAATAGGCTGTGTTGACTGACAACAACCGCGCGCGGATTTCATCATCGTAGTTGTTATCGGTTGTGATTTTCGACCCTAGATAGAAGAAATTATCAACGGTCTCAAAGTTGTATTCTCCTATCCTTATTCTTCTTCTTGTTTGACCAGTGCGGTTTGATGTTGTTGGTTGATTCGTCTTCGGTGCTGACGTTGCCACCATATATTTTGTCTTGCCTTCATTGATGTGCAGCCCAAGATCTCGCGCCGCCTGCTCGATCTGGATGAAGGCAGTTTGAACGTCTCGGGTGGTCCTTCCCATGATGTCGATATCGTCAGCATAGGCCAGTAGTTGGGTGGACTTGAAGAGGATCGTACCTCTTGCATTCACCTCAGCATCACGGATCACCTTCTCGAGGGCCAGGTTAAAGAGGACGCATAATAGCGCATCCCCTTGTCGTAGACCGTTGTTGATGTCGAATGGTCTTGAGAGTGATCCTGCTGCTTTTATCTGGCCTCGCACATTGGTCAGGGTCAACCTAGTCAGTCTTATTAATTTCGTCGGGATACCGAATTCTCTCATGGTCGTGTACAGTTTTACCCTGGCTATGCTATCATAGGCGGCTTTAAAGTCGATGAACAGATGGTGCAACTGTTGTCCATATTCCAACAGTTTTTCCATCGCCTGCCGCAGAGAGAAAATCTGATCTGTTGCTGATTTGCCTGGAGTGAAGCCTCTTTGGTATGGGCCAATGATGTTCTGGTCGTATGGGGCTATCCGGCCTAGCAAGATAGAAGAGAATATCTTATAGATGGTACTCAGCAACGTGATACCTCTATAATTGCTGCACTGTGTGATATCTCCCTTTTTATGTATGAGACAGATTATGCCTCGTTGCCAATCGTCAGGCATTGATTCGCTGTCCCGTACCTTGAGCACAAGTTGATGAACCACTTGGTGTAGCTGGTCGCCTCCATATTTAACCAATTCGGCTGTAATTCCATCGGCTCCTGGCGACTTATGATTTTTTAGCCGATGAATTGCACGGACTGTTTCTCCTAAACTTGGTGGTGGCAATATTTGTCCGTCGTCTTCAGTTGGCGGGACCTCCAACTCGCCGATGTTCTGGTTGTTCAGTAGCTCATCAAAGTACTCAACCCATCGCTTTAATATGCCCATTCTGTCGGAAATCAGATTTCCTTCTTTGTCTCGGCAGGATGAGCATCGAGGTGTATAAGGCTTCATCCTGCTGACTTGTTGGTAAAACTTCCGCGCCTGGTGCGGTTGCTCCCTGTATTTTTCTAGTTCACAGACTTGTTGGTTCTCCCAGGCTTCCTTTTTCCGTCTGTGAAGTCGCTTCTCCGCTCGACTGAGTTCGTGATAAGTCTCTGCGCGTGCCAGCGTTCTTTGAGAATGCAACATTACTCGGTATGCGGCATTCTTCCGTTCCGTTGCTAGCTTACATTCATCGTCAAACCAGCCGTTCCGACTCCTTTTGCGGCTGGGGCCAAGTATATTTGTGGCCGTATCCATGATAACGTTCTTCAGGTGGTTGTGAAGATCATTAGTTGATGCTTCATCTCCAGGTCCTCTGTTGACTGCGGTTATTGCGGCATCCATTTCCCTCTTATAGGTGTCGCGGAGGGTTGTGTTGTGGATGGCTTCAGTGTTCACTCTCACCTGATTGTCAGAGGGGATTCTAGGTGGTATTGTTATTCGAGCTCGGAGCACCATGCCAACTAGATAGTGATCCGAGTCTATATTGGCCCCCCTATATGTTCTGACATTCATCAAGGCTGAGAGGTGGCGGCGTTCGATCAACACGTGGTCAATTTGGTTGAAAGTGGTCCCGTCTAGAGAGGCCCACGTATGTTTGTGGACCGCTTTCCGCGCAAACCAGGTACTTCCAACAACCATTTCGTGGGACCCTGCTAATTGAATAGTCCGCAGTTCGTTATCATTTGTTTTTTCGTGTAACTAATGAGAGCCAACGTATCGCCTGAATACGGGCTCCTTCCCTACTTGGCTGTTAAAATCCCCAAGTATGATTTTGATATCATATCTGGGACAGGCTTCGAGGGTTCTTTCTACTGCCTCGTAGAAGGTATCCTTCTCCGACTCTGCAGTCTCCTCTGTAGGGGCGTGAACGTTTATGAGGCTTATATTTCTAAACTTGCCTCGCAAGCGCAGAGTGCATAGCCGTTCGCTTATACTTTCAAAGCCGATAACAGCAGGTTTCATTTTTTGGCTGACTAAGAAACCTACTCCGAGCACATGGTTTACTGGATGGCCGCTATAATATATGGTGTAGTGGCTCTTCTCCAGGAAACCAGTCCCTGTCCATCGCATCTCTTGCAACGCTGTTACATCAGCCCTATATTGGGACAGGGTATCGGCTAGCTGCTTATCAGCTTCATCTCTGTGCAGGGAGCGCACGTTCCATGAGAAAATGCGCAAATCGTTGTTCCTTTGTCGTTGCCGGGTCCGTCGTTTTAACATCCGTCCTATCCGAGGCTCCTGTTGTGGCTTCGTAACAGGTTGTTTTCCGTGTAGGGTTGTCAGCCCTACCCAACCCCAAACCTGGAGGACCAGTTGGTACAATTTGTCCCGTTTTTAGGTGCGGGAGACTCGCCTTCATCCTTCTCCGTCTGCAGCTTTTCGTCAAGAAAGAGCTCCCAGCGGTCACCACGTGGAGGTGGAGATAGGGTTTGGTAGTAGAGCTGTTGGTGTTGGTTCAGCAGGCATTTCCCAGGTTTTATGCTCCCTCGTGGGTACCAATCCACGTTTCGCCCCGGGACCTATACTACCCTTTGACCCCGATTGTCGGTACTATGATATTTTAATATGACCACGATAACTAAAAAAGGCAAATTTCAGTCTCCGTATCCGGCTATAGCCATGGATGTTTGTGTTTGCCTTTGGGTCAGAGGTTACTTTATCAGATTGCAAAAAGAGTGGACCGAAGCCTTTTAAACCAAAAAAAAAAAGGAATGCGGCAGAGATCAGCCTCTCCATTCGTTTATTGATGATGAAGCAGGGAGTGCAACAATGCAGACACATGTGCTTCCAAGCTTCGTAATCGCCCAAAGTGTGGGAAAAGGCCAATTGCTCACGACCAGTGTGGATGAGACTATTGGAATACTATGAGAGGAAGGCTTTGCCACTTCTCCTTGCCTGCGATGCCAATGCACACACAATGCTTAAATGAAAACAAAAATATCGTTAAAATTATTTTATTGCATTGTGCGTCAACCAGAAATAATATAGTTACCATTTCAACAATTAAGAAATTGCTATTTTTGTAAGACTTGGCACTTTTGCATTATACAAGAGAAAGAAACAGATTCAACACCATCATCATCAACAACGCTACAACCGTTATCCGGTCTTGGCCTGCCTTAGTAAGGAACTCCAACTCGAGTCTATGCCATCATTGCATCCGAGGAAGGACCACGTCTTCTCTTTCTACCATACATATTCTCCATATAGATTTTCCGGGTACCCAAACGGACTAAGTGATTCGCTCACCAAACCTACTGAGTCGGATTTTATCCACAACCAAACGGCCGTAATATTGCAACTTCGCGTTATATGGGCTGCGGTATCGTCCAATCTATTGTGAGTTGCTAAAGATTTTTCGAAATATTTCTCTCGAAAGCGACTCAATTTTTCTTATCATATCGTCAGTATGGGCCAGTAATTTAGTGGACTTGAAGAGTATGCTTACTGTTGCACTTTCACCAGGACCACGGATTACTTTTTCTGGGGTCAGATTAAAAAGGATACATGATAGGGCATTCTCTTTTCTTAGACCATTGTTCATGGTAAATGGTCTCGAGTGTATTCCTGCCACTTTTATCTGCCTTCGCATGTTGGACTGGGCCAACCAGGGCAGTCTTATCAATTTCGTTAGAATAGCGAATTTTCTCATGGCCGTGTACAGTTTTAAACTGAATATGCTGTTTTGGCGCCTCGACCGTCTTGGGCGTACCCACAGCGCTCTCCGCGCAAGCAACCTTTGCGCTTTCGGAATGCTTCGCGTGTTTCTTTCTCCACACTCTCACATACGTGTTGTTACGGAATTTTCAGGGGCACCGTGCGACAGTTCTATCGCGCCGCTTTCCCGACAATGCTTCGCCCAGGCAACGTAGGCAACTGGATTTGATCAGTCAATCTGACGCGCGCCTGCAATACACGCTGGCGCGAACAATGTGGTCGCCGACGCTCTCTCACGGGCTGAGACCGCTAAGAAGGTAGCTCTTAAGTTCTTCTGGTCCAGTCTCCGTCAGGACGTCCTTTGCTGGGCCAAACAATGCGTACCATGTCAGCTCTCAAACATTCATCGGCAGAACCACGCCGAGCTGAGCAACATTCGAATTTCGGACGGGCGCTTTGACCACATCTATCTAAACCTGGTCAAGATGCCATTAAGCTAGGGCTACTCACAGCCTATTAGATATACTGTGGTCCCGAGATTCAACGACGAAACTTCCACCTCCACCACCGTCGGTGTCCGCGCGGCGCTCTCGGTGTGAGCAAGTTTTGTCACCAGCGCTCATGCAACGCTCTCGGCGCAAGCAAGTATTGGTCTCGCGTGAGCCGGGGACCTCGCCCACTCCTGCCCCTCAACTATGCCACAAACGAATTGAATTAATTTGAATTGTTTTGGTTCACGAATAAAGTAACCGTTTCAGTTGTTAACTTAAATTCCGCGTTTTCATTAATTGGCCCTTCCCTTCCTGCGGCACATGGTCTTTAAGCGTAATTAACCTTAAATTGCAAATTTAATAAACTTCAATTTGCAAACTATCATAGACAACCTTGAAGTCGATGAAAAGAACTGATGACCAGCTTCTCCATCTCTTGCCGCAAGGAGGAAATCTGATCCGTTACTGTTCTGAGACCATCCGAAGTAGAAATATAGCGGAGAATATCTTATACAAGGCTTTTGGAAAGGCGATCCGTTTCATGAATGGGACAGGTAACTCCTCATTCCCAGTCGTCGGGGATTGACTGTTCAACACCTTGAGCATCAATTGATGAACCACTTGCTCAAGTTGGTGCTTCCATTTTTAACCAGTATAGCTACTTAAAATGCCTTAAGCTCCTGGCCACTTATGATTTTTAAGCCTTGGCAGCATTTGCCGTCGTCTTCAATTGGCGGGACCTAAAACTCGCAGCTATTTTGCTTGGTGAACAGTTCATCAAAGTACTCAACCCATCGCTCCAACACGATCGGAAATCGGAGTTCCCTCTTTGTTTCGAGCGTCACGATGTATAAGGATTCTTCTTGATGAGTTGTTAACAAAACTTCCACAACCTGGTGCGGTGTCTCCCTCTACTGTACTGTAAGGCTGTAAACTAGTTACAGCCTTGTTGGTTCTTTCAGGCTTCCTTTTTCTAGCTGCGAAGTTGCTTCTCCACCCGACAAACTTCGCCATAGGTCTTTGCGTGTTTTCGCGTTCTTTGAGAGTACAGCCATGCCCAGAATGCAGCGTTCTTCCATTCCGTTGTTAGCGTACATTCCTCGTCGAACCAGTTATTCCGATTTCTTTTAAGACGTCAGGTGGTTGTGAAAATCGTCGCCTCATATCAAGGGCCTCTGCTGACGGCAGTTATTGTGGCATCCGTTTTCCCCTTATAAGTGTTACGGAGGATTTTGTAGTGTATGACTTCAGCATTGACTCTCACTTGATTGTCAGAAGTCTAGGTGGTGTCGTTATTCACATTCGGAACACCATGCCAGATTTATAATACTCCAGGTCTATATTGACCCCCCCCCCTATGTTCTGACATTCATAAAGGCTGAGAAGTGGCGGTGCTCAATTTGGTTACACGTCGTCTCCCCTGGAGGCGTTAAGTTTGTTTGTGGACTTTCCGCGGAAACAAGTTAGAGTTCCAAGGGTTCAGTTCTGCTCCCTTGTAGAAAGTATCCTTCGCCGGCTCTGACTACATTTGGTAGAAAAAAATGTACACCCGCCTTTTAAATAGATGGGGACCCTCCTGAAATCCACCGTAGAATGGTGTTACTCACTGAATGCGTAACAGTCGCCACCTTTCCACCAAATTTGGTGTCAATCGTTATAACCGTTACCGAGAAAAATACGCATGACAGGCAAACAGAAGTAAACCGATTTAAATAAGGTTTTGTTTTATACAACACCTTAAAAAGCGGTAGGATCCCGTGACTCAAGAAGTCAAAGGCAGCAAGTGTCTTTGTTATTGGAAACAAAAAAGTTTTCAACAGAGCCTTGATGACCCTCAACTTAACGATGGTGTTGAGATATTTGCATTTCTAGATTAGATAGATAGATAGACACAACAGTGTAAGCGAAATGTTCGGCCCGTTGATGTCGTTAGGAAGAATCAATATATCAATATATCAGAATAAGGGTCTTGGTTTTTTTCTATTCATTTTCAGTCCGGCTCTAGTTGCCTCTTCTTCCAAATCGAGAGCCATTTGGCCTTACTCCATGGCTCGTTGTGAATGTAAACAGATGGCAGTAACTTAAAGGTATTATGGTCTATTGAATCGTTCTACGCGCTCCGGAGGAGGCAGCACGGAGAACGTTACCGACGGCAATATAGAAGAGTATCGGGGACTAAATGCAGCCTTGTCGGACTCTGCTTTCGGCTAAAAATTCCATTGATATTTTACCAGCATCTTGTACCACTTGTATGACATTACAATTATAGCAATTAGTTTCTGCAGACTACTCCTTATGTGTAGAGTGTCCCATGTAAACTCCTTGTTAAAGTTGTACAATGTCTTCTCTGAAGAGCAAGCGGAGCGGAGGTCTGAACTCCGTACACTGTCCCAAAGTGATCCGAAGGATTAGGATCCAGACCAACTTGCTCTCATTCGTCAAACTTTCGAAGTGTTGTTTAGTATGCTCCAAGATAATTTTAGTTATTATCTTTGCATTGGCAAAGAGCATACAGATACCGCTTTAATTGTCGCCCTGATGACGGACACCTCCACGACCCCTCTTTCATTTATTGAAGAAGCTCTTAGATTTCCCAGACTCATGAACTGACCTTAGACGTATTTCATCAGTAAGGCATCAGTGTGAATGACAAAATTATGGTAAACTGATCGTCTGGTGTATTTTTATGGCAATCACTGAAATCCCTCAGTCTGTCTGGACTGATGATAAGTTAAGTGTAATGCAGTTGCTATTGTGTTGTTAATCGAAACATAACATAAATCCGAATGGATCGGATCTTTTAATACATCTATCTTTCCTTTAATACATCTATCCTTCAGTATTTCATTCGTGCATTTATGATGGATTGGCTTATGGTAGACTGATGAAATATTGATCGGGTAAGGTGAGCCATAGAGAGTTAGAAAATGTTGTCCGCAATGTTATAGATAAATTCATAAAAACCGATCCCATCTGTGTACCATTTAGGCAAATCCCTTGGCAGTTTACACGAAACACAAAGAAAGAACAAATGAAGCCACATATGCTCTATATCAAATTCTTGAACGTGTTTAAAGATGGAAACTTTAATCGAAATTGAAATAAAAAAAGGGTTTAATACTTGGATGATCATAATGGCAATCCTTCAAATGAAACCCAAAAGTAGTTCTGTTCTGTGCGTCCACTTAAATAGTAAATTTTCCTAAGAAGTGGAAACAATTTCAATCACTTGTTTCTGTTTGTATCACAAGACACGCCACTCACGCACTCGCCCAGGATACCTCCGACATGCAAGGTTCCGAGTCGTGTTCCAATCTGGTAAAAACGGCGTAACATCGAAGAACATAGCCTTTGATGTAGGCACAGTAATTCGTATTACTAGTTCAAGTAGTATATAGTATATTCATATGTACTCAAGCAGAATTAAGGGTGCAATTTTATTGTAAAAGTAAGTAAATGGCTATAACACTTAATCGAAGGAGGCTATATTTATTGCAAAGGACTTTTCTGAATGGCCGCTGCATATTGTCAGATAGCAAGTGGGAAGAGACCAGGCAATTATCCCGTCGAACCCACCCCTTAAGAGTCCATAGGTGCTAATCGTGGATCCTACGCATATTTTATTCAAACATGAGACCGTCATATCAGAGCTCTTAAGAACACCGGCTAAGACAGTTTGAATATTAATGCAATTTCACATCTGCACAACAGTTGGTCTTTACCAGGACAAAAGGAGTTTCAGTTGAAAAAAAATATTTGTGGAACCATTTATCAAAATAGACAGCCGCGAATTGCGTGCCAAGATTCAATTAATTGCTGATTAAGTCAGTATTCAGGTGAAAAAAGTCTGCACCAATATTTGCTGCACATTGCACTAAAATGCATAGTCCGTGGACGATAGAGTGCTGCAAACGCATTCGCATTATGGTTACATGCCCATGGTGCTTATCCGGTTGGTGGTTTTGGGCGCATTTCTCGCCCAGGCAGTGTCTTTAGAATTTTTACTCTTTTTGCAAGGAAACATTACATTTTTGTTTCAAATCTCCACGCAAATATGTAACACACCGTAACAGTGATTTCCAACTGTTTCTCAGGCCAGATTAATGGGGTTTTCTCTGTGCTTATTGTTTTGAAATGGTTAACTCGCATGTCCCAGTACTAATTACCACCAAGGAAGCGCTACGTTTAAAAAAAGGCCACAGGGAGCATCTGTCTAGCTACGCGCAGTACAAAATGCGGGTCGATCTATCTGCAATGCCAGATTGCCCGCGAGATGCTGGTCAAGAATCCTTCCGTCCCAGTGTCCGTAGTAGACGCTGAAATTCACGCACACGCTATTTTATTCAAGCTCGCCAACTTAAGTAGAAAGTATCTATTTTAATTATTGTGGTGCTGCTGTTTTTCGTGTAGCGGTTGTAATTGGTGGTGAACTCATTTCCATGTTAAACTGTCTTAATCCGAAGATTTATTGGGTGGATCGAGTACCGGGGTGCTGCCTGGTACTTTGCTGCTTAATAAATTGTTTGGAAAGTGTATCGAGGAAACGTTACATACTGCCATCATGTTTTCGTTGGAAATCTTTTCAATGTCCCGATAACACATTCGCACTACATGCATACGCAGCTCGCATGTTTATTCTTTATTGCACATTATTTTCTATATTAACGATTTGCATATCGATTACCAATTAATTTTAGTCTTACGCCCAATTAGGCGGTACATTGGAAAACTGTTGAATGGCTCGCATTCAACCGAGTTACTGAATTTATGAATGACCGGCAACGATATATGACTGCTAGACGAGGACCCATTTTCTTATCACAGCAAATGTATCTCTGAACATTTGTTAAAACCACTGTAACGCTTTCAACATGTAAATGTAAATTGACTCAAGCTGTGAAATGTCCCACAAACGAGGAATATGAAATAGCTCAATTGTACACGTAAGACACATTAAGCTCATGAGTTTTGTAACCCTGCATTTCTGAATATTAAACGTTTTGTCAGAAAAATATATTTACAAAACGTATGATCGTAAATATGACGATATATCTGACCACAAATTTGGCCACATCATGCAGTGGAAAGAGTCGCAAGTCAAAGACTAATCACTACATGTGTGAAATGTTTTGGTCAGCCTTCAAATAAAAGAATTGGGGCCAATAGATTTTGAGTATGTACTTGACAAAAATTGCAATTACGTATTATATGTTGGCGTATCATCACATCTTTCGATCGTCATCGTATCATTTTATGATAATTCAAAGCGGAACAATTTTCCAATAACGCTTTAACCTACTGCAACTTTAGCGCATAGCAATAGCAGCATTCGCACCAAATTTTTCAGTTTTACTGTACATGTTTTGACATTTTAGAATAAAGCAAATCTAGTAGTTGTGCCTTCTTATTGGGTAGTAAATGCAATGCGGAAAAAACAGTGCACATCATTTTTAAAGACAAAACGAACAAAATTTTAATCTTTATCTTATATGTTATATATAAGCAGCATATCTTATACAGTATTAGATGTGTAATTTCAATTTTTGAAAAAAAGTTATAAAGGAACTATTTTCGCTATTGCCTTTTTTATCAATTTTTTTGAGCGAAATAGAGCGTACTTAAATAATTTTTTTGAATTTATGCTTCTTTTATTGGAAAAAAAGTGCTCAAAGTAATTTTCTTATTTTATCGTTGGTTTGAGTTGTTACAAGACAATTGCCCGAGAAGATGAAGCTGTTTATCGTTAAAGTGGCGCAGTCCGATTCCGTAACATGAACCCCGTTGCAAGATAGAAGGGGTGTCCGGTTATCCGAGGGAATGAACTGAGACCCAGGACCGTCTCTCATGTCCGTATTGTGTGAAGAGATTCGTTTAAAATGGTGTCCTCATGTCTGAAATTAGGACAACTCGTGGAAGTTGGTAGTCACGGCAGGTACGGGTAAAATTATTCTACGGTGGACAATAATATTTGATTTTTTAAAGTTTTGTGTAAACCGAAACCATACTAAAATCGGTTTACTATCTATATCTCTGTCAGTCTGTCACATGCATTTTTCTCAGAAACGGTTATAGCGATTAACACCAAATTTTATGGATTCAATATCCAATTTAGCTGCGGATGCACGATTACACCCAAATAGTTTGCACTGGAGGAAAGAACCAACTTTGTACCTTTAGCCGTTCCATCTTGATTGGATTTATGCCGAGTCCGCAATTTGCAGCTCACAGGTACACCTTTTTCAACGTTCTTTCTATGATGTCACTTATAATGAGGCAATTTTTGCTTTTTAGTACCAAAAGTATTATACTAAATTTACTTTTCAAGTTAATCAGTACTTTTTTAGTTAAATAGGTACTTTTCAGAACTTTCCAATAGAAATCGAAACGAAGCCAATATTTAGCAATATCACATTTGCCTGGACGAGAAAATGACCGGAAAGTTGAACTGTTAGTGTTTTACTTCATGAAATAGGTTAAAATTTCCGGAAAATCCCAAAAACAGTGTAATAATTTCGGTGGATTTATCCCATAATATCATAAAGTAAAATGGGCATAAAGTGGAACGATTGACAAATTGCATGGGGAAGTTGGCAAACCAAAAATAATGCGACGTCATGCGCAATTCACAAAAAAGTCGGTTTAAAAGCGTCACAGCTGGATACGTTATTTCTAGAATAGACGCATGTTATTGAGGGTAGCGAAGTTTCGTAGTCGTCCGATCAGAAAAAAATCGTTCATTTCCGAAAATAACCGAGAAAACAACCTGTCTTTGTGAAAGAGTGTGCTATCAAAATCTTTAGCTTTCCGTATTTAATTTCCTGGTTCGGTAAAGTCTGGATTTTGTTGATAAGCCAATATGAAGGTTAAAACTCACGAAATACATGCAAACCTCATACAGAGTGGCTGCAATAATTATTGCCTGCAACATGAAAAGGAAGCGTACTCTAATTTACGCTATTTTAAGTATACTCTCTGGAACAACAGTTTGTCTTCCAGTTGGACAACAATCACAAGAACACTTGTTTCTGGTCACGACAATGGTTGTTGTATATTCTCTAACGTCAACTGTATATGCCACCCCAATCGGTGAACCTTACCCTGGTTGAACATCTGTATTATTTACTCTTACTTGAGGCACATATCCTCCAAAAATGTTTTTAAGAACGTATTCTAAACAGCTAGGAAAATTAGTTCCTAGTCCCTCGGTGTGATTCAATATCTTTCCAATTCGATGCATCATTATCTGGCACTCGTGAAGTTTGAATTTGATTGGTTGTTAATTAGAATCTGTTCATTTTTCTTCCCGTGCCAATACTTTGTGCTACTCGATTATGATCATTTTCTTGGCCTTGCTTGCGTTATGTGTATTAAGTGAGAATAAATACTTTGGTGTTTTCGTTGCATCTTCTCATAAGTATTTAGATGCGCACTCTTCAGCCTCCTCTCTCCTAGAATAATGTACCAACAATATTAATAGGTCAGTCGTCAGAGCGCTAGGCAGTCGAACGGAAGATCATGGTTCGAAACTCACTGGTGACAGAGGGGTTTATATCGTGACTGGTTGTCGAATACAAGTTGACTCAGCTGTGAATATATACCTAAAAATTCCAGGCTATGCGCAAACTCTGCTCTCTGATTGCCGAACAGATAGGTCGAATTGTCCAGACATTATTCTCTACGAATATTTTTTATGGGAGATGTCGGGTATTACCCATTAGACCCCGAAGAGCTGAGGCACGCAGCACATATTCATCTTGACAAGTAGTAATCCCCGTAATGCTTGATATCAGAAATGCTTTCAGAAGAAATTAAACAATAGTTTCGGAGTCTGAGCTACCTCTTTCGGATATTGAGGGATTATCTGCAAGATCACCGCTTGCTCTATAAAACGTTGGAGAGTGAGAGGAACATGAAGATTGCGTTGTCACAGAGACACATCTTACGGTTGGACATCTGTTCAAAAAGCGCAAACCAAACTTGGAATGTTGATGCCTTTCAGAGGAAAATGAAGTGGTCATCCTAACTAAAAGGGGAATACTACCTTTGCGTCCCGTGTGATCGACGGGTGGATTAGAGAGATAAAGCCATTGGTATGTACCTTGGATTGACGTTAGACTCGAAAGTGACTTTTATCGAGAAAATGAAGCAGCAGGTAGTGTTTTGGCCTTGAGGCGGCTAATGACAAACGCCTCTAGTATGCTTTGTTTTGAGGGCAACTGAGTCCGCTCTACTCTATGTTGCGGAATTTTGAGTTGACGCTCTTAGTTCGGAGGTGTATCGTGGGCGTCTGATGTAGATATAGAGATGGGGAGCCTTGCGGGTGTCATTTGCATACCGCGCTGCCTCAGTTGCAGTTGCGATCGCGATCACGGGAGTAATTCCTGTTGCCCTACTTGCTAAGCAACGCAAGACCGAGCGGAAGGGAGAGAACTCAGGGAAGGTAACTGATCAGGGTAATAATCACAGGCTTTGGCAATGCTGACGAAATTGCCTCCTATAGGGCAGACACACTTCGAGGCCCAGGTTCAATTGGATTGTCGCCCCAACGATTATTATTAACAATATTGGCAGTCACTTGACTGGTACGTATCCCAACGAGATGCGGTTCCGGTTAGTTTCAGCAAGCCGTTTATAACCCAGCTTCTGTCAACAGATTTGCATATAGGAATTTTCGGATTATAACACAACTAGCAAGGATCATGGTCCTTTGAATCTCAATGTACATTCCGATTCTTAGATCAAGCGACTTCAGCGTGTTATGTAACTCTCGCTGAAATCACAAATAATTAGCTCCATGGTCAATAGCAGCCCTACGATAGTTTAACCCAATCATTACCGACGATTGTCTGCAGGATGTACTTCTATAACGGGTTGTAAGGGTGAGTCTGCAAGTGAATTATACTGCTCTTCACAATTGCAACTGGAGGAAGGAGTCGATAAAAATATGCCATATCCTAAATGGAAGGTAGGAATGAATCTGCCCCGTATAGCAGGGATCAATCGTTTGTTCGAGACTTCGATATAAAAATTTTAGGACAGTGAATTCTTTATGTGCGCTCCCTGCACAGTGTCAGTGTCGACAATTTGCTGAACTAAAGTTATATTCTTCCTAAGATCCCATTCTCAACTCTCGAATTTCACAGAAAACATTTATTTAAGGCCAAGGAGATGAGTAGATAAAAGCTTAGAGCTTTCGAGTGACAATGATGGTAATTTTACATGTACTATCCCCACATAGTAGCACTAAGTATTCGGATGGAAGAGCATGAACATGATGTTAGAGCTAAGATTAGACAAAAAAGCAAAGGCGGATTTTGCTTTATTAATGCGACAAGCATTTTTTCTTCTTTTTCTTCAGCCTTTCTTTGCCCCGTTCACAAGACAGATCGGCTCGTGTTGATCGGTTTCGCCATTTGGCTTTCTCAAATTTTTAAATCCCCATCCAGCGTGTCAAGCCACCGTCGTTTCGGTCGGCCTTTTGGTAGTTTACTATCGACTTCGATGTTCAGACCAATTTTGGCTAGTGAATTCTCTTCAGCGAAGATGCTTCTCTCGCAATTTTTCCACGATCGGTGAAACCCCATACCGATCGCGGATTTTCCCATTTCGGATGTGTCACGTCACTAATTCAACGAAACATTTTCATCTCCATTACCGCAAGACGCCGTTCATTGTCTTTTATAGTTGACGACGATATTGCGGTAAATTTTAGATTTGAGACGTTCGTTGATACGTGGATCACAAAGAACACCAGCTGTGGAACGCTACTTCATCCAGGTTACGTTAACGAGTGAAGCAATTTCATAACGTAGTTCTCCATTGGCTGATAACGTTGACCCGAGGTATTTAAATCCTCAGTTTTGGGCAGGTCACTGCCGCTGAAAGTGATTGTGCCTGTTTAATGGGGATCGGTCGTCAAAAATTCAGTTTTATTCAGATTCAATCTGAGACCGTGTTGCATTAGGCGATCATTCCATTTTTGGGCAAATTGTTCGAGATCATTTTTGCTATGTGATGCTAGGAAAATATCATCTGCATAAAGCTGTGTATAATGAGCCGAACGTTAGGTGTCCCGAAATTTCGAAATTTACTTTTCAGATCATGGTAGAGCAATTACACTCAGCCCAGTTCTTCTGGCACTAAGTGTTGTCGTAGAGCATACCAGATGGGTTCGTGTGGCACACGCTCAAACGCTTTCTGTAAATTCAGAAATGCAATGTAAGGAGGTCGATGGTTCTCACGGTGTTTTTCTATGAGTAACCGCGCAGCGTGTATTGCGCCAGTAGTTTCAGAGTTCTTGACAAAGCCGGCTTTATTCAGGGTTATTTCAACGATTTCGTGAATACTGTTGGCGAAAATGCATTAAAAATCTTCATAGTATGAGAAAGTAACCGGATCGGACAGTAATTTGAACATTTTGCTGGACTACCTTTCTTTTTCTATATTGGAACTGTAGTTCTTTCGTGCCAATCAGATGGTGTCCTTCCTTCCTGAATAACCCGATTAAATAATTCACTGGGCCACAGTTTTGGATCCCAGCTCAGATGCGATGTCGTCAGTTCCTGTGGCTTTTCTCGATTTCATTCGTTTTATTGTTTCCTCGACTTCAGTTGTGCTGACAGGTGGAACTGGTCCAAATGTCGGCGATGATTGTGGAAGTGGAGGATGAGCAAATTCTTCAGGTGTCGGGTGTCTAGTCTATCGGAAAGATTTTAATAATGGGCCGCTCGGGTCACAACAATCGCTTTCTTTGCTTCCCGGATGACATTCTTGTAAATTTTTCAATTGGCCAGCGTTTTCTGGTCGAGAAACTTATGGTAGAGGCATTTTTTTCACGGACCTCGATCACAACATCGTCATTCCAAAGTCAAATATCTCGGTGGATGTACTGTTTACTTGGCTTGATGACTCCAAGGGTTGTAGAGGCCGCTTAGTGAATAGTGTCTTTCATTTGGTTTCACGCTTCTCCTACATTCGTAATAGTTGGTAATCGTGTAAGTGAGATCATTTCTTCTTTCTTCTTACGAAATCGCCACCATTTAATGGCATCATGCAAACCCTCTGAGATGACAATGCCAACACCATATTGAGTATGTGGGCTACCAAATTAGAGAAGTTTATAGCCACTTTTACCGCGCTCGCGTTCAATCTCGCAGCTTTTGGCACCAGACCATCGGGTTTTTTGCAAAACGCAAATATCAATGCGCCATTTCCGAAGGGCTGTTGCGAGTTTCTCGATTTTTCCAGTTAGGGTGCCAACCATTAGCGCGCAGACAGGTATTTGATTTGTTCGGACTAACTTACTTACATCCAGACGCTGTCCATGTGTCAAGAACCCTTGCCCATTTCTGGACAGAACTGGGGCCCGTCTTGCCGCGTCGACTGAGGTGAACGCTGGTTATTACTCTATCCGACCATCTTGTTTCTAACGACATTGTATGCATTTTCTTTCTATCGCCGAACCTGTCACCAAGAGAGATCAAGTAGGATTTAGCATAGTTGTAAGTAAATACTCTTCCTATTGCACTTATGGGCAGAACAAACAGTTTATACATCTGCAAGTCGTTTTTCCTCTTTATGCTGGTCCCAAGCCCTGGTAAAAGAAGAGGTTTTGAGGCAACGTACTTTGTAATCTCAGTAAAACAAAAATAAAATGGTGAGGGAAAGAGTTAAATAGAGTATAGATGGAGTTAATCTATAAATCGGGGACTAGCCCGAAGTAATGTGACAAACGGTTCCAGGCTAGCTCTCTGACGATGGGGAGGTGTTTAGTTGGTAGTCCGACGACATACCAAATCGGGAGTCCAACACTGTATGCGTTAATGCATTCACCTACCCTACCCCAAAAAAAAAAAAGACGGCTCGTATTGAATTTGCGGGACAACGATCTGCTCCCCTGCTAGCAGATGCAGTACTGACACAAGCGAATGCGAAAGATGAGATGAGATTAGAGACCAATATCAACACCTTTTTTTGGTTTCGAATATTCAGAAAAGGACTCCTAACATTACATCTAATCACAATATGGTCTATTCGTCTGAATATTTTTTGCTGGTCAACAGAATCCCAACTGATCTAAGGCAGGCCCTGGGCTTGAACCGTATGTTTTCGATGACGAGGCGATGAAAGTTATGTAAATCTACAAGCCTTTCACCGCTGTAATTAAAATCATCAAAACCACCCACCCATATATGTGCGAGCAAGGTGTTGTCAGAACCCACTTTGGCATTCAGACCACCGATCACACTCACGATCTTCTCTTTTCTCCTGCATCGAGTGCAGCTACTCAATGATTGCAGTCTTCGTCTCTATATCGGAAATCTTCAGAAATCGATTCGCAGGTGATGAGAGCGTGATTTTAGCCATCAACAACAGAACAACACTGGATTCCAGAGTATAGCAAGATGCGGATGATTCTTTCTCGACACCAGAAATCCACTTTGGTTAGGCAAAAAAGCCTGGCTTATTTCGCTTGCATTCTCACTCAAGTTTAGCAAAGCATACATTTCGGAGTCCCTCCATAACATTAAAAGTTTGTACGCGCATTTGAGAATGGTCGTTTGGTGAAATACAGTTATTCCACTTAAAATATATTTATTTCTTCATTAGTTTTAGAAACTCTCCAGTACTTTCGGATTTAAATTAACAAACGAACTCAATTTTTCTATACCGTGCTAACGCTGAATCTATTGCATATTCAAAATTAGAAAAACTACAATTTGCCATTTCGATCACGGCCCTGAGGGTTTTTGGCGATAGAACCCGTGGCGGGTGGACGTCAAAACTTTGGCTTGTTTAGCGAGACCATCTTGGCTATCCGCCGACGTGCAAACTGAATGTGTGCTCTCCACGTTTGAAGACCTCATAGTGACCTCCGTATGGGAGCTGCAGCGACTTCCAGTGGAATCAGTCCTTAACATAACGGGGGTGCATATTTCAAGCACCTTATTGGTGTGGATCGCTGGCTGGGGCTGGTGTGACGAAATGGCCCCTGTAGCAGGCACCACTACCTGGTCTCTCCAAGTCGTCTGGGTTTTTTTTACTAGACACATGTTGAATGTCTGATGTGGGGAAAGTGCCGAAATTGGCAAGGGAATGCTTTGTGGGTCTTCTACCTTAAGGCAAAAGTTGGAAGTATAGAAAAAACGGAAATGCTTGATGCACTGTTACGCGCAAATTATTCGCGATGGTAGGCGTATTTGAAACAACCAAACGCTTGGAGAACTTCCGGGGATGATACAACCAGGTAAGAAGGGGTTAAGTTAGACCTGGTCGTGAAGGACTTTAATCAGTAAACGGCGGTAGAAGTTTACCATACCCCTGTTAAGATCTTCGACTGTGTTTGGCAGCGAAAACTCGCAATCGCTTCCACCTTGTGTGAGTTGGGTTGTATGCCGACTGGGATAATGGAATGGCGTAGGGATTCCTCCTACTGCAGGAGAAATTTGCAATTTTCATCGTTAAGAATTCAGCCATTGGCAAGCAGGCGATGAAAAGTGCACTAGAGATGCGCGAATCCTTGGACTCCGTGGAAGGTCCAACCAGAATGTCATCCAAGTAGACGATGAGGAAATCCAAGCTTCCCAGTACAGGATGGATGAACCTATGAAGGGTTTGCACCGCATTGCACATGACAAAAGCCATCCATGTGAACTCGAAGGGTCCGAAAGGTGTGCAGTTGCTGTCTTTGGAATATCTTTCAGCTACGGCAATTGGGTGGTAAGCCTTGGCGGGATCCAAGGTTGGGAAAAGACGATAGTTTGCTAAATAATGCCCAAAGTATTGGATGAGTGAAATGGTGTACCGGCTAGAAATGGTCTGGGCATTCAGACTTCTGTAATCTCTACAGGTCGGCATTCAACATTAAGCTTGGGGACCAACTGCTATGCGAAGGTGTGCATATATCCGGCTTAAAAAGTTAATAAAACTCTTTCCCCACAACAGTCACCTTCTGGGGTGGTTAAGAACGCACTGCTAAGAAGATTGAGGAGCCAGTGGTGCTTATATGGTGCTGAACATCGTGTTTAACTGGCCGAGATAAACTGCATTCGGTAGTAATGTTGCGACATTTTTGGAGGACTGCGCGAAGGCGCGGGTCCTCAAAAATGATGGAGAAAGTGTTCTTTGCGCAGATTGAAATTTTTCCTATGTGTGCTATTTTATGGGAACTAACTTTTATTTCACTAATTCACTGATAAGAGTATTTCGCGCCTATTAAGTGTGTAAGGATTATAAACCATCAATCTAAAGATATACCAAATCTAGCGTCGGCTTCACTAGCAGAAAGTTAACAACAGAGAGGATTACATAAAAATCAAATATAAGTAACGATGAACATTTAATATGATAATATGATTGAAAGAAAGCTGAACTTGAAAACCAAAGAAAGGAACAGTAGATACGCTACCTGGTTCTCTGCCTCTTCTCGTTGAAACGGCAATCAAGGAAATAAGATCGCTGAAAGTAACAGGTGTCAGGTCACGACAAAACTCAACAAGACGAAAAATTGGTATCTAACACTTTGGCTAAGTGAGTTATTGAGGAGCATAGAACAGTAGCAGTTTTCAAAGACAGCATAACCGTTGCAAGTTACAACAAGAAGAAAAGTCCACGAGTAGTTTTCAAATTACCTTCCTATTCGGTCACCCCACGAAGAAGTTCACACAGTACTGAAATTATCTTGAATTAAGCTGGAATTGGCAAGAGCTCTGGCAGCACTGACGCAATACTCACTAAGAGGCATAGAGAAATACAGCAAATAGTCGCCCAATTTTCTATGATCTGGACCGGCACCAGCTGATCTGTTATGCACTGCGATAATATCTAGTACTAGAAGAACTTCGTTAAACTACTTTGCGATCCGATGAACAATGTTTGAAATAAGACGGGTATATTTAAAACCTCCGGTGCCTTTCTTGGTGTTCACTGTTCCTCCTCTACGCCCAACAGCGTTAGTTTCATAATAAACCTAGCCTCAAGCAACTCGGATTGATACCGTTGGTTCCTATAGAACTGCACCAAATTGCTTCACATATCACTGTAACTTGAATGAAGTGCCACTAGTGCATTAGCCAAAATCTCTAATGTAGAATCTATCATTGCGTTGTTTGCAATATCGTACTCTAATGTGTCGAATGCGGGACGAGTACCGAGTATAAGAAAGGCCGCGTCCTGATTATAGAGGCGGAGATGTTGCCTACATAGATGAAGTAGCTCGTATCTGTGTCTGAGATAACGTTATCCATGATCGATATGGTGCTGCATACTTCACGGAGCACTTATGAGAGAGGGATTTCTGATAGTATGGTCATATAATTGTCGCTAATAAGAATCCAGTAGCTAAGACCGACCTGAAGATCTAAATGATTATAATATATATAATATAATTTAATAGCATCCTCACCACCTAGAGCACTCTATAACGAAGGGAAGTAACAAATCCGATCCAGACGAGCCTACCCCACTACCGAGCGGTACGAAATTTCAAGAAGAAAATGGAGAAATTTGCTCATAAATCATCATTTTCATTGAATTGCGGACATTTTGAATTTGTTAAGGGGCATCTCCAGAATGAATTCACCAGTACAATAAAGCGACAGCATATTCCAAAACCCTAAAGAGTTGGTCAATTTTCATTATTGACATCATTGGCACTCTATCCGTCCAATACGAAACTGGCGAAATGGCAAACCGGGAGACTCAGTTTATTCAATCTTACTCATAAACGAGTTTTTAAAAAAAGATGTTATCCATTGACCATCTACGTACCTCTCAAGCTGTGAAGCCTGTCCGTTCATATGAAAGCATGAAAATGAATGCATAGTGGAGCATATTTTGGGGTTTGAAAAAATCTGACATATAACTTCGATGCAGTATGCAAAATTCACAAACAGAAATTCACAAACCGCCCCCATTATCGTTACAGTTGCCAAGTTTGTGTCATAGATCCGAACGAAGTGTTAGCAGAGGCTTTCAGATAACCCATCGTAATTACAATGTCAACTTTTTTGAGTAGCACGCATTTTAAAAATCAATCACAGCCGTTTTCAATAGCAAAAGTTTTTCGGCGTGAGGTCAGTCCCTATTTTTCTAACATGTTTCTACCCCTTTTAGTCGTTTTTGAAGACAAGCAGGGAAGGCTTTAAGCGCTTTTATCAGCTCCGATTCAAAAGGCTGTTGCTGGGTATTCCGAGTATGATATTCTCCCCTACTTTACTTTGCCGGATAGCCCCATCGTCCAGAACATCATCGGCCCATACCAAAGAGGCTTCACTCCAGGTAAATCAATAATGGATCAGATTTTCTTTCTGCGTCAATCGATAAAAAAACTATTGTAAGATGGCCATCAGCTGTACCATCTTTTCACTGATTTCAGGTAGCATAGCCATGGCAAACCTGAACACAGTCTTTGGGCAATTGAGCTTCCCAACTAAATTGATAAGATCAGGCTAACACTGAACAATATGTGAGATAAAAGCAGGAAGATCACACCCTAGACCGTTCACCATTAAGGACGGTCGAAAACAAAAAACTGCTTCCTTCATGAGGCTTTTTGCAAGCCAAAATATAACCCACCAAGTTTTCCTTAGAAACGATTACACCAATTGACATCGAATTTGGTGGAAAAGTGGGTACTGTGCGCACTCACGCATGCAGCGAGTAATACCTGAAATTTAAAAAAAAGGGGGGGGGGTCAGCATATATTAAAAAGAAGGATGTACATGTGGGGTAACGAATGAGAGTTAGTACTTTTCAAAGCTCGCCTCAGCTCTGACATTAAATGCACAAGAGAAGTGGACGGGGTTGAAAAGTGCCTAACCCAAAAAACTGAAAAAATCATGGCCCCCAAATGCTCTCCATGCCGATATCTTTTCAAATAAAGTTAATAATAATATATTACTCTAGTTTTTACTAATTGACTGCAAACTCTCCCTAGGTTTTTCGTAAAATCATTAAATAGTATAGGGTATAATACAATACAATGCATGATTCTGTTAGGTCTGGTGGAAATCGCTGTATTCCCAATAAATTTATGATAGTAAAATGTGATCACTACAGTGCAAATTCTAAGACTTTGAATGTCAGTAGCACGCGGAAGTGAATATTATGTCAGAAATGTGTCAACACATTCCGTGCTAGATACTAATGGGGCAAATGTCCACTCAAATGTTTTTATATAAGGAACACAAAAAATCTTTCATACCCGCAGCGTTCAGCTTTTGGTTTCCCAACTTGTTTAACCTGGCCGTGGAGAAAATGTAAGTGATTCAATTCCACCCATCTACTGGCTTATGCTGGGCACACCGATAAAAAGAAGAGAAGAAAAACTGAGATGTACAGTCTACCTTCTTGGACTGCACATTAATGAAAGCAAAAATATCGAAAGAAATAGCAACAAATAGAGAAACTGAAGCCTCTTTGGGATGGGCCGATGATGTTCTGGGCATATAAGCATACTCGGCCTAAAAAGATAGCGGAAAATATCTGATAAATGACACTCGGCACCGTGAAAGCTCTACAAATACTCCATTGTCTGAAATTTCCCTTTTTGTGTACGGCCCTCTTTGGTCAGTCGTTAGGTATTGATTCGTTTTCCCAGACCTTGACCATAGATTTGCGCTCGCTGCATTTGTCTGTCGTCTCCAGCTGACGAGACCACCAACTAGCCAATAGTTTGGTTGTTGGGTATTAGACGACTCAACTTTTCCACTTTGCCTTGACAGGATGAGCATCGATGTGTATATGGCTTCATCATCATCATTATGCCTTGTTGGTAAAACTGCTGGTGCCGTTGCTTCCTGTACTTTTCGAGTTCACAGGGACTTGTTGGTTCTCCCAGGCTACCTTTTCCTATATGTTCAGATATCAATCAAGGCTGAGAGGTGGTAGCATTCGATTAACACGTGAACAGTTTGATTGAAAGTACTCTCAATGTTAAAACCAACCAGGCTCCGTGGGTCTCGTAGAAGGCAGCCTTCTCCAACTCTTCAGTCTCCTCTGTAGGGGTGTGAAAGTTAAGGAGACTTCTAATTCGAAATTGGCCTCGCAAGAGCAGAGGGTCTAGCTATTTTCGACTGAATTGGATCTTAGACAACGAACTTATTTGAAAAAAAAGGTTACAAATTATAAAATAAAGGAAAATACCCAGGCAACAAACATTAATCGTTGCAATTTTCCACTTGATTCGCAAGTGCAGTTTGGAATTGAAGGCAACAGTTTTAATTATTTAACATTTAAAAGCTGCTTTGTAAATAGTTACACGCACAAACGATTATTTCCCCCCCCCCCCCCCTACTAACGAATTTTTCCTTTTTCAATTAATTCTGCTCACAAATGAATATTTCTTAAAACGGAGCCATGCGGTCGAATGTAAAAAGTGTAGCTTTTAATGCGAAAAATAAACGTTCAAAATTAATTGATTAATCTAAAAACAGTAGGGGAACTGTTGTTGTTGTATTTTAGAAGCGTACTAAGATGCAGATACTGCTAATGTTAGTGCCAATCAGCGATTTATAAAAACATGGCTATGTTCGGTTTAGTTAGGTTTCTGGCTTAAGTCTTTCATTAAAGTCAAGTTTGTGGCAAGAGTCTTTTGTTTAGTTGTCACTTTACGTGTTCACACTCTGAGAGGATCCTTAATGAAAGTACATTTAACATTAAAGCGTCCAACATAAATAAAACAACGCAGCAAACGTAGATCAGCTTCAAACTGAAATGAGGTTATTTCACTGAATCACTCTAAGTCACTTAGCTTCATTCGTACCCATATGTACATATATTTGCCCATGTACTCCTGTGTGCATTTCGAATGAACATGCATACATACATTTATTCGCTTCATTTAATTTTTTAAGTTCTTTCGTTTCGCATCAAATTCCCGACATTAAAATGCATAGCATATCTCTAGACAGAAACCAATCAAAATGACATTATCTCTCTCGCAAAGTATTTCATTAAAAATAATATAAAGTGAAAAAATAAATGAACGGAAAGGAAAGGAAACGAACTGAAGTCTGAAGGGCTAAGGCTCTGGTTAACCTCGATAGCTGGCGAGTAGTGAGTGGATTGCGCCTTCGTTGCGTTAATAACATTGTCGGACTTTTGGACATATTCAGGGCGACGGACAACAACAGCGCGAATTGGCAAAGATGCGGTATTTTTCACAAGATAGTTTGTAGATTGTTGAATGTTATAATATCTTCAGTATTGCCGTCGTTGGAAAAGTGAGTGCATATTGACGAGATTACTCAGGAAGCCAGTCTACTTCAGCATAGTTTAGACTTTTACTGCATCGAACGGCACCACATAGGAGCCAGCATGAAAAGCGTATCACTGCCTTTGCAAGAAACGGACATTCATCGTTTTCCATGCATCTTTTTCATTATTATTATGCCAGGGCTGAATCTCTACGTATGTACATGTATGCACCGTATTTCGGGATTAATTCACATTATCCATAGTACATCGAAATGCTTTTCCGCTGAAAACGTTGGGGCCTCTTCGAAGGTTCGTGCTAATGTAACGATCTCACCGAGGCAGTTACAGCTCGGCTGAGAGAAAGGCAAAGTAATGCGATTGAATTGAAAGAAAAGTCGAAAGCCTTAGTGATCGAATGCACTTTTTGTTCTTTCTCTTGTGTGGCAACTGCACTCTATGCACCAGCGTTTAAAAAAGTAACGAAAAAGGAATTTGAAATTTAAACGAAAATGCATGCCATTCTCTTCCATGTTTTGTTGTCCTTCTTATGGGTTTTCAATTCGTGTTAAATTTTAAATCGTTACGTGTTGAGAAACCTTTTCATTTTTGCCGAAAACTTGGGACTGCAGTGTGTCTTTGGTAGGTATTGAATTGTGCCCTGAGGTGTTGCGTAATATCATAAGAGGAAAATGACCAGCTAAATGCTCTGAATACCAGGTATAATGTTGAATTTGAAAATATTCACTCTGATTTGATTTTCGGGAATCACATCATAAAACAGATTTTGGGGTTCCTATTCTCCTATAATTCCTTATAATCCGGAATTAAATTTTGGGAATATTCGCTAATACAGTTTCCTCAACTAATTAGAGTAGTTTCAATATCAACTAGACACTCGGGATGGCAAGAGAGTACAAAAAATATCGAGCACTTCCATTGCGTTAATGACGAGAACGGTAGTTTACTTACCAACCGTCGAGCCGCAACGGATAGATGGCGAGAATACTTCAAGCAGATTTTAACTCAAGAATATGCTCATCCTCTACTTCCACAATCATTGCCGACATTTGGACCAGTTCCACCTGTCAGCGTAACTGCCTCGGGCTGATTCCAGTTAACGCGTTGGGGAGTTCCATCCCCACGTACTCGAGGAGGGCGGTCAGACCCGAGTCTGCAAGTGACTCATCTAAAATGGCTCTGCCACGAAGCCTCACCGGAGGTTATCTGGTACCATGGGAACCGGGATGGCCTTCTGAGAGCATATGCTCCAGGAGAATTCCTGGAGTTACGGTTATTTGAGGTTGGCCCCTAGTGGGAGTTTCATGGTGGTTGTGGTTATGCCTACATCGCGGGCAGAGCCGGATTTGTCAAAAACTGCGGAACTACTAATACACGCTGCGCGATTACTCATGGAGAAACACCGTGAGAAGCATCGCCCTCTTTACATTGTATTTCTGGATCTAGAGAAAGCGTTTGACCGTATGCCACACGGACTCATCTGGTATGCTCTACGATAACACTTAGTACGAGAAGAACTCGTGCGCAAGGTTTAATTGCTCTACTACAATTCAACAAGTAAAGTTCGAAGTATAACGGGTGTATCAAAAGCGCTTCATGTCTCTATTCGTGCAGCATCTAATAGCAAAAATGATCTCGAGCAACTTGTCCAAAAATGGAATGATCGCCTCATGCAACATGGTCTCAGATTGAATCTAAACAAAACTGAATTTTTGACGACCTATCCCCATGAAACAGGCACAATCACTGTCAGCAGCAGTGACCTGCCCAGAACTGAGCGATTTAAATACTTCGGGTCAACGCTATCCGCCAATGGAGAACTGCGTTATGAAATTACTTCGCATTAACGCAACGTGAATAAAGTGGCCTTCCATAATGTGCTCTTTGTGATCGACGTTCTTCCTATCGCTCTCTATGGTTTTGAGTGTTGGCTGACTATAGAAAACAATGAATGGCGTCTTGCGGTAATGGAGACGAAAATATTGCGTTGGACTAGTGGCGTGACACGTTTTGATCACATCCGAAATAAGGATATAAAGATTTCATATTTATCATATTTGAGAAAATTTCTACATATTTTCCACTAAAAGAATCAAAAAAATTACTTTAGACATAAGTATTTTGCTCGTCCTAAATAAACAAACCAACCTTGCCTATCAATGTATACTGATGTACATATTACGCAATAAAAATAATAATGTCAATGAAGGTTGCACTGCGTCCAAGAAGAACTGCCGCTTAAGTGGTTACAGTAACTTATTAACTGTAGCCAATAGGAATTAAGTTCCCTACTTTCAATTATTTCAAGTTCTTTTATTTGCCCTCGTTGTCATGCTATCCCTTGGTTACAGTAATTCAGGATACCGCTTATAAAGAATCTCTACCTTTCTTTACTTTAGACAGCTCCTCACATCGTTGATAAGCCCACACATGCTGAAGATCGCCCCCTTGCCTGCATCTGCATGTGGGAATAAAGAGAAGTTAATGTAGCATGTTTGTGTAATTCGTTATCAGTTATGCTGAATGGTACTATAGTGAACTTATTGATCCGCAGCCTCGCCCTTCTGCACCAGGCACTAGCGGTAGCTTTAAAATTCACATAAACTTATTCCACCAGCTATGTGCGTGGGATTTCATTATCATTAACAGCACAAGAACCGGTATCCGGTCTAGGCCCGCCTTAATAAGGAACTTCAGACCCCCCGGTTTCGCGCCGAGGTACACCAATCTAATATCCCTAAAAGCTGTCTACGCCATCGCTCCATTTCAATCAGGGTTTGCCTCGTCTTCTTCTTCCTTTTCTACCATAAATATTGCCCTTACCGACTTTCCGGATTGGATCATTCTCATTCATACAGATTATTTGACCCACCCACCGCAACCTGTTGATTTTATCCACAACCAAACCAGACGGTCATTGTATCGCTCATAGATTTCGTCGTTATGTACGCTACGGAATCACTCATTATCATGTTGGCAGCTGAACATTTCTTGGAGAATTCTTCTCTCTAATGCGGCCAAGAGTTCGTATTTTTGTTTGTTTTTTTTGCTAAGAACCCAGGTTTCTGCGTAATACGTAAGGACTGGCAAGAGCTTGTACATTAAGAACCTTGACTATATGGTGAGATATGCGCGGATTTCATCGTCGTAGCTGTTATCGGTTGTAATTTTTGACCCTAGATAGGAGAAATTTTCAACGGTCTCAAAGTTGTAGTCTCCTATCTTTATTGCTTTTGGTTGACCAGTGCGATTCGATGCTGTTCTTTCTTTGGTTTTTGCCGCTGATGTTGCCACCATGTATTTCGTTTTGCCTTCGTTACTGTGCAGCCTGAGATCTCGCCTTGCTTGCTCGATCTGAATGATGGTAGACTGAACATGTCGGGCAGTTCTTCCCATAATGTCAATATCGTCAGCGTAGGCCATTAGTTGGGTGGATTTGAAAAGGATGGTGCCTCTCGCATTTGCATCTGCACCTCAAATGACTTTCTCCAGGGCCAGGTTGAAGAGAACGCATGATAGGGCGTCCCCTTGTCTTAGACCGTTGTTGATGTCGAATGGTCTTGAGAGTGATCCTGCTGCTTTTATCTTGCCTCGCCTAATCAGTCTTATTAGTTTCGTCGGGATACCGAATTCTCCCATGCCCGTGTACAGTTTTACCCTGGCTATGCTGTCATAGGCGGCTTTCAAGTCGGTGAAAAGATGGTGCAACTGATATCCATATTCCCACAGTTTTTCCATCGCTTGCTGTAGAGAGAAAATAGGATTCATAGTTTCTATATGTCCATCAAATTTCATTTGAAGTGATGGAATTGTTTTGGAGAGAAGTGCGTGTAACAGACTGATATCTAGAAAAATTGTAAACCGATTTTAATAGGGTTTTATTTTACATAAAACCTTAACAATCCGCGACTTTGCATCTTAATGTTTTCATCATAGTAAGATGAACTAAACTGTGCCCGGGATAAAGGAAATATGTATACTACCAGGATACAATTAGGTATAAATGTTAGGTTCGTACATTTATTCTGGAGTCTAAGTTCTCCATATACTTATCCACAACAAAAATATATTGCAATTTCTATCCGTATGTGAACGGCTAAATCTATTTCTATCCGTCATTCGGCCATCTATTCCCGGGATGAAGTGCTTAATAGTATGGCTAAAAAATTTTTCAATCACCCTCACACAATATTGCGATTTAGATTGCTGCAGCCATTTGAAGCCATTAAAAAATCTAAAAACGATTATTACAAAAGAGCACGAGCGGGAGCTGGGTGATTTTTGAAAGTTTTCCGTAACAATATTTAGGCGCCGATGGGTCTACTTTTTACAAACTTTGTGAAGGAACTGGAGTAGACCCGACAAATCACCCTCAATGTGTAACTGATATTTCAAGTTTCAGGTTGCAGTTATTTCGCCCGAAAGAGGAAGCTTTGATCTTTATAACTTTGTAGAATCCATCAAACTTTTCAGGGTCAAGGTCGTCTTCATGGCCCATATCATTGTTAAACATTTAGAATCAAAACATATTGCCATTCCATCCTCCCTATAGAGACTTTATTAATCTGCTTCATAATTTTTCAAAGCAAATTCAAATTTTTCCGACAAATTTTCAAATGAGACCTAGACCTAGACCTAGAGGGATTTTTTTGTCGGATAATGAGAAAAGAGATGGGGGCGAGACCTATTTCCCACACACACACATTTTTACTTATCAACGCACCTCGTATACTGGATAAATTATGCCGTAATAAGACCCTTACTAATATCTATGGAGCTTTAGTTGGTGGGTAAAGGTGAAGCAAAGGAATGCTGCGGAAGATATATCCTGCAAAGACTCGACTGCTTCTCCATTCGGATGTCATGAAGAGTGCACCCGCTCTTGACCTTGTTGCAACTGCTTTAGACTGCATAGACCTTATAAAAAAGGGAGAAACGGGGAGAAATCACAAACCTAATTTGGGAAATAGACAGTAATTTTATATTTTCGATATTCTGCCAAGATTAAATAGTCAAGACATTAATTATTATGTCCTGGAAAAACAAACAAATCGGAATACTGGAAGCTGGACGATTCGAGTATAAAGGCTTTGCGTTCATCTTGTGTGAAAAATTTCCTATGAATGTTTTTCCTTTCGTATTGTATTGTGATGTTTTCAACTCCTTCGCTCATATGAGCTCACTTTATATGATGATGATGGCATACACGTCTTGGATTGCGATAAATTCAAGTGAAATATAACATTTCAACCTTCTATAATTTTTTTAATAATTGAGTTTCCTTCAAACTTTCCGAAATTGTGTCTTATATTATTAATTTTAACGGTACCACTAAGATGAATTTAGAGAAGGTTTTCGGAAAAATTTCAAATATATGGCAATATGCTTTTATTAACTTCATTTGAGCAGGTATCGGAATCGGATATATTAGTGTTTATATAAGTGCACCATTGCGAACTTTTTTAGGTTTTTGCATGGATAGGTACTGAGAACGAGACCTGTTACACTTTTTGGAAAATAGATGGTTCTGTTTGAAGGACTCACGAACCGGCTTGATCACCGAATCTACTAAAGCAGTTTGAAAGAAAGGTAAATAAAGCACAAAGCCTCTAAGGCAACAGTTCCTACCTGGAATCTTCACTGAAGACTATTTCTAAACTTCCTAGTCACTGCAGTACTTTGTGATGAACTATACAGAACTGTATGTCCAGATGGCTTAGCGGCTAGAGCACTAAGCTGTAGTAACCGAAAGTCGCAGATCAAATCCAGACGGCTTGGTAGCTAAAGCAGCAGAGTAGGAAGCAAATGTACAGAAACAGCTCTGCGGAAAGACCGTCAAGCCCAGCTTTACTCCATGTCATACCAAAGCTGATCTGTTCAAAAGCGGAGTGATCGGCTCACGCAGCACCGTCTCAGATTGAGTCTTAATAAAACAACATTTTGACAACTGATCCTCATGAAACGGATAATGTCACTGGCAATTTAGATGACTCGAATCATGGCTAACAGCCAATAGTGATCAGTATTATGAAATTGATTCATACATATTGCATGAAGTCACCTTCCACAACTAGCGTTCTTGGTGCTCGACGTATCAACGACCGCCTTACATTCAATGTCGCCCGCTATGGTCCTGAATGTTGGCCCTCTATAGAAGGCAATGAATGGAGCTTTGCGGTTATGGAGAAATGTAAAATGACCACATCCGCAATACGATTAATATGGGGTTGCACCCATCGTAGAGAGATTGCGCGAGAGGCGTTTTCAATGGTGTGGGCATGTAATTCGTGTTGATGAAAACTCACTCGCCGTTGGAGAAGCTAATTTTCTGGCAGTTTTCGGTACCGTTATCTAGAATGGCACGCATTTTATAAATAACAACTCGGGTTCTGATTTGGTAGCCAAGGTCGTTGTTGTGTTGCTCCTATGTAAAAACGGAAGCCGGTATTTAAGTTGAACAGCCTCAACTTAGTGACGTCGAGTTTTTTATTAACATTAGCAGAACCAACGTTATCTAAAGACACAAATTGGTCAATGGAAACTCATTTCGTTGACACTTACCTTGAATTTGACCGTCCTTGCCTCTTTCTCGAAATCTAGAACCATTTGGCCAATTTCATCAGTCTGGGAGAATACAAGGTACCAACGATATAGTCAAGGTGTTGACCGAAAAATGTCATGACCCAGCTCCACCATGCCTTTCTGACAAGATAGTGTGAAGATATGGTACTAGTCGCAGAAAGTAAATTTGTGGTACTACTTACAGAAAGCAGCCCTGGTGACTTTGCTACACTTTATGTTGGTCGTATCCATTCTCATATTCAACAACAATATTCGACGAAAATAGTTGAATCGTGGATCTAATCTGCTTGCACTGTTCAGTAATGAATTGCAGGGTAGTAATATAGACAGTAAGGAACTACATCCTTGCCCTGGATCTTAATAATCACCGCTTTTCTTTATTTTGGACTTGTCTCAGATTGGCACTTTAATTTTTGAATTTTGTTCCACATCACACCCAGCGACTTAACCCTGCTTGATTCCATTAATAGTAGAGTTGATTTCGCTTCAGTTTTGAGCAATTTCACTGAATAATACAAGAGTGCAGAATAGGGTGAAACATTCTTGTCAAATTTGAAGCTGCTATCACAATGGGGGAGAAGTTTATGGCTTCAAGGTCTAAAAATTTGTAAAATGGGCGAAACGGGAGTAATCTTTCCTTCATCCGCAGCGTTCACCAGTTCAATGGAGGAAAAGCTGCAAATTAGCTTATAGAATAACCAACCAACAACCGCTGTATGGCACGAAAATCATTATCATTTGCGGTAGCTTATGCATCCTTCACCAGCAAAATACAGTGACATCCCGTTAATTCGTGCCCAGGCTACCCGTATTTCCCGTTAATTTGTACGACTTTGCTAATCCCTAGGGAAAGCACCCCCTAAATGGTAACAAACAATGCATTCAGACCTCTCGGTAATTCGCATTACTTTTATACTAGATGTTACTTAATTCTTATAATTCGCATCTTCAGCTCAAAAACTCCATTAACTCGAATTATTTGCTGAAGGAGGAGAGAAGACAGTGATAGGTGGCGGAGATTACGTCATTGCTACGGAGACAAAGGGAAATTTGAAGATTTGATATTTTTTTCTCTTTCTACTATTAAACAAGACACATGCCACCGAAAAAAGTTAGCGTCTGTTTCAAGGAGAAACAAATCATAAACTGTATGACCAGTGTTTGTAGCAAATTGACGCATCGAAGCGTTTATACTCCCGATAATTCTTAATCCTAATAATTCATACCCTCACTCCGTTGAAAATAGGAAATATCTGGATCTTAATGTATTTCCTTTTATCAGGTTGTACGCTACGCAACAGGCAGGTCTTTTAGCTCTCTTTGGGGAGGTGGCAGAAAACTGTGGTTGAATTAGATATGCAAACAGTTTTCAAGACGGTTTAGAGCTCATCAACCTTCTGGGAGAGTTGCTCAAGATTTCCACCATTTCCACATTAAGAAAGGTTTTCCAGGTCACAAAAGCTTATTGAATTCCCCTACAAATAAAAACGAACAACATTACAACAGCTGTCAAATAATGGTCTCTCTAGACCCTATGTTGAAGTGTTTTTAAGGTCTGTCTTTTTTTTTCGGCGTTGGAAGGTGGAAAGTTCAAAACCTACTCTGGCTCCTGCCACCCAGTTATATGAGACTTCTACTCACTAAAACCACCTCCTCATTCCACTCTCCCCACGGAACTCCTATAAAGTATTGCGTCGCGGGGCTGGATCAGCTTTTAACTGCGGCTCATTATGGTTCTCTCCCTTCCCTGTTTTCGTCGTGGTTCCAGGCATCCGTTGACTCCAGCATAAACTCCACAATGTTTTCGGGTGTTAAACGCCTGTCTGCGACCGCTTCCATTCTTGTTCGGTGTGCGATGAACCTGGGGCAATCAAATATGACATGCTCCGCATTCTCAGCCACGTTACCACATTTTGGGCAGCATGGTGATTCGTCGTGACCAAATCGATGTAAATAAGTACGATAACCTCCATGTCCACTTAAGAATTGTGTTAACTCGTAGCTTAATCCCCCGTGGCTTCGTTCAAACCATCTCCGAATGTCTGTCTGTCTGTCTGTCTGTCACAGTCACTTTTCTCAGAAACGGCTATACCCATTGACACGAAATTTGGTGAGAAGGTGGGAACTGTGGACCCCCAGACATGTAGTGAATGATATCCTTCTACGTTGAGATTTAGGGGGGGTCCCCATATATGTAAAAGGGGGTATAATGAAAGGTCTCCATTAGTACTTTTTGAAGCCGGTCTTACTTTTGAGATTTGTTAGAAAGTCGGGGAGTGGGAGGGGTGGAAAGTGATGATTTTTTAACGGACCCATTCTCAGAAACTACCCAACCGAAAAACCTGAAAATAATCATGAAGCTGCCTCTATATGGTGCCCAGGCCTCAAAATACTCTCCATATCGATATCTATTCATATTAAGTTAATAATAGTATAGTACTATATTTTTGGCAAAATTGAGTAAGCATATTATCTCCAAGTTTGATCAAAATCATACTATTAGTAACAAAGTTACAGTAGCTCAAAGTTGTCTTTACCGTGTAAATTTACAACCCGAAGTACTAAATCTGACTTGCAAAATGCATATTCTTAACGGGGCTACATACAAATGGGATAGTTGTACACTCAAAACCTTTCATACCTGAAGCGCCCAGCTTCCGGTTTCCCGACTTGTTTGATATACAAGAAATAGAAGTCCTAAATATAATGCTGATTGCGATATCATTGATTTAAATAGATATACGTTTTCGATCACCCCACCGTACTTATCACAAACGTAGTGCTTGGAAAATGTGCCGCCAGTGTCAAGCAGGTGATAATTTTGGAAGTCTGGAATATTCGGTATTATAGATAAGTTCTTATTACCATATATCATATATAACTCTAATAAGCGTAGTATTTAAGTGAGCTTTCAACCCTCACATTAATGAAGAATTAACATTTCCTTATGGAATTTGTTGCCCTATATTAACAGTGTCTACTATTTACAAAGAGTGATTACCGCTTCTAGGGTCGAAAATCACAACCGATAACAGCTACAATGAAGAAATCCGCGCACGGTTGTTGTCAGCCAGCAGAGCCTACTTCAGCTTACAAAAACTGTTCCGCTCGAAACGTCTCACCATAGAGTCAAAGCTCTTACTGTACAAGACAATGATCTTCCCAGTCCTCATATATTCCCCGGAGGCTTGGGTTCTTAGCAAAAAAAATTGCGAACTCTTGGCCGCATTTGAGAGAAGAATCCTCTGAAGAATTTTTTGCCCCCTACATGAGGATGGACGATTCCGTAGCCTACATAACGACGAAATCTATGAGCGATACCATGACGTTAGGTTGTGGTGGGTGGTTCAATAAGTTACGGTGGGCAGGGCACTTAATCCGTATGGATGAGGATGATCCAGCCCGGAGAGTCTATAAGAGCAATATCTATGGTAGAAAAAGAAGACGAGGCCGACCCTGCCTGAGATGGAGTGATGACGCAGGCGAGGACGCCAGACAGCTTCTAGGGATATTGAATTGGTAAACCCGGCTGAAAACTTGGATGTCTGGAGTTCCTTATTAAGGCAGGCCTAGACCGGATACCGGTTGTTGCGCCGTTGAGGATGATGATGATTACTGCTTCGCCCATCCCCTCCTCCCACACTTCACTTTGAGATGCCTTGATGTTACTCACATTGTCATTATTTACACTACACTGACACTTCCCTCCTCTCAATATGCATTTAGGACCCTACCAATGTTTGTCTGTCATAAATCGAGCATGATTAAGGTCGTCTTTTAGAAAATGATAGGAGATATGCACATTTTGAAGACTTAAACTGAACTCGGACGCTGGAAGAATTAGAAGAACCATGGTAACCCTAAAATTCATAAAAATTGTATATTAAAAACCACTTACGGCTTCATACCAAGGCGGAAGCCACTGATCAGACGCAACCTCACCTCAGGCCTGCGAGCCATGTATCCAAAGCGGTTCGCAAATATTAAAGATTCCTTCAAAATTCGCAAAAACACTATGCAAGTGCGAATTATATTGAACTTAGATCCGCCATTGTTCAGACGAAGTCTAGCCAAAACTCAAGAATTGAAAGCTTCTAAGTCCACATCCACTTGACGTCGGACTGGACCAAATGGAGAACAACTTACTCCCCCTATTGTTTGTCCACAGATCACGTCTTCACGTCTTAATTTTTAATAATTTGGGTCCTAAGTCCGAAAAGGGGGGTCGACCAGAAAAGAGAGAGTAA
Organism: Hermetia illucens; assembly: GCF_905115235.1. Classification (NCBI taxonomy): domain Eukaryota; kingdom Metazoa; phylum Arthropoda; class Insecta; order Diptera; family Stratiomyidae; genus Hermetia; species Hermetia illucens. The sequence continues at coordinate 94,271,588 of NC_051849.1, read as the reverse complement.
GCTGCTCTCCATTTAGTTTGGTCCGACACCAAGTGAAACCCTCAATCCCTAAACAAAAACTTAAAATTCAAATGGTTGGGTTGCGGACTTCAGGGGCATTGAATAGAATGACGGGATGAGGTTTATGAAGAAAATGGTCCTGTATTGTGGTCACCATCATGTAGCTCTTACCTGACCTAGAACTATCGTACATAACCCCTGTTTTCCAAATCAGTTTCGTAGAATGACTTTACTGGACCTCGGTTATCGGAAGTAAAAAACTGTTATTGACCTTTTAATGTAAAGCAAAGTTATTCCCATTTTTCTGTGGGTGGTGAGATGTTGACTGTACAAACAGCTCTTCTCTAACCCTCGTTTTTCTGGCGCTGCCTCATTCCTGGATTTAACAAAAGTAACAACGTATATCAAATCTTATACGCCCAAGGGCAGATACATTCATTTGTATATAGAAAAGTAGTATGGGGACATTGACGCCATATCCACACACAAATGAAGCCAAAAGTCTGGACATATTCAACGCCGCTAGCCACCATTATGTGGGCAGATATTAGAAAGTTAAGTGGCCTAAGTATTAAACCAGCGACTTAATTGGAATTACCGTCAGCCAGCCCATGGAATTAAGTGTCGTAGTTAATTTCATGTCGTTTTTCGTGGATTATTTCGAATTATGCGCTTCAGCGCATTAATAAATCATGACCTTGCGGCATTTTACACAAATTTTTATCGTCATTTTTAATTGCTTGATATTATTACATGTACATATTAGTGAGTTGGAAATGTATAAAATTTTAAATGAAGAGATTTGTGTTATTAAATACTAAAACGTTTGGTATATTTTAATGGAATGTTTAATAGCAAGTAGGTTTCAGTCCGTAATGACCGTGTTTCGTTAACAAGCTGATTAGTGTTTAGCAAATTTCAAGAAAGAGCTTAAAATTAGCATAGTACATACACACTTTTATATTTCTCTGAAAGTGAACGTACAGTTAATTCGAGACGAAAAAAAATTGCTTATTCCAAACAATCTATCTAATTCTCGAACCTCGAAGGATCGACAGCGACTAACCCTTATTTTGTGTCGGATTTTTTTTTTACACAATACACGGCGATACTATAAAACAGGGGCACTATCTTCTTACGCTAGGAGTAAAGAAAATTTCCTCTCAAACCTCCTTACTCCTATAGTGTTCCGATAACGTTCCCTTGTATGACCAGACTTTCATGGCCTTTGTCCACACTGTTGCTGCGTACAGCGGGATGATTCTACATACTCTTGCTTACACTAGCACGTTCGGTAATACCAATCGGATTCTGATGATAGATATCATCCCTTTTTCTTCCTCACAAAAAAAAGGTTTTCTTGAAAGGTAAGCAGAACACCAAGTTATTAGTACTTATCACACACGATATCTTCAAGCGTATTTCAACCTACAACTACTAATTAGCATCGCGTGAGTCTTATTTTCTGCCAGCTCTAGTCCACGTAGGTATTAGCCATTTCTTGATTAACCTAACTAATGTCTACAATTATCACACTCAGGGTGAGCGCCCCCTTTAGAATTATAACGGTCATCCCCTCTTTCACATACTGAGAAATATCTCAGATTTCCAGCACGCCCTTTTCATGAGTGGTCGACAAATACACTTGCGTCTCAACATCTCACTTCCCGTAAAACCAGAATGCCCACACTATGTCACGCGAATTCTCACTCACGCCGAGGAAAGCGAGCATTAAGAGACCCTGGATAGTGGCACCATACTCTTCAAATCCACCCAACTAATGGCCTACACTAACGATATTGACATTATGTAAAGAACAACCCGCGATGTACAATCTACCTTCACCCAGATCGAGCAAGCGGAGATCTCAGGCTGGCCACAAATGAAGGCAAAACGAAGTACATGGTGGCAAAGTAAGCGCCAAAACCTAAAAGCAGAAAGAACGAACAACATCGAAACTTTGAGACCGTTGACAATTTTTCCTATGTATCTAGGGTCGAAAATCACAACCGATAAGAAGAGTTATGGCTTGAAATCCGCGCACGGTTGTTGGCAGCCAACAGAACATATTTCAGTTTACAAAAACTATTTCGCTCGAAATGTCTCACCATAGGGTCAAAGCTTTTACTGTACAAGACAATGGTCCTGCCAGTCCTTATGTATTCCTCGAAACCCTGGGTTCTTAGGAAGAAAGATTACGAAATCTTGGCCGCGTTTGAGAGAAGAATCCTCTGAAGCATTTTTGGGCCCCTACATGACGATGGATGATTCCGTAGCCTACATAACGACGAAATTTATGAGCGATACCATGACGGTCAAGTTGTGGATAAAACCCGGCTCAATAGGTTACGCAGCTCATTTAATCCGTATGGATGAGGATGATCCAGCCCGGAGAGTCTATAAAGGCAATATCTATGATAAAAAAAGAAGACGAAGCAGAGCCTGCCTAAAAGGGAGTGATGGCGTAGTTGAGGACGCCAAACAGGAATATAGAATTGATGGACCTTGGCGCAAAACCGGGATGTCTGGAGTTCCTTATTAAGACAGGCCTAGACCGGATACCGGTTATCGCACCGTTGATGATGATGATTTAGTATAATACCACTGATGTTTACTGAGTTATTTGTCATATATCAAACGCCTAATCTTTTGCGAATCACTTTGGCTGGCGCAGGAGGCTTAAGAGAGTGACAAATGTCCTTCTTGACCCCAGTCTCATGTCAGTCAGTCAGCTGTTTCTGCGACCGTTAAATATAGCGGCGGAGGCGAATTCATAATGGCGCCTAGGTTCGAACCTCTGACGCCGCGTCACATAACTTCGCACCCAGCTGAAGTCGCACAGGTTCAGCGAAGCAAACCGTCCATGTAATCCCGTCAATGAGGGTCACCAGGCGAATCTGACATTCCGGGCATTTTTTTAAGCGGTCGCCAGCTCGCTGAAGGCCTTCAGCCTCGACAAGGATACTCACTTGGGCCCGCCTCGGATATCGAGCTGAAACGAGTGTTCACCTCGTTCCAGAACTCTAAAGGGGCCCTCACATCATCATTGCCGCAAAGTCGAACCAGCGTCCACCCTAATACGGACTTGCCTCCACGTGTTAAAATCCCTGAGGGTGTTGACCTCGATGGCGCGTGTCGTGATGATGGAGTTGGCCGCATCTTCGAAACCGCGTCCCTAAGCAGACACAGCATTCCGAAGTCGCCTAACTCTGCTCGGATATCCAGCACAGGGTCGGCGCGCGTTTGCATCTAGATATAGTGTAGAATATATGGGCAAAGTTATTTTTTGGTATTGGAAGTCGTTCGGAAATTCTAGTGTTAAACACATGATAAGTCACATGCCAGATTTATGTCGATCGCCGTAATAAAGCTCGTATTTATCGGTCGGAATGACGTTCGAATGACCTCGCTAAAAGGACAAGAATTGAAGCCAAGGCGGTACATGTGTTTCATGAAGAAACCTAATGTTTATGGACTAGGTATAGCAGATTAATGGTCAGTTAAGATTTGATGGCTAAAAATCGCATTCTACTTTTTAAATGCGTTTTTCTCGAAACTGCATGTTAAAAATCCGCTGCTACCATAGTCGAAAATCTGTCCAACGAAAGTCTTTGAAATTTTCACGACTTATTCAGAACATATTTTTACGGTCCGCAAACTAGGATAATTGCGACTCATTGAGTAGTTTTTTTTATTCATTGAAGAAGTCGTGAAAAAACGCCAAAATTCAAAAAAATAAGTTTAATACAGCCCCAAAAATTTTGCTTTTAATATTTTTTAATAAGTGTGGTTTGCGGACTGTAGTTAAGTCTGTACGCTAAAATGATGTTTACTTCTTTTCTTTAAGATGATCGCAGTGCCCTCTAGCGTGGCAGCAGAAAAACACCTTTTTTCGGAGATGGGTGTATAAATTGCTCTGTATTTTAATAACGAATTACGTGATCGGGGTGGAAAAGTTTCTATGCACGCTCAAGATATTAGTAAATCTAGGGTGAAAAATTCGTGTATCTTCATCCACTTCTTCACAAAAAATTTCTAAAGAAGGCCAAAAACACGGCCTTCAGACGGGATGACCCCTTAAGGCGGCCTTCAATGTCCGCTGCCAACGTTCCAACATACCATTGGACTGTGTATGGTATGCAGTAGTCCTATGCCTTTGAAGCTAAGGAGCTCTCGTAACTCCGCGAAAAGAATAGATGCGAATCGTATTCCCTGGTCCGTAATGATAAGCGCTGGCACACCAAAGCGCGGAATTCACTCTCGACACAGGGCAGATAAAGGCATTGCTTCAGGCCACCGCGTAAACCTGTCAATCAATCAACAGGCAATACTTAAATCCGTGCTAGTCGGCCGGTGAATTCGAGATGGATGGTGTGAAAGCGCTTGGTTAACCTAGGGAATGCGCCTACTTCCTTTCGAACGTGCTTCTTGGACTTCCATTTCTGGCACGCGAGGCACTGTCTGCCCCAAGAGTTTACCTCCTTGTTCATGGATGGTTAAAAGTATTTATCAGTGACTAACCGGTTCGTTGTCCTGATGCCTGGGTACACAAGATCGTGTATTGCTTTAAACACTTTCCTGCGAAAGTCGGCCGGAATGAATGGCCTGGGTCCCTTATCTAAGGTCTCGCAGAGTAAATAAGAGTGCGAGCTGAAAATAAGTCGGCCGGAATGAATGGCCTGGGTCCCATCTAAGGTCTCGCAGAGTAAATAAGAGTGTGAGCTGAAAATAAGAAAGTCCTTAAATTTGCATTTGGAGTTTACCTTCAGGCTCTGAAGCTTTGTCTGACAGAAGTCTGAAGTGCGTTAGAGCACTTCATTCGAGACCGTACACTACAGGATTACAATACCACATAGGAGACAATGTGGTCAGCATTGCGCTCGCCTGAGATTATTACCCTCGCTTCTGTCACCGAAAACTGTACTGTCTGGACGCTCTGTTGGGATTCCTTGAGAGATCTAAAAAAGCTCCACTGTTTCCTCGTGTATCTTGCATTCTAAACACGTCTGGAATGACTTTGGCCATGCCATCGTAACCGACTGCATATGATAGAAAGTTTCGGCTTTAGTGTGTCCAGAATCTCAACTACGGGTTTCTCACTGGGAATGGCATAGTTCCGGTAAACCCTCTGCACTTTATTCTTCACCCGTCTGCTGGCATTGCCTGAGCTGATCTGAATCAGTCTAGCAATGTCCCGCCTTAGTGAGTCCCGCCGACGTTCCAGACGAATTTTAGATGGTGGATCTCTTTGGTCACTCAAACCAATAACGCGAAAGCGAATCTTCTGACCGTGCAATCTGATAGCTGCAACTGCACCACAATACACAAGTGATTGTAGTTGCAGCAGCGACATATCAGCACATAGCCGAAATACAATCTCATCATTGGTTTGAGATAGAATTCCCGGAGTTGCTGGGGATGCATAGAACCTCGGAATACCAGGTATATGCAAAGGGTCCGTATCCGAGGATTTTATGCACGCTCTTTGTAATTCGTCCCGAACCTCAGCGGAAACCTCAGCTGGACGGTGGAGAAGAGTGCTTCGGCGAGTACTGAAACTGTTACCTGGAGTGCGACGTGTTGTTGTTTATTCCGCCGCTTCTGCCTTCATCGGTCACCAGTTTCCCGGATGACCTCAAGTCGAATACGCTCCCTGATCATGGCCGGGATTGTGTCGCTGCGAGTAATAAAGCAGTTGTAATGTTTAAAAGTGATTATAAGAGATCAAGTCGATCATCCTGAGTGGCCGATAACGACCTAGAGGGCAGAGCTATCCCAAAAATCTGAACAAATTGGCTAAATTGACCGTGAAGGTCCGCCCACAAAGATTGAAGCTCCATCAAAATGTTCGGTCGACATGTTCTTGCACGCCTCTGTACTAGCCAGGCTCGGGAATGTGGGGGGGTCCTTTGAGCGCTTTGATCCCTCACGCTTCATTACTCAAAACAACGTGTCTATTCCGATGCGTGGGTCCGCACCGGATTCTAAACTCGACATTAATACGGATTTCGCGACGGCCTATCGAAGGACAAACAGAACGCGAACTAAAATTGGAAAGGAGGATTCGAAAGGGAGGAAGTCCTCAAATTACTATCGGACTATTTAGGCATTAATATTCATTGTTCCAATCAATTTCATAACAATACTTAAAATAAAGAAAATGAAGATAAAATTCAACGAAGGAAAAGAAAATAAATAAAAGAAAAACAAGAAAAAAATAAAAAAAATAAGAAAATAAGAAAAACAAAAATAAAAACCGCCCCTTGTTGCACCAGAGATTCGTCGAGCGTTTCCCGCAATTCGCGCACGTGACTGTGCAGCGAGTCGCAGACCAGTACCGCTTCATCACTCGCAGTGACACAATCCCGGCCACCATCAGGGAACGTGTTCGACTTGAAGTCATCGGGGAAACTGGTGACCGAGAGTCGATGGGGGCAGAAGCGGCGGCATCAACTACACCACGCCGCACTGCAGGCAACAGGTTCAGTACTCGCCTTCTCCACCGTCCAACTGAGGTTTCCGCTGAAGTTCGGGACGAATTCCAAAGAGCGTGTATAGAATTCTCGGATATGGATCCTTTGCATAGACCAGGATGTGCTGGGGAGCTCTTTGCTGAGACGGAGGGGTTCATGTGTGCCATTCAGGATGGCGTGGTCGCCACCCGAGCTTATAAAAAGCTCATCATGAAAGAACGGGTGGAGAACGACCAGTGCAGAATGTGTGGTTTGGCGTTAGAGACGTTGGACCATCTCATTTCTGGCTGCTCTGTTATGGCACCGGTGCAATACATCACCAGGCTTAATGCTGTATGTAAGGTTATCCATCAAAACCTTGCATATAAACATGGGCTGATCACGGGAACATGTCCGGTTTACCGATATGAGCCGCAAGCAGTACTTGATAGTTCTGCTTACAGCATGTATTGGGACCGGCAAGTTCTGACTGATTGCCATACCGCACACGACAAGCCTGACGTACTGCTAGTTGACAAGACGGGTCGTTCCGCGTATATTATTGATGTTGCTATCCCCCATAATAGCAACATTGAACGGAAATACGTGGAGAAGAAGGTGAACTATGAGCCATTGGCTCGGGAAATCAAAGAAATTTGCCGTCTCGAGCGGGTGGTTGTAGTTCCCATAATATTGTCAGCTACAGGTATTGTACCTAAATCCCTGACGGCTTCCCTTGATGTCCTGGGACTTTCGCACAGTCTGGTTCAAACCATGCAGAAGTACACCATTCTGCATATGTGCTCGATGTTGCGGGGAGTACTCGACGGATTCTCCCACTGACCTACTGTCAATTCCTCTTTCCTTCCCTTCTTCCCTCCCGTCTGGGCTGCTTCGCCTCCTTTCCTTTTCTTTCTCTCCCGGCGCACCGCTTCAACACTTTCTTCTTTTCTTCTCCCTAGTCTCACTTCGCGGCTCTTCTCCGGTGCTCCTCCAAACTTCCACCTTCTCAGAACGCCAAATCGAAACTCCTTCGTTCTTTTTCCCTGCACCGCTTCACTTCCCGCTACATTGCCTCTCTCACTCGCTAGGCAATGTTGCGGCAACATGCGCATGCGCCTGCGGCAAATCATTTGCCTCTTGTCAAGATCAATTCGCCCGAATGCATTCAATAATGTGCAATGTGCGGCGAACATTAAGGCAATTGCACACTATTAAATGCATTGTTTAAACAAATTAATTAAGAAAGAGCCGAATGGGATTCCGCTCCCGTCGCGCTGCCGCGGTCATTACACAGTACTGGTCTGCGACTCGCTGCACTGTCACACAGATTCATTTTTTCAGTACATTTCATCCACTTCCTACGCGAACCTGCCGAAGTGGTGCAAACAGCTGCAGCAGGCGGAGCTGTGCTTCTGGTCGTCGTGGCGCCTAGACGTCGAACCGCCCTACGACTAACGGTTTCGACGCCGTACAGTCCATTACGAGAGCCCGATCCAGTCACCAAGTCAGACAACTTCCCCCGGTTATCCGTACCGGACCGTAAATTTCTTCTTCTTTTCATATATGGATTTGCAATTTATACCTAACTACAAAGTGTGCGGATAGCTTCTTCAGTGAGTAATCTACAAGACTACAAAGTTCCTGCACTTTCCTCACCTACCGCTTGAGACGCTGCGGTGGCTTCACTCCAGGCAAATCAGCAAAAGACCAGATTTTCTCTCTGCGGCAAGCGATAAAAAACTGTTGGAATATGGATATCAGTTGCACTATCTTTTCATCGACTTTAAATCCGCCTAAGGCAGCATAGCCAGGATAAAACTGTATACGGCCATGAGCGAATTCCCTCCCTGACCAATGCGCGTGGCCAGATAAAAGCAGCAGGATTACTCTCAAGACCATTCCACATGAAGAACGGTCTAAGACAAGGGGATGCCTTATCATGCGTCCTCTTTAAACTAACCCTGGAGAAAGTGATTCGTGATTCAGACGCAAATTTGAGAAGCCCCATACTCTTCAAATCTACCCAACTATTGGCCTATGCTGACGATATTGACATTATGGGAAGAAAAATCCGAGATGTATAATCTACCTTCATCCAGATCGAGCAGGCGACGCGATATCTCGGGTTGCACATTAATGAAGGCAAGACGAAGTGCATGGTGGCAACATCAGCATCAAAAACCAAAGAACGAACAACATCGAATCGCATTGGTCAAACAAAGACAATAATGATAGGAGACTACAACTTTGATACCGTTGAAAATTTCTCCAATCGAGGGTCGAAAATCACAACCGATAACAGCTAAGGCGTTGAAATCCGCACAAAAAAGCCTCTTACTGTACAAGACAATGATCTTGCTAGTCCGCATGTATTCTTCGGAGACTTCGGTTCTTAGCAAGAAAAATTTGAATTTTTGGCCGCGTTCAAGAGAAGAATCCTCCGAAGAATTTTTGGCCCCCTACATGAGGATCGACGATTCCGTAGCGTACACAATGACAAAATCTATGAGCGATACCATGACCGTCTTGTGGATAAGATCCGGCTCAACAGGTTGCGGTGGGCGGGCTACTTAATCTGTATAGATGAGGATGAAAGGAAAATCTATAAGGGCAATATCTATGGTAGAAAAAGAAGACGAGGCAGGCCCTGCCTGAGATGGAGTGATGGTCAGGACACCAGACAGCTTTAAGAGATATCGAATTGGTGGACCTCGGCGCAACACCGGGGTGCCTGGAGTTTCTCGTTAAGGTAGGCTTAGACCGGATATCGGTTGTTGCGCCGTTGCTGATGATACTACTTTTTTCACAATTATCACTATGTTTCCCTTGCCTGCTGGTAATTAATATACAGGTTTCTCTTCCAACTTGTTTTTTCCTCTGAGCCTTTCGCTTGGTGAGGTCTAGTAGCGGCCACGTTTTCTCTCGAATGCGGGCTTTTCTTCTTGTGATGTTTTTCTTCAACGGCTTGTATTCAGTTGCTCATAAAAAGCATTCTTCTCCTCTGTACCATAAGTTCCAAGGTTTGCGAATTACAGTATATGTAGATATCCTCATTCCTGAGTAGAATCTTGCATTCAGTTTGCTTTTTGATACCGATTGCCTGGATATGACGGGCGGCTTACGGCTGCAGTAAGCATCACACCAGATTCACGCTTATTTTCGGCAAGGTTTCGATAATATAGACATACAAAGAAGCAGTAGGGAGAGGAAGACTCCCCTTAATCCTTCCATCATACCTCGCTTTACTCCAGGATGCCGAGTCTGCAGTAAAATTCTTGTCGAAATTAGAGAAAGCAAGCGCTTTTGGTCCTTCGAAGCTATTGGTGAAGGGCCTACGTATTTGCCAGAATTTAATTCGTAATCATCCATCCGGTAGGATATCTATTTCGCGGTTGAACAACCAATACTGTTAGCTCGAGTGGGAGATGTTCTCCTAGATGTTACACGGCCACCTATGACCGAACTGGCTACGGCTGGATTTTGCCAAAGTAACTCGAACATGTACGCCTGACTCCCGTTGTAGCGGAATGCCACAAATAAATATAATTAAAAGGTTTCTTCACTAAACTTCTATTTTTACCATACTTCCGTGCATCTATCCTTCATTTCGTCTTTCTGCCATTCTGTCCACTAAGTTCAACTGATCAATTTCAGAAGCTATGGAGGTAGTCGTCCTCGTTTCAGAATCCAATTCTGTTGCTCGTTAATTCAGTTTGGCACTATTTTAACCGAATACTTGTTAAAAACCCTTCCCCTATTCTTATAGGGGTATAAATGCTACTCCAAAGTAGCTTCCACTTTTCATATGTCAATAATTGTGGCTTCTTAATCATGATAAAGAGGGGTGTGGTTAATATGAAGTATAGTTCAAATCTTACTGACAAGGCCATTCGCTTCTTGGAAACACGGTCATACAAATTTCTTAGGAAACATCTAAGAAAAGCATATCTAATTTCCATAATGCTAATGGTATTATCCTCGATTTTCTCCAAAATATTCAAGGCAGCTCGTTCACCTCTAAATCAGTGGAAATTTAAACAAAAAACCATAAATCGATTCCCTCATGTGTTTTTTATCGAAAGAAAAAAATTAAAAGGGCTTCCATTTGACTTTCTGTGAGCTGTGAACTTCTTTGTTCAACTTAGGGTTACTGCCTCAAATCTTTCGTTACAATAACATTCACCAAGTTAAAAAGTCAACAAAAGCGTGAAAGGAAATCGGAATTTCTACCTGCATTAACGGTGCATTGTTCTGTTAGGAAAAAAAGAACGCATTGTCAGGTGAATTAAATCATATGCTATTATCATTTGGCGATAACAGCTGAGAATGCATGCTACTTTCGATTTCGCATGCGTTTGGCAAAACAGGTTTCAAAGATGGAATTTTTGGCGCGAAAAATTCAAATTTTCTCCACTTGAATGAATCAGTCATTCAGGTTGGCTATTAACTAGAAACCATCTTGAAGTGTAGTCAAATTGGGATAGTTTCGAGAGAAAATATCTCGACAGACAAAATGGTCGCCTGTAATGACTTTAACGACGAAGTCAACGATAGCCACGATCAAAAGACACCTACGAATATTATCGAGAAAGAGATGACCGTTGCAATTGGAAATGTCTCCTTTATATGCACGACAGAGAGGATAGAAAGCCCGGTGAACAACATGGCACAGCATCCAAAGCTGTATCAAGAGTCTTGGATGGGCCATACACCTAAGGAAACCTCAACAAAAATGTTTGCAATCCGAAAGCACTTAGGTTGTTAGAAATGTAACAAGCAATTTAATACAGTTTTAATATGTTCGACGTGTGTCTTCTGACGATGTGAAAGACTCTGTTTTAAGTCTACAACAAATTCCACTTTTTAGGAAAACCGAATTCAGAAAATTCCCTCTAATGTCCTGTTTATTGCCTGCCTTAAAGGTGATTGGCTTGAAGCATTCAGATCCTAAGAACACTGAAGCCACTCTGGGCCTCATGCACACCTTCATGACTACCTCAACACAAACACTACCCGCATACCTTCCTCGTAGTCCAGGGTACACTGCCAGCGGATCGTGCCCGCGCATACATTGATATTTTCACCTGTATATTGCAATCGATCGTTTTTCTTGTCGATTGTTACCTGCGTTTGTGAGCCAAACCAGACGATACTCAGGTGTTTGCTAGAGCGGGAAAATCACCTTCGTGCTTTGGAGTGATCTGCTCTCCGTCCAGCTCTCTCACCTTATACGTTTCATCTCGACGTATACCTTTGGGTCTTCTTCTTCTCCTGCGTCTTGGTTTTCATGTTGAGGTTTGACTTTTGTACTCGGGAAAAAGGTGATGATCTTAAAATCGGGGCTCGATCATTTTCGTAAATTTCGACAGTAAAATTTTTGATCAGCCCGTTAGGCTGCAAGTGCTCGACGTGAAAATTCAGTTGGTATCATTTGAAATCATAAAGAATCAAGAATTGTTTTAAGCTTGATAGACACAAAGATTGTTTTCATATGGCGTGAGTGCTCTTAGGATAAAGTGGTAGACACCGAATCGATTCGACTCCCTCCAAACGAACGGAGCATGGAGTTTTCGAGGTTCGCCGCTGCGCTGCCGCTCGCAATGCGCTCTTGTGTTTGTGATTAGTTCGCCTCAGTTTGAAACGGGACACCTGCCAAAAATCAATTTTCTAAATAATTTTCTAAAGAAACATATAGTTTACTCAAGCCTGGAAGTTCAAAAAAGGAAGAAGTGTAAAGTGTCCAACGAGCTGAACAAACCTAAAGTTTTTGATAACAGGTAAATCGCGGCAATTTTCGCGGCGGATCCGCGAGTGCTTGCATACGCCGCGTTTCGCAGTTTACCGTCATCATCATCGCCATCATCGGTCGTCGCTGCCGTCATCATCTTCGTCGTTTCTTGGCGCAACAACAGCATAAGAAGAAATTTTAATGTTAATGTGCTTTTTGTTTTTGTAATCAAGTTTTTTTACTCGTGGTTGGCTATGAAATGAAATGAAAAGTTAACGCAATACATATTGTCCAATGTGATTTATCCCAAAGTGTCCCAAGGCTGAAGGAAAGCATGCTTGCTTGGAAAAAGAAGAATAGTGAATGTGTCCAGTGGTGACAAAGAGCTACTAAATGCAAGGACTGATCGCAAATTCAGCGCCTAGCAGGCTTCCCAAGACACTTCCAAAGGATTACCGAAATTTACTTTACTGGAGAGAAATACAAGATTCTGCCCGAAATGAGTAAGTACTATTCTATTTTAAGTAAATCGAATTGATTATTCGACCAGAAACAATTCATTAACTCGATCATGTTAAAATTTCATGCCACCAGAAAATTCGGGTTACTGGCTTAAGTCTTTCGATTTGAACACTTCGCTATTCTAAATTGAACTTAACATTTAATCCATATTTCAATGTTTTTGTTTAGTACTGCGACCCCTAACCTCTGCTCAGATATGTCATGAACGTAAATTGTTAGCTAGATATATTTTACTGCGAAACAGACCAGTGGATATATGTTAGTAGCGAAAAAATCATATGAAAAAATGTGAGACACAACACAAACACCCTCAAATCTTGGCGGTTAAACATACTAACGTATTCACAAGAAAACGACGACGGTGTAACGTCATAAGACGTTGTTGTCGTTAAGCGTTAATGCCTCTCAACCACCGTCCGTCTTAAGGTATTACCTTGTTGTTTTTGTTATACATATCGGCGGCATTTTTAACCTACACAGTAAATACATCTCACATATGGAAAGATCGCAGCTTCATAGCCTCTTAAGTTTATATGTGTGTGTGTATATATGCGAATGATCTATAAAATGAGACTGAGTGCTGCCATCGTAGTAAGACGAGTAGAGAAAATTACCATTGGGTATGAGACTTTAAAGCTAAATTTTTGGTTTGAAGTATAAGAGAGAACATTTTCAAAAAGCTGTAGCACGGAATTCCCTAGAGTTCACCTTAATTTTATAATTAGTTTGATATAAAGTTCAAATTACTACGAGTACCCAGAATTCATTATTAATTACCTTATTTAATTTCAATAGTTAGGATTTATAGTGGGCAAAAGCATGAGGTTGAAATTTTAAAGTGTTGAAAAGTAAGTTAATACTTTCTATTCAATAAAGTGGTTCAGGTGGCTGTCAACAACAGGAAATTAGCACTTCTTGTTCACTTTCATATTCAGCAAAGTGCGCCCAAATAATCTCCTTATATATATACTAGCTGAAGCGGTTGGATGAACTCTACATTATTTTATTTGTTAATTCACCTTTTTATATTATCTTCAATTTTTACTCTATAATATCAACGATATCAAGCCGAAAATCAATCAAATTCTATTTTATTTGATTTGAAGAATTTTATTTCGTCCTATGAACAATTTACCTGATTCCATCTAATTATCATACATGCATAATATTATTGGTTTCGATCAATACCCATCGAACGTCAATCAGCTTTTAACTTTCTTAACAAACATTTCGACCATTTTTTTCCCTTTCCGACCAGATCATTCCAAAAAATTATGTCATTAGATTTCATCAAATTTGAAGGACGGAGACGATCAGAAACTATCATTTTCATGTTCAAGCCTCAAATATAACTTGTGCCACATTCTAGCTAAACTACGCGTGCTGCATAGTCCGAAGTTATCACGAAAGTAGCGATATTCACCGAAAAAGGTTTCGTACCCTTTTGCATCACTTCAAAGGAACAGAATTTCAGAAGGAAGGGAACCAGCCTTCCAGAAAACGGTAGGATCACAGTAGCACCTTAACGCCTGCGTATGTATATGAATACACAGTAGCTGCAAGGTTTAAGACGGTTAATCTTTCCCCACGAATGGAAACTGTTTGACGAACCGAGTTGTCCATATGTGAATGAATGTCGATTCTCGGAGTACGACGATTAATCTTATCATATGACAAGGAAATCCTGATATACGATGGCTAAACGATGCGCATCATCATAAACAAAGCACAAGCATTAGTCAACCTAAAAATGAGGAGTGGGTCATTCTGGCCACCGCTAGTAATAAACAATGAGCTACAACAGACTGAAGACTGAAAACCCACAGCAGCTTAAATTCGAAAATGCGAATGACTCTTGAAGGTTGTCAAGAAATATGACTAAACTCAAAAATTATAACCAGCGCAACACATGGAAAAAAACGTTGTTAAAAGAATTGAAAATGGATAGCGTTGGGCAAACGCTTCCTAATATATACCATAAGATGCAATTAGGAGCCACGCAACACATTACAGCATTTTGATGACAAGCAGTCATAATTTCGACGATTATCTCCATAATAGTAGTAGTTATTATATCTTTGGTTTATCGTTCCGCCTAGAATCTGCATGCATAACACGGGTTGAAACCAGCTATTTCTATGATCCCTGATATTTAGTTTCAGCATTCTTAGAGGTCCGCAGTGAGCCATTAGCTCTGCAAACAAGCCTTTTAATTCGCAAACGACGTAACGAAGAAATCTATGGGCGATACCTCTGGTTGTGGATAAAATCCGGCTCAATAAGTAGCGGTGAGCGGGTCACTTAATGAATGAGGAAAATCCAAAAGTCTTCAAAAGCACCATCTATGAGAGAAAAAGAAGGCATGGCGGAAACTACCTGAGATGGAGCGATGACGTAGAGCAGGGTGCCAGACAGCTTTTAGGGATATCAAGTTGGTGGACTTTGGTGCAAAACCGGGATGTAAGACAGGCCTAGGCCGGATACTGGTTGTTGCGCTGTTGATGATGATGATGAATGTTTCAGACACATTTACAGGACTGTCATTGCCTGTAGGTAGAAAATTGACGCTAAGCCATTGAAAGAAAAGAGGGGGAAACTCCACAGGACTGGATAGAAAACCTGGCAAATGAACAAGCGCAAGCGAAACTAAATCAAAATAAGCTATCTGTAGTAACTTTACTTTTATGAAACTTGCTCTTCCTGGTCCCATATTGGCTTGCCTCTTTAATAATGGGCTAGGTGATGATCTCTCAAGTTCACTATCATCAGCAAGGACCAAACTGCTACACTCCAGTCAAGAAAAACGACAAATGTTGACCATTGGGGTTCGCCCGCATCTAACTACTCTTCCACTAAAGTACAAATACGCGCTTACTATCTGTTCAGTATTCAGTTAGTAAAGAACGGTCAAGTCTTTGTCACTTCGGTACTTCAGAAATCATTATACTAAACTTCAAGGATTCCGTTACCAATGCAAGCCCTGCTAAGCTTGACTTAAATTGATAGGATCTGCAGTCGGCAAATGTAGAGTCTGTCGAAATCAATTTGCTGGAATAACGAATCAGCTTTTCTGAACCTTATTTATTGCCAGGTTATTACATTGATTCTTCTCTCTCTCGCTCTATCTGTTGCCCTGTGTGGCTTTTAAAAAAATATCACAAATATTTTTACTTAAAAGATGAACAGAATTACTTTCATCTTCCACCGCTGTTCCTCCCAGTTTTCAGCCCAGTAATCAATGTTTTGAATATTTCATTTCTCTCAATCTGCATGTAACGTTTCAAATGAAACTATCTATTTGAACTCCATTTTCAAAATCATGTTTTCTTTTTTATGCAAAAACCTTTGCTCATCTCCTGAAACCCAGGAATCACCTTTTCAAGACGGCATCAGAAAAGAAAGAGCGAGAGTTACGGTATAGGCTAGATGGGAGAAATATGTAACTTCTTAGATGGCCAATTTGGACAATAAAATTTGTATCCGAAAAGCAGAAGATTACTACTCATCTGTATAGAGGAAAAAATAATTGTAACCCAGAAGATTTAAGGTCGATAGAGTGATCGGGAAAGAAGAGCTGCTTAAAGCTTATTTTAAGTAGTTTCAAGTGCTTTCTAAAACCATAGTGAGCTAAAATGTTTGGCCTAGCCGCTTCTTGAAAATTTTCCAGATGGCAGGTAACCATAGAAAGAATAGTGAAGCCGAAAATATTGAAAGGGGATATAACAAAAATTTCCTTTAGTAAGAAAAGTAAACAAGACATCTGAGTTCAAAATTTCACTAGTAAAATTTGAGACAAAATTAATTGACTGCTCCCTGTTCAGTAAAACAATGTTATTAAAAACTAATTCTGTGAATATCATTCAATAATATTGCGGAGGTAATTTGTCTGATTTGAAGGAGAGAAATGGGAGAGAGAAGTCTTTCCCTTGGAGACTAGTCCCATATCCAGATATTTAAGTAGACGATATGCTATTTTATAACTTTTGTAAGTATAAACAGGTAGTCCACAGTTGCCTCGCGTCCATTTCTACCAAAAGTTTGAATTTTTCTTAATATCTATCCATTATAATGTCATCATTATAGCGGATTCCGCTCCTTACATGGTTCCTGTGCATCAGTTATATTCATCGATATTTCTTGAAATGGTTCCTAAACACAAATTTGGTACCCCAAGGCAGAAGTGAGGCAACCGTTATATATTTTTGTTGAAACGGTTGCTATTTATTGCTTTCTGTAAGCCATTTATTCTTAGTCGTTGAATTTTTCAATAAGGGGATTGAGTTTCCATCACTTGGATACTATAGATATCTCTAGTAGCGAGAGGCGTGGCAACGTCCACAGCAAACAGAAACAACTTTGTCAAAAGGGCAATTTTAAAGCTTAACATATTTCGAAGTTCTCTCTCGGTGTAACACTTTAACACAATGGAACTGGTCCTGGCACAGTCAAACGCGAATGTTGTTATTCTCTTTTGCTAATCAAGTGGTGTTCCACTTTTTTAAAAAAGCAGTTGAAGTATTCAATAAGCCAACCTTCCAGCCTTTCACTTTTTGAGCTCAGCAATAATTTGACAAGCTCCTGTTACTTCGTTCATTTCAGCAGCTTCACTGGAACTGATGCGTGGGTTTCTCCCCACGTTCACACTCTTTGCGAATTTACCAAGTGAAAAAATCTTAGATTCTTATCCGCTGGAAGTATTCTCTCGTTTATTGTCGAGGTTTGCCTGCCACACAAGTCATCCGGCGCCCTATACACTGCTCAATGTGAATGTTTTCCCTACATTTTGTAACAAAGATGACTTCGAGGAACTCGTCAGAAAGTATGCTGATCATCGCAGGCAGCATAGCTTGCTTTTGGATCTGACTAAACCAGAATTTTTTAATGAACGGTAACAATGAAGCCGGCACTATCATCTGTGACAACAATCTACCGGGAATTGAGCAATCTAAGTATCTCAAATTGGTACCCTTAGTCAACAGTAAAAGACGCTATAAAATTTTTTCATGCACCAGTCTCACATGGTTATAGTCTTCCAAGAGAGACCTTTTCGATAGCATGTTATTGTAGTCTGTCCTGACGGGAATTCATTAGCTAAGATTGCTCTGCATATTGAAGTCAATGGGGAAACTCCAACGACCGACCCAAATGGCGTTATTTTAATACACTCAATTAGCATTTAAAAACCTCTCATTTCCACCTGAGCCAACCCTACCACCAAGAAAAATTTCGAATCCGATCTAGACATACGCCTTTACATAACATTTTTATAGATTCATGGATTCGCTTTTCTTGTCGGGCGGCTTATAACAAATGCCCTTTCTCGCGGACTATAACTTACCTATCTTACCAAAGACAAGTGATTCAGTTCCGTTGCAGCAAGAGTTGCGTAAGTTGCATTAAAGATTGTTTTCCTAACTTGATTTCGAGTTCCTTTTATCTGGCAAACCAGTGTAACATGGGTTAAAAGATGCTTAATGAACTACTTAACTAAGAGGGACCTTAGCAACTACCTTAACAGAACTATTTTATGGAAGTTGGCAAAACACTTTAATCCTTATTTTTGATATATTCTAAAGTAAGAATGGGAGGAGGTACGATAAGGATAAAGCTTTGAGAGAAATGGCGTGAATTATTTTACTTGGATGAAGGAATGTCTGGGCATGAGATTCTACCTTCTATGCCTAAAAGAGTGCTAACACTTTTATAAGAAAAAACAAGTCGGAATACCGGAAGCTGGCGCTTCGGGTATAAAGGTTTTGTGTGTTCATCTTATCTAAGAAATTTCAACTGACATTCTTCTATCCGTATACAGCTACAAATCTATGAGACATACGTACATATTACAGCCGTAGATGTTATGTTCACCCTAAACAAACAAACTGCCTATTTTCGAATACTGTACACATATAGGCACGTACATATATAAATTGATCGTACCCATATTTCCGATTTACATCTTATATCTATCTGAATTTGGCACTACCCGCAAAGTCCATTAGCACGCATATACTATATACCTACATACACACGTGTCCCGTTGGAATAATTGATATTCATATACAAATGATTAAAAAACTAACACAAAATAATTCTTTTCCACCCAATTCATATGAACTTACTTCGTTATGGTACTGACGAATTGATATATGATGATGACGTCATGCAGGTTGTAGAGTGCACGAAATTCACAGAAAATTGTAAAGTTTTACCCCCTATATCTTTGTTAATAATAGTTTGATTTTCTTCAAACTTCACCAAAATGTGCATTATGTTCTTCATTATATGCGTGCCAAATTTTGTACTTCTGAGATGAACATAAGGGGGGTGCCGGGTAAATTTCTAAAATGTGGAAATATACTATTATTAACTTTATTTGTGCAGATATCGGAACCGGATATATTTTGAGGCCTAGATTTCGTAGAGATGCACTACTGCGATTTTTTTCAGATTTTTCGGTTGGATAGGTTCTGAGAACGAGACCTGTTACACTTTTTGGGGGTCATATTTTGAGCCCTCACTCCTCTATGTTTCACTCAACATCGAATATTGAACCAGTTTCGAAAAGTACTAATTGAGACCTTTCATTTGATACCCCACATGGCTACATTCTGTGAAAAAAAATGTTGCACCCTCCTTTCACATGTATGGGGAGCCCCCCCTTAAACTTAACACAAAATGGCGTCAGTTGCTGCATGTAAAGGGAACAGCAGATTACATATTCCTACCAATTTTTGTGACGATCGGTCCAGCCGTTTCCGAATAAATCGGCTGTGACAGACAGACAGACAGACAGAGAGACGGACAGACAGACAGACAGACAGACAGACAGACGGACAGACATACATCGAATCGATTCTAATAAGGTTTTGTTTCACACAAAACCTTAAAAAGAATTGTGGAAGCTGGTTCAGGCGGTCGAAATTTTTCTCACAGATCTTAGAACTTTACTGCGTATCTAGCCCGGCCAGCATTGATACTTGGTATTTCGAAGGTTTCGTAGAGGATCTGGTTGGATGTATACTTCGAGCGCGGCCTCTCGAGGACAGGTGACGGTCCAAAAGATGAAACCGAAAGCGACTAGAGGTTGGCTAACTACTTATTAAAGAAAACTGACTCACTTTTGGTGGAGTGGGCTTAGTAAAGCAGGGTTTGAGGTACTGTGGTCTAAAGACGTCATTTTTATGGTCTTATTAATGTAAAGGATGCTGACTAAGATTGAGTTCATAGTAATGCAAAAGTGAATAACTTGATTCAAAATGCGATAGCAGAGCCAAAAAACATTTTTCTCTTAAGGACGATTTTGCGTTGGTACTGGCATTTTTGTCGTTTAAGGGTCAGTTTCCAAAGTATTGGTAGAATCTAAATATGAAGTCAGATGAACCCCACCACGTGCTATGTCCCTTGTGGAGGTGTAACGATCTTAATGGGGTTAGTTGTGGGAATCGGAATCGGGATAAGAACTGATGATGATCGACTTCAGCTTCAAAGCTTTGGTTAATCATATGGAAAGCGGAATTATGGCTTCAGTGAAATGATTAACAATGGTTTTTTTCTATGCCAGGTTTGATCAATGCATGTACGCGGTATTTCTAGCAAAAAGTTTTTAGGAATTAAAATTCAACACCGTCTTCCTCCCTAGTAGTGTATACACCAAGCACTAAAGAAGGAAACAAGTTGTTCCGAAATATCGATATTTACCGATTAAAAAAAAATTCTACAAGCAACGGAGACGGTGTTGAATTTTAATTCCCATTCCAGGAGGTAATATGGTTTGTGGAAGGATATTATTGAAGCTGGCAATTTTGCCATTTTGCAGAAAATTTGTAACTAGTGTCTGCCCTAAAATTTTCTTGTAGATATCTTGAAGAATATCGAGACAGTATATTGGCACAAATTCGTATATTGAAGAGACGTGCGGTCAACTGTATAGTTAGAAACTATCCAGTACCGTGGGAATTGTGGTTGGGAGTCTCCTTTTGGGCGATTATTAATCAAGACGAAATTAGACGACGAGATTAGATGACTGAAAAAAATTAGTTGGATTTTGTTTTTATTTATCTTTATCAAATTTTTCCAATTTAACATATTGGAATACATTCAAAAATTGTAAATGAAATGAATAAATAAAATTGCAACTAAATTTCAGCGGATTAATTACCCCGCGCAGAATGAACCCAAAGTATATCAGATTGTTTGCAAGAACGAAATCATCTGCATATTAATAAACACAACCTTTTCAACCTTTTCTAATCCAAAATTAAAATCTTTCGATTCACATTGCTAACAAGGGAAATACCAATAATTACTCATCTGGTATTTATTCTTATGTCATTTTCCATCTAGGGAAAGATGGACTTTCAATGCCACAAAATAGACACTTCCCAAATCAACCTAGACGTCAAAGCCGGAAATTCTGAATTCTCTGTTTTTCCCAAAATTGGTAACTCTTCACATACATATATACGGCGACAAACTGTTGCCAGTGATCACGATCGAGCCTGAAACCATGGGAGTGTTAAAGTGGGAAATGCAAGAGCCGCAACAGCGACCACGCTAAGTTTTGTACCTGGAACGTGACTCAGGTATCTCGTGTAGGTGTTGTATAAAATGCACATTTGCTTGTATCGTGGTACGTGTGTATGTTTGTAAGGCAGCAATATGTATTCTCCTCTGCCCATTTATATTGTGTAGCTCTAGAAATGTTATTTCATTTGGATGTTGTTTCATTTCTGTTGATCTCTTTTTCATTTTCTACCTTTCCTTCGTTTCTCATTTTTACCCCGGATTACTTGGAATACTTATAACGAAAAATCTTATTCCGGAGACAAGGCACACAGCAGCCGAGTTCGAACCAATTTTCTCGATGTTGTTGCTTTTTCTTAATGGTCAGCGCACGGTGGATTATACTTATATGTCTGTCCATAAGCATTAATTTGAAAAAAAACTCACTATATGTGTGGATGTGTACGTTAATTTTTTAATAAAATTTATAGTTGATGTAAGCATTCCTGAACGATCTAAAAACTGACCAGAAGACATATATTTGAGAGTCTTTTTCAACCAAACTGCTCTCTCTCCTCGAGTCTCGCTTTTTTCAAATTTTGTTGTTATTTTAGTTTGATTCCATTTCATTTGCTTCGGGTTGTTTTGAAATATTTTCGTGGCCAGAGCATGGGGTTTTTTACTTAGTGTTTGTTTTATCACTAATTTATAGAATTATTTCACCATTTTTTATCAGTATGTTGATTCGATGTTAAACCAATAAAAAAGTGTTTATGGATTCGCTTCAACTATCAAGCAAACATGAGAATGAAAAAGCCTTTTCTTTTGGCTATTTGTTGGTCATAACAATTGAAGTTAAAATATTTATTTACAAATATCTTCAAATGGCTGAAACGCTATTTGTAAAGTCCAGATTAAACACGGATCAGGTATTTGTGCTAAACAAATTAATTTCCTGGGAATCTTCCGTCCAATGGAGTAAATTTTAATAATTTCATTGGATATTTCTAGGTTGTAAATGCCAATAGAAAGCAATTTTTAATTTAAAGTGCAACTTATTCCAGCGAATTATTTCTCAGTATTTGGGAATAAGAATGGCCATTTGTACACCTACGTTCAAAGCTTATCCTACCAGGAGTCCCTTCATTTTAGCAAAATATGCCATCAACCATAAGATGCATCGTCTCATGCTCTTGGCAGAACCAATTATAATTTTTAATGATATAATAAAAACGTAATGAAAATATCTTGCTCTCTAGCTTTGGAAGCTTACCCGAATTTTCCAAATGGGTTTCTCAAATTTAATTGATATATAGACTCTAGGTTAAGGTTCTGCGTTTTATTTTACTTGGGTTTTTCCTTGCTAAATGTGAAAAATTTGACGCCATACTTATTAACTCAGGCTTAACTACTGTTAAAATATGAAAACATCAGCGCCTATGTAAGACTCAGTAAGATATCGGTCATGGATTTTTTTCGAAATAAGTCAGAACCTGGAAACTGGGGGAGGTATGAAAGTTTTTTACCTTTATCCAATTTTCAGCTGGCCTACCTCTTCAGGAGGTAATTAGCACGAATGAGTGGACATTATATAACAAGCAATACATCATATTCGCCTTTTAAACTAATGACATTTAACACCCTCTACCTGGCCCTACAGGGTTAAAGAGGTACCTTACGTAATAATTACTATTTATTGCAAGGCAAAGGTCCCTTGGGATGGCCCCATCTGTCTAGTTCTTTGGTTACCAATCATGAATGAAATTCTAAGGAAACTGGATATGAACAGAATCAAGCTGGTGTAATAGACCGACAATCATATCACGATTACTGTTGAGATTTTGGAAAATGAGCTGGAAAAAACGAGCCTTTGAATCACAGGATGTGCACTAGATCCAAACAAAATTGGCTGAATATTATTTCATACATATATATAAATTTATACGAGTTTCGCCTTTTTTTACAATCCTTTATGTAGAAACTGGGATATACTCCTCAAATGTTCAACGTATTCGTCAAATTCAATGTACCATACATTACTGTCAGACCCAGCAAATGAGTTTGCGAGACAGCTAAAGCGGTACAAGATAATGACAATCTGCCAAGGATCATGCCAGCTGAATCAATAAACCTTGCAAAAAAGAAAACAAGACCCTCGTGTATTTTCTTTGCGATTATCTAGTTCTAACTGAAGCCATGCATGGCAACCTTACAAAAATCTTCAACAGTAGGGCGAGGAATTGACATCCACAGCTGGCTCATATACGTATGACTATAAGTAGTAATTATGAAGAAACTGCAGGGACTGCATAGAAAGGTTTCGAAGTTAAACTGCCACGACTGGCAACTTTATTCCGTTTGCAACCTCCTTTCGGGACAATTTGATGATAACCCAGTGCACATCCATTTTCTCAGACCATTTGCTCATGTTTTTTGCCTTTTGTGTGGCAGGAAAGTTTTTCCACTGCCACACGGCAGTCATATTGAAAGAAAAGCCCACACTGAAATCTAGGATCTGGAAGCGCAAGCGGCAGTAAACGTCCATCAGATAATTGTACCTTTCGAAGCCAGTGTCGTCACCTCTTTTGTTAAGTAGTAAATCTACTGTTGATTTCAATAATATTAGTTTGATTTGATGTTCCTTACTGGTAAATAGAAATCCGCTGGCGCTATGGTAGATCCTATGCTCGCTCAATATGCTACCAATAACAAGGTTTTGAAATTTGCAGAAGCCTAGAAACCATTCACCATATTCGAGGAGGGTCTTTTCTGTGCCCATCTTAACATTCGGATCACCCATCATGGCTATAACGTCACCTTAACGAAGCCTCCTCTGCACAGCATAGTTATTAATAGAAAGAACGAAAATGAGCAGCTTGGATCATAGCCAAATTTCGGATACCAATAGGGAGAATATAATGACAAGGTTTTGGAATGTGAAAGATCTCTCACTAGTTATTTTCTTCATCAGTTTCGCGTTATTAACTCTAAACACAACTAAAGCCCTCCGAATACGTCGAAAAATGCATATTGCCAAAAACAAGAAACTTTCCGAACGAGTGATTTTTCTTATGACAATCCGAGTCCTTTGACTTCGTGAACTTGAAAATTATTTTTTTAATTAATTATCGCTTGTTTCGACCACTTAAAAAGGAGCATGCAATTAATTCAGAAATCATTGCACTCATTGCCACAAAATTTAGCGAGAATATTTGAATTATAAATGTGTGAAGGAAATAGTACTATTTTATGTTATGCTTTGACGCGAAAGGGACAATTCGAACGTACTATAACTGCATTAATAATAGTAGAATTTCAACCAAAATTTCTAGTATGATGCTTCATACTAAAATCTATATTATGAACATACGACGAGCTCAAGAGGATTCGCAGTAAATGTTCAAAATATACTATATATATTGGTATATGCTAGAACTTTGATGCAAACTAAGTTTTGCGATCATGTTGGCAGTAAATCCTACTATTATTAACAAATTTGTGATAGATCAGCTACCGTGTATCATATTAGTTTACTGCTCTCTAGATTTTTACTATCACAACAAACTCAATTGTCAATGTGACGGCATTCTTGCTAGCTCTAAACCTGCATCCGCCAAAGTTGCTTACATAAAAAATCACAAAATCTTCCAAACCTGGAGCACCAAACTTCCAGTTTCTGACCGGTTTGCACACCGTGCATTGTAAACCCTCTATTTATGAGTGAATGACCACCTCTCCCACTCATTATAAAACGAACATTTATTTTCAACTGTCGTAATATTTTCAGCATAGCTAGCGGGTTTAGCTAAAAGCCAGAAATTGTCAATTATCACACAGTAATGCATAACCTGAAAAACTGCCTTCTAAGTCCCATGAACAGACCAAAACAACAATTGGTGTCAACTAAGTCTATCTACTTTTAGGCAATAATTTCATTCTAAGATACCTTGTGATTGCCCAAAGTGGAGTTTCGCTTCCTGGGTTTTACTAATTATCATCCAGACTGAAGACTTCGTGAAATTTAAATCCATGCTCGTAAGTTCCTTCAAACTTAACCCTGACTTTGTCATATACTGAGTTTGCTAAACATCACCTGACTACATTCACATACTATTAATACTAATGCTCTTATTTGTGATGGCGACCAAATTATTACCGAAAAGATGATCATGTATGACATTTATACTGTTTGGTTGGTAGATCCTAGTGAGGATGAACAAGGTTATACTATCGATAAATTACCACCCCTGGAATATTTTGATTTTTCCAAGGTTATATTCGCCTTGCCTACAGCCTTCATTTTGAATTTGTAATCTCTTCAAAACTACATATTTACTACCGTTGTTATTCATATTCGGAAGACTCATAACCGTTTTAACCCTTTATTTTCCTAATATTTTGGCGATTGTATTCCTTGATTTTTGGAGTACCCTATTGTTTTATCACATCTTGCTGGAATATATGGTAGTACTTTGAGCTTTACTGTCTTTTTCTCACTTTTTCTGCTGGAAATATTCGAATTCTATTCTTACCCGCTTTATGACCGCTGTATGTCACCAAAGTTCATTCATTTTGACTGAATATTTATCATAATATTGTATTAGAATTCATCCCAGCAGTCTTACACACAATAAATCTGGTACATTGCAGATGTTGAGGGTTTTTTTTAAAATGTAACAACTTTTGATATGGTTTCAAAAAAGATAGATTGAAATAGAAGAGTTCTTCTAAAAATTAACGGAGCGTCCTCATTTAATTCCACCCTTTAGTATCAACTGTGCAATATATCTCTCAGGAGCAGAACTTTACTTACCAATAGACTGCTCGGAATGAACAGATAGTGGTAACATCTCCAACAGATTTCAACGAAGGCATTTGCTTATTCCTAACTCCCGCAAACACTGCCGACATTTGAAGCAATTCCATCTGTCACTGAAGCCGGGGAAGCAATCAAACAAATTAAATCGAGGAAATCAACAAGACCTGATAGCATCGCAGCTGAGCTCTAGAAAGAAGAGCTGGGACCCAAGATGGTGGCTCAGTAAGTTCTTCAATCGAGTTATTAACGGCGGTGGGACGCCGCCTGACATGCAACCCACCAGGATGCTGAAATCACCATCCAATTTGATCCACATTCGTGACAACCGTATTCGGAACATCGTTAAAATAACAGTGTATCAAGCCAGGTCCACTTGGAGAAACACCGCGATAATTTGAAATAATAACAAACATGTTTTTTCCTTTCGCTAGTGTTGATATTTTTATTTTTGCAAATACCGGTGTTTCGGGAACCACTTGTTCCCTTCAGTGCTAACAAGTCTGCTGAGCAGACTAATCTCACTAATATGCTCCCCACACATCAGATACAACGATCCTCTTATTCTTCAGCCGTCGTCCCGTTTGGAAGGGGAGTCGGCCCCTATTGACCACTCTATTTTAATCGATCATAAGCATAACCTGGATGATGTCGAGAAGCTCTCAAATTTCTATCTAGCGTATAAAGCCAACGTGGTGTTAGTTAGCCTTTTGACTATTCACCAACGACTTTGAAGTACCAATATTGGTAAATGCGTTTTCACCATAAATTCCCCTCGATTTAATTTAATTACTAGCAATTTAATTTCACCACTGATCTTCGCTGTGATCTTTTACAAAATAGAACAACATTTAAAAGGTTACCTATACGAATAATAGACTGTTTTCAGTTTGGAGAAGGAATGCGTTTGATATCTTAAATACCCTTCTATTAAGCAAAGAGCAACATTACATTTTACATTCGTGGACTTCGCGCAACCATGAACAACATGGAAGACGCCTAACTCAAGGTCTGCAGAAGGAGGTTAAAAGTACATAAAAGTCAATAGTAAAAGGTGACATGAGAAAACACATTAACACTTGGTTAGCACTATTACTTTATTAAAGGAACTGTTGACGACATGCGCAGCTAATTCAGACTAAGACGGCATTTGGCAGATTCATGAGGCTTTAATGTTAAGAGTTACTAGTTACTTTGTACACAGTAAATCCCGGGGAACATTTCTGATAATTTTTAAAAAATAAGAGACGTACCATCCTCTTTAAGTCCATCCAATTACTAGCCTATGCTAACGATATTAACTTTATGGAAAAAAGAATCCGCGATGTACAATCTACCTTCATCCAGATTTCGAACAGCACATTTCTAAGACATGACCATCAACATCAGCACCAAAAACCAAAGAATCAACAATGTCAAATCGCCCTGGTCAAATAAGTACAATAAAGATAGTAGACCACAACTTTGAGACCGTTGATAATTTAACTTATGTGAAGTCACAACCAATGCTAGCCACGACGACAAAATCCACCCACAGTTGTTTGCAGCCAACTGAGTCTATTTTCGCTTACAAAAACTATTGCCCTCGAAGCTTTCAATATACTGTACAAGACAATGATCTTGCAAGTCCTCATGTATTACTTAGAGACTTGGATTCTTGGCAAGAGAAGCTGTCAATCTTTGGGAGAATTTTTGGCCTCCATATGAGGATGGTCGATTCGATAACCTGTATAACGTCGAAATTTATGAGGGACACCACAGCCGTCTGGATATGGACAAAATTCAATACAATAGGTTGCACTTCATCCGTACGGACGTGGGAGACCCTGATTTTCTGAGGTTTTATGATTATACTTGCTCTTCATACTTTATGCTTACCCTTTTATTAAGAAATGAATTTTTAATAATAGCAATGAAATTCTTTAAATACACGAATACACAGGAACCTGAGGGTTACGAAAAATAAAGCGGTTTGACAATAATCTATTTAGTTTCCTAAAAGTGGGTTGGAAAAAATATGAATTTATTTGGAGAAAATACAAATTTGCTCGGAAAAATTGCGAATTCGTTTGAGAAAAATACGAATTTATCTGAAAAAATTACGATTTTAGCTGGAATAATATAAATATAAAATCGTTGGTCTGTTCACATGAAATATTTAATATATTTTAGAACTTAGACGATAACTAATTCAATATATAATACTTAGTCTTCTAGTAAATATTTCATGATATAGCTATAGCTTCCTAACTTTCGAACAATGTCCTATACTCACCCAAACAAAAATAAGTGAAGACTACATGGTAAGGTTCCATAATTTTGAATTCAGCAATATGGAATAAATACTAACAGTCTAAAGGCTGAACATGAGTCGGTCACATCGTACCTGAGTCAACTTTCTCCGATCGCTCTCTTGACTTTTGACCTTTAATCTGTTCATCCATTGATGGTTAATTTTAGCTCCATATTACATATCAGCGTATTAGCTTGAACTCAACATTTCAGGTAGACCCTCAAAAAAATGACACGCGCAAAGGTGAATAAACCCAGGGAAAGCCTACGATCAGTTTCGTGGCTTTATATATAATATATGAAACGAACCTACATTTCATAAAATTTTACACTTTCGTGATGACAAAAATTGGAAAGCCGTTGTGTTTTGTTAAATAAAAGACAACTCAAAGTATATTTCAGAGAATGATCCGTTTATCACTTAGGCCTGTTCGCAATATAATTGAAGTGTTCATATAAAGTAAGGATATGTTGTCCCTAACAGTGAGCTACGGGAATTCAACGCCCATTGGCATTAAATAGGAAGGATCGCGAAATTTAATCTCATCATTTCATTTCATTAAATGGACAAAAGATTTCTATACATTCACTGTTTTATTATATCTGCCATAAAGTCTGTAAAAAACTAATGGAAAATATTTTCTCCCCTACAAATTACCATATCAATTTTTCATTAATTTTCCTCGACCCGTGCATAACTAAACTCAGTTCCATTAATGCCGATTTGCATGCTTCCACAAAGAAGCTTACATCGTATTTAAAGTGGATTAGATTTTCTACAGCCCGGAAATGTTTAAAATAAAATCCATTTTTTGTCAATTTATTAGCCTATTAGAAAAAACTATAATCTCAGCAAATAACGAGCTGTATAAAAGTCGCTTATAATACAATAGGCTTGTTAGTAAATTTCAAATCGGATTGATGAGCACTGTTGGCCGTGGAGCTTTGAAATATACAAAAACACATATATTTGTTTAATAGATTCTACTTTGAAAAAATACCCAACCGTAAAGTATCAAATATCTGAATGAAATTATAATAGCTTCGTGTGGTAATGAAAATATTTACAGAAAATGAAAAAGATAAACCGAATAGATCGCTTGTAAACTGCTTGTAATGGATGGGGAACAAATTTAACCATTATTTGCATATAAAATTTAATATATGAACCACGCAATTTTTACCGGAAAATACATCATAATTTAGCCGAAGTTAAATTTTGTATTAAGCTAGTCGTCAAAAAAAAGGACCGCTGTTGTTCTTTTTAAACATACATACATACATGAGGTGCTGACGTCATAATTGACAAGAATAATTGAAATATTGAAGTCCCATATATGAAGAAGCTACTTTTCTCCAGCCGTTTTGCTCTTTGCCGCTATTAAGTGAGCCTTTTTTCAAGGTTTTGTGATAAACAGAACCTTTTTAAAATCGATTCAATGTCGATCTGCTCGTCTGTCCGCCAAGCTTTCATGAAATTTGGTGTGAACATCTGATCATTATTTTGCGTTCGTATTAAGGAGGGGCTCCCCATATATGTAAAAGGGGGGTGTACATTTTTTTCACCAAATATAGTCATGTGGGCTATCAAATGAAAGGACTCGATTAGTACTACTGATATTGACATTGATGTTGGATGAAAAACAGGCAAGTGAAGACTCAAAATGTGAGCATCAACAAGTGAAATAGGCGCGGTGTTAATTGCATTAGCTTCGCATCTATACCACCTTTCAGTGTCTGCTTCTTTTAGCCATTGTTGCATCCGTTTCAGCGCTGCAACTACTGCACTCCACGCGGTATCTGATGTTATTATACCGCTAATCAGATTTTCCACCGCCTTGGGCTTTTGAATCTTGGGCCTGGGAAGGCAACGTGTTCTGGGTCATTGGGTGCACCTTCACATGTTGGACAATCTGGCGATTCATCCAAGCAAAACGTATACAGATACTTTCTGAAGAATTTTTCCATGTTCGGTGCAACCCCATATCGACCGCGGATATCCTCATTTCGGATGTAATCAAAACGTGTCACGCTACCAGTCCAACGCAACATTTTCATTCATTGTCTTTTATAGTCGGCCAACACTCAGAACCACAGGATGGATGATATTGCTGTTGCAACCTTAACGCGTAAAGCACTTCTCCATTGGCTGATAGTGTTGAGCAGATCAGGGCGCTGACAGTGATTGTGCCTGTTTTATAGGGATCGGTCGTCAAAAATTCAGTTTTGGTTGGATTCAATCTGAAAGCATGTTGTATGAGGCGATCATTCCATGTTTGGACAAATTGTCCGAGACCATTTTGCTATTAGATGCTAGGAAAACATGATCTGCATAAAGCAGTATCTAGGGCGCTGAACGTTGAATGCCCCGTGTGACGGTGTCCATAACAAGAACAAAAAGGAGTGGTGAGAGGGCGCACCTTTCATGAATACCAACAGAGACACGAAGCGGTTTTGATACACCCGCTACACTTCAAACTTCACTGTTCGGGTTGTGCTAGAGCAATTGAATCCAGCGCACGAGTTCTTCTGGCACTAAGTGTTGTCGTGGAGCATACCAGATGAGGTTATGTGGCACATGGTCAAACGCTTTGTCTAGATCCAGAAATACAATGTAAAGAGAGCGATGGTTCTCCCGGTGTTTCTCCATGAGTGTAGGCCTGCCTTAATAAGGAACTGCAGACATCCCGGTTTTGCGCCGACATCCACCAATTCGATATCCCTAAAAGCTATCTGGCGTCCTGACCTACACCATCACTCCATCTCAGGCAGGGTCTGCCTCCTCTTCTTTGCCTACCATAGATATTGCCCTTATAAACTTTCTGGGTTGGATCAACCTCATCCATACGGATTAAGTGACCCGCCCACAGTGACCTTTTCAGCCGGATTTTATGCCCAACCTGACAGTCATGATATCGCTCATAGATTATGTAGGCTACGGAATCGTTCATCCTCATGTAGGGGGCAAAAAATTCTTCAGAGGATTCTTCTCTCGAACGCGGCCAAGAGTTCGCAATTCTTCTTGCTAAGAACCCAAATCTTGGAGGAATACATGAGGACTGGCAAGATCATTGCCTTGTACAGGAAGAGCATTGACCCTATGGTGAGACGTTGCGAGCGGAACAGTTTTTGTAAGCTGAAATTGGCTCTGCTGGTTGCCAACAACCGTGCACGGCTTTCATCATCGTAGCTGTTATCGGTTCTGATTTTCGACCCTAGATAAGAGAAATTATCAATGGTCTCAAAGTTGTAGCCTCCTATCTTTATTCTTCCCATTTGACCAGTGCGATTTGATGTTGTCCGTGCTGATGTTGCCACCATATAGTTCATCTTGCCTTCATTGATGTCCAGCCCAAGATCTCGCGCCAATCGCCGCCTGCTCGATCTGTACGAAGGCAGTAACCGAATCGGGCGGTAATTTGAACATTCTGCTGGACTACCTTTCTCTTTTCATATTGCAACGGGGGGTACTTTCTTGCCAGTCAGAGGGTGTTCTACTCGCCTAAATAATCCGATTAAACAATTCACTGAGACACAGTGTTGGGTCCCAGCTCTTCGCTTTCCAGAGCTCAGATGCGATGCCGCCTGGTCCTGGGGCTTTCCTCGATTTCATTCGTTTTAGTGCCTCCTCAACTTCAGTTGCGCTGACAGGTGGAACTGGTCCAAATGTCGGGAATGATTGTGGAAGTGGAGGATGAGCAAATTCTTTAGTTGAAATCTGCTCGAAATATTTTTGCCATCTATCCGTCACAGTTCGACAGTTCGTACACAAAGTACCGTTCTTATCATTAACGCAACAGAGTGTTCGATATCTTGCGTATGTTCATTTCGCCTTTTGGCAAGTCGATACAGATCTTTCTTTCCAAGCCGTGTTTCCAGTTTATCGTAAAGATTTGTGTAATAGTCCGCTCAGGCATTCTTGTAAATTTGCCAATTGGCCGGTGGTTTATCGTCGAGAAATTTGTAGTAGAGGCTGTTCGGACTAACTTGCTTACGTCCTGACGCCGTCCATGCGTCAAGAACGCTTGCCCATTTCTCGATAGGACCGGGGCCCGTCCTGCCGCGTCGACTGAGGTGGACGCCCTAGCATTTCTCCGAGGCTTGTGACTCAATCCGATCATCTTGTTTCAAACGACATTGTATGCATTTTCTTGGTCGGTCTGTCGTCGGACCTGTCACCGAGAGAGGTCAGGTGGGATTTAGCATAGTGAAGTAACTCAAACTATACCCTGTTTATCTCTTTCCCTGATCTCAGCCTTTTATTTTTTTTTTGTTTTACTTTGGATAGTACAGAGTACGTTGCCTTAAACCTGGGCTTTTGCTTAGGCTTGGGCCCAGCATACTATGTTAATAGCATGGCGGAGTACAC
The DNA here is from genome assembly GCF_905115235.1 of Hermetia illucens. Taxonomy (NCBI): domain Eukaryota; kingdom Metazoa; phylum Arthropoda; class Insecta; order Diptera; family Stratiomyidae; genus Hermetia; species Hermetia illucens. Next base: position 94,238,904 of record NC_051849.1, on the reverse strand, counting down.
AAACGGCTTACCTCATCGGCTAAAATATCCACTGAAATCATCCGCGCAGTTACGCATTTTGCCTCATACGATATTATTCGGTAGGCGGAGTATATTCGGAATGCACTTAACCGATATGCAGCTTGACATTGTCTCCGATTTCCAATGATTTTTATCCATAATGGCCATACTGGCGCCGCATATAATAGAGCGAAGCTGACGACTCGTGATAAAAGTAATCATCGGCTATGTTTCGGACAACATATATTTGAAAACATCCTTGCTAATATCAAGTTACGGCTTACCTGACTTCAGGATTAATACAAGCTTTTTTGTAATTTACACTTTGCGGAGAAAGATCCTTCTTTTAGGCAGTCTGTGGACACCTGCGCGAACATGTTTGGTGCCATTTCCAGTGCCTTGGTGAGGGATTCCATCAATACCGGGGCTGCATTACCCCGAATTCATTTTACCACGTCCAGAACTTTGTTTACCGTTACTGGAGGGTTATCTTCTGCACTTGATATCGTTGGAAAGGTAGTTTCCGGAAGTTGGGGAAACAGTATCCAAACGATCTCCCACAGCAATCACAACATTGAACAGAAGAACACCTCTTGCCTTTTACTGCCGACATAATCGATACGTATGTACCTTTCTAGGGGTTAGAATCTGCCTCATCATAGAGTGTTGATTTGGTGATCACTATGTGTATACTTCTAGCTAATATACTAGTATATATGCTTAGCCAGCGAGTCATTTTTGGAAAAATTACGTTTTGTCGTGGATCACGATAAAACGTAATTCTCCTCGTCTAAACGTGTTTGGGCTTCGACAGAGAAGAGAAGCAGAACACCTCGACTAGAATTCTTCCCCTTTCATTGGTTTGCCGACCTCCGCAGTACGCTTCCCAGGCGTTGAAGTCACCGGCAATGATCTTGGGGCTGTGCTATTTGGAGTTTGTCTAACTTATTGCAATATTTTGATATTGTCATACTTGGTTCGGCATAACGGCTGTAAATGTAGAGGTGACCGATCTTAACCCTCACAACGCCGTCTTTGCGGTATTCTATTGCTATATATTTATAATCGCGATCTTTAGTTTCATGTCCGCCTGCCTTTTTGCGGAAACGGTTGCAGGCATTGACATAAAACTAGGGAGAAAGGTTGGAGCTGTGAACCCACACACACGCTGTGAACGTCAAACTAAAAAGAGATCCCAAGCACGTAGAAGAAGCACGCATAATTTTTACATCAAATATAGCCATGTGAGGTATCAAATGAAAGGTCTCCATGGGTACCACTACCACATCAAATTGAATATTGAGCAAATTCAACGTGTTTTCACTACGATTTTTCTGATTTCTTTCGGGTTTTTGTTCGTTCTCTGGTGGAGCACCCTTTCATTTTCAGAATAAAGTTGCTAATGGTCTGATTATCAGCATTCTTTATATGTATAAGCTTGTGAAGTCAGTAGCATAGTTTTACCATTTAGTGTACTTTTGACTTCGTTTATTCTTTCAATGATCTCATCATTATTCTCAACTGTCTTTTGAAAATATTTCACAGTTTTTGTTGGTTAACCCACCCGCTATAATCTTATCCTTCTTTACACTTTCGCTCCTTCGGCGGGGTTGGGTCTGTCTTGATGAATTTGCCATTTTTCTTCGTCAAATGCTTGGTCCAATTTGATAAGTAAGGTTCCCAAATCATTATCCAGCGTATCGAGCCTCGATGTTCAAACCTTAGCTAATGAGTTCTTGTTAGCGCAAATTTTTTTTCCATACCATCGAAGAAGCCTCTCTCACAATTTTTTCACAAAGGATGCAACCTCATATCGCTCGTGAATTACCTTATTTCGAATGTGATCATGGAATGTTCCGAAATTGGTCCAACGCAGCATCATTGGCTTCATTGCCGCGAGGCACCGTTCTTTATCGTTGAGAGTCGGTCAGCACTCAGAACCATCGAGGTGGACAGGATGGATGACACTGCGATAACTTTTGAGACGTTCGTTGACCGGCGATTACAAAGAGGGGTAATTGTGGAAATCCAACTCATTGCGCTGACGTGTGATGCCATTTCGAAAAAGGCATTAAAATATTAACAAAATTCTCGATTATTGATTCACATTTTCAATAAGTTTGGTAGAGGGTTCCATGTTAATTTGTAGAATTTCCTCTCTTTGTTCTTTTTTAAGGTTTAGTTTGCAAAAATTAAAATCGGCCCAATGTCTGCCTGTTTGTCAGTCTGTCCGTCTGTCTATCTTTTTTTTCTTTCAGGAGGTGGAAATCTTCAAAAGACACTGGTCTGGACACACCAGCGTGTGGGGTTTTCACCCACTAAAACCACCCCCGACTCCCTCTCCGCCCCGCGAAACCACCATAAGGTATTACATCACGGGGCGGAGTCAGCTCACTCTAGCTAAGTTACCTTTCTACTATACGCGGCGCACGCGACCGCACTTTTCTCCTCTCCTCTGCCTTTCACAGTTTGGTTTGGATAGATGCGATCATGGAGTTGACCGCATCCCAATTTTCTTGATGTGCTAGCATTTTCGGCACCAGATTTTCTGATACCAGCACCTCTCCTAGAGTGTCTTTTAGTTCCCTCCTTTCTTCCACAAATTTCGGGCAGTGGAAGAATACATGCTCTTGGTCCTCTGGGATTCCATCGCAATTTGGAGAGTCGGGTGAGGTCTCCAATTTAAACCTGTGCAGGTATTGCCGATATCCTCCATGCCCCGTGAGAAACTGGGTCAGATTATAAATAATATAAATAATCTCACCGTGTGGTCTCTGCAACCACTCTTTGATGGCAGGAATGAGTCTGTGAGTCCACGGACCCTATCCCGAGGGTTCCCACCGCTCTTGTCATCTATTTATGTATCTTTCCCTCACAGCGTTCTTCGTCAGTAATAAGGAAGAGATTGGCTTCGCATTGTAAATATTCGCCATCTCATCTGCCAAGATGTCAATGGGCATCATTCCAGAGATGACGAATGCTGGATCATCTGAGACAGTCCTGAAGGCAGAGCATACATACCCTCAAGGCTGTCCTCCTGTATGCTGCACTCAGTTTGTTGTTGTTAAGTGACATCTTCAATGCCTCCCTCCAAATGGCGGTCGCATAGAGCACGATTGAGGCGCCCACTCCTGGTTATAAGCAACCTAAAGGTATGCCGTGGCCTTTCCACGTTCGGCTTCATCCTGGCCAGGGCCATACTAGCAGTGGACCATCTATCGCAAACATACTGCACGTGTTGCTTAAAGCTGAGCTTCCTGTCTGTCACCACCCCGAAGTATTTGATGGTCGGCTTGGAAGTGATGATATGATTCCCGATTCTTATACAGACGTAGTTTCTCTTTCGGCGCTTCGTGATGAGGACCGCTTCTGTTTTTCCCCCGCCAGTGTCACACCTGAGCTCTCTAGCCAACTTTTAACAGCACAGATTGCCTCGCTTGAGCATCTTCAAGATGCTTTGCGACAACAACCAGTGCTATGTCGTCAGCGTAACCCACCACTGTGGCTTCCTCCGGAAGGGGATGATTAAGTGTATCGTTGTACTTGATGTTCCACAGTAGTGGGCCCAATACGGAGCCCTGCGGGATACCCACGGAAACGACGTACTCCTGCGGTCCGTCATCAGTGTCGTACCGGAGCCTCCTTTCAGTAAAATAACTATCGACAATTCCGGCGAGATAGGTGGGAATACCAACCTTCGCTAAGGATTTACGTATTAGATCTCCATTGGCCGAATTGAATGCATTTTTTACGTCCAGGGTTACTACCACACAATATTTGCTGGTACTACCCTTTCCGTGGATTGCATCTTCAGCCAAGCCAGTAACCAATTTGATGGCATCAATCATCGATCTGGCTTTACGGAACCCATATTGCCGATCTGAAAGACCAGCCTGAAATCTTTCTCGGTTTCGGGCATGATAACTCTTTGCCCTGTGGCTCGACACATGTCTCAAAGAAAATTACCTGGTGACCGCTGTGGGTGTAGCGTTCGCTGACGCACCAGGACATACCACACACCAGCGCAGAGCTGACAAAGGTCAGGTCTACAACCGAGCCTGACCCCCTTTCTGAAAGGTGTTTACAGTACCTTCGTTAGCGAAAACCATGCCCATCTGCGCAAAGGCTTCTAATAAACTGCGCCCCCTAGCATTTGATTCTCTTCTACCCCACTCTAGGCCTAAGCATTGAAATCACCAGCAATCACCTCTGGTCTTCGTCCCCTTGCGTTAAGAACAAGATTATCAAGCATTACCTCGAATTCAGATAGTGTCAAAGTTGGTGGGGCGTAGCAGCTGTATACAAATACTCCACTTATTTTCACCCACACAAAACTATTGGCTGCCTGACTTGCAGTACATTGTATGGCCTGTCAACCACAAGCCCATATCGCCGCTCCTCCAGTCGACTCTGAGACCCATATGCCACCGCGACGGTTTCTATACGGTTCACTTATGATGGCAAATTCCATCTCAGATTCGAACGTGGTCTGCTTAAGTAAATCCTTAGCAACGCTGCAATGATTCAGGTTTATTTGAATAAACCTCATTTTCTCATTGCAGTGAGGGCCTTCCTAAATTCCGGACATTTACTGCTTTCGGTAATATGCCGGTTATCCTGTCCCTCCTTCACCTCGCATAATAGGCATTTGGGGCCCCTATTGCACTCCAACGTTTCCGTAGCCTACACAATGACGAAATCTATGAGCGATACCATGACCGTTCGGTTGTGGATAAAATCCGGCTCAATAGGTTACGGTGGGCGGGTCACTTAATCCGTATGGATGAGGATGATCCCACCCGGAAAGTCTATAAGGGCAATATCTATGGTAGAAAAAGAAGACGAGGCAGACCCTGCCTAAGATGGAGCGATGGCGTAGGTCAGGGCGCCAGACAGCTTTTAGGGATATCGAATTGGTGGACCTCGGCGCAAAACCGGGATGTCTGGGGTTCCTTATTACGGCAGTCCTAGACCGGATACCGGTTGTTGCGCCGTTGATGATGATGATGATTGCACTCCAATATGGCCCTTCTCCCCACACCTTCTGCATCGATCAGATCGATCAATGCTGCTGGTATATGCCTTCGCGAAGCGCCCAAACATGAGGCATTTAAGGCACCTCTTTAGTGAAGTTTGTTATCTTAAACGGCAGACAACCTATCCAATCCGAACCCTTCCGGCAGCTAACAACATCTGAGCTGCCTCCGCTGGTACTCGTATTGTGGCCGTTTGAGTGCTGCCATAGGCTTTTCGTAGGCCCACAACAGATTCTTCCGTAAGCTCTTTCAACTTAAATTGCTCCTTCAGAGCTGCACAAATTTCGCCATTCTATGTGACTTCATCGAGATCGTTACAATGTATGTAGATCTCATATTTTTGGGCACGCACTGCGGCATTCTCCCCAAGTGAGTTTTTCACTTGGATGCGAAAGTCATCAGCTTTGCCCACACTGAATCTTTTCAGCTTGAACATGAGAGCTATTTTCTGGGTTCTTCGGATTCTGTTCACATTTCCGCTCAGATCTTCTTGAGTATCTCCGCGTAGGACAGATTACCCTTACTGGAGATAACAATCGCATCTGGACGAGTTCGCACATTTACTGATGATCCAGCCGGGAAAGTCTATAAGGACAATATCTATGTTAGAAAAAGAAGACGAGGCAGACCTGCCTAAGATGGAGCAATGGCGTAGGTCAGGACGCCAGACAGCTTTTAGGGATATCGAATTGGTGGACCTCGGCGCAAAACCGGGATGTCTGGAGTTCCTTATTAAGGCGGGCCTAGACCGGATACCGATTTTTGCGCCGTTGATGATGATGATTAAGATCCATCGTTTCATAAAAAACCGCATTGTAATAATATGAGGTTCATAATACATAGATTCTTTTATACTATATATTTCCATTTTTCACAAGAACCAGAATAACAGCAATATCTTTCGAAACTGTTTGATTAATTCTATACAATGTTCGACCAGGATTTCTTATTAATTATACATGAAGCGAATGAAAATAATCTATTAAACAACAGCTCCCAACTTCCTGACATCTTAAAGATTGGTTTTCATTCGCCTAAGTTATATTATGGCAACTGGAAAGAGTTGAGAGAATTGACAGCTACCATTATTTGCCAATATTCACTAACAATAAATTGACCAGCATACTAGGAAGTTTACTTGCAAAATGAAGAAAAAAACAACTTTGTTATCAAGTTACTCGCTTGAGTCTTTTGTTTATCCTGCAATCATGAAGGTTGAATCCATTATAAGAATGATGAAGGGTAATAGTTCCAATAAACTCTTGTTTTTCATTTGATAAACTTTTTAGTCTTAAATGAGAACGTAATCTGATCCTATTTTATGCATAGTATAATAAGCATTATTCCCTCTTAAATTGATGCTGTCACATATCAAACCTAAAATATGTGTGTCCATGACCTAGCATCAACGATAAAAGTCAATGGCTGCAACCTCCTTACTTCGAAGAAACATCACTATAGTCTCCAAGATATGAAAAAGCCACAATTTTCCCACAACTGCAGCCTATTCAATTATTGTTTCGCAGTTCACGTTATTCGTAACCTCAGTTATAATAAAAACCCAGCAATCCAAAATGTTTTGTGTGAAAAATGTCCATATCTTCACCCGCGATTTGTTATACGAACATCTCATTCTAATTGAAAGCTTCTCTCACATACATAAACAGTGACATATCTGCGTTTGAAATATATGACTTTGTATATTGCGCCCGTTGACGATGGACAATTATAGTCCGGCACGATTTAATCCGCACTGTAATTTATAACTGCCACATGTCTATCGGTGAACATTTTTCAGTCAGTTTTACGCAATTAGTGCATATGCATGTATCCATAATGTAGTTGTTAACAAAATTAAGTTTAGAAACACAGTAAACGACCTCACAGTTTGCATGAGCACCTTGGATGGTGGTGGTGACTGCAAGGATTCAACAATTCTCATAGCCAATGTACACCAGAAATTATCTGTCAAGAATATTTATTTCAAGTCGATTCCGATATTGGTACTTAGGAGTCATGGTTAAATGTAAAAACAACACTACATTTCTAGCAATCATTGAAACATTATAGCGAACAGCCATAAAACAGCACAAAATGCTATAACATTTAGCACTAGGTCACGTTTCCTGGAATGTATGCCTTAATTTGTCCATTCGAGCATTTGGTCGATATGTAGCACTTTTGCTTTTTGCGCTCATTTCATTGCCGCTCGTCTTCGTCCATTTCTTCTATGCCGCATTAAGATCTTTTATTCATTCATCAGTGAATAGATCGCAACTCGCGTGGAACAGAAGCAACAACAAAGTCTTCAACCACTTTGAATATCCTAACCTGCGCACAAACAACGGCAATGATGTTTCCAGACTTCTTAAAATATCTGAGCGTTGAAACCACTTGCACTTTCTGCCTATTCATCACCATCATTATAATAGTTTCAGTTGAGAGATGAGCTTGAATTTCATTTCTTGGAGTTCTTTCGTGCCTTGAAAACACAATGAATTTTTCTTAGGGGAGATGTGAGCACGTTGAGCATGTTGAGGCATCAGTACGGTTCTAGTAAGTTCATCACAAAGTCAAATGTGAGTTTAGTTTGTATTCGAACTTCTGAAGACCTAAGTGAGTCGAATAATAAATTTATTTTTGGCGAAAATGGTTCTTATTCATGCGAACAAATTTCATATAAAGAAAAGTTGAGTATTTAAGAGACGATCACCATAAATTAAAAAATTAACCTACTTCAATCAAAAGTATTCTTGAAAAGTTAAAAGTATTATGGGCATATAGTATGACGATGCTAGTTTGGAAAGTAGTGAAGGCACGAATGTATGGAAATAGCCCAGCTCAGAATCCCAAATCATTAAGAAAATCAATTAATGAGACTTCTCCGTAATTCGAGAGTAAGCATGCAAACGTTTTTTGAAGAGAAAGGGTAATTACCACCACCTACCACGTTCGTGAAGAGGTAAAAGATTTTTTTATTTCTCCTATTGCCGATTATTCATATATTCCAAAGTGCCACATCTGCGACGTCACGAAGAAACAGAAATTTATATTCAACAATCTTTGGTCCATCTCGACAGCATTAAGAGTGGCAATTTGCTTCAGTTTCCTCAAACAATTGACTAAACAAAAGTTTTAGTTGAGCATGAACAACGATAAGAGAACAACAACCGAAATAACTGTCAGATGGCCCCTTGCTCAGGTCATCCATTTCGAAAAGAATTATTTTTTTTCCTTTCCATAACATTTCGTTGCTTGCAACCATTATCAGTTTACACTTTGCTAGACGCTCCCGGAAGGTGGTCATAGTATTTCGCTTCTTCTTGTTTCACTTTTTCCAGCTACACGTGTCGACGCAAAAACGAAAAATGCTTCGATTTTGAATGGTACTTGAGGAAATGATTGTCTTGGAATATTTAGACAATGCTCTTGGACCTCTTATTCTTGTTTTTCCTTGCCTCTCTTGGTGGTTCAAAGACTGTATGAACGAGGTAATGGGATGTGGTAAACCAGGGCACACCTAATAGTTCTTACCTTTCGAAATTTCTGAGCGTAAAACATGCGTTCTCATTCTGCAATGACGTATTTTCTTCCTGCAGTGTATACACGTCTGTAAAAAGCAAAATTTGGGGAAAATGTGATTTCCATTTCAATGAAGTGATTTGCAAAAGTTGGTTGAATAATCTGAAATAATTAATGATTAGTACTATTCACGGAATTCCCGGCAAGAAAGAGAAACATGAGTCAAATGAAAAGCGATGGAAATTTCGTTTTCAGCTCGTATTATTATCAATCCCTTGAAATAAACTATGCCATTTTCTTCTCTTTCTTTTAAATAAAAACTTCGCAATTTTTTAACCGCGTGGGGCTTCCCCCACTTTAATATCCCCAATCAATTCTTCCCTGAGAATTAAAGCAAATATTTTCATTAAAAATGTAATTATTCTTTTAAATAAAAAATGTGCGTAACGACGTAATAAAAATTCATTATTATTGGCTTGGACCTTTTACTATTTTATTTTTTTTTTAAATTTTCATATTTTTCCGGGCAATTTTGCACCTTTCGCAAACAAAAAGTTGATAATTTCTCCAGCCATACATATTATCACTTCAATGTAGAACGGGGCATAAAAAATGTAAATATTAATGACATACTCGAGACACAGCCCCCATTAACCAATTTAAATTCTAAAATTAAATTTTAATAAGAAATAATTTCAGTATATCTAAAATTTCAATCAAAAATGGCCAACTGCGGCATTTCCTGTAACGGTTGCTTTTACTATTCCTTTAGTTCACAACTGGCGAAAAAAATCTGTATGACTATGTCAAAAAATGCAATGTTTAATGTTAGATATAACAAATTTTCGGAAAGTCTCAAATCTTTCCCACTAAAATAATTTGTAGTCTGTTTGTAAGCAAATATCCGGCTTCTAAAATTCCGACAGATTCAGTCTTGGACACGTGCATAGGTATACTCGTATAGAAGCCTCCTTTTCAAGAAGGAATAATTACTGGAGAAAAATATTAAGTTATTTGGAAATATTACTAATTTGACTAAAACAAGCTATTGCCTAATTAGCTAGCCTTTTCCTTTTAAATAAAATCCAGAAATAGGCAAAATATAAGACTTGTCGTTAATCGAGACCCTTATTCTTCCTGGCGGGTTCGTTTGGGTCGACAAACACTATTTTGCTCTATCATAGACCTGATCTGGATGAAATCGAAAGGTTTTCAAATCACTGTCCATTATACCAAGCCACTGTTATTTACGACAGTCTTTTGGTCTTCCCCATCAACTTGAATGCTGAATCTAATATTAGCTAATCAGTTATCTTCAGCCCGAATTATAGGTTCATACAATCTGAGACGCTTCTCTAGCTATTTTTCGACGATCGATGCAACCCGATATCGATCGTAAATGTTTTCATTTTAAATGTGATCATAGGTTGTTACGCCATTGGTCTAAAGCAATATTTTTTTCCCATTGCAACGTGGTGCCATTGATTATCTTTTATGGTCGGCCAGCACTCAGAACCACTTTCGTCCGTTGATGCATCGATCAGAAAAAACGCTAGTTGTGGAATGCCACAACTTTCAAATCGTGTCCAAAGTTCCACTATGGAGCACTAAATTTGTTGTATTAGTATGAAACTATTATGAGACCCAGGCGGCATATACGAGGACGAGTTTCAAGGAATAGGAAATGAGAAATAAGTGATTATCTTCGACTGAAACTTGCTTGCTGCTACTGATCAAAACGTTTTATCTGATACTCCACATGTTCATTCTCCCCCCTTTTTGAAGCTCAACGTGTTGCGGGAAATAACAGTAAAGTATTTTGACTTTGATGGTTTCCTTTGTTACTGCCTGATGTTTTGCGTTCTAATATGTCCATACCCTGTTTAAATGTTTGCTTAAGAGTCCATGTTTCGAAGAGGTACATAAATACAGGATGAATAAGTGTTTTATATATCCGAAACTACTTTTTCCTGTTTTTTTTTTAGTGGGCCTTAGAGTGGGTAGAACTATACTATATTAATCCGTCTCGGAATCTTGCCCCCTTCACTTTCAATTCAAATAAGTAAAATTTTCAATATTAAAATCGTCAAATCTTACCTCTTTACACTATTTTTCCTTTGGAGCAAAGATTTGGCCCTTTGGACGTTGATCTGTAGGCCGACATATTGGTCGACTGACCGCGAACAAAGAAATGCTTCTTACCATCAGAAATTCATCGCTCTATTAAAGTTATGTTTAGGGATATCGAATTGGTGGACCTCGGCACAAAACCGGGATGTCTGGAGTTCCTTATTAAGGCAGGCCTAGACCGGATACCGGTTGTTGCGCCGTTGATGATGATGATGATGATGATTAAAGTTATGTGGCGGGCAATAGGAGTATGAATATGATCCTGTTTCGTGTATCATCCAAATTATTTCAAATGCACACAATCTTTTTTCTTTTTTGAAAAGAAAACCTTGTTGAAATCGGTTCACGGTGTGCCTTCTGTCTGTTACGCGCGTTTTTCTCAAACAGTTGTATTTATTGGTACGAAATCTGGTAGAAAGTATGGAAGAAATGACCCCTAAACATTTAAATTGCCCCACGCTGATCTTTAGGGAGGAAGGTCTCCATACACATAAACGAGAGGTGCAATTTTTTTTCGCCGAATATACCGTGCTGAATATATGTGAGGTACCAAATAAAAGTTTATTAGTTTTGGCATTGCTTGCAAAGGGAAGGAATGCGAAGGTCCGAAAGCAGTCAATTACTTCAAGGATCAAATGTCAGAAACTAACTAACGGAAATCTCTGAAAAAAATTATGGCGATTCATGCATTTAGTATTTAGGCTCCGAAATTCTCCCTGTTACGATATCTGCTCAAATAAAGTTAACAATAGTAAATTATTATATTTTGAAGATTTGCTTCACACCCCCTTAAATTCATCCTTGATCCGTAATATAGGTTTTAATATGGTGCATCATTCTGGAAAATTTCGTGGAAGTTTTATCATTATGAACAAAGTTATGCTAAGTCAAAACTGCTTCTAACTCGTCAAATTACTACTCTTTAAAAAATAAAATGTCAGTGAATATCGAGTATCTACAAAGTATATACTCAAATAACCTTACATAAAAAATCAAACAAACCTTTCATACCTGAAGCGCCCAGCTTCCGCCCTGTTAACTATTGCGCATTTTTAATTCACTTATAGTTAGTTATCCTTGTTTTCAAAACTTGTGGAGAAGGGTTGCGGTATGTACAATGTCGCCCGTATTCGGATTCGCTGTCTCAGTGGAAGTTGTACCAGGCGACCTGATATTTAGCAGCACTTCGAAATAACCTTACGAACTTTGCTAAACGTTAGATATGTTACCTATTATATTCTTTCCGGTTTCCGGCTTGCAGTCTGCTTTTAATTTGTGCATTATGGATGATGCACCTTGAAATTCATTATGTGTCAAGATTATATCCATTGTTATTATGATATAGTTGTTTCAGTTGTGTTAGTGTTTTCCCTTTTCTTTGAAGATCATTACGCAACGTAACAATACGGTCATGTTTATTATCTAATGTAGAAAATCGTCTCAAGAGCCGTCTTGATTCCTCAGTAGCCTCTCATTCGGTGTTCACTTCATCGATGTCCTTCACCCGCGGATATTTGTTCATACAGAAGCATCCTTATCGGATATTGAATCAGCTAATCAACCTCCATTGTCCGGTTTGATCACGATTTGATGATTCAATAAAATGTCTAATACATTTTCCACGCAAATTCATGCAGATGGCCACTTTGGAAATAAGTTGTCTGGCTCCGCTGATAGCTGGTATGCTGCACTAAAGTGCAGCAATTATTCCTTCGTTTTCTCAGCAAGCATCTCCTACTCTTTAATATTATGAGCCTCCTTATTTATTCATTTTGCTTTTTTGCAAATTGAAAGTAGCCTCATATACAGGGTGCGGCAGCATAACTTCCTTTTTTAAAATGCGCGCCACTCAGTTAGTTGATGTCATAGCGGAGCGCTAGTGGTCTCGTTCAAGAGGGGATACTGTAAAGTTTTGTCCCGACATGGTTCAGTCGCCATCATGCGTTGAAATAGTGAGGAGCGCGCCTTTGCTGTTAAGGTTTACTTTTCAAGTGGATGTTCGGTTATTGCAACACAGCGTGCATTTCGGAATCGCTTTAATTTAGCCCCGTTGGCTCCAGTCCCAGACCGCAAATCAATTGTTACATGGGTCACTACATTCAGACAAACTGCAAGTGCGACAAAAGGAAGAACTGGAGTCTCTCGGCCCGTTAGATCACCTGAGAACATTGAAGCAGTGAGAGCGTCAATGTTACGATCGCCACGGCGTTCTGTGCGCAAACACGCATTTGCCCTTGGACTATCCGATCGTTCTGTGAGAAATCCCGTGTTTATGTGAACCGTCCAAGAACCCTACAAGATTTGAAGACCAGCATCCAAGAAGAAATTGCCAACATAACACCTGCTATGCTAACAAGAGTCATGACAAACGCCAGAAATCGGTTTACGCAATGTATGGAGAATGGGGGACGTCACCTAACAGATTTGATCTTCAAAACAATGTAAGTAAAAACTTTAGACATGTACCTACATTATAAAAAATAAGTAAATATTTTCCGATGCATACAATAGTTTTTATTGAGTTTTGAAAAAAGGAAGTTATGCTGCCGCACCCTGTATAATATTATACATACATGTTTTCTGAGCTTAAGTCGCCTACTACTATAATGAAAGGAGGAGAATCGAAAATAGATAAAAAAGTTGCACAGTGACAGGTGACAGGTGAAAGTATTCAGGGCAAAAACAACCTAGTAACGTTCAGGCCAATGCCAGCCAAAACAGATCAAAGTGTTATTTAGGATTTGAGAGAGTCCTGAGCCTGCTATCCACTTGACAATGAACCGAACCAATCCCGGACGCCTTGGTTTTGGACTAGCACCCAATTTTTCTGTCTGCAGTCTACCATACTCGATATCCTCAGAAACGGAGACATCTATCGACACGGAAGATCGGGGCGACTGATAGGGAATAACATTGTTCCACGTTGGGTTTGAAGGGGTCACTACCAACTCTGCACAAATGGAACCATCGAACACTCAAATTCCTTACATCAAAAATTTCCAAACCCTTCTTACCTGGAATGCCAGTTTCTGCCTTGTATTTTACTATTTTTATTCCATTGCGAAAATTTTACCGAGAAATTGTTAATTGAAATCACTTCCTCCCAATCATTTTAACATTTTAGTGACATTAGTGATTTCCGGGTTTTCACTATGAAACAGCTTTTTCAGATGTCCCTCTTTACTTTTGATAACCCCAAGAATGACAAAAAAGGTACTTTGATTTATGCATTTTAATCTACACATTTCTAAATATTTCAATTGCTTGTAATTTGATAGCGCAACACATAAAAGCAGCAAAAGATAAAATCATGTCACATTTAAAATTCTGCCAGGCATGCATTTTATTCATTTCGAGTATCTACATACATGCGCGAAAACACTTCCGCACTCGTTGACGGAATAACGATTTAATCACCATCTCTTGAATTTAAAAGGCCAGTCAGAATTTCCATACGATCAGTGGAGCATCAAATTGAATGTTGGTTTTTGCTAAGAGTATTCCGGAAGTCGATTGTTTCCCTGAGTCAGAAACAGAGAAGCCTGGACATACATAACTTACACCGAGAATGGCTTCCAGCTAAAGACTGATTTCATGTCCAATTTTATCGCAGAAGCAACCCAAATACCTAATTTGCATCTGATCATTTTTAATTTTTTTTAATGTGCTGAAATCACAGGAAGGCTCAACGGCAAACTTCTAGAAGCAATGTTCAATCAAAAATCGTCAATTTTTTGAATAAAAGAAAAAAACCTTGAATGTAATTTTGGACAATGGCCAGTCTTCTCCGCATCACAACTTCAATCTAAAACCCCCGGAATCGACCTGTAAACAGCCCGAATTCGAACAGTAACAACCAACCTGTAATAAACCGAAAAAATTACCTTTTAACATCTTCGGGGCAGTAAATATTTTATTCGACCCATAAAGCTGAAAAGAGGATGATCACGGAAAGAGAATTCAAGTCATTAAAAAAAGCTTCATGATGAGGTCATAAAATCTGGGGTTTCATCTTACTCATACACAGGCAGTTACATGGTACTGCGATGTATAGAGTCTTGTACGTCCAATTCCATTCTATACCTGCACGCCGGGCCATATGATAACCATCTACTCAACATCTTAAGACTGGAATTAAGTATCTTGTGGTCCTAGCAAGCTCGTGTAGCCCGAAAACATCGATGCCATCAATAAAAGTGAACCTGATAGTTTGGGAGGTAAGGGCAGCAGAGATATGCTGGGTTACCACTGCGGTCAATAGGAATTGGAACAAGAAAATATTCTTATAGAAAACTCAAATCTCAATAGGCTTGTAACGGAAATAATTTTGAATGGGATTCTAAAGCCCGTAACTATCTATGTCTGGTAATATATTTTCGAGAGCTAGAATTCAAGAATTGAGAATGGTTTCAGGAAAGAAGCAGACATAGATAACCCTCTAAAGATGGCAACATCGGTACTAAAGTTAGTAAATTTAACATTTCCAAACAAATCCACTTCCCCTGGATACTGCATTGATTATAATGTCGGCCATGCGATGAAAGATCTATCTGAAAAAATCAAAAGCCATGAAAAGTCACTACAATCGAATAGTCAAAATAAAAATCCAAAAAGATTCGGTATAATGAAAAATTCAAAAAATTTTCGATTGTGACGCAATTCAAGTTTTTTGGTGGAGCAACATTTGTTTCCAATGATCTGAAGAGATATAATACCCTTGCCGTGTGATCAGTTATATCTTTTTATTCGACGGCAATCATCTTGGAAATTTCAAACTAAAAGATATTGAATAGAAGAGAGTTTCTTTTCACCGAGTTGCGGTGATTGACGGTCCGGCTTAATTGATATATGCATGTGGTCGTGATCTTGAGGATTTCATCTATAGGGCCGCTTGACGGGGGCCTCAATACCGTGATTTGGTTGTTGATGATGATGATGAATCCTAGGCAATGTTTCTTTTTTGCTGCAGTCTTACTTCGTTGCGATCGGGGCACTGATCGATTATTTCAGTTCTAAGAAGTGCATGCTTGAGTTTTTCATTGGAGCTACGATTGGGTTTTTTCAGTAACAAAACCTTACTTTTTAGTTTGGTAAGTAGTATAACAGAGACTTAGTATATACACATGTAAAAAACTTAAAAATTCAAAGCCATTCATGGAATATTGAAGCTTTCTGGGTATCCCCTATAACTTGTTAACAGTCTCGAGCCCTTTTTTGGCTTCTATACTTGCAATTTATAAAGCCTTTCTTAAGGTTTAAAGAGTATACGTAGAAAATCCTGAATTGATTTTCAAGAAATTATATATCCTATATGGTTACTTTTGTCGTAGATTCAACCACTACTCCGACTTTTTCTACAAAGTTCCCTTAATTAACCGCCCATGTAAGGAAGCTGCCTAAATTTGCTTCAAAGATTTTTCTGAATTCAGTCATATCTACCAATGTATTACAGCATATTCTTCTTGAAAGCGGCGATCACGACCACAGTTCTTCGTTTCAAAGCATTTTCCCTACAATTATTGATCGGAGATACGGAGCGTGAGATCTCCCCTCAGACACATAGGGAACCATTGGGGTTTTGTTTTTACCGTCCTCGCAAAATATGTTTGAGGTTGCCTCGAAAGCTGCTGGAGTGCATTCAAAATACAAGTCCTATGGATTAGTGGTGTACTTGATGGTTCCTTAATTGTTTTCTCAGTATTAAGGCCATATTCTAGGGCTTGCTCCTGAAAGTACGTTTCATTGTGGTCTTGGGTAGATATATAATTGGAACCGTTTTTAGATAATTAGCAAACATAGCACTCCATTCCTTTAAAAGCTTTTCGAAACGATTCAGTTTGTTGAAGCGTTTTTTTCTACCCCGCATTCTGAATTCTCCAATCATAAGTGTTCCCTATTTGTTTTCAAAATTAACTATATCTGCTGGGAATATCCGGCATATATTTGAGATTGTCGCAGGGCTGCGGAGAAAACATGATGTATACTTTGGATCTAATCGGAATTTTTTTAATTTTAAATTTCCCCCTCACAGGATTTGCTACCTACCTGTATAAATTATTCCCCAGAGGAGAACTAAATCGGCAGCAAGGTGCAATTGTAATCGAAACCTCACCGCTAAAATCAACCATGTTTCCGAGCTTCTTGGAGCTTCGCTTACATTGTTTTATTATTATCTTTACACTCAAATTTGTCTCTGGCATCAGCATCTCCTCCAGGAAAGAGACTTCGTTGAAAGAGTTATTTCATCTATTTCCCTCCCCGACGAATTTGACAATGCAGCATGGAGTCCCCCCTCCCCTGATTCAATGCAATATTTCTTGTAATCCCAGTCTCCCGTGTCACGTGGTGATTCAATTTACCATGCTTTCGTCCGACGCATTTCTCAATGCACAGGATCCGTACCTTTTTTCTGAATTTTCACTGTCTGAGGCTATGCTATAATAAACGCACTATATACGTTAAACGCAATTGTTCGATTCAAGTCCCACTTTTCAGTTTTACAGCATTTACTTTCACTACCACCCAGTAAGGAGCCGCATATATCAGAACGTGCTTCACCAATTCTGCAATAAATAGCCTGCGACTGCGCTTCGGCCGCGATATTAGGCATTATCATTACTAAAGATAACTAGCTTTTAGTGTTTTCTCTCAAGCAAAGTCAATTTGGCATTGGTCATCATTTTCACCTTTGGAGGAATACCTGCTATCACAATATATTTTTTCGAACCATCAGCCGCCTGGGATGTAGAGATGTAGCCCTCAATTACCTAGCAACATGCAGTAAAGCCAAAGTACCCTTAACAAACATCCTTAAAAATGTTTTCCACTTATGTTTTAGCGCTACTATCCAGGTGACAAATTCAAGATCGTTTCTATCGCATTGACGATAGGGCATGCTCATACTAAAGCAGACAAATAAGTTGCCTAGGAACTTTCCCATACAATCCCGTCTACCAAACCAAACACAGAAATAAAACATTACTTTCATTTGCAGTATCTGCAGATGGAGTAGAACTGCATCAATATTGGAAAAGGTTCGAAATCTAACCAGGGCGAAAACCTGAGCTCGGTTGCTTCATTTTAACAATGATAGAATTGAATTAAGGGTTCTTGGATGATTTTCTTGTGAATTTCGGTTTCGGATGGGTTATCCTTACATACATGGGCTGCATATGACTTCGCTCAAGAATCGCTAAGTAGGAATGTAGAGATTTCACACTAAAAAATCAGGCCTACCATTTCAAAATATCTGAAAGTAACTATACGATCTAAGCATTTTGAACTGCGGTTACTTTCCCTTCACTGAATAGTTAACAAATTTAAGATATTTTGCCGTTTTTCGTGAAAATTCATCCAGATAAAATCATATTATATATAGTTTTGCATGATTTTGAACTGAACTGAAGTAACAGTCGATGCCAGCTTGCTTGTTGGTTTTTATGATACTTCGATTTGTGTCACAACCTACCACACATGACAACCTAATCATTGACTGCTATTGCGTCATATATAATACTCTCAGAGCAAATGTGAAAAATTCGGCAACCCGAACCAGCGCTTCATGTCTATTTCCTTTGGCAAGAATGTCTGATTTACAAATAATTCAAAATTCGAAAGGGTTAATAATAAGTAATGAGTGTCAGAACAAAAAAGGGGGCCAATATAAACTCGCATCGCTATCTCATTGCCATAGTGCTCCGAGTACGAATTATATAATACCGCCAAGAACACTCTTTGACCATCGAGTGAGAGTGAATAATGAAGCAATCCACAACAAAGCCCTCTGCAACACCTATAACGAGGAAATGGATACCGCGATATCAGTGGCTAACAGAGGTCCTGTAGATTAAACAAAAATAAATTATCTTCACAGCCATCTGAGGAACGACTGGTTCGACGATGAATGTAAGCTAGCAATGGAATGAAAGAATGCTGCATACCGAGTAATGCTGCACTTTCAAAAAACGCAGTTTCGCGCATAGGCATATCGGGAACTCCGTCGAATCGAAAAGCGGCTTCGCAGGCAGAAAAAGAAGCCCGGGAAAACGAACAAGTCTGTGCATCCGAGAAGTACAGGGAGTACCTTACTAGGTGTGGAAGTTTTACAAAAAGTCAGCAGGATGAAGTCTTATACACCTCGATGTTCATCCTGCCGAGGCAAAGAGGAAAATTTGGGCATATTAGAGGGATGGCTTGAGAACTATTATGAAAAAGCAAAAAGTTGACTGACGGTTTCGTCTAGTGCAGAGGCAACTTATCAGACGCTGCCTTAAGTCGTTCGGTCCGTCACTAAGTGGGTGGGGAATCAGGACTCCCAACATCCTCAAGTTTGATGAACTGCTCAACAACCAAAATATCGGTCACGTCAATTGAAGACAACAGACAAATCCTGCCACCATCAAGCCTGGAAGAAATAGTCCATGCAATTCTTCAGCTTAAAAACCATAAGTTGCCCGTTGCGGAGAGAATACAGTTGAATTGGTTAAATATGGAGGCGGAGATTTTGCCTCTGCGAAAAGCGATAGAAAGACTGTGGGGATATGGTCATCAGAGCCACTATATTTTCTTCCTCTTCAAGGCCGCCTATGATAGCATAGCTTGAGTAAAACTGTACACGGCCATGAGAGAATTCGGTATCCTGACGAAATTGATAAGCCATATAAAAACAGCAGGATCAATCTCAAGACCATACACCACAAACAACGGTTTAAGACAAGGGGATTCTCTACCGGATACCTTTTTTAACCTGGCCCTGGAAAAAGTGACCCGCGATGCAGATGGGCGGGAGACACCATACTCTTCAAATCCACCCAAATGTTGGCATATGCTGACGATATTGACAGTATGGAAAGAATAATCCAAGATGTATAGTCTACCTTCACCCAGGGCAGGCAGACGGCCATTGGCGCGAGATCTTGGGCTGCACATCAATGGTGGATCACTTAATCACCTATTAGGGCAATATCTATAGTTGAAAAAAAGACGTGGCCGACTCTGCCTCAGATAAAGCCATAGGCCAGCACTGCAGATGGTTTTTAGGGATATCGAATTTGTGGATCTCATGCGCAGAACCGGGATATCTGGAGTTCCATACTAAAGCAGGCCTAGACCAGATTCCGGTTATTGTACCATTGATGATGACGACTAACAAACAATTATTAACTATATTTGGGCACATAAAAAGGTTGGGGTTTCCAAAGTTAAGACTTGCTTTGGAAGATAATTATTGGGACCGCCAGACTAGAATACTCCGACGACCGGACGCAGGCACACAACTTCCAAGTAGCAATGATGATCACTTCCCTGTATTACTCCCAAACAGTGACACAGAGAGATCACTGGTACGAAACAGCCTCAACATAATGTCGGTGTTGAAATGGTTTAATTTCAAAATTTTGGACAAAACATCGGAGGCAGATTTATTGTTGCTAATATGTCAAGAAATATCAAGTTTCTTGCCACTATCGGCAGAAATAAAGCTACCTAGGTGTAATGTTTATCTTCAATCCGGCTCTGTTTGCCTCATTTTCCGGATTTAGAGCCATTTACCGTAATCTATGACTCGCTGAGGCAGTAAACATATCATCACCGTAGTCGAGGTGTTTAAAAAAATTGAAACCCTCCAAGTTCTCGAGCCAAGATGGCAAGAAAACTGCACGGATAATGAGAAGAAAAAGTGTTGGTGATAGGATGCAGCCCTGGCGAGCTCCGCTTTGTATTTCAATTTACCCTGAGATTATTCTTCAGTGTAGCATGTGACATTTTATGCCATCATATGTCGCCCTGTTAACAGCCGTTAGTTTTTCTAGGATGCATTACATTATTATGTCTTTTATTTAAAAATAAAAATGCTAAGCAAAAATGATGATTCTGTCTAGTTTTCTTCAATTCATATTGCATTTGAGTGAAAATTTGTTTCCATTCTGCTTGTGTTTGCTCTACACACAAAGAAACTAGTTCTTCTAGATAATGGGTTTTATGTATGCTTATTTACTTTAGCACTGAATGTCTGATTAAACGTGAGTTTTGTAATTAAAATAATAATTTTTACTAACGGTCTGACATCCCTAGCGTTTGCAATGCATCATACTCAACCAGAATGTCCGCTTTGTCAGCACTATATGGGCATATGGTCAATCCATTCAACATATTCACTTCCAAATTGCCATCATGTCACTCTTCAGTGAAGAGAAAAATAAATACTAAATCCCGAAATTTCCCACCTTTTTGCCGTCATTGTTCAAATACATGCCAAAGAATCGAAATTAACACTATCTGAGCTTCTGATGAGTAAAAAGTACGTAACTGATTGGAAAATAACCAGCAGTGCTCCCGCACTAGAGTTCAATTGCGTCGAGGAGGTGTATTTACCTCCAATTATCTATCATTTCAAGTTTTTCTGGTTTTGTGAGTGATTGAAGCACGTGGTCTGGTGGATGTTGAACCCGGCGCAATGAAGTCGATGACAATAACAATAACCCACGACTATCTAACTGTACCGTGAGTAAATGAGGGACAACAACCAGAACCGACAATAACAATAACACATCAGCATCAGATGCGGATCATAGTTTTAACGCCACCTGCTTTTACGTTTTTTTATCTGTTCCATCTTGGCCGAAATGAAACTTGATTGTTGTCACGATGTGGTACCACCAGACGGGCAACTATGGGTAACCCCAGCGTCTCGCATCTCAGAGTTCACGGAAGAGAACCGGTGCCGTTCATCACATGACACAATCATTGATCCAGTTCTTGTCTACACCAAGAACAGGTAAACCAGTAAGCGCCCCTTGAACCTGACTCGTGAAGCCTGATTTCCCTGTTTTGCATTCATTGACGAGTTTTTCCTATTCCTTGACTAAGCGTGTCGAACGTCGTACAAATAAGTTGTTCGCCGATCAGGTGACTGCACCATTGGAAATATGAACGGGGTCAGGTAAAATGAATATTATAGTGTCTGGGTCACGAAGGTTGTAACTGGTATTTCTGGCATGTCGAAACGATAAAAGGAAATTTCCCATTAATTTTATTGTTAATTTTCTGTAATGAGTTTCCATTACTCACATGAGCACATGCCAAGATTAGTCGCTTCCATTTTCGTAATTTCGGAGTGTGCAGAAACTACGTTATACAGAGTGCCAATTCCGGCATAAAATAATTACTCACAGCGAATGTATGTATTTGATTGTGTCTACTTTGTAGAAGACTAGGAAAGGTAAGGTGGAAAATGTTAATAAAACTGACTATGCACCTTACCTAGAAAATGAGAATATTAAAATTTTGCTGTTTAGGAGAATGGAAAGTTCTAGCGGCCATTGAAACCTTAATCGTATTCAAGGACATACTTTCTACGACGTAACCGTTGCTTCCGACCTGATAAGCAAAGTCGGGCTGACAGTCACATATCATTCTGCTGATAATAGTTTTAAACTTTTGTGTTGCAATTGCTACTTTTAAGGAAAATTTAAGAGATACTAAAATAGAAATCTTTATACGCTCTGCATACCTTATTAGTCTTATTTTTTTTTTTTGTATCGTGAAAGATCTGACACGCACGGTATAAATTACTACTCAACTGGAGGTTTGATCAGGTAGGATAGGAACTGGAGTAACCCTTTGAAAGCATTGAATTTAAGTGTTGTGGAAAAATAAAAATTTCCAGAGCAGAACAAAGAAATTAAAATGGAAATTCGGCTGTCGGGCAGGCGAAGAATCGTTTTTCCTGCTTATTCCAATGACAGTACAAAAACCTTATAAAGAGACGCAATGGCAAACTGACTTTGGAAGTAAAAGTTTTCGTGAAATGTTATTTCGGAGAAAAAGGAAGAAAATAGAAAAGGACTGTTCTGCAAGGATGAAATGAATAGCCCTAAGAAAAAATCATAAGGAATAGGCGAATAAGTATAAAAAAATCGGATAACCGGAAGCTGGACGCTGCAGGTATGGGATGTTTTGTGTATTTCTTTTATAAAATCATTTGGGTGTATATTTGTCCCATTAGTACCTAGCACGCAATGTATATGCAAATACATATTATGTCAGAATAACCATTCCTGCGTGCAGAATTTGCACAGAAGCGACAACTTTGACCTATTAGAACTTTATTAGAAATAGTGTTTTTTTCGACGAAACTTCATGCTCTATATTATAGCTTATATAGCTGCAAATCTCATGATTCCAGGATGAACTTAAGGGGGTCTGAGTGTAACTGTGCGGTGTTTCCAACGATTAATTATCTGAAATAATAAAAAACTTGTTGTTTCACTTGTTAGCACTGATGAAGGGAACAAGTGGTTCCTGAAATATCGGTATTTGCAAGAATAAATATCGACACCAACGAAAAAAAAACAAGTTTTTTATTATTTCACTTAAGGGGGGTTTTGCAGTCAATTGTCACCAATTATAGTAATATATTTATATAATAATAATCGTTGGCACAACAATCCATATCGAATCAGGAACTTGAAATGTGTTAGAGCCCTTCATTCAAGACCGTAACGGTACACTACAGTACACTCAGATTATTACCCTGATTTGACTCAGGTATTCATTCACAGCTGAGTCGACTGGTATCTGACATCCAGCCACGAAAACAAATCCCTCTGCCACCAGTGAGATTTGAAACGCGACCTTCCACTACGGCAGCCCAGCGCTCTAACCACTTGAGCCATCCGGACTATATACTATATAATAACTATATATTATATTATAGGGGTATTTCGGAGGCTGGGCACCATACAGTGACAGCTTCTTGATTTTTTTCATATTTTTAGATTAGGTAGGTTCTGAGAATGGGTCTGTCAAAGAAATGACCACTTTTCAGCTCCTCCCTCCCTCCTAGTGAGCTAAATGTTAACAAATCGGGAAACCGGAAGCTACATGCTTCAGGTATGAAAGGTTTTGTATATTTTTTTTATTAAGCCATTTGGGTATGCATTTGTCCCATTAGTATCTAGCACATATATTATATGAGAATATCCACTTTCGCGTGATATTGACATTGTAAGTCTTGAATTTGTACAGAAGCGACAACTTTGGCCTATTATAATTCTGTTAGTAATAGTGCAATTTCCCCCGAACTTCGGGGTAGAATTATGCTCTCTCAGCCTATTACCGAAAAATATAGTTATATACTATTATTAACTTCATTTGAACAGATATCGACATGGAGGATATTTCGGAGCAACAGATAGTGGAGGCCTCTTGATCTTTTTCTGATTTTCCGGTTTGTTTGTTTCTGAGAATGGGTCCACTAAAGAAACGATCACTTTCGAGAAAATGGCGTGTAACAACTTGACGCAGACAGACAGACAGACAGACAGTAAAATGATTTCAATCAGATTTTGTTTTACACACAAATCATCAATTCAGAGAAAAATTCGAATCGTACTTCTTGATCAAATATCCGAAAGGACGAGGATCAAAGAAAATGCAGACCGTAGTCAAAGCAAATAATGATAAAACACCGAAAGCGGTTGTTCATCAAAGATAAAGTGATGAAATTAACGCCACTCAGAGATATTTAGTCAGAATAGGGTGTCGACGTTTCCCTAATTTACGTTACCGACACCGACTTTTTCAATGTATTGTTAGACAACTTTTATTTCCGGAAAAGCAGGTGCATAAAAGACCGCAACAGATCCAAAACAAAATATGTAGATTATGGCAGGGTCAAATCTATTTCCACAAATAAGTGGCTAGCTATCATCCGTGGCAGAATATACATGGTCTCAGGAAGATAAAAGCTTCCTCTAACGTACCGTAAAACATCCTGGGAGGACCCATTTGTATGAGTGTATCTCACGTGAGTTGATTTCCTATACCAACATTTTGCACCCTGTATTGAAGGTGTAATTATATACATTTGCTGAAATACTCTATTTCAGAAAACCAATCGAGATTCCACTCTTCGAAAGGAGATGATCCCAAGTATCGGGCCTGAATCTACATTCAAAGGAAAGAACAAAATTGGATCAATGAAATGGGTAGCACTTCAGCTATTATATTTTAACCACATGGAAAATGTATCAATAAACAATGCTTTTCGGTGGAAAATTGATGATGATTGATGACGTTAAATTGTAATCTAAGGGCACGGATATAACAAATGTGTATTATTACCTTTCAAGCGCTCTCGTCACAGGTTTTAAACAAATCTCGTCCATGTACCTCGCATAGGCACAAGCAAAATAAAGCCGGGTGGTTACGTTACCATATTTCCTGCTATCCCTTTACTGCTGGCGCCATCTTTCTTACTAATTGCAGATTCGAAATAGTTTTGGTAGTACTGACTTTTTGATAAATTTCGCACTAATTTCTTTTGGGTTATTTTTTTTTTTTTATCTTTCCCTGAGCAAGTTGAATGTTTCCTAATTTTTTACTATTGTTTGTAGTAAACTTTATATCAGAATAATTTCACAAATGGAAAAAAAGAAAGACAGTAACTTCTCTAGCCTTCTGAAAAAAGCCCTTATTATTCCCATGCTCAAAAAGACTATACTACCCTCACCTGTAATAACCGTCCTATTTGATTCGTCTGCTCCTATGTCAAACCCTTAAAAGATACGTCCTAATCCGTATGAATGAGGATGATCCGGCCGGAAAGTCTATAAGGACAATATCTATGGTAGAAAAAGAAGACGAGGCAGACTCTGCCTGAGATGGGGCGATCACGTAGGTCAGGACGCTAGACAACTTTTAGGGATATCGAATTGGGTGACCTCGGCCCAAAATTGTGGTGTTCCTTATTTAGGCAGGCCTATACCGAATACTGGTTGTTGCGCCGTTGATGATGAAAAATGGTTGTCTTCACAATTTGACCACGTAATAAGCAGGGAGCAGCATGCTTTTGTAAAAGATTTACATACTAGGTTACTTGCTTACTGATTTACTTCAAAAATTGTTTGACAAAATATTTTGACTGAAACTTTTCTATGACTTTTAACTTGATAAACAATATACTTTTGTACAAACTAATTTGTTCCAACTACCCGCCTTCCGCTAATACATGATTCCTATACTACCTTTCAAATCGATCCTAGAGATTATTTTTTTATGGTGCATATTCCGTTTTCTTTCCCATTTTCGAGTGCATCACATGACTCCTAATTTTGTTTTTCATCAACGGAGTTCCCTCTCCTTTCACTTACCCTTCCTTGCTGTACGCTGATGGCCTGTGTTTCTTAGTCTAAACTGGTGGTCTGTTAGTGAGTCGCTAAAAAAACGAAAAGAAGAGAGAAGAAGAAGATTCCATATGTGCACTCTGTGCTTTATTTCCCCCACTCTCCTATCTATCTTAGCCTATCCCGTGTGATACATCTTCACTACATTCGTTCATATGGCTTTTCTCCAGTGCATATTTTCTCTATGATATCTGGCGAAATCTAGACACCCCTTACTATACTTAGAATGAAGTAAACTATCTCAAACAATTTCTCATCTGCCCTTATGGCGGACAAGAGTGAACTTCAGGTATTTTTTTGTCCACTAGCTTGAATGCTCAAATGAAGCCGGACACAAGAATCCAAGGATGACAGTTTAGCCAGTAACATGCTAAGCGAAAAAACGCAAAGCAAACACTATCGAATGGCAATGGTCTTCGTTGGCGGCAAATATGACTGAAAAACGGCAATACCGCGGCTCCTCAATTGTTTGTAATAGGATAAAGTTTTTTATGACTGATGATACCTTGCTAAAATCAATGTTTGTCTGTTTATCCCTTCCACTCGATTTACTCAGAAGCGGCTAAACCTGCAAATTCCTTTGCATATACCAGAGAGAAGGGTGCAATATTTTTTACAGAGTATGATGAAAGCAGAAATATTTCAGATGGGTTCGATCTATCTACCTATCTTAATACATTCAAGGTTTTGTGTGAAAAAAAAACCTTATTAGAATAGAGTCGGCGTCTGTCTGTCTGTTTGTCTGTCACACTTGATTTATTCGGAAACGAAAATTGGTAAGAGTATGTGATCTGCTGTTCCCTTTACATGCATCAAGTGGCGCCATTTTGTGTAAAGTTTAAGGGGGGGGGCTCCCCATACATGTGAATGGAGGGTGCAAAATTGTTTTTCCCAGAATGTAGCCATGTCAAACGATAGGACTCTATTAGTACTTTTAGAAACTGGTTTCATATTTGATATCGGGTGAAACATAGGGGATCGAGGGCTCAAAATATGGCCATCAAAAAGTGTAACAGGACTCGTCCTCAGAACCTATCCAACCGAAAAATCTGAAAAAAATCACAGTGGTGCACCTATACGAAATCTAAGCCTCAAAATACATCCGGTTCCAATATCTACACAAATAAAGTTAATAATAGTATATTTCCGCATTTTAGAAATTGCCCGGCAACCCCCTTATGACCATCCCAATTTGGTCAAGTTTGAAAAAAATCTAACTGGTATTAACAAAGTTATAGAGGGTGAAACTTTGCCACTTTTTGTGCACTCTACAACCTACAATCACATCAATACCACGACGAAATGAGTTCTTATCAAAAATGTTTAATATCAAGGAATACTTTAAATTGTTAATTATGTAGGACTAGAAAAATAGGCATAGAAAGTTCCCCATTTTATAATGAAGACAACCGGCATTTTATAATAAACACAAAAAGTGTACACCCAAAGCGCCAAGCTTCTGGTTTTCCGCCTTTCTTTATTTTTTTAAATTTTTTCATATTTTTCATGGCTTTTGGTATTTCAACTTGTTTCAACTGCACTGGAAAGGTTATAAACAGAAATACGGAAATAGTAGCTATTACGAATTGTCACATCTATTTTAGTAGTTTGACTCCGTTTGAGGTAATACACCTTCCAACCATGTACGAACAACCACCATATTGCACTGTATGTTGCACACGACATGGCTTTGAAGAATCTCGTTACTTTGCCCAGTGCCACACTTTTCCATCAATGTTAATTGAAACCGATTTAATTTGATCTTATCGATAAATTTCGAAAGTAAAATAATATACCCCCACTAACGTCACTAGAGAAAATATCGGAATAGGATGTATTTCGAGGCCTAGATTTTATATAGATGCATCTTAGGGACTTTTTCCGCGACTTGTTAAATTTTATGGTGTTATACGTTGTGTTCTAACTCTCTTCATCATCATCATCAAGGGCGCAACAACCGATATCCAATCTAGGCTTGCCTTAATAACGAACTTCATCTTGGCTTTGCGCCGAGGTCTACCAATTGATTCGCTGGTCCATACCTTGAGCACAAGTTGATGAACCACTTGGTGTAACTGGTCGCCTCCATATTTAACCAATTCTACTGTTATTCCATCGGCTCCTGGCGACTTATAATTTTTAAGCCGATGAATTGCACGGACTGTTTCTCCTATACTTGGTGGTGGCAGTATTTTTCGTCGTCTTCAGTTGGCGGGACCTCCAACTCGTCGATGTTCTGGTTGTTCAGTAGCTCATCAAAATACTTAACCCATCGCTCCATTCTGTCGGAAATCAGAGGGAGGGAGGGAACTCTTTGTCTCGGCAGGATGAGCATCGAGGTGTATAAGGCTTGATCCTGCTGACTTGTTGGTAAAACTTGCGCCTGGTGCAGTTGCTCCCTGTACTTTTCTAGTTGACAGACTTGTTGGTTCTCCCAGGCTTCCTTTTTCCATCTGTGAAGTTGCATCTCTTCCTCTTCTCTAACTCCCTTACCTCCCAATTTATATGAAAAGTATTATTGACCCATTCCCATTTGATACCTCACCCATTTCCATTTGATACCTCACATGACCATATTCTGATAAACAAACTGAATTATCAAATATACTCTATGTCAAAGAATTGTTTCCACCTGGTTTTTAATTTTGTCTGCTGTGAGAGAGAAGAAACAACTACGGCAAATGAATTAAATTAGAATTGCTCCTTCCACCGTTAGTAAAATTTTACTCATGCATGTACCGATATTTCGGAAACAATTTTGAGCTAAATGAGGTATATACTCGTATATTTTGGCTCTTTATTTTAGAACGTAGTCAGCGGGAAATCTTAATAAGCACCGTGTTTGGCACTAACGAAACGTTCTAATAGTGAAGAGAAGGAGAATTCCTATGAGCAATAAAAGACAGGCCCCTTCGAATTGACATTGTGATCATCCTAAGGGATCTGAATGCCAAAATGGGCTCTGACAATACCGTGCTCTTACATGTGGCGGCAAAACATGGTCTTGGCGACCGTTACCATAGTAATTAGAAGTTTATCGATTACTCCAGTGCCTGCTGCCATTGGCATTGTTCTAGAATAGAGTCAATTGGGTTCCAAGTGACCGGCAGCGTCCCGTAAACAGATAAACCAGGTTGCGATCAGAATCGAATTTAAAAGTTGAAAGCTTTCAGCTCTTGGAAAGATAATAGCTAAAATCATCCTGGAATGCATCCAGGAATACTTTGAAAGCTTAAGTGACAGCAATAGGGTTGTTATTTCTCTGAATAGTCTTGCGCTGAGCTCAAAACCCTGATGATCATTTTCAGAACAGTGTTCTGAGTTTTAATTTCCGCTTCATTTGTTCTTCGTCAATTTCAGAAGGGTTCCGGAGAAACTAATACTGTTATTAGGGCGATATGTGGCCGGGCGGTGAAGTGGCCATCATATAATAATTTAAACCTCTCATAAAACTAATTGATCTAATGGATTGAACTTGAAAAGGGACCAGTATTAATAAAAGCATGAATATGGCATTTTCATCTCATCCAACGTAAACAGAGGTGGTCTAAGGATGGTTACTGGAGAAAGATATAATACATTTTGCTATGGCCGTTAAAATAAACAAATGAATGCTAAGAAAGTCGTAGAATACAACATCATTCCTTGTAAAAAAAAGTAGACTAGTAAAATCTATAGCCTACTTGACCTATTTTAAATGAGCCATCGGGACGCTAGTATCGTTCTTTTAGGTTGTCGACGCTCCTTTGTAAATATATTAGAAACAAAAATGCTGGGAAATCTGAAATCTCTATTAATTAACAATTACGCGGACTGAAGGAATTGAAAAGCAATGAATCAGATTCCTCTATCAAACTTTGAAATTTATATTTAGATTGCACCTGGATGCTTCTGTTGTCCACACCAATTTTTAGTTTACAGCTGCCTCTTCGATCTGTCAATAGGGATGGTAGGGTTGAATGGCTGGATTGTATGCAAATCGTTTTCGCATTCAATTCCAAATCATCTAGTTGCAATTGGAATATTTATTTTAATTATAAACATATCATGTATATACACTTCCATTTGTTTTCTAAAGTATTACGACCATTCAACCAATTTTCCTATAACTTCATTACGGTTATTTCAGACAAAATCCAATATCCTCATCAGGGATCAATACTTTCTTAGGAATGTACTAATGCTTGGGATGCCACTAAACGACTGCAGTTCCCATTTTAAACTCAACCTGAACTTGTTACACATTCATCTAATAACAGGTCCGTCGGGGTCAGGTTTTACAAAGAATACTACCGAGATGAGAGAACGCATGCGGCTGATTCAGTGAATTATATGTATTCAAAACGAGTCAACAGACGATCAGATGAACCACTAACCAGTCAGTCTGGATCCCTTATACGTATGTAAGTCGCACTGATCATACAACCAGCCGGTGGTAATATGCAATACTGGATTTAGACAAACCGCTTTACTCCAACTGTAATATTTGTGGCGCGAATAGCATAATATCTGATGGGTAGACATTGCAGCCTACAACACACCCCTTCTTCAGACTACCAGATGTTCCAGTATTTGATGGTGGCAGTGAGGCTCGAAGAAAAGCCACTAATCTTGTTCTGATTATTATCGTCGACCCGTCCATCTACTCAGACCTGGCGATCTGCAAGATACGTACGTAGGCTTAGTGGGAAACTTGTAGGTGAGGTCAGTTCGACCGGGTTTGGGAGGCCTAATGATGACAATGACAGCAACAATCGCGACTTTGCTCTGAAAGCCGGTAATGGTGCTGATGAGTAGTTTACTGAAAAGGTAAATAAGTTGTGCGCACTGGTATGGCAAGGTGGGAAAATAGTTGAATTGTAAACAAATATTAAAATGGTCACGCATATGATTTTGTTTTGAAAGTTGAGGAAGCAGCCGTCAAGGATGTTGGGGAGAACGAATTTTTGTTACGGGGAAAATCAAGTTTATCATAATTAACTTTGATTAGAGATATTAATGTTTTGGATTTAGTATTTTCTGCTATGAAAAAAGCAATTTTGGTGAAGATAAGAGTAAGTTAGTTGCTGAACCTCCACCAATTGTGTAACAAATAATTTAGCCATTGACCCCACATGCAGTCCTTTGTGGACCGTCAAAATTATTGCACTTATTTCTTATGTGCCACCACACATGTTTCTTTTCTTATCTGACAATATTCATTTTTAATTCTATATTTGTAGTAAGCCAGCTCTTCGATGGCGGCAAAAGCTTTAATCAAGGCTCCAATTGAGTTTAATGAACTTTGACTGTATCCAGATGGGCATAAATTCACTGTGCCTGGCAGTAAATTCCGAATAAATGGCTTTGCAAACTGATAACTCCACGCTGGTCACTTAAGTTACCAAACCGCTCACCCGTTGCTCATTAATTTTCCCCAATTTTCACTTAAATTCGTCACTTAATTTTATTGACCCACTTACATCTCTGTTTCATGTCCACATTTTACTTTCAGCCGAAGCTAGACATAAATTGGAATTTAACATAAGTACTATTGATAAGAAACTTTTCGTTGGGGCATTTCAACACTGCACTGACTGATGTGGCATATACACATGCATCTGCATTATGTTAATGCTATTGATTGCGTAAAGGTAGCAAACGGCGGCGGCTACCTTCGGTTCCATGTTGGTCATTTCTTCTGATCGTATCACGAAGGAAGAAATATCACAATCTTAAAATTGTGTTAAATAAATTTTCCGTACATGCAAGCATATGTATATTAATTTATAGCCTACGTAATAAATTACGTACGCAGCTCAAACCCCGACTCCGTTTCACCTAACTAACTAATGCGTACAGGCAATTTAGTCTCGATGTCATGTTGATCAATCGAACGGCCAGAAAAAAGTCTTTGGAAAAATTGTCCGTCATCATAATTGTATCGAGGCGAGGAGACTGTATAAATTGCTGCTCTTGGCAAGCGTTTCTTTTAAGACAACCACGAGAGAAATTACTGTCATTACTGGTGACTACGGATGATCTTAAATCTTCATGTATTTTGTAATTATTTTAATTTGCCGTACTTCTGTTCAGCATCATGCACTGGTTTCAGCGCCAGTGTTGCCGTTGATCTGAATTAGGTTCATTCAAATTTAGAAAACATTGCTTGATTTACATGGCTTCTGAGTTCCAAAGGTGATGCCCACCCCCAAGTTTTAACATATTATAATTAAAAGTTAACTCCATATTTAGTATAAAAGGTTCAGACTGCTTCAATAAGCTCACAATATAATGCTTGACAAGCCCAAAAATTACTTAGATTTAGCCCAGATGAAATTTGGCTTTAACGTATTTTTCAGACCAAGCGACTCGCACCTATTGTATTTCTCACCGAAACCTGACTGATTATTATGAACATCTTTCCCTTGATAAACGCTGAGATTGTAAACGCATCCGCTAAGTGAAACAACTTTCATGTATGTCATGCAAACCTTGGCAGCGCTCATTCTACAAATCACATTCTTAATTCGAAACCCAATGTTATAAGAAACAAGTCGCGAAACTAAAAACTGCACGCTTCAGGTAAAAAAGGTTTTGTGTATTTCTTATATAAAAATATTTGAATGGACAATTGTCCCATTAGAATATTTACTTTCGCGTGCTATTGACATTCAAAAACTTTGCACTGAAGTGACAACTTTGGCCTACTATAACTTTGTTAGTAATGGTGCAATTTCAACTAAACTTTATATGATCATGCTTTATATTATAACCTATATCGCTGCATGATTCTAGGATGGACTAAAAAAGGGTTTCGCAGTCATTACCAAAAACTATAGCAAACAACTATTATTAACTTTATTTGAACAAATATCGACATGGAAGGTATTTCGGAGTATAGTGTATAGTGGAATTTTTCAGATATTTCGGATGGGTAGCTAATTACCACTTTCTAGTCTCGCCTAATCGAAACCTTTCATTTGATACCCCACATGGTTACACTCGATGAAAAAACATTTATACCCACTTTGCCATGTATGCTCCCCTTAAATTCCTTATAAAACGATGTAGCTCACGATGTGCATGTCAATAGGTATAGGTTTCGTTTTACACAAAACTTTAAAAATGAGCAGTGAAGTTGAGATACAGGCCGTCGAAAGCAACTTTCAGATAGAAAAGGCGGGTTAGATAAATTTGTTGCACTCTACTATTTTGCTGGACTGACCTTTCGAAATGCCAGAGAAGCTACGAAAATTTCCAGTCATAGTCATACTTCAGACAAAGTAACGAATAGTGGAGGCAATTGTACTGAAAAAAAACAATAACGGTTCTAATGATGAGCCGCAACTAATACTACTCTGGACCACGCTGGTCAGCCCACAGACGCCTCTTTCAACCACATTATCCCATCAGACGCACACCTTTCAAAAATGTTCGGGAAGCATGGTAAAATTCACCAAAAATATTTAGAATGTTGATAGACTAAAAGGATACACCGACTAAACTGGCATACATTCACTAAATTAGCGCTGGAATCTAACCAAATTTCCTTTCATTGAAGCAAAAGCCGAGGAAACATGATTTGGACATTACTTCAGTGGCAGGATGAGCCAGCTTGATGCTCTTCTGGGATGAGCCAATTGACCAAATCGAATAACCCATCCGGGTCGTGAAGTGAAAAACATAAATAGGATGTCCCCAGATTCCTTCACTTATAGAAACCCTAGCAACAAGCAACAAGTAGTCCCCGAAATATTCATATTTGCAATGAATAAATACTTTTTAATAAATTAATAAGAAGAAGATTCGAGTATTTAATTTTATTAATGTAACCTACACCGTCAATATTCAAGTGAGTTATCACTGAAGACTTCAGAAGAAAAACCTATAGCACATTGAGCTTGGAGGGGTCCATGTATTATATACATGAATAAGCAACAAGAGCTAGGTCATCTTAAGCAAGGATAGCGCTTCGAATCGAGGTAAAATCTTAAGAAAGTTTGATGTTTGAAACGAAGTCCGCAAGGTTGCCTTTTATCAGTGGTATTATTTATTCTTGTTATCGGTAACATTCTTGTTGCTACCTTGTCCGGAGGCGTCAACGGTAAAGTGGCCTTCATATAATAATTTAAACCTCTCATAAAACTAATTGATCTAATGGATTGAAGTTGAGAGGAGGCCAGTATTAATAAAAGCATGAATATGGTATTTTCATCTCATCCAACGTAAACACTGGTGGTGTAAGTATGGTTATGGACCAGAAAGATACATTTCGCTATGGAGGTTAAAATAAACAAGTGAATACTTAGCGCTTGAATTTGAGAAATCGAAGTATACTGTAGGCTGCTCATGAGTGCGTTGTTGTAGCTTATCCTCATATGTGCCCTTGTTGCTCGAACTAAATCCACTGCTTAAACCCAAATAGCAGGTGAAACAACGTATTGTTTGGCAAAAGAAGAAAATTTGTATCACAGCGCTGGAACGCCCACAAATGCCTGCAAAATCAGGCACTAGACCCGTATATTTAAAAATAAATATAATAATATATAATGTAATTGACCCTACCCGTATTTGCCAGGACGACATTCAAGAATGACAAAGCCTCGAGTAATATGCCACTTCTTAACTTTGCTTCACAGCTTCGCCAAACTTCAGCCATGGCGACTTGCATCGGTAACAAGTCTTTCGACCAGTATGAAGTCATCTAGTGTAGGGCTTGGCGCAGCATATCAGCTGTATTTGTATATGCTGCCTATCTAACTCACCCATTAGGGGACAACTGAACCAACCAATGCGAATTTGCAAACATGATTTTTCGCTGCTTCGATTGGATGGATTATTTTGCCAGCCTGAGTATCACGGTATGCATTTCTTAATCTTATCATATTAGATTCATCCAGTTAATGTAAGCCAAGCTGTGGTTTTAAGGCATTTGTAGTGATCTCTTTCCTTATATACAATCACCATTGAGGGTTGACTCGTTTTCACCTGCGCTGCTTGATCTAGGAACGTTTCGCTTTTCTTGTGGAGACTGACCTATTTTCTCCGGGCTTCAGCTCGAGGAATATGTTAGTCACCCTCTTGCGCACGCCTAATGTCATTTACACGTTAGTCCAGGTCCGGTAAGGATTTGTCTGCCCTTACCTTTCGCAGGATTTCTGCATACGAGAGTTTGCTTGTTGATGTAATGATTAACGTATCTGGTCACAATCTATTTGCAGCTTTCTTTTCCTCTTAACTTTAGTCCAAGTAGAGGCGGTGGAACCTTTCGCTTAGGTAAAATTTGTATCAACTCACCTCGCTTCGCACCTCCAAACGCATTGTTCGTATTCCTCGCACTAGGTTTTCAATTTCACCGCGTACATTGCGTCGAAAACTTTTAAATTCCATGAGCTTTGTGATCATTGTACCCAGCGTTGTGGAGGCGTCTTTATCTGCGTCGCTTGCAGTATTAACGCCACTGGATTTTTCTTATGATTGTCAGCGGATCTTCATGCTTTTCTTAGAAACTGTATTGCCGATTGGTTCGAAATTTGATGGAAGATGGGAGCTATGAAAGTCCGCGTATGCAGCAAGTTATACCGCTCTAAATTGAATTTAAGGCAACCCCTGTTTACTTTCTGTCCATTCGTCGGGCTGTCTGTTTAAGTTTCATCGTTCTACGTGAGACTTAAATATAAATTTCGAATGTTGTTAATTATGCTGCGCCACAACCTGATACCTGATGATATGGTTTTAACGAGACGCTCGAGAAGAATGGCAAAGAATTTCACTCTTGATTTGATGTTTAAGTCTCGTGTAGATTTGGTCCCATATGTTTTCAACAACATTCAAATTATTAGACTGTGCGAATGAATTAATTATGACAACTTTCTGAGTGTCAATATGGATCTGACCCATTATATCCACTATCTAATAGAATAAATACATCAGGTCCAAATAACGTAAAGGAGTCCCATACTATGTTTCGGCCACCGAAAAGTTTGATTGAACGTTTGTGCCTTTTGGGGTTATACTGACCTAGCTCAATTTTCCAAATTACAATTCGTCACTTCAGGCCAATTTTTGACCGCAACAGTCGAAATGCCTTCGTGGGATGGTTCCTCAAGCCAAATTTCAAGATTTTTGTAATGTTTTCAATATTTTAAATAATGCTGCCTTCAATTAATTTAATTAATTTCGGTGATAAATTTAATTTTTGTTTTACTCTGTCCAGACAGTGTGCAACCTAGCATCCTTAATTTTGATTTGAATAAACCAAAATTTTCACAATCTATTATAAACATGTATAATCTCTAGCTGAACCTACAAAATGTTGAAAACGTTCTAAATTCATTAAAAATGTCAAGTTTTAAACAAACATGGGCCAATTTTCTGTAAAAATTGAGACTTAAATCCTTTAAAGAAAAATTATGAGAAGTCGGCATTCTGTCTGCTGCATGGACACTTGGGAAATTATAATTTCAAAATTATTCCGAATTTGAATTTAAAATTTTCAAGGTTTATTTATTAAAGATTATCAACATGTTTAGATGAAAAAAAAATCGGAGTTTCTAGAACTTCCCCCTTAATGGGTTTCAAGTCAAATTTGGCTTTTCAATTGAAAAGACGAATCTTCCTCTTGAGCCTGTAATTCGCTATATTTAAACAAACACCATCTTTCGGAAATCAGTTGTTCGCTTCTTAAGGCCTTTTTAAGGTTTTTTGTGAAACAAAACCTTATTAGAATGGTGACGGTGTCTGTCTGTCCGTCTGTCCGTCTGTCCGTCTGTCTGTCTGTCTGTCTGTCTGTCTGTCTGTCTGTCTGTCTGTCTGTCACACCCGATTTATTCGGAAACGGCTAGACCGATTGTCACGAAAATTGGTGAGAGTATGTAATCTGGTGATCCCTTTACATGCAGTAAGTGGCGCCATCTTGCATTAAGTTTAAGGGGGGGCTCTCCGTACATGTGAATGGAGGGTGCAAATTTTTTTTTCACGGAATGTAGCCAAGTAGGGTATCAAATGAAAGGTCTTAATTAGTACTTTTCGAATCTGGTTCAATATTTGATATTAGATGAAACATAGGGGAGTAAGGGTTGAAAATATGACCCACAAAAAGTGTAACAGGTCTCGCTCTCAGAACCTATCCATCCGAAAAATCTGGAAAAAATCACAGTGGTGCATCTCTACGAAATCTAGGCCTCAAAATATATCCGGTTTCGATATCTGCACAAATAAAGTTAATAATAGTATATTTCCACATTTTAGAAATTTACCCGGCACCCCCCCTTATGTTCATCCCAGAAATACAAAATTTGGCATGAGTGTAATGAAGAATATAATGCACAGTTTGGTCAAGTTTGAATCCAACTATTATTAACAAAGTTATTGGGGGTGAAACTTTACAATTTTTTGTGAATTTCGTGCACTCTACAACCCGCATGACGTCATCATCACATATCAATTCGTCAATACCACAACGAAATGAATTTTTATGAATTGGGTCGCAGACAATCATTTTGTTTTAGTTTTTTAGTTATTTGTCAACCAGACATGTGTATATGTAGGTATATAAT
The DNA here is from genome assembly GCF_905115235.1 of Hermetia illucens. Taxonomy (NCBI): domain Eukaryota; kingdom Metazoa; phylum Arthropoda; class Insecta; order Diptera; family Stratiomyidae; genus Hermetia; species Hermetia illucens. The sequence continues at coordinate 94,201,491 of NC_051849.1, read as the reverse complement.
ATATGCGTGCTAATGAACTTTGCGGGTAGTGCCTAATTCAGTTAGATATAAGACGTAAATCGGAAATATGGGTACGATAAATTTAGATACGTGCATATATGTGTACAGTAGGTAATAGGCAGTTTGTTTGTTTAGGGTGAGCGTGATATCTATGGCTCTAATATGTACGTATGTCTCGTAGTTTGGAAAAATATGAAGGATTATGTTGGATTTGTAGCTATATACGGACAGAGAAATGTGCGTCTCTTACATAAGATGAACACAAAACCTTTATACCCGAAGCGCGAGCTTCCGGTATTCCGACTTGTTTTTCTGTTTTCACCCTTCTGAAATTAAACACTGAATAAGGGAACAACTGTGTAGCGGAATTTTGTATTTGCTTAAATAAAGTAAATTATAGCGAAGATAGAAGGGTCTGTCTTTTTTGGTTTTTAAGGATTTGCCCTTCCCGCCCATTTACGGCATCAAGTCAATGTATACAAATACAGCCTCCTCATTATTCCATACATTTTCAAACAAGATTTCCTACTCGTAAGCGTCCGTTTCACATCGGACATTCGAAAGTACGGGTTTTTTCCGAAAGTAGTTGGATTTTTTTTCGATAGAGTTATGTGAAAGAGCTAAATGGTCTACTGGATTTCATCATATTTTTCCATCTACCCTCAGAAAAGTCATCCTCGAACTGGTGAAACCCAAAAATATGTACCAGAAAGCTAACTCTGTTTAGACTTTTACTCTTTACTACTCAGTAATTCTAGATTATGTTTAGATGGTTGTGGTTGATTCAATAGCATAAAAAATATCGCTAATTTTAAATTTAAGTGCATTAATAAAACATGATTACTCCCAGATTATTGCATTATCCTCAAGTTGATTTCAGTTAAGTTCAATAGTATTTCTCCAAACAAAATTATTTTACTAAAATGTCGGTATAATATGAATTAGTTAACAGATCCTTCTAACAATTTTGGAACTAAATGTGCTTGTTTTTTATTTCAGCTCAAGGTACGATATTCTAGTAATTCTGTAAACTACAGTAAGTATGATTTAATATACTATAAAGAAATATTTTCGGGATTCAAAGTATGAATTCTTGCACAAATATAATTAGTACAAACAACATAATGCGAACGTATGCCTTGGAATTGGAAACTTTAATTCGATAGATAATATTCTGACAATCGAACGGATCTAGATACATTACTTTTTTGCATTTTAGAAAATAGAGTCTTTGTATCCCCCTGGCAACCCATAATGAGACTTACATGATTGAAAAAGCACAATTCATGCACTTAAAAAATTCGAACCGCCTCAATAACGAATGTATTCAAACGATGAAGACATTGCTTGAATTAATTTCAAGTTCGAGTGTTTGAGCAAATAAAAGGTCCGGTAGAAAGCAACAACCAACGACGAGGAATAACATCAAACTTATTAAATTTGTCTGCTCGACTCAACAACTACATAGATGCTTAAAAGATTACATATATTTACGTAGACCACCCTTGAGGATTATAATTCCCAACACAAATCTTGGAAAGAATTCGGGTCTAGTCAGAAAGCCCTCATTAAGATTTTCTTTCAATGTGTTACACTTTTTCATCAGGCTGAGGTCTCTCACATTTGCGTGCTTGAGCATAATCCGATCAATCAATCTAATTAACGTACACTTGTCAGGATTTAAGTGTCGTATGTGGTTAGGTTTTGTATATCATGGTTAAGATTTGATTGTAGTTTGTCAATTCAGTTGGAAATGGAGATTAGTTGGAGTTGGTGTTGAGGAAATTTTTGGTAGAATGGTTATGCCCAGAGCTGTTCATCCTGAGTTAACCTTCTTCATTGACGCATAGATTTGCATGAGTTGTTTAATAAAGCCCAAGCTTAGCAGTAATCCTCTCTTGAGCGAGCACTAGTATACAGTGGTCACAAAATACTAACATTAAGTTAGCTCCACTTCCGAATCAGATAGAACAGCAGGGGTGGGCCCGCCCATTTCCCTCTACGTTCCTTCTACCGGGAACCCAGAAGAGTGTGATCTGTTGAGCTCGTTTTTGCACAGCCCCGTGAGCCTGAAAGATGTCATCGCTGAGTACAAGACCGTAATAGCTGGTTGGCTGTCGGCAGAATGACGAATGTGGTGAGTTCATGGAAATTACAGCGGAGTCGTGAAAAAGAAAAAATGCGCTGAGCTCCTCCTCAGAGAATTCTACAAGGACTTTCACTTTTCTAGCATCTTTGCAGGTTCTTTCTAAGAACGAAGATGTCGAATTTGTATTTCATCGCGAACCTTATTATGTGCTGAAACATTGTCATAGTAGCGGAGCAAGTGGAGAAACTCTCGATAACGACATCCTCAAAATCATAGCCTCTTCTGACTAACAGGAGTCGAATGTAGTTGAATAATAAATTTTGTCTGGCTTTAACCAAATTGAGCGAAATTTCTGTTTATCGTTGTTTTGCGGCATTTCGAGCCTCGCTCGATCATTTGCTGAATTTGCAACAATTAGAATTAGAAAAGTTTACTATATAACATAGAAATACTTAGCTTCCGTTGAAGAACAGAACCTAGACATATATGCCTAAAGAGGTTTGACAAATTTCCGGGAAAGCCGATACCCAAAAATTAAACCACTTTTAGGGATGATTATTCAAACAATGATACAAGTCCCGCTTGAGTTAATCCTCAAATCAGCTTAGCTATTCGAGAAACCCTTTCTGTGATTGCTATACCTACAAGTAAGTCATATTCCAGGATCTAATATATTCACTCAAAATACATTTATATAGCCAAGCGATTCTTAGGATTGCTTTTTGGTCCTTTAAGGGTTCTTACATTATCAGGAATACTTGACGATTTGGTTAAACATAGAACAAACAACAAAGCATAGAACAAAATGCACCTTGTAAACACTCGTCACTATACGGTATGGCTTTGTTTGTTCTTTTGTTTCTGCTGAAGACTGATAATTCCGTGTGGTCTCAACCATGAAATGTACCTGTAATATCCCAAAATCCTTATAGTCTCTGAGCACGTGAGTTAGAACGGTACCGTGCATCATCCGGGTGAGATTAAAATGGACGGCACGACGACACACCAATAATATATGAAGTGGCATAAACCTCAGAATGACCAGTCTATTTCAAAATATATATGTACTTTTCTGACCATTTCTAGGCAAGGAGGTTCATTCCACCCCTTCACCAGCGCTTATTCGGTCTAGGCGCTGATGACTGGATTAAGGAGATCCTCTAGTATGTACGTATATGCGTATTAAAAAATTGATTATAAGAAAAAAAAAAGTTATTTGGCTCTCATCTGGTAGATGGCAGGGTAGCATCTTATACGCTACCATCCCCATTATTTTTTTTAATTGCAACCAATTATCACTCCCATTTGCAATCGATGGTTGGATTTAATTAATTCTGGTGGAGAAATGAGATTACCTGGTCAATTCTTGGATCAGAATTTTTTTATCTTTTTTCCGTTATTTTTCTGTACCCTTAATGAGACTATGGCCCAGTTCCATTCCTCTTTCAGGTACATAATAAAATATATTTGCGTTTAATATTACCTTCACCTTCTCCATCATTTCTGCGGAGAAACAGGAGAAAAAGAGCAAAATACATATCTATTCAATCCATACTTATACTCGCACCACTCAATCAAGGGTTAAATAATGCAACTAGTCTAGGTCAAGCAAATCACAGCAGACCTACCGGATCTCAACTAAACAATGCCGGTTGCTTCTCAATATTGCAAAAATCTGGTTTTGTTTTCCATACCTTCTTTAGGTTCGGTTCAACTTCAACTTGTTCTGGTTCTTCAACTCAGCCATCTCTAATAATTCTATCAAGAGGCCAACCGGCCGCCCTCTCAGCGGTTTGGTTACCCACGAGCCTGGATGCCGGCTGATTATATTCGGAAGCTGAAAGGTGAACCTAAAAAATTCGGATAATCGCATCACGCGTAAGTCAGGTTTTTCCTGATTAGGAAGGGAGCACCTCGTTTTCGGTTTGTTTTGCTTTTTTCGACGGTTATGCTCGATGGAGTTCTAATAAGGTGCAACAGGTGCAAAGCGTGCGACACTGTTTCTTAGAGAAGACGCTACTTACTAATTGGGCAGAGTTGGCGAGGTTATGGACTGAGTGCCACCACTAGGTGCTGATTTGCGGCTTGTTATGGTTCATAGAGGAACCTGATTATGGGAATGAAGATGATCGTAGCCGGATGAGGAAAACAGGTTGATTGCGAACCGGAATCTTTGAGATAGGTTATGATTTATTTTGAATGGAATGTAATTGAATTGAGATCAATTGAATTGTTGATGTGAGGTAACGAGTTCAATAGAGAAATGTTCAGTTGTGAGACCCGTGGATGGTTAAATTTCATTGTGCGCTGCGGAAAAGGAACATTTCGGGTTTTTAACTGATCAAGATTTGATAAACTGTTAGTTATATCCGAATAAAGTGATTGTTAAAAGCCCTGATCTAGAGATGGTTTTATTAAAATAAACAAAATGCACAAAAATATTAATTAAGCTTGAAATATATAAATAAATTTAAAAATATATTTGCATTAATCTATTATAATTCATAACCTGCAATAGTCTTACTATGATAAATTGATATTTCTCTGCAAGTCCTCAGCTATGAGTAGAATATTATATTATCTACCGTTCCATTCCAATTCTAGTGCCACCACTCTATGCACGGCAACTTTTTTTATACTTTACTAGCAGAACCCGGCAGATGTTCTGCCAGCATATATAATATTTGCAAAATCAATGGATGAACTAATCTGATGAAACACTTCTCCTTTCATTGATTTACCATCCGCACGTATTCAAATAGTGCGATGAGACCCCGAGTCTGAGAGAGACACATCTAAAGTGGCATTTACCACGAAGCCTCATCAGAGGTTAACTGGTACCATGTGATCCGGGTTGACCCACTAAGAGCATATTCTCCAAAAGAATTCTTTCCTATTCTTCTCATCCTTCAGCAGCTTTTTCGTTCTGTTTCCAGTTGTGAGTTTCGTCTTTCAAATATTTTAACCGCTCTATTGATTGACAGTCGCCGTGCATGTCTGGTTGATCTTGCAATATACGTCATTGTGTGATATTTTCAATCATTCGCAGAATTTTATGCCTCAAAAATTACTTGTCTCTGTTTGTCATGACGACCGGTTGAAAGGTATATAAGGTGGTCAGTAGAAATATCATCATCATCAACGGCGCAACAACCGGTATCCGGTCTAGGCCTGCCTTAATAAGCAACTCCAGACATCCCGGTTTTGCGCCGAGGTCCACCAATTCGATATCCCTAAAAACTGTCTGGCATCTTGACCTACGCCATCGCTAGATCTTAGGCAGGGTCTACCTCGTCTTCTTTTTCTACCATAGATGTTGCCTTTATAGACTTTCCGGGTGGGATCATCCTCATCCACACGGATTAAGTCACCCGGCCACCGTAATCTATTGAGCCGGATTTTATCCAAAACCAGACGGTCATGGTATCGCTCATAGATTTCGTCATTGTGTAGGCTACGGAATCATCCATCCTCATATAGGGGGCCAAAAATTCTCCGGAGGATTCTTCTTTCGAACGCGGCCAAGAGTTCGCAATTTTTCTTGCTAAGAACCCAAGTTTCCGAGGAATACATGAGGACTGGTAAGATCATAGTCTTGTACAGTAAGAGCTTTGACCCTATGGTGAGAAGTTTCGCGCGGAACAGTTTTTGTAAGCTGAAATAGGCTCCGTTGGCTGACAACAACCGTGCGCGGATTTCATCATCGTAGTTGTTATCGGTTGTGCTTTTCGACCCTAGAGAGGAGAAATTCTCAACGGTCTCAAAGTTGTATTCTCCTACCCTTATTCTTCTTCGTGCTTGTGTTTGACCAGTGCGGTTTGATGTTGTTGGTTGATTCGTCTTCGGTGCTGACGTTGCCACCATATATTTTGTCTTGCCTTCATTGATGTGCAGCCCAAGATCTCGCGCCGATTGCCGCCTGCTCGATCTGGATGAAGGCAGTTTGTACATCTCGGGTGGTTCTTCCCATGATGTCGATATCGTCAGCATAGGCCAGTAGTTGGGTGGACATGAAGAGGATCGTACCTCTTGCATTTACCTCAGCATCAAGGATCACTATCTCGAGGGCCAGGTTAAAGAGAACGCATGATAGGGTATCCCCTTGTCGTAGACCGTTGTTGATGTCGAATGGTCTTGAGAGTGATCCTGCTGCTTTTATCTGGCCTCGTACATTGGTCAGGGTCAGGGTCAGCCCAGTCAGTCTTATTAATTTCGTCAGGATACCGAATTCTCTCATGGCCGTGTACAGTTTTACCCCGGCTATGCTATCATAGGCGGCTTTAAAGTCGATGAACAGATGGTGCAACTGTTGTCCATATTGCAACAGTTTTTCCATCGCTTGCCGCAGAGAGGAAATCCGATCTGTTGCCGATTTGCCTGTAGTGAAGCCTCTTTGGTATGGGCCAATGATGTTCTGGGCGTATGGGGCTATCCGGCCTAGCATGATAGTGGAGAATATCTTATAGATGGTACTCAGCAACATGATACCTATATAATTGCTGCACTGTGTGATATCTTCCTTTTTATGTATGAGACAAATAATGCCTCGTTGCCAATCGTCAGGCATTGATTCGCTGTCCCATACCTTGAGCACAAGTTGATGAATCACTTGGTGTAACTGGTCGCCTCCATATTTAACCAATTCGGCTGTAATTCCATCGGCTCCTGGCGACTTATGACTTTTTAGCCGATGAATTGCACGGACTGTTTCTCCTAAACTGGTGGTGGCAGTATTTGTCCATCGTCTTCAGTTGGCGGGACCTCCAACTCGCCGATGTTCTGGTTGTTCAGTAGTTCATCAAATTACTCAACCCATCGCTCTAATATGCCCATTCTGGCGGAAATCAGATTTCCTTCTTTGTCTCGGCAGGATAAGCATCGAGGTGTATAAGGCTTGATCCTGCTGACTGGTAAAACTTGCGCGCCTGGTGCGGTTGCTCCCTGTACTTTTCTAGTTCACAGACTTGTTGGTTCTCCCAGGCTTCCTTTTTCCGTCTGTTAAGTCGCTTCTCCGCTCGACGGAGTTCGTGATAAGTCTCTGCGCGTGCCCGCCGTGCCCAGTCGTTCCGACTCCTTTTGTGGCTGGGGCCAAGTATGTTTGTGGCCTATGATAACGTTCTTCAGGTGATTGTGAAAATCATTTGTTGATGCTTCATTTCCAGGTCCTCTGTTGACTGCGGTTATTGCGGCACCCATTTCCCTCTTATAGGTGCCGCGTAGGGTTGTGTTTTGGATGGCTTCAGTGTTCACTCTCACCTGATTGTCAAAAGGGATTCTAGGTGGTATTGTTATTCGAGCTCGGAGCACCATGTCAACGAGGTAGTGATCTGAGCCTATTTTGCCCCCCCCCCCTATATGTTCCGACATTCATGAAGGCTTAGAGGATTCGGCGCACGATCAACACGTGGTCAATTTGGTTGAAAGTGGCCCCGTCTGGAGAGTCCCACGTATGTTTATGGACCGCCTTCCGCGCAAACCAGGTACTTCCAACAACCATTTCGTGTGACCCTGCTAATTGAATAATCCGCAGTCCGTTATCATTTGTTTTTTCGTGTAAGCTATGGGAGCCAACGTATCGCCTGAATACGGGCTGTTAAATCCCCAAGTATGATTTTGATATCATATCTGGGACGTTCTACTGCCTCGTAGAAGGTATCCTTCTCCGACTCTGCAGTCTCCTCTGTAGGGGCGTGAACGTTAATGAGGCTTATATTTCTAAACTTGCCTCGCAAGCGCAGAGTGCATAGCCGTTCGCTTATGTTTTCAAAGCCAATAACAGCAGGTTTCATTTTTTGGCTGACTAAGAAACCTACTCCGAGCACATGGTTTACTGGATGACCCCTATAATATATGGTGTAGTGGCTCTTCTCCAGGAAACCGGTCCCTGTCCATCGCATCTCTTGTGACGCTGTTATATCAGCCCTATATTGTACAGGGAGCGCACAACTTGTATAGCGTACTCCAATAAAAAAATATATGTATGTGCCAATTTTCATAACAATTGGTTGGATGATTTCGGAGTCTATCGATCACAAACGTATACAATGTACAACCTTTTCCATTTTTAACGCTCCGTGTGAAACAAAACCTTATTAAAATCGATTCAATATCTGTCTGTCCGTATGTCTGTCATACCCGATTTACTCGGAAACGGCTTAACCTATTGTCACTTAATTTGGTGAGAATGTGTAGTCTGTAAGCCCCTTTACTTATATCCAGTGGTGCCATTTTCTGTCGGATTTAAGGAGGACTCCCTATACATGCGAACGGGAGTGTAAAATTTGATTCCACCAAATATGGAGTAGTATCAAATCAAATCAAGTAAGTGGGGTATCAAATTAGTACTTTTCATCGTATTATTCATATTGGGTGCGACATAGGCGCTCAAAATGCATGCCCCAAAAAGTGAAAAAGATCTTGTTGTGAGAACCTATTCATCCGAAAAATCTAAAAAAAAGATCGCAACGGTGCATCTGTTTGAAATCTAAGCCTCAAAATACATCCCATTCCGATATCTACTCAAACAAAGTACATTTACATTTTTATATGTCATTTGAAAGTTAACATAGTAAGGCAACTTTTATCAACTTTGCGGGTTTGTAAGTTGAAAGTAGTGTCACAGTAATGCATATCGAAATTAAGATAAAAGTGGAAAATTGTGATTTTGTTGGGAAGGTTATCCTTTTTTGAAGGTACTCACAAAAAATGCTATTACTCTGTAGCGGTAAAAGATAGAGTACCCATTCCTTGAACCAATTTTCTCAAGCATGTGGTACTATCCACCATTAAAATTTGTACCATCATAATCGGGACACCCTGTTTAAAGCGGGCTTATCTGAACGACAGGAAATGTCAAGCTTGTGGGCATCTTACTTTTACCCTTCTAGCTTTTTTTAGTTGTTTGTATATCAGCACCGATTACTCGAGACAGACACGGACGTAAGTATATAAATTAGAAGAAGAACATAATATAAAGCTCGGCAGTCCGTATGTGCGATTAGCAAATTTAAGGCTATAACCCTCAAAACGAAACTTTCCGTTAAAAGTTCCACCAAAGTATTGGAAGGAGTTCAGACAGGATAGGTAACAAATGGCACGTCGACTGGCAGGAGATACCACCGCACCAAAATATGCTGGAAGAAGGCAAAGCCCGCGTAGGAGGAGACAAAAGGAAACAGTTTAAGGTTATCAGGCAGCAGGCAAGGGAGAGTGAGAACAGAGGAATGGTCATTACTTAAAAGTGATGTCAAATAAGAGGCAGAATAAGGCCCTATGATACACCAGAGAAAGGAGCAAATAAATGTAGTCAATAAAACATCCTCTGTCGGATTGATTTGGCAGTTAGGAGATAAACAATGCATCAATTGACGAGAAAAACGAAGGAAAACAAATCTGAGCTTTTGCTGTAATTTAACTGGTTAAAAATCTTGACAAGCCAGTTTCCAAGAAGTCACAGGCATACTTCGCAAGAATCCTGAAACAATGAATAAAATCGGACAACAATTCCCCGAATAGATACAGCTCGAAATTTTATTGACGGAAGTAACTTTCAAACATTTGAATGAATAATTTTCTTCGATTAGCCTCAATATGCAAAAGTTTTGAGAGCTAGCTGGGCAGAAGGTTGTTCATATCGAATTTCACCAGGATTGAGAGAGAATGGGAGTTCTACATTAGGGTGATCCAAACGCAAAATGAATGACATAATCATTGGATTTAGGGATAGTCTCATTACTTCTTTCACCATTAAATGAGATGATCACCATATTGAAGCATCGTCTTATGGAATGAGCAAAAATTAATAGGAGAAAAATGATTTCTTAGACCCCTTATGCTCCAACGGCGTAGAAGCGCTATTTCAGATAAATGCGAGACTACAAAAGTTTTAAAATTTCGTACTTCAAAGGTATTCCGAAATCGACCAGATATTCTATTTGAATGAGCAAAGTCGGGCCAATCTTCAAAAGTCAACAATTTTTTCGTTGCAAGTTTTAAGCAAAGTTGGTTTGGATTTTTCTGGTAACGCAGATTAGTTAGGTAAATGGGAAAGGGAAACAGGCGCAACTAAGAAATGATGATGCGAACTCAGTTAATTACTGTCAGTATTCAGACGTTCGAAACTCTCTTTTCAGGAATGTGAATAGAAATGGAAAAGGATGAGAGGACCACAAAGTAACTTTCCAATATTATGTCCTATATTGAGAAGCAAAGGCGTTTTGAAGTCAAATTCGAATACCAAGCAATATATAGACGCCTACTTTAAATTTCCTACCGTAGAACGTTTTTAGCTCTGTGGGTATATTCATAGTCGGGGTATCGATCACCAAATTTCCATCCACTTCCAAGAAAAGTGATCCTAACAGACAGTAAAAAAATTTTAATAAAGTTTTACTTTTACACAAAACCTTAAAAAGGAGCACGAAGCTGAGTTCAATAGACTTGGGCAGCATAGGGAATTAGGAAGCAAATAATGAAAGGGAACTAGGGCTTTGTTTCTTGGGCGATTTCAGATGGTCTGCTGAAAAAATGCTCGTACAAATAAGAGGAGTTATGGAAGTAGCAATATGCAAAGTACATAATATAGGAAAGTACTGTAGGCGGAGAGGCACGTACAGTCCCTGGGAAGAGTAATGAAGAAAAAATGGGACAGCTGGACACCTCTGCCTTGGATTAACAGAATGCAGATCAAGCTCTGTTACACCAAAAATTATTAGAAACCCAAGCAAGATGGTTTAATTATAGCAAAATGATATGTCTACTTCTAATCGGTAAATTTACAAGATTACGTGAAGAACTTTCAGTCATTTCAAAAGTACGCTGCAGGTTTCTTGTGCACAATTTTTTGTTTAATGAGGAAATTTCCCAATTATGGCTGATGTCACACATTTACAAAACCTGCAAAATCATTATTTGCTGAATAATCACCCATCAACCGTTTTGATGTACTAAAAAGCTTCTGGAATTAGTCGAAAGTAGGGAATTAGTTGAATAGAAATTGAAAACAACATTCTGACATTCATACTTGTGTAATGTTATAGCTTATGATAGACACAGACCAATAGATTTTTTTTATTAAATAAGAAAGTAGCTTTTTGAAGATGTATACTCACAAGAATTCAATTTGACACATGAGGCAAGCCTCTTTTGCGGTTTATTTTTTTACTGTAGTTGACGAATAGATTTCTACTAACTAAGCTAAATCTCAGAAAACTTCACCGTTCAGCCTAGTGATGTCTTTCTAACGAGTAAATCACACACACTTTGCATATTTTTTTAGATAATGAAGGTGGGTCAATTAATATATACAAAGCAAATTCAGGAAACACAAAAAGTTTTTTTAGTATTAATTTATTACTTTTATATTTAGCTAAGTTTCACCGAGTCGCCAAGACATCATCAGAGACTCTCAGAAAAACAAACATCTAAACCTGGATTTTTAAAGGATTCCATGAAGAAACTTGGCAAAATGTCGGCAGTAACAGGAATAATAAACTCAAACATACTTTGTAGAGTTCTTGAGTTCGCTATATTCATTTATGATTCTGAATGGCGGCATTGTGGTATGTGGTAAATGTCACGCAAATTATACTTTCACACAGGAAGACAAGTCGACTTAGCACTCTTCGAATCTGGAACCTATTTCCATTCATAGATTTCTAAGCTTCATTCTATAAATAAGTGAATGTTGAATTTCCCTGTGAACTTCATACAGTTCTCCTGGCGAAATGATGCCAAAAGTACCTTGACATAGCCCATGCTTCATTGTTGGGAAAGTCACTTTAACAACTTAGGTTCAAGTAAACTGAAAGTGTCATTATTATGGCATCAACAGATATTTTTTCAATGATGTAGTCAAACGGTTATTATGAAATGCAGGTCTGAGGCTCTATAAATTCTGTGTTCAAAAGTATGAAGGACAATTACTTTAATATCGTTACTATAATTTCTACAGTTGCAATTTCTATCTAAGCGTAAAGATTCTACTTGTTAGAGATAAGGTTTTAGGTGGGAAAGACATAAAGCCCTTCTTCCGTAATAAACCCGAATTTATGCATCGATATGTGACAATGGACAAAACGTGGCTCCATTATTTCACACCAGAATCAAAGCTCAGTCCTCAAGAGAATGCTCGCTGGAAAGAAATCGCAGAAAGTGAGGCACTATAACCGTTGTATCGCCCTCGGAGGCAACTACATTGAATAATAAAATCAAATTTCATAAAAAAAAATGCCTATCTTAGCCTACGAACTTTTCAGCCCAACCGAAAAGCTTTAAACTGCGCTCAGTGTCAAATCAAATAACTTGTGCGAATTAACCAATTTTCTATTTCCACCACTTTATTAATATGTAGTACCGACTCAATTTTATGTTTCCTAAGTACCAGCAGGAAACCAAGACTTTACCGAGGTGGCGGAATGTCATTAACACCCCATCCTGATCTGTGAATCCGACAATAACGGTTTGCTTAGGTAATGGGAGCCGTCAGACACCATCATACGGAATGCCACATCACAGAAGATTATATTGAAATTGCTTCAATGATACGGTTCCTTACCTTACTCTACACGCGTTCTTTATATTCCTCCCATTTCCGTTCGTTGAAAGTTTGCCTGCTCCAGAATATAAGCCAGTTTAGTGCAAACCAACTAAACTGTCGATTTGATAAATAACCACCATTGACAACATGACTTCCGAATGGTTCGGATGTTAAAATGTATGCAACAAAAACTGTTTTTGTCATCTTGCTTATACTACCATCAGTTTCCCATCAGCCAACTTTTCACGGATTGACTTATTGCAGACGGATGAAATATTCTATCATCTAGGAATATATTATTATTTATATATGTGGATACGTGCGAAAAAAGTTATCCTTGAAATCTCACTAGTGATAATAAGGTTTCAATCTTGACTGGAAGTCGGATAATATTCGATTCAGCTGTGAATGACCCCGAATCGAATCGGGGTAGTAATCCCGGGCAAGCGTAAAGCTGACTTCATTGTCTCCAATGTGCTGTTACGGTTTTGAAATTAAATGCTGTAACATGTTTCAAGGCTTGGATCCAAATTGAATTATTGCCCCATCGATTATGTGTACGAGCATACATGTGTATATACAACTCCAAGACAGTTGAAAACCTAGGACTACGGCGGTCAGTTATTGGTTTTAATGCACCTCGTTCTGTTCGAGCGCATTTGCATTAGCTATGGCACTTTTTGGACTGAGGAACCTCAATAGACACTACTCGCTCTCAATCGATATCTCAATTTGAGGTAGTCAAGTTAAAAACCAAAACAAAAGACAATTGCTGCCTTATCCTGAAGTTGAAAGCCAAATTAAAAATTCGTTTCTTTCGCAAACACCGTTCTGTACCTTTTATTGCTCGGTGAACTGATTATTCTTGGATTTGAATCATTTCTAGATTCAGCAAGACTCTAATCACAGATCGCCAATCAGAGTATATAGTCTCGCTCCATCGGTTTGATTCGAGAGCTGGTCATACATTTTAGTGTATTGATATTCAAATTCAATTCCTTCATTTCACGTGCTATACGCGTTCCTTTTCGCCGCTATCTAAGTAAATGGATATAAGACACTATGATCGGTTGTCCAATCGTTTCAGGTGGATTTATGTTTTTCTCCACTGAAGCGGTTACTTTGGCATTTAAATTGTCCATGGTGGGCCGTTGTTTTATTAAATGCAGCGAACCATGATAAAGGCTTCCTACGTATAATTAAACTTGGGCAATAACGGACCTGCAAACTAAACTCTGCACAGTGTTAACGCGTCATTTTGCAATTACGTTCCTCTTGACTTTCCGAATAAGCGATGATTATTTTCGTTGAAGGTGAAGAAAGATCGTTTTGTTACCCAATTTTATGTTGGCATCAAATTATTATGGTGTCGCGTATTGCCTGGTATTTAATTGGAAAATTCGCAACCAAGGCATTAGGCGCTCCATTGCATATAGTGAAGTACAGAGGAATTAGCAACCATCAGGATCTATGGGGTACCCTTCCCATGCAATCAATGGATTTGAATCTAGCTATAAAGTAAATTACATTGAATTATAGTCATAAATGTTAAGCTAGTCGAAGATAAAATTTAGATGTTCAAGCGGAGATGTAATCGAATTGTGTTGAGTATTCCTGGACGCAGTGAATCCAGAAGTGGATTCATGATGTCCAAACGATTTTATATCTACTCAATTCAGGAATTATACATGTGATTGACTGTTGATTGGGGTTAATTGTCCATTCGAAATTTACCAGTAGTAAAAGATTCCGTGCACCAAAAAGCGATTGTCATTATATGTTATACGTTAATAAGATATAAGTTGAAAAGGAATTGACTACCAATGTACTTTATTCGGTCTAAAGCAAGCTAAGTGTTCAGAGAAGAAGATTCATTAGATAATATATTCTTCCAGCTTACCAAGGTCACGAAAATATTTAGTTTTTCTATTGTCCATGAAGAATGGCATACTCGAGGCCTTCAAGTATAGAAGTATTAAGTATAGCGTGAAAAGCCTTCACTGATTTTCTCCGTGTTCACATCGCATTTTTATGTAATAATCTGGAATTCTCAAAAGTAATCAAAAATCTTCCGCATTCGTGTGCAGTTCCACCACTGTATCTGTCAACTCGAAGTTGCATTGACAGGCGTTCTGATATGAAATGTTATGTGATCTCTTTAGTTAATCATTTTCGCTACACGATTGTTGCACTTTAATGATATGGTACATGCACATGAAGACAACTTTGATCACCAATATGCATTATCGTGGCCTATACTACGTACTCCTAGAGCGCACTTAGGTTTTTTTCAGTAAACTTTGAAACTGTTATTAAATTCAAATGACTAACTGTATAGGATACATTTTGGGGCCTTCATTTTATATAGAGGCACGACCATGTGTTGGTTAGATTCACTATAGTCCCTCTCACGCCATTGAAAAAGTTGCGTCGGTCCTACCAGACCAAAACGTTAAATACAAACGGGCAATATTGCGGGAATGTAATGAAAGCTACAGCTAAATTGGAGAAAATAAAACAGCGCACCCAGATCCGACAAAACTCGAGACCCAAGTATCATGATGGAGACGGAAGATCCACGATGGAACACATTCTGAATCAATATTTTCCTTGCCTCGGAGGTTTAGGAAACGCGGTTTTTGGGGTTTGGAGGATGCTTCTATTATTTCATGTTGGACACGGAAGAATTCGTGACAAATTGTAAAAGGAATCCTCAGTTTAAAAATTTATTTCCGAAAATTCATTACATATATTAAAGAACCCGAAAAAAATAAAACAATTTCAAAGACAACAAGGCAATTAAAAGGAATATAGAAGATGGAAAATTGTAAGAGAATGATGAAATAATATGAGAAAATTTAGCTCATCAAGAAATAATAAGAAAAGGAAAACGATTTACCGTTAATGATATTGAATGAAAACTAATAGGTAGTAACAGAAAAAGAAACAGAACAGTGAAAGTCGAATGATAGTTCGTCAACAGAATAAATAGATACCATGCATTTCTAAATAACCGACAAATCTAGCGAACCGAATGAGAACTAAAATTTTGTTTCTCCAATTTAAGATTTCCTGAGATGCACTAAACGCTTGCGAACTATACCTGCCGAAAGAAGAGAAATTGCCAATGTAGGTCGACTATCAACCCACAAAGTAGCAAATCAAGCACTTTGTGTTCCGTTACAGCATTTTCTGGCCGATCGCGAACGCACAGTTTTATAGTGGCTATTGCATTTTTCGCATTTACCCTGAGTGCGTGATATCCCAGTTATCTAAAGGACATCTTATCTAACACGAAGGCCAAGGGTTTCAGGAAAAGAGGTCCACCCGATTCGTCCAACAGGCTTTTGGTGAACATAGTAGCCATCTCTGACTCTATCTATGTAAAAGCGCGTGCGTGAGTACATACCAGCCTTAAATCTCGCTGAATGGTGGAATTGACCAAAAGTGCCACGTAGAAATGGAACTGGTTAATGGGCAAGATTTTGCTGTGCCATCAAAAATCAAATTCCCGGATGCGATGACAGTATAGGCACTACCCGCAGAAATAAAATTAAGCAGTCATGCCTGGCGTCTCAAAGGCGTTCATGATTATCCAGTTGTTCATATCCGTAAACGTAGTCAAGTCGAAATTCTCCATTAAGTCCGTATCGAATGTTTCGTCAAGTCCGCAAAAGTTCCTTCGATCGTCACATCTATTAGTCCACATTCGACTGCTTATCTGGGTGTGGGCTTTGAAACGCAGCCAATTGCGATCGATTCAGTTCTACAATTCGTGAAAGGATGGAGGCGTCCTCCATCCCCAATGGCCACTCCGACCCACACGATCTTTCACCACAACCTCTTCCCATTGTCGATCTGCGAATAATAAAATTAAAGTTAGCGAAAAGCTAAAAGAAAATAACTAAATAAAAGCTAACAAAATATAAAAATTAATTATACGAATTAAAAGCGAAGGAAGACGGAAAGGAAAATAACCAAGTCAAAAATTGAGGAAACAAAAAAAAACAACTAACCTTTGGGGCTCCCCCTATTGAATTTTCAATTCCGATACTCACAACCCGCAGAATGTAGCGATGGTTAAAATGCTGGCAATCTCAACCCCAAAATCTGTTTGCAATCAATACACAAATATATTTTTGCATACACTCCACTGTTAATGGGTAAACATCCCGTGGGTTATTCCCCGTTGCGGAATATCAAATTATCAGAATCAAATAAAAGGTAATCGGGTGAACCCAATCTTCCCCATTTCGAATTCGCCAACAAAGTGAGGATGAAACATTGAGGACAGAAGAGGTACAGCTTAGGCCAACTACTTCCATCCTCCCACAAATTTTCGTCACGGCTAACGCTTCATCAAGCCGAAAGAGAAAAAATATTAAACTTTTCAATCGTCCAAAAGATTGTCGTTTTATATAAATGTTAAGAAAGACACGCCTCAGAATTTCGACCAGCAATACTTTCTAGCATACAGCCGGAAAGGCCCGTGATTCCAGGGACTTCTGGAAAGCAATGCTCCGAGACGATAAACCCCAAGACGAAAAAGAGGCACGACAACCTCTTGAAATATTCCACCGAAGAAAAGGAGAAGAAAATCTACTCTGCAAATTTGAATGGGAATTAGACCTAGGAACACTTGTTAAGGAGAAAGGCATGAAATCCGAAAGTTTGTTTCCAAGTCAAGTGTATATGGACCTTAGTCGGGACCACGTTGAAGAGCTCTCCCTCCAATACAATAAAACAAGGGCGGAAGCAAACAATATCTAACCGTAAACCTAACGAATGTTGGTCCCCACGTTAGGCGTCAATTTTTGAAATAGACCTGGTCAACTTGTATGATTTTTGGATCATTACAATGCTAAGAAAAAGCCAACAAAGATGTAAACCAGCAAGCAGAGCTGAGCGACCTCTGATATTGAAGCCTTGGTTACTTCTTTTGTTTTAGCTATTGAGCAATCCGCTCACAAAAATAATTGCTCTCATATTTTCGAAGCTCTCACTTGTCCCCAAAATTGGCATATAATCGACCTCCTAATTTTATGGATATTAATATTGGTACTGCTTATTTCCTTGTAAAATTCTTGAGCACTTTTGAGATATAAGCAAGGGTACAACATGTAAGGGTATTATATGTTTAAAGCAAGGAAAGAAAGATACTCCACAGTGACTCAAAGTACGTGTTCCAAAACCCTGATACTATGGACAGCCAATTATTTGTGCAGACAGGGCTGCGAATTGGTAACGGATTTACCGGTCAGGCAAACTAGGCAATTGCTTAGGACACTAGATCGTGCTTCGTCCTCCTCCGTCCTCGGAAAAGGGAAAGTCTATTACTAATTGGCATATTTCGTACCGCTACTAGAACTTAACTCGTTGGTGCAACATTCTTCAACGCTTTGAGGTTGGAAGAGTACCCGCAAACATGCCACTTCATTCACTGGACCCTTTTGCCTTTTTAATCTGGGTATTAGTTGATTTTGCTATTAGTACCAAAGACAAATCACCAGATAGTCTCCTTACATACTTACGGTCTTGAAATCAAGCTTTCTAACATGCTGCATGGGCTAGATTCAAGTTGAACTGTTACGCCATTGATCGATGTTATTAAGTAATATGAAATTTCAAGACTTTCTCATGCATCTAACATTTATCTTGACAAATTATTTTAATTATTGAATTGATGTCATAAACCTATTTTCACTAGTACATTTGATGCACATGAAGAAAAGTTCATTGGATACGTAAAAAATCGCAAATAATCTACAAGATACAATTTTAAATCGCAATTATGCACAAATCATATAATTTAATAAAATTCTATCTTTCACTGAGGCTTCTTTGAAGGTGAACATTTGTTATTAGAAATGCCTTTTGATTGGTATCCTACTGTTTGAGAAATCGTCGTTTGCAAATTATCCAATCTAAATGGACGATTAATTTTTAATAACAATAAATTTTGTTTAGTTGCAACGCACTCTTTGCCTTTGCAAGCATCTTCACTCAAATCTATGTAGTAAATAGCATGATTTGAAAGTATGCAAACATATCTACATGATCACATGGGAGAATGGCGCCACTATCTCCTGCACAATATAATTATGCAAAAGTTATAATTAATTTACCACAACGAAAATATCATGCTGGACAATTAGTAATGATGTTTTCAATTAATTTCAAGAATAAATAACAAAAACATGTAATTAAATTATGCGAGTTATGTAAAATAGGTGAGAATTGATTTCTAAGCCAGCATTGAGGACGATATTGATAGTTAATAAAAAGGAAGCTCAAGGCCACTTGGGTTGGAAAACTAAAGGACGCAGATTTTATGTTAATTAAATATGATATTGATGCATGTCATTCACGACAATAACAAAGCTAAAATATTCCCTGAGAATTGAAAAAGAAATGATACCATTTATTTATTTGGAACCTATCGAGAAACCTCGATGTATCACACCTTCATTCGATACTTTTTTGGTTCGGCTACCATTTAGACGCGGCCTAGGAGGTCCTCCCTTGACATCTCACGACCTATTGATATTAAGATGCCTACTTTTAAGATATATATTGGCGATATAAGATATTTATATGTATACTAAACCTTCCAATTGATTCAAAACAACATTAAATCTCTAATAAATCAAAACTTAAAAATTATCCATCGTTCAAAGCAGTTAATCATATTTACAAAAATAATGATGAATGAATGATGAATAATGATAAAAGGCGATGTAATAACGAGCACAAACTACGAACTTTTTCATCCACTAGCAATATTCCCTTTTTAGCATTTCCAAAGCACTCTAGTAATTAGATTAAAACCAATAGTAACAACTTTATCAAAAATATGACTCCGTGAATGCGTGATACTTCTTTCAGCTCCACCCTTCCAATTTTTCGTCACAAATACTGATAGAATTCTGGAACCAGTTTATCTTTTCCGGCTATTTCAGATGTAGCCTTTCATTTTTCGCCATAGAAATTTTTTCCGTTCCTGTTTTTCTGTTACATTCCAATTTAACGGGCCACCTTCCTCGATTAATCTCCTTCGATATTTTATACTTTATTCCTAGGTAAAATAGACACACAAGTAGCCTCCTCCCCTCTTGGAGAGGCGTAAATGCATGCCACAGAGCTTTTTTTTGCTTATGTAGCACTCGACATTTCAGCCGGCTTTTCTTTCGCCAATAAAAAATGTTATCTTTCCAATTTTGTTATGTTATTTTTGGGGCCTTGAATAATGATAATCCTTAATTAATGAATTTGATAATCGTTTGTGTTTGTTTTTAAGGTTTTTTTTTTGTAAAACAAAACCCTATTAAAATCGGTTCAATGTCTGTCTGTCTGTCCGTCTGTCTGTCTGTCCGTCTGTCTGACCATCTTTTTGTTTTTTTTTTCTGAGGTGGTGGAAATCCTCAAAAGACACTGGCCTGGACACGCCAGCGTGTGGGATTCTTACCCACTAAAACCACCCCCGACTCCCCTCCAAGCCCGGTGGAACCACCATACGGTATTACATCACGGGGCGGAGTCAGCTGATTTTAGTTTGGTTCCCTTTCGTCCCTACGCGGCGTACGTAACCACGCTTTTCTGGTCTCCTCTGCCTTTCGCAGTTGGCTATGGATAGATACGACCATGGAGTTGATCGCATTCCAGTCTTCCTGACATGCTAGCATTCTTCGCACAAGATTCTCTGGTACGAGCAGCTCTCCTAGAGTCTCCTCTACGTTCTTCCTTTCCTCCGAAACCTTAGGCAGTGGAAGAATACATGCTCTGGGTCCTGTGAGACTCCATCGCAGTTTGGACAATCGGGAGAGGTATCTAGTTTAAACCTGAAGGGGTACTGGCGATATCCTCCATGCCCCGTGAGAAGCTGAGTATGATTATAATTAATCTCACCGTGCCGTCTCTCTAACCACTCCTTGATGGCAGCGATGAGCCTGTGTGTCTACCGACCCTTTCCCGAGCGTTCCCAACGCTCTTGCCGTCTATTTAGAGATTTCTCCCTTTCGGCGTTCATCGTCTGCGATAAAGAAGAGATAGACTTCGCATTATATATATTCGTCATCTCATCTGCTAGGATGTCAATGGGCATCATTCCAGAGACGACGAATGCTGTATCATCTGAGACAGTCCTGAATGCCGAGCACACCCTTAGGCCTGCTCTTCTGTAGACTGAACTCAGTTTGTTAGCGTTAGATGTAACCTGCAATACCTTTCCCCAAACTGGAGCTGCATAGAGCAGGATCGAACTCACTGCCCTAGCTATAAGCAACCTGGAAGCATGCCGTGGCCCTCCCACGTTCGGCATCATTCTTGCCAGGGCCACACTCGCAGTGGGTGCTTTGTCATAGACATACTGCACGTGTGGCTTATAGCTAAGCTTCCCATCTATCATCACTCCCAAGTATTTGATCGCAGGCTTAGAAGTGATGATATGATTCCCAATTTGAATACGGGCAAAATTTCTTTTACGGCGCTTGGTGATGAGGACCGCTTCCGTTTTTTCCTCCGCAAGTGTTAGACCAGAACTCTCTAGCCAACCCTTAACAGCACTGATCGCTTCGCATGAGTATAACTCAGCATCTTCGAGATGCTTTGCGACAACAACCAGCGCTATATCATCGGCATAGCCCACCACCGTGGCTTCCTCCGGAAGGGGAAGATTAAGAACATCGTTGTACATGATGTTCCACAGCAGTGGGCCCAGTACGAGCCCTGTGGGACACCCGCGGAGACAACGTACTCTTGGGTCCGTCATCGGTGTCATACCAAAGCCTCCGTTCGTATAAATAGCTGTTGACAATAGCTGCAAGATAAGCGGGAACACCAATCTTTGCCAGAGATTCCCGTATTAGGTTCCAATTGGCCAAATTGAATGCTTTTCTCACATCCAGGGTCACCACTATGCAATATTTACTAGTACTGCCCCTTCTGTGGATTGCATCTTCGGCCAAGCCAGTAATCATTTTGATGGAACCCATACTGCCGATCTGAGAGACCTCCCTGGCTTTCAACAACCGGGAGTAATCTATTATAGATTACTCGCTCTAGCATTTTGCCCACAGTGTCCAAAAGACAAATAGGTCTGTAGAAGGTTGGCTCACCTAAAGGTTTGCCAGCCTTAGGCAGTAGCACCAACTTCTGTCGTTTCCATGATGCAGGAATTATCCCCTCCGCCATGTACGCTTCGAACAACTCAGCGAGCATGTCCAGTCTGGATTTCACGGCAAGCTTAAAGGCCTTATTCGGAACGCCATCCAGACCCGGAGCTTTGTTATCTCCTATCCTCGCGCAGATCTCCAGCAGCTCGTCACTGGTGACTGGCGGTATTGCCGTGTCGTTCAGAGGTCGCTGCTCTTGCTGAGGGAATAACTTCTGGATAATTTTTAACAAGAGTGAAGGGCACGTGATCTGCGGGAATGATCGGACTCTGAATCGCTCCATCACAATTCTATAGGCGCTCGGGTTTACGTCCGCTTCTAAACGGAGCTCCTTAAAGCATTCCCTCTTGCTCCGTTGGATGGCGAGCTTGAGGGTTTTGCGAGCTTCCTTATAGGCGCGCTCTTTTTGCCCTTGGTCGATTCAGCCTGCCGCTCTTCTGGCTCGGTGATAGGCTGATCGAAGGCTGGCCAGTTCAGCATTCCACCAGTAGTTTTGTCTTCTACTGGGGAATGAGCACCTCCTCGGCATGGACGCGTCACACACTTTGGCGATGCATTGGGCCACATGGACAGCTGTTTCCGTAGAGGCGCCTGCTTTATTAGGTTGGTCTAACCACATCTCCATGAAAGTCTGCTCATCCAGAGCTTTAGCGGACCAGCCTGACGTCTTTCTCGGTTTCGGACATGATGGTCTTATGCCCGGTGACTCCCCCCATAACCCAAAGAAGATTGCCTGGTGATCGCTGTGGGTGTAGTGCTTGCAACCACCAAGCATTACCACGTGCCAGTGCAGGGCTGACAAAAGTTGGGTCTACGATTGAGGAAAGGTGTTTACATATCCTTCGTGGTCCAAAACGACATCCAACTGTGCGAAAGCATCTAGTAGACTGCGGCCCCTTGCATTTGTCTCTCTGCTACCCCACTCACGGGCCCAAGCATTGAAATTACCATCAATTACCCTTGGATTACGACCTGTCTGTCTGTCTGTGTGTCACAGGTACTTTTCTGAGAAACAGCTATACCGATTGACACGAAATTTGGTGAGTAATATCCTCCTACGTTGAGATTTAGGGGGGGTCTCCATACATGTAAAAGGGGGGTGTAAAAATTTTTTCACTGAATATAGTCATGTGGGGTATCAAACGAAAGGTCTCGATTATTACTTTTTGAAGCGGTCTTAGTTTTGAGATTTGTTAAAAAGGCGGGAAGTGGGAGGGGTGGAAAGTGATGATTTCTTTAACGGACCCATTCTCAGAAACTACCCAACCGAAAAATCTGAAAAAATCATGAAGCTGCCTCTATACGGTACCCAGGTCTCCAAATACTCTCCATATCGATATCCGTTCAAATTAAGTTAATAATAGTATATTACCGTATTTTCGGAAAAATTGAGTAAAACCCCCCTTAAGTTTATGGTTTATAATAGGTTTATAAAAGTTGGTAGTAGTATAAAATATAATATGAAGTATATTATCTCCAAGTTTGATCAAAATCATACTATTAGTAACAAAGTTACAGTAGCTCAAAATTGCCTTACCATGTAAATTTACAACCCGAAGTACTAAATCTGATATGCTAAATGCATATTCTTAACGGGCTACGTACAAATGGGATAGTTCTACACTCAAATATACTAACACAAGAAATAAACAAAACCTTTCATACCTGAAGCACTCAGCTTCCGGTTTCCCGACTTGTTTGTTGGTAACTTTAGTCCATCCATCGATTTCGTTCGTCTTGGGCTTCGCAACGCTGGTCGAGTTTCCTACATTCGCTGTATGCTTTCCTCCTTCTGATCTGTTGATGCTGGTTTTCAGAATGTCCTGTCCGCCTTTTTTTCTCTTAGGCGCCTGCTGATCATTTATAGGATCCCCCGCTTTTTCACGTACTCTTTTATTTTGCTGTGATTCGATAAAAGTACGGTTGGGTGTCACTTGGGTCGCTTGTGTTACTGTTGACACAGCCGGGTTCGGCGTATCCTTATTATTCTTTTCCTCCATCTGCGATTTATTATAGAGGACTCTAATAGTCCTTACCATATTCTTTATACCTTGGTGCACGTTGTGCTTGTCCTTGATAAACTCGGACAGCTCAACTATTTTGGCTCCAAGCTGGGTGAAGGGTAATTCCTCCGGATCAGAACTCTGCTCCCTATAAGCCCCGGCAGGGTTACTCCTTTTATATGCTCCTTCACTTTTCGCGTTTATTGACCTTGCCCGTCCTTTATCCTTCATCGTCTTTGGCATTGGTGCAGATCTCATAGTTGACTAGCTTCTTTTGAATGGATCTCTTCCTTGTTCCTGGAGCACCGCCTGCTGTCGCGCATCTTAAACATATGCGGTGAGTGTTATTACGGTTTTTGGCATCCAGCGATCTGCCTTCAGTTCATCTTTGCTTGGTCCTGTTACTGGTGTTCTCGGTAGGGTCGTACTTCGGTTGAACATTTCCTTCTCCAGTTCCAAATCGCTTGTAACATTATATGCCAAGGTGGCTAAGTTGTCCACCACCGAGGCACTGCGGTCGAGGGATATCGACGACCGGGAGCCCGCTTGCTTACTCCCCAAAGCCGCCGGTACTGGGGTTCCGAGCCCCTGCACCGTTAGTTTCCTCCTTCTCTCGTCTTCCATGGTGGTTTTATGTTCTGGGTATCCTTCCCATAGCCATTTTGGTCCACGCACCAGAGATGAGCAATCACTAGCCCATGCACAGTTAGAAAAGAAAAGTGCATGAACACATATTTACACATCAATAGATATTCCCCAATCCGCCAGCTGGGGTCGCGCCTGATGGGAGATCTGGCCACTCCTTACAGGAATGTCTGCCTGTCTGTCTGTTACAGACATTTTTCTCAGAAACGGATATACTGATTAACACGAAATTTGATGAGAAGGTGGGCACTGTGAGTTATGGAACCGTTCGCACCGTCGGCATCTTTTAACGAACAGCATAAATCCTGGTTCTAAATAATAATAAACGAATAAACGCATTTGCGCATCTTCTTTCCTCCGTATGGCCCTTATAAATATTTCGGTCTTTATCATTTTCCATATCTCGCCCTACCCAACTCAGGTCAAATGTTTTCTTTCACAACATGTCCTGTTGTTGAATAATAGACGAAGATGAATTGGCGCATCTTCGCTGCTCAGAATGACCCTAATAAAAGGATAGGATTTTATGTAGATAAGAAGGATTTTACGTAGATAAGAACCATATGTTAATATGTGTTATGTATTAGATAGTTTCATATAAGATAAGGAACATATGTGTATTATGTAAACAATTCTATATCACAGTACGGAAGTACTAAAAGGAACAACTGTGTAACAAATACACACTAAGTGTTGTTACTTAACTCTGTGAACCCCAAACATGCGGTGAGTGATATCCTCCTACGTTGACATTTAGGGGGGGTCCCCATATATGTGAAAGGGGGTTGCAAACATTTTTTCATTTGGGATATCAAATGAAAGGTCTCATTAGTGCTTTTTGAAGCCAGTCTTAGTTTTGACATTTGTTAAAGAGGCGGGGATTGGGAGGGGTGGAAAGTGATGATTTCTTTAACGGACCCATTCTCAGAAACTATACAACCGAAAAATCTGAAAAAAATCACTAAGCTGCCTCTATAAGCTACCCAGGTCTAAAAATACTCTTCATATCGATATCTGTTCAAATTAAGTTAATAATAGTATATTACCAGATTTTTGGGAAAATTGAGTAAAACCCCCCTTAGGTTTATCCCAGAGTTATAAAAGTTGGTAGAAGCATAAAATATAATGTGGAGCATATTATCCCTAAGTATGATCAAAATTATACTATTAGTAACAAAGTTACAGTAGCTCAAAGTTAACTTTACCGTGTAAATTTACAACCCGAAGTACTAAATCTGACATGCTAAATGCATATTCTTAACGGGCTACGTACAAATGGGATAGTTCTACACTTAAATATACTCACACAAGAAGCAAACAAAACCTTGATTGATTATAGTTCCTTTAGATTTTTTAGTGATTGTGTGTGTTGTCCTCAAGTTTCTTCAATAGAAGAGAGAATTCCAACTAGCTAAGTTGATAGATTGTGTAGCGCTACGTTCTCGGGTGGTATCGGGTAGCTTTTTTACTGCTATTGCTTCCGAAGACATCGGCAGATTTGGTTGAACGAACATCTTTTGCACTAACGTTGATGTGGGAACTCTTATATTTTTTTTAACGCCCTTGAAGGGTTGACTAGGCAGAGCCTGCCTCCCGAGTTAAATTTTTATTTAGGTACCACATTTTCTGGACTTCTGAAACCGGTTGGTTGTCGAACATTTATGAAAATCGTTCATAAAATTGCGGCATTCTTTCGTTCAGTTGCTAGCTTACATTCATCGTCAAATCAGCCGTTCCGACTCCTTTTGCGGCTGCGGCCGATTATGTTTGTGGCCGTATCCATGATAACGTTTTTCAGGTGATTGTGAAGATCATTTGTTGATGCGTAGTCAATTTGGTTGAAAGTGGTCCGCTTTTCGCGCAAAACCAGGTACTTCCAACAACGATTTCGTGTGATCCTGTGCTAATTGACTAATCCACAGTCCGCTATCATTTTCGTGTAAGCTATGGGAGCCAATGTATCGTGTGAATACGGACTCCTTTCCTACTTGGCTGTTAAAATCCCCAAGTATGATTTTAATATCATATCTGGGACAGGCTTCGAGGGTTCATTCTACGTAGAAGGTATCCTTCTCCGACTCTGCAGTCTCCTCTGTATTGGCGTGAACGTTAATGAGGCTTATATTTCTAAACTTGTCTCGCAAGCGCGGAGTGCATATGCCGTTCGCTTATGTTTTCGAAGCCGATAACAGCAGGTTTCATATTTTGGCTGACTAAGAAACCTACTCCGAGCACATGGTTTACTGGATGACCGCTATAATATGTGGTGTAGCGGCTCTTCTCCAGGAAACCGGTCCCTGTTCATCGCATCTCTTGTAACGTTGTTATATCAGCCCTATATTGGGACAGGGTATCGGCGAGCTGCTCATCAGCTTTATCTCTGTACAGGGGGCGCACGTTCCATGAGAAAATGCGCAAATCGTTAATCCGTTGTTGTTGCCGGGTTCGTCGTTGTAAGATCTATCCTGTCCGAGGCTCCTTTCGTGGCTTCGTAACATCGGTTTTCCGTGTAGGGTTGTCAGCCCTACCCAACCGCCAACCTGGAGGACCAGTTGGTACAATTTGTCCCGTTGTTAGGCGCGGGAGACTCGCCTTCATCCATCTCCATCTGTAGCTTTTTGTTATGAAAGAGCTCCCAGCGGTCACCACGTGGAGGTGGAGATAGGGTTTGGTAGTGGAGCTGTCGGTGTTGGTTCAGCAGGCATTTCCCAGGTTTTATGCTCCATCGTGGGTGCCAATCCACGTTTCGCCCTAGGACCTATACTACCCTTTGACCACCATTTACGATCGCTCCGTGGAAATTGAACACCGCATACAGTACTCATATTGGCGCCTTGGGTACTTCTTTTGTTTTAGCTATTGAGCAATCCACTCACAAAAATAATTGCTCTCATATTTTCGAAGCTCTCACTTGTCCCCAAAATTGGCATATAATCGACCTTCTAATTTTATGGATATTAATATTGGTACTGTTTATTTCCTTGTAAAATTCTTGAGCACTTTTGAGATATAAGCAAGGGTACAACATGTAAGGGTATTATATGTTTAAAGCAAGGAAAGAAAGATACTCCACAGTGACTCAAAGTACGTGTTCCAAAACCCTGATACTATGGACAGCCAATTATTTGTGCAGCCAGGGCTGCGAATTGGTAACGGATTTACCGGTCAAGCAAACTAGGCAATTGCTTAGGACACTAGATCGTGCTTCGTCCTCCTCTGTCCTCGGAAAAGGGAAAGTCTATTGCTAATTGACATATTTCGTACCGCTACTAGAACTTAACTCGTTGGTGGAACATTCTTCAACGCTTTGAGGTTGGAAGAGTACCCGCAAACATGCCACTTCATTCACTGGACCCTTTTGCCTTTTTAATCTGGGTATTAGTTGATTTTGCTATTGGTACCAAAGACAAATCACCAGATAGTCTCCTTACATACTTATGGTCTTCAAATAAAGCTTTCTAACATGCTGCATGGGCTAGATTCAAGTTGAACTGTTACGCCATCGATCGATGTTATTAAGTAATATGAAATTTCAAGACTTTCTCATGCATCTAACATTTATCTTGACAAATTATTTTAATTATTGAATTGATGTTATAAACCTATTTTCACTAGTACATTTGATGCACATGAAGAAAAGTTCATTGGATACGTAAAAAATCGCAAATAATCCACAAGATACAATTTTAAATCGCAATTATGCACAAATCATATAATTTAATAAAATTCTATCTTTCACTGAGGCTTCTTTGAAGGTGAACATTTGTTATTAGAAATGCCTTTTGATTGGTATCCTACTGTTTGAGAAATCGTCGTTTGCAAATTATCCAATCTAAATGGACGATTAATTTTTAATAACAATAAATTTTGTTTAGTTGGAACGTACTCTTTGCCTTTGCAAGCATCTTCATTCAAATCTATGTAGTAAATAGCATGATTTGAAAGTATGCAAACATATCTACATGATCACATGGGAGAATGGCGCCACTATCTCCTGCACAATATAATTATGCAAAAGTTATAATTAATTTACCACAACGAAAATATCATGCTGGACAATTAGTAATGATGTTTTCAATTAATTTCAAGAATAAATAACAAAAACATGTAATTAAATTATGCGAGTTATGTAAAATAGGTGAGAATTGATTTCTAAGCCAGCATTGAGGACGATATTGATAGTTAATAAAAAGGAAGCTCAGGGCCACTTGGGTTGGAAAACTAAAGGACGCAGATTCTATGTTAATTAAATATGATATTGATGCATGCCATTCACGACAATAACAAAGCTAAAATATTCTCTGAGAATTGAAAAAGAAATGATACCATTTATTTATTTGAAACCTATCGAGAAACCTCGATGTATCACACCTTCATTCGATACTTTTTTGGTTCGGCTACCATTTAGACGCGGCCTAGGAAGTCCTCCCTTGACATCTCACGACCTATTGATATTAAGATGCCTACTTTTAAGATATATATTGGCGATATAAGATATTTATATGGATACTAAACCTTCCAATTGATTCAAAACAACATTAAATCTCTAATAAATCAAAACTTAAAATTATCCATCGTTCAAAGCAGTTAATCATATTTACAAAATTGACTGTTTCCCAACCGAAATAATGATAAAAGGCGATGTAATAATGAGCACAAACTACGAACTTTTTCATCCACAAGCAATATTCCCTTTTTGGCATTTCCAAAGTACTCTAGTAATTAGAGTAAAACCAATAGTAACAACTTTATCAAAAATATGACTCTGTGAATGCGTGATACTTCTTTCAGCACCACCCTTCCAATTTTTCGTCACAAATACTGATAGAATTCTGGAACCAGTTTATCTTTTCTGGCTATTTCAGATGTAGCCTCCAATTTTCCGCCGTAGAATTTTTTTCCTAGCCGTTTTTCTGTTGCATTCCAATTTAACGGGCCACGTTCCTCGATTAATCTCCTTCTATATTTTATACTTTATTCCTGGGTAAAATATACACACAAGTAGCCTCGTCACCTCTTGGGGAGGCGTAAATGCATGCCCAAGAGCTTATTTCTGCTTATGTAACACTAGACATTTCAGCCTGCTTTTCTTTCGCCAATAAAAAATGTTATCTTTCCAATCTTGTTATGTTATTTTTGGGGCCTTGAATAACGATAATCCTTAATTAATGAATTTAATAATAATGTAGGAAGTGCTTTCATACAATGGATGAGTCCCGCTTCCGCAAAACCAACACTGAATTTTGTTTTGACGCTATTGACCCACATGTTTTCAAATTTGACTGTTTCTCCTTGTGTCCGAGTGCTTCCAGTGATTGGAAGCGTGTTTCCAAAAATGCCAAAAAGTAGTCGATTGATTATAGTTCCTTTAGATTTTTTAGTAATTGTGTGTGTTGTCCTCAAGTTTCTTGAATAGAAGAGAGAATTCCAACTAGCTAAGTTGATAGATTGTGTAGCGCTACATTCTCGGGTGGTATCGTGTAGCTTGTTTACTGCTATTGCTTCCGAAGACGTCGGCAAATTAGGTTGAACGAACATCTTTTGCACTAACGTTGATGTGGGAACTATTATATTATTTTAACGCTCTTGAAGGATTGACTAGGCAGAGCCTCCCGAGTTAAATTTTTATTTAGGTACCACATTTTCTGGACTGAAAACCGGTTGGTTGTTGACCATTTATGAAAATCGTTCATAAAATTATTTCCACGTAGTATAGTCACCATTAAATTCTGGGATGGTGACTTTCGGTAAGCTTCCCGATGATGGTTGAATGGCCAGTCTTTTTTCTGCGTTTGATGCTGTATGAATTCGGGTTGTTCATTTGTTGTTAAGTGGATGAGTTGTTGCTAGAATATATTCGAGATATTCTTACTCCGAAAATGCAAGGAATCCAGGGTAGCTTAATTCCAAAATTGTATAGTTATATAGTCTGTCACATTCATTTCTTTAGAAATGGTTACACCTATTGGCAAAATTTGGTGAAAATTTGAGAAATGTGAATCCCCTTGCTTGCGGTGAGTAACAACATTCTACGTTCAGTTTAATGGGAGTCCCCATACTGTAAAACTTTTTTCACCAAATATAGCCATGCGGGGTATCAAATGAACTTCCGGCTTTTAATTTGTTTGTTTTTGTCCAGGTATAATTTTGTAAAGATGCTTAGAGAACACTAATAAGCTTCCGGAATTTTCATGTAGTATTTCTAGATGAAACGTTTACCTGAGGGAACCAGTTAACTGGAATGGAATAAGGTGACCAAATATCCTATATGAAAAATTCCAAGTTGATTGTAGATTCTAAATCAAACAAGTAATAATTCGATCCACATCTGCACATATAAATTTTCTATATGTTTTTTCCATGGCAATTTGAATCCATAAATAAGGAAAATATAACAATAAACATAAGCTTGAATTGGCCTAGGGTACCTCCTATTAAAGAGTTATATTACAATGTACAGTCCATTAAATAGACATAACTGAAAATTAATAAATGTTAAACTCCAATCGAAATCTTTCATGTCATTTTTTCCATAAATTCCAATAGTCACTTGAATCTAGCACGAAGCCATAGACCGCTTCCATTGTAGCAATTGTAGCTTGTCTTGTAGCATTGATCGAAATAAAATTTGCATAAAATGTTTACGCCTGGTGGTTCTGTTTACCCGTTTTGCACATGGCAGTAGACAGCCAGCTTAGATACTTCAGGATATTTCGATACATGCCGTGCCAGCAAGTATCAGATTGTTAAGTATGTTCACATGAATGCATCTATAAGTGTGTTCATGTAAATAGTTAGAGGAGTGTATGTTGCTTAATGTTTTCTTAAGACCTGCGCAATTTATTGAACGATTGTAATCGACTTTAATTGCAATTGTTCACCGTGTTTCGCCGTTGGTCGATTGTTCTCGTGATTGCTGTTAATTGTAGGATTTACCGCTTTAGAAAATCATAGAAAAGAATTTGTTGCCTACATCCATACAGTTACAATAAATATTCCATGTGAAGTAAACAATATGGAATCGTTATTAAATCCATCTCCTTTGCGGTAGTTTGGATCGTATCCAAGTAAAGGAAGTCAGTATCAAATATTTGATCCCATCAAACTACCAACGCAGAATAAGTTTTGCGAAAACAACTCTTGCTACTTTCCTTCAACTAAAGGGCACACTATCTTTTCAACCAAAGTTGTTGCCATCATTTTAAAAAAGTCGTTGTCCTGAGGTTTCCTGGAACAAAATTCTTTCAAATAAATTAAAAGTCACATATATTATGAGTACATTTCTCGTACACACATAATCCTGCAATATTTCAAATCTATTTCAAAAAAGTCTTTCCAAGTGTGCGCTGAAAATTGAAGTCAGCTCATTACAGAAATTACCATATATTTTCGAACAATGTAAAAAACAGTAACAACATACATGTAGGTGTGCACGTAATATGTAATACTCAAATCATCATATCAGGTGTAAGCTTCATCTTAGAGTTCATTGAAACCAGATCTTATCAGTTATAAAAGAGGTTACTAAACCAGAATTCTATATGTCGATAATATTGAAATCTAATGATCATTGTAATCAACAGCACAACAACCGGCGTCCGGTCAAGCGTTGAATGCCAAACGGTTATGCGACGGAGTCCATCAGTTCAATATCCCTATAGTCTATCTGGTGTCCTGACCTAAGCCATCACTCCATCTGAGGAAGAGTATGCTATGTCTTCTTTTTGTACCACAAGTATTGGCCTTATAGATCTTACAGGCTGGATTATCTACACCCATGTCGCTCATGCATTTCGCTATTGTATAGGCTACGGAATCGTCCATCCTGTTATAGGTGGCCAAAATTATTCGGAGGGTTCTTCTTATAAAAACTCTTTTGCCAAGTCTACAAAGATACTCATTCTCATTGCATCTACCAAAGAATAGCTATATGGAAACTTTTTTCGAGAGTAGAAGCATGATGAAAGCACCTTTCCTTCCTTGAATCCAACAGGCAAATAGGGCAATATATTGGGTTTCTAGGTGACTCTTTAATTTTGTGCCCCTAATTTCAATCAATTATCATGTAACCATTGTTATTGCAATCAGTTTTCATTTAAACTGAATGGAGCATACGGTATCATTCATATATGGTTTGTTGAAATGTGTTTGACCTCCCTCAAGGACTTCTAGTCCGGTGGTGAAAAGTGGACCACGTACGAAAATCTCCAGTGAAAAAGAAAAAGATGAAGAGTGAAACCATCACCAAACCCGGATTGACGGCCGGGAAGGTTTTAAAGTGTGTTTGGTGGGATTGTAAGGGAAGGGAAGTCATCCATTATGAGCCGCTCAACTATGGCCAGACCCTCAATTCGGTCCTCTACTGTGAGCAACTTGACCGTTTAAAGTAGGTCAATCACCAGAAGCGACCAGCATTGGTCAATGGGAATGGTGTTCTGTTCCACCAGGGCAACGCTCGGCACCACACATCTTTGATAACCCGCCAGAAGCTACGGGAGCTCGGATGGGATATCCCAAGTGATTACCATCTCTTTCGGTACATGCAAAACGCTCTTGGTCCTACTAAGTTGGCTTCAAAAGAGGCTTGCGAAAACTGGCTGTCTAAGTTTTTGGCAAATAGGGGGGGGTTTATAAGAGGGGGATAATGGAGTAGCCTTCTAAATAGTAACAAGTTTGCGAACAAAACGGCGCATATCTGACCTAAATCGATTCGATTCGATCACAAATACGATATTACTTTTTCCCCAACCCAATATAAGAACGCTTTGGACATCAAATTCCTCTTCAATTTTTCTTTTGTGCAGTACATGACATCTTGCATAAGCCGCTCGCTGCTACCTTCTCCGCAAGGAACTTCAAATGCACTCCCCGTTCACGTTGTTAAAAGTTTTCTCGAAACCGATAAAGAAGAGGTGAACCAAAGGTCTAAACTAAACGCATACGGCTCCGAAATCATTGCAATCCCTTACGTTCATCGCTTCTCTTCCATGATTCTGCAGTTAGTCAGATTTTATAACGTCCTTCGGGACCGGCGACCTGAGTAGGTTGTAGGGTAGGAGCATTTCCAATGGCACACAATGCTCACCAATATTCCCAGGACACCAAGGTAGTTTTCCGACTGTCAAGCGACAGTTGGATCACATAATTGGTCGATGTTAGACTTGCGGAGTCGCGGCTCTCCCATCCTCCGAGGAGCGGTGGACGCAACAAGCCAGCAGAGGCAAGAGATCAATGAAAGGTAATCCCTGATGTCTGCGCCTTTCTGTGTACGCCCATCCAGAGCATTGCAATTGCATAAAGATTAACTCAACGTCAGATTCACGCTTGCTTTCGACAGACTCTACTCTCTAAACTACAATGGCGTAATGATGTAAGGAGGAGATGAATGCTTTCCAGAATCCCATCATCTAACCTAACTAAGCCCCAAAATGCCCAGTTGAAGCTTAAACTTAATGTAGTCATGCGCCACCTGATACCGTCAGAAAGCTGTTTCAACGAAATGGCAACTTCATGCGTCTCCTCCAGCAAGAAAAAATGCAACAAAAGTACAGAACGCTCACAAAGGTTCAGAAATCTTAATATTCAACGATGTTTTAGTGGGCTATTGACTTCTTCGTTGCGGAAAGCAGCTAAAAGAGTCAAGGTGCGAAACATTGTAACCAATTGGGCTGAAAGTAATGATAACCAGGCTATATCGCACGTGGAAGAAGTATTTAAACCAATCGAGCCCCAAATCTAATGTAAACTTCCCAGATGTTCAATGAACAAAAGCGGAGACACCGTGCAAACTCCAGTGATAGGAGTTCAAGATTTCATTAGAGAGAAATCTAATCCCTAAGTTTTAGTAAAGTTTACATATAAGCAAAACATCTTAAGTAAAATCTTAACGAATTGTGGAAGCACCATGAATGACGCCTCGTTTTCATCAAGGGCAGAAAGAAGTGATACATGAAGATGCAGTTCTTTGGTGGTTACCCTGTCCCGATCGTGGCATCTACTTTGGAGAAAATTTCAACTTATTCGGTTCCCTCTGCCAGATAGGCAAGCTTAGGAGGCAGCAGATGCCGGTTGGAACTACAGTTACATGCTGGGAACCTGAACGGTCAGAATATGCTGCCTTTTCATTTTTTTCTGGTTGATAATAGCCAACTGGAATGGTCTTTTGGCCATCCCCCACAAATTTACCCACAGCAACTTTTCTTCACACTGCAATAACACTGTATAACCTGTTTGGTATTGACCTTTTTCCTTTCTCATTATACTATTCTTCGAAGATTGCAAAGCCCCCGGCGTAGATTACATTTATCCGAAAATGCTAAAGGAGGGTATCGAGTGGTTGGCGCGACCCCCAGTAAATTTCCCCCTGGTGAGCAAGACTATGTCACATTTTCATAACAAACCTTGGGAAGAATAATTGTTCAAACCCAAAAGATAAGAAATATTTAAAAATAATAAAAAATAAAAACTAATGTGCTTCCCAGTGTAGGAAGACCTGTGAGCCTGCTCTACTTTTCTTCGGATTCCAAATACAGAACGCAAATCTGAGAGGGAGTAAGCGATGGAGGTGTTCGCGAACATTGAAGAAGCTTTTAACTGCTTTGCCTTCCGGGGACTTTGTAATGTTACAAGGGATCATGGCGTCAGTTATGTTTGAGCAAAGTGTGTCTATGCTTTTCTAACCCAGAGATAGTTGTGCGAGTAGGATCTATGGATCGCTGCCTGAGGATAGAGACAAAAAACGTTGCCATCAAGGAATTCTGCTATCCTTACTTCTGTGGAATTTGCTGATTGACTCCCTGCTAGCAATAGTTTCTGAGGCAGGCTCAATATTATCAAAATGAAGTGGCTATGCTTATTTCGAGACTTCGGAACGGTGTGTAGAAAATTCCAACGCGCCGTTGATTTGATTGATACTTATGCGGACAATGGAGAGAGCTGAATTGCCTCTATAAGCACTAAAACTTTTCTATCGAAACTTCTACAAGCCATACATATGTTCAGAATGAGAGTATTGCAAGTTTATAAGTTTATACATAGAAAATATCTATTGTAATAAACAATTATTGTCTGAGTACTGAGGGGTTAAGCCTTTGCTTCGCCCTACACAGACACGCCCATACACACAACTAGTATGATCTCGCATCCAACAAAATTCACCACTCTTTCTCCGGCAGGCTATTCAGCTTTGATTCCTCAAAAGGAGCAGGACTCAATGTGGAAGGTCTAAAGTGGATAAAAGCGAAATTGTCGTAAAGTCTTCTCGATGATGCAGACATTGCTTATCAGCTGTAAATTGCAATTATCAATGATTTTCCGGTTAAAATAAAATAAATGCGAAAGTAATTAATGTTCTTCGGAATCATATCATTCCTTGACTTCCACAAAAATTCCCTGCCTGCTAGCTTTTTGTATTCCTCTGCCGTAAGAACGACTCAATTTTATCTGTGAACGTTTCAATTTAAAGCTTTTATCAATAATTAATTTTTGTTTAACTCTATTTTGACGTCTAACTGAGATTTCATGTATGTCTCATAATTATCACCGGTTATTTTATTCAGAAGTCTGCCGTTCAGAAAGCATGGATATTACATTTTCCTTTAGGCAGAATAAATGAAGGATATTCACAATTTCGACTCCGTTCCAATTATTTGTCTGTAATTGGAGCTGATGTATGACATAGTTTTTACAAGAACTTACTTAAAATTTGTCCTCTAGAATATTCTGCTTAAGTTGTTTTTTCATTAAAAAACATAACCCGAAATAATTCTATTCAATTAGTATCCTTTTAACATTTCTGGTCTTATTCTGAACTTCGAACTTTCTAAAATTTAAGACTATTCTCCCCGTACTAGAGAAAATCCCCCATAGTTCCCTCGAGTCTGAAGTGAAAACTACTAGCAGCCCAATTGGGTTGTGCTAATAGTTAATTAAATGTATGGTCCATTTAGTTTTGTATTTTCATAGCCATTTAAATTACACATATATTTCTTATTCAAAATGCAGCCTGAATTAAGCTACTATATCGTCGAATTAAGAAGGGATAACAACTCATGTTAATATTCACTATACATTGTCACACATTGTCACATGCGATTTTCTTCACATTATTTCATTTTTAAGGTTTTGCTTGCAAAACAAAACCTTATTAAAATCGGTTCAATGTCTGTCTGTCTGTCTGTTGGTGACAGGCACTTTTCTCAGAAACGGCTAGACCAATTGACAAGAAATTGTCGGGTATCAAATGAAACATCTCGATTAGCATATTTCGAATCCGGTCTTAGTTTTGAGATTTGGTAGAAAGGCAGGGAGTTGGAGAGGTGGAATGTGATGATTTCTTTAACGGACCCATTCTAAGAAACCACCCAATCGAAAAATCTGAAAAAAGTCATGAGGCTGCTGCCTCTATACGGTGACCAGGCCTTAAAATACTCTCTATATCGATAGCTGCTCAAATTAAGTTAATAATAGGATATTTCCATATTTTTGGGGAAATTTATCCCAGAGTTATAAAAGTTGGTAGTATTATATGAAACATATCATCTCCGAGTTTGAGCAAAATCATGCTATTAGTAACAAAGCTTCATTAGCTCAAAGTTGACTTTACCGTGTAAATTTACTGCAACTAAATATGAATGTTGATCGAACGCCGCCACCTCTCAACCTTGATGAATGTGAGAGCATATAGTGGGGCCAATATAGACTCGGATCACTATCTCGTTGGCATCAGGTGAGAGTGAACACTGAAGCCATCCACACCACAACCCTCCGAGACACCTATAAGAGGAAAATGGATGCCGCAATAACCGCAGTCAACAGAGGACCTGGAGATGAAGCATCAACAGATGATCTTCACAATCACCTGAAGAACGTTATCATGGATACGGAAACAAACATATTTGGCCCTAGCCTCAAAAGGAGTCGGAACGGCTGGTTTGACAATGAATGTAAGCTAGCAACGGAACGGAAGAATGCCGCATACCGAGTAATGTTGCATTCTCAAAGAACGCGGGCACGCGCAGAGACTTATCACGAACTCCGTCGAGCGGAGAAGCGACTTCACAGACGGAAAAAAGAAGCCTGGGAGAACCAACAAGTCTGTGAACTGGAAAAGTAGAGGGAGCAACCGCACCAGGCGCGGAAGTTTTACCAACAAGTCAGCAGGATGCAGCCTTATATATCTCCATACTCATCTTGCCGAGACAAAGAGGGAAATCTGATTTCCGACAGAATGGGCATATTGAAGCGATGGGTTGAGTACTTTGATGAGCTACTGAACAACCAGAACATCGGCGAGTTGTTGGTCCCGCCAACTGAAGACGACGGACAAATACTGCTACCATCAAGTTTAGGAGAAACAGTCCGTGAAATTCATCGGCTAAAAAATCATAAGTCGCCAGGAGCCGATGGAATTACAGCGGAATTGGTTAAATATGGAGGCGACCAGTTACACCAAGTGATTCATCAACTTTTGCTCAAGGTACGGGACAGCGAATCAATGCCTGACGATTGGCAACGAGGCATTATCTGTCTCATACATAAAAAGGGAGATATCACACAGTGCAGTAATTATAGAGGTACCACGTTGCTGAGTACCATCTATAAGATATTTTCCACTATCTTGCTAGGCCGGATAGCCCCATATGCCCAGAATATCATTGGCCCACACCAAAGAGGCTTCACTCCAGGCAAATCAGCAACAGATCAGATTTTCTCTGTGCGGCAAGCGATGGAAAAACTATTGGAATATGGACAACAGTTCCACCATCTGTTCATCGATTTTAAAGCCGCCTATGATAGCATAGTCAGAGTAAAACTGTACACGGCCATGAGAGAATTCGGTATCCCAACGAAATTAATAAGACTGACTAGGCTGACCCTGACCAATGTACGAGGCCAGATAAAAGCAGCAGGATCACTCTCAAGACCATTCGACATCAACAACGGTCTACGACAAGGGGATGCTCTATCATGCGTCCTCTTTAACCTGGCCCTCGAGAAAGTGATCCGTGATGCTGAGGTAAATGCAAAAGGTACGATCCTCTCCAAGTTCACCCAACTACTGGCCTATACTGACGATTTCGACATCATGGAAAGAACCACCCGAGACGTACCAACTGTCTTCATCCAGATCGAGCAGGCGGCGAATGGCGCGAGATCTTGGGCTGCCCATCAATGAAGGCAAGACAAAATATATGGTGGCAACGTCAGCACGGAAGACGAATCAACCAACAACATCAAACCGCACTGGTCAAACAAGAAGAAGAATAAGGATAGGAGAATACAACTTTGAGACCGTTGATAATTTCTCCTATCTAGGCTCGAAAATCACAACCGATAACAGCTACGATGGTGAAATCCGCGCACGGTTGTTGTCAGCCAGCAGAGCTTATTTCAGCTTACAAAGACTGTTCCGCTCAAAACGACTCACTATAGGGTCAAAGCTCTTACTGTACAAGACTATGATCTTGCCAGTCCTCATGTATTCCTCTGAAACTTGGGTTCTTAGCAAGAAAAATTGCGAACTCTTAGCCGCGTTCGAGAGAAAAATCCTCCGAAGAATTTTTGGCCCCCTACATGAGGATGGACGATTCCGTAGCCTACACAATGACGAAATCTATGAGCGATACCATGACCGTCCGGTTGTGGATAAAATCCGGTTCAATAGGTTACGGTGGGCGGGCCACTTAATCCGTATGGATTAGGATGATCCCACCCGGAAAGTCTATAAGGGAAATATCTATGGTAGAAAAAGAAAAAGAAGACGAGGCAGACCCTGCCTAAGATGGAACGATGGCGTAGGTCAGGACGCCAGATAGCTTTTAGGGATATCGAATTG
The DNA here is from genome assembly GCF_905115235.1 of Hermetia illucens. Lineage (NCBI taxonomy): Eukaryota > Metazoa > Arthropoda > Insecta > Diptera > Stratiomyidae > Hermetia > Hermetia illucens. Next base: position 94,162,211 of record NC_051849.1, on the reverse strand, counting down.
GTGGACCTCGGCGCAAAACCGGGATGTCTGGAGTTCCTGATTGAGGCAGGCCTAGACCGGATACCGGTTGTTGCGCAGTTGATGATGATGAAATATCAATATCACATGCGTATACATAGCGGGCTACATACAAATGGAATAGTTCTACACTCAGATATACTCCCAGAAGAAGCAAACAAAACCTTTCATCCCTGATGCGCCCAGCTTCCGGTTTCCCAACTTGTTAAAGGCTGCATACTCCGGAAAACCTGAACTGAAAAACTTGCGTTGAATTCGCTTTCTACGGAGTTGTGGTCTCGTTTTCGTTACTATTAGATATTTCTCATTTAACATGAAAGATAAAGAAGAAAATCGATTGGCACATTACTATTCGATCTAGGACAAGACTACCCCCAGAAATATAAGCAGTGTATTCATGTTAACAATTCATTTATTCGCCTCTACTCAGATTTATCATTGGCTGTCTATTCTGTTTCCCTTTTCTTCTTTTTCTTTTACAATGTCCATCCCTATCCGTCTACTGTTTAAGCTTGGACGTAATATTTACTTTTAAGTATTTTGTCCAGGATCTCTATAGAAGACAACGGCTACAATGCGCCGTGCATACACCTGCTTCTAACAGGCACAGAACCCAGGAATCTTTTTGTTTGCATCATAACTTACAATCCAAAAACCAATAATTTAACAAAACCAAATGACTCAAAATAATACAATATGCCCGCATATCAGTTAATCCCACAAAAACCCCAAGCGTCCATCGTGCTGACACTGGAACCCACTCTGCAGTCTTCCATAGAAACACGTCTACTTCCTATTATTCTATGTAGTAATAACATCCATTATAAGCGAATGTTCGATATCCACTAGAAAGTATTTTAAAAACGCCGACATGCATTGTGGATACCTCGATACGATTACACATTGGACACAACAACATTTAGCCTCGAGATATGAAAGAAAAAGATTGAGGTGACCTCCCTCTGTTCTCCGTGATTAAGACTAATAAATTATACTTTTCGGTGTAAATTACCTTTATAAAATCATGAGGCACTCAAGTATGCATTCCCTTTGCCGTTAACAGCATTCACTTTGACCCATGCATTATCACAATACAAGTGTCCATACGTGGGTCCCACAATTTTCTCACAAAATTGCATGTAAGCATCATACTCGTATCTTTAAAGAATAAGTTAAGATGAGAATATGAAATTTGAGAATGGACACGCATAGGGTTTTGTTCCGGCCATGCTAACAATCTTCGTAGTTTCCGTGTACCCCGCCTTGGCAGAAATTGAATTGGACATTCATACTCAAGTTCGCAAATTTCCCCACAACATTAGTGCCATCAAACTTTTCAGGGACTGAGGAGTTTTCATTTCGGGTCCTCACTATTTCACAGAAGGTCACAGAAAACTTAATGAAGACCATGAAGGAATTTGAAAGCAAAATGTCGCAAATCCATTTGCACTCCTAAGTGTTTTCTTCAGCTGGAATTTTAGCCCGCGGCTTGGAAATGTACATTTTTCGTAGAAAATTTTGAATGTCAGTTTTTTGACTATGATTCAATGTGATATTTTCGTTTTGTGCACACTCATCTAAGAGAAATGTGTTGTGACAGGCAACACTTTTAACGGATTATAATAAATTGTAAATTCAGCAGATTTGAATACGTTGATTGCCGCATTTTATTTAAACATGTGTGAATCATTCATGCATCTATAAATTTTATACCACTTTATAGTTGAGGATTTACGTACTTTGGAATGAAGGAAGTGTGCTTAGTATTCAAAAGCGGGTAGAGCCAATTGTTGTTTGACATTTGCAGCACTTCTTATATATATACTTAAATAATGACTTGAAAGAAGAATGATTCACGACAAAGGAGCAAATTTCGTTTTGTATGCCCAGATCTCTTCGTAAGCATTAAAAATATCATGTTTTCTGCTGTAATATAAAGAAAGACGTTGGTAAACGGAAGCTAGTTGCTTCAGGTAAAAAGTTTTTTTGTGGCTGTTAGGTCCAGTGTTCGATAACATATTTCTTTTAGTGCTAAATTTCATAACATGAGTTTTGCCGAACAAGTTTAAGCAATTTAACAACTACTTTATTTTTCAGTTTAACATGCGTACCTTCGTATACATATATTCTCGAGTAACCGAATTAGTTTAATAACAATTCACCAAAAGAGTAAAAAAGTAATTTTTCTCTTTGGTCCCCCAGTTAATAACTAGCCACTTTCAACTATGCTTAACTTTAATGGTCGAACGAAAACCTGTTATAGTTCAGCATGATGCATGAAATACAATGCAATGGCTTCATGTAATTGTTTGGTTCGATCTTAATAAATGAGGTTTTCTAAGTGACTCTTCACTATGGCAGATTATCCATTTGAGGTCCAATCGCGAATCATCCGTCGTCCTGTATATCCACATAGGGCAATGACTGGAAAACCGGCTTACACTCCACCATACCACGTAAAAATCAAGGTCATGGGACTCTGCGCGTCAAGGAGAAAAACTCTGAAACAGTAATAGTAGAGGATCATATCCTAAGCACCATAACTAGAACTTCCCTCCCGTCATTCAAATCCGCAAAACTTGGCATGAATATAGTCCACTGGCTTTGCCACACTTTCTCATGCGATGCTATGTCGCCAACAGCTCTCTTTAAACACCTCGAGTCCAGCTGTTCATAACTCCACCTTCCTCAGCTGATCCAGGCCCCGATAATGTTGCTCTGGTTGACCTCTACCTTGAATTTCAAATTCATCATTGCTAGGCGCACGACCTCGAATTTTTCGCTTAACAAAAACAAGCCAGAAAGAACCGATCAATATATACCCTATGTGAAAGCAAAAGGTCAACGATCATTTTGCAACATTAGATAACTATTTTATTAGATAATTGCTATGTTGAAATATTTAAATCGAAATGGGCTTTTGAGTTTTGGGGAAGGTTCAAGGTGATATTATGGTAAGGACGATTTTAAGAATTAAATGCTTAATAAAAGTGAATGATGGCAGGGGAATTAGAGGATTTGAAGGAAAACCTAAAAGTGCCAAAACGGAAGAAAAAGGAAAAATGCTCTAAATTGGCAAGTGCATTTTTTAATCAGATTGTCACCAGGGAGGACGAATGTAATGTTGCAAATGTATATCAAACGTGATGGAAATCCTTCCATTGTTAACAAGATTATAGCATTAAAATTCAACGAATTATCCTACCCAAAATGTTGTAGACGCTGCCACCGCGTCCAATAACGAACTGGTTGATGGGGTAGACCAACTGCCCGTGTTGAAGCTATACCATAATGCTGTGAATGAGTCGGTGAAGTTCCTTCTGTGTTCTTAGAGATCGTATAACCGTGAGCTTCCCACATTGCTGCGTTCTGTGTGCCCCTGTACGTCTTGCAAACCCTCAAATTCATCAGCCGGTAAAACGAATTCATCTGCTTTCTTTTTTGTTCGGAGTTTGAAAATGTCTCTGCCCGCGCGCATTTACACATAGTGTTGGACTCTCGTAACGGTACGTCGTCGAAATACCAACTAAACACTTCCCTAGCATCAGGGAGCTCGCCTGGAATCGTTTGTCACATTACTTTAGGCTAGCCCCCAAACTCTCTCGCCTAGCGGAGCCTTCAAATCAGTGAATTGCCTTCACCGACGGGAGGGGAGAGGAGAAAAGGAACTATCAGTACTAGGAACCCGTTGCCATCCGGCTCCCCCACCAGTCAAGCTCTATCTTCTTTGCAACGAGAAAAACCCGAAAGTAGTGGGCAACACGGCTCCACCTGTCAGCACTCCTCAGCATTTCCTCGACAATGTTGTCTGGAGAGACAGATCCCCTGTGTTTAAATAGAGCTGCTGATGAATCCCAAAAAAGGTGTCCTGGGCGTCGTCCACAACTGCATTGCAAAACACACAAACCGAAGATAATGCCTTTCCAATGCTGTGAAGGTATGACTGAAAATCTCCATGCCCACTTAAGAACTGGGTAAAGAAATAGTCCATTTCACCATGCATCGATTCAGCTGCGCACCTAAGTTGAAATAAGCCGCACCGCCCATTTGCCTCTAGTTTCATTTTACGAAGATAATTGCCACTAATCTAGGGTGCACTGCCGTTCTTCACGAGCAACTACCTCCCTTGGCTCTTCTCCCTTGCGTTTGTATATGGCTTGACCCTCCTTAGCAATAAGGGCAACGGGGATCACTTCGCGATCACCATCACGGCCGATTCAGACACAGAGCGGTACGCAGACACCACCCGCAAAGCTCCCCATCTCTCAACCTGCGCGAGACGTTCCTTGCCAAGAGCGTCAGCCCATAGCTCTGCGCCGTAGAGCAGGACAGACTATCCTGAACGCATCAGGAGACATTGCTTGATAGACGTAGGACCCCCAATATTTCCCATTAGCCAATTTAACGCCGAGGCTTCACCTGTAGCCTTGTTCGCTACTGCTTTGATTTGCTCAAAAAAGCTCATCTTTGGGTCAAGAGTCAGTCCAAGATACTTCAAGATATGGGTCGCAAGGCCGGAATTCTCCTTTTAGTCAGAATGACTACTTCGGTTTCTTCCAGTGTAAGGTTGAAACCATGAGCAGCGTCCAGCAATAAGCGCCGCGATATCGTTTGTATAACCCACCAGGCATGCTCATAACATGGCTCATGGCATGTTGAATTTAAGTAGACTATCATAGGAAGCGTTCCAGAGATACGGCCCCAGAATGGATCCCTGCCCTATACCCGAAGTTAGCGGTTCCTCAGATAATCCTTCAATATTCATAAGAAATAGTTCAGTACGTGGAAAATATTGTCTAGGGTGCTTATTATGTCTTTCCATCTTCTGGAATTCAAAGCGTTTCTGAAATCAAGCATTACGAGGAACACCACCCGTCGAGCTAAGCGGCTATGTGCCTCCGCCGGACGAGCGGCATCCACGACTTGCATAAAAGCTGCAACTGTGAATCTCCCTGCTCTAAGACTGAACTACCGTAAAGATATCGCTTCAGCGAGTCAGCTCAGGGTCGCCTTTCCCTTTGCTGATCAGCGCAAACCTCGCCGCCTTCCCACGAGAAAATAAAATGCCTTCTTTCAGGCAAGGGTTGAATGCCCCAAACAGTAGGTCTAATCGTAATTGGAATAACAGTTTGTATACCTCTCCTAGAGTACCATCAGGTTCTGGCACCTTCTTGCTTTTCAAAGAGAGGACTGCCTATTCCAACTCTTTTATAGAAAAAAGTGGACAGTCCTCGGCGCTCTCAGCGACGACGTCATCATCCCGTATATGGTGCGTAGGGAATAGTGCCCGCAAAATGCGGTCCATTTGCTCCGCCTTCAGGAACAGTATTTTCGCAGGGCCCAGTTTATAACCGAGTCCCCATTCTCCTCGTCGATCAGATCTTGCCAGCAGGATCTGCTTATTGCGTTGCGAAGTCTCCTTTTGGCTGATCTATACTCCGTCATTATTAACCTCCTGCCAGTGATTTACACGTTATGTGTGTGGAGTCTGTGATACTCCTTCCGGAGCTTTTTCATTTTCGCCGTCCATCAATACATAGAAGGCTTGTCACGTCTTGATGTCTACATGGCCATTGAAGCTCCGTAGACTGTCGTTTTCATGTTCATAACTGAATTCACGACAGTGTCAGCTGCAGCGCGACTAGCCCGAGAAGTACCCTCCAGGGCGGCTTCACCTGCTCCAAGAGTTTTGACAAAGTTCCCGGTGCTCACCTTCACAACGTTCCATGCACAGAAAGAGCGACCATCAGTGCCTCCGACGCGATGGTTACGCCTGAAGTGCTTCCCTCGCAGCCTGGGCGCCGAAATGTTGTGGTAGTTTCGGTGTTTAAAACTACCAGTCCTGTTCCCGCTGCCATTTCGAGAATTCGTTTCTCTCTAGAGTCTCGGTATGCGCCATTCAAGTCTCCTAGTATTGAAGCACGCCGACCAGGATCCGCCCTTCTGAGCCCAAGATAGCGTCCTGCAGATCATCAATCCTGTGTCGAAATTCCAGCATCGTCTCATTCGGCGTTAGATAGGCCCTGGTAAAAACCCTAAGGGAAGTTGCGGTCCCGAGCCTCCCTTCTCATCACACGCGCGACCGTCCCAGCATAGAACGAAGCTGCCTGATTCGTATTCTACAGATCAGTTTGATGTCAATCATCAGCCCAATGTATCTGATAGTCCGCTTCGAGACAACGGTATGTCCAACAACTTCTACGCCAAGCCCAGCCCGACATTTTCTCACTCTTTCCATCTGATACTTTGCTGTAACAACTGCAGCCATCTGCAAAGTTGGCAATCCTGACCTTTTTTGGTCCGAGAAGCAAAAGCACATTCGACAGCAAAAGGCGCAGCACCAAGCCATGAGCTACTTATAATTTGACAATGTACTCTTTGGGACTTTCATCCGCCTCGAAGAAGAGAGTCTTCCATGGGAGATAATTTTCGAACTGACTCGCCAAATATTCAGGAACTCATATATCCGTTTATTTCGGATCCAGTTTATGCAGTGGACTGATTGACAGATTTTTGACATCCAGTGCAACACGACACAGCAGCTGCCAGGAAACATAGCGTCCTTTGGCATATTTACCACCATGCTTACTGAATACAACATACGAACTCTCCTACAAGCCATTGCTGGTTTCTCCATTCTATCTGGCGACTTGTTAGGTGTGGGCAGCAACACCAACTTTTGCTTTTTCTACCGGACAGGGAATATTCCTTCCTTTAGGCACCACTGGAAAGTGTTAGTGAAGTGCCTAGTTCCTAGCCTTCACTTCCTAGTTTGGAACTCTGTTAGGGATGCATCGAAATTTGAAGCCTTGCTGCCAAACCTACCACATATTTCCTGCAACTCGCCCTCCGTTAATGTAGGTATTACCCACTCGTTCAGCTAGACCACCGATGGTCGTCCGCTGTTTTGGTGGTGAGCTAGATCACTTGAGATGATCTTCGCACACTTTCTATTATCCCACCCCAAGAGTGTATATCAGCATAATCTAACATCTATTTGAAGCAGTTCTTTTTACTCTTCCGAATAGCCTCTTAACGATGACGGTGGTGGTACTACCGAATCATAAGGAGGCTGAAGAAAAAGAATCAACTGCACTGATGGCATCTGCTTGCTCTCTCACCTCTTGACCTTCCCCAGGGGCCATCTTGGTACTGAAGATTAACACCAACAAAGCTATGATTCTCAGTCTGATTGGTCATCGTCCTCTTTCTAATTGAAATAATGGACAGAACATTGAAGGAGTCAAACAAGTTGTATATCTAGGTAGCGTTGTTTCCGTCTGCGGCGGGAACTAGCTTGATGTCGCCACGTTAATAGCGCTAGATTCTCCATTTTCTGAGACCTGATAATACAACTACCTCAAACTCCTCAAGTTGAGGTTGCTTCGGGCCCGTGTTCTGATATATGGAAGCAGTGTTTTAGCCTAAGACAATAGCTAATGAAAAACTTGCTCGGTGTACGAGCCAGATCCCAGTAGAAAACGGAAGTGGCGAAGGACAGGTCACTGAGAAATTACATTACATTACATTACATTGATTACAATGAACTGCCGGATTGGCCGGAAAGTACCCCAAAATCTACCTGGTGATGAATTTCCTAATGTTATGAACACAAGCTCTCGGAAAGTCCCTTATATTCAGACTCATTTTCTTGCAATATAAATCGTATCAAACAATATTACTGGAACGTTTAATGTAAAATCTGCTAAAGTCATTTCCAAATAATTTGAATTTATTTAAAGATAGCCCAAATTCCAAACACCACCAGCTTTTTATTTACGCCCTGTATATAGACATGAACGTAATGGGACTGAACTAATATCTTGCATTCAGTCGAGAAAATAGCCTATTGGAAAAAAGAAGATGTATGTAGTAAGTAATTTCAGTAGGCAGCCTTTAAAATATTTTGGTTTTAAACAAACGGAACAAACGATTTAAAAACTAAACCAAAGCGATGATGCAATATGCATTCGAAAAGTGCTTTTCTTTGACGACATTTGCTAATTATTTATTGTGGTGTTTATTTAATTTTTATTTTTTAATTCGCACTGCATACAATGCATCTAGTGAAATGCGACAATATTCCACTAACGGTGACTTCTATCTTTTTCTCTTTTCAGACTCTGTGAACAACCATTCAACTAATATACTCCATACAAAATGTTGGTGACCAGTTATGGACTTAGCGGGTTTTTCTGGCAGCTGTTTGTAGTAAACAAATGGAAGTGTCATAAACAAACCGAGAACTTAGTCAGTGAATGATATTTTGTGCCATACTAATCCGAATTCGTAATCGGAATTCTGAAAAAGAAGTTTGGAAATAACCATTCCGTCCATTGTTCTAACAACTCTCTGAAATTAAATCGCCCAAGTGCCTTATTAACCTACACTTTAGTAGCCATAAAATATATCACATTCTACTATGCAACAAAAGTTATTCTAAAGGAAAGTGAAAACACAATCCTGAGCTAAACGTAGTGATAGAAAGTCGATTAATCGCGCTTAAATTCAAAATCGTGCAATTTCGCTAAAGAAGAGCTTTAAATCTTTGAAAAGAAAGTATAACAATCGTTTGTGTAAAGAAGTAATCTAAGTTAGAGTAATTTAAATAAAATGTCATCGCCATCATCGAATCAAACCCAAGATTTATCAATTGCTGCCATACAACAACAACACTTACAACACACTCATCACAACTCCCCATCACCTCCGCACCACAACACGTCGCCAGCTATCGTGAACGGATTGCCAACAATGATAACTTCATCATCGAAAAACGAGATGCTCTCACCACATTCAGCTCATCACTCCCCAGACAGTCCTCAACCAGAGCTGGCAACCATGACCAATGTGAATGTCTTAGACCTGCACACGGAATCCAAGATGTATGACAAAGACACTGTATTCATCTATGACAACCCAAAAGTTGATGTGCTTCCACAACATCAAGATCATGTTATCGACGCACGTCTCACTCATGATCACCTCGGACCACATGCTTCGGCCGCCGCACCAGACCAGCCCCCATCACACCTGCTCACAAAAATTGAGGTTGATGAAAACCAGATTATTCGAGTGGTGGGACCTAATGGTGAACAACAGCAGATTATAAGCCGCGAAATCATCAACGGCGAACATCACATATTGTCAAGAAACGAAGCTGGTGAACATATCCTCACCAGGATCGTTAGCGATCCCTCCAAACTCCTGTCGACGGACGGCACCTCTCTCTATCCCCCACCCCCACAGAAGCTCACCACTGACAATGGAGTGGTATATCAACCTTCGCCAATGGATACGTCAGTCCTGCAATATGACCCACCCGACGGTGACTCAGTTGACTCCAAGGGAAGTGTTGTCGGAATCTATGGTGATCCTAAGAAATCTGGCCAAATAATTTATACGCATGGCGATTCAAAAGATTTGATCTATGAGAAGCCTCATCCAGATCAAGGCAAATTAGATGGAAATTTGTATGAAAATAAACAAATCGATCTGATCTATGAAGACGGGAATAAAACAGTTATATACACAACCACTTCTGATCAAAAGGGTCTGGAAATCTATTCGGGGGCTGATCTTGGTGGCTTAGTAGCTGAAGGTCAAGTTGTCGTTCAGGGTGGTTTACAATATGCCACCGCTCCGGGTGGTCCTCAACCCGGAGGACAAGCTGTGTTTATTGTTGCCGATCAATTGCCGCCTGGAGTCGGAGGACACATTCAAAGGTGAGTAACATTTTTAACACTCTATTTATGTAGATCTAGGATGTAGATTCGTATTATATACTGGATTCAAGCTTTTTCCGCAAATGTACTTTAATTAGTGTTTTTCGGACAAGGTTTCTGAAGTTTTTTGAAATGGTAGTGAATGGTTGTTTCAAATTTCATCCATTCATTTTATACGGGTGTGTTCTAACTAGATTGTTTATAATAAGTCAAATTTCGAGGCTCCCTTCGGTTTCCGATACAAAAATAGTTACATCTAGGCGTTCCTTTTATAAACCATGAGGATGCAGGCTATCGTTTATCAAGTTTCATTCAAAGATGAGACCAATTTGTAGTTTATCTGCCAGGAACAAATTGAATCCGTAAATGCTAGACCAAACAAATCGGCTACCGTTCTGACGACCACTGATAAAGTTTTGATCAGGCTTTATGAACCCCTGACATTATTTTCAGTAATCTTTTTTGTGGCGCCAGCGACTTTTTCCGTGGTAATACCCAGAACTTCATAAGAATTTATCTGAACGTTGGTTAGCTTATCCTTGCTCAGTATTTACTCGGAAAGATTACTTAGAATATTCCACAATACCAGGTAGGCTTAAAAGTTCGTAGACTAACATAGAACAAATTTTCTTTGATAAAATTTGATTTCAAAATTCAATATAGTTGCCTTCGAGAGCGATACAACGATTATAGCGGTCATACAATTTTTGGATATCATTTTTATAGTACAATTTTTTGCCTCAAAATAGCCCTCATTTTCGGCTGTTACCTATTCAGCGGCGCTAAATTTCTTTTTAGCGAGTATTCTCTTGAGGTCTGAGAACAGGAAAAAGTCGCTGAGGCCAGATCTAGAGAATACTGTTAATACGAAAGCAATTCGAAGCCCAATTCATGCAATTTTGCCATCGTTTTTCCATGATTTTACCCTTCAAACGCTCTAATAATACTATGTAATAATCACTGTTGAAGGTTTTTCTCTTCTCAAGATAGTCAATGATTATTGTACTATGCGCATCCCAAAATACTTTATAGCATAGCCTTGTAAGCCGACTGCTGCGTGTTTACACGCTTTAGAGTCGCTTCACCACGTGCAGTTCACTCATAGGACGATCGTTTTGATTCTGGTGTGAAATTATGCAACCGTGTTTCGTCCATTGTCACATATCGACGCATAAATTTTTTTATGGAAAAAGAGTTTTAGACACTGTGCAAGATCGTCTGCTCGTTGTTTGTAAATCGATTGCGAGCTCACGCGGCACCCACTTTGAACAGAGCTTTCATATACGCGAAGATTCATGCACGACATATGCAACACTTTTCTTTGATATCTTTTGAACCTCATCTATTTTGATCAACTTCACTTTGCGGTCATCCCAAATTATTTTTGTAAAATTTTCTAGTGTTTTTATAGGTAACAGCCACTTTGAGGCATCCATTGCGCGCTTTCTACTCGGTGCTCATTTCAGCTCATTCAAACTTAGCAAACCACTTCCCAAAGGTTGATTTTCTTGGTGCAAAGCCCGAATAATGTTTATTATTCAACAACAGTATTTCGCAAAAAAGTAATGCTTTATTAACACATGAAATTCCTTTTTATCCATTTTCTTCAAACTAACAAAAGTTGCTTCACTCAAAATGGTCTATCCCACAAACTAATAATCCGGAAGTTGTCAAATTTGTACACGTGCCTTTTGAAGGTTAGGGTTAACTAAAAATCATATGGATTTAATGCTAGTAGCGCTATCTGTGTGTTACCGTACGAACTTTTTAGTCCACCTGGTATATTAGGGTTGGTGAAGGATGATAAGCCTTTACCCTTATACAGTAAAATGACCGTTTTATATATGACACCCGATGAATTTGCGTCGACTTAACTACACAATCCCTTAAAGTGTCTGTTTTTTTCTCTCTGCCTGCAATCCCTCACTCAACTTTTTAAAAATGATTGGGCATTAACTTGTGGCCACTCCCGGCTTTAACGTAGACTTTACAGCGTTTCCCAATATTCTATTGTTCTTAACCTTCTAATGAAGTTCCTGCAATAATATGCCCTTCGTCAAAAAGAGTTGACCCTTCAGGTGTTTTCAGAACCACCCGTAAGGTTGAAAAAAATTCAGGTAAAGTGTGGCCTCTTGCGCATCGAAAACTAGTTCCTCCGCACCCATTCGAATCCATCGACTCAACGCAAAATAATAATAACTGTATATATGCATTTCATCTATCTTACCGCGGATAAATCTATCTTCTGGGTTTCAGATCATATTTTTAAACTTTATGGAGATACCTGTTCTACTTAGAGATAACGACACTGTTTGATTTTACTTTCGAACACATTTAATGCGGGCCATGGCGGCTTGCCAATAATTCAGGTTCAGCTCTAGGAAATTAGTTGATACCTAGCTGAAGTCGCCTTCTTAAATTACGAGCATCTACTCTTAATGCAACAGGGGCGATATCACCATTTTACCACCATTTGCACCATACCATACCAGATAGACGCTAACTGATATAGGTTCTCGTAGTGTGTTCTTGCAGCTTACACCTGACCCAACTAATAGGATATTTTGCTTACAACAACGGAAGGTATCGTCGCAGCCTGAGTACCCTCATATACATTTCGTAGCCTTATCAAGTTTAATTTACGGATCGTTCAAAGTTGTCACTTTTAGGCCTTGAAGGTCTCAGTTTTTATAATAATCTTGCAAAAGTCCTTACATTCAACCAACATTGAAGTTTCACTGAGTTTTGCATCCGCTGCTTTACCTAGCTAGGTTTTGATCTAATTTTAGTTGGCTCTGAGCTGAAGTAATAAGTCGCCTCTTCACATACAACTAATACGATTCACGCTTTTTCAACAAAAACCATCTGCGGTAATTTTTCATATTATTTCTGCCTATGTCAGTTCGATTTTCACTCCAATGATTTACGCATCTGATGGCGATCTATTTATGCAGCTTTTTCTTTATTGTCACTTTAGTTCAAGTGAAACCTCAATGTGTTTGGCATGTGTTAAGCTTCCTTTTAATAATATCAGTATTTATTTCAGCAAAGTTTTCTGTGTCTTGCGTTTTGGAATTCATTGTAGTCATTCTACTTTAGAACTTTTCTTGAAAGGATTATGTGCTTTCATACGTACCATTGCGAATCCTGCACTAAAATTCTCGCTAATGAGATATCCTCACCTTCCATAATCTACAATTCTTCAAATAATTTCCATTGATTCCCAGATGCCCTTGTCTATAGATTCTCAGATTCTTGCGATGAACATCTGATGCAAAGATTCTTGAAGATCTAGAGTCAGCATTTGATGTCAAAATGGTGGGTACTTTTTACAAATATCTTTTCATAATCTCTGTTTGTTCCGAATGATTTATTGCAAAGTCGCCACTTCAAGGCTGGTTTCAGCCTGGTATGCGGGTGAGGAGGGAGGGGGTGGATTTAAGCTCCGAGCGAAAAAGGTTTCAACAGCAGATCGCTACCAGGAACTACCATGTACAAAAGAAGAAAGATTTCCATGTTAACATCAATATTACCGTAACTGCGAACCTAACGTTCCGAGCCGATAACGTTCATCGAATAAGTTCAACTTCACTACGATTTGAAAAGAAGTATTCTTTTTGCTTTGTTTAGCGAAAGACACACGAATAATAAGCGCAAAGAAAGTGTTTCATTGAAGAATAATTTCGCATAATTCTTAATCGCATTTCACCCGGTGAAATTCCTACTCAATGGCCAGTCACTAGACGTTAGAATTGGTTTCTTCCAATTCTTCACTAAGATTATTAATCGTATAACATCCGGAAAAATTCCACCTCTCGGAGACGATTTGGCAAGCCAAAATAACTGGGACTGATTGCTCCTCAAAACGGGAGCGAAAATATTCTTGTCATGCGGAACTATTGCAGCTTCTGGAGTTCCTGCGAAATTATTACTTACTGGTAATCCGAAATCGTTCCCAGTGAGTGAAAGAAGGAGATGACCGTTAAGATTCCGAAGATGGGGAACCAGATTGTGTGCGACAACTGAAAGGGCATTGGCATGCGCCCTGCTGTCGTGAAGATATAGCTGAAGTCATCCTAAAACACATGAAGGAACATCTCGAAAACAAATTAGTTTCCGTTTTCGATCCTCCAGTACTGACCACATTAACACCCTCGAGATTATTGTGTTATATTGCGCCTCATCAATTTCGAGCAAGCTTTTGGTAGTGTGAACGAACAATGTGCTTGGAATACCTTATTCAAGAGAAACATTCCAAAGAAACTAACAAATTATAATGAATTATAGCGACACATGACGATGGAGAACGTATTGAGGTAAAATTTCAAAGTAATTTAAAATTCAAAGAGGAGTCGAACTAGGTTGCATTTTGTCACTGAGAAGGTTCCTTTCGGTGACGCTCTTGATGCCGTCTTGGCAAGTGGATGCTCAGCGTATTAACAACGCCAAATTGACATTCGCTGTGTTGTACAAAACTTGTTTTGTTTGTTTAACACATTGAAAGTGCAGTCTTCGTTGTGCTGGTGACTATCAGGAGCGGAATCTACTTGTACTACTTAGCAGGCACTAACATCAGATGCCGAAGGTCACCAGCTGCGGTAAATCAATGAGGCTTTGACCCCCCTTAACAAGACCCGACCGCAGAAGCTCTTGCGTCAGAGGCATGCAAATGCGTACAATATTACGACGCTCTGGACGTGGCACTTGCCTATAATGGGCCATGCCGCCAGACTTGACACACCCTACAATTCGTATTGCCGAGAGAAGAAAAACTCTCAAATACTTCTTTTGTGATTGCCAGCTCTAATTAGGCCAGGATACAAACACTTTGTAATTAACTCTCTAACTACCTCAAGGAGATCTCTAGTTGCAAAGTAGACGAGCAGCTTTCCTATGAAAATCTGAGCGGCTGTACTCTGCCTACCTTGCTGTTATAATACCAATCATGGTCTTGTTTCATCAAAATGACTCACTACGGGTTCCTACGAGCGGCCACTGACACCTACCTATTCACTTATATGGAAAATGCCCGCCTGCAAGCTCCATACTTTTTTCAATTCATTTCTAGGGGTATTTTAGCCTAAGACAATAACAAATGAAGAACTGCGTCAGCGGTAGTCGTTTTTCTTGTGGAGGAACCTTACGGCCACTATTTAAAGATTGCCTTTTCAGGACAAGTAAGTGATCACTCTCTTTGGATGTTTTTCCATAGGTCATCTTGTGGATACAGCAAACTAATTGTGCTTACAATTAAATCATCTCTATTAGCGATTTTAAATTATATTATTCATGGCAGTTTGATCTGCTGGCGGTATCTTATCTCCAACTTACCTGTCTGATTTGTGATGAGGATCCGCCGCTCGAAAATGCTGGACTCATGACCCCATATGGACGATATTCCTTTCTTTTCGTCAAGTTCTTTCTGCGAGGAAATACTTAGGTGTTTAGTAAAAAATGATATGAGGAAATTCGGTACATAGTAAAAATTGGTCAAAACCTTTTATTTGTCAGCTATGGTGAACCTAGAGGAGTAGTTAAAAGTAAATCAGAAGAAATCGTATACGTTCGGCCCGTTCTTTCATATGAAAGAGATTTTGGTATTTTCATTTTAAATTGTAAAAATTATTTGCACTTTTTATATGTTTACTCTAATTTTTCACAATTAAAGCTAAATGAAGGCAGCTATTGAGCATCTTGGTCGCATCTAGAAAATGTACGAATATTCCATAAATCACGTTCCTGATTCCATAATTTTCATCACCTTTCATGTCCAATATTAAAAGCTAAGCTTGCAATCATTACTCAGAATTTCTCAAAAAAAGCTATAAATGTCGCTAATTGATGTTGACGTAAGGAATAAGACATTACCTATTGCCTCAGAGAAGCTCTAACAAAAAGTGCGTTCATTAGCTGTTGAAATCAAATATTTGAAATTTATAACAAACCGCCTATTGCTCAAGACAGTAAGCATTATTTACAGTGGAAAACCACAACATACATATAGTATAGCGCGTCGAAATAGACATCTTAAGAGCTAGCTGGCTTCTTATTAATAAAACTCAAACAAAGGCCTGATTTACGAGCCATAAGATCAATTATCCGTAGAAAACACTACTCAAACGTTCAATAAATCACGGCTCAAATTGAGCTTAACTAAAGCCAAACACTAACTGCACACTGTATGCATTCTGGTAGCTGTGTAAACTGAGTATTGCACACAAGAGTGGCTGACGATCGTGTCATAAAAGTCATCTTCGAGATAGACAATTGCCTCTGCAAATAGATGAATACCGTGACTGTATCTACGCGGTCACATAATAGCCCCGGCATTCTCCTCTATGACATAATTTCATAACATTGAATTTATGGCAATATCGATCAGAGTCGGTTAATAAAAATGAAATTGCCTCCACCCGCACATTCCCATGGAATACGATCCGCGCTAAGGTGATCGGTACTGTCTGCACACTCAGCACTTAGGTGGGCATCCACCCCTACTTAATGTAACGCACTTGATGGTACCCCACATCCATGGGATTGGAGCAATTCAGAGAATTGCGTTGCGCCTTCATCAGTGACTGTTGCCATCGTGCCATGCCGGCTTAATTCTAAAATTGAGCTCTTGTATTATGAAGAGAACAATCGAATTAAGAAATTGCTTGAGGGTAATATCGGTGTTCCTGTTGTTGTTGGTGCTCTTGTTGTATCTTTGATAATTGATATTATTTAGATTTCGCCGAGCGGTAGGAATATAACTTGGCATGACGCAAAGTGATGAAGGCGATGGAATTGATATCACGCCTTAGCGACAAGACAGCACTCAGGGCTGGTGAACATCCGGGTCAGGCCTTTCGTCATGCAATGGATTGATCTTCGGTTTTCTTTCACATTGTTCATAGATGGTTTCACATTAAATATGATGTTATCACGATTCAATCATTTTCAAGGAAACCGCCATAGATACGAGATATTCGAGTATTAGTTTAGTAGGCTGAGGAGCGAGAGCTGATTCATGATTTACATCCCACTGGCGGTGAAATAAAAATTACGAGGAGTAGCATGCCGGGTGAAATCCAACTCTATTGGCCGATTCAGGAACATTTCCTACCTCTATAAATTAAAATAGATCCGTTCTTAGTTTATCAATTTGTTGTCACTTGGCGTTTCATCACAAAACATCTACCCAAGCGAGCATTTTTCATCACATTGAATTGCTGTTGCGATTAGTGGACATTGGCCTTGAAACCCTATCGCCCACTCGAAAAACCTACACTTTTTACAACTGCGTCTTATCGCTATACCAAGTGACAATTCGTGAGAAAGCCGTGCAAGTGTCGGCCGTACCCTATCTATTAGATATCCACGATACATTTCAGACAATTATACACCTGGTCGGACGCTGTTCTGTAGCACCCTGACATTGATTTATCGTCTAAGTGTCGCATACGTACTAGCGGGACCTCTAAGAAACATGGCAACCACCATGATTTAGATTTAGAGTCCCATTGCTTTACCCGTTCCGTCAGCCAACGTCGGTTTCGCAATCGCCCAGACTTCTTGTTGCAATCTCTGACTTCCTTTCAATCGAATGGCCAATTTTCCTTCTTATTTTGAAATATCTACAGAGGACGCATGTATACAATTGGGTACACGCATGGCTGATACGTGAGTGCGATAAATGGCGCTGAGTGTTGCTGCATTGAGTAACTTGGATGTTACCCAAGTTACTCAAGGTGAGAAGAATAGTAACAAATGGTTCTTTCGGGTTCTATTTGGTACAGTTTACAAATTTATATTACAAATCATTCAAAAAAATTGTCCCCTAGGCAAAAGCTTTTATAATTTCTTCCAGGCAGCCAAATTTCGGATAGAAACTTGGTAACACCTAACTAATGCAAAAGACATTTTCACCTTTTCAAATCGAAGGAAAAGTCACTCGAATGTATGATGGATGATCATCCACCACTCAAGTTAAGATATAGGAAAAGTGCCGTTTATTTATAGATTGCACTACCATGTCCACTGGTCGTTGGTAGGCTGCCGAAGTGAATGGATACGCAGTGGATACCTGGCGCAGTTTGAGATTTCTGGGCATATGCAATTCCATGTTGGCGACAACTAGCCCTCATGATGCGGCCCAATTGGTTTCAGCAATACATCAATTGAAAACGCAAGATACCCCACGTTTCCAAGTTAAGTAGTTTTTCACCCTACTGTCTTGCACCTAAGCAGGCACCAACGTAAGAGGATGGGTTACTATTGATTTATTAGGGACAGACGTTGCGGTGCTGAATGGCAATTGTTTCAGATGATCTTTGTCGGCTATAAGCGCAATCAAATGTTCAAGCTATGAAAATAATTCCAAAAAAAGTTAACTCTCCATATTCAGATATTTGAATCAAATTTGAATTATATTGTTAGAGAAAGCTTGATAAATATGTTCCTAAGTCTAAATCAGAGGAACATTTTTTGCTTTTTTCAAATACCAAATTGAGCTAATAAAACTATAACTATCTTTGAAACTTAAGTCAGGCATGCTCGTAGGGGTTCGTAGGCAAATAGCAAAGAAAGTAAACTCGAAATTCGCTAAGAAGCAAGTTGTAAGCAATTGATAATCTTATTACTTTGCGAATAATTTAGAAATTTAATCGAAAAGAAAAAGGGAGAAATTCCATATTATGCACATTCAGGTTTAAATTTAAATCGGGATTTATTCACCTTCCCACCCAATTTGTTTGGTTTCCACTTGGAAATGTGAAATCTGTAGTTCTCTCCGTCCTTCATCACCAGTGATGTCAATGCGAAGCTTTGGTCTCCAGGATCTAGATCTCCGAGTGCTATTTTCTAATATCAGCGGCTATCCGCTTTAATTCTATCTCAGCTTTCTTTATGTAGCGAATTCGTTCTACATTTTACCAATCAATTGAATTGGGTGATCCGTTAATTTTCCCGAGTTTTTTAGTTTCCCAACCGTGGCCATTTTTTTTAGTGGAGTAGCATTTACGCACAGAATGTTGGACTCCCGCAACAGGTAGGACTACCAACTAAACACCTCTCTGTTTTCCGAGAACTAACCTGTAACTGTCTAACACATTACTTCGGGCTAGTCCTTGCGTTCTCCCGGCTTAGAGAGCTTTCCAGTCAGGGAATTCCTTTCACTAACGGGACGGGAGTGGAAGAAGACAGCTGTTAGTTGAGAGAACCCCTTGCCATCTGACCCCTCCGCCGATCGAGCTCAATCTTCTTCGCAACAAGAAGTGCCCGAAGATAATGCGCAACATGACTCCATCTGCTAGCGGTCATTAGCATCTCTCTGACGATGTTGTCAGGAGAGAACTCTCCCCTGTCTGCATAAAGCTGCCGACGAAAGCCGTCCCACCTTTCACAAGAGAAAAAGGTGTGTTTAGGGTCGTTCGCGACGTCATTGAAGAACACACAATCAGAGGATCCTGCCTTCCCAATTTTTTAAAGACAGACTGAAAACCTCTATGCCCACTTAGTTGGGCAAGAAAGTATTTAATCTCACCAGGCGTTCGGTTCAGCTACGGATCTAAATTTTGGATGAGCTACACAGTCCATCTTCTTCACTCCCGCTATCATCATCACGGCCGGTTCTGAGACAGTATGATAAAAAGACTCCTCCCGCAAAGCTCTCCGTCTCTGCACTTGAGCAAGGCGCTTACGATGCACGTCCTTGTCAAGGGCATCAGCGAATACCGTAAGGAGATGCCTCCTGGTGGATACAAAGCGCTGGGGGCTTCATTATTCAGCCGTCGTGTTGAATAATCAACCCGATACTCCCCGCCACTTTCTGCAAATCTAGTGTAATTCGGCCAAGATTTGATTTGCTGAGAGAGCAAGCAGATGAAAAGTAGAATAAAGATATCCTGGTCCTCCATATCTTCTGAAAAAAGGTGTATGGATAACCTAACCGATAACAAGAAGGTTACTATTCTATAAATTACTCCGAAAATATACCTTGCCTGTAATTCTTCTTCTGTATAGAGTACTCCAGTGCTCTGTCTACTCTGAAAAAAGTTTTCTTGAAATCAATACCATTATGGCCGGTTCAGGAGATCCAGAAGTAGGCCTATTGTCTGTCCAAATTTGGAGATGTTCTTTGATGAGCTCCTATATTATTTGTAGCCGTCATCTCTAAGACGAATGGACTTTCCTCGGAATGTTGATATTTCTGGTAAAAGATTTTTCATTTACTAAGGTTTTTAAGTAAGTAGAAGTTGCAGACTGCGCAGACTATAGAAAGCATCACCATAACTTTACGTGTAAGCCACCAAGCCCACGGGTTTTGCCCCACGATAGTTTAACAATTGGCAAGGCCTCAATTTGGATGAACTACTCTTTTCTTCCAAGAAAGGTAAAACTTCACCAGATATTATGCTCCACCTCCACCTCCACTACTGTAGAGTGCTTAGTTGCCTATACCCTTCAATTCGCTTCCACGTTCCCGTATTTCATCAAATGCCGCAACACCCCTCCAAAGAGTACTTTGACTGCATCTCGCTGCATCCCAATATTCTTGAGAGGGCTGTTGGAGATCATTCTGTCAGAAAGGTATTTCATCAACCTCCGTGCAAAAAAAATAGATCGAAATTTCAGGTCACTTGTAAATGTGCAGCGTTAAGTTCATACTGACTGTGCCCAATTTTTTTGGACCGAATATAGCCATGTGGAGTACCGAACGAAAGGCCTTGGTTAGTACTTTAGCAAATATTAGTTTTGACATTATATGCAAAGGGGAGAAGTGAAGGGATCGATAACTTCAAGGACCCGTTCTCAGAAACTACTCAACCAAAAAAATGGGAGAAATTATGGTGGTCTATGAACATGGTATCTTGGCCTCAAAATACATTGCATTATCTACTTAAATAAAGTTAATAATAGTACACTATGACCTTTTGGAAATATACTGAGAGCGCCCCTTAAGTTCATCCTGGATACCATAGTATAGATTTCAACATACTATTCTTAACAAAATTATAGTAGGTCAAAGTTTCAGCTCTTTTCACGTCAAATTACCACTCTACTCTAAAAGATAAAGTGTCAGTACTATATCGAATTTCGGGTTTACTCAACGTGTAAACAGCAGATCCTATATATACAGAACCGTCGTGTATCCAAACATTTTAACAAAAAAGGTCAACATAAATTAGTTGACACATTTTCCTGCATGAAATAGGTTTATATGTATACTGCATCGATCCGTATCTATATTTCTCTCTATCTAGTTAAATTTCCAGTAGCAAGCTCCATTACCATAATCATTACTCATTTAAGCGCTGTAATAATTGCTTAAATAGCAACCTCCGACTGATGTCACAAATTTTAGTCGAAATGTTCATTTAGCAGCTCACTCGTTCTACTTTGTTGTTGTTGCTTAATTAAAACAATTGTTGGACTTCACGTGGATTGAAGACAACATGAGGTAAAAACGTAGTATACTTGGAGGGCAGGTAGCTACATATATGGTTACGGCTAACCCCTATCTGCAGCATATCGTGTCAACTACCCCTTCGCACCGTAGCTGTCGTTGCCTGGAAATGTACTTTAACTCCTCCTACTATTTTCTAAGTAGCTTGCACTCCTTCTCCACTATGTCAACTATCCACTGCCACTTCCCCTTTCTGGTCAACATGTCTACGAATACCTGCCCCTAACACCGACGAAGTTCTTTATTATTTATTTTTTCAGGCAAGAATACCCTGAAGTCCCGCACAACTGTTCTATTTGTAGGTGTCTTAAGTTGCGATAAATTTATAAAGCAAAGACACCAAATTGGGTGCTAGCATACCCTAGATCATAGCGTCTATAACTGCAAAATTTTATGTTTCTAGACTAAGCTTAGGAGGGGTTTTCAGTTAATTTCCAGTGCATAAGATTATATATTTTTACTGACTTTATTTGAGAGGACATTAGTGTGGGAATATGTGGATGGGGGCTCATGACATAAATGACTACTGTCTAGCCCTTGAGTTCTCCCCGTTTTAACATCTGTTAAAATAGGGAACAGCTTCAGAAAGTCCTAGGAGTTTTCAATTGATACTCCGCGTACCTATACTTGTGAAAAAAAATATACACGCCCCAATCGTTTGTATGAAGACTCTTCTCCCCTTTAAATTCAATTAGAATGGGATGATGATGTTAATCACTGTATGCGTGGCGGTTCCAGTACAAACCTTCTTACAAAATTTCATGTCAATAGGTGCAACCGTTTCTAAGAAAAATGCGTATGACAGACAGACACACACGGAAAAACCGATTTTAATAAGCTTTTGATTTACACAAAATCTTAAAATGGAATAAACAATGTCTATTGTTTTGTAGATCAAATTGCGTTTGACTTTATATAGAGCTTTCCCTATTGGAGTATTAAGCTTACACAAAGAATGTTTTCCACCTGATATAGATATGTATCAGTGAATATAACATACTAACATGCTGCGTCAGACAGCTTACCAAAGGGGTGAACCTTAATTAATAATGTTTTAGCTAATTTCAAAGATTATTCCTTTGTAATAGTGTTTACATTCTATCAAAAAATCCATAAAGAACAGTTTAGAGAAACTTCTCAACTATTCTAGAATACGTGCGGCTGTTCCAATGAATACTCAACAATATTCCATACTAAAAGTTTCAATTTATCTTCTTACAATTTTTATGCAGCACAGCATCCTCACCAGTATTTGTCAAGGCAGCAATCTTTCCTACTCTCCGCAACATTTTCTCTTATAAATGACTTTAAATCTTCCTTTATGAAAACGGCGACCTTAAATTGTTTGATATATCCGGGGTCAACAAATACCTACCAGGATCCATCCGTACCTTCCGAGGTACTACTCAAGCTCTTCATGCGTTGTGCGGCTAATCTTATGTTATTGATGAATCCGATTTGTTTTCAGTGGAAAGTCTTTGAAAAGTAATTTGACTTAAGCTGTCTAACTATGCACGGAAGCTATTTGTAGAGCACGGCATGCAAATGTGAACCTTGCGGAGAGCAACTGACTCCGAAGTCATGGTCCATTCGACCCACTAAGATATGTGGCTCGCAGCCTCCCATGCATTACACCACGTTCTTTGAAGCTAATGCAATTGACCACTTGGCACGGTGTATTAATGAATTAATTCAGCAGTTACCACATAAGGGGGGTCACAGAAGTCACAAAGCAGCGCTGCGTATGCTTATCATTACTGAACCCACGGATACGAGAATAGTTAATATTCTTCTTTCATTTTTGCATTGCTAGGCACTATGATCTTTGAAAAAAATTCTTTTTATTCTTAACAATGTGGACCTGTACTGCTCATCCACAGGGCTAGTAAAGTCATGGCATTTTCAACAGAGTGTGTGCACCCTTTTAGGTGCCTTTAGCATTTAAGGCAACATCTCAACATTCGAAAATGATGCCTAAGACAGCGTCCAAGGCAAATTGATTCACGGCAACCCACTTCGGTTGATTGTTTTCCTAATGCCGTGATCACGGTGCATCTAGGCGAATCTAACGGGACCTTAACGCTTAGAGAGAGATTTTCAATTTACGATCGAAACTTTCTTCTTCAAAGTGCGGCATGCATCCCAACTACACGTTGTGTTCGCAACTGAGCCGAAAGAAGTCTTTCCTTGGCGTAATTCATTTTCTATGCCTATCTCTGGTCGCGACTGGCACTTAGTCTATTAGTCGATTTGCATATAGTTATGGCATTGACAGCACACATTTAAAATGCGTTTTCGTTTAGTGCATTTTTAGCACATTGCGTTCGGACTACTGCAAAGCTGAAACGTCGCTCAGGCTACTATCCGAATAACTTTAGGTATCAGTCTATTTAGCGGCCTGCATGCTGTGTGATAAACTTAATGTCAGCCTGTCATTTCAGCTACTCTTCTCCATTCGTATTACATTTATTGCTAGCAAAATGGGAAATTTCTTGTCCGCAAAGGAGTGCGCCGTGCCGCATAGGCCGCCTGTACTTTTAGTGATGGAATTATCATACATAGTGCGGCTTAAATTTCATTCATGTCTAGTTTTGGGTTAGGAATTCCGATGCAACATTCATGTGAAGGCGTGGAATGCACTAATGGAACCATAGAAAATCTTTAGACAAACGTTTGCGATAGTAATTAACCATTAAAGACAAAGTTGTATCAGTTGGCGACGTGATTCCAAACGAAAACTTACTTTTAGAAATTCCAAAAAATAAAAATTAATTTATTGCAAGTAAAAGTGTCTCTTTCAGTGCTACATTGTAAACCTATTCATTATTGGCTTTGTTATTGAAGAGAACTGCGAATAGATAGAAATCGAAAAACGAAAGACTTAAGGCGGAAACCCGAAAATTCATCATTCCTTAAATATAATATATGCAACAATAAAATTTCCATATACATATCACACAGAGAATGAAGGACACATTTCTTAAAATAGCTTTTATCTCACGAATTCGATGCCAGCTACCCAAACCGTGTGCGAAATAAATCAAGATCAAGAGAGTGACCTGAAACCTAATAAGCTTACTATGCCATGGAATCATTAACACCTAAAGTCTTAAGCTGGAATATGCCTTTATGCCAAATATTCACGTTGCGGATAAGGGAAAACTAATAAATCATTATGGGATTTAAGCACCCTAATAGTTGTAATTGGAAATGAAAAAGGAACACACGCCACTTATCCAGATTTTTAAACTTTAATTACCTTAGCTGAATTTTGCAGCCTGCACTCCTTTTAGAACTTTTGAGTTTTGTAAAACAACGTATTATTATTATTATTCTGTTAAGGGAAAGTCGTACCGCGTCCTTGAAGAACTATTGTGCCCCTTTTACTGGTTATAGTGTACCTATTGATCATAGTATCTCAAGTAGGCCTGTAACCGTTAGGAACTTTAGTATGTTCCCCACTTCCAGATGTTTCAGCCTTGCATCTGGTATTAAGTGTTCTCCCAGATGTATCGACCTACTTTGCACAAGTGCCGGACACTGTCCCAGGACGTGCATAGAGGTGCAGGTCTTGTGAGGAGGAACAAAACCTGCAGGCAGTGTACGTAGATATCCCTAGCTTCCCTAGGTGATAGTTCAGCCGATAATGACTAGTGAGAATTCCCACAATGATTCGGAGGTTCTTTTTGGTGAGGTTTAAGCAATCCTTTGTAGGCATGGGTTCGTATCCCCCAATAAGTACCCTGGACTGCTCCATCCCTGGTAGGCCCGCCCAATATAGTTCCCTCAACCGTTTCTCTTCGTTTCTTAGATTCATAGCCATGAAACCGTTTCCGATTCCACAGAAGGGTTCTGGCCCGTGTAAAGGCATCCCTGCTCCCTTCTTGGCTAGTTCATCCGCTGCCTCGTTGCCTTCCAACCCAGCATGGCCTGGAACCCAAAGTATTCAGACCTCGTTGGACGAGCCGAGTGTATTCAGTCTCTCAAGGCATTCCCATACCAGTTTAGAGTTCACCTGGTTGGACCTAAGTGCCTTGATCGCTGTTTGGCTATCGGTGAGAATAGCTATATTCTGCCCTCTGTAGTTCCTTTGCAGATTAAAGGAGGCAAATTTGTCTATGGCGTAAATTTCCGTCTGGAATATGCTAGTGTACCTGCCCATTGGTTCGAAGTACATTTTCCTTGGACCAATGACACCGGCACCCCTCCCTCTGCTGTGAGGGATCCCTCAGTGTACCAAATAATCAGTTGCTGGTTTAAGCCGTATGTAGCAGCCACGCTCTCCCAGTTTGCCTTATTACTCCAACGTGTTTCAAACTTCCTGCACCAGGCACTAGTAACGCTTAATCCAGTTTAGATTCTATCACGTAGGGTATCTTCATATTTGCCCCTACAGATTAGAACAATGTCGTCCGCGTAGCCCTGGACTTGTATTCCAGCATTTGTTATCACGTCCAGGAGTTCATCCACTACCATACTCCACATCAGCGGCGATAGTACTCCACCCTGTGGGCAGCCTTGAGTAGTGTTCATGATAATAGAATTTGTACTTGTTGATACCTGTATTTGCCTGCTTTCTAGCATTTTGCCCATCCAAAGTGCCAGGGTGTTTCCCACTCCTTTGCTGCTCAGGGCATTTTGTATGTCAGTGTGCGATGTGTTGTCGAATGCTCCTTCGATATCCAAAAACGCGCACAGTGTTATTTCTTTTTTTCTATGGCATCCCGTAGTACCTCAGCTGATACAGAGCAGTTTCAGTTGACCATCCTGCCCAGTAAGCGTGCTGACAGTGATGTAGGGGATTACCCTTTAGAACGTTAGTTCTAATATAGTTCTCTATAACCCCCTCCACCGTTTTGAGTACGAACGATGTTAGGCAGATTGGTCTGAAAGATTTAGGGTGAAAAGGATCCTTTTTACCCGCTTTCGGAATAAAGACCACTTTTGCCCGTCTCCATGCCCTTGGTATGCAACCCAGTGCTATGCTCCTCCTTACCACCCTCAGAAGAGACTCTAAGATGATTCCTATCCTATCCTATCTGGATAAGTGCTGGAAAAATGCCATCTACTCCGGGAGATTTCATTGGTTTAAAAGTTCCCACTACCCATCTTAGCCTAGCTTCTGAGCATACCTCTTTTGCTAGTTTCCAGTTCTCTTTCCTTCCCCTTTTATTCGTCGTTGGGGTGTCAGGCGGATTGTTGTTGCCTGCCGCCGAGGGGTAGGACCCCGGGAAATGAGTTCTGAGAAGCAGGTGTACCCTGTCCTCCTCATTCTCGGTGAATATCCCATCTTCCTTTTTCAAGCAGACAGAGGATATTCCCCCGTCTTTGGCTACAGCCTTGTACAGCCTGGTTGCTTCTGTGATCTGTTCGGTACCTTCACAGAATTCCCTAAAGCTGTTCCGTTTCGCTTCCCTGATCGCGTTGCTATACGCGGTCAGTGCATTTTTATACCTCCGCCAGTCCCCGGTTTGTTTTGCCCGGTTCTCATTCTGGCTAGGTTCTTGTTCCACTATGGTACATCTCTTGATGATTTGACTGTCTTGGCCGGACAGCTGGCCTTATATGCGTCAATGACGATTGTGTTGAGGTTTTCCACCACCGCTTGAAGGTGGGCAATGTTGTTGCTCAGGTGCGTTGTGTAGGATTCCCAATCTGTTCTCTTGGGATTCCTTATTATTCTTTTTATTTCGGAGTTACCTTCAATGTCGAATCTGGTTATCCTGTGATCAGACATTGAGGGTTCATCCGACACCCTCCAATTCCTGACCATCCCGTTCATTAGGGTATTTCCTAGAGTAATATCTAGTACCTCTTGTATGGTGCTGGTCACAAATGTTGGAGTGTTCCCTACGTTGTATATTTCTAACTTATTGCTAAGAATAAATTCGAGAAGGTACTCACCTCTACGATTAGTGTCGCTGCTTCCTCAGACTTCGTGGTGGGCGTTGGCATCGCAGCTGAGAAGAAGTGGTAACGCCCCATTGGCTCCGTTATTGTTTGGAGCTCTTCTCCACTGTCGGAGTGTCACCCTCCTCCTCCAACATGGCGCTTTCCTGCGCATCGCTGTCTACCCCGAGCCCTAGGAGTCCTAGTTCTAGGTCGTCCAGCTTCCGCTCCGCGGATTACTCAATGTAGTTTATTGATTCTTTTTATTGGTTGAGTCTTCGGAAAAAATGGATACATCAGAGGATAACAGTTAAAAAGTCGATTGTAGGGTTCTCTAACCATTAAAATACTTTAAGTATTTCAAATAGGATGTTACAGAAAAGATAGACCAATATATAAATAGAAGGCAATAACAGTACCCTAGGTCTGACTTAAACCCCACATAGGAAAGCCTAGAGTATTAACCGTGTCGGTCCGCCCGTAATTAAATAGCGTTCGGCAGAAGTGCCTCACTGGAAGCGCTTATATACCTCTTTGGTGGCCTTGGGTGCAGTTACTCTTGCGATTGATTCACTTCCAGCCTCAAATCTAATGAGGCACTGCCTCTCTCCCATACGCAGGCTTATTTACCATATTATATGAGGTATACTCGTTTAGAGGGTGCTGCTAAGTCACTGAAACATTAACTTGATTTAATCATAACGATTAAAACAGTGATCACCAGCAAAATTCCCAATTTTCCCGTTTTAAAGTTTTCATCATCTTTTTCCACTAGCTATCATTATTGTATAGTATCTTTTGTTATAAAAAGAAACTATCATAACAATAAGCCGTCTTGGCTTAGTCTGAACGTTTCCTTTTCCTTATTATTGCAGGATTTTGGTGCAAATAATATTAACAGACCGTTGGCTTATTATTGCCGTCATTTTAAGAGTTGGATACTATAAGGGGGAGGTTTCAGAGGTAGGAAGGTGCTGTCTAGCAGGGCATTCATATAATTTTGAAAGTTATCAATGTATCGCTCGATTTCGAATGATTTTTCTCGTGCTGAAAGAATCTTCAGGTCCTGATAATTTTTTTTTGTATTTAATGATTTCTCAGAAAGTTTTTCTGTGTTGCCACAGCAAAAATTTAAAGTTCGATAAACATCATAACCCCCCCCCCCCCTTTTTTTTTTGTTAAGGTTTTGTGTAAACACAAAACCTTATTAAAATCGGTTTACCGTCTGTCTGTCTGTCTGTCTGTCCGTCTGTCTGTCTGTCTGTCTGTCTGTCTGTCCGTCACACGCATTTTTCTCAGAAACGGTTATAGTGATTGACACCAAATTTGGTACAAAGGTGGGAACTGTGAACGCTCACGCATACAGTGAGTTACATCATTTTACGTTGAATTTAAGGGGGGGTCCCCATACATGCAAAAGGGGGGTGTAAATTTTTTTTCCATCAAATATAGTCATGTGGGGTATCAAATTAAAGGTCTTGGTTAGTACTTTTCGAAGCCGGTCTTAGTTTTGACATTTGTTAGAAAGGTGGGGAGTGCGGAGGGTTGAAAGTGACCATTCCTTTAAGGGGGCCATTCTCAGAAACTACTAAACCGAAAAATCTGAAAAAAATCAGGAGGCTGCCACTATATGGTGCCTCGGCTCCGAAATGCCTTCCATACTGATATCTGTACAAATAAAGTTAATAATAGTATATTACCATAATTTTTAGTAATTGGCTGCAGAACTCCCCTTAGATTCATGTTAGCAACATGAAATTTCGCAATAATATAGGGTATAACATGGAGCATGATCTCACCAAGTTTGGTCCAAATATCGCTATTATTAACAAAGTTATAATACGTCAAAGTTGTCACTTCCTTGTAAATTCAAGACTATGAATGTCAATGTCATCCGAAAGTGGACATTCTCACATAATATATGCATATATTACGTGCTACATACAAAGAAATACACAAAACCTTTCGTACCTGAAGCGTCCAGCTTCCGGTTTTTCGACTTGTTAGGGCTAAATTTGAAATTGTTGTCCGGATAACTCAGTGCTCTAACCACGAGCACTAGGGTGTCGTACGGAAGGTCGCGGTTCAAATTTCCCTGGTGGTAGTGGGATTTGGATCATGACATGACGTCGAATAACAGTCCACTCAGCTGTGAATGAACATCTGAACACCTGAAAAACTGTAACGATTTTATTCATTTTAAGATTAAGGCCAATTGAATTTCTTTTTCAACATTGTCTAAACGAACTGTATACGCTCTTTAAGTGGATTTTACGCGGAAAAGTTGAAATGATCAATCCAGCATTGATATACTTGCGATGCATATTAATTAGAAGATTGATTTAAAAACACTTCCTTGGAACTCAAAAGTTCGTTTTGGCGTGTAGAATAGAGAAACAAAAGTTTCTCAACAACAAGTTTTGGGTTTCACGCCTATTTCCCAAGAAGGAAGTGCACCTAACCCACAATTTTTCTTCCTACCTTGCAGAGTAGAGTTTCCTGAACTATTCCCGGTAGCATATAACAAGAGCTGGTCGTTTGTTGTGTTTGTCTTTGGGACTTAGCGGCTCGTAGGTGATTACCTCTCAGAAGTTTCTACGGGGCTTTGTGGCTATATACTGAAAGGTATTGTCGTCCAAGCTTCCTGGGAGTGTCCTCCCTACCTTTATATGGAACAATAGCATAAGTTAATGAACCACTTGATGTAGTTGGTCTCCTCCATATTTAACCAATTCGGCTGTAATTCCATCGGAACCTGGCAACTTATGGTTTTAAGGCAATAAATTGCACGGACTGTCTTTTTCTTCAGTTGACAAGACCTTTAACTCGCTGATATTTTGATTGTTAAACAGTTCATCAAAGTACTGAAGCCATCGTTCGAATGTGGCCATGCGGTCGGAAATCAGATTTCCCCTTTGTGTCAGTTGGAAAACCATCGCATTCTATAATACGCCTTATCTTACTGACCTGTTGGCAAAATTTACAGGTCTGCTATGATTGCTCCTTGTAATTTTCAATATTATTTACTTGTTGATTCTCTCAGGCTTCCTTTTTCCGTCTGTGAAGTCGCTCCTCCACTCAACAGAGTTCATAATAGGTTTCCGCGGTTGCCCGCATCCTTTCAGATTGGTACTTTGCTTGGCATGCAGCATTCTATCGTTCCGTTGAACCAGTCGTTCCGACTTTTTTGTGACTGGGTCAAGTATGTTTGTGGTCGCATCAATGATAACGTTCTGCAAGTGGTTGTGAAGTTCATTTGTCGATGCTTCATCTCCTCGGTTGACTGCGGTTTTTATGCATCCATTTCCACCTTATAGGTGGTACGGAGGACTCTATTATAGAAAGCTTCAGTGTTGATTCTCATCTGATCATTAGAGACGATTCGGGGTGGTATTGTTATTCGAGCTGGGAGAACAGAACCAACGAGGTAGTGATCCGAGTCTATATCCACTCGCCTCACTTCGCGGCTATTAAAATTTCGCTCCTTTGAGCGCTTTGATCCCTCATGTGTCATTAGAACGAAAGTAACGTATCTATACCGATGCGTGGATCCGCACCGAATCTAAAAATAGACAACAAACAAATGACGCCCTAACGAAAAAAATCAGAATCCGAGCTAAATCGGAAAATAAAAAAAAACCGTGCAACTGCGCGCGTTTTTCAATTCTCATCTCATCCAAAAAAACAAAACAAAATCCACTAGGATCCACCTATTACGAAGATGGAATGCATACTTCAAACCAGTATATTACTTATAAGAATTTTGAAAAGAAAACTTGTTTTATTTATTGTCCCAAGCTGAATTCGGGAGACCAAAAAAACAACTAACTCCACTCTACACAGCTCCAGCAAAGACAATGAAATTTTTAAATTCCGCGGGCCATTGATTAGCTGCCCACCCACGAACTGGTACCCATGCCGCTACACTCGCCTTGAACTCGATTGAACTCCGAGAGTTCATGTTGCAGCAACATGCGCGTGCACCTATAGATGCGGCAAATCAACCCCTCTGTCAAGATCAATTGGTCCGAATGCATTCTATAATGTGCAATCTGCAGCGAAAATTAGGGTAATTGCACATTATGGAATGCATTATTTGAGTAAATTAATTCAAAAAAAGCGAATGAGATTCCACTCCCGTCGCGAAGCCGCGGTCACTACAAGGTTTATGCTCCATCGTGTGTACCAATCTACGTTTGGCCCTGGAACCCATACAACAGTTTGACCTCCAACGGCCGAATGTACACTAATATTCTATAGCAAGCTGTTCAAGATGTTTGCTATTTCGTTGGTAAATGAGCCTTACTACGTCAATCGGATCCCTAAACTGCTTTGAAGGTCGAGGCCGTCGCGTTATCATTACGGTTCCCAAAATCGTGCTTCTCCTTCAAATATCCCAGGAAGGTGTACCTTGTCATTCATGCCATCCATCACGATTATAATGTAATTTTTACTGTCTGTTGGTGCATGGCAATGCTCTATTGATATATTCCTGTACCAGAAACTTATAGCTAATACACTGTCTGACTCTGGTTCCCAGAACATGAGGGTGCGTCTAGCGGATGCAGTGAGCATTAATCCAACAATGAATTCACACTTACTTCCACTTTAGCTCGTTCAACCTTAGAATGTCCGGCCTGCTGAGTAAGCGAGCATTCTGAGGAGCTTCGATACCATCGTTGAGGAGTGTTGACACATTCTAGAATACCAACATAAGTTCTTGACGATAGTATAAGATCCTAACGAAAAAATGCGCCAACCTCCAAATCATTTCATAAGTTTCCAAAGCATAATGAGGTTGCTAGCCCACGAACCCCTTTGAGTGAATTCTCACAAGGAAGTCACTACCCAAGAAGGGTATTGCAGTGAATACTAGTTTTTCGAATAATATATACCCCGCAAACTTCCTGAGGCCCCTAGGTATTACACGACCAGTCAGAATATAGAAACCCTCCTCCTTTCTCAATTGAAGTTGATACCATCTTTTTCTGGAAAATTTTCACGCTTTGAATGATTATCAGCGCCGTAATTATATACGAGAGCTGCGGCGATGAACTTTGGATTGTAAGGAAAAGAAAATAGGTCCAATTTGGTCTGCTAAAATGCACAATGTTGGCAAACATTGCGCTGTATTCCTTATCAGGAGTTAGTACATCAGCTGGCATATTTAAGTCATATTGCTGACGAATGTTTAATAATAGTTTCCGATGCCGAAAAATGATCGTGGAGTCATCAGTTGTTGGCCTTGGCAATATTACAACAGCATTTATTTTTGCTGAGTTTTAGCGTTGTTCATCCTTGCCAACGAAGTGAACATGAACGTTTTTTCAATCTTTCTACTTTGTGGAGTATTTCTCGTAAGACCATCAGCTTCAAATTTTACTGTTTAAACTGTCAAACTTGATAAAAAGACGTTTCAAGACGTTTACTGCTGTAGCGACTGTCACCGTGTTAGGGTTTTACAAAAGTTGACTCAGTCAACTTCTGGGTTGGAAATTCGAAGCGGCATTCAAACCTAAAAAATTCATAGTATTTTTCTGGCCCACATAGATGATTTCCATTCAGATGTTCCATTGTAAGCTAGCTGTAAGTTTTTATTATTTTTTATTGCCAATTAATCAATCAATGCTCATTGATTATGATGATTTCTGTCCCACTGCCAAGGAAAACGTTTGCTGGCGTTCCTTTGACGGGAATAATTACTGATTGTAGCTGGCAAGAATCTTTGTTGTTTTGCGATACGCTAACCAAATTTGATAGACTGACTGAGCCGTGATCACTTCCATTGTTGTGCCACACGGTGATGGTTATGACACTTCTTCCGAAAAGAGAACACAAGTTTTACTGTCCATCCTAACTTGTTGAAAAAAAGTAAGTGGAACAGTAATTCTAAATTGAATACAGTTAATCATGTCAATGCAAGACTTCTATGTATTGTTCCTATAGAGTGTGCCTAAATGATAGTTCCAATTGTTTCAGTTAAAATCTAGAAACCACGCGCTAGTTATTTTACGAAAGGGCATTTGAAACCCTTTCGGGAGTTCTTAGGTCCTAGTGATGTTATTAAAAGTAACTGCTAGGAGTTTGCAGAAGCTAGATGGATTAAATGCGGTTTCAATTTTCGGCGTTTTTAGATAATTATTTACTCAGTAGGCCGAGGGTGGAACCTAAAAAAGGAAAGCTATTTACATTTACCTGTATGATAATGAGCCCTTTGCTCTCATAAAATTGTTTGCTGCCTTAGATGTGCAGCTTAACTTTGATATAGTATCCCAAATTGATTTTATCGAATTATCATCATGGTGAAAAGTTCAGATGCGACTACAGTAGAATAGAATTTCAGCATGGGAATATACCTGTGTGTTTATCTCAAGCTACGTTGCCTTTACATCACCTAACTATAAAATGCGAAAATTGAAGGAAATGGAAACTATAAACACCGCTTACCACTCGCTTATAATGCTCACGATCCATGCATATAGGCCCCATAAATCCTATAGATCTCGATACAATATAAAATAACCTTTACAGGAATTTCAACCATAAGCGCAATAACAATGCTATCAGTACACTTCGATACACATGATTAAACAAATCGGAAATCAGAAAATTCCCTGGGTGAATTTCTTAATTCTTTTATACCCCACTTAGCGGTGAAGCTATCGTAAAGGCTATAACTTCCTACATAACTCCGAGCGCCTTTCTAACTACTAAGGCCTAATCCACACCTGCAGCCTTTTGCAATGATAATCAGCCCACTCGCGCATTACAGCAGCTCTATGCAAAAAATCCGCAGAGCACACGTAAGGCAGCTAACTCTGATAACCGTCGTTCAGCCTCATTAGATTTATTATAATGTGCGTGTAGCTAACGTGGTCAACGGTGAATGGCTTTATGGTTCAACAGTCATTCCGGAGTGAATTATCATCCATTTTCTATAAACCGAATGTGAAACAATAGTTCCAGAAAATAAGATATTTTTCTTGGAAGAATTCGCCGAAGATAGATCGGGTTAAGAAATCAGCTTAATATGATGGAAGCGCAAGTAGAAGTGTCTGCTTTATTGGGTAGTAAAGAACCCTTAGATCATCCTTGTGTACGTCGTCATGTCCAGAAAATGAACTGCCACTTAAAACTGTCAAATTTAAAATTAATTGCCAGACCCGAAAGATAAGCCGCGACCTTGAAGTAAAGATATTAATTATTGTTTAGAAACGCAACTGAAGCATGATAGCAACAACGCAGTAAATAGGCTAGCCATTTTCCAAATTCCCATCAACAACTGAATACAAAACATAATTAAACACTGACCACTGACTCATGACTGAGGTGAGACTCAAGTGCGAAAGTCAGAAAGATACAATCGAAACGCTGTGAAACTAACTAGAAGATACAGAAATATATTTGTATATTGCTGGCTCGCCCATAAATAATTTCTATCTATGAGAATATCCGCAATAACAGTATTTCAAAAAGTACGTTGTTTATAAAGTCAGTTAAAATATCACCGTATTCTTTCTGCCTAGATATACAGTTAAATTTTAAGATATACATTTAGAGATAAGATGTTTCACGTATTTTTGACGTAAGTTTGGTGTTTAAGGAGCGAACAGGCGAAATTATATACATAATAAGAGATGGTAAGAAACTGGAGAATCTAAGTAAATTCCTTGTGCTTTGTATGGGGGGAGTAGCGATCGCAAATTTTACAATGTTCACTTACACTTTGCACATAAAGGGTGGCCAAGAGTATCCACTCACGTGAAGTTTACTTACTTGCGAATTGGCCCGGAAATGATCAAAAGACTGAAGCGAGAAACTTGTGAACTCACGGTTATCGGTTTCGCCGTTTTACATAAAATTAAAATTGAATGTTATTGAGTAAAGAGTAGAATTAAAAACTGAAAGGTAGACAGTTTCCGGCTCAGTTCCTTTATAAAATTTTATGAACAGCAGTGCAGTGATTTGTTGTAATTTTAATGCATTTTCTCTGGCACGGATACCTTCAAAACCTCGAAACAAAGGCAATCAGCCCACGCTATCTTAATCACCGTCAAGATGATATCACGTCCCTCTCTACGTTAAATCCACTCTCGGCACTAATTGAAATCAATAAAAATAAAATTGGATTTTATTTTCATTTCGAATATAAAATC
The DNA here is from genome assembly GCF_905115235.1 of Hermetia illucens. NCBI lineage: Eukaryota > Metazoa > Arthropoda > Insecta > Diptera > Stratiomyidae > Hermetia > Hermetia illucens. Next base: position 94,126,974 of record NC_051849.1, on the reverse strand, counting down.
TCGCCGCAAATTATTTTCACCGCTGACAAAAGCTCTTTTGTTGGAACCTTTAGAGACCCTTTGCATCGCCAGGCTGAAGTAATGGAACATTCCCACGAAGAACGGTTACAAAGACCATTCGATTTAAAGTGAATGGTCATGTAGTCGATAAACAAAATGAATGGGCAAGTAATGATCCACCCACTTGATTCTGAACCTGAGTAATTCTTCGCGGAATTTCATCCAGAGTCCAAACGCAATTCCTCGAGGTCTGAAATGAAATTGGAATTAGAATTGCTCACTTACCGCGATGGGGAGACTTTCTCGAGATGTATAGTCAACGTAATCAAGAAATATGGTGGAGAGGTACCCAGCACGTCGGGAGTATATAGAGAACAAGAAGAGGAATGAACAAGCAATCGCGTCTGATTCTATTCGCCAACAATGTTGTGTCAGATTCCGTTTTATCAGTGATTGTTGTTTTGTTTGTTATGCATAAATTAACAAGTACAACACTACGTCAGAGTCCTAAGCCTGGAGAAATGCATGGATGGCATAATTTGTGTATCACAAGCTACGCTCAGCCAGTGGCAATAAATTTCCCTGACCATGCTGCAAAGGAATCTCAAGTAGAAACTGAAGTTACAGTAAATTTCACAAGTTTTTGCGTACACACAAGTCATTGTCGTTACCTCAATGAGGGGCTGAATAGTATAGCCAGGAAGTTCCTTTTATGCTATCCGAAACCACTTGGAGAACCTTTCTCTATCAGAGCTTACAGTAAGCAATTCATCTAGTTATCGAGCCAATTCTAAACCACCGTTCAAACTGGCCAGATTTGGTTGCCTTTACCTGAAAATGTATACACTTATTGCATTCTTTAATTCCGCAGCACTAAAGGCTCAAATTTCTGATAGTGTAGATGAAAAACCACGTCCAGAAAGTATCTAATTGAGAGCGAGTGCAAGATGCACAAGTCGCTAATAATACTTCGCGAACTCGGAGGTCAGCTCTTAATCACGAACGTATGCTGCCAGTCGCTTCTATGAAAAATTACCGCAATAACGGGTGAAAACTATCTTGATGCTAAGCTGGACTTATTCTTTACAGTCTTGTGCGTAGAAAGCTAAGACGTATGTCACGTTAATAAATCCTCTTTGCAGTCACACATGAGTTTTAAACTGTGTACCAACATACACATGTACTTATGTCATAAATATGTCTTCTTACAAGCAAGTATGCAGATACATCTTCTTCAATTCAAAAGGCGAATCCCAAAGTGATTCGTTAGACATGAGGTGGAGAAACTGTCTTCTCAGGAGTGTATGACCGGGACATCATGTCGCGTAAGCAGTATCCCCAAGATTCTTGGAGAGTTTAGCATAACTGGAGACGTTTGACGCCCTAGTCTACCGACAAGAGCAGGCAGTGCATGTGCTTTGCATGGCCTCAATCCCAGGTTCGTACATGATGTAAGCGGTTGAGGCCTATAACGTTCGCCATGCAGATTTATCATTTGCATGATTAATGATCCAATGGTTTAAAATAATTGGAAAAGCGTCTGACAGACATCGCTATTTCAGCTTGAAATTAGGACGGTCAGTACTAATTCGCTCAATATATATACATGTGCGAAGGATTGCAAGGCTGTGATGTTTATAAGTGCATCTTTGTGATATTATAGTCAAGAAATTCCCTCTGAAGGCCGAAGAGAAGCTTTTTTTATTCCTAAAAGGTTGTAAAATGTAAGTGAAGATAGAGCAACTGTCAAGGAAAATCATTTTCCCGCATTTGTTACATATGTGTAATCACCTATGATTGTTTCCCTTGAATTAATTTTTTTTCCAAAATTCGAACGTCAATAATACAACCCATCATTCTTCACATGGCATTATTTTAGACTGCTACGAATAAATATGAGCTGTACTTCCATTACTTCCATTACTTGGTGAATTGTTTCTCTGACAAGAGACACCATGTGGACCGCCAAGATTGTCAATACTTTACCATTGCTAATGTTTTCACATGAGACATTGACCATTCCTTAATGATTTACAATCACCTTCAAGTTGAAAGCGCTTTTTCGTGGAGCTAGATACCCGTCGTTATATTCGGGATGTAGTAAGCATACAAACATAATTCCTGTTATCAGACAAATCGAATATCTTAGAAATGTTTTCTACTAACGTGTAGTGCAACGGATGACCTCTCGTACTGCGCAAACATTGTTGTACTTATAGGTTCACCAAAAGGTGCAAGATTAGAGGTTAACCGAGAAAGTATACGATAAAAGGGTTGCATTCGAGATTAATATGAGTGCATAAATCAAGCAAATTTAGAAGAAATTTCTTCTTGGACGATTTGCTTTGATGAAATATAAATAAGAAAAGTCAGCGTCAGCATAATTCATCGGAAATTGGATAAGATATATCAGTGAACAATATTGTTTTGAATTGTTTTCTTTACATACATATTTATACAATATAATAATAATAATCGTTGGCGCAACAATCCATATTGGATCAGGGCCTTGAAGTGTGTTAGAGCACTTCATTCAAGACCGTAACGGTACACTACAGAACACTGTAGGAGGCAATGTGGTCAGCATTGCGCTCGCCCGAGATTATTACCCTGATTTGACTCAGGTACTCATTCACAGCTGAGTCGACTGGCATCCGACGTCAAGTCACGATACAAATCCCACTGCCACCAGCGAGATTTGAACCGCGGCCTTCCGTATGACAACCCAGTGCTCTAACCACTGAGCTATCCGGACATATACAATATACAATAATTATATATATATATATATATTTTTTTGTGGATGGAGGTGGAAATCTTAGAAAGACGCTGCTGCAGCAGTGTGTGGGATTCGCACCCACTAAAACCACCCCCACTCTTCGGCCCCTCCCCACGGAAGGGGAAGCTCTGGTTCGCTACACCAGCTCGTCCATGTCGCGTCTCCGTCGCGCCGCCTTCCGAGCTCGATCCAACTCCAGAGGTTTTGTCTGCACCACGGCCACTGCCTCATTTACCGCCATCCAGGTTGCCTCCGACTCAAGCATCTCTTCCACCAGGTTAGAGGGCTCGATGTCTGCCTTCAAGATGCTATTCAACTTCCTTCTTTGCTACAGAAATTTGAAACAATGGAACATAACGTGCTCCGGGTCCACGGGGTAGCACCGCACTCAGGACAATTGGGAAACTCATCCAACTCGAAGCGATGCAAGTACTTCCTATAGCCACCGTGTTCCGTAAGGAACTGTGTCAGGTGGTAATTCAACTCTCCGTGCTTTTGGTCGACCCATTTCTCAACACACGGGACCAAGGTATGGATCCACCGGCCTTTGTTGGCGTTATCCCACCGTTGTTGCCACTTGCCACACAATTCTCTCCTAATGGCTTTTCGAAAATCCGCATTCACGTCGGCTGGATTTGCCTTCCGTTTTTCGTAGAGCCAGTATGCCTCGCTCGCTAGAAAATCTATCACCCTTAGCGCAATTGGCTGGTATGCCGAACTTATTTTCCTTCCGTTTACAGCGTGGTTCAACGCTCCCGCCCAGACAGGGGCCGCGTATAACAGGATCGACTTCACCACTCCCGTGATGAGTAGCCTGCGATTATACTTCGGCCCTCCCACGTTAGGCATCATCACAGCATTTGCCCATGGCCATTGCATTTCGAGTCAATTCCACAACCTTTGCTACTGCATCGACCATAGATCGGGCTCGCCGAAACCCTTATTGCCACTCTGAAAGACTACCCGCAGCTCGATGAACGGGAGCAGCCTTTTGTATATCACCCTCTCCAACATCTTCCCCATGGTGTCTAAGGGACAAATTGGGCCATATGAATGTGCTTGCGAACCACCTTGGCCTAGCCTTGACCGCCACCTTCAGAGTCTTGTTCGGAATTCCGTCCAATCCCGGAGCCTTGCTATCCCCAATACGTCCGCAGATTTTCCTCTTCGTTCCTCTTCGGTGACACCAGGGAACGAAGAGACGTCCTGCTGAGCTGCCAGTTGGGGTTCACTTTTATCCTGTTCCTGCTGCGGGAAAAAAGTTGTAATAATTTGCAACAAGAGCCGCGGGCATGTCACTTGAAGTGATTTTTGTCCGCGGATCTTGTTCATTACATCTTGGTATGCCCCCCACGGATTCCTATTAGCCTCCATCTAGAGCTTCTGGTAGCATTCCCGCTTTCTTCTCCATATGGCCTTCTTAAGGTTGCTTCGTAGATCCCTGTATTCCTCCTCACGCTCCTAGTGTTCCGGCCTTCCCCTTGTCCTGTGGGAAAGTCTCTTCGCTCGGAGACAAGGAAATCTCAAGGCAGCGACCTCCTTGTTCCACCAGTGGTGCAAACGTCGTCGTGGCATCGTAGCGTCCCATGCTTCGGTTATACGCTGAGACAGCTGTGTGATTCTTTCCCCCGCTGTTCCATCCGGATCATGAGCTCCCTCCAATGCCGCCAGGAATGCCTCCTCCTCGAAAGCTCCGATAGACCAGCCAACCGATTTAGCCTTTCTATCTCCAAAGCGTAGTTGATTGCTTCCTCGATTTTTAATGCACTTGCCAAGCCATCTCCCTTACCAGTGAAGTGCTAACAAATATCAGATCAACGATCGAACTCGGCCCTCTACCTCGAAAGGTGGGCACGCATCCAGCACGATGCCCAACTCCGCAACAGACTTCAGCAGAATTTAACCTCTGGTGTTCGTCGATCGACTTCCCCACTCCAGCACCCACACGTTGAAATCCGCCGGGAATAATTTTAGAGCTGCAGTCTCTAGCGTCCAACACCAGACTGTCTAACATCTCCTCCTATTGTGCTAAGGTTGGACTAGGAGGAGCGTAGCAGCTGTAAATATGGACACCGTTGACCTTCGCCTTTATAAAACCGGATGCTGGGGGGCCATTACTTCCTGAATGGCGTGTCTTCCGCATATAAATATATATATATATATAAACCATAAATGCATAAAGCTACTCAATAATTTCAATTTCAATTGCAAGACTTCTTAAGATGTCCGTACTCCTCCTCCACTGTGTTCTGCGGCAAGTGCTCCAGGAGTGACCCCTCTGTAGGTCAACTTGAGGCAGTGGTTTCCACTGCATGACCTAGTCAGCAAAACAATTGTCGCCGCTCCTTAATGTGTGACCACATCACCCACGGGTGAAAAGCATGTACGCCGACCAAGTTCTTCGTTTAAAATAGTGGTACGGGCCAGCGTACTCCGATAATACGATGCATACAAATGTTTACAAAAACTTCGAGTTTTTGAGTGGCAATCGGGATCATTTTTCATATTCTTTTCGCAGCACACAGCACAAAACATACTAGCATAGAGCAGTCTGAACTTGACGTTAGTGTAGAATTAACTGCATTTCCAGATTTTAGACAGTGCAGCAAAGGCGAATCTAGCCTTGTTAATGTATCGGGCGACATCTAGTTGGGTGTCATCGTCGCAGAAATCGCCTCTTCCTAGATATACAAACTGAACGACGCCTTCGAAGCTCCTTCTCCCCAGTAGGGAGAGTACGATGACCCGTCAGACGGAAAACCTTGGTTTCATTGGTGTCCAAATCTACTTGCCTCTGTTTCCAAATCCAGAATCATGTTTGTAGAAATATGGCATGGTCCATTGAAATACTCCATGTTTTACGGAGAAGGCTGAATAAAGAATATCACCAATAATAATAATAAAAATAATAGCATTGCTCTCGCCGAAGATTATTACCCTCATTTGACTCAGGTACTCATTCACAGCTGAGTCGACTGATATCCGGCGTCAAATCATGATCCGTGATCCGCTTTTTACCTCAAATTCCTCTGAGATTTTATCTTGAAATGCCCCTTCTGTATAGAACACACTGTTGCAAGACTAGCAGTAGGGTGTTAATATGGTGAATGCATGAGGGTATAGAGCGGAAACCAATCTGCTCTTTGTCAATCGAGCCTTTGAGATGTATTTTGATGGATTCCAGGATTACTTTACCATATATCTTTGCGACAGCAAATAGCGCAGGTACCCCTCCTAATCGCACTCAAAACGAGTACTCTTCTTTCGTATCTTAACGATCATCCCTTCTTCCACTCTCTTGGAAAGGTCTCCCAAAAGTGGAAGGAGCAGATCAGTAACTGCAGGTGCAGCGATAAATAGCTCTGCCGGGAGACGTTGAACTTTATAGGATTTTGCGCGATATCGAAAATCGAGCCCGTCACACCCGCCATCATTCGCAATTATCAACAGATCCGATTCCACGATTCCCCAGTCAAGGGGATTTTATGATGGACGCAACATGCACGTAAACGTTAGCAACCATCCCTTTTAAGACCTCTCTTATTACGCTCATCCAGAAGACAACTCCTAAATCTACTGCTAATGGTAAAGTGCTAAATCTGATTACCCGTACGATATTGTTCAGTTGAAATCGAACTTATCTTAGTTCTGTGCCTGAACAAAGTGCTATCAATGACCAGCCGATGGAAGCTGCAGAAATCCGCGAACTCCTCACTATTATACTTACGATTGCCAAGACCGTATTTCCCCTTCATATGTTCGAACAAGGTGTTATCAGAGCCCACCTTGGCATTCAGATCAGCCGTCACGATCATAATGTCGCACTTCCCCTGAACCGTGTGTAATTGTTCGTAGAAGACATCCTTTTCTACAATATCGAAAGTTTCCGCTGGTGCATAGCGCTGCATAATTGTGATGCTCCTTAACCGGGGCCGGGATTTTGCAGTCAGAAATCTGTTGGAAAGTGGGACCAAGATCAAGAGAGAGCGCCTTGCAGCAGCCCCATTTTCCGAGACAGAGAACTAGGCTCAATGGCCGATCTAACCTACCTCAGCACCTCGTTGGCGAGAAGGGTGGTCTGGCGGGTGAGTGAGCACTACACACATAGTGACTACCGTTTTGGTACTAAAATTTGAAACGACTGTAAAGCTTACAAAAATTTATTTATTTAATCAAAATAGGTGCCTGTCGATTCAACACTTCTCCCAGCGAGATTCAAGAGCATGTATGCCAGTTTCGTAGAAGTCCAACTGTCGGGTGTTAATAAATTCGTCGAAGGCAATTTTGACAATATATTCGCTCCTAAATTGTTTTTCCGCCAAAAAATTATCCAAATGCTTAAAAAAGTGGTAGTCGGTTGGTGAAAGGTCCGGTGAATAAGATGGATGAGGCAGAGTCTCATGCTGCAATTCGTTCAACTTTTGAAACGTTGTCCTAGATACATGAGGTCGTGCATTGTCGTGAAGGAGTATCACACCATCTCTGTTGACCAATCTCGGGCACAGTATTTCTGTGTATTTATCGTTTCTCCAGGTGCCAAAAAAGAATAGTGGATAACTCTAGCTGTAGACCACCAAACAGTCACCATTACATTCTTCGGATGGAGGCTCGGTTTTGGCATATGCTTCGATGGCTCATCAGCATCTACCCATTGTGCTGATCGGCGACGATTGTCGTATAATACCCACTTTTCATCACATGTCACTATTTTGTGCAAAAAGGAATCGCTTCTGTTGCGGAAGAGTAAAGAACTGCAAATTTCCATTCAAAGCGCCATGTTTTGCTCCGTAAGGGCATGCAGATCCCATTTGTCACCTTTCCAAGTTGTTGCAAGTTCCGGAAAACTATCGAATAGTGTACGCCCAGTTTCTCTGCAATGTCTATTACAGACTGACGTGTGTCGGATTCGACTAGCAAACGAAGCTCGTCGTTGTAAATCGAAGGTCCTGGATGTCCACATGGCTCACTTTGAAGGTTTACATCACCTGACCGGGATTTTTCGAACCACCGCCGTGTGGTTCATTCGCTTACCGTATCAGCTCCAAATGTACTGTTAATATTCCTGTTCGCCTCCGCTGCTTTGTGACCGAGTTTGAACTTATACAGAAAAAGTATACGTTCTTGGCTCTTTTCCATCCTTTTTTCCCTTTTATTCGCTGTTATTACAATAATGGTCAAAACTAAAATGACTCCTTGATTAAATGTAGCAGTATTTATACTTCATTATCCGACATCAACAGCGCCCACCGGTGGTGGTTTAATATAGCAAAATCGCACGTAATTTCACTTGATTGCCAAATCAACCATTTCAAGTGCAACAACCTAATACCTGCAAAACCAGGAAATCGCACTATTGCGAGCATCGTGTCAGCGAGCGAGGAGGCTTTACCGAAGGACCAGAGAGAAGCCAGAACATCGGCAGTCGGACAAGGAATATCCGAATCTACAAAGTAGCCTTAAGAAGGCTATACGGGAAAGTAAGCGAAATTGCTACAAGATGTTGTGCCTTGAGGCAAACCCATGGGGCGCTGCTTACGAGGTTGAACAAGATTCGTGAAAAAAATTACCCCAAGTGACGTTCCCGCCCCTCTTGTTCAAAATAATCACAATTCTTTTCACACAACAGGGAAAAATTAGACCTCAACCAACGGTGCAACAGGACGTCTTCACAATTCCAGGGGTTACCGAGGAGGAACTACGGGAGATCTGTGGACGAATTGGGGATAATGAGACTCAGGGATTGGATGGGATTTCGAACAAAGTCCTGAAGTTGGCAGCTAAAATTAGTAGCATTAAGTTCATAAGTATCGTGCATGTTGGAAGGAGTGTTCCCCGCGCAGTGGAAACATCACAAATTGGTTCTGCTACCGAAGCCCCAAAAACTACCCTCTTCCTATCGTCTTATCTATCTTTCAGACACTATGGATAAGATGTTGGAGAGGGTGATATACAACAGACTGCTTCCGTTGAGCTTGAAGGGGCAACTGAACTATGCGGGCGAAAATGCAGCAAAGGTTAATTAATCTCTAGCAAGGAGATGCCTAATATTGGAGGGCCAAAATCTAGTCACCAGCTGCTTATCGCAGCGATCCATCCCTGCTATACGCGGCTCCTAATGGGCGCAATGAACCAGGGGAGGGTAAGTTCAGCATGCCGGCCAATCGTGCTGATGATGATTCCCTGGGATCTTCTAGCGAGTGAGGCATACTGTCTCTATCGAAGAAGGAGAACGAATCCTGCCGAAGTCACTGTGAGCTTCCGAAAGGCCACTAGGAAGGAGCTATACAGGTGGAATAATTCCGAAAAAGGCCACTGGACTCATACACTAATTCCGTGTATTGAGAGATGGGTCGAGCGCAAGCAGACGGGGTGGATAGAGGAAGTACTTGCATCGCTTCGGATTGGATGAATCCCCGGGCTGCCCCGTATGCGCTCGGAAGGCGCGGACACATGACTTAGTTGTGCTGGTGAAAACCAGAGCCCATGAGGGTCTCGCAGGGATATGGGCGGAGAAAAGGGGACATGTTTATTGGGTGAGAATCCCACATACTGCTGCAACCTACCGCAACAGCGTCTTTTTCAGATTTCCACCTCCACCATTAAAAAAAATACAGACAGACGGTCGGACCGACAGACAGTCGGTAGACTGATTTTAATAGGGTTTTGTTTTACACAAAACCATAAAAATCCTAAAAATTGGTTCACGAAACGTGAAGCGAGTTACTATGTTACATAATCCCCCGATTTATATACATAAAGACAAACAGCTTCATATGTTAAGAAATTTATGATGTAATTCTTGGATTCAATTTCAACAGAATATATTTCACTAAAAACGGTAATGATCTGAGTCAGTATTTCCCGGAGCTAAAAAGTACTAAAAGTTGGTGGCGAAACTACCAAAGTAATGTAATAATAACAACCGCAAATGGCAACCACATTCCTTGCAAAAATGGTCCCGTAAATTGGTCGAAGGGTATCGACTTAAAAGATCAGTAAAAGTTAGTCCTACTTTCCTAGTGAAAAAACATTGTCCGCTGGTCTAGACATATTTATTTGGCGTTTATTTCACGACTAGATAGTGTGAGCAATTAACTTGATTATTATTAATGTGCTCGTCTGGATAGCACAAAGAATATTCAACGATTTGCATAGCTAATCAGATTATAAAGGCGCAATTCTATGGTTTCTATGGCACCAAAGACCGCTGTTGATTAAAATTGTTGCACTTTTTTCAGGCACACGTTTTGGATAAAAAGAGAAAATATTTTGACATGGTCTTGTTGAGGAAAAATATTAATTGCAACTACGAATGTCGCCAGTATCTCATGTTGATATATTTCACCAGCTGCAAAAGAATTTTCGATTAGTAATCAGTGCGCTCAATTTGCCTTTACTCCAGTCATTTCTGTTTTTTGCATCCGTCATCCTAAATAGGTTGGTCAGTGCCAATAGAATTCGCGGTTTTTTCCACCATTTTCCCCGAACTAAAAGAGAGATAAAAGACAGCAAAACAGCAACCTTAATTAATAAAAATAATGCCACGGGCACTGGCTGATGTCATGTCTTGTATCTAAGTACTTATATCGGATTTAAATCTCGCACAGAGATCATGATCGGCTAATCACTATTCATATGATATGTATGCATAATCAAGTATTGCCATGAACTATGGCAGCCATAGCTGTTATGGTAATGATCTGTTAATTACTGGCGATTGTCTTTCTCCTCTTTGATCTTCAGCAATGAAAAAATGATATTTTGTCCAAGTTATTTTCGAAAAATACAGATGACAGCTGTCAATTAAAATGGACATTGTTATTTAGTAGTTGCAATAATAAGTGCACGATCTGTTCAATACTTTGTCGGTGACGAAAAGGCGGAAGAATAATAGCGGTATGAGTAACGTACCACAGGATGCTAAGAAAATTCTGATAGCTTTTCGGAATTAAGGAATAAATTTGCAAAGAAACTACTGCGTGGCTGTGAATGTAAGGCTTCAGGCAGAATATTGTAGTTATTTTTAAAATTAGGAGTTAACGTACATGGAATAATAAAAATGTCAGCTGTTTTCAAATTCAATCAACGCAATGCGATACGGCACGAAAGATAGCTGATTTAGATAAGGCTTAAGGTTCAAGCAATGTACTTATAGTACATAGTTTACTTTTATTGTTTCCGAGACCCAGAAAGGGATGATTCCACTCCCATCGAATTAATCTGCACTTTTGTATCAACTTGTGTGCAATGAATTGTTTGCAATGAATTAAATTTAGATGAGACGGTATGGGGCTGAGCGTTGAAGACCATGAATGTCGTTAACATTTCTACGATCAGATAAAAGTCAATTGGGGCGCTGCGCTCGTATTTAAGAGTCATAATTGCAAAATAATATATGGTCAATACGTTGGTGACCATATTCACATCCATATATGAGCGAAATGATGGACACTCGGTACGTGAACGCAACATTCTCTCTTGGCGAATGCCAATCTTTTGCGGTATCCCTAAAAAGATGCATCACAGCAAGTGCAATTTAATTTCGTTCGCTTCGCTTGTCCGCTTTGGAGTTTCGCGCTGTCCGGCCATCAACCTGAATTTCACTTGATCTCCTGCTTGCATTATAAGCGAAATCGAGGAATCTGTTGTACTTTTTTTTCCATGCGACCGGGGAAAAATGACGAGAACAGTAACGTTACGCATTTCAGCGTACTGTGTGCAGTGTGCAATCGCATCTCATTTTATTTCAATAGGTTGACTTATTTTTAAGATGAACGGCATCTTTTTACCGATCAAAATCGGAACGAAGGAATTTGAGACGCTGCTGCTGTTGCCCATCACGCTGCTAGTTGGCTGGCCGTTTTCAGAAGGATTTTGTCAGATGAATTTTGAACGCCAATTCTAATTTCCGCATCAGTTTTAGCTGTCTCAGCTGAGGTAATGGGAGATGTGGGCTGTTTCCAGTTGGAATCAACCAAGATTACAGGGGATCGTATTCAATATTTGAACTTCAAGAGTATAAACTTATTTTCAAAAAATTTATGTGAATTCATTTATTTGAAAGGAATAAAATCTGTAGATAGTCGCGGATAATAAATTACTCCTCAGGGAAAAAGGCATAATGAATCCTTTTTTTCTTAGCAGTAAATCATAGAATAGTATCGAAACCATACCTTCCAAAAATCACCCCACATAACTCCCGTCTCAAAAGTCGCGGTCATATATTAGACCAGAACTAAAAAAATATGTGGGTGAATCATATTGTTCTCTTGCTAGATTATTGGCACCCTAAAGAAATACTGCTCTTATCTCATACCTCCTGTTTGCTGTCACTTGTTTGTGGTCATCTCTCGAAAGAGCCCATCGTTATTATTGACTGTGTCGCGTCTCGCATATTGAATGGTACTGCTTCCCTAAATAAACACACAAAAATGCGTTTCTTCCTTGATGGTCAATATTGATTTTCTAAATCAATTGATCTTGTTGGTCTTATATCGAAGAATGAACTAGTGGAATAGTCTTTTAGATAATAGACTATAATGAATAATAGTTTGCATCATGTTTGTATATATATGGCACTATGAGTAGAGAATGTAATAATTTTGACTGACGTTTGAAGTCTGGGACTGAAAAAGTCTAAGCGAGCGCGAAAATATCTCAAAGCTTTTCTTTTCATGATGCTAAAGCCAAACTACTCGCTAACCCAGATGTGCTACTTTTGTGCCAATTAATGGATTAGTAAACCTCGATACGCCCCCATAGTTTTAAGAAATTTGTAACGGTATCCAGAAATCTTCACGAAAATGCATCTTATTTGTTTTATCTTATCATACGCCAAGGTTGGTAACCGGTTGGTCCATGGAATGGGTACTCTATCTCTTACCGTTACACAGTTATAGCGTTTTTCGTGAATAGTGTCAAAAGCTGGATCTTCCCAAAGAAATCACAATCACATATTTGTTACAATTCTGAAAACTGCATGAAATTTCATACTCATCAACATATAACTGTCCAAATTTTAGAAAATTTCAAAATAGATTTTCATCTAGATTTCAATATGCATTACTGTAACGGTACTTTAAAGTTAGAAACTTGCAAAATGGATAAAAATTACCTCATTATGTTAGCTTTAAGATGATGGGCTTAATTATGGAAAATTAAATTAATGGAGCAAATTCACTAATAATCATGATAATAATAATAATCGTGGGCGCGACAATCAAATTGGATCCGGCCTTTGAAGCGTGTTACGGCACTGGTAGTTACTGGCTAAGAAAAAGTAAGATATGCTCCTCTTGAAATAGTTTAAACTGAAATAAATTAGCTACTTGAAAAGCATAAAAAAAATTATGACGGTGTTATTGATCGTTTCGTAACAGAAGAGTGAGAATCTGCGTATTCACAAGCTTTGAAAACACTGATTGTGTTGTTCCAGGTCCTGAATTGGAAAGAATTAGGCTTCTCCCACTTTTTTATTTCTATTGGATGGCGTAACTCGCAATGAAACTTATTATCTGCTACTTCTACCTTCCTATGAACATATCCACGAACATCGGGTACGCACTCCAATCATTACATAACGTAAACGTGAATTAATGAGAACTCACAGCTTCAAATTTTACTTGCTTCTTCCCATCGGCGAGAGAGCGAACAGATATGTTCGACATAACCAAGATGTTTGAGAATGGATGTCATAAAGAACTGAACCCCTCCACGTCCTCCGACTAAGACTGTATGGAGAGCGTGACCAATAAGGATAAAGAATAATTTCGATAAAAAGATACAACTCTGGCGAACGTGGTTGGTACAGAAAGATCTGGAACGGATACCAGCCTGCTGTCAGTCGATTTAGTTTTCGAGATACTCTTTGATACGTTCCGGGACGATTGTAGATAATACCCTCGCAGAAGCTGGAACCGCGAAAATACCCCAGTTGTTTCGCTCAAAACGGATGCCTTTCCAAATGGTCATTTACTTCGCCTTTCATTGGGGAAGATCTCTAATTTACGAATGAATGGAGGTGGTAACTCGGCAGAGAGTATAGGGGCTGCACTTAACAATTTCGCGGGAACATGGTTAAGGCTGGCAGCTTCGCTGTGGGGTGCGCTCATAGTAGTAATAATAATCGTTGACGCAATAATCCAATTGGATCTGAGCTTTGAAGCGTGTTAGATCATTTCATTCAAAATCATAACAGTATACTACAGCACAACGGTGCAATTATTATAGGAAAAAAGGTGGTAAGCATTACTCGAGATTATTACCCATCTATCATCGATGAGATTTGAACCGCGACTTTCTGTATGACAGACTCGCACTCTAATTATTAAATCATTTGGCATCCGTTCATGGAAAAGCTAATTTCGTTTCTGTTTGGAGGAGCAGTTCCAATCCGCATGTTACACTGATTTTCTATAGGATCCACAAGAAACAGAACATCACCAAATTTTAGCCAGTGAAGATCGTGGTGAGGTGCCTATTCCGCCTGAAAGAAACATTGAAAAACGAATGCCAACTTGCAAGCTTTTTCGTGATGCGGCATACGGTGGCGAATTTGTTACTGCCAGTTTCTGGTTTTCTCACAATGCAATTACGGATGAAAGCCAGATTGTAAAGACGTTTCATACTGAATTTGAGAGTCGACGTTCTTTTCACCAGCAACGACTCGCAAAGAATAGGAGGCAACCACCAGACGATGATCCTTTTCGGGGCCGATGTCAGCACCTCTTTTGTTATGAAATGTTGATCGTGATATGGTCGATCTGATTAAATATTCGTAACCAACCAATTGAAAGAGTCGACTCAACTACAGCCGACAGTGCGGTACTGTATTCAATTTCAATAGCTTATAATAAACATAACATAAGATCCAGCTAGTTGATCTCAGTGAACGCGAAGCAGAAACTTCAACCATAATTATCCGGCTTTACTTATGCTAATGATACGTTACCAGGTTTACTCTAGGATTTTATACACTCTGCATTATCATAGTATATACAATGTTTGCCACCAATTGCGATACAGTGCAAAGAGCCTCTATTGCTCTGCCGTCGAAACAGCTGTTGAGTTATAACGAGACCCCCTTCCATTACGTTAGTTAGTAAATTGACAAGGTTTTGTCCATTTTAATCATCTCAAAGAATTCTATGAGTTGCATCTACTTTAAACAAAATAATGCAGGAAAAGTGGATTGTCGCTCAACCACCCCTGATAAACCTTAGCAAAAGCGGACCTCTGGATTTAAGGTTTTGTGTGAAACAAAACCCCATTAAAATCGATTCAATATCTATCTGTCCGTCTGTCCGTCTATTCGTCTGTCTGTTTGTTCCTCATTCCATCTGTCTGTCACACCCGATTTACACAGAAACAGCTGGACCGATTGTCATGAAATTTGGTGAAAATATGTGATCTATGTGCCCCTTTACATGTAGTGAGGCGCCATTTGGTGTTAAGTTTGAAGGAGGCTTCCCATAGAAGGGAAGGGGGTGTCAATTTTGTTTTCACAGAATATGGTCATGTAGGGTATCAAATGAAAGGGCTCGAATAATACTTTACGAAACTGTATATTGGGTAAAAAAGAGAGGAGATAGGGTTCCAAATGTGTGTCCCAAAGAGTAAAACAAGTCTCTTTCTCAGGACCGGTCCACCCGAAAAATCTGAAAGAAACCATAGTAATGCATCAATGTGAAATCTAGACATCAAAATAAATCCCATTCCGATAAATAAAGTTAATAATAGTATATTACCATGTTATCTTCTATACTGGAAAACCCAGCATAGGATATAATATAGGAGATAATTCTGATCTGAAGGCAATTCAACTATTATTAACAAAGTTATAGGACGTCAAAGTAAATTAATTGGACCCGAAGATGCGTATGACGTCATCATCATGTAAAGTGAACTTATATGAACGCGGGGTCCATGGGGACGTTTTAGTTTTCCTTTTTGGATAGTGGAAATGCCTGAAGATGCATTAGATCAAGCTTCCGGTATTCCGACTTGCTAAGGGCGTTCCACAACGGGAATCTGTTGACGCTACAGTGCATCAAGAATGCAAGTCCAGTAATGTTGCAAACTGAAGTCTGTTTGAGCGTCAACCGTATTGTGGTACACAATACCCTTGTTGTAAAGCCCAGTCAAACCCCAGAGTCTAACCGCAATAACCACTGCTACTCTGCATGGATCTTCCCCCCAATATGGTAGTTTGACGGCTTTTCGCTGCAGAAAAGTTTATATAGACATCCGTCACCTGTGGCTCACTGGTTAAGAAGTTTGGAGGCCACATTATTGATATGCTAATGATCGTATCGAGTATAATGTAATATCATGCTCAGTTCAGTAGTTCCATGGCGAATTCATTTTTTGGTACCTTCGGCTACGATTCTTGATCAATATATTGTATAGAAAAGCGTTCCCTGGTAATAGATGGAGCGAATATTCGTTGGGCTACCTAGTTTTTGATTTTCTATCAAGACCCTGCTACGAAAGGTGTCTAGCAAAGGGCCGACAGTAAAGCTGTGCGCTAAAAATTCCTTCAAAATTACTTTTATTAGTACAAAACTCCGTATGTTTCTCTCATGAAAAAAGTTTTCCTTGTGAAAAAAGAGAAATAAAGCCGCAGGAGTCAAAGGTGGGTCAGCGCAAGTTTGCCTTGTATAGCCTCAATTATTTCAATGTATTGTCAGGATATATGTCATGCCATTCAACGCCTCTTAGTTGCTGTAGGGTTTGAGTCCTGGACATATAGCTCCAACGAGTTGCCTAATGAGTGGTCGGATGCCGATGGACAATTCAATCTGAAAATTGCACATATTGAATTTTCATCGTGGTGGCCGACGACAGAAACAGAAAAGCGTCAAGATATGACTGTGACTGTTCTGAACATTGAAGGTAGGCAGATCTGCAGATCTTATATTAGACGTACTCCCTGTATCAGGATAGCAGATAGCTGTTAAACCGAAATCATCCCTGTTTTGCGGACACTCGATTGGTTCATTTGAGACTTCGCAAACCTACATTTATAAAGTCCTCGCGTTACTCGTCGCATTGGCGTTCCATTCTTAATTACTCATTGCCATAGAAAATCAAAACATTATATATCGTTCATGTCGCATACATTGCAGGTCTTGTAAAAATCTGCTTTAAAGATACTCACAACAGTCAAACTTATTCTCGTGGCTCTTGGGTTTTAAATTCTAAATGTTGAAATTCATAGTCCGCAATCGTTATCGTTTCTGAATCTCTGCCTTTGCCACTTCCACTAAAAATACAAGACGATCACTTGCGCGTAGATATTAATTTAACGAGATGACAAACTTTTACGATCACACTTCTCAACTGAAATGAGTTTTGAATTTTCTGACAACAAAATTAACGTTTATAAAGGCCAAATAGCCAATTACTACTTCTGCGCGTAATCCCCCTGGAAAAATAATTTTACTGCATTAATGATGCTGATAAAATTGGATTTTTGGATTCAAGTAAAAGTCTTCAAACTTCATGGGGAGTCCTCAAAGTCGTCAGAATGATTTTTAATGGCTACGCATATAGTAAGTTGGCGAGGATACTTCCAAGCATTCCAAACCGAATAGACGGAACTGTTCAAGGCCATTTTAATGCTTTTAATAAGAAGCTTTTTATTTTTCTGTTGGCAATATAAAGAAAATTGAATTTAATGTTCACTTAATCTCATTGTAAAGTGTTAGCTCATGGTTTTCGGACTCCATTTCATTGTTGTGTTTTGTTGCGAAATTATCTGTATATAAGATGAGTGTTTCTGACATACTCTTCTACCTATAAATATGTCCTCTACATCGAACCTATACTTTAAGAAACCAAATACGAAAAATAGGTTGCAAAAAATAAAGATCTTCTTGCTTCATCTTGGTTGCTACAAATATCAAACCTAAAATTCTAGATCTTTTTACCAATAACTATATTCATTATCTAAGTGTATTCTCGCGGTATTTCTAACGATTAAATTATTTGAAATGAATAAAATAATAATAACAAGCCTGACCTGTAGCACTGATGTAGGGAACAAGCGGTTCCCGAAATATCGTTAATTGCAAGGTTAATAAACAATAGTACCGAAAAGAAAAGGCAAGTGTTAATCATTTCAAATATATTCATCAATAGTAACCACATTAACTATATATTTACTGTCAAGTGAGTTTGGAAATTGCAATATATTTCTATAAAGCATTTTTTTTACTTAAGTAGAAATTCAACAACTATATTTTATTATCTCTGCGAAACAAGGTATGATGCCAATGTGGAAGGAATAATAGACTATACAAAACCCTATTGTGACAATTAATATATTATAGTACAATCCACTAATAAAAACTAGTCTTATAGCCCTAGCAGACTCATTACCACAATGTTCACTATTGGAAAGACTCTGAGTACTCCATTCCCAGCTTCATTTACTTCATATTTCTGTAATTACTATATTTAAAAGAAAAATGAACAAACCTAACAACTCAATGATTTGATCTTTCTCCACGAATGTTCAAGTATTTCAAGTGAAATTAATGTTGGCATCTGTCATGTTTCCGCCCGGATACTTTGATAGATCAGTGCAACTTTTTGCGAACAAATCAAATATGTGCTACATGTTGCATGGACATTGCACACACAGATCTTTGATAAGTTAAAGATTGCTAGCAAGAAGTTGAACACGTTCAGGTAGATAAGCATCAAACAGCACTGGCTTTCGAGGTGTGAAAGACATGGTGGTATGCGTAAATCAATTCAAATATTATTGCATTTTGGGCTATTACAAATATGTACGAATATGAAATAATTTTGAGAAACGCATAAGACACTTATCTATCAACAACTGGAAATTGCAAGTGAAAATTCGAAATAGACTTCAAATATTTGTCATGTAACGATTTTATCTGAAATTAAACTACGAATTTTACGGTAAGCGTTACCCTCAATTAATTTACAAATTATTAGAAATGAAAATTGTATAAACCCGAGTTTTGCAAATCCATAGGTGACATATTGCGCAAGCCACTTGATCATGTCTTTTCTGTCAATTCCTTACTCTATATTTCAACTGTTGTCATAACCTCTCGAGAATTGTATACTCCACTTTAACTGTTAGGCACGTATGCAGTTTTAGCGTAAAGTACTTGCCTACTTAAAAATATTACTTCGTCATGTAGTACCCTTCATAGCATGATCAACACTGAACCACAACATTTTTTAATTAATGTACCTGCTGCCTATTTCCACTTTCTTATCAATTCATCTATCTGAATTCCAATCTAACGTAATTTAATGTTAGAAACTGTGTCAACGCGGGGATTGAGATGGTACAAAGTTCAGAAAACCGAAGGGAAATTATCAGGAATAGGAGACCGCGTACAATTTCCAACCCAGACCCAGTATGTCTGCATAATTTTCACCCCTGTTCCAGATTTCGTCTTTATGAACTATAATATTATACAGTGGATGTTAGTGAACAATGAAATACCTGGGATACCATCATAACCCCAATAACTGAAAACTGATTCGCGCGATGCAAAGAGATTTGATGTTTAATTTCCCCTCTACACCCCAGAAACAGTCACTCAGTGTAGTTACACCGTAACCGATCTAGATGTAGATATTGGGCCGAAACGAGTTCTACAGTCCTGGAGAACTTTTGACCGATCGAAAGAGCTCCATAACGCTTTCAAAACTGCTTGCACACTGCTGGAGTTTGCGATGCGACTGTTCTTCAATAGCTCTTAGAATTGCATAGGCTTCAACCTAAAAGTCCGCTGTATGTAATTTTTTGAAATCAAAAACGTATTTCGTCTTTTATGTTCTATCCCCTGCTTCAAAAACTTGTTCTGCTTTTGAGCCTTTGGGGTAGAATCACTATCCCGGCACGCATTCTTTTCGTCCGTCCCAACTATAAATTCCCTACCAAACAGATGCGTGGGTGTGCATGAATCTGAAGGCATTACGAGAAATAATTCTACAATGTCTCTTCCACTTCTGTGTTTATTTATGTCCGCGATTTCCCCAGTGAATCTGTGGGCTGCTCTCATTACAGTGCTCTGAATAATAATGTATTTTCAAGGGCTACAAAATGTTTAGTGTATCCGGACCTGTCGCAACAACAATTCACAGATATACATTTTATTGGCGTTTGTCCCATTCGATAACGGGTTTGCCTCATCTAAATCGGATCCACAGCCTTTCTTCTAAACTTATAGCCCGAGTGGAGCTGAGAGTTCCCCCCCTCGCATCAAACCATTGTTATTTCAATCGGGCTTCAGGTTGCTTCAATCAAATCGTAGCTACTGAGTTCTCTTCACCGTGGACTACTAGATCACGACATGGAAGTACGTCTCTCTTCCAATTTTTCCACGATCGTTGCAACCCCATGTCGATCACGGTTGTCTCTATTTCGGACATGATCAAAGCAACTGATTCAACATACCTTCCGTTGATTCAATGTAACATCTTCGTTTCCATTCCCACGGGATGAAGGCGGGCGTTCAATGTCTGGTGTAGTAGTCGGCAAACATTCACAATTATAGAGGACCACAGAGCGAATGGCACTGCGGTAGACGCCAGTTGTGGAATGCCACTTCATTTACTTTCTACTGTTGGGTGAAGCAACCTCATCGGGCAGTTCGGGCAGAGACTCTAGAATCACTTAGTTCAGAGCGAATTGCTCACATTCTTTCGCAGGCGGCGCTACATACTTAAGGCATAATACAGGGTGCGGCAGCATAACTTCCTTTTTTCAAAACTCAATAAAAATTATTGTATGCATCGAAAAATATTTATTTATTTTTTATAATGTATTGTCTAAAGTTTTTATTTACATTGTTTTGAAGATCAAATCTGTTAGGTGACGTCCCCCATTCTCCATTCTGACCCATGTAGCAATTGATTTGCGATTCCGAAATGCACGCTGTGTTGCAATAACCGAATATCCGCTTGAAAAGTAAACCTCAACGGCAAAGGCATGCTTCTCACTATTCCAACACATGATGGCGACTGAACCATGTCGGGACAAAACTTTACAGTATCCCCTCTTGAACGAGACTACTAGCGCTCCGCTATGACATCAACTAACTGAGTGGCGCGCATTTTAAAAAAGGAAGTTATGCTGCCGCACCCTGTATAATTTTAAGTTGTTTGAGATCAACCTTGTAGTGAGATGCTAGAAATCGGATGGTAATTGGAGCATTCTACCGGATTGCCTTTAGTCTTCCATGTCGTTATGCTCCTTAGCCAGCCGCAACTTTACAATTTATAGTGAAAAAATGAAAAGCGGAAAGGGCGTGTCTTGTAAGCTATGAACCATGATGAACACTTCCATGCTAGATCCATTAGCATTGGCCTTATAGAAAAATTTAAGTTTTTATTGGTTTTAAAACTGGCGTATAGCTTGGTTCCCTGGGCACAAAACCAAGGTGCACTACGGATACTCAAGGCTAAGAAAAAATCTCATTGTAGCTGCATTCTTTTTGCCAAAGTCGAGAAAGTTCATACGAATATTATCTACTGGTGCCCCCTTTGTTCCAGGACCGTTGTTTTATGAGTTTGTCATGCCACCATACCGCCCGTGCAACAATCCTCCTCCTGACCAAATTTATCATTAGTTTTT
The DNA here is from genome assembly GCF_905115235.1 of Hermetia illucens. NCBI lineage: Eukaryota > Metazoa > Arthropoda > Insecta > Diptera > Stratiomyidae > Hermetia > Hermetia illucens. The sequence continues at coordinate 94,105,567 of NC_051849.1, read as the reverse complement.
CAAGGTTTTGTTTGTAAAACAAACCGTTATTAAAATCGGTCCAATGTCTGTCTGCTTGTCCATCTGTCTGTCTGTCTGTCGCATGTATTTCTCTCAGAAACGGCTATACCGATTGACACAAAGTTTGATGAGAAGGCGGGAACTGTGAACGCCCACACATGCAGTAAGTTACATCTCATACGTGCAAAGAGGGTGTACAATTATTTTTCGCGGCTGCGGTAGGTCGACCTGTCTGTGGTGCGTACGTAGTGAAGAAGTGAATAGTGCCATCAGCTGATATAATCGTGAGCTTCATCAGGCGGTCATCAAATCGTTCGACTTTTTTAATGGAATCACAGAAACCCTCTGAAATGGCAATGCCAACACCGTATTGAGTGTGCGAGCAACCAAAATGGAGAACTTTACACCCGTTTTACCGCATTCGTATTCTATGTCGCAATTTTCGGCACCAGGTTATCGGAGTTCATCGGTATTTCCAGTGAAGCTTTCCATATTTATTCGTATTGTCCAATTAACTTACATCCCTAAGCCGTCCATGTCAAAAACCCTTGCCCATTTCTCGGCAGGACCGGAGCCCGTCCTGCCGCACCAACTCAAAAATAGAGCAGGAAACAGGATTCTCCCTTCCGAATGGAAACGAGAATTGAGCTTCCCCTTTTTGACAATATACCACAATCTTTCAGGCTCAAGTGTATGCGATCCTTAAGATGGCAACCCGAATGATGGAAGAGCGGTTCATGGGCAGGTGCATTGCTATCAGTAGTGCTCCATAGGCGCTGTGCAGTCCTTTAATATCCTTAAACATCACTCAGGACTGTAAGCACCGACTAAAGTCTATTTCTAGATCCAATATTGTGGTCCTCTCCGTATTTGGTTTGTTATTCTAGGTGTCCGGTGTACACTTTTATTCACGGCCTTTTTTCCTCATCTACACGACATGCATAACATGCAAACGTCCACGTGTCCGCAAGGAGATAGAAGATACACCAACATACTGCAAAATACTGAAGCAACTAGTGCAACTGCTGAAGACACTATTTGAGTTCTAAGTGCTAACTATTGATGTCATATGCATTAGTCCCGTCGCTTCCATCCTTAAAAATTGATTTTAAGGCGAAGGTATTTAATTGTAAAATTTTCATAACATAAAATATGTACTTGAGTCAATTGTCCGCGAGCAAAATCATGGCATTGCTCATAATCTTCAAGTTTATGCAATCAGCATATGCATCTTCCTATATTTTATATTATGAAATCCATACAATTGAATGCCACTAAGAGTGCACATACCTCCGGCTTAAATTCAATTTTTCTGCATGGAAGCGATGGAACTAATCCAAGTAACATTAATAATTAGCACTTGCAGTTCCCAAAACGAATTCATTTAAATTAATTACATCCAAAAGTAACAGTCGAAAACCAAAAGCGCCGCTAAATTACAAATGGCGTATTCTGTCATCAGAACGAACCTTGCCGACTTTGGGCGACCTTTGTCGACCTGAGATCTTGATTGTACATTGAGACTGCGTGCGAATCGGAGCTTCTCTCGTCCGCATTACGCACGCATCTTATTTGTGTTTCCCGCTATAGTCGGCTACTGAAGCTTAGTCTTTTCAAAAGCAGTGTCGCCAGCAGGTACTTCAACGCGTCAAGCTCAATGCAATTAGCTGTAAGTTATTCGCAAAAAAATCATTATGAATATATCAGAGCACTGAAAAAATGGTTGTTTTGGAGGACTAAGCTTGTTAGGTCCCTTTAAAAAAAAGATAAAAAAAATTGATTCGAAAGTGATTGCACGGATGTACCGTATTAAGATCACAATCACATCAACTGATATTCAAAATTATCTCATATTTCTGTCCAAGGGGTACAGATTTAAAACACCTTAATGTGGTGCGCAGGAATTTTAAAGCCACTCATTATCTTCCGTGACGTAAAATTTATTATTCAACAAATGAAATGCTATCACATACACATAAGATAATATGATTAAGCATTCTCTAGAAATACATGCACATTTGTAGGAATTCCAAAATAACCTCAAGCCTCGGATATGTATCAAATGATTTACCGACGTATCAAATTACTGATAATGATTTTCGTTTTAATTTTTTTTTTTTTGTAAGTTACTATGAACATCGTGGAACCCTGGCTAACCATGGACGGTCTCTGCTCGCGCAGCGTCGTTGCGGCCCAAACTGATCCTTGATCTCCAGCTGTTAATTGTTTAGAGAAATAATTGTCACTCTCTTTTTCCTTTTATGAAATTTTCAGGCGATTATAATTTTATAATATATAATAATTCAAGTTTTTTAAGAATATTTTGATAGTTGAAATCACTTTTTCTGGATATGGTAAGAGTCTAATGTACGATTTCTTTTTTTTTTTTCAGGTTGGTATTTTCCTTAAACTCTCCATGTATTTCGCGGAAGGCTTTCTAACTTATAAGGTAATAAATTTCACATGAATAACTGCTTATATTATTACCCGTGTAAGCCAGTCTATCATCAAACAGCCAACTGTATAAGGCTTCAATGAATATGTTCAATATTGACTCTTATATTATAAATCGGTAATCACAACCATTTGCAATCGTTAAATCGTCGATTATCAGATACTAATCCGCTGTAAGATTCAAATGCTCTTTTTGCACAGCACATTCAGATAATTGTGTTCATGGCGAAGCGTCTCATAGGTATTCTCTACTTTAGATGTCGAATTGCATTTACGCGTTTATATGTTTTCCCCTGCGCGAATGTATTGAATAATTCGTGGTTGCTTGAGCATTTCTTGGATTGAGTTTTCGTATAATGGGAAAAATCCCAAAGTTGGTATGCACACTAAGTTTTAGCTATTCAATCTTCCCATACCAATTAATCACATACAGGAAATTACAAATGCAAAATGAGTGCGATTGTTGCTTGCCCTTTTATTTGTTATTGAATGCTATACAAGGGATGAAGCGAGTGATTCTACATCCATGCGTAGATACTTGGTACTGATTTATTATACGATCCGAGTTCTCAAGGAAAGCAATTTAAGTGAACTTCGAACATACTCAAATGGGTCTGATAAACGATTCTCATATCGTCGACATCAATTATTATTATTCCTATTGGGTTTAGCTCTAAAAAAGTTTGCTTTCAATCCTGCAGGAAAGGTTTCTCGGGATACTTAGAGGAATGAAAATGCTATTTGCTTTAGTCAGAGGTAGAAAACATGCAATTCGTTTCTATTGACTTTTTTAAACCGTCATAGGATAAACTTTGCATAAACAATAACTGCTGCACACATTGCAATTTGCGGGATACCTTTCTGAAGCAGATGCCGAAGAGATAAGACTGCGACCCATAGCCTCTAAACGCTGAAATTCATCTTATGCTGCAATTCAGCCAATCCATAGATTTCTTCTTGACCTCCATACTACATTGTTATCAAAACCGTCCAATGACAAACAGCCATCATTTATCCCTTTACTATGTAGTCATTTGGAAACTTAATCGATGTAATGCTATGGCTTTTGTCACCGACATCCAAAACCTTTGGTCTGGCCACAAAACTCTACACCACGCTCTTATGCTCAAAGTGCATATCCATATGGGTTTGTTCATTTAAGATTAGAGTGGCTGACCGTTGAGATCTCATCTCCTCCTTGCATGTAGGGAATCTATGAATTTCGGAGCTTATCTTAGGGTCATATTTTATGGGATCCCGGAGTTCTGGGAAAAGAGCTAAGCGATGTTTGGTGGAAAATTTATTCGCGCATATCAAGAAGTTCATGAATTATACGAGTTTATTCAAATTTTCTGTCAGGAAAATTAAGTGGAATGTAACATTGATTCCACTTTAATTTTCCATGAATATTAAACACCAACAACAAGTAAATATGTATATATTCATGATTCAAAAGCTACTTTAATCTAATTTTGGTAAAGACCTTCAAATATCATATTAGAATAATACCGTTCCGTGTGAAGATCTCAAGAAGAAACCTTGGAAAAACCTGCGTGCTAATTATTAAAACAAAACATTCCCCAGAAGGCAATTTCTGGATATTCACGGCAATAAGATTCTTACATGCAACATTGACTTTATCCTACCAGCAATCGATAGAATTGCAATGAAATCACAATAAATCATTGCAATTTGTTAGCAAAGTTCATTAATATGAATGCAGAGATCGAATGGGATTGGAATAATGAATGCCTTCTTCGTCGTTTCTCCTTCAACATCAAGTTCTATGTCATTAGATCAGTCGACTAACAAAAAACATGTAAATCACGACATGCCATCAGCAGAAATGATTGCATTTTAATTGAGTATGCTAATGCAATTTAACTTAACAAACACTCGACACATATTCAAACAAACCAATGGACCACGCCGAACTATAATTTTCTTCTGTGTGTGTTTTTATTTTTTTGTAGACGCTTTCTGAGTATCGACAAATAAAATCTATGAATATACTTTTTATGGGTCAATAAATTTCACTGATACGTATTCGTTAATCTGCTCAGATGTATCTGAATGAGAAGTGTCCGTTGCACTTTTGTACTCTGAGCCACTTGTACGTTTTGTTGTGCATAATATGCATAAATCCTCTAACTCTCGTTAGCTGGATAATGTCAGACTCAGAAGAACTCTTTGATTAATTATCGCTGCATTCAGGTGATGTAAAACCGGCATAAGAATTCCTTTATGTCGAGATCGTGACACTGATAACATTTTGTAAAATGCTTGGCATTTGGTCAGTTTCCTGTGAAGTGTACAGTATGGCATCACGTTATTTAACACTTTTGGTTAAACCTGTGCTTTTGATGAAAATATCGTACACTTCCATACTACTGAGCCACCTTTTTGGGTTCGGAAAGAATAGGCTATCTAAAAACTCGGTGGTAGGGTATATCTACATCTATAAGTCTTAAAATATGTTTCCTTCAACTCCTGCTTCTCTTCTTTACAGTAACAGATGCATAGCAACTAGAACAAAAACTCGGATGTGGAAGCAATGTACATGTTGTACATCAATCGTGCAGTTGTTCACCTGGAGGAATCGTTCGTTACTGAACACCTCGTCGGTCATCTTGCGACAGTGGGTTCCACTGCAAGACGTAGCCAGTAGTAGAAGTGTCGCCCCTATTCATTGCTACTTCCAAGGGTAACCGGCCAAGGGTAACCGGCGTGTGCTCCGGAGGAGTTCCTTGTTTGAAATAGTGTCAGACCGACGTACCGCGATGACGCGCTACAGACAGGTGTTCACGCAGGCTTGGAGGTCTTGAAAAACAGTGCTGGTCACTTCCCATATATCAACATAGAAACAAGCTGGAATACCGAAGGCTGGACGCTTCGGGTATAAAGGTTTTGTAGTTATCTTGTGTGAGAAATTTTCTATTCGCATTTTCACGTATGCTATCATTAACTTTATTTGAGCAAATGTCGGAATAGAATGTATTTCGGGGCCTAGATTTCGTATGGATGCACCATCGTGAATTCCTCCTGAGTTTTCGGTTGGATAGGTTCTGAGAACGAGACCTGTTACACTGTTTGGGGCATATAGTACATTGAACTCTAACTGCCCTCCATTTCACCCAATATCAGTTTCGAAAATTACTAATCGAGTGCTTTCATTTTATACCCGATATGGCAACATTCTGTAAAAAAAAAACATTTTATACCCCCCTTTCATATGTATTAGGAACCTCCCTAAAAATGACAACTCTGACTGCATGGATAGGGACAGACAGACCACATGTTCTCACCAAATTTCGTGATAATAGTGGCGGCAGTTTCCGAATAAATCAGGTATGACACACATGTCCGAATAGCTGAGTGATTAGAGCACAAGGCTATCGCTGTTCAAATCTCACTGCTGACAGTGGAATTTGTATCGAGATTTGCTGTCGGATACCAGTCGACTCAGCTGTGAATGAGTACCTGATTCAAATCAGGGTAATAATCTCCGTCGAACGCAATGCTGACCACATTGCCTCCTACAGGCTATTCTGTAGTGTACCGTTACGGACTTGAATGAAGTGCTCTAACACACTTCAAGACCCTGATCCAATATGGATTGTTGCGCCAACGATCATTATTATTATTATGGTAGACAAACAGACATTGAATCGATTCTAATACGGTTTTGTTTTATACAAAACCTTAAAAACATTAGGTCAGAACAGTCTCAATTCGTGCTTGATATTGTGCCAACTGCAGTTCCAAATTTCAGCTAAGGCAGCGAACGCCCTACCCTCACTCTCTAGGAAAAGCCTGGGATTCCCAGGATTTCCGTATAACTGGAAGTAGTAGAACTGAAGATACTGTTTGAGCGCATTGATGTCCGAGATGATTTTTCTTCTGTTTGGAGGCGCATTCCATATACCCATGGTAACTAGCTATTTCATCCACAGGGAGCGGAACTGTGCCGGATGTGATACAGTTAAAAATGATAGTGAAGTGTTCAATGTCCCGGGAAGTTGAACATTTCATTTCGGAGCTGGAGCGGAAGCGTCCCGCTCAACATCACTGACAGCGATCAATGGAGGTTTCACTCCCTTTCAATCATCAACCCATTCCCACGATTTTGCAGTCACTCAGATCTTGTGACCTCCTTCGAGAAGGAGCCTGCGACCTGCGAAGCATTCGAAAAAAAACTTTTTTGATAGAATGTTCATCAACATTCTTAGTCAGGTGACAGAGTATCTGGCGTTCGATGAGCACGATATTTCTCCCACTGTTGAACCATAACTGGATCATATAAGGAGTCGGTGTTGAACTCGGGGGGCCACCGCTGCCGAACCCTGTGAAAGGCGGCGGAGGCAACACGTAAGCGAAAAAAGGGCTTTTATACGATAGTCTCTTTCCAAACTCCTAAATCTACTGCTGATCGCAAGTGGTGAGATTGCTCGTACGGTGTCGGTCAAGATTTGCTCTCGAACAATGGGAACCATCGATACCATTGTCAAGGAGGTTGCGTATATTCCATAAACAAATCATAGTCCGTTCCCGATAGCCAAATATCATAGCCGTGAGGCCAGTCCCTATCCGGGGCACTGTTGACGTTTCTGTAGGAGTAAACTTTCCAAATTTGCAGGTACCTAATCCATAAACTTCTATCCCTTTTTAGTAGTCTATAGGGGAAGACTTCGAGTGTATTCTTAAAACTCAACTCATAAGACAGCTTATGCTAAGGCATCCAACTTATAAGGCATGTACACATAATAGTCCCACCATATTAAATTTAAATATAAAGTTCAAAAGAAATTTACATTCCTGAACGATTTTTGGATTGAAGGTCTATTCAATGCCCTCAGGATAGCTACAATCGCTGAATATTGAGATTTGCCAGTCCTTGGATCGATCGTCAAGTTGTCGCCCTTAGGACAAAGAAAAGGCTACTTGCCGTTTTTATCCAGGAGTACTGTAGTGTTTTTGAAACATTGGTGTGGAAGATTTCAGTATATTCATCCACACTTCGCTCAATTATCTCTAGGCTTGAGGGTAACTTAAATAGATAGATGTGAATCAGAATGACACTACATGAGCTGGAATCAGTTCTCCCAATATTCCTTCCAATTGCATCCTTCATGTCGGCTATCTCCCCCTCTGAATACATATTATAAATCCAAGGGCTGTAAATAGAGTGATATATCGAAAGCTCGTTTTATCTTTTCCATGTAGAGTGTTCCAAAGAATCTTCTTGTCTAAAATAATTCCCAGATATTTTATTTCTTGGGAAAGTAGAAGGATTATTCCCCTTACCTCTGGAAGGCAAAGACCATTGAGTTTCCTAGCTTTTATAAAAAATACCAAATAAAAATTTATATTTACTGAAAATCCATGCCTGAAGCACCAACTGTCTATAAAATCAACGGCGCGTTGTATATTTCTATACACGGTTCCGAGCTCCCGATCAACATTTAGCACAACCATCTCATCCGTATAAGCTTGGCCGTGTAGTGTCAGATTTTGAAGTTCACAGAGTAATGTGTCGATGAATATACTCCGCAGAAGTTATGGTTGCTTCAATCACCAGAAAACTAAAAACTCCTACCGCACACAGCAATTTCTATGTTAGCACTTAATTAAAATATCATCGAAACCCTGTTCTCTCGCCACCTCACAAAGTTCTTAGAGAGGCATACCATCAAAAGTTGCATCAATTTCCACGAATATCCCATCCCGTACTGCCTTTCAGACTTGCGTTGTCCGTCTTTCCAATCAAGGAATGAAGAGCAAACTCATCGAACTTTCCACGTTGATTTACATGCTGGTTTTCATATAATGGGTACGACTTAACGTCTTCTCCCAAACATTATTTTCAACCAGTCTCGCCAGACATTTCAGTCTGAATGATATTAATCTGATTTGTTTGAAGTACCTTGGGTGATATGGAAGCCACCTTAACCTTCTGCGAAGAGGTAAGCACGTACCTCAGAGTAATACATGCGACAAGAATATATCGGAGTGTTCGCTCTAGGTGCCATTTGAGTTCCTTAAGCACCGCTGAATAGATGCCATGCATGTGAGGTGCTTTGAAATGCTCAAAGGGTGGTATACCAGCTTACTTTTTCAATGGTAACAAAGCAACCGCTCTCACAGTTTCCAGTTTCTTTCTCAAGACTTTAGATTTACTCTGTCAACCAGGGATTTTCCAATTTTGTTGACGACATGAACAGCGAAAAATCAGCTTTCGGGTTTTAATGCTAAAAAGCCCTGGTCATATCAGCGTTCTTTTCCTCGCTTACCAATACCATTTTGTTGAGGTACATAAGAAGATGTTACTCTCAATGTGGTTTAACCCATCTAACGAATTTTATTAAATTTGTGCTGAGTGTCAATGTTGGGAATGGCTCAATTGACCATCCGAGTTGAATATGGTCAACCTCAATGGCAAAACTATCACGGAAATTGGAGAAATGACAAAAGGAGATGGTCCAGTTCCAAAAGCACGATCTTTTTAGACACTTCAGTTCCTCACACCTCATATACAAAACGTTACGTATCTAATACGTCATGCATTAGAATCAGACCAGAATCTGGAACAATAATCGAAGGGAGGAGGTTCGCCGCGGGTAGCGTCGGATGTTTCTTTTGGCTCAGATGACAGTACAGCGTGGCCTCCATGGTTCTTTCCCTACCTCGGAGCGTAAGTTTATCTATTTGTCATGCGCGATCGAAATGGGATTTTCGTTTTCTTTCCCAAATTTTAATTCCGAGACATTTTCTGGAAATTTTTTGTGGATTTCTCCAAATTATATTTTTAGATTCTGGTGTGATTCTAACGCACCGTGTATAAGAACATGCCCACCAAGCTGTACCTTTGGAACAATTTCCCTTCCCCGTTGCTCTTTCCCGTCATACATTTCTTGGTGAAACAAACTGCATTATCATTGAAGGCTTTTGAACGGCTTTGGGACGTAAATAAATTAGCCCGAGCAAATCAAATGCGTGTCTGCGCCCTAAATATTGGCACTCTTACTGGAAAGACCGAAAAACTCGCAAGAGCCCTTCGGGAAAGACACATTAATAATTACGCTCTACAAGAAATCCGATAGTTTGGTGCCAAAAGCTGCGACATAGAATGTATTGCCATATCGGAGGGTTTTGGTGATGCCAGTAAAGAAGTCGAACGATTTGATGACCGCTTAATGAAGCTCACCACCAGATACCGATAAATTTCTCTCGCAATTTCCCTACGATGAATATCATCATCATCATTGCAGGCGATTTTGCAGACATCCATGACGTTGTAATGGTTATAGGTGGCAATCGCTCCTTTATGTATAATCGCAAGCATGTCATTAGTGCGAATTATATTCAAGTGAAATCCGGCTTATATGTTCAGATCTAAGTTAGCCCAAAGAAAAATGCATGCATGATTCACCAAACGATTTTTCCATTTTCCTACATAGTAAAACGCAAATTGACTATATTTTCATAAGACGTCGATGCAATAAATTTATGTGAAATGCGAAATTTGGCCTTCTATAACTTTGTTAATAATTGTTGAATTGCCTTAAAACTTTTCAGAATGATGTCCTATATCATCGTCTATGCTGATGCCACTGTACTTGTATTTCTGGGATGAACATAAAGGGGGTTTTCCAATAAATTTATAAAACAGATTCAGATATACTCGTATGTAAAAGGGGGGTATAAACATTTTTTCACCGAATATTAGCCATGTTGGGCATCAAATGAAAGTTCTCAATTAGTACTTTTCGAAGCCGGTCGTAGTTTTAACATTTGTTAGAAAGGCGGGAAGTGGGAGGGGTGGAAAGGGAAGATTTCTTTAATGGACCCATTCTCAGAAACTACCCAACCGAAAAATCTGAAAAAAATCATGAAGCTGCCTCTATATGGTGCCCAGGCCTCAAAATACTCTCCATATCAATATCTGTTCAAATTAAGTTAATAATAGTATATTAAAATATTTTTGCGAAAATTGAGTAAAACCCCCCTTAAGTTTACCTCAGAGTTATAAAAGTTTGTAGCAGTATAGACTATAATAGAAAGTATGTTATCTCCAAGTTTAATCAAAATCATACCCTTACTAACAAAGTTACAGTAGCTCAAAATTGGCTTTACCGTGTAAATTTACTGCAACTAAATATCAATACCACACTGAAGTGAGTAGTCTGACATGCTAAATTCATATATATAATGGGGTACGTACAAATGGGACAGTCCTGCGCTCAAATATACTCAAAGAAGAAGCAAACAAAACCTTTCATACCTGAAGCGCCGAGCTTCCGGTTTCTTTTATTTCATTGCGTTACACAGTATAAATACCAATTGATTGATTACCCGTTATGGGTGCTGACGAGGATATAAAGGATTATGTGTCACAGCGTTGATTCTGATATGGTATCTAGGATGTCCTCCAATATCTCCACCACAACGAATATCACGCCCATTGATCTGGAAAATTGAAATTTACGAAGACACTCCGTGGTTTGTTCCATGTCTTCATATGGGTTCCAAAAAAATTTCCCTTGTTTTCCTAATTGTATCGTTGTACATTTGTCAATGTGTTGCTATTCCCTGGAAAGTGGCAGCTTGCAAACTGAGCTAAGTTTTCCTTCGTCAGTTTACATCCCTTAACCAGTTGACATCCATGATCCTACAACTGACCTTACATAAAGCACTCCTCCATCCACGAACGTTGAAATGTTTCCTGTAGTGTATTCTTCAAGTTTATTATTAAGGATAAATTCGAAGAAGTGCCCACCGTTGTGAATGATGTCATTGCCACCTTAAACCACATTAAGCGCATTATAATTGCAGCCAGTCACTCCTCCTTCCCCTAGATGCAATTCAACCTATTAATCGACTTACTGCGGGGGTGCTCTCTTGAAAAGTATCCTGATGGCACAACTGCTTGGCGTGGGATTTCACCGGCCTCCTAGTTTACCTCGACGACTACTGCCTCTAGACAAATTCTGAAAAAACATTAGTAGCTGATTTTAGGATTATGCATATTCCTAGTTTTTGTAAAGTTGCATCTCACGTTACCAGCATAATGCCTCCAGGGAGGCTACCGATATGCCCTCGGTAGATAACAGGTTCTTGGGCCAATTCTGTTCACTTTTCTTAATTACCATCGCAATCCGTGCAATTTCAGGTCTTACCATATATCTCATTAGAGTGGAGTCTTTTTACATTGCCAGAGCATTATATAATAATATTATATTAATATATTATATTATATATATTATTATATTATATATATATTATATTATATATATTATTATATTAATATTATAATATAATATTAATATTATAATATAATATTGCACTCTTCTGGGACCCGCTATTGGTCTTGCTCCATAGATTATATAAGAAAACATCACCTAGTTTTTCTTACTCAGTAAGCAACAGTATATAATAATACTTACTATCATCTTGATTTCCATTATCTTTTCAATATATTCTAGGACTTCCGTGTCAATGTCTACTGAGTTGATGTCAATGTCTTCTGGGACTTCAAAGGAATTTTTGTCCAATAATTCTGAACACACCTCTTTCTTCGGTTCGTCTTTGGGTACGTTCACTGGTATGCATCCGTGATGACGTAATTATTCTCCGAATTGTCTCCAGGTACCAGCCATTTACCACGATCGGGAGTAAATTGCTCGTGCCCTCCTCCTACACCAGAAAACATTCTATGGTGACGTATGGAAATCCTCATTTTTGGTAATAGGGAATGAGATTTAAGAGCTTCTTCTTCGACTCTTGGCAGAAAAGCTATCGTCATGCGTCCGCCTGGTATATCTTCCACAAAACATCCTAGCTATTTTCTATTGCCTTACTTTACTTCTACTTCAGGTTCAGGTTCAGGTATTTCTACTTCAGGTCCTTGCTACTAAATATGTCTTAACAGTCCCATGGTCCCACGTTTCCGACTTTTGCTCCTGAAATACTCAAGGCTTCTTCTCTTAGGTTCAGGTTTACTTCCTTTGGGAGCATTCCTACTTACGTTCAAATGTTTTTGTCGCTAGCTCAGGCTTAATTGGCTTGAAAAGCCTTAACGAAGTCTTTCAAACTTAGCGCACCCTGATCTTTCTGCTTTCTGACGCCTCTTGTACCTAACTCAGAAATTTCTTCGGCCGTCTCTATGTTTTGTTTGCGTTTTTTGTCAGCTATGCTCTTCCTGACGAACTAATGTTGACTTGGCACCGTTGCGCACCTGCCCAGCGTCCCGCCATTATGATTATAAGTATTCAGAAGGTGTTGCACCGTTTGATGCTCCAGTTTGTACAATGCAATTCGGTCCCACTTATTATATGAGTAACGGTTATTTTCACTTGTGTGTAAAATGAAATTGTGTAGATATGTATATAGAAAGTACAAAATGCCACGCATACAGTGAGTACACGTAAATTTACGTAAAGTATCTTTAAATTTATCCTTGGAGCATGAAAGCCCATAAGTTTCGTGGAAATCCAACTATTATTGAAGTTCAAACTTATTAATTTCAAGCGAATTTATTGCATCTTAAACCAAGCAAATAAGATACTGACGTCATAATTGATGAGAATAATTGACGCACGAGTGAAATTCTGAAGTCTCATATTTGAAGAAGTTACTTTTTCCCAATATTTTTTTATATCTGTTTTGGGTAAACTACTTCGCACTTGCTGAGATTGTTGAACTCCTAGTGTGAAGCCTATATTATCACCGACTGCAAGCTATCCATGGACCTGGTTACGGTTAAACACCTACCGTCTCAGCGTAGCACCTCTAAATTTGTAAACTTTTTAAAATTTAGTCAGAAACATTTATACGGGTAACTAGAGCTTCATTTACAAGTTGTCTTAAAGATTGATTGTCTTATTAAAGATCGTAAAGAATCGCAAAAATTTGTTAGTTCCCCAAAAAAAATGAATTAATAATTTCCATTTATAGGAACCAATTGAATCGTTTTCCAGTTGTCCTTAACAGTTAATCTGTTTTTTTTTTTTTACATTTGTATTCAAGGCATTTAACGCAATCGCATTGGCAAAAAATGTATTGTAATTAGCGTAAATTGCCCTGAAACAAAAGCCATGTTCGTCCTAATTAGTATTCGGTTTTCAAAAAACATGACCTTGCACTTCAAAAATCAACGAAATCCGCAATTTCTTTTGGAAAATATTTTTAACTATGACGACTTGTTGTGCATTGCGGTTTTGCAAACTTACACTTGTTTTGTTTTTATTTTTGGCGCCATTAAATACAATATGACATTACAAGGTTTTTCATGCATTTAAAAGCTATCTTGATATGTATAAACAGATAAATTATCCAAAGAATCGATAGCGGCCATAAAAAATAAATGTGTTTTAATCAAATGGGTGGAGTTTTTATGGTGATTATATATTAGCTGTGTCCAATTTGCATAGTCTTGAGCAGACAGCTTGAATGCACAACAACGAATTGATGCTATAGCTCTGCATACAGCATTCAATGTTGTGTTGCAAAACTTAATCGTTTTTGCAGTTTCATTTTCTTCCATGGTCCCTGAATGAAGTCAGGTATTTTTTCCTCCTGTGTTTTTTGCTTTCTATTTTGCCTAGGCTAATGTACAAATCGTAAAACAACGCAATGGAGAATCGCAAAAATTTGCAAACAAATAGATCAATTATCTGCTCTAATCGCTTAATTCTTCCCGTATATCGTGTTCCATGTCAGCAGAGGAAGTTACACGGCATCAGTTTACAGCAAATGTAATCTTTCTTTATGTTCGGCAACAGTCCCGCCTTAATTAATATAAGTCACTTGGAAAGTATTGCTCTATTAATCATCATGACAGGAATGGTCGCAAATAAACGACTACTGGAATTGATAATTTTTCGTTTCACCGGTAAGAAGTAATCTAAGCAAGTTTCCTGGCGAAAATGTGAAGCAGAGAAGTTTGATTTACGTCCGAAGAAATATTCGCAACCATATCCTTGCTTTGTGGTAAACACCTCTAAATTTTTCAGATTCTTAACATACTTAAGTACGTTGGCTCAATAATTTTCGTCTAAGAGATGAGAAAACAGGGAACTTACGTTTAAAAGAGATTGTCAGTGTATGTATACAAAGCTGTAACTACTTTTTTTTTCAAAAATAAAAACAAAACGAAAGACTTAAGCGAGCAACCCGAGTCAATAATATACCATTCATAATACTTAACTATATTATTCATTCAAAATTATTCAATGATAAATTTCCAAATTATCTTAATAAATCAACAATTGAATTTCATCAGAGATTTGAAATCAACGATTCCTTCAATTGGCTCTAATTTCTCTTTCCGACCTTCTCGAGTCCATGCTTGTACGAGAATTATTTATGAAACACTAGCACATGCTTGACATAGTGCAACCCAAGCTGCCGCTAAATTACATTTTCATTTTTTTCTGGCGGCTCGCCGTTAATAGATACATTGTACAGTGAGCATTTTGCAATTTTAATTGCTCAAATGCTCATATGTATGTAATTGCAAATAAAATGCTTTAGAATGTTTGAATCTCGTAACATGTATGTATGTAGGTATGTAGTTTGCTAATGGTCAGTTGCATTGAGAAATAGAGTCAGATAACACTCGGCAGCTTAATGAGTATCAAAAAGCCATTAACAAGTGATAGTCGATTTATGGGATTCGAGTGAATGAAGTGCCCTTGCCGAATTGTTGTAAATATTTTGTGCCAATTGTGGAGTTTGTTTCCACCCAGAGAGCACGAACAACTCAAAGTTTACAACTAAACGTAAATGAATATGTAACATTGCTTCCCACATATATTCCTTTCCAGTTCTAGACGAACAGCCTTTGTCATCCTTTTAGAAGTAGCAATTTGGAACCTGCAATGGTAAATTTATTTGTGTGGCGTAATTTTATACGTGCATTCCTTTAAATCGAATTAGTCCAGCACGCATTCGCAATGGTTCAAATCATAGACATCAGTTTGACTCGAAGCTTAGCATCTTGTTAGACTGACTCCCCTCGTAATCCCATACCTCGGTCTCTTTACGGAACTGGAGTACCCTACTAATTTGAAGTATTGTAGCTACCGTGCAATTAGTTGAATGATCGCCATACACATATTTAAAGCACTAACTACCGAGCTGGGTTCAAGGCAGTAATTGTAGTCCATACCTTGCCATTGTCGCTGCTGCCATTATCGCAGCTCCTGTTCTTGTTATTTTCTTTCATGGCTCTAATTGACAGAGGCTGATCATAAGTGGACATGTTCGCAGATAAAAAATCTCAATGTGGAAATTACAGAGCAGAATTATCGGTTCTGATTTGTCTCGAAGGTCAAGCAAGTTAACCGTTAAACAGCGATAGGTATGCAATATTACTTATTAATATTATTGGCGGCTTCAAGTGTTTCACTCTTTTTTATCGTAAATGCAGTAATTACAATTTCATGATGAATCATGGAATGATTTTTCTTCTGCAAAACAGTTAATGTAATTTATTATGCACAGTGACTAAGAAGCGAGTTGGAAATTATACATTGCATTTTAATGAAAAATGTAAAATGTACCAAGGCGGAATCGGTATTATTATTAATTATGTGGTCAAGAGAATATTTTTTCCCTGTTCCAGATGACGAGATAAAATTGAAAGCTTCTTGTCACTTTGATTTAACCGAATCTCAATGCCTTTCACGTGCTGCAATCGCAATATTTCAATTTTAATTAAATGTAATTTACTTATCTGCATTGCATACACTTTCAGACTTAAGCCGACTCATGACGAATGAAACTGTCCTTGTTATTAGTTACTTATTGAATTGATTATCTCATGATTCGGTCCATGGACCGAATGCGTCAAACCTAGTTACAAGTGAAAATGATTGTCTAGATATTTACAATATCTTTAACATCTCTCGGCGATTAGTTTTTCATTAAATTAATTTTTATACCCTAAGATTGTGAAACGTCACCCTTGGTTATATTTTCAAAGATTATGAAACTGACTTAATCAAAAATTAATTTGGCAGATAATCGAAATCGGATAAATTGCAGCAAAAGTAGAGCGTTTGTTTCCGAGAGAAATAGAACAAAGGGTACATTCTCAAACAAGCAAAAATTTCCTTGCTTATAGTACTGTGCACTAAACATTTGTCTTATAAATAGCCAGCTAATCAAATATTGATAGTCATTCTGCATACCTATTTCTATTTAAATTTTACTGAGGTTTTAGGACAATATCCTCCAAGTAGCTTCCCTTGGTTGCCGCGACTGAAAGTTTTAACAAAACCATTAATAGGTGATGTGAGCAACTAAATTTAAGGTATTAATATTGATAGCGGAAGTGAGAACCAAAGCAAACCTAGTACATCCTAAATAAGCCTTAGATTTTAAAGGGCAAGTTTTTGACCCTTGATGATGTAGACTTATTACGAAAATGAAAGTGAAGCAACCAGTTTGTGTTAACTTTTGAGTGATAAAAGCATGATTTTTATGCGTGAAACCCTACATCAACGAAACGAGAACGACACACAATCCATACATGATGATGATATCCACCATCGATATGAGGTTACACCGATATTGGAAAAATTACAAGAGAGGTGTCTTCGATGGTATGATCATGTAATTCGCGCGAGAATTCACTTGCCGCGATTGGTCTGAATATCGAAGTCGATGGTAAGCGACCAAAAGGCTGGCCGAAAGAACGGTGACTTGATACGCTGGATGGTGATTTGAAAGTCCTGCGACTACATCCAGATGAGACCTTTGATAAAATAAAATGGCGCTCCCGATCACGAATCCCGCTCGTGAACGGGACAAAAGCTACAGAAAAGTGAAAAGAAGATGATCAGCGAATGACATACTACTAACAAAATAGCATCATCGATACCACGTACTTTTTAATAAGAAAAAAACTCTACGTTGACAATTTTATGTCAGATATTAAACAAAGAATACTATTTGAGCGCCTGGAAAAGTTTGTGTGAAACGATCGGTCAAGAACGAAAGCAGCTTGCAAAAGATTAATTCCACAGCGCTTTAAAACAGACGTAGTTAACAGTTCTGCAAAAATTAAAGCGGCTGGGAGACGCAATGTGATTCTCAGAAACTACCCACCTAAACTATCTGAAATCAGAAAACGATGGTACAGCCTCTGTACGACGTTTAGGCTGCAAAATACTACTTAAATAAAGTTAATATATATCACAATATTATCGGAAACTGACTGGAAATTCACTCAAAGTCTACGGTAATGAAAATTATAATGTGGATCATCATCCTCATCGATGAAAATCTCACCATTATTAATAAAGTTACAATAGGTCACAACTGTCTTTTCCTCGTGGCTGTACTATACCATAAAATACACATACATCGAATGCTCACCCCCACTGACAAGCAGTCTACCATTAGCTCGTTAATAAGATCATAAGCGGACTAACGACTATTTGCATTATGATGCGGAAACAACAGAATAGTCAACTCCCTTTCCTCATGGCACATGCTGTACTGTGGTTGACATCTTTTTCCACCGTGTTAGATTTCCAGCTTATCACGCTCGCATCAACTTCCGGCAAATATAAAAACCGTTAACTGGAGAAAAAAGGAATTTTTGATGACAACCCGCAGCGAAGGGGCTATTATCACTATCATTGATGTTCAAAATTGAATAATTTGAGTACCTCAGATTGGTTCTTCCAGCCATTACAGGACAATAGCGCTCCAAAATTGGCTCATGAACCTATGCTACGTAGATGAAATGGTACCCCACAACTGGCATATTTTCCAGTCAACGCATCAACCAAGGTATTAAATCTAAAACTTACCTCACAGTGGTTCACCCTATATTCGTTCCTTGTACAGGACAGCTACCAAGGGTAGGGAATCTCGTTTCGCAATGGTAAGCTTGACGGCAATTTGGGAATGATAATTCTACCCGTAGCAAACTTATGACCAAAATAAGTAGTGAACCTGATCCGGACCAGCCATCCCGCTATCAAAAGGAAAAACAACAAAAATGGATAAAGAAAAACAGATTATTTTAGTTAATCCGCATTTTTGCTATACTTGCGATTTCCGCGTAACATCAGCTTTTCCATTGCTTGATAACACCCTGACAGTGAAAGAGCCTCTCATTGAACTCAAGGAGAACAATATACAAATAAGGGTCAGCGACAATTATAAAAACCTTTAAATCTATTACTGACTGATCTGATGTACTGACGAGAACCGAAACTTCATTTCCATATACATACACTGTTATTTGTCACATCTTTGCATTAACGCCTCCTATTATGGCGATGCAGGGGGTCTTCACTTCAATATCAAAAGTCTCTCTTACTACGTTTACCATAATAAACCAGAATCTAAAGTTGCAATCCAGTCTGAAGTCGGCTTTCACTAAAGAAGAAACCTGAAGGATTGGCACGCCCACCAGAGTATTACAACCTAATTTTACTTAGACTCTGAGCATTTAGACGATGGAACAATTTTCACTCATATGCTCAAGTGCGAGAGTGTGCATACTCGAAAAATCAAAATTTAGCTCCTTTATGCGGTGTATTATCAAGGAATCATTTTGGCAAGCATTTACAAGCTCCGCGTTCCTACACCATGAGATATCTGAATATTTTCCAGTTATTCGGACAATAGTGATCTTCTCTTTACCTTTTTAAGGTTTTGTGTGAAACAAAACCTTATTAGAATCGATTCGATGTCTGTCTGTCCGTCTGTCTGTCTGTCTGTCTGTCTGTCTGTCTGTCTGTCTGTCTTGTTTTTTTTTTTTTTCATCGTTGGAAGGTGGAAAGGTTCAAAACCTACTGCTGGCTCCTGCCAAACAGTTATGTGAGACTGCTACTCACTAAAACCACCTCCTTCCTCTTCCACTCTCCCCACGGGAATGCTATAAGCATTGCATCGTGGGGCTGGATCAGTTCTTAACTGCGGCGCATTATTGTTCGCTCCCTTTCTTGCTTTCTTCGCAGTTCTTCATGCCTTAGCTGTTCATGAATCATTTTCAGCTCAATTACCACTTGATTCCAAGCCTCCGTTGATTCCAACATAAACTCCACTATATTTCCAGGTGTTAAGCGCCTGTCTGCGATCGCCTCCAGCCTAGTTCGCTGTGCTGTGAACCTTGGGCACTCAAACACAACATGCTCCGCATTCTCAGCGACGTTACCACATCTTGGGCACCATGGTGACTCGTCGTGTCCAAATCGATAAAGATAAGCCCGATAACCTCCATGTCCACTTAAAAACTGTGTTAGCTCGTAGCTTAGTTCCCCGTGATTCCTTTCCATCCATATTCGAATGTGTGGAATGATACGGTAGGTCCAACGGCCAGTTTGTGCCTCGTTCCACCTCTTTTGCCATTTTGCGATGGATTCTCGCCGTGCTAGTTGCCGTCGAAGTACAATAGACTCACCGATTGCATACATATTGTCGTAGAGACGCCGACCTTCATCCGCCAAGATGTCTATGGGGATTGTCCCTGCCAGTACATATGCTGCTTCTCCCGATGTCGTTCGATAAGCACTGCATACCCGGAGTGCACTTAGTCGATACGCCATTCCTAGTTTTCCGCAGTTTGATTTGTTTTCCAGAACGGTTGCCCAAACTGGAGCTGCGTAGAGTAGCACGGAACTAACTACCCTTGAAATAAGACGACGTCGACTTTGTCTTGGTCCACCAATGTTCGGTAGTATCCTCGAGATCGTTACAGCGATGGAAGATGCTTTAGTTGCAGCGCACTCAATGTGTTTTTTAAAGTTGAGTCTTTTGTCAATCATTACTCCCAAATATTTAAGCGACTCTTGGGAGTAAATTGTTTTTCCACCAACTTTAATTTTTACGGTCGTGTCTTTCCTCCTTTTGCTGATTAGCACTAGTTCCGTTTTATGTTCAGCAAGTGATAGACCGGACTCTTTCAACCAGGAATTGATCTCCCATATCGCTTCATTTGCATAGATTTCGATCTCGTCTAAGCGTTTTGCCACTATTGTTACCCCGATATCGTCCGCAAAACCAATAGTTGTCACGCCGTTAGGAAGGCGTAGCGTCAGCACTCCGTCGTACATAATTAACCACAGTAAGGGACCTAAGACAGACCCCTGTGGTACGCCGCACGTCATTGGGAATAATTTCTCTCCATCGTCCGAGTCGCAATATAATCTTCTTCCAAGAAGAAATGCAACAACGATGCGTACAATGTACTTTGGAACCTTTAGTTTGGTTAGAGCCTCTACGATTTTCGTCCACTTTGCAGTGTTGAAAGCATTTTTTACATCGAGGGTCACCACTGCGCAGCATTTGTCATCTTGTATTGCAGCGCGAGCCAGGCCAGTCAACATGCTGATTGCATCGATGGTTGATCTCCCCTTACGAAACCCGAATTGCTTGTCGGATAGGCGTCCTTCCTTTTCCGCAACAGCGAGCAGTCTGTTGTATAATACTCGTTCAAATAGTTTACCAATGGTATTGACCAAACATATCGGTCGATATGAGGAGGGGTCTTCCAATGGTTTACCTGGCTTCGGAATAAGTATCAACTTTTGCAGCTTCCTGTCTGTCTGTCTGTCTGTCCGTCTGTCTGTCTGTCTGTCTGTCTGTCTGTCACACCCGATTTATTCGGAAACGGCTGGACCGATTGTCACGAAAATTGGTAAGAGTATGTAATCTGCCGTTCCCTTTACATGCAGCAACTGGCGCCATTTTGTGTTAAGTTTTAGGGGGGCTCCCCATACAGGTGAAAGGAGGGTGCAAAATTTTTTTTCACAGAATGTAGCCATGTGGGATATCAAATGAAAGGTCTCAATTAGTACTTTTCGAAACTGGTTTAATATTTGATATTGGGTGAAACATAGGGGAGTGAGGACTCAAAATGTGACCCCCAAAAAGTGTAACAGGTCTCGTTCTCAGAACCTATCCAACCGAAAAATCCGAAAAAAATCACAGTAATGCATCTCTATGAAATCTAGGCCTCAAAATATATCTGGTTCCGATATCTGCACAAATAAAGTTAATAATAGTATATTTATATATTTTAGAAATTTACCCGGCACCCCCCTTATGTTCATCGCAGAAGTACAGAATTTAGCACAGGTATAATAAAGAACATGGTGCACAATTTGGTCAAGTTTGAAGAAAATCCAACTATTACTAACAAAGTTATAGGGGTTGAAACTTTACAATTTTTTGTGAATTTCTTGCACTCTACAACCTGCATGACGTCATCATCACATGTCAATTCGTCAATACCACAACGAAATGAGTTCTTATGGATGGGGGCGGAAAGGATTATTTTGTTTTAGTTTTTAGTCATTTGTATATGAATATCAATTACTCCAACCAGACACGTGTGTATGTAGGTATATAGTATATGCGTCCTGATGAACTAGGCGGGTATTGCTTAATTCAGACAGATACAAGAAGTAAATCGGAAATATGGGCACGATCAATTGATATACGTGCATATATGTGTACAGTATTCGGAAATAGGCAGTTTGTTTGTTTAGGGTGAGCGTAATATCTACGGCTGTAATATGTACGTATGTCTCGTAGTTTGGAAAAATATGAAGGAGTATGTTGGATTTGTAACTATATACGGATAGAAAAATGTGCGTTGAAATTTCTTAGATAAGATGAACACAAAACCTTTATACCCGAAGCGGGAGCTTGCGGTATTCCGACTTGTTTAAAACAGGATTAGCACCGCCTTTGAAGAAGTAACGGATTACTTCGACCTGGTTGAACTTAATCTCAGCTCATGTTGGGTGAGGGTCAAAATTGTATATTTCACGTGCATATATCGCCGTCTAAGACGTTGTGACATTGTACAGTGCTGATAGTGCGTCGCACGGAATGCACCCACTGCCGATGCACTGAACTACCGTCGGCATATCTGGCAGACTGGCACGAGCGCCGCGCGGGGAGGTACCTTCTCTCCACAGCCTCATTGTAGTGTAAACGTGTAATAAAATAGAGCGAGTTGTAGGCTATATAATTTATTCAATATTAAATTTAGTGAAACGAAAAACACGAGTAAAATAACAATTTATAAAGAATGTCCAAGGTGTTTTGTGGCACGCATTCAAAGTGGCGACCCCGACTTCGGCAGCATGCGTGCCGAAAACCACAACGAAAGCTATGGTGACAACAGATCCAACTCTACTGAGGATTTGCAGACTTCACCGCTGAGCCATCATGCTCAAACACCCAAATCTTAAATCTCGAACGGCCACACCATAGTGCTGTCTTGTCACACCACCCACATTGCATACAAATTTTCCGAAGCCAAGGGGAAGGTCGATCGTCGTTCCGGGTATACCACCAAGAAAACCGTTCTCGAGGAAACGTCAACTTCTGCGGCAGCGATTTTCTACTCCAGGAATGTGCCTACAATAGGGGTTCTCTCATTTCAGCAGCTACGGCAATTTGGGGTAGATTCTTATTGCCAACAACTGTGATTGTCCGCGTGCAGTGAAGGCACTAAAAATCGATACAAAAGGAATATAGAAGGAAGCATTAACATTCACTTTACTAATGAAATATGCGAACTTGTAATCTAATTACTACTAATTCAGTCAAGTAGAATAATACAATGAAATTGTATACTCTCTGCAATAGCCGACGTGAAGTTTTTAATAGTGCAGGTTCCGCTCCGGTCTCCACTCGGTTCGCTTTCAACGGTGGTTGTGTTGCTTTAGTGGGGGCGGATATTATTTTTCTTCGCCCCACTCGATCGCTCCCCTCGATCAACCCAATAGACGCCACCCTATATGTCGCAAGAAGAGAACACGACATTGGACACTACGACGCTTCGATGTAAAGGTGCCCCGCTTTTGGCGGCGCAATATGGCGACGTGGTTCGGCCAATTAGAAGTACAAGTTGCCCTCACGAGCGTTACAACTTCTTTACAGCGGCCGCAGTTTGAAAGCTGACAGCGACTGTGAGCATTTTGCGTTCGGGAGGTAGATCTCGATCCCAGACAATTTGCTATGTATCAGTATATGCACTTTTAATACAAAAAACTAGGCTCGTTGGGTGCTTTGGCGGCGGCTGCCCGAAGCGCACCGCCACGTCGTCTTACAATTTTTAACACTCTGAGCAAACGTTGCCTTCTAAGATAAACTAAACTAAAGTCGTCAGGGAAAATTTCCATCTGCGCAAACGACACTTCTCCGAAAATACTGCAACACACTACTGAACACTACCGGCTCCCCTATCTTCTCAAAATTGAGTCCCCTATCACATCACAAACTGGCTATTGCAAAAAAAAGGTTTGAAGATCTCATGAAACAGGGTATATCCAGGCCTTCCAATAGCTGGTGGTCCTCATCACTCCAAATGATTCCTAAGCCTAATGGCGAATGGAGACCTTGCGGAGATTAGAGGTGTCTGAATGCTCAGACAATTCCCGACCCCGACCATATTCCATGACTTTGCGCAATACCTCATTAATCGTCGTGTTTTAGGACCTTGAATCTGGCCAAGACGTATCAACAAATCCTTGTAGCTCCCAAAGACATACCGAAAATGGATATTTGCCCAACTTTCGGACTCTTCTCTCTCTCTCTGCAGTGTAGACATTCCAGGGATGCATCCTCTCTGTTCTACTAAACTTGGATTTATGTTTCGTATTCGTGGATGATGTCTTGATTGCCTCTTCTTCCGAATCTGAGCATTTGGGCCATCTCGAGTGCATTTTCAATGTCTCCGTGAGACCGATCTTGTTCTAAACGTGAACGTGAAATTTTTGGACCCCTGATGGAATTCAACTAGACCCAGACAAGGTCAAAGCGATCAAAAACTTTCCACTGTCAACCATGGTGAAAGATCTGCGGCGGTTCTTGGGCATGCTAGGCTTCTACCATCTTTCCTGCCCAAGGCCGCTCACCACCAAGCAATCCTTAACGCTTACTTGTCTGGCTCCAGAATTAAAGCCACTCGCGAGGTTGTATTGTTTAGAAAAGCCGCCCGGGCGATTTAAACCATCAAGTAACAGTTAGATGCTACACGTTTGGCATTTTCTCGGCGAAATGCATTCCCAGCCGTGTAATTTCTTTTGCGGTGATTGTAGATGAGCACAAGAGCTTCGCGTGAGTATAAATCAGCATCATTGAGATGTTTTGCAGCCACGACCAGTGCTATGTCGCCATAGCTTCCTCCAGAAGGTAAAAATTAAGTTCATCGTTGCACACAAAATTCGACAGTAGTGGGCCCAATACGGAGCCCTACTGGACAACGTACTCATGGGGCACGTCATATCAAAGTCTCCTTTCTGCTGACAATAGTTATCCGTCATATTCATTTTTCTTAGAAACCGTTATACCGATTGACACCAAATTTGGTGAGAAAGTGGGAACTGCAAGCTCTCACGCATACGTTTCATCGTTCTACGTGGAATTTAAAGGGGGTTTCCATGCATGCAAAAAGGGGGTGTACCATTTTTTTTCATCGAATATGCGAGTATGAAATGACTGGTGTCTGTTAGCACTTTTCAAAGCTGGTCTCAGCCCTTTCATTTAATGAAAAGGGACCCATTCTCAGAACCCACCCAACCGAACACTTTGAAAAAATTACAAATTCTCTACACTCAAAAAAAATTTGTAAAAACACGCTTAAATAGATCTGAGTCCAATTAAGCAGTACTTCTAGCGATTGAATTATTTGAAATAATAAAAAGTTGTATTTCCTATTCGCCAGTGTTAATTTATTGGTATTGCTAATACCGAAATTGCGGGAACCATTTGCTGCCCTCATCAGTGCTAGCAAGTCTCTCTTGTGTAGCCCTACGTATTTTATTATCACATTTATAGTGTCAATTTTCAAAATACACCACACCACCTCATATGATAAGGGTAAATTTTCATCAATATTTTTTAGAGTGTAGGTTCCGAGATATTTTCAAAGCTTAAGTTCATCAAAGAATCATGCCCTGAGAACAAGCGTTTTCCCTCGCAAGTCCAATTTTTAAATACCTAGTAGATAGCAGGCTTCGTGTTTCATCATCATAAACTGAGAACCTTTCTCATCTAATCTCGCCATAGGAAGCCGTCCTTCCGTCCTCGAGGGTTACTGCTTAAATTTGCTGAAGTTTAATATCGACCATTAGATCCAAATTCCTACCATACGTAGAGAACTTTTATAAATAAAATACCAGACTCTCCAACTTCTCAACTATTTTCTGATGCTGCAGGAACTTTTATTTAATTTCAACTATAATCATCCGATGGATCATAGTCTTGCGTAAAAATGCTTTAAATTTGTCGAATGCCTGCACTAAAACCATATTCTTGTGGCGACCCGCTTACTTCATCTGAACATACTCAACCGTCAGAAGAATGTAGAAACCTTGCAACACATTCGCCTGGTTCAATCAGCTTAATCTCGAAAACAGCCTGTCATAAATCACAGCTCCAGAAAAGGAAATGAAAAAATCCATTGAACTAATCATAGATCTCATAACCAGGCAGCATAACAATGGACGGTTACTCGCTCGTCGTCCACTCCAATTGTTAATTTTGTAACTTTAACCTTAAGCGCACCCCAAGGTCTTTATCCACTATTTAACTACTGCACTTAACAACGGTCGAGTGCCACTAACAAGGAGGTGCCAGAGCCAAGCAATTCTCAACTACCAAGTTGCCAAGCAGCCTCTAATTGAACTGTTAGAATAGCCGCGGTTGAGTAATTTACCAAAAGTTTAATCGCTAATCTTCCACACAATCAGATTAAGAACGCTTGTAAAACGCCTCCTTTAAGTAGTGCATTTATTACTGTGAACAGATAATCTATTATTAAGCAGGGGCTGCCGGTTGTTGGGAGTTATAGGAACTTTGGTGAAAAAAGAAAAGGATGCCGCCAGCGACGATGAAGTGCTTGGCAAATTCATCGGTCATAAATAGCCAACGGGCTATTAGAAGTCAGCACATAGCAAGGGCAAAAATGCTAGCTATTGTGGGTTCGGAAGAAATTCGGAGAAAAAGATTGAAAAGTTTTGTGGCAGCTTCCTAACAACGGTTTCCCAGAACAGTCCCTGACTTGCAACACTTTTTCACATTTCAACCCGAGGAGGTCGTGCTGCCACACCCTGACGTGACTCCAAAGTACTAGTTTGCAGCAAATACGTAAATTAATTGAACCTCTTTCGCGTTAAGTTTACTCCATAGCTAACGTTCGTTTCGAACCAATTTAATTCAAGGCAGAACAAAGTTCGACCTTAATAAATTATTCGAATCTTGACAAACGCTCGTTCGTTAGATTCAGTTTGGAGGACTTAAAGGCTCCATCCAGCTTGGTTTTCACAGAAATAGCTGACTCCGCGCTCAAAATCACGGGGGACAACATCGATCAGAAATATGTCTCCCGGAGAGAATGCAACCGAGGACTAGCTAAATGGCTTAAACGTTGCAGATGACTTTTGTTGTATGACGGTAACATTCTTGTTTGGCTGTGCAGGTGTCATTTGGAAATTCCTACTAGTCTGCATGAAATGTGTGCCCGTGTACCCGTGTGCCCATAACGACCGACACCTTACTCTTGTGTTCGGCATTCGATTGACTGAATCGCAATTGTTCCACTTCATAAATAATAATTAGCGCCAAACTGTAACGATCTTGATCCGATTACAATAGTCTTGTGTAGGAGCTCGTATCCAACTGAAATGATGAATTAGAAGTCGAATTGAGTAATGGCTTATAATTCCTATTCGAGGGCTGTCGGCATTATTTGAGTTTCGTAAACGCGGAGAGTTTTGGTGTTGCAGGAAACGCTGCACTGAACGCAATAGTTCCTTAATTGCAGGTCGATCGCGGTATTTGAATAGTCAAAAGTTGACAAAGGGAATTGACTGTTATGACAATAATAGGAACAGCTCTGAACTGCATTTATGGCAAAAAAGAATCCGCTCAGTTACCTGATTGATCATTTATACACTGTTGATTTTCGCACGTGTGTGGAGTTCATTTCACACCCCTTAGCAAAGTAAATACATATCGAGGGAGTGCCGTAAGCCCTTCCTGTCTTATTTCAATTTAAATATGGTACCACTTCAAAGAAAACTAATTAAAACCGCAATCGTGACTAAAAGCTTCCCCTCATTGTATCAAAGTCAGGCGGTTGAGTCTTTTCCTGGTAAATGAAAATGATTTGCATCTTTCCATGAAATGTAAATGGGTGTGATTGGCTATGTTGGTAAAGAGCAATTATTATTTAAGAATGGTAATGAAGCGATGAATGAGAAAAAATGTATGAACTGGATAATAGGAGATGCATCGTGCGGCTGATTCATTATTTACATCTTTATACACGTATGCGACCGATAATTCCAAACGTCCTTAATACCAAAATCCGGGCATGCAGTGCGGCTCCTATAGTCGTGCATAACTGAAAATATTATTACGTAAGCAAAGAAAGTTTATTTTAACTCAAACAATCACCGAAATTAGGATATGTTGGCTTTCCATTTGAATGAAAAATTGTTCATTGGGGATGTCCCAAGCACCCAGTCAATTCATGATTCACTCGACTAATTGAGAAATAACTGCATGCTATGCTTTTCGTGCCTCGGACCCCATTTTTTGTACAAAGTGCACTATTTTCCAAAACCTCACATTATTTTCAGAAAAATTGAGTATTTTCCCAAAAAAGACGCGTTGGTGCATTAAAACCGGGAGGGGCACTTTCGCTTCGATTGATGCAGTCCGGGATCAACTGGATGTAGATTCAGGGCTTCATCTATTAAAAAAAGGGATTGTTTCAGCTCTGATCAGCCTGAACCCGAAAAAAATTAAAAAGAACCACCAAATTCTGGTTGGTGTGTCCGGATGGTTCAAGTGATTAAAGCACTGGACTGTTCGTAGCGGAAGGTGGCCGTTCAAATCTCACTAGTGGCAGGGGGATTTTCTAACGTGACTAGATGTCGAATACCAGTCGATTCAGCTGTGAATAAGTACCTGAGTCAGATCAGGGTAATAATCTCGGGTGAGTGCAATGCTAACCACATTGCCTGCATCCTACAGTGTATTGCAGTGCACCGTTACGGTCTTGAATGAAGTGCATACACACTTCAAGGCCCTGATCCAATATGAATTCATGCGCCATAGATTATTATTATTAAATGCTGGTTATCATTTATAGCCACGGTACGGTGTGATGGTCATGCCGGTTGCATGTCATCCTTTCAATCTCGTAGACACGGGTTCCAGCCCCTATTAATCATGGATGTTTGTGTTGATCTTTATGCTGTTTCGCTGTTGTTGGCTTATCATTTGGACATTAAGTTGGAAGATAATAAAACAAGCTCGGTCTCATTGAAAATCAAATAGGAGCAAAAGAACATGAATATGAGAAATATTGTGTGAATGCCATAAACTCAACTAAGGAGCAAATAGGATGCATACTTACAGCAATTTGCTCCAAGGAGACAGGTGAGTTCCCGGTCCATATCCTCCGCCCATCTCTGTCCATCCTCTGCCGTGGAACAAATCGTCATTCATTATTTTTGGCATATGTTAGGTGCAATTACTTTGGTTTACAAGTTCGATTTGTACCCCCCTCAGCAGCACAGGAGGATCTTTGCTACGAAACATTCCAAACTGGATGCTAATGTTAAGATAGTTGAACTTTCAAATTTTGTACAAATGAGCGAAAGCTTTGCCCAATGATACAAACAAGAAGAATGCGAGGACCAGTCCATTGAAAACCTTGCATTGTTAGTGTTTATTTTCAATCCGCCTCTACTTGCCACTTCTCCAAATCAAGTCACATTTAGATCCCACCCCAAGATCCACGACACGATAAATTAGTAAACAAACGTCATTAGCGTGTTTGAGGAAATATGGCATGGTTTATTGGACTCCTCCAGCCAAGACGGCATGAAGAACGTTAACATTTTCCATTTTACAATGATACTTTTGAGACGTTCTTTATTATGCTCTAGAATAATTTTAACTATTATCTTTCCGATGGCAGAAAGCGCGTAAACACCTTTTCAGTTTTCGCACTCAAAACGAAACTCTTCGGAATATTGCTGATCATCCCCTTTTTCCGCAAATTGAAATAGATATCACATAACCAGCGTTTCAAGTGGAGTCCTCTGATGACACTGCGAGGCTTCACGGAAAAGTTTCATAAGAACTATTACTTCGCGGGGTAGGTTTGCTCTTAGGCACTCATCCTTCTCCTATTTGCAGCTTTCCTCCTTCTTTGTTCTTTCAGCAACTCCTCCTGCATTTGGATGATTGCGGAGCTAACCGCAAGCCACTTCTCCTCGGACTCCAGCATCTCAGTAACTAAGCTCTCCGGGGTGCCGCTCCTGCACAGCACCTGGTTTAAGCTCCTTCTCTCCATCGCAAATCGTGGGCAGTGAAACATCACATGCTCTGGATCCTCCGGTATGCCATCGCATCTGGGACAGTTCGGAAAATCATCCAACCCAAAGCGGTGCAGATACTGCCTGTAGCAACCACCGTGTCCCGTGAGGAATTGGGTAATGTGGTAGTTGGTATCCCCATGTTTTCGCTCAAGCCACACCCTAATGTTGGGAATGAGCCTGTGCGACCACCGACCTTTCGCAGACTCGTCCCATCTGCGTTGCCAGAGATCAAGCGACTCTGACCTTGCCGCATTTCTACGCTGTGCATGCCCCTCCATATGTCTTGCATTGTACAGGACACTCATTTCTTTCGCCAGAATGTCAACCGGGATCATGCCTGCCACCACCAATACTGCCTCATCTGATGTGGTTCTAAAAGCACTGCAAACCCTCAAAGCCATCCGCCGGTAAACCGAGTTCACCTGCTTCCGTCTCTGATAGTTTGCAAGCGCCTCCGCCCACACAGGCGACGAGTAGAGCAGGATGGAACGCACCACTCCGGCTAGCACCAACCTCCGGCAATGTTTCGGCCCACCAATATTTGGCAACATTTTTGCAAGTGCCGTGGTGGCACTGGCTGCCTTTTGGCATGCATACTCTAGGTGGTCCCTAAAACTCAATTTGGTGTCAATTATTACCCCCAGGTATTTGATAGCCGGCTTTGATACGACCGTATGTCCACCGACCTTCACTTTTACAGTATTATTTTTCCTGCGTTTCGTTATCAAGACCACTTCCGTTTTCGCGTCCGCCAAGGTCAGCCCGGCCTTTTCTAGTCAGGACTTTACCGCTCTCACTGTTTCCGTTGCGTAAACCTCCACATCTTCTGGGTGTTTTGCTGCAACAACCACAGCTAGGTCATCAGCAAAGCCGACAATCGTAGTCCCCTCTGGGACGGGAAGAGCAAGCACCCCATTATACATGATATTCCACAACAGGGGACCAAGTACCGATCCCTGTGGTACCCCGGCTGTGACAATGTACTCTTTGGGGCCCTCATCCGTCCCGTACCAGAGAGTCCTCTCTGAGAGGTAGTTTTCCACCAAATTCGCTAAGTATCCGGGGACACCTATGTCAGCCAACGCCCCTTTAATTCTATTCCAGTTGGCCGAGTTGAATGCGTTTCTGACATTCAACGCCACCACAGCACAGCAGCCGCCAGAAATCAGTGCACCTTTTGCCAGGTTTACCACCATGCCAATTGCGTCCACCGTAGAGTGGGCGCGTCGGACACCAAACTGGCGTTCCGACAAACCATTGTTGGCTTCGACGATGGGCAGGAGTCTGTTGTAGATGAATCTCTCCATCATCTTCCCCATTGTATCCAACAGGCAGATAGGACGATACGACGCTGGGTTTCCAGGTTGCTTGCCAGGCTTCGGAAGCAACACCAACTTTTGCTTTTTCCACTGGGCAGGGAATATTCCTTCTTTTAGGCACGCCTCGAAGGTGTTGGCGAAAAGGTCGGGCCTAGTCTTCACTGCCAGTTTCAAA
The DNA here is from genome assembly GCF_905115235.1 of Hermetia illucens. NCBI lineage: Eukaryota > Metazoa > Arthropoda > Insecta > Diptera > Stratiomyidae > Hermetia > Hermetia illucens. The sequence goes on along the minus strand of NC_051849.1, from coordinate 94,074,245 downwards.
GCTCGGTTGGGGATGACATCCAAACCTGGGGCCTTGTTGTGACCGAACCTACCACATATTTCCCGCAGCTCCTCCACAGTTACAGGCGGTATTATGCCGTCATTTAGCTGGACAAAAATTTGCCTTCCCCTATTTTCGTGGTGAGCGAACAGAGCGTTAACAATCTGTTTCAGGAGGCGCGCACAGGTCACCTGGGGTGATTTCCGCAGCCTTTTCATCACCACTCTGTAAGCCTCGCCCCAAGGGTTTATGTCGGCATGGTCGCACAGCTGTTTGAAGCAGTTCTTTTTGCTCCTCCGAATGGCTTCCTTTAGGCGGCCACGCAATTGCTTGTGTGCCTCCTCTCGACCGTCGCTACCGGGTTTTCCCCTGAGCCTCTGGCAAAGCCTCCTTGCCCGAAAACATGCGGCTCGCAAACTTGCGATTTCATTGTTCCACCAGTAGTTGGGTTGCCTACTGGGGAGCAATCGCCTTCTGGGCATAGTAGCATCGCATGCTTCCGTCACCCATCGAGTGATCTGGGTGGCTTTCTCTCCAGCCGTACCATTCAGGGATATGTCGCATTAGAGCACCGCGGAAAACGTGTCCCCCTCAAACGCTTTCACTGTCCAGCCAAGCATACCCGGCATTTTGCGAAAACTCTTTTTCGAGCTCGATCCGCCCTTGATCTCTATGCAGATTGCCTGGTGGTCGCTGTGTATAGTCCTCACTGACATGCCAAGCGATTCTACTGGCTAAAGTGGCACTCACGTATGTCAGGTCCACTATAGACCCCAGGCCCCTTCCCCGGAAAGTGTACGAAGACCCAACATTCGCCAGTACCACGTCCAGCTCCGCGAATGCTTCGAGGAGAACACGTCCCCTCACATTAGTTATCCGGCTGCCCCATTCAAGAGCCCACGCATTGAAATCGCCTCCTATTATGATCGGCCAACGTCCTCTTGCATCCAAAACAAGAGCAGCAAGCATCCGCTCATACTCGACGAGTGTAGCGCTGGGTGGAGCATAGCAGCTGTAGATGTGGATGCCCTTCACCTTCGCTCTGATGAAGCCCTCCTCCGGGTGCTCCATTATTTCCTGGAAGGCTTGTTCTCCACAAGTCCACAGGGCTGCTTGGCCCGTTTGGTCTTTGACCCAAACGCTACCACCGCGGTTTCGGTATGGTTCACTTAGTATGGCCACATCGATGTTTTTCTCGCGGATGGTTTGCGCGAGTAGATCCTGCGCCGCCTCGCAGTGGTTGAGGTTGATTTGTATCAACCTCATCTGCGATTTGTGCTAAGGGCTCTCCTGTATTCCGGGCACATGCTGCTGCCTGCAATGTGCCGATGGTCCACACCCTCCTTTCCTTTGCACAGTAGACAATTTGGGTCAGCTCCGCAGTCCTTGCTGATGTGGCCCTCCACTCCGCATCTCCTGCATTGCTTTGACCTGTCATTTGGGTTAGTGCATGACTTCGCAATGTGACCAAAGCCAAGGCATCTAAAGCACCGTTTTAACGCCACTTGTTCCCTAAGGCAACACATAACCCAGCCTATTCTCACTCTCCCTGCTGCTAACAGTTTGAGTGCGTTCTCCACTGGTAGGCTGATGATGGCGGTTTGTGTTCCCCCATAGGCTTTCCTTAGAGTTTTTACCGCTGACTCTTGTAGTCCGGCAAGATCGAACTGTTTCTCCAACGCTTCGCAAACCTCCTCCTTCGTCGTGATTTCATCTATATCTTTGCAGATTATAGTGATCTCCGGCCTGCTAGCTCTTATGTCGGCTTCCTGCCCTAAAGTCTTCCCGATTTGGCTTAAGAATTTGTCCGCGGTTACATCCTTGGATTTCTTAAGTTCCAACATAACATCTCCCTTCTGCGACCGTCTTATACGGCTGACGTTGTCTCCCAAATTGGTGAGTTCGGGGTCTGCCTTCACTTTCCTGAGTATGTCGGCGTATGACCCTTCGCCTCGTTTGGAAATGAAAATCACCTCCGGTCTAATCTTCCTCCGATAGTTTCTTTTCCGCGGTTCTACCTTCCTCCAAGCTTCCGCATCCGCCTTTGAAGGTTCGATCCCTTTTCTCGAGGTAGCCACTGCAGTATTTTCCCTGGTAGCTTCAGACGTACTTTTCATGAACTCCGCCTTTTTGGGAGTTGAGTCCTTTCTTCTTTTCGGGGTTTGCTGGCCTGTTGAGTCATTCAGCTTCTCGCGCAGCCTCTTCCCCGGTTTCTCCCCTTTTGTGTTTTGAACCGGCGTTACTTGAGTTGCCTGTTTCACTTTTCCTATCGGCGACTTCCGTACTCGTTCATCCTGGGCCTTGCCGTACGTCAAACGGATGCCTCTTATCATGGCCCTTATATTTTGGTGAATGTTCCTGCGCTCCTTTATGAACTCACACAGCTCCATGATCTTTTTACCGAGGGCAGTAAAGGCAGCTCCAGACTGATCATTGCCCAAAACATCGCTCGGGTGAATCGGCGTCAGCGATTCTTCCTCATCGAAGACTCCCGCTATACGCTTCCCACTGGGGGTAGCGATCGTGGAGGCTTGTGCCCGTGTGGGAGGGGATCTGCGAAAAATCGAGCTCCTTCTGAACGGATCCATCACTGGAGCCAGTTCAAGTTCCTCCCGTACGCTTGTAACATTAGATGCCACAGTAGCCAAGGTTCCCACTACTGAGGCACTGCGGTCGTTGGATATCGACGGCCGGGAGCCCGCTTGCTCACTCCCAAAAACCGCCGGCACTGGGTTTCCGAAGCCCTGCACCGTAACTTCGTTCTTCTTCTGCTCCTCCATGTTTGGTTTTATTTCTGGGTATCCTTCCCATAGCCAATTTTTATCCACGGGTGGGCGTTTACTTCCCACCTACCCGGCCTGCGCATAAACATGCGCATACACGCACATCTCCGGATGCGTGCATGTGCATGGCCATGACACATTCGCCGAGCATTCCCTTATCCGCACGAAGGGACGCGCCTGATGGGAGATTTGGCAACTCCACACAGGGAGTTGACCCCTTCGTAGGAACTTCATGGTGGTTGTGTCCATACCACGGGCAGAACTCCTTAAGCTTAAGCATGGAGTTGCTCAGGTGTTACAAAGTCCTTGCAAGCATAATGAGGATATCCCCGATTAATATGGAGTGGCAACGGCCCTGACAAAATTTGCGAAAGGGGCGTCTTCGATGGTTATGGTCATGTAATTCGCGCTAACGAGAATTCACTCACCAAAATTGCTCTGAACATCGAAGTCGATGGTAAGCCACCAAAAATCCGGCCGAAACAACGGTGGCATGATACGCTGGATGGTGATTTCAAGGCTTACTCAAGGCTCAACTACATCCAGATCACAAGAAGCATAACGTCGCAAGGAACATAGAGGTACCCCTCAGTATCCTTTGATATAATTTCGGTTAAACCCAGGATATCTATCTATCATCGCCAAAGTTCTCGCTTAAATTACAGAAACGAGTATTTTAGGGGCTCTCGACGCTGTTGTCGAGGGGCATGCGAATAGTCCAGGAATCAATCATAAACGATTCTCTCTAGTCAAAGTTCAATGATTGAATGACCATCAGAATCCCTTACTATTCCCCGATTTTCACCAACAGACTCGAATGATTGAAGACCGGCATCTCCTAATATTTCTGTAAGAAGATGTCGAAGAAGGATGGAGCACCCGCGCAACCCGCGACTGAAGTGCAACAATATTAAGGAGGCAGTCTGTCATCTCTTTCCGGCTTAACAGTGACTTCACGAGCACTTAAATAGCAAGTGTTTTTATTCTCAGTACCAAACTACAGCTTTGCAAAATATACATAAAATGCTCTCTAAACTGCATAAATGCCAGAAGCATAGACAACATATGTTATGTTAGACAAACCAAAGGGTGTTACAGCTCGTTAGGATTTTAAATTAATGAAGAGCGAATTCAAACAAATGTTGAGCGCGAGCGAGAATTCTAATTCGTTTGTGCCAGTCAGCGAAGGCTGACGTGTAGGGACACGAAAAACAAAGCCAGTGAGATTCACACTTAAATTTTGCTATACAAATTGCGCTTTATGCATATGAGGAGAATTAGCGAGACTTAGAACTAATCTGACAAGTGACCATGATTTTCATTCAGTGGGATAAATTTTAAAGGCGAGGCTCATTACGGATAAAGCGATTAAATTATAATTCGTCGCTTCCCCCTTTTCAAATAATATCATAGGCATGATTATATAACTTTGAAATGAGGATCCCTACTACTTCCTTATATCGAGTTGGAAAGCGTCATTTTAAACTTAAAACTCATACTATCCATACCATGCCATGAAATCTACAAGGGTAAGAAGGGGATAAGTCATATGAACGTGGAAACAGATGATGGATAAGTATTCATGAAACCTTAAACATGCTAACTTTATGCATGTAAGTATAATTGAACGATTTAAAAAACAACTGATGAAACACTAAATAAATAGTTCACAAAGGACCAGAAGAAGTCGAGCGTTAGGTTAAATTGAAACGATCCGAAGTTCGAAGTGTGGCGGGCTTGTCGGTGTTTATTAAAGAGATGCCCTCTTACTACTCTTCTTCGCTCTTATAATGCATACTGTTACACCCGACAAACAAGGCCCAGCACCCTATACACTGCTTTATGCAGATGACTTTTCTTAGCATTTCATAGCAAAGCTGACCTCGAGCAACTAGTTCAAAAATGGAATGATCGCCTCATACAACACATACATTGAATCTGAATAAAACAAAATTGTTTAGCGACTGATCATCATGAAAAAGAAATTATCAACTGATCATAACTGAGCGATTTAAATATCTCGGATCAATGTTATCAGCAATGCCGAACTGCGTTATGAAATTATTTCACTGATAGCACAACTTAGATGAAGTGGCATTCTACAACCGGCGTCCTTTGTGATCGACGTATCAACAAACGTCTCAAATCTAAAATTTACCGCTTTGTCGTTTACCCTATCTCCATCTAAGGCTCTAAGTGTTGGCCGACTATAAACGACAATGAACAGCGCCCCACGGTAAGCGTAATACGTCATGATCACATCTGAAATGAGGATGTTCACCATCGATATGGGATTGCATTAATCGAGGAAAAATTGCGTAGGAGGCGTCCTCGATGGTATGGTCATGCAATTCACGTGAATGAGAAGTGCTTGTGGGTAAAATCCGGTTAAATAGGTGAAAAAGGGGGCGATGATCCAGCTCGGAAAGTCTATACGCCTGAGTAGTCTTAATTGAGGGAGTCTGAAAATATGAGTCATAACACCAACTTGGACTCAGGTTTCAGCTCGGGAAATATTAAAAAGACTCGGAATTCGTTTCAGTCCTTTCTTCTCAAAACGCCTCCTGCAGAATCGTGCCTTAGACGGTTCAGTTATTCAAAATTTTACCTGTTGTTTCATTACAGATTTTCATTTGATCTATTTCTTATTTGATTCCACTTCTTGGTTTTGTTTCGGCACATACATGTGCCAGCGTTTAACTTTTTTATCAACAAAGGTACTGTTATAAGTTTAGTACCCTTTAAAGTTAATCGGTATCCTCGTACTTTCTTCCATCTTTAAGGTTTTGTGTCAAACAGAACCTTGTTCAAATTGACTTACTGTCTGTCTATTCTTCCGTTTGTCTGTCTGTCTGCCACACCTTATTTCTCTAAAACGGTTACTCTTTGATAGGAAATTTGATAGAAAGGTGGGACCTGTGAATCCCATTGCATGCAGGGAGTAACATAGTTCCACGTTGAGTTTTGGGACGCAGGCAGCAGGTGGGGGTTTCACCGAGTATAATTGTATGGGGTATCAAATGAAAGGCCTCAATTAGTGCTTTACGAAAGCGGATATTTGTTGTCACATTGGTTGCAAAGGGGAGGAGTTGGGGGGTCCAAAAAGAATCAGTTACTTCAATGATCCGTTCTGAAATACTACCGAACGTAACTATTTGAAAAAAAATTATGGTAGTCCATGCACATGGTATCTAGGCCGGAAAATACTCTCCATACCAATATCAGTTTAAATAAAGTTAAAAATAGAAGGAGAACCCCCCCCCCCCCCCTTCCTTTAAGTTTATCTCAGAACCGTAAACTTGCAATAATATAGGCTATACTAGAGAGCATAATACTGCCAACTTTGGTAGGAATCTCATTGCTGCCAACAAAGTTACTTTTGTGTAAATTTTGTGCATTCTAAGACTTTGAAAGTCAGTATAATACTAAGGTGAATGCTCTGGCAAACTAAATGTATAAACGTTATGAATTAGGTACAAACGGGACAAATGGCGACTCAAATGTGTTTATGTAATTAATGCGCAAAACCTCTCATACCTGAAGCATTCAGCTTCCCATTTCCCGACTTGCTCAGTACTACTAAATAGCGCCTGCTTTTGAGAAAGAGCATGCTATAAAAATCAAACACTTTGGCGGTACTCAATTTTGGCTCCAAAGTGCCCAGAGTGATTGATATTTATTTACTGGAACATGGGAAGGGAAGTACATTCTTAGGCATATAACAACACTTTGCCTTTCAGCAGGACAACAAACTGAGTATACTTCTTTTTCAGGACGAAAATGGTTATTGTATATTGTCCCCATTCGGTAAACCTTAACCTTGTTCAAAATGTGTAGTCATCATCATCATCAACGGCGCAACAACCGGTATCCGGTCTAGGCCTGCTTTAATAAGGAACTCCAGACATCCCGGTTTTGCGTCGAGGTCCACCAATTCGTAGTATTTGCTCAAATTCCAGGCCCACATACAGCATATCTCCTCGAAAAATTATTTCCGAAAGACATTGTAGGAAGTTAGGAAGGAAATTTCCCCCGATCTGATTCAATACCTCTAAAGTTCGATGCATTATTGTCTTACAGTTGTAATTGCATTAATTAATGTCCAAATTTGGTTGGTCTTCAAGTAGAATCCATTCATTTTTCTTGCTGTGCTAATATTTTTATTGCACTTCTTTCTCTTTACCTTCTCTGGATGGGAACCAATGGGTTGGCCTTATATTTGTATCGTTTCATACTTGTTTAAATGTGTACTCTACAACCTCGTCGTTCCTAAACCATTTTTTGCACTGTACTAAAAATATTGGTATTCACATTTCATGATATGCACGGGTATGAAACAAAATTCAACAACAGTAGAAGTGAAGACTTTGTTTTTTTTTTGTTTGAACCCGAGCGCACTCATATACGCTAAAAGTTCTATTTAGTACCTTTTTGTCACAAAATTTAATAGTAATTTTTCCGCTTCCGACAACATAGATGACAACACCAATTTTTTAAACAAACTACTCGCTCAAAACTATCCGTAATTAAATACAACAAAAGCAAAAAGGTAACTAAAATCAAAAGAACTAAACGCTAGAAAAATACTAATGATGCATTGGTATTAAGTTATATGTCAGTTAAGGTGATGCCAACTTGAAAAAAAAACGAAAGTTATCAGTTATTGTACTTATTCTCCTAGTTATAGCGGAGGAAATTAAAGCCTCATTCACTCTGTACCCTGCTACTCGTCCCACCGATGGAACTGATATGTTCACGAGCACCCCTCCTGATGAATTTGAAGAGCCGGGAGTAACCGTTGCCTTGATTCCTTTTGAGAAGTTCATCTTTCGGTGTTCTATAAATTTCCAGTCTATCGGCCACGTCTATTTTCGTTGTATCTCTTGTGTTCTTCGCCAACCTTATGTTCCCCTTGGAAACCATGTGGTCCGACATGTTCCACTACCTTTCATCTGAAAATCGCCAAAACGTGTTTCCAAGTTCCTTCTATTCTGTCCGATGTATAATTTTTTGCAATCTGCCCAGAAAATTTCGTATATCCCGGGCTCAGCCATTTGATCGATTGGATTTTTGGTCAATCTTGGAAGGGTTTGGAGTTGGGTTTTCCTGCTACTGAAGGCGACGTCTAAACCATGCCTCCCTAGTTTTCGTTTCAGCGAAAAGAAAGTTTCGTTGAATTCCAAAGTTATTCTCCGTCTGCGCTGTTGATTCGGAGCCAACTTGGTGAGCGCTAGGCGTTGGAGCCTCCCCTTTCGATTGCTGGTCAATCCGCTGATGGTGTAGTAAGTGTATCCACTCAGTTTGGTAACCTCAAAAATATGCTACGTCTCCTTCATCATTCCCTCCGAGGAAGTGGGAAAAGTTAGCATCCGGCGAACCATGTAGTTGAAAGATGCGACTTTCTGCTGCTGAACGTGGTTCGAAATGCCGGGGATAACTCGTTTAGTGTCAGTCGGTTTCCTGCAGATTTCCAGGTTTAATTTCTTTTGCTTTCTCTTCAACTACAGGTCGAAGAAAGGTAATTGATTTTCTTTCCCATATCCAGGGTGAACTCCATACTGGGGTACAGTGTATTGAATTCTTGGCTGATCTAATCTCAAACTATAATATTTTTCCTTATTCTAAAATTGGTTTGCTAACCATTTGGCAATCTGATGCGTATGAAACATTTCTGGTGAAAAGATCCCCTCATTTCCTTGCTTGTTTTACGGATCTTGGGGATCCTTTGATTCTAGACGCTCAGCTTGTTGACCCCCAAAAGTGGTTGGCATTCCTTAATAGCTCTATGCACCTATTTTACAAATTGCGATAGAGGATCTTTGTCCAGCTTTTCCTCTATCCGGTTTTCATAGTCCTACTTGTCCAAAATGACTATCAACTTTTATAAAGAAAATGGGCTTTTCTCTGAATTCTCTTTGTTATTGTTACTGCCCTTTCTAATTTTATTTTCCTTGGCGACGTCAGCTGTTGCTGCCCTGATGGGGTCTTTCTGTCCAGGAGTGATTGGTGATATTGGAGAGTATGCATTGATTCCCGCCTCTATGTCTATGATGAGAAATAGATTATCTGCTCGAGCTTCGATGGAAAAAATTTATTCCATTGTTTAGAAATTTCAACTGTTGCTCTGTGAAGGCCTATGAGGATCGGTTTATTATCAGTTTATTATTTGGAGGACATAGGGTCGCGTTATTCTCCTCAGATCTTGCTCCCTCAGTAGAGCTCTAAACTTCTTCTCGAGCAATTTCCTCTTCTTTTCACTTTCGCATCTTTCCGCCATTTTCACTTTACTAAGAAATAATGGGGTATCATCATAGTATAGACGTGTTGCACTTTGCAATGCCTAAAATGTAGTTTCTAACTTCCTGATCTCCCTGTTGGTATGAAAATTATCCTTTTACTACCGCACCAAACAATAGAAACAAATACACTTTTCAATTGACTTCTCCAATTTCCGAAACAAATTTTCTCATATTGATTGTACTCAAATATGCTCTATGATTTCACCTGACTATCTTAAATTTTTGTTGAAAGCATCAAAATTCTGCGAGAACTCTTTTAAGGATATTCATATTGTGGATCCTGTTTGAAAGCTTTACCATAAGAGGAAAATAATTCTCAGTAATCCCATATTCCTAGTTCAGAGTTCAATTTCTAATTAACAAAGGTAATGCTCATACTAAGATATTTTACCGGAGCTGCTTTTTCACTGGAAATATTATAGATTTATAGGGACATTCCCCGAGTCGACTAAATTCGACAATGGACGTATATCAATTCCAACGCGGATGTCTTTGAATTTCCTCTATTGAATTTAGCATGCCCCGTCCACAAATCATCTATCTAGAATCTAGATCTAGAATCAATTAAAATTTTCTCAGTATTCTGCAATTAAGTAAATATAAAGTAGCGCATTGAAAATAGATGTTCCTTATTAAAATTTGATGAGCATTAGGGAGCCGTAAATTTCAACACTTTTCCAAAATGGCTCAATACATTCCCAACGTGCGAAAAGTTTTTTCATGCGTAACTGAAGTCAGCAATTATCCGTTAAAGCTTGTCACATAAATATAGAAATGAATGAGACATTTCGCCCCAATACTTATGAACATACAGGTGTTTTCCTCATTTGAATTACCCAACCCACAGAACTTTCCTTGCATGTTACTAATTGAACCTGTGGGAATCCCCAATTAGATGCGAAAAGATTCCTATGAAAAATCCGCCTCCACTCAATCACTCTAAATATACATATGCATACACGAATGTGATGATGCACATGCAGCATCATCACCCCAGGCTCGTAATATTCACCTTGAAGTGTAAATATAATACAAGAGTGCGAAGTATGCTACAATAAAATTCAACACGGACAAAAAGAAATAACGCAGCGCAACAAAGAATAATCTGTAGTGAATTTGGTCGTTTTCATGTCGGACAGAAATGTAGACATAAAAGTCAGATAGCCGCTTGGAAAATATAAAATTCACGACCATACCTCCAAAATTACAGTCATAAATTGTTGTAATAATTGCGATGCGCTGTGCATACTAAAAGCTATCAATTCTAAATGCATTTTACTTCAACTACTCTTCGCACTTAAGATGATATTATTATTGCATTCAACTAAAATCGATTGGGGCAATTTATAGCAGTCATTCATGGATACCGTGCAATTGACCACAATAACATACTACAAGACTGTAACAATTTTTTGAGGGGCAATTTATTAAGTTTTATTACCGCAATAGTAACAGATACTTTTTGTCCCGCTAATAAGGGAGAGGACGTACGCTATGCATATGAGTACATCTCGGCTAGATGTCAGATTCTTAATAAAGTCAAGTGTGCATTTACGGGTTTCCTACTAGGCCCTGTCGTTTGGTGTTTATTTTATGTCCTGCGTTTTGCTTTAAAGAGTTGCATAGTAAACACTGAGTAATATTCAAAAGCAAGTTGTGTTGTAACTACCCAAAACTTTACAGACTCTTTTGTAGATTTAAGATAGCAAGTAGTTCCGACAAATTTCACTCACTTTTGTCACAACTGAATAATATGTATATATAAAGTATTTGCAGTTATATAAGTAAAATGTAACAGCTAACAAGCAAGTCATCATAATTTCTACTTTATCATAAGAAATGCTCCCTTCACTAATCATTTTAAATAAATTGAAACGAAGTCACTTCGTGATAACCTCGGAGCATACACGCTAATTGATGTTCACTACTTGACATATCGATAAATGCAAACATATCAAATAATTATACAAATGCCTGAAATAAAAATGTACTTCAACGATTCATTCTTAATTGAATTGACGTTCACCTGAGGCCAATCATTTATAGCTATTTAAACAATTAAACGCTGTTCGGCCACCCATGCCTTATGGTCGGCATTAGCTGTTTGTTACTGACAAAGTTGATCTACCACGAGCAACACACAATCAACTACTATATGTACATTCATGTAAGCATTTAAAATGAGAATTCAAAATATAATGTTATTTCCACGGTTGAGTTTCAGTGGAAGCTCCAGAAATTCTTATTTCATAGAAAAAAACATTTGAGTCCATAAGCTGGCTACAGAAAAATCAACGATCAATACACGGAAAATTTTAGCTTGAAATGGTTAAGGTATTGTCGTTGAAGCTGCAGCTAAACAGTCTCTTATTAACTTTATTTCAGCAGATATTTGGTCAGTTTCCAGATTTCGTACTCCCCACCCACTTCGAAAAGTACTAACCAACACCTTTCTTTTGGTACCACACATGGCCATATTCGGTGAAAAAAAAATGTTCCCCCTCTTTCACATCTATGGGAACCCCCTTCGTACTACGAGCGTGGAGGATCACAGTTCCGACCTTCCCATAAAAGTTCGTGCCAATCAGCACAGTCATTTCTGAGGAAGGTGCTAGTGCGAAACAGACAAACAGATAGGCGGACTGACAGACAGATAATAAATTAAGATTTTGTTTTACACAAAAATGCAAAGTGGATCCACGCAAAATAGTTTATCAATTAATTTAAAGTACAATTCCACTAAGTTTTCAAAACAGACTTCAACAAACTCTCTGAATCGCATGGTAAAACAAGACAACAACACGTTCCGCTATAAAGTTCACCCTATGTAGAACATACCAAATGTTGGACATTCCTAGAATATCTAATGATCATCGATAATTTAAGGCAATAAAGCATGTAAGATCATTCTTTAGATTGTCCTTTGCACGTGATTCCCACTTCAAAGCTAGAACTCTTGATATGTGACGACACACTAATGTGCCCGTTGAAGATTGCAAACCGAAAAGGCAGGATCCGGATAATGGAGCATATCAACACGATCGAACAGCAAACAATGAACTTGAAATAGTAGCGGAATGCGTGTGACGTTTCGTAAAGGGCGGGGGTCAGAAACAGACAATGAGGGACGGGAACTCCGAAGTACAACGTCATCATCTCCTATTCGGACGCCACGCTCGCGGAATATGCGGTGTTAATCGTTTTCTACTTTCCATGATTTTCAAAATTGGTGGACCTCGGCGCAAAACCGGGATGTCTGAAGTTCCTTATTTAGGCAGGCCTAGACACCGGTTGTTGCGCCGTTGATGATGATGATTTTCAGAAAACTATGGCGGATTTCGTTATGATTTTAAACATCGGCTAATCACCTGTTCGCTACCGTTATTATCCCCACTTCTACACACGAGCTGTCAATTTTTTACTGTTTTTTCTCTGCTCCATTTCTCCGTTTTCCGATTTCTTTCCTCAAGACGACATACTGTGTTTGAGTCTATACTTTGTAGCGAGGCAGCGCGGCACAAACCGACTACCTTTGGTAAGAGCTTACGCAATTGCAGCGTTTAAGAATAAATTTTCGGACCCCTGGAAATGAAACCTCGCTTGAATTCAGTAACGTAGCTTCCAAGGCAAAGAGCCACTTCACACGGGAACTTAATGAAACTTACGGAAACGATCTCAGCGCACATTTTCCACTCCAGATATGTACCCTCGTGAGCACCTTCAGCGCGAAGAGCCACAGATTCACTTGACAGCTCTAAACTTCAAAGACATATCCAGAATTGTAACGAATTCTTTTGAAAAAATATATAAAACCCTTGTGAATATCCTTTTAGTAATCTAATGATAGTTTCCTTAGAAATTAATGAATACTTAAAAAAAAATTACCAGAAATCCTATATCCTAACATGTTTCAGGGAGTTTATTGGGTACCTAAAGAATATAAACGCGAATTGCAAGAAGTTCTTCTTAATATGTAAATTTGTTTTCCCCCAAGCCTTCTAACAATATTTTTCTGGCATCTATCTATTACCAAATTTCTGTCGGGCAGGTAGTCAGTAGTTTTGACGGAAATTGAACAGGTTTGATAGCCTTCAGGCCCTTTTATTTTCCAGTGCGTTTTCTAATTGTCGGCTGTTACTTCACTGGCAGCAATCTAACCATTTCCAGATAAAATTAGTCGTACATCGCATCAAGTTAATTAATTTTAATGGAACCAGCTCACCCTCCATTAAGCTAATACCAAACCAGAAGTTTTTTTGGAAATTTTCTTATATATCGAGACATACAAACCAATCTTTAGTTATTATATTTTAGTTTTGCCCAAACACTTAATCTGCAGTTACAAAAAGTGGGCTGAACGGAAAAACAACTCAATTGGAGAACTTGGGACAGTCAGGGGCAAATATTTAAGAAGTTGGTAATGTCTGCTCAAAAATACTTAACAACTGAATACATCGAATTTCCTTTTAAAGGAAATAGCGGCTGTGAAAAGCCAGATTTGGTTGCCACCCAGGAAAATTAACCACCTAGGTCAATATATGAACAGTTTCCAGGGGGCACTGGCATACTTAGAGGAAAAACTTATTAATTTCGACGAACCGTCGTGGGATTGGAAAAGGAGAGTTCAAAAATATATGAAGTTAGCTACTCTTTGCATGAGGGAAAGCTATTTAAAATTCAGGAATCGATACTTATCAGTGACATCTTCATGGAGCGAATAGAGGAACGTATAGAACAACTTGCTATTTTACCAAGCTTCTGGCCCAGATATGTTGACGACATTTTTGCTATGGGGAAACGAAGCCAGCTTGAAACCATACTCAACAAATTGAGTCCCCAAGAGTAGTCTAATACATCCACCAACTACCCTTTTTGGACTTACTCATCATCAACAACTGAGGAAAAAACGAATTCGACATTTACCGAAAACCGACATCTACGCTGAGAACTATCCCAGCAACATTACAATACTTCTTCTCACAAAAATGGCACCGTACAACGCAATGCTCCGTAGCATGCTAACCACGCCTTTATGAGAGGAAGACTTAAACTATCAGAAACGCCATATTATTGAACCTGTGGAAAAGAACGGCTTCAGCAGAAAATCATAAAACGAATAATCAGTAAAAAAATTACGAAAATGGAAAGGAATAACCTGACGGCATTTTTTACATAAGGGGGACCATCTAAAAAACGTCAAGTTTCTATCATACATTCCCAAATTAGCTACTAGATGAAAAACATTCTAAGGAAACGCGACATACAAGTGATATCTACCAGCAGACCACATCAACTGAAACACGATTAGGAAGCGTCAAGAACCCGAAGGAAGACAGCGAGAAAAGCGGAATCTATCAGATAACCCGCACCGATTGGGAAAAATCATATATAGGGCAGACTAGAAGATTAATAATAGCTTCAACGAACATATAGGGGAAGCAAATCTGGCAACAGCAAAAAGCAGACCAACACATGTACTGAAATCTTTGGTAGTCAAACGCATCATCGAGGAGAAACATGCAATAACAGAAGATAACCTAAGGGTAATTAAGGAAGTTAATGGCTTCCGCAAATTGGATGTATTAGAGAGGAGAAAAAAGAATTAACAAAGATTTAGGAAACGTCAACAGTTGGCTTTTTAGATTAACTAGGTAATAAAATTAACCAGCAATTAAGATCTGGATTTTGGTATTTAAGGACAAGCTAGACCATAAGCAGCTCATAAAAAACTAACTGAGGAATAGGACAACTAGTCCTCGGAATAACGAGCAAGAAAAAACTCACTATTTGGTATTTAAAAAAAAAATTTCTCTTTTTAAGGTTTTGTGTAAAACATAACCTTATTAAAATCGGTTTACTGTCTGTCTTTCTTCCTTTTTTTTGATTGGGTTAAATCCATCGTGGATACGCTTCTGGAATTCAGGACACGCATGCCGGACCCTTACCGACTAAAACCTCTCATATTTTCTCCACACTCTCCCGCCGGACCACCATTCCGAGATTGCTTCGCGGGGGCTGTTCAGTTCTTAGTTGTTCGCTCTAAACGAGATGTTACCGCTTTGCGTGGCGTTCATTGCAGTAGCTTCCCTTCTATATCTCCCCTGTGCTTCTGCTGCTTTTACCTGCTGGTAGATCCGTTTTACGATTGCAACTACCGAAGCCCCATGCTATATTTGATTGCATCATGTACCTTATCAGATTTTACACAGTTAAACGGGTATTTAGCTCTGCTTCAAGCTTTCTCCGTTAGCTTTTAAATCTTGGGCAGGCGATGAAAACGTGTTCCGCATTTTCGGCTGCGCCTTCACACGTAGGACAATCGGGCGATTCATCTAAACCGAACCTATAGAGGTAATTCCTGTATCCACGATGTCCGGTTAAGAGCTGAGTCAGATAGTCTCGTTCGCATATATCTGTACTTAGTCGAAGTGATTGGATGTTATGACCACTCCAATGTCATCTGCAAATCCGACGACAATGGTTTGTTTAGCTACTGAAAGCCGTAAAACGCCATTATACATTAAGTTTAAGGGGGGTCGAACGTGATCATTTCTTTCACAGACCCATTCTCAGAAACTACCCAACCGAAAAACCTGAAAAAAATCAAGAGGCTGCCACTATATGGTGCCTAGGCTCCGAAATACCCTCCATACCGATATCTGTTCAAATAAAGTTAATAATAGTTGTTACTATAATTTTGGCTGCGAAACCCTCCTTAAGTTCATCCTAGAATCGCAACAATGTAGGCTATAGTATGGGCCATGATCCTGGTTGAAATCGCACCATTATTAACAAAGTTATAACAGGTCAAAGTTGGCGTTACTCTGCAAATTTATGACTTTCTCACATAATAAATGCGTATATTACATGCTAAGTTCTAATGGGACAAATGCACACTCAAATCGCTTTATAAAAGAAATACACAAAACCTTTCATACCTGAAGGTCCAGCTTCTGGTTTCCCGACTCCTTTTTCATTATACTTCTCCCAATTTCCTTTTCCCTTCCCCGAAATTCATTTATATCCAAATCCATTTCAAATTTTAAAAATCAATCATTTTGTTTTATTTGCTAAAAGCTACCACCTCTCCATAAAAACTTTAAAATATTAAAATTGTCAATTTGTTCATAATAACACCCATTGTAGAGAAGAGAAATAAATAAGGAAGGAAGAATGGTAACGCTCGCAGCATATAAAAGGATTGAGTGATTGAGTGTGTCATTTTTTTCACGAACCCATTCTCAGAAACAACCCAACTGAAAAATCTGAAAAAAGTCAGGTGGCTGCTACTATATGGTGCCTAGGCCCCGAAATACCTTTCATATCCATATCCTTTCAAATAAAGTTAATAAGTTAATATTAATGTGTTACTATAATTTTTAGTAATTGACTGCGAAATCTCCCTTAAGTTCCACGAAATATCCTACCAAGTTTGGTGGAAATCGTACTATTACTAACAAAGTTTTAATAGGTCAAAGTTGTCGTTTCTTTGTAAATCCAAGACTTTGAATGTGAATACTACTTGAAAGTGGATATTTTCATATAATATATGCATATATAACGTCCTACGTACTAATGGGGCAACTACACACTTAAAATGTATTTATAAAGGGAATACATAAAACCTTTCATACCTGAAGCGTCCAGCTTCCGGTTTCCCGACTTGTTTCTTATTGCTTTATATATTAATTTTAGCATTTCCTATGATTTATTATGTTATCATTTTTATTTTTTTTGTTCTGTTCGCCACGATTCTGTTCATGATTATTAAAAAAATACACTTTATTATCAATTGTGAATGAATATATCTAGACACTTCTGATGTGAGGACTTCCTTTTCCTCTGTTCCTCTCTAGCCCCGAAAAGCTCATCTCGATAAAGAACATCCTCTAATATCATGGCCTGAGATTGTCACGGTAGGGTCGGAACCTCAGAGACCACACCTTACAATACATCTGACGCAGGAGAAACATTGATGTCATACGCCGTGGATCCTCTTTTTCTATCACGGCACTTGGATCCGAAGTTTCTCCGCTCTATGCAGACGATAGTGCCACCTTTTTAAGGTTTTGTGTGAAACAAAACCTTATTAGAATCGATTCGATGTCTGTCTGTCTGTCTGTCCGTCTGTCCTTTTTTTTTTTTTTTGAGGAGGTGGAAATCTTCAAAAGACACTGGTCTGGACACACCAGCGTCTGGGATTT
Source organism: Hermetia illucens (assembly GCF_905115235.1). Taxonomy (NCBI): domain Eukaryota; kingdom Metazoa; phylum Arthropoda; class Insecta; order Diptera; family Stratiomyidae; genus Hermetia; species Hermetia illucens. The sequence goes on along the minus strand of NC_051849.1, from coordinate 94,056,959 downwards.
TTACCCACTAAAACCACCCCCGACTCCCTCCCTGCCCCGCGGAACCACCATAAGGTATTACATCACGGGGCGGAGTCACCTCACTCTAGCTTTGTCACCTTTCTTCTATACGCGGCGCACGTGACCGCGCTTTTCTCCTCTCCTCTGCCTTTCGCAATTTATCTTGAATAGATGCGATCATGGAGTTGACCGCATCCCAATTCTCCCGATGTGCTAGCATTTTCGGCACCAGATTTTCTGATACCAGCACCTCTCCTAGAGTGTCTTTTAGTTCCCTCCTTTCTTCCACAAATTTCGGGCAGTGGAAGAATACATGCTCTGGGTCCTCTGGGACTCCATCACAATTTGGACAGTCGGGTGAGGTCTCCAATTTAAACCTGTGAAGGTATTGGAGATATCCTCCATGTCCCGTAAGAAACTGGGTGAGATTATAATTAATCTCACCGTGTCGTCTCTCCAACCACTCCTTGATGGCAGGAATGAACCTGTGAGTCCACCGACCCTTTCCCGAGCGTTCCCACCGCTCTTGCCATCTATTTATGGATCTCTCCCTCTCAGCGTTCTTCGTCTGCATCTGTCCGTCTGTCTGTCTGTCTGTCTGTCTGTCTGTCACAGCCGATTTAATCGGAAACTGCTGGACCGATTGTCACGAAAATTAATAGGAGTATGTGATCTGCCGTTCCCTTTACATGCAGTAACTGACGCCATTTTGTGTTAAGTTTAAGGGGGGCTCCCCATACAAGTGAAAGGAGCGTGCAAAATTTTTTTTCACAGAATGTAGCCATGTAAGGTATCAAATGAAAGGTTTCAATTAGTACTTTTCGAAACTGGTTCAATATTTGATATTGGATGAAACATAGCGGAGTGAGTACTCAAAATATGACCATCAAAAAGTGTAACAGGTCTCGTTCTCAGAACCTATCCAACCGAAAAATCTGAAAAAAATCGCAGTAGTGCATCTCTACGAAATCTAGGCCTCAAAATATATCCGGTTCCGATACCTGCACAAATAAAGTTAATAATAGTATATTTCCACATTTTGGAAATTTACCCGGCACCCCCCTTATGTTCATCCCAGAAGCACAAAATTTGCCATGCATATAATGAAGAACATGATGCATAATTTGGTGAAGTTTGAAGAAAATGAAACTATTATTAACAAAGTTCTAGGGGGTAAAACTTTACAATTTTTTGTGAATTTCGTGCACTCTACAACCTGCACGACGTCATCATCACATATCAATTCGTGAATACCTCATCGAAGTAAGTTCGTATGAACTGGGTGGAAAAGAATTATTTTATTTTAGTTTTTTGATCATTTGCATATGAATATCAATTATTCCAACGGGACATGTGTGTATGTGGGTATATAGTATATGCGTGCTAATGGACTTCGCGGGTAGTGCCTAATTCAGATAGATATAAGAAAAATCGGAAATATGGGAACGATCAATTTATATACGTGCCTATATGTGTACAGTATTGGAAAATAGGCAGTTTGTTTATTTAGGGTGAGCGTAACATATACGGCTGTAATATGTACGTATGTCTCGTAGTTTTGTAGCTGTATACGGATAGAAAAATTTCTTAGATAAGATGAACACAATACCTTTATACCCGAAGCGCGAGCTTCCGGGTGTAGGTAATCTCATCAGACACTGCCTCGCGCCTCCACCCTGAAGGACAATTTGACCGAAACCCGCAATATGTGGCATTTTGCTATATTTTTGTTTAATGCAAAACCCGACCCAATTTGGTTTCAGCTAATGCAAGGGAACCTGCCATTTACCAAAGGGCGGAGCGACTGGCTACTGAAATTAGTGCGACCCACCAGTACATGGCTTGTTATGTGTGGCGAGGAATACAGAACTTTCGCTTTCACTTAGACCAAATTTGTATCAGCTCACCTCGTTTTGCGCTTCCAAACACATTGTTCGCATTCCTTGCACTAGGTTTTCAGCTTTGTGATTATTGTACCCAGCTTTGTGAAGGTGTCTTTGCCTGCGCCGTTTGCACTATTAACGCCACTTATCGCTGAACTTTTCTTATGGTTGTCAGCCAATCTTCGTACTTTTCTTAGAAACGGTTGTACCGGTTGGCTCGAAATTTGATGGAAGGTGGGAGTTATGAACGCCCGCATATGCAGCGAGTTATACCGCTCTAAACCGAGTTTAAGGCAACCCCGTTTTGCTGTCTGTCCATCCGTCTGGCTATCTATCTTGGGGGGACCCAATCTCAGGACTTATCCGAAAAGTCTGAGAATAAATCATAAAGTTGCCACTACTTGGTGCCTAAAAAACCCCCCTTAAATTGATTGTAGAATCATTATATTTTGCAGTAATAGAGACTGTAATATAAAAATTCTAAGACTGTGAACGTCAGTAGCTCTCGAAAGTAAATATTATGTCAAATAAATGCATACATTACGTGTAAGGTACTAATGGATCAAATGTCAACTGAAGTGTTTTGATATGGGGAATACCCAAAACCTTTCATACCTGACGCGTTCAACGTCGAGCTTCAAAACTTGTTACAAAAAATAAGGAGAGAAGATTTTATTTATGAATTTATTCGTTATACGATTCGTCAATCATGTTCAATCAAAATCGTTGATTATTATCGTTTGAAGTGTTCAATTTTAAAAAAGTACTAGCTTTTTAATTTTTTAAATTACTGGGTAAAATTAATTAAACTGTATGTAAAACTAATTTAAGTGCCAGAGGCACCAAGTGAGGAAGCATATATTTTTGACTTAACTAATATTCTTCTCAAATGCAAATAAAATTTAGTATAATATTTATTATGGGTATTAACCAAAACAATTCCAGTTCAGAAAATTTCCAAAACACTCCAAGTATTTAAGGTTTATATTACAAATTTCAAAAAAATTTGAAAAACAGACTGGAAAAGTATCGATTTTTCAAACTTTTTTATGGTTTTGTGTAAAACAAATCCTTATTAAGATCGATTCATTTTCAGCTAAACTGATCCGAACGGAATTTGGTGGGTGGTCATTTTCCCATACTAATAATATTCTATTACAGTACTTTCCAAATCAAACTACTCATATAAATGGCTTTTTAAAAAGTAGACGGCAATTGCATTTTTAACTATGTACACACGAAACTGTCATGCATTCATCACTCCTCACATAGGCAGAGAATATCACTCTTGATTTGATAAGTCTTCTATAGATTTGGTTCCAGATATTTTCAACAATATTCAAATAATTACACTGTGCGAATGAATTAATTATGACAACTTTCTGGGTGTCAATATGGATCTTATCCATTATATTCACTATCAAATAGAATAAATATATCAGGTCCAAATAACGTAAAGCAACCCCATACTATGTTCCGGCCACCGAAAAATTTGATTGAACATTTGTGCTTTTTGGGGTTAAACTTACCTAGCTCAATTTTTCAAATTACAATTCGTCGCTCCAGGCCGATTCTCGACCGCAACAGTCGAAATGCTTCCGTGGGATGGTTAGTTCTCCAAGCCAAATGTCAAGATTTTTGTTATGTTTTCAATACTTTAAATAATGCCTTCAATTAATTTAATTAATTTCGGTGATATATTTAATTTTCTTTTTTTACTCTTCCCAATCAGTGGACAAACTAGCGTCCTTAATTTTTATTTGAACAAATCAAAAATTTCACCATTATCTTCTTCGTCGGTCGGCTCATTGTGATCGGTTTCGCAATTTGCTGAATTTTTCCACGATCGGCGCAATCCCATAACGATCGTGAGTATCCTCATTCCGGATGTGATCATAACATGTCACGCCACTAGTCCAACGTAACATCTTCGTCTCCATTACCGCAGGACGCCGTTCATTGTCTTTTATAGTCGGCCAACACTCAGAACCAAAGAGAGCGACAGGACGGACGACATTGCGGTAAATTTTAGATTTGAGACGTTCGTTGATACGTCGATCACAAAGAGCACAAGTTGTGGGACGCCACTTCATCCAGGTTGTGTTAATGCCTGAAGCACTTTCACAACGCAGTTCTCCAGTGGTTGATAGCGTTGATCCGAGGTATTTAAATCTCTCAGTTCTGGACAGATCACTGCCGCTGACAGTGATTATGCCTGTTTCATGGCACCGGTCGTCAAAAATTCAGTTTTGTTTAGATTCAATCTGAGACCGTGTTGCATGAGGCGATCATTCCATTTTTGGATAAATTGCTCGAGGTCATTTTTGTTATGTGATGCTAGGAAAACATCATTTGCATAAAGCAGTGTGCAGGGCGGTGGACGTTGGATTTCCCGTGCGACGGTGTCCATAACAAGAACAAAGAGAGTGAGCTCAAGGGGGGTCTGCAGGTGGGTTTCTAAAACATACTAATGTGCTATTATTAATTTATTTTGGGGCCTAGATTTTCTATAGATGCATCATTGTTATTTTTTATTGCTCTGTTGAGTAAGTTCTGAGGACGAGACCTTTTCCACTTTTTGGGGCACACATTTTATAGTCATCACTCCAACGCGTTTCACCGAATATCACAAATAAAATCAGTTTCGAAAAGTTCTAATCTATCCCTTTCATTTGATATCCCACCTGACTATATTTGGTGAAAAAACAATTTACATCCCCCTTTCGCATATATGGAGGGCCCCCTTTATCACAATGCAAAGTGATGCCACTCGCTTGATTCAGCCGTTTCCAAGTAAATCGGGTGTGATAGACGAACATGCAGACATAGAATCGATTTTAATAAGGTTTTGTTTCACAAAGGTTTTATTTTACACAAAACCTTAAAAAAGATCAAGCAAATCAGATAATACATCGCTAAACAATCTCAAAGAGGATCCGGAAAAACGTGATGTCACAAACCACTGTTAATACAAAATAAAACTGCCGCATGTTTCGACTTGAGATTTTGAAGGATGATTCCTGACATCATATTCTATCAATGCGAAAAAATGCTTTATTGCTTTATTACACTGTTGATTTTAGATAAATGAGCAACAGGAGGGAAATTTACATCTCAAAATCGTCGCTATATTCTGGAGTAAGGACGGGCGATGTGTCCGGATAGCTGAGTGGTTAGAGCATAAGGCTGTCGTACGGAAGGTCGCAGTTCAAATCTCGCTGGCGGCAGTGGGATTTGTATCGTGATTTGACGTCGGATACCAGTCGACTCAGCTGTGAACGAGAGCGTAATGCTGACCACATTGCCTCCTACAGTGCTCTGTAGTGTACCGTTACGGTCTTGAATGAAGTGCTCTAACACACTTCAAGGCCCTGATCCAATATGGATTGTTGTGCCAACGATTATTATTATTATAAGGATGGGCGATGGACGAGGGTAAGCTCTGGTAGGTATTAGAGGACGGAAGGTGGTTTATGAAAGCATCGGTCGTGGCAATAGCAACCAGCAGCAAGACGGTTGGATCGAGCCGAAGAAATACCTTCATTCGATGACTAGTTTACTGCCTTTTACTTTCCAAATTGCGATAATAAAACATTCTCTTTTAATCGATCGGCAAAAACCAAATAATAGTAAGGAGGAACAAAAGGTGCAACGGTGAATATTTGTTATTCTTGGGGAAATCAGGAAATCTTTCTCTGAAATGGTCTTTATAGAATCGCCGAGTGCATTGAATGTTTATGATTCTCTTTGGGGCTAATGATATAATAATATAAAGAAATCTTTTGACATCTCCCTTCGTCGCTGAAGCCGCATTGGACTCTTCCTACCCATCTCCTCTACTAACGTTTACACTAAGTCTATTCCTGCACCATGCATCTAGGATTGTAAACTCTGAGAATTTATGAAATTTTTATCGGTGACCTTTCGCAATGTCTCATAAAATATTATAACATTACAAATCCACTTTACGTTGCGATTCACTTGCTCACACATATGCAGGTAGATGCGTCGCAATGTGAACCTCCACTTCTGCGCGAAGCCACGTTGTAATAATATTAAAGAGCTGGATATTACATTCATATATTCGATTTCACTATAAACTCAACATCTTTATGATTGCAAAATCTATCGTAAAGCGATTTCATGGAAACGCATAAAATAGGTAGAGAATGCTATGCAAGAGGTGTTGGGATGATAATACTTACAACCTATACATAGTGTCCGTTCGGTAGTGGACACTATCACTGGCTACTATTAACAACTATTAGTACTTTTTTATTCCCAGCAGCATTGACAATAATCGAGATTTTCATTTAAGATGGAGGATGTTAATCGCTAATAGTCGTCATATTCCTGTAATTCAATTTTACAGCAATTCATGTAATTTCGTATCCTAAGATACTGTAAAATGATAAAGTTGCAGTAATTTTCTTTTTTGATGGAGTTGCAATCTCTTTTTAAGGCTCGCTCAATTTGCTTAGCTTGTATCTTTACCTGGTACGCAACAATTTCATTAGCAGCTTAAAATAAATTGTTCCATCCTGGCTCAGTGGATTAAATATACTTAACAAGAACTCCATTTGATAGTTTTTTTTTGTTATTCGTAATTATTACTTGCTCGCCTTATACAGTTACAAACCCTAATCCCAAAATTAGAAAGTAATGCAAGCTTAATGATCGCAACCCGCTAAACCCACCTTCATTCCTCATGCATATGTATATCCGAGCACTCTAGAAAAACTTTATCGGAATTGGTGCCAAAACCTATATATTACTTCATCAACTCCAGCCAAAAGTATTTTTTTTAAAATAGCATAATACATATAATATGCAAAACTTACATTTCTCATATGAAACAATATATTAATCCAACCATTATATTATAAATCAATGTTCAAAGAAGTAATGTGCAAAAATTAAAAAAAATATATTTATGATTTAGTATAACTACATGAGTAATTATGCACATGAGGAAATATGCTTCAACTCCATTTTGTTTTTTTTTTTCAGGTAAAAACCATATTATTTACAACTTGGAATATTCATAAGGTAACATAGCCACTAAGTACTCTTATCAATTTTCTAATAAATAAGTCGAATATTATTTTGCAATTACCAAAACCAATTTGCATAGTCAGCAGCCGTTTTCGTGGACGGCATTTCGTTTATCTCCAAGTTCAAGTAAACACGGGAAAAGCTTTTAGCACTGGAAATTCCTTTTACCAAATCGATGTATCTCCATTGCCGTATAAATTAATAATAATTATTCAAGTCCAATTACGCTCAAATGGACTTTTACTCTTATACGAGTATGTTCTTCCTTTATCTTTTCCTAGTAATAATTATTAATAAGTAATCTAGATAAAGTCATTACTCGAGGCCATACGAGAAGAACTCTTCCTGGATCATAAACATACAACACTGCATTGCACTATTGCAACCATTAACTAATTTGAATGGTATCGGTTAAGATCAGAGGGAATTTGAAGAAGCTGAGCATATTATACAATCCGATGCGTTTGCACAATCGCAGGTCATCCGTTTCGTTTTATTCGTGCTCGTCGGTACGACGATGTGTTCAAGTATGTAGATATTTGTTCGTTATGTGCACAACCTCCTTGGATTAAAACTAAAGCCATACTAATCACGGGAATCCGCTAATCATACCATTAAGATAGTAAAACCATAAAAATGAGCGTGTAATCTCAAATGGTACAGAACTTCTGCAACATGTACCATTTTGCTGCGGCCGCCATTGCAAATGTTACTTCAGGTGTCGTAGATTACATTATCGAATGCAAGTAATTGGTCCCTTTGAAACTTCTCGGCTACTTTTAGTGCCAGTCACTCTATTCTTCCGTGTTCATATAGAGCTCCCTTAATATACCAAATATTATCAATGCTCCCTGTCAAATGTTTCAATTTGGCGAGAACATATCGAAAACCTATCGATATTGCTTCCCGGAAAGGTTGCCTGTTTTTAAGAAAGTTAGAAGGTAATAATAAACTACTAGTACTGCAATGTATGCAATAGTTAGGACATTGACTGTATTCCCCATAATTACATGCATACACAATTTCTTCTTGGAGATACAGTACGGTCAAAAGATCCTCGTTGAACATCCACGCTCTCAGAAGGAATTGAAACGGAGCAAACCCCACCAAATGATACTACTCTGAATGCATATCTCTAGCAGACATGCTTGGATTCCAGAAATTGTTTTATTTGACCGTACGAATCGTTTACACCAGATTTGTGCACAGTTTTCATCCTGCACATTTCCGCTGTAAACTAAATAAAAGACATGCCTAGAACGGATACCGTCCCCCTGAGCGGAGGTAATTGAAAATTATGGGGTTCACTACGGGGAGCAATACATTTCGTTACGGAGAAAATGTTCAGATACTTCTGGATTCCGAGAGTGGACCGTGGCTAGCGAATGGACAGAAGGGTACCGAATTGATGGACTTATGCTTCGTGAAATTGACAGCAGATAATGAACTCATCTTGGTATCAAGCAAATGACACAGTCTTGTATGCACCAGAAGAAGGTAGTGCGATGATAATGGCTAAAAATTGCACAGGTTGATTGAATGGCTTCACTGGATTTTAATCGTACCAACTTACTTCCTGACACAACTTCAAGTCCGTTCTGAAAATCGCAAGATAAACTTTAGCTGCAAATAATAGAAATTGTTGAATAAAAATTATGTTGAAGAGTATAATTAAAATTAAAACGGCACGAAAACAAAAGGGAGCTACATAGCTACAGCTAATCCTTTCCGACTGGCATAGAAATTTTGTCAATTGACCTTATTCAATAGACCTCATTGGGGACTGCATAGGAAGATAGAAAATAGCAATAAATCATTAAATGTTAGATCTAAAAACAGTGCACATTCCTCTGCAGTAGAACGTTCTGGAACCAAAAGTTAGCAGCCATTTATTTTACATTTTCAGGAAGACAACAGATGGCATGAACTTTTTTAAGATTTTGTATAAAACAAAACCCAAAGGTCTCGATTGGAACTTTCCCAAGCTAGCCTTAGTTTTGGTATTAAGTATAAAGGGGAGGGTAAACGAACCACAGAAAGTTTCAAGCTATACAAAACTTCAGCAAAAGGTAGGGCAACATGCTCAGCCTGTATAGAAAGTGGAAAATTTACGAGAATGGGAAAAACGGGTTACATATGCTTCTTAAAAATGTCAAAAATGGTCTTTATTCCGAAAACGGTTAAAAATGATCCTTTTCATTCCAAATCTTCTATACTAGTTTGCCTAACATCGTTTGTACTGCAAATAGTGGAGAAAGTCTTAGGGGACTACATTAGAACTAACGTTCGGAATGGTCAACTGCCCTGTATGCTGACAGATGCATTCCGCGATGCTGAAGATACTTTCGACAACACATCCCTAATTCTCAAGTAAGTGACGAGCAACCTAGCTTCTTGAATGGACAAGTATCAACAGATACAATTCTATTATGCTAAACACTACTCAAGGTTGGGTTACATGTCATTTCGCCACGAACGTTTCGGTGCCGCTCGTTTGGACGGTTCGGAGACGGTTGTAGCGATTGACACCAAATTTGGTAGAAAGATGTGAACTGTGAACGCTCACGATATAGTGAGTTACATCCTTTTACGTCGAATTTAAGGGGGATTCCCATACATGCAAAAGGAGGATGTAAATTTTTTTCATCAAATATAGTCATGTCAATGTGTCCGGATGGCTCAAGTGGTTAGAGCGCTGGGCTGTCGTAGCGGAAGGTCGCGGTTCAAATCTCACTGGGGGCAGAGGAATTTGTTATCGTGACTGGACGTCGGACACCAGTCGACTCAGCTGTGAAGGAGTCAAATCAGGGTAATAATCCCGGGCGAGCGCAATGCGGACCACATTGCCTTCTACAGTGTACTGTGGTGTACCGTTACGGTCTTGAATTAAGTGCTCTAACACACTTCAAGGCCTTGATCCAATATGGATTGTTGCGCCAACGATTATTATTATTATTATTATTATATAGTCATGTGGGGTATCAAATTAAAGGTCTCAGTTGGTACTTTTCGAATCTGGGCTTAGTTTTGACATTTGTTGGAAAGGTGGGAAGTGCGGGGGGTTTAAAGTGACGGACGGACGCATTCTCAAAAACTACTTAACCGAAAAATCTGAAAAAGTCAAGACGCTGCCACTAGACTCCAAAATACCCTTCATACTGATACCTTTTCAAATAAAGTTAATAATAGAACATTACTGTAATTTTTAGTAATTGCCAGGAAAACCCCCTTTATGTTCCTCCTTGAATCACGGAATTTTTCAGCAATGTAGGCTTTAGCATAGAGCATGATTCCCGACCCCTTCAGTTCGTCGTAAAAGGATGTAACTCACTATATGCGTGAGCGTTCACAGTTCCCACCTATCTACCAAATTTGGTCTCAATCACTACAATCATCAGACAGACAATAAACCGATTTTAATAAGGTTTTGTGTTTACACAAACCCTATAAATGAAGATTCACCCCAAAAATGCTACATTGAATAGAAAATAGTAAGGCCAATGATTACTTATGGACAGAAACTTCAAAGAATGACTTATGTATGCATCACTAGGACAATAAGGGCATGCAAAACGGCATCCCTGGACGTCCTCCTGTGACTGGTTCCTCTACATCTTCACACATAGATACAGGCAAGAAGGCAATATTCAGAATGTCCGGGGGTATCGGTGAGATGGAGAATTTCTTTGATCTAAAGATAATTGACATTATTTCTAGGCGGCATTCCGTTCCCGTTTCCACTTCGCCAAAAAATTTGAAGACAATGGAGCAACAGGGGAAACTGGAGGCATTGCAATAACATTCGGCTTAAAGCAGGAACTGATTATCAGATACATTCACTGTCCCTCGCAACAGGTAGAGCGGAGCCAGGGGGCGTTGTTCTAAGCAAAACGTACTTTGAACTAATCCTGAAGCACTCCAGTATGTATTTACAGTATATTTAAGACAGAATTATATACCATAGGCAGACGTGCCTCCTTCAGCCCCCAAAGGAATTATGGGGAACAAAACAGACGCTCATTGAGGCTCTTAATAGACCGACTACTCTCGGCTCACACAATAAATAAAGCCTGAATACTCTGGGGCTAGAATACAATGAGCCAGCGGATGCGCTGGGAGATAAACGAGCAGCCACGTCACTGTATGGAACTAAAGTCTCTTGTGGAATTGAACAGAACTTTATGGCTATGACAATAACGAAAGAACGACTGAGGGAATTGTACTGGTGAGCGTGCCACGAATGGAACAATCCAAGGTGTTCGTGTAGAATATGAATCTAAACGCTTGCATGATTGGATGGATCACAGTACGAATACTCACTAGTCATTGCGAGCTAAATTATAGCCTGAGGAAGCTGGTAATACCTGCAGGCAATGTTTGCAGAGGAGGGGGATGAGAATTCCATACATGTTCTGAGATCGTGTCTAGCATTTGTGTAGGTTAAGACACCTTTTTTTTTTTATGAATGGAAATCGTAGAAAGGTGATGCTACGCCAGCAGTGTGTGGGATTCACACCCACTAAAACCACCCCCACTCTTCCGCCCCTCCCCGCGGGACCACCATGAAGTATTACTTCGCGGGGGAGGCTCTGGTTCGCTATACCAGTCCATGTCACGTCTCCGTCGCGCCGCCTTCCGAGCTCGATCCAACTCCAGGAGTCTTGTCTGCACCACGGCTACTGCCTCATTTACCGCCATCCAGTTTTCCTCCGACTTCAACATCTCTTCCACCAGGTTGGAGGGCTCGATGTCCGCCCCTAAGATGCTGTTCAACCTCCTTTTCTGCTGCAAAAATCTGGGACAATGGAACATAACGTGCTCCGGGTCCCCGAGTGTAGCACTGCATTCAGGACAGTTGGGAGACTCGTCCAACTCGAAGCGATGCAAGTACTTCCTATAGCCACCGTGTCCCGTAAGGAACTGTGTCAGGTGGTAATTCAATTCTCCGTGCTTTCGGTTGACCCATTTCTCGATAAACGGGATCAATGTATGGGTCTCCCTGCCCTTGTCGGAGTTATCCCATCGTTATTGCCACTTGCCACACAACTCTCTCCTGATGGCTTTTCGGAAATCCGCATTCACCTCGGTTGGATTTGCCTTCCGTTTTTCGTAGAGCCAGTGTGCCTCGCTCCCTAGAAGATCTATAGGGATCATTCCTGCGATAACACACACTGCCTCCATCGACGCCGTCCCCAAATGCGCTGCACACCCTTAGCGCAATTGTCCGGTATGCCGAACATATCTTCCTCCAGTTGACAGCTGGTTCAACAATCCCGCCCAGACAGGGGCCGCGTATAGCAGGATCGACCTCACAACTCCCGCGATGAGTAGCCTGCGACTATACTTCGGCCCTTCCACGTTAGGCATCATCCTTGCAAGCGATGAGCTGGCATTTGCTGCCTTCTCTCGCGCATAATCCAAGTGTCCCTTGAAACTCAGCTTGGCATCGATCATCACCCCCAGGTATTTGGCAACCGATTTTGAGACGACCTCACGATTACCAACCTGGATGGTAACCGTGTTGTTCTTCCTACGGTTGGTAATTAGGACCGCCTCCGTCTTTTCGTCCGCCAGGTCCAGCTTGGCCATTCGTAACCATGACTGGATGGTATGAATGGCTTCATTTGCATAAAGCTCCACGTCCTCGGGATGCTTTGCAATTGCAACTACCGCCAAGTTGTCCGCAAAACCAATCAGCGTTGTCTCCTCCGGCACGCGTAGGCCAAGCACTCCGTCGTACATTACGTTCCACAGCAGTGGTCCCAATACAGAACCTCGAGGCACACCTGCTGTCACAATGTACTCCTTCAACCCGTCGTCCGTCTCGTACCAGAGAAGTCTGCCCGAAAAGTAACTCTCGATGAGCCGAGCCAAGTAGCTAGGAACACTCAGTTTGGCCAAAGCGCCCTTAATCCAGCCCCAGTTGGCTGAGTTAAAAGCATTTTTGACGTCCAGCGTCACCAGAGCACAGCATTTGCCCATGGCCATTGCATTTCGAGCCAATTCCACGACCTTTGCTACTGCATCGACCGTAGAACGAGCTCGCCGAAACCCATACTGCCGCTCTGAAAGACCACCCGCAAGCTCGATGAACGGGAGCAGCCTGTTGTGTATCACCCTCTCCAACATCTTCCCCATGGTGTCTAAGAGACAAATAGGGCGATATGAAGAGGGCACGCCGGGTGGTTTTCGGGGCTTCGGTAGCAAGACCAGCTTCTGCCTGTTCCACTGGGCGGAAAACACTCCTTCCGCCATGCACGATTCGAATGTGCTTGCGAACCACCTTGGTCTGGCCTTGACCGCCACCTTCAGAGCCCTGCTCGGGATTCCGTCCAATCCTGGAGCCTTGCTGTCCCCAATACGTCTGCAGATTTCCCAAAGTTCCTCTCCGGTAACATCAGGGATCAAGAAGACGTCCTGTTGAGCTACCAGTTGGGGTTCTCTTTCGTCCTGCTCCTGCTGCGGGAAAAGAGTTGCAATTATTTGCAACAAGAGCCGTGGGCATGTCACCTGAGGTGATTTTCGCCCGCGGATCTTCTTCATTACAACTTGGTAGGCTGTACCCCACGGATTCCTAATGCGGAGGAAGATGGCCTGGTGGTCACTGTGGGTGTAGTGCTCACTCACTTGCCAAGTCATCCCCCTCACCAGTGAAGTGCTAACAAATGTCAGGTCAACGATCGAACCCGACCCTCTTCCTCGAAAGGTGGGCACGCATCCAACGTTGGTCAGCACGATGCCCAGCTCCGCAAATGACTCCAACAGAATTTGACCTCTGGTGTTCGTCGATCGGCTTCCCCACTCCAAGGCCCACGCGTTGAAATCGCCCGCAATGATTTTAGGGCTGCGGTCTCTAGCATCCAACACCAGACTGTCTAACATCTCCTCATATTGCTAAGGTTGCACTAGGAGGAGCGTAGCAGCTGTAAATATGGACACCGTTGACCTTCGTCCTTATAAAACCGGCTGCCGGGGGGGCCATGACTTCCTGAATGGCCTGTCTTCCGCACGCCCAGATTTCGGCGTTGCCAGACGCATCCACCGCCCAAGTCGCACCGCCGTAGTTTCTGTACGGCTCGCAAATAACCGCGACATCGGCATTCGACTCCCGAATGGTTTGCGTGAGCAGGTCCTGAGCTGCCTCACAGTGATTGAGATTGATTTGTATCAATCTCATTTGCCTGTGCGGTTCAGCTCCCTTCTATATACCGGACGTCTGCTCCTTCCCGCAATATGTCGGCCGTCCACGCCCTCTTTCCCACTACATAACATACACCGTGGATCTCCGGTGCAATCTTTGATGAGGTGGCTCTCTTCCCCACACTTCCTGCAACTCCTCGATCTATCATGCTGGCTAGCGCATGCCGCCGCAAAATGGCCGAAATCGAGGCATCTGAAGCATCTCTTTAGAGAGATTTGCTCCCTGAGCCTGCACACGACCCAACCTACTCTTACCTTGCCCGCGGTAATTAACTTAATAGCTGATTCCGCCGGCAAACTAATAATAGCGGTCTGTGTACCACCATATGCCTTCTTCATCCTTTTTATGGCACTTTGGTCTATATCGCCAAAATTGAACTGCTGCTTCAGCGCAGCACAGATGTCCTCCCGTGAGGTGACTTCATCTAGGTCCTTGCATTCAACCACTATCTCCTGTTTCCGAGCTCTTACCTCAGCTTCCTCTCCAAGTACACTTTCCACCTTCCCGCGGACGTTATCGGCCAACTTGTCGGCGGATTTACTTAACTCCAGCATCAGATCCCCTCTCTGTGTTCGCCTGATACGGCTCACACTATCCCCCAAATCCTTCAATTCCGGGTCTGACTTCACCTTTCGGAGGATGTCGGCATAGGACATATTTCCCTTCTTGGAAATAATTATTATTTCCGGGCGGAGCTTCTTTTTGTCCTTTTTCCTCTTGTTGCTCACCTTAGTCCATTGTTCGGGCCTCCGGGCGTTGGTTTCTTCCACTTTTGTAGGTGTTGTGGCTGCAATCGTGAGATTACCGACTTTCACGGGTACTCTCGCCGGCTCCGCCTTCTTTGATGAAGAGGCTTTTTTCTTCTTCGGGACTTGCTGTGGTCCAAGAGGCTCGCTGGTACCGTCTCTAGCCCGTTTTCCTGTCTTCCCGCCTGCTTTATCACGGGGAGGCGTCACCTGCGTTTCCCTTGTGACCTTGCCAACTGACGCTTGGGAATTCTTTTCTTCGAGTGCCTTGATATAAGACAATTTAATGCCTCTTATCAAGGCTCGAATATTTTGGTGGATATTCCGCCTCTCCTTGATGAACTCGCAGAGTTCATTTATTCGTTCCCCGAGTGTAACGAACGCCATTCCGGTATGTTCCCGTTTGCTTTCGCGCCTTGCGACACAAGGAATGATCTCGATTAAGGGACTATTCGTATTTCTTTCAGAGTCCCGCGACGAATCTCGACTACCAAAAAGAACCATTGTTCTCGGTGGTGATCTCCCAAGCTTCGAACTCCTCCCTAAGGGATCCGGTGTGGACCTAATTTCCACTCCACCATTATCTCTTCTAGCATTAGATGCCACAGTAGCCAAGTTTCCCACTACTGAGGCACTGCGGTCGTTGGATATCGACGGCCGGGAGCCCGCTTACTCACTCCCAAAAACCGCCGGCACTGGGTTTCCGAAGCCCTGCACCGTAACTTCATTCTTCTTCTGCTCCTCCATGTTTGGTTTTATTTCTGGGTATCCTTCCCATAGCCAATTTTTATCCACGGGTGGGCGTTTACTTCCCACCTACCCGGCCTGCGCATAAACATGCCCATACACGCACATCTCCGGATGCGTGCATGTGCATGGCCATGACACATTCGCCGAGCATTCCCTTATCCGCACGAAGGGACGCGCCTGATGGGAGATTTGGCAACTCCGCACAGGAGGTTAAGACACCTGGGTGAATACTTAATACCAGATTCCAGGCTGAAAAACCTAGAGGTAGAGAACAGCCTAAAATACCTTTCGATTATAGGCTTGATAGGTACACTATAACCATCGAAGGGGCACAATAGTCTTTCTAGGATACAGTGCAGCCTCAGAGAGCATGTATTTTCATTTTCACCAAATTGCTGTAACTAAAATTCCTACCAATACAGGAATTTCATCGGGGTTTACATATGCTACAGGAAGACTCGTATTGCTAACATGCTCTGGGAAGAGATTTCTGGCTAAATTTTGCGGCAACTTAACCCAAGTAACCGATGGGGAATGTTTGCTTTTCAGTGATAATATTGCCGACCTGCATGCGCCACCACATGGATTAGAGTCAGCTTCAGGACACATCCGATTGAAATGTTCGGATTTTTCAGGACACATCCGATTGAAATGTTCGGATTTTTCCTTTTTGTAATAGCTTCAATTTTTTCCTGTCCTTTTTGCATTGCATATGCAGTTGCACGAATCCAGATCGGTTTATTCTGAGTTGCGAACGCTTTCTAACTTGGGGGCAGTTTTTCCTTCGAGAACAAGAATTTAGTTGTGGAGGTTGAGTAATGTCGTTCTACGTTGAGTTTATGGAGCTTAGAGGTTAGAAAGTGATCATTCCTTTTACGGACCCATCTACGAAAATACCTAACCAAAATATCTGAGAAAAATCGTGAAGCTGCCGATATTTGCACAAATAAACTTAATTATAGTGTATTACTTTATTTTTAAAAAACGTAAACAGTTGAATGTTCAAACGGTTTATCTTGGAGGGATTTGCAATATATAGGCTAAAATCTAAATGTCATCAAGTTTGGTGAAAATCCTACTATTACTGACAAAGTCGTAGTAAATGAAAATTGTCTCTTTCGAGTATATTTGCTGCACTCCAAAACCTTAAAGATATCACACTAAAATGAAAAATCTGACTAACTAAGTACATATAAATTACGAGTTATATACGAATGGAACAGATGCGCACTCGAATAATGTTATATGAGAAATACACAAAGCTTTTTATACCTGAAGCGCGAAGCTACTGGATTCGTAGTTTATAGCAGTATCGAAATGGATTGCATCAGGTAGAATTAGACTCTTAAAAGATAAATTTTAACGAAACAAATTCCAATCCCAAATTGAAAGATGCTATGCAAGAATCAGGGAGAAGCTAAAGCTATTTGGTAAAGCAAACTTCTGATTTAAAGTGAGTGAAATTGATGAAATGTTTACAACCAGATTCTTTTATAAGTGAAGATTTCTTGAACGGACCCATTCTTAAAAGCTACCCAACCGCAAACTCCGAAAGGCCTCAAAATACTCTCCATATCGATATCTACTCAAATTAAATCAATAACAATATATCACTATGTTTTTGGGAAATTGACAGAAAACCCCCTTAAGTTTATTCTGGAGTTGAAAATTTGTAGCAAAATAGTAGTAGTTTCATCAAACTCGTAAAGTTACTGATAAAGTTACAGTAGCTCAAAGCTGTCTTCTCTGTACTAAATTTACATATACATTATAAGCTACGTACAAATGAGATAGTACTGCACTCAAATACCTGAAGCGCCGAGGTTTTGGTTTCCGACTTGTTAATACAGTTTTGAGGTTTTCTTTCTGATTTCCCAAACTCAAGTACCTTTTAATTTTAAGCTATGTAAACCACATTCTAATCAGCCGTTATCATCGTATGTCAATCTTTTATGAAAAATAATAGTTCTTCCTACGTGTCCCATCATTTAACACAGACTATTGAGGAATCTATAAGCATTTTAGAACTAATGATAAATTGAAACGCATATATTTTTCCTTACTTGTTGTTTATTTGTGGAAAAATAAACAAATTTTACCCAGATCTGCATCCACTGGGCTCTAAAATAAGAAAAATATGCCCCGGCAAAAATTGACACTGCAATTAAAGCTTTTACAACATTAGATTACAGAAATTATTTTCCTGTTTATACTGTAATGTAAGAAATAGAAGATAACCCTCTGCTACCGCACTAATTTTATTAACTACAGCTTATTTTATCCAGTCTTTCACAACTTTATGTACGACGCTTCAGTGGTTCTCTGTGAAATTACTATAATGATATCTGGTGGACCAATTTTTAATTCATTCGGTTTTGTAAAATATGATAATTCATATGCCAAAAGGTGTAATATTTTGTTCTATTTAATGAATTTTGATACAGAAAGATTGCAAAGGTAGAAAAGAATGTAGATAACCGTTAAATGGTCCAATTTATAGATCTAGAGACAAGAGAAGGTGTTACTTTAATGGAGCTAAGAACTGGCTATATAACGCGGTAATAAACATAATAATTAAATGAAAGGCGGCTTTCGGCGAAATTGGCTAAGCTAGAAATTATGAGACGGATGTAAACAACATTGATTTCGAATTGGAAGAAGTAGTTGAAATAGAATTTGACTTGCATTCTTTTCAGCGCCATCAGCAAGACTTCGGCCAATAGTTTTAAATCAACCTTAGTTAGCCATTACAACAAAACAACCCGGCAAATTCCACTTATGAAATAAAGAGTAGGTTTCAATTTAAACCTCGTTTAGAATACAATCCAAGCAATTAGCAATGTACTATAAAGTGTGGAATAGTCGCAAGTTATGGTTCAGGCACAATTTACAGATAATTTATTGTTTTGCAGTAGGAGGCGACTTACTCACCACCTGACCATAATTACTTACCGATTTTAATTACCGATTTCGAGGTTGTAATGTGAAATCTCGAGCATTTCATTTTCGATTAAACCATACATGTTTTTTAGACTTTATGTGTTGGCATAAAAAGATATGAACTTATTATAGAATTCCTGAGGAATGGGTTTAGCCATTTTGAATGTTGTTAATATGTACTCTAAAGTAAAGAATTTCTCTTTAATCGCGCTATAAAGGAGGCATAAATTTAGATAATATGAATAGATAGCTCGCCCAATGGTGATTTCCCAATCATAATTCATCAGGATTATTATACTTGTATGCATAATACAAGGCTACTCATAGAAATGACAAGATACATACAGCAGACAACCAATCAAAATTCCATTTGTGTTTTTGTCTGTTTTTTTGTCCAATTCTGCATCGGAACGATTCATGCTAAATGCATTTTTGATTTCATTTTAGCACCTTTTTCCGTATTCGAATTAAATGATTTTGAATTACATTACCAATGTGTGAAGGCTATTGAGGTTTATAGATTGTTCAGCTTCGAGAAACTGATAGATTTTTAAATCAGAAATGTTACTTTTGTTTATTTTGTATTGAGGAAGATCAAGTCCTTGGCATTACAACCGCGATTCATTTGGGAATCAATACAAAAGTTTTCAATTTTTTATTAATTCTGTTATTTTCTACATTATTACCATGATGGATGATTTGTGATTCCACTCTGCATTCATAGAAATACTGAAGTTTGGTGCATTCAAGCTGTCGAAGGATGATGAACACCAATAGTGTAGAGCTACCTTCAAAAGTTTGAAAAACATTAACGAAACTGACTACAGTTTTTCCCAGCCAAATTCATAATTTTTCCAGTGATTTCGTGTTTTTCCCAACAAATTTCGTAATTTTTCTGGTAATTTGCGCAACTAAGTTCCTATTTTCGCCAATGAAACTACCATTTACTACTTTGCTCAGCAGAGTCCGTATTTTTTACAGGAAAATGTCTATGTTTCAGAAGCAAGTGATATTTTTAGGGTTTTGTTTGCAAAACAAGCACTTTTCTCAGAAACGGCTATACCGATTGACACGAAATTTGGTGAAAAGGTGGGAACCGTGAACACCCAGGCATGCAGTGAGTAATATCCTTCTAATTTAAAGGGGATTTAAAGGGGTCCCCATACATGTAAAAGGGGTTCATGTGGGGTATCAAATGAAAGGTCTTGATTAGTATTTTTCAAAGCCGGTCTTAGTTTTGAGATTTGTTAGAAAGGCGGGGAGTGGAAAGTGATGATTCCTTTAACGAACCCATTCTCAGAAACTACCAAACCGAAAAATTGGAAAAATTCATAAAACTGCCTATATATGGTGCCCAGGTCTCGAAATACTCTCCATTTCGATATCTATTCAAATTAAGTTAATAATAGTATATTACCATATTTTTGGGGAAATTGAGTAAAACCCCCCTTAAGCTTATCCCAGAATTATAAAAGTTGGTAGTAGTATGATCAAAATCCTACTATTAGTAACAAAGTTACATTTACAGTTCGATATGGTACTGGCACTTTATATCTTAGCGAGTTCCAATCTGATGCAAAATAGGTAACTTCCACCCACTGTAATTAAGTTAAAAATAGTAAGATTTCCACCAAACTTTTCAGTAAGCTACTCCATATTAAAACCTTTATTAGTATGGAAGGGATGAACTTAAATATGGTTCGCATTAATTTTATTATTCACTTTATTTTAGCAGATATCGGTATGCCGGGTATTTTGGACCCTCCCCAGAGTCTCAGTCATGGCTAAAGGTTGTGATAAGCCATTACCAATATCATTTATTTTAATCACGATAGTTTTCCACTTGCTAGTATCCAATTTGCAAGTCCAAGGTAGAAAACGATTTGTGGTCACCAATTCAAAGGATAACTATCTTCTAACGCATTGTTATTTAACTTCCTATAATACATGTTGCAGGGAATCAACCACTGAAATCTTTCTTCTTGACAGAAAGAAGTGAAAAATTCCATTACATTATTTTACTGTAAGATCGAAGTTGGTTTTAATAAGTACCGCAAAATACCATGCAGTAGTTATTGGCTAATTGATTTCTTTTTGCGTTGAGCTTCTCTGTCGAACTGCGATGTAGCTTCGTGATGATCTCCCTTTTGAGAACAATAACGTACAATCTTGCCTAAGATCATGACTAATTATAGAGGCAATTTTTTGACATCGAGCGAAAATTTCCCTTTTAAGGAGTTTTAACGAGTTGCCCAATTCCACTGGTACTCATTTCTTTCAAATACTATTTTTTTTTCAATAACCACTCTGTTAAACAGTCCTACACCATCATCTTCAATCTCTGTTCCCTTTTCTCACACTATGACTTTCATGTTAGCTGGCACCGTTATCTTCATGATTCACCATCGCTGTTGTGACAACCTAGGCTTCTAATGTTGACGCGGTCCTCAGAAGAAAAGATGTCGTTCGATAAAGATTGCTTAGGAATCTGCGTGCGTACGCGGCGAGCAGTTCTCGATCGAAACGGCTAGGGGTGCATCTTGTAGAGGAAGTGCCAAGAATGTAGCCTCAACCAGGTGTGACGGGGTTTATCAAACGCTAAACGACAGCCTCTCCAGACCACACAATCTCTCGTGTGTCTTTTGTTTTGGGGCCCGACAAGTACGCGTTCAAAACGGACTGGTGTTGGGTGGCCTTGGGCAGGAAACGACGATAGAAGTTTAGCATACCCAAGAACCTCCTCCACTCCTTCACTGTTTTCGGACGCGGGAAGCTTGTAATTGCTTGCACCTTATCTGAGTCGGGCTGTATTCCTTTAGGGGAAATAGAGTGGCCGAGAAATCTCTCCTTTGTTTGAAGGAAATTGCATTTCTTAACGTTTAGGACTAAACCGGCCTCAAGGAGACGTTGAAAAATGCACTCAAGATGGGATAAGTGCTCAGACTCAGTGGAAGAAGCGAACAAAAAATCATCGAAGTGCACGAAACAGAAATCGACGTTTCAGAGGACCGAGTGAATGAACCTTTGACACGTTTGCGCCGCATTGTACAGCCCGAAAGTCATCCGG
Organism: Hermetia illucens; assembly: GCF_905115235.1. Lineage (NCBI taxonomy): Eukaryota > Metazoa > Arthropoda > Insecta > Diptera > Stratiomyidae > Hermetia > Hermetia illucens. The sequence goes on along the minus strand of NC_051849.1, from coordinate 94,035,317 downwards.
GTGAACTCGAAAAGTCCAAAGGGTGTATATATTGCCGTCTTCGGTATGTCTTCTGGAGCTACAGGGATTTTATGATATGCCTTGGCTAAATCCAAGGTCGAAAACATGCGGCAATTTGCAAAATGTTTCGCAAAGTCGTGGATAAGCAGATTTGGATATCGGTCTGGAACAGTCTGTGCATTTAGCTTTCTGTAATCCCCACAGGGGCACCACTCGCTATTTGGCTTAGGGACCATATGCAGTGGGGAAGACCAACAGCTGTTTGAAGGTCTACAAATACCCTGTTGAACAAGTTACTCAAATTCTTTCCGCGCTAAAGCCAGGTTCTGGGGTGGTAGAGGACGCACCTTCGAGAAGATCGGGGAACCAGTGGTGTTAATGTGGTGTTGCACATTGTGCTTCCTGATTTTGAGAGACTACACTCGGTAGTAATCTTGGTATCTATAAGAGACTTGTTTTGCAAGTCCACCAGCAACCCATAGTGACCCAAGAAGTCTGCGCCTAGTATGGGGAAGCCGACATCCGCCAGGATGAATTGCCATGAAAACGTCCTACGCAAGCTACGTCCACTTGATTCATTGAATTTGCTGCCGCCAGTTTCAACGGTTGAAGGAATAGCCGATGGTGCCGGGGTACGGGAAGAACTGAAACCTCCATACCAGTATCTACAAGGTAATTGCGCCTGCTGAGGGGATCAAAAATCGTTAGGCGTCGTGGCGCTGCGTTCTGGGTGGCCGTCGCCAGGGCGTACGCAAGGACCGCCTGGGTGCCCTCCGCCAGTCAAGGCAGCCAGAGCAATTTCAGCAAGTCATCGTCGATATTGCTCCCACCCAATTGCCTTATTTCGCGAAGCAAACACAGCGACAGGTGCTTCTAAACTCGGTCTTTAACATACTGTAAAGAAGCTCCGCTTTTGGTTCCCACTGGGACGTGGGAAGTCATAAACAGCTGTCTGTTATTGACAGATGCTGCCACTGCACTGCATCGGTAATGCACTGCATCATATACACGGCACTAACGCCAGCTCTTATGGGGGGCTTGGGCTACATCCTGCAGAAAGATTTCCTGGAAGCCCCGCATTTTCAGTAAATACATATTTTTCCACTATTTTTTTTAAAATACCTTTGTTGAAGAAGAGATGTTCACTGGGTTAATATAAGTAGGTTCTTCTGGAACGTGGGGTGGCTCGATTTTTGTTGAAATTCGATATTCATGCAGATTTTGAGTTTATCTCGCAGCCGATAATCGCTAATAAGACACACGAAATATCAACCCCAAAGCCAACTAGAGGTTTCGGAATTTTATTCTGGGATTGCATTTATTGTGAAGCCCTATGGCCACAATTAAATGTAAACAAGTAAATATGCACCTCAGCGAGTGTGGAGCTCTTTGCCGTGAAGGACATATGCTGCCGCAAGAAATTTCGGAGGGGTTGTGCAAGTCCACCCTACATTTGAAAACATTGATCTGATATCGGGCGCTCTATATCGGTATTAGATAATGGCTCACAAACGACACTTCTGCACAATACACACGTTGTAAATTATAATTATCCAACCATGGCCAACAAAGATTAATTAATTTTATTTCTACCCTACGAGAGGAGTCGTAATAAAATATGGAGATGGAATTACTGCTTCTCCTCGCGCAACAGTTTTAATATAATTAAACGATAAACGTTGCAAAATTTTTCACAGCTAATGAACCACTTAGCATAGTTATTCATTTCAGTGTTCGTTAGCTTTTATTTCTAATCTAATTTCAATATCTATGAACATGTATTTTAGATCGATCGATCTCAATATTAAATTGAAACCTCCGGCAATCACCATTTATATTTTATGTTTCCGTAACATCATCTAGAATGCATTGCGTGAAATGAGCCTTCTAAAACGGTATAAAATGAAACATTTAAATTTACATCAGAAAAAGGAGAGGCAAAAAGATTCAAATGATTAACGAAAAAAACCCAATCAATCAAGCGATAAGCGTTCAAATAACCAGAAGCCTTTATCTCATCAATTTTTGCTGATTACTTGAGATTACCTATAATTTCGTTATTTTTCTTCATAAACAGTTTTAGCCATCGGTATTTCTAGGACGTTGCAACAAATTATTTTAGGGGAGTATTGGACGTGATTTTGAAGTTCCTTGTTCAGAGAAGTTAGATTCCCGCAAATTCCCAGCTAATTGTCTGCAAAATCCTTGGAAAATTGTGCATCAATTCTGCACCATATTGTTAATGCATGTAATCACTTCACCTCGGCACCATTCCGGCAAGAAATTACATCAAAAGGTACATTTTACATTTGATTCAAATCTCTCCTATCTGGAAGCGGGTGTAAGTCTAAATTGAAGAGCATCTGGTCTGGAAAATTAGATTGCATACCAGATAACTCCGTATGCAGGAGGCTCTGCGGTTTGGCGTCAGGTCTCTTCAGGTATATTTGCGGCTGGTGGAGCACACGCCACATTATATGAACAGCAAGTCAAGGCGCATTAGGAAGACCAAAATACAAAAACTAATAGAAAGAGGCAAGCATCCTCCTGTTGCTCTCGATATGTGTAATTGTATTCATACAAATGGTTAACTCCAGAGCTGGCCCGACTTCTCTATGAAGAAATCAGATCTACATAAATGCACTTCTGCACTCCAAGTATAGTTGGTGGCGTTTTTCTAGCTATTTCGCATCGATATCGATATGTACGTCGATGTTAGCCACAATGTGAGAAAGGGGTCCCCTTATGGTACGGCCGAACGGTTTTCAGATCCAATCAAATACCATCTCCTCTGCGTACGTCTTATGGTCATAAGCACGATCATAAGTTTAGCATAATCCTTTAGCTATAAATTTGCACAACACCTTAAGACATTGTGATTTCTTCACTCGTGCTTTTTTCTCTAAACAGACCTCTATGCATTTACAATGCATTGTGATGGACGCATGTAGCGAATACATCACCATATCAGATTGATCTGATTGGAATTCATCATGATAATGCAATGCAATTATTTTATTGAGATCAAGATGAATACTAAGTGGTTTGGTGGCCGTTTGACTATTCCGATTTCTAACGAAGATCAAGATGGGAATACATGTCGGCATTGTATTTACGCGAGATTGGTAAATGTCTTCAATAGGTGTATATGGCTCTGTAAATCTCAGACTTCAGAATTATCTCAGTTTCTGCCTTGTGTGAACGTCAAATTCCGTCATTAGCAGCTAAATGCTTAGCAAAAAGTTGAAAAACGCATTACATGCCTTATTAATCACTTAATGATTCTTTGCAGTAACGGAATTTCGTCATATTTGGATAAATAATGCAATTTTATTGTACTTGAGCTGATGAATATACATTCGTGAAACATGCAATCTATTAAAAGAATGCAACTTCCAAGGGAATAAATGAAACGTTCATTTTGGTATTCAAATCGTTAACACCGCATACTCAAAGGATAACTGACGGTTGTTCAGCCTACGATGTACTAAAAAAAGGTAGTGTCCAACCAAGTAATTAATAAGTCCATGCCTGCATTCGTGGAAGCTGCAGCGATATTGTGAACCCCTCATGCATTAAGGGGGTCATCCCGTGTGGAGCTGCGATCATCTTATAGAAACAATTATTCTAGTTTGCGGACGGTAGAAATATGTGAAATAAATAAGTGAAAATTTCAAAGAGTTTCGTTGGATAGATTTTCAACATGCAGTTTCTAGAAAAACGCATTTCAAACCTGGACTGGGATTTTCAACCATAAAATCTTAACTGACCTTTAACTTGCGATACCTAGCCCATCAACCTTAGGTTTCTTGAAGAAACACATGTAAGGCCTTGGCTCAAATTCTTATGATTATAGGGAAGCCATTCGAACGTCATTTGGACCGATAAATATGTACTTTATTACCGCGATTGACATAAACCTGGCATGTGAAATTTTACCTGTTTAACACTGGAATTTCCAAACGACTCCGAATATCAAAAAATTACTTTGCCCATATATTCTGCACTATATCTAGATGCCCGGATAGCTGAGTGGTTAGAGCGCAAGGCTGTCGTACGGAAGGTCGGGGTTCAAATCTCACTGGTGGCAGTGGAATTTGTATCGTGATTTGACGTCGGACACCAGTCGACTCAGCTGTGAATGAGTACCTGAGTCAAATCAGGGTAATAATCTCGGGCGAGCGCAATGCTGACCACATTGCCTCCTAGTGTACCGTTACGGTCTTGAATGAAGTGCTCTAACACACTTCAAGGCCCTGATCCAACATGGATTGTTGCGCCAACGATTATTATTATTATTATTATATATCTAGATACAATTGATGCCAAAAAAATTCGATTCCTCGGATCCGACACACGGGATGACCCCCTTAAGTCAGCTATGTAACAACTTGTCGCTATTTAGTCCCTTCTCTTTGATCTAAGGTTTTTACATTAAATTGTTAAATGGAATCGATTCTCCACAGAATGGATAGAGTCAAATAAAGTCCTATTAAGTGAAATACTAATTACCAATTACCCAAAGCAATTGTTGGATGTATCTCATCTGAGCTTTTACCTTTTACCTACAATGAGGCGGAGTAAAAACGCTAAATTCGATAACATTGATTCACGGTGTGGTGAATATTTTAGAATTTAGCAATTGTAATGCCTATGAAAAGTATCTGTGCCGTGGCTACTAAATTAACTACATATATCTCAACTACTGCATTCCCCGAGACGAATTTACCGTCTCTTATCCCATCAATCCACACCCTATGACCCTATGCATTTTACATTTGCCCTTAGGCCACTGAAAGAAAACTTCTAAGAAATATAGAAACTTCTTTATCTTCACCAGATCCCAAAAATGCCACCAATCCATCAAAGTGGAGCAAAGCGCACACCACATTTACGCACACTCCTTGCCAGTGCATCAGGAAGTGTTTCAGGTTCCTCTAGCTCTTTCTGAGAAGCCTACTCTACTCTCTTGTTTACTATTCTGCGCCACATGTTTTTAAGGCGACCATTTCACCGGGCAACGGAAATAGTGAATTCCATTGTTGTTAAAGTGTGACCCACTCACAGCCACTTCCGCCTTCTACTGAATACGTTATCGGCATCTGGCCCGTTCGCCGACATGGTTCTTCGACCGAAACTAACTGAGAGCTTTCGAGTAACAATGTCGAGCATTGGCGCCAAATAACGTCAACATGATAAAAATAAAACTAGATAGCTTTCTCCTACTACAATATATTTTAATAGTAAGTAAATATGTATTTCGAGAGCTACTTACTCTCTTCCTCAGTACTTAAGCTACTTATAGGCAATTTTTTAAAAATAATTCAAAAATAGTTAACAGTGAAATATGATCTTCATTCCTTGAGCTATTTTTTCTGATAAAATTCTAGGCATTACTGAAAAAATCATATTTACTGAAAGCAGAGAGAGAATCATGTGAAAGTGCTTATACAAATAATACGCTATTTTAGAAAGTTTGAAGGAAATCCGACTATTATTAACAAAGTTAGAGAAGGTCAAAATTTTATATTTCACATGAATTTATTGCACTCTAAGATATATATGACGTCATCATCATATAAAGTGACCTTGTATGAACGGCAAAGTTGGAGTTTAGAAACATATCAAGGAATGTTTTGAATTTTTAAAAACGTGCATAAAAAGTGTCTCACACAATTTGAGCACAAAATTTTTAGACCAGAAACATCCAACTAAAGTATTCCGACTTGTTCAAATGAGAAATGATATAAAAGAAGTGAGAGATACCAAGCAGAAACCTGCGCCCTAAATTGGCTCATAATGTGTTAAATTCGCTTATGGCAATAACTAATTGGTTGAACTCCAGAAAACTTTTTCTTCTCCATGCAAGACTGTATATTACTGCCATTTTGAAGGGAGGTATGCTTCTACATAATATAAAGTGAATACAAAAATTATCTTATACTTTGAGAAATCTATTTCAGAAAATATTCATACTTCAAAATGTTATTCAGAACTGAGAAGTATAAAGTAAAAGCTCTGGTAGAAGCCTGGGTATTCATTTATGATGGAAACATATTTTTCAAATTTCATTTACTTTGAACTAGCCGGCGTCTAACCAATTGGCAAAGAATACGGAATCCAGAAAAAAAACATTCTACATATTCCAGGAGTTGTATATATTAATAATGTGGTACATCAGTAAGTGAAGTATAGAGCTGTATCCTGTCACTACCCATTACTCCTGCTCTTATCTGAAGAGAAAATAACGAAAGTGTATTCAGAATTTGAAAATTAATAACGATTGAGCATAATAGAAATGTTGGGCCACAGTAAGTTAAAATAAATTTTGAACGATTCTAAAAATCGAAATTTCCATAATCCTCTAAAATCACTGAAAACATCAAAATGAAATGACTCAAACTGAATGGTTATCGCTAATTAATAGCTTGCCTAAGGAAAGGTCTTAACTTTTCACACTATACTCCGACAAAACAGTGCGAAAAGTTGAACAATGCAACATGTTCAGATCTGTTGGAAAATGAAAGCGCAAATAATTGTATTTCGATTCCAAGGTTAATATACATATATGCACAAAGTATAAAAACCATATGTATCTGTATAATTTTTATTTAACTACGTTAATCATATTAAATCATTAACGCTTGTGGTTGCTAACCATTATATTAACCTTGGAAAAAACTGCTGCGTTTTGAAGTATTTTTGTAAGAAACTTCTTTCATTTCGGTATCTAAATAAATACAAAAGATTAACTCAACGCCCATTCAAAAGCGCAAAAAGAAACAAAACAAAACGCAAATCATTTAGATTCCATATATTTGAACATTCATAAAAAAACTTCTTTGGTTATTATCAACTACAATCGAATCGATTTTTTATTATAATACAAAGTTTGGCATAATACTTGTGCTTTTTAATATTTCGCTGATTTAATGATATACAAGCTTTAATAGCATATCAGGAGAATATTAGAAAATAAAATTGGTTATCGAAATCAATATTGAGAAGATGTTCTCAGGGAATTTTCAAATGCGAATTTGATTTTACAATAAATAATGTGGGGAAAAAACTAATTTCAATAATAATTCTTTTTCTTATTCTCAACGATATAAATTTTTTTTATAAAAAGGAACTTACTGATAAAGTTAATTTCATATTCCAAGAACAAAAGAGTTAAATATATTTATAGAAATGGGAAAAGCCAAAGTTGATAATGCTTAATGCATTGCACATTTGATATTTTCCAAAAGGTAGGTACACTTTAGCTAAATTTAACTACTAAGAAAGACGATGCAAAATTAATCGGGCCATATACAGTCAAATTATTCTTTAATTTGAACTTTTTCGCCCTTCATTAGCATTCTTTGGGGAAATATTTCATACATTATAATTCCTTTAAGTCGAAATCGAATTAGACGAACGATTAGACGGATCACAATTCTTCCTATATTCATGTATGTAGGTGTACTCGTATATTAGGTAGGCCATAGTAAGATTACAATTTTTTGTTATTAATAAATCACCTGCTTGCACTTAACTATTCAAGTAAAAATGGCTTCGGATTACATTTTATGCACATGGATATTTCGGTTTTGTGTTACTCTTTTATATTGTACATTATACATATAAGTATATGAACTATAACTGGAACAATTTTTTCTGACTAATAAGATTTCGACTTAGAGAGGTTTTGCCGTATTATTTTCAATGCAATGAAATAACACAAAACTGTCTGTCCGTCAATCCGCCTGCCAGCCTGTCTGTCCGTCCGTCTATCTCTTTACCACACTCCATTTACTTGGAAATGGCGGAACCCATTATCAGGAAATTCGGTTAGAACGCGTAGTCCCTTTGCATGCAACGAGTGGCATAATTTTGCGGATGTAGGGGGCTGCCCATATATACCGAGGGGTGTGTAAAATTTTTTTTTCACATGTTTAAGTGAGGTATGAAGTGAAAGGCTTCGATTATTACTTTTTAACACAGATCTTACTTCTCACATTCAATAAAATATAGGATGTTCCAAAAAATGTAACAGGTCTCATTCTTAGAATCTATTCAACCGAAAAATCTAGTAGTTAGTAATAGCATATTACCATATTTTAGAAAATCTCCCTAATGATCGTCCTAGAAATTAAAAGGCAATCCGGCTATTATTAACAAAATGCTGGATCGTCACAATTTTGTCTATCACATCAATTTATTGCACTCCAAGACGTGTATAGTGACATGTTCATATAAAATGAACTCACATGACCGGGGGTGCGGTTTAGCTTTCCTTTTCCTTATTCGAGACAGACATAAGCATAAAAACATATTAAAGTTTGTGGTATTTGTGCAATTAGGTATGTGCATATATACATATATATGCATAAGTATCTTCAACAGAAGAATGCAGTGATTAGAAAGTTCCTTACATAAGATGAACACAAAACCTCTATACCCTGCACGTTCACCTTCCAGTATTCCGGCTTGCATAGGAGGTACAAGGATGGTACTTTTCGAATCTTTTACATCCCGCTATAGCTCCGATGCCGTGAGAAATTTCGATAAATGCGATATAGTGGACGGAGCAGCAAAAGCAAATCTGCTTTTTCACTGGATAAAGAGGCATAAACTGCCACCCACTCGTAAAATCCTGGGAATATAAGATTAAACTGTAAGAGAAGAATATGATCGTTGAGATTCCAAAAAAGGCATCTACCTCGAGTGCAATAATTGGAGGCAACTTAGCTATCTTCCCTCTGTAGCATCAATAGTAACTAAAATAACCTTCGGATATATCAAGGGGCCCTTCAAATTCTTCAATGATGGATAGAAAGCAGGTTAGTTTCTACTCTACGTTCTCTTGCAGTTACCGGAACAACATCGTTCCATCATTACAGAACCGCATGCCAAGTTTCTTTCAGCGCTTCATCTGCTCTTTATCAATTTCAAAAAAAAGTGTTTGACAGTGTAAGCGGAGAGTACAACTCAAGTGCGCTTTGGTGGCACTATCGAACTTGAAGTCGCTCGAGTGGCTTACCAACGTGAAGCTGTTCTGCACTTATGTTCTCTCAATGCTGTTTCCTGAGAGTAGCTTATTGAAAGAGGCCACTTCCACTACTCAAAAGCTACAAACTTTCATCAACTCATGGCTACATAGTGGTTTTTGATCTGAGGCAATAACAAATGAAAACAAATCATTGGTGTACAAGCCAAATACCCGTGAACATGCTTATTAGAAAACAGAAGTGGTAATGGGTGGATCATACATTAAGAAAGCGCGACAACCCTATTGTAAACTACCACATGCAATGGCACCCAATATCCCGGTTAATATGATTTGTTCCCCAATGGAGTCCTCCAGAGTTTTAGCAAGCAATGTGGTTGGACTGGACAGCCAATGACCTTTGGTCGAAGGTTAATCCCAGCGTACCTTTTCGAAGAAAGCCACTCTAACCTGCTTTAATGCAATCGGTTTGTGACCAAATGTAGCACTGACTCTATATATGAGAAGAGGCGCCTTCTGCGAAAGTACAGGTCAGATTCCCGTTAAATCAAACGATTTTTAAAATTCATCATCATCATCATCATGAACGACGCAACAACCAGACATCCCGGTTTTGCGCCGAGGTCCACCAATTCGATATCCCTAAAAGCTGTCTGGCGTCCTGACCTACGCCATCGGTCCATCTTAGGCAGGGTCTGCCTCATCTTCTTTTTCTACCATAGATATTCCCCTCATAGACTCATAGATTTCGTCGTTATGTAGGGTACGCAATCGTCCATCCTCATGTAGAGAGAAGAGAATTCTTCTCTTGGCCAAGAGTTCGCAATTCTTCTTGTAAAGAACCCAAGTGTCCGAAGTGACTGGCAAGACTGGCAAGATCACTGTCTTGTACAAGAGTAAGAGTAAGAGCTTTGACCCTATGGTGGGACGTTTCGAGCGGAACAGTTGTAAGCTGAAATAGGCTCGGTTAGCTGATAACAACCGTGCGCGGATTTCATCATCATAGCTGTTATCGGTTGTGATTTTCGACCCTAGATAGGAGAAATTATCAACGGTCTCAAAATTGTATTCTCCTATCCTTATTCTTCCCGTTTGGCCAGTGCGATTTGATGTTGTTGGCTGGTTCGTTTTCGGTTCTGACGTTGTAACCATATATTTCGTCTTGCCTTCATGATGTGCAGCCCAAGATCTCGCACCGCCTGCTCGATCTGGAGGAAGGCAGTTTGTACTTTTCGGGTCGTTGTTCCCATAATATCGATATCGACAGCATAGGCCAGTAGTTGGGTGGACTTAAAGAGGATCGTACCTCTTGCATTTACCTCGGCATCACGGATTACTTTCTCAAGGGCCAGGTTGAAGAGGACGCAAATGAGTTAATCGTCCATTCTACAACTACTTTTATGCTTTCTTATGCGTCTAATCTGTCATTAGCTTAACATTCATTATAATATTTCCGATTCCGTAGCCTACAGAATGACGAAATCTATGAGCGATACCATGACCTCTACGAGTGACACCATGGCTCAATAGGTTACGGTGGGCGGGTCACTTAATCCATATGGATGAGGATGATCCCACCCGGAAAATCTATAAGGTAGAAAAAGAAGACGAGGCAGACCTGCCTAAGATGGAGCGATGGTGTAGGCCAGGACGCCAGACAGCTTTTAGGGATATCGAATTGGTGGACCTCGGCGCAAAACCGGGATGTCTGGAGTCCCTAATTAAGGCAGGCCTAGACCGGATATCGGTTGTTGCGCCGTTGATGATGATGATGATAATATTTCTCAAATTTAAACATTAATTATATTTTATAAATACAACAAAGATTCTGCTACTAAATTTTTTGACTGATGGAACCTAATATTGTTTTGCTCTCAAATGGAATTAGGTCCTTCTAACGCCTCTTCGCTTTTCCTAGTGGAGGTTTCCCTTCTACGTGTTTTTAGAAAAAACCTGCTTATTATGAGATTAGATATTGTCTTTTATTTGTTGTGTAGATCTCGCGTACATGTACAAAGCTATTTCTACTGATGAGGCAGGTAAGTTGCTCCCGAAATATATATCTACACTGTAAAATAAAAATTGAAGTTTGGAGTAAGCTACTGGTCTATCAATTCCTGCTTATTATGATAAACTATTATTTAAATCTATCTGTCCTACTAACGTGCACTTCACCCCTTATATAGCCCACTTCCTCTCAAATCGCAATCCAACGTATAGCATTATTATGCGTCATATCTTTCTCAACAAAATAGGCATCTGTGGATGAGGTGATCTTTACTCAGCATGGTGTACTCTTCAGAATACCCTCTTAGAAAAGTTAGTGGAAACGACGAAACGAATTTTGAAGACCAAAAAAGACAGAAGAGAAAGTCCTGTAATTTTGAAACTTCCGACAAACAGATTTGCTGCTACTAAAAAGTAGAAGAAGAAACCAGTGCGCTAAAAGTATACATAGAAAGATTTTTTAAGGCACATAGTTTATCAAAAATTGTAAAAAGGGAGGTTGGTTTTGAAGACTACAGATGTGATTCAAAACGGATTTTTTCTCTCTACCGCTTCCCCATATGAGATTTCATCTAAAGTTTTCGCCTCGCCATTTATTACCTAGAAAAATGTATCTATTTGAAAGCCTTTTGAATTTGTCATTGTGCATATTCTTAACCGAACACAAAACAATTTTCCATTAGACAAAATCAAGGTAATTTAATTAAAATCATACCTTAACGAATTTAATGTAATTTGTCTCGTTTCCTTGAATTAAATTCAAGCTTCTGATGTTAACAGCATATCCTATTTATAATACAATTTCTTATCAAAGCGGAAACGTATTCCTTCTGCATTTTTTGTCTATCATAAATTCGAGGCATCATCAATTGAAATTTTCAAACGAAAAGACTTCGATATCTAATGATGACAATGCTATTTTCTCTCAGGGTACGTTGCAAGTAACAGAAGAACATTATTAACTATGCCTTATACGTACGTACGTACAATTATTTCACATACTTCACAAAGAATAGCATGGCCTGAGAATAGCTTGCATTACCTTAGAAAAAACCTCTCCGAGCGTAAAGAACTCATATTCGTACTGTCCACGCCGATTTGCTTTTCTTACTTTTTCATACAAGCATTAAAAACAAATTTGTTCTCCATGCTAATCACTTCCAGCAAACTTTGAATATTAATTTGCCTTCATTGGTATATATGGACCAACCTTCCATCAATAACATTGTAACGATCAGGAATCACTCTTCGAATAAACTTGCTTGTACAAACCATTGAAGTTATGCTGCATTTCCTGGGAATCAGGTCAGAATCTGAGATGCATTTGCTCGGGTCATTTTCAACAATCAGCTATTATCTGACCTACATTGGAAACCACCATTCTAAACTGTACGTTCCACTGAAACAATCTTTCCAAAAGGCACGTTGAAATCTTTGTATCCATCAATTGTTTACCATAGTTCCGAAAAACTGATATTCACTACTGTATAATGTGTTCCGTAAGGCAACAATCTTAAATATCATCAGCGGCTACAATGAGCCCGAAACAAAAAACTGTAATTTCCTTTAATGCTAAATATTGAATCGATCGCTTAAATACGAATACATTGTTGAATTGTTATGTGTGCACTACCCATGTTATTAAACCATCAGTTTACAATGATTATAATTTAAGGGTAATTGGAATTTATATATGCGCTACTCTGGAGATCATGTATCCACTTTCCGTGCGAGTCAAAAACAAAAAGCCTTGAAGAGATTCTCTGGTATCGAGAGAAAGGAAACCTTTCTGAAGACTTTAACCCTCAATAAAACGATATCTACACGATAAAATTGCAAATAAAATGCCTTGAAATAAAACATTTACCTTGCTCCTGATTAATTTCCAGAGTAATTTTATTCATTGCGGTGTAGGTTTTACAAGCACTAATTTCATTACTCCTTGATTTATACTTTGGACTATTCTGTGTGAGTGCTGTCCGCCTTAGAGTATAGACCCATGAGGTTTCTAGTTGCCACAAGTACTGGCTGCATGAGCATCCGATGAAAAACTTAAAATGAAATTAGGAGGAGAACGAAATCCATGGAAACCGTGCTTATATTTCATTTTCTTACAAATTAATTTCCTCAGCTCAGGAAACCCGCGCTTATAAAATAGCGTTGTCAACAGTGATTATTTAATGAGGGTTCAATTGGTTTAATTTTGACAAGAATACTCTGTTTTTCTTCTTCACATAACAGGGTTAACCACTTGAAAAACCTTTTCCCTTGTAAAGGCAGAAAAAATTTTCCATTCTTCCGATAACTTTTAAGAAGGCATAAATTTCCCGGAGGGTATATTTTGTACTGTGCTAATTGCTACCTTTCGCGAACGAAAATGTATATTTTGACGATATACACAGTCCAAAACAATAGTATGAATAAATTTTTCCACAAGATTGAAGTCCGTACGCGTTACATCTTTCAAAATTACACACCTTTGTGGCACTTTACATGCACAGAAAATACGTACGTTTCACATTAATGTTACATGTAACACTTGTAAGCTCTGATGTTGTTGCCGGCAACGGATATACGTCGTTAATATATGTCAAAATTTGTTGATAAAGGTTCATTAAAGTAGTAAATTGGTACGTGTAGAAGAAGTCAGAATAAATGCAACATTCAAAGAAGAAAATGTAAAATTCCGTATTTTTATTCCTCTCATGGCCCCTGACAAATTACTTACTTCTGGCAAAATTTATAAGCTAAGTTCAACTGTTCTTTTGCCTAATCTTCTTCAAGATATATTTGTATAATACATTCCTATAAATCTAATTATATCCAACTCCAAAGATTGGAAGTTAATCCAATACATAAAGTAGGAGGCTCGTACTCAAGCCAGATGTACTCAATATCTCACACTAGACTCAATTCTGTCACTTTTTGTAAAATCTCAATGCGCCGGAAAATGTTCATAAATTCCCTTCAAATGGAACCGAGAGAAAAATTAGCTTTTCGTAATTCTGAGGGAATTTTCCAAAAAAAAAAGCGAAAAAGGATTATACATGGTGTCCCGTTTTACGATGGTAGAAACTTCAGTGGTGGACTGCCCCACTCATTTGAGGAAAATAGTTCCCTGGAATGGTCACTCTATCCTTTACCGCCATGGAGTTATAGCATTTTCTGTCAATAATATCAAAATGCCTGACCCGCCCGACAAAATGTCAAAAGAGAGGGACTATCCGCCCTTGGTGCAGATTTTATGTTTGCACCAAGTAACTGGCTGATGTCAGCCGACTGAGTTTACTCAAAACCTGATGACGGCTCCATACAAACTATCAGTTTCGCTGCAGACAGTCTTCCGCTTCCAATCTTTTTCTTCTCTTCTGACCACAGCTCGCTTCTAGACACTGCATCTACCGTCATTTTCCTTGAGAAACTCCAATTTTCAGCCTCTTTCCACCAATTTTTCACTTTCAATAGTTTTCTCTCCAAAAAAGAGTGCAATACTTTTTTCACTTCTCGATCTCAGTGTTCTTTGCAGTCCGCGGACTTGGCATTCTCTTCGCGATTCTTTGCTTATTATATCATATCAGTGCATTGATTAAACACACTCTAATATGCAGGTCACACATTTGTCCATGCCACATCGATGGCGGTTCGCCGAAATGCGGATCGCCTCCCTCCCGAGACGCTTGCACTCCTCCTCCACTTTTCTGCGTTCCTGGTCCAGGCCACGATGGTCACACGTCGTAGAAAAGTGTTGATGAAGGCTTGGAACTTTTGAGTAACATGTGCTACTCCCGTATAGCAGCACAGAAAAAACATTAGCACAAAATATTCTCAACTTGATGTTGCTGTTGAAATAACTACATTTACAAGTTTTAGATAAACAATGAAATGGGACATAGTGTTGTTTGTACGTGGAGCAACATCCAGTTCCAGTTTGGACCCGCTGCAGTAATGCAGATAGGAAAAGCGCAATGGCCAGGTAGGTCGAGAGGCATCACTCTAACTGTACATGCCGCTGTTTATAAATTCAGAGTCATTTAGCGTCGTCGTGATGTTTTACGCACAATGTCGTGGCCCATTGAACTCTCCATGTCCTCCGGACAATACGGCATGAAAAACGTCACCAACAAAAGGAGGTAATAATATGAGCGAAGATTCCACCCTGACGGACTGCACTTTGGACCTCAAAATCCTATCAAATTTTACCTCGAAGCTGTACGTTACATTTTGCGTCATAATATGTCGTTTTTATGATAAAGTTTCCCTTCCTCCCTAACCATTTCATCCACATAAGGTGGAATTTCAAGGGATGTGATACGGTTGGGAACTGTGGTGAAGCGTTCTTTCCACATTTTCAGCTGCTTATCACCAGTGTGAGCGAGAAATCAACCACTAACGTCCCTGACAAGACCACCGAAAGCGAATAAATGCATGTTCTTTTATGATGCTGAACTGATACCCGTGTCAGCTCCTGCTTACCTGACCAGCGAAATAATATATTCCATTTTGTCACGTCGCACACCACCTGCACTTTCGGAAATTTCGTCAATATTGAAGATCGGGAGCCTTGAATCATTTACGTCGGTCGACCCGCTATCGTGATTTCGCAATCGGTGAGATCGTGTGACGCCTTTCGGGACGTGGTCGACGATCTGACTAGCGCTTGACCACTAGATGATGATGATTTTCGGGGCCAATATCAGCATCTTCCTTGAACGCACACCCAAAATACAACTTTTAAATCTACTGCTGATCACAATGTTGTCAACCTTATTGCTCGTACGTTGCCGGTCTGTTGAAACTTAATTGACCTTATGCCGAAATTTACTTTTTGTTATTTATTTAATCTGTATTGGCACACTGTTATGTGGTGAGGAGTTCTCTTCGCAATTACGCATCTCTCAGTGGGTTCAAACCACGTAGTTTTCGGTGTAGAGTTGGCTGACTCAGGACTCCCCCAATTCCTGAACAAAACTTAACAGCTTTACATCGAATATTTTTGGAACAACGCATCTTCTTTCTCTTCCTCCTTTGTCCGGGGTCGGCCCCTCGTGATCGGTTTCGCCATTTGGCTCTATCAAATGCCCGATCCGGATGCAATCTCGAGGCTTTCAAATCCCTCTCTAGCGTATCAAGCCACCGTTGTTTTGGCCTATCTTTTGGTCGTTTACCATCGACTTCGATGTTCAGACCAAACTTGGCAACTGAATTCTCGTTAGGGAGAATTGCGTGACTATAACATCGAAGACGCCTCTCCCGTAGTTTTTCCACGAACGGTGAAACGCATATCGATCACGGATATCCTCATTTCGGATGTGATCAAAACGTGTCACGCCACTAGTCCAACACAACATCCTCGTCTCCATTACCGCAAAATACCGTTCATTGTCCTTTATAGTTGACCAACACTGAGAACTATAGAGAGCGACAGGACGGACGACATTGTGGTAAATTTTAGATTTGAGACGTTCGTTGATACGTCGATTACAAAGAACACCAGTTGTGGAAGCATTAAGTTGATGCGGACTTAAGACCCCAAAATTCTGCAAAAAAAAATATTTTCAGCTCTGGCCAAGCTTTGGTCAATAAGGCAGATTTGCGCTCAATATAATTCGTAGTCATGTCGTGTTCTGCGAATTATATAATGGAGCACTCAACATCTGCGAGCCGCCTCGGTCACGCTGCTCCCAGGGCAGAGGTGAGGCAGCGTCTGACGATTTGCCTGTGCCCTGGTAAGAAACCGTAAAGCCGTCGTCTCTTGACATTTTTGTAAAGTTTGGGCGCAAGCCCTAAGCGAGGGGTCCGTGGACCAAAAAAAGAGGGATTAAGTTGCTCCCCATTTGGTCCGGTCCAGCATTAAGTTTTGATACACCCGCCAGACTTCGAACTTTATTGTTCGGATCGTGGTAGAGCAATTGAACCCAGCGCACATGTTCTTCTGGCACTAAGTATTGTCGTAGATCGTCGTACCAGATGAATTCGTGTGGTACACGGTCAAAAGCTTTCTCCAGATGCAGAAATGCAATGTAAAGAAGGCGATGCTCCTCATGGTGTTTTCCCATAAGTAACCGCTCAGCGTGTATTGCGTCAGTAGTTCCGCAGCTTTTGACAAATCCGGCTTGATTCAAAGTTATTTCAATGATTTCGCAAATACGATTGTCAAGAATGAGTTCAAAAATCTTCATGGTGTGGGGAAGTAACTGGATCGGACGGTAATTTGAACATAGTGCTGGATTACCTTTCTCTTCCTTTCGTAGCCAGGAGCTTTATTAACAATCACATTAGTTTTAATTCCTGAGCTCAGTCAGTTTTACACGCATTGAGAAGCGATAACTTTTGGACCGGGGTTAAGCTTATAGAATATTTTGTATCTAGAAACTGTAAGGTGTTTTATGAAGAGATCTACCTAAAATCTTCGCGAACGCAGACTCACAAATAACTGTAGCAGAACCGTGACTCAAGTCGGGGCAAGAGGTTAAGAGGCTGACATTTAACTCACCCGGGTCTTCACAACATCAACATTACTACGAACTTTTGAATTTCATTTTTAAAAGGCTTTTAGCAGCATAAGAACAATTTTCATTTTAATCGTGTTGCTCTAGTGGACTTCACACTGTCACTGATCGTATTCTCTGCTCATACTTATTATACGATACCTTGATTAAGTGGCACAAATATAAAGACAAACCCGCAAACTGATTTCGGTGGATCCCCCGACAATATCCAAAACGGACGTAATTAAATCCAGAGGTGATTGCTTCCATTAATCATTACATTGTAGATAAATACCACTGCCCATTAATTCACTGCACCCATTGCTTCTACGCCTTTCATGAAAACACAATTTCCTCGATTTCCTTTTAGTTATATCCACCGGGTATGAAACCTTGTGAAATCACTTTTCCTTTGAGCTATACACAATTCCAGACAGCAGCTTCCTTGCGAAAGCAATTCTATCTGAAGCCTAGAGATACTGTATAGCTTCGCTAAGTATCCTATCATTAAATGCGAAGTAGTTATTAGCTCATATACCCTTATTAACGTCGCGGCGATCAATTCAACGGCTATGATCTTTCTTGCCGTGCCTATAATTCACATGCGGCCAGGTTCAATTCCGGCGACTAACAAGAATGCATTCTTCATCGTAAAAATTATTGTATAACATCAATATGGTAATTGTTTAAAAGAAGGCGAAGGTAATTATCAGGCAGCAAACATGTGGCGCTCTTGCTTGGATGCCTCGTTGAAGACAGCGATGTTTAGAGGATTCCGCAAAGCCGATATATGCTCATATCTAATATAATGTCTGCTACCTAGATTTTCATTCACTTCCAAGTTATGAATCGATATATTGGAGTTCGATCGTGATATTAAGTATTAATATATCGGTGTATTCACATACGCTTATGCAAGATTCAGTGATCGTGATAAGTCCATGCCGCGCAGAATTGTACTATGTCGTACACGATCGTATCGGTTTTCTTATTCTAGTTTCGAATTTAACCCATAGACCGCCTTGGTAGTCCGCTTGACACATCTCCGTCAGTTGAAGGTCCCAGGGTTATTATTGATCGCATAATTGATCGTACAGTACAGAAGTGTTGACATTATGCCCGACAAGTTCGTGGTATGCCTGCCTTGTATTTTATGTTTGTAGGCACGACAGAACTGTCTGTCGTTTATGGTTTTGCATTCACATTTAACTTTTAACACAATAAATTGCATGCAACATTGTGATCCGTTAATAAAACTAGAGGTCAAGATCGTTCGATTCTTGTATTACTTTCACTCCAGGAGCGTATTTATTACTTCCTCCTTGTGAATAAATTTGTTTGTTATTAAGGGAGTGTGCTAATAGTTACAGCGATTGTAAGATGGTTCCTGGAGAAATAATTGATTTGGCAAGGACACCCTTTCAAACTACCTGCGATTTTTTTCAGAAAAACAAAAGGACAAGTTGTTTACCTTCGCTTTCCTTACATTATGCATATTGAATCGAACCACTTAATTTTCGTGCCAAATTATAGCTTAATTTATCATTATTTATTGAAAGTAATTCTTGTTTATTGTTAGGTATATCAGCCATTTCCAATGAGACCAGAATTCAATCCCGGTTTCTGTAAAAGAATGATAATCAAGGTGTTTCGTTTTTGATTCGCTCAAATCAGTCTAGACATCGAAATAATTATCTGAATTGTAGTTTCACTTTTTATACAATTTATTTAAAAATAATTGTTGCTTTTCCGTGGCGTTGTTTCATTATTTACATTTCATCTGATTCACAATATATCATTATTATTTATCTCATTTTTCCTTCATGTAGAAACTAAAACACTGAATTCAATGTTCAATTCTCTTGGGCGAATCGAGTGGATTAATTTCAAGCCTGTGATTTAAGGAGTTGAAAATTTTGAAATTCACAGATCGCAATTATCAGTTTTCTTTATTTATTTCTCGATTTATGTCATAATGAAAATGCCAGACAACATATTTATCTTTTTAAATTGAGACACTCGTGATGGCCAATTGCTTCGGATTAGTGGTCATATGTATTAAAATGAAAAAAAATAATACTTGCGGGAGCCACAGTGTACTGTCATTTAAGGGTAGTGAGCAGTTACAATATTACCTTCTTCAATCAAAATTTGTAAAAAATACAATTCGAACCAAACAACCCAAATCCTACTGAAAATAATATTCAAGTATCTGACTTTTCTATAATAGTTTTCTTTAAATTTTCAAATATTATTGATTCTGCAACAGTTATGACTTTCAGAGAGATGCGAAACCCTTCTATCAAAGAAAGTATGACGAATTGAAAATGCTTCGAAGAGGAAATTAAGTAAAATATTTATCCGTTTTCAGCCAGCATCTAGACAACAAACCAGTGCAAAAATCACTTCGCAATATATCATTATTGTTCTTTGAAAATATTTTCAAAACAAACCATCCTTATGTAATATCTAGATGTGAACACCCCTTTATTGCAATACAATTTAACAATGCCATAAGTGTAATTTCCCATTCGAAAGACCGAGTGAAAATGTTAAGGGACGAAGAAGATGTTAAAGCAATTTAACACTTGTTTGGGTAATCTTCGGCCACGACCCGTATGCGAAGATTGATTTCGGAAATATATAAAAATCATTTGGGCAGCCAACAAATTTAAAGCTCACCATGCATATTGCATCCAAGAGAAAAAAAATCCCAATCACTTCACTTTTAGGGCGAACACGGAGAGGTTGTGGATACATTGGATTTATTACTGCAGTAATTTTCGCGAAGGATTTATGATCGAAAAGTTTATGTTTTATGATCACAATCTCGTCCTAATTTATTTGTATAATGGTGACTTTATTGCAATTACTTTTTATTTCTCCTGAAATAAGAATATGTTGGCCATTTCAGTTAAATGATGACTACCACGGCAAATGAAAAGCCAATTTTAGAGAGAAGAGGAAGAAAGAGAAATGTTGAATTCAATTCCTCAAGCTCTCAGTAGCCCAGTGCATTAGTTATCCAACCTTCTTTCGCGCCTTTTATCTCATTTGGAATTTGTCTTTGATGCTCTATACTGAACCAATTTCTTAGGTAAATCGCAAGTCCCAAGCCGGCTTTTCTAGTCATCCACTGCCAACACTATTCTGAAAAACAACGGCGGCGAAGATTCACGCAGGCAATAGGATAATTTGAACTCCTGTCGGCAGGAGTCTCTTACGATTCATTCTCCTCTGAACTATCACTCGAAGGGAATCGATGCAGCAGGGGGAGTTATACATGTATAGTCAATGCCAGTAGAAGTAAGCGAAGGTCCAGTTATTCGTATCCAGCTGTCGATCTTGCCCAGACTTAAAATTAATAAAGTACCTTGAGAAGTCTTCTTCAAAGGAAAATTTGCATGCTATGTCGTTTCCGAGGGTATCTTTAGCTTTGAAAACACCTGCGAACAGCGGGGCCAGATCACTTAATCCGCATGGGCGAGGATGATACAACACAGAAAGTATATAATGTCAATGTCTATGGTAGAAGTAGAAGACGTAGCAGACACTGCGACAAAAGGCGCGATGGCGTAGACAAAGACGCCAGACAGCTTGTAGCTGGTAGGGATATCGAATTACTGAGCCTCGGGATGTCTGGAGTTCCTTACTAAGCCAAGCTCGGACCGGATACCGGTTATGTTAATGATGATGATTCATCAATCTACGTGTAGTATAGGACGTTTGACCACGTCTATGGCTCGTTCGCTGTTTCGCATTTAGATGAAGTCAAATTAAAATTTCATACAACATTATCAACGACTTCCCCCTCCTTAGGTGTCCCTGTTTGGTCCTTCACCTATGAACGGTGCCTCCGTTCAATCTAACTTACACACCCTGACACGTTGGTACTCTGCTAATGGTTTAGCGCTAGACGTCAGAAAGTGTCACTTTATGTGGTACTGGTTTAAATCCTCGCTCGCATCCCTCTCCTACTCTCTTAACAGACATTCCTTATCATATGAGAACTCCACTCAAGTCCTCAGAGTCACTTTCAAAAGCTCCGCTTCGACACCAATTGTCTGGAGGTTACCAATCGAGCAGTAAAATTGCCAGACTTTAAACTTCGCTCTTTCTCTGATTTTGATTCCACCCCACCCTCCTTAGGTCCCTCGGACTCCTCGTAAGGAGTACTCACAAGTACAGCTCCGTGATCTGATCACCCTCCCCTAATTGTCATTGTCTGGCAATTGAGAAGGTGCAATGTAAGTTCACTCGTTCCCTCCTATTTAAAAAACTTTGCTCGTGTGAACTATCCCTCCCGCCTCCGCTTTCTGAACCTCCGTCTTACAACAGCGTAGAACCTATCTGGATTCATGCATATTTTTTAAACTTTCCTTCGGTCTGATGGACTGCTCCGCCTCTACCGACATCACCTGCCGCCCTGCGTCTTATAATACACGCAACGTAGACATTTTCTAGGTGCCCTTCACGAAGCTCTAACTCTACTTTCATTCCCCGGTTCCTAGACTTTGTCGAAGATATAACGCATAACAACTTGATACTTTAATTTTCTCTTTTTAAGTAGTTTTAAGCATAGGTTAAGGTGTTTGCTTTCTCCTCCTCCTGAGGGCAATAAGTGATTGGAGTTTCCTCTGTTTACTGTTCGTGTAATAAATAAATAAACGTACATATATTTCCTATGTGCTTCATGCACTTCATTTGACTCCATCACCAGGAGGACCAAATAATACACCTTATTCGCAAAGAAGATGCGCCACCCGATCGCTTTTTTAGCTACAATTGATGCATTACTTTGTGTTTGAATCAATACTACCATATAGTTGCTGGAAGACTGCAAAGATTTCCTTCATGTCAACGTTAAATTGTCAACGCCTCTCTTTTATCTTCTGTTTAAGAAATCTTTGTTGATTCTATATCATACGGATCTAAATCTACCTTGACTATGATTTTGCAATTAAATGACTTAAGTCAGCTCTCAGTAATTGTGACGAGTTCATAAGTCGATTGTCAAAATAAAGCTTCTTCAAACGTTGAAGATAAAAGATCGGTCAGTTCTTTTTCACTGGTATGGTATGAACCTAATCAGGCTTTTTTTTTTTTTTGCTTGGAGCAGCATACTTCTCAATTCTGAGATTGAGTGCCATTGAGGATCCTTGCTCTTTGCTTTTATCTTATGATGTAGATTGAAGATATTGCTATTGGGGCAGATTTCAACGGTTACAAAAGTATTCAGTCCTTCTACGTTTTATGTCCTTTGGGCAGGCGATAGTCTATTCTTGTCATTACAACAACTTTTTTGCAGTTCCTAACTTTGTCTGAATTGTTTGGTCGTTATATACACGGTACTTATGTTGGGTTTCTTCATATTTTCGCCATTTTTTCCTAATAATTATATTACTTTGGGCGCTTCCTTATTGGGCCTTAGCTGGTCATATTTTTCCCCCTTTTACGAACAGTTTTGATAGTTTGCTATTAAAATGCCTTCCTCTTCCCCACCGTCCGTCACCACTGACCGGTATTCTAAGTAGTGTTACGAAATATGTGCCCTACAATTGTTCAATCCTCTGATAATGAGCTATTAAGCTAAGCTTAAGCTATTAACTTAACGCGCATTGGAGTTTTCGCAATTTCCTTATGAGGGACTTATCTACTGCCACTTCTGCCTTATTATCAACACATCCGCTGGTATTTAATCCACACGCCGGCAAAGTTCTTCATTTCTGAGACACCGATATCGAAAAGAAAGTATCGATGATAAGATTTTTAACATTTGGCGCTATCACATCCGTCATATATCACCCTAATAATAGGTGACAATTTTTCTGCAAGAGGGTCCAAAGTGTAAACCAGCCTGCTGTTTCTAGATCAAGCTTACGATATGTTCTTTGATAAGAAAGTCAAGCGATAACGGCTTTACGGTTTCTTACCATGGCAGAGGCAAATCGTCAGATGCTGCCTCACCTCTGCCCTGGAAGCAGAGTGACCTTAGCGGCTCGCAGATGTTGAATGCTCCTTTAGATAATTCGTAGAACACGACATGCCTACGAATTATATTGAGCGCAAATCCACCTTATTGACCAGAGCTTGGCCAGAGCTGAAAATATTCGTTTTGAGAACGATGGGGTCCTAAGTCCGCATCAACTTAATGCTGGACAGTTTCTTATCAGCGAGGGGTCCGTGGACCAGGAAAGAGGGAGTAAGTTGCTCCCCATTTGGTCCGGTCCAGCATTAAGTTGATGCGGACTTAGGACCCCATCATTCTCAAAACGAATGTGTTCTTTGATACTTTTCAGGATTATCTGCAACTATACTATGCCCCACTGGTTGTTGAATTCAAGACGCTTGCCCTTCTTTGGAATCTTAGCGACCATCCCTTTTTCCTACTAGCTGGAAAATAATCTCAGAGTGCTAGGTTTTCCAAAGGAGTTTAAGTAGCAACTCTACATGGATTGCAGAGACTGCAGGGAGAAACAATTTCGCGGAAAGACTCGACACCCGGAGAGCTTGCTTGTGTGCATTGACAGCAGAGATGAGAAGGTAACTTGCCATATCGGAAGCGTAGTTATTATTACTTGCGACAATTTCTTCTACCTTTAGCAACGCAACGGAATTGCAATTGTTTCATCGGGAAAGGGTGAAAGTGGGGCGAGAGCATTATTCTTCATGTCACTTAGGCCCCGAAAACTCAGCCTTTACCACCGGAATTGAAGCTCAAGTTGGAAAAGCGAGTTGTTTTGAGGAAGGAAAGTAGTATCCCCCAGAGTGCCACTTCCAAAATTTGCTTTTGTCCATAAGAATTTTTGATTTCGAGAATGCAAGTATTATAGGGGTCCACGATTCCATTGTCGAGGAGCGTGCATGAAGTTAGTCGCTTTACAGGGGCGCATGGAAGTTCCGATCGCAAAAAAGTTTTGAAATTTTCAGGCTGCTAGTCTATAAATTTGTATCGTTTTTAATATACTTTCACGACAGGTATTGTATACTTTGGCCATATTCTCAAACGCATACTGAGTTATGGAATTGAATGATAACCAACAAATCAGTAATCAGGTAGCGTGCCGCCTAAGGATCACCTTATTTTTCATCTCAAAGATCGAGGTCAAGGATTTTTCCAAAGAGCGGGAAATGATTTTCAGGGGGATTATTGGAAAGCAGGAATGCAAATTGGATTGTCGTGTAAACGATTGTTATTATTATTTGTATGTCACAAGACATTGATTTGATATTGAAACTGATGTATGATGTGAACCTCTCATTACTTCTGGGGACTAAATATCGTCGGCTTTCCTTTAATTTCGGAAAATTGACATGAATGTCGTTTGTCGGATCTTTGATTCAGGTTTCCACATAGAATGGCAAAAGCTTAAAATGTTTTCGACGCATTGTTTTTCAAGAACAGAATTTTCTAGTTTCCGGAGATAAATAAATTTCTGTTTCGGTTATGCGATAAGACGACCGTTGGGAATAACTCGTATCGCATGGTATAGAAAGTGCTCGTAGCTGCATATTAGATTATCCAATACGCATTTCACTTTATAGAAGACAAAGCTAATATTTCGAAAGTTTAAATTGGCGGACTGGGAAGAGCGAAGGGAAATGCAGCCCAATGCTTATATTAAGAGCCGAAGTAAAAATTAAAATAAATAAAATTTATTAAAAGAACGAATAAAGTGATTTCATGTAGCTTTAAACTGTAATAACAAATATTATTATATATTAATTAATTAATTAACAAATATTATATTAATAAGGATGTAAAAATGTCCGGATAGCTGAGTGGTTAGAGCGCAAGGCTGTCGTACGGAAGGTCGCGGTTCAAATCTCACTGGTGGCAGTGGAATTTGTATCGTGATTTGACGTCGGATACCAGTAGACTCAGCTGTGAATGAGTACCTGAGTCAAATCAGGGTAATAATCTCGGGCGCACGCAATGCTGACCACATTGCCTCCTAGTGTACCGTTACGGTCTTGAATGAAGTGCTCTAACACACTTCAAAGCCCTGATCCAACATGGATTGTTGCGCCAACGATTATTATTATTATTAAAAATGATGGACTTAAGACGAAGTAACAGATAAAATGTAGAATTAATTTTATTTTTAATTGTGCACCCTTTTTAGCACCAATTTCATGTTTTTCCCCCCAAAACCTTTTAAAATAAGTTGAAAATATTTTAAAAACGCCTTCTAATTTCACAATAATAATAATCTAATCTGCAATAAAGTATGGCCTACGTGATAAGTGCGAACTGGCACACTTGATACACTTGGATGACATCAAGCTGTATGCAGGTGCTGACGACCATCTTAGAAATCTGTTGCGAATAATAGACATGTTCAGCCGTGGTATTCGGATGGAGTTTGGATTAGACAAGTGTCGAATCCAAGCCATCCGCAAAGGTCATTACGAGCCGTATGCCGGACATAGCATCGGCGACCTCGCATCGAAGCTGTGACCGAGATAGACCTAGGAATTCTGCAAGGAACCCATGCTCGAGTTTGTGATCGGCTGTCCGAATTCCTGCGACATGTAAAGCTGGTACTGAAATCGCATCGCTTATTCATTCGAAATATTACCGCGGACAAAGACCGATCTGGAAAATGTCCAGCAGCGGATGCAGACAACTATGTCCAAATTCTGAATGGATCATCCAAAGTCTACCCTGGAGCGGATGAACCTTCCTTGTGACAGAGGTAGGGGCATGGTTGACGTGGCGGTACAACATCATCGCCAAGGCGGCCCGCTGAGCGCTTATTTTTACAGCAAAGAGCAGGCGAGTGGTTTGCATACGGGTATGTGTAAGGCAGACTCTGGGCTGACTCCACTTAACTTGAAGGATCGATCTTTCAATCCTCTGAGTGGGGTGAAGTCGGACCAAGTGCGGATTGACGAATAAAAGTCGAAGGTAATGTACGGTACACACGTGAATTGTCTTTGGCAGTCATTTGTCGATTTGCATTTATAGAACAGATGGCTGTGTGCTGGGTAGCTCTTTGCGGATACGGAGGGATTCATGTGTGTCATTGAGGACGGCGTGGTCATGAAAGAGCGGGTGCTTATAGTTCCCATAATATTGTCAGCTACAAGTATTGTACCTAAATCCCTCATGGCTTCCCTTGATGTCCTGGGACTTTCGCACAATCTGGTTCAAACCATGCAGAAGTACAGCATTCTACATACGTGCTCGATGTTGCGGGGAATCTCCCATTGACTTACCACCGGCCACTACCGCCGGCGCCCGTTTAGTTTTTAAATAGGTAGGATCGTCCGAGTCTAAATGCTTGGCACTTAGTGCTAGTATTAGGTCAAATCCGGCATCTGCCCAGATTGTGATAACTCGGAAATAATGTGGTCAGTATCACGATCGTCCCTAATGATAAGCCTGATTTGACTCATTCACAGCTGAGTCGACTGATCACGATGCAAATCCTACTATTACCAGATTTTAACCACGCATGCAAAAATAAAAAAACAGTAAACAGTATCCAGACGTTGCAGCGTGAGTGCTAGTGCCCAGGTTTTCCAAATGGATTGTAACCAAGTCAACAATTTTTTTTTGGACCCAATCTTTGCCATATTTTTCATTGGAAAAAGTGTTACAAAATTTTGAAAATTTAGTATTAATTATGTCATCATCATCAACAACGGCGCAACAACCGGTATCCGAGCTAGGCCTGCTTTAATAAGGAACTCCAGACATCCTGGTTTTGCGCCGAGTACCACCAATTCGATATCCCTGAAAGTTGGCGTCCTGACCTACGCCATCGCTCGATCTCAGGCAAGTGACACGCCCACTGCAACCTATTGAGCCGGATTTTATCCACAACCTAACGGTCATGGTATCGCTCATAGATTTCGCCGTTATGTAGGCTACGGAATCGTGCATCCTCATGTAGGGGGCCATAAATTCTTCGGAGGATTCTTCTCTCGAACCCGGCCAAGAGTTCGCAATTTTTCTAGCTAAGAACCCAATTATGTCAGCTTGTGAAAAAATGGATGAAATCGATTAATTAGATTTTTCTCTACCTCACTCTACTCACCATGAAAACATATTTTAAGAAAAGCTTCTATTACTGAATAGCAATGTATGTGCACCGTGTAACGCGCCTTCTGAAGTAAAACGAAAGTAAACTCACATAAACATAAATGGTGCACAGTTTTTATGGAACATGTTTGTATCAAAATACGTAAGCGGAATACCGCAAGCACGACGCTTCGGGTATAAAGGCTTTCTGTTCATCTTGTATGAGAAACTTCCTACGCACGTTTTCCCATTCGTGCATATCTAACAATTCAAAATATCCCATGATGTATGTATTTCCAAACTCCATAATGACGACCTAGAGTTCGATAAATTCACGGGAAATACAAAATTTTTAGTTGGATTTTCTTCAAACTTTCAAAAATTGGTGCTATATTATAACTTATAATCGTGCCATTTAGGATGATGTTAAGAAGGCTTCTTGGGCAAATTTCTAAAATATGGTAATATGCTATTTTTAACTTTATTTGATGAGATGTTTTTGAGGCCCATATTTCGTTAGATGCACTATTGTGATTTTGTTTAGATTTTGACGTTAGATAGGTTCGAAGAATGAAATTACTTTCACTTTTTGGGAATATATTATGAGCCCATACTCCTCTATGCTTCACACTGTATCAGAAATCATTTTACACCCCCTTTTGTATGTATAGTGAGCCCCCGCTTAAACACACTGCAGAATGATGCCATGCCATGTATGTATCTAGAGGTGTTCACAGATCACAAGTACTCACCAATTTTCGTGACAATAGCTTCAGCCGTTTCCGAGTGCTAGACAGACAGACATTGAATCGATTCTAATTAGATCTTGGGTCACAGAAAACCTTAAAAAAGCAAAAAATGTCAACACTAGAATAATCTCTTAAATTAAATTAAATTAGATCTACCTTGTCATAACATTATTATTGCTCTTGCTTATCAGCATTCGACAGGGAATAGCAGCCATCACTGCAAATAATCAAAGGAAAAAAATTGTAAGATTTTTTTGCGAATAATCTCCGCGAATCACGAAATCGATATTGGCTTTATAAAGAATTTGTTTATGAATAATGTTTATAGCTAAAGAAACCAGTAGATATTCTATGTTCATTCTAGACGTTTTCCGCACATATCTACAGTTTGTGTTAAAGCAAACATAAAATAAACCCTTTTCCCACGTTTGACCTTCAAAATCAATCACAGATGCACAAAATAAAAGGTGCATCTACCCGATCAAAGATCCCAAATGCATCGAAAAGACCCGTTAACTCATCTCACACTATCTATCCGTCAAAAGTCCACATTATCATAATTTCATCATGTCCCAAATGTCACCATACATTTCTTGGACTCGGACATGTAGTAACTGCCGACGCAATGAGATAAAAAAAAACTGAAAACAGAGGACCTAAAAATTGAAAAGTCCTTGTGTCCCTCTTAACGGACCATTTTCCTTAATCTGGTCACAGAAGGTCACACACAAATTATGACCTGGCCATCCAGACGACCCTACAAACCATAGGTACAATGGCAAATGATATCAGGAGATGTTATATCGTGACCAAAAGGCCATTACCTCATCAGCAGGACCATCGTATTTACGAATGCGTGTGTTAATAACTCTCAGGAAAGAAATCTCTTGGGCTCACTTTTATATCCCAGCAGATTCCTAATGCACATTTTATGTTTCCTCACCTTGATGATAATGAAAAAGGGTGCCGACTAGTCGGCCCGTCTGGTTATCTGAATATGTTTCCGTCACTATGGAAGGTGATTGAAGAAAAAAGGATGTCGTGTCTGCGTAAGGAACTAATGAATGTCAGGTGTTCGAAATAAGTTACTTGCCTAAATCTTTTGTTATATGGCTGCCCTCTTTAAAGTGGCTTGTATCAAGTATCTCGTTAAGCACCAAATATTGTTTCCATAAAGAAGTTTCAAAATTTTGTAATTATTTCCAAATCATCACAAAATATTAGAATATAAAAATAAAAGGCTTGGTAAGTATAGAATGACAGAAGCAATTAACTTCCAAAATTCTCAAAAAGTTGCAAAAGTACTTTCAGATAAATAGGTAGAACTCGAGCGGAAAATTCACTAAATTGTGAAATAAGTAATGCATGATTACAAATAACCATTGAATAGACAGTACCTAAGGGGTTATACCTTAATATTGACTCTAATGACGCTTAAATGACTTAAAAAGTACTTGGACATATTGAAGTGCTGTTATGAGCACAGAATATTTTCTGGAATTTCTGTACCCGCCTACAGTTCACTTTTGCCCATAGCAGCAAGGCTTCCCCTTTGTTCCTTCTTGACTCTGTGTTTTAGCAATCTAACCCGGTTTTGCAGCCAGCTGGAGCCTAGTCTCAAACCACATCAATGTGGTGCTAGAGGCTTGATTACTGGCCAACTTATTTTTCTTTTACCCTTCGCCCTGTTCATAAGCGGGGTTAGCTCCTTTAGTTCAAGTTAGTCCGTCGGGGTCTTTGCTTGGTCCGGGTTGAGTCCAAAGGCTCGCAAATCACGATCAATGTATAACGATTCAAAATGTTTAATTTTTCCTCTATATCCTGCATACAGGATTTTATAAGATAGAAGATATTGGACGAGCATGAACGCCTCCTAATGTGCTAACAAATTCGAAGTAGCAATTGCCTGTCAGTTGAGCTTCGCCATTTGGTCTCCAGTAGACAACTCGAATAACAATACCACCTAAAATCCCTTCTGACAATCAGGTGAGAGTGAACACTGAAGCCATCCACAACACAACCCTCCGCGACACTTATAAGAGGGAAATAAATGCCGCAATAACCGCAGTCAACAGAGGACCTGGAGATGAAGCATCAACAAATGATCTTCACATTCACCTGAAGAACGTTATCATGGATACGGCCATAAACATACTTGGCCCCAGCCACAAAAGGAGTCGGAACGGCTGGTTTGACGATGAATGTAAGCTAGCAACGGAACGGAAGAATGCCGCATACCGAGTAATGTTGCATTCTCAAAGAACGCGGGCACGCGCAGAGACTTATCACGAACTTCATCGAGCGGAGAAGCGACTTCACAGACGGAAAAAGGAAAGCTGGGAGAACCAACAAGTCTGTGAACTAGAAAAGTATAGGGAGCAACCGCACCACGCACGGAAGTTTTACCAACAAGTCAGCAGGATGAAGCCTTATACACCTCGATGCTCATCTTGCCGAGACAAAGAGCGAAATCTGATTTCCGACAGAATGGGCATATTGGAGCGATAGCTTGAGTACTTTGATGAGCTACTGAACAACCAGAACATCGGCGAGTTGGAGGTCCCGCCAACTGAAGACGACGGACAAATACTGCCACCACCAAGTTTAGGAGAAACAGTCCGTGCAGTTCATCGGCTAAAAAATCATAAGTCGCCAGGAGCCGATGGAATTACAGCCGAATTGGTTAAATATGGAGGCGACCAGTTACACCAAGTGGTTCATCAACTTGTGCTCAGGGTATGGGACAGCGAATCAATGCCTGGCGATTGGCAACGAGGCATTATCTATCTCATACATAAAAAGGGAGATATCACACAGTCCAGCAATTATAGAGGTATCACGTTGCTGACCAGGGATGGAGCAGTCCAGGGTGCTTATTGGGGGATACGAACCCATGCGCACAAAGGATTGCTTAACCCTCACCAAAAAGAACCTCCGAATCATAGTGGGAATTCTCACTGGTCATTGTCGGCTGAACTACCACCTAGGGAAGCTAGGCATATCTACGGACACTGCCTGCAGGTTCTGTGAGGAGGAGGACGAAACCTCTATGCACGTCCTGGGACAGTGTCCGGCACTTGTGCAAAGTAGGTCGATACATCTGGGAGAACTCTTAATACCAGATGCAAAGCTGAAACTTCTGGAAATGGGGAACATACTAAAGTTCCTAACGGTTACTGGCCTGTTTGAGATACTACGATCAACAGGTACACTATAACCAGTAAAAGGGGCACAATAGTTCTTCAAGGACGCGGTGCGAATTTCCCTTAACAGAATAATAATAATAATCACGTTGCTGAGTACCATCTATAAGATATTCTCCACTATCTTGCTAGACCAGATAGCCCCATACGCCCAGAACATCATTGGATCATACCAAAGAGGCTTCACTCCAGGCAAATCAGCAACAGATCAGAATTTTTCTCTGTGGCAAGCGATGGAAAAACTGATGGAATATGGACAACAGTTGCACCATCTATTCATCGACTTTAAAGCCGCCTATGATAGCATAGCCAGGGTAAAACTGTACACGGCCATGAGAGAATTCGGTATCCCGACGAAACTAACAAGACTGACTAGGCTGACCCTGACCAATGTGCGAGGCCAGATAAAAGCAGCAGGATCACTCTCAAGACCATTCGACATCAACAACGGTCTACGACAAGGGGATGCCCTATCATGAGTCCTCTTTAACCTGGCCCTCGAGAAAGTGATCCGTGATTCTGAGGTAAATGCAAGAGGTACAATCCTCTTCAAGTCCACCCAACTACTGGCCTATGCTAACGATATCGACATCATGGGAAGAACCACCCGAAACGTACAAACTGACGCAGGCGGCGCGAGATCTTGGGCTGCACATGAATGAACGCAAGACAAAATATATGGTGGCAACGTCAGCACCGAAGACGAATCAACCAACAACATCAAACCGCACTGGTCAAACACGGAGAAGAATAAGGATAGGAGAATACAACTTTGAGACCATTGACAATTTCTCCTATCTAGGGTCGAAAATCACACCGATAACAGCTACGATGATGAAATCTGCGCACGGTTGTTGTCAGCCAACAGAGCCTATTTCAGCTTACAAAGACTGTTCCGCTCGAAACGTCTCACCATACGGTCAAAGCTCTTACTGTACAAGACAATGATCTTGCCAGTCCTCATGTATTCCTCTGAAACTTGGGTTCTTAGCATGAAAAATTGCGAACTCTTGGCCGCGTTCTAGAGAAGAATTCTCTGAAGAATTTTTCCCCCCCTACATGAAGGTGGACGATTCCGAAGCCTACACAATGACGAAATCTATGAGCGATACCATGACCGTCAGGTTGTGGATAAAATCCGGCTGAATTGGTTACGGTGGGCGGGTCACTTAATCCGTATGGATGAGGATGATCCCACCCGGAAAGTCTATAAGGGCAATATCTATGGTAGAAAAAGAAGACGAGGTAGACCCTGCCTAAGATGGAGCGATGGCGTAGGTGAGGACGCCAGACAGCTTTTAGGGATATCGAATTGGTGGACCTCGGCGCAAACCCGGGATGTCTGGAGTTCCTTATTAAGGCAGGCCTAAACCGGATACCGATTGTTGCACCGTTGATGATGATGATGATGAAATTTGTGATAAATGTTTTGCTTGCAATAGAATCTCATTCTAGAAATTTACCGACACGTTCATGAAAGATAGAAATAACCGACCGGGGAATAATACATTGATTACTGTTCGAAACTTCCTCGATTATTAACATTTCGCTGATAGGGTTATAGACAATTGATGCTCGTACCCTCACTTTAATTATACTTTCAGCTTATATAAAACAACGATCCCACTTATTTAAAAATATGGTGGCCGGTGGTAGATTAGTGAGGAATTTGTCGAAAATTCCCCGCAATATCGAACATGGATGCAGAATGGTGTATTTCTGCATGGTTTGAATCAGACTGAGATCTGAGAGTCCCATGACATCAAGAGAAACCTTGAGGGATTCAGGTACAATAATTGAAGCTGACAACATGATGGAAACTACAAACACTTTCTCGAGACACCAAATTTGTTTGATGGCTTATAGTTCACCTTCTTCTCAACGTATTTAGGTTCAATAGTGCTATCAAGGAGGATTGCAACATCAATAATAAACGCGGAGCGAACCGTCTTGTCAACTAACAGCACGTCTGGCTTTTTGTGCGGTATATGGCGATCAGCTAGAACTTGCTGATCCCAATACTTGCTGTAATCATAACTATCGATTACTCCCTGTGGCTCATACCGGCCCGTGATCAGCCCCCGCCAGTATGCAAGCTTTCCTTTGATAATTGAACATACCGCGTTGTGCCTGTCCGTATATTGGCATCGGCGGCATAATAGTGAAGCCATGAAGAAATCAAATGGTCCAACGTCTCTAACGCCGAACCACACATTCTGCACTGGTCGTTCTTTACCTACTCTCCCATTATGAGCTTTATATAAGCTTATAATGGCACACATAAATCTCTCCCTTTCAATATAGAGCTCCCCAGCATAGAGCCATCTGTTCCACAAATGCAAATGGAAAAATGGTTGCCCCGCGAGTCTACCGTCCATCGCCCTCGCTGTTGGTCTTACTTCACCCCACTTGGAAGATTGCAGCATCGATCTGTCAAGTTGAGTGGAGTCAGTCCACGGTCTGCCTTACTATCAGCCGCATTCAAGGGACTGGCCTGATTTTTGCTGTAAAAATGTTAATCACACCTCTGCCTCCGATGTTACGAGTGACGTATATTCGCCCTGCGCCAGAATTTAGAAGATGAATTAGTTTGATGAATTTGGTTATAGTAGTGCATATCCGTCGTTTTCCAGATCGATCTTTGTCCGCGGATATATTCCGAATGCATGCCATTCAAAAGGTAACGAACACATTCAGTGCGCTTATTTTATTCTGCCCTGAGGAATGCGATTTCAGCACCACCTGCACATATCGCAGGAATTCTGACAGCTTAGCATCCTTCAAATTCCCAACTCGGTCATGAGCAAAATCCTTAGTTGTTTGTAGAAGTCTGTCTCGGCCATAGTTGGGATGTGGAGGTCACCAATGTTATGTCCAACATGCGCCTCGTGATGAATTTGCGATGATTTGAATTAGACACTTGTCCAATCCAAATTCCTTGCGAATGTAATAGCTAAACATGTCTATTATTCATAACAGACTTCTAAGTTGGTCATCAGTGCCAGTATACAACCTGATGTAAGTACATCAAGTGTGTGAGCTTGCACCTTGGCCATACTTCATTTCAAAGCCATGCCCTCTAGCATCATTCAATAGCCGTGAGAGGATCACGATCAGTTCCACTCAACGAATCCCCTTGAATGATATTCCTCTATATGCGAATGGACTCTGAGGTATTGGTACCCTCAAATGAAGACACTGATAAGGTGGTATGCCACCCTACCATGACTGCCACCAAAAACTGTATTAGTTTCAGGATCAACACGATACAAACGAATGATATCGATTAGCGAGGTGTGCAGGATACTGTCATAAGCCTTAGCGTAATCGATATAGCAACTAAAGAGATTTATTTGCCCCTACTTACCTGTCCTACAACTACCAAAAATCGGTTTCTCTTTGCAGCTCCTTGATCCAACTCGACAGCCCTTCTTCTTCTCGGACAAAATGTTATTGGTCCTACACTGTGTCCTTCTTAGGAATAAGGTGGGTAATCTCCGCAGTTAGGCGGAAAATTGGTTTATGCGATGTGCCAACCGACTCTTTATACTGGCGAACATTTTATACCAGAAATTCTGCAACCCGATCCAAACCAGGACCCTTTCAGTTCTTCGAGCTCTTTATGGCACGTCAAATCTCCTCTTCGGTAACATCCGCAATATTCATACCAAGCGTAGCATTACGCCGAGTGCCTTCAGCGGTAATCCACTCAGCATACTCAGCGTGCTGAGCCGGTAACCCCCAAAGTCCCCCCGCTTCTGTTACCGAAAATTTTATTGTCTGGACGTTACGTTGGGATTCGTTGAGTGATCTTGAAAATCTCCGCTGGTTTCTCGCTTACGTTGCATTATAAGCACGTTTGCAGAAACTAGCCACACCGTCGTGGCCGACTGCATACGACAGAAAGTATTTGCTTTAGTGTGTCTAGAATTTCAATTATAGGTGTCACTGAGGTCAGCGTAGTTCCGGTGAATACTCTGCGTAATGAGTCCCGTCAACGTTCCAGACGGATTTTTCACGCAGTGACCCAAACCGATAACGCGAAAGCGAAACTTGTGACCATGCAATCTGACAGTCGTAACTGTACCACAATAACAGCGACATATCAGCACACAGCCGAGACGTAATTTCATCATTGATTTGAGATGGGAATCACTAGTCTTTGCAAAGGATACATTTTCGAGAATTCTATACACACTCTTTGGAATTCGTCCCGGACTTTAGCGACGAAGTAGATTGCTTTGGCGAGTACTGAAACTATTGCCCGCAGTGCGCAGTGTATCTACACCGCCGTCTTTGCTCCGATCGACTCTTCGTCACCAGTTGTCGCGATTATCTTAAGTGGAACGCGCTTCCTGATGACGGCGGAAACTGTATCACTGCAAGTAATAAAGCGGTAATAGTCTGCGGCCCGCTGCATAGTCACATGCGGGTATTGCGGGAAACCCTTGACGAATTTCTGATGCAACAGGAACACATGATAGTGAACCTCATTCTCTCAGTCCATTTCACTTCCTTCAAGATGAGCGGTTCCGACATCATGGTTTCCATTACGGGAGCTCGACCCAATCGACGAAATCAGGCGACGGTTATCCGTGCCGGACTTTAAATTCTTTCATTCCCTTATTATATGAGTTTGCATTTTATAGCTGCCAGGTGTAGTGATAACTTCCTTAGTGAGTAATCTGCAAGACTACAACGTTCCTGCACTTTCCTCATTCAGCCCTTCAGACTGGATCCTTCCTCCACCTTTCCCAGCCAGGCTTGGGACCGCCTTCGGCGGAGTTGGCCAGAGAATCTAATTGGATCTGGTCCTTGAGGCGTATTGGAACATTCCAAGACCGTAACGGTGCACTAGGAGGCACCATGATGCAACTCAGGTAGTCACAGTTGGGTCGACTATTATCAGACACCCAGTCAAAATACGGATCCGTTTACCACTGGTAGGATTTGAACCGATACCTTCTGCTACGATAGGGTAGCACTCTAAGCACTCGGCCTTTCCTGTTGGATTCAAAATGGTAATATACTATACCCAACTTAATTTCAACAAACATGGGCATAAGATACATTCATAATTTTTTCATATTTTTTGGTAGGTCCCAGGTGCCTACTAATCACATTTTAAGTGCATACTTTTAGACCTTTCATGTGATACACCACATGACTATGTTCAGAGAAGAAAACAATGCACCCCAGTCGATCGTATGGGGACCCACCTTAAACTCGACATAAAATAATACCATTAACTGTATGCATGGGATTTAATTGTCGGTATACGTCTACCAAAATTTCAAAATTTTATCCCAATAGATGCTGCCGTTCCCGAGAAAAGTGTATGGCAAAAGGGGAGACGGGCATATTTTATTTTTTTAATAACGATGTGTGTGTATATCTGGATTTGGAATGTTATAAAAACGGTCTAATTTCATTTTTTTTTTCAGGTATGCCGGAATAATTTACTAATGCAATAATGATTGGGGCGAAGTGAGTAAAAAAGGCAAATATTATCTGTAATATCTAAATAAATAATTGATGAATAAATTGTAAAAAAAAAATTCAGAACACAGTAATATAGGTTGATAGCTCATATTTCAAATGACGCGCATATATATACATTAATATAGTAATAGAACTGATTACACCAGTTTTTGCTAGATTGAAGATATTTTTCGTCGATAATAAGTGAATTTATAGTTGGATGATATATATGTGAAATTTTCATAGACTTTGGACCAAACAATGACTCTTAATTGAATCAGTGATGCAAATCAAGTGAAAATGTGACATGATTAGCAAGTGTAATTGGCCAAAATGAAATAGAAACAACTAAAATTGATGCAAACTTTACTAGAAAGACTTATTAAGAATTCAAAGTCAATGGGTGGTAAGGAAAATTTATAGAAAATCACCATTACTCAGTTCTGAATAAGGCAATTGTACACTAAACACTAAATAGTACCATAAAAATGAAATTATTGTGAAATTACAAGTTGAATAAGAGAATGATTCAACTAGTAATTATAATTTTATTGGATGATTTAAATGAATATTCAAGAAAGATAAGAGCTGCTCTTTTAAGAGGAAGAGAAGGATTAAACTGGAATATATTTCGTTTTAAGAAATTTCTAGATATTTACAAGTATCTCCCGATTATCAGAAATTTCGAAATTATATAAACTATATCTGTCATATACCTGGGTATGCTACAATTGGAGAATGTATAAAATTTTTTTGCAGAAGGAAAATGCTGGCGAAGATGCGATATTTAAACCCTCTGTTAGATCTCACTTTGCTGGGCCTTCCAGTCTAAAAGGGTTCTTTGAAAGGATATGCTGTATGAATAATATAATTCATAAAGATCGTTAGAATCATATTTAAATTACGCCAGTAGATAATAGAGTGCACAAACTATACCAAACAATCCGCCGATTGCAACAAGTCCCCTGATTATGTTTATTGTCTAGTCGAAAAATTAACTACAGACGAGAAAGGAAAGTACACTAGGGAAACTATAATTAATAATGTACAATTAGATACTGGAAACGTGACTGTTAGAATCGTTTAAGTTATTTATGCGTCAATTGGCTTTCAACTTGACCTTAATTTTAAAATTCTGCAGTTCGTATGATAGCTACATAGCTTTTAGGCAATCGGTAAGTAATCTCAACCTGCAAAAACTAACTATTTTTAATCATCTTGACACATTCACCTTTAGAAATCAACTCCAATTACCAGCATAACCAGTGACTGAAAATGTTGCCAATACCCATAGCCCAGTAAGTTATGCATCTTCCAAAAATGTTTTTAGTATTCGAGTCCTTTTATTAACGTATAGGGTTTAACCCATACAATTAACACTTTCTCTCCTCGACACTCAATATGCTAGATAGTCATATTTGTATATTTCGGTTAGCTATTTTCGATAACTCGAGTATTTTGAAGCTCGTCGCCTAAACTTGCAGCTGATCTATTCCGGTTAAATTAAGCTTTGCATATAGCTGCAAAGTTTAGATGAATTTCAAACTTCAACGCAATATCTACCACGTCATCTAAATACCTAATACCATCAACAACTTTCACACAGATTACTCCTAGTTTGGATAATTTCACGTATGGAAGGACCATTAGGACCAGTTAAACATCCTATTGACAAAGAAATTCTTCCTATATTAAACGACAAGATCAATGTTATGTTTTGAGCCATCTAAGAGCACCTCCTCTCGTTCGCATCATAAAAATAACATAAATAGTCAATGTTTGTCTACCTATATGTCGCTAAGTGATAAGTTACTGCAGATGCCTGCTTACGATCACATCCTTAAAATTTTCTAATGCAGTCATTTGAGTGTCAATTACAATTCGTGCACTTACATACCAATGCTCTGCAATTGTGGTTGCCTCTATCTTCTCTGATCGTTCAACTTACAAACTGAAATTTCATTGCCAAAAAATTTCAGTTCATATTACAACCAAAAGATAATACACACTGCTATTGGTTACATTATGGTCAGCCAAACCGCGAATGTATCCTTCCTATTTGTCATACCCATATAGACTATTTCCGAAGGTTAGTCAACTTTAATGTATATTCCCTTTCTTCCTCAATGGTGCCATAATCCGACATCGGTTCTTTATCTCCCGAAACCTTTGCCTCCATTCTTCTCGGTCGAGAGACCGCGTACTCCAATTTTGAAAACGACAATCGAGCAGCGTATAACTTGCGTTGTCCTTTAAGCCCTCTCATCTATTTCAGGCCTTTCCAGATGATCGTTTCCCTCCCACCTTGTCTTTCAATAGATTCCCGGAAAATCTATGACGTCCATACGCTCTACATAGCCTGCCCACTTGAGTTTTCAAATCTCAATAGGAATAGCGGCTTCTGAAATACCATATAATAGATGCTCCCACTTGCACCTCATTCGCCATCCACCGCCATCATCCTCACTGCGCCTAAACTTCTCTGAGGTGGGAACTGTGAACGCTCATGGATACAGTGAGTTACATAATTCTACGTCGAATTTAAGGGGGCTCCATATATGCATATTTAGACCAACTTATTTCGGTATTTCGTCAAGCTTCACTAGGGTCTCCTTCGAGTTCTATTACGATCACGCCACTAAATTGATATAATGTGGACCCTGGGATGATTTATACAGTAGCGTACCATTTAGATCCACTGACATCATTACTCCTGAGCGATGTAAGGTAATATCAGGGCCAGCCCATTGTTTTGATTTAATCCGGAACCCGTTCCGAAAAATTTGTTAATTTGTATCTTCATTTGGGCGCCAAACTAAATTATTGTCATTCTAATTAGTCTAATCAGTTTTTCACTCGTAACGAGCGATCGATAATGTTGTGTGACTATTTGAAGTCAATGGAAATTATACGGTTATCTACTTTACTAAAAATAATTACCTTTCCACATTGAAATTTTGCCTGGTATTGGCCCACAATATTTTTTAAGAAGCCTTCTTTCAACTTTTCTTGAAGTAGCTCACGTCGTTCGAGAGCAGTGACCTGATACTGATTCAAAGTGACCATTGGATTCATCTTTTCCATCCAAATGTTGAAAAACTTGGGTTTCACTCGAAGTCTGTGATTTTGCGGGTTAGTTACTTGACACTGAGATTGTTAATAGGATAAAATACCTGGAAACATGCATACTATATATTTTCTTCTCGTAATTTGTTTCTCGTTTAAGTTTTAGTTTGTAAGTATCACCTGTATCACCTGATAGTTTTCACTTTTGTCATCATCATGGATTGATGATGCAATGCTGACTACATTGCCTCCTACAGTGTACTATAGTGTACCGTTACGATCTGAATGAAAGGCTCAAACACACTTCAAGGCCCTGATCCAATATGTATTGTTTTGTCTACGATTATTACTATTATTATTATTATGGATTGATTCGCACAGTTCTAGTTCAGTTTCGATTTAGGCATCAACGTTTTATAGGGTTTCTAGGCCGGACATTTTAGCTGTACTTTGCCTAGCAGCATCTTCTGAGGTATTCTTTTAAGATCTAAATATTAAACATGTCCCCCATATAGCTTTTTGATTTGATGAAAGCGAACAGAGGCACTTCGTTAAAGGAAATCATCCAAGGATTTGGTCCTGTGTCATTGGCATTGACTTACTTATTACGTTCAACCCCAAGAATGGTCTTCATTATAATTATTGGATATTGTGGTCTGTTATATTTTATGTTATCTGGAAATGAAGGATCTAGCCACTGAGAAAAACTGACTAACATCAGGAGACCTACTTCAGCAAAAGTTCTAGATACATTTAGACGTATTAATCAAAAAACCGAAATGGAATGAACCGAAAGGATCTCGTCCAATGTGAGTAGTTGAAAAAGCCTCTCTGGAGTTTACACAACTAGTTTTTGCTTTGGATGTATATGAGCCTCCCTATTGTGTCTAATAGCAGGGAACTCCAGGTACTCCGACCAAATCCTCCGCTAATAGTTAATCTTTGCTGTTGTGAAGGATATCGGAAGGATCGTTTTTAAGTGTGATTTTCCCCAAAGCTACATTAGATACAACTCCAAAATTCTGTGGATGCTGCTAAGGAAGGCAAATATTATTTACGGTGTCCCTTTGTTCGTTAAAATTTTCTTATTAATTCAAAATAATAGCTGAGAGAACTAGTCCATTCTCTCTCAAGTCGAAATCCATCAACATATATAGGATATTCATCCTGCAGATTTAAGATAGGCTGTAGGGTTCTTCCCTTTAGGACGAGTTCCGTTTTTCCTCTATTTTTATTTCATAAGAATTACTGGTACATATGTATGGTTGTTATTTGCCCCTTGATGTGATATAGGGCGTCAAGCACACCTACGCACCATCGCTCACGGTAACCTGAAATGCGCTTCATTTCTCTAGTGCCCTTAGAGTACTCACTCGTCGGCCATCTATTGAGAGTGCATTCTACTGCATTTTTCACTCCCTCCTTAGTGTTGATCAAACTTTCAGGAATATGTTAGCTTTTATCTTTGTGACGACAGCGAGCACGCATAATCCCCGTACCTCCAATTGTCACACTCAAAACGGGTGCCTTTCTCTGGAATCTTTACAATCATCCCTTCATCTCTCTTCTCTGCAGATCTCGGATTCCCCAGATTTCCGTTCCAGTGGAAATGCAGATCTGCAGTAACTGCACGTGCAGTGAAAAATCACTGTGCGGTAGTCCACTAATTTTTCCATATTTTTGCATCTCTTCTCCTCTCCTCTCGTCCTAACATCTATATTAATAGGGGATGCAAACCCTAAGGCACATGTTCTGATTGGTTAGTCAATCGTAGTTATAGATAGAAGGAACCTTTTCCGATGGCCAATAAATATTCAACTGGCTTAGTATTTAGAGCACTACAGTTGTGCAACTAAGAGTTTTTATTTAGAAAAAAACTCCAAACGGTGAAGCAAGGATTTCCACCCGAAGAAGTAAATAAAACTAGACAGAAATTTACAAAAAAGTCATATAAGTTGATTTCAAATAATCATAAGTTTAATTTGTCCGAAATTCCAGCCCAAATTGACTATAGGGGCGGACATCCTATTCTGCTATGAACCATCTAAACGGGAAAACAACAGCTGATATATAAATCAAACATGTCCTATATACTATAATTCATACATATTTACATCCCTATATGGATTCCCACTCTTAAAATTTCTTTCATTGAATGCGGATAAATTCGAATGTTAATACTTTGATTTCTTCTTTCTTATCAACTTGAAACATGAACATTTCCTCATATACTACAAAAAGTTTCGTAATACGCGACTCCATGTGTCAACTCTTCCCAATTTAAGACCTAAAAATCAACCATTTTCCTTAAATTGCAAAAATAGAAAGACATACTTCAAAAATGCTGACAAAGTCAGATGAACAGGAAAAGAGTGCGTCCGTGTATTTCTTATTGATGAAAAATGTTAATGAGGAGAGACAAGAAAAGAAATTCAACGACCAGGAAACAAAAACCGTTCATTTTAAAAATCCATCAAAAACAAAAGGGAATTACGCCTTAAAGGTAGGATCGTTGCCGTCTGCACGCATAGCGACAACGTACAAAGCTACAGGTAACCCAACGGATCACAAGCCCATAGTTTTGAAAAGGCAAAGGTAGTACTGAAATATTCCATCTTTATTAACGGGAGAGAGAGTACCTTGCATTGATCATCCGCGAGTACGAGTATGTCCGCTGTCCAGCCTTATGAATGCCGTATCTTAGGTAACGTTTTTTTACTTTTTTTCTTAAATCGTCTCTTGATTGGACAAATATACAATATTTCTACCTATACTACCAAAGAATAATATCAGTAAGCGCGATAAGGTGAAATCCGCTAGTGTGGGGTACGAAAGAAAATGACAGTCTGTGTTGTAAGAAAATTCACCTACCTTATGGAGTAAATGCTCGTCACATAAATTATACATAAATATTTTAACATGTGAAAGATTAGAACTAACTTCAAATGGAACTCTTCGCAGGTTTTTAGTTAAGTTACCTTTTTGACTAAATTATTCTAGCATAACTCCCTATTCTCCAACGTATCTTTCAATTGAAACTAGAACTTCAGAGCTAAAGAATCTGGCACGATATGTTCAGTTAGGAGCTATGTAGGTTAACATTTCCATTCAGTTGTAAAGTGCTCCCAGTGGTTGAATTTATGGACATATCTAATCCTTGCATATGCACACATAAACTAAGAGTCGGCGAAGAAAATCCTGGTCTGAGGTGAAAATTGTAGAATCCCTATTCTCCCTTTTCCAAGAAAATTACTGTTTCAGGCCTTAAAGAAACTCATCTCATCTCATTGAGCGGTGTACTTTGACCAAAAGGTTCTGGATTTAAAGGAATAAAAGTGACATCGAGCTTGATGCCACTCGATATGTTAATAGTGCTAAATTTGCCTTTATTTGAACATTAAATTGAGCAGTACTCTCTGTACTGCTATATGGGGAAGTAACCATCGCTTTTACCCAGAAGCTCCAAACTTTTATCAATTCATATGTGCGTCATAGCATCGGAGTGTTCAGGCTTGAAATATATATATATATATATATATTTTATAATCAGAGCTAGGCATCAAACGTTACACCAAGCTCCTTACAAGAGGCAATCGCTATTAAATTTTCACTCTGAATTTTTAAACTGGAATTGATGGGAAATTTGTCAGCGAATTTTTGCTTATATTAAATGCCAACTTATTTCTTATGCTGTAAAAAGATAGTGGGCCGTGATCTGATTGCTTTATTCAATATCAGAATCGAAAATAATTTAAAAATTATTTTTTTGAAGAATAACATTTCTCATAGTAATAGATGAATTGATGATCTCCAACAATCAATCATCAATTCATTAATGATTAAAATATTTGGATCATCTGCATAAATGACACAAAGAAAGGGAAATAACTCGAGGTGGTTGTTAATTAAAAGGACTTGTTCTATCACAAAAAACCTAAGACGTGGAAGACAGATACTGGAAAATCATACGACCACGGTTTAGCCAGATGTAAAGCTATTGGATTTTTGACCGGGCTGTGTAGGTTTATTATTTGTAATGGTTACAGGACATAAACAGCAATGAAATAGAAAGATGATATTGTTTAGATCTGGACATACCATCAAATAGTGTGCAGGGCATATATACAGGGTGTATTTAAATGCGGCTTCTGGATAGGATAGGCAAATAAATTTCATGAAATAGCAAAAAGTTCGTGGTGCTAAATCAGGCAGAATGCGATCTTTTTGTAAAATTAAGGCATAATT
Organism: Hermetia illucens; assembly: GCF_905115235.1. Taxonomy (NCBI): domain Eukaryota; kingdom Metazoa; phylum Arthropoda; class Insecta; order Diptera; family Stratiomyidae; genus Hermetia; species Hermetia illucens. The sequence goes on along the minus strand of NC_051849.1, from coordinate 93,991,056 downwards.
GTCGATAAAAAAGAATGCACATGGTCAAGCCATAAGCACTTCCTTTCTTACTTACTACCCCTAGGCGAATATTTCACATAGTACTTCAAAACACACGAATAACAACGTATATTCTATTTATTGTTTGTTTGTTGTTTTAAAGCATTAAACATCTGAGCTTTTGGGGCAAGCTCTATATGAATCATCCCCATGGAATCATAGACATAAATCAACGTTCAGTTTCGACTACTTACATGGTTTCTATTCACTTAAACTCATCTGGGTAATTGTCCACTTTCACGTTTTATTTCTGATTATTGCCACAAATGTACCTTACACAACCACGAAATTATAAGAACAAGTCAGTGAAGAATGAATTTTTAGGGAATATTAAAATACGCAGTTTTTTAACCTATCAGCAAAAGACGCAATCGTTAATGACTCCGATAATAAGAGCAGCTGATTTTCACACAAAAAAATTATACGCATGATAATGACCAGTAATGACTTGAAAAACTACCGGGAATTTCAAAAAGAAGTTATTCTTATGATTACTTTCTGAACGACAGACATCTGCATTCTTAAAGTTTCCATATTAAAAATCAAGAATAGTTCACTTTTTTTTTCCTTTAAAAGAAAAATTGTAATTGATATTTGCTAAAACATCAGGTCCCAATCTTAATTTAGAATATGGATGTTTAATTTGTGTCTGGCCTTTCATTTTAAGGGGTTAGACGCAGTAGCAGCCTAATAAATAAGCGTATTTTCGTATTTTTTAGAGCTAGGCGATGAAGTAAATTAAAGTTCTGATATAGGTCCCTAATGAAGTACCTGATAATCCGAATGAATTATTTTCTGAAAGTAATGCAAAAGAAAATAACGGGAACTCAGCTTTTCTTCGACGGCGTTTTATTTTCCGCCGCCGAACCAATTTCATCTACAATTTTCCGTTTCAAGTTGGGCCGCCGAACCAATTTCGTCTACAATTTTCAACTTACGATGAATAAACAATTTCTTTTCAATTAGATACGTACTTAACTAGGAAAGTACATAGGAATTTTTAGACATGCCACTTTTCCAAAAACGGGGTGGTAAAAAAAATTCAAATTTTTCGGCAAAAATCGCCCGAAAATATTTGTTGAAACTACGCAGGTATGCAATCCATCACAAAAATGCTACAAATCTGGAATCTCCGATATGTTGGCATCAGACAAGATGGGGTTCAGATATTTTCCCCATCTTAATCAGTTGAGAATATCATTTTTCATATGTTAGGATATTCTTCCAGCAAAAACAAAAGCAAAAGGGTGCCTTTTCGATATTTAGACAGAGGCCAGCTCATTACTGGTCGTCATTAAAGGCTTAAGCCACAGTAGAAATTGCAAAAAAATCTATGCTGTGTTTTTCTTTTTGCTGAAAAAAAAATTGAACACCTTAAACATTTTGTTTAGGGATTGAGGAGTCCTTACTGTGCATCCACTTGATATCGGACCGGACCAAATGGAGAGCAACCTACTCCTGCTCTTTTTCGGCCACAGACACCTTTTTTTTAGACACCCAAAGTTCAAGAAGGACGATCACTACTTACGGTTTCGTACCAGGGCAGAGGCAAACTCATCAGACCCTGCCTCATCAGACCCTGTTCTGAAAGCAGCGTGACCAAAGCGGTTCGCAGGTGCTATTCGCAAAACACAGCATGGGTGCGAATTATATTGAACGTAACTCCGCCCAAGGTTTAGAAAAAGCTTCACCGCAGCTAGACAATTTTTTTAAAGTGTGCGATTTTTGCAAAAATTCACATATCGGAGGACTCATATGTACTTTTGCAGCTATATATATGTAAAACTGAAAAAAAAATGTTGGTTCGTCGTAAATTAAAAATTGTTGGTGAAATTGACTCGGAAAAGGAAGCGTCGTTGAAAAAAATCTGTGTAGCCGCCATTTTCTGTTGCATCACTTTCAAAAAAATAAATTACACAAGTTACTATATCAGATGTATGAAGTGCGCAATTTCTAATTTATCTACAATATTGCCGCGCATATGTGAAAACTATCTCGAAAAATATAGTGTAGATAGACCTCCCCAAAAAATTAAGATTTCCCTTTTTCCTGCGCATTATGTCACAAACAACCTAGTGATCTTGAATGCCCCCATTACAAATATTTATCCTTTTTTGATTCCATGAAGCAACAACACATACCCTTTTTACTCTTCAAGGAGATCGAGTTCCACCCAGCTTTGTGTTTACTTTAATTGCTTGAGAAGCGATAAGCCTCTGGCACCATTGCCAGTCAACAAAATTAATGGAGCCAACGTATCGCCTGAATGCGGGCTCCTTCCCTACTTGGCTGTTAAAATCCCCAAGTATGATTTTAATATCATATCTGGGACAGGCTTCGATGGTTCGTTCTACTGCCTCGTAGAAGGTATCCTTCTCTGACCCTGCAGTCTCCTCTGTAGAGGCGTGAAAGTTAATGAGGCTTATATTTCTAAACTTGTCTCGCAAGCGCAGAGTGCATAGCCGTTCGCTTATGTTTTCAAAGCCAATAACAGCAGGTTTCATTTTTTGGCTGACTAAGAAACCTGCTCCGAGCACATGGTTTACTGGATGACCGCTATAATATATGGTGTAGCGGCTCTTCTCCAGGAAACCGGTCCCTATCCGTCGCATCTCTTGTAACGCTGTTATATCAGCCCTATATGGGGACAGGGTATCGGCTAGCTGCTCATCAGCTTTATCTCTGTACAGGGAGCGCACGTTCTATGAGAAAATGCGCAAATCGTTAATCTGCTGTCGTTGCCGGGTTCATCGTTGCAAGATCCATCCTGTCCGAGGCTCCTTTCGTGGCTTCGTAACATCGGTTTTCCATGTAGGGTTGTCAGCTCTCCCCACCCCCAACCTGGAGGACCAGTTGGTACAATTTGTTCCGTTTTTAGGCCCCGTTGAATTCTTCATGATAATTGTTCGGTGTGCATATTTCAGTTTAACACTACCCTTCGATCTGAGATTATGGAATCAATTGATTTTGCTAATTTTTCCAGTTGAGTCGTTTTCGATCATCTCTCTAAAGTTCCGTTGATTGGAGTTGACATTATGGTTGAAGTTATGATTTTCTATCTTATCTCTGCATTATCCTCCAGATGAAGTTACCATCCTGTATGAAAGTGAATCGCCACCCAACTCAACCACCAATAAGTGAATATAGGCTTCCTTCTTATACTGACTGTAGTTATAATAGGTATATTTTTCAGATATCTTAAACACACATTCATATAGAGATATATCTAATACGGGCACAGGTAGGAAAATTGTTTTTGCTCGGTGCCGCTCGTCATGTGGTCCGGTGGACGGACGACGACGCGTCTTAAGATCCGCACCTATCCGATCGACAAAACGCGACGAAAGAAGTCTCATTTGGTCACTTCGATTTTATTAAACTTTCAAAGTGGTTTTCAGTTGATATCGGCTATTCACAAAGTATAGAACGTATCACTTGATTGTATTTGACTAAGCCATACAATCATGCGATACAGGTGTTGCTCCCCCACTCCCCTGTTAAGTGTTTCTGTAAAGCATCTTTGATTTGATCCAATTCACGTCCGATATCTGAAGGTCGTTAGTGTATCAATTGCAGCTAATTATTGATTGATCGATGATCAAAAAGTGAAGATCACAGTCGTACTTTCGAAAATTTTGCGCGCCAAAACTTTTTCCGAATGAAAATCTTGAAAATCACCGACTCACTGTTTTGGGGACTATCAAGGTTTGGGGTAGTCAAGGTTGCTTCGGATTGCGTACCCAGTGTATAATTTCGCGCAAGAATCTTGAGGATTGTATACTGCTGACATGACCAAACCTTCTCCCGGTAATAAGCACTGTTATTTTGTGTATTTGGCCCGTATTACGTCAGTTCCAAAGTTACCTCCGATGTTCAAAAAAAGCCCACCTCCGTCGGGATATCCACACTCGTTCCCGAAGCCGTTCTAAAGTTCTAATTTGTTTATGTAAAGTAATTTTGCAAACTAGTGGATCCAAAGGGGTCAAGTTACCAATTGGTACTAGCTCCGCGCTTCACTATGCACTAGCACAGGTCCTTGCAATACAATGTTGCACCACCCCTATCTCCTATCCTGTACCGGCCGTACAGTGAAGTATACTCTTTTGGGTCGGAAGGAGTACTACCGTTTAAAATGTAAAATGTGTGGTATGAGGTGGAATAACGAAATACAACAAAACGCGGATGAATAAGAAAAAAATTGTTGAATTACGAAACTAGTTTCAAATTCAAGTTTTACAAGATCGTGTCAGGTTTTATGACACCGCGTACTTGTTGTAGAATAATACGAATATGTACATTATATTCCATCACAAACTGGGTACCCGATCCTAAGCAATCAAGTTCTAATTGAAACAGGTGGTTTTTTGCTTTTCCCCTGCATTTACCACGTGTATATTGAGTATTACTGTACCTAGGAATGCTTTAATGATGAACAGTGTGTACTGTTATTGTTACAGTTCTGTGTGAATTTGTGTTATTGTGTCATAGTGTAAGACAAACGAATGCTATTACAGATGTATGTATGAGTGCATAGAGAAGGTTTGGGATTCTGTGATTCAGTGATTTGTTAATAGAACAGGAAAAGGACAGAGGACGAGCACCAAACTGGATACCGGCGCTGCATTTACGTTAGCCTACTCGGATTGGCTGAACGATGATCCGCGGTAAGCTCCATCTGACCTCCATAAATTGTATACATTAGATGAATGATGTCCTTATTGGACGTTAGAGGTGATCATGAAGTTTTCGACTATACATTTTCCGTGGCGCAGCGCTGTTGACCCATGTTTACAAATCCTTGTATTCTAATAAATGTTGGACTAATGTGACGCCCAAGTCTGGAAGTTGGTATTTCTCCTCACATTGATTTCATTACACTTCTGCACAATGGGAAAGGAGTTCACCCTAAGTTAGCCGAGGTTGAACCGATATAAAGTGTTTCAAATAAATCCTTAAAATTAATCGAGGCAAGGTTCTCCTTGCTAAAATGACATGTACAGATCTTTTCAGTAAACCAACAGTCCCCATTTATAATGATCGTATTGCACGTAAATAAAAAGATACCACCAAAAAAGTAAGATACATTATGATAAGTCCACTTAATGTTCCAAGTGCATATCTTCAGCTTCAAGGCCATTTCTTTTCAACATAATTGGCCTTTAATCGCTGCCCTGCGGTACCGCAATTATCGAAAATTCCATTTCAGCAACATATTTTAACAGAACGCGGGGCGTAATTAGCGTAGTTGGGTGCATTACTGGCGGAATAGCTCGGAATAACTTACATTTATGCACTTTCATTGAAACGTGTATGTGTGTAGTAAATTTGAAGGCATTTACTTAGATTGAACGAAATTGTCTTCTTGCCCTTTGTAATTAACAATTATTGAATTGTGAATTTTGTTATTGTCGCTGGGGGTATTTCGTTATCTTTTATTTCGAAAATTTGTAGAAATTTTCATACACTTAGTTGGTGATTTTGGATGGACACATCTAGCTTACCTCCAAAATGGACTGACCACATATCCGTAAATAGCTTTGTTTGCTCGAGTATGTGTCCATTAACAGATGCAAAAGATAATTCACACTTCATTTGACGATACGCGCGACATACCACTAACTTTTGTTTTCATAATATTTGTGGTGACAATTTGCATTTGTCTGTTAACTGCTTTTGCCGAAAATATGAATTACGAAAGATTTTTGATTGCAGAGCAATTCCACGTTGAATTGGGATTTTTGACCGGGAAAAGATCAATAGGAAAACATTGAACTTTCACAAGGCAGATGCCCCTTTAAATCATTTAAATATATGTATATATGCAGGACTCCGCACCTCCATACTTTACTCAGCGCATTCAAATTTACATACGCACAGCAACGGTCAATTCTAAACACTATTCCATTACGAGGTATAACCATATCTAATCAATCAGTGATCCTCATTAATACGCACATTTGTGTTTATTCTCGGGTCCATTGGTCCATCATTCTACCTTTATTTTTATGTGCTACTTGAACACAACCTTTTTTACTTCACGATAACGGTACATTCAAGTACACAGTTCCTCATAAAGTGCAAGTAGAACTGTCTTGTACGTATCGTCCCTTTTTACGTGTCCTTTCATTTAATAAAAGGATCAGTCTTGCGGAAGGGACGATATGCAAATTTATTGAATGACCCTTACTCCAAGCTATGTCTTTGGAATATGAAAACTGACAAGGGACCAAACAATGTTGCCAAATTATTGAACCAAATATATAGGAAAAGCTAAATAATGTTAGCTTGAATTCAAAAGGAAGACCACCTACTGAAAAAATTAATAGGTTACTAATAGAAATCCGCCTATTCTGGTATATTAATATAAAAGATAATGTAAATAATTAGACGTTTTCTCTCATTTCCGATATTTCGGGAACAAATTGCTCCCTTCGTCAGAAGCACAGCTAGAAGCACCTGAAGAATACACTCTGTTGGATAAAAAATAAATTTTATTACATTTCTTTTCTTCGGAATGGAAAAAATCAGGCTGGAAGCTCCAACACCAGTTACCTTCGTAATAATGCTTGCAAGATTGCATACTAAGAAAAAAATCCTTCATTATATGAGCAATATCGTAAGTGGAATTTAATCCCATTAGAGTTGAGGATCAAACTGCTTAGCATACCAAGGAATGATGGTTTCAAACTTAACTATGTAGAGACGGCGTCTAAGTTGACTGCACGCGCCAGCTATGTTGAGTAGCTGGATATTCTAACTCTTACTTCGCTGGCATGCACTGTCGAAACCCTGAAAGTTTTAAAGTAAACTCTTAAGATAAAGATACCATATCGTATTTATAGTGGTATTTAAGGATATTAATTTTCACCGCTTGCAGATTTTATTGATGTATTAGGGTTCTTAGCAAGATGAATTGCGAACTCTTGGCCGCGTTCGAGAGAACAATCCTCCGAAGAATTTTTGGCCCCCTACATGGGGATGGACGATTCCGTTGTCTACATAACGACGAAGTCTATGAGGAATACCATGACCGTCAGATTGTGGATAAATTCCGGTTCAATAGGTTACGGTGGATGGGCCACTTAATCCGTATGGATGAGTATGATCCCACCCGGAAAGTCTATAAGGGCAATATCTATGGTAGAAAAAGAAGACGAGGCAGACCCTGCCTAAGGTGAATCGATGGCGTAGGTCAGGACACCAGACAGCTTTTAGGGATATCGAATTGCTGGACCTCGGTGCAAAACTGGGATGTCTGGAGCTCCTTATTAAGGCAGGCCTAGACCGGACACTGGTTGTTGCGCCGTCGATGATGATTGGATATTAACACTTTCAATATGTTGGTACACTGAAAAGGTATTTAAAGTGCAAGCTGGACAGTAGATAAATTATATTAGGTTCCACTGAAAGAGAGGACAAAATATTGATGTATTTTTTGTTGTGTGTAAGTTGATTATAAGAAACTGACTTTTAAACATAGATTGAACTTGAAGCAGAAGAGGGGCTGCACTTTTCCCGCTTGAGGTTCTTGCATTTTTATTGTCTAGCTGAAAAAGCGTCTTTCTTCTGCGGGCTGCATCAAAATAAAAGAAGTCGCATCATACTGACTGGTGAGAGGGTCTTGCAAGGGACTGAGAAGATGGCGAACACTTTTCTTTCTTTTGCTGCATTGCGCTATTCTCTTCTTCTTCGGAAAACCTGACGGAAGTAAGCGTAAGTTCAGTCTTAGATTAATGCTTGCGGCAAACGGAAGGTATACCCTGGGACTCGGAATAGGGAACATTTCAATAATACAGTGTTATGCTTGGAAGAATCGTCAGCTTTGAGGCATGGGCGCGGTTATGTCCCTTTAAAGAAGAATGGCAAGCATATATTAACTTTATATGAACAGGGGCGTATTTTAATGCTTAAATGTTATATAGGTGAGGCTTCATAATTTTTCTTTTTCCAGTTTTTCGACTAAATACTTTCTGGCGATGGGTCATTGATGCAAATCTGGAATCTTTCAATATTCCTCACACTCAATCAGTTCAAAATGAATGCCCTATTTTGCTAGTTTCGCAAAGCACTGATAATATTTTTTGGCCAATACTCCAGATATCTTTCATTGGATATAGTCGACGGAAAAAATATTGGATTTAGCTGACCCGACAGACTTCGTACTGCCTCAATCGATAAATAAAAGACCTAAACTTTTGTATAAAATAATTTTAAAACAAACAAAACGAATCCGTATTTAATAAAAATCACAATCACAATTACAAAATATCAAAAAACAAGTCGGGAAACCGGAAGCTAGACACTTCAGGTATGAAAGGTTTTGTGTATTTCTTTTGTAAAGAGATTTTAGTGTGCATTTGTCCCATTAGCATATAGCACGTCAAATATGCATATATTTTGTGAGAATTTCCACTTCCAAGTGATGTTGACATTCATAGTTTTGAATTTGCAGAGAGGCGAAAGTTTTGACCTAGTACAACTTTGTTAGTAATGGTGCGATTTTCACTAAATTCATTCAAATTTTCACGATCATGCTCTATGCTGTAGCCTACATTGCTGAATTTTGTGATTCTAGGGCGAACTTAAGGGGGGTTTTCCTGTCAATTACTAAAAATTATAGTAATGTACTATTATTAACTTTATTTGAAAAGCGATTGGTATGAAGGGTATTTCGGAGCCTACGCACCATATAGTGGCAGTCCCCTGATTTTTTTCAGATTTTTCGGTTGGGTAGTTTCTGGGAATGGGTTGATTAAGAAATGATCACTTTCAACCCCCAGAATCCCCAACTTTCCAACAAACGTCAAAACTAAGAGCGGCTTCGGAAAGTACTAATCGAGACCTTTCATTTGATACCCCACATGACTATATTTGATAAAAAAAAATGTTCACCCCCCTTTTGCATGTATGGGGACACCCCCTCAAATTCAACATAAAAGAATGTAACTCACTGTAGCGTGAGTGTTCACAGTTCCCACCGTTCTACCAAATTTGGTGCCAATCGCTATAACCGTCTCCGAGAAAAATGCGTGTGACGGACAGACAAACTGACAGACAGACAGTAAACCGATTTTAATAAGGTTTTGTATTTACACAAAACCTTAAAAAAGAACACATTACCTGGAAGAAAGTTCTCACGCACTCATAGATATCGTAACGCAATTTCGTAATACTTCTTTCCGTGATGTAGAGTGCAACATGATAGATTGACGTTATTTGGTTGTCAAATCTAACGTTAAATATTATCGTTGCGTTCAGAAATTTAATTTGTAACAAAACTTAATATCAAGTCTAGTTTGGTCTTGAAACATTTATGGAAATTCAGAGAAGGTTTAAACGGTGAGAAACAAAAATACTACAAACAGAAATTCTATTTTGCAATACAACATGTTCTGAGCTGCGAAACCTTTGATGTCTTTTGTATTTTTAGAAATAAAAGATTGTCACTGGGTTGTCAAATATTTCTAGTTGCGTTAAAAAATCTGTCCGTTTCATAGCTGTAATATGAGGTCCGATGAATACAGTGAGTGATTGAACTTTATTGAATATTAATAAAGTTCAAATTGATTCTAAATTTTATTTAGAAAAAAACGTTTATATGGGAAGAAGAAAAGTGCTGTTTTTAGGGTTTTACCGGCAATTATTCGAATTTTTCTCACCTTTTAAACCTTCCCTAGACCTCTACGGACATTTCAAAACCAAGATAAGATAAATCCGTTCAGCCGTTCTCGAGTTTTAGCGAGACTAACTAACAGCAATTGATTTTTATATATAAGACTTTCCTCTCTCAATATAATCGCGTAGTAGTGTATAGTATTCTCCTAGGCATTTTACATATTTTTATCCAAATGATAGCCTTTTCTAAGGCCGGCCGTCAGACAGAACACAAACTAGCTTCTAACACCAAGTTCAAGTTGAAACAATCTTGGCAGATGCCAGATTTTACCTAATACTAGCAGCAAATATCAAGCATTTAAGCTCGGACGATCCTACCTGCTTAAATGATAAATATAAAGAGGCTCTGGTAGTAGTCCCGGTGGCAGGTTGATGGAAGAATACTTCGAGAACTCCCCGCAACATCGAACACATATGCAGAACAGTGTACTTCTGCATGGTGTGCACCAGACCGTGTGAAAGTCCTACGACATCAAAGGAAGCCCTGACGAATTTAAGTGCAATATTATGCGAACTGCAACGACCTTCTCAAGATATCAAATTTCTTTGATTTCCCGAGCCAGGGGCTCATAATTCACTTTCTTCTCAACGTATTTCCGTTCAATGTTGCTATTAATGGGGACAGCAACATCAGTAATATAGACGGGGCGACCCGTCTCGTCAACTAGTAGCACATCAGGCTTGTTGTGAAGTATGTGGCGATAAGTTAGAACTTGCCGGAACTCTCGAGTTGTCTCTATAGGTTCATACCGGTAAAGGGGAGATGTTCTATACTAGGTCTTGATGAATCACCTTACATACAACATTGTGTCTGTTCTTCTTTTGCTCCGGCGCCATGACAGTGCAGTCATTAATAGAATGGTTCAACATCTTTAACACCGAACCACACATTCTGCACTCGTCGTTCTCTACCCGCTCTTTTATAAGCTCGGGTGACGACCACGCCATCCTGATTGGCACACATAAACCCCTCGGTCTCAGAGAGATGAAAGAGGTCCCTAACATACAACCATCTGTTCGACAGATGCAGATCTACCAATGATTGCCAGAGGCAATTCACGTGCTCACCGGGCATTGCCTTCGACTTCCGTCCATCCATCCGTTCCTGGTGTGATTTGCCCCACTCAGAGAATTGAAACAGCGATCCTTTAAGTTAAGTGGAGTCAGCTCGCAATCTGCAACAGATGTATGCAAAGGACTCGCCTGCTCTTTGATGTAAAAACACACGCGTAGCGAGTCGACTTGGCGATGATGCTGTGCAGCAACATCAACCACGCATCATCCAGTTCATCCCCGCCACGGCAGAATTTAGGTCATACATTCGGAATTTGGGAATGGTAGTCCGTATCCGCCGTTGGACGTTTTCCAGACCAATCTTCATCCTCAGTAATATTCCGAATGCATAAACCAGTGAAGGGATAACGAATACATTCAATGCGCTTATTTTATTTTTCCCGAAGATATGCGATTGCAGTAACCGCTTCGCACGTCGCAGGAATTCGGATGGCAGAGCGTCCTTCAGATCACTAATTCGAGCATGGGTTCCTTGCAGAATTCCTACGTATTCGTTGAATACTGTCTCGATCATAATTTGGATGCGGAGGTCATTAATGCTATGCTCCTTATGCAGGTCGTGATAAGCTTTGCGAATAATTTGGATTCGACATTTGTCTAATCCAAATTCCATACGAATATTTCGGCTCGACATGTCTAATATTCGCAACAGACTCCAAGCTGGTTATCATTTAAGTCCTTCAAGTATATTAGCTCGCACTTAGAACGAAAGCCATATTTTATTTCCAAACCATGCCGTGGTTCTAGTACGACCTACTCGTCGACAACTTCGCCATTATGAAAACGCGCATGGTAACTGCTTCGTGTCCGATGCTAGCCGTTCATTTTAATAGTGAAATTGAAATTTTTAACCCTTTTAGTTACTTTTAACTGTAAACACTAACGCTCTCATCACAAACTAGTTTTAGTTAGATATCTTCCCTTTATGGTGTCTTTTGCATCCACAGTACTTACGACATGGATCATTCTCTTTCCCTTACCTTCCAACGATAATCTTACAACTTTAACTCCTTCCTGAAATCATTGTACTAATATTTACCTATTTGCCTTGATCTATCGGCTACTTCATATCTAGGTTCACCACCACACAATATTTGCTGGTACAACCCCTTCGTGAATTGCACTTTCGGCCAAGCCAGTAACCATTTTGATGGTGTCAATGGTTGATCTAGCTTTACGGAACCCATACTGCCTATCTGAAAGGCGCCCTTGGCTCTCGACGAAAGGAGTAATCTATTATAAATAATTCGCTCCAACATTTTTCCCATAGTGTCTAGATGACATATGGGTCTATAGTAGGACGGTTCCCCTGGCGTTTCTCCAGCCTTAGGCAGCAGCACCAGCTTCTGCCGCTTCCATGATGCAAGAAAAATACCCTCCGACATGCACGTTTCGAACAGCTCCGGGAACATATCCGGTCTACATTTTACGGCAAGTTTGAGGGCCTTATTCGGTATGCCGTCCAGACCCGGGGCTTTGCTGTCGCCTATTCGACTGCAGATTTCCAACAGCTAGTCCCTGGTGACTGTTGGAATCGACGTCACATTCAAAGGACGCTGGAAGGTGTCAGTACCCCCTCTTGTTGGGGAAATAATCCCTGGATTATTTTCAACAAGAGCATAGGGCACGTGATCTGCGATCCGATTTTATAGGCTACCCCACGGATTTATGTCGGCTTCCGAACAGAGTTCCTTAAAACATTCCCCCTTACTCCGTTGGATGGCGAGTTTGAGGTTCTTGCGAGCTTCCCTATAGGCACGCTCCTTTTTTTCATAAAATATGGCCATGTAGGGTACCAAATGAAAGGGCTCAATTAGTACTTTTTAAAACTGGTTCCATATTTGATTTCGGATGAAAGATAAGGTAGTGAAAGTTCAAAATATGACCCCCAAAAGTGTAACAGGTCTCATTCTCAGAACCTATCCAACCGAAAAATCTGGAAAAAATCACAGTAGTACATCTCTACGAAATGTAGGCGTCAAAATACATCCGGTTCCGATATCTACACAAATAAAGTTAATAGCAGTACATTTCCACATTTTAGAAATTTATCTGGTAACCCCCCTTATGTCCAGCCCACAAGTATAAAATTTGGCGGGAGTGTAAGAGATAACATAATTTGGTCAAGTTTGAAGAATTTATAGGGGCTGAAACTTTGTCATTTTTTGGGAAGTTCATGAATTCTACAATGTGTGTGACATCATCATCACATATTAATTCGTCAATACCATAACGAAATGGGTTCATATGAAAGGGGTGGAAAAGAATTATTTTGTTTTAGGTTTTTAGTCATTTGTATATGAATATCAATTACTCCAAACAGACATGTCTGTAAGGAGGTATATAGTATATGCATGCTAATGAAGTTTGCGGGGAGTGTCTAATTCAGGTAGATATATTTCTCAGAGTGAAATTATGCGGTGTTTCCAACGATTAATTAATTGAAATAATAAAAACTTGTTGTTTCTTTTTCGTTGGTTGCACTTGTTTGCACTGATAAAGGGAACAAGTGGTTCCCGAAATATCGGAATTTGCAAGAATAAATACCCACACCAACGAAAAAGAAACAACAAGTTTTTATTATTTCAATTAGATATATTTGTATATTAAACCAGCCGCATTTAATATATGTACTATATGTGGACATATGTATGCTTTTGCACACGAAGTAAATCGGAAATATGAGTACGATCCATTTATATACGTGCATATATATGCACAGTATTCGGAAATTGGCAGTTTGTTTGTTTAGGATAAGGATAATATCTATGGCTGTAACATGTACGTATGTCTTATAATTTGGAAAAATGTCAAGGATTATGTTGGATTTATAGCTATTTACGGATAGAAAATGTGCTTTGAAGTTTCTTACATAAGATGAACAGAAGACCTTTATACCCGAAGCGCGAGCTTCCGGTATTCCGACTTGTTTCCTGCTAAATACATCACATACATATTTTCCTTTTGGACATATTTACGTTTTCCCCTTACTTAACAAAAAAGTTTATGATAGTTCTGAAGTGAATTCGACTAATAATTCGATTTCCTTCAACATCAAATAAATTGATAGGCATATCTATACACAAGTATTATCGGATACATTCATATTTATATATATGCCTACGAGAGCTAGACACATGAAGGCAAAAAATAATGAACCTGCCAATGTCTTCTAAGCATTTCATGAAAAGTCGTGGCTTATGGCAAACTGGTTCTGTTAGAAAATTTGCTGGCGTTAAAATTATTGAAATTTCGTTCTGCATTGGAAGGAACTCATTTATATAGACTACACGGGCTACATTCAAAATTAAAGCAATAAAAAACACCAACCTTGACTTTGCGTAGGCTAGAGAATAAAATGATGAAGATTCTAGTTTGTAAATTACATAACTCTTGTCTGCGTATAAAAAGTATGGACGAGTCTTTCGATACGTGAACAGTTTCAATGGAAGGTAGACTATTGCTCTCATAGCTAGATAAAAAATAGTTAAATGCACTTTCAAAAAACCAACAGCGGCAACTGATAAAACAGTCCCTAATAAATAAATTCACTGGAATCTGACAAGTCTCACGCTATGATAGCCATTCAAATCTTCGATATCAGGGATGGTCATATGGATTTAAGAAAAACCAACGACCATCTGATATCTCTTCAATAAACAAGAGAATCAAATCCATTAGCAGCACACACACATATTCAATCCCTTAAAAGCTGTGCCTGTGAGAACTCTCCACAGAAAAAACGGATAGTAATCCTTTCGAATATCGTCGGCCTTTTGATCGGTCAGAGGAACGATGAAGACAGAATTAAAAAAGTGAAGAGTCCTGAGAAAACAAAACATTAAAAAGCATAGACGCAGGCATTATATTCTTTAAATATCAGGAGATATCTACGTTCATATGTATGTTTACGTACATATATTTCGTTTGTTGCCCAGGTTGCGTCCGAGGGTCCACGTTTTTCTTTCGGTCTAATTTGAATTTATTAAAGTCCAAAGAAAATGTAAAGGTTTTTCTTGTCTTGTCTGCTGCAGGGAAACATATCCCGAAATGAACCTTTTTTAACCCTCTGAGGTCCATATGGGCTCCTGCAGACGTAAGTATTTAGTGGAAATAACTTTTTTACTATTCTAAATAATTCCAGCACAATAAACTCAAAAGGACGTTATAATATACCTATCCCATGCAGCTAACATGAAACTTTAACCAAAAATATTACGAAAAATAAAATCATATCTCGCATTTCGGACAGGGTTAATTTTCTCCAGCTGGACTACAAAGGGACACTATCAAAAGTTCCCCCAATTACATGATTGTTCACTCACTGTTATGACCGTATTAAATCGGACGAGCAATAGAGGCGAGATGTCCAACTAAGATGTACAATAGAACAATAAGATCCAACAAAAAATCTCTTCTAACGAAAGGGATAATGCAGAAGGGTCTCTATTAGTTCCTATGCCTTTTTTACCTCAGTCTGGACTCCCAATATTCATAGTTCCAAGTCCAAGGTAGTGATTTGTGGTGTAGACATCACGGCTTTCCCATGCGGAAAAGGGTTTCTGATCATTCACCCCTTTGTCAAGGTGTGCCGGCACAAATGCCCAGGGCTTGGTCAATATTTATCAAGTACGGAAGAAGTTTCATCGCCATTTAGGAACACATACGATGGCTGTGGTTTCTTGAACTATAATTTTTCAAGATAATCAAGAAGCAAAATCACGAGAGGTAATTAAAGGTTCTCAATGCCTGCTCCGCATGCATAATAAGTACTTACGGTATGTTTTCCCGAAAAAAGTATGATCGTGATATACAAAGATGTTTTTTGATTTGCCACTTTTTCATTTGCATGGTTACTGACGTCCTTCGATGTGCAATAAGATCGGTATAATGGTGTATGTACGTAAATTTGTCAGTCGGATGTACCGTACAGGTGATGGATACGAATCATGAGCCCGAACGACGCCTGATCAGGGAATTCTCCCTCAAAACTCATCAATATTACCAATGAGTGATTGATTGGTTGTTCAAACTTCGTGAATGGGTCGTTTCTTCATGTGAAAAAAGAAAATTCGCAAATTTTACACTCACTGTTACGTCGTTGTTCCCATGCAAGCTTTTTGCTTCTTATATACTGAACCTAAGCGCTGTTACACATCTGTCCTTTCTGTTCTTTATCCTTTTAAAACAATTATTATTCTGTGTAGGAGTTATTTACACTGAACAGCATCAGTCATACTTAGAATTAGTATACATAATTCTGAATGTAGAAAACGTTCGACCTCTATAATGTGAATCCATTCAAACTCCAAAGTAAATATGGCTCACGGGGAAAGGGTCCAGTATTATTTGCATTTTCTTATTTAGAGATCAATCAGATTGCACAGGGTCCAGACTGGAACCCATCGTAAAAGAAAGCCACTCTTAATGTTTGTTTTATGTCCCAGGCGGCTTGTTCAAGAACCGCTCACGGTACAAATAAATATGCCTACCTCTTGCCGATTAAAGAGCCAATATATTCAGCCCGAACCCTTCGATATATCGCACAAATAAAATAAGGAAGAAAAAATCGATCCATTGTTAAGACATCCAATAACGTGTGGAATGCTGCATAGAGAGTTGCCGACAAGGAAGAAGAATAAGGTCTCGAAGAGCCCAAAGTCAATTTCTTTCTTGGCAATGTTTCTTTGCAAAGGAAACTCAACGGCCCAGTATGAGGTAAGCGCACAGTAGGATTTACTCTACTAGCCGGAAGTGAAAAGTGCATTGAACTAATTTTCCACTTTTTCTTTGATTCCGGAACACAATGGCGATTTTAACCATTTGACGTATTGATGCATTGTAGTGTCTCGGGATGGGAGTCGGTGACCTGAGGTGTTGTAGCATTTGTGATCCTAACATTATAAATAATCATAAGCAATGTTATTAGGACCGGCACGGAAACGTGAAATGGTAACAACACTTCGATACAATGTAGCACAATACGAAGGAGGGTCGAAAGGGCGATCTTGTGAGAAATGATTATTTATTATTGCAATAAGAGGTCAACCAGCAACAATACAATGTGAAAATTGGCAATTACTCCACGGAATTTCAAGTGGATCCAGGCTACATGTGTGCACAAAAACAAATTCTCATCAACAACAATTCAACCAATATTTGGTACTGACGAAGGGAAGGAGAATGATTTGCAGATTCCGCTCCTCTCGATATGACTATTGTTTTCGTCAAAATTGCCTGATTTAATCAGCAATGATTGTAAGACTTTGTATATTTTCGGGTATTTTCAGTGAGAATCATCATTAGTGATAAGTGATGAATTTGCTGGCGTAGTTTTTTGCATGAGAAGTTAAAGATTGAATGGGTTAAAACCACTCGGAGAAAAAAGGCTCATATTGCACAATGTCGTTATGACAAATGATGGGTTTTCAACCGATTGAAGTTTTAATCAGTGCAGCAGCTCAATAATGATGAAGAGTCAGCAGAACGATTAATTAATCAACCATTCAATGGAAAACTTGCTTTGTTGATCAACTGAAATGGCAGGATGATGGAAATAACTGCAAAAAGAAGAAAAAAATTGAACTGAATTCATAATGCATTTTTCATTATGCCCTTTCATTGAAATTCACGAACAAATATCAATTTTTTTAATTAGGTGAGCCAGAGGCTCTTACACAGCGTTGTGAATTCTCCATTTTCTCAATTTTGAGCTGTTTATATTTCTTGGAAGCTTTTCTGCTTTATGAACCAGTGCCTCATCCTTGTATTGCATTTCATCCACTTGAACACAATTCCTCATGGGAGGCCTGTTTTGATGCCATTGAGTACTTTCTCCTTAACCACTTGCAAGACGACGGTAAATTATTGTGGTGCAACAAATAACTTTCTTCGCTCTCCGCGATGACATTACTGGGTTGGATAACAAGTTCTTGCTTCACACTCTGCGTGTATGCCCTTCGCATTGTTGTTCCTTCCCTTTCAATGATCTTCTGGCCCAAACCGGCCTTGGCCTTTTTCCACGATTGCATCCTCCAGTTACCAAATTTTCAAGTCATTCTTGCGTCTGTGTCAATTGAATCCTTCCAACATTTCTGTGATCTCGTCAGTGGTCGCCTCTCTTTAATTTTTATCTCATAATCCATAGGCTTCATGTGCCAACCAACTGCAAGTTAGCAATTTTATTGTAACAGGTGCAGCTGGGGCGTCATAGATGTTGCGCCGCAAACTAACCTCTTTTACTGCTGACCTAAAGTTTGTTTCTTCCGCCTCAGGTATTGTACGGTGACAATATTAATATCCTCCACGTACGCCACATTACGCCGTAATGTGGAATGAGGTATTCCGATCTATATTTTCCTATAACTGCCTAAAATTAATGAAAACTTGTTAGTTCCAAAGTATATTCGTCTGTCACTCGGTCATTATTTAAATTCTGTATTTCAAGGTTGCAAATGACGCTCTTCATCAATTAAGACATGTTCTATTTGATTAAATGTTCAACCATTTGTCTGCTGACTAGCCGCGAAGTTGACTACAGCCTAAGAAAACTGTGTCCGCCTACAGTTCGTCTGAGAATCTCTCTATTGTCCAACTGTGTCTTTGTTTTTTGTAAATTCTACTAAAAACTCAAATCTTATGATTTTTCTCCACATTGGAATCTTGCCTGCCTCCATATTCATCGTGAATTAAATACAAACACAATTGCGAAATGGATTCTTTGCTTCACGAAGATCCCCGAATTGAAAAGAATATGGAACATCAGTAAACAAAGGTGGCACCGTTAACGCAAGTTGGTTTAAGGTTTGCATCAAAACATGCGTAAATAACCACATCCTTCGTCAAATTTTTCTTTGTCTGAAGAATTTTCGAAACACCTACTTCCCCTTGATTACATTTTAGATCGAATTCTCAGATTACCTTGCCGCTGTCCTTAATTAGTCAAATGAATACAAATACCACTACTAGTACTACCGAACGATTTCTCAAGATTCTAGATTCCAATATAACTCTTCATTATAAGTCATCTAAATCTGATAACTGTTTGGCCTCTATCTATACGTCAATGAACTGTTATTATCAGTTATTGTTTTAGTCCATTTCAAATAACCCCTTAGAACTACAGGAAATCAATACGGCCAGCTAACCATGCACAAGGAGCAAACTAAAGGAGAAGGTAATTAAAATGCATTTTCCATACAACTTTACGACTAGATTGAAAATCAAAGTTAATTGCAGTCAAATTTGTGGTATACTCCATTGCCTCTAGTCTAGACTAATAGTGTAATTCCTGGCGCGAAACATATTATGTCATGGCAGACAGCATGCCAAAACTCGAGCTGTTAGGATTAGAATCAGTCCACGGAGCTAAAGCTGACATGACAACAAAATAATGGTTCGAAAAGCATAGAATTTTAGAAGTGGTCCAAACGATCCCGAGCCGCATATTTCCAATTCAGCCCTGCAATGCAAGCTGATCCAGATGTAGTCTAAATACTGGAAAGTTCGTAGTAGCTGCAACTTTGTCTTTCTTTCAGTCAACATAACCCCTTACAGAGGCAATAATTGTGGATCACCTGCAAAGTTGCACGCAATCATATAATGTCTCCGCAAACTTGTCAGTAATTAGTATGGCAGGATCGTCTATCCCTTCCACCCCCTCGTACTTCAACGGAGACCTTTACGTCCTTCAGAATAAATTCACCATGAGTCAATAGAGAGAAAACCCCTCCTGTGAACAAACGCTAGGACATGCTGCCGTAATAGACTTCCTTTCGACCACAGCACAGATATCCCTTCACTCGAGTATATGAAGACTGAAACTGATTAATAGCATATCTATTATATTCTGTCTTACAACATCGCACATTACCGAGAATAAGCCGTAATTGAGGGCCCATTCGATGTTCATGGACGCACGTTAAGTATATTTCTCTTTAAGCATGGCCTTATGAATTTTTGTTTTATCAAATCTAAGTTTTGTCATGATATTACCCCCTCTTTGACATACCGAGAGGGCAAATGTCTTGAGCGATAGCGTCGCAGTCCGCCATTATCCTCATGCCTTTACCATTGGCGTACTAGCTTGCTCTTATGATTCTCCAGTAAGACGTACATCCTCGTCATATTGAAAATAAGCGAAGACTAAACTGCTTCTTTATCTATGGCTTTTTGTAATTAATCTGACTATTCTAGTGTCTTCATTACATACGGCACATATTAACTAAAATAGCCTTATGGTCTTTGGAAATCATCATGCCAGAATAGGTTCAAGCCCGTCCACAGGTATGTCAGCATGTCGCAATTCCAACCCCTAATTTCGCTGCCAAAAGCGTAAATGTCCTCGATGAACTATATTACTATCTTACAGTATTTGATCCGCCGACTGATTCGTGCAGTGGCGCCTTATAAACAGAAAAAATGATCTTTTTTTATATATTTCATTCGGGCTTTAAATGAACGTACTTGAACTGTGTACTCCCTTCCCAGATCTTAAGCACTGACATCTATAACGTGACAGTTTCACGTCCATAGAAGACCAGAAAGCCCGTTTCTTCCCGAAGGTTGTTATGACATCCCCTTCGGGGACGCCAATGCTCAAGTAAACTCTCGGCATCCAGGTTGTATTGAGATTGTTCAGTACACCAAGTTCTTCCAGAACATCATAACTATGTCACTTTTCATTTCTGAGGCAGCGAAAGAACTTCTTTAACGAGTGTCCCCTGGTTCCACACATGATTCGCTTAACTTCAAGTACCGTCGCCTTCTTTGTTGTCCGAACATCTTTGGCAAAGTAGTTCAATTCACGTCACGATTTTCCGAGAATTTCACGCCTTTCCTCCATTATTCTATGCTACTCCTTCTGGTCAGCACGTTTGCGAATTTCTTCATTTGTTATTATCTAAGGTCAGAATCTTTCTTTGGCATGCCGCAGACGCATGTATACTAATGAAAGGTTGGAACTTCCGAGTAAAAGGGACTGTCGCATTCTCTGTGCTACTCCCACATAATAGCACAGGCTCGTAACAAACTCAACTTGATGTTAGTGTTGAGTTAGCTGCATTTCCAGATCTTGCGCAAAAGATTCAAGGTGGACTAAACAATGTTGATACGCCGAGCGACAGCAAGTTCAATTTTGCCGTATCCATCAGTCTTCGCGAACTGGTTCCCGAAATATCGGTGTTTGCAAGACCAATAAATAACAATAGTGAATAGAAAAAGCAAGTTTTTATTATTTCAAATAATTTAATCGCTAGAAATACCACGTAATTACACTCAGATTCTACCTTAATATACAGACACGATATTCTTGTCATAAGTGCAGTTAGGAAAAGTGCAATTACCTCTCAGACCGATTCTGGCTGTTTACTTCTCCAAATCGAGGCCATTTGGCCAATATTCATGAGTCGCGATTCTACCTTGATGAAGTACTTGATATTTTACGTCTTCATTTTCGGAATGACCCTCCTGCATACAGCATGCCAAATGCACCCCTTGTTGATACTGTCGAAAGTCCTCTCGAGTTCGATGAAGAGAAAATGGAACTATAAAACGAAGGGTCAAAAAAGGCTTATTTGGCTTCATGGTTAGTACGAGCTTCTGTTTCCTCCACTTTTAAGGCACGTCATAACCGTCATAAATATTTCAGCGAACCGCCTTAAAACCGTTTCGATGGCCACTAACAGAGCTTGCCGTCTGAGCCTGCGGTTTTATTGGCGATAATTTTCCTCGCGGCTTCAAGAGCTTCTTCAGTGGTTACCTCGGAATTTCCTTAGGTGCTATCTGGACAGTTTGTAGACTCGATTCAGTTGAAACTTGTGGGAGAAGAGTGCTAATAATATCCCGTAGCAAATCAGTGTTTGTGATCGGTGGTGAGTATTTATCCTTGATTAATGCCATGACTGCCTTATATGCCATTCCCCATGGGCCGGAGCCGTCTCCCTTACATAACCTCTTGAACTGTTTAGTTTTACTTCTCAGATGACTGTTTGCGATTCAATTTGTTCTTTTGTCCATCACACGCTTTTTTTCAGAAACGGTTATACCTATTGACGAAATTCGGTAGAAAAGTTGGAACTGTGAACGCCCACGCATGCGGTTATGATGTTGATGATGATGATGATGATATATGATATACCACAAGTTTTTTATAGATGCAACCATCGTGCACCCAAATATCCTTACTTAAAAAATCAACAAAGCCTTTCATACCTGAAGCACAAAGCTTCCAGTTTTCGACTTCTTTGAAACTGTTTTAGGTGAACTTTTCCGCACTTACTAACAATGTTGAATTCCTAGTGCGAAGCACATGAAGTTCACTATTATCGATGTGTGGCTCCTGAAAGATAGTGCGTAGTCGAATTTTTACCTATGTATAAGCAACTGTCATGAATCCATGGTTCCTCACATAAGCTTCCGGTTTCCCGACCGGTTTTTCAATAATGTTCTGTTGAATATTCTTAAATTCCAACGGCAGTCATCTAAAGGCATATGCTGTGTTCGTTAATATTAAGATAATCTTTTATGTTATAACTTGATAATTTTTCCTAACATCTGCTTCATTTCCAGCTTTAATGAACATCTAATCCTATATGAAACCTTGGTTGTTTGAAAATCTACGCCAATCAAATAGACAAAACTTATTACCGTTCAAAGTCCTATGGTCTACCTAATTTTAATAAAGACTGATTACATCAGAAATTAAAAGCTTCTTATAAATGGTCCCCATTAATTTCCGCCAAAAAAAGCAATAAGTATTTCAAATCTCTATACCACATCAAATCGACGTCTGTACTCATTCGTCTTCGATTAGTTAAACCTTTAAAAAATCAATTACACCCATTGACTCCAAATTATATCCGCCCTTTCTAAAACCAAACACTTACTACCAATCAGTTGACCTTCACTACCTGAATTTTTTCCTGTAAAATGCATTGCATTCTTCTAAAATGGTTCAAGTTCTTCAAGCAGCACGACCTTTGCTATCAACTTCTCTTAGCCGTCAAAACTTTTTA
Organism: Hermetia illucens; assembly: GCF_905115235.1. Taxonomy (NCBI): domain Eukaryota; kingdom Metazoa; phylum Arthropoda; class Insecta; order Diptera; family Stratiomyidae; genus Hermetia; species Hermetia illucens. The sequence goes on along the minus strand of NC_051849.1, from coordinate 93,968,254 downwards.
AGATATCCATCAAATAGCGCGACAAACTATTCCGCAGATAATATTTCCTAATGTTCGTTATTCCAACCATCTGGAACCGACTAGTGCTTACCATACAAATGGTGCCAACCAGAAACTTGCTTTGTGAACTGGCTGCACCACACATAGCACACCTAATTGTCTATAATTGTAACTGTGTCTCGCTTTTAGTGGTACCGTGGCACATGTACCTTGTTAAATATCTATCACTTTGAGTTTGGACAGATTGATATCGATATCAGCCATCAAATGAACTGAGGTTGTCAAACCGTGCAACACCATGACCGCGCAACTTAACCTTCAGCTCAGATTCAAAATCACCTCTATGCATACATTGTTGAACGGTCGTAATTGCAATCAGATCGAGCGTCGTAAAAAATTTCGACTTTGGATGAAATGTCTTGGAATTTATCACAAGCAGTAAGAAACCTGCAACCCAGTAAAGAAAAAACAAAAGACTTAGACGAGTAACCTATTTTTATCGACTGCTTTTTGCACACTCAATGTATTATTCGGACAGGTAAATTAACCCGAATTGGCATATTTTTCAAATAGCACAAATAATGTACGACAGTCGAATCTACCATCAAATCAATGAAACGAAAAGTGCGAATGAAGTTGAAAAAATCACTTTTCTCCGAAAAAGTTTCTAGTCATGCCAATTAACACCAGAAGAGGCAAACGACAAATGTTTGCACATTCATTCTTTGTTCGCCAAAGGTGTATCATCTAAAGCTGCTAGATCATCGTCAGCACAGAACGAGCGATGCCTGGAAACGACACTTTCTGGAAAATGGGACAAAAGTAAAGTAGAATGATTTATGAGAAATACTTGTCCAATTTTTCCACCTTACGCACAGATCATACGAACGATGCTAATTGGGTTTTGAAAATATCATAGTTGAAATATTCCAGTGACGGGTAGGATTTCTGCAGTATGAATAATGATTCGAATGTATTTCCCTCGGAGCCAGTGATAATCACTAATTTACATATCAGATTCATGCAATTACAGTAGGGAAACCACAAGTAGATGGATTTCCTGAACAATTTAATGACGCTAGATTGTGTAATTGAGTTTTGTTCACCCAGTCATATGTCCGTCACATCATTCTTATCAGATATAGATAGCCAGCAGTAGTGCTAATTGCGCTCATCAGATCAAAAAGTTTTTACTAAAATTGTATTCAGGATCAATTGCACTCTACCATTGTCTCCCATTCATAAATAGTCAGCGGTAAATTTAAAGGACCACGTGCGCCTTTTTGGCATAAACTCAGACATGGCATAACTCGAGCATGGGCGAAAATGCCCACTAATTTCGCCATTTACTTCAAACTAATCATTACCTCACCATTATTATCACAACCATTTCAATTATATTAGAGATTTGCCCATTGAACTCCATTCGGCACTCAACTTCAATTGACGCGTTTTTCACCAATTTCGAAAGGTGCCAATTATTTTTTTTGTCGATTGAGATCTACAAAAAAAAGATATGTATCTACAACAAATTTTTTCTTCAAATTGTTTTCGTTTCAAATGAACTTGAAAAGTTGTAAAGCATTTTTCACCCACTTAATTAGGCATTACTTGTCTTAAATGAGCATGAAGAAAAAAGAGTGCAGACATTAGGAAGTGGAAAAGTAGCTGTAATGGCTGCGACGGGTTTTCATATTCTTTTCCATATAACTGGATTGGAATTGCATATGTGGAATAAATACATTATATTTGCTAATATTATTATTAAAATGTTGAGCCATGGGCAACAGTGGACAGCTAGCGGGTAGCCGCCGACAGCTAGCGACCAACAACAAATGGTGTGGGGCTACTGCTGTTGGATTTGGTGCTGCCATTCATTTATTTTTGTAGACGATATAATCGACCAAAAAGAAATTAATTTGCACTGAACTAGCAAAGAAACACAAAAAACTTACGTCACACGTTTGAAGTTTTTATTTCGTAAAGATAGCAAATACCATGTACGCGCAAACTATTCAACTCCCAGAAAGGAAATGTTTTCCTTATGACTGTAGAAGTCTACAGAAAATGCTTTATATCAAGCAGTAAAGTCATTTTGACAACCCTTGCTAACTGATTTTGTCGGCTGAAAGTTACGTGCATAACAATGTTATACTTCCGTTTCAAGAGATTAATCTTCAAGGACACATTCAAGTTGCTAGCAACACATATGTATCTCGGCAGCCATGCTTTTTAGACCCGCGTGGCGATAGTTAAGACATTTTTATAAATGGTCTACTGCTATATATTTTATTGAGTCTCAGATTACTCAGAGACTTTTTCAACATTTTTTTCCTATTTTTTCCTATGTATTTATTTCTGCTCTTTCAATTGACTACTATCTGCAAACAATATGCAAATGAGTTTATTGAAAAATTGTCTGCTTGCTGGAACCATTAGTGCATATGTGTGCGCGTGGTCCATAAACTTGAACCTATCTCGCAAATTTGATATGTGAATTGGGATATATATCTCCACCGAATTAATTGTATGTGTGAAATCATTTTCTGAAGGTCCTTTTATGTGATTCATGCGTGGCGGTTTATGATCTGCATATATTTACTTTCAATCTACATATTCTTCCTTCAAATAAATAAATACTCGCACATTTCGGCTACTACGCTGACTATGTAGTTTTCCTAATTTATTACGAATTATCTAACCACAATGCATCGTAGGCAATGTGGGCGCAAATTGCTTCGAAACCAGAGCAATGCTATGTTTACAGACAGTAACAAAGCGTTAGGCATTAAAAGCTAAGTACCATCGAGTACAAGAAGGTCAGTTGATAGCACTTGAAGGATTCAAATGAAAGGGAACAAAAACTAAATAAATGAACTGATTCGAAATTGTACGAAGTAAATCAAAATGTCTAATCAAGATATGTATAGCAATATATTTGCCAACTAAAAATAATGAGACTACGCAGAAGAAGAAAATAGTAGATATCAAACTATTAAAATGAGCAATTATTCAATCCGGGGAATGAAATCATGAATATTCCTGGTTCATTAATTTGACAGATTTTAATTTATTCTAGATTTTCTATTAGGTGAATCACTCTCACTAGACTTAAAAAAAATTAAAATAAGTCCCAAAATTTAAATACTTTTTGGAGAGGTTCACAACATTTTTTTTCGCAAACGAATGTTAAATTCAATTTTCTGGTAATTCTGAACATCAGAATTCACAGCTAATGTAAAATAAACTCTAATTCTTAATAACCAATATAAGCCTCCTCCTTGACGTTTCGTTTCTTAATTTTGATAATTCTATCAAACAACTGGACCCTTTTTTCACCATTTCTTATTTTTCATAATGTCGTCAATTTTGATAGCAGAGCTACAAACTCGTAGTCTACTTCGTCACAACCCACTATTGAAGGAACGTAGAAGCCAGAACAAAAACGCTATATTTTTTTTTGGAAAATAACAGAAACAACTTTTAACCATCCTTTATTGTATTTTCTTTCTGCTAAGAACTTTATTTATGAAATCTTACAAATTAGTCACTGGCTGCATTCCTTATCAATATGACGGGATGCTACTCGAACAAAAGCTCCTTCAAGCTTACAAGTTCTTATTTTGAACAAAATCTAAAGGAATGCTCCAAAAACTGGATCGCAGAGTAAGTTTCCAGATTGTAAGCTACATAGTTTTTTCTGATAATTTCTTAGTTTTCATTTGATATGTATCCCGTCCTAACAGTTGAAATTTTTAGGTTCTCGTCAATAATTAGGTCTTTGATTTATCGTCTGCAACATCCGGATAGCTGAGTTGTTAGAGCACAAGGCTGTAGTACGGAAGACGGCGGTTCAAACTCACTGGTCGCAGTGGATTTGTATCGTGATTTGACGCGGATACCCGTCGATTCAGCTGTGAATAAGTAGCTGAGTCAAATTAGGGTAATAATCTCGGGCGAACGCAATGCTGACCACATTGCCTCCTACAGGCTATCCTGTAGTGTACCGTAACGGTCTTGAATGAAGTACTCTAACACACTTCAAGGCCCTGATCCAATTGGATTGTTGCGCCAACGATTATTATTATTATAACATCCATAATGGAGCTCACTGCAACGGCTTACTATTAAGAAATTGGCTGATCCCCAAAGTTCATAACATCAGATCGGCTTAAGTGCATCTTTATATCTAGAGCGGAAGCTTACATTGTAGTGGCAGTTTAAGCCTTCCACAAAAGAACAAATATTGCACATTGCACTTGCTTGTTAAAATTTCTTCATTCAAAGCTTAATTTTTATCAAGATGCCTCGCAAAATATTATTTATCAAATTTTATCTGATGGACACCAACTATATTCAACACAACCTTCGAATGCGATGGCAGTTCAAGAACTCTTAGTTTCGTTTTTCACTCTCCAGACTATGAACTAATGCTCAACCTTCCAGCAAGGAACGTCAAGAATTAATATCGTTTCAGGCTGTGTGTTATAATGTATATTCGAAACTGCTGTATTTTCGGCGAATGTGCAAGTTAATATGCGGATATCTGTGAGAAGGCCTGAAATGAAAAAAAGAAATTATACCACTAGCTTACGGAGTAGGAGTAGTACTATAGTTAATTTGACCTCGCAAGAAACTAACATGTTTCTCGCGAGATTCAAAGTGTTGCTACTTTTAGATATACGAGCATCTGGTAATATTTCAGTTGCTAAAATTTCTTAAATACTTTTGAAAGGATTGGAAGTAAATTTATTGGTCTAGAGAACTAACTAGGGTTTTGTCTTCTCTGCCTTTTAGAATTCCAAGTTTTGTGACTGAGGAAGAGAAATTGAAAAAGTGACTATGCTGGCTAACAGTTACTATGACAAATCTCTAATAATTTTCCTTGGAATAAAGTCATATTCTTGTTTCCTGGGTTTGCCATGTTCTTAAGGTTTCGTGTAAAATAGAACCTTGATAGACAGAATGTCTTCTATAAGGAAGTTTGAAATCCTGACTTTCACCTGCCAGCACCGTTGACGAAACAATGGGCCAGAATTTGTGCTAATTCTGGCCAGATGTTCTTTCTTCAATTCAAGGTGTTCTCCACCGAATCTCGCTGGTTTCCTGTTGTGTAGTTCTCAATTTAGTCCTGTAGTAGAAGTACTTGGCCCCTAAAAAGTGGGGGGGGGGGGGGGGGGGTTATAATGGATCCTCCAAAAATTTCTCTCCTCGATAGCAAGGATTACACTTTGTGTCCCTCCAACCTTAATTGAGTTGTTCCATTACTGTTGACAGCTATTTATAGGTTTTTTCCTTTCGACGCACTTGCGATTAAATTAGGATATGTATGATCGTCATCTCTCCTGCGAAAATGTCATCATTCCCGAAATGACGACTGCTGCATCATCTTAATCCGCCCTAAAAAAGCAACCCATCTTTAGTGCTACCTTTCTAAAGATCGCTCTCAATTTACATTACATTAAATCTGTAATAGCCTTGCTCGAACTAAAGCTGTAAAGAACTACATGAAATTCGCTACCCTAATTATAAATTGTCTACAGGAGTAACGCGGTCTTCCTATGTTCGGCGTAAGCTATGTTCGAGATATATACTTTACCGAAAGTATACGACACATTGTAAGTTAACGTCTAACATCACTTTCAAGTATTTGATGAACGCATTGAAGGATATGACGTTTTTCACAATCGCAATGAGAGTACAACTTCTTTTACCGCACTTGGTGATGAGAACCGTGTTAGTGTATTAGGCCAGTGTTGATTGATTTGGAAAGTCCTTTGGAACAGACGGTTAATAAATCATTTTATGTAGTATTCCACAGCACTGTGCCCAGTGCCCGTGGAAAAAACTTGAATTTATCATTGATATCATACCTGAGCTTCCTTTTTTGGAAAAAGCAGTTGTAAAGGCAAGGACTTCCATATTAGGCTCAAATTTCTAAACTCTATCGCACCAACTAGTAATTAATTTGGTAGCATCAATCGCTTATTTGTGTTCACGAAATTCATACTGGCGATCACAAAGATCTATTTGGTTCTTAGAAGCTAGGACCTATCTATTCTAGATTATCACTCCAACATTTTCATCATACGGGTGTATATGAGGTCTACCAAACTTAGGTAGTACCAGCTTCTGCCACTGCCCATGATCCCCAAATTGTCGCTTCGGACAGGCACGTTGCTATTGACCCACCGAACATCTCTTATGGAGATATCACCGCGACCTAAATGGCCTTATTTACATTGTGTTAAACCAGCTCCTAGTGTGGAGTTTTTAATAGACTGGTCCAGCTTCATTCCCATAAAATTGGCTCATTCAATGGTTTCCTAGATTAGTGTGACGTCTTTCCCAGTTTTAATTTTCGGCATCCAGGTCTCCTATCCTATTTCTCACTCCCTAATTTTAAAATGATTACCTCGCGATCGCTGTGGATATAGCGCCCCTTAATACACCAGGATTTGTTACACTATGGAACGTTGACGAAAGCTAGTCTGTTCCTGCACTAATCTCCGCTTTCCTTCTTCTCCTTCAGCCTCAATGCCGTTCGGCAGCGGGGCCCGCTCGTCTTGATTACTTACTTTGGTAAAAGCCTGATCAGGATGCATTTGCGAGATTTTCAAATCAGCACCCAGTGTATCAAACCAACATTGTTTCGACTACTCTTTTGGTCGTTTTCCATCGATTTCGCTGTTCAGATTAAACTTGGCAAGTGAATTCTCGTTAGCGCGAATCATTCCTATACTTGCTTCCTCCACTTCCTTGTATAATATTTTGAAATCAACCAATATCTGTCGAAAATACGCTGATATTTCCTAATCGATTCATATTCTTAGCATTGATGTGGGAATTTCCAACACCAATTTTCGTTGTCGTAATTTCGATCTTCTACTCTCCTGTCTTCATGTGAATAGTTCAAGAAATATTTGTTTTAGTCAACAATTTTCATTTTCTAATTGACATTTTTCAATGCTCAAATTGAAACATGTGATCGGATAAGATAATATAAAATAACCTTAGCTTTTGGCAGTTGCATCAGTTGAGCAGTGAAATAAAGATAAAAGCTGCTGTATATGAATACTTCATTGGGTGATACTGCTAGGAGCTGTATGTGCAATCGCCTGACTTATGTAAGTGTGTTGCTTTTCTGTAGGATCACCATTAATGTATTATATATTGTATATTCGTCTAACGGGTAATGTTCCTTTGTAATCTGAATCACCTAGTCCTAGTGATTTAAAAACACCAAAAAAAGAAAATTGAAGATGGGATATAAATCTCATAAGAAAAGTTTCCCTTCCATTAATAATCTTTCCTAGCCCTAACCTTGAAATTTATGTTATAATTCAGAATACCTTCCCACCCGATTAAGTCAATAGAAAGAGAACTAGCAGCGTGCATTACAAACGGTCGAAGTTGTAAATAAGAATTATTATTATTTAACAAAAAACTATATTCAATAAATTGAAAACAGAAATTTGAGATTACGTTCGTCCATGCATTCAACGATAAAGATACGAATCTTTTCTTCTTCGATTTGTCTCCTTCTTTCTCTTGTTGTTGAAACGTACAGAAAACCTTAAAAACACAACAAGTCCCGTGTACAGGTACCATCCATTGAAGTGTAGGTATATTTATTACCTGTGAAGGTAGATCACTTAGTTGGAGAGGAAAATTTAGTCGAGCGAATAATATCAGATTACATAGTGCTGGCATAGCAGTGCTTAATTTAATATTAGAAAGAACTAAAGTGTTATTTCTTGTTTTCGTTTAGTGAATGATTCTCATTCATTGTTTATCAGAATCGTCTGCACCAAAACAAATGAGGTATGCTTGTTTGGAACTATCAGGTATTTTTTGCTGAAGTTCCTTAAATTGGTATCTAGCAATTATATTTACGATATTCCATTGCGTATTTGCTGGACGCACTTTTGGGCAATGCATTGAAGTAGGTTGTATTTTGCTCATTTATTTATATTTTTGTGCTGCTTCTAAAACAACAATGACAAATTTTTGGAGAAGAAATACTCCATTGCTTTTTCTAGATTTGATATTCACAAAATAATCCCTGTAATCCGAAAACGCATCGTGTTAATTTGATCCTGATATTTTAGATAACAATCACTCATGCAGCCATTATTGTAATTCAATTGTTTGCTTTTGCGTCCACTGTGTCCACCCCATACATCATTTTCCATTTCTTCCGCAATAATAATTTTATCACAAACAATGAACTTGAAATCTCTGCCCAATGACTTTTTTTCTGATCCAGTTGTTGAAATTTGTATGCTCAATTAACCCCATAAGCCCAAACTTTAATATATTCTGCACGCATATGTGTATATGGATGTGAATATGTAATCGGTTTATTGCATTGCTAGATTCCGTTTACAATCTCGGAAATGGAACGCCTATAACATAAACTCCAGCATACGTTCAAATTGAGTACAAATGTGAAAAAGTGAATATATTCAGCAAAAAATGGAATAAAAGTAAAAAAAAATATAAAAGCTGGTAGAGTAACCCGAATTCGCATGAATAAAAAAATAGTCTTTTCAAATTCAAGTGCCATTGAAAGCAACGGCGAATTTATAACAATAATCACTTTAAGAATTTAATAGCCTTCCGCGTTCCATATTATGTCCAAAGTAATGCCATACGCCTTGTAGGAATAACTAACTATAAACTTATATTTCCTTCTATAATTTATAAAAATTTTCACATTTATCTCATTATAATATGACGGGCGTACTAAAATCGCACGATTACTCCTAGCAGTAAGATGTGAGAGGTGGGACCCATTAATAAAGTGTTCATCGGATTAAGTGTGTTCAATTGACGCATTACATTGAAATAGTATATATGAAAAGGTAAACTACTAAATTTGAAGAAAAACGCATTTTTTTCTTTACATAAAACCAGATTGTTTTTACTATGTTAATACCCCAGGATTAGAACGGATAATGAAGTAATGAATAATATCAAACGGTCTACCTTCGACATTATAATGAATTGTGTGCAAATAAAATAAGCTGCAATCCAGCAAAATTTTCCTTGGTCTTTCGCATATTAAAGGTACTGTTTTAATAAACCAGCAAGTCGGAATACCAGAAGCTGGGTGCTTTGGATGTAAAGGTTTTGTGTTTATCTTATGTGAGGCATTTTCTACGCAACTTTTCAATTCCTATATATTCCTTCTGTATTAAACATACAAATGTGAATTGTACTCATCCTAAACAAACAAACATTGCCTACTACAGCACACTGATGTTTAAATACACATATATGCACCTGAACATTGTCTACAAAGTCATGCATACATATCCACATATATTTTCTGGTGTTAAAATTTGTACTTCTAGGATGAACCTAAGAGATGTTTCCCATCACATTTCTTAAACATTAGAATGAGATGTATTTTCACGTTAAGATTTTATACACATTGTGATTTTTTTTTTGGTTGAATAAATTCTCGGAACAAAACTTGTGTCACCTTTTGGGGCTCACATTCTGATGCCTCACTACCTTGTTTCTCATCTAATATCAAAAACCGGGCTAGTCTGGAAAATTATTAGGTGAGTTCGCTCATTTGATACCCCACACTGTAATAAAAAATTTACAACCTCTTTCGCCACTTACTATATGTAAAAGGATTCACAAACCATACGTTTTCAGCAAATGTCCTGACAATCGGTTCATTTCAATGAGGTTTTGTTTTACACAAAACCTTAAAAGAGTAGTAATGGAATAGAAACTGTAATTAACATTTACACTTATTTCGTAGTTTCTAGGTAGATCACACACGCTGAGAAGTATAGCAATGTTAGTGAGTAATTCCAGACTTTACATTTACATTATTACATTATCAACTACTCGTGATACAAACTTTGATAGTCTCCCTCATCCTTGCAAACAAAAGTTTCTAAACCGCGTCTTTTCTATAGTTTTTAGGCTTTTCGTCACTATTATCGCTGAAAAAGCGGGACCGAAAGTAACGACAGTTAGAAATCGGTCCACTTAAATATAATCGCAAACAAGTAATGGGTACGAATTGTATTCAAGCGAACTCCGTCATAAGTCCAGACCTAAACCATGCCTAAGTAAAATTTTGTTGAGGATGCTGGGAGTCCTGAATCCGCACCAACTTAGTGACGGACCGGACCACTTGGGAAGCAACTTACTTAATCTTTTCTAGTCCACGGATTCGTCTTTTTTGAGTTAAAAACTTGGGTTTAACTCAAAAAAGAGGAGTCCATGGATGAGTTAAAAACTTGGGTTTAATTCAAAAAAGAGGAGTCCATGGACTACAAAAAAGGAAGTAAGTTGCTTCCCAATTGGTCCGGTCCATCACTAAGTTGGCATGGACTCAGTATTCCCAGCATCCTCAACTAAATTATAACTAAAGATGTAAAATGAAAGTAAAGTAAAAAAAGCTCTAATGAGTGGCATTTGAATAAAGTTTTGAACGAGAGAATGGATAGGATTAAGGACACGATATAGGATGGGATACATGCAGGAAAGAGTTGAGGATTAGAAACTAGGAATTGATACTATGATAAAAAGGAGAACATTTTTTATTTTAGGACTGGGAGTAATTATCTGTGTGGGAGACTACTCTACCTTGGAGGTTGAAAAGGTGGATTTGGGATTATAGGAATTGATAAAGATTACAAAGTAGGTTCCCTTCGATGTTCTCAATCTGCATGATCTGGATGATAAGAGGGTTGGAATGTATCTAACACTTGAATGTGAACTTAACTATATGCCGGGCAAAAGCAGCGTCGATGTGGGGCGTTCGACGGTAATCATAAAAAAATTGTTAAGAAATGTGCTTGAAATGGTCTTCGTTCTTGTATATATTAGAGCGCTCGCAGAGGGTCTTCCGTTTTTCGAGGGGAAACATTTCTATTATAGACAGGGAAAAAACAAACCAGAAGAAGAAATTAAAAATAGTGAAATGTCTGATAAGCTGTTTGCAACAGAACAGCTTAATTTTCTGGGGCCTTAGGGGGCTATATTTTAGAACAGAATACAGGAAGTTGCGTATGTGGGAGAAGCGGGATTTCATTGTTGCTCCTAGGTACGTGATCAATTCACAGTAGAAATGTGAGTCTCATAAATTTGGAGAGAAATGACGACAATCACCAAATTTCATCTTAATAGATGTTGCCCTTTTCGGTGCGTGCGAGGACAGATTTGAAGGTTTTGTTCATACCAATTTTTCGAGAGGATTAGATCCTTCCTTCTTACTAATGAAATCTGGTGGTCACATTATGGATCCGTCTTTCACACTGACTAAAACTTTAAGTGTGAATCAATTTGAAGATACTTCACATAGATGGGTTCTCTGTGTTGACATATGAGAAATGTACGCCAAAAATACTCGAAAGATTGCACCCTGCCCTTTCTGAATCCAAAATTGATACGAAAGAATAACTCAATCAGTGTCATCCAAAACATTAGTAGATTTAATGATTAAAAGACCACAACGACAGCGCTTTTGTCAAATATTTATAGAAATGCATTTTTTTGTCTTGAAATAGGACTTATAGCCCTCCATGTTTCAATGAAATAAACGCCATCAAGATAAACTTCAGCAATTGAAAACAAAACAAATTGAAAAGATATTTACGATGTAGATGATTAATTTTTAAATAAAATTGTATTTTCTGTAGACACTCCATCATTTTCTACTGTTTAAAATGTCCAATATTCTCTCATTTCCGTCTAGCACTAATGTTCGAATTCCCTTATATTTGGAAGCTAAAACTTGAAAGTTATAGCGTTTTCAAGATGCAGCCGCTATTTTTCGACTTATAGTTTTCTAATTTTCAAATTCGAAAATATCTGTTTCACCCTATGACATTTTGCTACTGCGAGTAGCTCCCCCCCCCCCCTCATTTCCTGACTTAAAGTGGGAATTTTCCTTATCTTAGTTTATCGAAATACCTTGTAAGAATTTATTTATTGCTCCTGAAAATAATACTTTTTCTAGATAGATATAAATAAATAAATAGCGGTATGAATATATTTCTGCGAGTTAGATAAATGTATACAGTTACGTGTTCAGATCTCGCTACACCACCCAGAAAGTACGACTTCTATCGAAATAAAAAATAAGATTGATTTATTTCATTAGTTTCTGTTTAGTTCCTTGAATTGGTACTTACGTGTTCCTCAGCAGAAAGGCAGAAAATGATTTATTTCCAAACATAAGTATTTTACCGTTGATTTTTTTTCTAATTATTCGTACACGCATGAGTACTCAGAACATAAAAATCAACTAAGGTCAATACAAATTAGTTCAAATTGACCTAATTATAAATTCAAATCCTTCATCAAGGCCATAACACAGTCGCTTAGGAAGCCACCAATGAAACCGCAAACATTTTTTCCTTCTTATTTAAATCTCAAAATAAATTATCAGAAAATGCAAAATGGTCAAATTAATATTTATTTCTTAAATGTTAGTATTTATGAGTCACTATTGAAACGTCCAACTGAATCTAAGCAAAAAAAATGTTAAACGGCTTAATGTTCTGACATAAATCAATTTCCTTGTAATTAGCGAATTTCATGAAAACACATTGAAGCCCCCAAATCTTGAAAAACACACAAGGAAATTAACATTGCATACATTTGATTTGATTGATTCGGAAGGAATTCACGAAATTCAGAAAGTCTCCACAAACGAAATCATAAAACAATAGAATTTTTATTTCTACCGTAACTAAACGCATAACAACAGATGAAAAAATCAAATCTCCTGCAGATTTGGTCGTGTTGACTTTTTTGGTACCTTGTTTTGCATAATCTGTCCACTGCGTTACTCAGGCTTAATTCAGCGGTTCTCTACTATTTTTTGCCCCATGGCTCAGTAACATTTTCGACCTTGAACGATAACGAATGTTCATGTATGATATACCAAAATATATAATATTATTGAAAATATAAAAGCACTCGCCTCCCCCCTGATTGAATGAAATTTGAAATTTGATGCTAATATGCTAGTGAAATTATAATATCAAGCATACCACAAAAAGTTAAGAATTGATTAAAATCTTTTCTCGGCTTTTGCTTGCGCTCCTAGTCATGTTCCCCCCAAATTTGTGGAAAATTTTAAGTATGATTGCAAATTTTAATATTAGAATATTGCATAAGAAATTGCGACTCGAAGCAGTTGGAAGTATTGATAAAAATAGACGCAGAACCTTTAGGCATTATTGAAATGATACAGAGCAAAAACGTACCATTAAATGCCAAAATGCATCTTGGATTTGCGGCAAATGTTAGATCATATCTTAATAGAAGAAACAACTATTATGCAAATTTATGATTAATATCTTCCACAATCTTTTTTAAGCTTTAAATAAATATGAAATGCTGAACGCATAATTGAACAAAGTATATATTGCAGGTTTTTATCAATCTCAAGGTCTAGTTCAAAGGCGAGGCAATAGATGAAACAAAAGTTACACTATGAACGGACATAGACAACCAAAACATCATGACAAAAAGCGCAGTGCAATAGATACAAAAATATAAATCGTTCAACTTCTAACTTTCTTCTCAAATTCGATTGTTAAAATTATTTCTTAATTTTAGAACAGAAGGGAACTCAAGAAGACCTCATTAGCACGTCTCTACTGCGTTTTTATTGGAAATTAAATCATATCAAATGTCAAAAATGTAGTTTTTGCACATATTACTTTATTTTACGGCAGAAAAAAACCACATAAGAAAATATCGATTACAGTAAATCTACAAAATTGGCCCTTCTGAAGGTAGTACGGCAGAACGTATAGTCTGCAAATTGATGCATCCATATGAAATCATCACTGGTTACTTACTTTCAGTTTCGATTGTCTACGGTCAAGTGAAGCGGAATCGAATGTGGCAACCCTTCTGTGATGAAAGTGAACCCATTTTTGTTTTTGTTCAGATAAATTATTACTTATTGTTATCAACGGAATACCATATAATATCACATCAACACCATAAAAGTGGTTAGCAAAATAATAACATTACTACTTCGGTAAAATTGTGGTCTTGAAAATAATTATTTAAAGCCATGTTATGACCATGACTCATGTCCCCTGTTCTCCTTTTGGAGTAATGGGGCTTCCACATAATCTCTTTGTTGTTATTATCGTTTTCCCCCTATTTTTTTCCTTTTATTGTTATTTTGACTGGAGACTGCACTCCAGTTACATTATCATCACACTGTACGGAAGTGGTAAGATTACAGCAGTGAAATAAGCTCAAAGCCAAACATAAACACACTGAAATAATAAAAACTTGTTGTTTCTTTTTAGTTGGTGTGGATATTTATTCTTGCAAACACCGATATTTCGGGAACCACTTGTTCCCTTCATCAGTGCTAACAAGTTTCACTCAGATAAACACACATCAATTCCGTCTATTTTTCTTAAATAAGATAAATACACCTAAGACACTTATGGCGTTCCTGCTCAGTCCCCTTTCCCAACCTTGAATTTGAAAGGCAACTAACTAATTCTTAAAACCTATATATACAGTTTCATAAGATGACACCACATCAATGTTCAGAATTCTATTTTCACGCCACCTTACTGATAAAGGGAAACAATGTGAACATAGTTCTGCTGAAGGTGCATAATGTGAAAGGAAAAATTTTTTTCTGCCAACATATTAAAATAAAGTGAAGTGAGACAGTCGTATGAATTCATATATATACATTCATCGTTTCAAATTATTTTAGATGAAAAAAGTGGGGATATTTGATATTTGATTTGCATGCATGTTGATTGAAGCTTCCAAACTATTTATCTCCATTTTTAAGGTTTGTGCTCATTATATGTCTGTCTGTTGCACGCACTTTCCTCAGAAACGGTTCCACCGATTGCCATGAATTTAGTGGAAAAGTAGGAAGTATGAACTCTGACGCATGCACCAAGTTACAATTTTCTATTATGAGCTTAAGGCCGCGGATACCAATCAACTTAGCTATGAATGAGGACCTAATAATCATGGGCGAGCGCAATACTGACCGCATGGCCACCTATAGGGTACTATAATCCTATAATGTACCCCTACGGTCTTGAATGAAGTACTCTAATACTCTTCAAAGCCAGGATCCATTTGGATTGCCAGGCCAACGATTATTATTCTTATTATTACAGTAGCTCAAATTGTCTCTTTCTTATGAATT
The DNA here is from genome assembly GCF_905115235.1 of Hermetia illucens. NCBI lineage: Eukaryota > Metazoa > Arthropoda > Insecta > Diptera > Stratiomyidae > Hermetia > Hermetia illucens. The sequence goes on along the minus strand of NC_051849.1, from coordinate 93,953,067 downwards.
TACTGCAACACTGAATAGTAATATCACACAAAGTGAGTAGTCTTGCATCACAAGTGCGTATACATTCCGAGCTAATAAAAAAAATACACAAAATCTTTCCTGCTTGGAGCCTTGAGCCTTCTGGTTTTTACCTTGTTTAAATCAAATTGCACTTTTGTCGTTGGCACTGTTAATAACACCGGTTCTTCCTCCAGAATTATTGCACCGAGTTTTTCTAATTTCTGTTTTTTCAAACCGCTACACTCGTCGTCTCCTAATTGATTATTATTTTTATTATTGCCCCACTCATGTCGCAATTCTCAATCGATTTCGTTAATGATTCTTTAAAATTGTTCCAAAAGTTATGAAAATACACTCCTCAACAAATTTGATAAGCGGGGCCATGTAAGGAGATAAAAGTAAGTACGTGAACATCTTCCATCCTTTAAAGTCAAACCTTAATTTTCAGAATAAACTTTCACATTAGAAATGAATACTCCCCAATACGATCAACAAATAAAGCTTCGGTAACTCATAGATTTTTATTAGCCTTTCAAAACGTAGGCGATTTGGGAAAATACCAACGTGATTTCGCCCAAAACAATCGCCTACGCGATTACCTGAAATGCCCTTCAGCTCCCCCCATGACTTCCCGGGATCCTTGTACTCCTCCTCTATTGTTCTGCGCCAAGTGTCCTTCGGGCAACTGACTCGCCGGCCATCATGAGAAAGGGGATTCCACCGCATGGCGTAGCTCGCAGTTCAATTGTCCGCCGTTCCTGAGTGTGTGTCCTATCCACTGTCACATCCGTCTTCCGATCACATTCCATACGAGTGCCAAGCCTATATGGCTACCCAGTTCTGCGTTTAATATAGTGCCAGACCAACAGATACTCGCGGAGCTTTTGGGTAACACTAGCAGAGAATAGTCTCAACTTGATCTTGGTATTGAGGTAAGTGCATTTCCAAATTTTAGACAGGGCAGCGAAATCGGAATAGATCCTGTCAGTGCATCGGGCATCCCGTGGCACCGTCGGCAGAAACCAAGCTCCCTAAATACACAAATTGATCTACGCTTTCATACTCTGCCAGTAAATAAAGGTAGAGAACTTTGGTTTCGTTGGTGTTTATCTTCAGTCCAAACCTACTTGTCTCTCTTTCCAAATCCAGAGCCATTTGGCCAAAGGCTATGAAGCAATGAGAGAGCAAACAAATGTCATTAGCCTACTTGAAGTCTTTAAGGAAAGTTGTCATAATCAATTGAATTTTCCCAACTCCTCCGGACAAACCAGCATGAAGAACGTCACCGATAGCAAAAAGAAAAAATATCGGTAACAAGATACAAACCTCCAAATTCCCTAAAATTTAGCATCGGTGTAGCACGTGACATTTTGCGCCATCATATGCCGCTCTGATATTAGCTATTAGTTTCTCCGAAAAGCCCCTCCTGTGCCGAGCACGCCAGATAATACTCCCTTTTGACGCTATCGAAAACTTTCTCGAAATCGATTATGAGTAGGTGCAACGAAGATCTAAACTCCGTGCACTGTTCCAAAATGATCCGTAATAATCTGGAGGGGTCGTTATTTGTTCTCTATTTTCTGTATGAAGAAAGATATACTTGAAGGGAATATGATAATTAAAATTGCTAAAAAATAAGAAGAACCACCCGAGAAGTACAAACTGGGCTGCACATCAATGAAAGGCAAGACAAAGTATATGGTGGCAACGTCACAACCGAAAACCAACCAATTAACAACATCGAACCGCACTGGTCAAACGGGAAATAAGGATAGGAGAAAACAACTTTGAGACCGTTGATAATTTCCCCTATCTAGGGTCGAAAATCACAACCGAAAACAGCTACGATGATGAAATCCGCGCAAGGTTGTTGTCAGCCAATAGAGCCTATTTCAACTTACAAAAACTGTTGCACTCGAAACGTCTCACCATAGGGTCAAAGCTCTTACTGTACAAGACAATGGTCTTGCCAGTCCTCACTTAGGTTCTTAGCAAGAAAAATTGCGAACTCTTGGCCGCGTTCGAGAGAAGAATGCTCCGAAGAAATTTTGGCCCCCTACATGAGGATGGACGATTCGGTAACCTATATAAATCTATGAACTGCTCAATAGGTTACTTAATCCGTATGGATGAGGATGATCCCACCCGGAAAGTCTATAAGGGCAATATCTATGGCAGAAAAAGGAGACGAGGCAGACCCTGCCTAAGATGGAGCGATGGCGTAGGTCAGGACGATAGAGAGCTTTTAGGGATACCGAATTGGTAGACCTCGGCGCAAAACCGTGATGTCTGGAGTTCCTTATTAAGGCAGGCCTAGACCGGATACCGGTTGTTGCGCCGTTGATGATGATGATGAAAAAATATTTAAAAAAGTCTGTTCTTACATATAAAAAATGCATGTCTGAACAGCATCTGTAAATAGGTTGCATTTTTGACTGCAATAAACAAGAAATATGTGTTTGGTAGGATAATACATACATGACACCGACGCTCATTCGATTTTTATCGAACAGGCAGAAATGTTAATGGATAATTATTTCACTCAGTCATTTGACAACAATTTTTCCATTACCCTTTTCATCTCAAAAAAAAAAATCAAGAATTAACACACGAAGCCAATATAATTTTTATCGGCCACTGGAACTAACTAAAGCACTGTCCATGTATACATCCAATATACTCACTGTTTAATATACCCATTAAATTCTTTCAATGCCACCACAATGATCAGCATCATCATCTGTAAAATTAGAAACTAAAATGATGACAACAGATATGATTCCAAAACAGATTTATTTCTACCCAATGCCGTAGTCCAATTATTGGCACCCTACCGCTTCTCTGAATTCTGTAGAAATTAAATGCGTCACATGATTTGATATCTTCTCATTTCTCGGGAATATTTTTCTTTTATTTTTCTTATTTTGATTAGCATTGTATTAAGGAAAACCGTATTTCGAAGATTATCTTTTAGGATAGAGTAGAAAAATTCAAAATCATATTTGAGATTTAAATTTATCTTCAAGTAAAAATCAATGCCACTAATTCTTTATTAAATAAATTCACTCATAAATACATTGCTTCTTGATAGCAAACGATTATACAGCGACGAGAGTCGGTAATACCTTTAAGCTTTATAATAATGTGAAATGCCTTAACGAAGAAAACCAAGAGAAAAAAAATCAAATTAAAAATTCAAATTTGAACTTCCTACAAACTGAAACCCATAACGAAGTCGATAGACAATTTTTACCGTAAGGGCTGAGCCACATTATGTTCACCAGATGGCCTAATATTTAGCATTTTAATTTTCATGCTTTATATTTTAATGTCTTACACGAAAATGTTAATGATGACCGACTTTTTGGTATACATAAATGAAAGATTTAAGCCAGTAACTTAGTTTCGTTTTATTCATATTTTAGAGAAACTTGGGGTTTTTTTTCCGAGCTTTTTTGGGATCAAAATATCATTACAGCTAATCAATGATTTATAATTTAGATTTTCGGCAACATTTTACATTTTTAATAAATATTAAATTGGAGAGAATTTCCAATGGAGAATGACGCAATGGTATAAGAAACCATTAATTCCATTGAATCAGTAAATTTTACCAAAAGATATCTTGAAAATATATAGAGTAGCCATTGAAATTTATCAGAACGATTTTATCGATCTACGGGCACCGGAAGGCGAATTTGTATTGCAGAAGAAAAACTTCCTTTTCATAAAATGTTTAAGACTTAATTATTCGCAGTTACTTTGCCATTATAACACTTCTCCAAAAAAAAAAACTGAAATTCATTTTGCATATTTCTAACTGTTGAACGCCACCCATTTGTCAGTCTGGAGATAATTAAAGGTACCAGTAATACCCTTTTGAATCCTGTGTCAATGCATTCGAGCGGAGAATCACATGTCCCCAAATTCCGTATTAAATGTGGATGTACACGATATTCCTGAGATGCTACTGAATTATGCAAGCAAAACAAACCAAAATGAAAATGCTAAGCCCTGTTGAACTTTTGGTCGGTTTGAAACAGTTAAGAGAGTAACTTGAACCTTTGAACAATAAGCTTCTGATTGACTACTTAGTCATATTTGTAAGCATAATAAGAGACTGCATAATAAAACGAAGCCCTTCCGAAGCTGCTATTATCAGTTTCAACAGTTGATTTATTCGTAACTTCACATACTCTTTGGCTTATATTTGGGATAAGCATATATATCAGGTATCCATTCTTTAAATGTGCTCAAGGTATGAGACAGTGAATCAATGCCTAACGATTGGCAACGAGGCAATATCTGTCTCATACATAAAAAAGGAGATATCACACAGTCCAGCAATTATAGAGGTATTACGTTGCTGAGTACCATCTAAAAGATATTCTCCGCTATCATGCTAGGCCGGATAGCCCCATGCGGCCAAAACATCATTGGCCCATACCAAAGAGGCTTCACTCCAGGCAAATTAGCAACAGATCACATTTTCTTTCTGCGGCAAGTGATGGAAAAACTGTTGGAATATGAACACCAGTTGCACCATCTATTCATCGGCTTTAAAACCGCCTATGATAGCATAGTCAGTGTAAAACTGTACACGGTTATGAGAGAATTAGGTATCCCGACGAAATTGATAAGACTGACTAGGCTGACCCTGACCAATGTGCGAGGCCAGATAAAAGCAGCAAGATCACTCTCAAGACCATTCGATATCAACAACGATCTACGACAAAGGGATGCGCTATCATGCGTCCTCTTTAACCTGGCCCTCGAGAATGTGATCCGTGGTGCTGAGGTAAATGCAAGAGGTACAATCCTCTTCAAGTCCACCCAACTATTGGCCTATGCTGATGATATCGACATCATGGGAAGAACCACCCGAGACGTACAAACTGCCTTCATCCAGATCGAGCAGGCGGCGCGAGATCTTGGGCTGCACATGAATGATCAACCAACAACATCAAACCGCACTGGTCAAACACGAAGAAGAATAAGGATAGGAGAATACAACTTTGAGACCGTTGACAATTTCTCCTATCTAGGATCGAAATTCACAACCGATAATAACTACGATGATGAAATCCGCGCACGGTTGTTGTCAGCCAACAGAGCCTATTTTAGCTTACAAAGACTGTTCCGCTCAAAACGTCTCAACATACGGTCAAAGCTCTTACTGTACAAGACAATGATCTTGCAAGTCCTCATGTACTCCTCTGAAACTTGGGTTCTTAGCATGAAAAATTGCGAACTCTTGGCCGCGTTCTAGAGAAGAATCCTCTGAAGAATGTTTCGCCCCCTACATGAAGGTGGACGATTCCGAAGCCTACACAATGACGAAATCTATAAGCGATACCATGACCGTCAGGTTGTGGATAAAATCCGGCTCAATAGGTTACGGTGGGCGGGTCACTTAATCCGTATGGATGAGGACGATCCCACCCGGAAAGTCTATAAGGGCAATATCTATGGTAGAAAAAGAAGACTAGGCAGACCCTGCCTAAGATGGCGCGATGGGGTGGGTCAGGACGCCAGACAGCTTTTAGGGATATCGAATTGGTGAACCTCGGCCCCAAGCCGGGATGTCTGGAGTTCCTTATTAAGGCAGGCCTAGACCGGATACCGATTGTTGCGCCGTTGATGATGATGATGATTCTTTAAATGTTTCCAAGTTCTTCGCCGCGCACACATTGATATATCAGCCCAAATCATCCCTGTATGATTGTACAATACTTTTCGGTCGCCCCAGCATTGGCTATAAAAAAAATGAGAGTAACTCGCAATAAAAGTAATCGCCAGTTGTGCTCCGGGAAGCATACAATTTGTAGCTCAACTATGAGTTAAGCGCTACTTCCAAATATTTTATAGTCACCATTGAAAGGGATGGCATGTCCACCGACGTAGGCATGAGCATGAATGCTTTCCCCTATTAACGTCATTTAAGTAAACTCATTTGAGCTAAGTCTTAATAGTCCAGATAGCCCGAACTTTACTCGGATGACGACGAATTATGATAATCTTGATGTTATTTTCGAATGCATCCAATACATACACCCGTTCCTATGGAATAAGTACTTTACTCACTATTTCAATTGTAGCACAGTTTTGGCTGCCAGAAGTAGTCAATGGTGAATCTTAGAATATATTTAATCTGTTTGCGGTGCTTCAATTGCACGATTCTACCTCGTAAAATAGAAAACATCCTTGACATTGTACTCTCACCACTCAGCTATCAGGACACTGTCAGTCAAGCAATGAATATATTGAATGTAACCCTAATTGCCAATCTTAGCCTTTAATTAAATCTGCAATTACTGGTTGGACAATCATGACATAAACGCAACAATCTAGAATACGTAAAAGAGGAAGATATTTTCCCTTGATTATCTTCGATTATCTAGATTAGCCGTTTCCACCTTTCCTTTTTACAAGAACGTTTAATGTTATCCTTTTTCACTTTTTTGCCCTTCGTAGATTCTTATCCACAATATCATATTGGAGACGGCGTTGTTCGTAACCTGCAATATTTGATCTACATTGGCTTCATCTTTCCACGCTCTTACTTACTAGCTTCTACAACACTTTCCAATTCTGTCTTCCGAGGACAATTACATTTACGCATTTAACAAAATCAGTGTGATAACGCGAGATAAAACAAACAATCTGGAACCTCTTATCTGTTACCGTAATGATAACATCAGTAATCTGCACCAATATCTCCAAAGCCGTATGACTTGAATAGCTCGCCAGTTATTATTGTTCTTTTCAAATAAAGCTTATCACTATACGTAGCTTGTCAATTGCAATGTACTATATTGGCTAGTGATCCCTAGGCATGTATTCTTCGCTCACATGCCAATGTAAATATTGAGCCACTGAACGAAAAATTATACTCTTCCACACCTAAAGTTGTGTTTGTTTCTTAGAAATTATCCTGAACGACATCCAAGTGGTCTTATTTGCGGCACCACCAATATGACACTATTAGACAGAAAAGTATATGTAGTGAATGCCATCAAATAATCGCGCCAAATAATGCTCATTTTGGTTTTAATTTGTTATTTGAATTTCTCTATTTCCTCATCTTCTCTAGTCCTATCTGAACGCTTCGCTATTTAAAGGGATTGTTGTGATACATTTCCTCTAATCGAACACACTATTCCCAGTTCCCGTTATCGTCATCTTTAGCTTTTGCTCCACTTGGAAGCGGGATCGGCTTCGACGTCTCTCTTGCTTGGAAGCTTAATCCTAGTCGAGTCGAGAGATTCTTAAACAATCATTTGACGTATTGATCGATCGCTGTTTTGGTTAGATCTTGGAGTCGTTTCTTGTCGATCTGATTGTCCAAATTGATCTTGGCTAGCGACTACGATACTTTACTCTTTGGATCGTGATAAAGCAGTTTTACTCAGGCGACAAATTCTTTTAACACTAGATGTTTTGCATTGCATTGTCTACTAGATAAGCTTGTAAAGATCGCGGCCAAATACTTTCTCTACATTGAAGAAAGTAATGTAGAGAGTGTGACGTTTCTTCTTGACAAACCGAGGGACAAGTATTCCGTCAGTGATAACACAGTTCTGAAGTTGTTCACAGTGACTCCAACGTATATGCTAATGGAATGCAATTTGAACATTTCGCGAAGCTGCCTTTTTTCAATAAGGCAACTAAAGAATTTATTCAGCCAAAGTATCGTATCCAAGTTCTCCAAAGCCCAACCGCAATGCCTTAAAAACCTTGTGCCTCTCCCAGTTTCATTCGCATCAATGGAACTTCAACTTGTACGCCACGGATAGGCGAAATTCCGGCAAATATCCACATTGCTTGGAGAAGTACTAGATCACGAACGAATCTGATCGAAATATCCGAAAAACCCCGTGAGTGCCTTGAAGGTTATAAGCAAGGTGCCGCCTTTTCATTAACATAGAAGATGTGTGGTTTATGGCATTGAACTTTTTGGTTGTCCTATGTTTCAATGAAATGAATATCGATGTCTACATCAGTGCTGACAATCTGCTTGTAAGTACTGACGAATAATAATAATCGTTGGCACAACAATCCGTATTGGATCAGGGCCTTGAAGTGTGTTAGAGCATTTCATTCAAGACCGCAACGATACACTACAGAACACTGTAGGAAACAATGTGGTCAGCATTACTCTCGCGCTAGATTATTACCCTGATTTGACTCAAATCACGATACAAATCCCACTGTCGCCAGGGAGATTTCAACCGCGACCTTCCGTACGACAGGCTTGTGCTCTAACCACTGAGCTATCCAGACACAAGTACTGACGAATAGAGCAGCTAACTGGCGAAATATCGATGTCTGCAAATAAATACGATAGGGCTATCCCTAATAAAAAAAATCCTTTCGATTCACGAAAGACAAATCTTTCTTGCCATCCTGAGAATTCAATTTATGGTGAAGCACCTGCTAGTAGGCTTCGAGATTTGGTAACTCCATGTTTTGCATAGGTCGTATTGTGGATTATGTTTTTGAGATGCGATGATCATGTAGGATATGATTTTTGAAAGAAAACAATGGCTTCTGATGAAAATGTACTCAATCTGAATCCTACTGTTGCCCCTATACAACGTGGGATGATGTGACGAGTCGTCGTTCTCATTGCATGTTCTGCAGCCTTTACCCCGTTGGTAGCAGCTGCCATCTGTCTTTCCGCATGGCTATTGAGGTCACTCGCAATGACATTATAGTCATGATAAAACAAGTTATAAGTCTTTGTTTTGAATTATTGCCAAAAGTCGTCTATCCCGAAATCGGATCGATCTGTCTGTGGCACACGTGTGAACGCGGTAAATAAATAAGTCAACTGAAATGATAGTGATCTTCATCATTCGAATCATTCAACGTCTTTAATTCCGCCCTGCAAATTCTCAGAGATAGCAACAGAGACACCAGAGTTTCTTCTTCTTCTTTTGACGACAGGATCGAGTTTCTTGTAGAGTACACGTGCGTCCCAGCCGAAGAGTTTCTTCAAATTCTTGCTTTTTGTTGGCAAGTATACCACTTTAAGTGTATAGACACCAACTTTTTAGTCTTCATGACTTATACTAGTTTATTTACGTCTTGACGCTGCCAATGGGTTAGGAATCCTTACTCAATGTCGGTAAGATCAGAGCGTTTCCTGCTGCATCGACTGGAGTAGATGCTCTAGTGTTTTTGGAGGTATTTATCTGAATGGCACGATCGTTTTTCTAGTTCAACCTGTCTTCGAACTTGTCATCAGGAAGAAGCGAAGCGAAGTCTCAAATGGATGATGAAGTACGAGTATTTATTGAAGAACTGGTGTAAATACATCCCTCGGCATAAATTCCTTCTCTTCTTGGTGAAAGTGTTATTTTTGGTTTGCTTATGAAACCTATTGATTCACACAAGAACAAATACATTTTACATTAAATTCTCAGTAAAAGTTACGTAATTTTCCAAAAATATTGTCACAAGGACGGTATATAAAATACATCACTACGCAATCCAAACTTTCGATTACAAATACACTAAACTGAAATTAATTGATATGAAGTTTTCCATTTTGATCCTCCTCCCAACAGCAATACACTCGCTACTACACGGTTCCTAATATTTCTGTATTCCTTTTGTTTCTCTTCGAAAGAGTATTCTTCCATTTCTTCAATTCCTACTGAGCATAATCCAAAAGTTGATTTCCTCTACTTTTGTTCCTCTATTTCAAAGAAATAGACAAAAAACGTGAGTTTCGTCTCTTTTAATAAGCGTTTTTCTATCAACCGAATGGAAATTAATCCATAAATAAAATCAAGAACTGAATTAATTATGAATGGCGATGAGATTTATTTGAAATTTATGAAAATTACTAGTGAGGAATTAACTATGGAATTTTAAATGTATGCATTTAAAGTTGATTGTGGTGGAATGGTTGTTTTTATCACGACATTTCCATGTTCTAATAATATATGCGTGTTGAGTTATGTGCCTGTGTGCTCACGTCGTCGTATATGGGCGTTGGAAACTGTTGCTTTTGTCGTGCTCATTGTGTTGCTGTGTTTTGTTGTTGCTATGCAATTACCTTCAGGTGATTTAACATCACCCAAAATATTTTTATAACATGTGCTTCCCCTTCATGATTATGTATGGTATCGCTTTCTGAGGTATCTATGCTCTTTTTTACGTAACATAGATCATATTTCTCTTTTGGGAGGATTAAGATCCATGAGGTGAACATCCCCTTCCTTGTGACGTCCAGGAACTGCTTCTGCGGTTCATTTAATATTGTCGGTTATTTTCTCTGGGAAGTTATTTAATTTGGATATTACCCAAATCCGAGGAGGAGTATGAACCACACTAGTAATATACGATAACTCCTGTTTTATTAAGTTGATCCGATACAAATGGAGATTTACAGTAATTTTTTTGGAGGAACTCGAAAACATTTCTTTCATACCAGAAAGATATAAATACTTACATAGAAATGTTCTTGAATGATATTGGGTTTCAAAGTATTATAGCAATCGTAGTTAGTATAATGTTTTTGCACAGAGATTACATTTATAAACCTCGTGGGGGAAAATCGGAAATATTTTGGGAACATGTCTGTTGGCATGCTCAAATCAGTGGCATTTTAGTTTTGGCTAACATACATAAGTCCCCTCGATTACTTTGAATGGATCTTCGTGCAAAAGGAGCAACGCCAAGAGAAATCTATTCGTGTTCAAATTCATGTAAGATCCAAAGCCATCAACTATTTTTCAATGACGTGCCACCAGACTGCACCATTTACTGCTTTCCACTCTCCTAAATATCTTCAAACAGATTAACGGATAGTACTGCGTATTTTTAATGGAACAACTTTTTAATTGATCCCCGACATCGCGTCATTTGGTTAAATGTTTCAATTTATGCCGACCGGGCAATTTCTACCCCATACCGTGTTTGTCCATGGAAGACGCCTCTACCTTCGTTTTCCCATTTACAGGTAGCCTGTCGCTGCGTGTCGGTTTTTCTATTTTTCAAATCTCCATTGCAATTTCTATGCAATCTACTTCTCAAACTTCTTCTTCATGATCACCATCATCATCATCATCTTGTGTTGTGTTATTAATTTCTCTAACTGACCATCGTCTTCGCATGTCTTCTTTCTTTTTCTTTACAGACGACGGACAACCTCTAATCCGGATTCACCAATGTCCGCGATTGCAACTAGCACCGATCAGCAGGTGCAACAGTCTGCTGGTCAGCACAATCACACCACAACCACCGAAGTCATAAATCATGTGACGGCCGGTCAAACAAGTGTCACACAATCTGGGGGATATTTGCCCGCTGCTCGTTACTTCGAGCATCCATTGACCGCCGTTACATCGGCCATGTTAAATATATCGTCTTCGGGTAACGGACATGCTCAAAGCGACCATGATGAGCATGGTGGTGGCATCAATTCACATGCAAATGCTGCCAATAATGGCGCTGGCCAAACGGTCGGCACTACAAGTGTTAATATTGGGGCTGCATTGGGTTCAGTGCCTCATCATCAAGTTCACGAAGTACAAAACCCGAATGGGAGCGCCTCATTCGTTTACGAATACTATAAGGTCACAGATAATAAGGATGGATTGCACTGGAGGTGAGTTTTTCAAAATCCTCCTACAGTTGAACCGACAGATTCCAAAGCGGCCAGCAATCGAACGTGAACGATAAGATAATGGCCATTACATCCCCAAATCTGATTTTGCACTCCAATTGATATCATTTACGTTTCCCAATTAGCTAGAAAATGTTTATCAGGCTCATATATGTATTATGTTGCCAACCATATGTGCACTAACCACACCATCAATCGATGCAACGATTGACCGCTTTGATTACTATCATCAACCACTAACGCATTCGGACTACTGCGCAAATATCTCATATTTGGAACCTCCCAGCTGCCAAACGTTTCCTATTTCAAGCCCACTAATAACCTTCCTCTGGAGACACAAGATGGTCTGCATCTTTGTTGGCCTCCAATCGAATTTCGCACTATTTAGCCTTTTGTGCGCCCATTCACTTTCCCTTCGACGTGTTTCAATTAAAATTGCAAAGGAGGAGGATTTTATCACACCTATAACACCTTTTAGAGCACTATAGTGATGTCAGAAATTAATTTTACAATGTCCGTGATGTTTACTCACAACACTGAGCAAAATTTTAAGAGGAAATGCGCAATTTATGTCTACATACATACGTATATGTATACAACAGGGTGTGGTAATGTTTTTTATCGTGATTAAAAATTAGTTGCATGACTTTTTTATTTAACTTCTTGCATTTAATTGGTACCTTGCATTCGTTCAGAGTTTTAAATGTTAATACTACACTTTTCAAATAGAGTCGACTATAAGGATTAGTATATTAGTATTAACATCATTACACACCACTCGAAAGAGGCAGGTTTGCTTACTAAATTTAAAGAAAATACAAATTTTTCAAAAATCCAATATTTGCTTCAAATTACATTGTAATCAGTAAAAAGTAGCCATTAATTTATAGGACTTGATATTCCAATCGTAAATCGAGTAGCAGAAATGATGTACTCTGGGCTCGTCGATTTGTATCTATGGAGGAAGTTGAATACCGTCTTTACTTAATCAAGCAACATTATTATACATAAGAAAGCTCAACCACTGTTGGCGGAGGTCCCCATACATGCAAAAGGGTTGGGGTATTAATTTTTTTTCATCAAATATAGCCATAACCGAGACCTTTCATTTGGTCTCGGTTAGTATTTTCTGAAGCCAGTCTTAGTTTTGACATTTGTTGGAAAGGTGAGGAATGCGGGGTGTCGAAAGTGATCATTTCTTTGACGGACACATTTTCAGAAACCACCCAACTGAAAAGGCTGAAAAATGGTGCCTAGGCTCGGAAATACGGTCCATAGTGATATCTTTTCAAACAAAGTTTATAATAGTATATTACTATTATTTTTAGTAATTGACCACAAAACCCCTTTTAATTTCATTCTAACACCACGAAACAATGTAGTATGTAAAATAGAGCATTATCCTACCAAGATTGGTGGAAATCGCACTATTACTAGCAAAGTTATAATAAGCCAAAATTGCCGCTTCTTCGCAAATTTAACACTGAATGTGGATATTCTCACATAATATATGCATATATTATGTGCTACGTACTAACGGCACGGTTTTTCTAAAAGAAATACACAAAACATTTCATATCTGAAACGTCTAGCTTCCGGTTTCCCGACTTGTATATACTTGCCGCACTGTAAATGTAAGTTACCCAGTTTCCAGGCATTGTTTTGCCTATAGGCAAATCCTTATCCGTGGTTAATACTTAGATCTCAAAAAATGATGCCGATTGGAGCCCTGGGGAAGGATTGCTGATAGAAGAAGCTTCTGTTTTTGCCGGGAAACTAAATCAATATCGGCAGAGCCATTTATGCCGGGACAAGCCTGACCTAATACTCAGAGTCCGCCGTTCATGGCCACATCTTGACCCCTACGATCAGTTAGCCCTTGACGCGGCAGTCACTCGTTGGCTTGGGGTTTGATTACCGCTTAGCCTTCACGATGGCATGGTAGGTAATCGTAATCTTTTGCTTTTAAAAGCAAAACTTCATAGCCGCCTTCAATATCTCTCAAATTTTTTTTTCTTCATTGATTTCAGAGTGAAATTATGCGGTGTTTCCAACGATTAATTAATTGAAGTAATAAAAACTTGTTGTTTCTTTTTCGTTGGTGTGGGTATTTATTCTTGCAAATACCGATATTTTGCACTGATGAAGGGAACAAGTGGTTCCCGAAATATCGGTTTTTGCAAGAATAAACACCCACACCAACGAAAAAGAAACAACAAGTTTTTATTACTTCAATTCATTGATTTGTAATTTTCTCTAGGCATCTTGGCGTTCAAGTTGCCAATGACAGATTTAATATTGATAAGATCATTGGCCAAACACAACCTTTATCCTAGCCTTCGACAGGTACATGCTCATCAATTGGCACATTGAGAACCAGAGTGGATCATTTGGTATTGAGTTCATTTTTTGAGAGGGACAAATTTATTTCACGAAAGCATTAGAAGCATTTTTCGTATCCAAAATTTTCTAAGTAATTTCTCTTGCGACCTGAAATGAGACGGGCCACTTTAAATCTCAATGCAATATTAAGGTACTGTTTTCAAACTGGTTTGGCAAGAAACGGCAAATTCAATAATATCTTCTGAATATCCACGTCACAACAAAATTTGTCCCTAACAGCAAAAGCGAGAATATGGAATGAGTGATCCTATCGCTAACTATCAATTGGTGAAGATGAGTGGCCAATAGTGTTCGCTTTCAAAAACTGCTAGTATGATATCAATCCCGGTGAAAAGCAAAGGGTAAGCCCACTTTTCATTTACGTCTAGTGGACTTGATGTCGAGGATGTTGCTATTGAAACGAAATTCAAGAGCTTTTACAAGTATGCAGTTCACCATAATCTCCTTTAGAAATCTGTTCATTTTCTCTTTTTCGTCTTTATAGAGGATGGTGTGCAGGCTTATGTATAGCCTTTTCTGAATCGTTTGGTGGCTGTAAAGGCGATGGATTTGTCATTCTTCTCCCAGTTTTGTTTACTTTTCGCATCCTTCTGTATATTATAACCCATTTTTACATGCATTTGAGAGCTAATACAATGACACAACTTTGCAGGTTTATAAGTTGAAATTATCGTTACAATAATGCATATTAAAATTTAGATGGAAAACCGATTTTGAATGTTTTTAAGGGTGAACAGTTATATCTTCGAAGTGATGATGACCCTTACAATTGAAAAAATGTCCATTTATAAAAAATTTTATGTGGTTCCTGAATATTGGATCTGAGATTAAATGATTGAAGGAGTGAAAAATTACGTTTTTTTAGGGGAAGGTCAAGCTTTTTGACGTTATTGACGATAAGCTCTATAACAGTAAAAGGTAGAGTTCCCTTTCGATGGACGAATTTCCTTTAACGACGATTCCGTAGCCTACACAATGACGAAATCTATGAGCGGTACCATGACCGTCCGGTTGTGGATAAAATCCGGCTCAATAGGTTACGGTAAGCGGGTCACTTAATCCGTATGGATGAGGATGATCCCACCCGGAAAATCTATAAGGGCAATATCTATGGCAGAAAAAGGAGACGAGGCAGACCCTGCCTAAGATGGAGCGATGGCGTAGGTCAGGACGCCAGACAGCTTTTAGGGATATCGAATTGGTTGACCTCGGCGCAAAACCGGGGTGTCTGGAGTTCCTTATTAAGGCAGGCCTAGACCGGATACCGGTTGTTGCGTCGTTGATGATGATGAATTTTCTTTAAACTAGGGGTAATATCCACCATTAAAATGTCTATCCTCATGAACAGGACACCCTGTATAGTAGCATTGAATTTATTGAATTATACCGCCCAGCAGAGGAATTATACCTAAAAGTTTGTCTTTCATCCTGCTTGTGCTGGCAGAAGAAAATACTGTAGACATCAAACTGTAAAACGTTGCAAAGTGCAGCATTCACTTCTCCTATGATTCATAACATACCGCTAAGCAATAAGTAACTATACATCGATTGATTATCAATATCGTTGCGATCTAAATAAAAGTTTGCAATACTCCTTCAAAAAGGACAAACAATCCTTGATGCATGCAATCTTCATTAATGATGACAATTCAGTCTCAACCGTAAATTGTTAATATGATAGATAGATTAAATTAACCTTCCTCTTTAGTTTTTGCCCTGTTCGGTAGCATGGTCAACTCATCAGGACCCGATTCGCCTCTTCCCCGGGTGGGGTTGAGAAGTTCTCAAATCTGAGTCTAACATATCAAATCACCGCTGTTTGGGTCGGTCTTCGTCATTTATATTTTAATCGACTTAATGCATTAATCGGTTAGTCGACTAGTTCAATGTTGTTCAATCATATACGTTCATAATTTATAGACGAATTGATTAATCTCTCAATTATTTAACGACTTGCATTGTATACAAAGAGTGTTATTTCAAATTTGTTATTGTGAAAATTAATTTAGAAATAGCTGTTTGAAATATCAGTTTTAATAATTAAACAAGATAAAATATTGACCTCTAAAGTATTATCAAGATTAACGATTAGTCTTAATTGTGTTTTCACCATTACTTCTTGCTTAATCGAATTTTTACTACATACATTATGTTTAGTACAAATTCACAATAATAAGGAAATCAATTCAAAACTTTTAAATTTCCAGCTATTGAATTCCTAGATAATACCAAAACTACCAGGTATCATCTCTACTACAATACAATCAGATTTCTCTAATAAAGTATGAGGGAGATTGAGGTCTCCTTTTAAGTTAAGCAGTGATCAAATATCGTCTGTATAATCAGCAACAATACATTTAAAAATAAAATAGACTAAACCAAATGAAAAGGATAGCGAGAACTTTCTGAGAACTTCAAATATCTTCCCAATATTTATGCACTACGCAACTGTCAATCTCCTTTTTGAAAATATTTAATAAATTGCTGCCAACTTATTCCAAACTACATATGTGTGTATCCTCACAAAGCACTACTTTATTACCATAACCAATTTCATTGGAATCATTTCTGTGTAAAAACTCATTTGTTTTTACTCAAACTCGCCTTTAATACCGTTGTAATTTGAATTCCTCATAGGAATTATAAAACGAACTTGCATTCTTAATATTAGGTAGGTTGCAAAATATACTCTTTCTCTAGTCCTTTATGCCTCTGTATATGTATGTATATTTCAAAGAATCGATGTCAGACTTTCATAGAGAGCTTTTATAAAAACAACGAACCATCAATGTTCCTGGAACTCGATATCTCTTCTCAAAGAAATACTCTGCACCATACAATAAATTGTTGTTAGGGAAGACATTTTACTGTATTCTTCTTCATTCACGCTACATTTCTAAACGTTTAAAAACTCATAATTCAATAAAAAATCCATTTTTTGTCTCAGACAAGGCGACGGTTAATATTCAAGTGGGTTGACAATTCATATCCTCTCGTACTATTCGTAGACCATAGAAAAATCCGATGTCGATAGTTTTGTTTGAGAAGAGATGCAGTACAGTGACTTCTTCCTTTCCTTTTGTTGTTACCTATAAATTCTGAAATTATGACACACGTTTCGAATCGGCATGTTTTTGTTATGATTTTGAAATGCGACGCGCTATACGCTCTGTTTGAAAATTGAAAGGCGAGCGAGCAACTGGGCGCTCAAAGGTATGATGGGATCTACGTTGATACCCTTACACTTGGCTTCATAGAGTTTGAATTGTGTTGCATGGCATTTATGTTTTATAATTTGAATCCGAAATCAGAAAACTGAGAAAAGACATAATAAACATAGCATGCTATCGACTGGGTTAATGGAATTCAATAAAGTCCTCGATACAAATAATTTCAATTATTCATGGAAATCCTCGTAGATGATCCCACTCTATCCAGAGCAAAATGAGCAAAAAATATATAATCGTAATTTATTACTGAGGGAAATTTAGTAGGATTGTTTCCATTATTCTGTGACATACTTTCTTTACAGATTTCAACGAAACTGTACAACACTATACATAGTAGAGTAGAGATATATGTATTTTTGCTTTATGTATAATATTTCAGTACTGATGATACTACCCTTACATTGGGGTTAAGTAAATGGTAAACCTCTTATAATTGAATAAACACAAACATTCCTACTGATATTTGAGATTCAAAGCGAAAAATTTAGACGTTTTTTCTTCTCAAAGCTTAGTATACTCAAGTAAGCAATGAATCAATATGGGATACATATGCATAATTCCGAAGCTTTTTTAAATCGCAAGTCCGGAATAACAATTAAAAACTTCATTAAGGTTTGATTCAGCAAATAAATTTCTATTATTACAAATTTACCCTAAAGTCACAGGCAATTGAGGTCCGCTATACAGATATACACTATCCGGGATGCAACGATTTTGCTAAAAGATCGAGGTCGAAAAAAAAGAATTAATGATTGTCCTTAAAAGTATTTTAATATTTTTTTCCAAATTCTGATCAATCCTTATTGGATCATACCATAAAAAAGACGTAACAAAACATTGAATGCGTCACGTTAACATTCAACATATTATAATATATGTATACGCAGCACCCAGTCTATAAGCTACAATAATCATTACTTATGCAAATGAGCAATGTGTAGACCATTTTTTCCCCATGCGCTATAAAATTTATCCATTCGCAGTTTTAACATTTGCATTTAGTCAGGTAATTTAAATATTAGTAAATTAATGAAATATGTCATTAGCAAGGACATTTTTCTACAGTTTTAGAAAGCAGACATTAACAATTTATCTGGAGATTTAGTAATCTCAAATAATTCCGCATTGTTTTATCCGCAAACACTAGTCAAAAAATTATTTAAATTAGAAAATTTATTCAAATAAAATCCAATGCCATTTTGCGGTGCTTTAATTGGGTTAAAAATATTTTCGACGCAGGTACATATGGTAGGAAAATGAATGCAGGTTTTCTACTTGAAATCAAGAGGAAGTGAATTTTATTTTCACTAAATTGAAATAATCATAAAGTAGTGAAATATTCAGTTAATTTACTCTATGACAAAATAACAGGAATCGGAGACGTTTTTGAACCCGCACGGGCGCGATCAACTTCAACATTTTCTTATTATGTAAATGATTTTCTCCCTTAATCCTTCTATATATCATTCAATATTCCACCTCAAGATGTTACCAACCCGTGATATAAGGTATGCTTGGCTGCTGTAAATTTATTAAATTGAAAATTGGATTGTAAATTATTAATTACATAACCAATAATCTACAAGAACGTGCACCTACAGCAAAAAGTACTTTAGCATTTGAAAGTATAATAATTAGGTTATTGGGATCCTAATTATTATACTCTCAAATGCTATGCCTATTGGTATCCAAATAAAATGTATATATTCCACCATCGACAACAACAGTAAGTGGGGCCAACTCAATACAAATCATAAGTTTCTAAAAAATAAAAACAAAAACAAATCATTTAATTACTATTCCATACGGTGCATTCCTAAAATAGACCGCTAATCTATCTTTTAAAAGTAACTGCAGCTTCAATTATGTCATTAGTAGCTTTCAAGAAGCCACTCTCATACTTATCCATCCAATCTGCCTACAGATCTGTCTACCTATTTGAAGTACGATTACCATCCTCGTCGACGATGTCCGCTCGGGCCTCCATTAATAAGGAACTCTAAACATCCCCCCGGGCCTGTAATTCGATTTTCCTAATAACTCATCATATCCGCGAGACAAAAACAGCCATCTTCAGATGGTATTGAAATCATATGTAGAGACTTTAGATATGTTAAATCATTTTCTTTTCAATGTCACAATTTCGATGAATGCCAAATTGTACCTGCTACGATCATTAATTGTCTTACAGTGTGATCTGAATCCTACTTTACGAAGAGAGAAGACAGTGTATTTCCAGATCGTTTCAACCAGACTATACAATAATTTCAAATCTTGTGGGAAACCGCAACTTAAGGACCATGCCTGTAGCTGCCAATATTAAGGGAACAATGGCCCTTTTTTGGAGCCGGCAAATTTCTATGATACCCTGAAGTACAGTCAGTTCCCTTTTCCTCCTATTTCTGTTCAATGTTGATATTATTAAGAATTCAAGTATCTACTCAAATAATACACGCAGTGCCGCAAGTCCTGCCAACTGCCAAATTTAAGCCTAATTATTATTATGCTCATTTTCAAATAATACATCATGGTTTTCAAGTCAGTAAGCGAATGAATTTGTCCGGTCTGCAGCAAAGTCAAATTTCTTAAAATGAGGATACTCCATGCCCTGATAGAAAGTAAAGGCGAGGAAATTACAAACAATCAAATGGGGAAAACCTTTGATCATTATCGACAAAGCATGCAAAAGTAATGCTGGGTGACTTCGAAGACAGTGTTAAAATTTGCTATGAAAAAACCAGTTGAAACTGAATGAATTAATGAAACCCATCAAGCGCATTAACATTACAAGCAACCGAACTCATGGGATTCATCTACTCCTTGCCGTGAAAATAAGCAGCCCCCAGCCGACTTCGCGCTGATTTTGTGTCACAACGTCAACTATGAAGAGGTTCCTGATATTATGAGTTACATCCATCCGCTTTAGAGTACGTATTGGACGATTCATTCAGAATTTAGACACACACAATAGCCATATATACTGTTGATCATTTTCTTGATCAGTCTTCGTTTACTGCATTGCTCTGAGCGCTTATGGCAATAAAAGGATAGCAAAATCAGTCAATCAGCTTTAATTTAATTTTATTCCATCCCAAAAGATGTGATTTTTGTACCCGATTTAAACTTTGTAGGAATTTGACCTGCAGAACAACAACAACGAAATGAGTTACGTGCAGAAACTCTAGATATTAAAAGAGTCTGTGTCAGCTACAGTTTCACTTATCTAAATTTGCCATCTATTACATCCATACACTCCAGTTATGTGCAACGAGGGTCTAAGACATTTATTCATCAGTGCCAACATACAGCTTAATGTCACCTAAGTGCGTCAAAAATGCCCACTTCGCATTTAGTTGATTAATAATTCACCCATGTGCTATATCTTCATTCACTAGTATTGAAAGACTATTTAGCGAAATTGAAGGGAACTTAATAAATCCCCTTGGAAAACACCTTTTCATATACTGATTATGTTTCCCTCATCTGAATGTACTGACTTCATCGTATGCCACTCTTCCATGACTGTTTTCAGAAACTTTATTAGGCTCGTATCTATGCGATGAATACCTTGGACTCTACTTAAAGCCTTGGCGAAATCAATGTACCAACTAACTACATTCTTTGTTTCTTGTTATTTATCCTAAAACCATCGAATTGTTCTTTGCAGTTTCTGAATCTCATTCAGTCGACCAAGTCGTTATGAATTTGTTGTTTCTGAATATTATCACGTCACCGGGGAATGCTTTATTTCAACTGAGGATGTGTTTCTTTTTGAACATATCCAGAGTTCTAACTGCGGATGTATACATAGTTCCAGTAGAAATGTCCGATATTTGCATTGGATCCATTTTTCACATTCTCATACAAAGTTCTCAATCTCATTAAAAGAATTGTCATAACTGTAATGGTCATTTAGATTGGAAAGATAAAATAAATCCGGACGCAGGCCACTATTTAGACGTCGGTCGATCTGATGACTTAACTCTGCCACCAACTCTCAGCACTATCCAACCACATTCTCAAACATCATCTGGGCGTGTTCCATCAATATGTGGATTATGCTTAAAAATAGACCTAACCAATGTCACTATCTGATACCGGAACCTATCTGCTAGAAAATATTCTTTTGTTGTGTGTGCTGTGTATGCACCACGGGATCTGCCGAGAAAGTTCCCTTCCCGCAGATGGTCATACACTTTTCCATTTCCAATACCGATCACAAAAGTAAGCGGAGCTGCTCAGGTACACTGCGCAATCATTTTAAAAATGTTCAAGGAAGCATTTTACCAGGAGGCACTCTGGATAATAAATAAAGAATAGACAAAAATCTACTACTTCAGACTTTAAGAAGTTATCTATCTTCGGAAAATAAAACATGTAACAAGGTCGCGCAGAAATTTCTGTCAATAACAGGGAAAGGATTAACAATTTCCCACTAATATAGAAAACTTGTAGGATGAACAAATAGTCCCTTTGGTGCGACACCCTAGATCGGCACTTGGCAAAGAGTCCATCTTAACTTCAAACTCCAAGTTTACTCCAGTATAGCATGTCCATAAAATTTGGCCTTAAGATCCTGAGGTAGAATGTGGACCATACAGACGGTGCATCATCGTAGTCTGCGACAGATCGTAGGTTATGATCCGTCGTATCTTTCATCGTCGATCTTCATCTCTCGATTGCGATATCCGGGTTTCTACGTGGGCGGCCGATATCGCATTTTACCACTTTTGCATTTAACGTTCGCCTTTGAAATTTTTCACGGTTCTCTCATGACCACGATATTTTCATATCCATACATGTGCAAATCCCACTTTGTGGGATGTGAAAATGACCGAAGTGCCCAAAGGACCTAACAAACCTTCTCGAACCTGGCTTATACAGGCAAACAAGTGCGTTTTGACGGTGTACTTTATTTGAATTTGCATATAGATGCTGGCAGACCTACCTGATGAACTGTCACCACTTTTTCAGATTGACCACCTCGACTATTTCATTTCATAGTATCAGAAAACAAACATACTATGCAAATGTTATCTCAGTTTCATTATTACTCCAATTGAAACAGTACGAGTGCTGAAAACGAGGTATCAGAATATCCCTCCTTTACAATCGATGAACTGCTAAGTTGTTTAAAGCTCATAATTGACAGGTTAAAATAAAATTCAGCCTGAATTGCTGAATTTATCAACAATAGAGGCTATATAAACTGCGTCGACTACTAATCCATATTTTTGCCCTATGTTCAGCCTGTATTTATTTTTCTGCTGATAGTCATCTTTGAATTTAAATTTTCAATTGTTCCTTCCAATACTTTCAAAACAAAGCCGTCTGACTCCGACCGCTTGCCTTTGATAATATTATGTTTGCAATTTTCAATTCAATTAAAATATAACAAAGACCTCTCACCGATAAGACAATGTTTGTAACAAAAACAAAACTTTCAAAAAACGGAATATTAGCTCGCTTAGTTGATTGAAGGTGTGCCTAGCAGCCATTTAAGGTGTAAAATGCGAGTTGAAATGTTTATTACGGGGGTTTGATATCAGTTTGCTATTTGAGTTTTCACTTATAATTGAATCAGACAATTTACATACAAAAGTACGCTGAAATCAACTGAAAGTCAAAGAATAATAAAGTCAATTATTTATATCCAATATGGATAATAATTGTCTGGAATAGCCTAGTTCTGTACGTGCGCAGAGAATGTATAAATGCCTGAGCGGTATCAAATTCGAAGTAAAATACGATTTGAAATAGCAGCAATCTTCTCGATCTTCTATTAAATTACAAAAAGGCACTGTAACTGGTTATGTAAATGTAAATCAATCTATGCACCTGATTTCAATTTCCTCCGCTTGAGACCATATCTGACCTAATAGTCAGTTTCTTATGAATTTGGCACTCTTGTTGAGGTAGTTCAACTTACTAAGAATTATCTATATTTTGCCCTTGAAAATATTATATAAGTTGGAGTTCTTTCATAAAACAGGAAAGTCAAGACAGCACAATATCTGCTAGTTCTCCAGATAAATATTTATGATTAAAAGCAACATAAGCTAGTAGGCTATGAAAAAAAGCGAAAATGTTGTTTATACGAGACAATGAAAATAAAAAGTAACATCTTTTGTTAAGGTTGCGGTATAGTGCCCTATCACTGTTTTTAATGTTACTGAAGAAAACCCTTTTTACGATTCTTCTTTTCAAGTATACTGAGTCGGATACAGCGCAACTTAATCAGTGGTAATATAGGCGCGTCTTCTCATTTATTCTATATTTTATTTCGAATCTGAAAATCAATTGGAATCGTTAACTCTATAAAAAAATCGAAACACAGAAACCTAAAGAAAGAGCTGAGGGTAAAAACAAAATCTTCAAGGTCAATATTGAATTAATTAGCAATCGAAAAATCGAATCGGAAGATCATCTTCACCACAAATTTATATACACCTTACGAAACATTTTTTGCCTTATCAAATTTATAGAACGTTGAAAAAAACCTTAAAAACGCCCAATCACAGATTCATGCTCCAAGCCAGCAGATCCAACGCATACAAACACCCAAACAACAAACATCGCTACGGAAAAGTATACACAAATATCTTAACGTATATAAAAATCAATTCTTGTATGAATGGTCTCTATAAAAAAGACAGATTCACGTAAAACTTATTTTCGCTATTTTAGATGTCATGTTTATTTGATCACCCTATCATTTGTTTGGATTTAGTATACGGGGTTTCAGTGAAGGTTAATATTATAAAGAATCTATCTACATATAAACTATACATAGCTATCTGTATCCCGTATTGTATCTCAAATACCAAAGATTGAGAGGAATAAATAGAAAAAATAACATCATACTATATAGAGACAGACAGACAGACAAACGGACAATTCTCCTAAATGTAAATTGCTAAAATATAGCATTTTCGACATATGACATTATCAAGCACACAAGCCAGCCCAGCAAAACAACACACATGCACATTCCCTGTATACTCTTCACTATCCGATTGTAAAATTGGCAACTTTATGTGACTCATTTATTATTTTCAAAATGAAATTGAAAATGGAGATTTTATGATTCGTGGATTCGCATATTATGAATTGTGAAAAAAATTCCCTAATTTTCAGAGAACTCTGCGATTGCCATATGCCCGTTTCTCAATAAATTGCCTACTTAATGGTGTTAATTATTCAATATTGGGTTTTCTAAGTATGTTCAAAAAATATTTATGGAAATAACCTCTGCATATATTACAGTTATATTGTATTGCGTGGTGAAATTCTAAGCGATATTCAATAATCCATGACGGTTGCCAAGAAAGGCAAAGTGGGTTTAACTTTCTGTAAGATGGTTTGGACGAAAGCTTTATTATCGATTGATATCTGACGGTAGGCTGAAAGTCCATTATCGCCATTACAGAAGATGAAGTGGACGAATTGAATGCCGATGAAAAGTTTTGATTTCCGTATCTTAAAAATTATGCATACGGTGAAAAAATAACGTCCCATCAACATATGAGATAAGAGCTCCAAATGTATGGTGACTGGAAGTTTTGTTCAGAGTATCCCGAGCAATTTATCAAATTCAACCTGAGGGCAGGCGGATCACTATGATTTGAAGACGGACTGTGTCGACTATTTTTGTAACCTAGTGGAAATTGTACAACGGTTCTCATTTCTGGTCCTTTCAACTGTCGGTCTATGCGTATAAACAATCAAAAGTCAAAGTCAGAGGTTTTCAAGTCTCTTTTCTTAACAGAATTGGCGCTCTTACTTACATAGTCTTACGTCATGTAATGTAAAATATCCTGAAAAGTCTGCGCTTTATTATTCTGTTTCCCATGCTGTCATATTTTCCTGATTTTTACAATCAATGTGGTTCAATATCTACGATGCGATATGATATTAATCAATTAACCATCGGAATTGAGTGAAGTTCCTGACTTCTACGCCTTATATTAGGTTACTTCCCCAACATTGCTGATTGATGTTTTTTGTCGCCAAATAAAAAGGAGTGGTAGCAGTTCTTGTGTTTTGCTGGTCCAATAGTCTAGCTACACTTTTGTTATCATGCAATAGCTAATTTTTCTTGAAAAATATGTTTTTTTTTCAAATCCCTATCTGGATCACAACCCTTGATTGATTAAGATTGCACACTAATTCGAACCGTACATGAACCTGATAAAACGTGTTCATGTCGTGGGAGTATTCGGTGTTATTCGGTTTCAATTAGGTACCGAATAGACACCCTATTGAAACTGAAACACCGTTTCATACTTGACGGCAACGACCGAAAACGATTTTTCGGGAAGTCAGCATTTTTCCCCTGACGTTCCACTCTTCGTAATTATTACGATTAGAACGTGGGTTCCACTACATAGAATAACTCGCTTTGAAGTTTTCCCCGTCTTAATATGTAGCCTATCCACTGCTACATTCCCCTGGTCCATGAGCCAACGAAGCCCTTCATTTGTTGTTAACTTAGGCCTACAATACAACGATGAGACATGAGCTGATGAAACCTATTGATGCCTCCAAATCAAGTGGCAGCTGGCCAAAGTCCATGACTCGATCAGAGAGCAAACCGGTATGTGTGATCAGCAAAGTCAAAGCTTTTGAGGAAATTAGTGTTTTCTGTTCATTCCTTGATGCAGTATAAGATGTCCACACAGCCAGATTGTGCTTCAGTTTTACCAGCCATTACCGCGAGCAATAATCCAACCCCTTAAGTCAATCTCTAGCTGAGCTGTTGATGTTTCAGTAGCAAGTTTGAAATTCGCAGGTTTCTAGCCCAAAGCCCACCCCATTCAAGTCGTCTTTTACAACATGATGTACTGTACATGGCACCAGTATTCAGTATCAATACTCAGAATCTGTCGAATAATCAAGAGAGAAAGACTGTTTTGGAATCCGCGAACTTTACTCAACTGTTTTAGGTGATAGCAAAAACGACAATAAATTCAGGATTAAAATCAGAGTCTTCAATAACAACTTCCAATTTCTTGGCAGGGTCCATTATTATTTAACAGTATTCCTGTTAGGGCCGCGCAGGAAAAATTGGTTACACGAAAACATCAAAGTTCCTATTAGAAAGGTATTATAATTTAAAACACCGAAAATGATTGTCTCATGGCCAATATCTAGCAAAACTCTGAGGCTATAACTATATATAATAGTATACTCAATTGCTGACGCTGTAGACGTGTTTCTTCGCATACATATAAAAATATGAATCCACCCTTTTTAACATTTCATTATTTTATTCTAATATTTGATAATAATCTCATAGATCATCTTTAGATTAGTATTTCAAATGTCTATCTCCACACTTGGTTTTTAAAAAGACCCATTTGCGAAAAGCTTTACTTTTCTCCTTCTCAAGAACATTTTCATAGAAGCCCATCAAGAGCTCATCGGTGCACACAGCTATTATTTTCCTCCTTTAAGAACGCACTAAGAATGATTTAAAGGATCCAAACCGCTTGATTATGACGTTAACGACAAGGATCACGAAAGCCACTACAAAAGATCGAAGATGATGAACTACAGATGGATCATAATATTGCTTCAAAAACAAAAGCGGATAGTGGTGTCTCTAAGCGTTACCCAGCAGGTGATTTCACTTCGTTTGCATGCCAAAGGAAAGATCCAGGAGACAGGAAAAATGGCTACCATATCAACCGTCGGAGAGGAGCAAGAAAGTGCGGAAGACAATATCTGGAATCTTGGCAGAAAGCCAATTGCTTTTCTATTGCTTTTGACTGGTGTTAGGAAATGAGAATATTTAAACAATCTTAAAGTTAAATGGTCATGGGCAAGATCAGGACAGGCAACAACTTTGATCTCCAAATGCAACAATCAGGGGAAAAAATTTCGGCTATCTGGTTAAATCAGGCGCCACACTCTACTAAGAAGCGTAAATTAATCATCAAATTACAAGGAAACGACTAGGATGAAGAGGCCAACATTGCAAAGTCATACTTCTTCGCACAATGAAAGAAAGGCGACCTGAAAGACTTCAAATTAGTAGTGTTACTAACCCCGCTGTATTCTTCAGACATCGCTCTGTCAGATTTTTGCTTCTTTCACTCGACAAGGAGGATTGTTCAAATTCTAACAATGCTTTTTTTCGATGGCATCTTTACATTTCCTACATAACGACGAAACCTATGAGCGATACCATGACCGTCAGGTTATGGATAAAATCCGGTTCAATAGGTTACGGTGGGCAAATCATCTAATCCGTATGGATGAGGATGATCCAGCCCGGAAAGTCTATAAGGGCAATATATATGGTAGAAAAAGAAGACGAGGCAAACCCTGCCTGAAATGGAACGACGGCGTAGGTCAGGAAGCCAGACAACTTGTAGGGATATCGGATTGGTGCACCTCGGCGCAAAACCTGGATGTCTGGAGTTCCTTATTAAGGCAAGCCTAGACCGAATACCGGTTGTTGCGCCGTTGATGATGATGATCCTTACATTTCCTTATTCGTGGAGAAATGTGGTATTTAATAATGAAAATTATTTTTATCTAAGTGTATTCTCGCGATGTTCCTAGCCATTAAATTTTTTGAAATATTCTTTTTTTGCTATTCCCTAGTAATATTTATTTAGCTTGCAAATACCGATATTTCAAGGACCACTTGTTCCCTTCATCAATGCTAACAGTGAACAAGTTACAACTCAAGGAAGTCTTATTTATTTCAAATAATTATTTTTAATAACACTGCGATGCAAAATTTTCCTAATTCGTGGAAAGTTACTTCTACATCTTATATGTATGTAGAGTGTATTTAGCAAACCGAATAATACACGCAACATAAAAGTTTATGTAAATCTATTAATTTTATTTCAGAAAAAAACACGTTATACATTTTAAAGGTGAAAATTAAAATTAAACTTTTCGAAAATTGTCAATACAGTATACACATGTGTAGTAAATACGAGTAAATACAACCTTTTTGAATCTTCATCTAAACCCATGCTGCGTGACTAAAAATTCATGCTTATCTGAGCTCATCTGCATATATACAATTTGAAAAATTCAAAGACTATCGATTTTCAGCATATATCATTCCAATTTTACATTTGCATTAATACGAATCTCAGACAGATGTAGAAAAAATATCACCTGAGTATCAAACGTCTAAATCTAAATAAATCTTTCGACAGCGTATCTACTTCCTTAGAAGCTGAACTCGAGATTGTAATCTTGATAATCTTTTTCACTTCAGATGTGATCAGCGCACTGGATCTCTGATTTTTCCAAGATAAATATCAGAATGTTTCTAGTCATGTAGAACGACAACGAAATTAAATACGACAAGATCCATTTACATATCCGTGAAAGATAAATTCGCATATGGTACCAACCGTATTTCCTGCATACTTTACAACTCCAATTTCTCTTGGAATAAATTCAAGGCTCATAGCATGGTCCATGGCACTGATCATGCAATAAAAAGTCAACATAATGCTCGTAATAAAAATTTTACTTACACGCTCAATATCAAGATTTGTGAAGTGAAATAAAAGAAATTTTTTCATCGCCCAGAGGTACACACTCAGCAGAAGGTATAAGTATGCGTTAAAATCCCGTCTTGCATGTTCGAGGGTTCGTCTCCTCCATGATCCTTGCTTGTAGGCAAGGATAAAAGTCTTGAACAATCGGCAAAATACTTCCAAATCTTAGACTTGAAAAAAAATAAATAGGAAATATGTCAGTTTGCATTAAAGGTAAACGATCTGAGGATTTGAATATTTAATTAGCATATGCAAGGATTATTCATTATTGAAAATAAACATTTCTTGTTATTCTTTTCCTACTTGGTTACACAGCTCTGACAATTTTGATGGGAACAATTCTAAGTAGAATGAGTTTTACTTTGTAGAAGATGATATCACCATCAATTTGATAAAGCTAGTTTCCACGAGTTCTCATCCCATAATGAAATCCCTAAATAAACTAAGGAAGGCTTGAAGATACCTCAGTGGTTGGCTTTTCGCAATTATCAGCAACATATAGCTTTGATGTACTTGTGCAAACAAAAATATTGAATGATAATGAATTTAATAAAAAAATAAGAATAATTTCACTATAAACGATGCTCAAAATTTGTTGTGCCTATCTCGACTCGAGATATTGCTCCATTCATTCAATATTTAAAGTTGGAATGATATACCTATATCCCCATTGCCATAATATCACTAATGCCCACATTAAACTGCACCATGCTGGTTCCCCACCACCCACTGTATGTAGTAACCTCTTTGAAAGAAAATGAAGCCGTGTTTCTTCTAATCATATTATCGCACGATGCGAAAATTAGGAATTCACCCCCAAGTGTCCTTGATTAGATCAGACTCCATGTTGCCAAATTAGGATCCCTTTGTCATTACGCAAGAGGACGCAGCGTTTTCTTTTTTAAAAGTATACTGAAAAATAAATAACTCGCAATTTCAGAACAGAATTTACTTTTCTGTTTCCTCAAGTGGAAAACATTCAATGTAACCCAACAAAAAAATCGGATTACTATTATATTAACATGGTTCATTCATATATTCACATATTACTTTTAGCCGTTGCATTTTCACCTTTCCGGAAAAGTAGGAAGAATGAATACATCGCTGATTCTAAAGGTGATTCTCGTGTAGGCAAATCAGAATATGATAGTGATGCTTGTCCTCATTCGAAATTCACACATTCAAAGTACAAAAATTTCAGTGAATACGACACTTGATTCCAAAAGTAAAGAAGGCATCACCTACCCTCCATACTAATAACTCATGTTATTTAGACAGCATCAAATCCGTATCCTTTTATGAAAGTATTACCATTAGAAAGAATTAGTATTAGAATAAGTTAGGAAAGTGAAGCAGTAATGTATTTACCTTCGCTAGCAAGCTATTCATTTTTTGTTGTCTAACACAGAAGAAGAAGAAGAAAGAAACGACATTACTGTTTGATTTTGCTGCATACATGTGTAGGTCAACACTTATATAGGTATATAATTGGTAATCGGAACAAAATTAACTCTAACATAACATAACAGATGACGAATAAAAAATCACAAATTAAATCCAGACACAAAACATATTTTCGCTTGTGGAGCTATATTATTATTATTCCTACTACCAATAAAATTCAGTCGAAAAAGTCAAGACTGCTTCAACCATACACAGTCACTTTGGAGAAAATAAAGAGAGCCATCTCCCTGATAGCATTGAACTAGGCAGCCAAACACTTCTAGACTTCCTTTTATATATTAAATTCTAACCAATCTATTGGTTGGGGCCATAATGAATGAAAGGTATTCAATATATAATATACCGAAAGATTGTGTCTATTTTCAACTAGAAAAATTGGAAACATCACCTTGGCAGGTGGTATGATATCACATCGCTTTCTTAGAAAAATTACCTCTTATTAGCCTAACCATACATGTGTTATTATATCACGAGCATCGTGATCATCGTGAGTAATATTTGCCCTGCGTTTATCACATTTTATCATAAAATGTCTCGCAGCGTCACTTAGATAATGGATGAGAAATGCAAGTACTAAAGAAAATATTAAGCAATAATTCTTGGGGATGTTTATTTGGCCTGAACGCTACTCATCATAAGAGGAATATCATCACCACTTCTCACCGAGTATGTGCTTCTTGCAGATGACGCTACAGCATTGAATAATATTTGGTGATGCTACAAACGGTTCTGGTTTATACTGATTGCGAGTGAATGCATGCGGGGCCTGTCTAACTCCTATGTGGGCAAGTAAAGGGTACGGCACTCGAGTTGTACAGTAAAACTCCATGCTTGAGCCCGCTAGCAGCTCTGATCGTATGTAGCCACAGCCACCATGAAACTCCCTCAGGGGAACCAGCGGCAAATAACCGAGCCGAGAACACATCCCCAAAAATTCCCCTGAAGCATATGCTCTCACAGGGCCATCCCGCTTATCATATTTCTTTGAAATTCGATTTTCAATTATTCGCTAATCATTTTTAGTTATTAGTTTTTCTAACTTGGATACATAAAAAAAAATTAGTAAAGTATCTATCTGACTTAAAGGTTACCTACAATATATAAAGTAAAAATCTCAATCAGTTGGTCTAAATGAGTTTCGTAAGACCCAACATATTTTAAGCAAGGTTATATGTATATCACTATAATATAATAAGCGCAGTGACATAGAGCTTATCAGGTCTTATCATGTATACAATTGTATCAAAAAGATTCTAACTTCAAAACTCTGGATGTTCTACACGCATAAAAACCGGAATGATAATAGTACGGTTTCCAAAAAAAAGTAGATGCAATTTTCGCTAAGATAATGAAAATGAATGAACTCAACAGAAAAGCTATTAAAAAATTGATGTTATTTTATCATCGCGAACTTCAATATTAAAATGCTATATGGCCTACAAGTTTAATATATTCAAATACCACTTTTTGAAATTGCCCCCATTCTAATATTTTGTCTATATTGATTTGCATAGTTTCAAATGTCAGAAATGTTCAAACAAAATGCTTATTAAGGTAATAAAAATTGAAAAAACCTTTTAATTATTTTATATATAACTTGACGCTACTTCGTAAACACTTCTTAGTGAAAGACACCCATCTTGTCTTGCTTGAATCGCCGCAATTTCAGTCAAAACCGCGGGCACATGGCATTTCCCATTCATTTATCACTTTTCGCTGATGTTCTAGCTGCGCATAAAACAACGAAATCTCAAATCAAATGCTGCTTGCAGCGCACTAACAATTCATTTTTACTGCTATGAATACGCCGTACAAAACATCACTTCAGCCCAACAAAACCATTCAAATAAACAATCAACTAGTTAAATCAAACAACCTGTTGCAGTGGTTGATACTCGTTCATCATTCTCATCATGGAAACGTTACAGTACACACTACCTGAAACTACACCAAAAAAGCAAGAGCTCCGGGAAACGAAGAAAGAATGACAATACAAAAGATCACTATTTGATTTGTATTGTAAAGAAATCGAAAGACTTAAGCCAGAAACCCGCAGAAATCGCTTACCAATGGTAGAATGTCAACATTTTGTTTGATTGATGCACAACTGATCAATTCCTGGTGTAGGGCTCTATTGTACATTTCTTACATTATCTCACATGTTTTGCACATACATGAGTACATTGCTCGAGTACAGCAGATAATACAGTGACAAAATGATATTTGCCTTTTTTTCTCTCAAGAACATGATGCTTGTAAGAAACAACCAATTGACTCTAGTACAGTAAGAATCAATGAATGAAATGAAAAACTATAAAGACAATTTTCTTCTTGTATTTTTCCACAGTGCCCCCACTACAGCAAAACTGAATGGACAGACCACACCTCTCGATGTATCTGGCCTATCGCAAAATGAAATACAAGGTCTATTACTCGGTTCACACCCATCGGCGGCATCGGCGGCGGCAACAGCTACGTCTCCGTCGGCAACAACAGTTGTTGTAACAGATCAACAAAATATTAGCGTTAAACGGGAACCCGAAGATTTGCGGATGGATCCGAAATGTGAAGGACGAAAGGTAAGTTTTCAATGTTAATTTCGGATCATGTCTAATGCTTTATTGGAGGCTGGGCGAGAAGGATATTGTTAATGTTATCGTTTGGTTTTCTTTGCGCAAATCGGATTTATAAGCAATGTAGGTACAATATTGTACCATGCAATGTCTTATTGAATTTGCAACTTCAATCCGGAGATGGGAAAAAAATGAATGTAGCGGCTCACATTTCACGATCGTAAAAACAAGTTTTTCAGCTACGATTATATTTCGAGAGCCATTATCATGTAGGATAACTAAGAACTTTCATGGGACGCTTTTATTTGCATTTAGTAGGAAATGTTTGATTTATTCTACTGCAAAAGCATCATCATTTTGGAAAATAATAAAGGCGTTCGGATACACAAAAAGGACTGTCTTTTAATAAGAAATAAGAAATTATTGCAAAACTTCAGAGGCAGTAATACTGTATTACTGAATTTCATGGAAAACAATCCCTGTGTAGTTGTTTTTTTTCCAAGTCATATTGGAATATGTAGTACCATATTCAGAGTGAATATTATTTTTCATATCCAAAATTCGGGGTGGCGGTCAATATATTTTGCCAATCATTTGAGCATATCACATCGTATCATATAAAAAGTAAGGCCACTTATGCACGCATTATTTATCATAATTTTTCAAATTAAGTACAACTTATCAATTTTCGGTACAACAGGAAAACCTCTCTTCCACTGACCACTTTATTTTCCACCAACTATACTTCATTTCATACTTGCATACGATTCTTCGTAATAATTATGTTCCCCTTCTCAAGAAAGATATCAGATACACCAGCCGCATGGTGCGCGAGTATATGAATGTGATGCGGCGGTATCGTGAGCCTCTTCAATTGAAAATGCGCAACAACAATAGCAAAGAAGTGGTCCTACCTGTATATACCTACATACCGGCAAAGTGATTCTTTTACGACTGCGTAGAATCACTACTTATATTACTTCTTTTATTCTATTGGATGAAACGATCAGGCAAGATTGTCTCTACTTGAGCGGTGAGCAGCCTGCTGTCTTACCTGCATGCATACGAGTACATATGCTCAGATTGCTGATTCGCAGTAGCCACAGCAGCAGCAACAGTACCGCTCAATGCACTATGTACATCATATTACCGTTTGTACGGCTAAGTGTACACCTAAAAAGGTGTCCACCTGGTCAAACAAAACTATTGTACAATACAAAAGTAACTGGTTAAGAAGAAGGCCCCTATTTGATTCGGAAGCGACATACGGAACCCTTAGCTTCGTGGATGGGATTTAATGAAAAACTACGATGACGAAGACTGCGATAGAGTGACTCCTTTCATATATGAATCGATTCGAACCAGTCGTAGTTGAGCTCGTTGGCTGCGCTTGCCTTCTTCTTGTTGACCGTGTTGCGTTGCGCTGTACCGTCAGCCACACATTACCGCTTTACCGCCTCGCCACACACGCACGCGTCTTGTTTTCGGTTTTTCGTGCGTAGACACGCAATTCCTTCGTCAGTTTCTTCTTGTTAATCGTATCGGGAAAATCGTATCTTGTACAGAGCAGAAATTTACCTGTCTTGAGAAAGGTACTCAAGCAACGTGCTGTTTCGGTAGTTCATAGTCTATGATTTCTCATGATTCAAATTCGATTGATGATTCTAAGGACATTTATCGGAAGTGTTGTGGTTGCGATTGCTCGTCACTTACCCAAAATCCTTGACAATATTGATGCGTAATTCATAATTTACTGCGAATGCTATTAATTGTCTGAGTGTCAGTTTAGAGCCCTTATCGTGTTTCTTGAGTGAAGATTTCGAACAATTTCATTGATAATGAATATGTTAGCATTGAAAGCTCACAAGAAATAGTGTCTGATATAATAAAAAATGTATAACATGCGGGGATTCTGCAACAAAGTTAGCTTCTTGGTTGCGAGAAGCTAATTTTAATGGCATAATTCGGCGAAAGCAAATTAATAGATTCCAAAAAGCAACTCTGAAGCAGTTGAAATTCGGGAGATTCCAAATAAGTCATTCATTTAATTTGCAAGCAAGATATTCTGTTTGCTATCTTCTCAGATAAATGACTCATTGGCAGAACAGACGAAAATAAATTTTAAAGTTCCCAGTCATTGAATGGATTTCTTATTCAAAATTACTTTCCAGAACCGCTTGAATGTTATAACGATTCTCTACTTTAGTTCACACTAAAGAACTATTCCTCGAATCAGAAGAACAAAACTAAGTCCAATGTAAAGTAGCGATTTGTCCTCACCTTAATAACGTTTTGACGAAAATATGCTGTATCATTCAGCTGCATACTTCCTATTTCGAAAGCATACTTAAATTATTACAAACTTGTCAAGAGGTTGCATAAGTGCTACAATTCTGATACAGCCTAATTTCTTTTCTGCAAAAATACATGTATGTTGCTAATTTCCCTCTAATTCTCCTTCAAACTAAGTACCAATCGCGTTCATTCGAAAATCAACAAAATAAACAATAAAATTTGTACAGAAAAATCACCAGACAATTGTTAATAACTACATGTGCTTGCGGTCTAAATCAATAATAACAGTTGAGGAAAAAAGCAATCGGAGCAACAACAATAACAACTTAAGCAACATCTTAAGATATCTAAAAACTACTCTTGGGCCTAGCGACTATAAACACTTTTTAACACTATACCTGCTTTTAGTCTGTCACATACGGTTGATGGAACAAGGTCGTCATCGGGTGTTGTTGTCTTTTTCGTCGCCGTAGTTTCTTGTCGTTATCGTTTTCGTCGCGACATAATCGGATTTTTTTAAATAATTACCTCGCTTTGGTCTGAAAATCTTAAGAAAAATTTATCTAGAAATTCGTTTCGGCGTTTAAACTGATTTTGCCCAATTCTCAGATTTTCAAAATTTATGCAATTTCATTTACTGTGTAGTTAATCTAGCACTTCTGTGAAAAATATTTTTTTGGCGGGAAACATCTTCCCTTTTAAGTGATCTATGAAACAAAATTTGGTTCAAACAAGAATCCATAATTGCAAGTGTGCACGATTAAGTGATGATATGTTATAACCAAACTGAACCACTGTGAAAGGAATTTAAAAGAAATTATAACAATTGTGCTAAGTGTTCCTAATCTTAATGCAAGTGTGAAAAACTAACTAATAGTTCGGAACAAATTTTAATTAGAAAACAAAACCTTTAAGTTAGGAGTGCCTTTCGAATTTTTGGGATATACAATACAAAAGTAATGTGTTTAAGCAGCTGAGGTTAGTGTGCTAGATATGGTTCTCGCAGAGAAGAAGAATACTGATGAACAAGTTTGATAACCCTTTAGAGAGATTTTAGCCATATCAGGTGCATTATTAATACTTTATTTCATGCAAATATTCGTTAGGGATCAGTCGTCAAGTAGAAATCCAAAAACGGTCAAATTTTCTAAAAATCTACTGAAATTGACTAAGAAAAGCATGCTTCTTACCATTCTCAAAAGAGTTTGCGATCATACAGGAATATCAGTTTTTTCGGTTCGAAATCTTTATTAAAATTGAATCTTTATTAAAGTTGCCAGTTCCCGGTGAAATTAAACCTTTTTCTTATTTCTCCGACTTCGCTCCTAATTATAATTGCCGTTCACACTACAATTTGCGGTCCGCTTGTTTTCTGTTAAACATTAATACACATTTTTGAATATATTCCAAAACATTATATATAATCGTTTCGAGATTATTCACTTCGTAAACCCTAAAAAAATATCTTCAACAGAGTTTAGCGAGTTATATACGTGTAATTTATATACAATATTTTTTTCTACAATTCCAATTTCCGAAAGAATATCATTGATTGATTCGAATGGCATTTCTGCTTCAAAGCAATAATTGGAATGTAAAATTTGTCCCGCTTGTAATTCCTAAATATCATTAATCCCCCTTAAACATTCAATGATTTTATTATATCAAAGGCTTGATAATACATTTTAATTTGAAATAAAACGTCAGGCTGTGCTATAGTTTAATTTATTTTACTTGAAGCTTTCATTGCCCAAAAGCAAGGATCTTAGGTACTATCGTTGCAAAACTTCAAACTCAAATTCCGTCTTTTCTTTTGATTTTCCCGCTTGAATCGCAAAGTTACTCTCTTAAATCTTTTGTTCTTCATAAAGGAATTGTCTGCTCTGGTCGTAATGGTATCAATATGTGGAAAATTGCACTGTTAAATGGGTGGTGGGCTGCACTTAATCAATTATTGTTTCTCGTTGGTTGAAAATTTTGCTTCATCTATTTCTTTTTACTCGCATGTGGTGCACAGTACATTCACATAGAATTTTAAGTTCCGTTAGTTTCATCACAGAACGAAAGTAGTATAGAAAAGCCTAAAACCCTGACACAAACCAGAAGACCCAGACAAAAATTGCAACTATAAAAGAAAATGGGTACGGAATATTTGATAAAGTTGTTGCAAATACTAACCAGTGTACGTTGCACATAACTGCTGATTTTCAACCCTGTATTCTATTTCTGTGTCCGGGTAGCTGAGTGGTTAGAGTACAAGGCTGCTGTACGGAAAGTCGCGGTTCAAATCTCACTGGAATTTGTATTGTGATTTGACGTCGGATAACAGTTAACTGAGCTGTGAATAAGTACCTGAGTCAAATCAGGGTAATAATCTTGGGCGAGCGCAATGCTACCCACATTGCCTCCTACAGGGTACTGTAATCCTGTAGTGTACCGTTACGGTCTTGAATAAAGTGCCCTAACACACTTCAAGGCCCTGATCCAATTGGTTTGTTGCGCCAACGATTATTATTATTATTCTATTTCGAAGACTTTTTGCTAATTTAAAAATTCACTTTTATATATTCTCTTCTCTTAAAGCAGCTCATACTGTTGTTGATACTAACAGGTTAAAGTTGCCTATTTCGTGATATTAACATCATATACGCCAGCTGCGTAGAAACTGTAATAAATTATTCTCTCATATGAAATATTCAAAATATCTCATACTTGAAACGTTAGCTTCCGATTTCCGGCTGTCGCTTGAAGAATTTTTACAACCCTCTTCGAAATTTGTATTTCGATTCAGAAGCGGCAAATGTCACCGTAACCTTGAAACGCTCATCGAAATTTCACGGTGTAGCACTCAAACTCAGAAGTCTATCCACTTTGATTATATATCTCCGTAGATAATCAGAACTATGTCTTTTTAAATACAGGCTTATTAAAAGTCTTCAGCACCTAAGATGGTCCACCACTGTTGACGGAAGTTCTTTATTAACACCCTGAAGCATTGTAAGGTTGCTTTCCACCTTCAGAATATTGCGATAACTGATACGATTTGGCTTTGATAGGGTATCTGTTCTTGTCTTGGACATTTTAACAGACTATTAGAACCTTGCAGATGTCCAATTTATTCAATAATTATACATCTCCGCAGTCATCTAGCATTCGGGGTCATATTTCATTCTTGCTAGAAGCAAGTGCCATTTATTAGAATCTATATATATATTTTGATTATATAAGATATTTGAAAGACGATTCGACGTTGTATTACCTATAGTCTAAATATTAAAGCTAATTTTTATAAAATATTCATGATATCTCCTAAGAACATGCGTTTATAACACGCGTACTAAACCAACTTTTGTAAGATATTCACATGTTTTTAATTTGTTCTACCAAGTCGTAAACACAATGTATATAACCTGTCTTTCATCAGATTTTTAACTACCGCACCAAAGCGAATATTCTTTATTTTAGATGGTTGTGTTTCTTACAACTTACAAGTGCATTTTTGAATGAGATGCAACCTCTTTCTTTGCATCTTATAAGATCGTAAGTAGAGAGCATCCCTCAAAATCTCGATTAATATAAACCAGAGAAAATCATCTCAGACTTTCAACACGAAAAAAGCCGAACAAGTGAAAAAATCAAAAACTACCAACCAAAAATATTATATCAAAATTCGATCCATAGTGATTTGGAGTAGCTAATTTTTTATACACTCAAAAGTAGCGTATTAGTTAAAATTTCATAAATCCGTAAATTAAGTATTAGTAATGGTATAGTCCTCAAATAAGTGTTTATTACTATTCCTACCACTCAGCATAAATTGAAATCATGCAAAATACCCATAAAAACTGAGATATACATTCGAGCGGAATAATAATTTTATTAAAATAAAAAAGTAACAGATTCTTACTTACATAAGCAAGAAGGCATTCAAGTCAAACAAATAAATTTGTTACAAAAATTCGATTGATCGTTGTAGATTTAGTTTTGTGGGCCACGGAACGGAATCACTATCTAGAGCCCCCAATTGATTTTCCTCTTAATTTTTGAAGGAGTTTTCTTACAACAGCTACACCTAATATTTAAGATATTTTAAGTTCAAGGCCTTTCACTTTAATTCTAACATTTGTTTTTGGTCCTTGACAATTGAAAAGTTTGCTCTCAATCTATATCCATCTGAGATAAAATTCGGAAAAATATTTTAGATTTTGTATCTTCTAGTTTTTTTTTTTTTAAGTATGTGTTGCAACGAAGCAGTTTAGTTAGCTTCATTTTCTTTAATACTAGCACATGCAATTATATAAAAAATAGAGAAATTTAAAAAGATCATATGGGTACTTTCCGAAACAGGCATCAACAGCAATATTTGAAAGATGCATTCTCAAAAGTTATCTATCGACAAAATTTGAGAAAATTCAAAATTGTCTGCATCCAGATATCTACTCAAATAAAGTGAATAATATTATAATATGTTATTATATTTTGCACATTTACTACAAACCACAATGCAGTTCATCTTATAGCCATCGTGGTCATAATGGTCATAATGTAAAGCATGATTTTGGAAAATTTGGTGGAAATCCTAATGTTATTAACAAAGTTCCAATAGATCAAAATTGTCTCTTTCAAGTAAAATTACTACACTCTTAGACATAAAATGTTAGTATCACATTGAAATTAATAGTCACTCAATATTCACTACTAGATGGAATCATCGGGTGCCCAAGTATTCTTATATACAAATCCAAAAAACCTTTCATACCTGAACTTCTGAGCTTTTGGCTTGCGACTCGTTTTTTCCTTTTGAATGGTAACAAACCTTTTTTCGTACTTTGTACATCTTTAGGTGCAAATATTAACCTGAGTAAATCAAAATAATATCGAATAACTCTCCATTTCGTGTTTAGTTGAAAATGGCAATCTACTTAATAATCATATTTACAAATTTAACAAAGGTCCTAACCAGAGATACAGTAAATGTTTCTATTTGATTACGAAGTTACTTAAAATAAAATAATGACCAAATAAAAGGCTGCAAACTTAGACATTCATTAAAAAATATCTCTCAGACTGGATAGTACAGAATTCCTGTTATCATTCAAAAATTGTCAATGTGTCAAAATATATTTTAAGATAAAATGTATAAATAAAAACCTTTCTGACTCTTTACAAATATTTCTATACAAACTACATCCTCAGTGGTTACTATTCAGCTAACTTATCACGTTAATTGAGCGTGAAACCAGTATACGTATGCGGACTTTTCTGTTTGAGAAAAATTAGCATTTTTATGACTTATATTATTTAATGATGGTTTATCTGATGCGATGTTAACATTTACAAGTTATTCATATTATACTGCAACAACGCGTATTGAGGCTATGAGGATATTCAAAAATTGTTAATGTTGCTATGGAAAGCAGACAAGCTTAGAGATAGTATTAATTCCTTCCGTTTCAATGAAATGACAAAAAAATTCACGAGCAACGAATAAGCTTCAGCCAAGAGGAGGGCTCTCTGGGAAAGAGGATTGATTGTGTCCTAACGAAAGATATGGTCAGAGAAGTTAGTTAAAAAAAAATTAAAAATTAATTAAATTAAAAAAAATTCCAATATCACCCCACATGGTATATCATTCCATTAGCCAGAACATTCCTATTAAAGTCACCTCTGTTATTGCACCTCATTTCATTTACATAAGATCAAATCTGCATTAATTTCCCTTGCAATTTCAAGCGAGTCGGTCTAAGTACCCGTTCACTTTCAAAACATGCACACGCCCATTCAAACAGTTATCAAAATGCCATCTTAGATGACGACCAATGGCTGCTTTACCTCCACCGTAAATCCGATTTTGCGTCAAACTAAATTAGTTCATTCCTCAACTCACATTACCAGTCCATTCCATAATTCCATTCGATAATTAACTGGCAGCAGAAATCGTTAATCACATTTCTTGTGGTGAAACTTTCGAAAAATTCATAAGTAGGTATGCGTTGCTTATAAATATGGTATGAGTCCATCATCATCGCGATTATCACAACAGTAGCTCTATAAAATGACCGTATACCTTAAATTCGCCCTCAAGGTTTAAGTAAATGAAAATTCATTTAAGGGAAATTGTGTTAATTCCGTAGCTGTTTGGAAACTTCTTCATTTCATTCCCGTGCCAGTCTCAATTTCGAGAAAACTTGTGACTGCGTTAATATTGGTCTTAAAGAAATTTAATTTTGGGCTGGGAAAATTGTCAATTTCAGTTAAAAACTAATTGAAAGTAATTTCGACACATAATTAACATACATGTTATCTTTATGAATGTTTAACTGGCGACCCAAAACGCCAACAATGTTGATGAACAGTAAAAAGTCAAACAAAAGGGTTTTTTTTTTGGAAATTGGGGGATTCCATCAACCCATCTAGATATGTACATAACTTTTGATACAGTCATAGAATAGCAGTGGATTGATACAAATAGTTTTTGTTTTAAATTGCCAACTATGCCCAAAACTGCCTAGTTCTTGTTGTGTTGTAAACATCGCAGATAAGGTCTGCCTGAAAACAGTACCTTCACACGAAATCTCCGAAAAACCTTGCTTAATTAACTCAATAATAGCATCAATTCGACTGCATCCCCAACAATCATTTTTCGTATTAAGATTAAGCACAACACTGAAAAATATCTGGTACACGAGAAAGCTAAAATATAAAACCCAGTAAAATAAGACAATCAATTTCAATGGAAAAATGACGCGTTGATAGCAGTCAAGGACTAAAAAAATTAACTCTTCATTTCCCGTTGCCAAGAAGATCTTGAAAACTCCAAAGCATTTATTTTCCATTTCCGCATGAATCTGTTTTATATAGATATATTTTTACTGATTTTATTTTGATAATAATCCGCTTATCTTATTTACCTTTGGAGTTGCCGTTTGCAAAAATAAACAGAATTAATTTTCCAAAAGCGTTTTTATGATACACAGCAAAGTATTTCCATCCTTTCTTATCCACTTGAGCACAGTTTATTTATTTGTGTTGTAAATTATTTAATTGAATGATACTTTTGTAAACAGTTAATAACAAAACAGAAATAGCAACCCAAAGCAAATTTTCCATCAAAACGAAAAAAAATAAAAAATTTAAATATTTATAATATAATTCGATGACCAATCCCTTTCCACATTTGCCTTACGTGACACCACTCGATTTAACATATAAACCTGGTGCCAATTGATTTGTTCATCAACTTTGAGAAGACGACTAAAATGAATATTACTTTGTTTTATTGTTGGATTTTATTGAATCTCATCGACATATTTTGTTTAATGATTTAAAAAGTAACAATACATAGCGCAACCATAAAGAATAACCAACAAGGAAGTAGCCCTCTTTTTATTAATTATATACGCAACAATTATCGCTAATTGGCGCTCTTGAGCCGCAAAAGGGATCGTTATCATGTACAATCTGGCTTTAATAATGTTAGGGTCTGACACGTCCATTATGTTTTAAACAAAACCTATTAATATAATTGTGATATTAAGCTCTTACCTTGAAGATTGGAAAAAGGTAGTTTAATTGGACAGTCATTTATTAAGCAGTTATAAATTCTGCGCCAGATTGGATTTTTAGAATAATTTGAGGTTAGAAATGTATGCGCATATTTGACTATAGTATTAAGACATAGCTGCCAATAGAATATCTTTGAAATATTTTCTACTTCAAATGAATCTATTTTAATATGAATTCTTGGTGTGCTATTAATTTTTTTCTAACTGGAACGAACATTTTCCACAACCCACTCACAGTTAAATAACCACTCATCAAACCTTCTGGTTGATTCAGTTGTTTAATGTACTGAAAAATAGTTTAGTTTTTACGTTAGAAAACAAAATCGAAGAAACGCAGAAATTTCCATACGATTACTTCTTCATTCATTTATTTTTAGCTATTCAATTTAACGAATTTCTAACTTGAGAGAAAACTCTGGCTTAAAACTTAGATGGCTCGATAAACTGACCTTTAGTAGACACATAAAACAAATTTTCGGAGGTGGGCCTAGAATAAAATTATTCAGGAATCTATCCACATTAAGTCAAATTTTATGCTATTTCGAGACGTTCTTCACTTTATCGATCTTTTATTCCGATCAAAATCAGTTTCGAGCAGCACTATTTCTCTTTTCAGCATTTTATCTGTCTCCCGCATCATTATATTTGTGATTTTACCGTACAACATTTCCTCGATGTTTAAGGAGATTCGATAACTTAATTTAGATTTCTATGCTTATTTGTATGCACTATTTTTTAGACCTTAGATTAGTTAATACTGCAGCAAATTACACAAATTAAACTTTAGTTAATGTGATAGAACAAGATTAGGACTAATTCCCTGCCTCACCTCCAGCAAGGAACTACGCATGAGCCGAATTTTATTTATGACAGCCCGCGCCCATTGGGATTTTCATTGTTTATTTTAAGACATTTTCCCATTTCGTGCTGCCTAGACGCACTGCTTTCAACTGCTTGGACAATTGCTTGCGAAGCAACCAAATAGTTGTTATACAACGCTCCACTTCTGCTTCTTTTTAATTCTATTCTCAGCCGTGATTGTGACCCCACGATTGCCTCTCTCTATCTTTTGGAATACTAGCCAATTATTGAAATTGTCCTAAAACTTTAACCTCAAATAATTTCAGTAGAAAAAAGTAAACTCTGTTAATATTTATAAGCTGCCCAATGATTTCATCATCTTTGTAATGACAGGCTGTCCAGCCCATGAGGGCCCAGTATCAACTAAGTTAGTTAGATAGGTATTAATAATAATTACCAATGGCGCATCAGTCCAATTTGGACTTAAACCTAACAGTTGGTTAAACACTTCATTTCTAGACCATGAAAATACGCCCGAAGAAACCGTAAATCCAAGGCCCGTTGTTTTATCGTCTGGTAAGCTGTTGGATGGTTTCTTCCCTGCGTCTTTTGCAATTTTTTACGTATTTTAGTCAGCCTTATAAAAACACAGGGGATACCTTTCTTTTGCTGCAGATTATCTTCTAGACACTTTGCCCTCCACAGCAGATTGAAAAGCAGTTGTCTTCTTGCCAAAAGC
Source organism: Hermetia illucens (assembly GCF_905115235.1). NCBI lineage: Eukaryota > Metazoa > Arthropoda > Insecta > Diptera > Stratiomyidae > Hermetia > Hermetia illucens. Next base: position 93,908,825 of record NC_051849.1, on the reverse strand, counting down.
CCAGTGTGGTTCATTCATTAAGTCAACGAAGTCAGGCAGCATCTAGTAGTAACTCTATAATAACTGGGATTGGTATCTTTGACTCTCCCCTGACTGTGCCATATGAGTATAGATCCCGATCCAAAATGGTCGTGGCAGGGTCTGGTAGTCATTCTTCTCTTTTTTTCAAGAGTATGTTATGTTTTCAACAATGCGAATCTTGAAATTGTATAACCTACGGTCATTAGAACTATACCTCCGAACTTCCTCATGTATGATCACCTAATTGACTGTCGTATTGAGTCCCAGTGGTACTAAACCAGCCTGTTCTCTGATGATCAAAATTTATATGTGCTCTTTACTGCGTTTCAGAATGATTTTACCTGGTATCTTCATGACAGCTGGAAGCAATCAAATACGCCTCAAAGCGTTTGTCTTACTTAGTTTGATTGCGTTGCCCGCAAAGATATTTTTGCTTCCTTTTGGAGGAGGAATCCGCATTCGTATGCGATGGTGGCTTACAATATCATCCGCAGAAAATATAACCTCACTGGATAGTTTATAATTCAGAACCATCAGGAAGCACTCCCTCTAACTAACGGCTAAGATATGCATGGAGCAAATTGCAATTAGTAAAAGCATGGTAGCTTAAACTTTAGACCATTTCAACCTATAAGAGTAGAAGCAATCCTTTCTTATTTTGGCATTCTTATCTATGTTCAGTGAAATTTTTTTCCTTGGCAGATCTATGTGTTTAACTGCAAAAAAAATGTAATCATCGTATCGCCAAATTTTCTTTTGTTTAATACTAGGTTCGCAAATTTGAGAAATTGAGAAAATTGACCAACAGATTTGGTGGTCGAAAACTTACATGCATACTTTTGTTATCAGGAAAGTATTTACTTCCCGAGTATTTTCTATTAAAGTAGAATGAAAAGAAGTTATAATAATTTTGGGGATACCTCTGTAGTGAAACATAGCGTAAGAGACAGGCGGAAAAATCATCCCCGGTTGAACCTACCATTCGCCAAACGTAGGTCCATTTATATGAAATCAGAGTCTAGTGGGCAAAAATGAACTTAAGGTCCCATATTAGATGTCGTTTGTAATCTTATAGTGCGTTGTCGAAGTGAATTTGGGCTAATCCTTTGAATACTCCCATGTAGCGTGTTCATCAGGAAAGTGTCACCCCACATTGGGTGCCGTTTGCAAATATCAAATGATCATGCTAACTTCTCAAGGACCAACACAATGTTATTTCACTATCTTTAATATAAAGCAGCTACGGAACTTCAAAACATTACCTTTCTCCACAAATTCCAAATTGCAGGGCTTACTCGCAAATAAAAGTTCAAGAATTGTCAGTTCACTAATCCACCTAACACTACCTTTCACTGGGAACCAGAGCTAAAATTTGTGAACAAGATTCATAAAGAAAATAAAATCGCTAATATCATCCCCAAGTTAGATTTTTACCAATTCAATAAGAGTAGCGCTACCTTAATCATCATTAAACCGAAATCTATTAGCTCCTCTGCTCAAAATTGGTCACAGGGCAGTGAAAACATCGCATGAATATTCTCATCCTTTTCCAAAAATCATATATTTTACCTATGTATAATCTTCAACGAAAAAATCAATAACATAGAGTAACAATGTTGTTTGTTCTTGTTCTTCTATCATCAGAATCCAAATCATGATTACATTTCAGTAAATCTTGCGAGGGTTGATACTGGTTTCTTACCTTTCAACTAATCATACTTTGAAATAAATTAAATTTCCGTAAAATCCTCCTTTTACATATTCCAAACGGAAAAATTTATATGCGACTTTTGCAATTATAATTAATAATTATCTATCACGTTAGCGCGTGACAAAACATATTTGCTGAAACTGAAATTAATGTGATACGCAAAAGGAATTCTTCATAGCATTCATGTATAATAAAGAATTTATCTTTAAAAGTTGTCTTGATGATAAATGTAAGAACAAACTTTCTAATTATGCAAAATATGTCATGAATTTGAACTGCTATTTATTGCATATTTACCACTACGCATCAAATGTGCGCTCAACTAGCAAAATGCAGCAACAATGAGCCTAGAATGTTAGATATTGCCTTCTGTTTGTAGTTAAGTCTAAAATTGATAGACCAGTAGCTTACTCCAAACTACAATTTTATTTTATTATGTATATATATTTCGGGAGCAACTTACTCCCTTCATCAGTACAAAGCTACTGTACTGATGAAGTTGCTCCCGAAATATATATACATACTAAAATAAAATTGTAGTTTGGGAGTAAGCTACTGATCTATCAATCTAGATCCTTTACGTTTATCCTTCAAGTTATTTGCCAAAGTGACTATTTGCATCTAATCCACTCATTTTGGATTGTAACTTAATCTCCTAAGGCCTTTTCGCAAAACTTAAAGTGTTAATTTTTTTGATTATTTAATGGTCAGTGGTATTGCGGATTGTATAATCCACCCGTGGCTCCCTTATCTAAAATCCGTACTTTTTATTTATGAATCTCAAAATTATTTTAAATATGGAGTAAAGTGAATCAATGTACTGGCACGAAATATTACTGATAAGCAATTGCAGGGGTTGAATTTGAAAAAGGTTCTTAAAGACCGTTCAACCACGAAGAAAGTCAATGTTTTTGTTTTGTTATTTAGATTTTAATGTTATATGTGGTAGCATTTTCTCTTCTCATCCCTGAATTTTTTTAAAAACTCTGGGCCTAATATAAACAAAACTCCTTCTTGGGTATGTTTTTATGACATTGTAGGAACTTTTCTTGTTCATCATGTATAATAATTCTTCTTGTTTATATCACTACCATATCATATCCCATTCTCTTCAGGTATTGGTCGTACAATCACCACCACCATCAATTGAGATTAAAGAGCCACCACCCAGTCCTGGAAGTCCATCAGCTGAAACAATGTACGCTGCCACCGGCGGCACGCAAATTTACCTTCAGGTAAGGTTTAGGATCAGGCAAAAGCCTATAAAACGACAAGAGCTGCTAGTCTTGATTCTTCAAAATTAATTGAATCGTAAGGGGTTTCAAAATCATGATAAAAACCAAAGGTTTTTCGCAATATGAATTAGGGGAAAAACGCAGCCATTTTTATCAGAGTCTATGATACGAACATGTTACGGTATTTACATAAAATTTCACTTTTATAAAATCTGGTTTTCTTCTATACAGTTTTACCTCCTCTTCAATAGGTGTTTCCCTAAAACTCGCTTTTAATTTCAAACCGGGGAATAAGAAGAGATGTTTCTATTAACAAATAATTTTGAACAAAAAACCTCTGAAGGGGTCGAACTAAATCACTGTAATAATTCTGAATTTTTTACTTTCGAAAAAACTTAAGTGGCTCAGAAAGTGAATGAAAATACCGGTTTCTGTCACTGGCTCGTAATATATATTATTGTCAATGTTCCGATTCATATTGCGGAAACTTTGACACTCTTTCCAAGTTATACATACATTTATAAAACTTGTAACACTAGAAAGAAAGAAATATACCAAATTTCGAAATGCAGAGCATCCCACATTTGTGGGCGCATACACTTAGAATATAAACTAAGAATCATGCATAAGAACAAAATAAAAAATGATAAATCGAAAAAACAGGGTCCACATCAAACAAGTTCAGCAGCAACAACGGCTGGTTCGAATGTTAATGCTCAAAGTCCCAGTCCGGGACCGTATGTAACCACTGACCAATATGGGATGTACACACGTTTAACAACCGGAACGGGATCTACTTTCATCTCTGAACCATACTATCGCGAATATTTTGCAGCCGATGGTCAAGGATATGCACCAGCCACAAGAACTATATATGGTGATAGCGATGGACCACAATCGGGAACGACATATGAAGGACGCTTTGCCACAACCGCAACACATACAAAGAATGGTACACCGGTTTATGCAAAAACAGTTACTGCTGCTGGTCTAACCGTTGATTTGCCCAGTCCAGATTCAGGAATTGGTGCAGACGCAATAACACCAAGAGATCAGAATAATATACAACAGGTGAGTTTGCTTTTTAAGATGTGATTTACTGCTTTTGTAGTTAGTTATGTGTTTTTAAAGTACTACGATTTCCACTTCAATGCTCCTTCATTCAATGTTATTATGTTCTATAAATTTCGATATTTTTTACGCGAAGATGTTCCAGGACTGGGTGGCAAAATTCTCTAAGACAATCCATACATCGTTGATGTGTCCCACAACTTCTTTCCCCTCAATGCACTACTGCAAATACCTGTATTTCCTTCTAAACCATATTTAAATATTTTTCAGTTTTGAAATTCACATTTTTGTCAATTATTTCATTACAATAATTGTTTGGCTTTTTTTTTTCAATTGCTATAAGTTCATATTAAATTATATATATAAGTGTATTTGAGTTAAAAACCTAAACTTTTCATAAATAGTTAAGTAATCATGGGAAATATAAGACGCTATGCTTGACGGAGTGTGGGAAATATTTTAAAAATAATTTCAACTGTTCAAAGCTAATTTTCTCAAAAGGTATGCATTTTTCAAAAAATGTTATTATTTCCCTTGCGAATTTTCGATGTCACACTCTACAAACTCGGAAAATGAAATTAGTTCCAATTCGCCATGTTTTCAAAAGAAATGCTAGCCCATTGTTGGTAGAACTTCAATTACAAACTTTATTCTGTAACATTGAATATCTTCTTTGTTCAGATATATCGACATATCATTTAAAACAACAGTAGATTTCGCATCCATTTCTGACCGTTTGTTAGGCAGGAGCAAAGAAAATCATTAAATTTTTACCTTGTATTAGAACAATGAAAAGTCTCTTCACCCACATTTCAAAATTGTGGTTTTGAAACCAATTGCAGAAATTTATATCATAAGGATCAGTCGCCATTTCCGGTAGTGGCACTCAGGGCAATGAGACAAATGGATATATGAGCTGTATGTAATCTAATATCCTAAGATATTCGCCATCTAAATTGAAAATCATACACAAAATCTATTATCCATATGGCTGTATTATTTCTCTCAGCCAAGTCAAGGCCACGCCAATAGCGAACCCATTGAATCAAAACACACTTCATAGGATTTGTTCGCATAAAATTGACTTCCATATCCAATTTCGTGATTATACCATCTATGGAAAACTCCATTATGCATTATCCATTTAATACCTACTTATTTTATTATTGAATAATTCTAAGCCAACTTTATCTCCAGGGCATATATCGTTCAAATAATCCACAATCGAATATAAATAAGTTCTAATGTTTCATAACTTCAAAATTTTAATCAAAAAATGTCTATGATGTAGGCATGTATGTGCTATTCTATTTGTGGAGAAATATCGTGCAAATGATTTATTTTTTCTTGATTTGTGACGGTTGAGATAGTAGACAGCTGGCTGTCGCGTTTGAAGTAGTGTACTTGGATTTTAGTATTACAGTTGAACATAAAAACGCATGCAAAAATGCTTTCATAGCAAAAGATACATGAAGAAAATATCTGTGTAGTAGAAGCTGTACGAGAATCATATGACATTGAATTTTCTATGTATAATGTGCCAATACAAAATATAGCACCTCAATAATGAAACGTTCCCATTTAAAACCAATCCTAGAGCACCGAGATCATCAGCGGCACCATTAATTTACCTAAGGCCCCAAGCAAGTTAGATAAAACGTAAAATGGATTCCGAGAATAAATTGTTTTATTTTTCCATGAAAATTTCAATTATTTATTTGTGATTGTCATCGAAGTTATGTTTAGCTTTATCTTTCTTAAAATAAGGGAAACCATTAGGAAAGATTTAGTTTATATATATATATATGTATTTATATATATAAAAGAACAGTTTAGCGTTTATGCTTCTCAACATTAGTGAACCATCTCAAGTGAGTGAGTGCAAGTGTACCATTTCGACGGATAGGATTCAGACATTCTTTCAATTTTGCCCTAATGAAAAGTTTCTTGTTATCAGTTTCATCTCCAGTTTAGTCTCATCGCCCTGATACCAACAATTAAAGCTGCGCTCACCGCTTAAATTATTGATTTATAAAGTGGCTGACTGCACTATGAAAATTACATTTCAGAACATACATACAGATGCCTCCGGAGAAAGTAATTTCGGCTTCTTGCTTTCAATTCGTACTGATGCAGCTTCCCTCCACAAATATGTATCTGTAAAACTTCTTGAGATACTTTTCGAACTATAAACTATAAAAGCCTGGCATCTTCCACGAAATTGATGCAAAATTCCTACACTTGTAGCTACTGGAGATATTTTTCCTTGGCAAGCTCAATGAAGAAAACCCCCTGGTGTTGTTGATGAAGAAAACGACATCAGTACATTGTCATTATGTTAAACGCAAGTGTACGTGTAATTGATGTAATTGCACTAATACGACATCACTTAAAGCCAGCAGATACAATTTACCATCCAAATACCAAAATACAACCTTCATGCATGTGATAATTCTCTTAGTTGCTGTTTACTTATTCCAAATTGCATTTTTATACATTTTCAAAATATTATGAATATCATCGTTTTTATAAATACTATGTACTATGTTTTGCATTGTGCACGATCCTCAAGATCATGGATTTATGGCTTCCAATCATCAATTATCGCATTTTTATTTTACTTAGTCAGATAATTCAGTGTTGGTACTCCAACTAAAATTGATATGTCGTGCAAATTTTCCAGTTTACTTCGCTTTTCATCACTGCCATATTAATGTGAAAATTTCTAATGGGAAAGAAGTTTAAGAGGTACTCGCCTGTCACGAAGCAATGCGTTGTCTTTAATTTATGAGCATTCGATTCACAGAAAATTTGAAGTGAAAATGAAAATTTTCTCTTTCATTAATTATCGTATATAAATATGGAGTTAGTCTCTTCGGTGTTTTTACTTTGTATTGTACGGATCAAACATTTCTTAGTACAACTTCAGTTAAATTAACCTGTTTGTTAGACTAATAATGGTGTGCTTTACTATGCAAGTCAACCCTAGACAAGATCCTTGTAAAGAATATTGCTCCATATTCTATCCTATTTTCCCTGCCAATTTATGTTAGCTTCCATGGTACCTATATCCTACAAACTAATTAGTTCCAATTTCCTCGTATTCTCCGTTTTGACAATACCACTAACAAATGCCAATTTTTGTTTGATCTAATTGCAGAGTTTCGACTATACAGAATTGTGTCAGTCTGGTACGTTATTAGATGGAAATGGTGCGATTCCAGTTTCAGTCAATAACATTCAACGGACTGTTAACGTCCATGCCGGTCAAAATAGCCCGACCACATCATTGGGCAATGGTAGTCATCCGGCATCAAGATCAAGGCCATGGCATGATTTTGGACGACAAAATGATGCAGATAAAATTCAAATACCAAAAATGTAAGTACCTCTTTGAAATGTTTCTTTATAAAACTTGTATTATTAGGCTTCCACACATATTACATCTCTTTAAGATGAGTAACTACCGCTGCCCAACTTGTTTCTATTTTATGGTTTCCGTATTTTCGGTGCAATAAAAAACGTACATAAATGGTTTTTATTAGGATTTATAAGACGAATGGAATTTTATCTTCCCTGGTTGCGGACTTTTCAAATTGTTACGTATAAATGGTTGCTTGCATGTTTCGTGAATGTTTGGCACCATAAAAATAAACGAGAAGTCTTCTACTGGGGCAAACTGCAAATGTAATTAAAACTACTGATGAGTAAATATGTAAAAATACCAATTACTCATATTTATCTACTGCCCTCGCAAATCATTGCAACTACCAAAAAAACACTATACTGACTGTATCTATGTATTTATTCGTATGATATATCAACTAGAGTAAGCGGTCTAAATCTCTTATTCTCATTTATTTTGGGAACTCCGTATTTGGAATTCGTTAGAGGAAAGAAAATAGCAAAATTGTTGATATCTCGTTAAGAGAATTAATTCCCAGTAGAATTCCCATACATATCAACTTTATCAAAAATAATTATTTCATTGCAAGTAAGTTGCAATTCGCTGTTGCTTGCAAATATGTTGACAAGTAAGTAAGTAAGTAGTAAGCTAGTATAAAATCGCGATTCAACTATGGAAAATTAATCGAAACGAATCTCATTTAAACCAGCAGTATTTAAAGATTGTAGGGTGATATAAATCGCTAAAATATAAGTTAATTCACAAAAATCCTCTAGACAATTTATTGCAAAAAAGTCCTCTAGACAATTTACTTTGAATATTTCATAAAAACACAAATAAAAATCGAAAAAAATTATGAAATTTGAGTTTTGCTTCATTTTTAATTTGTTGCGCCGGTCAGTATAGATTGCAGACGAAATTACGTCTAAAATTGATAGACCAGTAGCTTACTCCAAACCACAGTTTTATTTTATAGTGTATATATATATTTCGGGGGCAACCTACTCCCTTCATCAGTACAAAGCTAGCTAATTATGTGTAATATTATAATCTTTGTTCCTGGGTGAACAGTGTCTTTAATCATGTCGCACAATTTCTGTTTCACCTGTTGTCTAAGCGTTGACGGTTGACTGTTTATTGGTTAACTTGCATGCCACTATCTGCCTTTACAACCCACTTATTGCCTGTTGTTTTGTATACCTTAAGCGCCCCATTGATTCCTGCAATTGCCAAACTGACTTTTCTTGTAGCTTGAATTTTTAAACGTTGCTTTTCCTCTGACTTAAATTAGGACTTTTCGAAAGGATCCATAAATCTCCAGGGAATATTACATTTGTTATTGGAGTACATTTTCCGACTGCAAGGTGATAATTTATAAACCATAATTAATAATATTAGTAAATCACATGTGCAACTCGCAATGAACTTAAATAAAGCAGTATATATAAGGGCCGGTATGTGGGGTATAGAGTGAAGCGCTGCTATTGTCGATTTATAGCAATATATTTGAACCCTTTACAGGGCTTCCTGCCAAACCCAGTCACCTTCGGCTGTGCTCCACATGCTTTCACCCGACAAAATGACATGAAAGCTGCGTTTCATTTAGTGCACGGAATGCTCACTCGCGACGTCATCGTGGTCGTTCCTGTAAATTGACAGTTCTCTTTTAGTGAAAACAAAATGTTGAATGAAAATTCAGTGCTATGTGGTTCTGGAGGAAACGAAATACTAAAAGTGATTGTAATTTCAGAGAATCTCAACTCAAAATTGCCTGCTGCAATTGTCTGAGTTTGCGAAAAATATTTTGAGCATGCCATAACGGTCCGGCGCGCAGTATCATTTTGAATAAAAAAGCTCATAATCAAATGGAATGGAAATCTTCGCAATGACGATCATGGACGCCGCGAGCACCAAACGAAACGCGTCTGAAGTATGATACCGACCTCAAAACGAAATAGTATCCGCGATTCTATTTTGAAATTCAAATTCTAACTGCTTTGTTTCATGCCTTTCGCGAATTACGTGAGCCGTTATTTTTGCAATAACACGTAACAAGTGTCAACCACGACATCCAGAGCCATGCAGCAAACTGGAAAAGTGAATTTGGGCGATAGCCAGTTCGAAAAGAATCTTCGGCACATGGTTCCTTGATATGTCATTATCGAAAATTTACGTAATTTAGGTCTGTATATGTCCCACAAGCTCCAGATTTAAGATACATCAGGATGGCTGCATAACTTGTAGTTGAACGCGCGATAGAACAGCCTCTGATCTTGATCGCTAGATGCATCTGCATTTGTCTATACAGCTCGTGTTATTTTTCCCATTATGTCAATGTCATCAGCATTGACCAGCTGTTGCTGGCATTCATGTCAGAGTCGTGAACGGATGATAAGATTGCATTTGGCCGTGGTTGAGGGTGGTTTTATCTCACCTCATGCATTGATCAGGGTCAGTCTAGTACATGTTTATTATGCGGTAAACTATCCGGAGTTAAGTTAGTTAGTTAAGGGTGAATGGCAGAAGCATATTTAATATTTTCCAGTGTAAATCTGTAGTCACAGGAATATAGTAACTTCACTTGGTCATGTTATTTTTCTGATATATGTGCTTGCATATTCTAAGTCAGGAATTAAATTTCGCGAAACATAAAATGGTTAGTACATAGCGATTACATAACTTCAGAATCCTTGCAAAGATAACCCTTTAAATACGATTTTGTTCTAAAGGAGATTTTCGGTGTTTCTTCTGACGGTCTATACTGATATCCTTAACGAACAAGATTTTCAGATTTCCATGAATCTTCTGATTTCAAATATACATACATACATTCCAATGTTCGCTTGGTACCACATTTCATAATTCCCCTATTTCGGAAAGTTGGTTCAGGTAAATACTTGATAATGACAGTTAATTCAGTTGCTTACTACTTTCCTCGGATTTACCATGCCTGCGAGGGTATACTTTAGACTTTCGAAATCGCAGTCAAAAATTTGTTGCGTGCACAAACCACACAAAAATCTGTAGTGAAAATCAAATGAATGCACACTCCACATTACGAGTGATAATTACAACCGACAAAAACTCATAAATCATTTGATTAAAATGAGCATAAGAAAAGCATCCTCGCCAACTTTGCCTCAAATTCGCCAATCTCCTACGCATCAATTTGAAAATCAATGGATATAAATATCTACTCGGAAGTTCATCTTTTTATTAAACATTAATATTTCTAGTATTTAGACGTTTTAATAAGCGCCTTTACCATCCTTAATGGAAATCATTAATTAATCTCTGAATCTACAAACTTTGATTTATGCTCCTAGTTGCACCGTTCCCAACTTCAGTCAAACCACTTAGGTAGGTATGAAAAATAGAAGGTGATATGCAGTAAGACGGAATCAAGATCCCACTGACTAAATATAAATATTATATTCATATATACTCTTCACGAAATCCCGGGATTGGATAAGTTGAATGAATCGAATGACTCGTGTGACGAATATAAATTTCATCTAACTATGACCTGGAGCAATTGAGTGTGTACCTATAACGATGCTCAAGACGATCAGTGTATTGCAAAACAATTTTCTCGGCTCGTGGTTTAACCAGCGACACGTGTCCTCCTGTGGATTTGAAATAATTTCCCCATTATCAACGGGGCCTATAAAGTGTCTGTAATTCCCTCTGTTTCAACCACCACCGTGAGGATAATGAACTTCGACCGAAAATTGCTCTATTCAATGGCATTCTTCCTACCAAATATGTTCATGGGAAACATTAAATTCGTTCAAAGACAGTGTGCAGAGTGTTGACATTTTCCAATTATGCTAAAGCAACAGGTAAATTTTGAAACAGTATTCCTTGAAGATGATCAGGGTTGCCAATTAAGTTTGCTTTTAAATATCATTCCTATTTATTGTTGTGCCCATTAATAATTTAATACAATAAAATATATATTGTAAAAGTATACATTTACACCCTTTCCAAGAAAAAAACGTACTTATTCGTATATTTTGTAAAAGTTCAAATTTCAGCATTGCTTCAAACGGAAATTTAAAGTTTACCACAGTCTGAATTGATCCAGTCAACTGAACTTTCGGGGCGGTAGCTCTAGACTTAGTAAGATGTGTTTCTAGGAAAATACTCTGATTACTTTATTCGCGTTCTTGATACGCCGCTGCTAAGGTAAACGGTAACATGAACACATGAGTTTTAAACCACAAACTAAGCAACAACAAGGGACTATTGTTGCAAGTAAAGATATCACCAGGAAACTGTTGCAGCTACGACACTATACCGTAGTAAATTCGACAATAAATAAAACTTTTCTATCGACAGAAGACAATTACCAGCTTTCGTTTACCCACATCGATCCTTCCCGACCAGCACAGCAATTTAACATTAACATCGCTTGCAAAACAACGGGCAAGTAACAATTCAATTGAAACATTCTAACAACACTGTGGAACGACTCAAAGTCCAATCCGTTTGGCAATTTTTTTTCTTGAAATCTGTTGAAAATACAGATACATCGATTCGAAATAATAGAAGACAAAATAAAATTATCCAAGACACATTAAACATTCGAACAATTTCACTTGTTCTCCTCGCGATAGATGCATGTCTTCATATGTGTTGCAGAAGAAAAGTGGCATCATGTATGTATGTAAGCCTTGAATTTACCTCAGCGCACTAGTAAAAGCAAAGATGTTTTTTGTCGAAAGACGGTATTTTAATTGACATCAATCCGGGAACCCTTCGGATTGCTCTGTACATTTGTTTCCAAGAGATGTTCGGAGGATGCTTTTACCTGGTTGCAGATGGTCGGGTATCTGCAGATTACCGGGCACTGTGCATCGGTGGAAAATTGGAAAATCGTAACAAAATATAAATCAATGTCCACGTCGGTGAGGTAGTGCCCTCACTCACTCACAATCACATCGACATGCACTTACGGTCGCCAAGTTGCAATCTTACATGTTTCCAATTTGTAAGAAAATGCAAAGAATGAAATCAATTCTTGTGTTACAGTTCGAGATTCCGTTCTCCGTTGACTTTGGTCATTTTCTTCTAAATAATCAGGTGCGTGTGTTGCGAATTTATCTGGCTGAACAGTGCTTATCGAAAGCATTCTATCAGTCCTGTACTCCAATCTAAAAGGAATTATCTGAATACGTAATAATAGCTGAAGACATAATCATAGGGACCTCCAAAGATGTGTTCAACATGATACTTCTCTGGGTGCTAATGTAAAGTCAAAATTGCCTACGAAACAACCTTTTCTGCAGGAAAAACCCAGATCTGAAATTAATCCTGTTTGAATAAAAGCCCCTGTCCAGTATTACGAAGCAACACTCTAGTCTGAAGCTTGACTAAATTTTCTCATCTTTGTCGTGCGAATCCTATGTACCTCAAATCAACTCATATTCACGCATGTCAATGCCTCGGAGGATATTAAAATAAATATTTAAATTTATACTTGACCGACAGTCAATTACAGTTGAAATAACGATTATGAGAATTGTACACGAGTAATGAGCCCGAATAAAGCAGAATATCTTGAAGAGATCGAAAAAGTATCTTTTTGCTATAAATACACCACAGGAAGTGAAAGAAATGCGTGTATAGTCAAACGATTCAATGCAGACAGTTATAGATGCAACTTCACATGGTTCATTATGTGATTTTTGTTGTTTTGAGATTTATGCGTAATTTAATGGTCCTACATATTTCCATGAACGGAAAACTGTCAAATTAAAGTGAATAGTCACATTCATATTCGAAATCTATACACATTCATTTTATCTTTCCGATTGCATCATACAAATATGTTTGTATACTCATAGCAATAACACGATGCAGATTGTACAGTTTTTAAAATCATTATATGAACGAATTATTTTGATTTTGATGTTCACGTCAAATGTAACGAGTTTCATGATTGAAGTTATGATAAATGTGAATGCATTTAAATGTGAACGAAATTCAAGGATGCAATTCTTCTGATGGCTTGTATGGAATATATTCCACTGCAATTACAGAATACATACATCGAATTTCCTTTTTTGGTGGTTGTTAAATGTGCAAATTAAAGCTTATGGCGTTATTTAATTAGTTCCATGTTCTTCAGAAGTGTGTGTCATTTGAACGAAAGACATAGAATGTCTGTAAGACGTGGATTATGAGTTTAGAATTTATATCCAAGTATTGCGAGGTAATGGAAAAAAAGCGGGTTGCGCAATAATTTTGGATACTTAGAATTTTTGCAGAAATGAGGCAAGTTGCGTTTTCCTTCATTGTAATGGAAATATTTGAGAATTAATTGAAGCGTAAGAAATGCATCCTCTTCTTAACTGCAAAAATTGAAAAAATAGATAGGGCCAAACATAAAATTAAGCCCCGAAGAAGGAAATATCCCAGAAGCACTCCTGTTAAGACAAGTCTGAGTCACTACTACTATCATTATTTATGGAAGTTCCAGTCGGCTAGTAAGATTTTTAAGAAATATTTTCGGGAAGATAAGCCCTAAGTTAAAGCCCTGAAAAGACGAAATATAAACGAGACTTGTCAAGAATATTACTATAGATTTATTTTTCAAAAAAAAAAAAAAAATATATAAAATTAATTGTTAAGGAGGGAAATCTAAAACTGAAAATTCACCGAAAGTGTGGTTCATCATTGGTTTATTTGAAGTAAAACTAGACTGGTACTGATGCAGTACATAGTGGGGGAACACCTCTGCAGTTGCTTTAATTTAATTTGTTTCCCTTTTTGGAAGTTTTCGCGTTGCTGGTAAATTCGAGTAAAGTGGTTTTATTCAGTTTACAGCACTGTATGAATCATCAAATCTATTTGTTCCGTGTATGTAAATTCATATCTAGATCAATCGTTCTCACTCGTTTCCCGGATTGCCTTCTCAACTTCATCAGAACTAACATGAAGTTCTAAAGTCTCCAGTCCAGCTTTTAAGAATATCTTCAATGACAGTAACGGTTTCACCATACTTGCTTCTACAAGCAGGCAACGACACCTGAAAGGCATTTTCAAATCCGTCCATCCGTTGGTATTACATACATACTTTTGAATTTCACACGCTTTTAATCTCCTCAATTTGCTCTCTCTTGAACCGTCTTGTATTCAATCAGAAGGAATGCTTGCCTGTACAACTTAGATTTATATAGATGACAATGCTCATTATCACTCATTACAAGTGTGCCGTCTTTGCTGTCCGCTCGCATTTATATAATATGATATAAAATTGTTGGGTTTCACTGTTCCTATGGTTGCCCATGTGTATGATATGTTAGAAGTGAATTCCGTATCCGCATAATTTTTGATGTGCCTTTAAGGACGCTGCCCACATGGTTTATCGTTATATTTGATATTATTTACTTTCAGTGTTCTTCTAAGCAAGTTTGCTAAAATTTATGCTGTTTTATTCTCAAATGAAAATTGCAGAACTGGAGCAAGTTATCATCAAAGTTAACTATTATATGTACAAAAATTCGTCTCCATCTCTGTTGCCAAGCCTTAACTTAAACTTTCACAGTGATGATCAAGCAGATTGTGCTGTTATAAACGTGGAACCTTTCTACTACAATATATAATATTTCCTTTATTTTTCCCAATTGTGGCAAGATATATACAAATAAGTAAACAAATATTCAATTTTATTACAGATTCTCAAACGTAGGCTTTAGATATCACCTAGAAAGTCCAATTAGCTCATCACAGCGACGTGAAGATGATCGGATAACATACATTAACAAAGGACAATTTTATGGCATCACATTGGAATATGTTCCTGATCCAGACAAACCCTTCAAAAACACGACAGTCAAGGTAAGTCCTTTCGAAGCCATATTTACCATTATGTATAATTCATTTTGATTAGGAATGCAACTGCAATCAATGCAGAAAGTGATACGGATACTCCCTAAGATTCCTTACTCTGCTTTTTTTCATAATCTTGTGATTAATCCTTTTTGACATCCTCCAGGGTGTTAACATAAAATTCCAATTAATTACGTCGAAACGACAGTAGCATACAAAACTGTCAAAATTAATTTATGTTTGTTTTTCATTTTGCCCGAAGTAGTTACCTGTGTGGTTCAAAACAGGAGTCTAAGACACATAACAACCAGACTATATTATTATAAGATTTTTTGCATTTCGTGGCTGCACTTTTTCCGTTCAGAGTTGATCCGGAAGAAACATTTATCAGGGCTCAAGCTCTTCTGTATACTTTACGGAAGGCTGCCAAAAAGGCATCCTATAGGGGTGCATTCAAACAGCTATGATGAGATGAGCGAGGCACAACGAATTGTAAGATGATCGAAATTCAAAGATGAAAGAGTACCGGAAAAAATTGGGTTTTTATGCCCGGAATAAGAAAAAAGGATAATGACTTATAGTATTACATTGAAGATAACTTTATGCAAAACCTCCATTTCTATAATACATACTATACAAGATGAATTCAAAGGGTAGATTGGTGACTGTAGAAATATATCTTGACTCATCTTAACGTACCTATGCTCATCATTTCGGAGCAATATGACTTTTGTAGAATTTAATGGAAAAGGTGTTGTAGCGGAGGAGATGAAGTGGAAAAAGTTCTTTATCAATGCTGTACTTGTAGGGTATCGGTGCGATTCAGGAGGGTGAAATTTAATACCTTTCAGTATAAATGTATCACCTAGACTTTTTATGAGGCCATAAAGTTCATCAAGTAGGATGCAAAATTTGAATAAAGGCTAAAAGTATACAAGTACATGCATTATGTCTTTTAATTTAAATTGGATTAAATGATCCGTTACTATCCTTTATGGCAGCATGCATTTTTATATCAATCCTACTCGGCTTTCGGGGTGTTCTTCAAATTCCTTCTCATTCAGAAAATTCTAGTATCCATGTGCTTAGGGACACAGGAACTTCGAAACTAGATTCCCAAATAAAATAAATCGTCAATATATCAGAGATGAGTTTTCAAAAGAGCATTCTGAAAATTGATGAAATCACAAATTTTGCAAAAGGAAGGTGCTTACAAATATGTCCACTTTTATTCAAAATATTTGAAAATTAATTTTAAATATAATGCCGTAGCTACGAATTTAAATGAAGGCCAGGCCAGCAACTTTTCCACATTCTATTACGCATTCTTCAGTATCCGCCATATTCGCCGGTGAAGCATCCAATGTCACTTAGTTTGTTTCCTCAACAGTTACAATCTTTGTCATTCCATCGAAGAAAGGATAACTATCGAATACAATAGACACATAAATCATCACATTTTTTCATATCATCACACAGGAAAATTTGCATATAACGATTTCTTACCAATCCTTCTTCGCAACATGCAGATGGTCTAAAACAAACAAACAATTCACTCCCCAAACTCCTTCCCAACGGCGCACACATATTTATAGGTAATTCCGAAATATCGCCTTCCAGGACCTTCATGCACAGTTCACCCTATATTTGAATAAGAGTAAATCACCGTCATCATCATCATTCATCACATTTCAAAAGTTCTGCAAACACAGGGCCAGAAGTTCTATAATCGCTTTTTCACGTCCTTTTCGTTTACTGCGAAGGTGACATACATGTAAAGTCTGGGCCATCCAAGCATTCCGTCGTCGATGCAAGAACTATCAAACAATAGTATTCTCGTTTGAGTGTCCCTTAAGGCAGATATATAGGTCCATTGTTGTCTTTTCTCATCTTACAAATTATGGAGAGATTTCTATTTCCCTTTTCCCGTGCACTTCCGTGCACTGTAATGTGAGCAACCTCAACAAGACTCCCTTTTGATGTATTCCATACAACTCTCATTTTTATGCAAAAAAATTCATTTGTTTAACTATCTTTTGAGAACGATCAAAATGATACTTTCTTCCTTCCTTGCCCTTCAAGTGCCGCGTGTGATCTCAACAGTTACATCTTATCGTTCAAAAATATGCAAACTATGTTTCTGTCAATGCTGATGCGCTTAGACAGCTCATAAATGAGCTACATTTGATTTGACAAAGTGCTCTTAGGAGCATATGCGCTTAGCTGTTATTCGTTCGTTCGATTGTTACTTATAATACTACCTAATACAATTCACTGTTAGTCTATCACAGTGACTGTTACCACCAAGTTGAAAGGAACTTTGATTAGCAATTGTTGTGAGCTTGAAAGTGAACTAATCGGCACTACTATTGCGTGGAATTGGTATCAGAATGCGTCTGTATTTAATGGAAAAATGAAAAAGTCAGCAATTTTTCAAGATATAGAAAAGAGTATGCGATCAGATGCCTAAAATGGACCAGCAATAGCTCAAGGCTACACCGTCGTCAACCTGAATGTTATATGGCAAGTCTGTAGACAAATTCGGTAGGTGAGATGCTTTATCCATTGCCACGGTAGCCATAAAATATGATGCTTACTTGGCGAATACCATCACGCATTTGCAATCCTATGAATCTTTTTCTTTTTACTCTTTTTTACAAAAACACACTTTTATAGAAAATTCTTCGACACAGACTTGCAGGTATGTAGTCGGGAGGTGCCTCGGTTGCAACTTGAATGGGTCTTTTTTCTGCCAAAGGAGAAAGAGAAGAATTTTCACTAACTGTAAACTGTCTCTTACAGTTCGAAAATTGCAATTTTAATTAAGATTTATATCTTAAAGACACCTTGTTAACATGTGAGCCTATTTTTAGTAGACTACATCACGGTTGCAACCCACTCTGCAATCTCTTCATACAATTTCTAGAGATATACTACTTAGATTTACTTCCAAGACCATGTAACTCTTCCACTGTGCAACACACAGAGCATAATAGTTTCAAGCCTTCATGCAGACGCACCCTGTGCTTATATGTTTATAAAATACATACATACATACCTCAAATTGAGATTACATTAAAAGTGGACAAATGACTTCTTAGTGGACAAACGACACATGTGGCTATTACTCTTATCCATCCATCGTTTGGTTTGACCATCCGGTTGTCTGTCTGGCTGGTACTTGGCTAGTTTTGAATATGACCGGTTAGTTTTCCAATAGAAAATGGTTCATTTATGGCCAATGTATATTTATACGCATATGACGTGGACTTTTCTAACGACGACAATATTTCATCAAATATCTTTTAGACGATAACGAACTTCGAATTTTGAAATATGGGACCCGTTTCTTTGCATTTATTTTGTTGCCTCCGTAAAGAGAAACAATAACATTCTAATCAGTAGAATCATAGCTCCAAAATAATTACAACACAGTCGTCTACTGTACATTAATATGGATTGCAATATATAAATTAGCCGAGGTTCTGCAAAATAAGTGAAATGGATTTAAACCCATTTTTGAAAGTATGCTAAAGGAGCAAATTAGCTTTTATATGAAAAACTTCTTGGATTTTTTCAATTTTACCGATGGTGCGCCGGGAATATAGATAAAGTAACAACATTCCGTCTAGAGGACTAGGTCTACAGATCTAAATTTATGCCTAAAGCTTTTTCTGTATAATATTCAAATCTCTTTAACTCTTCTTTGGAAAACTGATATTGCTAAGTTTCACGTATTCAAAATGCCATCATCACAGGTATTCAAAATCCATCCTACATTAAACTTCGAGGTCTGACGGCATAATTATAACAGTTTATCATCCCAAATTAGCATATTAATAAACAAATTTGCTTCCAATTAAATCCTACAATGATTCTCCATTATAAATATTTTCCATAAAGATAACCATTTACAATACGTCTCAAGTAACAATTGACCATGTCTATCCAAAAAATATCTTTGAGATGTATGTCTAAATTCTAAATATGTTTTTATCTTGGTATTTTCTTTATGATAGGCTCATATGTAAGATATCTGTTCGCGTTTTTTTCTACGCTGTTTGTTAATTGGTATGATTGTTGTTATTTTTATTATCATCACCTCACAATCGTTGAGTGCCTCAATTAATTCATTTGTGTTTTTGAAGTATATTCAATGTTATTCTCATGGATTTTTCGTAAATAATTAACGCTTCGTTTACACTTAGACAATATAATAGGCATTGAGTTGAAACCGCCAAACGAAGCGTAGTCTTTGTGGCTCAAATATATATGAAAGTCACTCATGCGTCCATATTTTTCTCATATCATTGATCAAAATACCTTCCACGTAAGTGAAAACGGTAAAAATGGGGAAATATGATATTTTCTTATGCTAATATAATCGCTGTAATATGTCACTTGCTATTTATATGGAAAATGAAAATTGAGATCGAATACTCTCGCTAGCATCCAAGAATATTTAAAAAAAATCCATATCTGACAAAAAACTGCCGTTTTTAATAAATGCCACTTGTTTTTTTCTGTTTGAACACCCTAAGAAAAATAGGTGCAACTGAGTCATTGACACATCCACTGTATTTATAAATTTTGCCGAAACTGTCTATGTCTATTACATAGAATGGTAGAAAGACATTAGTAGTGAAAGATTAGTTAATATGTTAGTAGAAAAAATTAGGTAAGGTAGGTAAGGTAGATTCCTCATCTTCCATTAACATCCAATGCCAAAACAATTCTCAATTGAAAAACTGGATATAGATATAGGAACTATACTTTATTTTTTCCAAGGAATAACGTGTTTTTCGAGAATATCAGTAATCGTTAAGCTTTGAGTCAATATGTTCGAATCACTAATTTTTTTTTTTTCAGTTTAAATAAAAATTTTTGGAGCTGGCCCAGTATTGTTTCAACTTTCTCAATTATTTTTAGGATGATACTATAGCATGGAACTAAAACTAAAAGTTAAAAAAAAGCTTTATAAAGATTGTATTCAAAATTGAGAATATTTGTCCTAACCCATTGCATAAGAAACTATACCCATTTTCGAATACTTTCAATTCAAATATTAAGATGTATTGGTATTAAATTTCGGCGCTCCCATCTGCAAATTTGTGTAATACTACACTCATATGAATAATATTCATTGAAATTTGACATATTTTCAAGTCGAAGTGACATCTGTATCAATTTTTACTATCTGACATACTTAAATATGTGTCATCCATGAATGAATTCCGTTCATTTCTTCACATCTATATGCGTTTGTTCAGTCATATTCGTGGAATATAATGTATCGTACACATAATGTTTAGCATAGTTGATAATTATGACATCGGCTGTAGCAATAAATTCATGTAAAATTTAAAACACAAAAAATATGATAAAGCCTCTTCCTAGTGAATGGAATGTTTAAACAAATCAGCTGTAATCGTAAGTTCTTATAAAAAAAGCGTTGTTTCACATAAGTTTCATTCTTAAAATAACTGCGTTAAGTTTATATTAAATTATTCAGCAGATTATCATTTTCATATACATCCGATCTCCCTACTCCATTCTAATAGATATCCAAGAAACTTTCGCATCATCATTAAATTAATTCACTTTCGTCAATGGAAACACGTGAAATGATGTCCAAAGCGTTTCATTAATAGAAAGAAGATTTTTATGAAGGAAAGAAACTAAAGCACGAAGAAATAGATATGGATAAAATAAACATAAATCACGGTATTAGATGACGATTATCTGCTTTTTCGTAGATCAAACATCGAAATTGGTTTCATTTATAGTTGGCATTCGGATAGTTTCCACGTGTAGTCGCTTCAAACCATATAACTACATAAATATAAAAAGACATAAGCAACGGTTAATACTGTTTATATTCCAAATTGTGAAGAATTTAGGTAATGACGGAAGGTGGTCTTAGAAATAATCAAATAATGGTTAAACGATTGTCTAGTTAAATGTCTTCTACTTTTCAAATTATTCTTCTATTTCATTAAGTAGGATATATCTCAGCTTTCCACCACGCTCAAAAATTCAATTAAAACTGGCCACTATAATCACGGATAAAATCTTTCACCCCACTATGTAACTGTCACTGGCTATAACCATTTTCAGAATATTTACTTCATCGGATTCAAAGTGAAGCGTAATAAAAATATCTAAAAAGTACAAACTCGGCATTCGAATGCTTTAATTGCATGGTGCACATACGGACCCATATCGCTGATGCAAAAACAGAAGCGGATTACATGGCATAGCCATTATGTGCGTAGATAAATTCTGTAACTTTAATACATGCATTCATAAGAAAGAAGAGAGTATATCTTCCGATCATAAAATCTGCCCATCAAATATCCAAGGAACGATAAAACGAAGGATAAACGCTAAGTCTTCACATCGGAAAGTATTAGGGTTAAGCTGCAGTCGATCCGATGAAACTCCAAACTTCGATAAATTAATGTACTATGTAGCATGATGAAAGATGTGACAATTGAAAACTGTTAAAAGGCATTACATATCAAAATAACAGGAGAATATTTCACTGATATTGTACCCATTACTGTAATATTTTTTGCATTAGGAAGTAGATATCTAAGACATTAAATCTTTTGTATATTTCACCATCTGCTTGTACAATAATTTTTCCATCCTAATCTATAATTCGTTGGCCGTTTATTGGTTAACAAATATGGTTTTATTAAAAAATGACTTCAGTCTTTTCTTCTAAATAATTAAAGTCCGTATTATTCTTCATTTTTCTGAAAGAATAGAGTGATTCCTATCTATTTGATGGCGTAACGTACTAATTTTGATCAACAACTTACTCCTTAATCCTGGTGCAAGTATTCTTATCAACAGTCACTTTGAATATATTGAACAATTTAATAAATTGTACAATATCCATTCTGTCCCGGGAAACAATTTCAGTGAATTTCATTTCCAATGAATTTCAAATTAAATATTAGCAAAATAAAACGTAGAGTGATTATAATAAAGCAATCAAACTACCAAACACCAATGACAAGATCAATAACACATTTTGAAGATCAAAACACAAAAGGACAAGGACACAGAGGGCATTGGCTAACTGTTTTTCATACATGAAATAAATCCACTTTGAAGGTCTTAATTTTAAAAATGCTAAGAAGGCGACGTTGAATATAATGTATATGGTTATGCGATATTCATACATTTCACTGATCTTACTTTATACGTATAAAATTATTTTCAAACTCAGATCATTGGGATATTTCTAGAAAATTACAGTTACGTCCTTGAGACGGTCATTTAGATATTCCAATGAATATTGATAAAGTTTTATCGAATATTTCATTCCAATTGTGTTCGTTTTATTATAATACGATTGTCACTTTGTTTATTGTTGGGCGAGGTATTGTTGATGTCTATTGGTATATTCCTCTAGTCTTCAAATGTAGGTATTTCTATAAATACTCCTTTTTATGACTTAATTAATTGTTGAGTGAATTAGGGGAGATGTTAAGGTCACAAAAACAAAAGGCGGTTCAAAATATAAGCAAAATTATATTTACCCACTGACAGAATTTTCCCTTTTCAACTAGTTGATATTAATTTCGTAGAATTTTAATAATCTTTTAAATCTAAACAATTTTCTTTGTCTTTCCAGAGTGTCATAATGTTAATGTTTAGAGAAGAAAAAAGCCCAGAAGATGAAATTAAAGCGTGGCAGTTCTGGCATAGTAGGCAACATTCTGTCAAACAAAGGATATTGGACGCTGGTAAGTTTTAAATTCATTTTTCATATCTTCCTTCATAGAAATTATTGAGGAATATATTAACGAAAATAATGTTCTACTGGAGATCACACAAAAGATTTCAAAATAAATTAATCTACGCAATCATCACAGCAAGTCAGTATTTATGTACCTTTTTTATCAAAGAATACACTCATATCATTCATTCTAATGACGTTGATGAAAGGAGAAATAAATAATCAACAAGCTTTTTTTGCTGTCGATAATCTTAGATATTTAAACAAAGCAATGTTAGACGTCATGCTGGGTACGATAAGGTCAAATGATCACATATGAACAATAAAGCTATCATTGGTTAAATATGAATGTTTTAACATTAAGATTAATTCACTTAATATACATGCATGTGTATATGTATTTTTATACTAAATCATTCTATCCAGATCGATCTGAGGTTGCTCTAATAAGCACAATTTTTCAAAGACGTTGGCATGGGGTTCCCGAATTGTATGAGGAAACTTATTAATACCAAAAACATTTCCAAATGTGCTAAATTTCTACTACTCGCATCAATTAAAAAAGAAAAGAAAATAAATCCATATATAATGTTGCAAAAATAAACTTGAAACACTACAATTCAGCTTAGCATACAATAATTTAAGGCTACACCTGAGTATTATTTACTAAGGTTTGTTAAAACCAATAAAACCATAGTCATGTGGGGTACCAAACAAAAGGTCTCGTTTAGTGCTTTCCGAAACTAGTATTATTTTTGCCATTGCAACTCAAATATCTGAAAAGAAATATTGTGGTCCATCCATATAATATCTAGGCATCCAAATACTCTCCATACCAATGGCTGTTACATAAAGTTAAAAATAGTATATTATAATATTTATTATAAGTATATTTTCCGGAAATTGAATAGGAACCCCCCTTAACTTTATCTTAGAATCATCAAAGTCTGCAGTAATATAGGCTATACCATAAAGCATAATACTACTAAGTTTAGTGGAAATGATACTATTACTAACAGAGTTAAAATAGGTCCAAGTTGTAAGTTTTGTCAAAATTTCTTGCATTCTGAGACTTTGAATGTCAGTGTCACCTAGGTCCACTTAAATATTTTTACATAAGAGTATCCACTTAAATATTCTTACATAAGAGATACACAAACCATTCCATACTTTAAGTGCTTAGCTTCCGGTTTCCCGACTTGTTATTCTCATGGCTTTATACCTTAGAAAGGTCACATTTGTGTCATTTATTTGCCATGATTTTACATTCAGCTTAAGGAGTACGAAGCTTAAGGAAGTTCCTCACAAATGCAGAGCGAGTATACCATTCTTTTAGTGAATATAATCATGTCCAAACAGGTATTAGTTCTGATATTAACTGTAAAGAAGGAGGAGGGGGGCGGGCGGGTGAAAGTAGTCAAAGGTCCGAGCTCAGAAAATACCTAACCGAAGAATTGGAAAAACAAGTCGGAATACCGGAAGCTGGGTTCTTCGGGTATAAAGAGTTTATGTTCATCGTCTCTGTACACGGTTTTCCATTCGTACATAACTAAAAATGGAAAAGTATTCCTTCATCAATTGCTAAACTCCAGATATACATATGGCACGTACATATTAAAGACATGGATATTACTAATCCTAAATACGCAAACGGTACCCACCCAAATTGATCCAACACACCTTCACGCATTTCCACCTTACTCCGTGCACAAAAGCATACATACGTAGACACAAATCCATCTTATTGAATATTACCCGCAAACTTCATTAGCACTTACATGTACATACAAATGCGCGTCACGAGCAATTCATACTGATACACAAATAACCGGAAAAAGCTAAGAAAAGAAAACTAAAATATCTTCTTGGACCCGCCTTTCATATAAGTTGATGAAGTCATACGCCTCTTAGAATGCAATAAATTTGCGTGAAATGCAAAAGTTTGAACGTCCATAACTTTGTTAATAATAGTAAGGTTTTATTCCCAGTTATGTCTTTTACTTATACTATCCTTTATATCGGTACCAAATCTTGTACTGTACTTGAAATTAAGGGGCTTTTCGAGTAAATTTCTGAAATATGGCAATATGCTATTATTAACTTTATTTGAAAAGATATCGGAATAGGATCTAATTTGAAGCCTAGATTTCATATAGATGCACGATTGTAATTTTTTTTTAAATTTGTCGGCTGGATAGGTTCTGAGAACGAGACGTGTTTCACATTTTAAACCATCACCCCATGTTCCAAACAAAGCCTTAAACAAGCCGGAATACCGGAAGCTCGCGCTGTACACGTATATGCTCGTTTATCAATTGATCGTACCCATATTTCCGATTTACTTCTTATATCTATCTGAATTAGGCACTACCCGCAAAGTCCATTAGCACGCATATACTATATACCTACATACACACATGTCTCCTTGGAATAATTGATATTCATATACAAATGATTAAAAAACTAAAACAAAATAATTCTTTTCCACCCAATTCATACGAACTTACTTCGTTGTGGTATTGATGAATTGATATGTGATGATGATGTCATGCAGGTTGTAGAGTGCACAAAATTCACAAAAAATTGTAAGGTTTTACCCCCTATAACTTTGTTAATAATAGTTTTTTTTTTTCAAATTTGACCAAATTGTGCATTATGTTCTTCATTATACGCATGTCAAATTTTGTACTTCTGCGATAAACATAAGGGGGGTGCCGGGTAAATTTCTAAAATGTGGAAATATACTATTAATAACTTTATTTGTGCAGATATCGGAACCGGATATATTTTGAGGCCTAGATTTCGTAGAGTTGCACTACTGTGATTTTTTCGGGTTTTTCGATTGGATAGGTTCTGAGAACGAGACCTGTTACACTTTTTGATGGTCATATTTGGAGCCCTCACCCCCCTATATTTCACCCAATATCAAATATTGAACCAGTTTCGAAAATTACTAATTGAGACCTCTCATTTGATACCCCACATGGCTACATTCTGTGAAAAAAAATGTTGCAGCCTCCTTTCACATGTATGGCTAACTCCCCCTTAAACTTAACACAAAATGGCGTCAGTTGCTGCATGTAAAGGGAACGGCAGATCACATACTTCTACCAATTTTCATCACAATCGGTCCAGCCGTTTCCGAATAAATCGGCTGTGACAGACAGACAGACGGACAGACAGACATCGAATCGATTCTAATAAGGTTTTGTTTCACACAAAACCTTAAAAACATGGTAAGGTCCCTAAAAGATATCTAAACCTCAAAATACTTTTCAAATTGATATCTACTTAGTATATTACTAGAATTTGGGAAATAACTGGAACCCCTTTAAGTTTAATATAGAAATGTAAATTGGCAATAATATAAGCATCAGTTCGAAGTTGTCAATATTGTGGAAAACACGCCTTGACATATAAAGAATTAAAAACACTTTAATTAATTTTTCTACGAAAGGATATAATTTTATTGATTACAGAGTGACAGCATTTCGGTCACTAGTTGTACCCTCTTTCAGTACACTATCAACCGCTTATATTGGGTTTTCCTTCTGTTACTGATATATTTCAGTAATCCTGTGTCGCTTAAATACTAGGTGTTATTTTAATTGGGGAAACAAGAGAACTCAAGATATCGAGGATTCGATTATTTTTATTTTGTATGTTAAATAGCAGTTGGTTCATTTGCCACATCTCTGAGCAACTTTGATTGAATATTGCCGGTATCATGGTTTAAACTACTTTCCTTTCCTTCACGTAAAATTACGAGGCTCGCGCACCTAGCTTCTTGCTGCTCCTGCATTCCCTAACTAGGTACACGCTGCCCCATGTGGCTTCAGAGATGCGCTCTTTTCCTTTTCTTTGCTAGCCGTTTCTGCTTCTCTTGCGTGCTTTCCCCAGCGGATCAAAACCAGCCTTGGTTTATTCTATGTAAATCTTCTCAGTCTGGACGTATTACTTTTACCATTCCACTGAATATGTGTTAAGATTTTTGGTCTTTAAACTGTTCTAGTCTGGTTTTGATTTGGTGTAGTTGTAAGCAACTCTCTCGATTTTCAACTCTTTCGTGAGTCTTTTAAGTTTTGACAAAGCCGCTAAATGCGGCCCTTTACCCCTATTCGTCTCTTCATTTTAAATTTGGTGACGAAAGATGCCAGAGCCCGAAGAGATCCCCAAAACTTTCAACTCTAGAAAATTTTGCAAAGGAACCAAAGTTGTAGCAACATAATTAGTAATAATGGGACCACCAGTAGCTGACGCGATGAAAGACTAAGATATTCCATCTTCACATTACTGAATTCGACTTTAAAATATTCAGTGGCTCATGACTTATCTACGCCAAAATATGTTTTTACGCGCAAAAAATTAATGTCACATAATTTTCAAACGCCAACCATTTGTTTCTTGCATAGAATGCTTATGTTCATGTTTTCTATTGCCATTTATTACATATCTATATCATACATATTGCTAATCAAGCATAATCATAGCATGAGTTAGAATGCCCACAGAAAACAATTAATTTCTACTTAGCAAACAACTCTTCAATAGTAACACACATGGGTTTGTTTTGGTGTTCCACGTAAAAGTAACAATAGCTAACAATATGCCATAACACCTATTGGAAGTGATATCAAACAATCATTCAAATTTATCGATTAAAATTTCCTGGTTAATTTTTTCAACAATAATTATCACGTTAAAACTATTCATTAACTCCCAAACAAGTTAATACAAATGACTAGTTGGTGAAACAGCTTTCCTGTTACTGCTAGAAGTTTTTTATGATGTTGAAAATTTTAATTAAATTCGATTAATTACTGGTTGCATTCAGGGAAAGGCAAGGAGTTTAATTAATTTGGCACGAGATTCAGTGGTTCATTAAGAAGTTGATTTCTTGGATAATAAGATGCACTTATATTGATGTATACATTGTTGACTCACGAATATTTTCGAAGACAAAGTTAAAGTTATCTTGAATTATCAAAATCTCTTGAACATAAGTGAAGGTTTTAATATAAGAACAGAAAATTTAAGGCTGTTTCCGAGGAGGAGGACATTTTAGATAAGAAATGCGTGTTTTCACCAGATGCGTTTTATAGCCGTTCTATTATTGAAGTTAAGTTATTTACTAAAGCCGTTAGGTTAAATTTCTTTGCTTTCATAAATTATTCATATAAAGTACAAGAACAAAAACAACAATTCTAAAATAATATTCGCTTTATTCGCAGATACGAAAAATTCAGTTGGTTTGGTTGGATGTATTGAGGAAATCGCACATAACGCCATTGCTGTATATTGGAATCCTCTGGAAAGTTCAGCGAAGGTGAGTTTTCTGTTATCAGTTTTAAACAATATAATCTTAATCGCTGTGAAAAATCAAGAAACTGAACTTGTCAAATACATCTTTTATTTGGCTTACAGTTAGAAAAAGATGAAGCCGGAAGCCCTTGCTAGCATACATTTGTTGAGTTGTTGTTTAAAAAGGCATTATTAAACCCAACGCAAAGAAATACATATAAATATAAAAATTGCTTTAATAAATGTAGATAACACTATTCAATTCGACCAACTTGCTTCAATTTCAAGATTATTTATATTTTAAATTCCTGATAATCACTATAAAATAATTCTTTATAAAAACTCTTGATTGCTTATTGAAACTAAAATTGTCTGCAAATATTTATCTCTCACAAATGAAAATATCTGTAACCTAGTTATTAGAATAATCAAGACATGCCCCACAATTAACACTTTGTCACAGTTATACCCATCCAAGAAAATTAACTTTACAAATTATCATCACCAATCTAATGAATCCTAAACGTATGTATATACATACCCACATTATTCAAGTGCTTCTTTAAATGTCTTTAACACTTTCTGTAAGCCATTAGCATGGAAATATTTTATGTACAAATATAGTATCTTGGGTTTTTATTCACTCTCAAATTTCGATATTACAAAACAGTCAATTATCATGTTCGCAAATAATTTTTAACATGATACAATGTGATTTGCGAAAACCATTTATGAACAGAATATATGTATTTTAAAAAAAATATAAAGTTTGCGAATGGCGCGTGCGTGCATAAGAAATCAAAAACCTAATTATCTATCGCGTTTAAATTTCATAAACGCCACTTACAACTTGGTTAGACTTATTGTTATTCAGTTTTTAATTCACAACTTCCAAAGTACAAAATCCAAACTTTTCCATAATTTTGTTTGTCCGAAAGCTTTTCTTATGGAATTCATCTCGCTTTTTCCATTTTTTCTTGAATAAAACACTCAATAGTCAGTAGTAGCATTTCCTAGAAAGAATTCTTATCGTAAAAATAACAATCAGATTATTCCGAAAGTAAAGCCAAAAAACATGATCATTTCTATTTTATATAAGGAAAGTGCGTGTCAATATGACACAATGATAAGCCTATAATTTGCTATTTGAGCGGTTACGATTGAGCTCATGAATCCTAATTAACAGTTTGTTTTGATATCTTACATTGACCAATGCTTCTGTCAACAATTAATATAACCTCCGGGGTAAACGTAAAAACTTGCCTATCAACACATTCAACCCATCCCTGAACTTTTCAGTCCATTTTCACCTGTAGCGCTTTAGCATATAAAATATTGCAAAAAATATTCAAGTCATAAACTGTGACCTGAAAACTACATAAATATTTTGATTTTAGCTATTCTCTATAGAATTTTAAAAATTGAGATACGCTCATAACCGAAAAAGTGTTCAAGGAACTCAGCTTTCCCATCATCCCAGCAGTTCAGACAAATTCACACACAGAAATGACTCACCAGTCAAGGAAACACATTTATATCCAATTGACCATTACTTTGTAGTGAAAAATTTAGACATATATATTATGATCATCATCCATTTAGTATATTCCTACATTAACTTCAATATATACAGTGCGTTCGATAAAATTAAAAGTATTAATTTTTCATGTTGAATCCCCAGAGGACCAAACACATCATCAAGTAAAACAACAAAGTGCAAATATTTTTATAGTTGAAAAGATATATGGCAAAAACGAAGGTCTTGGAATTTTGATACTCACAGACAATTATTGGTTAAAACTATTACGGTCCCGAAATGGAATTTTAAATGAAGATCGACAAGGTCGGAAATTTTGGCACTTCCAAGATTGATCACTATCATAAGTGTTTTGATTGATTGTTGTATTATCAATGTAACGCGCTTGGTTTTCTTGTGAATAGAAGATGAATAGGCAAAGTTAATTAGTTAGACTACACACGCTATTCAGTGGAATAATTTTTCTTATATACAATAACCCGCTTCACAATATGATTTTCTCGTAAGTACAACATCCAATTCGCCATTGTAAATTCAAGAGCAAACTTCCTCTAATTATGTATTCAAGACACCAGATTTGCTCTCCTTTGCCATGTAACCTGACGAAATTTGCATGCACATATAGAAATGAGCGATTATGATCAAAAAGTTTATTAGTTGGAAATACTAAACCCCTTCATACGATAGTTCCAATAGCTCGTTTTCATGTCACTAATCCACTTCTTATACAACATACTGCAATCAAGCATCCTCTCTTACATTTCATAATCACAATTTATAGCCCATTTTTAGAAACGTCTTCATCAGTATATATCGAATCCACTTAAAACTTTATCTCAATTGAAGAAATTGACTTACTTTTTAATCTTGTCTCATGAATATTGCAAAAGCCACTTCTCCAGATAAAAGTGCAACAAATCCTAGACTAGAAAGCAGGAGCAAAATCTTTTTAAATGAAAATTTATGTTCATTCCAATCATATGGAAAAAGAAAACCTTGCCTAAAGGCCTACAGATCGTGATACTCGAGAATCTTATCACCAACATGGACGATGGTTCTTCTTCGATGCAACGAAAATATTTGAAATCAATATACACTCAAACATACTGCAAAACCTATGTCACCTAGGAAATTTTATCATTATCTGTATTTTTCTGAAATTTATTTCTTATGAAATGTGTTTCGTATCATTTTTCCATTAATTAGTCACCTTTCCTGCATAATTTACGCCCTAAACCGCCAAAGTCCCCATGGACTGACCAATAAACACCAGCCGCCAGTCTAATTAAAATTCAGCAAAGTGCCCAGTAGAACTCAAAACGCGAATAAATAGAGCCAGCGTTTGGCCTGCATCTGTGAACATTCAGATACAGCTCTTCCGCTATAGGAAAATGATCTCACATTGAAATATATTATAAATAATGTTAATAAATTTTAAAACTAGCAAGTTATTAGGGCACATGTGGTTGGCGAATGGATACTTTTCTAGGTACCAATCTGTATTGAGTGTGCATAGTCCATATGGTAGGCTTGAGTGCTGTTTCTGGGATTGCAGACGTTGCACAAAACAGAGTACTGTAGGCGGATATCTAAGTAAGCAATGCAGCGGTTGAACAACAGAGGCTACCTTATACTTAAGAATCCAACGAGGAAAACTGTTTCTCAAAGTATATTACCATATCATCCGTCGAATTGTTTTTATGTATCTAGAACATATTAGTTATTGCATTTGTATTTACTTTGAGCCGGCTAAAATCATTGATATTGAACCGAATTAAAGGCAAATTAATAATTATACCTACTATACTAAGTCCTTACCACATATATAAATAAATGCATGTTTCCTTCACATATATCCCCACTAATTTCCTGCAATACCACGATTGGAAGTATGTATTTTCTGTATGATCAGGAAAACATGTGCTTTGATTAGCTCAACTAATTTCCCGTAATATTACTTTAATGGGTCGTTCTTGCAATATTCATTCATGAAATCTAGAAGGCGGGTTTTAATTAGCTCTATTAATAGGTAGGCTACCAAGTTACAGACTCTGCATGAAATAAGGGAGGCATGCAAAATGGAGTATCTTAAACTCAATTTTGTTCAAGTACGGATGGAATTGTTTCTTTTTACAAATGGTATTGCCAACGTGGTAGTTTAAATGTAACCTGGAGGCAAGTCTCGACTTGTATCATTTTAAATACTGGTAATTAACTTTTCACATTAACAGAAACATAAGATTGTTTGGATAGTTACAATAGGTTAGGTGTATGGAAGCAGCATTCGATATTGTTATGATACAAGTAGCACCACTTATTATCTTTGATGATTTTCTTTACTATGAACGTAAAGTAAAAGTAATTTAGGGCAAGCAAACAAGCCGAACGTCAACTCGATTTCATAATAAACATATCCTAAAGAGATTCCTTATACTAAAAAATCAAATGACGTCCACATCGCACAATATTGAATTTCGAGTTAGTCGCTTAACTCTTTTAAACTTAACTTTAGAAATTGAGTTACTTTATAAACTAACTATTTACACGTAGAAACTATATTTAGAAAAAATTCATGATAATGATGAATTGACGAACATTTAAAATTTGTTTGTTGATTTTATTAGTATTATGGAAACTGCACTTCCAAATGGCAGATAGCATACATTTTCAAAGGATACTCAGCAACATTATTATGACGAGCTTTTATGTAGTTTAAATTATTTAGGACCAACTAGTAAGTCAAGTTCATTTACTCCCTCGAATAACAATTGTCCAGTTATGGATCAGACTGACAAAAAAACATAGTATTCAGAAGAAAACCAATAGCATTGAGCTGAATTATTACTATAGGAAGCTGTTGATGAACGTGGTGCGATAGTTCCAACTTTATGTTAGTATATATGATTCAGTATTATTCATTTAAATATAGAAATGCATCTCAAGTCTCAATATCAACATGAAGTCAAGGCTAATGTTTTCCCTATACTGCTATATGGGGGCAGCAGGTGGAAAGTTCGGGCCACTGTTACTCGAAAACTCCAAGCTTTTATTAACGCATACTTGAATTGTATCATCGAGCTACTCTGGCCTAAAATAATGTGAAATGAAGAACTCTATCATTCTACGGGTCAAATGACCTTAGAAGTGCGGATCATAAAGTACATGGCGCAAAACAGTGGAGGAAGAATGCAAGTCTCTCGGAAAATCATTGTGGGAGCTGAAGAACATTGCGAGAAACTATAAAAGGTGGCACTTAGTTATGTCTAACGTACTATGATACGCTGCGTAGGGGCTTATCAAATGTAAGAGTAATTAATATTATCTGTTGAAAAAAAGCCCCATCAAACATTTTCAGAAAACCATTTCATTCACTGTTAATTCCTGAAAATATTAAATAAAATCTCACTGAGACTTTGGTGTATAAAAGATTTTTTTCGCTGTTCGTTGCGTACTATATATATGTAACTCATTCAACCGATGGCTAATTCCCATTTTTTGAGGTTGTCATAATTTCGCAATTATCCGGAAGTAGTAATTAATACGCGAGTTCATTTTGTCCAACGTTTTGTAAAAATACTATCAACGATATTTCATTCCAGTTTCACGCTTATCCAAATTTAGTACTTGAATAAATTATTATAGAGCGTATTTCTTCTCTTTGTCGGGAGAGCTTTTGAATAAAGTGGACAAAGCTGGGATATTACCATTGATTTACTTTTAATTATTAAAATTATAATGTTCATCTATGGTTTTCTGTAAAAACAAAACAGTTTCAAGGGATTTGACAATGTTTTGCCCCAGAAAAAAAATTATATTTTTTGCAAACTTTTCTTTTACGAATTATGTTTGTATAATGATTTATTTCGTCTTAAAGCAAAGGTAGTCCATAAGCGTTGCCAAAATCTACGGTTTGGATGGTGTGAAACCAAAAGATCAATAAACAAGTGGCTGTCGTTCCCACCTCAATCAAATTTCTTTTTGCAACAAAAAATAAAATGGCGTAAAATATCTGCGAAATCGACTTTTTTTGTAAACATTTTATTGCACAGAAGTTGCGAAATTGTATATTGTAACTTGATTGTAGGGACGAGTGCCGTTCATGTATAGACTACGTGGGTAAAATTTCAAACAAATCGGTTGATTAGTTTGGAAAAAAATTACAGTGCGACGTTCAAAAGTGCTGTTTTGAGAAAAACGTGTTTAATTTTTTTTAACGGAAAATCGTTGATTATTGCCACATAGAGCACCACACTTGAGTGCGTAAATTTCGCTTTTCTACAATCCAGCTCTTTTACGTTGAGTTATATTTCTTTCGAGGAACCCAAGCTAAATAACTGGTAGGTAAAAGGGCGCGGAATATGCTTTTTAGGCTAATAAAGGCCTCACAAAAATCATTATAATTATAGAAGTACTGTTCGAACTTCGTCAAATTTTAACACAGCACTTTAAAAAATGCAAAGCAAAATAAATTATTTTTAAAAAGAACTAGGCTGGGAAGACCTCTTAAAATGGTTTTACTGACTATCCGCCTGTTTTTCTTTACACGAACTTTTCTCGGACACGACAGCAGCTATTGAGATTGGCTGGAACTACAGAGTCTGTAAAATATGATGCATACAGAGGATTCCAGGGTTTTATAGGAAATTTTAGGGGGAAGGAAGAGGTCAGTATACAAGCGAAAAGAGGATGTAGTGTTTCTTTTCTCCAAATATACCGATGTGCACATCAAATGAAAGACCTTGGTTAATTTTTATGAAACAGGTCTGGAATTGACTTAAGTTGCCAAGTAGGACAACAACTGGTCTCACCCCGATCACTGTTCAAATACAGTTAATAAAATTTGTTACTATATTTTCGAAACTTCCTAATAAGTCCCTCCTAAATTGATGTAAAAGTATAATATTTTCAAAAGCATATATCATAAAATAAAGCATAATACTGAAAAATCAAAAGGGAATTCTACTATTATTAACAAAGTTTTAGAATTCTTTCACGTAAATATGTATCATTAAAGTCAATAGTCCGACATACTTAATGCATGTGCGAGTACATTGAAAGTTTCATGCAAATGGAATTGTCATGCACTCCGTTACATAAGAAATACACAAAATCTTTCCACCTGGAGTGCTAAGTTTCCTAATTTCTGCTTTTTAAAAATATATGCTTTTTTAATCTTAAGGCCCTTCTCACCTTAAGAATTTCGAACGCATGAGTGCTATTTTGTTTTTACTCCAGGAAACATGTAGAAGAATCTATTGCATATAAATACCTATCCAATGAAGAAAATCTAGTGAAAATTTAAAAAATGCTGTATTTGTGAATCAATGGTCTTTACAAACAAAACAAGACTCTTCAAATCTATCACCTCTCCACATACCATTTTTGAACTATTCAATAAATTTCGAAAAATTTCTTTTCCAACGCTTTGACTAACATCAAGCTCTGTCTGTCTTATCTGTTAGAGGTCATTTAAAATTCTTTTCGAGAAAATCCATCTAACATTAAATGGTCAGAAATGATGATGATGATAGTGAGTAAAAAGTAGGTATTTTGCACACAATATAACCAGAAGTTGTCGTTATCATGTTGCTGTCGCATAAGTATGGTTCGTTAGTTTGCTTCTTTGTCGCGCCATCAGCATCACCACCGTATCCAACGTAGTTGTGTCTTCACCATACGTTCAAGATGGGAATGCTGAGGATGGAGATCGGTCGAATCAAGGCGATGGCAATGATGATGATGATGGCGTCGATAGGATATGCTTGCCCTAACCATCTTATCGTATAAGTTTATATATTCAATATAACCATTTTCGAATCAAACAGGTAGTATGTCGTGTGGCAAAAATTTATAACTTTAGGCATTATGGTACAGCAAGTGTGTCATATTCTAAAGATTTCAAAGCCTACAGGAAATGCCTAGCAGTATCATAGATTTCTCTTACGCACTTCAACTTTATTTCGTACCCACCATGCTTTATTGCGACACTGTTGCTTTAAATTGTCCTGCAACTCGTAAATTTAAAGCTCACCCTGCCCGAATGTTACAGACTTTTAAAGTTCCCAATTTTATAGAAAGAAAAACAATGAATACCATTTTAGTAACTAAGGCGAGCAGTAATTGTATATTTTAACTTTCGCTTACGTGATTTGCTACAGCTTCACAAAATATCAAATTCCGTATCAATAATATTTTACGGGAGCTAACATGTTCAAATAATTTTGAACGCCAGTGAAGGCATTCCAATATTGATTGCTTGTCCGTTTATAAAATATTCATTGAGTTGAATATTTTATTTAACAGCGGGATTTCTTACATTATTTATAAATATTTCAATTTGAGTTACTTAAAACTATTGAAGAAGCGCCGTTTAGTAATCCACATCCTCATATTGTCACATGCAACGAACTGTTACCACCGCTAAACTGCAGATTTTTACTGACAATAAAACAAGCAACAAATTCAATCTTCTCTCGGACTAATGGTCTCCAATTTCACGTTGTATCTCTAGGGTTAATTAAATTCATATGCAATTTTCTGATTGAATATTACAAACTATTCAAAGCCTAGAATAAGCAAACACAACGGCGAAATAAAGAAATGTACGTTAAAGCGTCGAAACAAACTTCAGACAGTTTTACTTTGAAGTCGCAGCAGAGAATAGTCGTCTTCGTTTGTCGAATGACATTAATGGCCAAATACTGCATCATATGAACGTATTCTATATAGATACGTTAAAATGATAGTGTATTACTTTATATGGTTTTATGTTGCTAATTAATTCTTCAGTATTAAGTTCAGATTCAACCGAGAAAAAATTAGATAGTTGGGCAGCTGTGTTGTGTCTGACCAGTGCAGGAATAACTTTTGTATTACTTTATAAATAATCATCATAACTTACAAATAAGATTGAATCGGGAGTTAAATTCAAGAAGAATCTTCTTTTCTCTAGTATCATAATACGTTTAAATAACAATTGTTTTCTTCATCAAAAGTTGATTAGCATACAGATGTAAATTATAAAATCATATCTTATACAACTTTTGTTTTCTACCATTTATCTTTACAGATCAACATTGCTGTGCAGTGCTTGAGTACAGATTTCAGCAGTCAAAAAGGTGTTAAGGTGAGTAAAATTTTTAACAATCTTTTCGAAATGATCCAATCCAATATTATCCAATATTCTGCGAATATTTTGAAGTTACGCTGTAGCCTATTTCTACATTCATCGAAATCATACTATTATAGAACGTATATAATTACTATCGTTAATTAAGATAATTTTGCATGGAAGTCCTTACTCACCACCTCACTGACTCACATTCATTTGAACGTTTGTGAATATCAATTTGACACAATCAATTAATAATATTAATATTGTTGTGACGCGTGAGTACATGCAGAAAGATATGCTTGTAGTAGCAAAAACCGAAAAATATGTTGAAAACAAATCCCTCATATATATTAGCTATTATATCCATTCCCGTTGATTAGAGCTTTGCACGCACACCTGTCTCCCTAAATGGAAGTTAAGTGCAAATGCTATCAAAATTATAAAATTCCAACATAACAGAAATAATCTGTTTGATTTTAAGTTTGCGTGAGATCATCGTAACACAGCACTGAATTCATCTTCTCATAAAAGATATTTTCTTCTTCATAGTATTTCCTCATTCGTTTTCCATTTTTTCTTAATCAACTGATTTTATTTGAATTTTATTATACACACGATCACATGATCTCCACCAAAATGACCATCAAACCTATGAAAAATCCAAATTCAATTCATACACAATCGGTGTCGTCCATTTTGAAATTCCCAACAAAAATTGTAATTTTCCAATCCACGCAATCGACATAATCATCACATAAATAACGACATTTTAAAGATTAGAATGTTTTCCTTTTGAGCACACCAGCGATAACGTTTTCAAAATGCAAAAGATGTTGGTTGGGAGATGAGAAGAGAATCAAAGCCAGAAAAAATCAAAAC
Organism: Hermetia illucens; assembly: GCF_905115235.1. Taxonomy (NCBI): domain Eukaryota; kingdom Metazoa; phylum Arthropoda; class Insecta; order Diptera; family Stratiomyidae; genus Hermetia; species Hermetia illucens. The sequence goes on along the minus strand of NC_051849.1, from coordinate 93,870,961 downwards.
CGTAAAACAGCTACAGAAACTGAAGACAACAGTTTTCGAGATGTATCTTTGCTGGAAAGAAACTAAAGGCGTTTTGTATGTTAAAGATAAAAAGGAACGGAATAAAATTTGGAATATAGTTTGATTTTTATTAGTTGTTAATGTATGGCAATTTTTAGAGTAAATGTGTTAGGTTTGAAGTTTATATATATAATTTCATTTGAAAAAAATTGATCTGACGAAAACAAGTTTCGCGATAGTCTGTTTTATGATTTAAATGTTAAGAATAAAGTCATCAATCTCCACTTTTAAAATATTGCTAATTCTATTAACTTCTTCACATAGAAGAATTTTTAAACATTTCTGCAAATTTAACAAGGTTATTACATTCTGCTACGGCACTCATTTAATTTGGTAAAGTCAAAATTCTTCAATAATCCTAATTACTGGCACATTTTATCGACTTGACTAACAACACTTGTCCACTTAGTGCTTTTAAGTGATTAGAGTTAATTAGCTTGTATTGTAACAAGAGATTGATAACTGAAGTTCCTTGACCATAAGTCCCTGATGTCGTTTCGTACTTCCTTTCTAACAGCGTGAATCGCTTCAGGTATTTATTGCAAGTTTCAAAATATAAAACGAGATTCTCCTCTTCTTGCCAATTTTCTGTCGAAAGATTTTCGAGATTGATATTTTTGAATAGTATATCAAACCTAGCCGTTCACTATTTTAGTGAAGAAAAACGATATTCAGTCTAAATTACACTTCTGGTCCATGAATCTTAGCACCTAATTTTTAAAAAGGAGCCGATTTGAGGTTTCGACCACGGCAGAGACAATTGGATCAAGTGGAAGATGATCTCAAGACTTCCTTGATTTCTCTGCCCTGGACGCAAAGCGCGCGTGATGGCAAGTTTCCCAGAGAACTCGAATCATGACTTTATAAAAAGCTCCCAGTACATTTTTATGTGAATTAAAATCTCCGGCACTTAATGTCGGCCCAAACTAGAGTTTTTCAAAAAAGTGTTTATTTCGAACGGTTACTTCATTTGGAAAAGGGATGTAAACATTCCAACAAAATTACTAATATGTCATAAAACATATTTGGGATTCCAAACATTCATAAACCTTAAATAAAGCTTCCAATATTTGCTTTTGAATGATCTTAAGTTAACAAGTTCATTCTTCATGAATTTAAAGTGACAAATTCGACTTTTTTATAATTTACAAAAAAATCAAGGCAACAAAAGCTAAAAATTACTAGTATGTTGTGGAAGTGACAAAGAGTGATTATTACTATTACCATTTACTATCGAGATAATATGGACGCGTAGCCTCTATACTATCGAAAGTGAAGAGAAAAATCAAATGCTGAAAAATATCATTTGAGAATATTAGGTTACGAAATACAAAGTTGCCTCCTGTCTGAACCATATTTGGAAAAATTTGAAGAAAATTACAGCCCATTCAATCAAATTATCATGAAAACCATTTCGCAGTTTAATAATGATTAGGCCAACCTGTTCTAACACCAAGCTATCTAATAAATTCTCTATTTTCTTCACTACCCATTAATCTCTATCAATCTTTAGATTATACTCTACATGTCATTTTATCGATTATAATCTCTCATTTTCTACGTTTATAACCACCTCTATGTAAATTTCACTGTAGCTTAATCTAGTTGACTAGATCATATCAATTTGTCACCATCTCTTACCAAACCAGTCTCAATTCCTACTTGCATATATGTGCCTTAATATAATATTACGATATAATTGCACGCAACTTGTCAATAAAATATATCCTCAGACATCGAAAAAAAGATAATATCTAAATAAAATCTTTGAGAGTGATTTTCAGCAAATTAAAGTTATTCCTTCATAACTTCACTGGCTATGTTAGTTCTTTCGTATAACCCTCACGAAAGTATTTTTCTTGTAATAAAAATAATTTCCATGGAGTGAAAATGGGAACAAAGGAATTTCCCATTTTCGCATATATATATATCGTAGTATATTTATTGTTAATTGACAAGTAAAAAACGATTTGTCACATTTAAACTAGAGACTACATTATGTTTTTAATCGATAGAGGAATTATCACTACGAGTGGTGTAGCTATGAGAAAAAGTCTACTGCAAATTAAAGTTACATTTATGTCTGCAAAAAACTAATTTACATTTCCTTTGCTGCATAATTATAAGTTATAATTGTAATCTGGACACATCAATCACTTCATTGACATACCCAATAAACTTGCGGGATGGTGGAGGGTCTGTATTGCGCCAATATTGCAAATGGACACCTTCCAATTTTACTAACACTTTATATTTCCCCTGAGACGGGATTAATATATTCGAGATCAGTGAAAGACACTAGATCTTACCCGTATACCTGTTTATTTATATATTTGTGCTGGAGCGTTAACATATCTCGGAGTGTTGCGAACTTGAGCAAGTGTCACAATTCATTCGTTATTGCACGTTGAATCACGTTCATTATAGATCAGTTTTTCTGGTTAACGCTTTTTTCATCTTTTCCATGGCCAACGCTTTTTCAAGCTAACTTTGAATTTGATGGACGACTTTGGGTGCTAGCAAATTTTCTACATGTATCCTCAAAAAAAGTAATAACAATGGCAAAGAATATTTCGAACGATATCTTGATAGTAAAATCTAAATATTATTCGTAAATTGTTATTTTATATACATATATGTAACATCATACCTCTAATATGTAGAAATTATCCTGGACGATTTAGTGAACGTTTTCACTTAAAATTTTGATTTAAATCCAAACGTTTCAGCCTACACTAAGGCCATCCTAATTCAAATTGAATTTGCTGAACATAGAAAACCTCGGGGTGGTTCATATTGCAATAGCTTTTATGAAGTGTCCAATTCCTAGTACTAATTATCATCGAGAAGAGAAAATACATATTGGTGACCATATATGTGAATCTGAAAACCATGGAGGTAAAGACACAGCTAGTAATTTAGACTTTACACCATCAGAGAAAGAGTGGGCGCTTTAACATCGATTTTACATTCGCTATTTTTTCTGGTCAAAAGATTAAGATTGAATAACATGTTGGTAATCCTATTCTTTGACAATATCAAGATGTGTGTTCATAAATATTTATTCCAAAGATTTAAGAACAATAATGTATTGTACGTGTCCGGATAGCTGAGTGGATAGAACGCAAGGCTGACGTACAGAAGGTCGCGATTCAAATCTCACTGGTGGCAGTGAAGTTTGTATCGTGATTTGACGTCTGATACCAGCTGTGAATGAGTACCTGAGTTAAATCAGGGTAATAATCTCGGACGAGTGCAATACTGACCACATTGCCTCCTATAGGGTACTTCAGTCCTATAGTGTGCCGTTACGGTCTTGAATGAACTGCTCTAACACGTTTCAAGGCCCTGATCCAATATGAATTGTTGTGCCAACGATTATTATTAATGTATTGCACATCCAGTGTTGGCACCGCAATGCCATATTACTATTGGACCCATATTTTCTATATTAAAACCTTATTACGTAAAATTTCTGGTCAAAAATTATTTTTAGAAAAATATTACGTTTTCAGAAAAGTTGAAATTCTGGATACATTAAAGTAAAAACTTTCTGTTGTATGCAGTTAGTTGCGACGGTATGCCGGAAGTCACTTCAGATCTTTTCAGACCAATCAATGAATTTCAACAGAGCGTCCAGACAGTACAATTTTTGGTAACGAAAGCAAAAGAATACCGGAGTAGACTTTGAGGCATACTCGTCCAGTATGTTGAACATGCTGAGTGAACTGCTACTGAAGGCACGGACCACTGTGTCGGGCATCGAATGTAATATACGGTAAACACCTGAATCTTCTCTGGTAGTCGTTTGTTGATCTCCATTTATCGAACAGACGGAGGAGTTTATTTGTGCCATTTACCCGACCTAATAAAAAGGTCATAATGAATGGCCGAGTGGAAAATGATCAGTGCAGAATATGTGGTTCGACGTTAAACCATGCAAAAATACACCATTCTGCAACCGTGCTCGACGGTGCAGGGAGTTCTGGACAAATTTTCTCACTAACCTACCACTGGGCACCAAAGTCGCTGTATATTTCTAAAGAAGGTAGGATTGTCCCAACCTGAAAGCTCGGTATTTAGCGCAAGTATTAGGTAAAATACGGCATTTACCAAGGTTGTGTCAACTTGGTTATATATTCCGAAATCCACTTTCTAATATTCGCCTATTCGTTATATGGTATCGAAAAATTTTGACTGAACGTTACATTTATATCAGCTTCTGTATTTAGATCGAAAACAGCATTTTTTGTCCTGAAGTTGGCACGAGTGCCCACACCTTTACTTTCAACACAGAATATCAGATAATATTCTGTAACTGTTTTTAATTTCCATATTCTTATATATGTATATAATTATTTTGTTAAAAGTTGAGGACCCGATCTAAATGTTCCGACCTCGCTACTGGACGGGACGACAATGGGAATATTATATGAGATAGAGAAGAAGTTATCTTGGTCATATTTTCTTTCCGACCCCCAACATACGGCCATCTAAGATTTATGCATAAAATCTCTCTTTCGATTGGTCTTGTTCTTTAGCTGGACAACTGAAAACCGCTTTATCTCCTGCCATAAAAGTAACATGAAATTGGACTTAAGTTTCCCCGTCAATAAGAAATTAAATCGAAATTAACCACTCAACGAATTGTCAAATACAGAAACAGCAAATGCTGTATTTTCAGAGAATGTACTCTAAATGGCATTCGCATATATTCACGAAGGACCAAAAATGACGAACGCTGGACAAAATAAAGTTACCTTATCCTTACCTAGTTAAAGATATGACGAAAAAAAACAGAATCCTTTCTGAAGAATAATTCACTGAAAGAAAATCCATTCATTCTTCAGCCAACGAAACGACATGAAATCCATTGAAATACCGAAAAGAAAACGGGACAGAAATGGAAAGAAAACTTTCGAAAGAACAGCTGCTCTCCCTCTACTAAATCGTTTTTTAGTGTGAATTTATGTATAATTTGTTCTCCCAGATCTGTTTTTTCTACTTTTCACGTTTTTTCTCCGTTTACACCACGCCGCCACACAAGTTTGCCTTTTCAAGGTTGAATTTTGTCAATTAAGCGAATAGAAGAGTTAGACGAGGAGGCGCATGTAGATTATACTATGATGAAGCAACCAGTTTTTTTCCTAAACTTCACGGGATGAATAGATAATGTAGTCGGACAGAAGTCCAAGATGCTAGCCTTTTAAGAAAAAAGAGTCTCAGAATTTCATCATTCATCGGTTCGTGGCTATATTCCTCTCGTATTTATGTGTCTCTCTAATGATCGAAATTAGTTAGTTAAAATGCATGGCACTGATTTATTGTGTTTCTGGTATATCATTATTGCGGTTATTGGTTGATATTTAGATATCCTGTATAAATTTGATAAAGAGAAGAAGCATTTAAGGATTTTAACACCATATTCGTAAGTTTCACGTAGGTAAAGAAACATAATTGAAATTTTCAATGGTTCTAAGTAGATGCTATCATATTAATACCATTTTATTATGCAAATCATATTAGTTTCTGTAGATGACCCAGCATCTTTTTATAACATTTTAATAAACTTTTCTTTTCACTTTGTACATTATTTCGTGTTAGTGCTAAAAAACATCCATTTTAGAGGCATTTCCGAAAAGTTTTGAATTTCTGGAGTTGTGGGAATCTTTCAATAGATATATATCTATGGTCATGGGGAATAACTAGGCAAGTCGACTTTCACTTAAATTAAGCTATATTGCATATAATTTGAGTGATGGAACTTGGGAAGAGCGAGGATAGGTAGACAGAGAGACTGAAGATAAATACCAGCAAAAGCCTTGCTCTCAGTCTTTCTTATCACACTCTTCTTATTTGCATTGCGCAGAGCATCGAAGGTATTGAATAATTTGTATATCTAGACAACGTTGTTTTTGCCGACGGCGGCAGAAATTATAGCGCTAAATTCGCCTTCGTTGTATTGTCTAAAATCTGGAAACACAATACGTACATGTTTTATTCCATCGTTCTGTCTTTGATACTCTATGGAAGCATTGCATTAGACGTGGCGGCCATTATTACTCGTAAGCTTTCGTTAGTTCATATTTTGTTGAGCCATCGAGGTAGTCTGGCCTGAGACAATAACGAACAAAGAACTTCCTAGGCCTATGTGGCAGATACCCACTGAAGTATTGATGAGAAGAAGCAGTAAGCAGGACACATATTGAGAAAAAACGGCAACTCCACTGCGGTATATGCCATGCAATGGAAGTCAGCATCCCAGGATTACCGCCGATTGGGTCGGCCTAGAGTTACGTGAAATAGTGTCGGAAGGGTGCATGCGATTACGCATTGTTGTGGTTGGCACAGTCTTCCCCATAGGCGGGTTTGTGGCAGCTACTATAACCTATTATTCGTTATTGCGTTCTGCAATATAAATTTTAAGTCCATTAAATCTCATTGCTGAAAACTAGACTAGGTAGACTATGACTACTCAGAAACAAGCATAATAATGAAAATCAACTTATTCCTTGGGACCACAAATATAAGGCAGGAAAGATATTAAAGAGATTAAAAGCACAATAAATAATAAACCACTGGTCGTAAATACAAGAACAAATAGTGGATATCAATATGTAGTTCCATAGAAAAAGCCTTTCAATATATTTTCTTTGTTTTTCAATAAACATTAATACTATTTTACAATGATGCCTCTGCGGCATTTTAGATGGAAGCAAATCAACAAGTAGCCACTAATTCCATCAAATTTAAAAAAATGAGATAAAAATTTTCCATGATGATATGAATTTAACTATATTTTACAACTAACTACTCATGCTCACTTCGTTTTTTTTTTAAATCATTTATAGCCCATTGCTTTTCGGTTTACTTTAGTTTTTTAATCAAATGAGCTGTGCAGATACGTCCGAGTTCGCAGAAAAGACTAAAATGAATTCAGAGTGTTAAAATGTTATTCGCCCACCTGTTTCTTCGTCGCAATCTTCTGGGTCCATAGTATTGAGCAAAATTTATCTTTTTCTCCATCTATGAAAGATGAAATTCAACACTGTGTCTGAATTAGCGACTCTATGTTATCAGTGACTATTCATTTCTACTGACCGATATAATTATCGGAATTCCTTATTATATCTGAATAACACGAATGATTGTATCGCTCTGCATTGGTGAATAGCGGAGCTTATTAAACTATTTTAGAGGTGGCGAATAATATTCTCAGTAAAATTCAAGATTAGAATTTCCACACAATGTGAATTTTGGTTACTGTTTTTCTACAAATGTGCGAATTTGCGTCTTATCCAGCGCTAAATTGAGAAGTATAGCGGTCAGCTTCTTTCCCTCTTTCAACCGTCTTTGAATGGCAAATATGTCAGTGATCGGAATTTGAGCTCTCTACTAGGCCAGATATCCTCGATTTTATGAACTGAATTAATCCCCTTGGGGTGCTTGGGGTTAAATCCTCCTACATGGACTAATTTTCAACTGAAAACTGTCTTTGTGTATTGGCAAATAGTTGTGTACATTATGGGTAGACTTCGTTTTTCTCTTATAACGCTGCCTTGAATTTGTCATTGAATTACTTTTTGAAGTTTTGTCTAAATGCCAATTTGAGAACTCGGATAAATATGAATTCATTTTCTTTTCCAAATTACCTGACCATCTAATGATACTTAATTATTTTTCGTATACGAATGTGAAGGAAACAATTGCAAGTGACAACTACGAGTATATGTTCCTTTGCATGAAAAACTTAGCGGCACTGGCCATTAAGATGAGCGTAGCCTCTTGTTGACTGTCGGTGTATTACTTCATTTTCGATGTTTTTTTTGTCATTAGTTGACAACGCATCAACCAACCCCCAACCTTGATATCTGCAAATTTTACTAAGTATCTTATTAGACCTGTTTCAAACCCTATTCATTTACGTGGCTTTGGAACAACGTGCTACATAAACAACAAGGTGGGGTTTCGCTGGTTGAGGAGTAATCGAAATTAAGAGCAAACTCGAAAATCTGCAAGGAGACGAAATGATAGTCTTTTCTGACGTAAGAGTGCTATTGGCAAGCATGCCGAGAAAATAAAGCCTTAAACATTCTAAAAAAGCCACAATAAATTGTCGAATATAAAAACAGATCAAATTATACAAAAACAAACAATTTGTATGAAGGAATTGTACTGCAGATTCGGAGGGAGATTTTGCAGGACCAGTATTTAGACTGTAATCAGCAGCTAACACTTATCTCTCGTTCGTGAGAAGAATCTGGAAAACAAACTCAAAGAGGAAGATATATTGCCAGAATTTCTGGAGAGGTACGTGAACGGTATCTCGATTGTTATGGAAAAGGGAAACAAGGGTCTAAGTATAAAAAGTCTTGTGTATTTCTTCTGTAAGCACATTTGAGTGTGGAACTGTTCCATTTGCACGTAGCTTACTTTTATTTTTTTGTAATATTAGTATTCATTTGTAATTGCACGATTTTCACCAAGCTTAGGAATATCAGTGTCCGCATGGCTCAAGTGGTTAGAGCGCTGGGCTGTCGTAGCGGAAGGTCGCGGTTCAAATCTCGCTGGGGGCAGAGGAATTTGTTATCGTGATTGGATGTCGGACACCAGTGGACTCAGCTGGGAATGAGTACCTGAGTCAAATCAGGGTAATAATCTCGGGCGAGCGCAATGCTGACCCCATTGCCTCCCACAGTGTACTGTGGTGTACCGTTACGGTCTTGAATGTGAATGAGTGCCTGAGTCAAATCAGGGTAATAATCTCGGGCGAGTGCAATACTGACCACATTGCCTCCTACAGTGTTCTGTACGGTCTTGAATGAAGTGCTCTAACACACTTCAAGGCCCTGATCCAATATAGATTGTTGTGCCAACGATTATTATTATTATTATTATTATAGGATGCAGCTGAAATATCTGAAGATTTTAAATGTGTAATGTTTTTTTATTTAGGAAAAAAAATTATTTTCATTATTCCAGAACCACTAAAATGGAAACAACTGACTTTTAGAAAACCAATTACACCTTTCCACATCCTCCCCGCACCTAACCAGGCCCCTCCTATATCATAAGATATTCCTGATCTTGCCTTCCATATTCCTTGGTTTTCAACCATTACTTCAGTGCCCTCCCTCCTCCTCCTCTTGTTAAGACTTTCATCAGCACTTGCTTTGATTTTGCTTCACCTTGAAAGCATAAGTATTGTCAGAAATCATTCTTTCCATATCTATAAAGAGAAGGTTTTTGTTTTAGTCGGTATCGATTCACATTCAATGCATTCATGAAGATAGTGTATATTACAAAGATGAAATATTCGCCTTATCATGCTCTCTCCTATTGCTTGTTACAAATTTCGTCTCATTCTTATTGAAATTAATGCCTCACTTTTTTATAGGACATCAAAATATCCAGACAAGGTCAAGTCACACTCACCCACCATCGCTCTTCAAAATATAAAACCTTAATTACATACTCCAATTAAAACCATATAATATATCGTTAATATCCCATTCTAACATCTAAAATATTGGCCATAAGCGTTGACAAAATGTCTTGCTAGTTCTAATTCTAGCCCCGGAATAAACCAATGAAAACAACGATTACCTCTTTCAACACCTTTCCGATTTATTCCTCCCGGACAAAAGGCTTAATTTCAACATCGTCATTAAATTTGTCTCCGTACCCTGCAGAAGTATTGAACATGAATAATTTCATATTACACAATGCCGATGCATTATCAATTATCCGCCTGAACACTACTCGTAAAGCACCCTACCATAAGTATTCTTCTTGAGTACAATTTGGAGTGCTACTTGAATTCAATTCAACCCGAGAAAACTTCCTTGAAATCAAACAATGAAAAAATTCCCCAACATCTAAGAAATTGAACTTATCAAGTTCATAGTTTATTCAGCAGATACATTTTTCCCGAAAATGGTATGCGAGACGAGTAAACGAACGAACAATATGCATTAATCAATTGAAAAAATCGAAAAAAGACACTCAAGTTGTAAAAGCACACATACTTGAGCTGAAGTGTGTTTGATTTTTAACACTACGATCGTATAGTAGTTTGAATTGATTTTCGTATGGAGGCTAGTATAAATTTAGGCAAGCAAATAAAGTAAATGCCTTTGTTTTGAAATGATATTCGGTACGTTTATTTAAAAAAAAACAAACGTAGAGAAGGAACACAAAAATGACTCCCTTCTATATAGAAAAAAAATAAATAACGCAATATTTCACTAACATATTTTTCTTAATTACAATTTCAGGGTTTGCCATTACATATTCAAATCGATACGTTTGAAGATCCCCGTGATGCACAAATTTATCATCGAGGCTACTGCCAGATAAAAGTTTTTTGCGATAAGGTAAGTCTTATTCTTTATAATTCCTAGACTTGCAATTTATGAAGACAGGAAGAAAGAAACGAAGAAGGTAATCCCTTTCATTTCGCGATTACGCCTTACATCGTTGACTACGTTATAACTCAATTCTCTCAACTTATTCGGAAATTTAATAAAAATTAGTCGTTCAGACTCGGAAAGTAGAGTTTGAAAAATGATTCAGTTACTAAAAATGGCAACTATTCAAACCAATCATTTAAAATAACCAAAGACGGTTGATAATTTAGGCCATTGAGTTTCTGATAGGGTAATGTAACATTACTGCAAACACCTGTAATTTTTTCCTATATTGCCGTAATTAAATTGCGACTACTTCTATGTTCTTTAAGGAAAAGTTCTTTAATAAATCTATATAGATTATATGGATATTTACTCAGGTGAGCCTATGCTAATTTTCGAATACACGAAAGGAATAATATCTAGAAATAAAAACAAGTCGGGAAACCGGAAGCTAGACACTTCAGGTACGAAAGGTTTTGTGTATTTCTTAGTACGTAGCACGTAATATATCCATATATTATGTGACAGTATCCACTTTCGGGTGATATTGACATTCATAATCTTAAATTTTCAAAGAAGCAACAAATTTGAGGTATTATAACTTTGTTAGTAATAGTGCGATTTCCACCAAGCTTGGTAAGATCATGCTCTATATTATAGCCTATATCACTGCAAAATTTCATGGTACTAGGATGAACTTAAGGGGGCTTTCTAACCAATTACAAAAAATTGTAGTTATATACTATTATTAACTTTATTTAAACAGATATCGGTATGGAAGGTATTTCGGAGCCCAGGCACCATATAGTGGCAGCCTCTTGATTTTTTTCAGATTTTTCGGTTTGGTAGTTTCTGAGAATGGCCCCCTTAAAGAAGTGATCACTTTCAACCCCCCGCGCTCCACACCCTTCCAATGAATGTCAAAACTAATATCGGCTTTGGAAAGTACTAATCGAGACCTTTAATTCGATACCCCACATGACTATATTTGATGAAAAAAAATTTTACACCCCCCTTTTGCATGTATGGGGACCCCCCCCCCCCCTTAAATTCGATGTAAAAGGATGTAATTCACTGTATGCGTGAGCGTTCACAGTTCCCACCTTTCGACCAAATTTGGTGTCAATCGCTATAACCGTCTCCGAGAAAAATGCGTGTGACGGACAGACAGACAGTAAACCGATTTTAATAAGGTTTTGTGTTCACACAAAACCTTAAAAATGACCGAAACAAAATAATAAATTTGGACTAACAAATTTTTATTAAAAACCTGGATTGTGTTTTGTGTTGTTACCGCAGAGATCAGCCCCTCAAACCAAAAAAAATACAGCCCAGACTATGTTGTAATACATACATCATTAGCTTATCCAAATTCGGTAAACACCTGTCTATGCGTGTGGGTGTCAATCAATGACAAACAAATTTAATTCCAATCAACCTTTTTTCCTTCCTTATAGCACACATAATTCATAATAAGTATTATGTATTTATTTTTCATTTCGATTTCGTCGTCTGCGTATGTAGATGTTATGTTAAAATATGAACGTCTTAACGCACATGACTGTTAGACATACGCCGCCCAGGTGTATAAAATAAATCTTGAATTTGTTGCATTTCAAAATGAAACCTGAACTAATTTCCTACATGCTGCGATCGCATTTGGTACAATGTTTTATTTTTTTCTTTCAAAAATGCGTAGGCATTTCGAGCTGGGAGAAAAAGATACATTCCCTTACTTACATACATATATGTATTTATAAACATATATTATGGGTTGGCTTCTCTTATAATTTACGTACTACAGATCGCAGAAAAGGAACTCAGAAAGAAATAACGAGATGTTTTCTCTCGTTAATGAACTTCAATTAAATCCGAAAGTGAAACTTTCAGTGTGAAATTGTATAAATTGGCAATTTTATTAGCATAAAAGACAGACGCTTATATTTTTGCTGATTACTTTCTAATTAAGCTCTTCAGGTCTGAATATATCGTACGTACGTGAATACGAAATCTGCCCAACCACAAAAAGGCCTTGGACAACAAAAACGTTTCCAAGTATCGATTCGGTAATCAAAAACCAAGAGAGCCGTTAACTTCCAAAAGATTTTACTTTCCCAACCAAAACAAAATCCCAAAAATTATAAAATATTTTGAACATAAAAGGAAAAGGGTCGAATCACAGAAAAAACGACTGATCATGAAAAGTAGAGTACCCAATGCGTAAAGGTCACTCGAGATATGTGAAAATTGCTCGCATATCCAGAATGTGGATAAAACCTTCAACACTTTCAGTGGAAAAAGTGCTTGCTCTGCCATACAATCCTCGCTCGACCCCATATATTTTCTCCCCCCTTACGCCGCCCTCACGATGCAATCAATGAAAAGATGGTGATAGCAATGCTGGAAGGGAAGAAAAAAATATATGGGATCACTTTACATAAGATCAATGATTTCGATCATGCAGACAACATGCAATCATTGACGATCATGGCAGCATGACCACGTTACCCTTTGTATTGAATATATTGGGTTCACCTTTACACTGTTTTACCTTTACCTCCGTTCAACAGCTTTACCGCATGGACGGAGGACCTTAAGCCAATTCTTGATCTTTTTGGCGGCGGATCAATTTACGCTACTTACCGCACGATTCGCACGTAAACCATACAAACATATTTACTTATAACCGAGAAGGAAAGTCCGAGATTAAAGTACAAATCCGTGACGATGAATGGAAAATGGATTACTCCAATATAAGCATTCTACGGACATCGTCAACTAAGTTTAATGGGCTTCGGATTTTCGGTAAGATCAGTCTCAACTTTTAAGCAGCAATTATATGTGAATAGTTATTACCGCATTTTTTTAAGGAAAATGTTAGGTAAATGAGAAAAGACTCCTTCGAGAATAATGTCAAGGCAAAATCTGTCAGAACAATTTTCATGATATTGTAATCATTTGAATTTTAACAAATGCCTTTAATAGGCATTGCTTAAATGTAAATCGGCATTTTCAATTCTTTTCAATTTTATAAACATTACTTAATTACCCTATTCTGAATACAATACATCCCCTCATTAACAATCTATGTAGCAACTCGAATGCCTCTTTCTTTGCTGTCCTGATAGATGCGGCTAATTATAACACTTCACTTTGCTCTAGTAGCCCCTGTAATAGTTATTGTTAAGTCTACTTCAATTACACTATAACGGTTTGTCCAAACACTTAAGTCAGCAAAGTCAATGCTTCAATTTTTTGGTTGGCTTATCCTAAAAAGTTTAAAGGCACATTATGAGTACTTAATCGAAACGTGTGAACCAGCAGCATTCTGCCTGGTAAATGCCCGTGGATAGACAAAGTCTTATTTAAGCTAACCTTTATTCCATTTTATGTCGCCAAGATAGGATTGCAATTACCTAAATATTGGATATTGTTAGATGCACGGAAACACGCTTTACTATCTGCCTAAGGAACTACATCGAATATGTGCAAAGCTCCAGTAAATTAGTAAACACTAATATGAAACTTTTGCCGGAATGCATATATAACGCATCTGCAATTGATTGAATTCTTTAATTCTTTTCATTCGTGGAGATGGAAATTTAAAAAAAAGCTGCTACAGTTAGGCATTCGCACCCACCAAAACACTATCACTAAACGCTACTATTATTAACGAAGTTTAAATTAAATTTACTTTATCCTTAAATATAATGGAATGTTTCACATTAAAATGAACAGTCTCACATACTGAATACATAAACAATACAAGCTACATGCAAATGGAACCGTCATGTCGTGAATCCAAATTTATGCATATAAAAAAAACCACAAAGACACTACCTAGACCATCGAGCTTCCGGTTTTTAACTTACTTATTGCATAGATTCGTTAATTTCCAAGGAAAGGAGAAAACTTCACTTCTCCAACATTTGATCATTTGATCTGTTTCACACAAAACCTTAAAAACATCGCATCCCATCTACTTAATCAAAGTTTTCTGAAAACAACTTCTTTCATTTGCTTGAACTTGCTTAAATTTGTTTTATAAATATTCAAACTCATTATTTTTACCAATTTACATAGTTTAATTTCTGTTCTGGAAAAAACAGGCTTGCCTAAAAGTCTTCTGTAATGAAATGATTCTATAATTGCGATAGAAGCACGAATTCTCTTTTCATGGCAGACAGCCAACTGGATTTTCTTTGTTTTTATTTACTGATTGGATATTAGGATCTTTTTAGAATCTCATAATAGCCTCCACCATTTTTCTTAAAATTTAAAAAAATCAGCCTCCGCATTCTCGATTAGTAAAATATTGGCATAATGGATAGCATTCGCAAATGCCCCACAATGCTCTCCCCACAATAGTGTAACATTGACCACCATAATCATGGCTCCATATGATTACACCTTCAAAATTATTGTAATTTTATGAAGAAGAAATTTACTCTCCAATTGCCCAAAAGGTAGTTTATAACCCAGCCTCAATCCAAAATTTCCTTACAGTGAACATAAATATCTGAATGTAGACACTATAAATACATTTGGCAAAAACTTTCATATCAAAACGTACTATAAACTTCTACAACATTACTCCGCCCGTCGTTCAAACGGAAGTTACATTTGATGCTGCAATAACGATTATTCTCTGTGAAATCTAACAATTGCAATAATCTGCATGGCATCAGATAAAATCATGTTATTTTATGCTGTAAAATAATCGTTTCTTCGATGTAGATTCCATATTTTCTCTCGTCTGCAAGTATCCACATTGCTCACTGTAATTGTACCGCTGCTTCATATCGGCCGTGTCTATGTTCAAGTACGCTTAGAGGTTCGATTTAGACCAAACGCAGCATTCTAGGAAAGGCCTACAAGCATACGATAGTCCATTCATCACGTGTTAGATAATCATTAACAATTTTATCCGGTACATTAAAAGATAAAACATGTCAATTTTGTTTATTGATGTTCTTTTCCTTCGCCGTCGATGAGGATAAATGTTATGTTGAACTTCTTTTTGTTTGCCTTCATAGAGTAAAATAGAATGCAAAAGAAAGAGGAAACCCCATTAAAAAAGAAATCCTCCTCGAATCTCTTGAGGATATGAATTGGAAGATCTTTTTTAATAGATTGCATGTCATTCTGTAATGTGAATTTTAGCCTTTTAGCAAATTCTTTGAAGTTCACACTCTCGCTTATTACAACATATTTCATGATAGCTGTGTAATTCGTCTGCAAAGCATCGCAGTTCAAATAAAAGATCTTAGTTATTGTCACCTTCCACTTTTTCTGTAAGTTTCCTCTTAAGTTATGGAAAGACTTTCTTAAAACCAAAACTTTATGAGCACTATTAAATCTCTTAAATTTCTTTTCTCATAAACAATATCATCCTTTTGCAATTCTACGGTTATTTATATCGTTTCGGAAGCGTTGACTAGAAAATAACTCTCCCTTGATTGTGCATAAATTTATGCTAGCTATTCAAAAGGGTTTGGCAGCAATGTTTGCAAGGAGAAAAGATCATGACGATGTTGATGATAATGATGATTGGAGATGATTTCCATATACGGCTGAATGCATGTAATCTGCGCCAGCGCATAATCGTGTCTATGAAATATCCATCTTCCTTTGATGATGAAGTACAGATGCGGGCCTTCGAAAGTCCCGCTCATTCACCTGTTCTGACTGGATTACGTCTTTACCTCTGACCAATGATTTAAATTATGAAAATGTACACAGTAAATTAACGTACAGCCTTTCTGAAAATTAAAATTGTCGATTATAATAACAAACTCAACGTGTAGGATGTGTTTAATGAAAAGAAAATCAAATACATTCAAAGGAGTCGACTATCTTCGTATATTTTATTCCAACAGAACAATAAATAGCTCCGTAAGTATCGTCAGAGGTCACAGTGGGATGCATTAACATTTCAAATAAATTTCTATTGTATCCAAGTGATTGTTTATAGCCAACGATTCATTTGAACATCTTATGGTTACCGATACTACATAGAGAGTTTGTGTGCGTTGCATACCTGGCTCTAACACAAATCTCTCTAAGTATCTAACATCGATTTAAATTTCGTTTTATGTATGTAGTTGGTTCAATTTCTTTGATCTTGTGGCGCACATAAAAGCTTAAACATTCATCCATTTAGGATTTACCGGGATGTGTGGTGTTTCATCCCACTAATGTAGGGGCTTCATTCATAATTTATCTAAAAAGACTGCCTGAAGGGATGAGATTGTACATGTGCAGTGTTTTCATTTGATTACCTAGCATATAATTTATATTGAGTCTTCTGTTGAATGCATCACTAGGAAATGAAAGAAATATTGAAAATGGATATTAATAAGACTCATGTTAATCAGTAACTGCCCATCACGGTGAAATGTCTTCGCAATTAAAGATTTTAACCAATTAAACGGCAGTTAAGAAATGAATAAATGATTGAATGAAGCGTCACCGCAACTGAAATTCTGAAATTCTTCTTAAATATCTCCCACTAAACCTTATACTGGACTTAAATAAATAACTGAATAACTCACAACTTAAAGTTAATAGTATTCAACAGTAATGCAACCAATCCAAAAGACGATAAATGGGACATTCCAAAGAAAAGTTGGTGATATTTTACAGTTAAAATGTAGTAGTCTGTGTCAACCGCAAACCTCGCATAAAAATCTACTGCTGGGCATAGTCCTTTTCTTTTGGTTGTTTGATTGGTTGGGCACAATGGTCCCGATGACAAGCACAAGTAATTAACATCAGTCATATTGTATACAAATGCAAAATACAGGCAGACAAACCAAACAATTAAATCTACTGAATTCCTCCTTTTTCGCGAACGATAATCGTGCCATGAGCTGATTTAAAAATTGCCTTACTTTTGTCGAACCCGGAGCTAAACGCTAACGAGACAGATTCGATTGTCCAATTAATTAGGTCCCGGTGAGAAACGTGGATTGGTACCCACGATGGAGCACAAAACCTGGGAAACGCCTGCTGAACCAACACCAATAGCTCTACTGCCAAACCCTATCTACATCTCTACGTGGTGACCACTGGGAGCTGCTTCTTAACGAAGTGCTGCAGACGGAGAAGGATGAAGGCGAGTCCCCCACGCCTAAAAACGGGACAAATTGTACCAACTGGTCCTACAGGTTGGGGGTTGGGTAGGACTGACAACCCCACACGGGAAACAACTTGTTACGAAATCACAATAGGAGTCTCGGACTGGACGAACCCGGCACACAACGACGAACCCATTATATTATACTGGCCATTCATATGAATTTTGATACAAATCCTTATTACCCCATTCAATCCAGTCCATCAATAAACAAAAGAAGCAAATTCGAAGAGAAGTTTCCCTTATTGACTTAAATTTTTTTTTAAATCACAAATACTGTATTTCGGATATCAACTGTTTATTGATATGATAATGCAAGAGTAAATAGAACACTTTATTAACCGTCTTTCAATTTCCCTTAAACAGTTTTACTAGTAATAGAGTGAACAAGGGTAAATATCATCTGCGCACTTATTCGTGAGAATAATATTGGCCAAATTCATTTCTATTAGGGCTCTAAAATAACAATAATTTGTATTGTAACACGAATTACAGATCCCTGAATGTTTGGAGTTCTATATCAGGACGAATTACACACCCCTGAATGTTTGGAGTTCTATATCATTGGGGCTGTGATTTCGATACGTTCTACTATTCTCAATTTATTAGGCTATTCCAGATTCAATGGCGGTTGAAAATGAAGAAATTTGCGGATTGAAAAAGCACCGAACATCAAGAGAATCGGGCTCAACCCTTGGTTTAATTCACATACTTCTGAGACGAGCTTTTTTACTTCTCGATTATTTTAAAAAAGGGCATGGTTTCTATCTATTTAACTGGAAGAACTACCATGCTGTATACAATACACACTTATTTGATAAGGTGTTAATAATGTCGTCGTTACCACACAGGGCATACATAAGTACTTGACTAAATCGATAGTTGATATTTTGACTATAACATTACTCGATACAACAAGGTAATTGCGGACAATTTATAGTGACACCGGCAAAATTTGACATTGGATAGGTCTGATCCAGCATTCGTTTTCCCAGGCCAAACATTTCAATTAGGCAAGCCCAGAATTGTAACTAAATCCGTACACTGCAGGAGGTGTTCCTACATGCAAGAACTATATATGTATATGCAAACGTTATGCAATTTCAAAGAAATAACCTCAGTTTATACAAACTATGTGACAAACATGAATTTGCTTTTAGTTCATACGTGCGTTTATTGTAAGCAAAATAACAGATGGTCGTCAGGGAAATAATTTATATGCCAACTTTCCTTTTAATTATAATCGAAAATCATTCCTGCACACGTGCACTAAATGGCATCTAATAAATATTAGCCCCACCGTTGGATATACTTTTTCCAAAACGCATTTCTTTACGTGCACTTTTTCGTATTTGACTATTTGCGCACAGATTATTTAGAAACTTTACCTTTTCACTTTTTTAAGTGGCAAATGTGCAGATATTTCATTTGCAATATGTTAGACATCACTTGGCCAATATTCATTTGCACATGAACATGATTACGACTATGTAGCTTTGACATGCGATTTGATAAAGTCATTTATAGGCTGCCATGGAAAGCCATATTAGACAGTGAGCGAAAATTGACACCGTGGGTAATATAACGGAGTCGGTAATATCTCAACGAGATATACTCGTATTCTGTTTGTCAACTAGTCCAGAAAATTTAACACTGAAATGACATACCAGCAACATTTTCATCCTTTCATAGCAGGATCCAAAAAGTTTTTGATATCTCTGTACAGACAGCATGAGTTTCCAAATCGGCAGATGGAAAGGCATCATTAAAACTGGAAGCATGTTATCTTCACACCGGAAAGACTGAATTTTCGATAAAACTCAGCATATAATGCAAGATAATGGAATTTCAGGGAAGGAAATGCCCTAGACACTCATAATTTCTCGTACGGAGTGAACCTTATAATATGAATGGCTATGGCTGCAGAATAAACGTGCATGTGATGTTGACGATGCCCACGCAACATTGCAATTGCATGATAAGTGGCTCAAAAGATCACACGAAATGAGAAACAGCAACATCCAATTCGTGCAAAAGTCCATCAATGTGTGTATGTATAACAAGAGGTAACCTATCTGCGCAACAATGCAGGAAACGTTACAAGGTCTAGGATGTAGTTGACAGGAGCACATATAGGGCTAGACGAGAGACATCTACAACCACCTCATCATTATGTTATATGACAATCTGCATATGCAACATGCATATATTGCGCGCTCATGCGAACAACATTTTAACACGTTATTTAATCTGTTTTACATTTCGCGATCTACGATATTGAAGGCTACAAGTTTGTACCAAGATTCGAGCATCTTTGCATTGGTTCTATTTATCTTTCTATCTTGCATTGATTGGATTGAACCTTTAGAGTAAGTCATTTCAGAGATGAAATGTAGGCGCATATCAATGTCAACAGTTTTATTGCGGATCCAAGGTTTTTCCGATACAACACGACAGAATGAGCTTATCGAAAACGTATGCCCACTTTGGACATTGCTGGGTGTAAGTTCTGTTAATGGCATCTCGTGTGGATGTAGTGTGTAATGGCGCATATAAGTGTTAATCTTATGAAACCCATCGCTTGCTAGAAACCTGAAAAATTAGGTCAACCGTCTTACTATTGATATTTACAGCAAAGAAGATTATGAATCGGTTCTTATCAGGATAGGGTAACTTAGAGACGACGTCTTGTAAGTTGAAAATTAAAAGGTAGATTATTGAATAAAATACCCTGATGGCCTAGTAATAGAAATCCGGCAAATAATATATACATATAGCTAAAAATTAAAAAGCAACCATTCTGGAAAAAAGCATTAGCCAGTTCCTCTTTCTAGAATTTCTTCATAAATCTGCATATTTATTTCATATTTAATTGTCACAAATAGAAAAACATTCTTTCAACATTTTTAACGTGTTCATTCCTTCGCACATAGGGAGCCGAACGTAAAACACGCGATGAAGAGCGACGTGCAGCGAAACGAAAAATGACCGCAACAGGACGAAAAAAGTTAGATGAACTCTACCATCCAGCAGCCGATCGTTCTGAATTTTACACAATGCAAGATCTTAATAAACCACCTGTACTTTTTTCACCTGCCGAAGATCTTGACAAGGTATGTTATCAATCCCATTCAAAGTAATATTTTGACGAGCCGAGAAAAATTAACACTTAGCTTTCTGGAATGGAACTACAGAATTTCTATGATCATGAGACTGCATCATTAACTGGAACGCCGGACGGCCTTAAAGGTACATCACCTTTCCTGATGCATGGTCAAAAGCCTACTACGCCTACGTTGAAATTCCACAATCATTTTCCGCCTGACATACAGACGTGAGTAAAAATCGTACCGAATTTTAGGAAAACATTTCAAATTTTATATAAAATATACTAACGTTTGCTCTTACTTCAAAAATATAGTGACAAAAAAGATCACATCCTGGATCAGGCACTTGTACCTGGAACCATGTCAGATTTTGGCCCATCGCTGAAACGATCACGAATGACTCCACCGTTGAATGAAAGAGTAATGCTCTACGTGCGACAAGAAAACGAAGATGTTTATACACCCCTCCATGTGGTACCGCCCACGACAATGGGCCTGCTGAATGCGGTAAGTTCTGATTTGTATTACTCAACCTTTTTTCCAAATTTTCCAATGCACAGTTTTTGTCAACTTCGAAAGAAAATCGTTTGAACTTATTCTCTATCGTTCATTTCATATAATTTAAATTTACCAAAATAAGAAACTATCAACGTCCCATAGAATTTTTAATTAAGATTATCTAAATACAACATTTTATCATTGTCAAAATGAACCCTTTGATAAAGATACCAGCTTATATGTTTTCCGAAACTGCTGGACATTTTCAAGTTTCTTGCTTCAATTCTAGATGCTATGCAAAATTCTGTAGATATTGTCAGATGCTATCCATGCCGAATTTTAATCCCCAGTACTGCATGTGATTTCTTTCACATTACCCCACCCCTCCACCTTTGAATCCACAACTATTCTTAAAGCCAGAAACACATGGAGAGAGTAAGATAACTGGTGTTTTTACCATCATAGCGTCGGACCTTTCCAAACAATTTCATCTTCATCCAAAATTCTTTTGTTATCCCAATCCATCCACCAAGTTGTTGGTGTTGGTATTTGGGCAGTGCAGTTCGCACTGCTGTGATATTAGCAAAACTTACGGTCATGCTAGCATATAGCAGATTGTCGTTGAAAGCATATAAAAGACGGGAGTAAAGTGAGCCTACCGAATTGGTCAAGTGAGAGTAACTAGGGGGAAATGATTTTATGAACCCAAGTGCATATGGTTTTGGCTCTCTGTCACTTCTTTGCATCGTACAATCATAATCCGCAATGATTAATTATTCCTGTCCAATATTTTTTAAGGTTTTGTGGAAAATCGTTTCACTGTGAACTGTTTGTCTGTCTGCCATTCGTGCTGAATGGAATTTGGTAAACATGGACATCGCCTCCCAACCTCCCCCTACATGGAGTGGCATGGAATTATGTGAAAGGTTGTGAAAAGTTTCCTACAAGTCCTGTCATTAGTAACAAACTTATAACATATCAAAGTTATTGTAACATAGTAGCAGAACGACTGACCAAACGGACATTTTTGCATTTAATTGATCTGACAATATAGCGAGAGATGTAAGACTGATAATTAACCTTTTCCCGATGAACGTATATAGCTTTGAAAGATTCGATTTAGTACCTGAATGGCCACCGAAGGCGTAGAAAAATTAGTTACTATTCATTACTACTATTGGGGATGGAATACACTTTCCCATTCGTTGCTCTTCCATCTATCATATACACAGGAATATCCTTCAGAATGCGAATACTCGATTTGACTCTATCCATCATCTAATAACGGGCTATGTTTCTACCAACAGAGTTCGAATACTCACACACCTCCTATGGCAACTTTCTTCTTTGTAAAAAGATTAAAAATGGGGAATTCTCTCTCAGTTGTTTATAATTAAATTGAAACATCAATATTAAATCAAGCCCAGAAATATGATGAATGTATAAATATTCACCCGTGTAATATGTTACAAGCAGAATATCGCTGTTAATACTTCAGAAAATGTTTTTCTCCTTTTTCTGTTTATCTATCAATAGATTGGAAAACGTGCCGCACCATCAACAATTTAATTATTACATCTCATGATTGATTTAATTATTTCTTGCATAGTACATACGTGTAATCACCTCGATAATAACTGCGATTAACCTCTGCATACCCATACATACATATGTACATGTCGGTGCATTCATGTCTATGCATCTCTCTCTGCTAACGAGACTTATTTAATGGAATTTATTTCGGACTATAAATCTTTCATTAATGTAATCACAAATAGCAATATAGATGTGATACTGTAATTGAGGTACGATGTATGTTATCCCGGTAATCAACACGTAACCTCATTTTAAGGATTCAATTTTAACGGCATATCAGAAATGTTCCCTTAATTAAATTATGCTTTCAGTAAACGATTGTACTCAGTACTAAAATTACTCGGGTTCAATTCAAGAACGACTATAACACTTTCCCATAAAAATCTTCATGGCCTGAAGTCAACACGATGATATTACAGGTATTATACTTGCTATAATATTTAAAGCCCCACACAAATTCATAGATGGATTCAAAGCAATAAAAACTTGACATTATAGACAGATTATATCCTAGTAGTAGCCATGTTTCATAATTTCAGTTTCAAGGGTAAGATTTGTCATAATGGCTGTAATTATCTTATTACACTGCTACTTCATCACTAATACAGTAAAGTCGTAAATTCTTACAAATGTGATAAAACTAACGATATTCAAGCGTTCGAGCTACTGGTCTTCATAAAATAAGCTTGGGATCCAATAAATGAAAACTTGATAATGTTAGATATCACATCTGTTGTGTAAGAATTACTCTAAGTGGACGCTGTGAAAGGGCTGGCTAGTCGTCGTGGTTTAAAGGAAACTCTTTTACAGTCAATTTGATTAAAAAGGACGTTTATCACATTACGTATTTAGCATTCAACAAAAAGCCCAAAACGACGCTTGTTGTAATTGTTACTTAGTCATCTAGCCCACCTTGTAGCTCTTTATACGAGGGGCGCTGCAGGCTCGAATCCCCTCCTTCCTCCACAAAAGACAGAGCTTTCAATCTCTTAGCGAACATTGCGTCTCTCTATTCCAGATTCTCTGAAATGAATATGATTGGTAGAAAAATTATAAATGTGATTTGTAAAGGAAAACGATATGCTGTTCTGAAAAAAACATGCTATGCTTTCACCCCACTCTTTCTCTATAGTTGATCCTCCAGGTAAAATCATCATCATCAACGAGGCAACAACCAGTGCTCGCTCTAGACCGCCCTAATAAGGATAGTAATCTCGGGCGAGTGCAATGCTGACCATATTGCCTCCTATGGGATATTCTAATCCTGTAGTGTACCGTTACGGTCTTGAATGAATGCTCTGACACACTTCAAAGCCCTGATCCAATTGAATTGTTGCGAAAAATCGTCAATTGTTATTAGTAAAAAAATCCCAAGGAATACAGAAGTAGGTTTGACCCTACAGTGGTACGTTACGAGCTGAATAGTTTTGTAAGCTGGAATAGACTGTGTTGGCTGCCATCAACCATGTGCGTTATCATAGCTGTGATCGGTTGTGAACCGCTATAAGCTAAATCGATGAAGCCTCTTTTTTAAGCTAAAACTCATCTAATGCTTTTATTATACAAATACGGGTAGTTACCTTTCGTTTGAGAGTCCCACAAGAGTTGATAATTATTTTCAAAAGTTACGTTTAACAGTTTCCCCTCAATCCATGAAAATTAACCATATCCTTTTCATTGAGCCATACGACATTTTCTACAGCAACGACAAAATTCCAACAAATTTCGATTCTTCGAAAATAATTGTTTCATACGTACATTCAAGTTCTTCTTTTCCTTCCTGCTAACTTCTCCAAACAGAAGAACTAACAGCAGGCTAGCAGAGGTCTAAACTATTTAATCTAAATCTAAATTTCACACAGCACTCCTTTGAAACACGTTCGATATCCAACTAATAAATTAATGCCGAAAAACTCACTCTCATATTTGTCGAGTATCGTCTACTCCTTCAACTGTTGTCCCATTCAGAAACAAGGTCGTTAAAGACTTGATCTGGATGCAGTCGCGAGGCTTTAAAATCACCATCTAGTGTAACCAGCCACCTTTGCTTCGATTGACCTTTTGACCTTTGCACAAACTACGTGACCATATCGAAGATATGGCTCTCTTGGAAATTTTTCCCGATCATGCAACACCATATCGATCGCGAATATTCGGATCCTGATGATAGAAAATTTTCCCCACCAACACGTGTAAATAAAGTTCCGAACATGGTTGACGTGTAGAGTGAATCTGTTAGCCAAGTAATCTTGAAATGAACAACTAGTTTCCGAAATACTAAATTACGGTAATAGAATAAAAGTTATGAGAAAAATAGGCGAAACTGAAAGTTTGGAGCTTTACACATGAAAAGCGAGTACAAGGCAGCATGAAGAACGTCACGGACAGCAAGAATAATATTGGTGGCAAGATGCAACTTTGGCGAACTCCGCTTTGAACCTCAACTATCTCTGAGATTTTGCACCGATACAGCACATAATTTTTTGCGCCATCATACGTCACTCTGATAATAACTAGTCGTTTCTCCAGAAGGCTGCCTCCCCCCTCCACTGTCGAAACCCATCTCGACATCGATAAAGAGCAAGTGGAGCCAAGATCTAAACTCCGTGCACTGCTCAAAAATTATCTGCCAGGTGTTGATGTGACCAATGCAGGAGAATCCAGAGCGGAAACTAGCCTGCTCTGTTTCGATCAAGCCTTCATGAGTTTCAGAATTATTTTAGTTGTTATCTTTGCGACGGCAGAGAGCACGCAGATGTCCCTCCAATTGGGGCATCCCACTTTTTACACTCCCTCGAAAAGTCTAAGATTCTCAGGATTTCCATATGTTTCTGCTTCACTGTGTACAATGTATATTCATTGAGTATATCCGACTATTCATTTCAATGTTATATTACGATTTCACGCCACCCATTATAACTTTTTGACAATTGTACAATTTCCACCAAACTATCTAATTTGTACCATGTTCCCTACTATAGCCTAAATTATTGCAAAATTTGATGGTTTTAGGTTGAAGTTAAGGGATGGTTTGCAGTAAATTCACAAAATATCGTAATATACTACTATTAATAATATTTGGCCACATACAGGGCTAGATGCCAGGCATCATCATGATTTATTTCATCATCAAGATTTTTCATTTAATACCCCACGTGGCTATGTTCGGTCTAAAAACAAACTTACAACCCCTCTAAACTCAATCTAGGGTAATGTCTTTTGCCGCTTGTATGCCGCTCAATTGGTATAAATATTTCTGAGAAGAGTGCTTTTGAGACAGATAAACGGTGGGAGTGAGAGTGAACCGATTTCAAGAAAGGTCTGTTTCCAACAAATCCTTTAAAAAAAGATATTCCTTGTAACGGACTCTAGAAATTTTCTTGTATTTTTTCAAAGTTTCGAGAACTGCAATTGATTGGTACGCTGGCTCTTTGAAAAAAAAATGTTATTAATACGAAATATAGATTTTGATGCGAATACAGTTTTTCAATAGCATTCATCCCTTAATCTCAAGTTAAGAAAAATGACTGGGTATTTTTTTCATAAAAAGTGGAGTCATCCACGAAGTAATATTATTTTCAGAGCAAAGTATTAAATGAGTAACACAATAGCATCTGGAATATTCGCTTGGGATGGCATCAATATTCTTTTCACTCTTCTTACCTCAACTTATACATTCAATTAAAAAAGCACTGTTACTCAGTTCCGTAAAATTGATTGCATTTATCATTATAGCAATTTATTACAAACAAAAATATTCTTCTTTTATTTTCCCTCTCGCATTCTTTTTCATTCCATTTTTTGAATGTCAATTAATTTCCGACGTTTATTGTTTGATTGGTTTTATTGTCTGCCACGCTTTTTCGCCATGTATCATTTTTATTATACTTTCAATGGTATTTTGCACGTCACTGCGATTTATTTATGGTATCTGTCATTCATATTTTTTATAGCATTATTTGAGACTTTTAGGATAAATCCTTCTAGAAAGCTTTCCACATTTATAAAAGTAATTTGCTTGGTATATATCGAAAACATACGTACAAGTAATAAAAGCAAGATTATGTAGGAAAATAAATATAATCAAGATATTTGAAGGTCGAAGTGTTAATATTTCAATTTCTAAATTTATGCAAATTCAAATTAGGTTCAGAAGCCTGACATTTCTCAAAGTATGTATTAAGAAAATAAAAATTAAAAAACTAAGAGGTAAGTTTTTTTGGCGTCTCCTAAAGGAGGAAGTTAATAGCCACGAAAATACAACGTTTAATTTCCATCCTACGCAAGCATTTATTTCCTATAATTGCTGCCAGCAATACTTTGGTGATTTTCACTGTATTAATTAGCCACACTTTGCTGGATAACATCAAACTATATAATCTTTGGATGATGTTTTGAGGCCAACTTTTTCGTAATTAAAAACAAAATTTATTCATCGTTCCAAAAGTACTGACTGTGTGTGCTATTATGAATGTTTATACGATTATTTTTCTTTTTTAGGACTTTGGGAATTTACGCCCATGATTGTATCAAAACCTTGATAATATAATATCACTCAAGCTGTTATTAGGTAGTGAGCTTATAGCTCGCAAAACGTTATTTTTGCGTTTGAACAAAATGTTGCAACTAATTATGCGCGTATGTGTTATAACTTAACTACAACTCATTGTAGCTATGATCAAAACTTATCAAGCTTAACTTTAGCATAACATAATTTAAAACGCTAACCATCAGACAGATACCATAAATAATATCCTTCACTTTACATTTTCATTCATCTTACTCCTGTTATCAATTAATCGTAATTTTGTGTTATGGTTGACTAATACCAACGGCGATATTAAAATCGGAACACACGAAAAATTTTCTTAACAATTAGACCCACTACTTAATGCTAAAACTGGGCAATGCTAAAGAGTTTGCTTTATACCACGAAAAAGCAGACGACTGCTTGCTTCGCACTACAATTACAATAATAATTTCAACACGTTTAATATCTTCAGCAATAAGAAAGACAGAATAAGATTCAAAAGAATATTGAAGTAGCGAGCGAAATGGAATTATGTAAAAACCGATTTCGGACTTTCGATTAGCTTTCGAATTGGCATAAAAATTTACTTTAGTTTCAATTGACTTATTGATTTCTATCATTTTCAAAAAAAAATTCACTACAAATTGTAGAATATTTTCCTTCTTAAATATTCAAAGGAAAAAGAGAGAAAAAGAGAAAAAAATTACTTCAAAAATATTGATTGGAAAAGTTAATTATTTTTTTCAAATCAAACAAATGATTCGATTTGTCTACTTTTGTTTTTTCTGTTTATCTTAATTGCAGATTGAAAATAAATACAAAATCTCCACAACGAGTATAAATACCATTTATCGAACAAATAAAAAAGGGTAAGTAGGCTACATGCAAATTTTTGATTGAAATCGTCAATTGTACAGAAATGTGATTTTCAAATCAAATTGTATTTACTTGCTGCTGATTTATTTTCCGCTACAATTAAATCTGCAAGTGGGTCGACACGCATACACAAAAACACAAACACACAATATAATAAAAACTTATTAATTGTTTGAATTATGTATGCCAGTATTATCAGTAATTTAATGAAAGTAAATGTTTTTAACCACTCCAGCAATCATCTATGCATTTAACAAATATTTAATTTAAAATGTTACAGTAATTAATATTCCTAACCAGAATAAATGTGGTAGTTATTTGAATTAAGTTTAATACGCATAACTGCTTTCGCTAATTAGACAAAATAAAGTGGTTAGTCGGAATAATAAAAAACATGGATTTTCTTTAGGGGGCACAAAGTTACAGTTTATCTGAACTTTGACCTTTACCGATTGAATGGAATTTCCTCATATTGTCTACATTTTAAATCTGCCTCTTATATTAGATTGACAGACAAAGGTAGACCTCTATACCTAAAGCCAAATCTTTATGTCCCAGTCAGTTTATGTCCCGTTTTTATGAGTTAGACCAAATAAATGCGGAAAATGTGAATTAAATGAGAATATTCCCTGCGAGAGGTCTAACGTTCTTTTCAGCGACGCATATGATATGATATCGAATTATATTGGTTGCCCAATAGGGAAACGAGGAAAAGCCTATTACACAGCAAGCGTCTACCCCGAATCGCGTGATGTCAGTTCGAGAAAATGAAAGTCACGCCTCGTTTAGTCCAAGTGTGCACTCAAAAATGAATTCCTTCACTAATTTGAGAATGCTCTGATCCTTAAACGATTTCAACACTGTTTTACTTTTGCTTTTCAATCTTACCGATGACACCAACTGAGCACTCAAACTATTTATGTAAACTTAAGTGCTGCTTCCCTTTTAATTCTACAAGGATACCTCAACCTTCATGTAATCCGCATTCGTTGAAACTCACACTCGTTCATAACATGATTAAGAATAGCGGGGTAGATAAAATTTCAAGCGTTGGCTTTACCTAAGCTTCAAAGCAAAAAAAAACTATGAACATATTGAATAAACTGAAAAAGTAATAAACGAAGGTCTGCTTGATTCTTACGTTGCAAGGCAAATGAATGGTTAAACTGAGAAACAGCCTTTTGAAATTAGCGAAATATACGTTTGTAGATATATGCAAGTTATTCAATTAGATAGACCTGAAATTAAATGGTTTGTAGATGATATGTTGGATGAAATAAACATAAACATGATTGGGAGCATTCAAATAATCAAAAGAATGCCTTGGCTAAAATGTAACGCCATACGCGAGTAAAAAGTAAAATAGATACAAATAGTTCTAGAAACGCGAATTTCTTAACTTCATTTATCTTTACCATTCCTACCTATTTCTTCCAGGATTACAGCGAAAATTGATGATGATATGCTATCCTACTATTGCAATGAAGACATATTTCTGCTCGAAGTTCGACAAATCGAAGACGACCTATTTGATATAACACTAACGGAACTTCCAAATCATTGATGACAAACTCCTATCCTTCTTAATCTAACCGTTATGATATTACAATTAGATCTGTTATTTAAGATAGTTCAAAATAGCAGCAACTATAAACGCCACAAGCGTAAAATCTAGTGCAGATGAGCACGTGTGCCGCAGGATAAATGTTACAAGCTAAGGCAGAAACATGAACAGTAAATACCATCGCACAACGAAGATGAATGCCATGAAGTCGTCCAAGTCACGATTAATCCTGTAAAAATGTGAAAGAGGAAGAGAACAACGAACAAAATAGTCGTTACTTTTTACAAATTGTTTCAAACTATATAATAGATTTATATATTAATGTGAAAACGAGAAATGAATTTCATGACAGTTTAATTTGGTTAAATAGAACGTAAATAGTTTTAGCGATAAATTAACACTTGAATTAAGAATAATGTTGTTTACTTTTATTTGCAAGTTATAAATTGCTTAGGCTAAATTTTGAGAGAGTGGTATGAAGAATAGGACACGCTAAAATATAAATTTTCGAAATATATACTCGATAAGGCAAAAACAAATTAGAATAAGATTTACAACAAATATGCTTTGTTATTATTTTGATCATTACTGAATAATTGACAGTAAAATACTTTCCACTGTATTACATGAACGTTATTGAATTATGGAGAACTTCTTCAAAACTCTGCGTAAAATACTCTTAAGAACTAACACTTTTGCACTTCAATTATATCAATTATGTAGATTAAAATGACTTAACAATCCACATATGCTGCAAAGACTACTGACTTTCATCTGCATATTGAATGAAATAGATACTAGAATAATTGCTAGGAATTAAGAGCCGTGCCTTAAAAATGTTGACACACACAGATAAATGCAGAATTACTAGCCAATAACTAAAAAGCCGAAACTAAGTTAAAGAACAAAATTTTTGAGCTCATTCCGTAACCATAAGTAACTCCAAGCAAATTTTTCTGTAAATTATTCAATTCTATTTCAAATATCCTGGACCTTCGATCTCATTGTTATTCGCAATTTAGCGTTCGCTGATTGAAATTCGCTCAATGAACAAAGCGAAAAAAATTATCTAAAAGACTAATTATTTTCGACAACAAAATTAATTTCGATATTTATATTAATAATGATGTGTTTAATGAGACAAATCTTTTTGAATGGTAACAAATATGCATTGAAAAAATGTCACTAAGTACATGTATAAAATGTTTTGTTAAGTTTATGTATTATCACTATATTTTGTACTTCACTATTTTCTTCAAAACAAATTCACGAACGTTGTCAATTGTAAAGCCAATAGTTATATCCTTTTCTAGTATACACTTTAAAGCGAAAACTGTATTCTTACTAAGAGAAAAATAAACAAGTTCAAATTTTCACAAATATCTTTCTATTTTTTTTTATTTTTCAAAAATAAATTTGTGGAGAAGCGCAAAAATTCAAGTATGAATTATTGGAATTGTCCTTAAAAAGAAATATTGTGATTTAGATAATGTTATATCCATCATTATAGAATAACTTCTCTTGTAAATAACCAGAAACGAAAGAGTGATACGACAATCACAAGAATCACGGAATTTCGACTATAAATATTCAAATGCAAAGTCCAAATCCTTCAATGCATCAAAGTTATATTTTCTGAGTTCTACTGTGTAACATGTAATATGAAATATTGAAACAAATGATAAAAATGTATGTTTAAGTGTTTCAAAATCATCATAAAATCAGAAAAAACGAGCAGATTAAGTTTACTATTAATTAGATTTAAAATTTAAACAATTGAAATGTATTTGTTAAAGATTTATATTATTTTTTTTAATAATTTTCCAAAACCGTCTTCGAGCATGTAATTACAAATTACATTTATAGTATTTAATAATATAATTAAAAAAAAAAAATGAGGAAACAAAAAAGAGGAAAGTAATCTTGTTTGAGCAGGAACGGTAAGCAGGCTCACGAAATATTAGAAGGCATATATGAATGGCAACAAGAATATGAGTTGTTGTAAATGTTTAGAAGAAAAATGTCCATGTTTTAGAATGTTTGATTAATATTATACTTAAGACGATCTACACAATCAGCAAAGCATTTATCTTGCCTGTCTTTTTTATTAATGGAAAAAAATTATATTTTTATAAATATAGAATAAATGACTTTTATTCAGAAAGTAAACTGTATTCTTGAATTGAATATAAAACAAAAATGTTTATTGAAGCTACCTACAATTTTCTTAGATGCGCACAATTATCTGCCACATGTACTGGAAGTAAGTAAACTATTACAGCTTCGCTCTCTTATCTCAAGAGGACATCGACGATCTTTGACACCTACATAGATACAGTGAGCAAAATTTAAATTCGGATCGTGCTACCGTCCGTAGAAACTACACCTCCTAGATATACAGAATAAACGACGCCTTGGATACTGTCCCCATTAATGCAGATAGGGAGTGAAATGACCCGTCTTAAACTTCTCTTTCGAAATCGAGAGCCATTTGCCCAAAGTTCATGACCCGATGAAAGAGCAAATAGATGTGATAAACGTATTGAGGGAAGATGTCATAATCGATTGAATTCCTCCACGCCCTCCGATCAAGGCAGCATGATAAACGCCACAAATAACAAGAATAAATAGTATCGGTGGCAAGCGGTAACCCTGGTGGGCTCCGCTTTCGACCTCCTCTGAGATTCCACACCGAATATTAAGTAGTCATTTTTTTGAGTTTTTAATGTCATTATTAGGATTTTTTTTATCTCTGTCCGGATTTCAATTTTGTCTACGAAAATAGAGTTTCTTTTGTAACTCGCCATCAGCAGCGTTTTCTTTTACCCCCTGTATATTTTTAAAATTTCTTCACTCTGGGTGATGACTCAACGTACATGTGTGTAAACTGGTCTGATACATTCTGATATTTGGTCACACACACAGCAAAAGTTTAGTGGAAAAAAGGTACTACATTAGATGCCAAGAATTCACAGAACCCATCAAACATGGCGGAGGCAATGTGCTTGTTTAGGGTAGTATGCGTTAGTCGTGGGTCGATGGTAAAATGAACTGACATGTGTACCTCAATATTTTAATAAACAATTAGCAGAAATCTGTCAATAATATGGGTTCGGGTCCGAATTATATATTCTAACAGGACAACGACCCCAAACGTACAGCTCGCCTAGTACATGAGTGATTACTACACAGGATGCCTCGTTGACGATGGCAAAAATTTTAATGGTTGGTAGCATCACTCGTTTGAGGATAATTGTTCCATGGGATGGTCACTTTAGCTGTTACCTTTGCAAAATTATAGCGCTTTTCGTGAGTAGTTTCAAAAAGCTTGACCTGCCCAACAAAATCACAATTTTCCACACCCACAATCATTTAATCTCAAAAGTTTCAAAATCGATTTTTCATCTAAATAACAGTACTTTAAACTTACAAGCCAAAATCAAAATTGACAAAGCTGCTTCATTATATTTGCGAGTCTTTGTTCGGAATGTGCATCATCAATACCATGTGAAGAATTATTATCCGGCATAGTTTAGCTTCGGTCCAGTTTGGGTCCAAATATATAGTTTCGTCATTGTGGTTTTACATAAGTACCTGCCCAGTTGATTTAACGTCACGGTCTTCTTAAGACACGGATTGATTTTGTGACCATAATCAGCGCCTCGCTGAGACAAGCACAATGGTACCAGGCTATACTAAATGCATGGCTCAATTTATTTATACTGGTGGATAAAAGAACTACCTAAATCTCTACCGAACTAGGGAGTGCGACACCCGTGTTGAAACGCAACACCGCACCGAGTCATGAAAGTCTCTGTTTGCTTGAGCGTAACCACAACCCCCATGAAACTCCCACCTGAGGACCAACCGCTACAACCAAGCCGAATGCACATGAAACAGGAATTCTATTGGGACATTTGAATCTAGGGGCTACCCCGATCCCCATGGTACCAGTATACCACTGGTAAGGTTTCCTGACCTATTGCCACCTCAGAAGAGTCCCCGTACACACTCGGGTCTGATCGCCCTGATTACACCTTTGGAGCATTCGCCTACTGCATCTCGGCCAGCAAACCATAGTGAGTACAGCGTATCCCGGTGCCACCACGTAGATGGTGGTTTTGGTCCGGACGACAGGGTTGCTATCCCGCCTTCCCCGTCGCCACCGGTGATTTCACTTAAATGTAATTCGCACTCATACCGTGTTTGCGATTATACATAAAAGAACGATTACCTCCTGTAAACACTTATGGTCACGTTGCTCCCAGGGCAGAGGTGAGTTAGAATCTGACGAGTTGCCTCTGCCCTGAACGAAACCGTCAGTCACTCTTCTGTCGTAACCTGTTCTCATCGAAATGTCCCGTGTCGGAACCACCCTTTTCGGTATGTTATCCCAAGGAAACAGTCCATTTCTATTTTTTTCGCGAAAGGTAGACTCGTGCTCTAGAAACCTTTTCTGTTTTTGTCCCACAGGTATAGAAGACTTCCTGCCAAACATTATTCTGGTTCGTATCAGTTTTCTCTACGTACGAGGATAACTTCATATTTTCTATCTGATAGACATATGAGAATCCGAGAGTGAAAAGGCGTTACCAAAACCGGATTCAGTTCTCCCATGTCCATTGTTTCCCCACTGATCTTAACGCATTAGTCTATGATCTCCTCTAATGGCAGTGCTCTGAATATATATGTACATCCGAGGGCTGCACTACAGTAATCCTTTTAGAGTTGCACCGGATGTCGTGCTCATGGTATCTGCAATACCCAGACAGAGTACTTTGCATTGAAGCTAACGAACATCGGCCTAATCATACCGGCTGTACAACCGGTAGGCTGTGAGAGCTCATTTCATTTTTGCTTCTAATGTCTGTTCCAAAGCAGCTTTTTATGTATCTCTGGAACACAAGGACCATTCAATTTTGTCTTTTTTGTAGATAATAACATTTTGGTTTTATTTGAATTTAATGAAAGCCCGTGACTGAGACATCAAAGTTATTGGAAAAGCGCGCAGTCAAAACCCCTTCTATGTCTACGAACTCGGCCTTCTCAATTCTGTTCTCAATCTGTGTAACCGAAGAATGAAGAGCAGACTCACAAGACTTCCACGCTAACAGGCTCTTGGCTTTCATTTATATCAGTAAATTCGACCTTACCACCTTCTTGCAAATGTGACGCTCAAGCGTATCTCCAGACATTTCAGCGAGATGACACTAAACTGGTCTGTATGAAATTCTTTGAATTAGAACAGACACCTTTCCCAGGTTTCAGTATGAAGCCCGAACGACAAGAGAGGGAGAGGGAGAGGTACTAGCAAAATATTTCTCACAAGTCGCTCTAGATGCTCTATACCCTGCTGGGTGGATGCCGTCCATGCCAGGTGCATTAAATTACCCAAAATAGAGTAAAGCAGCTCTCACTTTTTCACTGGTAACCACTGCTCTGGAGGTCATGAAAATTGCATCTGATTTTCTAGGAGAATCCGACTTGGTCAACACATCCTTTTAAGGACTCTGCACAGGCTTGAAGCCTCTCTTTCGTTTTTCAGTTCCTCACACTTTCTAAAGCAGTCTCGTTTTGAATTTCTTCCGATCTTACGAAATTTCTGGGTAGATCGTTTACAGGTGGAAGGCTTTAGAAAATCAACTGAGGAAGTAGATGGTATCTGATTATCACTATGGGTAAATAAAAGTATGCATTTAGGAGCTGTGGCGGTATTTGCACTAGATGGATTCTTAAACGGGTTATCAGACGTATATCCACTCATGCCTTGGTATGGTTTTCATTCGTCTTCATCGTTGTTTGTTGTTGTTTTTTTTTCTTCTGGCGCTGTAGCTGCTATTTACCATATCTTCTGGTGTTTGTTTCATACACAGTACACTTGCTCCCCCGCAAGATGAACTCCATTCGTTTCCATTTATATGAAGCTTTACTGTTCCGATGATTAAATAGACAACATCGGTGCTACGTAGGTACTAATATTTTAAAGCACTTTCCTTGTTTTGCCCTTTTTGTTTAAGAATAACAAAGTACAGCACTTACAGTCAACTAGTATTCCCAGGTTCTACTGTTGCGAAGATAGGTGCGACTTTCACCTACAAATTCATTGTGGCTAGATATGGTAGCATCTTGGTTACTTGATGTCTCATTAGCCAATGGAATCTTTTCTAACATTCTTAAGATGAACCAAAGAACTGCCAAATCTTGAAATGAATGGCAGAACAGGTGTTACGGTAGCCGACGATGAGGTGGAAATGGACCAACGTCGATGTAGGTTCACATGAGGTACAAAATTATCCGCATTTGTCCTTGATTCTTGCTGGTAGGCCAGTATATTTTCCCGATATATTTGAAGAATTGTCGCAACTTTGTCCTCCAATCGTTAATGAGAAAATCATGAATTCAAAATTGTTTCAGCTAAATACTCAGATTTATGCTCTTTAATAGGTATGAATGTCAGAAGCCTGTCATCGCACCATAGCAAGATTCCAGCGCAGGTTAAGGAACATCTTAATTGTACAGTGCTATGCACCAACGGAGATTTCCGATGTAGGGAAGAAGAATGATTTCTATGAGTAATTACACACAATCCAGGGGAGACTTCGTAAAGGTTACATTGTGATCATGATGGATGATCAGAATGCTCAGGTGGGCTCTGGCAACACTTTACTCGGGCATGAAATGAGTAAATACGATTTTGTCAACCGTAACAGTGGGAGCTTTACGGATTTCTGCAATTTACAATAATAGTACCTTATTCGAGCGCAGAGCTTGCCATAAGGTCAGTTGGGCATTAACTGACTGACACCGTACAGGCAATCAAATTGACAACTTCGCGATGGGCAGTAGATTTTAGACAACCCTTATGGATGTGGGTGACAAAAGAGGCACTGACATCCCCCTTGAAAATAATCACCATCTGATGGTCGCTTACGGGTTGCATCCTCTACTTCTTGCAGGATCGGAGAGCTATGATCGCCCAACTTCAACATTGATCACTTACACATCCACCTGTTACTCGAAAGTGGAAGAGCTAACTTATTGATGGGACGGCAGATACACTAAATAACCAGCCAGGTCCGGAATGGGAATCCCAAGATCTGGCCGACTGCAGAATCATGGAACCCGATCGACTAACGGAAGGGATTGAGAGCTCTATTGACCATTGCGGGCGATGGTTAGCGTGAGCGTGAGGTGGAAGGAATGCTTTATTCCGCCTTTTGTCGATAAAATATCTAATCATCGTAACTTGTGGATATGGATTTCTCCCGAACAGAAAAAAATCATCTCGGCCATCAGTGTTGCTCAAGCCGAGTAAAACATTGTTATTCATTGTTGCACCTGCAGATCTGTTACTTCCACTTGTATAAAAAACCTGACAATTTTCACCTACTTTACAACGACTTCGAGAACGCTTTCGACAGCGCCAATAAGAAGTAAATTTTGGCGGGCTCTATGCAGGAGAGGCATTCCGGAGAGACTAAATTAACAGAACGACATATGATGGTACAAAATATCACGCGATACATCGAGTTAAAATCTCAGACTAATTTGAGGTGCAAAGCGGAATCCGCCAAGGCTGCATTTTCACACCGATATTATTTCTTCTTGTTATTGGAGACGTTCTTCGCGCTGCGTGTTCCGGAGGATGTGAAATAATTGAATGGTCTTTGACATATTTTCCCAAGCACATCCGCTATGCTAATGACATCTGATCTCTCTCACCAAGCGTGGACCTGTTGCAAATGACTCTGGATTTGGAAAGAGGGAGAAGTAGAGTTGAACTGCAAATATACACCAACAAAACCAAGGCTTACAGTAGACGAGTCGAAGGCATTTCATCACAAAAGCTGTATGTAGATAGTTTGTGCTTAATGGAGCCGACCGACGTAAGTGAATTCAAACTCCAATTCCAAATTTGTAAAACCGTGTCGCAAATTCTCCAATGAATGATGAATTTGTGCCTCGCAAGAAAACATCGCTTTAAAGTATAAAATATATTTGATTACATAACAATTATTCAGATTAAAGTTGAAGCAAATCATTAAGAACGTGTTGAGATTCATCCAGGCAACGGCACTGACAACCTGCGGCGCACATATCACGAGTCTCAAACCATTTTTTCAAGTGTTCCGTGTGGCCTCCATGACCGCAATTCAAACAAGCGTTCGCTGCTCCCTTCACAGGAATTCTGCAAATCGTACAACGGAGCAGAAGCCTTTTACAATTGCTACACGACGGGCCTTTATTAACTCTGTTGCAAAATACGCACTCAATGGGAAACTCGACTCCTTTCACAGCATCGGAAGGTGACGACAAGTGTTTCAATACCATAGCTCTGGCAGGCAAAAGTCCCCAACTGAACAACACTTCAGCATAAGCTTTGATGAACGAATCGAATAGGTTCTTCTGACATTTCTTGAATGTTGATCGGTTTATTTCGTTGTTGAGTTGCTTTAACTCGGTCCAATCCAAAGAGTCTGACCATGAGTTGCTTCGAAGCTGTTTCACTTGCATAGCCAAGTTCCAGGAGTGGTCGTTGCTGAATTCGACAGGATTGATTGTGTGATAAGGCGAATGCGCTGGACTTATGCTAACGCTATTATGACCGTAACCTTGATGAGGCTCTGGTTTAGAGCAAAACTTGTCGAATGTGCAGCATAACATCACAGCCGTTTGAATGTCACCGTGTTTAGCGAAGTGGGTAATCAGCGAATTCAACAAATGCCTTTGGAATGGATTGGTCTGGAATAAATTGCCATATACAATGTCTTCCGGTGTACACGAGCTAGCGATCATCTCAGCTAAATTCCAGGCTTGTATCAATTCCGGTCTGTCCGTTGTTTCGGCAACAGCTTTGTTGTGTCTGCAAGTCCTGACAATATTTGTTTTGTCCAATATATATTGTTCGCTCAAAGTTTTACTTATATTCAGCAGTTTGGTTACGTCATAGACGTTGATAACTGCGTTAGATGAGGCTCTTTGGGATGATCTACTGCGGAAATTCTTTCGATGCCTATCTTGGATGTAAAAGGCTGACGTTGATGTATCTCGATGGGCGTAGAGAACCGGTTGAGAACCCATCACGTTCCCCAAATAACCGCCACTAATAGCGGATAGAGCTCTTGGCGTTATGTTTTGTCTACGTAAACTGATTCGCTTCGTATTTAGAGGCTGTGAGAACGTCACGAATAATCCGCTGGTATTAAACTTCGCTCCGGATGTTTTCGGAAAGGGTATGCAAGCATCATGTAGCGTGCCGCTCAAGGCACCCTCGAGCCGTGGTGACTGCAGCCGCAACTGAGTCTTATCCCCGCCGCCAGTGGACCGTTTCAATGCCGTAACCAAAGCCCGTAGACATTGCTCCATACAAGTTCGTCCCTTCTTTACTCTCTGCAAAGCGTGGGTTTTCAACACTTTCAGAAGCGATATCGATAGGCTATCATTTATGGAAGAATTCTCACAGAATATGAATTCGGGCGGAACATTCGGACTGGGGTAGTTGCTGGGGAAATTAATTTCCAACACAATCATGTGACCATTTGCTGACACCTTTACGAGGGCGTGTCTTTTAATCGGATCAAGGACCTCGAAATCAATGTGAGAAATATTTGTGTTAAGGAGCGAAAACTCATGCTGAAGAGAGCATGACGGCTGCTCGGTAAGGGACTTACTACTTGGGTTCTTCCTCACTGTTTTCACTGTGGACCAAGAGCCCAGCTGCATGTCTGCAGCTTCATCCTCAGTTTCTTGTTGAGGTGGATCACATAATCGCAGCAGTGATTCGTCTATCTTCCATAGACGCAGAGTTTGGTCGCGGGACCACGTGATGAGCTCTATATCCGTTGAGGAGCTGTCCCTATTGGGACGCCACGCAAAGTCCAAAATTACGTCTGTGTGTCCCTCGAACGAACAGACAGGCTCAGTCTGTTTATTGTTATTCCAAAGAAGTAAACTGTTCTCACCACGACCCAGGTGGGGCACAACAACTGTTATTAGTCCGTTTCCTGCTGGAGTGTACCTAGCCCGCCACACTGGCGAAGAAACCGTGATGATTTTCTCTGCTCGCCGAGAATTATTAACGTCGAAATATTTCACTGTCCCATCCTGGCTAGCAGTTGTCAAGTAATGTTCATGATTGTGGCTCCAATTGATTCCGTGGATTCTGGCCAAATGTGCGGTAATATACTGCTGTGGACAGGATCCTTTTCGAATATCCCAGATCCTCAAATCACCGTCATGAGCTGTGGCCAGTAGATTCCCAGAAACACGGTTGAATCCCACCTGGGTCGCACCCGACATACACACCGCGCTCAGCGACAAAATCGGCTTCCTAGGGTCTCTCAAATCCCACAAGTGGGTGAAGGTGTCTATAGAACAGCTCGCCAACAGGTGCGGCTCCTTCGAATGCCAGTCGATGTCTGTGACCATTCTCGTATGCGCTCGAAGCGAATATATCAACGTAGGATCCCCTGAAGACCAGGTCACCACCTCTATCAGTTGGCTAGTCGCTATGGCACAATACTCCTGACTATTTTCGCAAATTGCCCATTCAGCGGCAGAAACGTCGTACTTGGAGTTCCGGTGGTACTTCTTCAGACTACTATCCTCGTTCTCATCTAACTTCTGCAGAGCGAGGTGGCGCCTGCCTGCACGGAGCACCCACTGCCCGGTCCAATCCACGGACATAGCAGTGGCCTGCAAGTCTCGATGCTCCCAAATGGAGTGGTTGTGGCGTTTGATGCAGTTCAGTTCCTTCATCTTCCCCGACCGCGTGCGAACAGGATCCTTCGGAAAAGTAGAGGATATAAATAGAGGATATCAATTAGCTCAGCGAATTTGGCTGCGCACAGTCGTATTCATAGCTCTACGAGCATATTCAAAGGAAAAAATATGCACTTTGGTCTTGCACTTATAAACACTTCCAGGTCAAACAAATATGCGTGAAACTCTGCCTGCAACTGATAGCGATTGACAGCTGGATGTGACAGCACCAGCTGATCACAAGCAAGAGCAAAAGTTAGTGGACACTTGCACATTGTTCAAAGCTCGAATCGAGTTCCAATTGATTCTTTTTTTAGCTTGAATAATACTTCTTACTTTTAACGAAATATATATTTGTTATTTTTAAGAAATAAATTTGAAATTTTCTGGAAAGTTTCTGACGATATCGGGAGAATCGGGATAGGATGTTTTTGTTAGATTACTAGCGAAAAGAAGTAAGTGTTGGAAGTAAACGGAAAAGAAGCAATGCTATCATTTTATAGTCAAAAAGGAAACTAGCATGTAAATAAGGAAGGAGTCGTTTGGTGAACATATGCGTATCAATCAGTATTTCGGTTCGACAGAGTACGTAGCCGACTAAAAAAGCAACTGAGAATAATTTTATTTTGAAGATGCGCTTTCTTAACATAATTTGCATTTCTGCAATGGTAACACAATTAAAACTGTGTGAAATAAATACCCTGGTTAAAATAGTTAAAACAACCATGCAAACTGACTGACGATGGCAACGTTCTACCAATCCCTCAAAAATTTGCTAATTTCGAAAAAGAAAGTCCTTCGGATGTGTCACTTTTAAGTCAATTTTTTTACATTTCTACAGTGGCCTAACCCCTTAACTTTAATTTTGGGAGAACATACAATAAACCGAAAGCCCGCAGTACGGGTTTACATAACCCAATCCTAAAGAAGTTGCATATTCATCCATCCTCGTGTCCAGTTAGACAAGAAGAAAGTAATACTAGCATAGCGAGCATCAGATCCAAGAACAGAATGTCATTATTATCTTTGCTTAAACAAAATTTTGCAAATATGAACGTGATCAAAATTTCAGTAATCCATAAAATCACATTACACTAACTATTATACTTTCTAGAGTAATCCAGAGATGTTGAAGGGGAATGCCCACTATTATTAATTCATATGAATTGCTTGCCAAAAATTGCCACTTCGGTACTTGATCCCGACTAATAATCGTTGGCGCAACAATCCAATTGGACCAATTGGGCATTGAAGCGTGTTAAAGCGCCTCATTCAAGAGCATAACTGAACGCTAGGAGGTGATGTGGTCAGCATTGCGTTCGTCCGTGATTATTAACCTAA
Source organism: Hermetia illucens (assembly GCF_905115235.1). NCBI lineage: Eukaryota > Metazoa > Arthropoda > Insecta > Diptera > Stratiomyidae > Hermetia > Hermetia illucens. The sequence goes on along the minus strand of NC_051849.1, from coordinate 93,829,077 downwards.
TTGGATTCAGGCACTCATTCACATCTGAGAAAACTGATATCCGACATCCAGTCACGTTATGAACCGCTCTCCCACTCACATATTACTATTAACATTACAAATATGCGGAAGTTTGAGATAGAAAGTGTGCATATATCAGGTAGGCTGCAAAGTCATAGGCTTACATACAAATGGCGCTACTAAAATTAAGTCCATATGATTTTTAGTTAACCCTAGCCTTCAAAATACACGCGATAGTTGTCGGACTGTTGGTGTGTGGAATAGAACATTTTGAGTGAAGCAACTTTTGTTAGTTTGAAGGAATGGATAAAAAGGAATTTTGTGTGTTAATAAAGCATTACTTTTTGGCGAAAAAAAGTACTGTTGAAGTCAAACCTTGGCTTGATAAGCATTATTCGGACTTTGCACCAGGAAAATGAACCATTGAGAGGTGGTTTGCTAAGTTTGAACGAGGCGAAATGAGCACCGAGGACGATACATACAGTGGACGTCCTAAAAAGACCGTTACCAAAAAAACATCAAAAAAGTCCACAAAATAATTTTGGATGACCGCAAAATGAAATTGGCCGAGGTAGCTGAGGCTCTAAAGATATCAAAGGAACGTGTTGGATATATCGGGCAAAAAAAAGAACGAGTTGACGATTTTGAGCAGTCTTTGATGCTCTCCCTCCTTAAAAAAAAAACACGAATTTATGGGTTGATATGTGGCAATGGACGATACATGGCTCTATTATTTCGCAAACAACTGTTATTTGAGCGAACTGTATGTGGTGAACCGACTCCAAAGCATGCAAAGACGCATTCGGCTGGCAAGGGTATGATATTAGTATTTTGGGATGTGCATGGTACATTTTAAAAGGAAATGCTTAACAATTATTTTTGGGCGAAAACCTACCAATATATAGTTCGAAAAATATTGGTACTGAAATGTCAACAGCAAATCAGAAACCACAGCGAGGGTCTCTAGAATGCAGGCTTTCTTCAGCGAAAATTCCAGCGATAAAAGTTAAACTTTTTGCAGCTAAGCAAAGTGAGATGACGAGACTCTAGAGAGTTCTCCCTACCCTCTTGCGGCACTGTGCTTTTATACTCTGCAGAGCGAAAGTCGAAATAATAATGGCAGTTATCGCAAGTCGCACTCTTCTAACCTGGCAATCGGTTCCTGACAAGAACTTGACTACAAAATTCCACTACAATTTAAACAATATCACAATCGTGCAGTGTTATGTAGCAGCGGAAAACACAGTTCAAAAATTCAAACTGTCTAAAGGTGATAGTGGGTCGTAACGAGTGATCTGATGCCAAGATGGGTTCTGACAATATCTGGCTTGCTACTCTTGATTTGTTAGAAAGGCGGGGAATGGGGGGTGTGGAAAGTGATGATTTCTTTAACGGACTCATTCTTAGAAACTACCCAACCGAAAAATCTGAAAAAATCATAAAGCTGTCTCTATATGGTGTCCAGGCCTCAAAATACTCTCCATATCGATATCTGCTCAAATTAAGTTAATAATAGTATGTTACCATATTTTTGGGGAAATTAAGTAAAAAGCTCCCTTAAGTTTATCCTAGACTTATAAAAGTTGATAGCATATATAGAATATAATATGAAGCAGGTTATTCCCAAATTTGATCAAAATCGTACTATTACTAACAAAGTTACAGTAGCTTAAAGTTGACTTTAATCTGTAAATTTACTGCAATTATCAATATCACACTAAAGTGAGTAGCCTGACATGCTAAATGCATATACATAACGGGCTACGTACAAATGGGAGAGTTTTGCACTCAAATATACTCAAAGAAGAAGCAAACAAAACCTTTCATACGTGAAGCGCCGAGCTTCCGGTTGCCCGACTTGTTTAGATTTCTGCAGCTTTCAATGGTCACAGGGTCTGTTATAAGTTTTGTTATATTTTTTTTTCCTTTTTTTTAACATCTTAGAAATCTTGAAAAGACCCCAGGACTCATGATCCCTGAGAGTGTGGGATTTTTACCCACTAAAACCACCCCTGGCTAAGCTACGGCTGAGATTTCACAGCGTTCTTTGCATATTTTAGTTTCGCTTTTATTAGGAGATTTCGCTGTTCTTCCTCAGTAACTTTATGTTAGCAAGCCAATTTGCTTTACTCTTTTAGTCAATTTTTCGACTTCGTTATTTTGATGTAATCATTCACTAACCTTTTACTATGGTTCTAAACACTTTAGTTTCGAACGTTTGTATGACCTTGAGATATGATAATTTGGCACAATCCCAAAGCTGACTGAATAAGATTGCGTCCATATGGGCCTTATCTGCTTATAATTTAGCAACTTGTTGTCGACGGTCATCTGCGAATTTAGCAGAACTATTGTGCCCCTTTTACTGGTTATAGTGTACCTATTGATCATAGTATCTCGAGCAGGCCTATAACCGTTAGGAACTTTAGTATGTTCCCCACTTCCAGATGTTTCAGCTTTGCATGTAGTATTAAGTGTTCTCCCAGATGTCTCGACCTACTTTGCACAAGTGCCGGACACTGTCCCAGGACGTGCATAGAGGTTTCGTCCTCTTCCTCACAAAACCTGCAGGCAGTGTCCGTAGATATCCCTAGCTTCCCTAGGTGATAGTTCAGCCGACAATGACTAGGGAGAATTCCCACTATGATTCGGAGGTTCTTTTTGGTGAGGTTTAAGCAATCCTTTGTACGCATGGGTTCGTATCCCCTGGACTGCTCCATCCCTGGTAGGCCCGCCCAATATAGTTTCCTCAACCGTTTCTCTTCGTTTCTTAAATTCATAGCCATGAAATCGTTTCCGATTCCACAGAAGGGTTCTGGTCCGTGTAAAGGCATCCCTGCTCCCTTCTTGGCTAGTTCATTCGCTGCCTCGTTGCCTTCCAACCCAGCATGGCCTGGAACCCAAAGTATCCACACCTTGTTGGACGAGGCGAGTGTATTCAGTCTCTCAAGGCATTCCCATACCAGTTTAGAGTTCACCTGGTTGGACCTAAGTGCCTTGATCGCTGCTTGGCTATCGGTGAGAATAGCTATGTTCTGCCCCCTGTAGTTCCTTTGCAGATTAAAGGAGGCACATTTGTCTATGGCGTATATTTCCGCCTGGAATATGCTAGTGTACCTGCCCATTGGCTCAAAGTACATTGTCCTTGGACCAATGACACCGGCACCCGCTCCCTCTGCTGTGAGGGATCCATCAGTGTACCAAGTAATCAGTTGCTAGTTTAAGCCGTATTGCGCAGCCACGCTCTCCCAGTTTGCCTTGTTACTCCAACGTGTTTCAAACTTCGTATCGAAGTGAAACCTCGTTTTCATGTTGTCCCTCGGTATCAGTAATTCGGGATACCGCCTAGAAAGGATATCAATCTTCCTTCGATTTAGGCAGCTCCCTGCCTCACTCATACTACCGGCCATCCTGAATATTGATCTCCTTGCCTGCATCTGTATGTGCAGATGGAGAGGGGTTAATCCCAGAAGGACCTCCAGGGATGCCGTTGGGCATGTCCTCATTACCCCATTGATACACACGCAAGCCAGCCTTTGGAGCTTATGTAATTCCCTGGCTTGTGTGCTGAGTTGGGTTCTTTCTGCTCAGATTCCCGCTCCATAGGTAATCATTGGCCTTACTATTGCAGTATATATCCAAAGTAGTATCTTCGGGCTGCAACCCCATTTTTTTCCTGCTATGGATCTGCAAGTCATCAGAGCCCTCGTGGCTTTCCGACAAGTGTTTCCGACATGTGTCTTGCAGAGTAATTTTTGGTCTAGCGTGATTCCCAAATATTTGACCTCTGTTTCTCGTTTCACCTCCATATCATGTAATGTTATGGCTTTCAGGCTTACGCCTCCTAGTGAATGGTACTATGGTGGTTTTGGTTGGGTTGATCCGCAGTCCCACCTTCCTGCACCAGGCACTAGTAACCCTTAATCCAGTTTGGATTCTATCACATAGGGTATCTTCATATTTGCCCCTACAGATTAAAACAATGTCGTCCGCGTAGCCCTGGACTTGTATTCCAGTATTAGTTAACACGTCCAGGAGTTCATCCACTACCATACTCCACATCAGCGGCGATAGTACTCCACCCTGTGGACAGCCTTGAGTGGTGTTCATGATAATAGAATTTGTACCTCAATTTGTCTGCTTTCTAGTATTTTGCCCATCCAGAGTGCCAGGGTGTTTCCCACTCTTTTGCGGCTCAGGGCATCCTGTATCTCTGTGTGCGATGTGTTGTCGAATGCTCCTTCGATATGCAAAAACGCGCACAGTGCAATTTCTTTTGTTTCTATGGCGTCCCGTAGTGCCTCTGTCAGCTGAAACAGAGCAGTTTCAGTTGACCGTCCTGCCCGGTAAGCGTGTTGACAGTGATGTAGGGGATTACGCTTTAGAACATTAATTCTAATATAGTTGTCTATGACCTTCTCCACCATTTTGAGTACGAACGATGTTAGCCAGATTGGTCTGAAAGATTTAGGGTGAAAAGGATCCTTTTTACCCGCTTTCGGAATAAAGACCACTTTTGCCCGTCTCCATGCCCTTGGTATGTAACCCAGTGCTATGCTCCCTCTTACCATCCTCAGAAGAGACTCTAAGATAATTCCTAGGCCTAGGATAAGTGCTGGGAAAATGCCGTCTACTCCGGGAGATTTCATTGGTTTAAAAGTTCCCACTGCCCATCTTAACCTAGCTTCTGAGCATACCTCTTTTGCTAGTTTCCAGCTTTCTTTCCTTCCCCTTTTATTCGTTGTTGGGGTGTCAAGCAGATTGTTGTCTGTCACCGAGGGGTAGGACCCCGGGAAATGAGTTCTGAGAAGCAGGTGTACCCTATCCTCCTCATTCTCGGTGGATGTCCCATCTTCCTTTTTCAAGCAGACAGAGGATATTCCCCCGTCTTTGGCTACAGCCTTGTACAGCCTGTTTGCTTCTGTGATCTGTTCAACCCCTTCACAGAATTCCCTAAAGCTGTTCCCTTTCGCTTCCCTGATCGCGTTGCTATACGCAGTCAGTGCATTTTTATACCTCCGTCAGTCCCCGGTTTGTTTTGCTCGGTTAAAGAGTTTTCGTACCTCATTCTGGCTAGGTTCTTGTTCCACCATGGTACATCCCTTGATGACTGTCTTAGCCGGACAGCTGACCTCATATGCGTCAATGACGATTGTGTTCAGGTTTTCCACCACCGTTTCTAATTCCAGTTCGCTTCTGATGTCACCGCCCTCTTGAAGGTGGGCAATGTTGTTGCTCAAGTGCGTTGTATAGGATTCCCAATCCGTTCTCTTGGGATTCCTTATTATTCTTTTTATTTCGGAGTTACCCTCAATGTCGAATCTGATTATCCTGTGATCAGACATTGAGGGTTCATCCGACACCCTCCACATCCTGACCATCCAGTTCATTAGGGTATTTGCTAGAGTTATATCTAGTACCTCCTGTCTGATGCTGGTTACAAATGTTGGAGTGTTCCCTACGTTGTATATTTCTAACTTATTGCTAAGAATAAATTCGAGAAGGTACTCTTCTCTACGATTAGTGTCGCTGCTTCCCCAGACTTCGTGGTGGGCGTTGGCATCGCAGCCGAGAAGAAGTGGTAACGCCCTCTCCTCGCAATACTTCGTCAGCTTTGCGACTTGTTCCGGTCGAGCCCGGCTCTCGTCTCCTGGGAAGTATCCCGATGCTACAACTGCCTCTCGAGTGCTCCTCCCGGCTTCCAATGAGACTTGGATAACCACAAGGTCCCCGGTTAAGAACTCTGAAAGACATATGTATTTTAAATTACGTTTGAGAATTACCTGCGTGTCTCCTCCTTGCAGACCGCGAATCTGCCCCCGGTACACCCAGGGCTCCTGAGTCAGCACTATTCCAATGCTCTCCTTGGAATTTGCCCTTGCAATCACTGCAGATGCAGTTCTTGCATGGTGGAGGTTTATCTGGGCTATCTTAGTGCTAGCTATTGGCTCCGTTATTGTTTGGAACTCTTCTCCACTGTCGGAGTGTCACCCTCCTCCTCCAACATGGCGCTTTCCTGCGCGTCGCTGTCCACATTGAGCCCTAGGAGTCCTAGGTCTAGGTCGTCCAGCTTCTGCTCTTCACTGGGCAGCAGGTCTATTTCCCTGGTTTATCCAGTTTCCGCCTCTATGGCTTCCGAGACTTCTTCAGGGACCTCGGTAAGTTTTTCACCCGATGCCTCCTCCGAGGTCTCTTTCCTCGGCTTTTCCCTGTGCACATGCACGGATATGTTGCCTAATCGGTAGTTGATATGACAACTCCGACGTTTAATTGCCTCCAGGGATCAGTCATCTACCCCAATCGTGATGAGTTTACACTTGCCTGTTTCCTCGGCTTTTCCCTGTGCACATGCACGGGTATGTTGCCAAATCGGTAGCTGATATGACAACTCCGACGTTTAATTGCCTCCAGGGATCGGTCATCTACCCCGATCGTGATGAGTTTACCCTTGCCCTCCACCTTGCTCTTGAAGACTCCATAGTCGAGTATTGAGATCTTCATTCTGAGCAATTAGGAGTCTCATAAGGTCTTCCGTTTCTATTGCCGCGACCTTTGGCAGAAAAACTGTCACCATGTGGACTCCTGGTATATCATCCCCAGCACATGTTGACAGTTCCACCCCTTCCCACCCTGGCAATCTAGGAACTATGGTTCTAACCCATTCTGCGGTGTCTTCCGTCGCGCAGTCCACCAGTTTCGACGTCCAACCCTTGATCATCTGCTTGACGACAAGGTCCTCAATGATTTCCTGTTCCTCCCGAGTGAGTATTTGCTCGAGAAACCTTTTTGGCAGTATGGCCACAGTCGAATGCCCTTGACCGCACTAGCATAGCTAGTGGCGGGCTTTCTGGGTCCTGCCTTCACTCCTGACCTGCCCGGGTTTTCTCCTCCCTTGGGTTCATGTCTGGATTTTTTGGGAGCATTCCCTTAATGCGGGCTGATCTCTGCTGCCCCCCGGTTTCTCAGCTCCCCAGTCTAGATCCGTAGCGTTTTATTAATAGTAGGGTCACCTCGTACAGGGTGTGGCTATCACCACTCACTAACGGTCTTGGTAGACGAGAGGCTTGGCCCCTGAAAAGGCACACACCGTCCCAGAGGAGAGACAGCTCAACCTTAGAGAGAGATAGGTTGGCCTCAGGGAGCTATGTTCCGCGTCAGTCTATCCTGCAGTGCACTGCTTGACCGCACGCTTTTTGTATGTTCATCTTAGCAAATTTATCTCTTCCTCGAGTTGATAAGCAGTGTTGATTTGGTCATTTATGCAGACGTTTTCTAAGAGGTACCTTTTAAATGCTGCCCACTTTGTTTGTTTATTAGTTAGCCTGGGAGGATAGTCTTTTCTCCTCACTTTTTCGCTGACTGGCATCATAACAGGCGAATGATCGGGCATGATGTTTTCATTATTGGCAACATGAATGTACTCGTCTAAGATTCCCTTAGTAAGGAAGAAATAAATCACATCGAGTGTTGTTACGTCAGTCGGCCAGTATGCAGGCTTACCGCTGAAGCGGAAATTGCACTTTTTTGCTGGTTGGGCTCCCCATACTTGTGGAAGGGGGTGCAAAATTTATTTTTCACAGAATATTTTAGAAATTTACCAGAAAACCCCCTTTATTCATCCTAGAAGTACCGAATTTGGTATCGTTATAAGTAATAACAAAAGTTTGACAAAAATTCAACTATTATTAACAAAGTTATAGATGGTCAAAATTATATAATTCCCGTGAATTCGCACTCTATCTCTATTGCACTCTAAGGCGTGTATGACGTCATCATCAAATAAAGACGGCAGAGTTTGAGTTTGGAAACACATATGTGTATCAAGGAATATGAATGAATTGGAGTTACATGCGAATGGCAAAACATGAATAGGAAATTTGTCACAGAAAAGGAGCATAAAACCTTTATACCCGAAGCGTTCAGCTTCCGGTATTCCTACTTCTTTCAGATCTCTCAATGAAACCCAACAGAGCGTTCAGACAGTACAGTTTCCGGTGGCGGGAGCAAAGAATATTGGGGTGAACTTTGGGGGTTACCCGCTCAGTATGCTGAGCGGATTACCGCTGAAGGCACTCGCCATGCCACTATGCCTGGCATGGCTTTTGCTGATGTTACGGTTATGTTGTGTCTGGGTAGCTGAGTGGGTAGAGCATAAGGCTGTCGTACGGAAAATCGCGATTCAAATTTCACTGGTGACAGTGGGATTTGTATCGTGATTTGACGTCGGATACCAGTCCACTCAGCTGTGAATGAGTACCTGAGTCAAATGAGAGTAATAATCTCGGGCGAGCGCCATGCAGACCACATTGCTTCCTACAGTACACTGTAGTGTACCGTTACGGTCTTGAGTGAAATGCTGTAACACACTTGAAGGCCCTGATCCAAATGGATTGTTGTGCCAACAATTATTATTATAAGTAAGAAATAGTGATGAAAACAACATAAACTCATAGAACATTAAATCTTCATAAATTAATAATAAACACAAGTACCTTTCCTCAACAGGGACGTAAACACTAAACTTTCGTAAATTTTGCAACCCTCTTGCTGAAAGTCAACACGAAAACAGCATCCGACCGCAATGACAGCGCGTACTGAATACACAAAGAAGTAAGGTAATGGAAGGCGGGGGCACATAACACATTATTTTCCGACAACGCTCAACAACTCCCCTTAAAAATCATGTTCACTTTGTGGGCAGCGTTTTCTTATGTTTTCTGATGACACTGAGAAACCATTTGCTGAATTAATTACCAATTAGAAAGCTTTCTTTAGCGGATTGGGACAGTGCCATTGTTGCCGATTTCTGCAAATATGTTTCCCTTACACAGGTCAGCCTGCCATTGTGGATTTCATGCCCATGACCCGCCGAATATCCAGCTAACTTGGACAATTTATTTTAACCGTGAAATCGATATTTTTATTTACACATACTATTTGTGACTGCTGGCGCGTTACGCCCTTAACAATAAGATTTGTTGAAGTTAAGAGGAAGCTATCACATTTGATGGAAGTTCAGAATTCATTTGGCCGCTTGTAAAGAGGGCGGTAAATTTCGTCCGAGAACATTCTCATGCAAGCGTAGCTTCTCCACTTTCGTCGGATCGGAGGCAAGGGTCTCATCGGTGAGCCGCTCAGCACGATTTTCCTGGATAGATTCTGCAATAGAAAGTGGTCCTCTGTTAAGCGAGAGTTACGAAATTTATCGGTAAAAACACTTACTATTGTATGGCGTCTTTTTATCGGATAGAATACTTTCTAGATTGTAACCGACAAATCCGACAACAGCAGCGAACGGGAGAGTGATGTACACCGCGTTGGTGCGTAAAAAATGCATTAAAATTGGCCACATCTTCGACGATATTTACAATTGCGCCCAATTAGAGCCCGAGCCGAAATTTGGACGTGACCGGCGAGAATTGTCAGAAACAGCTGGGCTGAGCCTAGTACATCTGTTTCCCGCTGCAGATTCATCTGGCGCTACGAGTTGGCTCTATTTTAATTGCTTATGGGGAAATCCCCTATATTTAAAGAGGCTTTGAAAGAGACAAATCGTTACATCCCATGATCGCCCTTTTAGTTATGGCGCCATTTATAAATATATATCTGAATCTGTTGAAATTAATGATTTCTTACGATGATGGCTCTTCAGATAATAAAATATCCGAAAGTAACTAAGAACGCTACTGGAAATAGATAAAATAATGATGTCTGTTATAACTTGTTCAAAAAATTAGCAATATATGGTAGTTGCTTAGGACAGGCACGCGGTGGCCTGCAAGATTGACTGACGCAGAATGGGAGGCAATCTGTCTGTCTCTCTTTGCGGATGATACATATGTGGCTCTATAGGAGGCAAGTCTCTCGTCTACGAGGACCATTAGTCAGTTCTGAAAGACACCTTGTAAGAGATGACCCTACTGTTAACAAAAGCTACGGATCTAGACTGTCTGAGTCGAAAAACATCTCCAACAAATAAAGCTTGTGTTCACGGGATACACTTTCGACAAGATCATATACTGGTAATGTGCGCGACGGAGATCACAGCAGCTTAGGACTACAGTCCCTAAATAACAAGACTGGGAAGGAGTAGAATTGTCGACATGTGCTGGGGACTATATACTAGTGACAATTTTTCTTCCTAAAGTCGCAAAGCTGGAGACGGAGAATCTTATGGACTTCCTAATTGCTCAGAACGATGATTTCCATACGCGATTATGGAGGGTCTTTAGAAGCAAGGTGGAAGACAAAGGTAAATTCTTCGGGGTAAATCGAGGTAGATGGAGGCAAACGTCGAAATTGCCATATTAATTATAGATTTAGCAACATACCTGTGCTCGTACACAGAGGAAAGATACTTCGGAGGAGATATCGGGTGGAAAACCTATCGAGGTCTCGCATGAATCTCCAAGCCCGTAAAGACTGAAAGGGCGGAATCAAGCAAGGATGTAAACCTGCTGTCCAGTGGAGAGGAGAAGATGGACGACTTATACCTGGATCTTCTAGGACTTCGGGTGGACAGCGACTTGCAAGAAAGCGCCGTGTGATACTCCGACAGTGTGAAAGAGTTCCAAACAATAACGGAACCAATGGCCAGCTCTAAAATAACCCAAGTAAACCCCCACTAGTTTTAAAGGTAACACTGGAGTAGTGCTGACTCAGGAGTCCTGGGTGTACTGGGGGTAGATTCGCAATTTGCAAGGAGAAAGCATGCAGGTAATTTGGGCTTGTATCATTTTTATCTTAGTGTCCGGATAGCTCAGTGGTTAGAGCACTGGGTTGTCACACGGAAGGCCGCGGTTCAAATCTCGCTGGTGGCAGTGGGATTTGTATCGTGATTTGACGTCGGATACCAGTCGACTCAGCTGTGAATGAGTACCTGAGTCAAATCAGGGTAATAATCTCAAGCGAGCGCAATGCTGACCACATTGCCTCCTACAATATACTGTAGCGTACCGTTACAGTCTTGAATGAAGTGCTCTAACACACTTCAAGGCCCTGATCCAATATGGATTGTGGCACCAACGATTATTATTATTATCATTCTTAAACGTAATTCAAAATATATATGTCTTTCAGAGTTTGTGATCGGAGACCCCGTAACTATACAATTCTGAGTGGAAGGCGAGGGGGAGAATTCGAGGGGCAATCGTCGCATCGGGCTTCTTCCCAGGACACGACATATGGATCCCACCGGGCCTAGCCGCTAGACAACAACAACTTTTCCTCGGCTGCGATGCCAACACCCATCATGAAGTCTGGAGAAGCAGCGACACCAATCGATTTTTTTTCGAATTTATTCTTATTCTCTGGGCCAACATTCTGCTCAAAACCCCTACGAACCAACGGAGAAAAAAGGAGAACGAGAAATTAGCAAAAGATGTATGCTCGGAAGCTAGGATAGGGGGCAGTGGGAAACCTTGAGCCACTGAAATTACTCGGATTAGATGGCATCCTCCCAGTACTACTCCAGAAAGGTCCAGAAGTCACCTTAGAGTATCTTCTAAGGGTGATTAGGGGCTGCATAGCCTGGATATGGTGGCGGGACAAAGTGGTCTTTATTCCGAAAGCGGGTATAAAAGATAGTTTTCACTCTAAATCTTTCAGACCCATTGGCCTTACATCATTCGTGCTCAAAATGCTAGAGAAAGTCATAGATAACTTTAGTAGCAGTAATATTGTAAGGCACAATTCCTTACATCAGGACGGTAGGACGGTCAACCGAAACTACCTTGCATCAGAAACATGTCATAGAAACAAATGAATTAGCAATGTTATAAGTTTTTGGATAACGAAGGAGCATTCCATAACACGTCACAAATAGAGATAGGAGATGCCCTGATCTGCAAGGAAGTGGGGAACACCCTAGCATTCTGGACGTGCAGAATTCTAGAGAGTAGACAAATAGAAGTACCGATAGTACAAATTCAACTGTCATGAATACTACTCAAAGTTGTCTATAGGCGATAGGCCTCTTATGGGGGGTATGGTAATGGATGAACCCCTGGCCAAGGTTAAGGTGTCGACATTGTTTTAATCTGTAGCGGCAAATATGAGGACACCCTATGTGACAGAATCCAAACTGGACTAAGGGTTAATAGTGTATGTTGCAGGAAGGTGGGGCTGCGCATCAATCCAGCCAAAACCACAGTAGTATCATTCACTACAAAGCGCAAGTTTGATCACCTGAGAGCAATTAGGTTACATGGAATGGAGGCGAAACGAGAAGCAGGAGTCAAATATTTGGGAATGGCCGTAGACCAAAAACTACTCTGGAAGACGCATGTTGAAAACACATGTCGGAAAGCTTTGATGACTTGCAAGTCTACAGGAGAAAAAAAGATGGGGTTATACCCCGACGCTTAAACCTGCAACTAATTACCTGGTATACTAACAGATCCCACATATCAGAGGGAGCGGGAGTCGTGACCATTGGTGCAAGGTAAACCTAGTTTAAACCTAGGCATATTCCAGGCGGAAACATACGCCATGGACAGATGTGCCTCCAATCAACACCAATGCAACTATAAGGGGCAGAATATTGCTATTCTGACCGACAGCTAAGAGGCGATCAATGCACTTAGATCCAACCATGTGAACTATAAACTGGTATGGGAAGGCTTTCAGAGACTGAACGGCTCGCACAATAAGGTCTGGATGCTTTGAGTTCCAGGCTATGTTGGGTTGGAAGGGAATGCAAACGAACTAGTCAGGGAGGGAACAGGGACATTGCTGCATGGATCAGAACCTTTCTTTGGAAGCGGAAACGAGTTTGTGGGTATGACACTAAAATATGTAGAAGAACGACTGAGAGATCCACAAAGGGATGCTTAAACCTTACCAAGAAGAGCCTTCGGATTATAGTGGAAATACGCACTGGTCACTTTCGGCAAAACTATACCCTGGGGAAGCTATGGATATCTACGGACACTCCCTGCAAGTTCTGTGCAGAGTTTTATGAAACTTTCACACAATTACACATATCAGCTAATTTCACTTTATTAATTTCCTTTATTACCTTAAAACTGAACATCTATTTCTCAGTGTACCTTGAGTTGCATGTATTTAATCGCATGGAAAGATTGTTACAACCTTATCGTATTCCATGATGAACGATCTTTCATCACTGAACCTAATTGAATCTGTTCTAAAGAGCATAATTCTTACTTACATTAATGGGGAGAGCATCGAAGGTTTGATGAAGAGCGACGACTTTATTGCGGGTTATGCTTAACGTGACCATTTTTTTTCTGTGTCAGAGCGGGACCCTTGCGGAATTTTGTATATAAATAAAAAAAATGTATAATAATAATCTTTGAACAATTCACACATGACCATTTGATCCAAGACTAAACGACTTACGGTGACTAGATAGCTAACATTTATATTTCTTAATTATGATCGGCTTCGCCTGCGTGTTCTTCGGGGAAGGGTTAAATTATAGTCTATGTCCTTCCTTAGCAAACTTTGAAATGCAGAAACGTTCTCTATTTATAATCATGTAAATTTACAATTTCATGTAAATATTTTTAATTCCCTTTCTATTTCCTATGAAATTACAGCTCATATTGCCCCCACAAAGTGCTACTATTTTTTTATTTAAGTCAATGCAAGTTAAATACTTCTTTTGAATAATTGACAACTATATCCCATGCCTCACCTGGCTGCTCTCGAAACTCTAAAATCTTAAAAAGTAACGAATAAAAACGGAATAATTTTATCGAGCTGTGATTCAAAGCGTCCGTTCATAAAGTTATACAGTGAGCCTTGCGAAGGAGGCTTTTCAACTCATCCATCACCATATGTATGAGCACATTTTCAAGAATAGGGAATCTTTTCCGTTTTATTCAAACACTGAGGGCAACCAAAAAGTTTAATTCGAAAAACCATACAACAAAAATCGAAATTGAATTTTCATCATCACGATCCACCCCTGGCTGATGGAGCAACCCTGAGCTCATCGATGGAGAAAATGCATGAGTTTAGAGTCAAATTTTCCACTCATTTAATTGAGCCCCGATTCATTTGGAACCCAGTCCTTAACGAACGAGCCAAAGCAGGTCTCTTTTTTTATGCACTCCTGACCCTGGCCTCTTTTCGGCGTCACAACGGGTAGACATTTGCCTTTGGGAAAATCGCTTTCTGGTAAAACAATTCCTCCGAGCAAACTACTAACCCCGAGTTGTGTTAAGGTTGAAGGGGAAAGATTGTATGAAGCATTTGCGTTTAAGGGCAAACCGAAGCGGCAGTGGTCTTCTGACGATATCAATTCCTCATAAGAAAGGACAGTAGAGAGAACTCGAGCGGCAACTGCTAAGTTTTCAATCGGAGCTAAAGCTATCGGAGCCAATGGATGAGATTTGCATGACGACACTAATCCATCTGGTTACGATACTGAGCAGTACCAACAGCTTATGAGAAAACTCCCCCTAACTGTAAGGATTGCATGATCGCAAGACATCAAGCTTTGCTTTGAGCCGGTAGGTGTATAGAGCATGAACTGTTGGCTCAGGTTGTGCTGCTCCTTTCTCGACAATGTGTCGGACACTGGTGCGATATTTCCCAAAAAACTTTGAGCATTCTAAAGCAGCCACTGCACTAATCAGTCGTCGGATGAATAGCTGCAAGATATTTATAATCCTTGTACAAGAACCTTAGGTTATTAGTGGGGGAATCAAGGGCTTACATTTCAGACATGCTGACTTGTTGTATGCCGATGATTCTATTCGTGACCAGCAGGAAGATAAGGAAATTCTAGTATCCAGTGTAGAAAGCACTAGAGCATCCAATATGCAAAGAGGTAATAGCAGGATATGGTGGCATCACTTAACATAGCGACTCTTGCCGGAGAGTGGAGAGAATCGAATGATATCACAGATCACGGGCGCATTGATTTTGTAATGGACTGATTGGGCGATGTTCAAAATAGAACTGAGCGGAAGGAAGTGCATTAAACCCATTGTCGGAATTGAGAACACAACGCAGATGATCACAACAACATAAGAACCTCTCAATACGTCAAGGAGGGATAAAATCTCATGGTGGAATAAGGATTTGATAATAATTTGACCAATGATAGAGAAGGACGACAAGGGCACTGCTTCACCGGGCTCTGAAGTCTTATCCAGCTTTTGGTTGGAATTGGTTTAAAGAAGTTCAGAAAGGACTAAAGGAGGGCATAAGATCGGACAACCGATTATCATGCAGTTGCTTTTGCGAAGAGACTAACTCGCTTGAGGCGAACTCGAAATTGAAACGAACCCAGTCAGCAACTAGGCAATCTACGCTCATGGAGCAAGAGGTACACAGAAAGCAAATCAATGGCAAACCATCTGCCTGAAATGTACTTCGCAGGCAGCGTCCAAAATCTCAAGTGAGGGTAGACAGCCGTAAACAGCTCTCAACCGAGAGAATACTTTGATATGCAAAATAGTGTTACTTGTGCGAGTAAAATAGGCATTTAACTCGTTCCAGAGAGATAAATCGGTAGGCCCGGATGACATCATCCTTGCTCGAGAAGAAATAGATACACTGTGTGTACATATTCGGAATATATATCGTTCACGCTGCTATTCCAATTCCCTATTCCTATTCCCTTCATGATAAATGAATCTGATATTTGTTCCGAAACCAGAAAAACCTACCTTCAGTGTCACAAAAAGCGTCCGATCAGTCAGTCTAATTAATATCTCTAACCTTCCCATTAAGACGGACTCAAAAGATTAGTAGATCGGTTTATAAGGGATACATACAGTCCTAGGTGGCCACTTCCCTAGCAGAAAGGCAAATCCAGGGAGACAGCACTTTAAGGACAGGACAGCATGAAATCCATCCGCTGTTAATCAGTTAGATTTTTCACATGTGGGAGTGACGAAAGATCCACAGATAGACGTAGCGACATGCAGGTCAGATATCCATCTACACGACAATAATAAAATAAAGAAAACCGGTGTTGTGAAGTATGGTTGATGAACCTTTCCATTAAATTATCTGGTTTCCAGTCGACATGATCATCCGAGTCCAACAGCATGATACCTACAAGGGATAAAACCCGCCAGATAACTTTGCCGGATAACCCCGAAACTAATTTGATCGGTAGTATTTAAATAAACTGTCTGCCATCGTAAAAGAGTCATACCATCTTCTTCCGGGATGGAGCCCCTTCTAACTTCAGTGTTGGCTCCCCTCGTATCCGTAATTGTTATTGTCCAGACTCCACGAGATAGATCAGGGCTACTATGATTGCCGATTCATCTGTCCTGAAAATCTTCATCTTATTTTAATGAGGTACTCATTTGGACGAACCTGTAAGTAGTTCTTCACTATCGCTATTCAAATAGCACAAGACAAGAGTTTACAAACAATTTAATTACAAAACTTAAAACTCAGATGCTTCAGTGCTGTCGAATTAATTTGAAGAACTTACGATCTTCACTCTGATTGAATATTGCTGAAAAACAAATCTTCTACGGAAAACTATGACCAAAACAGGATAATATTTGAATATAGTTGTATTGGGATCATCTAATACAGAAAATTTACACTTTCTGTGCAACATCATAACGAACAAATTTATTCATTTGGAATGGCTCATCTTCATAGTAATCCGAATCGACGACAAACACCTGCACAAAGTCGTCAAATTCATAAGTTCTCTTTTGGTAAGTGTTAGTCAATAATAAATTCGTTATTTTCACTAGTCCTAGCTTTGTCGGACACACTGTAAGAGGGAACTCTTTTGCTTTTCCGGGCTCAATGGTCCCTAAATGAAATTCAGCCGAACCCGTATATTCACATCCCGCTCTAGGTTTCGTGTCAAGTTTCGCACTCAAATCCACAGTATGATCACTGGTGTTTGTTACTTGGCAGATGAATGTAAATGGTTCGCCGATTTTCACCATGTTATTTGCTTGAACAACCAAGAGTCGTAGGTCGTTGTATTCGATGGGCTGTAGAGAGAAGTGAATTGCCATCATTACTCTTTCATATATGGAATATTCAATAATAAATTACACTCCGTTGCAGTTGACTTGTCTGAAGGCGGCCACGCTCTCCCAAATTCGAACGCCACACAATATCTAGTTTGCCGATATTATTTGCATCTCGTAGGGCCTTGATATCTTTTGCAATTTCTGGGATTGGCTGAAAATATTAAAAATAATAAAAGGCGAAAAGAAAATAACAGTTTAATGGATGGTGGGCAAACATCGAAAGGTACACATAAAATTCTAAAACAAAACGTTGATGATGATAGTTGCATTAACAATTTCATATGATTGTTGCAGACCTCTACGTGGAACCTAACGCATCTAGCACATCTAAGTGCATCGCTGCTAATTTTTATCAATATGATTCAACTCTAATCAGGACGTCTCAAGAAACTCAACCATCCACTCCTTAATCAGGCTTAGCCATGTAGCTCTAGGGTGAACCAACCGTAGTCCTTTCTGTAATAGCAAGCTCTCCTAAATTGTCACCGTGTTCTGATATGTCGTCTATTTTCTTTTACCACCTAAACAAAAAATCTGGACGGATCCGCCCAATATGTTGACAGGGTCTTTCATTCGAGATTACATATATAGGGTCTGTGGCATATAAAAAGGCTTGAACCAAATGTTGGTTCGAGATTTCGAAATTTACAAATTTTAACCGCTTTTAAGAGAAGCAGCAATAAATAGTTTTTACTATTAACTGTACTGAAATGCCGCCACCCACGGCGTTTCGTTATTCCATGGTTATTTAAATTCAGTTCATAAAACTTGACACCATCTTTAGCGGAGTTAGATGAATTAACTGCAGATAAATTTTGAATTCGGAGGTTTTCCAACCAAGTTTGATTTCCGATATTAACCAGGGATACCCGCTTTTCTGACAGTATAAATGCAATGACATCGGCCAAAAGCCTTTCATAAGTATATCCTGGATGCATAATTTAAGACTTTCAACTTAACAAAGGGGGAACGCAGCCTGAATGTTAGGGCAGATAAGAAATCGTTTGGACCAATATTTCGAGGAGTTACTAAATGCCGCAACCCCATGTCCCCATTTAAAGAAGTCAAGAATGCACTAAGAATACTGAAAAACAACTGAATGCCGGTTGTGGGTGGAATACGTGAGGAGCTACTAAAGACAAGAAGTGGTGGGGATGATCACCAAGCTTCATGGAAAGTCAAGAATTGATCAGATATTATCTGTGAAGTAAATACTGGACAAGTGGTGAAATCCAGGATACTATATTGATATCCCTTAAATTTTTGTTGATTTTAAACAGGCAGATGATAGTATTCATCGGTCAGTACTCTACAGTATCTTGTCTGAATTTGAAGTTCCAACGAAACTGATTTGACTCATCGGAATAACAATGAATAGGTCTTGTACTCAAATAAAATTACAATCATATGATCCAAAAGATGCCAGTGGATATAAATGGTGCGCTACTGTACAAATCATTCCATATAGTGGCCTATACGGTTACGAAGGAGACTCTGGTAAGTTTGACGAACAAGCGGCAT
Source organism: Hermetia illucens (assembly GCF_905115235.1). NCBI lineage: Eukaryota > Metazoa > Arthropoda > Insecta > Diptera > Stratiomyidae > Hermetia > Hermetia illucens. Next base: position 93,810,565 of record NC_051849.1, on the reverse strand, counting down.
TGGTATGGAAGGTATTTCAGAGGCTAGGCATCATATAGTGACGGCCTCTTGATTTTTTTTCAGATTTTTCAGTTGGGTAGTTTCTGAGAATGAGTCCATTAAAAAAATAATCACTTTCCAAGGTGGAAAGTAAACGAGCACGTGGAAAACCCCGAAGCACATTGGAGGACTCAGTGGACCACGTAACTTACACGTGGCTCGGTTTCGACCGAGAAGAGGGAAAACAAAGGCACCAGGAGGACATTGGATTATAGCACCATAGAAGAAGAATGTTATTATTGTAATGGAAGATCTAAAACTCAGAAAATACTTACTGGTACTGGTCAGATATGCGATCCTAAACATAGTGAAGAGCTTAAATCTAACTGTGAAAATGATACTAAAAACTAATCGATAGTCGAAAGTATCATCAACGGCGATATCCGGTCTAGGCCTGCCTTAATAAGAAACTCCAGACATTCCGGTTTTGAGCCGAGGTCCACCAATTCGATGTCCCTAAAAGCTGTCTGGCGTCCTGACCTACGCCATCGCTCCATCTCAGGCAGGGTCTGATTCGTCTTCTTTTTCTGCCGTAGATATTGCACTTATACACTTTCCGGGCTGGATCATCCTCATCCATACGGATTAAGTAACCCGCCCACCGTAACCTCAACTCAGTTTTAAGGTTTTGTATAACACAAAACCTTATTAAAATCGATTCACAGTCTATCTGCCTGTCACACCTTTTTTCCAAAAAACATTGATCTCAGCATTTTATTTTTGTTTTACTGAGGACAGTACAAAGTACGTTGCCTCAAACCCCCTGGCGCAAGTTCAGTTATGCTGATAAAGTTGCACGTGGGATTCCAGGTAAATGGAGAATAGCTAAAAGTATAATGATCATTTGTACGATAAACTTAAGCAACCTTGTTGCAGACGAGCTGGCTCTGCTACTAGACAGGACAAAGGCGAAGATAGTAAAGCTCAGCCCACTTAAAAAATTAAATACAAAAAACAGTTGTCCTACTGTCTAAGGAACAAAGACCGATGATGGTTTGAACATAATTATACAGAGGGCATGAGCACTTTTAGGAATTATGGGTTTTGCTTATGCAATCTCTTTATAGAGGATTTCATTCTAAAATCCATAAGAATCTAGAATTTGACTTTTGATAATTGTAAATTGGCAATTTTGTGTAATTTCAATGAATGTGAATGCCTCGATGGGTAGCAAAATGGCTGGAAAGTAGTTCCAAAAATCATTCCAACTAAAACGATTCTAAACTAAAGAAGCAAATTGAATTCGAATGGTGCTGTTCGCCTCTAATGCAGGGTCTGTTTTGCTTTCCACGAATCTAAGCACTGATATCGCAAACGCACATGGCGATCATCAATCATCGCATTCTGATCTATAGATCAGTGAACAGGATAATGACATGTAGATTTTTTTGTTTAGGATATGAGGGGTCCTAAGTCCACATCTACTTGATGTTGGACCCGACCAGATGGAGAGCAGCTTACCCTTACTTTTATAGAATGTTTTAACAGCAGTCGAAAGCAGAGCCGGTCTAGCGGGGTATTGGTGTTCAGGGGAGAGTGGATGAGATGGTACAGCCAGTCAGTCGAATGACGCCAACGACGGGTGATAAGACGATTGCAAAGTCGAGTCGTGCTCTATTATTTTTAATACCGAATAGAGTTTTGTTTTAAATTTCCCATTACTGAATCAAGTTTTGTTTAAATATCCGGTTAACATATTGTTCTTTAATTTAACACCATAAATTCCCACAAAAATATGTCATTCGGAAAAAATTTTGCATTAATTTTTGAAAAGGATGATTTTTCTTATGTTTGTCAGGCCGGCCTTTCAGTTACGCCTGAATAGTCTGCAGTTAACCAGCGGCCAGAACGTGAGTGCTATCTGGCCTGTCAGTTTGTACTGTTCAGGCATCCTTTGATCGATTGGAAGCCCGTCAGCCTGCCGGAAAGGGAATCAAGCAAACCGGTACATGTTTGCGTTAATGCATCCGTCCCACGGTCACCGCACGAACCGTCCAGGCATCGCTTCATCCTTTGAAAGCATTTCTGATAAACGCGCCAACAAAAAAAAATAGCTTAAATGTGCATCTCAACGGTTTTCATGGCCATTGCTGATTGGCGTAACTAACAAGTCTGCCGGATCGTGATTGGCGGCCTTTAGAGCACCAACGCAGTATAGACAAAAATGCGTTATATGAACAGCTACAAATGGAAGTGCTCAACCAGGAAAAGATGCTTACCTTTATACAATAGAGGAACTGGCAGCTGTTTTTGGGTTGAAGCATGTTCTTCGCCTTGAACACAGACTCGCCATTGGGAAGCGTGTTGAGAGATGAAACTGCAAATTTGACCAATTAACAAACCTGAACTCTCAGTGTAGGATTCGCGGGTACCTGTGTACTGTTCGGAAGAGTCCAACTCCACCTTCTCCAGACAAATCGGGCCAGCCGTTATGTTCTGAATCTGCGCTTCCAAGTAGACCTCGTCAGTCTCGGCGTTGTAGAACTTCGTCTTAACGTCCAACGGTTTCAATACTTGAAATTTGAAAAATTTCCTAAACGATTGCGGGAACCCAGCAGGCGTGTTATAGTGAACTTCACACACTAGTCTGAAAATAAGGAAATTGCCTTCTTATCAGTTGCGGATCTGCGTTGCTGCTTCCTTACATATGTGTCCCAATCTCCTTCACTTCGTGGTGGATGACGTCGTCGAGCGTGTTCCCTGGGTTCAGTGTAACCGGCGCCGTCTGCTTCTCGTGCATCGGCAGACTGATACGTGTACTGTTCGACTGCAAGTCAGCTTTCACCGTGACCCCTTCCACCGGGTGAGTTGTGCAGTTGTGGACGCAGATGTAGCTGGCGAAGGTCTCGCCTAAGTAAATGTTTCCGAAACTCTGTGGTAAAAGCATAAATTGGCCGGCGGCTAGGGTTTCTGACCCTGCGACGGCCGTGATATCATTTCGAAGTGTTTCCTGGAGGATGTTTTGAGGCAAATCTTTCGTCTCCGATGTGATAATTTGAGGACTGACCAAAGTGGGACGTGTTAAGCGCATAACTGGTAAGATCGAGACGTGTTACACATTTTGCAATAAATGCTTATATTCACTACCTTTCAGAGCCAGAAGGTGCTCCGTTGGCTCCAAAACGTTCATTCTGCAGACGAGGACGAACAAACACAATAATTTTCACACCGTATTGTTTACTAATCACTGAACAGCTGTCACTGCAACCTAGCCAGGTAAATGTCGGAAACCGTCATAATCTAGTCGCGGCGCAGTTAGTGACCTAGCCTCGGGTAGATGTCACTTTTCAATGAGCTAATAAGAAAATTTTTTTCAAGAAAGTGACGGCTACGTACATCCTACCCGATTCACAATGCAAGGGAAAAAGAAATGCCCCGGGTGAGGATCGAACTCACGACCTTAAGATTATGAGACTTACGCGCTACCTACTGCGCTACCGAGGCATCTACTAGGGATTGTTCTGAGTTCTAAAAAAATTTAAATTCTATAATGTTTAGAATTGCTAAAAATTAAGATTTCAACTTGCCCAATATTTAGAAGTAGCACCTTCCGTCTTTCTGACTACCTAGAACTTCCTAGTTTGTCGAGGGTAGTGCCAAATCTAAAATTTAATAACAATTATTTTGAAGCTGACATGTATGGCAGTTAAATACATAACCGAATTTGGTTTCAGTCAGAAAGAAGCTGGGAATTGTTGAATGCTATAATTTTCAATCCGTTCATCAAAATTTGTTGAGCCCAGGTTCACAAGACACATTTTGCCATTCCTGTAGTTTTACTGTTTACTGTTTAGTAAACTCGACGGTAGAGATAAATCTGTTCAATGGTTCTCGGGCACTTCAGTCTCTCACTTGCCATTTAACCGATACGTGGGATCGCAGCGGAACCTGAAAAACACAATAGGGAATATCACGATAGCCTAACGAAAAACACACGCGAACTAAAACTGAAAATAAAAAAATACCAATTCGATCGCGCACGTGGAGCCATAAAACTCGACATTCAACTAGCACGATCGAAAGAGAGGAGATCCACGACGGATCAAATCCTCAATTGATATTTTCCTTGTTGCCTCAAATATTCCGGAGCCACAATATTTGGGATTCCCTCAGGCCATAAAAATGAAGGATGCTACAAGTTTTTTAAGTTGGAATCTTAACTCTCTGCACTTCTATCACGTAAATAATTTCGCAAACCATGCAGTCGTCCATACATTAGAATATCCCATTATAATGTATATCGATAATACCCACTTTAAATGTTTACAGAGAGAAAATGACTAACTAAAGTTAATAGTAAGCCAACTCGGCATCTAGAAACAAATTTAATCACTCCACTTCAATCATTAGAAGTTATGTTCACAGACACTGTGTGTATCCGAGAAACTTCCCGCACCGACTCCACAGACCATCATTGATCCATCGGCGAAGAATACTGTGTCCTAGCCTTGCGACACACCGCCCATCTTCCATTCTGCCCTGGCTGGAAATTCCACAGCAAAGTTTGGCCTGCGTGTAGCGTAGTCCGTAGGGAATGCCCAGATTTCCCGAGATACTTTGCCTAAGACGTTACTATGGCTGTAGGCCTTCGCTGTCCAACATCCGGACTTACGTAGTCAAACAGCACTACACGCTACAACGCATTTAACGTGGAGTTCTAGGGTGAGGTGGTGTAAGAGTACATTGAGGGCATCGATCGGGCGGGACTGCAGAGCTCCGGTGGTACCTACACACGCGGTTCTTTGAATCCTATTAAGCTTCGTTCTCTTTGTACTTTTTGCTCAAAGATTGCCACCTACAGTAGAGCCGTACGTTAGGGTGGGATGTACAACAACTGTGTACATCCAAAGAACCATCCTCGCCCGCAGACCCCATTTCTTCTTTCCTCTTGCAGGTATAGAAATCTATACAGTCTTTTTTAATCCGCAATTCTATGTTCAATCTCCAATCTCCACCCAGATACTTTACATTTGGGGTAAGAATCAATCTTTGTTCATTAAGCCGCGGAAGGTGGAATTCATGTACCCCTGTTTTGATGGTGAATAGCACCAGTTCCGTTTTGGTTGGATTTATGCCGAGTCCGCATCTTGCGGCCCATAGGCCCTGACATCAATATCACCAAATCGTAAAATCCCGTCCATCACTATCAGCCAGAGCATCTCTGCTCATAGAGCTGGTCAAGTCGCTACTTCCCAGATCCAACTGGATTATCCTGGTTGTTAGCATGGACATTTTCCAATGCGTTTGATACCCCTCCAAACTCCAAAGGAAGCTAAAGTATACTGCCTGGTTACTCAATTGTAGGTAGGCTTCTGTAGGTTTGCCCTTAAGGCGTGCTGGGACTTAGAGAAAGGCGTTCTTTCCATAATCATCTTGAAATGGATGACCAAGGTGGCTCCAACGTCTTCAACATGAAAGAGGTGAGGTTGAAAGTTCTTCGCGGACTCATGACCGAGAAGAAAGGATGGGCTCCTATGCTCCTTGGACAGAATCTTAGTAAGCCTCCCAGATTTACTGGTGTCTTTAATAATTTGGCAATAATTCAACTAGGGTCGCCTCTTATTAGTTTTGATGAAGATGATGTACCAGATGTTAAGGATCTCCCTGGTCGGTTTCTAGAGGCTGGAGAAATCTTCATTCCAGCACGGGGGCAGTGTCTTCTTGCCATATTTAGCAGAGCATAAGACTATAAAGCCGGCTTCGAATGCCTTTTCCAGAGCCCGGACCTTTGACTCCAGTTCTTCTGTCGTGCCAATCTTGTCGGCATAGGAAATAGGAATTTAAAAGAAGGAAAATAGGCTACTTATTCTGTTGCTACTTGCTTAATAGCAAGAAAATGAGAAAGACTGTGTAAAAGCAAATGGCTCTTCTCTTTAGCGGTTCGTAGGACAAAGGCGAATTATAAATAATCCACATGCTACGAAGCTACAGACACTACAGCTGGGTTCTCTATATTTGCTCGCGAAAGACAACTGAAGAGACAGATGCTGCCCACTTGAACATTTTGAGGATCTCTAACTAGAAGAATCACGCAAATATCTACATAATATATTGATAGCAACCATAACAATTGTAGCAAACCACTAATCTCGAAATTTACCTGCAAAAACGTACAATATCCTGGAATCATCATCATCATCAACGGCGCAACAACCGGTATCCGGTCTAGGCCTGCCTTAATAAGGAACTCCACACATCCCAGTTTTGCGCCCAGGTCCACCAATTCGATATCCCCAAAAGCCGGCGTTTTGGCCTATGCCATCGCTCCATCTTAAGCAGGGCCTGCCTCGTCTTCTTTTTCTACCATAGATATTGCTTTTATAGACTTTCCGGGTGGGATCATCCTCATCCATACGGATTAAGTGACCCCCCACCGTAACCTATGGAGCCGGATTTTATCCAAAATGAGACAGTCATGGTATCGCTCATAGATTTCGTCATTGTGTAGGCTACGGAGTCGTCACCCTCATGTAGAGGGCCAAAAATTCTTCGGAGGATTCTTCTCTCGAACGCTGCCAAGAGTTCGCAATTTTTCTTGCTAAGAGGCCAAGTTTCCGACGAATACATGAGGGCTAGCAAGATAATAGTCTTGTATAGTAAGAGCTTTGACCCTATGGTGAGACGTTTCGAGCGGAACAGTTTTTGTAAGCTGAAATAGGCTCTGTTGGCTAACAACAACCGTGCGCGGATTTCATCATCATAGTTGTTATCGGTTGTGATTTTCGACCCTAAGTAGGAGAAATTGTCAACGGTCTCAAAGTTGTATTCTCCTATCCTTATCCTTCCTGTTTGACCAGTGCGGTTTGGTGTTGTTGGTTGGTTCGTCTACGGTGCTGACGTTGCCACCATATATTTTGTCTTGCCTTCATTGATGTGCAGCCCAAGATCTTGTGGCACGTGTGACAAGATGTGCTCGATCTGGATGAAGGCAGTTTGTACGTCTCGGGTCGTTCTTACCATGATGTCGATATCGTCAGTATAGGCCAGTAGTTGGGTGGACTTAAAGAGGATAGTACCTCTTGCATTTACATCAGCATCACGGATCACTTTCTCGAGGACCAGGTTAAAGAGAACATATGATAGGGCATCCCCTTGTTGTTGATGTCGAATGGTCTTGAGAGTGGTCCTGCTGCTTTTATCTAGCCTCGCACATTGGTCAGGGTCAGCCTAGTCAGTCTTATTAATTTCGTCGGGATACCAAATTCTCTCATGGCCGTGTACAATTTTACCTTGGCTATGTTATCATAGGCGGCTTTAAAGTCGATGAATAGATGGTGCAACTGATGTCCATATTCCAACAGTTTTTCCATCGCTTGCCGCAGAGAGAAAATCTGATTTGCCTGGAGTGAAGCCTCTTTGGTATGGGCCAATGATGTTCTGAGCGTATGGGGCTATCCGGCCTAGCAAGATAGTGGAGAATATCTTATAGATGGTACTCAGCAACGTGATACCTCTATAATTGCTGCACTGTGTGATATCTCCCTTTTTATGTATGAGACAGATAATGCCTCGTTGCCAATCGTCAGGCATTGATTCGCTGTCCCATACCTTGAGCTGAAGTTGGTGAACCACTTGGTGTAACTGGTCGCCTCCATATTTAACCAATTCGACTGTAATTCCATCGGCTCCTGGCGACTTATGATTTTTTAGCCGATGAATTGCACGGACTGTTTCTTCTGTACTTGGTGGTGGCAGTATTTGTCCGTCGTCTTCAGTTGGCGGGACCTCCAACTCGCCGATGTTTTGGTTGTTCAGTAGCTCATCAAAGTACTCAACCCATCCCTCCAATATGCCCATTCTGTCGGAAATCAGATTTCCCTCTTTGTCTCGGCAGAATGAGCATCGGGGTGTATAAGGCTTCATCCTGCTGACTTGTTGGTAAAACTTGCGCGCCTGGTGCGGTTGCTCCCTGTACTTTTCTAGTTCACAGACTTGTTGGTTTTCCCAGGCTTTCTTTTTCCGCTCCTTCTCCGCTCGTCGGAGTTCGTGATAAGTCTCAGCGCGTGCCCGCGTTCTTTGAGAATGCAACATTACTCGGTATGCGGCATTTTTCCGTTCCGTTGCTAGCTTACGTTCATCGTCAAACCAGCCGTTCTGACTCCTTTTGCGGCTGGGGCCAAGCATGTTTGTGGCCGTATCAATGATAACGTTCTTCAGGTGGTTGTGAAGATCATTTGTTGATGCTTCATCTCCAGGTGTTGAAGGCGGTTATTGCGGCATCCATTTCCCTCTTATAGGTGTCGCGGAGGGCTGTTTTGTGGATGGCTTCAATGTTAGCTCTCACCTGATTGTCAGAGGGGATTCAAAGGTGGTATTGTTATTCGAGCTCGGAGCACCATGCCAACGAGATAGTGATCCGAGTCTATATTGACCCCCTATATGTTCTGACATTCATCACGGCTGAAAGGTGGCGGCATTCGATCAACACGTGGTCAATTTGGTTGAAAGTGGTTCCGTCTGGAGAGGCCCACGTATGTTTGTGGACCGCTTTCCGCGCAAACCAGGTACTTCCAATAACCATTTCGTGGGACCCTGCTAATTGAATAATCCGCAGTTCGTTTCATTTGTATTTTCGTATAGGCTATGGGAGCCAACGTATCACCTGAATACGGGCTCCTTCCCTACTTGGCCATTAAAATCCCCAAGTCTGATTTTGATATCATATCTGGGACCGGCTTTGAGGGTTCGTTCTATTGCCTCGAGGAGGACCAGTTGGTACAATTTGTCACGTTTTTAGGCGCAGGAGACTCGCCTTCATCCTTCTCCGTCTGCAGCTTTTCGTTAAAAGAGAGCTCCCAGCGGTCACCACGTGGAGGTGGAGATAGGGTTTGGTAGTAGAGCTGTTGGTGTTTCCCAGGTTTTATGCTCCATAGTGAGTTCCAATCCACGTTTCGCCCTGGGACCTATACTACCCTTTGACCACGCGCCATTACAGCTTCATATTGTAGCCAATGTATAAAATGTACACTGGTAAGAGAAACATCGCAAAAATTGCACTATTGTGGAACAGGAGAAAATCCATTGTTTTTTGTCTGGAATGAGAATATATAATTTGAGACTCTCGAATCCAGCATTGTCGCATCAAGTCCAACGTTACTCCGTTTGAGTGCATTGATGGCCGAAATGATTTCTCCTCTGCTTGAAGGAACAATCCATATCTGCATGTTACGGTGACTAGCCATTTCATCCACAAGAGGAGGAACCTTAAGATTTACGACCACATGCAAGCTCTTTTTTAATACATCCTAGGATGAATTTAAGGGGGGTTTTTCAGTAAATTTCTAAAAAGTAGTAATATACTATTAGTAGGTTTATTTGAGCAGATATCCGAATGGGACATATTTTGAGGCCTAGATTTCATCTAGGCGCACCCCGGATTTTTAGGTTGGGTAGTTTCCGAAAATGAGTCCTGTCTCACATCAAGTGCGTACATTTTGACTCCTTACTCACGCATTTTGCAATTTATACCAAAACTAATGTCAGTTTCGGAAAGTACCAATAGAGACCTTTCATTTGTCACCCTACACAACTATATTCGGTGAAAAAAAATTTTTGAATCCCCTCTTTACATGTATGAGCCCCCTTTAAACTCCACCTAAATTTATGCCACTCGCTGTATGCGTGGGATTTCATAGTTCCCATCTGTCCACCAAATTTCGTTCGGATCGGTTTAGCCGTTTTGGAGAAAAATGCGTTTGACAGACAGACAGACATTGAATTGATTTTAAAAAGGTTTTATTTTACACAAAACCTTAAAAAGAACTAAACAATCTGTGGACTAATTATAGTTTATTCAAAAAAAGGCTCGGACAGAGTTTCAGCTAATGAGAGTACAACTTCAATGGGGCGAGTGTTACGTTTACGTGCTTTATATATTCTAATTATGCTGATGCAACTTACCGGTGTACATTTGCATTTTTGTAATTTGATGAAATCAAAAATGCTGACATTGTGTCTAGACATTAGACAGGTGTCCAATTTCTAGTTTGCAAATGAATTTTGTTGTTTTGGAATTTCTAGATATTATTTCTATTACTTAGGTTGGAATTTATCTGGCTAAGTTTTTTAGTTACGTTGTCATCTGATGACGTATACATAACTCGAATTTGCTTTGTGAGTGTTCATTTAAGTGGCCTAAATTGTACATGCATTTTTGAACACTAAACACTACTACTATAGCCTTAAAACACAAAACCCTTCGCACCTGAAGCGTCCTGTTAACTGGCTTCTAATTTGTCTGCTTTTCCTGTTTCTCTCTTTAATTACATATATTTGGTTACAGTTAGGTCCAATGCAGCGTCGGCCGCCAATACATTTGCAACCTACCACCGAGTTTTTTTTGTAGAAGAAATTTTCTCAAATTGATTTTTTTTCAAAATAATTTTCAGTGAGAACCGAATGCAAATTTTCTACGTTCTTATTCTTACGAATATTGGCCGCCTCGGTAGCGCAGTAGGCAGCGCGTAAGTCTCATAATCTTAAGGTCGTGAGTTCGATCCTCACCCGGGGCAGCGACATATTTTTTTATCCACCCCATCACGAATTTTTACCTTGGTAATACGCAGCACAAAACTAATTTGCATTCCCGAAAATCTCGTGCTAATCACTGAGTGGAACGTCTCGAGAATTATCCATGGAATTTTTCATATGAAAAGCACGGCCCAAAGCAAATAGGGAAAATTCCGAGTGGAATCATCACGTTTCGCAGGCTTGCGATAGTTCCAAATTTGTGCACTACCGACATTTTTTGGCCTCGTTACAGATAAGATAAAATTTTTTCCGCGCTACGATGGGAAAGCACTCAATATCTTACTGATAACATGTTTGCTAGTACGTAGAAATGAAGGGATCTGCACACCCATGTGTGTCTCCAAGAAATTAAACATTCCTCATTGGTTTCCAAAATTTATTCAAAACTTCATTAGAATGGAAAATATTCTCTGCAGATTTAGTTCAAACACGAATTGGATTTATTAACTTTCTTTCTCGCTATTTGACTGGCTTTTGCGGCAGCTCCTCTATTTACCCATGCGCTGGATGGACCACTCTTGTTGGCACAGTGGACAACGATTGTTCTGCTTGACCCAGAGTGACATGCAGCAATGGTGGAAGGAATGATTGCATTCACCCCAAACAACTACGCAATCCTGACGGCCAAGGACTTCACGTTTGTTCTCTGCTTGGCAACGAAGGCAGGCATCTGCAATGCAACAAAAGAGAAGATTTGTATAAGTAACCAATTATGATAACTTCAAGACTTTCATATGCTAATTATATAATATTTATTAACACTGATTGCATTGAAAAACAGAAAAAAATTAGTAAACACGGATTTTGTTTCTTCCCCCATTCCAGAGGGATGGTTTAAAATAAAGCTTTTTTACGGATAACTTTATAATCATTAAGTAGAAGACTATTGGTCCGCATCGGTGCCAAATAGAAACAACCACAAAAGGGTGGCATACCTGAAAATTCTCATTATTTGCTAAAATATTGGATGCAAGTGTACAAATTGGCAGGTACACTACAAGATCCCCTTTCAACTGCCTTAAGGCGAGTCAGCTACCTTTAAAACTTTTCAAGTATGTTGAAATTGAATGATCACGCTGGCCAATCGAGGAGTTCTATGGCGGAAGGATAGACATTTCTCAAATGAGCGCACCCCAGGACTGAAAGGATCACAGTCGGCCATGACATTCAGAAATTTATTCATCTGTTGAAGGGTTTGGCGCACAGAAAGCGATCTGTCGCGGTGATCAGAGATCGCATGATTGTCGGAGCGATTGGCAATATGGCATATTTTTTTTGGGAGTAAGTGAATGTATTTAAGCACAGAGTTTTGGACTCAGGCAACGGTACGTAGTCGGACTGCCAACTAAACACCTCCCCCTCTCCCGCCAATGGGAGGGGAGAAGAAGAAGAAGGGAACTGTCAGTTCAAGGAACCCCCTGTCATCCGGCTTCTCTACCGGTCGAGTTCCATCTTCTTTGCAACGAGAAGGACCCCAACGTAACGCCCAACACGATCCACCTGTCAGCGCGCCTCAGCATCTCCTCGACAAGTTTGTCTGGAGAGAGATACCCTACGTTTAAATAGAGCTGCTGACGAATCCCATCCCACCTTGTCCACAAAAAAAAAAGGGGTGATGGGCGTGGCCCACAACTTCATTGCTAAACAAACAATCAGGAGATCGTGCCTTTCCAATCTTGTGCAGGCAAGACTGAAAACCTTCATGCCCACTTAAGAACTTGGTAAGGAAATAGTCAATTTTGCCATGTTTCTGATTCAGCCACGCACCTAAGTTGCCAATGAGCCGCGCAATGCATCCGCCTCTAGTTTCATTTTGCCAAGAGAGTTTCCACTCATTTAGGGTGCGAGCCCACCTCCCTTGGTTCTTCTCCCCTGCTCTTGTATATGGCTTGACGTTCCTTAGCAAGAAGGGCAACGGGGATCACTTCCGCACTCACCATTACGACCTGGTCAGAGAGAGTGCGGTACGTAGACGCCACCCGCAAAGCTTCCCGTCTCTGTAGTTGTGCGAGACGCTCACGATATATCCCCTTGCCAAGAACGTCAGCCCATATCTCTGCGCCGTAGAGCAAGATAGACTGCGTTTAACTCATCACACGCCTGTTAGGCGTAGGACCCCCAATGTTTGCCATTCGTCTACTTAAGGGGGTCATCCCGTGTGTCGGATCTGCGGAATAGAATTTTTTTTTGGCATCAATTGTATCTAGCTGTAGTGTAGAATGTATGGGCAAAGTGATTTTTTGATATTCGGAGTCGTTCGGAAATTACAGTGTTAAACACGAGATAAGTCACATGCCAGATTTATGTCGATCGCCGTAATAAAGCTTATATTTATCGGTCCAAATGATGTTCGAATGACTTCGCTAAGAGGACAAGAATTGAAGCCAAGGCTGTACATGTGTCTCTTCAAGAAACCTAAGGTTTATGGACTAGGTATAACATATTAATGGTCAGTTAAGTTTTTATGGCTAAAAGTCGCATTCTATTTTTTAAATGCGTTTTTCTCGAAACTGCATGTTGAAAATCGGCTGCCACCATAGCCCAAAATCTATCCAACCAAATTCTTTGAAATTTTCACGACTTATTCAGAACATATTTCTACGGTCCGTAAACTAGGATAATTGCGATTCATTCAGCAGTTTTTTTTTTATTCATTGAAGAAGCCGTGAAAAAACACTAAAATTCACGAAAAAAACACGGAACCAAAAATTTAGCTTTTAATATCTTTTAATAATCGTTTGCGGACTGTAGTTAAGTCTGTACGTTAAAATGCTGTTTACTTTTTTCTCTAAAATGATCGCAGCGCCTTCTAGCGCGGCAGCAGAAATACACCTTTTTTTGGAGATGGGTGTATAAATTCACACCGGATGACCCCCTTAAGACTGAAACTCCAACTGCAGCTTTATTCGCTACTACTTTTGTCTGCTTTAAAAAGCTCATATTTGAGTCATGAGTCAGTCCAACGTACTTTACCGATGGGTTTGACTCGATTATCGACTCACCGAATGATATGGGACGCAGGATCGGAATTCTCTTTTTAGTCAGGGTGACTACTTTGGGTTTCTCCAGTGCAAGGTTGAAGTCATGGGCAGTCATCCTTCCGCTTACTCGCCGATCAATATGCCAAGTCTGCTTTACGCCTGTTCGACAGCGCGTTCAGCAAACAAGCGCCGCAACATCCTCTGCATAACTAACCAGGGGCGACTCTTGTGGCATGTCGAGTTTAAGTAGACTATCATAGGAAGGGTTCCACAGGGGTTCTAACCTTAGGATCGATCCCTCCGCTACCCCCGACGTAACCTCCGTCCATGTAGCATTTCAAAGAGCAGGGAGTGCTTCTTCAGATAGTCTCTCAATATCCGTAAGAGATAGTTCGGCACGAGGAAAGTACTGTCTAGTGTGCCTAGAATGTCTTTCCATCTTACGGAATTAAAGGCATTTCTGACGTCAAGCGTTACGAGGAGCACCACCCGTCGAGCTCGATGGATATGTGCCTCCGCTCGACGAACGGCATCCACGACTTACATGACAGCATCAACTGTAGATCTCCCTGTTCTAAAACCTAACGGACGTGGGGATACGTCTCTGGCAGAGAATATCGCTCCTGCGAGTCTACTTCCGATGAGCTTTTCGAGCACTTTCCCAGCAGTTACAAACATATAAAGTGGCCGGTATGAAGACGGTAACTCATGGTCGCCTTTCCCTTTGCTGATCAGCGCAAACCTAACCACTCTCCAACGAGAGCGGAAAATGCCTTCTTTCAGGTAAGAGTTGAATGCGCCGAGCAGTAGGTCTGACCGATGTTGGAATACCAGTTTATATACCTCTGTTGGAATACCATCAAGTCCTGGTGTTTCTTGTTTTTCATAGAGAAGGTTACCTGTTTCAACATTTTTTCATTTTTCGCGCCGACGTCATCATCCCATACGGGGTGCAGAGGGAATAGTTCCCGCACAATGCGGTTCATCTGCTCGGCCTTAAGTGAACAGAGTTTCCGCAGAGTCCCGATTTTTCGAGCCCACACTGCTCCTGTTTATTGCACTACGGAGTGTCCTTTTGGCTGATCGGTACTCTGTCATTATGGTACATGTCTCCTTCCGGTCGTTTAGACGTTGTGTTATGCGGCAGAGTCTGATGACTCTTCGCTTGTCGAGTCCCTTCAGACCAGGATGCGCCCTTCTGTGCCCAAGATAGAGAGAGAGTGTCAATCCTGCGTCGAAAGTCCGGCATTGTGTCACTCAGTGTTAGATAGGTACTGAAAAACGTTACCCCTAAACATCCAATTCAGACAAAGCCGTCCCCTCGGCCTTGGAGCAAGAACTCTCAGGTGGATGACATGAAGTTTGGTCCTTGTTTCGGTACTCCTCAGTGATGAGCACTAAAACTGCGTTGATCTACGCAGTGAACTGCATTAGCAACGCGTGAGTGGTTGCGTTCCGGTGCATATTGATTTATAGGATGCGAATCATGTTGACTGCGTCCTAGCGTTTTCTAGTTTTGCTCTGAATACCACCCCGAACCCGCAGTGTGAGCAACGTTCTTATCAGACGCGCTCCTTTTCCTTGCAGGTGTTCCCTTTATAGCCTGCCTGAGCGCATTTGCGGTATGTTGTCCTTTGTCAGATCCCCGACAGGTTGCAGACGTGTGCCCATAATCCAAAGATCTATAACATTAGCTTGGGACGACCCAGATTCGTATACAATCAATTCTGATTTTCCCGCTGTTTAGAAGCTTCCTCGCGTATTGCTCTGCAACTTCTACCACAGTGAACCACAGTGACTTTTTGGCCTAGGGAAGGCGCAGAGGTGATACCAATCCGGACATTGGTTATCGCTGTAAATTCGCGTTTGATGGTTTCTTCTACTTGATTCTTTTCCATAGTCAAGGTTTCGAGAGAGCACGTGGGTTCGTCGCGTCCCTTCATTTGTTATTCTCGGGCCTAATTCGACTAGAACTCCACCACCTTTTGTTTTTCGAATGAAAGACACTTCTACTCCGCAACCTTCGGGCTTGATCTTATAAGGGATTTCACTGAGGACTTCCGCAAAGGTCTCGCCTTCCGTCGGCTTAATAAGCAGAGCTGGCGGTCTGGTCCTCCTTCGTCCCCCACCTTTCCTTTTGGTGCTCCATCGTTCGTGTCCGCCTTAATTTTCAGCAGAAGTTTTTCTGATGACGCGGCGTGTTGTTGCTTCTTGCCTTGTGTTTTGTGGAATTACAATGTGTGTCCGCCGTCTGTGCAAAATTCCAACTATTATTAACAAAGTTATAGAGAGTGAAACTTTTTTGCTGTGCATTTCGTGCATTCTACAAGGTGTATGACGTCATAATACCATATCAATTCACCAATACCACAACAAAGTCAGCTAATATGAATGGGGGGTCACAAAGAAACATTTTATTATAAGTTTTTGGGTCATCTGTAAATCAATATCAATTACTCCAGGCGGACATGTATCTATATAGGTATACATGGGTGCTAATGAAGTTTCCGGATAGGTAATCCAGATAGATATTATTATTATTGCATTGCTCGCTATGGTACGCACCACTAGCTAGCTATGGCATGCACCACTCTCTCAAGATAGTCGATAAGTAGGTCGTGCCAGGGGCATTTTACGGTGATATTCGATATCCAGTCACGAAAACAAATCCTTCTGCCACTGGTAAGATTTGAACCGCGACCTTTCGCTACTCTAATCACTTGAGCCAGCCGGACATGAAGGGGTGAATGGCAATTATATATATTTATATACCACAATACAATCCGGCATAGTCAAATCCTCGGGATCTTCGCCAAACCCTGAAAATTATGACTACACCATAGATTGATTTAAAGTGGTTAGGTGTAAACATGTAAATATCCCTATATTGCAAGTATCGTGTGTCTCTATAAGGTGGAGAGAGGAATAGCCTTATAGCATTCAAACCATAGTGGTGCACTGCACTCAACGACCCCCTGTACTTTGATTGTGATAACCGCTTCCTTCTTCATCAGCTCCCAAACGTTTTCGTTTGGGTTCATTTCCAGAGTATAGCCTGGTAAAACCAATATCTCAAATATACTTTTAAAAACAGGGCTATGGCAAGAAGCTTCAGCTTGCGTAAAAAGGAATGATTCCCCATTCAGGGATCATTCTTTAATCTACGGGAGCATTCAATTTCGTAGGACTTCTTTGTATTGTTTTGTTGCTCTCTATCGGTCAAGTTTTGAGATGTTCTTTGATTTGTTCCTGGGTTATTTTAGCCATTATCTTTGTGACGGCAGAGTGTACGCAAGTACATCTCCAATCGTCGCAGTCAGCACGAGTGCCCTATTTGCAAATTTTAACAACCATCCCCTTTTTCCACTCTTTGGGAACGGTCTCGAATTCCCAGCATTTCCGTAAAAGTGGAAGAACCAGATCTGGAGAAGCTTCAGTTACAGCGATAAATAACTCTGCGGGGAAATTATCAAGCCCAGCAGCTGTACTTCGTTTGAGTGCATTAATGGCCGAAATGATTTCTCTTCTGCTAGGAGGAACAATCCGTATCCGCATGTTGTGGTGACTAACCATTTTATCCACAGGAGGTGGAACTTCACTGGATGTGATCCGGCTAAAGACCGAGGTAAAGTGTTCCTTTCACCTCTTCAGCTGGATGAGGGGTCGACCGTTAGCGTCCTTCACAGAACCATCGAAACGGTTGCGACCGTATGCAAGTTCTTTCGTGACGACGATAAACACTTCAGAAATTATTGCCTTTTGTGGCAACTTTCGTTTTCCTGCGCAATATTAAATTTATGTTTGCTATGGTGCACATTACGTTGAACTTCCCGGATTTTGCGCGGTATTGGAATTCGGTCACGTGACCCTTACCATACCTCATAACGGCCAACTCAACATGCAATCTCTTCCCTCAATCGATCCGCTTTCACGATTCGGCAGTCAGTCAAATCCTCCGGGACGTGGTCGACGACCTATTTAGCACCAGGGAAAAAGAATATTTTTGATGGGAGCCTAATGCTTATCGATATTCTCAGGCGGGTTACTCAGTGTGGTCGAATTAAGCGCTGTCTCGTCTGGATGGCTCAAGTGGTTGGGCTATTGTAGCGAAAGGTAGCGGTTTAAATTTCACTGGTGGCAGAGGGGTTTTTGTAGTGACTGGTTTTCAGATACAGATCGACTCAGCTGTGAGTCAAATCAGGGTAATAATTTCGAGCAGACGCAATGCTTTGCTCTTGAATGAAGTGCTCTAGCACACTTCAAGGCCCTGATCCAATATGGATTCTTGAGCCAACGATTATTATTATCATTGAAGTGTCTCGACGATAAGATTTCTTATGAGATTTAAATGGGAAGGAAATAACACGTTAGCTACTTGAAGTTTTCAGGATTTAAGATGTTTTTTTGGATAGGTTACCAAAGGGAAATACAAGTGCAAGTGTTGAAGGTCATCTGGATATTTACAACGTTAGTATAGAATTTTTAACCGCAGTTACAGTTTAATTTTCAAGTCGATTAAATAAAAATTCTACTGCTCGCTGATTTCGAAAAAAAAAAAACGTGTTCAAGTTTGAAAATATTTAATTTCTTGAAATTACAATAATATGATACATGCAATTTTTTTAACTTGACTCGGTAAACCATAACATTGCCCTTCCTGCGTCGTATACTGCACCTCCAGGTGTTTTTGGTTGTTGTAACGCTGCGTCGTGTCTCTTTGCTACATCGGAAAGTAAGTGGTGGTAGAGGCGGCTTTCTTCTTGGGAGATGCTCCCGAAAAAATTAGTTTTAAGAATAGTTCTAAGTTGTTCTTATACAAATCCGTTATTGATTATGAATCTTAAAATGTTTTAGTGTCTTTTCAGCCAATAAAAAAAAGGAAAAAGAATTCAAACAAGTTCAACTCCTTAAGCAAATTTTGCGAGAGAGTCTGTTTATTCTACGAGCCCCTAAAGAGGTCACTTATCGCGTAAAAAATAGCTCATTTTCACGATTTTTTCCTAAGAAAAGCAGGAAATTTTTGTGTACGATCATTATATCATCTTAACTTGCATACATTAAACAACTTTACGTTGACCAAAATTGTGGCGACGATTTCGTAGCCTACACAATGACGAAATCTATGAGCGATGCCATGACCCTCGGGTTGTGGATAAAATCCGGCTCAATAAGTTACGGTGGGCGGGTCACTTAATCCGTATGGCAGACCCTGCCTAAGATGGAGCGATGGCGTAGGCCAGGACGCCAGACTGCTTTTAGGGATATCGGATTGGTGGATTTCGGCGCAAAACCGGGATGTCTGGAGTTCCTTATTAAGGCAGATACCGGTTGTTGCACCGTTGATGATGATGAAAATTGTGGCGAACTGAACTCAACCAAAAATGTCGATGGATTTAGTTAATTAACAGTAAAAACTGATGTTTATTGGAAGAATTCAAAAAGGTAAGCATTTTTCAAAAAATCACGGATAGTCAAAGTTAAGGTTTTGATTTTTTACTAACTGATTGTTTTCGGGTCGTGAAGCGGCCATTTTTAATCGAAAAAAAAAATCGAACGATTAAACACGGCACATTTATATACTGAATAAGCCTGCTAAATTTCAGAAAGAACAGTTCAATGGTTTCCGAGTTATTTTGATCACCGGATTCAATATCATTTAGAGAAAAACACGTTTAAAGTTTCAACTTCAGGTCGTTAACGGAACGAATTCTTCTTTTTTAACGATCATATTTCAGTCAATTTTAGATTATGATTATGATATTAAAAGTGTAACTGTTCTCCGATACGTGTCGTATCCAATTCTCGTAGTACACAGTTTTCAACAACATCTGGCTCCTTGAAGATATGCCAGTTAGATAGTCACATAAAGGACCATTTCCATAATACAAGCTTTGTGGAAAGTTTTTAATGAAATTAACTTGTGTATCGACAGCCCATTGGTGGATTAGGTTTAGTGAAGAAGGATAAGGCTAGAATAGTGAGCGATTGATTTGTTCCCTCATTCCAAACATCAACACAAGCAGCATATGTCGCTGCCCGAAAATGGTTTCCAGAATTTTGTTGAAAATACTCGTACGTATAAATTTGCCTCGTGTGTCGGTATTTTAAATTCGAAACTTGAACAGCTTGACCGACTATAAATAAATAATATAAACAAAAGAGAAAGTCCTACCAACCTTCAAAACACTGTGCGCTGCATTTCTTCAAAATGGGTGTTTGCATGCACGTATTTTTCGAGCGGCATCAATTTTCTGCTAAATTTAAATCTATGAGCAATTCTATTAATACATTGTACTCTTAAAATATCTTGTATGCCGCCCACAAAACAATTTTCGCCACAGACAACTGTTGTAGTGTGAATTGAGTGCATTTGAGTCAAGGACGACTTTCAAAATCCGCAATTACAAATCAACATCGCAACTAAATACCTAAATTACCGAAGACAATTTCCTCATAACATGTGATTCGAAAATAACAGGAGCTAGAAACTATTTATCACTGCAGCCCCTGCTTTTACATATTTGTTGATTTATGAAACTACGTCAAATTCATTGCGAATTCACTTGGAATTTCGCTTAACAAGAAACCAGTTTATTCTGCCTGTCAGGAATATTTTTGAGTGGGCAGTTTTTCATTTCTCTTGTCAAAGAATGTGGAATGAAAATAACAAAACATTTTTAAAGGAAGATCATTAGTAAGAAGTCATTATTTGTAGATATTTTGTAATGTGCATATCACGAGACTTTTTATTAGCAGCGGTGATATTTTGCAGACAACATTTTCATGAGCTGAAAACGATTTGCGATTCAGATGCTCAGAATAGAACTGTAGAAACCAAGAATGAAAAAAAAGCTTCCGCTCCGCAATTTGAAGCAAACAGCCGTTTTTTCACACATAAATAACTCAAAAGGCGTTCAAAATGGGGGA
The DNA here is from genome assembly GCF_905115235.1 of Hermetia illucens. Lineage (NCBI taxonomy): Eukaryota > Metazoa > Arthropoda > Insecta > Diptera > Stratiomyidae > Hermetia > Hermetia illucens. Next base: position 93,790,088 of record NC_051849.1, on the reverse strand, counting down.
AATAAATTTTTAGCAAAGTTATTTTCCCATGGATGATTTGAAAAAATATTTTTCCCCAACTCCCTTCATAGTATTGTGCAATCTCTGTATTGTCCAGTGTTAGCATTTGATCATGGGAAGTTGCACGAGTCAATAAATGGAAATTGTAAAAGTTTGTACTTGGTTTGAATTTTGATATCCTATCCTCGTTCCTCGAACGATACATAATTAATAATTTCTCTATCATAAAGTATATGTATATATTATGTGAGAATATCCCCTTTTACCTGCTACGGACATTCAAAATCTTAGAATTGGCACAGAAGCGACAATTTTGACCTATGATAACTTTAGTGCGACTTCCACGAAACTTGGTAGGATCATGTTTTATATTATAGCCTATATTACTGCAAAATTTTATAATTTTAGGATGAACTTAAGGGGGATTTTGCAATCAATTACTAAAATTTATAGCAATATACTATTATTAACTGTATTTGAGTAGATATCGGTATGGAGTGTATTTCGGCTCCTAGACACCATAGTGGCAGCTTCCCGATTTTTTTTTTCAGATTTTTGAGTTGGGTTAGTTTAGAGAAAAAAATTTACACCTTATTTTGCATGTATGGAGACCCTTAAATCCGACGTAGAGCGATGTAACTCACTGCATGCGTGTGCGTTCACAGTTTCCTTGTTTCCGCAAAATTTGGTGTCAATCGGCATTACCGTTTCCGAGAAAAATGCGTATGACAGACAGACTGAATGTGAATTGCCAGTCACCGGTAATGAGCTGCTGGAGATCTACGGTAGAATAGGGGATAACAAAGCCTCGGCTCAGGACATGTTCGTGGAGTTATTCGAAGCGTGCATGTCCGAGGGGATATTTCCTGCAACATGGGAGCGACAGAAGTTAGTACCACTGCCTAAGGTTGGTAAACCTCCAGGTGAGCCAACCTCCTACAGACCTATATGTCTTTTGAACACTCTGGGGAAAATGCTAGAGATAGTAGACTACAATAGACGTGAACGTGGACGTGAAAAATTTAATTCAGTTCGGCCAATTGGAACCTAATACGGGAATCTCTGGTGAAGATTAGAATTCCCGCCTATCTCACAGTTATTGTCAACAGCTATTTACACCCATGACGGACCGCAGGAGTACAATTGTACGTTGTTTTTGCGGGTGTCCCACAGGGCTACGTACTGGGCCCACTGCTGTGAAACATGATGTGCAACGATGTTCTTAATCTTCCGGTTCCGGAGGAAGCCACGCCGAAAAGATTTTGAAGATGCTGAGTTATACTCATGCGAAGCGATCAGTGCTCTTAACGGTTGGTTAGAGAGCTCTGATCTGACGCTTGTGGAGGAAATAACAGAAGTGTATTCAAATTGGGAATCGTATCATCACATTTAAGCAGCGTGTGCAATGAGCTTGTGACAAAGCATGCACCTCAACTGTGGCCCTGGCAAGGATGACGCCAAACGTGGGAGGACCACGGTATGCTGCCAGGTTGCTTATAGTTACGGTAGGTAATTACTGAGGATAGGATCAAATCGGTAATTACCGAGAATAGGATCGGCTGGGCTATAAACAGCTTCTCCGCATACAAGTCTCCAGGCCCAGATGGCATAATGCCAGTCATGCTACAGAAGCAGCAGGAAAGTGTTGTGGCTTGTTGAGATTTACCGGAGCTGCATCTCTTTAGGCTACGTACCGCAGTCCTGGAAGCACGAGTGGTTTTCATACCGAAAGCGGGCAGGCGCGGTCATGAGTGCGCGAAGGACTTTCGACCAATCAGCCTGACCCTAGAACGCGTCCTGGACATTCACTTAAGGATAATTATGGGGAGAACGCCTTCCTCTAAGTCCCAGCATGCTTTCCTCAAAGGAAAATCCAGAGAAACCGCCCTCCACGAGGTAATTGGCACGGTTGAGCGGTCGCTGCAGTACAAGCAGTATACCCTTAACCCTTAACAACGTCAGTACCAATGCCAGCCTTGACCGGTATTGGATTGGAGGGTATCTCACGCATTGGATTATATCCATGCTGAGTACCAGGATAATCCAGTCGGATCTGGGAGGCAACCACTTGACCAGAGCTGTGAACAGAGGCACGCCCCAGGGTGGCGCCAACTCGCCGGTGCTCTGGTTAACCCATTCAACACGGCAGCCATTTTGGTTCAGTGTCTCGAAATGGACTCCATGACGCGTCAGTGCGCTCGCCGTGTGGAATGGGTTAATAATAATGGACAAAATTTTACGTACATTGGTCAGCAGCGGAGTGAAGGTGGTGGCGAATGCCGATGACTTGGTGATATTAGTATCAGGGATGTTTCTGTCCATTATAAGCGACATCATGGAAGGAGCGTTGCGAAAGGTGTGCCTGTGGGCCGCAAAATGCGGACTCAGCATAAACCCACCCAAAACGCAACTGATGCTATTCACCACCAAGCCAAGGATACCTGAATTCCATCTACCATGTCTGAAGGAACAAAGATTGGTTCTTTCCTCTAATGTAAAGTATATGGGTGTAATCCTGGATCCTAAGCTAAATTGGAGGTTGAAAATAGAACTGAGGGTTAAGAAGAACTGTATAGCTTTCTATGCCTGCAAGAGAACGTTTGCAAAGAAAAGGGGTCTCAGGCCGAGGATGGCTCTCTGGATGTACACCACTGTAATGCGTCCGATCCTGAAGCACGGCTCTATTGTATGGTGGCAGGTTTTGAAGAAAAAATATAATAGAACGAAGCTTAATAGGATTCAAAGAAGCGCGTGTGCAGGTGCTACTGGAGCTCTGCAGTCCTGCCCGGCAGATGCTCTCAATGTACTCCTGCATCTCCTCTCCTTACACCTCCACATTAAATATGTTGCAGCGTGCAGCGCCGTCAGACTACGTGAGTCCGGATGCTGGACAGCGAAGTCCTACGGCCACAGTAACATCCTAGATGAAATACCTCCGAAAATCTGGGTATCCTCCACGGACTATGTCACACGTAAGCTGAACTTCACGAGAAACTTTGCTGTGGACTTTCCAACCAGGGCAGGTGAAGACCGGCGGCGTGTTGCAAGCCTATGACACAGTATTCTTCACGGACGGATCAAAGATGGCCTATGGAGTCGGCGCGGGTGTTTTCTCGAATACAGACGGTGTATCCAAGTCGTATGGTCTCCCAGGTTTCGTCAGTGTATTTCAGGCGGAAGTACTGGCGATATTGGAAGTCTTTCGATGGCTGGAGCGTGATTCGAGCCCCAAGCGTAACATAGCCATTCTGACCGGCAGCCAAGCGGTCATCAAGACCTTGTACTCAACGACGACATCTTCCCGACTGGTGGGGCAGTGCGGAGACGCGCTCAACCGTCTGAGTGGCACGCTCAAGGTCACTCTCCTCTGGGTTCCCGGGCATAGGAACATAGAGGGGAATGAGCGGGCTGACGGATTGGCCAGGCAAGGCTCTGCTCTTGGCAGTCCTTCGGCGAATACAGTCCGTGTTCCGCTGGCGGCTGTCGGGGGCCGAGTCTACTTGCACTACCTAGCAGCCGCGGGCCTGCGATGGCGAAGACTTACAAGCTGTGCCAAGTCAAGGAGAATTTGGCCCGTTCATAACATAGCCCGATCACGAGAGCTCCTGTGCCAGACGCATGCAAATGCATTCAAGATTACGGCGATCTGCACGGGGCACTGGCGCATAGGGGACCATCCCACTAGGCTCGGCGTACTCTACAACTCGCATTGCCGAAGCTGCGGAGAAGGAAGGGAAATCCTCATGCACTTTCTCTGCGATTGCCCAGCTCTGGCTAGAGTCAGGCTGCGGACATTTGGTAAACCATTCTTTGGGGACCTCAGAGAGATTTCTAGCTGCACGGCCGGAGAGCTGTTTTCCTTCGTGAATGCTGCGGGCTGGTTCTGAAGATCCGAGACGGCTGGACTCTGCCTCTCTACTCCCATAACAACAGTCACGGTCTTCGGAGTTTGTGGCATCAAAACGGCGCACCAAAGCGCTAATTGGGCTCCTCGGAGCGGCCACTGATACCTACCTACCTTCCCAGCCAATTGGTTTAGGTAAATATGAATAAGGCCCTGCAAGTGGTCTCCAATAATTCCTGTCCAAGGGTTTAAATTCATCGCTTCTGATAATATGCTTCAACGCAAGATGTGGAGATTCGATTCACTGCACCAGTGATTGTTATGCTAATTAAAAAACCATTCTTAGGTAAAAAGACATTCTTCCCCTAGTAGAATTTTTTAGTGGCAAGAATATACTAACTTATGTTTCATTGGTGAAATTGCTTCCAAGTTATTTTTGTTTCAGATTATAATGATTGCAATCAATTTGTGGAGCTTTAAGAGAAATTATTTAACCCTAGTTGATGACACTGGATGAATTTCACCCAAAACAAATTTTGAGCTCCTCAAACATTACCTGTGTGCGTCTACCGTGTAATGAATGTAGACACATGGAATGACATATTGTGTACAACTGAAAACAAGTCGGGAAACCGGAATCTAGATGATGTAAGAATATTTGGCTACGCGATGGTTTCACTTATATATAGCTCGTGGTGAACATACATTAAATATACCAGATATGGGTAAATTTTCGAAATATAATAATATAAAATTTTTTTTTTTATTTTTAATGCTTGGGGTGCTATGCTCCAAACTAGGAATCCATGGACTAGAAACCGTGGGAGTAAGTTGCTCCTCATTTAGTCCGGTCCACCATCATGTGGGTGTGGATCCCGCATATCCTAAACAACTACCTATAATAATAATAAGCCAGTGAAGGGATAGCGAATACATTCAGCGCGCTTACTTTATTCTTCCCCGAGATGCGATTTCAGCACCAGTTTTACACGTCTCCGGGTAGCTGAGTGGCTAGAGCACAAGGCTGTCATACAGAAGGTCCCAGTTCAAATCTTACTGGTGTCTCTAGTTGCTTGTCCTACAACTAATAATAATAAAAATCGTTGGCGAAATAATCCAATTGAAACATGTAACGTACACTACAGGATAATAGTACCCTGTAGGAGGCAATGTGGTCAGCATTGCGCTCACCCGCGATTATTATCTGGATTTGACTAAGGTACTCATTCACAGCTGAGTCGACTGGCATGCGACGTCAAATCATGATACAAATTCCAATGTCATCAGTGAGATTTGAACCGCGACTTTCCGTACGACAGCCTTGTGCTACAACTACCGAGCCAATAATGAGTTGCTCTTTGCGACCCCTTGGCCCGACTCGATAGTCTTTCTGCTCCACGGACAGAATGTTGTTGGTCTCGAGGTGCGTATTGAGCCTTCTACTAGTAATGGAAGTTATGAATTTGCAGAGGGTTAGTAAGGTTTTGTATCTGCGGGGCCCTGCACCGTGTCCTTTTTAAGGACAAGATAGGCATTTCCCGCAGTGAGGAAGGGTGGACTAATGACCTGATTTATACTATGTGCTAACCAACTGTATTCATGGTGCTTAGGATCCATAATATTCGAATGAAGTTGATAATAGTATATATAGTACTATAATTCTTAGTAATTGACTGTAACCCCCAAGTTATGATAGATGATATTTGTCGCTTCATTGCAAATTTTATGCCTTTGAGGATTAATATCACGATAAAGTGAATAGTCTAACATTACTTGTTAGGTACAAACGGAGCAAATGTCCACCCAAATAATTTTATGTAAGAAATTCACAAAACCGGTTTCCCGGCTTCTTGAAATGTGCGTACGTTCCTCGACAACGTGCGTACCGCAACGTAACGATACTAATCTCCCACATGAACGAGAATTCCTGCTTTACAAGCTCGTCATTCTGGGGCTGAATGATGAGATTTCGGAGAGCAATTGCTTCCTCCCACGGCATTGTGTTTTGTACGCAGATAAGCGTAAGTTCGATGCTGGATTAATGTTTACGGCAACCACTGTTGGACAGATCAGCTAGGAGATCGCGGTCCAGTAAGAGAAATATTTCAATAGTGCGATACAATGCACCAACAGACACTTCCGTTACATAGGAGCAGAAGACTTTCTATAACCAAATGGATGCAGTCTAGAAGAGACTTCCTGAAGATGACATTGCCATCGTGATGAGCAATCTGAACATCAAGGTAGGCTCTGATAACTAGTTCGAACATTTGGTGAGGAAACGCGGCATCGGTGTCCATAATGGTACGACTGACAAGTTTCTCCAGCTTCTATCGTCTCATCATTGGCGGCACATTGTTCGAGTAGACATTGAAATCAGCATTAGGTACAGGAGTTTTCTTCTGAACGTGCGTAACAAGCGGGATGCATCGCCCTCAAACTGGATCATTATCTGATGGTCACTTGCGTATTACCACCGGTGCTAATCGCAAGATTGTAAGGTTTCGATCCGCGAAGTTCACAGCGATCGCTTGCATGATTCGATCGTCGCTCGGTGGTAGGAGTATTATCTGGCCGATCGGAAGATTTTGGAAAGTCCGTCTCAGAATATTCTCATTCATGATGATGAGCAGCTGAAGAGGTACGTACTTCATGACCGTTCTGAACTATATGACACTTGGTCCAGTTCCACCCCTCGTGGACGAAATAATATGCGGATACTGGCTGCTCCTCTAAATAGAATTGCAATCATGTGCATTCAAGGAGAGTTGAGCCGCCGGGCTTGTTCATAGCAGCTCCTGGAGAGTTGCTTGTTCCAGAGAGTTGGTTGATTTGGTTTTCATCATGGACCACATGAACACCTTGTGTAATATTTTGAGCGCAATTTATAACTGTCCCCGGGGGACCTGGAGGGATTTAGTGGAAGGTGTCATCGATCCGCACACCTCGAGTACGCTTCATTTCTGCTTGACTCTGTGAAAGAGTCATGGAGCTCGGACAAAAGGCTTTGGATTCGGAGAAGGAAGCAAGCAAAGTGGGATTGAAGATAAATTTGAGCAAATCTAAGGATTGGTCAATGCATTCTTTCTTCCTTTCTATGAACGGACATTGAAAGCACTAAGTAATTTGCAGCTATATCCAGGTTGCGTTGTTTCCGTTGCAGGCGACACCGAACTTGAATAGAGCAAGAATCGTCTTTGTTGTTTTCTTCAAAATCTGGAGAAGCAATACCACCATCAAGTGTTCACTGCTAATGCTTGTTCTTTGCTGTTACATGGGATCAGCGCATGAAAAGTGATCACTACTTTTACTTGAAAGGCGGATGTAAATTGCAATCATATATACATATGTGCTTCACGCTGCTGTACAATTTAGTACCAGCATGAACTTATGAGGAGTTTTTTGTCTATTTCGAAGTTTGATAATTTGCTACTATTAACTTTAGTTAAGACAATATAGGGACGAGTTATATTTTGAGAAGCATGAATGGGAATGTTTTCATTTCTATATATTGGGTAATTTTATAAAGTATTTCAGTCTTGTATCACTTTCAGTTTGTGCTTTGCACCTTTCACCTCCATATGTTGTAACCAAAATCAAAACTATTATCTGTTTAAAGCCCCCAGGGTTGACAAGACGAAGAGGAAAAATACCCCTCGGGCCCGTATAATTTTCATTCCGGGCCCGTTTTTTCCCAATGGTTTTCATCCGGGTTCGGTTTTTCTCCTTACAATTCTGGTGCTCATAAATACACATTTGCAGAAGGAAAAATTACACTTCCCCTTTGTATGATGAAAAGCCCTTCTTTAAACTCCTATCTAATCATGGCATTCACTGCATGCCTGGCGACTGAGTTTCCGTATGCCCATCAAACTCCGTTTCAATCGATATAACCGTTTTCGAGAAGAATTCACGTGACAGATAGACAGACAACAAACCGTTTTTATTAAAGTTTTGTTTTATACGAAACGTTAAATCAGTATCATCGAATGAAATGTTGGTATATAGCACATGCGAGTAAATATTTTCATCAAGTCATCGTTTGCTATCTGAGGCAATAAATTGGTTATTACAGGAGGACGGGAAAGATTAGTTTCATAGACGGAACTCGGATGTATTTGGTTATGAATAATAATTTGAAGTAAATGTTAACCTTATTACGTGACGGTGCAATGTACTTCTCGCATTCACTTACATATCATAGTAAAATTGTATACTATACACTTCCATATATGTTAAATGCTTCATTTATATAATATTTCGGATTTGAAGCCTTTTATCAATGTCTTTAGAGTAATAAACCGTTATTCACATTCAATTGGATGATAAGAATCTGAATTTTTGATGATTTGAAAAATTAAGAATATAAATAAGTAACATGGACTATGAGGAATGTTGAAATACACCAAGTCATCGTGATTATAATAATTTGTGTGCACTTATTATTTCATCATGATAAACGAATTTTTTTATCATAAATTTCGATGATTCACATATTTCACCGGTATTTAGATGTCTCAGCGTAGGTTCTATATGTATATTGATGTTATTACTATGTATATAGAAGAATTCACATACTAAATGACTATGTAGAAAGAAGAAATAGAATAAGAAAAATTCAAAGCTTGTATAACTAAATAATTAAATATTTTGATTTGGATTTATTTAACGTTTCACTTTTGCCTAAAAGAAAAGTTTCAGGAATATTTGAAGCAAGGTTTGGAGATTTCGGAGCACTATTTTCTCGAATTAATTCCAAATAAATATTTGATGAAACCAGCACTGTTTTCATTTAATCCGTTCTAATATTGTGAAAAATAAATCTCGTTATTTTGGGAAGTTTCTAATGCAGCTTAAACATGATATAATCTTTTAGCCTTATTATATTTTTCCGCACACTCCTAATTGCACTAGTACTAGCAAAACATATCCTGAAAGAAAATCTCTTGATTTTCCACTACAAGTAGTGAATGAAAACACTACTGACGGTTTCGTTCAGAGCTGAAGCAATTCATAGTATGCTTCCTCACATCTGTTCTATTCTGTTGTTAAGCAGAGGTGGATGGGTTGCGTTCATAATATTACGAAATTAAGGGGGTCATCCCGTGTGATGGCCGTTTTTTTCGCTTTTGTTTATAATTTTTTTGTGAAGAGCTGGATAAAGATACAAATACGATTTTTTCACCATATATTTACTAATATATTAAGCATGCGTCCAACCCGATAGGATAGTTCATTATTGAAATACAGAGCAATTTATATTCCCATCTCCAAAAACAAGTCGGGAAACCGGAAGCTGCACGCTTCAGGTACGAAAGGTTTTGTGTATTTCTTTCTCTCTGGTGAGATCATGCTCTATGTTATAACCTATATCACTGCAAAATTTCATGGTACTAGGATGAACTTAAGGGGGGTTTCTAACCAATTACAAAAAATTGGAGTAATATACTATTATTAACTTTATTTAAACAGATATCGGCATGGAAGGTATTTCAGAGCCCAGGCACCATATAGTGGCAGCCTCCTGATTTTTTTCAGATTTTTCGGTTTGGTAGTTTCTGAGAATGGCCCCCTTAAAGAAGTGATCACTTTCAACCCCTTGCGCTCCCCACCCTTCCAACGAATGTCAAAACTAAGATCGGCTTTGAAAAGTACTAATCGAGACTTTTAATTTGATATCCCACATGACTATATTTGATGAACAAAAATTTTACACCCCCCTTTTGCATGTATGGGGACCCCCCTTAAATTCGTCGTAAAAGGATGTAATTCACTGTATGCGTGAGCGTTCATAGTTCCCACCTTTCAACCAAATTTGGTGTCAATCGCTATAACCGTCTCCGAGAAAAATGCGTGTGACGGACAAACAGACAGACAGACGGACAGACAGGCACTAAACCGATTTTAATAAGGTTTTTGTGTGTACACAAAACCTTAAAAAGGTGTTTTTCTGCTGTCACGCTAGAGGGCGCTACGATCATCTTAAAGAAAAAAAAAAGTGAACGGCATTTTCACGTTCAGACATTATTAAAAAATATTAAAAACTACATTTTCGGTGCCGTGTTAAACTTTTTTTTGTGAATTTTGGTGTTTTTAAGGCTTTTTTAGTGAATAAAAAAAATTATCAAATGAATCGCAATTATCCTAGTTTGCGGACCGTAAAAATATGTTATGAATAAGTAGTGAAAATTTCAAAGAATTTCGTTGGATAGATTTTGGGCTATGATGGCAGCAGATTTTCAACTTGCAGTTTCGAGAAAAACGCATTTAAGAAGTAGAATGTGATTTTTAGCAATAAAATCTTAACTGATCATTAATCTGCTATACCTGGTCCATAAACTTTAGGTTTCTTCAATAAACACATGTACAGCTTTGGTTTCATTTCTTGTTCTTTTAGCGAAGTCATTCGAACATCATTCGGACCGATAAATACGCGCTTTATTACAGCGATGGGCATATTACGGCTTATTATATGTTTAACGCTATATTTTCCGAACGATTTCGAATATCAAAAAATCACTTTGCCCATATATTCTACACTATATCTAGATACAACTGATCCCAAAAAAAAAATTCGATTCCGCAGATTCGACACACGGGATGACCCCCTTAATATTACATTAAAGTGGAATATCACATTAGCATCACCAGGCGTGATCCAAACATTACAACATCCCTACATTACCAAACATCATCGTAGTATCTAACATTACCGTATTACAAACGTGATGTTTTAAGATTATATCACATTTCAAAATTTTATGTAGCTTTCGAAAATGGTGTCAAAATTGCTCCCGAAATATATATCTATAGTGAAAAATAAAAATTGTAGGTTGGAGTAAGCTACTGGTATATCAAATTTAGGCTAGACTACAAATAGAAGACAATATCTAATCTCTGGGAGGAAATGTTTCCATGGCAGAATTTTCCTTAAACGAGTGGTGTTACCCATCATTAAGATGTATATCATCGTCAACGGGATAGACAGTATTCTGTATATTTCTGAGCACGACATGAGTACGAACCATGTTGCGGGCGAAACCGAACCAGATTTTGAAACTCCATAAACTGACACAATACATAAGAACAGCACAAAACAGTTTAGGCTACATGACTTCAAAAACCAGAACAATAATCAAATGGAAAAACTAAGCAACCTTTCATGGTTATTTATTTGCAACTGACTTCATCAAGTACTTAAATATCTGAGAATAGCTACTGAAGCCACTGGGAGGTCATCGTCTAGTGAAAATGCTAGCGAATGGAACCTCCCCAAACCTCCAGAAATTATCGTAAAGCATGGGTTGGTTGACAGGAAGGTACGCTCTCTTCCCAGATGGCGTTGAGAGAAAAGCTGCTATCAGCTGCTCTAGACGAGCCAAGTGATTGACTCTTTTACTGAGCTTATTAAGAAAAGGCCTCCGAAATCAATGGAATATAGAAGGATTAATGATGAAGGTTGTCTTTTAAGTGGTCTTAAAAACAGAACAAATTCGAATGCTGAAAATTTCTAAATCTGAAATGCATTAATGCTATTTGCTGAAAGGACAACTTGTGAGTATTTGAAATCCTTTGAACTTGCTCTTAAGATTGGAAGAAAAGGAAAGAATTAGGAATCGAAAAGTGGGGAATTTAACATGAAGCGGTTCTCTTTTCTTCTTGAGTTAACATAATAATGCGATAATCATAATAGTCATCGGTAAACCCTAAAGAAGCCGTTATGATGCACTCGCGTGAAATCTTGGCTTCGAAATGCAAGCTATTTTCAGACCTGAAGCTTACAGTTTGCGGTCTCCTGACTTGTTTAAAAGTTACATCCACAGAAAATATGCAATCTAGCAGTATGCAAGTATATCAAAAGAGACTGTCAGACTTCTAGTACTGCACGTACTTCCCAAAGTTATTCATCCAACTACATGACGTTAATTGAGCAAATATCTTACATTTGTATTTCAATTTGGCCTTTCTTTCTTCAGTGCCAGAAAATTTAAAATTCTTCGAGACGCTCCTCCGGCTAAATTTATATTTGTAAGTAAGAAGAAAATCTTTTTGAAATTCGCATGCCAAGAATGGTTCGAAATGTTTTCAAAATGACGAGCAGGGTTTTGCCAAACAGTTTTCTTTCAACAATTCAAGATGAAATACTTGCGACAGATGTCGAATATCGTCTGAGTTATATACGCAGCAGTATATATGTATGAGTGTAACATATATAAATATTTCAATGGTACTAAATTCGGTAGAGTTTTTAATCACGTCACGTTTTATAACAGCATGTGTAAATGTTTAATCAAAAATGGTTCTACCATTGAAGGTGACAAAAACTTTCAGGAACTGTCCCTCTTTGAAACATACTTTTGTTTCTTTACCCGAAAGAGATTTGTTTTCAGAGCTTTTAACAGAAAAATCTGCAAGTAACTTTCTATAAAGCCACTTAGTATGGACAACTGTAGTTAGAAACTTATATAAGTATTTGTGTATCACTGGAGCTTTGGTAAACATTTGCGTATCATCAATATCATTTTAACGCCACTTCCTTCAAGCTATTCCCTGTCCTGTTTCACCGTAATGGAGTGAGAAATTCATGAGAACTATCACGTATCAAAGCCTGCAGTGGATATTGTTACAAAACACCGTAGCATTTGTGTGAACAGTCGGATTTACACGATAATATGAAATCTATCAAATTTCATTTGGAGTTATGGTTTGTCAACGTTATTTAAAGTTGAAACGCATTTCAGATGATCTCAAGTTCGTGTGAATTACCTATTAGGTCAATAATCCATAACAACAATATGCAATATCATTATTTTTGGAAAGAGATATCATTCACTCTGTGATATACTAGATGAAAGCTTCTGGTTGCATCAGTAATAATAACTTTAAAATTTGCTGCAAAAATTGAAAATACGGGGTGCAACGAAGATCTGAGTGTCCTCAGCCAATTAAAAACAAATCTATAAAGAACACACGCTTACAATTCTGCATCCGAATTTTTGAAGTGTCACGGAGCGTTTTGCTTTATTTTCACTGATGCAACTCTATTTGTAAAACCAACCAAGAACGAAAATGGAGCCTTCGTAACTGTCTCGGGACTTCCTAACTAACTACTCCATCACGCCTTGTTTGTCGAGTCATATTTTCGACCTGAGAAAGTTTCTAATTTTATTAAAAAAAAATATAGTTTTGAATTATGAATTGCCCCTACCTTATTTTCTGAATGAGATTAGTATTTTCCACTCTAATATTTGAATGTTTTTACTATTAAGGAACCCCTTTATGATCTGTCCTGTATGAATTGTTGGATTATCCCGTTAAAAGCTTATGTTTTTAAGGTTTTGGGTAAAATAAAACCTTATTAAAATCGATTCAATGTCTGTCTGTCTGTCTGTCACACGCACTTTTCTCCAAAACGGCTAAACCGATCCGAACGAAATTTGGTAGACAGATGGGAGCTATGAAATCTCACGCATACAGCGAGTGGCATAAATTTAGGTGGAGCTTAAAGGGGGGCTCGCCATCCATGCAAAGGGGGGATTCAACAATTTTTTTCACCGGATATAGTTGTGTAGGGTATCAGATGAAAGGTCCCGATTTGTACTTTCCGAAACTGAAGTTTTGGCATAAATTGCAAAGTGCGTGAGTAAGGAGTCAAAATGTACGCACTTGAAGTGAGACAGGACTCATTTTCGGAAACTACCCAACCTAAAAATCCGAAAAAAATCAGGGTGGTGTGCCTAGATGAAATCTAGGCCTCAAAATATGTCCCATTCCGATATCTGCTCAAATAAACTTACTAATAGTATATTACTACTTTTTAGAAATTTACTGAAAAACCCCCCTTAAATTCATCCTAGGACTTCCAATTTTGTACCAGCATAGGGGACAATATTTCGTATACATGTGCTAAATTTCATGGAAATCAGGCAATTAACGCCAAAGTTATAGCAGTTCAAACTTAGCAATTTCGCGCGAGTTTACTGCTTCCAAAGCCATGCAAATCAGATGCTGACGTCATAATTACCCGGAATAATTGACATTCGCGTGGAATGTTAAAGTCGCATTTATGAAGAATCTATTTATCTCCAGCCCTTTTTAAGGTTTTGTGCAAAACACTTATGTGAAATCTAATCTTCGAGAGATGTCCCATTCCGGTATCTGCTCAAATAAATTTTAGAAATTGACTAAAAAACTCTCCTTAAGCTCGTCCTAGGTATACCAAATTTTGCACCAGCATAGAGGACAGTCTCGTGCATACACATGCCAAGTTCCATGAAAATCCAACTTCTTCTTTTTCTTCAGCCTTTGCCCCGTTCACAAGCGGGGTCGGCTCGTCGTGATTGGCTTCGCCATTTGGCTCTATCGAATGCCTGATCTGGGTGCAATCTCGAGGCTTTCAAATCCCCATCTAGCGTATCAAGCCACCGTTGCTTAGGTCTGCTTTGGTCGTTTACCATCGACTTCGATGTTCAGACCAATCTTTGCAAGTGAATTCTCGTTTGCACGAATTGCGTGACCATACCATCGAAAACGCCTCTCTCGCAACTTTTCCACGATCGGTGCAACCCCATAACGATCGCGGATATCCTCATTTCGGATGTGATCTAAACGTGTGACGCCACTAGTCAAACGTAGCATCTTCGTCTCCATTACCGCAAAACGCCGTTCATTGTCTTTTATGGTCGGCCAACACTCAGAGCCATAGAGAGTGACTGGACGGACGACATTGCGGTAAATTTTAGATTTGAGACGTTCGTTGATACGTCGATCAAAAAGGACACCAGTTGTGGAACGCCACTTCATCCAGGTTGCGTTAATGCGTGAAGCAATTTCATAACGCAGCTCTCCATTGGCTGATAGCGTTGACCCGAGGTATTTAAATCGCTCAGTTCTAGGCAGATCACTGCCGCTGACAGTGATTGTGCCTGTTTCATGGGGATCGGTCGTCAAAAATTCAGTTTTGTTTAAATTCAATCTGAGACCGTGTTGCATGAGGCGATCATTCCATTTTTGAACAAGTTGCTCGAGATCATTTTTGCTATCAGATGCTAGGAAAACATCATCTGCATAAAGCAGTGTGTAGGGCGCTGGACGTTGGATATCCCGTGTGACGGTGTCCGTAACAAGAACAAAGAGGAGTGGTGAGGGAGCGCTTCCTTGATGAACTCCAACAGAGACACGAAGCGGCTTTGATACACCCGCCATACTTCGAACTTTACTTTTCGGATCGTGGTAGAGCAATTGAACCCAGCGCACGAGTTCTTCTGGCTCGAAGTGTTGTCGTAAAGCATACCAGATGAGTTCGTGTGGCACACGGTCAAACGCTTTCTCTAGATCCAGAAAGGCAATGTAAGGAGGGCGATGCTTCTCACGGTGTTTCTCCATGAGTAACCGCGCAGCGTGTATTGCGTCAGTAGTTCCGCAGTTCTTGACAAATCCGGCTTGATTCACGTTTATTTCAACGATTTCGCGAATACGGTTGTCTAGAATGCGTTCAAAAATCTTCATGGTATGGGAAAGTAACCGGATCGGACGGTAATTTGAACATTCTGCTGGGCTACCTTTCTTTTTCCATATTGGAACAGTGGTACTTTCTTGCCAGTCAGATGATGTTCTTCCTTCCTGAATAACCCGGTTAAAGAATTCACTGAGCCACAGTGTTGGGTCCCAGCTCTTCGCTTTCCAGAGCTCAGATGCGATGTCGTCAGGTCCCGTTGCTTTCCCCGATTTCATTTGTTTTATTGCCTCCTCGACTTCAATTGCGCTGACTGGTGAAACTGCTCCAAATGTCGGCAATGATTGAGGAAGTGGAGGATGAGCAAATTCTTCAGTTGAAATCTGCTCGAAGTATTCTCGCTATCCATCCGTTGCGGCTCGACGGTTGGTAAGCAAAGTACCGTTCTTGTCATTAACACAACAGAAGTGTTCGATATCCTGTGTGCGTTCATCACGGCTTTTAGCAAGTCGATACAGATCTCTCTCGCCATCCCGAGTGTCCAGTTTATCTAAAGATTTTTGAAATGGTTCGCTCGGGTGACAGCGACCGCTTTCTTTGCTTCCCGGTTGGCATTCTTATAAATTTGCCAATTAGCAGGCGTTTTATCGTCGAGAAATTTGTGGTACAGGCGTTTCTTTTCACGGACCTTCATTTCAACATCATCATTCTAAAGCCAAGTATCTCGGTTGATGTACCGCTTATCCGGCTTGGTGACCCCGAGGGTTGCAGAGGCCGCTTTATGGATCGTGTCTTTCATTTGGTTCCATGATTCTTCCACATTCGTAATGGTTGGCAATCGTATGAGTGAGATCGTTTCTTCTTTCTTCTCACCAAATCGCCACCATTTAATGCGTGGCCGGCCAGTGCGTTCCTCACGCCGTTTTATCGGTGGCTTAATTCGCAGGACAGCAATCAACGGCCGATGTTGAGGTGCGATGGTTTCATAGGGAACGACTTTGCAATCAGTGACAGTGGTAAAATGTTGGCGTCTTATGAGAATACAGTCGATTTGCGTTTTATTGCTCCCACTATAAAATGTGGGAAGATGAGACAATCGTTTGATGAACCATGTATTCATAAGTACAAGGTCATGGGTGTCCGCAAAATCGATTATACGCTCGCCACCTTCATTGCGCGCTCCGAACCCCTTTCCCCCATGGCACCTGTTACCGTCTGCCTTTTCACCCACATGACCATTAAGGTCGCCGGCAATGATTATGTAATCGTCAGCAGGCACGTGACAAGTCTTTTCATCGAGAAGTTGCCAGAAGGCATCTTTCTCGGCATCAGGTCGGCCTGTCTGTGGTGCATACGCGGTGAAGAAGTGAATAGTGCGATCAGCTGATATAATGGTGAGCTTCATCAGCCGATCATCAAATCGTTCGACTTCTTTAATGGCATCACGGAAACCCTCTGAGATGGCAATGCCAACACCATATTGAGTGTGTGGGTTACCAAAATAGAGAAGTTTGTAGCCATTTTTACCGCGTTCGCGTTCAATGTCGCAGCTTTTGGAACCAGACCATCCGGTTTCTTGCAGAGCGCAGATGTCAATGCACCTTTTCCGAAGGGCTCTTGCGAGTTCCTCCGTCTTTCCAGCTAGGGTACCAACATTTAGCGTGCAGACACGTATTTGCTTTGTTCGTTGTGTGCGGACTAACTTGCTTACGTCCTGACGCCGTCCATGTGTCAAGAACCCTTGCCCATTTCTCGACAGGACCGGGGCCCGTCCTGCCGCGTCGACTGAGGTGGACGCCCTAGCATTTCTCCGAGGCCTGTGACTTAATCCGGTCATCATGTTTGTAACGACATTCTATGCATTTTCTTGGTCGACCTGTCGCGGGGCCTGTCACCAAGAGAGATCAGGTAGGATTTAGCATAGTTTCGTCATTTTATTTTATCAAATGCCTGATCAGAATGTAATCTTGAGACCTTTAAATCCGCATCCAGCATATCAAGCCACCATTGTTTTGGCCGGCTTTGTGGTTGCTTACCATTGCTTTCGATGTTCTGACCAATACTGCTTGTTGAATGAATGACCACACCATCGAAAACGCCTCTCGCAGTTTTTCCACGATCGATGCAAACCCATATCGATCGCGGATATTCTCACTTCAGACGTAATCAAAACGTGTCACGCCACCAGTGCAATGCAACATCTTCGTCCCCATTACCGCAAGACACCGTTCATTGACCTTTATAGTCGGCCAACACTCAGAACTATAGAGAGCGGTAGACGGACGACATTGCAGTAAATTTTAGATTTGGGACGTGCGCTGATACGTCGATCACAAAGAACACCAGTTGGGGAATGCCACTTTATCCAGGTTGCGTTAATGTGTGAAATAATTTCATTACGCAGTTCTCCATTGGCAGATAGCATTGACTCGAGATATTTAAATCGCTGAGTTCTGGCAATGGCAGTAACCTGCCCCTCAAGATACTTAAATCGCTGAGTTTTGGCAATGTCGGTAACCTGCCCTTCGAGATATTTAAATCGCTCAGTTCTGGCAATGGCAGTAACCTGCCCAGAACTGAACGATTTCAATATCTCGGGTCAATGCTATAAGCCAATGGAGAACTACGTTATGCTCCTCACATAGGGAAACACAAAACCTTTAATACCTGAAGCGTCAAGCTTCCGGTTTCCCGACTTGTTTTGTGGTAATTTGCATTGTTCGGATAGCTCAAGTGGTTAGAGCTCTTTGCTGTCGTAATGGAACGTCGCATTTCAAATCCCATTGGTGGCAGAGGGATTGGTTGTCGTGACTGGATGTTGGATACCAGCCCACTCAGCTGCGAATGAGTACCTGGCTTCAAATCAGGGTAATAATCTCGGACGAACGCAATGCTGACCACATTGCCTCCTACAGTGTGCTGTAGTGTACCATTACGATCTTCAATGAAGTAGTCCAACACACTTCAAGGCCCTGATCCAATATGGATTATTGCGCCAACGATTATTATTATTATTATTGATCTGTATTCTCTGATCACTGATATATGTAATCTTAAATCATATCGATATATGCCACGCTGTTCTTTCAACCGGATATAAATTTTATTACTCCTTTCCTGTGATACCCAATGCCAGCCCAGACCATTAAAGAGCCTCCTTCCTTCTATGGCGGCTCAAAATTCCCTTGTCCTTTTGCAGATCGTGAAAAATCGTAAACAAGAGGTGCGTCCAAATTAAGCTTATTCTTATTTTTATCCCAGTTTTACGAACGCGGCCCGCTTCAGTTTATGGGTTTCCTTTCCATTTTTTTCCTTGTAGAAATTTATTATAACTTTTGGCTTAGACTTAGCCTTGTTCCGCCTAGCATCTTGTCACTCCAGGATGACTACTGCTTATGAAAATTTTCAAAAAATTCTCGCAGCATGCATTTTATCTTTTGGCATAAAAATGGACGATCAAAGGGGCACGGTCCCAGGACGAATCGTGGATTGGTACATATGGCGTTGCTGAACCAACACAAAGAGCTCACTTGTCCACTTCCACGTGTTGATCGCAGTGAGTTCTTTCTTAATGAAAAACTGCAGACGAAGAAGGATGAAGGCGAGGCTCCTGCCTAAACTGCCTAAAAACGAGACATATTGTATTAACCTGTCCTTCAGGCTGGGTATTGGGTATGGTTGGTTGGGTCAAATGAGAATAATAAAGATAGGAAACTACAATTTTGAGACCGCTGATAATTTCGCCTATCTAGCGTCGAAAATCACAACCGACGACAGCTACGATGATCCAGGCAACGATATTTCAGCTCACAAAAACTGTTTCGCTCGAAGCGTCTTACCATAGGGTCAAAGCTTTTACTGTATAAGACAATGATCTTGCGAGTCCTCATGTGTTATTCCAAGAAAAATGGCGAAGAATCCTCCGAAGAAGTTTTCACACCCTACATGAAGATGAGCGATTCTGTAGTCTCAATAACGACGAAATTCATAAGCGATATCACTACCGTCTATTTGCGGATAAAATCCAACTCAATAGATTCTGGTGGTCTGAGGACCCCCACTAATGCTGTGGTGCGCCGTTTTGATGGCACAAACTGCTATGAATCCGATTTTGAATTCTTAAATTGATGCTATAAAAGTTGTGAAGTACACGAGATGAAAAATTTACAACTTTTTGCGAGAAGAATAGAGGAGCATCTCCCTATAGGTCAGTTATTCCATCGCCAGTATCGGAGAAGGGATACAACATATCATTATGCTGCACAAATTGTTGCACTTATAGAAACTCTTGAAAATCAAATTGAAGAAGCTTGACATCTGAATTTAAGTCGGAACTTCGCTGGATGTGCGTACCAAAGATACCAACAGATTGGAGACTATACAAAGCGACATAGTTTCGGACGAAAACGCTCAATGAGACGATCTTATGTTGTTATGTGTCTTGAATGCAGCTCAACTGCCACAACACGTACAAAAATTTAGGGGGTTAATATCAGCCGGTGGATAGTAACAAGACATCTAGCTCAAGAGGGCTCGACAGTCGACAGATCTCCAAATGGCCCAAAATTGACAGGAGCGCTCAGTTTAGATGCGTGGTTTTATAAAACATCAACACTTCAGAAAAAATAAGGAAAAACCGTTGAAACCAGATATTCAATACACATATCTTGTTAAGTTTAACTATTTTTGCAAAATGAAATTGATTTTGAAGTGTTACAGTAAAGGCTGTATCACAAGTAATTCTTATAAAGTAAACAATCTAGGTGACTTCAGGGTAAGCAGAACCAAAATGTTGACAAAGTTGACCTCATCACCTAGAACTAATAATTCAGTAGAATTAGGTGGACTTTATTTCAGCCACATTCGTCGTCTTTTTTAAGGTTTTGTGTAAACACAAAACCTTATTAAAATCGGTTTATTGTCTATCTGTCGGTCTGTCCGTCACACGCATTTTTCTCGGAGACCGTTATAGCGATTGACACCAAATTTGATAGAAAAGTGAGAACTGTGAACGCTCATACATACAGTGAGTTACATCCTTTTACGTTGAATTTAAGGGGGGAGGTCCCCATACATGCAAAAAAATCCTAGCACCAAGAAACTTCGCAGTGATGTAGGCCATAATGTGCAGCACTATTACTAACAAAGTTATCATATAATACGTCAAAGTTGTTGCTTCTTTGAAATTTGAAGACTATGAATGCCAATATCACCCGAAAGTGGATAAAGTGGATACTCTCACATAATATATGGATATATTACATGCTACGTACTAAGAAATACACGAAACCTTTCGTACCTGAAGCGTCCAGCTCCCGGTTTCCCAACTTGTTTAATATTATCGGAGTTAGGTACGAACGAAACAAAGGGTTTTGGATGGAAAATTAAAAACCAGGATTAGGGCAAGTCGCCGTAAAGTGAGAGGTGGTTTTGATGAGCCACGGCGGCACATTCAGAATAGAGGGAACTAAATGAAGTCAACCTTGAAACTAAAAAACTACTAAAAATACTTTAATAAAAACTGATACACGGTGTACACTATATAGAGTATTAAAATAGACAATTAGCACCCTGTAGGGTAACTTTAAAATAGATTCTCAAATATCATTCTCACAGCTTTCCAGAATAAAATGCAGAACTCCAAAGTCATTTGCCTCGATTCGCTGTGTAAACTCGTCATGTGCATACTACAATAAAGATGCAATTTGATAGGACATCTACACAAGATTATTTTGTATAAACGCAAAAAAAAACTGACAATTTGTTATGATATTCTAAATGTGTTTTTGAAAGTTTAGCAGAATATGAAAATAAAAGGAGTACGTGTAAATATGGCCCGCGATATTCATTCTTCGAACTGATGAACTTTATGTGGTATGTTATGTTCCTACTGCTTTCAGGCCTGAATGTATAGATACGCATCTATTTGCGACACGATCGTGACGATTTTTCTTTTTGTTGGTTATTGAACTTGGTTATTCAAATTTCTGTTTTCTATTGTATTTTAATTTTTTTTTTATGGAATCCATTTATTATTTTCCCTGGAAATTGCATTCAAGGTTTCGGTGTCACGTTGACGTAAGTATGTGCAGACCAGCACGTAATATATGCCGACATAAATAATAATGATTTTTTGAACAAAGTTATTTTAACCAATTGATTCATTTATGAAAATACTGCTAAAAGGCTCATACGCGTCAAAAGAATATTGAAGCCACGCGATTTGATGACGTGCTTTCATCACTTGAATCAATTCGCCAATTTGTTTATTTGACGGACATTGTAAACATTTTATTTTGAGGCAGTCTAGAAACATTTCTGTGGAATATTACGTCAGAGATATAATAGGATCAACTTGAAATAAGAAAATGGGGCAGTTTGGGGGCTTGACAAGATGAAGGCGTCAAAAAAATTGTATTTTGACGACATCCCAATATACGGCTTTGTCGAGGTTATATCGATATACAGTTTATTTGCTGCTGAAGCCATATAACATTAAGTTGAACTTCGAATGGGTATTACCAATAGTGTAGCCTTCCAGAGTCATCAATATCAATGAAGCTGCGATATGAGTTGATTGGACTAAGTGTCGATGCTTGATTTTATAGATTCGAAGCATACAATGTATAGTAATGATAGAATATCTTTTAATGATTTTTGAATGATTCACATCTTTACATATACATATCTATAAATTTCAAACTACAATAGCGAATGAATTGCTTTGCATGTCCCAGAACCACTGGGAAGTGTCTACATACGATAATAGCTTTAAATAAATTACTAATTATTGGATGGCGAATATACTCTGTGAACTTCGTTCGTACCTGATCAATGTTAGTATATGTTTCCTGAACTAGAACAATATCCTTCAAGGTTATTTTGGGTACAAAAGTGAAGCGTAAAAATCGAATTTTCTTGGAGCTGAACTGTTTTCATTGACATCTTTTAATGAGGGCATTCTGTAGACATTTCGTAGTGAGGATATACTTGTACTCATTCAATTTCAAGACTGACGAACTTTGGCAGCTCAATGATGCAAACAACAATTTCTGTTTCTGATGAATATTCTTTTCCTTGGGTTAATTTTACAATAGTACATTTGGGATGAGTAAATTTTTTTTAAATTGATGTTCGAGGAGGTGATCTCCCCTCTTCAAGCCCGAGAAAAACACGTGTTGGATAAAAAATCGCAGCGGTCGCCCTCTCTTAGAAAGTTAAGGCGCTACGAATGAGGAATATTTTGATATCATCATGGTAAAATTTGATTTGCAACCAATATCAGGAGGTGTAAAATGTTGGGTAGCAAATGAAAGGTCTCGATTAGTACTTTCCAAAGTTACCCTCAAGCGGAGACAGCAATGTAATCATTTCTTTTAAGGACCCGTTCTTAGAAACTACTCAATCGAAAAATCTGAAAATCTTGAAGACGAAGGCGATACCGTATGGTATCTAGACCTAAAAATAGACTCCATACCGATATATGTTTAAATAAAGTTAATAATAACATATTATTCAGAACAAATTTTCATATAGGAATAACTAGAGAATGTTTTTTTCGTAATGTCTTATCATTTTTACCCACCTGAAATTCAACTTCTTTTTAGTTATTCCCTGCATTATACCGGAAAGGCTCCGTAAACTACGCAGGAGAATGTAATACGGTGTGATCATCTCAGATACTAATACAGCTTCTTGAATTCGTTTTATTATTTTTTGATTTCATGAAAAATTGGGGGTGTCTTACCATTTTTATACGTACTATACAACCTTGATCAAGAATTTTCCGAAATTAAGCTAGGCGATTTAGGTAAAGTTTTATATTTTTCATATGTAGGAATGTTTCGTTACATTGTCATTACATTTGTACGAGTATGGCGGTAGGAGATAATAATGTATATAAATTTAATATGTCAGACAATTCTCTTTAATGTGGCTGTCTTCGACCTAGTATAACTTTGTTAATAGTATGATTCTCTTTAAATTTTTCAATTTTATCCCCTCAGACGCATTTTTGTCGTGGGGTAACCAGTAGTAGTTCATTTCATGAAGATGGTAACAACGGATTTTAACTCTAAAAGTGGTGGCGAGTCACAAACTTTGAGACCGCTGGCCGAGGCATGGATTTTGTAGGCTTCACCAAATTCATATTCCTCCACGGAGAAATCTGGGGAAGACGTGCTCTCCATTTCAGTGAAAAACCTACACTCAGTATCTACGCAACTGAATTTATCCAGCAATTTTCATAATAAGGTGGGCTCGAGAGTTGATTTCGTTTGGTCTGTCGGTGGTATTTTTGTCCAATTCTTCGAGAAAACGAACGAGGAAAGCTTGGCAGAAGGAAACTACAGCCGCAAAGGAGAGGGAGCTAGAGCCGCAAAGGAGAGGGGACTACAGGCTAAATCTTGTCTGTCAGAAGCATTTACTATTTTTTACGAGTTTCTAAAACGTCATAATCCTATAATGAAGCTATGAGGACTTCCAGGTAAGAATCGGAAATATAATAATTATTAATTTAATTCGAATAGAGATTGATATGAAATATATTTTGAGGACCAGATTTAATATTTTCCGGTTGAGTAGTTACCAAAAAATAAGTCATATCTCACGTTAAGTTTGAACTCTTTAGCCCCTCAATCAACTACTTTGCAATCAATGTTAAAACTGATAACTGTTTTGTAAAATAATAATCGAGACTTTTCATTTGATGCCCCCCCCCGTATTTTTCAGTCGAAAACAAGTCAGAAAACCGGTATGAAAGGTTTTATGAAAAACGTTTGAGTGGATATTTTTCCCATTAGTCCCATGTACACAGGAAGAACCTAAGGGGAGTTTTGCAGTCAATTATTAAAAATAAAATAATATACAATTATTAACTTTATTTGAACAGATATCGAAATGAAGGATAGCCTAGGCACCGTATAATTGCAAATCTGATTTTTTACAGATTTTTCGGAGCGAATAGTCCGTGAAAGAAATTATCACTTTTTAGTTCCCACTCTCTCCCTTGTGTATTTAATATAAGAACTGAGACCAGCTATGAGAGGTATTAATTGAGACTTTTCATTTGATACTACACATGACTATACCTATTCGGTACAAAAAGAATGTATGTGCATGTATGGGGACCAGATTTAAATTCCACGTAGAACGATGTAACTAATTGTATGCGTGGGCGTTCACAGTTCCCATCTTTTCACCACATTTGGTATCAATCGGTTTAACCTTTTCGAAGATGAAAGCGTGTTATGAACAGAGAGACGGACCAAAAACGCAAAACCTAAAAAAGCGCGACACTCACGGTTCTCGTAGATTAGAACGGTGTTTTTTTTGGTAGAACATCAGAAAAGAAAGAAACAAGTCGGATACCGGATGCTAGGTATAGGTATAAAGATTTTGTGGTCATCCTGTACGAGTAATTTCTTATACATGTTTTTCCATTCGTATATAGTTAACAATTTAAAATATTCCTTGAAATATGTATGTATTCCCAAATTTCAACTCGAAATGATCATGGGGCTCATATGGGCTCACTTCATTTGATGATCTCATCACATGCCTTTGAGCCCTCACTCCCCTACGTTTCACCTACTTTCAGAAATGAGATTACTTTTGAAAAGTACTAATTAATACCCAACATGGCCATATTCAGTGAAAACATTTTATATATCCTTTCGGAAGTATGGGGAGCGTACAATGATACCACCCGTTGGATGTAAAGGGGCTCACAGTCCACACGTTCTCACCAAATTTCGTGACAATACGAGTAAATCGAGAGTGATAGACAGACAGACGGACTGACAGACATTGAATTGATTCTAATAAGGTTCTGTTTCACACAAAACCTTAAAGAAAACGTTTGCTTTACTTAAATTGTCAAAAATGAAATGATATGTGTATAAACGGGTCGCACTTCGATAACGCACGCACTGTCCCATATTATCATCATTATCTAGGAGTTTTTGATTTGGTTTCTCTACGATTTATTTTCAATCAAGTCCCGTTTTAACAGCCCGTAGGCTAAAAAAGCTAGAGAGAAATTCCCATTCCCCAGGCCAAGAGATTTTTTTACGTCAACTCGTGTGACACCCAAACATCCAGGTTTTTTTGTAATCCAATTTTCTGGAAATGGTTGCAGATGGATTTATGGTCTATACCCAGTTCCTGGCCAATCGAGCGAATGCTCACATGCCGGTCTAATTGGATGATTTCGACGATTTTATCGGTTTCCACGACGATTGGCCTACCAGTACGGGGTGTATCTTCAACATCCACTTTACCAGAACGAAATCGATCGAACCAACGTTGTGTTGTGCGAACCGTTACAGTATCAGGCTTTTTTTTGGCCGCTTTCTTTGCAATTTAACTCTCAGGTAGTAAAAACGTAAAATATGTCGAATTTCTTGCTTGGTGGACTCCATCTTTGACGCGCTATAACTTGTGACTAAAACGTACGATCACAGCACCTATAGCACAGATTATCGTCTTCAAATCGCCGTATAGTATGACCCGATGCGGTAAGTACAACACAAGATATGTTCATGTGTCGTCATCTATTGACAAAATACAACATTTCTTTTACCCCAACCCAATATATGGCTAAGAACCTAAAATATTCCTTTATATTTTTTTAAACCATGAGTATATATATAATAGAATATGTACATAATACAGACGTAGATATTATGCTCACTCTAAACAAACATTGCCTATTGCCGAATACTATACTTATATATCTTCTTCTTTTTCTTCAACCTTTGTCCCGTTCACAAGCGGGTCGGCTCGTCATGATCGGTTTCGCCATTTAGCTCTATCGAATGCCTGATCTGTGTGCAATCTCGAGGCTTTTAAATCCTACCTGATCTCTCTTGGTGAGAAGAAGAAGATAGCACGTATATTAAATACCGCTTGTTCAATGTACAAATATATCTATCTGAATTAGGCACTACGCCAAAGTTTCATTTACATATACATATAAATACATAAATATGTCTGAAGTAATTGATGTTGATAGGTAGAGATAGATAGGTTCTGAGAACGGGACCCGCTACACTCTTTAGGGGTCATATTTTGAGCCCTCACCCCCTACGTTTTTCCCGAGATGAAATAGTACTAATTGAGCCCTTCCTTTCGCATGTATGGGGAGCCCTCCTTAAACTTAATACCAAATGGCGCCCCTTAATGTATGTAAAGGGATCCACAAGCTCTAACCAACTTTCGTGACAATCGGTTTAGCGGTTTACGAATAAACCAGGTGTGGCAGACAGACAAGCAAGTAGACATTGACTCGGTTCTAATAAGGCTTGGTTTCACACAAAACCATAAAAACGATCGTTTGGGCGATATTTTTATGGAAAAAAATCGAACGAATTAGTACTACATTTTTATGCATTGAATAAGCCTGCCTTTGGTTACCGGTTTCAAGTGTCATTTGTAGAAAAACGCATTCAAAGTTTCAACTTGAGGTCGTTTATGGTACGAATCCTTTTCTTTCAGCGATCGTATCTCAGTCAATTTTATTCGGATCGACATGAAATTTTTAGGACGTATTTTCAGATAGTTGTACTTGAAAAAATGCAAAAAATATGTCGATTTTCCTCAAACTGACAAGTGAAATTAATCTCTTAAGCACTGCGAATCAATGCTATCAGCCACCTGTCAATTACGCTATAAATTTGTTTCACACACTAGCTGAACTTGGATGAAGTGTTGTGGCACAACTTGTGTTCTTTATGATCAACTCATCAGCAAATGATCCAAATGGGACAAAGATTCACTCCAGCGTGAAAAAATTGCGAGAGAAGCGTATTCGATGATATGACCACGTAATTCGTGCTGAAGAAAACTCACAAGCTAAAATTAGCCTGAACATCAAAGTCGGTGGGAAACGACCGAAAGCCTGACCGGGACAGAGATGACTCGATTTGATAGATGGTTATATGAGAATCTCTCGATTCTCGGATCATGGCTATGACCCAAAAGAATGGGGAATACAATCTAAATGAGCCGACCCCGATACCGAACGAGACAAAGGCTAAACAAGTCGGGAAACCGGAAGCTGGACGCTTTGTGTATTTCTTAGTATGTCGCATGTAATATATCCATATATTATGTGAGAGTATCCACTTTCATAGTCTTCAATTTTCCAAGAAGCAACAACTTTGACGTATTATAACTTTGTTAGTAATAGTGCGATTTCCACCAAACTTGGTAAGATCATGCTCTACATTATAGCCTACATCACTGCACGTGGTGCTAGGATGAATTTAAAGGGGGGGGGGGGGGGGGTTCCAGCCAATTACAAAAAATTATAGTAATATACAGTTATTCACTTTATTTGAACAGATATCTGTATGGAAGGTACTTCGGAGCGCAGGCACCATATAGTGGCAGCCTCCTGATTTTTTTCAGATTTATCGGTTTGGTAGTTTCTGACAATGGTCCCTTAAAGAAATGATCACTTTTAATCCCCCGCACTCCCCACCTTTCCAACAAATGTCGAAACTAAGACCGGCTTTGAAAAGTACTAATCTAGACCTTTAATTTGATGCCCCACATGACTATTTTTGATGAACAAAAATTTTACAGCCTCCTTTTTAATGCATGGGGACCTGCCCTTAAGTTCGACGTAACAGGATGTAACTCACTGTATGCGTGAGCGTTCACAGTGTCCACCTTTGTACCAAATTTGGTGTCAATCGCTATAACCGTCTTCGAGAAAAATGCGTGTGATGGACAGACAGACAGACAGACAGTCGGACGGACAGACAAACAGACAATAAACCGATTTTAATAAGGTTTTGTGTTTAGACAAAACCTTAAAAACAAGAAGTTTTTTAATGTTTATGTCGTGCGCTCATACTAGTAATTGAATCGGTTTAGGTTGGATTTATATCATCAACCCGGAGTCAACATTTTCCGACTCTTTTGCTCCGAAATTACACAATCAATCTAGTTAAGTTAAAGGGGTCATACCGTGGGAAGGTCGTTTTTTTCGCTTCCTTTAAATTTTTTTATGAAGAACTGGATAAAGATAAAAATATGAATTTTACATCATATATTTATTATATCTTGAGCATGTGTAATAATTTTTCCAGCCAGATAGCATGGTTCATTATTGAAATACAGAGCAATTTATACGCCCATCTGCAAAAAAAGGTATTTTTCTGTTGCCACGATAGAGGGCGCTGTGATCATCTTAAAGAAAAAACGTAAACGGCATTTTAACGTGCGGACTTAACTGTAGTCCGCAAACTAGGATTATGAAATAATATTAAAAGCGCAATTTTTGGTGCCTTGTTAAATTTTTTTTGGTGAATTTTGGTGTTTTTTAAGGCATTTTTAAAGAATAAAAAAAGACAACCAAATGAATCGCAATTATTCTAGTTTGCGGACCGTAGAAATATGTTCTAAATAAGTCGTGAACATTTCAAAGAATTTCGTTGGATAGGTTTTGGGCTATGGTGACAGTAGATTTTAATATACAGTTTCGAGAAAAACGCATTTAAAAAGTAGAATGTGATTTTTAGCCTTAACATCTTAATTGATCATTAATTAAACACATGTGCAGCCTTGGCTTTAATTCTTATCCTTTTAGCGACGTCATTCGAACGTCATTCAGACCGATAAATATGCGCTTTATTACGGCGACCGACATAAATTGGGCATGCGACTCATGAGGCGTTTAACGCTATAATTTTCGAACGACTCCGAATATCAAAAAATCACTTTGTTCATATATTCTACACTATATATAGATACAAATTCCGTGGATCCGACACACGGGATGACCCCCTTAAAATATCTCCATTCCGGCCCTCGAGAAAACTCCGACGAGCCTGATCATCTTCCCTTACTCACAAACCACGATTAATTTATTCCGAAATAAGATAAAAATATTATATATTGACGAAATGATGAGTGGAAAGACCCTACGAAAAGTCAATCAAACAGGGGTGTTCGAACTTTTAAAATTCTTGCTTGCACTCGGGTCTATTGCTTGAAAATATACCTGTACCAAGATTAACTAAAATAAACTATGGAAAAAAGCATAGCCATTAATACTTATTAAGTATTTAATACCATAAAGGTCCTAAGTTGTAGTCATTCCTTACAAACGACGCACTTACTGAGATGTTATGGATAATGTCTAGTAGTTCATGTATTGTACTTAGCTGTAGATTGTTGACTTACTTTGAGCGGAAACCCTCTACCATTAAGAAGAGCAGAAAATGTCATTTAATAATAAATACGCATTTGTCAATGACAGACAAATTTAACTAAAATATTTTTTAAAAAGAATTGTCTTTAGAAGCCGCTTGTTTGTTTTGGCATGATTATTTCTCCGAAAATCTTTTATCCCAAGAACACAGCTGCACTACAAATTTACAAATTAGTATTAAATCAGCAAATTTTCACGATACTTCTGGAAAATGTTTAACATACATATCTCCCTCCATGCCGCTTGCTGTCAGAAATATTGTGATGTTACGTCCCATAAACTTGTTTGTATTTATCTTACACTTTTGTAATTTTGAGATTTATTATTTCTATCTTACGTTGCACACGTGGCATCCGAAGGCAATAAGGGCATTAGCCTGACAGTACTGCAACAACCGATTCTGTGGATTCGCATGTGCGAATAAAAACAGATAAAGGGGGTCTAGTTCCTGCATATGTCGACTTAATTCAACCGAAACGTTACCTGCTCAACTTTTTATTCCAAAGTCAATATGCCATTCCATTTGAAGGTTGCTTAGACCCAAAGTTTTCTGGATAAAGTTTCCACCCGCGATCAAACACTTTCTGAGAAATATGTGGATCACTTTACACTTTTCGTTACCTTTTCACTCTACCGTGAGGTACCTGGAATATGTAGGTTTACTAGCATCCGGTTTCCGTAGTGGATGCCGTGCCATACAATAAAATCTGACCGGGCTTGCGGTGGAACCTAGTTGCAAATGGTATTCATCGTCAGTTTGACACAAAATGCGTATAATGCCATTTCTATTACTACACTTTCATTTTGCAGGTTTCACAATTCTCTCCACTATATAACATAGTTAGGTCCCAAAAATAAACGGGGCATTACGCAAAAGGGAGGATGGTAAAAAATGGAATTCTTCTTAGGCAAGATCATTTGTAGTGACGCACTTAATTTTTTTTATGAAAGAAATCTTGCCAATTTGCATTATTTTAGCCATTAGATTTGCGGTTGGCACAGTTTCTATTGTGCTAATTAAAATGTGAAAACAACAGAGATAAAACAAGCAGATCTATAAACATATTAGAACGAATGCCAAGGTCTAAGCGAACTATCGTCACATGTGTAGTAAAATCACGATATAGGTACACGCGATGCTATACTTTGTTACCGTGTCCACTGTTTACAAATACATAGATTGTAATGTGTTTTGTTTAATTAATATTTAGAATATCGTTGCACTTAAATTGGCGGATTGCACGCGATCTTACCATTGACCAGATGACTTGTAATCTAACGAAGAATGGGGGTAAGTAGTCTGCTGACTTCAATACGTAACATAATTTCGGTGAGTTCGAAAGGTGATATGATTTTTCAGTGAGGTGCTAGCGGAATGCTTCGAAATAAAGATCTCGGTCACATGAAAATCTTGATAGGTGCTGAGACGAAATATTCCAATATTCCATGTTTTCGCAATCACAAGTAACTTTGCTAATATCTTCTCTGGAGTACGATAATTACATACATATATGTTTAGGTATACATTATACAGCGGAAAATTTTAATTGGATAAATTTCTAATACATTCCGTAAGGGCGTGTTTATATACCGACAACTATAAGCCCCTTCTTAGGTTCCAACTCCCTTACAAAACTGGACCTTTTATATGATCAATTTGCTCACACAGATTGACTTCTTTGTTTTTAATTCGAATAATAGAATATTTTAAGAAGTGTGATGGTTGTTGCTGCAACGGCCATGAGCCGTAATTAAAAATAAATTGTCGTGGAAACACTTAAACGAGAAAAAAATTGTTTGGCATCTTTCAGCACATGTGACTGTGTTTATAAATACTTATAAATGTCGACATAAAGATATCTGCTCGTGATATCTTTTTATTTTTATTTCCTCATGGCAGTGCCTCTGAACCACACCTCCTTTAATTGCAACAGCATCGACTTTGATTGTTGTCTTGACGTATATTGTTTGCGCCTGGTACTGACGTGCTACTAGAGGAATCTTTGTCTTCTGAAAATTTTCCAATGAATGCGAAATGGGTATTTTTAGACCTTGAACATTACTTAATTCCCAGCTCTTGGTAGAGAGTGGAAAATATCGAATGCTTTGACAGCTTGCAAATATTATTCATCATCGACAGTAGTGAACACTAGCAAGTCTGTTTGTACTATTTATTAGCAAAGGTGAACGACATAGCCAGGCTGGTAGTTACGCTCACTTGACTGTAGCTTCAGGGCATAGTCTTGAAGTTGTGGTGCATTCGTATACAATCCTGTTAAACATTTTGGGGAAAAAGACTTTAACCCTCGTACTCAGTTTAACATCTTGCATGTAACTTCTGCAAGTGTGTATTTACCTATTTGCAGCACTCCGTTTTTGCTCTTTACGTCAGCTCAGGTCAATAGTTAACAATTTGGAGGATGGATTGCACGCCCTCACTTTTCTATCAGTAGATAGTTCTCGATTCCATTTCGCAAAGTTTCTCTGATGGCTTCTGTTTGCTCTCGTGCAAATACTATATATTCTTAAATTACAAATATAAATCATATATATTTATAAAAAAAGTGTATCAACTTTCGTTCTGTAATCTTATATAAAAGAAAAAAAAATAGAAGCAAAAAAAAAAGAAAAATACATACGATTATAATACGAATACTTCCCAAATAAATTCATTTATGGTAAATTTTCAAAATACAGTGCGCGCAAATTCTATATACGCACCCCATATATTGCTCGTTGTGACTATATAGAAGCCTTGAGAAATATAGTTTATATGATGGTAAATGTATCTTCATTTACGTTTAGAATAATAAAAAAAATTTACCAAATATATCTTAATTTTTTTTAAATTAACAAAAATTACATTTTTATTGAGCAATTTCTATATACGCACTTGCAATTTTAAGTCTATTGAAATAAATAAACGCATATTGACTAGTTACTAATATTTTGTTTTGCCCCCATTGTACCTTATGACTTCGAAAATTCGATTTAATGTTGAGGCTATTAAATTTTTAAAGTATTATATTTTCTACGACTTGGTCCCAGCATTCTAACATTTTTTCTTTAATTCAAGTACGGAGCTAAATTGGCCTTCATTCGCATAGACTTTCCTTGCAAGTATCCCCCATATATTCTCTATGGGGTTAAGATTAGGACTTCGATGGGACCACTGCAAAATTTTTATTTATTTGTCATTTAAAAATGATTTCGTGTATGCAGAAGCGTGTACTGCGGCGTTGCCATGTTGAAAATTTCAGTCAACGTTATCATTCTCATCTAAATGGGGCATCAAAATGGCTTCCAGAAGCTCAGTATAAATTACTGACTTTATTTTGGTTGGTACAATTTCCTGTCGAAGGTTACCGGGAAAAGAAAATGCCACCGTCGCCTCGAAAGTTGCGACTCATTCGAGAAGCTTCATTTCTTTTATATCGTGCCAAAATGTGCTAAATTTAGCTGAGCCGTAAAGGTTGAATTTCTTCCCATCCGACAAAATTACTGCCTTTCATTCTTCTTCCCATTTCATGCAAGATCTAGCAAATTTTAGACGAGCCTTATTGCGTGTCGGTGTTAAATGAGGTGCTTTAGCAAGCTTTTTATATTTAATGCTGTTATCAGTATGGAACATCTGTTGCACTCGGCTCTTTTTAACAGGAAGAAGTAATTTCGATCTGGAACAAACCAAAGTTTATTTCTAGTAGCTTCCCGATTGTTTTATTTCCACGCGGACGCTTTTTTGTACAGTATTTTCCCTTTAATCTAGAGAAATTCCGCAAAACTTCGTCGGATCTAGCAATTTCCCTCAACATCGCCCTCATTATGCAGCCTTAATCTTCCATTCTGGCAAGTTGGCCTTTTTCTTCTTCAGTTAACACTTTTCCATGAGGCATCGCTATAATCTAAGCTAAACAAGTTAAAGCTGAGCACTGTTTTACGTAGAACACTATAAAATTTCACGTCACACTTTTTAATTACAAAAAAAAACTTTTCAAAAGTAATTTTATAGA
Organism: Hermetia illucens; assembly: GCF_905115235.1. NCBI lineage: Eukaryota > Metazoa > Arthropoda > Insecta > Diptera > Stratiomyidae > Hermetia > Hermetia illucens. Next base: position 93,756,558 of record NC_051849.1, on the reverse strand, counting down.
CATTTTAGCTACCTACGTCTATAGAAATTGCGCACTTGCAAATGATTGCTTTCGACCAGAAACAAAATATCGTACTACATTTTTCAGCTGATCTGAATGTCGCTGTCATAACGAAATCTCAGGAAACCAAGGAACTTATATTCCCTTCAATTGTTTTACACAATCTTCGCATTCTATGCGTTTTCTAAGAAAAAGAGAAAAAATGTGACTGCGTATATATTAGGTTCTTGCACATGAAATGGCCGATTGGGTACTAAAATTTGAAACGACTGTAAAGCTTACAAACATTTATTTAATTAATCAAAATAGGTGCCAGTCGATTCAAAACACTTCTCCCAGCGAGATACAAGAGCATGTATGCCAGTTTCGTACAAGTCCACTTTTCAGGGGTTGATAAACTGGTTGAAGACAATTTTGATGACCTCTTCTTTCCTCAATTGTTATTCCGCGAAAAATGATCCAAATGCTTAAAAAAGTGATAGTCGATTGGCGGAAGATCCAGTGAATATGATGGATGAGGCAGAGTCTCATCCTGCAATTCGTTCAACTTTTGAACCATTGTTCTGGATTCATGAGGTCGGGCATTGTCGTGAAGGAATATCACATCAACTCTGTTGACTACTCTCGCCCGTTGAATACTCAATTTTCACATCCTCGTGTTTGACACAGTATTTCTGTTTTGTCGTATAATATCCACTTTTCATCACATGTCACTATTCGGTGCAAAAACGGATCGCTTCTGTTGCGGGAGAGTAAAGAACTGCAAATTTCCATTTGAAGTGCCATGTTTTGCTCCGTAAGGGCTTGCGGAATCCATTTGTCGAACTTTTCCATCTTTCCAAGCTGTTGCAAGTGCCGGAAAACTGTCGACTAGTGTACGCCCAGTTTCTCTGCAATGTCTCTCACAGACTGACGTGTGTCGGATTCGACTAATAAACGATGTTCCTGGATGTTCACGTGGCTCACTTTGATGGTTTACGTCACCTGACCGGAATTTTTCGAACCACCGCCGTGTGGTTCGTTCGCTTATCGTATCAGCTCCAAATGCGCTGCTAATGTTCCTGGTCACCTCCGCTGCTTTATGACCGAGTTTGAACTCATACAGAAAAAGTTCTTTTTTTCTTTTTATTCACTGTTATCACCACGATGGTCAAAATTGAAATGACTCCTTTATTAAATGTAGGAGTATTTATACTTCATTATCCGACGCCAACAGCGCCAAGTGGTGATGGTTTGCTACAGCAAAATCGCAACTAACTTCACTTCTTTCCAAATCGGCCATTTCATATGCAACAACCTAATAGAAATTGCGCTCACTGTATGCTAGTCACTAATGATAGCTACAACTCACTCTATTCCAAGGACCACAAGACGAAGTTCTTAAACCTGTGTGCTCTTTGTACTGATGAAGGAAAATAACCGTACAGCTTACTCCAATATTGGTCCTTGTTTATACTTGTAATTCAAGATGTCTCTGACTCAATAGAAAATATTTTACATAAACTATTTTCCCAAATACTCCATTCTGAATTTTTTGAATTTCTTATCATCATATAATTATGCCAGTTCATCACAAATTCTTCCATCAACAATCTTAACATTTTAATTTTTGCCATATCTGTAATTCTTTCTAATCTGGTACATTCACTTTCCAATCAAATAGTAAAAACGACCGTCAAAGTAAACCTAGATGTCAAACAGTCCGGAAACCGAAAGCTTGACGCTTGAGGTATGAAAGGTTTTGCGCATTTCCTATATAAAAGCATTTTAGTGGTCATTCGGCCCAATAGTACGTAGCACGCAATGTATTACATATATTATGTCACTACTGACATTCAATTCGATAATTTTGACCTATTATAACTTTGTAAGTAATAATGCCATTTGACATCTTGATGAATCCATGTAAATAAAAAAAAATGTTTATGGATTGTTTAATGATCATTTTTAAAGTTTTGTTCAAAACAAATCTTATTAAAATTGCTTTACTATCTGTCCGTCACACTTTCCACAGAAACCGGTACATCTATTGACACGAAATTTAGTAGAAAGTTTGAAACTATGATCCCACTCCACACATGTAGTGCATTACATTGTTCCATGTTGAAATTAAAGGGTGTCCCCATGCACCTAAAAGAGGTGTGTAAAATGATCGTGGAGAGTAGCTTTTAAGGCAGGTATTAGTTTTGTCATTGGTTGCAAAAGGGAGGAATGAGGGGGGTCAATTACTTCAGGGGTCCCTTCTCGGAAAGTACCGATCCTGAAAAGTTGAAAAATAATACTCTTCATTACAATAGTTGTTCAATTAAAGCTAATTAATAATAAAATGAATATTATTATTAAAAATTCACTGCGAATCCCGCCTAAGTTCTTCCCAGGTCCGTAAAATTATACAGCGATATAGGTTTTAATATAGGGCATCATACTGGAAAGGCCCACTATTATTAACAAGGATATAGCAAGTCAAAGTTGGCTTTTTCACGTCAAATTACTACTCCTTAAGAGACAAAATGTTTGTACCACTTCGAATCGAATATCGGATATATTGAACTTACATACACTATGAGCTATTATATATATAAATGGAAGCATCGTGTACCCAAACATTCTAAGTATATTTGAGTGCAGATCTACTCCATTTATACGTAGCCCGCAATGTATATACATTTAGCATGTTAGACTACTCACTTTAGTGTGAGCTACCGCAATTCTGTTCCTAACAGCACGATTTTAACAAAACATTATGGGATATTATGCTTCATATTATATTCCATATTATTACAATTTTTATGGCTCTAGGATAAACTTAAGGGGGTCATCCCGTGTGAAGACCGTTTTTTGGCTTTTTTAAAATTTTTTATTGTGAAGAATTGGATGAAGATACAAATACGAATTTTTCACCATAGATTTATTGATATCTTGGGCGTGCATAGTAATTCTTCCAGCCCAATTGGATAGTTTCTTATTGAAATACAGAGAATTTATACACTCATCTCCAAAAAAAGGTGTTTTCTTCGGCCACGCTAGAGGGCGCTGCGACAATTTTAAAGAAAAAAAGTCAACGGCATTTTAACGTACAGACTTAACTACAGTCCACAAACTAGGATTATTAAGAAATATTTGAAAGCAAAATTTTTGATGCCGTGTTAAACTTTTTTTTGTGAATTTCGGTGCTTTTTCACAGCTTCTTCAATGAATAAACAAAAATTACTGAATGAATCGCAATTATCCTAGTTTGCGGACCGTAGAAATATGTTCTAAATAAGTCGTGAAAATTTCAAAGAATTTCTTTAGATAGATTTTGGGGTATGGTGGCAGCCGATTTTCAACATGCAGTTTCGAGAAAAACGCATTTGAAAAGGAGAATGCGATTTTTAGCCATAAAACCTCAAATGACCATTAATCTGCTATACCTAATGTATAAACCTTAGGTTTGTTGAAGAAACATATGTACAACCTTGGCTTCAATTCTCTTCCTTTTAGTGAAGTCATTCGAACGTCATTCGGACCGATAAATACGTGGTTTATTACGGCCATCGACATAAATCTGGCATGTGACTTATCAGGTGTTTAACACTATAATTTCCGAACGACTCAGAATATCAAAAAATTACTTTGCCCATATATTCTATACTTTATCTAGATACAATGGATGCAATGCATGTAAAAATAAGATTCGATTTCGCGGATCCGACACACGGGATGGCTCCCTTGAGGTAATTTCTAGTCAATTCGCAAAAAAGCATAGTATATTCTATTATTGACTTAATGTGGGTAGATAGATGAAATGAGCACTTTCATTTTTGGTGATTATAAATTCGTATTTTTGACTTTTCTTTCGACTTTACAGAACCATTGTGCATGTTAAAAGTATTGTTTACTTATATATGACTCATCAAATTTTCCTCCTTCTTGTTGTAACCCCTCTTAAGGTTGAATTGAATTGAAGTTTAGGTTATTAATTTAGTTTTTTGGTTCTTAAAAATATGGATTTGAATTGAAGAAAGGAGTTTGGTTTATTTGTTTATGACAGCCACTGTATTTAATAAAAACTAAATAATTATGCTCTACGCCCAAGGGGTATTAATGAGATGTGCGACCGCGTGCAGGATAATTGGCAATCATTATTATCAGAATATGTCGCCAAACTCTATAATTCCATGCCAAACAGAATGAAAAAAGTGAAACAAGTCGAGAAACACATTTAAGTGTCCATTTGTCCCATTAGTACATAGCATGTAATGTAAGCATATATTATGTGGGAGTATCCACTTTCAGGTGATATTGACATTCATAGTCTTGATTTTGCTAAGAAACGACCGCTTTGATCTATTATAACTTTGTTAGTAATAGTGCGATTTCCACTAAATTTGGTAGGATCATGCTCTATATTATAGACCCCATTACTGGTGCTACTTAAGGGGTGTTACAGTAATATACTATTATTAACTTTATTTCGGAGCCTAGGCACCATATAGTGGACAACTGGAGATGATCACTTTCGACCCCCCGCACTCCCCACTTTTCCAATAAATAAACGAAGCTTTGGGTGATCCTTCATCTTATAGCCCCATATGCCTACTAAACGGTATCGGTAAACTCTTCGAACTGATCGTCTTTAATAGGCTTGTACCAATCACAGAAAAGGAGGGTGGTATCTCAGAGAGGCAGTTCGGATTCCAAAAGGCAAGATCTACTGTCAATGCGATCAGCACGGTGACGGCAATTGCGGAAAAAGCAATGGAGGCCAATAAATCTTGCGCGAAAGTTACTCTTGACGTGAAGAATGCCTTTAATAATTGCAGCTTTAGCCAAACTGGGCGCTCCTAAGTACCTGGTGTACAGAATCATTTAGTTTCTCCGGGAGAGGTTATTGTGTTACGATTCGGACGATGCACCTAAGACGTATGTAAGAACCTGCGGGATTCTACAAGGATCAGTCCTCGGTCCTCTCCTATGGATAATAATGTATGACGGAATTTTAAAGTTGCAACTACCCAAAGGAGTGACAATCATTGGCTTCGCAGGCGATATCGGAGTGACTATCGTGGCACAAGATATTGATGAGACCGAGGTACTCACAAATGAGGCAATTTTTTAAATCAGGTCTTGGCTAGAGGAAACTGGTCTGACACTCGCGGAACATAAAACCGAGGTAGTTTTGATTACCAAGCGAGGAAAGCAAACGTCGATAAAGATCAGGATTGGTGAACACATCATACAGTCGCAGCCAACGCTTAAATACCTCATGGTTGACGAGAGACTGAAATTCATGTCTCATTTTGAAAATTTAGGAACTAAAGTTTTCGGAGTGGTTGCATTGTTGGCAAGAATGTTACCAAATATAGGTGGTCCTAGGCAAAGTCGTCGGCTCCTGATCTCGAGAGTTGTCATCTAAATTTTGCTTTATGCAGCTTCAGTCTGGGCACCATCTTTGAAATTGGAAGCAAATAGAAGAAAAATCGCAGCCCCATACCTATGCGAACGTCGTGCGCTTACCGTAGAACATCAGACGAAGCAGCTTGTGTGATAGCAGGCATGATCCCCATCGGCATCTTGGCGAACGAGAGTCGACGTCTCTAAGACCTATCATATGCAATCGGCGAGTCATATACGTATCGTCGGCAATTGGCAGGAAGTGAATCTATTTTGGAATGGCAAAAAAGATGAGATGATGTACCTAAAGGACGCTGAACATACAGGATTATTCCAGATGCCTTTAAATGGATCAAACGGAAGCACGGTGAGGTTAGTTACCACCTAACTCAATCCCTAAGCGGACACTTAGGGTACCGTGCATACCTTTATCGCTCCGGGCGTGACGATTCCCCGTATTGCCCAACATGCGTGATGTTTTTTAAATACCAGCGGTTTACTGCACACAGAGCGGAGGCGGAAATTGACGCCGGGGCACGGTTGACACCCGAGAATATCGTGGACCACATGCTAGCCTTTGAAACATCTTGGAGGGCGGTGGAAAAATTAATGAAGGCGATACACAATCTACTGAGGAGGGAGTAGCTTCGGAGGAAAGTTACAAATAACGACAGGAGCCGCAGTTCATAAGTAATCCTGCTCCGCGACGTAATACGGAAATGCCAGTCCCGCGTGATAAGCGAAGGCGATGGAGGAGGTTTTAGTCAGTAAAAGTCTTACATAACCGTATGGCAGGAGCCAGCGGTAGGTTTTGAACCTTTCCACCTTCCAACGTATAAAAAAAAGAAGACAGACAGTAAACTGATTTTAATAAGTTTCTGAGTGTAGCTTTCCAACAACTTTCCCTGAATTTCTTTCCGGGACAACGCTCCATAGTAAGCTATTTCAAATGGCTTGACTTGAAATTACTCAAGATTCGTTGTTTCCAGCAGACTCACGACTGCTTGAATTGGATATTTCTTCAATAAAATTCCGCCGGTATGTTGCGTTAGGTGAATGTGGACAGTTTGATGCGCGTCATATTTAATGCATCTTGATAGGAACTTGAGTTTTATTGGTTTATGTATGAAATTCAGCTACATTCAAAAAGAAGATATTAGTAAAAAATACAGGTGATTTTGAAAAATACTAAGCGTGGAAGTTTTACCAACAACTCGACAAGATGAAACCTTACACACCTCGATGCTCATCCTGCCGAGACAAAGAGGGAAATCTGATTTCCGACAGAGTGGGCATAATGGATCGACGGGTTGAGTGCTTTGTTGAATTGCTGAGCAGTCAGAACATCGGCTTGTGGAGGTCCTGCCGACTGAAGACGACGGGTAAATACTGCCACCATCAAGTATAGAAGAAACAGCCCGTGTAATTCATCGGCTTAAAAATCATAAGCCGCCAGGAGGCGATGGAATTACAACCGAATTGGTTGAATATAATTGGCCCATACCAGAGAGGCTTCACTCCAGGCAAATCAGTAACAAATCAGATTTTCTCTCTGCGGCAAGCGATGGAAAAACTGTTGGAATATGGACAACAGTTGCACCATCCTTTCATCGAATTTAAAGCCGCCTATGATAGCATAGTCAGGGTACAACTGTACACGGCCATGAGAGAATGGTGATGATGGGGTAAATGCAAGGGGTATGTTCCTCTTTAAGTCCACCCAACTGACGATATTGACATCATGGGAAGAACAACCCGAGTCGTACAAACTGCCTTCATCCAGGTCCACAGGCGGCTGCACATCAATGAAGACAAAACAAAATATATGGTGGCAACATCAGCACCGAAAACCAACCACTGGTTAAACGGGAAGAATAAGAATAGGAGACTACAACGTTGAGATTGTTAAAAATTTCTCGTATCTAGGGTCGAAAATCACAACAGACAACAACTATGACGATGGAATCTGCGCATGGTTGTTGGCTGCCAACTAAGGCTATTTCAGCTTACAAAACCTGTTTCGCTCGGAACGTCTCACCATAGAGTCAAGGCTCTTACTGTACAAGATAATGACCCTGCTAGTCCTTATGTATTCCTTGGAGACTTGGGTTCTTAGCAAAAAAAAACTGCGAACTCTTGGCTGCGTTCGAGAGAAGAATCCTCCGAAGAATGTCTGGTCCCCAACATGAGGATGGATTTGGATTCCCTAGCCTACATAACGACGAAATCTATGAGCGATACCACGACCGTCTGGTTGTGGATAAAAACAGGTTACGGTGAGCGGGTCACTTAATCCGTATGGATGAGGATGGTCCCGCCCGAAAAGTCTATAAGGACAATATCTATAGTAGAAAAAGAAGTCGAGGCGGACCTTGCCTAAGATGGAATGGTGGCCTAGGTCAGGACGCCAGATAGCTTTTAGGGATATCGAATTGGTGGACCTCGGCACAAAACGGGGATGTCTGGAGTTTCTCATTAATCCCGGTTGTTGCGCCATTGATAATGATGATCAATTCACTGCTGATTGCTTAAAACTGCAGTTCACTGAATAACTGACACATCGGCTCTAATTTGCCAATAATGGGATTTTCCTATATATCCGCCAAATTTTTAGAATTTATTGTGAGTGCTTAAGTAGATTCTCAGGGGATACTGCATACTTCCAGTTTACATGAGAAAACCAGATTTTGTTGTTATTGATTTTTAAATCAAAATTTCAGGTAATTGCATTATTTTGATCATAGCTCCGTTATTATTCTTTAAACCTATCATAACCTCATTTTAAAGGTTTTCTCAAGCTCTTTAAAAGAACTCTGGATGAATTTCCGCGAAAAGTTACTGGTTTTATGTTATTTGACCTTGGAAGTATTTTTTAGACATTACGAATTTGCCTCTCATGTGCTATCACTCAGTTTTTATTGCATCTACAAAAATTAAAAAGATTCATTCTTTTTATTGTTTCTGCTTATTATCTTTGCCACATTTTGAATTATTTTCGAAAAACGAAAAACATACGTTTTGTCAATTAGACAAGTTGGTAAACCGGAAGTTAGACGTTTCGGGTATGAAAAGTTTTGTTTGTTTCTTATGTATGTTAATTAAATACATTTGAGTGTACAACTAGCCCATTTGTACGAAGCCCGTAATGTATATGTATATTTATTAAGTCGAACTGCTCACTTTCATGAGATATTGATATTTAGTATTTTTTGGTTACAGCAAGACAAATTTGAGCTACTGTAACTTTATTAGTAATAGTACATTTTTGGTCAAACTTGGTGATATCATGCCTCATACTTCCTATTTTTATAACTCTAGGATAAACTTAAGGGGTTTCTAGTCAATTTCCCGAAATAGTAATATATTGTTATTGACTTAATGTGAGTAGGTATCGGTATGGAGAATATTTTGAGACTAATTTTTCGGGTGGGTAGTTTCTGAGAATGGCTCCGTTAAAGAAATTATCACTTACGACCCGCCGCATTCTCCGTCTTTCCAACTAATGTCAAAAGTAAGACTGGCTTCGAAAAGTACTAATTGATAGCTTTGATACCCCATATGGCTATATTCGGTGAAAAAAATTTCTCACCCCCGTTTTGCATGATGACCCCCCCGCCCCCCCCCCCCCCCCCGTTTCTGAGAAAAGTGCGTGTGGCAGACATTGAATGGATTTTAATAAGCTTTTGTTTTGCAAAAAATACTTTAAAAACGACATGTTTAAACATGAATAACTCAAAAACTTCTACTTGTACAGAAAATTTTTATTAAACATTTTTTACTTGGTTGACCATTTAATCGATTTCTGTGATTTTTTCGACTGAAGGAATCCGGAGGTTGAAACCTTTAATGACTGGACTATATATAATGAATACTATATTGACTGTACTATTATAGAAAAAAATAATACAAAAACAATGCCAAACACATTGAAGGGTTAAATTCAGTAAATGATTCACTGCATCGATCTCAATGTATGATTTTTTTCACATCATCTGCGAGGTCAGTATGGTCAGTGATGATGCCCCCTCTTGTTATATAACATCACCAAGTGTGGTTACATGATCTCTATCCACATTTCAATTGTTTGTTTGTAACTTGTCTTGACAAATAACGCTCCCGATAAATAGTAGGCCGCATGGCGAACCTTGGCGAATTTTTCTCCATGGAAACTACTTTGAAGGAAGACTAATTAATTTCATGATAGGAAGTGTGATTGCTGAAGTTGATGGAGATATTATTCATTGCTTCCATCAGCAATCAGTTCATTTCCGGAAAGTGTAAATGCGTTTGCCTTGATTTTAATTGAAATAAGGTAAGCTGCAAGTAGATCATGGAGATATGTACATGCGTATTGTGTGAGTATACATTAGAAAGTTGACTAGAGTTGGTTGCAAGATTGTATTTCTTATACATAGTATCATCTAACATTGCAGCTAAGAATTTCTCTTAAATTTCCACGTGGTGCGCATCCTTTCCATTGTTTTATTATTGTGAAATCCTCAATCACAAGCACCTGGGTATATTTGTTTGCATTACATGATTGCATTTTGTAAACACAATTGCGTACTTGATATAAAAAGGAAAACTTCTTCTTCTTCTTTCAGAAAGGAAACTGGTAAGAAATAGAAAAGAATGGAACAATATGAATCTGTAACGATGACTTTCATTTGATACTTTTCAGGAGCTAAATTTTTTCCAGTCATTCTGCAGTTAAGGTTTCTATTTCTCTATTTTTAAATACAAAAACGGCGGATATGTCAGCATAAAATGGAAATGAATATGCTGGGAAAATGTTCCTGATGTTCAATATAATCATTGTATTCACTGTACTACATGACATGTTATTTGTTGTTAATTGAAAACACACTATACCATACGGATCTACGGACGATAAAAACTTGTGAAACTGGTGTCACTCGTTTTATTAGTTTTGTTTAATTTTTCTAATCTTTGTAATTAGAAAGCTCAAATAATTCATGGAGGGTAACGCCAGTGTATGATTACCATATTGTGAGCTGACAACTTCAACAAGAGCGGATTACGCTAAAAATGTGGAAAAACTACCACTACATCACACAGTTTTCATCTAGTATTGCTTTCCTTACACTTAGGGGGTGTGATGAAAAATAGAATAATGTAACTGGGCGGTAACTATATGTAATAATATACTAATAATAATGTTTTGACAAGGGGGTAAACCAATTAGAATAAATAGTACTGGCGATATGTTAGTGCTGCGATCAACAGAAAATTTCGCGGCGTTCAATTTCATGTTATCATGTGCAGAAGAAAATTTGAAGTAGCTTTATTAACGGCGATGCAAAGCTTCAAATATAATTTCAAATTTCGGCGTTGGGCCGAAATTCTCTAGTCTCTAGCCCCACTCTTGACGCAATAATTGCTTCAACCACTTTGGAAGTGCCATGGCCTCATGGCGATTTTATTCAAAAAGACCCTTAGATTTGAGTCGATTTGCTTTTTAAGGTTTTGTGTAAACCTTATTAAAATCGGTTCACTGTCTGTCTGTCTGTCCGACACACGCATTTTTCTCGGAGGCGGTTGTATCGATTGGCACCAAATTTGGCAGAAAGGTGGGAACTGTGAACCTCACACATACAGTCAGTTGCATCCTTTTACGTTGAATTTAAGGGGTCCCCATACATACAAAAGGGGGTCATGTGGGGTATCAGATTAAAGGTCTCGGCTAGTACTTTTCGAAGCCGGTCTTAGTTTTGACATTTGTTGGAAAGGTGGGGAGTGCGTTAAAAGTGATCATTTCTTTAAGGGGGCATTCTCAGAAACTAGCAAGCCGAAAAATCTGAAAAAAAAAGCAAGGGGGCTGCAACTATATTGTGCCTGGGCTCCGAAATACCTTGCATACCGATATCTGTTCAAATAAAGTTAATAATTTTTTGTAATTGGCTGGAAACCACCCCCCCCCCCCCTTAAATTCATCCTAGCACCACATGATGTAGGCTATAATGTAGAGCATGATCTTACCAAGTTTGGTCCAAATCGCACTATTACTAGCAAAGATATAATACGTCAAAGTTGTTGCTTCTTTGGAAATTGAAGACTATGAATGTCAATATCACCCGAAAGTGCATAATTTCACATAATACATGGATATATTACGTGCTACGTACTAAGAAATACACAAAACTTTTCGTAGCTGAAGCGTCCAGCTTCCGGTTTCGCAACTTGTTGATTGATTCCCGGACGTGTTGTTCTGCTTCGAACAACATGAGAGACGGTCACTTGGCTCAAGTAAGTAGTGATGTCTGAGAACAAACAATTATTATTATCAAACCAAAACAATACAGGCACAAAAAAGTGAGGAGAGTCCAACAACAACACTCGTGGCAAAATGCGCTAAACTTTGTGCTGTGTATTCTGTAGCACCTTGTGCACTCTTTGCTTATTAAATTAGTCGCTTTTTATTGAATGATCTTTCAGCTCCTGTAAAAAAAATACCAATTTTCCTAATTGAAATCCTTTCATTTCATGCTTGTTCGCCTTTTTATAGTTTTGTGTGAACTGAAGCCTTATTAGAACCGATTTGACATCTGTTTCTCCGTCTATCTGTCTATCATACCCGATTTACTCAAAAACTGCTGAAGTTATTGTCGTGAAATTTGGTGAGAACATGTGCTCTGTGCTCTCCTTTGACAAGCAAGAAGTGGCATCATTTTGTGCTGGCTTTCCACATACAGTCGACTCCCTCTATAACGAGCTTGAAGGGACCATACGAATTTGCGCGTTATAGGGAGAGTTTATGTTGGGCAGTGAAGAGAAATCGGAATCTCATTATAACATTTATTTATAACACTTACAATATGTACACATTCACACCAGAATATCAGAAAGCATAAAACATTATGTAAAAGTATAATAAAGAGCACAAATGTATATAAATGGTATATATGTACATGGCACATTTTATTGGTAATACGGCATGTAATCAAAACTTCTGATCAAAAAATCATGTGATGCCAGTCTGTTTAGTTTTTGATTGGCAGCAAATTTCTTGAAACTTTCGTGCCAATTTACAAGTTATCTCGGCAAATCCACCACGTACTTGTCCTTCTAGCGCAAATCTGGAAAGTGTTCGAGCAGTCGCCAATGAATCCTTGCGCGCAACTACGAGGGACACTCCTTCTACTTCGCCAGAGTCCCAGGGGTCGCAAACATCGCTGATTTGGTCGTCGCTTAACTCATCACTAACAATAATATCGTCATCAGCGGCCGTATAATTATCAAAGTGTCAATTAATAGATGTTTGGCACTTTAAACATTTTTATCCACTCACTAAAAGAGTGGTCATCATTCGCGGGTTCTATTGATGGGGTAGTGGTTCCTGAATGAATAATTTTAGCATGTTTAAGGGTGTCTAATGACTGATTCGGTGATTTTTGCCCAAGAATCAGTCAACAAAATTATTGCATCAAGTAAGGAAATTTACAGTCCATAAGATCATTTTCGATAATGTGACATTTAATTACACTTTGATCCTTACGTTGACTCACAGAGTTTGCGTTGGCGGCGAATAATGCTAGTTATATGTTTTGGAGACCGCTTACGTTGGGATCCGCCGGACAGTTGTTTACAAGGACCAACATTTTCCCGTTTTTAAGGTTTTGTTTGTAAAACAAAACCTTATTAAAATCGGTTTACTGTCTATCTGTCTGTCCGTCTGTCCGTCACACGCATTTTTCTCGGAGACGGTTATAGCGATTGACACCAAATTTGGTAGAAAGGTGGGAACTGTGAACGCTCACGCATGTAGTGAGTTACATCCTCTTACGACGAATTTAAGGGGGGGTCCCCATACTTGCAAAAGGGGGGTGTAAATTTTTTTTTCATCAAATATAGTCATGTGGGGTATCAAATTAAGGTCTCGGTTAGTACTTTTTGAAGCTGGTATTAGTTTTGACTTTTGCTGAAAAGGTGGGGAGTGCGGGGGGTTGAAAGTGGTCATTTTTTTAACGAACCCATTCTCAGGAACTACCAAACCGAAAAATCTGGACTGCCAATATATGGTGCCTAGGCTCCGAAATACCCTCCATATCGATACCTGTTCAAATAAAGTTAATAATATTACTATAATTTTTAGTAATTGACAGGAAAACCTCCCTTAAGTTCACCCTAGAATCACAAAATTTTGCAGCAATGTAGGCTACAGCATAGAACATGATCCTGCCAAATTTGGTGAAAATCGCACTATTACTAACAAAGTTATACCAGACCAGAACTGTCGCTCCTCTGCAAATTCCAGACTATGAATGTCAATTTCACTTGAAAGTGGCTATTTTCACATAATATATGCATATTTTACGTGCTGCATGCTAATGGGACCTGATCCAATATGGATTGTTGCGCCAACGATTATTATTATGCTAATGGGACAAATGCACACCCAAATCTCTTTATAAAAGAAATACACAAAACCTTTCATACCTGAAGCGTCTAGCTTCCGGTTTCCCGACTTGTTTTTTAACTGATCGCATGTTTTGAATTCATTTTCAATAATTTCTGGTATCATCCACGCTGTTTTATGTGTATAATAGGTTATAGATAACTTTTTTACTTTCTTAAAACCGCGATACAAGTAGTTTTCACTTTTCAGTTCCACTTGAGTCAGCACAAAACAAACATTGGGATCCTGTCCTTGGCTATTTTTCCACCCACACATTTTTCGCCTTTAAACTAGAACGTTTGATATGGTTTCATTTTGAAGAAAAGTTCAGATTCATCACCATCTTCTAGCCTTCAGAAATGTTTGGCCATGCGTCACCGAGCCAAAATTTAATGGGATTCAAATCTACGTCACGTGCTTCCCCACTAATTTTCCCAAAATCCAAGGTGTGCCTTTGTTTGAACTTCGATAACCACCCTGCTGAAACTTGAAAGTTTTTCAGGTTAAATTGTGCGACGAAACGCTTAGCTTTTGCGTCTGCTTAAACCATACCAGCATTGCCTAATCCACTTGTTCAAAGTCAGGCGTTTTAAGTTTCTTCCTTTTTTCCCCCCACTTCGACAATGCCCTTCAAAATTTTATGACGGTTTTTCAAAATTGTGCACTCATTCCAACTCGTCAATCCACATTTATTACACCTTTATGAACGTCTTGTATAATGCAGAGCTTTTAATCGAGATACAACACTTTCCGTTTACTAGCCATTTTCTAGCTAGCTGCGCGGGAGGTATATATTGTTTATATTAGGTTGTTGCACATGAAATGGCCGATTGGGTACCAAAATTTGAAACGACTGTAAAGCTTACAAACATTTATTTATTTAATCAAAATAGGTGCCAGTCGATTCAAAACACTTCTTCCAGCGAGATTCAAGAGCATTTATGCCAGTTTCGTAGAAGTCCAACTGTCGAGTGTTGATAAATTCGTCGAAGGCAATTTTGACAGCCTCTTCGTTCCTAAATTGTTTTTTCCGCCAAAAAATGATCCAAATACCTAAAAAAGTGGTAGTCAGTTGGCGAAAAGTCCGGTGAATATTGTGGATGAGGCAGAGTCTCATACTGCAAATCATTCAACTTTTGAACCGTTGTTCTGTATTCATGAGGTCGTCCATTGTCGTGAAGGAATATCACACCATCTCTGTCCTAGAGTTGGGCACAGTATTTCTGTACATTTATCGTTTCTTCAGGTGCCAAAAAAGAATAGTAGATAACTCCAGCTGTAGACCACCAAACAGTCACCAATACCTTCTTCGGATGGAGACTCGGTTTCGGCATATGCTTCGATGGCTCATCAGCATCTAGCCATTGTGCTGATTGGCAACGATTGTCGTATAATATCCACCTTTTATCACATGTCACTATTCTGTTTAAAAAGGGATCGGTTCTGTTGCGGGTGAGTAGAGAACTGCAAATTTTCATTCAAGCGCCATGCTTTGCTCTGTAAGGGCATGCGGAACCCCTTTGTCGAGCTTTTTCAAGTTGTTGCAATTGCCGGGAAACTGTCGTATAGCGTATGTCCAGTTTTTCTGCAATGTACCTCACAGACTGACGTGTGTCGGATTCGACTAGCAAACGCAGCTCGTCGTTGTCAATCGATGGTCCTGGATGTCCACGTGGCTCACTTTGAAGGTCTACGTCGCCTGACCGGAATTTTTCGAACAACCGTGTGGTTCGTTCGGTTACCGTAGCAGCTCCGAATGCGCTGTTAATGTTCTTGGTCGCCTCCGCCGCTTTATGACCGATTTGGAACTCATACAGAAAAAGTATACTTTCTTGGCTCTTTTCCATCCTTTTATTCCTTTCTATTCCCTGTTATCCCAACGATGGTGAAAACTGAAATGACTCCTTGATTAAATGTAGGAGTATTTATATTTCAATATTCAACACCAACAGCGCCAACTGGTGGTTTGATACACCAAAATCGCAACTAACTTCACTTGATTGCCAACCTAATACAAACTAGCACGATTCGGTAATGGACAGAGGAGAGTGGAATGTTGACGGCAAATGACTTTTCCTCGGGGTAGGGAGAGACTCCTCACAGGGAGAGTCGTTGTAGAGAGAAACGATTGTATGTGAAAGATATAACAATTTTTTTTCGACAAAATGTGGTGTCATCAAACTCCTTGCTTGCAAACGCAGCTGAACAACACCGCTCAATATGACCAATGGGAGTTGAGCGGTAGCATAGAATGTAGAAACCGTCACTGCCGGCATTTTACCGTGGAATATTTCTTCGGAACCATTCTGAGGAGCTCTGGAGAATGGTTCATGGACAAAAACTTAGCAACCGATCACCGCATGTTTCTTAACAGTATTCGTCAATAATAAGTCCGAATAAGTTCGTTCGTCATAACAATCGAACAGTATTCATTCACAAGAAAATGAATGCGCGTACTCAAATATTTTTGATTGTCAACACTATTCAAAAGCCGCTATAACGGTCCACATCGAATATCGTCGTTGGATGTTAAGCTTATCACTGACATAGAATTTAGTGTGATAATAATGAAACTGAAACACAGTCTCCTTGGAAACTGAGGCATTATGCTGCAAAAGTCAGTGAAAATGAAAAGCAGAAATGGACTGCTTGGACTTTCCAAACCGCGGATGGTTGATCTCGCGCGTAGAAACACATCGGAACAGTCTAGAACAACATTGTTAAGAGAAGATCGAGTACATCATCGGTTGTCGCATCGGGATCGTTTTACAACATTGGCAGGGGGAAACCCCTTTAGGAGGTTTTCAGAATCGATTTTTTTTTTATTACATAAATCGTAACTCATCTGTTCAAGAATAAGCTGAAAAAATTTTAAATGAAATTCGTGTTCCTTTAGATTTTATGAGCATAGGATTGAGCGATTTTCGGGTACGGGGTCAGGCTCGAACGCCCAAAATGGAGTCGTTTTATGTCCCTACGTAATCGCTATGTAAACAGCGTATTTATAAAACTACAAGGCACCAGGCCTTTTTTCGAGTGCATTTGCTGTAGTTAAGGGTGAAAAAAATGTCTGCATATCCGAAAGGGGATTTTTCAAACAATTTTTCTTCAATCGCATTTTTTCAAAATGATAGTGCGATGATATGGCCAATGGGCTTTGAGTCCGCTTCCTGCCACCGATATTGCTGTGAACTATGCAGTAAGTCATCTCAATGGTGCCTTTAATGATATAATGGAAGTTATGAATAAACTTGATATTACAATGCCATTTTATTGTTATAACTTTTGTTCAGAATCTGACGCTATGAGAATAGGGTAGTCTGAGCTTTTCCACTCTGAAGAAGCTACATATGCTCGTAAAACGTTTTTAAACTTTTTTGGATTTTTAATTTGATTTTCTAAATGGAGAACCTTTGCAGAATATTATGAGAACATTTAATATGAAGCGGAGAAAAAAAAAACGAAGTTACAGCGGTTTAAACAATAACGTCTCATACATGACTCAAAGCGGACTCGTGATTCGACTGGCAAAAAGCTACAGCTGCTAATGAATTAGAATCGTGCAAGCACACGTATAGTGATCTTCCCAAAGATATTTTAGATGCTACCAAGCCTATCTATGAAGATCTGAGCATAGATACCCTCCTCGAGCAATGTTTTACGCAGAACAACAATCTGAGTTCGAATCAATTTATTTGGAAAATCTCGCCAAAGCACTTGAGTGTCCGGGACCTCCGGTAAATTTCCATAACATGCTAAAATACTATTATTAACTTTATTTGTGCAGATACCGGAATGGAATGTATTTCGAGGCCTAGATTAGATCATATAGTTTTATCGCTGTGATTTTTTCAAATGTTTCAGTTGGGTAGGCTCCAAGAACGAAACTTTTTTAACTGTTTGGGGCATACATTTTGTGCCCCACCTCCCTTAGGTTTCACCCAATATCAGAAAAAGACTGGTTTCGAAAAGTACTAATTGAGCCCTTTCATTTGATACCCCACATTACCATGTTCTGCGGACAAACATTTACACCCTCCTTTCGCATGTATGGAGAGCCCCCTTTAAAATTCAACACAAAATGGTGCCACTCGCTGCATGTAAAGGGGCACACAGACTAGATATTCTCATCATATTTCATAACAATCGTTTTAGCCATTTATGAATAAATCGGGTGTGACAGACAGACAGACGGACGTTGAACCGATTTTAATAAGGTTTTGTATTGTATTATCATATGTCTGCACTATACGGCTGACTTTCCATATTATCGCTTCACTTTCTTAACAGTTTTGCGACGATTCTTACCGATCCGATAGCGTCAGACAAACATCTCTCTCTAGCCCACGATGTCCGCAGGCTTTCACGAATCTGAGCACATTCTACAGAGACAGAGAATGCGCAGACTCTTCGTTGAAAAAAACTTTACCAAGATATTTTGGTCTGAGGTCTGAAGAGGCCGTCTCTTACTCCTCCTCAGATCGGCTGCATATGGCCGAGACCACTACTCCAATTTTTCGGATGTGGTAGTTTAAGAAGCAGTGTCCTGTTAAAAGTCCTACTAGGGTTTTTATGTACCACTTTTTCAGAGACAACAAAAATGCCGCTCTAGCGGCCCCGGGTTCCAGCACAAAGATTTTCGCCTACCAGCAGAAGTTCAAATTTCTTCATTTGACTGTGTGAATCTTTGGAATTTTTCCCTTTCAGAGTGGTCTGGACTGTGGATGGCCGGATACTTGAAGCTGGTTCTGGCCTCACCATTGTAGATACCGACTCTTGGCGAGGCAGTCTGTCATTACCAGTACCTCATTACCAGCGATGTTTGAGACACCTTGGCCCCACATCAGGATTGTTTCGTTCAGACGTTCAAGTTTCAGCGATACCTGATGGCAACTCCACGCTAACTAGCTTGATATGACGTTGCTGTTTAGTGCTGATAATGTTCCCCAACTGTCGGAATAAATTGGAATGGTACGACCTCGCCATTTTTGTCGCAAACACTCTTCTGCTGCCAATGAAATGGCATACATCTCTGCCTGGAATATGGTTGTCATTTTCCGGCGAGGTCGAGCCAGTTCCATAATCTGGATTGCTGAGAACACCCCTACACTCGATTCGTCTTTTATGACTGACCCGTCGGTAAAGATTATTAAATCTCTAATCCCCAAAGACTCGTGGCCGTTTTTCGACCATTCTTCTCTTTTGGTGATTATGACGGAGTATGTCTTTTCGGAAACGAATTTGGAAACCATATGATCGGCGAGCATCAGGACCACCTGATGTTTGCCGAGGAATTTCCAGATAGACGCATGACCGTATGATATATATCATAGTATCCAGCATACATGCGGCGTTAGCTGCTTTCCGTTTTTCCTACAAATGAATGTGGGGTAGATTTAGGATAGGAGGGCCGGAGGTGGCGCGTCGGCGTACTACTCATTACTCGAGTAATACTTAGACAACCGAGGCTCTGAATCTGCGCCAGCAGCTTCTTGCAGTTAGCAAAGTTCAGTCTCGGCCACCAGACGATTCATGCATACATCAAACTAGGCCTTATTATAAATGTATACATCCAATGAATCTATTTTGATAAAAATCCACAGGTCTTACTTATCGCATTCCTGCAGAAGCCGGATTTCCGCCTTTTCTTAGGTAGATAGCGTGTAGCCACCCCACCTGACGTTCCTAATGAATATAACTAGTTTAGTCTTTCTATCGTTCACCGTGAGGCCATTGTGGAGGCACTAACGGTTAAATGCATTCAATCGGCCACATATTGTTCCCCCGGCAAATGTTTGTGCGAAGACCTTTGCGTCTACCACGATCCCTAGCAAGATGTCCATAAGTAGGAGTCATAACAGAGGAGAAAGAGCCCCTCCCTGTGTGCAATCGACCAATATGTGAATCTTTCTCCACTCAAGCATGTGATGGATCCAACTGATTAACAGCGGATCGATGCTGTCTTGTCGCGTTACAAATCGCCGCCAATGAGACATAATTCAAGGCACCTTCGATGTCCGTGAATGTGAAATGGCCACGTAGAGTTGTATGTATCCACGTAGGGATATATGTATCCCTTATGAATTTATACATTAATCTTTCCAGTCCTTTTAGCAGAAAGGAAGTTAAACTGATCGGTCGGAAGATTTTTGCGCCTGTGTAAGTATGTTTCCCTGGTTTAGTAATAAATATTACCTTCACGTCACGCCAGTTAGTTGGAATATAAATGTGTGCTAAGCAAGCACTCAGACCCAGGGTGTCCATTCTCCTTATTACTACACAGAAATAATGTCATTCAGACTCACAGGCTTGCATCTATGGTTCCACAGATACAAGTGTTAAATACCCATTTCACTTGGTCCAGGTGATACTACTTTGCACTCCAGAGTCCAATTTTTCTGTTGAGGGGTGTATGCAGCTGTCGGCCCCGAGATGATATTTTGGATGCTGCCTGGAAATTGCACTTCAAGCAAATGGTTTGCCGTTTCTTCATTGCTTTCTGTGTACCTCCCGGTCTGCAAACGTAGATAACCAAGCTCCTAGCTACGTTCTTTAACAAGGGTCCACCTAAGCTTTCAGGTTGCCTCAAGAGAGTTGGTCTCTTGGTAACAGCGTCTCCATGATGATCGTTTGGCCTACTTTATGTTCTTCCAGAGAGCTTTTTGAGCTTGTTTGTACCGATTCCAATCAAGGGCTGCATTAGACTTTAGAGCTCGGTGCTAGTTGTGATCACTTGGGTTGTTTTCCCAATTTCATCGATGGATTTGATGCGTCTGCCAGGGATCGTTACTCAGGCGCTCAGTTTGTACGACGCCCAAGCTGTGAGTTCCGAAATGGAAGGGTGAAGGTGGATCTATGCCCATTACGAAATCAATGCGCCGGTGATCCGAGAGCGGTTAATCGTTTGATACTCTCTACTCTCCGACAAGAGCCGCAAGGTTAGGGGATGTCACTGTGATGTCGATGACCTCTTGCCTGACCACACTGAAGAAAATGGGTTCATTACCCTGCAATTCAGTTCCTACCAGATACTGCAGTAGTCTTGATCCTTATGCGTTAATGTTGGAACATCCCTAGCATATATGGCGGGCGCTATCCTGCTATTATTCCCATGTTTTACTTTGGCATGTTCGCTAGCTCTGATGAATATTTCATTGAGAGCTACGTCTACATCATAAGGGAAATAAGCAGAGCACCATAGAATCTACTTATTTTCCTGTTCACTTTTTATAGTCAATCATTGTGGTAGCGCCATTATATAGGTCGTTAACCAAGATAGCTTGGCGGTCCTGTGGCGTGGCAGGATTCGCGGCATTCGAAATTTATTTCGAATGTCGCGAATACCAGCGGACAGATGACGCCACCGGCGCTCCACTCAGTTCAGACCTCGCTACAAGAGTGAGGAACAGAGTAGGTGGCGAGAAACGTCAGATAAAAAAATAATAATAAGAAAAAAGAGTGAAGAAGATAGTTGGCAGTCATTGTGAAAAAACGAGTTTTGTGCAGAAAGAAAATAGTTACGGACGGAAATCAGTATAATTTCTAATATCCCTGAATTATAATAGGAGTACTTTTTTGAAATTGCGTATTGAACGTTGTTAAATACAAGCTCCTAAAGTCCTTTGAAGCCACCCTGTAGGAGCGGGGTCTATCACTTCTATTGGCATATAACAAATCAGCATGTCAAAAGTTGGAGCCTTAATTTCCCCACCAACAACCCATGGTTCTTGCATATATGTAAACGAAAGCTAACAATTAATTTAACACAACAAACAGCCCAGAACAGATGCTCAAGCCACGATACCACCTGCGGTACCCAAATTGCACTCATATGGATTTTTCTAGTGGAAAAAAGTTTGTTACGTGATTTTTAAGATCTAAAAGTATAGTTGAAACGAAAAAAATCGATTTCCCGAAAAATCTACAGTGGTTTTTTCGCTTAACTTTATTTTAGCAGATAGAGGCATAAAGTGTATTTGAGGCCTTAGCGCGTTTTTGGGCTGGGTAATTTCTCAAAATGGGCCGTTGATTTAGTGTGCCCTTTTACTCCTCCACTCTTCACACTAACGTCAGAACTAATATATATCCCTTATCATGAAAATAAAGCCTCTTGGTAGATTATATTCGATAAATTAAAAAAAAAAACTTTGCAAATGTCCCACTGAATACGGAAGTCTTTAATGACTAATGAAGTCAAAACAGGAACATATCTTTGGATTTTTTTCATGAGACAATAAAGTAGACAAAAATTGTAGTAAATGTCCTTAATTGTGCATGTAAACTGATTGGTCAAAAGTTATTCAAGTTACAAATTCGCCCAATTTGAAAACTGTAATTTTGAGAAAAACGCATTTTAAATTTTCAATATTTTCATATCGCATTGAAAGTAACTGGGCCAAAATTAAAAATCGTAATTTATAAAGATTTTCTCCAGCTTAATCCTTGGTATATGTCATTTTTCTGGTGTTGGGTCATTTTTTCAAACCACTCGATTATGATTTATCAAACCCACTACTCACTATTTACTAAGTTCCTTTAGCATGCTTCGAGCCTTTTGAAAAAAAAAAATAATTCTGCGACCATTAATTCCCTTTTTCTGTTTCCTCAAATTTTAGGATGAATGAAAACTTATAGCCCTCACTGTATGAAAATATATTAAGCAAAATACGAGCGAAATTTATTAGCATTCCAGTGAAACTCAGACACTTTTAATATGAAGTTCAAGGTATTGGCGATATCGCGTGATATGTATTAACATGTGGGAAAATGCATGTGTAAAAAGTGCATATTTGTTGGTGCAACTACCTACGTAAAAGCGTTCAACAATAATTATTCATAAGTAAGGTCCAAGCGGCAAGGTCAAAAATTACATTTTTAACATTTTTGTCCTGAATTTAAGAGCAGAAATGCAATGTGGTTCCTGGAAATATTCCATCTTAATGCAAATCATGATTTTCTTTGCAAATGATTTCACTGAGCAAATTGGAGTGAATAAGTGCATTTACAGCAACCGTTTTACAAGACACAAAATATTCCTCACTCTACAGCCCCTGGGACTTACTATATATCATGGGCTTTTAAATTTCTTTGCTGTCTGGAGTGTCAAACTTTAATGGATGTGATTTGAATTTAATTCGAAACGACTCTCAGATACTTTTGAGTGCGGGACGATAATTGGTTTTCGCGGTCGAATTATAAACGAATATTCATTTTTGAATTGACAATCAACAGGAAAATGTTGCGTCTATTCAACTCCAATCGTCAATTCATGGGACTGGTTGCTTGGACCGGCAAGCAAATTCATTCAATTAGGTTAAATTCAATTATCACAAAGTGAGAAAAGTGGACTTTGGAACTAATATTATCGTTCTGAATCAAGTATTAATCTATTTTGGATATTGCCAAAGTATGGGCGCTGCATTAATCATTAATTATACTGGAGAAAGTTTGAAGAGTCTGGAGATGCAGTTGAGCAAAGAAATCATTCGAATTCTTTTCAAATCTGCTTAGAGGGCTGTTGCAGCCAGACTAGTATCCTATTTCCCTTTTAATTTCTAGTGCTATTTATTCAATCTGAGTAAAAGACATCCTTTTATAATATTGATGATACTTATTGACCTTGCCAGAGCAGACTAGTTAGCACCGATGGAGGGAACAAGTAGTTCCCGAAATATCGCTATGTGAGAAAATCTAGTATACAAAATATTCCGTCATATTTTGCCAAACCTGGAGCAATTGACACTGAAATGCAAATAACTAAAAAAAGTCAAAAAAGGAAAACTAAAACGTTTCCACGACCCCGCCGTTCACATAAATTCACTTTATATGATGATGACGTCATACATGTCGTGAGTGTCATAAATTTATCTGAAATGCGAAACTTTGACCTCCTATAACTTTGTTAGTAATAGTCGGATTGCTTTCCCTTTCGGGATTGTCCTATATTATCGTCTACGTTTACTTAAAATTTTGTACTACTGGGACGAACTTAAGGGGGCTTCCCGGCAAATTACCAAAACATGGTAATATACTATTATTAACTTTATTTGCGCAGATATCGGAATTGGATGTATTTTGAGGCTTATATTTTATATAGTTGCTTCACTGTGGATTAGATTCGTTTGGGAAGGTTCTCAGAACGAGATCTATTTCACTTTTTGGGGCGCACATTTTGTGCCCTATCTCCCCTATGTTTCACCCAACATCCAAGACGAGTAGTTTTGAAAAGTACTAATAGAACCCTTTCATTTGATACCCCCAACGCGAAATGGCGCCACCCGCTGCATGTAAAGGGATACACAGACGATATGTTCTTACCAAATTTTGTAACAATCGGTTTAGCCGTTTCTGAGTAAATCGGGTGTGACAGACAGACAGACGGAGAGATGGACAGATTATTATTACCATTATTATTATTTGTGAAATAAAACGTTTCTACAGAAGTTATAGACCGGGTTTTTTAGCGCTACATAATCGAGTGATACTAACCCACGAAGATGTATGTATAATTCATACGAGTATTGACAGTTACGTATGGAAATTCCGATTACGGAAGTCTTGGGTTTTTAAGAAAAGAGGGCTTTGGGACTCCCAAGTATTTAAGTAAACCAGTCCGAGTAAGGAAGTCTCGGTATCCAAGTGGACATATACGTAGAAATTATGGAACAATATGCACGTGGAATGTCAGTATGACATTAAAGTAAATACATACATACATACTTTTAACAAATGTTCCCATCGTACACACAACTATTCTTACATAAAAAATTCACAAAAACGGTTTTCAGTTTCGAACTTACGTCAAGCATACTGTGTAGTATATAGCAATCAGGAATAAATATGGTGGTTTTCCCAGCACAAAGTAATATTTTTGAAAAATGGAGCTTCATGAGACCGTTATAGACGTGCATTAACTTCAACTGTCACTCTGCTATTGATCTGATTTCTCCTCACGTAGAGGATTGAAGGCTCGGAACTTTAAATTATATGGAGTCAGTTTGCAATCTTCCTTAAGGCAGTCACCCGTGATCCGACAGGCGATCGTCCGGTGGGCGTATAGATTTTTTTTGTAAGAATTTTTAAAAGATAAACCCCCAGTTCACGATTCCTGAGAGCGAGTAGCTTATATCATTAGGCACTCTTTAGATTTGCAAGTCATTCGGTTTTACTCTTTTCAGTCGTCTCAATATATTAGAGATATCAGTCAATTATCGCACTTGGCACTCATGTGGTCGTAGTCGGTGGCTATGCTTAATTGCTTGGCCTTTGATGAGTTCACTAACCAACTGCGCTTTCAGCTCCCTACACAGATCGACAGATATCGACAATTCTATACACATTTTGCTGATCTGTGAAACAAATCTTACACAAAAAAAAACTATTTTCAGATGCAAGGACGACACCAAGCACCCAGAGGACAAGGCTCACGGTGGAATTAGTATTCTCCCCAAATCCCGGCTTAGACACTATACTCTAAATAGTTACCGCAAGGAATACCTTCACGCAAACTGTACAGTACAAAGTACAAGAAATATATCAGCGCTCATCTCCACGTGATAGTTCACCTGAAAACTTGGACATCGACAATGCTGCCGAGCAATTCAATCAATGCATCCTCGCAGCAGCTCGAAATTCTTCTTCACTGAACAGAAGTGGTGGGTACAGGAAAAAATCGTTGGCAGAGCAAATTGAGAGTGAATAAGTGCATTTACAGCAACCGTTTTACAAGACACAAAATATTCCTCACTCTACAGCCCCTGGGACTTACTATATATCATGGGCTTTTAAAATCCAAGAAATCCAACAGCTGATGAGGAGTAAACAAAATCTGAGGTGGGAATGGCAGGAACATCGATTTCCGAGATTGAAACAGGAGCTTGCAAAAGCCGCCAAAAAACTAAGAAATGCTCTGAAAGCAGAAACTTCCAGCACTTCACCAGAAGTCCCATTCCTTATCACAGCAACGACTACTCTCTATGGGGGGGGGGGCAACCAAAGACCTAAAGCGCTACATACTAAGGCTTGCTAATGGAAACTGGATGAGAAGCGACGCCAATAAAAAAGCAGTGTTTGCAGCTTTCTGCTTGCTGTTTCTCAACCGAATTCCTCGGGCAGTGATCTAGTTTTACCCAGATTAATACCTGCTGGGCCAGTAAGCGGATTTTGCATAAGAATGAAAGACATCCTCAAATGCGTACTACAGAAAGTTAATCCGAAGAAGGCTACTGTCCCTGACGACATTACCGGCATAATGGTCAAAGAGTTACCACCTATTGCCATCAAGTATTTCATCCAGTTATCTAATAGGATTATTCAGGTCGGTTACTTCCCAGGAAGGTGGAAAATATCACTGGTTGCAATGATCCCCCAGGCTGACAAGGATCTAACGCTAGCACGCTCATATCAATCAGTTTACTGCACGTAGTGTCAAAGCTTTTCGAGTGTCTCCTCCTGGCAAAACTCTCACCTTCCCTTGTCGACGAAAAAGTAACTCCCCAACATCAATTTGGAATCCGTAAAATGCGTAGTACGACGGAGCAAGTTCATAGAATTGTGGCTGAAATTAGCTGAGCATTCATTAGGGGAGAACAAACAATCAGAACATCGGCGAGTTGGAGGTCCCGCCAACTGAAGACGACGGACAAATGCATCCGCTACCAAATATAGGAGAAACAGTCCGTGCAATTCATCGGCAAAAATCATAAGTCGCCAGGAGCCGGTGGAATTACAGCCGAATTCGTTAAACATGGAGGCGACCAGTTACACCAAGTGGTTCATCAACTTGTGCTCAAGGTATGGGACAGCGAATCAATGCCTGACGATTGGCAACGGGGCATTATCTGTCTCTACATAAAAAGGGAGATATCACACAGTGCAGCAATTATAGAGGTATCACGTTGCTGAGTACCATCTATAAGATATTCTCCTCTATCTTGCTAGACCGGATAGCCCCAAACGCCCAGAACATCATTGGCCCATACCAAAGACGCTTCACTCTAGGCAAATCAGCAACAGATCAGATTTTCTCTCTGCGGCAAGCGTTGTTGGAATGTGGACAACAGTTGCACCATCTATTCATCGACTTTAAAGCCGCCTATGATAGCTAGCCAGGGTAAAACTTTACGGCCATGAGAGAATTCGGTATCCCGACGAAACTTATAAGACGGACTAGGCTGACCCTGACCAATGTGAGAGGCCAGATAAAAGCAGCAGGATCACTTTCAAGACCATTCAACATCAACAACGGTCTTTAACCTGGCTCCCGAGAAAGTGATCCGTGATGCTGAGGCAAATGTTAGAGGTACGATCCTCTTTAAGTCCACCCAATTACTAGCCTATGCTGACGATATCGACATCATGGGAAGAACGACGCGAGACGTACAAACTGCGTACAAACTCATCCAGATCGAGCAGACGGCGCGAGATCTTGGGATGCACATCAATGAAGGCAAGACAAAGTATATGGTGGTAACGTCAGCACCGAAAACGAACCACCCAACAACATCGAACCGCACTGGTCAAACCGGAAGAATAAGGATAGGAGAATGAAACTTTGAGACCGTTCATAATTTCTCTTATCTGGGGTCGAAAATTACAACCGATAACAACTACGATGATGAAATCCGCGCACGGTTGTTGTCAGCCAACAGAGCCTATTTCAACTTACAAAAACTGTTCCGTTCGAAACGTCTCACCATAGTATCAAAGCTCTTACTGTACAAGACAATTATCTTGCCAGTTCTCATTGAATTCCTCGGAGACTTGGGTTCTCGGCAAGAAGAATTACGAACTCTTGGCCGCGTTTGAGAGAAGAATCCTCTAAAGAATTTTTGGCCCCCCCACATGAGGATGGATGATTTCGTAGCCTACATAACGACGAAATCTATGAGCGATATCATGACCGTCCGGTTGTGGATAAAATCCGGCTCAATAGGATACGGTGGGCGGGTCACTTAATTCCTATGGATGAGGATGATCCTGCCCGGGAAGTCTATAAGGGCAAACTATATATATTTATGGTAGAAAAAGAAGACGAGGTAGACCCTGCCTAAGATGGAGCGATGGCGTAGGTCAGGACGCCAGACAGTTTTTAGGGATATCGAATTGGTGGACCTCGGCACAAAACCGGGTCTGGAGTTCCTTATTAAGGCAGGCCTAGACCGGATACCGGTTGTTGATGATTAGGGGAGAGGAAATATTGTTCTGCGGTTTTCCTAGATGCAGCATAAGCATTTGATAGAGTATGGCATGGAGGTCTGGTGTACAAAATTAAGAAACTGGTTGCTGCTAATGTTCACAAGATTCTTCAATCCTATCTAATTGGGCGGAAGTTTAGAATTCGGTACAAAAGTTGCACCTCGCATGATTACAGAAACGCAGTATCAACGCCTGGCGCAAGGAAGCGTACTAAAACCGATGTTGTATCTTATTTACACATCCGACATGCCAACTGCCAGTAATATAGTCACATCTACATTTGAGGATGATATTTCCTTTCTGGCCTCCTATGTGGGATCTCGATTAGCATCTTGAGGCCTATAGCGGCATTTAAATCGGATCGAGGAATGGCTGATCAGTTGGAAAATCGAAATTAATGAGTCGAAATGCACCCGTATGACATTCACGCTCCGTAGGGAACCTGCCCTCCAATCAACTCAAATGGAAATCAAGATCCGCAATCTAGTGGTACCAAATAACTGCGATTGTACATGGACATTACGTGAAACCGGCTTCACGGAGATCTTCCGATACCCATAGTCTTGCGTGAGATTGACCCTATACCAGTAAATACATGCATAAACTGACAACTCATCCCAACAATTTGGCAAAGAATCAGTTGCGAAAGTCTAAAACTCGACACCTCAAAAGGCTTCAAATATTTGAAAGAAGGATCTAATAATAACGATCATACCTACCTCTCTATATTCCCATACGGTAGCGGAAAGGTTAATGCGACGTAAGTTCATTATAATTAGCCTTAATCGTTTTTCAATCGATTTCCGGCCGCTTAAACAGTACAAATTGACAGCCAATCCGGATCCCATCCACGTTCGGCTGCCGGTTAACTGCGGGCTATTCAGGTTTAACTGACAGGCCTATCGGATTGTCGATGGCCGCCTTTACAAATAGCCGTACGCACGGGACTCGCCTGCTCTTCACTGTAAAAGTAAATGCACAGTGACTGGCGCTTCTGCTTCACCTTACAAAGTCGGTGATGCATTCGAAATAAGGACATACCTAGTAGACGGAATTCTCTATTGGATATTATACAGATCGATTTTAGGGCCAGCTTCAGACGTCGTATGAATTCGGAGATGAGAGTGTCTCGTAAGTCAAAAACTCGTCAGATATGTGGATTTTGTTATTGATGTGCGAACAACGGAGGTGAGTGCTTGTCGACATATAGTCCGGTGAAATTGTACTTATGGTATAGTAGCTGAGTGCGAATTTAAGCGCTCAAAATTTGATGAATTTTAGACGGTACTTGACAACAGTGTTCTTACGGATAATCGTTTTCTTATCTTGCCATCTTCTAGTTCATTGCAATCTTAATTTTAACGTAGAATACCACATTACATTGTATACTTACTTTACATTTGTCACATGTTCATACACTCGCAATTCTAATTACCATGATTGCTTTTCAGTGTCGGAAATTAACGGTCGACTTATCGAATCAGCGCTATTTGTACTGAAATCATCTGAACAGTCGTTTATTTTCAAATTTCCAATGGCAATTTCCAGATTGATATAGATTCTAATTTTCATATCTTTTTTTATAAAGTACAATATACTATGGAACTCGCTAATTGATTTTTATTGATTCAGATTTCAAAATAATGGTTGCTGTTTAACCAATTCGCGTAAGTGTACATTCTTCATTCGAATTGGAACCAATAAGGTTAATTAAGACCACGGACGTGTACAGTTTCGATATATATGGCTGATATCAATGTTTTTGATCGGTTGAATTCATTTATGTCGTATACTGTGGAGTCGTCTATCAGGGGGCTCGTTTCTTCTACGTTTACATCGCACGTGTATCTGCTTTTTGCAGTTGCCTTTTCTTGCAAACTACACGGGTGACAAGTAGGGGGAAATCAGTGATTTGAATGTGTGAATGCTGTACGAGTTTAATTGCAACGATTTGTAGTGGAACGACTTCAACATGTTACGTGAATTGAACTCTGAGCCGGATAATTATTTTATTATATTATGAGGTTTAATATCAAGATCCACAGAAAATCTCCAGCATTTTATTACAAAATAGGAATTTTTATCTGAAGTAAATCTAGGATTTCGCGCAGTGCATCCTAAAGAACAAAAATAAACGGCATTTTAACGTGTCAAGAATGTCACCGTTCGCAAACCGGAACTATTAAAAAATTTTGAAAGGTAAACTTTTTTTCTGTAAATTTTGGAATTTTTTCACGGCTTCTTTAAGGTATAAACAAGTCGGAATACCGGAAGCTCGTGCTTCGGGCATAAAGGTTTTGTGTTCATCTAATGTAAGAAATTTCAACGCACATTTTTCTATCCGCATATAGCTACAAATCCAACATAATGCTTCATATTTTTCCAAACTACGAGACATACGTACATATTACAGCCATAGATATTACGCTCACCCTAAACAAACAAACTGCCTATTTTCGAACGCTGTGCACATATATGCACGTATATAAATTGATCGTACCCATATTTCCAATTTATTATACTTCTTATATCTATCTGAATTAGGCAGTACCCGCAAAGTTCATTAACACGCAAATACTATATACCTATATACACACATGTCTGGTTGGAGTAATTGATATTCATATACAAATGACTAAAAAATTAAAACAAAATAATTCTTTCCGACCCCATTCATAAGAACTCATTTCCTTGTGGTATTGACGAATTGATATGTGATGATGACGTCATGCAGGTTGTAGAGTGCACAAAATTCACAAAAAAATGTGAAGTTTCACCCCCTATAACTTTGTTAATAATATTTGGATTTTTTTCAAACTTGACTAACTTGTGCCTTATGTTCTTCCTTATACGCATGCCAAATTTTGTAATTCTGGGATGAATATAAGGGGGGTACCGGGTGAATTTCTAAAATGTGGAAATATACTATTATTAACTTTATTTGTGCAGATATCGGAACCGGATACATTTTGAGGCCTAGATTTCGTAGAGATGCATCACTGTGATTATTTTCATATTTTTCGGTTGGATAGGTTCTGAAAACGAGACCTTTTACACTTTTCGGGGTCATATTTTGAGCCCTCACTCCCCTATGTTTCACCCAATATCAAATATTGAACCAGTTTCGGAAAGTACTAATTAAGACCTTTCATTTGATACCCCACATGGCTACATTCTGTGAAAAAAAAATTTGCACCTTCCATTCACATGTATGGGGAGCCCTCCCTTAAAGTTAACACAAGATGGCGCCACTTACTGCATGTAAAGGGAACACCAGATTACATACTTCCACCGATTTTCGTGACAAACGGTCCAGCCGTTTGCGAATAAATCGGGTGTGACAGACAGACAGACAGACGGACAGACAGACACCGTCTCGATTCTAATAAGGTTTTGTTTCACACAAAACCTTAATAACGTCTCATGAATCTCAATTATCCTAATTTGAGAAATATGTTGGGAATAAGTCGTGAAAATTTCAAAGAATTTCGTTAGATTTTGGGCTAAGATAGCACCAGATTTTCAACATGCAATTTCAAGCAAAACGCATTTGAAAATTAAAACGGACCATTAATTTGCTAGACCTAATCCATAAGTTTTCGGTTTCTTAAGAAACGTGATCAAATCAACCTGACAGATGGCACTTTACCTGTTTAAGACTGTAATTTCCTAAGGACTCGGAATATCGAAAAATCACTTTGCACAAATATTTTACACTACATCTGGATACAATCTATGCCAAAAAATCGATTCCTGGGATCTTCTGAATTGACTATGATTAATAACGAAGGCAGATCTTTCCTAAAATCTGAACAATTCGAAAACCAGAAGCTTAGCGCTTCAGGAATTTCTTATGGAACAACTGTGCTATTTGTACATAGCTAGTAATATAGATTTATGTATTTAGTGTGGCGGACCATTTACTTTAGTGATAAAGTTGATATTCAATGTTTTGCTGTCTCAACAGGTTGCGGTGGGTGGGTCATGTAATCCATATTAATGAAGATGGCCAATTCGGGAAGTTATAGACTATACACAATATCTATGGTAGAAAAAGAAGATGCAACAAACCCTATCTCTGATGAAGCGATGGCGAAGGCCAGGGCGCCAGACAGAATCGATGCGAGCGTAAAACTGAAATGTTTGGCATTTTGGACACTAGTTGTTTCGCTCCTGATGACGCTAATGGTGAACGGAGTTGAACATTTAAAAATGAAATTTTTAGTAGTTTTTGAAATTACGGAAACTTTTAATTCATTTTATCTTCAACTAGTTCAAGAACTAACTACTTGTTGTTTGCCTATCAAGTGCGCCTTTGTATTCTTTTCCTTTTTTGATGAAATTTGTTATAAACATAGGGGAGCCCCCCCCCCCACTCCTTTTAAAACTACCAACTAAAAAATTTGAAAAATATTGTGAAACTGCCCTTATATGATATTTAGGCCCCAAATGACCATAGATCGATATCTGTTGAAATAAAATTAATGATAACATATTGTTATATTTTTCGAAAATTGACTGGACATCCTATTTATAAGTTTCTGGAAATAATTTTCTGCCAACTGTTCTGCACTAAATGGAGATTGACTCTTAGCCCTTCGGTCGAGTTCATCCCAAATGAGTTGAATAAGAACGGATCTCGTTATTATGGTGGCCATTTTATGATTTGCAAGATATTGCCTTTTTCTCTTCCATTTAAGAACTCTTGGCACAGAGCAGTGCGTCCAATTATTTTGT
The DNA here is from genome assembly GCF_905115235.1 of Hermetia illucens. Taxonomy (NCBI): domain Eukaryota; kingdom Metazoa; phylum Arthropoda; class Insecta; order Diptera; family Stratiomyidae; genus Hermetia; species Hermetia illucens. Next base: position 93,723,833 of record NC_051849.1, on the reverse strand, counting down.
CGAAAAACAACATTTTGACCATGACTGCAAGGAGCATGACATGCACTTTGAAAACTTTCAAATACACTACTTTTTTCAATATTCACAGTCGACACAGTAGAAATATGTAGCGCCCTTCCTTCTTTTGAACAAATATTCGCCTCGAATATTTGGAACTTCGATTTATCTGCCCAACGCACTTTTTCCATTGCTTGATTATTTAATTATTGGGTGATTTCCCATTAGTAAGTTTCGATACGAAAAATCTTTTGTCAAAAGTTTAAATGCGTTATACTTGAAACCAATTTTTGAAAGTTGGAAAGTTTGAAAGATCTTTAAAAATATTTAACTTTCTAATAAAAAATATTTTCTTTTTACAAATTTAACATAAAAAGATCCATCGATTTAAAAAAAATCCAAAAATTTGCCATTTTGTTATTTTTAAAAAATATTTGCATTGTAGAATAGAATGAAATTTCTTTTTTTGAGTTCAGACCACCACAGAAGGCTATGTGCTTTCTCCAGTTAGACTATCTTTTTTTTTCAGGAGTCTACTTTGGTCATAAAAAGCATACATTGATTACTGCAAAATTAAATATGCCCTTGTTGAAAAAAATATGCAGTAACGTTAAAATTTCGAATGTTACACTGTATTACTACCTTAAATCACTAGATCCAGATGTCCGCACGTTTTACTTAACGCAACGGTGATTTGAGGAGCAGTTAAGCGTTGGTTACGTTTAGGAGTTACTGTAATAAAAGTGTCCCCTTCTTTTGTTGTAGCTTTGGGTCGGCCAGATCTTTTTCTGTCGAGATTAGTTCGAGATTTTCGTTTCGTCGAAAGTGTAGAAAGTACACCTTTACAAGATATTCCGAGCCTTTCGTGTAAAACACAAACATCATTACATTCCCTAAAAAGCCATATTTGTGGTATGACACAAGAAAACTTTTAGACTCTCTATTAACAAAAAAAAAAGTTTTGAAAAATAGTGCAATTTCCAAGAGAGAAAAATTGCGAACTCTTAGCCGCGTTCGAGAGAAGAATCCTCCGAAGAATTTTTGGCCGCCTATATGAGGATGGATGGACGATTCCGTAGCCTACATAACGACGAAATCTATGAGCGATATCATGACCGTCAGGTTGTGGACAAAATCCGCCTCAATAGGTTACGGTGGGCGGGTCACTTAATCCGTATGAGGATGATCCAGCCCGGAAAGTCTATAAGGGCGATATCTATGGTAGAAAAAGAAAACGAGGCAGACCCTGCCTGAGATGGAGTGATGGCGTAGATCAGGACGCCAGGCAGCTTTTAGGGATATCGAATTGGTGGACCTCGGCGTAAAACCGGGATGTCTGGAGTTCCTTATTAAGACAGGCCTAGACCGGATACCGGTTGTTGCGCCATTGATGATGATGATGAGAGCATATATATTTTCATCTTCAAACTAACTCATCCTAATTTTTTGGGCAGACAAAATCCGTGAAAATATGTTTGTTTCCAAACTTTTGAATGTTAGTGTATAACTTGAAAATATACAAATTTCAGAATGTTTTGATTGTGTCGTGCGGTTAAAGCGATATATATTATTCCAAAAAGAGTCGTTTTGGCGTGATCAATGGAAAACGATTTTAACTATACCAGTTCAACGGGTAATTGAGTTACGTTTTCTTTGGAAAGGACTTTTCCTTAATTCTGTTCTATAACAACATACGAGTATTACATATACTCGTATATTACATCAGCACTCATGATTGTTGTTGACATTATGATAAAGTTAAAGCACGGACGGTTCTAGCTTTTCAGATAAGACTTTTGTGGAGCATCCCTCCAGCATAATGTAGTAATCAGTTTGCCCATTTTAGGTAAAGCTATCTTAATAATAATAATAATTGTTGGCGCAACAATCCATATTGGATCAGGGCCTTGAAGTGTGTTAGAGCACTTCATTCAAGACCGTAACGGTACACTAGGAGGCAATGTGGTCAGCATTGCGCTCGCCCGAGATTATTACCCTGATTTGACTCAGGTACTCATTCACAGCTGAGTCGACTGGTATCCGACGTCAAATCACGATGCAAATTCCACTGCCACCAGTGAGATTTGAACCGCGACCTTCCGTATGACAGCCTTGTGCTCTAACCACTGAGCTGAGTGGGTTTTTCCAAAATAAAAGCATTACAATGAACCGGAAAGGAAAATCGAATACAGAAGAAAATGGGAAAATTCTACATTTCAAGAAAGACTCTTTTACGAGAAATAGCTCGCAGATCAAAGAGAAACGAGTCCACTGTGTGATGTTTCCTCAAACTTCATAAATGGACAGTTAAGACGGGAAAACAAGAAACAGAAAAAATTGAAACAGATCGCGATAATAAGTAACTCATTCGCATCAGTCTCGAAAATAAATTTAACACAAGTCTAGAAATTAATGGGCATGCCCAATGAGCCTGGACTTTGGGCGCGAAAGCCTGCCAAAAGGACACTTCTAACAAAACTCATGAAGAAAAGGCGACTCGATTGGGCGAAATAGAGGCAAAACTGGAGTGTGGATACCTGGAAAAGAGCATGGTTTTTAAGGTCTTGTGTGAAACAAAACCTTATTAAAATCGGTTCAATGTCTGTTTGTCCCTCTGTCAGACGAAATTCACTCCGAAACGGCTAGAACTGTCGTCACGAAATTTGATAAGAAGATGTGGTCTGTGGACCGCTACACGCGCAACGAGTTCCATCATTTTGTGTTGGGTTTAAGGGGGGCTTCCCTTACATGCGAAAGTGGGGAGCAAATTTTTTTGACAGAATATGGTTATGTGGGGTATCAAACGAAAGAGTTCGATTAACACTTTTCGAAAATGGCTTTAATTTTGACATTAGGTAAAATGCAGGAGAGTGAGAACTTAAAATGTGTACCCCAAAAAGGGAAACAGACCGCGTTCTCAGAACCTATCTAACCGAACAATCTGCAAAAAATCGCAGTGATTTATTGATTATTGTTCCAAAGCGTCACCTAGACAATTTTTAGCTAATACAACTCTTTTTTTAGGGATAAAAGATTCTGAGCCCCCCATCAACTGAAGAGCGGAACGGATTGAGTTGTGGAACTTTCCAGAATTGTGTATCATATTTTCAATTGTTCTGATGCCGAATTTCGTACTTCAAGAACGAACTTAAAAGTGTTTTCAGGTCAATTTCTAAAATATTGTAATGTGCTATTATTAACTATATTTTTGCTGATATTGACCTTAGATATATTTTGAGGCCTAGATTTTGTATAGATAAAAAAGAGTAGTTGTATTAACTTGAAAATTATTTGGATCAGATGGGTGTTTTCCCTTGTGATCTTTCATTCCTCGTTCGCTGGTAGCTCTTCCGGCTCCGCTAGAAAATTTTTTCTATGTCCAACTTTAAATTCAACCAAGTGTATAACGGTTTGCGCTTTCCCTCGTTCATGGACGAATTTTACTTTAGGCTCAGTCTTTGTTGCGCAAGAGGGTACGAAGTGTTCAAGGAACCACTGCAATTTCCGAGCCTGGCTAGCATTCAGGCATGTAAGACAATTCCCGGAAAATTTCGGTTGAACTGCAGGTAAGTGCTGGAGGATTTATACGATCAATATTCGCCAATTTCCGTGGATAAGCTTTGCCCTTTTGGCTCTCCAACAGCCAAATGGACCTGGCACTCCGACAGCCAAAGGGACTTGGACCCTGATCATCAAGCCTCCGAAAAATATTTTCTTACACTACATGTTATATATAGAATTTGGTAGTGCCTTTACCTCAACAGAAACATCAGGTTCCGGCCTTGTTGGATTAACTTCTCCTGCATGTTGCCATGAGAGCAAAATACGGACAATAGTTCTCCAATGTAAGTTCTTCCCAAGGGTTCACATTAGATCGTCTACCATATATAGGCATAAACCAAGCGTGGTGAGATATACATACACATATTTGGTGCGACTGCGCGTCGAGAAGTTTGCTTCAACTATGTAATCTAATTTCGCCCGGCGCAAGTTCGACAATTCTTAGGAGAATAAATCTTTATGTGGGATAATCCAGCACATTCAATACTTGAAAACAGTATTCCGCTTTTATTATTGTACATTGATCTTCCAATGGTGTGTAATAGGGTACTTAATACTTTCGCCATATCAACCTTTTAACGTCGGGAATAAACCGGCGCGACAAAAAGCCTTGAGAACATCTTCAGGAGATTCTTTTCGTTGCACAGTAAGCCTAGAAAATATTTCTGCTCCTAGTGTTGCTTTCAGATATAAGAAATGGAGATTCACCCAGAAGCGTCATCATACTATGGTCCAAGCTTCGCAGATAGAATGCGTTCAACTATTACATTAGATGATCTTCCGCCAAGCGGTTTGCTCTTAAAGCCTTCATTGATATTATAAGGTCAATGTCGACACATGCATAGATGGAAGATAAAAACCAACTTTCACGTCAGCTGTCTCGAATCGATTCTAGTGAATATTATCACAATCTGCGTGAGTATTTCATTTTATCGGAGTATGGCACACGTCCGCAGTGCTGACGATTCCTAGCTTTAAATAAAAGTCACATGCTCCGTGACGTCTTGCATGAAATAGAGGCCTGTTCGGTCCGCAACCAATCGCAGTCGAGAAACAGTGAGTTGGCCTACCTAAGCGTATATCTTGCGCGTAACGTTTCTTTTCTCGCATTCTATATACTGTACGGCTAACTTACACAAGATTACAAAGCTTCGAGTATATATGCATGCATGTATGTACAGCTTGAAGATGTGGGACATTGGATAAACCACGTAGTAGAACAAATATACACTTCAGGCTAAACGTACTTATCTGCAGCCCCTTACGTAAATACATATAGTCTGGAATGGAGGCATGGCTCATGGGAGGAAAGAGGGATAAGTTAGGTATCTTAAAATAGTAGAACTCCTCTGGAAAAGCTAAAAATGAATGGATATTCAGTTATTTTTAGCTTTTTAGCATAATGCCGCATATGGGCTTTTCTGTTTTCTTTTCCTTATCTGAATGGTATTTGTAATAGCCTAGGTTCAAATGAGGTTAGCAACGTTTGATGATGGACGGACTAAACATAAAATATTTTTGAAGTCTACCAATTCAATTTCCTATTGCACTTTAAATCATTCATGTAATTCCTTGTGCAGAATTGACCGCAGAACCTATGATATGAATACGTGCGCTACCAGACGTTGCACCAGAAGATATTGGATTTCATCTTCCTTGACTTGGGTGTTCCACATCGATGATCCATTGATTCCGTAAAACTACGTGACGCTAAAGATATATTTGGATGTCAACAAGATCGTGTGATGCAATACACAAGGCGTCACACGAAAGTACCAAGTCCAGTAAATAAAACTATGTATGATGAACGTTTCGTGATATAGGCATGTACATAGGCTTGACTACGCATTCGAGAAGCTATACACAAGCTATGATATCTAAATGAATGAGAATGTTCTTCGTTTACACAAGAGATATGCACCTTCAGTGGTGTGCGCCTCGACCGCGACGTTTACTCACGAAGTAGGCGTCTTAAAGACATTTAGAGGACAAATCGGGTGCCGAGCGTACACAGAAGATTTCTCAGAATTTGGGGGCAAATATGTTGCTTACGTGTGTCCATTGCACATGGGGCGGATTACGAGTTCCGTTTTAATTGAAATCAACTTAATGGCATTTCTTAGGAAGAAATGTTTATGCAGCTACTCACTGGTTTTCACTTTCAATATCACTTTGGAATGCTTGACTCGCATCGTAATCATATGAATGGATGCGAAATACTTTTGATTCATAAGAATAACTTTCTAATAGTTGATGTAAAGTTTAGATACGTAACTAACTAGAGAAGGAAGAATTAAATGATTATTGTAAACCTTTAAGTGGGATAAAACATCTTGGTTATGTCTATGCACCATCGTTGTTTATTTTTAGTAATACATTTCAATGCCCCTCAGAATGCTCCAAGACGCGTACACTCCTTCTGATCTACTCTGCGTTAGGGAATTCAAGCAGTATTCGTCCCCTTATTGGATTATACTTCTTGGAATAGCAAGCAACTATTGTCGCCTAATCCTAATGTATGACCTATCCAATGCTACTTTTCATTGTGGTCGATATGTCGATGGGAATTTGACTCGTGCATCAATGTAGCTCTTCAATCAAAACGCCCACCAAGTTAGTATTTCAATGACGTATCGGAAGTTTGGAAATTATATTTTCTGTTAGACTGGTTGGGATTGGTTAAATTTGAATGGTTAGTGTCTTAGCGGTAAGGAAGTAGTTTAATCATTATGTTAGCATTGAATACTTCGAACGTAGTAGGAGCAATCAAGACGACCCGAACGGCGAGTTTTTGCTACGTGCGCCGAAGTTAGTTGACATTTTCCAAGTTGAATATTTTTGTTCGCTGGGGTTCTAAATGTAACTTTTCATGGGAAACATCAGGTTATAATTTCTGCACGTTTTCAACCAGTAATAATCGTCGATCTGAGTCATTAACTTTACTAGCGTCATTTGGAATGTAGGAGGCACCTCCAGAGCATAAGTGTACTGAGGCTCTAATTGCCGTAGTCAGCGGTTTTCGAGTATGACCTGACGCCGCACTTTCAAAATGCGATCAATTTGAGGTACAGTAGCGATCAAAAAAGGTGATTCTGAGTTGTCTTTCGATAAGAAATGTTATATAACGCTCCTTTTTAAGGTTCAGAGGAGGGCAGTAGCTGGGAAGTGGTAGTTCTTTAACAGACCCATTCTCAGAACCTACCTAACTGAAAAAACAGGAAAAGATCTCGAAGCTGCCACTATACCGTGCCTAGGATCCGAAATACCACCCATATCGATATCTGTTCAAATAAAGTTGGTGATAGTAGATTACTATAATTTTCAGTAACTGTTTACAATCATCAGGGATTTGTTGTGACTGGATGTCGGATACCAGTCGACTCAGCTGCGAATGAATACCTGAGTCAAATCAGAGAAATAATCTCGGGTGAGCGCAACGCTGACCATATTGCTTCCTGCAATGTATTGTAGTGTATCTTTCGCAGCTGAGTCGACTGGTATCCGACATCCAGTCACAACAAATCCCTCTGCCGTCAGTGAGATTTGACCCGTCACCTTCCACCATCCGGACACATAAGTGGTAATATAGGACATAATTCTAAAAAGTTTGAAGGCAATCCAGCTATTATTAACAAACTTGTACGATGTCATCATCATATAAAGTGAACTTATATGAAAGGCAGGGTTCATGGGACGTTTTGTAATAGTTTTCCTTTTTTGGCTTTTTGTTAGTTATTTGCATGCCAGTGTCAATTACTCGAGGGAGACAAGTGTATGTACTAGATATGTATGTGTAATAAAGCTTGCGGATAGTAACAAATATAATAGACATGTGTGTACCTGCTTACTAGCGGTTTTTAATTCAGGTACGTGATTTTGTGCACGGAGTAAAATGGAAATGCGTGAACATGCGTTAGATCAATTTATCATTGCGGTAATAGACAATGTTTATTTATTTCGGATGAACACAGTATTTATGTCGTTGATATGTATGTACATGTGTTTCTTGGACCAAATACTAAGTGCGCACTTCAAGGCCTCGATCCAATATGGAGTGTTGCGCCAAATTTTGTACTCCTGGGATCAACTTGAGTGGGGTTTTGCGGTGAATTTGTAAAGCATGGTAATATACTAGTATTGATTTTATTTGTGCAGATATCGAAGTGGGATATATTGTGATCCTTCAGATTTTCCGGTTAGAGACCCGTTTTTGGAGCACACATTTTGAGTCCCACCTCCTCTATGTTTCACCCAATATCAGAAATACAGTTTCGGAAAATAATATTCGAGCTTCTTCATCTCACATGACCATATTCTGTGAAAAAAAATGTACACCCCCCTTTTGCATGTATGGGGAGCCCTGTTCAAACTTAACAGAAAATAGTGCCAATCGCTGCATGTAAATGAACACACAGACCACATACTCCCACCAGATTTCGTAACATTCGGTTCAACCTATTAGCAAAAAAATGTCCCCGTCTTTTTTTTACCCTTATTATATGTTGGAAACTTTAGGTCCAGGATCATTTCTCGCGGAAAATGTCGATCCTATCTCGCGTCATTTGCGAAGTAAGCGCCGTCATCTACCACCCCGTTATGAAGGGAAAAATTTCAGTTGAGGTTTTTATTGAGGTTAAAATTGTTTATGGGGGTTGTCACTACACGCCTGAAACTGAAACAACGTCGATAGTTACTGTGAGATCCTAAAGAATGAAAAAGGCGATTCAGGACAAAGGGAATCTGCCTGCTGCAAGATAATTTCAGACTTAATCAATCAATGTACTCATTTTCAAGATCAGTGCATGTGATGGGCCAGTAGCCAGTAAACCGATTTTAAACTTTGTTTTACAAAATCAGTATTATGCTCTGTATTACCCTTTACACTTTAGCCTTTGTATTCCAGTGGCACTATCTCGACAAATTTTGTAAATATTGCAATTTTTTTTTATCTCTGTACTTTGAAGTTTGATTTTATAGGAAGGACAGGTTCTGAGAGCGAGACCTAGCTTCAGCTACTTTAACTCCCCTATCCTTCAGCTGCTAGGTTTCAATAGTGCAGTCGAAAAAAGACACATAATCAAATACAGGAATTTGTTTTTGATTTTATGTTGAGTTTTTTTCGCTGTACTTTAGTTAAGAGCTGATTTCCACATAACTAATACCGAAGTCTCCGCTGTATCTTTGGACTCTATGATGTTATCGGATTCTTCATGAATTGTCGCAGGCATATTATGTTCTAAGGTCTTAATGGATTCGAAAGCGCGTTGACGGTGCCTCTCAGTACTTCATCTTTATTTGATGGTTGCTTTATATGACGATAAGTGGGTTTGCATAATGAAAATGAAAAATGTGTTGATCCACCTTTCAATTTCGCAGAGTAGAGGAAATTGTTCAGTTTCTGGTTTATCTGTCCAGGATGCCATTTCTAAGTTGACTGTAGGCGAAGTTATCATAATTAAATTGTCGGGTTTATCCTCTGTGTTGATCGTTGAAATATTTCGTTCTTTGACGTTTTTACGACTGTTTGCTTCGAACTAACTACTTATAGTAACACGTCTTCACTTTTGGAGCTTGGCTGTCAGTGATTTGAAGGTACCGTTTGCACGATTTAGAGCCTTACTGATGTGGAATAGGTTTGAGTTTATAGTGACGTCAAGGTAGATAGCTTGGTTCAGTTTATGGGAGCCGTATGGATTCTTAACGACAGGTTAACGGCTTGACTGCGCATGTGGGGCCGTAAAACTCCGGAACCGAGTGTCACGATCGAAAGGAATTAAAGTGTTTTTTTGGTTAATCACACTTTTTTTCTGAAGCTACGCACTCTACATCCACCAAATTTTCAGAATTTATTACAAGGACTCAAATACAGTAGATTCGCAAGGGAGGTTTTCCAGTAACAAAAATTTTGGATGATAAATAATTTGGCTAACAGTTACTTTCTTAAACAAGTTATTAATCACCTTGGTAACTTAACTGATTATTACAATTTTGGATTTATTGCTTAGTGGCTATATTCTATTGATAAAAGCTTGAATTTCGAATAGTGAGGTTATAATCGTGAAACGACTAAGATTTCGTTTATCCTATTTTATTTAAGACCCACAAAAATGGCTAAGTTTGCATGCAGTAGTATTATTCACTTTGAAGTATGATGTTCATTATAAATTGAAATCTCACCGGTGGCAATGGAATTTGTATTGTGATTTGACGTCGGATACCAGTCGACTCAGCTGTGAATGAGTAGCTGAGCCAAATTAGGGCAATAATCTCGGGCGAGCGCAAAGCGGAATGGATACTGTAATCCTGTAGTGTATCGTTACGGTCTTGAATGAAGTGCTCTAGCACACTTGAAGGCCCTGATCCAATTGGATTGTTGCGCCAACGATTATTATTATACTTATGAAACGCGCTTTATCTTCCAAGTGACGGTGACCTTTGTGATCAGAAAAATGTCCATTTATATAAAATTTTATGTAGTTTCTGAAAATGGTATCAGAACTCGGATTAAATTACTGGGGTAGTGGAAATCATAGGTCATATTTTTTTAACTCTGCAACGGTAAAAGATAGAGTGGCCATTCCATGGAACAATTTGCCTCAAATGGATGGTGCTATTAACCATAAAAATCATCTAGCATCGTGAACTGTACCTTCTGTGTAATAATAATTTTAATTTTGTTAAAGAAATATTTTTTCGTTGTAAAAAAATAGGATAAATGTACTTTCTTATCAAAAACAAAGAATGCAATAATCGGTCAACCCTATACAAAAAATTTAGAAAAATTATCTGTTTAAATCATATTCATAGAGGACACTTTTCTCGTATTTTAGAGATTTCAACTTGGAGCTCATTGACGGCATAATGCCGCATTCTCCCGATAGAAAATCCCACTACCTTGAGAAATATCCGCCGACTTTTCGAAATGTATGTATGTACATCTGCAATAAACAGAAGTCATACATTGTTTGTTTTAATTAAAATAACAGGCATTTGTATACACCATGCGATGTGTGTGTATTTAATCATTCCTCTCTTATAAACAATGGTCTTCGGTGCATTGACATTGCGCTGTGATGTTATGTAATGCCAAACATAACTTGGCTGGTCTCCGTTTGCTGGGACGCAAATGAAGGGAAAAAGTATTGAAAGGAAAATTTTCCACTCTCGGTTTGCTTGCATCGCTTGAATAAAACTAATGCTATGCAGATAATCACTAATTTCATCAGTGATTGTTTCGAATTGCGCTTGGTAGACTGGGGAACCCGACGAAATTGAGCGTTTCTCCTTGGCTCTTTCTCGACTATCGGCAACTGCACACTCACCTGGAAAGGAATAATAAAATACCAGTTACTTGTTGGAAGGCCATAACAGAAAAAAAGTAAATATTTTACACATACGATATTCAAACCACCTGCCTGCGAAGCACTCCTACATTGTATTGAGAATTCTTATTTTCCATCTTATCGGCAAATATGTGTGTGTACAGCAGACTCGAAACTCGGGAATTTCGGTTAGCGGGAAGGTTATTGAATGTCATGAGCAGAGCCTTCTCCGCCGATAAAATTAGAATGGAGCATTTTGAAGTTCCAAATGAACTTGTGATTTATTGTCAGAGAACAACCTAACTTTTAGCTCCTTTGATTTTATGGCGAAGAGTGGACGTTATGTGTGAAAGGAAATCAATAAAAGTACATGAAAATGTCATGTTGCTTCAATAAATTCGCTGCGCATATGAAAATGCTATTAGTCATGCAAACAAATTCATAATATTCGATAGTATTTTTTGTGGGATGGTGCACTTCACAAGCGTTTCAGCTCTACCGTCATTAATACTTGTAAATACACCTACATATGCATCACGTGGATAAAATCATATTTTGCCAAAATTTGTAGTTGTGTAGAAATTAGCACCATTACTCATATGTATATTTGCCGAGAACCGAACTTTTCCGACTAAAAACCTGTGGCTTAGAACACGGAAGATAACCTTCATCTGACATTGGAAAATTGCTCAGCTGTAATTAGATGATAATGCAATTTGTGCCATAACGCCCACTGACACACCTTTAATTTTGTGGGACTTTTCTGCGATAATCATGACTTTATCGGGAGCACTCATGTTAGCCGGAAGAGAAAATCAATGACAATATAATGGAAGTGAGCTGAATTGCCAATTCTCGCAAACGAGTAACTTTGGGCTCAATATCCAAAGGTACCAATGATACAGATGACAGAAACTTTATTGGGAGCGAAACGCAGTTAGTCAACAGTATCTAAATGAAATTATTCAGTACTTTTTGTACAATTTGCACGCAAATCTGAAATGAATTTATTAAAATCTGTTTACCCCCAGATTGTCTATCTGTCTGTCATACGCATTATATTCGGAAGCTATTGTACACATTTACTCAAATTTGGTGGGTAGTTGGAACTGAGCTGCCACCCATGCGGGCACTGGCTTTATTTTACGTTGAGTTCAAGAGGGGCTATCTAAACTTGCAAGGGCATGGAGTGTAAATATTCTTCTCTGAATATAGTTAAGTTGGGCCTGAATAAAATGTCTTCATTAGTACTATTTAACACACCTTAGTTCTGACGTGATTTATGTTGCAATGCAATGAGGGGTTGAAAAGTGTAGACTCATTCTGAGGAATTATTCAGGCAAGGATTTAGGAAAAAATCAAGGTGTCAAAACGTACAGTGCCTCCCAGCTTATTTGATATAGTCACTGTTTCTAATTTTACATCACTGTAATATTGAAACTGCAGATGTACAGGTGCATTTTTAATAAGCGAGTTAAAGGGATAATTGTTGTTTATGGCATACAATACCAATGTTCTTGGTATACTGCTGGATTTCTGCTCACAGCTTATTTGATACATACGATTATTAAGTTTTTCTAAAATGGATCGTCATCAACATTAGAGCAACGTCAACCAGTAATTCACCGCTTTCAAAAAGGTCAAAGTTTTCGCGCTGAAATTGTCAAATTAAGTGCCTCAACAGTCCGGCACATAATTGGGCGTTTTGTGCACAAAAATGGACTGGAAAATAAGAACAAAAAATCGCCAAATAAATGTTTTAGTGTTAAGCTATCTACTCCAAAATTGGCTAGTGAGGTTCGTGATGAATTGGGAAAGTCATGCAGTGCGCGACCACATTTAAGCAGCCAAGTAGCTCGACAGAAGCGTTATATTTCTACACAAACATGAAAAGCCGACTTGCCTTTGCCAGAGAATACATAAATAAGGATTCTACTTTCTACGATACCGTAACTTTTGCGGACGAGTCAAAGTCTACTATTTTCAGCTCCTATGAAATGTCTTATGTCTGGCATAAAGCAAATGGCGAGCTAAACAAAGAGAACCTCAAGACAAGTGTGAAGCATATGGATGGCCATGTGATGGTCTACATGTCTGCTGTCAGAGTTGGTAGCTTAGTTTTTATGAGGGAACAACGAACAAAATGCATTACCTCGATATACTTATACGAAAAACTGGGCTTATACTAAGACTTTTGCTACTACCAAGATAATGACCCGAAGCACAAGTCCAGAAGTTATGGGTAATTTTGGGCAACAACATAAGTATGTATAAGGAAGACCTGAAGAAGACTTTGTTCGTAGAATGACAAAAAAATATTCCTGACTTCACACAAAAGCTCGTTAACTGAATGTCAAATAGGCTTCAGGCTGCTATTCAAGTCATCATATCAAACTAAATATTAATTATTAGCACACGTGTTTCATTCTACAATAATTTTAAAGCTGTGACCTAGAATATTGTACTTTATTGGTTTTTTTCGTCTTCAATTTCAAACACAGTTCTGTTTTAAAAACAAAAGTTTGCTAATTAAAGAATAACCTCTCTTCTTTAAAATGGCATTCAAACTTGTTTAATATTGTACATAGTTTTTGAACTATGGCAACAGTTTTTTTAAAAAGGACTGCACCAAATAAGCTGGCGGTCAAATCAAGTTAAGGGGTTAGGTTACTGGAGCAGGCTAATATTCTGAGATTTTTTCTTCTTCTTTAGCCTTTGTCCTGTTCACAAACGGGGTCGGTTCGTCGTATTTAACTATACATGTACTGTATAAAATATAATATTTTTTTTAAGTACTACAAGAGAAAATGACGGTAACACAGCTTTCCTTCGACGAAGCTCTCTTATTAGAATCGAGTCGATGTCTGTCTGTCACACCCGTTTTATTCGGAAACGGCTGGACCGATTGTCACGAAAATTGCTAGGAGCATGTGATCTGTTGTTCCCTTTACATGCAGCAAATGGCGCCATTTGCTGTTAAGTTTAATTTAATTTTAATTTAATTTTCTTTTCCTAAAATGTGGTCATGTGGGGTACCAAATTAAAGAGCTCGATTAGTACTTTTCGAAAATGGTTCCATATTTGACATCGGGTTAAACATAGGGGAGTGAGGGCTGAAAATATGACTATCAAAAAATATAATAGGCCTCGTTCTCAGAACCTATCCAACCGAAAATCTGAAAAAAATCACAGTCTCTATGAAATCTAGACCTCAAAATATATCCGGTTCCGATTTCTGCACAAATAAAGTTAATAATAGTATACATTTTAGAAATTTACTCAGCAACCCCCCTTATGTCCATACTAGAAGGGCTAAATTTGGCATGGATATAAGGAATAACATAATGCACAATTTGACTAAGTTTGAAGGAAATCCAACTATTATTAACAACGTTATAGGGGGTGAAACTTTACTATTTTTTGTGAATTTCGTGCGCTCTACACCCTGTTTGACGTCATCATCCCATATCAATTCGTCAATACCACAACGAAGTTCGTATGAATGGGGTCTCAAAGAATTATTTGGTTTTAGTTTTTTAGTCATTTGCATATGAAACAGACATGTGTGTATGTAGGTATAAAATTTGTGGGTAGTGTTTAATTGCCGTGTTTAATATACGTACTATATATGTAAATATGTATGTTTTTGCGCGCGAAGTAAATCAGAAATATTGGCACGATTAATTTATATACGTGCATATATAAATACAGTATTCTTTTTTAAGGTTTTTTGTAAACACAAAACCTTATTAAAATCGGTTTACTGTCTGTCTGCCTTTCTGTCTGTCCGTCACACGCATTTTTCTCGGAGACGGTTATAGCGATTGACACCAAGTTTGGTAGAAAGGTGGGAACTGTGAACGCTCACGCATACAGTGAATTACATCCTTTTACGTCGAATTTAAGGCGGGTCCCCATATATGCAAAAAGGGGGTGTAAAATTTTTTTTCATCAAATATAGTCATGTGGGGTATCAAATTAAAGGTCTCGATTAGTACTTTTCAAAGCCGACCTTAGTTTTGACATTCGTTGGAAGGGTGGGGAGCGCGGGAGGTTGAAAGTGATCACTTATTTAAGGGGCCATTCTCAGAAACTACCAAACCGAAAAATCTGAAAAAAATCAGAAGGCTGCCACTATATGGTGCCTGGGCTTCGAAATACCTTCCATACCGATATCTGTTTAAATAAAGTTAATAATAGTATATTACATTTTTTTGTAATTGGTTAGAAACCCCCCTTAAGTTCATCGCAGTACCATGGAATTTTGCATTGATATAAGCTATAATATGGAGCATGATCTTACCAAGTTTGGTGGAAATCGCACTATTACTAACAAAGTTATAATACCTCAAATTTGTTGCTTCTTTGAAAATTGAAGACTGTGAATGTCAATATCACCCGAAAGTGGATACTCTCACATAATATATGGATATATTACGTGCTACGGACTAAGAAATACACAAAACCTTTCGTACCTGAAGCGTCCAGCTTCCGGTTTCCCGACTTGTTTTTTATGGATGAAGGTGGAAATCTTAGAAAGACGCTGCTGCGCCAGGATGCAGTGTGTGGGATTCGCACCCACTAAAACCACCCCCACTCTTCCGCCCCTCCCCGCGGGAGGCTCTGGTTCGCTATACCAGCTCGCCCATGTCGCGTCTCCGTCGCGCCGCCTTCCGAGCTCGATCCAACTCCAGGAGTTCTGTCTGCACCACGGCTACTGCCTCATTTACCGCCATCCAGTTTTCCTTCGATTTCAGCATCTCTTCCACTAGGTTGGAGGGCTCGATGTCCGCCCCTAAGATCCTGTTCAACTTCTTTTTCTTCTGCAGAAACCTGGGGCAATGGAACATAACGTGCTCCGGGTCTTCGAGTGTAGCACCGCATTCAGGACAGTTGGGAGACTCGTCCAAATCGAAGCGATGCAAGTACTTCCTATAGCCACCGTGTCCCGTAAGGAACTGTGTCAGGTGGTAATTCGATTCTCCGTGTTTTCGGTCGACCCATTTCTCGATACACGGGATCAATGTATGGGTCCACCGGCCCTTGTCGGAGTTATCCCACCGTTGTTGCCACTTGCCACAAAACTCTCTCCTGATGGCTTTTCGGAAATCCGCATTCACCTCGGCTGGATTTGCCTTCCGCTTTCCACCGTGCTGTTCTTCCTATGGTTGGTAATGAGGACCGCCTCCGTTTTTTCGTCCGCCAGGTTTAGCTTGGTCATTCGTAACCATGACTTGATGGTATGAATGGCTTCATTTGCATAAAGCTGCACGTGCTCGGGATGCTTTGCAATTACAACTACCGCCAGGTCATCCGCAAAACCAATCAGCGTTGTCTCCTCCGGCACGCGAAGGCCAAGCACTCCGTCGTACATTATGTTCCACAGCAGTGGTCCCAATACAGAACCTTGAGGCACACCTGCTGTATATGTACAGTATTCGGAAATGTTTGTTTAGGGTGAGGATAATACCTATGGCTATGGTATATTTTGTAGTTTGGAAAAGAATGAATGAATGATGAAGGAATATGTTGAATTGCTATATAGCTATATACGGATAGAAAAATGTGCGTTGAAGTTTCTTGCATAAGCTGAACACAAAACCTTTATACCCAAGGCGCGAGCTTTCGGTATTCCGACTTGTTTTAATTTAACTTAAAATTTTTAATTAAGGTAAACAAAGAATTTTTTTGATTATACAGTACACCGCTAACAAACTAGAATAACTGGAAGTATTGGTAACTAAACTTTCATATTTCTATTCAAACTACAAAATATACGTACATATTACAGACGTATATATTATGTTCACCTCAAGTAAACAAAAATTGCCTATTACCGAATACTATACTCATATATGCATATATATATACATTGGTGTACACATACTTATTTACTTCGTAGAAGAAGGGATTCACAGATCACACGTTCTCACCAAATTTCGTGACAATCGGTTTAGCCGCTTGCGCATAAATTGGGTGTGGCAGATAAACAGACGGACATCGAATCGATTCTAATATACAAGATGGGAAACCGGAAGCTGGATGCTTCATGTATGAAAGGTTTTGTGTATTTCGCGTGCGTGGAACCTAATATATGCATATATTATGTGAGAATTTCCACATTCACTCTAGAATTTGCCAAGAAGTGACAACTTTGAGCTATTATAATTTTGTTGGTAATAGAGCGATTTCCGCCAAACTTAGTAGGATCATACTCTATATCATACCCTATATTGTTGCGTTTGGTTCTAGAATGAATTTGAGGGGCGTTTTGCAGCCAATTATTAAAAATTATAGTAAACTATTATCAACTTTATTTGAACAGATATCGGTATGAAGGCTGCCTTTTGCATGTATGTACAATTATGTAACTCACTGTATGCGTGAGCGTTCACAGTTTCCACCTTTCGACCAAATTTGGTGTGAATCGTTACAACCGTCTCCGAGAAAAATGCGTGTGACGGACAGACAGACAGCCAGTAAACCGATTTTAATAAGGTTTTGTTTTACACAAAACCTTAAACAATATGCAATTCATGTCCCCAATTTTTTTTTTATCTACTGTTTAGAAATATAGTGAAAAAATGCACTTCACGCCATTGTGGCAAAGAAAAAATAAAAACAAACAAGTCGGAATACCGGAAGCTCGCGCTTCGGGTATAAAGGTTTTGTGTTCATCTTATGTAAGAGACGCACATTTTTCTGTCCGTGTATAGCTACAAATCCAACATAATCCTTCATATTTTTCCAAACTACGAGACATACGTACATATTAGAGCCATAGATATCACGCTCACCCTAAACAAACAAACTGCCTATTACCTGCTGTACACATATATGCACGTATCTAAATTTATCGTACCCATATTTCCGATTTACGTCTTATACCTATCTGAATTAGGCACTACCCGCAAAGTTCATTAGCACGCATATATTATACACCTACATACACACATGTCTGGTTGACAAATAACTAAAAAACTAAAACAAAATAATTGTCTGCGACCCAATTCATAAGAGTTCATTTCGTTGTGGTATTGACGAATTGATATGTGATGATGACGTCATGCGGGTTGTAGA
The DNA here is from genome assembly GCF_905115235.1 of Hermetia illucens. Classification (NCBI taxonomy): domain Eukaryota; kingdom Metazoa; phylum Arthropoda; class Insecta; order Diptera; family Stratiomyidae; genus Hermetia; species Hermetia illucens. The sequence continues at coordinate 93,705,873 of NC_051849.1, read as the reverse complement.
GTGCACGAAATTCACAAAAAATTGTAAAGTTTCACCCCTTATAACTTTGTTAATAATAGTTGGATTTTCTTCAAACTTAACCAAATTGTGCATTATATTCTTCATTACATGCATGCCAAATTTTGTACTTCTGGGATGAACATAAGGGGGGTGCCGGGTAAATTTCTAAAATGTGGGAATATACTATTATTAACTTTATTTGTGCAGATATCGGAACCGGATATATTTTGAGGCCTAGATTTTGTGGAGATGCACCACTGTGATTTTTTTCAGATTTTTTGGTTGGATAGGTTCTGAGAACGAGACCTGTTACACTTTTTGTGGGTCATATTTTCAACCCTCACTCTCCTATGTTTCATCTAATATCAAATATTGAACCAGATTCGAAAAGTACTAATTGGCACCTTTCATTTGATACCCTACTTGGCTACATTCTGTTAAAAAAAAATTTACACCCTCCATTCACATGTACGGGGAGCCCCCCTTAAACTTAACACAAGATGGCGCCACTTACTGCATGTAAAGGGATCACCAGATTACATACTCTCACCAATTTTCGTGACAATCGGTCTAGCCGTTTCCGAATAAATCGGGTGTGACAGACAGACAGACAGACAGACAGACAGACAGACAGACAGACAGACGGACAGACGGACAGACAGACACCGTCTCGATTCTAATAAGGTTTTGTTTCACACAAAACCTTAAAAATAAACGTCATCATTACATACCAAAAATATATTCGTCACTATCCATTAAAAGAAAAAAAATTTTTTTGTTGTTGCTCCTCCTTTGGTTTTAATAATAACTTGTAACTGATTTGGCATTGTATTTACGAGATTTTCTGTTGTATCTCTTGAAATGGTTCTCTATTCTTTCTGAAGGGCAATTCCTTAGTTAGTTTTGTTTGAAATGTGTGTCGTGAATTTGATCTTTCATATACTCTATCACGTTTACATCTGCTGGAGATTCCAACGTTCTTGGAGCGTTGTAGAGTAACGCCGGACATATGAAATCCCTCGCATACAGTCGGTGACATAAATTTATATGGAGTTTAAAGGGGGCTCCCTATACATGCAAAGGAAGGATGTCAAATTTTTTTTCATCGAATATAATCACTAGGGTTATCAAATGAAAGGTCTCGATTAGTACTTTCCGAATCTGAAATTAGTCTTGACATGAATTGCAATGTGGGCGAGTAAGGCGTCAAAATTTACACTATTAAAGTGAGAGATGACTCATTTTCGGAAACTAACTTACCCAAAAATCCGAAAAAATCAAGAAGGTGCGCTTATATGAAATCTAGGCCTTAAAACATGTCCCATTCCGATATCTGCTGAAATAAACTTATTGCCAAATTTCAGAAATTTACTGAAAACCCCCTTAAGTTCATCTTAGCACCAAATTTTGCATCAGCATAGGGGACAGTGTCTCGCATACGCGTGCTAAGTTTCATGAAAATCCGAATGAAATGCCAAAGTTATAGAAGTTCAAACTTATCAATTTCGCGTGAATTTACTGCATCTGAAGCCATGCAAATAGGATACTGACGTCAAAATTAATAAGAATAATTGGCATTCGAGTGAAATATTAAAGTCCCATATATGAAGAAGTTACGTACCCTTTGCTGCTATTAGGGGAGCCCTTTTTGGTATCTGTTTTTGGTTAACTTCCTCGCATTTGGTAATAAAGTTGAGCTCCTAGGGTGAAGCATATGGAATTAGCTATAATCGATAGAATACTTCGCAGAGCAAATTATTTGTGTAAATAGCTTCCGAAGCAGTTGGGCTTTAAATTATTTTGCAAGTGCAACTGCCACGCATTCAACGTTCCTCACATAGGGACAGACAAAACCTTTTATACATAAAGCGTCCAGCTTCCGGTTTCCCGACTTATTGTATTTAGCGCTGTGTGTTTCGTGTAATCTGCAGGTAAGCCCGTACTTTCTTATGCTTATTTTTCATTTGATTTCTAAAGAATAGATATTAAGAAAAATTTTTATTTAGTTATGAAAATTCTAACTTATCAGGGTAAGTGTAAGCAGACGAATACTTTTGTCACACTGAACGTAGATAAATTCAGCATTTGGTGTTAGTATACTCGATATTTTGTAGCTATTCCTTGACTTCTATTATAGTAAAAGATTAAACTGCTATACATTTTTTAAGGCTTTCTAGCATTCCACTGTCGCTTGCCTAAATATTCTTGATATTATTCTTTAGAATATTAACTCTATTATTATTTCTATTTTTATTATGGGTTCATACATTTTTTGCTTTAGATATGAATAGTAGTTTTTAATAGGATCTATGTCCGGGAAATTCCCAGACAAAGGAAGAATTGAACTGGAGTTGTCTTGCAGGCATTTCTGGACACTGTTGCCAAGTCTTTCGGTGAAGTGTTCACTCATGAACGTGATTTCCTTGCAATATTCCGTCGAGCGGATATTGAATTAAATCCCAGTTCTCGAAGACGCTTTCTATTCGAGGTATCCCCTCCTCACCAAACACAACTTTGTGAAGAATTTGATAGTATTCATCTTAGCAAATCTGGTTGATTGTTTCTAAGTCACATACTATCCTATCAATTTATTGCACGTCACGCCCAATGTCACGTTACTGAATTGTCACCAAATTGTAGGGAGATAAATCAAACGGAACTGTGGTCGAAATGCATTTTATTACATATGTCTTCACCTATGTGTGTTCACTTCACGGCCTTTCGATTACGAATCTTCTCGGTACCATCGACGGCTGCAAGCGAGTGCTGTCATCCAGTGTTGCCTCTTGCTCCTTCGGTTCTTACATATATGGCAGGAAAATACCTTTCACAACTTTTATGTATTGACAGTGTTAATTGTTTGGGTAACCAAATAAAGAGAGCCAGGATCTTCAGCAGAAATGTAGTTCCTTATTATTATAGGAAGGAAATGATGTTTCACTTGTCTTTGGATGTAATCAATAGAAAACCTCCCTTGTGGAATTCTTAAAACAAATTTACGAATTTCGTTAGAGTATCCAGCCGTCTTTCATCGCTAAAGATAAACCAAGAAATAGGAAAATATTTATAAAAATAAATGTTTGGAAGATCCTTCCTTTAAATTTCGAAAGGATAATTATTGTGAATGCTAACCATACCCCAACCGCTCTACTGCTATGCGGGTATGGAGTGGGTGTCTTGCACTACTCCAGTCGTTTGCAATTTCCTTTGAAGATTTTCTCGAATTTCTCACTTTCCTTTTAGTCCTTTCAAAGATCACCACATATACAGTTCAAATTTCAAGTCAATCGGTCAAAATTTGTTTGCGTTATGAGTTCGACCAACTAGAAGAATGTAGCTTCGAGAAAATTAGCGGGGTTCCTCCATACTTCCAAATAAAGTTATTTAGAGAACATTTCCGAAATATCTTCGTCTAAAGTCTTAGGAGGCCGGACTATTGCATATGGAATGGAGGTTCCTCTCCTTCTCTTGTTGAGGGACAGTAAAATGCTTTTCTAGCTGGGTATCTTTGCAGGGAATAGCACGATTTTAGAAATCGACTTAGATTTCACCATTTGTAGTTCCAGTCCCTGGGCAAGTCAATATATCCCTTCTTTCATTACCAACAATGGTGGAATATTCTGGTCCCCCTTTTGGATCTTTGCGCTCTGTGGGCCAAGTTGACTGGCTTCATATGGTTTTTCCGTTTAATACTCCTAACACCACTTGACGCACGGAGTTGAATGGTGTGACCTCGCCAATGGTGCAGCAGACATTTTTCTATTGCCAATAAAATGTTGATTTTTCTTTGCCTGGATAGGGGCTCCATTTTTCAGCGGAGTTAGACCAATTCTATTTAGGTCTATTTAGGTTTAGTTACCTATGATTGACCCGTTTGTGAAGATTAATATATGCACAATTCTAAAGGGCCAGCGACCGTTTAACGATCATCCTTCTCTTTCGATAATTAGGGTCCTTCTATTTTCAGTTCATTACATAGAAAGCCAATATCCTAAATCTAAAGAACGCTATCGAGCAAGTCAAAAGGCCCATTCATCGCTACTTTCCTTTACAGATTCGTTGATCATGTGAACACTCAAAATTTCTAGCGTGATAGTATTGCATTATTAAATTAATTCAACGGATGTAGCTATATTCGTTACAATTTGCTTCTATTTTTATATTACTATGAAACGCATTGCGAAAATGTATTGTTGATGAAAATTGGTCATCACCCTGATGGAAGCAGGAGATTGTTTTGTCTGTGATTTGGTTATGCTCTTCTTAAAAGCTATTGTATCTTAAGCGTTGACACAAGTTCAAGATTAGAAACATTCGTACATGATTGACTTGAATTGAGTGAGAGGTGCCATTCTCTACTTTTGTGGGAAGCTCGGCTTCTATTGAATTTTTTTCACCAGAAAGTATTCTAGAGAAGTTTAAGAACTCCATTTGGATAGTTCAGTCCTAATTTCACGTTTCACTCAGTGACTTTCTTTAGCTTTTAATTGATTCAAGCAACTCAACGGACAAAACCGTAAAATTTAGAGCAGCGAATGCAAGAATACATATGTCAGTCTTGAGTATTATGTTCAAGACTTCCTCGGTTATACGAGTTTCAGGAGCCTTTCCTCTAAGAGACAACTCCAATTCAAAAATGGTTACAACGCAAATATTTGTGCGTGGGGACATATAATTTACAATTCATAAAGTGGCTTCAAAGTAGTTCTATCAAAGTGTAATAATGAACGACACTGGGGTTGGTGATCACTTAGACCAATTGTGAGAAAATTAACTTTAATATTTAGACGGAAATATCATATTAGTAACAAGATTTGAATCACCACATTTTAATTAACGATTGCTGGTAAATTGATAGCTGATAAGAGCATGATATGCGTATATGTGAATAATGAATACAAGTTGTAAAACTGCAGTAAGAATAAGAGTACAATGTAGAGAATTAGCCAGTTTGCTTTTAAGGATTTATTTTTAGGGAAAACGTTTAGTAAACGAGATTTGAAGTTTAGAACAATAGTAATTGTTATTTATTCTGGACTCATAATAGTGGTGAATTATTGTTGGAATTTATAATTAAATTATGCAGTTTTTCGTTGAAAACGTTTGATACGGTGATCAGAATTCAGGAGTAATTTGTAAAAATTTCTTTGTAAAATAATAATTGCAAAATTAAGGGGGTCATCTCGTGTGAAGGGCGTTTTTTCGCTTTTTTTAGAAATTTTTTGTGAAGAACTGGATAAAGATACAACTACAAATTTTTCACCATAGATTTATTAATATCTTGAGCGTGCATAGTAATTTTACCAACCGGGTCGCATAGTTCATTATTGAAGTACAGAGCAATTTATACACCCATCTCCAAAAGAGGTGTTTTTCTGCTGCCACACTAGAGGGCGCTGCGATCATCTTAAAGAGAAAAGTAAACGACATTTTGACGTTTATAAGCTTAATTTTTGGTGATTTGTTAAACATTTTTTTTTGTGAATTTTGCGGTTTTTTGAAGGCTTTTTAATAAATAAAAAAAAAACTACTGAATGAATCGCAGTTATCCTAGTTTGCGGATTGTACAAATATGTTCTGAAGAATTTCGTTGGATAGATTTTGGGCTATGGTGGCAACCGGTTTTCAATATGCAGTTTCGAGAAAAACGCATTTGAAGAGTAGAATGTGATTTTTAGCCATAAAATCTTAACTGGCCATTAATCTGCTATACCTAATCCATAAACCTTAGGTTTCTGCAAGAAACACACATACAACCTTGGCTTCAATTCTTGTCCATGTCACGAAGTCATTCCAATGTCAATCTGGCATGTCACTTATCACGTGTTTATAATTTCCAAACGACCCCGAATATCAAAAAATTACTTTGCCCATATATTCTACACTATATCTAGATACAATTGACACCAAAAAAATCGCTTCCGTGGATCCGACACACGGGATGACCCCCTTAATACCTTCGAAATATCCATGCCTCTGCTGTTTGTTTGTTTGTTTTTTAAGAATAAAACAAAAACGAAATATTACAGGTACAGGTTTCTTTAATACTTGTGAAATTAGCAAAGTGGATAACACCACGCCGTACATCGGTAGGTTCGGCAGATTAAGAGTGGATTCCGATGATGAACACTTTGTCTGCTGACAATCTGAAGAGTATTACAATTTTTCATACAGGGTCATTACACTTCAGTAAACCGAGTAGAGCAGTTCTGATTGAAAATGTTTGCAAAGATATATGGAGATGTGCCAATAATGATCAATTTCAATAATCGACATTTTCAGGACCTGCGACTTCGTTGTTGGGAGCAGAAACCAAAGCTTCTTCTGCTGGTAACTGGCCAGCGTAGTATACCAAACAGCGTAACAGTAGACTTGAAAGCTTCGGGAAAATGAAGAGCATGGGTTGAGTTTGAGGGATATGTTTCTGAAATAAAAGGTGTGATAGGCAGACAGACAACAAAGAACGATTACTACGGCATAAACAAGAAAAAAAAGTCGGGAACCCGGAAGCTGAATGCTTGAAGTAAAAAAGGTTTTGTGGTGGCCCTATGTGAGGAACTTTGAGCGCGTGGTATGGCATAGTAATTGAGTACTATTTTTCAGCCATTTACACAAATAATGTGTTTTATACAAAACCTTAAAAAAACCTAAGGATAAATTTAAAGCAATAAAGATAAAGAATCAAAACAAAAAGAACAAAAACTCCGAAGTTATGTTTTTGAGCTCAATCTCGAAAGACAAAAGAAGGGGGTGGAGGCGTTTAAGCGACACGATACACTTAACTAAATGCCATTGCTCTATCGCGGAACAAGTACGGCGATTACTGACATAGTTCGCGGCTCCCACGGAATTACGTCCAAAGCAGCCTGGCAAGCAGCATATATTTGGCCCGTTCAATATTCGCTTGCAGTATTCGAAAATTATTAATACAATTTGGAACTGTTCAGTTGTAAATGGATTCTTGAGTTTAGGAGAAATTGGCCAATTGTTAGGTTCTTTGTAAAATAAATAAATCATTTTAACTGTTAAATGTTGGATGTAAATGAATGTCAGGATGGAAATTGGGAAATTGAAAGGAGTAAATTGGGAAAGCAAAGGTGTGTTAGAACGTGAGAAAACAAAGGAATATTGCATTTTATTTAATGTATTTTCCCGTCACCTTGTCAATGGACAAGGCAAAGGAAATGCTACTATGTCGCAAAGCTTAGCTCCATGTTCTTTGCGACCTCACTAACAATTTGTATTCGGAGGTCCCTTTGCAACTCCTTATCTCAAATGTACCACGAAGCACCTACACTTGTTAACGTTTTGTTTTAAACTTTACACAACTTTCAAGTGTTTTCTTGGCACGGCCAAAAGCCATATGTCGTAGGCTCTCATGTACTTCACAATCTGTTTATAAATTAATAACTTGTTTTCATTGGTGAGCTTGGGATTCCTCCTCAACAACCAGTGCATGTGTTGCATCTGACGTTCAACTTTTCCTTCTATTTTAGAATGTTTCCTCTCCGGCTGAGCTTATATATACCTATACCTAAATATTTAACTTCATTCAATTGTAGCCAGTCTTGTCCGTTGATGATGACTTTGGTTGGATTAACTTTTTTGTAAGTGAAGTAAGTCGGCTTGTTCCCATTTAGTTTGAAAAGTACAAAACACTGCACAGTGGTACTGCAGCTATAATATTTTTCAATTTAAAGTAATTCTCTCCAAATAGCGCATTGTAGCATTGTAATCTAGGATCTCAAAAAATTCTCCCTGGAGGTCCTTATGAAATATGTGCGGCATACTCTAATTCGACATCTTGTCAAACGCCTGAGTGATATGGACCAAAATACTTGAGCACATTTCCTGGTTTTCTATTGCATTTTCAATCAGATTTGTCATGTTCTGTACCTGATGAAATATGGAATGATTTCCATAGAAACCAATTTATTAAATTGAGCTTAGAACCCTCATAAAGCGAATAATCGCAACGAAAAGGAGATTTGTCTTCCATGCAGGGATCGTGCCACTCGTAAAGCTGGTGACGCCGCAGCTGACACTGTCGTAGATTTAGTTATGAACCTGATGTCGGCAGCCTGCGGCGCTTCTGTGCCCAAAAAGGCATCAAGCGGTGGCAAACCTTCGATGTATCTGTAGACGATGGAAACTGCCGACCTCCGGAAGGAGTGCCACAACGCTTAAATGACCGGGAGAACGCATGTAGTCCAAAGACAGAGTATACTCAACCAAATATCAACCAAAAGTGTGATATACAGAAGCAAAGCTTGCTGCCCGCAGGCCCTAGTCGACGAGGTGACCCCATTATAAACTGGTAACCGGATGAATCGAGCTCTACAAAACCTTTGTTTACAGAAGGCTCGTACGGGTTGACAACAGCAGCGTGGAAGGCGACGAGGATTGTGCACTTTCCTTTATAAAAGAGTTGGAAGTGGCCGTCTTCTCTATGAAAAATAATAAGGCGCCAGGACCCGATGGTATCGCGGCATAGGTATACAAACTGGTATTTCAACATTGGCCAGACTTACTGCTCGGTACATTCAGCACCTACCTGATGGAGTGAAGGGAAAGGCGCCATCTGGATACCGACTTCACATGCAGAGCTATCTCTTACTGATATGGAGGGATATCTGAGAAACCGCTCTTTGCTCTTTCTGAAACGCTTCTAACGATACGCTGCTAAAACTCGACGTGCCAGAAGAGTTGCATCTGGTTGGTTATGCCGAAGATATTACGGCACTTGTTGCCAGACGCCATGTTAAATAGGTAAAGCAGACTTAGCATATCGATGCGACGGATAAGTGAAGGGATAATTGAACATAGATTCAACCTCGCGCTGGAAAAAACTGAAGTAATTATTTTGAGTAAAATAAGAATGCCGACCCGTCTCATATCGATCGAAGAGTCAATAATCGAGTTAAAACCAATGGTTAAATACCGCGGATTGACGCCCGACTCAAAGATGAGACTTTAGAGCAAACCATAACCGCAGGGGACAATACTGCTGTTGGAGTTTCAGCCTTAAGTTGGCTAATGACGGATGGCGTATGCCTATCGTACTGTTTCTGAGCTGGCTGTGATGTTGATCGGGATCGCCGTTGCCCCTCTTGCTAAGGAGCGTAAAGCCACATATAAGCGCAAGGGAGGTGATTGTTCGCGAAGAATGACAAGGTTCCGGCGGAGTGGCCAGATGGCAGGGAGTACCATGAACTAGCAGTTCCCTTCCTCTTCTCCCCCCGTTGATGGAAGAAATTGCCTAATTTGAAGGCTGCCCGAGGCGGTAGAGCCGGAGGGCTAGCCTTAAGTGATGTGACAAACGATTCCAGACTACTTCTCTGCCCACGAGGAGGTGGTTAGTTGGTTGCGGGGATCCAACACTCTGTGCTTACCCCCCTAGTAGGATAGTGGAAAACTACCTTGCTAATCAAACCACAGATGTCCTGAGTAGTCTGCCTGAAAATATTGGGCTTTCTTTTGCTCACAACCAAAGCCAGATTCACTGTGGAACCGTGAAAACGGATCAATGGATGTAAGGGGTTGAAGGGTTCGCGGTGGCGAACGTGGTACGCTTGGTCTCTGATACCTTGAAAAATTTCTGTGCACCATGTCAAAAGAAAATATGTTAACGTGCTGGTCATGGAGCAGGATGTAAGCGGTCGGCTCTCATTTACGATCATGGGCAGTTCAAGGAGTGGACGAAGCACTTAATGACTGTTCTCACCCGTATAACATCCCAGTAAATGGAAGAATGGAATGATCGTTAGGATTCAGCGAAAGAGTACCCGTCTGGAATGTGACAAATAGAAGGCCTCTTTCTTAACTAACATATTCGTGGAAAGTGTCAAAGAACGGAAAGCGTGGTCGACACAGAGAGGAAATTTTTATTTCTTCACTTCTTCGATTTCAAGAAGCTTTCTAACAGCGCGAAATTCGACGCCGTTGCATGGAGGTAAAATTTCAGAGGGATTTGAATTTCAAAACAGAGTTCGTCAGAGTTGTATCTTGTCAAGATACCTTTTCTTCTCGTTATAGATAACACTCCTTGTGCTGCCTCGTCTGGATGGTCAAATCTTTCTGAATTTAGAGAAAGAGACAAGCGAAGCGAACTGAGGACAAATACCAACAAAACGGGTCGTCGCCTTAGTTACACATGTCTACGCGCTGCTATTAGGTTGGCTTGACACAATTTCGAATGGAGAACTTCGTCGCCCTGTAGATCAGCTACTCACGGACATATTAATGAGAGAGGATAGGCCACACATTAGGGAACGTGTCAATTCTGTTGCTATATTACCACTATTCTAGAATGACTGAGGAATACCTTTAGAAGTATAATTAAAAAGTAAGCAAACTTCCTTCAGTTGCAGGGTTGAACAAGCATATTAAATATAATAATAAAAGTCATACAATCTTTTGGTTTTCTGACCTGATATATGTATTTGAACTTTTCTGTTAGCCTGCAAGGCCAAAAACAATAAAATTTGTCATAGTGATTATTCATTAATTCGTTTCAGAAAGCTGGTTGTGCACTTTATTTAACCCCAAGTATCCAATAACAATGATGTCAGAACATTACAATTGCGAACGTGTAGAAACGCATGTTGAACATTGTAAACTTGGGGAAAATCTGCGGCCGCAGCATTAATTCACAAATTAGTCATATTTTATCAAAAAATTGTATTTACTCGGGGTTTCTACTGCTTTCTACATAATGTGTCGACTGCAATTATGATTAACTGGTGTCAAATTCGGAAGAAAGATGAGTGAACTTTCATGAACAAAAAATCATTGCGTATTATAAGAAAACTCTACATATTATGGAGTATAGATACAACGGATTGCCTCGTGTAAATTTATGGTCCACGTGGATAATCTAACGATTAATTTATAAATGTTATAGTGAAGAATCTTAATGCAAGCACGTGATGGTTTCTTCAATACCATTTGTGCTATTATCAAGCGTTGTTTAAAGACTTGACATGAAAGAGTGAAAATGATAATTTTTTTCTGCAACGAACGGTCATTGCATAAGCTCAAACTATTGTTGAAAACTATCAAGGGGTGTGTTGGTAGAAACGCTAATATGGGCTACTTACTTTTTCGTTAACTGAATATTTAATCAAGCGGCGTTTATCATGATTCATTTATTAGTTTTTCAATTATTATTTCAACGAAATAGTTCATATGGAAGCAGATTTTATTGAACTTTGATCGAGGGCTTACCTTCGCTGCTTGCTGGATATTAATAGTAATTACCTTAAATTCGAAACACAATATTGACAAATTGTGACGATCGCGCTCTACGTTAGCCGTTATGAGAATCAAGGCTAGTTTGGAAATCCTACTAATAATAACACAATTAATTTGTCTTTTTTGTATGAATTGACTACATCCTAAGACACCATAATGCATATATATATACAATGAACTAGGTGGAAATATATGCAAGTCGGGAAACCGGAAGCTATACGCTTCAGGTCTGAAAGATTTTGTGTATTTCTTTAATAAAAACATCCTCCCTCCAAACACGTAATGTATATGCATATGTATATTATGTCAGTGGATCCACTTTTGGGGGCTACTGACATTCAAACTTTTAGAATTTGCAGTGAAGCGACAACATTAACCTTGGTAGGATCATGCATCATACCCTATGCTACTGGAAAATACGGCTTCTGTAGCCCATCACTAAGAATTATAGAAATATACTATTCTTAACTTTATTTGAACAGATATCAATATGAAGGGGTATTTCTTTTTGATTATTTTCAGATTCTTCGTTTGGGCACGTTTTGAAAATGGCCCCGTGAAAGAAATGACCATTTTCCAGCCCCGCCCTTCCCATGTGAATTAAATGTCAAAACTCAGGTTTTGAAAAGTACTAATTGAGACCTTTCATTTAATACCTTAAATGAGCTATATTTAGTGAATTTTGAATTTGAATTGAATAGAATTTTGCACCCCCCTTTTGCGTGTAAATTCCACGTAGAACGGTTTAACGCGTACAGTGCGTGAGCGTTCAAAATTTCTACCTTCCCACTACAACAAAAAAATGCTTCTGACGGACAGACATACAATAAATCGACTTTAATGAGTATTTTTACTAGCTGAATTTAAGTAGACAATTTCTTTAGAACTCTGCTTAAATGACGTTTACGAGGAGCGACCGATAAGTTTATAGACTAAGGTACCTAGCGATGTCTCATCATCTTTGATGCTGCTGATAACACAAACTGCGTGACTAATTGATAGTGTAAATAATACATCTATTTCCGATTAACATTTATCTCTGGAACAAGCAAGAATACCATGCCAATGGGGACAGGAAATTTCGAACAATTTGGAGAACTGCGTTGCGAAAAACTTAATTGTCAAAAAAAGCCGGCAATGCCAATTTTTAGAGAAATTTCATCGGTTCTTGCGAATCTTGTAATTTACTATACCGATCGAAGGCTTTCATCCAACTACCATAGTTTCCTTTTGTGAAATCATTATATGTAACCTCGTGAACATTGGTTCTTGATGAAATGAATTTCTGGCAAATAAAGTTTAGTTTGCTCTTTTGCCGCAGTGTGAAGCGGAATTAGGTTTTGTACTTCAATTTTACAACAAGGAAAGAAAGATTTTGATGATTGACCGTAAATGTCAACGATCTATCCAGAACTTAGGTAGTGAAGTGAGCCAGGAAATTTTTTTCATAGCTTTGTTCAGCCTATCCATCTCCGAGTAAAAATGGAGCGCTCACCCAATAGCGCCTCCATATTTTAGTACTAAATAACCACGGTTAACCATGAAGATGGTACTTTGCTATGCCGGTATTCCGGATACCGATTTTTTGTTTTGAACAAAACCTTATTAAGATCAGTTCACTATCTGTCTGTCTTTTTGTGCTAGGGGAAATCTATCCGCAAACTGGAGTTAGCTATCACGGGAACATTGCTCTACAAATCCTCTTCAGCATAGTATGTTCAATTCCAGACGCCAAGGAGGTATTCCTACAACTAAATAAAGCAGCGCAAGAAGTCAGCGTAAGAATTAAAGAAAAGAACAAAATTCATAACCCAATCAAGAAGACAGGCACCAATACGACAAAACCTGACAATTGACGACTTTAATTTTGAAAACGTGGGCAACTTTGTATACCTAAGAGTAAACATAGCGAAGGATGGTAATGAAGAAAACGAAGTTCGGCGGCGACTGATGATAGTCTACAAATCATACTACTCAGTCCTATGGATAATGAAAAGTAAAAGGATGTACTGGAAAAGTAAGCTCCGAATTTACAAGACCATAACACGACCAATGCTACTGGATGGCTGTGAAGCGTTGCCTCTAATGCAGGCGTTAGGGAAGTCCATCGAGACATTCGAACGTAAAGTTTTTCGTCGAATATTTACACCGATAAAATATAGTGCTGAGTTGCGAATTAGATGTAGTGGACCGGTGACGTAGAACAGATGGACGATAAGCGAACATCTAACAGGGTATTCAAACCCAGCAAAAAGTTGCTGAAATTTTCCTACTGGAGGACGCGATTGAAGGATCGTGATGACTGGAGGAAGTCGATCCAAGAGGACAAGGATCGATCTATTATCGATGGTAATAATAATAATCGTTGGTGCAACAATCCAATTGGATCAGAGCCTTGAAGTGTGGTGGGGCACTTCATTCAAGACCGTAACGGTATACTACAGGATTACAGTACCCTATAGGAAGCAATGTGGTCAGCATTGTGCTCGCCCCCAGGTACTCATTCACAGCTGAGTCGACTGGTATCCGACGTCAAATCACGATACAAATCGCATTGCCACCAATGAGATTTGAATCGCGACCTTCCGTACGACAGCCTTGCGCAATAACCATTGAGCTGTCCGGATTTTCTAGATATCTATTATGGCTATTCATCTGTAATTGAGGCCACGCATGCCTGACTCCTATTAACTAAACTCTTCCATACTTTCTCCACCCTCTTCAGGCGGCACCACCGTTCTGTTATTACATCGCGTGGCTGTTCAGTTGTTGATTATTCACCCTTTTACTGCTTTGGTATTGATTGTAGTGCTTTCTATGCTTCTGCTCCGCTTTTTCTTCTGTTAGTCGTTTATAAGTTCACCGTTGCAACTAACGCGTTGCTGTACACGATTCCACCATGTAGCTTACCAGATTTTCACCGTTCAACGGGTCTCATAAATTTTCCTTGAGCTTTCAAATTACTTACTTATACTTATATACTTCCCGTAATCACCATGTCCGCTTACGAACTGAGTCATAACTCGTTTCACCAAATCTATGGCCGGGATATGCTTGCATGTCCACCGACCACACTTCGCTTGGCACCATGTTGCAATCTCATGCATCAATCCGCGTCCTGCTTCTCATATAAGCGGCTAGCCAGCTCAAGTACCGAGATCATCAGCCTGAAGTTATCTACGACTTTGTAAGATGTTTAGCGCTGACAGAAAGAAAGAAGACAGCTTAGAAGGTAGGTAGGTATTTAAGTGATGGCTGAGAGCTAACAAGATGTGCACTGATACAAATTTGGAGAGCCCTCTGTTTCCATCGTTTTGCAAAAAGTATTTAAGTTCGGTAAGTTTTAATTCGAAATTTTCGAGCTAAGACTTGACAATTTGACCTGCATAGACATCTACTTCGTTGGGGTGATGGGAAATTATGATCACCTTGACATCATATGTCAATCTAATGACAACAGATTGCTTATATACTGGGAGTCATTGAACGCATTCATACATTATATTCCAAGGCAGAGGACTGATAATGGACCTCTGGGGAACACCTGTCGTTATATTATATTCGTATGTCTTCTACCGTTCGTCTGAATCGTAGAGTAGCACCCGCTGTAGGAAAGACCCGAAGATTATATTTAGTGTATAATAGTTCGTTTGTCTCGCGATTACTGCTTTGATGATACTTTTCTATCCCGCAGAATTGAACATGTCTATTTGTCAATAGTCTGCAGTATTACCCGTCATCAAAGGCTTTCGTGGCTAGCTCAATAACCATTAGCATCAATCGCTGACCAATCGGTAGAGAACTTTGTCTAATGCAGTGAAAAGATAGGTATATTGAATGCGCAGAAGCGCGAGAAGAGGCCCTTCTTTTAAGCGGTTTATAATCACCTTGATGGGCAGGCTTGGCATAGTTCTAACCGTCAGTTCCAGTGCCTTGTTCGGAATTCCATCAATACCGGGGGTGGCTTGATCTCGAACTCTCGGACAATGTTGAAATTGTTTGCAATTACAATCCAAGGCACATAATAGGAAGAGCCTTTTACTTTTTATTATCGACATTACGACTACGTTCCTCCTCATGAATCAGCCATCTGCCTCATTACAAAATCGCTTTAGCGCAGCAATTGTTTTTACTTTTTACGGTGGCGCACGGCAACTTTCTGGGTATGTGTTTATATTCGAGGAGTCACTGTTCATATTCCGGAGTTGTATTCGTCTTCTGGCCTGCAGGCATTTCGCACAACATATTTCGATACTTCAGTGTTCCATCAGTACATCCTTGGCATAGAAGCATCACATGCTCGATATTTTTGTTGGAACCACTACGACGCCTTATCTGCATCCGTTCCAGTAAAATTGATATCCCACCACAATACCTTCTGAAATGTATCACTAAGTGATTTTGGTGATATTCTGGATTGCTTATCAATATACACTATCGTCCAAAAGTTTAAAAACATACATATTTCCACGAATTTTTTATTGTCTGTTCGAAAAAATTGAATGAATGAGTTTGAAAGTAAAAATATGGATGCACTTACAATAAAAGAAAACAAAACCACAAATTGGTCAACACGGTAACATCTCAGGTTGAAAATTCTTATTGTCATCACGTGTTGTATTGCCATCACTTTTAGGACACACCAGGCCCCCATCTGTTTTCCAATAATTAAGCAACTCTATTATTATAATGTATTAAAGGACTTTTTCAGTTGCACTTATGCATTTTTTGGCGAAACCTGTGATTAGTTTTCTTAAGTTACACCATTTTTGAAAATATATTTTTTTATGAAAAATCTCACTTTTCTTGTATAATGCAAAAACGAAAACAACTAAGTATTGGGAAACGTAGTGCTATTTGTGTTTTACGTGAAGAAGGCTCGGATGGTTGTATAAAGGTGGACATTATACCTTTTCAAGTAAACGAGAAACCGAAACTAGTGTTGACAGAAGATTTGGTCTACCCAAAGGTATAACGAAGGAAGAAGACACGTTTATTACAGCGATGTCCAAACGCAATAGACGTTTAACTAGTCCTTAAATCACTGCTGCATTAAATGAAACGCTTGGAAATCCGGATCCAACAAGTACGGTTAAAAGGCATTTGCTGTCCTACTGAGAGGTTGCGTAACTCTGAAAAGCCGGAAAGTGACGACCAAACATAATCAACGGCGACTAGGCTGGGCTAAAGCACACAAGAATTAAATGATCGTGTACAGATAAATCGAAGCTCCAACTATTCAGGTCCAATAGGCGTTTGTTCAAAAAAGAAGAACATTTGAAAATTTTGCAACTACATCCCATACCCCCTGAACTCAACATCATAGGACAAAATTTTCTTTTTGAATAAGATAATGGTGAAGGATGTCTGTAAACTGTAGCAAGATTCATGGAATGATCACCAAAATCATCAACGAACTTTTTTGGGATGAGCTCGGCCGGAGGGTCAAGAATCGATCTCCATCTAGTCTTCTTTTTCTTCAGCCTTTGTCCCGTTCACAAGCGGGGTCGGCTCGTCGTGATCGGCTTCGCCATTTGGCTCTATCGAATGTCTGATCTGGGTGCAATCTCGAGGCTTTCAAATCCCCATCCAGCGTATCAAGTCACCGTTGTTTAGGTCTGCCTTTTGGTCGTTTGCCATTGACTTCGATATTCAGACCAATTTGGCAAGTGAATTTTCGTTTGCACGAATTGCGTGATCATACCATCGAAGACGCCTCTCTCGCAACTTTTCCACGATCGGTGCAACCCCATAACGGCCGCGGATATCCTCATTTCGGATGTGATCTAAACGTATCACGCCACTAGTCCAACGTAGCATCTTCGTCTCCATTACCGCAAGACGCCGTTCATTATCTTTTATAGACGGCCAACACTCAGAACCATAGAGAGCGGCTGGACGGACGACATTGCGGTAAATTTTAGATTTGAGACGTTCGTTGATACGTCGATCACAAAGAACACCAGTTGTGGAACGCCACTTCATCCAGGTTGCGTTAATGCGTACAATTTCATAACGCAGTTGTCCATTGGCTGATAGCGTTGACCCGAGGTATCGATCTCCATCTAGTGCAGAACAGATATGGACTTTATTAAAAAGCGAATGGAAAAAGGTGGACGAAAATTATTTTCAGAAACTCATACACATGATGCCCAAAATTTTGTGAGGAGGTAATAAAAAACCACTTTGGCAAAGCTAAAATTTGATTAAAAAAAATTAGAAGATTATTATGTACGTACATAATAAAGCATTCTTTTGTGAAATGACATTTTAAGACAAATAAGTGTCTTTCTGTAAGTTTGTTGGTGTTTTCTACTTAATTTTTTTTTTGTTTCCAACCTTTTGGACGGTAGTGCGCGTATACTTTTCGTTGACATGCCAGTGCAGCTGCTCGACCAGGAAGTCATTTACGACGATAAAACCTACGAAGGAGTCTTGTCCTCCACGTCAAACTGTGTTTATATTTCTCACATTGACCAGAGTGATGTTTTAACGGACGAAGATCTCAAGTAAAAACCTTTCATTCGTTTTACGGCTTCATAACTAACTAGACAAGCGTCGACAATAGTCTTGGGATTATGATGTTTGGCGTAGTTTGCTAGTTTGTCTAGCATGGTGCAATGCTGCAAACGAAGAGATCATCGATCTTAACCCCCACAAAGTCGTCCTCAAGATGCTTCATTATTTGGGGTAAAGCTGGATTGCCGCAGCCTTGTAATTTACATTCGTTCTGACTACTACTCATGTTCATTCTAGAATTAGCCTTTACTCGTAACTGGTAAATAATACATTTAGTAAACAAATTTCAGCTGAAAGCATTTTAGAAAAAAATTCCATTAGTTTACAGGTGCCTGTGGTATTTTACAATTGAGCAAGAAGCAAAAAAAGTGCAAATAAGAGTTCCATATAACCCCCATTAAAATACTACACCTCGGAAAAAGCGCTTAACTCGGCGGTATCTCTTACACGCCAAGCCAATTCGCGGATATCAAACTTTTTTCAGCAGTTGGTAATGAAATGGAATGATTTGTGTTGTAGGCTTTTAACATCTGTGCCTTTAATTGGTAACGAGTGTATAGTAAGTGATACTTCTCTGATGAGAAATACTGATTTGATGTAATGTAATGTAATGTAATGTAATTTTTATTGTGAAACTTGTCAGTAACATGCGATATGTTAGCAGCTATATTATTCCATATATAATAAAGGAAGGAGGGTTTTCAAATAAATTTGCTAAAATACGGTATTATACTATTCTTAGCTTTATTTGAGCGGATATTAGAATGAGATGTTAGATGCCTAGATTTCATTTAGATGCACCATTGTCAATTTTCTGAGATTCACTTTTCGCGCACATATTTTGAGTTGTCATCCTTCTGTGTTTCCCCCAATTTCAAAAATAAGATCAGCTCTTCATTTCAGTCGAGAAGTATTTATGGAGCCGTTTCATTTGATACCTCACATGACAATGTTCTGTGAAGAGAGTGAAGAGAACCCTTAATTCCAACGCAAAATGATGCTGCTGCAAATAAAGGGACATACAGACTGCATGCTCTCACAAGACAAGATTCGTGACAATCAGTTCAACCGTTTGCGAGTAAACCGGATGTGATGTACGGACAGACATTAAATCGATTTTAATAAGCTTTTGTTACACAGGGCTTGGGAGAAAAAAATTGTAGATGGAACTTTAATATTCCATTCGATTGTCAATTAATGAGAATAATTATTCCATCAGCAACTTATTTGAATGGCTTAAGATGCAGTAAATTCCTGCCAAATTGATAAGTTTGAACAGCTACAACTTTGATACTACGGATTTTCACGAAGCTGCAGTATTATGCGCGATACTGTTCTCTATGCTGCCTGGAAGTTTGGTACTCCTAGGATGGACTTAAGGAAAGGATTATAGTGAATTTACAAGAGCTGGTAAAGTTCTTTTTCTTCAGCCTTTGTTCCATTCACAAGTTGGCTCGGCTCGTCGTGATCGGTTGCTCAATTTTGTTTTATCAAAAGCCAAACCTGGATGCAACCACGAGGCTTTCAAATTGCCATCCAGCGTATCAAGCGGTCGTTGTTTCGGCCAGCCTTTGGTCGCTTATGTGACTACACCATTAAAGACGCCTCTCTCGCAATTTTTTCACAATCGGTGCAACTCTATACCAATCACGGGTATCCTCATTTCGGATGTGATCGAAACGTGTCACGTCACTAGTACAACGCAACATCTTCGTCTCCATTACAGAAAGACGGCGTTGATTGTCTTTTATAGTGGACCAACACTCAGAAAACTAAAGGGCGACAGGGGTAAATTTTAGATTTGAGACGATCTTTGATATAATAATAATTATCGTTGGCGCAACAATCCATGTTGGATCACGGCCTTGAAGTGTATTAGAGCACTTCATTCAAGACTGTAACGGTATACTAGGAGGCAATGTGGTCAGCATTGCGCTCGCCCGAGATTATTACCCTGATTTAACTCAGGTACTCATTCACAGCTGAGTCGACTGGTATCCGACGTCAAATCACGATACAAATTCCACTGCCACCAGTGAGATTTGAACCGCAACCTTCCGTACGGCAGCCTTGCGCTCTAACCGCTCAGCTCCGGACACATTGACATTTGATATGTCGATCACAAAGAATACAAATTGTGCAGCGCCACTTTAACCAGATTGCGCTAATGCGTGGAGCAATTCCATAACGCAGTTCTCCATTGCCTGACAGCATTGACCTAAGCTATGCAGATCCCTTAGTTCTGGGCAGGTCATTGCCGCTGAGTGCCTTTTTCATGGGGACCGGTCGTCAAAAATTCAGTTTAATTCAAGTTGCTCAGCTATGACACGCGAGCAAAACATGATTTGCATAAAGCAGTGTATAGGGCGCAGGACGATGGATGCCACGTATGACTGTGCCCATAACAAGAACAAAGAAGAGTGGTGAAAGGGCGCTTCCTTGATACATACATACGTACAGCAATTAAACCCAGCGCACGAGTTCTTCTATCACTCAATGTTGTTGTAAAGCATACCAGATGAGTTCGTGTGGCACATGGTCAAACGCTTTACTCAGATCGAGAAATGCAATGTAAAGAGGGCGATGTTTCTTACGGTGTTGCTCTATGACTAACCGCGCAGCGTGTATTTTGTCAGTAGTTCCACAGTTCTTGACCAATCCGACTTGATTCATGGTGATTTCAACGATTTCGCGAATACGGTTGTGAAGAATGCTTTCAAAAATATTCATTGTATGAGAAAGTAACTGGATGGGGCGATAATTTGAATAATCTGCTGGACTATCTTTCTTTTTCCATATTGGATTAAAGATTATTGATTAAAGAATTCACTGAGAAATAGTGTTGGGTCCCAGGTCTGCGCATTCCAGAGCTCGATGTCATCAGGTCCTGTGGCTTTCCCCGATTTCATTCATTTTATTGCTTCCTCGACTTCAGTTGCGCTGACAAGTGGAACTGGAGGATGAACAAATTCCTCATTTGAAATCTGCTCGTCATCTATCCGTCGCGGCTCGACGATTGGTAAGCAAAGTACCATTTTGATCATTATCGCAACAGAAGTCTTCGATATCCTGTGTGGGTTTGTATTGGCTTTTGGCAAGTCGATGCAGATCTCTCTCGCCATTTCGAGTGTCCAATTTATCGTAAAGATCGTTGTAATGGAACGCTCGGCTGACAGCGATCGCTTTCTTTGATTCATGGTTGGCATTCTTATAAATTCGCCAATTGGCGTGCGTTTTATCGTCGAGAAACTTGCGTTTGTTTTCACGGACCTTCATTTGAACATCGTCATTCGAAAGCTAAATATCTCGGTTATTGTACCGCTTACCAGGGTCACCACCTGACGGTTGCAGAGGCCGCTTCGTGGATCCTGTCTTTAATTTAGTTCCACATTCGTAATGGTTGGTAATCCTGTGAGATCATTTTTTCTCACGAAATTGCCACCATTTAATGCGCGGCGGACCAGTGCGATCACCACGCTGTTTTATCGGTGGCTTGATCAACGGCAGATGTTGAGGTGCGATGGTCTCATGGGGAACGGCTTTACAATTAGTGACGGTGGTAAAATGTCGGCGTCTTATGAGATAGAGGTGTGGACTAATAGGGAAATTTATAGCCAATTTTAGCGCGTTCGCGTTTAATGTCGCACCTTTTGGTGCCAGACCATCGGATTTCTTGCAGAGAATGCGCATTTCCTGCGAGTTCCTCGGTCTTTCCAGCCAGGATGCCAATATTTAGCGTGCAGACACTTATTTGTTTTGCTCGGACTAACTTACCTACGTCCTGACGCAATCCAAGCGTCAAGAACCCTTGCCCATTTCTCGACAGGACCCGGGTCCATTCTGCCGCGTCGACTGAAGTGGACAGCTTAGCATTTCTCCGAGGCTTATGACAATCCGATCATATTGTTTTTTGGTGGGCTTTCGCGGGACCTGCCATCAAGAGACATCAGGTAGGATTTAGCTTAGTGGATACTTAGTTATACTTTATTTACCTCTTTTCCTGATTTGAACATTTTATTTTTCTAGTATACTATTAGTAAGTTTATTTGAGCAGATATCGGAATAGGACTCGAGGCCTAGATTTCATATAAGGGCATCACCTTAAAGTTTTTCAAATATTTGGATTGAATAGTTTCCGAAAATGATTGTTTGAGTGTGGACAATTTAACCTCCTCCTTGTGAAAGTGCTGATTGAGACCTTTCATTTGATTGCCTACACGGGTATATTAGATGAAAACAATTTTTACAGTTAGTTCAGGGAACCCCTTACCGTCCGATCCCTCTGCCGGTCGAGTTCAATCTTCTTCACAATAAGAAGAGCCCGAACATAATGGGCAATACGATTCCAGCTGTCAGCGCTCTTTATCATCTCTCTGACAATGTTGTCTGGACAGTGCTCTCCTCTGCCTGCATAAAGGTACTGGCGAAGGCCGTCCCACCTGTCGCAAGAGAAAAAGGTGAGTTCAGCGTCGTCCGCCACTCTATTGCAAAACACACAATCAGGAGATCGCGCCTTCCCAATCCTGTGCAGGTAAGACTGAAAACCTCCATGCCCACTTAGAAGTTGGGTAAGGAAGTAATCAATCTTACCGTGCGTTCTGTTCAACCACGGATCTAATTTGTCGATAAGCCGCGCAGTCCCCCTGCCCTTGGCTCATTTTGCCAAGAAAGTTGCCACTCGATGAGGGTGCGTTGATGTTCTTCACGGGCAACCACCTCTCTTAAGTTTTCGCCCTTACGGTGGTAGATAGCTTTGCGCTCCTTGGTAAGGAGGGCAACGGGGATCACTCCCGCGATCACAATCACAGCCGGTTCGGAGACGGTGCGATAAGCAAACGCCACTCGCAAAGCTCACCGCCTCTGCACTTGAGCGAGGCGTTTACAATGCACCTCCTTGTCAAGGGCATCAGCCATACGCAACACCTTACTTCACGAAATCCGAGAAGAGCAGGGTAAAATGAAATAACATCGGGGTGTCTTACTCATCTATCCTTGTTCACGACCTGTGGAACGCCTCGAGGTTATCGAGCAACTCAAGCTTCGAGCCTAGTCTAATATGTTGATGCAGTTACATATGCCGCAAAATCGTTCAAGTAAGTCCAAAGAATAATGGTGCGGCGAATCTGACTTGAAATATCCTACACTGAATAGTTCTAGCTTACTTATCTACTCAAAAGTAAAAAATAAAAAACAAAAAAAAATAAAAAAAAAACATTAATTAGCAATTGGCTGGTAAGCAGTTATAGAGTTTATTTTATTGAGAATATCTCGTGGATACAACAAAGTTGCTTTCTGTTAGATTAAGTTAATATCTGAGTGAAATTATGCGGTGTTTCCAACGATTAATTATCTGAAATAATAAAAACTTGTTTCTTTTTCGTTGATGTGAATATTTATTCTTGCAAAACCCGATATTTCGGGAACCACTTGTTCCCTTCATCAGTGCTAATATTCACACCAATGAAAAAGAAACAACAAGTTTTTATTATTTCAGATAAGTTAATATGTTCTGATTGATGCACTCGAACGTGAGGTAATGCGCGTCATTAATAATTTTCGACAAGTTAAATGTTAATCTCAATAATTATTGATGTTAATCAATTATAGTGTATCCGGTAATTAAGATGACATGGTGACAACAGTGAAAAGCCGGGGAGATCAAATTGGCGAGTTGGAAATTTCTGAATGATATTATCAACCTTTATTTACTTCATTGAAAACGATCTTTTCATTCATGCTTTGCATCAAAGACTTCACTTCATTGTAATATTACTTGAATAGTTCTATTGGTGAAAACATATTTGGGAATACGCACGTACGCTATATTAGTGTTCTCGCAGGTTATAATTTATTCGTGCAAAAACAAACTGCCTTCATAACAATGTACGTACACTTCCGAGATTTGAAGTTATACAATATAAGTGAACCCAACCAGTTATAAAACAGACATTTCCACTACATTTCATTTCAGGTCTGATAAGATAAAGTGGAATGGTGCAAAAAAGGCATAGTTGTCGCATTTCAGGAAGCGAAATACTGATAACACTTAGAAACAATGTAATCAAAATACAACTCAAATTTGAATCTGGTTAAAATTCCTGATAAAATTCATAACACTTTGGAATACGGTGGATTTAATTCAAAGAACGACTCCTTTGATATAAATATCTTAAAGATAACAATTTAGCGTCTAGACAGATCGATTGCTGTATCTATCGAGTATATATTTTGGTATATGTGTAAAATATTTGGCGTAACATTATGTTTGAAAGCTGATACAAATTTATTCTGAACCCATTCTATTGAGAATTCTACTAGACTAATTTATGTACATATTGATACAATTCGAAAAGAAGTATTTCGGTATTAAAATATTCGAAGAGAATTATTTTTAGTTTGTGTGAACAAACGGAGTAGAAAGCTATGCAGTTATAAGGAGAATAATCTCTTTTGATTATTTCCTGTTTTGTTGTACCACTTTTGTAACCCGCACCTTTTGAGTGTGAAACGTGTATGGGGGAGCTGATAAATTAAATTATAAATTAAGTCTTTTTGCCATCCAGCTATGAGATAGCGGTAAACTGTAATAGTTGAATTCAAATCAGAATTTTATTAGAACATTCTCAAAACCCATCCAACCAAAAAATCTAAAAAAATTATTACTAGGTTGTTCAATAAGTTTTGCGGTTCGATAAGAGAGGGCGTTGCTACTAGCCTCATTTTTTTTCGTTACGTTGGTACACTCTTCAGATGAACGTATGTGAAGTTTCATTCAAATCTGTCAATTCATTCTTTGTTTACAAACCATTTAGTATCGACATGCCACAGTATTTTTTACAATGGAAAAAAATCAAGTATCATGGTGGAATTTTTATTTTTGGAAGGTTTAAAAGCAAAGGAACTTTATAAGCGGATGTTGAAAGTATATAAGGAAATCGTAGAAAAAATCCAGGATATCGTATTGGAAAATGTTGCGTGACTGAAAGAAATTTAGTAGAAGCGCTAGGCATCTCGTTGGGCAGTGCAGCAATATTTTGACTGAAGTTGCAGGTTTGTGAAAGTTTTGTGCATACAACAGACCAAAAACACATTCGAATGCGACTGTCTCAGCAACATTTCGAGCGTTTTCGAAAGGATAAAGTGGATTTTGTGGGCCGATTCATCACTATTGATGAGACTTGGTTCTATCACCCATGATTATGAATCAAAACAAGAGGCAAAGAGTGGAATAGACAGCTAGACCAGAGCATCCACATACGTAATATTTCCTTTTAGACAGAAACAAGCGTTTGGAATGCATTTCGTAATATGCAACATGATTAAATCGGAAACATGATTATAAAACAGAGTTTAATGATCGTTTTCCAACCGCTAGAAAGTTCCTATAAATTAACTTTCAAATAGTTAAGTGAATTTAAGGGTTTTGTGCTTAAAGGGATGATTTTTTTAGAAATTTTTTGTGAAGAACTGGAGAAAGATACAAATAGAGAATTTTTCACCATGGATTTATTAATATCTTGAGCGTGCATTATAATTTTGCCAGCCCGATCGCAAAGTTCATTATTGAAATACAGAGCAATTTATACACCCATCTCCAAACAAAGGTGTTTTTCTGCTGCCACGCTAGAAGGCGCTGTGATCATCTTAAAGAAGCAAAGTAAATGGCATTTTAACGTACAGACTTAACTACAGTCCGCAAACTAGGATTATTAAAAAGTATTAAAAACTAAATTTTTGGTGACTTGTTAAACTTTTTTTTTTAATTTTGGTGTTTTTTTACGGCTTCTTCACTGAATAAAAAAAAACTACTGAATGAATCGCAATTATCCTAGTTTGCGGACCGTAAAAATATGTTCTAAATAAATCCTGAAAATTTCAAAGAATTTCATTGGATAGATTTTGCGCTATGGTGATAGCCGATTTTCAACATGCAGTTTCGAGAAAAACGCATTTAAAAAGTAAAATGCGATTTTCAGCCATAAAACCTTAACTCACTATTAATCTGCTACACCTAGTCCATAAATCTGAGGTTTCTTAAAGGAACACATATACGGCCTTGGCTTCAATTCTTGTCTTTTTAACGAAGTCATTCGAACGTCATTTGGACCGACAAATACGAGTTTGATTACGGTGATCGACATAAATCTGGCATGTGACTTATCAAGTGTTTAACACAATAATTTCTGAACGACACCGTATATCAAAAAATCACTTTGCCCATATATTCTACACTATATCTAGATACAATTGATGCCAAAAAAAAAATCGGTTCCTCCGATCCAACATTCTGACAACTTGGATGGCAAATAGAGATGTTGAAAGGAGTTAAGCAGGAGAAGAGGAAACAAGCTGCATATAATGAAATTAATGAAGAGAACCCGTTTCAATAATTTATTGCAAAAGAGATATCGATTCAAGTACTATTTTTCGATATCATTAAACACTCGTCGAAGCGGCTCCAATTGCCGTGGATACTTATTATCAACCGATAAGATCTTTGAGGTATCGTTAGGCAAAAGAGCCTAACTTTAATCACTTCTTATTTAGACGACCTTACTCCTCGACATTACATAGAATTTTTTGTGAGCAACTTTTTGTATTCTTTTAATTTTTTCCTTCAAAAGTATCCCATTTTTTCCAGAAATTATGGGCGCGGCCACCCAGCTTAATGAAAAAAGGTCATCAATGCGAAAACACTGAGTAGCTTCCAGTTTTTTTGATAATTAATAATAATCGTTGGCGCAACAATCCATATTGGATCAGGGCCTTGAAGTGTGTTAGAGCACTTCATTCAAGACCGTAACGGTACACTACAGTACACTTTAGGAGGCAATGTGGTCAGCATTGCGCTCGCCCGAGATTATTACCCTGATTTGAGTCAGGTACTCATTCACAGCTGTGTCGACTGGTGTCCGACAGCAAGTCACGATGCAAATCCCACTGCCACCAGTGAGATTTGAACCGCGTCCCTCGGGTAGTATTTGCTACCACTCCCTACTATTTCTGTAATAACCTTCTTTTTACCAAATATCGATATGATGTTTAGTTTTATTTTGTAGAAAAATCCCGAAATTTGCGTTATTTTCCGGTCGGTTGGTTTACCCTTAAGAAACGATCCAGTACCTGAATCTAATAAGGGGGAGATATCTGCAACTGATTCAAGAAACTCAGATTTTTTCATCTGAATATCTTGGTAAAATTTCGTAAAATAAACCCTGAAAATTTTAGATGAAAATTCCGAATAATTTTGAAAATATAGACTTGGAAGTGTCCGTGCCTCTTCTGGAGAGAGGGAGTATCGACTTTCTCATAATCTCCCATATTCTGATTCTTTTTGAACGATTAATTGTTTTGAGAATTTTGTTAGATTGGACTATAGAAATGATTTCTGTCATTAGTGATTAATGATGATTAATGATTTAATGATTTCGTCCCATTCTATGGTGCAATCTAACAAAATTCTCAAACACCGTCTTAGAAAAAATACTGTACTTTTTAAATTATCAGCATTTTAAATTTCAACCAAATTCAAATGCACTAAAAGGGCTGCGCCATTGTGTGTGACATCACAAGTAACGTCGAGAAACTTCAGTGGACCGGCAATTGGCAGTTGCTCATTGAAACCACAAAATCTCAAAGTTAATTTCGTGCGTGAAATGTGAAGAAAGACGGTAAAATATTATTTCCTACCTTGCTACACAAATAATTTCATAAAAACCCCGCTGAAAGCTATTTTAGTTGACCCGTGTGTGGATCGCTATCACCTGACTAAATTCAGTTTCTTTGGAGTCAGGTTCAAATTTTGAGGAACTTTCCAATGTGAGTGAACGTTTTTTAAACTTGAAATCCAATCTTATTTGATAATATATGACTGCGCTAGAATTTTGTGTCATTATTTTTCAATTCAAATCAAACCACAAGAGAATAAATCCCGTAGAATATTCAAACGGTCCAAGATTTGAATCCCGCTAAGTGCAAGTCCATCTTTTTCGGGTTTGCAAATCTTTCCGAAAAGTACGTTTTATCAACGCCCAGGTATAGATGCGGGTGAAGTTCTTCGTGGTCCTTTGTTGAACTTTCTTTTCGGGGACGTTGTACTTACCAGCTTGTCACCATTACTGCCGAAACGTAAGATAAATTGAAAAATTGCCCTTCCACACAACAATTGATAAGATAAGATTTTCACCAAACTTTTCAGTATGAGCTACCTGAATGTAGAACTTTGAAAATGGACCTAATGGGAATTTGTTGCAAATTTATAAAATATAGTAGCAGAATGGACCCTTGAACTCCATTTACAAACTAAAACCTCTCGCAGAAAGCACTAACCGTGACTTTGCATTTAATCACGCAACTATATTTGGGGGAAGAAATTACCCCCACTTTTGAATATAACATGGTGCGTTCATTTTGCGATAGTCATATCATATTGATGCACTGTAACATTTAGTGCCAGAGGAGCTTACACACGGGCTCAAATTGCTACATCGCAATACCAAGAGTAAAGTTCGAAGTTTATCAGGCATATAAAAACCCCTCCGTGTGCCTTTCGATGTTCATAAGGGAGCACGTGGAAAATTCAACGTCCGGCGCCTTATGTACTCTATGCTGACGATATTTCCCTAACGTCTTACAACATTTGTCACCATTTTCGGATGTATGACCTTCCGGAATCTGATCAACACGCTCATAGGCATTTGGCGTGTTCGTGGTGAAGCTCTTCAAATGTTGTTGCCTGAATGAGTTGATTGAAGCTTCGAAAACTGGCGGGGGACAGTCTGGCCTTGATATTCGTGTTGAAATAGTCGCATTTCCTGAGTTTAGACCAAACAGCAAATTTAGCGATGTTAATGCGCCAAGCGGCTTCAATTTTGATGTCGCCATGAGTATAAACAACGTTTCCTAAATATAGAGTTTTTCCGAATCATACATACATACATACATATACATCATACATACATTTAAGCAAATATGCAGAGCACGGTGCCCCATCAGACAGAGGGTCTTGATTTTGTTGGTGTTTATCTTCCCACTATATGACGTATTCCCCATTTCCTGATACGGTATACGATGAAAAATCTACCTCCCTCACCAACGGAATAGCGGAAATGTTTTTGTCACAACGTACAATATGCAGTTACTAAATCTACTCCTGATCGCGATGGTCGATTTGATTCGTTGCCAATCAGTCGAAATCTCATTGATCTTGCAGCAGGAGAGTGTTCCAAGAGTGTGCCAGCAATTATGACGATGACGAGGCAGTGAAAGCCGGAAAACTCCACAAAACTTTCACCGTTGTTGTTGTTATGATCACCAAGACCATGCTGCTCTATCAGATATCGGACCAATGTTTTGCAAAGCCCATCCTGACCTTCAAATCACCCATAACGATCAAAATGTCAGTTTGAAAAAGCTTTTCTTAATTGCGAGTAGTTGCTTATAGAAAGCATCCTTCTCCCTGTTATTGGGAATCTATGTTGGCACATAGCGCTATACAATCGCCACATTTCTTAACCTGGACCGGAATGTTGCAGTGGGAATTCTGTCAGAAACCGGTTACCAGGTCATGAGAGTACGCCTTGCGGATCCAGAGTACACTAGGGCAGTGTCGCAGGAAAGATAGGAGCAATCTCCAAAGTCCCACCACTTTACTTCGCTTCGGCCCAGCATATCCAGTTTATATTGCTGAATTTCGCGGTCAACTTAGAAAAACCGGCCATTTGGGGGAATTTCGGTTTTGTTAAAAACAAAACCTTGTTCAAATCAGTTTACTGTCTGTCTGTCACACGTACTTTTCTCCGAAGCGCTATACCGATAGACATCAAATTTCGTGGAAAGGTGAGAACTACGCACACAATGAGTTACATCTTTCTACGTTGAATTTAAGGGGGAGGGGGTCCCCATATATACGGAAGAGGGGTGTACAATTTTTTTCACTGAATACAGTCATGTGGACCGTCAAATGAAAGGCCTTCATTAGTACTTCCCTAGTGCGGTATTAGTTTTGAACCCGTTCGCGAAACGGGGGACTAAGGGTGTCATAAAAGGGTTACTAAAAAATTAATCAGAAACTATTCAGGCCCGAAAACAGCCTTCATATTGATATCTGGTTAAATAAAGGTAATAATTGTAAATTTATAATATTTTTAGACTTAAGTTCATCCTAGACCCGTAATATAGGTTTTATTATGAAGCATCTTATTGGGGAGTTTGGTGGAAATTCCATCCAATCCAAAGTTACAGTAGGTCAAAGTGGCCTCTTCTGTGTTCTTCCTTAAAGGACAAAATGTTAGTACCACATCGAATTGAATATCGGGTGTGTTCAACGGATGAACACTATAAGCTATATATAAGTGAAACCATCGTGAACCTAAATATTATTGCATAAAAAACCAATGAAACCTTGCATACTTGAGGCGCCCAACTTCCGGTTTCCGATTTGTTTATCACTCTTTTAAGAAGAAACCACAGCAAAATAATGGAATTGGAACCCGTGCATAAAGCCGTCATTTGCTGCAACCCTGGAAACTCAAATGCGTTAGACACAACCATCGGGTCTAGACTATGGACCACTTATGTTCATAGAATTAGCCAGCATGCTCCGGCTATGCAATTCAGCTGTGATGTGCTTTGTGATTCCTTTATATTAAAAATTTGAAGCCAACAGTTTTCTTATATGCAAGTGAATTGAAAAGTGGTGAAGCTATTGCTTCGAAAAGCGGACGCAGGAATAGATCTTATCAAGTAATATTGAGTGTATGTACCTAAAAGAAGCCGGTAAAAGCCAGTAGATTTTTTTGTTGTCTAAATGTTATTATACTTTTCTATCGCATATAGAATGCGTCGGGAGCCTTTCTGCCTTGGTTTCTGAAACACGGTCTGCATGCGACAGAACAATAAAATTATGACAACAACGGAAAAATGGTCTCATTTTTACGCCAAGATTAACTAACTACACACTCCACACCCAACAATATTATAAAAATCACGATTTTTAGAGCATTCTGAACTACGTAATTACGTTGAATACAACTTTTCCGGTAAAAGTAAACCAGACGACCAGCTATTACATATATAACTAAATTTTCATTTTATTCTAAAGGCGAAATTATTCAGCTCGTTATCTTATTAATCAATGAATAAACATGAGCAGTTTACATTTACAAGTAGTTTTATATTGACTGTTTTCACGTGTATGCAATTTGATAGTAGCACAATGGATTCCATTAATTTTGTGCTCCTTCAAGACTGCCTACATAGATCCGATGGTTCATATTCCGGGATATTACATGCACAATTTGAAATACGTAAATAGGTATATTCATTTCATATTTGAATTTGCGCAATTTGTTAGTACAAAGTGTTTTGCCAAGGTCAATAACAAGCTCAGGTTTAGTTCTGTCTTGCGAGTGTAATCAAGTGTGTGTAATTAACATCATGATGCAGTCGTTAGAGTAATTTGTCTAGAATGCACATAAGCTCAACCAATTGATGACAGTTCACGTAGTAAGCGATTAAATATTATGCAAAAATATGAGAGCATTCACATTATATGGATCCATTAAAGTATTATAACAAAAACAGTAATAAAATATCGGCACTGGGTTTTCATGAAAGTGAAGCAGACTAAGACACGAAATTAGCGCCGTTATTTGAATAAATATTCTGACGACCAGAAGAAAGAAAAACTTTCCATTCAATGAGGACAGGTGCCTTACTTTCCATTAAAAGAATTTGAAACTGCTTTATACATACATATGCATTACGCATAGCCACTTACATAATGAACACTAAATAGTGGGATTTTTACGATAGGTTACAATAGTCATTTGATACAAGTGTTAGGTGGTGGACACTTTAACTGCTGGATAATATGAATAGAGTCTAATTCATCCATGGTGGCAAACAAATAATCCCATAGAATTGTAATATAAGAGTCTCCAACTCGAGCGAGAATTCTAACCATATAAGCTGGATATTCTGGATCTAAGCGAGATAAGATGATGGCACTCTCGAGAACACTCCTCTTCCTTTTCCAGCAATGTGCTCCTGTATTCTGGAAGATCAAGTGGTAGCAGATGCAAATCTGGTACAGATTGTTTCTGACGGCTATCGCAAGGCGTTTTCTCTTGACCTGGGTCTTGGGACCTGCAAGAAGCCAGTCCCAGTTAAAAAAGTCACAATTTTACAGTGGTATGTACCAACGGAGCGTTTCTGTATAGTGGAGAAGGATACTTTCTACGAACTATGGCACACAGTTCAGGAGAGACTTCGTACCGGTGACATTACGATTGAGACGGGTGATTTGAATGCCAAAGTGAGTTCTGACAATACCTTGCTCGCACATGGAATGGGAAAGCATGGTCTTGGGAGTATTTGCCGCCATCAAATACGCTTCTTTCTCGTGTGATAAGCAGGTTGTCAGCCACGTCCGGAAGGAACGGCATAAGACCCAGCTGGATGCGGAATTGTCGAAGCAGACCAACGAAAGGATGGGATTGAAGGCTCTATTGACTGTTGCGAGTGATGGGAGGCCTGAGGCGATCGAATTCCATGGTCCTGTAATGGGTGTTAACGGTCGACATTTCATTCAAGATGACGAGCAGCTAAAGAGGTGGAACACTTCACCACGGTTTTTAGTCGTATCAAATCGGGTGAAGTTCTTGTGAATGAAATGGCTGCTGACCGTAACAAAACAGGACTGTTTCTCCAAGCAGAAGGGGGGTTCGGCGGTTTCCCCGCAGAGTTATTCATCGCTCCACATACAGTTCCTGCAGATCAGTTGGACTTTTCACAGAGAGTTATAATCATTAAAATTTCAAACAAAGGCGCCCGTTTTGTGTTTGGCAATAGGCTATGATCAGATAGGCGCATGATGGCGCAAAATGTCATATGATCTGCACCGAAGTAAAATTCCGAGGAAATTGAGGTCCAAAGCGGTGTTCAATAGGGTTGTATCTTCCTACCCCCCTTGTTGTCCTGTCTGAAGGAAGTGGAGGCGCTCAAGGCACGATGACATCTTTCCTCAAGCACCTTGACTATGCAGATGACATCTATTTTCCCTCCCACCGGGTCATGCCCCTTGGCCAAATGACTGTGGATCTGAAGAGGGCGACAAGTACAGTTGAACTGAAGATAAATACCAAATAAACTCAAGGTCACGGGTCATTGTACTTACGTAAGCTGGATGTCGCCCGTTGCATTAACAGCGCTAGATCAACTAGATCGTTGCTTGTCCAAAATCTGGAAATGCTGTTATCTCAACACCAAGATTAATTTGAGACTGTTCTATGTTAGTGTTCCTTCTGTGTTGCAATATGGGAGTAGCACACGAAGGGTTACCCCCACTGTCTGAAATATCATCGGAGTACGCTGGCCCGATTCTACGTGAAAAGAAGAACTTCTTCGACGCACAGTCCTGTCACGCGTACGCGATGTGATCGGAAGACGAAAGAGGCAGTGGATAGGTCACGCATTCAGAGGAGGCGTCTATTCCATTGCTGGCTACGCCATGTAATGGAACCCACTCTCCCAAAATGATCGACGAGTGCGTGGCCCCAAAATCACTTGGCCCGCAACGGAGGAATGTGGGCATCTCGGGAAGTGCTGGGGCTAGCTGAAGGGTATTTTAGTAAGCCGTGAATGAAGGCGCATCAATATAGTTGAGGCACTATATCTAACCAAGAGATGAATATATAAGTGTCTACAGATGCTAATTAGCGCCTTCTTGATTATCGTTAAATTTTATTTGTATGTCTTATCTTTATATTAAGGCAGTATCTTAATTTGACACTTTTTCACAAAAGTGGTCAAAGTGTAGTAAAGGTCCCCCCATGGCGCATAAAACCTCGAAAACACCTGCTGAACCAACACCAACAGCTCTACTACCAAACCTTATCTCCACCTTCACATGGTGAGCGCTGCGAGCTCATTCTTAACGAAGAGCTGCAGACGGAGAAGAATGAAGGTGGATCTCCCGTGCCTGAAAACGAAACAAATTGTACCAACTGGGCCTCCAGGTTGGGGGTTGAGAGGGGCTGATAACCCTACACGGAAAACAACTTGTTACCAAGCCACAAGACGAACCTCGGGCTGGACTGATAAAACAGCGACAACGGAATATCAATTTGTGAATTTTCTAATGGAGCCTTCGCTCCCTACAGAGATGGAGCTGCCAAGCAGATAGCCGGCACCCTGACAAGCAGCTCCATCTCTGTGTAGGGAGCGAACGTTCCATTAGAAAATTCACAAACCGTTATATGTCCCAATGTAGGGCTGATGTAAAAGCATTGCAGGAGATGCGTTGGACAGGGGCCGGTTTCCTGGAGAAGTGTCACTATATCATATATTATAGCGGTCATCCAGTAAACCATGTGCTCGGAGTAGGTTTTTTAGTTAGCCAAAAAATGATACCTGCTGTTATCGGCTTTGAAAACATAAGTGAAAGGCTATGCACTCTGCGCTTGCGAGGCAAATTTAGAAATATAAGCCTACAGAGGAGACTGCAGAGTCGGAGAAGGATAACTTCCACGAGGCGGTAGAACGAACCCTCGAAGCCTGTCCCAGATATGATATCAAAATCATACCTAGGGATTTTAACGGCGAAGTAGGGACGGAGTCCGTATTCAGGCGATACGTTGGCTCTCATAGCTTACATCAAAATACAAATGATAACGGATTGCGGATTATTCAACTAGCAGTATCAAGCGAAATGATTATTGGAAGTACCTGGAAGTGGTCTACAAACAAACGTGGGCCGCTCCAGACGGGACCACTTTCAACCGAATTGACCACGTGCTGATCGAGCACCGCCATCTCCCAGCCTTGATAAGTATCAGGACATATAGGGACCAATATAGACGCGGATCACTATCTTGTTACCATCGTGCTCCGAGCTCGAATAACAACACCACCCGGAATCTGACAATCAGGTGAGAGTTTGCACTGAAGCCATCCACAACACAGCCGTTCGCAGTACCTATAAGGGCGAAATGCATGCCGCAATAACCGCATTCAACAGAGATCCTGGAGACGAAGCATTAACAAATCATCTTCATAATCACCTGAAGAACGTTATCATAAATAAGGCCACAAACATAGTTGGCCCCAGCCGCAAAGGGAGTTGGAACGGCTGGTTCGACGATGAATGTTAGTTAGCAACGGAACCTAAGAATGCTGCATACCGAGTAATATAGCATTCTCAAAGGACGCGGGCACGCGCGGAGACTTATCACGAACTCCGTCGAGCGGAGAAGCGACTTAACAGACGGAAAAAAGGAAGCCTGGGAGAACCAACAGGTCTGTGAACTAGAAAAGTACAGGGAGCAATCGCACCAGACGCGCAAGTTTTACCAACAAGTCAGTAGGATGAAGCCTTACACACCTTGATGCTCATCCTGCCGAGACAAAGAGGGAAATCTGATTTCTGACAGAATGGGAACATTGACCCGATGGGTTGAGTGCTCTGATGAACTACCGATCAACCAGAACCTGACGTCGGACAAATACTGCCGCACGAAGTACTGAAGAAACAACCCGTGCAATTCATCGGCTAAATCATAAGTCGCCAGGACCCGATGGAACCCACACCAATTCGACTGGGTTAAATATGGAGGCGACCAATTACACCAAGAGATTCATCAACTTAAACCCAAGCTGTGGGACAGCGACTGGGAAAGAGGCATTATCTGTCCCATAAATAAAAGGGAGATATCACGCAATGCAGCAATTATAGAGCTATCACGTTGCTGATTACCATCTATAAGATATTCTCCGCTATCTTGCTAGGTCGGATAGTCCCACACGCCCAGAACATCATTGGCCCACACCAAAGAGGCTTCACTCCAGGTAAATCTGTAACAGATCAGATTTTCGCTGTGCGGCAAGCGATGGAAAAACTGTTGGAATATGGGTATCAGCTGTACCATCTTTTCATCGACTTTAAATCCGCCTATGATAGCATAGCCAGGATAAAACTGTATACGACCATAAGAATTCGATATCCTGACGAAAATAATAAGATTGACTAAGCTGACCCTGACCAATGTGCGAGGCCAGATAAAAGCAGCAGAATCACTCTCAAGACTATTCGACATCAACAACGATCTACGACAAGAGGATGCCCTATCATGCGTCCTCTTTAACCTGGCCCTCGAGAAAGTGATCCGTGATGCTGAGGTAAATGCAAGAGGTACGATCCTCTTTAAGTCCACTCAACTAACGGTCATAGGGTCAAAGCTCTTACTATACAAGACAATGATCTTGCCAGTTCTCATGTATTCCTCGGAGACTTGGGTTCTTAGCAAGAAGAATTGCGAACTCTTGGCCGCGTTCGAGAGAAGAATCCTCCAAAGAATTTTTGGCCCCCTACGTGAG
Organism: Hermetia illucens; assembly: GCF_905115235.1. NCBI lineage: Eukaryota > Metazoa > Arthropoda > Insecta > Diptera > Stratiomyidae > Hermetia > Hermetia illucens. The sequence continues at coordinate 93,669,726 of NC_051849.1, read as the reverse complement.
GATGGACGATTCCGTAGCCTACATAACGACGAAATCTATGAGCGATACCATGACCGTCAGGTTGTGGATAAAATCCGGCTCAATAGGTTACAGTGGGCGGGTCACTTAATCTGTATGGATGACGATGATCTAGCCCGGAAAGTCTATAAGGGTGATATCTATGGTAGAAAAAGAAAACGACGCAGACCCTGTCTAAGATGGAGCGATGGCGTAGGTCAGGACGCCAGATACCTTTGAGGGATGTCGAATTGGTGGACCTCGGCGCAAAACCGGGATGTCTGGAGCTCCTTATTAAGGCAGGCCTAGACCGGATACCGGTTGTTGCGCTGTTGATGATGAACGAAATAATTTTAAAAACAATGATGGGTATGTGGGTGGTAACACAAGGATTAAAGTTTATTAGAACAGTTTTGGAAGTCAACGTACATAATTCGGCGCATAGTCCGAAGAAGTTACAAGTATAATATAGTATATATAGTAAGTATACTATGTACATATCTTGTTTCCTTCCTTAGTGTTGATTCATCATATCTCTACTACAAAATTATGATAAGTAATATTGGTATAAATGCTGGCAGAAAACAGGTTTGTTGACGATGACATCAAACAGAATGTGTTTCCCCATCCTAAAAGAAAAATACTACTAATCCTGCATTTCCTGTAATTTTATGTCAGTACAACGAATCTTTTAACGACAAGCTTCTCATTTGTACAAATTGTCCGATGTCATTTTCTTTATCGAAATTCGCATAATTTTGCATTCGGCCATGACTTGTAAACGTGAAAACAATTTTGACAAACAACAATTTTGTACTGTGAATCAGCTTCGAAGCAAATGCAAGAATCTTAGATTGATACACCTGCGTTGAGTTTTTGTCTTAGAAATACAAAATAAGTTCAGGGAATCACAGTTTCCTCAAAAGCAAATCATTATCAGCGTCCATGTCGTATATCTTGTATTTGTGATCTTCAAATTCCTAAACAATTATTTCTAACACGGTCTTAACTGCCTTAACGATATCTCACAAGGTCAATACTAATTGAACGGCGCACTAAGAAAATCTTGACCGAATGTTATTCGGAAGTTTTTCATGAATTCGAGTAAGAAAACAAGTTAAACTCTCAAAGTACGCTTGCAAGAATGCACAAAAAATATGGCCTAGGTGTTAAGCTGCGTCTAAAAAGCGTATCTTTCAAAGTCACCTTGAGTTTCGAAAGTTGCAAAAATTCCTAACTCTTGTAGCCGCGCCTCGCTCATCTTATTATTGCTATTCTGAACGGGTTGGTGACCAATGTGTATATATTGCTGTAGATCAGTTCGATGAACACGTTTCTGCAACTGGTTTGGAATCTCCCCAAGTCTCGTGACAGAAGAATTATGACTTTGCTTCTTTTGGTCATGATGTGGAGGATATCGGTAAGATTCGAAGACGTATGTGAACATATACTATAATAATCAAGGTAGGAATTTTAATCAAGCCTCTTATGCGTTATTACTATAGATTGGATTCTTAATCAAGGTCGAGTAAGTTCGCTGTATTGGTGTTGGTAAGACGAGCCTCCAAAGCCTTTCTTGGCGATGAGGGCTTTCTGAAAATAACCGTAAATTGGTTGTCGCATGGTAACAGAAATGTTCGTTGCTATTTTGTATTAGGGTTTTGTAATGTAACGACCAGCTCTGCGTATTCCCGTAGAATTTGTATATGCGGAACATGGTATTTTGTAGGTAGTTCAGAATTTAGCAAACACAGCACAGTGGTTCAAATGCTGTATCTATTGTAAAGAAAAGAAACTCGAAAAAATCGAATGTATAGCAATTTCGTAAAATGTGAACCTAATGAAACTGCAATACCCACAGAATGTAACGGTACCAAAAATATGTAATTCTATGGTAAGTTAAGCATGTTACACGTGCCTGAGAAGGAGCAATTAGTGTGTAGCTATTTCACAGGTAGTTTTTTTCGAAGTTTATTATTTATAAAGACAATAAAAAAATCCGGACAATTCTTCATCATTAACGGCGCAACAACCGATATCCGGCCTGGACCTGTCTTAATAAGGAACTCTAGACATCCCGGTTTTGCGCCGAGGTCCACCAATTCGATATCCCTAAAAGCTGTCTGGCATCCTGACTTACGCCACCGCTCCATCTCAAGTAGGGTCTGCCTCGTTTTCTTTTTCTACCATAGATATTGCCCTTATCGACTTTCCGGGCTGGATCATCCTCATCCATACGTATTAAGTGACCTGCTCACCGTAACCTATTGAGCCGGATTTTATCCACAATCTGACGGTCATGGTATCGCTCATGAATTTCGTCGTTATGTAGGCTACGGAATCGTCCATCCTCACATAGGGAACCAAAAATTCTTCGGAGGATTCTTCTCTCGAACGCGACCAAGAGTTCGAAATTTTTCTTGCTAAGAACCCAAGTCTCCGAGGAATACATGAGGACTGGCAAGATCATTGTCTTGTACAGTAAGAGCTTTGACCCTATGGTGAGACGTTTCGAGTGGAACAGTTTTTGTAAGCTGAAATAGGCTCTGTTTGCTGCCAACAAGCGTGAAACTGTTATCGGTTGGGATTTTCGACCCTAGATAGGAGAAATTATCAACGGTCTCAAAGTTGTAGTCTCCTATCTTTATTATTCCGGTTTGACCAGTGCAGTTTGATGTTGTTGGTTGGTTGGTTTTTGGTGCTGACGTTGCCACCATATACTTTGTCTTGCCTTGATTGATGTGCAGCCCAAGATCTCGCGCCGATTGCTCGATCTGGATGCAATACTTAGTAAGGGTTTATGATGCCTTTGAATCAAGTATATATAAGCTGATAAAAGACTGAATATACCTTAGTGTTATTCTAACCGTTATTGAAATAAGTCGTGGAAACAAGCGGTACGTAAAACTTTTTATTTGGAAATTTTATCAACTTTCTCCAAGCCTTTCAACCCTATTTTCATCAGCATTTCCAGCGTTCTTAGGCTTTTCGGAAAGAGTTAAATAATCCCTTTTTATTTGTTTTTAATTTAGCTGCAGTTTACCATTAAACGAAAATGTTCGTTTCAAAAAAGATGGTTTACAACGTTTGGTGCAAGGAAAAGCTTTTGTCGTGGCGAATCGCGTACTCTCACTACTAGGGTGTAATGAACACTCCTCCATCGAATATAACAATCCTAATTTGAAATTTCACATCCGCTTTATCAAGAAAATGGCCTATTGCAAACAGAACAAAACATGTTTTCAAGGCTCATAACAAAGAATGGCTTGTTGGTGAAATTAATTTCCTTGGGAATTTGAAAAATTCTAATAATATTGACGTTGTTGGACCAAGTTGCTCGATTTCAGGTCGGCCTTCGAAGGACTTTGAAGAAAATAGTGAAGGAGCGAAATTTTCACCCGTATTTTTCTCTGTCAATACCACATCCAACGAAGAGCTTATGCTCGCAACTTGAGCCAGTTTTAAATATTTATCCATATCATATTGGTAGCAAAGGAAAAATGCTACCGGGACACAATATCCATTACTGATGTTTCAACGGAAATCACTTTGCAAAGCTCAGTCCACCATACAGCGGAAATGGTATTTGAGGTACGAAAGGAAGTTATGAGGAAAGGAAGGCAAAGTGAACTAGTTATGGCATATAAATGGGGCTGTGGTGGAAGCAGTGGCCATTCAACTTACAAACAAAAGTCCCAGGATAACAGATAAATCCGACAAAAATTTGTTTGCAGTTTGCATTGTTCCTTTACAGCTTAAGGAAAATTCTAAAACTATTTGGCAAAATCCGCGGCCGTCATTTACTCCAGACCTATCACAATTGTATTTCAGAAAGAGGGAGGATACATAATGCTACAGAAAATTGAAATTGAAATTGGAAAAGTCGAAGATAACATTTTCGCAATTGCCGCTCAATATGAAACATAGTTTTCACTCAACGATAATAAATGGAAAAGTATTTAGTACTATTGAAGGATACTCGTTTCAAGTATGTGGAATATGCAAGCCAGCCCAAAAATTATGAACAACTTACTTGAATTACAAACTGTATAGTAAACATTCTGTTTAAGAATCGAGGGATTCCTAAGGCCGCCATCCACTTAATGGCGAACCGGACCAGTTCGAAGGAAACATGCTTTCACGGTTGTGGTCCCCGGAACTTTCATCCTTGGGCAAGCACCCAAATTACAAGATTTATGACTTCCGGTTTCGTCCAGAGCAGAGGCAACTCATCAGAGGCTGCCTCACCTCTGCCTTGGGAGCAATGCGACCGAAGTGGTTATAAGGTGGTATTTGCTCTCTTTTAATAATTCAGAAACACGTCCTGTGTATGAATTATAACGAACACGAACATAGGGCAGAGGTGGGGCAGCGTCTGATGAATTGCTGTTCTGGAAGAACATTTGTGTTCTACAAGAAATTCGATGATACGGTCCCAAAAGCTGCGACATAGAGCACGAACGCGTTAAAAAATTTCTCTATTTTGATAGCCCACGCAGTCAATATAGTCTTGGCATCGCCATATCTGAGGGTTTCCGGAATTCCACTAAAGTAGTCGAGCGATTTGATAACCGGCTGATGAAGCTCACAATTATATCAGCTTACCGCAATAACATTAATAATAATCCTTGGCGCAATAATCCATATTGGATCAAGCCCTTGAAATGTGTTAGAGCATTTCATTCAAGACTGTAACCGTGCACTATTTTACACTGTAGGATTCAATGTGGTCAGCATTGCGCTCGCCCGAGATTATTACCCTGATTTAACTCAGGTACTCACTCACAGCTGAGTCGACTGGTATCCGATGTCAATTCCATTTCCACCAGAGAGATTTGAACCGCGACCTTCCATATGACCACCCCATCTTCTAACCACTGAGCTATCCGCTGATCGCAAGCTTCACTTTTTCACTGGATATGTACCACAGACAGGTCAACCTGATGCTACCGTGCTGGTTGGTGACTGAATCGTTATTGCGGACGATCTGTAACAGACGGTAATAGGTGCCATTTGGAGTGTTTGAAGCGCGCGATGAAGGTAGAGAGCGCATAGTGATTTTGGTGGACACAAACGACCTTATACTTGTGCATACATGGTTCATCAAATCTTCCTACATTTTATAGTGGAAACAGTAAAATGCAAATTGACTATATCTTCATGAGACAGTTTGTTACCGTCAATTGCCAAATTTCGAAGGAGCAGAGAAAGCGAACGTTGTTGTCAGACCGTCCATTACAAAGATTTTTACGACAAAGTTGACATTTGGGATGGAAACAGATTTGTCAGAAGCCATTGTTAACACCACTGGAGTCAATCAAACAAATTAAATCTAGGAAAGCAACAGGACTTGACGACATCGCTTCAGCATGGAAAAAGAAAGCTAGTCCAGTAGAATGTACAAATTACCGTCCGATCCGATTGCTATCCTATACCACAAAGATTTTTGAATGCATTATTGACAAACGTATTCCCAAAATTATTCAACCGTAAACCAAGCTGGTTCGTTAAAAACTGCGGTATTACTGACGCAGGCTGCGCGGTTACAAGCATTGACCTCTTTACATTGCATTTACAGATCTGACTGCGTTCAATGTAAATTTATTTTTCTTGATCTGCAGGAACACCCCGGCCTGAGGATTAAATTCCTCTACCACGATCCGAAGGAAAAAATTCAAAGAGTGGTAAGTAATCGTGTTTCTATCAGTGTTCATCAAGGGGACACTATCTTGCCGCTCCTCTTTGCTCCCGTTATGAACATTCTCATACGAGATACCTACCGTCCAGCCCCCTACATACTGCTCTATGCAGACGACGTTTTCCTCGCTTATCATAGCGAAAGTGATCTCGAGCAGCTTGACCAAAAGTGGAATGATCGTCTCATGCAACAAGGTCTGGGACTGAATCTGAATAAAACTGAATCTTTAACGACGGATTCAAATGGAACAGATGCTATCATTGTCAGAACTGAGCAATTTATATATCTCGGGTGAATGCTATCAGCCAAGGGTAAGCATAACCACGTTATGAGATTACTTCACGCAATAGCGCAACTTGTATGAAGTGGTGTTCCACAACTGGCGTTCTTTGTGATTGAGCCATCAATCAATATAAAATTATTACCAGTGTCGTCCGTCCTGGCACCCCTAATGATTCTGAATACTGGCCGACTATAAAAGACAATGAACATCGCCTCAGGGTAATGAAGACACAAATGTTGCGTTGGACCAGTGACGTAGTACGACATGATCACATCTGAAACAGGAACATCCGTGATGATATGAAAAAGACGTCTTCGGTAGTAAGGACATGTATTTCGCGGTTATGAAACACCACTTGCTAACATTGGTCTGAACCGAAACAACCTTGAATAGATACGCTACTTGATGATTGGAGACCCTCTCGGTTCCATCCAGATAGGCGAATGATCGGCTAAAATGACGCAGGAACTTCATTTGAGTAAATATCGATATGGAAAGTATTTTGAGGCCTGGCGACTGTATAGAGGCAGTCTTAGGATTTTTTCAGATTTTAGGGTTGGGTAGTTTTTGAGAATGGATTCGTTAAAGAAACCATCAGTTTGGAACTGTTAAAGCTATTATTGTATGAATGAGTTTTATTTCATTTAAAAAGTCTGAACTTTCTTATTTTGCATTCTTCCCTTCCATAGTTGTTTTCAAAAGTTAGAATCCTTCATGTGGACAGAATACCAGGTGATGTTATCTTCAAATGAACATGTTAACAGGATGATATGTTACCTCTTCACTAACTGCCATCAAAAACTTGATTAGGGTCGGATGTAGGCGGTGACGTCTTGGAAATTGATTACCCAATTAAAACCCGTAGCTTTTCCTTCTGAGAACAATGTTCACTTCATATATATCCTTATTTCGGGAGCTACTTACTTTAACTACTCAATTGTGAGGTAATATGGGTTTAACTACTCAATTGTGAGGTAATATGGGTTTAAATATGATATCAATATACCAATAAAAATAAACAAATCCATTCCTCCGAATCCTCATGAAAAAACAAATGAAGCTATTGAACAACGGACTAAGCTTTGCAATCCGAGGTCAAGCAAACAAATCAACGCATATTCGCCGATATTGTCGTAACAGCAGACAAGAAAAATAACATTGTCAAGACCAGGAACAATAACATCACAGAAAATGAAAAGAAGATAATTAACAATCTCAGCCAGCGAGCCGGCATATTATATTAAAGCAGACAACGGGAGCACAAGGTGAAGGAAAAGCTCGAGAATTGGTTTTACAACAAACACACGATTGATCTTCTACGACTACTCATGAAAAAATTGAACAAAGGAATGTTAAAAAATTGTAGGAAACCTGTCTGAAAATCTTAAAACCCTGCCCTAATAGAGGGTTGGCTACATTAACAACAAAGTGGCGTACAATGGAAAACTAAGGCAAAATAATATATGAAGTGAATCACAATCTCCATGGAAGAAAACTACTTCACCTTTAACGGGCAATCTGTTCTCTTTTCATCAAAGAAATTTTAATGGTCAGAACGCCGTTAATTTCGGCCTATTTATATAAGTCGTTCGAATTCCAAAATTCGAAGAGATATGTAGATGACATCTGCTCCGCCATTGGAAAAGACGACCTCACACACTCTACTCAAAACTCTCCTAGGATCAAGTAAGAATTCAATCGAGAAACTGACCAAATTTGGAACATGTAAAAATTCCTGCGCTCATTGGAACAAAGTATACAACTGACAGACCGGAAGCAACCCGTACCAAAAATTTTTATGGAATAGCTTGTTGCCCCATACCATGAACGTTTTTGAACACATTCTTGACAACCGTATTCGTGACGTCGTTCAAATAACCGTGAATCAAACTGGCATTGTCAACAATCACGGAACTACCGATGCAGTACACGCTGCGCGATTACTCATAGAGAAACACCGTGAGAAGCCTTGTCGGTTCTAATGCCAGAAGTGTGTCCGGATAGCTGAGTGGTTAGAGCGCAAGGCTGTCGTACGGAAGGTCGCGGTTCAAATCTCACTGGTGGCAGTGGAATTTGTATCGTGATTTGACGTCGGATACCAGTCGACTCAGCAGTGAATGAGTACCTGAGTCAAATCAGGGTAATAATCTCGGGCGAGCGCAATGCTGGCCACATTGCCTCCTAGTGTACCGTTACGGTCTTGAATGAAGTGCTCTAACACACTTCAAGGCCCTGATCCAACATGGATTGTTGCGCCAACGATTATTATTATTATTATTAATGCCAGAAGTGCGGCAGTGCGGTAGGTTAACTTGATCTACCACGATCCGAAAAGTAAAGTTCGAAGTTTGACGGATATATTAAAACCCCTTCGGGTTTCTTCGGTGTTCATCAAGGAAGCGCCCTCTCACCACTCTTACTTGTTCTTGTTATGGACACTGTCACGCGGAACATCCAACGTCCAGTGCCCTATACACTGCTTTATGCAAATGTTTTGCATGCGAGTCATAGCAAAAATGGAATGATCGATTCATGGAATATGATCTCAGATTGAACATGAATAAAACAGAACTTCTGTCGACCGATCTCCATGTAACAGGCACTATCACTCTAAGTGGCAATGACCTGCCTAGAACTGAGCATTCAAACAAATACCACCTTGTAACCACTTCGGTCACGCTGCTCCCAGGGCAGAGGTGAGGCAGCGTTTAATAAGTTACCTCTGCCCTGGACGAAACCGCAAGTCATTGCTTCTGTAGTTTTGGTGGTTAAAATGCTGATTTAAATTTCATATTAAGTTTCAGTGCTGTCCATTTAATAAATAGATGAAAAATAAGGTTGAATAACCCCCCCCCCCCCCCTTAGAAAATGACAATATGTGTTCTTTAAGCCGAAATAGTAGTTCCACCTGCAAAATTACCATATCCGTTAGAAAACCGAATTCGGAACGCTCATTTCTTAATTATAATGGTTTCAATGCTGCTTCTTTTCAGATTTTTCGATTGGGTAGCTTCTGAGAATGGGTCCGTTAAAGAAATGAGCACTTTAGACCCCGGCATTCCCCACTTTTCCAAAAAATGTCAAAACTAAGACTGGTTTCGCGATCGCTTGAAAATTAAGACTTGATTTGGAAAATACTAATCGAGACCTTTCATTTGATACCCCACATGACTCTATTCAGTGAAAAAAATGTACACCCCCTTCCTGCATGTATAGGGAATTTGGCGTAAAAGGATGTAACTCACTGTATGCAAGAGTGTTCACAGTTCCCACCTTTCCACCAAATTTGGTGTCAATCGCTGCAACTGTCTCCGAGAAAAATGCTTGTGACGGACAGACAGACAGACAGTAAACCGATTTTAATAAGGTTTTGTTTTACACAAAACCTTAAAAATGTTAACTCGCATTGAAATGATCCTCACAATTTAAACCTGACGATAGCGAACCACTTCTTCCAAAATTTCCTTTTCCTTTTGTGGAGTTATTTGTGCAACAAGGCACGAAAAAAAATTTCATCGTCCACCTTGGCATTTCACGCGAGAAATTAATTTTGACAGTTTTATATTTTTATGCATAACTGACAGTTGCCGGGCTACTGAAGTTTCTTGGCGTGTTTTCCGTCATTAGTGGAAACAAGGCGAGGAATCCATTGTCTGTTTTTGGCACGCTCTTAGATGCGAATGTAATCTCTTGGCTGGTCCAGTGGTTTCTATGAATGGGTTCTTGATTAAGTGCTATATCTTCACCTCTTCCTTCTTCGTAATTATTATCAAATCGAAAACCAGATTTGAAGGGTTTTAATCGAAGCCTTTCGTTGGATACTCTACATAGCTACAATTGATGAAAAACATTTTACGCCCCTCTTTGCATGTATTGGGGGCATCCCTTAAATTCGACGTAAAGCGATATTGTCTTTTTTTCAAGGGCAAAGCTGATAACCACATAGCGTCGTTAATTAATTTTCAATATTGGTTACAACTCTTTGTTTGTGGTTAATAAACGTCAACTTGGAAATGGTTTTTTCGGCTAATTCCTTGGATTGTATTAATTACAACGTGGCGAAGTCTATGCATCCATAGTTAGATAGAATAGTGAGCAGGTGCATCCAAACGTTGGTAAAATATTTAGATAATGTGGTTCAATAAACTTCATTAAAGAAATATTGAAACAATGGGGATGAGCGAGTAACCTGGTTTAGGGCAAATCTTTACGCGATTATCATAACATCATTGTTGCTGAGCATAATTTGCGGCTTCCTGGCAAACGTGGTCCTCACGCCCATCCCGTGTGGCCACGCAGATTCATAGCCATAGTTAAGTGCCGAGTAAGATTGTGCCCGATTATTGTAGAAAAGAAACTCTTCTTGTCTGCCAACGCTCTAGATGTGAATTCGGACCTTCCTCGCGTGTGTGTTGGTGGTATCAACGCTGCAAACACATGGAATATACCTCAATGCTATTAATTAGGTACAATGGTGTGCGAATATCAGGAAAACAGTAAAATTATATTTTAAGAATTTGTTATTTTGTAAAAAAATCAAACGAGTTGCTGTAGGGAACAGGTTGGGATGGTGGGCAATGTAGAAACAGTAAGATCTTTAATTTTTCTTCTCTGTTGCGTTTGGCCGCAATCACATTTTTTGATTTATCTTAAAAAAAGGTGAACTGTACTAACTTGAGCAATCGAGACTTTCCCAAATCGTCGTTAATAGTGAAAACTACGACCCATCTATCATATTCGTGTACATGCTATATGTTATCCGAGAACATGTGTATATCTCATTTACATGATAATAAGAACCGCTTCATGTGCTTGGATTCAGGTTCAATTGCTTACGCAATATGTTAACTTTATTGCGGAAGAAAGCCACAAAACCTCCCATAGTAAAGTAATACTCTTGCTTTCTCGGTTTATATTTCTTTTGCGCTTGGAAAACCGGTTGACTATGCAGAGCGGGTGACAGTTCTGAAAAATTTCAGGTAAAGATGAACTAAGATAGAAATGTGTAGTTGGAATCACATTGAGAAATAAAAGAGGTTTATCTTGGAGCTGATAAATTTTGAACTTGAGATTTGAAGGGTTTTTTACGGGAGATTTTGGTAAATATCAAAATGTTCAAATTTTTTTTTTATTATCATATATTCATTGGAGCAAAAGCTCCGTCCTTATGGGCTACCCTGTATTACACTTTGGCTTACTTGAATGATAAATATTAAAAATGGTGTTCACTTGACAGAGAGCATTAACCCGAAGTCACACTTTATAGTTTTCCATGCGACCTTCAGTGATTTGCAGGAATAATTTGAGTAAGACCCACTTAAGTCATCTGAACCAACACGAATTATCTTATAAATAATCACGTTTCACTTTTTATGCTAACATTGAGTAGCCTTTTTTCTTGAAGGCTATTTGAGGAATTGCTAATCTCGCTAATGAGCGGTTCATCTGAGTCACCCGTCTTTCCTCCGGCTAATTGTGCTTGTAGTAGATACGTGAATCTTTCTTGCATGAGAATTTTCATCGGACAAATGCAATTTGTCTCTTTTCTAGAAACTACTGAGGTGAATTACTGCTAATTGAGTAATTTTAGTTGCTTTTGACAAAATTCGGCAGCGGAATGTAAACGACGCTTCAGAAATAAATAGAAAAGTGTGAAAAGCATGACCTAATGTGACAGAACGCATAGCCTTAACTAACATCCAAACGCACGAATTGCCTTTTAATGCATGAGAACCAATTTATGTTCCTCATACTTAGCTTACTGCTCTTGATCGACCCACAACAAGATTTATGTTTCATGATTACCTTGAAAGTATAACAGGTTCTAAGTTCTGTATCTTTGACTAGCACAGAAGGAAGTCAAATGTAGAAGGTCGTGCATTTTTTAGCATTACAATGGAGAAGATTAGCCGCGCTAGAGAGTGAATTCAAAATTAGAAGTGGTAGAAAAGAAAACGACATTCTGCTTGAACATTTTCATATGACTCAGAAAGATCAACTTAGTTTGGCTGGGTAGTTTTTTGTTCATATTAGGAAGCATTTCTAGTTAAGATAGCTTTTCCTCCAACAACAAAATTGTCGCCTTTTTTAATGGAATCTATTCGTTGTTACTTACATTTTGTGATGGATAAAGTTTTTCATTCAAGACTGTCAGGTCGGGGGCCCAACTGATGCACTGCTGAAAAGGATTGATGAAAGCTTGGAACATTCGAAAGCAATGTCAGCTAATCTATATACTTCTGCGGAACAAGCTGCAGGTGGCGACACTGCCTTTTCTTCTGAAGACTTGGTACCTCTTAGGTGAGGCTAGTGAATCTGTGAGAAAGCGAAAGCGGGGTGCTTAATAAAATTATCATTGCAGTAGGATCCAGAGTAAAAACACGGTCTACTCCCTTTTGACCAAGTTTTCAAGTTGTGCTTATATGATATTATCTTTACTACATCAAAAAATACCCAATGACCTTACAGTTTCGCATTCAGGGCGACTGGACTACAGAGGCTGGAAGAAAAACTTTTGAGAGTTTTGATGACCGAGATAGTATAAGCTTTTGTTAGCAGGAGAAGCCTACCTCCATATGCTATGCTGTCAAGCTATTTCACCTATGAAAGCTGGAACTCTATTAAGAAGAAATTGCTGAGAAAATAATCACCCGCATTTGAATGCTTTCGTTTTTCCCAAGTGATGACACCAACTTACCTGTAAAAAATAAAAAAAAAATAATTAGAAGTTGGAACGTATGATATGTGTAAATATAATATATTTTGATAAAATCTCCACTTATATATTGGGCTTGGAGTTTGAATGATTTAGACCAATGTCTCGTAAAAATTATTATTTGGGAACTACTTCACTAAGAATTCACTAATCAGTTTATCAAAAGCGCAATGATAGCTAATGGAGCACACTGTGTTGTGTTGCGCTGTTTCGATGTCACAAACTCCTAAAACCATGACTGCTGTGAGCAGACCAAGGGGAGCAGGATCCAGTCGGCTCAGATTTTCAGAGTCAATCCATAATATTTACGAACTATAACAGCTCTCCCACTCTGCCGCTATCTAAAGTCAGCAAAGGATTTGGCGGTCAAAGGGTAGTGTAAGTCCTAGGGCGAAACGTGGATTGGTACAAACGATGGAGCATAAAACTTTTGAAATTCTTGCTAAACTAACACCAACAGTTCTACTACCGAAGCCGATCTCGAACTCTACATGACGATCGCGAGTTCTTTCTTAATGAAAAACTGCAGATGGGGAAGGATGAAGACGCCAAAAAACAGGACAAATTGCAGCAACTGATACTTCAGGTTGGGCTTGTGGGGGGCAATATAGACTTGGATCATAATCTCATTGGCATAGTACGTTCGAAATACAACACCGTTTAGAATCCTCTCTTAGAGTCAGGTGAGAGTGAATCCTGAAGCCATCCACAACGGAGCCCTACGTAATACCTATATATAAGGGCGAAATGGATGCCGTGGTAACCGCACCTAACACAGATTCTGGAAATGGCCATAAACATATTTGGCCCCAATCTCAGTTTCCAAATGTGGAAAGAGAAACCCATTCACCGAGGTCATATAAAAAATTCATTGTTGCCAGACATTGACATCAAGTCTCCAACAAGTGGTTGACAAATGGTGTACTTTTCTATGAGATCGAAGCATTCCTAACTTCAATTCAGGATGCTTCGCACCCAAAAAAAAATTACAAACGGTACAACCTACATAACTCCTCAATCACTAACTCCAGTTGTAGCTTATGCAACTGTGAAGAGGAGACCATCCAGTACATAACATCTGCGTGTAGAATGGTGAGCAGTACCGAGTACACCAACTGTCATAACACCGTCTGCAAGATTCTCCATCGAAACCTTGCGTTGAAGTATAACTTATTGGCAACTTACCATCCTTACTATAGCTATACTCTGCAGAGAATCTTGGAAAATGATCGGATCAAACTACTGTGGGATCACACCGACCACAGTGTTAATCACAACAGGCCCGATCTAGTTCTGCTTCTCAAGGAAGAATGAGCGTGCTTCATAATCGATGTAGCCGTACCATTAGATCGGAACACTGAAAAATAGCAAGAAAAAATCCCTTTGGCGGACGGAGACTGCCGGAAATACTGAATGTAAGTTAGCAACGAAACGGAAGAACGCCGGGGACAATGCACCTTCAACCCTCAAACGCGGACATGCGCAGGGGCCTATCACAAACTTCGTCGAGAAGAGGACCGACTTCATAGAAAGAAAAAGGAAGTCTGGGAAAACCAACAAGTCTGTGAACCCAAACAGTACAAGGAGCGCGCAAGTTTTACCAACAAATCAGTAGGATGAAGCACCTCGATGGTCATCCTGCCGAGACAAAGAGGGAAATCTGATTTCCGACAGAATGGGCATATTGGAGCGATGGGTTGAGCACTTTGATGAACTGCACAATCACCAAATTATCGGTGAGCTGGAGGTCCCGCCAACTCAAGACGAAGAACAAATGCTGCGACTACTAAGCATGGAAGAAAAAGTCTGTGCAATCTATCGGCTGAAAAATGTTAAGTCGCCAGGAGCCGATGGAATTACAGCTGAACTGGTTAAATATGGTGGCGACCAACTACACTGAGCTGTTCATCAACTGATTTTCAAAGTATGGGACAGGGAATCATTGCCTGACGACTGGCAACCGTGATTATTTATCCCATACATAAAAAGGGGGATATCACGCAATGCAGCAATTATAGGTATCACGTTGCTGAGTACCATCTATAAGATATACCATATTCCCCACTATCTTGGTAGGCTCGATAGTCTCATACGTCCAGAATATCGTTTGACCATACCAAAGGGCTCCAAGCAAATCGGCAACAGATCAGATTTTCTCTGTGCGGCAAGCGATGGGAAAACTGTTGGAATATGGCCATCAGTTTTCATCGACTTCAAAACCGACTATGAAAGCATAGCCAATGTAAAACTGCACACGGCCATAAGAGAATTCAGTATCCCAACCAACTAGATAAAACTGACTAGGTTGACCCTCACCAGTTTGCCAGGCCAAATCAAATCAGCAGCATCAAGACCATTTAACATCAATGACCTGGCCCTGAAAATGTTGATGCGAGAGGTACCTCCTTTTCAAATCCACTCAACTATTGACCTATGCTGACGATATTGACGTTATGGCAAGAACAAACTGAAATGTACAATCAAAGCAAGCGGCGATTGGCGCGAGATCTAGGGCTGCACATTAATGAAGGCAAGATGAAGTGCATGGTGGCAATGTCAGCAGCAAAAACCAAAGAAACAACAGCATCAAATGGCACTGGTCAAATGAGAATGATTACAATAACAGCTATGACGATGAAATCCGAGCGCGGTTGTTGGCTGCCAAAGCTTATTTTAGTTTACGAAAACTATTCCGCTCAAAATGTCTCACCATAAGGTCAAAGCACTTGCTATATAAGACAATGATCTCGTCAGCCACCATATATTCCTCGGAGACCGGGGTTCTTAGCAAGAAAAATTGCGAACTCTTGGCCGCGTTCGAGAGAAGAATCTTCCAAAGAATTTTTGGCCCCCTGCATGAGGATGGACGATTCCATAGCCTATATAATGACGAAATTTACGCGTTTCACTAGGCGGGTCACTTAATCCATATGAATGAGGAAAATCTAGCCCGGAAAGTTGATATTTGTGGTAGCAAAAGAAGAAAGCGTGGCAAACGCTGTCTGAGATGGAGCGATAGACGTAGGCCAGCACGTCAGATAGTTTCGGACTGCAGCGCAAAACCGGGATGTCTGATGCTCTTTATTTTATTTATTTGTGTAAAACAAAACCTTATTAAAATCGATTTACTGTGTTTGTCTGCCACACGTACTTTTCTTAGAAGCGATACAACTAATTTACATCAAATTTGGTGAAAAGGTGGCATCAAATGAAAGGTGTCGACTAATATTTTTCAAAGCTGGCTGGAAATTGGTCATTTCTTTCACGGACCCATTTTCAGACAAACCCGAGAATCTAAAAAAAATCACAGAGCTGCCACTATACGTTGCCTAGGCTCCGAAATACCTTCCATTACAAAATCTGCCCAAATAAAATTAATAATAGTATATTACTATAATTTCTAGTAATTAATGGTAAAATGTGAATGTGAGTGTCACGTTAAAGCGAATATTTTGACATAATATATGCATACACATTACGTACTATGTACAAATGGGACAAATGTCTACTTAAATATTTTCACAAGGGAAAGACAGAAAACCATTTATACCTGAAGCGTCCAGCTTTTGGTTTCCCGGCTTGTTTATTTGTAGTTGTATTTTCGTCCTTCAAAATGATACCAATTAGACGTGCTAACATGGGTCGCAGACTTACGCTGCTGCAAGTCAAAGATATATATGAGCAAATCAAACTGACGAGCAAAACAAAGTGCCAACTGAAGTTAAACGGAATCGATGGAATCGAAATCAACAACGTAGCAATACCGCGTTTGTGTTTTCACATAGTTTAACAAGTGGGGAAACCAAACGCTGGACGCTTCAGGTATGAACGGTTTTGTGTCTTTCCTTTGTGAAAATATTTAAGTGGACATTGTTCCCATTAGTACCTAGCAGGTAATATATATGCGTATATTATGTCAGAAGCGACAGCTTTGACTTATTATAACTTTGTAGGATCATACTTCCTATTATATTACTGCAAAATTTCCTGATTCTAAGATGAACTTAAGGTGGGTTTTAAAATCAATCGGTTTGAAGGGTATTTCGGAGCCTAGGCACCGTACAATGGAAGCTTCGTGTTCTTTTTTAGATTTTTCGGTTAGGTGGGTTCCGAGAATGGATCCTTGAAAGAAATGTCCACTGTTCAGCCCCTGCTCTCCCATGTGATGTCAGAGTTGACCAGCTTTGAAAGGTGCTAATTGAGACCTTTCATTTGATACGCTACATGGCTGTATTTGGTGAAAAAAAAAAAATTGTACACCCCCCTTTTGCATGTATGGAGACCCCTTTTAAATTCTATGTAGAATGATGTAACTCATTGTATGCGTGTCCATCGGTATAACCGCTTCTGAGAAAAATGCATGTAACAGACAGAGAGTAAACCGATTTTAATAAGCCCCTCAATTGTGTAGCGCTAATAATCAAGTGAAATTGACGCCATTGATATTGCCACTAGAGCCAATAATTCGTTGGTTTCCGGAAATGGACCATATTCTATACATTTTTTTACTTATCCTGAAATAATACAATAATAATAACCTTATTTGAGATAATTTTATGCCCATTCTCAATGCAAGTATAATAAATAGGAGGTTATAAATTTCTATCATCTGGCTGGTTGGCAGCTTTCAATGCATGGTTTGAAATACGTTGGTAGTTTTGAATTGGAAAACGCAACAACGCTGTAAGATAGGACAACGCCTGCTGGGTCAGCTAGTTTAATATATTTTCGAGAAGCATCTTATGTGGCTAGCATCCATCCGCATTGGGAATATATCAGACAACTACTGTTTTAAGATTTTGTTTATAAAACAAGGCTTTACATTTTTTTTTCATCGAATATAGTCATGTTGGGTATCAAATGAGAGGTCTCGATTAGTACTTTCCGAAGCCAGTTTCAAATTAAGTTAATAATATTTCTTTTAAGAATCGAGGGATCGACTTTATGGTGGAACGGACCAGTTGGAAAGCAACATACTTTCTCGGTTGTGGTCCACGGAACCTTCATCCTTAGACAAGCACACAAGTTGCAAAATATATGACTTGCGATTTCGTCCAGGGCAGAGGAAACTCGTCAGACGCTGCCTGGCTGGAAGCTAACGCCCTTATCAATGCTGAAGATTTAGATAATCCTGATCTTAATCCTTTAAATTATCGATTGTGAAGTATTTTCGAAAAGAGAATTCGCTCTAATCCTCATCGAAATATGAAAGCATTAAAAACCGGTTTAGTGAAGACAGCAGCTGAAAACCCCTGTAAGTAGTGCGTATGACGATAGACGAGTGTTTAAGGAGATGTGTAATCGCTAGCAGTAGACATTTTGAATATTACTATTATTTTTGGATTGGTAAGTAAATACCATATAAATTTCATTACATTCATAAGTATTTCTATAAATTATCTTCGCTTTGCTAAGTTGTAAAGTGGGGTAAATAATACCTTAATACATCTAAAATTCAGTATTCTTTACCCATTTCTAAGATAATCGAAATAATAGTCGACGCTTTCTTCAACTAGGGAATAAAGGTGACATTTAGGCCCTTCTTTTAATAAAATGTGCCCGGATAGCTGAGTGGTTAGAGGGCAAGACTGTAGTACGGAAGGTCGCGGTTCAAGTCTCACTGGTGGCAGTGGAATTTGCATCGTGATTTGACGTCGGATAGCAGTCGACTCAGCTGTGAATGAGTACTTGGTTGCTGACCACATTGCTTCCAACAGTGTACTTGTGGCGCAGCAGGGTTAACAATGTACGGAAGCCGCTCTAGCCTCCATATGAAGGCCCGTATCGTGTTCTCGAGCGGAGAGAGCATTTCTTCCAGCTCGAGATCGGAGGACCCAAAAAGGCGGTCTCCTTATCTAGGCCGAAACTCGTGTGCACCCCAAAAAAACGTCGCATTCGCTTCGTCAAATGATGGAAAACGCAGTTCCGGGTTCGATTGCTGAAACCCTTAGGTTTCATCTGGGGGCGGAGTGATGTGGCGCAGCAGGGTTAACAACATTCGAAATTTATTTCTGTCGGCCGTCGGCCCTCTCCGTGGCTTATTCGAACTCGCCACAAGATAGGAAATCCAGCGGTGAAAAAATTCCGTTGGTTGGAAGCAAAGGGACCGCATGGAAGACCAACCAGTCTCTTCTGCTCCAACCGTCGTAGAGAACACACGTAGTTCCGTGGTTACAATTAAGTAAAAATAAAGTTTTTGATCTTCTGACTCGCAATCGTGGACTTCTTCTGTACGTGTGCTAGATTGCGATTTTAATCATAAGAATAAAAGCAATCAATATTTCTCCACATTTTCGTTATCAATTTGGTCCCATCGGCCAATGCCAATTCGACATAGAAGCAGCAGAAACTGTTACTTCAGCAACGCAGCCAAGAATTTCATCGACGAGGGTGCCGGCGTTATTGATGAGGAATATCCAGGCAACGTAGGAGTGGTCCTGTTCAATCATTCCGATAAGGATTTCGAGAGGAAAAGTTGTACGTGGGCTTAGAATTTAATATCCGTTAAACCCACAAGCGGGAATTCGCTTCTGCGAGGGATTTGCAGCAGATCGTCAAAAATATTAGCGTAAACATAAAAGTAGTGGCAATTCGGCTCCGCGGGAGTTGTGCGGCGGAACATCGGAAATATTTGTGAAATCATAAAATACTGTACAGTTTAACACACAGTGCTGATCCATTGTTGGGCCAACGATTATTTATTATAACAATAATTCAAAGCTGCTTGTATCGCTAAACATAAAATACCAATATTACATTGAAATGAGTAGTCGGACACACTCGATGCATATACATCACGAACTATGAACAAATGGAAGTAACGTGCAAGTAAATATTCATCTCTTTTGGCATTTCTGTAGACTGGTTAGTTTCCACTTAGTGAAGTATGGCTCATCTAAATAGACATTCATCATCTTTGCCAAAAGTAGATGTTAATTCTTCAAACCCTTTTCACAAAAAAATTACAAGTATTCTTCTTGTTTAGGACTGGACCAAATGGAGAGAAACTTACTCTCACGTGTCCACGGATCCCTCGTTTGGTATTCTTCGTCAAGTGGGATCGACATTCTCTTTATATTCGAGACTCATCTCCCAGACAAACACAGGTTGCGTACGGTATTTCAGGACATGCATATATGTCGCTATAATTTCCCGAAACCATTATTTTTCCTTTTTGCTCTTTTTCAGATAAGACATGGAGGACTACAACTTAACTCAAGAAATGAAGAAACATGCGGTTATCGTCGCTATATGCGCATATCACACCGATTTATAAATCTCTAATTTTCTTAAGTGCGCCCGTTCATTTGTTCATAAGGTTCGCCGTGAATTGGATTTCTAAAATGTGGAAATATATTATTAACTTTATTTGAGCAGATATCGGAACCGGATATATTTTGAGGCCTAGATTTCATAGAGATGCACTACTGTGATTTTCTTTCGGATTTTTTGGTTGGATAGGTTCTGAGAACGAGATCTGTTATACTTTTTGGGGGTCATATTTTGAGCCCTCACTCCCCTAGGTTTCACCCAATATCAAATATGGAACCAGTTTCGAAAAGTACTAATTGAGACTTTCATTTGATGCCCCACGTGCCTACATTCTATGAAAAAAAAATTTGCAGCCTCCTTTCACCTGTATGGGGAGCCCCCCCCCCCCTTAAACTTAACGGCAGATCACATACTTTTACCAATTTTCGTGACAATCGGTCCAGTCATTTCCGAATAAATCGGGTGTGACAGACACACGGACAGACAGACAGACAGACATTGAATCGATTCTAATAAGGTTTCGTTTCACATAATGAACACCAACAAAACCAAGGTTCCCATTCTACTCTCCCTATCTGGATCAATCGACAGAGCATCGAAGGTGTCGATCAACTTGTATAATATATTTAGGAATCATTTCTACCGATGTTGGCCCCGAACTGTAGCTCGACGCATTAACAGCGCTAGATTCACCTTGGCTGTCTTGTCTAAAGTTTGGAAATGTATTTATGTCTATACCAAGTCCAAGTTGAGACTGTTCTGTGCAAATGTTTTTTCTGTGTTGCTATATGGGAATAGGTCATGGAAACCGAAACCTGAATGCTTAAAACCATCGTCAACGCCTGTCTCGGCCGTATCATCGGAGTACGATAACCTGATACTAATTCAAACGAAGAACTTAATCGATGTACAGGCTTAGATTTTACATAGATACATTTACATTACATTACATAGATTTTTTTTAAGGTTTTGTGTGAAACAAAACCTTATTGGAATCGAGTCGATGTCTGTCTGTACGTCTGTCTGTCTGTCTGTCACAGCCGATTTATTCGGAAACGGCTGGACCGATTTTTACGAAAATTAATAAGAGTATATGATCTGTTGTTCCGTTTATATGCAGCGAGTGGCGCCATTTTGCGTTAAGTTTAAGGGGGGCGCCCCATACATGTGAATGGAAAGTGCAAAATTTTTTTTCATAAAATGTGGCCATGTGGGGTAACAAATTAAAGGGCTAAATTAGTACTTTTCGAAACTGGTTCCATATTTGATATTGGGTGAAACGTAGGGGAGTGAGGGCTCAAAATATGACCTCCAAAAGTGTAACAGGTTTCGTTCTCAGAACCAACCGTCCAACCGAAAAATCTGAAAAAAATCACAGTGGTGCATCTCTACGAAATCTAGGCCTCAAAACACATCCGGTTCCGTTATTTGCACAAATAAGCTTAATAATAGTATATTTCCACATTTTAGAAGCGCGAGCTTCCGGTATGCCGACTTGTTTTAATTTTCGGCTGGATAGATTTTAAGAAACTCATCTCTTCCACCTTCTGGTGTTCACATTTTGAATCCTAACACCCTCATCTCATTTTTGATGTGACAAGTTAGCCAGTTTCGCAAAGTACTGATTGAACAGAATTGAATCCTTTCATTCTAGAAATTATACCCTCATTAACATGTCTAGCGAACGCTCTTAACCTTTAGACAAAATTATGCCACTCATTGCATGTAAAGGTTTGCACAACCCACACGTTTTCACCAAATTTCATAACAATAACTTCTCAGCCACGATTAAATTGAATCCATTTCAATGAGGTTTTGTTTTACACAGCCTTTTTTAGGCCTCAATAAGAAGCACGTAAAAAGTGGCAGCTGCTTAATGTTATTTTTCTGACGTATATATCTTAAAGGTTACAATATATAAATATCTTTGGATTATCATCATTCCGCTTAAGGTTATTCACTTCTTCGAACACTTCCTTCCCACTTAGCCCAGGAAGTAAAATAAAGCGATAATTATTATCTAAAATATTATTAAAATAAATCTATTCAACATTCGGTTTAAATTTGCATGGATTTTCCTGATTTCTTTCCAATTCGTCGCACAGGACAGAGAAAATAAATGTGAAAATAAAAAAACACGTGCGAAATCACAAGGCTGCATACATGCGTTTAGCTAAATTTTCTTGGACAAAATAATTTTTTGTTGATATGAAATTTATGGCGGAGAAAGCGAAAAATTTCAGATCATGTGACTTAAATGTTCTAGGGGGTGCTATTTTCTGTAAAGATTTCGTAACGCATACGGAAATGTGGGCGGGCTTGCATTAGTGAATGAAGTATCAACACTAGGTCATGTGGAAAAATTGGAGAAGGCGTGTTTAAATTAAGAAGCTAATCATACTTTTAAATAACGCATTGCCTTTCCACCACTAATTGAATGAATGACTGCTACGTGCAGGATGTGAATATTATATTCATCCATGATAAACTCAAAATATTTATTAGAGTTGTGTCTTATGACTTTAATTTGCAAGCCCATGTAGATGATAGCAAACGTCATCTCTGCAGCATCTGTAGCGAGTTTGCAATTTCGAAACCATGCGTAATTTGTACAATAGAAAACAGAATTCATAAATCCGAACCAAATCTGATCAAAGCTGAAATTACTTACGAATACAAGTAGTACACGTAGTAGCTGTTTACACAACTTATTTCGTGAATTGAGCAGTTCCATTAGGTGGCCTCTATGCGAGGTGATTCGGAGTGCAGTCAGCAATTCTATAGATTTCACTTCTAGCTATTTATACATTTATCTATGCTTAACTACATTTAACTAAGGTATGCCCGTATGAGATAGTGTAAATTGATGTTATATATTAATCGTGGAAGAAAAAATAATGCCCCGAGTGAGGATCGAACTCACGACCTTAAGATTATGAGACTTACGCGCTACCTACTGCGCTATCGAGGCGATGAATGCCTGTCGCAATTCTTTAAGGAACGCGCCGGAGAATGTTCAAGATTTGGGTTTTAGAATAATTCTATTCTGCCCAGTGATTTGCATTTCAAATAAAATTTAAAGTGCATTTTCCGAATTTTTAACAGTGCGGCACGAACAAGTGCGAGATACAGATTGCCCTGGAAACACCGCGAATGCACCAAGAGAGAAGGGTCGTAAAATAATTTGGCTATCTATAAAATTTTACGTTGCTAATAAAAGATTGATAAAGAATCAAATCGCTACTTCGTTTCTAGTCGTATATTTGGCAAAAGCCGATATTTCGGGAAGAACTTATTCCCTTGCCATGTGCTAGAATTATGCAAAGATGGGAAATAACAATTTTTTACAAGTGTGGGAAACGACGTCAATGTTTTATTTGTCCTCGTATCTTGATCGCTAGAAGCATGGTAATTATATATTTTGTAAATAACTGACGACATCTTTATGGAATTTCGGAGCAATTGTATTTGACTGCGAGATGGTAGAGGAATATTATGGTTGCCCGGTTGCATTCATTAAATGAAATCTACAAATAAAACAGGATCGATCATAGATCCATGTAGCAAGGTGATTTTTGTGTTCAACTCTATTCCAAATGTGTTTTCCAAATATTTGCTTATTCAGTATACAAGTAATCTAAAAAGTTTAAAGATACTGATTGAAGAAAAAATACACCAATTGCTATCTTTGGATAAAATACATTTTTTCCTGGATAATTTATAACCGCACCAGGCGCTGAAGTTTTACCAACAAGTCAGCAGGATGAAGCCTTATACACCTCGATGCTCACACTGCCGAGACAAAAAGGGAAATCTGATTTTCGACAGAATGGGCATGTTGGAGCGATGGGTTGAGTATTTTGACGAACTGCTCTACAACCAATCGCCAGGAGGTTAAATATGGAAGCGACCAATTATATCAAGCGGTTCATCATCCGATGTTCAAGGTGTGGGACAGCGAATCAATGCTTGACGACTGGCAACGATGCATTATCTATCCCAAACACAAAAAGGGGATGTCCCGCAGTTCAAAAATTATAGAGGTATCACACTGCTGAATACATACCATCTATAAGATACACTATCTTGCTAGGCCGGAACAGCATTGACCCATACCAAAGAGGCTTTACTTCAGGCAAATCAGCAACCGAGGAGATTTTCTCTCGCCGCAAGCGATGGAAAAACTGTTGGAACATGGTCATCAGTTGTACCATCTTTTTATCGAACATAGCCAGGGCAAAACTGTACATGGCCATGAGAGAATTTGGTATCCCGACGAAATTGATAAAACTGACTAGGTTGACCCTGACCAGTGCCCTGCCAGATAAAAGAACCACACTCCACACACACCACACTTAACATTAACAACAGTATAAGAGAGGGGGATGCATCCTCTTTAACCTGGCCCTGGAGAAAGTAATTCGCGATGAAGATGTGAATGCGAGAGGGACGATCCCTATCAAGTCCACCCAACTACTGACCTATGCTGACGATATTGACATTATGAAAAGAACAACCCGAGATGTACAGTCTACCTTCGTCCAGATCGAGCAGGCGGCACGAGATCCCGGGCTGCACAATAATGAAGACAGGATGAAGTACAAAAACTAAAGAACGAACAACATCGAATCGCACTGGTCAAACGAAAATAATGAAGATAGGAGACTACAATTTTGAGACTATTGAAAATTTCTCCTATCTAGGGTCGAACATCACAACCGATAACAGCAATGACAATGAAATCCGCGCATGGTTGTTGACTACCAACAGAGCCTATTTTAGCTTACGAAAACTGCTCGAAACGTCTCAGCATAGGGTCAAAGCTCTTACTGTATAAGATTATGATCTTGCCAGTTCTTATGTATTCCTCAGAGACCTGGTTTCTTAGGAAAAAAAATTGCGAACTCTTGGCTGCGTTCAGGAGCAGAATCCTTCGGCCCCCTACATGAGAATGGACGATGCCGTAGCCTACATAACGACGAAATCTATGAGCGATACCATGACCGTCTGGTTGTGGATAAATTCCGACTCAACTGGTTGTGGTGGGCGGGTCACCTAATTGTATGGATGAGGATGACCTCGGCGCAAAACCGGAGTGAATGGAGCTCCTTACACTAAGGCAGGTCTAGACCGGATACCGGTTGTTCCGCCGATGATGATAATGATGAAGATCATATGGAGAATAGCATTTCAAAACAAGACTATACCACTACAATATTTGACTGTTCCCCTAAATGGGGTGTAGGGCATCAATCGCATCTACGTGCCATTGTATGTGGATCGGCAAAATGTTCCTAAGCTACTTGTAGGTATTTCCAGGAGTTTTAAGGACGACCTTTTCGTCGGCCTTTTGGTTATAATCGATTCCACTGCATGGCGTAGCCCGCAGGCCAGACTAGAGTATTCCGATAATACGATCAAGGAGGTGTTAATGAATGCTGGGAGATTTCGAAAAGTAGTAGGGATTAGTTTCCAGGGGCTACTCCTAAATAGTAGCGCATAGGCACGCAACAACTTGATAATGATGTTGAAATATCTGTATTTGCAGGTTTTGGATAAAACAACAAAGATAAATCTAGCGTTGTTAATGAATTGAGCGACATGAATTTCTGAATGTGCTATGCAATACACAGTCATAAAGTCCTCCTAGTGAACTCGAAGAGTCCCCAAAGTGTGCATATTGCCGATTTGCTGATATGTTATAACTCCAAGGCTGAGAAAAGGTGCCAATATGTGATAAAGTGCGTAAAGCTGTGGATGAGTTGACGAAAGTGAAGTTGAAGTGGCGGAAATCAACAGCTGTTTGAAGGTCTGCAAATAATCTGTATGAGAAGTTTTTCGAACGCTTTCCGCGCAATTGGGAGCTTCCGCCTCTTAGAAAATCTAGAGGAGCCAGTAGTGCTGCAAATCAGATTTAACTAGCTCGGAAAGACTACGATCGGTAGTAATGTTGCGATGTTTTCGAATATATTAGCAAATACGTTAGTGATCAAAGTCTTCAAAAACGATGCCATGAGCGTCGTTGGGTCACTATTAATCCATAGTGCCAGAACAAATTCGCGCCTTAGATTGGAGTGCTGATACCCTAATAAGGTAGCGCCAAGAAAAGATTCGTCGAAGTCTACATCTAGTGTGGATTTTTTTTTTTGGGGGGTAGGGTAGATGAATGCATTTACGCACACAGTGTTGGACTCCCGATTCGGTACGTCGTCGGACTACCAACTAAACACCTCTCCATCGTCAGAGAGCTAGCCTGGAACCGTTTGTCACATTACTTCGGGCTAGTCCCCGAACTCTCCCGCCTTGCGGAGCCTTCAAATCAGGGAATTCCTTTTACCAACGGGAGGGGAGAGGAGGAAGGGAACTGTCAGTTCAAGGAACCCCCTGCCATCCGGCTCCTCCACCGGTCGAGTTCTATCTTCTTAGCAACGAGAAGGGCCCGAACGTAATGGGCAACACGGTTCCACCTGTCAGCAGTCCTCAGCATCTCTTCGACAATGTTGTCTGGAGAGAGATCCCCTGTGTTTAAATAGAGCTGCTGACGAACCCCATCCCACCTCCCACAAGAAAAAAAAGTATGGGTCCAGAACTCCATTGCAAAACACACTATCCCGAGAACGCGCCTTTCCAATCTTGTGCAGGTAAGACTGAAAACCTGCATGCCCACTTAAAAATTGAGTAAGGAAATAGTCAGTCTCACCATGCTTCCGATTCAGCCACGCACCTAAGTTGCCGATGAGCCGTGCAGTCCATCTGCCTCTAGTTTCATTTTGCCAAGAGACCTGTGCTACCCCCGACGTGACCTCCACCCACCTTTGACCCTCTAGTGTTTCATAAAGCAGGGAGCGGTTCCTCAGATAGTTCCTCAAAATCCGTAAGAGATAGTTCGGCACGTTGAAGGTATTGTCTAGTGTGCCTAGAATGTCTTTCCATCTTACGGAATTGAACATCTAGTGTGGATTAACGTGAAATTTGTTGCCACGAGTTTCAACGATTGTGGCGTTAGTTGATTATTAGGTGTTAGGTGACGTGGTAATGTATTTAGGGTAGCTTCGACCAATGGTTTTAAATCACTTTACTTATTTAAATTTAATAATGATTATTTTCACGTTAATAATGTGGATTTATAAAATATTAATCTAATAATACTTTTTTTTTAAATATTGATTAACAGGATGTACAGGCTTTGACGGGCGTGACCAAAAACAACTGATTTTCAGAAAATAATAAAATTCTGGAGTCACGGCCGTCTGCATCATTTCCATTGCGTTCATTACGTATATTGCTCATTCCGACATACCATGATCAGCAGGAGCTACTATGCCATATTCTGTGTGTTAATGGAGATTGGAAGAATGCGATACTCCACCAGACTGAGAGTATTTCTTGGTATTTATCTTCAATGGTAGGCTCCTTCTTTACATCCAAAGCCGTTCGACCAAGATCTAAGATTCACCAGCTGATGTCGAGTTGTTTGAAGAAACATCCCATGGAAGCCCTGCACAGTAAATCATATGTACAAATCAGAGAGAGACGATGAAAAAGATCCGTTTCAATAGCGCAGTGCACAGCACAATATTCTCTGCAGCTGATTGGGAGAAGATAGGGTTTGTAAGTAAGTAATTTCAAAGTATTTGCTATTACGAAAACTAGCAACTAATTTTGGTTTTATAGCTCCTGTTTTCGATAAGTTCATTTCAACATAAAGTCCCTGGAAAAAGTTTGACTAATAATAAGTTCTGGTAAATAATAAGGAGATCTTCTATATGAATAAATTTAAATAATATGTCCGGATGGCTCAAGTGGTTAGAGCGCTGGGCTGTCGTAGCGGAAGGTCGCGGTTCAAATCTCGCTGGGGGCAGAGCCGTGATTGGATGTCGGACACCAGTCGACTCAGCTGTGAATGAGTACCTGAGTCAAATCAGGGTAATAATCTCGGGCGAGCGCAATGCTGACCACATTGCCTCCCACAGTGTACTGTGGTGTACCGTTACGGTCTTGAATGAAGTGCTCTAACACACTTCAAGGCCTAGATCCAATATGGATTGTTGCGCCAACGATTATTATTAAAATAAAAGCGAACAGACAAACAAACAACAATATATCGAAAAAATCTGCGAAAAATTAAAGACTTTTAAGGACGTATCTCATCTTTGATAATCGTAACCATCAAGTAAAATTTGCAAAAATATGGATTATCTTTAAGCCAAAAATAAAGGAGGTCTTCTGAAAACTGTTTTCAAACGCAATAAAAGGAAAGATTGCCTAATCTACGAAGCCTAATGGTTAAAAATGTAGTTGAAATCAATATCATCAAGAATTCGGTAGATGCGGAAGCAATTTCAAGCCCAGTTTATGAAATTTTCTTGTCTGCATTGTCTTGTCTCGCTTTTCTTCAAATGGGGCCGTTTTTCAGCGATTTCGCTTCTTAAGATAGTTAATGAATATTATACCATGTGCATCGCAAAATACTGACGCTATAGCCTTGTCAGTTGACTGTTCCGTTTTTCCACGCTTTGGAGTTAGTTCACCACATGGTAACATCGTGGTTTGGGTGTAAACTGGGTGCATCGTCCTGTGTGCTAATTACACCTCATTTAAACTTAGCAACTACTACTGGCCTATGCTGACGATATCGACCCGAGAGGTACAAACTGCCTTCATTCACATCGCGTAAGGGGTGCGAGATTTTGGGCTGCACATCAATGAAGACAAGACAAAGTATATGGTGGCAATGGCAGCATCGAAAACCAACCAACCAACAACATCAAACCGCACTGGTCAAACAGGAAGAATAAGGATAGGAGAATACAACTTTGAGACCGTTGATAATTTCTCCTATGTAGGGTCGAAAATCACACCCGATAACAGCTACGATGAGGAAATCCGGGCACGGTTGTTGTCAGCCAACAGAGCCTATTTCAGCTTACAAAAACTGTTCCGCTCGAAACGTTTCCATATAGGGTGAAAGCTCTTACTGTACAAGACAATGATCTTGCAAGTCCTCATGTATTCCTCGGGGACTTGGGTTCTTAGCAAGAAGAGTTGCGAACTCTTGGGCGCGTTCGAGAGAAGAATCCTCCGAAGAATTTTTGGCCCCTTACATGAGGAGAGATGATTCCGTAGAATACATAACGACGAAATCTATGAGCGATACCATGACAGTTAGGTTGTGGATAAAATCCGGCTCAATAGGATGAGGATGATCCCACCCGTATAGTCTTTAAGGGTAATATCTATGGTAGAAAAAGAAGACGTCGCAGACCCTGCCTAAGATAGAGCGATGGCGTAGTTCAGGACGCCAGACAGCTTTTAGGGATATCGAATTGGTGGACCTCGTCGCAAAACCGGGATGTCTGGAGTTCTTTATTAAGGCCTAGACCGGATACCGGTTTCTGCGCCGTTGATAATGATGAAACTTAGCAAACCATTTCTGAACAGTTGATTTTACTGGTTGATAGTCCGACTAATGCTTATCAAGCCAAGCACTTGGCTTCAACAGATTTTTTTTTCCGCCAAAAAGCAATGCTTCGTCTACACACGAAATTCCCTTTTATCCATTTTCTTCAAACTAACAAAAGTTGCATCACTCAGAATGCTCCATCCCACAAACTAATAATAAATAAAGGAGCAAACAAGACAAATATAAATAATCATAAACCATTTAACACTTAATTAATTTTTTAGGTTTTGTGTAAAACAAAACCTTATTACAATCAATACACTGTCTGTTAGTCACATGCATGTTTCTCCGAAACGGTTACGACATTGACACGAAATTTGGTGATGGTCCCTACACATGCAAAAAGGAAGGGTATATTCTTTTTACCAAATGTAGTCATGTGGGATATGAGATGAAAAGCCTCGATTAGTATTTTCCGAAACCAGCAGTTTTGGCATTAATTGTGAAAGGAGAGCTGGAAAGTGCTGGACCTGTCCCTATAGGCTGCCTAGACCTCAAAATACAATCGATACCGATATCTGCTCAAATAAAGTTAATAATAATATTTGACTATATCTTTAAAAACTAAGTCCAAACTCCCCTTAAGGCCATTATGGCATGGTATGAAGCGTAATACTACCAAATTTGGTGGAAATCACGCTATTACTAACGGCCAATCTAAGATTTTGAATGGGAGGGTCACACTAAAGTAAGTACATAATTTGGCATACTAAAAGCATAAACATTACGAGCACAGTGACCACCCAAATATATAAGAAATACACAAAACCTTGCATACGTGAAGCATCGAGCTTCCGGTTTACCGACTTGCTATACTACATACCTGATGAATTCCGAAAAGATAACAAAGATAACGAAAAATCCAAGGATACACCGCATACTAATCAATAAGTCTAAAAAGATTTTTCCATTAATAAGTTCAAATTTCCGGTTGCTAATACAAAAAGAAGATAATAATGACCGCTTCGAATAGAACAAATACTATTTCTCAGATAATGTATCTAAAGCCAGCGTAGCTATGGTTTTGTTTGGGCGTTTTTAGATAGATCTTTATCTCGCTGTGCATGTTTGTGTGCGAATTTCAGACCGTCATGTTCGTTTTACGTTTTCTAGAAAACATTGTCTAGCGCGTACTGAAATTTGGCAAAACTATTAGCATAGAATTGAATTAGCTAAGCAACTAAAGGAAAAACTGATCCATGACATGAATAGCCGGCAAGCCGTTACAAGGTTTAAAAATAGACTTGCCCCTGTACTCACGAAGGAAAATTAGCCAAACACGCCGCCGAAACTTGCACATAAATATAAGCAACATTGTTTGCAGCAATGGAGAGCTGCCATTGCACTTCATCAAAATTGACTTGTTGCATCTACCTATGGATGATGCTCTGTGTCATTTGTGGATGAAAAACCACTGAAAGCGATGCAAACACTTTTAAAGCGATTGATGGATTCTGGGGAGTTATTACATTTGAAAGAGCACTAATTACAAAGTGTTATTACCGGAAATGCACTAGACATTTCACAGTGCACATAAAAGGTGCACACTTTCGTTCGTGGTGCCCCTTCCCCATATTTTCAAAACCTGTATTCTATGCAGTCTCCAAAACAGTTTCTGTACTTAAAACCTCTTATAGATACTTTTGTGTCGCTAGAGAGATATTCAGACTGCCTCAATTCAAAGCCAGAACAACATAAAACTGCACGATCGCACCAACACGTGAAGGAGAAAACCACATTCAATTAAAATTCAAAGTGCAGTCTGGGCGAATCTAAATATAAAATCTTTGTGCATAATTGTATGTATCTTCAAGTTCAGATCTTTTACATCGGCGAACTGAAAGCGTGTCGGTTTGCATGGCAGAAGTGGAGGCACGCCAGAGTTAAAGTACTGCAATTGGCTTCACTTAGCGTGTAAAATGTATACCTATATACATATCTTGATTGACTTTTCCAACACAGATACGATTTCAGTGTTCCTATGCGGAGACGAGCCTCCAAACCCACACACAAGCAGGTTAATAATATGAATTTGCAATCTTGTTACCAAGCCTCCTCAGAACTGTGTGCCCCCACCATAGTCGAGCCAAGCTGAGCTTGCAAGGCAACTTCTAGCCAGACACCCCGTATATTTCCAAGATATCTCCCCTTGCACGCCTACAGCCATCGACCTAGTCCCAAAAGCAGACGGTGTACTACTCTGCCGGGCGCCTGTAATTGTATGGGTTTACCTGCTGTAGGCTCACGGCAACCGTTCACCAGGTGATTCACAATGTCGACGGAACGGAAGGGGGATCCGCCGTTGCGGTTGACCCACCTTTGCAAAGAGCAGCAACGCGACTTTGTTCACGTGCAATCCAACATTGGTCTTGGGAAATTGATGCAGTCGAATTCCGGTGAATGGCTTTGCAGTTTTGACCATTAATTCCTTGCCTTCGACGCATCTTGGTTACGCAAGACCCGAATTTACTCCAAAAATTATCACACTTTCATATCAGTTGGGGCATTATTCAATGTGGAGAATAATAGCGTCACCTCTGTGGACACGATGAGCCGGTCATGATCGCTGTTGAAGTGATTAGTCACGGGTCCAAAGGTTCTTTTGCCAAAAATTATTATTCAGTTGAAATTTCCTAAGATTTGATGGGTTGGAATTCTACACTTTGGACCGGTAAACAACTGATTAGCAGGGAGGCTTGTCTTGAATTGGAGGTGATTCTTAGGAGGTGGTTTCATCTATCTTTATTGCCATGCAGTTACTTTGAAAGCGACTGATGAAATATTTTTGATGTATCATGTAATAGATGCTCACTATTTAGTACGGGGAAACTGTTAAGGCAATTAATTCAGATAAAGACGGCATTCGCATACTTTTTCTTATTCAATCACTGTCTCAAAAAAATATCGAGTTCGTATGGGGCACGAGGCATTGATCACAATGATGGCAACTTTTTTAAAGACTGTAAGTACTCTCCGAGATATAGACTCCAGTCAAAACTCAAAATTGGCACGTGAATAAGATGGCGCCAAATGTAGATCAAATTAAAATATAACAACGAAAGCCGTAATGGAACCACGAAAATAAAGTGCGCATCAAATTGACGCAAATACTGAGCAACAAATATTGTACTTTATGAGTTATGGTGTGATTTTGGAATATTTTGACTATAAAGTTTATATCAAATTGATGGAGGTTGTGAACATTAGAGAGCGAAAGTTATACCATTAACAACCGTTTGTTTACTAACTATTCACTATTTACTGCTAATTTGTGTTGGATTGGCTTCAATTTCTCCATTTATCAAATTCTGCATGAAGACCCACGCAAACCTCCCCGACATGAGCCAATATTTGATTTATTTTCGATTAAGAGAAATAACCTTAGGTGCTCCTATTGGCTGCTGAAGCAGATGATGATGATTGACAACTGTGTTGCTTTCAATTATGGGTACATATTGCCAATGTGTTTGTGATCTGCAATCAAGGTCTTGGAAGGAGGTAGGTAATGAACATGACTCAAATGATATTGTCAGAGCGATCAAATCAAATTGAATTAAATCAATTCACATGAGATTGCAGCTGACAGGCATTTGCACAAAGTACTTGTGAAAAATGAAATGTATTGAGACAAATCATGATATTGAGCAGTTGATGAATCAGTTGTAAACACAATGATTGAAACATTTATGGTTACTGGATCGAATAGTAAATAATTTGAATATATCTAATATTCCACAATAACAGCTGAACCCGGTGTATGCAGCTACTTAATGAATATATTATTCCTTTGGTTAGATGTCCTCTTTAAAGTTGTGCGATTGTTAGTAATGTAAATGAGCGAGTTAGTAACAACTGTGATTCGCTAAAGACAAAAGCTAATACCAGAAATACGCTGGCGTGAAAAATATGCTCATAATACTTTCATCATCAGCAACCATCAAGCATTAAAATTTATCTTTAATTAAATTGTTACAGTAAAAAACCATTCAATTGAGCTAATTCAAGGCTCAGACCACATGGGAAGAAATAAAAAAGACATAATACAGGCATAATACGTTTGCGACAAAAATTTTATCTTTCTTTAAATATTTATTAATTAAGACGACTTGACAGTAAGTGAGAATGCAATTAAATTTGGTTTTGATCTTGCAAAGTATTAACGATGATGCTTTTATTGATGCCGTGCGTAAGCATTTTAATTGACAACACATGACATTTTGGAGGTCATGCTAGGGGGTGACATGCGAGAGCACTGAAAATTGCCTGTTATATAAAAAACTGGTGTGGAGCTAAATAGGATTGTTATCACGCGATTTGATGTGATGTTTGCTATTACCTTTTCAAAACAACTAAATATTTTGAACATTGAGATTGAAATTAATAAGATCAGAATTAGTAGATTTACCTAATTTGAAGGAATTAGATAAGGTTAAGCTGGGAAAAATACCAGTGGCATGAAATTTCAAATGTTTAAAAATTCCCTGTGCATTTTCAAGGAATAGATGTGGTTGGAAATGGCGAAATCGATTAAAGAAAATTTACTTATTAACGAAGGTTTCTCTGATGATATTTTGCTAGTATTGCGAGGAGAGAGGCAAAATTGGGATAAACTAGGGAAGAATTTATCTAGTTTCCAGTGAATTACACATCTGACTAATTTATGGTTCGTGAAGATGATATTTCGTGTCCCTCACTTTGATTTAATAGACATTCTGTCCGAAAAAAGCAACACGCATCCGTCATTGGTTATTGGAAAGTGCTGCTACTGCAGGAAAGATTGGAAGTTTTAGTTCTTAGCTAGGAAAGGTAAAGGTTGAATTTACAACTCCAGCCCCAAAGAAGGGGTGCCGAAAGTGTGCTGGAAGGAAATTCTGCCTCTTCAAAGCCATTGAAAGTAATGAGCCTTACAGAGCGGAGGGTGGGGGGCATTTTAATACGCCCCTTTGGGGAAGATGGGATGAAAAGGGGAATAAGCTGGCTCCTCAACCCACAGGAATGACGCGATAATTGCCTTCCCAATACGCCTGATGATATAAAAATAGCCATAATTTCTTTAGGCACCATGATTTTCTACAGGGGGTACATATGTCTCCAGTTCATCTCTTTGTGGAGAATAGAGCACCTACTCAGCCTCTGTGTGCTTCGGTTTCATTATCATATTCACACTTAATGCTATAATAAATTTACAGCAGCAGGACAATACAAAGATGAACACAAACATTCATGACGAACCGAGATTGGAATCAGGGGCTGACCCTCAACCATCTTGATCATTGCATCGCAATCTTTATCCCCCCTTTCGATACAGTTTTGTTCGATGAATTATAGTTGAAGATTAAACTTTAGTAATATGATATCAAAATAGTCCCATCTTGAGCCAATAAAGCTTTTTAGAAGGGAGAGGGGAAGTTTGACTACCGTGATTTTCTAACGGAGTTACGTAGGATGAAAAGCCTTGGGCATTGAAACTTGTTACTAGAAACCTCCGGCGAAGTAGATTAGATGGAGAAGTCACAACCGTAACGATAAACGATGATAATATAACTTCATACTCCTTCTCGACAATATCTCGCGTCAAGTTCTCTGCTCGCCGGAATACTATCGAAGGCTGTGTCAAAGGCAATGCAAAAAATCTTGTGTTTCAAAGAATAAGTTACAAATTGCATTAACTGCAATTTGTATGAGCTCCTGATAAATACAGAAAGTATTGAAAAGGGCCATTTGTTAACGGTGATCTGTTTTACCATATGTTGAGATGATTGTCTATATTAAAAATGTTCAAACTCCAGTAATAAATGGAGGTATCTGAAAATTTGCTTCTCCCTTGAGCTGCTAAAAGGAGAACGGAGGGCATCGTTAAATGCAGGCAAGGCTGGAACTCGCAAAGAAAAATCAGCTCTGGATGATCTTTTAAATATTCGACCACTCAAGCTGAGATTGTGCGGCCAGATTAGAATTTAACCAACCGAAAAATTGGGAAAAAAATAACAAAGGTGCTCTTGTATGAAATTTAGGTTCAGGGTTAACAGTCATCATATTAAACTGAAGGGGCAAATATGAGAGCACTCTAAGTAACAGAATCCAAACTGAATAGAGAATTACTAGTACCTCGTGCAGTATGCTTGATGACGTGAGTCATTAGACTACATGGCGAGAAACATATTTAAATATTTGAGAATTATACGAAACCACAAATCTAAAAGACTTTGGGCTTTGATGATTTGCAGGTTCATTGCAAGAAAGAAATAGGGATGCACTCCGAATATACTACGTTAGATATACGCTGTACTAATAGGGTTAATGACGTCCCATGTGGCGGTAATCTGAGTAGATAGTATCGAACTCAGCACAGCAGCCAGGGAGTTACGCAAACTTCACAGATTCGCTTGTGTGTAACACATAACGGCACTCCGGAGGTCCTTCCGAAATTGATTCCTCTTCATTCACACATCGGCAAGGGAGTCAATCTTTAGAACGTCACTGATCCACGGAAAACGTACTTCGAACCAATGGGTAGGTGCACTAGCGTATTTCAGGTGGAAATATAGAGGAGCAGTACAGTACGGATTAGAACCCTATACTAGAGGTTGATGATCAACGCAGCAATACTGACTGATCATTGTAAGCTAAATGATCACCTAGCAAAGCTAGAGATAGCTGCGGATATTACCTGCACACTAAGGCACCTGGGAGAATACTTAGTACCAGATGCCAGGCTGAAACACCTTGAAGTAGGGAGCAAAATTCCGATCGGTTGTTCAACGAATACTATTGTTAATAGGTATACAATAACTTCATAGTTCGACGATTCCGTAGCCTACACAATGACGAAATCTATGATCGATACCATGACCGTCCCATTGTGGATAAAATCCAGCTCAATAGGTTACGGTGGGCGGGTCACTTAATCCGTATGGATGAGAATGATCCCACCCGAAAAGTCTATAGGGCAATATCTATGGTAGAAAAAGAAGACGAGGCAGACCCTGCCTCAGATGGAGCGATGGCGTAGGCCAGGACGCCAGACAGCTTTTAGGGATATCGAATTTGTGGACCCCGGCGCAAAACCGGGATGTCTGGAGTTCCTTATTAAGGCAGGCCTAGACCGGATACCGGTTGTTGCGCCGTTGATGATGATGATAGTTCTTCCAGGATGCGATGCAGCTTCCCTAGTCACAATAATTATTATTTCATCCCCTTTTAATATATACCCAAATAAAGTCAAAAAGTTGTATAAGCACATTTCACATTAGGGGCCTTAAAAACAGTGTATTTTTTTTTTTAATGAAATGTATTAAATTGTTATAAATAAATCACTGAAAGTATTGTCACGTTGGAAAAAAGATTGATCCAGGCAGGGCATGCGCCATCGATTGAAAGAGGTCAAAATCCGAAAGGGTGATGTCTGGTTAATACAGCGGGTGGGGTAGGACTTTTTATTTCAGTGTTTCAAAATACCTTTGGAAAATTTTGTCTTGGCTTGTTCGTAGTAGTTTTTCAATTAAGGCTGACTCCAGTATTATCAATTGCAGCCGATATCAATCTCTAGTGACAGACTTATTGGGTTTCAGAAGTTCATCGTGCGCCACATCCCGTTGATTCCATCAAGTGCAGAACATGTGTTCTGAAGAACGGCCATTTGGTAGTTCACAGGCGAATAATTGCTTTTGCATGTCTCTTGGCTTAATTTCATACGGTACCCAATATCCTTATTTTCTGATCACGTCTAGTGAATATAAATGACTTGGCGAGTAACGTCCAATGATAGGGCAATCTATTCTTAAGTTTGGCTCGAACCTTCGGCAAGTAGCGGCTCTATTTCCTCATTTTCAGATTATTACAACTGTACAGGACGTTATTTATCTTCCACGTCGAAATCACCACTTCCCAACCGCGGGAGCTAGTTTTGACAAGCTTTATCTGATGGCGCATTTTCATCATAAGCTTCGGAGAGTAAATGATGGCGTTTGGTTGCATTTTTCTTTGCTGCGAGAGAACCATCGTCTCCTCTACATTACAGTCCTGGATCTGGAGAAGGCGTTGACGGTTTGCGACACAGGCGTATCTGGTATGCATTGCGAAAGTACCTAGTGTCAGAAGAACTCATGCTTTATGTTAAATTACTCTACCGCGATTCGAAGAGTAAAGTTTAGTAAGGCAGATTTGTCCAGTAGAATGATCGCCTCATGCAGCACGGCTTCCGACTGAATCGGAAGAGAGATTGACGACAGACATCATAATTGGTGCTGTTTGATAACAGGAATAATCAATGTCAGTGACAGCGACCTGAGGAATATTGATTGAACCGGCGTTCTTTCTGATCGACGTTCTAATAAATGTTTCATACCCAAAATTTAGAGCAGTGCTGTTCTCTATGGTTCTGAATGCTGGTCGACTATCGAAGACAAGCCTCGCGGTAATGGCGACAAAGATGTTTATTTGGACCAGTGGCGTAACATGCCATGATCATATCCGTGGTCGATATGGGGCTGCACCGATTGTGGAAGATTAGCGAGAGATGGTATGGTCACATAATTCACGCTGATCAGAACCCGCTATTTAAGATAGGCCTGAACATCTAAGTCGACGAGACACAGTAATAAGAACCTTATGATAAAAAAATATCGAAAATTTATAAGTAGAAAAAACCATTATTTTATTTTCTCTAAAATAGGATCCAAGCACCGCTACTAGGCCGCTAAAGGGATGGCCTCTCCCGTGTAATTCTGCTTAATGCTATCTATGGCCTGAAATCTCTTTCCCCGAAGTAGTAACTTTCTATTTTGCGATGGTATTTACTTTGTGTTTGGTCAAATAATCAAGCACAATTCTGCTCCGATGCGGCGGTGCGTTATCGTCATGCAAATCCACAAATCGTCGGCCAAAATTCCCGGCCGTTTACGACGTGCGGATGATTGTGGGTTTGTCTCCATATCAAACCGTCCTTCAATGTTGTTTTTGCACTACATTAGGGGCTTTTGGGACGACCTGGGATTCGACACATTTCAATCTCTAAATTTCCACCACCTTGTGCTGAGCAACCTCTCTTATGCGGCTATGATGATTTTCGAACACCAGTTCTTCCAATCTTTTGACGTTTTTTTCGGTGGGTGACGTGGATGGGCCGGAGCGAGGCAAATCCTCTACCTTCCTCCGGCCACTTTTAAAGTCCTTATGCCACTCGTATGCCCGAGTTTTTTGCAACATTTCCGGTATATCAGCATACGAAATTTCGTTGACAGCACCAAATTTCAAACAAACTCTGCTTAATAAAACTATCCATATCCAAATGCGACAAAAGGTAAACGCTTGATGCGCTAAAATATTGACCTGTATGTCAGTTAAGGTGGTATCAACTCGAAAACTGATTTGGCCATGCGTGGTTCAATAAAATTAAAAATTCCAGGTACTTTTTGATAGGGGTAGGTAAATACCATACATTTGCAATATTGGAAAGTTTGGAATAAATCTTATTAATTTTAACAGAGTTATAATTTGTGAAAATTGGCACTTCCGCTTAAATTTACTATATTCAAAGTCATCATATGAAGATTTTCGGTGTCACTTCGAAGCGATAAGTTCATAAATACACAAACTTACAAATATAATCGTTGGAAACTGAAATATTCTTTTATAAATACAAAAGTCGTTTACGCTTGAAACGATGTGTTTCCGATTTTCGACTTATTTTCTTCTTATTGCTGTTCTATCAGTGATATGCCTCGGTTCTCGATAGTTTTCGGTTTCAAGACCCATTCCGTTTGTAACTTCGTAGATAATGGAAGAAATGCAGGATTTTTTCTCGGAATGGCATAGAGGGGTAGAGGTTTCAGGAATCTAATTTATATTCCTGAGTTAACTAGCATAAAGACATACTAGTACTATCGACGGACAGGTGAACTCGAATTCGTCTATTTCCAAGCTAAGGTCAATTCAGTGGTTGACTTTTAGCCACCTCAACGCACTTCATTCATTGCAGATGATTGTTTTGTATACGTTTTGAAAGACAGACAGACAATGTCGAGAAAATTATCGTTTTTTTGTTAGATGAAAGCGGATCACATTTTATTATGGATCGAATGTCTGATAACATGTTGATTTGATACCTTAATATTTTGCATTGCAATTCCTGAACATGAGATAACATTCAATAAATCATCGCACAGCCGCACGTAATATGCACGTCATCTTCTGCAAATATACCTTAGTTGCCGTAAAGATATCAGCTTCAGATGAATGTAATCTAAGCATTCCTTCGATCTTGACCTCTGGACTCTAAGTTTACATAGATAGCGGCTGGTCACTCAGCTCGCGGAAAGTTTGAATTCCAAATATCAACAAAACGGACGAGGTTATGATTTCATGAGGAGTTTCGCACATGACCACGGTACAAAGTGATAAAATTTGGGGGGCCAAACTTTTATAGAGCACCAACACTAATAAGAAACTTGTCATCGACGGAAAATTTATAAGTTGCCAATTCATAAAACGTTTTTTATGAGAATGAAAACCAATTTGCAAAGCATGACCATTGCGTCTTTTCCCCATTGATATATCGTTCTAAAATAAATTTTCAGCACTACATGCTAAGTTAGCGCAGCTGTAAACGAATTTCTTGGCCCAAGTATGAGAGTGAGAAAAGCGACATAAGCAACTGACGGTAATATACACCAAAAATACAACAATTACAATGTGCAATAACTCTTTTGGATGTATATCGAAAGCCGCTGACTGGCTCCTCTAGCCGCTAGCTGGCTTCGACGGTGGGGTTCGCGCTGCGGCCGCGAAGCCCTCCACGATAAAATCTTCTGAGTGTTGGTAAGCGAACACAGGCTCATTTATAAAACCGCTAATACTAGTGAATGTCACGATATAAAACTTGGCTTCAAAGTTACTTTATATTTTAGTCTAACTTGAGAGCTATGGTGAATCGGAAAGAGAAAATATAAATAATATTAAGCGTTAAAAGTAATAAATAAAGTTGAAAGTGAGTGCGGACATAAGAGCAATTGGAAAGCTAAATAAAGTATAAATCATTTCCGCTAAATCCAAGAAGAAGTTAATTGTTTTGTGTAGTATCCCGCGTTATTTATCTATTTAATTCAAATCGTTAGAATTAGCAACATAAAAGTCTGTGTTTGTGACTGGATATTTGTTTGAGTGGATGCAAGTTAATTGCAGTAAATGCGAAATTTTTCAAATCTTGCCGCCAATTTCCAACAGTACATCGTCGCCGACTTCAAATAAATTCTACGGCCTTTTGGGGAATGAAGCAATCATTGCTAAAGCGGATTCAAACCATCGTTGAGACCGAATAACGATATTGCAAATGTTAACAATGATTGTGCAAAAATTTATGAACATCAACGGAAAACTTCCATCGATAGTTAAATAAACTGCTTAATGCATTACGCGGAAACCCACTGCACGCCGACTCCACGTAAAATTCAAATTAACATTAGCAATTCAAAGTGGAATTCTGTTTAAAAATTCAACAGACAAAAACTTCAAAAGTCCCCACATCTGTCGGCCTTGTGATCTATATAATTTCGCACACAATTCTCACCTGTTTTCGTCAAAAGTTTATGTAAGTCAGCTGTAAGTGCAAAGTGGAGAAAGCTACGATACCCCATTGCATTTCACCACTACATTGAGCGCCAAGATATCCAACTATATGGTCTTGCTGACAAAAGTTTTATCCGAGACGTGAACCCAATCAAGTGAATTTCGTGCGTGCATTGTTAACTGAAACTATTTTTGTTGATACCGTGTTTATCGTTGACTTTCAACTGCAGTTGAATGTCAATTGTTGGAAGAAAAAGAATAAACAGTAATTTGAAGAAAGTGTTGCACTTTTGAGAATTTTATCCAGTACGGAAAACTTTAAGAGTTTGTGATAGAAACAGTTTTACGGAATAAGATTTGGATTATTTTTGGAATAAAAGTATTTAAACAACAAAATGAGCGGAAGAGACAGATCCGGCGGCGGGCAGCTGACCAGCGCAATGGGCAAAATCAAGGATAAAATTATGCGAACGGTTTCGGATAAGGTAAGAGAACATTTGTGTACTTTAGTTTTGCAATCTTAATTTTGAATTTGAAGAAAAACTTACGAACTGGTGGGAGGTTTTGAAATAATTAATAAGTTTACGCTAAAAGTTTTACATTTCAAATCTACGCTGTTTCATCCATTTATTAATGTTTCTGTATTGTTGACTAAAGTGTTCATTGATAAATCTGGGCGGGTTCTGAAGGAGAAAACAAAAAAGAAAGTAGCGGAGTGCATTGCCATTGAGATCACAACATTTGGTTATTGGAAGCCGGTTGAGTGAAAGAGGGGGGGGGGGGGGCGAGAGTGAAATACTAACACTTAGTTTACTTTGAGGAATCTCAGCGATGAGGAGCGTCGTGCAATGAATTCATTGTACAAAACAAAATAATAATTAGAGCGACAGCAAATTTGTAACCCCATCTGAAATTTTTCGCTATTCAAACTGAATATGAAGGGAATTTGGCCACTACAATCTTACATGCTTTAACAACTTTATATAAGTTGAGGATACTCAAGCAAAAAATAACGCGAGTCAACAAGTTATAAGAAAAGCGCATAAAAACATAAATGAGAAGATCTGCTGTCAGAAATTAGTTGTGGCGCTTTTAATTTCTGACGCAACAGCCACCTTTTATTTCTAAAACGGTTTCTACTTTTGGCTTTTTGAAAAAAACTAGTTGCGTTAAATCGACAGAAAGAATGCTGCAAACGGAATTTTGCTACTATTTCTGCTTTTACCTAGATATCAAATGGTTTAGTGGAAAAGTTTAGAAAAAATGTGGCTGCCGTTTCTTCTATACTGGTTTCGAAAGCATAGTCTCCAAAGTTAAACTAATGGATGTTTTCTTCATTGGACCAATGCTGAAGTTGAGTTCAGTCCGTTTTTGTATCTGCTATAAATTTTTTATATTCTGTCGAATGCAAAAAATAATAAAAGATGAAAAGACACAGATGCAATGCGTGTAGTTATTGTCTTCTCTCAGTAGATAAAGTGAAATTTTTACAAAATAAAAAAGCTTCGAAATCATCTTTAATAACAAGTATAGAATGCATCATTCATTTTATGGTAGTTATTAAGCCGCAAATTATCCTGATTTCTTATCATCAATTTTAGTGGATAAATACGTATATCCATCAATCTGTCGTCATTGCTGCCTCCCACCTAAACAATAGCCACGTTCAATCGATAACAGTAGGAATATCTTTTGAACCTTGGATAAATGACACTCAGTGATAAGAAGGATAATGTTTTGTGATTCCGAATAAGCTAATTATTGCAAAATTAGTAAATCATTTCAAGTCACTAACTTTATTTCATTCTAATGGTATGAATTGCATTAACTGGGCAACATACGTAAAATACATTTACATATTAGATAAGGGAAAAGCGTGGCAAATTGTCTTTTCTCCCTACAATAGTACGGTAAATTCGTGTTGATTGGAATTTCAGTATCTTTTTCTCACTACACAATGCAGGTATACTTGGAACAATTGTTCTGAAAAAATACGTGTTGCGCTGATTCGTGCTATACGGGACGAATGTGAATTCATATTATCAAAATAAAGAATGGATTTCAGGTTAGGTTTAAAAGTGTTTAAATCCTGTTTGAGTAACAATAATGGCCTTTATTGCTACACAATATGTTAATATTTTGCGGGATAAAATTAACTGTGTTCGGGATCAGAATGTGTCCTTGAAGTTCAATAAATTTGGAATGATTTCCAAATAAAAGCTTGCTCTTTTTGGTGATTTAAAAAGTGGTTACTGTTATTAAAGAAAGTTTCGTCAGATTTCTCTTGATTATTTCAAGTGGTTCGTCTATATTCGTCGTCTATAATTCGTTCATATAGATAGTATGCAAGTCAGCAATTGCACTTTTTTTCGCGAAGATGTTTATCAGAAAACCTCTATTCGTCTTCTCTGCTTACTTTTTAAAATGTCGTAGAAAGACTCCTACATTCTTCCATCACATCTTGGGTATTCATGTGTACTGGATTTTGCTATCTTCTGCACTTTAATGTGCCGACTAGCATCCTTTTTTAACTCTACGCTTCACGCTATTATGAGCGTATTCGTATCAATATTGTTTGCAGTTTTATTTAAAAAGAAAAAGATGAAAAAGTTCTTGACTTTGGCTTTCCCTCTTTCCTTTAATTACAAAGCAATAATCCA
Source organism: Hermetia illucens (assembly GCF_905115235.1). NCBI lineage: Eukaryota > Metazoa > Arthropoda > Insecta > Diptera > Stratiomyidae > Hermetia > Hermetia illucens. Next base: position 93,626,073 of record NC_051849.1, on the reverse strand, counting down.
CCCCAGCAGATACAAAAACCGTACATACAGATATTATTATTAAATCCAAACAAATGTGAAGGATGACATATAGAACCTAATATTTCGCTAACTGAAAATGACTCTATGGAAGTATCTGAATGTAAAAAATATTGAAGTTTAGCTATAATTTGGTTCTATACATAAAAGCGATGAATTAGTCTCTTCTCTAGAAGATGCAATGATCGATTTCATTGAAAACAAAATCCGGGGCGAAATATATCGTGCAACAGAAGAGCATTTACCTGAAATAGTATTAGCGTAAATATTTAGCATAAAACAATTAAGGAACCGTTGGATTTGAAATGAAAGTTGATGAAATACCATGCGGATTTCCATTCCTATCCATTCATTCATTCATGACTGAATGCCAAGGGTCGATTTGGTCTGTCGACCCATTCATGCATATTCACATAGGTGATATACATAAATGCTTTTATTGCAGCAAATTTCTCAATAATTAGAGTTGAGAACCTTCTTAAAACTAAATAAATGAATTATGTCATAAGCACACATGAATAGTATGGAATATTGCAAAACAGATGAATTCGAAATTAATTGGTAGGCTGAGCTTCCCATTCGCTTTTTTTGCTCAACGGAATTGATATATACCTTTAAACCATTTTTCATGTGATCATGGGAAATAAACTTTGCATTTCTCACATACGTGAGTATGAGAGAGGAGAATTAAAAACTGCTTGGAAATTGAACTGTTCTTATCGTGAACATTCAATTTTTTTAAAGCGTGTCTTATGCGCAATCAACTGAATCACACGAGTAGACCGACTTTAATCTTTGTACACAGCTTTCATCCAATAAATTTGACTTACGATAATTCAGGCTAATAAAGATTGGCAACAGTCAAAGTACTAACTGTTTCCTTCCATAAGGGTGTGACTACGACTGAATTTATTAAAAAAATGAAAATTGATTTGCTGAACAGAAACAGAATCCTAAAACGAGGGGACCAGAAGAGCCATAATATCTTTCATTTTTAAGGTTTTGTGTAAAACAAAACCTTATTAAAATCGTCATACCCGTTCTACGTTGAGTTTGAGGAGCGTTCCCAAAGATGCAAAACGGAGCCGTACAATTTTTTTCATCGAATATAGTCATGTGTGGTATCAATTGAAAGGTCTCGTTTAGTGCTTTCCGAAGCTGAGATTAATTTTAACAGTAGTTCTAAACGGGGGGATGCGGGGCAGTCAAGTGAACATTTAATTAAAGGCACCATTCCCAGAAACTGCTTATGCGAAAATTCTTAAAAAAAAATCACAAAAATGGTGATGTAAAGCTGAAAATTTTCTCCATACTGATATCTGCTTAAACTTAATAATAATCTTTTACTCTATTCTTTGTCAATTGAGTTGAAATAATTTTAGAAGACGTTTCTTCTGAGGACCATGGAGTCTCCCCATAAATCACTTCTTTTAAATATTCCTACAGCAACGAGCAATTTTGGAGGTCATTGAATTGACCCACAACGGCCTATCCACCATTCATCTTATTCTTCGGTAGGAAAGGATGTAACCTTCCTGAAGTTATGTGGGAGCACCTTATCCTGGTGAAACCACATCCTGCTGCTTTTTTTGGGTGGCGTATTTTCAAATAAACGAGCATAACCTCCCGCAAAAAAGATTTATACCTCTCAATCTCTTTGGAAGAATAAGAGGCCTTGTAAGTTGGCCTCCATCAGTTCCTGCCCTGACTTAAAATTCAATCAGTTTTGATAATTTACTTCATATTTCAAAGTACCTCTAACTACTGCCATAATAAAAGCTCCGTTTTTGCGTACAAAGACATCCGTTAGTGAAGTTAAAATTTTCCCTAATTCCCTCTTGCACCCAATCGCAAAAGCGTACTCTTATATTTTTACTTCCGAGTTATGCTTGTTTCAACCTAGAATTATAAAATTCTACAGAGATTAAAACTATGATATAAAGTAACACACTCGGTGAAAATTGCAAATTAGTAACAAAGACCAAAGTTGTCGCTCTTCTACAAATTTACAGCACGAACAAACTGAATGTCAAGATCCCACTAAAATGAATAGTCTGACATACTAAATGAATGAACATTGCGAGTTAGATAGAAATGGGGTAAATGTTCTCTCAATATACAAAAACTTTCATACTTAAAGCGTCCAGCTTCCAGTTTCCCAACCTATTCATTCTCTCGTAGAGTTTCTTTAGGAAGGAGGCAAAGGAATATTCCTTTATGTGGTAAAATAAATTTGCTTTCACATACACTGTCTTCAAATTAAATACAAACTATTTGGAAGTACGCCCAGGAAAGAGGGGAAGCAGGAAAAGAACACGTTGTTCTCGAAACACTGGCATATGGAGAATAAAAAATAATTACCTAGCGACGGAAACGGTGTTTGCGATTGTACTTACTTTCACTAGAAGCAGCAGAAATACTCATAAACAATATGAGAGCTTAAATATTAGACATTTGTTAATCTTGACGCCATTAGACAACAGATCAAGAAGAGATTAGATATTATCTGCTATTTGTAGTCTAGACTAAAACTGATAGACAAGTAGCTTCCTCCAAACTACAAATTTTTAGTTTTCAATGTAAATATATATTTCGGAAGCAACTTACCCCCTTCATCAGTTCAAAACCAACTCAGTGGTAGCTTTGTACTGATGAAGGGATCAAGAAGACCGACAAGAACAGTGGTAAAAACCGCAACTCATGGCTGAAATTCTCATGGATTAAAAAACACTGGGAATGATAGGTTGGCGTATGTTAGGCTAACCTTACACGATCAGTATCTCATCAGCCCAGTCAGTCAGCCATAAGTCAATCCATCATAAATGGGCTAATGAAATATCGATGGACACTTGTCCGTTTGTTACATGCATTTGAAGGTTCAAATTATTCGCAATGACAATTGAATTACGCTCAACTTATCATCACTCCAGCTATATTATCATAACAGATTTTATTAGAACATTTAAATTTCCATCAGTTTATCAACCATTGCCATAAAAATGCAATTTTGCCATTCTGACTGACGGCAGACTGATGAAATACTGATCGTGTAAGGTTAGCCATAGACGTGCTCTGCGCATTTTCACGTAACAGTGTTTATTTTATCATGGGCGTGACGTGATGGCACGTGGTTGCAAGCACGTGTTTGTGTCATATATAAGATGGCTATTAGACTGCTATAGACATACAATATATAATATGTAAGCTATATGGAGAACGCATTTTTTACAGTAATCCAACTTCTTTGGATAAATTCTGAAACGTTCTATTGGGTGGGTTTTCATGGAGAATAACTGTGCAGTTTGTGGTGTGCTCCAGCGTAACTCCTGACCTTGCCAATCTTTGGGATTTTAATTAACTAATTAACATGTTGTATCTTTCTCAACTTGCATTTTCTGAGAACCAGCTATAGTATTTTGAATGATGATTTAGTAGTTATGGTTGTAGGAGCTGTTCAGTCGCTATTGACTATGGAAATATATAACTGGAAGGGACGGAAGCTTCGGGTTGTCGATACAAACCAGTTTAATTAATAAGAAGGAAGGGAGGATTTGTTGATTCTGATTTTCTATAAAGAAAAAAAGCAGATCACTACGAAATGGATTCCACTGCATGGGATAGCTAGCAGTGAACTTATTTCTTCATGTGCGACCTAACAACTCTTCCACTTTCCCCATCTTATTAACACGTCTACAAGTATCTGGCCTATATGTCGAATTCTTCATTCGATATTGGGTATGACTGGATTATCCCGAAGATATGACTGTGACAGGATTTATTTATGGTTTGGGCCATAGAGTAAAACTCTGGATGTGTGGGACCACAACTTGACGTTGGTGTTTCGATCCCTACATTTGGACAAAAAAAAACGAGGACGGATCTAGTGTCGTTAATACCTTGAGAGGCGTCGAGGTTCGTCCCATACTCTCGGCAGAAACACCGTCACCCATTTACATAAATTGTTTGACCCCTTCGATGATTGGCCCATTAATATAAATAGGAAGAGCGCAAAGATCCGTCAAATTGAGAAACTTATATTTGGATGCTGAAACCGGGATAGGGAGAGTCGGTTTGGAAATAAATATTAACAAAAGAGTGCAAGTGCAATCCTACTGGGAGTTTCAATAATAGCAAGTGAAACTTGATCCAGAACTTTTTTGACTGCATGCCTCTAATCGGAAAAGCATATTTATAATCTATCTTTAAATAAACTATTAATAGCAGTATTTGGTCCGATAACTTGATCAATCACTTTTACAAATATATGTTTAGCTATTTTTAGAGCATTTTCATACTTTTAATATACTTTTATAATGTAGCATTTAAATTCTCACACTTTTGAATAATAGCTTTAAATCATTCTTAGCGAATGGTTCGAGTTTGATTCACATTCTTATGTGAAATTTTTAAGTTACCGGCTTTTTTTGGATTATTTATTGTTAGCAACTAACGTCGTTGACTCAAATTGGTCTTTTAAAAGTTAGTCGGTTTTAACGAATGGATTGTCCCGTTTTTGGAAAAGTAAAATTATTAGTGTTTAGTATAGATATAAGCTTTTATTTCGCCGCGCTTCCTTTGATTCGATCTTTCCCCAATAATCGAGTTGCAACAATTTGCTTCAAAATTATCATTCAAAATCACCATGAAAAGTCGATTAAGTGCAATTTCGTGAATTGTAAATCGAATTTCACATATTTTATATTTTAGTTTTTATTCAAAGTGTATATATATATTATATGTTAAAACAATTTGATTGTAATCGTCAAGGGAATTATCAAATCGATGTAACCGTAAGCCTGAATTTCTATCAGTTTGAATGATTATTAAACTATCAATAGCATTTTTCAGACAGTCAGTTTTGTATTTAACCTACTAACTACGAGTAGAGGTGCCCCATATATCTAACTTGATTCAAATGTGCTGTGTCATTTCAATCACAATAATATCTCCAGAAGCACTAGATGATAAGATTCTTTAATTTTCTTTACGATGCAATCATCTTGATGGAAAATATGTCTTTTCATCAGGTTTACAGTAAAGCTCTCGCAATATTCTGCATACTATAACTATATCTTTGTTTTCTATGTATTCAAGTACTGGTAAAAACCAAACAATTCTTGTTACATTTGAAATACACAAATCCATCTTCAAAACAACAGCGATTGCCAAAAAAAGAAAAAACCCACAAAGAAAATTTAAAATAGAAAAGGAAGCCAAATCAAAATAGAGCTGATAACAGAAGAAGCTCATCACATTGGACCTTGCTTTATGTTACCAACATATCTCCGACTCAACCATTAAATCCAAGAAATCTTGGATTATAAACAGAATATGTTCTCAGCCTGCCGCTTTTCACGAATACAAACACCAGTACCAGTAATAATTACATGCGCGCATTAAAAAATCATTGATACAAGTCTAGAAGCTGTATAGAATGATTTCAAGAAGATTTTCCCATTTTGATAACGACAAAATCAACAATATCATTCGTTTACTGACTTTTCCTATAAATACTAAAAATTTTCAATGGGAGATGATTTAGACAGTGTCTGCAATATTGTCAAAGTCTACTCGATTGGTCCTTGGTGTTTTTAAATAAAAATTCGTAGTTTTCGTGAAAACATTAGTTCGAAAAAGGAAGATTTGGTGTCGAGAAACTAGTTCCATTGTTACGAGAATTTACTAGATTTTAGTGAAAAGCTCAACAGTGAAAAAATTTGTGGATCATCAGTGATTAGTGGTAAATTACTTATTTGAATTCACGCATTAAAAAGTGTCATTTCCATAAAACAAGACTGGAAATTAAAGTCACTACAAAGGATCGTTGAATTTAAACTTTAATCCCAAATACATTTACGTGTAGATATTTTGATAGTTAAATCCAATGGAAACACAAAGTCAGCTCCAATCACTTCAAATTATTAAGTTAGAAGTTCGAAATTGATTCACAAAATCCACACTCTGTTACTATTAATTCCTTGGAATCACTTAAAAATGACTTAATGTGATATAGGAACCCAATGGAATCAGATAATATGACAAAAAGGGAAGAAAAACGATGCGAATAAATTTCTGAATTTGGAATAACTAGGATTTTTTATGAAACGTTTTGTAATGTTGTCCATCGTGGCAACAATAAAGAGAATATTGAAATATATGAGGTGGATCTAAACCTAGTTTGTATAGGCATCCGCGAATTCGACTTAGATGAGAAAGACTAATAATATAAATAGCGGTTACTAAGTGCACAAGATTCGTTCAGATTTCAAATCAGAAATTGGAAATTCTTCATTTTACAATCAAAGGGCATAAACGCTGTCAGTATTGCGCATGCCATGGTGATGAGCTCCACCCCAGAACGAATGAGGTTGAACTTAAAAGCCGGAAGACTTGGAGTCATTGAAATAGATAATTCTGACTGTACTCTATATGACTGAGAACTTCATCAAGTAGAGAGGCACAAGACGATAATGGGTGCAATTGAGATAGCAATATTCAGTGGTACTGGATTTAAGCCAGAGTTTATTACCATTGCTTCTAAAAGTACTCTTTACATTTCTAAGAATCGAAAATCTGCACAAAAACCTTCTCCTTTGTCGTGAAGGATTATTAAAAATCTCAGCCCACGGACTGACCTCAGTAATATCATAATACATTGGGGGCTTCTACGAGACACTGTGGCACCGCTAGTAAGATAAGGCTATGTGCAAAACTTACGGCGAAATGCAAACAAAGAAATTCTTATTCTATTCATAACTATTTTTAACTCGGAACCACGGTGAAATAAATACCAGTTTAATTTGTTAATTTGCTGTCAGCGTACCAGTTATTGGGTGTATGTTAAAAAAAAATACGAGGCTAAATCGATAAGCAAATGTTTTGAATTAAAGTCAACAAAAAATTCTGGAAATTAATTTTAATTTTTTGGAGCAATGATTAAGAAGCAATTACGTAACTCATGAGTACGTGAACGCATGAGGGGAGTTTGCTAGAATAATGATCATTCCACGAGGATGTAATCACTTATTGAATCACATGTCAGTTGAATGAAACGGTTTTTTATGCAAATTTATAGCAGTTTGACGTTAGATTTCTAAGAAGCATCAATGTCGGTTACTAAGCAAATTATAAATCAGAATTTTACAAAAGAATAGTTTGTGATTTTCTAAAAAAAAAGTTTACTGGTAAAGGTTTCTTAATTTACTGATAAATTTTTCATATTTGAATAAATGCTGGTTTCTGGCTTCTTACGATGCAATTAACGAAAGCTCATTGATGTACAGCGAAAACATTGAAGACTTACTTTTATAACATATTCAAATAATAATCGTCCCAATTTTTGGACCGGTTCTTTGAACCTCTTTACCTTTTTTGAAATACTTGAACAATTGCAAGTTTCAAAATCTTATCTTTATCTTCGCAGGATGATACCCAACACCCAGAAGCGCACGGCTACCAGAGGGTTCAGGCCGGTGAGGGAACCCTCTCAACGTCGACAACAGCTACTAGTTTGGATACGATAGTCATCGATGATAATCATAGTGAATTCCCTGCTATACCACCACCACCATTCAGCAGTCATCCACTAAAACCAGAGCTCACGTTTGATCCAATCCTAGAAACAGAAGATGCTGTACCAACTACTCCTACCAATTGGCCAAAGCAAACGCCCAGTCAGGAACATTTGAAAACATCGAAACAATCACTCAAAGGATCAAAAGTATCTTTTGCTTCAACACATGATAGTAGTGATGAGGATAGCTTTGAGGATAAACGAGAGAAATTCCAACAAGGCAAAACAGTCAGCGTAGATCGCAGAGGAATTTTGAAGGTAAGCAAGGCTTTAACGGTAGTCTAATTAGTCAATCAAATTTAGAGTTCATGCTGAATTCCAATTATTGACCCAGGAATCTGGGTTCCGGAGGTTTATAATTTCATATTTGAAAGAATTCGATTTCTGCGAACTAAAAAGGCCCCCAAATGTAAATCTATCTTAATAGACAAAATCAGATAAGTAACGAATTTGCTCCATTATTGAATCTGAAACGAAGATTATTTCATTATTATTTATATATTTGAATTGCATCAAAAAATGCACGGAATTGTCTACGCATTTTTTTCAATTTAGTTGGAAAAAGTATTTCCGCATAGACCAAGGAAATGATTTTTTTTATTAGTAAATACCTATCGTAACTTTTTTAGCCCGAAATTTGGCTTTAAGCCAATGAATTCGACGTTCTCATTGTATGTACTCATTTCAAATGCCATAACTCAATGATCAAATATTAAACAAAAACTAATGATGTTGTTTCTTTTTTGGCCAAATTATAGTTTTTTATCGCACGACGGACCAAGTTATACCCGAAATATAGAAAAATAAAATTTAGCCAAATTTGAAATGGCGGATCATTAGTTTTTACGTAAAAGATTGGCTAGCAAACACATTCCACGCTTAACAATGAGAAAATATTGTTCCTAAATAAGGATTATGCATTTCAAATCGAAAAATCCTCAATTAAGGGATCAAATTTTAATTGACTAATTTTGAACCGTATGATAAGTTTGTTTAATTGTTATTTTAAAATGTATATTTTTTAGGACCTTAAAACAATCCTAGCTAACGAGAACAGAAAGGCATTTCAGTCTAAAAAACACGTCTCACTGGACATCAAATCTACACCATTTTTGGATAATATACTCAAAGGCTCCTCCTCAGATGAAGAGTTCCGTCAGAACCGTAAAGAATTTCAGGGACGAAAACATCAAAGTTTAGATCCCCGTGTTAGCTTTAAATTAGATAAAAACCTAACTCCGTCGTCAAGTAGTGATGACGATGGTGATGTCGAGAAGAAGAGTTTAATCCATGTTCAATATGATGCAGACATCACAAAGCCAGTTGTGATTGATTTTCGAGATCTCGAAAGTGACGAAGAAGAAGATTTAATATCGACGCGTACAAGTTTTCAAAATCAACGTTCTATCAGTATTGAATCGAGGAAAAGGTAATTTTCCGAATCGTACGCATTACAGGACATTGTTCTAATAGAAGATTTGTACTATAGTCACAGATTCTTCGAAATGGATGACATGGGCGGTAAAAAAAATGAAAACCTTAGAAATTCAGTTCCTTACGTTCGGCAGATCACAGAAGATGGTAAACCCAAATTGGAAATATATAGGCCCACCACAAATCCCATCTACATTTATACTCAGGTAAATAATTTGAATTCAATGGTTTAATCGTTAATTTTCAATAACCTGCCATGGAACAAAAAGGGCTTCGTGGAAATGAGCCATTTCAACTGTTAATTTTATTGCTTGCAACGCTTCTTTTGTACAAATTGCGACCTAATTGTCACATAAGCTAGACATCTATTTGTGAAAATGAAAATACTGTCTTTTTCGAACGACTCAATAACTCATTAAATCAAACCAATTTTTTTGCAATCGTTTAGTTCCACTGAATAAGCCATAAGACTTTTGTGATTTGAAAATATTTCGTGCTTATTGAGCAAAATTGCATATTGACAAACTGCAGTGATTATTATGATGACTGAATATAAGCAATAGCAGCTTCATACCCACCTATTTCAGTTAGCAACAAAGTCAGTAGACCTTACGATACCAGCTCGACATTTTTATTTATAAAACGTGAGAACTTCCTTATTTTTGTGTTTGCAAGGAAAGTTACTTTGATGGAAAATTTATAACGGTCCGAAAATCGTGATAAAATTCAAGTAAAAGTTTAGAAGAATTATTTGACGATAGTTTTGGAATAAGGAGACTACTTAAGACGCGTAACTTGTGATGAATTGTGCCTTTTCGCCGGTCGCGTTTTTAAAATGATAAATGGGACTTTCCTCGGAATGGGAGTCGGTCAGTGGTAAATTCGAAGTTTTCATTGATAGTAGTTGATTTTCGACGGAAGTTATTTCAAATAGAGTGGAAGTTTGTGTTTGTGATTTTGAATGCCTTATTGGAACCTATTCTGAATTAAAGTGATACTTACAGAACATTGATCATTTAAGAATTGTTTGATTGCTAGTTTGTATACTAATTTATTATGAACTTTAGCTTCCTTTTCCCGAAAATTTGGATAATCTTTCTATAAAAGTCAATATATTCCATTGTATCGGCTCCGAATTGGTCCGGTCCTCTCTCTTCAACTCATAGTCTCGGAGCTAATTCCTGTCTTCTATTTATGCAATGTAGAGATTATATTGCAATAATTTCCGTCTATTTTTCAAGCCAATCATTCAGCCTTTACAGAATTTACCGCTTTCTATTTTCACCTCTTGCCTTATCGTTTCAATCAAAACTCGTAAAATATAATGTCTACTCCCTATCTTTCCATTCATAAGTGTTAACTTTGCACAGAGGCACGTCCTAACCGTAATTTTCAATTTACTTAAATTAATTAGAAATGAATGTTTCATTGATTGTTAACTACAAGCGGAAATTCTGTATTCGTTGATATTTGGAATCTATAAAACATGCATATTACACTTCAGTAACGATCAAATTGGGTATGCTAAACGCCTCAACAAGCAGGGAAAAATTACAAATTGAATATTATATGCAAGTTATATAACATTGCACAAGAAGGAATGTTCATTATTTAATATTTTCTCCATTTGCCTGGATTGTTTTATATCAGTGATAAGAAAGTTCAAAGTTACTGACTTTTGTTATATATGCACACAACTGTGCACCAAAATGTTATTTGTTGCTTCTCGTGACTCTTGCACAACTCCTTCTAACATGGTATCATGGTGTGTGAAGGGAGCGGAAGGGAGGAAGTCCACTTGGAAAATTATGGAATGGTTTCAAATAATTGTTTCCAGTTCGATCTATTGCGAATCGGCTTACTTAGAATAGTAGTAGCTAAGGAATCAGTAGCTAGAAAAGTGTCAAAGTGTGAAAACGAACTTATGGAATTCAGTTAAATTCTAGTGCATTTGAGAAGTTGTTGAATATTCTTTGTGCTGGTGAAACAAGCTTAAAATTTATTTTTCAAAAATCAATAATTGCTAGTTTGGAGATGATTAATTTCGATATGTCTAAAACTAAACTTATTGAAAACATTTTGTGCTTGGGCCATTTTAGATTGAGAAAAAATATCCTTACGTTTGGAACAGTGAATTATGATACTAAAATTAAGACCACATAATGCACATTCACACTGGATCCGGTCCGACTATTTTTGACATGTCCCGTACAAAACTACCTTTAGTCAAGATTTCTCTTTAAATTATCAGCTCTGAGCAAAATTGAAGCTACAAAACGTAATTATCATTCTGTTGTTTTTTTTTTTCATTTCAATACCCACTATCCACAGAAATTCCTATCGTTGAATGCTTGGCAATTTTGACATTGCGATGCGCTTTTCAAGATCAAAATCGAAATAAAATTGGATTCATTTTTATAGGTAACATTTCTGTTGAGTATGACTTAGTTTGTTGTAAGTTAGAACTGGAATTAATTAAAGTGGGCATACTATGTTCAGTCATGTTGGTTCGGCAAGGGTTTAATAATAATATTCTTCAACTTTTTTTAGTTCTATTTTCCAACCCAAAAGGTTTGACTTCCATTTAACCACTCACGTGTTCCGCCACATTTGCGGCATATCATTTATTGTGAGTTTATATAACAACTAGTATATACAGTTAATATACATAATTTATTGAAATTTTTTATTTCTAATTGTGTACAAGCCACGCGTAAATCATTGTTGTTGTATAAAATAACTGTTTTAATTAGCGTTAAAACACTATTCTGAATCATTAAATTCAGTTAATTGTTTGTGAATTATGATACCTTCAAAAGTTGAGCTTTGGCTCCATGTAGGTTTGCATTGGCAGAGCCGAAATTACGCAATTTCTGAAGAGTAGATCAACTAAAGTATGAAAATCTATTAAAAGAATGAAAGATGTTGGTAACAATAATTCAATTCGCTTCCTTTTATAGGGGAAACCCAAATCATTTTCTGCAGCACCAGTCCTTGATAAATCATCATACAAATGAATTTTACGACCTAAAATTGTTGAAATGAAAAAAACTGACCACTGCAGACACACCCCTGAAACGATTTGTATTTATTATTTACACTGACGTCAGCTTTCAATTAAAACTGATATCAATAGATGCGAATTTCGATTCAGACAATTCCGCCATAATAAGGTTGGTTTTATTCCACAAATCAACATTCAATTGATGGAATTATTTTTCTAAAGAAACATCTGAATATTCCACCATTTCCTTATAAGTTGTTAAATTAATTGAATTTTTTGCTTTTGCACATAAACAATCGCATGGCAAACAAAAAAAAACCGAACTATGAACAATTCCGTTTCTGCAGTTCGAAAGAACTACTGAAGCTTTTAATTGCTCGAACTGCTATAACTTTTTGCACAGTGGACATGAAACCTTAACTTAAAAAGCGCTGGAAAAAATCTATTGAGTACGACCAATCATTTATTCTTGTTTAAAAGAAATAAGTTTTTGTCTGCAATTCGGACATTTCATTGACTTTCGCTAAGTTTTTATTGGACTTGTTATTATTAATAAATTTTGATTGGTTGTTTCATTGAGACGAGCCCACTTGTGCGTAATCAAAAAATATGAACAAATCGTCACTCATGGGTAAAAAAACATCACAATTGTTGGGAAACTATTAGTTAATTGTAACCAATAAAATTCCGGCCATTCAGAGAAGTCAAGGAAGTTTTGTGAATAAAAAGAGGAATCAGAAAACTATGAAAATTTATTACTGAAGCACGTGCCGTTTTTCAAAATCAGATATGATTTGTTTGGGAATGGAATGATTGTATGGGACAAAACGTGATAGGGACTAGGTAAAAAATAAATTTCTTCTGTTCGAATCAACAATATTGGTTTTTCAGTGATAAAAACTTTGCTGGTACCTACATACAATTTTAAGTAATTATGAGTAAACTAGTTACCTTCTTAGAGAGCATTTTTGATTAGTCTTCAGTTTTGTTGTGTTGTATCTTTAGACACAAGTCGCAGCATTTTCTGGAAATACTATAAACGCTGTGTTCGAAAATAAACTTTGGAATATCATGGAATGGTTTTCCGAAATCTATTCATTTCTAGTTATAACGTGTGATAACACCGAAATAAAATGTAAATCCCGTCAAGTCAAGCCATGATCATCCTTCATGATCGTGGCAGCATGACATGTACTTCCATGCTTCGAATAGAATGTTTTGAATTTCGCGAGATGCCTAGGAGCTTCAATAATTATAAACAGACGACAGAAGCATGTAAATAATTTTCTCTACTGTTTCATTCACCTTGAACTGTGATGTTACGTTTTCCTTTGTTTAATCGTTATGACGACTATTAAGCGGATCTTCACCGGAATCAAGCTGATTTCTTTACGTCCATGATTAATTTTTCAATATTATTATTTCTTCAAATAACTGTAGTAGTAGAAACAGCAATGATCTTTCTCATGACGTACGGTACCTCATTTTGACCACATGATAGCGTTTACAACAATATGTTTTTATAACGATAGTGACACACTCCAACTGCTATCAGCCAATTTTGACCTTAATGTGCCTCACTCGAAAATTCGCTCGAGAAAGCATAATCAATTTAAGAGAAATTGCACATCTTTATTGAAATCTTTCAGCTTTCTTCTCGTTAATTTCATTAATTTTTGGAGTGGGAATGGTGATGCTCTAAAAAACTGTAATATATTTCATTGTAGATTAAAGATTTATAACTCGATTCTAAAAAGCCTGGTCTGAGTGTATTGCCAAATATTAAGAAAATCTTCTCCAGTTACAATTAGTGAAGTTAGGTGCTGAAATTAGGTCAAACTATATAAGATAAAAAATTGGAATATTTATCAGCTTCTTGGTGTTCAGTAGGTGTTTGTTGTGATACGATGATGGCCACAAAGACGTAAATCAAAGCTTTCAGTTTCAATTAGAGTGATCTATTTACGTAACGTATTCTGCGTGGAAGAGGCGCGTAGCCAAGACTGAGACTTTCACACACTTTTTCAAACATCACCACATCATTCCTGGAAATACAAGAATGATGATAATGAGACACTACAAAAGGAAAACTTTCTAATTTACTCCTCGTTTTCCTCTCAGCAGACGACAGTAATTTCTCTCAATCTTGACCAACCGCATCCCTTCCCGATTCCCGCAAAGATAATATTTCAATGTCCCTTTCGACGCGACGCAGATGCGTATGCATACAAATCCTAGAATCAAAAACTGACTGCTGAAAGGACATTTATTTCGTTTGCAGAGCGCAACAGGAATTGTATCTTTTATCTTGCAATCGACTTGATTGCAGCAAGGCCGCGAGTGCATCTGATGTGTCCAAACAATAAAACCACAAAAGTGAATTCTAGTATGTGTTTTAAACACATCCCCAAATTTGGGACTAAAGCAAAAAAACAGTTTAGTGAAATTTTTCAAAACATTTTACTTGCACTTTGGTGAAAGTAGTTTTTCATTTTATCATTGAAAATATTAGTTCCGAAGTGTGTTAGTTTATCCCTCAATTCTAGATTTCCACTCCTTAAAGTATACTGAATAAAATCTCTTCAAATGTTATTCTGTGATAACAGAAAAATTGTGTGTAAGATCACGACAGTAGAGAAAACGGTACGAAATGTATTCTTAGCGTATGTTTGAGTTTTTTCTGGTTAGTTTTGTTTCCATGTTTTTACTTTCTTTCTAGTCCTTTTGTCCCAGACAAAGCAACCTGAATAATTACAACTAGGTTCTATGGTCCAAAATTCAAGTCACTGAGAATTGAAAATTTTGAATTTCCATGTGCCCAATTGGCCAACGCTCTTGGATTATCAGGGCAGAATGGAAAATTTCTCCAGACAGTATTCCCCTTGACCTCGATCAAATTCGATTATTTGAACTTCGAGTGGTTGCCAGACTAATTAGATACCAATTTTTGGTTGGGGTGTAGATATTTTTGGTGTAATTTCGTCAGATTTCTTTCGAGTCAATAAATAACTTTCGGAACATCTAAGCAATATTGAAGCTATGATATTGGTAGAACGTCCTTCAATCGCAATTCTAGTCAAACAAACTGTCCCCAAAAAATCAAACGGTAAAGTTTGTTTTCATTGTCTGGAATTAAAAATCACAAACATTTTTACGATCCACGGGTGCCAATCTTTTATGGGTTTTTTAACAAATATGCTTGCTTAAAGTGGCGTCACTAGAAAAACAAACGTAGGAATGTACTGTTCTCATCTAAAAAAGGTCCACACTAGAATGAAATGAAACCAGAGAAAAATTAAAGAAATTATATTCATCTTCACGAATTCACTCATCTTAATTGACTGTTATAAAAATTGAATGTCTTGGACAAATTACAGGCAGTTAGTGCAAAGTTTTCAACGAATGCGGAGTGCAGCATAGTTAATACAAAGAATAAGAATATATCAAAGACATTTAACAGTGTTATAAAAAAGAAGCGTCAATTTAACACAACAGTTTAGAAGAATTGAAAGCTTAAATCGTGAAGTACATACAAACCATCCGCTTTTCACGGATTTTTTTAAGGATTCCCGGAATTTTTTACTTTCTTTCGGTTGGAATAAAAATCAAATAAAGGATGAAGCTTCTTATGCGGGCCGACACTCACGTGTCATTCGCTTTACCTGTTGACGAACCAAAAGCCAAATGTACCTTTTCGCAGGTTATTGTTGATTTTTTTCTTATTTATTATTTTGAAAATAATTTTGATTTTTTGTTATCAAAGTATTCGTTTTCCGAAAAAAACAATAATTTTTTTAAAATTTCAGGTGCTCGCTGCACTATCAGTATCACTAGGTTCTATGGTTGTTGGCTTCTCATCAGCGTATACTTCGCCAGCTTTAGTGTCGATGCAAGATAGAAATATAACGTCATTCGACATAACGGAACAAGAGGTAAGGTTAAGACAACTCTTCTGCACACATTAGATTTGAATTTCTTTGGCCCCATTCTATGTATACATAGAAGAGAAGCAACAAGCAAGATTCTTACTCCGATTTTATTCCACAGGCTTCATGGGTTGGTGGATTGATGCCACTTGCTGGCCTCGCTGGAGGCATTGTTGGTGGACCACTTATTGAATATTTGGGCAGAAAAAATACAATCCTTGCAACGGCTGTGCCTTTCATTATATCATGGTTGCTGATTGCTGCAGCAAGCAACGTATCAATGGTGTTGTCAGGACGGGCTTTGTCAGGATTCTGTGTCGGCGTAGCTTCATTATCATTACCTGTGTATCTCGGCGAAACAGTGCAGCCTGAAGTTCGAGGAACTCTTGGCCTTCTTCCCACTGCGTTTGGTAATATTGGCATCCTTCTATGCTTCGTGGCTGGCAAGTACATGGATTGGTCCCTTCTTGCATACCTTGGGGGCATTCTCCCTGTACCATTCTTGCTGCTGATGCTCCTTATTCCTGAGACTCCGCGCTGGTATGTCTCTCGTGGGCGGGAGGAACGTGCCAGAAAGGCGTTAGTATGGCTACGCGGTAAAGAAGCTGATGTTGAACCAGAGTTGAAGGGCATTATCCGATCCCACTCTGATGCGGAGAGGCACGCAACGAAAAATACCATGTTTGAGCTGTTGAAAAGATCAAACTTGAAACCTTTAGCAATTTCTCTGGGTTTGATGTTCTTCCAACAACTCAGCGGTATCAATGCTGTTATTTTTTACACTGTGTCGATCTTCAAGGATGCCGGTTCAACCATCGATGAGAATCTCTGCACGATCATTGTTGGCATTGTAAATTTCATCGCAACCTTCATTGCAACTATGTTGATTGATCGATTAGGAAGGAAGGTAGGCTGAATGACGTTAGATAAAACATTATTTCACTTAACTCCTAATATTTTTGCTTAGAACCCGTACAAA
Organism: Hermetia illucens; assembly: GCF_905115235.1. Lineage (NCBI taxonomy): Eukaryota > Metazoa > Arthropoda > Insecta > Diptera > Stratiomyidae > Hermetia > Hermetia illucens. The sequence continues at coordinate 93,609,139 of NC_051849.1, read as the reverse complement.
AGTCTTTGAAACACACGCTAACTTATGTATATCTCATTTCAGATTCTTCTATACATTTCGGATGTTGCTATGTTCATTACCCTCTTTACTCTCGGTGGATTTTTCTATGCTAAGAACCACGGCTCTGACGTTAGTACACTCGGCTGGTTACCACTTAGTTGCTTCGTGATCTTCGTCATCGGATTCTCATTAGGATTTGGTCCCATTCCATGGTTAATGATGGGTGAAATCCTTCCAGGCAAAATTCGAGGCTCGGCTGCTAGCGTTGCGACTGCTTTTAATTGGATGTGCACATTCATTGTCACGAAAACATTCAGCGATCTCAATGGTTCGTCTCGCCTTTTTTGTACGTTTCTCCAAAGGCTATAATTTTTGTTTTCCTTTTTTTGCAGCTTCAATTGGCACACACGGGTCCTTCTGGATGTTTGGCAGCATTTGCTTAATTGGTTTATTCTTTGTGATATTCTATGTTCCTGAGACTCAAGGTAAAACGCTAGAGGATATCGAGCGTAAGATGATGGGTCGCGTACGACGCATGTCATCGGTGGCGAACATCAAACCGCTGTCGTTTAATATGTAAAAATCATACTTAGAACGCTTATTTTACAATTTCCCGCCGTTTTGAGGACATCACTTAACAACGTAAATACAGGGAACACGCAAACCAAAAAACTAAAATGCACTTTGATAAAGTTACTTATAATTGGAGTGTGTGATTGAACGAGTCTCAGCCTAAGTGGGGAGCAGTCAGACCCCAATATATAGGTGCTGCCAAATTCTAGTGGCTAGGATCGAAATACTTTGCTACAGTTGAAGCGAGTCTCTATTTCGTAGGAGAACATTAAATTAAATATACATTTTAGATAAAAATGAATGTGATATAGTATGTGAACTCTAAAGGTTAGAAACTAAATCCTTAATTAGATATGATTTGAGTTTTCTTCAAACATAAATAATTTTATACAAAGAAAAACTTAGAATATATATAATAAAATAATATGTTGACATTGATTGTTAAGAGGATAATATACATGATTTCTTAAAATATCTATAGTCTTATTACTAGATTTACAATATAGACATCAGCTACTTAGCTTGCAAATTATTCAAAGTATTCGTGTCCTTTCGCTTAATTTTCCACTCACATGAATTAGTCACTTTAGAATCTCTTTGAAAAATGTAATAAATAGGATGCATAGAGCGCTCGATCTTGAAGAAGTAGAAAGGACGCAGAAAGTCCTAAAAATTTGGTTTGAATCACCAAAAACTGATTTCCATCCACGTGGATCAGAGCAATTGTGGAAAATTTCAAATACGAAGTGAAACATTCCTTAAAATCAATAGGAACATTAACAGACGTTCCTTCGAAAGGAAGGACACATCCAACGCTGTTTGTATTTAGACTGCTTTATATTAGTGATGATATGCATATTTAACTTAAAAATTAGAATAGAATCAAGCTCCAAAAAATTGTTCTTCATGGTTTTCCCTCTAGCAATTGTGATCAAATGAAGCAAAGGAGAGAAAATCAAGTTTGAATTTTGCCTCACTCCGAAAACATAGTATCTCTGATATTTGGTAGGACTTCGCCGATGTTACAGTCCTGCTTTAGCATTAACGACTTGCCCATTATTATATCCAAACTTCAGTATTTGAAAAACAGTAAGAGATTGATTGAGTTTACTTGGAGACGTGAAGAACAACGATACATTAGTTTTTTTAAGTTTCTAAGATTTGAGAGTTTTACAACAGGAAGATGAAATTAGACAATTGTAACTTGTTTTGATTTTTAATCACCTTCTTCACCGCAAGGAGGGATAATATGGCTAAAAACTTATTTTATGGATTATATTCGATTGTATCTAATTTATATAAACAATACAAAGACCGAAACAAGTAAATGGTGATGATTGAAATCAAGAGAGAATGAATTAGTCGAAAAAATATCTAACTTTATTCAGTTTTAAGCAAAATTGTTGTTTTTTATTTCTAGATATAAATGTAAATCATGTATTGTTAGTCAATGCAAACGCTAATAATAAACAAAAATATGAACATGGACTTTCATGTGGCGTTTTTTCAGGAATTAGCATGTCCAATTCAGCCATGTGAAGCAACAATGCAGAAGTATTTAATAGATTAATGACAAATCTGCCGCAAACCGAATTTAGAATATTTTTCTTCTTCAGCTTTTGGCCTTTTTGATCGGTGGTGAAATTTTGGTCTATCAAAGAACTAATCTGAATGCAGTCGCGAGGGTTTCAAATCATCATCCAGCGTACCAACCACCGTTCTTTCGACGGGCTTTTTGGTCGTTTCCAGTTTTCAAAACAATTTTGGCAAGTGAAATCTCGTTAGCGTGAACTACATGACCATACCATCGAAAACGCTTTTCACAATTTTTCCATAATCGGTGCAACCGCATACCGATCGGGGATATCTTCATTTCGGATGTGATCAAGGCGAGTCTCTATTACGGCAAAGCATCGTTCATTGGCTTTGATGATCTATAATATCGTAGAGTGTAGAATACCCCACTTTAATGTAACACGCATAAACGCAAATTCTCTTTAAATGCACACATTGTTTGAGCCACATGCCTTTTCCTTCAAATTGGTTCTAGGAATCTGGTTGATAATTGCAACACGTATAAATGCAAAATATTTATAAGTGCAAAAACATTTTAGACGAATTAGCGGCACGCCATGTGTTCAAATACGGTTAAATGAAAATCCAAGTTACTTTGTTAAGCAAATGATAGCAGCTTCATGCTACACACATGGGCACACCGATTTGCTCTACACAAAACCTTATTAAAATCGGGTTTCTATCTGTTTGTCCGTCACACGCATTTTTCTCGGAGACGGTTGCAGCGATTCACACCAAATTTGGTAGAAAGGTGGGAACTGTGAACACTCACCCATACAGTGACTTATATAATTCTACATCGAATTTAAGAGGGTCCCCATACATGCAAAAACGAGTGTACATTTTTTTTTCATCAAATATATTCATGTGGGGTATCAAATGAAAGGTCTCGATTAGTACTTTCCGAACATTTCGACATTTGTGGAAAGGTGGGGAGTGCGGGGGGGTCGAAAGTGATCATTTATTGAACAGACCCATTCTTAGAAACTACCCATCTGAAAAATCTGAAAAAAAATCAGGAGGCTGCCACTATGCGGTGCCTAGGCCCTGAAATAGTATATTACTATAATTTTTAATAATCAGCTGCAGAACCCCCCTTAAGTTCATCCTAGCACCAGGAAATTTTGCAGCAATGTAGGCTATAATATAGAGCATGATCCTACCAAGTTTGGACTCACCCTATTAGTAATAAAGTTATAACAGATCAAAGTTGTTGGTTCTTTGCAAATTGAAGACTGAATGTGGATATAATATATGCATATATTAGGTGCTACGTACTAATGGAACAAATGCATACTCAAATTATATATTACTATAAAAGAAATACACAAAACCTGAAGCATTCAGTTTCCGGTTTTCCGACTTGTTATTTATTTACTGATTTAGTGTTGGTTTTCTGATTTCTTCTCTGTTTTGGTGATTATTTTGAAGGCCGATTATTTATTCATAAAACGGACGGTGAAGTAGCTAACGCTTACCTCCAACCTGGTAATAATTTGTTGGCGAATATTTGGCCCTACTTGCATTGAGAATGCGAAAGTGGCTGCACCTAAACCCCGAATCAATCAGCCCTATTCCATAAAGCTTGATTCAGCCACTCTATCTCTATGTGTAAAAACAGCTTTTAGCATTACAAAGTGAAATTACGCTGCAAGATTTTTCAAAAACAACTTCAATCCTAGAAGCTGCAAAACTTGCTAAAAGATTTTCGTGATTAGTTGCTTCGACCACAATATAAACTGTTTCAAAAAGGTAGGGTTCATTAATCTGTAAACGAGGGAAGGGATTGATTTGCTAGTTTCGAAAAATGAATCTAGAGAGTACCTTCTGTGCGATACAAATGTTGAACATTATGAAGAGGAACTTATAGCAAAAGTGATGGAACGCAACAACGAAATGGTTGAAGGCGACAACGAAGACGAAAAATCTCCAGAAATTGAAAGTAACTAACTTCTGTATATCGTGAAGCATTATCGGCACTTCTTGAACTCCGCAAATATTTTCATAATAATGAAAAGTTCATCAGCTAAACTACATTTTACATAATCAAACATCACTGAATTTTTAATAAACGAAAATTAAATTTTCAGTTATTACCTTTGCCCTTTCTATGAATATTTTTACTATTCATTTTTAAGACAAAAAAACGAGTGAATTTTATGTGTTGTTTCCTTGTTTAATAAAATAAATTCATTAATTCATAAGCGATTTTTTTAATATTCACAATTTTGCAATTATATAAAGGACAATTAACTGCATTTATCCGGTTCCGACTAAACGCACACTCCGGTTAAATGCAAAAGATTTTGAAGCCACAATTGACTGCATTTAGGCGAACCCTTTTTTAAGGTTTTGTGTAAAACGAAACCTTATTAAAATCCATTTACTATCTGACCGTCTGTCACACGCACTTTTTGCGGAAACAGTTATAATGATTGACATGGTGGAAAAGTGGGAACTGTGAACGCTCATGCGTACATTGAGTTACATCATTCTACGTCGGATTTATGGAGAATTTCCCATACATGCAAAAGGGGGTGTACCCTTTTTTTCACCGAATATAGTCATGTGGGGTATCAAATGAAAGATCTCGGTTAGTACTTTCCGAAGGCGGTCTTAGTTTTGACATTTGTTGGAAAGTGATGATCATTTCTTTCACGAAACCATTCTCAGAAACTATCTAACCATAGAATCTGTAAAAAATCAAGGGGCTGCCACTATATGGTGGCTCTGAAATAGCTTCCATACCGATATCAATTCAAATAAAGTTAATAATATTATATTACTATAATTTTTACTAATTGACTGCAAAACCCCTGTTAAGTTCATCTTAGAATTACGAAAGCATAGCATAGAGCATGATTCTATCAAGCTTGGTGGAAATCGCACTATTAGTAACAAAGTTATAATAGGCGAAAGTTGTCGTTTCTGTGCAAATTCAAGACGCTGATTGTCAGTATCGCCCGAAAATGGATATTCTCACATAGTCCATATATAGTTATGCGTGCTAGGTTCTAATGGGGCTCAAATGGTTCATACCTAAAGCATCCAGCTTCTGGTTTCCCGATTTGTTTAGGTTGGATAACGTTACGAGGCCACTCGTTTTGACGTGAGCACATTTCGACGCCAGATATAAATTTTCACTAACATTTTTTTTTGTAAATTGCATCTGGGAGTTCATATCATTTTGATCGCGCACAGTTTTTCACCAGCATAATGTTGGGGATGCATTTTAACGTATATTCATATATAAGCACATATGATATAGATATAGGTGCGGAGAGAACAAAATTATTTAAAAGGAAATAAAGATCCATGAAACAAATAATCTATGCTTATGTTGTTATGGTTAAGAATTCCAGTTATCTATAAATTTAAGGGCGATTATCTCGACTGTGTAACATCAATATAAAATTGTTTGCTGTATTCTAACATTACAAGAGGGAAATTGAAACATACATACATAGTATGTATGAGTGCGGAGAAGAAAGGCCATTGAAATTTTATATTGGTATAATTTGTTATTTCCTTACAAACAACATATATGCAGTGAAATTTGGTTAAGTGGACCCTCGATAAGTGAGAAACCTTTGTTACAGATAATTACAATGAGGCCCCGACACTTTTGCATTGAATTTCCGAACCTTTTTAAATTAGATTTTACTTTATAAATATTTTCGACGTTTACCTGTATATTTGGGACTTTTTAACTGAATTTTCTGTATATGTAAGACAATTTATCATGTTTAAACTTGTTATGACACGTTTGCTTACAAACATTCAAACTTCTTTCGATCTTTTTTTGTTTCTCAGTACTATGTATCTAAGATTTTGTTAGTTAAGCAAGTGATTAAATGTGCGCAAAATGTCGAAGCGAGTTCATTGACAGCCGCTGATAAATTAAGGGGGTCATCCGATGTTCGGATCCGAGGAATTAATTTTGTTTTGGAATCAATTCTATCTAAATATAGTGTAAAATATATGGGCAAAGTAATTTTTTGATATTCAGAGTAGTGCGGAAATTACAGCGTTTAACAGGTAAAATGTCACATGCCAGGTTTATGCCGATCGTCGTAATAAGGCGCGTATTTTTCGGTTCGAATGTCGTTCGAAAGACTTCACTAAAATCATAAGAATTGAAGCTAAGGCTCTACTTGTGTTGTCTTCAAGAAAGCTAAGATTTATGGGCTAGTTATAGCAGATTAATGGTCAGTTAAGATTTTATGTTTAAGGGGGTCATCCCGTGTGAATGCGGTTTCTTTTGGCTTCTTTTAGAATTTTTTTGTGAAAAACTGGATAAAGATACAAATACAAATAATTTATTAATATCTTGAGCGTGCATAGTAATTTTTCCACCCCAATCGCATAGTTGGTTATTGAAATATAGATCAATTTATACACCCATCTCCAAAAAAAAAGTGTTCTTCTACTGCTACGCTAGAGGGCGCTGCGATCATCTTAAAGAAAAAAAAGTAAACGGCATTTTAACGTACAGATTTAGCTACAGTCCGCAAACTATTATAGGGTTATTAAAAAACATTAAAAACTAAATTTTTGGTGTCTTGTTAAACTTTTTTTTATGAATTTTAGTCTTGCCGTGAAGGCTCTTTAATGAATAAAAAAAAAACAACTGAATGAATCGCATTTATCCTAGTTTGCGGACCGTAGAAATATGTTCTGAATAAGTCGTGAAAATTTCAAAGAATTTCGCTGGATAGATTTTCGGCTATGGTGGTAGCCGATTTTCAACATTCAGTTTCGAGAAAAACGCATTTAAAAAGTAGGTTTCTTGAAGAAACACATATACAGCCTTGGCTCCAATTATTCTCTTTTTAGCGAAGTCATTCGGACCGATAAATACGCGCTTAATTACGGCGATCGACATAAATCTGACATGTGACTTATCACGTGTTAAACACTGTAATTTCCGAACGACTCCGAATATCAAAAAATCACTTTGCCCATATATTCTACACTATATCTAGATATAATGGATGCCAAAAAAAAATTCGACTCCGCAGATCCGACACACGGGATGACCCCCTTAACACAAAATGGCGCCACTTGCTGCATGTGAAGGGAACAATAGACCACACTCTTTCCAATTTTCGTGACAATCGGTTCAGCCGTTTCCGAATAAATCGGCTGTGACAGACAGACGGACAGACAGACATCGACTTGGTTCTAATAAGGTTCTGTTTCACACAAAACCTTAAAAAAAAAGTTAGTCCAGCAGAATGTTCAAATTATCGTCCGATCCGGTTAGTTTTTCATATCATGAAGGTTTTTGAACGCATTCTTGACAACCATTTTCGTGAAATGATTGAAATAACCGTGAATCAAGCCGGATTTGTGAAGGATTGTGGAGTACTGACGCAAAACATGCTATGCGGTTACTCATGAAGAAATACCGTGAGAAGTATCGCTCTGTTTACATTGCGTTTCTGGATTTGGAGCAAGCGTTTGGCTGTGTGCCACACGAACTCATCTAGTATACTCTACGATACTCTTAGGGTCAGAAGAACTCGTGTGCTGCGTTCAATAACTCTACCACGATCCAAAAAGTAAACTTCGAAGTGTGGAGGTGTATCAAAAGCCCATCAAACAGACACTTTCACTGTCAATGACAGTGACCTGCCCAAATATTTAAATCTTGGGTCAATGTTATCAGCCAATAGAGAGCTACGTTATGAAATTGCTTCACACATTAACGCAACCGGGAGAAAATGGCGGTCCACAAGTGGCGTTCTTTGCGATCAACGTACAACGAACGTCTCAAATCTAAAAATTATCGTAATATCGTCCGTTCTGTCGCCCTTTGCGGTTCTGAATACTGGCCGACTATAAAGGACAATGAACGGCGTCTTGAGGTAATGGAGACGAAGATTTTGATCAAATGAGGATATCCGCGGTCGATATTGGGTTGTACTGATCGTGGAAAAATTGCAGGAGAGGCGTCTTCGATGATATGGTCATGTAATTAGCGCGAAGGAGAATTCACTTGCCAAGATTGGTCTGAACATCGAAGTCCATGGTAAGCGACCAAAAGACCGGCCGAAACAACGATGGTTTGACACACTGGATCATGATTTGAAGGCCTCACGACTATATCTTTGGACTTTGGTCAAATAAAATGGCGCAACCGATCATGACGAGCCGACCCCGCTTGTGAACGTGTTCGTATTGCCTTCCTAGTAGAAATAGTTACGAAATGCGTATGCGATTAGACATAGTGAGCATGAGCAGTATAAAGACCAATGGGAACACTTCAATTTGATTGCCTGCATATTATATGCGCTTATATGGGGAATGTTTGATACAACTTTGATATAAGAAAGCAAGTCAAACAATATTTAGAGCTATAATGTCATTGAAAACATTCCAGAAAATACATGTTTTATTTGTTTAGATGATCCCGACGAACCTTTGACTTCTGTTTAGTTTCGACGTGAATTGCAAAATGCAAGAGTAAGAGGTCAAAATGTGCATGTTTGTCTGTCACACCCACTTCGCCTGAAGCGGCTATTCCCATCGATGTGAAATATGGTGGAAATGTGGGAATTGCGAATCCCCCTTGCGGTGACTACCATCCTTCTATGCTGAGTTCAAGGAAGGGGTCCACATATATGCAAAAGAGGAGTGTACAATTTTTTTTCACCGAATATAGCCATGTGGAGTATCAAATGAAGGGTCTCGATTAATAATTTTCAGAGCAGATATTAGATTTGACATTGGTTGCAATGGGGAGGAGTATGGAGGTCAAAAACAGGTCATTTATTTCAACGACTTTTTCTCAGAAACTACCCAACCCAAAAATATGAAAAAATGTATGGTAGTCCGTGCACATGGTATCTAGGCCTGAAAATATTCCCCGTCACGATATTTACTCAAAGTTAAGGGGGTCATCCCGTGCGTCGGATCCGCGGAATTGATTGTATCTAGATATATTGTAGAATATATGGGCAAAGTAATCTTTTGATATTCGGAGTCGTTCGGAAATTATAGTGTTAAATACGTGATAAGTCACAGCCAGATTTAAGTCGATCGCCGTAATAAAACTCGTATTTATCGGTCCGAATGACGTGCGAATAACTTCGATAAAAGGACAATGAAATTGAAGCCAAGGTTGTACATATGTTTCTTGAAGAAACCTAAGGTTTGTGGAACAGGTATAGCAGATTAATGGCCAGGATAGGTTTTAACTTTAATCAATCAACCAACATTAACCAACCAACCAACATCAAATCGCACTGGTCAATAATAATAATAATAATCGTTGGCGCAACAATCCATATTGGATCAGGGTCTTGAAGTGTGTTAGAGCACTTCATTCAAGACCGTAACGTAATAAAGATAGGAGAATACAACTTTGAGACCGTTGATAATTTCTCCTATTTAAGGTCGAAAATCACAACCAATAACAGCTACGATGATGAAATCCGCGCACGGTTGTTGCCAGCCAACAGAGCCTATTTCAGCTTACAAAGACTGTTCCGCTCGAAACGTCTCACCATAGGGTTAAAGCTCTTACTGTACAAGACAATGATCTTGCCAGTCCTCACGTATTCCTCGGAAACTTGGGTTCTTAGTAAGAAAAATTGCGAACTCTTCGCCACGTTCGAGAGAAGAATCCTCCGAAGAATTTTTAGCCCCCTACATGAGGATGGACGATTCCGTAGCCTCCATAACGACGAAATCTATGAGCGACACCATAACCGTCAGGTTGTGGATAAAATCCAAATCCGGCTCAATAGGTTACGGTGGGCGGGTCATTTAATCCATATGGATGAGGATGATCTAGCCCTGAAAGTCTATAAGGGCAATATCTATGGTAGAAAAAGAAGACGAGGCAGATTCTGCCTGAGATGGAGCGATGGCGTAGGTCAGGACGCTAGATAGCTTTTAGGAATATCGAATTGGTGGACTTCGGCGCAAAACCGGTATGTCTGGAGTCCCTTATTAAGGCAGGCCTAGACCGGATACCGGTTATTGCGCCGTTGATGATGATCGCTTTTTTGGAGATGGTTGTATAAATTGCTCTGTATTCCAATAATGGACTATGCGATCCGGTTGGAAAAATTACTATCCATGTTCAAGATATTAAGGGGGTCATCCCGTGTGAAGGCCGTTTTTTTCGCCTTTTTTAGAAATTTTTTGTGAAGAACTGGGTAAAGATACGAATACGAATTTTTCACCGTATATTTATTAATATCTTGAGCATACGTAATAATTTTTCCAACACGATAGCCTTGTTCTTCATTGAACTATAGAGCAATTTATACACCCATCTCTAAAAACAGGTGTTTTTCTGCTACCACGCTAGAGGGCGCTATGATCATCTTAAAGAAAAAATTAAACGGCATTTGAACGTCAAGACTTAACTACAGTCCGCAAACTAGGATTATTCAAAAATATTAAAAACTAAATTTTTGGCGCCGTGTTTGGCATGACCCGTGACTATCCGCCTGTGACCATTCTCTAATTTAATGTTCTCATTATAAACTTTTTTTTGCGAATTTTGGCGTTTTTTTGAGGCTTTTTTATTGAATAAAAAAAAACTACTGAATGAATCGCAATTATCCTAGTTTGCGGACCGTAGAAATAAGTTCTGAATAAGTCGTGAAAATTTCAAGGAATTTGGTTAGATAGATTTTGGGCTATGGTGGCAGCCGATTTTCAATATGCTGTTTCGAGAAAAACACATTTAAAAAGTAGAATGTAATTTTTAGCCATAAAATCTTAACTGATCATTAATCTGCTATACCTAGTCCATAAACCTTAAGTTTCTTGAAGAAACACATGTACAGCTTTGGCTTCAATTTTTGTCCTTTTAGCGAAGTGATTCGAAGGTCATTCGGACCGATAAATACGCGTTCTACTACGGCGATCGACATAAATCTGGCATGCGACTTATCACGTTTTTAACACTATAATTTCCGAACGACTCCGAACATCAAAAAATCACTTTGCCCATATATTCTACACTATATCTAGATATAATTGATGCCAGAAAAAAAAAATCGATTCCGCGAATCCGATACACGGGATGACCCCCTTAATAAATCTATGGTGAAAAATTCGTATTTTCATTTTTATCCAGTTCTTCACAAAAAATTTCTAAAAAAAGCGAAAGAACGGCCTTCACACGGGATGATCCCCTTAATGATAGTATGTTACTATATTTTCAAAATTTATTGTGAAGCTCCCGTAAGTTCCGTAAAGTAGTAGTAGTAAAATAGACTTTAATAGGCATCATACATCATACTGAAAAATATGTCTAAGTCGAATTGAATATTCGATATATTCACTATGAACTATATATGTGAGTGGAACCGTCGTGCATATAAAAAATCATTCATTTAAATATTAATTTGTGTGTGATTTTCCGCTCTTTCCTTCATTACCGCGTTCGTGTTCTATGTCGCAGTTTTTGACACCGCACCATATACTAATAGCGAACCCTCATCTCTTTTCTAGGTATGTTCTTAGATTTCGATTCTACGGCTGACCTTACACGATCAGTATTTCATATTCCATAAGTCAATCCATCAGAAATGGAGTGATGAAATGACTGGTGGACTGGCGTGTGCAGTATAAACTAGGCGAAAAAAAACTATTGTCAACTAATTATCAGTCCAGGCAAACTGACAGATTTTATTTGAAAATTTAAATTATTTTATTTATTATATTTGAAAAAGCATGTTTTTCTCTTCTTCAATTTCGTTCTTCTTTTTCAACTTTTATAGCTTGCATATGCCTGTCAATAAATGGAACGTCTGAATAAAATAGGCATAACAGACAGGTATCAAAGGCTTTATTCTACACAAAACTCAACCTTGCAAAAATAATGCTACTTTCGAAGACTATTTGACATTAAAAGAAAGAAAACTGGAAGTTTCCGCACATAAATTGCAGTTCTTAACCACCAATATAATAAAATAACTAGTAATTACTTTTCAACAAAGGGAATGAATTGAATGAGTGCTATTTATACATTTTTTCAGTTCACAAAAGAAACATTTATCAGTCCGAGCAAATAGTGGGCTGTGACTGATTGAAATGTACAGCATTCAACACATTTCTAGTAGTATAAAATATTATCAAATATATAGAATTTTATAGTTAGATCACTGTTCAACATTCTTTGAGTGAAACATCAGAAACGCACGTAGTGTTGACAAAACACAAAATTTTTGCTTCCGAGCATAAAGTCGTTTTCATAGCGTTTCATCGTCAGTAAGATAAATTGTTTGTTACAACGGGTTAGTTAAAGAGCTGTATCGTGGTGTTGTAATTCTGCTGTGGATAACCTAATTTAGTGGAGTTCTATAATAATTGATCATTAATATCGTGTACTATGCCCATATAATTCGTCAATATCCATATAACTAAGTCATTCTCGTGAAAGTGAGACAAGAGGATTTTTGGAACAATCAAATTGATTCCAAATGAACTAATATGATATTGTCACCTGTAAACAATGGTCAGTAGAAATTATTCACAAGACAAAGTAATTTGGCCAATAGAAGTTTTGGTGAACAACATTTAAAAAGAACAATTCATCCTGAATTTGGTGCACGTCCAACTCAAATCGAGATTATTCCAGCGGCAGACAGATGAAAATCTTTAAATTAGGTAATGACATACTGTGTTTTATCATTTGCAAAAGAAATTGGCGAAAACATTAATATTTCCCCAAGTTTAGTGCTGCACATCAATCTAGGTGATTTCTTTGATTAGAAAAATATTGGCAAGTTCGATTGGGACAAAAACAGTGAAAAAATACCTCCACCTACACTTTTCTTAATGCTTTTTGAACGATAAGCTTGTGGGCAAGCCAAACATATATATACGTCAACAATTACCTTATTTCGGGAACCAAGTGTCCCTTTCTTCAGAAGTAAGAAGGCAAAAACCGAGTTTTGGCAAGCAATTTTCACCAAAATTGTTAGCCAATAAAGGAACAACTCTTAAGAACCTATTCAATTTTATCTAACTCTTACATAACAAACTAACTCCTAACTCAAGCTATACAGACATACAAAATCTGCCTTCATTACATCCACTATTTGACTCTACTCCTCCTATGGTGTTGGCTTAAATTTTAATCTCATAGCCTTCTAAAATCGTACCAATAATAACTTAAAAGATGTATAAATTTAAGTGTTAGAAACCAATCCGATTTGCAAGGCTTTGGCATTAGACTTAAATAATAATAATAATTTACATCTGAGGGTGCTAATACCTCAGAGCCCATCCGTATACGGAGGGGCATCTTCCAGCGAGATTCGTTGAATCCCCTTTGGTTTTGTATGACATGGAACTCCCTTTCATGGCTACTAAATTAAGCTAGAGGGCATGGTTTTGCAATAAAGTATGGTCTACGTGCTAAGTGTGAACTGACGCACTTGATGTACTTAGATGACATCAAGCTGTATGCTGGTACTGATGACCATCTTAGAAGTCTGTTGCGAATAATAGACATGTTCAGCCGTGATATTCGGATGGAGTTTGGATTAGACAAGTGTCGAATCCCAGCCATCTGCAAAGGTCATTACGAACCGCATGCCAGACATAGCATTGGCGACCTCCACATCGCAGCTATGGCCGAGACAGACTTCTACAAGTACCTAGGAATTCTGCAAGGAACCCATGCTCGAGTTGGTGATCTGAAGGATGCTCTGCTGTCCGAATTCCTGCGACGTGTAAAGCTGGTGCTGAAATCGCATCTCTCGGGGAAGAATAAAATAAGCGCGTTGAATGTATTCGCTATCCCTTCACTGGCTTATGCATTTGGAATATTGCCGTGGACGAAGACCGACCTGGAAAATGTCCAGCGGCGGATACGGACAACTATGTCCAAATTCCGAATGCATCACCCAAAGTCTGCCGTGAAGCGGATGAACCTGCCTCGTGACATCGGAGGTAGGGGCGTGGTTGACGTGGCGGCACAACATCATCGCCAAGTCGACTCGCTGCGCGCTTATTTTTACAGCAAAGAGCAGGCGAGTCCCTTGCATTCGGCTGTCTGTAAGGCAGAATGTGGACGGACTGCACTTAACTTGAAGAATCGATCTTTCAATCCTCTGAGTGGGTTGAAGTCGGACCAAGAGCAGATCGATGAACGGAAGTCGAAGGCAATGCACGGTAAACACGTGAATTGTCTTTGGCAGACATTTGTCGAACAGATGGCTGTGTGCTGGGGAGTTCTTTGCTGAGACCGGTGGGTTCATGTGTGCCATTCAGGATGGCGCGGTCGCCACCCGAGCTTATAAAAAGCTCATCATGAAGGAACGGGTGGAGCACGACCAGTGCAGAATGTGTGGTTCGGCGTTAGAGACGTTGGACCATCTCATTTCTGGCTGTACTGTTATGGCACCGGGGCAATACATCACCAGGCGTAATGCTATATGTAAGGTTATCCATCAAAACCTTGCATACAAGCATGGGCTGATCATGGGAACATGTCCGGTTTACCGATATGAGCCGCAAGCAGTACTTGATAGTTCTGCTTACAGCGTGCATTGGGACCGGCAAGTTCTGACTGATCGCCATACTGCACATAACAAGCCTGACGTACTGCTAGTTGACAAGACGGGTCACTCTACGTATATTAGTGATGTTCCTTTTCCCCCATAATAGCAACATTGAACAACGTCTCGAGCGGGTGGTTGTAAGTCCCATAATATTGTCAGCCATAGGTATTGTATCTAAATCCCTCACGGCTTCCCTTGATGTCCTGGGACTTTCGCACAATCTGGTCCAAATCATGCAGAAGTACACCATTCTGCATACGTATACGATGTTGCGGGAAGTACTCGACGGATTCCCCCATTAACCTACCTCCCGTCACTACCACCATCGCCCCTTTAGTTTTTAAGTCAGTAGGATCGTCCGAACCTAAATGCTTGGCACTTAGTGATAGTATTAGGTAAAATCCGGCATCTGCGAGATTGTGGCAACTCGGAAATAATAATAATAATCGTTGGCGAAATAATCGATATTGGATCAGGGCCTTGAAGTGTGTTAGGGCACTTCATTCAAGACCGTAACGGCACATTACAGGATTACAGAACGCTGTAGGAGGCAATGTCATTATTACCCTGATTTGACACAGGTATTCATTCACTTGCATCCGATGTCAAATCACGATACAAATCCCACTGCCACCAGTGTGATTTGAACCGCGACCTTCCGTACGACAGCCTTGCGCTCTAAGCACATTTGACATTGGTAGCCTTCGCATTGGTTTTATCTCTACCAGTATTCACAGGATGCAATGACTCTGAATTATATTTGAAATATTTTGTGAACAAACCGTAATAACTCAAACACCACGATAGTTAGAGTGTTGAAACAAATTTCGAATCCTAGTTAAGACTTCCTTAATTGGAATAGAAAAACTTACCCATGCAAATAAAGTAAGCTGTATAGAAGTAATAGCATTCCAAATGAGAAAAATCTTTTTGTCGAATCTTAACACACACTAATTTTCATGCAGAAAACGAATCTTTTCTTTACTCTGATAAAATTTTGTTTACGTAAGTTGGAGTTTCGGGTATAAAAGTTTTGCGTTCATCTTATTGCCGGGTCAATTTCTAAAATATGAAAATATACTGTTATCAACTTTATTTGTGCAAATATCGGAACCGGATGTATTTTGAGGCTTAGATTTCGCAGATGCACCACTGTCATTTTTTTTTCAGATTTTTTGCTTGGATAGGTTCTTCTTCACTTTTTGGGATAGACATTTTCAGTCCTCACTCCTCTATTTTTCAACAACAAACAACATTCCTATATCTGATGAAAAAAATTTAGATCCGCCTTTCACTTGTATGAGGAGCCCCCGTTAAAGTCAACACGTGATGCACCTTCTTACCAAATTTCGTGACAATTGGTTTAGCCGTTTTCGAGTGAATCGAGTGTGACAGACAGATAGACAGACATTAAATCGAAAAGGGTCAATTACGTCAAGGACCCGTTCTCAGAAACTACCCTACCTAAAAGCCTAATAACAGTACATTACCATGATTTCTACTACTACCACCTTAGAATCACCAAGTATTGCCGTAATCCTATATTACTATAGAGTATAATTCACACTATTACTAACAAAGTCATAATAAGTCAGAGTTATCTCTTTAGCGCAAATTTCATAAAATCTAAAACTTTGAACGAATCACATTAATACAATGAAACATCTGAGAAATTAATTCCTTGGAACATCTGAGAAAGACACCAGCACAGATGTTTGCCTGAAATAGACATCAATCCCCAAAAGCCATTTGTCTGATGCAGACGTTTGCTTGTTTAATGTCTGAGACAAGCACAGATTTTTGTCTGACACAGACGTTTGTCTGAAACAGACGTTAACAGAGGACATCCTCTAATTTTTTTTCTCGATTTTCCAGCTTCAAGGCGGCATTCTTGCTTCTTTTCTTCTAGCATCGAAATTCTAAATTCCTCCATTCCTCCGAAGGTTCAACAAGTCGGAAAACCGGAAGCTTGACGCTTTAGGTGTGAAGGGTTTTGTGTATTTCTTTTATAAAGCCATTTGAGTGTGCATTTGCCTCATTAGAACCTAGCATGCAATATATGCATGTATTATGTGAGAATATCCACTTTCGCGTGATAATGACATTCAAAGTCTTAAATTTGCATAGAAACGGCAACTTTGATCTGTTATAACTTTGTTAGTAATAGTACGATTTCCACCAAACTTGGTAGAATCATGTTCTATATTATAGATATGAAGGGTATTTCGGAGTGGCAGCTTCCTGATATTTTGCAGATTTTCTGGTTAGGTGGTTTCTGAAAAACTAGAGAACAGAGGAGAGTAGCTCCTATCAAACCTACGCTACGGAAAGTACTAACCAAGACCTTTCACTTGATACCCCACATGACTATATTTGGTGAAAAAAAATTTACCCCCTCCTTTTGCATGTATAGGGACCCCTTCCCCCTTAAATTCAACCTTGAAGGATGTAACTCACTGCATGCGTGAGCGTTCAGTTTCCACCTTTTCATCAAATTGCGTGAGACGAATAGACAGACAGACAGTAAACCGATTTTAATAGGGTTTTCTTTTACACAAAACCTTAAAAAGGGAGTAGGGAAATTGGGATATTGGAGGAGAAGAAATTATATGATTCGTAAGGAGGAGAATATACGTAATTAGGGAGCCCTAAAACGCTTGTTTTTCAGTAGCAGAGATCTGGTTAAATGTATTTAATAGATTTATTACTGACAGTTTTTCCGTACATCGATTGGTCGAATTCTTGGATGTGTCAGGTCCGGCTGTTGATTGCGCGATAATCTTTGCATGGCCCCCACTAATTATTTTGAGACACTATGTTCAAGACAGCAGCACAAGGACTATTTGATGGACGTTAATCCTAATTGGATCATCAGATTGAATATTTTTGGGGATGTTTAGCTTGTCTGAAGTTACAGACTGGGTTTTAGAGCAACTGGTTGTTCTGGTGTTATGACTATAGGAAGCATAGTTCGGTGGCGAACCTTTCTTCTAATTCCGTCCGGCTTTGGTAGAATATCATGATACGATGTTCTTCGAATAATTGTCCCGACAGTCAGAATTACATATTCTGTAACCTATACTCGGTAGGTGAGCTGTTGAATCTTACGGACAACTGTTCTGAACATTTTGAAGAAGTAGTGTCGTGGGCTAAAAAATCTGCTACGAGCATGGGTTTAGAAATCTTGTCGAAGGTCGGAGTAATGAGATCATGTCTTTGTATTTTCGTCGAATAAAATGATATGGGGTGAATGATGATGATTCGCTGCGGTGTCAGGGAGTGAACCTTTTATTTAACAACGGCCATCTCTGTCCGCAGCTCTCCTTCAAAACTGTTTAACTAACTACCATAAGCGAATTTCTGCTGCTGAATTCGAGGATATTGGTATATTGCTGTTTGGGGTCGAAGGAAGTGCGGTATGCACCTTGTTAGCTAAGCCGGCAGTTAATGCTGCTAGAATCCGCTGAAGAGTACAACGTTTCAGCATAGACTTTGCACTAGCGGCTCTGGAACAGCAATGCCACCGAAATTTTGCAACCAACGGAGAAACTGCTGATATTCTCCATGAGTTGTTTTGTTTTATACTCTTGACTGGCTCACAACTACCTTATTAGCTGTTCGTATAAGCAATTGTGTCCACATATTGCCACTCTGCGTGCTTCTGATATTTGAAATCAAATTTCGGATTGGTTCGGACTGAATTCTGGAAACATCGGTACGCAGTTCACCACGTTCATGTTATACTTATGGCTGGTGTGAACAAATGAATTGTTTTGAATTCATGTACAGACAAATGTCCCGTTTTCTCCTAAACTATCCTTGCGAAATCAAGAATAAATCTGTCAGGGAAATTGGGAGGATTTGCAATGAAAATCCAGGCAGGGTTTCCAAAATCTAAGGAGCATTCATCTGGCTGTGCATCCAACAGACCACGTAGTGGGCATCCGCTCAAAATAAATAAGTTTCTCAGACGAGAAATTCTAAAAACTGTCCATGCCAAGCCGTGCATAAGCGCTCAGACCATCGTTACAAATTTGTGTGTGCAGGAACAAGTTACGGGAAAGTGTTTGTTTTGACCGAATTCATAGGAAGAAGCCATATATTACCAAATTAAATCGTAAGCACCGTTTGGAATTTGCAAAAGGATATCTGCAAAACCAAAATCGTTCTGGGAATCTGTTATTTTCTCAGATGAAAACCGGTTTAACCTATTTGGATCAGATGGTAGACAAAAAGTATGGCAAAAAGTGAAAGAAGGGATGAAACCAAAAACTTGAGACTCACCTTCAAACATGGAGGAAGTGGTATTATGGTCTGGGGCTGTATGAGTAGAAAAGCAGTTGATGCCTTGCATATTATAAATGGAATTATGGACCAACATATCTACATTGACATTCTCAAAAATAATTTGCGACAAAGTGTCAATAAATTGGGGCTTGGTAGTTTTTTCGTCTTCCAGCAGAATAACGACCCGAAGCATGCTGCTATGAAAACAAAGGAGTGCACCCCGCCAGCTGAAGACACTTCCACCGTCCCTAGACCTTAGTCCTATCGACCATTTATGGGATGAAATTAATCGACCAAACCAACTACAGAGAATATCGTCCGCAAGAAGCATCGAATTTTGAAGGAGCCTGCTTTTGCTGTTAGGAAGATCGGCAAATGTGCGGTCATTTAAGCAAAGGATCGTAACATAACGAATGTTATTGGAAAGTCAATGCCCATTCAACGTCAGAAATAATCGCTAAAGGCTTTTCACAATCGACAATATACATTTATATTAGATGTTGGAGTGAAGTTCCCCGGAAATATGCTAAGCAATTACCAAGCAACTTTCCGAAGCCCCCCGTGAATTGGGGCCCAAAAATACACTCAGTCTTCCCTGCTTATGGTAAGAGGCGACTAAAAGTGATAGAAATTTATGAGCCAGCAACCTCCACATTTTGAAACTTTATTGCTACCGAAACACCAAAATGCTTCGGATGGGGACTGACCTCATGGCTATGACCTTCAGCTATCGAAAATTATGAAGACTACCTCTCTCCCTCTTACCACGTTAATGACAATACCCTTTTGTAATCTGGAAAGCCAAGTGATAGCAGATGTGAATCCGATGTTGGGTTGTTTCGGACGACTACCGCAAGGCGCGATCTCTTCACCTGGAAGCCGGTTTTTGACAGACTTGTGACAGTAGGATTCCAGTCCAGGTTAAGGAGCGTCACAATTGTATAGTGCTATGCTCCAATGGGGAATTCCGATATAGTGGAGAAGGTTGTTTTCTACGAGCAATTATAGGCAATTCAACGGAGGCTTCCTGAAGATGACGTTGTAATTGTGATGGGTGATTTGAATGTCAAAGTGAGGTCGAACAACACCTTGCTTGCGCATGTGACGGGGAAGCATGGTTGACATGTTTGTGGATTTCTGAAACTTCCACCGCACAGTGTTTGAGCACAGAGACTACAATAAGATCACTTGGGTTTCAATTGAGCGACACCGTACGAGCAATCAAAATGACCACTTTGCGATCAGCAGAAAATGTAAGAGTTGATTTTGTACGTAGTAAAATAGGCGCTGACATTGAAAGAGTTCACTATTTGATGGTCGCCTATGTTCAATTGCGTGTTGCGTCCGCCACTTCTTACAAGGTTAGAGAATTGCGATCCTCCAAGTTAAACACTGACCCCTTATTTGATCTGGATGTCGCTCAATAGTGGGAGATTTATTTTGCTGATCGGACGCAGATGCATTGGGTAACCCGCCTGAGAATATCGATGAGCATTAGGCTGCCTTAAAAAATGCTGTTTTCGGGTGTTACGCAGGTTGACCATCGTGACGAAATCGTGGAAGCGGATCGATGAATGAAAGGGGTTAAGGCTCTATTGAACTTCGAAACCGAGAAAAATTCTGGGAAATTCATCGTAGTATGCGCCATGGCAAAAGGAAATTTCCTATTGCGATGGTCAGAGAAGTGGAAGACATACATTTTTCGATGGTCCAGTAAAGGACTTTAACGAATTCTCATCCACGATGACGAGCAGCTGAAGAAGTCGAAAGAACACTTCACCACTGTTCTGAACCGTATAATATCGCTAAGGTTCCTCCTCTTATGAATGAAATAGCTAGTCATCGTAACGTGCGGATACGGATTTTCCTCCAAGCTGAAGAGATATCATTTTCATTTCATGGCAATTGGGGGAGTGCTTGCGTGTTCATTGGCGTCGCAAAAATTATAGGTGAAATAATACTGGTGTGGCGCAGCAGAGTTAACAACATTCGAAATTTATTTCGAATGTGTCGGTGTTGGCGCCGAACCGGATGTTGTCTGACGCATTAATAGTGCTAGATCCGCTTTCGTTGCCTTATCTAAAATCTAGAAATGCGATTATCTCAAGACCAAGATCAAGTTGAGGCCGGTCCGGGGTAACTTCTACGTTGCTATATAGGACTAGTACATAGAACATTACCTCTATTCTTACTCAAAGCGCTATGCATCGTATTATTAGGAGTACGCTGGCTTGATACTGTTACAGACGAAGAATTTGGTCTCCGAACAGGCTTGGTATCCGTACGTAATGTAATTGGAAGACGGAAGTGGCGGTGGATAGGTCACATATTAAGGAGCGGCGACAATTGTATTGTTGGCTATGCCATGCAGTGGAATCCATTCTCCCAAGATGGCCGACGGGTGGGTCACCTCAAGGGCATTTGGCGCAAAACAATAGAGGAGTGAGGGCATTTCAAGAAGTGATGGGGGTGGTAAACGCGCTAAACGTCACCAAGGGGTATACGGCAACCATATTTCCAAAAGGAATATTGTCGAGTAGTTTGGTGTCGTAGAGGGTCAAATAAAAATATAAAAATATATCGCGCCCTGTTTGTTTCATATGTATATATACGACATCGGACCTGATTTATATTGCGGTGAGGGTTTAAAGTAGACTGCCGCCTTTGAGGGAAAGTAAAAAGATATCTAGGGTTTTTCTCACTTTCTTGCTCCAATTAATCGTGCCTGAACGCAATTAGGACCGCCATAATATCAACCCTGAAAGGAAACCTGACGTCGAGGGTTCCAACTTCTTTCTCAACCATCAAATGGAAATAAATTCAGTTGAGCGTGAAATGCAGCCAAGCTCGCTGCCCGTAAATATCGGTATATCTGCTTTCTTTGCTTCAATGCAGGAAGCCATAAATACATTTGACTAAAATCTTCATTTTGAAAACTTCGATAATTTGCTGATTTTAAAGTGCTTCGTTCTTTCATAACGTTTCTCAATGACATTTAATAAGCGTAAGTTTTTCCTACTTAAATCAATTACGCTTAACTAAATCTTTTATTATTTTGCTATTTACTAGGATCCTCTTTCTATATCATTGGTTAGAATCCGTTGTTATCCTTTAGAAATCAGCCCGGTTTTCTTTTGCTGGGGTGTTTTCCTTCCTTATCCCTACTCCCCTAAAGCACATATTCAACACCTCGGCAATATCCTCTTGTACCATTGCTATGTGCAATTGTCAATACGATCCCTAATGCTAAAATTTGTGTCCCTTCTTTTCTCCTCCTCATGGCGTACTAACTGAATAACTACTCATATGCTATTCTCATCTAAGCTAGCTTCGTTCTAAACTCCTTCATCCAGTTCTTTATCCTCTCACCTAACTCTTATTAATAAATTCTCCTTCACCTAACTGATCTGGAATTATTCGCGTTACTTCTTTTGTAGTTTCTGGTTCCTCTAATGCAACTTGGATATGATATCCATGAGGAGGAGCAGGAAAATTGATTCATTCATTAGTACTCTGGCGCTTCATTGTTGATCTTCTTTTCGAATTCATTTTTATGTTACCCCTACAGAGGAGACTGCAGAGTCGGAGAAGATACCTTCTACGAGGCAGTAGAACGAACCCTCGAAGCCTGTCCCAGATATGATATCAAAATCATACTTGGGGATTTTAACAGCCAAGTAGGGAAGGAGCCCGTATTCAGGCGATACGTTGGCTCCCATAGCTTACACGAAAAAACAAATGATAACGGACTGCGGAGTATTCAATTAGCAGGGTCACACGAAATGGTTGTTGGAAGTACCTGGTTTGCGCGGAAAGCGGTCCACAAACATACGTGGGCCTCTCCAGACGGGACCACTTTCAACCAAATTGACCACGTGTTGATCGAACGCCGCCACCTCTCAGCCTTGATGAATGTCAGAACATATAGGGGGGCCAATATAGACTCGGATCAATATCTCGTTGGCATGGTGCTCCGAGCCCGAATAACAACACCACCTAGAATCCCCTCTGACAATCAGGTGAGAGTTAACACTGAAGCCATCCATTACACAGCCCTCCGCGACACCTATAAGAGGGAAATGGATGCCGCAATAACCGCAGTCAACAGAGGACCTGGAGATGAAGCATCAACAAATGATCTTTACAATCACCTGAAGAACGTTATCATGGATACGGCCACAAGCATACTTGGCCTCAGTCGCAAAAGGAGTCGGAACGGCTGATTTGACGATGAATGTAAGCTAGCAACGGAACGGAAGAATGCCGCATACAGAGTAATGTTGCACTCTCAAAGAAAGCCGGCACGCGCAGAGACTTATAACGAACTCCGTCGAACGGAGAAGCGACTTCACAGACGGAAAAAGGAAGCCTGGGAGAACCAACAAGTCTGTGAACTAGAAAAATACAGGGAGCAATCGCACCAGCCACGCAAGTTTTACCAACAAGTCAGCAGAATGAAGCCTTACACACCTCGATGCTCATCCTGCCGAGACAAAGAGAGAAATCTGATTTCCGACAGAATGGGCATATTAGAGCGATGGGTTGAGTACTTTGATGAACTACTGAACAACCAGAACATCGGCGAGTTGGAGGTCCCGCCAACTGAAGACAACGGCCGAATACTGCCTCCAACAAGTTTAGCAGAAACAGTCCGTGCAATTCATCGACTAAAAAATCGTCAGGAGTCGATGGAATTTCAGCCGAATTGGTTAAATATGGAGGCGACCAGTTACACCAAGTGGTTCATCAACTTGTGCTCAAAGTATGGGATAGCGAATCAATGCCTGACGATTGGCAAAGAGGCATTATCTGC
Source organism: Hermetia illucens (assembly GCF_905115235.1). NCBI lineage: Eukaryota > Metazoa > Arthropoda > Insecta > Diptera > Stratiomyidae > Hermetia > Hermetia illucens. The sequence continues at coordinate 93,585,355 of NC_051849.1, read as the reverse complement.
CTCATACATAAAAAGGGAGATATCACACACTGAAGCAATTATAGAGGTATCACGTTGCTGAGTAACATCTATAAGATATTCTCCGATATTTTGCTAGGCCGGATAGCCCCATACGCCCAGAACATCATTGGCTCATACCAAAGAGGCTTCACTCCAGGCAAATCAGCAACAGATCAGATTTTCTCTCTGCGACAAGCGATGGAAAAACTGTTGGATTATTGACAACAGTTGCACAATCTATTCATCGACTTTAAAGCCACCTATGATAGCACAGCCAGGGTAAAACTGTACACGGCCATGAGAGAATTCGGACTGACTAGGCTGACCCTGACCAATGTGCGAGGCCAGATAAAAGCAGCAAGATCAGTCTCAAGACCATTCGACATCAACAACGGTCTACGACAAGGGGATGCCCTATCACGCGTCCTCTTTAACCTGGCCCTCGGGAAAGTGATCCGTGATGCTGAGGTAAATGCAAGGGGTACGATCCTTTTTAAGTCCGCTCAACTACTGGCCTATGCTGATGATATGACATCATGGGAAGAACCACCCGAGACGGACAAACTGCCTTCATCCAGATCCAGCAGGCGGCGCGAGATCTTCTGCTGCACATCAATGAAGGCAAGACAAAGTATGTATATGGTGGGAACGTTAGCACCGAAAACCAACCAACCAACCAACAACATCAAAACGCACTGGTCCAACGGGAAGAATAAAGATAGGAGAATACAACTTTGAGACCGTTGATAATTTCTCCTATCTAGGGTCGAAAATTGCAACCCATAACAGCTACGATGATGAAATCCGCGCACGGTTGTTGTCCGCCAACAGAGCCTATTTCAGCTTACAAAAACTGTTCCGCTCGAAACGTCTCACCATATGGTCAAAGCTCTTACTGTACTAGACTATGATCTTGCCAGTCCTCGGAAACTTGGGTTTATGGCAAGAAAAATTGCGAACTCTTGGCCGCATTCGAGAGAAGAATCCTCCGAACAATTTTTGGTCCCCTACATGAGGATGGACGTTTCCGTAGCCTACATAACGATGAAATTTATGAGCGATATCAGGTTGTAGATAAAATCCGACTCAATAGGTTACGATGGGCGGGTCACTTAATCCGTATGGATGAGGATGATCCAGCCTGGAAAGTCTTTAAGGGCAATATCTATGGTAGAAAAAGAAGACGAGGCAGACCCTGCCTATGATGGAGCGATGGCTTAGGCCAGGACGCCAGACAGCTTTTAGGAATATCGAATTGGTAGACCTCGGCGCAAAACCTCGGATTTCGGAAATTCAATTGTCAGTTTTGGGATTTCTTCAAGAAAAGTTAATGAATAATGAAAAACGAATTTCCGATTTTAACTAGCGACCTAGGCCCCACAAAGATCTTGTTTACTTATTTCTTTTAGTAGCGCTAAACGCGCATTTGAAAAAGAATGGACTGCCTACTTTTAATCAACGAACACAAACAATGCCTTCCATCTATCATTGGAACATACTTAAAATTTCGATCCATTTTTCCATGTGGCATGGTTTTGAAATTATTTTTGACATTGCCGCCTTTGACAAGAAGTAAAAGTAAATTTGTCGTCAACAATGATGCACTTTTTTATTTCATAATGGATAATGACAAATCAGAACTTTCTGCAAGGCCGATTGCGAAAAGCGAACTAACATGGTCCCAGGTATGAACTAGTTAAGATGTCGGCCAAGAAACGTATTTAGTTTTATTCATTTACAGATACTCGTTACAGTGACGATAGCCATTGGTGCGATATCCTTGGGAGTGATCCTGTCATATTCAGCTCCTGCCATTGAATCAATGAAGGACAGAAATCAAACCAATTTCGACGTATCGGAAGCGGAGGTAAGTATGAACTGAATCATGCACGTGAGGCATTATTTCCAAAATAAGATTCGCAAAACTAATAGATTCAAACGTCTTTCAGGTATCTTGGGTCGTATCCGTTGTGCCTTTGACCGGAATTATAGGGAGTTTTACTGGTGGTCAACTACTCGAATATGCTGGTCGAAAATGGACAATGTTTGCGATGTCTATCCCGTGTATGGCAGGATGGCTCTTGATCGGTATTGCTGCAAACATGGCTATGATTTTGCTGGGGCGCTGTTTGACCGGGATAAGTTTGGGCATGGCGTCTGTGAGTTTTCAAGTATATCTGTCCGAAGCAGTCCATCCCAGTGTGCGAGGATCACTTGGCGTCTTCGGAACTCTGGCAGCCAATTTCGGAGTTATTGTGGGCTATGGATTAGGTACTTTTCTTAACTGGTATCAACTAGCCTTTTGTGGATTAGGATTGATAATTCCGTTTGCACTGCTGACCTTATTTGCCCTGCCTGAAACGCCGCGGTGGTATGTAAAAAAGAATCGTGAAAGTGACGCACGCAGATCTCTCACTTGGTTGCGCGCCAAAGGGTACAATGTTGAGGCAGAAATTAAGGAATTCATAAGATCGAATTCTGAAGACAATGCAGTGAAGACCAATCAATTTGAGCAGTTGGTGAAAAAGCAAAATCTAAAACCCATGCTCATTGTCATTGGCGCGATCTTTTCAGCACAAATCTCTGGCGTTCAATGTCTTATTTTTTACAACGTTTCAGTTTTCAAGATGGCGGGAACTATCTTGAAACCGAACGTTAGCTCAATGATAACTGCTTGTGGTTTAATGTTAGCTACGTTTGTGCCTGTCTGTTTAAGTGATCGTATTGGACGGAAGGTGAGTTACTGCCGTGAGAAAATTCAATTATTCATTCAACGTTCCTTATTACCAGGCTCTACTCATATTCTCAGGAGTAACCATCTTTGTTCCAATGCTCATACTGGGCACGTTCATTTACTTCATGCATAATAAAGAAATTTCGCCGAATTTGTCCTGGATTCCACTCGCATGCATGTTCATTATTCTAGTAGCTTATGCGTGCGGATATGGGCCAATTCCATTTTTGCTGATGGGGGAATTGCTTCCGATGCCGATACGAGGATTAGGTGCTAGTTTAGCAATTCTAGGCAATTTCCTAGCAGCCTTCATCACCGCGAAAACTTTTCTAAACCTCCTGGGTAGGAAAAATTGAAACCAAGAATCGAGAATTTAATAGTGAAAAGCAAACTTTTCTCATTTTTTAGGTGTCCTAAATATATACGGTGTATTTTGGATGTATTCTTGCTTTACATTTTTGACGTTATTCTTCATGGCGTACTTCGTACCGGAAACAAAGAATAAAACTTTGGAGGAGATCCAACGTGGGTTAGTCGGAACCGGATATCGTAAAAGCGAAAGTAGTGATCAGTCGTGAGAAAAAGTAAAGAAAAATAGCACCGAAAAATAAAGCAATGCTACCAACTCTGCTGGAGTGTTTTAATTGGGAGTACTGGAGGAGGCAGTTTTTATTAATGGTTTCCAATTTTTTAACGTTTTTTTCAGTTAACCGTTTGACTAGATGCAATTAATGTGTTGGAGAATATATATTTTATTCTCTACATTTTTTTTATCATGATGACAATGACAGGCAACCAACATTGGTCGAATAAATACTCTTATGTCTTTTTAAGGTTTTGTGTGAAACAAAACCTTATTAAAATCGGTTTACTGTCTGTCCGTCACACGCATGTTTTTCGGAGACTGTAGCAGCGATTAACACCAAATTTGGTGGAAATGTGGGAACTGTGAACGCTCACGCATAAGGAAATGGTGAAATTTAATGGTGGGTCCCCATACAGGCAGAAGGGGGTTGCCAATTTTTTTTTCACCAAATATAGTCATGTGGGGTATCAAATGAAAGGTCTCGGTTAGTACTTTTCGAAGCTGGTTTTAGTTTTGACATTTGTTGGAAAGGTGGGGAGTTCGGGGGGTCGAAATTAATCATTTATTTAACGGAGCCATTCTCAGAAACTACCCAACCGAAAAATCTGGAAAAAAAACAAGAGGCTGCCACTATAGGGAGGTGGCTAGGCTCCGAAATACCTTCCATGCCGATATCCCTTCAAATAAAGTTAATAATAGTATATTACTATAATTTTCAGTAATTGGCTGCAGGACCCCCCTTAAATTCGTCCTAGCACCAAGAAATGCAGCAGTGTTGGCTATAATGTAGAGGTTGATCCTACCACGTTTGGTGGAAATCGCACTACTACTAACAAAGTTATGATAGGTTAAAGTTGCCACTTCTATGGAAATTTTGGATGTGAATATCACCCGAAAGAGGATATTCTCACATAATATATGTATATATTACGTGATGCGTATTAATGGGGCAAATGCATACTCAAATGTCCTTATAAAAGAAATACACAAAACCTTTCATAACCGAATCGTCCAGCTTCCAGTTTCCCGACTTGTTTCATCATTAGCGTATGTTCCACTGGGAACAGGTTCACTAGTTCTCTCCGTCGTAAGCACCCCCAAAGAATGTCTGGTTCCCTAGAGGAGAATATACGAAATTTATGAGCGGTACCCGATAGTCCGATTTTGGATAAAATCCAGCTCAACAGGGTGTAGTGGCTGGTCACTTGATTCACATGGGCCTTGAAAGTCCTTAAAATATATAGGGGCAATATCTACAATAGAAAAAAGAAGACGTGGAACACCCTGCCTGTAATGGAGCAATGCTAGACAGCCTTAAGGGACACCGAATTGGTCCTATTTAACAAAACGAAGAAGTTTTATGTGGTGAAGATGGTTTTTCTGAAAAAAATCTAGAAAAAAATATAATTTGGTAACCTATTGGGACATTATACTCATTTTGGGACGGTTTAACTTCTTTTAAGGTATGTGTGTGTGCATTCTGACCGTAGTGGCCTCCCGAGCGATTTTTAAAGGGATCAAAGGACTGCTCAACGTCCTCAATTCAGCTTGACTGTCGCTACAAATCCCGATTCAAATGCCCTTCAACCGCTGAATAACGCACGTTCTCGCCTTTAGGGTATACAATCCTTCAGTCTGAAAGACTGTTGCATATTGTCACAAAGGAAAAATCCACCTCTCGTTTTTATTTGCAAGATAGACTCCTGCTTCAGAACGCTGGTGGTGTAGAAGACGCCAGTATATCCTGACACGCATCTTTTGGTTTGTCCTAGTTTTCTCTACGTTTCCAGATAACTTGATTTCTTCTACTAAACAGAGATGCAAAAGGGATTGTGAAAACTGGATTCAGTTCTCTCAATAACTCTTCCAATGTTTTGTGCTCCCACGTCCATTGTTTCCCCATAGATTTAATGGAATTATTCTATGAGCTGCTCTCATTACGTTGCTCTGAATAGATATATCCAAGGGCTGAAAACTGAATTATGCATTTAGAGCTGTGCAGGATGTCATGATCCTGGCACCGGTAATACTCAGATACACATTCCTTTGAGGCGAAAACTATTTTGTTTCACCTTAACCCACCACACTATGGATGCAAAAACGAACATCGGCCTAATGATAGCAACATTTATCGTTTCTACCTGAGGCCTAAGTCCCCAAGTCGAGGCAAAGGTCCGCCTACACAACCCATGAATTGTGAGAGCTCGTTTCGTCTTTACCTCTACATGTTTGTTCCAAACAAGCGGAGACTTGAAGAGTTGTACCCCTCATCTCTAGAAGGGGTGTACCATTCAGTTTCCTCCCCACTTCTATCATCTTTTCTCGTGGATGGTGTACTTCCAGGAGAGTCTATATAGACTCAATTCTGGAGTTCGTAAAAGTTCCATCTGGTTTTCTAAGAGAGTCCAATTTGGCCGACCCATCCTTTTTAAGGACTCTGCACAACCTGGAAGTCTCCTTTTCTGCTTCTAGTTCCTCATAGTATGCTTCAGACTTTTCACTAGCTTCTTATATTCACGTTGTGATTCACGAGGTGATCAAAGGCCTACTTACCGCTCTCAGTGCAGCCTGGCTATCACTACAGATTGCGATGCACCCAACTGCTCGTTAATCATGCAGATTGTCGCCCTTCGGATCAGATACACTTCAGCATGATAAACAGCGTATTCAGGTCAACTCGCATAGTTTGCATAAAATTACCAATGACAAAGAACTGCGGATTATCCAACTAGCAGTGGCATAGTGATCGTTGAAAGTATTCACTTTGCCGGAAAAAGAACCACAACCAATTTGACCACGTGCTAATCGAACGCCAAAACCTCTCAGCCTTGATAAATGGCAGAACATATAGAAGGGCGAATATAGACTCGGAACACTATGTCGTTGGCATGATCTCCCGGAGCTGAATAACAACGCCAACTCGAATCCCCTCTGACAGTCAGAGGAGAGTGAACACTGGGGCGGTCGATAACGAAGTCCTCCGTAACATATATAACGAGGAAGGGGATGTCGTAAGTGCTGCAGTTATCAGAGGTCCTGAAGATGATCCATCAATAAATGAACATTATCATAAAAAAATCGGAACAACTGATTCAATGATGATTAAAAATTAGCAATTAAATGAAAAAATGGTGCATATCGAGTAATGCAGCAATTTCAGAGTTCAAAACTTTCAGGACTTCGGCCACATAAAAGCATATTGCCAGCTGCGCAGCGTTTGTGTGGACGGCGGCGATTTGCATTTAACATCAAGTTGCAAAATAAACAAAGATGATGATGAATAACATACGCAAACCTTTTCTCAATTCTCAAGAAGCAGATAAAAGACAGCAGCAAAACATAGAAAGACTGATTATGGCACTTTCCCAATCTCTATACCAATCCGCAAACTCTATGCAATCAATGAATAAAATCGCAACCAATCGGAAATGCTTGAAGTTTTATACAATAAATGAGTACCCCTTGAAGTCTGTTACTGGAATCAAACCGTATAAACGAACGCAAACTCGAATATTTTCTTAATAATAACGAAAAAGTTATTATGCTCATCTCTGAAATCCCTGACGGTTAAATACAACTTACAAATTACTGGCGCACCATCCAACGAAAATCCCCCGGTTTTGTCTACTCCGCAATTATGAAGAATAGAACGTCGAGAAATGATTAGATAGATCTCATTAGCTTTCTCTCCTGTCATCAGATTTTCAAACAGCGTTTTAGATGATGTTATGTTCATCCCACCGAGACAAAGAGGGAAATCTGCTTTCCGACAGAATGGGCATATTGGAGCGATGGGTTGAGTACTTTGATGAATTACTGAACAACCAGAACATCAGCGAGTTGGAGGTCCCGCCAACTGAAGACGACGGACAACTACTGCCACCATCAAGTATAGGAGAAACAGTCCGTGCAATTCATTGGCTAAAAAATCATAAGTTGTCAGGAGCTGATGGAATTACAGCCGAATTAATTAGATATGGGGGCGACCAGTTACACCAAGTGGTTCATCAAGGTATGGGATAGCGAATCAATGCCTGATGATTCTGATACATAAAAAGGGAGATATCACACAGTGCAGCAATTATAGAGGTATCACGTTGCTGAGTAACATCTATAAGATATTCTCCGCTATATTGCTAGGCCGGATAGCCCCATACGCCCAGAACATCATTGGCCCATACCAAAGAGGCTTCACTCCAGGCAAATCAGCAACAGATCAGATTTTCTCTCTGCGGCAAGCGGTGGAAAAACTGTTGGAATATGGACAACAGTTGCACCATCTATTCATCGACTTTAAAGCCGCCTATGATAGCATAGCCAGGGTAAAATTGTACACGGCCATGAGAGAATTCGGTATCCCGACGAAATTAATAAGACTGACTAGGCTGACCCTGACCAATGTGCGAGGCCAGATAAAAGCAGCAGCCAACAGAGCCTATTTCAGCTTACAAAAACTGTTCCGCTCGAAACGTCTCACCATAGGGTCAAAGCTCTTACTGTACAAGACTATGATCTTGCCAGTCCTCATGTATTCCTCGGAAACTTCGGTTCTTAGCAAGAAAAATTTCGAACTCTTAGCCGCGTTCGAGAGAATTATCCTCCGAAGAATGTTTGGCCCCCTACATGAGGATGGACGATTCCGTAGCATACATAACCACGAAATCTATGAGCGATACCATGACCGTCCGGTTGTGGATAAAATCCGGCTCAATAGGCGGGTCACTTAATCCGTATGCATGAGGATGATCCAGCCCGGAAAGTCTATAAGGGCAATATCTATGGTAGGACAAGAAGACGTGGCAGACCCTGCCTGAGATGGAGCGATGGCGTAGGTCAGGACGCCAGGCAGCTTTTAAGAATACCGAATTGGTGGACTTCGGCGTAAAACCGGGATGTCTGGAGTTCCTTATTAAGGCAGGCTTAGACCGGATACCGGTTGTTGCGCGGTTGATGATGATGATATTTTAGATGAAACAATAAAAACTTGTTTTTCCTATTCGCTAGTGTTGATTTATTTTTCTTGCAAATACCGATACAAGACAGGTCTTATTAGACTTGTTAGCACTGATGAAGGGAACAAGTGGTTCCCGAAATATTGGTATTTGCAAGACAAATAAATCAACACTAGCGAATAGGAAAAACAAGTTTTTATTATTTCAAATAATTTAATCGCTAGAAATACCGCGTAATTACACTGAGCGTTTTAGAGAAACTTTAACGGACAAATCTACAAATTGGTTTAAATATTGGAAATATATAAGCTCGCACCTACTTATTGGAAGACCTCTGGTGACGAAGCTGATGAAAGCTGCAAAAACACCTTCTACCTGACTACACGACTAGCATTAAAACCAAATCAACAGGTAGCCGATTTATATACGCCCTTCTAGAAATGATCTACGGAATACAAAATCTAAGACGTAGATGGCAAACACATCGTCCTCTAGGGCTGAATGCCTGCGAAAAGGTCTGAACGATAAAGTTCAGCACAGTAAGAAAAACTACCTTAAAGCTTGTAGGAATCTAAAAAGACCAGAACAACACCTACCACCCTTGCGCCTAGGAAATGGTGACTAGTGTCGTAATGGCACTGGCCCATTTGAAAAATATTTTTACACTTTCCCAACATGTAAGGAAGGTCAATTATAATTATTGTACTGTATGGTAATCCCCCTTCCTATCCTGCCAAAAGTATTCGATCCTGACGTTCCTAACAATTGGCAATATAATCCTCTACCATCAATTTGTTTTCTTAGAAAAGCATGGCGCAACAGTACAGGCCCATCATATCGTTTCGGCAATAAGGCAACCTTTCAAGGAAAGGAAATATTTCTCCACCGATATTGCCCGGGCTTTCGGCAAAGTATGGCACAAAGAAGACTCCTACCAGCAAACATGTACAATATGTATTTTGAAATCTATATCAAATCGTTGTTCCGATTGAAAAGCAGTAGCTCCACATCCAAAGACAAATTTATCAAAGCAGGGAGCCCCCAAGAAAGCGTACTGCATATGCAATATATTTCCGATTTGCCAGTTGTCGCCTGTGAGTTAGCGTCTAAGAATACACTCAGAGACTTCCCTGCTTGTCGCAAAGGACGACTAAAATTTGCGGGCCAACAACCTGCAAATTCTAAAATTTTATGGCTACCAAAACGTCAACAACGCATTGGAGAGGGACCTGCCTCATGCCTATCGGAAGCAAACTATGATTGGTTTCTAAAATGTGCGCTGGCAGCGAAGGTACTTAGAATGCTCGCTTTCTCCATCTTAAGCGGGAATTCCAACGATATAAGCAGGACTTTTTGAGCTTAAGCGAAGTAAGATGGTAGGACTCTGGAGAGTACTCCTCTCCGTATTCTGGAAAGTCAAGTGGTTACAAACGCGAATATGATGTCGGGTTGCTTCTGACGCCTATCGCAAGTAGCACTCTCTTGACCTGCTAGTCGCTGTGTTACAGTTTCTAACTGCAAGATTCTGGTCCATGTTAAGGAGCATCATAATTGTGCAATGCAGGACGCTTTCCATGAACATGCGATACCGAGCGAAATCCCCAGAAGTTCAGCGTATGTGCGCTATGACAAGAGAGAATTTGCTACCGCGCTGGCCAGGGAAGAGGAAGATGTAGCAGAACGTTAACAAACGTTAACGAACGCTAACTAACGCTGACAAACAACTGAAGAGGTCGAAAGAACTCCTCTTCTGGATGAAATGGCTAGTCACCGTAACCTGCGGATATGGACTGATCTTTCAAATCATGAATCAAATCATTAGAGCCGTCAATATAATCAAACGGAGTAAAGCTATTGGACTTCCCGGTCTCTCCGCAGAGATATTTATTTGCACCTCTAGTTACTGCAAGTCTACTGCTTCCACTCATGCGGAAATCTTGGGAATCCGAGACCTATCCCAGAGAGTGAAAAAAGGGGATGATCGTTAAGGTTCCAAAGAAGGGCACCCATTTTGAGTGAGACAATTGTATGGGTATTTGCGTGCTCCACGCTGTTGTAAACATAATAAGTAAAATAATCCTGGAACGCATCAAAGAACATATCGAAAGCTTGATCGACAGAGACCAGGCTGTTTTACGCTCCGGATTCTCCTGCATTGATTACATTACGGATTATTTTGAAGCAGTGCGCGGAGTTTAGATTTTTGCGCCACCTGCTCTTCATCGATTTGGAGAAAGCTTTTAACAGCCTGAACAAAGAGTGTATCTGGCGTGCTATAGGCAAGAGGGGTACTCCGGAGGAACTAATAGCTATTATTACAGCGACATACGATGGCGCAAAATGTCACATGTTGTACCGAGGTAAAATCTGGGACTATTTTGAGGTCCAAGGTGGAGTCTGCCAGGGTTGCATGCTTTTATGGATATTTTTTTTCTGCTTTGTCCGAAGGAATTGGAAGAATTCAATGAACAATGACATCTTTCCTCAAACACCTAGGGTACCCTGATGACATCTGCCTGCTCTCTCGCCGGATCATGGACCTTGGTCAAATGGCTCTGGATTTAGAAAAAAAGGGAAGTAGAGTTGGACTGAAGATAGATACCAAGAAAGTTAAGGTCCTCCATCTGACGAGTCATCGTACTTTCCCTATCTGCATTCATGGGCAGAGTAATTTGTGTATCTAGGAAGCGTGGTTTCTGCTGACGGTAACACCGAACTCAATGTTGCCCGCCGCATTAGCAGCGCTGCTCTATCTAAAATCAGGAAATGCAGTTATCTCAACTTCAAGATCACGTTGAGATTGTTTTGTGCTGGAATTCGTTCTGTGTTGCTTTATAGGAGTAGCGCACATGGAAAGTGACCCCCACTGTTACTCAAAAGCACCAAGTCTTCGTGAACAGCAGCCAACGTCGTATCATCTTAGTACGTTGGCCTGACAGTATTACAAACGAAGAACTTGGTCGGCGCATGGGCCTGGTACCCGTACACAATGTGATCGGAAGGCGGAAGTGGTAGTAGATAGGCCACACATTGAGGATGGGCGACAATTTCATTGCTGGCTAGGCTAAGCAGTGAAATCAACTCCGCCAAGATGGTCGACGATTGGGTAGTACCATGGGCACTGGGTGCAGAACAGGTGAGAAGGAGTGCAGGCGTCTCAGAAAAGTGTGGGGGGAGCTGAAGGGCATTTCAGGTAACTGCAAACGATTGCGCGTAGGTATGGTTGACTCGTTATACCCCACTAAGGGTAAATATTAGTTAAACCTTAGAAGGTGTAAATACTCCCCTCGTAAATGACGAAATCCATAGTCGAATTGAAAATCATGGAAACTTTAAGATCATCAAAATATTCTTGCCAGGAAATTGTTACATGGTCATCATTAATATGATATGGTCATAATTGTACCTTGGCATAGCGGGAAACATTCAGGTTTTCTACACCGATGGCTCAAAGACAGAACAGCATTCTGAAGCAAGAGTCTACCATTCGAACAAAAATGAAAAGTGGGCTTCTTTCTTGGGATTCAAAAGTCTTTCCCGCTGAAGTGTATGCGATCGTAAGGGCGGAAGCCTGAGTAATTGACGAGCCCTTAAAGGGCAGGCACATCGAAATCTGACGCGATAATCAAGCTGCACTAAGGGCATGATCTCTGCTGCGAAATGCTACTATGCCCAGAAGGCGACTATTTTCCAGTAGACAGCCCATGGTGTAAAAGTTGAGTGCGCCCCAAGACTGTTCAGAGGGTACCTGCATTGCTCCACCTATCTGGAAAATGGCATGATGAATACAAAGTCCTAGTGCCCGTCTGACTGTGGGTTAGAATAATTATGTTACGCTTGGGTCATTGAAGGCTACCAGTACCCCCAGAGTACACTGGCGAATCCGGGAAGATCGTAAGACTTGGCTACACTGTATGAGAGAGAAAACTCTATACTGGATCCATCGACCATCTTTGATTCTTCAGTGAAAACTACTATGTCATTGCTGGTCTTCCACTGTGTCCTAGTTGCGAAGTCCAGTGCAAAATTTTTTTTTAAGCTCGACTTGCGAGTGGCGAACTGCGTTGGGAATACGCAGAATTCTGGAGGTACTTCGTCTAGGATGTTACTATGGACTGTAGAACTTTTCTGTCCAACATCCAAACTCACGTAGTTCAACAATACTGTATGTTCCAGCATATTTAATGTGGAGGTTCAAGGGGAGGAGGTGTAGAAGTACACTGAAAGCATCAGCCTCAGTGCTTGGCAGACCCGTGTGTTCAATCCCCAATCCTCGGAGTCGCAGCTATAATATCGAATATCGAATTCGAAAAACTCATAATCTACCTTTTTTAACAGTTCTATGCTTTATACCCTAAGCCTTAGAATAGCAAACGGGATATTGTATTCTTGACAGTGCTTTAGGCACAGTGATCCAAAAGTGTCTTCCACCTTGATTACAGTACCGTCTGCGAAGCTGAATTACAAGCGGACATAAGAAATAAAATAAACCCGATAAACCGAAGCTATGCAGAAACCTGTTTCCTTAATGCCGAATCGTATGAATAGTCTCCGCGGAACCTGTTCATTTCAACGTGGAAATCGCCGGGGGCTGCTCATTGTTCACTATGAAAAAGCTGAAAGAGGTAGTTCTCTCTATGAAAAATAAGCAACAGGCACCGAAACACAACGGTATCCCGGTAGAGGTATATAAACTGGTGTTTCATCATGACCGGACCTAGCCCCCGGCATATTTAACAGTTAACTGAAGTGGAGTACTTTTACTTGTCGTTTGAAGGTGCTCGTGCAAATGCGTGAAAATATTCGGAAAGCTCATGAGCAGACTCGCGGATGTGTTCTGCTGGGGACATTTCTCTAAAGCAGTTCGGTTTGAGGTCAGGGAAATCCATAGTGGATGCTGTTCATCGTGCTGAAACACCCCCTTTCAGGCTTGCGTAGGAAGTAGTCAAATTGACTAAAAAGAGAATCTCGACCCTGTGTCCCGTTTCTACCGTGAGTTGATTCTAGAGTCAAAACCAACGGTTAAGTACCTTGAACTGGCTTTGCGTTTGCCGTTTGCTTACTGAATTGTTTCAGAACTAGCTGTGATGGTAATCGCACGATTGATCTTCGTTGAACTCCTTGCTAAGTAACGCAAGACCATCCACAATCTATCTCTCTTGAGCTTGTGGATGATCTTGTGTTGCTCGTGGAGAACGGTAACATATACATAATTAATGGTAACTCTTTGTGGAAAACGAGTCAACACGTAGATGAACTGCATGGCTCAGCAGCAATTACACCCCTTGGCAGATCCGATAGTATGGTAAGATTATTTCCTTGCTCAGCTTCTAAGCGAACATACCGGTTTTCAGTGTTACCTGCACATTTTTTCTTGTGGATGGAGGTGGTGCTCAGAGGTGGCGGAAGATGAGGCGGCAACCCTGTCGACCAAACCAAAACCAAGTGGCCGAGGAGAATCTCCATAGTGAATGCATCGGGAGACGCTGTACTCACTTTGGCTTGCCGGCCGTGATGCAGTAGGCGAATACTCCAAAGGCCTAATTAGGACGATCAGACCCGATCTGAAGTGGCAAATTGGTCACGAAACCTTACCAGGGGTATACTGGTACCATGGGAACCAGGATAGCCCCTGGACTTTCATCCTTCGGGTGAACTCCCGTTGTATGTGAGTACAGCTCGGTTGTTTGCGGTTGGCCTCGGTTAGTACTTTTCGAAGCCGGTCTTAGTTTTGATATTTGTTGAAAAGGGGGGTTGAAAGTGATCATTCATTTAAGGGGCCATTCTCAGAAACTACCAAACCGAAAAATCTGAAAAATGTCAAGAGACTGCCACTATATGATACCTGGGCTCCGAAATATCTTCGATACTGATATCTGCACAAATAAAGTTAATAATAGTATAATATATTACTGTAATTTTTAGTAATTGGCTGCAAAACCATCCTTAAGTTCCCGCTAGCACCACGAAACAATATAGGATATAGCACAGAGCATGATCTCACCAAGTTTGGTGGAAATCGCAGTATTACTAACAAAGTTATAATACACCAAAATTGTCGCTTCTTTGCAAATTCAAGACTATGAATGTCAATATCATCCGAAAGTTGATATTCTCACATAATATATGCATATATTACGTGCTACGTACTAAGAAATACACAAAACCTTTCGTACCTGAAGCGTCCAGCTTCCGGTTTCCCGACTTGTTTATGAATGCAACGCAATACATTTTGTTCTATGGCGCGCGGTTATGGGCTGATGCTCTTGGCAAGGATTTGTATCAGAAACGGAGAGCTGTGAGGGTGGTGTTTGTCTACCGTCCAGTTTCCGAATCGATACTGATGGTAGTCGGCGGAGTGACTCCTGGTACCTTCCTTGCAAAAGAACGTAGAACGACTTACAAGTGCAAAGGAGACTCAAGGGAGTTGGTTGCTCGTGAAGAACAACAACATACTCAGGGTCAGATAGATTTTCCGGCTTACCAGCAACTTAGGTCCGAATAAACATGAGGATATTGGTTATTTCTTTACCCAGCTTCTAAGCAGTAATGGAGATTTTCTGCAAAGGAAGACGGCGCCGATTGCAAATTTTTTTTTATTGAAGTTGGGATGTGATTCATCGACATTTTTATGCGATACAAGGGAGCTTTCTATGGACAACAGTCAGAAAAAAAACTCAAGGACGCTGACAGATGGACCCGTTTTGCATATTATGTTCAGATTCTTCTGGCGGAAAAGATAGAGCTGGAACGGTATGGAACCGAATGGCAAGTTAATTAACAATTCTCTTCCTCCCCTGCCTTTCTTTTGGTGAAAGGAATTCCTTGACTTGCAGGACCCTAAGGCGAGGATAGCTCAAAGTGATGTGCCAAACGGAGGCATTCAATTGGCAGTCTGACGGCTATCAGCACAAAAATTGATAGACCAGTAACTTACTGCTTTCGGGAGCAATTTACTCCCTTCATCAGTACAAAGCTACTGAAAACAATTGCGATTATATGGTTCTATTTACACTAAAAACACTAATTACCTAAATTACTTTTTAACAAAAAAAAAGCAACGTTAAATTATTAAGATAATTACCTGTTAATTACCGCGGCGAGTCTTATTAATATTGAGGGGCAATAAGCGGAATCTGTGTTTAATAACCGCGTCGCGTCTTCTCTCAAAATTTCTAGACTTTCCCAAGGGTTCAAGGTTGTCGTTCGGTTTGTATGCCGCAAGAGTTCAAGATTTTCGCGTTGAATGGTATGGGGTTCCTCGACTATGTGCGCTGCCACTGATGATCTTATGCACGACTTTTGTTTCCGAACACTACTTACCGCTTCCTTGATGTGTTCATTAAATCTAGGCGTTATCAGGCGTTTCGTCTGTTCTATGTGTATTTTATTACAGTCGCTGCAAGTTATTCGGTAAATCCCGCTTTCTTCCTCCGTTGCCAAAGGATCCTTGACGCTTCCCAGTAAATTTCGCCAGGTGGACGATCAACTCGAACCTACGACTTCCAGTGGGTACTTTTTCACACAATTCCTGATGTTGTTAAATAGGTAGGAATATGGGATACTTATTCTTCTGGTGGTTACCTCCTTCTGCTGCGAAAATGGTGTTGTATAGGCATGCCTATTGTGTTGCTTGACTTTCCTTCCAATCAATTTCTCAACAGTCTGAGGATTATACCCATTCTTAATAGCAGTGTCAATAATATACTATCGTTCCTTACTGAAACCGTATTCTGAAAGAGGGTATGTGATCAGTCGGTGAATCATGCAATTATAGGCAGCCAATTTTTGGGAAAATGTGTGGTGAGTAGTAGCTGGTATCGTTTTCTGCGTTGCTGTAGGTTTACGATATATCTCGAACTTAAGCTTCCCGTTAGAGTTAACGATATTTAGATCCAGGAAGGGTAGAGCCCCATCCTTTTCTACCTCTAGTCATCATCATCATCATCAATGGCACAACAACCGGTATCCGGTTTAGGCCTGCTTTAATAAGGAACTCCAGACATCCCGGTTTTGCGCCGAGGTCCACCAATTCGATATCCCCAAAAACTGTCTGGCGTCTTGACCTACGCCATCGCTCCATCTTAGGCAGGGTCTGGCTCATCTTCTTTTTCTACCATAGATATTGCCCTTATAGACTTTCCGGGTGGGATCATCCTCATCCATACGGATTAAGTGACCCCCCCACCGTAACCTATTGAGCCGGATTTTATCCACAACCGGACGGTCATGGTATCGCTCATAGATTTTGTCATTGTGTTGGCTACGTTCATCCTCATGTAGGGGGGCAAACATTCTACGGAGGATTCTTCTCTCGAACGCGGCCAAAAGTTGGCAATTTTTCTTGCTAAGAACCCAAGTTTCCGAGG
The DNA here is from genome assembly GCF_905115235.1 of Hermetia illucens. Taxonomy (NCBI): domain Eukaryota; kingdom Metazoa; phylum Arthropoda; class Insecta; order Diptera; family Stratiomyidae; genus Hermetia; species Hermetia illucens. The sequence goes on along the minus strand of NC_051849.1, from coordinate 93,568,714 downwards.
AATACATGAGGACTGGCAAGATCATAGTCTTGTACAGTAAGAGGTTTGACCCTATGGTGAGACGTTTCCAGCGGAACAGTCTTTTTAAGCTGAAATAGGCTCTGTTGGCTGACAACAACCGTGCGCGGATTTCATCATTGTAGCTGTTATCGGTTGTGATTTTCGACCCTAGATAGGAGAAATTGTCAACGGTTTCAAAGTTGTATTCTCCTATCCTTATTCTTCCTGGTTGACCAGTGCGGTTTGATGTTGTTGGTTGATTCGTCTTCGGTGCTGACGTTGCCACCACATATTTTGTGTTGCCTTCAATGATGTGCAGCTCAAGATCTCGCGCCGCCTGCTCGATCTGGATGAAGGCAGTTTGTACGTCTCGAGTGGTTCTGCCCATGATGTCGATATCGTCAACATAGGCTAGTAGTTGGGTGGACTTAAAGAGGATCATACCTCTTGTATTTACCCCGGCATCACTGATCACTTTCTCGAGGGCCAGGTTAAAGGGGACGCATGATAGCCGTGTACAGCTTTACTCTGGCTATGCTATCGTACGCGGCTTTAAAGTTGATGAACAGATGGTGCAACTGTTGTCCATATTCCAATAGTTTTTCCATCGTTTGCCAGAGAGAGAAAATCTGATCTGTTGCTGATTTGCCTGGAGTGAAACCTCTTTGGTATGGGCCAATGATGTTCTGGGCGTATGGGACTATCCGGCCTAGCAAGATAGCAGAGAATATCTTACCTCTAGTGTAAACTAGATTTTATGATGAATCTTGTTTATAGAGGAGATGGCCACGTGTCTATTGTCTCTTCTAACAATCGCAAATACGTCGTCTACATATCTAAACCATACTTTAGGCATTATTCCCCTCGATTCAATTTCTTCTTCGATTGATGACATGAACCTTTCACTGAGTAAACGGCGAGAGGGGGTTCCCCATCGCTACTTCCGAAGTAATTTTATAGAATCTGTCCCGAAATGTAAAATAGTTTTCGTTCATGCAGAGCCTGGCAAGGTTTGCATAGATACGAACTCTCCATTCCGGGCCAGATCCAAACTGGCTCAGCCATCTCTCGAGTTCGAAAATTGACTCTTTCACTGGTGTGTTGGGAAACAATGCCTTCACATCGAACGACACCATCACCTCGTCATCACCCATCTTCTCAATGAGTTGCAGCTTCAACCACTTGGCTATGTTGTACGTCGGTGAGTTCGAGTCCGCAATGATTTCTCGCATCTCATCCCCTTCCTTGTGGATTTTCGGTTGACATCTGATTCTTGGAAGCGCAGGATTAGGCATTTGGAGTTGCCCAATATTCGGGAATACCAGACTAGCTTCCTTCAACGCTCGATCGACCCTTTTGATAGATTCTGGCAGCGGGTTGTTCCTCAATTCGAAGAAGTTTCCACTCTCCAATTTTCGAAAAACAGCCTGGTCATCCTTAACTTTTTCCATAACGACGACGTTGTTCCCCTCGTCCTCCTTGAGAAAGTATAGCCGTTTATCACGAAATTTACGTATTGTTTTTAAATCGCGTTTACAAATTTTTAACGGCGCGCACGTAAGCCTAACCCTTGGTGCCTAAACACCTTCTCCTATTCTACCTAAAAAAGTGAATGTTGGAGGAATGCGACATAAAACAAAAGAAAAACTCGACAATTGGAGCCACTTATTCTAATTTCAAAGCGGTAAATGCCAATAAACTGTTTTTCTATTTTCGGCGAGTTCTAATTTTCGTATTGCGACACTCAGCGTAAATTGCAGCAGATAGAATTGCTGAAAAGGGAATAGTGGGCATTTTAATCTAGCCCGGAACCTAGCGGACCGAGAAGTCTTATCAGAATGCAGCCCAAACCCATTTCTGAATCATCTGGAGAAAAAGATTGTGGAGAATTTCGTTGGGTGGCCCAGAAGCTACTTTCTGTGCACAGCCATGATGTTGTCTTGTTCCCAGTTATTAAATGGGTCCTCCACTTTCCAGTTCTAAATGGGAATAGAGTAGCATGCACTTACCCATGACTTGGACGCGGCAAATTGCACAAATGTCGCACTCGACGTCCCAGCTCCACATCGCGACTGCATTCCATTTCTTCAAAGTAAACATCTTTTCCGGCTTGCCCGAATCACTTTCGTACTTATCGTTTCCGCAGTCATTGTCGTCCGCCATCGTACCAATAATTTCACCAAATGACACGCACCACAGAAGAAATATTTACCCAAGCAATGGAATCACTTCGAAACCGACGAAAACAAATCAACCGGCTACCGTTTGACGTCTGCCTTGCGATGAAAACAACTTTCAAGTGTCACCACTCGGGAGTATTCCCGAACATTTACTCGTTAGCGAAGTCGGTGCTCGTAGCGGCCGATAGCTGCACTAAAAGTGGCGGGAAGTCGATGGTGCACAGTAGGGACGGTTGTTGTTAATTACTTAATTCAATTACAATTTTTCGGAAAAAACAAAAAGAATTAAATTCTTTAAATGGATCTTGACCATGTAAGTTGTATTATAGAATGATATGACTTGGCTTTCTTTTGTAAGCCACGTAACAGTGGCTTGTTGGCCATTGGTGCATGTTTTATCCAATTAAAACGCAACCGACACAGTTCGTGTAGAGGAAGGAGTGGAAGAATTGACTATCTCAAAATATGTGGACGGTAAATTTCGGTATTGAAAACTACAACATGATTTATATTGAAAGCAGAATAGGGCCCCGGTCATTGTAGTTAAAATGATTCTCATTTGGGAAATAAAAGCGCTTCCCAGCCTATCCAAAGATGCGTCTTCATAAGGATACACATGCCCCATGCCCATGCGCTTCTGAACAATTGATGCATTGGAGCCGAAGTGGATGATGCCCTTGCTGTCTATTTCTAAATATACTTCTCGGGAAGAATTTACGTAATATTGCCTTTCAGACATTATTCACTGTGAAAACTGCACGTGCTCCCTAAAATCAAACTGTGGTGGAATATGCATGAGAAATCTTTTTTTACGCTTCTTTCTTTTATTATTCTATCTTTTTTCCAGACAGAAGCCCACAATAAGTTCAAAAATTTTGCAATCGAGTAAGGGATTGTAATGAACTTCTGGGAAATAGGAGGATCAGACGATCATCCTAAGTGGCCGACAAACACCTAGAGAGAAGAACTATCCCGGAAACTTAAAAATTTGCAAAATTGACCGTGAAGGTCCGCCCGCAAAGATTGAAGCTTCATCAAAGTGCTCGGTCGACACGTTTTTAGTTTGATACTGATGTATTCCAATAGTATTCGTAATTCAATATTAGGTTCTGCTACCACTTCTGTTACGACTAGTTTCTTCCTCAATAAAATCATTCTGTCATATCGCAACCATAATTATATTTTCGATAAAACGATTACAAGCAAAACCTTTTATTTAGTTTTATACTGATATCTGATAACTATGAAATCAACCGCCACTTTTTACTAATCAAACACAACTCTTTTTAAAAAACGTCTCAAAATCGGCAATTATTTTTCTCATGTCATGCTATTTAGTCATGGCACTCTGATCTTCACTCCTGTGGCGAGATCTGAACAGAGTGGAGGGCGCCGGTGGCGTCATCTGTCCGCTCGCATTCGCAACATTCGAAATCAATTTCGAATGCCGCGAATCCTACCGCGCCATACGTTCTTGCACGCCTCTGTGCTAGCCACGCTCGGGAATGTGGGTCGGTCCTTTGAGCTCTTTGATCAAAGTCAACGTGTCTATACTGATGCGTGGTTCCGCACCGGATTTTAAAATAGACAACAACAGGGAATTCGCGACGGCCTAATGAATAAAAACCAGAACGGGAGCTAAAACTGGAAAATAATAAAAAAAACGGCTCGACCGCGCGCGTGGAGCCGTAAGTCGCGTGCCGCGATCGAAAGAGGGAAGATCCACGACGGATCGCAATCCCGATCATGGTTTCCTCAGCCTCAGATCTTGATTGAGACGTGCGAGGCCAGATAAAAGCAGCAGGATCACTCTCAAGACCATTCGGCATCAACAACGGTCTACGACAAGGAGATCCCCTATCATGCGGTCTCTTTAACCTGGCCCTCGAGAAAGTGATCCCTGATGCCGAGGTAAATGCAAGAGGTACGATCCTCTTTAAGTCCACCCAACTACTGGCTTATGCTCGTGATATCGACATGATGGGAAGAACGACCCGAGACGTACAAACTGCCTTCATCCAGATCGAGCAGGCGGTAATCGGCGCGAGATCGTGGGCAGCACATCAATGAAGGCAAGACAAAATATATGGTGGCAACGCCAGCACCAAAAAACAACAACATCGAATTGGACTGGTTGAACGGGAAGAATAAAGATAGGAGTCTCCAACTTTGAGACTGTTGAAAGTTTCTCCTATCTAGGGTCGAAAATCATAACCGATAACAGCTATGATGATGAAGTTCGCGCACGGTTGTTGGTTGCCAACAGAGCCTATTTCAGCTTACAAAAACTGTTTTGTTCGAAACTTCTCAAAGCTCTTACTGTAAGAGACAATGATCTTGCCAGTCCTTATGTATTCCTTGGAGGCCTGAGTTCTTAGCAAAATGCGAACTCTTGGCCGCGTTCGAGAGAAGAATCCTCCGTAGAATGTTTGCCCCCCTACATGAGGATGGACGTAGCCAACACAATGACAAAATCTATGAGCGATACCATGACCGTCCGGTTGTGGATAAAATCCGGCTCAATAGGTTACGGTGGGGGGGTCACTTAATCCGTATGGATGAGGATGATCCCACCCGGAAAGTCTATAAGGGCAATATCTATGGTAGAAAAAGAAGATGAGGCAGACCCTGCCTGAGATGGAACGATGGCGTAGGTTAGGATGCCAGACAGCTTTTAGGGATATCGAATTGGTGGACCTCGGCGCAAAACCGGGATGTCTGGAGTTGCTTACTAGGGCCTAGACCGGATACCGGTTGTTGCGCCATAGATGATGATGATAATACGTACCGTATATGTAAATGGGTATGCTTTTGTGCACGAAGTAAATCGTAGATATGTGTTCGATCAATTTATATACATACGTGCATATATAATATAATACAGTATTTGGTAATAGTCAATGTTTGTTTGTTTAGTATAATATCTACGCACATTGCCAAGAACGGATAGGGACGACGTGTGGGCATGCTTGGCGCGCAATACCTCAACTGGAAGCAGTCGTCCATTTACCGTCTGCCTGTCTGTCTGTTCGTCACGCGCATTTTTCTCAGAGACGGTTACAGCGATTGACACCAAATTTGGTAGAAAGCTGGGAACTGTGAACGCTCACGCATACAGTGCGGTAATTCCTTTTACGACGAATTCAAGAGAGGGTCCTCATACATGCAAAAGGGGGAGGTAAATTTTGTTTTCATCAAATATAATCACGTAGGGTATCAAATGAAAGGTCTCGATTAGTACTTTTCGAAGCCGGTCTTAGTTTTGCTATTTGTTAGAAAGGTGGGGAGTGCGGTTGAAAGTGATCATTCCTTTAAGGGGGCCATTCTCAGAAACTATTCAACCGAAAAATCTGAAAAAAAAAACAAGAGGCTGCCACTATATAGTGCCTGGGCTCCGAAATACCTTCCATACTGATATCTGTACAAATGAAGTTAATACCATCATTTTTAGTAATTGGCTGCAAAACCCCCCTTAAGTTCATGCTAGCACCACAAAATTTCGCAACAATATATGGTAGAATATAGAGCGTGGTCAATTTGGTGGAAATCGCACTATTACTAACAAAGTTATAATACGTCAAATTTGTCGCTTCTTTGCAAATTCAAGACTATGAATGTCAATATCATCCGAAAGTGGATATTCTCACATAATATATGCATATATTACGTGCTACGTACTAAGAATACACAAAACCTTTCGTACCTGAAGCGTTCAGCTTCCGGTTCCCGACTTGTTATTTGTTGAGAGGATTAAACTGAAAAATTAAAAGTAAAATGTGCATCATTCACGTAAATGTATGGCTTTTGAGAAATCCTGCCCGACTCTCCGGCTCTTTCGGTCAAATATTCTGAATATACAATTCTATGACGTATTCTTTTTTGTTAATGCTTAGAGGCATGAAATCATAGGACTTTCGTTAAAATCTTATATCAGCACCACTCCATAACTCTGTAAATGTTTTCGATGGCCCTTCACATGCTACTTACATCATTGCGATTAAAACCTTTTGAGGTTCAAAGTATTATATTCCATACTTCGGAACTTTATCGTACCGTCTTCTTTGCGTACGTTTCTTTTAGTCGAGGTTTACGAAAGGAGGTTCTACCAGTTCCTGTAATTTGAACTGCTCCTTCAGAGTAGTGAAGATTTCTAGTTTAGATTCGATTTCGTCTATAAAGACAGTAGAGAAACTCCACGCTTTTGAGTATGCAATAACATTCTATTAGGATAAATTTTCTATTGGGTTTATTATTATTATTTTGTTAAGGAAAAGTCGCACCGCGTCCTTGAAGAACTGTTGTGCCCCTTTTACTGGTTATAGTGTACCTATTGATCATAGTATCTCAAGCAGGCCTATAACCGTTAGGAACTTTAGTATATTCCCTACTTCCAGATATTTCTGCTTTGTATCTGGTATTAAGTGTTCTCCCAGATGCCTCGACCTACTTTGCACAAGTGCCGGACACTGTCCCAGGACGTGTATAGAGGTTTCGTCCTCCTCCTCACAAAACCTGCAGGCAGTCTCCGTAGATATCCCTAGCTTCCTTAGGTGATAGTTCAACCGACAATGACCAGTGAGAATTCCCACCATGATTCGGAGGTTGTTTTTGGTGAGGTTTAAGCAATCCTTTGTGTGTATGGGTTCGTATCCCCCAATAAGCACCCTGGACTGCTCCATCCCTGGTAGGCCCGCCCAGTTTAGTTCCCGCAACCGTTCCTCTTCATTCCGTTCCTCTCCCTTCTTGACTAATTCGTCCGCTGCCTCGTTGCCTTGCAACCCAGCATGGCCTGGAACCCAAAGTATCCAGACCTTGTTGGGCGAGCCGAGTGTATTCAGTCTCTCAAGGCATTCCCATACCAGTTTAGAGTTCACCTGTTTGAACCTATGTGCCTTGATCGCTGCTTGGTTATCGGTGAGAATAGCTATGTTCTGCCCCCTGTAGTTCCTTTGCAGATTAAAGGAGCCACATTTGTCTATGGCGTATATTTCCGCCTGGAATATGCTAGTGTACCTACCCATTGGCTTAAAGTACATTTTCCTTGGACCAATGACACCGGCACCCGCTCCCTCCGCTGTGAGAGATCCGTCAGTGTACCAAGTAATCAGTTGCTGGTTTAAGCCGTATGTCGCAGCCACGTTCTCCCAGTTTGCCTTGTTACTCCAACGTGTTTCAAACTTCTTACCGAAGTGAAACCTCGTCGTCATGTTATCCCTTGGTATCAGTAATTCGGGATACCGTCTAGAAAGAATATCAATCTTCCTTCGATTTAGGCAGCTCCCCGCCTCACTCATACTACCGGCCATCCTGAATATTGATCTCCTTGCCTGCATCTGTATGTGCAGATGGAGAGGGGTTAATCCCAGAAGGACCTCCAGGGATGCCGTTGGACATGTCCTCATTGCCCCACTGATACACACGCAACCCAGCCTTTGGAGCTTATGTAATTCCCTGGCTTGCGTGCTGAGTTCGGTTCTTTCTGCCCAGATTACCGCTCCGTAGGTAATCATTGGCCTTACTATTGCAGTATATATCCAATGTAGTATCTTCGGGCGGCAACCGCATTTTTCTCCTGCTATGGATCTGCAAGGCACTAGCAACCCTTAGTCCAGTTTGGATTCCATCACATAGGGTATCTTCATTCAATTGACCCTACAGATTAAAACAATGTCGTCCGCCTAACCCTGGATTTGTATTCCAGTATTTGTTAACACGTCCTGGAGCTCCTCCACTACCATGCTCCACATCAGCGGCGATAGTACCCCACCCTGTGGACAGCCTTGAGTGGTGTCCATGATAATAGAATTTGTACCTGTCGGTACCTCCATTTGCCTGCTTTCTAGCATTTTGCCCATCCATTCTATTGGGTTACAGAATGCATTCTCATTCATTCATTAGCACTTTCAGTTTCAGCTAGGTATTTACCTTTTGTTTTTCCTGAATCTCCTCTGACCGCACCACATATTTTTTTTCCTTTTATCCTTCGTTCAGTTCCTTCAGCTCGTTTACACCTGAGGTCTCCTGAGATGAGATTATGGGAACCGCTAATTGCAGAAGGACGGTGCTTAGTTTCCTCTATCTTCGAAGCTATGAAATCTTTGCTACGGTAATTCAAAAACACTATTTGAGTAAAAATAGTTTATTCCAAAACTACATATGTTGTTTGAAAAAGAGCAGAAAGAAATTATACATAATTGACTGAAATGTAGTGCTTGGTTTTAATTCTTAAGAAGTTTATATAAGGGATACTTGAACCTCTCGATTACGGCATGTTACGCGTTCTCAAAGCATTGCGTAATTCAAAGAAATAGAGTAGCTTCAATAATGCAAATTCGAAGGTGCTTAATTACTTCATAAGAGTATATTTTACAAGGCGTCCCGTGCCTACAGTTTGAAAAATCCTTCGTTTTCATTTTCACACTTTTCTTTTCTTAGCTTTAAATACAGTGAAATCATGCAAAGAACAAAATAAACCTCCAGGCAAATGGCTGAAAATAAAAAAACGTTAGAATTAGTTTTAGTTATTACAATACTTATATTTAACCTTACCTACTCCAAACACTAAAACCAGTCCAACTTTAACGTAAGTTTCATGGATGCCATTGAATTCTTCGATGAATAGGACTACAGCGACTGTAGCCAGGGAGACGACGGAGTAAACGATGTATGGGAGCATTAACCAACTATTTCGTCTTTTCGCCCCAAATATCAAAAGAGCGAAACAAATCAAACCAACAACGGAGTAAATTATGTGGAATATCGTCGACGGGGCTGCAGAAAACATTAAAATCTATTTTATTTATTAATTTGAACCGAAATATCCAATGTTATAATATAGGCTTTAAATGGCTGTTGGCGGTACATAGAAACACAACTGTGCACTGCCAAAAATCATGAGACGGTGAAAATGAAAAAAGTCTAAACATTCTGCTGTTATTGTTCTACTCACCAAGGCCCTACTTTTAACCTTCTCGAGCAATGTGCTATCAGCATCACCTGGAGAGTCTTTCTTTGACTGCTTTGCCGCATCATTTAAGACGGTCTGGAAAGCAGAACACACCCTTCCTTAGGACAGTTCTTCTTTAGGCTGCACTCAGTTTATTTGCGTTACATAAAATATGCATACAGCTAGGTGAAACCCTTTACCCTGGCTACTAGCAGCCTGCAAGTATTCTGTGGATTTCCTACATTTGGTATCATTCTTGTCAGAGCCATCCTGGCGGCATACGCCTTTTGGGAAGCATATGCCACATGCCGCTTAAAATTGAGCTTCCCATCTATTATCACTCCCAAGTGTTTGGGATGCTGATTTGCAAGTGATGATACGCCTCCCAATTCTAATGCGATCGACATTACTTTTCCGACACTTGGTGATAAGGACCGTTTCCGTCTTTTCCTCTGCAAAACCCTTATACCTGAAGGGCCAAGCTCCCGGTATTCCGACTTGTTTTTATATTTCATTGATCTCAGAAAAAGATTCTGTTTTTTTTTAGTTATCAAAGGCGGCTTTAAAGTCGATGAATAGATGGTGCAACTGTTGTCTATATTCCATCGCCTCTCGCACAGAGAAAATCTGATCTGTTGCTGATTTGCCTGGAGTAAAGCCTCTTTGGTATGGGCTAATGATGTTCTGGGCGTATGGGGCTATTCGACCTAGCAAGATAGAGGAGAATATCTTATAGATGGTACTCAGCAACGTGATACTTCTATAATTGCTGCACTGTGTGATATCTTCCTTTTTATGTATAAGACAAATAATGCCTCGTTGCCAATCGTTAGGCATTGATTCGCTGTCGCATACCTTGAGCACAAGTTGATGAACCACTTGGTGTAACTGGTCGCCTCCATATTTAACCAATTCGGCTGTAATTCCATCGGCTCCTGGTGACTTACGATTTGTTAGCCGATGAATTGCACGGACTGTTTCTCCTATACCTGGTGGTGGCAGTATTTGTCGGTCGTCTTCAGTTGGCGGGATCTCCAACTCGTCGATGTTCTGGTTGTTCAGTTGCTCATCAAAGTACTCAACTCATCGCTCCAATATGCCCATTCTGTCGGAAATCAGATTTCCCTCTCTGTCTCGGCAGGATGAGCATCGAGGTGTATAAGACTTCATTCTGCTGACTTGTTGGTAAAACTTCCGCGCCTGGTGCGGTTGCTCCCTGTAATTTTCTAGTTCACAGATTTGTTGGTTCTCCCAGGCTTCCTTTTTCCGTCTGTGAAGTCTCTTCTCCGCTCAACGCAGTTCGTGATAAGTCTCTGCGCGTGCCCGCGTTCTTTGAGAATGCAACATTACTCGATATGTGGCATTCTTCCGTTCCGTTGCTAGCTTACATTCATCGTCAAACCAGCCGTTCTGACTCCTTTTGCGGCTGGGGCCAAGTATGTTTGTGGCCGCATCAACGATAACGTTCTTCAGGTGGTTGTGAAGATCATTTGTTGATGCTTCATCTCCAGGTTCTCTGTTGACTGCGGTTATTGCGACATCCATTTCCCCTCTTATAGGAGTCGCGGTTGTGTTGTGGATGGCTTCAGTGTTAACTCTCACCTGATTGTCAGAGGGGATTCTGGGTGGTGTTGTTATTCGAGCTTGGAACACCATGCCAACGAGATAGTGATCCGACTCTATATTGGCCCCCCTATATGTTTTGACATTCATCAAGGCTGAGAGGTGGCGGCGTTCAATCAACATAGAACATAGAACAATTTTTATATATAATACTATTTATTTGCTTTTTAAAGCTTTATGTGGAACAAAACCTTATTAGAATCGAGTCGATGTCTCTCTGTCTGTCACACCCGATGTATTCGAAAACGGTTGGACCGATTGTCACGATAATTGGTGAAAGCGTGAAACGTGTGGTCTGCTGTTCCTTTTACAAATGGCAAATGGCGCCATTTTGTACTGAGTTTAAGTGGGGACCCCCAAAACGTATGAATGGAAAATGTGGCCATGTGGGGTTGTAATAAAACTAATGAAGAATAGGATAGTCAAACGACCATCCTGACGACCTAGAAGGAAGAGCTATTACAAAAACCTAAAAACTTTGCGAAATTGACCGTGAAGATCTGCCTGCAAATACTAAAGCTCTATCGGAGCCCTCGGTCGACACGTGCTTGCACGCCTCTGTGCTAGCCAAGCGTGTATTATACAAAATTCACGTGTCTATACCAGAGCGTGGGTCCGCATTGCATCTTGAAAATATCTGCACAAACATAGGGATTCGCGTAAGCCTAACAAGTTAAACCAAAACGCGAGCTAAAACCTGGAAATTAAATTAAAAAAACACGACTGCTCGACCACGCGGTTGTGAGACGAGGAGGGATGGATACTTCAGTCTGAATGGCTGTACGACACCGCAGCGTCTCAGGGGGTAGGTGAGGAAAGTGCAGAAACTTTGCAGTCTTGCATATTACTCACTGAAGAAGCTAGCCCCACACCTGGCAGTTAGATAGAAAATGCAAATCCATTTAATCAGAAGAAGGAGAAACTTGAGGTCCGGTACGGATAACCGGCGGGAATCGTCTGATTTGGTGACTGGGTCGGGCTCCCGTAATGGACGGCACGGTATCGAAATAGCTAGTCGTGGGGCGCTTCGACGTCTAGGCGCCATACGACCAGGAGAACCGCGGAAACTTATGATCGAGAGTCGATGGAGGCAGAGGCGGCAGCATCAACAACACCACCTCGCACTGCAGGCAACAAATTCAAACCCGCCGAAGCACTCTTCTCCATCGTCCAGCTGAGGTTCCCGCTGAGGTTTGGGACGAATTCCAAAGAGCGTGTATAGAATTCTCGGAAATGGATCTTTTGCATAGACCCCAGGCTCTATGCATCTCCAGCAACTCCGGGAATTCTATCTCAAATCAATGATGAGATTGCATCTCGACTGTGTGCTGATATGTCGCTGCTGAAACTACAATCACTTATGTACTGTAGTGCAGTTATGGCTGTCAGATTGCCCGGTCAGAAGATTCGCTTTCGCGTTATTAGTTTGAATGACCGAAGAGATCCACCATGGAAAATTTGTCTGGAACGTCGGCGGGACTCACTAAGGCAGGACATTGCTAGACTGATTTAGATCAGCACTGGCCATGCCAGCAGACGGGTAGACCCGTAGTTGAAATTCTCGACACACTAAAACAGAAACTTTCTATCATATGCAATCGGTTACGATGGTATGGCGAAAGTCACTCCAGACGTGTCCAGAACGCAACATACGCGAGGAACCAGCGAAGCTTTTCAAGGTTTTGTTTCCAAAACAAAACCTTATTAAAATCGGTTCAATGTCTTTTTTCAGAAACGGCTATACCGATTGACACGAAATTTGGTGAAAAGGTGAGAACTGTGGACCCCCATACATGCAGTGGGCGATATCCTTCTACGTTGAGATTAAGGGGGGGGGGGGGGTCCCCATACATGTCAAAGGGGAGTGTAAACATTTTTTTCACTGAATATGGTAATGTAGGTATCAAATGCAAGGTCGGGAGGAGAGTAGGAGGGGTGGAAAGTGATGTTTCCTTTAACGGACCCATTCTCAGAAACTACCCGACCGAAAAATTTGAAAAATATATGGTGCCCAGGCCTCAAAATACTCTCCATATTGCTATCTGCTCAAATTAAGTTAATAATAGTATATTATCATATTTTTGGGAAAATTGAGTAAAACTTCCTTTAAGTTTATCCCAGTTGGGAAACCAGAAGCTGGGCGCTTCGGGTATGAAGGGTTTTGTTTGCTTCTTGTGTGAGTATATTTGAGTGTAGAACTATCCCATTTGTACGAAGCCCGTTACGTATATGCATTTAGCATGTCAGATTTAGTACTTCGGTTTGTAAATTTACACGGTAAAGACAACTTTGAGCTACTGTAACTTTGTTACTAATAGTCCGATTTTGGTCAAACTTGGAGATAATATGTTTCATATATATTTTATACTACTACCAACTTTTTTAACTCTCAGATAAACTTAAGGGGGGTTTTACTCAATTTTCCCAAAAATATGGTAATATACTATTATTAACTTAATTTGAACAGGTATTGGTATTTAGAGTATTTTGAGGCCTGGGCACCATATAGAGGCAGCTTCATGATTTTTTTTCAGATTTTTCGGTTGAGTAGTTTCTGAGAATGGGTGCGTTAAAGAAATCATTACTTTCCACCCCTCCCACTCTGCGCCTTTTTAACAAATCTCAAAACTAACACCGGCTTCGAAAAGTATTAATTGAGAGCTTTCATTTGATATCCCACATGACTATATTTGGTGAAAAAAAATGTTACACTCCCCTTTTACATGTATGGGGACCCCCCCTCCCCTAAATCTCAACGTAGAAGGATATCACTCACTGCATGTCTGGGGGTCCACAGTTCCCACCTTCTCACCAAATTTCGTGTCAATCGGTATAGCCGTTTCTGAGAAAAGTACATGTGATAGACAGACAGACAGACGCACAGCCAGACAGACAGACATTGAACCGGTTCTGTTTAAAAAAAAATGATTTCCGGGCCAACCAACCGTACGTGATAGCAAATTTAATTCGACAATGTTTCACCTCATCTACGCTTCAAATGAAAATCCCATCGGCTGCATGTCCCCTTCACCGTCCTCAGGAGCCCCCATTTGTAATTTGTATTTCTTGACATCCGGTTTAGGAACGTAGTACTTTTTAGCCCCAGCCATTCCCTTGATATTTAACCTTTTAGTGTAAAAAGATAATTTTGTATTAATTTCTCAATTTTACTCGAGCCCCTTTGTTTGGAAGAGGGAAATAATCGTCAATTTGTTCTAATTTAAATAATTGAGAGCTAAGCCGCATTCACATGTGTACGTAGGTTAGAACTTTGCATTGGGGTTATCTGCAACCGAAAGTTGGTCAATGAGTATTTTTTTTGTGTTTTTAGAAGTACTGCCTCTAAATGTCTTCGAGAAAATGCTTATATTCATAGTGTCAAAGGAAATTGACCCACAAGCTGGATTGCTTGTTTAGATGTTTTCGCGTGCTAATTACTGTGCATATTATGCATAAAAGAGTGGGAAAACTTACTTAAACTTGGCATAACGGCAAAGCCCAAGGATAAAACAAAGAAGAGCACAAGAATTTGTAAATTTAATTGAGCATTTACAATAATAATGCAAAAGATACTCACGAGATTCATCGTCTGTGATAATAATTTTGTTTAAAATTAAAGAACCCCCGATAATGTTGACCAAGGACAAAATTAATCCAGCCGCTCCCAAGATATATGCGCCAGTTTCTAATTTACAACAAAAACAACACTTTTTGAAGGGCTCCATTTCGATGAGTTTCTTATAAAGTTTCGTTCATATGTGATCGTTGTTCTTAAGTAACACTAATTCCCTCAAATTTAAATGTCTATCATGGTTAGCGATGGCCGAACTAGCTTCGAAGTTGACTGAAACGGACTGAATATGGTTGTAATATAAACAATGCAATTGAAATGATTACTTGCTGCACACCGAGACTTCTCCGATGGAGCGTTGGTTGATGGGGTGGTGCGTCATTGCTTAATCTCTCTGCGTCTGTATTTGCGTTGCGTTTGCTCTGCTGCTGTGAGCTTATCACTTTCACAGCATTAAGGGGAGAGACCACATTAGGTGGTTAGCTTAGCTATTCCAGAAGACGCTGTAAAAATTTTCTTTAAATTATATGAGCGTAGAACCGAGCGATTATTGGGCTTAGCATCGAACACCCAGGAGGTTGTCACTTTAACTCCTTACTTAACCTCTTGTAACGCTATGTAAATGACGTATTTATAATTACTTGGCGTCAGTTCCTTCTATTGTAGCAAGTTCATTGCAATTTTATAACTCAAGAACCGGCGAATCGATTGTTAGGAGATTGTGCATGAGTATCTCAGTTAAATCAGGGTAGTAATCTCGGGCGAGCGTAATGCTGACCACATTGCCTCCTACAGTGTTCTGTAGTGTACCGTTACGGTCTTGAATGAAGTCCTCTAACACATTTCAAGGCCCTGATCCAATGTGGATTGTTGTGCCAACGATTATTATTATTATTATTATATAGGTTCTGAGAACGAGACCTGTTACATATACACAGCCCTCACTCCCCTACGTTTCACCCGATATCAAATATGGGACCAGTTTCGAAAAGTACTAATTGAGCACTTTCATTTGAAACCCCACGTGGTCACATTCTGTGAAAAAAAATGTGCACCCTCCATTCACATGTATGGGGAGCCCCTTCTTAAACTTAACACAAAATCGCGGTTCTTGCTGTACGTAAATGGAACTGCGTAACGAAATTTGCTCACGAATTAACGCAACTGGGATGAAGTGGCATTCTACAACTGGTGTTTTTTGTGATCGACGTATCAGCGCACGTCTCAAATCTAAAATTTACTGCAATGCCGTCCGTCTGCCGCTCTCCATAGTTCTGAGTGTTGGCCGACTACAAAAGACAATGAACGCCGTCTTGCGGTAATGGGGACGAAGATGTTGCATGGCACTGGTGACGTGATACTTTTTGATCACATCCGAAACGAGGATATCCGCGATCGATATGGGGTTGCACCGATCGTGGAAAAACTGCGAGTGGGGCGTTTTCGATGGTGTGATCACGTAATTCACGCGAACGGGAATTCACTTACCAATATTGGTCTGAATATCCAAGTCAATGGTAAGCAACCAAAAAGCCGTCCGAAACAACGGTGGCTTGATACGCTGGATGGGAATTTAAAGACCACGCGATTACATCCTGATCAAGAATTTAATAAAATAAACTGGCGAAATCGATCACGATTAGCCGACCCCGCTTGTAAACGGGACAAAGGCTGAAGAAAAAGAAGAATATGTGAGAGGCGACGAGTGCACGACACCTGCGTGTCACATAGCTAAAAATTCCATTGCCCTCTATTTTTTAGAAAGCGATTTAAATAAATCATTTGATGGAAAGCCCTGTATTGATAATAGTCAACCTCATACACTTCACACTCTGAGTTTAATATTATATGCAAATGCCAAGAATTTAACCTACATCAGATATAAGTCGGGAAACCAGAAGCTGGGCGCTTCAGGTATGAAAGGTTTTGTTTGCTTCTTGTGTGAGTATATTTGAATGTAGAACTATCCCATTTGTACGTAGCCCTTTAAGAATATGCACTTAGCATATCAGATTTAGTACTTCGGGTTGTAAATTTACACGATAAAGACAACTTTGAGCTACTGTGACTTTGTTACTAATAATATGATTTGGATCAAACTTGGAGATAATATGCTTCATATTATATTTTATACTACTACCAATTTTTATAACTCTGAGGTAAACTTAAGGGGGGTTTTACTCAATTTTCTCAAAAATATGGTAATATACTATTATTAACTTAATTTTAACAGATATCGACATGGAGAGTATTTTGAGGCCTGGGCACCATATAGAGGGAGCTTCATGATTATTTTTTCAGATTTTTGGGTTGAGTAGTTTCTGAGAATGGGTTCGTTAAAGAAATCATCACTTTCCACCCCCCCCCCCCTCCACTCCCCGCCTTTTTAATAAATCTCAAAACTAAGACCGGCTCCGAAAAGCACTAATTAAGGCCTTTCATTTGATACCCCACATGACTATATTTGATGAAAAAAATTTTTACACCCCCCTAAATCTCAACGTAGAAGGATATCACTCACTGCATGTCTGGGGGTCCACAGGTCCCATCTTCTCACCTGATTTCGTGTCAATCGGTATAGCCGTTTCGGAGAAAAGTGACTGTGACAGACAGACAGATATTCAACTGATTTTAATAAGGTTTTGTTTTGCCAACAAAACCTTAAAAAGGGCTGGAAAGAATTTGATTTTTCTTGAATGGAATTTTAATATTTCACTCGAATGTCAATTATTCCCGTTAATTATGATATCAGCATCTTATTTGCATGGCTTTGGAAGCAGTTAATTCGCGCGAAATTGCTAAGTTTGAACTTCTATAACTTTGGTTTTCCTTGAAATTTAGCACGTATATACGAAATATTGCTCTCTATGCTGATACAAAATTTGGAAGTCCTAGGATGGGGGGTTTTGCAGTAAATTTCTAAAAGTTGTTAATATACTATTAGTAAGTTTATTTGAGCAGATATCGGAGTGGGACATATTTTGAGGCCTAGATTTCATTTAAATGCCCCACCCTGATTTTTTTTCGGATTTTTAGGTTGTGTAGTTTCCGAAAATCATAAAATTAAATGCACATACCTCCGAGTTAAATTTATTTTCTATGAATGGAAGCGACGAGACTAATGCAAGTGGCATTAATAATTGGCCCTTCTAACACAAATAGTGCCTTCCACAGTTCTCAAAAGAATTCAATCAAATTAATTACATTCAAAAGTAGCAGCCGAAAACGAAAAGCACCGCTATGTTGTAAATGGCTGTAATCTGTCATCAGAGCGAACCTCGGCGACGTGAAGCGAACTTTGCCGGTCTGAAATCTTCATTGTGCAATGAAGCTGCGTGAGGTCTGCAGATTTTCTCGTCCCCATTCCGCACGCATCGTAACTGTGTTTCGGCCTTTGCAAAGACATGAAGGTCTAGGGATCTGTTCTGATGATACCAGATAATCTCCGGTCAGCTTCGTGGAAAGAGCCACTTTAGATCGAGTACGTGGGGACGAAGTGCACGGGCAAGTGTATCATTTCATTTGTTTACTCTTTAAAGCACACGAAGAATATTCATAGTTTTTGCACAACGTCTGGCTGTCTTAGCTAGTTCTCTAGAAAATTACCAAAAACATGACAGCATTCGGGGAGACATGATATTTTTAAAGGTCTTTTTTGGATGATCAATGTGGTTTCCCCCCTTATGTATGATGATAATGAAATTGAAGCACAATTTCATTAGAGACTGTGTGGATGCCGTACACTTCACTAACGGCAGAACAGGAAGCCCCACTACACCGACACTCTTCAAAGTAATACAACCATTTTTACTATGGAGAATATTAACGGTGCGCGGGCTTGGAAATAATATACTAATTACTGACTATTCAAGCCTGATAATAAGAGGAGTGTTTTGAACACTTGAAGAGCAAAGAAACAATTCGCATTATGGTGAGGTAGTTGATGAAGAAACTGCTTTAAGAAGTGTGTTTGATGCTGAATAATTACTTGGCAGATAAGCATTATAAACTATGTTACTAGAGAAGTTCATGCCACCGGGAGGCCGGTCCAATACTAAGTAGGGTCGCCTGAGTTCTGAAAAGGTAGAAATTAAAGACACATATTACAATCTGTCACAGCGTATTTCAACCCACACTATTTGCAGTTGCAGTACTTTTTTACGAAATTCCTTTTAGAAAAATGGTACGAGTTAATTTCTTGCAACCTTTTCTACATCATTAAAAATTGGAAAAAGACGATTTGCCGTGTTCACTGTATCTCAGCTGAAAATTATTTGAAGGAAAAAGAACACTTAGTCGAAGTATAAATGAATCTGCCAGATATTTTTCCTTTAAAGAACTTTTGGCGTCTATTTACTGTGAAAAGTCCTATTTTTCACGAAAAATTCTGCCATTTTGTGAGTAACAAACCTCCAACATAAAAAAAGTAAATCTCACCATTGGGGGAGGTATTTTATATGTAAAATATTTGCACCAAATTTGAAATGAATCGGTCAAATAGTTTTAAAATGGAATTGGACACGTTCTTTGAAAAAGTGGTTTTAAACGCGTTTAAAGTTTTAAAAGCTTAGAACTTCAATTTGAAGGAGCGGAGGCTAACTGCTCGATAACTTTGAACAAAATGAAATATTAACATCATTTAAATGTAGGCTCCCATAGACAACATTCGAAAAAGTATTTCATATTTAAAATCGGTTTACTGTCTGTCTGTCATATGCAGTTTTCTCGGAGACGGCTATATCGATTCACACCAGACTTGGTGGAAAGGTGGGAGTTGTGAACGTTCACGCATGCAGTGAGTTACATAATTCTACTTCGAATTTAAGGGGAGTCCCCATACATGCAAAAAGGGGGTGTAAATTGTGTTTTGACCAAATATAGTCGTGTGGGGTATCAAATGAAAGATCTCGGTTAGTACTTTCCAAAGCCATTAGTTAGTTAGTTAGTTTTGACACTTTGTGGAAAGGTGTGGAGTGCTGGAGTCGAAAGTAATCAATTCTTTAACGGATCCATTCTCAGAAACTACTGAATCAAAAAATCTGAAAAAAATCAAGAAGTTGCCACTATATGGTGCCTAGGTTCCGAACTACCTTCCATACCGATATCTGTTTAAATAAAGTTAGTATGCAAAGCCCCCCTTAGGTTCATCCTAGTACCATGAAATACTACACCAATATAGACCATAACGTTTGGTGACAATCCCTCTATTACTAACAAAGTTATAATAAGCCGAAGTTGTCGGTTCGTTGCAAATTCAAGACTTTGAATGTCAATATCACCCGAGAGTGGATATTCTCACATAATATATGCATAGGTATATTACGTGCTAAGTGTAAATGAGACAAATGCATCCTTAAATGTCTTTGTAAAAGAAATAAACAAAACCTTTCATAACTGAAGCGTCTAGTTTCTGGTTTCCCGACTTTTTCTATAGTTTGGAGTTTTGTTTCCAATAATTTCAAACATTTTGCAATAATATTCTGTCAGGGAACTTGTGTGTTAGTGCCATTTATTACAACGGGACAAGGTATTACCATTTAACGGCTAGACTTGGTTCTACAGCACTTCAAAAAGGGTCGCTCTTATCGAAAAATAGCAGAAGCGGTGTGTCTAAGCGATTTTACAGTTCAGGGTATAATATCACGCTTTTTTCATGAGAATAGAGTTCAAAATAGCGGCAGGGAAGAATCAAACAAAATTTTTAAAGCAGCGGACGGGCAATATATTGTTTGAAAAATAACCCAAACTAATGAGTGCTATTAAGGATGCATAGGTTCGCCGGTGCGATGATTTGAACATGACGGTGAGTTTGTTTTTATCTTCATAATTTCGAAGTCGTTTGCTGTGTGGATCGTTATTACGAATTTACCCGGTTACATGTTACTCGTATAAAGTGAAAAGGTGGTGCATGTCAATGCTCATTTGACATAACATGTGCTCAAACCTAAGAATAATTTATAACTTACAACTAAGCAAACATAACACAAAACAATACAAAAAAGTCCTGGAAAACAGGAAAAAGGGACAGTGACCCAAGGCGGGAGGGATGAAGAGGACTGTGGGATTGCGGGGCATGTATTGTGGAGCCTAATTGGTAGAAGGAGTGCCCTTAATTTAGGGAAGAAGTTAATGCTTGTAGATATCACATATTGTACAGGCCAATTAATGTCTATTGTTTTAATCTGGACAAGGACAAAGGAAAATAATGAAAGGTGATCTACACCTGTGCGGGGATTGACTGCCGGAACATTGGACTTACGCGGTTAGCCTCTGTGAAAGTCCGGGGAGGAGCTTTGATAAAAGGAGGGGATGAAGGAGGGAGGGGAAGCGTGATGGTTGAGAGGAGAATTACTGACACGTAGTACCTTTGCTTGCGTAACAATACATTGCGTTTAGCGAGATTTTTTATCAGCGGGTTAGGGTGGGACAACCACTTTTTCAGTCTGAAGCGTGACAACTTGATCATGTGCGGAATGATGGGGCAACCCCCGGAAAGGTCGTAAAGGAGAGAGTTTTGGTGAAATTTTAGGTTTGGACTTCTGTATTTGGCCGTGCATTTCCTGAGTATCGTCTTTTCAAAACATTGGAGGGCTTTTGCTACGTTCGGTGACATGGTAGCCCATGCTGGGAAACCGTAGGTCAGGAATGGACGAATTAGAGTTTTGTATAAAAGGATTTTGGTAGCAGCGAAAAGGGCCCGGGATGAGACGAGGTTGAGGTTGAGTTGAGGCTTTAGAGGCATTGGCAATAGGAGCTCTGACGTGAGGGTGGGATTTAGGTTTGTTGTTGAGGGAGATTCCCAGATATTTAATGTTTGGTTTCGGCTTGAGTGTGTGGTTGGCAATGCGTAAATGTAGGTTTTTGCTTTCTGGAATTGTGTGCCAGTGGCAATTCCCACTGGGGTTTTTGAAGCAAATAACCTTAGACTTAAAGGAATTAACGGTGAGGGCCCACCGGTTGAAATAAGCGGTGACCATATTGGTTAGGAGATTGCGAGGGAGGGAGGCTAGCGAGGGCCTGAAACCACTCGCAAATAGGATGGTGTCATCAGTGAAGGGGATCCCTTCTGATGCTGGAGGACCATTGTCGTTGGGGGAAAAGAGCGAGTGAAGGGAGCTAGGATTCTGAATAAGGGGAGGGGGCAATTGGATTGAATTAGTTTGTAGAGCGATCTTTCTTTCCAAACTGAATCAAATGCTTTTTCGAGATCTAAGGTGCAGGCTACGGTGCAATGCCAGTTTTCCAGTTGATTGAGGATATGGCCTTGCAGGTGCAGGATTGCCTGCTCGGTGGATCTGAGGTTTTCGAAGCCGATTTGATCAAGTGGAATAATAGTGCAGTAGTGTCTATTAAGGCGACTTAGTAGGATACATTCGAAGATTTTTCCAATATTGGAAAGTAGAGAGATGGGCCTCATATCTTTGAGATCGCCCGAGCACCCCTTCTTAGGGATAGTTATGAGGAGGGTTGATTTCCAAGATACCGGGAAGTGGCCGTTGTTCAAGCAGTTGTTGAAGAGGATGGCGAGACGTTCACTGATGGTAGGCGCACACTTCCGCAGAAAAAAATTAGAGATGCCATCGGGCCCCGAAGATTTGTTGTTGTTGCACCCGGAGATTATAAGTTCGATTTCTTTTAGGCAGGTAAAGAAGGAGGCAAACGGGCCTGTTCTGACTATATGAGCCGGGCACCTGGGAGAAAAGAGGCAAAGGTAAGACCCTCCCAAGCTCAACCTTTTATCGCTGTCAGTATTGGCGACCACCGAATTCCAGATGGGGTCCGCTGGCGATTTGGGTCAGCCACTTAGGCTGAAATAGTCTACGCAGGCGGATATTTTTTCCTCAGGGGAGTGACACTGAAGGTTACCTATTTTTATCGGGATTTGGTTGAAGTTAATGGAAGATTTTCTTCTTCTAGTTAATCGAGTAATTTTTGACCGAATAGCTCCATCGATTTTGTTGGACAGGTGCTTGATAATCTCGGAAAGGAGACGGTAGTCAGCGTTGCATCTGCTCCATAACCGGTGAAATAATCGTTTCCTGCGCTGCAGTAGCCTGTTTCTATCGCGGACTAAGAGGAGGGTTGAGAAAGAAAGGCACCCGTATTTGTAGTAACCAGGTTCTTTAACTGGAGCATGTTTGTCAATTGTAGTTTCGAAGGCAGAGTTCACTTTCCGGATGTATGTATCTAGCTCAACATTAGAGTGGATGTGCGATTTGTCCAGGGGAGGGCCTAGCGCACTGGTTAAGTCGCGTTGCAAATCTTCCCAGTTTGCCAGATTGAAGGATCTGCATTTATGCGGATGGTGGAGTCAAGGGAGAATTTGCTGTAGATGTAGAAGGAGGTTGAGGGCATGATGGTCCGAGTGGGCTGCTAAAGAGGAGCAGCAAGTAACCCATGCTGAGAGATTGGACGAGGTTAGAAAGCCATCTAGGAAAGAAGACCCACGAGGAAAGGATACAATTCACTCGAAGTTCTCTCACATATATTTATATGTACCGAGGGCTGAAGAAAATCAGCGAAAAAGTTCGCCTTGCAGCGGACAGAGGTTTTATTTTCACTATCTTGGAGTGAAATCATTTGTAAAACTTTTCATTATAAGCTTGCATTTAGTTTTCATTTTCTCTTTTTCAACAATTCTAAATTGGCTTAGCTTGTTTGTTGGGGGAAATATAAACAAAGCTATGATATTTTGTGAAAAATTGTCAAATTTTATAAAACTACTTCGGTTAGTAAGTTGTGAAGATGCAAAGTGGGATAATTATCCCCTTCCAGTTCTTTTGACGCTTCAGCAAAACGTTTTAATAAATTAAATGTCTGCTTTAATGCATTCAAATCTATCCCTGCTAATCTGAAGCGTTGTTCTTTTTGCTGTAAAATGTTTCTAATGTCAACCCCATTTTGATGAACTGATTTCAGTAAAAAGTATATCGTGTTCCATCGTGTTCCATCGTGTAGGCGTAAATCTTTTTAATGTCATTGATAGTTCTGCATTACAACCACTCTTCTTAAAATATTTTACATTTTCGCCAACAATATAATAGCTACGGATAGTTTCATTGCTAAACTTTCAAGATATGGCTTCAAGTTTAAGTTTCAGGCAATCATGACTGCCTGATATGGCATGTTCACCAATCCTAATCTTCATCAACGTTTGCTTTCTTGGGTTGGTGATCAGAACTATCTCCATTTTATGCTCTACAATCGCCAGACAAACGTCTCACCATAGGGTCAAAGCTTTTACTGTACAAGACAATGATCTGATGCCAGTCCTCATGTATTCCTCGGAGACCTGGGTTCTTAGCGAGAAAAATTGCGGACTCTTGGCCGTGTTTGAGAGAAGAAACCTGTGAAGAATTTTTACCCCTCTATGTGAGGATGGATGCTCCCGTAGCCTACATAATGACGAAATCTATGAGCGACACCATCTAGTTGTGAATAAAATCCGGCTCAATAGGTTACGGTGGGCGGGACGCCTAATCCGTATGGAGGAGCATGATCCAGCCTGAAGAGTCCATAAGGGCAGTATTTATGGTAGAAAAAGAAGATGAGGGACCCTGCGTGAGATGGAGCGATGGCGTAGGTCAGGACGCCAGACAGCTATTTGGAGATATTTGGAGTTCTTTTCTAAGGCAGACCTAGACTGGATACCGGTTGGTATGCGTTGATGATGAATCGCTAGACCACCGCCTTCCGATATCATCTGCGAAATCGGTCACCCTTTCGGCGAGCGGTAACCTCAAAATTCCATCGTACATTGTTATCCATAGGAGAGGACCGAGGATTGATCCTTGTACAATCCCCCAGGTAGTCTGATATGTCTTAGGTCCACCATACCAATAGTAACATAACAGCCGCTCCCGGAGAAATTCGGTGACTAAGCGTACAAAGTATTTGGGAGTGGTTAACTTGGCTAAAGCCGCAATTATTTTGCAATTTTCACCAACGTACGGATTGCATTGACATCAGATCTTGCTAAGTCCAGACTGCCTATTTGAAAGACCACCCTCCCTTTCTTTGATCAGTATACATTAATTGAAGATGAGCCGTTGGAAAATTTTGCGATGCTATTTAATAAGCATGTAGGCCTATAAAACGAAGCCCAAAGGCTTTTTCGGCATTATTAGCACTAGCTTCCCATGTTCCCACTTTTCCACGAAAACTTTTCATTAAGGGGAATATTTGTGCGAGCCAATTTGAAACTGCCGTCGTCTAAGTTCGGAGTTTTATTTTTGGCAATCTTCTAAGAACCTTTTCTGTGGTTATCACGGGAATTTCATCGTGATCTATCCAAAAAGGAGACTCATTTGTGATTCGTGGCAGAAGAATACTAATCTCATAGGAAATTAAGGTTTGTGATCGGCGCTGAACGTTTATCCTTGATCGATGCCATGATTGTCTTGTAGGCTCCGTCACATGCTTTCTGTAACTTTCCAAAAACCTACGTCCCTTTTTCTTTTGTGGCAGACATTTGAAACACTTCTTAGGCGATATCTGTTCTCTTAGCAGGCAGCTAACCCAGCCGATGCGAATTTTGCTAATAGCAACAGCTTATTTCACTACTAGTCGTATTGTAGCAGAGTTCCGTCGCATATACGTGCCTCTTAATCCCATCACCTTAGGTTCATCTACCGAAAATATACCGAGCTCTGATTTTAGAGCCTAACAGATCTCCACTTTTGCGGTGATCTCATTCAAGTCTTTGCATTCAACCACTATTGAGTCTCGACTTATTTTTACCGTTGCTGCTGCACATTCTTAATGTTTCTATAATATTTTGTTGATCTTGTGAATCATTTTCGCTGGACTTGAGTTCGAATAATTGGTTGTCCCTTTGTGCCTTATATAGTTCTCGCGTTCGCACAGGTCTGTAGCCTTGCTTTTTGCTCTATTTTCCTCCCAGTAGAGTCGGTGGTATGTTTTTCAGGTGGTATTTTGTCCTTCTTCCGTTTTGAAGTTCGTTGTGGAGACTCAGTAGTAGCATTACTATGCCTTTGGTGGAGTTTTAAAACTTCTTTTCCATCTCGGCAGCGCTCAACTGCTGTATTAGGGTGTCCCCTTCGTGCTCCTACCGGGAGTGTCCGCTTTGGAGAAATTTCTGTTACCGCACCTCCGGGGGCTTCCTTATCTTGGAATGGCCCACCTACTTTCGGACGCACTTGGTTTTTGATTTGGCCGTTACATTATGTCGAAAATCCACAAACTCCATGAGCTTTGTGATCATTGTACCCAACTGTGTCTGTCTGTCACATTCGATTTACTCAGAGATGGCTGAAGTTTTCGCGACAAAATTTGGTATGTGAAGTCTGTGCGTCCGTTTGCATGCACCGAGTTGCATAATTTTGCGTTGACGTTAAGGGGGCTTTCCATACATTTGAAAGGGGTGAATAATTTTTTTTTTCTGTCATGTGGGGTATCAAATGAAAGGGCTCAATTAGTACTTTTCGAAACTGATACCGTTTCTCACACCGGGTGAAATATAGAGAGATGAGGGCCAGAAATGTGTGCTCGAAAAGTGTAACAGATCGCGTTTTCAGAACTTGTTGAAGTGAATTATCTGAAAAGTTTCATAATGGTGCATCTATCCGATGCGATGCAAATGTAGGCCTCAAAAATTCCGATATCCGCTTGAATAAAGTTAATAACGTATATTGCCATATATTAGATATTTACCCGAAACCCCTTTTAAGTTAATCCAAGACGCACAATTTACAACATTATAAGTAATAATATAAATACCACACAATTTTGGAAAGTTTCAAATAAATCCAACTATTATTAACAAACTTACAGAAGGTCAAAATGAGGATTAGTTGCCAGATCTCCCATCGGCTATGACTCCAGGTGGCGGATAGGACATACCTATTGATGTGTGAATAGATGTCCATGGACGCTGTCTGCTTTCAGATCTGTGCCAATGCCAAAGACCGTGAAAGGCAAAGTACAGGGAAGGTCGATATATGCCAAAAGTGAAGAGCATATAAGTAGAGTAATCCCGTCGGGACTTACAGAGAATAGAGCCGTGATCTGGAGGATTAACCCAGCTTGGAGCAAAAATAGTTGAGCTGTCCGAGTTCATCAAGGATAAGCATAACATGGACGAGCCCATACACCGCAGGAAGAGGAAAAGAATTCCAAGGGGACGACGAAACCTGCTGCCCCAAGAGTGTCACAGGCCCACCCAAATGACACGAAACCCTACTGCCATGGATTTACGGGCAAATGCGAATCTTCTGGGGAATCAACAAGCATCAAAAGGAGAAATCTGCAACGTCTCAAAAGAACAATTCGAGTTGGAAGAACTTGCAGAGGAGTCTATCTAGTCTACCCAAATGGCTATAATATGATTACTAGGCGCCCGGAAAAATCCGGATTATATAGGTAGTCTGCTGTTTAAAAGTGCAAATCTCACTAAAGAGCTGTTTTAAGTGCCTCATGGTTAGGCACCTCACGAACGCATCCACTAGCGGCATCAATCGATCCGATCGATGTAGAAGGTGTAGGGAGGAAGGTCAGGGAGTGCAATAGAGATCCTAAAAGCAGATTGTGCGAGGAAAAGGAGGGACCGGACAATTGCTGGAAGTGGTAAACGCCCGGAATTTAGGAAAGCGTTGACTGCAATGAGAAAATTAATTTTATTCAAATAAACCTCAATCATTGAAAGGTGGCTAAGAATTTTCTTGAGCAGACCACTTACGAATCTGAGATGGAAATTGCCTTCATAAGCAGACTATACAGAAACCGGTACGGCGGCGTATAAGCTACAGATTCGGCTGGACGAGCGGCGATATAAGTCATATAATGTAATAAGTCAGGCAGCTAGCGGCTTCGCCCTGCCAAGTTTGACACTGTTTGAGTTCGAGGAAATACATGACAATATTGCTATCGACGCAAGGAGACTTCAATGTTTGAGCCTTCGAATGTAGTAGTAGAGAAGCAAATATAAGGGGCAGCTTTGGATGGGCAGACCTTCATTGGGGTCTGCTTAGATGTACCTAATAAAGCAAGCATTTCTAGAGAAAGAGCTGTCCATGTGACACAATGCATTGTTAAAGCATATGACGCGTCATTCGGCAGTAGAAGACCTAACTACTGGTAGAATAGTACGCTGGGCAGGACTTCGATCAGCCTGTCGCCGAGGTAGACGAACGGCACAGAGGGTGATAGGTGGGATCGTTCAGGTGCAAAAAAGGGTGCCTATAAGTAGCCCGCAAACACTTATGCTCGTCATCCGTCTCGGATTGGAAGCGAGCGTACACCTTTTGAGCAGCGCCTACAGAATCGTGATGGGGTGACTCAGAAGCTGTTTATTTTCACAGATCACGTATCTTACCCTCTTGTTGAAAATCTGGGTTATTCCTCCCAGCGAGAGAGGGATACTGACAGTGACCTCTAAATTTGATGGCAATTACATCAATCACAAGAGACGAGGTGGAATAGGCAACCGTGATACCCTGGGCAAGATGCAGTACCGAATAAGTTGTTCGAAGCAGACATGTCCTGTGGGGATATTTCCTGCAGTAGGGAGCGGCAGAAGTTGTACTGCTGCTTAAATCTGGTAAGTCTTAAGGTAAACCGCATACAGACCCATAATATCTTCTGAACACTGCGAGGAAAATGTTAGAGTGGGTAATCCATCTCCCGATTGTTGAAAGCCAAGGAGGCTATTCAGATCGACATTGTGGATTCCGTGAAGCTAGCTTAACCATTGATGCTATGAAATTGGTGACTGGCTTGTCCGAAGACGTAATTCACGGAAAGGGTGGTACCAGCAAATGTTGCAAGGTAGTGGTCCTGAAGGTGAAGGATGCATTCCATTCGGCCAATTGAAAGCTATGAAAACCCCGAGCTTCCTGCCTATCTTGCAGCTATTGTCAACCGCTGTTGACAAGAACGGAGGCTCTAGTATGATCTCAATGGCGAACCTAAGGAGTACATTGTCTCCATCGGTGTCTCACCGAACTCCGTGTTAGCCACTAGGATGTTCTTAGTTCCTCCTTCGGGGAAGCCACAGTGATAGGCCGACGACATAGCACTGGTTGTGGGCCCAAAGCATCTCAAAGATGATGAGTTAGACTCCTGCGAAACAGTCAGTGCTATTAAGGGTTGTCTAGAGAGCTCTGGCCTGACACTTGCGGAGGAAAAAAGCAAGCAATGATAATAATGAACGCTTCAGGTATGAATGGTTTTGTGTATTGCTTATCAAAGAATATTTGGGTTGGTATTTGTCCCACTTGTACTGTTTATTTATTTACTTTGTCGGACTATTCACTTTAGTATAATACTGTTATAATTCATTTTTATTCATTTAGTAATAATGCCTTATAACTCATCTTTCCTTCACAATTCACTTAATAATGACGTAAAAAAATCATATATATCAATGGAATAATGGTTTCTGGTTTTCTGGTTTCTTATTTCCTTCTGGCATCGGATTATAGTTCATCGATATTATGGCCATCGCCATTCTTAAAACAGAGTGCGTTCATTGCGTCACAACACTCCAACTGAAACTCGGTCGCGTCCAACTAGTGGACGTCAAAACGTAAGCAGTGTTCACGCTTCCATCCAGTACCATCTGCCTCCTGGAAGAAAGGCTTCAGTCTATCTAAGGAGACCGCCTTGGGATTGCCACCGATGTTCAAACTGAATGTGTGTTCACCAAGCACAAGGACTTTATGCGGAGCCTCGTACGGTGGCTGCAATGACTTCTGAGTGTCATCAGTCTTCACCAAAAAATGGGTGCAGATTTCAAGTTCTGTAGGGGTATGTTCCGCTCGCCGCGTGTGACAAGACGGCGGATGCGGCTTCAACTTGAAAACAGCCTCCCGGAGCAGATGAAAAAATCCGTCCCCTCCAAGCCCGTCTCTACTGTTAATCATAGATTCTTCCCATACACCAGATCAACAGGGCTGGCAGCAAGCTCATGGTACACGGCTGTACGGAGTCCAAGCAGAACGAAGGCAAGACTTGCGACGACAACGGCTTATAGCGCGCCTTAATGGTTACCCTCGGCGTATGATGCCAATGTTTCAGTATCCTATTGGACTGCGGATAGTATGCGGTTGTCCTCTAACGTTTAAACCCAAGGATACATATAACCGAGCGAGTCTTGCAAAGAGCCTACAATGTCGAGGTGTACTACTTCTTTCCTATCATGCCTAGTGAAATTACACTTCTGGCATGTTATGCACTCTCTGGCCCAAGAATTTATGCCCTTGTTCATGACGGTCAGAAATATTTGCTGGAGACGGAGCCGGTTTGTTGTCTGAATGCCGAGGTTCGCGAAACACTTCCTAGCGGAAAGCGGCTAGAATACATGGCCTAGGTGCCTTTTAGAGATCTGGCAGCAAATGAAGGAAGATGAGTCGAAGACGAGTAACTCCTTTAACTTATATTACATTTGGACGCTGTGGACAACTATGCCATCCTTCTGGACCACAGCGGTTAAAGAAAAATCGAATGCGGCTGGGATGTTGATCTCAAAGATCCGAGACAAAGTATTAGCGACTAAGTTCTCTTTACCGGATACATGTTGAATACCCGATGTAAACTGGCTGATGTCGGTTAAGGGCTGAAATTGGCGCGGGGACGTTTTGTGGGGCTTCAGCTTTAAGCAAAGTGAACATGGTAAACGGCCTGAATTCATCATTATCATCAACGGCGCAACAACCGGAATCCGGTCTAGGCCTGCCTTAATAAGGAACTCCAGACTTCCCGGTTTTGCGCCGAGGGCCACCAATTCGATATCCCTAAAAGCTGTCTGGCGTCCTGACCTACGCCATCCCTTTATATTGGGCAGGGTCTGCCTCGTCTTCTTTTCCAACCATAGATATTGCCCTTATAGACCTTCCGGGTTGGATCATCCTCAAACATACGGATCAAGTGACCCGCCTACCGTAACCTATTGAGCCGGATTTTATCCACAACCGAACGGTCATGGTATCGCTCATAGATTTCGTCATTGTGTAGGCTACGGAATCGTCCATCCTCATGTAGGGGGCCAAAAATTCTCCGAAGGATTCTTCTCTCGAACGCGACCAAGAGTTCGCAATTCTTCTTGCTAAGAACCCATGTGTCCGAGGAATACGTGAGGATTGGCAAGATCATAGTCTTGTACAGTAAGAGCTTTGACCCTATGGTGAGACGTTTCGAGCGGAACAGTTTTTTTAAGCTGAAATAGGCTCTGTTGGCGGACAACAACCGTACGCGGATTTCATAATCGTAGCTGTTATCGGTTGTGATTTTCGACCCTAGATAGGAGAAATAATCAACGGTCTCAAAGTTGTAGTCTCCTATCTTTATTCTTCCCGTTTAACCAGTGCGGTTTGTCTTCCGTTGGAAAATGGCGGTATTTGGATGCTCAAATACTCGGCTAGTAGTTCACAATCATAGGCGCCGTAATTCTGTTGAGCGGGATTCAACTGTTTTGAGAAGAAACCTATCAGTTGCCAGTTGCGACTTGTGAAGAACAGCGTGTAGTAAATACCAGCTGTTGCTTGGTTGTTTCAAACGGTTGATTGGCTGTTGCATCCTTTGTCTTAGAACCAAACAGGAAGGCGTTAAGTAAAGCCTGCTGTTGACGACGGTAGAAGTTTACTATACTCACGAACCTTCTAAAGTGTTTGACCGTCTTTGGTAGCGGAAAGCTCGTGATCCGCGTCAGGGGTGATGGAATGGTTTAAAAATGTCATTTGCTGGTGGTGAAATCTACACTTTCCATGGTTAAGAATTAGGCCATTATCAAGGAGATGGAGAAGATGCGACTAGAATTTCATCCAAGTAGACTAAACAAAATTCGAAATTTCATAATGCAGAGTGAATGAATCTCTGGAAGGTTTGCGGTGCATTGCACAGGCCAAAAGTCATTCGTGTGAACTCAAAGGGTTCGAAAGGTGTGCAAATTGCTGGTTTTGGAAAATCTTTGGAAACTACAGGGATTTGGTAGTAGGCCAGTCTTCAAAAACGATAGAAAGAGTATTTTTTGACAATTTCAATGGTGACTGAACTGCGATTTTGGGGTCTATTAGATTCTGCATATCCACCAGCAGGCCATAGTGGCAGAGAAAATCCGCACCTAATATGGAGACGCTAATATGAACCAAAATGAAACGCCACAAAAAAGTCCTATGGAAGCCAAAACTGATGTGTTCTTGCCTGTAGCTGTAGGTTGTGATGTGGGTGGAGTTTGCTGCCGCTACTTTCGGCTGCTGAGGGAAAAGCTTGTTGGGTCTGGAGACGTGGAGGACCAAGACCTCTGCGGCAGTGTCTACTAGATAACACTACAATTTTACTTTCTAAAAGGATTTCTTGTTCTACCTCGTCTCTCGGCACTGTCAAATTGTATTCTTCTAAAGGCGCATCGTGAACTTCTTGCTGTGCGGCAACGGTTTCAGATTCCTTTGGTGTAGTTTCTGCTATTTCTGATTCAGGTGCTATTTCTTTAAAAAAAAACTTAGAACCGGTACTTATATTCAAAGCTTTAAAATGCAATCAAATTCTATAAAAGTAACAATTTTCATCTATTACAACTTTGTTACCACCATACCACTGCAAAATTTTATGATTATAGGGTGAAGTCATGGTGGATTCCCAGTAAATCTCTAAAAAATATACTTATAAAATAAATATGGTAATATACTATTATTAGCTTTTTTTAAACAGGTATCGGTATGGAGGGTCGCTTGTCCTTCAGCTTTTTGATTGGGTAGTTTCTGAGAATGGGTCCGTGAAAGAAATTATTGTTTTCGACCCTCTGCGCTTCCCCGTTTTGCATGAAACATCAGAACTGATACTAGCTACTCATCGAGATATTCCATTTGATAATCCGAATCCCCCTTTTGCACGTATGAGGATTTTCCCTTGATAGTCAGTGCATGTAAGGAAATTCACAGGTACTGCCTTTGCACAAAATTTCGTATCATTAAGAGTAAATACATAGGTGTGACAGTCAGATAGGCGGACAGACAAACCGACAGTAAAGTTTTGGTTTATACAAAACTTTAAAAAAACTACAAAGAAGTGCTGACTGGGAGAAGCCTCCTTAAGTTCAAGTCAAATGTAAAAGTACCATAATAGGGGGAAAGTGAGATTCCTTGCACGTAGTTAAGAAACTTGCTTTAATTATAAATGAAGAGTTACTTTCTAACAAATGATCAGTATATACATACAACTTAACCGATGCGGCATAGGAGCTTTTTGCATATTCTTCAGTGAACTATCGTTCTTGGCAACGATTTGGATACTATCCCATACATTCTGCCTAAATTGCGAACAATAAGCCGGAAAATTCTTCCGGGAACGAAACTACAGATAAACGGCCATAAAAGTCATTTCCGTAATAAACGGGTGTCTATACTACCTCAAAATAACCTAATCCTGCTCACTTAGGTTCCCCCGGGGCAATCGTTTTCACAATCCCTACAGATCCTTTTGAAATAATGTTCTTCGTGTTACTAAATAACTGGATGCCAGTACAGCCTAGCGATTATCAGAAGTGTGCCCGCACAAAACCGCTGGAATAACTAGAAATTGTTAGGCAATCTCCGGAATGCAAACCTCTAAACACAGTACGAAAGATAGAGAGCAACCGTTGGAAGACAAACTGCTGCAATAAGAGCAACAATTGGACTCTAGCAATAAAAGCACCTTGGTCATTGGATTTATTTCCTTAATACCTTCGCAGCTCACTTCAGTGGCACACAGGTGTAATTTTACCTAAAAGATATGGCTTTCAGATGAAACGGGCAGGCAATATGGGAACAAAGGCTCCAGTGGATTCACAACGTAATTTATCGAAGACTGGAGCATTTAGAAGATTATTCATTTGAATAGAGGGACATTATCCTGCGGAGATTTCTTCCGAAAATTATTTCCGTGGAGGTTGGTATTTACCATCTTGCTGGTCGGAAGGCGTTTTCGGAGGAATGAATAATGCTTCCTTTCTTTTCGACTCAGTTTTACGGAAGAACGGAATTTTCGGATTATAAGACAGTACCAAGTCTACTGCTCATTTGTAAACCAGCCCAAAATTAATTTAAAATTATGTTCAAGCAGTGGAATCCCTCCTAAACGGTAAATGATATTGAAATAAAGGACCAGGAGGCTAAAGTATAACATGTTAATATGATTTCAGATAGCCCAATATTGCCACTATCGAATTATTGCTGTTTTGGATACTAAAAAAACAAATTTTCGTTGATACGTCTGCCAATATTCATGGCAGCGTGCATTGTATGTGTCCTCCCATTTCCAATAGAACAAATCACCGAAACAAGAGAATGCAATCAGCAATGACTTGAATCATATAAATTTCAGGTTCATTTTGAAATAGGTTTTCCCATTTCATGTTTACGTTCGGTCCTCTGTCTAGTATCGTCGATACCACCGTTGCAGTGCAGAAAAGTAGCTGCAAAAAACAACGTTCCGCCGCTCTTCAGGATATCAAAGCCACAAAATACGGCAGCGACTGGTAAACAATATTTTTTTCAATAGCTAGCATAGTAGGCAGGCTATGTAGACATCATGAAGCAAAACAACTGTATCATACACAGCCAAATAGGAGTGAGCGCACCCTCGATCGAAAATCCATAGGAGTGCCTATTAGGAACCACCCTACCTTTTCAACCGAACAACATTTCAGTACAAAAATAGCTTTTATGGATTTCCCATGATATTTTCGAAATAGGCATAATGGGCTTCCTAGTTGATTTATGGACGGAAGGAGTGAGAGAGCAGTTTTCCGCGAAACAGGTAAATCTATCAGAGCATGAGGGAGCCTAATACGGGGAAAGGTTTGCAATTCCACAAAATGTATCAAGAAAGTTCTATTATTTGCAGGCAACTCTTTTTCCATTAAGTCATAAGTACTTCCTGTGAAATGTTGATTGATTTTATTAGTCAGAAGTGATTCTTTTGACTTTTGAAACTTTTCAAGGACGTTGACATTTCCTAATATGATTTGAATAATTCCTATTCCAAATTAAGAAAAATTATCATAGCCATTGAGAAAATGCTTTTCAGAACTCTGATTTTGTAAAAAGGATGGAATCTATGTATTATCTGCTGTATTATCTATCGTATGAAAATAGAAGGTGTTGCATATATAATATATCCGTTTGTGGTCTATCGATTGTCATGAAAATTTGACGTATACATTATGGCAAATATTTGCTCGCCGTCACGTTGATGTAGCTCCTTATTGATGGTGCTGCGACGGATTAACCTATGCAGGAGGAGCGGGGCGGCACACCTTCCATCCTGATGATAAGCAGTGTAGGCCGTGTAGGCCGTGTAGGCCTGGGCCTTCACAGTTTCCATCTTCTCACCAAATTTCGTGTCAATCGGTATAGCCGTCTCTGAGAAAAGTGCGTGTAACAGACAGACAGACAGAAAGACAGGCAGACGGACAGACAGACAGACAAGCACAACGTACACCAAGTCATAAAGAATATGGTTAAGGCGATTAGAGCCCTCTATAATAGATCGCAGATGGAGGAAAAGAATGGTAAGGATATGCCGAACCCCGCTGTGCCAACAGTGTTACAAGCGACCCAAGTAACGCCTAACCGTACTACCATCGAATCACGGCTAAATAAACGATTACGTGAAAAATAGGGACATCCTTTAAATAATCATCAGGCGCCTAAGAGAAAAAAAGGCGGACAGGACATGCTGAAGACCAGCACCAACAGCTCAGAAGGAGGAAAGCGTATAGCGAATGCAAGAACGAAAAGGATGGATGGACTAAAGTTACCAACAAAAAAGCGAAACGAAAAGCAAAAGTGCGAATTCGTCCAGATGCGATTGTTATCCCTAGTAAGGGCAATCTGTTCTACACGGAGATACTCAAAAAGGTCAAAGGTGATCCCGACCTAAAAGATCTGAGCGGAAATGTCAACAGAATCCGAAGAACCCAGCAAGGGGATCTCATGTTCGAGGTGAAAAGATCCAGCGTAGGCAAGACTGATGACTTTCGCACTCAAGTGAAAAACTCACTTGGGGAGAATGCCGCAGTGCGTGCCCAAAAGCATGAGATCTATATACAATGTATGGATCTCGATGAAGTGACATCGAAAGTACCAGCGGAGGCAACGCAGATGTTGTTGGCTGCCGGGAGGGTCCGGATTGGATGGGTTGTCTACCGTTTAAGAGAACAAATTTCACTAAAGAGGTGTTTTAAATGCCTTATGTTTGGGCACTTCGCGAAGGCATACACCAGCAGCATTGATCGATCCGATCGATGCAGAAGGTGTGGGGAGAAAGGACATATTGCCAGAGAGTGCAATAGGGACCGCAAACGGCTATTGTGTGAAGTAAAAGAGGGACAGAGATAATGCCGGAAGTGGTAAATGTCTGGAATTTAGGAAGGCGCTCACTGCAATGAGAAAATGAGGTTTATTCAAATAAACCACACCAAGTTTCACACTGTCTGAATTCGAGCAAATGTTTGATAATCTTGTTCTCGACGCAAGGGTACGAAGTCCAAAGGTGATTGCTGGTGATTTTATTGCTTGGGCCTTAGAGTGGGTTAACAGAGAATCAAACGCCAGGGGGTGCAGTTTATTAGAAGCTTTTGCGCACATGGACATCGTTTTGGCTAACGAAAGTGCTGTAAACACCTTTCAGAAAAGGGGGTCAGACTCGGTTGTAGATCTGACCTTTGTCAGCCCTGCGCTGGCGCGTGGTATTGTCTGGTAGGTCAGCAAACGCTACACACACAGCGAACACCAGGCAATCTTCTTTGAGACAGGCGTCGAGCCACAGGCAAAAGAGCAATCATGCCCGAAGCCGAAAAAGATTTCAAACTGGTCTGCAAAATCTTTCCATGACCAGACCTTCGTAGAGGTGCGGTTAGATCAACCTGACAAAGCAGGCGCCTCTACGGAAAGAGTCGTCCATCTGGCTCAATGCATCGCCAGTGAACAGATCGCCCATCGATTAACCTGCCACCGAGCCAGAAGAGCGGCTCAGAGGGCGGTAGGTAGAGTCGATCAGGGGCAGAAAGAGTGCGCCAATAAGGCAGACCGCAAAACCCTCAAGCTCGCCATTCAGCGAAGCAAGAGGAAATGCTTTAAGGAGCTCTGCTCACGAGTGGACGCAAACCCGTGGGGGAGTGCTTATAGAATCGTGATGGGACGATTCAGGGGCCGTTCATCTAGTAGATCACGTGCCCTACCCTCTTGCTGAAAATCATCCAGGGGTTATTCCCCCAGAGGAGGACACTAACACATTCCAGGCATCTCTGAATGTGACGGCAATTCTGCCAGTCACCAGAGACGAACTGCTGGAGATCTGCGGTAGAATAGGAGACAATAAAGCGCCGGGCCTGGACGGAGTATCGAATAAGGCCCTTAAGCTCGCCGTGAAATCCAGAACGGACTGGACTGCTGAGTTTTTCGAAGCGTGCATGTCCGAAGGAATATTTCCAGCGGCATGGAGGCGGCAGAATTTGGTACTCCTGCCTCAGTCTGGTGAACCCCCAGGAGAAACATCCTCATACCGACCCATATGTCTTCTGGACACGGTCGGAAAAATGTTAGAGCGGGTAATCTATAATAGATTACTCCCGGTTGTTGAGAGCCAACGCGGCCTTTCAGATCGGCAGTATGGGTTCCGTAAAGCCAGATCAACCATTGATGTCATCAAACTAGTTGCTGGCTTACCCGAATATGCAATACACGGAAAAAGTAGTACCAGCAAATATTGCGTGGGAGTAATCCTGGGTGCGAAAAATGCATTCAATTTGGCCAATTGGAATCTAGTACGCAAATCCCTAGCGAAGGTTGGTATTCCCGCCTATCTCGCTGCTATCGTCGATAGTTACTTAACTGAAAGCGGGCTCTAGTATGACACTGATGACGGACCCCAGGAGTATGTTGTTTCCGCGGGTGTCCCACAGGGCTCCGTATTGGGCCCACTACTGTGGAACATCATGTACAACGATGTTCTTAATCTTCCCCTTCCGGAGGAAGCCACAATGGTGGGTTACGCTGACGACATAGCACTGGTTGTTGTCGCAAAGCATCTTGAAGATGCTAAGTTATACTCAAGCGAAGCAATCAGTGCTGTCAAATGCTGGTTGGAGAGCTCTGGTTTGACGCTTGCGGAGGAAAAAACAGAAGCGGTCCTCATCACGAAGCGCCGGAAGGGAAATTACATCTACTGATAATATGGTCCTGGCGAGTATGATGCTGAATATGGGCATACCTCTAGGATGCTTATAGCCAGGGTGGTGACCTCAATCATGCTCTATGCGGCCCCAGTTTGGACGGAGGTGTTGCAGATGTCAGTTAACACCGACAAACTGAGTGCAGTCGACCAGAGGACAGCCCTGAAGGTATGTTCCGCCTTCAGGACTGTCTCAGATGATGCAGCATTCGTCACCACTGGAATAATTCCATCCGATTGACATCTTGGCAAATGAGATGACGAATATATACAATGCGAAGCCAATTTCTCCCTTATCGCAGACGAAGAACGCTGAGAGGGAGAAATCCACAAATAGATGGCAAGAGCGGTGGGAACGCTCGAGAAAGGGTCGGTGGACTCACAGGCTCACTCCTGCCATCAAGGAGATTAATTATAATCTCACCCAGTTTCTCACGGGGCATGGAGGATATTGCCAATACCTGCACAGGTTTAAATTGGACAACTCACCCGACTGTCGCATGATCGCATCTATCTAAAATAAATTGCGAAAGGCAAAGGAGAGGAGAAAAGCGGGGTCACGTACGCCGCGTATAGAAGAAAAGTGACTAAGCTAGATTGAGGTGACTCCGCCCCGGGATGTAATACCTTATGGTGGTTCCGCGGGGCAGGGATGGAGTCGGAGGTGGTTTTAGTGGATAAAAATCCCACACGCTGGTGTGTCCAGACCAGTGCCTTTTGAAGATTTCCATCTCCTGCAAAAAAAAAAAAAGGCAGACAGATATTGAACCGATTTGAATAATAACGACGAATCGATCACTTCCCCTTAAAAAGTAATGTCGCTTTAAATAGGGTGGATTTTGATATCATCATGGTAAAGTTTGATTTGTCGGCGCCACCTCGGAGAGAAAGAGGATAAAGAGGGTACGCAGATGGAGATCGAAGATCCACCTGTTTAACATCGGCGAAGATTTATGGCGGTTAATCCCGTTGAAAGGTTATGGAGCCCGGAACAGATGCTACTTTCGTGACATTATATTATATCGTAATGCTTATTTGTTCGATGGGCCAGGGTGGGGATCCACCTCCTGCCCGTCGCTCCGCTCTCTCACCTGTTTGAGTGGGGCAGTGAGGGGAGGAGTAAGGGGTAGCGCGATGATGGCTGTTCTACCAATGAGATTATTAATGTAACGAAATAATCCCTCTTGTTTTTTTAAGAAAAAGTGAC
Source organism: Hermetia illucens (assembly GCF_905115235.1). Lineage (NCBI taxonomy): Eukaryota > Metazoa > Arthropoda > Insecta > Diptera > Stratiomyidae > Hermetia > Hermetia illucens. The sequence continues at coordinate 93,530,018 of NC_051849.1, read as the reverse complement.
TGTTATGGGTTTTTATTACCGGATAGAAAGGAGGAGCTTTCTTATTCCTTCTTGCTTTACCTCCTTTCCTTTCGGTGGCGGGATTGGGAAATCAAACTTCCCCATGGTGACACTAAGATTGCTAAGATTTTTCAATCGCCACATGTTTTTATCGGGTTTAAAGAGGGGAGTTTTTTCCTCCACCACCATAAAATGCGCCGAAATGACCTCGGTCATCTCTAAGTAAGCCGTCAGAGGCAGTTGTAACTCATGTTACTGAAGTTACTCAAGAATCTAAACGATCACTTTGGTTTGCCGGCCGTGATTCAGTAGGCGAATGCTCCAAAGGCCTAATCAGGGCGATCAGACGCGAGTCTGCACGGGGACTCATCTGAAGTGGCAAATTGGTCACGAAACCTTACCAGAGGTATATTGGTACCATGGGAACCGGGAAAGCCCCTGGACTCACATACTTCGGGTGAACTCCTGTTGTATGTGAGGACAGCTCGGTTATTTGTGGTTGGCCCCCTAGTGGGAGTTTCATGGTGGTTGTGGTTATGCTCAAGCGAGAAGAGACCTTCGGGCCTCGACATGGTGTTGCGTATCAACACGGGTCCCGTACTCCATAGTTCCGTAGAGATTTAGGTAATTCTTGCATCCACCAGTATGAATGCTAAGCCATGCACTTTGTATGGTACCGTTGTTGTTTGTCTCAGCGGGGCTCTGATTGTGGTCACAAAATCAATCCGTGTCTTAAGAGGACCGTAGGATTAAGTCTCACGACAGGTGCCTACGTAAAACACCATGGGCTTCACTGTCAGTGCAACTGAAGTCGAGGAGGCAATAAAACGAACGAAATCGAGAAAAACCGGATTTGTCAAAAACTGCGGATCTACTGACGCAATACACGCTGAGTGGTTCCTCATGGAGAAACACCCTATGAAGCATTGCCCTCTTTACATTGCATTTCTGGATCTAGAGAAAGCGTTTGACCGTGTGCTACACGAACTCATCTGGTATGCTTTACGACAACACATAGTGCCAGAAGAACTCGGGCGCTGGGTTTAATTGCTCTACCACGATCCGAAAAGTAAAGTTCGAAGTATGGCGGATGTATCAAAACTCCTTCGTGTCTCTGTTGGTGTTCATCAAGGAAGCGCCCTCTCAACACTCCTTTTTTATCTTGTTATGGACACCGTCACACGGGATATCCAACGTCCAGCGCCCTATACACTGCTTTGTGCAAATGATGTTTTCCTAGCATCATACAACGCACTCCTCCAAACGATTCTTCCATTGTTCAAAACATTTTTTAAATTCACTCATCGGGATGTCCTTTAAGCCTTCCAGCGATTTTTGTTTCACCTCCTCCACAGTGGCAAAACGCTTTCCTTTCTCACAGAGTTGATCAATGGTTCGGCAATGGTCTTTACGAACGGGGGCATTGATTTGTGCACATTTTCATTAGTTCTTGACGTTGAGGGGCGTCCTGAACGAAGTCCGTCTTCAATAGACATTTCTTCATTTTTAAAACGTGAAAACCAGTCATAAACTCTGGTTTTACTTAAGGCAGCATCCCCATCAGCAGTCTTAAGCATTACAATAGTTTCCGCGGCCGATTTCCCCAACAGGAAACAAAATTTTACAGCCACGCCTTGTTCTGGACATTACGTTTTCGCCGAAATGTAAAAAGTTGTTTTACTAAAAAAAATCTCACAGGTGAACCGATGCACTCACAGCGACACAACTTCGCACACTGACGCAGGTGGCGTAACACTAACGGACATTGGGATTCCAATCTATTCTCTGGGATTCTTTATTATTCTCTCTACTTCAGAGTTGCCCTTAATCACAAATGGTATTATCCTGGGATCCTCTGATTTCAGACTAGCCGATTTTGAAGTTTATTCCTTGGGGATTTTGTAGTTGCATTTTGTGTTATTCCCAGGTATATCGTGTAGTGTACCTACCAATATTGTTGGTACACTGCGAAAAATTGTTCTAGGAAAAATGTTAAAAGCACTTTTGAGACAATGCCATAAAAACACCGAAACATTTTTTCTCCTCTGTAATAAAGATCACACAAGGAAGGTAAAAAATGAAATAATAATAAATAAATAATCGAGTGCAGCAAGTTGCTAGCACAGCAGGAAACATGAATGAATTCTAATGAAAATCAACAAAATTCGAACTTCCATGTATGCAATTATAGCTGTAAGACAACATGCATGGAATTGAAAATGTATTGAATCACATCGAGGGAAATTTCCTTCCTAACCTTTCACAATACCGGACATCTTTTCTAAGGAGAGGTTTCGTTTTTCTATCTGTAATTCCAGCAAATAATACAGATGGTCAACCAGGTTAAGATCTACGGATTGGAGAGGCATATATAGTCGGCGTGGGGTATTGAACAACAACTTTTCTCTTGTCAAGAAGAAAATGTATTTGAGGTCGTTATCCTGCTAGAAGCCAAACAGTTGCTCTATACGAGGGGCTGCATTTTGTAGAAAAATAAGACACAATACATTAAAGTATACTTTCTTTCGATGTTCCAGCCAATAAACGCGAATATCCTCGCCCTGGGCCGCTTTAAAGCCGCGAGTCAACTTATTTTCCCGACTACGCTTGACGGCTGTATATGTATAGGTCGCAAGTTTTAAGCTCCGTAGTAGCTTACCTACAGACTGCTTTCTATCAAACCTATCAAACAGGTTGCAATTACTTTTGACAAAACACAAAACCGCTGCTTTCACGGTTATTTTTGGTGGCGAATTGTTTTCTTCTGGCTGTGAATGTCGCAGTATCTTAGTTCAATATCACATCCCTTTTGAAAGGCGAGTGACGTGCGTTGGTTTCGAAATGCCAGTGGTCATCCCACTATATGTCCAATTTAGCGGATTATTTTATACCTTTTATGATGTGGTGGGCTGCATTCACCGAAACCGCTATTTTAGTTTTGCAGGCAGCGTAGTTCAAATTTTAGGTCATTTTGTGATTCAGTAAAACTATTGAAAAGTACTGAAATGCACTTTAACCTTTAACTAAAAATGTACTCAAAAATAAGAAAAAGTACTGATGAGCTTCAAAAAGTACTACATTTGTTACCTTTGGTACTGAAAAGATAACGCTACTCGTCTATTTTGTTAACAGTAGGGGCGGTTATCACCACACATTAACGGTCTTGTTGGACCTTGGGGGGCTTGGTTTCTGGAGAGTCACAGCCAACAGTTATCTACTACTTTTTTATTTTCAATAACGCTTGCTAATATTGTCCATTCTTTATTGCTGGATACTTAGCGCACAAGCGACTTCTTCGGTTTAAGAATGATTGATTCCTTTATTGCCCAGTACCAGCTCCAAATCATCATCATCATCAACGGCGCAACAACCGGTATCCGCTCTAGGCCTGCCTTAATAAGGAATTCCAGATATCCCGGTTTTGCGCCGAGGTCCACCAATTCGATATCCCTAAAGGCTGTCTGGCGTCCTCACCTACGCCATCGCTCCATTTTAGGCAGGTCTGCTTCGCCTTCTTTTCCTACCATAAATATTGCCCTTATAGACTTTCCGGGTGAGATCATCCTCATCCATACGGATTAAGTGACCCGCCCACCGTAACCTATTGAGTCGGATTTTATCCACAACCGGACGGTCATGGTATCGCTCATAGATTTCGTCATTGTGTGGGCTACGGAATCGTCCATCCTCATGTAGGGGGCCAAAAATGCTTCGGAGGATTCTTCTCTCGAACGCGGCCAAGAGTTCGCAATTTTTCTTGCTAAGAACCCAAGTTTCCGAAGAATACATGAGGACTGACAAGATCATAGTCTTGTACAGTAAGAGCTTTGACCCTATGGTGAGACGTTTCGAGCGGAACAGTCTTTGTAAGCTGAAATAGGCTCTGTTGGCGGACAACAACCGTAAGCGGATTTCATCCTCGTAGCTGTTATCGGTTGTGATTTTCGACCCTAGATAGGAGAAATTATCAACGGTCTCAAAGTTGTAATCTCACATCCTTATTCTTCTTCCTGTTTGACCAGTGCGGTTTGATGTTGTTGGTTGATTCGTCTTCGGTGCTGACATTGCCACCATATATTTTGTCTTATCTTCATTGATGTGCAGCCCAAGATCTCGCCACACGTGCCGCCTGCTCGATCTGGATGAAGGCAGTTTGTACGTCTCGGGTGGTTCTTCCTATGATGTCGATATCATCAGCATAGGCCAGTAGTTGGGTGGACTTAAAGAGGATCGTACCTCTTGCATTTACCTCAGCATCACGGATCACTTTCTCGAGGGCCAGATTAAAGAGGACGCATGATAGGGCATCCCTTGTCGTAGACCGTTGTTGATGTCGAAAGGTCTTCAGAGTGATCCTGCTGCTTTTATCTGGCCTCGCCTATTGGTCAGGGTCAGCCTAGTCAGTCTTATTAATTTCGTCGGGAAACCGAATTCTCTCATGGTCGCGTACAGTTTTACCCTGGCTATGCTATCATAGGCGGCTTTAAAGTCAATGAAGAGATGGTGCAACTGATGTCCATATTCCAACAATTTTTCCATCACTTGCCGCAGAGAGAAAATCTGATCTGTTGCTGATTTGCCTGGAGTGCAGCCTCTTTGGTATGGGCTAATGATGTTCTGGGCGTATGGGGCTATCCGGCCTAGCAAGATAGCGGAGAATATCTTATAGATGGTACTCAGTAGCGTGATACCTCTATAATTGCTGCACTGTGTGATATCTCCCTTTTTATGTTTGAGACAGATAATGCCTCGTTGCCAATCGTCAGGCATTGATTCGCTGTCCCATACCTTGAGCAGTTGATGAACCACTTGGTGTAACTGGTCGCCTTCCTATTTAACCAATTCGGCTGTAATTGCATCGGCTCCTGGCGACTTATGATTTGTTAGCCGATGAATTGCACGGACTGTTTCTCCTAAACTTGGTGGTGGCAGTATTTGTCGGTCGTCTTCAGTTGGCGGGACCTCCAACTCACCGATATTCTGGTTGTCCAGTAGCTCATCAAAGTACTCAACCCATCGCTCCAATATGTCGGAAATCAGATTTCCCTCTTTGTCTTGGCAGGATGAGCATCGAGGTGTATAAGACTTCATCCTGCTGACTTGTTGGTAAAATTTCCGCGTCTGGTGCGGTTGCTCCCTGTACTTTTGGAGTTCACAGACTTGTGGGTTCTCCCAGGCTTCCTTTTTCCGTCTGTAAAGTCACTTCTCCGCTCGACGCAGTTCGTGATAAGTCTCTGCGCGTGCCCGCGTTCTTTGAGAATGCAACATTACTCGGTATGTGGCATTCTTTCGTTCCGTTGCTAGCTTACATTCATCGTCGAACCAGCTGTTCTGACTCCTTTTGCGACTGGGGCCAAGTATGTTTGTGGCCGTATCCATGATAACGTTCTTCAGGTGATTGTGAAGATCATTTGTTGATGTTTCATCTCCAGGTCCTCTGTTGACTGCAGTTATTGCGGCATGCAATTCCCTCTTATAGGTGTCGCGGAGGATTGTGTTGTGGATGGCTTCAGTGTTCACTCTCACCTGATTGTCAGAGGGGATTCTAGGTGGTATTGTTATTGGAGCTCGGAGCACCATGCCGACGAGATAGTGATCCGAGTCTATGTTGGCCCCCCTATATGTTTTAACATTCATCAAGGCTGAGAGGTGGCGGCGTTCGATCAACACGTGGTCAATTTGGTTGAAAGTGGTCCCATCAGGAGAGGCCCACATATGTTTGTGGACCGCTTTCCGCGCAAACCAAGTACTTCGAACAACCATTTCGTGTGACCCTGCTAATTGAATAATCCTCAGTCCGTTATCATTTGATTTTTCGTGTAAGCTATGGGAGCCAACGTATCGCCTGAATACGGGCTCCTTCCCTACTTGGCTGTTAAAATCCCAAAGTATGATTTTAATATCATATCTGGGACAGGCTTCGAGGGTTTGTTCTACTGCCTCGTAGAAGGTATCCTTCTCCGACTCTGTAGGGGCGTGAACGTTAATGAGGCTTATATTTCTAAACTTGCCTCGCAAGCGCAGAGTGCATAGCCGTTCGCTTATGTTTTCAAAGCCAATAACAGTAGGTTTCATTTTTTGGCTGACTAAGACACCTATTCCGAGCACATGGTTTACTGGATGAGCGCTATAATATATGGTGTAGCGGCTCTTCTCCAGGAAACCGGTCCCTGTCCATCGTATCTCTTGTAACGTTGGTATATCAGCCCTATATTGGGACAGGGTATCGGCTAGCTGCTCATCAGCTTTATCTCTGTACAGGGAGCGCACGTTCTACGAGAAAATGCGCAAGTCCGTTGTCGTTGCCGGGTTCGTCGTTGTAAAGTCCATCCTGTCCGAGGCTCCTTTCGTGACTCCGTAACATCGGTTTTCCGTGTAGGGTTGTCAGGCCTACCCTACCCCCAACCTGGAGGACCAGTTGGTACAGTTTGTCCCGTTTTTAGGCGCGGGAGACTCGCCTTCATCCTTCTTCGTCTGTAGCTTTTCGTTACGAAAGAGCTCCCAGCAGTCACCACGTGGAGGTGGAGATAGGGTTTGGTAGTAGAGCTGTTGGTGTTGGTTCAGCAGGCATTTCCCAGGTTTTATGCTCCATCGTGGGTACCAATCCACGTTTCGCCCCGGGACCTATACTACCCTTTGGCCACCATCAGCTCCAAATGCATTATATAAATATGTCACAACTTAACGATTTGATTAATTTTATTATTCGTATGATATTATCTTTGTATGAGTTACTAAGTGTCAGAAATTCTTGCCCTCAGTGCCATTTCCTGAGCTATTAAGGGTACAATATCGCTCGCGCGATTGTAAATTGACGGGACATTTTAATTGATTTTCGGCTTTGCAAAAGCTTTTCAATGAAGCCGGGATACGTAAAAACATCGCTGCAATCGAATCAGTTTTCAAATTGCTGGAAGCCATCCGCATTTTACTCTCCTGGCAGTTAATTAAAATTCCCTTTGTTTCTGGCGCCGTTCATTCCATTTTGTCAACCAGAAATTTCATCTCTTCTCCCAAATATCTTTTGCGTTTGATACGTCCATCTTCATTGGACAACAGGTAATTTCAAATTGGCATTCGATATGTCAACCCTCTTTAGTGTCTTATGCTCTTGGTATGATTTTCCATTGTTAAATGTCCTCGATGAAAATCACTTCTCCGCACCTCATCCTGATATTTGGAAAAAGAAGGAATGGAATAGATGGGAGAGAAATTCTTTGTAAAGACATTGATAGACGGATGGACGTTGTCTTCCCTATCATGTACAGATTGTCAGACAAATCGAAATAGGGAGGAATTCAATAAATCAAGTCATTGATTCTGGCTTTGCTGATTTATTAGATTTTTCGTTTTGCGTGGGTTTTCTTTATTCTATTGACTTCCGATGTAAATTATCTGGTTTTTAGGGAGGATGTTAGTTACGCTTTATGGTTCGGACGTTGAGAACATAAAATTATTATTTTTGAAAATTTTTTAATTATCGTGGAATGGAGTGTAATGCAAACTTAATTGAGCGAAGTGCTATTTTATTAAAGCCAATTTCTGTATAAAATATTAGAACTATTTTGAATTATTTCCTTGCCTTAGCATATTAAGGGGGACAAACCTTGTCAGGATGCTACCTGTGCTTCAAAATAAGCGTTAATTTAAGTCGTTTTTATTTAAACCATAAAATTCTCTTGCAAGTCTTAATTTTACGCATCATCATTTGAAATGAATAAGTTTTAAGAAAGCAAACGGCTGTAAAAAAGCATTGATGAAAGTTTTGCTGTTTTGTATCAAATGTATCTTTACTATGAAATCAATTAGAATCTCTATTATCTTCTTTGCAGCTTCTAATCAATTCGAAATCACTTCAGAAATGATTTCGTGATTTTTAACAAGAAGAAAAGACATGTCCAAACTTTGGACCTTTCTCGTACTATGAAAACTTTCACTTCTCCAAAAAAAAAAAAAAAATGATTTTCGAACATAGCTTTTCCATAATAATATTTGTTTTATCATAATAACAAGACGAAAACCGGCGGTTCAGATATGGAAGTTTTTCGGCATTTTCTAAGTCTTTGGTGTGCCAAGCTATTCAGTTTTGCGTGATTGTTCATACCTGAATAAACCTGAAGGTTCATTAGCCCAACATGTCTGAATCCCTTCTGGAGTCGCTTGTTTTCTGGTAGCGGCAGTGATTATGAAGGTCTTGGAATTACTGTCATCTGCTTGATATATGTTAATTGTGTAGAATGTAATTGTAATATATATGTATATGTAAAGACACAGGGCCAAATCATGTGGAGGAATTCGATTTGCCTTCATGAGGAGTAACTCCTCGATTAGTGGGTACCCCCATTTTGTCATCCACTTACGAGGTTGTAGTGTGGATGAATATTCTTGCGACCACTTTCTGCAAATGTGTTGATGTTGTCTTGTGACCCCCTTCCACAGTTTGTGGGCATGTAGTTCTTCAGTCCCATGAACAGGAGGTGCCATATGTGGATGCCAATTTAAAAAAATTACCCGACGCCAAGGGGGACAGACCACAAGAGTCACGCCTTCGACGCTTCATAGAACCATACTGAACTTCTAGTAGGTGGGCAACGTTTTTCCTAATACGGGCTTAAGATCTCCATTTACTGATTTAACGCCAGCTTCCCATACTCTACCAAAGTGGGGACTGATGGCGGGGAATGAACTTTCAACTTGCCCTATAAAGTTTTGGGTCTGTTTTTGGCTCCGACGAAGTTCGCCCCGTTATCGCTACATATCTCCCTGAACACACCGCGATCAAACATGATTCTTTTATAGGCAACGAGGAAGGCGTCGGTTTTGAAATCTGTTACCAACTCAAGGTCAATAGTCTTTTTGATAGGTAGATGAAGTGTGCAATATAACCCTTTGTGGTCGTGATTGCTCTTCCTTTAGATACCTGTTTTAAGAATGGTCCTGCATAGTCTATTTCGCACCTTGAAAATGGTGGTCCCGGTATGACTCGTGATGTTGGCAGTTCACCCATCAGTGGTTGGGAGACACAGCAATTTATTTTATTATGTCTGTCGGGACAAATGAAAGAATAAAGTTGATTAAGTTATTATCATAAAGGACGAACTGCCCAAGGCATAAAGCTCTTGCGGAACGGCTAGTCCTAAAACAAAGTCAATCAGGGTGCTGCCGTTAATTACAGGGTTTTTTTCCTATAAATGTAAACCTGAGATAAGCGACAGAAATTGTTGGATGGGAATCCTCAGCCGCAGTTTAGTTTTAGTGGGTAAAAATCCTCCACTCCCAGGGTAGATTTAGTGGGTAAAAATTCTCCAGTCCCAGGATAGATTTAACTCTCAAAAAAATGTTTTGAGGCTAAGCATGCGTGGTTCTTCAGGTTAGCAAATGCAGAGATGCAGCTTATTTGGGTTATCGGCCAGTTGGTTGTAACTGGTATTTCAGAACCAAGAGAAACAAATCCTTTCTATGCTCTAAAGCGTAAGTGAGGTAGGGAAACCTGACATCAGGGAGAAAGGGATTTATTTTGCTGGTTTGAGAACTTGTGATGTGAAAAGAAGTAACTTTGAAAGTTATCTATTGGAAGAGGTATGTGTAGCGAAGTAGCGAAGTAGCAAAGCAAGAGGAAGGACTGCTAAGCGTAAGCAAAAGTTGATTGCGATTGTTTTCCGATATTTTCGTACGTGTGTGTGCGAATATAACCGTTTCTGAAAAAAGTGTGTGCAGTAGCCACGGTGGTGGATTACCTGGCTACCGTTGCATTTAATACTACAAGTAGTCTGGAGAAGAAAAGGTTTCGAAGGAGTACATTATTCCAGGGGACACCAGTTGCAAAGACACGGGAAGACAGTTCACCGATAAGGCATTCGTCAGCTCACAATGGGGTGACTACACCTGCTCGGGAGATGATGCACAAACTAGTGCCAGATCCATTTAGGAGAAGTTCGACGATCCTCAGATCAGATGGAATGGAAAACTAACAAATACGTAAGTGTATATTTGGAAAACCAAGCACAGGAACAATGTCTGAATACGGACGAATCATCGTTTGCCCTACTCGTTAGGAAAGAAATAGAGCTGTCGGATTTCATAAAACGCAAACACAACGTGCTCCAGGCCATTAAAAACATGGCCAGAGTCATTCGAGTTCTGTGTTAGAACCACAAGGACGAAAACATGTCTCAAAGAAAGCAAATATCACTTACGCAGCGCTGGTGACACCTACTCAAACCTCAAAGGGCGGTAAACTCGAAAAGAGGAGTAGAGGAAGAGTGACCGATTCTATTGGAACTTCGGAGGAAGCTGAAATACAGAAAGGCATCTTACCGGAATGGGCCAAGTTAAGCAAAAAATCCAAACTTGCGGAAAGAGGGGCCCCGGATTCAATGAACTCAAAGGGTATGAATTCCTAAAGAGGAACCGAGGAATAATGGACCACGTTTGATGGAAAGAAAAAAGCGACAGGCAAAAGGAAATTATGGCCCGAATTGATAATAGCCTTCAAAAAAGGTTATATAACAAACGCCTATATACTCTGGATGTGCGTTTGACAGGTAAGAATGCAGGTAGGCCTGTGAGGAGTTACTAAAGTCGGTCTACAAACAAGAACGATAATAAGATTAAGATAAATAATACGTATGCAGTACAAAGTAAAAGTATAAATAACTAAATAAATTTCAATTTAAGTTCTATATAGAATGTTTTAAGGAAGCTGTAAATGTCGTGCGACAGAATTTAATTTTAATTACGTATTAAACGCAAAGTCGGAAAGCAGATCATTGGCTTACAAAGACGGTTTTAGCATCCATCGCATTCGTTGATGTCGATGGACGAAGGCTTGCCGAAAAAGAATAATCCGACCTAGACTGGCAGAGAATAGAGCTCTGAGCCGGAGGAACTCGCCTTCCTATATCTTGGAGCAAAAATAGTTAAGTTGTTCCCTTGAAACCCTTATATGTCGTTCATAAAATTTCCCGTGTCCGTGAGCCGATGGATAATGCTGGGTAATATAGTAGAATCCCTATAATTCTACGGTCAAGGGACTGACAATTTGGTACGAAATATCCGGACTATCAATCATCGGGAGTGTAAAATAATGAAAATTAAGACTGGGTACCGAAAAATTTGTTCAGATTAGTAGCACATATGAATAATGGATGTACGAATTGTCCGAATTCCACTGTATTCATTTATTTGAAAACTTGTATATTCTTTCTTCTTCATAGGAACAAAGTGACAGGTGAGATGAAACTTTGATGGAACAGTTCTTGTTCGAATCACGATTATGTATTTTCGTTATTAATTTCCTATTTTCTTCAATAAAAAATAGACGTGATTTTCGAAGATTTTTCTTTACAAATCCATCATTTTAATATTTAGTAGATCGGAATATGTTAGAATTTTTCACTACAGATTACTACAAATGAACACCTCTGCACCTCTGTGTTCACTTTGAAATAAAAAAAATATCAAGGGGTACCAAATTCTTTAAACGGTTCATCCCTTCGTTGTGCAAAAAATAAGTAATTTTTACGATTTGTTTTTTAGGAAAACTTCGAAACTTTTCTGAAGTTTCAAAAATATCGGGTTAGTAGTTTCAGAACAATTTCAGTTACCAGTTTCAAACATGGCATTTGTAGAAAAACGCGTTGGAAGTTTCAACTTTTGGTCGTTTACGGTAAGGATTGTTCTCTTTTAATGAGCAAATCTTAGTCAATTTTACTCGAATCACTTGAAATTTTTCCAAAGTGAAATAAACCTTTGGTATCGTAAGTCAAGATGTGATCCCTTGTGGACCTTCCTTTTAGATCCTAACACTCGGGTGTCGATATTTTCCGGCTCCACGCGTGATAATATTATATTCCCATTTGAGTTGAGTCAGGATCTTTCTTTTCATAGTTTCATGGCATATTCCCTTTTTATGTTTTAGGTCATGGTGTCGATGTCCTGGCCAGATTCTAGAGCCTAGTTAGTATAGAGGCATATAGAAACGCGTCGGCGGAGCACTGCTGTTAAATGCTGAAGAATCAACTTTGTCACTTTTCTGTCCTAGTAGTTGATCATGAATAACATCCTACTTCTACGCTCATTACACAATATCGAAGTAATACCTTCCTGAGGAAGTATTAACCGAGACCTTTAATTTTAACCCATAAGGACACGTTTGGAGCAAAAAAAAAATTGACACTCCACCCCACGTAAAGCGACGGCCCCTTTAAGTGCTACAGAGAATTATGGTATTCACTGTATGCATAGAATTTCGCAGTTCACGGTAACCGGATTTTCGAAAATTTTGTTCTGCATAAAATCTTAATGAAAAGGCCGTTTTCCGTAAGATTCATATCACTGTCCGACTCTGTCGTTATCCCATAACATGAAGATTTTGTAGTGCGTTCATGGCAGTCTGGGAGTACTCGCACCCACAAACAAGAAACCCAAAGATAATTACTAAAATCATCCGCGAGCCATGCGCAGAGTCGCAATTATTCATTAGAAATTTCTGAACAGTCCGACCGAACGACTTCTAAACTTCATCATCTTGTATTTCTGGCGACCCCGGCAGCGCTTGAATTTACTTTGTTCGCACAGGTTTCTTTTCAAGTGGGTTCCAATGCATGGCGTAACCAGCAATGCAATTGTCGCCCCCTTCTTAATGTGTGACCTTTCCACTGCCACTTTCGTCTGTCAATCACATGGCATACTGGGGACAGGCAGTATTGTCCGAAAGGGGAAAATTATGGTATTAAAAAATGTGACAAAAAAGTGCTAAATGGTAATTTTACATGAGCGTATCTAAGTTCATATGTTTGAGGGTTGCATATATGCTTGAGGGTTGCATATATGTCGTGAGTTTCCAGCTTCGTATTGGCTTACTACAAGACAGAATGTATAATATTTACTACCACCACTGAATGCCAAAAGTCAAGGATTTTAATAGCACGCTCCTTGACAGGTAGGCTGTTTTCTCGGTTATTTTTTGGAGATAAAACTTCGCACGCATAATATCCTGAGTGTGCTTTCAATGCGACTTTGTTCACATGTGCATGCCACGACATCTTCTAATGTCGTAGCGCTTTTAAACATATTTTTATGTGACTTTCGAATGACCTCGCATTGTTTTCGTCAACTTCCATAGTGGGGCCCGTTCCACTTTATGCCCAACTTAATGGGTTATTTTATACCTTTTATGATGTCATGGACTACATTCATCGAAATCGCTACTTTGTTTTTGCGACTTACCGGAAATTTGGCCAATTTCACGAAGTGATGGCTGGGAGTGAAACGTTACCAGTTAATGTTTTCAGTTATTTTACATTCGGCAAAACGTGATATTGTCAAATATTAGCTTCGCTTCGATTTCTGTTGAAAAGTACTGAAAGAACCTATTTAATTAAAAATGTACTGAGGTACTGATGCATTTAGTACATTTCATACTAAAAAGACAACACTAGTGACAGTCCCATGCGTCAATCAAGACCTTCGTTCGAGATACTATCAGGCTAGCGTACTCGGACGATACGATGTAGATGTTGACGAACCTTTGGAGCCTTCCAGTGAAAGTGGGAGTCATTTTCCATGAGCTACTCTTCTAAAGTAATGTAGAAATAAGACAAGCATAGAACAGTTTCAACTGTTAAGTTGTGTAGATTTTAGACAGGGCAGCGAAAGCACATCTAGTGCTGTTAAAGGATCAGACAACATTTAGTTCGGTGCAACTATTGGCAGAAACCAGAATTCCTACATACACAAATTGAAGAACGCTTTGGATGCTCTGCTCATAAATACAGATAATAAGAGTGCGATAAGCAGTCAGACTGAGAACCTTGATTTTGTTGGTGTGTATTTTTAGTCCTACTATACCTGCATCTCTTTCCAACTCCAGAGCTATTAGGCAAGGTCCATGACGCGGTAGTAGAGCAAACAGATGTTATCAGCGTAGTGGAAGTGTTTGAGGAGAGATATCATCCTCCATTGAACTCCTCCGTGTCCTCCAGACAGGGTAGCAAAACGAAATCATATCGGAGTTGGAGGAATTGAGCATTCTGGAGGACGTCGTTACCGTTGCGACAGTGGGTGTGCACATGCAAAAACTCAATTATATTCCGTATTCGATAGCTAAAGGCCGTGGCCGTGAGATCAGTCCCTATCCGAGGCATTGTTGATGTTTCGGTTACAGTAAAATTTGGAAATTTGCAGGTTGCATGCGCACAAATTTCAGTCACTTTTAGTTGCCTTTTACGATAAGCAGAAAAACTGAGTGTGTTCTTAAGGCTCAACTCGCAGGACTACTATTTAAATAAGAATGGATTTTAGACTTTTGGGAAAAGGTACAACGTGGTTGGGTTTTATGAACAAGATAAAATTGATCATAATAAAAATTAAATTTTTAATATACGTAAATATCGAGATGGGAATTAGGAAATTGGAAGTAGTATACTGAAGAAACTAAGAGGTGGCAAAACCTGAAAAAAAAGGATTTTTGTACATTAGCGAGTACATTTCCTCGTTAGCTTGTCACTGGACAAGGCGAAGGAAATGTTGCACATGCCACAAAGCCATGGGCACTACACTCTGATGATGTCTGGTGGTAACATTTTATAGAAATAGGTGCAGGTGGGTAGAAATTAGGTTTTAGATTGGAATTGCTATCGAGCACAACCCTCTGATGTGTATTGTCTTTGAACATTCTTTTGGCTAAGTATGGGTTGTTAGATATGAAATAAACTCTTTCGTTAGTTTTATTCCAAATAATATAACCAGATAGGTGAGGTTGGGGCAAACCCTGGAGATGTCACAGAGAAGTGAGTTGCTGGAGATTTTCAAGGCAGGCCTCCTACATTTAAACACAGGTTCGCAACCATGAGGGAGATGGTAACCTATGCACAGTAAGTGTTGGATAGTTGTAACGATCATTTTGTAGAGAAGCATTTTGTGGGCTTCAGTCAACTCAACAAACGCTGCTTACATATCTAGTCTATGTAGAAGATTCTGTCAATGAAATTTTCCTGTCACTAGACTAGAATTAAGTGATTTAAATGCCTCGGATTAGCTACCGTGAAATCACTTCGTGTATCAGTCCAACCTGTAGTGTCTTTCAAGTCGTTGTTCACTATGGTCTTGAATGCTCAAGTGGCTCGCGGTCATGTAAATTAAGATAATTAAGATCTAGACCAAAATGAAAGCATTCACGACCAATAAGTGCGTTGGACTCGCTGAACTCACTCCAATGGACAGATTGTTCACATTAATGACATTCTTCTAGTAAAAATAGTGAATTTGCTTGACTCCATCATTACCAAGCACATACGAGAATGGTGACGAATCTCGATCTAGCTAAGCCAACCCCTTCACCGAACGAAAAGGCTGAAGAGGTATCAAGGTAGCAGTAGAGAAGTCCGCTCCCCCCTTTAAGGCGGCCTTCTACTGTCAAGCGTTAATTTCAGGCTACTTTTTGGGAATTAATTGCAAAGCAACTACTGAAGATAATCTAATGATTTCCTTTAATTGATTTCTACTGCATGTATGGGGACCTCTCCTTAAACTCGACGTAAAAGGATGTAACTCACTGTGTGCGTGAGCGTTCACAGTTCACATGTTATGTCAATCGCTGCTTTAGTCTTCGAGAAAGATCCGTGTGACGGACATACGGGCAGACGGACGGACAGATAGTGAACCGATTTTAGTAAAGTTTTGTTTTACACAAAACCTTAAAAATGGAACAAATCAAAATTTTCAAAAACTGGCTCGGGAAGTCATAGCGAGATGTTCACTGAACAAGTGAAAAAAAAAATTGAATGAATTCGATATATATTTCTGGTAGAAGTGATGGCGCAATCTTTAAAACGTCAACTTTCGGTAAAAGAGTTTAAAGATAAAGTATGGTATAAAACATGATTGCAGAAACTTACAATTCAATCTGCAATGAAATGGCCGTAGAGTCCTTTTTCCTCATTAAGAAAATATTTTCGGTTGGCCGCATTTTCCTCTCTCTGTTGAATCCGGGCCCTTTTTGCAACGTCACTCACAAAGCGGTCGAATGTAACGGTCGATGCGTTGACTTCCAAAATAGACAAAGATCCTTCGTTGAAGATCATTACTGCTATTAGGTTGTTGCACATGAAATGGCCGATTTTGTACTAAAATTTGAAACGACTGTAAAGCTTACAAAAATTTATTTAATTAATCAAAATATGTGCCAGTCGATTCGAGACATTTCTCTAAGCGAGATATGAGAGCATGTATGCCAGTTTCATAAAAAACCAATTTTCGGGGGTTGATAAACTCGTCAAAGGCAATTTTGATGACCTCTTCATTTCTAAATTGATTTTCCGCCAAAAAAATGATCCAAATGCTTGAAAAAGTTTACGAGGCAGGGTCTCATACTGCAATTTGTTCCACTTTTGAACCGTTGTTCTGGATACAATAGGTCGTGCATTGTCGTGAAGGAGTATCACACCATCTCTGTTGACTAATCTCGACCGTTGAATACTCAATTTTTGTTGCATTTCCTCGAGGCTAGCACAGTATTTCTGTGCATTAATCGTTTCTCCAGGTGGCAAAAAAAAAAAATAGTGGATAACTCCAGCTGCAGACCACCAAACAGCCACCATTACCTTCTTCGGATGGACGCTCGGTTTCGGCATATGCTTCGGTGGCTCATCAGCATCTAGCCATTGTGCTGATCGGCGACGATTTTCGTATAATATCCACTTTTCATCACATGTCACTACTCTGTGCAAAAAGGAATCGCTTCTATTGGAGAAGAGTAAAGAATTGCAAATTTCCATTCGAAGCGCCATGTTTTGCTCCGTAAGGGCATGCGGAACCCATTTGTCGAGCTTTTTCACCTTTCCAACTTGTTGCAAGTGCCGGGAAACTGTCGAATAGTGTACGCCGTTTCTCTACAATGTCTCTCATAGACTGACGTGTGTCGGATTCGACTAGCAAACGCAGCTTCTCATTGTCCAAATAAATCGATGGTCCTGGATGTCCACGTGGCTCACTTGGAAGGTTTACGTCGCCTGACCGGAATTTTTCGAACCACCGCCATGTGGTTCATTCGCCTACCTTATCAGCTCCAAATGCGAGTTTGAACTCATACAGAAAAAGTATACATTCTTGGCTCTTTTCCATCCTTTTTATCCTTCTCATTGACTGTTATCACAACGATGGTCAAAACTGAAATGACTCCTTGATTAAATGTAGGAGTCTTTATACTTCATTGTCCAACACCAACAGCGCCAACTGGTGGTGGTTTGATACCAAAATCCAAATACATCTTGTTCGTTGATTCGTTGCTGTTTTAAGTGCGTACATCCAAGTATCTTCTCACAAGATTTCATCAATTGGGACCGATGGAATTCTGTCATGCTGAAAACTTGTGAAAGTCTCTTGGGTTTCAGCCTGGCGCCACTTGATGAGCGGACC
The DNA here is from genome assembly GCF_905115235.1 of Hermetia illucens. Lineage (NCBI taxonomy): Eukaryota > Metazoa > Arthropoda > Insecta > Diptera > Stratiomyidae > Hermetia > Hermetia illucens. The sequence goes on along the minus strand of NC_051849.1, from coordinate 93,512,600 downwards.
GGTCGCATACTACTAAGCGCTCGAAAGGCTACGGGTGTTCATATTTTCCCTCCGAAATCCCCATGAAGGATCGTGCTTTCCACGAATTTCTTTTTATGGCATATTCTTAATATCACCTACTTTCAAAAAAAAATGGGAAAACAAAAAATCAACTTGCTGAACTCGAAATAACCAAATGCCATGAAAATATTTCGCAGCCAAGCGCAAAGCAAATAGTTTCTCATAAAACTTTGAAAACCAGTTTGAATAAAAAGTGGCACTTTAACGGCTTAATGATTTGGTTTTTTGAAATTTCTTTTGGAATCCCAATCGAATTTTCGAAAAATAATCTTGTTAAACATGTTTATTTCCAGAATTTGGCTACAAAATTATTTTAACTGTTACTCGTATATTAATATTTAGAATATAAGGCTATTGATTTTTCTTCCTAAAACTGGTAGTTTCTTTGCTTTTCTCATGATTTTTTTTGCAGAAAGCTTCTACAGTTGCCTTCCAAATAAATTTAACCACTGAGCAGAGCACATACGAGACAACAATAAAGAAAGCAATCACATCAAGTCCATAGTATTGTATTGCATTCATGTGGACCGCTGGACTTTGGAGGTGCTTTGCTCCTTTATGCCTCAAAACGTACTCCATCCAATAAGCAGCTGTTTCTCTCGCATTTAAAGGTCGATCTCTAAATATTCTGGAAAATGTCCTAACATTATCTCTGTAAGTAGTATTGCTCAAAATTTCGAAAACAGCTTTTCTGAACGATTCCTCCGTCAGTGTTTCACGGTTCACAACCACACCATGTCCGGCCTTCTGTAATTTATTTGCGTTGGAGAATTGGTCGGCGAAAAAAGGGATTGCTACCATTGGAACCCCATGATACTGGGCTTCCGCAACTCCTCCAATACCAGCATGGGTGACGAAGAGCTTGACATTTGGGTGTGCGAGAATATCATTCTGTGGGAACCAGGTTTTATACAGAATATTTGGAGACTCTCCTGGAAGTTCCTCGTTATCCCATTTCCAAATTACTTTTTGTTCGAGACTAGAAAGCACCTTAAATGCTATGTTGATGAATTCAGGGTTGAGAAAATCAGCCTTAATATTTGATCCTAAGCAAAAGTAAATGACTCCCGATTCTGATGCGCTGTCTAGAAACTCTTGAATATCCTGAAATGGAGTAGTGGTAAAAAAAAAATATCACAATTGTAAGTCTTACTTAACTAATTTTTCAAGCTTACCAGGGGTAACGGATCAGTTTCTGGTTTTATTTGGATTCCTCCAATTTGTATGATGGTTGGTACATTCGGCCGAATATATTCTTGACTTAAATAAGTGTTGACGAAAAGTAGTGAGACGTTCTTTTTCATTTCTTCAAAAGATGGATATTTTTCTGGTGGAAAATTAGACCTACGAAGAAATTAACCTCCTGTATGAAAGCTGTCTTAATGTAGTATGGATTTTACGATAATCACTGCAAATCTTAGCAACTCCTACTTATCTATATTGTATTGTAACATACGAGTATACGGCCACCTTGGATGGGGAAATGCCATCAGGGGACATATAAATTCTGTTTACGTTGAGTTAATATTAGGTCATCAAATTTATTCATACATGGCTTATTTGCCAATAATCAGCCCCGTGATTATTCTAAATTTTCATGGAAGTGAGCCAGTGTCTGACTAAAAATTATAATTTATGCTCTTCGTGGAATTTAAATTTTTCATAAAAATACTGTCTTAACGACTTTAAAGTCGTAAATATTTCCCTTTAGGCACTGCACACTGCTGGCCTCATGCTCCCCTACTTTATATTTCCAATTACTCGGCATAGAATTCGATTTGTTTATACCTGCAGAAGAGGTGAAATGGTGATGTGAGCGATGCCGTCGTTAACTTATGCTCACCAGAAGAAGTATCCCAGGTTATGTAGTTCGATTCGCCAATCTATAAGGATCGTTTTCAGCTCTTAATACTCCCTAGGTGGGGTTAAACAACGGACTTTCGAGTTGAAATGAGAAGCAGGTAATCTTTGACGAGTAAGAGAGTGATCGTGCAACCTGTGCGTCTACTTGGAAATCTTTCGAGAAGGATCAGAATTCCTTCATGCCTACTGATTATATGGTTACGAGTGCTGTCCTAACCTTTATATGATCTAGACCCTATCTAGAACTAAATGTTTTATCATCAGAGGCATTCGATTACCACCGATAATGAGGACGTTTTTTTCGTCTAAGAACATGGGCATTCTCAGTTCTTGGAGAGCTTGAGGGAATCAGAAAGTCTGTCAATGCGAAGAGTATAGAGTGCAACCGCATCAGGCGCGTTTATACACCTCGATGCTCATCCTGCCGAGACGCACCGGAAAATCTAATTTCTGACTGAATGGGCATATTGGAGCGATGGGTTGAGTATTGTGATGAACTGCTCAACAACCAGAATATCGGCGAGTTTGAGGTCCTGCCAAGTGAAGACGACGGACAAATACTGCCACCACCAAATATATAAGAAACAGTCCGTTCAATTCATCTGCTTAAAAATCATAATTCACCACAGCACCACATTGGTATTACAGCTGAACTGGGTAAATATGGAGGAGATTATTTATACCAGCCGGTTTATCAACTTGTGCTTAACGAGTGGGACAGCAAATCAATGCCTGATGACTGGTAACGAGGCATTATCTGTCCCATACATAAAAAGGGAGATATCAAACAGTGCAGAAATTATAGATGTATCAAGTTTCTGACTACCATCTATAAGATATTCTTTGCTTGGGCAATAACATAAAGGCTTCAGTTCAGGCAAATCAACAACGGGTCAGAAATTGTTGGAATATGGACATCAATTGCAGCATAGCATAGTTAGTATAAAGTTGTACACTGCCATGGAAGAATTCGGTAACCCATTTCATCGGGTTATCGAATTGATAAAACTAGCCAGGCTGACCCTAACCAATATGGGAGGCTAGGTAAAAGTAACAGGATCACTCTCGATACCGTTCAGCATCAACAACCGTCTAAGACAAGGGCATGGTCTATCATGTTGCCTTTTTAATCTCGTCCTGGAAAAAGTGATCCGTGATGCGGAGGTAATTGCGGAAAGCACCATTCTCTTTAAGTCGAAGTATACGTGGCAGCGTTAACACCAAAGAACGAAGAGGCAACAACATCAAATTGCACTGGTCAAATAAAATGGATAAAGATAGGAGACTACAATTTTGAGACCGTCGATAATTTCTTCTACTTTGAGTTGAAAATCACAACCGGTTGTTGGCAGCCGACAGAGCCTATTTCAATTTACAAAAATTGTTTCAAGAAAAATTGCGAACTCTTAGCCGCGTTCGAGAGAAGAATACTTTGAAGAATTTTCGCTTCTCTACAAGAGAATGAACGATTTCCTAGCTTATATAACGACGAAATCAATGAGCGATTCCACGAGGGTCTGGTTGTGGAAAGAATCCCGTGGGCGGGTCACTTAATCCGAATCGATGAGGATGATCTAGTCCGTCTATAAGGGCAACATGAAAAAGAAGTCGAGGCAAACAAACCCTGCCTCAGATGGAGCGATGGCATAGACGCAGTGAAAATAGCTATAAATTTCGTTACTTTGGTAGCACAAATCGTCAATACGGGGCCATCTCAGAGGTTTTCCGGGAAGTCATCAAGGAGGTCGAACGATTCGATGACCGGCCGATGAAGCTCACAATTATTTGAAGTGATCGCACTATTCACTTTTTCACCGCGTACGCACCACAGACAGGTCGACCTGATGCCGAGCAAGATGCCTTTTGGCAGTTAATCGATGCAAAAACTTGCAACGTGCCCACTGATGACTATATCATCATTGCAGGCGACCTTAATGGTCATGTGGGTGAAAAGGCAGACGACAAAAGGTGGCATGGGGAGTATAGTCGATTTTGCAGACATCTATGACCTTGTAATTATGAATACATCAAACGATTCTCTCAGCTTCCTACATTTTTTAGTGGGAGCAGTAAAACCGAATCGACTATATTCTTATAAGACACTGATATTTTATTATACCATCGGCACTGGCTGCATAGCCGTTTCCTATGAGATCATCACACCTCAATATTGGCTGTTGATCATCATCATGTGAATCACGCCACTGATTAAATAGTGTGAGGGGCACACTAGCCTGTTACGCAATAAATGGTGGCACCAACCTAGGTAAGCGGTTCATTAGTCGATATATTTGGCATGGGAATGTCGATTTGAAATGAAGGTCCCTGAATAGAAACGTCTGTACCGCAAGTTCCTCGACGATAATACTCTCGCCCATTGGCAAAGAAGAAAAATGTCAATCGGGAAGCAAAAATAGCTAGACTTGTCAAAAACTGACACGTACCCACAAAGGATATCGAACACTTTTGTTACGTTAATTATAAGAACGGTACTAAGCTTACCGACAGACGAGCCGCGACGGATAGTTGGGAAGAATATTTTGAGTATATTTCAACGGAAAAATTCGTTCATCCGTCACTTTCACAAACATTGCCAACATTTGGAGCAATTCCTCCTGTCAGCGCAACTGAAGTCGACGAAGCAATAAGACGAATGAAATCGGGTAGAGCAATAGCATCTGAACTCTAGAAAGCGAAGAGTTGGGACCCAACCTGATATCTGACTGGCAAGAAAACACTTCAGTTCCAATATCGAAAACGAAAGGTAGTCCAGCAGAATGTTCAAAATATAGTCCGATCAGGTTTTTTGAATGCATTTTGTACAACTGTATTCACGAAATCGTTGAGGAAATAACCGTGAGTCAAACCAGGCTTGTCAAGAATTGCGGAACTACCGACCCAATACACGTTGTGCGGTTACCCATGGAGAACATCGCCCTCTTTGCATTGCATTTCTCGATCTGTGGAAAGCGTTTGACCATGTGACACAGGAATTAATCTAGTATGCCTAGTACCGGAGGAACTCGTACGCTGGGTTAAATTGCTCTAGTTCGTGTGTAGCGGGCGTATCAAAACCACTTCGTCTCTCTGCCGATGTTCATTAACGAAGCGCCCTCTCACCTCTCCCCTCTGTTCTTGTTATGGACACTCCCAGACGGTACATCCAATGTCTAGCGCCCTATACATTGTTATATGCTGATAATATTTTCTTAGCATCTAATAGCAAAAATGATCTGGAGCAATTTGTCCAAAACTGGAATGATTGCCTCATCCAACACGGTCTCAGATTGAATCTGAATAAAACTGAATTTTTGACTACTGATCCCCATGATCAACGAATATCTCGAATCTAAAATTTGCCGCAATGTTATCCGCTTTGTCGTCTTCATCACCTTTAATTAAGCTAACACTAGGCAAACGATATTAATAAATATTATTTATCTCTAGAGTGCTATTCCCTGTGTTTATCACATTCGTATCGTAAACTGCACGGTAGCGCAGTCCACTCTTCTTGTAAAAGCTGAAGGCGGACGGCTTATCAACAAATATGCGGCATTCGTGAAGCGCATGTAGTCTGTAACGTTCCCCGAGAACGTCAGCAAAGGCGTGATGGATCTGGAGGAACTTTCGGATCGTATTTCGTTCTGCACGTGGACATGGAGAGGAAGAAGACACGCGAAAAGACGAAGTAACCATCTTCCCCGCTGAGAAGACCGTAAGTGAATCGCAAATAAACTGTTGAGGAGCGAACTGGGACCAAAACGAAAAGAGAAAGCCGCATCTAAAGGAGACTTCACGTAGTTGGTGTCTAGGGCTAAAAAGAAGAAGGCGAAGGTCGACTAGACGCAACAACACGCCGCGTCGTTAGAAAAACATCGGGGTCGGCTCGTCGTGCTCGGTTTCGCCATTTGGTTCTATTAATTGCCTGATTAGGAAGCAATCGTGACCTTATAAATCCACGTCGCTTGCCATCGACTTCGGTGTTCAGACCAATCTTGGCAAATGAATTCTCGTTGGCGCGAATTGCGTGACCATACCATCGAAGACGTCTCTCTCGCAATTTTTTCACGATCGGTGCAATCCCATACCAAGTATGGATATTATCATTTCGGATGTGGTCACAACGTGTCACGCCACTAGTCCAACGTAACATCTTCGTCTCCATTACTCCAAGACGCCTTTCATTGCCGTTTATAGTGGGTCAACACTCAGAAACATAGAGAGCGACAGGACGAACGAAATTGCGGTAAATTTTAGATTTGAGACGGTATTTCATGGAGATCTGTCGTCAAAAATTCAGCTTTATTGAGATTTATTTTAAGACTGTGTTACATAAGGCGATCATTCCATTTTTGGGCAAGTTGCTCCAGATCATTTTTGCTATTAGATGCCTGGAAAGCATTAGTGTATAGGGCGCTGGACATCGGATGTCTGATATGACAGTGTCCGTAACAAGAATAACGAGGAGAGGTGAGAGGGCGCTATCTTGATGAAAACGAAGTGAGACACGAAGTAGGTACAAATTCCGCTGTAGAACATACCAGATGAGTTCGTATGGCACGGTCAAACGATTTCTTTAGATCGGGAAATGCAATGTAAAGATTGCGATGCTTCTCACGGTGTTTCTCCATGAGTAACATCGGATACGAATCCAGGCGAAGTTGGCACACGTCTGTAACCTGCCGGAGACCTGACAGGAGGCATCATGCTGCAGATGCGGCTCGTTAGGTTATAAAGTGAATATCTGCAATGGAAAGGAGAGTTGCGCTCTATGCAGGGATCGTGGCGCGTCTGAAGAGAGCATTGCTCATACTGCCTGCTTGAGCGGTGTCCAATCTACAGAGCAGAATTGGAAAGATCCGTATCCAACCGAAAAATATGCAGCATAGTGCAACCGCTCTGAATTGCTAGTGCAGTTTGCTGGGGGAAATAATAGCTGAATAGTCCCGAAACAAAGACCCAGCATCATGACACCCCGAGATATCAGGTACGGCTGTTATCTAGGTTCGGGAGGACACTCACCTTAGGCTTCTTGTTGAAGGTCGAGAGGATGGTTCTGTTTGGATTCGATATTTAGGGAATGGAGTCCCGGTTATAAACTGGTAACCGAAAATTGGGGCTCCGTGGAAAGCTTGTTCACTTATGGGCCGTATTGTACGGGCACTATTTCCCGCATATCTTCGTTGAAAGCGCCAGGAACCGCCAACTTTTCCCTATGAATGATCCGAAAGAGGCAGTCCGTCTTGGGAAAAGAAGAAGACGGCAGGACCCGACGAAATCCCTGGAGAGCTATACAATCTGGTGCTTAAACATTGGCCAAACCCACTGCTTGGCTCATTTGCTTGCCTGAAAGAGGACACTTTCCTTCCTGATGGAAGGTGGTGAGTCTTGCGCTGATTAGCAAAGGGGAAGACCACCTTCAACTGTCGTCCGGATACCAACCACTTTGTATGACATGACATGACCGAAAAAGTGTTCGAAAAGTTCATCCTCACGGCAGTGCGATTTTAGAACGGGAAGATTCTCAGTGGGTGCTGTCATGCAAGTCGTGGATGCAGCTCATTGAGCGGAAGTACAAGGCCGCAGAGCTCGAGGAATCCTTCTAACGCTTGATGTTAGAAATGCCTTCAATTCCGTAAGATGGAAAGACATTCTAGGCACACTAAACAATACTTTCGATGTGCTGAACGATCTCTTACGAATATTGGTAGATTATCTGATAAACCGCTCCCTCCTCTATGGGACGTTGGAGGGTCAGAAGAGAATGTGGGTCACGTCGGTAGTAGCACAGGGATCCATTCTAGGGCCGGATCTTTGGAATGCTTCCAAAAGTAACTTGCAAAAACTCGAGATGCACTGTCGAGCAGGCGCAAAGTATACTTGGCATGTTGATGCGATGGGTAAGCGAATGGATAACTTCCACCTTACACGGCGCAAAGGTATGGACTGATGTTCCAAGCATGGAGGTATATTAAAATTACCGTGACCAAATACAGAGACGGGGAACTTTGCCAGTGCGTTTGCTAAACGCATGACAATGCTGGTCGTGATGGAGATTGGGGGAGTAATTCTCTTTGTTCTTCCTGCTAAGGAGTATAAGGTTAATAAAAGTGCAGGGAAGAAGAACCAAGGGATTGCACGTGAAGAACGGGAATGTACACTAAATGAGGGGCAATTCTCTTGGCAAAATGACGCAAGAAGCAGATGGTTGGTATTTCACTATTTCCTTACCCAGCTCCTAAGCGGAAATGGAGATTTTCAATCCTAGGTGCGTATGATTGGAAAGCAGGATACCCTGATTTTATGATTTGCAATGGGGCTGTGGATGGCGATAGCGGATTCGTTAGCGACTTTGTTTAGCCAAAGGAGAGTTCTCGCCACACAACATTGTCGGTGCTGAGGTTTTTGGTGGGTGGACATTTGTTCCATTTGTTTGTAGTCATTTTTCTCGTTTACATCATAATTTTCGTCTTGTTTTTGTTGATTTGTAGCCCGATTTGATTTGCTGTTTTATCGAGATTTATAAAAATTTCCTTTGCTGATGTGAAAGATTGCCTCATGACGTTTATATCGTCTGCAGGGCTGGGCAGGGCTTATAGAACAGGTTTTGTGTGACCACGTTCAGTGAAAAGAAAATTTGCACCCTCCTTTCGCATGTATGGGATTTTTGGCCATATACGAATCAAAAAAAGTGCGTAGACAGTTTTTCATATAAGATAAACACAAAACCTTTATACCCGAAACGCCAGCTTGCGGTATTCTGATTTGTTTGACATTTGATTGCTGCCTTTATTGCTTCCAATGTTGGCGGTGCAATGCTCCAATTATACTCGATTACAGTTGTGTGAGAGGTTGAGAAGTTTTTAGAAAAAAAGATGCCAATCTCTCATGTGATTCACTTTCATCCCCAATGATTGCTGTTTTTGTTTTGCAAGACTGGTTTTAAATTATTGTCCACACTTTAGGCTCTTCTCTACTTTGTACGCTTGTGTTGATTTTCATAATTTTGTCCCTTCGTCCTTTTGTTATATATGCTGTCTGTATATATCTGAGTGTAATCTCGCGGTATTTCTGGTGATTAAATTATTTGAAATATGTAATAAAGACTTGCCTTTTCTTTTGCAAGTCTGTAGATTTATAGCACTGATGAAGGGTTCTCGAAATATCGGTGGTTATTAAATATTACTAGGGAAAAGAAAAGGCAAGTCTTAATTATTTAAAATTGTTTAGGATGTTTGACGATGTCTGGAATTCTGAGCCACCAGGGTCTGGATACACGAGACAACTAAACTAAAAATTAAAATCAGACATATCAAAGTCTGTCAATACAATCTGTGAAAAATTATTTGGATGAACGTGTAAAACAATATTAGAATTAAAATATATTTTGATATGAGCAATCTATTGATGGAGAAGAAAATGGGAGAATATGAAATTAATTTATGCTATCTTTACGTTACTTACGCATAAAACTGCCCCATTAAGTAGTTGACGTAATGGAATACCCCGATTTCTACTGCAGAAAAGACGTAGCTTACAACTCTGTCAAAAAAGCCCATTGGCTGTTGTAAGTCACTTAATAGGTCAGAAATATAAGATATCTCTGGAGGATTTCCCATTAGTTTAGCTAAGTGTTGCCATGGAGGTCCTGACAAGGTAATAATGAGTGGACATTTGAAGTGAGCAGCTACCCCAATGAAAAAATCGTTAAAAAAATATCCTAAAACGACCAAATCAAACGATTCCTCCCTCATCAGTTTCTGCATCTTTGGATCATTTAACGTCAAATTAGTCAAGTGTAATAAATTGTTCGTGATATTGACCATCGACTGCATCGCTTTAAGAAATCCTTTCTTATCTTGCGATGTCATACTACGGTCTATATTTGGTCGTTTCAGTTTGATATGGCGGAATTTCAGATTCGGTTCTTTCACTGCTCTAGTTGTTACAATAGTTACGTCATGACCACGTTCTATCATCGGACGTATTGTATTCATATTAACTATCAAATGGGACTTTGGATGAGCTGGAAATAGTCCCAAAATTCGCGCTGAATGTGAAACGCTGACGCTCACTGACAGCACTGTGAGTATGGTTAGAATACCGACGCGAAGCATTTCGACCGGCTCGCAAAGAGAACTATGTTATGAACTAAACTTGGTGGTTAGACGGTGCATGCACGACTAGCGCTAAGATAAGATATTTTACGTTTACTGTATATTGGCTGCCATTGGAATTAGTAACTGACCGAAATTTATATCTCGACGTTGTGCGGCTAAAAGGATGTCAAATTCGCTTGTTATGGCGAAATAGATTATTACGAGTGCGATAAGTTTACGCTTTCCATAATTCTTCATAGACTATGTTACTTATTTACTTATTTTTATAATCGTTTGAAGTTGTGGTTCTTATCATCCAATTGAAGATGAATAATTATTTATGATTGCAAACTTTGATAAAAGTGCTTTAGATAAAGATATAAACATATGAATGAAATGTTTTATATTCATGTATGCAGTATATATATGTAGATGTATGTAATAAGCGATAATCATGAGAAATGCATGCGTATAAGGCAATGTGATTCACCCGTCCTTCATTTATGGCCTCAGTATAGTTTGATTCATCTCTTGATATCGAGGGCATTTTTTATCTCGAGTGTTATCATTGCATGGAATTTATTTTAACAGATACCACAAGGCGGGCTATTTTGATCAGGGAGTCCGTTTTTAACACACCTCTGATGGGAAGATTCCAGTCCAGGTGAAGAAGAATTACAGTTGAACTGTGCTATCCACCAACGGAGGCTTCCGATAGAAAAAAGAAGGATGTTTTCTACGATTACTATTTTGTAATCATAATTAGGTTTTCGTGATTATGATTGTAATCACGTGATGATAATCATGTAATTATAATCGTGTTATCATAATCCTGTATTTTCATTTTGCGATTGCTTAATCTTACTGCTTGATGACAGATTCGTTTTGATGAATTTAACATGAGATATGTTTGGAGAAATAATATTAGGGATAATGGTTTTCGATGATTGGTGATGTTGATGGCTGTTTTAATAGTGTGAATATAGAATAGAATATCTAATCAAATAAGATCCATTTATAAATTCATGAGTAAGTGCTGATCATATGCTTTTTAAAAAATTCTTGGAACTAATACAGGGTGACAAAAAAAAAAAACAAACTGCATACAAAATTTTTCAGTAAAAAAATTGTTATTAGTATAAACCTAAAATAAGCTGTCCTGGACTCCAAAATCGATTATCCACTGTAATCCATCGGATTCAGATCTGGAAAGCACTGTGCCCATTCTTATGATGTTGTGAAATTTGTAAAATTTGCTTTGCACCACTCTTGTTTTTGCTCTGTGAGTCTTATTTAAACGTCCAATTTCCACCGCCAAAGTGCTATGGGACCAAGGAAGAACAACAGCGTCTAAAATATTCCGTAGGTAACTTAGGGCTTTATTAATTTTGACTCTTTGTTCCATGTAAATCAGGGATACCTTGCCATTGGCGAGAATTCCAACTCATACCAGAATAGATCGCGGATTTCGGCGATGTTTAATCACGGATGACGATTCTAGAGCTTCTGTTGGCCAATTTTCGTCATTTTGACGATTGGGGGCTTGTTAAACGGTGAAAAGCTTCTCATCGTTGAAGATTTTTTTTCAGCTCGTACCAGCGGCCTTTCAAAGCTTAGTTTTTTGTTTTCATCTGTTAGAAGTTGGCATTTTTATAGCGTGTAAGACTTGAGATTAAGTTCAGAGGCGCACTGATTGATACCCATCGGTGCCCATCGAATTTCCCTCCCGCGTTTTCTTCCTCTTAGAGGATGATCACCTTCATTACCAAGCTCCTGAAGTCGTTTAATCGGACAAAAAACCAATGAACGAGCAATGCCAAATTCCTGCGCTATCTGAAGCGCTAAATAAGACTATGTATTTTTTAATGGGCTTCAGTATGTATACACTCAATCATAATATATCAGTAACCATTGAAACACTTTTTTCTTTTTCTAAAAGAACAGAAAAGTTTGTATGTATTTGTATTGTATGTATTTCTTGTCACCCTGTTTTGGGGAACTATATTCCCCACTAATCAAAAGTACTGCCTTTTATTAGTATCTTATTTATTATTTTTGGACAAAGTAGTGTTTTGACTCTACTTTGGTCGGCGGACGAGACACGAGAGACTTTTCATTTTTTTATTTTGGCAATTTTTTTCTTTGACAAATGCCATACCTGATATTTGTCTTCCAGCCGCTATAAGGCGTTTACCGATTTTGCTGCGCCCCAATTTCGCACCTCCGCTGCACCGCCACATCACTCCGCCCTCAACTGAAACCGTGCGGTTTTAGCAAAGCAAGCCGACCGCGCGATACCGCCAATGGGAGTTACTAGACGAACTTGACGCTTCGCGGGCGCTTTTTCGTAGCGGTCGCCGATCCGACGAAAGCCTTCAGCCTCTACAGGGAGACCCATTTGGGGCCGCCTGGCACGTTGCGCTTGAATGAGTGCTCGCTGTGATCTCCCCCTCGGACACCACCTTGTCGTGGTGGGGGAGCCTGTAGTAGTTTACTACTACACTATGAATATGGGAACGAAAGATATAAACTCTCCAAGTGGTAAGAAGTCACAGACTTCGAATCCACCCGAGACCATGAGCAATCATGTCGCGGCCGAGGCGCGGATTTTAGAGGCCTCACCACATTCATACTCGCTCATACGCGCTCTGTAGAAGGCTGGCTTTCCGGCTCAGTGGAAAGCTTGCATTTAGTGCCTACGGCGAAGTTAGCCAGAAAGGAAAGTACGGAAACTCTCAAACTCTGGGAGAAACTGGAAATCTGACTACGGCCGGCCCGTCCGCGGTACTACAGCCCAAATCTACCCGCAAACGGAAGAGGAAGGCCTGGCAGAAGGGAACTTAGGCCACTAAGAAGGGGGCACTTCAGGCTGAATCCTGCCTGTCAGAACCTTCTCCTTCATCCTTACCGGGAAGAGCGGAAGAACGGGAAGCTGGTGACGTGGACGCTACTGGTTTAACGTCAGTATGTGGAAAAGGATCCAAGTAGTCCGGACACCGTGAACCTGGAAAGGCCCTTAGCCGACAGCAGAAGAGAGCACTGCGAAGGAAGAGGAAGCACTTTGGAGATGAGGACATGGACATGGCTGTACCACTAGACGCGCTAACGCCCAGAGAAATCGGACGCAAGGAAGCGAAATCTCCGGCGGAAGGTGGGGATAAACTGGAAACCCCGGTAAGACGCTTTATTGTGCTCCGCACCAAAGCTTATATCCACGCTTCTCGCGGGGTGTGCCGGGAGGTGATCAAATCAGCGAGAGAGATCTCAATGAAGCTGGTCTCTCCCACAGGAATACGAACACGAAAGCGGGAAGGAAGAGGACGTATGCGCAAGCTGCAGCCTCTGTTCTGACTGCTACCGTGGGAGTTTCCTCTAAAATGTCAGAGGGACAATTTACCATCCTCCGGGAATGCCTGTGGAAAAAAATGTTGGAGCCTGGAACGAAGCCACGATTTAACAATCAAGGTTTTCGTGATGGGCGTCTCCATTTGGAGTGCATTGACGAGGCTGCCTTAAAGTGGCTCCAGCAGGTAATCCCAACTTTGAGTTCCGGCGGTCGGCCCAAGTTCATTATTGTGAACACTGAGCTACGCAGGACAGAACATGTCGGATGTTGGCTACCGGGCCCTCGAAGGAAGGCAGAGGACATCATCCGCATGCTGGGTGAACAGAACCCGGGCATGGACTTGGGACACTGGAGGGTAAAGTTCATGAATGCCAGGAAGGACCAATCTACAAACGTGGATGGCTTCAACTTGGTATTCGAATTGGACCAACAGAGTCTGAATGTGCTCAGGGGAAGTCACCATATGGTGCTCCACTTTCTCCTATATAGACTGAAATTCAGTCATATCAGGAAACTGTAGGGCATCATCTCCATTTTGAGAGGGAAGAACAATGATGGTCTTCGACTCACACAACATAGAGCAAATTGCAGCATCTTCGGCGCGCTCTCCCACAATGGAGCCGTGCGCGGGGGATAGTGCATACAGGGGCGCACTGGGGAAGGGACTACAGAGTGAATCCTCCCTGCCAGTAACTTCTCCTACACCTTCCAAGGAACAGGCGGAAGGAAGGGAAGCCAGAGACGTAAACGGAACTGACTTGATGCCAGTTCGAGTGATCGAATCTATGCAACCTGGACACCGCAAAACAATTAAGATGCTAAGTGGAAAACAGACGAATGCTATGTGGGATGAGATGAGATCTTTCATGGATGAGAATATGGGAATTGCGGTACTTCCAAATCAATCACTAGGGGATCGAGTCTCTGGCGGTACGGTGTGGGGGAAACCCCGTCATACGCGGACTGCCGCATACGCTTCTAACTGTTTTCCATAAGACAATAGACTAAGTTTATGTCGAAAACCATAAAGATTGGTTAAATCAACCTGCAGCATGCCAAAGCTCCCTCCTACCTGTTGGCAGCGAGAATGACAAAGCTGCAGGATTTCCCCTATATCTTTCTGGTGCAAGAACCGTGGGTTCGATTTAACAGAATCTGTGGCATTGGATCAGTAAAGGGGGCTAGGATCTTCTACGATGAAAGATCCATAAAACCGAGATGTCAAGACGGTTAGAGGAAACTTTGCTGAGACAATATTGTTCCCAGGACTTAGCTACGGTCATCATACAATACCAGATAAATAAAGAGGAAAAACATCATAGTTGCCTCCGCTTGTTTACCCTATGATTCTTTGTATCCTTCACCGACGCAAGAGCTTAGGGATCTTGTGGCGTATGCAGAATCAAGTGGTCTCGAACTCCTAATAGGTTGCGATGCGAATGCTCAACATATTTGTTGGGGCAGTAGCAAATGCAATCCAAGAAGGGAGAAGCCATTTGATTTTATCACTTCAGCTGGTCTTATGACTGCAAACGTAGGATGCGCCCCTACGTTCTTGGAACCGAGAAGAAGCGAAGTAATTGACCTAACAATCTGTACCTCAAAATTGTTAGAATTGATTACACACTGGCGAGTGCTAGACGAGGTCTCACTGTCCGATCACCGATATCTAGAATTCAATCTGACTATTGCAGGCGAGCAGTCTGCAGTACAAAGACGGAACCCTAGGATTGGGCAAAGTTCAATGAACTTCTTGGCAATAAAGTACAGTTCCCTAGGCGACTAAGGACTCCTTTGGTGCTGGAAGATGAATTGAAAAGCGGTAAAACGGTTCCTTGGTGGCACCGAGAACTGCAAAAACTCAGGAAATTAACCAGGCGACTTCTAAATCGTGCTTGCAAAAGTAACAAGAACAAAGACTGGTTAAATTTCAGGAACTCACAACGTGAATATAAGAGGCTCGTTAGGTGTTTGAAACGAGATTCCTTTAGAACGTACTGTGAGGAACTGGAAGGCGAAAGAGAGACTTCAAGGCTGTGCAGAGTCTTCAAAAGGGATGAGTCAGCCAAGTTGGATTCTCTTAGAAAACCCGACGGTACTTTCACGAGCTCCAGACTGGACTCAGTACAGACCCTCCTGGAAGTACACCATCCGGGAGAACGGGTGAGAGAAGTGGTAGGGGAAGAGTTGACGGTTCCAGCAACCCCTTCAACACGCAAGTGTTGCAAGGGGAACTGGAACACTGCGAAAGCGGTTGTTACCCATGAAAAGGTGAGAGTTGCCATAATGTCCTTTGAACATCTATCCGGCAATGCTAAAGGAGGGTATGGAGCATTTAGAGCGACCTCTAAGAAATATTTTTCGAGGATGTCTTGCTCTGGGCTACGTGCCTTCTTCTTGGCAACAGGTTAAGGTAGTTTTCATACCGAAACCTGGAAAAGATGACTATTCTAATCCAAAGAACTTCAGACAGATTAGCTTGACTTCATTCTTGCTGAAAGGTTTGGAGAGACTGGTGAAGCGTCACATTCGTGGAAACGCACTTAGGTCGGACCCACTTAGTGAAAACCAACATGCTAACCAACGTGGAAAGTCCTGTGAGTCTGCTCTTCACTCCTTGGTCACAAAGATAGAGGATGCAACTTTGAATGGTGAGTACGCGATGGGGGTGTTCGTGGACATTGAAGGGGCTTTTGACTGTGCGCCTTTTCAAAAACTTTATGATGCTGCCAGAGCGCATGACGATGCTTTAATTAAGTGGATTCATGCTATGCTAACGCAAAGATTGCTGTGGGCTGAGATAGGGGTCGATCGCTACCTGACTACAGAAGCAACGAAGGGCTGTCCCCAAGAAGGTGTGCTTTCGCCGCTTCTGTGGAGTATGCTGATCGACTCACTGCTATGCGAACTGCAAAATTTGCCAATACACGCTCAAGCTTATGCTGATGACGTGGCTGTACTTGCTGTTGATCGGGATCTTGGAACGGTGTGTTGGAATACACAACGTGCCGTTGATTTGATAGACAGCTGGTGCCTTAGACATGGTCTGTCAGTTAATCCAAATAAAACCACAATGGTTTTATTCACAAAAAGGAGAAAACTGGATGGACTTTGTCTCCCTGAGATGAGGGGTACTACCCTTCAACTCTCCGAAGAAGTGAAATATCTGGGAGTCACTCTAGATAAAAAGCTTCTTTGGATCAAACACTCTCACAGCTTATGGGCTGTGCAGACGGACCTTTGCCTCGACATGGGGATTCAGGCCTCATGTGGTAATGTGGATATACGTTGCCATCATTAGGCCGATGTTCGTATATGCATCCGTAGTGTGGTGGGTTAAGGTGAGACAAACAGGTTTTCACCGTAAACTAGCCGCACTGCAAAGAACTGTTTGTCTGGGTATCACTGGTGCCATGAGCACGACATCCGGCGCAGCTCTGAATGCACTACTCAATTTGCAGCCACTGGATATATTTATTCAAAGCACTGCAATGAGAGCAGCTCATAGGCTAATTCGATTAGATCTATGGGAAAACAACGGATGTGGGGGGCACAGAGCATTGGAAGAGTTACTGGGAGGACTGAATCCAGTTCTTTCAATGCCTTCCGATTCTCGTGTCCCCATACATCTGTTTGGTAGAAGATATGTAGTTACCCTGAAGCGTAGAGAGGACTGGGAAGACCCAGAGGAATACGTGGCGGGATATACGGAAGTCTTCTACACCGATGGCTCAAAAACAAAAGAGGGTTCTGGAGTCGGAGTCTACCTCTCGAATAAAAATGAGAAATGGGCTTTTCCTTTGGGACAATATGCAACGGTTTTTCAAGCCGAAGTTTATGCGATTCTAAGGGTGGCAAACTGGGTGATTAACAAGCGGTTGAAGGGCAGGCGCATCGCAGTCTGCAGTGACAGTCAAGCTGCACTGAGGGCATTGAGCAGTCCTTTGATCACCTCGAAAATCGTTCAGGAATGCAGAAACCGTTTGAACTCTATGTCTAGAATCAATACGGCGGAACTACTCTGGGTACCTGGTCACTGTGGCATAGAGGGAAATGAAATCTCGGACGCTTTAGCGAAAGAGGGGTCAATCTCCCCTATGCCGGGACCGGAGCCAGCAATTGGAGTATCAGTAGCATTGGCTAAATCTGTTTTCAAAAACTGGGAAGAAGTTTCCCTTAATGACAGGTGGCAGAGCCGAAATGCTGCTCAACACACCAAACTTTTCCTGCCAGAACCGAGCATACGTACCGCAAAGTTTATCCTGTCGAAAAGCAGGAGGACTTGCAGGTGTATTGTGGGCATTCTAACAGGCCATAATTCGCTAGCTGGGCATATGTTCAGAATAGGAATTACCGAAGATGGTACGTGTCCCTCTTGTAATCAGGAAGCGGAATCCACGGAGCCTTTCCTATGTGAATGCCCCGCGTATGGACGCATCAGGCATCAGATCTCTGGTGCCGATGTTCTCCAATTGCGACGGGTAGCATCACATCCACTAACGGAAATCCTGCGATACGTTAACGAATCCGGAATATTCCGTTAGACGAGGGAGGCGAGTACAATGGGCCAACACGGCCTGAGTGCTCAGAACCTGTAGCTTCTCCCCCACCATACCTCACTCTAAAGGGGGCCTCGTATGGTGGTTGCAGCGGCTTTAGAGGGTCTCTACCCTGATGGTTGCACATCTCAAGATCTTTGGGCGTCTTAGCAGATGATCGCGAGCCATTAGAGCGGCTTTTAGCGTGTTAAAGTCAAGGAGCTTTCTTAACCCCGCATTTGGACCAATAATATGCGCTTTATTACTGCGATCGCCATACATCTGGCATGTGACTCATCACGTGTTTAACACTATAATTTCCGAACAACCCCGAATATCTGAAAATCACTTTGCCCATATTTTCTACATTATATCTAGATACAATTGATGCCAAAAAAAAATTCGATTCCGAGGATCCGACACAGGGGATGACCCCTTAAGCAAGAAATTCCATTCCTGTTAATGCAATAGTGGCTAGACACTATAAGCAATAAAATTTGTGTATTTCATTTGACATATTCAGTACTAATTTCGAATAATATCCGAAAAATTCAAAAAAAGAATAGGTTCTGAGAACGAGACTGTTTCACTTTTTGGGGTACACATTTTGAACCCTATCTCCCCTATATTTTGCTCAATATTAGAAACAAGACCAGTTTCGTATGTATGCGGAGCCCCCCTTTAAACATAACACAACATAGAGCCCCTGCTGCATGTAAAAGAGCACGTAGACCACATATTCTTACCAAATTTTCATGACAATCGGTTCAGCCGTTTCCGGGTAAATCAATCGGGTGTGACAGGCTGACAAACAGACGGGCATTGAATCCATTTTAATAAGGTTTTGTTTCACACAGAACCTTAAAAATGGTCCAAAAACAAAATAAATAAATGAAACGGCTAAAAAAATATATGGATATTAAATTGATTAAGACAGAGGAAAATAAACGAATAATATTAAAAGAAAACAAGGGAAATGAAATAAAAAAATGAATGAAGAAACCAGGCAATACAAGCCAATCAATTGTTGTTGTTGCCTTTGACCATGCTCGTACGATGTAACTGCGAGTGAGGCTGGATGTGTCTGTGCCACTAGCTATCTCCTGAACTCCTGTTCCTGAAATAGAACAAAAGGTGTCAATTCTGCCGAGACTTGTAGTAGTTATCAAAAAGCACCCCAATGATGTAGCATAACTCTATTTATATTATGTAAAATTCACATAGGAGCTTGAAGGACTTGCACGAACGCTCGCACAAAAGAGTTGGAAGCCATTCTCAGGAATGTCCGCGCTTCACTTCTTCCCAGATTATCATCGGTTCTGTCTCTTGGAACTGGGGTCTGTCTAACTTGGAAATGGGGTGAGAACTGAATTTGCGCCCTCTGAAGAATCTGGCGACTCGCTTTGATAAAAGTAAAAAAAATCTGGTGACTGAAATATTAGGCGAAGATGACTTTACGGTTTTTTACCAGGGCAGAGGCAAATCGTTAGACGCGGCATCTCGAAATCTGTATTTATACTTTCCCTTACGGTTGCCGATTCTAAGAGTGCATATCTACTGGGATGAGGTATCCTTCTCTGGTTGCTTATTATTTGCTAACACTTGGAGGCTGGTGTTGATGTACTTGTTTTGTAGCATATGCCAGCCCGCATCGCAATTTTAGTTTCATAAATTGGCATCGCGTAACAACTTGTTCGCATCTCCCGGTTTATGGTTTTTTGAACATACAAATGCAACTTTTGCCCCTGAAGATTCCTCCCATCGAACTTGCGAATTGTTAACTTCGGTAGCCTTAGCGAGTCTTTTCTACTGGTTGGAATTTCTAAGTCTGCCTTTTCCAATCAGCTTCTTAACTTCTACTGATAGTATTGGAATGACTTCCGTGACCCTTCATCGTGCCGGAAGTGTACAACTGAACTAATCGATTTATTAGACTAGGATAAGTTCGAATTCATCAAATGTTGAGGTGTTTTCCAAAGTCGACTTATTTTGATCGGTTGCTCAATTCACCATTCAGCACATCAAGCCATCGGGGTTTCGGCCGATCTCATCTTATCTGTTAACAACTTTGACCTTCAGACCAGTCTTGATAAGTGAAGACGCTAATCCCAGATATTTAAGTCGCGCAGTTCTTGGCAGATCATTGTCACTGAAAGTGATAGTACCTGTTTCATCAGCCCCGGTCGTTAGAAATTTGGATTCAAACAGATTCAGTTTGAGACCATAATGCATCAGGCGATTCTTACATTGCAAGTTGCTGACGATCAACAGAAATTGCGTTTTCCTGATGAAAACCGACAGAGACACAAAGTGGTTTTGATATAGCCGCCACATTTCGAACTTTAATCTGTGGACTGCTTGCTTTCCAGTAAGTCACTATTCTATCTTCAACAATCACTCATCCGTTGGGTCCCAGCTCTTCGCTTGTCAGAGCTCAGTTGTGAAGCCATCATTACCTGTTGCTTCCCTGATTTCATTCGTTTGATTATTTCGTCGGGTTGTGTGTTGCTGACAGGTGGAATTGATCTAGATGCCGGCAGTGCTTCCGGAAACGGAGGATGAACAAATTCTTCCTGAAATATTCCCGGCATTTGTCCGTCGGTTGGTATTCTTGTAAATATCCCAAATGCTCAGCGTTTTCTTATCGGGAACCGTACGGTAGAGGCGTTTCTTCTTAAGAACTTTCATTTTGAAATCGTTATTTCAAAGCCAAGTAACTCGATTGTTGACAGTCATTGACAGTGAGAAAATGGCATGAAGAAGAAGATGAAGAAGTCGTTTGATAAACCATGTATTGGCAAATACAACGCCTTGAATATCCGCGAAATCGACTACACACCCTCATTGCGTGCCCCAAAGACGTTTCCCCAATGGCACCTGTTACTATCTGTTTTTCACCAACATTACCGTTAAGACAGTCATCAGTGGGCACGTTAGAGGGCTTTGTGTCAGCTGCCAGAAGGCATATTTTTGGGCATCTATTTACGGTGAAAAAATTAATGCGCTGATTATCATCATCATCTGCGCGACAACCGGTGTCTAGGCCTGCCTTAATAATTAACTATAGACATCCAGACATCGATACACCTAAAAGTTGTTTCCCGCCCTGATCCACGCTATCGCTCCATCTCAGGTAGGGCCTGCCTCTTCTTCTTTTTCTACCATCGATATTGCGCTTGTAGACTTTCCAGGCTGGATCATTCTCACCTATACGGATTAAATTAATCGTCCACCGGAACCTGCCGAGCAGGATTTTATCCACGTGGTATCGCTCATAGATTTGATCATTGTGTAGGCTACGGATACAGCTAATAGCTAATTGCATTGCACACTTCTTGGGATTCAAGCATTCGCGGAATGATCGTCTCCACTTGTAAGGTCAAGAGAAGTTAATGCTGTCTCCTCTCATTTACAAGCCCCGGACATATGAAGAGTATGTTCCTCGGAGCCAAGAATTCGTTTAGGTATAAATATGTGCATACAGTATTCATCATGCCCAGGCAGAAATGAGTCAAGTGATAGTGGACATCTCCATGGCTGTGCATACTCCAAAGCTGGATGTTTGGAATCAGCTTCCCTTGTAGGAATTATCTCAACGTTCCTGCCACACTGTGATTGGGCGTGTTGTTTCTTCCCATCGTTGATCTGCGGCACTGTGGTCGCTGCGTGCTTTCTAGTATAATCTTTGCATCTCTTCAGCGAAAATATCAATGCCCCTATTTCCAGGACTACGAAAGTTGCTTCGTCTGATGTTGTCCGGAATGCGCTAGTGACTCTGTAACCCACCGCATTCAATGCAATTTTATCTTATACGCTTGAACATTAGGGCTTTTTTCCAAATTGGCTAGCAACAGGCTCCAGGTGGTTTAATAATAATCGTTGGCGCATCAATCCAATTGGATCAGGGCTTTGAAGTGTGTTAGAGCATTTCATTCTATACCGTAACGATACACTACATAATTGCAGTACCTGCAATTGCTCCTTTTACCAGATTGACCACAGGGTTGATAGCATCCATCGTTGACCGGTTAACACGAAAACCTTATTGTTGTGTGGACATGCCTCCTGCTTTCTCTAAAATTGGGATCATCCTGTTGCATATAATGCACTCCAGCACCTTTCCAATATTTTCTAGCAAACAAATGGGACAGTACAACGGTGGCTCATTAGGTGGTTTACCGTTCTTTTGTAGCAGCAACAGCATTTCCCTTTTCCATCCAGTCGAGAAGATGCCCCTTCCCAAACAGGTATTAAACTACTCCGGTCTTGTTTTGATCGCCGCTTTCAAAGCCACGTTCAGTATTCCGTCCAGCCCGGGTACTTTTTTAGCCCCTATCTTTTTGTAGGCAATGGTAAGCTCAACTTCTGTCCCGGGATATCGTTTGGGGGCGGCAAATGCGAGCATTTGACCGCAATAGTCCATTTGTTTTGCTATGGAAATAGAGTGATCACTATTCTTCGCTATAAAACTGGACACATTTATCTGCGGGGCCCTGCTTCCTTTCAACTTAGCCATTGCCGCTCAATAGAGTTCTTTAAAGGAGCCCTTCTCAGAGTTCTTTAAAGGAATTCCTTTTACTTCGAAGCATCGCTTTCCCCAGCTCTCGTTGACTAGTTTTGTACCTAGCCTTTCTCTGTGCAATTTCCTGCTCACCTTTCGTTTTGAAATTTGTTCTTGTTTCCAGGCATATTGAACCCAGTCGTCTGATTTCGTCATTCCAACACGGTTTCGGTAATCTATGAGCGTTATTCCTGCGCCTTGGCATCACAGGCTGCGAACATGTTTTTGACAATTTGCTCAGATTTTTCTCTCGCTGTATCTGTTGAAGTGAAAATATCCTAAAACATCTCAACGACATCTTTGAATTCCACTGCTCCATCCGGCATGATCTTACGTCTCTTGGATGTTCGTACATTAATCAGTATAGCTTGATAGTTGCTATGCAAGTAGTATTTACTAATTCGCCAGGTAATGTCCCCCATCAACGCATTGCTTACGAAGGTAACATCTATAGGCACTTCCGAAATGTCCAGCGAAAAAAAAAAGATATCAGCCCCCTCTTATTATAAACGGTGTGCCCCCACTTGGTAGACTATCCGTTGAAGTCTCCCGCGATGGCAATGGTGGCCCGTACACTTGCGTCTAACGCCAATTCATGTAACATTTGCTCATATTCCGCACCTGTTGCGCTTGGCGGAGCGTAGCCACTATAGACACGAACACGGTTAATTTTAGCTTTTACAAATCCATTGCCAGGCGTTCGGGTTATTTCTTCGAATGGGTATGACCTGTTGTCCAGATTGCGCACTTCCCACTTTGTCGGTAGCCCATACCGTCTTATATTGTCTTCTGTATGGTTCGCTAATAGTCGCCCCATCCACATCGAGCTCTTGGACTGACTGATTCAAATGGTTGTCATTCATCTGAATAAATCTCATTTACTATTTGCTTTTGGGTACCTCCTGGACAGCGGGCATTTTCCCTTCCTGTCTATTTGTCTGTCTGTTACCGATTGCCCCTAGGTTTGGTGGGAGGGTGGGAATTGTGAACGAATTTAAAGGGGGGGGGGGCTAAAATTTTGTTCACCGCGCTAGGTACTAATGGGGCAAATATCATTTCAAATATTTTTATATAAGGAATACATTTCAAACCTTCTTCTGAATTGCCGACTTGTTCGTTTATAACATAGTTCAACAGTTATGATTAATGCTAGTCGACTTGCTGTAAATTTTTAACTTGGTCACCAACCTGGAAGAATTGAAATTGCAACCCCTTTGATTCAACTTGAAAGGGTGCCAATTCAATGTATGTAATTTGTGTGGGATGCCTGATGTCATGCACAAGGCAGGTAGTATTACCACAAAAAGTTATTAACGACTGCATAGACAAAAGGATTTATGTAAAAAGACTATGTTCCTTACTCACCTGATGTACCTTTGTGATTTCAAAAGAAATTTCAGATAATTATCTTATTAAACGTATTTATTCAATTTATATATAACATCATTCCAATTGATGCTCTGATTATCTGAGATTATTGATTTTTTTTCTTAGAGCTGGCATTTTCTTTACTTTTCTTACAAATTTTTCGGCATAGGGCTCCCACAGTCATCTTCCAAATAAATTTAAGGATTTTACAGACCACATACACGATCCCAATAATGAAAGCAATCACATCGAGTCCATAGTATTGTGAACTGCTGGGGTCTGGAGATGCTTTGCTCCGTTATGCCTCAAAACATATTCCATCCAATAGGCGGCAGTATCTCTAGCACTTGAAGGTCGATCTCTGTATACTCTGGAAAATGTCTCCACATAATCTAGGATTTTCGAGAACTTCCAAAACAGCCTTCCGTAACGATTCCTTCGTTAATGTGTCTCGATCCAAGGCTACACCATGACCGATTTTTTGCAGTTTATTTGCATTAGAGAATTGATCGGCAAAGAAGGGGATTGCTACCATTGGAACACCATGATACTGGGCTTCTGTAACTCCTCCACTGCCAGCATGAGTCACGAAAACCTTTAAATTTGGGTGGGCAAGGATATCGTCTTGCGGCAGCCACTTTTTATAAAGAATATTTGCTGATTTTCCTGGAAATTCGTCGTTATCCCATTTCCAAATTACTTTCTGTTTGAGACTGGAGAACACTTTAAACATTATATTGATAAAATCTGGGGTTAGCAAATCGGCGCTAATATTTGACCCCAAACAAAAGTAAATGGCACCGGATTCCGATGCGCTGTCCAGGAATTCTTTGATGTCCTAAAATGAGTTGTACAGAAAGAAATAATGTAAAATGAAACGTGCATATTAAGCAAGAAAAGTATTTACTTGCGGCAGCGGATCCTGTTTTGGTTTTATTTGTATTCCCCCAATTTGTATGATTGTTGGTACATTTGGTTGAATATGTCCTTGACTCAAGTAAGTGTTGACGAAAAGCAGTGAAACGTTCTTCTTCATTTCTTCAAAAGATGGATATTTGTCTGGTGAGAAATTCGACCTGCGAAGGAAAGCCTATCAAATTTGTTATCATAATATCCTTAAACTCAACGCAAAGACACATGCATGCAGAATATAGCCGGGTATCAAGTGAAAGAACTTTATTAGTAGTTTTCGAAACTGGTCCCATATTTGTAACCGCGTGAAAAACATGACTGTCAAAAAGTGTAACAGGTCTTGTTTTAAGAACCGATCTAACCGAAAATCCAAAAGAAATCACATATTTTAGAAATTTAGAGGCGGATCTGCCTTAAGTTCATGCTAGGAGTACAAGATTTAGCAGTGATATAAGAGAAGGAAATCCATCTATTATTACCAAAGTTACAGAAGGTGAAACTTTTACATTTTATCTTAATTTCGTGCATTCTAAAACGTGTATGACGTCATCATGACCTATCGATTCGTCAATATTACAAAAAAGTGAGCGCATATGAATTGGGGGTATCAGGGAAACATTTCGTTTTAAGTTTTTAATCATTTATATATCAATATCAATTTCTTGAGACAGAGATACATACGTGTGCTTATATGTATATACATGCTAATTAAGCTTTGAGGTAATGCCTAATATTTGTACATTAAACCAGCGGTTCCAATATACGCACTGTATGTGTCATATGTATGCTTTTGTGCCCGAAGTAAATCGGAAATTTATGGTAAATTTATATATGTATAAGTATAGTATACGGTAATAGGCAATGTTTGTTTAGGGTGAGTATAATATTTAAATCTGTAATATGTATGTATGTCTTCTAGTTTTAAAAAAAAAACATTATTTCGAAAAATTAGGCCATGACGGCTTTACGGTTCCTTACCAGGGCAGAGGCAAAAGAGTAAATTGCTCCCCATTTGGTCCGGACGAGCATTAAGTTGATGCGGACTTAGGATCCCATAATTCTTAAAAAAATATTTTCAGTTCTGTCCAAGCTCAGGTCAATAAGGCCAGGGCAGAGGTGAGGCAGCGTCCCTGGTACGAAACCGTAAAGCCGTCATCGCCTAATTTTTAGAAAGTTTGGGTGCTAAGCCCTAAACGAGGGGTCCGTGGACCAAAAAAAGAGGGAGTAAGTTGCTCCCCATTTGGTCTGGTTCAGCATTAAGTTGATGCGAACTCAGGATCCCATAATTCTCAAAAAAATACATTATTTCCATTTTTTAGGCATATACGAATGCAAAAATATCTGTAGAAAGTTTCTCAGCACCAGCTTCTGGTATTCCGACTCGTTTTTCTACTAGTATACCCATGCGGAGCATAAAATAAAAAGTCTGAATTAGAACTCCCACATTTCGATGTAAATTGCAAAACAGGATAGCAAGTTCTGACATAAAGTGAGGCGGAACACACTTTCGGAAACTGCCCATCTTGAAAACCTGAAAAAGTACAGGGTAATGTGCTATATGAAATCAGGGCCTCAAAACGCGTCCCATTCTGATGTCTGCTCAAATAAACCCAAGTTCGTATCAGAAGTACAATATTTGGTATCAGTTAAACTGATAATATAAGGCACGATTCTCAGTTTGCCTTGTCCAGTCACAAATTGATGCAAGAACGCTTAATATTCCTTCGTTTTCTCCTGTATAACACTCATTCCCGTTCCCAATTTACTCCTTTCCCCCTATCTAACGCATGCGGGATTGACGGAGAAGAACTAGCCTTAACCGATTTTAGCAGCTACGCGACCAGTTGCCCTCGTGCTACTTTCTTCTTCACGGGGGGATGAGGGGCGACTTCAGTTCAGCCTTTAATGATCCGCTGAAGGCGCTGAAAAGGCGGCTGTTTATCCTGTTGGAATTTTGGGCACGGCTCCCCCCGGTTTCGACAGCCATGCTGTTCCTCCTAATTTGCAACAAAATATCGCCATAAGCATTTGGGGTTCTCCCCACTATGTTTGCGGGGCAGGGAGTGAATATTTAGGTTCGGGTGGGCCGCAGCAAGATCACCGTGTCATCTGGCCCCCATGAAGAAGAAAGCAGGATGGGGGCCACTCATCGCGAATGGGCTCAGGGCTAGTCTTTCCAGGTTGTGATTTTTGTTCCTTCCCTTATCAAGCCGTTTGCCAGTTTAGCTCTTTTGGTGAAGAAATTTTCATTTCACGTCTCTATTAGAGTAGTTTACCTCGGGTTAGTTTAGTTTCTTTTAATATTGAGTCTATGTACATGAGCAAAACCTCTGTGTCCTGACAGCGAGATAACATTTCCGAATCAAGAACCGCCGCCCTAATCGTGCCGAATTGCCAGCATTCGGGTTAGCTCCAACACGTCTTGTTTGGCTCCACATATTATCTCGTGCAGTCGATGTTTACGATTGGCAAACCTGTTAGGGAATTTTGGTTGGTGGACCGCGATTTTTTCGGGGTAGGGTAGGTGAATGCATTTACTCAAAATGTGTTGGACTTCAGCAATAGTACGTCATCGGACTACCAACTAAATACCTCCCTATCGCCAGAATGCTAGTCTGCAACCGTTTGTCACATTACTTCGGGCTAGCCCCTGAGCTCTTGGTGAATTCCTTTCACCAATGGAAGAGGAGAAGAGGAAGGGAACTGTTAAATCAAGGAATGTCTTGGCGGGAGATGTGGACAGATCTCACCACCAGTTGAGCTCTATCTTCTTTGCAACGAGAAGACCCCGAACGTAATGCGCAACACGACTCCACCTGTCAGCGCTTTGCTGCATTTCCTCGACAATGTTCTCTGGAGAGAGATTCCCTGTGTTTAAATAGAGCTGCAGACGACTCTTATCCCACCTTCCAGGAGAAAAAAAGTGTGATGGACGTCGTCAACAACTCCATTGCAAAACTCGCAATCCGGAGATAATAACTTTCCAACCCTCTACAGGTAAGTATGAAAACCTCCATGCCCAATGAGAATCTGGATATGAAAATAGTCAGTCTCACCATGTTTCCAATTCATTCCTTTAATGAGTCGCGCAGTCGATCTGCCCCGAGTCTCATTTAATGTCCGTTCCTATTTTTTATGAGCAACCACCTGCCTTGGCTCTTCTCCCTTGGGCTTGTATATGCCTTTGCGCTCCTCAGCAAGAAAGGCAACGGGGTTCGTTCCAGCGATCATCAACGCGGCCGGTTCAGAGACAGTGCGGTAGGCAGATGCCACTCGCAAAGTTCACGGTCCTTCCTTGAGCGTCAGCCCATACTTCTAGTCAGTAGAGCAGAATAGACTGCGTTGAACTCATCAGGAGGCATCGCCCGCTAGACATAGGATCCCGAATATTTGTCATTAACCAACTCAAGGTTGAAACTCCAACTGCAGCTTTGTCCGCTGCTGCTTTGACTTCCTCGAAAAAGCTCATCTTTTAGTCAAGAGTCAGTCCAATGCACTTTGCCGTTGATTTTGACTCGATTATGACCATGGATCGATGTGGGACGTAGGGTCGGAATTCTCTTTTTAGTCAGGATGACTACTTGGGTTTTTTCCAGTACAAGGATGAAACCATGAGTGGTGAACCATCTGCTCACCCGTCGCATTAATATGCCAACTCTGCTTTGCGCCTGTTTGATAGTTCATCCACAAACAAGCGGCGCGACATAATCTGCATAACCGGCCAAGCATGACTCTTCTGGCGTATCAAGTCTAAGCATACTTTCATAGGAAGCAAATTAATATTCGTTAAAGATAGCTCGGCATGTGGAAAGTGTTGTCCAGTATGCCTAGAATGTCGTTTCTTCTTAATGCATTAAAGGCATTTCTGACGTCAAGCGTTACGACAAGCACCACAGTTTACAGTTACAGTGTCATCACCCCTAGTTGTGCCCTCCAACGCGGCCCCACCTACTCCAAGAGTTTCTACAAACCACCTGGTGTTCGTTTTCGCAATGTTCTATGCACAGAAAGAGCGCCGGGGCGCACACCGGGAATTTGTATCAACCACTTTGAAGGCAATATATTGATGGTCGCTTACCAGAGCATCAAGTCTGGGTCCAGAGTCCGGTATCGTTTCGTTCGACGTTAAGTGGATACTGGAAAATGTTACCTCCAAACACCGAACCCAGACAAAACCGTCTCCACGATCCTGGGCAAGAACCCTAAGATGGGTGCCATCCAGGATGATCCCTATTTTGGTACTGTTCACTTATCAGCACTAGATCAGCTTTGGTTCCCGCAGCGAACTGCGCGAGCAACTCGTGAGCGGTTGCACTCCGGTGTATGTTTATCTGTAGGATGCGGATCATGTTGATCGCGTCCTAGCTCTTTCCAGTTCTGCTCTGAAGGGGGCATGTTGCCCTCTTGTCAGGTCTGCGGTAGGTTGTGTGCCCATAATTCAGACATCTGTAACATTTGGTTGGGGTGGAACAGATTGGTTTAGTACCCTTCCAATTCTGATTTTCTCATATTGCTTCGCAACTTCCACCACAGCGAGTTTTTGACCTCGAGAGTTCGTAGAGGTGATATCAATTCGGAGATTGGTTACCTTCGAACATTCGCCCTTGATGGCCTCTTCTACTTCGTGCTTTTTCGTCAGGCAGTCAAGGTCTCGGATTTCCAGAGGGCACGTGAGTTCCAGGCTAGAAACCCATTGGCCGCTTCACAGGACGTACATTATCAGTCGTCCTCGGGCCTAATTCGTCGAGAACTCCACCGCTCGTCATTTTTCGACAGGAAAAAACTTCCACTTCGCTATCTTCGTGCTTGATCCTATAATGGATTTCTCTGAGAACTTGCACGAAGGTCTTGCCTTCCGTTTGTTTAACAAGCAGAACTGTTAGTCTAGTCCCCCTCCGTTTGCCGGCCATTTATTTTGGTGATCGTATCTCGTATTTCCTTAATTTTAGGCAGAGGTTTTTCTGATGACGCGGGGTGTTGTCTCCTCTCGCCCCTTTTCGCTTTCTCGTTTTGAGTCTTAGAGTGAACTCTCTTTCAGATGTCCCTTCCTCCTGTCGTTTTTTCGCCAGTTTGCTCGCAATGGGCTGTCTGTAGTCCATTTGGTGTTTGCGGTGTTCTCAACGGGCGCGCAGTTGTGTCTGCTTTTAGCGCATCTTCTGTTAAACTGGAGGTCCAAGAGCTCCTCCAGGTTCATCGGCCCGTTCTTCACTCCTTTGTTGACATTTTTCTGGAGGAACCAGACCAGATCGCAGACCGCGTCTATCCTCTCCGGCTTTCGCCAGAATAGTCGATTTCGCTGCTCTTGAGCTTATATTCGAAGCCATGTAGTCAGTTTCCATTGCGCTTCTTTCCGCGACAATAGCATTGCGTGGTTCGGTCTGGGTTGCCGTCTCCGTCGCGGGTGCCACATCACTCTGTGAGCCTTCTTTTCTGTTTTCGCATCCCGATGATTGCGTACAAACGCAACTAACTCATTATCCACTCCCACTGTTTCTTTATTTACATTTTCTTTATACGCCATTTAAGTTTTTACCAGCGCATCGTGTGCAAGGGAGCCGGCCGCAGTACTTAACACGGGGATAATCCAGTTCTCTGTGGCTCGACCTACGCTTAGCTGATCTCGCAACTCGCAGAACGATCAGCGCTCGCTCTGGGCAACGCGGTCTGCTAATACCGATTCAACACATACCACCCGACAAGGGTCCCGAAGAAGCTGGCTCCTGATGAACGCCACAGCTACCACCATGGCAAAGTTAGGCTCACATCACTCCATCGACGTCGACGGCTCCGGGGACTCCCAGTCTTTCCCGACGTGTATCGGTCATTGCTTTTCACCGAGAAATTTTCTCGAGGCTAACTAGGACGCAGATATTATGCCAGCTAGGAGGTCAGAACTGCTTGCTCGTAAAGTAAGCGACCCAATTAAGGATCGCTGGCGACCCCTGAGGTTGAGTCTTGGTGACCGTGTTGGTGACAAGGTGTTTCCTTCATTAGTACCAATAATTAATTAATTGATCTGTCTTGAACTATGCCTATTTATATGGTAACTTTTAAGTATACTAATTACTATATAATTGTTCACAATTTTTCCGATCCTTTCCGTTTTTTCCTCTATTTTTATCACCTTCTGCTTCCCTTTTTTACAAAGCCCGTTGCGCAGTTTCCTTCATCATGATTTAAGGTTATCTGGCTCCCTTCTTTGATGATGCAAAAGGTGTGTTTTCCGCATCTTCGTTGCGGTATGTTCCTCTTCCACCATGACTTAATGTTTCTACGGTCTTCGCTTTTTCGTTTGGTGTATTCTCTTATGTATTCCTCGAATCTTGTGATTAGTCTGACCAATATACACTTTTTCACATTCTGGGCAGTTGCCCTTACAAATTCCGTTCATCTATTCTTTTTTTTGTTTTTTGTTAAATTTCACAAAAAGTTAAATAGAGTCATTATTTATTTTCATTATTTTTTTTGTTTTCTTAGTTTGAATATATTAGGAATATAAATCTCAACCAAATTCCTTTTGATTTCCTCTCCTTCTCTCTTTCTTCTTCCTCGCCAGCCCCGCAAAACTTTCAACAAAGGGCGGTCTGCCTTCGGGCACCTCAAGGCCGCGCTTCACCATAGATCTAAGGCAGCAGGAACATTGATCGAGATTATGATCCGCCGAGGATCCTCCTTTCCGATCGTGGCACTCTAGTCCGAAGTCTTACGACTCTAGGTGTTCCGTTGGGCTTGTTTAGCTTGTTTAGCTTGTTCGATGTTATTTCGATAGGCTCGCGCGAATCCCCCTCTTTGTTTATTTTTCAGGATCCTGTGCAGACTCGGGCATTGGAAATGACAAGAGAGGGGTCGAAGTGTTCGAAGTATTATCCCACATTTCCGAGGCTTGCTGGCAATGAGGCATACAAGCACGTGCCGACGGAACACTTCGATGGAGCTTCAATACTTGTGGATGGCCCTTCATGGTCAATTTCGCAGCCTTTTTAGGTTTTTAGGATAGCTTTACCCTCTAGGTTCACCTTTTGAACCATCGCCTTTCCATTTTGTCATTACAATTCTAGAAACTTTCCGTAAAATATGCCATTGAAGTGTGCGTGTAGTACCAGTTCACATGGATATATATATGTCGAACATAGGCTTGGTTGATATACTATAGTTAATAGGTGAACTATAACCACTGTCTGTTGGTTCGTCTCCCTTTCCGCCTGTTTGCGGCTTTACCGTTTGACATGAATTTGGGGTGAAGATTATAGCTATGAGATTAAATTGGAGTTCCCATACATATATACAAAAGGGAGGTGTAAAACCTTTTTCTAAGGAACATAGTTACGTTGACTTTCAAATTAAAGGTCTTTATTAGTTTTTTTCGAAGTAGGGGCTAGTTTCGACATTGGGCATAAAGAGAAGGGGTGCGGAGGCCCGAAAGCGACCCAAATCTGGGAATCACGGAGCTGCGCCAATAGGATGTCCATGCCTCAAAATACTTCTGATATTTACTCTGTCCTTTATGTAAATTTACTGCCAACCAAAACATTGAGTATTGAATAGCTGCATTTAGGAGGGATTCGAAAGTTACAGTGCATACGAAAAGGCAGCAGGGTGGGAACAATCCTTACCATACCATACCGGCTGGTGGGACTTTAACCCGTCAAATAATTTAATGTCTACAAATAGTTGCGAGGACATGCGGACCAGGATAGGTGGCTTTAATTGGCTACAGTCCTTTTCTCTCGATAAAGAAACAACAGTGAATCGATTTTAATAAAGCTTTGGTTTCCATGAAATCTTAAAAAGCAGATGGAGCGAACATCTGAATTCCGTGTTGAAACTGCAGGAGCAGCGATTAGTAGCTATGCGGGAAGATCAGCAAGCCCAGCGTCTTTACTTCATTTGAGTGTGGAGTGGCGGGGTCATTTCTTACACGATAAATAGCACTTTAACAAATATTACATGGTGAAATGCTCCTTCTGACGAGTCGATCGTTAATGTGCCCCATAGATACACTGAGTCGAACTACAAATTTTTCCAAGATGCGGTATACAGTTCTGTAATTTTCCGGGCCTTATTACGGAGCTCAAGCTTGCCATGCCTTTTATCAATCGGAGCGACTAATATAGATTTCACTCGCCTCTTATCATTGATCCGCTTCCATGATTCTGCAGTCAGCCAGGATTTGTGGCGGCGAAGGTCCGTCCGAGGGTGATGTTTTGCGCAGTACCCGAGAAAAGAGCATTTTTTATTGGCGGTTCATCAATATTTTCAGTTGGATTATTCAAGGCGTTTGTCATCCGGTCAGTTCCATAACTGTCGAACGAAACCTGCATCACATAAGAGGTCGATGATAGACTTGGGACCGATGTCAGCACCTCTGTTCCAACACATATTCAGAGGACAACTACTAAATCTACTGCTGCTCGCAATGTTCGAATAATGTTCCACCAATGACGAGGCGTTACGTCGCTACAATAAGGGTCGCTAAGACTGTTTTTTCCCATCGCATGCCTGAGCAAGGTTTCGTTAGAGCTCAACTCGGCATTCAGTGCATCCCTCACAAACATAATGACACCTTTAGGAAGATTCTTCTGGACTACATTCAATTGCTCATAGAAAGCTTCCTTCTAACGTAACACTGTATTGTTAAAAAGTTACTCGATCTGTTCAAAATCCGCTGCCAAGTAATGAGGGCGTGTCTTGCAGTTGCTCTAAACATTAATCCAACACCGCATTCGAGCTTAACTCTGAGAAGCTTTAAGACGTACAATAGAACAGTGGCACAAGGCAGAGAGAAGTATTCTTCATACTCTCACAACCTAACCTTACTTAACCTTGTAACCCT
Source organism: Hermetia illucens (assembly GCF_905115235.1). Taxonomy (NCBI): domain Eukaryota; kingdom Metazoa; phylum Arthropoda; class Insecta; order Diptera; family Stratiomyidae; genus Hermetia; species Hermetia illucens. The sequence continues at coordinate 93,479,020 of NC_051849.1, read as the reverse complement.
GGAGCACTTGCCTAAGTTGGAGAAAGAAATTACTCTACCCGTGTACACACGATCTAAAACGATAGCCAAATATCATTACCGACAAGTCGCGCATTATCCGAGGAATGGAAAATGTTTCTATAGAAAGAAGGTTTCGAAATTCTCTGAGGGCTTTCAGTCGGTTTTTGCGAGAAGCAGTGAATACTTTGATTGAATTTCACCTCACAGAGGACGTGAAATGGGGGTTGGAATTGTATCTACACATATACTTACTTGTAATATTGGTCCATTCGATAGTTCATATACTGGAGAAGCAAGAATTCCACTCCAGAAAACACATAGTTTAAAACCCAGTCAAAAAAGCCCATTGGCTGTTGTAAACCAGTTAATAAATCAGGAACATAGGATAACTCGAGAGGATTCCCCATCAGTTTAGAAATGTGTTGCAATGGAGATCCCTAAAAGTTAATAATTTGAAGTGAGCAGCTACTCCGATGACAAAATCATTGAAGAAATATCCCATGACGACTAGATCAAACGATTCCTCTTTCATTAGTTTCTGCATCTCTGGACTATTCAACGTCAGATTAGTCAAGTTCAATAAATTGTTGGTAACCTTCGCCATCAACTTCATGGTATTAAGAAAGCCCTTCGCATTTTGGGATATCACGCTAAGGTCCAGATTTGGTTGTTCCGCTTTGATATGCCGAAATTTTAAATTTGGTTCTTTCACTGGTATGGTTGTTACAATAGTTACGTCATGACCACGCTCGATCATCGGCCGAATTGCATTCATATGAACAATTAAGTGAGATTTTGCTGGAGATGGAAATAATCCCAGGATTCTCGCTGAATGCGATACGGTGAAGTTCACCGACAACACTGTGAGTATGGTTAGAACAGAAACGCGTAACATTTCGACCGGCATGCAAAAGGAACTACGTAAATTAATTGTTTTTGAGAATCTTATTCATATACTTAGGAACACAATCACAATAGCACCAAGATAAGATATTTTTTGCTTGGTAGATTAGGTACATATTAGATGCCGGTGAAATACGTAAATGGTCAAAATTCATATATGGACGTTATACGATAAGAAAGACTTAAAATTCGGTTCCTAAGGGGTAATAGTGCATGAATGAGTGATTATCACAGTCATGATGAATATGCGTTTTCACATTCACCACAGCCCAAGTTATTTATTCTGATTCTTACCAACCAATTGATAATTAAAAATTTTGAATTTGCAAAGAAGTGACAACTTTAACCTATTATAACTTTGTTAGTAATGAAGGGTATTTCGGAGCCTAGGAACCAGATAGTGGCAGCCCCTTGATTTTTTTCCGTTTGTTCGGTTGGGTAGTTTCTGAGAATAGGTCCGTTAAAGAGGTGATCACTTTCAACCTTCCGCTCTCCCCAGCTTGGCCACAAATGTCAAAACTAACACCGGCTTCGGGAAGTACTTAGCGAGACCTTTCATTTGATAGTCCACATGACTCTATTTAGTGGAAAAAAATTTACACTCCCCCTTTCCATAAGTTAAATTCGACGTAAAAGGATTTAATTCACTATATGCGTAACGTTCACAGTTCCGAACTTTCCACCAAATTCGGTGTCAATCGCTATAACTGTCTCGGAAAAAAATGCGTGTGATGGGCAGACAGACGGACATGACGGATCAGGTCGAAAATTCGGCTCCCGTACGGCCATATCAACGGTCGACACCAACACTGGTTTAACTGAAAATGCTAGGCACGGAGCTAGTGGCACTAGCAGCTTTTGTGCTATGATTGACGTGCCAAATGATTTCAACTCTGCCAGTTGGAACCTTATAAGGAGGTCTTTGGTGGCGATTGGTGTATCAAGTTACTTAACTGTGCTAGTCAACAGCCTCTTAACAGATAGGAGGCTCTGGTACGGCACAGACAATGGAACCAAAGAATACATTGTATCCGCGGGTGTTCCACAGGGTTCTGTGCGTGGACTGCTATTGTGGAGCATCATGTATAATGATGTCCTCAATGTCTCAGCTAGTGCACCATACGTTACGCTGATGACGTAGCGGTGATTGTTGTTGCAAAAGATCTGGCGAATGTGGAATTAAATTCATCTGAAGCAATTACTGCTATAAAGAAGCGGTTGAAAGATCTAGGTCTTGCGGAGGGTAAAATGGAGACGGGGCTTTTCACGAAGCGGTGAAAGGAAACCACTGCTCGTATCACAATGCATTGCATACCGTGGATGAAGCGGCCTATGTAGTACCCGGAATGATGTCGGATCGACATTTTGGCCGATGAGATGGCCCGTATCCATGATGGACTTGATTCTTCCTCTGATCGGCAAATGAAAAACGTCGCAAGGGAGCGGAATCCTTAAGCAGGTGGCGGCAACGGTGGTAACAGGCGAAAAAAGGACCCACAGATTGATTCCCAGCATCAAGGTGTGGACGCACAGAACGCATGGTGAGATAAACTGTGATCTCATGTAGTTTCTCACGGAACATGGCGGTTACCGTAAATACCTTTATAGGTTTAAACTAAACAGTTCACCCAATTGTTCCAGCTGTGACGGTATTCCGAAGGACCCGGAGAATGTTTTCTTCCATTGTCCTAGATTTGCTGGGGAAAGGAAGAGTGTAGAGGGGAGGGAAGGGAGGAACACAAGCACCGGAAAATATAATTGGAAAAATGCTTGTATGCCAGAAAAGCTGGAATGCAGGGAACGACATGGTAGGGCGGATTCAGTGCAGGTTAAGAGAGGTAGAAGAGACGAGAAAGGCGCGGTTGCGAATGCAATCGATGGGCGAAGGGAGAGGCTAGAACCATATCCACCTCGCGGCAAATATTTTGTGGTGGTTCTGCGGAGAATAGGACAGGAGTTGATTTTAGTGGGTAAAAGTTCTACACGCTGGAACATATGTACCAGTCTCTTTGGAACATTTCCCCTTCCAAAAGGAAAAGATAGACGGACAGACAAACAGTAAACCGATTTTAATAAGGTTTTGATTTACACAAAACCTTAATAAGCTTCACGCTTAACTTTGATGACAGACTTCTAATAATTGACTGCTTGTCAAAATACTTTCGTTACATATGAAATTGAGAGGAAAAATTGAGCTATCCACTTCACGGCAAACGGGCCAAGTGGAAAGAAATTTTCTTCCATGGTTTTTGGCCCACTGACCTCCATGTTTTGGGCTAGTGTCCATGTTTTTAAAAACAGATGACCTGCGATTTCGTCTATGGTAGAGGGAACTCATCAGGCATGGGCTCTACTTTTGAAAAATTAGGTGTGCGCCCAAAACAGACCAAATACAGTGGGAGGAAGTCTCGTCCCAATTGTCTGGCCAAGTGAAGTGGACCTAGGACCCTTTCGACACCGTAACAAAATTTAGATCTGCTTCGTTCCGGTTAGAATTGTTTTTGTATTTAAGTCCCCCGGTATGAGCTGCATATATAAATATCTAGCAGCTATTAATCCGACAATTGATTGGTGTAGTAAGGCAAGTTCTCCCATTGGAAACTTTGGAACTCTCTTCAGGGTTAGTCGCAGATGCTTGGCTGTTGGATTTCGTCAAAAAATTAAGGTGCTCGCTCGTAATGGTTGTTGGCTGAGGGTGAAGTACTTCACTACGAGGACCTCCTTCCAAGCCTCGAGAGCTTCCCATCGTTTTAAGAACTATTTAGTTGCCCAATCGCCCCACCCACCTATAATTACGAAAATTAATGCAATTACTAAATTTGTTCGTTAACCCGCCAGAACCGAGCCTAAGCCGTTTAGATATCTGCACTGGAGAACGGTCTGAAGAAATACCGTTGCACATCTCAGTAAATAGTTAACGATTTAAGTTCTTCGTTATAACAAAATTAATTAACTTTGGTTGCTTTTGTGAAACAAGATTTGATCCTTAATAATTTTAATTATTTATTTAACTTAACTTATGCCCAAAACTGCTTAAAGAAGAGAAGTTTAAAGGACAAGCTGTTGTGTGTTATAATTTCTAGGAGTAAGCGAAGGGAAGTAGAGTTCGAGCTCCGCGAAGGGCACGTAGAAAATGCTTGACACTTTTGCTGATCGATTGGTGACTTCCAGGCAATGGGTGTTGAAGAGGAGGCTAATTGTTGAAAGTTAGTGAGGAGAGTTTGGGCACAGGTGTCTTGTGGCTGACATTTTGGGAAGCTTTAGCAAAGTCAGTGTAGACGGTGTGCATTTCCTGCTGTGAATTTAGGTATTTAGCTACAAAGTTGGTAGAGTCGAGCACGAGGGAAGAGGACGGAGGAAAGGAAACATAAACTTTGGAAAAGTAGCGGCAGGGTTAATCACAAGGTAGTTGGGGTGAGTTAATAGAAAAGCTAGAGAATTTAATGGACGGAAAGATAGCTGAACCGGACTACGAACGTTGAAAATGTGGGACAAGAAGAAATTGAGGTTTCCGTGCTCCACTGAGTCTTCAACATTGGTCAGATATTCTTTTCTACACTTAAGTATTAAGGATTTGACTGAAGAACACAGAGTTTTGAAGAAAAAACAAATTCAGCATAGGTTCTAGAGGAGAGAAACTTCTTCGCCGCAGAGGGGGCAGGAGGGGATTGGGAAACGCAACGCACAAGAAGGTTAGGAAGGACAAGGTCAAGAATGCACAGGTGTTCATGAAAATGGGTAAAGGAACGGAAAGGTGGGTGGAATCATTGGGGAGCGAAGGAAGGCTGGGAGTAGTAGGCCAGAAGGGCATAGGAAAGCTTAAGTCGCCGCAGCAGATGCATGGAAGAGAGGGAAACAAAACGACTGGAACTTCTGATAATCTGTCGAAGAAATCTGCGTACAGAGAAGGGGGCCTAAGGCAGGAAAAATATATACAGGCGTTTGGCGGATTGACTCGAACGCTGATAGAATCGTACTGCCAGGAGAAGGAAAACATGATTTCCGCTTGGAAAGGGGAACAGCTATTAGGGCACCTCCATCGGTTATCTTGCCAAGTGTAGCGCAGTCTCTGTCATAACGATAGACAGAGCCACCTGCGAGGAGTTCGGAATCTAAAATCTTGTCATCCAACCAGGTTTCAAAAAATAGGTGATGGAAGGTTAAGCCAGATAACTTTAAATCGACAGCTCCGACCCTTGACCCTTTATCTTTTGGTAAAACCTCTGATAAGCTTGACAAGGGCTTCCTGTGGCCAAAAGATAGATTGGACGACATCATCGAAGCTGTGGGGATACGTCACTCTGGAAGCGCTCACTCGGTCTAGAGAGCCGTCTTTCGTCAATTTCACACATGGGGAAGTAAAAGTGTTGAGTTGGCCTTGCTTCTGATGAAGGCAGGAATATCGTCAATATCGGCACGAACAGTTGTTTTGGTACCGAGGCAACATTCAAAAGAAAGTCGCTGGGGCGACATGGTTAGACGGTAGTCGTCGTGTGCTGATGCAGTAGTTGAATCGCATCAGACAGCGTGATACTGTAGCAAGCATTATAACGATAGTCGATGCGTCCACACAGTGTGTTTTTTGTTGTAGTCAGCAGGAAACTTATGTCTTAACGTACTGAAAAAATGTTCGAACTACTCCATAATCACCTTGAAATTTGGTGCACAATATCCAGATATTTTAATTGTGTGGATACACTCTGTCAGTCTGATGGATGTTGCTTGAAGATAAACTTCGCAGTCCTGCTATGAGCTTTTCCGTTTGCCGGCGTTGCGCCCTCGAACCCTGATATAGTTCTTAGGTCAGGTGGGTCTCTGAAATTATTAGTACATCATTTTTATAACAAGCAAGAAATTCTGAAAGTTCATTTTTATAGACCTTATCTCATTTGCATCCCAGAGATATACTTTTAACTCAGTCACTTTTTGCTGAGAAGAACTTGCGTTTGCTTGTCCGTCATCTCTTGACGCATTTTCTTCCTTGATGAACGAAAATTCCCAAGGGAAATACCGTGACGAAACAAGCGGCATGGAAACGTTCATGTCGAAACGATTTACCTCGCCATGACGCATCCAAAACATTTTTGCCTCATTGCTGACTGTTCAGCGAAATATGGTTGAATTCCCTCCATCCCTACTATATTGTTTTTCACAATTTGTTCGTTGGGCAATTCACTCGGTGGGATCGTGGATACTATTGCATGACACATCCAACATTGGAGTTGTGTTTGGATTGTCGACATGTCGGGCCAGACTACTCCTCTTAGTTGTGTTATCTAAGACAAGAACGTAGGCTTGGAAGCTTTGAATAACGTGGTTGAGTTGTTGTCTGTCCCATGCCCTCCAGGCAAGGTAGCATGGGGAACGCCTTTGATAACAAGAAGAAATAGTATCGGCCCCAGAATGCAACTATCCACTAATTGGGAAACATATGGCACCTTCACGATTTCAGAATAAGTTGAAGCAGCGGGTCTGGACAGGCTGCAGGAGCTCCCGTGAACAATTCCGTATTACGATTCCAGCTGCCAGTGTTCTTCAGCATCTCTCTGACAATGTTGTCTGGAGAGGGCTCCGCTGTGTCTGCATAAAGCTGCTGACGAAAGCCGTCCCACCTCTCGCAAGAGAAGCAGGTGTGTTCAGCGTCGTCCGCCACTCCATTGCAGAACACAATCAGGAGATTCAGGATTCCCAATTCTGTGCAGGCAAGAGTGAAAACATCCATGCCGCCTTAGAAGTTGTGTAAGGAAATAGTCAATCTCACCGTGCGTTCGGTTCAACCACGGGTCTAAACTGTCGATGAGGCGCGCAGCCCATCTGCCAAGAAAGTTGCCACCTCTCTTAAGTTTTCGCCCTTACGGCGGTAGAGGAGGGCAACGTTGATCACTCCCATCACCATCACAGTTGGTTGGTGGACAGTGTTATAAGCAGATGCCACTCGCAAAGCTCCCCGCCTCTGCACTTGAGCAAGGCGTTTACGATGCACCTCATGGGCATCAGCCCAGCGCAATAGCACAATTCTTCTTGCCGCGACGCATATTACGTTGCATTTTTCCAGACGCTGAAACTTAAGTCCATCACGTCCGCCCTACTAGTAGCGGTGATAAGAGCCTTCAAATTCTTACAATCGATCTGTCTCCAAGGAGTATTGATCAACAATTTGACTTGTGTCAAAGGAAAGAGCACTTACGGTGACGATCCAATGCTCATCAATATTCTCCGGCAACCTTTTTAAAGTATCTTCCGTCCAGTCTGTGAGATAGTTTCCTCACTGGCAAACGACCAAGGAAGTCTCCGTTGGTGCATAACATTTTACCATTGAGATGTTTCTCGTTCTGCACTGGACTTTCCCAGCTAATATTTTGTCTGATACCGTTTCGGTATTCAGGGACCCGCGCATAGTGGGCGCAGCAAACATCATCCGACTCCACAATCACGCTTACTTCCAGCAGGCTTACCAGGGTGCAATGGCACAGTGCGCAAGAGAGAGAAGAGCGTCACACAGAATCATTTTCTTCTTTAAGTCTATATTGCTGAAGTTCTTGTTGAAGTAAGAGCAAGCTAGCACTCAGGGTACCCTTGATACCGTCGTCGAGAAGCGTTTGCACACTGCAGAATACAAAGTAAATGGTTGTAGCTGAACGATCAGTAAACCTCGGAGGCATGGTAGCCATTTGTAAATCTCTACTCCATTTATCCCTTTTTCGACAAGGAGTTAAAACTTTAACTAAATCCGAAACCAAGTAGCCCACAAGAGAATCACTACTTTAGTGGGTTGTCGCTTCTCTGGCTTAATAGTAGACACAATTAGTCTGGGTGCAGTTTTCCCTACATATTCATAAGATACTTAGGTATCAGATTATAGTGATTCTTCTCTGGCGAAGTTACTAGGTATATCCCCATGGATCGCGCAGCCACTAGGTAATTTGCAATTATTCTTTATTCCTGGCAATTTTGAAGCTGTGCTCATCCACTTCCTTTGACTTTCAATACACGAATTCAATATTTTCTGAAGGGATGGGGTAAATCAATGCAATTGTTGAGTAAACTGAATTAAATATATATGATACATTTTCGTATCTTTTAGCTTCTGAGGTTGCCAGGGTCGTTAGTGCGTGGCTACGAAGCACATCTTGAGTGTGGTGATTATACTCTAGTAGGGCATTACACATTACGTATCCAGACCGGAGAGCCAGAAAACACCTCTCTTACCCATTTAAAGGTGTTATGGAAACCCGTCCACGGGACAGTTTGCAAGGAGGCGGTAGTGATTGATGGAGCTCCGCTGAAACCTGGTCACCTCATTGAGTAATTTTGACATTGCCGTCTCGCTGGGACGGTGGCATTGCGGATCTCTTGAATCCTACACTCGGTGAAGCTCGTATAGAGAAAACAGTCGGTTGCGAATGCGCTTTCCCGAACATTTTCGGGTCAAAATTGGTTTAGGCTGAAGGGAATCCATCCGCAAAGGTTATCGGGAGTCACATGCCCCGCATATCTCCGAGAAATATAAAATAACCGATTCTGGTGTGTTCGCAATCTCTTTATTGGCATATGAACAACTTCACCATGAAGGAAAGCAATCTGTGGAACGTTCAGCATTTTAATTCTGAAGTAGACTTGTTGCGTACTTATTTTTACAACAAGAAGCAGATGAGTCCCCTGCATGACTTGCCGCGACCCACGTTTGTAACCACCTCATTATGAAAAAGCGAATGGAATGCTGTGAGTGCAACCTTCCATAAGGGGTTTCTCACAAAAACATGCCCGGCTTACTCCTACGAACTCCTGAAAGCCTTATTGTTTTTTGCTAAATAGGTTGGATCGTCCGAGTCTAAAATGCTTGTACGTAAAATTCATGTACGTAAAATTCGAAAATTCTCCGAGATAACTCAGAAAGAAAATAATAAATCGAAAAAAAGGAATAGATAATGGTAACAAAATACCTTTGATAAGAACGCCGCCCTCATGACAACTAGAAAAGAAAGAAAAGAATACCCTCTTCCTCTTTGCTTCAACTTGAAATAGTACCAATTGATTGTCTCTCTGTGATTCCTGACGTCACGTGCCTCGAGTATGTTTGGGATTGCAACAGAAATTTCAAAAAATTGTATTATTGAACATATTTATTCTCACAATTTATACATAGAAACGTTTCAATTGATATCTGTTCATCTGATACATTATTGATTCTTTTTCTTAGAGCTAGCATTCTGTTTACTCCTCTTACAAAGCTTCCTGCATAAGACGCCTATAGTCATCTTCCAAACAAATTTAACCACTTTGCAGACCACGTAGGCAATACCAATCAGGAAAGCAATCACATCAAGTCCATAGTATTGTATTGCATTCATGTGAACCGCCGGACTTTGGAGATGTTTAGCTCCTTTATGCCTCAAAACATATTCCATCCAAAAAGCAGCTGTGTCCCTCGCATTCATAGGTCTATCTCTAAATACTTGGCCAAATCTTTCAACACTTTCTTTATATGTAGGATTTTCTAGAACTTCGTGAACAGCTTTTCGGAATGACTCCTCCGTCAGTGTTTCCCGATCCACGATCAAACCATGACCGATTTTTTGTAATTTATTTGCGTTGGCAAATTGATCACCGAAGAAAGGGATTGCTACCATTGGAACACCATGATATTGGGATTCTGCAACTCCTCCACCACCACCATGCGTGACGAAAAGTTTCAAATTTGGATGGGCAAGAATATCGTCCTGCGGTAGCCACTTTTTGTAAAAAATGTTTGAGGATTTTCCTGGAAGTTCCTCCTTATCCCATTTCCAAATTACTTTCTGTTTGAGACTAGAGAGCACTTTGAATATTATATTGATGAAATCTGGGGTCAGAAAGTCGGCGCTAATATTTGATCCCAAGCAAAAGTAAATGGCACCCGATTCTGATGCGCTGTCTAAGAACTCTTTGATGTCCTAAAACGAAGTGCAAAAGGAAATAATTATAAAATATAGGTTGAGTTTTTAATTTATTATTGCAGGTTAAGCTTACCTTTGGTAGTGGATCTGGTTTTGGTTTTATTTGGATTCCCCCGATTTGAATGATAGCTGGTACATTTGGTTGAATATGGCCTTGACTTAAATAAGTGTTTACGAAAAGCAGTGAAACGTTCTTCTTCATTTCTTCGTAAGATGGATATTTGTCTGGTGGGAAGTTAGATCTGTAAGGGAAACGAGTAGGGATTTAATGTGTAGATACACAAATTATGCTGAAATTGAAAGTAGTAGTTTGTATAGGTCAGCATCATCACGATTCAATAGCGGTCAGTAGTGGTAGTAACATTAGTGAGTCGCCGCAGGGCCACCATGTCACCGGACCTTATTAAAGTTGATTGAATGTTTGTCAGTCCGTCTACCCGTCTGCCTGTCACACCCGATTTACTCGAAAACTGCTGAACCGATTGTCATGAAATTTGGTGAGAGCATGTGGTGTGTGTGTCCCTTCACGTGCAGGGAGTAGCATAATTTTGCGTTAGGATTAAGTGGGCCTTCCCATATATGCGGAAGGGGGGCGTAAATTGGAAGGGCTCGATTGGTACTGATCTTATTTTGGATATTGGGTGGAGTGAAGACTCAAAAACAGATCTCGTTCTCAGAACCTGTTTAATCGAAAAATCCGATCCCTGTGTTCGGACAGGGAAATAAAATTATTGAATCAAGATGCTCAGTCCGCTTCTCGTCGAAATGCTAACATTCGGGTTAACTGCAAAAAGTGGCGGTATTCAAGACTGGCAAATCTGCCAGGGGACTTTGACTAGTTGACAGACTTGGTAAACATATTGGTGCTAAGATGATACAACAGTCTACTCTCATCATAGCAACCTTAATGTCAGCCATTGCAAGATGTTTTATGGATAATCAAAAATCAATCTATCTGTGAAAATAACTTCAACCCAGCCGCAATCGATATTTCCTTTGCTCCAACATATTTTGATTTGGACTTGTTTTTTTGAGACAAAAGTTTTCCTCAGAATACTCTATTGAATTTTCACGGAAAATAGCACCATAATATCAGATGGCGTGATTTAGCTTTTGATAGTGAAGTATTTCTACAGTGCTTTCCGCAGGAAAGGCATTCCAAATAAATTAATAGCTAACCGTCACTCAACTTTTTTGGAAAATTTGGGTGTTTAACCTATAAAAAGAGGAGTCCGTGCACTACAAGAGAGGAAGTAAGTTGCTTCCCATGAGGACCGGTACGTCATCAAGTGGGTGCGGACTCAGGGCTTCCAGCGTCCTCAACAAAATAATAGCTATTATTGGAATGACACTTACTAACGCGAAATGTCACGTGTTGCTTCATAGTAAAATTTTGGAGGAATTTAAAGTTTAGCTAGAGTAGATTCTGCTGCCGATACAGTAGCATCTCATTGTGGGCGACATCCTTCAATCTGCTTTGTCCGAAGGACTTTTAAGGCTTCAATAGATGGCATTTGCTTGTTCCTTCATTATGTGGTCTGATCCAGGTTCAGAAGAATAACTTCGTCGTTATACACACTAGGTGTCTATAGAAAGCAAAAGTAGTTGTCAATAGGTCACACCCCAAGAAAGGGAGTAAACTGACGCCATTTCATTCTGTAAAAATTGGCGATGAGTGTGATTACAAAAATGCGGACTACGTACCTTTTAAGTCAGCCTAAAACTGGCATTATATGGATAACTAGTCTTATACCCTTCTGATGTTCTAGGAAAACCCTGGAATTCATTCAAATCAACTAACTCATCGAAATCAGTATTATCAGCGCTTGTATTAGTGGCTAATATACATTAAACGCGAACTAGTGGACCGACGACCCGTCTTTTTAGACTTTCAATTTGTTAAATTAGACTCCGTTGGCTTTGGAAGCTGAGATAGGTTTTTTTTCATTGACATTCCTTAATTAATTGCAGATAGCCAAAAGCGCCGGCGAATTCCGTATAACGCCAACTGTCATCACAATGAAACTTGCAGACGTAAAATTGATGATTGTACGTTGATGATTGTACGTTGGAGCTGCGAGCTCTCTTGCGTCCGCTCAGGCGTATTCATTGTCATAATTGGCGTATGTTTAGTATTGTAGGCCGCAATGGAAGGCCCGGCACACACGTCACCGCAAACCGGGTAGGTTTAAACAAAAACGTCTAGCAGCTGAACCGGAGAAATATGAAAAATCATTTTCAACCTTTTTTGTGGAAAAATCGGTTTACTGTCTGTCTGTGTGTCACACCCATTTCCTGAGAAACAGTTACTTCTATTGATACGAAATTTGGTGAAAAGATGGAAAATATGAATCCTCTTGTATACAGTAAATAACATTTTTCTACGCTAAATTTAAGGGGGAGCATACATGCAAAGGTGTGCACGGGTGTAAAATTTTCTTTTAACTGAATGTAGTCACGACTTAAATCAAATTAAATGAAAGATCTCGATTAGTACTTTTCTAACCAGATATTAGTTATGATGCTGGTTGCAAAGGGGAGGAGTGGCGGGGTTCGAAAAGGGCCAATTGTTTGAAGGACCCGTTCTCAGAAACTACCCAACCCCAAAATCTGAAAAAAAAATCATAATGGTCCGTGCACATGATATCTTGGTGTCCAAATACTCCCCGTTACGATATCTGCTCAAATAAAGTTAATAAAAGTCTGCTATTATATTTTGAAAATGTGTTGCCAAGTTCCCTTAAGTTCATATTAGATCCGTAAAACTAGATAGACTTTAATAGGGAGCATCATTCTGGAAAGTTTGGTGGAAATTCTACTATTGTTAACAAAATTATATTAAGTCAAATTTGCCACTTTGGCATCAAATTACTACTCTCCACTAGATGAAATGTCAATACCATGTGGAATTCAATGTGGAATATCTAAGTAAAACCATAGTGTAGCGAAATGTTCTTACATGAAAAATCAACAAAACGTTTCATATCTGAGGCATAGAACTTCCGATTTTCAGATTGTTTCATTTCTATGCAGCCCTGCCGATCTGAGCTTAAGTCGTCACGGCACGTTATTAGATTTATTCCTTATATGTCGATATCAAGTTTGGATGATGAGAATAAGAGCGAGATTAATGAAGTAAATGTGTAAGAATCAATGTACGTAGTGAGAAGATGCCCTTTTGGCTAGTGGTTATTTATTTTGGCATCCACATACCGATATTTAACAAACACCGTGTTCCCTTCTTCAGTGATATACGTTCGTTCATAATTAGGTTATCCTACAACTTATATACTATTTTAGATCTAGATCCTAATTACATTACTACATTACTCTAAAGTTATTTCTAAATCCTGCAAGCAGTCGCGAGGGAAAATGTTAGGAGGCGGTGTATCTTCGCCCTTACAACTCCAGTTAGGTAGCTTGTAGGGTGATGATCCATCTCGTAATAACTCTATTTGCAACTGAAGACTTCTAGACAGAGAAATAGTACATAATGTACCGTGCAAGACTAAATGGATACAACAACGCCACTAGTGAAGCGATAATTGAAAAACAAGCGTGAATACTTCTTTTAGGGTCCCACCATTTTGTTCTGTTAAAGGTATCAGGCTGCAGTCGCAAGACTTTCAAACCCCCATCCAGCAGAATACTACATTCAAAGTCTTCGAATTTGCACTGAAGGGACAAATTTGACCTACTATAGCTTTGTTAATAATAGTTTGATTTCCACGAAATTTTTTACAAGTATGTTTCATATTATAATCTATGTTACTGCATTCACAATTCTAGCATGAAATTAACTTACTAACAATTATAGTAAATTTAATTGAACAGATATCGATATGGTACTAGAGCCTAGACACGGTATAAAGGCAGATCTTTCAGATTCTTTGGTTGGGTAGGTTATGAGGACGGGTCTGTGAAAAAATGATCACTTTCCAGCCTCGCCTTCCCACCTTGTGCATCAAATAGCAGAATGCTACTTTGAAGGATGAAACTTACTGCATGCGTGGGCGTTCGGAATTTCTCCTTTTCCACCAACTTTGGTGTTCATCGGTATCAACGTTTCTGAGAAAAATGCGTGTGAGAGACAAACAGACAGGCAGACAGTAAACCGAATTTTGTAAAGTTTCGTCTTACATAAAACCTTAAAAAAGAGCATAATATGCAGCCAACTGGCGTAACGTTTTCAATACTGTCACAGCATATATAAGGAATGATACAAAAGTAATGGTAATGAAAGTAAAACACGTTAAATAGAGTTCAAACAATAAATTATTCTTCTACGCAATCCCCGAACAAGCTAATAGATTTTGCCCATTATTTCTCTTAAAACAAAAGTCCGTTAGGAAAAATCTTCCTCTTGACGCTATGAAATTGCCTCAACAGCGACCATAACTTCGCTATCGTCTTCAAATTCCGTACCTCGAAGGTGTTCCTTGAGTCGAGCAAAGCAGTTAAGTCAAGCATTTGAGTATGATCGCGAGGAAGCGTGCAAAAAAACACTTCTGACAAAGAAAATGAAAATGAAGCATTTAAATTTGGCTAAGAGCAAGAAATAGTGGAAAGTACAAAGATATCATTCCCAGCGGACTTGTGCCTAGCTTGTAGTTAGTGCAAGAAAAACTAAAAACGTGTATTTTCCAAGATGATACGGCGCCATGTTTGTATGAACAAAAATTTCTTCCCGCCGCACGGCGAATACTACAAAGCAACAAAAGGGGGTAACCCAATATCCTCATTGCCTTCATCATGGTCCACCCTTACATAACATTCACCGCCGAAAGAGAATCTAAAGAAAGCATTCTGTTTCTAAACCTCAAAATTTGAGCTCAAAATCAAAATATACAAAGAACCGACTGCTACGTAAAGAACAATTCCAGTAACATCGACATACGCACAAAAATGGTATATATGATCCATAGATTGATCTGGGCAAGCCGAGGGATTATAAAACGGAAAATCGTATAGACTTATAATTGAGGTAGCCGTCAAAAACGAATATAAACCTGAAGAATTTCCACAATTGATCAAAAGGAAGTTCTGCCTGGCTGACAGAAATGAGCAAATTGTTCAATAAAACCAGTAATGATGGCGTGAGACGTTCACCAATATTCGTTAGCTTTTACCGACTTAAAACAATATTCAGGTAGTTGACCCAGACAAGAAATAGATATTAAAGGGAAAGGGAGCATTGTAGACGATGCTATGCAGACGCTTGAGAAAGTTTGAAGATACTATGGGAAGACCCAGTCAAACTATTAAACTAAAATCAGGAAAATTGTCCATCAAGGTTAATTAGGGTTTTAGCAGGAAGACGACAATATCAGTTTAAGTGTTTGTTATTAAGGACCAGGCATAAGACTTTAGAGAAAGCCTATGGTGTTAGTAGTAAATGTACTGACGAAGGAAGTAAGTCGCTCCCAAAATGCATCCACATACACCCATCAATTTTTCTTGTCAATGATAATGAGTTATTTGGTTGCTTCCGAGTTAGCGTTAACTGATTTTTTCGAAATGAACTGGAAAATAAAATTAAGTGCAAAAGAAAGATCGACAATTGTATAATAGTTTGTAATGAGCAAACTTTACCTGAACGTTGACTGTGCGATGTTTTCTTAAATTTAATGAACACAGGGGAAATTTCAGAAATTGAAATAGAGTTAAGGGAATCGCGATCATGCAAGATGAGCGAACGAGGTACCGTCGGCTAAATGAGCTTGATCTTCCTGCCCGCTAGCCTGTTTCGACAAAAGTTTTGAGGCGCAGGGGCCTGTACTGGTCGAAAATGGAGTATTGACGACTGGCAAACAGTCATTTTTTTCGATGAGTCCAAATTTAACTGATTGGACCAAATAGTGCAGCGGTGGTGGTGAAGTAATATAGCGATGATCAACCGTAAAACTATTTTCGTAAGTCTTGGTCTCGACATGCGTAATAGAGTCAAGAAACCAGATGCCTAAAAGGAAGTGACGGAAGAATTTAGAAGACGGTAAAAAAAAAATTCACAGTAATTGTGATAACTTGAGGAGTAGTAGTGGTGAGTATTAAAGTAAATATTAAATTGGTTCTATATGGCCA
Source organism: Hermetia illucens (assembly GCF_905115235.1). Taxonomy (NCBI): domain Eukaryota; kingdom Metazoa; phylum Arthropoda; class Insecta; order Diptera; family Stratiomyidae; genus Hermetia; species Hermetia illucens. The sequence continues at coordinate 93,463,100 of NC_051849.1, read as the reverse complement.
AGGAACTTCACTTAGCTGCTTGCAAAATATTCTTCATAGTCAACCCGCACTTTTTAGCGTCGTCGTTTCAGTAGTTATGACTACCCTGATGTGCCAAAGTTAGGAGATTATCTGTTACCAAATCTTCATGTCGCCAGTTTCCAAGGAGACCAACTTTAAAAGCAAGCCTCACGAAATCAGCAGGTTTTATGCTTAAAAAATTCGAAAAAGTGCAGAATCCTCAATGTTGAACTGAGATATCAATTGGCTGTAGACAATGACTTTTTCGCATCTCAAAATCCACACTCAAACCAACATGAGTCGTTTTTTCACCCTTCAGTTTTAGAATAATAACAGGTCAGGGAACCAGTACCTGGGCGCTTCAGGACTTTATTTATGTGTTTCCTGGTAAAGGTAAATCAGCTTTTCGTGTTTTGCTGTTGAAATATGCGGCTTCTTTGGAGCTACTCGGCCGTTCAAATTATGGTTGTGCAGCACAGGTCGGACTGTTTCAGAACTACATGACCGGTTCTTCAGGAACCTCACTAGCCAACTTCGGAGCAGATAACAGGAGCAGATACTTTGATTTTACGGATAATTCAACGCTCGTCTAGCTCGCCAAAAATCTGATTTTCTGCCCTTATTCCCTTATTTTCTAATAAATTTTTGTGTACAAAACGCTCACTTATATGCTGGACTGTAGAGACACGCTGCTTCATTATTGTACGACAATCCTTTTTAGAAAAAACGTAACAATAGCTGTACTTAGGGTTCTAAAATTACTCAAAAAGTGGGGTGTCAATTATAATGAGTTTATAACGAGAGAGTGGCTATTAGCCCAAAGAGGACGAAACACTCGTAAAGTAAAAAGTACCTCTGAAGAGCGCGACAAACGAAAGCTTTTTGACACTGCAGAAGATTGTATCAAATAAGCTGTGAGCTCAAATTCGGCAATCTTCCTAGAACATCGGTCTTGAATGCCATAAACAATAATTTTTGGAATTCTCTTATTCAAAACTCTTTTATTGAATATGCACCTACACTCTGCATTAAAAAATTATCGATGAATCTCCTAGTTTCGATATTACAGTGATGTAAACTTAAAAGCAGTGAGTATATTAAATGAGCTGCGAGCCACTGTACATATATAATACTTACTTGTAGTATTGATCCATTTGATAGTTTAAATACTGAAATAGTGAAAGCTCTACTCCGGAAAACACATAGTTTATAACCCGGTCAAAAAAGCTCAATGGTTGTTGTAAACCAGTTAATAAATCGGGAACATAGGATATCTCTAGGGGATTCCCCATCAATTTGGCCATGTGTTGCAGTAGAGCTCCCGACCAGTTAATAATTAGCGGGCATTTGAAGTGAGCAGCGACCCCGATGAAAAAATCATTTAAGAAACTTCCGAAAACGACCAGATCAAACGACTCCTCCCTCATCAGTTTCTGCATATCTGGATCATTTAACGTGAGATTGCTCAAGTGTAGTAAATTATTAGAAACTTTTGCCATCAACTTCATAGTCTTAAGCAATCCTTTCGTGTCTTGGGATATCGCACTGCTAGTCATATTTGGTTGTTTCAATTTGATATGACGGAATTTGACATTTGGTTCCTTCACTGGTATCGTTGTTACAATGGTTACATCATGACCGCGCTCGATCATTGGTCGAATCGTATTCATATGAACAATCAAATGTGATTTCGAAGGAGATGGGAATAATCCCAAAATTCGCGCTGATTGTGATACGGTGAAGTGCACCGATAACACTGCGAGTATGCTCAGAATAGCGACACGTAACATTTCGACCGGCTTCCAAAAAGACTTCCGTAAACTAAGCTAACATAAATCTGCTTTTGGGATTGTTGCTTAAAGCTTAGAATAGAGATTTCAGTGGGATGTACCAGTGTTGCCATTTTGTCACGAAATATTGTACCTTTTGACGATATCATTACTTCAATATTTTTTCTTACTTTTCAATAGTTTCGCAATTCATAGAGCACTTTTCACCATACAGTGTTCACGATTAAATGGGGGTGGAAAGTAATCAGTATAGCGATGTAAGTATGCATATTTGACTCGATGAAAATTCTTGATATTGTGTCCTGCATTAACTGGAAGCTGGACACTGGACGGCAGTTTCATGCCTGAAGCGTTTTTGTAATAAAAATATTTGAGTGAGCATTTGTTCCATTTGTACCTAGCACGCAGTTTGTATGCATATATTACGTCAAAGTATTCACTTTCGCGTGATAATGACATTCAAAGTCTTAAAAATTGCACTGCGGCGATCAATTAGATTTATTACCACCTTGTTAGCAATAGCGCCATTTCCATCAAACTCACAGAATCATGCTTTACATTGCAGCCTATGTTACTGAAAATTTCATGATTCTATGATGAACTTAAAGGGGGTTTACAGTCCATTACTCAAAATTATAGTAATATATATTATTAACTTTATTTGAGCAGACATCGGTATGGACGATATTTCGGAGCCTAGGCACGGTATAGTGGCAGTTTCGTGCCGTCCAGTCGTTAAAGCTGAAAATCGTGTGCGACCTCCGAATTCTTTTGAGTCAAGAAGATTGACGTGGAATTTGGGATATAAATAAAAGCTATGTAGCGCCAATGCTTGTTTTTCAACGATTTTTCGCAAATAACTCGAAAATCACGTATTTTATGTAGAAATAATTTTAAGCAGAAACAAAGCATTTTAAATAGTGAAAAAATGATTCTTTTAATTTTTCTGTAGGTGCAATGCGGACTGAGTTATAGCTCAGCAAACGTAAATTCACAATGTTAAAAAAAAATTAATATTTTCAAGGTTAAATAAACACAAAACCAGAAACTTTTGGTGGAAACCGATCTAAAGCTCTTTTCAGTTGCTTGAAAGGAGCTTTAAAATGAGGTGTGATAGAAATCAGCGAAATATATAATAACGGAGCTATGATCAAAATAATGTAATTATTTGAAGTTTTCGTATAAAAATCAATAAAAACAAAATTATGTCGAATCCTTCGAGAATCTACTGCATTTAACTTTGTGCAATAAATTCTTAAAATTAGGGGATATAGAGTGCGTAGTTTTTAAAAAAAATGCAATTTATCTAATTATTTCAAAAATATGTCAAAAAATAAAAATGGTAGTGAGAAACTGTTCACTTAATATTTAAGCGAAAGAAAGGCCAAATTTTTGAGCTTTAGTATCTTTTCAACTATCTTTTTTTATTTTTTGAGATTTATGAAACAATGATTTTCTCGTTTAAAAATAAAAAAAATTTGTTTGGTGTGAATCACACTTTTTCCAGCAAATTTTTAGAATGCATTGCAAGGCACTTAACACAGTAGGTTCTTAAAAGATTCGACTTACTTTTAATTTATTTGGGAAAAGGTTTTGTTTTTATTGATTTATATGAAAAATCATATTTATTTATTTATTTATATTTATCTCACTAACTTGTATCATACCGCATTTTAAAGGCCTTTTCAGACACTTTGGATTAATTTCCACTAAAGGTTTCTGATTTTGTGTTATTTGACCTTGAAAGAATTAATTTTTCTATACATTACGTCTATAGTTATTTCTAAAACAAGTCGGGAAACCGGAAGCTGGACGCTTCAGGTACGAAAAGTTTTGTGTATTTCTTAATACGTAGCACGTAATATATCCATATATTATGCGAGAGTATCCACTTTCGAGTGATATTGATATTCATAGTCTTCAATTTTCAAAGAAGCAACAAATTTGAGGTATTATAACTTTGTTAGTAATAGTGCGATTTCCACCGAACTTGGTAAGATCATGCTCTATATTATAGCCTATATCACTGCAAAATTTCATGGTACTAGGATGAAATTAAGGGGGGTTTCTAACCAATTACAAGAAATTATAGTAATATACTATTATTAACTTTATTTAAACAGATATCGGCATGGAAGGTATTTCAGAGCCCAGGTACCATATAGCGGCAGCCTCCTGATTTTTTTCAGATTTTTCGGTTTGATAGTTTCTGAGAATGGCCCGCTTAAAGAAGAGATCACTTTCAACTCCCCGCGCTCCCCACCCTTCCAACGAATGTCAAAACTAAGATCGGCTTTGGAAAGTACTAATCGAGGCCTTTAATTTAATACCCCATATGACTATATTTGATGAAAAAAAATTTTAAACCCCCCTTTTGCATGTATGGGGACCCCCCCTTAAATTCAACGTAAAAGGATGTAATTCACTGTATGCGTGACAGTTCCCACCTTTCTACCAAATTTAATGTCAATCGCTATAACCGTCTCCGAGAAAAATGCGTGTGACGAACAGACAGACAAACAGACAGACAGACAGACAGACGGACAGATAGATAGACAGACAGACAGACAGACAGTAAACCGATTTTAATAAGGTTTAGTGTTTACACAAAACCTTAAAAAGTAGGGCGTTATACAATTTTTGTTTCTTCTCACCGTCTACCCCCACCCCGAATTTTATGTCAATCGGTCTTCACTGAACGAATTCGGAGGTAAAATACTTTAATGACTGGACTAGTGATATTTTTCAAATTTTTCGGTTGGGTAGGCTCTGGAAATAGGCCTGTAAAAGAAAGCAACACTCTCCAGCCCCCCTTCCCTTTGCATTAAATATTAGAATTGAGTACAGTACTAATTGGGACCTTTCATTTGGTACCCAACATGGTGAAAAAAATATTTCATTCCCCTTTTGCAATGATGTAACTCGTAGTATCCATGAGTGTTCACAGTTCCCATCTTCCCGCCAAATTTGGTGTCAATCAGTGCAATTGTTTCTGAGAAAAGTGCGTGTGACAGAGCAACAGACAGATAGACCGTAAACCGATTTTAATAAGGTTCTGTTTTCCACAAAGCCTTAAGAAGGAAATGATTAGGAAGTCTCTGCAGATGCATTCACGCGATAGTTTCATTCACAGGAGTTAAAAGATTTGACTACAATATGACGGGAAGTGAAATTTGAAAGATTATTGACCAGGAATTTTATTAAAAATTTCCTTCATAGTGGATAATGATTACTTTCATATTAAATGGCTTTTAATTTATAATTAATTTCTTTTTATAAAGCCTCGCTTGACGTGGTAGATATTGTCTGAGCAAATAAGAAAACGGGGCATTTCTATCTAATTTTCTTCTTTAATCAAGAATGGTAACTGACAGCTGATTGATGTCAAAAATTCTAACGTTACCTTCTCATCCGGCAATATTGTTTATTCTTTCCAATTTTGGTACTGCTAGCAATCTTGTCTAGACATTCAAAAGCAGCTTGCAAGAAGCTTTCGTATACTCACTAATACCTAGTCCAAATAATTACTGATATCGTAACGGTGGTACACTAACGATAGCTTTCGGTCTAATAATGTGAGCTACTTGCATGAACGTCAATCGTGTTTAACCTTTTTCAGGGTAGACCAGATTATATTGAAAAAATTATCTTTTTATTGCATTTTTCAATGACAATCTTGTTGCCCCCAAGCTTCAAGATCTCTATATAGAAATTGGATTGCTGGATATTCAAAGGAGGAAAACCCTCCTTTTTCGCATTTTTCTTTTTTAAGGGTTTTATCTAAAACAAAATCTTATTAAAATCAATTCATTCGTCTGTCTGTCCCTCAGTCTGTGTGCCACACGCACTTTTCTTCAAAACGGCTAAACCGATTCGAACTAAATTTGGTGGACATATGAGAACTATGAAATCCCACGTATCAAAATGTACACACTTAAAATGAGACAGGACTTATTTTCGAAAACTATCCCATCCAAAAATCAGAGATAAATCTGGAAAGTGCGCTTGTATGAAATCTAGGCATCCACTCCGATCACCACCAACTTCTAGAAATTGACTGAAAACGCCCCCGTCCTAGATATAGTGTAGAATATATAGGCAAAGTGATTTTTTTATATTCGGAATTGTTCGGAAATTATAGTGTTAAACACGTGATAAGTCATATGCCAGATTTATGTCGAAAATGATAATCGTCCTCTACTAGTGAACCTCCAAAACACAACCAATTTCAACCTTATCACTACACTTTATGGCAATGATTTACCGCAGGTTATTCCGTCCCCTGAACTCTGCCACGCTATTAAAATACTATGCTGGTCTCAAACCCAGGTAAAGGAGGAGAGTTTGAGGCAATGTACTCTGTACTATCCTCAGTAGAACAAAAATAAAATACGGAGATCAGGGAAAGAGATAAATAGAGTATAGTTGGAGTTATTCCACTATGCTAAATCCTACCTGATCTCTCTTAGTGGCAGGTCCTGCGACAGGCCGGCCAAGCAAATGCATACAATGTCGTTAGAAACATGATGATCGGATTGAGTCACATGCTTCGGAGAAATGGTAGGGCGTCCACCACAGTCGACGCGGCAGGACGGGCCCCGGTCCTGTCGAGAAATGGGCAAGGGTTCCTGACGCATGCACGGCGTCAGGACGTAAGCAACTTAGTCCGCACACAACGAACAAAACAAATACGTGTCTGTACGCTAAATGTTGGTACCCTAACTGGAAAGACAGGGGTACTCGCAAGAGCTCTTCGGAAAAGGCGCATGGACATCTGGGCTTTGCAAGAAACCCTATGTTCTGGTGCTAAAAGCTGCGACATTAAACGCGAATGCGGTAAAAATGGCTATAAACTTCTCTATTTTGGTAACCCACACACTTAATATGGTGCTGGCATTACCATCGCAGAGGGTTTCCGTGATGCCATTAAAGAAGTCGAACGATTTGATGATTGGCTGATGAAGCTCACCATTATATCAGCTGATCGCACTATTCACTTCTTCACCGTATACACACCACAGACAGGTCGACCTGATGCCGAGAAAGATGCCTTCTGGCAACTCCTCGATGAAAACACTTGTCACATGCCTGCTGACGACTATATTATCATTGCCGGCAATCTTATTGGTCATGTGGGTGAAAAGGCAGACGGTAACAGGTGCCATGGGGGAAAGGGGTTTCGGAGTGCGCAATGAGGGCCTCTGTAACCCTCGGGGTCACCTAGCCGGGTAAGGGGTACATCAACCGAGATACTTGGCTTTGGAATGATGATGCTGAAATGAAGGTCCGTGAATAGAAACGCCTCTACCATAAATTTCTCGACGATAAAACGCCTGCTAATTGGCAAATTTATAACAATGTCAACCGGGAAGCAAAGAAAGCGGTCGCTGTCACCCGAGCGAAAAATTACAAAAATCTTTACGATAAACTGGACACTCGGGATGGCGAGAGAGATCAGTATCGACTTGTTAAAAGCCTTAATGAATGCACACAGGATGTCGAAAACTTCTGTTGCGTTAATGACATGAACCGTACTTTGCTTACCAACCGTCGAGCCGCAACGGATAGATCGCGATGCTCATCCTCCACTTCCACAATCGTTGCCGACATTTGGACCAGCTCCACCTATCAGCGCAACTGAAGTTGAGGAGGCAATAAAACGAATGAAATCGGGAAAAGCCACAGGACCTGACGACATCACATCTGAGCTTTGAAAAGCGAAGAGTTGGGATCCAACACAATGGCTCAATAAATTCTTTAATTGGGTTATTCAGGAAGGAAGAACACCATTTGACTGACAAGAAAGTACTGCTGTTCTAATATAGAAAAAGAAAGGTTGTCCAGCAGAATGTTCGAATTACCGTCCGATCTGGTTACTTTCCCATACTATGAAGATTTTTGAATGCATTCTTGACAACCGCATTCGCGAAATCGTTGAAATAACCGTGAATAAAGCTGGATTTGTCAAAAACCGCGGAATTACTGACGCAATATACGCTGCGCGGTTACTCATGGAGAAACACCATGAGAAGTATCGCCCGCTTTACATTGCATTTCTGGATCTAGAGAAAGCGTTTGACAATGTGCTACACGAATTCATCTGGTATGCTTTACGACAACACTTAGTGCCAGAAGAACTCATGCGCTAGGTTCAATTGCTCTACCATGATCCGAAAAGTAAAATTCGAAGTATAGCGGGTGTATCAAAACCGCTTCGTGTCCCTGTTTGTGTTCATCTAGGAAGCGCCCTCTCACCACCCCTCTTTGTTCTTGTTAAGGACACCGTCATACGGGATATCCAGCGTCCTGCGCCCTACACACTGCTTTATGCAGATGATGTTTTCTTAGCATCTGATAGCAAAAATTATCTCAAGCAACATGGCCAAAAATGGAATGATCGCCTAATGCAACACGGTCTCAGATTGAATCTAAACAAAACTGAATTTTTGACGACCGATCCCCATGAAAGAGACATAATCACTGTCAGTGGCAGTGATCTGCCCAGAACGGGTCAACGATATCAGCCAATGGAGAACTGCGTTATGAAATTGCTTCACGCAGTAATGCAACCTGGATGAAGTGGCGTTCCATAACTGGTGTTCTTTGTGATCGACGTATCGACGAGCGTCTTACATCTAAAATTTACGGGAATGTCGTCCTTCCTGTCGGTTTTTATGGTTGTGAGTATTGGCCGACTATAAGAGACAATGAACGACGTCTTGCGGTAATGAAGACGAAGATGTTGCGTTGGACTAGAGGCGTCACATGTTTTGATCATATTCAAAATGAGGACTTCCGCGATCTTCAGGGCGTTGCACCGATCGTGGAAAAGTTGTTAGAGAGACATATTCGATGGTATGGTCATGTAATTGGTGCTAACGAGAATTTACTTGCCAAGATTGGTCTGAGCAGTGAAGTCGATGGTAAACGACCAAAAGGCAAGCCGAAACAACGGCGGCTTGATACGCTGGATGGGGATTTAAAAGCCTCAAGAGTGCACACAGATCAGGCATTCGATAGAGACAAATGGCGAAACCGACCACGACGAGCCGACCCCGCTTGTGAATGCGAAAAAGGCTGAAGAAAAAAAAGATTCCGTCTCCTGATATTTGTTAGTTTCTATGACCAAGCATATCATATCTATGTTTGTAAATTGATTCTTTGCTTTACTTTGGTAATAACGCGGTTTTCATCAAACTTGGTAGTATCATGCCCTATGGTAGCCTATATTACTGCGAAAGTTAATAGGTCTGGGATAAACTTGAGGGGGTACCCATTCAATTTCTAGAGAATATAATTGTAGTAAATATTTTAATATACCATTATTTACTTTTTTTTAGATGGGTATCGGTATGGAGAATATTTTGAGGCCTAGACCATCATATATCTTTTCAGATATTTGGATTGGGTTTCAGATATTTGATTGGGGATTATGAATTAAGTGATCCTTTTCGGACCCCCACATTCCTCTCCTTTGCAGCTACTATCACAACTAATATCGGTTTCGAAAAGCACTTATCCAAGGTCCATTTGATACCCGACATAATTATACTCGGTGAAAAAAAATTTTATATTTCCTTTTTGCATATATGGGTACCTCCCTAAGCTCAACGTGGAACTATGTTACTCACTGCAATGCAATTCACAGGTCTCACCTTTTTTTTCAAATTTCATATCAATAAGAGTGACCGTTTCTGAGATAGAGGGTGTGATAGCAGACCGAAAGACAGTGAACCGATTTTAACAAGGTTTTGTTTTATACAAAGTGGAGCCAGCTTTGGAAAGTACTAATTGAGACTTTTCATTTCATACTCCACATGGCTATTATATATTTGGTGGAAAAAAGTTGTACATCCTCTTTTGCATCTATGGAGACCAACTCCCCTTAACTCAGAATGAGGATTCGAAGTTCCCACCTTTCCACCGAATTTCATATTAGCAAGATCACACAAAACCTTAAAATGGAAGATATTCTATGTTCTTAATGCAAATGCTCTACCAAAGCCAACTAAACGAGAATCTGTTCCTAATTTTATCAATTAACTATCTAAAGTATAGGCTATCAATCCGAGTAACTCGAATAGTGTAATACAGGGTGCGGCAGTATAACTTCCTTTTTTCAAAACTCAATAAAAACTATTGTATTCATCGGAAAATATTTATTTATTTTTGATAATGTAGGTACATGTCTAAAGTTTTTATTTACATTGTTTTTAAAGATCAAATCTATTAGGTGACGTCCTCCATTCTCCATACATTGCGTAAACCGATTTCTGGCGTTTGTCATGACTCTTGTTAGCATAGCAGTTGTTATGTTGGCAATTTCTTCTTGGATGTTGGTCTTGAAATCTTGTAGGGTTCTTGGACGGTTCACATAAACACGGGATTTCAAAATCCCCCATAGAAAAAAATCACAAGGGGACAGATCGGGAGAGCGTTCCGGCCATTCCAAATCGCCTCTAATTGAGATAAGGCGCTCTGGAAAGTGTTGCCTCAAAACAGCCATCGATGCTCTTGAAGTGTGTGCTGTTGCACCGTCTTGTTGGAACCAAGTGTCCCCCAAATCCAAATTTTCTAGCCGTGGGAAAAAAAAATTCAATGTTCTCAGGTGATCTAACGAGCCGAGGGACTCCAGTTCTTCTTTTTGTCGCATTTGCAGTTTGTCTGAATGTAGTGACCCATGTAACAATTGATTTGCGGTCTGGGATGGGACCCAAGGGGGCTAAATTAAAGCGATTCCGAAATGCACGCTGTGTTGCAATAACCGAACATCCGCTTGAAAAGTAAACCTCAACGGCAAAGGCACGCTCCTCACTATTCCAACGCATGATGGCGACTGAACCGTGTCGGAACAAAACTTTACAGTATCCCCTCTTGAACGAGACCACTAGCGCTCCGCTATGACATCAACTAACTGAGTGGCGCGTATTTTAAAAAAGGAAGTTATGCTGCCGCACCCTGTACATTTTTCCAATTCCATGAAGATATGGTGACCACTACAGGGTTAAGGTGAGAGACTTTACGCTAGGTATTAGATACCGGTCAGATAAGCAAGCGGTTCATATTCGGACGTCGTATTATATAATAATAATTCACTTACTATAGCATAATACTATGTACATAAATTAGAAATGATTACAGTCACGATGAGTTGCATATTTCATCATTCCTCATGGCACATGTTACATATTCGAACTCTAAATTTTTTGTTTAAATTCAGATTTTTATCGTACCCTTGAACATGGGTAATTACTTATGATTCTGAAGGTTTCGGTAAAAGGGCTTTGAATCTGAGATGTTGCATAAATGAAATGTTTTAGAAATACGCGCATGGTATGTATACCCATGTATACAAAGATTTAGATATGTAAAGGAAGGTGTATCGAATGTCGGCGAGACTGGAATAAAATCGTGAAAATTTAGCTTGATTGTGTAGTTGAAGGGCTCATCATGTCTCTGTACTCAGATTCTATTTACCGCGATCTAGACTACCTGTATTATACCCAGCACTCAATTACCTCTTAGATTCTAAGTTCTGTGCTACTTCAAAATCTAATTTCAATTCAGGAATCGGTTGGTGCCTAGCCAGAGAGAATTGAAATTGATGACTTGACTAAGCATTCACCCAATGTACAGATATACCTATATATATGCAAATATTATTCAATGATAATGAGTTTATATATAGCAGATAGTGAAGCGGGATACTCGTACTGGTCGAATTTACCAGCCATTTGTTTTGCTCAGTCCAACGTAAACACTAACTATTTATTTGGTGTTTTTCGCCTCTATCAAGTTGTGAATGGCATTTAAGGCTTAAGGGTTTTCAGGCAGACAGAATATTTCAATTTCTACACATAACAAAATTGAAGTAGCCAACATCGCATGCTTTTCTTTTTCTGTCTGGGAGACGTTTGTTAGCCAGTCTTTTAAATTAAAATAGAGAAAGCTTTTGTCTGTTTTAATCTAAAGCTTGATATGTAATTTGATTACATAGACGGTACTTCGATAAAGATAGTGGACTTTCTGCTGATTATGCTACAATACCCAAATCTCCTTCAATCTACTTGTTAATTTCTTAGCGCAGAAGATTGCACGCAACAGCTCCTATGTTGCTCCAATGAAAAAATATAAGGTTGACGAGGCTAAATTTCAGGTCTATAGTGAAGGTATCGCTGAGGCGCTTTCAGAAGAGAGCTTCAAGGTTAAATCGGTATATAGCATTAGGAGCAGATCCAGAGTAGCGCAGTCTTTTTCCTTTGGCTGGGCTGAAGCCGGAACCAAAGAAATTCTACAAAAGTAAAACGCGATACCTTTTGCACCGGAGGATCAAAGCTGAAATAGTGAAATGAAACGGACCTATACAATGTGTTAATTGTCAAGAATTTGCGCACACGAAATCATACCTTGCAATTCATATGCAGTGGCCTCCATATCAACTAATTCAAAACATGAAACAATTCACGGCATCAATACAAGAATTTATGGGAAACCAGACGTCAAACAATAAACTAGATATTTGATAATTTGAGTACTTACATAAAAAATGCATGCGCAACTTGCGGCGACAACGTTAGAACAGTGGTTCCGACGTTTTCGTGGTATAGAAAGACGGATGGAATATCAGCCATTTCCTAAAAAGCCAAACAACCTTAAAAGCGACGAATTGTAAGTAATATTGAAGGAAGGGATAACTTAACTGCTCCTAAACTATCAGCGAAGTTCAAGATACATAAATAAACCATAGAAACAAGTCGGAATACCAGAAACTTGGCCCTTCGGGTATCACGCCGGAACTATAACGGGCATATCATAACGTCAAAATTTTAACGAACGTAAATTGGAGATCTGTTAAAGCTCATTCTCTCTTATAATGGTATTGACTCGTTTCACTACTTGTCATTTCGAGTTGACATTTCGAACATCTCACTTGCTTACACTATTTCGCAAAAACAAGTTTTGAATGACATTTCTTATCACATTTATTTGACTTTTGACCTGCTTTAACTTTGTTATGATATGTTATGTATGTTTTATGATATAGCCTACATTGCTGCTATATTCGTGATTCTAGGATCAGCTTAAGAAGAGTTTCGCAGTCAATTACTAATAAGTCGGGAAACCGGAAGCTGGACGCTTTAGGTACGAAAGGGTTTGTGTATTTCTTAGTACGTAGCACGTAATATACCGATATATTATGTGAGAGTATCCACTTTCGGATAATTTTGACATTCATACAAGTTGCAAAGAAGTCACAACTTCAACGTATTATTACTTTGTTAGTAATACTGCGATTTCCACCAAACTTAGAAGGATCATGCTCTATGTTATACCCTATATTGCTGCGAAATTTCGTGGCGGTAGCATGAACTTAAGGGGGGTTTTGCAACCAATTACTAAAAATTACAGTAATATCCTATTATTAACTTTATTTGTACAGAAATCAGTATGGAAGGGTGTTTCGGACCCCAAGCACTATTTAGTGGCAGCCTCTTGATTTTTTTCAGATTTTTCGGTTTGGTAGTTTTTGAGAACGGCCCCCTTAAAGGAATGATTACTTTCAACCCCCCGCATTCCCCACCCTTCTAACAAATGTCAAAACTAAGGCTTCGAAAAGTACTAACCGAGACCTTTCATTTGATACCTCATATGACGATATTTGATGAAAAAAAAATTTGCACCCCCCTTTTGCATGTATGGGGACCCTTAAATTCGACGTAGCAGGATGTAACTCGCTGTATGCATGAGTGTTCACAGTTCCCAAATTCTTGTCAAATTTGGTGTCAATCGCTATAACCGTTTCCGAGGAAAATGCGTGTGACAGACAGACAGACAGTAAACCGATTTTAATAAGGTTTTGTGTTTATACAGTACAGTACAGTACAGTACAGTAGTATAGTAATATACTATTATTAACTTTATTTGAACAGATATCAGTACGGAGGGTATTTCGGAGCTAGGCAACATATAGTAGCAGCCTCCTGACTTTTTCAGGAAGAAATAATCACCTTCACCATACTCTCCATCTTTCCAGCAAATGTCAAAACTAATACCGGCTTCGGAGAGTACTAACCGGGACCCCACATGACTATGTTTGGTGAAAACAAATTTACACCCCTCTTTTGCATGTTTGGAGATCCCCGCCTTCTCTCGCCTTAAATTCGAGGTAGAATGATGTAACTCACTGTTTGCGTGAGCGTTAAACTTCATGTTCTTTTCAACAGAATTCATTCTTTATGTCTGATTACCTTTTGGGAAACGTTAGACGTCAAACACCAAGTGCCCGTGACCAAACATGAAGGTGGATCTATGATGGAGGGTCTTGTTTTTTCGCGGTAGAGTTGACCAATGCTTAAGGTCGTGGGTAGAATGACTGCAGCCAAATGATAAAAATAATCCGAAACTTTCAGTTCGAATGACGAAGAGTTAGTTGGCTGACAATCATGTGAATGCCCTTCAATGGTCTGCACGAAATCATTGACAAAGGGATCACAATTTCACAAAAAAAACTCACCTATATACCGCCAATGAGTAAGATTGTGCGAGATTTGGAATGAGCCTGATTTCTTAGTTCGTTGGCTTCCTGGTTCAGCGCGAGCTGAAGCTGAGTTTTTTTAGCAACTGCTCTCTGACTAGAGCCTTTTTATACCATTTACCGCTTCTCGGGCTATTGTTTTCTGACAAGACAATAAATCAACAACAAACTAAGAAAATTATTTTGAGCACATTTTTTTCCAATAATGAAAAAAGACTTTGGACACGTCTTTTTCTGCCCCCAAAATTGAAATAGAAAATCATATATAATACAGGGTGCGGCAGCATAACTTCCTTTTTTAAAATGCGCACCACTCAGTTAGTTGATGTCATAGCGGAGCGCTAGTGGTCTCGTTCAAGAGGGGATACTGTAAAGTTTTGTTCCGACACGGTTCAGTCGCCATCATGCGTTGGAATAGTGAGGAGCGTGCCTTTGCCGTTGAAGTTTACTTTTCAAGCGGATGTTCGGTTATTGCAAAGCAGCGTGCATTTCGGAATCGCTTTAATTTAACCCCCTTGGCTCCCGTCCCAGACCGCAAATCAATTGTTACATGGGTCACTACATTCAGACAAACTGCAAATGCGACAAAAGGAAGAACTGGAGTCCCTCGGCTCGTTAGATCACCTGAGAACATTGAAGAGCGTCAATGTTGCGATCGCCACGGCGTTCTGCGCGCAAACACGCATCTGCCCTTGGACTATCCGATCGTTCTGTGAGAAGAATTCTTCGTGATGATCTTCATTTTCATCCCTATAAGATGGCGATAGTGCAGGAACTTTCAGAACATGACTTCAATTCTCGGATGAACGCATGTGAGCTTCTTCTTGATGTCGTTCCCGAGGGTGCTATTGTTTTTTTTAGCGATGAAGCCCATTTTCATTTATGTGGGTCGGTTAACAAACAAAACATGCGCTACTGGGCTGACGCCAACCCTCGAGAATTGCATCAAAAGCCTTTGCATTCACCCAAAGTCTCAGTGTGATGTGCAATTTCCTCAGCTGGAATTATTGGTCACTGGTTTTTTGAGGAAAATGAGGTTACAGTGACAGTGAATTCGGACCGGTATGTAAACATGCTACAGAATTTTTTTTCCCACGGCTAGAAAATTTGGATTTGAGGGACGCTTGGTTTCAACAAGACGGTGCAACAGCACACACTTCAAGAGCATCGATGGCTGTTTTGAGGCAACACTTTCCAAAGCGCCTTATCTCAATTAGAGGCGATTTGGAATGGCCGGCACGCTCTCCCGATCTGTCCCCTTGTGATTTTTTTCTATGGGGGATTTTGAAATCCCGTGTTTATGTGAACCGTCCAAGAACCCTACAAGATTTCAAGACCAACATCCAAGAAGAAATTGCCAACATAACACCTGCTATGCTAACAAGAGTCATGACAAACGCCAGAAATCGGTTTACGCAATGTATGGAGAATGGGGGACGTCACCTAATAGATTTGATCTTTAAAAACAATGTAAATAAAAACTTTAGACATGTACCTACATTATCAAAAATAAATAAATATTCTCCGATGCATACAATAGTTTTTATTGAGTTTTGAAAAAAGGAAGTTATGCTGCCGCACCCTATATATAACATAACGTTTAAAAATATCTTCGTTATTTAACGGAAAATATCTATAAAAACTTTGAGCACTTTTTTCCCGGAACTGTATACTGTTAGCATGTCTATTTTATTGGAAGAGAGGGACGATCCAAAAAAGCGCACCCGTTTTGAGTGTAACTATTGGAAGGATATCTGCGTGCCGTCCGTCGGAAAGTTAATAGCTAAAATGATTTGGAACACATCAAGAAACAACTCTAAAGTTTGATTAACAGAGAGTGGCCCGGCTTCCGCTATAGATATTAACGCACTGATCACAACACAGCATCTTGTCAATCATTTTGGAACAATGCGAGGAGTGAAAGCCTCCACTTTACCTACTTTTACTCGATTCCAAGGAGCGGCAACAGATAGTATATCTGGAGTGCTATACCCGGAAGGGATATTGCAGAGACACTTATAGCTACTATCAGGGCGACATATGAAGGCGAAAAATGTCGCATGCTGCAAGGAGGGTAACACCGATATTATTTCCTTTTGTGATCGGTGGCGTTCTACATGCAGCCTTACCCACGGAATGTTGGGGGGAGGGGCAATGAACAATGAAGTCATTCCACAGACGCTCAGCACAGCACAGCACATCAAATAAGTAGCATCGACACTAAATTGGCAGGACTTGCACATGTATAGAGAAAGCTTAACCATACACATCAAAGGACCTAAAGCACATGGATAATGCTGGGTGTTGAAGGTCCATGAAGTGTACGGAAAAGCTATTAGATATGCTGTAACACTCGCTAGGATGATGACATCTGTTTGCTTTCTCAACGAGCGCTAGAGTGGACCTTGGTCAAATGCCTCTGGATTTAGAAAGAGAACCAAATAGAGTCGGACTGAAGATAAAGCCTAACAAAGGTGCTAAGTCTGATAGGTCATTGCGCTCTTCCTATTCGTTTTGACCAATTTTTGCCCCCGGAAAACGTTGATTCGTCGCATAAATCGCGCTAGATTCACTTTTACCGCTTTGCCTAAAATGTGGAAATGGAGTTATCTTCGCACTAAGACCAAGTTTTTCTGTTCTGTTTCAGTGTTGTTTCAATGTTGCCATAGGGAAGTAAAGTGACCAAAAGCTCCCAGCTGTTATCCACTCTTGTCCGCGCCGTGTCATCGACATACTCGATCTTAATAACATTTCGATCAAAGAAATTGGTTTGCGCACAGGCCAGCTCCCGATGTACATATTGATGAGAAGGTGACCTGTATCTGTATCTTCAGATGGTCGCCGATTGGGTCCTTCCAAATATATGGGCGGAGGAGAGCAAGCATCTCGTGAAGTCCTGGAGGGAGCTGAGGCAAATTTCAGCAAACCGTCAGTTGACACGCTATACAACACTGGGGTAATTTACAATTATATAAAGTTACTAACTAGGTAAAACTTTTCAATAACAATTAGCTAATCGAATTTCATTAATTGAAGGAGACCATTGATACTTCAGGACAAGTTCATGTTTACGATTGGGTGTAAAAGCGAATTGAGGAACTTCACTAAATATCTTTCATTTGCGACGTGTGTATTTTTCCAAAGAAGCGACGTTAAACTACTACAATAGTCGGTAGTGCCGTAAATCGAATCCCCACGACATGAGTTTATTGAGAGCCAGGGGATTGAATATTTATATCACGCTAGCGTGCATAGTCTGACATTATAAATACATATAAATTTCGAGCTCAGTACAACTGGTAGAACTGTTGGTTTCCCCGCTAATTTTGAAACACCCTGTTCATCAATTATTATTAGGTGTACAAATAAGTTTCCGCGGTTTTTTATAAAAAATTAGGAATTTATTGTGAAGGAACAGTACATTACGTTTTATTTAAAGTATTTTCCATCATTTGCCACTACTTTTCCCCATCTTTCTGGCAACATTCGGATACCCCGTCGAAAAAACTCTTCATCTTTTGACGCTATCCACAAATCTACCCAATTTTTGGTGTCTTCATATGATGTGAAGCGCTGCTCAGACAGACCATGTGCCATCGACCGGAACAGGTGATAATCGGAAGGGGCTAAGTCTGGTGAATACGGCGGGTGGGGTATAACTTCCCAGTTGAGTGTTTCCAAGTATGTTTTTACCGGCGCCGCAACATGTGGACGAGCATTATCGTGTAAAAGAATAATTTTGTCGTGTCTGGAGTAGTAATGGGCGCGTTTTTCCTTAAGTGCCCGACTCAATCTCATCAATTGTGTTCGGTAGAGAGCTCCAGTAATGGTTTCGCTTGGTTTCAGCAATTTATAATACACGACACCAAGCTGATCCCACCAAATACACAGCATAAGTTTTTTCCATGAATATTCGGCTTAGCTGTCGATGTTGATGGTTCGCCGGGCTTAACCCATGACTTTCTCTTCTTTGGATTATCGTAGTGAATCCATTTTTCGTCACCAGTGACTATACGATGCAAAAAACTCTTTTTTTTATTCCTGGCAAGCAGCATTTCACTCATGCATAATCGGCGTTCAACGTCTCTCGGCTTTAGTTCATATGGAACCCAATTTCCTTGTTTTTGAATCATTCCTAACGATTTTAAACGATGTGAAATTGCTTGTTGAGTCACTTGTAATGTAAGTGCAAGTTCTTTTTGCGTTTGGGACGAATCTTCCTCCAATAGTACTTCTAATTCCATGTCTTCGTACATTTTCGGCCTTCCACTGCGTTCTTTGTCCTTCATGTAAAACTCACCGTTCTTAAACTTTTGAAACCATTCCTGACAACTTCTCTCACTTAAAGCAGCTTCACCATATGCTTCTAGAAGCAATCGATGCGCCTCAGCTGCAAATTTTTTCAAATTAAAGAAGTAAATCAAAAGTTCCCGCAAATGATGCTTATTCGGCACAAAACTTGACATTTTTGCACGAAAAAAATTACGTGATGCTGATACGGAATCACTAGTACTTTAAGGTTATGGTGTTGCCGGATGACGAAACTTGGGATATTACGTTTTACATCTGACAATTTCTCCATAACCTTCTGGTGGGGCAATCTTTTGACAAACCGCGAAAACTTATTTGTACACCTAATACTTTTAGGCCACCCTTTCTATTATAGTGTTTCTTTCGTTCTTGATAACTTGGCTAATTTGCTAACTGTAACCTCTATTGTAGAGTAAGATTTTTCGTTTCCTTTCACTTTGCGAGAATACTGAAATTGTTTGGAAAAAGAACTACATGCTTAGGGCTTTTTGTTGGTATGATAAGTCCGCATGCAAAGCAGATTTTCCTCTCATTTCCCACATACACTCGCTAGAAAAAATGTGCGTACACTAAGCAGTTCCTGGTTATTCGTTAGTAAAACACACGAATAAATTAGTTTTTTAAAAAGATTTTATTGTTTGCATATTGCTTGTGGTCTTGTTGGTTTGATAAGGCCACTTTTACGAAATTAGAATTCAAGGAAACTGAAATAAAAAAAGGGAAATAAGAAAAGTCACAAATGTTCAGTAGAAAAAGTCTGCGTACAGCCACATAATTAGGTGATTCCCCGAAATATAAATCCTTGCCATTTGGAGTAAATTGATTGTGAGTTATTGGTTTATGGCTGTGTTTGAAGTGTGAAAAATAAGGACGTTTTTTCGTTATTTTGTGTGTATAATTGTTATTATGGAATTGAAGCGAAAAGAGATTTGTGTAAGTGAAAGAAAAGTTATAATAAAATTATGGGAAGAAGGAAAAAGTTTCCGCGAAATAGCCAGGATAGTAGGAAGGCGACATTCATCTGTTCAAAGGGTAGTTAACAACTTTAAATCGACGGGAATAATAACATCGAAGCCACGATCTGGTCGCCCATCGAAGTTGTCGATTAGGGAAAGGCGAAGTATTATAGGTTCGGTGAAAAAGAATCCACGAATAACTGCACCACAAATCGCGAAAGATATTGAACTTAAGTTCAACAAAAAAATTTGTGCTGATACTGCACGGAAATTTCGGATCGCTGCCAGGAAGCTAATAGTTTTTTCTTGTAATTCCTTAGAATTCGTGTGGATTTGACACTTGGTCTTGGGCATTCAAAACGAAACGTAATTACAACCAAGGACATCAAGGTCAGCCATTATTTGCGTGAAAGATAACTTTGATAGTCATATAAATATGAAATGGAAGTTGACAGTCAAAGGAATCGGACAAATTTATTATTGAAAAGGGAAACGGGCAAACATGAAATTTATTTGTGATATATGTACATGTATACTTACGTGTAATATTGGTTCATTTGATGGTTTAGAATCTGGAACAGCAAGAACTGTACTCCAGAAAATACGTAGTTAACAACCCTTTCAAAAAAGCCCATCGGCTGTTGTAAGCCAGTCAATAAATCCGGCACATAGGATAACTCGAGGGGATTCCCCATCAGTTTGGCCATATGTTGCGTCGGAGATGCCGAAAAGTTAATAATGATTGGACATTTGAAGTGACCGGCGACTCCGATGAGAAAATCATTTAAGAAATTTCCTAAAATGACTAGGTCGAACGATTCCTCCCTCATCAGTTTTTGCATCTCTGGACTATTTAGCGTCAGATTGGTCAAGCTCATTAAATTACTCGACATTTTTGCCATCAACTTCATCGTCTTAACAATACCTTTCGTATCTTCGCCTAACACACTAAGGTCCAGACTTGGTTGTTCCACTTTAATATGGCGGAATTTCAGGTTTGGTTCTTTTAATGGTATCGTTGTCACAATAGTTACATCATGACCACGCTCGATCATCGGACGAATCATACTCATATGAACAATCAAATGTGATTTCGCTGGGGTGGGGAATAATCCCAAAATCCGCGCTGAATGTGATACGGTGAAGGTCACCGACAGCACTGCGAGTATAGTTAGAACACGGACGCGGAACATCTCGAGCGGCACGCAGAGAGAAACAAGTAAATTAACTAAATTTATTTTTGAGAATTTTGTTTATATACGTACACACACAGCTATCGCTAAGATAAGATACTTTAGGCTTGGCATATACATTCATATTAGATGCGGGTGAGCAACTGGCCGAAATTGATATCTGGACGATGCACGATAATAAGTACGAAAAATTCACTTGCTATGGCGTAATAGCACATGAATGATTTTTACGAGCGCAATGAGTTGCACGTTTTTCATAGCTTATGTTAGTGATAGATTTTTCATATTAAAATTTGGACTCCAATTGAACGTGAACTATCTACTATTTATGGCTCTAAAGGCTTAGGAAAAAAGGGCTACTTATGAGTATGAGTTTTACCACCGGGTGGATGGGTTGAATAAGTTATAAATTGAAGGCAAGAATATTATAAGATCTAATTACATGTCCGAATGGCTGAAGTGGTTAGAGCGCTAGGCTGTCGCAACGAGGATGGCGGTTGAAATCTCACTGGTGGCAGAGGGATTTCTTATCGCGACTATATGTCAGATGCCAGTTGACTCAGCTGTAAATGAATACCTGAGCCAAATCAGGATAATAATTTCAGGCGAGCGCTGACCACATTGCCTCCTATCGGGTACTGTAATCCTGTAGTGTACCGTTACGGTTTCGAATGAAGTGCTCTAACACACTTTAAGACCCTGATCCAATATGGATTCTTGCGCACAACAGTTATTATTATTATTAATTACATTGGCACATGGCTGCGGCTTCGGTGTAATAGGGTGTGACGATTTAAAAAAAATTTTTTTTTCGTTATATATTTCGATATAGGTTGTCGATAGGTTGCACTATTGAAAATGTACTATCAAAATGCTAGATTGAAATTCGAAATATTTCTAAAGTTATGGTACAAAGAATGGTGCGCGCCACAGTTAGGTATAGAAACAAGTCAGGAAATCTGAAGCTTGACGCTTCAGGTATACAAGGTTTTGTGTTTCCCTATGTGAGGGGCGGTAAGTGTATGACAATGCTTTAAGGAACTCCGCTCAGAAGCGGACGTAAACTCTTGGGGCAGTGGTTATAAAATCGTGATGACACGATTCAGAGGCCGTACATCTCCACAGATCACGTGTCCTACTCTCTTCCTGAAAATCATCCACAGGTTATTCCCCCAGCAAGAGGAGGGCACTGACACATTCCCGCAACATCTGAGTGTGATGGCAATTCTGCCAGTCACTAGAGACGAGCTGCTGGAAATTTCGGTAGAATAGGAGGCAATAAAGCGCCAGGCCTGGACGAAGTACCGAATAACCTAAGCTCCAGGTGAACCATCCTCATACAGATTCATATGTCTTTTGGATACTGTGGGAGAAATGTTAAAGCGAGTAATTTATAATAATTGCGCCAGGTTGTTGAAAGCCAGGCGGCCCTTCAGATCAGCAGTATGGGGTCCGTAAAGCCAGATGTAGTGACCGCGGCTTCGCGACGGGAGCGGAATCTCATTCGGCTCTTTCTTAATTAATTTGCTTAAATAATGCATTTCATAATGTGCAATTACCCTACCCTGCTCCCAGGGCAGAGGTGAGGCAGCTGACGATTTGCCTCTGCCCTGGTAAGAAACTGTAAAGCCGTCATCGCTTGACATTTCTGTGAAGTTTGGGTGCAAGCCCTAAGCAAGGGGTTCTGGCAATAGCAGTAACCTGCCCCTCGAGATATTTAAATCGCTCAGTTCTGGCAACGGCAGTAACCTGCCCAGAACTGAACGATTTGAATATCTCGGGTCAATGCTATCAGCCAATGGAGAACTGCGTTATGCACACAAAACCTTTTATATGTACTTCGTTTGTTATGGCGCACACAACGTTAAAGTTTCCTAGATATCGTATGATGTTGGAACTCGAGCATATCGAAATCCCACGCCAGAAACCAATCATTAGACGTTTTCCAGTGATGCCATTCGTGCAGGTTGCTAGCCCACAAATTTCAATCCTTTCTAATCACCTTTCAGGATAAGCGGGGAATACTTTGAATGCATTCTTAAGACAAACTAAAAGGACCACAGAGCAACGTTTCAATATATGCTAGATAACTAACCCTGTTTAGAAATAACAAGTGAGATTAGGAGGATCTGAATTGGTTACAAGTTTCGCTCATTTAAAAGGATTTTTTTCCGATAGCCAGTTTATTATAACAAATTTACAGTCCTTTGCCCTCATTTATTTTGGAATTCTAACGGGTAATTCCGGAGATGTTATTGTAATGAAAAGTAATTCCTTCGATCCTTTTTGCTTATTACACGAAATCTTCGTCAATATTAAGCAATGAGGGACGAGGTTAGGCAAAAGTATAAAATAAAACATAAAAAAACATAACAGTATAAACAAGTCGGGAAACCGGAAGCTGGACGCTTCAAGTATGAAAGGTTTTGTGTATTTATTTTGTAAAGAGATTTGAGTGTGCATTTGTCCCATTAGTATGTAGCACGTAATATATGCATATACTATGTGCGAATATCTACTTTCATGTGATATTGGCATTCAAAGTCTTGAATTTGCACAGAAGCGACAGTTTTGGCCTATTATAACATTGTTAGTAATAGTGCGATTTTCACTAAATCAGGATCATGCTCTATGCTGTAGCCTACTTTGCTGCAAATTTCGCTATTCTAGGAGGAACTGAAGGGGAGTTTTACAGTCAATTACTAAAAATTATAGTTATGTACTATCATTAACTTTATTTGAACAGCTATCGGTATGGAGGGTATTTTGGGGTCTAGGCACTATAAAGTGGCAGCCTCATGGCTTTTTTCAGATTTTTCGGTAAAGTAGTTTCTGAGAATGGGTTCGTTAAAGAAATGATCACTTTCAACCTCCCGCACTCCCCACCTTTCCAACAAGTGTCAAAACCAAGAACGGCTTCAAAAAGTACTAATCGAGACCTTTCATTTGATGACTATATTTGATTTGATTTAATGACTATATTTGATGAATATTTGATGAAAAAAAATGTATACCCTCCTTTTGCGTGTATGGGGACCCCCCCTAAATTCGACGTAAAAGTATGTAACTCACTATATGCGTGAGCGTTCACAGTTCCCACCTTTCTACCAAATTCGGTGTCAATCGCTATAACCGTCTCCGAGAAAAATGCGTGTGACGGACAGACAGACCGACAGTAAACCGATTTTAATAAGGTTTTGTGTTTACACAAAACATTAAAAACGACTTCGATTAAGTAATTTTGAAGTCACAATCTCTTGAGTAGGACCGAATAATATAAGCACTGGTCATTGCAAAAATATATCTGAGCCGAGGAGGGTTGAGACTTAAATTGTGAAAGCTTTTACAACTTAGACTTTTTCATGGATGGCGGTGGGCATTTTAGATATACATGCAAAGTATTATTATTTAACAGAGGGACATAAAATCACGCATCTGCCACGTTTTTCGGGCTTCCTTCTGTTCAACGCGCTTCTTTTACACTACAGTTTTTGTTTCATTTGATTTTGAATTCAGCATCCTCTTCACGAGATTATGAGGTTAGATAACTACGTTGAAGGTGTCATTCAACTTCAGTCTTTCAACTATGAGCCTATGAAAATGAAAAATAAAAATATTTCTTCGTTCACCAGATTCAGTCCAACATAACCACGATTTGATGTCATCAATGTTTTCACTTTTATAAAATCAAGAGGCGGGCAACTGTGCTGTGGATTCTTTAGTTGTAACTGACAAGCCTACCAGAGCATGTAAGCCCAGCTTTAGAGATGTTCTCTAAATTGGTACATAATTCAACCAATCCCAGGCTAACAAAAACCTTATTAAAATCGGTTTACTGTCTGTGTATCTGTCAGTCCGTCTGTCTGCCTGTCTGTCGGTCACATGCATTTTTCTCAGAGACGGTTATAGCGATTGACACTAAATTCGGTAGAAAGGTGGTAACTATGAACGCTCACACATACAGTGTGTTACATCCTTTTACGTTGAATTTAAGGGGGAGTCCCCATACATGCAAAAGGGGGGTGTAAAATTTTTTCATCAAATATAGTCATGTGGGGTATCAAATTAAAGGTCTCGGTTAATACTTTTCAAAGCCGGTCTTAGTTTTGACATTTGTTGGAGAGGTGGGGAGTGCGGGGGGTTGAAACTTATCACTTCTTTAAGGGGGCCATTCTCAGAAACTACCAAACCAAAAAATCTGGAAGAAGTCAGGGGGCTGCCACTATGCAGAAAACCTTTCGTACCTGAAGCGTCCAGCTTCCGGTTTTCCGACTTGTTTTATTTCAACTTCAGTGGCTGTACGGGATACTTCCAATACTTTATAGCAGTTAACCATTGTGGTGTATGTGTCCTTTTTTCGTTCTCAACAACTTATTACAGCTTTAAGAAATCTATCTGTGTATGATTGTAAGTTTGTACAATAGCGATCCTCAATACTGAAGATAAAACTTAACTTGCACGTGATATGGCAGTGTTGTATAAAAAGCAATGGATGCGGGGATTGGCTGGGTCCTAATCATCAGTTGAATTCGATCCGTCGCACTCGCTTTTCAAGAGGCACTGATCCGGGGTGTTTGTTTTTTGTATTTGTAGACCCTTTATTTGACCAAGCCTAACAGAAAAAGTTAACAATCTGTCTTCCGTAACAATTCAGCAGACGGCAAACAACTTACTAAACATCAACAGTATTTAGGATTCCAATCACTTGGGTAGAACAGCTGCGAATCCTAAGGGTTCTCGCCATGCGAAATGGATCGCACTATATTATTCCCAATCAATTTGATGATAAGTGTGTTGATTCAAGGCGCATCAGCAGTTGCATACATGACCTCATTAGTAACACAATGTGCAAAGTTTGACGAAGTAGTCCTATTAAGCCCCGTGCAAGCAGGCATTTTCTTTCAAAGATCCTTTTATTCTCCATTTGGGTAGGACTCAAATTAAACCAGATAGGACACTGGTAGGTGAGCACCAGCTTGAGCAAAGTAAGATAGCAAATAATCTTAACCTAAGAGTCTTCGAAGAGACATAAATGCCTTGCGAGCGCTTTCTAGCTCGACTTTAATGTGCTCATTAAATTGGAGACCCTCGTCAAGACGCGCACCTAGATATCTAACGCACTTCTTATGAGGAATGCATTCAGAACTATCCACGTTCGTAACGATATGGAACTTTCTGCAATTCCTTTTCAAGTTCCTACTGGCGTACGCAAAGGAATTTCTAAACAGAATCATTTCACACTTTCGCGCATTGATTTTCATCTGCCAGTTGTTCGTAAAGAACTTTATGTTTTGTCAGTACTTTAAATATCTATTTGTAAAGAATGGAAAGTCGTACGCGAGCAAATTTATTTTAAAGGAGACAGTTGCAAATATAAAACACAGCATTTTATACAAAATAATCGCCGCTTTTCGCGGTCCTCAAATGAGGAGGCCATTGTTCTTTTGCCGGAAAATTTTCGACTGCATGGGCTAGATTGCGCTTTAGAGACCTCAAATTTCGACGAGATTTATTGCAGGCCGTTTCCTCTAACTTATCCAAATTTGATAATTCAATGAATTCAAATCGGAAATACCTGAAATCCAATCATCCTTCCAAATAAAAGACAGCACATTATTTTAAAGTCACTGCTGTGTCGCTTCCGCGGAATATACCTCGCAAAATTTTCTGGAAGACCCAGTTGATGCCGGCAAACAGAGTATCGCTCAAGGGCTTTACAATCAGCTCTAACACGGTATTTCGGTAGACAGAACCCGATGTCCCCACTTCTTTCAGACACCGTACCGTGATATACCCCACCAAACCATGAATGCTCGTAGCTATAGTTCGTTCTTTTTCCCAGTTTTCAGCTTAAATATGTAGCGGGCTACGCTAAGCAGTAGATACAATAGGACCCAGCTTACTAGAATTCCAAGAATTAGGAGTGTATAGTCTGTTACCCCTTGTACTCCATCTTCTTATCATATATATTGTACTGCCTGGGGCTGACTTAGGCTTGATACCGAGGAGACTTTTTGGTATCTCCAGCAGAATAGACTATACAAAAGCTGAACTTCAAGGGTATACTTAACTAGGGTGAAGTGGAAGGTCGACGACGTGCTCCAAGGTTACCGTGTCGTATTATTCACTGACGAGCCAAAACCGGATCATGGAATTGGAAAGTCCTTTTTCAGAATCACTCAACACATCCGAACCTATAAGACGCCAGAGTATTCAAGACAGAAATACTGGCGATAGAGAAATTTCTTGGCGGCTGAGCGAAATACAGCGCCGGCTATAACCTTTAAACTTCAAAGTGAGTTCAGAGACAAATTGAATAGTCAAGGGAGGTCGACCAATTCTTCATTTTCTGGGTTTCCAACATTGGAATATGATCGAAAATGACAGCGTTAATGTACTGGAAAGGTGGCATTCCCCTCCAGCGCTTCGGCAAGGACAAGATACTCCCGATATGCTACTGGGAGAATCAGGTGGAATCAGCTCACAGTACTTACCAGTTGTTACATCACGGTTACCAGTGCAGTCATTGGTGACTGTTCGTACCTCGGCTAATAGATGAACGCATCATAAGACTTGACATACTTTGCCATTCGCGTTGTTATAGCTGCGGGAGAAAGGCAGGACTCCACTCAAGACGGCCCAACTTTAACTATAGTTAGGCAGCGAACACTAGGAAAGCCATTCTTTGTCAATTCCAAGGAAACTATAAGTATAAATTAAAGGGGCTGATAACTTTTGCGATCTCAGCAGAATGGAACTGTGAAATAAAATTCGTCGGAAATAATTGCGCTTCCCTTGCTCCTTTGCAGCTTTCATGCTCTTGAGGGTTTTCGTGTCAAAACCGCGCATCATAGGGCTACTCTTTACTTTCACATTCATTACTCAACGATGCGAATTCACTGATAAACAAGTCGGGAAACTGGAAGCGGGACGCTTCAGGTACGAAAGGTTTTGTGTATTTCTTAGTACGTAGCACGTAATATATGCATATACTATATTATGTGAGAATATCCACTTTCGGATGATATTGACATTCACAGTATTGAATTTGCAAAGAAGCGACAATTAGTAATAGTGCGATTTCCACCAAACTTGGTGAGATCATGCTCTATACTATACCCTATATTTCGTGGTGCTAGCATGAATTTAAAGGGGGTATTATTAACTTTATTCGTACAGATATCAGTATGGAGGCCAGTCACCATATAGTGACACTCTGTTGATTTTTTCAGATTTTTCGGTTTGGTAGTTTCTGAGAATGGCCCTTTAAAGGAATGATCACTTTGTGTTTACACAAAACCTTAAAAAAGTAAACAAACTCGAACCAAAGTGAGAACGAAACAAAACACTTTGTTTAAAATTATGGGGATAACACATACATCAATTGAAAGATTCTATTTTACAGATGGAAACTGTGATCGGCTAACTGCAGCAATCATCTCATCATCGGAGTTTAGTGCAAATAGGGAGCATTCAGCACTTCACTAATTTTCTGACAGAAACAAGTTAGATTATTTAATTTCTTCTTCAGTCTTCACTCTACAACTAGAGAAGTAAAACGTACATATACACTTTAGTTACTTTACGGGAAACATGAAGTGTCCTTTTTGGTTCAATTTTGTGGCTGCTTTATCGTTGATTACCGTGGGCGAATCGGCCGAAATTCTCGGTTTGTTCGTAACATTCAGTAAATCGCATCCTATCATTCACAAATCCGTTATGGAACCGTTAATTGATCGACGACATAACGTGACAATCGTCACAACATTGCCCTTGGAGGATTTGAGCAAAGGTTATCGACATATACAGGGTGCGGCAGCATAACTTCCTTTTTTCAAAACTCAATAAAAACTATTGTATGCATCGGAAAATATTTATTTATTTTTTATAATGTAGGTACATGTCTAAAGTTTTCATTTACATTGTTTTCAAGATCAAATCTGTTAGGTGACGTCCCCAATTCTCCATACATAGCGTAAACCGATTTCTGGCGTTTGTCATGACTCTTGTTAGCATAGCAGGTGTTATGTTGGCAATTTCTTCTTGGATGTTGGTCTTGAAATCTTGTAGGGTTCTTGGACGGTTCACATAAACACGGGATTTCAAAAAACCCCATAGAAAAAAATCACAAGGGGACAGATCGGGAGGGCGTGCCGGCCATTCCAAATCGCCTCCAATTGAGATAAGGCGCTCTGGAAAGTGTTCCCTCAAGACAGCCATCGATGCTCTTGAAGTGTGTGCTGTTGCACCGTCTTGTTGAAACCAAGTGTCCCCCTAATCAAAATGTTCTAGCCGTGGGAAAAAAAATTCTGTAGCATGTTTACATACCGGTCCGAATTCACTGTCACTGTAACCTCATTTTCCTCAAAAAAAACAGGGACCAATAATTCCAGCTGAGGAAATTGCACATCACACTGTGACTTTGGGTGAATGCAAAGGCTTTTGATGCAATTCTCGAGGGTTGGTGTCAGCCCAGTAGCGCATGTTTTGTTTGTTAACCGACCCACACAACGAAATGCACGCTGTGTTGCAATAACCGAACATCCGTTTGAAAAGTAAACCTCCTCTTGAAGAGGAGACTTTCGATTTAGTTGTGTTTGGTGTGTTCTTCAACATGTTTGAAATTGGTGTTGCTGCTCATTTCAAATGCCCCTTGGTTCTCAGTTTTATGCAACGGCCTATAAGAGTAGTTAACACCATAGTTGGCAATCCTTTGGAGATATCCTACGTTCCTGAAATATTCATGGGAAATGTACAACCACTTGATTTCTTTGACCAAGTCAGAAACTTTTTGATGGTGTTTCTGATGGAAACAACCTTTCTGTCGTACTTTGATTACAAAACAGCAAATCTCTACAAGCGCATCTAATTGAAAAAATCAGGTGGTACTTTTCTCTGGAAGGAACTGTTATTTGAAAGAGAGGGACAGAAGTTCCTGGCAGTAACAAATTTCTGAATTATTCTATTGTTTAAGTTCGGGTTATAGCCTTTCAGAAAAACGATCAGTAGAAAAGAAAAGAACAATTTGACCAAGATTGTCTTCTTAGATATGAATCAAATTGTTTAAATTTCAATGTACAAATTGAAGCAGGAGGGAATATAGGTGTCGACTGTCGATACGCCACAGGCAGCAGCAGTCATCCAGTGTTTAGGAGAACCTTGGATGCAATGAAGAATTGAGGTTGATACAAAACAGCGGACAGTATACGTGACCCTCCGAGGTAGGCAGCAGCAGATCATACCCATCCGTAAGCGAGAATGCTTCAAGAAAATTTGCGTGGAGGCAGATCAACACCCCTGGGGAACAGCGTACGGGATTGATATGAAGAAGATGAGAGGGCGAGTGCCACAAGTGACCTGCACGCACCTTCTGTTCGATGTAGTGAGTGCAAAAACTATGAACAAGTGTTGGACGTCTTCATCATATTTGCGGTAAGTGAGGAGGAACTTGGGAGATTTCCCGAAGAATCGGTGATAATAAAGCTCGTTGTTTGGATGCTTTTCCCAATAAAGCCCTGAAGCTGGCTGTTAAGACCACACCCGACCCGTTTATCAGGGTATTTGAGGCATGCATGACAGAAGAAGTTTTTCTTGTTCCCTGGCAGAACCAAAAAGTATTTAGTTTTGCTTCCGAAGCTCAATAAGCGGCAGCGATATCCTTCATCGTACCACCCGATCTACTTTATTGACATGTTAGGAAAAATTTTCGAAAGGGTCATCTACAATAGGCTTCTCCTTATCAAAGAATATAGGGATAGCCTATCGGAGGGACAATTTGGATTTCGACGTGGCCGTTCAACGATCGCCGCCGCAGACGTGGTTTAAACATTACTTTAAAAATATTTTATTGCCCGACTTTCATTTTGAGGCACTGTGTTCTTCTTTCTTTTCAGCCTTTGTCCCGTTCACAAGCGGGGTCGGCTCGTCGTGATCGTTTTCGCCATTTGGTTCGATCAAATGCTTGATCTAGATATAATCGCGATGCTTTTAAATCCCCATCCAGCGTGTCAAGCCACCGTCGTTTCGGCGTTTACGATCGACTTCGATGTTCAGATCAATCTTGGTGAGTGAATTCTCGTTAGCGCAAATCACGTGACCATACCATCAAAGACGCCTCTTTCGCAATTTTTCCCCTATCGGTGCAAATGCATATCGATCACGGATATCCTCATTTTGGATGTGATCAAAACGTGTCACGCCACTGGTTCAACGCAACATCTTCGTCTCCATTACCGCAAGACGTCGTTCATTGTCTGTTATAATCGGCAAATACTCATAACCATAGAGAGCGCCTGGACAGACGATATCGCGGTAAATTTTAGATTTGAGGCCTTCGTACGTACGTACATCGATGATAAAAAATATCAGTTGTGGAACACCATTTAATCCAGGCTGCGCGAAGCAATTTCACAACGTAATTCTCCATTGGCTGATAACATTGACCCGAGATATTTAAATCGCTTAGTTCTGGGCAGGTCACTGCCGCTGGCAGTAATTTTGCCTGTTGCCGGATCGGTCGACAAAAACTCAGTTTTATTCAGATTCAATTTGAGACGGCGTCGCATGAGGCGATAATTCCATATTTGGACAAGCTGCTCGAGATCATTTTTGCTATTAGGCGCTGGAAAAACGTCACCTGCATAAAGCAGCGTAACTGCGGTGGACGTTGGACGTACCGTGTGACGGTGTCCATAACAAGAACAAAGAGGAGTGTTAAGAGGGCACTTCCTTGATGAACACCAACAGAGACACGAAGCGGTTTTGATACATTCGGCACACTTCGAAGTTTACTTTCCGGATCGTGGTGGAGCAATTGACCCCTGCTTATGAGTTCTACTGGCACCAAGTGTTGTCATAGAGCATACCAGATAAGCTCGTGTGACACAAGCGTTTGACAGGCTCTTTCTAAATCCAGAAATGCAATGTAAAGAGGACAATGCTTTTCGATTGTGTAAGTGGAGGATGAACAAACTCCTCAGTTGAAATTTGCTCGAAATATTCTTCCCATCTATACGTCGCGGCTCGACGGTTGGTAAGCAAAGTATCGTTCTTGTCATTAACGCAAGAGAAGTGTTCGATATCCTGTGTGCGTTCGCATCGGTTTTTGGCAGGTCGACACATCTCGAGTGTCCAGTTTATTGTAAAGATTTTTGTAATGGACCCTCCGGTGACAGCGATCGCTTTCTTTGCTTCCTGGTTGGCATTCTAAATTTGGTAATCGTCGAGAAACTTGTGATAGAAGAGTTTTATTTCACAAACTTTCATTTCAACATCGTCATCCTGTACTGCTTACCTGTTTTGGTGTCCCCGAGGGTTGCGGAAACCGCTTTGTGTGTGCGTTTTCATTTCCACGATTTTTCCACATTCGCAGTGATTGGTAATTGTATAAGTGAGATCAATTCTTCTTTCTCTCACGAAATTGCCATCATTTAATGTGCAGCGGTCCATTGCATTCTTCACGTTAATTTGTCGGTGGTTTGATTCGCAGGACGGGATCAACGGAGGATGTTGAGGTGCAATGGTCTCATAGAGAACGGCTTTGCAAACAGTGACGGTGGTAAAATGTCTGCGTCTTCTGAGAATATTGTCGATTTGCGTTTTACTGTTCCCACTATAAAATGTAGGAAGATTTGGCAATTGTTTGATGAAATTATGTATTCATAAGTTCAAGGTCATGGCTGTTCGCATCAACGAGCTCAAACCCCTTTTCCCCATGGCATCTGCTACCGTCTGCCTTTTCATGTATATGACCATTAAGATCGCCGGCAATGACGATATAGTTATTAGTAGGCAGGTTACAGGTCTTTGCATCGAAAAGTTGCCAGAAGGCGTCTTTCTCGGCATCAGGTCGACGTGTATGTCGTGCGTACGCGTTGAAGAAGTGAATAGTGCGATCAGCTGACATAATGGTTAGCTTCATTATCCGGTCATCAAATCGTCCGACTTTTTTGATGGCATTATGGAAACCCTCTAAGCTGGCAATGCCAATACTGTGTTGAGTGTGTGGGCTACCCCAATAGAGAGAATTTAATAGCCATTTCTACCACGTTCGCGTTCTAAGTCGCAGCTTTTGGCTGTTGCTTACAAAGCGCAGGTATCAATGGGTCTTTTCCTTAGGGCTCTTGCGAGTTCCTCGGTCTTTCCAGTTAGTGTGCTAATATTTAACGACATGTATTTGTTTTGCTCGGACTAACTTTTTGACGTTCTGATGCCATCCATGCGTCAAGAACCCTTGCCAACAGGACCGGCACCCGTCGTGTCATATCGACTGAGGTGGGCGCCCTAGCATTTTGCCGAGGGTTGTTACACGTTGTTTCTAACTACTTTGGACGCATTTTCTTGGGAACTGTTTACCAGGTAGTACACATCCTCTATTTATTCATTAAATTCTAAATCCCGGAGTTTGTACGTTTTCAGTGTCCTAGTGACTCTACTATAATTCTAGACCTAACTGCCATAACTGTATTCATTGAACTTTACCTTCCAACGCTTCAGGGGGTTTCGTCTTGATAACAATTTGACAAAGAAATGTAACTTTTTTACTATCACGGAGTGTAGGCACGTACATAGATTGTATAGTAGCTAGCTTAGCCACGCAACGCTATCTCGATTGAACCATAGATACTTAGATACTAGCATGGTGTAATATTTTACCGCAACGCGAAATACACATTCAGTTTCTACATAGCGCCCGAGTAATCAAATATTTTTCGGCAGTTCCGCAGTAAAGATGTGTCGTTTTTTGATTTTAATAACCCTAATGTCACTGATCGCCGTATGCGAGTCAGCTAAGATTCTCGGACTGTTCACAACATTTAGTAAATCTCATCTTATTATTCATAAATCCGTCATGCAACCGTTAATTGACAGAGGTCACGACGTCACGATCGTTACAACATTACCTTTAGAAAATATCGATAAACGGTACCGTCATATACAATTGGATGTGCCGCCATTACCGAAAGAGTTCATGTCGGGGATGATCAAGGATACGAAAGGATTTCTAGGCGGTTTGACTGCAATGAAAAGTGCCATTGACTTCGGTTCCCAGCACAGCAATTTAACTTTGCAAGACCCAAGAATGAAGCGTCTTATGGCCGAGGAAAAATTTGATTTGGTCATTTTGGGTTTCTTTCTCAATCTTTTCCAACTAGGCGTTGCTGCCAGTTTTAAGTGTCCTGTTGTCTTGAGTTTAACGCAAAGAGCTCAAAATTTAATTAATGATTTCGTTGGAAATCCTACGGAAGTATTTTACGTTCCTCATATGCGCTCGGGGTTAAATCAGCCACTCAGTTTCTTTGAACGGGTCAAAAATGTAATAGTTTCTTTGGCGATTGACAAAGGCTTTGCGTCCTACATTGATTATAGGATGGAGTTGCTATATAAGTAAGTGTATACTTTATAATTCAACTTTATTACTTCAATAAATATATACATACATATAATTTGATATAGCTATAATTTCCCCCCGGAAAAATTTCCATCCTATGAAGAGATGCTGAAGAACGTTTCACTCGTTTTGACCATTAGCCATTTCTCAGAAGGTGTCATAAGGCCAGATGTTCCGGCCATTGTAGAAGTTGCAGGAATTCAAGTGAAGCCGAAACCAGAAGAGCTACCAAAAGTGAGTCACAGTTCAATAGTTAACTTCAACGGAAGGTGTAAGGTTTAGAGAACAGGGTCAACCGAATTAGGTGCTTATTTAATTTTTAAGGTTTTATATCAAAACAAAATTTCATTAAGTTTGGTTTATGGCCTGTTTGTGCGAATGTCTGCTCGCCCTTTTATTGAAAATTGCTGCCCCTATTCAGATAAAGTTTTGTGGACATATGATATCTCACATATATAGTAAAAGGAATGATTCTTTGTTTAATTGTGGGGGGTTCTCAGATAAATGAGGAGATGTAAAATTTTTTCCTTCGAATCTAACCGTACGATGCGCCAAATAAAGTGCTTCGATTAGTACTTTACAATGGCAAAATATTAGAGGGATAATTCGGGAATGCCTATGAAAAAAGTGTTGAACCTGGTCTGAAGTCAAGGTTCCTACGATGAGCTTAAGTGGGTGCAGCAAATAAATCCAGTAATAAATAAATCTGAAACCGGAAGCACAGTGCGAAGATAACGTACTCCTGAGGTCCATCATCGGTTTTAAACCTGAGCGTCCTTTTACGGCAGAAGGTGTCCAAAATGGGAGCGAGATTGTTGGATACACCAATTGTCGAGACTTCTGTATATGGCTTCAACTGGCCGAACTGAACGCATTTTTAAGGTTTTGTGCGAAACAAAACCTTATTAGAATCGAATCAATATCTGTCCGTCCGTCTGTCTGTCTGTCACCCTCAATTTATTCGGAAATGGCTAGACCGATTGTCACGGAAATTGGTAGGGTCATCTGATCTATTGTTCCCTTTACATGACGCCGTTTTGTGTTAAGTTTAAGGGGGCTCCCCCGCCATACATGTGAATGGAGGGTGCAAATTTTTTTTTTCATAAAATGTGCCATTTCGGGTATCAGACGAAAGGGTTCAATTAGTACTTTTCTAAAACGGTTCGATATTTGATATCGGGTGAAACATAGGGGAGTTAGGGCTCAAAATAAGACCATCCACCCGAAAAATTTCAAAAAAATCACAGTGGTGCATCTCTACGAAATCTACGCCTCAAAATACATCCGGTTCCGGTATCTGCACAAATAAAGTTAATAATAGTATATTTCCACATTTTAGAAATTTATCCGGCAGCCCCCCCTTATGCCCATCCCAGGAGTATTTTGCATGGGTTTAAAGGATCACATACTGCACAATTTGGTCAAATTTGCAGAAAGTTCAACTATTATTGAAAAAGTTATGGGGGTGAAACTTTGCCATTTTTTGCTAATTTCGTGCATTCTACAGCGAGTATGATGTCCTCATCCCATATCAATTCGTCAATACCACAACGAAGTAAGTTCATATGAATGGGGTCTGAAAGAATTATTTTCTTTTATGTTTTTAGCTATTTACATATGCGCCTTGGTGCACAAAGTACATCGGAAATATGGCTACGATCAATTTATATGCGTGGATACATATGTACAGTATTCGGAAATATGCAGTTTGTTTGTTTAGGGTGAGGATAATATCTATGGCTGTAATATGTACGTATGTTATATAGTTTGGAAAAATATGAGGGATTACGTTGGATTTGTAACTATATACGGAAGAAGATAAGATGAACACAAAACCTTTATACCCGAAGCGCAAACTTGCGATATTCCGATTTGTTCAGGTCCAGATGTGGATGGGATCTAGGCATGGACGCGTCACATGCCTTAGAAACAGATTGTGTGACATGAAGAGCTTTTTCCGTGCGCCTTGGTTAGTTGGTCCAGTCACACTTTGATGAAGGTCTGCTCATCCATGTCCCTTTCGGCTTTGGGTATGTTATTTGCGTACCGTGTGGCTGCCTAATTAGTTCGAAGGCAGTTACCTGGAGATCATTGTGGGCTAGAACTCACTAACCTGCTAAATTAAAGAACGCGTCAGTGCTGGGCTCACGAAGGTCAGGTAAATGCAGACCTTCCTTTTCGAAAGATGCATACATTACCTTTGCTGGCCGGAATAATATCCAACTAGGCAAAAGCCTCCAATCAACTTCGGTCCTTTGCGTTATTCTCACTGCTTCCCCATTCTAGGGCCAATGCATTTAAATGAACCTCAATTTTTCATTGTAGTCAACGCTTTCCTGAATGCTGGTTATACCATCCCTTCAAATGTTCGCACAATAGGCATTTGCATTCCTTGGCAATATACATATAACTCCCCCCGCAACTTCTGTATCGACCGGACCGGCCCTTGTTGTGTACCTACGCAAAGCGTCTAAACATGAGGCCCTTAAAGCTCCCCTTTCACGAAATTTGCCCACTGGTACTCGCATTGTGGCCGCTTGAGTTCTACCATTGGTTTCCCTCAGATTCACAATGGATTCTTCACCAAGTTCCTCCAATTTAAATTCGTATTTCAATGCGCTGCAAATTTTTCCTCTGGATGTTACTTCGCGGGAATCGTGGCACTGTATATAGCTCTCATGTTGTTGGGTCCGTACCGTGATATTTTCTTCAAATGAGTTCTTAATTTGGCTATGAAAGCAATCAGTTTTGTCCAAGCTGGATTTTTTCAGCTCAAACATGAGATCGCTCTTGAGGATCCTTCGGATTTTGCTTACATTTCCACCTAGACCATTTAGGTCGGGCTAGCATTGACATTTTTTAATATTTCTGTGTACTGCAGATTAACCTTACCGGTAGGCAGGTAGGTGTCAGTGGCTGCTAGAAGGAACCCAACTTGCGCTTTGGTGCGTCGTTTTGATGCTAAGACCATGACTGTTGTTATGAGAGGAAGGAGGCAGATTCTAGCCGGCTCAAATCTTCAGAGCCAGCCCGTAGCATTCACGAAGAAAAGCAGCTCAGCCGCTCATCAGCGAGAAATCTCTCTCAGGTTCCCAAAGAAGGGTTTACCTAGTGCCCGTAGCCTGACTCTACCTAGAGCTGGGCAATCGCAAAGGAAGTGCCTGAGCTGCTGCTTGCCCCACCAGCGTGGAGGATGTCGTTGGTGAGTACAAAGCCTTAATGGTCACTTGGCTGTCGGTAATCATGGCTATGTTATGCTTGGGGCTTGTATCATGCGGCAGACATCGACAGGCTTCCAGTATAGCCAGTACTTCCGCTTAGAATACACTGGCAAAATATAGGAGATCATACGACTTGAATATGCTGTGTGTATTCAAGAAAACTCCCGCATCGACTCCACAGACCATCTTTGATCCGTCAGTGAAGAATACTGTGTCATTGCCTTCCAAATCGCCGTCGGTCTTCCACTTTGTGGCATAGCGCGTAGGGAATACGCATGTTTCTCGAGATACTTCGTCTAGGATGTTACTATGGCCGCAGGACTTCGCTTCCCAGCATCCGGGCTAACATATTTTATTAATTGTGGAGGTCTAGGAAGAGGAGATGAAGGAGCACATTGAGGGCGCCTTCCGGGCAGGACTGCAGAGCTTCCGTAGCACCTCCACACGCGGGGCTTTAAATCCGATTAAGCTTTGTTTTATTGTACCTTTTCCACAAAGCCTGCCATCATACAGTGGAGCAGTACGTTAGGATTGGACGCACCACAGCTGTGTACATCCAGAGAACCATCCTCGGCGGGAGACCCCGTGTCTTTGCAAAGGTTCTCTTGCAGGCATAGCAGCCTATGTAGGGCTTTTTAACCCATAGTTCTATGTGTAACCTCCAATGTAGTTTTGGATCCAGGATGACACCCAAACACTTTACATTGGAGAAAAGAAGCAAACTTTGTTCATCCTGCCGCGGTATCACCAAGTTATTATTAAATAGATGAAAAATAACCGTCCGCAAAGATGTGCTGCTCAAAACGGTCAAAAGAAGTCAGAAAATATCACAAACTGCTACCAATTGAAACCAGAGGTTAACAGTGGAAAATGAAAAGTGAAGTGATACCGTACCAAAATAGCAATACTCGTTTATGACTGGGTACGTCACCGTCGGCTTTGTTTAGCTGCTTCGGCAAAGATGAGAACCATACACTCTCCTGAATTTGGTGATCAGATCTCAGAGTCTTCAAGAGTTTGCATCTCTTGTTGACAGCGAAGTATTGTGAAATTAATTACGCCCTGAGAGCTTTATACTACACACTCGGAGAAGCGCTATTCTTAATGAATCTCGTTCTATTGTTATTTTATATATATTTATTTTATTTCAAGCTTTTACTCGATCAAAAGCTACGAACTGCATTTAAGAAACCAAATGCATGGAACGAACAGTGCCAAGAAGCGATGAATGTATATATTTACAGTGCGTATACTATGCATAACGCTTCAATAGTAATAGTAGTGGAGGTTAAACAGTGAACTTAAAAATCATTGAATGTTATTCCTACAGATTAGAAGCTCGTTGAAAATTATCTTTGAGCACATCTGTGCTAACGTCCGTTTGCAAACAATTTATTTCTCTGTTGATACCAACATTTACTACTCTTCATTATTATATGTTATTACACAATTATTTATTCAATCGACGTAGCAGTCGTGTCTACATTAATTAGTCTGCAGTTCTCGGTGTTCCTTCATTCCAGTCGGGTGTTGTTTGTCTTATTCTAAGTGGAAATGAAATTCGCGGCTTTGTCGACTATATTGGTGGGATTCACGCTTTTCATCGGAATCAGCGAATCCGCAAATATTCTGGGCTATTTCATAACCTTCAGCAAATCCCATCTAATGGTCCACAGATCAGTGATGCAAGAATTAATCAATAGAGGACACAATGTCACAATAGTCACCACATTACCATTGGAAAATTCGAAAAAAACATTTCGTCATTTACAATTGAAAGCCCCGGAGCCTCCCAAGGAATTTATTACGGGAATAATGAAAAAAGCAAAGGGAGCATTTGGGTTTCTCGGCACCTTGATGGGGACAACGGACTTCATGTTGCAGTATAACAACGCGTCCTTACATGATCCCCAAATGAAGCGACTAATGGCTGAGGAGTCCTTCGACTTAGTTGTTTTCGGTTATTTCTTCAATTCATTTCAAATCGGTGTCGGTATGCATTTCAAATGCCCGGTTGTTATTAGCTTCATGCATCGGCCAATGAACCAATTAAATGATATGGTCGGCAATCCATTGGAAACTACATATGTTCCGCATATGGTATTGGGACTGTCCCAGCCACTTGATTTTCTAGGACGAATTAAAAACTTGCTCCTGGCAGTGATCATGGACATGGGGGTGTTTTCCTTTATTGATTACAAATCGAAGCGGTTTTACGAGTAAGGTCAATATTCTTTCGAAAAATATTCGGAAAATATAATGGACGTTTTCATCGTAGTTATAATTTTCCATCCGAAACGTATCCACCGTACGAGGAGGCTCTTAAAAATGTTTCGCTTGTGCTATCTAACTATCATTTTACTAATGGTGTGGTGAGGCCAAATGTTCCAGCAATTGTTGAAATCGGAGGAATTCAAATCAAACCGGATACTGAACCGTTACCAGACGTAAGTTGGTCTAAATTATTCTGTTCCCGAATAAATGAT
Source organism: Hermetia illucens (assembly GCF_905115235.1). Taxonomy (NCBI): domain Eukaryota; kingdom Metazoa; phylum Arthropoda; class Insecta; order Diptera; family Stratiomyidae; genus Hermetia; species Hermetia illucens. Next base: position 93,423,218 of record NC_051849.1, on the reverse strand, counting down.
GATGATTTGTTTGTATTCGGTCCAACTTTATTTTAGGTATTGAATTCCACATGTGTCTACGTATCTATTGGAATTTTGTACTCCCAGCAAAGAGCAAATCTACTTAGGTACTAAGAAGTTGTCAAGTAAGTTTGAGAACTCGGCAGAGCAAATATTATCCAAACCCTACCTATGTAGTCTTCTCTGGTCCTCATGCATGTATACATGCAAAACAGTGTGTAATTTTTTTGTTCCTTCCAGTGGAGTCATGTAAGGTATTACATGAAAGCTCTTTGTTTGCACTTTATAATGCAAAGTTTTAGAAAAAGTTATAGAGTGAGGGGAGTAGGGAACAAAAGAGTATAGTTATGCATCAAATGCACACCGTCAGAAACTAATTACCCAAAAAATATGAAAAAACTACGGGGTTTCTTCCTGATATCTAGGGCTCATATCCTCAATTGGCTTGAAACCCTTATCAAGGTTATCCTATTATAGAATTATGAATTTGTTGAGCAATATAGGCCACAATATGGAGCATGATGACATGACAAAGTTGCCTTTTTATAGTAAATTTACTGGAACCCATGACATAAAACGTCAATATCATGCTAAAGAGAATATTCTGATATACTGAATGGATATATATTATGCACTACGTTCAGATAGAACAGTCGTGCTCCCAAATATTCTCATATAAGTGATGCACAGAACCTTTCATATGAAGCATCGACCTATTGGCTTTCAACTTGGTGAATTTTTTTTCAACATTACAATTCTGCACCATATGGAATCAATGCTGTCCTACCTACCCCTATGTCAAGTGTGCTCTTAACGTTTTCTCTGTTAACACTATTACAATGTCATCGCGATATGTTTGTCACCTGCTGGACAAATATTGCTCCGTCTCAAAAGCTTAAGAATTCTTACTGCAGGTGCTGTCCTTATTTTTTTATCCATCTTTTATTCATTGTACCTCCGAGATTTTCAATTCCGACGTTGGATTGGTTCATTCATTATCTTTCACACCTTTTATAAATAAGAACTGTGTGTGTATGTGTATGAGGTAGGGGAGAAGCGAAGTTCTTCAGCACTCAAGCCCTAGTAGTCAATTGTACCCGATTCTCCCGTGTAACGGAATATCATGGATTCGTTTATGCAATGCAGGAGATGATGCTACTCGCCGCTGCTAGAGAACATTAGCACTAAAAGCTCAGGAAAGGCAATTACTATATAGAAGAATCCCTATTCTAAACATGTGCCTAGTTAGTGAATTACACCCAGTTAGAATATTCATAATACTCCTGCAACTCTACCTGCTTTTCGATAGGTCAAACCCTGCAGTATGTTTGTTTGGTTCTGATAAAAATAGTTTGGTGTATCTAGCAACACAGAAGGTTATGGCCAGACATTAATAGCAGCATTAGCCAATGTTGCTAATACTCCAATTGCCGGTTCCGGTTCGGGCATGGGGGAAAATGAACCCTCTTTTGAAAAGTCATCCGAGCGGTACAGATAATGCCTCGTTGCCAATCGTCAGGCATTGATTCGCTTTCGCACACTTTGAGCATAAGTTGACAAACCGCTTGGTGTAATTGGGCGCTTCAATATTTAATCAATTCGGCTGTAATTCCATCGGCTCCTGCCTACTTATGATTTTTAAGCCGATGAATTAATTGCACGGACTGTTTCTTCTATATTTGGTACTGGCAGTATTTGTCGGCCGTCTTCAGTTGGCGGGTCCTCCAACTCGCCGATGTTTTGGTTGTTGAGCAGTTCATCAAAATACTCAACCCATCGCTCCAATATGCCCATTCTGTCGGAAATCAGATTTCCCTCTTGCTCTCGCAGGATGAGCATCGAGGTGTATAAGGCTTCATCCCGCTGTCTTGTTAGTAAAGCTTCCGCCCCTGGTGCGGTTGCTCCCTATACTCAGACCTGTTGGATCTCCTTCCTTTTTTCGTCTATGAAGTCGCTTCTCCGCTCCCCGGAGTTCGTGATAGCCCTCTGCGAGTGCCCGCGTTCTGGGCGAATGCAACATCACTCGGTATACATCATTCTTCCGTTCCATTGCTAGCTTACATTCATCGTCGAGCCAGCCGTTCAGACTCTTTTTACGACTGGGGCCCAGTATGCTTGTTGCCGTATTCATGATAACGTTCTTCAGGTAGTTGTGAAGATCATTTTTTGATGCTTGATCTCTAGGATCTCTGTTGATTGTTATTACGGCATCTATTTCCCTCTTATAGGTGTTGCAGAGGGATGTGCTGTGGATGGCTTCAATGCTAACTCTCATCTGATTGTCAGACGAGTTTCTAGGTAGTGCTCTTGGTCCATCGCGGAACACCATGCCGACCAGATAGTGATCCGAGTCTATATTGGCCCCCCTATATGTTTTGACAATCATCGAGGTACTGCCTCGTAGAACATATTCTTCTCCGACTCTGCAGTCTCCTCTGTAGAGGTGTGAACGTTAATAAGGCCTTTGGTTCTAAATTTGCCTCGCAAGCATAGAATGCAACGCCGTTCGTGAATGTCGCGAATGCCGATAACACCAGGTTTTTTTTTTGGCTGACTAAGTAATATCTACTCCGAGCATATGATTTACTAAATGGCCACTATAATATATGGTGCAGTGACTCTTCTCTAGGAAACAGCATAACTTTGGTTTTCCGTGTAGGGTTGTCAGCCAAACCCAACCCCCAACTTGGAGGATCTGCTGCTTTAATTTGTCCCGTTTTTAAACGTGAACTGATCCAATATCAACGATTTTGTTAAAATAAACCCATGGCTCTTGTATCAGAAATATGTATATAAGGGCAGTTCTGCAATCTTACCAGTTTTGCTGCCAGTAGGTAAGAAGAGTTTTTCGGATTAATCTTTATGTTGGGAGACATAAGTGTAGTCCAATATGAAAGCCGACGCTAACGTTTGCTGCGTCCAGTGTGGATGTAACCGGGGTTACCAGGTTACCCCGTCTTTTGCTGAAAGGTCCGCTTTCATACGTCCGATTTCCCTGGATATCTCGCTTGGTGGTGTAGCGACACCTATGTTCTCATTTCTAGGAAGATTCGCCTTCTTTTATAGTACCATTCGCTGTAATCAGTTGGGAGCCTTCCCAGGTTCACGGTGTTCAGGAATCATGGATCTGCTTTGAAATACCGGTTTATATCCATTGCATCCACATCACCAGCTTCCATTTCTTTCGCGTTTCCAGTTAGACGCGGAAGGTTCTGGCAGACAAGATTTAGTCTTTAATCCCCCCTCCTTTGCGACTGAAGTGTCCGTATACACTGGATGCAAGGTTTCCACTGAAGTGGAGAGCATATCCTCCGCAGATTTCTCCATAGAAAAACATGAATCTAATGAGGTCTTAAGAATCCGTGCCTCGCCCGCAATTTGATTTCTCAAAATCTCGTGCGAATTCGAAGTCTATGACTCTTTATCACCATAGTTAGTCGCGCATTCTCACCATCGAAACAAAATCATCATCAATGACGCAATAATAAGTATCCGGTCTAGGCTTGCCTTGGTAAGGCGCTCCAGATAGCCTAGTTTTTGGCCGAGGTTTACCAATTCAACATCAATAATAGCTATCGGGTGTCCTATGCCATCACTCCATCCCACGCAGACTCTGAACGTATTCTTTTTCTACAATAGGTGTTGTCCCTATAGACTTTCCGGACTAGACCATTTTCGTTCATTCGGATAATGCGATTGCCCACCGCAACCTACTGAGCCAAATTTTAACCAATAACCAGACGTAGTAGCATTCATAAACTTTATCGTTATAGTGGCTACGCAATCTTTCTCTATAGGACCAACCGTTTTTCGATGGTTTTTTCTCTCACACCCGTAATTTTTCATGGAAATTGTCGTTATATCCGTTATTGATTCTGATTTTCGCTCTAGGTAGGAGATATTATGAACGGTTTCAAAGTGCTTCTCTTGTATTGTTTTTAGTCTAATATTGTCGGAAAAGGCTAGCTGTTGGCTGGAGTTTAAGAAGATAGTGCATCTCCCAGAAAAACTAACAGCATCACGGGTTACTTTTTTTATGACCAGATTAAAAAGGATGCAGGATAAGGCGTTCCCCCGTGTCAGATTTTGATCACTAAGCTCTCATGTACAGTTTTACACGGGCCACACTGCCGTGGGAGGCCTAGAAGTTGTTGGAAACATGGTATAGCTTATGACCATATTCCAATAGTTTTTCCGTTGAATGCCGCAAAAATTGATCTGTTGCCGATTAGCCTGGAATAAAGCCTTTTCGTTATGGACTGGTAATTTTATTAGCCTATTGGGTTATTCGGCTCAGGAAGATAACGGAGAATACCGTACAGACGGTACTTAGCAACGTACCTGTATAATTGTTAGACGTTTTAGTGTATGGGGCAGACAATGTCACGTAGCCAGTCATGAGACATTGAGTCGCTGTCCCAAAATCTCGAATAAAAGTTGACGAGCCGCTTGTTTTAGTTGATTGCCACCCGGTTCGGATATAATTCCTTTGGTTTCTAACGACTTATGATTCGTAAGCTTTGGCAGCATGATAATCGAAGTATACATGGTTTCACCCTGCTGATTTATTGCTAAAATATCATTCTGACTTTTCTTGCGACTGGTATCAAATATGCTTGCAGCCGTACCAATAGTAACGTTCTTCAGGTGGTTGTTAGATCATTTACTAATCTTCTGAGTACCATGCCATGTAGCAGGTTTTATTTTTGGCCGACTAAGAAAGGTTCACTGGGTGGTTATGGTGTAGTGGGTTTATCAGGAAACGGGTCCCTGTCCAGCGCATATCTTGGCTTTGTAACATGCAATTCACCAGGTGTGGTTGTTGACCTCACCGATAATAATAATAATCGTTGGCGCAACAATCCAGTTGGATTAGGTTAGTGTGTTAGAGCACTTCATTCAAGACCGTAACGTTGGACTACAGTATACTGTAGGAGACAATGTGGTCAGCATTGCGCTCACCCGAGATTATTACCCTGATTTGACTCAGGAACTCATTCACAGCTGAATCAACTGGTATCCGACGTCAAACCACGATACAAATCCCACCAGTGCGATTTGAACCGCGACCTTCCGTACGACCGCCTTGTGCTCTAACCACTCAGCTATCCGGACGACCTCACCAATTCCTAATCTAAAACGTCAGTTGCAATAATTTTGCCTCTTTTTAGGCCCAGGGAACTCGCTTGCATCATTCTCCGTCCGAAGAACTCCCTGTTATAGAACTCCCAACGATCACCACGTGGAGGTAGGTATAGGTACTGATGGGCAGGTGTTTTGTGCGCGATTGTGGATACCAACCCACGTTTTCGCTCTTGGGCTTATACTACCCGTTGACCGTCTGGAAACTTACTTAATTTATGGTGACAAGGTGTTGTACGAAAGCTTATAATCAAAGAATTGTATTTCTTTTATTTCTTATTCAATCTTTGAGTATTAGTCAACAAGTCGACGGAGATATGAGAGATACATATATGCAAATGTAAACTTATGAGCATGAATTCTTTATTGATTTCAGTAGTTGAATTTCAATTTAATCTTTAGTAAGCTGTGCATAATATACGTTAATGTGGAAACTCATTTTTAGTATGGCAATGTACATATGTACTCGTACATACCAGTATTAATGATAATGAAGGTCGATGACAATAAAAGCAATTGAAGACACTGATGATCATTGATTTGGTAGCGGTGACATTTTTATAGCACTAACTCCTAGACCTTTTTGTTCACATGTTTATGACTTAGCAAGCGGGGACCGGTTTTACTTGCTTTGTTGCTAAAATGCAAATACATTATTTTGAAAATCCCATTCTAGATTAAAAGGGTCATAAGGGTCTATAACAATCTAGATGATGCTTTAAAAGTTCCTCTAAAGAGTGATCAGGATAATTAATGAAGCAGCGGACATTACAATGATGCAAGCAAATACAAACTTACATTGGCCGGTAAAGAGAAAACTCATGACGGAATAATAATATATTTTCAAGTAGGTTTACAGCAGTTCCAAGTTGGGCATTTCCGGCCATTTGAAGTGTCCAGTTGTTATCAGCTACATACCGATATGAGTTATGAAGAATACTTATAATTGGCATTTGGTCTTAAATATCCTACATACGAGTATATTGATGTGAACTTTCAATTGTTCGCTCTGCGTGGTTAAAATTACATGGTTTAACTTTGTCTGGTTCACTTAGCATAATTAAACTTTGCATTGTGCAAAGTACCCTTATATAGGAATAATTCATCAGGCAAAATCTGATAGTTGAACTAAACAGATCCAGTGAGAAGCCACTGAATAATTATACTTATATAATTGCTTTTTTTACCTTGTCTATTTCAGCTTTACTATTTGTTTACAGCATTTCGCTACCACATAGTTAGATGGGATTGCAAGAAACATTACGTTTTCCATATCTCTATTTTACACTTATGCAAATTAGTTTGCATTCTCAAAGCGTTTTTAGGGAGTTTTACTTAGTTTGTTCGTAAAATGTTGTGAAATTTTAGTGGCTTTTCTTCTGAAGTCTAGATTGCACTCAAGGGTCAACATGTTTTTATGAATATAACAAAAAAACTAATTAGCATTTTAGTTCCCGTTGAATAATAAAGTTGAAATTTTTAATTAATATCTCTTAAACTTTTTCAACAGGATATTAAGGACTTCTTGGATGGTGCTTCTAAAGATGGAGCAGTATATTTCAGTCTTGGTTCTAATGCACGCAGCGCTGACATGAATTCGGAAACAATCAAAATTCTCTACAATGTCCTTTCTGAACTAAAGCAACGCGTTATCTGGAAATGGGAGGAAGACACACCACCTGGCAACGCAGCTAACATTCTATTCAAAAAGTGGCTTCCTCAAGATGATATTCTGGCTCATCCCAACATCAGACTTTTCATAACTCACGGCGGACATGGCAGCGTAGTTGAATCAGAATATCACGGAGTGCCGATGGTTGGCATCCCCCTTTTCGCTGATCAGTTTTCGAACATGGACGGAGTACAGAAGGCTGGATACGGTCTTAGCTTGGGAAAAGAAGAAATTACTGCTGAGAAGTTTAAATCCATCGTTGAGGAAGTCCTATATAATCCAACGTACAGAAACAAGGTTCAGGAGTTTTCTCGAATTTATCGAGATAGGCCTATGAGCGCCAGAGACACAGCCGCATATTGGATAGAATACGTTATTAGACATAGAGGTGCCAAGCATATGCAGAGTCCAGCTGTACATATGAACTTCATACAATTGTATGGGCTCGATGTGTTTGCGTTTTTATTCGTTTTATTCTATGTTATGTTTAAAACTTTAGCGTTTGTTTTTAGGAAGGTTGTTCATTTGCTTTTTGGAAGGAAGTGTAAAGACCAAAATAAGGAAAGCAACAAGCACAAGAAAGATCAGTAGTCGTTTGTACTCAGGTTTATAATTAAATCAGTTTTTTGAATAAGTTTGTGATTTCTATAAACAAAGAAAATTTAGACGAGCTACTCGTAGGCTATCAGCGCTTAGACTCATCAATGATATGTGAAAAGAATTGCGTTGCCCCCACGTACTACGTAGCCGCTTCTCCGAAGAGCTAGTTTTCTGTTTATGTTGCTCACAAGGCGAGTAAAAGCAGGTAACTGCAACGATATATTTGAGGGTCTGACAACGATATGCGACAAAATTAATTTCTCTACATCATTTGACTTTAGGGAATCTTCAAACATGAAATCAAAGACTGTTAAAAGAGAAATGGGTCAGTCCGACATAAAACAAAGACGTTGCTTTGGGAAAAATCAGAATGATGGAATTTGTGTCAATGACGACAAACTATAGTAAATTTATGTGAACGCACTCACTTTTTCCCTCGTACCACAAATTGCCTGCATCACCCGTTCTGCATTTGTAGGTAGATCACTCCGTCTTGTGATATTCTGTAACACTGTATTATCAATGCGTCTAATAAGTGCTTTTTCTTCGCCATCTGGTATAGTATGAGCAACTGATTCCTGTGATATGGGAAAGAAATAATTTACCATAAAACGCAAAATTGCTGCGTTGCTGAATAAAGGGAAAATCACATACTTACATGCAAATAAAAACACAAATAACAGAGGATCAGAGTTAGATGTGCCCATTTCTAACTCTGGCTCATCTGAGTGGTCATGGGATATGGCTGATTATTCGCTCACAGATAGTCACCACTTGCCTATTCTAATTAAGAGTCCGCCTATTCAAACCACAGCAAACTACAAAAATGCGTCTCGTTAACTAGTTAACTACATAGTCCAATCTTAAACATTGAACCTCAAGAGGATATGGACAATTTGACTAAGGAATTTCAAAATTGCATCTCATGGCATGGTGGAATAAAGATAGATATTTTCTTTAAAGCAAAACAAAGCGCATATGAAAGATTTAGGCAGATGCCAAACTGGATAAACTTTTTTCATTTACTACATGTCAAGCCAAAATGGGCAGCGGCAGTCAAAAATGCAAAGAAGAATGCATTGGACCAAACATGGGAGGATTTAGTTAAGAATCAGGGAGTAAAATCCTTCTGGAAATCCCGTAGACAATTCCAAATAACCACACACATAACTGCGCCAATAGAAACAAAGTTGATTTCCTACAAATGCTTAAGGATCAATACAGTAATAGAACTACAGTTCTTCCCAATTTTTATGGTTTTGTGTAAAACAAAACCTTATTAAAATCGGTTTACTGTCTGTCTGCCCGTCTGTCTGTTTTTTCCCAGAGTTGGAAATCTTCCAAAGACACTGGTAAACATGTTCCAGTGTGTGGGAATTTTAACCACTAAAACCACCCCCTAGCTCCTGTCCTCTTTCCCGCGGAACCAAAACCAAGTTCCAACCAAAAAGCATTTCGTCACGGGGTAGATACGGCTCTAGTGTCTCCCTTCGCCAATCGATTGTATTCGCAACCACGCCTTTCTCGCCTCCCCTGCCTCTCTTAATCTGCACTGAATCCGCCCTACCATGTCGTTCACTGCATTCCAGCTCTCCTCGCATACAAGCATTTTACCAATTATATTTTCCGGTGCTAGTGTTCCTCCCAATGTCTCCTCTAGGCTCTTCCTTTTCTCAGCCAATCTAGAAAAATGGAAGAAAACATGCTACGAGTTCTGCGGAATACCGTCGCAGCTGGTGCAGTTGGGTGAGCTGTACAGTTTAAACCTATAGAGGTGTTAATGGTAACCGCCATGTAACGTGTGAAACTGTGTGAGATCATAGTTTATCGCACCATGCGTTCTCTGCTCCCACACCTTGATGCTGGGGATCAATCTGTTGGTCCACCAGCCTTTCGCTTATTCCCACCGTTGCTGCCCCCTGCTTAAGGATTCCTCCTTTTCGGCGTTTTTCATTTGTGGATTATAGGAAGGATCTGGTCCATCATAGATACGGGCCATCTCATCGGCCAAAATGTCGATCGCCATTATTCCGGCTACTGCCGCTTCATCCGAGATGCTTCTATAACTACAGCACATTTTTAGAGCGGTCTTTCTATACACCGTGCTCAACTTTTGAGTTGAGTTGATTAAATTGGCACTGCGTAAAGCAGTATGGAGCTCACCAGTCTAGCCTCGCATCTATCGTCACTCCAAGGTATTTAATTGCTGGCTTTGAAGGGATGATATGCTTCCCTATTCTGACACGGGCAGTGGTTTTCTTACGCCGCTTCATGATAAGCACCGTCTCTGTTTTATCTTCCGCGGGTGCAAGACCTGCATCTTTTAGCCACTTCTTTATAGCAGTAATTGCTTCGGATGAATATAGTTCCACATCTGCAAGATCTTTTGCAAAAACAATCACCGCTATATCTTCGGCGTAACCCACTATTGTGCGCTGGCAGCTGGGACATTAAGGACATCTTTATAAATTATGTTCCACAATAGCGGTCTCAGCACAGAGCCCTGTGGAACACCCGCGGAGACAATGTATTCTTTGGTTCCATTGCTTGTATCGTATCAGAGACTCTACCTGTCAAATAGCTGTGCACAGCGCAGTTAAGTAACTTGGTACACCTATCGCTGCCAATGATCTCCTTACAAGGTTCCAACTGGAAGAGTTCAACGCCTTTAGCACGTCAACGGTGATCACAGCAGAATACTTGCCAGCGCCACCCGTTCCGTGCATCGCATTTTCAGCTAACCATTGACCAGTTTGGTGGCTTCGACTGTTGATCTGGCCGTACAAAAGCCGAATTGTCGGCCTGATAAGCCTCCCAGACTTTCCACAGCCGGGAGCAACATGTTGTAGATTATTCTCTTCAACATTTTTCCCATAGTGTCCAATAGACATATAGGCCTGTAGGAAGATGGTTCACCAGGAGACTTACCAGTTTTAGGCAATAACACTAACCTCTGTTTTTTCCATGCCTCAGGAAAGATCTCATCCGCCAAGCATGCTCCAAACAACTCTACGAATATGTCTGGCCTCGACCAAGCGGCCAGCTTAAGGGTTTTGTTTGGTATGCCGTCGAGGTCGGGAGCTTTGCTGCCTCCCAGCCTACCGGAAACCTCCAGTACTTCTTCCTTCGTTACTAGGAGTGTTACATCCACATCTAAAGATGTCTATAGACTGTAAGTCCTTGAATTCTCCTGAGGAAACAAATACTGAACGATTTTCAGTAGGAGATCGGGACATGTAATTTGTGGAGCTGTCTGACCACTAAATTTTCCTGCAGCCCTGCAGGCGCTTCCCCGTGGGTATATATCCGCCTCTGTACAGAGTTGCTTGAAGTAGTCCCTCTTGCTTCGCAGTATAGCCAGCTTTAGGTTTGGCCTTCCTTGTAGGCTCGCTATTTCATCTCCTGGTCAATCCTACTCATTGCTCTCTGAGCTGCTCGTCTGGTCCGATGGTTCGCTGACCGAAGATCTGACAATTCACTATTCGACCAGCAGTTTGGCCTTCTACTGTGGAAAATATAACGTCTCGGCCTCGATGAGTCGGATGCCTTCGCGATACATTCCGTGATGGGCTCTTTACCATGGAGTACCTTGAATAGTGTCCTGATCCAAACACACATCTATGAATGTATACTCGTCAATTGCTTTCGCAGACCAACTTGACGTTCACCTCATTTTTGGACGAGCACGTTTCGAACCGCTTGACTTGCTCTTCAGGTCAAAGACGATTGCCTGGCGATCACTATGGGCCCCTACATGAGGATGCACGATTCCGTACCTTACATAAGAACAAAATCTATGAGCGTCAGATTGTGGATAAAATCCGGGTCAATAGCTTACGGTGGGCGGGTCCGCGGTAATCCGTGCGGATGACGGTGACCCAGCCCGGAAAGTCTATAAGGGCAATATCTATGATAGAAAAAGAAGACGAGGCAGAGCCTGCCTAAGATGGAGTGATGGCGTAAGTCAGGACGCCAGACAGCTTTTAGAGATATCCAATTGGTGGATCTCAGCGTAAAACCGGGATGTCTGGAGTTCCTTATTAAGGCAGACCTAGACCGGACAACGGTTGTTGCGCCGTTGATGATGATGATCATTATGGGTGTACTGTTCACTGACGTTCCAGGACATATCGCGAGCTAGTGAAGGACCAACACAAGTGAGATCTATAACCGAGCCGGACTGCTCTTTCCGGTAAGTATTAACCTGACCATCGTTAGCCAATATGATATTTAACTGCGCGAAAGCCTCCAAGAGAAAACGTCCTCTTGCATTCGTCAGTGAACTTCCTCATTCGGTGGAGTCCATGCATTGAATTCATCGATGATGACTTTTGGTTTCCGTCCTTTTGCATCCAGAAACAATCTGTCCAGCATTTCCTCGAATTCGGCCAACGTCAACGTGGAGGAGCATAGCAGCTGGAGACGTATATGCCGTCTATTTTTGCCCATACGAACCCACTTTTGGACTACCTCATACATTCCTGTATGGCTTGGTCCCCGCATGCCCACAAAGCCGCCCCACCTGTTGGATCGGCTAGCCATACATTATTGTTAGGGTTTCTATAGGGTTTATTTATCATAGCTACTTGCATCTCTGATTCATGGGTGGTCTGTGAGAGCAGATTTTGCGCGACCCCTATGATTGAGGTTGAACCTCATGTCCTCTCTGCACTGAGCGCCTTTTTGAACTCGAGACATTTGCCTCTTACGGCAATATGCCCGCTATCCAGGCCCTCCTTTCCATCACAAAACATGCATTTGGGATCCTTGTTGCACCACAACGCCTGCATCGGCTAGACCGATTAATCTCACTTGTGTACACTCTCGTTAGATCTACGTACGAGAGACACTTGAAGCATCCCTTCAATGAGATTTGCTCGTTAAGGTGATTAGCTTAAGGTGAGCAGCTTGCACGCTGCTTCTGCCTCCTGCGAGTTTTGCAGTTTGAACTGCTCAGCTAAGGTAGTGCAGATTTCCGCCTTAGAAGTGACTTTAGCTAGATCGTTGCAGTGTAAAGCGATTACACTAGAGTACGGAATCATCACAAATTACAAATGACGTCGTTACGAATTAAAACTTTTATTCAAACAATCGAAAATAATTCAAGAAAAGAAAAAATAACGCAAACACTTTCAGAACAGCACGAGCGATCTGTCGTCGTTTACGGCTGGAGGCAGAAGAGGGTAATTCCTCTGCCGCCAACCAACAGCACTTTTTTCACCGCCTGCTTCCCACTCCTGTGGCGAGCTCTAAACTGAGTGGAGAGCGCCGGGGGCGTCATCTAACCGCTCGCATTCGCAACATTCGAAATAAATTTCCAGCATGGGATGTCCCCAAGTCGTTGAGATCAGGGCCAGCTTTCACTCTTCTTATTATGTCTGCATAGGACGTACCACCCGTGCCTGGAATAATGATTGCCTCGGGACGGATTCTAATTATCTCCTTCTTCTTTTTTGGTTTCCTTGGTGCAAACTTAGTCCAACCGTCGTGTACCTTTTGAGACATCGGCTCCCTCGGCGGCGCTAGTGTTTATGCGATTATTTTCCCGCCTACAGAGATTTTAGGCCCCTTCTTTAAAGCAGGTGGTACGCCTTTTTGTTTTTTTGGGAACCTGCTGATGTCCTGGATGTTCGTCTATCTATCTGTCCGTCTGTCTTTTTTTTGAGGAGGTGGTAATCTTCAAAGGACACTGGTCTGGACACACCAGTGTGTGGGATTTTTACCCACTAAAACCAGCCCCCGACTCGCTCTCTGCCCCACGGAACCACCATAAGGTAATACCTTATAATGGGGCGGAGTCAGCTCACTCTAGCTTAATTACCTTTATTCTATACGCGACATACGTGACCGCGCTTTTCTCCTCTCCTCTGTCTTTCGCAATTTATTTTGGTCGACCACATCCCAATTCTCTTGTTGTGCTACCATTTTCGCCACAAGATTTTCTGGTGCCAGCACCTCTCCTAGAGTCTCCTCTAGATTCCTCCTTTCTTCCACAAATCTTGGCAGTGGAAGAATACATTCTCTGGATCCTCTGGGGCTCTATCGTAATTTGGACAATCGGGTAAAGTCTCCAATCGCAGGTATCGGCGATATCTTCCATGTACCGTGAGAAACTGGGTGAGATTAAAATTAATCTCACCGTGTCGTCTCTCCAACTACTCCTTCATGGCAGGAATGAGCCTGTAAGTCCACCGATCTTTTCCCGAGCATTCAGTCTGTTCTTGCCATCTATTTATGGATCTTTCCCTCTCGGCTTTCTTCGTCTGCGATGAGGGAGAAATTGGCTTCGTATTGTATATGATCGTTATCTCAGCTGCCAAGATGTCAATCGGAGCAATTCCTGAGACAGTCCTGAAGGCAGAGCATACCCTCAGGGCTGTCCTGCTGCTCTGCACTCAGTTTATTAGTGTTAACTGACATCTGCAACGCCTCCCTCCAAACTGGGGTCGCATAGAACATGATTGAGGTCACCACTCTGCCTATAAACAACCTAGAGTTATAGAAATAAAACTAGGTAGCTTCTCCTACCAAAATATACTTTAATAGTTTGTATATAAGTATTTCGAGAGCTACTTACTCTCTGCCTCAGTACTTAAGCTACTAAACCATTGGGAAGTTTCTCCTGTTTTTGAATCAATAAAAGTTTAATGTGTGTAGGTACAAATTATAAAAAGTTGTTTAAAAGTTAAAGATACATATGTGGGTACACATTCCAAAAAGGTAAAGAGAAAAAGGTAAAAAGGTCCCCATGCAGGTATGCACAATTCTCCTCAGAGAGATGCCGTGCCCCGCCCACTTTCGGCATCATCCTTGTTAGGACCATACTTGCAGTGTATGATTAGTCACAAACATACTGTACGTGTTGCTTATAGCTGAGCTTCTTATCTATCACCAACGGAAGCATCTGATGGTCGGCTTGGAAGTGATGATATGATTCCCGATAGTAATATAGACGTAATTTCTCTGCCGGCGCTTAGTGACGAGGGCCGCTTTTGTTTTTTCCTCCGGAAGTGTCAGACCAGAGCTCTCTAGCCAACTTTTAACAGAACTGATTGCCTCGCTTGAGTATAACTCAGTATTTTCGAGATGCTTTGCAACAACAACCAGCGCTATGTCGTCAGCGTAACACGCCTCCTCCGCAAGGGGAAGATTAAGTACATCGTTGTACAGGATGTTCCACAGTAGTGGGCCCCAAACGTGTGAAAACAGCGTACTCCTGGGGTTCGTCATCGGTGTCATACCAGAGCTTCCTTTCAGTTAAATAACTATCGACGATAGCAGCGAGATAGGCGGGAATACCAACCTTCGCTAAAGATTTCCGTATTAGATTCCAATTGGCCGAGTTGAATGCATTTTTCACATCTAGGGTTACTACCACGCAATATTTGCTGGTATTATCCTTTGCGTGAATTGCGGAATTCCTAGATTGGCTAAATCATAATGTATTGTGAAAATGTGCAGATCAATTGAATTATGCAATTTAGATCCAAAACAAGTCGGAATACCGGAAACTCGCGCTTCGGGTATAAAGGTTTTGTGTTCATCTTATGTAAGAGACGCGCATTTCTCTGTCCCTATATAGCTACAAATCCAACATAATCCTTCATATTTTTCCAAACTACGAGACATACGTACATATTAGAGCCATAGATATCACGCTCACCCTAAACAAACAAACTGCCTATTACCTGCTGTACACATATATGCACGTATCTAAATTTATCGTACCCATATTTCCGATTTACGTCTTATATCTATCTGAATTAGGCACTAGCCGCAAAGTTCATTAGCACGCATATATTATATACCTACATATACACATGTCTGGTTGACAAATAACTAAAAAACTAAAACAAAATAATTGTCTGCGACCCAATTCATAAGAATTCATTTCGTTGTGGTATTGACGAATTGATATGTGATGATGACGTCATGAGAGTTGTAGAGTGCACGAAATTCACAAAAAATTGTAAAGTTTCACCCCCTATAACTTTGTTAATAATAGTTGGATTTTCTTCAAACTTGACCAAACTGTGCATTATATTCTTCGTTATACTCATGCCAAATTTTGTATTTCTGGGATGATCATAAGGGGGGGTGCCGGGTAAATTTCTAAAATGTGGAAATATACTATTATTAACTTTATTTGTGCAGATATCGGAACCGGATATATTTTGAGGCCTAGATTTCGTAGAGATGCACCACTGTGATTTTTTCCAGATTTTTCGGTTGGATAGGTTCTGAGAACGAGACCTGTTACACTTTTTGTGGGTCATATTTTCAACCCTTACTCCCCTATGTTTCGTCTAATATCAAATATTAAACCAGATTCGAAAAGTACTAATTGAGACCTTTCATTTGATACCCTACTTGGCTACATTCTGTGAAAAAAAAATGTGCACCCTCCATTTACATGTATGGGGAGCCCCCCCTTAAACTTAACGCAAGATGGCGCCACTTACTGCATGTAAAGGGACCACCAGATTACGTACTCTCACCAATTTTCGTGACAATCGGTCTAGCCGTTTCCGAATAAATCGGGTGTGACAGACAGACAGACAGACAGACAGACAGACAGACAGACAGACAGACAGACGGACAGACGGACAGACAGACACCGTCACCATTCTAATAAGGTTTTGTTTCACACAAAACCTTAAAAAAAAATACATACAATACATTTACAATAAAATCAGTTATATTAAAAAATGTGAGTATATAGAACATCGAATCAAACTAGGAGTTCTGCTAGGTCGTTAATAACACAGAAATGAATAATTTTAGCACACTGACCCTATAACTTGAAATTTAGAAAACTTTTTTACGAATATTGTAAACTAGTATTGTTTATGCGTGAATAGTTTATTCTATAGTTATTCTATAGTGTGAACAACATTAACTGCTAGCGCTTTGCATGGCTTTAATTCCAATAGTTTCTTTTCTATGCCTCTGCTGCGCTTCTGCTTCTTTTGTCTTCTAAAGAATTCGTTTCAACATTGCAACTACCGCGTCCCATGCTGTATTTGTACTTTACCAGATTTTCCACTGTTAAACGGGTATTTAGCCCTGTTGAGCTCGTGTGTTTGAGCGCTGAAATAGGCAAGTAAAAAAAACGTGTTCCGTATCTGCGGCTGCACTTTCACATGTAGGATAATCGGCCGATCGTCGGCTGTGTTTAGGCCCACCTATATTTGGACGCATTTTTGCTAGTGTTGAGCTGATCTTAACCGTTTTCCACCCAGTAAGCTCTAAAAGGGTGTCCGGATAGCCGAGTGGTTAGAGCACAAGGCTGTCGTATGGGGGGTCACGGTTCAAATCTCACTGGTGGCAGTGGAATTTGTATCGTGATTTGTTGTCGGATACCAGTCGACCTAGCTGTGAATGAGTACCTGAGGATACCAAGGGGGGCGAGCGCAATGCTGACCACATTGCCTCCTACAGTATACTGTCGTGTACCGTTATGGTCTTGAATGAAGTGCTCTAACACACTTCAAGGCCCTGATCCAATATGGATTGTTGCGCCAACGATTATTATTATTATTAAGCTCTAAAAGGGGTTTAAAGCTCAGCTTGGAGTCGAAAGTTACTCCCAGGTAATTCAAGAATTTTTGTTGTGGGGGGTAAGGTGAATGCGTTTACGCACATAGTGTTGGACTTCCGCAAACGCAACGCTGGCGGAATACCAACTAAACACCTCCCTGTCATCAGAGAAATAGCGTGGAACCGTTTGACATATTATTTCGGGCTAGCCCTCCTGCTCTCCCGGCTTTCGGAGCTTTCAAATCTGGGAATTCCTTTCAACAACGGGAGGGGACGGGAAGAAGGGAGCTGTTGTTAGTTCAGGGAACCCCTTACCGTCCGATCCTTCCGCCGGTCGAGCTCAATCTTCTTCGCAATAAGAAGAGCCCGAACATAATGCGCAATACGATTCCAGCTGCCTCTCTGACAATGTTTTCTGGAGAGAGCTCCCCTGTGTCTGCATAAAGCTACCGCAAAGGCCGTCCCACCTCTCGCAAGAGGAAAAGGTGTGCTCAGCGTCATTCGCCACTTCTTTGCAGAACACACAATCAGCACATCGCGCCTTCCCAATCCTGTGCAGGTAGGACTGAAAACCTCCATGTCCACTTAGAAGTTGGGTAACAGTAATTAATCTCGCAGTGCATTCTGTTCAACCACGGGTCTAATTTGTCGATGAGCCGCGCAGTCCACTTGCCCCTTGGCTCATTTTGACAAGAAAGTTGCCACTCGGTAAGGGTGCGTTGACGTTCTTCACGCTTTGCGTTCCTTGGCAAGGAGGGCAACGGGGATCACTCCCGCGATCACCATCACAGCCGGTTTGGAGACGATGTGATAAGCAGACGCCAGTCGCAAAGCTCCCCGCCTATGTACTTGAGCGAGGCGTTTAAGTTGCACTCCCTTGTCAAGGCGTCAGCCCATCCGCACCATAGAGAAGAACCGACTGTGTTGCTCCCATGAGGAGACGTCTCCTAGTTGGTATAGAGCCGCCGACATTCGCCATTAGCCGACTCAAGGCTGCGACTCCAGCTGCAGCCCTCTCCGCTGCTGCTTTGACTTGCTCGAGGAAGCTCATCTTCGAGTCGAGCATTAAACGAAGGTATCTCAGATCGATATGGGACGCAGGGTCGGGGTTCTCCTTCTGGTCCATGACTACTTCGGCTTTTTCCAGCGCGAGGTTGAAACCGTGAGCAATCATCCATCCGCTTACCTGTCGCATCAATATGCCAAGTCTGCTCTGCGCCTGTTCAACAGTGCGTCCGGCAGCAAGTGCCTCAATGTCGTCTGCATAACCGACCAGGCGCGACTCTTCGGGCATACCAAGTCTCAGCAGACTATCGTAGGAAGCGTTCCAAAGGTCCGGCCTTAGGGTGGATCCCTGTGCTACTCCCGACGTGATTTCCATCCTCCTTTGGCCCTCTAGCGTCTCATAGTGCAGGGAGCGGCTTTCAGTTCTCTAGTGTGCCTAGCATATCTGTCCATCTTACGGAATTGAAGGCATTTCTGACATCAAGCGATATGAGGAGCACTATCCGTCGAGATCGGCGGCTGTGTGCCCCGATTCGATTAAATGCATCTACGACCTCCCTAACCGCATCCACTGTAGATTTCCCTGTTCTTAACCCGAACTGCCTTGCGGATCAGTCCGCGGCAGCACAGATCACTTCAGCGAGTCTACCCCTGATGAGCTTCTCGAGCACTTTTCTGGCCGTGTCAACCATACACAGCGGTCAGTATGCAGACTGGAGCTCCGGGTCTCCTTTACCCTTAATGATCAACGAGAGTCGGGCCACTTCCCAGAGACAAGGAAAAATGCCCTCCTTCAAGCAGGCGTTGAATACTTCAAGCAGCAATTCTGGCCGTTGGCGGAACACCAGTTTGTAAACTTCCGCCGGGATGCTATCAGGACCTGGCGCCTTCCTGTTTTTCATAGTGAGAACCGCTTCTTCGATCTCTCTCATTGTGAAAAGGGGGTAATCCACGACGCTTTCCGCACTATTTGCATCAACCCGTATAGAGTGTCTGGGGAACAACGCCTGCACAATGCAGTCCATCTGGTCCGTGCTCAGTATGCAGGGCTTCCGTAGAGCCCCGATTTTCCGGGTGACAAGCTTACAGCCAAGTCCCCACGGGTCCTCATTCACCTCGTTAACAAGATTCTGCCAGCCGCGAGCTTTGCTTCTATTTATAGTGCTGCGGAGTCTCCTTTTTGCTGATCTATATTGTGCCTTTATGGCACATGTCTCCTCGTTGGCGTGCAAATGTTGTGCCAAACGGCGGAGCTTATGACATTCTTTCCGTAGATCGGCAATTTCTGCCGTCCATCAGTATATAGAAGGCTTGTCGCGCCTGGGGCCTCTCCGGGGCAAGGAAGCCCCACACGCCGTCGTGATCAGGTGCATCACTGAGTTTACGACTGTGTCAGCCGCCACACTACCACCCCCCGGAGTGCCCCCCAGCGCGGCCCTACCTGGTCCAAGAGCTTCGACGAACTTCCCGATGTTCACCCTCGCGACATTTCACACGCAGGGGGAGCATCATGTTGGTGCTCGCCGGCAAGCAGCGTCAACCAGTTCAAACGCAATGTACTGATGATCACTTGCCAAGAAGTCTAGTAGGACTCGCCACCCGTCCACCGAGGATGCCAGAGATTGGGCGCCGAAACGTTGGCGTGGATCCGGTGTTTAAAACTACGAGCCCGGATCTCGTCGCCATTTCAAGAATCCGTTTCCCCCTTGAGTCTGACTGGGGCATGCCCCATTCAAGGGCTCTGGCATTAAAATTACCGCCAATCAGAATTCGTCCCTCCGTGCTCGAAACGGTGTCCTCCAGAGCATCAAGCCGGTGCCGAAAGTCCGGCATCGTCTCATACGGCGGCAGGTAAACGGTTAAAAACGTTATCCCTAAACACCGGATCCAAACAAACCCGTTCCGCCGGCCTTCGCCAAGAAACAAAGGCGAACGTTGTCCCGAACCCACATGGCAGCGGTGCCCGGTAAATCAAGATGCCATGAGGGCGGGTCCTTGTTTTGGTATTGCTCGCTAATCAGCACTAGATCAGCATTTACTTCCGCAGCGAACTGTGCTAGCAACTTGTGAGCGGTTGCACTCCGGTGCATGTTAATTTGCAAAATGCGGATCATGGTGTTCGCACCTTAGCCCTCTCCAATTCCGCCCTGAAGACCGGATACCGTCCCGAGCCCGCAGTGTGTGCGACGCTTTCGCCAGACGCGCCACGATCCCTGCAGAGAACACAACTCTCGCTTTCCTTGCAAGTCTTCGCTTGATGATCCGCTTGGCCGCATCTCCGGCATGCTGTCCTCCTGTCCAGACAATTCCAAGCTGCTGACGTGTGTCCATAGTCCAGGCACCTGTAGCACTTGGTGGGGACTATCCGCATTCGCACCCTGCATATTACCCATCCGATTTTGATTCTCCCGCTGCTAAGGACTTTTCTCGCATATTGCTCGGAGACTTATACCACGGCGAGCTTTTAGCCTCTAGCATTTACATCTAGACATTCACGCTTTAGCGCCTCCTCTACTTTGACCATTTCTGTGAGGCAGTCAAGATCCCGTATTTCTAAAGAGCACATGGGTTCTAGGCTGGAAACGAGAGCCTTCTCCCCCAATAGCCCCTTGACCGTTTCGAAGAACGTACTTTTATTGGTCATCTTTGAGCCCAATTCGACGAGAACTCCACCACTCCTCGTTTTCCGTATCGAAGCCACCTCTGCTCCGTTCTCTTCGGGTTTCATCCTGTAGCGGATTTCACTAAGGACTTCCGCAAATGTCTTGCCGGCTCTACTCAGTAAGCCGACGGTCTAGTCCTTCTTCGCTTTCTCGTTTTCTCTGCTCCAAGCTTTTGGTTGGCAGCCTCCTTGTTTTTGAACAGGCGTGTCTCTTGCGGCGGAGTCAGTTGTTTCTTTTTTTCCTTTTTCGAAGTCTTCTTCGGGCACGTTGTCCTCTTTCCGCTATTTTCCGTTTGACGCCAGCAGCATTCTCAGCGGGGAGTGCACTCCAAGTTCGTCTATTGAAGTAGATGCGGTCCAGTAGTTCCTACAGTTCCATCAGCCCGTTTTTGACGCCTTTGCTGACGTTCCTCTGGAGGAACGTTGCTGACCGCATCGGTTTCACCTCTGCTGCGCACTTCCTGATGAAATTTTCCTCTTCGGCTCTAGCGAGGACGGTCGAATGCACTTCCACTCAATTCAAGGATGGCTGCAAACAACATGTGCATCCGTACAAATGGTCAGCGGTTTGCCGCTTTGTTAAGAACACTAGCGTCGTCTTTTGTTTGGAAGCTTCGACCCGAAGCCTTCAATCCAAGGCTATAGTCTCGTTCACGTAAATCTTTACATCGTCGCACTAATCCGAAGTTGTAACCACTCCAAACCCATCTGTGAATTCAACGACAACAGCTTGCCTAGCTTCTGGGAACCGTAGCTATAGAACCGCCATCATACATGACTGTGACTTCCGGAAGTCAAACTTGAGGATATTGGTTGACCTATCGGCCTACCTAACTTCACGATCTATACAAGCTTTCGGATTTTCCTCCCTGCGGGGGAAAGACCCTTCTTTTAGGCAATCTATGAATTACTGCGCGAATATGCTTGGTGCCATTTTGATTGTTAGTTTCAGCGCTTTATTGGGAATTTGATCAATACAGGGGGCTGCGGTGGTCCTAACAATTTCACTGCGGAGGGATGTCTCCAGCGCGCATTGGTATCGTTGGCAAGGTAGTTTCCGAATATTAGGGAAACAATGCCGAAAATATCTCCCGCAGTAATCTAGGATACACTGTCTGCCTGTTAGAGGCATTTTTCTCAGAAACCGTTAGACAGATTGTCACAAAAGCTTGGAACTGTGGACCCCCTTGCATGCAATGAATTGCATTGTTTTGATATTGGTTGCTAAGGAGAGAAATAGAGGGGTCCGAAAGAATCAATTACGCTAAGAAAGTGCCAGAAACTACCCACTCGAAAAATCTGAAAAAAAATATGCTGGTCCATACAAATGGTATCTATAATAGGCCTCAAACTAATCCCCCCTGCGATATATATTATGTTTTGAAAATTAACTGCTTAGTCCCTTTTCCTCCTTTTCCTTCATGAAGCGCTGAGCTTCCAACTTGTTTTGTATTTTTAACAGTAATAGTCGACTTGGTATTGGCCAGAATCCCTTCAATATCTTGGTCAGTGCCGATATATTTTTTATTGGTGTAGAACATTACCAATTTGCTTTCCTAAGTTTTTTATTTTTTTTATTTTTCAAGGGAATCTTAAAGTTTGTGGTTTTTAGACCATTTATTTTGATATCTTTGTGTCCTATTCTGATTTTCAATAATTCCTGGATTGATTTAATTTCGTATTGTGTCCCTGAGACTTCCATGTAGGTTTTCAAGACAAAACTTGCCCAATCTGTCGCCCTGTCCAGTTAAAGAGCAAGTTTTCCTACTGTTCATGAATCGTTATCTTCTCTAAACTTAACATTAATATTACTTATTAGAACTGTCATTTCATTATGTTCAAGCTGTCTAAAAGTGGCACTTAACTCGTTGTAAAAGTGTTCAACTCCATTTTACTGCAATCTGCTGTCGAATGTTGATATTTATTGGCTTTGAATTTAATTTGACGTATATTACTTTCTCCAAAATTTGTATCTAATTTATTATTGCTGTGCCGATGGTGTTTGGTACTATTACAGTAAAGCTGTACCTTATTCATTCTGCGCACCTGTAATAGGAATTCTACTTTGTTTCGCAGCGGTTTTTGACACCAGGTGCTCATCAACTTCCAGTTCTCTCTCCTTTGCCGGCCGCCCACAATAAGCAATCTTGCATGCAAACCAACTAGGCGTCCTAGACTGCACCGTTCATATATCTACCAGATGTGCCAGCGAGCTACTGTTAGGCCAATTATATACAACAAAACAATAAACGCTGTTCAAATATTTTTTTTTTGTGGGAACCGAGACACTTTATGAATGACATTTTTCCAACAAATCCTGGAGCACTAGGAGATTGAGTCAAGCGAAATCAAACAAATTTTACGCAACTAGGGATCAGCAAAGAGCTCACCGAAGAAAGGCGGAGTCCTCTGTGAGCGTGGAGGCAGTTCCTTGATTTTGTGATTGGAATTAAAACAGAAATTATAAAAAATATTTATTCCTAGAATTTCGCACCTTAACATCAAGAGTTCAATATTACTGATTTTTTTTCTTAGAACTAGTATTCTTTTTACTCTTACAAATTCTCCTGCATAGCGCCCCTATAGTCATCGACCAAATAAATTTAATTACTTTGCAGACTACATATGCAACACCAATGAGGAAAGCAATAACATCAAGTCCATAGTATTGTATGGCATTCATGTGAATTGCCGGGCTCTGGAGATGCTTTGCTCCTTTATGCCTCAAAACATATTCCATCCAATAAGCAGCAGTATCCCTCGCACTCAAAGGTCGATCTCTAAATATTCTGGAAAATGTCTTTACACTATCTGTATACGTAGTATTTTCCAAAACTTCGAGAACAGCTTTACGGAACAGGTCCTCCGTCAGAGTCCCTTTGTCCACGACTATACCATGACCGGCTTTTTGTAATTTATTTGCATTAGAGAATTGATCGGCGAAAAAGGGAATTGCCACCATTGGAACACCATGATATTGGGCTTCTGCAACTCCTCCACCACCAGCATGAGTAATAAAAAGCTTAAGATTTGGATGAGCAAGAATATCGTCCTGCGGAAGCCATTTTTTATAAAGAATGTTAGGAGATTCTCCTGGAAGTTCGTCCTTGTCCCATTTCCAAATTACATTCTGTTTGACACCAGAGAGTACCTTAAATATTATATTGATAAAATCAGGAGTTAGGAAGTCGGCACCAATATTTGATCCTAAGCAGAAATAAATGACACCCGTTTCTGCTGCGCTATCTATGAATTCTTTGATGTCCTGAAATGAAATCGTAAAGCGAAATAATGTCAAGTCTTTACTATTGTCCATGCAAATTGGTTTTACCTGCGGTAGTGGATCCGGTTTTGGCTTTATTTGGATTCCTCCGATTTGTATGATGGTTGGTACATTGGGTTGAATGTATCCTTGGCTCAAGTAAGTATTTACGAAAAGCAGTGAAACGTTCTTTTTCATATCTTCATAAGACGGATATTTATCCGGTGGGAAATTATATCTGGGAAGGAAATCGTAAGTAGTTAAGTTAAATGGTTAATGTGTGTGCAGTTTTTTATGATAACATATTAAAAATATGAGTAGTCTGTACTTGGCTATATTGTTTTATTATATATTATATTATATATAAAACTGAAAATGCTGTCAGTAAAAAGTTGGGGTTAAACGTATATGCCCGGAGATTTGACCAATATTATTAAATTCGTTCATATGGGAGTCATAAATAGGCTAATAATCTCACATTTATCCTGGATGCTCATCGGTCGCCTTTCCAGTTCATTTTGTTTGGATATTTACGAAAAAACAAGCCAGAATATTACGTAAAAGGAGGATTATAGAAGAACGCTGTATGCATCAAGTATATGTTACTATTCACTTTTATAAGGCTGGGCATATTCTACAGATCGTTTGCTTCTTGTTACTAATAGTAGGAAATTTTTCAAACTTCTTGATTTTTGTAATTTTGCGTTGATTTTAAGATATTTTTTCAAGAAAATTTCGAAATTATAATACAGTCGAACCTGGATATAAGGAATTGCAAGGGAAACTCACTTAAATTCCTTATAAACAAGTTTTCCATTTATCCAGTTTTCCTTATACAGAGGCTTTCAGCAAAAAATTCCTTTTATCCAGGTTTTTAAAATCACCTGGTGTATTTAGTATTACAGCAACTTTGAGTTTTCATTTAAATACAAATAAATAATCCGCATGATAAATAAAATTAAAAAGAGTATATCAATATCAAAGATTCTTTATTTCATAAGTCGTCACTGTAATCAGTCGAATACATAAATGGAATGAGTGTCTATCTCATAGATATTAAGTTTTGAAAAAATCAAATATTTTTGTTTGTTTATCAGTGACCACATTTTCAACGTTTCTTTCAAGAGCGATAATATTTTCGAATATCTTTGGTTCGGTTTCACGCTGTTCAAAAAATTTTGTTAAAGTATGCAGTGCCTCTAACGCTTCCCTCTTCTTTACAAGTTTTATTTCAAGAGTATCGCCGTGATCTTCATCACTATCGTTTTCATTGGTGTCACACATTTGGAGGGTGCTCACAATGTCGTCGACTGTTTGCTCTCCTGTAACCTCGATATTTTCATCGACGTTTACATAATCTTCGAAGCTAGGTACCCTCTCACCGGCATTGGAAGTTAATTCAGACCACTCTTGGAATGAAGGCCGTAACTCCTCATGTGAAGAGTCCCATTCGGAATATTGGGGCTCTTGTAAACCATTTATCCTGAACCCTGCTTTCCTAAAACAGTTAGCTATAGTGGTCTGGGTTACAGATAACCATGCTTTTTTCACAAATCTCATTGCGATGAGAACGTTTATTTCCAAGCTACCGTTGCTTTCGAGATTTGTTAAAATATGGCGAACAACCTCCCGACGATAATTAATTTTAAAATTTTGAATCACTCCCTGATCTAGGGGCTGCAGCTTGCTGGTGGAGTTTGGAGGTAGGTAGACAACTTTTATGTGTTGTAGTTCATCTGAGCTGTAATGGGCAGTACAATTATCGATAAAAAGTAAAATTTTCCTATTTTCGAGGCGCATCTGAATATCGATTTTCTTAAGCCATTCCGAAAAAAGTGCTGCAGTCATCCATGCTTTGCTATTGTTTTTGTATTCAACAGGAAGAGTTATCACGCCTAAAACAGAAAAAAATCTATAGTATTTTAACTATCGACTCATAACCTTTATTCTGTTAATGTCATTTATACAGTAACAGCGAACGAAGAATCTTTTACTCACCTGCAAAACATCTGGGTTTCCTTGACTTGCCGATAAGAAAAACGGGTAATTTCTCAGTGCCAGTCATGTTCGCACATAAAAGAATAGTGACACGTTCCTTGCTGTACTTCCCACCATGACACGAAATTCCCTTAAAGGTAAAGGTCTTATCTGGCAAGCATTTAAAAAAGAGCCCTGTTTCGTCTGCATTGAAAATGTCGTTAGGAGAATAATCTCCCAGCAAAGCGGGAAGATCGTTTATCCACTGGCTACATGCGTTGATGTCTACAGCACCACTTTCACCAGAAATTTTTTTAAAAATAAGATCATTTCTTTTTTTAAAGCCATCCAACCAACCGTTGCTGGCGCAAAAACCTCCAATCGTCAACTTCCTAGCAAATTCTTCAGCTTTTTCTTTCAAAATCGGTCCATTTACAGGTACATTCTTGCTTTGGCACTGTTTCAACCACTCCACTAAACACTGTTCCAGATTCGGATATTCCGAATTACGATTTCTTTTTATTTTGCCATGTCCTTCAGAACACTCTTGTTTGATTTTGTCGCTTTCTTTTAAAATACGACACAATGTCGACAGCGGCACGAAATATTCCGCGGATATTGCATTCCGAGTTTTTCCGTTTTCAAACTCCTTTATCAATTTCAATTTCTCACTTAAACTTAAATTTTTTCTCTTGTTTTCGGACATGACAGCCTTTTATTATTAAAAGAAACAAAAGTTATAGCGGCAAAGGAACAGTAAAAGGTTTAATTTGCAAGTGAAAGAATCGTCACCACTATCACCGAGTTTCAAATTAAACTTTGAATAAACAAAAAATTTCAAAACGTGTCACAATAGAAAATTGCACGATTCTAAGAAAAAAAAAGACCTTCCCTTTTTGTCGTTCAGGGGAAAATTCCATATATAGAGGTCATGACAACTGAATAACATAAAAATTTCCATTTATAGAGGCTCCGGAAAAAAAATGAATTCCTTATAAAGAGGTTTTCTATTCCATATATAGAAGTTCGAAAAATTGAAAAATGTTATTTTTTCTTTGAAAATTGAAGGTGCACGAAAAAATGTTCCATTTAAAGAAGTTTTCCTTATATCCAAGTTCCTTATATCCAGGTTCGACTGTAATACACTTTTATTAACTTGGTTTGAGCAATGATTGAAATGGTTTTTTTATTTTGAAAGTAACTTACATTCTAAACATAGTTTTCCTTATTTCTGGGGACCGTAAAAATATTGGTGGGAGCTTTGTAGATTTCCGCAGATTCCACTGACTCGTGATTGGTGGCATGTTGTTGGGAACATAACCTGCGAGACCAGTTGGGTCTCACCTGACAGATGTTGGTCGAGCAATCAGATTGACCACTTTTCGATCGGCAGTAGATTTAAGAGTTTTCTCGAGAGGGTCACCACTCGACAGTCGCTTACTTTCGGTTGTGTGTTGCGTTCACCATTTCTCGCAGGGTTGGAGAGCCACAGCCCCCCCCCCCCCAAGTTTAATATCGACCGCTTGTATTACCCATACAGCTGGACGTGACTCCTGTGAGGAACGGTCTTATCCAGGATGACGAGCAACTGGTGAGGTGGAAGGAAAACATCACCACGGTGCTTGGCCGTATAACATCCGGTGAAGTTCCTGCTCTTGTGGACGAAATGACTGGTACATGCAGATATGGGCTGTTCTTCAAATCGGGTGAGAGATCATTTTAGTCATCAATACACTCAAACTGAGTAAAGCCGCTGAGCATGGCACTCTTCCAGTAGAGGTATTTATCGCTGAATCTGCAGTTGCTGTCCACTCTGCTACTTCCATTGGCACGGATATCTTGGAAATCCGAAACCTTTCCCAGAAAGTGAAAAAAGGTACCCATCCCAAGTATGGCAAGTGGAGGGTATTTGTGTGCTGCCTGCCGTTGCAAAGATAATAGTTAAAATAATCCTGGAATGGATCAAAGAACATCATGATCGCTTGGTTTTTTTGTTCCGCTCCGGATCCTCCTGCATTCACCACATCGACAACCTACGAATCATTTGTTCCAAAATGCGGAGTTTAGACCTTCACTTCACCTGCTTATTCATATTTCGAGATAGGTTGCAGTATTGTGAACAGGGAGTATCTCTGGAGTGCACTATGCAGAAGGGACGTTCGGGAGAAGCTAATTGCTACGTCAGAGCAATATATGATGGTAGAAGATGTCACGTGCTGCGCTGAGGTAAAGAGAATTTCAAAGGTCTAAAGTGGAGTCCGCAGTTCGTCGGATATTGCCAGCGAAGGCCGCGGAGAAGTTGAATAGACTATGGGATTATTTCTCAAACACCACGACTATGCTGATGATGGTGAAATGGCTCTGGATTTTGAAAGAGAAGCTAATACAGTTCTCAGTGTGACTGGTCAACGGACTCTCCCTACTTGCATTAATAAGCACAGAATCGAAGGCGTCGATCAGTTTGTATTCTTACGTGAAAATGACTTCTGCCGAAGATAGCATCGAACTAGATGTTGCTCGATGCACCAACAGTGCTAGATCCACTTTCGCTGCCTTGTCGAAAATTAAGAAATACAGTTATTTCAACACCAAAATTTTTGCGTTGCTATATGGGAGTTAAACATGTAGAGTTACCATCAATGTGTCTGAAATCGGAGTATGCTGGGGTGACGCTGTTTCAAACGAAGCACTTGGTCGACGTATAGGCCGGTCACGTATGGGCTGTGTGGTCACGAGGCAGAAGTGGTATCCACTGCCACATCACACATTAAGGAGGGGCAACAAGTGTGTTGCTGATATCATTCAGTGAAACCCAATCTCCCACGATGGCCGGTGACGTAAAATAGCAGAGGAAGTCCTTCAGACTAGAGGCGCGCTTCAGGTAACTACGATCGATGGCATTACAGGTTGACAAGTGCGATAGTCGAGATGGTTGCACGTCAACATCTTATCACTGTGGGTTCGAATCCCGGTCATCTTGGACGTTTATTTTTAATTCGTGCAATCCCACTACTGTAAGCTTACCACTTGCACAGCATTAGGCCGATGATAGTGAAGTTGAGGCACAATCTCACTGAAACCTGAAATTATGTTAATGCCCTATATATCCACACGAGGACTGAATAAGAGAAACACATATTAAAGACATTGTTACTGCTTCAGATTATAAAGAATCTTTCAAACGGCCAAAAAGTTAGATGATTAATGATTTGATTTTGATTCACCCAGACTTTTTCAAGCTATAAACCTCAATTGCAAACTTTTCTAATTTGCTATTCGAGCAGTTTTGTCACAAACCTACATATAACCTTCGAGGTCGAACTCTCAATAAATCACAAACTGACTATTCTAAGATTGAGAAAGAGCTTTTTGCCATTATATAGTCAACGGAATCCTTCAAATCTTATTTCTGTGATTGACACTTTACATTTTTACAGACTACATAAAGGAAGATAACGCATCAGACGGTGGATATGTTTATTGGGCCAACTGCGAAGCCTTATCTGCAATTGTTTCAACATTTCCGAGCAAAACAATGTATCTTCATCAAAACCCATTGTAAATGTGTGACCAGCAAGTTACTTACGAATGTATGTTCACCGCTTCTGAACGTGTTTACATTTCTGGCATTGGTCACAGTGATGTTTAGACAGGAAAAGCATGGTGTGAGAGCCTTCCTTTTCATTTATTTCTCGACTCTTCCACTTCACGAATTCCACATGTCCATATCGTATCGGATGCATCCATTTATTCTTCAAATAAGGGAGTTACAAAAGAAAATGCGCTCCCCAAGAAATGATACATCTTAAACTAGTCGGGATACCGGAAGCTCGCGCTTCGGATATAAAGGTTTTGTGTTCATCTTATGTAAGAAACTTCAACGCACATTTTTCTATCCGTATGTAACTACAAATCCAACATAGTCATAGTTTGTGTATTGAATTCCGGTACACTTAGCCTCCTCAACTTTTTTTCCAAGAGGAAATATATTTGCCATATATTTGAAGATTTTCATATTTTAAATGTAAAATTCATTTGGATATCATGTCGTGATGTTAGTTTTGTAAGGACCTAATTTGTTAGTTTTTCGTTCTAGCGTGAATGTAACTACTAAAACCTGCCGCAGTAATTTTTATGTTGAAACTATAAAATTATATGCCGATTCACATATTACAAAGGGAACCTCTTATATTCACTGATTCACATATATGGTTCTTTAGCAACTGAGGCCTGATATCACGTAGACAACTTTTCGAACTGGGCCACAAATGTAAAGATGTGGGCTCGATTCTGTTGCATTTATCGAAATTATTTTCATTGCAAAACGCATTAGAGGATTCAGCAAAGTAGCTGAAGCAACAATAGATGCAATCCAAGCGAGACTTTGAATAGCGTCTTCCTGTTTTCGTTCACATATAGTGATGTAGCTAGCAAACCAGTACCATATAAATAAACAAGTCGGAAAACCGGAAACTGCACGGTTTTGTGTATTTCTTTTATAAAGACATTTAAGTGTACATTCGCCCCATTAGTACGTAGCACGTAATATATGCAATATTATGTGAGAATATCAATTTTCAGTCTTGAATTTGCAAAGAAGCGACAAGTTTGATCTATTATAATTTTATTAGTAATAGTGCGATTTCCACCGAACTTCATAAGATCATGCTATATATTATACCCTATATTGTCGTAAAATTGTATAGTGATAGAAGGAACTTAATGGGAATTTTGCAGCCAATTACTAAAAATTAAAGTAATATACTATTATTAAATTTATTTGAGCAGATATCGGTATGGAAGGTATTTCGGAGCCTAGGAACCGTATTATAAATACGTCAAAGTTGTCGCTTCTTTGCAAATTCAAGGCTATAAATGTCAATATCATCCGAAAGTGGATATTCTCACATAATATTGTATATGCATATATTACGTGCTACGCACTAAGAAATGCACAAAACCTTTCATAACTGAAGCGTCCAGCTTCCGGTTTCCCGACTTGTTTAAGGTTTTGTGTGAAAGAAAACCTTATTAAAATCGATCCAATGTCTGTTTGTCTTTTTGTCACGCCCGATTTACTCGAAAACGGCTGAACTAATTGTCACGAAATTTGGTGAAAGGGTGAGATTTGTGAGTCTTTTTATATATAGTGGTGAGTTGTGTGGGGATACATGTGAAAGGAGGGTATACAATCCTTTGCCAGAATATGGTCAAGTGGAGTATCAAATGAAAGGGTTCAATTAATATGTTTCGAAACTGATCTTATTTCAACACAAAATCGATGCCTTTGATAAGTGTGTACGTATGTATGGAGTTTCGCAAATAATGAAGGGCTATTTACGAATGGAAAACATGCAATCCGTGGAGAGTTCCTCAAATAAGTTGAACGTCTCTATATCCAAAGCGCTCAGATATCGGTGTCATGAATTGCTTTCTCAAAAACTACGTTTAATTTAAGTATGTTATCGACACAACCATCGTTATATTTAAACATCAGTCACGGGTAACTATGAAGCTATACAATAACAATCAGAAGTAAGTAAGGGTTTAAAATGTGGTCTCGTTCTCAGAGCCTATTCAGCCGAAAAAATTCATAAACCATCCCGTTCCGATATCCGCACAAACGCACATAAAGTTAATAATAGTGTAATTCTATATTTTAGAAATTTAACAGAACCCTGTAAGTTCTTCCTCGAAGTTAAAAATTTGGCACTTGTATACGGGATAATTTGATGCAAAACTTTGTGAGGTTTGAATCAAAAATCCAACTATTATTAACCAAGTTATAGGAAGGTCAAAACTTGGCATTTCACGTAAATTTATTCCGCTCTAAGACGCGTGAGACGTCATCATGACATAAAGTGAACTTATATGACCGGTGGGGTCCACTGGAATATTTTAGTTTTCTTCTTTAGCTTTTTCTTTATTTATTTTTGTATCAGTATGCATTACTTTGGAGCAGCCATATGTATGTGCCAATAAAGTTTGCGTGTCCAATATGATGGACAAGTGTGTTGGCGCCAACGGTATTTACTTCAAGTACTGGTATGAATGCTTTTGCACGCGAGTAAAGTGGAAATGCGTGAAGACGTGTTAGATCAATTCGGATGCGTAAATATGATATATACAGAGGCCAGCATCCGTATTCGTACACCGTGAGTATTGAGGGAAAAAATTAAGTAATCATGAAAAAATAAAGAATTTTAAACATTATTTTTACATTGCGTAAATTTTATTTAAATACAATATCTAAATCCAATTAAATTTACAAAATAATATTCAAATTCAATTACTCAACAATAAAATAAAATCCAAAAATTAAGTATTCAGTTAAACTGTCGTATAACTAAACGACGCATTCGTATTCGTACGTTATGAATTTCGAGAAAAAACAACGAGAAAATTAAGCATTTAGTATTTAGTCGGGTAGCCTTTGTTTTTAATAACATGTTTTAATCGATTTGGCATCGACCTCACCAATTTTTCTGTAAATAGAGGGGATATTGCACTCCATTCTTTTCCGATTGCATCTTTCAAGTCTGCCGCGTTTTTTATATTATATTTTTTTAACCCTCTTTTAATTTCCGACCACAAATGTTCTATCGGATTAATGTCCGGTGATTGGGGGGGTGTCTGTAATACTTTAGGGCAATTATAAAGTAACCATAAACGCGAATTGAAAGCCGTGTGTTTCGGATCGTTATCTTGATAAAAAATAAAGTTATCTTGTATTCGTAATTTTTCCGCGCTTGGGTTTAAATTACATTTTAAGATATTCACATATTTGGCAGCATCCATTATTCCATCAATGAAATGCAAATTGCCCGTTCCTGCTGCAGAAAAACACCCCCACACCATAACAGATCCTCCGCCATGCTTTACGGTGGGTATTAGGTTCTTCGGATGCAAGCTTGAATTCTTCTCTCGCCAAATTTTTCCAATTCCGTTCGAGGTGATGATATTAAATTTACTTTCGTCTGTAAATATTACCTGTTTCCAGAAGTCGTAATCCTTGTGAATATATCTTTTCGCGAAATCTAACCGTTTAATTCTATTTACTTTATTGATATACGGTTTCTTTTTTGGTACAGAGTTAAAGAGACCATACCTTTTAAGTGTCCTTCGGACGGTATCAACAGAAACTATTTTATTAAAATGTTGGTGGAGTCTTGCGGTTATCGTTGTAGCACATTCCTTAGTATTTTTTTTTATTTGCCTTAAAATAAAACGTTCGTCTCGCGGTGTCAACTTTTTTCGTCCTAAATTTCTCGGCTTATTTCCCAGCATATTCACGCGACTTGAACTTTTGAATTATATACTGAATCGTTGATTTAGCTCGACCAACGATATTACTTATCTCGCTTAACGATTTTCCCTGATTATGTAGGGATACAACGATTTCACGGGTCTCTATTGAAGTTTCCTTGCCTTTTCTGCCCATCCTGCACTTTTTATCACTTCGAACACTTGTTTCGAACTACAATGACGTTTTTGAGTGCTAGAAAAATTCTAGAACAGAAATCATTTCTAAGAATATACCCAAAAATTCAACAGCTGAAATATGATATAACGGGACATTTTTTGCTCGTACGAATACGAATGCGTCGTCGAGTATCGATCATGATTTTTGTTAATTGCTGTTCTTTCGTCAAGTACAGTTTGTGGTGAATTTAGGAAAAAAAAAATTCACAGCATAAGTGATCTTCTGTATATAACTAAGACATAAATGAATTTAGGTGTGCATTTTCAGTTATAACTGTCGCGAAGAACAATTTTTATTTTATAGTGTCTCAAAAGAAATATTTCATACGAATACGATTGCTGCCGACTGTATGTGTACATTAGTATGCCGTTAGCGGCAACGTTTGATTATTTATGAGGGGCATCATATTTGGCTTTGATATGCATTTATGACTGGTTTGTATCTTGGAGTTTAGTTATTAATTGAGAAATAAGTTGTAACTGGAAACCTGGCATAGGTAGTTCCTCATATAAGATGATATAAAACCTTTATACTCGAAGCGCCCAACGATGAAAGGTGGAAAGCTTCAAAAGCTCTCCTTTGCTCCTGCAGACCACCACTTCCTTTTCTTTTCATTCTCACTGCGGTACATCTATATAGTATTACGTTGGGGTGCTGCATCAGAATTTATCCTGCACTCCTATTGACGTCGGCTATCACCCTTTTCGACTTCAGTCTATATCCCGTTCGATTTCAACGTATGTGTTTGTGGTGGGGGAGAAGCTATAGCCTTTCAGCGCTCGGACTGTGGGTGCCTTTTGCATTCCAGCATATACTCCCCGATTTTACTTTCTAATGCAGCCTACTGCACTGTGAACCTCGGGCATTGAAATAAAATTTGTTCCTCTACAATATTTGGGCTCTTTGGGTAATCGTCATGCCCAAATCAATAGAGATATCCTCGATAACCGCCGTGTCGGCTCAAAAGCTGTGTTAGATCGAAACAAACTTTCCCGTATGGTCGCTCGGTCTATCATCGAATATCACATATGATTCTGTTTGTCCAGCGGCGTTTTTCTGACTCGACCAGTCATTTTGCGATAGTTTTATTTCGTGCGAACTGCCGCCGACGGATGTATGGTGAGATATGCCCGATTTCAAAGATATTGCCTTTGTCTTTCTGTCTGTCTCTTCCATTCATTTTTCACATAAATGCTTGCAATAATTCACATGCGAATCGGCGAGAAGGTGGGAATTGTGAACGCCTATGCATACAGCTATTCAGGGATAGGAAAGGTGCGTATATAATTTTTTTCACCGAATATAGTCATGTGGGATATCAATTAAGGGTCACGCTTAGCACTTTTCGGAGTCGGTATTGGTTTTGACATTAGTTGTAAAGGGTGGGAAAATGAGAGTTGAAATTGATAATTTCTTTCACAAACCCATTCTCAGACACTACCCAACCGAAAAATCTGAAAAAAACACGAAACTGCCCACAAATAGGTGTCAGGGCTCAGAAGACCATTCATACCGATAGCTGCTCAAATAAAGTTGACAATTGTATTTCACTATATTTTTTTGGAAATTGACTGGAACTCCCTTAACATTATGTAAGAGTTATAAAATTTTGTAGTAATATAGGCTATGGCATAAATCATAATACTTCCAAGTTTGGTGAAAACCTAGCCTTTACTGATAAAGTTTTAGTAGCTCATTTTACTACAACCCAGAACACAAGAGGTCAATATTACATTAAAGTGAGTTGTCTGACATGCACATTGGTAGCTAAGGGCAAATAGAAAAGTTTTGTATCAAATGTTCTTACGGAAGAAATGCACAAAACTACAGATGGGCAACTCATTTTTGAGTCGACTCAGTTGTGCTACCATCAATGTAAGTGAGTGGACATATCACAAAAGAAGCGAGTCGACTCAGAAGAGTTGACGATATTAAACCGGCTTAAGGGGGTCATCCCGTGTGAAGGCCGTTTTTTCTGCCTTTTTTTGAAAAATTATTTTGAAGGACTGGGTAAAGATAGAAACGTGATTTTTTCACCATATGTGTATTGATATCTCTAGTATATGTGATAAATTTTTCAGCTTGATTTCGTAGCTAATTTTCGGAATAGGTGTTAATTTATGCACCCATCTCCAAAAAAAGGTGTTTTTCTGCTGCCACCCTGGAGGGCGCTGTGTTCATCTGACGGAAAAAAACTAAACGGCATTTTAATGTGGACAATATTCCACGGTCCGCAAACTAGGATAATTAGAAAATATTAAAAGGTAAATTTTTGGTGGGCTTTTAAACTTAATTTTTTGGATTTTGGTGTTTTTTTACGGCTTTTTTTATGAATAAAAAAAAACTACCCGTCCGATTGCAATTATCCTAGTTTGCGGACCGTAGAAATATGTACTAAAGAAGCCGTGAAAATTTCAAAAAATTTGGTTGGATAGATTTTGAGCTATGGTGGCAGCCGATTTTCAAGATGCGGTTTCGAGAAAAACGCATTTGAAAATTTTAATGTGATTATCAACAGTAAAATTTTAGCTCACCATTAATCTGCTATACCTGGTCCATAGAAAGCACCCTCCGTTTCTTCAAAAATGTCTTATAAAGCCGATTGTTGCTCTCTGGTGTCAATTGTGGCTCTTTTAGCGAGGTCAGTCGATCGTCGTTCGGTCCGCCAAATTCGCGCTTCATTACGGCGGTCGGCATAAGCCTGACATATGTGACCAACTTGGCATCCCATTGTCACTAGGATTTTGAGAATGCCATTGAATCCATCATTGAAAATAATTACAGCCAGAAACGTGGCTATTTCAACGACCTTGGCCCCAGAATGAAGGTGTTTAGGAGCGAAAGTCCAGATCAATGCATTTAACGACTCATTGTTATTCTGGGTCTCTGCTCCTAAACATCTGTTCAAGGGATCATCTCGTGACAAATCTT
This sequence comes from Hermetia illucens, assembly GCF_905115235.1. NCBI lineage: Eukaryota > Metazoa > Arthropoda > Insecta > Diptera > Stratiomyidae > Hermetia > Hermetia illucens. Next base: position 93,386,944 of record NC_051849.1, on the reverse strand, counting down.
CGTAGATTAGTTTGATGACTATTTGAACTTCTTCAGTCAAAGGTGCTTTCTCGTGGTGGAAACTATCCAGTTCTCCTTTAGCTTCCGCTTTGCGCCATTTGCACCACCTGCCCTCGCTTGCTGGTCAATTTTGATGCTGAGGATTTTCGTCTGTAGAACATTTATGGAAGAAAGTTTCCCAAATTTCTTGCTTCATTCCTTCTATCGAATTAGCGTGTCGACGAATAGCTAGCCCAGAAAATGTAGTGAGGTCCTTATCAGTAAGTCTTCCAGCCCCTTTTCCACCAATGCCTTTGTTATTCTTCTTTGCATTTCTAAGCCGCGTTCCCATCCTTTTCTCGACATGTCCTACGCATTCCTTCCTTACTACTACGTATATTTTATTATTTGCAGAAATTTGCAGAAATACCGGAGAAAACTCAAGCAAAATTCAATATACAATATACAAAACTTGTCGCAATTGGAACATCCATGTTCATGCTTGCTAAAAGTTTGTTTGCTGATGTTGATGCGAAGTCCTTTTTCTTCTCTGATAACTATCGAATTTCCATGAAATACTCATTTTTTAGTGCGAGCATGACGTTGCACGTTAAAGCGATTTTCCTTCGTACGATCCATTTAAAAAAATCACTGAACACACAAACCGCACAATACTTACAACAAAATATAACTGAGTATAACTTGAACGCCTTTCAGTGCTCACTCTAGACTGGATTATCCTTTTTATTCCAAACAGTAAATTAGTTTAGACAATTGATTGGTTTTTCATCTTTTTATATTTATACCTGTGTTCAAATTTATAAGGCTCAGGTGAAAAACTAACAGGTAAAAAAAGATTCGATGCTCTTTCTCATCGAGTACTCTAGCCGCGGTTGCAAACTCCTTACCTGTTTTACCCTGTAATTTCTGAAGGACTCGGAATATCGGAAAATCCCTTTGCCCACATATTCTCCACTATATATAGATACAATTTATGCAAAAAAAAAAAAATCGATTTCTCCAACCCGGCACACGGGATGGCCCCCTTAATTGATGCAGTAGCACATCACCACAATCTCAACGGCATATAGTAATGAGTACGCTATAATGAAGTACATAACATAAATATTTATAGATTCGGTACCTAATATTACATATGAGCGACATTTTAGCAAGTTGAAAACGTAATTACAACGTCAGATCAATTTTTCGTATGAGGTTATCACGTTTTAATGAACAAGATGAGATAATATGTACATATGTAAATGCATGTTATTTGTGGTCAAAGAGTAGTATAGGTCCCAGGGCGAAACGCCAATCCACGTTTCGCACCCACGATGGAGCCTAAAACCTGGGAGACCCTATTTCCACCTCCACGTTGTGATCGCTGGGAGTTTTTTCTTTATGAAAAACTGCAGACGGAGAAGGATGAGGGCGAGTCTCCCACGCCTAAAAACGGGACAAAATGTACCAACTGGTCCTCCAGGTCGAGGGTTGGGTAGGGGTGACAACCCCACACGGAAAACCGATGTTACGAAGCCACGAAAGGAGCCTCGGACTGGACGGATCTTGCAACGACGAACCCGGTAACGATAACGGATTAACGATTTGCGCATTTTCTCATGGAACGTGCGCTTCTTGTATAGACCGAATGCTGTTGAGCAGCTAGCCGATACCATGTCCCAATATAAGGCTGACGTAACAGCATTACAAGAGATGCGACGGACTGGGACAGGTTTCCTGGAGAAGAGCCACTACACCATATATTATAGTAGAGCCAGTAAACCAAGTGGTCCTCCAGGTCAGGGGTTGGCTAGTGGTGACAACCCCACACGGAAAATCGATGTTACGAAGCCACGAAAGGAGCCTCGGACTGGACGGATCTTGCAACGACGAACCCGGTAACGAAAACGGATTAAAGATTTGCGCATTTTCTCACGATGAATGTAAGCTAGCAACGGAACGAAGGAATGCCGCATACCGAATAATGTTGCATTCTCAAAAAACGCGGGCACGCGCAGAAACTTATCACGAACTCCGTCGAACGGAGAAGTGACTTCACAGACGGGAAAAGGAAGCCAGGGAGAACCAACAAGTCTGCGAACTAGAAAAGTACAGGGAGCAACCGCACCATGCGCGTAAGTTTTACCTACAAGTCAACAGGATGAAGCCTTATACAGCTCGATGCTCATCCTGCCGAGACAAAGAGGGAAATCTGATTTCCGACCGAATATTAGAGCGATGGGTTGAGTACTTTGATGAGCTACTGAATAACCAGAACATCGGCGTGTTGGAGGTCCCGCCAACTGAAGACGACAGACAAATATTGCCACCACCAAGTTTAGGAGAAACAGTCCGTGCAATTCATCGGCTTAAAAATCGTAAGTCGCCAGGAGCCGAGAGAATTACAGCCGAATTGGTTAAATATGGAGGCAACCAGTTACACCAAGTGGTACATCAATTGATGCTCAAGGTATGGGACAGCGAATCAATGCCTGACGATTGGCAACGAGACATTATCTGTCTCATACATAAAAAGGGAGATATTACACAGTGCAGCAATTGTAGAGGTATTACGTTGCTGACTACTATATATAAGATATTCGCCGCTATCTTGCTAGGCCGTATAGCCCCATACGCCCAGAACATCATTTGCCCATACCAAAGAGACTTCACTTCAGGCAAATCAGCATCAGATCAGATTTTCTCTCTGCGGCAAGCGGTGGAAAACTGTTGGAATATGGACAGCAGTTGTACCATCTATTCATCGCCTTTAAAGTCGCCTATGATGACGAAATTGATAAGACTGACTAGGTTGACCCTGATCAATGTGCGAGACCAGATAAAGGCAGCAGGATCACTCTCAAGACCATTCGATGTCAACAACGGTCTACGACAAGGGGATGCCCTATCATGCGTCTTCTTTAACCTTGCCATCGAGAAAGTGATCCGTGATGCTGAGGAAAATGCAAGAGGTACGATCCTGTTTAAGTCCACCCAACTACTGGCCTATGCTAACGATATCGACATCATGGGAAGAACCACCCCAGATCGAGCAGGCGGCACGTGTGGCGAGAGAGGCTCCACATCAATGAAGGCAAGACAAAATATATAGTGGCAACGTCAGCATCGAAAAACAACAAACCGACAACATTAAACCGCACTGGTCAAACAGAAAAAATAAGAATAGAAGAATACAACTTTGAAACCGTTGATAATTTCTCCTATCTAGGGTCTAAAACCACAACCGATAACAGCTACGATGATAAAATCCGCGCACGGTTGTTCTTAGCCAACAGAGCCTATTTCAGCTTACAAAACTGTTCCGCTCGAAACGTCTCACCAGAGGGTCAAAGCTCTTACTATACAAGACTATGATCTTGCCAGCCCTCATATATTCGTCGGAAACTTGGCCTCTTAGCAAGAAAAATTGCGAACTCTTGGCCGCGTTCGAGAGAAGAATCCTGCGAAGAATTTTTGGCCCCCTACATGAGGATGGATGATTCCGTAGCCCAACTAAGCAACGAAATCTATGAGTGATACCATGAACGTCCGGTAGTGGATAAAATCCGGCTCAATAGGTTACGGTGGGCGGGTCACTTAATCCATATGGATGAGGATGATCCCACCCGAAAAGGCTATAAGAGCAATACCTATGGTAGAAAAAGAAGACGAGGCAGACCCTGCCTAAGATGGAGTAATGGTGTAGGTCAGGATGCCAGTCAGCTTTTGGGGATATCGAATTGGAGGATCTCGGCGCAAAACCGGGATGTCTGGAGTTCCTTATTTAGGCAGACCTAGTTGGAGGAAGCAGAAGCAATGTTAGTTATGGATTCTCGAATGAAACAATTTTGATTTCAGAATTGAATCTTTTTTTATTTACGGTTTGAATGCAACTAATTACTATGGTATTTCGCTTGTTAATTAAAATGTTAGCTGGTAGCGGAAATGCACAGGAGTGCATTCAAGTATGGTAGTTCGTTCCTCAAATAAATGTTGCGATATAAGCAAATTTGATATTCTAGACGTTATTCCAGTTCGGAAAGGATCTCCATTCAAATTTGTTTGAATTTTAAAGTCTTTGGAGTATGGAATCGGATCGGACGTGTGTGTGGGTGGAATTACTCTGGGAATTGAGGAATGCGCTTCTTGAGTTTACGGTGTGAATTATAGGCAAGTGCTGACTTGAGGAGTGTGTTTATTGGGATAGGGATAGGCATGTGTTAACTTGAATATAACCTCAGCACATCCAGACTTTTTTATATTTATTCAAAGAATAAATTTATTGTTTTCGTAGACTTGTTTCTGATTTCTGAATGTAAAATACCAGTAAACAGAAATGACAATATATTAGGGAATTTGTAATTTAGTTAATTTAATTAATTTAAATTTAGTTAATTTAAATGTGTTCTATTGTTTTACATCCGTTCGGAGTTTTTTAATTTTGTTGCCTTTTTTTCATTGGTTAAAACATCCCTATATTTATAATAAATAGCCATGCTGTATAAAAACAACTTAGAAATATTTTTAAAATTAGTTACTCTGAAGTAACTCCTAAGAAGAAAACCTCATTTAAGTCACAAAATACTCACTTTTCAATATGGCGAAGGGTCTGGGCGCAACATTACACCACGCAGAAAAAAAATATACGAGCAAAATATGGTTGTGGAAGGGCAATTGTATGATGCTACGAAAGCAGAGTGAAATTGAAAAAATTATGTGTCATATTGTTATCATTTCGAAAAGTTTTTTCAAACCTAAAATCCGTTTTTCTTGAAAAGACGAGAGCGAGTAGTAGAACGTGAACTGTTTTCATCCGATCGTCGTAAAAATGTAAGTGTAACTTCTGCATTTGATTATCTAATGAAGTACACATGATTTTAGTAATTGACTAAAAGAACTTTTTAAGGTTTTGTGTAAACATAAAACCTTATTAAAATCGGTTTACTGTCTGTCTGTCCGTCTGTCTGTCTGTCTGTCTGTCTGTCCGTCACACGCATTTTTCTCGGAGACGGTTATAGGGATTGACATCAAATTTGGTAGAAAGGTGGGAACTGTGAACGCTCACGCATACAGTGAATTACATCCTTTTACGTCGAATTTAAGGGGGGGTCCCCATACATGCAAAAGGGGGGTGTAAAATTTTTTTTCATCAAATGTAGTCATGTGGGGTATCAAATTAAAGGTCTCGATTAGTACTTTCCAAATCCGATCTTAGTTTTGACATTCGTTGGAAGGGTGGGGAACGCGGGGGGTTGAAAGTGATCACTTCTTTAAGGGGGCCATTCTCAGAAACTACCAAACCGAAAAATCTGAAAAAAATCAGGAGGCTGCCACTATATGGTGCCTGCGCTCCGAAATACCTTCCATACCGATATCTGTTTAAATAAAGTTAATAATAGTATATTACCACAATTTTTTGTATTTGGTTAGAAACCTTCCTTAAGTTCATTCTAGTACCATGAAATGTTGCAGTCATATAGGTTATAATATAGAGCATGATCTCACCAAGTTTGGTGGAAATTGCACTATTACTAACAAAGTTATAATACCTCAAATTTGTTGCTTCTTTGAAAAATTGAAGACTATGAATGTCAATATCACCCGAAAGTGGATATCCTCACATAATATATGAATATATAATATTACGTGCTACGTACTAAGAAATACACAAAACCTTTCGTACCTGAAGCGTCCAGCTTCCGGTTTCCCGACTTGTTTAATAATTTTTGTAAGTCAACTTTTTTCGCCGAAAAAGCGATTTTTTTTCCAAACGCCGTTATTTAGCGAAAAAAAATTCTAATATTTTGATCGTGTGTACTCTACTAGCGACACTTATGAATCTCGAAATTTCAAAAAATTTTGGTATGGTTCTAGATGGTTATCCACGGGAGTTCTATTGCTCGCCGCGGACGGCCAAAACATCTTGTTTTCTTTGTACAGACCTACAGCCGCCAGATTTTCGGCTAGTTTGAATTTTTGATGTTATTATTACGACTTTTCGGCTCTGAACGGATTTTGGTTTTGCCTATGAAAACGCAGTTTCTTTCCTAATTCACTAATCCAGTAATCTTTTCCTCAATTTTCTTCGCATTATATCCAGCATGTTTTAAGTTACGTTCTTGGAGAAAAAAACAGAAAATACATACCAATCCTTTTCTGTATTTCTGAACATTTACGTGTGTCCTGCGAAGGTATGTCGATTTCAATTTGGCTCAGTGTATGTAGATGAGCGTATATGTGTCGATGTTCAATTGAGATTCGTATATGCATGCATGTATATTAATTTGTTTAGGATGAACATAATAATTATATCTTTCATTTGTATAACTTTGAATTTAGGTATATAAGCAGGAATGATTTGGATTCTTCCCAATGTGTGAATGGAAAAGCGTGCATTGAAAATGTATTAGATAAAAGGAATACGTAATCTTTCATACCAGAAGCATCCAGTTTCCGACTTACTGACTTATTTAACTCCGCTCTAAGTTTTTAGGGGGCTTAAGGCACGTTAAATCTTTGTGAAACCAAAATGCTAAAGGCTCAACTTACCCTTCCGAATTGGCTATCAAATACTTTACCATAGCGGTACTTGGGTGTGTGAGGACCTGAATCTCCAAATAAAAAGCATATAGCAGGCAAAGGCATTTTTGTAATGACCTCTAATTGTGAAACAAGTCGAAAGCGGAAACTGGGAACGTCAATCATACTGTTTCTACAAATACTTACGAGTAGTATTGGTCCATTCGGTAATTCACATAAGAGAACAGTCCAAGTTCAACTGCAGAAAACACATAGCTGATAACTCGGTCAAAAAACCCCATTGGCTGTTGTAAGCCAGACAATAAACTGGGAACATAGGATATCTCTGGGGGATTCCCCACCAGTTTCCCCAAGTGCTGTGTAGGAGATCCCATCCAGTTTATAATGAGTGGACATTTGAAGTGGCCAGCGACTCCGATGAGAAAATCATTGAAAAAATACCCCATAACAACTAGATCAAACGATTCTTCCCGCATCAGTTTCTGCATCTCTGGATCGTTTATCGTCAGATTAGTCAAGTGCAATAGATTAGTCGAGACTTTCATCATTAACTGCATCGTCTTAAACAAGCCTTTTGTGTCCTGAGCTATTCCACTACGGTCCATATCTGGTTGTTTCAATTTAATATGACGGAATTTTAGATTTGGTTCTTTCACTGGTATAGTTGTTACAATAGTTACGTCATGACCACGTTCTATCATCGGACGAATCGTATTCATATGAACAATCAAGTGGGATTTCGAATGCGACGTAAATAATCCCAGAATTCGCGCCGAATGTGATACGGTGAAGCTCACCGATAACACTGCGAGTATGGTTAGAATACTGACACGTAGCATTTTAACCGAACCGGAATCCAAAGACAACTAAAATGAACTGAAACAATCTGTTTTTGGGACTCTTCTTTATATACGTATGTAAACACACGGCTAGAGTTAAGATAAGATATTCTGCGCTTGGTATTAGATGCTGTTGAAATATATAAGCAAGTAGCCGAAATTGATATCTAGACACTGAACGGTAATAAACGCATGCTTGTAAATTTGCTTGTTGTGGCGAAATAGTAAACAAGTGATAAATTTTTCACACATAGCCCATGTTACAACCAGAGAAAAACTGTCTTTATTAGATATAAGCGCAGAATATACATTATAAAACTAAAATGAACGTTGGAAATTTAAAACAAGTTGAGAAACTCAAAGCTGCACGCTTCAGACATGCACGGCTTTGTGTTTTTCTTTATTCATAAAGACATTTTAGTGTGCATTTGTGCCATTAGTATGTAGCTCGTAATATATACATATATAATATTATGTGAGAATATACACTTTAGGGTGATATTGACATTCAAAGTCTTGAATGTGCAAAGAAGCGATAATTTTGACCCATAACCGGCAGACTTTCTCAGTAATAGTGCGATTTCTACCAAAGTTGGTACGCTCACGCTCGATGATACCTACGTTGTTACAATTCGTGGTGCTAGGATGAACTTAAGGGGGGTTTCGTAGCCAATTACTAAAAATCATAGTAATATATTATTATCAACTATATTTGAACATATATCGGTATGCAGGATATTCTGGAGGCTAGGCACCATATAGCGGCAACCTGATTTTTTTCAGATTTTTGGGTTTCTGAGAATGGATCCGGTAAAGCAGTCACTTTCGACCCCATGTACTCCCCACCTTTCCAACAAATATCAAAACTAACGGCTTCGGAAAGTACTTACCGAGACTTTTTATTTGATATTCCACATGACTATATTTGATGAAAAAAAATGTACACCCCCCTTTTGCATATATGGGGATCCCCCTTGAATTCTATGTAAAATGGTGTAATCCGCACGATTTGCGAAATAATTTTTTTCATCCCTTTTATGCTATTTCGGTCGCATGCAATTTGCTACCTTCAATCATACCTTATTAGCTTTCAAATTTTCAAAAACAAAAAAACTGTACATTTCTCGATTCTCTTTCCGAAATTGTATAGCAACTGGTTTAAAACCAATCTTCTTTTTCTAGCCTTTTTCCCGTTTACAAGTAGTAGTAGTAGTTTACAAGTCGTGTTCTGACAAAGGCCTGAAATGGATGCAGTGGCAAGGTTTCAAATCAACATCCAACATCGATGTTCACACCAACGTTGGCAAGTTGATTCTCATTAGCGCGAATTGCGTAACCATATAATCGAAGACGTCTTCCTCGTAATTTTTCCACGATCAGTACAACCCCATTTCCTGTACCCAGATATCCTCATTTCGACATTGTGGTAGATTTTAGATTTGAGACGTTCGTTGATATATCGATCACAAAGTACACCAGTTGTGGAACGCCACTTCACAGGTTGCGCTAATGCGTGAAGCAATTTTATAACGCAGTTCTTCATTAGCTGACATCATTGACCCGAGATATTTAAATCGCTTAGTAACCGGCATATCTGACAGTGATAGTGCCTGTTTCATGGGGATCGGTCGTCTAAAATTCAGTTTTATTTACATTCAATCTGAGACCGTGTTGCATGAGGCAATCATTCTATTTTTAGGTAAGTTGCTCGAGATCACTTTTGCTGTGAGATGCTAGAAAAACATCATCTTCATAACGCAGTGTATAGGGCGCTGGACGTTGGATGTCTTGTCTGACAGTGTCCATAACAAGAACAAAGAGGAGTGGTGAGAGGGCACTTCCTTTATGAGCACCAACAGAGAAACTAAGCGGTTTTAACATTTGCAACCCTTCCAACTTCACTTTTCGGATCGTGATAGAGTAATTCAACCGAGGGCACCAGTTCTTCTGCCGTCATAGAATACACCAGATCAGTTCATGTGGCACCAGTCTAACGCTTCCTCAAGATCCAGAAATGTAATATATAGAGAGCGATGCTTCTCGCGGTGTCTCTTAATGAGTAGTTCTTGACAAACCATTTTAATTCACGGTTTCAAATCAATGTTAGTGTCTTCTAGTATTGACAAGGCATAGATGAAATGAACACATAAATTTTGTACTATTTATAAATTTACTTCCCATTCATGATTCCAACATTTCCCCCTACCGATAAGCCTTTCATCGCACCAAAACTAGAAGCTATTACTTAATGAACATGTTTACTCATATATGGCTACACACAAACCATAAAATGATAATGAATTTATTTATAGTTGATACTGATGGGCGAAGAAAAACCTTATCTACCAGATATGGGCATAGTAACTACTTTCTTTATTTGTTTACAATATTTTATTTTAATCTCAGTTTTTACATTTCAATCTTTTTACACAAATTGCCAAATCTCCTTTTCTTCCAGTTTTCTGGATAAATTAAGTACGTAAAATCTTATTCAAATCGATTTAGTATTTATCTACTCTTTTGGTTATCTGTTAGCTATTTTCCTCAAAAACTGAACCCCACCTAACTTGGGGCAAATTTGTAGTTATATTAAGCAAATAAGGGGGCAGGCGGATTTCACTGGAGTTAGAAACAATTTATTTTTGTCCTTTTGATGAGAATGTGATCACGTGAGGTATCGAAACAAAACAAACGAATGGTTGCGTTCTATTTGTTGGAGATGGGGTAATCACGAATTAGCTAGCCAAACTTGGCTTTCCGAGATATTGGAACAAATATGTATAGAAACAGCAAAAATCCTAACGACCACTCATGGCGAAGTACTTCTAAGGCATCTGCGATTCAAATAAAAAGATATGTTCGAAAGATCGCCAAAGTACAAATATAATATCCAGGCTATAAAGTAGCAAAAGGTCTAACCACAATTTGAGGTGGGAATTCTCACTGGTCATTGTCGGCTGAACTTTCACCTAGGGAAGCTAGGGATATCTACGGACACTGCCTGCAGGTTCTGTGAGGAGGAGGACGAAACCTCTATGCACGTCCTGGGACAGTGTCCGGCACTTGTGCAAAGTAGGTCGATACATCTGGGAGAACACTTAATACCAGATGCAAAGCTGAAACTTCTGAAAGTGGGGAACATACTAAAGTTCCTAATGGTTACAGGCCTGCTTGAGATACTATGATCAACAGGTACACTATAATCAGTAAAAGGGGCACAATAGTTCTTCAAGGACGAGGTGCGACTTTACCTTAACAGAATAATAATAATAACCAGAATTTTTAGCGTGAAGCATGAGATCTACAGCGACTTCGATAAACTCCGACATGATCAGTTCGGGGGACTCCAACCTGCAACTCAGTAGAATGTTTTGCTGAATGTTGCTTAGATGCCAATCGTTTAGTAGTCTCTGATCGGTTAGAAGAATCTGGTGGGAAACTGACAATCTCAGTCAACGATGGGTGGCTTAGAAGAGCCGATTCGACGAGTATCAGTGTCCACACACTTAACTTATACTAATACGATAAACTAGATGCGAAGTGCTCCAGAATGATGTCTCAGAGATGGGATCTCTTGAGCTCGATAACTAAGGACACGTTTACTAAGGCAATTGACAAATGTAAAAGCATCTTTCGACATATTGCAAATCCCACTCGAACGCATACTGATTAGATAAGAATCTTCGACTTCCTTCACATAGTTGGACCACATGGGCATAGGCTGCTTCGCGTTACTGCTGTTTCCAAGGTTGATGGGAAAGGACGACATGTGGTCCTTCAAACCAATATTGGTACGATCGCCATTGACTGCAACCACGGGAGTTATTTTGAGTGCAACGGGCCTAACCTCGAATCATGAAGCCGAATCAGAGTATTAGGTAATTAAAGCGTAGATACCGTATTTCATTACATCATCGACGCACTATTTGAGCAATTTAATAAACCAACATGCCCAATGTAAATTTACTCGAGTAACAGGACTGCCTGAAAGGAGTTGATGGTGGACCTACGAACTGACTATACGTCGCTAGGGACCTACGAACATTTTCTTAATCTATAACGAGCAGCACATCGAGCTTGTTATAGAAGGTGTTGGTATGGTTCGTGGTTGTGCCAGTACGACACGTACCTAGGATTAAGCTTTACGGAAGCAAGGAAGCTGTTATCTGCTTTAACGAAGATGATACTGGAATGTGGAATGTAACCAGGAATAACGATTCTAGTACCAGTTCATCATCATCATCCAACACGCAACAGCCGGTATCCGGTCTAGGCCTGCCTCAATAAGGAATTCCAGACATCCCGGTTTTGCGCCGAGGTCCACCAATTCGATATCCCTAAAAGCTGTCTGGCGTCCTGGCCCACGCCATCGCTCCATCTTAGGCAGGGTCTGAATCGTCTTCTTTTTTTACCACAGATATTGCCCTTATAGACTTTCCGGGTGGGATCATCCTCATCCATACGGATTAAGTGACCCGCCCACCGTAACCTATTGAGCGGGATTTTATTCACAACTGGACGATCATGGTATCATTAATAGATTTCATCATTGTGTAGGCTACGGAATCATCCATCCTCATGTAGGGGGCCAAAAATTCTTCTGAGGATTCTTCTCTCGAACGCGGCCAAGAGTTCGCAATTTTTCTTGCTAAGAACCCAAGTTTCCGAGGAATACATGAGGACTGGCAAGGTCATAGTCTTGTACAGTAAGATGTTTGACCCTATGGTGAGATGTTTCGAGCGGAACAGTCTTTGTAAGCTGAAATAGGCTCTGTTGGCTGACAACCGTGCGCGGATTTCATCATCATAGCTGTTATCGGTTGTGATTTTCGATCCTAGATAGGAGAAATTGTCAACGATCTCAAAGTTGTATTCTTCTATCCTTATTCTTCTTCGTGTTTGATGCAACATGCAGTTTGATGTTGCTGGTTGATTCGTCTTCGGTGCTGACGTTGCCACCATATATTTTGTCTTGCCTTGATTGATGTGCAGCCACGATCTCGCCACACGTGCCGCCTGCTCGATCTGGATGAAGACAGTTTGTACGTCTCGGGTGGTTCTTCCCATGATGTCGATATCGTCAGCATAGGCCAGTAGTTGAGTGGACTCAAAGAGGATCGTACCTCTTGCATTTACCTCAGCATCACGGATCACTTTCTCGAGGGCCAGGTTAAAGAGGACGCATGATAGGGCATCCCCTTGTCGTTGATCGTTGTTGATGTCGAATGGCACATTGGTCAGGGTCAGCTTAGTCAGTCTTATTAATTTCGTCGGGATATCGAATTCTATTATGGCCGTGTGCAGTTTTACCCTGGCTATGTTATCATACACAGCTTTAAGGTCGATGAACAGATGGTGCAACTGTTGTCCATATTTAGTTTTTCCATCGCTTGCCGCATAGAGAAAATCTGATCTGTTGCTGATTTGCCTGGAGTGAAGCCTCTTCGGTATGCGCCAATGATGTTCTGGGCATATGGGGCTATCCGGCGTAGCAAGATAGCGGAGAATATCTTATAGATGGTACTCAACAACATGATACCTCGATAATAGCTGCACTGTGTGATATCTCCCTTTTTATGCATGAGACGGATAATGCGTCGTTGCCAATCGTCGTTTATTGATTCGCTGTCCCATACCTTGAGCACAAGTTGATGAACCACTTGGTGTAACTGGTTGCCTCCATATTTAATCAATTCGGCAGTAATTCCATCGGATCCTGGCCACTTATGATTTTTTAGCCGATGAAATGCATGGAATGACTATATGTTTTTTCACGGCGAAATAGTAGTTTCACCTGCCAAATTACCATATCCGTTAAAAAAAACAATTTGAAAAGCTCATTTGTTAGTTATAATGGTTTAAAAATTGAATTCTCACAAGGCAGAAAGGAATACGCGGTGGCGTCATCGAACCTTTTTACCTGTCTACGTGGAGGCATCCGGTTTAGTATTTGTACTCGTTACTTTTCTAGCAATCAGTCAGTTTTTAGCAGAAAAGTGGGTAATTGTTGCGTGAAAGGAGGATCATTTACTCTACATTTCGGCAGTAATAGTAACAGGTCATAGAGCAAACTCTGACATTTTTACATGAACGGTGAACGAAGAATTTTTGGCCCCCTACATGAGGATGGATGATTTCGTAGCCTACATAACGATGAAATCTATGAGCGATACCATGACCGTCAGGTTGTGGATCAAATCCGGCTCAATAGGTTACGGTGGGCGGGTCCCTTAATCCGTATAGATGAGGATGACCCAGCCCGGAAAGTCTATAAGGGCAATATCTATGGTAGAAAAAAAAAGACGAGGCAGAGCCTGCCTAAGGTGGAGCGATCGCGTAGATCAGGGCGGCAGACAGCTTTCAGGGATATCGAATTGGTGGACCTCGGCGCAAAACTAGGATGTCTGGAATTCCTTATTAAGGCAAGCCTAGACCGGATACCGATTGTTGCGCTGTTGATGATGATGATGCTGATAAAACGTACGTTTCTGAAAGATTCACAGGTCGCACAAAAGAAATGGATTTGCACTTAGCGGGATTCGAACCTTGACCACGTTATATATTCTGCAATATATCTTCTCTTTTGACTTGATTTAAATTTGAATAATAGTGACACACAATTCTAACACTATCGTATATTATCAATTAAGATCGGAGTTAAAGTTTAAAAATGTTGCTCACATGAATGCTCACATTGAAATGATCCTCATAATTTAAACCTGACTTCAAAGAAACTGAATTCTCTCGGACGATGGCGATCTACTTCTTTCGAAAATCTCCTTTCGGAGCAGCCAAGAAAGCTTTCTGCCGGGTTTTATAGAGTTATTACAGCAAGGCCCGAAACAATATATCATCGTCCTGCTTGGCATTTCACGCGGGAAATTAATTTTGACAGGTTTATATTTTTATGCGTAACTGTTAGTTAGCGGGCTACTGAAGTTTCTTGGCTCGAGTTGTGATGCCACACAAAATGGCGCGGTCTTTTCAGTCTATTTGAATTTGGTTGAAATTTCAAATGCTGATAATTTCAAAAACATAGTTTTTTTTTCAAAAACGGTCTTTGAGATTTGTTAGATTGCATCATAGAAGTGATTGCCGTCATTAGTGAACATATGGCGAGGAGTTTGTCCAGAAAAGGACAAAAATTCAGGCAAATAAGCTTTTTGTGGTAGATACATAATTATGATAAAAAGGTTATGAAAAAGCGGGCACTCAAAAATTTCCCCTGAGGCTGCAAAAAGCTTCGTTTAGGGGTAGACTAAGGATGTAGGCTGCTAAATAATTACACATTGTTCAAAAGGCCGAGAGATTAAAGTGAGAGGGACAGAGGAAGCAAGGGGTGTATTTAAAAGGGCATATATGTATGCACAAGGAAATCAAACTATTTACTCCAACAGGGCAGCCAAAGGTCAAACTACACCTTGAGCTCGCTATCTGCGGAAAAGTTATCGTTAAACAGTTGTGCTGTTGATGATAACGAAGAACGTTTTGCATTGGCATGCTATTTAATGAGACCCTATCCAAAAAGAAGCCTAGGCAATGTGAAAAGGACTTTCGATTACAGATTGAGCAGGGGAAGGAAAACTCTCGAGTGCGCCTTTGGAATGGTAGCAGAGAAGTTCGTGGTATTTAAATGTCCCTATACGTTGTAGAAATGCAGAAGCAGTGAATGATATTGTAAAAGCAGCATGGGTTCTTCACAACTATGTACGGAAACGAGAGGGAATTAACTAAAGGGCCACACACACCGACATAGGTGAATCTGCGGACACATGTGAGGTTAACGAGATGGCGGAAATGCCTGGGATCATGCCAAGACAACTTGTACTATACGAGAGTTCTTCAGAAGCTACTGTGACGAACCTCGCGACTGAAACCGTTTTGCGACCGGCAATCGCGTTTCACATAACTAGTTGGGAACTGATTACAAACAGAAGGTCGGATAGGTCAAACAATTGTAATGACCACTCATCGCTAAGTTAGTTAAGTTATTTTTTTTTAAGTTAGAACTTAAGTAACAATGTAATAGAGTAAGTTATGTCACTATCGAAAATGAAAAACTTGAAACTTGAACTCAAACTATTCATCTGTGTCGCTGATCTTCAAGATTGCATAAGGAGCTGTCAGCGATATTATGTTCATTTACAGCGTACAATGCGGTTGACTGTGAAATGAGTGGACATTTGTTCCAGGTTTACCTAGCAAGTAATATTTATACTTTGTGTGTTAGATTATTCACTTTAGTGTGATGCTGACATCCAAAGTCTTGGATAGCAGTAGAATTGTACCAAAGCGACAATTTTGTCCTATTATAACTTTTTTAATAATGGTGTGATCTGCACCAAACTTGGCCGCATTACGTTTTATATTGCTGCAATTCCATGATGCTGAGATAAACTTAAGGAGGATTCCAGTCAATTTTTAAAAGTATAGTGATATACTATAATGAACTTTATTTAAGCAGACATCGGTAAAGTTTTGTAATTTTTTTCAGATTTTTCGGTTTAGTAACTTCTGAGAATGGATCCGTGAAAGAAATTACCTTTTCGGGTGCCATCTTCCCATTTTGAATGAATCGGTAGAACTGAGCTACCTTTGGAAAGCATTTCATTTGATACCCCAGAAGAAGATATTCAGCAAAAAAGAATTTTACAGCTCCCCTTTAAATAAACGAGGGACGATGTTACTCACTATATTCACAATGTCCAACTTGGGAGCAAATTTCTTGTGAATAGAAGCAAAGGTTTCTGAGGAAAGGACTGTGATAGATAGACGGACGAACGGCAAGACAATGAACCAACATTCTTTTTTACACAAAATTTCAATAAGGTTAATTTAGACAAAAGACAATCACCCTAAAATGGCTTATTAGGAAGTCAAGACGGTCAAAACGGTAAGTTTACTGTTTGAGTCTTTGCTAAATAAATATTTAAGATTTGAGGGTAAAAGTTTAAATAAAGGCCTTACATTTTACAGTTAAGTTTGTGTTCGCATAAAGGTCGGGGGTATGGTTGAGCAGAATCAGTCCCTCCTGAACTTACAGAATTATCCATAAATGAAACTTCTCGAGAAACCTACTCAGGTTGTAACAGCTTCTTCGAATCGGAAAAAGAGGAGAGCAAAAAGGCAACGTCAAATTTTGCAGTTGAAAATGGTGTCAAAGCTGCAGGCTATCAAGAAAAGTAGTAGAGGGCACCGTTAACTAGCTTACGTAAGCCAGCGATTGCTTAATATTTCAGCAATCCTTTTCATCAACCGAAATGAATGACATATCAGACAGACCAAAAGAAAATTTTTACCTACTGCACATTTGGTAATGGTGCTGGATTGTTGATTAAAAAGACAATTCATTTACATTTCGTGTAACAGATTTCCGAGTGAAATAATATTATTCTTCCTTATTTTATGGAAATTCTAGATATCAACTCATAGAAGTTCTTACTAATTGTTTGGATGTGAGACCTGGTCAAGGTCTGCCATTACATTCTGTGAAATATCACTTTCATGGCCATATCAATGTTATATTAAAAGTGGAATTTTTAGCGATTATATCAGGCCGATTTTCATACAAAAAAGAAAGGGATGAATATGAAATTTTTACAAGTTGCTTTTCCGTATACTTACGCATAATATTCACCCATTCGATAGTTTACATAATGAAACACCCCGTGTTCTACTGCAGAAAACGCGTAGTTGATAACCCGATCAAAAAAGCCCATTGGCTGTTGTAATCCAGTTAATAAATCAGGAACGTAAGATAGTTCTGAAGGGTTTCCCATCATTTTGGCTAAGTGTTGCAATGGAGATCCCATCCAGTTGATAATGAGCGGACATTTGAAGTGACCAGCAATTCCGATGAGAAAATCATTGAAAAAATATCCTAAAACCACGAGATCAAATGATTCCTCCCTCATTAATTTCTGCATTTCTGGATTGTTGATCGTCAGATTGGACAAGTTTAATAAATTATTCGTGATATTCGCTGTCGATTCCATTGCCTCAAATAATCCTTTCTTTTTTTGGGATATCATACTGCGGTCCATATCTGGTTGATCCAATTTGATATGGCGAAATTTCAGGTTTGGCTCTTCTACCGGTATCGCAGTTACTATCGTTACATCATGACCGCGTTCTATCATCGGCCGAATCGTATTCATATGAATAATCAAATGTGACTTGGGGTGAGATGGAAATAGTCCCAAAATTCGCGCTGAATGTGATACGGTAAAACTCACCGACAACACTGTGAGTATAAGCATACCGACTCGTAACATTTTAACCGACTGGCAAGAATAACTACATAAATTGAACTTAAATCTGTTTTGGACAATCCTATTTATATGTGTATGGTTAGCGTTAAGATAAGATATTCGGCGCCTGGCATTAGATTCCGACGAAAGAAATAAATTGTCGAAATTGATATCAAGCGATAAAAATTTGTAAAATTCACTTATTATGGCGAAATAAAACGCTCAGAAATTATAAGTTATTACAAGCGCATTTCATCATTGTTCAAGTCCATGTCTCTTATTCAATTATTTTTCAAATCATTTAAAAATCAGCCTCTTATCATCCAATTCAACATGAAGAATTTATTTATGATCTGTACGGTTCGATAAAAGGGATTTAGATACATTTCCGATTATTATGTAGACATGTATTGGGGCCATAAATGGGGGGTTTCAAAATTATAAATGTATATTTCAAACGTAATTTGCCACTAGTGATTTGTATCACTGCGAATTCGTAAGGTTTTGTATAAATAAAAATCTTATTAAAATCGATTCACCGTCTTTTTTTTCCGGAGATGGAAATCTTTCAGATACACTGGTACATATTTTCCAACGTGTAGAATGCTGAAATCACTCCCTAACTACTGTCCTCTTCCTTATGAACAAAGTATTACGTGGTGGGTGGGCACGGTTCTAGCCTTTCCCTTCGTCCATCGATTGAATTCGTAATCACCCCTTTCTCGCTTCCTCTGCCTCTCTCAACCTGCATTGGGCCCGCCCCAGCATATCGTTAACTGCATTATAGTCTTCCTCGCGCGCAATTATTTTTCCAATTAGATTTCTGGTGCTACTGTTCCTTCCAATACCTCCTCTAGACTCTGCGATTCTAGGAAAATGGAAGAAAACATACTCCGGATCCTGCGGAATACCATCGCAGTTGTGACAATTAGGTGAGCTGTCCAGTTTCGACCTATAGAGGTATTTACAGTATCCCTATGTCCTGTGAGATCATAGTTCATCCCACCATGTATTTGCGTCCACACTTTGATGCTGATGATTAATCTGTGGGTCCATTGACCCTTTTTCACCCGTTCTTATCGTTGTTGCTACCTACTTACCGAGTCCTCCCTTTCAGCGTTTTCAACGTGTCGATCGGAGGAAGAATCACGATGTAGTTCGCTAACATTCCGGCTACCGCATAAGCCGCTTCATCTGAGATGATTCTAAAACCACAGCACACTCTTAAGGTGGTTTTTCAATAAACTGGGTTGTGTCAGCCCATGAACGGTATAGAGGCCACCACTTTAGCTATAAGTGGCCTAGGGTGTATCGCGCGCCCCAAACGTTTGGCATCATCCTTGTCAGGGTCATCCTAGCTTTGGACGCGTTAGTTCAAACATGTTGTGGGAGCTGCGTGAAATTCAACCTTGCATCTATCATCACTTGTTGGTGTTGATAAGCTTCCTCATTGCGATACAAGCAGTGGTTTGGTTACACCGCTTCGTGATACGCACCGCGTCTATTTTACCCTCCAGGAGTGCAAGACCTGCATCTTTTAGCCATTTCTTTATAGTACTGATTGTTTCGGATGAATGCAATTTCACATTCGTCAGATGTCTTGCAACAACAATTATCGCTATTTTATCGAACACCCGCGGAGACAATGTATTCTCTAGGCCCAGACCAAAACGTACTACACCAAAAACGAACTCCTCATTTCCAGCTTCTCAATTGTCCATCCAATTAGCCACTTTCGGTCGCTTTAATACTGATTCCGCTGACCACGTCCTTCAACTTCAAAATCCACGTCGGATCAGGCGACAACAACAATGCACTCTATTGCGACATGCAAATTCCCCCCAACAACGATCAATCGTCTGCTTGCCTCCAATAATATGCAATATGGGCAAGTTTATAAGGGTTAACCAAAGATTGGCTTGGTCAATGTTCACTTGCACCATTTCAAAATCACTAAATACTAAAATTTGGATTTGTTCAAATAAAATTGGGTTCTCGAATTTAGGGGAAAACGACCAATTGTTAAGTTATTTTAAAAATAAGCAAAAAGATTCATTTGAAAGGTTAATATTGTACATAAAGGAAGGGAATTATAAAATTGAGAGGGGTAATAGAGTAGGCTAAGGGTGTAAAAAAAAGTGAGAAAAGAGGAAATATTACACATTATTGACTGCATTCTCTTGCTAGATTGATCCCAATAAAGGCGGATGAAATACCGCGGAAATTATAATTTTTGTACGATTTTGGCCAAACTTATTATATTTTTTTGCCTTTAGTATCAACTTAAGAGGGGTTTCCAGCCAATTCTCCAAAAGTATAGTAAGATATCAGTATTTTTTTTTTTTTGTGCGTACACGGAGGTGGAAAATCTTAGAAAGACACGTCCGCCGCAGCTCCACCGCCTGAACGCCGGAACTACAGCGGGCGCGTGTGGGATTCATACCCACTAAAAACCACCCCCGGTCTCTCCAGCCCCGCGGGACCACCATTGAGGTATTACTTCGCAGGGTAGGTTTGCTCTTAGGCAAACATCCTTCACCTATTTGCAGCTTTCTTCCTTCTTTGTTCCTTCAGCAACTCCTCCTGCATTTGGATGATTGCGGAGCCAACCGCAATCCACTTCTCCTCGGACTCCAGCATCTCAGTAACCAAGCTCTCCGGGGTCCCGCTCCTGCCCAGTATCTGCTTTAAGCTCCTTCTCTCCATCGCAAATCGTGGGCAGTGAAACATCACATGCTCTGGATCTTCCGGTATGCCATCGCATCTGGGACAGTTTGGAGAGTCATCCAACCCAAAGCGGTGCAGTTACTGCCTGTAGCAACCACCGTGTCCCGCAAGGAACTGAGTAATGTGGTAGTTTGTCTCCCCCCGCTCAAGCCACACCCTAATGTTGGGAATGAGTCTGTGCGTCCACCGACCTTTCGTAGACTCGTCCTATCTGCGTTGCCAGAGATCAAGCGACTCTGATCTTGCCGCATTTCTACGCTGTGCACGCTCCTCCATACGTCTGGCATTGTACAGGACACTCATTTCTTGGGCCAGAATGTCAACCGGGATCATGCCTGCCACCACCAATACTACCTCATCCGATGTGGTTCTAAAAGCACTGCAAACCCTCAAAGCCATCCGCCGGTAAACCGAGTTCACCTGCTTTCGCCTATGAGAGTTTGCAAGCGCCTCTGCCAACACAGGCGACGAGTAGAGCAGGATGAGCGCCCCACTCCGGCTAGTACCAACCTTCGGCAATATTTCGGTCCACCAATATTTGGCAACATTTTTGCAAGTGTCGTGGTAGCACTAGCTGCCTTTTGGCATGCACACTCTCGGTGTTTCCTAAAATTCAATTTGGTGTCAATTATTACCCCCAGATATTTAATAGCCGGCTTTGATGATTGATGATTTTGATGATTTGTCCACCGACCTCCACTTTCACAGTGTTATTTTTCTGCGGTTCGTTATTAAGACCGTTTCCGTTTTCGCGTCCGCCCAGGTCAGTCCGGCTGTTTCTAGCCAGGACTTTACCGCTCTCACTGTTTCTGTTGCGTAAACCTCCACATCTTCTGGGTGTTTTGCTGCAACAACCATAGCTAGGTCATCAGCAAAGCCGACAATCGTAGTCCCTTCTGGGACGGGAAGAGCAAGCACCCCATTATACATGATATTCCACAACAGGGGACCAAGTGCCGATCCCTGTGGTACCCCGGCTGTGACAATGTACTCTTTGGGATCCTCATCCGTCCCGTACCAGGGAGTCCTCTTTGAGATGTAGTCTTCAACCAAATTCGCTAAGTATCCGGGGACACCTATGTCAGCCCTTTTAATTCTATTCCAGTTGGCCGAGTTGAATGCGTTTTTGACATCCAACGCTACCACGGCATAGCAGCCGCCAGAAATCAGTGCACCTTTTGCCAGGTTTACCACCATGTCAATTGCGTCCACCGTATAGTGGGTGCGTCGGAAACCAAACTGGCGTTCCGACAAACCATTGCTGGCTTCGACGACGGGTAGGAGTCTGTTCTAGATGACTCTCTCCATCATCTTCCCCATTGTATCCAACAGGCAGATAGGACGATACGACGCTGGGTTTCCAGGTAGCTTGCCAGGCTTCGGAAGCAACACCAACTTTTGCTTTTTCCACTGGGCAGGGAATATTCCTTCTTTTAGGCACGCCTCGAAGGTGTTGGCGAAAAGGTCGGGTCTAGTCTTCACTGCCAGTTTCAAAGCTCAGTTGGGGATGCCATCCAAACCTGGGGCCTTGTTGTCACCGAACCTACCACATATTTCCCCCAGCTCCTCCACAGTTACAGGCGGTATTATGCCGTCATTTAGCTGGACAAAAATTTGCCTTCCCCTATTTTCGTGGTGAGGGAACAGAGTGGTAACAATCTGTTTCAGGAGGCGCGGACAGGTCACCTGGGTTGATTTCCGCCTTTTCATCACCACTCTGTAAGCCTCGCCCCAAGGGTTTATGTCCGCATGGTCGCACAGCTGTTTGAAGCAGTTCTTTTTGCTCCTACGAATGGCTTCCTTTAGGGGGCCACGCAATCGCTTGTGTGCCTCCTCTCGACGTCGCCACCGGGTTTTCCCCTGAGCCTCTGGCAAAGCCTCCTTGCCTGAAAACATGAGGCTCGCAAACTTGGGTTGCCTACTGCAATCGCCTTCTGGGCATAGTAGCATCGCATGCTTCCGTCACCCATCGAGTGATCTGGGTGGCTTTCTCTCCTGCCGTACCATTCAGGGATATATCGGATTTGAGCACCGCAGAAAACGTGTCCCCCTCGAAAGCTTTCACTGTCCAGCTAAGCATTCCACCCAGCATTCTGCGAAAACTCTTTTTCGAGCTCGATCCGCCCTTGATCTCTATGCAGATTGCCTGGTGGTCGCTGTGAGTATAGTCCTCACTGACATGCCAAGCGGTTCTACTGGCTAAAGTGGTACTCACGTGTGTCAGGTCCACTATAGACCCCAGGCCCCGTCCCCGGAAAGTGTACGAAGACCCAACATTCGCCAGTACCACATCTAGCTCCGCGAATGCTTCGAGGAGAACACGTCCCCTGACATTAGTTATCCGGCTGCCCCATTCAAGAGCCCACGCATTGAAATCGCCTCCTATTATGATCGGCCAACGTCCTCTTGCATCCAAAACAAGAGCGGCAAGCATCCGCTTATACTCGACGTGTGTAGCGCTGGGTGGAGCATAGCAGCTGTAGATGTGAATGCCCTTCACCTTCGCTCTGATGAAGCCCTCCTCCGGGTGCTCCATTATTTCCTGGAAGGGTTGTTCTCCACAAGTCCATAGCGCTGCTTGACCCGTTTGGTCTTTGACCCAAACGCTACCACCATGGTTTCGGTATGGTTCGCTTAGTATGGCCACATCGATGTTTTTCTCGCGGATGGTTTGCGCGAGTAGATCCTGCGCTGCCTCGCAGTGGTTGAGGTTGATTTGTATCAACCTCATCTGCGATTGGTGCTAAGGGCTCTCCTGTATTCCGGGCACCTGCTGCTGTCTGCAATGTACCGATGATCCACACCCTCCTTTCCTTTGCACAGTAGACAAGTAGATATCAGTATGGAGGGATCTTTGAAGTCTGGGCACGGCATACCAGCTTCTGAGAATGGAACTGTGAAAAAATTACCCCGCACTCCTTGCGTTTCTAATGAATGTCAAAACTAGGACTGACCTCGGAAAGTACAAGTCGATTCCTTTCGTTTAATATCCCACGCAACTATATCTGATGAAAAAAATATCAATTGTTAACCGTTTAAGTTCTTTTCTAGTATTGGAGAACGATTGTAAAATTAAATCGATGAAACTAACATTACGACCGAAGTAATCGGCCATCAATATGAAAGGTTTGTACTTGGGGATTTCAGCAAACTTTCTGGCGGCTATATCGGAATTAAAACATGAGATAGGACGGTTTTTAATAAAATAACTATTGCCGCTGTAATTAAAAGATAGCTAAAACATATGTAGTAAATAGTGGCCTATAATAGGTAATCTTTCTCGATGGCATGAAATGATAGTAATCACTCCCTTATTTACATCCTGAAATGTACAACTTTTCACATATTATGGTATCATGATAAAAAGCACATGGTTTATCATTTGGAAACAAATAACGTCATACATTCGCATCAACTAGACATCCGCAAAGATCTCAGTGCCCGGAATGCAGTTGCCCATCTCCCAAATAAAGTTTACAATGTTTCGGAAAGAGGTCGCAAAGCGCTAGTTTCTTTTTTGAATTGATTTCTCATAATAAGCTAAAAGCTAAAAAAATAACTATGATAAATTACAACAAGTAGGTCCACAGTATGTTAAAGTTCAAGAATCGATAAGCATTCCAAAAACGAGTTTGTTTTCGATATCGCAAGGGTTGGCTTTTAATGTTGCGTTCAATTTACGTCTGGAAATTACTTAGTCTCAATGTTGATGAAGAAGTAACGGTATTTGTTGATAATATGGCATCGTATTCCGGACGTTAAAATTGGAACATAACACATTCCGAAGCGTCCTAAGAGCTAAGTCGCGCTAAAAAGAATTTTTTTTTAAGGTTTTGTTTATATATTTTAATAGGGTTTTGTTTACTCTATTAAAATCGGTTTAATGTTTGTCTGTCCATCCGTCACACGCATTTTTCTCGGAAACGGGTGTAGCGATTGACACCAAATTCGGTGGAAAGGTGGGAACTGTGAAAGCTCGTGCATCCTTTTACGTAGAATTTAAGGGTGGGGGGGGGGGGGGGGGGTTCCCATGCATGCAAAAGGGGGCGTGTCAACCTTCTTGTCACCAAGTATAGCCATGTGGGGTATAAAATTATGGTTAATACTTTCCGAAGCCGGTTTTAGTTTTTACATTGGATGGAAAGGTGGGGACTGCCGGGGGTCAAAAGTGATCATTTCTTTCACGGACACAATCTCAGAAACTACCCAACCGAAATATCTGAAAAAAATCAAGAGATTGCCACTATATGGTGCCTAACCTCCGAAATACCCTCCGTATTGATATCTGTTCAAATCCAGTTAATAATAGTACGTTACTATAACCACGAAATTTTGCGGGAATTTTGGTTATAACATAGACAAAGATAACTTTGTCAAAGTTGTCACTTTTGTGCAAATTCAAGGCTTTGAATGTAGGTATGAAACGAAAGTGGATATTCTCGCATAGTATATGCATATATTACCTGCTAGGTAGTAGTGGAACAAATGTCCACTCCAAAGTTTCTATAGAAGAAATACACAAAACCTTTCACACTTAAAACGTCCATTTTGCTGTTTCCCGACTTGGTTTCTCTCATCTGGAGTCCCGCGGGGTTCCATCCTTTCTTTCTTTCTTGTTTATTAATAATCTTGCTTCCCTATATACTTATCGTTCTCTTTTGTATGCGGACGATTTAAAACTATTTTCTATTGATGACCCACCTGCAGAACTGAATAACCTACAATAAAATCTCGATACTCTATCCGGTTGGTATATGCAAAATAAGGTTGCACTTCATGCTAGTAAATACTTCAAGTTAGTTATTCTGAAATCTCAACCACTTTCAGTTGTTCACTCTTATAGGATTTTGGCGTAACATTCGATTTAATTGTAATTAAGTTGACATCCTCAGCCCAGCCTGCATAATGTTTGGTTTTGTTTTTCGCTCATCTTACAAGTTTGCGAATGTTCATTCTTCAGTCATTCTGTATAAATCCTTCGTTTGCAATATTTTAGAGTATACTTTAATAGTCTGGATAACTGAGTGGTTAGAGTACGTGATTGTCTCGTATAGGGTATTGTAATTCTGTAGTGTACCGTTACGGTCTTGAATGAACTACTCTAACACAGATCGGTCTTTGTCCACGGCAATATTCCAAGTGCTGAAGCCAGGGATAGCGAATACATTCAATGCGCTTATTTTATTTTTCCCCAAGAGATGCAATTTCAGCACCAATTTCACACGTCGGAGGAATTCGGACAGCAGAGCATCTTTCAGAATTCCCTGGTACTTATAGAAGTCTCTCTGGGTCATAGCTTGGATGTTGAGGTCACCAATGCTATGTCCGGCATGCGGCTCGTAATGACCTTTGCGGACCTTTCGACACTGGTCTAATCCAAGCTCCATCCGAATGTCATGGCTGAACATTTCTACTATTCTCAACAGACTTCTAAGATGGTCGTTAGTACCAGCATACAACTTGATGCCATCTAAGTACATTAAGTGTCAGTTCGCCCTTAGTACGTAGGCCATACTTTATTGCAAAACCATTCCCTCTAACCATGAAAGGGCATTTAGCGCCATGCAAAACCAAAGGGGACTCAAAGAATGCCCCCGAAAGATGCCTCTCCGTACGTGGATAAGCTCCGATGTATTGGCACCTTCAGATGAACGCACTGACTATGTCATATGCCACCCTTCCATGAAAAACTTTATTAGTTTCGGATCAATGCGATACAGATGTAGGATATCGATTAGCCAGGTAGGTGGAACGCTATCAAAATCCTTGGCATAATGGATATAGCAACTAAAGAGGTTTCTTTGGCCTCTAGTTCCTTGTCCTACAACTACCAAGTCGATAATGAGTTGCTCTTTGTAACCCTTTGAACCGACTCGGAAGCCCTTCTGCTCGTTGGACAGAATGTTATTGGCTTCGTGCTGCGCATTGACTCTTCACCTAATGGTGGACGTTATGAATTTGTAGAGGGTTGGTAAGCAAAATATCGGTATTGTGTCTGCGAGGTCCTAGACCGTGTCTTTCTAAGGGATAAGGTAATTAATCCCTGCAGTGAGGAAGGATGGATATTCCTCCTTATTCTGTGCCGAACGACCATGTATAATGGTGAACTTTTTGTGTCAGAAGTTCTGGACCCGATTTAGACCTCGGCCCCTCCAGTTCTTCGAACTGCTTATGACGTGCAATCTGACAGCCGCAACTTCACCACAACACCGAAGTAATTCTGGTTGCAGCAGCGACATATCAGCACAGAGTCGAGATGCAATCTCATTATTGATGTGAAACAGAATTCTCGGAGTTGCTGGAAATGAATAGGGCCTGGGAATACCTGGTCTAGGCAAAGGATCCATTTCCGAGAATTCTTTAAACGCTGTTTAGAATTCGTCCCGAACCTCAGCTGTGGAGAGGTGTGCTTCGACGAGTACTGAAACTGTTGCCTGCAATGCGGCGTGGTGTTGTTGATGCCGCCACTCATGCATACCTAACTAATATTTATTTAGTAATTAGTCCACATATAAGCCATTAGAATTATAAATTTAGTCATAGTTTAGATTAATAAGTTAGTGAAATATACTTTATTTAGACGCAGCTACGTAAAGGCGAGTGTTTTTTAAAGATTTCCAATCCATCAAACAAACAACAAGTTAAAAAGTTTGGTTTGTTTCTTATGTAAAAATATTTGAGAGGACGTTACTTCTTAGCATTTTTCATT
Organism: Hermetia illucens; assembly: GCF_905115235.1. NCBI lineage: Eukaryota > Metazoa > Arthropoda > Insecta > Diptera > Stratiomyidae > Hermetia > Hermetia illucens. Next base: position 93,359,897 of record NC_051849.1, on the reverse strand, counting down.
GTATCGTCTCATGTTAAAATGTGTTGCCTCTTTTTCGTCAAATTACAATGTACTACTGTCAGTAATACACCGAGTTGAATATCGGGTAGATTCTACGTATATATACCATGAACTATGTATAAATGGAACCATCGTCTACCCAAATATTCTTGAGTAAAAAATCAACAAAACCTTTCACTCATACGAATTGAATGACCGTACAACGCAACCGTTGTCGTATCGGTTGTGATTTTCTGTCCTAAATAGGAGAAGTTACCGACAGTTTCATAGATATATCCCTTAGTAGTACTGTTCCCATTTGACCATTACCATTTGATGACGTTACCAATTTGGGTAATGGCAGATTCCACATAACGGGCTATCGTTCCCATAATGTCGATATTGCCAGCATAGGCCAGTAGTTGGATGGACTTGAAAAGGATTGTCCCCTCCCATTTATATCAGCATTCCAGACCATTTTTTCCACGGCCAGAGTAGAAATGATGCATGATAGGGTATCCCCTGGTCTTAGACCGCTGTTGGTGGTGAATGGTCTCGAGGGTAATCCTCGGGGTATTTATTCGGAAACGGCTGGACCGATTGTCACGAAATTTGATCAGAGTGTGTGGTCTGGTAATTTCTTTACACACAGTTAATGGCACCATTTTGTATTGAGTTTGAGAAGTGGCTCCCCATATATGTGAAAGGGGGTGCAACTTTTTATTCACAGAATATGACCATGTAGGGTGTCAACTGAAAGGGCTCAGTTAGTACTTTTAGAACTAGTGGATGGTATTTGATATCGGATGAAATGTAGGCGAGTGAGGACTCAAAATATGACCCTCAAAGAGTGTAACATGTCACAAATGAAGTTAATATTTTAGAAATTTAGCCGGAACCCCCCTCCCCCCACGCTCATGTTGGAAGCACAACATTTTGAAGGAAGGAAGAAAGTTATAGAAGATGAAACTTTTACAGTTGATATGAATTTCGCGTATTCTAAAACGTCATCATAACACAGCAATTCGTCAACACCTCAACAAAGTGAGCTCACATGAATGGGGGCCGGAGGGAAACATTTTGTTTTAGTTAAACAATATCAATTACTCGAGGCATACATATGTATATATTTACAGGTACATGCTAATGAAGCTTTGGGGTTGCGCCTAATTCAGATAGATATTGTATATTTGTACATTAAACCAGTGGTATCCAATATACGTACTGTATATGTAAATATGTAGGCTTTTGTGCAGAAAGTACCCGTTTTCAGCATTCAGCTGATCGCATTGCATCGCCAGTGCCCTTTTGTACTTTTGCTAGTCTGCAGTTTCTTTGGTCGAGTTGAAGCTGGGTTCCTGGTCCACCAGGGTACATCCCTTGATTACTTGATTGTCTTAGCCGACCATCTGGCCTTATATGCGTCAATGACGACTCTGTTGAGGCCTTCAACGTCAAACTGTGGGTGAGACATGTTGTCACTCAGGCGTCAGGTGTAGGAGTCCTAGTCTGTTCTCTTGGGATTCCTTAATTTTCTACTTACTTCCGAGTTACCATTAATGTCGAATCTGATTATTGTGTGATTGTGTGATCCAACGTTCGTTAAAGTTATATCTAGTGCGTCTTTTCTGATGCTGGTCACGAATATTGGTTTGTTTCCTACATTATATTATATATTTCTAATTTATTACTGAGAATGAATTCCAGAAGCTACTCACTTCTTCAATTAACGTCGCTGCTTCCCCACACCTCATGGTGCGTGTTGACATCGCTGGCAATAAGAAATGGTACTGCCTTTTTCGCGCCGAACTTTGCCGGTCTAACGATTAATTCAGGTGGGATCCAGGTATCGTCTCCTGGGAAGTATTCTGATGCTGCAACTGCCTCACAAGTTCTTCCTGAGGAAACTGGATACCCAAGATGTCATCAGTTATAAACTCTGAAAAACATAAGTATCACAATTTTCTTTCGAAAATGATGCAAGCTATTGGTTTTCCTCAAGAGGAATTCCAAATTACCAATTTACTTCCTCCTTGCAGACTGCCAATCTGCCCCCGGTATCACCAATGTTCTTGTGCCAGTACGTTTCCAATGTTATTCCTCGAACTTGCCCTTGCAATTACTGCAGATGAAGCGTTTGTATGATTAAGGTTTTCCTGGGCTATTTCACTGGTGACCATCGGCTCCGTTAGTGCTTGGCCGCACTTTCGCACTTTTCCAATGTTGGAACATTACTTTCCTCTTCCGACATGCCACTTCCTTGCGTTTTGCTGTCCGACTTAAGCTCTAGGAGGTCTAGATCAAGATCGTCTAGCTTCTTTTTTTCTGTACGCCTTCAGTCGCGGAAGAGGATTCTTTCGGGGGGTTCCAGTTAGTTAGTTAACGGAAGGCCTCCAGGTTCCTCCCTTCAACCCTGACCGCTCCGAAATTTTCTCTCTCTTGGGCTCAGGTTTAGGCTTCCTCCGAGCATTTCCCTCTCAAAAGTTGATTTCCACTCCCCTTTCTTAGAACTTATGTTGAAAGCTTAAATCTTCCCTGAGCCTTTTTGGGGGCCTTCTCTGGTTTCAGACCTGCCTTAAGACAGCGTAGATATCATTTGACACCTGCACCATTGAGGCCGGTCTCCTTTCTTACGTCTCATATGATGACCTCAGACAAATCTTTGCGCGTCCCTGCTTTGTTGGTTGTGGTCTTCGCAATGTTGACCTTAGCTCCACTGCTTACCCCCCCTCCAAGTTCTCCTTTCTTGGCAGTGGTCACCTGGCTTTCAGTGTTACGGAGATGCGCCTCGGCATGATGGCCCAGTTTGTGTGCGGTACGGAGTCTCACTTCTTTGTTATTTGATTTATTGATTTGGTTTATTGCATTACTCATTTAATTCCCTCGAGTATGGAGGTCCGCCGAGTCATGCCCCCCCCCCTCTCCCTTAGCTGAGGAGACCAGGTATTAGTAAGGCTCCGTTCGGATACAGTCAGTTATTCCAGACTACAAACTATCCAATGCGGATGGTTTGCATAACGCACTGCATTGGAAGCGGTTTTCGACTCCTCGGTCTTTGTCCGTAGCGTTTCGTTAATAGTAGAGTCAACCCGTAGAAGATATGGCTACCGCCACCCACTAGTGGTCTTGGTTGACTAGAAACTTGGCTCCTGGAGAGCCATACATTACTCCAGATAGAAATCGATTGGCTCCCAGAAGGCCGTACTTCGCATCAGTCTGTCCTGCCCAGTTTGACAGATTATTACGCTCAATGTCTTGAGGCTTTACCCGTCCTAAGCTTATGTCCGAAAGAAGTGAGGCATCCTATTAAGACGTGCCGACTCCGCTCGTTTTCAGAACGAGAGGAAAGCAAAGGAAAGCACTTTTCCTCTGCTTCAATTTGACGCGAAACATTCCATTTCCGGTATGCATGGAATTTCAAGATTTCCATATCGCTATTTTAACAAGTTTTCATGGAAAAGTTAATTGCAAATCCTTGAAAGACCGTCAGATGAAAAATTTGGCATACAAATATACCTATCCAGAAGTCGTGCGTGTTTCAAATTTCCAAAAATTTCCAATAGAAACTTTAGAAAATAATCGTATAAAACATATTTATTCTTAAAAGTTAGGACGTAAAATTATCTAAATTAATATTTAATTTAAATAGAAAATAAGATCATTGGTTTTTTTTCTTAGAACTAGCATTTTCCTTACTCTTTTTACAAATCTTTCTGTATAAGACTCCTACAGTCACTTTCCAAATAAATTTAACTAATTCCCAGACTACGTAAGCCAGACCAATGAGGAAGGCAATCACATCAAGTCCGTGGTATTGCATGGCATTCATGTGAACTGCCGGACTCTGGATATGTTTTGCTCCTTTATGCCTCAAAACATATTCCATCCAATAGGCTGCTGTGTCCTTAGCACTCAAGGGTCTATCTCTAAATACTCTGGAAAATCTCTGGACATTCTCTCTATAGATAGTATTCTCCAAAACTTCGAAAACAGCTTGTCGGAACGATTTCTCTGTCAGAGTCCCCCGATCCACAACGATACCATGGCCTTCGTTTTGTAATTTATTTGCATTGGAGAATTGATCGGCGAAGAAGGGGATTGCCACCATTGGAACACCATGATATTGGGCTTCTGCAACTCCTCCACCGCCAGCATGAGTGATGAAAAGCTTCAAATTTGGATGGGCAAGAATATCGTCCTGCGGCAGCCACTTCTTATAAAGAATATTTGGAGACTCTCCTGGAAGTTCCTCCTTATCCCATTTCCAAATTATCTTCTGTTTGAGACTGGAGAGAACTTTGAATATTATGTCGACGAATTCGGGTGTAAGATAGTCCGCATTAATATTTGATCCTAAGCAGAAGTAAATGGCCCCTGATTCTGATGCACTGTCTAGGAATTCTTTAATATCCTAAAATAATGTAAGTTATAATCAGCATAAGTCCTTCTTATTAACACAGCATATTTTCTAAGCTTACTTGTGGTAGTGGATCGGGTTTTGGTTTTATTTGAATTCCCCCGATTTGTATGATGGCTGGCACGTACGGTTGGATAGATCCTTGGCTCAAATAAGTGTTCACGAACAGCAGTGAGACGTTCTTTTTCATTTCCTCGTATGATGGATATTTAGCTGATGGGAAGTTATGCCTGCAAACATTTATTTTCATAATTTATAAAGACTGTTTTAAAAATACATTATATGTTGAGCTTTTAGATTCGAGAAGAATTTGAAAACATCCGAGGCTTCACTTGGGTATATTGTTGAGTAACATGTAAAGTTAAGTAAGTCAAGAAATTGTAAATCAACGAAATTCGATCATCATCATAAACGGCGCAACAACCGGTATCCGGTCTAGGCTTGCCTTAATAAGGAATTCCAGACATCCCGGTTTTGCGCCGAGGTCCACCAATTCGATATCCCTAAAAGCTGTCTGGCGTCCTGACCTACACCATCGCTCCATCTTAGACAGGGTCTGCCTCGTCTTCTTTTTCTACCATAGATATTGCCCTTATAGATTTTCCGGGTGGGATTATCCTCATCCATACGGATTAAGTGACCCGCCTACCGTAACCTATTGAGCCGGATTTTATCCACAACTGGAAGGTCGTGAAATCGCTCATAGATTTCGTCGTTATATAGGCTACGGTATCGTCCATCCTCATGTAGGGGGCCAAAAATTCTTCTGAGGATTCTTCTCTCGAACGCGGCCAAGAGTTCGCAATTTTTCTTGCTAAGAACCCAAGCCTCCGAGGAATACATGAGGACTGGCAAGCTCATTGTCTTGTACAGTAAGATCGTTGACACTATGGTGAGACGTTTCGAGCGGAACAGTTTTTGTAAGCTGAAATAGGCTCTGTTGGCTGACGACAACCGTGCGTGAATTTCATCATCGTAGCTCGGTTGTAATTTTCGACGCTAGATAGGAGAAATTATCAACGGTCTCAAAATTGTATCCTCCTATCCTTATTCCTGTTTGACCAGTGCGGTTTGATGTTGTTGGTTGGTTGGTTTTCGATGCTGACATTGCCACAATATACTTTGTCTTACCTTGATTGATGTGCAGCTCAAGATCTCGCGCCGCCTGCTAAATCTGAATCAATGCAGTTTGTACATCTCGGGTGATTCTTCCCATGATGGCGATATCGTCAGCATAGGCCAGTAGTTGGGTGCACTTAAAGAGGATCGTACCTCTTGCATTTACCTCAGCATCACGGATCACTTTCTCGAGGACCAGGTTAAAGAGGACGTATGATAGGGCATCCCCTTGTCGTAGACATTTTTTGATGTCGAATGGTCTTCAGAGTGATTCTGCTGCTTTTATCTGGCCTCGCAAATTGGTCAGGGTCAGCCTAGTCAGTCTTATCAATTTCGTCGGGATACCGAATTCTCTGATAGCCGCGTACAGTTTTACCCTAGCTATGTTATCATAGGCGGCTTTAAATTCGATGAATAGATGGTGCAACTGTTGTCCATATTCCAGCAGCTTTTCCATCACTTGCCGCAGAGAGAAAATCTGATTTGTTGCTGATTTGCCTGGAGTGAAGCCTCTTTGGTAAGGGCCAATGATGTCCTGGGCGTATGGGGCTATCCGGCCTAGCAAGATGGTGGAGAATATCTTATATATAGTACTCAGCAACGTGAGACCTTTATAATTGCTGCACTGTGTGATATCTCCTTTTTTATCTATGAGACAAATAATGCCTCATTGCCAATCGTCAGGCATTGATTCGCTGTCCCATACTTTGAGCACAAGTTGATGAACTACTTGGTGTAACTGGTCGCCTCCATATTTAACTAATTCGGCTGTAATTCCATCGGCTCCTGGCGAATTATGATTTTTAAGCGGATGAATTGCGCGGACTGTTTCTCCTATACTTGGTGGTGGCAGTATTTGTCCATCGTCTTCAGTTGGCGGGACCTCCAACTCGCCGATGTTCTGGTTGTTCAGTAGTTCAAAATAGTCAATCCATCGGTCCAATATGCCCATTCTGTTGGAAATCAGATTTCCATTTTTGTCTCGGTAGGATGAGCATCGTGGTGTGTTAGGCTTCATCCTGCTGACTTGTTGGTAAAACTTTCTCCCTGTACTTTTCGAGTTCACAGACTTGTTGGTTCTCCCAGGCTTCCTTTCTCATCTGTGAAGTCGCTTCTCCGCTCGACGGAGTTCGTGATAAGTCTCTGCGTGTGCCCGCGTTCTTTGAGAATGCAACATTACTCGGTATGCGGCCCTCTGTTGACTGCGGTTATTGCGGCATCCATTTCCTTCTTATAGGTGTCGCGGGGGGCTTGTATTTTGAATGGCTTCAATATTCACTTTCACCTGATTGTCAGAGAGAATTGTAGGTGGTGTCGTAATTCGACCTCGGAGCATCATGCCAACGAGATAGTGATCTGAGTCTATATTGGTCCTCCTATATGTTCTGACATTCATCAAGGCTGAGAGGTGACGGCGTCCAATCAGCACGTGTTCAATTTCGTTGAAAGTGGTCCCGTGTGGAGAGGCCCACGTATGTTTGTGGACCGCTTTCCGTGCAAACCAGGTACTTCCAACAACCATTTCGTGTGACCCTGCTAATTGAATAGTCCGCAGTCCGTTATCATTTGTTTTTTCGTGTAAGCTATGGGAGCCAACGTATCGCCTGAATACGGGCTCTGTCCCTACTTGACTGTTGAAATCTCCGAGTATGATTTTGATATCATACTTAGGACAGACTTCGAGGCTCCGCTCAACTGCCTCGTAGAAGGTATCCTTCTCCGACTTTGCAGTCTCCTCTGTAGGGGCGTGAACGTTTATGAGGCTTATATTTCTAAACTTGCAGTGCAAGCGCAGAGTGCATAGCTTTTCGCTTATATTTTCAAAGCAGGTAACAGTAGATTTCATTTTTTGGCTGACTAAGAAACCTACTCCGAACACATGGTTTACTAGATGGCCACTACAATATATGGTGTAGTGGCTCTTCTCCAGGAAACCGGTCCCTGCCCATCGCATCTGTTGTAACGCTATTACATCAGCACTATGTTGGGACAGGGTATCGACTAGCTCCTCAGCAGTATTCGGTCTGTACAGGGAGCAAACGTTCCATGAGAAAATGCGCAAATCGTTAATCCGTTGTCGTTGCCGGGCTCGTCGTTGTAAGATCCATCCTGTCCGAGGCTCCTTTCGTGGCTTCGTAACATCGGTTTTCTGCATAGGGTTGTCAGCCCTACCCAACCCCTAACCTGGAGGACCAGTTGGTACATTTTGCCCCGTTTTTCGGGGGGGGGAGACTCGCCTTCATCTGTCTCTGTGTGGGCAGTTTTTCATAAAGAAAGAACTCCTAGCGATCACTACGTGGAGGTGGGGATAGGGTTTGATAGTAGAGCTGTTAGTGTTGGTTCAGCAGTAGGCGTTTCCCAGGTTTTATGCTCCATCGTGGGTACCAATCCACGTTTCGGCCCTGATTATTATCAACGATTTTATGAGAGTCCGTGGGATTTCATGATAGTCCGTGCGGTTCAGACAAGAGAAGAAACCGCGGCAAAAGAGATAAATTAGGGTATTGGGGAGCATCTGCACTTTGGGCATGAACCGGAAATACGCTGAAAGAAGGCATTCGAAGAGTTTCTGCGGTGTTTTTGCTGTTTCATTTTGCACTTATTTAAGTTTATAATTTTTTTTTAAGTTCATTAAAGTTTATGTAGTCTAAATCCTTTTTGCAGCGTTTGAAAAAATCTCTAGATTTAGTAGTTATAAGGTATTAGTTATTTATTGATATTCTAAATTTTGTGTCAGAGAAGATAATAATCATGAAAACATAAATAGTTATGAAATAAGCTATCTGGAGATGCAACATCATATTGTCTGATCTGCGTGTTGGGTATAGTGGAGATAATGATAGAAAGAGTCCAAACAACAGACTATTATGCATTGTCGAAAGCGACAATGGCCTGCCGCAATGCCAGTGTAGGTTTCGATGTGCTCACTCAACTGCGGATGCAATAACCACGATGATGAGCCTTGCAATAGATGCACTGAATTCCTGTTGCTGCTGTGCTATGCTGACATTGGAAGCCAAAGATACATTCAGTTCAACCAGCTGAAGCGGAATTAAATGTGCATCGGCATAGGTGCTCCAGGATATCTAAAGCGCTTTTCGAATTGCCTAATGTTTTCGGATGAATTACAAGTCTATATATTTTCCTATGCTTGAAACTAGGAAGACATTTAAAGGAACCCATGATTTACCAGTGAAGGTAGGTGCTCAGGGAGCTTCGAAAATGTCTGCGCTAGATGCGTTACGAGAAAGATAATCTCCGATTAAGCAGAGCTGCCCATTTGGAACTTATTCGTATGGTACCATCCAGCACCTAGCGTAGACACAAAAAAAATCTTCTTTACATTTATTATGATAGTGTTAATTCTATCCAGTAGCAGGCGATCGATGTTGGGCACGCTACGTGTTGGATAGTATGAATAGAGCTTTAATGAAGTATTGGGCATCCATACAATCCCTACGTTTTATTGTTTTTTTCCTGTAATTTTTTAACGAGATTGAGTTTGAAAATCATTAGACTTAACGCTGTTCAAGTGATAAACTCAGAAGAACGAGGAAACACAAGACGAACACAGACGTTCATGATGACTAGGATTCGAACCCAGAGTAATGAGATTGAAACACTTCGCAGTCCTTGTCCATCAGAGGTATAGGGAAAGGATTCCCGAGTAAAGCCGAAACAGAGACATAAATGCATTAAGGGGGAAACCGCATTAGGTGGTTTTTACAATCGACTAATTGTGTGTGAAACAAAACCTTGTTACAATCGATTCAATGTCTATCTGGTTGTCTACCACACTCGATTTAATCCGAAACGGCTGATCCAATTGTCACAAAATTTGGTGAGAAGGTGTGGTGTGAAAACCTTTACATATAGCAAGTGGCGCTATTTTGTGTTGAGTTTGAAGGAAGCCTCCCCACATGCGAAAAAGAGGTTTAGCATTTTTTTTCACAGAATATGGTCAAGTGGAGTATCAAATTAAAGGACTCAATTAGTACTTTTCAAAACTTATTTCATTTCTGATATTGGATGAAACATAGGGGAGTGAGGGCGCAAAATGAGTGCACCAAAAACTAAAACTGGTCTCGTTCTCAGAACCCTTCGAACCGAAGAATCTGAAAAAATCGCAATGGTGAATCTATATGAAATCTAGGCCTCAAAATACATCCCATTTCGATATCTATTCAAATAAAGTTAAATTTACCATATTTTAGTAGGAGGAGACGAGTGAAATGGGGTAGTAAATACCAGTTAGAATCATGTTTCCGCCTGTGAAAATAGGGATCATAAGGGACTCTTTGCAAAGCTACAGAAACTTGCCCTTTTCCAGCCTTTTGTTGAAAATTGCTCATGAAAGAAAAGAGATTTTATATTTTTAGTTAACCAGGCGTCGGCTAGGTCCAAGTGACTCGAAACAGTTTACACGTAGGAAAGGTGGAGAAGAAATACAAGAAAAATAGAAGAAGGAAAGAAGAAAGTAAAATCGAGGTAAGCCCAGGATTGTTGGGAGAAATTGGAAGTGGAACCAACCAAAATACGGACGGGAGAAGGATTAAATAGGACTGCGAGAATGGATTACAACGAAATCCAATATCCTGGAATAGCAGGGTCGCTCTAGAAATAGATGGTGCGGAATAGTAGGGGTGTAAGCAACTTTATGAGTTAAAAAACAAATAGTTGGAAGGTTTTCCTTGCAATAAGGGATATAAGTAAAACCTAAAATCTATGTGTAGATAACAGAGCGTTCCAAAGAGTACTTTCGCAAGGTTGAGTCCAATGGCTTTAGTTCGGCTGAGATGATTTAAATTTTCTTAGAAAGAGTAGTGTTTATCAACATGTTACCGTGGCTCAAAAAGTCAGAATTTAGCTCAATACATAAATTGATTATCATTATGGATCGGAAATCTGTCGTTACTGTCGTTGATTGGACCATCCACATGATTACGATCATATGAAAGATTATTTTTAATACAGTGTTCCAAGTCAAAATTGTTATTATTCTGAACTCACTTAATAAGGGCCAACCGCTCTGGGTTCCAGGCCACATTGAATTAGAAGGCAATGAAGCAGCGGACGCGCTAGCCAGGAAAGGAGCAACAACGCCGCTATACGAGCCAGAACCATTCTGTGAATTTTTTAGGGGTATGATAGGTGAAATTCTTTATGCACAAACAACTTTGTGACTTCACCAAAGCAACAGAAACAGTTGTTCATTGCATGACCTCTACTTTTCAAGATTTTAGAACTTAATGGATGGATGGGTGGATGGCTAATTAAGTTGCATGATCTGTGGCAAATAAGTCGCAACTTAGTTACCAGTCAGGTTGGTAAGTGTAGATTGTCGGCCAAATCGTAATTATCATAGACTCAAACACATCAAGATCGGTGATGGTACTGTATGAAGGTTTGTTTGGTAGCCATACACTTAGACACTGTATTGGGATTAGAGGTTTGCTATCGGATCTGAAATTTATTCAAGCTATTTCTAGCTATACTTACTCATAATATTGGCTCATTCGATAGTTTAAATAATGGAACATCCCGAATTCTACTGCAGAGAATATATAGTTTCCAACCCGGTCAAAGAACCCCATTGGCTGTTGTAAACCACTTAATAAAGCGGGAACGTAGGATAGCTCAAGGGGATTCCCGACCAGTTTGCTCAAGTGGTGCATGGGAGCTCCCGACCAGTTAATAATGAGTGGGCATTTGAAGTGTCCAGCTACACCGACGAGGAAATCATTGAAGAAACTTCCTAAAACGACAAGATCAAACGATTCCTCCCTCATCAGCTTCTGCATCTCTGGATCGTTTAGCGTCATATTAGTCAAGTCCAAGAAATCATTTGTGACTTTCACCATCAACTGCGTTGTTTTAAGGAAGCCTTTCGTATCTTGGGATATCATACTCTGGTCCATATGTGGTTGTTTCAATTTGATATGGCGAAATTTCAGGTCTGGTTCCTTCACTGGTATCATTGTTACAATAGTGACATTATGACCACGTTCTATCATCGGACGAATTGTATTCATATGAACAATCAAATGTGATTTCGAATGAGAAGTAAACAATCCCAAAATCCGCGCAGAATCTGTGCCGATGAAGCTCACCAACAACACTGTGAGTAGAGTTAGAATACCGGCGCGTAACATTTCACTGGTTCGCAATAACAATGTAAACAGAACTCAACCTGGTTCGGAGAATCTTATTTATATACATCCACATGTAGACACACAGCGATAAGATAAATTATGCTACGCTTGATATCAGATGATGAAATAAACTAGCCCCTGCAATTAATATTTGGACGTTGGACGATAATAGGTTTGTAAAATTCACTTGCTATGGCGCAATAGTACATGTACAGATTATGAATTATTAATTCGAGCATGAGAGTTCGCGTTTCATCGTTCTTCAGGGTCCATGTTACTTATTTATATTCTAGATGTTGTAATACAGTTAGTTATCAGAAGTAGTTCGAAGCACGGTTTCATCAGGAATCTTTCTTGTTGTCTTCATACTTTTCAATGTGAAAATGTCAAAGCGAATCCATTGGAAATGAGATGGAAGCGTTCCTTAACAAAATTTCACCTGACCTACATATGCACTTTAAAGATGTGATCTTACACCTTTCATTATCCTAGTCGTACATTTGAGTGATATCTGTCCCGCGTTTATCTCAACCTACGGAGCGACAACTTCCAACTTCAATGAAGAATGAACTTTATTCTTCCATGGAAGTGAAGAAGAAAAGCAAAAAGTTCCCATGTATGCAGTCCAATCATGACATGAAATTTGGGGTGGGGGTAGAGAGTGGCGTAAGAAACAATAGCTATATATCGCCGATGTGCGTCTTTCCCCTGGAGGGGGTGGAACTATTCTTTTTGCTATTTAATATTCTTCTTTCTGCTTCATATCATTTCTACATGAAATGCATGGTTTTCGAGTTATTTGCAAAACCGTTGAAAAACATGCCTTTTTTCAATGAAAAATTAAAATAAATACCTCAAAAACTACTACTTGCACGAAAAATTTTCACTAAACATTTTTTGCTTAGAATTGACCATTTAATCGATTTCTCTGGTTATTTCGTACTACCCCCACCCCTAATCTCAGGTCAATCGGTCTTGACTGGAAGAATTTGGAGGTTGCACCCGATTTTCAGCTTTAATGACTGAACCAATAAACAGTATGGTGCAAAAGTGGTCCAGTGATTCGGAAAAATAAAGTTAAAATAAGCAGTTTTTAGTTTATTTTTGAAACAAGAAAGCCTATCACTACATAGGATAAGACATAAATCAATATTTTCACCTTGGGTTTTTGTTCGTTTGTTTTGTTTGTAAAATAAAACCTTATTAAAATCCCCTGTCGGTCTGTCAGTCACATGCACTTTTCTCATTCCTCAGAAACATCTATACCGATTGACACGAAACTCAGTGAGGAGGTGGGAACTCTGAACGCCCAGACATGCAGTGAGTTGCATCTTCCTACGTTGAGATACATGCAAAAGGGGGGTGTAAAGTTGTCTTTCTCCGAATATAGTCATGTTGGGTATCAAATTGACTAGAAAGTTCCTTTAAGTTTATCCTAGGTAGATTATAGTATGAAGCATGTCATCCCCAAGTTTGATCAAAATCATACTATTACTAACAAAGTTACAGTAACCCAAAGTTGTCTCTGCCGTGTAAATTTACTGCAACTCAAAATACTAAATATCGATATCATACTAAAGTGGGTAGTCTGACATGCTAAATGCATATACATTACGGGCTTTGCATGGGATAGTTCTGCGCGCAAATATACTCACATAAGAAAGAAACAAAACCTTTTATACCTGAAGTGCCGAGTCGGTTTCCGGACTTGTTCATAAAAATTAAGAAGCCTTATCAGGGGGCTAGTTTTGCACCTACATGTGGTGATTAGGAAATTTAGTACTTAGTGAAATATCTCTGCTCTTAAAATATTTTATCCTATTTGGCAAGGAATCATGGTGATATCTATTGCCATGCATCCGGTACGCAGTACAGCTCATTAATGTCCTTTGCTAATGTTGCATAGTTATTTTGTGGGATCTGTCTATGCTTCTTTAAAACACGAAATTTACAAGATGCAATCCATTCCTTTACAAGATGCGAAATCCGCATTCCTGATCTCACACGCCCACGTGCCACCGCCCAATTGTTAATCGACACTCTGAAGGCAGACTTCTACTGGGTTTCGGAGACTCACCTTAAACGCAGGCGGAACGTAAACTTCTTCGGATATAGCATTATTCGGAACGATAACAATTCAGGTACTGCCTTCCTATTTTGGATCTTGGATCTTGGTAGTCTCCGTTTACATAAAATGTAATTCTAAAACGGAGGAACTGGACCATGACTTGAGTTGTCAATCTCCAGGTAAAATCAAAACACCCTCTCCTCGGGGCGGTTTCAACTCGAGACACATATCCTGGGGCGACAAAGCACCTAATATAAATGGGGAAACCCTGCTAAAATGGATCCACGACCCTTTTTCGCTCACCAATATTGAGATGATTTTGCCAGATACACCGACAAGACGGGGTAGTCAGTCTACTTTCGACACAAACTAGACAATATAAACAGGTTGACGGGGAGACACAAGCCTCAAAACTTCATTTTTACTAAGAGCCCCTGCTCTTAACCTATCTGCAGTGACGCTAAAAAAACGCAAGTTATTGCGGAATCATTTGAGGCTCAGCTCAATACCTCTCCGTCTCGAAACGATCCAGCCTCAACTGCGACTGTAAAACGACAATTAGAAAATTCCTTTCAAAACATTCCAATAAGTTAGTGACGAACACAGCAGTCAAAGTACTGGATACGCAACATTTTCTGAGTCTTCCCCAATTCGCCACCTTGACCCACAACCTAAATGGTAGAAAATCAGCAGCATTTTTTTTAACAGTTTTTAATAACTGCATTAATAATGGCTATTTTCTATTTACTTGGAAAGTAGCAAAAATCGTTCCGATCCGAAAGAAAGGAATCTCCTCCGAGTCAATGAATTTCAGTCCCATTTCCTTGCATTACAACCTAGGAAAACTTTTGAGAGAGCCTGGACAACTGAATTTGTCCAGCAATGTAATCCCAAAAATATCATTCCCAATAACCTGTTCGGGTTCCAGCATAAACACGGAACGCAACATGCATTGAGCTAGCTTCACGACATTGTCGTTTCTAAAATTAATGTCAACAATAAACCAACCGTAGTCTGCACATTGGATTTTCCATTGGATGTAAGGACATCCCAATTCCGATTATTAGAATTGCTATCAGCTTTTTCGAAGATAGACTCTCCTATGTCAACGTGGGAATTTTCAGATCTTTTGCCAGTAACATTGGGATTATTGCAAGGATCCATTTCAACGCCTACCTTATAAAACGTTTTCACGGCCGACGTTCCGCCTGAGGTCGGGACAGCAATTATCCAATATGCCGGTGGCATTTCTGGTACTTCTTTGAAAATACTTCCGCTATTGGGGCATTAGAATGAGGCAAAAATGCAATTGTATGCGTAAACACAAAACCTTATTAGAATCGAGTCGATGTCTCTCTGTCCGTCTGTCTGCCTGTTTGTCTGTCTGTCTGTCTGCCCATCTGACACACCCGATTTATTCGGAAACCGGTAGACCGATTGTCACGAAATTTGGTAAAAGCGTGTGATCTGTTGTTTCCTTTACATGCAGCAAGTGATGCCATTTTCTGTTAAGTTTAAGGGGGGAGGCTTCCCATACATGTGAATGGAGCGTGCAAAATTGTTTTTCATAAAATGTGGCCATGTGGGGTATCAGATGAAAGGGCTCAATTAGTACTTTCCGAAACTGGCACACATTTTGGGTCCTTCACCTAATGTCGGAAATGAGATCAGTTTTGGAAAGTACTAATTAGTCCTTTTATTTGATACCCCACATGACCATATTCGGTCATAAAAAAATGTGCATCCCCTTTCGCATGTAGGCGAATAACCATATGTAACCAATATGTCTTCTTATTTATAAGTCTGTCGGGCCTTTCTAAATTTATTGCTCGGCTGGTGATATTGATTATAACAAGAGTGATTCGAAGATAAGTCAAAGTTGGCTGTTGCACAAATTTAGTTTGGGTTTTTTTGTAACCCCACAGTCGATAAGATCAGGAATTTTGGATAGGTCAGTGGGCCAATACGTAGGTTGTCCTGAAGAAATAACATCGAGTCATTTGTGAGTGAGCTTGGCATAATATTTCCGGCTCGCTAAAAATTTCTAGTGAAAAATGCTGAAAAAAATCAGTAAATGGTTGTGCCGTAATTGTAAACCTTGTGGGGCAACATACGGCTGAATACGTGATTTCGTCGCTAGATTCGGTTAGGCAGATAAATGTAGCGTGAAGGTGTTTCTTGCAATAACTGTCCAGAGCGAAGTGTCTAAGTGGATTTGATTAGAATACCAGTTTCACTGTGTGCCTTGTTGTCTGGGTGTTTGGTGCGGTGTAATGTGTATCCTTGCATCTGGAAGTGGTTCTTTTGTGTAAGATGGGTTGTGTAACTCAACAAAATGTCTATAGAATTCTGCATCAAAAATCTGTACAGCTCAAGTTTGTGTTGACTGAGGCCATTTGCATTCGAATGACAGATTTTCCGCCCAATCATTTGTTACCGATTAGGCTTGTATAATTTGTGATTGGTTACGCATCATCTCTTGGAGCATGGTCAGAATTGATGCTAGGAAGTGTGCCATAGTTTGCGTCAACATGACGAGCAGTGTCTGTAAACTTTGCGAACTTAGAATCCCCCGATCTTTGAACAAAAGCAAACAAACAATAGCAAGTTGACATTTTGGTATTATACCAAGGATCAGAATAAATGAAATCACGCATCGCCATATTCGCACAGATGAATCTTATTAAAATCGGTGTACTGTCCGTCTGTCACACGCATTTTTCTCGGAGACGGTTATAGCTATTACCACCAACTTTAGTGGAAGGTGGGAACTGTGAGCGCTTACGCATACAGTGAGTTATATCATTCTACGTCGAATTTAAGCGGGGTTCTCATTCATGCAAAAGGAGGATGTAATTTTCTTCCACCAAATGTAGTCATGTGGGGTATCAAATGAAAGGTCTTGATTAGTACTTTCCGAAGCCGGTCTTAGTTTTGACATTTATTGGAAAGGTGGGGAGAGAGCTCATTCACGGACTCATTCTCAGAAACTACCCAACCGAAAATCTGGAAAAAATCAAGAAGTTGCCAGTATATGGTGCCAATGTGCGAATGTTTTTAACAAAATAGGCTATAAGATAAAGCATAATCCTGCCTAGTTTGGTAGAAATTGCACTATTCCTAACAAAGTTATAATAGGTGAAAGTTGTCGCTTGTTTGCAAATTTAAGACTTTGAATGCCAATATCACCCGAGAGTGGATATTCTCACATGATATATTACGTGCTACATACGAATGGGATAAATGCACACTCTAATGTCTTTATAAAAGATATAGACAAAACCTTTCATACCTGAAGCGTCCAGCTCCCGGTTTCCCCACTTGTTGTAAAGATCTCAAGCATCTGCTCTAAGCATGCTGCAAAATTGTAGTTTTCATCTACATACGGATATATAGTTTTTATCTCTACTAGACATTCCCATATGGTGCTAAGGTTCTTATGGATTCCGATAATTATTACTATATCACGACGCAACTCAATGAATCAATAAATTATCGTTGATTATATCGCCTGGAGTGTGGTTATGATTCGACAGTTTTTAAAGCATTCTGAACGATTACATTGACCCAGTTTTGGAGCTAGACAATGATAATTTTTTTTACAAATTTTGAACTCTCTCTTTTGAGTAATTTGTCCAAAAGCTATAATAGCTATCGCCTCTGCTGTTTGTTATCATTTACAGCGTTATATTTTAAGCTTAAAGCGTTTCAGCGAGAAAAGACCAACAGAAAATATAGAAAGCAGGTGAAAATATAATATAAGTCATTACTCCACATGAAGCAAAAATCTAACCAAGTATCTTTTGCATTCCGGAAGAAACGAGGTGGGAAAATATGCCATTATAGGATGTGGAGTAATATTCTAACATATTATCCATTCAATTCGCCAAAATGCTGCAGCATAAATGTGTGCATTTTTTGAGTGTTTGATGCCTGCTATTAGTTTATGGTAACTGTTGATAGGGAGGAGTTGAAGGTTATAACGCATAGAAATGAAAGCAAAGGTTTTACATTTTTAAGGTTTTGTGTAAACACAAAACCTTATTAAAATCGGTTTACTGTCTGTCTGTCCGTCACACGCATTTTTCTCGGAGACGGCTGTAGCGATTGACTCCAAATTTTGTAGAAAGGTGGGAACTGTGAACGCTCACGCATACAGTGAGTTACATCCTTTAATGATGAATTTAAGGGGGGATCCCCATACATGCAAAAGGGAGGTGTAAAATTTTTTTTTATCAAATATAGTCATGTGAGGTATGAAATTAAAGGTCTCGGTTAGTACTTTTCGATGCCGGTCTTAGTTTTGACATTTGCTAGAAAGGTGGAGAGTGCGGGGGGTTGAAAGTGACCATTCCTTTAAGGGGGCCATTCTCAGAAACTACCCAACCGAAAAATCAGAAAAAAATCAAGAGGCAGCCACTATATGGTGCCTGGGGCGAAATACCGTCCATACTGATATCTGTACAAATAAAGTTAATAATAATATATTACTATAATTTTTAGTAATTGACTGAAAAACCCCCTTAAATTCATGCTAGCACGACGAAATAGGGTATAACATAGAGCATAATTTCACCAAGTTTGGTGGAAATCGCACTATTACTAACAAAGTTATAATACGTCAAAGTTGTAGCGTCTTCGCAAATTCAAGACTAACAATGTCAATATCATCCGAAAGTGGATATTCTCACATAATGTATGCATATATTACGTGCTACGCACTAAAAAATACACAAAACCTTTTGTACCTGAAGCGTTCAGCTTCCGATTTCCCGACTTTTATCTCGACAGTATTAAGAATGAAATTTTTTTTGCTCACCATACTACGTATGCATAGGCAAACATCGGCTTAATGATGGCAATGAGGCCTGAGTCCCCATGTCAAAGCGATGGTCTGGCTGCATAGTCCGTAGGTTGTGAGAGCTCGTTTCATCTTTACGTCTACATGTTTGTCCCAAAGAATCCCTTTATGTAGAATGACTCCAAATATTTCACTCCTTTGGAGAGGGTTGTACCCCTCATCTCCAGTCCATCTAGTTTTTCTCATTTTTGTAAATTTTTCCAGCGTGTTGTCAACCACATCATCGACGAGTTGCATATTTCTACACAGGGTTCCGGTGCATTGGCTAATTTTTGCAGTTCATGTAGTAGGGAGTCGATTAGCATAATCGACAGAATGATATAACACACCCCATTGGGGGCAGCATTTCGTTGCTTCCGCTGCTAGCGCTCAATCTCCACCTACTTCAGCAGCCTCTGCGTTAGCATAGCATAGATCTAATTGATTATAGTGTCATTGGACTCATGCGCTCTAACGGAAAGTTTTTGGATCTGCGCATAGTCATATGCCCCTTCAATGTCCACAAACATCCCCACTCAACTTTCAGAGTTGCCACCTCTATTATTGAAACCAAAGAATGAAGAGCAGACTTACAGGACTTTCCACGTTGATGAGGACATTGGTTTTCATTTAGTGGGGGCGACCTTAGCGCCTTCCCACTAATGTCGTGCTCAACCGCAGGGACCTCCCGGTGCGAGGCGGCAGACGGACTAGTGGCTTCCAGCCTGGAATGCACTGACGTCAAACTGTTTGTAGCGAGCAACACACATAGTACTCCTAACCCGAAACCCTCGAAAGTGAAAACCGACAAGAACGTCCGTCGGCGGAAACCGACTAAGAAGCGAAGGTTCACTGGTGTCCTGCTCAAGATCCAGTACCAGAAGGCCATGCATATTCTCAGCAAGATTGCTAAGAATAAGGAGGCCGATATTGTTGACGAGGAATACAATAGCAAACGCCTGGCAGACGAGCAGAAGGCGAAGCCCATCACTCTGAAACCCAGTCGATCTTAAGACGAAGTCGAGCAAGATCACAAGCGGAGCAAAGTGAGCAAGAGTTCAGACGCTCCGAAGAAAAGTGCGCAGCGACAGTCAGCCGACGGGCTACGAACTGTGAAACCCTTCAGCGACGTGGCCAGGAGCCACTTACGTGTGGCGTTGGCGGATGGTAATTCTGCTAGCGGCAAACTAGCGCTCGAGGTGTGGCCAGGCTGCCGGGGATGATCTTTGAGCATCTCGTGGACACCAAAGGCAAACACATGGGACTCATCCCCTGCTTCGATTCCTCTCAGGTGGTCCGCGGGTTCCACGTTATAGCTTGCGAGAACCAATTCTCTAGGGACTTTCTCGGCCCGTGCGTCGCTAAGATCAGCGACGCCTGGTTGCCGAAGATCTACATGGAGCTCGTCAAATTGCGCCTTCAAGACCCCAGGATTCCCATGGACGACTGGATTGTTATCAAGGAGGTGGAACCCCAGACAAACAGCCGACCTTTCGTATAAACGAAGAGTGCCTGGAGGCACTGGAAATGGTCGACTATAAAGTGCCGTTTGGAGTCATGAACGAAAAGTTAAAAGTGTTCCGCTCTGCAAAACCGGACGATGACCTAGATGTTGGAAGAAATGGCGATCAACTGTCCGACGGGGGCTAACGAACCCCACACGTAAGCTGATTATGCTGAGGGTAACGCAAATAAATCTGTAGCACTCGAAGTGCACCTCGGCTAATCTGCTTGTCTTCCTCCTAGAGGAGGCGACCGAACCATCAAAGGGCTCCAAAGCAAATATCTTAATTTATTCCACAGCAAAGGATACGCTGATCAGGACAGACCTATAGGTGAGTCATTCTTTGATTTTATTGTTACTTCAAGCCTATTGGTGTGCAACAAGGGCAGTACACCAACCTTCCATTTCCCCAGCTCGGAGAACTGTGACGGTTGGGAGGAGATCCTTGATATCACCCTAATAACCGACAATGGTATTTTTAGGGTGCAGGACTGGAGAGTGTCTGACCAGAGATCCTTCTCTAATCACAATTGGATACTTTTCAGTCTAGAACTCACTGCAGAGGTCTCCAAACTGGAGAATGTTTGGTCAAGTAATTAAGAATGAACTCTTCGGTGCGCAAATTGGCAAGATTGGCACGACAGAAGAACTGGAGTCAAAGGTCGGAGTTCTGAAACAGGCATTTGATACCGCCTTTAAAAGCTCGCGCCCTGCTAAGTACAGCAAAAAGACACTGCCACCGTGGTGGAATGAAGATCTCTCCAGCTTCAGGAAGCTGACCAGAGAAATCTTCAACATCTGCTACAGGCATAAATATTGGCAGCTATACAAGGACTGCCTGAAGAAGGACCGCCAAGAGGCGGTCTTGGTTGGACTATTGTCAGAACATCGAAAGCACCAGTCAAACCGAAGAGCCGGTCCTGCCCTAAGAAGTCGGAAGGCTCCTGGACGGAATCTTCTAGTGAAACCCTGGAGCTGCTGGTTCAAACGCACTTTCCCGCTAGCAAGGAGGACAGTGAGTCAGAACCTTGCTTCTAGGCTGGGCTATAAACAGCTTCTCCGCATATCAATCTCCAACGATGGCATAATGCCAGTCATGCTACAGAAGCAGCAGGAAAGGGTTGTTCCGTGGCTTGTTGAGATTTACCGGAGTTGCATCTCTTTAGGATACATACCATATTCCTGGAGACGTGCACGAGTGGTATTCATACCGTAAGCGAAAAGGCACGGTCATGAGTTCGCGAAGGACAATCAGGCTTACCTCTTTCGTGCTGAAGACCCTAGAGCGCGTCCTGGACATCCATTTAAGGATGATTATGGAGGGAACGCCTTTCTCTGGGTCACAGCATGCCTAACTCAAAGAAAAATCCTCAAAAACCGCCCTCCACTAGGTAATTGACGCGGTTGAGCGGTCGCTGCAGTACAAGCAGTATACCTTTGCTGCCTTTTTGGATATAGAGGGAGCTTTCAACAATGTTAGTAGCAACGCCATCAAGGAAGCCTTGACCAGTATTGGATTGGAGGAGTCTCTTACGCATTGGATTATATCCATGCTAAGTACTAGAATAATCCAGTCAGATCTGGGAGAAACTTGACCAGAGCTGTGAACAGAGGCGCGGCCCAGAGTGGCACCATCTTTCCGGTGCTCTGGTTAATAGTAATGGACGAAATTTTACGAAAATTGGACAGCAGCGGGATGAAGGTGGTGGCGTATACCGCCGATTTGGTGATATAAGTAACAGGGATGTTTCCGTCCATTATGAGCGATATCATGGAAGGGGCGTTGCAAAAAGTGTGCCGGTGTATCCAAGTCCTATGGTTTCCCAGATTTCGCCAGTGTATTCCAAGCGGAAGTCTGTCGATGGCTGGCGCGAGATTCGAGCCCCAAGCGTAACATAATCATTCTGACTGACAGCCAAGCGGCCATCAAGACCTTGTACTCAGCGACGACATCCTCCAGGCTGGTGGGGCAGTGCAGAGACGCGCTGAACCGTCTGAGCGGCACGCTCAAGGTCACCCTCGTCTGGGTTCCCGGGCAAAGGAACATAGAAGGGAATGAGCGTGCTGGCGGATTGGCCAGGCGAGACTCTGCTCTTGGCAGCCTTTCGGTGAATACAGTCGGCGTTTCACTGGCTGCTGTCAGGGGCACTACCTAGCAATCGCGGGCCTTAGATGGCGAAGGCTTACGGGCTGTGTCAAGTCACGGAGAATTTGGCCCGCTTATAACATAGCCCGATCATAAGAGCTCCTGTGCCAGATGCGTGCAATTGCATTCAATATTAAAGCAGTCTGCACGGGGCACTGGCCATGCCACCAGACTCGGAATACCCTAATATTCGCACTGCCGAAGCTGTGGGGAAGAAAGGGAAACCCTCATGCACTTTCGTGAGTGCTATGGGCTGGCTCTGAAGATCTGAGCCGGCTAGACTCTGCCGCCCTGCTCTCATAACAGCAGTCACGGTCTTATGAGCTTGTGGCATCAAAATGGCGTACCACAGCGCTAATTGGGCTCCTCGGAGCGACCACTAATACCTACCTACTTACCTACCATTCACCCTCTGAATTCGAGAAGTTGAACCAGTTTTCATTGTTGCTACTTTAACCAGTGCGGTTTAGCATTTGTCTGTTTGATTTTCTGAATTTTTGCAGATCGTAGTTCCACCAAGAAACCGTTTTATTGGCTTTGCACTTAGAAATAGGATAAGTCTCTTCATAGAACTCTAAAAATGTGGGATTCAGAGTCTCCTTAGTTGCCTTACCAAGAACTTTGTGCAATCCGTTTTCCTATGATTCCGTCTTTGTACTACAGATCGTTCGCCTGCAAAAGTCGGACTGAATTTTTGCTGTTGGTGATTAGACGTCGAGACTCTGTCTAATCCCCGCCAGTGTGCAATCAACTTTAACACCTTTGAAGCGCAGTTTGCTGGGTCAATTACTTCACTTCTTCTCGGTCCCGCGAAAGTAGGAGCGCGTCCTACGTTCACATTGGCTACTGCCTCAACAAATATGTTGAGTGTTCGCATTGCAACCCATTAAGAGTTTGTGACCATACGATTCTGCATACGCTACTAGGGCTTGTAACTGTCTTGACATCAGGGCATAACCTGCAGGTCTTATCGAAAGTATTAGATCCCCATCCAACATAGATTTTATTAAATCAAACCCAAGGCCCCATGAAAGTTTAGGGGCAGTGCTGCAGCTTTGTCAGCCTTGAGGCTAGGAGGCTTTTCCTTCAAAGTATGGCCAGATACTCCATCCCCTCATGTTTGATTTATTTGAGAATCGCCGGATTTGGAGGTGCGGCAGTGACCATGTCCTCATTCATAAATTTCTCATCTCATCATGGAGATTATTCTCCCGCTTTCCATTTTACATCTTCATTGGCTTGCGGTATCCGGTTTCTTTCGCTGGTTCTGTAAATCGTATGTAAGAAGGTACTAACAAGTGAGATTTACTATAAGTTCCTTCGCCAGTGTGACCGCTCATACGGGGGTTCCATGTCTGTATGCACTATCCTCCGCGCCCATTTGATGCTGCAATTTAACATATTATGTGCGAGTCGCTCTACATGATGCTCTACATTTTCCTGATATGATTGAATTTAAATTTAGGAAAAAGAAAAACCGCATGAAATTTACCTTCTTATTCTTATATTTTACTTATGATTCCACATGTAGTTCTACCACACAATACAACCAAATGTCCTGTTTTTTAAGGTTTTGTTTGTAAAACAAAACCTTATTAAAATCGGTTCAATATGTCTTTTTTCTTTTTTTTTTGAGGAGGTGGAAATCTCCGAAAGACACTGGTCTGGACACACCAGCGTGTGGGATTTTTACCCACTAAAACCACTCCCGACTCCCTCCCTGCACCGCGGAACCACCATAAGGTATTACATCACGGGGCGGAGTCTTTTTGTTTTGTTTTTAAAATCATTTTTATTTTTAAGAAATAGGTAACAATAGTATATAGATTGGAAAAATGAACAATAAAAAACAATCTTTTAAAATAACAAAAATAACTTAAATCTAATGGCCACTGTGGGCTCTCAAAGTTTTCGAATAACAATTTACAGGCAGAGAAGAGAAACAGTAAGGTATTCTATCCTTTTGTCCGTGGCCCGTCTATGTATGTGATACATAACCGGATCACCGGCAGAATCAAGAATTAGACATTTCCTTTCAAAGATCCTTATTTTTTCCATTTGGCTAGCACTCAAATTAAACCAGACACCCGTAGGTGAGCACCGGTCTAACCAAAGTAAGATAACAAATAATCTTAACCTTCCGGCTAAGATGTGGAGCATAAAAGAGTCTTCGAAGAGACATGAATGCCTTGCGAGCGCTTTCTAGCGCGACTTTAACGTGCTCGTTAAATTGGAGACGCTCGTCAAGACGCACACCCAGGTATCTAACGCACTTCTTATGAGGAATGCGCTCAGAACTATCCTCGTTCGCGACAATGTGGAAATCTGTCCAATTCCTTTTCAAGTTCCTACTGGCATACGCCAAGGAATTTCGAAACAGAATCGTTTCACACTTTTGCACATTGATTTTTATCCGCCAACTGTTCGTGAAGAACTTAATATCATTGAGCATCTTCTGAAGTTCAACTTGCACCTCAGTTACCTTCTTGTGTGCCGTGTAGGCTATCAGATCGTCAGCAAAGGCAACCAACGACCTTTTAGGAGATTTATTAAAATCGAAAGAATTGAGCAATTCGCCGGCAAATACCGTAAAAAGTGTAGGCGTAGTCACTGTCCCTTACTGTAATCCATTCAGAACATGAAATTCTCTGCTAGTAGTGAGATTTCCGTCCGTAATAACAAAGCACTTGCCATACAGCATACTACACATCATCGCTACGAGGTGACTGGGAAACTCATTCTTCAGGAGCCGGAAAATCAGTCCATCCAACCAGACGGTATCAAAGGCTTTCTCCATGTCTATAAGGCAAGCGCCTACGCGCTCACCATTGTTAATCCGCCAGCAAATATCAAACGTTACCTTCGTTATTGTATGTATTGTCGAATGTCCAGATCGAAATCCGAATTGCGCGTTCGACAATAATTCCTTCTTCTTTATATGCCCGTTCAAGGCTTTCAATACCAAAACCTCAAACACCTTGCCGATGTTAGGCAGCAAACTGATTGGGCGGTAGCTTTGAGGGCTGGATGAATCCTTCCCTTTCTTTAAAATCGGGAATACTCGGGCTTTCTTCCATTGTCCTGGAAAGAAGGAATTGTTCAATAAATTATTGAACAAAATGCAATAATTATGAATGGCAATGTCTGGTAAATGCCTGCGGACCACGTTGGGAATGCTATCCATACCGGATGATCTCTTATTGTTTACTCTTCTGAATATGGAAGTTAACTCTACACATGAGACAAAGTAATCAAGCAGATTATCACTCGGTACGAGATCAGCCTGCAACGCAGAGTTAAATTGGAGAACTGTGGTGCCGTTCAGGCTATATTTGAAATTGAAATTAAGTCCGTTCTGGGCCGATGCACCGATTCAAAGTCATCATCATGAACGGCGCAACAACCGGCATCCGGTCTAGGCCTGCCTTAATAAGGAACTCCAGACATCCCGGTTTTGCGCCGAGGTCCACCAATTCGATATCCCCCGATTCAAAGTGCTCCCCTATAAGTTCGAGTTTCAGAGCATCATCCATCACGATGTAATTGCTTTGCGCATCAGCAGTTACACTGTTCGTGTCTATACCTGAGTCAATAAGGTGTTGTATCTCGCTGCCACCGACTTTAATTCTCGGCACAGTTATTCGTGACTTCTTCCGGAATAACGTATTTACGTAATGAAGTTCACTTCATTTACGTAATGTTCACGGATAAGATCCCGCGCGATCTTTAGAAGTGATTTGAACTCAACCAATATGGGATGATGATAGTCCCCATATCTCCGATAGATTTTGTTGACGCGAGTGAGCAGAAGGCTTTTCACTTTTTTCAACCGTTTTATGGCTGCAGTTTCATATCCTTTCATATTATTGCGAGGTTTAATCTTAGGGACGACTTGTTCAATTGTCTCCAGCGTCAAGTTCTCCAGCTTGAGAAGATACTGAAGTATTTCCTCATTGCTCAAGTTCCTGTCACCTGTTGCAATTGTACTATCGTTTTCTCCATCAACAGGTGGGCATTCCTCTCGATCTCCCCGAATAAACCTCTCTTGGAATTTCTTCCAATTTGTTTGTTTAAAGTTCAGCCTGTGGACGCCACTGTCCATCGGCAGAAGGCAAACTCTTCGTCCATCAAACAGAACTTCAATAAGAATAGCGTTATGGTCGCTATCGTAAGGAAGAGTCTGTAGTTTCCGTTGAGGATTCCTAAAATTAAAGTTCAAGCGCGCGTCAGCAATGCACAAATCCAGATAGGAATTTGCCCTGGGCCAGGTTGGACTCTCTGACCCATATAATTCGCATTTATACTCTATCTGGTATTGCTCTATCCAAGATTTGAGGAATACCCCCCTGGGATTGTTTGTGGTGTTTAGCCACGAGGTATGCTTAGCATTCAAGTCGCCAGCTATAATATAGTAATTATGCAGCCTATTCAGTTCGAGTATCGTAAACAGAGAATGGAATTCCTCCTTGAACTTGGCTCGGTTGTTTCCCACTGCATAGACTGACAGAATGTATAAATTCCCTCCTCTAGGCAGTGAAAAAAGAATACATGAGACTTCGATACATTCAAAGGTTTCAAATTCAGGTCTGTTAATATGCCTGAAACGATAATGGCGACCCACAAGTATTCCGGTACCACCTCCCCCATCACAATTTCGTCTATCGTTCCTCTCGAATTCAAAATACTTGAATGTTATCGTATGCCTCGGATTGAGGTGGGTTTCTGAAATCAAGACTATGTCAGGCTGTTGTCTGGCAGCCAAATCAAGGAGCTCCGCTCTTCGATGGAATTCACATTAATCGCGATGATCCGGAGACCATCCAGTGGTACCGCTGTGACTGCAGACCTAGCGGCGGACATGCTGTTTGTGGAAATATTCTGTTATGCTATTTATTTTTGTATTGTGTACGTGTAGCGTATGCTGCATGTTTTCACACATGGTTAGTATTTTATTGAGGATAGTGTTCATCCCGCCACTTGCATCTTGTTGGGGCTTCTTAGCTCCCCCTTGTCGAACTACTTCTGCAAATGGGATCCCCGAGACGATTGGTGCCGAAGGGACGGTACCGTCCAACGCCGCTGGCACCTTCGTTCTTTGGGCCGATCTCGGTGCCTGCTGCCTTGTGACCTTAACATTGCGGTATGCAGGACATCCACGGTACGAAGCCGGATGCCCACCGCTTCCGCAGTTAACACAGAAAGTTTTTTCCTTGCCATCTGCTTCAGTCAGCGAACATTCAGCTGCGGTATGGTCTTTCTCGCACTTTACACATCGTAAGGTCATTTGACAGTTCACTGCCGAGTGACCATAGCGCTGGCATCTTCGACACTGGGCTATTTCGCCCCTTAGCAGGCGCTCAAAACGAATGGCCTGGTAATTAAGCGACCTGACGCCGATCAGATCGCTTCCCCGGCTCTCCGGGCTTATCTGCACGAGGAAGTGCGGCAGGATTCGTTTTTCTATACTCGTACTAAACCGTGACACTGAGAGGAACTTGACCTCAGTTCCCGTCTCCCGGAGCATTTTGAGCACCGCATCGGGCTCTTCCTCCGCATCCAAGCCTTTCAGAAGGAAGGTTTGCATCTTCTCTTCCTTTGAAGTGTAGGTGAAGTGAGGAGCCTTCATTCGCTCGAGGACCTCCCGTGCTTTTTTGTAATCTTCAATTTTATTACATTTGACTTGGGCTCTCTCGGCCCCCGTCTTTTTAATAACAAAATTTGAGAGCCCCGCGCTCCTATTAAGTAGAGTGGCTAAATCTCTACAACCTAATTTATAAACATTAATGGGGGGAACCCTTTCCCCCTTTTCTTTATTTCGGGTGCTAATTGTATCCCCAGTCGGACCATTTTTAAAATTTTCACTCGTACTTGCATTATTTTTTACATTATTTAACATTTTTTCTTGAGTTTTGTTTTTTTTCTTTAATTTTTTGGAAACATAGACCAAAAACTCACCCAATTTTCCATCTTCACTACTGCAACTTGCCTGGTTAGCATCCTCTTCTGGGACATTTCCATCGCCACCGTTGTCGCTGACTCTCGTATTATCTGCTTTACTGCTCTCTATGTCCTCCATACGGACAGATTCGCTGTCGAGAACTTGTTCGCCCTCAAGGCAGCCCGGTTCCTCTATGACTGCAAAAGCAGTCGAAGATAGCTTAACCTTTTTTCTGGCTACCTTTGGAGACGGCGGGCCCGCCTCCCCAGCCATTAGCTGCTCTGTAAGCTTTCCATTTTTTTTATCAATGTTGTCATTTGCTTTTTGAAATCTTCGAGTGTCTTCGCCAGCTCGCCATTTCTTCTTTCAAGATTGGCTATCCTCACTTTGGCTATTTGCAAGTCTGGATCCTCCTCGTTGCGGACTCCACAAAACGATCCGAGTGCCCCTAGGCCGTATGGTGGGGGCCGGTCTGGTGCGCCACCCGCCGGCGGCTCGCCGCTCATTCCCGCCAAGCCAAAAAAACGAATTTTTTCTCAAAACTTTTTAAGGAAAAGTAACTTAGATAACAACTCAAAAGTAAATTAGTTTCAATTAAGTTTTAAATTATATATTATTAATTAAGTAATATAAATATCTTTTTATATTCTTGATAAAAGTTAATTTAATTTCAATTTTAAATTATTTGTATTAATAATATCAATTTGTAGACACGTCCGTTCTCCACAAATGTCAGCCTACTCTTCACGGGGCGGAGTCAGCTCACTCTAGCTTTGTCAAATTTCTTCTATACGCGGCGCACGTGACCGCGTTTTTCTCCTTTCCTCTGCCTTTCGCAATTTATCTTCAATAGATGCGATCATGGAGTTGACCGCATCCCAATTCTCTTGATGTGCTAGCATTTTCTGCACCAGATTTTCTGGTACCAGCACCTCTCCTAGAGTCTCCTTTAGATTCCTCCTTTCTTCCACAAATCTCGGACAGTGAAAGAATATATGCTCTGGGTCCTCTGGGACTCCATCACAATTTGGACATCTGAGATAGTCCTGAAGGCAGAGCATACTCTCAGAGCTGTCCTCCTGTAGACTGCATTCAGTTTGCTAGTGTTAACTGGCATCCACAATGCCTCGCTACAAACTGGGGTCGCATAGAGCATGATTGAGGTCACCACTCTGGCTATAAGCAACCTAGAGGTATGCCGTGGCCCTCCCACGTTCGGCATCATCCTCGCCAGGGCCATACTGGCAGTGGATGATTTATCACAAACATACTTTACGTGTTGCTTATAGCTGAGCTTCCTGTCTATCACCACCCCCAAGTATTTGATGGTCGGCTTGGAAGTGATGATATGATTTCTGATTCTAACACAGGCATAATATCTCTTTCGGCACTTAGTGATGAGGACCGTTTCTGTTTTTTTCCTCCGCAAGTGTCAGACCAGAGCTCTCTAACCAGCATTTGACAGCACTGATTGCCTCGCTTGAGTATAACTCATCATCTTCGAGATGCTTTGCGACAACAACCAGTGCTATGTCGTCAGCGTAACCCACCACTGTGGCTTCCTCCGGAAGGGGAAGATTAAGTACATCGTTATACATGATGTTCCACAGTAGTGGGCCCAATACGGAGTCCTGTGGGACACTCGCGAAAATAACGTACTCCTGGGGTCCGTCATCGGTGTCATACCAGAGCCTCCAATACTTGCTGGCACTACCCTTTCCGTGAATTGCATCTTCGGCCAAGCAAGTAACCAATTTGATGGCATCAATGGTTGATCTGGCTTTACGGAACCCATTCTGCCGATCTGAAAGGCCGCCTTGGCTCTCAACAACCGGGAGTAATCTATTATAGATTACCCGCTCTAACATTTTCCCCACCTTATCCAAAAGGCATATAGGTCGGTATGACGATGGTTCACCTGGAGGTTTACCAGGCTTAGGCAGAAGTACCAACTTCTGTCGCTTCCATGCCGCTGGAAATATTCCCTCGAACATGCACGCTTCGAACAACTCAGCGAACATGTCCGGCCTGGATTTCACGGCAAGCTTAAGGGCCTTATTCGGTACTCCGTCCAGGCCCGGCGCTTCATTGTCTCATATTCTACCGCAGATCTCCAGTAGCTCGTCTCTGGTGACTGGCGGAATTGCCGTCACATTCAGAGCTGGTTGGAATGTGTCGGTGCTTTCCTCTTGCGGGGGGAATAACCCCTGGATGATTTTCAGCAAGAGGGTAGGACACGTTATCTGCGGAGATGAACGGCCTCTGAACCGTCCCATCACGATTCTATAAGCTCTCCCCCCACGGGTTTACGTCCGCTTCTGAGCAGAGCTCTTTAAAGCATTTTCTCTTCCTTCGCTGGATGGCGACCTTGAGGGTTTTGCGGGCTGCCTTGCAGGCGCACTCTTTCTGCTCTTGATCGACTCTACCTACCGCCCTCTGAGCCGCTCTTCTGGCCGGTCTGCCTGTCTGTCTGTCTGTCACAAGCACTTTTCTCAGAAACGGCTATACCGATTGACACGAAATTTGGTGAGAAGGTGGGAACTGTGGACCCCCAGACATGGAGTGAGTGCCATCCTTCTAGGTTGAATTTAGAGAGGGGTCCCCGTACACGTAAAACGGGGGTGTTTCACCGAATGTGGGATATCAAATGAGAGGTTTCGATTAGTACTTTTCGAAGCCGGGCTTATTGTTGAGATTTGTTAGAAAAGCGGGGAGTGAGAGGGGTTGAAAGTGATGATTTCTTTAACGGACCCGTTCTTAGAAACTACCCAACCGAAAAATCTGAAAAAATTCATGAAGCTGCCTCTATATGGTGCCCAGGTCTCAAAATATTCTCCGTATCGATATCTGTCAAATTAAGTTAATAATAGTATATTACCATATTTTTGGGAAAATTGAGTAAAACCCCCTTAAGTTTATCCCAGAGATATAAAAGTTGGTAGTAGTATAAAATCAAAGTTTGATCAAAATCATACTCTTAGTAACAAAGTTACAGTAGGTCAAAGTTGTCTTTACCGTGTAAATAAAAGCCTTAAAAAGTGTGTAATGATGAGAAAATGAATTTCATATAAAATGATGAGGTTTTCGAAATATATGTTTTATTGCTATCGAAGCTCGCAAAAGAGATATTGGGCATTGCTGTACATTTCAATTTGAAAGGATTAGAAAATTTTACGTCAATTAAAGATTCTGTCGTACGAACAACTCATGTCAGATAACAATCAAAATGGCTCGAGAGCTTAATATCATCTGGCTATAGTGTAGATAAAGATAATATGCTATTTCAGCAACAGTCGGACAGACCTGAACTCAGATTACTTAATTCCGTCAGTCTTCAATCTACAGTTAGTGTAAAAAGGTGCAAATTTTGAGTGTTTCTCGGCAAACATGAAGCGTGCTTTGTGGTTTAGTTTCCTGGTCCTCTTATCATTGATGAACGTGGGCAACTCAGCCAAGATTCTTGGTTTGTTCGTAACGTACAGTAAATCACATCTTATTATTCATAAATCTGTAATGGAACCCTTGATTGAGCGAGGACATGATGTGACAATCGTAACGACATTACCTTTGGAGGATTCGGGTAAACGTTATCGCCACATACAATTAGATGTTCCACCAGCACCAAAAGAATTTATGTCAGGAATTGTAGAAACGTCGCAAAGCCTCTTTGGTTTGCTTCTGAATACAAAGAAAGTAACAGACTTCTCGTTAGAATATAGTAATTTAGCACTGCATGATCCGAAAATGAAGCGTCTTATGGAAGAGGAGAGTTTCGATTTAGTTGTGTTTGGCGTTTTCTTTAAGGTGGTAGTCTGGTAACTTGAGTTCAAAAAATCGAAAATTATTTTTGTGCTTAATTTGAAAGTGCAATGTCTTGAGAATATACTGTGAAAATTTCAGACAGAAATTCGAAATATTTCGGGAGTTATAACGAGTTTCCTAGAGCGCCTCGGAGTCCAACCTTTCAAGTTGACCCACAGCTGTAACCGCTTGGACCCTTCTTTTGTTTGCGCGCATTTTTATACCTGGGTTGACTCTGTTATTCTATTATATATATATATATATAAATATATATATTTATATAATATATCTTTACTTTAAAGTATATTCAACTCAAAATTCACAGTACTCGTTAGTATTTGATCGTGCGTTGACACGTAAGCATCTAAGATGGATAGGAAAGGAAAAAAACGTGGTACGAAAAGTCCTGGAGATCCAGGCATCAAGCGAAAATTTCACGGTAATAGATACACTGCTGAAAAAGATGTAACATGTGTGAGCAAGTCTGCTGAAAAATTAAAAAATTAAGAAGATATTGAAGTAGCCATTGATGAGAGCTCAACTTACGCTCTTTTAAGTTTTACTTTAGTATTCAGTGCTTTAGAAAGTGTTCTGATTTGTAAAGCTTGCAAGAGTGATATAAAATTTCTTAAAAAATCTCAAGTTGGATTGGGATTTAACTTGTGTATAAAGTGTAAGTGCAATGAATTCACTACTATTAATTCTTGCCCAAAAGTGAGGAATGCGTTTGAGGTCAACAGACGTCTTACTTTTGTTATGCGACTACGCGTTTTTCTCAAAACATTGTTTTTCTGGTCGGCCCGGGTCCTAACTTTTTTTCTACTGAACCGATTGCTTTCAAATTTTAACAGGCTGTTCTACACACGTATAGTTCTCGTCGGTACTAAAGAGAATTTTTTCCACCCCTAACTTTTTATTTTACAACCCTTTCTTTGCTAAAATAAAAGGACTTTTTTTTTCAAAGTCCGCCATTTTGTGATTTACGCTTGAAATTTAACTTCGGTAGATCCGACCAGAATGAGATGTCTATAGATTAAGAATAATCAAGAATATTTGATTTCAGATGACATCAAGAGCCAAAATCACCCGGGCCACCCATGTGCATTTTTTTTGAGGTTCCAACTTCGAGTGACAATAATAATAGTTATAAACTATTAAATTTTTTCAAATAAATTTTTTTTTATATTTTCAATATGTAAATAAAAACACTCTAAATATTCAAGATAATTCATTTTCATTTTCCTATAAAAAACCACCCTCCAAAAAAGTCATGAAAATAGGGATAAGTTACCAGACTACTACCTTAATATGTTTCAAATTGGCGTCGCTGCTCATTTCAAATGCCCAATTGTTATGAGTTTTATGCAACGGCCTATGAGGCTAGTTAACACTATCGTTGGCAACCCTTTGGAGGTAACGTATGTTCCTGAAGTTTTCGTTGGAAATGTGCAACCACTCGGCTTCTTCGACCGAGTTAAAAACTTTTTGATGGTGTTGGCGATGGATATTAGTTTCCTGCCGTATGTAGATTACAAAACAGAACATCTTTACAAGTAAGAGTACAAAATAATAGATGCATATATCTTTTCTATTAAAGAAAATTTCCTTTATGCAGTTATAACTTTCCGTCGGAAAAATATCCCACTTATAGTGAAATGCTGAAAAATATTTCCCTGGTATTAACCTGCAGTCATTTATCGGAAGGCGTTATCAGACCAAATGTCCCAGCTATTGTTGAAGTTGGAGGCATTCAAGTCAAATCGAAACCAGATCCCTTACCAAAGGTAAGTAGATAATTCAGATACGTACAAAAACGAGATATTTGAAATATAATTAGAAAAATAAGTCGGGAAACCGGAAGCTCGACGGTTGAGCTAAGAAAGGTTTTGTGTATTTCTTTTATAAAAATATAATATTTCAGTGGACATTTGTTCCATTTGTATCTAGCACGTAATGTACATGCGCATTTTATGTCAGAATATTCACTTTAGCGTGATACCGACATCCAAAGTTTTATTATTTGCACTGAGGCGACAGCTTTGACCTACTATAACTTTGTTACCAATAGTGCAATTTCCACCAAAGTAGGTAGGATCATGCTTTAGGAATTCTAGGATGAACTCAAAGAGGGTTTTGCAGTCAATTACTAAAAATTATATTAACTTTATGTGAGTAGATATTGGCATGGAGAGTATTTCGAAACCTACGCCCCGTATAGTAGCAGCTTCGTGATTTTTTTCAGATTTTTCGATAACCGTTTCTGTGCAAAGTGCGTGTGACAAACAGATAGACAGGCAGTAAACTTAACAATGACCTGTAAACATTAAGATTGGTAATTCAGCGATCCGTTTCTATAAAAAATTTTTGGCATTTTTTTAGAACAAAATTCCCTCCGAGTGCCAAGTTCGACTACAAAACGAATATTCCTTTGTGTTTAGCGAACAGAATAATTGTCTTAATACATATATGCTACGGGGATAGCTAGAACTTGGAATGACCAACCATAAGACGAAGAACATCATCCAGGGAGGGGGAGCGTAGTACATTTCTCAGAAAATACCCTACCGACAATCTTATAGAAATCGTGAAGTAGTCCCAATATAATCTCTAGACTTTGAAAAACCTTTCGAATCAATATTTATTTAAATAAAGTTAGTAATAGTAGCCACAGTTGGTCCCAAGCTTTGTTGTGAATGGAGGAGGGATGGTTGCAGTTTGAATGGCTGTACACCACACAGCGTCTCAGGGGGTAAGTGAGGAAATTGCAAGAACTTTGCAATCTTGCAGATTACTCGCTAAGGAAGCTATCACCACACCTGGCAGCTGGGTATAACACAAATCTAAAAACGAGAAGAAAGAGGAACTTAAGGTCTGGTACGGATAACCGGTGCAAGTCGTCCGATATGGTAATTGGGTCCGGTACTCGCAGTGGACAGCACGGCGTCGAAATCGCTAATCATGGAACAATTGGACGTCTAGGCGCCACGATGACAAGGAGCTTTGCTCCGCCAGCTGCAGCTGTTTCGCCACAATCTGTGGGAACCACTTCAACAAGTTTTCGTAGGCAACGGATGAAGTGGACTGAGAAAGTGAACTTCTTAATTATCCGCTCCTACTACGAAATAACGGCGGGGCAGATACAAAATCTTACCGCCCCTCGTTGCACCAGAGATTCGTCGAGCGTTTCCCAAAATCGCGCATGTGACTGTGAGTTGCAGACCAGTACCGCTTTATAACTCGCAGCGACACAATCCCGGCCATCATTAGGGAGGGTGTTCGACTTGACGTCATCGGGGAAATTGGTGACCGAGAATCGATGGGGGCAGAGGCGGCGGCATCAACAATACCACGCCGCAGGCAACAGTTTCAGCACTCGCGAAGCACTCTTCTCTACCATCCAGCTCAGGTTGCTGCTGAGGTTTAGGACGAATTCCAAAAAGGGTGTTCAGAATTCTCGAAAATGGATCATTTGCATAGATCAGGTATTCCCTGGCACTATGCACCCCCAGCAACTCCGATAATTCTGTTTCAAATCAATGATGAGATTGCATCTCAACTGTGTGCTGATATGTCGCTGCTGAAACTACAATCACCTGTGTATTGTGGTGCAGTAGCGGCTGTCAGATTGCACGGTCAGAAGATTCGTTTTCGTGTTATTGGTTTGAGTGACCGAAAAGATACACCATGGAAAATTCGTCCAGAACGTTGGCGGGATTCATTAACGCAGGGCATTACTAGACTGATTTAAATCAGCACTGGCAATGCTAGCAGACGTGTGGGAAATACAGTGCAGAGGGTTAATAGGAACTATGTAATCCCCAGTGAGAAACCCATAGTTGAAATTCTGTACACACTAAAGTAGAATTTTTCTGTCTTATGCAGTCTGTTACGGCAGTATGAATGAACTCATTATCGACTCGGTACTTGTAGAACAGGCAACTAGAGGCCAAAGAAATCTATTTAGCTGCTATATCAGTTTTGCCAAGCCTTTTGACAGCGTCCCACATACCTGGTTAATTGATGTCCTTCGCCTGTATGGAATTGATCCGAAACTAATAAACTTTTTGCCGACAGTAATGGAAGGGTGGCGTAGCCCTATCAGCGCATTTTGAGGGTACCAGCACCTCAGAGTCCATTCTTATATGGAGGGTCATCTTCCAGGGAGATTCATTGAGTCCCCTTTTGTTTTGCTTGGCACTGAACCGACCATCTTAGAAGTCTATTGCGAATAATAGACATATTCAGTCGTGATATTCGGATGGAGTTTGGATTAGACAAGTGTCGAATTTAAGCCATCCGCAAAGGTCGTCATCACGACCCGCATGCCGGATATAGCATTGGTGACCTTCACATCGAAGCTATAACCGAGACAGACTTCTACAAGTACCTAGGAATTCTGCGAGGAACCCATGCTTGAGTTGGTGATCGGAAGGATGCTCTGCTGTCCGATTTCTTGCGACATGTTAGGCTGGTGCTGAAATCGCATCTCTCGGGGAAGAATAAAATAAGTGCGTCAAATATACTCGTTATCCCTTCACTGGCTTATGCATTCGGAATATTGCCGTGGACGAAGACAGATCTGGAAAACGTCCAGCGGCGGATACGGACAACTATGTCCAAACTCCAAATGCCTCATCCAAAGTCTGCCGTGGAGCGGATGAACCTGCCTCGTTACATCGGAATTAGGGGCGTGGTTGACGTGGCGGCACAACATCATCGCCAAGTCGACTCGCTGCGCGTTTATTTTTACAGCAAAGAGCAGGCGAGCAGCTGTTTGTACGGTAGATTGTGGGCTATTTCTACTTAACATGAAGGACCTCTCAATCCTGTTAATGGGGTGAAAGCAGACAAAGAGCGAACAGATGGTTGTGTACTTTGGAGCTCTTTGCTGAGACGGAGGGATTTATTTCTGCCATTCAGGACGGTGTGCTCACCACCCGAACTTATAAAAAGTTCATAATGAAAGAGCGGGTGGAGAATGACCAGGGCAGAATGTGTTGTTCGGCGAACTACACTGTTATAGCGCGGTGCAATACACAAACAGGCACAATGTTGTATGTAAGGTAATTCATCAAAACCTTGCATACAAGCATGGACTGATCATGGCAGTATGTTCGGTTTACCGATATGAGCCGCGAACAATACTTGATAGTTCTTCTTACAGCATGTGCTGGGATTGGCAAATTCTAACTGATTGCCACATATCATGCAACAAGTCTGACGTGCTGTTAGTTGACAAGACGGGACGCTAGTATTAGCTAAAATCCGGCATCTGCCGAGATTCTGATAACACGGAAATAATATTGAGAATTGAAATAAAATTACGTCCTATTAGGTACCCTACTATACCCCCTTTACTGGTTATAGTATATCTACTAACTATATTGTGCCATAGCCTACAAAAACTTTATTATGTTCCCTATTTCTAGTCATTTCAACCTGGCATCTGGTACTTAGCATTCTCTCAAGTGCCTCAACTCGCTTTGCACTAGTGCCGGATACTGTTTAAGAACATGTGTGAAAGTGTCGTTACTACCTTACCGAAATTGAAGGCATCCAACATATCTGCAGACACTTCCCTAAGTCATAATTTACCCAGCAGTGGCTAGGCCTAAATGCCTTAATGGTCGCTTGACTGTCGGTTAGAGTAATAATGTTCCACCTCCTATAGTTTCTCTCGAGGTTGAAGGAGGCATAACTATCTCTGGCACATATCTCCGCCTATAATATACAGATGTGCGTATCCATCGGTTTAAAGTACGCTTTCCTGGGACCAATGACTATGGCGCCGGCTCCCTCTGCTGCGAGTGATTCGTTAGTGCACCAGGTAATCATCGTAAGTCACTGCCACGCTCGCTGAGATTGCCGCCAAAGGTGTTTCAAACTTCTTGTCGAGATGAAACCTCGTTTTCGTGTTACTCCTTGGTATCAGAAGTTCGGGATACGGGGGTCAACGAACCATCGAATTATAAAATGCTGGAGCAACATAAATCGTAATAAGGATTACGGTATTAAAACGGTTGGTGGAAACCCGATTACCATTAACAAAGTTACAGTAGGTCGAAGTTTTCGATTTCGTGTAAATTCACTGTAACCTAAGACACATTGAAATCAATAGTCAGACGTCGTTCATACACATTACGACCTACGCTCAAATGGAACTGTGCCTCCAAATATTATGTGATATATATTTGAAGAGCATATGGAATACATAAAAGATGAACCTTCAAGCCTTCGGTTTTTAATTTGTTTTACTCAGCGACATTTGTTTTATTATTTACTGGCGCTATAGAAGTGCCACCCCAATTGTATTTTAATTTATTACAAATGGTACAATACTTCTATTTACATATATTTGCGAGTTCATTATTCTTATTTGGTATACTGGTATTTTAGGATCACTTCTGATTTTTCTGGTTTAATCCTGTGTTTTAATGTCATATGGTTGCCATTCACCCTGGTATAGTGCCATAACTATCCTAAGGCTCGTTTCACACACACGGTTCCATTGGTCAAGCTGCTCACTTTACCCAAATAAAACGCGACTAGCAACCCATGATTAAAATCCACTCCACTGTGAGATCAAAGCCCCATTCCCCCCATGTTCCCATGGATTCCAACCATATTGAAATTGGCTAAAACCTATTCCTAACGTGGGAACATTCTGTATGGTTTTAATTAGGTGCCAAATAGACACAAGCATTGAAGCCAAAGCTCCGTTTCACACTTGTCGGCAGTGATTGAAACTGAACCTGAAATGAATTGAAAGAAGCCTTTCCTGCCATCGTTTACATTTGGTCAACTCGTCCACCGGTAACTCGTCTGTGCCCTGACCAAGTTATTTGTTCAAAACAAGAGGAAATAATATCGGCGACAAGATGCAACATTGATGAAATAGCAATATCTTGTCTGTTTTCCAAAGCTAATAGTAATTCACTTGACACGTCTATATTTTTGTTGGTAACTGACAACAGCCATGACAAGCGTCCGATATTTTCCGGATTCTGTTTTATTTCCAAAGTTTTGTGAACAGACCGTCTCACTACTTCAGGGTAGACCTGAGACTGATGCTTAGGGGCTATGTCTATATCTGATGTGTTTCCTAATTATAAGATTCTGCTGATTGTCTAAATTATATTAGCCCATAATGAACTTATGGTATAACCCTGGGCAGGACAAAAAGCCGCCACTTCACCCACCAGGTCTGTATAAAATTGTTAGATCCTGTGGAAAACTCTACCTTAGGGAGACTGAGAGAACATTACAGTAATGGATTAAGGCACACGAAAACGATGTAAAAGACAACCGTTTCACAGAGTCAGCCCTAGCAGAACAGAAATTGGTATCGTGGCATCAATTTTACTCCGACAGAACCAAAGTACGTTGCACTCACTTCCTTTCACAAACAGAGCTCGCAACGTCATATGATCACCGAACCGTCTCCATTTTTCGGCATCCGGCTAGGTTTTGGGACGTAACTTACAACTTCAGAGATAAAGACACTCAGTATCAGTATACTCACCAATATTCTCGAGCTCCAGAACAATGCGATCGCTGTTCGGCCGTTACTCTTTCTCTACAGCGAAACGTAGCGAATAGGGCAAGCGAAGGTAAACGACCATCAGATGATCACATTGTTGAGGGATAATGTCTGCGCCTTTCTTTCCACATATTCAGAAAAGAACTTGTTGATCAACTGCTGATGGTAATATCGATCTGATTAGGTATTTTTTCCCGGTTCATAGAAATCCAATTGACCTTGTGGTGAAAGTCCCTATCACATGTCTGAGCAAATTGGTAATCAGTTCACCGATCATAAAAAGTACCCTTTTCTGCTATATCAAAAATTCAAAGATACGTAGCTCTACACTAGTTAGATACTTCTTAACGTGCAAATTTTGCAGCCAGTAATCGACGGAAGCACACGATGCTACTATGCCCAGAATTCGACTGCTTCCCTGGCCAGACTAAGCCTAAAGGAAGAAATGTTCTCCGCTAATTGGGAAAAGCAATAGTTTTTGTTGCTTTCAAACCATAGTCATCTGCAATGCTAACGATCGTTGAAGCCAGCTTGTCGGACCGCCAGGATGGTTTTCGACGACCTCACTCTACGCAGGATGCAATAAGCATGGTGGCTAAACTGGTTCTGGCGGCTGCTGTGCTGTATTGGAATTGAATGTCAAAAATGCATTCAATTTCGCCGACTAGAACCGGATTGACTGCGATAGGTGTTCCCGGATCAGAAGGTACATAGTGGCAGCGAGGGTATCACAGGGCTCGATACTAGGCTCTCTGCTGTGGGATGTTATGTATAATAGGGTGCTCGCTCTTTGGAAAGGGCAAAGATTAACAACATTTTAGCAAAGAACTCAGATGATGTGGAAGTCCACGCTACGGGGATAGTAGTTGCGGTCCTAGTTAGGGAAAGTCAAGCTGACCTTAGCGAATGAGAAAGACGAAGCAGCCTTAATAACGAACCATGGAAAGAAGAACACTGTGAAGTGGAATTCGGTGGATAGACGGTCGTCTGAAAGCGTGTTATGAAATATCAGGAGAATGCCAAACTGAGCTGGAGGGAATATCTAGAGTACGCATGCTAACAGGTAGTTAGTACCACCGTGGTATTAGCGAATATCGCCAAGCTGAAATATCGAGGAATTGCTAGTGCATGGTGCGCCCTATTCTCCTTTAAGCGTCAGCACTATGGGCGGATAGCTCAGTGGTTAGAGCACTAGGCTGTAGTACACAATCCTAAAATTACAGAACGAGCTGCTGACTGAGAGGGACAACATCACTGCCAAGTCAACCCACTGCGCGCTTATTTGTACAGTAAAGAGAAGGCTAGTTCCTTGCATGCAGCTGTTTGTACGGCAGATTGTGGGCTAACTCTTGTTAACTTGAAGGACCTCTCCATTCTCTTAGTGAGGTAAAATCAAACCAAGCACGCAAAGATGGCTGTGCGAGGGATTTACGTGTGCCATTCAAGATGGCGTGGTTACCACCCGAGCTTACAAAAAGCTCATAATGAAAGAGCGGGTGGAGAATGATCAGTGTAGAATGTGTTGTTCGGTGTTAGAGATGTTGAGCCATCTCATTTCTGACTGCACTGTTATGGTGGGGTGCAATACACAAACAGTCACAAGGTTTAATGTAAGATGATTCACCAAAACCTTGCATACACGCATGGGCTGATCATGGCAGTATGTCCGGTTTACCGTTATGAGCCGAAAACAGTACTTGATAGTTCTGCTTACAGCATTTGTTGGGATTGGCAAGTTTTAACTGATCTGACATTCCGTTAGTTGACAAGTCACTCCGTGTATAGTATTGATGTTACTATCCCCCATAATAACAACAATGAACGGAAATACGTGTAGAAAAAGGTGAAGAATGAGCCACTGATCAAAGACATTTGATGTCTCGAGAAATTGTCAGCTACTGGTGTTGACCTAAATCCCTCACGACTTCCCTGGAGAAAGAAATACACCAGAAATACACCATTCTGCATACGTTTTCGATGTTGCGGGGGGTTCCACCGACATAACCACCGACCACCACCATCAGCGCCCCTTTAGTTTTTAAGTAGGTAGGATCATCCGAGCCTAAATGCTTGGCACTTAGTGGTAGTATTAGCTAAAATCCTACATCTGCCGAGATTCTGATTACTCGGAAATAATATTGAAAATTGAAGTATATATGGTTATAGTGTGCCATCCAAGCCTATAGCCAACAGGAACTTTATTATGTTCCCCATTTCTAAGCATTTCAACCTGACATCTGATACTGTGGTGGTGGTCAAAGGGTAGTATAGGTCCCGGGGCGAAACGTGGATTGGTACCCACGATGGAGCATAAAACCTGGCAAATGCCTGCTGAACCAACACCAACAGCTCTACGACCAAACCCTATCTCCACCTCCACGTGGTGACCGCTGGGAGCTCTTTCTTGACGAAAAGCTGCAGACGGAGAAGGATGAAGGCGAGTCTCCCGCGCCTAAAAACGGGACAAATTGTACCAACTGGTCCTCCAGGTTGGGGGTTGGGTAGGGCTGACAACCCTACACGGAAAACAACCTGTTACGAAGCCACAACAGGAGCCTCGAATAGGACGGATGTTAAAACGACGGACCCGGCAACGACAAAGGAACAACGATTTGCGCATTTTCTCATGGAACGTGCGCTCCCTGTACAGAGATGAAGCTGATAAGCCGCTAGCCGATACCCTGTCCCAATATAGGGCTGATGTAACAGCGTTGCAAGAGATGCGATGGACAGGGACCGGTTTCCTGGAGAAGAGCCACTACACCATATATTATAGCGGCCATCCAGTAAACCATGTGCTCGGAGTAGGTTTCTTAGTCAGCCAAAAAATGAAACCTGCTGTTATCGGCTTTGAAAGTATAAGCGAACGGCTATGCACTCTGCGCTTGCGAGGCAAGTTTAGAAATATAAGCCTCATAAACGTTCACGCCCCTACAGAGGAGACTGCAGAGTCGGAGAAGGATACCTCCTACGAGGCAGTAGAAAGAACCCTCGAAGCCTGTCCCAGATATGATATCAAAATCATACTTGGGGATTTTAACAGCCAAGTAGGGAAGGAGCCCGTATTCAGGCGATACGTTGGCTCCCATAGCTTACACGAAAAAACAAATGATAACGGACTGCGGACTATTCAATTAGCAGGGTCACAGGAAATGGTTGTTGGAAGTACCTGGTTTGCGCAGAAGGCGGTCCACAAACATACGTGGGCCTCTCCAGACGGGACCACTTTCAACCAAATTGACCACGTGTTGATCGAACGCCGCCACCTCTCAGCCTTGATGAATGTCAGAACATATAGGGGGGCCAATATAAACTCGGATCACTATCTCGTTGGCATGGTGCTCCGAGCTCGAATAACAATACCACCTAGAATCCCCTCTGACAATCAGGTGAGAGTGAACACTGAAGCCATCCACAACACAACTCTCCGCGACACCTATAAGAGGGAAATGGATGCCGCAATAACCGCAGTCAACAGAGGACCTAGAGATGAAGCATCAACTAATGATCTTCACAACCACCTGAAGAACGTTATCATGGATACGGCCACAAATATACTTGGCCCCAGCCGCAAAAGGAGTCGGAACGGCTGGTTTGACGATGAATGTAAGCTAGCAACAGAACGGAAGAATGCCGCATATCGAGTAATGTTGCATTCTCAAAGAACGCGGGCACGCGCAGAGACTTATCACGAACTCCGTCGAGCGGAGAAGAGATTTCACAGACGGAAAAACGAAGCCTGGGAGAACCAACAAATCTGTGAACTAGAAAAGTACAGGGAGCAACCGCACCAGGCGCGGAAGTTTTACCAACAAGTCAGCAGGATGAAGTCTTATACACCTCGATGCTCATCCTGCCGAGACAGAGAGGGAAACCTGATTTCCGACAGAATGGGCATATTGGAGCGATGAGTTGAGTACTTTGATGAGCAACTGAACAACCAGAACATCGACGAGTTGGAGGTCCCGCCAACTGAAGACGACCGACAAATACTGCCACCACCAGGTATAGGAGAAACAGTCCGTGCAATTCATCGGCTAAAAAATCATAAGTCGCCAGGAGCCGATGGAATTACAGCCGAATTGGTTAAATATGGAGGCGACCAGTTACACCAAGTGGTTTATCAACTTGTGCTCAAGGTATGGGACAGCGAATCAATAAACGACGATTGGCAGCGAGGCATAATCTGTCTCATACATAAAAAGGAAGATATCACACAGTGCAGCAATTATAGAGGTATCACGTTGCTGAGTACCATCTATGAGATATTCTCCACTATCTTGCTAGGCCGGATAGCCCCATATGCCCAGAACATCATTGGCCCATACCAAAGAGGCTTCACTCCAGGCAAATCAGCAACAGATCAGATTTTCTCTCTGCGGCAGGCGATGGAAAAACTGTTGGAATATGGACAACAGTTGCACCATCTGTTCATCGACTTTAAAGCCGCCTATGATAGCATAGCCAGGGTAAAACTGTACACGGCCATGAGAGAATTCGGTATCCCGACGAAGTTAATAAGACTGACTAGGCTGACCCTGACCAATGTGCGAGGCCAGATAAAAGCAGCAGGATCACTCTCAAGACCATTCGACATCAACAACGGTCTACGACAAGGGGATGCGCTATCATGCGTCCTCTTTAACCTGGCCCTCGAGAAGGTGATCCGTGATGCTGAGGTGAATGCAAGAGGTACGATCCTCTTCAAGTCCACCGTACTACTGGCCTATGCTGACGATCATCGACATCATGGGAAGAACCACCCGAGACGTTCAAACTGCCTTCATCCAGATCGAGCAGGCGGCGCGAGATCTTGGGCTGCACATCAATGAAGGCAAGACAAAATACATGGTGGCAACGTCAGCACCGAAGACGAATCAACCAACAACATCAAACCGCACTGGTCAAACACAAGCACGAACAAGAATAAGGATAGGGGAATACAACTTTGAGACCGTTGACAATTTCTCCTATCTAGGGTCGAAAATCACAACCGATAACAACTACGATGATGCAATCCGCGCACGGTTGTTGTCAGCCAACAGAGCCTACTTCAGCTTACAAAGACTGTTCCGCTCGAAACGTCTC
Organism: Hermetia illucens; assembly: GCF_905115235.1. Classification (NCBI taxonomy): domain Eukaryota; kingdom Metazoa; phylum Arthropoda; class Insecta; order Diptera; family Stratiomyidae; genus Hermetia; species Hermetia illucens. The sequence goes on along the minus strand of NC_051849.1, from coordinate 93,315,305 downwards.
ACCATAGGGTCAAAGCTCTTACTGTACAAGACTATGATCTTGCCAGTCCTCATGTATTCCTCGGAAACTTGGGTTCTTAGCAAGAAGAATTGCGAACTCTTGGCAGCGTTCGAGAGAAGAATCCTCCGAAGAATTTTTGGCCCCCTACATGAGGATGGACGATTCCGTAGCCTACACAATGACGAAATCTATGAGCGATACCATGACCGTCCGGTTGTGGATAAAATCCGGCTCAATAGGTTACGGTGGGCGGGTCACTTAATCCGTATGGATGAAGATGATCCCACCCGGAAAGTCTATAAGGGCAATATCTATGGTAGGAAAAGAAGACGAGGCAGACCCTGCCTAAGATGGAGCGATGGCGTGGGCCAGGACGCCAGACAGCTTTTAGGGATATCGAATTGGTGGACCTCGGCGCAAAACCGGGATGTCTGGAGTTCCTTATTAAGGCAGGCCTAGACCAGATACCGGTTGTTGCGCCGTTGATGATGATGATCTGATACTTGGCATTCTCTCAGGAATGGCAATAACAACAAAGACACTCTCTGGATGTCCTCTATTCCGGGAAAAAATGAAGGAGATATGCATATTGCGTTATTACTACCCTTTTAGTTGCCTACGAACATTTGCTGGTCGCTAGCACGCTGTTCAAATTCGCTAGAATCAATATACCAATTGCATGATCCCGTGTTACGATACGAAAGTTTAATATTATCTCAGTTTAAGTAGAAGTGAGCTTAAGTAGATAATGACCAACGTAGCAATTTTTGGACAGATATCAGCTCAGACTGTTTAATTCTGCTTCCAGTTGATATAGGTGGAGAGAAGCGTGCGTATATCGGTTATTTCAGTGCAAACATGAAGCGTGTTTTGGGGTTTAGTTTCGTAGTCCTCTTATCGTTGATGACGGTGTGCGAATCAGCCAAAATTCTTGGTCTGTTCACAACATACAGTAAATCGCATCTTATTATTCACAAATCTGTAATGGAACCCTTGATTGACCGAGGACATGATGTGACAATTGTTACAATGTTGCCTTTGGAAGATTCGGGTAAACGTTATCGTCATATACAACTGGATATTCCAGCAGCATCAAAAGAATTCATGTCTGGATTTACGGAACTATCAAAAAGTCGGTTTGGTTTCCTGCAGAATACAAGGAAAGTGATGGAGTTTTCTTTAGAAAGTAGTAATTTAACGCTACATGATCCGAAAATGAAACGTCTTATGGAAGAGGAGAGTTTCGATTTAGTTGTGCTTGGTGTTTTCTTTAATATGTTTCAAATTGGCGTCGCTGCTCATTTCAAATGTCCAATTATTTTGAGTTTTATGCAACGACCTATGAAGTTAATTAACGACATCGTTGGAAATCCAGTGGAGATAACCTACGTTCCTGAACTATTCAACGAAAATATACAACCACTTGACTTCTTTGAACGGGTTAAAAATTTCTTGATGGTAGTTCTGATGGATTTAACTTTCAGGCCGTATCTGGATTATAGGATAGAGAATCTTTACAAGTAAGAGCATTAACTAATAAATCTCTCCAACTCAAGAGAATTTTCTTTGCGCAGATATCATTTTCATTCAGAAAAGTACCCAACATATCAGGAGATGCTGAGAAATATTTCGCTCATATTAGTCTGCACTCATTTCTCGGAAGGTATTGTAAGACCAAATATCCCAGCTATTGTTGAAGTTGGGGGAATTCAAGTTAAGCCGAAGCCAGATCCATTACCAAGGGTGAGTAATTTTGTAGATGTAATAAACTGAAAAGTAGTGACGAACCCGAAGGAAGTCCCTTCACGTGTGAAAGATTTTGGCGTTTTGTTAAATTTGAATCTTTGTGTGGACCACTGTTCCACAATAATAAAATAATAACAATGTAGGAGTATAATGCCGAAGGTAACAGCGAATTCACAAGAGAGTACGATTTTGATAGCCTATCACTTTGTAACTGTTGGAATACGGACATCAGTTGCACCATCTATTCATCGACTTTAAAGCCATGGTAAAACTGTACACGGCCATGAGAGAATTCGGTATCCCGACAAAATTGATAAGACTGATCCTGATCAATGTGCGAGGCCAGATAAAGCAGCAGGATCACTCTCTAGACCATTCGGCATCCACAACAGTCTACGACAAGGGGATGCCCTATCATGCGTCCTCTTTAACCAGGCCCTGGAGAAAGTAATCTGTGACGCTGAGGTAAATTCGAGGGGTACGATCCTCTTTACGTCCACCCAACTACTGGCCTATGCTGACGATATCGACATCGAAGAACCACCCGAGACGTAAAAAACTGCCTTCATCCAGATCGAGCAGGCGGCGGGAGATCTTGGGCTGCACATCCATGAAGGCAAGAGAAAATATATGGTGGTAACGTCAGTACCAAGCAACAAACAACAAACCGCACTGGTCAAACGGGAAGAATAAGGTTTGGAGACTACAACTTTGACGCCATAGAAAATATCTCCTATCTAGCGCGTACGGTTGTTGGCAGCCAACAGAGCCTATTTCAACTTACAAAAACTGTTTCGCTTGAAACGTCTCACCATAGGGTCATAGCTCTTACTGTACAAGACTTTGATCTTGCCAGTAAAAACTATTCCTGCTTAAAATATTTGTCGGATTTGTTGATCATGAACTGCGTTTTCTCTATTGCCTTCTGATCCTATTTTGTTGTCGTAGTTTAGTTTCCTTTCTTGTATGCTCCTGCAGGTGTAGGCTCTGTTGATTTTTCACTTATATCGGCTATGTCGCCGTTTCTTCAATGGATGTTCTTGCTGATTTTCTAGTGCGCGGAATATGCATAGAGCGTGTTATGTTCCGGTCTTGTGTAAAGTGACTTAATGCTTTGTGTTATGGCCATTCTTTTCATTTTCTCTTTTTGGAGTTTGACGGAGGATTCCATGTTTGTTTAGGCTGTGAGCGAGAATTTTATGAGCATCTTTATCACACAAAAATATCTAAAATTCTCGTCTCAACGCCTTCTACACTCAGAGTCGAACTAATGATGCTCCAGTTTCCCGGGTGTTGCTTTCAGCTCAACTAACGGCCGGATGTATTGCCGTAAGGATAGGTTGAAGGCAATATCGAAAGGCTCGCATTACAGAGATGATGTGTATTAATGCAAAGAGTGTGCAACTATCGAAAATGTATTGCTACATCCCCGTTTGCCCCAAACTACTCAAGCAGTAACACGGCGGTTCGAAACTTCAGAGACATGTAGATGTTAAACAGAGAACATTGCAAATTGGGAGTAGAGTTCCCTATGCCTAACTGTTACCGGACAGAACTCTTCGGATCATAGCACAGGTTGTAATAATGGTGTCTTTTGCATCTTCATATATAGTCCGGTATTTTCAACATTATCTCGTCGCTGAAATTACGGCTGCGACTGCTTCGATCTTTTGTAGTCTCAAAGTCTACTTCGTATCATCGCCCAAGGGTCGTAGTTCCGATTTTTTCTTGCTATTTTTCAACATCGACTTTGGAGCACGCTCATTTTTCCTTGAGAAACAGAACTAGATTGGGTCTATTACGTGGCACGGCTAATCTCTTTTCTCAACTTTTCTATTCTTTCGTTGAGTCGAAATACCCAGAACGGTAAATTCCTCCTGCGCGTACCTCTGTTATTTGCTCCAAAATGTTGATTATGGAGACGAATCTGTGACACGGTAATAGGTGCTGACGACAAATTCTTTGAGTTACGACGTCTTGCTCTTCCAGCCTTAGTGGTTGAAGGTATAATCGCCAAAACACCTAAGGCAGAGAGAATCTGGGTTCTGTCTTCGTGCCTCTGGGGTCTCATCAAATGAATTTTAAATATTATCTCCAATTAATTTCCCACTAGCAGTGAGGAAGCAACAGAGCTCTGTTATGATATGGAAAGTTCCCACCAACAGCTTCAGACAGTTTTGGCAAGTAGCAGTAAAAACGCATTATTCCGAAACGAGCCAGCGTAAAGAGCGAATGAATCTCCTATGCTCGAAAGCCACGCCCACCAGTTTTCACCATGTGCTTCCAGTAATCGCTGTCTTTTATGTGTACATTTTTATGCCCTTCATGTATATTGATGAATTGTCTTTTTTATTGCTTCGGATAATTTTTGTTCGGGCTTTTCGTACTCAATTGCAAAATCGCAAACACAAAATTAAATAAAAATCGAGCCGAGGCTCGGCAAAGTGCCTGTATTAGCTCGTACACTAAACAGGGATGGAATTCCGCTGACTTCATGCCGGAGGCTCTATATTAGGAAAGGAGGTTGACCCTTAGCCGAGACCCTTGTTGTTGCGCTTTGGTCTGCCGCTCATCAGCCACGGGGTTTTAGGGCATTGCACAATTACTGCAGATTGTGCATATATATATATATATATGTAAGGTTTTGGTTATACTATGCATAATAGATTCAATGAATAAAGAAATATTTCCTAGATTACGTTCTTCTTTTAAGTGATCTAGGAGTAGTTACAGTGTACGGAGTTAAATCCAGATGAAACTAGAGGCTACCTGTGCAATTATATAAGCTATAGAAGCTAGAAAGTCTTAAATGTACTGGAGACTTTGGAAAAGAGGTCCCAAGGGGCATTTAGCACTACATGAAATAGCATTCAGGCGCAGCCGCTAGGATTTTAGGATATGGGAATTACGCACTATCGGCTTTGCACATAACAATTTGGTGCAGCCTGCAGGATCTATCAGCGACCATATAACAGGTCCAATGTTGCAATACCCCCTCACCTTCAAAGGTAGCGAAGGTATTTGCCGCTAAAATACGGTGTCGAGATAGGCGGATTACGGTGTTTTTTAAGGAGGTTAACTCCCCCAAAAGATCCACTGCTACTTATTTACAGTATTAACCTGCGATATCCGTAGCTAACCCGGTGGATTTTGTCATTATCTGTAATCCATGACAGGCGCTTGGTCGCAAGCATTTCTGCGTTTGCACCTCAGGTCGGCATTAATCTGGTACACCTGGTATACACATATATGTATCTATATAGAAGATCTACATGTCTCTGCAGCTTAAAACCGCCCCGGAAGTATTTCCGACAATTGGGGATGTATCAATACATTTTCGTATAGTCCAACAAACTTTGCGTTAAAATGCATCGTTGCTGTGATGTGGACCTTTGGATGTTGCTTACAGCCTTAGGCTGGTCGCCCCTCGAGCCGGATGTAGGCTTTTTTGACTATATATGTATATAAAAGTGAAAGCTCATGATTATTTTCTCTGAATTTAGTCATTGTGAATATCAAACGAAAAGTCATGGTTAATACTTTTCGAGTCGAGTGGAAGGGTAAATATTATATTAAAATGTGATATTCGTATCTCACAAACATTATACAATGGAAACGTCTCGAAAAGATCATCAAACTGAAATTCGGAATGCTTTGCACCCCGATATTTTCCTGACAAACATAATGAAAGCGATTTTCGATGTTTTCGAGCCCTTCTGCTCCTGCAGGTATAATAAAAAATGTTAAAGCTCTCCGAAAAGTTATTGCTTCCACCGAAGCTGCATTGTCGAAATGCCTTATTCTGAAACAGCATTGAACAATGGATCACTGGGGTATACTCCAAATCTAGTTTCATTTTGTCTTGTGCGATTACTTATATTTTCCTAGTTTCAATTTTTATCTATGGAAAATATCTCAAAATACAGTAATAGTGCTTATCATTCCCGATACTTTTAATTATACCAAGGCAGGCTGAATTAATCAACAAATTATTAGCGATTACATCGTCCGGAGTATTCATGATGATTCGACAATTTTTAAAATATTCCATTCTAAACAACCAGATTAGCCAACCAAGCTACAAGTGAAATTAAATGTAACAATATCTGTTACAAGTTCCATTCATTTAAAAGCATTTTTTGAAAGAAAGAACTAAAACCATTGTCACCACCTTCCATTTCTCTTGAAATTATTGAAACTTGTCTTGTAATTCATGAAGAAAATTTGCTTTGCTCAGTTTCCCAAAATTGCATAACAATTCTTACAACAGCATATCTGGAATTCATCCTTAGTAACAGGTTTGAAATACGCAGGTAGGAAATATATCAACATTTGTGACTATCTCCAAGCAAGCGGTCCAGGACGGATCGTCGCGTGCCACAATGGAATGAGCCCACTTCCTTCCTTACATGCCTGGTGACTTTACACTTCTGGCATGCGATGCACTCTCTGGCCCAGGAATTGACATCCCTGTTTGTGGAGGGCCAGAAGTATTTCTCGGTGACTAACCGATTTGTTGACCTTATGCCGGGATGCGCTAAGTCGTGAACCGCTTGGAACACTTCCTTGCGAAAGGTAGCCGGAATGTATGGCCGAGGTCCCTTTTCTGAGTCTTCGCAGCAAAGAGAGAGGTTTGAACCGAACATGGGCAATTCCCGAACTTTGTATTTGGGGTTGGATTTGAGGCTCTGAATTACTGCGTCATCCTTCTGCGCCTTGGCAATAGCCGAGAAGTCGAGTGAGGCGGGGGTGTTAACCTCGGAGACGCGAGACAAAGCGTCAGCAACTATGTTGTTCTTGCCGGACACGTGCTGGATGTCTGACGTAAACTGGCTTATGAAGCTCAGGTGTCGTAGCGTAGCGTCGTGGCGAGGGGACGCTTTGTAGGGCTTTTGTTTCAAAGCATATGTGAGATGCTTATGGTCCGTGAACACTGTGAACGGCCTGCCTTCTAGGGAGAAACGGAAGTATTTGATGCTCAAGTACGCGGCGAGCAGTTCTCGATCGTAGGTGCTGTAGTTCCGTTGAGCGGGGTTCAACTGTTTGGAGAAGAAGCTCAACGGCTGCCAGACTCGATTCACCTTTTGGTAAAGAGCACCATCTACTGTGATGTCAGAGGCATCAACAAAAAAGGCTAGGGGTGCATCTTGCAGAGGAAATACCAAGAGTGTAGCAGAATTGAATGCGCGGACAGCATCTTCAGACCGCACGACCTCTCGTGTGTCCTTAGTTTTGGGGCCAGACAAGTACGCGTCCAAAACGGACTGGTGTTGGGCGGCCTTGGGCAGGAAACGACTATAGAAGTTTAGCATACTCAGACTTTGAGGAAGAAGCGACCAAAACATCATCCAAAAAATAGGAAACAGAAGTTGAGGTTTCGGAGGACCGAGAGGATGAACCTTTGAAAGGTTTGCGCCGCATTGCACAATCCGAAAGTCATCCGGGTGAACTCGAAGAGTCCAGAGAATGTGCATATTGCCGTCTTTGCAATGTCTTCTGAAGCCACAGGGATTTGATGATAAGCCTTGGTTAAGTCCAAGGGCGCGAGGTGATGCGTAAAGTCGTGGATGAGTGGAATTGGATATCGGTCAGGAACAGTCTGTGCATTTAGCCTTCTGTAATCCCCACATGGGCGCCATTCGCCGTGTGGCTTAGGGACCATATGCAGTAGAGAAGACCAACAACTGTTTGAGGGCCTGCAGATACCCTGTTGAACAAATTGTTCAAATTCTTTCCGCGCAATAGCTAGTTTCTGGGATGGTAGAGGATGCACCTTCTAGAAGATCGGGGAATGTTAATGTGGTGCTGCACATTGTGCCTCACTGGTTTTGAGAGACTGCACTCGGTAGTAATTTGGCTGAACTTTTGGAGAAGTGCCCGAACACAAGAGTCGGTAATGTCTTCTAAAAGAACCGAAAGATTATTGTCTGGGTGAGATGCCATTTGCCCCGACGAATTTAGGTTGGTCGTGGGATCTATAAGGGACTTATTTTGCAAGTCCACCAGCAACCCATAGTAACACAAGAAGTCTGCGCCTAGTGTGGGGAAGCTGACACCCGCCAGGGTGAAACGCCACGAAAACGTCCTACGCAAGCCAAGACTCACGTCCATATGTGTCGATGCGGGAGGAATTTGCTGCCGCCAGTTTGTGGAGAAAGTCGAAAGCCTCGTCCAGCGCCGCCTGCATCTCGGCCACACTAGCTGTTATGGCGTGCACTTTGTCGGCCGAAGCTGCCAGTGCCTCCAAGGAACCGGAGACGCACGCGAGGACTGCCTGGGTGCCCTCCGGGAGCCGACGCAGCCAAAGCGTTTTCATCAATTCGTCGTCGATCTTACTCCCACCCAATTGCTTCATTTCGCGAGGTAATTAGCTGGGAGTTCGATCGCCCAACGTTAGGCCTGCCAGCGAGTAATCTAGTTAAAAACACAATCCTCATTTTGTTATTTTTAAAAAAATATTTTCATATTCAAGGTTCCGCATACGGGGACAGGTGGAAGGAATAGGAAGAAGTTAATTTATGTTAACCTTTCTGAAACCGTCTCCAACTCAAAAAAGACTGAATTTATCAGCACGTCTGTTGTTTTGCCCCGATGCTGTGAACTGGTTTATGTGGTTCATCGATCCTTGTATTGTCTTTGTGTGCTTCCTTATTTTTTAGAGATAATATCCTTCTTTCACCTCCTTTCCATTGAATTCGGAAAGGCTTTCTATCCCGAAAATAGAAAGTATACTTGACTGGAGGATGGAGAAGGGTTTATGGGCTACGCAGTCTTTCGCTGATGACACCTGCGAGGTCTTTGCCGAATCATGTACCTTCGCCAAGTGGTTCTGGATTCGGGGAAGAAGGCAAGCAGAAAATTAAATAATAACAATCAAATCAAGTTCGTGGGTCTAACAAGCCGCTGCACCCTTTCCAACCGCATTTGGGAATAGAATGTCTGAGGCATTGAATAATTTCTATATGTGAATGGCTTTGGGTCTGCCGAAAGCGAGACAGAAGTAATATCCGTCATGATCATCATATTATAAATATCATATATTAGTTTCAATATCGGTTTTAAGATAGGGAGGTAACAGATGAAAAATTGCAGCGGACTCATTTCGAAAACTCCCCGGTACAAATTTGAAAAGTTCACATATATAAAATCCAGATCCCAAAAAACATTCCGTCAACGAGAAAAGCAACTTTTATGCAGTAATGAAATGAACCCTCGGAACCTGCCCCACGTATAATATTGAAATCATAGTTGGAGATTTTAGCGGCCAGGTAGGGACAGACAACATGAAATTACCAAAGACGACGGAATATGCATTATCTAAGTAGCTACATGGCATAAACTGGTACTTCCAGGTTTGCGCAGAGAAAACTCTACTTACAAATATGACTTTTCCCAGACTACTTTTAAACAAATTGATCGAATATTAGTTAAGCCACTACTTTTCAAGTTGGATGAATGTTAGAACATATATGGGGACCAGTACAGATCTGGATCACTACCTCATTGACTTGGTGCTATGAGCTCGAATAACAATTCCATCTCAAATCTTCCTTGACAATCAAGTGAGAGTGATCACTGAAGTCACCAATAACAGTTATCTGTAACACCTATAAGGTGGGTCATAGGTACCACAATAACTCAAACTTTCAGATGTCATATAGATGAAGGTTCGACAAACCTTCATAGTCACCTGAAGAACATTGTCGTTGATACGGCAACAAAAATATTTGGCTACAGTTGAAAAACAATCCGAAACGACCAAGCTGCTACAGACGGGACAATACAGCAAAGAACGGCACATGCAGAGACTTATACGAAGTCTATCGTGTAGAGAAGTGATACAGGCTGACGAAGAAAACTTGGAAGAACGAGCAGGTTTGCGAACTAGAGAATAACAGGAGGCAAATCGCACCAAGTCCGAAAGTTTTACCAGCAAGCAAGATGAAGCCATATTCACCTCAATACTCATCCTGCCAAGACAAGATATATTAGGTATTAGGTATATTAGGCCGATGGTATATACCAAAGAGGTTCTATTACATTGGGCATGCCATTTCCGTAGAAAGTCGAAAGACATGTTTGCGTGTGGTACAAAATTCGAATATTGTTTTGTTTTTACAAAACGCCTTGAAAAATATTCAAGGCGTCACATAAATAAATGTTCTAGCTTTAACCCTCTAGAAGTAAAATGATGTTCTACCAGAAAACCGGAACTTCATTTTGAAAAAAACGGAAAGTATTTAAAAATTAATTTCCCTTATGATTTCTTTACAGGACCTTGAGAAATTTTTGGATGGCGCTTCTAAGGAGGGGGCAGTCTATTTCAGCCTGGGTTCAAACGCTCGCAGTGCTGATATGAATTCTGAAACAATAAAAATCCTCTACAATGTCCTTTCTAAATTAAAACAACGAGTTATCTGGAAATGGGAAGAAAACGAAAGACCAGGCAACGCGTCCAACATCCTATTTAAAAAGTGGCTTCCTCAAGATGACATTCTAGCCCACCCTAATATTAAACTTTTCATTACTCATGGAGGACATGGAAGCGTAGTTGAATCCAAGTACCACGGAGTGCCGATGGTTGGAATCCCACTTTTTGCTGATCAATTTGCAAACATCGATGCCGTGCAGAAGGCTGGACATGGCCTAAGTTTAGGAAAAGAGAAGATTACTGCCGAGAGGTTCAAGTCCATTGTTGAAGAAGTCCTCAGTAATCCAACATACAGAAACAAAGTTCAAGAATTTTCTCGAATTTACAAAGATAGGCCTATGAGCCCCAGAGATACAGCTGCATATTGGATAGAATATGTTATTCGACATAGAGGTGCAAAACATATACAAAGCCCAGCTGTGTATATGAACCTCATACAACTGTATGGGTTAGATGTACTTGCATTTTTACTTGCAATTCTTTATGTTGTAATTAAGATATTAGCCTTTGTGTTTAGGGAAGTTTTTCGGTTATTTTTTGGAAGAAACTCTAAGAATCAGAATAAGGACGGGAGCGAACAGAAGAAAAATCAGTAGATATTAATTCGGACGTCTGTAGTTAAAGAATATTTTTTCAATAAATTCTGTTGCCTACCAACAGAGAAGTTTTGGACGTGGTATTCGTAACTGCTCAACCATTCAAGAACAGAAAAACTGGGAGCCCTTATAACTTTCCAAGCCGGTTATTATTTCCATAATACACAAGGATGATAATGAGGTTGATGGATATTAAGAAAGTTGCTACGAGAAAATTCGATGACTGGCGTGTCCAATATTGTTACACGAGAATACTGAGCGATCTTCTTTACAAAAACTATGCATTATTTATAAAAACTATCCACATTATAAGGGCGGGGTTTTCTGCATCTCAATGCGTAGTCCAGGCCTTAGAACAAGAGTTTTCAACGCTTCAATCTCGGGCGATTTACTCCACCGCTAAAGTCGCAACTAAGATTATTTGTATCTTTCATTGTCTCTATGCCAGGTTATGTCATATTCTATTTTGAAGCGATGTCTAGCGTCTTGGAATACTAGGCTCGAACTAAGAAGGGGCAAAGGGTTGTATAGGTCCCAGGGCGAAACATAGATTGGTACCCGCGATGGAGCATAAAACCTGGGAAACGCCTGCTGAACCAACACCAACAGCTCTACTACCAAACCCTATCTCCACCTCCACGTGCTGATCACTGGAAGCTCTTTCTTAACGAAAAGCTACAGAGGGAGAAGGATGAAGGCGAGTCTCCCGCACCTAAAAACGGGATAAATTGCACCTACTGGTCCTCCAGGTTGGGGTTAAATAGGGCTGACAAGACTACACGGAAAACCGAAGTTACGAAGCCGGCGAGCTAATAACACAATGACGTCGGAAAACGATTTGCTCATTTTCTCATGGAACGTGCGCTCCCTTTACAGAGATGGAGCTGCCAAGCAGCTAGCCGATACCTTGTCCCAATATAGGGCTGATGTAATAGCGTTACATGAGATACGTTGGACAGCGACCGGTTTCCTGGAGAAGAATCACCACCCCATATACAATATTATAGCGGCCATCCAGTAAACCATGTGCTCGGAGTAGGTTTCTTAGTCACCCAAAAAATTGAAACCTGCTGTTATCGGCTTTGAAAACGTAAGCGAACCGCGATGCGCTCTGCGCTTGTGAGGCAAGTTTAGAAATATAAGCTTCATTAACGTTCACGCCCCTACAGAGGAGACTGCAGAGTCGGAGAAGGATACCTTCTACGAGGCAGTAGAACGAACCCTCGCAGCCTGCGCCAGATGTGATATCGAAATCATACTTGGGGATTTTAACAGCCAAGTAGGGAGTATTCAGGCGATACGTTGACTTCCATAGCTTACATCAAAATACTAATGATAACCGACTGCAGGTTATTCAATTAGCAGTGTTACACGAAATGGTTGTTGGAAGTACCTGGTTTGCGCGAAAAGCGGTCCACAAACACACATGGGCTTCTCCAAACGGGATCACTTTTAACCAAATTGACCACTTGTTGATCGAACACCGCCAACCCTCAACTTTGATGAATGTCAGAACATATGGGGGGCCAATATAGACTCGGATTACTATCTCGTTGGCATGGTGCTCGAATAACAACACCACCCAGAATCCTCTCTGACAATCAGGTGAGAGTTAACACTGAAGCCATCCACAACACAGCCCTCCGCAACACCTATAAGAGGAAAATGAATGCCGCAATAACCGCAGTCAACAGAGATCCTAGAGATGAAGTATCAACAAATGATCTTCTGCATCATTTGAAGAACGCTAATACGACCACAAAGATAATTGGTCCCAGCCACAAAAAGAGTCAGAATGGCTGGTTTGACGATGAATGTAAAATAGCAATGGAACGGAAGAATGCTCCATATCGAGAAATGTTGCATTCCAAAAGGACGCGGGTACGCGCGGAGATTAATCACGAACTTCGGCGAGCGGAGAAGTGACTTCGCAAACGGAAAATGGAAGCCTGGGAGAGCTCGAAAAGTGCAATGAGCAACCGCACCAGGCGCGGAAGTTTAACTAACAAGTCAGCAGTATGAAGCACTACTCACCTCGATGCTCATCCTGCCGAGACAAAGAGGGAAATCTGATTTCCGACAGAATGGGCATATTGGAGAGAGATGGGTTGAGTACTGAACTACTGAACAACCACAACATCGGCGAGTTAGAGGTCCCGCTAACTGAAAACGACGGACAAATACTGTCTCCACCAAGTGCAGAAGAAACAATCTGCGCAATTCATCGGCTTGAAAATCATAAGTCGCCAGGAGCCGATGGAATTACAGCCGAATTGGTTAAGTATGAAGGCGACCAATTACACCAAGTGGTTCATAAACTTGTGCTCAAGGTGTGGGACAGCGAATCAATGCCTGACGGTTGGCAAAGAGGTATTATCTGTCTCATACAAAGAAGGGGAGATATGACGCAGTGCAGCAATTGTAGAGGTATCAAGTTGCTGAGTACCATCTATAAGATATTCTACTCTATCTTCCTAGGCCGGATAACCCCATACGCCCAGAACATCATTGGCTCATGCCAAAGAGGTTTCACTCCAGGCAAATCAGCAACAGATCAGTTATGCCCTCTGCGGCAAGCGATGGAAAAACTGTTGGAGTATGGGTATCAGTCGCACCATCACTTCATCGACTTTAAAGCCGCCTATGATAGCATAGCCAGGGTAAAACTGTACACGGCCATGGGAGAATTCGGTATCCCGACGAAATTGATAAGACTGACTAGGCTGACCCTGACGGACGTGCGAGGCCAGATAAAAGTAGCAGGACCACTCTCAAGACAATTCGACATCAATAACAGTCTACGACAAGGGGATGCGCTATCATGCATCCTTTTTATCCTGGCCCTCGAGAAAGTGACCCGTGATACTGAGGTAAATGCTAGGGGTACGAACCTCTTTGAGTCCACCCAACTACTAGCCTATGCTGACGATATCGACATCATAGGAAGAACCACCCGAGACTTACAAACTGCCTTCATCCAGATCGAGCAGGCGGCGCGAGGCTGCACATCAATGAAGGCAAGACAAAATATATGGTGGCAACGTCAGCACCAAAAACCGAACAACCAACAACATCAAACCGCACTAGTCAAACGGTAAGAATAAAGATAGGAGACTTCAGCTTTTAGACCGTTGATAATTTCTTCTATCTATGGCCGAAAATCATAACCGATAACAGCTGTGATGACGAAATTCTCGCACGAATGTTGGCAGCCATCAGAGCCTATTTCAGCTTACAAAACTGTTTCGCTCGAAATATCTCACCACAGGGTCAAAGCTCTTACTATACAAGACAATGATCTTGCCAGTCTTCGTGTATTCCTCGGAGATGGGTTCTTAGCAAGAAAAATTGCGTACTCTTGGCCGCGTTCGAAGAATTTTTGGCCTCCGACAGACATTCCGTAGCCTACATAACGACGAAATCTATGAACGATTCCATTACCGTCAAGTTGTGGATAAAATCCGGCTCAATAGGTTATGGTGGGCAAGTCACTTAATCTGTATGAATGAGAATGATCCAGCTCAGAAAACCTGTAAGGGCAATATCTATGGTAGAAAAAGAAGACGAGGCAGACCTTGCTTGAGATGGAGCGATGGCGTAGGTCAGGACGCCAGACAGCTTTTAGGGATATTGAATTGGTGGACCTCGGCGCAAAACCGGGATGTCTATTAAGGCAGGCCTAGACCGGATACCGGTTGTTGCGCCGTTGATGATGATGATGAATTCTAACTTTCCATAAATTTGTTAATAGTAGTAAGAATTCAACAAAACCATGTAGTATCGGGCCCTCTATAGTGTACTTTACAATTAACTGAAGGATAAAAAAACAAAAATAAAATAAAATTTGCATTGGTGCCCCAACTGATAACTAAAAAAACAATTTTTGACGTCCAAAATTCATTTGACTCCGTTTCATTTATACTGCTTAGCCGGTAATAATTTACTGTTCGTAAAATACTCTCGTTATATTCCGCCTTTAACCTCGCAGCGGTATCGGTCTTGGCCTGACTGCTGGGTGGAATTCCTCTTCGTAGCTGTTAATGTTTGTAATTTTCGATCTTCTATGACGCACAGGTCCCTATCCAGCGCATCTCTTGAAATGTTATTACATTAGCCCTATATTGGGCAGGGTATCGGTTAGCTGCTTGATAGCACCTTTAGTGTACAGGAGCGCGGAATTCATGAGAAATGTTGTTAGTCTATTTTCGATCCCGGATCCGTCGTTGTAGAATTTGTCCAGTCCGGGTCTTCTTATGTGACTCCGTGACTTTGGTTTTTCATGTAGGGTTGTTAGCCTTACCCAACTCCCAGCCTGGAAGTTCATTTGATGCAATTTGTCCATCATTTGGTGCAACATTTGCCTCTAACAAGGAGCAGTGGTTAACACCGGTCACGCTGTCCTTCGTCATAGTTGCTACATCCGAACATGATTTGAAGGAATATGCGGCGGTTAAAAGACCACCCTAGTTAGTCGGGGTCGACCTAGAGGAGAAAGCCTAGTCTAAAAACTTAACAAAAATGCGTTTACACGCGTTTGCGCTAGACGAAGAAACGAAGATGTTACATTTGACTAGTGGCGTGACACGTTTTGATCACATCCGAAATGAGGATATCCGCGATCGATATGGGCTTAAACCGATCGTGGAAAAATTGCGAGAGAGGCGTCTTCGATGGTATGGTCACGTAATTCGAGCTAACGGGAATTCACTTGCCAAGATTGACCTGAACATCGAAGTCAATGGTAAGCGACCAAAAGGCTGATCGAAACAAGGGATGGTTGATACGCTAAATGGGGATTGAAAAGCCTCGCGGTTATATCCAGATCAGATCATTTGATAAAACAAAATGGCGAAACCGATCACGAGGAGCCGACCCCGCTTGTGAACGGGACAGAAACTAAAAAAAAAGAAGAAGATGTGAGGAGCGATGAGTGCCTGACAGCTCCGTGTCGTGTCACATAGTTAAGAATTCTATTGGCCTCAATTTTTTAGAAAGCGATTTAAGTAAATGATTTGATGGGAAGCACTGTATTGATAATACAACGCAATCTCATACGCTTCACACTCGGAATTTAATATCAAATGTGACAAAAATGGGCTTAAGTAGATTCTTCGTGAATAGAATTTTAATATCTCATAGGAATGTCAATTATTCTCGTTAATTATGACCTGAGCATCTTATTTACATGGCTTTGGAAGCAGTAAATTCGCGCGAAATTCCTAAGTTTAAACTGCTATAACTTCGGCGTTTATGGCCAGATTTCCACGAAATTTGGCACGTGTGTTCGAAATATTGTCCACTATGCTACATAGAGAAGTCCTAGGTTGAATTTAAGGGAGGTTTTTTATTCAGTTTCTCAAAGTTGGTAATATATTATTAGCAAGTTTTTAGTGGCAAATATCGGAATGGGACATATTTTGAGTCTTAGATTTTATCTGAACGCACCGCGCTGATGTTTTTGGATATTTGGGTTGGGTAGTTTCCGAAAATGAGTCCTGTCTCACTTTAAGTGTGTACATTTTGACTCATTGATCGCGCAGTTGACAATTCGCATCAAAACCAATATTAGATTCGGAAAGTACTAACCGGGACCTTTCATTTGATACCACAAGACTATATTCGATGAAAAAAAAAAGTTCATCCCCCCTTTACATGTATGGGGAACCCCCTTTAAACTGCACCTAAATTTATGTCACCTAGTGTATGTATGCTTTGCACAAAACCTTAAAAATCATAAAAACGGAAGAAACTAATGAAACCCACTGGCTCCTTCCCAGGAGCACCAAGGGTTGATTTACAACAATTGAAAAATTTTGAAAATTAGAACGAGAAATATTTTACATTTCTGGAATTAACATTATACATACAGTTACTTACAAAAGTAAATATGCACGTCAGAGGTGTAGACTGTTATTGAAAAAAATATTTGTAAATAGTGGTTCGCCAAACAAAAATGTTGTTTATTTAATTAGTTATTGGCAATTGAACTGCTTCGTTAATGAGAAAAAATTATCATTATTAAAATAAAGGAGAAATATCGAATGAAAATTAGGTAAGGCACAAATTTAATGTCACAAAAGTAAGTATGCAAAAAAGTTAAAACTGAATCAATACAAAAATAAAAAGGTACTTGGTATTCAACGGGGTATTTTAGACCACTATTCAGACTTAGTATTATGTCGGCTTTTCTGGAAAACGTGTGCTTTCTAATTTGGTGGTCAAGATGCTCCCATAGATTCTCTAGAGGTTTCTTATCGGGGTTCTGTAGTGGCATTTTCAGTTTCTTCGGACTATGGTGGCATAAGGACGTATACAGGGTATTCTTAATTTTTCGAACATTTATGTCCTTTTTTTAATCATCAAAGTTGCTACCGCATGGCGTGCTCTATCCATCCAAAAACCGATTTCTGATAGGATTTTGATTGCAAGATTGCAATTTAGGCTAAAAAGCACTGCAGTTGTACAATGGTACGCACCAACGAAAATTCCTGATATAGTAGATACACCTTACTGGGACATATGATAGTCGGAACAACCACATCCCGAAAGGGGCATCATAAGATCTGTTTCACTGCTGAATCACGGAAGCGGATAGATGAACGGAAGTTATTGAAGGCTCTATTGATCGCTGCAGGTGATGGCAAAAGTGCCCCGTTCGAACCTTAATACCGTCCGAAATCTAGCAAAGTTCAGCGTAGTGTGGGCCGTGGCAAAAGTAAATTTGTTATTATGCTGGTTAGGGAAGCATAAACTCTTACAGACTGCACTCGTCTCGAACGGATATACCGCATAACGAAAGAACTTGTATGGGCTCGTAAATCTTTCGATGGTCCTATGAAGGACACGGCCATGAACAAATGAGAAGGTGTAAGGATCACTTCACCATGGTTCTTCATCGTATCACATCCAGTGAACTAACGCCTCTTGCGTTTGAATTGAATGGTTAGTCACCGTAGCATCTGGATACGAACTGTTTCTTGGTAAAATAGTAAAGCCGCTGAATCTTACTATTTCCTCGCCGGGTTATTCATCGTTGCTCCTGTATTTTCTGCAGACGTGGAATTTTAGAAATCCGAGAACTCTCCCAGAGAGTGGAATCGTAAAGATCGCAAAGAACTGCACTCGTGTTGAGGTTAACGATTGGAGCCGTATCGGCGTGCTTCTTACGTTGCAAAAATAAAAATTAAAATAATCCTGGAATGCATGAAGGAACATATCGAAAGCTTAATCGACAGAGAGCAGGTTGGTTTCCTTTGTGGATCTTCCTGCATCGATCACATCAACATCCTGCGGGTCCCAGTGAGCGAAAGGTGGTTCTGTATCCCAGGTAGTTACTATCGACAAATGATGTGTCACGTACTACTTCGAGGTAAAATCTCAGAGAGCCGCTATTGTTTCTTCTTGTTGTCGGTAACGTTCATCATGCACACGTGTCTGGACGACGTACAGAATTCGATGGGTCATGACACCTTTCTTCGACGACGCTGGTAATCTCTGATTACTCTCTCACCAAGTCAGGTTGACTGAAGATAAACAAAACCAAGGTTTTCAGTTGAGTGGTTCATTGCACTCTCCCTATCTACGTTATTGGGCAGACCAGCACGTCATTTTTGACGACCATGACACTGAATTTGATACCTCGCTTCTAACAAGGATACATTTGCCTCTAACAAGGAGCAGTAATTAAAACTGTTCACGCAGTCCATCGGAATAGTTTTTATCAACATTATCGGGCAGACCAGCACGCAATTTTTGGCGACCATGGCACTGAACTTGATAACGCCTGACACATTAGTTTCTGTCTTGTCTAAAATCTAGAAATCTAATTGTCTTAAAACTCAGATCAAGTTGAGCGCTGGTGTGCTTTCTGTATTGCTATATGGGAGCAGAACATGGAAAGTGATCCCTGTTACTTGAAAGCTCCAACCTTTTGTGAACACTTGCCTGTGACTTATCATCAGGATACGCTGACCTAATACTGAAGGTCGCGCTAAGTATACTTGGCGCAGAATAGTGAGGGAGAAATGTAGGCGTCTTAGGAAGTCGTGGGGTAAGTTGAAGCGCACTTTGTTATACCCCACCAAGAGGTAAATGGCAACCGCATATGTGTATTGATATAATGGTGGGAAGAGCAATGAATTTGACAACCGAAGAAATTTTTAATTTCAGAATAGGTTTAGCTAAGATCTAATTAGCCACCTTATGTAGAAACTATTTGGAGGCAGCAGCTTTTGAAAACGGTACCCTGAGCGCTACCGAAGATATTTGACGTTATATGGTTGTATACTGTGGGAGGATTTTCTTCAGTCTTTGCTCCGCAGAAGTCACCTGATCTATCTACTAGAGTTTCTAGCATCTTGCTCAATGCCTTCGATTTCCGCTGAATCCTAGTGGAAATCCGGTCGATGTTATCCGCCGCAATTCTGGAAGGAAACTTTTAACTTTAAGCTTTCCGCGTTACCTGCTTGTGTAGAAGAAATTGTGCTCTTGCTTCGATATATTTCCATGTGATCAGATACTAATCGAACTAGTTAGAAAGTGCACAAAAAATCAAAAGGCCCGCGAACGGAAACCAAATGCTGACTGTCAATCATTCACCTTCCAAAACTGCATACCGCCTCTGAAACTCGGCTCCTCTAGAGTGTAGTAAAGACAACTTCGAATCAACTACTGGCCATCAGTTGTCCGTTTTTCAACCACACAACAAAGCACAAAACACTACTTGAAAAAAAAATATTTTGCTTTAACTAGAAACAAACCCCAGAAATGCATTTGTTAGTATGTTATACAGCACACTCAAGCCTACGACGGGGCTAAGCAGTGCATGGTGAGAGTAGCAACAAAAAGAAACGTAGGAATCTGAAAGGAGAATAATAGAGGTGCTGAAGGAAGCTACAAAGGATGAAAAGGAAATGTGCGGCATACTAACAAATGCTCGTCTCATCAGCTTTATTTCCCGTATGTACATCATTCGCTTGGACATTGATACTACTATGCCAAAGAGATTGACTACTGGAAATGATGCCACGCTGAATGCTTGATAAGCAATAAGTCTACTGCATTTTGTGAACCTACTGATAAAGCAAAATTTTGGTTCTCAAAAACTGACTAAAGCTTCCTATTTCTTCCTCAATTCGGAAAGTTTTCTATTTCTTATTCAATCTAAATTCTAATATCTGGGTATGTCCTTGTATCGAAATTAGTTCCACGAGCATTAACCATTTATTTATGTATTTCAATGGATACTGTGAAATAAAGAAGTCACCTTTAGTAACTAACTGCGCATACCATCGGTTAAGAATTGATTATCAAGTTCAAATGTTGACATATAGAAATGTACACAGATCTATCAACGAAAGTTGATAACAACAGCTTCCATTCGAAAGCAATAAAAGCTTATATTACTTCAGTAACAAATTCTATCGCGTTCGGTAATCAAAATGAAGTTCACGGCAAGTTTAGTAGTGTTAATGTTTTTCCTCGCTGCTTTTCCGACTAGCGAATCTGCGAAAATCCTGGGTTTGTTCACCGCTTTCTGCAAGTCCCACCTGTTTCTTCATATGCCTGTCATACACACACTTGTTGAACGAGGGCATGAGGTCACAGTTGTCACAATACTTCCACTGGATGACCCGAATCCAAAATACAGACACATTCTCTTGGATGTACCGAAACGACCAAAAGGATTTATATCCAACATAATTGATGGCTCGAAAGGTCCTCTGAGCATGATTAGGACGATTAAAAAGGCGGCGGATATTACAATGATGCAAACAAATGCTACCCTACATGAGCCGCAGATGAAGAAATTGATGGCGGAGGAATCATTTGATTTGGTTATTTTCGGATATTTCTTCAATAGTTTCCAATTGGGCGTTGCCGCGCATTTCAAGTGTCCAGTTGTTATCAGCTTTATACATTCACCGATGCGAATCTTGAATAACATAATTGGTAACCCGATTGAATCTTTATATGTACCACACATGTCGATGGGACTAGTGCAGCCACTTGGATTTTTCGATCGAGTGCAGAATGTTTTGGCAAATTTGGTGGATTTGGCATTATTTTCCCTCATTGAGTTCAATATGGAGAAGTACTATAAGTATGCACGGTTCTATGCAAATACTCGATATATAGTTATTGAGTGCGTTGCCTTTGCAGATTCAACTTTCCAGCGGAGAAATACCCATCGTATCAAGATATGCTCAGAAACGTGTCCCTTGTTTTAACGTGCCATCACTTTACGGATGGGCCCATTCGGCCTAACGTACCGGCTGTCGTTGAAATGGGTGGAATCCAAGTTAAGGCGAAACCGGAAGTATTACCTGCTGTAAGTACTCTTGCCTTTTTCACTTCATATGACAATACTTTACATCCAGGAAAGAATATGCAGAAATAATATTCATCGGATCAGGAAGATCTCATGTTTAACTCAGCGGTAACTACATGCAAGCGAATGAGGTGGGAAGGGTCCTTAAATTGAACTTTCCCAAATATATGTTACATCCATGCATATCGCATTTTAATGTCTACTCGTACAAAATATGTCTGTTCAATTTTAGCAAGGTTAGTTATTATTTTTCTCTCTATTCCGTACGTTTTTTTTAAGTGTTCTTCTTTAGCCTTTGTCTTGTTCGGTAGCGGAAACCACATTTAGCATTGAGTTAGCAATTTCTTTCGGTGGTATCTATAATATTATGCCTTCTCTGTTTCCGTCGGCCTTTGGATCATTTCACATCGACTTCTTAGCCATCGGCTTCTTAGTTTTCATTAGCACGTATTACACCAGCATAACATAGAAGACTATCATAATTTACTCACAATAGGTGAACATATAGCGGATATCCTTACTGTGGGCGTTGATTAAATGATGTTCGCCTCCATTGTCGCTAGGCAGCGTTAATTTTCTTTCGAAGCCGGCTAACGCTCGGAACCATAGAAGGCAGTAAAATGAAATACTTTGCTGTAGTTTTTAGATTTGAGCCATTCGTTCATAAGTTGATCCTTAACAATATTATTTATGGAATGTTACTTCATCCAAAGCGGAGTTTCATAGCGTATTTAGTTAAGAAAATTGATCGAAGATACTCGAATCCAACGGTTCTATTTATGTTATTGACAGATAGTGTCTTCTCCACTGGTTAAAGTTGTTTAAGGTTAGCTTTGTTATGTGAGATGGAGCGTAGAGCAGTGGCATTGGAGATTAGATATCCCTTATGACAGCCGTCATCATCAACGGCGCAACAACCGGTATCCGGTCTAGGCCTGCCTTAATAAGGAACTCCAGTCATCCCGGGTTTGCGCCAAGGTCCACCAATTCGATATCCCTAAAAGCTGTCTTGCGTCCTGACCTACGTCATCGTTCCATCCCAGGCAGACTGTCCGGGTGGGATCATCCTCATCCATACAGATTAAGTGACCCGCCCACCGAGGATTCTTCTCTCGAACGCGGCCAAAAGTTCGCAATTTTTCTTGCTAAGAATCCAAGTCTCCGAGGAATATATGAGGACTGCAAAGATCATTGTCTTGTACAGTAAGAGCTTGGACCCTATGGTGAGATATTTCGAGCGGAACAGTTTTTATAAGCTAAAATAGGCTTTGTTGGCTACCAACAATCATGCGCGGATTTCATCGTCATAGCTGTTATTGGTTGTGATTTTCGACCCTAGATAGGAGAAATTATCAACAGTCTCAAAGTTGTAGTCTCCTGTCGTTATTCTTCCCATTTGACCAGTGCAGTTTGATATTGTTGCTTGGTTGGTTTTTGGTGCTGACGTTGCCACCGTATATTTTGTCTTAACTTCATTGATGTGCAGGCAAAGATCTCGCGCCGCTTACTCGATCTGATGATGGCAATTTGTTCGTCTCGGGTCGTTGTTCCCATGATGTCGATATCGTCAGCATAGGCCAGGTGGTCTTAGAGAGGATCGTACCTCAGCATCACGGATCACTTTCTCGAGGGCCAGGTTAAAGAGAACGTGTGATAGGGCATCTCTTTATCGTTGCCCGTTGTTGACGTCGAATGGTCTTGAGAGTGATCCTATTGTTTTTATCTGGCCTCGCACATTGGTCAGGGTCAGCCTAGTCAGTCTTATTAATTTCGTCGGGATACCGAATTCTCTCATGGCCGTGTACTGTTTTACCCTGGATATGCTACCATAGGCGGTTTTAAATTCGATGAAGGGATGATGTAACTGATGGCCGTATTCCAATAGTTTTTCCATCGCTTGCCGCAAAGAGAAAATCTGATCTGTTGCTGATTTGCCTGGAGTGAAGCCTCTTTGGTATGGGCCAATGATGTTCTGGGCGTATAGGGCCATCTGGCCTAACAAGATAGAGAAGAATATATTATAGATTGTACTCAGCAACAATCTATAATTGCTGCACTGTGTGGTATCTCCCTTTTTATGTATGAGGCAGATAATGCCTCGTTCCCAGGTCAGGCATTGACTTGCTGCCCCACATCCTGACCACAAGTTGATGAACCACTTGGTGTAATTGGTCGCCTTCATATTTAACCAATTCGGTTGTAATTCTGGCGACTTTTAATTTTTATGCCGATGAAATCCACGGACTGTTTCTTTTATACTTAGTGGTGGCAGTATTTTTCTGTCGTCTTCAGTTGGCGGGACCTCCAACTCGCCGATGTTCTGGTTGTTCAGTAGTTAATCAAACTACTCAACCCATCGCTCCAATATGCCCATTCTGTCAGAAATCAGATTTCCCTCTTTGTCTCGGCGAGATGAACATGGAGGTGTATAAGGCTTCATCCTGCTGACTTATTGGTAAAACTTGCGCGCCTGGTGCGGCTGTTCCCTGTACTTGTCAAGTTCACAGACCTGTTGATTCTCTCAGGCTTCCTTTTCCCGTCTGTGAAGTAGCTTCTCCGCTCGACGGAGTTCGTAACAAGTCTTGCCGCGTGCCTACGTCTTTTCTTCCGTTCCGTTGCTAGTTTACATCCATCATCAAACCAGCCGTTCCGACTCTTTTTGCGGCTGGGACCAAGTATGTTTGCCGTATCCATGATAACGTTGTTCAGGTGATTGTGAAGATCATTTGTTATTGCGGCATCCATTTTCCTCTTATTGGTTTTGCGGAGGGCTGTGTTGTGGATGGCTTCAGTGTTAACTCTCACCTGATTGTCAGAGAGGATTCTGGTTGGTGTTGTTATTCGAGCTCGGAGCACCATGCCAACGAGATAGTGATCCGGGTCTATATTGGCGCCCGTATATGTTCTGACATTCATTAAGGGTAAAAGGTGGCGGCGTTCAATCAACACATGGTCAATTTGGTTGAAAGTGGTCCCATCTGGATAGTCCCACGTTTGTTTGTGGACCGCTTTCAGCGCAAACCAGGTACTTCCAACAACCATTTCGTGCGAGACTGCTAATTGAATAATCTGCAGTCCGTTATCATTAGTATGGGAGCCAACGTATTGCCTGAATACGGGCTCCGTCCCTATTTGGCTGTTAAAATCCCCAAGTATGATTTCGATATTATATCTGGCGCAGGCTTCGAGGGTTCGTTCTACTACTTCGTAGAAGGTATCCTTCTCTGACTCTGCAGTCTCCTCTGTAGGGGCGTGAACATTAATGAGGCTTATATTTCTAAATCTGCCTCGGAAGGGCAGAGCGCATAGCCGTTCGCGTATGTTTTCAAAGCCGATAAAAGCAGGTTTCATTTTTGGGTGACTAAGAAACCTACTCCGAGCACATGGTTTACTGGATGGCCACTGTAATATTGGGTTGGAGAAAAAGAAATGTCGTATTTGTGATCGAAATTTGACGCTTTATTTAACATACTTAAAATTATCCCATTTAAGTCAAATATGCAGCGTTTTGTTCGCAAACTTGTTGCCATTTAGAAGGCAACTTCATTATCCCCCCTCCTTATTTGCAAAAAACTCAGACAGCCAGTTTTCGCAGGCCTCTTTTGGGGCCAATTTAATAACACCAAGAGCATTTTGCATGGACCGGAAGAGATCGTACTCACTTGGTGCCAGGTGCGGACTATACGGTGGGTGCGACAGGACATCCCATCCGAGCTCCTGTAGCTTCTGGCGGGTCATCAAAGATATGTGAAACCGAGCGTTGTCGTGGTGGAACACAACGTCATTCCTACTGATCAATTCTGGCCGCTTCTGGTCAATCGCCTAGTTCAAACGGTCGAGTCGCTCACAGTAGAGGACCAAATTCATTGTCTAGCCATAGTTGATCAGCTCTTAGTGGATGATTCCATTCCAATTGCACCAAACAAACAGTAAAGCCTTTCTGGCCATCAATCCAGGCTTGGCGATGGTGGCTTGCCGCGCTTCGGCCACGATGTTTTTCGCTTGAGGTTGTCGTACGTGATCCACTTTTCATCACCAATCACCGTCCGCTTCAAAAATGGGTAGAATTCGTTCCGTTTCAGCAGTGCATCGGAGGCGTTGATTTGGTCCAAGCGATTTTTTTGCGTCAACTCGTGTGGCACTCAAACACCCAGCTTTATTTGGAATCCAATCTTCTGCAAATGGTTCCAAACGGTTTTATGGTCTATACATAGTTCCTGGCCAATCGAGTGAATGCTCACATGCCGGTCTACGTGGATGATTTCGACGATTTTATCGGTTTCTACAACGATACGGGCTGTATCTTCGACATCCACTACACCAGAACGAAGTCGATCGAACCAACGCTGTGTTGTGCGAATAGTTACAGTATCGGATCCATAAACTTCACAGAATTTTTCGGCTGCCCTCGGTTCACAGGTAGTAAAAATGTAAAATAAGACGAATTTATTGCTTGATGGACTCCATTTTTGACGCGCTATAACTTGAGACTGAAACATACGATTACAACACTGTTAAAGACACACTTGTAGTACAGATTGTCGTCTTCAAATCGCCGTATAGTATGACGATAAGTACAACACAAGATGTATTTAAGTGTCGCCATCTATTGCCAAAATACGACATTTCTTTTTCCCCAAGCCAATATATGATGTGGCGATTCCTCTCCAGGAAACCGGTCCCTCTCCAACGCATCTCCTGTAACGTTATTACATCAGCCCTATATTGGGACAGGGTATCGGCTAGCTGCTCACCAGCTTCATCTCTGTACAGAGAGCGCTCGTTCCATGAGAAAAAACGCAACTCGTGATTCCTTTTTCGTTTCCGGGTTCGTCATTGTATTATCCGTTCAGCCCGAGTCTGCTTCCGTGGGTTCGTAAAAGTTGTTTTCCGTGTAGGGTTGTCAGCCCGATCCAACCCCCAACCTGGAGGACCAGTTGGTACATTTTGTCCAGTTTTTAGGCGCGGGAGACTCGCCTTCATTCTTCTCCGTCTGCAGCTTTTCGTTAAGAAAGAGCTCCCAGCGGTCACCACGTGGAAGTGGAGGTGGGTTTGGTAATAGAGCTGTTGGTATTGGTTCAGCAGCCGTTTCCCAGGTTTTATGCTTCATCGTGGGTACTAATCCACGTTTCGCCCTGGGACCTTTACTACCCTTTGACCACCTTATGACAATGTTCATCGCAAAAGAAAAGGAGGTTTAACCCCACCTTGTCGCAGTTGGGAAGCCTGTTGTTGTTTACTACTAAACTATATTTATAATTGCCATTTACCCTTCAGTAGTGTGTAGCGCGTCAATCACATCTAGGCGCCATTGTTGGCGATCACCTGTAATGCACTTCAACTCCCCCATGATTTCCTGAGATTGCTATACTCCTTCGCTACTGTCCTGCGACAGCGCCCTTGGAACGACCCACTCGTCGACCATCTTGGGAGTTTGGACTCCACCGCATGGGGTAGCCAGCAATGCAATTGCCGCCTATCGTTAATCTGTGACCTATCTACTGCCACTTTCGTCTTCCGATCAAATCCCGTGCGAGTTCCAAGCCTGTACGCCCACCAAGTTCTGCGTTTGAGATATTATTAGGCCAGTGTACTATGACGATACGACGCAGACATATGTTTAGGGAAGCTTACAGCTTTTGAGTAACTGGTGGGTTCAATTTCCACGTACTACTACTATAGCAACCCAGAAGGTGCACTAGCACAAAACAGTCTCAACTTGATCTTGGTGTTGAGATAACTAACTACATTTCCAGATTTCAGACAAGGTAGCGAAACCATTAACGTGAGAGAGCAGAAAGGTGTTATCAGCATATTGAGTTCCTCCACGTCTTCCGGACAAAGCAGCATGAACAACGTCACCAATAACAAGAAGAAATAATATCGTTGACAAGATGCAACCCTCGCGGATTCTCTTTTCGACCTCAAGATTTTACCTCGGTGCGCACAAGATATTTTACGCCATCATATATGGCTCTGATAATAATAATAATAATCGTTGGCGCAACAATCCATATTGGATCAGGGCCTTGAAGTGTGTTAGAGCACTTCATTCAAGACCGTAACGGTACACTAGGAGGCAATGTGGTCAGCATTGCGCTCGCCCGAGATTATTACCCTGATTTGACACAGGTACTCATTCACAGCTGAGTCGACTGGTATCCGACGTCAAATCACGATGCAAATTCCACTGCCACCAGTGAGATTTACTAAAACTGGTTCAAGCCTAACGGCTTTACTCCGTTTTAGTACATTGATGGCCTAAATAATTTTTCTTCTGCTTGGAGGAGCAGTCTGTATCCACATGTTACGGTGACTAACCATTTCATTGACCGGATGCAATATGGTTAATAATCGTGGTGAAGTGTTCCTTCCACCTCTGTAACTCGTCGTCACCATGGATGAGAAGTCGAGAGTTAATGTCTTTTGCGGGACTATCGAAAGATAACTCCTGATTGTACCCTTGATTGCGAATTCTTCGATTTGATTACTCGTACGATGCCGATCAGTTGAAACTCAACTGAGTTTATGGCAGGCTCTATGTTCGAATGCCAACAATGACGAAACAGTGCAAGTTGCAGAAGTCCAAGAACTTGACACCATTATCGTTACTTTTTACCAAGACCTTGTTTGCCCATCACATGTCCACGCGAAGTGTTTTTAGAGTCCACCTCGACATTCAGATCCTTTTCTATAATACTATATATATAAGGAGACTTCTTAATCCAGAGAGAAATCATACAGTTAAAAGTCTGTCAGAAATCGGTCCCTAGCTGAAGAAGCAACCCCACATCAGATTCGAGTCTGCTGTCAGTTGGCTTTTCAGAGTACAAAAGCACATTACCGCAAGGGGGAAAAGCGTAGTCTTCAGATTCCCACCATCTTAATTTGTTTAGACCCAGAATTTCCAGCTATATGTCGATGGAATCCCAGCTCAACTTGAAGAAAGCGAACATTCTGAGTACAATCGTCATCGTCCATTCCAGAAACGGATCTTGTACGTTTTCGATAGCCAAAGGTGGTAACTGTGTGGTCCTTATCCGAGGCGTTGTTGGCGTTTTGATAGCAATAGAGCTTCAAAGTTTGAAGGTTGCTGGCCCACAAAATTCTATCCCTTTTAGTCGCCTCTTATGGCCAATATGGAAGACTTTGAGTATATTTTTAAGCCTCAGCTTACAGGACTACAGTAAGACTGTCAAAACTCTCTCTTCTGTCATCAATAATGCGCGCAAGAAATGCAAGACAACACAGTGGTAGGAAAGGCTTTACTTTGCTCCGCACCACCGCACCGTGGGTGAGCAGATGGCGTTGGATCAGTTTGGTATTCGAACAGGACCAAAAGAGTCTGGAAATGATAAGGGACGGTTACAATGTGGTGTTTCCTTTTTTGCTGTATAGACTGAAACTTAATCAAATCAGGAAACAGTTCAGAGCGACGAAAAAGATGATTTCCGATTCGTACAAAATAGATAAAATTTCAAAATCTTCGGTGCGCCTTCCATAATGGAACTGTGCAAAGGAATATGCGAAACCTCCACCCCGTATGAAAAGTACTAGCGAATAAATCTCACCTGTTAGCAGCTTCTTCTATACCTTTTCCAGAACAAACGGATATAAGGGAACCCAGGGACCAGGACAAAACTACTTTGCTGCTAATTTATGAAATCGGATCTACGTAGTCTAGACATCGCAAACTAGTGAAGGTTTTAAGTAAGAAACAGAAAAATTCTCTCCGTGAAAAGATGAGATGGATGAGGACATGGGTTAGTACCCATCTCCAAATCCAGTAATTCTCAAAGATAACAAACATAAAGGCATCGAGTTTCTGGCGGTATGCTTTGTGAGAATATAAGATTTTCTGCTCTATCTTGTTAGGCCGGATAGCTCCATACGGCCAGGACATAATTGGCCTGTATCAAAGAGGCTTCACTTCAGGCAAATCAGCAACAGATTAGATTTTCTCTCTGCGGCAAGCGATGGATAAACTGATGGAAAATGGATATCAGTTGCACCATCTTTTCGTCGACTTTAAAGCCGCCTATGACAACATAGCCAGGGTAGAACTGTACACGGCCATAAGAGAATTCGGTATCGCAACGAAATTGATAAGACTGACTACACTGACCCTGACCAATGTGCGAGGCTAGGTAAAAGCAGCAGAATCGCTCTGAAGACCATTCAACATAAACAACGGTCTAAGACAGGGGGATGCCCTATCATGCGTCCTCTTCAACTTGACCCTGGAGAAAATGATTCGCGATGCCGATGTAAATGCGAGAGGCACCATCTTCCTCAAGCCCACCCAAATACTGGCCTACACTGACGATATCGACATCATGGGAAGAATGGCCCGAGATGTACAGTTTACCTTCATCTAGCTCGAGCAGGCGATGCGAGATCTCGGGTTGCACATTAATGAAGGCAAGACGAAGTGCATGATGTCAACGTCAGCGCCAAAACCAAAACCAAAGGAACGAACAAATCGAATTGCAATGGTTAAACGAAAGCAATGAAGATAGGAGGCTACAACTTTGAGACCGTTGACAATTTCTCTTATCTAGCGCGCTCGGTTGTTTGCTGCCAACAGAGCCTATTTCAGCTTACAGAAACTGTTCCGCTCAAAACGTCTCACCATGGGGTCAAAGCTCTTACTGTACAAGACAATGATCTTGAACGTCATCATGTATTCCTCGGAGACTTGGGTTCTTAGCAAGAAAGATTGCGAACTCTTGGCCGCGTTCGAGAGAAGAATCCTCCGAAGAATTTTTGGCCCCCTACATGAGGATGGACGATTCCGCAGTCTACACAATGACGAAATCTATGAGCGATACCATGACCGTCCGGTTGTGGATAAAATCCGGCTCAATAGGTTACGGTGGGCGGGTCACTTAATCCGTATGGATGAGAATGATCCCATCCGGAAAGTCTATAAGGACAATATCTATGGTAGAAAAAGAAGACGAGGCAAACCCTGCCTGAGATGGGGCAATGGCGTAGGTCAGGATGCCAGACAGCTTTTAGGGATATCGAATTGGTGGACCTCGGCGCAAAACCGGGATGTTTGGAGTTCCTTATTAAGGCAGGCCTAGACCCGATAACGGTTGTTGCGCCGTTGATGATGATGATGCTGCAGGTTACGCGCCGCGGGTATACGCTTTTAACTGTTTTCTATTGCATATTAGACTGGCCTTATGTCGAAAAACCTAGACATTTGTCAAATTAACTTGCAGCATGTAAAAACCTCCTCATATCAGCTGACAGCGAGGCTGATCAAATCCGTGACTGAATGTCGGATACCAATTGACTCATCTGTGAATGAGTACCTGACTCAAATCAGGGTAATAATCTCGGGCAAGTGCACTGCTGACCACGTTGCGTCCTGCAGTGCACTGTAGTGCACCGTTACGGACTTTAATGAAGTGCTCTAACATACCTCAAGGCCCTGATCCAATATAGATTATTGCGTCAACTATTATTATTAATTATATTTATGAAGTCACTGCATATCCAATTTTAGCAAATTCTTCTTTTGTTCCGTTGGAATCAACTTTCCGTTCATTGTCCTGGATCGCAATGCACAGGCCTATACCACTTTTAAGCTACTCGTAGTATATGCAGAATTGTCGTTTTCGGTTCCGCAGCGCTTGGTTATCTTTTTTTCTCTCCCTCTCTCATTCTTTTTCTCTTTCCCTCCCATTGATCTCTGATTGACGTGGAAATTGTTTTATCTAAGTGTTGCTTGTAATTTGTCTACTAAACTTTTGCTGCTCTGAAGGCATTTAATTTTAGTGGTTGCTTTTGGCTGAGTATTGCTAATTTTCAACAATTAAAGTCTGCGACACCTTTTAATAATAATAATGTTGCGATCGATCTCAGTTTGTTTCGAAGTAGCCTTAGCTGACTTTACTGCCATTAAACTCATTCAGTTTGCTTCTAGTTTTCCTTGCTGTCAAGCTCTTTGAGGCTGCATACCTTACAGCTATGCATGAAGAAGAAGATGAAGAAAAGAAAACGGTAAAAATCTTCGATATCAAGCTGTAGCCCAGGCGGACTCCGCTGTGGAGCTCAAATAATCCGTGGTCTGGCAATCAAGGTCCTCTCAGAGGCCGGCTCCCAGTTCATGAGAACACCCTTCACGATGGCCATGAGCACCGCACTGAAATCATGCTTATTTGCTGCAAATCTGTCAGGATAGAATAGTACAAAGTCACAAGAGGTAGAGCAGTGTCCCCAGAGTCTCTCGCTTAGCCCAAGAATGTTCAGCCTTTATCATTGAAATTCTCACTGAATTTGGAGCGAGCATACCGTCGTTGAGGAGCGTTCGTGCTTCCTAGAGTTCAATCATATACGGTTAACGAAAGTAAAAGGTCGTATCCGATTGCGAGGCATGGTAGCCGTTTCTGACGCATAAGGAATTTCGTGAGCTAGCAAGACCACAAACTTTGGCTCCGATAGTACAGTTACGTCCATGGTGTTTAACGTAGGTACCTGTCGTGAGACTTAATCCTACGGTCCTCTTAAGACACGGATTGATTTTGTGACCACAATCAGAGCCCCGCTGAGACAAGCAACAACGGTACCAGTCTATACCAAGTGCATGGCTTAGCATTCATACTGGTGGATGCAAGAATTACCTAAATCTCTACCGCACTATGGAGTATGCACCCGTGTTGATACACAACACCACGTCGAGGCCCGAAGGTCTTTTCTCGCTTGAGCACAACCACAACCACCATGAAACTTCCACTACGGGGGCCAACCGCAAATAACCGAGCTGTCCTCACATACAACAGGAGTTCACCCGAAGTATGTGAGTCCAGGGGCTTTCCCGGTTCCCATGGTACCAGTATACCCCTGGTAAGGTTTCGTGACCAATTTGCCACTTCAGATGAGTCCCCGTGCAGACTCGGGTCTGATCGCCCTAATTAGGCCTTTGGAGCATTCGCCCACTGCATCACGGCCGGGAAGGCAAAGTGAGTACAGCGTCTCCCGGTGCCACCACTATGGAGGTTCTTCTCGGGCACTTGGTTTTGGTTTGGCCGATAGGGTTGCCGCCCCATCCTTCTCACCGCCACCTCTGAGCACCGGCCCCGATAGTACAAACAAAAATTAGCCGATTGAATTATTTTAGCTTTCAGAGTAATTGGAAATGAAGTTTTGAAAACATGGGAGAATTGTTGGTATTCGCATTCACATGGTCTAAAGGCGAACAGAGACCTTCTGGCGATACCATATCCCACTCATCCAAGCACTCTATAGCAAACTGCCGTATTATCTTGACCTTGGACTTAGTCCCGTAGTTCTCAAATACATTCCTCAAACGGCAATATGGACACCTTTTGGACTTTTAGAGTTCACTAGGGTTGCTCTTAGGCTGTGCAATGCAGCGCAAACCTTTCAATAATTGTGCTTGTGAAACCTGCACTTTTGTCTATATATTTAGATGATGTTCTGGTCACGAGTTCCTCTGACTCCGAGCATTTCGAGCAATTTAAAGGTATTTTTCGACCTTTCCTTGGGACCGGTCAGGTGCTCAATGTTGAGAAATACTAAATCTTACAATGCCAGCTGAGATTCTTCCGCCATCTGATTTGCAATCGATTTCGAGCTTCCCAATTTCAGAAACAGTTTAGGATCTGAGGAACCACCAAGCAACAGCTGGCAGATGCCCCACTTCTGGATTTCTGTCAGTAAGATGCATCCCTAGTCGTATTCGTCGATCCTTCAGACAATCCCGTAGTTGAGCTGAACTTCTTTTCCAAGCAGCTGAACCACACCCAACACTAACAATCGACAGTTATTACATTGGGTACCTCGTAATTAAATATTTCCGGTATCCCGTTAAAGGCAGGCCGGTACAAGTGTTCACGGACCATAACCCACTCACCTTTGCTTTGAAACGGAATCCTGACAAACGCCTGAGTTTAGTCAGTCAGTTCACTTCCGACATGCAACACCTATCTGCAACACGCAGCGCATCTGAACCAAGTTAATATATAGACGCGCGCTTCGAATATACTAATAGAATTAAAACGAAAGTAGAAATCAACTTGAAACTTTACACAGTTATTCTTGAACATGCTCGCTTTCAAAGTATGTAAAAAACAATTAAAAAAAATAAGACTAGAATAACCCCTTCAAGGAGACTTTTTGCAAAAATATATAAGGCAGAGGGTTTCAGAGAAAACGTTAGCTCACTTTTATATTAGTAAAACTTCAAATCAACGCAACATTCTCCATAATTCTAGGGCCTCAAGTTTCTATTTTATTATTTTTAATTAATAATTAATTATTAATATTCTATTTCAAAGGATTAAAAAAAAATTCCACATCATTAAATAGTTGAAAATTTAAACCCTTTACCTTTGTTTACAGGACATTAAGGAATTTTTGGATGGCGCTGCCAAAAATGGAGCACTATATTTCAGCCTTGGTACTAATGCCCGCAGTACTGACATGAATTCAGACACAATCAAAACCATCTACGATGTCCTTTCTGAACTAAAGCAACGTGTTATCTGGAAATGGGAAGAAAATACACCTCCTGGCAATGCGTCCAACATTTTATTCAAAAAGTGGCTTCCCCAAGATGATATTCTAGCACATCCCAACATCAAGCTTTTCATAACTCATGGAGGACATGGCAGCGTAGTTGAATCAGAGTACCACGGAGTGCCAATGGTTGGTATCCCCCTTTTCGGTGATCAGTTTTCGAATATGGACGGAGTGCAGAAGGCTGGGTATGGTCTAAGCTTGAGAGAGGACGAAATTACTGCCGGAAAATTTAAGTCCATGGTTGAGGAGGTTCTGCATAATCCAACCTATAGGAACAAAGTTCAGAAGTTTTCTCGAGTCTCTAGAGACAGGCCCATGAGCCCCAGAGACACAGCTGCCTTCTGGATAGAATACATTATTAGACATAGAGGGGCGAAACATATGCAAAGTCCAGCTGTTCATATGAACTTTATTCAACTGTATGGGCTCGATGTGTTTGGATTTTTGTTTGCTATACTTTATGGGATATTTAAGGCGATAGTTCTTATATTTAGGAAAGTTGTTTATTCACTTTTTGGAAGATCATGTAAGAATCAGAATAAGGATAACAGCGAGCAGAAAAAGAAACAGTAGATATTCGCTATAAAGTTTGTAATTAAAGTATTTTTTTTATTGAATTTGAAAGAGAAGATTTCAGTAAGTTTCGCATCAGTTCTCAGAGTAAATAAGATTAATGCCTCTTTCCGATAACTCCCAGACTATTTCTGCACTGAGCTGATAAAGGAAAGGAATGATTAATAGTTTGACAAAAGTTTGGGAGTACCATAATGGGAAGTCTATTTAAAAGTATGTTGTTATTAATGGATCACAAAAAAATAAGATTTAAATGTGGTTGAAAAAAATTATGCCGGCTCCACACGTTTGGGGCTTGCTGCAAAGTTAAAACCTCCACAAACGTTTGACAGGGAAACCAACATCGTCATCTAAAAGCTTCTAAGTGCACTAGTGTTTTGGTGCAGGCAAGCAAGTCACCTCTGATTTGTACCAAAAAATCCGACATTCGATCGGATCGCTGCAAGCACTTTCAAACCGACACAAACTAAGCCAAACGCTAGTGCTGGAAAATACGACTCTTTTCAGTGAGTGGATTCACGTCGACTCACTCACTTTGCTGAGTCGACTCAATAGAGTGCCCCAAAATAAATTCAAAATAAATATTTTCCAAATCGTCATTAAAGAAAATTCCTCCGGTAAAAAAGAAGTACTTATATTACCACGCTTAAATTTGCTTAAAGTAGTTTCACGTAGTACTTATTTTTCTCAATCCGGAAGCTCCTATTTTTTTGTTGAACAAGCTTGTCGAGCTAATCGAAGAATTTCCCTGATGAAGACACATACCGACTGATTTAAACTTCAATAATTCTTTTCGTAAAGGACAGCGAGAATTTTCATGTAATTATTAACTGACTAACAAAAAAAAAATTGTTTCAAAGATACTCAAAGGAAAACCGAATTGAACATAATTTTCATATGTACTTCATTTATTATTACATGCATTGACTGTGAGTAGAAACCAAACATAATCAATTATTTTAATACATCTCTCTCGGCATCTCAAGGGACATCTCGCCGTGAGCGGTTGCATTATTTTCTTTTATCAAAGGTTTTCAAATCAATATCCAGCCTATCAAGCCACTGTTGTTTCAGGCTGGCCAAGGAATTTAAATCGCTCAGTTCTGGGCCGGTCACTGGCACTGACCGCGACAGTGCTTGTTTCATAGGAATCAATAGTCAAAATTCAGTTTCATTCAGAGTCAATCTGAGGCCGTTTTGTATGACCCGATTATTAGACGCAAGGAAAATAGGCTCTGTTGGCTGCCAACAATCATGCGCGCATTTCATCGTCATAGCTGCTATCAGTTGCGTTTTTCGACCCTATATAGGAGAAATTTTCAACGCTATTAAAATAGTAGTCTCCTATCTTTATTGTTATTGTTTGACCAGTGCGATTGGATATTGTCCGTTCTCTTTTAGCGCTGACCATGTACTTCGTTTTGCTGTACAGCTGACTGTACATTTCGGCTTCTTCTTCCCATAATATCAATATCGTCAGCGTAGGTCAGTAGTTGGGTGGATTTGAAGAAGATGGTGCCTCTCGCTCGCGCGAATCACTTTCTCTAGGACCATGATAGGTGTAATTGGTCGCCTCCATATTTAATCAATCCGGCTGTAATTCCATCGGCTCCTGGCAACTTATGGTTTTTAAGCTGTCGGATTGCACGGACTATTTCTTCAATGCTTGGTGGTGGCAGCAACACAAAATGGCGCAAATTGCTGTATGTAAAGGGATCAACAGATCACATGCTCCAGCCAACTTTCGTGACAATCGATCTAGCCGTTTCCGAAACCTTAAAACAGTAGATTTCTTTCTAAACCAGGATAAGTTATTTATTTGCAAATTCCTATTTCCAGCACAGCTTGTCCTCTTCCTCAGTACTTAGCCAATATTTAACACAGGGATGTATTAATTGCTTACATATCACTTAATTAGACATCGCCGTTTAGGTGACACTAATGTTGCCCGGTGTCTTCCTTGCTACCAATATCAGGAGCTTTGTTTGCACGTTGTCTTTTAGACTGTTCCCTTCAGATTCCCTTAGGATCACCAAGCTCACTTGCGCATCCAACTTTCTGCTTTTCCCGCATTCCTTGATGACCTTTACTTTGTCCCATGTGAAACTTTTGGTTGAGATTTTCAGTGTAAATGAGAGCCTTTCTCGATTTCTATATACAGTGGCGGCCATAAATATGTTAGAAGATAATCGCACTGCACTAGGTGGGCCATTAACGAGTTACGTTAGGTTTCTGATACCTGATATTTTTTTTCTGAGCATAAATTGAAGTCTTATGATTGGAATTAAATCAGTTCATCCTAAGTTTTGCAACTAGTTTGACAATAGTACTGTATTAAATGAAAAAATGTCACGTTTAAAAAAAAACTGGAAATGATAATACCGGAAAATTTAAGCTGAGTGATATTGGTAGCGGAATAAGGTTTAGTAGACTTATAATTAGGAGATTCTTCGGTCTTACCTGGTTGCTGGGTGTAGTGAGAAGGAAAAGTAGTTCGGGAAAGTCTGAAAGACCACCGTTGCTAAAGATGGCTAAGTAAAGGAAACGTGTTTTCGGGATCAGCTTCAAACTATGGAGTATGTTAGAACAACAACACCGACCGTTCAACGAAGACTGCACAAAGGTAGCGTATATGTTAAAAATTAAAAAAAAATGCAATAGCGTTTGGAATAGGTGGAATGACCTTCGATTTCAAATATAATATTCTACGGTGTATCCAAATTCAATTTGTCGAAGAATTGCGTTAGAAAAATCGTTAGGCAACTGAATAATTTGTGAATAACTTACCTATCCTTGTATTAAACAATTGGAACTGATAAAAGGTTCGGTAGACGGAAGGGCTTACAAAAACATTATAAAGTAT
Source organism: Hermetia illucens (assembly GCF_905115235.1). NCBI lineage: Eukaryota > Metazoa > Arthropoda > Insecta > Diptera > Stratiomyidae > Hermetia > Hermetia illucens. Next base: position 93,278,211 of record NC_051849.1, on the reverse strand, counting down.
CATCTAATTCCTTCAATTGAAGGACTATATTCTTAAGAAAATCACTCAGTTTTTAAGCATTATTCTGTGTTATGTTATCGCTACAAATTAGTTAGTATTTTTAATCTTTTGTTTACTGGGTAATCAAAAGCAATGGTAATGGGATCTAACATTTCTTTTGTCTTTTGCAGGCAAAGGATTACTTAGCAGAACTCTAGATTTTTATGCTAAACTATCTTGAAAACAGGTTTAATATGAACCCCAGCAAGAACCTTTAGTGTTTCCTGTTCACTCCTTAGTGGGGTATAGAGCATCCACACAGTCAGACTGTGCTTCAGTTTCATTATCATCAGACTTAACACCGTGCAAGTGGTAAGCTCACAGCAGCAAGACAAAAAACAAAACGAACACAGACACCCATGACGACTGGCAGAGCGAGAACCTTTGGCACAATATAAATCTCTTTCTGAGTTAGGCAACATGAGCGAAGGCGTACAATATAATCAAATTATGTCGGCCCTTGTCCAGAATTTCATCAGTTCGTTCCCCGATTGGGTTAGAGTGCTCATGAAAAATGAAGGAGGATTGGAAAACTATTGTAAAGTTGGATTAAGAATCATCGCCACTTTAAGATCGCTATAGGACTAGGAGATATTCTATATTTTGTTTGTGAAAAAATGCCGCAAATGACCCTTCGATGTTTTGCCTTTACTTCGGTTTTTCCCAATTCTTGCAAAAAGTCCGACCGTGTAGAAAAGGGATCATTGATCTAGAAACTACACAAAATCTCCGTTTGTATGACACAGGTTTCGAAATTCATGCTTCCACGCCAAAAACAAACACTCAAATTTTATAAAAAAAATCCATACCAAATTTTAGTGTGTCCGAATATCTCAGCGGTGAGAGCACTGGGTTGTCCTACGGAAGGCCGCGGTTCAAATCTCGCTGGTGGCAGTGGGATTTGTATCGTGACTTGACGTCGGATACCAGTCGACTCAGCTGTGAATGAGTACCTGAGTCAAATCAGGGTAATAATCTCGGGCGAGCCCAATGCTGACCACATTGCCTTCTACAGTGTACTGTAGTGTACCGTTACGGTCTTGAATGAGGTGCTCTAAGACACTTCAAGGCCCTGATCCAATATGGATTGTTGCGCCAACGATTATTATTATTATTAAGTTTTAATGGGAAAAATTAGGCCATATTCTATAAGGGACCTCTCTAAAAGTTTCACAAACTCTCCGAAAGCTGATATAGAAATATCTACAATTTAGATTTGAAAATTTTCAATTATTGAATTTGAAAGGAAGAAAAATATCATGACAAATAGCTATATTTCGGGTTTCAAAAAGATTAATTTAGTAGTTTCTCAGTAATTTTGGTCACCGGTTTCAAACATATCATTTCTAGAAAAGCGCGTTTAAGGTTTCAACTTTCAGTCGTTTACGGTACGGATTCTTCTTTTTCAACGCTCATATCTCAATCAGTTTTATTTGAATGGACTTGAAATTTTGAAGGGGTTTTTTTACATAGTTATATATTTGTTTCTTTTCTGCATCTCAACAACTCATATCTAATCGGAGTCTTGAACGAATTCACTGGAAAAATCAACGTGGATGTCGCGAAGGTATCGGCGATATGTGTCCTCACGAAGATCATTTCAACTTCGTGACACGACGAAAAAATAAAATATAAAAGGTTGGTACCAAAATTTGTAAGCATTTATTGTTTTCCTTCTAATTTTATCTCTCGTTGGCCATCTTCGGAGAGTGGATTACACTGCATGGCTTTTTCAGCAAAGCAATCGTCGCATCTCCCTGTGTGACCTATCCACTGCCACATCCGTCGTCCAATCACAGTGCGTACGTGCATTAGGCATATGCGCCGACCAAGTTCATTGTTTGTGATATCGGGCAAACGTACTCTGATGATACGATGCTATCAGGTATTGACGAACGCTTCTATTTTTTGAGGAACAGTGTGGGTCACTTTCCATGTGCTATTCCCACATAGCAGCACAAAAAGAACACTGACACAGAACAGTCTCAACTTGATTTTGGTATTGATATAATTGCATTCCCAGATTTTAGACAGGGCAGCAAAAGTAGATTTAGTGCTGTTAATGCGTCAGGCCACATTCAGTTCGGTACCACCGTCGAAAGAAACCAGGTTTCCTAGATCTACAAATTGATATACCCTCTCGATACTGTACCTAATGCTGCCAATAGGGAGAATGCAATAGCCAAATTCAGAACCTTGGCTTCGCCGGCGTTTCTAAACAAAAATTTCTACTTGCCTCTCCCCCAAACCAACAGCCATTTGGCCAAGCTTCATGATCCGGGCAGAGAGAGCAAACAGATATCATCAGCGTAGTCGAAGTGTTTGAAGAAAGTTGTCATTGTCCATTGAATTCCTCCACGTCCTTCGGATAAGGTAACATGGAGGACGCCACCGACAACCAACAGAAATAATATCGGCATCGAAATGCAACTCTAGCGAACCCCGCTTTCGACCTCAAAATCTTCCTAGATTTTACCAGCAAATGACATTTTGTACGATCATAAATCATTCCGATAATAGCTATTCGTTTCTTCGGAAATACCTCTGAAATCATTCCATTTGCAGCATCTTCCATTTCTCCGACCACCGCAATAAAAAATTCCCTTTCCTGACGGTGCACACTATTTTATACCCGGGATTTGACACGGCATCGGAGTTCGGTCCGACGTGAGCATTTTTGCTGGTAGCGCGGTACTCATTAATATTTTCAGGCGGGTTACTCAGTGAATTCGCTGTACGATCAGCAAGGTCGCTATTGCACTATGTATAGTATAATATTGTAGAAGTAAATCTTAGAAAGAGATGTGTCTATCATTTTTTTCCAAGTTGTGACAATCTTGGCAAATGCTAGATTCCACCTAATACTAAAAGATAAAAGAACTCTGGTGATGGTGGCCGGTGGTAAGCTAATGAGAAAGTCCATACAGCATTGAGCACGTATGCGGAATGGTGTACTTCTCCACGGTTTAAACAGAGCCTCAGGACATCTAGGGAAGTTGTGAGGGATTTAGGTAAAATACCTGTAGCTAACAACATTGCAGTGCCAGTGGTTCATAGTTCACCTTCTTCTCCACGTATTTCTCTTCAATGTTGTTATTATGGGGGATAGCAACATTAATAATATACGCGAAGTGATCCTTCTTATCAACCAACTAACAGATTCGTTGCGCGCTATATGACGATCAGTTAACACTTGCCGGTCCCAATATATGCTGTGAGCAGAACTATTGAGTACTGTTTTGCGGATTATACCCGTTCCTGTGATTAACCCATGTTTGTGCGCAAGGTTTTGGTCAATCACCCTACGTACAACATTGCTCCTGTTAGTGCCTGAAGCCAAACTACACATTCTGCATTGGTCGTTCTCCACCCGTTTTTTAGTGCCTATTATTTTTTTATATTAATTTTTAGTGTCGCCACCCTTTGATTTTTGCTTTGCTTTGCATCAAGTCATCATCAGGCGCCTTATGCCAAATTTATTTTATATTTTCCAATAAAATTTGTCGATTAATGATATGTTCTATGCAAAGTTTACTCCATTCCACACATTTTTTATTGGGTTCAAATCAGATAAATTTCCTGGCCATGGAAGTAAAAGAATATTTTCCTCTAAGTATTTTTTATGGATTTCGCGGTGTGGCATGAAACGCCATCTTGCATAAAGGTGAACAAAGAGAGCAACGCAATCTCTCAAAATTTTTTTATATTGTTTCTTTCTCGTGGTCTTCTCGACGAAGTTAAGAGGTCCTGGCCCATTAATGATGATTACCCTCCATACTACTACATATGGTGGATGCTTAACGGTTTTCTCAATGCAGAACTCTTTGAACTTCTCTCCCATATCTCTTCTGGCAAACCCGCTGGCTTCTATAATGTCGATTCACTACCTGAAAATATTGATTAATATTAAACATTGCGTAAAAGCATTAAAATAATGGCTTTCAAATTTAAGGGTTGTGAATGAATGTCAATATTTATCTATTACCAATATTCTACGACGAATTTTGGATCTTTCTTAACGAATCCAATTTTCGTTTTCTTGATTCCTTTATTGAATATGTTTTTTTTTACCGGCCGCCTGCGTTGAAAGCCGCCATACTCCAATGTATTTCGAAAGTTTTACCTCGAAATTCTATACCAGCATCATGAATCCACCTCCCCCCCCCCCCCCCCCCTGCAAAGGAACCGTGCGGTTCGCGGTACCAATTACCACGATTTTCCATTCTCGTCTGGCCTTCTGTTTTCGTCCACTATGCGCCGACTTTGAAGAAATCACAGAAGTTGAGTTGAATTGAATGAATTTTTATTAGCTTTTTTTTTTAATCGTAATAATGTTTGCAAATACACGCATCTCACTTCATACGCAGCATTTCATTATTTAAATCCACAAAACTGTAAAATCGAAACAAAACTAACAGACATTTTTCAATTAAGAGACTTTTAACTAACCTGAAGCACATAATCAACTGACACTCTCATACTTACGACCCGCCTTTTTATACTTTCTAACCTGGGAAGAATCTGCCTTTAGTTTTATTACCATAAACTAATTAGGTAATTCTAACCAATACGCTCACCATCCCATGTCCGAACGGGATATTGTCAGAGGCCATCATGGCATTCAGATTAGCCATCACGATTACAATGTCACCTTTTGGAAGTCTCTCCTGAATTGCGTGTAATTGCTCATAGAACGCATCGTTCTTCACTATTTGGAAAATATCCTTTAGTGTATAGCACTGTACCCTTATCCTAGACCAGAATCTTGCAGTCAAAAGGTTCCCATGGTACAAGTATACCCCAGGTGAGGTTTCGTGACCAATTTGCCACTTCAGATGAGTCCCCGTGCAGACTTGGGTCTGATCGCCCTGATTAGGCCTTTGGTGCATTCGCCTACTGCATCACGACCGGCAAGCCAAAGTGAATACAGCGTCTCCCGGTGCCACCACTATGCAGGTTCTCCTTAGCCACTTGGTTTTGGTTTGGCGGAAAAGGTTGCATCTACTTTGAAAAGTACTAATCGAGACTTTTCATTTGATACCTTACAATATTCGGTAAAAGAAATTTGGACCCATCTTTTACGTGAAATAGAATGGAATGGAATTCAGCGTAATTGACAGTTCAATACAATCGTTTCTGAGAAAAGTGCGTGTGGTAGACAGGCAGACAAACAGTCAGTCGTTTGATTTTAATAATCAAAAACACTATTAATGTGAAGAGGTCAGCTAACAGTTTCGTGACTTATTTATAAAATGAATTAAAAAATGGTTGCATAATTGACTCTAAACAACATTTTGATTGTTTTGGCTCCTTTAAAAGGTTGCATCCTTGATATCCTTGCATGCTGAAATGAAGAAAGTAAAGTATTTGACAATCAAAATACTGAGGACACGTCACGATTCCTGCTGTCAGTAAGAGCGAGGACTTGGCAAATGATAAAATGCATCGTAAAATTGCAATACTTCGAATATCAACGCGACTTCCGTTCAAAGGTTTCGACGAATTTGAGCTTAATTTGAAGTTAATAGAAGAAGATATGTTTGGAATCTAAACAGACATTTTAAAATACATTCTTGTATTTATTTGCAGAATTAATTAATTTGAATTAACTTAAATTAACCTTTAGTATAAAATTCTATTGATTTTTTTTCTTGGAACTAACATTTTTCATAAAAAGCTTTCTGTATAAGGCTCCTACAGTCATCTTCCAAATAATTTTAAACACCTTCCAGACAACATAAACGACACCAATGAGGAAAGCAATAACATCAAGTCCATAGTATTGTATTGCATTCATGTGAACCGCCGGACTCTGGATATGCTTTGCTCCTTTATGCCTTAAAACATATTCCATCCAGTAAGCAGCCGTATCCTTAGCACTCAATGGTCGATCTCTAAACAGTCTGGAAGAGGTCTTAACATTATCGCTGTAAGATGAATTGTTTAGCAATTCCAGAATAGCTTTTCGAAACGATTGCTCTGTCAGAGTTGCCCGATCGACAACTACACCATGACCGGCCTTTTGCAACCTATTTGCATTGGAAAATTGGTCGGCAAAGAAGGGCATTGCTACCATTGGAACACCATGATATTGGGCTTCTGCAACTCCTCCGCCGCCAGCATGAGTAATGAAAAGCTTGAGGTTTGGGTGGGCAAGAATATCGTCCTGCGGCAGCCACTTCTTGTAAAGAATATTTGGGGACTCCCCTGGAAGTTTCTCCAAATCCCATTTCCAAATAACTTTCTGTTTGAGACTTGAGAGTACTCTGAATATTACATCGACGAATTCCGGCGTAAGATAGTCCGCACTAATATTTGATCCTAAGCAAAAGTAAATGGCCCCCGATTCTGACGCGCTGTCTAAAAATTCTTTGAGGTCCTGAAATAAGATTTTACAAAGAGAATTAATGTAAGGTGCTGTGTTTAACGGTTGTTAGACAGGCTTATTAATATGGTAAGTTTTTAAAGCTTACCTGTGGTAGTGGATCGGGTTCTGGCTTGATTTGGATTCCTCCAATTTGTACGATTGCTGGTACATTCGGCTGAATATATCCTTGACTTAAATAAGTGTTCACAAAAAGCAGCGAAACGTTCTTTTTCATTTCCTCATAAGACGGATATTTGTCCGGTGGGAAATTATATCTGCGGAGTAAGCTTTACTAGTTTATTTCCATAATATAGCTGGCTTAAAGTTACAATAAATAGCAAAATTAATACAAAAATGTGTGGAGTGCGCTTTGCGCTGGCTTCTGAAAATCTACAATAACAATTTGTCTATATTGTTTTGTAACAGAGTCACTTTATACGCCTAAATTGTACACTAGACTGCAAGTGTCTTATAAACGATGCTTTGGCATCGGTTCCGAGATGAAATATCAACTTGGAGGATATCGTGAGAAATTAAGAAGAACGCAAAGCTAATTCGAAATAAAAAAAAAACCCGCTTGACCGAGTCCGTAGAGCCGGAAATTTCGTGACACCTCGGTCAAAGAGGGGAGATCCATGATGGATCATTTCCTCATCCGATGTATCTTCTGCCTCAGGTGTCGATGATGTGGGTCGTACGGAGTTTCCGCGCTACAACGACATCTACCGACCACTGAATATGGAGATAGTCCTTTTGCGTAAGACTTATGGGCAGTTGGCAGGATTAGATAGATAGATATTAGATCCAAATTTCAATGGGAGTAGGCTAAGAATCCACTAGTAAGTGAGGCTTCTCTAATACTGACATTGTTTTATGTTCGAGAAGGTTAGCTATCAAAAAGCGTGATTCCTATGACTAAATCGCATGTATTATTAAATAGAAGGTGTAATTTGCAACCGTGGCGTTGGCAGCTGCTGGCATCCATTCTGCGCCTGCTTTAGTAAGGAGCAGCAGACATCCCGGTTTGCACGGCGGTGCACCAAGTCGATATTCCTAACAGCTGTCTGGCGTCCTGGTCTTCGCCACTGCTCAGTCTGCCACTTCCACTTTTTGTGTCCGGATAGCTGAGTGGTTAGAGCACAAAGCTATCGTACGGAAGGTCGCGGTTCAAATCTCACTGGTAGCAGTGGGATTTGTATCGTGATTTGACGTCGGATACCAGTCGACTCAGCTGTGAATGAGTACCTGAGTGAAATCAGGGTAAAAATCTCGGGCGAGCGCAATGCTGACCACATTGCCTCCTACAGTATACTGTAGTGTACCGTTTCGGTCTTGAATGAATAGCTCTAACACACTTCAAGGCCCTGATCCAATATGGATTGTTGCGCCAACGATTATTATTATTATTATATGCTGCCCTTATAGAATTGCTGCCCCGAATTATCCTCGCCTATACGGATTAGTAAGCCACCCACTTCAACCCATTGAATCAGATTTTTACTACAATCAGACGTTCGTGTTATCGCCCGTAAATTTCGTCATTATGTGAACTTGGGAATCGTCCATCCTCTTGTAGGAGGTCAAACATTTTCCGGAGAATTGTTTTCTCGTATACGGTTAAGAATTTGCAATTTTTCTTATTAAGAATCCAAAGAATACGTAAGGGCTGGTAAGATCGTTGTCTTGTAGCGCTGATCCTATGTTGAGGCATTTCAAGCCGACCCACTTTTGTAAGCAGAAATAGGCTCTGTTAGCTGCTATCAATCGTGCGCGAATTTCATCCTCGTAGTTGTTGTCGATTGTGATTTTCGACCCCACTCTCCTATCTTTATTGTTCTCTGGTCACCAGAGCTAGTTGATGTTGTTACTTCCTTGAGTTTTTTGTGCTAAAGTCGCTATCATGTATTTCGTCTTACCATCATTAACGTGCAGTCTTGTGTCGCCAAATCAATCTGGATGAAAACAATAGATACATTTCAAGTTGTTCTTCCCATTAACATATGTCAATATGGTATGGCCAGTAGTTTCCCGAACTCGAAAAGGGTAGGGCGTCAGTCGTTTGCATTTGCATCGCATATTACTTCTCATATAGCCAGAATAAAAAGATGGATGATATGTCGTTTGTGTAATTGCTAAAATACTTGACAGTGACGCTACTGCTTTTATCTGGATATCATATTCCAGCCGCTTTGACATCGCTTTGTCGCGCGCAAAAAAAATCTGGCCTGTTGCTGATTTGTTAGTAGTTAAAACTCTTTGGTATTGGCCGATGATGTTATGGGTGCATGAGGCTATTCCACCTAGCAAGATTCCTGAGAAAAACTTATGGACGGTCACAACCTCACGCCTCTATAATTGCTGCACTCTGTGATATACCCCTTTTTATGAATGGGACAGATATTACCTCATTGCGAGTCATCAGGCATTAATTCGCAGCATAAATTTTTTAACATAAGTTAGTGAACCACTTGGTGTAGTTGGTTGCCAAATCTCCATCCTTAATGCGCCATTTTATCGCCCGGCTGCTTGTAAAGCAGATTGTGAGCAAACTCCACCTAACTTGAAGTATTGGGCTTTCAATGCTGTGAGTGGGGTGACGTCAGACGGAGCGGATCGATGAATAGAAGTCGAAGGCAATGCGTAATAAACACGTCAATTGCCTTTGGCAGCCATTTGACAATCTCCATTTGTCGAACAGTACGCCGTATGCTAGGGAGCTTTTTGCTGAAACGGATGGTTTTATGTGTGTTATCCAGGATACCGTGCTCACCACCCGCGCTTATGAAAAGGTCATAATGAAATAGCGAGTGGAAAACGACCAGTGCAGAATATGTGGTTCGACGTTAGATACTTGTGCAATACACGATCGGGTACAATAGACTCCTCGCCTTATTTTCACTAATGACAGAAATCACATCAATGAGTTTTTGAAACAAACAGACTGAAAAGCCCGCGCCGTGTTGTGTAACGTCACAATTTGAACCAAGAAATTTCAGTAGCCCCGCAACTGGCAGCTACTCATAAAAATGAAATGTCAAGGAGGACGATGAAATATTGTTTCATGCTTTGCTGCACAAATAACTCCACAAAAATCCCGCAGAAAGCTTTTTTGACTGTTTCGAAAGGAGATTTTCGGAAGAAGGGGATGACCTTAGTCCGACGGAATTTAGTTTCTTTGGAGTCAGGTTTAAATTGTGAGAATCATTTCAATGTGAGTTAACATTTTTTAAACTTTAACTCCAATCTTAATTGATAATATACGATTGCGTTAAAATTATGTGCCATGATAACGTCGAATATTTAACGTGCCCATCGTTCGAATCCCGCTCATTTTGGAGCCGGTGAATATTTCAGAAACTTACATTTTATCACCGTTCATGTAAAAATGTCGCAATTTACTATATATGTAACTTGTTTCTATTACTGCCGAAACGTAAAGTAACTTGAAGGAATGTCCATTCACGCATCAATTTCCCACTTTCCTGTTAAAAACTGATTGATTATTTGAAAAGTAACAAGTAACAAACACTAAACGGGATGCCTGCACGTAAATAAGATTCAAATTGTTCGCTCGATGACGTCACCGCGATTTCTTGTCCGCCTTGTGAAAATCCAATTTTTAAGCCATTATAATTAACAAGTGAATTGGTTTGTTTAATGGATATGATAATTTGACAGGTAAAAGTACTATTTCGGCGTAAGAAACATGCATTCCTTTTCGAACGCGGGGAGTCTATTCTGTACGTAAGGTGATGCATCAAAATCTTGCATAAAAGCACGCGTTTATCGCGGGAACAAGTCGAGTTTTCAAGTATGAACCCTTGACAATATTGTTTTTCTTACAGCATGTATTGGAAGCGGCGAGTTCTAATTGATCGCCACAAAACAAGTCTGGCACACTGTTAATTGACAAATGCACAAAAACTTTCACAAATTCTAGTTTAAACCATGCAGAAGTACACCGTTCTGCAAACGTACTCGATATTGAGGGGCAGTTCTCGCCCGACTCTCCCATTTACCAAAATTGATACCTTTAGATCCCAAACTCGAACATTGGCTCCTTGCAGAATTGATATTAGTAGAAGTCTATCTCGGCCATAACTTGTATGTCGAGGTCATGTGGCCCGTGATAGCCTTTGTGGATGGCTTGGATTCGTCTAGTTCCATCCAATTATCACGGCCAAACGTGTCTATTATTTGTAGTAGACTTCTGAAGTGGTTGTTATTCGGAACACTCAACTTGAAGCCACTCAAGTACATCAAGTGTGTCAGATTCCGCAGGGCCATATTTGATGCCGACAGTGGCCATGAAAGGGAGTTCAGTGGCATACAGAACCAAAGAGGAGTCAACGAATCTCCCTAGAAGATCCTCTCCGTATGCGGGGGTATCCTCAGATGAATATACTGAGAAGCACGACTTTCGCTAAAAGCTTTCGTAGCTTTGAATCAATGTGATGCAGATGTAGGAGATCAATTAGCCAGGTGTGCGGGACCCCTTGACCCAACTCGGAAGTCCTTCTGTTCCTCGGACAGAATGTTGTTGATCTCAAGGTGTGCATTGAGTCTTCTAATGGACGAAATTAATTTGTAGAAGGTTGGTAAGCAAGTAATCGGTCTCGTCTCTGCAGGGACTTGGACCGTGTTCTTTTTAGGGATAAAATGGGTAATATCCGTAGCGAGAAAAAGTGGAAATTCCCTGACCTAGTTCATGCCATGTGCCAACCCACCACTTACATAGTCTGGTATACCAGAAATTCTGCATTCGATCCAGACCAGGACCCCTCTAATTCGTCTGGTAACTTCTACGAAATTCATGTCTTGCATGGCATGCCTTCAGCAATAATCCACTCAGCATATTCAACATGCTGGGTGGGTAATTTCCAAATTCCACGCCTCTTTTGTTTCCGTTGCCGAAAACTATATTGTTTGCACACTCGGTTCGGATTCGTTGGGAGGTTTTAAAAACTCCGCTGGATCCTCCCGTACGTTGCATTCTGCACACGGCTGCAGTGATTTTCGTCAAACCGTCGTAACCGGGTGCATACGACAAAAATTTTCTGCTTAAGAGTGTCCAGAATTTCAACTACGGATGTCTTACTGGGGATGGCATAGTTCCCGTAAGCCCGCTGAACTTTGTTCTTCGCTCATCTGCTCACATTGCCAGTGCTGATTTGAGTCAGCCTAGCAATGTTCTACCTCTGTGAGTTAGGTCGACCTTCCAGACGAATGTTTCATGGTGGATCGCTTCATTCACTCCAAATAAAAACGCAGAAGCGAATATTTTGACCGTGTAATATGACAGTTGCAACTGCACCATAATAAACAGTTGACTGCAGGTGCAGGAGCAACATATCAGAACTCAATTGAAATCGAATGTGATTTGAGGTAGAATTCTTGTAGTTGCTGGAGATACGTAGAGCCAAGGGATACCTGGTCTATGCAAGCAGTCCATTTTCAGAAATTCAATACATGTTCTTTGGAATTCGTCCGGAACCTCGGTGAAGGCCTCAGCCGGACTGGAAGAGTGCTTGGTCGAGTACTGAAATTGTTGCTTACAGTCCGACATGATTGTGCTGATGCCGCCACCTCTCCCCCATTGACTCTTGGTCGCTAGTTTTCGTGATGACCTCATGCCACCTGATGACGGCGGGTTATGTTCTTTATTCGAAATTTTCTTGGGTCACAGCACATCGCCTTGTGTTTAAAACTTAAGCCACCGCTAATTCATCAAGGGACATTAAATTGGATGAAGCTGTTGAAAAAACACCGCTATCAAAGTAGACAAATTGGTGCGCGGCATCAATGCTCTGCCGGTAGGAACAGTGCAATTAATTTATGAACCGGGTTAATTTACTCTAACCCGATTCCAGGAGTCACGTTCGAAATATTGTCTCAAAATCGCTTCCTATCACTTTATGTTGCTTAAGGAAAAACTCCCCTTTGTTTCTATCATGCACGCTATCATCCGGAACATTCAAAATCTAGTACCCCACACACTTCGTTGCGCCTGAGAACAAATCTGATGTTGAACAACTTGGCTAAAAGTGGATTGATCTCTTCAGACTAAATCTGAATAAAACAGAGTTCTCGATGATTGATCCCAATGAAACGGGCGCTCTAGTAAGAGCGACACTGGTCTGCTGAGGATTGAATCCCGGATCAAAGCTATCAGTTAACGCTGAACGAGCTTGAATGGAGCCGCATTTCGCATCTGGCGTTTCTTACCACAGTGTCGTTTATCCGGTCCTTCTCCATAGTTCTAAGTGATAACCGGCTATTGAAGGTAATTAACATTGCCTCCCGGCAATCAAGACACATTCGAAATGAGAGCTCCTGCAATTTATATGGGGTCAAACCCATCATAACAGGTGTCTTCGATGGTATAACCCTGTAACTAACTAGCTAAGATTGGCCTAAAAATGGAGGTCGAAAGGACGAAAAGACTGAACAAAACAAACGGCTTCATATGCTAGACGGTGAGTTGAGTGTCTACGAGCGAGTGTGGTGAGTTGAATTTATACAAGCGGACACCGCTACCGGAAGGGACAAAGCCTAAAAAGGAAGAAATTAATCGTTTATTCTAGCATGAAGAACGCAAAAATCATCCCTCTCCCCCCCCCCCCCCCCCTCTCTACTCCGGGCGTGCGCTCTTCTTCGTGATCATAGTGACCATCCTTATCGCTCCAGCAAAAAAATCTACTACGAACCGATCCATTGGAGGTCGATATCCGCATGTTACGGTGAGTATCTGGTTTACGGGAGGTTGAAAGTCCCTGAATGTTTTATATTAAGTATATTAGTGAAGTCCCTCTTCAACCTCTTCAGGTGGTCGTCATTGCAGCTGAGGGGACTATCGTACGGTATACAGCTCTGAAAGAGTTGTTATTTGAGTCGGATTTTACTTTTTAGATCAGTCAAATAGTAAATTTCCTTTTGGCACAATGTACGTTGCACCCGAGATTAGTGGCAGTCGGTATATTGTGTAAAGCATAATTTTGTTAGTTACATACATAATAAATCAATAAGAAATTATATAATATTACCTGTGTATTCGTTAACATTTAACAGGGAGAATAAGAAATTGATTCATGCTATTCATACTTACTTATAATATTGATCCATTCGATAGTTGAAATAATAGTACACCAGAAGTTCTACTGAAGAAAACACATAGTTTATGACCCGTTCAAAAAAGGCCATTGGCTGCTGCAGACCAGTCAACAAATCTGGAACATAAGATACCTCTGAGGGATTGCCCACTAGGGCGGCTAAATGCTGCACTGGAGGTCCCATCCAATTAATAATGAGTGGACATTTGAAGTGGCCAGCAACGCCGATGAGAAAGTCATTGATGAAATATCCTAGAACGACTAGATCAAATGACTCTTCTCTCATCAATCTTCGCATCTCTGGATCGTTTAACGTCATGTTAGTGACATCCAATAAGTCATTCGAGACTTTCATCATCAACTTCATCGTTTTGAACAATCCTTTCGTATCTTGGGATAGCGCGCTTTGGTCCATATCTGGCTGCTTCAATTTGATATGGCGGAATTTCAGGTTCGGCTCTTTCACTGATATCGTTGTAACAATAGTTACGTCATGACCGCGTTCTATCATCGGCCGAATTGTATTCATATGAACAATCAAATGCGATTTCGAATGAGAGGGAAATAATCCCAAAATTCGCGCTGAATATGAGACGGTGAAGCTCACCGACAACACTATGAATATGGTTAGAATACTGACGCGCAACATTCCGACCGTGTTGTGCAAAAAGAATTACCAAAACTAAACTAAATCTGGTGGAATTTCTTTTTATATACGTGATGTTAGACGCTTGTAGTCCTCATAGTTTCGCGTTGTCCGATAAACGTGAAATTTACTTTTTATCGCGCAAGAGTACACAAATTTTTATTATGAGCACGCTGAGTTTGCGCGCTTCATCATTCCTCGTAGTCTATGTCACTTTCGTATTTTACATTTTTGAATCGATCGAAGTTCGCGCTCTTATCATTCTATTGAATATGAATAATTATTTAAGATTTTGAATGTTTTGATAAAATGAGCTTAGATTCCAGATTTTACATAACAATGGCCCAAACTGTTAAAATAATTTATAGGGAAAATAATCCAATTTCGACGAATGGTTCGTTTTCAGGTTTTGCTCATTGCTTCTCATTATTTAATATTTTTTGTCTTTAATTCACATTTAGACTTTATTGAGAATATCAAGTAATTTAAGTAAGTGCCAAGTAAAATAAAACAAGTTGGGAAACCGGAAGCTATACGCTTCAGGTGTAAGAGGTTTTGTGTTTTCCTATGGGAGGAACCATGAGTGTATGACAATTCCGCGTGTACATATAATAGTTAAATATTTAACGCTATCCTTTAAAGATCCATTTATACAAAATAATTGATCTGGAAAGTACTGTATTAATAATAGCCAACTTTGTAGGCTTCACAATAGGAGTTCACTATTATTCACAAATATGACGAAGTTAACCAGCAACAGATATACAAAAGGGCGGGGGAGAAGTAAATTCTTCATGAATGGAATTTTAATATTTCACAGGACTGTCAATTATCCCCGTTAATTATGACGTATGGTTTAGGACGCAGTTAATTTACACAAAACTGATAAGTTTGAACTGCTATAGCTTTGACGCTAATAGCCGGATTTCCATGGAACTTGTTGTGCATATATGCAATGATACCCTCAATGCCCGTGCAACTTAGTGCTCCAAGGATAAACTTAAGCGGTCTTAAATGTCAATTTCTAAAAGTTGGTAATATACTATTAGTAAGTTAGATTTCATATAAGCGCACCTTCCTGTTTTTTTTCGGATTTTTGACTCCTTACTCGCGCACTTTACAATTCAAATCAAAACTAATATCAGATTCGGTACTAATCGAAACCTTTCGTGTGATACTCCACATGACTACATTCGATGAAAAAAGCTTTTGCATCCTCCCTTCTCATGCATGGGGAGCCCTCTTTAAACTGCACGTACATTTATTTCACGCACCGTATGCGTGGGATTCCATAGTTTTCATATGTCCACCAAATTTTGTTCGGATCGCTTTAGCCATTTTGGAAAAATGTGTGTGTGACAGACAGACAGACAGTGAATCGATTTTAAGAAGGTTTTGTGTTACACAAAACGTTAAAAGCAACGCAAAATGGCAGACACATACCTACATATTTGTTTTAATTAAGTATTATTGCGCAAGGCTTTGCAAAACTAATATTTCATTTTTCATCAATCAAGTCTTCACGCTATTTTAGGATACAGTCATCATTATTCAAAATTTACTATAAACCCTCCTTAAGGGAAAAAACGCATTAAAAAAAATTCTTCAGAGCGTCTTATTTATAAACTACTACTAGTACTAAACTTTATTTTGAGAGAGAGTTAATTCAGTGAGGGGTGAGAACCGAGTCACCTCAAGAAAACAGTTTCCATCCAGTAATCAGAATGGCTCATGATTACTTCACAAGGAAAGGAAAGGTGCAAACAAAAAACGCTGATTTTTTCGGGTAGAATCTATCTTAATCTTTACTTAAAAATTAAGTTGCATTTGGAAGAAACAACCGAGTACTTTGCATTTAAAACAAGTGTGTCAAATTTAAAGTTTAAAAATGTTCGATAAATTTCGACTACGGGTTTAAAACAAAGAATTTTCGGGCGTGATTAAAATTTCATACACGAACCAAATGGACAAATAATATATTTTTACCTAGGAGCGACGATTTCATCTGCATAAAGCAACTGTCATGCAGCTATTACCCCATTTGGTTCTAGCAAAAGCCTGATCTGGATGCAATCGAGAGGTTTTCAAATTCCCATCTAGCGTATCAAGGCATCGTTGTTTCTGCCGGCCTTTTGGTTACTTATCATCGACTTCCATCTTCAGACCAATCTTGACGAGTGAATTCTCGTTAGCGCGAAATATGTGACCATACCATCGAAGATGCCTTTTTCGCAATTTTTTCACAATCAGTGTATTCCATATCGATCCCGTATATCCTCATTTCGGATGTGATCAAGGCGTGTCACGTCACTAGTCCAACGCAAAATCTTCGTCTATATTATCGCAAAACGTTATTCATTATCTTTTATAGTCAGCCAACCCCCAGAACCATAGAGATCGACAGGACGGACGACATTGCGGTAAATTTGAGATCTGAGACGTTTGTTGATACGTCGATCACAAAGAACACCAGTTTGTGAAACGCCACTTCATCCATGAAACAGTTTCACAACGCAGTTCTCCATTGCCTGATAACATTGACCCGAGATATTTAAGTCGGCCAGTTCAGTCACTGACACTGAGAGTGATTGTGTCTGTTTTATAGGGATCGGTCGTCAAAAATTCAGTTTTGTTTAGATTCAATCTGAGACCGTCTTGCATCAGGCAATCATTCCATTTGAATAAGTTGCTCCAGGCCATTTTGCTATTGGATGCTAGCAAAACATTATCTGCATAAAGCGTGTGACGTGTCCATAACAAGAACAAAGAAGAGTGGTGAGAGGGCACTTTCTTGCTTCCCAGTTGGCATTCTTATAAATTTGCTGATTATTGAGCGTTTTATGCTCGAGAAACTTATGATAGAAGCGTTTGCTTTTCACGGACCTTTAGTTCAACATCGTTTTTCCAAAGCCATCTTTTGATGAACCACTTACCTGACTTGGTGACGCCGAGGGCTGCAGATGCCGTTTTGTGGATCGTGTGTTTAACTTGGTTCAACGTTTCTGCTATATTAAGAATGGTTGGCAATCAGGTGAAATCACCTATTCTTTCTTCTCGCGAAATCGTCAGCATGTAATGCGCAGTGAACCAGTGCATGCTGTTTTATCGGTGACTTGATTCGTAAGACTGCAATCAACGGTCTATGTTGAGGTGCGACGGTCTATCTCATAGGAAGCGGCTTTTTAATTGGTAGCGGTGGTAAAATGTCGGCGCCTAATGAAAATTTAGTCGATTTGGGTTGTACTATTCCGACTATAAAATGTAGGAAGATGAGATAATCGTTTGATAAACCATGTATTTATAAGTAGAAGGTCACGGGTGTCCGCAAAATCTACTATACGCTCATTTTATTTATATTGCGTGCTCCAAAGCTCTTTTCCTCATGGCACCTGTTACCGCCTGTCTTTTCACCCACACGACCATTAAGGTCGCCCGCAATGATGATATAGTCATCAGCAGACACGTTGCAGGCCTTTGCATCGAGAAGTTGTGTCTGTGGTGCGTATGTGGTAAAGAAGTGAAAAGTGCGATCAGCTGATATATGGCTGAGCTTTAATTTCTTAAAATTTTTTAAATAAAAACTTGTAAAAAATGCCTCAATCCTGTTTTGGAAGAAAAAATAAAACAAGTCCAAATACCGGAAGCTGGATGCTTCGGGTATGGAGGTTTTGTGTAAGAAATTCGTTCGTTTTATGTAAGAAATTTCTTATGCGTGTTTTTCCATTCGTACATAGCGAAAATAAAAATAGTCATTGATATATGTATTTTTAAACTTCAATTCCACCGTTTATATGAGTTCCCTTTATATGAATATGAATTATATGAATTCACGGGGAATACAAAATTTTGACTTTAACTTTGTTAATAATGGTTGGGTTTTTCGAAATCTAGGCCTCAAAATACATCTGATATCGGCTTAAATAAAGTTAATAATAGTATATTACCATATTTTCGAAATTCGGGGTAGTTACAAATGGGAAAACACAAAATCTTTATCCCCGAACCTCCCAGCTTCCGGTATTCCGACTTGTTTTTTAAAAGTATTTTGCAATTTTGTTAGGTTCAGCAAGAAAATGCTAGTATACAAAATGTGTATTGAACACTTTACAAGATTAAACAAGTCCGGAAATCGGAAACTGAATGCTTCAGGTAAAGTTTTGTGTGTTTCTTTTATAAAAAGTCGACAGACAGGCGGACAGTAAACCGATTTTGATAACATTTTGTTTTACACGAAACCATAAGAAAAGGCTTCCCTAATCGGAGCATCAGAGGGTAAAAGGGCTGAGTAGAAGTAACCTCTTCATATATGGGACTTATGGAGACTACCTCACCCGAATGTTATTTTCGTTAATTATGACGTCAGCATCTTATTTGCATGGCTTGAGATGCAGTAAGTTCGCGAAATTGATAAGTTTCAACTGCCAACGTTATGGCACTAATGGCCGTATTTCCATGAAACTTGGAATCTGGAATCTTATGTGAGAAATTTCTACGCACATTTTTCCAACCGTATATAGCTGCAAATCCGAAATATTGCTTCATATTTTTCCAAACAGAAATAGATATTATCTTCATCCTAAACAAACAAACTGCCTACTAGCGAAATGATCTTACACATATTTCCTTTTTACTTTGTGCACAAAAGCATACATATGTACATATATAGTAAGTATATTGAATACCGCTGGTTTAATGTGGAAATATATCTTTCTGAATTAGACACTACCTGCAAATTTCATTAGCACGTATGTATACCTACATGCAACATATGTCTCTCTGGAGTAATGGATATTGATATACACAAAAAACTAAACTAAAAAAAAACTGACTGAAAAACTAAAACAAAATGTTTCCTTTCGACCCCTCCATTTATATGAGTGCACTTATTTGTGGTATTGTCGAATTGTGTGACGTCATACACGTTGTACAATGCATGAAATTAAAAAAAAAAACGAAAAGTTTTACCCTCAATAACTTTGTTAGTAATAGTTGACCTAGTTGTGCCTTATGTTATCCTTACGCCAAACCCAAAATTTGGACTTCTAAGATGAATTTAAGGGGAGGTTGCCAGGCAAATTTCTAAAATATGGAAATATACTATTATTAATTTTATTTGTTCAGATATCGGAACCAGATGTATTTTGAGGCCTAGACTTTGTTGTTTGTTGTTCAGCACCACTGTGATTTTTTTCAGATTTTTCGGGTGGAGAGGTTCTGAAAACGAAACCTGCTTCATTTTTTAGTGCACACATTTTGAACCTTCGCTCCCGTGTGTATCAGGAACAAGATCATTTTCAAAAAGTGCTAATTGAGCCCTTCATTTGATACCCCACATGACCAAATTTACTGGAAAACTTTTACATGTATGAGGAGCCCCTCTTAAACTCAACTCAAAATAGTGCAACTTGCTATATATAAAGGGATTCACAAAGCACACATTCCCATCAAATTTCGCAACAATTGCTTCAGTCATTTTCAAGTAAATCGGGTCTGACAGACAGACAGACGGAGTCAGACATTGAATTGATTTGAATAAGGTATTGTGTTTACACAAAACCTTAGTGAACGGAGACTCCCTTTAGAACTATGGCAATATAACGCAAACACAAATGCTCGTTCATGTTTGGACTTTATCCATAAGATCATCATACGATCGGTTCCCGGACCCTAATATAAAATGCATGAAATTGCTGCAACTTAATTCAACTAATCTGTGAAGTCTCACCGTTGGAAGTTTCATGCTACCGTCTTTTTCATGTATAAGGCTAGAACCTGTGTATGAACCAGTGTATTACCGCGAATTAAAGGTTTTTAAATTTAATGAGAATCTTATATTCTCATTAAATTCTGGCCTGAGGAAAAGTAAGTAAGAAAAAGTACGCTTCCAATTCCCGCGGGTACCATAAGATTCTTTACTGTCAGCCATAAAATATATGTATGTAAAAATCAGTTGTGGACAGATCGAATGATCCATTTTTCTTTAACTGCCCAAACCCCTGTATTGATGGCGGCAATCTACGAAAACCATGATTGCTAACTGCAATAGTTTCTTTCCAAAATGCTGCTTCTCTCTGAAAAGATTGTACTCAAAACGAGAACATAATTCAGCAAAAATTACGCGTTATTATTACTATTTCGGCTGCTAATTTTTTAGTCGTTTTATCATTGACAGCAGCGGGCGAACCAGCTAAAATCCTAGGCTTGTTCGCAACGTACAGTAAATCGCATCTTATCAGTCACAAATCCATCATGGAACCGTTGATTGAGCGAGGACATGATGTGACAATCGTAACAACATTGCCATTGAAGGATTCGGCCAAACGCTATCGTCATATACAAGTAAGTGTTCCACCAACACCCAAGGAACTTATATCAGGATATGTGAACACTTCGAAAAGTGCTTACGGATTCCTGCAGAATACGCTGAAAGGAATCGAGTTTTCCTTAGAATATAACAATTTAACTTTGCATGATCCGCAAATGAGGCGTCTTATGGGAGAGGAGACTTTCGATTTGGTTGTGTTTGGTGAATTCTTTAATACTTTTCAAATTGGTGTCGCTGCTCATTTCAAATGCCCGATTGTTATGACCTTTACACATCGGCCAATGAAAGTAGTTAATGATATCATTGGTAATCCTTTAGAGGTAACTTACGTTCCTGAGCTTTTTATGGAAGCTGCACAGCCGCTTGGCTTCTTGGACCGAGTTAAGAATCTTTTGATGGTGCTCCTGATGAATATCAGTTTTGGGCCATACCTAGATTACAGAATGGAAAATCTCTACAAGTAATACAATACAATAATGAACCGCTATAATTAAAAACAAAAAGAATCGTCTTTGCAGGTATAATTTTCCACCAGAAAAATATCCAACTTATAATGAAATGTTGAAGAATGTTTCGCTCATATTAACCTGCAGTCACTTCTCAGGAGGTATTATAAGACCGAATGTTCCAGCTATTGTGGAAATTGGGGGAATTCAAGTCAAACCGAAACCGAATCCTTTACCAAAGGTAAGTAGTAATTTAATTTGGTTGGAAAGAACACTATTTAAGCATACATCCCTAAAGATGGAGAAGTTGTTATTGAAGAGAGTCGCTGCTTTTTTCGGTCCTCTCTGTTGTACATAATATACATAAGAATAAACAACTGAATTGACTTGAGCCCCTTGAAACAGAATTCGCGGAAAATACATTTGTATATATTGTATTACAGAAATAATGGGAGGCAGAAAAAAAATTTTAAACTGAAGGAATTAAAAAGAATATCATATCCACTCACGCGAATTACAAGTACATATAAACCACTTTTTATGATTGGAGATGAAAGTAGAGCGCCAGGTTGTAGAATGTATATGGTTTGCATATACTACAGTCACTTTCAAAGCCTTTTTCCTCTGATCGAGGCACTGCCCCTCATTTGCTCGAAGAACCACGATGGGTCATCAGTTGCGATTTTCAACCCTAGGTAGGGGATGTTATCAACGGTCTCAAAGTGTAAGTCTTCTATCTTTATTGTTCTCATTTGACGTGTGATTTGTTGTTGTTGGTTGGTTGGTTAGTTTTTGATGCTGACGTTGCCATCATATATGTCTTTTTGCTTTCATTGATGTGCAGCCCAAGATGTCGCGCCACTTGTTCGATCTGGAGGAGGGCAGTTGATTGTTTTTGGGGTTGTTCTTCCTGTGATGTTAATATCGTCAGCGTACGCCAGTAGGTGGGTGGACATAAAGAGAATGGTGCCTCTTGCATTTGCCTCAAAATTACGGTTCGGTTTTCCCACGGCCAGATTAGAATAGGTGCACAATGGCGCATCCCCTTGTCTTAGATAGTCGTTGACGTTGAATGATCTCCAGAGCAAACCTGCTGCTTTATATCTCTCCACTTAGTCAGCCTTAGCAATTTGCTTGGGATACAAATTTTCTTATGGTTGTGTATAGTTTTATCATGGCTATGCTACCATAGCCGTTCTTAAAGTCGATGAAAAGATGGTACAATTAATGTGCCTTTGGTATAGGCTAATGATATTCGGGCGTATGGCGCTATCCGAACTAGCAAGATAGCGGAAAATATCTTATAGATAGAACGCAGCAACGTAATACCTCTATAATTGCTGTACTGCTTGATATCTCCTTTTAAAGGTTTTGTGCAAAACAATGAATATAAGGGGAGGTCCCCATATATCCAAAAGGGGGCGGGGTGTACATTTTTTTTCATCAAATATGGTCAGGTGGGTTATCAATTGAGTGGTCTCAATTAATGTTTTCCGAACTCGGTTTTAATATTTTTTTGGAAAGGTTGGGAGTGCGGAGTGTGAAAGTGATCATTTCTTTAACGGGCCCATTCTCAGAAACTAACCAACCCAAAAAATTTGAAAAAAAATGAAGAGGCTGCCACTATATGGTACCTAGGCTCCGAAATATCGTACCCACTGATGTCTGCTCAAATTAAGTTAATAATAATATATTACTATAAATTTTAGTAATTGCTTGGAAAACCCCTCTTACATTTTACAGCAATGTAGGCTATAATATAGGGCATGATTCTACCAAGTTTTATGGAAATGGCACTATTACTAACAATGTTATAATAGATCAAATTAGTCGCTTCTTTGCAAATTCAAGACTTTGGACGTCAATATTACTCGAAAGTGGATATTTTCATATAAAATATATGTATATGTATATATTTGAGACCGTTGAATATTTCTCCTATCTAGGGTCGAAAATCATAACCGATAACAACTATGACGATGAAAGCCTATTGCAGCTTACAAAAACTGTTCCGCTCGTAACGTCTCACCAGACTGTCAAAGCTCTTACTGTACAATACTATGATCTTGCCAGTCCTTATGTATTACTCGGAAACTTGGGTTTTTAGCAAAAAAGCTGCGAACTCTTAGCCGCTTTCGAGAGAATAATCCTCCGACGAATTTGGTCCTCTACATGAGGATGGACGATTCTGTAGCCTACATAACGACGAAATCTATGAGCGATACCATGACCGTCTAGTAGTAGACGAAATCCGGCTCAACAAGTTGCGGGGGCGGGGGGAGTCACCTAATCCGTATGGATAAGGATGATCCAGCCCGGAAAGTGTATAAGGGCAATATCTATGGTAGAAAAAGAAGACGAGGCAGATCCTACCTAAGATGGAGTGATGGCGTAGGTCAGGACGGCAGAGAGCTTTTAGGGATATCGGTTTGGTGGATCTCGGCGCAAAACCGGGGTGCCTGGAGTTCCTTATTAAGGTAGACCCAGACCGGATACCTGTTGTTGCGCCGTTGATGATGATGATATGCATATATTACGTGCTACGTACTAATGGGGCAAATGCACACTCAAATGCCTTCATATAAGAAATACACAAAACCTTTCATACCTGAATTGTCAGCTTCCGGAGTTCGGACTTGCTTATCTTACACCCTAAGTATAAGTTGATGAACCGCTAGGTGTAATACTTCGCCCCCCTAGTTAACCAATTCGACTGCAATTTAATCGGCTCGGGCGAAGTAAGATTTTCAAGACGATAAATTGCGCGGACCGTTTCGTGTCCGGATAGTTGAGTGGTTGGAGCACAAGGCTATCGTACGGAAGGTCGTGGTTCAAATCTCACTGGTGGCAGTGGAATTTGTATCGTGATTTGACGTCGGGTAACAATCAACTCAGCTGTGAATGAGTACCTGGGTTAAATGAGGGTAATAATCTCGGGCAAGCGCAATGCTGACCACATTGCCTCCTACAGTGTACTACTGTAGTGTATCGTTACGGTTTTGAATGAAGTGCTCTAACACACTTTGAGGCCCTGATCCAATATGGATTGTTGCGCCAACGATTATTATTATTATTTCTTCTATACTCGCTGGTGGCAGTATTTGCCCGTTATCTTCAGTTGGCGGGACCTCCAACTCGCTGATGTATTCGATAAGCAGTTCCTGAACTTACTTAACTGTCGGAAATCAAATTTCCCTCTGTGTCATGGCAGGATGAGAATCAGGATGTATAAAGCTTCTTCCTGCTGACGTGTTGGTAAAATTTCCGTGACTGGTGCGGTTGCTTCCTGTACTTTTCGAGTTCATAGACCTATTTGTTCTGCCAGCCTTTGAGAATGTAACATAATGCGACATTCTTCAGTTCTATTGTTAGGTTACATTCGTCATAGACCCTGCATTCCCGCTTGTTTAGCGGCTGTTGCCAAGTATGTCTGTGGCCATATTTATGAAAACGATCCTCAGGTGGTTGTGAAGATCATTTGTAGATACTTCATCTCCAAACCCTCTGTTAACCGCGGGTCCTTGTAGGTGTTATGGAAAGCTGTGTTGTGGATGGCTTCAGTACTAACTCTCACCAGATATCAGAGGAGATTCTAGATGGTGTTGTTATTCGAGTCCGGAGCACCATTTCAACGAGATAGCGATTCGAGTGTATATTGGCCCCTATAGGTTTTGGCATTCATCATGGCTGAAAGATGGCGCGTCCGAAAAAGACTTGGTCAATTTGGTTGAAAGTGGTTCTGTCTGGCAAGGCCCACGTCTGCTTTCTTCTCGCGCAAACAAACGTATCGTCTGAATCGAGACTCGTCTCTACTTGACTGCTGAAATCTTCAAGAATGATTTGGATATCATATTGGGATATCTGCTGTCTGCTGTCCCGTAGAAGGCGCGTGAAAGTTAATGAGGCTAATATTTCCATATTTGCCCTACAAGCGCAGAGTAACAACAGGTTTCATTTATTGGCTGACTAAGCAACCCATTCCGGGCACATTTTTTACTGGATGGCTACTACAATATAAGGTGTAATGGTTATTCTCCAGGAAACCGGTCCCTGTCAAGCACATCTCTTGTAGCATTACATCAGCTTTATTTTCGAACCGAGTGTTGGAGCACATGTTCCATGAGAAAATGCGCAAATCGTTATTCCATTTTCGTTGTCGGGTTCGTCGTTGACTTGACTTGAGGTTAAGCTGCAACATAAACGTAGAATAAAACCAGACATTTTGAAAACACAATTAATATATATCAATAAAGTAGGAATTGACGCGAAGTTCGTTTTAGAAGATTACATGCAGGTCTTGAAAAGAGATCAGTGGTATCAGCTTGGAAACCGAGCCTCAACGGGCCACAATATCCATGTTGGAATGCAAGAAAGCACAGTCTAGTGAAGATAAAATAGGGGCGAATAACTTAAGATTGCCTGAATAGAGCAAACATGATGGGCAGGTGAGAGGTGAAGAAGGAGTGGACATCATTGATGGAAAACAGGAATAGTAGGAGGCCAAATATGGAACTTTGGGGAGCACCGGACGAAGGGGAGGGGGAACGGGATGAGCAACCATGAAAAGAAACTCTGCAGAAATGTTTGATAGGTAGGAGGACAGCCAAGAGATGATTGAGCAGGGGAAGCTAAGTAGAGAGAATTTGGAGAGGAGAATGTTGTGGTCAACGGTATGAACGACTTTGGAGAAATCCGTCCGGATGGCGTGTACTTGTTGTCGTTAAAATATCTTTGGAAGGTTTTGAAGAGAGAGGAGAGAAAAGAGATGGGACGGTAGTTTACAACTAGAGAAGAGTCTCTGCTCTGAAGGATAGAGATGATAAGGACTTCTTTTTACAAATGAGCAAAGTGGCATTCTTCGTAACTTTTCTTAAAAATTATGCACAGAGGGAGAGGGAGGAACAGGTTAGGATGGACATCGGTAAGAGGTCCGGCATTCGCATCAAGATTATCAACGAGGAAAGCATAAGCGGAGGAATGGCGATAGGTTTGAAGCGCCCTGCATGTAGAAAAGGCATCAGGGGCGCAGTTGTCGAGAGAGTAAACACTGAAAAGAAATAAAAACAGAGACGGTCGTAGAATTGAAACCATCAAAATTGACTTTGCAGATTTACGAGCAGTTTTGGAGTTTAAACAGGGGAGCATCGCTTTAAATTCAAGTGGGGAGATGTGCAAGGAAATAAAGATGGATGGAACCCGGGGAGGATGGAAAGGAAAAGATTGAGAATGCGGCACAAGAAGTTTTTGGTAGAGTTGAAATTCAGGGCAGAATAAATGTTTTCAGGAAAGAGTGGAAGAGGTTGTTGGAAGAAATCGGAAGGCGACTATCATTGCGCCAGTTAAGCATGGGGAGGTGAAAATCTTCGCAGAGGAAGAAAGGGAAGCAATGAAATTTGCTGAGTTCCAACAAACTGTCAGACAAGCACAGGATACTTCTATACAAGATACAATGAATGAGGGAAGGGAGGAGTTGGACGGTGAGACACATAGGGAAGAAGTGTACCTTTTATTCCAATTAGAACCCCATCGTCAGTGAACCTGCGTGATAAATCTCGGTCCCTGTCGCAACGGAAATGAGAGTACCCTTCGAAGACCTTCAGATTTCAAACATCCAGAGATCGTGAGATGGATCAAATGAAAGTCGGAAGTATACATACTTGTATTAAAACATATTTAACTAGATTGTTTTAAGAGGCTGTAAATTACGTAGCCCTACTTGTTTAGTTATTTGTGAATCAGTCCCACGAATGACTAGAAGAACAATATGTATGGAGTGAACTGCCTTGAACATATATTATATATATGTACGGATATTCGAAGGGCGAGGCGGTATCCAAATGCATACGAGCACGTATATATGAGCAATTTATCGTCCGAAGTAAAGCGACAATATTGAAATGCGTATATGTGTATATACGAAATGACCGTGATGTTCTTCAACTCATACATATAGATACATATGCGCACTTCGTGATAGGAAAATGTTTGTTTCTTTAGGATGTAAATATTAATTCGATTTTCCATATGTACATATCCGAATTTGCCAAAATTTTACCTCCTCACAAATGGAGCAGCCGCCTACAAATGGTTCCTTACATAGAAAAACTGGAAACTTTGAAAATTTTTCCATGAAATTGTGAGGTCCGATAACTATGCCCTTCGAGAGCGTCTCTCAACCTTCTGGTTTCATCTATGAACCTTGAAGAATATAATATAATGTACCGCAAATTTTCGGGCACAACGGGGCAAACAGTGAGTCCAGTGTTTTTTTGATCGGATAGATTTTGAGAATGAGATTTACCTCATTTTTTTTGGCACACTTTTTTATCCCACTTCTCCCTATGACCCACCTGATATCAAATCTAAAATCAGAGTACTAGTTCAGCCCCTTTATTTAGTTGCTTCCTCTAACAAGTATACGGAGCTACCCTTAAATTCAACGAAACACTTGATTCTTTTGCTGTATACCCTTCACTTTTTGTCGAATTTTTGAAGCTGCAAAACACATCTTTCTCCTCTCTACTAAACCTTTGATTTTAAATTTAAAATTTTAAAGTTGAAGCATTTAAAATTGATATCCCTTAAATTTTCTCTACAGGATATCAAGCAATTCCTGGATGGCACTTCTAAATATGGAGCAGTGTATTTAAGCCTTGGTACGATTGTCCGCAGTGCTGATATGAATTCAGAAACAATCAAAATCTTCTACAAAGTTCTTTCTGGATTAAAACAACGTGTTATATGGAAATGGGAAGAAAACGCACCTCCTGGCAAAGCATCTAATATTTTATTCAGAAAGTGGCTTCCTCAGGATTACATTCTAGCCCACCCTAACATTAAACTATTCATAACTCATGGAGGACATGGCAGCGTAGTAGAATCGGAGTATCACGGAGTGCCAATGGTTGGTACCCCACTTTTCGCTGATCAGTTTTCAAACATGGATGCCGTACAGAAAGCTGGCCACGGTCTAACCCTAGGAAAAGGAAAAATCACTGCTGAGAATTTGAAATCCACTGTTGAGGAGGTTCTGCATAATCCCACTTACAGGAACAAAGTTCAGGCGTTTTCTCGAATTTATCGAGATAGGCCCATGAGCCCCAGAGACACAGCCGCTTATTGGATAGAATACGTTATTAGACATAGAGGTGCTAAGCATATGCAGAGTCCAGCTGTTCATATGAACTTCATTCAGCTGTATGGTCTCGATGTGTTTGGATTTTTGTTTGCGATATTTTCCGTTATATTTAAGACTTTAGCTTTTATGTTTAGAAAAGTTATTCACCTACTTTTTGGAATAAAATGTAGCAATCAGAATAAGAATAGTAGCAAACAGAAGAAAAATTAGTAAATATTCGTTCCTTTGAAGAGACAATGTACGTAATGTTTTGTATTATCTGAAATTTTGTTAAAATTTTTCTTTCAATCAGGATGCTGCCATCCACACGATAGATTAAAGCATCTAAATACAATATTTCTCAATGCTTGAAAGAATTTAGTTTGGTAAACTTCAAACTTCCTTCAAATTTTATAGCCTTTTGGTAATGGCAATGAATTATGGCACTGGAGCAATTTTCATGATGTCTACTAGGAGTACTGCACTTACGCATGTATTGCTATTGAAATAGTGGAGTGGAGGGTCAGAAAGTTAAATGAGGGTTGGAAGGTAACAATAAACCAAAAAGAAGAAGGAAATTGCGGAGGAAAAGTATGAGGCTGCGACAGGTTGGAAGCATTTTACAACAGGCGAAATGAAGAAGAAAAGTCAAATAGACGATACCATTAATTCTGTGAAGATGAAGCTGCAAAGATTTTACAATAAAAGTCCAGAAAACAAGTAGCACCGTGGAAATTTATTATCTTGGGAGTTAGACGGCAAAAAGAGAACAGCCCTAGAGTCCCGGACTAAATATGAGAAACTTCTGCGTCGATTTAAATATGATAGCACCATGACGCAAGAAAATTCATGGGCATACATATAAACAAGTCGGGAAACCAGAAGCTGAACGCTTCAGGTACGGTTTTATGTACTTCTTTTATAAGAACATTTGAGTGGACATTTATCCGATTAGTATCTAGCACGAAATATATGCATATAATTATGTGACAATCTCCATTTTCGCGGGATTGAAAGTCTTAAAATTTGCATTGAAGCAGCAAGATTGACCTACCCTAGCTTTGTCAGTAATAGCACGATTTCTACCAAACTTAGTCATTGCCGCCTATATTGCTGCATTTATGACTCTAGATGGAGCATAACGGGGGTTCTGCAGTCAATTACTAACAATTATAATAATATACTACTATTAACTTTATTTGAGTAGACGTCGGTATGCTGATTATTTTCAGATTTTTCGATTGAGTAGATTCTGAGGATGGGCCCGTGGAACGAGTGACCAATTTCCAGAACCCGCTCTTTCTCCTTGTGCACCAAATGACAAAAATGAAACCAATTTTAAAAAGTACTAATCGAGAAATTTCATACGATACCTCACGTGACTATATTTGAAAAAAAAAAAATATATACCCCCTTTTGCGTGGACCTACCCCTTTAAATTCCACATAGAACGCTGCAACTCAATGAAACTCACGCATTCACAATTCCCACCGTCCGATATTTGGTGTCAATATGTATAACGGTTTCCGAGGAAGAGAATGTTTGACAGACAGATGGATAGTCAGATAATGAACCAATTTCAATAAGGTTTTGCTTTACATAAAACCTTAAAAAGTTGGTTAAAAGGTAGTATAGACCTCAGGGTAAAACCGTGGATTGGTACATACGATAAAGGATAAAGCAGCTTTACTACTAAATTCTATCGCCAATTCCACGTTGTGACCACTGGGAGTTCTTTCTTAACGAAAAGCTGCAGACGGAGAAGGATAAAGGCGAGTCTACCGCCACTAAAAACGGGACAAAATGTATCAACTGGTCCTCCAAGTTACAAGGCTTACAATCCTGCATGGCAGACAACTTTCTGCGAAGTCACAAAAGGAACTTCGGACAGGATGGATACTACGATGCGCGCATTTTCTCATGGAACGTGCACTAATTGTACAGATCGAATGCAGCCATGCAGCTACCCGATAATGTGTCCTAATATAAGACTGATGTAATAGCGTTACAAGGTTTCCTAGAGAAGAGCCACTACACCGTATATTATAGTGTTCATCTAGTAATTTATGTGCCCGGATTTGGTTTCTTAGCCAGCCAAAAAAGAAACCTGGCGTTGAAAATATTAGCGAACGGCTATGCATTCTGCGCTTGTGAAATATAGAAATATAAGCATCATTAACGTTCATCCCCCTACAGAGGAGGCTGCAGAGTCGGAGATACCTTCTACGAGGCAGTTGAACGAACCCTCAAAGCTTGTCTCTGGTGTGATATCAAAATCATACTTGAGGATTTTAACATCGAAGTAGGTGGAACCCGTATTCAGACGATACGTTGGCTCCTGAAACTTACATAAAGACACCAAAGATAAAACACATGCACCATTGTATTTTTTCAGATTTTCCATCCCTCCCTATATTTAGCCCGATATCAAAAATATCATCAGTTTCGAAAAGCACTAATTGATCTCTTCCATTTGATACCCCATACGTTCATATTCTGTGAAAGAAAATTTCACCCCCATTTGCATGTGTAGGGAGCCCCTCCTTAAACTCAGTGCAAAATGATGCCACCCGTTGTACAGTGGCTGTCATAAATAAGTAAACAAGTCTATCACCTTGCATTTGCTTCGTATAGCGGTAAGCATAGAAGTCTGTTTCACAGGATGTTTACTTCTTTAATCCAACCATACTCTTATAGCAGGTGAAGTATATGATAATTTTGCCCAAGGTTAGTTTTGTGTGCGAAAAGATGTATCGAGATCCGTTTTTTGTGTCAAAAGTTTATTTACTTACTACAAACCAAGTTTGACTAATTTCTTGCTTATAAAACTATTATTTATTATTGAAAACAAAAATTAAGTCAGTGTTTTTCGACTAAATAAGAATATTTAAAAACATATTTTTTTGAGGTTAATTAGGAATTTAGACTAGAAAAATATAAAATATCGAATGGAGTGTGCTCAACTATAGGGGAGCAAAAGGTAATCTTTACAATAAAGGTGACCCTTTAGAAGTATTGCCAACAGTTTTAATAAAACCACGGCGATTGTATACAAAGTTGTCAAAGTTTGTAAGGAAGGTGGATCCAACTAGCGTAGCGTATTCTAAAGGACCACTAAAAATTGCAACAAACAGAATTGATATAAAGAATAAAAGCGTATGGACAACGCATCCACCGTTTTCTGCTCTAAAAATAAACTTTAAATAAACTTGTGTCAGGCGGGCAAAACAGCCCCATCTTTGTCCGCTATTCACAGAAGGCCCCATGAAGACGAAAAACATGGTCGAGCTAAATTCTATATATAAATTAAGCAATCCTGCAAAAGAAAATAAAGTTCTATGCAGATAATGTTTCAAAACTGGAAATCTTTTGGCATAAAATGCTTTGCAAGGACGAATCGATGATTAATTTGAAGTATAGTAGTGGAAAGATGTAAGTTTGGTGCAAACATGATGAAGGGTTGTTTTTCAAGTCGTATGCACGTATTTCTTCCAATGGAGTGGGCAAAAACGTCGTTCTGGAAAGAAAGGTAAATATGCAAATTAATCTTAATTTGATGAAAAATATCATAGTGCCGGAAGGGAAGCCTCGAATCGGAGTAGATTTTATTCTGCAACTGGATAACGCAACAACAAAATTGATTACAAATACATATACTACTAAGACGAACTTACTATTATCAAATTTATTAGGCTAGATATGGGAATGGAACACATTTGGAAGACTAGATTCCATATAAGTGCACCATTGTGATTTTTTCACACATTTGGATTAGGTAGTTTCGAAAAATGCGTCCTGTCGCACTTTAAGTGGGCACATTTTGATTCCTTACTCGCGCACTTTACAATTCACGTCAAAACGAATCAGTTTCAGAAAGTACTAATTGAAACCTTTTATTTAATAGCCTACATGACTATATCCAGTGAAAAAAAATTTTACAACTTCTCTTTGCATGTAACCTCTTTAAACCCCACGTAAATTTATGTCACTCACTGTATGCATGAGATTTCATAGTTCCCATCGGTCCACCACAATTCATTCGGATAGGTTTAGCCATTTTGGCGGAAAGTGCATGTGACAGGCGGACAGACAAGCAGTGAATCGGTTTTAATAAAATAAAAACATAAAACCAGTTAAGGGGAGGTAACGAGGTCAAATTTTAAAAAAGAAAAAAGAAATATTTTGGTTTATATTACTGTGAGGTATTTTGAAAAGTGATTTTTGGAATTTTCCTCACTATGTTTTGTATGTTATGTTATGTTACTCACCGACACGTGAGTGATATTATTATTAAGCAGTATTAAATTCTCCATATAATGACCTAGAATTAAAAATTTTCACCAAGAGAAAAGCAAATTGGCGTTTGTGTTTTACATTTGTCAATTTGGCGCCCGCTGTAATCCATCCTATTGTTTTGAATATGTGCAATGACATATTCAAATTTCAAAGTGACTGCTCAAATAGTTTTCTTTGATGTTTGTAAAAGTTGAATTTTGATGGGAAAGGAGGGTTTTCTCCCTTGAATCATGATAAAAGCTCGTGACGGTCACCCACCTCCCCTGGTAAAAAAGTCTGGAACTTCAAAATGTGGTTAAGGAGATATAGGGTGAAGAGGATGTGTGAGAGCAAACGGAAGCGGAAGAATGACCTTCTTTTCTAGCACCACTGAAGGCAAGAAAAAATATATCGTGGCAACGTCAGCACCGAAGACGAATCAACCAACAATATCAAACCGCACTGGTTAAACAGGAAGAATAAGGATAGGAGAATACAACTTTGTGACTGTTGATAATTTCTCCTATCTAGGGTCGAAAATCACAACCAATAACAGCTACGATGATGAAATCCGCGTACGGTTGTTGTCAGCCAACAGAGCCAATTTCAGCTTTCAAAAACTGTTCCGCTCGAAACGTCTCACCATAGGGTCAAAGCTCTTACTGTACAAGACAATGATCTTTCCAGTCCTCATGTATTCCTCGGAAACTTGGGTTCTTAGCAAGAAAAATTGCGAACTCTAGGCCGCGTTCGAGAGAAGAATCCTCCGAAGAATTTTTGGTCCCCTACATGAGGATGGACGATTTCGTAGTCTACACAATGACGAAATCTATGAGCGATACCATGACCGTCCGGTTGTGGATAAAATCCGGCTCAATAGGATACGGTGGACGGGTCACTTAATCCGTATGGATGAGGATGATCCCACCCGGAAAATCTATAAGGACAATATCTATGGTAGAAAAAGAAGACGAGGCAGACGCTGCCTAAGACGGAGCGATGGCGTAGGTCAGGATGCCAGACAGCGTTTATGGATATCGAATTGGTGGACCCCAAGTAGGCCTAGACCGGATAACGGTAGTTGCGCCGTTGATGATGATGAAGAACTGTTATTGTTATTCCCTTTCAAAGGTTCTAATGCGCCGAAAATCATTAATAAACTTACTGGTAGCGCAATCATCGTCGCTATGTATTTAATTTCCTGAGTTTCTTCTCCCTTTTCCTTTAGTATTTAAAATATTTCTGTTACTGAAGGATGGAACGACTGGCTTTATACTTTATACTTTCCACCATAATCTGAATTTAAATTACATTTCATTTGTTTATCCTTAATAATTCGGCTTGACCCCCTACATTAGAATGGACGATTCCATAGCCTATGTACTGACGAAATTTATGAGTGACACTAAGATCCGGGTCAATAAGTTGGAATGGGCAATTCACATAATCCGTATGGGTGAGGATGATCCAGCCCGGAAAATCTATAAGGACAATATCAATCGTAGAAAAAGAAGAAGTGGCAGACCCTGCCTTAGATAGAACGATAGCGTAGGCCGGGACGCCAGACAGCTTTTAGTGACATCGAATTGGTGGACTTCGTTGCGAAACCAGGTTGCCTGGAATTCCCTACTGAACCAGGGCGGATACCGGCTGTTGCCCGTTTATCATGATGAATAATTTGACACTTCGAAAATAAATAGAGTCTATTTTCGTTTCATCTTTACTTCAACTT
This sequence comes from Hermetia illucens, assembly GCF_905115235.1. Lineage (NCBI taxonomy): Eukaryota > Metazoa > Arthropoda > Insecta > Diptera > Stratiomyidae > Hermetia > Hermetia illucens. The sequence goes on along the minus strand of NC_051849.1, from coordinate 93,244,155 downwards.
TTCTTTTCGTGGTTATTGCCGCACCAACATATCGCATTTTTCTGAAACATTTTCCCCTGCAATCAAATATGAAAATCAAACACAAAATACACCGAAAATTGGATTTTATTACTCATTTACACTCTCTTAACGAACACTTGGATCAGTTAGAAGCGAGAGAATATCCCCGTGACGCTATCAGATTTTAAGGCATGCGCGCTTCGCTATCTCTGTTTCTTTGAGCTTATCTCATTTATTTACGAGTTCGCGCTATGAAGTAGTTGAAGTATAAACCCAACAGGAAAAGAAGTGCGCCAACAACGCAAATCGAATGTATAGAAAATAATAGTGCTAACTTTTCGTAATTGAAGAGCAAAAAATTGTATAACTTTTAGCCAAATATTCAATTTTGAGTTGATTTTGAATATACCACCTACTTGATGGCAGATCGCATTCTTTTGAGGAGGAACTATTTCGTACTTTCTAATGCACGGACAGAGTGGTCTGTTTTGTGCCAAATATCATTTTTTAAAATCAAACATTGCTAACGATTTCGTCATAACTAGAAGATACGAGTCAGAAGTTGGTATGGTTTTCAATCAAATATAATTGATAATGAAAGATCGCCCCAAATCCTTAATCGAAAGTTTAAATCTAAGTCTAGGCTGAGACCAGCTTCGAAGGCATTCATAAAGCAGGTTTCTGGATAACAGTACGCATTCCAGTGATGCAAACCAACAATGTGGAGAATTTTGTATAAAGATTTGTGATTTTGTTTGGAAGTCTCAGGTTTTTACAAAACGATAATGAGTTCAAATACGGAAGAGTACTAAACATAGACGTAATAATATTCATAATAAAAGGAAACTACCTTTTTGAAATGTGCGCGAGTCGATCATGCATCTAATATCAATAAAAAACTACGACAGAGAGAAAAAGAGTAATAGTAAAAATGTTTATCAAAATGTCAAAAACTGTAATCTTAGGCCTTCAAGTATGAGAGGTTTGAGTATACAACTGTTCCATTTGCTACTAATGACAGGATTATTTGAAATAATTAGACGGTTTTTGCAAAAACAAATAATTTAATCGATAGAAAAACCCCAGGATCCCATCAGATAATGATAGGATTTCAACAAGACTTAGCAAGTTTCCTTCCAATTTCCTAAAAATATAGTAATATACTTACTATTATCAACTTTATTTGAGCAGAAATTGGAATAGGATATATTTTAAGGCTTAGATTTCCTATAGGTGCCTCACTGTGAAGAGACCTCACCTCATCACTTTTGAATATTTCTCACGATATTATAAATAAGCCGCGAAAAGTACTAATCAAAGCGAAATAGTGTTTCACAGATGCAGACCACATGTTCCTACAAATATTCCGTGACGATAATGTCAGCCGGTTCCTAGTAAATCGGAAGTGACGGTCAGACAGGCAGACAGACAACACAAAACATCATGGAAAAGCCTTTACTTCTCGAGTAGCACGTTGAATATGATTTAATAATAATAATAGCCGTTGGCGCGACAATTCATTTGGATAAGGGCCTTGAAGTGTTTTAAGGCCTTTCATTCAAGGCCGTAATGGTACATTACAAGATTACAGTACAATGTAAGAGGCAATGTGGTAAACATTACAGCTGCTTGTAATTATTACCTTAATTTGACTCTGGAGCTCATTTACAGCAAAGTCGAAACTCCTCTACCACCAATGAGACTTGAACCGTTACCTTCTGCTACGCTCTAATGCTCTAACCACTGAGCCATCCGGACATAACGGTGACTTAAGGGGGTCATCCCGTGTGTCGGATCTGCGAAATCGAATTTTTTTGGCATCAATTGTATCTGGATATAGTGTAGAATATATGGGTAACGTAATTTTTTGATATTCAAGTCGTTCGGAAATTATAGTGATAAACACGTGATAAGTTAGATGCCAGATTTCTACCAATCGCCGTAATAAAGCTCGTATTTATCGGTCCGAATGACGTTTTAATGAATGTAAATTGCTCTGTATTTCAATAACAAACTATGCGATCGGGCTGGGAAAATTACTATGCATGCTCAAAATATTAGTAAATCTATGGTGAAAAATTCGTATTTGTATCTTTATCCAGTTCTTCACAAAAAATTTCTAAAAAAAGCCAAAAAAACGGCCCTCATACGGGGTGACCCCCTTAAAGGTAATTCTATTTGGTTTCCAACTGAATTGTTTCCAAATTTTCCTACTGGGCATGTTTTCTGACATAGTATAAAGGCCTAGATACTCGTAATAGCATTTAGCAATTTCCTCACAACAACAAGTGGAATTATTGAATTTTCACTTCAGTCTTTAGTCTGTAGCTGAATAAGAGGTGTATATTTCGGTTATTTTAACGCAAACCGTATGTTAGCAGTCGTTGTGTTTTCGTTTTGTGGTCGCTGGATTCTGCTTAACATAACAATTTAACTTTCCTTGGTTCCAAAATGTAGCCTCTTATGGAAGAGGCGGCTTTATATTTAGTTATGCCCGGTGTTTTCACTAATGTTTCAAACTGTTGCTGGTGCCCAGTTCCAGTTAATAGAATCTGTGCAAACATCGTCTTGTTCCACCGAGTAAGAATATTTTCCGTCAAAACAGTCAGCTGTAGTTAAGGCCTGAATTGTCAGAAGTGGCATAATATTGAACTCTTGGGCGCACCCTACAAGAAAGATTTTATTTCAGTTTCAATAGATTGTATCTATTCCATGCTAAGATTACCAATAGTGCCGTAAGCTTCTATCGCATTTCTACTGTAGTTGAACTCATACCAGTGATTGTATTCAAATTTATTTTTAAACCACTTCTGGTCATCAGATTCACTTAATGTATCTACTTTTTGAAAGGTTGATTCCCCAAGATTTTCTTCAGCAATTTTTCAAGATTTCTTTCAGATACAACGGTCTATATTCTGGATAAGATGCATTACAACAGAATCAACGTCTCGTGTCAATAAGACGGAAAATCATTGTTTTTGCTTTCAAAGCAATTGTATACGCTAGAGACGGTTGGGTATTGGATGGCGTCTGAGTATTAAAGTTGTTGAGTAGAAGTTGTTTCAATTGAGTTTCATGAGTATCTATTTAGTCTGAGAGTCGCCCGTACGCAAATCTCATGGTTAAAGTATTTGAATGAGCCAGTAATGCTAACACAGGTCTGAAGAGAGCCACCATTTGTTTATGTTCATTTTTACCGCATTTTAACTAAATTCTGTAGGCGTATCTCACTTAATCAATCCGCAGCAAGGAAGATGAGTCTTGTTTTTCCGAATGTGCAGGGCTGCAATTAACCATATTAACATTAGGAATTCATGTTAGTACACTACAGAAAATAGAAAATTACAATTTTGCGATTGTCGCATTAATGCCGTTTGCGTTTGCGTTTTGTCGTACTTATAATTGGTATATGTTCCAATTTCCGGTCCAAATCACCTTTCCTTGTCGGCGATCTCAATACTCTGCTGCTGCACCTAAAAGGATCATTTGCATTTGCAAACGACTCCTTTTTAGCAGCTCGACGGCGGGGTCTCATTTGTTATCAATATATAAAATTAGCCACTTCTTGGAAATGTTTATAGTGATTGACATCAAATTTTGTGGAAAGGTAGGAACTGTGAATGCTCATGCATACTGTGAGTTACGTCATTCTACATCTAATTTAAGGGGGCTGTGCATTTTTCGACCAAATATAGAGATATGGGCTATAAAATGAAGTCTGTCTTAGTTTTGACATTTGTTAGAAAGGTGGGAGTTGGGGGGTGGGGAGGGTATAAAGTGACCATTTTTTCACGGACTCAGAAACTACCTAACCGAAAAACTACCACTATATGGTGCTTAGGTTCCGAAATACTCTTATTATTACTATAATTTTTGAATTTGACTATTAAAAAACAAAATTCTAGAATCATGAAATTTCAGCAGTATAGGCTATAACAGAGCATAATACTACCAATAGAAATCGCACTATTACTAACAAAGTTATTATAGGTTAAGTTTATCGCTTCTGTGTAACTTCAAGGTTTTGAATATCAATATCACGGGATGCGATGGGACAAATCTCCACTCCAACATGTTTATAAAAGAAATACACAAAACCTTTCATACATGAAGCTTCCGTCTACCGGTTTCTCGACTTGTTTCCTTATTACTGTGTATTCGCTAGTAATTTGTGTGTTCAACCATGGATAGGAAGGATTTTTGAATTAAACAAACGTGTGTTTATCGGAAGATGAAGTCAAGTTTCCACAGGAATGTGGATTTGACGCCAACGAAGATCGCAGTTCAGTTTCATAAATTATTTCTCGACTCTCGCTACACTTGTACTTTGTAAGGACTGCCATGAGAAAGTAGCATTTGAGCGGGAAGTGACCCTGGCTTGGGCTATGCAGTGTGCATAAAATACAATAAGTGCGGTAGTGAAGTTTTAATGATTTCGTTCTCACTAGTAGGGAAACTGCTGTATTGTGCTCATTATTCGTCTTTTAGGACGGTTTCAAGGACTGAATTTGTTTTGAGGACATATGCAGAGGGTATTTCCCCGCAGTTGCGTGTATGTGTCTTTGAAAAATATATACCATACATAAATTTCTCTATTAAAAGAATTATAGCCCAAGAAAAAGGCCTAACTAACTCAATAAACTTGCATGATAAAGCACTCTATTCAAAACCGTATTATTATTACTCTGTTAAGGGAAAGTCGCACCGCGTCCTTGAAGAGTATCTCACGCAAGCCTATAACCATTAGGAACTTTAGTATGTTCCCTACTTCCAGATCTTTCAGCTTTGCATCTGGTATTAAGTTTTCTGCGACCTACTTTGCACAAGTGCCTGCAGGCAGTATCCGTAGATATCCCTAGCTTCCCTAGGTGATAGTTCAGCCGACAATGACCAGTGAGAATTCCCACTATTATTTGGAGGTTCTTTTTGGTGAGGTTTAAGCAATCCTTTGTGCCCATGGGTTCGTATCCCCAATAAGCACCCTGTACTGCTCCATCCCTGGTAGGCCCACTCAATATAGTTCCCTCAACCGTTCTTCTTCAGTCCTTAGATTCATAGCCATGAAACCGTTTCCGATTCCACAGAAGGGTTCTCGCCCGTGTAAAGGCGTCCCTGCTTCCTTCTTGGCTAGTTCGTCCGCTGCCTCGTTGCCTTCCAACCTAGCATGGCCTGGAACCCAAAGTATCCAGACCTTGTTGGACGAGCCGAGTGTATTCAGTCTCTCAAGGCATTCCCATACCTGTTTAGACTTCACCTGCTTGGCTATCAGTGAGAATAGCTATGTTCTGCCCCTGTAGTTCCTTTGCAGATTAAAGGAGGCACATTTGTCTATGCGTATATTTAGGGTGAAAAGGATCCTTTTTATCCGCTTTCGGAATAAAGACCACTTTTGCCCGTCTCCATGTCCTTGGTATTTATCCATGTGCTATGCTCCCCCTTACCACCCTCTGGATAAGTGCTGGGAAAATGCCACCTACTCCGGGAGATTTCAGTGGTTTGAAAGTTCCCAATGCCCATCTTAGCCTAGCTTCTGAGCATACCTCTTTTGCTAGTTTCCAGTTCTCCTTCCTTCCCCTTTTATTCGTTGTTGGGGTGTCAGGCAGACTATTGTCGCCTGCCACCGTAGAGTAAGATCCCGGGAAATGAGTTCTGAAAAACAGGTGTACCCTGTCCTCCTCATTCTCGGTAAATGTTCCCTCTTCATTTTTCAAGCAGACAGAGGATATTCCCCCGTCTTTGGCTACAGCCTTGTACAGCCTGGTTGCTTCTGTGATCTGTTCGATGCCTTCACAGAATTCCCTGAAGCTGTTCCGCTTCGCTTTCCTGATCGCGTTGCTATACGCAGTCATTTTTGTACCTCTGCCAGTCCCTGGTTTGTTTTGCCCAGTTAAAGAGTTTTCGTGCCTCACTCTGGTTAGGTTCATGTTCCACCATGGTACATCCCTTGATGACTTGACTGTCTTAGCCAGACAGCTGGCCTCATATGCGTCAATGACGATTGTGTTGAGGTTTTCCACCACCGTTTCTATTCCAGTTTGCTCCTGATGTCACCGCCCTCTTGAAGGTGGGCAATGTTGTTGCTCAAGTGCGTTGCGTAGGATTTCCAATCCGTTCTCTTGGGATTCCTTATTATTCTTTCTATTTCGGAGTCACCCTCAATGTCGAATCTGATTATCCTGTAATCAGACATTGAGGGTTCATCCGACACCCTCCAATTCCTGATCATTCCGTTTATTAGGGTATTTCCTAGAATTATATCTAGTACCTCCTGTCTAGTGCTGGTCACAAATGGTGGAGTGTTCCCTACGTTCCTATTTCTAACTTATTGCTAAGAATAAATTCAAGAAGGTACTCACCTTCCCCAGATTTCGTGGTGGGCGTTGGCATCGCAGCCGTGAAGAAGTGGTAACGCCCTCTCCTCGCAATACTTCGTCAGTTTTGCGACTTGTTCCGCTGGAGCCCGGATTTCGTCTCCTGGGAAGTATCCCGATGCCACAACTGTCTCTCGAGTGCTCCTCCCGGCTTCTAATGAGATTTGGATAGCCACAAGGTCCCCGGTTAAGAACTCTGAAAGACATATGTATTTTAAATTACGTTTGAGAATTATGCAAGCTATTGGTTTTTCACAAGAGGAGTCCCAAATTACCTGCATGCTTCCTCCTTGCAGACCGCGAAACTACCCCCGATATACCCAGGGCTCCTGAGCCAGCACTATTCCAATGTTCTCCTTGGAATTTGCCCTTGCAATCATTGCAGATGCAGCTCTCGCATGGTGGAGTTTTATCTGGGCTATCTTAGTGCTGGCTATTGGCTCCGTTACTGTTTGGAGCTCTTCTCCACTGTCGGAGTGTCACCCTCCTCCTCCGACATGGCGCTTTCCTGCGCATCGCTGTCCACCCCGAGCCCTAGGAGTCCTAGGTCTAGGTCGTCCAGCTTCTGCCCTTCACTGGGCAGCAGGTCTATTTCCCTGGTTGATCCAGTCTTTTCCGCCTCTATGGCTTTCGAGACTTCTTCAGGAACCTCGGCATGTTTTCCACCCGATGCCTCCTCCGAGGTATCTTTCCTCGGCTTTTCCCTGTGCACATGCACGGGTATGTTGCCAAATCGATAGTTGATATGACAACTCCAACGTTTAATTGCCTCCAGGGATCGGTCATCCACCCCGATCGTGAGGAGTTTACCCTTGCCCTCCACCTTGCTTCTGAAGACTCTCCATAGTCGGGTATGGAGATCTTCATTCTGAGCAATTAGGAGGCTCATAAGGTCTTCGATTTCTATTGCCGCGGCTTTTGGCAGGAAAACTGTTACCATGTGGGCTCCTGGTATATCTTGTTGACAGTTCCACCGCTTCCCAGCCTGACAATCTAGGAACTATGGTTCTAACCCATTCTGCGGTGTCTTCCGTCGCGCAGTCCACCAGTATAAGGCCTGGTCGAAAGCGTATCCTGGTGAATATCAGTTTCGACGTCCAGCCCTTGATCGTCTGCTTGGCGACAAGGTCCTCAATGATTTCCTGCTCCTCACGAGTGAGTATTTGCTCGGGAAACCTTTTTGGCAGTATGGCCAGTCGAATGTCCTTGACCGCATTAGCATAGCTAATGGCAGGCTTCCTGGGTCCTGCCTTCACTCCTGACCTGCCTGGGTTTCTCCCCCTTGGGTTCAGGTTTGAATTTTTGGGAGCATTCCCTTCATGCGGGCTGATCTCTGCTGCTCCCCGACTCCCCAGTCTAGATCCGTAACGTCTTGTTATTAGTAGGGTCACCTCGTACAGGGTGTGGCTATCACCACTCACTAACGGTCTTGGTAGAGGCTTGGCCCCTGAAAAGGCACACACCGTCCCACAGGAGAGACAGCTCATCTTCAGAGAGAGATAGGTTGGCTTCAGGGAACTATGTTCCGCGTCAGTCTATCCTGCAGTGCACTGCTTGACCCCTTCAAACCCCTTCAAAACCGTAAAGGTACACTACATGACCGGAGTACACTGTAAGAGGCAATATGGTCAACATTGCGCTCGCCCGTTATTAGAACCCTGATTTGTCTAAGGTACTCGCTCACAGCTAGTGGACTGGTATCTGACATCCAATTACGATACAAATCTCTCCACCACCAGTAGGATTTGAACCGCAACTTAAGCTATTCAAAAACGTCACATAGCACAAGAAATATATAAGTGTATAGTGTATATTACATATGTATATATAGAGAATAAGACGACATAAGGGTTGAGCATAAGGCAACTGGCACTCAAAATTAGCTTAAATGAGAACCATCATACCATGAATTATTGTATTCATGTATTGTATCCGTAAGATTTACATTCAATTGGCTGTCGGTTAACTAATACTGATTTCAAAAGCAGTAAATAGAAATCTATAATATCCCGAGGAACACTTAGAGAATATCTGGTGTCGAAATAGTGTTGGTATTACATTCATTCGCCTTTCTAATTATCACTTCTGTGCATACCTCAAACTGCTTTGATATAGCCCCAATCAATGCTAACTTAATTCCCTGATAAGTCTTTCCTTAATCTCATTACGGACTTTATCCCGCAAACCCAGCGAAATTTTCATACTCCCGTGAGTAATTTGCAATCGATTTATCAATGATAAGGTAGCTGATAAAATGACGTTTAATATGACTAACTATTCATATATTAATGTTTTATTAGTTACAACAAATATTCCATAATTAGGCGTATGTCCCTAAATTGCGTTTCCTAAGCACTTTCCTTTTATTTTTGGCAATGCAAAGTTAATCCCTTTCATTACACAGATTATACAATTCAAAATACCCATTCTACGGCTATTTTCCATGCACTCCTATCTTAGTTGTATATCACTATCTAACAACGAATTCGGCATGCACAAATGGGCTTTCGTTAAAATGAAAGCTTCGATAAATGTGAATATATAGATGCTTGTGGAAAATAAACTAGACAGCATAATCGAAGTTAAAAAATTTAGATAACACACTTTTGTATGTATATCTACAGCGTCTTGGAAGACTTGAGACTTGGAGTAAATAATATTCAGTTTATTAACTATCTTCAGTTACACTGGAAGGCTGTGCGGACGGGAGCCTCCAAAATGGGAAATACATTGCGTCTTGTTTTTGTTTTTATATTCGCGTCGTTGATTGTAAAAAGCGAATCAGCCAAAATTCTGGGTTTGTTCGCAACATTTGGCAGATCGCATCTCATAATAGATGAAGCGGTCATGCAGCCGCTAATTGATAGAGGACATGATGTTACGATCGTTACTACGTTACCTCTACACAGCCCAATTAAGGGCTGTCGTCATATACAGTTAAACGTTCCGCCTCCACCGAAAAATTTAAGATCAGGTGCAAACATGGAGTCCGGAAAATTCACGAACATGTGGCAAAACTATAAGAAGTTCATGGAGTTTTCTCTCCAATATGGCAATAGAACTCTTAATGATCCAGCAATGAGACAGCTAATGAGCGAGGAGGTTTTCGACCTGGTCATCCTCGATGTTTACTTCAACACTTTTCAAATTGGTCTGGCTGCCCATTTCAAGTGTCCATTTGTTTTCATCATAATGCAACGGCCCATCAAACTTTTCGGCGATCTCGTTGGGAATCCCTTGGAGCTGACTTACGTACCTAACGTGATCATGGGAAACATACAACCGATGAGTTTCCTAAATAGAGTTAAGAACGTTTTAGCAACATTTGTCGGAGAATATGCTTCAGCTTGGTATCTAAACTACAGAATGGAAGAGTTTTATAAGTAAGAGGTAAATTCGTTGAGTACCAGTTCTGCAATTTTAAATATGCTTTTTATCTTACACAGCTACAACTTCCCATCGGGACGATTCCCCAGTTATAAAGAAATGATCAGGAATATTTCACTTATTTTGACCTGCAGCCATTTCTCAGAAGGAACCGTGAGACCAAATGTTCCAGCTGTGATTGAGATTGCAGGAATTCAAGCGAAGTCGAAACCATACCCACTTCCAAAAGTAAGTATTATTGCAATTTTGTTGATCTAAGTAGCTTTACTATATTTTTGGCTTTTAGATGATAATGAATGGTGCCTATGAAAATAAACTAATTTTCATCAACGGCGCAACAACCGGTATCCGGTCTAGGCCTGCCTTAATAAGGAACTCCAGACATTCCGGTTTTGCCCCGAGGTTCACCAATTCGATATCCCTAAAAGCTGTCTGGCGTCTTGGTCTAGGCCATCGCTCTATCTTAGGCAGGGTCTGCCTCGTCCTCTTTTTCTACCATAGATATTGCCCTTATAGACTTTCCGGGTGGGATCATCCTCATCCATACGGATTAAGTGACCCGCCCACCGTAACCTATTGAGCCGGATTTTATCCACAACCGGACGGTCATGGTATAGCTCATAGATTTCGTCATTGTGTAGGCTACGGAATCATCCATCCTCATGTAGGGGGCCAAAAATTCTTCGGAGGATTCTTCTCTCGAACGCGGCCAAGAGTTCGCAATTTTTCCTGTTAAGAACCCAAATTTCCGAGGAATATATGAGGACTGGCAAGATCATAGTCTTGTACAGTAAGAGCTTTGACCCTATGGCGAGACGTTTCGAGCGGAACAGTTTTTGTAAGCTGAAATAGGCTCTGTTGGCTGACAAAAACCGTGCGCGAATTTCATCATCGTAGCTGTTATCGGTTGTGATTTTCAACCCTAGATAAGAGAAATTGTCAACGGTCTCAAAGTTGTATTCTCCTATCCTTATTCTTCCGGTTTGACCAGTGCGGTTTGATGTTGTTGGTTGGTTCGTCTTCGGTGCTGACGTTGCCACCATATATTTTGTCTTGCCTTCATGGATGTGAAGCCCAAGATCTGGCGCCAATCGCCGCCTGCTCGATCTGGATGAAAGCAGTTTGTACGTGTCGGGTGGTTCGATTCGATGATGTCGATATCGTCAGCATAGGCCAGTAGTTGGGTGGACTTAAAGAGGATCGTACCTCTTGCAGAGCATCCCAGATCACTTTCTCGAGGGCCAGGATAAAAAGGACGCATGATAGGGCATCCCCTTGCCGTAGACCGTTGTTGATGTCGAATTGTCTTGAGAGTGATTCTGCTGCTTTTATCTGGCCTCGCACATTGGTCAGGGTCAGCCTATAAACTAATACATCTTCTAATTTGGAAGACTAAATAAGCAAAGCTCAAAACTGAAGTGATTATTATTAATTCATACCTGCTTGTCTACTACGAGCTGTAACCTGGACCTACGGAAAAATAACAAAATCCATTCTATTTGTTATTTAATAGGCTTTGCTTTAGTTTAACATCATTTCTACATGAAATCTATGGTTTTCGAGTAATTTGCGAAAAATCGTTGAAAAACAGGAATTTTTTCGATGAAAAACCGACACGTTTGAACATGAATAACTCGAAAACTAGTATTTGTACTTTTTTCATTGCATTGTGTAACCTTAATAAGTTTTCTTTTTTATTTTTCTCTATGATGTGTCAGGAAATCTTCCTTGTTTTTTTTCATTTATGGCCTAAGGTAACTTTTCCATTGTTACATTTTTGAAGTTGTATGTAAAACAAAACCTTACCAAAATGAGTTCATTGCCTCTCTGTTCGTTTCTCCGCCTAGCTCTATGTCTGCTACACGTTCTTTTCTTGGTGGAGGAACTGTGAACGGACAGGCAAGCAGTGAGTTACATTCTTTTATATTTTTTTTTTTTTTTTTTTAGGGTAGAGTAGGTAAATGCATTTACGCACATAATGTTGGATTTCCGCAACGATGGGGAAACGGACTGCCAATTAAACTCTTCTCCCTTGCGTTTTATGTGGCTTTACACTCCTTAGCAAAAAAGGCAACGGGAATCACTTACACAATCACCATCCAAGCCGGATCAGAGACAGTTCGGCGGGTAGGCGCCACGCGCAAAACCTTTCACCTCTGCGCTTGCTCAAGGTGCCTACGATATATCTTCTTGCCAACAGCATCAGCCCATACCTCCCCGTCGTAGAGCAGAACATACTGGATTGTATTCATTAGGAGACGTCGCCTGCGAGATGTACGGCCCCCAAACTTCTGCTGCAGCCTTGTCCTGTACTGTCTTGATTTGCTCGGAAAAACTCATTTTTGGGTCGAGGTATTTGACCGGTGGTTTTGACTCAATTATCTGCTCGCCGATCGATATGGGAAGCAGAGTCTGAACTCTCTCGCAGTGAAGATGACTCTTCCGTTTTTACCAGTGTAAGGGTTTCTTGCACTCTCTGCCTCTGCAGAATGTTCCCAGATTTGCAAAACTCTGCGAACACTTCAGCCGGGAAACCACTGAATAGGTGATTTCCGGGGATAGGAGGATAGGAGAAAAAGTTTCTGAGAAAACTCCATATCAAAGACAGACGGGCAAACAGAAAAACGGTAAGCCAGTTTTAATAAGGTTTTACTTTACATAAGACGGAGGCTGTTCTTACACAGCTCGTAGAAGAATTATGTAGCCATAATTCTAGATCAAGGATATATGGACAAACCAACTACAGTAAAGGTGACTACCGCCAATAAACCACGATGCAACACTGGCAGAAATGTAGATAATGCCAAATTTGTTTGCTCCTATTCGCAGATGAACAATGACCGAGAAGTATTGTAATGAATGTAATGAAGTTGCCACACAAATAATTAAAAGTTTGTAATGCAGCCGAAAAAATTCAAATTATGCCGAATAAATTATAATATTGTTGCGCTGCGTCCTAAAAGAACTACTGTGTCTTTTTGCTGGTTATAGTATACTTTTTGACGAAAGTATGTCAAACAAGCCTATAGCTCACAAGAACTTTATTATGTTCCCTACTTCCAAGCATTTCAACTTGGCATTTAGTATTAAATATTCTCCCACGCGCCTCAACCCACTTTCAGGACACCGTCCTAGAACATGTGTGGAGGTTTCATCACTCTTCTCATAGAATCAGTGTCCGTGGATATGCCTAACTTAACCAGGTGATAGTTTAGCCTGCAGTGACCAGTGGGAATTTCTATTGTGAGGCGGAGGCTTTCTTTGGCGAGATTTAAACAATCTTTCGAACGCTGGGTTCGTACCCTCCTCAGCCGCTTTTCTTTGTTTTTTGGCGTGGTAGCCATAAACCCATTTCAAAATTCATAGAATCGTTCTCACCCGTATAACGGCACTCAAGCCCCCTACCTGGGGACTCATTTTTGAGTCGAGAGTCAGTCCAAGGTATTTGACCGGTGGTTTTGACTCAATTGTCTGCTCGCGGATCGATATGGGAAGCAGAGTCTGAACTCTCTCGCAGTGAAGATGACTTCTTCCGTTTTTTCCAGTGTAAGATTGAGCAGCCATCCATCTTTTTACCTGTCACATCAACATGTCAAATTTACTTTGCGCCTATTTTACAGTGCATCCGGCAACGAACGCCGCAACTGCATCTTCATAACTGACCAGATGCGACTCTTCTGGCATGCCGAGTCTTAGCAGAGTATCGTAGGAAGCGTTCCAGAATTGGGGCTCTAGAATGGATTCCGCGCTATCCCGACGAGACCTTCAGCCGCCTCTGACCCTGTAGCGTCTCAATGAGCGGGGAGCGGTTTCTCAGTTAATCTCTGAAGGGAAGCTTCTCATTTAGAGCCAAACCAGTTGCTCAAGTCTTTAGAGAACAAGTGGACCTAAAGAAATCTTCAGAAAATGTGAGGCTTATAAGTCTGCTACTCATCCCCTCAAAGGTGCTTGAAAAATTACTGCTTTAAAAAGTATCACCACATTTAGTGGGAAACAAAGTAATTCCTAATCAGTTTGGCTTTTGAGAGAAGCATGGCACTATATCGAGTATCGACCGACACTCTACGTCATCTATACCTCAGGTCAACCAATTGATATCAATTTTAATCTTAACTTCAACGTTTGCAGATGATACTGCCATTTTGAATCTCCACACCGATCTCAGTTTGCTTCAAAAAACTTACAAATCCATGGAAAATTCGAAAGCCGAAGTTGCTGAGATCGCTCTTTGCACTCTAGCCGATAGAAAATGGTTGAGCATACCATTGTCCAAATACTTTTATAGAATAAAATCCTCTCTAGGAAAATACAATATAAAAGTGGTCGGACACATCAGAGACACAACACTTAAAAGACAATTAGGAAGCGAAAAAGACCCATTAACGGAAGAGGAAAAAAGTGGAATTTACAAATTTAATTGGAAAGATTGCGAGATGGCCTACATTGGCCAAACAAAATGCCTTATCACGACTAAGTTTCAAAAACACTTAAAGAAAGTACAGAAGGGGGGTGGGGACGAGGTACCAACACGGTGCGTTCATCGGTAGCGATGCACGTCATCGGGGAGGGTCATTCTGTGACGAGGCCAAATCTGGAGCTGGTACGATAAGTGAATAAGCCAAACACCTTGGACGCATGTTAAGTCGTTAGAAAAACCTCCTGGGCATGGAAACTTTGGTTATCGGGTTCATGAATTGAACAATGTCAGCTATAGCGCCACCACCCCCATGGAGTGTCCTCCAGCATGGCCTCATTTGCTCTCAGAGCTTCAACAAATCTGCCGGTCTTCACTTTCGCGACGTTCTTCTCCCAGAAAGAATGCCCGTGTTGCGCACACCGAGAAGTGGCGCCAACCACTTCGAACGCGATATATTGATGGTTGCTTGCCGAGAAGTCTTTCAGAACTCGCTACTCGTCCACCAGCGACACCGGCGAGTCCGGTTGCGTTTCCCTGGCAGCCTAGACCCCGGAACGTTGGGGTGGATCTGGTATTCAAAGCTGCGAGTTCTGTTTTGGCCGCAGTTCGAGAATTCGTTTCTCTCTGGAGTCGAGATGAGGTAAGCCTTTAAGTCACCCCGACCAGAATCAATCGACAAGTTTGTGCCGGTTTTGCCGTTCTGAGTCTGACTTGCCTCACAACGCCTCCCGGATCTCTAAACGACTCGGTTACTGGCGCCATGCTACGAATCAGTGTATAGTGGACTCTTCCATTTGTAGCGTTTTTACAAGTCGCCTTAGTAATAATTTTTAAATTTCGATCAAAGCTTCCTTTGTAACTCCTGGCTCTTACGCCACCGCTTCATTGCGGGTTTTCTCTGAAAGCCCGTCCCATTTAACATGGGAGAAGACCACGTTGAACTGGGAAATGTACTGTGGTTAACACCTAAAGATAATCTTGATTGCTCAAGGGGTTATATTGGTCTACTATAAAGAATGGCTTCCCAAATACATACTGCGGTGTATTAACCCCCAAAAGTCACGCCACGGATAGCATTCTTTTCAAGTACCCAGAATGGTAGACTGCCTCTGATTATTAGTGTCCCATGTGGTAAATGAGCCACATTATAAATTCCTTCAGTCTTCGACCCGTTCTTCAATTGAATGGTCTATCCAACAATTGAGAAGAAGAAGAAGAAGAAATCAAATATACTTTGAAATGATTTAAACTAACTCAAGTCTCTGCTAAAGGTAGTAATTTCTTGCACCGGGGAGCAAGGACAGAATCGATTCTTCAATAGTCAACCCTCAAAATGGTACGTACTTCGACTACGATCATAGCATCCAAAATCTCTCAGGACCGGCAAAGTAGTATCACTGGGGCAAGTGAAATGGGCATTCAATTCGTTCCATAGATAGAAGTCTGTAGTCTGTATGCATATTCGGAATATGTAACGTGCATGCCAAGCACATGCATATATTCCAATTAACAGGCGTGACCGCTTGAATGCAACTCTGCATGTAATCCACAGCTGGTGCCTCTGTAACAGACTCACGGTGAACGCTAAGAAGACTGGACAGTTCACTAGGAACGTCAAGTAGGGCAGTTACACGCTATTCACTTTAACAGAAGCGGAAATCGTAGTGGTGCAAACAGTCAAGTACTTAGGAGCATGTCTTGACTCCAAACTAATGTGGAAGCACGATATCCTGGAACATTATTAGATTACTCCAGTGCAGTACTGCGATATATAAGACATGGGAACTTTCGCTGCAACGGATTCATTGGATGTACGTATTCATAATAATAATCGTTGGCACAACAATCCAGTTGGATCAGGGCCTTGAAGTGCGTTACAGCACTTCATTCAAGACCCTAACGGTACATTACAAGATTACAGTACGCTGTAGAGACAATGTGGTTAACATCGCGCTCGGCCGTGATTATTACCCTGGCTTGACCCAGGTATTCATTCACAGCTGAGGGAACTAATATCCAACGTCAAGTCACAGTACAAATCCCACTGTCACAAGCGAAATTTAAACCACTTCCGTACGAAAGCCTAGTGCGCTAACCACTGAGCTATCCGGAGAAATATATCCATAATAAAGCAATTTAAATGGATTCCAGACGGAATATATTGCCATTCCATTGGCAGCAGAAGAATGCTCTCGACAATAATGGCAGGTTCACACCATTCGAGTCTGTTCCGACAGTGGGACAGCGTTATCAGCACTAAAAAGCAACAACATATCAAACCATTTGGTGTGAAGTTGCCACCAGTTGCTACTGAAACTTGGCGGACTAAACGAAACAGTCCTGATGTGGGTGGCAAACCACTCAAACATCGCTGGTAATAAGGGAGCTGACTGACTGGTTCGTCAAGATTCTGGATCCACAATGGTGGGGCCGCAGCCAGTTTTTGACATCCGTTCATCCACTGGGCCCTACCCTGAAAGGTGAAATTGCAAGGAGTCAAGCAGCCGAGTGGAAAAAATCTATGTGGAAAAAATTGGGATGATAGTTTCAGCTATATGCAGCCAATCTGAGGAAGAGGAAGAGAAGACCCTGCACTTCATATGAAGCCGTCGGGCCTCCTCAGATCTAAGACGAAGACGGTAAGGTTTTCTTCGAAGGAGAATCTGTGCACTCTCTGCCTCTGGAGAATGTTCTCAGATTTGCAAAACTCTGCGAACACTTCAACCGGGAAACTATTGAGTAGGCGATTTCCGGGGATAGTACAGTGAGACGTGCTCTATTTTATAGCCTATATTACTGCAGTGTGTCGTGATTCTAGGATGAACTTAATAGGATCTGCAAACAATTTCTAAAAAATATAGTAACATACTGTTATTAACTTTATTAGAGCAAATGTTAGCATGTAGGGTATTTTTGGATCCACTTTCCAGCCCCAAGGCTCACTCCTCTTGTATCAAATGCTGGAACTGATGCCAGCTTTGAAAAGTACTAATCTATAATAAATCTTTCATTTCATGCACCACATACTATGTTTGTATGTATGCCCCTCCCCCTTAAACTCAACGTAGAACAATGTTACTTAATGCATCCGTGGGCGTTGAGAGTTTCTACTTTCCCAACAAAAGTCACATCAATAGGAGAAAAGGTTTCTGAGAAAACTCCATATCAAAGACAAACGGGCAATAAACCGCGATACAACACTGGCAGAACTGTAGGATAATGCCAAATTTGTTTGCTTCTATTCGCAAATGAACAATGACCGAGAAGTATTGTAATGAATGTAATAAAGTTGTCACACAAATAATTAAAAGTTTAGAATGCAGCCAAAAAAATCAAATTATGCCGAATAAATTTTTTGCTTTGCTGGTTATAGTATACTTTTTGTCGAAGGTATGTCAAACAAGCCTATAGCTCACAAGAACTTTATTATGTTCCCTAATTCCAAGGATTTCAACCTGGCATTTAGTGTTAAATATTCTTCCAGCGCCTCAATCCACTTTCAGGACACTGTTCTAGAAGATGTGTGGAGGTTTCATCACTCTCCTCATAGGATCAGTGTCCGTGGATATGCCTAACTTCCTCAGGTGATAGTTTAACCTGCAGTGACCAGTGAGAATTCCCACTTTGATCCAGAGGCTTTCTTTGGCGAGATTTAAACAATCTTTCGAACGCCGGATTCGTACCCCCCTCAGCCGCTTTTCTTTGTTTTTTAGTGTGGTAGCCATAAACCCATTTCAAAATTCACAGAATCGCTCTCACCCGTATAACGGCACTCAAGTCCCCTACTTGGTCATCTCGTCTGTTTCTTTATTTCCTTCTAATCCAGACTCTGTTGAGGACTTCCACTACTTTTTCCAACTCTATTTTCCTCCTAATGTCACCACTCACGCGTTGGTGAACCATGTTCTCAGTCAGGTGTACAGATGTCCCAATCTGTTCTTCTGGGATTCCTTATTATTTTATCTGCTTCCGAGTTGCCTTCAATACCGAATCTAATTATTCTGTCATCTGACATAAACGACTCATCCGACATCCCCAATTCTTGACCAAGCCGCGCCTCAGAGTGTTCCATAGAGTTATGTTCAGTATCATGGCAAATTGAAATTGCTATGGTCACGAAACCATCCTCAGTGGCCACACATAGTGGGTAGTTCCAGGTCTTAGTGCACGCGAAACAGTCTAACTATCAACGTAGTTGCATAGAGTTAGCGGGACTACCTTTTCCTCGCGAGGCCTTTCGTGTCGTTGTCTAGGTTGCACTACTTGTGGCTGTCCTAAATGAATACACATGGTTGTATTAGGAACAAATTGAAGATAAGAAGAAGAAATCACACCTACCCGTCTTGGCCCTGGACGAAGCCGAAGGTGGATAGTCATGGGCATAGAACAGCATGTCAACCACATGCGAAGGCGAAGCTACAACCTTTTCCAGCTGCGCACTCACGAGCGTGGAAATTTCCGCTAAATTTCGTGCGCGGAGCTCTTTCCGTTAGGTGTGCATTCTCAAATATATGAACCAATTACGTTTAAATACAATGTCGATGTTCCCTTTTGAATGGTCATGTAACATTCAACATATTATATACAAATCGACAATTTGGAAGAAAAGATGAGAATATTGCATATTAGCGGATGCATTCCCTTTTTGGTCGTCTCTAAAAAGGCGAAGAAAGGGCTGCACCTTCCGCATAGACGCGGACACTACCTCGATTGACGTCGATGTTTCCCCAGATCTCATAGAGGACATTATCGAGAAGTTCTGTGCCTTCCTCTTGCAGAAATTTGCAAGTATAATGACTAATTCCCGTGAGATCTCGATGTTGTCCCCTGGGAAGAATTCTGACGCCTCGACTGCCTATCAAGTTGCTTTGCCGACTTCCAGTGCAGCTTGGAGAGTCACGAGGTTTTCAGTTAGAAAGTCTGAAAGACATATATAATTTGAATTTGGCTTGAGAATAATACAAGATCTTGGCTTTTCGCAAGAGGAATCCGAAATTACCTGCATGCTTCGCTTGCTAACCGCGAATCTGCTCCCGTTCACCCAGAGTTTTGGAACCAGCACTAACTGTACGTTATCCTTAGAACTTGCTCTTGCAATCACTGCCGATACAGTGTATAGCGGAGGTTTATTTAAGCTATTTTAGTGCTGACCATCAGTTCCATTAGTACTTGGAGTTCTTCTCTAATACTGGAGTATCTTCGTTTTCCTCCGACATGGCACTTTCTTACATTTCGTTGTCCGATCTGAGCCCTAAGAAGTCCAAGTTTAGGTTGGCCAGCTTCTATTCATGGCGGCAAGTCTACTTCCCTGTGAAATCCAGCCATTTCAGTCTTTATGACCTTCCCGAAGATCTCTGTTGGTTTTCCCCCGATGTGTCCTTAGATATATCTTTCCTTGGTTTTTTACTGTGCACGTGCACAAGTAT
This sequence comes from Hermetia illucens, assembly GCF_905115235.1. NCBI lineage: Eukaryota > Metazoa > Arthropoda > Insecta > Diptera > Stratiomyidae > Hermetia > Hermetia illucens. Next base: position 93,224,554 of record NC_051849.1, on the reverse strand, counting down.
GCTGCCAGATCTATAACTGATAAGTCAGTTATAATCTGTAATTGCCCCAAGGATCGGACGTCGACCCGGATGCTGAAGAGTTTGCCTTTGTCCACCTACGCGTAGAGGTTCCCCGTACCAATCGCTGTGGCTTTGAAAAGGTCGACCGCCACCATGTGTACTTTTGATATATCATTCCCAGTACATGTCTGTTCCTTGCAATTCTGCCAGTTTAGGGACCATAGTCCTAAGGCAATCGGCCGTGTCCTCCGTTGTGCAGTCTACCAGTATAGACGAGCTCCTTATTTCCTCCCTTACACATCTCCGTTACGATGAGGCCCTCAATTATATCCTGCTGTATGTATGATCAATGTAGTCACTATAAACATAAATAATATTTCGTAATTACTATCCTTTTACCAGACTTAATGACAGTTGATTCAACTATTTAATATTTTCATTGCATTGCTCATCAAGATAATTACTCAGAAAAATGGTTTCACTCAAAGCATCAATTCTTTGTTACATTTTTGAGGCAGATTTGAAGGCGAAATAAACTAAGTGAAGATCAGAAAAGATAGAATTTTATATTTTCATAAAGTAGAACATTTGAAGCTGAGCATTTTTTGAGTAGAGATTTCAGAAATTATTCACAGCCTAATATCAACTAATTAGTGTTCTAACATAGCTGTAATGTTTGAAACAATTTACATCCTATTTACTTCACTAAGTAGTTGAAACTTATCTTCAGTTTAAAGAAAATAGATGCAATTTTAAAATTAATATTCCGTACTCTTTCTCCATAGGACATTAAGGAGTTTTTGGATAGCGCTAAAGATGGAGCAGTGTATTTCAGTCTTGGTTCGAATATTCGCAGTGTTGATATGAATTTAGAAAAAATCAAAATTCTCTACAAAGTTCTTTCTGAATTGAAACAACGTGTTATATGGAAATGGGAAGAAGGCGCACCTCCTGGCCGTGCATCCAACATTTTATTCAAACAGTGGTTTCCTCAAGATGATATTCTAGCACACCCCAACGTCAAACTGTTCATCACACATGGCGGACATGGCAGCGTAGTTGAATCGAAGTATCACGGAGTGCCGATGGTTGGTATTCCACTTTTCTCTGATCAGTTTTCGAACGTGAACGATGTAGTGAAGGCTGGATACGGTCTAAGCTTGAGAATAGAAGAAATTACTGTCGAGAAGTTTAGGTCTACTGTCGAGGAAGTCCTCTACAATCCCACATATAGGATCAAACTTCAGGAGTTTTCCCGAATTTACAGAGATAGGCCTATGAGCCCCAAAGACACAGCCGCTTATTGGATAGAATACGTTATTAGACATAGAGGTGCCAAGCATATGCAGAGCCCAGCTGTACACATGAATTTCATTCAATTGTATGGGCTTGATGTGTTTGCCTTTTTATTTGTAATACTTTATGTAGTATTTAAGGTTTTATTCTTTGTGTTTAGGAAGGTCGTTCATTTACTTTTCGGCAGAAAATATAAAAATCAAAAGCAGGATAGTAACAAGCAGAAGAAAAATCAGTAAACGTCGACTTTGAAATTTTGAGACTTTTGAGATTTTTGAGACTATTTTAAATAAATTTGTATTTTTATAAGTAGAGAAGTCTTTGCTGAGTGTTTCATTGACTACTTCTGGTATATCTGACAGGGGTCGTATGTGACATGACAACTTTCAGCGCAAATGCAACACTTTCTCTATGCCTGACGACAGGCAACAAGAGAAAGAATGGAGTGTGAATAACAAAATTAGAATTGCTTCCTGAAAAATACAGGTATTTTAGAGATCTATCTATTAAGTCGAGTTTGTGTCACTACACCTTAATAACAAGGAGAGAAAGAAAAAGACAATTAGCGAAACATATGCCCAAAAAGGAAGCGGAGTTTATGTTCTCCGCGGGCGTCGCGGGCGAGAGTGCCAAACCAACACCATTGTATGCTAGAGTGATTTTAATGAGTTTTCGAACGAAAAATCGAAAGCCAAAGTCCTATATATCAGTATTAAAGAGATACAAAAGGGAGGGACATTCAGGCTTTAAAGAAACTGACTAGAAAGAAACTTAACACACGGAAAGGGTTAACAGTTTTATTAAAATAAATAGGAATAACGTTGGAATATTTCGTTACACGATGACTTCTTTGGTACGCAGCTTAAACTCACACAAATTAGGCAATTTAGACCTACCATAACGCACATCCAAAAGATTTGACATACAGCTGGTAGGATCAAGTCGTATTTACAAGCTAAAATCCCAGCTGGCTAAGGAAAAGGGCCGAAAAACGGTAGAGGAGATGACCGGCATATATAAAATCTCTTGCTCAGATTGTCCGAAGGTGTATATCGGACAAACGAAAAGATTGGTAACTACCAGATTTAGGGTGCATACGAAGGAGGCAGAGTTGGCTGTCAAGTACTACAGAAAACTAACAAAATCCACGGTGGCTAAACATATGGTGGAATGCGGCTATAAAATAAGCGCCGATGATTTGAAAGTTTTAAAACAGGTAAGGAAAATTAACCAGCTGGACGCCTATGAAAGCTTGTTCATTAGCAAACAACCGGTAGACACTAGGTTGAATTCAGATCTGGGTAGTTGCTAGTCATCATCATCAACGGCGCAAGAACCGGTATCCGGTCTAGGCCTGCTTTAATAAAGAACTCCATCCCGGTTTTGCGCCGAGGTCCACCAATTCGATATCCCTAAAAGCTGTCTGGCGTCCTGACCTACGCCATCGCTCCATCTTAGACAGGGTCTTCTTTTTCTACCTTAGACATTGCCCTTATAGACTTTCCAGGTGGGATCATCTTCATCCATACGGATTAAGTGACCCGCCCACCGTAACCTATTGAGCCGGATTTTATTCACAACCTGACGGTCATGGTATCGCTAATAGGGTCCCAAAAATTTTTAAGAGGATTCTTCTCTCGAACGCGGCCAAGAGTTCGCAATTCTTCTTGCTAAGAACCTAAGTCTCGGAGGATAACATGAGCACTGGCAAGATCATAGTCTTGCACAGTAAGAGCTTTGACCCTATGGTGAGGTGTTTCGAGCGGAACAGTTTTGTAAGCTGAAATAGGCTCTGTTGGCTGACAACAACCGTGCGCGGATTTCATCATCATAGCTGTTATCGGTTGTGATTTTCGACCCTAGATAGAAGAAATTATCAACGGTCTCAAAGTTTTATTCTCCTTAATTATTAGCCATTAGAATGTAATTAAATATTTTTCCTTTTACAGGACCTAAATATAAGTTTTTTTAATCTAATTTAGCCATAATTATAATAGTATAGTACATAGTATAGATTTAGACAAGTATATATACAACTAATAAGCCTACTGATGAGCAGACTTGTTAGCACTGATGAAGGAAACAAGTGGTTCTCGAAATATCAGTATTTGCAAGAATAAATATCTACACCAACGAAAAAGAAACAACAAGTTTTTCATTATTTCAGACTACCATAACTTTTTTAATATTATTGAGATGGTATCTACCATAATAGCAGCATTGAACGGAAATACGTGGAGAAGAAAGTCAAACATGAGGCACTGGCTCGGAAAATGAAAGAAATTTAGCATCCCGAAAAAGCGGTTGTAGTTTAGATAATATTGCCAGTCACAGGTATTGTACTAAAAGCACTCATGGCTTCCCTTGATATCCTGGAGCTTTCACGGAGTCTGGTTCAAACCATGCAGAATTATACCATCCTGCATACGTGTTCGTTGTTGCGGGGAGTTCTCGATGGATTCTTCCATTAACCAACGACCACCAGAGCCCCTTTATCTTCTAAATGGGAAGGATCGTCGGAGCCTAAATGCTTGGCACTTAATGCTAGTACTAGGTAAAATCCATCATCTGCTGTGATTGTGACAACTTGGAAATAAGTCCTATGATTTTTTTCAAACTTATCCTTGTGTAAAGTGATCCCAGGTTAAATTTAAGGGAAGTTTTCCAGTAAAATTTAGAAATATACTCCAGGGAACGAGACAGCAGGTGGACTACAATTTCCAGTCTGGAAGCCCTTGCCGTCGAACTGTTCTTTTTTGTTTTTTAACTTCATTTATTATTGTATTTTCCGTTTTTTGCAGAACTAATAATATGTAATCGATCGAAGGTTAGCTTACGCAGAAGAAAGGCTAGATGAATAGATTAATTTTGACACTTAATTTTTATTATTAAATTATTTAACAATTTACTGGCAAGAACTTTTGGGCGATCTTTCGGTTTTTCTTAATAATTACTAGTTTGAGTCAGTATTTCGTCATCTAGGAGGGAAATATTTAGATCCCGATGTAAGCTACAAGTCATGACGAACCTAGTCTTTCTAGAGCAGTTTTATGTCGAAAATGTTTGTTACATCTCATAGTTAAATTCTATAAGTCTAGACGGGATTAACTAATGACTTGTATAAAAGTAATTTGATATCTGACTGCAATTTCGATTGATTGGCAAATAGATAATTTTTTCTCCTAGTTTTATTGGCGATGTTCCTTCTCCAAGTAAATAGTCGATGAAGGTGGAAGCCAAGATATATGACGTTGTTACTTGCAGAATACCGTTTTCCGTTTTGTTCAAGGGTTTTAAAATAAAATTCCAGGAATTTCGAGGAATCTTCAGGGTTTTTATGAGAGCTCAGGAGCCCCGTATCATCCGCAAATGAAGATATAAGAGATTATCGCCAACAGGCAGACTGAAAACATATATCACATATAATAATGATCCTAGTAAGCTTTCTTGGAGAACACCTGCTTTTCTAGGATGAACTACCGAACAATATTTTTTTTGGTTGAAAGGTTGTATTATTGTGGAATCGATGCGGCGCACCTGTTCTGTTGAGCCATACTTTTCCCAGTAGCCGAATTGACGGTCGAGGATTAAATTGCGGCTTGTTAGGAACGATGGAATCGTTGATGCCAACCGTTTTTCAAGCACTTTCTATAAGGTAGGAAGCAGACTTATCAAAAGACATGATGCTACTTGCGTCAGATTTTATCCCCCCGGCGGTCCCCGGGCGGTCGTTCGGTTGTAGTTTCGAATTCTTGGACGGGGCTAATTGGTTTCTGTTTTACTACGGCGCATACCGGGCATTATCGATAGTTGACAGTATGTGGTCCACCACACAGTATGTGGTCCAGCACTCGACGTCACGGGTGCCCCAGAAATCGATTGCAGATAAGAATGGCAGCTGCCGGAAGCGAAGAAGCAGAAATCCGATGGAGTTCTACTCAAGAGCAAGTATCAGAAGGCTTTCTGAACCTATTCTGAACCAGATTGTAAAGAACAAGGAGACCGATACATTCGACGAGTGAAACCAAAAGTACCTCGTTAAATCCGATTTAGTATCAGGCACGTTTTTCAAGGAATATGATAAAAAACACGTAGAAAATCGACAGAGCGAAACCCATTGGTTTCATCTCACAGTGAGGTCAGAAGAATAGAAGAAGAAGCTCAGTTTACTAGAGCTCGGACGGAAAGCAACCACTGCAGATAGCCAACCAGCAGAATCGGCTGCCCGGATACGTACTGCGAAGGCCTTCAGCGATGTAGCCAGAAATGGCTTACAGATGGTAATTTCGTGATCAACACCAGCTTGCTCGTTGAGAGCACATATGTATATGGTTACATTGAAATGATCATTATAACTGAATGAGGAGCCTGTTCGAATCAAAGATTGTGGCTTTTTAAAGTCTTGTATCAAACAAGTCCTTATAAATACCGAATCAATGAATGTCTATCCGTCTGCCCGTTTATTTGTTTGTCCGTCCGTCCCCTTGTTTTTTTTTTTGTAAAGAGGTGGAAATCAACAAAAGACTCTGGCTTAGACACGTTAGAGTGTGGGATTTTTACCCACTAAAACCACAATCGACTCCCCCTTGCCCCGTGAACCAGGTATCACATCACGGGGAGGAGTTAGCAAACTTTAGTTATTTCCCCTATCTTCTATGCACATTTTCCGTTATCAATGCTTCACCTAAAGTTTTCTCTTTCTTTTTCTTTCGTTCCTGAATTTTGGACAGGGGGAGAATATGTGATCTGGGTTCTCGGGGATTCTCGCGCCGTTTGGATAATTGGGCGAATTGTCCAATTCGAACCTATAAAGGTACTGGCGAAATCAAGTAACATTATACTTAATCTCCTTATGTTGTCTCCTTAGCCACTCTTTAATGGTAAAGATCAGCTTGAGTGTAAACCGGCTCTTCCCCGAGCGGTCCCAACGCTCCTACCATCTATTTACGGATATCTCCCTTTCGGCGTCCTTCGTCTGCCACAAAGGAGAGACTGACTTCAGATTGTATGTATGTACTCGTCATCTTATCTGCAAAGATATCAATTGGCGTCATTCCGGAAATAATGCAACCTCATCTGGGCTCCTATAGATTGCACTCAGCTTATGAGCATTACATAATATGCGAAATACCTTCCCCCAAATAGGGGCATAAGGCAAGTTCGTGCTCCCCACTCTGACAATAAGTAGCCTATAAGTGTACCGCGACCCTCCCACGTTTAGCATTAACCTTCTATCATGACTCCCAAGTATTTGATGGTCCGATGGAAGTGATGATGCGATTCCCGATTCTAATTCGGGCGTAATTTCGCTTCCGGCGTTTCGTGATGAGGACCGTTTCCGTTTTTTTCTCCGCAGATCTCCAACAGCTCGTCCGCAGTTACTGCAGGAATTGCCGCCACATTCAGAAATCTTTGAAATATATCAGTGCCCCTCTCTTACTGAGAAAATCACAACTGGATGGTTTGTAGGGATGACCGGCCTCTCAACTGTCCAAAATTCACATCCGTTTCCGAGCAGAGCTCTTTAAAACATTCTCTTGCTCCGTTTGGATTGCCAGCTTGAGGTTCTTGCGGGGTATCTTGTAAACATGTTGCTTTTGTCACTGTACATTCCTACCTACTGCCCTCTGAGCCGTTCGTCTGACTCGATGGTAGACTGATCGAAGGCTGGCCAATCCACTATCCTACCAGTAGTTGGGTCTTCTACTGGGGAATGAGTATCTCCTAGTGACACACACATGCTTGGCGATGCATTGTGTAACATGAAAAGCTCTCTCTTTGGGACTGCCTGCTTTTGTAGATTGGTCTAACCAAACTTCCAAGAAGTTTCCGTAGTCCAATGTTTTTGCACATCAGCCTGATGCCCTGCTCGTTTTTAGGTATCCTGTTTCTTAGTTCAAAGATGATTGCCTGGGGATCGCTGCCGGTATAGTTCTCGCTAACGTACCAGTGTTGGGCTGGTAAAGGTCGGTCTTCGATTGAGGAAGATTTTCCTTTGTGAAGAGGGCTTAGATCACTTTCATTAACCAAAACTAAATCTAACTGGATAAAATAGACCTTTAATAGACTTCGACCCCTTGCACCACTCACCTTGCTTCCCCACTCAAGGGCCCAAGCGTTAAAGTCACCAGGAATCACATTTGGTCTTCGTTCCCCTGCATAGAGAATAAGGTTGTCTAACATGCCTTAAAATTCCGACAATGGTTGGACACGTACATATCGTTTATTTTCTCCCACAAAAAAATATTGGCTGACTCACTCATGGAGCATTGTATAGCTTGACGACCGCACCCCAATATCTTAGCTCGACCGGTCGAGCATGTGACCCATACACCACGGTCATGGTTTCTGTATGGTTCACTTATGATAGCAATTTCCATCTGAGATTCATAAGTGGTCTACTCAAATAAGTCGTGATAATGCAATAATTGAGGTTTATTTGAATAAACCTCATTTTTCCATTGCAGTTGACGTCTTCTTGAATTCAGGTAATTTACGCATCCGACAATTTGCCGGTTATCTCTTCCTTTCTTTCCCCCGCTCAATAGGCATTTGGGTTCCCTATTGCACTCCTTGGCAATATGTCCTTCATCAGATCGATCGGATCAATTAATGCCCCTGGTGCATACCTTCGTGAAGTGTTCAACCATGACGCACTTGAAGCACCTTTTTAATGGAACCTGATCTCGTGGGTGGCAGAAAACGCATCCAACTCCAACCTTTCCGCCGACAATAATTTCTGCGCTGCCTCCAGTTACCATAGGGTTTTCTCAAGCTCATGATGGATTATTCTTCCAGTTCCTCCAAAATAAGTTGCTCTTCTTTTCTGGATGTCATTTCGTCAAGATTCTTACACTGTATGTAGATCTCATGCTATTGGGCCTGAACTGTGACATTCTCCCCAAGCCAGTTCTTCCCTTGTTTGCGAAAGCCTTCAATTTTGTCCAGGTTGGATTTTTTCAGTTCAAAGATAAGATCGCCTTTCTGGGTCCCTCAGATTAGACCTTTTTTAGAATCTTCCCGTATGACAAATTGCCCCTGGGCGAATTCACATTTTTGTTTTCTTCTTCGCCTTTTTATTAACGGCATTCTTCCATCCACTATTTTCGTTCCCCTTGGGATTTCCTTTAATTGCTGGCGCTCGCAGTTAGGGCATCGGTTTTTAAGTTCCGTTCTTCGGAACTGCTTGTGTACTTTTTTTTCTTCTTTTTTTCCTATGCTCTCCTCTGTGATTCCCTAGAAGATCATTATCTTTCTCTCGTTCTCTTTTCTTTGCTGGCAGGTCGCTAGCACTACGGTTCGGTGTCAATTAGGTCATGTGAGACACTGCTGGAATGGCAGGTTTTGACTTTCCTTTGTGACCCTTTTCCTTTTCCTGCGATCTACTATAGAGAACCCTAATGGCTCTCACCATTTTTTTAATAGATTGGTGCACGTTGTGCTCGTCCTCGATGATTTCGGACAGCTCAACTATTTTTACTCCAAGCTGCTTGAAAAGTAGTTCCTCTAGGTCAAGCCTCTATTTTCAATGATTCTTGGTTAGATTACTTACCTTCGCCCATAATATTTAACGTACTTTCTTGCGTTTTATTTTTTCGCATCCCTGGCATTGGTGGAGGTCGAAAGATTGAGGAGCTTCTCCTGAATGGATCAATTTCTTGGCCTCGGTGAATGTCAAAACCGCCTTATTTGGAATCCCCTTTCAACCCATCATTTTTACCGTTATTGATATTCTTGGCAAGGCTTTGCTTCTCATGAACACTGCCTTCTCCAACTCTAAAGCACTTTTAGTATTAGATGTCTGTCTCTCTTTCTGTCTATTATATCCGATTCACTGGGAAACCGCCCAGCCTATTGTTACGAAATTTGGTGAGAGCGTGTTGCCTGTGATTCATTTTACATATAGCAGCTGGTACCCTTTTCCGTTGAGTTTAAGGGGGCTCCGCATACATGAAAAGAGAGAAGAAAAATTAGTGGTGGGGGGAGGGCTTCCGAATACTTCGATCTCTCACTTGTGATTGTACGAAAATTCACATGTCCTTTCCGATGCGCGAGTTTTTATCGGATCTCGAAAAATAAACAAACAAGGGGATTCGCACAAAACTACCGAACTACCTGTCAAGGTAACACACGCGAGCTAAAGCTGAAATGAAAATAGAACAAGTCGGAATATCGGAAGTTGGTGCTTCGGGTATAAGGGTTTTGTGTTCATCTTATGTGAGAAACTCAACGTATTCCATCATATTTTTTCAAACTACACGATATACGTACATATTACAGCCGTAGATATTATTCTTACGTTAAACAAGCAAATATCACCTATTACCGAATACTGTATTCTATTTGCATGTATATAAATTGATCGTGCATCAACTGTCAATTTACTTCCAGTCTAAAAGTATACATATGTACGTATAAAGGACATATATTGAATACCGCTTGTTCGATTTACAAATGTGAATTAGGCACTAACCCAAAGCATGATTTACATATACATATAAATACATACATACGTAAATGATTAAAATGGAAAACGAAATGTTTGCCTGCACCCTCCCATTTACGTAAGCTTACTTTGTGTGGGATTGGCGAATTGATATGTTATGATGACCCTGCATTCTTAACAAAAGAAGTCATATTGGCCTAGTTTAGGTCTGAACATACGACGGATTTCACTTCAATATAAATTACACTTATGTCGTGTTTACGATTATAGCGGGAAACACAATTATCATACAATGCCTGCGGAATGGGGACGAGAGAAGCTGCGGACCGCACGCAGCTTTAATGTACAATGAAGATTTTAGATCGGCAAAGTTCGCTCCACGTCGGCAAAGTTCGTTATGATGACAGATTACGCCATTTACAATTTGCCAGCACTTTTCGTTTGCGGTTCTACTTCATAATGTAATTAATTTGAATGAATTCGTTTTGAGAACTGGGGAAGGCACTATTTGCGTTGGCAGTACTAATTATTAATGTCACTTGCTTTAGTTCCGATGCTTCCATTCATAAAAATTGGATTTAAGTCGGAGGTATACATATACACTCTTAGTGGCATTTAATTGTATGATTTTCATAACATAAAATATGCACGCAGATCGATTGCCCGCGCACAAAATCGCGGCATTGCATATCATTTTCAAGTTTCTACAATTAGCGTATACAATGAAATGCCACTAAGAGTGCACATACGTCCGGCTAATGCAAGCGACATTAATAATTAGCATTTGCGACACAAATAGTGCCTTTCACAGTTCTCAAAACGAATTCAATCAAATTAATTACAATCAAACATAGTAGCCGAAAATAAAAAGCGCAACCATATTGCAAATGTCACAACAAACTTATCTGTCATGCATCGCAAAAGTTCAATTTTCCGAACTTTTGTACGTGCCGCATGTCGCATTGGACTTCTTGTATATTACCTCATAAAGTCCGTGTCACAGTAGATCTACTATAGGCAGTACCCTTACAAAAATGACCCTACTTGCAAATGTGCTTGCAGAAGCTTATCTGTACACATCAGAGACGCTAAACAAGGAAAGGGCATAATCTTCGTCAAATCGTATTGGTAAGAGAGAGATCGGTAAGCTTCTGCTATTCTGATACTACGGCGTGGTCACCCACATAGCAAAAAGTTGTTTCACGTATTCACTTATCCATAAGCAAAAACTTGCCAATCTCACCAATACATTGGCAAGTCCGGGCGGTATGTCAAACACAGCCGATCGGGTTTTCGGTACATCTCGCTCATGCTCAAGGGCAAAACAATTTGAAATCGTGTGTACTCGCACTGATTTCCGCCCTTGAGGGGCAAGGGGGAGTGAGGTAGCTGTCTAGTATCTAACTGTGGTCCGTGTAATGAACTTAATTTGACAGCTCTCTTTCGCATGCAGTCACCCTGCTGTTGTGTTTGGGTCTTATTTATAAATGGAGGGATTACCACCCCTCGCCACTTTCGCCACGCTGCTCCCAGGGCACAGTTCAGGCAGCGTCTGATGAGTTGCCCCTGCGCTGGACGAAACCGTCAGTCATCTTTTTGGAATACTTGATATTCATCCCAAAAAGAAAGATCCGTGAACCACAACTGATTAACTTTATTTATTTAAACAAGAAATGGTTGTTTATTTTTTCTATTCAATTTCCAGGTTTAGCTCGCATGTGGATCTGTCGACAGGCGTGAAAATTCTCCTGTTGCATTGCTTAAAAGGACACTTCAATTTTTGTGTGATGACTTGTGAGGGATCGAAGTGCTCAAAGACTCACCACCCCTTTTCCAAGCCTGCCTAGCATAGAGGCATGCAAGCACGTGTCGAAATAAACCACTAATTTGTAATCAGTATCCTAAAATATCGATTTCTGGGCGATATTAAAGATATATATCTAATATGGCAAGTCGAATACATCGATACATTCATCGCTTGTTGCCATCCTTAGATATTCTCCATTTCATATCGTTGGTCATAAGCTTAATTTTAGGTTTTGTGTAATGATTTCAGCGCAATTCATCAGCTCGTTAGCAGTAACTTTACAGAATTATCGTGATCTTTTCTCATTTAGCTCAACATGTGAGCAACATAGCTAAAACTTTTTCTATCTTTTCCTATTGTATGAAAAGCTTTCATAACTCCCAGGTTGAAGCTCTTTGCTAAGTACATTAGCCGATTTAGAGGGTCACCAGCTTCTTATACGTTTATACACTCATTCTTCATTCAGAATAGATCAATGTATCTAAACTAAACTGTGGATAACTTGAAATTGTTGGCATTTTGATCTTTGGTTAGTATCTTTACTACGAAGTTCGAAACACTTTCCGCAATCATCATCAAATTCTGGGTTTGTTCAGCACATAAAGAAAATTCCACCTCATCATCAACTCCACAGTTGCTAGAGTATTTGCTGAGAGAGTCCACAAGATCACTGTTGTAATAATTGTTTCGCTTGATGAATCGAATCAAAAACATCGCCATATTCAGGAAAAGAACATTGCTTACGGATGAATCTGACACGGTTAATGGATGGAGGCAATCAATCCCTAATCGACTTAGCTCTACATTTGAAGTGTTCGCTGGTAATGAGCTTCATGCAAAGACTAACGGAAATACTCAATGTTTAGATACACAATGGAGCCTTTGTACGTTTGCCGCTTTTATTGGAGAATGTGGTCGCGAGGTTCCTAGACATGCCATGGTTCGCATTCATTCAACATAAGGTGAAACAGCTTTTTGAGTATGTTCTTTAAAACCTTGAAGAAACTGTTTAAGAACAACAAGTTTTTGTCATATTGGAAGACTTTGAGACAATATTTTCCACTACATAAATATCCTACTTATAAAATTATGTGGAAGAACAATTGAACCAACAAGAGGTGGGACTTCACTGAATGTAATACGGTTCTGAACCCTGGTGAAATGCTTCCTCTTCAACTGCTTGCTGCTGTATACGGTTTTGAAATCATTGCTTTCTACGGCAATTTCTGCTTGCCTGATCAGCGCAGTAATAAATTTTCTCTTGCCACGACTGACACTAAGCTGAACTTCCTAGAATTTCGCTCGGCATCGGAGCTCGAGCGCATTACTCTCGCCACCAGCGATTCTCACTATTATCGTTACGGTCACCAAGATGCTGTTTTCCCATCACATATCTGAGCAAAGTATTGGCAGAGTCCACCTTGGCATTCATCTTTAGGATGTCTCGCCTGGACTGAATTCAATTACTTCAACTACTTCTCCTTTTCCACTGAATTGGAAATCTCCTTTGGTGCTTAGCATTGAACTATTGTGTCTCATGTTGGAACGGAATCTCGGAGTCATTATCCTATCGGAAACTGGCTCCCAACTAACCTTGCTATTTCCATAGGCATCATTAATCTGGATTTATGTTTGCTTCCGTCAAATATTCTTAGGTACAAAAGTACAGGAGAGGTTTGCTCTTCAGAGTCGCAACATCTAGTTTTACTAAACCCCGGTATGTCCACCTTGTAACGCACACTCAAGTGGGAGAAAGCGAGCACTCTGGGCAGCCCTCGATACCGTTGTCGAAAAAGGAACGCACATTTCAAAAGTCAACTCGTTTTCTGAAACGATAGTAAATAGTTGTTATTATCTGTCTACCTTTATCTGTTTCTGTCACAAGATTGCGAAATAGTCAAGTTTGCTAAGAACTTTTCCCTGGCGGACCTGGTATTACTCTTCTTTCATCGAAAAAAACTGTAAAATATGGTATATAATAATAATCATTGGCTCAACGATCCAATTGGATCAGGGCCTTGAAGTGTATTAGAGCACTTTATTCGAGACCGTAACGGTACACTGCAGGATAAGAGTACCTTATAGGAAGCAATGTCGCTCGTTCGAGATTATTATCCTGATTAACTCAGCTACTCATTCGCAGCTAAGTCGACTAGTGTCCGACGTCAAATCACTATACAAATCCCACTGCCACCAGTTAGATTTGAAATAGTATATATTCTCTTAATTGCGTTTATCTTTGATACCAGCCCAAGATTAAAATTGAACCATAATTCCATAGTAGTACTGGGAAGTTATAAATAAAACAAATCAGGAAACCGCTTCAGGTATGGAAGGTTTTATGTATTTATTTTATAAAGACATTTGAATGGGCATTTGACCCATTAGTACGTAGCACGTGATATATGCATATATTATGTGAGAATATCCACATTCAGATGATATTGACATTCAAAGTCTTGAGTTTGCAAAGAAGCGGCAACTTTGACGTATTACAACTTTGTTAGTAATAGTACGATTTCCACCAAAACTTGATAGGATCATGCTCTATGTTATACCCTACATTCGTGCTAGAATGAACTTAAGGGTGTTTTGCGGCTAATTACTAAAAATTATAGTAAACAGTTTATTTTAGCCGTTTTGTAGAAAAGTGCCTGTGACAGACAGACAGATAGGCAGTGAATCGATTTTAATAAGGTTTTGTTTTACACAAAATGTTGGGGAGAAGTAGATGGTTCATGAATGGAATTTTAATATTTCAAAAGAATGTCAATTATTCTCGTTAATGATGACGTCAGCATCTTATTTGTATGGCTTAGGATGCGGTATATTGAACTGCTATAACTTTGGCGTTAATGGTCAGATTTCCATGAAATTTGGCACCTCTATATCTGTACTGATGCGAAATTCGGTAGACCTATGATAAATTTAAGGGGGGTTTTTGGTTAATTTCTAGTTGGTAATATACTATTAGTAAATTTATTTGAGCAGATACCGAAATGGAACGTATTTTGAGGCCTAGATTTCATCTAAACGTACTTTCCTGATTTTTTTCTCGGATTTATGGGCTGGCTAGTTTCTGAAAATGAGCCCTGTCTCACTTTAAGTGTGTACATTTTCATTCCTTACTCGCGCACTTTACAATTCACGTCAAAGTTAATAACAGATTCTATACTAATTGAGACCTGTCATTTGATATCCCACATGACTACATACATTTACATGTATGGGGAGCCATCCTCTAATTTCTCGTTCGGACCGGTTTAGCTTTTTTGGGAAAAGTGTATATGGCACATATGCAGACAGACATTGAATCGATTTTAATAAGGTTTTGTTTTACATAAAATCTTAAAAACGAGAATAACCCGTTCTCCCAGGTGCAGTTCGTTTGAATTCAAAATTCGTGGTACTTTTTGATCACTGGTAAAACTGTCGCAGAAATGTTTTAACACGAACTACTTGTTATCTTTCCAACGTTTGATTAAATTTATATAACGGAAAATCAAGGTCACTAAAGCCATCAATTTGAAAAATAATGGATTTCTTTTTACTGTACTTAATATTATAGAGTCAGGGCATCACCGACAAGAGAATACAATCTTCCAGGAGCTTGACTGATTGGCAGATTATTTCAACCAACTACTTAAAAGTTTAGGTAATAGTAGTTTCTAAATGAACAGAAATATTAAAAAAATTTATGCGCAGGCTTGTTTGCTAATGTGAAAGTATGATTTTAAAAACTAAAATATATTTCTTTTATAAATTAGGGTTTTGCTAGATTCCCCTTTTAGTCGATGACACCTTTCAGCATTTTTATACAGATTCAAGCAACTTCCGTGTAGTTTGGGGAATTACTTCCTGCGTTATTTAATTAAAACTTTTGTAGTGGCCACGGCTTAGCGACATTGACAAGATTTGTTTCCCTTCCTTGTCCAGGGACAATCTGACGGCAGAATGCATTTAATAATATGCATTATTCCTCCGTTTTCTCCCGTCCTAACACTCCTTAGCTTTCCAAATTTACTACTTTCAGTTTATCCACTCCCATCCCTACATTCCAATTTTAACTTTCAACTTCAACGTACAACCTTTAAATTGGATAATTTTATTTTATTTTATTAAAACAAAAACAAAAACATTTGCATAATTTCAAACTTTATTTTAATTTCCCAAATAGTGCAAGCCAATATTGAACGGTCATAACGAATATTCACTTCAATTGCATTACCTACATACTTTTGGAACGTTGCTGTTTTTGCAACCAACGTACCAGCATAGCGAAGGGATCACGGTGTTGGTGAATGCATACTCTAAGCCGGCATAAACTTCAAAGTTGAAGGCCAGGTTTAACGGGGCTGGCTGATCGGAGAGACAGCTAACGAGTAAGGGACGTGGAAAGGGAGATCGGTTTTTCCTTGAGAAGGAGGTTGGTGGCGAGAAGTTCCGCTGTGCTCTTCTTCTTTTTTTTCAGCCTTTATCCCGTTCACAAGCGGGGTCCGCTCGTCGTGATCGGCTTCGCCATTTGGCTCTATCGAATGCCTGCAATATCGAGGCTTTTAAATCCCCATCCAGCGTATCAAGCCACCGTTGTTTAGGCCTACCTGTTGGTCGTTTACCATCGACTTCGATGTTCAGACCAAACTTGCCAAATGAATTCTCATTAGCGTGAATTGCGTGACCACACCATCGAAGAGGCCTCTTTCGGAATTTTTCCACGATCGGTGCAACCCCATAATGATCGCGGATATCCTCATTCCGGATGTGATCAGAACGTGTCACACTACTAGCCCAATGCAACATCTTCGTCTCCATCACTCGATCGCAAAGGACACCAGTTGTGGAACACCACTTCATCCAGGTTGCGTTAATACGTGAAGCAATTTCATAACGCAGTTCTCCATTGGCTGATAGCGTTGATCCGAAGTATTTAAATCCCTCAGTTCTGGGCAGATCACTGCCGCTGACAGTGATTGTGCTTGTTTCATGGGGATTGGTTGTCAAAAATTCAGTTTTGTTTAGATTCAATCTGAGACCGTGTTGCATGAGGCAATCATTCCATTTTTGGATAAGTTGCTCGAGATCATTTTTGCAATCAGTTGCTAGAAAAACATCATCTCCGTAAAACATTGTGTAGGGCGCTGGACGTTGGATGTCCCGTGTGACGGTGTCCATAACAAGAACAAAGAGGAGTGGTGAGAGGGCGCTTCCTTGATGAACACCAACAGAGACACGAAGCGGTTTTGATACACCCGCCATACTTTGAACTTTACTTTTCGGATCGTGGTAGAGCAATTGTTGTCGTGAAGCATACCAGATGAGTTCGTGTGGCGCACGATCAAACGTTTTCTCTAGATTCAGAAATGCAATGTAAAGAGGGCGATGTTTCTCACGGTGTGTCTCCATGAGTAACCGCACAGCGTGTACTGTGTCAGTAATTCCGCAGTTTTTGACAAATCCGGCTGGATTCACGGTTATTTCAATGATTTCGCGAATATGGTGGTCAAGAATGCGTTCAAAAATCTTCATAGTATGGGAAAGTAACCGGATCGGTCGGTAATTTGAACATTCTACTGAACTACCTTTCTTTTTCCATGTTGGAACAGTGGTACCTTCTTGCCAGTCGGATGGTGTTCTTCCTTCCTGAATAATCCGATTAAAAAATTCACTGAGCCACAGTGTTGGGCCCCAGCTCTTCGCTTTACAGAACTCAGATGCGAAGTCATCAGGTGCTGTGGTTTTTCCCGATTTCATTCGTTTTATTATCTCCTCGACTTCAGTTGCGCTGACAGTTAAGTCCTTGAGTGTTTCACGTGAGCACCTGTCTGAAAGACGTAATTCCACGGTCTTCTTAGGACACGGATTGATTTTGTGACCACAATCAGAGCCCCGCTGAGACTAGCAACAACGGTACCAGTCTATACCAAG
The DNA here is from genome assembly GCF_905115235.1 of Hermetia illucens. NCBI lineage: Eukaryota > Metazoa > Arthropoda > Insecta > Diptera > Stratiomyidae > Hermetia > Hermetia illucens. Next base: position 93,207,080 of record NC_051849.1, on the reverse strand, counting down.
TGGTATGGCTTAGCATTCATACTGGTGGATGCAAGACCTACCTAAATCTCTACCGAACTAAGTAGTACAGCACCCGTGTTGAAACGCAACACCACGCCGAGACCCGAAGGTCTCTTCTCGCTTGAGCATAACCAACAACCCCCGTGAAGCTCCCACTAGGGGGTTAACTGCAAACAGCCGAGCTGTACTCATATACAACGGGAGTTCACCCGAAGTATGAGAGTCCAGGGGCTATTCCGGTTCCCATGGTACCAGTAAAGTTTCGTGTCCAATTTGTCACTTCAGATGAGTCCCCGTGCAGACTCGGGTCTGATCGCCCTGATTAGGCAATTGGCGCACTCGCCTACTGCATCATAGCCGGCAGGCCAAAGTGAGTACAGCGTCTCCCGGTGCCACCACTATGGAGGTTCTTGTCGGCCACTTGGGTTTGATTTGGCCGACCGGGTTGCGGTCCAGTCATCCTCTCCGCCACATCTGAGCACCAGTTGCGCTGACAGTGAAGCCCATAGTGTTTTACGTAGGCACCTGTCGTGAGACTTAATCCTACGGTCCTCTTAAGACACGGATTGATTTTGTGACCACAATCAGAGCCCCGCTGAGACAAACAACAACGGTACCAGTCTATACCAAGTGCATGGCTTAGCATTCATACTGGTGGATGCAAGAATTACCCAAATCTATACCGAACTATGGAGTACGGCACCCATGTTGATATGCAACACCATGTCGAGGCCCGAAGGTCTCTTCTCGGTTGAGCATAACCACAACCACCATGAAACTCTCACTAGGGGGGCCAACCGCAAATAACCGAGCTGTCCTCACGTACAACAGGAGTTCACCCGAAGCATGTGAGTCCAGGGGCTTTCCCGGTTCCCATGGTACCAGTATACCCCTGGTAAGGTTTCGTGACCAATTTGCCACTTCAGATGAGTCCCCGTGCAGACTCGGGTCTAATCGCCCTGATTAGGTCTTTGAAGCATTCGCCTACTGAATCACGGCCGGCAAACCAAAGTGATTACAGCGTCTCCTGGTGCCACCACTATGGAGGTTCTCCTCGACCACTTGGTTTTGGTTTGGCCGATAGCGTTGCCGCCCCATCTTCCTCGCCGCCACCTCTGAGCACCAGTTGCGCTGACAAGTGGAACTGGTCCAAATGTCGGCAATGATTGTGGAAGTGAAGGATGAGCAAATTCTTCAGTTGAAATCTGCTCGAAGTATTCTCGCCATCTATCCGTTGCGGGTCGATGAATGGTAAGCAAAGCACCGTTCTTGTCATTAACGCAACAGAAGTGTTTGATATCCTGTGTACGTTCGTTACGGATTTTAGCAAGTCGATACAGGTCTCTCTCGTCATCCCAAGTGTCCAGTTTATCGTAAAGATTTTTGTAAAGGTTCGCTCGGGTGACAGCGACCGCTTTCTTTGCTTCTCGGTTGGCATTCTTATAAATTGGCCGGTATTTTATCGTCGAGAAATTTGTGGTAGAGGCGTTTCTTTTCAGGAACCTTCATTTCAGCACCATCATTCCAAATCCAAGTATCTCGGTTGATGTACCGCTTACCCGGCTTGGTGATTCCGAGGGTTGCAGGGGCCGCTTTGTGAATCGTGTCTATCATTTGGTTCCACGATCCTTCCACATTGGTAATGGTCGGTAATCGTGTGTGCGAGATCGTTTCTTCTTTCTTCTCACCAAATCGCCGCCATTTAATGCGCGGCGGGCCAGTGCGTTCCTCACACTGTTTTATCGGTGGCTCAATTCGCAGGACGGGTAATCAATAGGGGACGGCTTTGCCATCAATGACAGTGGTAAAATGAGAAATTAGTCGATTTGCGTTTTACTGATCGCACTATAAAATGTAGGAAGATGAGACAAACGTTTGATGAACCATGTATTCATAAGTACAAGGTCATGGGTGCCCGCAAAATCGATTATACGCTCGCCACCCTCATTGCCTTCTCACTCACATGACCATTAAGGTCGCCGGCAATTATAATATAGTCGTCAACAGGCACGCGACAAGTCTTTTCATCGAGAAGTTGCCAAAAGGCATCTTTCTCGTCAGGTCGACCTGTCTATGGTGCGTACGCGGTGAAGAAGTGCATAGTGCGATCAGCTGATATAATGGTGAGGTTCATTAACCGATCATCAAATCGTTCGACTTCTTTAATGGCATCACGGAGAGCCTCTGAGATGGCAATGCCAACACCATATTCAGTCTGTGGGCTACTAAAATAGAGAAGTTTGTAGCCATTTTTACCGCGGTCACGTTCAATGTTGCAGGTTTTGGCACCAGACCATCGTGTTTCTTGCAGAGCGCATATATCAACGCGCCGTTTCCGAAGGGCTCTTGCGAGTCCCTCGGTCTTTCCACTTAGGATACCAACATTTAGCGTCTACGCGTCAAGAACCCTTGCCCATTTCTCGACAGGACCGGCCCGTCCTGCCGCGTCGACTGAGGTGAACCCGCTGGCATTTCTCCGAGGCTTGTGACTCAATCCGATCATCATGTTTGTAACGGCATTGTATGCATTTTTTTGGTCGGCCTGTTGCGGGACCTGTCACTAAAAGAGATCGGGAAGGATTTAGCATAGTAGAATAACTCCAACTATACTCTATTTATTTCTTTCCCTGATCTCAGCATTTTGTTTTACTCAGGATAGTACAAAGTACGTTGCCTTAAACCCTCCTCCTTTACCTGGGCTTGGGACCAGTATACTATGTTTATAGCATGGCGGAGTTAGAAGTCCTGCTGTGCCGACGTGATAGAACTGACTTTTGACTGTTGGGGAATTAATTGGCGATTGGTGACAACAAGGCGTTACAATGTAACGTGTTAAGATTTAAAATTATGGCGATTATCGGGAAATTTTTAGTACATTGTGAAATTTTTAGCACGTTGTCTTCAATTGTGTTGTGCGCATTGCGAGAACCTTTTTTGGATTATATCGGCCGCGAAAAAAATTGGGGAATACTTCTGGCGACCAAGTATAGGCAGCGGTTTCAATTTGACTTAAGCGACAAGTGGACATTTGGGAATTATGAAATCCTACGCATACAGAAAGTGACTTAAGGAGGTCATCCCGTGTGTCGGGTTGGAGAAATCGATTTTTTTTTTCATGAATTGTATCTATATATAGTGGAGAATATGTGGGCAAAGGGATTTTCCGATATTCCGAGCCGTTCAGAAATTACAGGGTTAAACAGGTAAGGAGTTTGCAGTCGCGGCTAGAGTACTCGATGAAAAAGAACATCGAATCTTTTTCTACCTGTTAGTTTTTTACCTGTGCCTTATAAATTTGAACACAAGTAGAGATATAAAAAGATGGAAAACCAATCAACTGTTTAAGCTTATTTGCTGTTTGGAATAAAAAGGATAATTCAGTCTAGAGTGACCACTGAAAGGCTTTCAAGCTATATTCAGTTATATTTTGTTGTAAGTATTATGCTGTTTGTGTGTTCACTGATTTTTTAAATGGATCGTACGAAGGGAGATCGCTTTAACGTTCAACGTCATGCTCGCACTAAAAAACGAGTATTTCATCGGAATCGATACTTATCAGAGAAGAAAAAGGACTTCGCATCAACATCAGCAAAGAAACTTTTAGCAAGCATGAACATGGATGTTCCAATTGCGACAAGTTTTGTATATTGTATATTGGATTTTGGTGGAGTTTTCTCCGGTATTTCTGCAAATTTCTGCAAATAATAAAATATACGTAGTAGTAAAAAAGGAATGCGTAGGATATGTCGAGAAAAGAATAGGAACGCGACTTAGAAATGCAAAGAAGAATCACAATGGCATTGGTGGAAAAAGGGCTGGAAAACTTACTGATGAGGTTATTAACGACCTCACTACATTTTTTGGGCTAGCTATTCGTCGACACGCAAATTCGATAGAAGGAATGAAGCAAGAAATTTGGGCAACTTTCTTCCATAAATTTTCTACAGACGAAAATCCTCAGCATCAAAATTGTCCAGCAGGCGAGGACAGTTAGTGCAAATGGCGCAAAGCGAAAGCTAAAGGAGAACTGGATAATTTCCACCACGAGAAGGCACCTTTGACCGAAGAAGTTCAAACAGTCATCAAACCAATCTACGAAGATTTGTCACGAGATGATCTGTTGAACAGATGTTGAGGAGCAGAGACCCGGAATAAGAATGAGTCGTTAAATGCATTGATCTGGACTTTCGCTCCTAAACATCTTCATTCTGGGGCCAAGGTCGTACAAATAGCCACTTTTCTGGCTGTAATTATTTTCAATGAAGGATTCAATGGCATTCTCAAAATCGTAGTGACAATGGGATGTCAAGTTGGTCACATATGTCAGGTTTATGTCGCCCGCCGTAATGAAACGCGAATTTGCCGGTCCGAACGACGGTCGACTGACCTCGCTAAAAGGGCCAGAATTGAAACCAGAGAGCAACAATCGGCCTTACAAGACTTTTTTGAAGAAACGGAGGGTGCTCTCTATGGACCAGATATAGAAGATTAATGGTGAGTTAAAATTTTACTGTTGATAATTACATTTAAATTTTCAAATGCGTTTTTCTCGAAACTGCATCTTGAAAATCGGCTGCCACCATAGCTCAAAATCTATCCAACCAAATTCTTTGAAATTTTCACGACTTCTTTAATAAATATTTCTACGGTCCGCAAACTAGAATAATTGCAAATCGTAGAAAAACACCAAAATCTAAAAAATTAAGTTTAAAAGCCCACCAAAAATTTACCTTTTAATATTTCCTGATTATCCTAGTTTGGGGACCGTGGAATATTGTCCACATTAGAATGCCGTTTAGTTTTTTTTCCTCAGATGAACACAGCACCCTCCAGCGTGGCAGCAGAAAAACACCTTTTTTTGGAGATGGGAGCATAAATTGACACGTATTCCAAAAACTAGCTACGATATCAAGCTGAAAAATTTATCACATATATCAAACACATGGTGAAAAAATCACATTTCTATCTTTATCCAGTCCTTCAAAATAATTTTTCAAAAAAAGGCAAAAACAAGTCGGGAAACCGGAAGCTAAACGCTTCAGGTACGAAAGGTTTTGTGTATCTCTTAGTACGTAGCACGTAATATATCCATATATTATGTGAGAGTATCCACTTTCGGGTGATACTGACATTCATAGTCTTCAATTTTCAAAGAAGCAACAAATTTGAGGTATTATAACTTTGTTAGTAATAGTGCGATTTCCACCAAACTTGGTAAGATTATGCTCTATATTATAGCCTATATCACTGCAAAATTTCATGGTACTAGAATGAACTGAAGGGGGGTTTCTAGCCAATTACAAAAAATTGTAGTAATATACTATTATTAACTTTATTTAAACAGATATCGGCATGGAAGGTATTTCGGAACCCAGGCACCATATAGTGGCAGCCTCCTGATTTTTTTCAGATTTTTCGGTTTGGTAGTTTCTGAGAATGGCCCCCTTAAAGAAGTGATCACTTTCAACCCCCCACGCTCCCCACCCTTCCAACGAATGTCAAAACTAAGATCGGCTTTGAAAAGTACTAATCGAGACCTTTAATTTGGTACCCCACATGACTATATTTGATGAAAAAAAATTTTACACCCCCCTTTTGCATGTATGGAGACCACCCCTTAAATTCGACGTAAAATTATGTAATTCACTGTATGCGTGAGCGTTCACAGTTCCCACCTTTCTACCAAATTTGGTATCAATCGCTATAACCGTCTCCGAGAAAAATGCGTGTGACGGACAGACAGACAGACAGACAGTAAACCGATTTTAATAAGGTTTTGTGTTCACACAAAACCTTAACAACGGCCTTCACACGGGATGACCCCTTAAATTTGTGTGTAGTTTAGTGGACCGCTGTGGGTTTCTCCGCTGAATCTGCGGGGTTTCAGCGGGGGGGGGGGGGGGAGTGATGTGACGGTACAGCGGAGACGTGAGCCACCATCTGCTTCGCCGCCACTGTGAACGAGGCCGGTGCGTTACGCTTCAATCTTCTAGTTGCAGTCGCCGAGTGTATTTATTTTTTTTTCTTGCTTTTGTTTTGTAGTTTAAATTGACAAAAATGCATGAATAAGTCTACATATAAAAACATCCGAGTTTTGCGCAAGACATTTGTCTCTTTCTCTTTTTAAATTATTGTGTTGAAATACATATAATTTAAAAGCTTGTGATCATTACATTTGAGCACTACAATGTTTGCATTTGGAAAGATATAACGTATATACAGTTTCCTCTCTTTTTACAAATAAACATTCATTTTCTAGAGTGAAATACTAGTTGCGATTCAAGATTTATTCCAATGCTCTAGTTATCGTAGTTTTATAGTTTTTATGATTTTAGTGGTGTAAAGACGACAATTTCTTTTCAAAATAGAAGCACCTGGTCTGGCAGCTGTTGCCACTGCCCAACGTGTCTGGCTGCAGTCCTCTGTCCTCCGCCCTCTGTCCCCTGGCCTCTGTCCGCTGTCCGCTTCACTCTGTCCTCTATCGCCTGTCCGCTGTCCCTTGTCCCCAATCCCTGTCTTCTGTACTCTTTCTTCTTATAGTAAAGTATATAAAATTCAACCTTTATACTAGGACGGAGATAAACCCACATATTATTGAACTTTGGGATGTTTGGCGAGGGGTTGCCACCATGATAACTATGTAGCAATATAAAACTTGATTTCTAACATTACCCCCATTCCATATAAAAAAAGTTTCCTTTATACGTTTTAAGTAGGAATTTTACTCACCTTTGTTACCTGCCGAGCCCACTGCGACTCATCCTTTATAATACACAGTTGTTCCTATACGCGTGGGGACTTCCAGTTTTAATTTATTTATTTATTTATTTATTTAATGAGGACAATACACAGAAAGCTAATTTCTTCTTACTTATGAATACATGGTTCATCAAACGATTGTCTCATCTTCCCACATTTTATAGTGGGAACAATAAAACGCAAATCGACTATATTCTCATAAGACGTCAACATTTTACCACTGTCACTGATTGCAAAGTCGTTCCCTATGAGACCATCGCACCTCAACATCGGCCGTTGATTGCTGTCCTGCGAATTAAGCCACCGATAAAACGGCGTGAGGAACGCACTGGCCCGCCGCGCATTAAATGGTGGCGATTTGGTGAGAAGAACGAAGAAACGGTCTCACTCATACGATTGCCAACCATTACGAATGTGGAAGAATCATGGAACCAAATGAAAGACACGATCCACAAAGCGGCCTCTGCAACCCTCGGGGTCACCAAGCCGGGTAAGCGGTACATCAACCGAGATACTTGGCTTTGGAATGATGATGTTGAAATGAAGGTCCGTGAAAAGAAACGCCTCTACCACAAATTTCTCGACGATAAAACGCCTGCTAATTGGCAAATTTATAAGAATGCCAACCGGGAAGCAAAGAAAGCGGTCGCTGTCACCCGAGCGAACCATTTCAAAAATCTTTACGATAAACTGGACACTCGGGATGGCGAGAGAGATTTGTACCGACTAGCTAAAAGCCGTGATGAACGCACACAGGATATCGAACACTTCTGTTGTGTTAATGACAAGAACGGTACTTTGCTTACTGATCGTCGAGCCGCGACGGATAGATGGCGAGAATACTTCGAGCAGATTTCAACTGAAGAATTTGCTCATCCTCCACTTCCACAATCATTGCCGACATTTGGAGCAGTTCCACCAGTCAGCGCAACTGAAGTCGAGGAGGCAATAAAACAAATGAAATCGGGGAAAGCAACAGGACCTGACGACATCGCATCTGAGCTCTGGAAAGCGAAGAGCTGGGACCCAACACCGTGGCTCAGTGAATTCTTTAACCGGGTTATTCAGGAAGGAAGAACACCATCTGACTGGCAAGAAAGTACCACTGTTCCAATATGGAAAAAGAAAGGTAGCCCAGCAGAATGTTCAAATTACCGTCCGATCCGGTTACTTTCCCATACCATGAAGATTTTTGAACGCATTCTTGACAACCGTATTCGCGAAATCGTTGAAATAACCGTGAATCAAGCCGGATTTGTCAAGAACTGCGGAACTACTGACGCAATACACGCTGCACGGTTACTCATGGAGAAACACCGTGAGAAGCATCGCCCTCTTTACATTGCCTTTCTGGATCTAGAGAAAGCGTTTGACCGTGTACCACACGAACTCATCTGGTATGCTTTACGACAACACTTCGTGCCAGAAGAACTCGTGCGCTGGGTTCAATTGCTCTACCACGATCCGAAAAGTAAAGTTCGAAGTATGGCGGGTGTATCAAAACCGCTTCGTGTCTCTGTTGGAGTTCATCAAGGAAGTGCCCTCTCACCACTCCTCTTTGTCCTTGTTATGGACACCGTCACACGGGATATCCAACGTCCAGCGCCCTACACACTGCTTTATGCAGATGATGTTTTCCTAGCATCTGATAGCAAAAATGATCTCGAGCAACTTGTTCAAAAATGGAATGATCGCCTCATGCGACACGGTCTCAGATTGAATTTAAACAAAACTGAATTTTTGACGACCGATCCCCATGAAACAGGCACAATCACTGTCAGCGGCAGTGATCTGCCCAGATCTGAGCGATTTAAATACCTCGGGTCAACGCTATCAGCCAATGGAGAGCTGCGTTATGAAATTGCTTCACGCATTAACGCAACCTGGATGAAGTGGCGTTCCACAACTGGTGTCCTTTGTGATCGACGTATCAACGAACGTCTCAAATCTAAAATTTACCGCAATGTTGTCCGTCCAGTAGCTCTCTATGGTTCTGAGTGTTGGCTGACCATAAAAGACAATGAACGGCGTCTCGCGGTAATGGAGACGAAGATGCTACGTTGGACTAGTGGCGTCACACGTTTAGATCACATCCGAAATGAGGATATCCGCGATCGTTATGGGGTTGCACCGATCGTGGAAAAGTTGCGAGAGAGGCGTCTTCGATGGTATGGTCACGCAATTCGTGCAAACGAGAATTCACTTGCAAAGATTGGTCTGAACATCGAAGTCGATGGTAAACGACCAAAAGGCAGACCTAAGCAACGGTGGCTTGATACGCTGGATGGGGATTTGAAAGCCTCGAGATTGCACCCAGATCAGGCATTCGATAGAGCCAAATGGCGAAGCCGATCACGACGAGCCGACCCCGCTTGTGAACGGGACAAAGGCTGAAGAAAAAGAAGATATTGTCCTCAGAGGGAGGAGCAAGTAAATGGCATATTTTGCGCTTAAAGCTAGAGAGGGACATAGAGTCAAATGAACCAAGCTGTAGGGCATTGTACGACCGGCAAAACCTCGGGATCAGAGAGTAAAAGTAAATCTCGAGCTCGGCGAAGGGCACATCAAAAATGTCCGCATTACGTGTGTCATGAGACGAGGCGATACGGAGAGTAATATCCGAGTTGGCGGAGCAGTCCATCAGACCATTGCAGAGTTTGAAAAGAGTACACATATCAAGGAAAATACGGCGTTGCTGTAGGGAGGGGAGATTGAGGGTGCGGAGTCGTGACGGATAATCAACCCGTGGAAGGTTCTTTTTGTAAAAGAGGGTCCGGGTGAATTTGCGTTGTACAGCTTCAAGAGCGCGGCCGTCACGGATGCGGTAGGGGGACCAGACTACAGAGCAGTATTTAAGGATGTTTTTGACAAGGGAATTGAAGAGTGTTAAGGAGGGCTGGATTGAGGTAAAGTCGGACGAGGAACGTAGGATAAAACCAGACATTTTGGAAGCTCTATTGATGATGTCAACGTAGTGGGAATTGAAACGAAGTTTATCGTCGAATATTACACCCAGGTCTTTGAAGGAGGCCAGTAATGAAAGGGGTTGACCACTGACAGAATAGGAAAAGGATGATGGGGAGGGTTTCAGGGAATAGCGCATCCAGTGGCATTTGTTGACATTCAGTGTTAACTTGTTGACCGAACACCAACGGGCTAAATTATCAAGGTTGGATTGTAAGAGAGCACAGTCCAATGGAGAGGAAACAGAGGCAAACAATTTAAGGTCGTCTGCGTAAAGCAAATACGGACAGGTGAGGATGGAGGCGAGGTCATTGATAAAAAACAGGAAGAGTAGCGGGCCAAGTATAGAGCCTTGGGGAACACCAGAGGAAGGAGAGAAGGAACGAGATGAGTGACCATGAAAAGAAACTTTGCAGGAACGGTATGACAGATAGGAGGAAAGCCAGGAGATGACTGAGGGAGGGAACTCTAGCGAAGAAAGTTTAGAGAGGAGAATGTTATTGTCAACGGTGTCAAAGGCTTTGGAGGAATCAGTATAAACAGCATGTACCTTCTGTCGTGAATTCAAGCGTTTAGCAACAAAGTTGGTAAAGACCAGAAGATTTGAGGCCGTTGATCTATGTTTCACGAAACCATGCTGCTCTTTGACAATGAGGTGACCGAAGTGCGCGGTCAACCAGTCGTTGACGTATCTTTCTAGGATTTTGGAGCAAGAGGAGAGAAGGGAAATGGGGCGGTAGTTCACAGCAAGGGAAGGGTCTCTGCTCTTGAGGATAGGAATGATAAGGGCCTCTTTCCAGAGACGGGGAAAGTAGCATTCGTCTAGACTTTTGTTGTAGATTATACACAGGGGGAGGGAGTCTACAGTTAAGGAGGAAGAGATTAGGAAGCCCATCGGGGCCAGGTCCGACATTGGGGTCAAGGTTACCAATGAGGAACTCAACCAAGGAAGGCGTAAGGAGAGGAATGGCTAGTGATTCGGAGGAGTCTGTGGTTATGAAAGATGTAGAGGGTGAAGGGCACGAGGGAGAAAACACTGAAGAGAAGTAGGTGCAGAGAAGGTCGCAGGATTGTTGTGGGGAGTTGGCAGTGGAGTCAGCGAAGCTGATAGAAGAAGGGACAGAATGAGTTGGATTACGAGAGTTGCGAGCGTGAGACCAAAAGAGTTTTAAGTTACCGCGGGCAAGGGCGGCTTCGACGCTCAATAGGTACCTTTTACGCGCCTTTCTGACCATTGACTTCACAGTAGATCGTATAGCTTTAAAGTGAGCAAGGTCGGCGTCATTTTTAGAAGCCCGAAACTTCTTCCTCAGTGTATGTTTCAAGCGCATGTTAATATGAAGTTCCGTTGTGAACCAAGTTGGGAAAGGGGAAGAAGGGACATAACAGGAGAGGAGATCAGAGAGGATATTGTAGAAGGTGTTAAGAGCTTGATCACACGATGAATTACTTAATATATGAATCCAGTTGAAAGACGCTAAAGCTGAGTTCAGACCGTCAAAATTGGCTTTGCGGAAGTTGAACTTAGTGGGTTTGCGCTTGGTTTTGGGTTTTGAACGAGTGAGCTTCGCTTGAAATTCAACCGCGGGATGGTGAGCGTCGGTTTTTACATACGGGGATGTGCCAGGAAATAAAGAGAGGTGGCGCTCGGGGAGGTTGGAAAGGAAGATATCGAGAGTGCGGCCCAAGGAGTTTTTGGTGGTGTTGAAATTCAGGGCCGAGCAAGTATACATAAAGGAAGAAAGTGGGAGGGAAGAATGGGAGAGGTTGTTGGAAGGAATTGGAAGACTAGGATGATTAGGCCAGTTGAGCATGGGGAGGTTGAAATCTCCACAAAGGAAGAAAGGGAGGGAAGGGAATCTGACGGTAAGGAGTTCAGACAAACTGTCAAACAATTCTTCATACAGGTGAGAAGGGCTAGCACAGGGGACATAAACACAAGAAACAATGAACGGGAGGAAGATATTATGACGTAGGTCTGGGATCCGCGAGCTCTCACTCTAAACGTCCGTAATGAACAAAGAACTGGGAAAGGGACAATGGGGTAGGTGTTAATGTCTCAAGAATACGTAAAAGATCCTGGAGTGTTTTAATGACCGTTTGTATTGTACTAAACTAGTACATAGACACATACATTAAGCGACTCATTGGGTGTCCAATATGCATATGCAATCTATATATATAAAAGAAAGTCGTGTTACTTGCACTATCTATAACTCAAGAACGGCTGAACCGATTTGGCTGAAAATTGGTGGAATGGTAGCTTAGAACCAGGAGACGTTTTGCAAACAAAACCTTAGCAAACGCATCTGACATGGAATAGCAAAACGCAAATGACAGCTAAACGTAATTTTGTCTATGGTTAAGCAGAAAATTTGATAATATAAATTTTGTCAAAAATATATAACCATCAGTAATTTGTATTCTCTTTGAATTATCATTAACAATGCCGCGACCAAGACGATCAAATTTTTCCCGACACTTGGAATGCTTAATCGAAGAATTTTCAACGACGGAAGCAAAGTGATACGGTTCCTGGTTATCCGGATGCTCTTGGTCGTGTGTATACAGTTCATCCAAAGAATGATGAATGCTTCTTTTTGCGGTTGTTGCTGGTAAATGTGCGTGGGCCAACATCATTTCATTACGGACTGTTAATTGTATAATATTCCCAATATATGGTGCTGCAAATGAAGAACTCAATTTACTAAAAAACGATACCCGTTAGGATACGACAATCGTTGAAGCCATTATCGCTACATCTCCAAGTCAGATACATCGAACTCATCTAACCAAGGATAATATGTATTTTACATCAAGTTCGTGTCAGTTCCAGAAATCCCGATCTTGAGATGAGCGCAAGGCTGTCGTACGGTCGCGGTTCAAATCTCACTGGTGGCAGAGGGATTTGTTATCGTGACTAGATGTCGGATGCCAGTCGACTCAGCTGTGAATGAGTACTTGAGCCAAATCAGGGTAATAATCTCGGGCGAGCGCAATGCTGACCACATTGCCTCGTAGTGTATCGTTACGGTCTTGAATGAAGTGCTCTAACACACTTCAAGGCCCTGATCCAACATGGATTGTTGCGCCAACGATTATTATTATTATTATTATATAATCGGACTTTACTCTTGATCGAAGACATGTGTTACCTTATGTACGGTAGTTTATAAGTCAGGTTAGGAATGCCACCGCCAAATCGTGAAATGAATGACGTATTTTATAGAGAATTGGAACGGGAACGTGAATGTGATCACCAGGAATTAGATTTAGTATTCAAATCAATGTACCACTGTTGAATCCCCAACAAAAGGAAGGATACAAGGATACATTAATGAAGGCAATTGATGATGGAAATGTGGTTTATATTTCCTGGATGCCCCTGATAGAACTGATAAGACATTCCTCATATCAGTAGTTTTAACCACTGTTCGTGCGAGATCCAACATTGCGTTTGCAGTTGCTTCTTCTGTAATAGCGGGTTAGAGTGATGTTGTACGGCTCATTCAGCATTAAAGTTGCGGTTAAATCTCCAAACTATTGAAGAACCAACATGTAATATTTAAAAAAAAAAACTCCGTAATGGCCAACCTTTTATCAGCATCGAAAATCTTCATCTGGAACGAATGCACGATGGCGCAAAAACGTGCGTTAAAAGCACTTAACCGAACATTGAAAGATCTATGCAATGACTCGAGATGTTTTGGAGGTATAATACAATGATTTTACTGTCTGGCGATTTACGCCAAACACTGCCAGTAACTCCAAGATCAACGGTAGCCGACGAAATAAACGCTTGCCTCAAATCATCGAATCTATGGCGCTATCTCAAGAAACTTCAACTGACAACAAACATGAGAGTTGCATTGCTTAATGATACATCTCCTGGAGATTTCTCTGAGCAATTGCTGACTATCGGTAATGATCGAGTACCGGTGGACGAATCAAGCGGATTGATTTCATTTCCTCAGAATTTCTGTAATTTTTTCCCATCGAAAGACGAACTTATCAACAAAGTATTCCCAAACATCATTACTAACTACAAAAATAGTGAATGGTTGAGTGAGCGAGCATTTTTAGCGGCTAAGAATAAAGATGTAGATGACCTAAACTACATAATTCAGAATGATATCATCATGATCATCACCACACAATTTACGCCTAAACGTTGGCTCCATAGTGATCAAATACTCAAAGAAAAATTCAAAGGTGAGGAAGTTTTCATTCCGAGGATTCCGACGATCCCAACCGATATGCCGTTTGAGTTTAAAAGAATTCAATTTCTGATCCGTCTTGCATTCGCCGTTACCATTAACAAATCATAAGGCCAATCCTCGAGAGTTTCTGGTCTGAATCTGGAAAATCAATGTTCAATTACATGTTCACGGGTCGGAAGACTATCTGCGTTGTTTGTTCTTGCACCTGATAATAAACCAAAAAATGTCGTGTATTACAAGATGCTTAACTGAAGAGTGCAGCCTATTAAAGAATCATTGAAATACTTGATTAATAAAAAAATTAACTTAATATCAAAAATTTGCTTATTTTTTGCCTCTAAGGCGGAACAAAATTTGAAGGGTCAGCTAGTATTGTATAAAAAGTGCAACAACTTCAGAGTGCTCATATGCTCCTCTATTTCATTCAAATTAGTGGAGATGTTTGTAGTAGCGCTTTAGCCCTCTCTTACTAAAAAATTCCACTCATAACTAGAATATATTTAAGAAATAGCTTTGGAATCCCAATTGATCCAGGTTAACTCGATTCCAAAATACAAGCATATAAACACCTATATATGTATATAGATGCATAACGAGAAACTCAACTAATTGAGAAAATCGGCACCATCTTTTCAGTATTGTTTTCCGCAAAATATTTAGAGTCACACGCGGTGCGTACAAATCAATTCTGCTTTCTTAGAATGGCTCAGGCTAAATTGCTAACCTGATCCGGCAGCTACCTCTCCATTAGTCACTTATCAACCTGTTTTAACTTCTTGCCGGTGAGGTGGTGAAGTGCTTCCACGTGCTCCGAGCACGTCTCACCTTGACCGAGAGGCGCTAACATACGCTGATTAGCATTCAACTTAACCCTAAGCACACATCGTTGCTTTACGATTGGACTGAATGAATTTAATTGATGTTAATTGTGGGTTGAAATGTTCGTAAAGATTGTGTTATTTGTTTAAAATAAGTCTCTCACTACAAATTGGCAAGGTAGTAACTGATTGCCAATAAATGAAAATTCCTCATGTTTGCGTTGACGACAATTGAAATGCGCACTTCCGCTAATTTTAACTCTGCATTTTCCTATATTTTAATTCTGCTATAAAAAGGATTATATGATTGTAAATATTGTCGTGGGAATGACCCTTTTGAAAGAGACAACTATGCAACTATGTTGGGAATTATTACTCATCCTATAGTACATACATAGCTGAGTTGAGGTGCTGTGATTTCCCTGGGTACTTGAAAAAGTTTACAATTCGAATTGTTGATGTTTTCATTAAATAAACCTTATTAACTCAAGTTACAAATTCGTAACGCACTAGAAGAACGTTAGGGGTAATCATAAATCAACTTAATCCATTTTAGAAAAACTCGGTTTAACCAGTTATTCCCAGTTACCATAGAATTGCGCGGTTTGTTGTAGGCGGGCTGCTTCACTGGACTTTAACATTGAAACTCACACTCGAAAAAGGATACACTCGGCTCGAAGTTCTCAAATAATAAGATTAGATAAGATAAGGTGTTTTATAGAATCACATGACAGAAATTTTTAGTCTAATCTAATAATAAATAGAAATTGTTGCTTTCCACTAGAAGCTAATATTGGGACCTTGGTGATGTTTTATCTATTTATAGCAACTTGTCTACCATTGACAATTTTATGTGAGTTTCGAAAAACAATGCATTATATGATAATATTTAAGCACGTAGTTGGAGATACTAATTAACTTTCACGAAGCATTCCAAAACGTACGTACTGGGAGTATTGCATGTCATAAGTTCTTTTTCCTATATATTGAAACATATTCACTGTATCGGATAAAAAGGGAAAACAATGATTAGTAGTGGTGCAAACACCGGTGAAAAATTAAACTAAATTCTGTCTTAGTATTTGTACTCACATGATAAACGTGAAAATCATATTTTAAGTTGAAAGACGTTTGACTTTTGTTTTTATGCAACGTTGATTGCGGAGGCCAACCTTATTGACTATGCTAAATCAGTATGTACCCATGTTGATTAAAGAGTCTGCATATGATAGAGGCAGGCTGCACCCAAACAGAGGATAGAAAAAAAAACCGAGGAGCGAAGTTTTACGTCCAGGGAAGGTAACAATGGTGGTCAAAGGGTAGTATAGATCCCAGGGTGAAACGTGGATTTGTACCCACAATGGAGCATAAAACCTGGCAAATGTCTGCTGAACCAACACCAACAGCTCTACTACCTAAGCCTATCTCCACCTCCACGTGGTGACCGCTGAGATCTCTTTCATAACGAAAAGTTGCAGACGGAGAAGGATGAAGGCGAGTCTCCCGCGCCTAAAAACGGGACAAATTGTACCAACTGGTCCTCCAGGTTGGGGGTTGGGTAGGGCTGACAACCCTACACGGAAAACCGATGTTACGGAGCCACGAAAGGAGCCTCGGACTGCATGGACTTTAAAACGACAGAGATAAAGCTGATGAGCAGCTAGCCCATACCATGTCCCAATATAGGGCTGATATAACAGCGTTACAAGAGATGCGATGGACAGGGACCGGTTTCCTGGAGAAGAGCCACTACACCATATATTATAGCGGTCATCCAGTAAACCATGTGCTCGGAGTAGGTTTCTTAGTCAGCCAGAAAATGAGACCTGCTGTTATCGGCTTTGAAAACATAAGCAAACGGCTATGCACTCTGCGCTTGCGAGGCAAGTTTAGAAATATAAGCCTCATTAACGTTCACGCCCCTACAGAGGAGACTGCAGAGTCGGAGAAGAATACCTTCTACGAGGCAGTAGAACGAACCCTCGAAGCCAGTCCCAGATATGATATTAAAATCATACTTGGGGATTTTCACAGCCAAGTAGGGAAGGAATCCATATTCAGGCGATACGTCGGCTCCCATAGCTTACATCAAAATACAAATGATAAGGGATTGCGGATTATTCAATTAGCAGGTTCAAACGAAATGGTTGTTGGACGTACCTGGTTTGCGCGGAAAGCGGTCCACAAACGTACGTGGGCCTCTCCAGACGGGACCATTTTCAACCAAATCGACCACGTGCTGATTGAACGCCACTATCTCTCAGCCTTGATGAATGTCAGAACATATAGGGGGGTCAATGTAGACTCGGACCACTATCCCGTTGGCATGGTGCTCCGAGCTCGAATTACGACACCACCTACAATCCCCTCTGACAATCAGGTGAGAGTGAACACTGAAGCCATCCACAACACAACCCTCCGCGACACCTATAAGAGGGAAATGGATGCCGCTATAACTGCAGCCAACAGAGGATCTGAATATGAAGCATTAACAAATGATCTTCACAATCACCTGAAGAACGTTATCATGGATACGGCCACAAACATACTTGGCCCCAGCCGCCAAAGGAGTCGGAACGGCTGGTTTGACGATGAGTGTAAGCTAGCAACGGAACGGAAGAATGCCGCATACCAAGTAATGTTGCATTCTCAAAGAACGTGGGCACGTGCAGAGACTTATCACGAACTCCGTCGAGCGGAGAAGCGACTTCACAGACGGAAAAAGGAAGCCTGGGAGAACCAACAAGTCTGCGAACTAGAGAAGTACACTGAGCAACCGCACCAGGCGCGGAAGTTTTACCAATAAGTCAGGAGGATGAAGCCTTATACACCTCCATGCTCATCCTGCCGAGACAAAGATGGAAATTTGATTTCCGACAGAATGGGCATATTAGAGCGATGGGTTGAGTACTTTGATTAACTACTAAGCAACCAGAACATCGAGGAGTTGGAGGTCCCGCCAACCGAAGACAACGGGCAAATACTGCCACCACCAAGTTTAGGAGAAACAGTCCGTGCAATTCATCGGCTAAAAAATCATAAGTCGATAGGAGCCGATGGAATTACAGCCGAATTGGTTAAATATGGAGGCGACCAGTTACACCAAGTGATTCATCAACTTGTGCTCAAGGTATGGGAGAGCGAATCAATGCCTAACGATTGGTGAAGAGGCATTATCTGTCTCATACATAAAAGGGGAGATATCACACAGTGCAGCAATTATAGAGCTATCACGTTGCTGATTACCATCTATAAGATATTTTCCGCTATCTTGCTAGGCCGGATAGCCCCATGCGCCCAGAACATCATTGGCCCATACCAAAGAGGCTTCACTCCTGGCAAATCAGCAACAGATCAGATTTGCTCTCTGCGGGAAGTGATGGAAAAACTGTTGAAATATGGACAACAGTTGCACCATCTGTTCATCGACTTTAAAGCCGCCTATGATAGCATAGCCAGGGAAAACCTGTACGCGGCCATGAGAGAATTCGGTATCCCGATGAAATTATTAAGACTGACTAGGCTGGCCCTGACCAATGTGCGAGGCCAGATAAAAGCAGCAAGATGACTCTCAAGACCATTCGACATCAATAATGGTCTACGACAAGGGGATGCCTTATCATGCGTCCTCTTTAACCTGGCACTGGAGAAAGTGATCCGTGATGCTGACGTAAATGCAAGAGGTACGATCCTCTTCAAGTCCACCGTACTACTGGCCTATACTGACGATATCGACATCATGGGAAGAACCACCCGAGACGTACAAACTGCCTTCATTCAAATCGAGCAGGCGGCGCGTGATCTTGGCCTGCACATCAATGAAGGCAAGACAGAATATATGGTGGCAACGTCAGCACGGAAGACGAATCAACCAACAACATCAAACCGCACTGGTCAAACAGGAAGAATAAGGGTAGGAGAATACAACTTTGAGACCGTTGACAGTTTCTCCTATTTAGGGTCGAAAATTACAACCGCTAACAGCTAGGATGATGAAATCCGCGCACGGTTGTTGTCAGCCAACAGAGCCTATTTCAGCTTACACCATAGGGTCAAAGCTCTTACTGTACAAGACTATGATCTTGCCAGTCCTCATGTATTCCTCGGAAACTTGGGTTCTTAGCAAGAAAAATTGCGAACTCTTGGCCGCGTTCGGGAGAAGTATCCTCCGAAGAATTTTTGGCCCCCTACATGAGGATCGACGATTCCGTAGCCTACACAATGACGAAACCCATGAGCGATACCATGACCGTCCAGTTGTGAATAAAATCCCGTTCAATAGGTGACGGTGGGCGGGTCAGACCCTGGCGATGGCGTAGGCCAGAACGCCAGACAGCTTTTAGGGATATCGAATTGGTGAACTTCGGCGCAAAACCGGGATGTCTGGAGTTCCTTATTAAGGCGGGCCTAGACCGGATGCCGGTTGTTGCGCCGTTGATGATGATGATGAAAAGTAACAATAAAGAACTAATTCGCATGATTATTGAGTGAAGCCAGCTATTAGATAGAATGGCACGATCAGAATCAAGGCTTTGGTCGCATGAGGATAAGATCCGTGCGGTTTAAGTGATGTCTGCTTAGGTTGAATTGAACAGCGGGGCGGGTGAGTAGTGAAAGAACTTGAAAGAAGAGAAGGGTGGAAGAAGTTATTCGGGAGGGGCGGAGGATCGAGAACTTTAATCTAGTTCAGCACTCGATTACCCGTAAACTCACCCTGAGCGATGAATAGAAGAGAGAAAAAAACTAATACTCGGAAAATCTATCAAAAAGTTCTTCGTAATATACATGTGAGACTATCTGGCTTAGTCAGAAGACATACACAGGATTTAGGGAATTGACTTGCATTGGGCCATGGCAGTGTATGGTAATCCAACCACAATAGCACGGAATGGAGACTTAACAGTAATCCACCTGGGTCAGTAACCACACCCAAAACTGCGTGGCCAGTATCACATCAAGAGACAAAGTCGTCTCTAAGTAGCTTAAAATCCAAACCGGCTAGGCTTCAAAAGTGAGGATGAAGGGGTGCTGATAAGCTAGGGCAGAGAGCGCAACAGTTTGGTCCTTAGACTTTTCGCAATTCGATAGAAAAATCTGAAACTGATAAACGGCTCATTTATCCAGTTGACGATGTAGGAGGGTAGCACAGAAATTTTCCCTTGGAATGCTAAAGTTTGAAGAACGGAACGACAGGGTGAACTGACTGTTGGATCGCCGCTAATGCCACAATATGTTGGGGCAACGGCAGTGATGCGCAACAGTTAGTAGTGACTAACGACTAATGAATGAAATTAATTCACTCAAAAGTTAGTTGCAACTAACAACTGGAAAATCGATCAACAGTCTTTTGAATTTTATTTGTTGTTCGAACAATTTCAATTAACTAACGATTAGTTATACGAAAATCAGTTAACTTAAAAACCAGTTAACTAACGAATTATTTAGTGGTTTCTGATTCATCATCATCAACGGCGCAACAACTGGTATCCGGTCTAGGCCTGCCTTAATAAGGGACTCCAGACATCCCGGTTTTGTGCCGAGGTCCGCAAATTCCATATCCCTAAAAGCGGCGTCTTGACCTATGCCATCGCTCCATCTTAGGCAGGATCTGCAACGCCTCCTTTTTGTACCATAGACATCGCCCTTATAGACTTTCCGAGCTGGATCATCCTCATCCATACGGATTAAGTAACTCGCCCCCCGTAATCTATTGAGCCGGATTTTATCCACAACCTGACGGTCATGGTATCGCTCCTTGATTTCGTCATTGTGTAGGCTACGGAATCATCCATCCTCATGTAGGGGGCAAAAAATTGTCTTGTACAGCAAGAGCTTGGACCCTATGGTGAGACGTTTCGAGCGGAACAGTTTTTGTAAGCTGAAATAGCCTCTGGTGGCCGCCAGGCTCAGCATCACGGATCACTTTCTCGAGGGCCAGGTTAAAGAGGACGGACGATAGGGCATCCTCTTGTCGTAGACCGTTGTTGATGTCGAATGGTCTTGAGAGGAATCCTGCTGCTTTTATCTGGCCTCGCACAATGGTCAGGGTCAGTCTAGTCAGTCTTATTAATTTCGTCGGGATACCGAATTCTCTCATGGACGTGTACAGTTTTACTCTGCCTATGCTATCATAGGCGGCTTTAAAGTCGATGAATAGATGGTGCAACTGATGTCCATATTCCAGCAGTTTTCCAGCGTTTGCGGTAGAGAGAAAATCTGATCTGTTGCTGATTTGCCTAGAGTGAAGCCTCTTAGGTATAGGCCAATGATGTTCTGAGCGTATGGGGCTATCCGGCCTAACAAGATAGAGGAGAATATCTTATAGATGGTACTCAGCAACGTGATACCTCTATAATTGCTGCACTGTGTGATATCTCCCTTTTTATGTATGAGACAGATAATGCCTCTTTGTCAATCGTCAGCCATTGATTCGCTGTCCCATACCTTGAGCAAAAGTTGATGAACCACTTGGTGTAACTGTTCGCCTCCATATTTTGATTTTGATAGATAGTTAAAAATTGAATATTACTGGAAGGTAGGCCTTTCAAACGTAGGTTTTATGATTTTCTTATTAATTTTGTAAAAATTGCGGGTCGTCGTTGATTTTTTTACTGAGTTAATCGTTGTCGCTCTTGATTTTGTTGATCGTAACGGGGTTGCCGTTGGAAGATTTTCGGGGGGAATCAAATCCAGATGGATAATGCTTTCTCACGTCCGGAATTTTCATTTAAGGCGTCCTTTGAGGACATTATTTTGTAGTTGGTTTTTGGCATGTTGATTCAGGTCTCCTTTGTCGCCTTTAGTTTTAATCATTTTCACATTTCAAAGGTGCAAAATTTGCAATTTCACTTCAAACGCCAACCTTTTTTCTTCTGTCGAAAACGATTCGCGATTCGCATCGATTAACATGAAAATTTTTAAAAAATGCAAAAGCAAAAAAAGCTTTGTATAACGTTAATAAAATATTCACTTTCGACTTGCATTCATGATTCTAATAAAATTAATTAGAAAATTAATTGCCATCTGATCAGTTGCTTCCGGCCTGGACGAAACCGTCAGTTAACTTCTTCTTGGAACTTTTCTTGGAAAACTTGGGTGTTTAACCCAAAAAGAGGAGTCCGTGGACTACAAAAGGGGAAGTAAGTTGCTTCCCAAGTGGTCCGGTCCATCACCAAGTGAATGCGGATTCAGGACTTCCGGCATCCTCAACAAAAAATAACAATTGATTTGTGGTAATCATGAGTGAACAACTATTTCTTTTCGACTTTTTAAGGTTTTGTGTAAACACAAAACCTTATTCAAATCGGTTTACTGTCTGTCTGTCTGTCTGTCCGTCACACGCATTTTCCTCGGAGACGGTTATAGCGATTGACACAAAATTTGGTAGAAAGGTGGGAACTGTGAACGCTCACGCATACAGTGAATTACATAATTTTACGTCGAATTTAAGGGGGGGTCCCCATACATGCAAAAGGGGGTGTAAAATTGTTTTTCATCAAATATAGTCATGTGGGGTATCAAATTAAAGGTCTCGATTAGTACTTTTCCAAGCCGATTTTAGTTTTGACATTTGTTGGAAGGGCGGGGAGCACGGGGGGTTGAAAGTGATCACTTCTTTCCTGGGCTCCGAAATACCTTCCATGCCGATATCTGTTTAAATAAAGTTAATAATAGTATATTACTGCAATTTTTTGTAATTGGTTAGAAACCCCCCTTGAGTCCATCCTAGTACCATGAAATTTTGCAGTGATATAGGCTATAATATAGAGCATGATCTTACCAAGTTTGGTGGAAATCGCACTATTACTAACAAAGTTATAATACCTCAAATTTGTTGCTTCTTTGCAAATTCATCACTATGAATGTCAATATCACCCGAAAGCGGATACTCTCACATAATATACGGATATATTGCGTGCTACGTACTAAGAAATACACAAAACCTTTCGTACCTGAAGCGTCCAGCTTCCGGTTTCCCGATTTGTTAATTGTTAGTTAGATTCAAATAACGAATAAAAATTGGAAAAATTAGTTGCTCACTCGTGATTACGATTTATAAATTATTAGTCGATTGTTGCAATTAATAACTGAATCAATTATCAGTCGAATAATTAGTTAGACACTTAGTGGGTAACAATTTTTACAGTTCCTATCGCGGCCAACAAATTAAGAGCGGATCGAACCCGGGTTTTTATAATAGTATAGTGTGTCGCATAGACCGGCAAGGACGATGCCATAAAGCTTAATATGCAGGACCAGGACCTACGTCTACTAAAATACTTTGTAGGAACTTTTTTTAGGAAAGAAAAAAGAAATTAAAAGTATGGTCTGCCTTAACTTTCAGTCGATGAGAGCAATTTTGCGGGGCAAAGTTTCTCCCCACTATCGTATAAAATCTATTTGGGAATGATTGTCCCATTGCGTATGGAATTTTTCGTTTATAATACCTGCATATGCAGGGGAGTGAAGTGCAGCCAGTATAGGGCGAAAGGGGGCTTTAATTTCTCGCGTGGATGGGCACGAGTCTGATGTAGTTTAAGCAATAGTGGAAGGGAACCAAAACAATAACGATTTGACTTCAATTGTCTCTGCATCGAAAAACGGAATATATTTTTGGATCCTGAAATATGCAAGAGATTGCAAAGGTAAATTATTTGCTTAATCTCTTCCAATACCTGGATTGTGTGGTTAGATCACAAGGCTATCGTATGGAAGGTGTCGGTTCTTTCACTGGTGGCAGTGGAATTCGTATCGTGATTTGACGTCGGATACCAGTCGACTCCGCTGAGAATGAATACCTGAGTCAAATCAGGGTAATAGTTTCGGGGGAGCACAATGCTCACGACATTGCCTCCTACAGTGTAGTGTAATGTACCGTTAGGGTCTTGAATGAAGCGCTCCAATATGGATTGATACGCCAACGATTATTATTAGTGTGGGGCAGGAGATTCTCCGGTGAGGTCCGTTCGATCGTACAGTCGTTGTATTTCTTTCGCCAGAATCTCAATCGGGATCATTCCTGCTATCACACAAGCTGCTTCATTAGAAATTGTTCTGTAAGCGCAACACGTTCGGAGTACACTTATGCGATACGCAGCTCCAATCTTCTTCTTATTTATTTTCCAGTGCATCTGCCCATACTGGGGCTGCATACAGTAGGATTGAACTGACCACCCTTGAAATAAGGAGTCGACGGCTTGGCCTTGGGCCACCTATAATTGGTAGCATTCTCGCAACCAGCGCTCCGATGTTATATGCCTTGGTTGCTGCACCCTTCACATGCAATCTGAAATTCAACCTCTGGTCAATCATTACACCTAAGTACTTAAGTGCAGACTTGGAATAAATTGTTTGCGTTCTAACTTTGATCTTCATGGAAGTGCACTTTCTCCGCTTGGTAATAAGTACTACTTCCGTCTTATGCTCTGCGAGCTGTAGATCAGCATTCTCTAACCAGGATTTAATCTCATAGACTGCTTCATTTCCATAGAGCTCGGCTTCCTCGAGAAGGCGTGCAACAACCGTCACACCAATATCGTCCGCGAAACCAATGGAGGCCACACCGGTAGGAAAGTCTAGGGTTAGTACCCCGTTATACATAATAATCCACAAGAGTGGCCCTAGGACAGATCCTTGTGGAACTCCGCATGTCGTTTGGTAGGATTTCATTCCTTCATCTGATTCGCAGCACAGAGTCCTATCGATTAGGGAGTCGGCAACAATACGCACCAGGTACTTCACCACGCCTAAGTTAAGTAGGAACTCAAGTATCTTGCTCCATCTAGCGGAATTGAAGGCATTCTTCACATCAAGTGTAATCACTGCACAACGTTTGCCCTCGTCAAGTGCGGTCTTAGCTGTGTTAGCTACTAGGACAAGTGCATCCGTTGTAGACCTCCCCTTTCGAAAACCGAACTGATTTTCGGAGAGACCGCCATCCTTTTCGGCAATTCGAATTAATGTTATAGATTACTCGTTCGAATAGTTTGCCAGTATTATTTAGGAGGCATATTGGCCTGTAGGACGAAGCTTTACCCAAAGGTTTGTTTGGCTTGGGGACTAGAATTAATTTCTGCTTCTTCCATTGTGTAGGAAATACTCCTTCTTTAAGGCATGTGGTGAATGCCTCGGCAAACATATTTGGAGCTATTTTTACTGCTGCCTTCAGAGCTTTATTGGGGATGCTATCCAAGCCAGGTGCTTTATTTCCAACAATTTTATCCGCAGCTTCGAGGACCTCCTTTTCGCTTACCATGGGAACTTCGGCGGTGTCTATCTCGACAGTGGGAAGGTTAGCGGTACTCACATTCTATGGGAAAAGATCCGTTACTATTTCATCAAGCAAAGTAGGGGAAGAGATCGATGGGGAGCGTTTGCCTTTAACTTTCGATATTACGGTTTTATAGGCGCCACCCAAGGGGTTCGTGTCAGCTTCATTACACAGTCGCTTAAAGTGTTCGCTTTTACTTTTCATGATGGCCACATGTAGTTTCTCCCGAGCGTTTTTATATTCCTCGTGTAATTGCTCGTATCCAGATCGGTTTCTATTTCGCTGACTGCGTCTTCTGGCCTTGAGGCAGGCCTTGCGGCATTCTCCGATTTCAGAATTCCACCAAAAGTTCGCAACTCGCTTCTGTGATACAACATACCTTGGCATGGATGCGTCACATGCTCGTCGCAACTTTTCGCCAATCTGCATTTATTTTCTGCGCTTCCTTCAAGCGCTGTATTTTGCTGCAGAACTTCTCCGAAAATCTCCTCGTCAAACCTATTAGCTGCCCACCTTTCAGCTCTCGTCCGAGACCATTTCATTCGTTTACCATGTCTGGTTTCAAAAATGATGGCCTGGTGGTCGCTATGTGTATATTCGTCACTGACATGCCACTGCAGATCCTTAGCTAAAACATCGCTAACAAAAGTGACATCTATCACGGACCCCATTTCTCTCTTACGGAAAGTGTTCATACATCCAGTGTTAGCCACTACAAGATTCAGACGAGAAAGAGCTTCAAGTAATATACGTCCTCTTGCGTTCGTTTCTCGGCTGCCCCATTCTTCAGCCCATGCGTTGAAATCTCCAACCACTATCTTAGGACTATGGTTGTGTGCGTTTGTTGCTAGCCTCTCACCAAAGAATGGAACTCCTCTGTCGTAAGGCTTGGAGCCGCATAACAGCTGTAAATAGATATTCCGCCTATTTTTGCTCTAGTGAAGCCATTCTCGAGGATCTTGGTGATTCCTTCTATGGCCCGATTTCCACATGTCCATATGGCTGCCTTTCCGCTCTTATCCGCGACCCATACTCCACTATCTAGGTTTTTGTACTGCTCGCAGATAATAGCAACCTCGATTTTGTTTTCCAATATCGTCTGGGAGAGCAGGTCCTGAGCCGCTTGGCAATGGTTCAGGTTTAGCTGTAGGAACCTCATTTGCGCATAGTATTGATCGCCTTCCTATACACCGGACATGTGCTGTTGCCTGTAACATGGGCGCTATCAATGTCCTTTATTTGCCTGCAGAACAGACAATTGGGTTTTTCTTCGCAGGTTTTTGCAATGTGGCCTTTATTTCCGCATCTACGACACAGGTCGGACCTATCGTGAACGCTAGTACATTTCTTCGCCACGTGCCCAAATTCCAAACACCTGAAGCATCTTTTCAGAGTTATCTGCTCTCGTAGTCGGCAGACGACCCAGCCGATCCGAACTTTACTGGCTGTGATAGCGCTTCTGGTCGCTTCAAGTGTTAGGCTTATGGACGCAGTTTGTGTGCCGCCATATGCCTTCCTCAGCCGTAGAATATCTCGCTCTTGGATGGACTGTATTCCCAACTGGGATCGTAGCGCTTGACAAATTTCTTCCTTCGTTGTGATCTCGTCCAAGTCTTTACACTCAATAACCACACGATTTTGACTGAGCTTCACTTCAGCGGCCTCCCCCAGTGACGACTCGATTTTTTCCTGCAAGTCTTCTGACTTGTTTTGACCTGGTTTGAATTCCAGCAATAGGTCGCCCTTCTGTGTTCGTCTTATGCGGTTCACACTTTCACCTAGCTCCATTAACGAGGTGTCTGTTTTGACCTTGCGCAGAATATCAACGTACGTAAGCTAGCTTGTTTTTGTTATTATTAGCGCATTGGACCTGCTTCTCTTCTGCAGCTTTTTCTTCTTTTCCACCTTAGTCCAAGTGGAACCTTGATTGGAGTTACTGTCTTTCGCCGCAGGGTCTGGTAGTAGGTAAGTTTTCTCCATTTTGCGTTTTTGGCTACGTCGAGGAGATTCCGGTTCCCCATTAGACTCTCTCGGTCTTTTACGGAGCTCCGGAGATTCCTTAATAGTGAAGGGGCTGCCCCTAGATGGAAGCAGCACTCTAGGCGTTGACTGCAGTGCTGCAGTTTCTCCCTGTTTCTTCCCTTCACTACTTTCTTTTAGTTCTTCTCGTACTTCAAGATACGCAGCTCTAATAGCACGCACTTGGTCTTTAATCGCGTGATGGACATTATGTCGAGCGTTTACATACTCCATGAGGTTTTTTATCATTGCCTCTAGCTAAGTTATCGCCTCCGGCACACTACTCGCATCCCTGATCGAGGCGCGTTGGCTAATTTTGTGAGCATTATCGGGCTTCGATGTCGGGGATCGCATTACTCTACTGCTCCTCTTAAATGGATCGCCTTCAATATTTACCAGTGGATTCTTCTCGCTGACGCCCTTACTAGTGGGGACCAGGCTGGATGTTGTGTTACCATCCAAAGTCCGGGCGGATTTCTCTTCTTCGGCTTGATTATATTCACCTTCCATTTTTTTCAGATAATCTACTAATCAAAACAAATCAAGCAAGTTACCTACCGTAGCACTGCATTCCATAGTGTTTGTGAAGATAATAAGCTGTAATATTTGACGAATAGAAAATTTAAAATTCGCTTTCAATGGGATTCAGACCCAGGGTGGAAGTGGAATTCTGGTGAATGAGTATCAGTAAGTTATACGCAGAACTATACGAACAAAGCAGACAAGCTCGCACCGCACCACGTATATCACTATCGTCAGTCTCCTTTTTAAGGTTTTGTGTAAACACAAAACCTTATTAAAATCGGTTTACTGTCTGTCTGTCTGTCCGTCTGTCTGTCTGTCTGTCCGTCACACGCATCTTTCTCGGAGACGGTTATAGCGATTGGTACTAAACTTGGTAGAAAGGTGGGAACTGTGAACGCTCATGCATATAGTGAGTTACATCCTTTTACGTCGAATTTAAGGGGGGCTCCCCATACATGCAAAAGGAGGGTGTAAATTTTTTTTTTATCAAATATAGTCTTGTGGGCTATCAAATTAAAGGTCTCGGTTAGTAATTTTCGAAACCGGTCTTAGTTTTGGCATCTATTGAAGAGGTGGGGAGTGTGGGTGGTTGAAAGTGGTCATTTTTTTAACGAACCCATTCTTAGAAACTATTTAACCGAAAAATCTGGAAAAAATCAGGGGGCTGTCACTATATGGTGCCTAGGCTCCGAAATACTCTCCATACCGATAACTATCAAAATGAAGTTAATAATAGTACCTTACTTGAATTTGTAGTAATTGACAGGAAAGCCCTCCTTAAGTTCACTCTAGAATCACAAAATTTTGCACCAATGTAGGCTACAGCATGGAGCATGATCCTGCCAAATTTGGTGAAAATCACACTATTACTAACGAAGTTATACTAGGTCAAAACTGTCGATTCTCTGCAAATTCAAGACTATGAATGTATTATAAATATTACTTGAAAGTGGAAATTTTCACATAATATATGCATATTTTACGTGCTACATGCTAATGCACACCCAAATCTCTTTATAAAGGAAATACACAAAACCTTTCATACCTGAAGCGCTGAGCTTCCGGTTTGCCCACTTGTTTATTCACTAGTCAAGTTTGTAGCCGCTAACACATTCAGTAAACGGCTAATTAATATCTAGCTCAATACAGAGGGCAAACAAAGGAAATGAAATGAACAAAGGGAAAATTATCACTGAAGAGTCAATGAAGAATTTCTTGCAAAGTATTCAGATAATTATACACTTTTGTTTGTCACTTTCACCTTATTCACCAACTTTCATTGTTTTTGTTTTTGTTTTGCTCACTGCTTCCAAAATTGTTATTAAACACCAAATAGACGCGGAGCGTTTTAAAGTTCGCCTGGCTCAGTCGACTGTTGATGTCCGTCTGTCTGTCTGTCTATCCGTCACACGCATTTTTCTCGGAGACGGTTATAGCAATTGGCACCAAAGTTGGTAGAAAGGTGGGAACTATGAACGCTCACGGATATAGTGAGTTACATCATTTTACGTCGAATTGAGGGGGGGTCTCCATACATGCAAAAGAGAGGTGCAAATTTTTTTTTCATCAAATATAGTCATGGGGGGTATCAAATTAAAGGTCTCAATTAGTACTTTTCGAAGCCGGCCTTAGTTTTGACATTTGTCGGAAAGGTGGGGAGTGTGGGATGTTGAAAATGATCATTTTTTTAACGAAGCCATTCTCAGAAACTATTTAACCGAAAAATCTGAAAAAAATCAGGGAGCTGACACTATATGGTGCCTAGGCTCCGAAATACCTTCCATACCGATACCTGTTCAAATAAAGATAATAATAGTACATTACTATAATTTTTAGTAATTGACAGGAAAACCCCCTTAAGTTCACTCTAGAATCAGAAAATTTTGCAGCAATATAGCCTACAGCATAGAGCAAATTTGGTAAAAATCGTGCTATTACTAACAAAGTTATATTCGGTCAAAACTTTCGCTTCTCTGCAAATTCAAGACTATGAATGTCAATATCACTTGAAAGTGTAAATTTTCACATAATATATGCATATTTTACGTGCTACATGCTAATGGGACAAATGCACACTCAAATCTCTTTATAAAAGAAATACACAAAACCTTTCATACCCGAAGCGTCTAGCTTCCGGTTTCCCGACTTGTTTTTATTCGTTCTGTCCATAACCTGTCTCCTCTCTTCAACGTATTCTCTTTCTGGAAGGCCTTGACGTCACCGTTGTTGGCCAGAACCAGATCGAACTGCAACTGCGGAAAAACTTCTAATAAACTGCGCTTTCTTGAATTTGCTTGAATGCCCAAGCCTTGAAGTCGCCGGCAATTACCTTTGCGCTTCATCACGTTCTGCCGAGATTGTCAGGCATTTCCTCAAATTCAGACAGTGTCAGTTTTGATGGGGTGTAGCGGCTGTATACATACATACCACCTACGTTCTTCCACATGAAACCACTGGCTGTTTGCCTCATGATATATTCTATTACTTATCGACCGCGAGAATATATTGCCACTCCTCCAGCCGAATCTGCAACCCATACAATACCGTCGCGCTTTCTATTTGTATCGCATCGCAATTTCCATTTCAAAGGCCTTTCAAGGCAAAGGCAATCTGCTCAAGTAAATGCTAAGCGTTCCTGCATTGATTCAGGTCTATTTGAATATATTTTTTGTGAGTTTTTTACCTTAAATGCGAAAACCATCAGTTTCGCCCACACACTTTCCAGCCCCAGCCCCCTTTTGGATTCTATTCACATTTCCGCTCAGAGTTGGTAGCATTAGATGCCACGGTGAACAATTTGTTCACCACTGCGGTCAAGAGGTATCGAACTGGCTGGATGTAGTTTAAAATCTATTGCGCCGATCATTTTAAAATTTGGTACACTTTTTCTCCATATAATTCACGAGCAAACGATGTCCATTTTTTATTGTTATTTTTTATTTTACTGTAGCAAATATACCGATTATTTAAACGAAAATCGCGTTTTTTGAATTTCCAGTATTACCACAAATCAAAAAATCGGTATGCTAGGTGATTCCTCATGTAATTCTAAACAAAGAAAAAAATGCTGTCCCAGGCATTTTAATTAAAAAAAATCATCCTCAAAATACTAAAATCGCAATAGCTTAAAAACTATGATAATTAGCGAGACGCAATAAAGGCTGGATCGTAGCCAACAATTTTTTTCAGAAAACGAATTATCAGCTTTTATTAATAAAGTAAGCCGTTTGGAACTAATAAATTTCCAATCGTAACTATTGTGTTTTTCTCTCCCAAAATAAAGACAATGTACTAATTTTCTTGCAAAAAATTAATTTCAATTTTACTGCCCTAAGATTTGGTTCTTCTTATTTTTCTTCAGCCCTTGTCCCGTTCACAAGCGGGGTCGGCTCGTCGTGATCGGCTTCGCCATTTGACTCTATCGAATGCCTGATCTGGGTGCAATCTCGAGGCTTTTAAATCCCCATATAGTGTATCAAGCCACCGTTGTTTAGGTCTGCCTTTTGGTCGTTTACCATCGACTTCGATGTTCAGAACAATCTTGGCAAGTGAATTCTCGTTGGCACGAATTGCGTGACCATACCATCGAAGACGCCTCTCTCGTAACTTTTCCATGAACGATGCAACCCCATAACGATCGCGGATATCCTCATTTCGGATGTGATCTAAACGTTTGACGCCACTAGTCCAACGTAACATCTTCGTCTCCATTACCGCAAGACGCCGTTCATTGTCTTTTATAGTCGGCCAACACTCAGGACTATAGAGAGCGGCTGGACGGACGACATTATGGTAAATTTTATATTTGAGACGTTCGTTGATACGTCGATCACAAAGAACACCAGTTGTGAAACGCCACTTCATCCAGGTTGCGTTAATGCGTGAAGCAATTTCATAACGCAGTTCTCCATTGGCTGATAGCGTTGACCCGAGGTATTTAAATTGCTCAGTTCTGGGCAGATCACTGCCCTAAGATTTGGTTAACATCTCTTAATCCTAGTAGTTGTATAACAGTTTAGATGCAAACCCACTCATTGCAAAAATACCGTCAATACCTAAAACCAAAGATATAAAACAGAGAAAATACTTATATAACTCCTAGATAACTCACATAATAATTTTTTGTTAACATTGATCCATTGGAAGACACCATTAATACTTCAGGGTAATTGAGTTTTAACTAGCAGGAAAAATTACTAATTAATTCGGTTGCCATTTTTAGTAAAATCATCGTAACCTGAAATATAACAAAGTTTATTGACACGATTTCAAACCGAAGTGGCCGAGAATAGTAGAGGTTCCAGGGGGTGGGTGGTACCCACTAGCATATAACCTGGGAAACACCTGTTGAACTAGCACCAACAGTTGTACTACCAAACCCTATCTCCACCTCCACGTGGTGATCGCTGGAAGTTATTTCTTAATGAAAAACTGCAGACGGAGAAGGATGAAGCCAAGTTTCCCGCGCCTAAAAGCCGGACAAATTAAACCAACTAGTCCTCCAGGTTGGGCTTGGCTAGGGCCGACAACTCTACACGGAAAACAACTTGTTACGGAACGAAAAAAGGAGCCTTGACCTGGACTGACAACACAACGACCAACTAGGCAATTCATTTTCTCATGGAAAGTGCGCTCCCTGTACAGACCGAATATTGTTTAGCAGCTAGCTCATACCTTGTCTTAATATAATGCTGATGTAACAGCGTTGCAAAGGATGAGCTGTACAGGGACCGGTTTCATGGAGAAGAGCCACTACACACAACGATACCTGCTGTTATCGGCTTTGAAAATATAAGTAAAAAGCTATACGCTCTGCGCTTGTGCAGCAAACTCAGAAATATGAGCGTCACCAACGCTCACGCTTCTACAGAGGAGACTTCACAGTCGGAGAAGGCAGTTGAACCGACCCTTGAAGCCTGTCCCAAGTATGATATTAAAGTCATACTTGGAGATTTCAACAGTCAAGTTGGGACGGAGCCTATATTCAATTCAATTCAGAATGCTGCATACCGAATAACGTCGCATGCTCAAAGAACGCGGGCACGCGCAGAGACTCATCACGAACTCTGTCAAGCGGAGAATCGACTTCACAGACGGAAAAGGAAGCCTGGAAGAACTAACAGATCTGTGAACTCGGAAAGTACAGGGAGCAAACGCACCAGGCGCGGAAGTTTTACCAACAAGTCAGCAGGGTGAAGCCTTCTTCACCTCGATGCTCATCCTCCCAAGACAAAGAGGGAAATCGGATTTCCGACAGAATGGGCATATTGGAGCAATGAGTTGAGTATAACAACAAAAATATCGGCGAGTTGGAGGTTGCGTCGACTGAAGACTGCGGATAAATGCTGCCACCAGCAAGCATAGAAGAAACAGTCCGCGCAATCCATCGGCTTAAAAATTATAAGTTGCCAGAGGCCAATGGAACTACAGCCGAATTGGTTAAATATGGAGACGACCAACTACACCAAGCAGTTCATCAACTGATGCTCAAAGTATAGGACAGTGAGCCAATGCCCGATGGCTGGCAACGGGGCATTATCTGTCCCGTACATAAAAAGGGGGATATCACGCAAGTATCAGGTTGCTGAGTACCATCGGGCGGGTCACTTAATCCGTATGGATGAGTGTGATCCACGCCGGAAAGTCTATAAGCAGGCCTGAGATAGAGTGCTGACGTAGGTTAGGATAGCAGTCAGCTTTTAGGGGTATCAAATTGGTGGACCTCGGCTCAAAACCGGGGTGTCTGGAGTTCCTTGCTAAGGCAGGCCTAGACCGGATAACGATTGCTGCGCCGTTGACGATGATTTCAAGCCGAAGTGAGTATGCTTTTGCGATTGGATGCAAAAATAGGTCTGGGAAAATTCTGTATTGACTAAAAATATTTTATTTATTGACGAATGTCTTTTTACCTAACGAAGGATGGAATTTAAAAGCTTGAACTGGAATTATTGCGGGCAACTAATAGGGAAATCGAAGAGGGCGAAGCGTTAGTCTCTTTCGACGTCAACACTCTTTTTCCGGGTATTCCGCTCAAAGTAGCAACAGCTTTAGTAGAGGCTTGGATTCTTTAATCACATGAAAACCAATAATTGAGTGGTGAAGTAAGTCTTGGAAACGGTGTGTGGACGATATCTGCCCTGAAAGAAAAGTGATATTTAAAAGACGTTCGACTTCCAAATAAATTGCACCCCAGTATCGAAATCGCCCTGGTCATGGAAAAGGAAGCTCAGTTACTTTTCTTGGGCCTGCTACTGAGAAGTAACCAAAAGAAAGACCTGAAAACCTGCAGAAAACCGACGGATGCCAATCGAATTATTCTTTGAACCGTGCCTATCGACAGAAAGTTGCCACTTTAAACAACATGATTCACCGGAAGCCAATTTTTGAGGTCGTTAGACTAAACGGATACACTACTCCGTCAGCAGCTGGCCAGCGCTCATCAATCTAACCCCGGATCATTAGCCCAGATGAAGGATAGCTTTGGAATTCAACGAAATTCCCCTTTCGTTGACACGAAAATTGGGGTGACATGGTTTGAACGTCTTCTTCGGCAGCAGGAAATCAGTCGAAAATCTAGAAATTTAAAAACACTGGAGGATGAACTTCTTAACTGGGATCAAAGCAACGGTTACTCCTGGCTCTTCAAATACATCAGGAGGAATAGTCGTGGACAGAATTATAATATTAGTTCATCGGGGAGACGAGTAATTAGGAGGGGAACGAATGAGGGTTTAATTTTTAGCTACAAGCTAGCGTTTATAGCATTTCCCTAGTATTAATGACGATTTTTTAAATTGAAATGCTTGGGGCCGCTGAAGAGTTAACAAATAGAAAAATAATTTACATTTGTTGCTTAGAATTACATGGGGAATCACCTGGCATACCATTTGTCCAGTTGTTTTGAAACACTCTGTATATACTGCACAAATGTCCACTTCGATAGATGTCTAGCCTGCGAACAAAATATTGAAGTTAGCCTAAGGTTTTTGTCTATAAAGAGGTAACCACACTATTATAGTTTTGATATAGGGTCTTTAGGTATGGGGGGTCACTTGCTACTCCAACCTAACGGTTTCGTTTTGGACACATAACTCCTAGAATTCAGGTCTGTTTTCCTTATGTTGACAGCGCCTTTTAGCTTTGCGAGTACTCTTTGGGCGTTCCTATATTTCGGAATTCCACCAGAAATTAAGATTTACAGTGTCGAGGCATAGAGGTATTGTATATTCGTTGTCGTTTTTCAACCTTCTTTTTCTTTTACGCTTTAAAATTAATTATTAAAATTATTCTATTTATTGACTTCATATTAGTTGCATGCGAAGTTTGGTAGATGGTAGGTTATAATTGCTATGCCTGTACTCCTAGCTGCCTTAACGTTTGAAGTCCTTGATTGGTGTATCGCTAACGGAGGTGAGGTTGACTACCAAATACAATTCTCTTGACGAAGAAGTATTGCCACCTTCAAACTTCGCAGGTATCACATTCAGTTGTAAGAATGATTTCGGTAATATCTGCCCTCTTGAATTACTTTATCTACTACTCCGTACTTGAGTCCATAACTTGAGTTCACTAACAACACTGGTCAACAAAAAAAGACAGACACTCTGATGGGTGATCTTTACTAATTCTGGATCGCTGAATTAGGATATGACCTCCGTTTTTTTCCATTACTCTTCCTTTTTCTGTTACACCCCTATTTTGGCCGAAATTGAGATGAAATCGGTAAATTTCGGCTAATCTGCTCATTTCACAGCGAAGAATGCCAACTTACAGCCTAAAATTGCAGTAAAATAATGATAAAGACTTTGTCCTACGCCAAACATCTTTGGGATCCGAGGGGGTCAAAAAAGGGGGTAAGGGGTATTTTTATCAAAAATTCAGAAAAAATCATTAAAAAAATAGCGTTTTATGACAAGAAAAGGTCAAGGTTATAGCTGAGTAATTAATAAGTATGAAAAATACAAACGTGTCTCTACTTTGAAGTTTTTCTCCTTTTGTAGGCGTCCTCCGGTGTTTCTCGAATTTGAGTCCAACAGTAGTCCGTCTTTTACTTTAGGCAGGTCTAAAACTCGGACTAAGTCGTTCAATTCTTCTTGTTTGACAACTTTTGGTTGAAATCTTTATTTCCTCTTCCGTCGGTAGTGCATTCTGTTCAGCTGTTGATTCTTCATCATCAAGGGTGTAGTTTTCGGGTGGTGAGGGGACAGGCAACAAATTACTATGGTCTAATTGCCGAAGGGACATTCGGATAAGTTACAGCAGGTTTCGATTTTTGCGAGAATGCAGATCCTCAGAATGAGCGGTGGGCTCACGCCAGACCATCATTCTTACAATTACGCGGCATTATTTACTACACCAAAAAATTTATGAATTATAAAGAAATGTATTTGAAGAACAGAAACAAAAAGCACTTCTGGTAAACGCAAACACCGCACTTTTTTCGAAAAAGAAAAAGGAAAACTTACGAAGTAAGACACAGTTTGTCTGGAAACACACGCTCATTTGAACTGAGAGGCTGGCGAATTCAATGTGTTTGATGAGTAAGCGGACAAGTTGCAACTTATAGTCATGAGCATGTCACTTCTTGCACTTTCTTGGAGCAAAGTGTTTCAAATCCAGCATGCGCATACTTTTTCGTCTTATATTAACGAGAATTGCGACACGGAGCTTTTGGTTAATTTTAAGCTAGTAGTTGGCATTCTTAGCTGTGAAATGAACAGATTAGACGAAATTTACCGATTTCACCACAATTTAGGTCAAAATAGGGAGGGTAATGGAAAAGGGAGGTAGGATATGAGTCAGCGACCCAAAAATAGTAAAGATCACTCATCAGCGTGTCTGTCCATTTCCACGTTGACCAGTGCTATTGTTGTGACGGTGTAGCTACCTAAATGGAAGGATTGTACTGTACTCGCTTGATTCCTCCCTTTTATAAGGCTCGGATCTGCATAACAGCTATAGTAGATGGTGAGCTGGCTTCAGACTCGTTACACGAATAATCTTATCTTGGAATGGGTGGATTGTTGCCGGTGAAGCAACTGCCTGTCTTACAGAGATCTATAGGAGAACAAATGAGTGGGCGGGCTGCGAAATCTGTGAAATTTTCGACAAAGGAAAGCTAGTTAATTGGTAGTCCCCCAGATATTGTTACAAACATACAATGATGTGGAAACAAAACGACAGGATGTTGTAAAACTATATTAATGGTATTTATTGTCAATATACTAAGGAATTAGAAAGTAAAGAATATTAGTGGAAGTGTCCACCTTTAGCCTCGATACTAACATTCAGACGGATGAGTCAGTCGTCTAATTGTTCACTACTCGTTTTAGTACTTTCTTAAGTGAGGCGATATTGGGATGTCTTTTGAGCACACTGTCCCCTCTAAAATTGACCATAATTTGTAGTCCAATGGATTAAGATGTGGACTAGTAAAAGGCCAATTGCCTGCAGACAAAAAACTGGGGACGAGTTGAGCGAGCCTTATGCGTAGACTCCCGATAACTGAGAGTTTTACAGTGACTTCCAAAATGCCTGCTTGGGACACCGTTGACGATGCTTTCACCCCATTTGCCCAAAAATCCATGCTTATACCCTCGTAATTAACATTACACCAAAGTATAACTTAGCAGGGAGGTGACCTCGTTGAACTCTTGGTATTAGTTATTAAATAACTCTACGTTGATTTCTTTCTCTTCAGAAGAAAGTTCTCTGTCAGCAAATGTTTCCTATATCTTTTGGAAGCTTTTAGTCCTAAGTGTTCGTTGATTAAGCGAGACATTGAATTATTCTCATTTCCCGGGACATCATCTTTTGTTTACGCTACGGATTTCGTCGGATTCGACCATCGACCGCTTGTTGGCCTGCCGTTTCCGATCTTTGACGGTCTTACACATAACTAACGTCCGCAAATAGTTTTGTAGCAGGCTTATTCGGAGTTTTCTTCTGTTTTAAATATCACACTTTCTTCCATCACGCGCTCCATTGCGAAACAAACGAAAACGGAAAAGCGCTGCACTAATGGAAATATTTTTAGATCTGAATGAAATTTGCCTAAATGTCTGACAGCTATAAAGTATTTATTTACTTAAAACTGTAACTATCTTTATGGGAGTACTAGGTAGTTGCCCGGGTTAACTTTTACATTAACATCTAGTAAGGATCTACAAATACAGGAAAAATATTGTCAGAAGACTAGGTCGAAGATAAAGGGCTATCAGAAGACACAAAATAGCAAAAAACTCGTAAAACTTGCAAATTAAAGAGAACTTAGATAATGTGGATTAACCACCATTATATCAGAAGCCAAAGTGGAAGGGATCCCGACAGTTTGAGAGTACATAGTGGCGGACGACAAAACCAAAGAATCACGAAAATTCCAGCGTATAAAGTGCGAGACCGTCTTTCAGCACACAGCGCAGCTCTAAGCAACCGATTGCACTATTCTTACCTTTCTTACCCAAAATACTGCGAATATTCTTTACATATTTAGGAATCACTAAAAAAATATTATTAAATTCCCAGAATTTAGGCGATAAACACTTTTAAAAAGATACTACAAAAAAATTATTTTATATCAGAAGGCAGTATTTTGAAAAAAAAATCAAGCGCTGCATCCACAAAATTTTTCTAAAATACAGGATTTTCTTCATTATTACATATACCTGAAGATATCGTTGTCAACTGAAAACAACACGGCTTCTTCTTTTCTAGTTAAGGCTTTGTATAAAACAAAACCTTATTAAAGCCGGTTTACTGTCTATCTGTCTGTCTGTCACACGAACTTTTCCCCAAAACGGCTAAACAGATCCGAACGAAATTTGGCGGACATATGGGAAATTCCACGCATGTATTGAGTGACATAAGTTTATGTATAGTTTAAAGGGGGGATGTAAAGTTTCTTTCATCGAATGTAGCCATGCGAGGTATCAAATGAGTCCTTGTCTCACTTTAAGTGTGTACATTTTGACTTCTTACTCGTATGAATCTGATATTAGTGTTCACGTAAATTTAAATTGCGCGGGTAAGGAGTCAAAATGTACACACTGAAATTGAGACAGAACTTAAACTACCCAAGCCAAAAATGTGGAAAAAATCGGGAAGGTGCGCCTTTATGAAATATAGGCCTCAAAATATATCCCATTCCGATATCTGTTCAAATAGACTTGCTAATGGTATATTAGCAACTTTTTGAAATTTGCTTGTGTAAATAGTTGCTGACGAAGAATTCCAAAATGATATCTTTTACTAATGACGGCAACAGTAAGCCTTTAAATTACAGAAATTTTTTTATTATTTTCAGTTGGCCCACATCTTGACGGGAGGGGGTTCAAATTCTAATGGATCACATAATACTTTTTTGCTAATTACTTCCTTAAATTTTAAGTCAAACACACTCAATCTTCCTTGCTTGTAAAAAGTGTAAAAGGCAACTAAAGGGATGGAACGTTATGGATTAGCAACCTACAAATTTCGAAACATTACAAGCGCCTCAGATCTCTATCTGAGGTTGATCTCGCCGCTACGACTTTTTGGTTATTGAAATCGGTTTATGATAGGTATCTGAAATGAGCGCAAATACCTGTATTTCTACAACAGTAGCGAGAGTCCTCAGAATGCTTGCTTTCTCCAATTCAAGAGATATTTCTAACTATATAAGTTCTGCCTCCTCCTGTCTGGGCCTAGGCGAAAGAAGACGGCGAGACCACGTAGAGTACACATCTCCCTTTTCGACAATGTGCTTTTGTACTCTGTTAGTGACGGCTACCGCTAAGTGCGCTGTCTTCACCTGGGAAACGGTTTCTGTAAGATTTCTGACTGTAACATTCCGATCCAGGCTAAGGAGCATAACAGAACTATGCACCAACGGAGACTTCCGATATACGTCAAGAATGCTTTTTTGAGCAATTACAGGCATTTCAGAAAAGGCTTCCTGCAGGTGATACTGTGAATGCAAAGGTGGGCTTTAACTACACCTAGCTAGGATATGTGATGGGAAAATCCGGTCTTGGCATTGTGGGATTCTGGATTAGTGGAGCATGCACCGCCAAAGAATTTGCCATAAGTCAGACGTTGTCGTGTTGATGTACGTAATAAGAGAGCCGCTGACATCGACGTTGAGAGGAATTAGGATTTGATGGTCAATTAGTCACTCACAACAGACGGCAGATAT
This sequence comes from Hermetia illucens, assembly GCF_905115235.1. NCBI lineage: Eukaryota > Metazoa > Arthropoda > Insecta > Diptera > Stratiomyidae > Hermetia > Hermetia illucens. The sequence goes on along the minus strand of NC_051849.1, from coordinate 93,167,333 downwards.
CTTGGGTAACCCGCCTGAAGATATCCATTGGCCCGCCATTAAAAATAGTGGGTTACTAGGTGGTCTGTCACAATCGTGAGAGCGAATGAATGAACGGAAGTGGGTAAAGGCTGCGTGCGTGACACGCTCGAAATTCCACGCCATGCGAAATCCTGGGAAGTACTCTGCGTCATGACAAAAGGGAATTTGTTGTTGCATTGGCCACGGAAGTGGAAGCTGCCGGTGGACACAATGTTTTTAGAACTGTATACCGCATCGCGACAGAACTTGAATCTTTTCGCAAATCTTCCAATGGTCCTGTGAGGGACGATAAGGTAGATCAGCCGAAGAGATAGAAATTACATTTCACCGCCATTCTCAATCATCCCACGTTCGGAGAAATCCCGCCTCTTTTGGATGAAATGATTAGTCCTAACATGGACTGCACCTCCAAACAGAATAGAATTCATCTCGACCATCAATGTAATCAAACGGAATAGAGCCGCTGGGTCTGTCCCTCCGAAGAGTTATTCATCGCAGCAATCGCATTTTTTGCAAATTTGCTGTTTTCACGAGTCTTTCCCTAGAGAGCGGAAGAAAGGGATGACCGTTAAGATTTCAAAAAAGGGCACCCATTCTGATTGCCATAATTAGCAGATGCCTGCAAAAATGTTAGCTAAAATAATTCCGAAACACATCAGAGAACATCTCGAAAGCTTGATCGACAGAAAGCAGGCCGGTTTCCGCTCTAGATCCTTCTGCATTGGCCGGAGGTCAGCAAACTTACATCTTGTCACTGATATTATTTGTTCTTGTTATAGAAGTACGTGGGGTGGACCATGACATTCTTTCTCGAACATATCGATTTCGCTGATGCCATCTGGTTGTTTTCTCATCGGTTCATGGACTGTGGTCGAATGGATTTGGAAAGAGGGGCAAGTAGAGTGGGCATGGAGTCGAATGTGTATTGATTAATTTGTATATCTAGGTGGCGCTATTCCTGTCAACGGATGTTTGGATCTCGCTCAAAGCATTAATAACGCTTGATCCATCTTCGTTGTCTCATCTAAAATCTGAACATGCAGTTATTTCAACATCAGGATCATGTTGAGAGTGGTTTGTGCTTTCTGTGTTGCTCTGTGGCAGTAGTATATGGAAAAAAAAGGTTAATCAAAAGTTTCGAACCTCCATGAGAGTCTGGCCGATGAGTGGGTCACCCCAAGAACACTTAGTACTGAACAGCATATGAAAAGTTCGTCCCAATGAAAATAAACTGGAGAAAAGTAACGATTAAGAGAAATAGACTCTGTGGACGTCGAGTGGCTTTCTGCCGCACGCACTTCGTTTGGAAATGGTTAGACTTATTGATACTCAATGTGAACTATGAATTCCCGTGCATGCAGAGAATGACATTGTTCTATGTTGCGTTTAGGAGAGGACTCATACATCATCGCGCATATAACTCATTTCTTTACCCAAATGTACCATTGAACGGTATTAAATAACTAGTAGTAACATTGTTAGCTGAGAGCCTATAGTAACCAATTGTGTTAAAGTCCTGTTTCTAAAAACCGCTTGGCAGGAAATCTAAAAAAATTGACGAAGTTCAACATTACATCTGGGACTCAAAATGCCCTGCGAAATACTAAGGATCTGTTCATGCCTACTCCCCTGGGTTTTTAATCAAATCGAAAAAGTTGTTATTTTGTCATTCATAGCCTTCAGCGAATATTAACGAAGGCAACATATTCTCTGGTTTGCTAGAATTTGAAAAAATTAACCCTTCGATCGGACCCCATGCTACCTTATCGCTTGAGCTACAGTTAATCAGTTGTTTGTGCGTCCGTAAAACTTTGAGTATTTTCAAAACTTTTGCGGCCATGCTGCCCTTCAACATTGAATTTTCCTTAAACAATACGAAATTAACCTGCTATCCTAAATTTTCAATCATTATTCGAGACAATATAGATTCCATCTTTTCTGCTGAGTCACTTTTGTACATATAACAACTGAGATGGAGGCATCTATAGATTAAAATTAATCCTTCAATATAAAGCTTAACAATTATAAATTTATAATTTAATTTACAATCGGCATATCTGTAAACCCCCCCATATTTGTATTTGTAGAGAGGCCGCCGTGTATTGATAATACTAGACCCAGCTAGACAGATGCTTTTAGCTTGTATTATAGTAAATGAAGCGAAGTTGAATATCAGTGCGAGTTCTACTAAGTTTGGCGGCGGTCAACTGATCGTTTTGCTGCTGATTCTGCTCCGTCTTGAAACAACTAGCTTACACGTTCCAATATCTAAGTCGATCTTTCTGAAGAAGTATTAAAGTTTTTACGGGAATATGTTGTGTGAAATTGAGATGAAATAAGAGTAATCAATAAAGATATGGTGGTAGTTTAAGTGGCCAAAGTAAAGGGAATATCTGTTCAGTGATTATTACATTTGTTTCTGTAACACTGAAGTGTGTGGAAAACAAACATAAGGAATATTATTGGCTAGAATAAGTGCTGGACTCTACATTGTACAATGAATACAAACTATCCATCCACAAACAGCCAGTTTTCTTCACAATCAGATGATTTGAATGGTATGTTACTATTCACATTGAAATCTATTCTAATTGCAAATGTATCTACACAATTTGAGCGGTACTTTCAATTGACGGGGGTGTACAAATACGAAAGGAAAGTAGCACCTATTGTGTTTGTAGTTCATTATCACGACCATGCTAATGACTGATGTCAATTGACAATGTTTATCAACAAGGACTGTGCAGTTTTCATACAAATATGATTTACTCGTGTGCATTTAGATTACAGATACAATATTTACTGCTAATTGAGCAATTTTTAATATTTGTTTTGCTCAGCTCATCGAATAATCGTAGCGGCTCAGTTGAAATTAAATTATATTTAAATACCATTAAGATATTTTGTTCCCTATAGAATATTGGAACGCTGCTGTTTTCTTCATACGAAATTAGATAATAAATATCGGCAACCTGACCTGTACGAGTAAATATTAGCAAACTATGTATATGCTCATTCCCTCTTACGAAATGAACTAATCCAAGCTTAAGAACCTTCTGGCTTCTGAGATCAATTTCTTGAAGATAAGCTTGTGTTGGTAAAGAAACGCAAAGTCTGCTCTACCTATCTGGTGCTTACGAAAGTAGACAGGTTGGTTGAACAATAGTTTCGTGGAATTTCCATGCGGGGATTTTCTGGATTTCAACTAGAAAGCTCAATAGAGAATTGAATGGAATTCCAAGCATTCGTGCATGGAGAGAAAAATTATCCATTAATTTCTACTCTCCAGTTGACGTTGCAGAGAAGGAGTTACAGAAACAAGCATGTGTTCACTTTCCGGGATATCTATATACCAGACACATGTATTACCTTAAAATTAACACAAGCAATAAGCAAATATAAAGACCAAGCACCTTCCGTTTAGTATTTTTTTACAAAATGATTAGAAGTATACGTTCATTCATTAACAATGAAAGCCTTACTCTAATTTTTTATAATCATCAACAGCGCCTGATTGAACAAGGAATTCCAAAAAGGTTTTTTTTTTTGCTCAACTGTGCAAGCGTATACAAAAACCAGTTTACGAGAGCAATCTCTTCCGGCTCTAGCAGCTCTTACATTGAAAATGTACTTTATTGTAAAGTGTGCAAAATACGAAAGTGAAATATTAGACTTTCTTGCAAGTCTTCTTCCAAGGAGTCCAGAGGATGTAGCTATACTGTACCGCTCACTTCTACTCGCAATAGCTATACATTGGACATCCTTTCTTCATCCTTCAATTTTTGACTTAAAATCTTGATTGTAGTTTCTAGGTGGAAATGAAACATCCAGGATAGACTCATCTCCAGTGAAGTAGCAATATGATCATCATTAACGGGGCAACAATCGGCATCCGGTCTAGGCTTGCCTTAGTAAGGAACTCCAGACATCTCGGTTTCGCGCCGAGGTCTACTAATTCGATATCCCTAAAAGCTGTCTGGTGTCCTGACCTACGCCATCTCTCCGTCTTAGGCAGGGTCTGCCACGTCTCCTTTTGTGCCATAGACATTGCCCTTATAGACTTTCCGGGCTGGATAATCATGATCCATACGGATTAGGTACCCCACCCACTGCAACCTGTTGACCCGGATTTTATCCACAACCTGATGCACATGGTATCGTTCATAGATTTCGTCGTTATGTAGGCTTCGGACCGTCCATCCTCATGTAGGGGGCCAACAATTCTTCAGAGGATTCTTCTCCCGAACGCGGCCAAGAGTTTGCAATTTTCCTCACTGAGAACCCAAGTCTCCGAGCAATACATAAGGACTGGCATGATCATTGTCTTGTACAGTATGGTAAGAGGTTTCGAACGGCACAGTTTTTTTAAGCTGAAATAGGCTCTGTTGTCAGCCAACAACTGTGCGTGGATTTCGTCATAGCTGTTATCGGTTGTGATTTTTGACCCTAGACTGAAATTTTCAACGGTCTCAAAGCTGTAGCTCCCTATCTTTATTGTTTGATCAGTGCGATAGTAGCAGCAATATACTGGTCAACAATTTTTCGAAGGTACCGATGCCAGAGGCGAATTATCCTGACTTTTATAAGCACTTCGTAAGGAAATTTTCGTCTGTTCATTATCTGAAAAACTGTGCTTCACCTGAACAAACGCTATTGAAAGTTTGGAATTATTTCCAAAACGGGAAAAACTGATGAAACTCAGTCTTGCGATGAATACTTCTATCTTATTCGCACATTTTGTTTCCAAGGTTTGCTGACAGACAAAATCTTATTAAAATCGGTTTAATTTCTATCGCATCTGTCTGCCCGTCAATCAGTCAAATGCAGACCGAATCGCTTGTGAAATTTAAGCATGCAGAAAGTTACATAAGTTTATAGAAAGTTTGAATGGATGCAATTTTTTTCCGAACATTTCAGTGGGAAATATTAAATGAAAGGTCTTGATTAGTACTCTGATCCGACCATGGTTGCGAACAAGGGGGCTGAAAAAGGTTAAAACTGCCCATCCGAACAAGTTGAAACAAAAATCATGATCATCTCTCATTTTGCTTTCTGCTCAAATAAAGTTAATGAAAGTATATTGCCATATTTTTTAAGTTAACTTGAAGTTCGTACTAGGAGTATACAATTTTATACAGGCATAAACAGGTGAGATGAAAAGGTCGTAAGGTAATATCGAAAAACAATTAGATTTTATTAGTCAATATAGTTAGCTTCGAGGGCGGTATAACGATTTTAGCGGTTATGTAATTTTCCGATACCATTTTTGTAGTACGATTTGCTTTCAGCCTCAAAATAGGCCTCAGTTTTGGTGATTACATATCCAACGGCACTAAATTTCTTTCCAGTGAGCAATCTCTTGAGATCTGAGAACAGGAAAATGTTGCTGGGCCTAAATCTGGAAAATACGGTAGATGCAATTCAATGCCCAATTCATGTAATTTTACCATCGATTTCATTGATTTGTGATTGTGGTACAGTGTCTTGATGAATCAGTACTTTCTTTTCCTTCAAATGGGACCGTTTTTTTGCAATTCCATCCTTGTAATTGTCGCTGTTGATGGTTTTCCCTTCTGAAGATAGTCAAGTGATGAAATCCGCGCACGGTTTTTGTCAGCCAACAGAGCCTATTTCAGCTTACAAAAACTGTTCAAAGCTCTTACTGCACAAGACTATGATCTTACCAGTCTTCATGTATTCCTCGGAAACTTGGGTTCTTAGCACGAAAAATTGCGAACTCTTGGTCGCGTTCGAGAGAAGAAACCTCCGGAGAATTTTTGGCCCCCTACATGAAGATGGACGATTCCGTAGCCTACACAATGACGAAATCTATGAGCGATACCATGACCGTCCGGTTGTGGATAAAATCCGACTCAATAGGTTACGGTGTGCGGGTGACTTATTCCGTATGGATTAGGATGATCCAGCTCGGAAAGTCTATTTTGGCAATATCTATGGTAGAAAAAGAAGACGAGGCAGAGCCTGCCTAAGATGAAGCAATGGCGTAGGCCAAGACGCCAGACAGCTTTTAGGGATATGGAATTGGTGGACCTCGGCGCAAAACCGGGATGTCTGGAGTTCCTTAGTAAGGCAGGCCTAGACCGGATGCGGGTTGTTGCGCCGTTGATGATGGTGATGATAGTCGATGAAATACCCTGTCAGTCGACTGTTGCATCTTTACACACTTAAGAGTCGGTTTACCACGTGCAGTTCACTCAGATGATCGTTTTGATTTTGGTGTCAAATAATGGGACCATGTTTCGTCCATTGTCACATATGGAAGCTTAGATTCGGTTTTTTTTTATGGAGAAAGACTCAGTATCGTCAACTCGTTATTGTATTTGGTCGATTGTAAGCATGTATGATGTGTCTAATATGTTTAACAAAACCGAGCCTTGGCTTCAACAGTATTTTTTTTTCGCCAAAAGCAATGCTTTTTTAACACGCGAAATTCATTTTTATAAATTTTTAAACTAACAAAAGTTGCTTCCATCGAAATGTTCTATGCCACAAACTAATAGTCCGGAAGTAGTCAAATTTGTCTTTTAAAGGTTAGGGTGAATTAAAAATCATATGGATTTAATACTAGTAGCGTCATCTATGTGTTAACCTACGAACTTATCAGCCCCTCTAGTGTAGAGAAAATCCTGGGAAAGTTTCATGAAAATAACATTATCACCTGCTCATTATAGAGTATTCCGGTCCAGAATTAAATTCGTAGAGGTCTCAGGATTTCATCAATCCCCAAACAAAAATGAAACTATCAGGCCTTATTTCATTTAATGTCTGTTTGTCGCAAGCATTTTCCGCGGAAAATTTGGTGGATATATGTATTGTAGACTGTGAAATCCCACGCATACAACGAAAGCCACGATTTTGTGTGAAATGTAGGAGGCCTTGCTTCCAAGCAAAGTCGGGTGCCATATATATATATATATATCTGGATCGGCTGGATCTTGTCCTTAAAACTGAGCTGTACGGGAAAAATAAAATCATGGCAATCAACACCTTTGCCATTCCCGTCCTTCTATACACTTCCGGTGTGATACAGTGGAGTAATACTGATTTAGAATCTGTCAATAGACGGGTAAGGGTAGTTCTTGCAAACAACAACATGCACAATAGAGCTGCCGAAAAATTGAGGATCACTATCCCACGTCATCAGGGAGGAAGGGGGGTACTTGATTTAAAAACGATGCACTACAATCAAGTGCATTCTCTTCGTGAGTTTTTCTATGAGAAACAATCCTCTAGCCAAATACATCAGGCTACCGTCATGGCAGATAATAAATTATCTCCTTTGAACTTGAGAAACAGAGAATGGGATCCCATGTCGAATGTTACTTCAGTCCAACAGAAGATCGACATGTGGAAAGAGAAACCCATTCACGGAGGTCATATAAAAAATTTGTTGTTGTCAGGCATTGACATCGAAGCCTCCAACAAATGGTTGACAAATGGTGTACTTTTCTATGAGACCGAAGCATTCCTAACTTCAATCCAGGATGCTTCGCTCCCAACAAAAAATTATAAACGGTACATTCTTCACGACTCCTCAATCACCAACTCCAGTTGTAGGTTATGCAACTGTGAAGAGGAGACCATCCAGCACATAACATCTGCGTGCAGGATGTTGAGCGGTACCGAGTACACCAATCGTCATAACTCCGTCTGCAAGATTCTCCATCAAAACCTTGCGTTGAAGTATAACTTAGTGGCAACCTACCATCCTTACTATAAGTATACTCCGCAGAGAATCTTGGAAAATGATCGGGTCAAACTACTGTGGGATCACACTATCGCCACCGACCACAGTGTTAATCATAACAGACCCGATCTAGTTCTGCTTCTGAAGGAAGAACGAGCGTGCTTTATAATCGATGTAGCCGTACCGTTGAACCGGAATACTGTTGAAAAACAGCACGAAAAAATCCGGAACTACGGCCCCTTGGCAGAAGATATGAAGCAGACTTGGAGACTACAAAAGATCCAAGTAGTCCCAGTAATAATTTCAGCGACGGGATTAGTCCCGCAGAACTTACATAAAGCGCTGAAAACGCTCGATCTTAGGGCTGGACTATACATGGAGATGCAAAAAGCTTGCAACCTGTGCTATAGTCCGAAGAGTCCTGTCCGGTAACAAGTTGACCTAATGGGTTTCAGTCTTGATCCGCACTGTTTTCAATATAAGATCCATGTCTCTGTAGTGTAGGACCTCCGCGTCATTGGCTGAAGTGTTTGCGACAATCGGGATGTAGTAATACATTTTCGCATGGTCGCACACACTTTGCGTTAAAACGCATCATCGCTGTGATGCGGGCCTTTGGATGTTGCCTTCAGCCCATCCTTAGGTTGGTCGCCCCTCGGTCCGGTTGGGCGGGAAGAGGGTCCGTGGGCTTTTTGAAATATATATATATATATAAAGGACTCTTCGGATTGGTTGCAAGGATTGTCAATTTTTGCATCTCCATCTATAGCATGACCTTTAGATCGAACGCATTCAGCGCTTTATGTAAATTTTTCGGGACTAATCCCTTCGCTGAAATTACCACTGGGACTATCTCGATCTTTTGTATTCTGAGTCGGATTTTTTCTGGCTGTTTGTCAGCAGTGTTCCGGTTAAACGATAAGGTTACATCGATTATGAAGCAAGCTCGTTCTTGCTTGAAAAGCAGAACTAGATCGGGTTTATTTGTGTCAGTGGCAATAGTGTAATCCCACACAGTAGTTTAGCCCGATCATTTTCCAAGATTCTCTGCGGAGTATACTTATAGAAAGGCTGGTAGGTTGCCACTAAATTACACTTCAACGCAAAGTTTTGACGGAGAATCTTGCAGACGGTGTTATGTCAACTGGGGTACTCGATACTGCTCAACATCCTGCACGCAGATATTATGAGCTCGATGATTGGTGGTGATTGAGGAGTCGTAATATACCGTTTGTAGTTTTTTGTCGGGAGCGAAGCATCCTGAATTGAAGTTAGGAATGCTTCGGTCTCATAAAATTGTACATCATTGGTCAACTGTTTGTTGAAGGGTTCGGTGTCAATGCTTGGCAACAACAAATTTTTGATATGACCTCCGCGAATTTTCAAGGAAATAATTCATTATCTGCCAGGACGGTAGCTTGATATATTAGGCTAGAGGATTGTTACCCATAGAGAAACTCACGAAAAGACTGCACTTGATTGTAGTGCAGCGTTCCTCTCTGGTGACGTGTGATGGTGATCCTCAAATTTTTGGCAGTTCTATTGTGCATGAGCTATTTGCAAGAACTACTCCTACCCGTCTATTGACTGATTCTAAATCCGTATTACTCCAGTGTATCATACCGAAAGTATATAGAAGGACGGGAATGGCGAAGGTGTTGATTGCCATGATTTTATTTTTCCCGGCCAGCTCTGTTTTCAGGACCGAATCCATACCCTCAATTTGGATGTTATTCTGGTTGTATCCCTAGTTGTCGGTGTGTTTTCCCTGAACAATTGTTTTTATGCGATATTTCCAACTCCATGTCAGTATCCCTGCTGAACCGGGAGGCAATGTTTAGCAAGGAACGAAGTTGATTTTCAGCTCTGGCATACAATTTTCTGTTGTGAAAATACATCAAATGACAACAATATGCCATGTTGGACTTGGAACCCGTATTTGCTTTCATGCAAAAGTTGGGATAGTGAATTCAAAGCCAAACAGAACCACAGCGGGCTTAGATTTTCGCGTTGGAAAATAACACAATTAGTATCTCTTCTGATGTTTGTGAGGGTACCGATAGTTTCGTGCTACAATTCTTCATCACTGTTCTTAGGAGAAGAACCACATTCGGGTTGATTTTGTACAAGCATAACACTTGTAGTATCCACAAATGCGATATGGAGTCAAAGGCTGATTTATAATTGATGTAGGCTGTCGAGAGTTTTGGTTGACGGCTTGCTTTATAGCGACCGTATCGATTATAAGCTGTTCTTGACAACCTCAGGAGCCGTTTGCTTATAGTTTTCGCGCCTCCAATTTATGAACATCAAGATGTTTGTAGATGGTAGCAAAACAAGTAATAGGTCGACATTTTGAAGGGCAAGAGACACCGTGCTTTTTGCGGGTGAGAAAAGTTGTCCCCTTAGTCACTGGCTGGGTTGGCTCCAAACACTTCTGAAGAAGTCTTCTGCCGCATTCAGATCGAGGTTACTTCCCGCTTTGAGTTTGTTAGATTTTTATAAAATCGCCTTTTGGTTCTGGAAGTGGTGCTGTCCTTCGCTAGAAGCTTTTTGGTGCATGCCACAAGTTTCTGCCTCAGCTTCTCGAGCATTTCTTCGATTGCATCTCATTGGACAGGTGGTAGATTCCAATGATGTTCGTGACGCATCTGAGCAGTCTTAGTGATGGATTTTCAAGAAGTGCTTGCGTAACACAGCCAATCTTCTTTCTCAACTTTTCGACTCTTTTGTTGAGTGGAAACACCCAGAAGTCATCCTGCGCAGACCTCTGTTATTCGCTCCAAGATGTTGATTATATATATATCAATATTTTCTTAATAAGATATCAAATTTCACATCGGATTGTAGGAGTTGAAAAGTATGAACTAAAAGTGAGACAGAACTTATTCTCAGGAATTACGCAACCCAAAAATACAAGAACAACGCGAAGTTGCCTCTATAAAATATCTAAGCTTCGAAATGCATCCCATAATGATCCCTGCTCAAATAAGGTTATTAATATTGTATTACGATAGTTTGGAATTTAACTGGTGGTTCCTCCTTAAGTTTACTCTAGGATTATAAAATTTTGCAAAAAATAAAACACATTACTGTGCATATTACTGGAAAGTTGGAAAGGAATTGTACCATTATTAACCACGTTATAGTAGATCAAATTTGATTATTTCGTGTCAAGTCTGACTATCTATTTCATACACACTGTGAGTTACTAGCTACGTACAAATGGAATCGCTGTGTAATTAAATATTCTCACGTATGAAATACAAAAAAAACTTTCGTATCTGAAGCGCCGATTTCCCACCGATTCCAATTGTATCTTGGGGAACATGCAAAATATTTTTCGTGCGCATTTTTGGCGCGTTTCTGCATTGTATTGCATTAGTTAGTAAAATTGCAGAAACCCGAATGGTTTCAACAACTACCACAGTTTGGTATGGTTTATGGAACATTGGTCCATATTTCTTCAAAAATCAAACCGGAACGTAATTGTCAATGACGACCGCTAACAAGCCGTGGCTTGCTTGCAAACCGAAATTGAAGCCCGTGCTCTCAGTAAGTTTTGTTTTCAACAAGATGGCATTACTTGCTATATAGGATGACGAAAGAGGAACTTATTTGAAAATCATTTTGGTGGGCGTTTCATTTTGGCTTCGTGAACTTGCGGCATAGATCTGGCGACATCACTTTTTTGTAACATTTTTTTTAAAGTTTTGTCTAAAACAAAATAAAACAAAATAAAACAAAACAAAAAACAATCGGTTGGAATCATGCAATTTTGAGGTAATATAGATTAAAATATAAAGCATTATCATACCAGATTTTGTGGAAATCGCACTACTAGTAGCAAAGTCATAGTAGGTCAAATTTTTCGCTTCAGTGCAAATTTTAAAACTTTGAATGTAGGCATCGCGATGAACTGTATATTCTAACATGATATATTATTATATTATACAGTATGCGCTGTCTTTTATTGAATGTAAAGAAAAAGCGCAAAATAGTAAATATATATACATCTAATTTGAATATCGCGATACACTCATCAGCAATATTTAATTGAAAATAAGATGTTCTCAAAAGGTTTTTATTATTATTGTGGTGTTCATAAAAACATAACATAACAAAACATAAAAAAAACGTTGCCCTAATGTAATTTTATTAGGAATGGAACCGTTTCTAACAAACTTTCCAGAATTACGGTTTATAATACAGTCTCTATTCGTGCACTTCTAGGATAAACTAGGGAGGTATTTTCTAATCTTTAAATATGCTATTAAAATTTTTTTGGACAGATACCTAAGTGAGATTTATTTCAGGGCCTGGATTTTATAGAGAGATACGATTATTTTAAGAATTTTTGGTCAGTGCCGAAAACTTTCACTTTATGAAGCGTTGGTTTAAGTTCTGCCTTCCTTACCTTCTAAACGATGTTAAAAGCTATGTAAGTTTTAAACGATATAAATTGAAACCTTGTCGTTTTGTTGTTAGGCTTCTGCAGAAATCCATTTTATTGCAGTATGTGTGTTTCCCTAGTGTACCGTTACGGTCTTGAATGAAGTGCTCTAACACACTTCAAGGCCCTGATCCAATATGGATTGTTGCGCCAACGATTATTATTATCCGAGTTATCACAATCTCGGCAGATGCCGGATTTTACCTAATACTAGCACTAAGTGCCAAGCATTTAGGCTCGGACGATCCTACCTACTTAAAAACTAAAGGGGCGCTGGTGGTGGTGACCGGTGGTAGGTCAGTGGGAGAATCCGTCGAGTACTCCCCGCAACATCGAGCACGTATGCAGAATGGTGTACTTCTGCATGGTTTGAACCAGACTGTGCGAAAGTCCCAGGACATCAAGGGAAGCCGTCAGGGATTTAGGTACAATACCTGTAGCTCACAATATTATGGGAACTACAACCACGCGCTCGAGACACCAAATTTCTTTGATTTCACGAGCCAATGGCTCATAGTTCACCTTCTTCTCCACGTATTTCCGTTCAATGTTGCTATTATGGAGGATAGCAACATCAATAATATACGCGGAGCGACCCGTCTTGTCAACTAGCAGTACGTCAGGCTTGTTGTGTGCGGTATGGCGATCAGTCAGAACTTGCCGGTCCCAATACATGCTGTAAGCAGAACTATCAAGTACTGCTTGCGGCTCATATCGGTAAACCGGACATGTTCCCGTGATCGGCCCATGCTTATATGCAAGGTTTGATGGATAACCTTACATACAGCATTATGCCTGGTGATGCATTGCACCGGTGCCATAACAGTGCAGCCAGAAATTAGATGGTCCAACGTCTCTAACGCCGAACCACACATTCTGCACTGGTCGTTCTCCACCCGTTCTTTCATGATGAGCTTTTTATAAGCTCGGGTGGCGACCACGCCATCCTGAATGGCACACATGAACCCCTCCGTCTCAGCAAAGAGCTCCACAGCACACAGCCATCTGTTCGACAAATGCAAATCGACAAATGGCTGCCAAAGACAATTCACGTGTTTACCGTGCATTGCCTTCGACTTCCATTCCTCGATCCGCTCCTGGTCCGACTTCACCCCACTCAGAGGATTGAAAGATCGATCCTTCAAGTTAAGTGGAGTCAGTCCACAGTCTGCCTTACAGACAGCCGCATGCAAGGGGCTCGTCTGCTCTTTACTGTAAAAATAAGCGCGCAGCGAGTCGACTTGGCGATGATGTTGTGCCGCCACGTCAATCACGCCCCTACCTCCGATGTCACGAGGCAGGTTCATCCGCTCCACGGCAGACTTTGGGTGATGCATTCGGAATTTGGACATAGTTGTCCGTATCCGCCGCTGGACGTTTTCCAGGTCGGTCTTCGTCCACGGCAATATTCCGAATGCATAAGCCAGTGAAGGAATAGCGAATACATTCAACGCGCTTATTTTATTCTTCCCCGAGAGATGCGATTTCAGCACCAGCTTTACACGTCGCAGGAATTCGGACAGCAGAGCTTCCTTCAGATCACCAACTCGAGCATGGGTTCCTTGCAGAATTCCTAGGTACTTGTAGAAGTCTGTCTCGGTCATAGCTTCGATGTGGAGGTCACCAATGCTATGTCCGGCATGCGGCTCGAGATGACCTTTGCGAATGGCTTGGATTCGACATTTGTCTAATCCAAACTCCATCCGAATATCACGGCTGAACATGTCTATTATTCGCAACAGACTTCTAAGATGGTCGTCAGTACCAGCATACAGCTTGATGTCATCTAAGTACATCAAGTGTGTCAGTTCGCACTTAGCACGTAGGCCATATTTTATTGCAAAACCATGCCCTCTAGCATCATTCAGTAGCCATGAAAGGGGGTTCAGTGCCATGCAAAACCAAAGAGGACTCAATGAATCCCCCTGGAAGATGCCCCTCCGTATACGGATGGGCTCTGATGTATTAGCATCCTCAGATGTACGGACTGATAAGGTGGTATGCCACCCTTCCATGACTGTCGCCAAAAACTTTATTAGCTTCGGATCAATGCGATACAGATGTAGGATATCAATTAGCCAGGTATGCAGAACGCTGTCGAAAGCCTTGGCATAATCGATATAGCAACTGAAGAGGTTTCTTCTTTGGCCTCTAGTTGCTTGTCCTACAACTACCGAGTCGGTAATGAGTTGCTCTTTGCAACCCCGTGACCCAACTCGGCAGCCCTTCTGCTCCTCGGACAAAATGTTGTTGGTCTCGAGGTGCGCATTGATCCTTCCACTAATAATGGACGTGATGAATTTGTAGAGGGTTGGTAAGCAAGTGATCGGTCTTGTGTCTGCGGGGTCCTGCACCGTGTCCTTCTTAGGGGTAAGGTAGGTAATCCCCGCAGTGAGGAAAGGTGGAAATTCCTCCGGCCGACTCATGACCTCATTTATACGGCGTGCCAACCGACTGTGTACGCTGGTAAATTTCTTATACCAGAAATTCTGCACCCGATCCAGACCTGGGCCCCTCCAGTTCTTCGAGCTGTTTATGGCTCGTCGAACTTCCTCTTCGGTAACATCCGCGAAATTCATGCCAGGTGTATTGGCATGGCGGGTGCCTTCGGCGGCGATCCACTCAGCATGCTCAGCATGCTGGGTAGGTAACCCCCAAAGTCCACCCCAATACTCTTTCGCTTCCGTCACCGAGAACTGTATTGTCTGGGCGCTCTGTTGGGATTCGTTGAGAGATCTGAAAAAGCTCCGCTGGTTCCTCGCGTATGTTGCATTCTGGACACGTCTGGAATGACTTTCGCCATACCGTCGTAACCGACTGCATATGACAGAAAGTTTCTGTTTTAGTGTGACCAGAATTTCAACAACGGGTGTCTCACAGAGAATAGCATAGTTCCGGTAAACCCTCTGCACTTTATTTCTCACCCGTCGGCTGGCATTGCCAGTGCTGATCTGAATCAGTCTAGCAATGTAATGCCTTAGTGAGTCCCGCCGACGTTCCAGACGAATTTTCCATGGTGGATCTCTTTTGTCACTCAAACCAATAACACGAAAGCGAATCTTCTGACCGTGCAATCTGATAGCCGCAACTGCACCACAATACACAAGTGATTGTAGTTGCAGCAGCGACATATCAACACACAGTCGAGACGCAATCTCATCATTGATTTGAGATAGAATTCCCGGAGTTGCTGGAGATGCATAGAGCCTGGGAATACCTGGTCTATGCAAAGGATCCATATCCGAGAATTCTATACACGCTCTTTGGAATTCGTCCCGAACCTCAGCGGAAACCTCAGCTGGACGGTGGAGAAGAGTGCTTCGCGAGTACTGAACCTGTTGCCTGCAGTGCGGCGCGGTGTTGTTGATGCCGCCGCCTCTGCCCCCATCGACTCTCGGTCACCAGTTTCCCCGATGACTTCAAGTCGAACACGTTCCCTGATGGTGGCCGGGATTGTGTCGCTGCGAGTGATAAAGCGGTACTGGTCTGCGACTCGCTGCACAGTCACGTGCGCGAATTGCGGGAAACGCTCGACGAATTTCTGGTGCAACAAGGGGCGGTAAGATGTTGTACCCGCCCCCGCCGTTATTTCGTAGTAGGAGCGGATGATGAAGAGGTTCATTTCTTCAGTCCATTTCATCCGCTTCCTACGCGAACCTGCTGAAGTGGTCGCCACAGATTGTGGCGAAACAGCTGCAACAGGCGGAGCTGTGCTCCTGGTCGTCGTGGCGCTTAGACGTCGAACCGCCCCACGACTAGCGGTTTCGACGCCGTGCTGTCCATTACGAGAGCCCGACCCAGTCACCAAGTCAGACGACTCCCGCCGGTTATCCGTACCGGACCTTAAATTTCTCCTTCTTCTCATTTTTTGGTGGTGCATTTTATCCCTAGCTGCCAAGTGTGTAGAGAGCTTCCTTAGTGAGTAATCTGCAAGACTGCAAAGTTCCTGCACTTTCCTCACCTACCCCCTGAGACGCTGCGGTGGCGTACAGCCATTCAGACTGAAGCTATCCATCCCTCCTCCTTTCACAACCGGGCTTGGGATCGGCTTCGGCGGAGTTATTATTATTATTATTATGTGTGTTTCCCGTCCTCTGTTTAGTGGAGGTTGGAAATCACATTTGATGTTCATACTGACCGTGATTCAGATTCATTATCGTCACACATAATGCTATTCTAGTGATAAGCCTACAACGACGGGACTGCACAAAAACGAACACAAACATCCATGAGCAAGCTGGACTTGAACCAGGCCAGCAAGATTAAAAGGTTGACGTTCAACCAATGCGCCAACAGCACCAGCAATTATTATGAGCCTAGACATTTCCATAATTCCTTCCCAAATTTCTTTAAGAGCTGAACCCCATATGTTGTGCATGATTTTTGAAGTATCATTATGTCATCTTGAAGTAATTAATTGAAAAGGCCTTTATATATGGCCTCAAAAAGAATGCATTTTTATTTTTATGATTTGTGGCAACCATAATTGTGGTGAACTGGATGATCGGAAGCAACAAATTTCGATGAATTTAGTGAAATAACAATAAAAGCTAGTGCTTAATAGAATGATTTAAAAAAATAAGTATTTTTCAAACAATTTTCGAACGATTAGAAATTACATTTCTTTTATAATCGGTTCACTATCTGTCTGTGACACATATTTTTCTCAGAAATGCTGCATTGATCGATATGAAATTTGGTAAAAAGGTAGCAACTGCAAACCCGTACACATGTGGTGAATTACATAGCTGCACGTTGAACTTAATTGGGGCCTCCATATACCTAGAAGGAGGGTGCAAAATATAGTCATGTGGGGTATCAAATGAAAGGTATCGATTTGTAACGAAACAGATATTAGTTTTGACATTGCTTGCAAAGGGGAGAAGTTCAAGGGTCAAAAAGGGATCGATTACTTCAACGACCCGTTCTCAGAAACTAGCTAACCGAGAAATTTGAAAAAAATCATAACATATCTAGGCATCGTAATAATCCCCGCTACGATATCTCCTTAGAATAAAGTTAAGAACAGTATATTTTTATACTTTGAAAATTTACTGTAAACCTCACTTTATTTCATACTAGATCCGTAAACTTGCAATAAGATTGACTATGATAGGAAGCACCATACTGGAAAGTTTGGTGGAATTGCTACTGTCATTAACTAAGTTTGTTCAAAATTCATGTGGAATTGCTACTCCTTACGACATAAAAAGCTGGTACCACATCGAATTAAATATCGGGTATATTCAATGTGTATATACTATTATACTATAGCTATATATAAGTGGAACCATCGTGTAGCCAAATATTCTTGTTACGTATTGAGTAGGCCAGCCCAGTTTTCAAAAAAGACAGTTTAGTAGTTTTCGAATAATTTTGGCCAACCATATTGTTTGTAGAAAAATGCGTTTATACTTCACGTCATTTACGGTACGGTACCTCTTTCAATGATCATATCCCAGTCAATTTTAAATTTTCGGATCGACTTGAAATTTTAAGGACGCACTCTCAGTTACTTAAACTTAAAAAAAAATGCAACAAGTCGGATAACCGGAAGTTGAACGCTTCAGGTATGAACGGTTTTGTGTATTGCTTATATAAGGATATTTTAATCGGAATTTATCAAATTTGTACTTATAATATAGGGTGAAACGTAAGGGAGTGAAGGTTTGAAATGTGCGCCCTGAAAGTGTAACAGTTCTCATTCTCAAAATCTACCCAACCAAATAAAGTGAAAAAAATCAAAGTTGTGGTTCTGCATAAAATCTAGGCTTCAAAATACATCTCATCCCGATACCTGCCCAAATAAAGTTAATAATGACATGGTATTACCATATGTGTATTAGAAATTTTACCGAACCTTCCCTTACTTAAGTTCATTCTGGAAGTACAAAATTTGGCACCAGTTCTCGAGGTATACTAAAGAAGAAACTCTGCAAAGTGAGGCAAGAATGCGGCCTAGGAGCTTAAACGTAAGAACATTAGTCAAGTGTATGCGGAGCCTAGCCAGGAAGAAACTTACGAAACTGATGTATATTTCACACACACACACATCGAAACGAAGTCGTGAGCCGGAATAGACTACTTTCAACAGGTTTATTATCTGGAATCTAATGAATATTGGGCCCAAGTTCAGTTGTTTTTAAGGTTTTGTGTAGAAGAAAACCTTATTATAATTGGTTTACCGTCTTTCTGTCTTTATTTTCCGAAACGGTTATTTCCATTGATACGAAATTTGGTATAAAGTTGAGATCTGTGAATCCCATTGCATGCAGGAAGCACATTGAGTTTAAGGTGGGGTCTCCATATATGCAAGGAGGGTTATAAAATTTCTTTTCACCGAGTATTGTCGTGTGGGGTATCAAATGAAAGGTCTCGATGTTAGGTTATGGGAGGAGTGCAGGGGTCTGAAAGGAGTCGTTTACTTCAAGGACCAGTTCTTAAACCCAGCCCAAAAATGTGACCCTGGTGGTCCATACACATGGTATCTATAGCTCAAAATACTCTCCATACCGATATAGGTTTAAATAAAGTTAATAATAGTATATTACCATATTCATTATAAGTATATTTTTTTGAAATTAATTGGAAACCCCCTTAAGTTTATTATAGAATCAAGGGATCACTAATAGCAATAATGTGATAGTTTCCCTTTCGACTACGTGGAAACGGTCCCAGATGATCAATGTGTAGACATCGGAAAGGGATCGGCTCGATCTCTTCGAAGTACATTTTTCCCTCACGTTTTCCGGTTGGTATCTTGTTGAAACAACATTCAACACACGACGCTAAATACGACTTCACATAGCGACGCATCATTGGAAACCAAAAATAATCTCGAAGTCTTGCCAGTGTTTTCTCGCAACCAGGGTGTCCAACATCATCGTGGTGACTGCGCACTACTCGCCAGCGCACAGGATTGGGTACGACAAATTTTAGGTCACTGCCCAAGCGTCGCATCAATCTCCCGTTTTTCAGTTTATAGTCAGTTTTAAGCTGCGATTCTTGTGTGGACTGTGTTTTTCCGGAAAGTACATCGATAATTCCCTTCAAAACTGGATCTTGACGTTGCATTGATGCTAACCAATCGTTTTCGTTTATCTCGACCACCATAATAAGATCGGCAACGGTATTGGGATGGGCAGATGGCTCGGCTGGCTTACGGCTTAATGCGTCTACGTGATGCATTCGGCTTCCGGAACGATGTGTGACTTCAAAATCATACTCTTGAAGTTTTAACCACCATCTGGCCACTCGATGATTTAATGGCGTCGTCGTTTTTGTACTCGATATCGCATTACAGTCTGTGATAACTCGAAACCTTTTCCCCAGCAAATATAATCGAAAGCGTTCCAGTGATTCCACTATTGCTAACACCTCCAGTTCGTTGCTATGGTATTTCTGTTCTGCGTCTGAACACTGTCTGCTATAGTAAAATACGGCTCGCCATGTAAGTTGGTCTTCTGACTGCATGAGTATTCCGGCCAAACCAATCATGCTTGCGTCAGTGTGAACTTCGTGGAAGGACGTCGGTTTATATAGCGCCAACACTGGTTCTTCACTCAGATGCTTCTTCAGCAAATTAAAGGCGATTTCACACTCTTCGGTCCATTTGAATTCTCGAATTTGGTTTCTCAATAGAGACGTTAACGGCTTTGCTATTAGCGCATAATTTTGCACAAACTTTCGGAAGAAACCGGTAAGACCGAGAAAACTTCGAACTTCGGTAATTGAGGTCGGAGTCGGGAAATTCACAACGGCATTGATTTTACAAGTACCGGGCATGATACCATTTTCGGAGACGGTATGTCCTAAAAATTCTATTTTTCGAGCGAAGAATGTACACTTCGATGGTCGTAGGGTTAAGCCTTCGTTTTTCAGGATAGTCAATAATTCTCTCAGAAGATCCATTCCTTCAGCAATATCTCGGCAACCAATTATAACCTCGTCGATGTAGTTGATCACACGTTTCGATTTCATTTTTCTGATGATTCCGCTTATAACACTCTGAAACTCCATTGGAGCATTAACCAAACCGAACGGCATAACATTAAACTCATATTGGCCGTTATGAGTTATGAAAGCTGTATACTGCTTTGAGCTTTCAGTGAGTTCTATTTGATAGTAGCCAGAAAATAGATCCAATGTTATGAAGTAGGTACTGTCAGCAATTTGAGACATGATCTCATCGACAGTTGGCATAGGATACGGGCGTTTTCTTGTTGCTTCATTAATCGCTCGATAGTCGACGCACAATCTGTCTTCACCATTCTGTTTTTTCACCAATACGATGGGTGAAGAGTAAGTCGAGTTGCTGTGACGAATAATTTCATTATCTAGAAGCTCCTGTACGATACGGTCCACCACTTGACGTTTCGCTAACGGGATACGGTATGCGCGGCTTTGGATTGGTTTATCGTGTATCAGTTGAATATCCATCTGCTTCGTTTGACACCTTCCCATTTCAGGTATTGTTTCGGCAAAGCACTGTCGAAATTCCGTAATCATTTCGTTAAACTGTCGTTTTTCGTTGCTTGACAATTCTGTTTCAGGTTTAATATTTAACGGCTTAATAGTTTCGAAACGGCATCCATCGGAATCGATAATCATTCGACGGTTTTTACTCAGTAATACGTCAGAACCTAGTAGTAGCGCGTTAGGAATTAGGTTGTCATTCACAACGTAAATAACAGCGTTGACAACGCACTCGTCTATGGTAATCACCGCATTTATTTTTTTATCACAAACGAACGAACCACCAGCAAATCCCTTAAGAATGATGGGGTCACACGGTATTGAGTTTCTTGCAACTGATTCGCGCACTAGAGTTCTGTCACTGCCCGGGTCAATAAAGGCATCGACGACCATATCGTCTAATAGAATGTTTTTCGTGATGCGACCGGTTTCCCGAGACACTTGATCTGGCATTCCGTCCGATACCACTTGATTAATATTGCGACTCGCGGGCAAGACACTTTTACAAAATTCAGTTGTATGTCCTGTCTTTGAACACTTTGCACATCGTTCAAGTCGCTGCGGCTGAGGGCAATTCACAGAAATATGTCCCGGCTTAAAACAATTATAACAAACACGGTTCGCGTTTTTCACTGGGGTAGCTGTCAGTTTTTTAATCGGTTCGAAATGTCCGTCGTTTTCAGGTTTTCGTTGCGATGCCTCTGGCAATCTTTGACGGTTCGCTAAAAATCGGTTTACCGCGTCTAACAATTCGTTCGTTGTTTGAAAATTTAATGGAGCGATGGCATTTTGAAGAGGGCCATGATTCAGCCCACGTCGGATATACTGGATGATAGCGGCATCCGATGTTTGTCCTTTTCTTCCCTCGGCGTAAACTCGGTAGAAAAAGTCGAGGACTGGTTCTGTCGGTTTTCGTATATACGAACTCATACGAAAATGAATGTCGGCTTCGTTCTCCACATGGGGAAATTCGCTCTCTAATGCTTCGGCAAAATCTTTTAAGTTTTCGAATATTAATCCACAAGAGTCGAACCACAATTTCGCCGGACCGTTGAGTTTCGTTTGTACTGCAAATACCACAGCGGCTTCGTTCCAGTTGTATGCTGTGGCTAGTTGTCGGACTCGTTGAATAAACGCTTTGGCGGTTAATGACGAAGTTTTTGTCGGTTCAAAATCAGGAAGAAGTTCAACGATATCTCTGATTGAATGAGAATGATTGAAATGATCGTCGGAGACGATTTTCTTAGGGATATCCGAGTTGTGCTTCTCCGATTTGCTATCAATTTTCTTTGAAAGGCTCTCGACTGTGGCTGCAAGAGAGCTCACGACATCTCGGAGCAATTTGAGCTCATTGCTTTCGTCTTCGATATCGAATTCGTCGGTGCCAGCGCCTTCAATAAGTCGTGTTACTAACTCGGCTTTTGTTCCTTTTGTCGATAAATCTCTCTCCCGTAGCAGTTCTCTCAATGTTCCTACTTTCAGAGATTCCGCTTTTATCAAAGGCATTCTGTTTAGAATGATGAACGGCACAATAAAAAAAAGGGTTTTTAAAACACAAGCGAACAAGGCGGCACTTCGTTTGTTTCCGTGAGTACGACGAAGAGACACACGGCGGTTTCGCGATGGTTGTTTCGAAAGCTAAACGAATATACAACGGCTTAGCAATATCTGTCGTTTGCTAAGCAGCGGCGTCGGCGTACGGTGGATTGTGACGATATTCGAATCGCCAAGTTTGTTTCGGTGAATAGAACGACAAACGGCAAAGATAGTCGGTGGCTGAGCGAATGTTATCGATGACTAAACAATGGCGGCGGCGGCGGTTGATCACGTCGAAAACGAAAATGTTACTTTTTGTTACTTTTCAATTTTACGATTACGATATTACGGCGATTGTGTATTTAACCAAAAGATCCCACTTCTGATCTGTCAAGGATGTGTGGACATGGGATTTTTGGTATAATAAATCACAACACGAGAATTTAAATAAACGGACACGCTTTATTCGAACTTGTCGCTCCCGTTCCTCTCACTCGACTCACTTCACGGCAGGGTTGTACTTTCGGTGTCAGTGCTTGACAAATGTGAACTGTTTATATAAGCAATACACAAAGCCTCTAGTACCTGAAATGATTAGCTTCCGGTTTCCCAACTTATTTCCTTTTTGTTCTTTTACTCCAGTGAATAAGTGAAAAAATTTCGGTCTGAATAAATACTGACATTAAATGTGCAAACTGACTTACTCACTGTTGACATTTGGCTTGTTCATCCGATCCGCGCAATTATCACTTGAATTGTAGTGCGTTCGAAAAGTAATCTGCGAATCTGAGTCACATCATCTTCCAGCTGTAAATTGTGAATATTGTATAAACTAATTGCATCGCAATCATTTCAATCACAGTCGCTCCGATCAAGCGAAAATAACTCATTATAAAAATGAAAATTTACTTGTAAGATCGAAAAACCATTGATACAGCCTACGTGCCTGAGGTTAAATTTGTAAATATTATGACTTCGTATCGACTGCGATTATGACTTATATACGGCATTCGTTGCGCTAAGTGTAATGATCCCGCATCACTGCAATCAAGGTTTCTGGACACTGATGGCTATTGTGGGAAGTTATTTCACATAAAAGATCTGGGCATCCTTGTTGTGTTCCCCGAGATTCGCGCGAAATTCCCATAAACATTAAATATCACTCCAATGCATGTACTGGTGCTACACTTATCGACGCAATTTAATTGTTTCATCAGCAGTCTATAACTCTTGCTGCTATACAGCAAGTTGATGACATTTCTGAGAGCATAACTCAGTTATCCAGCAACACTCCGTCGGGAGCTTCTTCGGCAAAATCGTGTGCTACTATGCCGCTAGTCCTAGAGGAATCGAGCAGTGCTAACCGCGAGGGTGCAATGCAGGAAAATTGTAGAATGTAAAATCGGCGCTGTGCCCAAAGTCCTCCGCTCGAATTATACGTTATTTTCACATAGCGTCTTACGATTTGACAACGAATAAGCAAGTCGGCGAGTGAAGTTAATCCCCGACTGGTACATCGAATTCGTGTTTTAACGTACTGATCCTGCAAACTGCACATTTAGAGTTGTATACTAATAACTCCACCCAAAGTGCGTTGCCGACTGCGTTGAGCGGAGATATTACATTGCAAACTAACTAAGATAACAATCCGGATCGTGTTATTGCATCGTTTAAAATTACATATTCACGTAACGTTGATGGGTTGAATCTCAACTTCCAATTTCGATAAATACCATATTCTTTTATCCTATGCCGTTTCAATTCCTCTTTTGTCTCCTGCCATTGTTAAATTTCTTATCGACAATTTAGATATTAACAGCGATTGTGGTACTAACGGTCTTCTTAATACAAACAAAATATTTCCATTCCCCTTTCTTCAATTTTCAACAAAAGTTTATCTGAAGGTGTCTTTTCAGACAATTGGAAGAAGGTAGGTATCATCCCTAACGCAAAAAAGGCTATGCCACTTTACACTCCTTTGCTCTGTATATAAAATTCTGGAAAAATATGTCAAAGACTGCCTTTCGTTTTGCTTCAGACATCTCATTGTGAAGGAGCAGCATAGGTTTCAAAGGGGCGCTCGACCGTAACGAATTTATTGGAGTTTACCAACTTTGCTGCTTTCCCCAATTGATTTCTCCAAAGCTTTCGACTTCTTTGATCATATCTTGCTTCTCAAGGAGGCTCGGTTCGTTTGGTTTTCCACCATCTGTAACCTCTTGGTTAAGGTCTTAATCATGTGGTAGAGCGAAAAGGGTCTCCGTCAATAGTGGCGTCTCAACTCCGTTTTTCCTCTCATTTGGAGTCCTGCGTCCTTATTCATTAATGATCTTCCCTCCTTATTTACTTATCTTTGTCCTTTGTATGCAGATGAATTGAAACTAACTATTGTTGACTAGCCTGCAGAATCATCTACCATCAAACTCGACGCTTGTTAGTAAATGTTTCACGTTAATTTTTTCCCTGAAATTTCCATTCCCTACACCTATTTATTATGTGGATGGCCAGTCTCTTTCAGTTATTTCCTCTTATAGGGATTTTTGAATTACATTCCACAGTAACCTTAGATTTAATTGCCATTATGTTGATATCCTCAGCCGAGCTTAGTGAACTCTGCTTCCAGAGAAGTTCGCAGCCCAGAAACAGAACAAATAGATTCTTGCCAATTGGCCCGGTCCTTTACCAAGTCGAGGACGGGCTCAGGACTCTCTAACGTTCCTAAAACTTAAATAAATAAATGTTCGCTAATATTACGTTTCGTGGTCAAGCGAGAGCTTTCTCGAATACACCTCCTTCACCGTGCTCACTTGTGCCTTCAAGTATTCGTCTACTAGGATGACTTGCCCCTCAGAGAGCTTTAATGAGCACTTGTTATTCATAAGCGAGGTGGCTGTCTGAATGGACGCACTCACCTGACATTGAACATTTGTTATTCTGAGTGTAATTATGCGGTGTTTCCAGCGATTAATTATATGAAATAATAAAAAACTTGTTTTTCCTAATTTCAAACATTTGTTATTTGTTATGATCTGTGCCGATCTTGATAAGGCATATGCTATCTCGGGTTTCCAGCGTCCGAAGACCGTTAAATAACTGAGGCAGTTCATTACAATGTGTGGATTCTATTAATGACGCGTGCCTAATTATGCTTCGATAACAGTATCGTTGACCGATATGCTTCAGAGAAAGTATTAGTTTTGATGATTTGAGGAAACTATTTCGGCCCTCGATGTTCCCCAAGCGTTCTTTGGGTTCTGGTCTTAGAAAGTCCCCACTTCCGTAAACCTCTGACCATCCATTATGATGCAAGTCAGCATGACAGTTGGCTCCGATGCAGAAGACAGACGAAAGAAATGGGGTTATATAAAGTATATGTCGACGAAGCTTACCTAGATTCAGGCATTGCGTAAATTTGGAGCGTTCATTCGTTCAATCATTCAAAGTGGCAACTGATAACTCTTCGCGCAAATAGCGGATGAACCAGGCAGAACTTCACAATATATTGTTGTGAATCATTGAAACTTCAGGTATTTCTCGTTGGTCGGAAAACGTGACAACTTAGGATTACTATTTGATTCTATTTCTTCGGTCACATTGAACAACCTATTTACGTGAGAAGCTGCTGAATGACAGTTGCTGTATATCAACGGATTCCATGTCATCATGAATAGCAGCAATGATGGAGAAATGGTAGAAGAAGATTATAGCCAGTTGGGATTCGAAATACCTGCCGTAATTGTCTTTATGAAACATTATGACGGCAAAGTCAGTGGTAATGACCTCAAGCTGCGCTTGTAGGTGGCATGGCTACGCATTGTTGATCGTGGTTACTGCATTTAGCATTGAGCAAGGGGTGTCATCCTGAAATCAAAATCGCACCAACTTCATGACTGAAATCGTTCGCTGCAAACACGATTTTTTTTTCAGGATGGTGAAGCCTAGAAGAAGATTTTTAATACACTAGCATGTATATAGTTAATACATTATAAACTGTGAGAATGATACAATATCTAAAATATTTATTCTACAAATATTCTAAACAAATTATAAGGTTGCGGGACTCAGACGAGCGTGTCTGGCTGACACTCGATATACATACATACATATATCTATCAAACTTATATGTCTACCATGGTGTATAGTTTTTTACATTTTTCGAAAAGATTATATCATCATCATCATCAACGACGCAATAACTAGTATCTAGTCTAGCCTTCCTTAGTAAGGATCTCCAGAACTGCTGGCTTTGGGCCAAGGTCCACCGATTCGATATTTATATACACATAAGTATCGTAACTGTTTACCGTTTTAGAAATATTGATGTGATAATTCCGGAAAAGCTTATAGTTAATTCCAGGTTAAATAGGATCGTTTTTATTAAGGTTTTGTGTAAAATAAAAGCTTATTAAAATCGGTTTACTGTCTGTTTGTTTGACCATCCGCCTTTATTTTATTCGGCTTCGGAAGGTGGAAATGTTCAAAACCTACTGCTGGCTCCTGCACGTACTCACTAAAACCATCTCCTTCTCATTCCACTCTCCCCACGGAACTCTCTTAGCCCACCAATGCTCGGTAGTATCCTCGAGATAGTTGTAGCGATGGAAGACGCTTCAGTTACGGCACACTCAATGTGGTTTTTGAAGTTGAACCTTCTGTCAATTATGAAGTAATTGAGCGGTGGTTGTGTTCTTTCTTCTCTTGCTGATGAGAACTACTTCTGTTTTATGTTCAGCAAGTGAAAGGCCGAAATTTCTTAACCAGGAATTGATCTCCCATATCGCTTCATTTTGTAGATCAGGATCTCGTCTTGATGCTTTGTAACTACTATTTTTCCGATATCACGGGCGAAGCCAATGGTTGCCACGTTGTCCGGAAGGGGTAGTGTCAACACTCCATCATACATTATTACTGTAGGAGACCTAGGACAGAACCCTGTGGCACCCCGCAAGTTGTCGGGAATATGTTAAGCCCAACGTCCGAGTCGCAATACAGTCTTCTTCTAAGGAGAAACTCAACAACAATGCCTACAGTGTATTTCGAGGCCTGTAGCTTGACAAGTGCCTCGATGTCGAGGGTTATTACTGCGCAGAATTTGCCTTCTTGTATTGCAGCCTGTTTGTCTGTTACACGCATTTTTCTCGGAGACGGTTATAGCGATTGACACCAAATTTGGTGGGAAAGTTGGAACTATAAACGCTCATCTACACAGTGAGTTACATCATTGTAAGTGGAATTTAAGGCTGGGTCCCGATACATGCAAACGGGGGTGTACATTTTTTTCATCAAATATAGTCATGTGGGGTATCAAATGAAAGGTCTCGGTTAGTAGCCGGTCTTAGTTTTAATATTGGTTGAAAGTGATCATTTCTTTAAGCGACCCACTCTCAGAAGCTACCCAACCGAAAAATCTGGAATGTTTCGTGAAAACCGCATTATTACTAACAAAGTTATAGTACTTCAAAGTTGTTGCTTCTTTGCAAATTTAAAACTTTGAATGTCGATATCACCCTGAAGTGGATTTTTTCACATAATTTAGGCGTATATTAGATGCTACGTACTGATAGGACAAATGCACACTCAAATGTCTTTATAAAAGAAATATACAAAACCTTTCATACCTGAAACATCTAGCTTCCGGTTTCCCGGCTTGTAATTTGCTTAGAAACAAAATCTATAATCATAAATGCATTCATATCAAAACTTGGAAGCGTATACACACATAAGTATAAATTCTGCGTGAACAACCGACTTTTTGTAAGAAATGAATATGAATCGACCAATTTGTTCGCTGCTTATGTTTCTGTTTGTGACTTCAATCGTCCACTACACTACATTATGCGTTCTAATGAAAATCTTGAATCTAATCCTAGTTTCAAAGCAATTTTTAACGTTGCATGCATGGCTTACTTATAACGCTTAGACGTAAGATATCTAACTGTCAATAGTGCATTTTACATAAAATCTTAAAAGCGCAAATGTAAGGAGTTGATTGAAATTAATTTTGATTTAAGTGTGTCAATAATCTCCTTGGTGCCTAGGTGAGGAACTAACCACTAAATGGATACTTTAGCTTCTCATCTTAAAGGTTCAGCTGCGGCAACAACGCTCAGTTACGATAATGATCTAACAAAAATTGGATTTACTTTACTAATTTTCATAAATTTAATCCATGTGTGATAGCGGTATCGATTCACTACTTTGGCAAATCTGGCTAATTGGTCTGTTTCAGGAAAACTATCATTGTTAATTGAATCCCTCAATATCCACCGAGTAATACTAAACCAAGGAGGCGATAAAAACTTACTGTGTTACTGGGGGCCATGTCCATAAGCTCAGAATAAATCACTTTGACACATGAGATTAAATTCTAGATATTCATTAGAAGGCGTAGAAACAGTTGATAATTTTTTACTTTTGACTTTTAACTATTTTTGTGTTGAATTTCTTATATACCGGCAGAGACAAGCATATTAGTTTTAAAACTCTTCAATATATTGTTACAAATACAGCAAGAAGATAAAGTGTACCTAAAAATATTAAAGTCTTTCTAAGATTATTTATATTTAACTTTAAATCGTTTGCTGACTGACGATGACTTCTTCTTCCCTACACAGTATCCTGGTATTATAATGTAAACTAATCAATTCGAAGACGCTAATAAGTAGTGCGGGAATGCTTCAACAAAAACTCTGAGAGCTAAATTGCAGTCGCATCATTGCATTTCTTATCCATTTTACTTGAAACCATAAGGAATTTGGGTACAATACCTGTTGCTAACAATATAATGGAAATTAAAACAATCTTTCGGGACGCCAAATTTCTTTGATTTAGCGAGCGATTGGCTTATGGTTCACCTTGTTCTCCACGAATTTCCGTTCAATGTTGCTATTTTGGGGGATAACAGCATTAAAAATGTATACGTGAGCAGCACCTCAAGCTTGTTGGGAGGAAAATGGCGATCGGTTAGAATGGGTTCCAATACATGCTGTAAACAGAACTATTAAATACTGCCTCTGGCTCATATCGGTAAACTGGACACCTACTTAGCGTGCATTGTCTTCGAATTCCAAATATCGACATGCTTCTGATCTGACTTCACTCCCGTCAGAGGATTGAAAGATCGAGCCTTCAAGTTAAGTTGAGTCGTCCCGGAATCTGATTTACAAACAACCGCATGCAGGGAACTCGTCTGCTTTTTGCTGTAAAAATAAGCATGTAGCAAGTGGACTGGGTGTTAATATTGTTCCGCAATGTCAATCGTGCCCCTCCGATGTAATGAGGCAAGTTCATCCGTTCTACAGCACAATATAGATGTTGGATTCGTAATTTTTAAGACAGTAGTCTATATCCGCCGCTGGAGGTTTTCCAGATCCGTTTTCGTCCACGGCAATATTCCGAATGCATACGTCAGCGAAGGGATAGCGAATATGTTCAGATGTCAGCACTAACTTCACACGTCGCAGTAATTTGGACACCAGAGCATGCTTCAGATCACCAATTCCAGCATTTGCTACTTGCTGAATTTCTAGATACTGGTAGAAGTCCGTATCGGTCATAGCTTTAATGTGCAGGTTGCTACATGCCTTTCCGATGGCTTGGATTCGATATTTTTCTAGTCCAAATTATATCACAATTTCACTGCTATACATGTGTACTATTTGCAACAGATTCCTGAGCGCGTTTATGCTAAGTGCCAACCGATCATATTTACTAACTACACCCCTCTCTAACTAACGTTCGCCATACCGTCACAACCAACTGTATATGACAAAAAGTTTCTGTTTAAGTGTGTTCAGAATTTCAACTATGGGTATCTCACCGGAGATGGCATAGTTCGGGTAAATCCTCTACACTTTATTCTTCACCCGTCTGCTGGCATTACCAGTGTTGATTTGAGTCAGCCTAGCAATGTCTTGGTCACACCGATGTTCAACATGAATTTTCCATGGTGGATTTCTTCGGTCACACAAACCAATAACACAAAAGCGAATCTAACAGCCTTAACTACACTACAATACAAAAGTAATTATAGTTAAAAAAAATGTCAGGCGATGACGGCTTTCGGTTTCTGATCAGGGCAGAGGCAAATCATCTGTGGTCCGGTCCGGCATCAAGTTGATACGGACTTAGGACCCTACAATTCACAAAAAAAAATATGATTATAGTTGCAACAACGACCTATAAGTGTCGAGATCTCATCATTTTTCTAACAGAATTCTTGGAGTTGGTAGCGATGCATAGATGATAGGAATACCTGATCTATGCAAAGGATTCATTTCAGAAAATCCTATATACTCTCTTTGTAATTCATCTTGAACCTCAGCTGAGACTTCAGCAGGACGGTGAGGAAGGGTGCTTCGGCGAATACTGAAACTGTTGCCTGCTGTTGTTGATACTGCCGCTTCTGTCCAATTCGACTCTTGGCCGCCAGTTTCGGCACTGACCTCAATTCGAACACGGTCCCTGATGATGCCTGCGATTGTGTAGCTGCGAGTAACAAGGCCGTACTGATCAGCAAATTTGCTTCACGGCCATGTGCGGGTATTGTGGGAAACGCTCGACGAATATTTGCTGCAGAAATGCCTCCGCCGTTGTTATCTCGTAGTGAGAACGGATGGTAAAGAGGTTTTTACCCTAGTCCACTTCATCCACCACCTATGCGAACTTGCTGAGGTGGTCGCCACAGATTGTAGCGAAACAATTAGAGCAGGCGGAGCTTCGTTGGTGGTTATCGTGGCGCGTAAACGTCGAACAGCACCAAACAAAACTTTATTAAAATCGATTCACTGCCTGTTCTTCTGTCCGTGTGTCTGTCACACGTTCCTTTCGCCAAAGCATCCAAACCGATCCGAACGAAATTAGGTGGACTTATGGAAACTGTGAAGTCCTACTAACCTCCTTAAGGTCATCCTAGAATTACGAAATTTGGCAGCAATGTAGGCTATAACACAAAGCATTATCCTACTAAGTTTGGGGAATCGCACTATTACTAACAAAGTTATAATAGGCCAGAGTTGTCAGTTCTGTGCAAATTCCAGACTTTGAGTGCCAATTTGACGCGCAATTACATATTCTCATATAATATATGCATATATGTCCACTGAACTGTTTTTATGAAAGAAATACATAAAATCTTTCATACCTGAAGCGTCCTGGTTCCGGTTTTCCGAGTTGTTTGTGTCTGTTGTAGGTTAGCTTCTTCACATTTGCTAATAATATTGAACTGATAGTTTGAAGCGTACGAGGTTGGCTATTATCGATATAGTGTTTGCAAGATCAAATTATTTGTGTAATTGGCTTTTTAAAAAACTAGAAACTGTTGGCTTTAAAGAGGGGCTCACCTTACATGCGAAAGGGGAAGAAACATTTTTTTCGCAGAATGTGGTCATGTGGAGTATCAAACGAAAGTGCTAATTTAGTGCTTATCGAAAATGATTTTATCTCTGATATTAGGTAAGACGCAAAGGAGTGAGGACTCGAAATGTGTGCCCGAAAAAGTGAAACAGGTCTCGTTCACAGAACCTATTCAACCGAACAATCTGAAAATAATCACAGTGGTGCGACTATACAAAATCTAGGCTCCCAATATCTGCTGAAATAAAGTTGATAATAGCATATTACTATATTTTAGAAATTTATCCGAAATCCCCCCTTGAGATTATTCTAAAAGTACAAAACTTGGCATTAGTATAAGTGATATCATAAGACACAGAAGAAAGTTATAGAAGGTCAAAGTTCTGATTTCGCATGAATTTATTATAAAATGATATAAAGTGAACTCACATCACACGCCATCTATTGGCGGCCCGTGTTAATCCGCTCCGCTCTTCAGTAGATGGAGTCGTCAGAGTCACTTACCCCTAAACATAAAGTAGTTGTATTAGCTGAAACCAGCATAGGTGACGAGTTAGAACAATAATTCATACCTCTTTCAGGTTCCGAATTAAACAAAAATACAGTAAAATGTCACCCGTTGCCAGTTTCGGTCACGGTACCCTCGGGGTGGTGGCGCGGGGCAGCGTATGTCTTCAATATGTATATGTATGTACATATCTAATGTTTGGAAATATATGAAGGAATATTTTCTAATTCGCAGCTATCTTCGAAGAGAAAAACGTACATCGAAAATCTACCACATATGGTGCTATATGCTATATGATTGGTATTCTTCGTTGGATCAGAAACTGATTATATAGGTGGAGCAACAATTTGTTTGGAAAAATATTTGTGTGCCGTCAACTAAAATCACAGTAATGAATATTAGCTAGGGCAGTGAAATGGTGTAACAGTAAGGAGAATATTTAATTAGAATGCTTGATAATAGATTGCTCGAATGTCAGTAAGAAGATCTGTATTTCTAGTGAAACATTCAAATACCTTTTTGGAATGCTCGATGAACTGTATTTACAGAAATCTTGGGCTTAGAACAAAGGGGGTTTTGAAGTTCTCAGATTTCAACGTTAACCAGATCGAGTGCAGACAAGTTTCGGCATTTAGCTAGGCATACCATAGGTTTCTCGATGAATGAGATGTAGTCTGACTCCCAACCTACATATAACTATTTTGACGATTAAAGAATCACGGCGATCTGAGCAGGGTGCCTGTTATAGAGGATCACGTCACCAGAAGGTGAAGGCAACCTCTCATGCATTTTTATTGTTAGTGTCCATCTCTCTATATAGGATTCTCGCAACGAGCGCTAGATAAATAAATAAGTTTATGAACTCCAGCGGCTTTTAAGATTCAGAATCCGCCGAATAATTACATCCTTGGGACCCTACAACGGCTTTGATTATCTTAGTTGTGGTGTTACAATTGAGAAGCACAGGCGCCTTCTATTCATCTACCTACCAAAATCCTGAATCCGATAATACCTATATCGTATTGAAAATTGATGGAACTTACTGCACATTATTGATATATTGATCAACATCACTACTACTTGACGATTCATTCATTCTTTCTTATCGCCTTAATACCTACATATATCAATCCGCTTGCTTAATCGTAATTATAAGATTAGTTAGGCCGATTTTGATATTGATGATTAAGTTGATAGCCGGATACTGTATATCAGGTTGATCGTAAATCTATCAGTAGCCGATTCAAGAAAATCTGACGGAAACCGTTTAGACTTTGTCATATCAGCATTTATGTGTTTTTTTATTTACCTTATTTGGTTAATTAATTTAAATTTGATTAGAGCAAATTTCAATAAGAACCAACCGTGATCACATTAATTTAATTTTCTAAAAACAAGGGCAAAATTTTCAAGTTTCTCGTGATACAAACACCTTTCTAAGATTCACCTTTACTAGGCTCTTGAATGTAGCATTTGCTCGCAGCTCAGGTCTACAAAAGGCAAGTCTTCTTAAAAATCATTTCCGAAAGGCATTAGAGGAATGCTGAAGACTTTCTTTTTCTTCAGCCTTCAGCTTCGCCATTTGGCTCTATCGAATGCCTGGTCTCGGTGCAATCTCGAGGCTTTCAAATCCCCATCCAGCGTATAAAGCCACCGTTGCTTAGGTCTGCCTTTTGGTCGTTTACCATCGACTTCGATGTTCAGACCAATCTTGGCAAGTGAATTCTCGTTTGCACGAATTGCGTGACCATACCATCGAAGACGCCTCTCTCGCAACTTTTCCACGATCGATGCCACCCCATAACGATCGCGGATATCCTCATTTCGGATATGATCTAAACGTGTGACGCCACTAGTCCAACAGCATCTTCGTCTCCATTATCGCAAGACGCCGTTCATTGTCTTTTATGGTCGGCCTACACTCAGAACCATAGAGAGCGACCGGACGGGCGACATTGCGGTAAATTTTAGATTTGAGACGTTCGTTGATACGTCAATCACAAAGGACACCAGTTGTGGAGCACCACTTCATCCAGGTTGCGTTAATGCGTGAAGCAATTTCATAACGCAGTTCTCCAGTTCTCCATTTTTGCTATCAGATGCTAGAAAAACATCGTCTGCATAAAGCAGTGTGTAGGGCGCTGGACGTTGGATATCCCGTGTGACGGTGTCAATAACAAGGACAAAGAGGAGTGGTGAGAGGGCATTTCCTTGATGAACACCAACAGATACACGAAGCGGTTTTGATATACCCGCCATACTTCGAACTTTACTTTTCGGATCGTGGTAGAGCAATTGAACCCAGCGCACGAGTTCTTCTGGCACGAAGTGTTGTCGTAAAGCATACCAGATGAGTTCGTGTGGTACACGGTCAAACGCTTTCTCTAGATCCAGAAAGGCAATGTAAAGAGGGCGATGCTTCTTACGGTGTTTCTCCATGAGTAACCGCGCAGCGTGTATTGCGTCAGTAGTTCCGCAGTTCTTGACAAATCCGGCTTGATTCACGGTCATTTCAACAATTTCGCGAATACGGTTGTCAAGAATGCGTTCAAAAATCTTCATGGTATGGGCTGGGCTACCTTTCTTTTTCCATATTGGAACAGTGGTATTTTCTTGCCAGTCAGATGGTGTTCTTCCTTCCTGAATAACCCGGTTAAAGAATTCACTGAGCCACAGTGTTGGGTCCCAGCTATTCGCTTTCCAGAGCTCAGATGCGATGTCGTCAGATCCTCTTGCTTTCTCCGATTTCATTTGTTTTATTGTCTCCTCGACTTCAGTTACGCTGACTGGTGGAACTGTTCCAAATGTCGGTAATGATTGGGGAAGTGGAGGATGAGCAAATTCTTCAGTTGAAATCTGCTCGAAGTATTCTCGCCATCTATACGTTGCGGCTCGGCGGTTGGTAAGCAAAGTACCGTTCTTGTCATTAACACAACAGAAGTGTTCGATATCCTGTGTGCGTTCATCACGGCTTTTAGCAAGTCGATACAGATCTCTCTCGCCATCTCGAGTGTCGAGTTTATCGTAAAGATTTTTGAAATGGTTCGCTCGGGTGACAGCGACCGCTTTCTTTGCTTCCCGGTTGGCATTCTTATAAATTTGCCAATTAGCAGGCGTTTTATCGTCGAGAAATTTGTGGTAGAGGCGTTTCTTTTCACGGACCTTCATTTCAACATCATCATTCCAAAGCCAAGTATCTCGGTTAATGTACCGCTTGCCCGGCTTGGTGACCCCGAGGGTTGCAGAGACCGCTTTGTGGATCATGTCTTTCATTTGGTTCCATGATTCTTCCACATTCGTAATGGTTGGCAATCGTATGAGTGAGACCGTTTCTTCTTTCTTCTCACCAAATCGCCGCCATTTAATGCGCGGCGGGCCAGTGCGTTCCTCACGCCGTTTTATCGGTGGCTTAATTCGCAGGACGGCAATCAACGGCCGATGTTGAGGTGCGATGGTCTCATAGGGGACGACTTTGCAATCAGTGACAGTGGTAAAATGTTGGCGTCTTATGAGAATATAGTCGATTTGCGCTTTATTGTTTCCACTATAAAATGTGGGAAGATGAGACAATCGTTTGATGAACCACGTATTCATAAGTACAAGGTCATGGGTGTCCACAAAATCGATTATACGCTCGCCACCTTCATTGCGCGTTCCGAACCCCCTTCCCCCATGGCACCTGTTACCGCCTGCCTTTTCACCCACATGACCATTAAGGTCGCCGGCAATGATTATGTAATCGTCAGCAGGCACGTGACAAGTCTTTTCATCGAGAAGTTGCCAGAAGGCATCTTTCTCGGCATCAGGTCGACCTGTCTGTGGTGCATACGCGGTGAAGAAGTGAATAGTGCGATTAGCTGATATAATGGTGAGCTTCATCAGCCGATCATCAAATCGTTCCAATTCTGTAATGGCATCACGGAAACCCTCTGAGATGGCAATGCCAACACCATATTGAGTGTGTGGGTTACCAAAATAGAGAAGTTTGTAGCCATTTTTACCGCGTTCGCGTTCAATGTCGCAGCTTTTGGCACCAGACCATCGAGTTTCTTGCAGAGCGCAGATGTCAATGCACCTTTTCCGAAGGGCCCTTGCGAGTTCCTCGGTCTTTCCAGTTAGGGTACCAACATTTAGCGTGCAGACACGTATTTCTTTTGTTCGTTGTGTGCGGACTAACTTGCTTACGTCCTGACACCGTCCATGCGTCAAGAACCCTTGCCCATTTCTCGACAGGACCGGGGCCCGTCCTGCCGCGTCGACTGAGGTGGACGCCCTAGCATTTCTCCGAGGCTTGTGACTCAATCCGATCATCATGTTTGTAACGACATTCTATGCATTTTCTTGGTCGACCTGTCGCGGGGCCTGTCACCAAGAGAGATCAGGTTGGATTTAGCATAGTAGAATAACTCCAACTATACTCTATTTATTTCTTTGCCTGATCTCAGCATTTTATTTTTGTTTTACTGAGGATAGTACAGAGTACGTTGCCTCAAGCCCCCCTCCTTTACCTGGGCTTAGGACCAGCATACTATGTTAATAGCATGGCGGAATGCTGAAGACTGTGAATGAAATTTCCCTACTTGTAACCCAATACTTTTGCAAAGTCATGCATCGTTACGGTAGATCCATAATTGGATAAGTACCTAACATTTAAATTAAAATGGTTGTTCAAATCTGGTTGAGTTTTATTAGAATTCGTTCATTTTTCTTACGGTGCCAATACTTTTGCTTCACTCGGTTGTGTTCATTTTTAAGGTTTTATATGAAACACAACCTTATTAGAATCGATTGGATGTCTGTCTGTTCGTCTGTCTGTCTCTATTGGATGTCACACCCACTTTATTCGGGACGGAATCGCTTTACATATACCAAATGACGCCATTTTGTGTTGAGTTTAAGGGGGGGGGGGCTCCACATACATACGAAAGGGGGCTGAACATTTTTTTTCATAGAAAATCGCCATGTTGGATATCTGATATGATTCAACTAGTACTTTTCGAAACTGGTGCCATATTTGATATCGGATGAAATGTAGGGAGGACTGGGGGCTCAAAATATGACCCTTACATCTCAGAGCCTATTCATCCGAAAGATCTTTAAACAGGTCGGAATACCGGAAGCTGGCGCTTCAGGGGGGAATCACATTCGGAAAGTACTAATTGAGCTCTTTCATTGTCCCCCCTTAGACTTAAGACAAAATGGCGTCACTTACTGTATGTAAAGCGAACAACTGATTACACATTCTTACCAATTTTCGTGACAATCGGTCTAGCTGTTTCCGAATAAATCGGGTGTGACAGACAGACAGACATCGAATTGATTCTAATGTTTTGTTTGACATGAACCCTTAAAAAATCACACAGTGTATCTGAACGAAATCTAGGCGCGTCTCATTCCCATATCTGCAGAAATAAAGTTAACAATAGTATATTAGCATATTTTAGAAATTTACCCGGAAACCCCCCGGTAAGTTCACGCTAGAAGCGCAAAATTTTTCAGTGCTTTAAGGGATAATATATGTAAGTCATAACTTTGGAAAGGAAACCCAATTATTTTTAACAAAGGAGCCCAATTACCGCTTTAGTGCGCCGTTTGATGCCAAAAACTCCTAAGACCATGATTGTTGTTATGGGAGCAAGGAGGCAGAGTCCAGCCGGCTCGGATCTTCAGAGCCAGCCCGTAGCATTCACGAAGGAAAGCAGCTCTCCCAGCCTGCAGCTAGAAATCTCTCTGAGGTCCTCAAAGAATGGTCTACCCAGTGTTCACAGCCTGACGCTAGCCAGAGCTGGGCAATCGCAGGATTTCCCTTCCTTCGCCGCAGCTTCGGCAATGCGAGTTGTAGGGTATGCTGAGCCTAGCGGCATGGTCCCCTATAGGCCAGTGCTCCGTGCAGACCGCTGTAAGCTTGAATGCATTTATATACATGCATGTGTAAGCATAGTATTCGCTGATAGGTAATGTTTGTTTACGGTGACCATAATATCTACGTCTGTGATATGTAGGTATATCTTGCAGTTTGAAAAAAATATAAAGCAATATTTTGGGTTTTTACCATATACGAATGGAAAAATATGCGTAGAAAGTTTCTTACATAATATGAACACAAAACCTTTATACCCGAAGCACCAGTTTCCGGTATTCCGACTTTTTTTTAGTTTGTGTCATCTGTATTACGTGGTAATAAATGTTTTGATCTTTCTATTTTATCGTCTTTCCAACTTCTTCTCTTCTAGAACAGTTTAACATGCTCCCGCATACCAGGCTAGACGATGTATTACATTGATGCGAAAATAAACTAAACCAATTTCTTGGCGATAGTCATAGAAGGGTTTCACACTACGTTGCATAGCGGCCATGTGAGAGTAGCAATGCTTCAAAGTCAACCTCCATGAGGGGAGGTATTTTCCATTGGGATTTATTGGGCCCTCT
Source organism: Hermetia illucens (assembly GCF_905115235.1). Classification (NCBI taxonomy): domain Eukaryota; kingdom Metazoa; phylum Arthropoda; class Insecta; order Diptera; family Stratiomyidae; genus Hermetia; species Hermetia illucens. The sequence goes on along the minus strand of NC_051849.1, from coordinate 93,128,849 downwards.
TTGGTTTTTATGGCACTAAACCTTCCTTCATGGCTACTAAATGATGCAAGAAGGCATAATTTTGCAGCGGAAGGTGGTCTACGTAAGTGTGAGATGACAACAAACTGTATTCTATTCCATCTTATCGTCTTAGTTGCACATGGTTGGCATGTTCAGGCGTGATATGCGGATGGAATTTAGTTTAGATAAACCTAGACAGATTTTACATTGGTTACTTAATTTGTTGGCCGATACCGACTTCTCCAAGTACCTAGGAATTCTTCTAGAAACCCGTCAAGTATGTTCTGTTATACCAATTCCTGTAACTTTGGGAACTGGTAGCGAAATGACATCCCCAGTTAATGTGTTTACTATGACCATTCCACTGCCACATACATCTGAAAAAGGTTAAGTGGTGAATACCAACCAACCAAAGAAGATGCCTAAGATGGAGCGATGGCGTAGGCTACGACGCCAGACAGCTTTTAGGGATATCGAATTGGTGGACCTCGGCGCGAAACCGGGATGTCTGGAGTTTCTTATTAAGGCAGGCCTAGACCGGATACCGGTTGTTGCGCCGTTGATGATGATTATGTCCAAATTCTTAATTCATCATCCAAATTCTGCCGTGGTTGACGTTGAGGCACGCACTCATTTTTGAAACAAGGGGCAGGCGATTCTTTTGTGTGCAGCTATCTGTGAGACAGATTGCAGGCTAACTGCACTTAATTTGAACGATCGATTTTTCAATTCTCTGAGTGGGGTGAAGTCAGACCAAGGATGTATCAATGAATGGAAGTCGAAGTCGGTGGACAGTAAATAAGTAGACTGTCTCTGGTAGTCATTTGTAGAACAGATACATATGTGCTGGTGAGACGGAGGAATTTATGTTCGCCATAATAAAAAATCGTAATGTAAAAGCGAGTGGAAAACGACCAGAGTAGAATTTTTTGTTCGGCGTTACAGATGCTGCATCATCTGATTTCTGGCTGCAGTGTAATGGCACTGGTAAAAGGCACGGCCAGACATAGTCATTGAACAGAATCTTGCATACAAGCATGGGCTGAACATGGGGACAACACGAAAAGACGGGCGGTTTTGTCCATGTGATTAATGTTACTATTGCTCATAATAGCTTCGTAGAAAGTACGTGGATAAAATGGTGAATTACAACTCACTGATTCGGAAAATGATGAATCCATGGACCCATATAACAGAATAAAACTTAACGTTCTTGTCGCGCTGAATTGCGGAATTGAAACGACACGTACTCGTTTTACAATACGGTGGAATTACTCTGGGTACCTGGTCACTGTGGCATAGAGGGAAATGAAATCTCGGACGCTTTAGCGAAAGAGGGGTCAATCTCCCTTATGTCGGGACCGGAGCCAGCAATTGGAGTATCAGTAGCATTGGCTAAATCTGTTTTCAAAAACTGGGAACAAGTTTCCCATAATGACAGGTGGGAGAGCCTAAATGCTGCTCGACACACCAAACTTTTCCTGCCAGAACCGAACATACGTACCGCAAAGTTTATCCTGTCGAAAAGCAGGAGGACTTGCAGGTGTATTGTGGGCATTCTGACAGGCCATAATTCACTAGCTGGGCATATGTTCAGAATAGGAATTACCGAAGATGATACGTGTCCCTCCTGTAATGAGGAAGCAGAATCCACGGAGCATTTCCTATGTGAATGCCCCACCTATGGACGCATCAGGCATCAGATCTTTGGTGCCGATGTTCTCCAATTGCGACGGGTAGCATCACATCCACTAACGGAAATCCTACAATACGTTAACGAATGCGGAATATTCCGTTAGACGGTTGAGGCGAAAACAATGGGCCAACACGGCCTGAGTGCTCAGAACAGTAGCTTCTCCCCACCATACACACACACACACACCTGTTTTACACAAAACCTTAAAAATGGGTCATGCGATAAAGGGCGTTTTTAGGAACTCATAGTTGAATGACGACATCCTGCAATTACAGGCGACTGACGAGTCACCATGTTCTCTCTATCTCCATTAAGGGGTAGAGGATCGAAGCTATTCCTCAATACGTTTTTCTAGGAAGTTTCGCTTCTAGCGACGGCTGCACCAAACTGGTAGTCGTTTCACGCATGAGTAGTCTCAAATCTGGAAATTCTGTTGCGACTGTTCTGCGCACATGATAAGTGACCACCGGACACCACCTTGTCCTGGTGGAGAAGCCTGTAGTAGTTTACTATTCTACTAAAGGTGTACAAAAACATGGATATGGAAGCTTGGATTTGAATTCTCCAAGTAGTATGAAGTTAAAGATTTGGAATTCAATTCCGATGACGAGACCGCGGCCGAGGCACAGATTTTGGAGGCCTTACCAAATCCATTTGCCCCTACGGAGAAATCGGCTTGCATTTAACGCCTACGGTACAGCTGCCCAGAAAGGAAAATACGGCACCCTCAACTTAGGAAAAACTGGAAACGCGACGATGACCGGGTCGCCCGTGGTACTACTGCCCAAATTTACCTATAAGCGGAAGAGGAAGTATCGACAGAAGGAAACTTACGCCACTAAGGATGGGGTCTGCAGGCTGTATTCTGCCAAAACCTTTTCCATCGCCCTCGCCAGGAAGTTTAGAAGAAAGTGAAGCTGGTGACGTGGAGGTTACTGGTTAAACGCCTGTATGTGAAAAGAAGTCAAGCGGTACGGACACCGTGAAATTGTTATGACGTCAAACCGGCGGCAGAAGAAGGCCCTGCGGAAAAAGGTGAAATACCTTCGGAATGATGACATAGACTGAACTCTAAATGCGATAATGCCCAAAGAAATCAGACGCAAGGAAGCGAAATCGTTGGTGGAAGTTGGAGATAAACTGGTGACCCACTAAGATTAGGACCGGTGTGCCCGACCGTTACCGTGGGAGTTTTATCCCAGGCAAAATGTCAGAAAAACAATTTACCATCTTTCAGAAGTGCTTGTTGAATCTTATCAATCAAGGTTATTATAATGGGCTCTTGTGTGCTGATGAGGCTGCCATGAACTGGCTCCAACAGGTAATCCCAACTTTGAGTTCTATCGCTCGGCTTAGATTCACTATTGTAAATACCGAGCTGCGCAAGACAGAATATGTTGGTTGTTGAATGGCTGGCCCTCGAAGGAGTGCAAGGGAAATCATCAGCACACAGAGTGAACAGAACCTGGTATGCACATCAGACACTAGAGGGTAAAGTTCATGAATACCAGCAGGGACTAGTCTATAAACGTGGAGAGTTTTGCTTGGTATTCAAAGAAAAGTCTGCAGGTGTCCAGGGATAATCAATCGACAGGACCTAGCGGCCATCTTACAATTATTGCCGAGAGGAAAAACATCATAGTTGCTTCTGCTTACTTCCCTATAATTCGTTGTGGCCTCCACTGACGCAACAACTAAGGGAGTTGGTAGCATATGAAGAATCATGTGGTCTCGGACGCTTAATGAGCTGCGATGCAAACACTTAACATGTTTGCTGAGGCAGCAGCAAATGCAATCGCAAAGGAGAGAAGTTATTTGAATTCATCACTTCAGACTCAAGACGATAACAAGTCGGGAAACCGGAAACTAGACGCTTCAGGTATGAAAGGTTTTGTGTATTTCTTTTATAAAGAAATTTGAGTGTGCATTTGTCCCATTAGCATGTAGCATGTAAAATATGCATATGTTATGTGAAAATAGCCACTTTCAAGTGATATTAGCATTCATAGTCTTTGAATTTGAGGAGCGACAGTTTTGGCCTAGTATAACTTTGTTAGTAATAGTGCGATTTTCACCAAATTTGGCAGGATCATGCTCTATACCGTAGCCTACATTGTGGCAAAACTTCGTGATTCTAGGGTGAACTTAAGGGGGGTTTTGCTGTCAATTACTAAAAATTATAGTAATATACTATTATTAACTTTATTTGAACAGGTATCGGTATGGAGGGTATTTTGGAGCCTAGGCATCATATAGTGGCAGCCTCCCTTTTTTCAGATTTTTCGGTATGGTAGTTCCTGAGAATGGGTTGGTTAAAGAAATTACCAACCCGTCGTACTCCCCACCTTTTCAACAAATGTCAAAAGTAAGACCGGTTTCGAAAAGTACTAATCGAGACCTTTAATTTGATACCTCACATGACTATATTTGATGAAAAAAAAATGTCCACCCCCCTTTTGCATGTATGGGGACTCCCCCCTTAAATTCGTCGTAAAAGGATGTAACTCACTATATGCGTAAGCGTTCACAGTTCCCACCTTTCTAGCAAATTTGGTGTCAATCTCTATAACCGTCTCCGAGAAAAAAGCGTGTGAAGGACAGGCAGACAAACAGACAGGCAGACAGACGGACAGAGGGACAGACGGATGCTGGTGATTTCAATGCTTGGGCCCTAGAGTGGGGTAGTAGGGAATCAAATGCTAGGGGGCGCAGTTTATTAGAAGCTTTTGCGCAGATGGACATGGTTCTGGCCAACGAAGGTGCTGTAAACACCTTCCAGAAAGGGGGGTCAGGCTCGGTTGTAGACCTGACCTTTGTCAGCCCTTCGCTGGCGCGTGGTATGTCCTGGTGCGTCAGTGAACGCTACACCCACAGCGATCACCAGGCAATCTTCTTTGAGACATGTGTCGAGCCACATGCCAAAGAGCTATCATGCCCGAAACCGAGAAAGATTTCAGGCTGGTCTGCAAAATCTTTGGATGAGGAGACCTTCATAGAGGTGTGGTTAGATCAGCCTGATAAAGCAGGCACCTCTACGGAAAGAGCCGTCCATCTGGCTCAATGCATTGCCAAAGCGTGTGACGCGTCCATGCCTAGAAGGTGTTCATTCCCCAGTAGAAGACCAAACTACTGGTGGAATGATGAACTGACCGGCCTTCGATCAGCCTGCCACCGAGCCAGAAGAGTGGCTCAGAGGGCGGTAGGTAGAGTCGAACAGGGACAAAAGGAGCGCGCCTATAAGGCAGCCCGCAAAAACCTCAAGCTCGCCATCCAGCGAAGCAAGAGGGAGTGCTTTAAGGAGCTCTGCTCAGAAGCGAACATAAACCCGTGGGGGAATGCCTACAGAATCGTGATGGGACGATTCAGAGGCCGTTCATCTCCGCAGATCACGTGCCCCACCCTCTTGCTAAAAATCATCCAGGGGTTATTCCCCCAGCAAGAGGAGAGCACCGACATATTCCAACCACCTCTGAATGTGGCGGCAATTCCGCCAGTCACCAGAGACGAGCTGTTGGATATCTGCGGTAGAATAGGAGACAACAAAGCGCCGGGCCTGGACGGAGTACCGAATAAGGCCCTTAAGCTTGCCGTGAAATCCAGACCGGACATGTTCGCTGAGTTGTTCGAAGCGTGCATGTCCGAGGGGATATTTCCAATGGCATGGAAGCGGCAGAAGTTGGTACTTCTGCCTAAACCAGGTAAACCTCCAGGTGAACCGTCGTCATATCGACCCATATGTCTCCTGGACACGGTGGGGAAAATGTTAGAGCGGGTAATCTACAATAGATTACTCCCGGTTGTTGAGAGCCAAAGCGGCCTTTCGGATCGGCAGTATGGGTTCCGTAAAGCCAGATCAACCATTGATGCCATCAAATTGGTTACTGGCTTGGCAGAAGATGCAATTCACGGAAAGGGTAGTACCAGCAAATATTGCGTGGTAGTAACCCTGGATGTGAAAAATGCATTCAATTCGGCCAATTGGAATCTAATACGGAAATCTTTAGCGAAGGTTGGTATTCCCGCCTATCTCGCTGCTATCGTCGATAGTTATTTAACTGAAAGGAGGCTCTGGTATGACACCGATGACGGACCGCAGGAGTACGTTGTTTCCGCGGGTGTCCCGCAGGGCTCCGTATTGGGCCCACTACTGTGGAACATCATGTACAACGATGTATTTAATCTTCCCCTTCCGGGGGAAGCCACAGTGGTGGGTTACGCTGACGACATAGCGCTGGTTGTTGTCGCAAAGCATCTTGAAGATGCTGAGTTATACTCAAGTGAGGCAATCGGTGCTGTTAAAAGTTGGCTAAAGAGCTCTGGTCTGACACTTGCGGAGGAAAAAACGGAAGCGGTCCTCATCACTAAGCGCCGGAAGAGAGATTACGCCTGTATTAGAATCGGGAATCATATCGTCACTTCCAAGCCGACCATCAAATACTTGGGAGTGGTGATAGACAGGAAGCTTAGCTATAAGCAACATGTGCGGTATGTTTGCGACAAATCATCCACTGCCAGTATGGCCCTGGCAAGGATGATGCCGAACATTGGAGGGCCACGGCATACCTCTAGGTTGCTTATAGCCAGGGTGGTGACCTCGATCATGCTCTATGCGACCCCAGTTTGGAGGGAGGCGTTGTGGATGTCAGGGAACGCTACCAAACTGAGTTCAGTCTACAGGAGGACAGCCCTGAGGGTATGCTCTGCCTTCAGGACTGTCTCAGATGATGCAGCATTCGTCATCTCTGGAATGATGCCGATTGACATCTTGGCAGATGAGATGGCGAACATATACAATGCAAAGCCAACCTCTTCCTCATCGCGGACGAGGAAGACTGAAAGGGAGAGATCCATAAATAGATGGCAAGAGCGGTGGGAACGCTCGGGAAAGGGCCGGTGGACGCACAGGCTCATTCCTGCCATCAAGGAGTGGTTGGAGAGACGACACGGTGAGATTAATTATAATCTCACCCAGTTTCTCACGGGGCACGGAGGATATCTCCAATACCTTCACAGGTTTAAATTGGAGACCTCACCCGATTGTCCAAATTGCAATGGAGTCCCAGAGGACCCAGAGCATGTATTCTTCCACTGTCCGAGATTTGTGGAAGAAAGGAGGAATCTAGAGGAGACTCTAGGGGAGGTGCTGGTACCAGAAAATCTGGTGCCGAAAATGCTAGCACATCAAGAGAATTGGGATGCGGTAAACTCCATGATCGCATCTATCCAAAATAAACTGCGAAAAGCAGAGGAGAGGAGAAAAACGCGGTCACGTGCGCCGCATATAGAAGAAAGGTGACAAAGCTAGAGTGAGCTGACTCCGCCCCGTGATGTAATACCTTATGGTGGTTCCGCGGGGCAGGGAGGGAGTCGGGGGTGGTTTTAGTGGGTAAAAATCCCACACGCTGGTGTGTCCAGACCAGTGTCTTTTTGAAGATTTCCACCTCCTCAACAAAAAAAAAAAAAAAAAAAAAAAAAAAAAAAAAAAAAAAAAGAGGGACAGACGGACAGACGGACAGACGGACAGACGGACAGACGGACAGACGGACAGACGGACAGACGGACAGACGGACAGACGGACAGACGGACAGACGGACAGACGGACAGACGGACAGACGGACAGACGGACAGACGGACAGACGGACAGACGGACAGACGGACAGACGGACAGACGAACAGACGGACAGACGGACAGACGGACAGACGGACAGACGGACAGACGGACAGACGGACAGACGGACAGACGGACAGACGGACAGACGGACAGACGGACAGACGGACAGACGGACAGACGGACAGACGGACAGACGGACAGACGGACAGACGGACAGACGGACAGACGGACAGACGGACAGACGGACAGAAGGACAGACGGACAGACGGACAGACGGACAGACGGACAGACGGACAGACGGACAGACGGACAGACGGACAGACGGACAGACGGACAGACGGACAGACGGACAGACGGACAGACGGACAGACGGACAGACGGACAGTCGGACAGACGGACAGACGGACAGACGGACAGATGGACAGACGGACAGATAGTAAACCGATTTTAATAAGGTTTTGTGTTTACACAAAACCTTAAAAAGTGAAGTAATTGACCTACCAATCTGCACTTCAAAGGTGTTAGAGTTGATGAAATCTCACTGTCAGATCATTTGCTCCGACTATTGCAAGCGATAAGTCTGTAATATAAAGGCGGAATCCTAGGAAAATAGATTGGACAAAGTTCAAGTAACTTCTTGGCAACAAAATGCAGTTCACTAGTAGATTGAGGTCTTCTGAATTGCGAAGTCTGGATCACACACTTTTAGAGTGCTTCGATGTTACCTGTGGCAATGAATACATCATATATTGGCAATGAATGGATCACATATTAAGGCCCACTTGGTACCATGCAAATCTAATCTTTTCGTGAAGTAATAATCAAGGGTTTCTTCTGATATCTTTTCGAGAAAACTAAGATGTACCCCTTCTTCGATTGTATGGGTGCTTCCTTAAATTTCGGACAAAATTCTAATGTGTACGTGGGATTTCAGAATCTGCATATGGCTACCAAATTTCATGTTATCTCAACTAAATGTGGGAACATTCCTTGAATTAGTATATTGGTCAGGTTTTGTTTCTGCCCCAACTAATTGGAAAAGTCCACAACCTTTATCCAGTGAGTCAGTCTCTTCAGCTCTTTAGGTTTGCTATGGTATTTATATCAATATCTGATTATGTTATCGCTTCGGCAATGAAAAAAAAATTTTGAAACGGTATTTTCACTTGTTTGGAAACAATACCGTGGGCTTACAGCTGTAATAAAAAGTCTGTCTATTTTTGGATTAAACGTATGTGAAAGTGTTATTGACTTATTTCATAAATTAAATGCTAATAAAACTGTTAGCATAATAATCTCCAAGCTGTGAAAAGATTTGCAGGGGTGTGGATGTCTGGACCGTAATTATCAATGATCATTGATAATGAAAATATGTATCAATCAGAATGAATGGATTTATTGGTTTTCAATTTACCGATTATATCAGTGGTATTTTACATATGTAGTAGAAGTTAACGATATAGGATTTTATTTTTATATTTTTAATATTACTCGCATGCAAGAACAAAGGCTTTACTATGCATACACTCGTGCTTATGCAAAGTCTTTTTCTACTCCAGGAAATCTAGATAGATACTACAAAGAAGAATTGCCTGATGTCCTAGGAGCTGTAAGACGGAAAGCACGCAATGGCTGCGGGAAAAAGTTGCTTTTTGAACGGTTGCCCATATTAAAATGGATGCCGGAGTATCGCCTCAGCTATTTGCCACAGGATTTTCTTGCAGGATTAACTGTGGGATTAACAGCTATTCCACAAGGAATAGCGTATGCGGTAGTAGGTGGACTAAGACCACAATATGGCCTCTATTCTGATTTTATGGGGAGCTTTGTGTACATTTTATTCGGCACTTGTAAAGATATTACTATAGGTGAGCATATAAAAGACAATATAAAACGGATTTGATAAACATTCACGAATGCTGTTCACTATAATTTTCACAGGACCAACCGCTATCATGGCGCTCATGGTGCAGAAACATACGGAGTATAGTCCCGACTTTGCTGTTCTTATGACTTTCTTGGCGGGCTGTATAATTTTGTTGTTGGGTTTGTTGAATTTAGGATTTCTAGTTCAATTTATATCAGCCCCCGTGATTGCTGGTTTCACATCTGCTGCTGCCTTGACGATAGGCAGTGCACAAGTTAACAATTTATTCGGACTCGCGAGTAAGTGACTGCCAACTTTAACTAAATATTCTTCAGTAACATGAGCTCTAAACAGAATTTTAAATTTTTGGCTAATTTCAGGTAAATCGAATGAATTTATTGATGCGTGGGAAAATTTCTTTACCAATCTTGGAAGCATACGGCTATGGGATTCCCTTTTAGGGGTGTTAACTTTAGTATTTTTACTGGTATTAAGGGTAAGTAATCGTCCATAATATGAGCCTTACATAGTTAGCTGTAAAATGCATTGATCCATACTAAATTACTGAATAATACTATACGAAGATAGTAAGTTAACATTATCTGCCAGACCACAGAACCAGTAAGTCAAATTAGAATCATTAACGGTTAGTTGCTTTAGAAGATTGGGAACGATGATCAATTTGCTAGAAAACCAAAAATTTATAAAATATACTATATGCTCCTTGCTTTTGCAATGATAAGCTTTGGGCGCTTGTTCGACTTCAAAGTGATGCCTCCTGTTCGAGGGCACAATATCTGTATCTTATTCGCTCCCTTGTGGTATCCACATAGTCACATTACTTAGCGATGTGTGAGCACTATGGCTGGAGAGGCACAGCATAAAGACGAACACACACTTTCTTGACGAACAGATTGACTTCCAATTGTAATTCCATAGGAATATACTAAAACGACGTGTAAGCACGATGGGCAATATCCAGTTCGGTATATAATGTTATCGACTTTAAGCCAAGAACATTGCGAGTAGCAACACGAGACAATCCTACGAAGTAAGGAAGTGTTTTACGCTCTGTAAAGGTAACAAATCGGGAAACCAAAAACTGGACGCTTCAGGTATAAAAGTATGTACTTCTTACATAAAAACATTTAAATGGACATTTGCCCCATTAGTACCAAGCACATAATGCATATATGCATATATTATCCCAGAATATTCACTTCAGCGTGCTACTGACTGACTGACAACTTTGACCTTATTATTATTATATTAGCCCGTATTACTGCAAAATTTCATGATTCTAGAATGCACTTAAGGTTTTAGAGTTAATTAGTAAAAATAATAACAATATGCTATTATTAACTTTCTTTGAACAGATATCGATGTGGGGAGTATTTCCAAGCCACATAGTACAGTGACAGCTTCGTGATTCTTCCAAGCCTAGGCATCATACAGTGGCAGCTTCGTGATTCTTTTCAAGGTTTTGTGTAAACACAAAACTTTATTAGAATCGGGTCGATGTCTGTCTGTCTGCCTTCTTTTTTATATACGTTGGAAGGTGCAATGGTCCAAAATCTTCCGCTGGCTCCTGCCATACGGTTATGTGAGAATTTTACTCACTAAAACCACCTCCTTCGCCTTCGTTTACCCCGCGGGATTGCCATTTCGGTACTACGTCGCGGAGGAGGATCAGGAGGCTAGCATGTGGTCCACAATATCGTCGAGTGTCAACCGTATCATGGCGTCAATTTCCGTCTCCACTCTGCGGCGAACTGTAGGTAGTCAAAAATAACATGCTCCGCATTCTCCGGAATTATCACGCATGTCGGGCAATACAGGAAGTCGTCATTTTTCCTAACAGATACCCAATCTTATTGTACGACATTAAGATGCGTTTATGCCAGTGGTGGGTGGTGCACCTGGCATTTTCTCATTAAACTGGCGACAATTTAGTTGCAATTGATATAAGCAAATGCTTGGAGGCAACAAACTATGCTGAAGTTATTTTTATGTTTGAATTTTTACTTTAGTTTACTTATATTTGTATTTTGTAGTTTTCGTGATTCTTATTATTTAATTTAAAATTTTCTATTATTCAGTTGATATTTAAGGATTCTTTTATTTTGCATTTTTCGAAACAATTAACATTTAAAAGTATCGTGTTAAAATGAAAATTCAAATAGAACTAATAATAATTATAATAATTTTTATGAGTTGCCTGGATCAGTCAAAAACCCTTTCCCCAGTCTTTCTTCTGCGAACTATTTAACTTTGACTCCTCAAGAGAAGCAAGACTCAACGTAGAAAAGTGAAATTATCGCAAATCACAAGGAGACAGTCATTGCTGACCGCTAACTGAAAATTGCGTTTTTCTCAAAACGATTTTTAAACATTGCATTGTAAGTTTTTCCAATATTGATTCACTGATTTGTCTCAATTAACTACATATTTTATACAATAATAATAATTGCTATTTCTTTTAGTGCTCCCCCGAATCTTTCCTTCCAACCAATTTGGTTTTAATTTAATATTGATCTAGTCATAATTTATGTTTTTGCTGGATTTGTATTATCTATTGCTCTCTTAAATTCGTCTTTTATCAGATCCAGATTATGGTTTTATTGTATTGTTATTAGGGATTCATTTATCTATCTTGTGTAATTTTTTATATAGGTGGATAATTTTTTGTAATGATCATGAGTCTGGTTAGTCTGGTTAATAATAGATATGTCTTTATTTGAATTATTTGGAAGTACGTCATTCATTTGTATTAGTTTATGTTTAGCTTCTACCAAGGCGTCATTATTTGCTCAATTATTTTTAGATTTTCCATTATTTCTTTACAATCATCGTTTGTAAATATTGACTGTTGGGTCAATCAACTCTTTCTAATTTGGCATTTGTCTTCAGAGTAGCAAGTTTCAGATAGTAGACCTGGAATTGAATTAAACAGTCTGGTTGATTAAGGTATTTTGTTTTCCGGGTTGTTTTTGTTTGTTTTTCACTTGTTGGTTTTGGAGCTTCCATGCTTATTGAATAATATTAATCTTCCTTTCATAAATTTATATGGTTTCATGTTATCATTCTTTCTTTGGCGCTCAATTGCTTCTCTGCATATCAGAAGGGTGATTATGCTAAATATGACTTTTACTAGAACAAATTGTGTTATTATTATTATTATTGGCATGAAATTTCATGAGGATATTATAACTACGAACTCGCATGCATACTGTAAATCATATCATTTTACATTGCGCTTCAGTACTTTTTGGAGAAGATCTTCTTTCTAATCTCAGTTTTAAAGAAATAGAGAGATTGTTTAAAAACAGCCATTTGAATCAAGGGTACATTCTCTAAAACTTTCCAAATGTCAAACACCAATATCATATTTTGAAAATTAATTGGAACTTGGTTTCCTCATTCCCACTGAGCATAGCACTGGAAAGTTTGGGGAAAATTTTCCTAATATTATTGACAAAATTATAGTAGATCAAGCTTTCTCCTTCGTATAAACCTACCGCTTCTGAAGACATAGTAAAATGTCAATACTATATTAAATGTGCGATTGACAGCTTTCGGCTTGTTACATGCTGTCTTGTGAATAAAAAATTTTATTAAAATTGGCCAATGTGTGTCTGTTTGTCTATTTATCTGGCATCATGGATCATGAAGGCTTCAATCAACTTGCTTCATCCAGCCAGAAATCTCTGGGCCATGTGGTAATTCAATTCTTCCTGTGTTCACTCGGCCCATTTCTCAATATATAGGATATGAGGTTCGTCGGAAGTTCTCAATCACTTCAGTCGGATTTTCCCTTCTCCTCTTGTAGAGGTAGTGTGCCTCATTTGATAAAATGTCCAAACGAATCCTTCTGGTGATGGCGAACACTGCCTGATGTGGTACAGTCCTATACGGGCTGTACACTCTCAAGAAGATTGGCCGATATGTTGAACTCATCCGTCTTCGGTTTACAGCATTATTCGATGCTCATATCTAAACAAGAGCCGATTGTAGAAGGATGCGTTCACTACTTCTGCGATAAGACACCGGTTATTGCTAGGAATGAATTGGCCTATGTCGCTTTCTCTCACTCCTAATCCCAGTGGCTGTTGAAGTTTATTTTGGCATCGATTATTACCTGTAAGTATTTCATAGTCGATTTTGAAACGAGCTCGTGATCATCAACTCGGATGTTGACAATTTTAGTTTTCCCGCAATTAGTAATGCCGGTACGACTTTCTGCTCATCTTTCGTAACATCACATTATGGCAGGAATGATTTCCGCGTTTTTTGAAATTGTAACCATCGGTAGGTAATCCAACAAACCAACCGATGTTAACTCCTTCCATTGTTGAAAAATGTACATGTGAATGCATTAGATCAATTTAAATCAATTTAAATTTAAATGGAGTTGTATACGGTAACAGGAAATGTTGGTTTGTTTTAATATGTACATAGATATTATATGCATGCCAACTAACTTTTTAGAAAATTGTGATTTTGGAGATGTCGGCTGTGCGTATTTTTAATGTTTAAGGCTGTCATCCCATGTGTCGGATCTGCGGAATCGAATTTTTTTTTTTTGCATTAATTGTATCTAGATATAGTGTAGAATATATGAGCAAAGTGTTTTTTTTTATATTTGGAGTCGTTCGCAAATTATAGTGTTAAACACGTGATAAGTCTCATGTCAGATTTATGTCGATCGTCGTAATAAAGCTCGTATTTATCGGTCCGAATGCAGTTCGAATGACTTCGCTAAAAGGACAAGAATTGAAGCCAAGGTTGTACATGTGTTTCTTCAGGAAAACTAAGGTGTATGGATTAGGCATAGCCGATTAATGATCAGTTAAGATTTTATGGTTACAAATCGCATTCTACCTTTTAAATGCGTTTTTCTCGAAACAGCATGTTGAAAATGGGCTGCCACCATAGCCCAAAATCTATCCAACGGAATTCTTTGGAATTTTCACGACTTATTCAAAACATATTTCTACGGTCCGCAAACTAAAATAATTTCGATTCATTCAGTAGTTTTTTTTTATTCAATAAAGAAGCCTTTAAAAAACGACAAAATACACAAAAAAAGTTTAACACGGCGCCTAATTTTAGTTTTCAATGTTTTTTAATAATCCTAGTTTGCGGGCTGTAAGGTGATCATAGCGCCCTCTACACTACTACTACTAAACACCTTTTTTGGAGATGGGTGTATAAATTGCTTTGTATTTCACTAACGAATTATGCGATCGGGCTAGGAAAATTACCATGCATGCTCAAGATATTAATAAATCCCACAAAAAAAATTCTAAAAAAAGCCAAAAAACGGCCTTCACACGGGATGGCCCCCCTTAAGCCAGTGCCACATGAATGTGGGTTGATCATAGTATTTACGACAATGCAGTAGGTTGTCTCAACAAAGCCGCCAGACTCCACCGCAACGGTTTTACTACGTCTTCAAAAGAACAGAGTGAATCTTTTGGTGCGTGCAGACGCATACTCTTTGCTACAAACCCCAACCCTTCAATAAGTATTCACCTTGATTTTGAGTATCAACATCGTCTTCGTATGCAAGTGCCAAACGAGTTGTTGGTTGGCGCGAGATTAGACGTGTATAGATAAGATGCAGCTGCCGCAGCCTGACCGGCCAATCGCAGCTTCTCCACAGCCATGCAATTTCGCTGCAGCCGCAACTTGCGGACAAACGTGCAAACAACAACCAACTTGACAACTTGCTAATACGTACGTGCCTGGTTTTAAGCCGGTTCAACACTTCTGCTTGCCGCAACCCAGCGGGAACCAAAGTTTACTTGAAGATGAATGGCCAATGCTGTTAATGGAATGTGCCGGAGAATGATGCTTCAATATTCCTCTGTAGGAAGCTTGGTGGAAGTACACGAGCATGTTCATTTTTAAGGTTTTGTGTAAACACAAAACCTTATTAAAATCGGTTTACTGTCTGTCTGTCTGTCCATCTGTCTGTCTGTCTGTCTGTCTGTCTGTCTGTCCGTCACACGCATTTTTCTCGGAGACGGTTGCAGCGATTGACACCAAATTTGGTGGAAAGCTGGGAACTGTAAACGCTCACGCATACAGTGAATTACATCCTTTTACAACGAATTTAAGGGGGGGTCCCCATACATGCAAAAGGAGGGTGTACATTTTTTTTCATGAAATATAGTCATGTGGAGTATCAAATTAAAGGTCCCGGCCAGTACTTTTCCAAGCTGGTCTTAGTTTTTACATTTGTTGGAAAGGTGGGGAGTGCGGGTGGTTGAAAGTGACCATTCCTTTACGGGGGCCATTCTCAGAAACTACCCAACCGAAAAATCTGAAAAAAATTGAGAGGCTGCCACTATATAGTGCCTGGACTCCGAAATACCTTCCACACTGATATCTGCATAAATAAAGTTAATACTAGGATATTACTATAATATTTAGTAATTCGCTGCAGAACCCCCCTTAAATTCATGCTAGGACCACGAAATTTCGCAACAATATAAGGTATAATATAGAGCATGATCTTACTAAGTTTTGTGGAAATCGCACTATTACTAACAAAGTTATAATACGTCAAAGTTGTCGCTTCTTCGCAAATTCAAGACTATAAATGTCAATATCATCCGAAAGTGGATATTCCCACATAATATTAGGTTGTTGCAAATGAAATGTCGGATTTTTCAATGAAGTGAAGTTAGTTATGATTTTAATGTTTAAAACTGCCGCAAGGTGACTCCGGTGGTATGGGATAATTGAGTATAAATAGTCGTTCGTTCGATCAAGGAGTCATTTCAGTTTCAATCGTCGTTGAAGTTTCAAGTAAAACTCAAAGAAACAAGCATGGAAGGGAGTCAAAAACGTCTACTTTTTCTATATGAATTTAAACTTGGTCGCAACGCAGCGGAGGCAACCAGAAACATTTGCAGAGCATTTGGAGCTGACGCAGCAAACGAACGAACGACACAGCGGTGGTTCGAAAAATTCTGATCAGGCGACATGACCCTCCAAAGTGAACCTCGTGGACACCCAGGACCATCGATCGACAACGACGAGTTGCGTTTGATAGTGGAATCTGATCCCCGATCATCGATTCGTGACATTGCAGAGAAAATAGGCATACACTATTCGACAGTATCTCGGCACTTACAACAGCTTGGAAAGGTGAAGAAGCTTGATAAGTGGGTTCCGCATGAACTCAACGAGCAAAACATTGCGCTGCGAATGGAAATATCCAGTTCTCTACTCAACCGCAACAGGAACAATCCCTTTTTGCGCAGAATAGTGACATGCGATGAAAAGTCGATATTGTACGACAACCGTCGCAGATCAGCGCAATGGCTAGATGCCGATCAGCCTCCACAACACATGCCAAAACCGAGCCTTCACCCGAAGAAGGTAATGGTAACTGTTTGGTGGTCTGCATCTGGAATTATTCATTATTCGTTTTTGGAGCGTGGTGAAACAATTAATGCAGAGAAATATTGTGCCAAACTTGATGAAATGCACGAGAAATTACGTGTTCAGCGGCCTAGATTGGTCAACAGAGATGGAGTGATACTGCTCCATGATAACGCCCGACCTCATGTTTCCAGAATGACGGTCCAAAAATTAAATGAATTACGATATGAGACTCTTCCTCATCCACCATATTCACCCGACCTCTCGCCAACCGACTACCACTTTTTTAAGCATTTGGATCACTTTTTGGCGGGGAAACAATTCAGCAATGAAGTAGCTGTCAAAAGTGCCTTTGAAGAATTTCTTAGCTCTAGAAACCCAGACTTTTACGAAACTGGAATAAATGCCCTTGTATCTCGTTGGGAGAAGTGCATTGAAGCTGCTGGTTCTTATTTATAGTTTTTTGAAATTTTACTCAAATATCCGACATTTCATTTGCAACAACCTAATATATGCATATATTACGTGCTGCGTACTAAGAAATACACAAAACCTTTCGTACCTGAAGCGTCCAGCTTCCGGTTTCCCGACTTGTTATTCTTCTATTTCTGTTTTCATTTATGAACTTTTTAGAAATTTTTGATTGATCTAAGCCACTTACTCAAGGGCAGTGAAACGAATCGAAATTTTAAGTGCAACAGTGCAGTGTTATAAATATAGAGTTTATTGGAAAAGCGGAAATTTAATATTGCTTAATATTGATGGTTTCGAAGCTTTATCATGGATGAAAATTTTGTGAAAATTACCGCTAAGCTAAATCCATTTGCGAATGTTTGGCACTTCTTACACTCAGAATACGAAAGTATCAAATACAATATTAAAGAAACGTCTACAACGTGGATGAATCAGTCTCCTTCCTCGAGATACACTGGCATATCAGAACGACAATATTTCTGAAACGAACATGTGTAAGCATAGACTAATGTCGACTATTATGTCCAGTGTCGATTGATCTGATAAGCATATTTTTATAATCGGAAACGCCAATTATCCGTACTCTTTTAGATGCAAGGTGGTGCCAATACTATATTATAATTCTAAGAAAACTTGTATGAATTATGCCATTTGGAATGAGATTATTTATTCGACAAGAATGCGCCCGTTAAAGAAATCATCACTCTCCACCCCTTTCACTTCCCAACTTTCTAACAAATGTCAAAACTAAGACCGGCTTCGAAAAGTAGTAATCGAGACCTTTCATTTGATATACTTACAACATGACCATATTTGGCGAAAAGAAATGTTACTCCTCCGTTTGCATGTATGGGGAACCCCCTAAATCTCATCATAGAAAGATATCACTCACTGCATGTCTGGGCGTTCACAGCTCCCATCTTCTGAGAAAAGTGCGTGCGACAGACAGACAGACAGACATTGAACTGATTTTAATTTAAGAAACAAGCATATGTCCTTTTAGCGAATTCTGTTGGTGGAAAGAGCTCCATGAGCGAAATTATCGAAAAGTTGAAGGATCTGTTTGTTTCCGCACTCGAGGTGGCGGCTGGAAGGGGGTGTGCCTGCGTGTGCTTGTGGTTGCTCGACGGAAGCATATCTCCAATCTCTTCCTAAATATGAACAATCCACACATGCTTACCTCGAGAAACAGTTTGGTCCCGCTAACACCATGCAGCGGTGTTGCTAGCAGGGCTTTTTCGCGTCCATAAAAATCCAGGATTTAAATGTCCAGGTAGGAAAATTAACACATGTGTTTGCATGGAGTTTTACTGTAATCAACAGAAAATGTCAAAATAATCCCCCGAATTGTCGGTGGAGGATCAAGCACTCCAGTCTTCCACAGTCAGTGCTTAGTCTTTGGCCAGGCAACATAAAATGCTTTACTTGCTTGCTTACGTCTTCTTCATACTTTTAGAACACTTATCCATTGAGGATTTCTTATTATTATTCATAAATTGAAATATTTTATTTCAGAAATTCAAAGATCTGAAAGGTCGTTGGGCAAATTTTGGAAAATACCTTTCACTTTCTCGTAACGCGTTGGCAGTAATAATTGGAACGCTGCTGGCTTATATCTTAAGAGATAGTCAGCCTTTTCGATTAACTGGCCAAATGGATCCCGGACTTCCGCCGTTTCAACCACCGCCTTTTTCAACAACTGTAGACGGCAGTCCTATAGATTTTATCGGTATGGTGACGCGCCTTAGTACCACAATAATTGCGCTGCCGATAGTTTCGATTCTAGAAAGTGTCGCTATAACAAAGGCATTTTGTAAGTACATTGTCAAAAGTGCAACTTGAATGCGTTTCAGTAAAGGAAAACGTTTTATATTGAATAGCGAAAGGTAAAATCGTCGCTGCATCACAAGAGATGGTCGCCTTAGGAATGTGCAATCTTTTTGGGTCCTTTGTGTCATCGATGCCTATCACAGCCTCATTTACAAGGACAGCAATCAATAATGCGAGCGGCGCGAGGACCACATTAGGTGGCATAGTAACTGGCGTGTTGGTACTTTTGACCTTAGGCTTTTTAACTGACGCCTTTTATTACATTCCGAAAGCTACACTGGCGGCAATTATCATTTCAGCTATGATTTTCCTATTCCACTATGAGAAACCTATAGAGATTTGGAAAGCAAAAAGTAAGATCGCCGTCATTATGTTAAAAAATGCCAATATTTTATCGTTAATCTATTTTTCCAGAAATAGACCTTTTGCCGTATTTAATTACAGTACTTATCAGTGTCTTCTTGGGACTCGAAATCGGAATTGGTTGCGGCATTGTTTTGAACTTGGCATTTATTTTATATGAAACGGCAAGACCGAAAGTTCATTTTATAGAGGAGAAGGTAAGCCTCACATTTATATTAATCAAATATGATGATGAAATCATAAATTTTCTGATCATGGAAGTGTTAAAGTCCATTCAGTAAACTAACTGCTGGGCTTAATGGCATAAACAAAACCCAAACTTGTTGTGAACTAGTTTTGTCGCCTTTGCGAATTTAAGTTATCTATTTCTTACAGGTTAGTGGATGCGAAGTAGTTATTGTCAAACCGACTCAGGGTATACCATTCTCGGCGGCCGAAAACTTAAAATATCGCATAGTAAAATATGTCACAAATATGGGCTCAGATCAGAAATATGTAGTGATTGATGGAGAACTTATCCGATCGATTGATACAACTACTGCTTGGGTAGGACATGTCTTTCGGTCTACAATTATCATTTTGTTTATGTTTCGAATTTTGCCTTTTTTGATTTCAGAATATTGTCTCAATGTGTGAAGACCTACGACTGCTCAAAGCAGAAATTATATTCTGGAATTGGGAGAAAAATACGGCCGGTGTTATATACCGCCTATCACATAGTATTGGCAACCATTTAAAATCCGGAACGAACATATTAGAGTATATTAGAAAGGATATACAAAATAAGGTAGCAACTACAGATACAGAATCTTTACCGTGATGACCCTACACAACTGTGAATTTAAGAATTAATAAGGAGATTAAAGCAGAATATAATATTCAATATTTCTCATCAAATTGAAATAAATATTTAAAAACATGTTTTTTCTTTTTCAATTTATTATTTTAAACATTTTTTTAAAAAGAATTGTAGTTGACTGAAATGGATTGCGGAAAAATAGTTATTTCTTTCATACAAATTGTAACAGTGATTAATTTACAAGAGAAATGGAAATACTATCAATTTAATTGTAAAAGATAATACACTTTCTGATTGTTAAAACGACTTAAAAAAGGTTACCTCGAGTCAACCACATCAACTCTTAATCGAGCAGCAGCATAAAAATTGTATAAAAAAATAAAATATTCACTAGGACTGGAAAAACTACAGTTAACCAATAATGTAACATTTCCTGTAATTTTCAGCCACACTCCTAAGACCGTGATTCCTGTGGGAAGAAGAAGAGCAGCAGAATTCACTCGAATCAGATCTTTAGAGTCAGCCGATAATATTTACGGAGGATAGTAGCTTCTCACCTTGCAACTGGGATCCTCAAAGAAATATTTGGTTAGTTTCCGTTGCCAGCCTCCAGCTAGAGCTGGCCTTTTGTAAAGGAGGTGTCTAGGGGTTTCTCCTTTCTCTTCGCAACATGAACAATGTCTCATGCAAACCGCCCTAATGTTTCACCCATTTGCATGCAGGCTCAAAAGCTCCCGCAATAGAGACTTATAATAGGAGAGTTAAATTCCTACTTAGATTAGGAGAACGGCATTCTTTCAACAATCGCCTTTAAGTGGATATACAGGATGAGCCCTAGCGTCTCCAATATGAAAGATGTGAGAGTGATTGTCCGAAAGTACTCCGCGGAATCATGGCCGCTCATGCCAGTCTCCAGTCAATCCTCTTGAGGTTTCTGAAAGGGTCGAAGAAGCGCAATCCAGATGGAAAAGTATCCTGTGTTTTTGAAAACACAGGAATTTAACGAAGTTGTCCGTATCGATGCCGGTCTTCTGCAATCAGATGTGTGCCGCTGGTCGCCTGGGAGTTATGGTGCCGTTGCTAAATTCGCTATTTTTGCTTTATCTAGAATCTGAAGATGCAAGTGTATCATCAGGTTAAGGCCGTTTAGAGTTCATGTCTCATGTTGCAACGACGCATGAAGAAATTTTTTCTGCGCAAGGACTAGATGCCCTTGGACATGTTGATCAGAAACCGAAAATGGCAGTGGTGGAATACACATTGAAAAAGAGCGACAACTCTATTGCGTGGGCCCATCATCCCTCGATGCCTGACCAGTGCATCTCTAGATGCATTTCGCCGGATAGTGGAGGAAGAATATAAACTTCTTCGCAAATATTTGCAGGAGCTGAAGCGTATTGCCCGGAGACAACAATGGTGCACAGATGTAGCTGGTGCGCTGTGCCCTACATAGGGGCTCATGGCATTATGAAGTAAACTTGCGTTTCTATAATAAATAAGTTAGAGGATTTTGTTGGGCGAAAGAGGTTTATAATTGATGATTGTTGAAAGATGTCCGGAATATATCTGGTTATAACAGGACAGAATGTCGTCTTAGAACAAACAATTCTCATTGTGTAGCGGAGTGGGTGATAAACGAAGGTGTATTTATATTTTTGGTGAAGATGCGGGCTTCCTATTAGGAAATATGAGGGGGATATCGTTGGTAGAACATTCCTTGAGGAATTTTATGAGGACCATCGTTAGGGTATACCAATGAGTGTTTAGTGCATTATTGAAAATGAACGCAACCACATCCTTCGGCAGTTTGGTACATAACGTCAAAAGCTATCTATTACCTCTGCGAAGTTTGATAATTGGTGTAATGAAAGGTCACACCAGGCTTTGAGATTCTAGGTGAATAAAGGGCGAGTAAGCGGTTTGTAGGAAAACAATTTTACTCGTGTTTGTATATGTTTGAAAATGTGCCGAGAATTGGATATTGTGGTTTGATAGCTCAAATTATGCTTTCATGTATGCGATTACATGGTGAAAGGTTTTTATTGAAAACGATATGGAAGTACGTAGTGTAGTGTCTACGGCTTAGTGATCTGAGAAAAAAGTGTTGTTGCTGGGCCAGTGTGAATTTTTAAGTTCAAGGCCGTGTTCAGCGGAATCTGAATTAGCGGGGCCTGGTCCGGTTAATTGGGCGCACATCTGATCAGCTGGACATAAGGAGATCGTTTTGCTTCTTCGAGGGGTGGAGACATAAGAATCAGCTGGGGCGGTGAAGTTAATGAGAAATGTTTAAGTTCACGTCGTTTTCTTTGTTGATGCATTGATATGTGGGTATCTTTTGGATCCCAATTTTCCAGAAGGTGGATTTGTATTTCGACTTTTCTTGCTCACATGGAGGACAACATCCGTCAATTCATCTGCAGAAGGTGTTTGCAGATAACAGGTATGTCGAAAAACAATTACACCACTTCTAGCAGCTGCCAAAGCGATTCTAGACCAGAAGATAGGAATCCGCTGTCGAAGAAGGCGAAGTCATGAAGTGAAAGCAGTGTGGCAACGCCGGAGGAACCTTGCTGTGGTGACTTGACGGAGCTTGCCTCTGTGGATTCAACTGTTGTTCGTTAGCCATCTGCCAAAAATATTTGTGAAGATCCTTTGTTCAACGAAGTCTACAAGAAGGCGTATATTCTTTTGTTTCCTGGATTATAACGGCACATACATGTGACCGATCGCATCTCTTCTAACAGCAAATACAGTAGTTTCCTTTGATCAAAATTTTTGTATTATATATAAGCAATAAGCAGTTTCCTCGAGGAAGGGTGGTGGAAGTCTATGATCTGGTTTTGTTCCTGTTAGAGCACGAAAGAGAAACATTATTAACAAGAAGCTAACAAAGAATTAAAAAATCAGTGAGAACAAACGCACTTTTTCCTTAATTTTTAATCGTTACTTGAAATCGATATCAAAAGAAATGACGCTTTAATCAAACCAGGCTCTGGGTGAGGTATTTTAGGAGGCATCCCGTGTGCCGGATCCGAAGTATTCACATGTAGTGTAGAATATTTGGGCAAAGTGAATTTTCAATATTTGGAGTCGTCCAGAAATTACAGTGTTAAACAGGTAAAGTGTCTTATGTGAGGTTTATGTCGACCACCGTAATGAAGTGCGAATTTACTGGTCCGAACGACGTTCAAATGACTTCGCTTAAAGAGCTCAAATTAAAGTGTTTTTTAAGAAACCGAAGTTTTATTGACTAGGTATAGCAGATTAATGGTCAGTTAAGATTTTACATACATTATAATTTTTAAATACGTTTTTCTCGAACCTGCATGTTGAAAATCTGCTGCCACCAACAAAATCCATAAAAAATTCTTTGGAATTTTCACGACTTATTAACATATAACATATTTCTACGGTTTGCAAACTATGATAACTATGAGGGAACCCCCCGCAACATCGAAAACGTATGCAGAATGGTGTATTTCTGCATGGTTTGCACTAGACTGTGTGAGAGTCCCCGGACATCAAGGGAATCCGTGAGGGATTTAGATACAATATCTGTAGCTGACAATATTATGGGAACTACAACCACTCGCTCGAGACCCGTCGCAACCTGCTGGTCCTAATGCTTGCTGTAAGCAGAACTATCAAGTATTGCTTGCGGCTCATACCCATAAACCGGACATATCCCCGCGATCAGTCCATGTTTCTATGCAAGGTTTAGATGATTCACCTTACACACAGTAGTGCAGCCAGAAATGAGATGGTCCAACGCTTTTTCATTATGGACTTTTTATAAGCTCGTGTAGCAACCACGCCATCCTAAATAGCACATATGAATCTCTTTGTCTCGGGGAAGAGCTCCCCAGCACCCAGCCATCTGTTTGACAAGTTCAAATAGACAAATGGTTGCCAAAGGTAATTCACGTGTTTACTGTGCATTGCCTTCGACTTGCCATTCATCGATCCACACTTGGTCTGATTTTACCCCACTCAGAGGATTGAAAGATTGACCCTTCAAATTAAGTGGAGTCAACCTACAGTCTGCCTTACAAGCAGCCGCATGCAAGGGACTCACCTGTTCTTTATTGTAAATATAAGCGACCTGGTGATGATGTCGCATCCGCACGTCAACCACGCGCCTGCCTTCGATGTCACGAGACAGGCTCATCTGCTCCACGGCAAGGTCTGGATGGTGCATTCGGAATTTGGACATAGTAGCCCGTATCCGCTGCTGGGCATTTCCCAGATCGGTTTTCGTCTACGGCAATATTCCGAATGCATAAGCCAGTGCCAGGGATAACGAATAAATTTAACGCCCTAATTTTATTCTTCGCCGGGAGATGCGATTTGTAACTTTATATGCCGCAGAAATTTGGACAGAGCATCCATTAGATCATGGGTTTCTTGCAGTATTTATAGGTGTTTGGAGAAGTGTGTCTTGGTGATAGCTTGGATGTGGAAGTCACCAATGCTATGTCCGGCATGCGGCTCGTGATAACCTTTGCACGGCTGGAAATATCTACTATACCCAAGAGACCTCTAAGGTGTTCTTCAGTACCAGCATATAACTTGATGCCGTCTAAGTAAGTCTAAGTTCAATACCATGCAAAGCCAAAGGGGACTCAACGAATCCCCCTGGAAAATGCCCGTGGCCTCTAAGGTATTGGCACCTCAGATGTACGCACTGATAAAGTGGTATGTCAGCCTTCTATGACTGTCGCCAAAAACTTTATTAGTTTCAGATGAATGCGATACGCAGTCAAAAGCCTTGGCATAATCGATGTACAAAACCGTAACCCTGAGATGAATGCACTGATAAGGTGGTATGCCACCCTTCCATGGTTGTAGTTGCCTATTCTAAAACTATCGCTCGTTGCAACTCCTTGAGCCGACTCGGCTGGTGTTGTTGATGCCTCCGCCTCTGCCCGTGTTGTAGCCAACAGTTTCCGCGATGAATTCAAGTCGATCGGGGCTCCTGATGATGGCCGCGATTGTGTCGCTGCGAGTAATAAAGCGGTACACTTGCGCGAATTGCATGAAGTGCTCGACGAGTCTCTGATGCGACAAGGGATGGTAAGATGTCGTACCTGCCCCCGCCGTTATTTCGTACTAGGTGCGTATGATGAAACGGTTTATTTCCTCAGTCGACTTCATTTGCTGCCAACGCGAATCTGCTGAAATGATCGCCACGATTAGCGGTTCCGACGCCATGCTGTCCATTACGGGAGTCAGACCCAGTCAGCAAGTTAGAGGGCTCCCGTTGTTTATCTGTACCGGATCTAAGATTTCTTTTCTCCTCATCTAGTGGATTCGTGTTTCATCGCTTACTGCCCGGTAAGGTATTTTGTATTATTTTGTTTTGTTTTGATTTTAAGATTTTCCTTTTCTCGTATAAGTTTATTTTTCATTTATTCCCTTTCTAATTTTTGTTCTTCTTTTTTTACGATTGAGTTGAATATCGTATTTTGATTATTAATTTGATTAATGGTTGGGAATATATTTTTAGCATGAATTTTAGCCAAATTCTTTTGAATTTGAGGACTTCCTCTTCCTCTTCTCTTTTGTAACCCTACAGTACTCACATTATAGATTCATCCTCCAATTGAATCGCCTGAGGATGCCAAGGCAGAGTGGGCTCCTTTAAGGCCACACCTCATCGTAGATCCGAGGCAGGAGGAACGTCGATCGAGGATGTGATTCCTCGTGCATCCTCCTGCTAGGAAATTAACGTAGTGTTTCGATGCAGAACTTCTTGCAGACATTGAGGAACCTGATATGAAATACTCTAAATAATTATTCTATGTATAGTACATACAGTTTTATTGTACTTTTAACTCATGTAAGAATTTTCCAACTACTGGCCTATACTGACGATATCGACATCATAGGAAGAACGACCCAAGACGTACAAACTGCCTTCATCCAGATCGAGTAGGCGAGACATCACATCAATGATGGCAAGACAAAGTATATGGTGGCAACGTCAGCACCGAAAACCAACCAACCAACAACATCAAACTGCACTCGTCAAACAGAAAGAATAAAGATAGGAGAATACAACTTTGAGACCGTTGATAACTTCCTATCTAGGGTCGAAAATCACAACCGATAACAGCTACGATGATGAAATTCGCGCACGGTTGTTGTCAGCCAACAGAGCCTATTTCAGTTTACAAAAACTGTTCCGCTCGAAACGTCTCACCATAGGGTCAAAGCTCTTACTGCACAAAACAATGATCTTGCCAGCCCTCATACATTCCTCGGGTTTTTAGCAAGAAAAATTGCGAACTCTTGGCCGCGTTCGAGAGAAGAATTCTCCGAAGAATTTTTGGCCCCTACATGAGGATGGACGATTCCGTAACTTACATAACGACGAAATCTAAGAGCGATACCATGACAATCAGGTTGTAGATAAAATCCGGCTCAATAGGTAACGGTGGGCGGGTCACTTAATCCGTAAGGATGAGGATGATCCAGCCCGAAAAGTCTATAAGGGCAATATCTATGGTAGAAGAAGAAGATAAGGCAGACCCTGCCTAAGATGGAGCGATGGCGTAGGTCAGGACGCCAGACAGCTTTTAGGGATATCGAATTGGTGGACCTCAGCGCAAAACCGGGATGTCTGGAGTTCCTTATTAAGGCAGGCCTAGACCGAATACCACCGTTAGTGATGATTTTGTTCACAACATGTATATTTGCATTTCAATCAATAACTCATGTTAATACGTGTATGTACTCAGGTAGATACGCTATTGAGCGATGTTATCATACGCGAAAATGATTACTAGAATGAACTATTTTTATAAAGTCATAAAATCATTCTGGTTTGAAAGTTCTCTGTTTTTTTGGGAATTTTGTCCGGATCCTGTTATCTATTACTGGCCATATTTAAAGATATTGTATCCATATGAAGGTAATATAAAATATAAAATAAAAAAATATTTAGTAGTTCCAGTATATTTTTCAATTTATATTTTCTACTACGTATGTACATCATATATGGCATATGGCATTATAAACAAGGTCAGTGTTTTCGAAAAATTCATTCACTATGATATGGAATTGCATCTTTTATTATAGCAATAATTTCGATGATTTACTTTTTCGTATCGTAATTTCCTGTGTTTACGATAGTAACCAGGTAAATAACCTTTGGATCGAATTTTTTTGGAAAGCAGTTTTCATTATTGCTCTTTCTGATTCATATTTGTCGGTTTATCTACCTTCGAGCATAATCGCTGTATTTTTAAATTATAAATTGCATTTTTGTAGCAATAAAGATTTTATCAGCATATCTGGTTGATTGAAAAATAAATCAGGGCTTAAAATCATACACCAAAGGTTGTTGCTACCTTCTTTTACTATAAGTAGCAAGAACTTATTTTCACCAATTAACTCTTCAATGTCATATAAGAATTTGGTATCCTAACGAAACTGGTAAGACTCATTAGATTAATCCCAGATCTCGGCATTTTTCAAAATTTAATTGGTAGAAAAATCATTGCGGATCTTCGTGCCTAAGCTCTGATGTTAATGCTGTGTATGTGATGCAGTGCATTGGTGGGTGGTGCACATGGTTGCAGGCATGTGGCATTGCACAGGTGTTTATGGGTTCTCATATGAGATGGGGAAATAAATGAACCACATAGGCCGAAGATAAACAATCAGATTCCGTGCCCTTTGGCGCTGGATTTGCTCTTCTTGCATACAGTTTTCTTGGATTGACGCATACCAAGGTACGAGGAAAGATCGGCGTTCCGCGTGATTCGTGACGCTAAGGTAGGTACCAGAGGCGCTATTCCCTTCAAGTTCACACAACTGTGTGGCTGTTGACGGTGTCAACTTAGTCAGAACTACAATATAAGATAGGACCCTCATTCAGATCTAGTAGGTGGCGTAAGACTCATTGGGGACCATTAATGAAGGTAGGACAGCATGAATGAAATTTACTATCTGAAAATCAAACTGGTAATAGTAACGATGAAGCATGGAAATGAAAATCTTGTCAGTATTCACGTATTCCTCAGAGGCTTGAATTTTTAGCAAGCATTTTTCGTTCCCTAGAAGATGGACGCACAAATAAATCTACGAGCTGCATCACGACCGATTGGTTTTAGATAAAAAGAAAAAAATCTTAGTAAACCCTGCCTCAGATAGAGTGATGCCGTAAACCTGAATGCCACATAGTTGGAAAGTAAATTTAATTTCTATACCTTAGTGCAAAGTCGAGATGTTTGGGGTTTCTTCACTGTTGGACGGCTGATGATAATAAATTAGGTAGGTAATTTGAAATCTACTTTTTTGAATAGGAGGTTGCCAACAATTTTGGGAAACAGGACACTGGAATTTCATGCATGGGCCTGTTAAAGGATCTGTGCAAAGCAACGTACTCGTACGAAAAGTGTTTATAAAACATTTCTTGTTAAGAATTGACCATTTAGTCGATTTCGAAAAAAAATCCATAATGGGTTTTTCTCAGAAACGCGATTGACACCAAATTTGATGGCGATTGACATCAAAGGTGGGGAAAATGAAAAAACGGTGAGTTGTATCACTATACGTTGAATTTAAAGGTGGGTGGAAATATACATGGAAAAGAGGGGTGTACATTTTTTTCATCGAATATAGTCATGAAAGGTCTTGGTTAGTTCTTTCCGAAGCTGGTCGTAGTTTAGACGATTTTGGGGAAAGGTGGGAAATGCGGTGGGCCGAAAGTGATCATTTCTTTCATAGACCCATTCTCAGAATCTACTTAGCCGAAAAAATATGAATAAAATCGAGGGACTTCCACTATTTGGTGCCCAGCCTTCGAAATACCCTCCATACCGATAACTGTTCAAATTGAGTTAATAATAGTATATTACTATAAGCTTTAGTTATTGACTGCAAAACCCTCTTTAAGTTACCCTGGAATCACGAAATGCAGCAATGTCGGCCAACATTGAGCATGATTTTACCAAGTTTGGAGGGAATCGCGCTATTACCAACAAAGTTAGAATAGGTTAAAGTTGTCGCTTTTGTACAAATTGGGGGTTTTGTATCTAATAACTAAAAATTAATATAATATATTATTATTAACTTTATTTGAACTGATATCGGTATAGAGGGTATATCGGACTCAAGGCACCATTTAGTGGCAGCCTCTTGATTTCATATTTCTCGTTTGGGTATTTTTTTGAGAATAGCTCCGTTAAAAAAATCACCAATTTCGACCCCCGGCACACACCACCTTTCTAACAAATGTCAAAACTAAGACCGACTTCGGAAAGTACTAATCGAGAACTTTAATTTGAAACCCACATGAATATATTTGATGAGAAAAAATGTAGAGCTCCCTTTTGCATATACGGGGACCCCCTTCTGCATATATGCTGCGCCGAATTTCCCATCTCTGGGATGAACTTAAGGGGGGATTTCGGGAAAATTTAAAAAGCATGTTTTTAAAACAAATAAAATAATTTGCTTCATTTGTTCAGATATAGGAATAGGATGTATTTGGACGCCTAGATTTCACATAGATGCATTACTGTGATTTTTTCAGATTTTTCGGTTGGATGGGTTCTGAGAACGACTTGTTTTAATTCCTGGGACACACCTTTCAGCCATCTCCTATATTTTTCAACCAAGCTCAGAAATAGCACCATTTTCGGAAAGCACTAATCGAGTCCTTTCATTTGCTACATGTATGGGAAGCCCCATTTCAAACTCAACACAACATGACGCCACTCGCTGCATATAAAAGGACATACAGACCACATTTTCTCACCAAATTCCGTGACAATCCGTTCAGCCGTGGAATTTTAATATTTCACTGGAATGTCAATTATTCTCGTTAATTATGACGTCAGCATCTTATTTGCATGGCTTGGGATACAGTAAATTCGCACGAAATTGTTAAGTTTGAACTGCTATAACTTTGATATTAATAGCCAGATTTTCATGAAACTTGGCATGCGCATGTGGGATACTGTCTATGCCGATGCAAAATTTAGTATTCCTAGGATGATATTAAGGGGTTTTTCATTCAATGTCTAAAAGTTGGTAATATACTATTAGTGAGTTTATTTGAACAGATATCGGAATTGGACATATTTTGAGGCTTAGATTTCGAATAAGCGCACCAGCCTGATTTTTTCAGAGTTTTGTTTTGGGTACTTTCCGAAAGTGAGTCCTGTCTCACTTTAAGTGTGCACATTTTGGCTCTTCGCTTTCGCGTTTTGAAACCTATCATCATTATCATCAACGCGCAACAACCGGTATCCGGTCTAGGCCTGCCTTAATAAGGAACTCCAGACATCCCGGTTTTCC
Organism: Hermetia illucens; assembly: GCF_905115235.1. Lineage (NCBI taxonomy): Eukaryota > Metazoa > Arthropoda > Insecta > Diptera > Stratiomyidae > Hermetia > Hermetia illucens. The sequence continues at coordinate 93,098,506 of NC_051849.1, read as the reverse complement.
GCCGAGGTCCACCAATTCGATATCCCTAAAGGCTGTCTGGCGTCCTGACCTACGCCACCGCTCCATCTTAAGCTGGGTCTGCCTCGTCTTCTTTTTCTACCATAGATATTGCCCTTATAGACTTTCCGGGTGGGATCATCCTCATCCATACGGTTTAAGTGACCCGCCCACCGTAACCTATTGAGCCGGATTTTATCCACAACCGGACGGTCATGGTATCACTCATAGATTTCGTCATTGTGTATGCTACGGAATCGTCCATCCTCATGTAGAGGCCAAAAATTCTTCGGAGGATTCTTCCGAATTCTCTCATGGCCATGTGCAGTTTTACCCTGGCTATGCTATCATAGGTGGCTTTAAAGTCGATGAACAGATGGTGCAACTGTTGTCCATATTCCAGCAGATTTTCCATCGCTTGCCGCACAGAGAAAATCTGATCTGTTGCTGATTTGCCTGGAGTGAAGCCTCTTTGGTATGGGCCAATTATATTCTGGGCGCATGGGGCTATCCGGCCTAGCAAGATGGTGGAGAATATCTTATAGATGGTACTCAGCAACGTGATACCTCTATAATTGCTGCACTGTGTGATATCTCCCTTTTTATGTATGAGACAGATAATGCCTCGTTGCCAATCGTCAGGCATTGATTCGCTGTCCCATACCTTGAGAACAAGTTGATGAACCACTTGGTGTAACTGGTCGCCTCCATATTTAACCAATTCGGCTGTAATTCCTTCGGCTCCTGGCGTCTTATGATTTTTTAGTCGATGAATTGCACGGACTGTTTCTCCTAAACTTGGTGGTGGCAGTATTTGCCCGTTGTCTTCAGTTGGCGGGACCTCCAACTCGCCGATGTTCTGGTTGTTCAGTAGCTCATCAAAGTACTCAACCCATCGCTCTAATATGCCCATTCTGTCGGAAATCAGATTTCCCTCTTTGTCTCGGCAAGATGAGCATCGAGGTGTATAAGGCTTTATCCTGCTGACTTGTTGGTAAAACGTCTGCGCCTAATGCGGTTGCTCCCTGTACTTTTCTAGTTCACAGACTTGTTGGCTCTCGCAGGCTTTTCCGTCCTTTTTCCGTCTGTGAAGTCGCTTCTCCGCTCGACGAAGTTCGTGATAAGTCTCTGCGCGTGCCCGCGATTTTGAGAATGCAACATTACTCGGTATGCGGCATTCTTCCGTTCCGTTGCTAGCTTACATTCATCGTCAAACCAGCCGTTCCGACTCCTTTTGCGGCTGGGGCCAAGTATGTTTGTGGCCGTATCCATGATAACGTTCTTCAGGTGGTGGTGAAGATCATTTGTTGATGCTTCATCTCCAGGTCCTCTGTTGACTGCGGTTATTGCAGCATCCATTTCCCTCTTATAGGTGTCGCGGAGGGTTGTGTTGTGGATGGCTTCAGTGTTCACTCTCACCTGATTGTCAGAAGGGATTCTAGGTGGTATTGTTATTCGAGCTCGGAGCACCATGCCAACGAGATAGTGATCCGAGTCTATATTGGCCCCCGCATATGTTCTGACATTCATCAAGGCGTTCGATCAACACGTGGTCAATTTGGTTGAAAGTGGTCCCGTCTGGAGAGGCCCACGTATATTTGTGGACCGCTTTCCGCGCAAACCAGGTACTTCCAACAACCATTTCGTGTGACACTGCTAATTGAATGATCCGCAGTCCGTTATCTTTTGTTTTTTCGTGTAAGCTATGGGAGCCAACGTATCGCCTGAATACGGGCTCCTTCCCTACTTGGCTGTTAAAATCCCCAAGTGTGATTTTAATATCATATCTAGGACAGGCTTCGAGGGTTCGTTCTGCTGCCTCGTAGAAGGTATCCTTCTCCGACTCTGCAGTCTCCTCTGTAGGGGCGTGAACGTTAATGAGGCTTATATTTCTAAAGGCTTATATTTCTGCCTCGCAACCGCAGAGTGCATAGCCGTTCGCTTATGTTTTCAGAGCCGATAACAGCAGGTTTCATTTTGTGGCTGACTAAGAAACCTACTCCGAGCACATGGTTTACTGGATGACCGCTATAATATATGGTGTAGTGGCTCTTCTCCATCGCATCTCTTGTAACGCTATTATATCAGCCTTATATTGGTACAGGGTATCGGCTAGCTGCTCATCAGCTTTATCTCTGTACAGGGAGCGTTCCATGAGAAAATGAGCAAATCGTTAATCCGTTGTCGTTGCTGGGTTCGTCGTTGTAAAGTCCATCCTGTCCGAGGCTCCTTTCGTGGCTCCGTAACATCGGTTTTCCGTGTAGGGTTGTCAGCCCTACCCAACCCCCAACCTGGAGGACCAGTTGGTACAGTTTGTTCCGTTTTTAGGCGCGGGAGACTCGCCTTCATCGTTCTCCGTCTGCAGCTTTTCGTTACGAAAGAGCTCCCAGCGGTCACCACGTGGAGGTGGAGATAGGGTTTGGTAGTAGAGCTGTTGGTGTTGGTTCAGCAGGCATTTTCCAGGTTTTATGCTCCATCGTGGGTACCAATCCACGTTTCGCCCTGAGACCTGTACTAGCCTTTGAAACCTATACCAAAACTAATAGTGTTTTGAAGTACTAGTCAAGGCCTTTCATTTGATACTTCACGTAATTACATTGTTTAAAAAAAATGTACACGCCTATGACAGCCTATGACGCCTATGAGAACTTAATTGGAGCAGATATCGATATGGAGAGCATTTTGAGGGCTGGACACCATATAGAGACAGATTCATGATTTTTTTCAGATTCTTCCGTTGAGTAGTTTAAAGAAATCATCACTTTCCGCCCCTCCCACTCGCCGCCTTTCTAACAAATCTCAAAACTAAGACTGGCTTCGAAAAGTACTAAAGACCTTTCATTCGATATTCAACATGACTATGTTCGGTGAAAAAAAATTTCGCACCCCCCTTTTGCATGTACGGGACCCACCCCCCTGAAGGGGCGCTCTTCATACATGCAAAGGGGGGATTCAAACATTTTTTTCACCGGATATAGTCGTGTGGGGTATCAAATAAATGAGTTGCAAAATGCATGAGTAAGGAGTCAAAATTTACGCACTTAAAGTGAAACTGGACTCATTTTCGGAAACTACCCAACCTAAAAATCCAAAAAAAAATCAGGGTGTAGCGCTTAGATGAAATCTAGGCCTCAAAATATGTTCCATTCCGATATCTGCTCAAATAAATTACTAATAGTATGTTACTAGTTTTCAGAAATTTACTGAAAAACCCCCCTTAAATGCATCCAAGGACTTCCGAATTTTGTGTCAGCATAGAGGACAATATTCCCTATATACGTGCTAAATTTCGTGGAAATCTGGCCATCAACGCCAAAGTTATAGCAGTTCAAACTTATAATCTAATTCTCGCTAGCCTTTTTAAGTTTTTGTGTGAAACAAAACCTTATTAGAATTAAGTCAATGTCTGTCTATCCGTCTGTCTGCCTGTCTGTCTTTTTTTTTGTTGTTATGGATGGAGGTGGAAATCTTACAAAGACATTGCCGCGCCTGGTTGCAGCAGCACTAAAACCACCCCCACTTTCTCCTTTTTCCGTCCCCGCGGGACCGCCGCAAAGCATTACTTCGCGGGGTGCACTGCGCTTTACGCGACCACGCCTTCCGTTCTTCGCGTCCTCTGTGCGCGCACCGCTCTTCCAAGTTCCTCTTGTATTCGTTTGATTGCGGCGTTCACCGCACACCTGTTTCCCTCCGATTTCAACATTTCCCCGACGATGTTCGGCGGGCTTAGGGTGGTTTTCAGGGAGTCTTCCAGACTCCTCCTTTCTGAGAGAAATCGTGGACAGTGGAACATAACATGCTCAGGTGTGCAAGCACATTCAGGACACAAGGGAGAATCATCCAGCCTGAATTGGTGCAAGCACTTCCTGTAACCGCCATGAATTGCGTCAGATGGTAGTTAATCTCACCGTGTCGTCACTGGATCCACTCCTCAATTCGGGGAATCAAAGTGTGGGCCCAGCGACCCCTCTGCGAGTCGTGCCACCGTTTCTGCCACTTCTCCAGCGACTCTCGCCTTGCCGCCTTTCGGTATTCTGCATCCTTTTCAAGAGGATTCATTTTCCTTCTCTCGTACAAGCAGCGTGTCTCACTTGCCAGAATGCCTATCGGGATCATTCCCGCAATAACACACGTTGCCTCGCCTGATATTGCTCTGAAGGTGCTGCACACCCTTAGCGCCACTAAGCGGTAAGTCATATTCACTCTCCTACGATTCCTTTCACACGCTAGTGCTTCCTCCCAAACTGGTGCCGCGTATAATAGTGTGGAGGGAACCACTCCGCCACAAGTAATCTGCGACTGTACCTTTGACCTCCAATGTTAGGCATCATCCGCGCTAATGATACGCTGGTATTTGCCGCTTTCTCACAGGCATAGTCCAGATGTCTCTCAAAATTGATTTTAGCGTCAATCATCACCCCTAGGTATTTGATAACCGGTTTCGAAGTGATGACGTGATCACCAACACGAATATTAACCGTATTCCTCTTCCTACGATTGGTAATCAAGACCGCCTCCGTCTTTTGTTCTGCAAGGTTAAGCTAAACCATCTCCTCTTATGACGCCAATGGTTTCGTTAGCGTACATTTCAACGTCTTCAGGTTCTTTCGCGACGACAACCACAGCTAGATCATCTGCGAAACCGATTATCGTGGTCTCTTTTGGCACGGGAAGGACAAGGACCCCATTGTACATGACGTTCCACAGGAAAGGACCCAACACTGAGCCCTGTGGTACTCCTGCGGTGACGGTGTACTGCTTGGATCCTTTATCCGTGTCGTGCCAAAGTGTCCTCTCCGAAAGGTAACTGTTGAGGAGCTTAGTCAAATAACTAGAGACACCCGTTTTAGCCAGTGAGCTTTTTATCCACTCCCAGCTTGCGAAGTTGAACGCATTTTTGATGTCCAATGTCACTACGGCACAGCATTTTTTAGACGACATCGTGTCTCGAGCCAGCATCGAAACAACGTCTACGGCGTCGGTCGTTGAGTGGGCTTGACGAAATCCAAATTGTCGCTCCGATAGTCCATCCTTATATTCGATGATAGGGAGCAGTCTGTTGTAGATGACCCTTTCGAACATCTTTCCTGTCGTGTCAATAAGGCAAATCGGTCGGTATGATGATGGGTGTCCTGGGTGCTTATTTGGCTTCGGGAGCAAAACTAGTTTTTGCGTCTTCCATCGGTCGGGGAAAACTTCTATCATGCATGTTTCAAAGACGCTGATTAACCAGTCGGGTCTGGTCTTAACAGCGAGTTTAAGGGCTTTATTGGGAACAGCATCCAGACCGGGCGCTTTGTTATCAAAAATTCTCCAGCAAATTTGCGTAAGTTCCTCTTCAGTTACCGCAGGTATGGTGTAGACGTCCAGTGCTCGCTTGTGTTATTTGCGCTCCCCTTTATCCGGGGGAAAGAGCGCCATCACATCGAGCAGAAGATGCGGGCTGTCCTGTACGCTGTTCGCCAGGGGCTTTGGTTTGCCTCTGTGCAAAGTTCCTTGAAGCATTCTCGCTTGCTGGTCCGTATAGCCTGCTTAAGCCTACCTCGAAGGTTCACATATACTAGCCGTTTCTCGTCGAAGTCTGGTCTTGCTCTAGATCGTTGGCAGATCCTTCTAGCACGAAAACATGCATCCCGTAACACCGCGATCTCTTCATTCCACCAATAGTTTGAGCGACTTTTTGCGAGAACTCGTCGCCTCGGCATAGCAGCGTCGCATGCTCTCGTTATGCGTCCCATCATTTGCTCTACCTTTTCCGTAGCCACACCACCGGGACTTTGGCCTCCCAATATCATCTCTATAAATGCATCCTCCTCAATCCCTTTCACGGACCAGCCCCGGTTTCCAGCCTCACGGGAGCACACATCGACGCATGGTCCATATTCGATCTGAAGGAAAATCGCCCAGTGGTCGCTGTGAGTATAATGCTCACTGACAAGCCATGTCATTCTCCTCGCCAATGTGGTGCTCACGTATGTCAGATCGATTATTGAGCCTGACCCTGTCCCACGAAAAGTGGAAACGTTTCCCGTGTTGGCAAGCACCAAATCTAGCTCCGCGAAAGCCTCAAGCAGGATACGGCCCCTGGTGTTCGTAGTGCGACTGCCCCAATCCACGGCCCACGCGTTGAATTCACCAGCTATGATCTTGGGGTTTCGACCTCTTGCATCCTAGCAATCCTTCGAATTCTGTTATCGTCGCGCTTGGTGGAGCATAGCAATTATATATATAGTTACCAGCTATTTTTGCCCTGACGAATTCAACTTCTGGAAAGTACCACTTCTTGAATGGCTTGATTTCCACAAGCCCATATTGCCGCCTTGCTACTTTCATTTGCAGTCCAGGCACCGCTCTTATTGTTGCGATAAGACTCGCTGATTATGGCAGCTTCGATTCCCTTCTCATAGATGGTCTGCGAGAGAAGGTCTTGCGCTGTATCGCAGTGGTTGCATTCAAGGCTCGTCGAAACACTGAGCATCTGCTGCTGCCTGCAACGTGCCGACAGTCGACGCCCTTTTTTTCCTTGCATAGCATGCATTCAGGCTCAGCCTTGCACTCCCTGAACATAAGGGGACACCTGCTCTCTGAGTCGGCAAGCGACCGAACCTATTTTTACTTCCCCAGCCGCCAGCAGTTTGAACGCTGCTTCAGCGGCAACCATAAGCTTACCATTATGGTTGCCGCTTGCGTGCCTCCGTATGCCTTCCTCAGTCCCCTGATTGCGGAATCTTGCAAGCCAAGTGCTTTTCTTGCAAGCCAAGTGGTTCGAACTGCTTTTCTAAGGTGTCGCGGATATCCTCCTTGACCGTGATTTCGTCAATGTCCTTACATTCTATGACAATCTCCTGCTTTCTGGACCGTACTTGAGCTTCTTCTCCTAAGGACTTCTCCACCTTGCCGAGGAAATTTTCCACCGTTTTGCCCGGAGACTTCTTCAGCTCCAGCATTAAATCTCCTTTTTGGGAGCGTCTGATTCGGCTGACGTTTTCTCCAAGGTTCATCAGCTCAGGATCGGATTTGACCTTCCTAAGGATATCGGCGTAAGTCATATCCCCCTTTTTAGAGATGATGATTAATTCGGGCCGTAATCTTCTTTTCTGCATCGTATTTTTCCTTCCGCCAACCTTGGTCCATGCTTCCTTGGTCTATTTTTGAGGCTTTGCCTCCCTTGGGTCAATTGGAGCCGGCGCCGCAGTTTCCACGATGTTGGTAACTTTGTTTGACTTGCCTTTTGCCGATGAGAGGCCTTTTTGCCTTTTCGCGTCCTGTGAGGGTCCGAAAGAATCGTTCGCGCCCTCTCTACTCCTCTTTTCAAGCTTACCGCCCTTTGGATTTTGAGGGGGTGTCACTTGTGTTGCCTGGGTGGCGCTTGATTTCTTCGAGGTGTTTTTTTCTTCCTTGGCACCATTGTATAGTACCCGAATGGTACGGACCATTTTTTTTACGGCCTGGTGCACGTTGTGTTTGTCTTTAATAAATTCAGACAACTCTACTATTTTGCCTCCGAGAAGGGCAAACGATGATTCGTCCATACTCTGACATAGCTCCTTCGCTTGGTTTTCATATTGGGCGCTTACGTACATATTAGCCTTCCGGGAGCTCCCCTGATTTCCTTGCGTCATCAAGGTTGATTTCGGAGGAGATCGCACTATCGTCGAGCTTCTTTTAAATGGATCAAACACTAAGTCCTGCGGCATGTTTCGACCAGGTGTAGTTACCCCGCTATGGGCTAATAAATGACCAGTTTGTGCCCCATCTTTTCTTGTGTTTTGAACAGGCGTTCTCGGGAGTGATGTATTCCTTTTAAATGCCTCTTTCTCCAGGCTACTTGTAGTATTTGATGCAACGGTGGCCAAGTAATCCACCACCGAGGCACTGCAGTCGAGGGATATAGATGGCCGGGAGTCTGCTTGCCCACTCCCAAAAGCCGCCGGTACTGGGTTTCCGAAGCCCCGCACCGTAACTTTATTCTCCTTCTGTTCCTCCATGTTTGGTTTTATTTCTGGGTATTCTTCCCATAGCTAATTTTTATCCACGGGCGGGCGTTTACTTCCCACCTATCCGGCCTGCGCATAAGCATGCCCATACACACCAACCTCCAAATGCGTATATGTGCATATTCCTACGCATCCGCCGAACATTCACGAAGGGACGCGCCTGATAGGAGATTTGGCAACTCCGCATAGGTCTGTCTGTCAGTCAGTCTCTCCGTCTATCTGTCTGTCTGTCACAGCCGATTTATTCGGAAACGGCCTGACCAATTGTCACGAAAATTGGTAAGAGTATGTGATCTGTTGTTCCCTTTACATGCAGCAACTGGCGCCAATTTGTGTTCGGTTTAAGGGGGGCTCCCCATACATGTGAAAAGAGGCTGCAAAATTGTTTTTTACAGAATGTGGCCATATGGAGTATCAAACGAAAGGGCTCAATTAGTACTTTTCGAAACTGGTTCAATATTTGGTATTGGGTGAAACGTAGGGGTGTGAGGGCTCAAAATATGACCCCCGAAACTGTAACAGGTCTCGTTCTCAGAACCTTTCCAACCGAAAAATCTGAAAAAAAATAACAGTAGTGCATCTCTACTAAATCTAGGCCCCAAAATACATCCCGTTCCGATATCTGCAGAAATAAAATTAATAATAGTATATTTTCACATTTTGCAAATTTACCCGGCAACCCCCCCTTATGTTCATCCCAGAATTATAAAATTTAGCATAGATGTAATGAAGAATATAATGCACAAGTTGATCAGGTTTAAAGAGAATCCAACTATTACTAACAAAGTTATCGGGGGTGAAACTTTACCATTTTTTGTGAATTTCGTACATTTGAAAACCTGTACGACGTCATCATCACGTATCAATTCATCAATACCATAACGAAATGAATTCTTATGAATGGGATCGCAAAAAATTATTTTGTTTTAGTTTTTAGTCATTTGTACATGAATATCAATTACTCCAACCAGACATGTGTGTATATAGGTATATAGTATAGTATATGCGTGCTAATGAAGTTAGCGGGTGGTATCTATGATAATTCAGATAGATTTAAGAAGTAAATCGGAAATATGGGTACGATCAATTTATATACGTGCAAATATGTGTACAGTATTCGGAAATAGGCAGTTTGTTTGTTTAGGGTGAGGATAATATCTATGGCTGTAATATATACGTATATCTTGTAGTTTGGAAGAGAATGAATGAATGAATAATGAAGGAATATGCTGGATTTGTAGCTATATAGGAATAGATGTGCGTTGAAGTTTCTTACATAAGATGAACACAAAATCTTTATACCCGAAGCGCGAGCTTCCGGTATTCCGACTTGCTTTATATTTGATATTAATTAAACTCTTGGTATTTGCTAATAATATTAAACTCAGAATGTGAAGCGTATGAGGTTGATTATTATCAATACAGGGCTTTGCATCAAATGATTTATTTAAATCGCTTTCTAGAAAATAGAGGTCAATGGAATCTCTCACATCTTTTTCTTTTTCTTCAGCCTTCAGTTCACAAGCGGGGTCGTGGTGAACGGTTTCGTCATTCTATTTTATCAAATGCCTGATCAGGATGTAATCGCGAGACCTTTAAATCCTCATCCAGTGTATCAAGCCACCATTGTTTTGGTCAGCTTTTTGGTTGCTTACCATTGACTTCGAAGTTCTGACCAATGCTGGTTATTGAATTCTCGTTAGCGTCAATTACTTGACCACACCATTGAAAACGCCTCTCTTGCAGTTTCATTACGCAGTTCTCCATTGGCGGATAGCATTGACTCGAGATATTTAAATAGTTCTGACAATGGCAGTAACCCGCCCCTCGAGATATTTCAATCGCTCAGTTCTTTCAATGGTAGTAACTTGCCCAGAACTGAGCGATTTAAATATCTGGGGTCAATGTTATAAGCCAATGAAGAACTACGTTATGCTCCTCACATAGGGAAACACAAAACCTTTTATACCTGAAGCGTCAAGCTTCCGGTTTCCCGACTTGTTTTAAATTGGAAGGGGGACGGGTATGTGAACCAAAAAAAGTAAGACAAAAGTTTTCCTCCAATTGGTTCGGTCGGCTACTGAGCGGATGCGCATTCAGCAATCCTTTAACAAAATTTACTTTGTCAAAATTCCAGCCTGGTCTCGGCGGTTTCCGTCTTAAACCAGCAAAAAGCTAAGAACTAACAGCCTTCAGTCACACTGGTCCCAGGGCAACCGGTAAGCTGGCCCCCGCTGAAAGAAGCCAAACATCTTTTTAAGGCTTCATGGAGAGAAAATCAGTCGGTTAATTATCTGTATTTTCGTCGTGCAAAGGCCTTAAAAATACTGATGTTCGTTATCCTAAGAAGGAAAATTAAAAAGCAAGCTTCTGTAATATAATAGAATTTTTCATCTATATTTTAACTTATTCATAGAATACAATATTCGCAGGGAGGCAAGAGAGTATATCCACATGTGAAATTATCAGGTTTCCTAAATAAATAGCTTAATTAATGAATCAAAAACTCGGAATTGATACAATTGTTGAAGGCTGCACTTAATAGACACGAAACAAATTGATTCGGCTTTGTTTGGAATCGGAAGGTACAGATATGTATGTACATTTGCATGTAAATGTTTTCTGGTTTATGATTTGAAATAAATATTTACAGTTCGAAGTAGTTACCAGCGGTTATTGCAAAATTCATGCAATATTTATGCAATAGATCTGTGTACTTCCAGGCGAAATGAGATTTCGGGAATGTAGTTCAATGTATGCACCTAGCAGACATCCCACATCCAAATATGCATGCAACTCTAGTGCAACTCTAGTGCAACTCTAGTGCGAATACCTAAGCCTAACATGCTTGAGTAAATAAATATGTATGCACACGAATTTCCTGTATTCATGGCATTCCCGTAACCAACTCTGCTCGTATTTGCGGAACTGATTTGTCGCATGCATGTCGACATGCAGTCATATCAAATCAATTCCTATTTCAATTTCGATATGACGACAAACAGCAACAACATATTAAATTGGAAAGCTTCAATAATTTTGGTAATATGCTCGGAAGGTTGTGGTTGTGGCAGATGTTTGGCCATCGATCCATGAATTATTGCAATTGCCTCAGAAATTGGAAAATAGGCTCGGATGGAAATGGGGTCTTCTTGCAGAATGACGGAAAAATGCATGTTTCAATTATTTGCTATCGGAACAGAACTCCCCAATTTCGATTGATGCTGCGACGAGGAATAACTTTGAAAGGACTTTTCCGCTCCCTCGAAAAAATTTCGTCCGCCAGCTAAAGTGAGACAGAAACGTTAGCTAATATTAAATGAAAGCAATAATGTGGCGTTTACTATGTTTAAATCATGATAACTCTTTTCATGCCGAATTTGAAACTGTTGCAAAACGCTTCCACCTAAAGCAGCAAAAACTACTGATTCTGCGTCCAATGAAACGCTATAGCGGAGCGATAAATCCTGAAACCTACTACGAGTAAGCTCCTCGAACGTAAATAATGGCGTCTACACATATTACGTTGAGTCATGTATTTGCATATTTCCGTAAGAGACCATTATGCAAAAAAGGATATTTATAGGCAGAACTTCCGTCAGCATCGTAAATTTCAGGATGTATTATATTTTCGCCTTGCCGTCCAGGGAGAACAATTTCAGCCTATGAAAAGTGGGCTAGGAGAATCTATGGTGATGTGCCCACATGAACGCTGTTTGTATACCTACGTGAATACATCAGTCAACCTTGAAATTTATTCCAACAATAATTTGAATAAACAAACAAAAAGTATGCAATATTGAAGGGGGCTTACTTGAACACTGGATGTGATTGTAATTAATTCAAGTACGTATATTATGGCAATGGGGAATTTTCTATGAAAGAGTACGAAGAAAGGTTGATGTACATATGTGGGAACCAAGAAGCGCCCAGATTTTCTAAAAACAATAATTATTTTCCCAAAAATGATTGAACTCATTTCTGTTAACGTTTTATGCAAGAGCAAAACTTTGTTAAAATGGTTTTACTGCCTGCTCGCCTCTCTTGTCCGTCTTTATTAACAATTTGTAAGTTCACCCCAGACCTTAATTCCACGAACTGCTTAGTTCAGAAATTTTCTAAGACTCTTTTGCACACTGGCAAATGCTATGAAGTTACTATCCAACCTTGGTAGCAGAAGAACATATAATGTACAGTCAACCAATGACAGTTACTGCAGTACACTTCGAAGTCAAATATCTCGAAACCCATATATTTTTAAATAAGTTATGAAAGAAAAAATTATAACCGTTATTCTTACTTAGTCAATTTCATGTTACACAGAAATATTACAGAAAACAAGTCGGGAAACCGGAAGCTGGGCGCTTCAGGTATGAAAGGTTTTGTTTGCTTCTTCTGTGAGTATATTTGAGTGTAGAACTATCCCATTTGTACGTAGCCCATTATTTGTTTGCTTTTAGCATGTCTGACTACCCACTTTCGTGTGATATCGATATTCAGTTGGATATCAATATGGAGAGTCTTTTCAGGCCTGGGCACCATAAAGAGGCAGCTTCATTATTCTTTTTCAGATTTTTCGGTTGAGTAGTTTCTGAGAATGGGTCCGTTAAAGAAATCAACACTTTCCACCCACTCCCGGCCTTTCCAACAAATCTCAAAACTAAGACCGGCTTCGTACACCCCCCTTTTACATGTATGACCCCCCCCCCCCCCTAAATCTGCACGTAGAAGGATATCACTCAATGCATGTCTGGGCGTTCACAGTTTCCATCTTCTCACCAAATTTCGTGTCAATCGGTATAGCCGTTTGTGAGAAAAGTGCCTGTGGCAAACTGGCAGACAGACAGACAGACAGACAGATGGACAGACATTGTAGATTGTAAATCTGACTTTTGTCAGCCCTGCGCTAGCACGCGACATGTCCTGCAAAGTTAACGAGGGCTTCACGTACAGCGACCATCAGGCAATCATCTTTGAACTAAGGACGGAGCCACAAGGCAGGAGACCCGCACCCCGGAAGCCGAAATCTAAAAGAGCACCTGGATGGTCTGCCAAAGCGAAGGATGAGCAAACATTCATGGAGGTGTGGTTAGACTTGCCTAGCAAAGCAGGCACCTCCACGGATAGAGCTCTCCATGTCGCACAGAGTATCTCTAAAGCATGTGACGCGTGCTCATTCCCCATTAGAAGACTTTCGATCGCTTTGCCACAGAGCCAGACGAACGGTTCAGAGGGCAATACGTCGATCAGGGGCAAAATTAGTATGCCAATAGGGAAGCTCACAAGAACCTCAAGCTCGCCATCCAGCGGAGTAAGAGCTCTGTTCGGAAGCGGACATAAATCCGTAGGGTAGGGCCCATAAAATCATGTCAGGACGATTCAGAGGCCGATCATCTCCGTGCCCTACACTTTCGTTGAAAATAATTCAGTGCCCCCTGAATCTGACGCCGATTCCACCAGTCACCAGGGACGAACTGCTGGAGATCTGCAATCGAATAGGCGACAGCAAAGCCCCGGGTCTGGACGGCATATCGAATAAGGCCCTCAAACTTGCCGTCAAATATAGACCGGATATGTTCGCGGAGCTGTTCAAAACGTGCATGTCCGAGGGAATCTTTCCTGCACCATGGAAACGGCAGAAGGTGCTGCTGTTGCCTAAGGCAGGCAAACCTGTCTTCTAGACACTATGGGAAAAATGTTGGAGCGTAAAGCCAGATCAACGACCAGCCATTGATGCCATCAAAATGGTTACTGGCTTGGCCGAAAATGCAATTCATGGAAGGGTTGTACCAGCAAATATTGCGTGGTGGTAACCCTGGATGTGAGGAATGCATTTAACTTGGCCAATTGGAACCTTATTCGGAAGTGTCTGGCGACGATTGATGTTCCCACCTACCTCGCTGGTATTATCGATAGCTATTTGCAAGAGCAGACACTCTGGTATAATACCGATGATGGACCCAAGGAGTACGTTGTCTCCACCGCTGTCCCACAGGGTTCTGTTCTGGGCCCACTGCTGTGGAACATTATATATAATGATGTGCTTAACCTTCGGGTTCTGGAGGAGATCACGGTGGTGGGTTACGCCGATGAAATAGCACTGGTTGTGGTCGCAAAACACCTCGAGGATGCTGACTTGTATTCAAGCGAAGCAATCAGTGTTGATAAGGCTTGGCTAGAGAGTGCTGGACTGGCACTCGCGGAGGAAAAGACGGAAGCGGTCATCATCACTAAGCGCCGCAAAAGAAATGATGCCTGCATTAGACTCGGGAATCGTATCACCACTTCCAAGCTGGCCATCAAATACTTGGGAGTGATGACAGACGGAGGACTTAATTTTAAGCAGGACATAGAGCATACTTGTAAAAGAGCATCCACCACGAGTATGGCTCTGGCAAGGATGATACCGAGCATAGGAGGACCGCGGCATACTTGCAAGCTGCTCATAGCCAGGGTGATGAGCTCTATCATGCTCTAGGCATTCCCAGTTTGGGGAAAGCACTGCAGGCTTTAGGCAATACACATAAACTGAGTACGGTTTACAGAAGAACATCCTTGAGGGTGTGTTCTGCCTTCAGGACCATCTCAGACGATGCAGCGTTCGTCATCTCGGGAATAATCCTGATTGACATCCTGGCAACCGAAATGTTGATCATTTATCCATCCATCTCTCCCTTATCGCAGGTGAAAAAAGCTGAAAGAGAGAGATCCATAAGCAGATGGCAACAGCGATGGGACCAGTCAGTTGGACTTACAAGTTGATCCCTTCCATCGAGGAGTGGCTGGAGAGAAAGCAAGATGAGGTCAATTATAATCTCACCCAGTTTCTCATGGGCCATGGAGGATACCGTCAATATCTGTACAGGTTTAAATTGGACACCTCGCCTAATTATCCAAACTGCGACGGTGTCCCAGTGGACCCAGCGCACGTTTTCTTCCAGTGTCCTAGGTTCGTGGAAGAAATGAGGAACCTAGAGGAAACTCTAGCTGAAATGCTATCACCGGAAAATTTTGTCCGGAGAATGGTAGCCTGTCAGGAAGACTGGAATGCGATCAATTCCATGAACGCTGTAATCCAGGATAAAATGCGAAAAGCAGAAGAAGTGAGGAAGACGCGGTTACGAACCCCGCGGGTAGACGGAAGGAGGCCTAGCTAAAGTAAGCTAACTCCGCTCCTTGATGTAATACCTAAATGTGGTTCCACGAGGTAGGGGGTCGGCGGGGGTGGTTTTGATGGGTAAAAATCCCACATTCTGGCATGCCCAGGCTTCAGGTATAAAAGGTTTTGTGTATTTCATATATAAAAATATTTGAACGTGCGTTAGTACGTAGGGTACTTGGCCTAGAGCGTATAATGGTAACCTCCAGATTTTTTTCAAATTTTTCGGTTGAATAGTTTCTGGGAATGAGTCCGTTAAAGAAATGATCACTTTCAAACCCTCGCACATTCCACCTTCCTAACAAAAAGCAAAACTAAGACCGGATTCAGAAAGTACTAACCTCGAAAAATACGATCATTAAAAAATTATAAAAGCATTAAGAAAGTAGCTCAAAAACAATAAAGTCGGGAAACCGGAAGCTGTGTATTTCTTTCATAAAGACATTTGGGTGTGCATTTGTTCCATTAGTACCTAGCACGTAACATATGTATATATTATGTGAGAATATCCACTTTCGTGTGATTCAAAGTTTTGAATTTGCAAAGAACAGCGCGATTTCTACCAAAATTGGTAGGATTATGCTCCATGTGATAGCCTACACTGCTGCGTGGTTCTAGGATAAATTTAAGGGGGTTCTGCAGCCAATTACTAAAAATTATAGTAATATACTATTATTAACTTTATTTGAACACATATCGGTATGTAGGGTATTTCCAATATAGTGGCAGATCTTTCCGCCAAATTTCGTGTCAATCGCTACAACTATTTCCGAGAAAAATGTATGTAACAGGCAGGCAGACAGACGGAGTGTGGAGTTGCCAGATCTCCTATCAGGCGCGCCCCTTTGTTCGGATAAGGGAATGCTCGGCGGATGCGTAGAAATATGCACAGGTATGCATTTGGAGGTGCGCGTGGATGGGCATGTTTATGGGCTGGTCGAGAAGATGAGAGAAAAAACAAAAGCATGGAAAAAGAGAGGACAGAAAAATTTACGGTGCAGGGACACGGAACCCCAGTACCGGGAGTTTTTGGGAGTGGGCAAGCAGGCTCCCAGCCGTCGATATCATTCAACTGCAGTGCCTATAAGTTGTCTAAATTCATAAAGCACAAACACAATGTGCACCAGAGTATCAAAAACATGGTCGGAGTCGTTCGTGTACTATACAATAGTGCCAAGGACGAAAAAATATGTCCCGTAGAAATCAAGCTTTACCCAGGTAATATAAGTAACACCCCCTCAAAATCCAAAGGCCTTAAGCTTGAAAAGACGGTCAGAGAGGGCGCGAACGATTCTTTCGGATCCTCGCAGGATGCGAGAAGGTAAAAACGCCTCTAACCATCTGAGCTGATGGACCTTGGAGAAAACGTCAGCCGAACCATACGCTCCCAAAGAGGAGATTTGATGCTGAGAACTGAGGAAAACATATGGAGGCACGCAAATGGTAGCTATAAGCTTACCAGTTGAAGCAGCGTTCAAACTGCTGGCGGCTGGTAAAGTAAAAATAGGTTGGGACTCAGGGAGCAGGTGTCCCTAAAGCGCTTATTTAGATGCCTAGAATTTAGCAACGAAATGCACCAGTGACTGGGACAGACCAAAAAGTTTCAGAAAATGTGGGGGAAAAGCTCATGTGTTCAGGGAGTGCAAAGCTGAGCCTGAATTTATGCTATGCAAGGGGAAAAGGACGTCGAATGTCGGCACGTTGCAGTCAGCAGCAGATGCCCAGTGTTTAGGAGAGCCTTGAATGCAGTAAAGAAATGAGGTTGATACAAATCAACCTTAACCACTGCGAGGCAGCGCAAGACCTTCTCCCGCAAACCATCTATGAGAAGGGAATCGAAGCTGACGTAATGAATGAGCCTTATAATAAGAGCGGTGCTTGGACTACAGATGTAACTGGCAAGGCGGCAATATGGGCGTGTGGAAATCAAGCCAATCAAGAAGTGATTGAGTTTCCAGAAGTTGAATTCGTCAGGGCAAAAATAGCTGGTATCTAAATATATAGTAGCTATGCTCCACTGAGTCCGATGATAGCGGAATTCGAAGGAATGTTAGGTATGCAAATCTCGGATGCAAGAAGTCGAAATCCCAAGATCATAGCGGGTGATTTTAACACGTATGCCGTGGATTGGGTAAATCCTTCTACCATGCTGAGCTCAGACTTTGATTCCTTGTATTGAGGAGTGCATCCAGCGACGACACGGCGAGATTAACTACGATCTGACGCAATTCTTGTCTGGTCATGGACAGGAAGTATTTGCACCAATTCAGGGTGGATGGTTCTCCCTATCCTGAATGTGGTTGCACACCTTCGGACCCGGAGCATGTTATGTTCCACTGTTCACAATCAAAGTATACCGGAGAAACTTGGAAAAGCGGAGCGCCACAAGGAGGACGCGAAGAGCAGAAGGTTTGGTCACTTAAAGCGCATAGGCACATAGACAGACAGTAAACCGATTTTAATAAGGTTTTGTTTTACACAAAACCTTAAAAGGCCAACGTTTACTGTTCATCTCGAAATATAAAATTTTAAAAGAAATGGTTCCGTTTGTCGCGAAACTGGTGATGGCCGTGAAAACTAGTCCGAGCAAACAAAATGACAGATTTTATGAAACATAGGAAACAATATAAAAATAAAATTAGGTAGCTTTCTCCTACTACAATATATTTTGATAGTTAGTAAATACGTATTTCGAGAGCTACTTACTCTCTTCCTCAGTACTTAAGCTACCGAAACATTTTATCAGAGACCGCTTTAACATTATGATCACTCACCAGGATCGCAATGTCAGCTTTGGGAAGCCTCTCCTGAACTATATGTATTCGTTCATAGAAAGTATCCTTTTCCAATATATCAGAAACCACCACTCGTGCACTTTACAGTTAAAATGCGCGTTAACCTAGACCTAAATCTCACAGTCAGTATCCTATCAGAAATTGGCTCCCTGGTCTTCAGTATCAGTCAGACACCAGATTCGTGTCTGCAGTCATTTGGCTTTGCAGAGCATGAAAGCGCTGTTTCGGAAGATCCCAGGGAGTACTCTCCAGAGTCCCACCATCTCAGTTCGCTTGGATGTAGTTTATAGTCCTGGAATTCTAGCCCGAATTTTAGAAAACCATTACTCCGGGGGCCCTCGATACCGTTTTCAAGGAAGGTGCGCACATTCCTGATTCCAATTATTAGCCCTTACGATAGTCAAAATTCGTAAGCGTTTCGGCAACAGTAAATTTCGAAATTTGAAGGTTGCTATCCTACAAACTTCTATCCGTTTTAGTCACCTTTCACAACAAACAAAGCTTACTTTCGGGTAAGCAGAAAAATCCATGCTGAATTAAAAGATTCTACCTTCGGACTCACTTCTTTTGACGGATTATGAACTCCCTGATCTTATTTCAGGCATTAGGCCAAACACAGGGGAGCGACGGCTCAAAATTTATGCCCCAAAAATTGAGGCAAAAAGTCTCGTTCTCAGAACCTATCCAACCGAAAAATCTGGAATAAACGCACTGGTGTATTTATACGAAATCTAGGCTTCGAAATATATCCCATTCCGATATCTGCTCAAAAAAAATTTAATAATAGCATATTACTATATTTTGGAACTTTACACGAAAACACCCCTTAATTTCATGCTAGAAGTACAAGATTCGGGATTGGTGTATGGGATAATATGGCACCACTTTGGGAAGTTGAAAGAAATCTAACTATTATTAACAAAGTGATGGATTTTGAAACTGCACTCTAAGGGCTGTATGGCGTGGTCATCATATAAAGTAAAATTAAATGAAGGGGGGTCTATGGGGACGTATTAGTTTTCTTTTTTACGAAATTTGGTGAGAACATGTGGTCTGTGACTCTCAATATGCAGCGAGTGGCATCATTTTGCATTGGGATTGAAATTTTTTTTCACAAAATATGGCCATGTGGGGTATCAAATGAAAGGGCTCGATTAGTACTTTTCTAAGCTGTTGGATGAAACACAGGCGAGTGAACACTATAAATGTGCGCCACAAAAAGTGAAACAGGCCCTCGTTCTCAGAACCTGTCCAACCAAAAATTTAAAAAAAAAAATCACAATTGTGCATTTATATGGAATCTAGACCTCAAAATACATCCCGTTCCTATATCTGTACAAATATCTTATCAAATAATTAATAATAATATCTTCCCATATTTTAGAAATTTACTCGAAAACCCCCCTTAAGTTCATCCTAGAAGTACAAAATTGGGTACGTGTATAAGTGATAGCTATTATTAACAAAGTTGTAGAAGACGTCATAACCATAAAGTGAACTTATATGAACGGCGGGTTAAATGGAGGCATTTTAGTTTTCCTATCTTAGTTTTTTTTGTTTATTTGGATATCAGTATCAATAACTGAAGGCAAACATGTGTATGTATGCGCTAATGTACTTTGCGGGTAGTGTACGATAAGATGGATGCTAGTATTTACTTGGTGGTATTTTCTTTAAGTACATATACGTATGCTTTTGTGCGCGGAGTAAAGTGGAAACGTGTGGAGATGCGTTAGGTCAATTTCAACGGCCAGCTACCGATATCCCGATTTGTTTATATTTTATAGAAGTTGTCTGATCCAATAAACGGCAGTTCCCATTCATTATGAACATATGCTCAACACTTTCCTTTCAGCATACCATCACAAATATTTTATTGAGGTCATTTATAAATCACACAAGTAACTGTCATCTATATTTTAATTTATTATCTTGTGAAAGAACCAGCAAATGTCAAACTTAAAGGAGCTCTAGTCCCATTTCTGTTTTCATATTGGCAAAATGATGATGTGGCCCCTTTCATGGGCAATACAACTATTTTCCAAGATTATTTATCTTATATCTAAATTGAGCTTAGCTTGTAAAGTTGTAGTTGAGTATACTGGCATACATAATTCAAATAGTTTTAGATCATTTGTATGAAATAGCAGCAAACATTTCAATGTGGATTATTTAATAGTTGACATATTGCAAATATAAATGCGCATGAACAGGATTTAATTACAATCTTGCATTTTTCAGAAAAGGTGAACAATGTCCGATTAGGATGCTTGCGAGCAAAGGGAAATTTCAGAAGGGATTCGTTAGCTAAGGAAATACCTCGATCGACAGCGGTGACACTTTTACAAAAATAGAGTCTTTCGTTCGCAACATGCACGGATTTAAGTGCAGTAATAGAATCGACGATGTGAGGTATCGAATGGTTCTATGAAATTACTGAGTAAG
Organism: Hermetia illucens; assembly: GCF_905115235.1. Classification (NCBI taxonomy): domain Eukaryota; kingdom Metazoa; phylum Arthropoda; class Insecta; order Diptera; family Stratiomyidae; genus Hermetia; species Hermetia illucens. The sequence continues at coordinate 93,078,113 of NC_051849.1, read as the reverse complement.
GAGCGAGGATTCCGCAGGAAATTTTCAGGTCGGCAGCGTTATTGTATACACGATTTGCTCAATACACTTAACTGCTTATCATTTCCAATTGATGACATGTCCGCGCGACGAAGGTCCTAGGAAACGGAGGATGAAATTAATTGTTAGTTTTAATTTTATTATTGCAACATAAATAAAATAAATATTGTGTAATATCTTTGAAAAGCGTTTATCTCCTGCATTGCCTTTCGTCAATAATAGTTTCGGTAGACACTCATGAACATTTAAAGAAAGTGATTACAAATGTTATATTTGCACCATGTCCCAAAAAACAATTCAATACTTGAAAAAAATAAATGCGAATTGTCAGAAGTACTTTTTAATATGCAAATTTGATGTGTTTTTTTCAACTTTAGCTCTTCTAACAGCCGTTTGTTTTCCACTTAGCCTGACAACGCAAAAATTTAGCCATACAAGCAGTCAGTTTTTCCACGAAAATTTGATAGGTTTGACAGCCCAACCAGGCCTTCTTACTGTCTGGCTGTTCCTTCGCCGACAACAATTCAACCATTTGCTGACAAATTTTTGGTGCAACGAGTCTTGGAGATTTTCATGTAGCCAGCTCTCTTTCTATTAGACAGGGTGTCCCGTTCACGATGGTAAAATTTTTAATGGTGGATAGTACCCCTCGTTTGAGGAGAGTTGTCGAATAAAATTACCACTATGTTAGTCACGACATGGGTTAAAACGTAGTCTTGAAGTGGAACAATTCAAACCTCTTCACGCTCTTTTTGTTGATAAGAACTACCATAATGATTAGAACTATCTAGGTCGATTTGATTCACGTCAAGACGACGTTTTCTTACATTAACTGCGTAATATTCGTAAATTTTATATAATTTAGGCCATCACTTTTACATGTCATTCGAATGCTAATATATTGGGGTAGCTTTTTTCAACTTTGCAGGGTTGTCAGTTTTTAGTACCGTTACAATATTGCACTTTGAAATTTATATGAAAAATCAATTTAGAAATGTCTTTAATGTTTCAACCACTATATCTTCGTGGTCACCATCCACCATTAAAATTTCTATCATCGTCAACAGGACAACCTGTATGTATTCTGATTTATGTATCGAATCAGCTATTCGTAAACTTTGGAACTTTTTTTTTAAATGAAAGTTTGCATAATATCGGCTTCAGTTATATTTTTCTAAAGGACTTTTCAGTTATCACTAGCTGCAGCTAAAAAACTCATGAAGATAAAAATCTTATAATCAGACTCTATATTGCGTCCAAATCTGCTTACAATTTCGTCAATGCATCAAAATCCCTCACTTAAAAACAAATATAAGATAACAAAATTAAACTTCCGGTCTTAACCATTTCCCTTTTTTTGCATAGATTAATTTGTTCCTACTTTTGAGTTGCGAAACTCAATAATGGAATTAATTAGATAGCACTTTGTTTAATTTTCAGTACGGAAATAAGAGAGCTCGTCACATGTCTTTGTGCTCCCCGTTCATTCGCCTTCGGGCGTCAGACCGTAACTTTCTCAAATGAAAATCCTTGTGGCAAACAAGGTTGCTGCAACTCTACCTTTCATTCATTTATAGTCAGAAACAGACTATTCGGGCACTCCATCAAGCATCAGTTAGTCCATTCGCTCCCCATACAACAGCTCCTAGGGCACTGTGTATTGGAAACATGGCTGGGTATTGTAAATGCTCTAAATTAATTTGATGAGAAGTGTTTGAGTTCCTATTGTAAACATTATATTAGAGACGGTGGAAGCTATGGGTGACTAGAGGTTCCTGTGCAAATTTTTACTACATACACAATTTGATTCAATTATAAATAATCGAAATTGGAAATTGTTAAATATACTTCGTTTGCAACCCACCTTTTAATGTATGCATGGCATGCACACATAAGTACATACTACAGCAAAATAATGAAATTTCCCCACATTGAGTAGTTAAAATAGCGAGTTAAATGTTGTTCGTGAGGAGTGTGGTATTGTAGCCTGAGAATTGTTTTTAATGTTTTGTGTAAGCAAACCTTATTAAAATCATCTGTCTTTGTTAAAATTTCTTTTTATCTATTGCATCGCTCGTAACCTCGCCTTCTCGGTCTTCTCAGCCTTGCTGCAATTCGAGCAGTTTGGATAGATCTGATCCTAGAGCCAACCACATCCCAATCCTCTTTGCGTGCTTACTTCTGCACCAGGTTTTTCAATATTATCATAGCACTTCTCTTAAAGTCTCATCTAAGGTCCGTCACATACAGTAAACCAGAAGATTTGTCTCAGTTGAGAGATGTCAAGCAAACAAGAAGACCATCGGGGTGCTTCTGCCGGTTTGTTAATGGCCATGAAGTGTGAAAAGAAGCTAAAGCGGAAAATTTGGTGTAAGGATTGGGTTAAAAAGAGAAGTGCATACACTCAGATGAAGTTGTTGAAAGATTTAATTTTAAACCCTTCAAATTGCCACAACTATTGGTGAAACATCTTAAGAATGGGTGTCTGTCGCTCTATATCTAAAATACAGACTCAGTAAACTCCTTTGGAGGAAAAGGTGACCGCTGCATCTGCATTTAAATCAAAAACCAGTGGAAATGAGCAAAAGTTCCACACTATGACAATCAATCAAAGACAAACGATTTTATAAAATCTATGGTTAATTTGGCCTTACGGAGTCCATACTCTCGATCTGCGATCTCCTGAGTTAACTAACCGCAACTGCGAATAATCTATGTGTAGATTACCCGCTACAACATTTTTACCATAGTATCACAGGGACATATTATTCAATAGAAGAATAGCTCAGTTAGAGGTTTGCCAGTTTTAGGTAAGCGGTGATTACAGAAAGTGCTGGAGGAAAACCTTTAGATGATGTAGTGTACGTGCCTTAAAACATTCTCCCTTGCTATACTGGATAGCCAACCTGAAATGATTTGTTTTGGTGCCGGCCCTTTTCTGGGCTGATAAATCCCTCCTACCAGGACCACTCATTTGCCCGGGTGCAGGTCAATCGAAGCTCAGTCAGTCCAGGGGGGGTGCATTTTCTTGGCATGGACGCGTCATTTGCGTTGAACTTTCTTATTTTGAAAATGAAATCCCTTTCTGCCTTTTCATCATGGTGGTACGTTTATCGAGGACTTTTGTATCGAGATCAGTTTCTAACCTTTTAAAAATATCTTTGTGTGTACCAGAACTAACTTTGGTCCCTCTTCAATAATCTGCTGCTTAAAACGTCGCTTCACTTGTTTATTTAACATTTATTTCGGTTTCTCGAAATTGAAAGTTTGCCTTTTTTAAGGTTTTATATAAAACAATTCCTTATTAATTTTTTTTCAATGTGTCGGTCCATCTGTTTGTAATACCCAATTCACTTCGAAATAATTCAACCGATTTTCATGACATTGGGTAGTAACATATCTATGAGTCCCTTTACGCACAATGTGAAGCATGTTTTTATGTTAAGTTTAATCGGGGTGTTTGGGGGGTTTATCATATTGTGTATAAAATTAAATGGCCCAACGAACACTTTTCAGAACTAGCCGTTTCCATATCAGCCTGCACACAAGGAAACTAAAACCTATCATAAAATCGTAAAATAATTACAAGGATGCATCTATATAAAATCTAGTAATCGCAATCTATCCCATTACATTATCTGCTTAAATACAGTTAATCACGGTATAAAATTCGTTTTTGGAAATGCGAGTTTCAGCAGGAGCATGAAGGATAATACCCAGTATTATTAAAGCAAATCCTAAATTATAATGGGTCAAATGTTCCAATTTACTGCCTTCAAGATTCTACATAGTTTATATACAGAGTGTCAAAAAAGTATTCCTCTGTGTATGGATCGAGAAACAACTGGTATCTTAAAGAATGAAAGCACAAAGACGCCCGAAAACCTGATCGACTACAAATAAAAAACGAACAAAAAGCGGGTTGAATTTTCAAAATTGTACAAGAATCATTCCCTGAAGTTTTGGGAAAATGTCAGAACGATAAATTAAAAATATGGAGGAAGCAAAACTATGATATGGACGAAAAAAATATAATTCTTAAGTCAAACGCGGACGAGGATCACTGCAAGTATGTGGTTTTCTGAGCTCTACTGGAGTTGATGACTTGCACATTTTCGATGAGAATATGGACCACAAAGCCAGTATCTAGAAATGTCATCTTCACAGGAACGTGGAAAGTATCGTCCTATTTGCAGATTTTATTTTTAATCTAGGTAAATAAACAGCGCTAAGTACAAATTTGCGGTTACTCTACATCACTCCAAAAAGATTGGAATCCCCACCACAGTCTTCAGATATAAACGTTATTGAGGAATTCTGGGACACATTGGAAGATGATATCCGGGACAGATACATTTATAACTAAAATAACTTATGAATTGCGCTTCAGAAAGAATGGAAAACTATTTCTGGAGACACAACAGAAAATCTCGTAAATTCAACGTCATATCGGTTATAAGCTATTATTAAGAGTAGAGGAAGACCAAGAAAACACTAAACACTTTTTTGGTGAAACGATGACGTTTGCTTTACGTTTTTATTTTTAAGGTTTTGTGATCGATTCACCGTTTGTCAGGCACACGCACTTTTCGCCAAAATAGCTAAACCGATCCAAAGGAAATTGAGTGAAAAACTGTGGAATTCCACTCATACAGCGGGTGACATAAATTTTTGTGTAGTTTAAAGGGAGGGGGGGGGGGGGGGAATTCCAATACATGCGAAGTGGGATCTAAAAGTTTTTCTTTCACAGAATATAGTCAAATGGGGTATCAAACGACATGAATTGTAAAGTGCGTGAGTAAAAAGTTCTTTTCAAGTTTGGTGGAAATCGCAACATTACTAACAAAGTCTTAATACGTCAAAGTTGTTACTTCTTTGCAAATTCAAGACTATGAATGTCAATATCACCCGAAAGTGGATACTCTCGCATAATGTAAGCACAATACAGCATAATATACAAAACCTTTCGTACCTGCAGCATCCAGCTTCCAGTTTCCCGACTTTTTCCAAGTTGCAGTTTATTTATTGCTAAAAACGTGGTCAAAGTAATCACTGGTGGCAGTGAGATTTGTTATCGCGACTGAAAGTCGGATACTAGTCGATGCAGCCGTAATTGAGTACCTGAGTCATCGCAAGGAAAGGGCTACACCTAATCGAATGAATACAGACTATGAAATGTCATATATGCAGTTAAAATAATAATTTTGGGGAGTTTAATGGGGGTTCTATACAAGGTCGTGCAAAATGTTTTTCTTTCCCAAATATAACTGGATGGGGTAAACAAACGAAAGGTCTCGATTAGTACTTTTCGTAACAGGTCTCAATTGTGACACCGGACGCAAAGGAGGGAGTGAGTGGTTAAAAGTTAGAGCTAAAAATTAGACAGGACTCATTTTTGGAAACTGCCTAACCATAATATCTGGAAAAACCATAATGATGAGCTTCTTTGAAATCTTGGCCATAAAATACATCCCTGATCCCTGTTTAAATTAAGTTAACAATAGTATACATACTCAGTCCCTTTCCCTGACTTCACCCTAAGATTACAGAATTTTGCGAATTCGTAACGCACAGTACACGATATAACAATCATACTATTAATGACAGTCATAGTTGGTAAAAGTTGTCTATTTTTTGTGAACTCATAAATTCTTATGCTTTATTCGCTACAAATGGAGCCACCGTGTAAAGAAATTTTGTCAGATATTAGATGCATAGAACCTTTCATATCTGAAATGCCGAATATCTGGTTTTCCACTTATTTTAGTTATTTATATATTTATATTTATATTTTAGCTTCAGCCACTTAAGACAGAGAAAATCTGTGGGTTATGCCGAATTTAGAGGCGTATGTATGTATGTATGTTTGTTCTTTGTTCAACCAATATTCAATTTAGATGCAAAGTTTTTTGCATGCAGCAAAATTAAAATATGATATATAGATGCTCATTCTTAAAACCAGCTGTTACCGGATGCGTCCTACTTCCGGTTTCCTGGGATCTTCTCAGACTTTTTTTGGGGGGGGGGATTGCGGTATAGCCATTATTGGTTTTCCATTCTTATCCTTAATGTAAGTGTGCCGTTTTTAACCTACCCTACCCCCACCTCCCTCATTTACAAGTAACCTCAAAAATAACCAAATAACCTAAAAATTAACTGCTGCTTTAGCGAGTACTAATCGAGTCCTTCAATTTGATACTCCAAATGTATATATTCGTAATGAAATTTTATCGTTTTAGACAAAGCTTTGGAAAGAAGAAATTTGCTGAATTTTCATTGCACTTAAAAAAACACGTTTGGTATAACGAACCTGTTCTGTATTATTTTTATCTCGAGAGACTACTATAAATATAATCTGTTTCTACATTATGTTTATGATCTATTAGAAGCGGAGCTAAGTTCTCGCTGTTTTTTTTTTTAATAAAAATGCAACTTTATTGATCTTAGTTGCACTTCTAATACATATTTTTTTATTGATCTACATTAAATATTTTATCTACATTTGGGAGGTTGTGTTATATTTCTAAACAAGGTCATACACATTTTCTTTCCGCATTATCCCATCAGAAGGTCGTATACTGTTAAATTAGTTCGTTTCCACCCTATCTGAACAACTTTTCCAATTAGGTCTTTTCTTTGTCCAAAGATATTTCATTATATAATACTTTGCCAGAAATTACGCTCTCTTCTGCAAGTACTTTGTTTTTCCGTAGATTTGACCTCCAAGATATTGTCCCGAAGTGTATAAAAGTTTTGTCTTTAATCCATGGTGACAAGGAAACTAACGTGGAGCTAAGAATGTGACTTGATAATGGAATGTTTATGTGAAGTCAGAATAGCTTACGAATAACTTGGAGTTTTATTCACTTTGACCTCGTTCTAAAATTTCCACAATTACTGAAGAAATTAGGTCATCGAGCTATAAATGTTCAATATTATCATATTGTGTTACGTATTGAATTGATAAGTCTGGCATCAAAGAAATCTAGCATAGTGAGTACATTTATCGTATAAATTTATTAGCTTTTGAACTGAGTTGCATAACGTTTAGTCTAGAGCTATTGTTGACATTTTCTCACAATTTCAGATTGCGACTCTACTTTCAGCATTTTCTCTTATTTCTAAACTGCACTTTTGGAACTAGCTTTCATAAATTGCAATTTTTCAATTTTTCTGTCAAATTAATTTCCTCTGTCATTGGAGGTGATGAAAATCGGAGTTTAGATCTTCAGAGCGGGTGAACAGGGCTGATGTGCGGGGTAGACTGGGTATTGTTGAGCTACAGTAAGTTCATTGTTTCGATCGGACTGCGGGAGTGGCCTCTTCTTGGTTCTGATGGGAAGCAGAGTTTGTCTTAGGAAGTTGTTCGTAGTTGGAGATCATTTGCGAAGCATTGACCAGTTCGTCCCGATTTTTATGGGTTGATGGTTCGTCGTTAAGAGATGCGAGTCGTTTGTACTCGCTCAACATGAGGGCTCTCGTGAGGTCGTGGACCTGTCACCTCAACGCAATGACCTCTGCTTCTTCTTCGGAGACGTCAGGCTTCATTTCGGAGCCACTACTGGAAGCTATACGAGGGCCCTCGATAACATTTGAAAGCGTCTTCTTCACTATCCTCAGGGGGATCTTTTTAGGGCCATAATCCAACTTCTGGGATGATAGGGATCTATCGTCCACACTGCACACTGACATAACCGTTGTCGACGCGCCTATTCACTAAAACTATCAAAGTTTTAGGCAGACACTTAAATAATTCAGAGACACTTCCACACTATCGCACTTCCTGAAACTATTCACTTGAACACAAAGTGGTATCAAACACGGGCTAATTTTGTCGGGTGCCACAAGGCACGCTCTAATGACCTGGGAGCCGGTCTCCGACAGGATCTCCATTACGAAATTTACTTAGGTTAGGAAGCATCACAGATGTGGAAGAGATTGCCCAAAATATACGTTACCGTATATCGCATCAGGAAGTATTTCTAACCGATTGCAAGCATATAGATTGTGGCGCCATGGAAGCTTGATGTTCACGGTAATGACCAGCTAAGAATGAACAAGTACTTCACTACCGTTCTGTAACATACTATAGCCTGTGAAGTTCTACTCTTGTGAATAATAAAGCTTTCCTTTCTTCTTCTTCTTCAGCATTTGTTTAGTTGAGAAGCGTGGTCGGCTCGCCTTGATCGATTTCGCCCTTTTATTCTGTCAAATGCCCATGAATGCAGTTGCGAATAGAGATGGGCTCTTTTTGTTACTCAGTCCATTGAAGTAAGTGAGTTGAAACATCGCAAAAGCAGTGAATCGATTCAGAAGAGTCGACGGCATCGAACCGGCAGGCGACCCATCCGACTTAGGGAGGTGCGAGTCGACTCGATTGGTGAGGCAATTGGTTTGCACTGCGTGCATTTCTCTTTGGGATATGAAGAATCCTAAGTCCACATCTCCTTTCTCTCACGTTTTGGGCATAGCACCCAAGTATTCAAAAAGTAGAAACAATGACGGGGTTAGCGATTACATATAGTCTCCAAGGCAGAGGTGAGGTAGCGTCTGATGAGTCACCTCTACCCTGGACAAAAATGTTAGTTATTCTATCTACTTTTTGGACACATATCTGTTTTGAGCGCAATGCTGACCACATTGCCTCCTAGTGTACCGTTACGGTCTTGAATGAAGTGCTCTAACACACTTCAAGGCTCTGATCCAACATGGATTGTTGCGCCAACGATTATTATTATTATATCTGTTTTGAAAATGCACCAAATGAGTATTGTTCATATATGTATATATATCATAGATAGGCATGTTTACAGCGTAATCCTGTACCGTGCATGTCGAAACGATTATTTTAAGGTTTTGCGTAAAAACAATTATAAGGTGAAATGTGGCGTGAACAAAATGTGTACAAATTTCAACATGGAAATTTGGCCAACACTCAGCATTATAGAGGAACGAGAGGCGTTCGTTGATATCTTGATCACAAAGAACGCCAGTATTGTATCGATCCGTGAAGCGATTTCACAGAGCAGCATTGATGCGAGATATCTAAATCTCTCAATTCTGGGGTCACTGCCAATGACTGTGATAGTAGCTGTTTTTGGGTAGTTTCTGAGAACGAATCCTTGAATTAACTGTCTTCTTTCGGACCCCCGCACTCTTTCGTTTGCAACCAAACACCATCCCTCCTCCCCCCCCTCCTTAAACTCAACTGGAACTGGGTTACTCACCGCATGCAATGGAATTTACAGGTCACACCTTTCTACCAAATTTCGTATCAATAGGAGTAACCTTTTTGAGGATATGGGTGTGACAGCCAGAGAGACAAACAAACAGTTAACGAATTTTAATGAGGTTTTGTTTTACGCAAGATACAAACTTCTCTGAAAGGCATAACGAACATCTCGATGCCTTGATCGATAGAGAACGGATACGTTTCCACCACACCCTCCGGATCATTTCGGAGCAATGTGTGACGTTCATCGATTTCAAGAAAGCTAAAGAATGAACTGGATATTCCAGGAAAGAGGAACGTTTCGAAGGAACTAGTAAATTCTACGAGAGTGACTTAAGATGGCGAAAAATATCATGCGCAGCATCGATGTAAAATTCCAGAGGAATATATTATAGAAACGACAGCACAGTCCGGCAGGTTTAGATCTTGTCACATATATGTGAATGTGTATGATGGACAAATCGTACATTGAAAAGGACGAAAACTCCATCGCGGGTGATACTGAATAAAGCCTATTTATCCAACCATAATTCGGGGTGAAAATGATTGCATTTGACTTCGTTCGCACGAGCTTCCCACTATTCCAATAGATTTGCAAGTTTTCTGAAATACGCAAAATTGCATTCGAATCAAAACATGCGAATTTCCTGGTAGTAGCTTGCCTATTTCTAAAATCGGATTTTCCCGGCTTGTATGATAGAAAGCTAGTGCTACGTTCTAAAAGATCGTTAATAATTTCTTCTATCTGATGTAGAAAATCACAACCGATATCAGCTATGACGACGAAATCCGTCTGTGGTCGGTGGCGAGTTTTTGACCGTGTTGAAAAGAGTAATACTGAGTATGGACGTTAGGTTTGCTTCAAAAAAGACGAAACTTATGAGCGATATCATGGCTGTCAGTTATGGATAAAATCCGGCTCAATAGGTTGGGTTTGATGGCATAGGCAAGGGCACCAGACGGTGTCACATTGCGTCCTGGACCAATTTTACCCTTTGACCGAACTTTTTCAACACAAATCACAAATTAACATTTGATCCTTTGGTCACTTATAATGCGATGAATTTTCCACAAGAGTAACATGAAATTTTTTAGTAAAATAATTTGCAAGTAACAGCGCCCCTAGAACATTCGATCATCCACAAATCTTTAATATCATATCATCACACCGTTGCAAAAACCGGTGTCCACCCTAAGACTACTTTAGTATTTAACTCCAAACATCTCTTACGCCATCGCAAAGTTCGTCGTGTCTTCCTTTTCTACTATACATAGGGATTGGATGATTCTTGCATCGCAGTCTATTCAGTCTGATTTTATTCTGGACAAGGCCATCATGGTATCGCTCGTCCTTTTATAGAGGTGTCGCTGGTGACTAAGACTAAGTTAAACAGGATATATAAGAGAGCATTCCCTTTTCTTAACCCTGCGGAACTCAAATTCCCCTCTCGGCAGGCAGGCATTGAGGGTTCGTTCCACCGTCTTGTTTTCTTCTCCTCGTCTTATTCTGTAGTAACATGAACGTTTAAAAAGGCTGAATTTCGAAAATTACTTTACAAGCGCAGAGTGCACTTATCTTACTAAACGGCTGACTCGAGGCGAGTATTGTTTGGGTTTTTGAGGGGAATCGATGTCTTGGGATCAAGGATTTAATTTTAAAGTTTATTTGAGTTCCTGGTTCCTTTCAAGAGTAGCATCCTGTGCTACCCCAAGAAGATGGACGTTTACTTACATTTGTATTAAATTATAGTTGCAGTAGAGGTCGGGATATTTTTATGTTGCGTGAACGCGTATTGAATAGTTATTATACGTGGATTCCATCGGCGATTCCAATAGAATAGGACCTGACCTGTGCGGGAATTAGAATATCATCTTGATGACTTGAGAGTATTGAGAGCTCTGAAAGAAGAGAGTTTTTTACTTTGCATTTTTTATTTTTTTATTTTATTCTTTCATTTTGAATTTTCATTTTCGTATTAGTTCTGGGATTGTTACTTCGATTTTCAAGGGTTTGTTTGCTAAACAAAACCTGTGTCTGTCCGTCTCTTTTTTTTTTGAGGAGGTGGACATCCTCAAAAGACACTGGTCTGGACGTATCAACGTGTGGGATTTTTACCCACTAAAACCACCGCCGACTCCCTCCCTGCCCCGCGGAACCACCATAAGGTATTACATCACGGGGTGGAGTCAGCTCACTCTAGCTTAGTCACCTTTCTTCTATAAGCGGCGCACGTGACCGCGCTTTTCTGCTTTCCTCTGCCTTTCGCAATTTATCTTGAATCGATGCGATCATCGAGTTGACCGCATCCCAATCCTTTTGATATGCTAGCATTTTCGGCACAGATTTGTCGGTACCAGCACCTCTCCTAGAGTCTCCTCTCGATTCCTCCTTTCTTCCACAAATCTCGGACAGTGGAAGAATACATGCTCTGGGTCCTCTGGGACTCCATCACAATTTGGACAGTCGGGTGAGGTCTCTAATTTAAACCTGTGCAGGTATTGGAGATATCCTCCATGTCCCGTGAGAAACTGGGTGAGATTATAATTAATCTCACCGTGTCGTCTCTCCAACCACTCCTTGATGACAGGAATGAGCCTGTGAGTCCACCGACCCTTTCCCGAGCGTTCCCACTGCTCTTGCCATCTATTTATGGATCTCTCACTCTCAGCGTTCTTCGTCTGCAATAAGGGAGAAATTGGCTTTGCATTGTATATATTCGCCATCTCATCTGCCAAGATGTCAATCGGCATCATTCCAGATATGACGAATGCTGCATCATCTGAGACAGTCCTGAAAGCTGAGCACACCCTCAGAGCTGTCCTGCTATAGACTGAACTCAGTTTGGTAGCATTCCCTGACATCCGCAACGCCTCCCTCCAAACTGGGGTTGCATAGAGCATGATCGAGGTCACCACCCTGGCTATAAGCAATCTAAAGGTATACCCTGGCCCTCCCACGTTCGGCATCATCCTTGCCAGGGCCATACTTGCAGTTGATGATTTGTGTGATTGTTGATTTCCTGTCTATCACCACCCCCAAGTATTTGATGGTCGGCTTGGAAGTGATGATATGATTCCCGATTCTAATACAGGCGTAATTTCACTTCCGGCGCTTCGTGATCAGGACCAATTCCCAGATTTTCAGGTTCCGGTGCAAACCCACGCACGACGGGTATAAGGCAACGTGAAGTTTTTGTAGAATGACACATAGAGGGATGGAAGTCTTCAAAAGACTCCCCACATTGCCGAGACTAGTGAGGAAAAAGGCAAGCAAACGTGTGTTGGCGGAACACTTCGGTGCAACTGTAGTATTTGTGGACGGATCTTCACGGCCAATCTCGCCAATTTTTTAGGTTTCAGAGATAACTCTCCCCTCTTGTTCGACTCGGCCACACAGGATGGTCGGCCAAATCCATTAACTCATTACAAGTCTACACGAAGGGAAGATAGAACGTTTCTCTATACATCAGGACTTTCACAGTTCAAAAATCATATTCTCTACTCAAAAAGTTATCGGTGACAAATCCGAAAGGATAGCGTTTCTATTTGGAGTGACTTGATGGAAATCAGAAGATGCCACAGAAATATATTCAATCTCGGAGACCGAGTGCTAATCTAACACACTGAATTATAAAGCGACTTGTCCAAAGCACTACAGTCCCTAAACAATCATTCAAGAATGTCATGAGAAAGATGAGAGAACAGTGAGAATTGACTTCAACTGCGCATTAGAAATCATTATGACGGACGTTAAGAATAATCCAAAGATAGATAGAAAGAGATAGATGAAAAAGTACAGATATTTAATCTAATTTTTCTTGCAAGATATTTGATTTCAATTTTTCCCACCAGTTGAATATAACAAGAACAAAAAAATAGTAGAAATCCTTTACCTGCAAGGTGAAACCTTTTCTTCACTTCATCTCATTCATACCGGCCTATTACTTTTTAAGTAGCAACACATTGTTACGATCAAGCTTTTTATGTTTTATTCATGTTCAACAGGTTAGTCCAGAGAAATGGTCTCCAGAATACATAGTCCACATAGTCCTCAAACCATTCCAGTTTTGCCTCAAGAAAGGGAGCAACAAGTTGCGGAAAACTTACGGTTATTGCCTTTTCCTCGAAGGGAAAACACCCTGAAACGTTGATTTGACTTCAGAATAAATGGCAGGTTGAGAAATATGCCTTTCATTGGTATCATGATAACAATTTTTCTCTGTAGGAACAGGAGAAGTGAATTTAATCTTGGGGGTATAGCCATATAGTGGACTCGCATATATTTCACGTCAGAGAGGCTGAAATTTATCAAAATATGCCAGCACTAGATGCGGAACGAAATCGATTGGAAAATGATTGATACGTCGATTGGGGCTACATATAGTATCTTATAGTTTGAAATGAGGAAATTATTGTAGATGCCAGTTTGTTTTTCGTCTGGAGATCTGGAGATTCTGTGTTGTTAGACGATTGTGCCTGAATTGTTAGATAATACCCTATAGTATTGTTCATGTATAACATATGTATGTTCCATTGTTATTTTGGTACTTATATATTCAGAGCTATAACTAGACTTTTTTTTTAAAAATGCGTGCCTTTTCATTCTTATCTAAATTAATTTTTTTATTAAATTAAAAAGGGCAATATACGGAATGAATCCCAGAATCATTGCGTTACATCTGTTGGGAAAAAATGAATTGATTGGATACAGAAGCAGTATAGGAAGATATTGTTCAAAACGCCCAAAGGCTTCATTCAGGGGGACAGAAGAGGAAGTTGTAGTGACCGCGGCTGCGCGACGGGAGCGGAATCTCATTCGGCTCTTTCTTAATTAATTTGCTTAAACAATGCATTTAATAGTGTGCAATTGCCTTAATGTTCGCCGCAGATTGCACATTATTGAATGCATTCGGGCGAATTGATCTTGACAAGAGGCGAATGATTTGCCGCATCCGCAGGCGCATGCGCATGTTGCCGCAACATTGCCTAGCGAGTGAGAAAGGCTATGTAGCGGGAAATGAAGCGGTGCATGGGAAAGAAGTGACTCACTGGAAAAGGATGGGGAGAAGTTTCCTTTGTGGGGGAGTGGAAGGTTGGATTAGCACCGGGAACAGCCGCGAAGTGACGCTGTGGAAGAGGATTTGGAGAGGTTTCCTCCTTTGAGGAGGAGTGCAAGGTTGGATTATCACCGGGAACAGCCGTGAAGTAACGCTGTGGAAAAGGATTTTGAAAAGCTTCCTTTGCGGAGGGCTGCTAAGCATCGCGGGAAGATAAAGGGTTCCTTTTTGAAACTTTCCAAAAGTTCTACTAGGTGAAATGTTCTGAATTCGTGAATCTCGTCCGCCCTTTGCTTCGAGCAGCCAAAGTTTGAAAATCCCGAGTTCGCAGGGTTCTTGTTGTACTGTGCGTTTGGCAAAAGCGATAGAAATATATCTGAGAAGTTTCTAGAAAAATAAAATTAATTGCGAAATTGACGAGGAGAAAAATCGCTCGAGGCGTTTAACGGTTCGACGGTGTAGTTTCGTTATTTACGGAAAAGCAGCTAAACGCAAACTAAATGAATTGTTGACGGTTCTAGTAATCTCCTGGAAGATTTAACTATGCAAATGAATTTACACTAATTAAAATGGACTACATTTGGGAACTTCTTAATATTATCTCTACAACGGTCGAAAACTGCTGTAATTAACAGTGATTAACAAAAAATGTGCGATTCGAAAACCAGAGACCCATGGTTTCAATCACGGAATGAAATTTTATTTTATTTTATATTTTAACAATGGTTAAATTCATTTCGTAATCGTGTTAGAGGAGATCGTTTCGTTTTTCTTCATCATAAATGATGGATTAGGTTGCTGCATTATAAAATTTGAGAAAACGGTTACTAATTTTTGAATTTTTGAACGGCAACGTTTTGTCGGCACTCTTTACGTGTCGCCAAGCGACGAGTTTTGTGTGTATCTGATTTATTTTGGTTGCATAGCATCATAAACAATGTTCATTTGACTCGCTCACTTTCATTTCGTTGCAATATCGTTGGAGTAGTAGGATCGGATACTGTCGCTGTTCGAGGAAAAACGACGGTACCATATAAATTGGATTGAATGCATTTTGCATTCTGAATAAATAAATTTAAGAATATCGACAAATAATAAAGAAATTAATTAAGCAATTATTACATTGAGTACTTAAATATTTACGGAGTAAAATGAGTCAATCCAAACTACACGCCAATCCGAGCTCGGAGTGACGACCTGGGTAAGTCATTGTTTTCTTTTTTTTTATTATTTTATTTCTTTAAATTTTACATATTGTTTATTTTTATTTTCATTTTTTTTTGTTATAATTCATGTTTTGAAGTTTGCTTGAACAATGAATAATGAAGCTTGAATAATCCAATCGTAATTTGAGGACTTCCTCCCTTTCTTATCCTCCTTTCTCCCGCGGAATTTCTATAAGGGACATCCTCAAAATGAATAGCTGGCCTGAGGATGTCGAGGAAGGGTGGGAACCTCAGAGGCCGCGCCTCATACAAGATCTGAGGCGGAAGAGACAATAATTGAGACGGTGATCCGTCGTGGATCTTCCCCTCCTTGATCGCGGCACTCGGGTCCGGAAACTTACGGCACCACGCGCGCGGTCGAGCCGTTTTTTTTTCTCTTCCTTTCTATTTTCCAATTTAGTTCGCGTTCTGTTTATCATTCGATAGGCCGTCGCGAAATCCTAATTAACGTCTATTTTAGAATCTGGTGCGGACCCACGCATCGGAATAGACACGTTGTTTTGTAGTAGTGAAATGTGAGGGATCAAAGCGCAAGAACGTGTCGACCGAGCACTTTGATGAAACTTCAATCTTTGCAGGCGGACCTTCACGGTCAATTTAGCCAATTTGTTTAGATTTTTGGGATAGCTCTGCTCTCTAGGTCGTTATCGGCCACTCAGGATGATCGACCTGATCTCCTAATATCCACTTTTATCATTACAAATCACACTATAATTAACGTGAGGTAGCGAATTTGCGGGAAACGGTTGGGTTTCGAGTGTTAGGGATATGGAAGTGGAAGAGTTTTAAGTTCCCCCGTGGCAAAGCGCCTCCGACACTGGCCAGATATTTCTTCCTGAACTTAGTTATCAATGAGTTTACAAAAGTTCATAGAGCTTATAAGTGAGCAAGATCAGTGTAATTTCTTGAGTCTCGCTGCTCTCAGATGGAACTTTCTATAGTGCTGAGTGATGAACCAGATGAGACCAGGAGAGGGAAGGAGCGTAAAGTCGAATTACGGCTTGATGTTAAAGCAGTGAGGATGAAGTCTAAGTTAATAGTCGCCAAGGCTTTTGACTTTTAAGACAACTGTGCCCAAAACACCAATGGTGTTATCAGTTATCAGTTAAAGTTTGTTAATATTTTATTTAGTTTCATTGTTTGTTGTGAATATTTTATTTAGTTGCATTTTCAAAATCATTTTTATTTAGAATAAATATGGAATAGTAATAATATAAATTGATCAAAATTAATGAAAAACAACCTTATAATCTAACAAGAAAATTGGAATAAACATTATGGGCACAGTAGTTTTTTCTAATAAATAACAAACTATAATTATGTTAATATACCAAAATACATTAAATTGAAAAATAAAATGTTGTCGGGAAATGGTAAAAAATGCGAAAAAGTTAGCTGTGTCTTGTTGACGAACAAAAAAATAGTTAAAGAAATACCCTGACCTAATTCTGCACTTTTTAAAAAAACTAGTTCTGAAATTTAAATTTATTCTTAAGGCTAATACAAAAAGATATACAATTTATTTATCTTAACGCTAATAAAATTAATTATATATGTATTTAAAGATATGATTATTATTATATTATTACATATATATTACGTATATATTGTATATTTGCAATTTTTTTCTTCTTATTCGATGAGCGAAATGAATACAATACAATATAATAAAATATCAAATTGACAACGACCAGAGGTGAAACACCCGTATAGTATTTATATTACCCACATACTCCCAAAATGAGGCAAATGACAGAATTGAGCACGGCCGCCGCTAGTCGCCCCTCCCGCAGTCAAGTTCCGAAGATATGCGATCTTGTCAGCCTGTTGTTTTCCTCAATTTCATGCATTTGGCTTGTGTGTTTTATCGGCGGGAAACTTATGATTTTCGGTTTTTCTTCCGCACTTTCATTTGAGTATCGTTATAACAAAACCAATTATTTTAGTGGATGGAACGCGTACCAAGCAGAAACTACGTCTAATTGATAGATATACTAGGTTGCTTTCTGTACAGCCTTTGATCAGAACTATAGTGCGACGATTCCGTGGTTTCCCATTCCTTTTTTCCTATACATTATGTTTCGTTTCAGGACCTATGAAATTGTTTCCCCTCTGTTCAATATACACTTTTCGATGCACGGATCTGACAGATATGATTCCATTACATTGCATCTAATCACCCACACCGTAGTGGCTTATTGTAATCAATTCCCTCGGCCAACAGAATGACGATGGAGGATAAAACCTGGGAAATGCCTGCTGAACCAACACCAACAGCTCTCCTACCAAACCCTATCTCCACCTCCACGTGGTGACCGCTGGGAGCTCTTTCGTAATGAAAAGCTGCAGACGGAGAAGGATGAAGACGAGTCTCCCGCGCCTAAAAACGGAACAAACTGTACCAACTGGTCCTCCAGGTTGGGGGTTGGGTGGGGCTAACAACCCTACATTGAAAACCGTTGTTACTGAGCCTCGGACAAGATGGACTTTAAAACGACTAACCCGGCAACGACAACGGATAAACGAATTGCGCATTTTCTCATGGAACGTACGCTCCCTGTACAGAGATAAAGCTGATGAGCAGCTAGCCGATACCCTGTTTCAATATAGGCCTGATATAATAGCGTTACAAGAGACGGACGGAAGAGAAGGTCCGGTTTCTTCAAGAAGAGCCACTACACCATATATTATAGCGGTCATCCGTTATCGGTTTTGAAAACATAAGCGAACGGCTATGCACTCTGCGCTTGTGAGGCAAGTTTAGAAATATAAGCCTCATTAACGTTCACGTCCCTACAGAGGAGACTGCAGAGTCGGAGAAGGATACCTTCTACGAGGCAGTAGAACGAACTCTCGAAGCCTGTGATATCAAAATCATACTTGGGGATTTTAACAGTCAAGTAGGAAGGAGCCCGTATTCAGGCGATACGTTGGCTCCGATAGCTTACACGAAAAAACAAATGATAACGGACTGCGGATTATTCAATTAGCAGGGTCACAGGAAATGGTTGCTGGAAGTACCTGGTTTGCGCGGAAAGTGGTCCACAAACATACGTGGGCCTCTCCAGACGGGGCCACTTTCAACCAAATTGACCACGTGTTGATCGAACGCCGCCACCTCTCAGCCTTGATGAATGTCAGAACATGTAGGGGGGCCAATATAGACTCGGATCACTATCTCGTTGGTATTGTGCTCCGAGCTCGAATAACAATACCACCTAGAATCCCCTCTGACAATCAGGTGAGAGTGAATACTGAAGCCATCCACAACACAGTCCTCGCCGACACATATAAGAGGGAAATGGATGCCGCAATAACCGCAGTCAACAGAGGACCTGGAGATGAAGCATCAACAAATGATCTTCACAATCACCTGAAGAATGTTATCATGGATACGGCCACAAACATACTTGGCACCAGCCGCAAAAGGAGTCGGAACGGTTGGTTTGACGATGAATGTAAGCTAGCAACGGAACGGGAGAATGCCGCATACCGAGTAATGTTGCAATCTCAAAGAATGCGGGCACGCGCAGAGATTTATCACGAACTCCGTCGAGCGGAGAAGCGATTGGGAGAACCAACAAGTCTGTGAACTAGAAAAATACAGGCAACAAGTTTTACCAACAAGTCAACAGGATGAAGCCTTAAGCACCTCGATGCTCATCCTGCCGAGACAAAGAGGGAAATCTGATTTCCGACAGAATGGGCATATTAGAGCGATGGGTTGAGTACTTTCATGAGCTACTGAACAACCAGAACATCGGCGAGTTGGAGGTCCCGCCAACCGAAAACGACGGGTAAATACTGCCACCACCAAGTTTAGGAGAAACAGTCGGTGCAATTCATCGGTTAAAAAATCATAAGTCGCCAGGAGCCGATCGAATTACAACCCAATTGGTTAAATATGGAGGTGACCAGTTACACCAAGTGGTTCATCAACTTGTGCTCAAGGTATGGGACAGCGAATCAATGCCTGACGATTGGTAACGAGGCATTATCTGCCTCATACATAAAAAGGGAGATATCACACAGTGCAGCAATTATAGAGGTATCACGTTGCTAAGTACCATCTATAATATATTCTCCTCTATCTTGCTAGGCCGGATAGCCCCATGCGCTCAGAACATCATTGGCCCATACCAAAGAGGCTTCACTCCAGGCAAATCAGATTTTCTCTGTGCGGCAAGCGATGGAAAAACTGTTGGAATATGGACAACAGTTGCGCCATCTATTCATCGACTTTAAAGCCGCCTATGATAGCATAACCAGGGTAAAACTGTACACGGCTATGAGAGAATTCGGTATCCCGACGAAATTAATAAGACTGACTAGGCTGACCCTGACCAATGTGCGAGGCCAGGTAAAAGCAGCTGGAGCACTCTCATGACCATTCGACATCAACAACGGTCTACGACAAGGGGATGCCCTATCATGCGTCCTCTTTAACCTGGCACTCGAGAAGGTAAATGCAAGAGGTACGATCCTCTTCAAGTCCACCCAACTACTGGCCTATGCTGACGATATCGACAACATGGGACGAACCACCCGAGACGTACAAACTGCCTTCATCCAGATCGAGCAGGCGCCACGTGTGGCGAGATCTTGGGCTGTACATGAATGAAGGCAAGACAAAATATATGGTGGCACCGAAGACGAATCAACCAACAACATCAAACCGCACTGGTCAAACACGAAGAAGAATAAGGATAGGAGAATACAACATTGAGACCGTTGACAATTTCTCCTATCTAGGGACGAAAATCACAACCTATAACAGCTACGATCATGAAATCCGCGCGCGGTTGCTGTCAGCCAACAGAGCCTATTTCAGCTTACAAAGACTGTCCCGCTCGAAACGTCTCACCATAGGGTTAAAGCTCTTACTGTACAAGACTATGATCTTGTCAGTCCTCATGTATTCCTCGGAAACTTGGGTTCTTAGTAAGAAAAATTGCGAACTCTTGGCCGCGTTCGAGAGAAGAATCCTCCGAAGAATTTTTGGCCCCCTACATGAAGATGGACGATTCCGTCGCCTACACAATGATGAAATCTATGAGTGATACCATGACCGTCAGGTTATGGATAAATTCCAGCTGAATATGTTACGGTGGGCGGGTCACTTAATCCGTATGGATGAGGATGATCCTACCGAAAAAGTCTGTAAGGGCAATATCTATGATAGAAAAAGAAGACGAGGCAGACCCTGCCTAAGATGGAGTGATGGCGTAGGTCAGGACCCCTGACAGCTTTTAGGGATGTCGAATTGGTGGACCTTGGCGTAAAACCGGGATGTCTGGAGTTCCTTATTAAGGCACTCCTAGACCGGATACCGGTTGTTGCGCCGTTGATGATGATGAACAGAATATGGCGGTTTCATTTACGCATTGCAGGGTTTCCGAATAAATAAATCAAAACTGAGAAATGCATTTAAAACTGCACCGGGTGTCGAACTTATGGCACCGGTAGTACCCAG
This sequence comes from Hermetia illucens, assembly GCF_905115235.1. Lineage (NCBI taxonomy): Eukaryota > Metazoa > Arthropoda > Insecta > Diptera > Stratiomyidae > Hermetia > Hermetia illucens. The sequence goes on along the minus strand of NC_051849.1, from coordinate 93,057,107 downwards.
ACGTACAGTTCTTTTGCACTGAGACCAGTCTTACAGTGGGATCTCTTTCATTTCACCTTAACCTACCAAATAGGCGTTAATAATAACGAGTAACTAGGGCAACTAGGTCCTCATGTAGACGCAAAGGTCCGCTTGTGCAGCCTACATGGTTGTTCCAAAGAAGCGTCTTATATTGAATAACTCCCAGATATTTCAATTCTTGAGAGAGTTGAAGCGTTGTACCCTTTATCGCTAGAAGACAAACACCCTTCAGTTTCTTCCTTTTTAAGGTTTAAGGTTTTGTTTGCAAAACAAAACCTTATTAAAATCGGTTCAATGTCTGTCTGTCACAGGCACTTTTCTCAGAAATGGATATACCAACTGACACGAAATTTGGTGAGAAGGTGGCAGCTGTGGACACCCTCAGACATGCAGTGAGTGATATCCTTCTACGTTGAGATCTAAGGGGGGGGGGGGGGGGGGGTCCCCATACATGTGACAGGGGGGTGTAAAATTTTTTTTCACCAAATATAGTCATGTGGAGTATTAAATGAAAGGTCTTAAGCCGGTCCTAGTTTTGAGATTTGTTAAAAAGACGGGGAATGGGGAGGGGTGGAAAGTGATGATTTCTTTAACGGACCCATTCTCAGAAACTACACAACCGAAAAATCTGAAAAAAATCATGAAGCTGCCTTTATATGGAACCCGGGCCTCAAAATACTCTCCATATCGATATTCGTTCAAATTAAGTTAATAATATTATATTACCATATTTTTGGGAAAATTGAGTAAAACCTCCTAAGGGAGGTTAACTTAAGAGTTTACCTCAGAGTTATAAAAGTTGGTAGTAGCATAACATATAATATAAAGCATATTATTTCTAAGTTTCATCAAAATCATACCATTAGTAACAAAGTTACAGCAGCTCAAAGTTGTCATGACCGTGTATATCTTCAACCCGAAATACAGGACATGCTAAATGCATATTCTTAACGGGCTACGTGCAAATGGGATAGTTCTACACTCAAATATACTCACAGAAGAAGCAAACAAAACCGTTCATACCTGAAGCGCCCAGCTTCCGGTTTCCCGACTTGTTGTAAATGATACTTTTGCGAATTTATTTGGATTTACAGTCTAAATCCCGGCTTGAGGGGCTAACAGTGAATCGGCAGCAGTGGTAATAGCACATCTGCTTGGAGCCAGTCTTTAGTTACTTTTGTTGTCAGGTACCGATTATCACCTACTTCAACATACACCAAAGGTATGATAACATAGCATAGATCCATTTAATTAAACTTTGGTTGCTACCATGCTCCTTGGTGATATCAGAAAAAATTTGAAGCAGCGTGCACTCATAGGCCCTTTCCATGTCCATGAATATCCCTATCGCGTACTCATCTTTCAGAGTTGCATCCTCTATCTTTGAGAGTAAAGAGCAAACTCACAGGACTTTCCACGCTGATAAGCATGTTGGGTTTCATTTTGTGGGTAAGATCTTGGCACCACCATGCGAATGATGCTAAGCTGATTTCACTGAAGTTCTTTGGATTTGATTAGTCATCTTTGCGAGGTTTAGATATAATGACGAATTTATCTTTCTGCTAAGAGGAAGTCTCAGGTGCAATGAACTGTTTAAAGGACATTATAGTAGCTCTCGCTTTTTCATTGGTAACTGCCACCTTTGTAGTAATCCAATTCCTTTTGGACCTCTATCGTTTTAAAAGCTTTGCAGAAACCGCCAATTCTCGCTCTGATATTCACACTATGAGTTCATGAATTTTAGCCAGTCTTCATTCTTGTTTTTACAAGCAAGATTCAGACGCCATCTGGTTGATTTTCTGCGTTTTTAAAGTCCGCGTTTCGTTTTACCGCTTTTGTCTCCAGTAATAACATGAGCATTTCCAAAGTATTCTAAAAGTGTCAGATTCTAACTTAGTTTCCATTACCCAAGGAGGTCCTTTACCTCCTAGGAAGCTACACTTTAATGCTTAGATGTTCATTGAACTTTGTGCCAATACGCTTTCCTCGGATTGCGTTCTGTCCAGTTGAGATGAAGAAATAAAATAACTTCTCTTCTCTAGGATTTAATTTTCTGCTTAGAACAATAATTGTTGCCCCGCAACCCAATTAGACTAGAGCCTTGACGTGGGTTAGAGCACTTCAGCAATTTGTTGTGATTACATTTGGTCGAAAATTGCTCATTTATAAAGATAGAAGTAGCGGCTAGTGATCAATACATTTAAAAGATTTCATCAGTCACGTGGTAACAAAGAAAGATTAAAAATTTATGATCGAGAAATGACTAGCAGTAGCGGAGAAATTGCTTTTGGGATGTTAAATAGTATCGATATAATAATTTCATTTACATTGTGAATTTCTTATCTTATGTGGTTTTGTATTGCTTTTCTGAGAATTTCTTTTGTGGACATTATATTTCACGACTAGACATTCAATATCTTACTTTGCTAATCGTATCGATTCTTATCATTGGACATTGTATTCTTACATCAGCATTTGTTCTCTTATATGTATTTATGTCTAGTGAAATGATTTCTGACCTCAACGACACTTGTGGAGCTGATATTTTCGACGGCGGCAAACTATTTCTATCACAATCGCAAGTGTTGCAAATGCCATCATCATCCCCCTTCATTAAGCACAAAGTCTTATTCACTGAATCTTCCCTTTTCTTCTAAAGTTGTTTGACGTATACTTCCCAACTTTAAAACCTACTCAAATTTCCTTCTCCAAAACTACTAGGTCTCAGTTCGAAATTCATCTACTGGAAGTTAATCTTTTTTTCTATATCAGTTGGTTGGTTATCGTTGTTGTTAAACAGCTAGCCAATTGGCAAATTTATAAGAATGGTAATCGGTAAGCAAAGAGAGCGATCGCCGTTAGCCGAGCGGTCCACTACATAGGTATTTGTAATAAATTGAACACTCAGGATAGCGGCAGAGATCTGTACCGACTTGCCAAAAGCCGACACCAACGCAGACAGGATATCATTCATTTACCCAAGCATTGCCGACATTTGTCACTGCAATAAAACGAATGAAATCAGGGAAAGCAATAGAATCTCACAACATCGCCTCTGAGGAACATTGTGACTCAATGAGTTAAGAAAGCACCTCCGTTCCAATATGGAAACGGAAAGGAAGTCTAGCAAAATGTTCCAATTAGCGTCCGATTCGGCTATTCTCCCATAACAAGAAAATTTTTGAATGCATTCTTGACAACACCATTCTGACTCATACCTTTCAAATAACAATCATTTAAGCCGGGTTTATCAAAAACTGTTGAACTTTAGCGCCATACACGCTGCGCGTTACTCATGGAGAAAAACCGTGAGAAGTATTGGCCTCTTTACATTGCATTTCTGAATGAAGGGGAGGTTTTCATCATGTGCAACACAAACTCATCATTATCTAGTACCAGAAGAACTTATGCACTGGGTTAATTTTGGGTTAGACTAGAGGCGTAACACGCCATAGTCATATCCGAAAGAAGGACGTCCGAAATCGATTTGGGGTTGATAAAACGAAATGGTTTAACCGATCAAGACGGGCCTCCTCCGCTTTCAAACCAGACATAGACTGAAGAAGAAGCCAATAATAGAATCAGATTTTCGAAGTGGCTCGCATAATCACTGGGCTTAAGTTCATTTGTTTAAGTAGTTGCGGAAGGAACTACAATTTAACATTTGTTCACAAAAACACACGAAGAAAGACAATTGGGCAAAAAGTTTGGAAAATTGTTGATTCAAGCAACAGATTCTAGTATGAAAAATTATATGGAGTATTTTTTAAATAACAGCCAACCGGTTGGTCATCTGCCACGGCTAAACAGTCGTTGGTTTTCGGCCCAGATAAGTAAGCTCAAAATCACTTGCACCTTGACTGGGCTAAATTGAATCCCTTCGGGGGTAATTAGATGGACTTGAAATCTTACCGGTTGTAAGAATTTGCACTCCTTAGCATTGACTATCGGCCTTAAAGAGACATCGAAAAATGCATTCGACTTGTTTTATATACTCAGACTCATAGGAGGACACGACCACAATATCATCCAAATAAACAAAACAAAAATGGAGGTTTCGCTGCAAAGAGTCGAATCCTGGTCCCTTACTTGTCATTTTACACAAACTCACGTGTCCGTTCGGGTGCGTGGGCCAAAGTTATGCCTTATGCTATCCTTTATGCTTATCCCAATTTTGCATGACCTTAAGGGAGGTTTTCGGGTAAATTTGCAAATGGAAATGGACTATTATTAGATTTATTTGTGCAAATTTCGGAATGAGATGTATTTTGAGGCCTAGATTTGTGATTTCTTTTATATTTTGCGTTTGGACTGGTTCTGAGAACGAGACCAGTTACAATTTTTGAGCGTCATATTTTGAGTTCTCACTTCTCAACGTTTCACGCGATATCAGTTTCGAAAAGTATCAATTGACCCCTTTCATTTGATATCCCATATCGCTATACTCTATGCAAATGAAGTTTGCAACCCCTTTTGCATATATTGGGAGCACCTGATTCTTTGTCAGCAATAGTACGATTTCCATCAAATTTGGTAGGATCATGCTCTATATTATAATATACACATTGTTTCTGGCACTCGCATGAATTTAATGGGAGTTTTCCAGCCAATTACTAAAAATTATAGTAGTATACTTCTAACTTTATTTAAACAGATACCAGTATCCACATATAGTGGCAGCCTCTTGATTTTTTTAAGTTTTTTCGCTTATATAGTTTCTGAAAATTGGTCCGTTAAGGAAATCATCACTTTCGGCCCCCGGCACGCCCCACATTTCCAACAAATGTTAAAACTAATATCGGCTTCGGAAAGTATGTACTAACCAAGACCTTTCATTTGATATTCCACATGACCATATTTGATGAAAAACAAATTTACACCCTCCTTTTGCATGTATAGAGACCTCCCTTTAAATTCGACGTGGAATTTTGCAACTCGCTGTATGCGCTATACGAGTGCGACAGACAGACAGACAGACAGACAGTAAACCGATTTTAATAAACTTTTGTTTTACACAAAACCTCAATGAAGACGGTTCGACCCCCCACGTGGAGCCGTAAAACTCTGGACCTGAGTGCCGCGATTGCAAAGGAGGACCCACGACGAATCACGTCCTCGAATGATGTCTCCCTTGCCTCAGATGTATTTTGAGCCGCAGCCATGATATTGAAGAATGTCCGTTGTTAATTGTGAGCGTTGCTGGGCTAGAAAAAAAAGAGGAAGTCTTAAAATGGGTATTTATTTACAATTCATTACAAGATATATTTCAATAATAATAATGCACAAATTATTAAATTAAAAGAAAAAGGAAAACAGAACCGTAAAAAAAAATCATTATCATCATCAACGGCGCAACAATCGGTATCTGGTCTAGGCCTGCCTTAATGAGGGACTCCAAACATCCCGGTTTTGCGTCGAGTTCCACCAATTCAAGATCCCTAAAAGCTGCCTTCTTCCTTTTCTACCATAGATATTGCTCTTGTGGACTTTTCGGGTGGGATCGTCCTTATCCATACAGATTAAGTGACCTGCCAACCATCGCGGATTGAGCCGGATTTTATCCACAACCTGACTTTCATGGCATCGTAAAAAAATATAGCATGATAAAATAATAAAAATATAATAAAGGAAAATTATTCAAAATTATAAAATATGAATATATAAAATAATTCAAACAGAAGTTTCTCTTCTTCAAATCTGTTCAAATCTCCCGCTTCTCATCTCATTTCATCTCTGCGTCAGCGCTAACTATTTGTGTAAATTTACAGCGGTTCTCTATCAAGATCTCCGTTTGACGTTTATTATCATTTTTCACGCGCAATTCGCTTTTTTACTGTTTTCACGTTCTCGTTTCGTTTTTTTCGTTTCTTTTTCTCATCCTGCTTTGTGCGGGCAATAAAATTAATCAATTAACACTAATCTTTGTGTTTTGTTTTGATATTAACTCGTTCTCACCCAACCGTGAATTTGGTTGAATCTCGAAAGAAGTCCGGTCCCAGTATTTTCAAAGAACGCATTATTCGAACATTGTTTTTGAAGCGTTTCTCGAACATTTTTTGGTCCCTCGAGCCGGATACGGGCTTCTTTAAGCTTACATTTTGTAGGAAACTGTGTTGAGTGTAGTTTGTGCCTTCAACTTCGAGTTTTTGTCGAGTACTCCGAACTATTTATCGTGAAGTGCGATTTTAGACTCGGTGGTGCGATCCTGTGAGTGCGCGTGTTACAATACGAAGAACATTTCACATTCTCAGTTTTATAAACTTTTAAACGTCTTCTCATCTGTTAACTATGGCTATTACAAAGCTGATTATAGCCCAACAAATCAATTTGGAATACGTGGAGCAGATAACCACAGAAGTGGACAGCGGTGCTATCGCTCAGCTTACCATCTTCGAGGCTGAATCTAAATTGGCCATGGTTTCCGATGCCTGGGAGAAAATCTCTCGTGATCATGAGAAAATCATGACTCCGAAGGCCGAACTGCCTCTAGAAATTCCTTACTTTAAGGACAAATGGTTCTTAAAAACCAAGGTGCAGTTCGTCAAAGCGGAATCCGCTCTCAAGGCACGCATAAACGAGCTGGAGCCTCGTTCTCATCCCTCAGCAGCCTTCAAAGCCTCTTTTCAAGAGTCGGTACAGCAGCGTGCACCCTTACCGACAATCAAGCCACCAGAATTCTCTGGCAATATCATCGATTGGCCGTCGTTCAAATCGCTATTTTTGTCGGTCGTCGAGAAACAGGGTGTCACCGAGGTTGACAAAATGCACTACCTCACAACCAGTGTTCAAGGAAATGCTGCATCTCTCATCGCCAACATTCCGATTACTAATGAGGCGTTCAACTCGGCCTGGACAGCTTTGCAGAATAGATATGAGAACAAGCGGCTTCTCATTTCTGCACAGTTGAATCGACTATTTACGCTTCCAAGGATGGCGTCCAGGACCTCGAAGGAACTAAACACTGTCATCAACACAGTGACCGAGGTGCTCAATTCACTTAAGGCGCTAGGATCGCCAGTTCAACATTGGGATCAGCTGCTGGTACATCTCATAACTCATCGACTGGATCTGCAAACCCGTGAGGACCGGGGGCTCACACTGGGATCATCAACGGAGTATCCAGCATTAGAACGACTCACTAATTTTCTAATGTGCCGCGCACGCGCACTAGAAACCATGGAAGGTAGACTGATTCAGAAAGGCAAAGATAAGACTCAGCCTGGAAGAATCAATACTGGGAAACAACAATCTCCCAAAGCATCTCATGTACATGTGGCGCGATCATCTCATTCGAACTCTGCTCAGTTTGTGAAGTTTAAGCCAACATCTAACTCATCTATTTCATCAGCGAATTATCAGTCGAGCTGCAATCTTTCTCAGCCAGATGTTGACAACCAATCGCCGAAACCCGAGGTCAAATCAACGCTATCGTTTAAATCGAACTACTGTTCTTGTTGCGGAGGAAATCATTTTGTAGTAGGATGTCCGAATTTCCAGACATTAGACGCAAATCAACGGTTTCATCTGGCAACATCTCGTGCCCTCTGCATTAACTGTCTGGGTACGCATCAAGTGAAAGATTGCCGCAGTACAAAGCGCTGTAAGATTTGTAGCGCGCCACATCATTCAATGCTGCACCGCTCCCGCTTCTTCAACAAGCCGTCTCATCAGAACACTCAACCCGGCTTAGCTAATCCAACAACGTCTAGCAGCCAGGAAAAGGCATCACAAGATTGACCTTGGTGGAGTTCTCATCAGTCAGTTCAAACTGACAGCTCATATGTCCAGGATTTAGCGTCATCATCTTACATCTCAGCATCATTCAACTCAGTGCGAAAGTCTCATCAACACCTCAAATCGGAAATCATATCTCGTCCAACGGTTTTGCTGGCAACTGCTCAAGCTCTCATCTTAACATCGTCACGAAATTTTCACCCAGTAAGACTTCTCATCGATCCAGGATCGGAGATCACCCTCATCTCTCAGGAACTCTTCCGCACTCTCAACCTCGCTGTCTCGAGTGTCTACATTCCAATTGTTGGAGTAGGTAGCGTCTCATCTGGAGAAACAGAAGGAGCTGTCAACTTTACATTGTTATCAAGATTCTCAACTCAACAGGTAGAGTTCAACGCACACATTCTCCCGAATCTCACCGTCAACTTGCCGTCAGTCCCAGTATTTTCAAAGAACGCATTTTTCGAACATTGCTTTTGAAGCGTTTCTCGAACAAAATCAAAAAAAAAGAAAACAAAACCACTTATATGGAAGGATAAAAATGATGCTCTGCTGTCTGAATTCCTGCGCTGAAATCGCATGTCTCGGGGAAGAATAAAATAAGCGCGAATACATTCAGCATTCGCTATCCCTTCACTGGCTTATGCATTCGGAATATTGCCGTAGACGAAGACCGATCTGGAAAATAATCAGCGGCGGATACGGACAACTATGTCTAAATTTCGAATGCATCATCCAAAGTCTACCGTGGAGCGGATGAATCTGCCTCGTGACATCGGAGGTAGGGGCGTAGTTGACGTGGCAGTACAACATCATCGCCCAGTCGACTCGCTGCGTGCTTATTTTTACGGGAAAGAGCTGGCAAGTTCCTTGCATGCGGCTGTCTGTAAAGCAGACTCTGGGCTAACTCCACTTAACTTGAAGGATCGATCTTCAACTCTCTGAGTGGGGTGAACTCGGACCGAGAGGGGATCGATGAATGGAAATGGAAGGCAATGCACGATAAACATGTGAATTGTCTTTGGCAGCCATTTGTCGATTTGCATTTATCGAACAGATGGCTGTGTGCTACGGAGGTCTTTGCTGAGACGGAGGCGTTCATATGTACCATTCAGGATGGCGTGGTCGCCACCCGAGCTTAAAAAAGCTCATCATGAAAGAACGGGTGGAGAACGACCAGTGCAGAATGAATGGTTCGGCGTTAAAGACGTTGGACCATCTCATTTCTGGCTGCGCTGCAATACATCAGCAGGCATATGGTGTATGACAGTTCTGATTATACAATACAATACAATACAATACAATACAATACACAAAACCTTTCGTACCTGAAGCGTCCAGCTTCCGGTTTCCCGACACCACAAAGGCGCCAAGAACTTGAGAGAAGAAGAACAATTTGCCCAATAAGTGCTCTAACACCAGGTGGGCTGAAAAATTCATATGCTAACATGAACATTGTTCTTTTATAAAATGTGATTTCATTATTCAGTGTAGTTACCTTCGAGGGCGATAAAACACAGAACAGAGCTTTCGCATACTCAACCATTCATGCACCATATGTTCAACACGTTGCTTTGATATCTGTAGAGTATCAGTTACCTCGATCAACTTCACTTTGCGGTCGAGCAAAGTTATTTTGTGGACTTTTTTGATGTTTTCGTCGGTAAAGCCTGTTTCGATGTCCACTGCATGTATCGTCCTCCGTGCTCATTTCGACTCATTTAAACTTAGCCAACCACTTCTCAAGGGTTGACTTTCCGGGTACAAAGTCCGAATAATCTGGTGTCGGCGCGGAAGTGGAATAGGGAGATTCAGACGGAATTCGTGGAAGAAATTTAGAGCCCCTCGACTCTCCAACAACGATCGATAACCAAATACCCGTTCATATTTGACTGACCCTCGTATTTGTAATTTATTCTCGAAAATAAGCTCTTTGGGAACAGATATGTCAAAACAAAAATGGAAAGAACACTCACAGCTTAGGGGCTATACAGGCGTATCTTTGCCTCGATATAGGGACTCAGGCTTTATTTGGTAATATGAAGGTACGCAGTAACGTAATAGTAATTAGTAGTTCAATGACGCCCATGCATCCGTAATACTAAGGGTCAAGTTGAAACAAAATGGTTTTCATTCTTGGCTAGCCTCACGCAGCGAGGCACGCTTTATTGTAGTACTGATACCGCTGTATAAAAAGTATATATATTGTACTATGTATACTTACAGGAGGGTAAATTCCTGCGAAATATAAACAAGTCGGGAAACTGGAGCTGGAGGCTTGAAGTATGAAAGGTTTTGTGTATTTCTTATGCATTTGAATGGACATTTGTCCTATTCATATCTAACTTAAAATGTGCATGCATGTTTGTATTATATTAAACTATTCAGTTTAATAAGATTCTGACATTGCAGTAAATTTACAAGAAAGCTATAACTTCGAGCGATTATAAGTTCATTAGTACTAGTGCGACTCTCATCAAACTTGGTGCTATATATTAGCGTCTACGCTACTATTACTAAATTTATGATTCTACGATGAATTTCAGGGGGTTACCAATCAATTTCTAAAAAAAGATAGTAATATACTATTTTTAACGTTATTTGAGCAAATATCGGCATCGGAACGTAGACATCGCATAGCAACAGATTTAGATTTTTGGGCTGGGTAACTTCTGAGGATGTCCTTGAAATAAATGATCACTGCTGATGTACACTTCCCCAATTGACAACGAATGTTAAAACTGATAACGGCTTCAGAAAATATTCATCGATTCCTTCATTTGATACCCAAATGACTATATATACGGGAACACCCTTTGACTCAACATTGAACGATGTTAAGCACTGCACGCATGGGAGTCCATAGTTCCGACCATTTCAACAAATTTCAGATCAATGGGAGTGACCATTTTTGAGAAAAGTGGGTGTGGCAGACTGACAGATTGGCAAACAGTAAACCGATTTTAATACGGTTTTGTTTTACACAAAAGTAACATATAATGATTATTGTCTTTATTGTTAAATTTCATATAGCGTCTAAGTTAGATACAATGGACACATATTATCCGGTAAAGTGTAGTCCAGTTTCCTTGAATATACCAAAGCAAGAGCCCATATATACTTCTATACCTGAAAAACATTCCGTAAACTTTTTTTCTGGGTGTGTGGGACCCTAAGTCCACATCTACTTGTTGATGGAGAGCAGCTTACTCTCATTTTTTTGGTATACGAACCCCTCGTTTTGGGCATATCACCCAAATATTCAAAAAGTAGAAGGAAATATGACTAACCGTTTCGCCCAGGGCAGAGGCAACTCATTGTCACTTTAGCCGTGGGAGAAACGTAACCGAAAGTGGCAACAGATGGAAATCTCTCCTTTCTATCTAATCGCAAAACAAGAACGCGAATTATATTCAACTTAAAACCGCCAGTACTTTAAGCCTTAGTCAGGCTAAAGCTAAATTTTTGCTTAAGGTCTCACGTCCTTACCAAATTTCCTGATAATGGGTTCAGCGGTGTGGGAGTGAAAGTTGAAGTTGATGTACCGATTTGGCTTTTTTGTTAATTGTCATCATCATCAATGGCGCAACAACCGGCATCCGGTCTAGGCCTGTCTTTGTAAGGAACTCCAAACAGCTTGGTTTCTCGTCGAGGTCGACCAATTCGATACCACTAAAAGCTGTCTAGTGTTCTGGCCTACGTTACCGTTCCAACTCAAGCAGGGTCTACCACGTCTTCTTTTCCTACAATAGATATTGCTCTGCTTTAATTTGAGAAATTGTATACTTTTATGGTGTAAGTAGTGGAATCTACACAGTATTATATTTCTCCAGGAAATTATTGAGGTAAAAGAACAATTAATGTCGAAAGTATTCACATCTAAAATATGTGATTAACCGTTGCTCGTCAATATTATATTTCAACAGACACTGGAATATTTAATTGGAAGGTTGGTATTTAATTCTAAATGGACATTTCTAATCTTGCGATGTGATAAATTCGACCAACCTTTTACGCAGACAGCTAGTCTCACACTCTAATTTCAGTTCCAAAAGTTGGATATCATCAACTTTCCTTTTTATCGTCTCGTCCGAAGCGACAGAATTACTGTTTCATAAAGCGGCAAGGGTATGTAATGCAAATACTCTCTAACATTCAGCCACTTTTGAGTAAATGGGAAGGGAGTCAACCTCAAAAGTGGCAATTTTGACTTCAATATGGAAGCCAACAAAATTCGATTTCGGTTTTCGCTTTGATGTGTAACAGGCAAACATGTCCCTCTATCTTTGTAATTAAAGTGCGACAATTCAGCAGACCCGGAAGTGGGCGATTGCCAGCCAGAATTGAAGATTGCCGAGATTACGCGGCAGAGGTGTTGATGAACATTCCATGCTGTAACCAAACTTGTCGGTTTGCACGCATCCCCATCCAGTCGGCATCATGCCGCAAACCCAAATGAAATTGGAAAGGGAGGTCTCTTCCCGCTGGCTAGACAAATCCTTTGTAATACATTCACAATATGCTCGGAATTTCGTCACTATCCTTTTACAAATAAAATTTAAATTCAATTTGAATTGTTAGCTGAGACTCATGATGTTTGCTCGCTGTACGCACGTTCCGGCTGTAAATTGTAGCCCCTAAATTCCTTACAAACATTAGAAAGCACGAACCATTTTAATCCTTTTCGGTATTAGATTATTAGTCGCGGGAGGGTAAACAATGGAAGGACGTGAAGTTCACGAACTTTCACTATAGCTCTAACACAAGGATTGCGCTTGCTGTGGAAGTAAATTCTACCAGTTAGTTTGAATTTTTGGGACTGTGGAGTTGAAAGATATAGATCCACGTTCGCATATAAAATTATCTCAGATTAAAACATAATGCGTTTTGGGAAGAAACCGGAAAGGCCTGCACATATTCACCTTAGTAGTTGCAATTTCTAGTATTTTTTATCCCGAATTTCACAAAAATATTTTATTAAAAAGGCTTTCAGTTAAAGCGAAATAAATAATTAAACAATGTTTATTTATGGATATTTTTGTTTGGAACAGCATAGAAACGACGAATAATGATCTGTCAACCTAGAGGGGCTCTACTCGACTTGGTGGTGTTTTCCATGTCCAAAGTATATTTACGAAATCTTTCTAAATGTTGGTTAGCAACGGTTTCAAGATTGTAAACTCCGCCATGCTATTAACATAGTATGCTGGTCCCAAGCCCAGGTAAAGGAGGAGGGTGTGAGGCAACGTACTCTGCACTATTCTCAGTAAAACAAAAATAAAATGCTGTGATCAGGGAAAGAGATAAATAGAGTATAGTTGGAGTTATTCCATTATGCTAAATCCTACCTGATCTCTCTCTATTGAGTTTCAAACCTCGGAGAAATGCTAGGGCGTCCACCTCAGTCGGCGTGGCAGGACGGGCCCCGGTCCTGTCGAGAAATGGGCAAGGGTTCTTGACGCACGGACGGCGTCAGGACGTAAGCAAATTAGTCCGAGCACAACGAACAAAACAAATACCTGTCTGCACGCTAAATGTTGCTACCCTAACTGGAAAGACCGAGGAACTCGCAGGAGCCCTTCGGAAAAGCGCATTGATATTTGCGCTCTGCAAGAAACTCGATGGTCCGGTGCCAAAAGCTGCGACATTGAACGTGAACGCGGTAAAAATGGCTACAAACTTCTCTATTTTGGTAACCCACACACTCAATATGGTGTTGGCATTGCCATCTCAGAGGGTTTCCGTGATGCCATTACAGAAGTCGAACGATTTGATGACCGGCTGATGAAGCTCACCATTATATCAGCTGATCGCACTATTTACTTCTTCAACGCGTACGCACCATACATAGGTCGACTTGATGCCGGGAAAGATGCCTTCTGACAACTCCTCGATGAAAAGATTTGTCGCGTGCCCGCTGACGACTGTATTATCATTGCCGGCAACCTTAATGGTCATGTGGGTGAAAAGGCAGACTGTAACAGGTGCCATGGGGAAAACAGGTTCGGAGGGCACAATAAGGGTGGCGGACACCCATGACATTGTACTTATCAATACATGGTTCATCAAACGATTGTCTCATCTGCCTTTATTTTATAGTGGGAATAGTAAAACGCAAATCGACTATAATCTCATAAGACGCCAACATTTTACCACCGTTGCTGATTGCAAAGTCGTTCCCTATGAGACCATCGCACCTCAACATCGGCCGTTGATTGCCGTCCTACGAATTAAGCCACCGATAAAACAGCGTGAGGAATGCATTGGCCTGCGGCGCATTAAATGGTGGCGATTTGGTGAGAAGAAAGAAGAAACGATCTTACTCATAAGATTGCCGACCATTACGAATGTGGAAGGATCGTGAAGCCAAATGAAAGACACGATCCACAAAGCGGCCTTTGCAACTCCCGGGGTCATCAAGCCGAGTAAGCGGCACATCACTGTGGAATGATGATGTTGAAATGAAGGTCCGTGAAAAGAAACACCTCTACCACAAATTTCTCGACGATAAAACGCCTGCTAATTGGCAAATTTATAAGAATATCAACCGTGAAGCAATGAAAGCGGTCGCTGTCCGCTCGAGTGACATTACAAAGCCGTAATGAACGCAAACAAGATTTCGAACACTTCTGTTGCGTCAATGACAAGAACGGTACTTTGCTTACCAACCGTCGAGCCGCAACGGATAGATAGCGAGAATACTTCGAGCAGATTTCAACTGAAGAATTTGGTCATCCTCCACTTCCACAAACATTGCCGACATTTGGAGCAGTTCCACCAGTCAGCGCAACTGAAGTCGAGGAGGCAATAAAACGAATGAAATCGGGAAAAGCCACAGGACCTGACGACATTGCATCTGAGCTCTGGAAAGCGACGAGTTGGTACCCAACACTGTGGCTCAGTGAATTCTTTAATCGGGTTATTTAGGAAGGAAGAACAACATCTGACTGGCAAGAAAGTACCACTGTTCCAATATTTAAAAAGAAAGGTAGTCTAGCAAAATTTCAAATTACCGTCCGACCGTGAGAAGCAGCGCCCTCTTTACATTGCACTTCTGGATCTAGAGAAGGCATTTGACCGTGTGCCACACGAACTTATCTGGTATGCTTCGCGACAACACTTAGTGCCAGAAGAACTCGTGCGCTGGGTTCAATTGGTCTACCACGATTCAAAAAGTAAAGTTCGAAGTGAGCGGGCGTCTTGCGGTAATCGAGACGAAGATTACACGTTTAGATCACATCCGAAATGAGGATATCCGCGATCGTTATGGGGTTGCATCGATCGTGGAAAAGTTGCGAGAGAGGCGTCTTCGATGATATGGTCACGCAATTCCTGCTAACGAGAATTCACTTTCCAAGATTGGTCTGAACATCAAAGTCGATGGTAAACGACCAAAAGACAGGCCTAACAACGGTGGCTTGATACGCTGGATGGTGATTTAAAAGCCTCGAGATTTCACCCAGATCAGGCATTCGATAGAGCCAAATGGCGAAACCGATGACGACGAGCCGACCCCGCTTGTGAACGGGACAAAGGCTGAAGAAAAAGAAATACGGGTTCAAGATTGTCAGCGAAATATCTCAATGCGAGCCCTATAAAATGAATAGCAAGACTCACATTGCACCTCAATGTTGCATACGAACCGAAAAGGTGTCTTACAAAACAATGTTTTGCGATAATATGGACCACATTATGAAACACAATACTGGAAAGAAATGTTCTTCCAGAAAATTGATGTTGGTCTTCAGCTGTCCTTCCTCAAGCGAGTCTGGGTAAGCCAGCTTTCCTGAAGCATCCGCAGCTTTGCGGTGGTCGCATCATTCTGTTCGCTTTGTCCAGCGATGATCTGATGAGAAAATCCAATCGCCTGTACGTAGAATTTTTCCTTTCCTCTCTATTTAACATTCTTTCGCGCCTCAATTATCCTCCTTTTCCCCACATAATTTTACACGGAAAACATTAGCCTATTTACAAATATTATCTTGAAAATGATTCTTTGATTATTTCTTGAATTTTCACCACAAAATCCACTCAACTTTTAAATTTCTGAAAACCCTCAAACCCGTTTAAATATTTTCAATGTTATTAGATATATTTTTGAATACTCAATAATGATTATCAACCTTTTCGGCTATTGTTTTCACAATGTATGCGTAGGTCGGCCATCCCTGATCACGCTGTGAATTAGCAAATTCGGTCTTGCCTTTTGTCTCGGGATAATGCGAAACTTCGTGTATTTAAGAATTGTTGGGAACAGCTGGTGCTGCCTGGGTATTTACCATGGCTGTGCAGGAAGGCAGTTCGCAGAAAGTACCGCTGGCGTTTGTTGTTTGTTCGGTCAAAGGATTGCAATTTTGAGAGGCAGATGAAAAACTCATGTTGTTTGGTTTTTTTTGGAAAGTGATCCGGGAGGAAGTGAACTTGAAAGGAACATATTGTTTGGTGTTTGGCCGCAGCAGATATGTCTGAGGGATTAGCTATTTCTCCGTGTGTAATGGGGCTTTCGAAAATTTTAGAGTTTTAAAGAAACGAAAAAAATTTCGGGTAAGCTAAGAAAAAAAAACAGAAAAAATCCCAAGTTAAACCTTCGGATTTGTTCTTTTTGAAAATTATAATTCACCTCATGTTGAAGAGTATCGCCGCCTAGATAGATTTTACGTTCGTATTTTGTGATCAAATGTAGAAGAGCCTGATAGTCCTTTTGCGACATTTTCTAATAAACTAATTTTAAGCACTTTGAAAATTTTGATTGCAATTAGTATGAGTGTCCCGATTGTGCTGACGCGACTTTTCAGTCATTGGCTAGAGCGAGAGTGAATAGTATTCCACTTTTAAGAGTTTTATGTAAAACAAAACTCTATTAAAATCGGTTCATTGCCTGCCTGCCCGTCTTTTTTTTTGTTTTTTTTTTTTGGCTAGAGAAAATCCACCATGTATTCGCAACTAGAATCCGCACTCTCCTGGTAAGACCACTGTCCTGGCAACGTTTCACGGCTCTTCAGATACTAACTGTTCATGGAATAGCTGCAACTATTTTATGTGGTGTTAACACAATTATATTAGCTTCCCCTTCTATGGATCCGTTTAGCTTCGGCTTCTTTTATTAGCTGGTGCATTCGTTTCATCGTAGCAACAGCTGCATCCTGCGCGGTAATCGTTTTCCCCATATAGCTAACCATATTTTCCACCCTTAAAGGGGACCCCAGATCATTGAATCTTGGCCAGACGAAGAAAGTGCGGTTTTGCGTTTTCTGCTGCACCTTCACATGTAGGACAATCTGGCGATGCTTCCAAACCGAACCTATAGAGGTACTTTCTCTACACACAGTGTACGCTTGAGAATTGAGTCAAATCGCCATGGTTTCGCGTAATCAACGTGATTAGCCTGTGTAGCCACCGACCATTCTTCGCCTGGTCCCATCCTGTTTGTCACGCAGGCAATGACCTCATCCGTTCAATTTGGCTTGCTTCATCGGCTAAAATATTCACCGGAATCATCACCCAATTACGTATGCAGCCCCATACTATGTTGTCCGGTATGCAGCGAGACCACTTAGCCGATTTTCTACGATTTTGGTCGCTGAAGCCCACACTGGTGTCGCGTATAAAAGAAGAGAGCAAACGACTCGCGACAGAAGTAATCTGGCTCCGTTTTTCGCCGCCTATATCTGGAAGTATCCTTGCTTGTGATGGCCGCCGCTGATTTTCGCCGCTTTTTGTCCAGTAAGCTTTAAATTGGGTTTAAAGCTAAGCTTTGTGTCAAAAGTTACTCCCAGGCATTTTAGCGAAGACTGGACGAGAACGATATGTGAACCGATGCAGATCTGACCGGGTTTTTGCTTCTGCCGCTTCGTAAAAACTATCAACCCGTTTTCTGTTCGACAAGATTCAGCACGAAGTCTTCAAGCCATAACTTGATCGAACAGATAGCCTTGCTCGCATAAACCTCTACTTCATCAAGTGTAAAGATGCTATGACCCAACGTCATCTGCGGATTCCACGACAACAGCCTTCTTAGGTCCTGGGCGCTGTGGAATGCCATCATGTGTTTTACTCCAAAGCAGAGAACCAGAACAGACCCTTGCGGAACTCTTGTTGTTATATCGTACATCTCTGATCCTTGATCGGAATCGTAAAGTAAGTTTCACTGTCTCAAGTAGAAGAAGATTGTCCTTAACAAGTATGGTAGTTTGGCGTGTGTGCCGCAATTATGGTTCCATCTGCGCATTATTTTCCTTCGTCAAAAGATTTTTTGGCTAGTTCAAAAACCACTTTGGTAGCATCAACCGATAAATAACCGCCATTACCAATTGTTAGATATAATCAACAAATATTATTCGTTCGAGAACCTTGCTATCGGCGACTTGACTTCATTATTAATTTACATTACGCGGGCAAAGATCCTTCTTTCAGGCGGTCTGTGAATACCTGTCCGAAAATGCTTGATGCCATTCTCACTGCCAGCTTCAGCGTTTTGTTGGCGATTCGTTCAATACCGGATTTGTTTTACAGCATCCAGAATTTCGCCTGCGGTTATTAGAGGGATATCTTCGGTATTTAGTGAGATCGTAGGAAATGTGTGGATGCGGATTTTGGAAACATAATAGAAGGAGACCTTTTACCTTTTACTGCTGTCATTCTCGATTTGCAGGCACCTCCCCAAGGGTCAGAATTGCGGAGTTGCTTGAAGCAATCATTTTTATTCTTCGTGAAGGCCCATTACAACTTTCTACGCACATGTTTATACTCGAGGTACTGTTGTTCATACTCTGGCATGTTTCTTCATCGTTGACTTCGCCTGCTGACCTTCAGGCATTCCGTGTGGCATTTCGCTACTTCAGCGCTCCACCATATGTTGGGATTCCGCTTTTAAGAATGTATACTTCTTGGCATGGACGCATCACATGCTCGATGCACATTTATTGGGATAACTGCTGCGCCTTATCTGCAGCCGCTCCAGTAAACCTCCTCCACCGCATGATGACCAACCTGTTTCTGGTCTCTTTAGTTTGACATTAGATTTTCTAGGCTCCTTATCAATGCTGATTTATATCGCCTGCTGATCACTATGGGTATACTTCTCACCAGCAGGCCAGTATATATGCTTGACCAGCCTAGTTCCCTATTCCTAAACGTGTTTACGCTTCCGACATTGGCTAGGATAACATCTGAAGTAGGATTCTTCCCCCTTGGTAGGAAGAATTGAGATCCCTCATGCATGCAATGAGTTACATCGTTTTAGGTCTAGTGTTAGGGTGGGGGGGGGGGGACATAAATGCCGAAGGGGGTGTACATTTTTTTCCACTAAATATTATTCATTTGGCAAAAATGTGGGGAGTGCGAGGACCCAACCAAAAAATCTAAACAAAATCATGAACCGGCTCTTATACGGTATTCAGGCACTGACAGAATTCCAAATCAGTGAGATAGAACTATTTACGAAATTGCAGTTTAAGGGGATTGTTGCGCCTGTTATGGGTTTTATTTTTTATTTGCTCTTTCCCCATTAGAATCCTGTGTTGGTTGGTACTGAAAAGATGTATACGCTGAAGAGCCTTACGAAATGTTAAATTTGATTTGACAAGTAGTACGCTATAAGTGTCCAGTTCATGAATATGGAAGCCGGAGGGATTGTAACTCTCCACGTGGTAAGGATAAAGGTAAGGGGGAGGGGGGGTAAGTGTCACAAACTTAAATTACCTGGGATTTTGAGTAATGAGTCAGTAAAAAAGAGAGTATAAGGGATGTTATAATCAGTGAAATTGGAGACCCGGCGAAAGACAGAAAACTATAGGCTGGTTGGCCGAGGAACCTAATAAAGGCTGTATTGCGCTTTTCTTGTACCACAAACTCCTAAGACCCTGACCGCTATCGTAACAACAAGGGGGGTAGAGTCCATATGGCTCACATCTCTAAGCCAGGCCGTAGCATTTACGAAAGAGGGGAGATCTCCCACTCTAATTTTATTTGACCCAAATACCTAATTAATATAAAACAAGTCGGAATACCGGAAGCTCGCGATTCGGGTATAAAGGATTGCTTTAATAAGGAACTCCAGACACCCCGGTTTTGCGCGAGGTCAACCAATTCAATATGCCTAAAAGCTGTCTGGAGTCCTGACCTACGCCATCGCTCCATCTCCGGCAGGGTCTGCCTCGTCTTCTTTTTTCACCATAGATATTGCCCTTATAAGCATTCCGGGCTGGATCATCCTCATCCATACGGATGAAGTGACCCGCCCACCGTAACCTGTTGATCCCGAATTTATCCACAACCTGACGGTCATGGTATCGCTCATAGATTTCGTCGTTATGTAGGCGACGGAATCGTCAATCCTCATGTAGGGGGCCAAAAAATTCTTCGGAGGTTTCTTCTCTCGAACGCTTCAAGAGTTCGCAATTTTTCTTGCTAAGAACCCAGGTTCCCGAGGAATACATAAGATGGCAAGATCATAGTATTGTACAGTAAGAGCTTTGACTCTATGGTGAGACGTTTCGAGCGAAGCAGTTTTTGTAAGATGAAATAGGCTCTGTTGGCTGCCAACAACTGTGTGCGGATTTCATCATCATAGCTGTTATTGGTTATGATTTTCAACCTTAGATAAGAGACATTTTCAACGGTCTCAAAATTGTAGTCTCCAATCTTTATTGTTTTCGTTTGACCAGTGCGATTCGATGTTGTTCGTTCTTTGCTTTTTGGTGCTGACGTTGCCACCATGTACTTCGTCTCCCCTTCATTTATGTGTATCTCGCCCCGCCTGCTCGATCTGCATTTACAGTTTTATTAATTTCGCCGGAGATCTTATGAACGTGTACAGTTTTACACCCTGGCGATGCCGTCATATGTGGCTTTAAAGTCGATGAAAAGATGGTACAACTGATGTCCATATTCCAACAGTTTTTCCCGTTGCTTACTACAGAGAGAAAATCTGATCTGTTGCTCATTTGCCTGGAGTGAAGCCTCTTTGGTATGGTGCAATTGGTCGCCTCCTTATTTAACCAATTCAGCTGTAATTCCATCGGCTTCTGGCGACTTATGATTTTTAAGCCGGTTGATTCCATGGACTGTTTCTTCAACGCTTGGTGGTGGCAGTATTCGTCCTTTGTCTTCAGTTGGCGGGATCTCCAACTCGCCGAAATCCTGTGTCCACCGTGTCCGGTTAAGAACTGAGTCACATCGTATCTCGTCTTACCGTGGTTCCGCATAGTCCACATACTTATGTCTGGAATAAGCCTGTGTGTCCACCAGCCATTCTCCGCCTAGTCCCATGCTGCTTGCCATGCAGTCAATGACTGCATACGCTCACTTTGCTTCTTTAGGCTCGCTGCCTGATTCTCGTAAAAAAGAATTGCCTCATCGGTTCGAATAACCACCGGGATCATCCTCGCAATCACGCATGTAGCCTCATAAGATGTTGCTCGGAAGGCGCGATATGCAACTTGAAGCTGTCTGCGCTTTTTTCTGATTTTTATCGCCGACGCCCACACTGGTGACACGTATAAAAGTTCCCCTGTCTATCTCTCTGTCACACTCAATTTATTCGAACACGGCTAGCGCGATTGTTGCGAAAGTTGCAGTGAATGACGCCATTTTGTTCTGATGTATATGCGAAAGAGGGGTATAAATTTTTTCACAGAATATGACCATGTGGGATATCAAATGAAACGGCTCAACCAGTACTTTTCGAAACTGGCCCCATATTTGATCTGTGAGAATCGAGTGAAACATAAGGGAATGAGGGCTCAAAATATGACCCCAAAAGTGTAACAGAAACCGCCCTTCAGTTTATGCTAAAAGTACAAAATTTGGCAGTGGCATAAGGGATAACATAAAGCATAAATTTTGGATGGATTTGGAGGAAATCCAACTATTATTAGCAAAGTTATAGAAGGTGAAACTTTTACATTTTATGTGAATTTCATGCTTTCTACAACGTGTATGACGTCATCATAACATCTCAACTCGTCGATACCACAACAAAGTTAGCTCACATAAATAGGAGGTCGCAGTGAAAGAATATCAATTACTCGAGACCTATGTATTTATACGTATATGTTAATGATGCTTTTGGGTACTGCCCATTTCAGATTTATTTGTACATTAAACCAGCGGTTTTCAATATACGTACTTTATATGTACATGTGTATACCTTTTTGCACGAAGTAAATTGTAAATATGCGTACGTTCAATTTATATACGTGCATGTATAAGTATAGTATTCAGTAATAGACAATGTTTGTTTGTTTAGGGTATATATACATATATCTTGAAGTTTGAAAAAAAATATGGAAGAATATGGAAAATATGAAGGAATATTTTGAGTTTTTGACCATATACGAATGGAAAAATGTGAATATGTAAGCTCAATACAAAACCTTTATACCCGAAGCACCAGCTTCTGGTATTCTGACTTGTTTAAGGTTGTTTCGCATTTTTTTGTGGTGAAATGAAACAAGTCGGGGAACCGCAAACTTCAGATATGAACAGTTTTGCGTATTTCCTTTGTTGAGCCATTTGAGTGTGCATTTATCCTATTAGTATCTAGCACGTAATATATGCATATATTATGTGAGAATATCCACTTTCGGGTGATTCAGTCTTGAATTTGCACAGAAGCGACAACTTTGACCGATTATAATTCTGTTAGTAATTGTGCAATTTTCCCGAAACTTGCACTGTTATAGTCTGCATTGCTTCTAGGATGAACTAAGGGGATTTTTCAGCCATTTGCTAAAAATTATAGTAATGTACTATTATTAACTTTATTTGAAAAGTTATCGGCATGGAGGATTTTTCGGAGCCTAGACACCATACAGTGGCAACTTCTTGCTTTTTTCCAGATTTTTCGTTTGAGTACTTTCTGGGAATGGGTTCATTAAAGAATTGATCAATTCCGACCCTCCGCACTCCCCACCTTTCCAACAAATGTCAAAACTAAGCCCGTCTTAGGAAAGTACTAAACAGGACCATTTAAGACCTCACATCACTATATTTGGTGAAAAATAATTTTAGATCCCCGTTTGCATGTTGGGGAACCCCACTTTAAATTGGATGTAGAATGATGTAACTGACTGCATGCGTGAGGGCTCACAGATCCCACCTTTCCACCAAATTTGGTGGGAACTACTATAGCCGTCTGCGACAAAAATGCGTGTGACAAACAGACAGTAAACCGTAAAAATGCGGCGCTTCCAAATTTCCACTGTTTACGTTATATGTTTAATTTTTTCATTTAGAAATGTGGCGTCGATGGCGAGTTATATCACGAGCACCCATGTCAAAAAAATGGCACCCATGTTAAAAAAGCCCACGATGCTGGCAGATTGGTTTATCTCCAATTAAAAAATCAAATTGTATTTTAATCTATAAGTGAATGGCTACCGTGACAACTAAGGTTTTTGGAAAATATTAAGAACTGTGACCCAACATTTTTTTTAATATTTTTTTATCCGACAAAAAACGGTTAAATATTTTTTAAAAACTCTAGTTCCACGATAGTACATGTGCTGAATCTTGCATTAAAATTTTATTCAAATCCACTGAACTGAGTTTGAAGAATGGTGGACATCAGTTAAAAGAATCCAGTTTTGAGAAAAACGCGGTTGAAAGTTCTCGTGTACGCACTGCGCACCTTTGGATTTATGGAAAACAAAAAAAATCGATATTTTGAATCCGTTGAATGAGATAAGTTAGGTTGGATAAAACTTAAGGAGAGAGAGAGAGCTAGATATGAAAGAGACAGAAAAGGGAGGGAGAAGAAATAGAGGGCAAAATGAGGTGGGGAGGAATGAGGAAAGAAAGAGCGGGAAGAGAGAAAGAACACCAGCTTGTATTATATACCAGCTAGTCTAGGGATATGGGCGGGTTTTCGACCCTTTAACGTATTTTAAACAAATTCATGAGCAACAGCATTGACTGCGAAACCCCACAAACAAACAAAAATTTGTGACCGAAAAAAAACAGATTCTACATTTCTTTTTGTCAATGATTTAAGTTTAGTTTATTTCCCCGAATACGTATTTCCTCAACATCAAATTGCTAAAGGCTAATAACGGCCTCAAATTAGATATATATAGGAAGTACAGCCTACCATTGTCAGGACGTCTAACCACTCACACCACCATAAAGTGGCCGCCTACTGATCCATGGTGCACAGACTTTTGTCTATACCACTTGCTAAAAAAAAGGTTGAAAAAACAAGGCATACATTGTGGAAACAGCTACAAACAAGTCAGGAAACCGGAAGCCCGGCACTTCGGGTATGAAAGGTTTTGTTTGTTTATTCTGTGAGTATATTTGAGTGCAGAACTATCCCATTTGTACGTAGTCCGTTATGTGTATGCATTTATCATGTCAGACTAGTCACTTTATTTTGATATTGATATTTAGTTGCAGTTTAAGTGGTAATGTCAATTTTGAGCTACTGTAACTTTGTTAGTAATAGTATGATTTTCATCAAATTTGGAGAAAACATGCTTCATACTAGAATCTATATATATAATATATATATAAATTTTCAGACCTCTAGAATAAACTTAAGGAGGGCTTTCACTTAATTTCCCCAAAAATATGGTAATATATTATTAACTTAATTTGAGCAGATAACGATATGGAAAGTATTTTCAACCCGGCACATCGAATAGAGGTAGTTTCATGATTTTTCAGATTTTGCGGTTGGGTAGTTTCTGAGAACGGGTCCGTTAAAGAAATTATCACTTTCTACCCCTCCCACTCCCCGCCTTTCTAACAGATGCCAAAAATAAGCACAGCATTGAAGAGTACTAATCAAGACCTTTCATTTGATACCCAGCATGATTATATTCGGTGAAAAAAAAAGTGGACCCCCCTTTTGCCTGTATGAGGACCCCTCTCTTAATCTCAATGTCATTCACTTCATGTCTAGGTGTTCACAGTTCCTGTCTTCTCACCAAATTTCGTGCCAATCAGTTTAGCCGTTTCTGAAAAAACTGCGTGTGATCAACAGACACGCAGACAGGATATTGTTGGGATTGGGATTCCGCTGAAATAATGGTTGGCGCAACAATCCATATTGGATCAGGGCTCTGAAGTGTACTAGAGCACTTCATTCAAGATCGTAACGGTACACTACAGTATTGTAGTACCCTATAGGAGGCAATGTGGTCAGCATTGCGCTCGCCCGAGATAATTACCCTGATTTGACTGAGTCGACTGGTATCCGATGTCAAATCGCGATACAAATTCCACTGCCACCAGTGAGATTTAAACCACGAACTTCCTGACAAAAAAAAACTAGAATCAGTTTTTTCGGACATGAATTCGGTCAATGTAGTTCCCACTCTTCCTAACATCTCGAGCCATTATCATATTTGACATTCTCTTTTCTTAGAAGAATCTTGCTGAGAAGCAGCAGCTTGCGAGATGGGTCATCGAACTAAACACTAGTTTACTGCCAATAACCTATCATAATTAGACAAAAGCCAGACATTTAACTCATCACCCAAAAGCAATAACAGATAGGCACCAACAAAAAACGACTGCAATTTTCGTATTATTAAATCATAAGAAATCCACAAGAATGATAAAAATAGTAAGCAAAGTACAATAAAATAGTAAATTAGATAAATAAACGGAGAAAATATGTTAGAAATATCCGAAAATATTGTAAGACAGAATAAACTAATAAGAATAATATTGTAAAATAATTAAGTAATCACAAAAGTCTGGGCAAACAATAAGTAAAGTCTGGAGTACGTGAGTCAGTTTTAATCCCATTAGCATCCCAGAGAAGGAAAATATATTTCAAATTGGTGCTAAATTCCATTAGCGCCAATAAAATTGGTCTAGTCAACTTTGATATATTTTTGAGTGATAATTCGTTAATTATGATATCAATGAAAAATAATTCGTATTATACAATTTCCTCTTGAGGAGTACGTGTCATTTTATCAAGCAACTGATAAGAAATTGCATGTTTTCTGCTAAATAATTAATTCAAGAAATATTGGGAAATGCGGAAAATTATTCAAAATTTCATTCTTAACGATAAATCGGTTATCTTTTTTTTATTTGAATTCAATAGTAGACCGAATTGCATGAGATGATATTTCCACTTTTATCATAGATAGATACGTTTTATGTGAGATGCTATTACAAACGAATGATAACGTCCATAATAAAAATGAGCAGCATAGCGGTTGTCAAATCTTCGTAGCCCGTAGTTCGTCACATAGAAAGTTCAACAGATTTTCGCATATAATTAACCGTACGATCTAAAGGGGACTCATTGTTTCCAAATTTGATGAAAACGCACTTTTCCCCCACTTGTTTTGCAAAACCTATTATACCTACTTATGAAAGCAATTTCTTATCCATGTTATTATGATTATCATGGAGTATATACATGTCGTAAACTGGAAACTCGGCGCTGCAGGTATGAAAGGTTTTATCGAATTTTGATATAAAAATGTTTGGGTGTACGATCGTTTCATTTATATATAGGTCGTAGTGTATTTAAATTGAATTTACCCGATATTCAATTTGCTTTAGTATTGACGTTTTATCTCGATCTCGATCTTGACGCGAAAGAGTGAATTTCGAGTTAGTAACATATAAGTTTGTTAATAATAGTGGGGTTTCTATAAAACTTTCAAGTATGATGTTTCAATAAAGCCTATATTGATGCAAATTTGTATGGAACCAGGATGAACTTAAGGGGGATTCGCAGTAAACTTATGAAATATTTTAGCAGATTCAAAAAAAGTACTTCTGGTTGACACATTATTCTCGGCAAGCGCACAAAAAAGAGTTTTACAGGTCGTGGAAAATTGCAGCTTCATGCGATGCTTCTATGTCCCGGCGTAGTGTTTTGCAAAGACGAAATCCGAATTTCCGATGGATTCCATAAATAGTAAAACGTCGGAAAACTGCCTCAAAGCGAAAAAGCTAAATAATCCACATAAGGCTTGAAATTGTGTGTGAAGCCGCTAAACTGTCTTCCGTCGCTGTAAAGATGTCGAGAATACAAATTAAGCTGCAGGAAAGTAGGAATGGCGTATCGGCTTAGTGCACTACGAGTATGCAGTGCTTATCGGGCAATTACAGGAAAAGTGGCATACTATATGTACTAGCAGGGATACTCCCCATAGACATCTGGCCGAATGAAGGTCTCTAGTCTCTACGACAAAACGTATGCAATCAGGGAGTCTAATGTGTTTAGATGCCAGCTGACACGGTATGAATCTATAGTAAAGCGGCAATTATACATGAAAACGTGGAGTTCATGCAGGAATCAACGGAGGCACCAGGTTGTAAGGGAACTGAAAGCTATTCATCAACTGCTAAGACAGGAAGAATTCCGATGATAACAAGAACAATAATGAGCCGCAGTTTAAGGGTGAGAGTCTCACATAAGTGCATAGTAGAGACCAGCAGTAGGCTCTGAACTCTTGCACCTTCCAATAATGAAAAAAGGGCAACAAAACCTTTCTTGTTTTGTTGGGACTTTTAGTCTTTAGTTTATCCCGGGTGGGAACCAGTCTACTCTCTGCCGACTTCGAGGCGTTCCCGATACCTGCGAGGAGACTTCGAGTCCGCCTGCTTTCCGTTTCAGTCCGCTGATGGACGAGATGTTTTCTCTTCCGATTGGAGAAACACTTCTTATGCGCTTCTTGCAGCCACTAGCCTTTCAACCATAAGAGGTGGAGCGTTATTGAACGTAAAACGGTTAAGGATTTTAGTGAATTGTTCCTTCCCTCTCTTCAATTGTTTGTCATTGTGAATTTCGAACTTTATGCGTTATAAATTTCGGAACTCATTGCAATCTTCGGCAAGCTTCGCTTGACTGACCAGTACAATAACAAACTCCCTTTTGTACAACACACACTGCACTGAACTTTCTGGGATTTCGTTTGTTATCAGAGCTCGGTTGTGTTACGCCCACCATAGTTTATAACCGTCAATGAGCTTTCAGTCTCTTCCTTTCATTGATTCGCTTCCATGATTTTGTAGTCAACTAGATATTGTGATCCTTATTCAAAGGACTGTTATGAAAGCAGCTCATAGACTAACCCGCTTAGATCTATCGACAAAGAGCGGAAGTGGGGGCACAGAGCATTAGAAGATTTACTGGCAGAACTGAATCCAGTTCTTACAATGCCTTCTGATTCTCGGATCCCCATACATTTGTTTGGTAGAAGATATAAAGTTACCCTCAAATGTAGAAAGCACTGGAAAGTGGTGGGATACACGGAGGTCTTCTACAAACATGGCTCCAAAATGGAACATAGTTGGGAAGCAACATATAACGACTTTTCAAGCTAAAGACATGCGATCCTAAGGGCGCCAAACTGGGTGGTTACGAGCGAAAAACAGGCACATCGCAATCCAACCAGGCGGCACTGAGCCCATAGTCCTTTGATCGCCTCGAACATCGTTCAAGTGAGCAGAAATCGTTTGAACTCTATTTCTAGATTCAATACGGTGGAACTACTCGGGGTACCAGGTCGTACCGGTGTAGAGGGAAATGAAATCTCGGTGCCTCAGAAAAGGAGTGTTCAATCTCCCTCGTTGCAGGAACGGAACCAGAAATTGGGATATCAACAGCATCGGTTAAGGTTGTCTTCATAAACTGGAAATAAGCTTACCATAATGGTGGTGGCAGAGCCTAAGTGTTGCTGGACACAACAAAATGTCCCTATCACAATCTAACATCTATACCACAAAGTTTATTTTGTCGAAAAGCAGAAAGCTTGCAGCAGAAGTATTGTAGGCGTTCTGACAGGCTATAATTCATTACTTGCTCAGAATAGGGATTATACAAGATGATAGGTGTCCCTCCTGTAATGAGGAAATGGAATTCACGGAGCATTTTGTTTGTAAATGCCCAGCCTATAGACGCATCAGACATCAGATATTTAGTACTGATGTGCTCTACTTGCAACGGGTTGCATCACATTCACTAACGGAAATCCAGCGATATGTTAACGAATTTGGGATATTCCGTTATAAGAGGGAATCCAGTGTGATGGGCCACTACGATCTGAGTGCGAAAAGGCTACTGAGAAGCTTCTCGTCCACCATAAACATATACATACACGCAGATCTTGTGAAGCCCCTTCGTGACTTGGCTGAGGACCTACACAGCACCCGAAATAAAAGCATTTGATGATGGCGGCCCAATCATTATCATCAACGGCGCAACAACCGGTATTCGGGCTAGGCCTTCCTTAATAAGGAACTGCAGACATCCCGGTTTTGCGCCGAGGCCCACCAATTCGATATCCCTAAAACTTGTCTGGCGTCGTGATCTACGCCTTCTACGTCTTCTTTTTCTATCATAGATATTGCCCTTATAGACTTTCCGGGCTGAATCATCCTCATCCACACGGATTAAGTGACCCGCCCACCGTAACCTATTCAGCCGGATTTTATCCAAAACCGGGCGGTCATGGTATCGCTCAAAGATTTCGTCGTTATGTAGGCTACAGAATCGTCCATCCTCATGTAGGGGCCAAAAATTCTTCTGAGGATTCTTCTCTCGATGGCGGCCCAATGCTCGTCGATATTCTCATGCGGATTTCTTAGGGTATCTGCTATCCGGTCAGTAAGACAACTATCTCACCGTCGAGTGATAGTTGGATCATACAAGCGCCCGGTCTCCAATTCTCTGAGAAGTGATGGACGCAACACGCAAGCAAACTTATTCGATCGTAAGATGGTGATCCTTTTCGATACCGATGGCAGAGTCTCTCTTGTTACGCACATCCAGAAGAGAACTCCTAAATCAGCTGCTGAACGCAAAGTGGTCAATCTCATTTCGTGTACGGTGTCAGTCATTTGAAACTCAACTGACCTTATGGCAGGCTTTCTGCTCCAACAATATTGAGACGTCGGAAGCTGCACAAATCCACAAAATTCACACGATTATCGTTATGGTACCAAGACCGTCTTTCGACCAAAGTGCTGTGATAGCCCACCTTGGTTTCCACATCACCCATCACGATCACAATGTCACCTTTAGGAAGCCTCTCCTGAACTGCATGCAATTAATAATAATAATAATAATAAAAAATCTACTATTCGCTCCGCGTATATTATTGATGTTGCTATCCCCCATAATAGCAACATTGAACGGAAATACGTGGAGAAGAAGGTGAACTATGAGCCATTGGCTCGGGAAATCAAAGAAATTTGGCGTCTCGAGCGGGTGGTTGTAGTTCCCATAATATTGTCAGCTACAGGTATTGTACCTAAATCCCTGACGGCTTCCCTTGATGTCCTGGGACTTTCGCACAGTCTGGTTCAAACCATGCAGAAGTACACCATTCTGCATACGTGCTCGATGTTGCGGGGAGTACTCGACGGATTCTCCCACTGACCTACCACCGGCCACCACCACCAGTGCCCCTTTAGTTTTTAAGTAGGTAGGATCGTCCGAGCCTAAATGCTTGGCACTTAGTGCTAGTATTAGGTAAAATCCGGCATCTGCCGAGATTGTGATAACTCGAAAAAAATCTACTATAACTTTGTTCCAATCCGTCAACCTTTATGTCCACTTAGTTTTTTAGATTTGAATATTGTGGTATGTATTTTGTGTGTATGTTTTTCGCTGGGATAAATTCTGAGAACGAGACCTGTTACACTTTTGGTCCTGATTTGCTCAAGCTCCACCACTTTTGAAAAGTACTTGTTGAACTCTTTCATTTGACACCCAACGTGGCCATATTGTAAGTAAAAAAAATTACACCCCCTTTCCACATGTAGGGGAGCCTAACACAAAAGCGTGCCACTCAGTGCATGTAAAGGAATCCACAGGCTACTTTTTCTTACTCAATTTTGTGACAATGGGTTCAGTCGTTTGCAGGTAAATTACGTGTGACGAACAGACGGATGGAGAGACCGAGAGTGAATTGATTTTAATAAGATTTTATTTTACACTTGCCACTGTATGTAGGTCTAGAAGTGTTCGAGTACTGCATTCATGGGCGTAACGCTACGCTAGGAAGCAATAATGTCAGCGTCGCTACTCGTAATTTTGACCTTGATTTGACTCAGGTGCTCATTCACAACTAAGTTCGCTGGCATCCGACATCAATTCAAGATTTGAACGGCGCTCGTTAGGCACCACAGTTTATTGATTTCACATATTTCCCACAGCTTTAATCGGTCGTTGTACGTCAGGACGTGAGCATTTTCAACCTCACATTTTATGGTCTTTTCTTAATTTGAATAAAAGGCCCTCAGTTTCACATTCACGGTGAATGTTTAGATTAAGGAAATATGCTAGCCAACAAGATGGAATAACATCCTTGAGAGTGCCCCGCAAGGTATTATTCTGAATATTCTGATTATTTCGTGGTTGAATTTTCATCATAATGTCATTTTAATAAAAAAAAGCTTCACAATCCTTCAGTCAAGGAAAAATTTCGTGTTGTTGATAAATCCCTCAAACCATCTTTTCCCAACTTCATTGAAACTTTATAGGTTTTTCGCTCAATTTCCCTTATCAGTTTAACGACCGTCTTCATCTTTTGATATGCAGACCTTAAAATGTCCAATAAATTTTCATAAAGTCAATATTTACGAGCTCGATTGCCCGTAGCACAAAACAGAATCAAAACCGTTTGAAGTATCTTCCTGGATAAACAGTGACGAGGTGCACGGGCAAGAAATAGGAGGACGAGAATTCTTTTCCGTAGTAGCGGGAGTACGAGGAGATGTTTGGTAATAGAACAGTTTGTTATACTTAGGAACATTTTAAGGAAAATAAATGGCTGAATATTAATCCCGACAGAATTTGAATGGTAGGTTTGAAATCGTTGGAAAGCTCATATTGATTCGGGTAGACGTGCAAGGAAAGTACTTGGATGTTGACGTATACCTGCATATACATATAAGTGTATACCTCTTCACAATAAATCCTTGTTACTCTCTGCGGTGTACGCTATGATTCTTTTTGTAGTAAACATTCTTTAAAGTTACCAGTAATCTAATAAGTTTGTATAGATTGTTAGACCCTTCTTTTATTATTCCAAGTTTTTACTTTTTTCCTTATTATTCATCCACCCGAACTCCCATGAATTGTTTCTCACTCAATGAGTTTCATTTCTACTCAAATTTACACTTCAAAGAATATTTTGTTTTTAATTACACCTCCCAGCAAATAGAGTCCATACTCTGTACATAATTAAAAGCTGTACTTTTTTGATATTCCTGGAATTAATTGTCCAATTAGTGTACTTTTTGAGAGGACTTTGTGCAAAACTTTATAATTATACAGAATAGAGGTTTTGTACACGGGAAAGAAGAATATTGTCATCCTGCAGTATCCTATGTCACAAAGGGCTGTGCGGCAATAAATGTCCTGATATTCATTCGAAAACTAATTTAAGTACTAACTTATGCTAATTTAACATACATCTAATTTCTTTCTAATTACATATTCACAATTACGATCAGAACAGAAAGTATAGGATTGTGTGTCATACGGACACGGTTTGAAATAATAAAAAACTTGTTGGTTCTTTTTCGTTGGTGGAGATATTTATTCTTGCAAGTCCCGCACGAGACTTGTTAGCACTGATGAAGTGAGGAAGTGGTTTCCGAAATATCAGTATTTGCAAGAATAAATATCTACACCAACGAAAAAGAATCAACAAGTTTTTTATTATTTCAACTAATTAGTCGTTGGAAACACCGCAAAATTACACTCGGACGGACAAGGTCATGCCATTTTTCTTCCTTTCAGCCCCTATTCTTTACATTGAGTAACCTAACGCTTTTAGCGTTGACTAAGTCCTTTTATTATTTCTCGGCTTGTTCATCAAACTGCAACGATATATTTTCTTCATATTTTCACTAGTGATCAAGATTAATCCAAATTCACCACCGTGAATCAAGAGAGAAGAGCTTTTTAAGGTTGTGTGAAACAAAACCTTATTAGAATCGAGTCAGTGGCTGTCTGTCTTTTTTTTAAGGAGGTGGAAATCTTACAAAGACTCTGGCCTGGGCACGCCAGAGTGCGGGATTTTTACCTACTAAGAACTGACTGGTCTCATCGCTGTTGCCATCTGCTTATGGATCTCTCTCTTTCGGCTTTTTTCACCTGCGATAAGGGAGAGATAGATTTGGTGTTGTAAATGTTCATCATTTCGGTTACCAGGATGTCAATCGGCATCAATCCCGAAATGACGAACGCTGCATTCTCTGAGACGGTCCCGAAGGCAGAAGACACCCTTAAGGCTGTTCTTCTGTAAACCGTACTCAGTTTATATTCATTGCCTAAAACCTGCAGCGCGTTTCCCCAAACTGGGACTGCATACAGCGTGATAGAACTCATCGCCCTCGCCATGAGCAGCCTGCAAATATGTCGCGGTCCTCCTACGTTCGGTATCATCCTTGCGAGAGCCATACTCGTGGTGGATGGAAGTGATGATACGATTCCCGATTCTAATGGAGGCGTAATTTCTTTTGCGGCGCTTAGTGAAGAGGACCGCTTCCGTCTTTTCCTCAGCGAGTGCCAGTCCAGCACTCTCTAACCAAGCCTTAACAACACTGATTGCTTCGCTTGAGTACAACTCAGCATCCCCGAGATGCTTTGCGACCACAACCAGTGCTATATTATCGGCGTATCCCACCATCGTGGCCTCCTCCGGAATCGGAAGGTTGACCACATCATTATACATGATATTCTACACTAGTGGGCCCAGTACAGAGCCCTGTGGGACACCCGCGGAGACAACGTACTCCTTGGGTCCATCACCGGTATTATACCAGAGTATTCGCTCATGAAAACAGCTATCTATAATAGCGACGAGGTAGGTGGGAACACCAATCGTCGC
Organism: Hermetia illucens; assembly: GCF_905115235.1. Taxonomy (NCBI): domain Eukaryota; kingdom Metazoa; phylum Arthropoda; class Insecta; order Diptera; family Stratiomyidae; genus Hermetia; species Hermetia illucens. The sequence goes on along the minus strand of NC_051849.1, from coordinate 93,023,532 downwards.
CAGAGACTTTCGTATAAGGTTCCAATTGGCCGAGTTGAATGCATTCCTCACAGCCAGGGTTACCACCACACAATATTTGCTGGTACAACCCCTTCCGTGAATTGCATTTTCAACCAAGCCAGTAACCATTTTGATGGCATTAATGGTTGATCTGGCTTTACGGAGCACATACTGCCTATCTGAAAGGCTCCCTTGGCTCTCGAAAAGTGGGAGTAGTCGATTATAAATACTCCGCTCCAACATTTTCCCCATAGTGTCTACAAGACATATGGGTCTATAGGAGGACGGTTCCCCTGGAGGTTTGCCAGCCTTAGGCAACAATACCAGCTTCTGCCGCTTCCACGGTGCTGGAAGGATACCTTCGGACATGCACGTTTTAAACAGCTCCGCGAGCACATTCGGCCTACATTTTGAAAATTGGTGAGAGTGTGTAATCTGGTGTTCCCTTTACATGCAGTACATGATGCTATTTTGCGTTTAGTTTAAGGGGGCTCCCCATACATGTGAATGGAAGGTGCCAATTTTCGTGAATTTCGACTTCTGGAACCTGTATGACGTCAATACCACACTGAAGAGAGTTCGTATGAATGGGGTCGGAATATATATGCGTATATGCGTGCTAATGAAGTTTGCGGGTAGTGCGTAATTCAGATAGATATAAGAAGTAAATCGGAAATATGGATAAGATCGATTTATATACGTGCATATATGTGTACAGTATTCGGGAATAGGTAGTTTGTTTGTTTAGGGTGAGCGTAATATCTACGGCTGTAATATGTACGTATGTCTCTTAGATGGAAAAATATTAAGGAATATGTTTGATTTGTAGCTATGTACGGATAGAAAAATGTGCATTGAAATTTCTTACATAAGATGAACACAAAACCTTTATACCCGAAGCGCGAGCTTCCGGTATTTCGACTTGTTTAAAATCTATAAGTAGGAAAGTGCAAGTTTGTGACTATTGCAGCTTAACTAAAATGTCCGGTCGATATAGACTTACTTATTTCGACCTAGCCAGGATCGGGACCATGGGTGCAGTCTTTTGAAAACTTTAGTTCCTCGCCTCGCTACTGTGAATTCATTGTGCCTTTGATGTTCGCTCTACGATTGATTTCGTACTCATACAAATTTGGCAGTTCAAACGGGAACCAAATATTACTGGTCCCATATGCCAGAATAGATCAAGGTAACTTGGATGTGTTCAGATAGCTGAGTGGCTAGAGCACAAGTTGTCGTACGGAAGGTCGCGGTTCAAATCCTATTGGTGGCAGAGGGTTAGAGGGACGTCGGATGCCAGTCAACTCAACTGTGAAGGAGTACCTGAGTCAAATCAGGGTGATAATCTCAGGCAAGTGCAATGCTGACCACATTGTCTCCTATATGGTACTGTAACCCTGTAGTGTACCGTCACGGTAGTGCTTCCGCTCATCCTTTTGTATTCTCCACTGGAATTCAAGAGGGTACCTCTTTTACATAATATGAAAGAGGAGTGCGAAAAACGTGAAGAGGATGAAATGTCTAAGAGGAGAAAAAAACTTATCTTCTCATGTTAATTTAATTGCCTCAATAAAATTAAGTTTGGAATTTAACGAAACCTCCCTTTCATTAGGACGAAAACTGGGGAAATAGCAGGAAGAAAAGCCAGAACAAAATATCTCTGAAATCAACCAAGGATGCAACCAACCAAATCACCAGTCTAGAACATACGATATTTAATGCGTAAATAGCAAAAAGTACAGATCGGACAAACCGGATTCAGAAATATGGAAACTCTCTTTTTTTTCTTTCCATTTCGTTCGATGAAATGCTTGATCTGGATGCAGTCACGAGGCCTTCAAATCAACATTCAGCGTATCAAGCCACTGTTGTTTTCGCCGGCCTTTCGGTCACATCGACTTGAATGTTCAGACCAATCTTGGCTAGTTATCGTTAGCGGCAGTTATATGACAATTCCATCGGAAATGCCTGCCTCGGAATTTTTCCATGATCAGTGCAACCCCATATCGATCGCGGGTATCCCCATTTCGGATGTGATCAGGGGATGTCACGCTACTAGGCCAACACAAGATCGTTGTCCCCCGAAGGCGCCGTTTATTGTCTCTTATAGTCGGCCAACATCCAGAATCCTAGAGGACGACAGGGCGGATGACATTACGGTAAATTTTAGATTTGAGACGTTTGTTGATACGTCGACCACCAAGAGCGCCGGTTGTGGAAGGCTACTTTATCCATGCTGCGCTGATACGTGAAGCAATTTCATAACCCAGTTTGGCTGATAACACTGACCTAAGCTATTTAAATCGCTCAGTTCCGGGCAGGTCACTGCCATCGACAGTGAAAGTGCCTGTTTCATGGGGATTGGTCGTTAAAAATCAGTTTTCTCCAATTTAATCTGAGACCGCATTGCATAAGGCGATCATTCCACTTTTTGCTTTGTAATGCCGGGAAAACATTACCAACTTAAAGCAGTGTGTAGGGCACTGGACGTTGGATATCCCGTGTGACAGTGGCCATAACAATAACAAATAGGAATGGTAAAATTTCACATCCTTGATGAACACCGAAAGAGACACAACGTCATTTTGATACAGCTGCTATACTTCAAACTTTACTTTTCGGACCGTGGTAGAGCAATTTAATCAGCGCATGAGTCCTTCCGGTACTAGATGTTTTCGTAAAGTATACCAGATGAGTTTGTGTGGGTCGAACGCTTTCTCCAGATTCGCTTTTCTGAATCTGGAAAAAGCGTTTGTAAAGAGGCGCTTTTTCTCATGGTATTTCTCTAAGAGTAACCACGCAGCGTATATTGCGTTAGTTGTTCTGCAGTTCTTAACAAATCCGGCTTGACCCACGGTTATTACAATGATTTCGCAAATTGTCAAGAATGATTTCGAAAACCTTCATGGTGTGGAATAGTAGACGGCAATTTGAATTTTCTGCTGAGTACCTTTCTTTTTCCCTATTGAAACTGTGGTACTTCCGTTTTCCTCACCTCTTCGCTTTCCAGAGCTCAAATGCATGTCGTCAGGTCCTGTCGCTTTCCCCGATTTCATTCAATGGCGCTGACAAGTGGAATTACTCCAAATGTCGGCAATGCTTGTGGAAGTGGAGAATCAACAAATTTTTCCGTTAAAATCTGCTCGCCATCTATCCGTCGCGGCTAGTTGATCGGTAAGCAAAGTACCGTTCCAATCATTAACATGACAGAAGTGTTTGATATCCTTTTTTAAGGTTTAAGGGTTAACCTTATTAAAATCGGTTTACTGTCTGTCAGACTGTCGTTTTTTTTTTGAGGAGGTGGAAATCTTCAAAAGACACTGGTCTGGCTACACCAGCGTGTGGGATTTTTACCCACTAAAACCACCCCCAACTCCCTCCCTGCCCCGCGGAACCACCATTAGGTATTACATCACGGGGCGGAGTCAGCTCACTCTAGCTTAATCCCATTTCTTCTTTACGCGGCGCACGTGACCGCGCTTTTCTTCTTTCCTCTGCCTTTCGCAATTTATCTTGAATAGATGCGATCATGGAGTTGACCGCATCCCAATTCTATTGATGTGCTAGCATTTTCGGCACCAGATTTTCAGGTACCAGCACCTCTCCTAGAGTCTCCTCTAGATTCCTCCTTTCTTCCACAAATCTCGGACAGTGGAAGAATACATGCTCTGGGTCGTCTGGGACTCCCTCACTATTTCGAGAGTCGGGTGAGGTCTCCAATTTAAACCTGTGAAGGTATTGGAGATATCCTCCATGTCCCGTGAGAAACTGGGCGAGATTATAATTAATCTCTTTTCGAAGCCAGTCTTAGTTTTGACATTTCTTAGGAAGGTGCGGAGTGCGGGGGGCTGAAAATGATCATTTCTTTAAGGGGGCCATTCTGAGAAACTGCACAACCGAAAAATCTGAAAAAAATCAGAAGGCTGCCACTATATGGTGCCTGGGCTCCGAAGTACCTGCCATACCGATATCTGTTCAAATAAAGTAATAATAGTATATTACTATAATTTTTAGTAATTGGCTACAAAACCCCCCTTAAGCTTATCCTAGCACCACGAAATTTTGCAGTGATGTAGGCTATGATGTAGAGCATAATCTTACCAAGTTGCAAGTGGAAATCGCACTATTACTAACAAATTTATAATAAGTCAAAGTTATTGCTTCTTTGAAAGTTGAAGACTATGAATGCCAATATCGCCCGAAAGTGGATACTCTCACATTATATTATATATGGATATATTACATGCTACGTACTAACAAATACACAAAACCTTTCGTACCTGAAGCGTCCAGCTTCCGGTTTCCCGACTTGTTTACGTCTTTGTTCAATGTAATCCAGGTATACAATAGTAGATAATAATTTCAAAGATCAGGATTTGGAGCCTATACAATTTTGGTCCATATTTCAGCTTATTGCTAACTAAAGGATTTAATCTATATTGTACTCTGAGCAAAAGAAAATCCTAGTTTGTTAACCTTATCACTAGCTTAGAACACTAAACTTATTTTATCCAGGTCGTTCTAAATAGATATTAAAATTACAGAGAAGGCATTATGAGAGTTTTGACTGGATGAAACTGATGTTAATTTCGCTAAAGTATCTTGCATTTTTGGCAATGTTAGCAATAAGATGAAGATGGTTGGTGGAATAATTTGAAGGTTTGTTCAGAATTAATCTCAAGCATTTGTTTTGAGCGATTTGAAGCTTTGCGGCTGCGATTTGAAACTTTGTGACTGTTTGCGCACTGACGCCATACTGGGGCAGCGTAGGTGACAATTGGTAGGATAGTAGTTTTATATAATAACAAATTGTTCAATTGCAAAAGACGAGATTTCCTGCAGATAAGTGGATATAACGAATGTGCGCACTTTGAGACTTTCAGTAATATACTTTTTACATAATTTTTGAATATAAGCTTCTTGTCAAGGTTTAAGCCTAAATAATCGATGGAAGAACTCCAGGGAATGCTTGTATCAATGAAATTTCAAAGAGTCTCTCCTGGTAAGTTACTTTTTTTTTATTTTACTAGTGGATAAAAATGATCTGGTTTTAGAAGCATTGATCTTAATACGCCAACGAAAGAAATATTGATAGCGTTTATCCGAAAATGTTATAAATTTTCTAATATGGATTGCTTATTTGCCCGCACGGAATACAGGTATGGTCAGCGAAAACTGCCAGTTGGCATTATGGTGTTTCTTGGATGTATGCTGTAAATATGTTGAGCAGAAAAGGACTTAAACTAGAACCTTGTGGTACACGCAAAGTAGGTTTGGATGATTAAAATAAGATAAGATTCTCAATGTTTAGAGTGACCATTCCTACGAATTATTTTTCATGAACAGCTTGCCGTATATCACTAGTTACTCTGAAAATTTGGCAGGTGGTAGAAAATCCAAATTTGGAAACCAAACTGAAATCTGGGATAGTTTGGTTGATTTCTGAGTGTTTCTGCGGTTTCGAGACGAGAATTTTTTGAATAGTTTACTTACTTAATTATCTAAGCAGACATAATGGACGATAGTTTCGGGTTAGTTTTGCTCTTCGCCCTTTGACTATGATGATTGCCGTTATCCAATCTGTCGGGAAGAATGAAAGCTTGAGAGAGGAGTTAAAAATGAAGGCCAGAAGGACAATTGTTTTCCTTGCCAAGTTTTTTAAAACAAAAACTGGAATTTTGTCATAATCGGGTGCTTTCCTATCCTACCTACCTACCCGCGGTTTGGAGGTAAAGGCATACTCTTTATTGTTATTTGGATAGTGTCTTCAACTAACATATATCTAAAAAGGTTATCTCAAAACTATCTTAAACTAACGTTTCTCTAACAAGATTATCTTGTTACCTGGGTGTTTAGTGGTCCAGTGGGCTGCGGCAAAACTTTCAGCAAAAAGTTTAGCTTTTTTTAAATCATTGATTATTAATTTTCCTTCAATTCTTAGAGATGGGATTGACTTCCTTCTGTTTTTTTTTTGAAGGGGTCTTGTAAATTTTCCAAAATTTATTCGATCCTTTCTCAAAATTAGATAACAAAGCGTTCCATCTCAAATTTCGCAATAAGGATAGTTTACGTTGGATCAGTGTACTGAGAGGTTCAGTTTCAGACCATGGTAAAAGCAGCGGAAATGCTGCCATTTTCTTCTTTACGAATTTCTTTGCCGAATCATTTCTCCCGTTTCATTATCTAGAGTTAGGAATGAATAGTCCGATCTTTTAGTAATTAGTGGAGTACTGAATTTTATTGCATTCCAAATATTACTAGTGAACGTTGATAACATAGTATCGACTACGTGAAGTTCACTGACGCTATCCAAATTTAAGCAATTGAGTTCAGTGTTTTTGCTTAGGAATTTCCTGAATGAACTCCAGTTTGTATAATACTTTCAAAGCAAAAGGGTTCAGAGATGGGAGTAATGGGTTTGGTTCAACTCCTCCTATTGAAGTGAAAACAGGAAGATGAGGTGAATTAAGTGCACATAAGGCATAAATGTCTCTTCCATTGACTTTGCTGAGTAAGAGGTTAATCCTGGAAGTGTAGCCGCTACCTGCGAAGAAAGTAGGTTCGGGAGGTGCTTGCGAGAGAACATCGTAAAGAAATTTGCCAGTCTCATTTGATAACTTCGCCTCCCGGAAATAAACTGTGAAAATTGGAGTGTTTAAATCATCGAGTTTAATTCCTGCAGCTCCATTAATTTCAGTCTTTGGAACCGGTAAAACTGAGTGTCGGTTGTTGTTTTTCACCCATCTTGCAATGCCTCCTTCCCTAACGTCTTGTGTTCGATATCCTGTGTGCGTTAGAGTTGGCTTTTCAATAGTCGACACAAATCTTTCTTGGCATACCGTGTGTCCGCTCTATTATAAGGATCTGGTCGGCGACAGCGATCGCTTTCTTTGCTTCCCGGTTGGCATTTCTGTAGATTTGCCTATTGGCGTTTTCTTTAATGGACCTTTATTTTAGCATCGTCATTTCAAAGCCAGTTTGATATACCAAATTTTCATAATTAAACGGTAAAGAGCGCCACCGTCAGTGCGTACTCCTAACCCCTTCCCCCATGGCACCTGTTGTCGGCTGCGTTTTCGCCCACATGGCCATTAAGGTCACCTGCAACGATGATATAGTCATCAGCCGACACGTTACATGTTTTTGCATCGTCATTGTCAGAAGGCATCCTTCTCGGTCGATCATGCGATGCGATCAGCTGATATAATGGTGAGTTTCATCAGTCGGTCATCAAATCATTTTACTGCTTTAATGAAATCACGGATACCCTCTGAGATGGCAATGCCAACACCGTTTTGAGTGTGTGGGCTACCAAATAGAGAAGTTTATAGCCATTTTTACCATGTTGGACTTTTTATAGAGCGCAGATATCAATCCAGCGAAGATCTTCTTCGAGATTTTTTATTTGCTTAGACTAATTTACTGGCTTTTATCAGAACCCTATAATTTCTGTTCTTAACGAGATTGAATGCATTATCTTCTTCGGTCTGCCGCAAAACTTCAACCACATATATTTCATTTATCTCTTTTCGTTATGTCAGCATTTTATTTTTGTTATACTGAGGATCCTACAAAGTTCGTTGCCTCTAACCCTGCTCATTTATCTGGGTTTGGAACCAACATTCTTTGTAAATTACGTGGCGGAGATCTTATGGAGAATGAAGGGTGTATCAGGATATTTGATCAGCAAAACATCTGACAGACTCTTCAATAAAGGAAGTTGGGGATGAACGTGGAGAGTACGCACAGGTTATTATGAAAGGGGAGCAGTCCACAGAGTAATAAGGGGCGGGTGTATGAAAAGCTTAAACCTTAATATTGCATATCAGGCTGAGACGTTTGGAAGTAGGGAACATATTAAAACTCTTCTTCTATAGTTAACGGGTATACCGTAACCATTTAAGGATTGCAGCGGATCTTCTAGGACGCGGCATAACTTTCCTTGGCGGTATTATTGTGTATATTATGTATGTTATCTTTATAGCTAATAAGTGGTTTCTTTAGATTACAACAGTTCTCGTTAGAAGGAAAAGAAATAGTAAGAACTAACAAGAAGAACTTTCATGCAATGTAAATTTGGAATCCAGATTAAAACCATTTTCGATCTATCCACCACTTCTAATTTTTTGTCTCGTTTTCTTTATCATCACTGAAAGGCAAACGCTCTACACCGGCAAATAATCCTGAGTTGCTGCAGAATATAGTGAACACTCACTAGCCAGGGGATGTGAACTACCTGATTTTTCTTGCATTACAAGCAAACCCGGAGACAATACCTGTGGGTAGAATCTCTAATATCACCCTGAAAGTGGCCACCAGTTACGCTTGTTCAAGTTTTTACGATATACTTTTCAAAAATGGAAGTTAAAAAAGTTAATACTCCTTCCAAAGGCAGGTAAAACATCGGGTATTTTTCCTCACCAATATGTCTGGTCTACACCATTGGCAAACTATTTGAACGAGTAATATAAAATTGCTACTGCAGAAAAGGAAGGAGGCATTTCCGACAACCAATTCAGATTTCGTAAGGCGAAATTAACCGTCGAAGCTATCCATATGGTGAATAGCCTGCCTCGGGCTGCAACAGAAGATGTTAAAAATGTGTTCAACACTGAAAAATGAACGAAATTCGTAAAAGCCTTAGCCAAACTACAGGCCCTGCAATACATTGTCCGCATTGTTGTTGAATATCCTCTTGAAGGAACTGTCCTTCAACTCAGACGATTCACTGAAATTATTCTTATTAGACTGCAGAGCACCACAGAGTTCGGTTCTAAGTTCCCTAATGTGGTTAATTATGTACGGTAGAGTGTTGGCGCTAAGCCTTCTTAAGAGCTAAGGCTTTGCGGATGACATATCGGAAAACGCCTAGACAAGATCGAGATCCACGTTAATGAAGTGATGTGCATTTCAAGTAAGCAATGTTTATCGGACAACATCAGGAGAAACGGCACATGTATTAGGAGGGATGCTCTCCATAGGCATCTTGACGGATGAAAGTTGGCATCTCTACGACGGACGAAGTGTACGCAATCGGGGCAGGTAGCGTATTTCTACGGCATGTACCTCGATGGGAATCTATCGCAGAATGGCAAAAGAGATGGGAAGAATCACAATCTGGTCATTGGACATATCGCATCTTCCCGGTCATTCGAAAATGGGCTGAAAGAAGCCATGCAAAATAAAATTATGAGTTAATGCAGTTTATAAGTGGATATTAGTTATCTACATCGATTAGATCACAACGAGTCACCATGCCGCCCAACCGGCCGAGAATGTGGAGTTATATATTGTATATTGTATTTTATTTGATTGCTCTGGGTTTATCGCATGTCGAACTAGATTGGAGGCAGTCGCAAACAGTCACTTTACACCGAAAAATATTACATAGTTTACGCTGTCGTCAATGGAGCCAAGTTATAAGGGAGCTGAAAACTATTCACCAACATCCTAGGTAGGAAAGATTGCGAAGAAAACAAGAAAGGGAGAGAACCATAATGAGTCGCAGTTATGGGGGAAGCTACATTAAAAGGCCCTTTTTCGCGAACTTTTATGAGATATTTTTTAGTGGGGAGTTATTTTGAATTTAATTAAATTTCAATATTATGTATACTGCTCATATTACCAAGAACTTAAGAAGCAGAGTCCAGCCGGATCAGATCTTCAGAGCCAGCCCGTAGCATTCACAAAGGAAAGCAACTCTCCGACCCTGCAGCTAGAAATCTCGCTGAGGTCCCCAAAGAATGGTTTACCCAGTGTCCGCAGCCTAACTCTAGCCAGAGCTGGGCAATCGCAGAGAAAGTACATGAGGGTTTTCCTTCCTCCTCCGCAGCTTCGGCAATGCGAGTTGTAGGGTAAACCGAGCCCAGCGGGATTGTCCCCTATACGCCAGTGCCCCGTGCAGACCGCCGTAACTGTCAGCTGACTCATCGGTTTATCTTCTTCAGTTTCCCACACTTTGAACCCAAAATTCAGCATCATCTGGGATAACGACAAAAGTTGTCTCGAATTTTTCTACAATTTGTATAGACTCGTTACGCCTCAGCACTATAATAACAAAATATCTGCAGAATGTCCAGCATCATTTGCACTCCTATGTATTAAGAACCGTTAGAAATGCATTTGATAATATATAGCAAAAAGGTTAAAGATAGTTTTCCAAGTATCCGAAAACGTTTATATTAACATTGAACATTTTTTGTTGGGAATGAAAAGGTGAGAGGCCTTTGTAAATAAAATCAATAATAACAAGTCGGAATACCGGAAGCTCGCACTTCGGGTATAAAGGTTTTGTGTTCATCTTATGTCAGAAATTTCAACGCACATTTATCTATCCGTATATAGCTACAAATCCAACATAATCCTTTATATTTTTCCAAACTACGAGACATACGTACACATTACGCTCACCCTAAACAAACAAACTGCCTATTTCCGAATACTGTACACATATATGCACGTATATAAATTGATCGTACCCATATTTCCGATTTACTTCTTATATTTATCTGAATTAGGTACTACCCGCAAAGTTCATTAGCACGCATATACTATATACCTACATACACACATGTCTGGTTGGAGTAATTGATATTCGCATACAAATGATTAAAAAACTAAAACAAAATAATTCTTTGCGACCCCATCCATAACAACTCATTTCGTTGTGGTATTGACGAAATGATATGTGATGATGACGTCATGCGGGTTGTAGAGTGCACGAAATTCACAAAACATGGTAAAGTTTTACCCCCTATAACTTTGTTAGTAATAATTGGATTTTCTTCAAACTTGACCAAACTCTGTACTATGTTTTTCGCTATATGCATGCTAAATTTTGTACTTCTGGGATGAACATAAGGGGGGGTGCCGGGTAAATTTCTAAAATGTGGAAATATACTATTATTAACTTTATTTGTGCAGATATCGGAACCGGATATATTTTGAGGCCTAGATTTCGTAGAGATGCACCACTGTGATTTTTTTCAGATTTTTCGGTTGGGTAGGTTCTGAGAACGAGACCTGTTACACTTTTTGGGGGTCATATTTTGAGCCCTCACTCCCCTATGTTTCACCCAAGATCAAATATTGAACCAGTTTCGAAAAGTACTAATTGAGACCTTTCATTTGATACCCCACATGGCTACATTCTGTGAAAAAAAATTTTGCACCCTCCTTTCACATGTATGGAAGCCCCCCCTTAAGCTTAACACAAAATGGTGTCAGTTGCTGCATGTAAAGGGAACGGCAGATTACATACTCTTACCAATTTTCGTGATGATCGGTTCAGCCGTTTCCGAATAAATCGGCTGTGACAGACAGACAGACAGACAGACAGACAGACAGACAGACAGACAGACAGACAGACAGACAGACAGACAGACGGACAGACAGACATCGAATCGATTCTAATAAGGTTTTGTTTCACACAAAACCTTAAAAAGTACACCTTGAGACCAACAATTTTCTGTCCGAGGAACTGGAGTTGCAAAGAGGAATTCGTTATCGGCTCGGTAGTTGTTGCAGGACGAGCAACTAGAGGCCAAAGAAATCTCTTTGCTATGTTGATTACGTTAAGACTTTCGACAGCGCATTGCATTGATCTGAAACTAATAAAGTGTTTGCCTACAGTCATGGAAGGGTGGCATACCATCTTATCAGTGCATACATCAGAGGGTGCCAATACCTTAGAGCCAATCTCTATAATGAGAGGCATCTTCTAGGGGAATTCTTCGTGTCCCCTTTGGTTTTGCATGGGACTGCAACCCCTTTCATGGCTACCGAATGATGCTAGAGGGCATAGTTTTGCAATAAAATATGGCCTACGTGCTAAATGCGAGCTCACACACTTGATGTACTTAGATGACATTAAGCTGTATGCTGGTACTGACGACCACCTTAGAAGTCTGTTGCGAATAGTTGACATGTTCAGCTGTGATATTTGGAGTTTGGATTAGACAAGTGCCGAATCCAAGCCATCCGTAAAGGTCATCACGAGCCTCCAGATCGAAGCTATAACCGAGACGAACTTCCACAAATACCTCAAAATTTTGTAATGAACCCATGTTCGAGTTGGTGATCTGAAGGATGCTGTGCTGTAAAAATTTCTGTGAAGTGTAAAGCTGGTACTGAATTCACCTGACTCTGTCTTCGCCATCTTTTCACTGTCCTATCCATTCGGAATATTGCCGTGGACGAGAACTGGCAAGTTCTAACTGATCGCCATATTCCACACAACAAGCTATGCATAAATATACCATTCTGCATACGTGCTCGATGTTGCGGGGAATTTTCGACGGGTTCTCCCATTGGCCTACCACTTGCCACCACTACCAGCGCCCTTTTATAATTTAAGTAGGTAGGATCGTCCGAGTCCAAATGCTTGGCACTTAGTGCTAATATTAAGTAAAATCGGGCATCTGCGGAGATTGTGACAGCTCGGAAAAATAAAAAGTACCATTTGAAAAATGAAAAGTTGGTATGAATAATTAGAATCTGGAAGGTACGTAACGGAGACGCTACGGAGGCTAAACGTTAAAAATAATTATGCTGCATATTAGTAAATGAGTTTTCTCGTCCGCTGATCAAAGAATGAACGAAATGGTATGACATTCCCCACGCATACGAGGTACGATTAGAGTTGATATACATATAATATATGAAGGGGGTGTAAAAGTGTATTTCTTGATTGCAGTGACGAAAGTTGGCCATCTTCTATATAAGGTTTTTTTCTATTCTTTAAGTTCCAGTGTGAAACAAAACCTTATTAGAATCGATTCGATGTCTGTCTGTCCGTCTGTCTGTTTGTCTGTCTGTCTGTCTGTCCGTCTGTCTGTCTGTCACACCCGATTTATTCAGAAACGGCTGAACCGATTGTCATGAAAATTGGTAGGAGTATGTGCTCTGCCGTTCCCTTTACATGCAGCAACTGACGCCATTTTGTGTTAAGTTTAAGGAGGGGCTCCCCATACATGTGAAAGAAGGGTGCAAAACTTTTTTTCATAAAATGTGGCCACGTGGGGTATAAAATGAAAGGTCTCAATTAGTACTTTAAGAAACTGGTTCAATATTTGATATTGGGTAAAACATAGGGGAGTGAGGGCTCAAAATATGACCCCCAAAAAGTGTAACAGGTCTAGTTCTCAGAACCTATCCAATAGAAAAATCTGAAAAAAATCTCAGTAGTGCATCTCTACGAAATCTAGGCCTCAAAATATATCCGGTTCCGATATCTGCACAAATAAAGTTAATAATATTTCCACATTTTGGAAATTTACCCGGCACCCCCTTATGTTCATGCCAGAAGTACAAAATTTGGCATGCGTATAATGAAGAACATAATGCACAAGTTTGAAGAAAATCAAACTATTATTAACAAAGTTATAGGGGGTAAAACTTTACAATTTTTTGTGAATTTCGTGCACTCTACAACCTGCATGACGTCATCATCACATATCAATTTGTCAATACCACAACGAAGTAAGTTCGTATGAATTGGGTGGAAAAGAATTATTTTGTTTTAATTCTTTGATCATTTGTATATGAATATCAATTATTCCAACGAGACATGTGTGTATGTAGGTATATAGTATATGCATGCTAATGAACTTTGCGGGTAGAGCCTAATTCAGATAGATATAAGAAGTAAATTGGAAATATGGGTACGATCAATTTATATACGTGCCTATATGTGTACAGTATTCGGAAATAGGCAATTTGTTTGTTTAGGGTGAGCGTAACATCTGCGGCTGTAATATGTACGTATGTCTCGTAGTTTTGTAGCTGTATACGGGTAGAAAAATGTGCGTTGAAATTTCTTAGATAAGATCAACACAAAACCTTTATACCCCAAGCGCGAGCTTCCGGTATTCCGACTTTTTTTATTTTGATTTCGAATAATTGCATATACGCATTTGTCGTATTGTTTATGGCAGCATGGGAGTTCTACAGTTATATTATTATTATAGGCAATGTTTACATTTGTCGTGCCATTTACTTTTGGGTGTTTTCCGATTGCTTTCGCCACATTATCAAATATTTTTTCATGACCCAGTTGTTGGATTGCAGTTTTACAGTCTAGATCTTTTTCGCTCCTTTTGGAAATTTATATTTTCATTGTCTTCATATTCCACAAATAGATGAATGTAAATATATCCATTAGGTGGGATAATTTATCCCATCACAGAATTTCATTTCCATAGTTTCGTTTTGTTAAAAATTTATTGGATCAATTAAGATAAAGTTAACAAAATGCCGCATATTTTGAATTAACATCACAAAAGTAGTAAATATCATAAAATTGCAGATCGGAATACGGCTTTTATTGGACACCGATAATGGTTATAAATGTATCTTCCAAAAACAGATACTTGTAATTATATATATTTGTGGATTGTCTTGCTTGAAAGTAGGTTTATAGCTTGGTTTATAGATGCATTGATGCTAGGTATATTGCACACGTCGCTCGTCAAGAACAAATAACCCATAAAGTGATTTATTGGAAATTTACATTTATCCAGGTTCCTTCCAATATAATTTGAAAAAAATTTACAGCCAATAAGGACTGTAAAGGTATGGATAAAGGGCAAGAAAAGTAAAGAAAAAGTATACAACTCAATTATCAAATCGCAATATAGATATCTGTGTATCTGATCTTTGTATGCAAATTATGAATACATAATTCCAATTGGCAAAGGCCGTCAAAGGGTAGTACAGGTTCCAGGATGAAAACTTGGATTAGTACTCACGATCAAGCAAAAAACCTAGGAAGCGCCTACTGAACCAACGCTAACAGCTGAATCACGAAACGCTATATCCACCACTAGGTGGTGATCGCCGGGAGTTCTTTCTTAATGAAAAACTGCAGACGGAGAAAGATGAAGGCGAGTCTCCCGCGGCTAGGAACGGGATGAATTGAATCAACAGGTCCCTTATGTTGGTGTCGGGTTGCCACGAATCTAGAAAAGGCGGCTAGGAATGGCTGGATTACACTACAATAGACCCGGCAGCAAAAATGGATACATGATTTGAACATTTTCACATGGACCGGGTTTCTCCTGTACAGATTAAAAGCTGTTAAGCAGCTAGTCGATACGCTACCAATATAAGGCTAATGTTTTATCTTTACAAGAAATACGCTAGATAGGGGCCGGTCTCCTGTGAGCCACTACACCATATATCATGGTAGTGATCCAGTAAACCATATGCTTCCAATAGGTTTCCTAGTCAGGCTTCGGCTTTGAAAATATAAGCAAAGGTCGCGGGATTATACGCTCCACTTGCAGAGCAAATTTTTGAAATATAAGCCTCAGTAGCGTGCATGCCCCTATAGAGGAGACTGCATAGTCAGAAAAAATGTCTTCTATGAGAGGGTTGCACGACCCTTGAAACGGTTATGACAGGCATGATATCAAAACCATACTAGCAGATTCTAAGAGCGAAGTAAGTTAAGGTCCGCATCCAGGAGATAAGTTCGCTCCCATAGCTTACAAAAATCACTACTTGGTTGGCATGGTGTTTTGGGTTCGCATAGCATACCACGTCGTCTCTGACAATCAAGTAAGAGGGGACACTAAAACAATCTATGATAAAGTCCTCCCAAAGACCAATAAGGAGGAAATAAGTGCCGCAATAACTCCAGTTGACAGAGGTTCTAGACATGAAATATCGACAAATGATCTTCAAAACGACCTGAAAAATATTATCAGTGGTGCGGTCAAAAACATATTTGGCCCCAGTCGCAAATAAGTCGACGATGAAAGGGTAAGTTAGCAACGGAACGAAAGAATACTGCATACCGGCTAATGCGACAATCTCAAAGAACTCGGCACAAACTTCATCGAACTGAGAAGCAACTTGAGAGCCAAAAAAACCTAAGAAAACCAATAGCGCTGTGACCTCGAAAAGCGCGGGGATCAACTGCACCGGACATGTAGGTTTCACCAACAAGCCAGTAGGATGAAGCCATATACTTCTCCATGCTCATCCTGTCGAGACAAAAAGACAAATTTGATTCCCGACCGTATGGCACACTGGCGAGATGAGTTGATCATTTTGTTCATCTGAACCATTAAATAAAAATCGACGAGTCGGAGGTCACGCTAACTGGAGAGCACGGACAAACTCCACCAACCACGGAAGAAACAGTTCGTGCATTCATCGAGTTGAGAGAATGTGATGGTTTCCAAGAATCGAAGAGCACGAGCCACACTGAAGTTTTTCTCGAAACTACAATTTACCGACTGATGGGAAGCCCAACTAAAATTCTGTTGATCCAATATTTTGCACTTATTCCACACTTCCGTAGTACTGGTACGAGTCAAGATTATGTATTTTCGTTAATAATTTCTTCACTGAAAGATTGATTCGATTTTAGAAGGTTTCGCTCTACAATTCTGCCATTTTAATATTTAGTAACATAAAATTATTATTGTAGTTCGCACGATAGAGATAAATATGGAGAATAAGGGCAACTTTGAATTTTTCGTTTCAGATTAGCAACAAGTCAGGAAACCGAAGCTGCACGCTTCAGGTGTGAAATAGTTTGAATTTTTCTTATATAAAAACATTTGGGGGGGCATTTGTTCCATTTGTACTTAGCGCATAATATATACGCATATATTATGTCAGAATATTCGAGTCAGCGTGATGCTACAAGTGACAACTTTGAAATACAATAACTTTGTTAATAATAGTTCAATTTTCACCAAACTTGAGAGGATCATGTTTACATCAATGCGAAACTTCATAATTGTAGGGTAAATTTAAGGGGGGTTTACAGTCAAATTACTAAAAATTAGAGTAAAATTATTAACTTAATTTGAGGAGATATCGGTATGGAGCGGATTTCGGAGCCTTGGCACGGTATAGTGGCAACTTTGTCATTTTCTAGATTTTTGGATAGGTAGGTTCTGAGAATGGGTCAATGAAAGAAATGACCACTTTCTAGCACCTTTCCCTCTTTTGCATTAGATGTCAAAAGCAGTAACCAAGACCTTTCATTTGATACCCAACATGACACTATTTGGTAAACAAAATTTACACCTCCATAAGTTCCACATAGAATGATGCAATTCCCTGTATGCGCGGGTGTTCACAGTTCCCACCTTCCCACCAAATTTAGTATCAATCGGTACAACCGAAAAGAGCAACACAAGGTATACAAACGGCCTTCATCTAGATCGAGCGGCGGAGTGATAATGATCCGGCCCCGAAACTGGTATAACTGGAGCGATGACGTCGGTCAGTACCCCAGAAAGCTTTTAGGGATGTTGAATTGGTCAACGCAGTTTCTTTGTAAGGAAACGATTGAAAGCAAACTGCTTTCTTTTAAATTTTTTTTGCAATATTGTAGCATTTGGAAGGCTGCGCAAATTATACAATGGCGTTTAGAAAATAGCGATAATAGGGAATGCAGTGTATGTGCTATATGCTAGCTACGAACTAATTGGTGAAAAATTAACAAAAAGTTATTTTTCAGAAAAATATGTAAGACCTCAATCTAATTCATTTTCCTCCTTAATGCGAACAATTTATAGTGTAAGTTCCACGTTTGTTTTATATCTTAGCCAGCAGTAACTTGATTCCAAAGCGGCAGATTTGACCTAGTATAACTTTGTCAGCAACAATATGTCCACTAACTTTTGCAGGCTTAGGATTATGAATTAAGATTAATGAAAAAATTATTTTATGGTTGCTGGATGAAATTTTTAGTTAGGCTAGCTTGAGGTCTCAATAGGCCCCGCCCACTGCTATTTTGCAAATCGTGCTTAAACTAAGCTTTTTTTCAAAGAGCACTAATTGACATCGTTCAATTGATATCCCACATAGGTATACTAATAGCTATCTAGTTTTCCACAATGCCTCAAAAGCCTTCAATAACATATTGTCCTCAAAGGTAGAACAAACCAGCTCCTATACTTATGACTAGGAAGATAGAAAGGACCAAGTTGCTGAGTGTCTGCAATACTGACATATTTGGGGAATGAAAGTAAGTACCGAACGCTGTGAAGGAGTAAAGGCATATGTCTTAAAATGCATTATGGCATATTATGTTGGCTCAGTCCATCGGACAACCACAAAAACGGAGAAGAGTGCACATATCAAAAAAGGTTTTACGGTTTTATCGATAAGGAAGGTTGAGAGTGTAAGTGCGGTAAAAAAGCCCCTATAGAGAAGCAGGAATTGGTTGCATTGGAGGTAAAGTTGTCTTGTCACCGCTAGGAAACACAGTTAATGGGAGTGCCGCACCCGGATGTTTTAACAACGGGGTGAAAAACTTGGATGAAGTTAAAGTTAGATGAGGAACGCAATATAAAACCTAATATTCGGAATGCATGATTGATAACATCGGGGAATTACATGCCAAGACGAAAGTTATACCAACTTTACTGGAAGAGATTGGATACGAGAGAATCTAAGTATTTAATTCCAACTCATTAACAAAACAACGGTGTAATAAAGTGTTTAAAATGTACAATACCGTCAAAAAGCGAAAACAAGTCGGGAAAACGGAAGCTAGACGCTTCAGGTATGAAAGGTTTTGTGCATTTCTTTTATAAAGATATTTGAGTGTGCATTTGTCCCATTAGCATGTAGCACGTAAAATATGCATATATTATGTGAAAATATCCACTTTCAATTAATATTGACATTCATAGTCTTGAATTTGTAGAGAAGCGACAATTTTGACCTAGTATAACTTTGTTAGTAATAGCGCGATTTTCACCAAATTTGGCAGGAACATGCTCTATATTGCAGCCTACATTGCTGATTTTGTGATTCTAGGGTGAACTTAAGGGGGGTTTACCTGTCAATTACCAACAATTATAGTAATGTACTATTATTAACTTTATTTGAACAGGTATTCGTGTGGAGGGTATTTTGGAGCCTAGGCACTACATAGTAGCAGCCCCTTTTTTTTTAGATTTTTCAGTTGGGTTGTTTCTGAGAATGGGTTCATTAAAAAAATGACCACTTTCAACCCCCCGCACTCTCCACTTTTTCAACAAATGTCAAAACTAAGACCGGCTTCGAAAAGTACTGACCGAGACCTTTAATTTGATACCCCACATGCCTATATTTGAGGAAAAAAAAATTTTCACCCCCCTTTTGCATGTATGGGACCACCCCGCCCTTAAATTCGTCGTAAAAGGATGTAACTCACTATATGCGTGAGCGTTCACAGTTCCCACCTTTCTACCAAATTTGGTGTCAATCACTATAACCGTTTCCGAGAAAAATGCGTGTGACAGACAGACAGACAGACATACAGACGGACAGGCAGACAGACAGTAAACCGATTTTAATAAGGTTTTGTGTTTAAAAAGGGACATGCAACCGTCGAGTGCTATATATTCTGCAGAATGGGTTTGAGAGGAAAATTATTTTGGGCGAAAGTATCTTTTTATTATGGTTTTGTGTGTGTTAAATAAAAATAATTTGTTCGGAAATAGCTGAACTAATTGTCGAGAAATTTGGTGAGAAGGCGTCGCCAGCGAATCCCTTTAGAAGTAGCAAGTGGAACCATTTTCTGTTCAGTTTAAGAGGGAGCTCCACACATAGGCGTGAATGAGTGGAACATTCTTTTTTTTTGCAGAATATGGTCATCCTGGGAATGAAAGGTCTCAGTTTGTGCTTTTCGAAGCTGTGATAATGGACGAAACATGGGGGAGTAAGGATTCCAAACGTTAGCCCTAAAAAGTGAATTTGGTCTAGTTCCCAGAACTTATTCAATCAACAAATCTGAAAAAAATCATAATGGTGCATCTTTTCGAAATCTAGTTTTCCGATATCTGCACAAATGAAGTTAATAATGGTATATTACCACATATTACAGATTTACCCAAAAACCTGCCTTAAGTTCATCCTAGCTCGCGAGAAAGTAAATCAAACTATTATTAATGAAGTTACAGAAGGTGAACGTTTTCCATTTCATGGAAATTTTTTGCACTCTAAGTCGTCTATGGCGTTATCATCAATACCACAATAAAGGGAGTTCATATGAACCGGAGGCTTCATGAGGACATTTTATCTGTCCTTGATTGTGTCCTTCAGCCGACTTCTCTTCAACGCTATAATTCTCATAAATTATTTGGTTAGACATGTACATACATGACAGATGTATAAATGTGCATTATCCTTGTTCTTAACATTGATCCTCTGAAACTTAACTGTAACCTGGAACAGGGAGGGAGGGGATAAAATAATATGAAGTCCGCAAAGCATTTGCCCAAGGTGTGAACTATAAACGGTAAATTCTTCAGATTGTAGCTTCATTGCAGTTACCTAATCCCAATGGGGTTACTCCATACTAATATAGTATACAAATGCTGTTGGAATTGAACGTACGTTTTCGAGATATTGTACAGCTATTCAGACTGCATAAAATTCAGAAGTATTAAGAAATGAAGACGAATAAGCCGATTAGCAAAAGCACTAAATGATTCTTAGACCTATTGACTTACAGATGGAATACACCCTAGCATCATATGTACGCCTTTGCAATTATTGGATTTAGTTTTACATTGGAAGCTGATTATCGTCAGCTCGATAAAGGGAAGATTTTACCGCATCAGAGTTGTCATTGAAATTGGTTGATTTTAATTCGGATTCATTATTCCACGAGTTATTTGAGGCTTACTTAAATATTATACTCCCCAATTGTGATTTTCCAGAATCCTTCATTTTAAATACAACGTTTTTTTTTCGTTTGAAACATTCATAAACTGAAGTAAAAGTACATATTTTTAAGGTTTAATTAAAATCGGTTGACTGTCTGCCTATCTGTCACATGCACTTTTCTCCAAAACAGATACTCCGATCCTAAAGAAGTTTGGTGCACATATGGGAACTATCAAATTAAAGGATTAGTACTTTTCCAATCTGATATTCGCTTTGACATGGTTTATAATGCGCGAGTAAAGAGTCAAAATATTTCCCATTCAGACACCTGCTCAAATAAACATAGTATATTACCAGCTCTTTGAAATTGACTGAAGACCCCCTTTAAATTTATTCGAAGATTACTAAGTTCTGCACCGGCACAGAGGATAGTATCGCGCATGGCAATCCGGCTATTAGTATCAAAGTTATATATGTTCAAATATATCAATTTCGGGCGAATTCACTGCATCATAAGCCATGCAAATAAGATGCTGACGACATAATTAACGAGAATATTTGACATTTGAGTGAAATATTATAATTCGATTCATGACGAGTCTACTTCTCCCAGCCCTTCTTAAGGTTTTGTGTGAAACAAAACGTTATTAGAATCGATTCGATATCTGTCTGTCTGTCACACCCGATTTATTCGGAAACAGCTATACCGAGTGTCACGAAATTCGGTAAGAGCATTTGGTCTGTGAATCCTTTTACATATAGCAAGTGGCGCCATTTTGTGTTGAGTTAATGGAGCTCCCATACATGTAACATTTTTTTCATTGAATATGGCCATTTGGGGTATCAAATGAAAGGGTTAAATTAGTAGTGATAATACTTTTTATACCGGGTGAAATCTGAAAACTGAAAAATCTGAAAAGAACTACAATGGTGTATCTAGACGAAATTTAGGCCTCAAAATACATCACGTTCCGATATGCGCACAAATAAAGTTAATAGTAGTATCGTAGCATATTTTAGAAATTTTACCGGAAACACCAGACATAATTCGTCGTATATAATTTACGCACGAAGTAAATCGAAAATATGTGTACGATCAATTAAAATACTTGCATGTGTAAGCATAGTATTCGCTGGTAGGCAATGTTTGTTCGTTTACGGTGACTATAATATCTATGTCTGTCATATGTACGTATATCTTGTAGTTTGAAAAAAATATAAAGGAATATTTTGGGTTTTTGGCCATATACGAATGAAACCTATGCGTAGAAAGTTTCTCACATAAGATGAACACAAATCTTTATACCCGAAGCACCAGCTTCCGGTATTCTGGCTTGTTTGTATCTGTTGCAGGTTGTATTTTTCACATTTGCTTATAATATTGAGCTCCTAGTGTGAAGCGTATGAGCTTCAATACAGTGCTCTCCAGATCAAATGATTTCTGTAAATGACTCTTTAAGTTTCAAATTGAGGGCTTTTTGAATTTGTAACTATGTTGTAGTGACCGCGGCTGCGCGACGGGAGCGGAATTTCATTCGGCTCTTTCTTAATTAATTTGCTTAAACAATGCATTTAATAGTGTGCAATTGCCTTAAAGTTCGCCGCAGATTGCACATTATTCAATGTATTCAAGCGAATTGATCTTGACAGGAGGGGAATGATTTGCCGCATCTGCAGGCGCATGCGCATGTTGCCGCAACATTGCCGAGTGAGAAAGGCTATGTAGCGGGAATAGAAGCGGTGCACGAACAAAGACAGCGAGGATGTTGCTGGGGAGAAGAGTTTTGGCGGGAAGGGGAGTTTGGTTTTGGATCTGGAGGACGGTGGTTGGAGCGTCTTGGCGGAGAATTCTTAGGAGAAATATCAAGAGAAGGTGGCTCATCGGGCTGTGTCTAGAAGTTTTGGTTGTGGCGGAGAATTCTTAGGAGAAATATCAAGAGAAGGTGGCTCATCGGGCTGTGTCTAGAAGTTTTGGTTGTGGCGGAGATTTCTTAGGAGAAATATCAAGAGAAGGTGGCTCATCGGGCTGTGTCTAGAAGTTTTGGTTGTGGCGGAGAATTCTTAGATGTTTCGGGAGGAGTTTTCGGAAAATGACAAGTTTGGGAGAAGAAGAAAAGGGGAACGGAAGTGTTTGTCGAACGAGGGTTCGAGAGCGCAAGTGATGTTCCAGCAGACGTACCGTGAATAAATTCATCATTAGCAGATAATGAAGGCAGTGGTTTGAAACTAAGATATAGAAAACAATTGAAAGAACGCATAATTGAATTTTCAAATGAGTTAAAAGTTAATCTTTGGCGACGAAGTAGAGTTCTGAATTCCCGCGCTGTGCGATTATCTATTTTGAAATAATTAATACTTTCAATTTTTTAAAAACAAAAAAAATAGGTACACCAGCCGCCAACCGAGCTCGGCGTGACGACTTGGGTGAGTAATTGTTTGGACTTTTCTTTTATTTTATTTTCTTTTTTTTTATTTTTAATTATTTTTCATTTGCTTTATTATTTCCTTTTTGTATTTGAATAATTGTTTATTTTTATTTTCATTTTTGTGTTTATGGCTAATATCATAGAATTTTTATAAACAATGAATTTTGAATAATCTGAAGTAGTTTGAGGACTTCCTCCCCTTAGTTCCTCCTTACTCCCGCGGAATTCTTATGAAAGGGACATCCTCTAATCGAATAACTGGCCGGAGGATGTCGAGGAAAGGCGGGAATCTCACGGGCCGCGCCTTGTACAAGATCTGAGGCGGAAGGGACGGCAATCGGGACGGTGATCCGTCGTGGATCTTCCCCTACTTGATCGCGGCACTCGGGTCCGGAGACAAACGGCTCCACGCACGCGGTCGAGCCGTTTTTTTTTTATTTTCCAATTTAGCTCGCGTTCTGGTTTTCATTCGATAGGCCGTCGCGAATTCCTACTTAAAATCGATTTTAAAATCCGGTGCGGACCCACGCATCGGAAAAGGCACGTTGTTTTTAGTAATGAAGCGTGAGGGATCAAAGCGCTCAAAGGACCCCCCCCACATTCCCGAGCCTGGCTAGCACAGAGGCGTGCAAGAACGTGTCGACCGAGAGCTTTGATAGAGCTGCAATCTTTGTGGGCGGACCTTCACGGTCAATTTTGCCAATTGGTTTATCTTTTTGGGATA
This sequence comes from Hermetia illucens, assembly GCF_905115235.1. Classification (NCBI taxonomy): domain Eukaryota; kingdom Metazoa; phylum Arthropoda; class Insecta; order Diptera; family Stratiomyidae; genus Hermetia; species Hermetia illucens. The sequence continues at coordinate 92,999,760 of NC_051849.1, read as the reverse complement.
GCTCTGCCATCTAGGTCGTTATCGGCCACTCAAGGGATCGACCTGATCTCCTATTTCTACTCGTATCATTACAAATGGGGCCCAACGTGGGGCCAAACATTTCCTGGATTCAAGCCTAATTAATTATTTACAGGTTTCCTGAATCATGTGGAAGATAGCCTATTCCGGCTCACAACTTCGTTTGGTGGTGTCGGATAGAGAATCAATGGATTCTCAATATTGTTCCCGGCTAGGCTCCACGTACACTTGTCTTCAGATTTCTAGTTTTAGGTTTCACGCCTTTTTCCCCGGAAGCAAGTGTTCCTAAGCCTCAATTTCCTTTCCCACCTTGTAACGTAGAGTTTCCTGCCCTATCCTTGGTAGAATACCAAAAGAGCTAGTCGTTTGTTGTGTTTGTCTTGAGACTTAATGTCTCGTAGGTGATTGCCTCCCAGAAGTCTCTGGATCTACGAGCCTTTGCGGCTATAAGCTGAAAGGTATTGCCGTCCGAGCTTCTGAGGAGTGTCCTTCCCTACCTTTATGTGAAACGACTATCTCTTCGTTTCGGAATTTTGAAGAAAATTAAATATTCTTTCTTCTTCGTAGGGATGAAGTGACGGGTGAGATGGATCCTTGATGGAATACGGAGGTAGTCGGCTATATGCTGTACCGTTCCGTCCTCAATGATTCATCTTCACTTTGTTCTCTGACTCCAGACGAGGAAGATTGAATTTTCGCGATCCCTTTTTGCTTGTTCTTTTTATTTAATATTCTGCGACGGGGAGCAGCTCGATTGTTGTCTCTTCTTGGAAAACACTGTGTGTGGAAGTTCTGCACACAGATGAGAAAATTTATGAGGTTGGGATGGCATTTTGGTCATCCGAGAGTTCTGCGGGAGTTGAATATGGAGTTGAAAAATTAGAGAGAGGGAGGAGTCCTCGTAATACATTTTTTTTTCTTTCTTCTTTTTATTGTTTCCTTTCTTTTGCCTTGTTTTTTTTTCGCTTTTCTTTTTCTTTTCGATTGATTAAATTATTTTAACTTTTCCTTTTTTTTAACTTCTTTTATATACTTCGTTCTTTTTTTTTCGCGTCTTTTTCCTTTTTCTTTTTTCTTGGACTTCCTTTTGGTCGTTTCCAATTTTATTTTTTTTTTTTTTTAATTTTAATTAAACACATGTCTCATCAACGAGATCACGGGTCTCGTGACCTTTATCGCCTTCCTTCCACGTTACCTCCAGGTCAATGGAGCTCAGCTGAGCTTGACCTGCCAGCACGCCGTGATGACTGACGGTGGCATGAGGCGGCGAGGAGAGATCCTGTGGGTTGGGTTGGTCCTTCCACGCGGGATGCTAGGGCGACGGACGCTTCACGAGTTGAGGGATCGGTTCGAGAGCAATTAGCTGCACCTCGAGACTCGAACCAGAACACGCACTCAGCGCAACAGGCAGCTCAACATCAGCCTGCTTCAACTCGTGCAGTACATTTTGAAGGCAGACGTGACTATGGACAGAATGAAGACAATTTTTACATACATGACCATAGACGTGACATTGGTTTTTACGGACTTGACGACAGGTCCGGATCCGAGAACTTTCAACGACGTGACGACAGATCCGGACTCAACTATATGTACGATTTTACCGACTCTGACGAGGACGATTCGCCGTATGGATGCCAGACACGACCGCTTAATACAAAATCAGCAGATTGTGTGTATTCAATTTTGGCATCCTGGAACTTGGTTTTTGATGGCACATCCAAAACTTTGCCCATCAACCAATTCCTGTTCCGCGTGGAGGCTTTGACCAACACAACCTTACAGGGGGATTTTGGCCTGCTGTGTACTTATGTACACACACTTTTCAGAGACAGAGCAGCAGATTGGTACTGGGACTATCACCAGTCTGTCGGACGAATCGAGTGTACTTCTTTTCGTGAGGCTCTTCGCCATGAGTTTAAGGATTCTCTAGATGATTGGGATATCTTTGAACTGATGCGAGACCGCATGCAAGGTCCATCCGAAGATTTCGACAGTTATTATAAAGCTGTGCGTTCGCTAGCCAATAGGTTAGAAAATTCCTTAACGGAAGACAAGTTGGTAGAGTTGCTACGTCGTGGGCTGAGACCCGACGTTCAGAGGCAACTTCTCTATTTTCCGGCTAGTACGGTTCGCGAGCTGCGTAAGTTAGTACAGCAAAGCGAAATTTTAGAGGAGCGTCTCTCAAGCAGGCTCTCTCACCAATTACACAGCTATTCTGCTGAATCCGAAGAGGGTGTTGACTGAAGAGCATTTCAGGAAATCCTCTGTCTGAGATTCAGAATCGAGATTTGGACTTGGTCTGCTGGAATTGTCGGCAGATTGGACATTTGTTTGAGGACTGTTGGGAGGATCCCAAAGTCTTTTGTTTCGGTTGCGGGCGCCCGAACACTCGTAAGCCCGTATGTCCGAATTGTCGAGTTCCAGAGCCCAGCCCCAGTCATCAGGGCGTTCCTGCATTGGACGCACGTGACTGCGCAGGCGTTGCGACAACGTCTTCCACAGTAACTCTGAAAGTTACCGTGTTGAAGCGGTCCGACAAAATAGATATGACCTACCCGGATTTGACCCCACCAACCATTGTTTCAAGAAAACCGATGCTTTCGGTTCTGAGGCCGTTGCACGTAAGACTGCAACAATATCAAGCGGCCAGAGAATGGATCTTCGGAGTAGCAGAGATGACGACGAAAAAACCTAAGCGCTCAACTCTTCGCTTACGGCACTATTGGATGCGAATAATGCGCAACCGTCGTCTTTACTACTCTGCCATTCTCATGAGTCGGCCCAATAATGATATTCGCCCGTATGCGGATGTCACAGTCTTGGGTGAGCGTGTTTCAGGACTGATTGATACCGGAGCCACTGTAAGTTGCTTAGCTTCGGATTTCGCCCGGAAAATTATTAACGACGGTCGGTACAAGTGGGAGAGATTACGCATCGATCTCAGGACAGCTGACGGGACTAGCCATTCGACAGTAGGCAAAGTGTCAGCTGACATCACGTTTCGTGATCGGACGGAATCGATGTCGTTCCTCCTTATCCCGTCGTTAACGCAAAATCTTTACCTTGGAGCTGATTTTGTGCGCAAGTTCGATCTCGCACAGGACTTATTTGTACCTTCCATTTGTTCTATCGAAAATGTTGAGAACGTCAATCAACACCAGTTGACGACACACCAGCGAGCAAGGCTCGAGGCTGTCATTGGCAGTTTTCCATCTTTCGAGTCGGAGGGCTTAGGACGTACAAGTCTCACGACACACGTCATCGATGTCGGCGGTAACAAACCGATTAAACAGAGACACTTCTCAGTCTCTCCCGCCATCGAAAAGCTCCTCTACGAAGAGATTGATAAGATGCTGGCTTTGGGAGTCATCGAAGAATCGCAAAGCGCCTGGTCTTCACCAGTTACCCTTGTGGTGAAACCTGGTAAAGTGCGACTTTGCCTTGATGCACGTAAAGTGAATAGTGTAACAGTGAAGGACGCTTATCCTTTACCTCTCATCGAGGGGATTTTCAGTCGTCTCCCGAAGGCTAGATTCATTACGAGTTTAGATCTGAAGGATGCGTTCTGGCAAATTCCTCTGGATGAGGCGTCCAAGGATAAGACTGCCTTCACCGTCCCAGGTCGACCACTCTATCAATTTGTGACCATGCCGTTTGGGCTCTGCAATGCACCTCAAACCATGCAGCGACTGATGGATAAGGTCATCCATGCTCACTTACGTCATCAAGTCTTTGTATATTTAGATGACTTGCTGCTTATTAAAGAGACCTTCGACCAGCACCTGCTGCTCTTAAGCGAAGTGGCTCTCTGTATGAGACGCGCTGGCTTGACGTTGAACATCCAGAAGAGCAAGTTTGTCATGAAGGAAGTTCGATACTTGGGGCACATTATCGGTAACGGGACGATTTGTACCGATCCCGACAAGGTACACGCCATTAAAGATTTTCCGCGGCCGAAAACCGTCAGGCAACTGCGGCGGTTTCTTGGGATGTGTGGGTGGTATCAGCGATTTGTGCCAAATTACGCTTCGCTGACTGCACCGTTGACAGACATGCTTCAGAAGAAGCGTCAGTTTTGTTGGTCTGAGGAAGCTATCTCGGCCTTCGACGCTCTGAAAACGAGTCTCTCCTCGGCTCCAGTTCTGCACAGCCCCGACTTCTCCAAGCCTTTCGCCATACATTGTGACGCAAGTCAACATGGCATAGGAGCGGTGCTGATGCAGAAGACAGAGGAGGGACATGAAGTTCCTATAGCGTATATGTCGAAAAAGCTAACACAGCCTCAGCGAAACTACACTGTCACTGAGCAAGAATGTCTGGCAGCGGTGGAGGCAGTGCGCAAATTCCGAGCGTATGTTGAAGGCACAACATTCGAAGTGGTAACTGACCACGCTTCGCTCAAATGGCTGATGAACCAGTCCGACCTTCACGGCAGACTGGCCAGATGGGCATTGAAGCTTCAAGAATTCTCGTTCATCATTAAGCACAGGAAGGGATCACAACATCTGGTCCCGGATTCTCTATCTCGAATGTATTCACCAGCGGAGGTGGATGCTTTGGAGAGAAGTGGGAACAACGCAGACGTGGATTTTAATTCACCACATTTTCGGTCTGCGAACTATTTGCAATTAATAGAGCGTATTAGGGAGAATTCCAACAAACTCCCTGATCTGCAGGTATGCGATGGATTGGTATACAAACGAACCAATCATGCTTCAGGAGATGAGATGCAGGAACAACAGGGTTGGAAGCTTTGGATTCCGGAGGAGCTGACGATGGAGGTGATCACCCGTGCCCATGATCATCCTTTGAGTGCACATGGGGGGGGTTGGTAAAACCTTGGGTAGACTGCGGTTGTGGTTTTATTGGCCTAAAATGGTTTCACAGGTCAAGGACTATATCCGCAATTGTGAAACGTGCAAGACGTCAAAAGCTCCCAACCAAACGCTCCAACCTCTAATGGGAAAAGCGCTCATCTCCGATCGGGTATTTCAACGTTTGTATATCGATTTGATCGGCCCATACCCCAGATCTCGCGCCGGAAATATCGGAGCAATAGTCGTTCTCGATTCTCTCTCAAAGTTTTCATTTGTGGAGCCGATTAAGCGGTTTACCGCAAACGTGCTGACCGAATACTTGGAGAAGAGAATCTTTCATGTGTTTGGAATCCCTGAGTCGATCACGTCTGATAATGGGGTACAGTTCAAATCCGTGGTTTTCAACGATCTTCTGAGCCAGTATGGCATTCAACACATTTACACCGCTTTATACTCCCCGCAGGCAAACGCCTCGGAGCGAGTAAATCGCTCACTGTTGGCTGCTATACGCGCGTATATCGGTCCTGATCAAAGAGATTGGGATAACAAGTTGTCATCCATCAACTGTGCCTTGCGTTCAGCGAAACACGTCTCGATAGGGACATCACCCTATCACGTCGTTTTTGGGCAAAGCATCGTCACCCATGGGAGTACCTACGCCCTTTTACGACGCCTGAACGCCTTACCTGATGCGACCTTGGAGATCTGTTCTCAGGATAAACTTGCTATTCTGAGAGCAGAGGTTCAAGGGCGAATCCTCCAGGCAAGAGAGACACAGGAAAGGGGTTACAACTTGCGATCCCGAGCTCGTGAATTTCAGTTCGGAGATATCGTGTATAAGCGGCTCTTTAACTTAAGCAGTGCAGTAAAACGATATAATGCCAAATTGGATCGGAAGTTCGTGAAGGCGAAGGTCATTGGTCGAGTCGGAACGGTTCAATACGAGCTGGAGGACATGGAGGGTCGTAACCTGGGCATAGCTCACGCTAAGGACCTCAAGGCCTAATGTGGTTTGGATCTCGGTCTACCTTTCCTCGTAAGCGCCAACACCCAGCCGCTATCAGCAGTGAGGCCCTCACTGGTCTTCAGCTTTCTTTCCTCGAGCGGGTCTCGAAAACCCAGCTGCCCTGTAGTGACCGCGGCTGCGCAACGGGAGCGGAATTTCATTCGGCTCTTTCTTAATTAATTTGCTTAAACAATGCATTTAATAGTGTGCAATTGCCTTAAAGTTCGCCGCAGATTGCACATTATTCAATGTATTCAAGCGAATTGATCTTGACAGGAGGGGAATGATTTGCCGCATCTGCAGGCGCATGCGCATGTTGCCGCAACATTGCCGAGTGAGAAAGGCTATGTAGCGGGAATAGAAGCGGTGCACGAACAAAGACAGCGAGGATGTTGCTGGGGAGAAGAGTTTTGGCGGGAAGGGGAGTTTGGTTTTGGATCTGGAGGACGGTGGTTGGAGCGTCTTGGCGGAGAATTCTTAGGAGAAATATCAAGAGAAGGTGGCTCATCGGGCTGTGTCTAGAAGTTTTGGTTGTGGCGGAGAATTCTTAGGAGAAATATCAAGAGAAGGTGGCTCATCGGGCTGTGTCTAGAAGTTTTGATTGTGGCGGAGAATTCTTAGGAGAAATATCAAGAGAAGGTGGCTCATCGGGCTGTGTCTAGAAGTTTTGGTTGTGGCGGAGAATTCTTAGATGTTTCGGGAGGAGTTTTCGGAAAATGACAAGTTTGGGAGAAGAAGAAAAGGGGAACGGAAGTGTTTGTCGAACGAGGGTTCGAGAGCGCAAGTGATGTTCCAGCAGACGTACCGTGAATAAATTCATCATTAGCAGATAATGAAGGCAGTGGTTTGAAACTAAGATATAGAAATCAATTGAAAGAACGCATAATTGAATTTTCAAATGAGTTAAAAGTTAATCTTTGGCGACGAAGTAGAGTTTTGAATTCCCGCGCTGTGCGATTATCTATTTTGAAATAATTAATACTTTCAATTTTTTAAAAACAAAAAAAATAGGTACACCAGCCGCCAACCGAGCTCGGCGTGACGACTTGGGTGAGTAATTGTTTGGACTTTTCTTTTATTTTATTTTCTTTTTTTTTATTTTTAATTATTTTTCATTTGCTTTATTATTTCCTTTTTGTATTTGAATAATTGTTTATTTTTATTTTCATTTTTGTGTTTATGGCTAATATCATAGAATTTTTATAAACAATGAATTTTGAATAATCTGAAGTAGTTTGAGGACTTCCTCCCCTTAGTTCCTCCTTACTCCCGCGGAATTCTTATGAAAGGGACATCCTCTAATCGAATAACTGGCCGGAGGATGTCGAGGAAAGGCGGGAATCTCACGGGCCGCGCCTTGTACAAGATCTGAGGCGGAAGGGACGGCAATCGGGACGGTGATCCGTCGTGGATCTTCCCCTACTTGATCGCGGCACTCGGGTGCGGAGACAAACGGCTCCACGCGCGCGGTCGAGCCGTTTTTTTTATTTTCCAATTTAGCTCGCGTTCTGGTTTTCATTCGATAGGCCGTCGCGAATTCCTACTTAAAATCGATTTTAAAATCCGGTGCGGACCCACGCATCGGAAAAGGCACGTTGTTTTTAGTAATGAAGCGTGAGGGATCAAAGCGCTCAAAGGACCCCCCCACATTCCCGAGCCTGGCTAGCACAGAGGCGTGCAAGAACGTGTCGACCGAGAGCTTTGATAGAGCTGCAATCTTTGTGGGCGGACCTTCACGGTCAAATTTTGCCAATTTGTTTAGCTTTTTGGGATAGCTCTGCCCTCTAGGTCGTTATCGGCCACTCAAGGGATCGACCTGATCTCCTATTTCCACTCTTATCATTACAATGTACACACGAAATTATCATGCACTCACCGTTCGCCACATCAAGAAACACAAAACCTTTTATACCTGAAGCGTCGAGCTTCCGATTATCTAACTTGTTACTGTTTTTTAGACACCACCGTTTAGCGGACTTGGAGCTTTTTCGCACAGGTTTTACTTTAATTGTATTTACTCCTTTGAGTGAAACTATTGCTTGTGTTCAGGTACACTTTTTGGTTAGTTAACAAGTTTTTCTTTTGTTATCGAATAGTATTAACGTATACTATAGGAATATAATATATGTATAAAATTGCTAACTCTTGACCGCGTTCGAGAGAAGAATCCTCTGAAGAATTTTTGGCCCCCTACATGAGGATGGACGATTCCGTAGCCTACATAACGACGAAATCTATGAGTGATACCATGACCGTCAGGTTATGGATAAACTCCGGCTCAATAGGTTACGGTGGGCGGGTCACTTAATCCGTATGGATGAGGATGATCCCATCCGAAGAGTCTATAAGGGCAATATCTATGATAGAAAAAGAAGACGAGGCAGACCCTGCTTGAGATGAAGCCATGGGGTAGGTCAGGACGTCAGGCAGGTTTCAGGCATATCGAATCGGAATATCTGGAGTTCCTTATTAAGGCAAACCTAAACCGAATACGGGTTGTTGGGTCGTTGGTGATGATGATTGGAATATTACGATGTTAGCGATGCATACGCAAGCCAGAAAGCACTATACCCACGATTTTTAAGGGGTTGTATTCAATTGCAGTAGATGATATATGATGATGATGATATATGTAACTAGATAACAATTCAGCCGAAATTTGAATTAAAAAAAAATCATAATTTTATCGAATTATCTAGTCGCTAGTATATAAATGGATAGCGGCGATTTTACCAAACTGTTTACTTTTTTAAATGTAAAAATTACGATTTTTTAACTTAAGAAAAAGAATTGAAAATCCTTCGTTTAGAAACGAGCATAATAGCTCGTTTCCCATAATAGGTAACAAATAAGTGGTAAAAATTGACGTTGACTAGACTAGTAGTTTTTTAGTAATCGTGTCCACCGCAAAGTTACTTTTACAAAAATACAATTCTGTGATAGTCGTCTATGCACAGCTACCGTGGAGCAGCGAGGTAATGGATTATAAATGACTATAACTTCGGATCATTATTAAATTTGATAAGAATATTCCCAAGATAATGTGCTTAAAGAATATGCAATAATAAAATTTTCACTATCCGCGACCATATCTGCTGTAATAGACAGACAATAGCCAACAGTGACCTATTTTAATAGCCATGCTTGTAGTTTGTCTAGTATACTAGCCACTAGCCACTCGTTTGAGGCAGGTTCGTCGAGGGAATGACCACTCGATCTTACCCTTACAGAGTTATAGCGTTTTTCGTGAATAGGGTCTAAAAGCTTGACGTTCACAACAAAATTACAATTTTCCACTATTCCAACCATTTAATCCCAGATTTGATATTATTTTCGGAAACCACACAAAATTTTGTATAAATGAATATTTTGCTAATTGCAAAGATTCCCGTCACTTCATAAATATAACTGTTAAAACTTTGAAGAAAATTCTAAATCAATTTTTATCTTAATTTTAAATGCAGTATTGTAACGGTATTTTAAATTTACAAACTTGCACAGTTGGAAAAATAATAATAATAATCATTGGCGCAACAATCCATGTTGGATCAGGGCCTTGAAGTGTGTTAGAGCACTCCATTCAAGACCGTAACGCTACACTAGGAGGCAATCTGGTCAGCATTGCGCTCGCCCGAGATTATTACCCTGATTTGACCCAGGTTCTTATTCACAGCTGAGTCGACTGGTACCCGACGTCAAATCTCGATACAAATTCCACTGCCACCAATGAGATTTGAACCGCGACCTTCCGTACGACAGCCTTGCGCTCTAACCACTCAGCTATCCGGACACAGTTGGAAAAAGTTACTTACAATGTTGGTTTTTGAATGACATATAAAATTATTGGGCTTAATTATAAGAAATTTACAAATATTGCCCGTTAAAAAGGTTAAAACGTGGTCTGTTATGACTAATTTTTCAAAATTCAGTTACTCAAAAAGCAAGTAGAACATTTACTAGACAACGTAACTTCTGCTAGATGAATACTCGGATTTGTACTCGGATTTCCTTACAGATGAAGACATCAGAAAATGGAAAATATGTAGATATAAATAATCTTCAATAAAATCAAGTAGGTCTTGCTGACGAAGGGAATGAGTGTGTTGTATCAAGATCAGAGTCAATATTCGCACTATGTACATATAGTTTGTATATAGAACACCGATGGTTTAATGTACAAATATATCTATCTGGATTAGACACTACCCGCAAACTTCATTAGCACGCATACCTACATATACACATGTGATATTGATATACACTAAAAAAACTAAGACGAAATATTTGTTGGCGATCACCCATTCATATGAGCTCACTTTGTTGTGGTATTGACGAATTGATAATGTGATGATGACGACATACGCGTTGTAGAATACACGACATTCAAAAAAATTGCAAAGTTTCACCTTCTATAACTTTGTTGATAATAGTTGGATTTTCTTCAAACAAATTGTGCCTTATGTTATCCCTTATACCAATTCGGGAATATGAGCAAAGGGTAAAATGGTTGGGGAGATGTAACGTCTTCGTATACATATATTTTACGCGATTGCAATTATTCCCGTTAATTATGACGTCAGCATCTTATTTGCATATCTCCAGATGTAGTAAATTCGCACGAAAGTAATAAGTTAGAACTGTTATAACTTTGGCGCTAATGACCAGATTTCAATGAAATTTGGCATGCTTATGCGAGATATTGTCCTCTATATTGCTCCTCTATATTGCTTAGGATGAACTTAAGGAGGGCTTCTCGGCCAGCTTCTAAAAGTTGGCAATGTACTATTAGTAAGTTTGTTCGAGCAGATATTTCGAGGCCTAGATTTCACATAAGCGCATAATTCGGATTTTTAGGGAATTTTTGAGTTGGGTAGTTTTGGAAAATGAGCTCTGTCTCATTTTAAGTCTGCACATTTTGCCTCCTTACTCACACACTATATAATTCACGTCAAAACTAATATCAGATTCGGAAAGTACTAATTGACACCTTTCAGTTGATACCCCACATGACTATATCCGATGAAATAAATTTTTACATCCCTCTTTGCGTGGATAAACTTTACGTAAATTTATGTCACTCACAGTATGCGTGAGATTTCATAGTTTCCATATTTCCACAAAATTTCGTTCGGATCGCTTTAACCGTTTGGGGGAAAAGTTCGGGTGACAGACAGACAGATAAACAGTGAATCGATTTTAAAAAGGTTTGGTTTTACAGATGGATATCCATGAAACTTGACAGTATTTTGGGTGATTCTATACTGTTGCAAAATTGGTAGTTCTAGGATGAACTTGAGGGGGTTTTCCAGGCAAATTTAAAAAAGTTGGTGTTATACTATTAGTAAGTTTATTTGAGCATTTTATGTAAGCGTATCACCCTGATTTTTAAGGTTTTGTGTGAAACAAAACCTTATTAGAATCGATTCGATGTCTGTCTGTCCGTCTGTCTGTCTGTCTGTCTGTCTGTCTGTCTGTCTGTCTGTCTGTCTGTCTGTCTGTCTGTCTGTCTGTCACAGCCGATTTATTCGGAAACGGCTGAACCGATCATCACGAAAATTGGTAAGAGTATGTAATCTGCCGTTCCCTTTACATGCAGCAACTGACACCATTTTGTGTTAAGCTTAAGGGGGGGCTTCTCATACATGTGAAAGGAGGGTGCAAAATTTTTTTTCACAGAATGTAGCCATGTGGGGTATAAAATGAAAGGTCTCAATTAGTACTTTTCGAAACTGGTTCAATATTTGATCTTGGGTGAAACATAGGGGAGTGAGGGCTCAAAATATGACCCCCAAAAAGTGTAACAGGTCTCGTTCTCAGAACCTACCCAACCGAAAAATCTGAAAAAAATCACAGTGGTGCATCTCTACGAAATCTAGGCCTCAAAATATATCCGGTTCCGATATCTGCACAAATAAAGTTAATAATAGTATATTTCCACATTTTAGAAATTTACCCGGCACCCCCCCTTATGTTCATCCCAGAAGTACAAAATTTAGCATGCATATAGCGAAAAACATAGTACAGAGTTTGGTCAAGTTTGAAGAAAATCCAATTATTACTAACAAAGTTATAGGGGGTAAAACTTTACCATGTTTTGTGAATTTCGTGCACTCTACAACCCGCATGACGTCATCATCACATATCATTTCGTCAATACCACAACGAAATGAGTTGTTATGGATGGGGTCGCAAAGAATTATTTTGTTTTAGTTTTTTAATCATTTGTATGCGAATATCAATTACTCCAACCAGACATGTGTGTATGTAGGTATATAGTATATGCGTGCTAATGAACTTTGCGGGTAGTACCTAATTCAGATAAATATAAGAAGTAAATCGGAAATATGGGTACGATCAATTTATATACGTGCATATATGTGTACAGTATTCGGAAATAGGCAGTTTGTTTGTTTAGGGTGAGCGTAATGTGTACGTATGTCTCGTAGTTTGGAAAAATATAAAGGATTATGTTGGATTTGTAGCTATATACGGATAGATAAATGTGCGTTGAAATTTCTGACATAAGATGAACACAAAACCTTTATACCCGAAGTGCGAGCTTCCGGTATTCCGACTTGTTTAGATTTTTGCGTTGTTTAGTTTCCGAAAATGAATCCTGCCTCATTTTAAGTGTGCAGATTTTGCCTCTTTATTCGCGCATTTTGGAACTACATCAAAACTAATATTAGTCTCGGAAAGTACCCTCATGACTACATTGGCATGTATGGGGTGTGCCCTTTATACTTCACGTTAATTTATGCTACTCTCTGTATGCGTGGAATTTTATAGTTCCCATCTGTGCACCTAGCTTTGTTCGGATCGGTTTAGCCGTTTTAGATATAAGCGCCTGTGACCGACAGTTAGTGAATCGATTTTAATAAGGTTCTGTTTTGCACAAAGTTTTAAAAATTTTAATACTAAACAATAAGTCTCACATATTAACACTTCATTCCCAATTCACGGAACTTTACATTTTAGATATTTTAAATAATGTCTTCTTAATTAGGTTGAGAGGTGGTTTCCTAGCTGCAATTATTTTTCCGGAGTCACTTTTTGTCAAGTAACCCTCTTTCTGGTAGTATTCCAGAGAAAATAATCTGTCGATGAAGTAGATATTAAGCTCTTCAAATAGAACTGGTAATCTTAAGTTTGATAATCTTAGAGTGTTCGAGGTAGCGGTCGACTTGTACTAAGTAGTTAACTATGCGATCTGTGAATTAACCATTTCCTGCTCAACTGGCTTTTCTCTTGTGAAATAAAATCATGGTAATGACACAAGAAGGACAGAAGTGTTAATTTTGGCTAGCATGGAGTTGCCGTGGAACTGCACTTGGGATAGTTCTACTTTTGTGATTGAAGTTGATCTTGTTAGCCGATCGTAGCCCAACATAATGTCTGAACTCACAACCCTGATCTTAAGAATTTTCTTCTCTACTCATTAGCCGAGGTTCCAGGTTCTAGTGCGGCCCCAGAGTTCCAGATATACAGCACGCGAAGTTTTTTCAATGGAATGACAGAAGGATACAAAAAGACTACGTACATTGTCGAGCCTGCCTAGTACAGAGGCATGCAGCCATGGACGAAGCAGCTCAATAAAGCTTCACTTCGATACTGAATAGCATGTATGGTTAACTTCGCCAATTATTTTATGATTTTGTTATAACTCTATACTCGTGGTTGACCTTTGTTAACCCGCATGGGTTTCTTCAATTACAACAAGATGTTGCACGATTTTTAATGAATTTCTACTGGTTGGTCTTAGCGGGAAGTAGGCAACCGAAGAACTTTTCCCATGGAAAATTTGGATTTGAAATGGGCGTCGACCTTTTGGTGATCACTTCTGTATTTACGAAATTTCAGTCAAATGTTTGTACTACTTGTCAGTTAGCCGCAGTGTATCTTTACCATAAATGCAATTGGGCGTTTCTTTGTCTGAGAAATCTTCCGACAGCTTCTAATTAGTACCCACTTGAGGTTTTAGGTAACATCAAAATAGATTAGGCCAGTAGATGTATTGTTCACCAGAGATAATATCTGATGTTGAGAACGTATTCGAACCACAACTGTTTCTTTTTCGGGGTAACCTGCCTGAATTCCTGATAGGTGTGCCTAGGGATAAAAATGTCGGCAGTAAAAGGAAACTGCCGGATCTAAAGCCGATCCAGTTTTTACAGTTATCAGTCGACATTTTAATTGTTATATCTAACCGAACTTAAAGATTAAATTGTTAAACATCAAACTTTATATTTTTCAACGAATTTTCAAAGAAAGTTATATGTCCAGATAAATATAATGTATCCAGGATGAACTGCTAAAGTTTATGGAGGTTACTCCACTGTTGAAGTTCTTCTTCAAGCCTCCTCACTTCCAAAATGAGTTATCTCCAAAGCCATCATGAAGTTGTTGTTGATTTGTCTGCCTTTCCATTATTTATTCATTCATCAGTAACTGAGTACAGTTTTAGATATTTTTGCCTTTGTTTTCTGATTTATCTATTATACTATAATCAAAATAAAATATTCAATGGACTTCATAGCTATTTTCGGGAAATCCCCATTACTTATTTTTTATTTTATGCTATCCCTATTCTTTATATTAAGTGCACTACACAAAATAGCGTCGGATTGTACATTATAAAATAGAATTCACAAAATGATTTCAGAAAAACTCTCTAACCATGAGATGAGTGTCCTTTTCCAGCTAATCAAACTATGTGGACAACTTTGTGCTCCCCCACTTGATACATTTTGAAAAGACGAGATGTATTCGGAAATGTTTATTGGCAATAAAATTCTATCGGTTTGTTTTTCGCTTCCCTTTACAAGTTGGAGATAATAATTCTATTATCATGAAATTCTTTGAAAAAGGGGGATGAAAGTTAACTTTCACTGTAATTTTATATGTATTATTACAAAGTATGTGTATTACATTTATAAGCAAACGTTAGTTTTGTGTACTATTTGCGAGTATATACTAAAGAAGTAAATTCATTAATTTGCCCCATCAACGTCGTGTATTAATATAAGTGTTTTTTATAACGAATGCAAAATTTTAAACCAATTTTCATAGTTCGAAATATATTATAGCATTTTTTATTTTAACAGCGAACAATATTTTAATTGCTGGCTACTACACCTACCATGATTTCCCTGCAATTCATATTTTCGGAGAATTACACAATTAGATATGGGAAACCCAATGATTGAAAAATTTTATTTTCGCTTTTTCTCTTATATGAATATGTAGGCACCTAAGGTCTTTAAGAATCCACCTTTCCACGTCCCTACCGTTAGGCTTGGTTTTGAATAACATACTTTTTACTTTTTTCAGCATTATTTTAAGGAAAAGCAACCGAGATGCTAAATCAGAGAATCTGGTTAAGTTGATAAATTATGTAACTGTCAATGGTATCCATATACAAGGACGAGTTACCTACATATAGCGTATTTTTGACAGGTTTGCTAAACCAGCATATAGTTTAATATCTCCTACCCATTTACCTCGGCCAAGAGAAAAAAGTGCGCAGTGAAGAAAAAGGAAGATAATCGGTGTCGACTATTGTTAGCCAGAACTGCACTGCCATAAAGTTGGAACATTTTGGAGAAACATCAGTAATCAACAGTAACAAACCCATTCTGAATGTTGGATAAAAATGGTCTTTGCAGCCCAAAACATAATCGAAACCTTCAGTTTGTGTGAAACAAAACCTTACTAAAACCGGTTAAATGTCTGTCTATTCGCCTGTTCGTCTGTCATACGAGATTTACTCCGAAACGGCTGGAGCAGCGAGTTGTATCAGTTTGTTTTGAGTGTGGAAGACGCTCCCCATATATGCGAAAAGTTGGAGCGGTGAAACGCAGAGGAGTGTGTAATCAAAATTTGTGTCCCAAAAAAAGGAAAAGATCTCGTTTTCAGAACCGATCTAACCGAAATCTAGGCCTCAAAATACTGTCCAAATGAAGTTAATAATAGCTTATTACTACATCTTATAAATTTACCTGAAAAGCCTCCTTCAGTTCATTTTTGAAGCACGTAACTTGTCATCAGTATAAATGATAATTCTGGAATTCAGTATGAATGATAATTCTTGAAGGAAATCCAACTATTACTAACAAAGTTGTAAAAGATTAAAATTCTGTGTTCTACGTGAATTCATTGCACTGCAAGACTGATCATTACATAAAGTGAACTCACATCACGTGCCATCTACTGGTGGGCTGCACTAATTTGAGTAGCAGCTCGCTCCGCCCTTCGGTAAATTACATATCTTTGTTGGGTTTTGAATTAAGAAAAATTAGAGCAAAATGCCGCCTGTAGCGGGTTTCGGTCACTCAGGATAGAGACATTACGCAGCGTCTGATGAGATCGCCTCCACAATGACCAGCCGCAGAAATTTTTTGCGGGTATTGTTCCATCCAGATAGGTATACAGCTACGTTCATGCCAGCGGTATTCTTTTGTACTTATATATGTACGTATGAATGCTTTGGTGCATTCAGTCAAGTGAAAATATTCAAATGCGTGCTACCAATTTAGATAGGTATATGTGTATATATGTTCACATCAGTATGAGGCAATAGACAATGTTTGCTTAGGATGAGGATAATATTTATGGCTTCAATATGTACATATATAGAAAAGTGTGGAAATAAATATGTTTATAAAGAAATATTTTGAGTAACTATCTTTGAAAAAAAATGGGCATAGAAAGTTTCTCATATAAAATGAACACACCTTATACCCGAAGCGCCAAGCTTCTGCTATTCCGAGTTGTATATTATTCCGGATATTTGTCATATATAACTAGGGATTTTCGTCAGACAATGAAACATGCATCACATGAGGTCATCCCCCAATATTAAAGGGGTTTAAAATACGATCAAAGTTAGCAAGTGGCAAACTTGCTTCCCGTAAAAGGCGGCTTAAACGGATAGAAATTTGTGGGCCAGTAACCTGAAAGTTTCGAAACGTCACTTCTACTTACTTTGATTAGCGAAAACGGCAAATGATTGGTTTCTGCAATTCGTGTATGCTCCTCGACAACGATATCGAAGGTCCCCAAAATGCTCACTCCCTCTAACTCGTATAAAAGCTCTAGCTACATATTCTGGACCTAAGCGAAGTGAGATGTTTGGACTCTCTTTCCCTCTTGCGTCACTACCCGTTTGTAATGTGAAAACCAAGTGGAAGCAAACTCGAATCTGATGTCGAATTGTCATTGATGACGACCGCAAGATGCACTTTCTTTAGTTACTGGTAGAACATTGACCGAGCACGGAACATGCCATAACAAATACGAGACATAGGGGCACTGAGATTGACCACGTTGCGTTTAGCAGTCGATATCTGAGTCGTCTTCTGCATGCCCGTTCATCATCCTAGGAAAGGATTATCACCTAATGGTCGCTTGATTTGTTTGCGTGTTACATTCGCCAATCCTCGCAGGGTGGGAGAACTACGACCCCTCAAATTTAGAACGTAGGGGATAGATCGCTCCCATGCTATGCGGTATGTTTTATTGCGTCGATCAGGAAACAGAAGCGTCCACAGATAGCAATGATTTCAGAGCCGTATTCTGAATCACGTGTATAGTCGCAAATCTTTCGATGGTCCTGTGGGGGAGGGGGCACAACAGTGGACTACTCATGATGACGAGCAGTTCACGAGGTGAAAGGAATATTTCACCATCCGTTAAAGTCCGGTCTCTTTTGGATGAAATGGCAAGCCGTTGTAGCGTAGTAAAGCCGTTGGACATGGTGATCTCTCCGCTGCAACTGCGCTTTCTACAGCTTTGATATTTCTACTTATTCAGAAACGGTAAGGAGACCTTAGCCAAATGGCTCCTAATCTCGCATTATTCCTATTTGCATCAATGGGCAAAGCACGTAGCGCACAAAAAAATGCAGGAGGAGTGCAAGCATCTCGGAAAGTCCTGGAACGAGCTGAAACACATTTGAGGAAACTGTAAATGAAGGAAAATAGGCGTGGTTGGCGCGTTATAATCTATTAAGGGATGAATTGTAAACATATATGTAAAACAACAAATTTCCAGTTTTCTTTAGTAAAAAAGATATCTTGTGCTACAGAAACGGAAACTACCCCAGCATAGGACTGATTTTGCGGTTAGGAGCTTTTCCTATCATCTGAAATATGTGCGGACTCCTCGGTGTCGGAGTCCTCTTCTTTTATTCTATCTTCGGTACAAGCTAGAGAAGATGCGCGACGGGAGCGGAATTTCATTCGGCTCTTTCTTAATTAATTTGCTTAAACAATGCATTTAATAGTGTGCAATTGCCTTAATGTTCGCCGCAGATTGCACATTATTCAATGCATTCGAGCGAATTGATCTTGACAGGAGGCGAATGATTTGCCGCATCTGCAGGCGCATGCGCATGTTGCTGCAACATTGCCGAGTGAGAAAGGCTATGTAGCGGGAATAGAAGCGGTGCACGAACAAAGCACAGCGAGAATGTTGCTGGGTGGAGGAGAAAAGAAAGAACGGTGGAAGAGTTTTGGTCTGGAGGAGAGTGGTTTTTTGGTGCTTGGTGGAAGACAAAGAAAGGAAAGGGGGTTTTTCTTGGGAATCGAGAAAGAAAGAACGGTGGAAGAGTTTTGGTCTGGAGGAGAGTGGTTTTTTGGTGCGTGGTGGAAGACAAAGAAAGGAAAGGGGGTTTTTCTTGGGAATCGAGGAAGAGGAACAGAATTCAATTTTGATAGAAGGAGAAGTAAAGAAAGGGGAGAGAAAGTCTTGGAGAAGAGAAGAGGATCATTAATCCGGAGGTGTGAAGATTTTTCGCGAGCAAAGGAAAAGAATTCAATGGGAAGAAAAAAAAAACCATATCGTGCTAAGCCCTAACGCAAGGGCATTTTAAACAAAGATTCCGTGGATAAGTTCAAATCGTTGACAAATCGTTCAATCGTTGGTAAGTGATAAAGGCACAGTGATTTAGGGCAAAGAGGAGAAAAACAATTGAAAAGACAGATAGTTGAAGTGTCGGATGAATGAAGTGAATATTTAGCTGCAGAAGTAAAGTGTCAGAATTCCCGCGCTGTGTATAAACAAAACAAACTCATAAAACGTGAAGTACGAAATTATAGAGAGGAAGTGAATTAACGTTAGTTTTTTTGCTAAGGACTATATATTTTGTAATTATTAATATTTTGAATTTTAAAAAAAAAATAGGTACCAGAAGCATCAATCCGAGCTCGGAGTGACATCTGAGTAAGTTGTTCGTTTATTTTCTTTTCTTCTTCTTCTTTTTTTTTTATGATTTTTATTTTATTTTATTCTTTTCTTGTAAGTTTTACCTTTTAGTTATCTTTATTTTCATTTCTTTTTTTTTGTAATAATTTTTTTACATGTATTGAATGCTTGAATAAGTATAATGATGACTCAGTAATCTTAACGTAGTTTGAGGACTTCCTCCCCTTCCTTCCTCCTTACTCCCGCAGAATTGCTATTAAAGGGACATCCTCTAAATGAATAACTGGCCGGATGATGTCGAGGAAGGGTGGGAACCTCAGGGGCCGCGCCTCGTACAAGATCTGAGGCGGAAGAGACAGCAATTGAGACGGTGAACCGTCGTGAATCTTTCCCTCCTTGATCGCGGCACTCGGGTCCGGAGATTTACGGCTCCACGCGCGCGGTCGAGCCGGTTTTTTTTTTCTATTTTCCAATTTAGCTCGCGTTCTGTTTGTCCATCGATAGGCCGTCGCGAAATTCGTTGTCAACTCGAATTTAAAATCCGGTGCGGACCCACGCATCGGAAAAGACACGTTGGTTTTTAGTAATGAAGCGTGAGGGATCAAAGCGCTCAAAGGAACCCCCACAATCCCGAGCCTGGCTAGCACAGAGGCGTGCAAGAACGTGTCGACCGAGCACTTTGATGGAGCTTCAATCTTTGTGGGCGGACCTTCACGGTCAATTTAGCCAAATTATTTAGATTTTTGGGATAGCTCTGCCCTCTAGGTCGTTATCGGCCACTAAGGATGATCGACCTGATCTCCTATTTCAACTCATATCATTACAACATCTTGGAAACCGGTATCCGAAAGGGTCCTGATAACTTAATTGCAGTACCAGATGAGAACATATTAATAGTGCAATGCTCTGCACCAACAAGGGATTCGAATATAGAAGAAAAGGAGACTTACTAAAGGTGACATTGTGATCGTCGTTGCGTGCCTGAATGCCAAGGTGGTCTCTGACAACAATTTGTTCGGATAGGTTTTGATCGCCGTCACTATATCGGTGGCACCTTCCCATTTTGCTGTTTCCGTTCGACAGCTATCTCGCTGATTATGCGGCAGTTTTTCTGAACAGTTCGGCAGAAAACACTACGATGAGCAGCTTAACAGATAGAAAGATAATTACACCATTGCGGACAATCTTTTATCAGTTTCAGCTTTCTAGATAATGTTATGATGACTATGTCATGCGGACATGGATTGCTCCACCTTACATATGTAAAACCATCTCTGCCAAAAATGCACTGAAACGAGCAAAACCGCGGGGCTTGTGGTTCTCCCTGGGAAACTGTTCCTTGTACCACTGTAATTTCTACAAAGCTGTTACTTTCACTCATACGTAAGTTTTGAAAATCTAAGATCTTTTCAGTGAGTGGAAAGGGGGAATTGCTTTTAACATCCCGAAGAAAAGAAGCCGCTTTGAGCGTAAACGTACGTTGTAGCAATTTATCGTAACGATCAGATTGTTACAATTTATCGTTGTGTGTAAACGGGAGATTGTAGCGATTTATTGGGATTGGAGTTGGAGTGGATGGTTGATGCCGGCCGGCATCAATTTCTGGGAATCGTAACGACATGTTGGAACGTGTAAACAGTTGCACCAATTCATCGCTACGATTTCACTCAGTGTCCATTCTGTTTTTGCGCTGAGGTGTTTGTATTGTAGGGTTGTTTCGTGAGTGTTGTAGGTAATCATGGCAGAAAATGCAAGTAAACAAACACCTCGTGAGTTCTTAATTGAATTTATAGAACTTTATAGAAGTTTTACCTGTTTGTGGCTCGTTAGGAGCAAAGAATACTCCGACAGGAACAAAAAAGACTTAGCTTATATTGAGCTAGTTAAAAATTTCAAGGAGTTTGATCCGTCGACAGATAGGAACACTGTCCTAAAAAAAATTAACGCGTTGCGTACGGTTTACAAGAAAGAACTTTCGAAAGTTAAGAGTTCGGAGAAATCTGGGGCTGGTGCGGATGATATATACAAACCTAGTTTGTGGTATTTCGACCTTCTTCATTTCTTGAACGACCAGGACTTTGCAAGACCTAGTAGAAACACAATGAGTGATGTGGATGCAGTAACACAACAAGACGTAAGTAAAAATGCAATTTATTAATAACATAAATAGTGTAATGATTTGGTTGAATTGTTACAATAATAAAACAAATTATTCAATCTAGTGTTTGTATAGTATGCTTTAACTTTAGAACTGTTAATTTCAAGCGTTAAGTGCACTTTTTTCTTGCCAAGGAACTGACCCCTCACCGTTAAAATACATACAGAACTTTTCTCGAACAGTTTTCGCGTGTTGTAAAACTTGACCTCCTGAACGACGTTGCAGGTTGTGTAGCAAATCGGGATGAGCCCTTGCACCTAGTTGAATAGTACCATCGATAATATTTTCATGATCAAAACTATCACACTATGATTTTTTTCGCAATAAGTTGTGCAAAGCACAGCACGCAAGAACTACTGATTCAATGGTTTCCACATCTAAGTTTATTGCGGTGTGAAAAATGCGGAATCGTGAAGCTAAAATTCCAAAACTGTTCTCAACCACTCGCCGTGCCCTCGATATGCGATAGTTGCAAATTTTTCTCTCGTTGTTAAGGGAATCCCGGCTGTATGGCTTAATAAGGTCAGGGCGCAATGCAAAGGCGTCGTCCCCCACAAATACATATTCCAGATCAAGATCGAAGGTAACTGGTTCAGGTTCAGGAATGTTCAGTTGCTTATTTACAAGTTTTTCATAGAAAAGAGTGTTGTTTATGACGCCTCCATCAGATATTCTACCGTTCGTTCCTACATCACAATATATAAATTCACAGTGAGCGTTTGCTATAGCCATCAAGACTATATTGTGTGTCTTTTTGTAATTGAAGTAGTAGGAACCGCTATCCTTGGGTTGAACAATCCGGACATGCTTTCCATCGATCGCCCCCAAACAGTGAGGAAATTGCCACTTCTCATCAAAATCTGAAGCGATTTTTAACCACTCACTTGCTGTTTTAGGAAACTGAAACAAAAAACTATACTTAATAGTTTTATTATCAAATTATTTATCTAATACTAGATTAAGTTAGGTTAGGTTAGGTAGGGTTAGGTTAGGTTATAGTTATATTTCCGTGTTTGTGGGCTTATTAACTAACAATACGTGGTTTTTTTGAACAGGAAGATTCAGAACGTACTGACCAAGACCACTTTCAACGACGAGAGATAAACACACCGGCTCCTCCGACATCGGGGGATGATGGATCAAGTGCATCAACAAGTGTGGCAGCTTCACCAATGTTATCACGGCCAAAACGAAAAAAGAACATGACTCCAGCAGATGAAGTGATACACCTCGCGGGAGAGCAGTTAAAAGGTATTCGTCCTGATGATGAATTCGAAGCCTTCGGAAAGTATATAGCGCATAAGTTACGCTCCCTTAAAGGAAACCAGTCTGTATTCGCACGAAAACTCATAAACGATGTGATTTTTGAGGGAGAGCTTGAACCACACCGTTCACTCGGAAATGACTACGTACAATTCCACCCTCCATCATACCTTCAACGACCTCACCCTCCACCCTCCATTTCTCAAATTCCAAATCATCAACTCTCACAACTCTTAACAAACCAATACAGTCCTGAACAAGCCGACTCCCAACAACCCATTACTCAGCAACCAGAACCTCAACAACACACTGATTCAAACTACACGTGACACTCAGCTAGTGAGATATATTCCAAGCAATTAATGGGTAACAATATTTCGACCTTCTTTAAGAACTTCTCTGAGTAGCAGGACCTTTTCTTCTATGCTTATTTACTTTATTGCATTGTATTACACTTGATTGAATTATATTACACTTGATTGTATTGTATTAGAATTTATTCTATTGTTTTAAGCTTGAATTTGAATATGATTACAAATAATAAACTGTTCTTAACATACCTGTATGTATTGTTTTAATACTTCGTAGATAGCCTCACATGTTTCCGGGATTATTTTGCTGAGAGCTGGTCTAGAAATGGCAGTTGAATATTCCATGTCCTTCAAACTTCTTCCAGTGGCAAGGAATCGTAAGGTAGCAGAGAGTCTTTCGTGGGGAGATACCGCTTTCCTCATAACAGTATCACATTTCGCTATAAACGGAGAAACTAAACTTAGCAGCTCAACATAGGTCTCTTCGTCCATTCTCAAATAATTTCGCCAGTCATTTGGTTCATTTTGTAATTCTTTCAACAATTTTACATGAGAGAAATCCTTCCTCTTAAGCAACCACTCCCGGCTCCACTGTGTTCTTGGTTTTCGCGACTTCTTCACCTTTCTCACCAAACAACCGATGTACAGCGACAGCAACACTACTTCCTCCATGGTTAAAGCTTTTATAAAGACTGGGGGGTCGATGTAGGGTGACATTTGACAAGAAATCGTTACAATTTAGCGTAGCGTGTAAACAGTGCTCTACTCTTTCGATTTGTTGGAGCGATAAATCGTTCAATGAATTGTTACGAGTTATCGTTGCGTGTAAAGCCCCGGCGGGGTATTTGTACGACTCCTGCCTTCGCAAGGATAATAGTAAAAATAATACTGAAACGCATCAGAAAACACCTCCAAGCTTGATAGGGTGGGGAAGCTTAGCTCTGAACCCTTACATATCTCGTTGAATTTTTCAAAAAGATGTATGAATGTTATCTTAGAAACCACTGCAACTTGGAGAGAGCAAAGGAAATTTTGTTGCACAGAGGTCGAAGGTAAATTAAATTGAGTTAGTTACTCAACACCGTAACCTATTGAGCCGGATTTTATCCACAACCGTACGGTCATGGTATCGCTCATAGATTTCGTCATTGTGTAGGCTCCGGAATCGTCCATCCTCATGTAGGGGGCCAAAAATTCTTCGAACGATTCTTCTCTCGAACGCGGCCAAGAGTTCGCAATTTTTCTTGCTAAGAACCCAAGTTTCCGAGGAATACATGAGGACTGGCAAGATCATAGTCTTGTACAGTAAGAGCTTTGACCCTATGGTGAGACGTTTCGAGCGGAACAGTCTTTGTAAGCTGAAATAGGCTCTGTTGGCTGACAACAACCGTGCGCGGATTTCATCATCGTAGTTGTTATCGGTTGTGACTTTCGACCCTAGATAGGAGAAATTGTCAACGGTCTCAAAGTTGTATTCTCCTATCCTTATTCTTCTTCGTGTTTGTATTTGACCAGTACGGTTTGATGTTGTTGGTTGATTCGTCTTCGGTGCTGACGTTGCCACCATATATTTTGTCTTGCCTTCATTGATGTGCAGCCCAAGATCTCGCGCCGCCTGCTCGATCTGGATGAAGGCAGTTTGTACGTCTCGGGTGGTTCTTCCCATGATGTCGATATCGTCAGCATAGGCCAGTAGTTGGGTGGACTTCAAGAGGATCGTACCTCTTGCATTCACCTCAGCATCACGGATCACTTTCTCGAGGGCCAGGTTAAAGAGGACGCATGATAGCGCATCCTCTTGTCGTAGACCGTTGTTGATGTCGAGTGGTCTTGAGAGTGATCCTGCTGCTTTTATCTGGCCTCGCACATTGGTCAGGGTCAGCCTAGTCAGTCTTATTAATTTCGTCGGGATATCGAATTCTCTCATGGCCGCGTACAGTTTTACCCTGGCTATGCTATCATAGGCGGCTTTAAAGTCGATGAACAGGTGATGCAACTGTTGTCCATATTCCAACAGTTTTTCCATCGCTTGCCGCAGAGAGAAAATCTGATCTGTTGCTGATTTGCCTGGAGTGAAGCCTCTTTGGTATGGGCCAATGATGTTCTGGGCGTATAGGGCTATCCGGCTTAGCAAGATAGTGGAGAATATCTTATAGATGGTACTCAGCAGCGTGATGCCTCTATAATTGCTGCACTGTGTGATATCTCCCTTTTTATGTATGAGACAGATATTGCCCCGTAGCCAATCGTCAGGCATTGATTCGCTGTCCCACACCTTGAGCGCAAGTTGATGAACCACTTTCTGTAACTGGTTGCCTCCATATTTAACCAATTCGGCTGTTATTAGATCGGCTCCTGGCGAATTGCACGGACTATTTCTCCTAAACTTGGTGGTGGCAGTATTTGTCCGTCGTCTTCAATTGGCGGGACCACCAACTCGCCGATGTTCTGGTTGTTCAGTAGCTCATCAAAGTACTCAACCCTTCGCTCTAATATGTCCATTATGTCGGAAATCAGATTTCCCTCTTTGTCTCGGCAGGGTCAGCATCGAGGTGTATAAGGCTTCATCCTGCTGATTTGTTGGTAAAACTTCCGCGCCTGGTGCAGTTGCTCCCTG
Source organism: Hermetia illucens (assembly GCF_905115235.1). NCBI lineage: Eukaryota > Metazoa > Arthropoda > Insecta > Diptera > Stratiomyidae > Hermetia > Hermetia illucens. The sequence goes on along the minus strand of NC_051849.1, from coordinate 92,974,364 downwards.
TACTTTTCTAGTTTACAGACCGCAAGCCTGGGAGAGCCACCAGGCTTCCTTTTTCCGTCTGTGAAGTCGCTTCTCCGCTCGACGGAATTCGTGATAAGTCTCTGCGCGTGCCCGCGTTCTTTGAGAATGCAACATTACTCGGTATGCGGCATTCTTCCGTTCCGTTGCTAGCTTACATTCATCGTCAAACCAGCCGTTCCGACTCCTTTTCTTTATATAGCATTGTTTTAAAAAACTGATTTTTACAGATTATCAGAATTTTAATCTACTTCATTCTCCCACTGAAATGCCAAAATTAGTTTGTTTATAGGCAGCTACAGTGGCCTAAATCCTTATCGCGGATAGTCTGACATACATCCTACTTCCCAACCACTTCGAAGGGACTTGAAAACAAGTCGGAATACCGGAAGCTGAACACTTCGGGTATGAGTTAATTTTCTTTAGACAAGATTGCGACAAATGTATGGGGGCCTTCCATAACTTTGTTCATAATAGTTGCATTTCGTTCAAACTTTTGAAAATTGTATATTATATTATTATTTATAATGATGAACTTAAGGGGGTAAATTTCTCAAATAAGGTAATATGTTATTATTGGCGTTATTTGGGCAGGTATAGGAATAGGATGTATTTTGAGGCCTAGATTTTGTATAGAAATACTATTGCTATTTTTTTCAGATTTTTCAGTTGGATAGGTTCTGCAAACTAAACCTGGTATACTTTTCGTACATTTTGGCCCCTCACTTACCTATCTTTCACACAGTGTTAATTTCAAAAAGTACTAGTCAAGTCCTTTCTTTGATACCCTCAAAGACCATATTCTATGAAAATAAATTGTACACCACCCTTTCGCATGTATGCAGTGTAGTGTAGTAGGGAAATAAATTCTTACAGAAAAACACATTAAAGCGGTGAGTAACCTAGACATTTTGATATGATGATCTTGGGCTGCGACCTAAAAAAAACTGGAAACTTTTTACAGTATTTTATTTTATTTTAGTATTTTAAATATGCTGTTAATTTATTTTCCGAGTTTTCACAATATCGGCAAATGCCGGATTTTACCAAATACTAGCACTAAGCGCCAAGAATGTAGGCTAGGACGACTTAAAAGGTAAATAAGCGCTAATATTGGTGACCGGTTCTAGGTTAGTAGGATAATCCACCGAAAACTCCCCGCAACATCAAACACGTATGCGGAATGGTATATTTCTGCATGGTTTGAACCCCACTATGTGAGAGTCCCAAGACTTAATGTCGGGAAGCCGTGAGGGATTTAGGTACAATATATGTGGTTGACAATATTATGAGAACTACAAACACTTTGTCAAGATGATTTGATTTCCCGAGCCAGTGGCTCATAGTTGACCTTCTTCTCAGCGTATTTCCATTCAATTTTACTTTTATGGGGGATAAGCAACATCAATAATATACGCGGAGCGAACTGCCTTGCCAACTAATAGTACGTTAGGCATGTTGTGTGGTTTATTTCGATCAGTTTCAACTTGCCGATCCAACTGCATGCTGTAAGCAGAACTATCATGTATCGCTTCTATGAGTATACGGGTAAACCGCACATGTTCTCATGAATTGCACCGGTGCCATTAGAGCGCAGCCAGAAATGAGATGGTCCAACTTCCATAACGCCGATCCACATATTCAGCACTTTTTGTTCTCCGTCCGCTTTTTATAAGCTCGGGTGACGACCACGTCGTCCTGAATGGAATAAAGGCACTAAATGTATTCGCTATTTCTTCAGTGGCTTATGCATTCGGAAGGTTGCCGTGGACGAAATCCGATCTGGAAAATCTCCAACGGCGGATGCAAATTATTATGCCCGAATTTTGAATACATCATCCAAACTCTGTCGGTGTGTCATCCTTCCGTAAATGTTGCCAAAAACTTTATTAGTTTTGGATCAATGCTATGCAGATATAATATGTCGATTAGCCAGGTATGCGGGACGCTGGCGAAAGCCTTGGTATAATCGATGTAGCAACTAAAGAGATTATTTGTATATAATAAGTCGGGAAACCGAAAGGTGGACGCTTCAGGTATGAAAAGTTTTGTATAATCCTTTTATGAAATAGTACCTAGCACGTAATATATGAGAATACCCTCTTTCGCGTGATGCCGACATTCAATGTCTTGAATTTCTACAGAAGCGATAAATTTGACCAAACATAACTGTGTTAATAATAGTGCGATTTCCACCAAACTTGGTAGGATCATGTTCCATGTTATTGCCAATTTTGTTCCAATTATGATGATAGAATGAACTTAAGGGGGTTTTGAACTCAATTACTAAAAATTATAGTAATATACCTAAATTTATTTGAATAGCTATCAGTATGGGAGGTATTTCGGTGGTTAGGCACCACATAGTGGCAGTATCTTGATTTTTATCAGATTATTGGGTTGGGTAGTTTTTGGGTTCGTAAAAAAATTATCACTTTCGACTCCCGCATTCTCACCTTTTCAACAAATGTCAAAAATAAGACCAGTTGATAACCCACATGACCATATTTGGTAAAAAGTTTTACACCCCCGTTTTGCATTTGCAGGTGGCCTCTTGAATTTGGTGTATAATTATGTAACTCACAGTATATGTGAGCGTTCACAGTTCCCACCTCTTCCCCAAATCTATGACAGGCAGACACATAGTAAACCGATTTAAATAAGGTTTTGTTTTATATACACCCTTAAAAACCCTATTTCCTTCGGTCCTGACAAATAGACCGATTTCAATCATCCTTTTTCTTACGGAAAGGAAAATTAAGAAAATTGTGCGGAAAATTTCTGAAAACTTTCGCGTTTGACATTTAGCGCATATACTTTTTGTTTTGGGATCGGGTGACAGAGAATAAAAATGTGAACATATCTTAGTTAAGACAAGCAAGAATTGGGAAAAATCATAATCATGGCTATAATTAAGGTTATAATTGCGATTGTAATCAGAAATGAGTGCGATTTTGTAATTACACAATTGTAATCATAGTCACTGGCCATGACTACAACTGAATTAATTACAATATTAGTCAAATAATGAAGTAACTATCACATCAATTACGTCTGAGAGAAAGAAAAGGGGATGTGACTGAGTGTCTTCTATTTGTGAGCATATACATACACGCAAACATATGTAGAACCGCGTCCGTAACACTGCGCACAAGTACACCAGTATTCCCAATTCAGAAATATATACACAGGTGTATGGTGTATATTGTAAATGGCAATTGTCGTGAAGTATGGTTTAAATGGAAAAATTTTTCTGACATAGACACACTCTTTGCCTGTCTGATACCTGAAACACGCACGCGCCATTTGTCAACAAGTCCAGTTGCTTGTCTGTTACAAAGGTGCGATGAATGTTTATTTGAAACAGACATTTGTGTGAAAAAGGCACAGCCGTTTCTCTAATAGTGTTTTAAAAACGCGTGTCCTGCCAATAAACCAGGCAATATTCTGTGGTCCTGTACGGTTGTAAGTGGGCGTTAGCCTTAAGTGTACTAAATTTAAAACTGCTAAATCTACTACATCCCAGAAACTTAAATACCATATCAAAAGCAATCTGCGAAATAATGCTCCAAACCAAATGCAACCAAGTGCAAATTTTTCATCTTCAGTAATTCGATTGCGGGAGCACCCCACAATAAATAACCCCCTCCCCCATCAACTCGAAATCGATCCACTAACTGCATTTGTTATAATTACTTTCAGTTCCTACAACTGCTGCGAATAATGAAGTTTAAATCATAATTGTAAGTTACAAGAACATTATGCAGAAAACTGCCCTTGCGTCCAGTAAAGTATCACTGCCTATCCAGAAGTTTAATGCCTCTTATGTGATTACATATTCTGTTCCCTCAAGCGATCCATTGTGGCTAATGAGAAATATTATTTACTCCACACTACGAAAAGAAGCAATCAACATCACCAACATCGAAAAGAATCCACTAATATAATTTTTTGAAACTCGTACCGGTTGGAATTCACACAAATATCCATTTTATTAAGGCAATTGGAACTGAAAATGCAGGATTATGATTACATGGTTATGATTACGGTATTGCATGATTCCGTGATTACAATCAAGAGCTTGATTATGATTACAAACACAAAATACTACTCTGGTTCGATGAGCATGTGGCGGGTCAAAATATGTTAGTAGTTTTCAATTGACATGGTCAAAAGTATGTTGGTAATCCTGAATTAGAAACAAGTCAGAATGCTGCAAGCTCGACGCTTCGGGTATAAAGGCTTTGAACTCATATTATGTGAGAAACTTTCTATACAGATTTTTCTATTCGTAAATAGCTAAAAATTCCAAATAGTCCCTCATATACAGGGTGCGGCAGCATAACTTCCTTTTTTAAAATGCGCGCCACTCAGTTAGTTGATGTCATAGCGGAGCGCTAGTGTTCTCGTTCAAGAGGGGATACTGTAAAGTTTTGTCCCGATATGGTTCAGTCGCCATTATGCGTTGGAATAGTGAGGAGCGTGCCATTGTCGTTGAGGTTTACTTTTCAAGCGGATATTCGGTTATTGCAACACAGCGTGCATTTCGGAATCGCTTTAATTTAGCCCCGTTTGGCTCCCGTCCCAGACCGCAAATCAATTGTTATAGGGGTCACTACATTCAGACAAACTGCAAGTGCGACAAAAGAGGTTATTGGTCCCTGGTTTTTTGAGGAAAATTACGTTACAGTGACAGTGAATTCGGACCGGTATGTAAACATGCTCTTTTTTTTCCCACGGCTAGAAAATTTGTATTTGGGGTACACTTGGTTCCAACAAGACGGTGCAACAGCACACACTTCAAGAGCATCGATGGCTGTTTTGAGGGAACACTTTCCAGAGCGCCTTATTTCAATTAGAGGTGATTTGGAATGGCCGGCACGCTCTCCCGATTTGTCCCCTTGTGATTTTTTTCTATGGGGTTTTTTGAAATCCCGTGTTTATGTGAACCGTCCAAGAACCCTACAAGATTTGAAGACCAACATCCGAGGAGAAATTGCCAACATAACACCTGCTATGCTAACAAGAGTCATGACAAACGCCAGAAATCGGTTTACGCAATGTATGACTAATTGGTGCTTCAGATGCCTCTTGCTGTTTAGATTAGCCCACTTTATATGAAGATGCCGGCATACACGTATTAGAGCGCTATCAGTTTATATAAAATGCAAAACCTATACATTCTATAACTTTGTTTATAGTAGTTTCCTAGCTTGCCATTTCCTTTTGCTTTATATAAAACCTTAATAACAATAAAAAAAAGTGCAAACATCCTTTATTTCGGAATTCTCATCTTGCCCGACTAACCTCTCATTTTTTTATCTAGTATTTGATAATCTTATTAGGATTAGCTGGTAATTGATAATTAATACTTAATATAATTGTTTTCATCTGAAAGCGTTGCAATAGTAGAAGTAATAGTTTACAGGTACACGGTTCACATTCAGCTTATATGATTATCAATTGAATAAAAAGCAAAAAAGCAAAACAAGTAGCGAAACCGGAAGCTGGACGCTTCAGGTATGAAAGGTTTTGTTTGCTTCTGCTGTAAGTATATTTGAGTGTACAACTATCCCATTTGTATGTAGCCCGTTATGTATATACATTTAGCAAGTCAGATTTAGTACTTGGATTGTAAATTTACACGGTAAAGACAAATTCGAGCTACTGTAACTTTGTTATTACTAATAGTATTATTTTCATCAAACTTGGGGATAATATGCTTCGTATTATAATATATTTTATACTACTACCAACCTTTATAACTCTGGAATGAAATTAAGGGGGGTTTCACTCAATTCCCAAAAATATGGTAAGATACTATCAACTTAATTTGAACAGATATCGATATGGAGAGTATTTTGAGGCCTGAGCACCATATAGAGGCAGCTTCATGAATTTCTTCAGATTTTTCGGTTGGGTACTTTCTGAGAATGGGTCCGTTAAAGAAATCATCACTTTCTACCACTCCCACTCCCCGCCTTTCTAACAAATGTGTTTCGAAAAGCACTAATCGAGACCTTTCATTTGATACCCCACATGACTATATTCAGTGAAAAAAATTTTACACCCCCCTTCCCATGTATCCCTCTTAATCTCAACGTAGAAGGATATCATTCACTGCATGTCTTGGCGTTCACGGTTCCCAACTTCTCACCAAATTTCGTGTCAATCGGTATAGCCGTTTCTGAGAAAAGTGCGTGTGATAGACAGACAAACAGACGGACGGATCTGTGATGAGTGGCCAGATCTCCCGTCAGGCGCGACCCCAGCTGGCGGATTGGGACATACTTATTGATGTGTAAATATGTGTTCATATTTTAGAAATGTACTTGAATGTGTGACTGACTTTGAACCGTTTTGAATAAGGTTTTGTTTGACACAAAACCTTAAAAAAGCGACCAGAAGTTCATGGAAGAATGGCGGTGAATGAAATTAGATGGTGCGTTTCTGTAAATTTAAGTTTTATCGTGAAAGAATCTGATCGAGTTCCATAGGTTCTTTCCCACTTTTGCAGTTTTCAACATATCGTTTGTCATAATACCTATTTGCAATCCAACCAACCTATATGAATGATATTTCCAGAACAAATTGTAATAATATAATAAGTAATATGTAACACAAATTTACATATATTATATATGGTGGAAATATAATAGTTGTATAAGGCAATTTATATTACAGAAAGTGGTGGGTCAAGTTCAGAATCGTTCATGTAGAAAACTCCTTCATGGTAGAAAAGAAATACGATAATCATTTTAGGAATACATCTTGCGTATCATCAAAACAAATAAAAAGTTGTGCCAGGAAAATCCCTATCAGTATTTCGATTGAAATTCCGTTTCTTTTCAGATGTGTGAGCATCAAACGCTCTTGGAAAATCTAAAGGAATTCAATTTTAGCAAAGTGTCTTTGGAATTATTTCTCAATGCATGGCTAACTTATTGGTGCTTCCACTTTATAATCGCTCAAGCGGCTCCTTCCTTATTGAGTTGGAAACTTTGCTTTTAACTATTCGAAACTATTTGATTTGCCAGTTGCATGTAGTATCCTTTAAGATAGAATAAATCTTCCCATCGTCAATGGATTCAAGTCCATAGTGACAAATTTAATTGGAATTCCTTGCTCTTTGGGAATGTGATTTGAAGTTGAAACTTGAGTCTTAGGAAAATATTGGACAGGATATGCATGCAGCTTGTAAGAAATAAAATTAGAGGAGCAGTTTCTATGGGAAAGTTCTTAATTATCATGGTCGTCCTGCAAATTATAACTGTAGAAGCATGTATTTTCAGTTCAAAAATATGGCAGATATACCGAAACCAAAATGATTTGATCCCCTACAAATATACTCCCAATTTGAAAACATACCCATGTAAATTTTGGCTCAATAGTTTGTATAAAACAAAACCTAATTAAAATCGGTTTACTGTTTGTCTGTCTACCTTTTTTAGCAGGTGAAAATCGTTAAAAGACACTTCATGAGCACGCTGTGGGAGGAATTTTTACCCACTAAAATCATGCCCCGGTTCCCCAGTTCTCTTTGGAACCACACTTAGGTATTAAATCACTGGACGTAGATAGTTCGCTTTAGTTAAATATCCTTTCTTTTATGCGTGGCTTTCGTAACCGCACCTTCTCTTCCCTTTACTCTGGATCTTTGCGAACGTGGAGTTGATCTCATTCCAATCCTGCTAGCATGCTAACATTCATTTTCTTCTTTAAATCCAGAGCCACAACTACGACATACCTGTTGGTACCACCCTTTCCGTGAGTTGCATTCTCGGCCAAAATAATAACCAATTTGATGGCATCGAACGTTGGTCTGACTTTATGAAACCCATACTGCCGATCTGAAAGGTCTTCTTGGCTCTGACCAATCAGCAGCAATCTTTTCTCCCCTTTGTGTCAAGAAGACATGTTGGTCTATAAGAGATGGCTTACGTAGAAGTCTACCACCTTTAGGCAGCAATACCAGCTTCTGCCGCTTTCATGATGCAGGAAATAGCCGCTCAGACATGCACGCTTCGCTCAGCAAACATGTCGGGTCTAGATTTCACGGCAAATTTGTTGCCACCTATTATGCTGCAGATCACCACCAGTTCGTCCGTGCTTGCTTCAGGGATGGTCGTTACTTCAGCAATTTCGGAAAGGTGTTAGCGCCCGCCCCTTGTTATAGGAAAAGCCCCTCAATGATTTTTAACAATAGGGTAAGTCACGTGACCTACTAGGTTGACTGGCTTTTGAATCGTCTTATTATAATTGTATAGGCACTCTTTAAAACATCCTCCTCCCTCAGCGTGAGGTTTTTCGGGTTTCCATACTGCATGCTCTTTTGCGCCTGATTGATCCTTGGTTACAGGCTGATCTAAGGCTAACCAGTTCACTATTCCACCTTTAGTTGGGTCTACCGGCGAATGTTCATTTCGTAGGCACGCGTCACTTGCTTTGGTGATCCATTGCATTACATCCTTGGTGGCAGGCTGATCGAAGGCTGACCAGTTCACTATTCCACCTGTAGTTGGGTCTACCGGCGAATGTTCATCTACTAGGCACGTGCCACCTGCTTTGCTGATCCATTGCATGACTTAGAGGGCAGTTCCCGCGCGGGTGGCAGTCTATGTAGGTTGCGTTAGCCACACTCCCAAGAAGGTTTGCCTATCCTATGCTTATATAAACATCCTTTAGATTCTTGCATTGCAGTCCTCTCCGAATTCCGAAGATAATTGCATGAGCCCATTGACTGCGCTGGGTGCAGTTCTCGGCCACGTGCTAGGGTATACCACGCACCAGTGCAGGGCTGACCAAGGTCGCGTTTATGATTGAGGCCGACACCCCATTCCGAAGAAAGTTTACATTACCTTCATTGGCCAGAATTATAACTAACTAGGTAAAGGCATTTGATGGAATTCATCCCTTTCTTTTTTTTTCCTATGCTTTCCTACTCGAAAGCCCACGTTAAAATCTCGAGCAATCACTTTGGTACTCCATCCCATTGTTTCATAAACAAGATTCAAGGTCATGCAAGCCTGCAAACTCAGAAAATATGGGAGTAGATGGGGCGTAACAGCAGGTAGCCAATTACCGACAGACTCGTGGTTTGCACAGCTTAGTGACCGCACATCCCTATCGTCTCTCTTTTCCTTCGCACAGTAGCATTTAAGGACCCTATTACACTCTACACCTTCGGCCTCAATCGGGAATAAATCCTGCTGCGCCTTCGCAAAGTGCCCAAAACATAAGGCATTTGAAGCCCTTCTTTAATGTTTGTTATGTTCTCTCCGTTTTTTGACCGACAATAATGTCAGCGTTGCGTTCACTGGGAATCGTATTATGACCGTTTGAGTACTGTCATATGCTTTTTTCAATTTCATAATAGATTCTTCAAGCAGTTTCTCCAGTTCTGCCATTCAATCCACAGTGGGGGTTAGCAGTTACCTGAAATGTGCTTCAGCTCCCCTCACGACTTCTAGTATTCTGCGTCAAGTGCTCTTGGGGCGACCCACTCGTTGAATATCTTGGGAGAGTAGATTCCAGTCCATGGCGTAGCCCACAATGCAATTGTCGTCCCTCCTTAAAATCTTATCTTTTGCCGCTGCCGATCACAGTGCGTCCGGGTGACAGGCTTGTGCACCGACCAATTTTTTCGTTTGAGATAGTGACCTGATATGTAAGTACATGTCTGTATCTATATTTTAGCAATAAATGAATAGGGTGTTCGTCATATGAGATGAACCCAAAACCTTTTACCCGAAGTGCCCAGCTTCAGGTATCTCGGCTTGTTAAGATTTTGTGTAAAACAAACCCTTATTAAAATCGGTTTATTGTCTGTCTATCTATCTGTCCGCCTGTCACACGCATTTTTCTCGGAAACGGTTAAAGTAATTGCACCAAATTTGGTGTAAAGATGGGAGCTGTGAGTGCTCACGCATACAGTGAGTTACATCTTTCTATGCTGAATTTCAGGGGGATGTGGGGGTATCAAATGAAAGGTCTCGATTAATACTTTCCGAAGCTGAAGGTCTTAGCTTTGACATTTGTTGGAAAGGTGGGAATCGCGGGAGGTCGAAAGTGATCATTTCTTTAATGAACCCATTCTCAGAAAACTACCTGACCGAAAAATCTGGAAAAATCGAGAGGCTGCTATTATATGGTGCTTAGGCTTCAAAATACCATCTATGCCGATATCTGTTCAAATAAAGTTAATAATTATATTACTATAATTTTTATTAATTGCCTGTTAAACCCCCCTTAAGTTCATCTTAGAATGAAGAAATTGCAGCAATGAAGGCTGTAGAATAGAGCATAATCCTGGTGCAAATCGCACTATTATTAACAAAGTGATAATAGGTCAAAACTGTCGCTTCCTTGTAAAAAAAGGCTTTCAATGAGAAAGTGGATATTCTCACAATATATGCATATATCGCGTGTTAAGTATTAATGGGACAAATGTCCCCTGAAATGTTTTTATAAAAGAAATACATAAAATGTTTCATACCTGAAACGTCCAGCTTTCGGTTTCCGAACTTGTTTTGTGTAAACACAAAACCTTATTAAAATCGGTTTACTGTCCGTCTGTCCGTCTGTCTGTCTGTCCGTCACACGCATTTTTCTCGGAGACGGTTGTAGCGGTAACTGTGTATGGTCACGCATACAGTGAGTTACATCCTTTTGCGGCAAATTTAAGAGGGTCTCCATACATGCAAAAGAGGGGTGTGCATTTTTTTTCAGCAAATATAGTCATGTGGAGTATCAAATTAAAGGTACCGATTAGTACTTTCCGAAGCCGGTCTTAGTTTTGACATTTGTTGGAAAGGTGGGGAGTGCTAAGGGTTGCAAGTCATCATTCCTTGAAGGGGCCCATTCTCAGAAACTACCCAACCGAAAAATCTGAAAACCAGGAGGCTGCCACTATATGGTGCCTTGGCTCTGAAACACCTCCCATACTGATATCTGCACAAATAAAGTTAATAATGGTATATTACTATATGTTTTAGTAATTGGCCGCAAAACCCCCCTTAAGTTCATGCTAGTACAACGAAATATACGGTATAACATAGCACCACAAAATGTAGGGTATAACATAGAGCATGATCTCACAAAGTTTGGTGGAAATCGCATTATTACTAACGAAGTTATAATACGTCAAAATTGTCGCTTCTTTGCAAATTCAAGACTATGAATGTCAATGTCATTCGAAAGTGGATATTCTCACATAATATATGCATATATTACGTGCTACATACTAATAAATACACAAAACCTTTCGTACTTGAAGCGTCCAGCTTCCGCGTTTTAATTGCCTTTGGGATTGTAAGTTAACAGCGGGTACTATGAGCTCTACCACGTCTCTTCATCAGGGAAGTGTCCGATTGCCTTCCTATCGCTTACTTAATTATTGTAGGTGTTGTATATTTCCTCAACTTCTTCTGACTAAATTAAGGAGATATTAATGAATGTGCCCATTCATCCTTTCAATTCTGGGTCTGGAAGATGAGGCAATCAAATTCATTAGAGAGATTGATTTGGATTTCACAGCATGGCGTGGCTGCTAATGCAATTGTCATCGCTCCCGCATGTGTGACCTATACACTGCCACTTCCGTCTTCCGATCACAGAGCGTACCAGCCCTGTGCGTTGACCCATTTCTTCGTTTGAGATACTGATTAATAAAATAGTGAAAACACACTATCACATTTTATTATTTACATAGTTGTTGTTGCTGTCATTTGGAAACTAATTTGTTTCTTTTTCTTGATTATTTTATATTATGTTCAGATGATTTATTGAATAGAGTACTCTTCAATGAAGTGTTCTAACATGCTTCAAGGTTGAGATCCAATCGCATTGTCGCGCAAGGATTATTATTATTTTACCTTGTTGTTTTATTTTAAATTTCTTTTGTTTCTCTTCTTTCCTTAGAAAATTATGTATAATTAAAATAAGCAGTTCGTTGATTTTTCGATCTCTTCCAATTTTTCTTTCGGATACTCCTCAAAGTTCATACGCAAAGTTACCGAGGACCGATGGCAAAAGAGACATCGATTGAGAATATAACCAGTCGTAGACCTACCCTCTCGATCGTGACACTCGGAGCTTTCCGGATCCACTCGCGCGAACCTTTCATTCAGTTAAAAAGTACTTTGCAATCCTCTTAAACTCTAATTTACTTACTTTATTTACTTCCACGGGGTTTACTTTTCCAACCTTTTTAACAAATTTCGTGTGCAACCGTGTAACCGTTTCTGATATATGCGCGTGTGAAACACAGTCAGGCAGACGAACAGGCAGACAGACATTAGGGACACAATTTCATTAAACTAATTATTAAATTAAGTAAGTAATAATTAAACTAATTATCAAGAAAAGTGTATTCGGCGATTAAATAGTACTCGAGTCTGTTGAAACATCTGAAAAGAATTATGTAAGCTCTGTCGACTTTTTAGTACCAAAAGTAATAAATTTAGCGCCTTTTGGAGATCATTAGTATCTTAGTTCTTTTTAAGTTAAATAGGTACTTTTCGGTACTTTTCAGAAAGTAAATATTTGGAATTGTTACGTTTCGTTAACTGATAAAATGACTGAAAAGTTTAATTGGTAACTTTACATTACCGGTTGTCACTTTGTAAAATAGGTCAAAATGCCCGTAAAATCGTAAAAACAAAATAGCTGTTTCGGTGAATGCAGCCTACTATATCATGAACGGCACAAAATCATACACTAAGTTATACATAAATTGGGACCACCCACTGCGTAAAGTTTCTCGAAGTAGCGAAGTTTCATAGACACCTGGTAGAAAAAACCTTTCATCCTCAAAATAACCGAGAAGAGAGCATGCGATAAAAATCTAAGACTTTTGGTATTCAGTTCTGCGATCTGATAAAACTAAATACAATCTGTGTGGTCATTGTAAACTATTATCGTGCTTAACACACGCGATATGAATACAATCGTCAAGCCTGTTGACAGAAGTTAGTTGAATTGGTTCATTTAACTACTAAAGTTTCAATTCATTTGTTAGTACTAAAGTTTAAGGGAAAGAGCTAAATCCACAGTAAAGCCAACAAAGAAGTGTTGGCTACAAATGAGAACCTGAAATGTGCCAAATCTCAGCCGTAACTTAGCGAAAGATAGTTTTAGTAAAAATCAGATACTCTCAGAGTACATTTTCTCTGGGGTTAATTTGATGAAAATTTCCGTCTTTGTACGAAAAAAGCAAATCCATACGCAGAGTTTACTTAAAGAAAACATACATATGGGAACCATAAAACCCTATATATTTGAAAAGCTTCCAATGTTTCCTTGTATTTTCAATATCATCAATTGGAAAATGTAGTCTGTCTCTACAAAGTAGCAGCAATAGTATTTACGGAGCTTATCCCTTATTTTTGGCTGTCAACTGTAATCTATAAATATTGTATTTCTCTCCATGAGTTGTTCAGGGGAATGCAATTTCAATTGTTTAAAAAAGCTTTCCATGAACGGCTATTTGTTCCCAGCAAAAATTGATAAGGCAATTCATTAGTTGGATCAGTCTGAAATAATTGAATTAACTCTGAAATTCATTCCGAATGTCCTTCATTGTCTACGCCCAAATTAAACGAACTTTAATGAAATTTGCATTAAATTTAAGCCTCTAGACCAGACCATTTCATTTATGCTCATGGATCGTATAATTAAATTGGACCAAAAAAATGTCAGTTGACTGTATTTCTGCAGTGTAATTGGGTGTCGAATGTTTATTAACTTTTTCTGTATTTGCTTGCATGTTCAGTTTTTTTTTTGAAAGTACAAAAGTTGTACCAACGTAGAGTCACGTTGGCAACAATTGCGAGGGATTCTGCATAGGTGCCAGAGTGCATATTGAAAAATTTACTGAAATGGTTTTTATGACCATTCGACCTCATCCAATCAACAATGAGACTGGCATCAGTTCACGGCGATTATTTTCCGGAGATTTTAAAGATTTTCAGAAAACCTTAAAGTGCATTTTCCAGCCTTTTTTACAAATTCTTTTTTATTCATGCGATTCATAAAAGAAAACTAACTTCACCCACACATTTACATAGTTAAGGATTGTTTCATCGTAATAGGTAACAACAGTACAAAATCCAGTCACTTGCTTAGTATTATCTATCATGACAATTACATGAAAGTCTCCGTTGATTCACTTCATGCGGAGGATCCCCGTTCTTCCAATGGCTTACTCCAGATCCATCTTATTTTTGCTTAAAATGCCCACTTATTCCCCTCGTTATCAGAATCCGCGATTATTACACTACTATACTATTACTTACTACAGTGCCAGTTCGAAAATTGAAAAAAATAAGTCGTAAAACCGGAAGCTAAGCAGTATGAAAGGTTTCGTGTATTTTTTATATAATGATAATAATAATCGCTGGCGCAACAATCCATATTGGATCAGGGCCTTGAAGTGCGTTAGAGCACATCATTCAAGACCGTAACGGTACACTACGGGATTACGGAACCCTTTAGGAGGCAATGTGGTCAGCATTGGACTCGCCCCAGATTATTACCCTGATTTGATTCAGGTACTCATTCACAGCTGAGTCGACTGGTATCCGGCGTTAAATCACGATACAAATCCCACTGCCACCAGTAAGATTTAAACTGTGACCTTCCGTACGACAGCCTTGTCGACACTTTCTTATATAAGCATATTTAAATGGATTTGAAATAATTAAAACTTGTTTTTTCTATCCGCTAGTATTATTTATTGACCTTGCAAATATCGATATTTCGAGAACCACTGGTTCCCTTCGTCAGTGCTAACACGTCTGTTCTTCAATGGGTTTAGGTAAGTAGGTAGGCCACAGCAACATCCTAGATGCTCGAGAAATCTGGGCATCCCCTACGGACTATGTCACACGAAAGCTGGACTTCACGAGAAACTTTGCTGTGGGCCTTCCAACCAGGGCAAAGTGGAAGACCGGCGGCGTGTTGCAAGACTATGACACGGTATTCTTTACGGACGGATCAAAGATGGCCTATGGACTCGGCGCGGGGGTTTTCTCGAATACACACGGTGTATCCAAGTCGTATGGTCTCCCAGGTTTCACCAGTGTATTCCGGGCGGAAGTACTGGCGATATTGGAAGTCTGCCGATGGCTGGAGCTTGATTCGAGCCCCAAGCGTAACATAGCCATTCTGACCGACAGCGGCCATCAAGGCGCATCTGGGCGGCACGCTCAAGGTCATTCTCCTCTGGGTTCCCGGGCATAGGAACATAGAGGGGAATGAGCGGGCTGACGGATTGGCCAGGCAAGGCTCTGCTCTTGCAGTCCCTCGGCGAATACAGTCGGTGTTCCGCTAGCGGCTGTCGGGGGCCGAGTCTACTCGCACTACCTAGCAGCCGCGGGCCTGAGATGGCGAAGGATTACAAGCTGTGCCAAGTCAAGGAGAATTTGGCCCGCTTATAACATAGCCCGATCACGAGAGCTCCTGTGCCAGACGCGTGTAAATGCATTTAAGATTACGGTGGTCTGCACGGGGCACTGGCCCATAGGGGACCATGCCGCTAGGCTCGGCTGACCCTACAACTCGCATTGCCGAAGCTGCGGAGAAGGAAGGGAAACCCTCATGCACTTTCTATGCGATTGCCCAGCTCTGGCTCGAGTCAGGCTGCGGACACTGGGTAAACCATTGTTTAGGGACCTCAGTGAGATGCAGGGTCGGAGAGCTGCTTTCCTTGGTGAATGCTACGGGCTGGCTCTGAAGATGCGAGCCGGCTGGACTCTGCTTCCATGTTCCTATAACAACAGTCACGGTCTTAGGAGTTTGTGGCATCAAAACGGCGCACCAAAACGCTAATTGGGCTCCTCGGAGCGGCTACTATTTTTATACTAATCTAAATATATAATACTATTCTAATTATTTAAATAGCTAAATTAGTTTTTAAAGACTTATATCTAAAACATAAAAAACAGAAATATCTAATTTCATTTTAAAGACTTATTTGTATATCCTGAAAGAAGAAGAGTTTTTTATTAGTTAATAAGTCTTTAAAATATAGTTAAATATTTCTTCTTTTTCAGAATTCAGACATAAGTCTAATTTAGCTATATAATTAATTACAATTAATTATTAACTAATGAAAAACTCTGGACCTGAAAGGAAGGCAAACGGGCATTGATAAAGAAGAAGCCCAACTTGTCACTTCCCGCGCACTAGCCAGGAAAAACCCACCGTAAGTACTATTCCTAACCAGGCTATTAATGAATCTTTTATTAGTTTCAGCAATGAGGAAATGGATATGCTAAACAAGGGCTGGAACCACGCCGCAAATGCAAACCTGTCAGTTGAACACGTTGTTGTAGATGTGGAAGAAGCCGTAAAATTCATTCGTTCAGTTGATTCCAGAAAACTACTGTGTATTAAGGAATGACCAGCTATCAGCATCCAAAACAAGTCGGGAAACCGGAAGCTTGATGCTTCAGGTATAAAAGGTTTTGTGTTTCCCTATGTGAGGAGTATTACGTAGTTCTCCATTGGCTTATAGCATCGACCCGAGATATTGAAATCGCTCAGTTCTGGACAGGTTACTGCCATTGCCAGAACTGAGCGATTTAAGTATCTCGAGGGGCAGGTTACTGCCGTTGCCAGAACTCAGCGATTTAAATATTTCGGGTCAATGCTATCATCTAATGAAATTGTTTCACACATTAACGCATTATTCAATTGCCAGGGTCACACGAAATGGTTGTTGGAAGTACCTGGTTTGCGCGGAAAGCGGTCCACAAACATACATGGGCCTGTCCAGACGGGACCACTTTCAACTAAATTGACCACGTGTTGATCGAACGCCGCCACCTCTCAGCTGTGATGAATGTCAAAACATATAGGAGGACCAATATAAACTCGGATCATTATCTCGTTGGAATGGTGCTCCGAGCTCGAATAACAATACCACCTAGAATCCCCTCTGACAATCAGGTGAGAGTGAACACTGAAGCCATCCACAACACAGTCCGCCGCGGCATCTATAAGAGGGAAATGGATGCCGCAATAACCGCAGTCAACAGAGGACCTGGAGATGAAGCATCAACAAATGATCTTCACAATCACCTGAAGAACGTTATCATGGACACGGCCACAAACATACTTGGCACCAGCCGCAAAAGGAGTCGGAACGGCTGGTTTGACGATGAATGTAAGCTAGCAACGGAACGGAAGAATGCCGCATACCGAGTAATGTTGCATTCTCAAAATCGCGGGCACGCGCAGAGACTTATCACGAACTTCGTCGAGCGGAGAAGCGACTTCACAGACGGAAAAAGGAAGGCTGGGAGAACCAACAAGTCTGTGAAGTAGAAAAGTACAGGAAGGAACCGCACCAGGCGCGGAAGTTTTACCAACAAGTCAACAGGATGAAGCCTTATACACCTCGATGCTCATCCTGCCGAGACAAAGGGGGAAATCTGATTTCCGACAAAATGAGCATATTGGAGCGATGGGTTGAGTACTTTGATGAGCTACTGAACAACCAGAACATCGGCGAGTTGGAGGCCCCGCTAACTGAAAACGACGGACAAATACTGCCACCACCAAGTATAGGAGAAACAGTCCGTGCAATTCATAGGCTAAAAAATCATAAGTCGCCAGGAGCCGATGGAATTACAGCCGAATTGGTTAAATATGCTTCATCACCTTGTGCGCAAGGAGGCATTATCTGTCTCATACATAAGAAGGGAGATATCACACAGTGCAGCAATTATAGAGGTATCACGATGCTGAGTACCATCTATAAGATATTCTCCACTATCTTGCTAGGCCGGATAGGCCCATACGCCCAGAACATCATTGGCCCATACCAAAGATGCTTCACTCCAGGCAAATCAGCAACAGATCAGATTTTATCTCTGTGGCAAGCGGTGGAAAAACTGTTGGAATATGGATAACAGTTGCACCATCTGTTCATCGACTTTAAAGCCGTCTATGATAGCATAGCCAGGGTAAAACTGTACACGGCCATGAGAGAATTCGGTATCCCGACGAAATCAATAAGACTGACTAGGCTAACCCTGACCAATGTGCGAGGCCAGATAAAAGCAGCACGATCACTCTGAAGACCATTCAACATCAACAACGGTCTGGGGATGCGCTATCGTGCGTCCTCTTTAACCAGACCCTCGAGAAAGTGATCCTCTTCAAGTCCACCCAACTACTGGCCTACGCTGACGATATCAACATCATGGGAAAAACCACCCGAGACATACAAACTGCCTTCATCCAGATCGAGCAGGCGGCGGTCGGCGCGAGATCTTGGGCTGCACATCAATGAAGGCAAGACAAAGTATATATTGGCAACGTCAGCACCAAAAACCAATCAACCAACAACATCAAACCGCACTGGTCAAACGGGAAGAAAAAAGATAGGAGACTTCAACTTTGAGATCGTTGATAATTTCTCCTATTTAGGGTCGAAAAGTACAACCGATAACAGCTACGATGGTGAAATTCTCGCACGGTTATTGTCAGCCAACAGAGCCTATTTCAGCTTACGAAAATTGTTCCGCTCGAAACGTCTCACCATAGGGGCAAAGCTCTTATTGTACAAGACTATAATCTTGCCAGTCCTTATGTATTTCTCGGAAACTAGGGTTATTAGCAAGCGTTCGAGAAAAGCAACCTCGGAAGAATTTTTGGCCCCCTACATGAGGATGAACGATCCCGCAGCCTACATAATGACGAATAATGATCGTCAGGTTGTGGATGAAGTGAGTCCGTATGGATGAAGATGATCCAGCCCGGAAGTCTATAAGGGCAATATCTATTATAAAAAAGAAGACGAGGCAGACCCTGCCTGAGATGGAGCGATGACGTAGGTCAGAACGCCAGAAAGCTTTTAGGGATATCGAATTTGTGAACCTCAGCGCAAAACCGGGATGTCTGGAGTTCCTTATTAAGGCAGGCCTAGACCGAATACCAGTTGTTGCACCGATGATGATGATGATGAATAAGAAACTCTTCTTCTTTCAGGATATGAAAATAAGTCTTTAAAATATAATTAAGTATTTCTTCTTTTTCAGGATTTAGATCTAAGTCTTTAAAAACCAATTTAGCTATATAATTAATTAGAATAGTATTATAAATTTGGATTAGTATAAAAATAATTAATAAACCCCTGAAGAGCAGACCTGTTAGCACTGATGAAGGGAACCAGTGGTTCCCGAAATATTGGTAAGACCAATAAATAAAACTAGCGAATAGAAAAAGCAAGTTTTTATTATTTCGAATAATTTAATCGCTAAAAATACCGCATAATTACACTCAGATATGTAAGTGGACATCTTTCCCATCTGTATCTAACAGGTAATGTTTATGCAATTAGTTTGTTAGACCATTCACTTTAGTATTTTACTGACATTTAAAGTCATAGAATGCAATAAATTTGCGGAAAAGTGACAGCTTTGACCGTTTATAACTCTGTTAGTAACAGTACAATTTCCACCAACCTTTGTAGTATTGTATTCTATAGTGTCGTCTATGTTACTGCAACAGTTAGTGATTCTTGGAAAAAGTTAAAGGGAGTTCCCAGTCGATTTCTAGCAAGCTAACTTATAATAAATATACTATTATAAACTTTATTGAAACAGGTATCGTTATTTATTGTATTTTGAAGCCGAAGCTCTATGTACAAATATATATATATATATGGTTACCATTCAGCGCTTGGTGGCGTAAAGCGCGTCAGCCACACCTAGGCCTCATCGCTCACGATTAACTGAATTGAGCTTCAAACCCCCCCTCCTTTTTTTTTCTTAACACATTCAATTTATTTTCTTTGATTTTGTTACAGATAGTTTATGACTAAAATTTATACTAGACTTATCTCTAATAGCTTAACTTTACTTAGAGACTAACATTTTGCTTAAAACTAGACTTAATTTACGATAGTGTTAATTTATCTTATGGCTAATGCTATAGAGGGGAAAGTCAGGAAAAACCCCTTTTATGTTGTTGTTTGTTCGGTGGATAATTGTGTTGCATGAATGGATGGAGGAAGGATACATATAGGGGAAGGTGGTGTTATTGGGCGGTGGAGTAGACGAGGCCAGGGCGATGTCGATCGTATGGGCGGTTGAATATGATCATCTTCCCGCCGCGATAACTGCTGTTTTGGGAGGAAAGGGTTAGGAGGTCTGAAGGGAGGGGATGGTGGCGGTATGTGGGGTTAGTGTTATGGCTGCGTATGTGGGAGGTTGTTTTCATGAGCTTGACATTTGATGTGGAATTTGGTTAGTGAGGTAAGGAGGATTTGGTCTATGTGGGAGCACTTTACCTCGTCGTAGACAGCTTGGTTGGAGTGGATATTGGACTGGGAAAGGGAGAGGCGGAAGAACCTCCTTTCGCGTACCCGAAGGCGCTCCATTTGAGCTGAGGAGATGTCATACCATGCGACGAATCCATATGTAATTAAGGGACGGATTAGCTGCTTATAGCAGTAGAGTTTGACTTTGGGGAGGATGGCGGAGTTTTTCTTAAGGATGGGCCATAGGGTTTTTGTCCTGTTAGGGTTGGCTAACCTATTGCCATTGGCATTTATAGTGGTGTTATACCAGGTGTTATGTTTGGCATTTAGGTCGCCCCCTAGTACAAGGGAGAAACGCTTGCTTCGGCTGACTGGGAGGGCTTTGAGGTGTTGTGTAAGGTTGGAGATGTCAGCGGGATTGAGGGTTTGGTCGGGGCAGTAGAGGCTGCCTAGGAATGTGATGGAGGAAGGTGTGGCGATGGAGACAACGGTTAGCTCCATGGATGGGGCAATAGTGTTTGGGATGTAGACCCGTTGACCGTCTAGTGGATTTGCCACTAGTATGGCTGTGCCTCCGCCTGGGCGGTCAACACGGTCGGAGCGGAAGACGGTATAGTTGGGGATGTGCAGCTTATGCCTTGGTGCAGTTTGGATTCAGTGAGGAGGAGTAGGTTAGGTTTGTGGACGGACAAGAAATTAGTTAGATCGTGACGTTTTTGTCGACTGACCACCGAATTTATGTTCAGTAATACCACTTTAGTGGATATTACTGGGGGACACTTGGCAGAGGAAGGAGAGGAGAGCGAGTCTCTTCTCCATCGGCGAGGAAAGGGAGTTGTATGTGGGGAGGAATGAGGTGAGTTGGGAGGCTAGTTGGTGGAGGTGTTAAAGAGGGAGTGGATTTCGGAGTCGAGGTCAATGGCGGGGACAGGGCGCGAGGCGTTCCTGGCCATCGCAGCGTAAGAGAGTGGTGGGGACGTACGGTTGTACGGGGCGGGGACCTGAACGGGTTTTGGTTGGGGACCGGGTTTGGTTGGTGGAGCAGGGTTATGCTTTGTGGGGGGGGGGATTGTTGTGTTTGGCGGGCGCGGGCTTGCACGAACATCGGGCAGTTGCGATAACTAGCCGGATGAGTGTTGGCTCCGCAGTTGATGCAGGACGGATTTTCTTCCTGCTTCTTTGGGCATTGTCGTGGCCCGTGAGGAGTGTTGCATTTAACGCAACGGTAAGCCAGATTGCAATTCGATGCTGCATACCCAATGCGCTGGCAGTTCCGGCATTGGGTGATTTCGTGTAGCTGGACGGCCTTGAACTTCACGATGCAGTGAAACATCGCCCTGGCTTTCGTGAGAGTGGCCTGCTGGAATTTGGGGGAAAACGTTACAAGGAAGAGGTGGAGGGGTTTCGCGTTTCGTTGGGAGGAGCTAATCTCGTATTGACGAACGCTGATGGCTTCGGAGATGCCGAGGCGGTGTAGCTCCTTGAGGATTTCATCGGGAGAGTATGTAAAATCTAGTCCTCGGAGGACTAGGTTGATTGGTTTGAGGTGTGACGGAGTATACGTGAAGAAGGGGTGGTTTCCTTCTTTAACTAAGTTTTTTGCAGGATCGTAATCTGCCTGGGAGGTGGCGAGGACGTGAATTGAGCGTACTGACGTTTTTTTAAGGGATATATTGTTGGGGATTGTGGACAGAATTTTGTTTGTGATACCACTAAAGGTTGTGGGGTCAGCGCGGATAATTAGCGACGGGAATTTTTCCTGACTTACCCTTGGTGGGGTGGATTTGGCTGGTTGAGCGGCTTGCTGCGTGGTTGTTATCGGGATGTGTGTGGTTGGTTGTTATAGCTGTCGGGCTGGATGTTCGGTGACATTCGTTGTTGTTGTAGTTAGATGGGGTGAAGGTGTAGATGCTATTGCTAGGGCTATTTTTTGTTGTGGCTTCGGTGTGGGAATTTCCATTTCTGCCATGGACCGTTCTTCTTGGTTCTCATGATTTCATGTAGTTGCTGTGTTAGGTTGCTGAGCTGACTTGTTCAGGGTAATGGTAGATTCCACCAATGAAGAGCTGAACAGCGCAGAGAGCCGGTCGTACCGGCTTGTCATCTCCTTCAGGGAGGTCCTCAGTTCTTGGACCTGTCTCCGCAGGGCGGCGACATCGTCTTGATCGTCGTCTGACGTTTCGCGAGCCATGTCGACTCGCTATCTTCTCGGGCGGATTCCCGACTGGCTTCGGGGCTTGATGGAGCCTCGCTTTCGCTGTCCCCAAGGGGGTGAATCCTCTTGGGCTCAGGATCCATCCCCTGGGGCGACAGTGACCTGTCCTCAACCGGGCGCTTTGACATAGCGCCTCGTCACTGAATGTTTGATCGGAATCACTACGGTCGCGATTGTGTTTTGTGTTTCCCTCCGCACTTTGGATTTTTCACTCGGCACTTTCGTGAGCACACGTCCGATCGTCTCTGACGCTTGACACCGACTGACACCCCCCCCCCCCCCCCTGCTCTCTCCCCCTGGGTAGTATCAATAGGGAAAACAATTTCTAAGATAAAAGGTGTGAGAGACAGGCATATAGTAAACCTATTTTAATAAGGTTTTGTTTTACACCAAACCTTTAAAAGAATACATCCCGCCCTTAGTCTGCCTGTTGTAACGAAGAGTTAAGTAAATCGACACAACCTTCCCCATTTAGTTTATAAAGGGAAGATTTGACAACAACTTCGAGCCACTAGCTGACAATTAACAAAATAAACAGTAATATTGGGCAATTTATACGACAGTATTCTACTTTTAGGTTCTTAGCAGCAAAAGTAAGCATAAATTTACAATAAATAGATAGCTCCATAAAGACCTCAACTGGACATTATTATTAGAACATGTGCATAATAAATATTTAAATATAATAAATATTTTAAATTTGTACGCATATTTATTTGAACAACTAAACCTAACAAGCCCAAATAAACGCATTCCAACATAAAACGACGCTTAAATGATGAATTTAAAGGAAATCTTTAATCTATTATACTTTACCTTTGTTTCCAAATCTGCATTAAATTTCAGTCGGGCTGGTCCTTTAGAAAAACTGTGAAAATGATATTATTTATTTAATGCATATTTGCATTTTTTGCTTACATTTTTCTTATTTCATGCCACGTGATCTCATTAGTGCTTGAAAGTTTATAGCACTTTAAGGAATAATCTAAACAGGCAAAAGGAAATGATTTAGCTGATCAAAGGTAAGAACCCCTTCAAACACTATAGTATCTGAACTCAAATCTTTCCAAATGTAATTAAATGTTTCTCGCACGTGCCTCCATCACATCAAAAGGGGATGCGTTCGTCGATTTGTGCGAGGCATAATTTTTTACGAGGATTTCAAATTATAAAGAAGTAAACGCTTTTAACTGCACATACCATGCCCTGCGACGGAATCTCTAGCAGAGATAAGAAGAGTTTTGGAATTTAAAAAACGGTTGAATCCGGCGATGGTTGAGTTAATTTTCATGACATGTACATTTGAGAGATGCTAAAGTTAGGGCAGACCGTTATTATCTGTTCTTGGCAAATAGTAAGTAAACAGCTAATAATCTAGAAAACTAACTTTATGAAGTTGGGATATTGATAAACACCTCCTTTAAGTATAACGAAAATGAGAGGGTTTGTTGAAATTAACTATTTCAATTTTAACAAACTCTTATGGCTACTTTTTATGTCCAAATAACGCCTTCTGTTGTAAAGTTTTGACTATATGGGGTAATAGCTGATCTATGCATGTCAGTTTACCAGACATTCTAAATTAATCTCCAAGGCAAATATGGTATATTATTTGTAATATGATACTCTAGTTCACTGTACTGTATAACCAGTTTCATGGGACAACATTCAATAATGAATTGACAATTTACTGCGGCTTCCCTAGAGAATAGTATAATATAATTTAGAAGGTAATTCTATTGTTAAATCATTCACAATTGAAACAGACTTGTTTAAAACCCCGAAAAGTTCAATAAACTTTCTACCAATTTAAATGAACAAAATTAATAATTGGTTATAGTTTAATAGCAAATAAGTTCGGAATGAGTATCTGAGTTCATCAGGTGTCAAACGTTCTATGAATTTCTTACATGTGCCACTGTAAACACAGGACTCTCTTACTTGTATGCAACTAAAAATTACACTTTCTATACCATGCGCGTTACAAGATAATTTAAATTTCTTTTGCAATTATTAGGAAAATCTTTAAAATTAACTTCATTTGACCCCATCACATGTCACCACCAGAACCTGAACCGAAATGTTGCAATCAAGATTCGGCTCCCAGGTGGTGAAAACGGTAGTAGTGAGCATCAGTACGATACTGGTTTCGCGTCTGTTGACACCAGAATTTCACATGGTAGCGAAGTATTCTGCAGAGTCACATATAATCACTTACTTAGGTCCAGCGTGTCCCTCTCATATTCAATTAATTCTCGCTGGAGAAGTTGGAGAAATCAAGCATTTTGGGAACTTTCTGTCCTATTGCTGAGGAATATTCACACATTCTAAACCGATCATAAACTATTCTCGGCGGCCAATTGTCGCTTCCTATACATTAGCGAATTCCTACCCGCATTAGCACCCTTTCAACGATATGCGTAGAATACTTTGGGAGTGTTTTTAACCAACATGTCAGTGGCCAATCCATTTTAAATTAATTGTCTGATTTTTTCCATAGTTTCCCGTACCGGCTATGACTTATATTAATACAATGTTAAAATGAACTTAGAGAAATATATAATTTAGTAAATTTCCAGGATATAATAGCCAGGTAAAGGAAGATGATTTGAGGCGACGTACTTTGTATTATTCTCAGTAAAACAAAAATAAAATGCTGAGATCAGGGAAGGAGATGAATAAAGTATAGTTGATATCTGCGCTCTGCAAGAAACCGATGGTCTGGTGCCAAAAGCTAGATTAAACGTGAACGCGTTAAAAACTCGTTATAAACTTCCCCATTCTTGATAGGCCACACACTCAATACGGTATTAATATTGCCATCTCAGAGGGTTTCCCCGATGCCATTAAAGAAGTCGAACGATTTGGTGACCGACTAATGAAGCTCACCATAATATCAGCTGATCGCACTATTCACTTCTTCACTGCGTACGCATCACATACAGGTCGACCTAATGCCGAGAGGGATGCCTTCTGGCAACTTCTCAATGCAAATACCGGCAACGTGATTGCTGATGATCATATCGTCATTGCCGACGACCTTAATGGTCATGGGAGTGAAAAGGCAACCGGTACCAGGTATCATGGGGGAACGTGCAATGAGTGTGGCGAGCGTATAATAGATTTTGCGGACTCCCATGACTTTGTATTTACGAATAGATGGTCCATCAAACGGTTTTCTCATTTTCCTACATTTTATTGTGTTTTACGACTATATCCTCATAAGTCACCGACATTTTACCGCCACCACTGATTGCAAAGCCATTCCCGATAAAACCATCGCACCGATAAAACACCATGAGGAATGCACTGGCCCGTCGCGCAATAAATGGCAGTAGTTTTGTGAGAAGAAAGAAGAAATGATCTTACTTGCGCGATTAGCAACCATTACGAATTTGGAAGAATCGTGGAACTAAGTTAAAGACACGATCCACAGAGCGGACTCTGCAATCCTCAGGGTAACCGAGCCAGATAAGCGATACATCAACCGAGATACTTGGCCTTGGAATAGCGATGTTGAAATCAAGGTCCGTGAAAAGAAACGCCTCTGTCACAAGTTTCTCGAAGATGAAAGGCTCGCCAATTGGCAAATTTATAAGAATGCTACCCGGGAAGCAAAGAAAGCGATCGCTGTCATCCGAGCGGTCCATTATAAAGATCTCTACGATAAACTGGACACTCGCGCTGGCGAGAGAGGTCTGTATCGACTTGCCAAAAGCCGATATGAGCGCACGCAGGATATCGATCACTTCTGTTGCGTTAATAACAAGAATGGTACTTTGCTTACCGACCAGCGAGCCGCGACAAATAGATGGCGAGAATATTTCGAAGAGATTTCAAGTGAAGAATTTGTTCCTTTTCCATTTCCGCAATCATTGCCGACATTTGGAATAGTTCCACCTATCAGTGCAACTGAATTCGAAGAAGCAATAAAACGATGTGATCCGGTTTTTTTCCCATACCATGAAGATTTTTGAACCCATTGACATTGACAACGGTATTCGCAAAATTGTTGAAATTACCATGAATCAAGTCGCATTTGTGGAACTACTGACGAAATACACACTAGTTACTTACCTGTGTAGTAAAGCCGTCAGAAGAATCGCAATTTTTATATTGAATTTCTGTGTCTAAAGGACACAAGCCATGGTCATTTGCCGCACGAACTCAGCTGGTATGCTCTACGGCAACACTTAGTGCCAGTAGAACTCGTGCGCTGGGTTCAATTGCTCTACCACGATCCAAAAAGTAAAGTTCGAAGTGTGGCGGGTGTATGAAAACCGCTTCTTGTCTTTGTTGGTGATCTTTGTTCTGGTTATGGACACTGTCACACGGGACATCCAACGTCCAGTGCTTCATGCAGATGAAGTTTTTCTAGCGTCTAGTAGCAAAAATGATCTCGAGCAAATTGTCTAAAAGGTCATCTTATGCGGTCTCAGATTGAATCTGGATAAGTTAAAACTGAATTTTTGATGACCGATCCCCATGAGACAGGCACAATCACTCCCAGCGTCAACTGGAATTAATGCTATTATTCAATGGAGAACTGCGTTATAAAATTGCTTCACGCATTAGCACAACTCAGATGAAGTGGCGTTCCACAGAGCAGAGCTAGATCAGGCGTATTGCGATCAACACGCCTACAGTAGTTCGACCCGATCATTCTTCACAGTTCTTTGCAGAGTATACTCATAATATTGGATGAAAGTCCTGGGGGGTTTAATGTGAGTACCTGCCGTGAAGGCATAATCCCACGGTCCTCTTCGGACATGGATTGATTTTGGGACCACAAGCCCCGCCATGCAAACACAGCGGTCCTGGTCTATACTGAGTGCAGGCTCAGCATTCATACCAGTGGATACGAGGCCTATCTAACATCTCTGCCGCAACTAAGGGGTACGGCGCCCGAGTTGTACAGCGCAACTCCACGTTCGAGCTCCGAGGAGCTCTGCTCGCGATGTAGGCATAACCACAACCACCATGAAACTCTCACTAGGGAGCCAACCGCAATTAACCGGGCCGAGAACACATCCTCCAGGAATTCTCCTGAAGCATATGCTCTCAGAGGGCCATCCCGGTTCCCATTGTATCAGATAACCTCTGGTGAGGCTTCGTGGCAGAGCCACTTTAGAGGAGTCCCTTGCAGACTCGGGTCTGATCGCCCTCCTCGAGTACGTGGGGACGGAACTCCCTAACGGGTTAACTGGAATCATCATAATATTGGATGGTGGTTTTCCAAGCCATACTTCAACATAATGTTTTAATGGAGTATTATGTTGAGTTGCATATGCCAGTGCAATAATAAAGTGAAGCCAATAATTCTGGCTGATTTAAAATGCGATTTTTTTACCAAAAACTTGAAGAAAAATGAAGAAAACGGAGAAGTATTCGAATTAGAAGTTCAATAATTTGCAGTAATAATTGCCCGATAGTGCCGATGCGTGGAGTTAACAATCAATCAAAAATCAGATCCATTGGAATTCTCGCCCACTCCTACTGATTGGTGGTAAGTCAATTTTGTGGAATTATTTTCTCTGACATTTTTGTCAATCATTTACCACAGATGTTCGATCGGATTCAAGTCAGGGGTTTGTGCAGACTATAGATGGGCGTTTGCATGATTGTCGTCAAGCTAATTCTTTGGCAGTCAAGTTGAAAGTTTCGGAATATTGCCCTGTATAAAAGTCCAGTCGTTCCTCAACTTCTCGCGAGAATAAGGTGACATAGATTCCAATAATAAATTACAGCATTTGGCTGCAGCCATTAAAACCACAACCTTAGACATTGAGCCAACTATATCACGAGAAAAACAAGAAAGTCCGCCTCCATGTTTGACCGCCGGCACTCGCTGTTTGACATCTTAACGTTTTCCAAAAGGTGACGAATTTTTTTCCTTAAGAAAAGAGAATACATTTTGATTATCCACATCATATGGCAGTCCAGCCTTTGAAACTCCATTTAACGTGCTTTTGGGCGAATCGTAATCCTGCGTAATAGTTTTTTCCTATGTTAATGGCTTTCGAGTTGGTCGAATAGCAATCAGGTTTGCATGTCTAGACATATAACAACATACTTCAACATAAATAGGACAAAAAAAATTCCATTGCCCACCGCAAAATATTTCTAGCCGCACCTGTCGTGACTTCCAAATTCTACGAGATGTCTAGAGGCCTAATCTGCGACATGCGGATGTCCTTTTAAACAGATCTTCTCACACAATCGGGGCAAGCAGATGACCCTGGGGTTCAGTTAATTTCTCCGGATATCCACTACCATTCTTTCTTGAAACGAGGTTCGTGTTACAGAATCGGACCCGGAGATGCTGTATTCCTTAGCAACTACTTTCTGACTAGGACTTTCTTACACTAGTTTAACCATGAAGGTCAATAGTTTCAAAAAAATAAGTCAACAATAACTAAGAATATTACTCTTAGCACGTTTTTCTCCGAAAATTAACCATAAATTGGAAAAATTATTTTGAGCACTTTTTTTCCGCAATATGGAAAGCAGTTATTTAATGACAACTTTTTTTTGAAAAACTGAAATTACAAATCCAATTTTATATAAAACCTGCTACAAAATCGTATACATATAACATATAACATAAAGATTAAAAATACATTCGTTTTTTAAGGAAAGCATCTTTAAAAGTTCTGAGCACGTTTTTTTCCGCCCTGTAACATGTATATATATATAAGTACGTGTTTGTAAACGAGATAAGAAGGTAAAGCGAGAAACACAATTAAGATGCGTGCGTAGTTCGCACGAGACAAACTCTGATCTGTATACATTTTCAATGTACAATGAAGATTTCAGGTCGGCTCGGTTCATTGTGATGAGAGCTTACGCCAATTGCAATTTGACGGCGCTTTTCCTTTTGGGCGGCTCCTTTTGAATATGAAATTTTGAATATAATTAACGAATTCATTCACGTTTTGAGAACTGCGGAAGGCACTATTTGCGTTGCAAGTGCTAATTATTAATGTCACTTGCATTAGTTCTATCGCTTCCATTCCTAAAAATTGGCTTTAACTCGGATTGTATGAATTTCGGAAACTACCCAACTCAAAAATCTGAAAAAAATTACGGTAGTGCGCTTATATGAAATCTAGTTCTCAAAATATTTCCCATTCCGACATCTGCTCAAATAAACTTAATAATAGTATATCATTAGTTTTCTTAAAAACGATTCAGTACATGTCTGTCCTCCTGTCTACCTGTCTGTCTGTCACACCCTATTTACTCGGAAAGTGGTGAACCGATTGTGGTCTTTGTGTCCCATTACATACAGCGGTTGGCCCCATCCATTTGAAAGGGGTTTCTCCACAGAATATGTGGGATATCAAATGAAAGCGCTCGATTAATATTTTTTGAAACTTCTTATTTCTGACATTAAGTGAAATTTAGGGGAGTGAGTGCTCCAAATGTGTCCCCCAAAAAGTGAAACAGCTCTCGCTCTCAGAACCTCCCCAACCGAAAATCCGAAAAAAATCGCAGTGATGCATCTCTACAAAATCTAGGCCTCAATGTACATCGCGTTCCGATATCTCCATAAATAAAGTATTACTAAGTTTTCACCATATTTTAAAAATTTGCCTGAAAACCCTCCCTAAGTTTATCCTAGAAGTACAAAATTTGTTTAGTTTCTGCTATAAGTAATAGGACATTACAGATTAAAATTTGAACACAGTCCAACTATTATTAACACAGTTATTGAAAGTCGAAGTATTGCATTTCACGTAAAATTATTGCATTCTTGGGCGTATATGACATCATCATCATATGTATAAAGTCAACTTAAATGAACGGCGGTGCCCCTGGACACACTTTCGCTTTTCTTTCTCCTATGCATTACGCTTAAACAGTGTAAAACACGGCTCTGAAGTGGGCTCATGGTTGCGATTGTTGCTCGTGCCCAAAATTTCATCCAGGATATGACCCATGCGGTCTTTTGAAATGCCTACTGTGTCAACTATCACGCGCACCTTCAATCGGCGATCTGCCAATGCGCGTTCGTCGATTTTTTGTCACCTTATCCTCCATGGTAGCCATTTTCGGGGCACCCAGCGTGACTCATCAAAAGCCGACGTACGATCACGTTGAAACTCGTTAAACCAATTTCCTATGGTCGACATCGTAAGAGCACACTCACTGTACACAGCGTCCAAGCGCTTTGACAATATATTAAGGGTTATTTTGAATTTTTAGCTATGTACGATTTGAATCCCAGTTCGCAGTAGATATGTTATTTGCTGTGCACTGCTGCAAATTTTCTACTTGTATCTATCTTGTTGACTATAGGAGTGTAGGACATCCACACAATCTCAATTTTTAATAACACGGATGATAAACCCACAGTAGCAGGCCGCCACAAATGTGAACATCATCGTCCATGAGGACTGCGAATCTAACTTTCCACAATACAATAATTAAGATGTAAAATGTAAAATGATGCCACTTACTATATGCTTGGGGATATTTAAGAAACTCAGTCGCTAATTTTTTTTCTTACTCATACATATTTCGGGGAGAAATATCTTTTGTCGAAAGATCATTTTTGACGTTTTGTTACAAACAAAATATAATTAAAATCGGTTTACTGACTGCCTGTCTGTTCGTCTTTTTGTCTGTCCATCTGCCGCACCATTTGCTCAGAAATTCACGTACTCCTATTGGTGGAAAAGTGGCAACTGGAAATTCCGGTGCATGCAGTAGTAACATCATTCTACGTTGAACTTAGGAGGAATATAAATACAAGGTGCGGCAGCATAACTTCCTTTTTTAAAATGCGCGCCACTCAGTTAGTTGATGTCATAGCGGAGCGCTAGTAGTCTCGTTCAAGAGGGGATACTGTAAAGTTTTGTCCCGACATGGTTCAGTCGCCATCATGCGTTGGAATAGTGAGGAGTATGCCTTTGCCGTTGAGGTTTACTTTTCAAGCGGATATTCGGTTATTGCAACACAGCGTGCATTTCGGAATCGCTTTAATTTAGCCCCGTTGTCTCCCGTCCCAGACCGCAAGTCAATTGTTACATGGGTCACTACACTCAGACAAACTGCAAGTGCGACAAAAGGAAGAACTGGAGTCCCTCGGCCCGTTAGATCACCTGAGAACATTGAAGCAGTGCACACGCGCAGCAAACACGCATCTGCCCTTGGACTATCCGATCGTTCTGTGAGAAAAATTCTTCGTGATGATCTTCATTTTCATCCCTATAAGATGGCGATAGTGCAGGAACTTTCAGAACGTGACTTCAATTCTCGGATGAATGCGTGTGAGCTTCTTCTTGATGTCGTTCCCGAGGGTGCTATTGTTTTTTTAGCGATAAAGTCCATTTTCATTTGTGTGGGTCGGTTAACAAACAAAACATGCGCTACTGGGCTGACACCAACCCTCGAGAATTGCATAAAAAGCCTTTGCATTTACCCAAAGTCACAGTATGGTGTGCAATTTCCTCAGCTGGAATTATTCGTCCCTGGTTTTTTGAGGAAAATGAGGTTACAGTGACAGTAAATTCGGACCGGTATGTAAACATGCTACAGAATTTTTTTTCCCACGGCTAGAAAATTTGGATTTGGGGTACACTTGGTTCCAACAAGACGGTTCAACAGCACACACTTCAAGAGCATCGATGGCTGTTCTGAGGGAACACTTTCCAGAGCGCCTTATCTCAATTAGAGGCGATTTGGAATGGCCGGCACACTCTTTCGATTTGTCCCCTTGTGATTTTTTTCTATGGAGATTTGAAGACCAACATCCAAGAAGAAATTGCCAACGTAACACCTGCTATACTAACAAGAGTCATGACAAACGCAGAAATCGGTTTACGCAATGTATGGAGAATGGGGGATGTTTCAGCGTTCTGGCGTTCTGCTTGGCGTTGGCCAAGCTCGCGCACTAGCTCCTGGATGTTTAACTAGAGGACCGTGGTTGCTCTCGTTCCGGGTTGCCGAAACCTAACTTCGGAACGATGGGGTAATAAAACACCACTGAAACAGAAAACACTAAAGGGGTTAGAAATGATACTTACTTGATTTGCTTGGCTTAAGTAAATGAGAACACTCGCGACTCCACTTCAACATACCTTTATTTTCTAATCACAATATTCTATTTCTCTCTTATTAATAATTTTTACTTAATTAATCTCAAAAGCGATTTTAAAGTAATTCCCGCGCGTAAAGTGTTCTCGGATAGAACCCTTTAGCTCTGTTCAGAGGCTTGTTCACAACTCCAAACTAAAAGTAACGTTATTCTTAAAATCACCTATGTTTGACCCTTCCGTGTTTACACATTACTTTGAAAGTGTTCTTGTACACAACACAATAACACTTGTTTATTATTGTAAATTTGTTTGTCGGCGACAAATCGACACCTGCTGTTGCGCTGCGAACTGCTGACACGGAAGAAAGTCATGTCGAGGCCAAATATACCATTTGGTATGTAACATGCTGATGCAAAGGCGGAAAAGAATCTCGTGATGTCCAAACAGGCCATTTGCATAGCATGTGATGTAACGACGGAAGAGGTTAAATGCGCAGGCAGACTGGGTTTCATGGGGCTAGCTCCAAAGATGCGGCTGCTGGAGAAAATCCGGTGAAATCTCTTGAACATCCTCCCGCGCAAAGAAAGTCCAATTGCCTGGACCTGGACTGTTATCTATTGGCAAACGGTCCCAAGTTTCTGGATATGGAAACTCTTGTATTGGTGTCACTCGTTGCCAGCTTGCATTCTAAGGGTGTAAGGCCATCCTTCTACCTCTAACGATCGAAATGATGGCGCCCAAAACGGAAACCCCTAAGTAGTGCGTAGCGCCTTAATAACCCCTTCCATCAATAGCCAGTCCCCTGGTAGATCTCCGATTGATGCAGAATTGTCTTCCGGGTGTTGATGTGTTGTTTTTTTTTCCGATGAAGTCGATTGTCTTGTTGGTATTATACATATCAAAGCTTATGCCTAATTTTCTTTTTGCGGAAGGGTCCACAATTTTGTTTGTTCTTAAATGTATCGTTCTTATTTTCTTCATTGTGTTCATTATTCTTTTATAATCGAATCTGCTCTTTAAAAATTATAATAAAAAAGGCTATTTAACCCTAGGACTTTGTTACAAGAGGATGAAGAATGTAATAATTACACAAATATAAATACTTGGTCGTTTTTTATAAACGCCTGGAAAACTTGAATCGTTTACTTGGATGCTATTTTGCTTGTATATGATGTAGTTATCATTATGTTCATATGCATTTTGTGTTTATAGTTAATTCTAGTGTTGATTTAGAAAATATTCATACTTCACAAGATCACCACATTTCGTTTTTTGCTTACTATTTCTGCAATATTTTTACTCTCAGTTAATTGTTCTCAGATTACTTATATTTCGTTTTTAAGGTTTTGTGTGAAACAAAACCTTATTAGAATGGTGACGGTGTCTGTCTGTCCGTCTGTCCGTCTGTCTGTCTGTCTGTCTGTCTGTCTGTCTGTCTGTCTGTCTGTCTGTCTGTCTGTCTGTCACACCCGATTTATTCGGAAACGGCTAGACCGATTGTCACGAAAATTGGTAAGAGTATGTAATCTGGTGATCCCTTTACATGCAGTAAGTGGCGCCATCTTGCGTTAAGTTTAAGGGGGGGCTCTCCGTACATGTGAATGGAGGGTGCAAATTTTTTTTTTACAGAATGTAGCCAAGTAGGGTATCAAATGAAAGGTCTCAATTAGTACTTTTCGAATCTGGTTCA
The DNA here is from genome assembly GCF_905115235.1 of Hermetia illucens. Taxonomy (NCBI): domain Eukaryota; kingdom Metazoa; phylum Arthropoda; class Insecta; order Diptera; family Stratiomyidae; genus Hermetia; species Hermetia illucens. The sequence continues at coordinate 92,940,129 of NC_051849.1, read as the reverse complement.
ATATTTGATATTAGATGAAACATAGGGGAGTAAGGGTTGAAAATATGACCCACAAAAAGTGTAACAGGTCTCGTTCTCAGAACCTATCCAACCGAAAAATCTGGAAAAAATCACAGTGGTGCACCTCTACGAAATCTAGGCCTCAAAATATATCCGGTTCCGATATCTGCACAAATAAAGTTAATAATAGTATATTTCCACATTTTAGAAATTTACCCGGCACCCCCCCCCTTATGTTCATCCCAGAAATACAAAATTTGGCATGAGTGTAACGAAGAATATAATGCACAGTTTGGTCAAGTTTGAAGAAAATCCAACTATTATTAACAAAGTTATTGGGGGTGAAACTTTACAATTTTTTGTGAATTTCGTGCACTCTACAACCTGCATGACGTCATCATCACATATCAATTCGTCAATACCACTACGAAATGAGTTCTTATGAATTGGGTCGCAGACAATTATTTTGTTTTAGTTTTTTAGTTATTTGTCAACCCGACATGTGTGTATGTAGGTATATAATATATGCGTGCTAATGAACTTTGCGGGTAGTGCCTAATCCAGTTAGATATAAGACGTAAATCGGAAATATGGGTACGATAAATTTAGATACGTGCATATATGTGTACAGTAGGTAATAGGCAGTTTGTTTGTTTAGGGTGAGCGTGATATCTATGGCTCTAATATGTACGTATGTCTCGTAGTTTGGAAAAATATGAAGGATTATGTTGGATTTGTAGCTATATACGGACAGACAAATGTGCGTCTCTTACATAAGATGAACACAAAACCTTTATACCCGAAGCGCGAGCTTCCGGTATTCCGACTTGTTTTTTCATTGTGCACTTAAGTGTGCTACCTATTGGTAGTAATTAAACTACACGCGTAGTAATCAAAATTACTCGAAAGCGATTCAATGCCTAGGGAATACCTCATCAGCTCAGTTTCACGATGACGTACCACGGTAAAGAAATGTGATCCATCAAGCGTTGACTTTGCACATTTGAAATCAGAGCGCCGGCTGCCCCAGACATTGAATCACTTTTGCACGCGTCTGCATTCATTTTTGCTTGCACTCATGCTACCAACAACAACACATATCCAGCGACTGTCACCCAACATAACAAAAAACAAAAAAACAATCAAAACAAATCTGATACCTTGACACCATGCTACTGTTCTTGACCGTGACTTTTTTGCCGCCGGTCTGTTGTTAAATTGTATTAGTCACTTATTTACAATCCATTCATACACAAGAATTTTACGTAGGTTAGTGATTATTATTTAATTTCATTTATTTACATTACAATTCCGGATCCAACTACGGGTTTGTTTTTTTTTTTTACATGGGAATGTATACACAGGAATTCTAGACTGAGCAATTTGCGGGTGACATGATACCTATAGGGTTTGTCGATTCTTGACCCCATCTCCCGTGCTGCCGATCCGCTGTTGCTAGATGGCTTATAAAGGTAGGGTGATCGTCATCCCCCTTTCGCTTCTTTCTGGCTAACCGTACCCAAATACCTACGATAACGGCCCCTACTAATAACCCTGCCAAAGTACAACCGTGGGGAATGTATTGTTTGAACACATTATCGTCATTAATTACTCCATCGAGTTCTCTCTTTAATGTGGCTATAAGGTGCTTGTTGTCCCGGACGAGACTGATCTCGGTTGATGGAAGATTAAACCGAGGAGTGACTGTTTCATACACCTTTGTCCAGTTTACTGTAATGGCTCGTGGAATCTCTTTTATCTGGAAGGGGACCTCGCCCATGGTACAATAGTCGAGCTCTACTAGAGAAACAGGAAACCGAATTTCTAACTGAGTGTCATTACACGTGATTACACCTAAAAGATTTGATCTTCAAAACAATGTAAACAAAAACTTTAGACATGCACCTACATTATAAAAAATAAATAAATATTTTCCGATGCATACAATAGTTTTTATTGAGTTTTGAAAAAAGGAAGTTATGCTGCCGCACCCTGGACATCTAAGACAAAGGTGTAAATTTTTTTTCCCGACATATAGCTCTGTGTCGTATCAAATGAAAGTCCTCGATTGGTACTTTTCGAAGCAGATGTTAGTATGCATGGTATCTAGGCCTCTAAATACGATATCTGCCCAAATAAAGTTAATATTAGTATATTATTATATTTTGAAAAGGTCAATAAAACCTTTAAATACAGTAAGGTAGCCTTTAATGGGGATCAATTTACTGGAAAGTTTGGTGGAAATCCTGTTAATATTAACAAAGTTACAGTAGGTCAAATTTTCCCTTTGGCGTCAAATTACTACTACCCATGAAATAAAATGTCAGTGCCACTCCGAATTGAATAATCAATGTATATTCACTACGAGCTATATAAAAGTGGAACCATCGTGTAGCCATCAATTCTTATATAAAAAATTAACAAAATCCTTCATACTTGAAGTGCCGTACTTCCGGCTTTTGATTTGTTCGTTTCATATATTTAAGTCTCAATGGCACCAGATATCTGATTCTTTGAAACGACGTAAAAGGGCATGAAGAACTAAAGGAGCCGACCCACTTTCATCAACTAGCTAGAAAATAAGCAAGCAAACGCATGGCTATGGAGCTTCGTTCAAACTGGTGCTAGCGGCTCTTCACGGTTAAAATTTCTTACTTTTAATTGTCTGATAACCTCTATCCTTTCGGTCAGAACTTGAATCTTTAGTTAGAGCTTCTCCAACTTTTTCCTTCAATAAAATCTTTTTGCGAGTATAGAGCTCCCCATATTCGGAAGCATAAAATTATCCTACCAAAGGGAGTTAGGGCTTTGAAATATGGAACCGTGTTTATCATACCGCCGAGTATGATGACTAATGATAGACTTGGTGCACCCACAGACTATGGGGATAGTCTATCGGAGCTAAAATCGCTTTTCATCAAGTCGACACGATAGATTTAATATGGAATCTAGTCCAAGGTGCTGCCTCTATTTCATAAGTTGTTACATAGTGATATCGGATGTTAAAACGCATTCAATTAAGCCAGCTGGTTTGATTAAGAATTCATTGGCTATAAAGACTATTGACTTCACAAATCTAATTTAAAGAGAGTTAGCCTTCCGAAAGAACCGTATGGGATGCAGACAAAGAATCTAAGGGTATGCGTGCAAATCTCTTCAAAAAGGACCCCAACCACCAATCAGATAAGAGTTAATGAAAAACGGACAATAACTGTGGGGCGATTCACAAAGGAGTCGCTGGAGTTATACACTGATTTTCCGTATTAATGAATGGAATCAGTCACAAACAGCAATTCGAATTACCACTCGATACAATTTTTAAGGTTTCGTTTGTAAAACAAAACCTTATTAAAATCGGTTCAATGTCTGCCTCTCCGTCTGTTTGTCTATCACACGCGCTCTTCTCACAAACGGCTAAACAAGTTAACGCAAAATCCGGTGCGAGGGTGCGAACTGTGAACATCCATACATGCAATGAATTACATCTTTCTAGGTTGAATTTAAAGGGGGCATCATATATGCAAAAGGAGGATGTCAATTTTTTTTACCGAATACTTTTCGAAGCCAGTCTTAGTTTTGACATTTGTTGGATAGCCGGGGGTTCGGAGGGCCGAAGTGATGATTTATTTAACGGACCCATTCTCAGCAAATACCAGACCGAGAGTTCTAAAAATAATGAAGCTGCGTCTACACGGTGTACATGCATCAAAATTCTCTCCATATCGGTATCCACTCCAATTAAATTGATAATAGTATATTACTATATTTTTAAGAAATTGACCAGAGACTCCCAGTGAGCTTATCCTAAAATTATAAAAATTTGCAGTAATAGAGACTATAGCATGGTTCATGGTATCCTCAAACTTGATTAGAATCATACTATCAGAGATAAAGTTACAGGAGCTCAAAGTTGTCTTTTCCGTTTGAATTTACTACCACCAAAATAATAAATATCAATATCATACCAAAGTGAGTAATTTGACATAATAAATGTACATATATTTACCTGGCGGGCTAGGTACAAATGGGATAGTTTTGCTCTTAAATATAAGCATTCGATACCTGCCCTGCTAAATACAGTAAGTAGACACTGCCATCGTGTTGAATGAGGAGCTGGCTGACCAGGGAGATCTTCAACATCTGTTACAGGCACAAATATTGGGTGCCATGCAAGGACTGCCTGAAGAAGTACAAGTTGGCCATCAAGACTGCCAAGAGGCGGTCTTGGTTGGATTATTGTCAGAACATTGAAAATACCAGTGAACCTGCAAGGCTCAGTAAGATTCTGTCCAAGGAACATAGAACCTATCATTTCTTAAAAAGTCGGAAGGCTTCTGGGCGGAATATTCTGGTGGAACCTTGGAGTTGGTGGTTTAGACGGACTTTCCCGCCAGCTGTGAATTAGAGCCTTGCTTGGAGGGTTTATAGCCACCCCAGCCATGTGAGACTATCAAATCGGTAATTACCGAGGGTAGGATCGGATGGGCGATGAACAGCTTCTCCGCATATAAATCTTCCGGTTCAGATAGATGGTGCAGACGCAGCAAGAAAGAATTGTGCCGCAGCTTGTCGAGACTTCCCGGAGCTGTATCTCTGTGGGATAAGTACCATATTCTGGGAGGCGGGCACGAGTGGGTTTCATACCGAAAGCGGGCAGGAGCAGCTATGACTCCGTGAAGAACTTTCGACTAATCAGCTTCACCTCTTTCGTATTGAAGACCTTAGAGGACGTCCTGGACCTACACTTAAACGCGATTATGGAGAAATTCATTTCTCTAAGTCCCAGCATGCCTACCTCAAAGGCAAATCCACAGAAATCGCGCTCCATGAGGTAATTGGAACCGTTGAGCGCTTACTGGAGTACACTAGCTGCCTTCTTGAACATAGAGGGAGTATTCAATAATGTTAGTATCCATTCCATCAAGGAAGCCCTCACCAGTATTGGATTGGAAGAGTATTTTATGCATAGGATAATATCCATGCCAAGAACCAGGATAATCCAGTCGGATCAGGAAGACAACCACTTGACTAGAGTTGTGAACCGAAGAAAGACCCAGGGTGGCGTCATCTCTTCGGTACTCTGGTTAATGGTGATTGACGAAATTTTGAGAATATTGGGCAGGAGTGGGGTGAAGGCGGTGGTATATGTAGAGGACTTGGTGATATTAGTGTCAGGGATGTTTCCTTCCTTTGAGTGACATCATGGAAGGAGTGTTGCGAAAAATGTGATTGTGGGCCACGGCAGACGCTCTCAATGTAATCCAGCATCTATTGTCCTTAGACAACCTCATTAAATATATTGTAGCATTTAGTTCCGTCAGAATATCTTAGCCCGGATGGTGGAGGAGTGCAGAAACGCCATTGCCCAGGTCTAGCTAGAGTCAGGTTACGGACACTAGGTAAACCATTCTTTGAGAACCTCAGAGAGATTTTTAGTTGCAAGGTGGTAGAACTGCTTTCCTTCGTGAGTGCTGAATGCACTACAGCGCTAATTGGGTTCCTCGGAGTAGCCACAGGTACCTACCTCCATACTTACATAAGAAAGAAACAAAACCCTTCGTACCTAAAGCCACGAGCTTTCGGTTTCCGACTTGTTAGATTTGGCGGTTATAAGGAGTGTATGTTTCGCTACGCGCGATGATGTTTCCCTTTGGCCTCTGGAAGATATTGCGAAAGTTACCATGGCATCGCTAAACTTATCGAGTAGATGTTGATGCGTATGCGCGGGGTACTCCGCCTACATAACCCACCGCTTGCTGAAAGCGGTTCAGAGATAAGACTGAAGTTCATATGAAAAAGGCAACGTTGGCTACCCATCACTTCATTAATAATAGAGGCGATTGACGTTCGTACTCGACCCACCGCCGCTTCAATTTTTGAGCCAACTTTCATCTATTGAAGTGGTTTCAGTACTTATGTAATGTCGTGCTATGTAATGATAAACACCATTATGTCATGTATGTACGAAATTGGCAATTGTCACGTTGCTTAGAAAAGTAACTTTGCTTGAGCGCTTGAGAGAAATTGTCCACTAACTCACAACAAACAAAAATTCTCTTGCAAATTTGTAGTAGATTATACATTTTATTGTGATACTGACATACTATATCTTATGTCCGGACATGCAGAAAACTCGCACAGAAAGCCAAGTGTGACTTCCTTTCACTTTGTTAATAATAGTGTTAGTTTAGTTATTTTTTCTGCACAATTTTTCAATTTGATTCTTACTTGAAATAAATAATTTTCCATCCAACTAAAGTATCTCGATTCGCATTTGCGTGTGTTCGACATACAAACTGCTTGCTCCGCTGCCACACTCTACCCCGGCTGAAACACAAGGGGGTTTCAGCGAGGAATTAGACGCGCGGCTCCCTCAACTCGGTACCCTTCTGGAAGGAGGGCTTCAGTCCAGCTAAAGAGACCCTCTTGATGCTTAGCCCCGCTTGAGGACTTCGAAAGGATCCTCATAAGGTGGCTGCAGCGGCTTCCACTAGGCATACGTTCTAATTAGGGCATGCGTGCAGGATTCGATATTCCTGGTCACGTCAGCCATGGTTTTCGCGTGGTTGGTTAGTTGTGGCACTGTGCCCTGAGCTGACGCAACAAACCGGCAGTGTGGAGTTCTAATCTGATGTTCCATGTTCTTTCCGTATACCAACTCCGTGGGACATGCAGTAAATTCTTCTCGATTGGCAGGCTTCAGCGTCCTAAATGATGCTTTCGAGCTTCCTATTGGGCTGTGGGTGGTACACGGTTGTCTAGTGTGGTTTGAAGCCGACGAGTTTGCCCAGCTCTGAGAAAAGGGAGACCCAAACTGAATTCCCCGGTCAGTGATTATAACTGTCGACACATTAAAGCATGGACTCCATTCTCGAAAAAGGGGCTTTAGCACAAGATTCTGCAGTAATGTCTTTCATAGGTATTGAGTCAGGTCACTGCGTGAACCTATCGGTGATTGTGTAGTAATACTTAAAACCGTGCGAGCCTCGCAAAGGGCTAATAAAATCGAGGTGGACTGTGTGGAAACATTTGGTGGACCGATTGAACACTCCTACCACTTTCCTCACATATTTTGTAGTCTTGAACTTCTGACATGCGAAGCACTCTCTGTCCCAAGAATTAATGCCGTTGTCCTGAACGGCCGGCTATACTTTGCGGTGACTAATTAGTTCGTTGTCCGGATGCTCAGATATGCTAAATCGTGAACGCCGCGAAATACTTTCTTTCGAAAATCGGCCGGAATCTAAGTCTAAGGTCTCGCAGCATAAATTGGATGCTGAGCCAAAGCTAGGAAACTAACTATCTCACTAAAACTATGAAGAATTTCTTCGTCGACTTCCGGAACATTGACGCTTGGGGGGAGGGGTCTTAACTACTGCAATACGCGACAAACTTCAACACGTGCCTTACGCAAGAAACAACGATAAAATTTTAACATGCCCACCTTCTCAGGTACTTAACAGCTTTCGGAAGCGAGAAGCTCAAAACCGCTTGCACCTTGACTGGATCCGGTTGGATCCCTTCAGGTGTAATCAGGTGAACGAGTAATCTCACCAGCGATTGTAGGAACTTGCATTTCTCAATGTTAAGTATTAGACCGTCCTCAGGCCTACGTTGAAAAATGCACTCGAGGTTCTGTAAATCATCCAAGTATACGAAACAGAAGTGAAGGTTTTGCGGCACGGTATGGATGAATCTTTGAAAGGTTTGCGCCGCGTAGCAAAGTCCAACTGTCCTCTTAGTGAACTCGAAGAGTTTGAAACGTGCCTATAGTATATTGACGTTTTCATAGCGTCTTAGAGAGCTAAAGGAATCTGATGATATTCCTTGACTAAATCCAAGGCCGAAAAAATACTTCAGTTTGCGATAGAGTGCGCAAAATCGTGGATGAGTGGGATGAAGTATTCGCCACAAGCAGCAAAGACCGACGACTGTCTAAAGGCTTACAAATACCCTGCTTAAAAAGTTGTTCGAACTCTTTCTGCGCAACGGCGAGCTTTCGCGGTGGTGTTGGACATACCTTAGAAAAGTTGGGGGGGTCAGTAGTGTTAATGCGGTGCTGAACATCATGCTTAACGGCCTCAGATAGACTACGCTTGATAATGATGTTGCGATATTTTGAAGAAGTGCGCTAATACGGGCACTGGCATAGTCTACGTAAACGATAGAAAGAGTGCGAGGTGAGCAGGATGCGGTTCCTCCTGATGACCTAGGGACAGTTGTGGGGTCAAGGAGGGACCTGTTATGTAGATCTACTAACAATCCATAGTGGCACAGGAAATCCGCACCTAAAATGGAAATACTGATGTCCGCAATAATGAAACGCCAAGAAAAAGCTCGTTGAAATCGTAGACTCAACTCTACCTGCCTGTAGCCATGCGTAGGGATCGACGAAGAATTTGCTGCCGTGAGATTCAAAGATCCCTCTATTAAATTATGATGCCGGGATACGGGCAGCACCGAGACTTTAACGACTTTATTGGCCAGGTAGTTGTACTGGCTCTAGTCGCCAGAACGGCAAGTTTAATTTTTTTGGTGAAAGGTTGCAGAGGCTGGGACATTTCTTAGTCTTTTCGGCGAACCTGCAATTGTACCAGCGTGTACTCGCCGGGAGGCTGATCTAGACCTTGATCTAGTCCTCAGCGGCCTCTGCCAATTCGGAGACAATAGTTGTTAATGCCTACCATCTGATACGCCTGGACTACCTCGCTTGATGCACCGCGCCAACCGTGCGTTACATGGAGACCTCATGAATTTTGTCCGCGGTGATAGCTTACGTGCCCAGAGACCTCAAACCCGCACACGCTAGAATGGCCTTCCTGCTCTCCGGTAGCCTCTGCAGTCACAAGGACTATTGCTTCTCGCTGCAAAGTTTGTCACCGCCCAACTACGTCATTTCACGCAGCGTACCTTACGTTAGCTGTCAGTAGATGGTTAAGTTAAACCGTCTCACATACTGACGGGCACTTTATGAGCTACATTTTTAATCTTTTGTAAGAGCAGTCCTCGAGAACGTCCGAAAAAACCTCAACTATCCTCTCAATTAACCCGATCAGGGTGATTAAAGTGAATGGCGCTCATTGTGACGCACGCCAAAGCGAGTTGAGCCCCGAGCTGGAGGAATCACGCTGCCGGGCCCCTTCGCCAAAATGGCGGCACCCTTACGGCCACAGCGGTTACCGAAGGACTTGCCTCTATTTTGGTGGACGTCGTGAGTCGAAGCGAGCAACCCACAAGAGATCAAAAACACGCTAACAGACGAATGCAGAAGCAGAGAGAAGCGGAACGAAAGAATGGAGAAGAAAATGGTCCTTCGCTGTCTCTTGCAGCGTTCTCTTTTTATATTTATCTTTTTAAGGTTTTGTTCGTAAAATTAAACCTTATTAAAATCGGTTCAATGTCTGTCTATCTCCCTATCTGTCTGTCTGTCGCACGTACTTTTCTCAGGAATGGCTGCCGACTGACACGAAATTTAGTGACAAGGGGTGAACTATGAACGACCACAGAAGTGGCAACTTACATTTTCCTACGTTGGGTTTGAGGGAGGGTCCTCATATATGAAAATGGAGATTTCATTTCATAGAATATATTCGTGTTGGTTATCAAATGAAAGGTCTCAGTCTTAAAATTGGTAGATCAGTAGTTAGTTTTGACATTTGTCGGAAAAGCGGAGAGTGCAGGGGTCGAAAGTGGGGATTTCTTTAGCAGACCCGTTCTCAGAAACTACCCAACCGAAAAATCGGAAAAAAATCACGAAGCTGCCTCTGTAGGATGGCCAAGCCTTAAAATACTCTACACATTATGTGCTAAGTGCAAGTTGAAGGGTTTTGTATTCAAATATACTTACCATATATAAGAAACAGACAAAACCTTTCATACCTGCAGCGTCTAACTTCCGGTTTCCCGACTTGCTTTTTTCTGCAGAGGAGGAAGAATCAATGCTAAGTCTTGCGACAGGGCGTGTTTTACTTAAAAAAACACAACAATAACAGAAAACGAGAATGAATGAAGCTGTAACTAAACTTGAACTAAGTCTTTCTTTCACTGGCGGACTCGAAGGGGAAAAGGAATGTCTAGCTCTTCTCCATGTCGTAGAATTAGCTGGCCGAGCCGTAGTCGTAGCCATTTGTGTGGCCGAAGCAACTGTTCTGGCATTGCCGAATCTTAGCGGTGTAAATTAACTTACTTTCATTTCTCCCCACTTAAACTCAGCACAGAATTGTGTTATTCACGGCATGTAAAGAAATTCACAGACTTTTTACTTTCACCAAAATTTACGATGACAGCTTTCGCCGTTCTCATGAAAATTGGGCGCTGCGGAGAATCGGATTGACAAAAATTGAACCGATTTCCGTAAGGTTTCATTTTAAGAAAGGATGGGTAGTATCCAGAACCTGGATAAAACTCTGAAAGCTTCAATGTCGAACAGGTGCCAGTCATGAGGACACTCAAAACGGACATTTAGAGGAGTCGTGTCGACTCTCTACTTAGAGTACTATGGAGGCGGCAGAAGGATATTTTATATTCAAACATCAAACCGTTACTGAATTGTTTCAACTATAGAACGAAATCGCACACTGAATGCAGATGAACACTACCGACGAAGAAGAAGTTTCTTTATTCTACTTATGATATCGAAGATAATACCACAGCATTACTTACACTAATAAACAGCTCACTCTAATCTAAATTGACCATTAAATCTTTGTCAGCCTGTGCTAATGATATTGACCGCAAATGTCATCTTAGCCATATGCAGATAAAACTTTAAAAAAATATGTATTCATATATGTACATAACTACTGGGCTGACACCTAAAAGATGATTTATCAAACTCTAAACCACCGACCACATTATGAATCTTCCATAATCTCGTCCTATATTAATTGGATGTGGCAGGCAATGCTGACACCACTTTCAAAACTTTTCCAATTAGGAACTGCAGTTTAAAGAATGTGGCGCACAAGCTTCTACTAAGATAGATGAGATTCTCAGTTAGGACTAAGGACGGCTAAAGCATTGAATTTCAGTGAATATTCCTTAAACTTTTAATAGAATTAGTTATCATTAGTGGAAGGTTTTAAATGGTAAGGAACGCTTCGAAAGACAGTTCGGCATCCATTTCGTATTTTCTACCAATTTTGATTTTTAGGATTTTTAGCACTTCAAATAAGGAAGCGAAAATTTCTGAAGAAAGTATTATAGTCGATAAGAATCACGAATGTCACTGAACCGTTAAATTTGCAAAATAAGGCCTGCTTAAACTTAGAAATGAAAAGTTAATGCTCTTTCAAGAAAACTCATCCTACCTAGCAATGGTGAAAATTTGTTTCAGATTGCTGGAAAGACACCAAACTTTCAGAAAATGACTTGAAAACATCGGTTAAAGATATACTTCTGCATTATTCTCATTTAAAGACGACGACAATAGTCCTTTATCTTTTCATCGTAAAAGGACACTACGTGAATTCAGTGAACGCTTAACACAAAAGCCCAACAACATAATGTATCCTGGAAAAAATAGCACCCACACGACATCCTATCCTTTTACCGTATCATATATGGTTACAGAGATTTGGTGGGCTGATCCCCACAAAAGCTGGAATAAACGGTCAGCCAGGAAGGAACTTGACTCATTCCTCTTCAAACTATCCACGTCATCCTCGTGTCTACTATTCATGTAATGAAAAGGCCGATGATGGACATTTTTGTTTCAGTGGCTGCAAGGGATTTCGCAAAAAACCCCAAACATGTGTTGCTTTTGTTGGTGTTGAAATGTCACTTGGAATGGTTTCCCAGAAGTTGTGTGTGTTGTTGTGGAGATTGTGCTTTTATTGTGATATGGTGGTATTATACGTAAATATTAAAGAGGGAAATAAAGACAAATATTTAACCACAAATGTCATGAATAATGCAAGACCAAGTAGTATGCTTTTGATAGAAGTTGTCTATATTGTACTGAGTGTTGGCTGACTATAAAAGACAATGAACGGCGTCTCGCGGTACTAGAGACGATTTTACGGTGGACTAGTGATCACATCCGAAATGAGTATATTTGCGATAGATATGGGGTTGCATCTACCCTGGAAAAATTCCGAAAAAGTGTCTTCGACGTTTTGGTTACGTAATTCGCTCTAACAAGAATTGGCTGATCAAGATTGGTCTGAACATCGAATTAGATGGGAAGCGGCAAAAAGGCCGGCTGAAGCAAAGGTGGCTTGATACCCTGGTTAATGATTTGAAGGCCTCGCGACAGCATCGATATTAGGCCTCTGTCAGAACAAAATTGCTTGAGAGGCTCCACTTGTGGACAGCTGTTCAATCCAATTGAAATATTATTGAAGATAGGTATTTTAACAATAAAAGCCTTCTTTTCGGTTAGTTGAATAATATGTGCATATTTTAACATATCTCATAAAATCATCGCATCGTAGTGGTGTAATAAAAGGAAAATGGATTCATCAACGGCCTGTTAATCAGTGTCAATTGATAACTTGCAGTTTCCTCCAGAGAGAGGCAACTCATCAGCTTTTGCAATCAATCGCTTTTGAAAAATGAAATGGGGGTTCCCGGTAACGATCCCCCATTGAAAAGTGATGGTACCTCAAAATGATTCGAATATTCTATCCTATCCACTACGGGAAGGGGCAAGAGGGGAGGCATGTAGCAACAGGAGAAACGACTCTCTTTCCTGGCTCCGCCCGGGAATTGTAGTAATCATCACAAAGGTAGAATTTACAATTGACCTCACCCCCAAAGGGAGTAGTATGGATATCGTGCGAGAAGTGGTCTCTTCAATTCGGTCGCAAAATTGCGAGGGTTATCTCTTTAAAAGATACGGATACTTATTAGCTAATTTGATTTCATCATTGTAAAGTTTGATTTGCCCGAAACGCTAACCCCGAAAGAAGGGCGGATAATGAGAGTATATAGTAAAAAGATCAAGAGGCAATTATAGCTGTGAATTAGATGAAGGTTAGAAAAAAAAGTCTGCAGAATTTTCAACGAACCTACTAAATTGTACCCAAAGTTAATTACATTACCATTACTATCTATTTTGACCATGTTACCACAAATTGACAGTAGCAGATTCTTCAAGTGATCTTACAAATTCGAACATTTGTGCATGCGGTAGAAACTTAAAATTTCGAATCAAAATAAAATAATAATAGAAGGTAGAAACTCCGTCGAAGCCGGTCCCAAGCCCGGTTGTGAAAGGAGGAGGAGTGGATAGCTCCAGTCTGAATGGCTGTACGCCACCGCAGCGTCTCAGGGGGTAGGTGAGGAAAGTGCAGGAACTTTGCAGTCTTGCAAATTACCCACTAAGGAAGCTATCTCAACACCTGGCAGCTAGAGAGAAAATGCACCACCAAAAATGAGAAGAAGAATAAATTTGAGTTCGGGTACGGATAACCGGCGGGAGTCGTCTGACTTGATGAATGGGCAGCACGGTGTCAAAACCGCTAGTCGTGGGGCGGTTCGACGTTTAGGCGCCACGACGACCAAGAGCACAGCTCTGCCTGATGCAGCTGTTTCGCCACAATCTGTGGCGACCACTTCGGCAGGTTCGCGTAGGAAGCGATGAAATGGACTGAAGAAATGAACCTCTTCATCATCCGCTCCTACTACGAAATAACGGCGGGGGCGGGTACAACATGTTTCTTCCCCTTGTTGTACCAGAGATTCGTCGAGCGTTTCCCGCAATTCGCGCAAGTGACTGTGCAGCGAGTCGCAGACCAGTACCGCTTTATTACTCGCAGCGACACAATCCCGGCCACCATCAGGGAGCGTGTTGAGGTCATCGGGGAAACTGGTGGCCGAAGCACTCTTCTTCACCGTCCAGCTGAGGTTTCCGCTGAGGTTCGGGAACGTGTATAGAATTCTCCGATATGGATCCTTTGCATAGACCAGGTATTCCCAGGCTCTATGCATCTCCAGCAACTCCGGGAATTCTATCTCAAATCAATGATGAGATTGCATTTCAACTGTGTGCTGATATGTCGCTGCTGTAGCTACAATCACTTGTGTATTATGGTGCAGTTGCGGCTATCAGATTGCACGGTCAGAAGAATCGCTTTCGTGTTATTGGTTTAAGTGACCAGAGAGATCCACCATGGAAAATTCGTCTCGAACGTCGGCGAGACTCACTAAGGCACGACATTGCTAGACTGATTCACATCAGCACTGGCAGTACCAGCCGGCGGGTGAGAAATAAACTGCAGAGGGTTTACCGGAGGTATGCCATCCCCAATGAGACACCCGTAGTTGAAATTCTGGACACACTAAAACAGAAACTTTCTGCCATATGCAGTCGGTGAGGACAGTATGGCGAAAGTCATTCCAGACGTGTCCAGAATGCAACTTACGCGAGTAACCAGCGGAGTTTTTTGAGATCTCTCAACGAATCCTAACAGAGCGTCCAGACAATACAGTTCTCGGTGACGGAAGCGAAAGAGTATTGGGGTGGACTTTGGGGGTTACCCGTCCAGCATGCTGAGTGGATTACCGCCGAAGGCACCCGCCATACCAATACGCCTGGCATAAATTTTGCGGATGTTACTGAAGAGGAAGTTCGACGAGCCATGAATAGCTCGAAGAACTGGAGCGGCCCAGGTCTGGATCGGGTGCAGAATTTCTGGTATAAGCAATTTACCAGCATACACAGTCGGTTGGCACGCAGTATAAATGAGGTTATGAGTCGGCCGGAGGAATTTCCACGGGGATTACCTACCTTACCCCTAAGAAGGACACGGTGCAGGACCCCGCAGACACAAGACCGATCACTTGCTTACCAACCCTCTACAAATTCATCACGCCCACTATTAGTGGAAGGATCAATGCGCACCTTGAGACCAACAACATTTTGTCCGAGGAGCAGAAGGGCTGCCGAGTTGGGTCAAGGGGTTGCAAAGAGCAACTCATTAGCGACTCGGTAGTTGTAGGACAAGCAACTAGAGGTCAAAGAAACCTCTTTAGTTGCTATATCGATGATGCCAAGGCTTTTGATAGCGTTCCGCATACCTGGCTAATCGATATCGTACATCTGTATCGCATTGATCCAAAACTAATAAAGTTTTTGGCGACAGTCATGGAAGGGTGGCATACCACCTTATCGGTGCGTACATCTGAGGGTTCTAATACCTCAGAGCCCATCCGTATACGGAGATGCATCTTCCAGGCGGATTCGTTGAGTCCCCTTTGGTTTTGTATGGCACTGAACCCCCTGTCATGGCTATTGAATGAAGCTAGTGGGCATGGTTTTGTAATAAAGTATGGCCTACGTGCTAAGTGCGAACTGACACACTCGATGTGCTTAGATGACATCAAACTGTATGCTGGGAATGACAACCACCATAGAAGTCTGTTGCGAATAATAGACATGTTCAGCCGTGATATTCGGATGGAGTTTGGATTAGTGTCGAATCCAAGCCATCCGCAAAGGTCATCACGAGCCGCATGCCGGACATAGCATTGGTGACCACATGGAAGCTACGACCGAGACAGACTTCTACAAGTACCTAGGAATTCTGCAAGGATCCCATCCTCGAGTTGGTGATCTGAAGGAAGCTCTGCTGTCCGAATTCCTGCGACATGTAAAGCTGGTGTGGAAATCGCATCTCTCGGGGAAGAATAAAATAAGCGCGTTGAATGTATTCGTTATCCCTTCACTGGCTTATGCATTCGGAATATTGCCGTGGACGAAGACCGATCTGGAAAACGTCCAGCGGCGGATACGGACAACTATGTCCAAATTCCGAATGCATCATCCAAAAGTCTGCCGTGGAGGACCATTTGGCACAATTTGTCCCCTTTTTAGGCATGCGAGACTCGCCTTCAGCAATCACCACGTGGAGGTGGAGATAGGGTTTGATAGTAGAGTTATTGGCCTTGGTCCAGCAGGCCCACATTTTGTGCGACACCGTGGTTGCCAATCGATGTTTCGCCCTGAGAGCTACATTACATGTGACATCAAAATATTCGCGAAATATGCCCGGGCAATCTCACTTATCTCTTAATGCATACTTCAGAGTATGTCGCTTAATTTGAAACAAAGTTGAATGGACCAAGGGTATGAAACCGGAATGTCCCAGGGTGAAACGTGGATTGGTACCCACGATAGAGCATAAAACCTGGGAAATGCCTGCTGAACCAACACCAACAGCTCTACCACCAAATCCTATCTCCACCTCCACGTGGTGACCACTGGGAGCTCTTTCATAACGAAAATCTGGAGACGGAGAAGGATGAAGGCGAGTCTCCCGCGCCTACAAACGGGACAAACTGTACCAACTGGTCCTCCAGGTTGGGGGTTGGGTAGGGCTGACAAGCCTACACGGAAAACCGATGTTATGAAGCCACAAAAGGAGCCTCGGACTGGATGGATCTTACAACGACGAACCCGGCAACGAAAACGGATTAACGAATTGCGCATTTTCTCATGGAACATGCGTTCCCTGAACAGAGATAAAGCTGATGAGCAGCTAGCCGATACCCTGTCCAAAATAGAGCTGACATAACAGCGTTACAAGAGATGCGATGGACAGGGACCGGTTTCCTGGAGAAGAGCCGCTAAACCATATATTATAGCGGTCTTCCAGTAAACCGTGTGCTCGGAGTAGGTTTCTAAGTCAACCCAAAATTGAAACCTGCTGTTATCGGCTTTGAAAGCATAAGCGAACGGCTATGCACTCTGCGCTTGCGAGGCAAGTTTAGAAATATAAGCCTCATTAACGTTCACGCCCCTACAGAGGAGACTGCAGAGTCGGAGAAGGATACCTTCTACGAGGCTGTAGAACGAACCCTCGAAGCCTCTCCCAGATATGATATTAAAATCATACTTGGGTATTTTAACAGCCAAGTAGGGAAGGAGCCCGCATTCAAGCGATACATTGGCTCCCATAGCTTACACGAAAAAACAAATGATAACGGACTGCGGATTATTCAATTAGTAGGGTCCCACGAAATGGTTGTTGGACGTACCTGGTTTGCGCGGAAAGCGGTCCACAAACATACGTCGGCCTCTCCAGACGGGACCAACTTCAACCAAATTTACCACGTGTTGATCGAACGCCGCCACCCCTCAGCCTCGATGAATGTCAGAACATATAGGGAGGCCAATATAAACTCGGACGGTGAATATAAGCTAGCAACGGAACGGAAGAATGTCGCATACCGAGTAATGTTGCATTTTCAACGAAGGCAGACACGCGCAGAGACTTATCACGAACTCCGTCGAGCGGAGAAGCGACTTCACAGACGGAAAAAGGACGCCTGGGAGAACCAACAAGTCTGTGAACTAGAAAAGTGCAGGGAGCAACCGCACCAGGCGCGGAAGTTTTACCAACAAGTCAGCAGGATGAAGCCTTATACACCTCGATGCTCATCCTGCCGAAACAAAGAGGGAAATCAGATTTCCGACAGTATGGGCATATTAGAGCGATGGGTTGAGTACTCTGATGAACTACTGAACAACCAGAACATCGGCGTGTTGTCCGTGCAATTCGTCGGCTAAAAAATCATAAGTCGCCAGAAGCCGATGGAATTACAGCCGAATTGGTTTAATATGGAGGCGACCAGTTACACCAAGTGACGATTGGCAACGAGGCATTATCTGTTTCATACATAAAAAGGGATATATCACACAGTGCAGCAAGTATAAATATATCACATTGCTGAGTATCATCTTTAAGATATCCTCCACTCATGCTAGGCCGGATAGCCCCATACGCCCAGAACATCATTGGCCCATACCAAAGAAGCTTCACTCCAGACAAATCAGATAACAACAGAACACATCAGATTTTCTCTGTGCGGCAAACGATGGAAAAATTTCTGGAATATGGCCATCAATTGCACCATCTCTTCCTCGAGTTTAAAGCCGCTTATGATAGCATAATCAGGGTAAAACTGTACAGGGCCATGGGAGAATTCGATATCCCAACGAAATTGATAAGACTGATTAGGCTGACCGTGACCAATGTGCAAGGCCAAGTAAAAGCAGCAGAATCGCCCCCAACACGATTCGGCATCAACAACGGTCTACGACAGGGATGCCCTATCATACATCCTCTTTAACCTGGCCCTATGGATAGTGATAAGTGATTCTGAGGTAAATGCGAGGGGAACGATCCTCTTTAAGTCCACCCAACAAGTGGCCTATGCTGACGATATCGACATCACGGGAAGAACGACCCGAGGCGTACAAACTGCCTTCATCCAGATCGAGCAGGCGGCGCGAGATCTTGGGGTGCACATCAATGAAGGCAAGACAAATTATATGGTACGTCAGCACCAAAAACCAACCAACCAACAACATCAAACCGCACTGGTCAAACCGGAAGAATAAAGGTAGGAGACTCCAACTTTAAGACCGTTGGTTTCTCCTATCTAGGGTCGAAAATCACAACCGATAACAACTACGATGATGAAATCCGCGCATGGTTGTTGTCAGCCTCCAGCTTACAAAAACTGTTCCGCTCGGAACGTCTCACCATAAGGTCAAAGCTCTTACTGTACAGGACAAAGATCTTGCCAGACCTCATGTATTCCTCGGAAACTTGGGTGCTTATCAAGAAAAATTGCGAGCTCTTGGCGGCGTTCGAGAGAATAATCCTCCGAAGAATTTTTGGCCCCTACATGAGGATGGCCGATTCCGTAGCTTATACCATGACGAAATCTATGAGCGATACCATGACCGTCCGGTTGTGGATAAAATCCGGCTCAATAGGTTACAGTGGGCGAGTCACTTAATCCGTATGGATGAGGATGATCCCACCCGGAAAGTCTATAAGAGCAATATCTATGGTAGAAAAAGAAGACGAGGCAGACCCTGCCTAAAATGGAGCGATAGCGTAGGTCAGGACCCCAGACAGCTTTTAGGGATATCGAATTGGCGGAACTCGGCGCAAAACCGGAATGTCTGGAGTTCCTTATTAAGGAAGGCCTAGACCGGATACCGGTTGTTGCGCCGTTGATGATGGATGGACCAAATATTAATAATTTTTAGGAAAAATGAGTATATTTTATTCAAAATCGCCAATTTTTCTTGACAGTTAAAAAGGAAACATATCAAAATTTTCTTAGTGTTCATAGCACTGCAGTGTAGTTTTACGGTGTCATTATTAAGTTGGTACTGTTCAACAGTTAAGTTTCAAAACCGTGTAAATATATGTAAACAGTGTATCAGTTCTAACTGGTAATTAATTATTGAATTAAGTGAATATGTAAATGGATTTGGATTGAGATAAGCTTGGTTCTTCATGAGACCACTCCAGATGCACCAGATCTCGGAGGTAGAAACTTGGGAAAACGATCAAAGGGAGATTTTGTTAAAATTTGTTTAACAATTTTTCCGAACCTTCGTTCAGTTCCTTTAATTTCGCTTTCTATGCAATACGAAACTTTTACATGTGAATTGGTTCCCTACAATATTAGAATTAACCCGTCTTAACTGCACCAAATTATTATACTTAATCAGTAAATCATCTTTTCTATGCTTTGTATCACAGATATTATAGAATGCATAGGGTGTAACCTATCTCATATATTCCAAGGACAGTTTGAGACATGAAAACGTTAACTTCTAATTAAATGTGATGGCGCCATATAGACTATCTTTACATCAAAAATTATGTCCTCCATTGTCATCTTCCTTCAGGCGCTTAAGAGCCGTGTTGGTGCTTTAACGAATTTATTGCCTTCTTTACTTTCCTACGCTGCCCTTTTATAATGGTACAGTCAACGTTAAAGCATGCGGTGTGAGTTGTTCTTGTTCAACATCAAAGTTGGACAATAAAAGAAGAATAAAATAATTCGTAGGACGTCCACTGAATCACTTTTATTTTCAATTTTAATCAACTATCAGATCAAAGCAATTATGGACAATACATTAGCTTCTGTTGACCACGAACGTCAACAATATTTTTCAATGCTGCCTGTATCTAAGCATCAGGTGATATCCAGCTCGCTTGCCATTTTCCTCAGTCAAGGATATTTGTTGAATTTGCATTTGTACTCTCTTGCGCTGGGTAAACGACGAGAGAAGTAGAAAAGGAGTCAGCAAAAGGACTCCCGGGAGCCCTTTCAAGTGGCTGTTGATGTTTCTTATGGTGCTGTTGTTATCACCGTCATACGGAATTATGTAATATGCAACTTGGTAGTCGTTTGCGACGATAACGGGAATTGAAAAAAGCTGATATGCAGGGTTTCTTGTGCTGAACAATGGCTTTTCCACTTCATAGAGGGAAATTTAGAAAGTTGATGTTTAGGGACAATACAGTAAACTGAGGAGCATAAAATGACGGGGGGAGGTTTGGACACCACTTTTGACATTCTAGAAGACTTCTGCTTTCTATAGATAAATTAATTAAGCATACAAATTAAAATAAGCACTTTCGTGGTCATAATTACAATTTAAAGTTTCATTCTATTAAAAACTGACTACTGCTCCTGAATTTTCGAGTTCTCCGAAAAGTCTATCCGTTCATTTCATTCGGAAGTATAATTGAAAACACCTCCTTGCCAACTTACTTGAACATAAACTCCAAAATCTCTCTTAAATATTCATTTGGCTCTTCGAGCATCTTTGTTGAAAACTATCTCATCTCATATTTTTTCTTTGGAAAACAAAGTTTCCATCTACTTAACTATCTAGCGGAAAGTCAGACACCATTCCCACTCACAGAAGTATTTGCGAAGCTCCTCCAAAATCAACTAACTTCCGATCCTTGACTATCAACATCGTCGTTTCGGGTTGTCTTCATTTATGCAACATTTTCACTTAGCTGAGTTGTTTGAGAAGCAGCCGTGCATGTAGAATTTTCCAGACTCGAGAGCAGAACTGCAAAGGAACGACGAAATGTTGTTAAAACAATAACAGGTTGCCTCTGCAATTGTAGGTCCTTTTGGTTCTGTTGTTGGACTATTTGTAAACTTGAATATTTACCATGAATTTTTAATTTCCGAGGTTATTACATTAAAAGGCGTAAGTCAAATGGATATCAACAATAATGGACTTCAGATTGCTTCAGGTTTTCTAGGTTGAAAGTGTATTTGAATCGAGTTTTGTATACGAAATGTAAAATAATTGTTCATACATTGAACCGTTTGTTAAAGGCACGTCGAATGGTTTCAATGAAACAGATGCTTAGCGCTAGCTTCTTGTTGACTATAAAGTAATAGTGTTTAAATTGATACCCCATGGTTCAGGAGTTTACTGAAAATGGGCTGATAAGGTTTTGCGTAAAAAAATTACTATGATAAAACCGGTTCACTGTCTGATTATCTCTCAGCCTGTCTCTCCGTCTGTCACACGTGCTTTCCTCCAAAAGTGCTCGAACAAAATTTCGAGGAATTTGCATCCTCTTACATGTCTGTCGATCTGCCTTTTTTTATTTTATGATAGGCGGAAAGCTTCAAAAGCTAACGCTGACTTATGCCATATGATTATGTGGGATTTTTCCCCACTAAAACCACCTCCTTCTCCATTTACTCTTCCTGCCGGACTGGCATGTTGTATTACAATGCGAGTCTGAGCCTGTATTTAACTGTTCTTCCCCCTCTCTCTCTCTTATTTCTAAACTCCTCTTGACTTAGTATTCCGTGGATATTCGTTATTACTTATTTCAACGATTTTTCCATCTCAATAGAACTCAATATATTCTCTACGATGTTTTCCGCTGATAAGTGGATAGTGACTAACGCTTCCACTTCTGTTCTTAATGATGCGAACCTGGGGCAGTGGAAAAGCACTTGTTCCACATCCTCCGTTGCTTATTCGCAAATCAGGCAGTTTGAAGAATCATCATGACCAAACCGGTGAAAGTATGCTACAAAACCACCATGTCCGCCTAGAAACTGTGTCAAGTTATAACCCACGTTATCATGTCTCCGTTTAGTCCTGTGAGTCCAGCGTGCTTTCTTGCTCTCGCCCCATCGTTTCTACCATTTTACCAGTGATTGATCTCTTGCTGACTGCTGACGGGCTGCTGTAGTTTCACCAGTCTCGTGAATCCGGCTTCAATCGCCAAGGTATCCATAGGTATCATCCCAGCTATTTTACATACTGTTTTGCCGGATGTGGTTCGGTAATTGCAGTATATTCGAAGAACACTAAATCAAAAAGGCGCTGCTTCTATTGTCGACACTACCAAGTACGGTTGCCCTTAAAGGTGTTGCTTACACTGACACCGGAGTAATCACTCTTGAAATGAGTTATCGATGGCTTTTTCTTGAGCGTTAGCACTCCGTTATACATTATGTTGCACAATAAAGGGGCAAGAACTGATTCTTGTGGTATTCTACAGGTCGTTCGGTATTCCTAGGGTGCTCATCTTAGTACTAAGCCGCCTTTCTATCAAAAACTCTAGATCAATGTTCATAAAATATGTCGCAGCACCTAGCCTGCCAAATGCCTTAATGATTTTTCCATATCGCCGTATAACAATTTTTTCCTTGAAAAGCCGATTTGGCCAGATTCCTTGGCAATTTGACCGCATCGATCGTTAATTTCGCTTTCCGCAATCAAACTGCCTCCCTGATAAACCCCTTTCCTTTTCCGCGATTGGAAGTAATCTATTACAAGTTACTCGCACGAAACGTTTGCGGGTGGTATTTAAGAGGTTATGTGAACAAAGTTCGCCTAGTGGCTTGTTTGGGGTTCAAGATGAGGATCAATTTTCCATTGTGCAGGGAAGATACATTCTTTTAGACAGCCAATAAATATTTGTCAGAAAGTTTTTGGTACTATCCCTACTGCACATTTTATATCTATGCTCGGTATGCCGCCTAAGCCGCGAGCCTTGTTGACTTTCATATTCTTCTTCGATTCCTATATTTTTTCGTCGCTTACCTCTGGTACTTCACCGGGGTTTGTTATGAACGCACGGTAGGTCATACTTAATATTATGAGGGAGTAGAATGTAAATTATGTCGTCCAGGAACTTGAGGCAGGTGATCGGTCCGCAACGCCTTCCCTTGATTGGTGCCATAATTGTCTTGAATGCGTTCCCCCAAGGATCAGAGTCATCTTCCCTCCAGAGTTTGAAATACATGGTTTTACTCTCCCCGACAACGGTTTGGAATTTTTTTCTGTCAACCTTTTACAATTGATGTAGTTCCTCATATTATGGGCGATATTGATTGATTTCAGCATTCTACCAGAAATTTGGTTTTCGATTGTGAACGTCCACGCATAAAGTCGGTTACATCATTCTTTCTTGAATTTAAGGAGAGTCTCCTTACATGCATATTATTAAATGAAAGGTCTCGATTAGAAATTGGTGTCAGTTCTCACATTTAATGTATGCCCCTGGCGGGGGCAGGAAAGTAATTTTTTCGCGGACCTCTTCTCAGAATCTCCCTACCCGAAAAATCTAAAAAAATTATGAAACTTCTGCACTGATATCTGCTCAAATAAAGTTAATAATAGTATTACTATACTTTTAGTAATTGACTGCAAAATCTCCCTTAAGTTAATCCTACAATCATGAATTAATAAGTGGTTTAATATAAGGTATGATCCTACCAAGTTTGTTTTAATTTGCGCAAGTTATAATAAGTCAAAGCTGTCACTTCAGTGCAAATTCTAAGACAAGTAGTACATAAAAGAGACTATTCTGACATAATATATGCAATTGTTACTAATGGTAAAGTTAAAAAAGAGGAAAATAAAATTTTTCCACGTGACCCCCAGCTCTTATGAGCCCCCTTCATTGAAGTATTGATGCATTACGATTATGATGTCATATACGTCTTACTGTGCTATATTCACATGAAATAGAAAACTTTCACTTTCTATAACTTTGTTAATAATAGTTTGATTTCCATCAAAATTCACAGAATTATGTCTCATAGTATTTCTTCAAATGGTGCCGAGTGTATTTCTAAAAAAACGCAAAAGGGATTTTCGGATAATATTCTAAAATATTGCAATATACCATTCTGCACGAGTACGAGGCCTGTTTCACTCTTTGGGTGTGTTATGTCTATATGTGAAGGGATTCCCAAGCCACATGTTCTAACCGAATTTCATGATAACAGCTTCAACCTTTCCCGAGTTAATTGGATGTGACAGACACATAGATGTGGAGTCAATTTTAATAAGGTTTTGCTTTACACGAAACGTTAAAAATTGTCGGCTGTTGTTCAGTGGATCGTTCTATAAACATGAGGTGTAGAACAGTAATGGAGAAGTACAGGCTTACTTCCTTCTAGAACGCGTTAGGAGAAACATACAACGTAGACAATCGTACGTAGGTGTGCTTGAAGTGCTATGTATCATATTGGAGCATATCGGAACGTTATTCTTCGTCAAATTTACGTGAACGTAAAGTATAGTCTTCTACTTATTATTTTTTATTTTAGTTTTTTGTCAAAGCTTTAAATTATAATGAAATGCAAGCATTTAACCTACTATCTGGGAATTTCTGGTAAGTCGGGAAACTAGAAACTAGACCTAGTATGAAAGTTTCTGTGTATTTCTTACATAAAAATATTGGAGTGAGCATTTCTCCCATTTGTACCTCGTAATATATATACATATAATTTGCCAAAATATTCATTTTAGCTTGATACTTATATTCAAACTGTTAGATTGTCGAAAGTTTGCACAGAAGCGACAACTTTGGCCTATTATAACTTTATTAGTAATAGTGCAATTGTCAAAAAACTTGGTAAGGTAACAATTTATATTATAGCCAGTACTATCGCATATGATCCTAGGATGCACTCAGGGGTGGTATCTAGTCAATATATAAGCAATATAATAACATACTATCATCAAGTCTCTTATAGCAACTCCGACAGGGACGACATCAGGACGGAAGTAAACTATCTCGAGCAAATCAAACACGCGTCTGCACGCTAAATCGCGGTAAAAATGGCGATAAACCTCTCAATTTTGATAACCCATTCACTCATTACAATATTGGGATTGCAATCCTACTGGGTTTCTGTGATGTTATTAAAGAAGTTGAACGATTTGACGACCGGATGTCACTCACAATTATAATACATCAGCTGATCGCGCTATTCACCACAGACAGGACGACCTGATGTCGAGAAAAATGCCTTCTGGCAACTTCTCGATACAAAAACATGTACTATGCCTGGTGATGACTATATCATCATTGATATGATATGAATAAAAAAGCAGACGACAACAAGTGCCATGGGAAAAAGGGTTTAGAGCACACAATGAGGGTGGCGAGCCTACAAGCGATGATCTTGTACTTGTGAATACATGGTTCATTAAATTATTGTCTTATCTTCTGCATTTTCTAATGATTGGAGTGGAGATAGGAGATCAAGTCGATCCCTTGAGTGGCCGATAACGACCTAGAGGGCAGAGCTATCCCAAAAAGATAAACAAGTTGGCAAAATTTGACCGTGAAGGTCCGCCCACAAAGATTGCAGCTCCATCAAAGCTCTCGGTCGACACGTTCTTGCACGCCTCTGTGCTAGCCAGGCTCGGGAATGTGGGGGGGTCCTTTGAGCGCTTTGATCCCTCACGCTTCATTACTAAAAACAACGTGCCTTTTCCGATGCGTGGGTCCGCATCGGATTTTAAAATCGATTTTAGGTAGGAATTCGCAACGGCCTATCGAATGAAAACCAGAACGCGAGCTAAATTGGAAAAATAAAAAAAAAAAAACCGGCTCGACCGCGCGCGTGGAGCCGTTTGTCTCCGGACCCGAGTGCCGCGATCAAGTAGGGGAAGATCCACGACGGATCACCGTCCCGATTGCCGTCCCTTCCGCCTCGGATCTTGTACGAGGCGCACCGGTGAGGTTCCCACCCTTCCTCGACATCCTCCGACCAGTTATTCGTTCAGAGGATGTCCCTTATATATGAATTCCGCGGGAGTAAGGAGGAACTAAGGGGAGGAAGTCCTCAAACTACTTCAAATTATTCAGTCGTTATTTACTTATTCAGCTTCAATACATAGTAAGACAAAAATTGAAATAAAAATAACTAAAATGTAACACTTAAAAGAAAAGAATCCAATAAAATAAAAATCATGAAATAAAAATTATAAAAAGAAATAGAAGAAGAAAAGAAAATAAACGATAACTTACTCTGATGTCACTCCGAGCTCGGATTGATGCTTCTATAATAGTATCTATATTTTTTTATAAAATTCAAAATATTAATGAGAACACAATATATAGTCCTTAGAAAGAAACTAGCGTTAATTCACTTCGTCTCTAATATTTCGTAATTCACGTTTTATGTGTTTTTCTTCTTTTTTTTTTGTTTATACACAGCGCGGGAATTCCGATACTTTACTTCGGCAGCTAAATATTAATTTAATCATCCGACACTTCAATTATCTGTCTTTTTAATTGTTTTTCTCCTCTTTGCCCTAAATCACTATACAATTAACACTTGCCAACGATTGAACTACTTCTAACGATTTGAACTTATCCACGGAATCTTTGTTTACAATGCCCTTGCGTTAGGGCTTAGCACGATATGGTTTTCGATTTCTTCGGATTCAATTCTTTTACTTTGCTCGCGAAAAATCTTCCACTCCACCTCCAAAACCAATCTCCACTTTTATCAAAATTAAATCCCGTTCTCCTCCTCGATTCTTTAGCCAAAACTCTTCTCCTTTTCTCCAACCTCTCCAAATCTTTCCTCTTCTTCTGTTCCTTCAACCTCTCCAACTCCTTCAACGCCAAATCCCAAAACTCCCAGTTATTTTTCTGTGCACCGTTTCCCTCACCAAGCAACACTCTCCTCGTTCTCTCTTCGTGCACCGCTTCTATTCCCGCTACATAGCCTTTCTCACTCGTTAGGCAATGTTGCGGCAACATGCGCATGCGCCTGCGGATGCGGCAAATCATTCGCCTCTTGTCAAGATCAATTCGCTCGAATGCATTCAATAATGTGCAATCTGCGGCGAACATTAAGGCAATTGCACACTATTAAATGCATTGTTTAAGCAAATTAATTAAGAAAGAGCCGAATGAAATTCCGCTCCCGTCGCGCAGCCGCGGTCACTACAGGGCAGCTGGGTTTTCGAGACCCGCTCGAGGAAAGAAAGCTGAAGACCAGTGAGGGCCTCACTGCTGATAGCGGCTGAGTGTTGGCGCTTACGAGGAAAGGTAGACCGAGATCCAAACCCACATTAGGCCTTGAGGTCCTTCGCGTGAGCGATGCCCAGGTTACGACCCTCCATGTCCTCCAGCTCGTATTGAACCGTTCCGACTCGACCGATGACCTGCGCCTTTACGAACTTCTGATCCAATTTGGCATTATATCGTTTTGCTGCACTGCTTAAGTTGAAGAGCCGCTTATACACGATATCTCCGACCTGAAATTCACGAGCTCGGGATCGCAAGTTGTAACCCCTTTCCTGTGTCTCTCTTGCCTGGAGGATTCGCCCTTGAACCTCTGCTCTCAGAATAGCAAGTTTATCCTGAGAACAGATCTCCAAGGTCGCATCAGGTAAGGCGTTCAGGCGTCGTAAAAGGGCGTAGGTACTCCCATGGGTGACCATGCTTTGCCCAAAAACGACGTGATAGGGTGATGTCCCTATCGAGACGTGTTTCGCTGAACGCAAGGCACAGTTGATGGATGACAACTTGTTATCCCAATCTCTTTGATCAGGACCGATATAAGCGCGTATTGCAGCCAACAGTGAGCGATTTACTCGCTCCGAGGCGTTTGCCTGCGGGGAGTATAAAGCGGTGTAAATGTGTTGAATGCCATACTGGTTCAGAAGATCGTTGAAAGCCACGGATTTGAACTGTACCCCATTATCAGATGTGATCGACTCAGGGATTCCAAACACATGAAAGATTCTCTTCTCCAAGTATTCGGTCAGCACGTTTGCGGTAAACCGTTTAATCGGCTCCACAAATGAAAACTTTGAGAGAGAATCGAGAACGACTATTGCTCCGATATTTCCGGCGCGAGATCTGGGGTATGGGCCGATCAAATCGATATACAAACGTTGAAATACCCGATCGGAGATGAGCGCTTTTCCCATTAGAGGTTGGAGCGTTTGGTTGGGAGCTTTTGACGTCTTGCACGTTTCACAATTGCCGATATAGTCCTTGACCTGTGAAACCATTTTAGGCCAATAAAACCACAACCGCAGTCTACCCAAGGTTTTACCAACCCCCCCATGTGCACTCAAAGGATGATCATGGGCACGGGTGATCACCACCATCGTCAGCTCCTCCGGAATCCAAAGCTTCCAAGCCTGTTGTTCCTGCATCTCATCTCCTGAAGCATGATTGGTTCGTTTGTATACCAATCCATCGCATACCTGCAGATCAGGGAGTTTGTTGGAATTCTCCCTAATACGCTCTATTAATTGCAAATAGTTCGCAGACCGAAAATGTGGTGAATTAAAATCCACGTCTGCGTTGTTCCCACTTCTCTCCAAAGCATCCACCTCCGCTGGTGAATACATTCGAGATAGAGAATCCGGGACCAGATGTTGTGATCCCTTTCTGTGTTTAATGATGAACGAGAATCCTTGAAGCTTCAATGCCCATCTGGCCAGTCTGCCGTGAAGGTCGGACTGGTTCATCAGCCATTTGAGCGAAGCGTGGTCAGTTACCACTTCGAACGTTGTGCCTTCGACATACGCTCGGAATTTGCGCACTGCCTCCACCGCTGCCAGACATTCCTGCTCAGTGACAGTGTAGTTTCGCTGAGGCTGTGTAAGCTTCTTCGACATATACGCTATAGGAACTTCATGTCCCTCCTCTGTCTTCTGCATCAGCACCGCTCCTATACCATGTTGACTTGCGTCACAATGTATGGCGAAAGGCTTGGAGAAGTCGGGGCTGTGCAGAACTGGAGCCGAGGAGAGACTCGTTTTCAGAGCGTCGAAGGCCGAGATAGCTTCCTCAGACCAGCAAAACTGACGCTTCTTCTGAAGCATGTCTGTCAACGGTGCAGTCAGCGAAGCGTAATTTGGCACAAATCGCTGATACCACCCACACATCCCAAGAAACCGCCGCAGTTGCCTGACGGTTTTCGGCCGCGGAAAATCTTTAATGGCGTGTACCTTGTCGGGATCGGTACAAATCGTCCCGTTACCGATGATGTGCCCCAAGTATCGAACTTCCTTCATGACAAACTTGCTCTTCCGGATGTTCAACGTCAAGCCAGCGCGTCTCATACAGAGAGCCACTTCGCTTAAGAGCAGCAGGTGCTGGTCGAAGGTCTCTGTAATAAGCAGCAAGTCATCTAAATATACAAAGACTTGATGACGTAAGTGAGCAGGGATGACCTTATCCATCAGTCGCTGCATGGTTTGAGGTGCATTGCAGAGCCCAAACGGCATGGTCACAAACTGATAGAGTGGCCGACCTGGGACGGTGAAGGCAGTCTTATCCTTGGACGCCTCATCCAGAGGAATTTGCCAGAACGCATCCTTCAGATCTAAACTCGTAATGAATCTAGCCTTCGGGAGACGACTGAAAATCCCCTCGATGAGAGGTAAAGGATAAGCGTCCTTCACTGTTACACTATTCACTTTACGTGCATCAAGGCAAAGTCGCACTTTACCAGGTTTCACCACAAGGGTAACTGGCGAAGACCAGGCGCTTTGCGATTCTTCGATGACTCCCAAAGCCAGCATCCTATCAATCTCTTCGTAGAGGAGCTTTTCGATGGCGGGAGAGACTGAGAAGTGTCTCTGTTTAATCGGTTTGTTACCGCCGACATCGATGACGTGTGTCGTGAGACTTGTACGTCCTAAGCCCTCCGACTCGAAAGATGGAAAACTGCCAATGACAGCATCGAGCCTTGCTCGCTGGTGTGTCGTCAACTGGTGTTGATTGACGTTCTCAACATTTTCGATTGAACAAATGGAAGGTACAAATAAGTCCTGTGCGAGATCGAACTTGCGCACAAAATCAGCTCCAAGGTAAAGATTTTGCGTTAACGACGGGATAAGGAGGAACGACATCGATTCCGTCCGATCACGAAACGTGATGTCAGCTGACACTCTGCCTACTGTCGAGTGGCTAGTCCCGTCAGCTGTCCTGAGATCGATGCGTAATTTCTCCCACTTGTACCGACCGTCGTTAATAATTTTCCGGGCGAAATCTGAAGCTAAGCAACTTACAGTGGCTCCGGTATCAATCAGTCCTGAAACACGCTCACCCAAGACTGTGACATCCGCATACGGGCGAATATCATTATTGGGCCGACTCGTGAGAATGGCAGAGTAGTAAAGACGACGATTGCGCATTATTCGCATCCAATAGTGGCGTAAGCGAAGAGTTGAACGCTTCGGTTTTTTCGTCGTCATCTCTGCTACTCCGAAGATCCGTCCTCTGGCCGCTTGATATTGTTGCAGTCTTACGTGCAACGGCCTCAGAACCGAAAGCATCGGTTTCCTTGAAACAATTGGTGGTGGGGTCAAATCCGGATAGGTCATATCTATTTTGTCGGACCGCTTCAACACGGTAACTTTCGGAGTTACTGTGGAAGACGTTGTCGCAACGCCTGCGCAGTCACGTGCGTCCAAAGCAGGAACGCCCTGATGACTGGGGCTGGGCTCTGGAACTCGACAGTTCGGACATACGGGCTTACGAGTATTCGGGCGCCCGCAACCGAAACAAAAGACTTTGGGATCTTCCCAACAGTCTTCAAATAAATGTCCAATCTGCCGACAATTCCAGCAGACCAAGTCCAAATCTCGATTCTGAATCTCAGACTGAGGATTTCCTGAGATGTTCTTTATGTCAACACCCTCTTCAGATTCAGCAGAATAGCTGTGTAATTGGTGAGAGAGCCTGCTTGAGAGACGCTCCTCTAAAATTTCGCTCTGCTGCACTAAGTTACGCAGCTCGCGAACCGTACTAGCCGGAAAATAGAGAAGTTGCCTCTGAACGTCGGGTCTCAGCCCACGACGTAGCAACTCTACCAACTTGTCTTCCGTTAAGAAATTTTCTAACCTATTGGCTAGCGAACGCACAGCTTTGTAATAACTGTCGAAATCTTCGGATGGACCTTGCATGCGGTCTCGCATCAGTTCAAGGATATCTCAGTCATCTAGAGAATCCTTAAACTCATGGCGAAGAGCCTCGCGAAAAGAGGTCCACTCGATTCGTCCGACAGACTGGTGGTAATCCCAGTACCAATCTGCTGCTCTGTCTCTGAAAAGGGTGTGTACATAAGTACACAGCAGGCCAAAATCCCCCTGTAAGGTTGTGTTGGTCAAAGCTTCCACGCGGAACAGGAATTGGTTGATGGGCAAAGTTTTGGATGTGCCATCAAAAACCAAGTCACAGGATGCCAAAATTGAATAAACACGATCCGCTGATATGGTACTAAGCGGTCGTGCCTGGCATTCATACGGCGAATCGTCATCGTCAGAAACAGTAAAATCGTACATATAGTCGAGTCCGGATCGGTCGTCATGTCGTTGAAAGTTCTCGGATCCGGACCTGTCGTCAAGTCCGTAAAAATCAATGTCACGTCTATGGTCATGTATATAAATATTATCTTTATTCTGTCCATAGTCACGTCTGTCCTCAAAATGTACTGCACGAGTTGAAGCAGGCTGATGTTGAGCTGCCTGATGCACTGAGTGCGTGTTCTGGTTCGATTCTCGAAGCGTAGCAAATTGCTCTCGAACCGATCCTTCAACTCGTGAAGCGTCCGTCGCCCTAGCATCCCGCGTGGAAGGATCAACCCAACCCACAGGATCTCTCCTCGCCGCCTCATGCCACCGTCAGTCGTCACGGCGTGTTGGCAGGTCAAACTCAGCTGAGCTCCATTGACCTGGAGGTAGCGTGGAAGGGAGACGATAAAGGTCGCGAGACCCGTGATCTCGTTGATGGGACATGTTGGTTAATAAAATTTAAAAAAAATAAAATAAAATTGGAAACGACCAAAAGGAAGTCCAAGAGAAAAAATAAAGAAAAACAAAAGAAGCGAAATTATAAGTTGCAAAACCGAAAAGAAGAAAAACGAAGTCTATATAAAAAGAGTAAAATGATCAAATCAAGAGAAAAGAAAAAAAAACGAAGGAAAAAAAAAAAGTAAGGCAAAGGAAAGTAAATAAAAAAAATGAACTAATATAATAATCTAAATCGAACGATAAGAAAAGAAAAAAAAAAATAATAATTACGAGGACTCCTCTCTCTCCAAATTTTCAACTCCATATTTAACTCCCACAGAACTCTCGGATGACCAAAAAGCCATCCCAACCTCATAAATTTTTTTCACATCTGTGTGCAGAAAACTTCCACACACAGTGTTTTTCATGAAGAGACAACAATCGAGTTGCTCCCCGTCGCAGAATATTAAATAAAAGAACAAGCAAAAAGGGAACGCGAGAATTCAATCTTCCTCGTCTGGAGTCAGAGAACAAAGTGAAGATGAATCATTGAGGACGGAACGGCACAGCATATAGCCGACTACCTCCGTATTCCATCAAGGATCCATCTCACCCGTCACTTCATCCCTACGAAGAAGAAAGAATATTTAATTTTCTTCAAAATTCCGAAACGAAGAGATAGTCGTTTCACATAAAGGTAGGGAAGGACACTCCTCAGAAGCTCGGACGGCAATACCTTTCAGCTTATAGCCGCAAAGGCCCGTAGATCCAGAGACTTCTGGGAGGCAATCACCTACGAGACGTTAAGTCTCAAGACAAACACAACAAACGACTAGCCCTTTTGGTATTCTACCAAGGATAGGGCAGGAAACTCTACGTTACAAGGTGGGAAAGGAAATTGAGGCTTAGGAACACTTGCTTCCGGGGAAAAAGGCGTGAAACCTAAAACTAGAAATTTGAAGACAAGTGTACGTGGAGACTAGCCGGGAACAATATTGAGAATCTATTGATTCTCTATCCGACACCACCAAACGAAGTTGTGAGCCGGAATAGGCTATCTTCCACTTGATTCAGGAAACCTGTAAATAATAAATTAGGCTTGAATCCAGGATATGTTGGGCCCCACGTTGGGCGCCATTTGTAATGATTGGAGTGGAGATAGGAG
Organism: Hermetia illucens; assembly: GCF_905115235.1. Taxonomy (NCBI): domain Eukaryota; kingdom Metazoa; phylum Arthropoda; class Insecta; order Diptera; family Stratiomyidae; genus Hermetia; species Hermetia illucens. The sequence continues at coordinate 92,907,151 of NC_051849.1, read as the reverse complement.
ATCAAGTCGATCCCTTGAGTGGCCGATAACGACCTAGAGGGCAGAGCTATCCCAAAAAGATAAACAAGTTGGCAAAATTTGACCGTGAAGGTCCGCCCACAAAGATTGCAGCTCTATCAAAGCTCTCGGTCGACACGTTCTTGCACGCCTCTGTGCTAGCCAGGCTCGGGAATGTGGGGGGTCCTTTGAGCGCTTTGATCCCTCACGCTTCATTACTAAAAACAACGTGCCTTTTCCGATGCGTGGGTCCGCACCGGATTTTAAAATCGATTTTAGGTAGGAATTCGCGACGGCCTATCGAATGAAAACCAGAACGCGAGCTAAATTGGAAAAATAAAAAAAAAAAACCGGCTCGACCGCGCGCGTGGAGCCGTTTGTCTCCGGACCCGAGTGCCGCGATCAAGTAGGGGAAGATCCACGACGGATCACCGTCCCGATTGCCGTCCCTTCCGCCTCGGATCTTGTACGAGGCGCGGCCGGTGAGGTTCCCACCCTTCCTCGACATCCTCCGGCCAGTTATTCGTTTAGAGGATGTCCCTTATATATGAATTCCGCGGGAGTAAGGAGGAACTAAGGGGAGGAAGTCCTCAAACTACTTCAAATTATTCAGTCGTTATTTACTTATTCAGCTTCAATACATAGTAAGACAAAAATTGAAATAAAAATAACTAAAATGTAACACTTAAAAGAAAAGAATCCAATAAAATAAAAATCATGAAATAAAAATTATAAAAAGAAATAGAAGAAGAAAAAAAAATAAACGATAACTTACTCTGATGTCACTCCGAGCTCGGATTGATGCTTCTATAATAGTATCTATATTTTTTTATAAAATTCAAAATATTAATGAGAACACAATATATAGTCCTTAGAAAGAAACTAGCGTTAATTCACTTCGTCTCTAATATTTCGTAATTCACGTTTTATGTGTTTTTCTTCTTTTTTTTTTGTTTATACACAGCGCGGGAATTCCGATACTTTACTTCGGCAGCTAAATATTAATTTAATCATCCGACACTTCAATTATCTGTCTTTTTAATTGTTTTTCTCCTCTTTGCCCTAAATCACTATACAATTAACACTTGCCAACGATTGAACTACTTCTAACGATTTGAACTTATCCACGGAATCTTTGTTTACAATGCCCTTGCGTTAGGGCTTAGCACGATATGGTTTTCGATTTCTTCGGATTCAATTCTTTTACTTTGCTCGCGAAAAATCTTCCACTCCACCTCCAAAACCAATCTCCACTTTTATCAAAATTAAATCCCGTTCTCCTCCTCGATTCTTTAGCCAAAACTCTTCTCCTTTTCTCCAACCTCTCCAAATCTTTCCTCTTCTTCTGTTCCTTCAACCTCTCCAACTCCTTCAACGCCAAATCCCAAAACTCCCAGTTATTTTTCTGTGCACCGTTTCCCTCACCAAGCAACACTCTCCTCGTTCTCTCTTCGTGCACCGCTTCTATTCCCGCTACATAGCCTTTCTCACTCGTTAGGCAATGTTGCGGCAACATGCGCATGCGCCTGCGGATGCGGCAAATCATTCGCCTCTTGTCAAGATCAATTCGCTCGAATGCATTCAATAATGTGCAATCTGCGGCGAACATTAAGGCAACTGCACACTATTAAATGCATTGTTTAAGCAAATTAATTAAGAAAGAGCCGAATGAAATTCCGCTCCCGTCGCGCAGCCGCGGTCACTACAATTTTATAGTGGGAATAGTAAAACGCAAATCGACTATATTCTCATATGACAAATACATTTTATCACCACCACTGATTGCAAAGCCCTTTTCTATGAGGTTATTGCACCTCAACAGTGATCGTTTATTTTCCTTTTTCAAATCATACCCCTGATAAAACAGCGTGAGTTGTGGCGATTTCCAGGCAAGAAAACACAAAGGCCCCAATTACGGGAATACCAACCATTAAGAATGTGGAAGAATCGTGGAACCTAGCAAAACACACAATCCACAAAGCGGGGTCACCAAGCCAAGTAAGTGATCATTCAAACGAAATACTTGGCTTTGGAATGACGATGTCCAAATGAAGGTCCGTGAAAAGAAACACCTCTACCATATGTTTCTCGTCGATAAAACTTTGGCCAATAGGCAAATTTATAAAAATGCCAACCGGGAAGCAGGAAAAGCGATCGCTCTTACCCGAGCGGTCAATTGCAAAGATCTTTATGATAAACTGGACACTCGGGATCACGAAAGAGCTTTGTATCGACTTGTCAAAAGTCGACACCGACGTACACAGAATATCGAACATTTCCGTTGTGTTAATGACAAGCACGGTACTTTGCTTACCGACCGACGAGCCGCGGGATAGAGGACGAGAATATTTCGAGTAGATTTCAACAATTCATCTTCCACTGTCACAAGCAGCGATATTTGCAGCAGTTCCACCTGTCAGCCTGATTGACGTCAAGGAAGCAATGAAACAAATAAAATGGGGTGAAGCAACAGGACCTGACCACCTCGCAGCCGAGCTCGGGAAGGCAAAGAGCTAGGACAAAATATAGGATCTCAGTGAATTCTTCAATCGGGTTATTGAGGAATGGAATATGGATATGGAATATGGAAAAAGAAAGGTAGAATGTTCAAATTTCCGTCCGGTCCGGCCGCTGGAGATTTTTGAACGCATTCTTGACATCCTTATTCGCGTTATCGCTTATCGTTCAAATAACCATGAATCAACTATGAAACTGCTGACGCAATACAAGTTGGTCCGTTACTCATGGAGAAACACCGTGAGAATTATCACCCCCTTTACATTGCATTTCTGGATCTAGAGCAAGCGTTTGACCGTGTGCCACACGTAATCATCTGGTATGCTCTATGACAACACTTAAAGCCTACTGCGCTGGGTCAAATTGCTCTACCACGATCCGAAAAGTAAAGTTCGAAGTGTGGTAGGTGCATCAAAGCAGCTTCATGTCTGTGTTGGTGTTCATCAAGGAAGCGCCTCTCACTACCCCTCTTTGTTCGTGTTAAGGACACCTTCACACGGGACACCCAATGTCCAGCGCCCTATACACTGCTTTATGCAGATGATGTTTCTTAGCGTCTAATGGTAAAGATGATCTCGAGCAACTTGTCCAAAAACATGCAACACTGCCTTAGATTGCCCAAAACTGATCTGATCTCGAACCACTTGTTATAAAGTAGAATGATCGCCTCATGCAACACGGTCTCAAGTCGAATCTGAATAAAACTGAATTTTGACGACCGATCCCAATGAAAAAGCCACAATCACTGTCAGCGGCAGTGACCCCATAACCCAGCGATTTAAATATCTGTATGGGTCCATGTTATCAGCCAGATGAAGTGGCGTTCCACAACTGGTGGGACGTATCAACGAACGTCTCAAATCTGAAACTTACCGTAATGTCGTCCGCCGTGTCGTCTGCCATGTCGTTCTCTATGGTTTTGAATTTTGGCCGACTATAAAAGATAACGAACGACGTCTTGCGGTAATTGCCGAAGATAGAGGATATTGTGTTAGACTGATACGGTAATCTAATTCGCGCTAATGAGAATTCACTTACCAAAAGTTTTCTGAAAATCGAAGCGGATGGTAAGTGACGGAAAGGTCGGCGGAAACAACGATAGGTGAATACACTGATAGGGATTTGAGAACCTCACGACTACATCCAGATCAATGACAGAGCGAAATGACACAACCGATCACGAGGAGCCGAGCTTGCTTGTGAAATAAAGAAAGAGGAGAATATTAAGTCTTTTTGAGAAATATATCGGTGGAAAGTTTTTCGGAGACTAGATATCGTATAGTGGCAGCTTTGCGATTTTTTCAGATTTTTCGATTGAGTAGCTTCTGAGAATGGGTTCGAGAAAGAAGTGATCACTTTCCAGCCTCCCTACTCACCCCTTTGGAAGTAAATGTTAAAACTTAGTAACTTTGAAAAGCACTTTTGTTTCAGACTTCACATGACTATATTCGGTGAAAAAAATTTTGCACTGCCCCTTTGTATGTAACTTAACGTAGAATGATGGTACTCATGGCAAGCGGGGGGTTTCACAGTTCCCACCTTTTCATCAAGTTTTATATCAATAGGAGCAAACGGCTTCTGATAAAAGTGCATTTGAGAGACAGATAGATCGACATTAAACCGATTTAATAACGTTTTGTTTTGTATATCCACATACACAGCGCCCTATCAAATATTACTATTGAAAATTGTTTCCGAAAGTCAGTTAAGTCAAGAACTCTGCAACCACACATGTTTAAAAAAGTCGAGAATCAGACAATCAGACACCGGAATATTCGCCTCTTTAAATATAAATTGGAAACCATGTTCAGTTCCAAATCCATTAGGGGTGTAAATTATTCCAGACGAATAACCCCTTTCTGAACCATGTGACGAAATTTGCACTCAACACTTGACCCATCAACTAGTTTTCATTTTGGTTCCACTTTGATTTCAATGTACCTGTAAAATCCTTGAATATCCCAAATCATTCCTACGCTTGACCAGAGCGAGCAACTGTTGGTAAATATCTGGTGCCAATAATGCATTGCCCTCCATCCCTTTTCAAATGCACACAATGGTCAGCAACAATTTCGAAACGTTTTCTCCTCGAACGGTTTGTAATGTGGTGAGACGAATGGATCGTCTGATTTCAAATCAGAAACAGAACGTTGCTGTTACTTCTAAATAAATGATTATGGGAACATATCAGTGATTGCCATGTCCATGGCGAGTGTCCTGTGAAGATAAGTGAACAAGGGTGCACCGGATTCACCAGAATACAATCCCTCAACTGTCTTCCGGAGAGGTTAATGGAAGGAATTGGATAGCTTTTCTGTGACTTATTTCGCTATTTACAAAGTATTTCGCTATTTACAAAGAGTTTGAAATATTGAATTGTGTTCGGACCATCAATCGGTACCCGATTATTTACAAACTATTTAAGCTTCCCCAATGAGCCCACAGCCCACAGAAAACTAGTTGCAGACAAAACTGAGGAATCATGCTGCAATGCTTTAAGTTGCTTTAGAATATATGCAAATACTTTTTATCAGAACATCGATTGAATGAACAATGTACGTGGGTATGTACGAATACACAGCGTATGATTTTATTATACAAAGTGTTGGTATGTATGTACATGAAGATAGATACCAAACAGTTCAGCACCCTTGTAAATTGGATGTATGTTAATATTCCTTTCACAGCGCGCAGCACTAGCTTGCTTCTTAATATCTATAAAGCAAGGTCATTTAAGTATTTAATTTGTTTAAGTATTTCAACTTGCCATGCATGTTATGTTATTTTGCATTTTTAAATACGAAAAAAATAAAAATTTTAGCGAATTATGGTCATCCTTTTCAATTACGATGATTCAAACTAGCCACACTTCGTCTTACACATGCATTTATATGTATGTTTTGTATGTAGATACACAAACTTCAGCAAAATAATGTTCAAATTTAATAAATACTCTGGCATTCACGTGAAGTCCGTTTTTTCCAATTCACTCAGTTCAAAGCTCTAAATTTGTTGAGGAAAATTTCCCCCTGGAAATAACCACCACGGAGATAATATGAATACTCGGAAGGAAATTGGGTTCTCCCCCTTTTCTCTCTACAGGATACCATGAATATGATTAATAAGTTTTGATATCGTGCGCAGTAAATTGCAGATTGTAGAGACTGGGGACAACTAACATGAGTTCTTGGCGCCATACCCATTACTGAAAGTTCTTTTGGTAATCACCACCCAAGGCAGGGGATAACGTCACTGCTTGTAAAAGAGTGTGTTTTAACAATGGTAAAAATTCTTGTTTATTACCACTTGCGAAGGTACCAACTTTTCCAAAACTACTCTCATGATAGAAATGTTTGATCCCGAAATAAAATACATTTTTGTTCTCACCAAATTTCATGAAAATAGCTTCAGACATTTCGGATTGAATTGGGTGTGACCGACAGACAAACGTTAAATCGATTTTGTTATGGTTTTGTTTTTCACAAACCTATAAGAATACAGTGTGGAAAAAATAAAACTGTTATACACTAGCTTAAAAAATGATTGTCAACTAGTGCCGAAGTAGATTTACACACGGCGTCAAGAATTATTAAATCATAGAAGTAGCCCGCCCCCCTCACAAAAACTCATCCAAAAGGTTGCATTTAGAAGAATAATTGGGGGATTTGACAGGAGTAGCAGACAAAGTGAAGAAAAAAAGCTTCCGCGAATTATTTGTCATATCATACGTGCTGATACAGTATTTAACAGCAATTTGTGATTTCTTCCAGGTTTTCCGCTTCCTAAGAACGAGCCTGCGAGAAAAATGATCAGTTTCCAGCCCTCGCACTTCCCTCTTTTTCACCAAATGCCAGAATGTCCAGTTTTGAAAAGCACCAATCAACATGACTATATTCGGCGAAAATAAATTACACCCCACATTCACATATATGGAGCCCCATACTTCAGTTTGAACGATGTTAGTCACTGTATGTTCCCACCTTTTCACCAAATTTCATAACAATAGGAGTAACTATTTCTATTTAGTTCAGAAAATGACCCAAGCTTTTGATTTTTTACTGCCCTCTGTATCAGAGAGTTCCTACTGTACCCTACCTTTACAACCCCAATTTTCGGTCAACATTAAGAGTCGCAATGCACAAGAAAAAACAGAAACCTCTCAATCCTAATAGCTACAGACCTACGTCAATCCTGTCTTGCACCACCAAGAAATCGATTTTCCTTCAGCAAAGTGATTTTTCGAGGAGCAGTAATGACTTTACCTAACTTTTTTGAAGAACCCGATGATTTTTGGATCGTGTATAGCGGATTATCGGTCAATTAAAATTTTGTTGTTAATAATCGCATTTCAATTTTTAAATGCGTTTTCCTCAAAACTGTATGTTGAAAATCGGGTGCACCATAGCTCAAAATGCATATAACGTGATTCTGCGAAATTTTCATGACTTAATCAGAGAAAGTTTACAAAAAAAGTTAGTTCAGAAACAGGAATATCCTCCACATATTAAAATGCCATTTATTTCCTTTCTTTAAGATGAGCAGAGCAACCTTTAGTTTGGCACCCGAAAAACACTTTTCTTTGGACGTGGGAAGTACTGCAATATTGAGCAATGATAGTGGGAGTAGGGTACGTGAATGCGTTTACACACAGAGTGTTAGACTTCCGCAACAGCACGCTGTCGGACTACCAACTAAACACCTCCCTGTCATCAGAGAACTAGTCTGGAACCGTTTGACACATTACTTCGGGGTAGTTCTCCGGACTTTGGGAACCTTCAAATCAGGGAATTCCTTTCACCAACTGGACGGGAGGGGGAAAGGGAGCTGTTAGTTCGGGGAACCCCTTGCCGTCCGATCCCTCTGCCGGTCGAGTTCCATCTTCTTCGCAATAAGAAGAGCCCGATCATAATGCGCAATACGATTCCAGCTGCCAGTGCTCTTCAGCATTTCTCTGACAATGTTGTCTGGAGAGAGCTCCCCTGTGTCTGCATAAAGCTCCTGACGAAAGTCGTCCCACCTCTCGCAAGAGAAAAAAGTGTGTTCGGCGTCGTCCACCACTCCATTGCTAATCAGGAGATCGCGCCTTTCCGATCCTGTGCAAGTAAGGCTGAAAACATCCATGCCCACTTAGAAGTTGGGTAAGGAAGTAACCAATCTCACCGTTCGTTCTGTTCAACCACGGGTTAAATTTGTCGATGAGTCGCGTAGTCCATCTGCCCTATGGCTCATTTTGCCAATTTAGTTGCCACTCAGTAAGGGTGCGTTGACGTTCTTCACGGGCAACCACCTCTCTTAAGTTTTCGCCCTTACGATTATAGATAGCGTTGTGCTCCTTGGCAAGGAGGGGAACGGGATCACTCCCGCGATCACCATCACAGTCGGTTCGGAGACGATGCGATAAACAGACGCCACTCGCAAAGCTCTCCGCCTCTTTACTTGAGCAAGGCGTTTACGACGCACCTCCTTATCAAGGGCATCAGCCCATACCTCCGCACCATAGAGCACTGCGTTGCTCCCATAAGGAGACGGTTCTTAGTTGATATACGGTCACCGATATTCGCCATTAGCCGGCTCAAGCCCGCGACCACAGCTGCAGCCCTGTCCACTACTGCTTTGATTTGCTTGAAGAAGCTCATCTTCGAGCCGAGCATTAAACCAAAGTATTTAACCACAGGTTTTGACTCTACAGTCAACTCGCCGATCGATATGGGATTCATGGTCGGGATTCTCCTTCTGGTCAAGATGACTACTTCGGTTTTTTCCAGCGCAAGGCTGAAACCGTGAGCAGTCATCCATCCGCTTACCCGTCGCATCAATATGCCAAGTCTGCTTTGCGCCTTTTCAACAGTGCGTCCGGCAACAAGTGCCGCAATGTCGCCTGCATAACCGACCAGGCGCGAATCTTCGGACATATCGAGTCTCAGCATACTATCGTAGCAAGCGTTCCAGAGGTCCGGCACTAGGATGGATCCCTGTGCTACTCCCGACGTAATTTCCATCCTCCTTTGGGCTGCAAGATTCTCATAGAGCAGACGACCAGATGCACTGTACCTATGCACTATCTATGCCCGATCATCAAATATAACGCCCCAGTTGCCCAGAAAGTTAAATTGTTTTGCTGGAAAGGACTTATCTGCCCGTTCTCATTTTCGTCTTCATTCGCTGGTCCGATACTTTCTTATCTCAAAAGGGAAAGACTCCGGCGCCAACAGCGTGAAGACCTCTGCCACTGTTCCAACACCTTGAAAGATGAAGACCAGGCCAAACACGCCTCCAACCAGATCCTGTACTACTCCCGTCAAACTCCCCGCATCCAAGCCTTCCTAGCTAATGATGCCATGCACATCGCAATTGTTGATGAGAATTTCATTCAAACTCATCTGTTCCTTTAATTACAACAAAACGGCCATGTTGATCCCTAAGGTAGACTAGTAGTCTACACGGGCAATTTCTTCTAGTCGCAATCCTACAAAACTTCCACTATTAACGTTCATCCTAGCTTCTAATCCAAAGACTCATTTCACCCCCCATCTCATCCACATCCTCGAATTTTACCCCCATCGCTAGCCCCGAATTTATAAAAATTTCACCTTGTGGAGGCTTTTTCCTACTTTTTATGAATCAGAACGTGTTTTAAATATATGAAATGATCTTGTTAGATTAAGATAAACTATTAAACTAGTTCCTACGTTAGCTTTTAGTTTGGCTGTATAATTTTACAGTGAATAAAAAATGTTTCTTAAATATTGTTTTCACTAGCTGCCTTCCAGCTGGGTAACTACTTCACTATTAAAGTGATGTTGCTGTTGAAAATCGTTGGCGAAATTTGAAGTAAATTAATTATAAATTGCCATCATTTCATTAAAATCCATGTCTACTACCTTGGCAAGAATGTGTTTTTCAATTTGTTCTCACATTAAAAGAAAATTGTACATTTTCCATTTGGTTCTCCGAAATTCATGAGATTGCAGACATATAGTACATTGCGTGTGTTACAGCTCGAGCTAACTAGGAATTTCCACACGCCGAGGTTTAATTAAGCTGTTAGTTGTGAGGTTTTAACACCTTGGCATGAAATCCTTGGATGTTTATAACATGGAATGGAGGGGGGAGTTGGTTCTGACTGGAAATTATATTATTAAGTAGAAGCTCGTTGAAGTAGTTTACACGTAAAATATTTTTATGTGGAGTTTGAATTTTTCTATTCAACCTGGTTTACCATCAGATTCGAAATAAAAGTGAATAATTGTGCTTTGTCACTTATATTTTTCGGCTGTGATGGCTACGAGCATTAACTGTAACAGTTTGCTGTTAGCGCATCCTAATTTAAAAAGTCAATCCGAAAGGAACCCCGTAGAGCGTAGTAGACTACAAAAATATAAGGACGGGTTGCAGTATGAGCGGAGAGGAACCCATTGCGCGATCACACTTTTTCTCTCGTTATCGGTAATGTTATGCCATCTTTCCTCAAGCACTCATACTACGCTGATGAAATCTGTTCTGATTCTGACAAGGGTAATGATGGCTTTAGGAGCGTCACGGTATGCTTTTAAGCCATCTTGCTCTATGCAACTCGTTTTCTTTGTGATATTGACCGATAACTACTTGGACTTTCCCATCTTGTCCAGGATGCAATTTGGAAATCCGAGCTAAAGGCGATTTCGGGGGAAGGGTAATGCATTTACCTAAAGGCATCAACAAATCATCGTAACGCAATTGTTTGGATAGGGTGTTTAGCTTGGTGTGTGTAGGGTCACTAGCGCTTGCCACCGATCCGATGAAGTGTTGGTTTTTTGCAGCAGTGCTTGCGACGCATGCACATGTTTGTGAGCACTCTGTTTCGTTTGTGCACTGCGATTATCGCACATGGGTTTTTTTCGTGAAATGTTTTACTGGCATAGTGAGAATATATTGAACTGAAATATTTTTATTTTTCTCCCACATACATTGTTTCGGAGACCATGTGCCTCCTTCCTCAGTGCTAGTACCTAATTTCGGTATAGAATTTTGTTGAAAGTTTGGTGGAAATCGCACTGTTACTAACGAAGTTATAATACGTCAAAGTTGTCGCTTCTTTGCAAATTCAAGACTATGAATGTCAATGTCATACGATAGTGGATATTCTCACCTAATATATGCATATATTACGTGCTACGTACTAAGAAATACACAAAACCTTTCGTACCTAAAGCGTCCAGCTTCCGGTTTCCCGACTTGTTCAGTTATAAAATCATTCCGCTGACGGGCGTTTTGAGCTGTTTTAGAAGGAGTTTAGAAACTTACGAGTTAATTACTTTGAACAAACTGACAAAGCTCAAAATGGTGAATACATAAAGCAATACGTTTTTAAGGTTTTGTATAAAAAAAAAATCTCATTAAAATTGTTTTAGAAAGTAGAAATATTTAAAAGACAAAAACAGAGAGAATCGGATTGTTAAAAACTTTAACTTTTTTAAAACATTTACGCTCGGCATTTTCTTCAGTAATCACTACCAAGCATTTGATGGCGTCTTGGAAATGATGACATGAGAGTTGTCAGGCCACTCTCCAACTAGACCTTAATAGTACTGATTGCTTCACGTGCGTATAACTCAGCATTTTCTAGACCTTCTGCATTTATACAAGCAGAACCGGAACAGGAACCGGAAGGTTAAATACGTGATGTGTTACGAAGATGATAAGATCTATCATAGCTGCTACAACAGACCGTTCCTTGTCTTATATAGCTATTAACAACAGCAGCTAGGGAGATTACCAACCATTGAAGCAGGCTTTAATTGGCCAAATTGCGTACATTTTCCACATTCCGGGACACTACCTCCCAAGACCCCATTCGTTGTCTTTGATAGTTGGCCAAAACCCAGAACCATAGAGGGTGAAAAGGCAGACGACACTGTGGCAATTTTTCTGATTTGAGACGATCGTTGGTCCATCGACCACAAAGAAACACCACTTCATCCAGGTTGTGCTAATGAGTGAAACAATTTCATACCGCATACCATATGTGTTCGTGTGGCACACAGTCAAAAGCTTTCTCCAGATCCACAAATAAAATGCAAAGAGAACGATGCTCCTCACGATATTTCTCTGAGTGTAACCACGCAGCTTATAGAGTCAGAAGTTCCGAAATTCACGAAAAACCCGGTTTAATTCACGGCTATTTGAACGATTTTGCGAATATGGTTGTCACCAGTCGCCCAAAAATCTTCAGGGTGTGGGAAAGTAACCAGATCGGACTGTAATTTGAATACTCTACTCGACTACCTTTCTTTTTCCAGCTTCCTCAAAGGGTAGTATAGGTCCCAGGGCGAAACGTGGATTGGTACCCACGATGGAGCCTAAAACCTGGGAAATACCTGCTGAACCAACACCAACATCTCTACTACCTAACCCTATCTCCACCTCCACGTGGTGATCGCCGGGAGCTCTTTCATAACGCAAAGCTGCAGACGAAGAAGGATGAAGACGAGTCTCCCGCGCCTAAAAACGGGAAAAACAGCACTAACTGGTCCTCCAGGTTGAGGGTTGGGTAGGGCTGATAACCCTGCACGGAAAACCGATGTTACGAAGCCACGACAGGAACCTCGCACAGGATGGACTTTACAACGACGAACCCGGCAACGACAACGGATTAATGATTTGCGCATTTTCTCATGAAACATGCGCTTCCGGTGCAGAGATGAAGCTGATGAGCAGCTAGCCGAGACCCTGTCCCAATATAGGGCTGATATAACAGCGTTACGAGAGATGCGATGGACAGGGACAGGTTTCCTGGAGAAGAGCCACTACACCATATCTTATAGCGGTCATCCAGTAAACCATGTGCTCGGAGTAGGTTTCTTAGTTAGCCAAAAAATGAAACCTGCTGTTATCGGCTTTGAAAACATAAGCGAACGGCTATGCACTCTGCGCTTGCGAGGCAAGTTTAGAAATATAAGCCTCATAAACGTTCACGCCCCTACAGAGGAGACTGCTGAGTCGGAGAAGGATACCTTCTACGAGGCAGTAGAACGAACCCTCGAAACCTGTCCCAGATATGATATTAAAATCATACTTGGGGATTTTAACAGCCAAGTAGGGAAGGAGCCCGTATTCAGGCGCTACGTTGGCTCCCATAGCATACACGAAAAAACAAATGATAATGGACTGCGGATTATTCAATTAGCAGGGTCGCACGAAATGGTTGTTGGAAGTACCTGGTTTACGGGGAAAGCGGTCCACAAACATACGTGGGCCTCTCCAGACGAACATCGCCAGCTCTCAGCCTTGATGAATGTTAGAACACATAGGGGGGCCAATATAGACTCGGATCACTATCTCGTTGGCATGGTGCTCCGATCTCGAATAACAATACCACCTAGAATCCCCTCTGACAATCAGGTGAGAGTGAACACTGAAGCCATCCACAACACAACCCTCCGCGACAACTATAAGAGGGAAATGGATGCCGCAATAGCCGCAGTCAATGGCTGGTTTGACGATGAATGTAAGCTAGCAACGGAACGGAAGAATACCGCATATCGAGTAATGTTGCATTCTCAAAGAACGCGGGCACGCGCAGAGACTTATCACGAACTCCGACGAGTGGAGAAGCGACTTCACAAACGGAAAAAGGAAGCCTGGGAGAACCAACAAGTCTATGAACTAGAAAAGTACAGGGAGCAACCGCACCAGGCGCGGAAGTTTTACCAACAAGTCAGCAGGATGAAGCCTTATACACCTCGATGCTCATCCTGCCGAGACAAAGAGGGAAATCTGATTACCGACAGAATGGGCATATTAGAGCGATGGGTTGAGTACTTTGATGAGCTACTGAATAACCAGAACACCGGCGAGTTGGAGGTCCCGCCAACTGAAGACGACGGACAAATACTGCCACCACCAAGTTTAGGAGAACCAGTCTATGCAATTCATCGGCTAAGAAATCATAAGTCGCCAGGAGCCGATGGAATTATAGTCGAATTGGTTAAATATGGAGGCGACCAGCTACACCAAGTGGTTCATCAACTTGTGCTCAAGGTATGGGACAGCGAATCAATGCCTGACGATTGGCAACGAGGCATTATCTGCCTCATACATAAGAAGGGAGATATCACACAGTGCAGGAATTATAGAGGTATTACGTTGCTGAGTACCATCTATAAGATATTCTCCACTATCTTGCTAGGCCGGATAGCCCCATACGCCCAGAACACTTTTGGCCCATACCAAAGAGGCTTCACTCCAGGCAAATCAGCAACAGATTAGATTTTCTCTCTGCGGCAAGCGATGGAAAAACTGTTGGAATATGGACAACAGTTGCACCATCTGTTCATCGACTTTAAAGCCGTCTATGATAGGATAGACTGACTAGGCTGACCCTGACCAATGTGCGAGGCCAGATAAAAGCAGCAGGATCACTCTCAAGATCATTCGACATCAACAACGGTCTACGACAAGGGGCCCTGTTATGCGTCCTCTTTAACCTGGCCCTCGAGAAAGTTATCTGTGATGCTGAGATAAATGCAAGAGGTAAATCGACCCAACTACTGGCCTATGCTGACGATATCGACATCATGGGAAGAACCACCGGAGACGTACAAACTGCATTCATCCAGATCAAGCAGGCGGCGATTGGCGCGAGATCTTGGGCTGCACATCAATGAAGACAAGACAAAATATATGGTGGCAACGTTAGCAACGCAGACGAATCAACCAATAACATCAAACCGCACTGGTCAAACAGGAAGGATAAGGATAGGAGAATACAACTTTGAGACCGTTGACAATTTCTCCTATCTAGGGTCGAAAATCACAACTGATAACAGCTACGATGATGAAATCCGCGGACGGTTGTTGTCAGCCAACAGAGCCTATTTCAGCTTACAAAGACTGTTCCGCTCGAAACGTCTCACCATAGGGTCAAAGCTCTTACAGTACAAGACTATGATCTTGCCAGTCTTCATGTATTCCTCGGAAACTTGGGTTCTTAGCAAGAAAAATTGCGAACTCTTGGCCGCGTTCGAGAGAAAAATCCTCTGAAACATTTTTGACCCCCTACATGAGGATGGACCATTCCGTAGCCTACACAATGACGAAATCTAAGAGCGATACCATGACCGTCCGGTTGTGGACAAAATCCGGCTCAATAAGTTACGGTGGGCGGATCACTTAATCCGTATGAATGAGGATGATCCCACCCGGAAAGTCTATAAGGGCAATATCTATGGTAGAAAAAGAAGACGAGGCAGGCCCTGCCTAGGATAGAGCGATGGCGTAGGTCAGGACGCCAGACAGCTTTTAGGGATATCGAATTGGTGGACCTCGGCGCAAAACCGGGATGTCTGGAGTTCCTTATTAAGGCAGGCCTAGACCGGTTACCGGTTGTTGCGTCGTTGATGATGATGGTGATTTAGTTTTCTTGATAAAGAAATGCAGAAACAAGATTTTGTTTTTTACGGCAAAAATACATAACTACACAATGTCTTCATTACACAATATCGTTCCCCCTTGAACTTTATTCTTTTTTGCATAAATGAATATATGTAACACAGCACCAAACAAGTCGGGAAACCGGAAGCTGGGCGCCTCAGGTATGAAAGGTTTTGTTTGCTTCTTCTGTGAGTATATTTGAGTATAGAACTATCACATTTGTACGTAGCCCGATATATATATGCAATCAGGATGTCTGACTACCCACTGTAGTATGATATTTTCTATTTAGTTGCAGGAAATTTACAGGGTAAAGTCAACTTTGAGCTGCTGTAACTTTGTTACTAATAGTATGATTTTGACCAAACTTAGACATAATATGATTCATATTATATTTTATACTTCTGCCAACTTTTATAACTCTAGGATAGACTTAAGGGGAGGTTTACTCAATTTCCCCCAAAAATATGGTAATATACTATTTTTACCTTAATTGAACGGATATTGATATGGGGAGTATTTTGAGGCCTGGGCACCGTATAGAGGCAGCTTCATTATTTTTTTGAGCTTTTTCGGTTGGGTAGTTTCTGAGAATGGTTTCGTCAAAGAAATCATCAATTTCCACCCTTCCCACTCCCCACCATTCTAATAAATCTCAAAACTAATACGGAAACCAAACCCTTAAAAAGGAAATTCTTTCCAATTATAAACAGTTTAAAGCTTGTAGGAAATCCTCTGCTCCAATCCGTTATATTTCTAAATTTTCGATTTTCATTCTTCTGCCTTTCCTTACGCTCACTTAATTCCGTAAAATTCAAATTTTCTTTTTCGAGAAAAACAATGGGAAAATGAATTAGAAAAGTTTCTTAGGGAAAAGGAAAATCATTGTGAAATGGCAATTGCTACAGTTCAAAAGCTAGGATCCATGACTTGCAGTTGTGCATTTTATAGGCATTTCATAGCCAACGTTGTGCTGTATTAACGGTCCAACAGCCCAGTTTCAAGCAGAAGTAAGGTCTAACATCGTCTACCATAAATTAAATTCTAGGAATTAAGCTGTATTGAAAGCAGAACCACATTTGATTAGAAATTTGATTCGATGTGGATACCCATAGGCAAAGCTTTCTTCCCTGCTTAATTTACTGTATTCACCTCACAGACTAATTTAATATTAAATACTTGGTCTGATAATGTCTGGATCCATTTTCCCATCATCTTGTCGAAGTGTAACATTCCCGAAACATCTCGTTTCCCTCGAAAAATGAACTAAAACGTAATTCAGAGCCGCTGCAACAGAACGTTCCTATTCCACCGCATTGTTGTTGCCACTATTGAGGACTAAGGATGGTGTTAAGCTGGTCCTTTAACAAACACAAACTTGTTCGTGTACCTTTGCGATAAACATGAACCCATGTCACCGGAAGGATATGCGGCCCGGCTAGCAGACCACTGGCAGACAGGGCGCTACTGAAACTGACAGCCTGGAAATTGGTTTTAGTTAAGTGACGACAGGTTACTATAATACACACCGGATTTTATAGAACAAATAGAGCAAAGATGGCGAGGGAAGGAGAAGTTGGGGTATAGAAAAATGGCAAAATAGAAATTCACTACTTGTAAATTAAAGGACAGCAAATTAATTTAGTTCTTGTCTTGGGAATAAATAATTTATTTTCGGAAAAATGCTGGACGGAAGTAGATTTTTTTAAGCAGAGGCTGAAACTTAGATATATGACAGGCAATGTGAAACATGCTATTATGTATGTATTCAATTAAAAAATGAATAGAAAGTACTGGACAAGAAATTCAAATAAGCAAACCTATCCTTACAGCCTTTCTTGGTGAACATTTTGCTCAGCTCGCATGGAAACTTAGGTTATTACGATGAATTGGAGATTTTTAAAGAAAAATAGATTCTTTCCGAATCTATTTCCTTGCATACAATGAAAAGGATCAGGCTCTCTTTATTTTGGAAAACTTACTACCGTCTTACGCCAGATAACAAACCCATTAACACCAGTTTCGCATGAAATCATTCATTGAATAATTCAACTTGTGACGACGGCTGCAACGCTTTGCATTTCATCGGAGTACATAAGAATAAACCAGATCCGGGGATCCCATTTTGCATTAACCTTCCCGTTTACTTCCATCCAGTTTCTTCTTTTCTGCCATTCCTTTTGGTGCGCTTTCATCAGAAACCCTAGTTAAAGCGGAAGTGCACGACTGTGAAGTAAATAGATTGAGTAATGCATTCAGGATTTAGTCCTTTCGTACTCCTTTTCATTTTCCAGCAGCGTAGGGTGTTAGCTATCGTACTCGTGAACCTAAATTGCTTTCACCGTGGAGAGCTCTCCCATGAAAGGAAGGAAAATGAAAATTAAATTCCAGCTTCCGGTAGGAATATACTGAGGTCATGGATGTGCTCTTGTAGTACTTGTAGACAGGAGGTAATACTGTTTGTCGGCAAGCACTTAAATTAGCCAAAATGAGAAGTTACTTAGGGAAATTTGAAATTGTTTTCCAAGTGCACTTTAAAATGAATGAATGGAGTTTATGATTAATTTTATCATCGTAAACTGTGGTAATTTTTACAATCTTTAGGTCAGGTGATAGCTGAGCTCAGTAATTTACTGTCGATTTCCAAATGTATGTCAATACATATAATTGGTTAATTTTAAGTTAAGTTTTAAGAAGCAGAGAAAAATATCACTTCAGTTGGTTGGGAACGCATTTTATGATGTAAAGGATTTAATAAGACGAAGTTATAAACAAATGGAAAACCGGAAACTCAGCGCTTCAAGTAGAAAAGCTCTGGTGAATTTTTTATGTAATCATATTTGGCTGTTGACTCTACTTGTAAAAAACTCATAGCGTACACGTATTACCCCCTTGAATGTATGACATTGTAAGTGCTTATGGAGTGTCTTAGAGTGCTGGCAATGGTATTTCGCTTTAATTGTAATCTACATTACCGCAAAATTTTGCACCTCTGACCTAAGTCTATAGAGGTTATTAAGACTTTCAACCTTCGGATTCGTCCAGTCAAGGCCGATTGGCATGAAATATGATGTGAACCTTAAAAATATTAATTTGTTTAGACATTACGAATTCACTTTTGACGAGCATGAGCTAAGTCCATATTGAGCCTCTGTTGTTGTTGTTTCTGTTTAATATCATTTCTACATAGAATGCATGGTTTTCGAGTTATTTGCGACAAAAGATGTTCAAAAACATGCATTTTTTCGATTAAAAAACACATGTTATTTGTACATAAATAACTCCAAAACTGCTAAGTATTCGAAAAATTTGCGCTTAACATTTTTGTTTAAAATTAACTATTTAATGGAGTTCTGTAATTATTTCGAAAAAACAAATTTCCTCCCAGGAGGGAGAGTGCCACATCCCCCCGGGAGGAGGCGTACATTGGTGCTGGATAACTGTTGTTTCTTTTGCCATCCTTTACCCCCACCCCAAACTTCATGTCAATCGGTCTTGACTGAAAGAATTCGAAGGTCGCATTTAAGGACTGCACTATTGACCAGAAATCGGTGCGGAGAGTGTTTTGAGGCCTAGATGCCATCGCCGTGATTATTTCAAACTATTCGGTTTGTAGTTTCTGAGAACGATACCCTACCTGTGAATGCTTTATAACCCCTCCGCTTCCTAACTCTGCAAGTCATATCAAATCTAAAATCTACTTCCGAAAGTGCTAATCAAGATGTGTAATACCCCACATTGTTATATCCGAGAAAAAGTGTCGACTGTGTGGCGACCCCGCTTGTGAACGGGACAAAGGCTGAAGAAAAAGAAGAAGGCTTTTCAGTCAATTTCTAGAAAGTATAGCATTTTAAGATTATTAACTTTTATTAACGTTATGGAAGGAATTTTTTGGTCCAACTTATCACTTTTCAACCCCCGTACTTTTCAACCTTAACTACCGATGTTAAAATTGAGGCTTGCTTTAGAATGAACGTCAAGACTTTTCATTCGATACTCTCTAACGACTAATGTGGGTGGGCTGGTCCAAAAGGTCATGGGTGACCCAAGTCAACTTTGAGGGGAGAGCTAACACAAAAACCTAAAAATTTGGTAAAATTGATCGCTTGCACGTCTCTATGCCAGCTGGGCTTGGGTGAAGGGCCCGCTTTAAACGCTTCTGTCCTTCACGTGTTGTTTTGTAGAACTACAGTGCTCTAAATGGACCACATCCCCAGACGATGCTTTTCCTGCCTCCTGTGACACCATGTACAGAATAAAAAGACTCTTTCAACCCAAAAACCAAAAACAACCGCGCCTGTCAATCACCTTCAGCTGCGTTCACATCGAATGGGTCTTCCCCTAAACAACGAAAATTGCCCAATCTCAGCCGTTTTCGCAGTTTACTTGAATACATGAAATCGTTACAATTTCCAGAAACAAATGCTAAAGATGCAATTCTAATACATGGTATAATCAAATCTATTGTGTAAACTATTACAAAACAAGTTAACGACCATTTTCGTATATTAGAAAATGTCTAAAGTTTCAGGAAATTTAAACGATTTAAACTGTAACAAAAAGAAACGTAAAATACAAATGATAATTTTGGAGTTAATATTTTAAAATAAGTGGATATCAATGTTAAAGGAAAACAAGTAGCAGAAGAAGCAAATATGCTACATACAAAGAAATCAATCTTCTTTCAACTTGTCATAGTATAAAGTAAACGAAATGAGGTGGATGCTGCGAAATTGTAGGCAATCCTAGGGGACTTGAAAAAAAATGTACAACCTCCTTTTGTATGTATTGGGACCCTCATAAATTTATCCTAGTGAGTAGCATTGACTAGCACTGCGTGCGTGGGAGCTCACAGTTTCAACCTCGGCACCAAATTCGTTGTCAATAGGTATGACCGATCTGTGTGTGACGATAGGCAGACAATGAATTTTAATAAGGTTTTGTTTGACTCAAAAACCTTAAAACCATATGCTCATGCTGACTGAAAAGAGAACTTAAAAATTCTCATGATGACGTTCCAGAAATAGACTCAAGTAATAAGTTCAGTTAATAAGTGGGAAGTAAGTTTTGCTATTAATAATGAGTTTCTATTAAATGTTCTTCTTTTTCTTCAGCCTTTGCCCCAGTCACAAATGGGGTTGGCTCGTCGTGATTGGTTTCGCCATTTTATTGAATGCCTGATCTGGATGCGATCGCGATTCTTTCAAATTTCCATCCAGCATATCTAGCCACCGTTGTTTCGGCCGGCTTTTTGACCGCTTGCCATTCACTTCTATGCTTAGACCAACGTGACTATGCCATCGAAGACGACTTTCCCGCAATTTTTCCACGATCGGTGCAACCGCATATCGAACACGGACATCCTCATTTCGGATATGATCAAAACGCGTTATGTCACTAGTCCAATGCAACATCTTCGGTTGCATTACCGCAAGGCGCCGCTAATTGTCTTTGATAGTTGGTCAACACTCAGAATCATAGAGATATTGCGGTAAATTTTAGATCTGAAACGTTCGTTGATACGTTGATCACGAAAAACACCAATTGTTGAACGCCACTTCATCCAGGTTGTGCTAATGTGTCAAGCCGTTTAATAACGCAGATCTCCATTGGCTGATTGCATTGACCCGACATATTTAAACCGCTCAGTTCTTGACGGGTCACTGCCGTTAACATCGACTGTATCTGTTTTATGGGGATCGGTCGTCAAAAATTTAGTTTTAGTTCAATTGAGACCATGTTGCATGAGGTGATCATTCCATTTTTGAACAATTTGCTCGAGATCATTTCTGCTATTAGACCTTAGGGAAACATTGTATAGGGCACTGGCGTTGGATGTCCTGTGTGACAGTGTCCATAACAAAACCAAAGAGGAGTGATGAGATTGCTCTTTCTCGATGAACAACAACAGAGAGAGAGACGTTGGATGTCCCGTGTGACAGTGTCCATAACAAAAGCAAAGAGGAGTGGTGAGATTGCGCTTTCTCGATGAACACCAACAGAGACATGAAGTGGTTTCGATACACCCGCCACACTTTGAACTTTACTTTTTAGATCATGGTAGAGCAATTGAACGTAGCGCACGAGTTCTTCACCCTCTAAGTGAGATACTAGGTGAGTTCATGTGGCATACGATCAAACGCTTCCTCCAGATCCAGAAATGCAATGTAAACAGGGCGATGCTTCTCACGGTGTTTCTACATGAGTAACCGTGTAGCGTACATTGTTTCATAGTTCTTGACAAATCCGACTTAATCCACGGTTATTTCAACAATTTCGCGAATAAGGTTGTCAAGAATGCGTTCAAAAACCTTCATGGTATGAAAAAGTAGCCGGATCGGAAGGTAATTTGAACATTCCGCTGGTCTACCGTTCTTTTTCCATATTGGAACTATGGTACTTTCTTGTCAATCAGATGGTGTTCTACCTTCTTGAATAACCCGATTAAAGAATTCACTGAGCCACAGTGTTGGGTATCAACTCTGCGCTCTCCAGAGCTTAGATACAATGTCGTCCGCTGCTGTGGCTTTCCCCGATTTCATTCGCTTTATTGTTTCCTCGACTTCACGCACTGCGCTGACAGGTGGAACTGCTCCAAATATTGGCAATGGTTGTGGTAGTGGAGAATGAACAAATTCTCTCTTTGAAATGTGCGCGAAATATTCTCAGTATCTATCCGTCGCGGCTAATTGATCGTTAAGCAAAGTACCGTTCTTGTCATTAAAGCAACAGAATTGATCGATATTCTGCGTGCGTTCATATCGGCTTTTGGCGGTGCAGACCTCTCTCGCTATCGCTAGTATCAAGTTTATTGTAAAAAACTTTGTAATGGACAGCTCGGATGCCAGCGATCGCTTTGTATCTGTCTTAGTCTGTCAGTACACCGACAAAGAGAGGAATATGAAAGTCACAGGAAATATTGCAGGAAGCCAAAGCAGTTAATAACAAATAATAATGTAAGAAAATGGGGCCACTGTGAAATAAACTGCGTCTCCAGCTTAAGTGAATACCAATACAGGACAATCCGTAATAAAATACTACAACAAATATCGGTGTAGTTTAGCAAAAAAAGATCGCGGTGGTAAAATTTCGAAGGCGTCTAGAAGAATATGTCGACGGTAATCCTTGAATTACACTCTGTGAAGTTAAACGCAAGTTTGAGTTAAATAGAGTAACCAATAGCAAATCAACAACTACAAGTTAAGCATCACACTGAAGCTAGGTTCCATCGAAGTCGATCAAATGGACGCTATTCAATTAAGAAAGGGATATGTCAGCGATATCTTGCTAACATGTCGAAGAGCACGACCAAAAATGTCAGACAAATGTGAGTTCAATTTGAATCTTCAAAAACCGGCCGGGTCTCAGCGAAATACTCGAGTATTGATTACAATTCCAACAATTTGAGGATAAATGTAACTATGGGTGGGGCCATGAAAAATGACCGCATATTTTGATCGACCTGCAATGCGGAGAACTACCGGACATGTGTACGAGATCTGTTGTCGAAATTGGATTCGTTATGGGAAGGACAATTTCTGATAATGGGCAATGCCCAGATTTTCATAGACTACGAAGGATATTGGAACCCGCTGGACCAAATTTAGTGTTTTTATTGCAATTTTCCTTATTTTCAAGAGTCGAATACCCCCGCCCCCCGTTTTAAGTTTCCAAAAATGTGAAATTTCTGGAAAATTTTCTTAGTAATCATGAAGGGACGAAAGTGAATTGAGCCTCTGCAAGTTACAAACCGCGCTGGTATACGTTTGGCGAAAATTTCGAAAACATTCCCTCTGCCTGCTCGTCTATTACAAACTTTTTTTCAGGAAAGATTATTCCTATAGACGCGAAATTTAATTGGAACGATGGAGTTACACTGCTTTACTTCAAACTTAAAACTTAAGAGGGGGGGGGGGGGGTCCGCCACACATGTAAAAGACGGGCACCAAACTTATTTGAATCGAATGTAGCCATGTGGGATGTAAGCCGGAAGCCGTCAGTGAGTATTTTTTGAAGCAGGAATTAGTTTTTTCCTTGGTTTCAGGGAAGAATAGTATGGGGGTGCAAGAGGTGTTTATTACTTCAAGCATTCGCTCGCAGAAATTCCCCTTCGAAAAGTCTGGTAAAAATGATGGCGATCCATGCACATGGGACCCAGATCTCCAAATACTCTTCCTTATAATACCTACTCAAATAAAGTTTTGTGTCCAGATAGCTGAGTGGTTGGAGCACAGGGCTGTCGTACGGAAGGTCGCGGTTCAAATCTCACTGGTGACAGCAGAATTTTTATCGTGATTTGGCGCCGGATACCAGTCGACTCAGCTGTGAACGAGTACCTGAGTCAAATTAGGATAATAATCTCGGGCGAGCGCAATGCTGACCACATTGCCTCCTACAGTGTACTACTGTAGTGCACCGGTATGAATCAAGTGCTCTAACACACTTCAAGGCCCTGATCCAATATGGATTCTTGCGCCAACGATTATTATTTCCGAGTTATCACAATCTAGGCAGATGCCGGATTTTACCTAATACTAGCACTAAGTGCCAAGCATTTAGGCTCGGACGATCCTACCTACTTAAAAACTAAAGGGGCACTGGTGGTGGTGGCCGGTGGTAGGTCAGTGGGAGAATCCGTCGAGTACTCCCCGCAACATCGAGCACGTATGCAGAATGGTGTGCTTCTGCATGGTTTGAACCAAACTGTGCGAAACTCCCAGGACATCAAGGGAAGCCGTGAGAGATTTAGGTACAATACCTGTAGCTGACAATATTATGGGAACTACAACCACCCGCCCGACATGCCAAATTTCTTTGATTGAGCCAATGGCTCATAGTTCACCTTCTTCTCCACGTATTTCCGTTCAATGTTGCTATTATGGGGGATAGCAACATCAATTATATATGCGGAGCGACCCGTCTTGTCAACTAACAGTACGTCAGGCTTGTTGTGTAGAGTCTGGCGATCAGTCAGAACTTGCTGTAAGCAGAACTATCAAGTGCTGCTTGCGGGTTATATCGGTAAACCGGACATGCTCCCGTGATCAGCCCATGCTTGTCGATGGTTTTGATGGATAACCTTACATACAGCATTATGCCTGGTGATGTATTGAACCGGCGCCATAACAATACAGCCAGAAATGAAATGGTCCAACGTCTCTAACGCCGAACCAAACATTCTGCACTGGTCGTTCTCCACCCGTTCTTTCATGATGAGCTTTTTATAAGGCGGCGACCACGTCGTCCTGAATGGCACACATGAACCCCTCCGTCTCAGCA
Organism: Hermetia illucens; assembly: GCF_905115235.1. Taxonomy (NCBI): domain Eukaryota; kingdom Metazoa; phylum Arthropoda; class Insecta; order Diptera; family Stratiomyidae; genus Hermetia; species Hermetia illucens. Next base: position 92,882,947 of record NC_051849.1, on the reverse strand, counting down.
AAAAGCTCCCCAGAACACAGCCAAAGATAGTTCACGTGTTTACCGTGCATTGCCGTCGATTTCCATTCATCGATCCGCTCTTGGTCCGACTTCATCCCACCCAGAGGATTGAAAGATCGATCCTTCAAGTTAAGTGGAGTCAGCCCACAGTCTGCCTTACAGACAGCGGCATGCAAGGGACTCGCCTGCTCTTTACTATACGACTTCGCGATGATGTTGTGCCGTCACGTCAACGACACCCCTACCTCTGATGTCACGAGGCAGGTTCATCCACTCCACGGTAGACTTTGGATGATGCATTCGGAATTTGGACATAGTTGTCCGTATCCGCCGCTGTACGTTTTTCAGATCGGTCTTCGTCCACGGCAATATTCCGAATGCATAAGCCAATGAAGGGATAGCGAATACGTTCAATGCGCTTGTCTTATTCTTCCTCGAAATATGTGATCTCAGCATTAGCTTTTCACGTCGCAGGAATTCGGACAGCAGAGCATCCTTTGGACCACCAACTCGAGCATGGGTTCCTTGCAGAACTCCTAGGTACTTGTAGAAGTCTGTCTCGGGATCATAGCTTCGATGTGGAGGTCACCAATGCTATGTCCGGCATGTGGGTCGTGATGACCTTTGCGGATTCGCACTTGTCTAATCCAAACTCCATCCTAATATCACGGCTGAACATGTCCATTATTCGCAACAGACTTCTAACAGGGTCGTCAGTACCAGTATACAGCTTGATGTCATCTAAGTTTATATTATTATGATAGTATATTATGACATTTATGGCAGTCTTCTATTTGCTGAAGAACTCCCACCGACTGAAGAGTGTGCTGTATGCAGCGAAGGTCTTGCAGAGGTTGTCAGCTTGCCCCCACCTTCAGTTGGAATTCCACTTTGTGCAGCAACGCCCCTGTAGTCCTCCCTAAAAAGTTTCGTCTTCCTCTGCCATCGATTGAGAGCTTTCCCAGGTTCACAGTGTGCAGTCCATATTGGCATCAAACCAGTTTCGTTTACATCATCACCTTTCCACTCTTCCGCTTTTTAAGGATTTGTGTGAAACAAAACATTATCAGAATCGATGCAATGTCTGTCTGTCACATCCGATTTATTCGGAAACCCCTCGGGCTATTGTTAGGGAATTTGGTGAGAACATGCGGCCTATTAATCCCTTTGCATGAAGCAAGTGGCGCCATTTTATATATTCATTTATATATTGTGTAAAACAAAACCTTGTCAAAATCGGTTTACTGTCTGTCTGTCCGTCACACGCATTTCTCTCGGAAATGATTATAGCCATTCTCACCAAATTTGGTGGAAAGGTGGGAACTGTGAACGCTCACGCCAACAGTGAATTAGATCCTTTTACATGGAATTTCAAGAGAGTCCCCATACATGCAAAAGGGGGTGCAAATTTTTTTTTCTCCAAATTTAGTCATGTGGGAAATCAAATGAAAGGTCTCCATTAGTACTTTGCAAACCTGATCTTAGCTTTGACATTTGTTAGAAAAATTGGGAGTGCGGAGGGTCGAAAATGATCCATTCTTAAACGCGTCCATTCTCAGAAACTACCCAGCCGAAAACTAAAAAAAAATCAGGAGGCTACCACTCCACAATAATTTTCAATGATTGGCTGCAGAACCCCCTTGAGTTTATCCTAGTACCACAATTTTGCAGCTGTGTAGACTATAATATAGAACATGATCTAACCAAATTGGGTGGAAATCGTACCAATACTAACAAAGTTATATAGGTCAGTTGCCACCTTTTTACAAATTCAAGACTTTGGATGTCAAATCACCCGAAAGTGGGTATTCTCACATAATATATGCATATATTACGTGTGACGTACTAATGGGACAAATGTAGACCCAAACGTCTTTATAAAAGAGATACACAAAGCCTTTCAGAAATCTCCCTGCATACCCAATTTTTCGACATTTGCAGTAAATTTGTCTTTAGTATATCGAGGTTCTATATTTTGTTCATTGATCCCTCAATAAAAGCTAAGTCACCAGCTCAGGCTGCGGACATGCAGACCCAAATTATCACATAACCACGCCCATGTTTCGCAGCTGTTTTGATGTTCTCTTTATTTAGCTCAGTATTGGCTTTGCGCCAGGCATAAGACGTTCCATTGGAGCCGAAAAGGTTAAACGTAGGATCCTTATCTATGTGCTCCCTGGCAAAGACAAGACGTCGTTCTGAGATTGCTGGTCAAATGAAAGGCTCCTTTCAAGCTACTCGGCAATTTAAATCATAGCCGCGCAGGACACATCGTACTGTTTCGGTACTGCATGACTTTCCCAGTTCATCACCAACCACAGTAACCAACCTTGGGCAAATAGTTTGTGGTTTGTTTTTATTTTTCGGATAATACATCGTTCGTCTGACTTTTTTAAGATTTCATTTGGTTCTTTTCTGCCCTGATTTTTCAATCGATTTTCGTGTACAAAGCCCTGAATTATGTGCTGAACCGTAGAGGCACTTAAAATAATAATTTCGTCAATTTCGCAAACACTCTGTCCCTTTCTAAAGTGATGAATTAGCAGTTCACGCTGCTCCATTGTTGTTCGCCGACCTATTTTAGAAAAACTTAACAGTAGTTGCACTCAGCTTTCCAAATCATTCAAAAAGTATGATGTTTTAATGCCCAAATACTACAGAAAACACCTCTCAAATGCGGGGCAAACGAAAGCTTGTTTATACTAAAGGAAACTGTATCAAATTTTATTGATTTCTATATTTTTCGAATTTTTATTGCTCTACAAAAAAAATGGAAAAAATTCCAATCAAATATTATAGAGAGCTATATAAACTAAAGAACATCTAAAATACCTTGTAGAAATTGAAAGCTTTCCTCTACTCCATTCATCCCCCCCTTGCAACAATTACAAGGAGGACTATCAATAAACAACCCAAAAATAACAATATATTTCATCTTTCAATTTCCAACAATCATTTGATTTAAAATGGCCCAATCTCCGGCACCTAAATAAACATGGACCGAAAAAAGGATCCATAAAGTTCCTGATACTTTCTAAATGTAAATTTTGATCTGAAAAGTAATTGGAAAACGATTTTGTCTTATCTGTCGACCATTACCTCATTCTCTGACTTTCTCCTTAGTAATTTCTGCTTAAAATTTTTAATTAAACTGGGCTAGTAAATTTTACCTGTGCATGGCGAGGGAACACCTTGCGGAAACCGCAGAACTTCTGCACTTCTGTCGGACACAACCGCTAAAATAATTTGCCCGAAGAGAGTGGAATGACGAACACCTGTTGCTACAGCAGAGGTGATTTCAGGGGTTTCAAACTGTTGAAAAAATACCTGAAAATTCATTATTCCATCCTGAAATGTTCCTCTTCTCCTCAATAGAAACAACGACGGATCAATGTGCACAATTTCGGGCTAAGTAATGGGCACATTCCCTTAACAGAATTAATTACTTTCCACTAAACTATGGAAGATCGTCCATATATTCCCGAAAATTTTTCTGAAGTGATTTTCTTCACAAAAACTTTTTTAACTGAAAACTGTTCACAGCCACTTTTGACAACAGGACTCCAATATTTCCACGATGTAAATTTCAATCAAGGATTCAGTACAGAAATGGGTTCGATGCTGATGGCCTTAATTTACTTAAGCGGACATTGATGGTCCATAATGGACTTTCCGCTTTGTAGTATGCTCACATTGATGGAGGTCGTCTGCTCGCGGTAATGACTAAAAAGCGTACTACGATTCCGCCGAGGGTACTTTTACTCAAAAAGACTCCGAGCAAGTAATTATGACCAACTGGTACGCACCCAATGAGAGTTTGCTCTGCAAATAGGTTGGGGGAACCGTCTCTCTGATGGTAGTAATTGGATCTTTTAAAATCAATTTTGATTGCTTTGTCGGCGAGATTTCGGGAAATATTTTCTGGCATTAATGGGAAAATTGAAATTTACTCAAAATTGCAGATTTCTATGTATTTCAAATAATTTACAGTTAGAATAAACGACTTAGTTTTGTTGAGAAAGAGCCCGGTAGGGCTCCATGTTGGGGGCTGTTGGTTAAAATATTTTTTTCCAGATCTTCCCAATGAAACGAAGAATGAGTAACGATCAGCTTTCACTTTTCTCTCCTCCAGATAAAAAATTATGGAGATGTTAACAACTGAACAATTCTTAGAAGATACGGTGATTAGGATATATATATTTCAGTATATTAGAAAAGGCAAACTATGAACGAGAATGAATTTGAATCCTTTTACTAAAAATGTTAAAAAAGCTTGAAACTCACGTCTAAAACTGAGCAATTCGTGAAGTAGGCGGAATATTTGTATGTACAATATATTTCAAGAAGTTTGCCCATTAGATTTAATCATAACTTCATGACTATCTCTTCGGTGTATCATATAAACCCATAATTTCGAGAGGCAAAGAACATTTTGGAAAATATTGTAGGATTGGAGAATTAAAGTTAGGGCGAAGCAGAACATTAATGTGCTAAACCCCTATTTTGCTTGGAAGGTTCTCAATAAGGCTGAAAATAAACAGGGCGGGAAACCGGATGCTTCACGTATGAAAGATGTACCTGCCCAAGAAGAAGGGAGGATTATCCAATTTCACAATCCTTACTATTTTTTAAGATATATTGACACAATTAATTTGTTCTTGAAAGTGTTGTTTCGATAATAACTCACTTCCATGATATAGGAAGAGAGAATTTAATCAGTTCACAGAAGATCACATACAAACTAGATGCAAACCGAAAGCTCGGCACTTCGGGTATGAACAGTTTTGTGAACTTTTACGTACGAATATTTGAGTGCACAGCTGTTCCATTCACACTTAGCTCATAACATATACGCATTTACTATATAAAACTATTCACTATTTGATGTCTTGGTTTGCAGGAAATATTCAGAAAACAGACAATGTTCACATACTATAACTTCGTGAGTCAATGCAGAATTTTTTACACACTTCCTATATTGCTATTTACGTTGCTAGGCGAAATTACCAATTTTCCAAACTTAATGTATCTTTTTCCATAATAATCTAGCAAATTCATTTAATTGCTTTCTCAAGTATGTAGTTATAAACAGAAATGTCGATCACCAACATTTTTGGTGATTACCAAAAATGCACTTCAGCTCCCCCCACAATTCCTTCAGATGCCTGCACTCCTTGGGGCGACCCACCCGTCGGTCATCTTGGGAGAGTAAATTCCACAGCATGGCATAGTCAGCAATGCAATTGTTGCCACTCATTAATGTGTCTCCGATCCACTGCCACTTCCGCCTTCCGTTCACAATTAATACAAGTGTCAAGCCGTTTGGCCGAACAAACACTTCGTTTGTAATAATATCAAATCAGCTTACCCTAATCATGCGACAAGAATGCAACCGTAGCGGATTCCGCTTTGGACCTCAAAATCAAGCACGTGATATTTAGCACCATCATATGTCGCTCTGGTAATAGCTATTCATTTCTCCGGTATGCCCCTCCTACGTAGAGCACCCTAGATACACTTCTTGTTCATGCTGTTGAAAGCTTTCCCGATGAAAAGCAGGCGCAGTGGACATCTACAACTTCACGCACTGTTCCAAAATGATCCGTTTAGTGTTTATGTGGTGAATGCGGGAGTATCCAGAGCAGAAACCAAGTCTCTGTCGAGCAAGCTTTGGAGGATGTTCTTTGATGCTCTCCGAGAAAATTGACTGGACGCTTTTTTTTGTGTACTTCTTATATAAAGATATTTGAGTGAGTACATAACACGTAATATGTGCATTTATTATGTGAGGGTATCCACTTTTGGGTGATATTGACATCCAAGGTCTGGAATTTACAAAGAAATGACAACTTTGATCCATTATAACTTTGTTAGTAATAGCGCGATTTATACCAAACTTAGTAAGATCATGCTCTATATTGTAGCCTTACTGCAAAATTTCGTATTGCTATAATGAGGGGGGTTTTGCAGCCAATTATTAAAAACTTTATTTGAATAGATATCGGTATGCAAGGTATTTCGGAGCCTAGGCACCATACAGCGGCAGCTTCTTGATTTTTTTCCAATTTTTCAGTTTAGTAGTTTCTGAGAATGGGTCGCACTTTTCCAACAAATGTCAAAACTAAGATCAGCATCAAAAAGTACCAATCACCAATTCCAACAAATATTAAAACTAAGATCAGCGTCAAAAAGTACCAATCAAGACCTTCCATTTGATATCCCTCCTGACCATATTTGTTGAAAAGAAAATTTACATCCCACTTTGGCATTTATGGGGCCTCTTTAAATTCGACGTAAAAGGATGTAACTCGCTGTATGCGTGAGTGTTCACAGTTCCCATCTTTTCACCAAATTTTGTGTCAATCGCTACAACCACCTCCGAGAAAAATGCGTGTGACGGACAGACGGACAGAGGACAAACAGACAGACAGGCAGTGAACCGATTTTAATAAGGTTTCGTTTTACACAAAACCTGAAAAGCTCGACAAACTATTACTAACAGAGTTATAATAGGTCAAACTTTTCAATTTTAGGAAAATTTCTAGCATTCTAAGACTTTGAATTGATATATTGATATATGCTTATATAAGCAATACACAAACCCTTCATACCTGAGGCGTTCAAGTTCCGGTTTGCCCATTTGTTTAACACCAGGTCACAAAGAGAAATAATATCGGTGACAGGATGCAACCCACGAGGGTCCCACTTTGCACCACAATCTTTTGAGATTTTACCTCGGTGTATCATGTGGCATTTTGCGCCATCATATGGCACCCTGGTGATAGCTATTAGTTTCTCTCACTACTCACCCTATCGAAGGCTTTCTCGAGATCGATGAAGAACAGGTACAACAGTTTGAATCTTCGAAACTCCGCGCACTGTTCCAAAATGATCCATTAGGTGCTTATGCGGCCGATGCAGGACGATCCGGAACGGAAATCAGCTTGCCGTTTGTTCTTCAATTTTTATGCATTCCAGATTCATTTTACCTACTATCTTTGCGACGACCTTAAATCGTTACATGGTGGTGGATTCCCAAGAATTCCATAGGAGTGAAAGTAGCAGATCTTCCATTATTGTAGGTGGAGTGATGAATAACTTTGCGGGGAGATCGTCAAGCCAAGCGGTTTAACTCCGTTTGAGTATATTGATAACTGAAGTGATTTTTGTTTGGAGGAATAGTCCATATCCGCATGTTATGTTGACTAGCAATCCACAAGCGAGGGATATCCACCGGATGTGATACGATTCAAGATCGCGTGTTCGCGTTCGTATACTCGCCATCATGGATGAGAAGCCAATCGTTAATATCCTTTCCAGGAGTAGCACCTGAGAAAAGGCCTTAAGGTCTTGTGTAAATTAAAGCCTTATTAAAATCGATTTATTATCTGCCTGTCCGTCCATCCGTCTGTCTGTCCGTCACACATTTTTTTCGGAGACGATTATAACGATTGACATCAAATTTGATGGAAAGGCGGGAACTGTGACCGCTCACGCATACAGTGAGTTACATCCTTTTACGTCGAATTTAAGGAGGTGTAAATTGCTTTTTCATCAAATGTAGTCATGCAGCGTATCAAATGAAAGGTCACGGTAAGTAGTTTTGTTATTCGTTGGAAAGGTGGGGAGTGCGGGGGGCCGAAAATGATCATTTCTTCAACGGGCCAAATCTCAGAAACTACTCAACCGAAAAATCTGAAAAAAATCAAGAGACTGCCGCTGTATGGTGCCTAGGCTCCGAAATACCCATACATAAAATAAAGTTAATAATATTATATTATCATAATTTTTAGTAATTGGCTGCAAAACCTCCCTTAAGTTTGGGTGAAAATCGTACTATTACTAACAAAATTAGAATAGGTTAAAATTGTCGCTTCTTTGCAAATTCAAGACTATGAATATCAATATCACCCGAAAGTGGATACTCTCACATAATATATGCATATATTACGTACTACGTACTAATGGGGCAAGCGCACCCTCAAATGTCTTTATAAAAGAAATACATAAAACCTTTCATATCTGAAGCGTCCAGCTTCTGGTTTCTTGACTTAGTTGATACCAATGCTCATCGATATTTTCAGGCGGATGGCCCAGTGTGTCTCTCGACCGACAAACATGATACGATGGTGTTGAATTAGGGGGTCGCAGTTCCCCACTTGTTGCGGTTGCTCCCAATGCTGTTCGAGTTCGCAGACTTTGTTGATTCTGGATATTGACTTCAGTTATTATTAATGTTGTTAGTACCTTTTGTTTTAAATAAATTTGGTTGTTTTGTTAAAAAAATCAAAATTTCAAACGTAACGATAGAGTTCTCATCTTGCTTGCCAATTAATCTGGAATAAACAGAATTTTCCTAGGTAGTCGTTTTTATTCTATTTTTCAAGTTTGCGCCAAGTATCGACCTCGTTTCCCCTCTGCAAACTTCGAAATAAACTATACATGTAATTTCGGAAAGAAGGTTTTAACATATTTCGAAATCCATACTCGATTTAATGGTGGTAGTATAATACCAGGATTTGTTGGCTTAGAATCACCACATTTTCATCAATGTTGACTTCCGACAACAATTTGCTTACCTCCATCATGCAACAGTTCCCTACCATATTTTCCAATCGAAACGCGGATATTAGCATTTTATCCAATTACTTCCTGATGTTCGGATATTACCCAAATAATTTCTGGTCAAAAAGCTGAATAAATAATGTCCAGCCAGCCATTACTACTTGTTGGCTCTGCGTTCCCAGTAAAAGCCGTTGTCTGCATGCTCTCCCTCCACATAATGACCGAAATTACAAATAATTTCCATCATGCTGATTTCCTTACTCACAATATCACATACGAACATATCCTCGGCGTCTACTTGTTGTATTAATGCAATTTATTCCTTAACGTCTGTAATCAAGTCATGGAACGAAGTGCTTCCCATAAATTCAAATTACCGAGACCACACTGGTTTCCACCTGTTGTCTAATAAATAAAACATAAATTTCAATTAGGTGCCTGTAGTCCCGACCACTGTCGGCAATTCCCTTTGAATCCTCGCCCTCAAAACTGAAAGGGGCCAAGAAGCCGAAAGCAATCGACGGGAAGGCACCAGCTCCGAATACGGAATACGTTCAAGTGTCTGACTGTATTCTATATTTGCTGCGAAAAATGCTAACTTTGCTCGGGGTGGTGGTGGTTAGGTGAGCGTTGCAGGGTAATTTAGGGCTGGTCGGAATTTATAACGGTGAAACTTTTTACTAACTTTCATAAATTCGCATATAAACGGGGCCAAACAGTTTCTTGGTTGCGGTCGATTGTTGAAGAGGAGCCACGAGAAGTCCTTACTGTAAGGATACAGATCCCGAATAAAACGTCAACAGTGCGGGTAAAAAAGGGTAGGAATGAACCTATCAAAAAATAAAAGGTAGCGTAGCCCGTGTGGCAGTTAATGTGAGATGATACAGGAGATGTGATACGATGCGTGCTGCTGATTCTATCAACTTCTAAATCTTAAGGAAATTCGTTGAAAAGTTGTCCTTGTATCACTGTGTCCGCGTAATTATCTGACACACCGGCCTCCCAGTTTTTGACACAGTCTGTGAATCTCAAAATGAGTTACACCACGCTTTACAGTTGCGTCAAATTTATGGCTTTTACAGCCTCCATATGTGCTAGCGCATAAATATTTAGTGAGTGGTAGAACGTGACAGGTGGTTGTGTTCACATATCAATATGAAGCGGTGTCGGTTGTTGTCTTTATTGAAGCTAAGTATCTATTACTACTCTACTTTATGGAGCATCACGACCTATTTACCGCACCTTGAGAGCTTGTAGATTGTGGATTGTAGGGATTTATAATGATTGTTCCACGGATATGCATTTTTAACGAATGAAATACAGAATAAAGTCTGGAGTTAGCAATCATAATAATTGCAGAAAAATATTAGTAATCTAGACACATGGGAAGATTGATGGGCATTGAAAACATATGTAATGCTCGTGCGAAGTCACAGGTGGTAAGAACGCATGTTTAATTTTTTTGCTTATAAAAGAAATTATTGCATTTTTCTGTTATGAGCACCTACATGTAGATAATCCTCTTGTTCTTTTTGCCCGACTATAAAAGACAATGAACGGTCTCTCGCGGTGCTGGAGACGAAGATGTTTCATTGAAATACTGGCGGAACACGCCTTCTTCACATCTGAAATGAGGATATCTGCAATCGATGTGGAGTTGCACCGAATGTGGAGAAATTGCGAGGGAGGCAGGTGTCTTCGGTGGTATAATAATAATAATCGTTGGCGCAACAATCCATATTGGATCGGGGCCTTGAAGTGTGTTAGAGCACTTCATTCAAGACCGTAACGGTACACTACAGGATTACAGTACCCTGTAGGGGGCAATGTGGTCAGCATTGCGCTCACCCGAGATTATTAACCTGATTTGACTCAGGTAGTCATTCACAGCTGAGTCGACTGGTATCCGACGTCAAACCAGAATACAAACCCCAGTGCTTAAAGTGAGATCCTTGACGTTCCGTACGACAGCCTTGTGCTCTAAGCACTCCGCTATCCGGACACGGTGATATACTGATGTAATACGCGCTAAGAAGAATTAACTTGTCAGGATTGGTCTGAATATCGAAATCTACGTCAATGTATATCTAATAGGCAGTACCCACACTCAATGGACTGGACTTGCGAACGTATTGGATGAGCTTATCCGTACACATCATAGGTCTCCAACATCTGGCAAAATCTACATGCGGTTTAGTGCCTATGATGTGTACAGATCCCCAATACATTCGCAAATCAGGTCCATTGAGTGTGGGTACTATTTGCTAGGTGGACTGGGGTCTACGGTAAGCGACCATGAGACCGGCAAAAACAACGATGGCCTGATACACTGGATGAGGATTTGAAAGCCTCGCGACTGCATCCACATCGGGCCTGTGATAGAACAAAATAGCGCGGCGGATCACGACAATCCGATCCCGTTTGTGAACGGGAGAAAGGTGATGAAGAAAACTTCACTTGCTCGGTGGTTGTGGGGAATGGGTCATTGGTCTCAACATTTTAGGACTACCGAAAACGCTGTTTCGAATTATGTTAACAAAAGGCTCTTTCCTTACACAAAGGTTTTCCAGGGACAAATCTAAATCATTTAAGATCACAGGCAGGCTAGGATTCTTTAGGGAAGAGTCGAACTCTCTTCGTGTGGAGTTCTCCGTTTTCCTAGCCAGATCTTAGAAGGAATTTTGAGTGAGTAGGAATCCAAAAGAGTTTCAATTTCTTTCTCTATCAGTGCAGCATTGTAGACGAAGCTGCAGGTGGGTATGTCAGGCACCGGTGGTTTAAGCCCAGGACTATACCAATACTTCCAGCATGGCCATCCCCTTCCGGTACATTCCCATGCTAATATCATCACGAGGTCCATGGAACTCGCTTGGGGCAATTGCCGGTGGTACTTCCTCAGAGCGGACTCATATTCGGCCTCTCCTAGGCCACGACTTGATCTCGAGCTGCTCGTTAGGTGATGATGTCGTTATATATTCATATATAAATGTTTTGGATTTCGTGTTGACTGCAATCAGCAGTAACGGCTGCTTCCGCCTAAGTATACTTAATCTTAGGGAGCATATTTCCTGAGAAGTAGACTATTGCCTGCAAAGAAATTCTATAGGTTTGATGGATTTTCTACCGTTCTCATGTCCGTTTCTCTTACCTAATCTTCACCAAAGACCCCTGAAAACTTCCGCTTTATTAACCCAATCCTTTCCATTTGCGACGATAGCCTGTATAGCCATTATATAATATCTGGAATGGTGGTTGCTTTAAACTATTAGAGCAGGTGGACAGATGGAATTCATCTCCTTCAATCAGGTAAGAGCTATCAGATGGGCAGAAACAAATTAGTCAAAGTTCAGAAAAAATGCCGGGAGCGAACTTGAACTCCTAACAAACAATTAAGAGATTGAACGAACTCCGGTGTAAGTTCAAATAAAAAACAACAAAAAGAGATCGAGCTTGCCACAATAATTCGTGGGGTATTGATGCGTTTAACACCTCGAAGCCTCGATTTTCACATTTTAACGTAACACTATTATTGATTAACAATACGGTCGAGTTGCAATTACACAGCGTGTTGCTCGAAACAACATGCAAAAATATATACATCATAATCTTCAACGGCGCAACAACCGGTATCCAGTCTAGGCCCGCCTTAATAAGGAACTCTAGACATCCCGGTTTTGTGTCGAGGTCCACCAATTCGATATCCCTAAAGACTGTGTAGCATCTTGACCTACGTCATCATTTCATCTCAGGCAGGGTCAGCCGCGTCTTCTTTTTCTACCATAGATATTGCCCTTATAAATTTTCCGGGCTGGATCATGCAACCCATTGAGCCGGATTTCATCCACAACCGGACGGTCATGGTATCGCTCATGTAGGAAGCCAACAATTCTTCGGCTAAGAGTTTGCAATTCTCCTTGCTAAGAACCCAAATTCACAACGAATACATGAGGACTGGCAAGATCATTGTCTTGTACAATAAGAGCTTTAACCCTATGGTGAGACGTTTCGAGCGGAACAGTTTTTATAAGCTGAAATACGCTCTGTTAGCTGACAATAACCGTGCGCGGATTTCATCGTCATAGCTGTTATCGGTTGTGATTTTCGACCCTAGATAGGACAAATTATCAACGGTTTCAAAGTTGTATTCTCCTATCTTTATTCTTCCCGTTTGACCAGTGCGGTTTAATGTTGTTGGTTGGTTGCTTTTCGGTACATTTTATCTTGCCTTCATTAGTGTGCAGCCCGATGATCGATATATGTCTCGGGTGGTTCTTCCCATGACGTCGATATCGTCAGTTGGTATCGTGTACAATTTTACTCTGGCTATGCTATCATAGGCGGCTTTAAATTCAATGAAAAAATGGTGCAACTAATGGCCATATTCCAACAGTTTTCCATCGCTTGCCACGGAGAGAAAATATGATCTGTTACTGATTTGCCTGGAATGAACCCTCTTTGGTATGGGCCAATGATGTTCTGGGCGTATGGGGCTATCCGACCTAGCAAGATAGTGGAGTATATCTTATAGATGGTACTCAGCAACGTGATACCTCTATAATGGCTGCACTGTGTGATATCTCCCTTGTATGTATGAGGCATATAATGCCTCTTTGCAAGTCGTCAGGCATTGATTCGCTGTTCCACATCTTGAGCGCAAATTGGTGAACCATTTGGTGTAGTTGCTCGGCTCCTGGCGACTTATGATTTTGAAGCCGATGAACTCCACGGACTGTTTCTTCTACAGTTGGTGGTGGCAGTATTTATCCGTCGTCTTCAGGTGGCTGGACCTCCAACTAGTCGGTATTCTGGTTGTTCAGTAGTTCATCAAAGTACTCAACCCATCAGGCTCCGTCCCTACTTGGCTGTTAAAATTCCCAAGTATGATTTTGATATCATATCTGGGACAGGCTTCGAGGGTTCGTTCTACTACCTCGTAGAAGGTATCCTTCTCCGACTCTGCAGTCCCCTCTGCAGGGGCGTGAACGTTTATTGGTTTATATTTCCAAATTTGTCTCATAAACGCAGAGTGCACAGCCATTCGCTTATGTTTTCAAAGCCGATAACAGCAGGTTTAATTTTTTGGCTGACAAAAAAACGTACTCCAAGCACACTGGTTTACTGGATGGTCACTATAATACATGGTGTAGCGACTCTTCTCCAGAAACCTCATCCTCTCCCCCTGTTTAACGCAAATCCTGCAATGCTATTACATCCGCCCAATATTGGGATAGGGTATTGGCTACTTGGCAGCTCCATCTTCGTAACTTTGGTTTTCCGTATAGGGTTGTCAGCCCTACGCAACCCCTAACCCAGAGGAGCAGTTAATACAGTTTGCCCCGTTTTTAGGCGCGGGAGACTCGCCCTCATCCTTTTCTTTAAGAAAGCTTTTCGTTAAGAAAGAAGGAAAGCACGTGGAGGTGGAGATAGGGTCTGGTAGTAGAGCTGTTGGTGTTGGTGCAGCAGGCGTTTTCTAGGTTTTATGCTCCATCGTGGGTACCAATCCACGTTTTGCCCTGGGACCTATACTACCCTTTCACCGCTACATACATGTACACACCAATCACGAATTCCGGATTCCTGACAAGTTTGTAAACAACATACAGCTTTTTGGGAAATTAGCGGCTTTATTGTGGGCCAAGCAATCGGTACTTTGCGCACCTGGAAGATAAGGCACAAATGCATCCGAATAACCGCAGCTTTCCGCATCTTAAGGTGATGATGCGACGATGTTTGTTTCCATACGCAATCTATATAAGCAAATTCGGATACAGTTGAGAAATCAGTGAGTTCAAATCATCAAATCCACCTCAAGAAAAAGAGCGTAAAGCAAAGAATCTGGAAAAATTTTACCGTTACACTATCTCTTCCGAGAATCCACATCCTTTTTCATTTGTGGTCAAGGTCATACTTACTTTGCACGGGATATTGTTTAGGACCTGGAGGCCAACAGCATATCCAGTGTGCTTTCAGTGCACCCCTACTTCACAACGAAGACAATGGAAGACGACCGTAGGATGAGCCTGTGCTTAGTCACTTGAAGCACCTTTTGAGACGCATGATCTTTCCCTACTTAAAGCAATAAACCGCAATTTGATTCGCTTAAAGCGGTTCGTGAACAGGAAATTTCTGCATAATAAAAACTGTCAGCAGCATAAAACTGCCATCCTCAATGTCGCTGCGTCAAATATGACGGCACATACGGGCTCGGCGAGCATCTTAAATACCGGACAAAAGTATCAAATATTTGACTTTGGCTCCCCCCTCATTTGGGCGGGGTGTTTACGATACGCTCATGCCACGGAGATCAGCCCTTATTTCAGCGCGGTAGTCAAAAATGTGTATTTGTTTTTCTATTTTTTGCTATTTTATTTTATTTTGTTTTTGGCTCTATATATTTTATTTTTTTTTTTCTTATAATAACCATATCCGTAGAAAAAAAGGAATTCAACAGTTATAATATTAACAGAGAGATAAAGAGTCCTGTGTGGAGTTGCCAAATCTCCCATCAGGCGCGTGCGGATAAGGGAATGCTCGGCGAATGTGTCATGGCCATGCACATGCACGCATCCGGAGATGTGCGTGTATGGGCATGTTTATGCGCAGGCCGGGTAGGTGGGAAGTAAACGCCCACCCGTGGATAAAAATTGGCTATGGGAAGGATACCCAGAAATAAAACCAAACATGGAGGAGCAGAAGAAGAATGAAGTTACGGTGCAGGGCTTCGGAAACCCAGTGCCGGCGGTTTTTGGGAGTGAGCAAGCGGGCTCCCGGCCGTCGATATCCAACGACCGCAGTGCCTCAGTAGTGGGAACCTTGGCTACTGTGGCATCTAATGTTACAAGCGTACGGGAGGAACTTGAACTGGCTCCAGTGATGGATCCGTTCAGAAGGAGCTCGATTTTTTGCAGATCCCCTCCCACACGGGCACAAGCCCCCACGATCGCTACCCCCAGTGGGAAGCGTATAGCGGGAGTCTTCGATGAGGAAGAATCACTGACGCCGATTCACCCGAGCGATGTTTTGGGCAATGATCAGTCTGGAGCTGCCTTTACTGCCCTCGGTAAAAAGATCATGGAGCTGTGTGAGTTCATAAAGGAGCGCAGGAACATTCACCAAAATATAAGGGCCATGATAAGAGGCATCCGTTTGACGTACGGCAAGGCCCAGGATGAACGAGTAGAGAAGTCGCCGATTGGAAAAGTGAACCAGACAACTCAAGTAACGCCGGTTCAAAACACAAAAGGGGAGAAACCGGGGAAGAGGCTGCGCGAGAAGCTGAATGACTGAACAGGCCAGCAAACCCCGAAAAGAAGAAAGGACTCAACTCCCAAAAAGGCGGAGTTCAGAGTTTATGCAAATTATGTCTGAAGCTACCAGGGAAAATACTGCAGTGGCTACCTCGAGAAAAGGGATCGAACCTTCAAAGGCGGAAGCGGAAGCTTGGAGGAAGGTAGAACCGCGGAAAAGAAACTATCGGAGGAAGATTAGACCGGAGGTGATTTTCATTTCCAAACGAGGCGAAGGGTCATACGCCGACATACTCAGGAAAGTGAAGGCAGACCCCGAACTCACCAATTTGGGAGACAACGTCAGCCGTATTAGACGGTCGCAGAAGGGAGATCTTATGTTGGAACTTAAGAAATCCAAGGATGTAACCGCGTACAAATTCTTAAGCCAAATCGGGAAGACTTTAGGGCAGGAAGCCGACATAAGAGCTAGCAGGCCGGAGATCACTATAATCTGCAAAGATATAGATGAAATCACGACGAAGGCGGAGGTTCGCGAAGCGTTGGAGAAACAGTTCGATCTTGCCGGACTACAAGAGTCAGCGGTAAAAACTCTAAGGAAAGCCTATGGGGGAACACAAACCGCCATCATCAGCCTACCAGTGGAGAACGCACTCAAACTGTTAGCAGCAGGGAGAGTGAGAATAGGCTGGGTTATGTGTCGCCTTAGGGAACAGGTGGCGTTAAAACGGTGCTTTAGATACCTTGGCTTTGGTCACATTGCGAAGTTATGCACTAACCCAAATGACAGGTCAAAGCAATGCAGGAGATGCGGAGTGGAGGGCCACATCAGCAAGGACTGCGGAGCTGACCCAAATTGTCTACTGTGCAAAGGAAAGGAGGGTGTGGACCATCGGCACATTGCAGGCAGCAGCAGGTGCCCGGAATACAGGAGAGCCCTTAGCACAAATCGCAGATGAGGTTGATACAAATCAACCTCAACCACTGCGAGGCGGCGCAGGATCTACTCGCGCAAACCATCCGCGAGAAAAACATCGATGTGGCCATACTAAGTGAACCATACCGAAACCGCGGTGGTAGCGTTTGGGTCAAAGACGAAACGGGTCAAGCAGCGCTGTGGACTTGTGGAGAACAAGCCTTCCAGGAAATAATGGAGCACCCGGAGGAGGGCTTCATCAGAGCGAAGGTGAAGGGCATCCACATCTACAGCTGCTATGCTCCACCCAGCGCTACACTCGTCGAGTATGAGCGGATGCTTGCTGCTCTTGTTTTGGATGCAAGAGGACGTTGGCCGATCATAATAGGAGGTGATTTCAATGCGTGGGCTCTTGAATGGGGCAGCCGGATAACTAATGTCAGGGGACGTGTTCTCCTCGAAGCATTCGCGGAGCTGGACGTGGTACTGGCGAATGTTGGGTCTTCGTACACTTTCCGGGGAAGGGGCCTGGGGTCTATAGTGGACCTGACATACGTGAGTGCCACTTTAGCCAGTAGAATCGCTTGGCATGTCAGTGAGGACTATACTCACAGCGACCACCAGGCAATCTGCATAGAGATCAAGGGCGGATCGAGCTCGAAAAAGAGTTTTCGCAAAATGCCGGGTGGTATGCTTGGCTGGACAGTGAAAGCGTTCGAGGGGGACACGTTTTCCGCGGTGCTCAAATCCGATATATCCCTGAATGGTACGGCTGGAGAGAAAGCCACCCAGATCACTCGATGGGTGACGGAAGCATGCGATGCTACTATGCCCAGAAGGCGATTGCTCCCCAGTAGGCAACCCAACTACTGGTGGAACAATGAAATCGCAAGTTTGCGAGCCGCATGTTTTCGGGCAAGGAAGCTTTGCCAGAGGCTCAGGGGAAAACCCGGTGGCGACGGTCGAGAGGAGGCACACAAGCAATTGCGTGGCCGCCTAAAGGAAGCTATTCGGAGGAGCAAAAAGAACTGCTTCAAACAGCTGTGCGACCATGCCGGCATAAACCCTTGGGGCGAGGCTTACAGAGTGGTGATGAAAAGGCTGCGGAAATCACCCCAGGTGACCTGTCCGCGCCTCCTGAAACAGATTGTTACCACTCTGTTCCCTCACCACGAAAATAGGGGAAGGCAAGTTTTTGTCCAGCCAAATGACGGCATAATACCGCCTGTAACTGTGGAGGAGCTGCGGGAAATATGTGGTAGGTTCGGTGACAACAAGGCCCCAGGTTTGGATGGCATCCCCAACCGAGCTTTGAAACTGGCAGTGAAGACTAGGCCCGACCTTTTCGCCAACACCTTCGAGGCGTGCCTAAAAGAAGGAATATTCCCTGCCCAGTGGAAAAAGCAAAAGTTGGTGTTGCTTCCGAAGCCTGGCAAGCAACCTGGAAACCCAGCGTCGTATCGTCCTATCTGCCTGTTGGATACAATGGGGAAGATGATGGAGAGAGTCATCTACAACAGACTCCTGCCCATCGTCGAAGCCAACAATGGTTTGTCGGAACGCCAGTTTGGTTTCCGACGCGCCCACTCTACGGTGGACGCAATTGGCATGGTGGTAAACCTGGCAAAAGGTGCACTGATTTCTGGCGGCTGCTGTGCCGTGGTGGCATTGGATGTCAAAAACGCATTCAACTCGGCCAACTGGAATAGAATTAAACGGGCGTTGGCTGACATAGGTGTCCCCGGATACTTAGCGAATTTGGTGGAAAACTACCTCTCAGAGAGGACTCTCTGGTACGGGACGGATGAGGGCCCCAAAGACTACATTGTCACAGCCGGGGTACCACAGGGATCGGTACTTGGTCCCCTGTTGTGGAATATCATGTATAATGGGGTGCTTGCTCTTCCCGTCCCAGAGGGGACTACGATTGTCGGCTTTGCTGATGACCTAGCTGTGGTTGTTGCAGCAAAACACCCAGAAGATGTGGAGGTTTATGCAACGGAAACAGTGAGAGCGGTAAAGTCCTGGCTAGAAAAGGCCGGGCTGACCTTGGCGGACGCGAAAACGGAAGCGGTCTTGATAACGAAACGCAGGAAAAATAATACTGTAAAAGTGGAGGTCGGTGGACATACGGTCGCATCAAAGCCGGCTATCAAATACCTGGGGGTAATAATTGACACCAAATTGAGTTTTAGGGAGCACCTAGAGTATGCATGCCAAAAGGCAGCCAATGCCAAAACGGCACTTGCAAAAATGTTGCCAAATATTGGTGGGCCGAAACATTGCCGGAGGTTGGTGCTAGCCGGAGTGGTACGCTCCATCCTGCTCTACTCGTCGCCTGTGTGGGGGGAGGCGCTTGCAAACGCTCAGAGACGGAAGCAGGTGAACTCGGTTTACCGGCGGATGGCTTTGAGGGTTTGCAGTGCTTTTAGAACCACATCAGATGAGGCAGTATTGGTGGTGGCAGGCATGATCCCGGTTGACATTCTGGCCAAAGAAATGAGTGTCCTGTACAATGCAAGACATATGGAGGGGCATGCACAGCGTAGAAATGCGGCAAGGTCAGAGTCGCTTGATCTCTGGCAACGCAGATGGGACGAGTCTGCGAAAGGTCGGTGGACGCACAGGCTCATTCCCAACATTAGGGTGTGGCTTGAGCGAAAACATGGGGATACCAACTACCACATTACCCAGTTCCTCACGGGACACGGTGGTTGCTACAGGCAGTATCTGCACCGCTTTGGGTTGGATGATTCTCTGAACTGTCCCAGATGCGATGGCATACCGGAGGATCCAGAGCATGTGATGTTTCACTGCCCACGATTTGCGATGGAGAGAAGGAGCTTAAACCAGGTGCTGGGCAGGAGCGGGACCACAGAGAGCTTGGTTACTGAGATGCTGGAGTCCGAGGAGAAGTGGCTTGCGGTTAGCTCCGCAATCATCCAAATGCAGGAGGAGTTGCTGAAAGAACAAAGAAGGAGGAAAGCTGCAAATAGGAAAAGGATGAGTGCCTAAGAGCAAACCTACCCCGCGAAGTAATACCTCAATGGTGGTCCCGCGGGGCTGGGGCTGGAGAGACCGGGGGTGGTTTTTAGTGGGTGTGAATCCCACACGCGCCCGCTGTTGTTCCGCCGTTCGGGCGGCGGAGCTGCGGCGGACGTGTCTTTCTAAGATTTTCCACCTCCGTGTACGCACAAAAAAAAAAAAAAAAAAAAAAAGAGAGATAAAGAGTAATAACATATGTATAAGTTGCAACTGGAGGGAAAAACAGCACCCGTTCAATATGTACTACCAAGACAGAACTGAGCACGGCCGCCGCTAACCGGCATCTCGCAGCCAACAGTACCAGGACTTCTCCTTTTCATCCCGCTTAATATCAAATGCTCTAACTCTGGAGTATCTCTTGTGGAATTCAGGAGCCGCCACAGTCAAGTTCGGGGAATATTCGATTCTTTTATCCATGACCGCGGCGTGATACTAACTGGAACACCGGTAGAATCAACATAATGTTTATAGCCCCGTGCAAGCGCACATACATTTCCATTCCAAGATCCTTATTTTCTCTATTTGGCTAGCACTCAAATTAAACCATATAGGTGAGCACCGGGCAGACTGAATAAAGATAGCAAAGTTAAGTTAAGATGTAGAGTATAAAAGAGTCTTCGACGAGACATGGATGCTTTGTGAGCGCTTTATAGAGCGGCTGGAACGTGCTCGTTAAATTGGAGACTCTCGTCAAGACGCGGACGCAGGTATCTAACGCACTTCTTATGCGGAATGCGCTCAGAACTCTCCTTTGCGACAATGTGGAAATCTCTCCAATTCCCTTTCTAGTTCCTACTGGCGTACGTCAAGGAATTTCGAAACAAAGTCGTTTCACACTGTTGCGCGTTGATTTTCGTCAGCCAGCTGTTTGTGAAAATTTTGTGTGATTGAAAATCTTCTAAAGTTCAACTTGTACCTCAGTTGTGTGCCATGTAGGCTGTCAGAGGGTTGGAGTCCAGAGGATCTGAAATTACAACCTACCGTACCAAGTCATCGTTGTTTCAGTCGTCCTTGTGGTGGTCTTACATTGACTTCGTTGCTCAGGCCAATCTTATCATTTTAGTTATTGCCAGCGGAATTTACATGACTATACCATCTTCCTTTCACGATTATTCTTTGTCCGATGCAACTTCAAATCGTCCACGAATGTCCTGATCTCGAATGTGATCATGGAGTGCTATGGACCTGATCCAATGTTACTGGATTGTGTCAATCACCTTGAGGCGCCGTTCACTGTTTTTTAGGTGACCGAGTGACACTGCGGTAGACTCGGGTTCGGGACGTTCATTTAACTTTGCCTATTTGAATTTCGAAGAAAAACGTGCACCCCATTATTTTAAAGTCAAATATCTCGGTTTGTGAACCGCTTATTAGCCTTAGTGACTCCGAGCATTGCATAAACCGGTTTAAAAATCGTACTTTTAGCTTAGCGCAAAAAAGACCATCTCTTTCTTTGACATCATGCGAACCAGACTCGGAGCAAAGATTCTAAATATGCCGCAATCATTCCATAAATTGTTCACAGACCGTAATGCACGCATTCGCTATAAAATGACGCGTGAACTTTCGCTATACCTGCGCGCAGACAATTGCGCTACCTGCATTCCTGCGTCCTCCTGCGTTTCAACTTGCGCCCGGCTCAATGCTATGCTCATTAACACGGATACGGAATGTAAGATGACCAGATTTGGTGGTGTTTCAGTACGACTTTAATGCCTCTCTTTCCAAATTTAGGGTCATTTGACCAAGGTCCATGACTTGGTGAGAGCACAAGCAAATGTCATCAGCAGGTTTTAAGAAAAAATCATAGTTCATATAATACCCGCAACCCGGGCGGACTTCGCTTTGGACTTCAGATTCCTTTGAGAATTTACGTCTATGTAGCACCTTGCATTTCACGCCCAATATGTCGTGCACGATATCAAAATTGTTATCTTTTCCGGCGGCTTCTGCATCTTGACTTTATTATTACGATATAAATTCTCTTTTCTTACGGCCCACGCGGTATCGCGACACTGAAAATTAAGTGAATCACATTGCTTCCACTCACGGTGGTCAAAAGACCTTTCAGCATCTTACACTCCTCGATCCGTTTGTAAGTTTCAGCGGTAATCAAAATCTATTGGCCCTTTTAAGACCGCCATTCACGTTCAGTTCGGCCTGTCAGTTACATCGCAAGAGACCGGAATGCACCTGCGCCAGTTGAACTGAACGCATCGTCCACGTACCGGCAAGTTCAAATCTGGAAGTGGAAGGCCTGGAGACGAGAGCTTGAGATATTTGTGTATGTGAGCATTTATCAAAAATCTTCACCAGCGATAAAGCCACCCATGAAATTCTCGCTCACAGCCTAAAAAAACATGAAATCCTCGCTCACAACCTACAAACATGTTTGGCTGAATCATTGTTCATTCGATCACTGAACAGTCAAAACTGGCAGTCCAACTGCATCCCATCCTCGTTACGGCCGCCAGTCAAATGCGGACTCTTCAGCCGTGACTGATAGGCCTTACTGGAGCTGCATGGCGGGATTTAGGAACGTGGACAATAACTTGACTCAAATAATGAATGCATCTTTAGATTTTCTATTTTGTGATTTTCTTCAGAAATTATATTAAGTTCAATGGCTGATTGCCTGATATCACAAATTTAGTGGAATTGTCGAAAGCTTCTTAATAACTTCATTTTGATTTGATAAGTGCAGTTTGAAACTTCCTTAACAGCATTATTTTTCCGATTTAGACTTAGGTCGCAAACTTCAATTTTGAATTAAATCGGGGAAATGTTCCAGTTGTTTTAATTTTTTATTAGGTTTTGTGACGAGATCAATGGTCCCTAAGCTGGTAAGCGAAATGACGACCTTTTTCATATTCCTCCAATCAATGTTCATTGAATGTCACTGAAAAATATTCCCATATACAATCTGCAAAATATAAGGAACAATGAAATGTAATATTCCTCTTTAACAACTCATGGTTCAAATACGAGCAATGCAGTACAGTTTCCATTATGCTGAACCCAAGCACAATATTTTTCAAGGAATTTCTAATAAAACCATCAGAGAAATTTATAATTTCATATAAGACCAACTTCTTGGGCTCGGTTACATAAAGTAGCATTCTTATCGTTTACAACCTTTTTTTTACCTAAATACCCGATAAAAGCTCCATAAAAGTCATTTCCCTAATAAATGATAGTCTCAGTATATCCTTAGTGACCTGATCTCAATATTTCCTTTCGTGCAAGGTAATTGTTATCTCTATGCTTCCCGTACAATATGTTTTCACATAATGTCCTGGACTGTGTGAACTGCAGAATGAATGAGAGGTAGGTTGGCTCTTCCTACATGTTCTCCTGCTATATCTCTTCTCACCATCATCGTTTGTCCTCTGCTGTGCATCTGATTTTCCATTATTCCTCACCGTGTATATATAATTGTGTAAACATTCGGGAATAGACACGGAAGATAGGAAAACCACCAGAAGACAAACTACGGCAATAAAAGCAACAATTGAACCGTGCTAATAAAAATTCCTGTTGGACACTGGATTTATATCCTTAATATACAATGTTCGAGGTACAGGTGTGATTTAATCTGGGGAATACTTTTCGGGAATTGTTTGGAAGCAGCCTAGAAGTATCTACATATAAATTGCGGTTACCCGTCATATTTCGTGAAAAATTGTTTTTGCAGTATTTTTTATTGATATGTATAGTTGTAGAGGATGCTTTATATTACATATTTATGACCAGGTTCCAGGGGTGCTATGTATGTGATTGGATGCAATCCCACTCTTTTCGTTGTTCAATTTTAACGTAACATGTATTATAAATAAATGAATTTTGGGATCAAATATACAATACCTCTCTTCCGGAAACTAGAAGTGAACGCTCCAGGTATGAAAGGTTTTGTATATTTCTTTTATAAAAACATATGATTGGACATTTTCTCATTAATATCTAGCACATAATGAATGTGCATATACACTCACAGGCACATTTAACTGTCAGCCTATATAGTTCGTCGCCCTGTTTGTTTAAGTTAACTATGGTTTATCAAGTGGGTAGTTTTGCAATTAATTAAAGATTAATACCTTTAACTCGTTCCCTAAATTTGTATCGCTGACGGGTTGTGGAATTTAGTTCTTGTTTGACATTTTTGCAATTGTGTTACTTGATTAACCTTTTCCCGTCTTCTTTGCTATAGTGTGCAAATATTGTTTAATTTGAGTTTGCAGTGTTCGCTTATTGTTTTTGACTGTAGAAAATGCCACTCGATGCAACAGTGCAGCTAGGACAGTGGCATTAACTGATGCTGGGTACAGCCGCTCGTGCACTCGGGATACCTCGTTCTACGGTATGGGATGCCATCAGAGGATTTAGGCAAACAGGCTCACATACCCCAAAACCCGGTCAAGGCCGACAGCGATGCACTTCAACTCGAGGTATTCGCTTCGTTGACAGCAACTTGTTGAGAAATCGGTATTGCATCGCTACTGAAACTCGTACGCGATGGTACTACTGGCTACCTGGCTCGCGACCCACAACTGCTCCCGCGATTCCGCAAGTCTAGCTGCTTTTGCGCAAAAATATGCTGACAGAACTGGTGGAATGGAAGGATATCCGTTCTCAGATGAAAGCAGAATAGCCTTAAGAGTTTTGGATGGCCGTGTCTACAAGCGCTAAAAAGAAAGGTTTGCTTCATGCGCGATATCCGAAACAATAAGTTACTAAGGAGGCTCCATAATGGTTTAGGAAGGTATTCCTTACGAGGCTCGTACGGATCTTGTTGTAATCGATGGATGTAGTTTGACCACTCAAAGAAACGTGGAAGTCGCTCTTCAAAACAATGTCATACTTTTCGCACCATTCATTAATAACGGCTTTTCATTCATGAATGACAACGCACGATGCAATACCGCAAGATCTGTCATTGAGCGCCTTAATGAGGTCGGGATACAAGTTTTGCCATAGCTGGCACGCAGTCCTGATGTAGGATCAATTCTATGCATTTGGGATAACCTTACACGATCAACACGTGCAAGAGTATTAGCTCCTGCAATTCTAGGAGAGGTCAAGACTGCTGCGGTAGAGGAGTGGCATAATATCCACCGATCGGGTACCTACCATACCATGAAGTGATTTTCAAACCAGCTTCAAAAAGTCAAATGGCAAGAGGTGGCAACAGCCATCATTAATTTTGAGTTTTATCTAAATTGGAATATTTTCTTCAAAATTTCTTTTTTTTAGATTTTTATCGAGGATACCCACAAAATCGAATTTTGATAAGCATTCTTTAGCACTTTTTTTTATTACCTCAAACGTAGTTTTCAACCTATTTCTCATATACTATTCTCCACATTTGACAATTTCTACAAATTGAAATAAATTAAAGGTGGGTGGTTAATTGTGCCTGTGAGTGTATTAAGTGAAAATATCCACTTTCTCGTGATACCCATATTCAAAGTCTTGAATTTGGACAAGTTTGACCTATTATAACTTTGTTAGTAATAGTGCGACTTCCTTGAAATTTGTTAGGGTTATGTTCAATGTTATAGCCAGCATGAACTTAAGGGGAGTCACTAAAAACTATAGTAATATACTATATATAATATACTATTACTAATTTAATTTGAACAGACATCGGTATGGAGGATATTTTGCAGCCTCACCACCATATAGTCAAGTTCTTGATTTTATTTTCCGATTTTTGGGTTAGGTAGTTTCTGAGAATGCGTCGGATCACCTTCGAAACCCCGCACTCCCCATTTTTCTAACGAATGTCAAAACTGAGACCGGCTTCGGAAAATACTAACCTAGACCGACTATATTTTGTGAAAAAAATACAGTCGCCTCTTACATGTATGGGGACGCCCTCTTTAATTCGATGTTGAATGAGGTAACTCACTGTATGCTTGAGCGTTCACAGTTCCCACCTTTTCCCCAAAATTTGGTGGCAATCGCTATAACCGTTTCCGAGAAAAGTGTATGTGACAGACAAACCCGTGTGGAGTTGCCAGATCTCCTATCAGGCACGTCAATTTGTGTGGATAAAGAAAGGCTCGGCGGATGCGTATGAATATGCACTTGTACGCATTTGGAGGTATACGTGCATGGGCGTGCTTACACGCAGGTCGGATAGGACCCATTGCCAAACTGGCTAGGAGGAGGACAAAGAACACCCAGAAAAAGAAATCAATATGAAAGAATAAAGGAGAGCAAAATTTACGGTACAGGGACTCGAAAACTCAGTATTGGCAGCTTTTGGCTGTAGTCAAGCAGGCTCCCGATTATTAATATCGATTACAGTGCTTCGAATGTGGATTACTTCACCGCCGTTGAATCGAATACTACAAGTAGCCTGGCGAAAGAGGTATCCCGATAACTCTTGCTCCGGAAACACAGAAAGATGCGACACAAATTTGTCATTAATTAGCTCATAATAAGTGATCAAAATTGTGGAAAAAGCGATACCGGTTCCAAGGGAGGTAAAGCCCCAAAAAGGAACCATGGAAGCATGGACCAAGGTTGACGGAAGCAAAAGTGCGACGCGTAAAAGAAGATTATGGCCCAAATTGACTATCACCTCAAAAAAGAGGATATGACATATGCCGATATCCTCAATAAGGTCAAATCCGATTCGGAACTTACCTTAGTGAAAGCATGAGCTCAATGAGACGCTCCTAAAAAGGAGATTTGATGCTAGAGCTGGAGAAGTTGCGGGGAAAACGGCTGAAAATTTTCTTAGCAAGGTAGAGAAGTGCTTAGAGGAAGATCCACAAGTACGGGCCAGAAAGCAAGAAATTCTGATACAATGTAAGGCCATTGATGAAATTACCACCAAGAATGATATCCGCCAGACTTTAAAAAAGCAGTTTGTACCATTCAGTTTGTAAGATTCTGCAATCAGGAAGACATTCAGAAGCACGTGGCGACTGGTAAGGTAGAAATAATTTGGGTCGTTTGCCGACTCAGGTGTTCGTCAAGCGCTTTAGATGCCTGGAATTTGCCCACATAGCGGCAAAATGCCCCGGTGACTGTGACAGGTCAAAAAGACGCGAAAATGTGGGGGAGTAGGTCATAGGTTCTGGGAGTACAAGGGTGAACCTGAATGTATGCTTTGCAAGGCGAAAAGGGCGTCGACTTCCGGCGCGTTGCAGGCAGCAGTAGATGCCTAGTGATTAGAAGTCGAAACTCCAAATCATAGCGATGATTTCAACACGGTGGGCTCTGGAATGGGGCAGTTGAACTACGAAAACCGGGGGCCGTACCCCTGGTCGAGACTTTTGCGGAGCTAGATTTGGTGCTTGCAAATATGGCAAATGTGGCCACCTTTCGTGAGACAGGGTCGGGCTTAATAGTTGATCTGACATAAGTAAGTACCACATTGGCGAGGAGAATGGCCTAGTTTTTCCTCTAGATTGAGATTGGGCCACGCGGTGAAGTGCCTTCCTGCGGAGAAGGAAACCAGGGTTCACCCGTGGAAAAGTTTGAAGGGGATGCATTCATAGGGATGTTATTGGGAGGCCACAATTCCGGTGGTGCGGCTGCAGAAAAAGTAGAGCAAATGATGAGACGCATAATGGGAGCATGCGGCGCGAGGCTTTGCAAAAACGCCGCCAAACTATTGGTGGAATGAAGAAATGGCAGAATTGCGAGCTGCTTGCTTTCGAGCTAGAAGGATGTGTCAACGATCTCGAGGAACACTTGACTTCGACGAGAAACGGCAACGATATGAAAACCTTCGATACCGTGATGGTGCTCCTCCCTCCGGTAAAAGGGCAAAACAAAAAACATAAGCAAGCATTATACGTCTGAACATATCTGAGGTAACTGAGGAGGAACTTGCGCAGAATTGCCGGAGAATCGGTGGTAATAAAGATCCCGGTTTAGATGCTGCCCCCAATAGAGGTTTTAAACTCGCTGTTAAGACCAGACCTGACTGATTTGGAAGCGTGTTTGAATCATGCATGGTGGAAGCAGTTTTCCTCGCTCGGTGGAAAAGACAAAAGCTTGTTTCGCTACCAAAGCCAAATAAGCAACTAGGACATCCATCATCATACCATCTGATTTGCTTTATCGACACATTCGAAAGGGCCATCAACAGTAGACTTTTTCCTATTATAGAATACAAGAATGACCTATCGGAGCAACAATTTGGATTTCGACAAGTCCACTCAACAATCGACGCCGTAGACGTTGTTAGTTTACTCGAGGTGGCCCTACTAAATTTCCTATTGGCACCAGTGATTGCTGCGAATGAGATGGGAATTATTGTTTCACCTGTGACCGTGAATGATGCTGTGGTGGCTGTTGAGATGAACACTGCAGTGGATGATGCAACTGCGGTTGTTGCGGCTGCTTTTCGGGCGACTGTGCTTGCGCGGACTGTGATTTTATTGATGGCAATGCTGATGTACTTGAGCAGTTGGGTGCAATTTTAGCAGCAGATGGCATTGGTGTAACCAAATTCGCCTGTGATTGCGATGCAGCCTGTTGATTGGATATAGGCCTCAGAACTGTACCGTTCTTCCAAACATTAGTTATTTTTATCTGGATGACTCAAATGGTTAGAACGCTGGGCTGTCGAGTGGAAGGTCCCGGTTCAAATCTTACTGGTGGCGGCGGGATTTGTTATCATGACAGGATGTTGGATACCGGTCGACTCAGCTGTGAATGAGTACCTAAGTCATATCAGGGTAATAATCTCGGGCGAACGCCATGCTGACCACATTGTCTCCTAGAGTGTACCGTAGTGTACCGTTACGGTCTTGAATGAAGTTCTCTAACACACTTCAAGGCCCTGATCCAATATGGGTTGTTGCGCCGACGATTATTATTATTATCAATTATTTACGCGTGAATTTTCCACGAAAAATTCCGATCACAAAATTTATGGGCATACTTATGTGGCGCAGCAGGGTCAGCAACATTCGAAATAAATTTTCATTCCAGTTCGAATATGCCACGAGTAGGAGGCAGTTTTTCCATCCTCCACCGTTGGGCGTCATTTCATTGGGTTGGAGGAGAAATGAAAGCTAGTGGTGGCTGCAGCATCAAAGAGGAGAAGTTTGGACAACGTTTGACAGACCATTTTGGAAAAAAACAACTTTGTTTTTTATCACCTCCCTACACAGAAAGAATTCGTAAGCAGAAGCAGATCGACGAGATGAGTGCCATATAGAAACAATATTTCGTTTGCGAAAAAGTGGATGTGCAGAGACACAATTATTTTGAAATAAAATTGGCACAGGATAATTTTCATTAACTGCTCTGTGAAGTCGATGTCAAACAAAAAAAAATAAGACCGATGTGACCTAGTCAAATGTGTATTCTAAAATCGTTTTCAATTCGCCCACTGACTTCAAAAAAGTCGTTTTGTTGAAAAGTTTTTAAGGTTTTAAACTATAATCTCCATCGCTTTAAAACCACACCTCCCACCCGACACACATCTGCACTTGCCTGCGCTCCCAAGGAACTGGACTCGTGTACGCACGTCCTGGTCAGGACGGATGCTATCCGGAAGCCGCTGCAGCTTGCATACGAAGGTCATGGCGAAGCAATCTGAAGACGTGGAAGGGTGTGGTAACGATACCATTCGCGCCATAAAAGCGTGACTGGAGACGGTTCAGCTTGTCCTTGCGGAACAAAAGACGGAGGGGGTGTTAATTACCAACCGTAGGAAGAGGAATACGGTTAGTATTCATGTTGGTGACCACATCATCACTTCGAAACCAGTACCAAATATCAGGGAGTGATGATTAACACTAAAATCAATTTCAAGGGCACCTGGACTCTACCTGAGAGAAAGCGGCAAATACCCGCATATCGCATACCAGTTCCTGTCAGGTTGGACGATTCCCTATTTTGCCCTGGGGAGGACTCGGAGCGTGTTATGTTTCACTGTCAACGATTTTGCTCAGAGAGGAGGAGCTTGGAGGAGCTCTCTGAATGTGAGCATAAACCCGCAAAACATCGTCGGATAAATGCTGTAGTCGGAGGAAAACTGGTGTACGGTGAACTCCTTAATCAAAAGATAGAAGCGGAACTTGGAAAAGCGGAGGACATCCTTGATCGATATGGGATTGCATGGAACGTGGAAAAATTATGAGAATGGCGTCTTTGCTTTAATGAATATGTAGTTTGTGTTAGCGAGAACTCCATTGCTAAAATTGGTCTAAATAGCAAAGCCGTGATCGTGATTTGAAATCTTCACTTCTCCCTCCAGATCAGGCCTTTGACTCAGCAAAATAGCGAAACCAATTAAAATGAACCGAAACTTTTTCTGAACGGGACATGGGCCTAAGGGCTGAAGGGCTGAAAAAGAAGAAGGAAATTAAAATAAAAACAATTTATTATTGTATTGTCACAATGTAGTTATGACGGCGATCTGAGTGCAATTCTGGGTGTAAAGTTATGTACCGGTATATTTATTAATGTTGAGTTTCTGACTATGCTAGATGCATGGGAAACGTAATCTCTAATCGTTAACCATATGATCATATTTATCCAATGATGCATTTTGTATATTGGTGTCATGTTCTTGGGATGTTGAGACTGTCACATCTTCGTGATTTGGAAATGTTGCATCTGGGTCCGTAAACTTTCTTGCTTTTTAATTCTCTTTAAATTTAAAAAAATAACGAAGACGAACAGCTTTTTCTGAATGGTTTAGCAACCTCATTGTTTGTTGACTTGAATTCTCATCAAATTTGGAGGCTTGTATTTTTGCTTTATGTTATGTCTACTTTTCGCTTGCTTTTATCTTTTATCAAACATATTTTTTTTTAAAGTGGAATCAATTACTAAAGAACTACCCATCCAATCCAATCCCAATCCAATTGGTACTACATATTTATTATGATAGTAATAACAATCGTTGGCGCAACCATACATATTGGATCATGGCCTTGAAGTGTGTTAGAGCACTTCATTCACTTATGATAATAGCTACTCGATTTTCTATCCCGTTATACATTCTTTTAGGCAGAAAATTAACAAATATAACAGCTTACAAAATATATAAAACGTTCTCCGTGTTTCTAAAAGTTCAAATTTTCTTTTTTTTTTCTTTTCTTTAGCGACTAGACTATACGATACGAAATAGTAGCCAATATTATTTGAAATTCGTTTCATTAACTTTGGGTATCAATCGATTTGGCTAACAGTTCTTTAGTAAACATTTACTAACGCTATCAATTCAAATTGAAAAGATCTAGACTAACCACAAGGGAGGACTGTGGTTAGTCTAGATCTTTTCATAAAGTCTACTAATAATACTCGACCAGCGGTACTTTCACAAGCTGTATGGTTTGCTGAGACAAACTAAACTAAAAGGAAATGACTTTCTCTGGTTATGGGCTTCCAGAAGACAATTCTTAAGTCTTTTTAAGGTTTTATGTAAGGTTTTGTATAAAGCAAAACATTATTAAAGTCGGTTTATTGTCTGTCTGTCTTTTATTTATCGCTGGAAGGTGGAAAGATTCAAAAGCTAACATTGGCTACTGCGAGCCGGTTATCTAAGATTGTAAGTCACTAAGATACTTCCTTCTCTTTCCACTCGCCAAGCGGAGCTCCCATATGGTATTACGTCGCTAGGCTAGATTATAATTTACCCTGCACTCGTCTTCGCGTTCGTGCTCCTCGCTCGTTCTTTCTTCCGACTGATTTTCCTCTGTCTACGCTTCTTATTGATGGCTATTATTACATTTTCGACTCCATTGAAGTCCATACCACCTTCAGCTTTGGGCCACCTATGTTTGGTAACATTCTTGCTAGGAGGTCCCTCGTGTTATATTCTCTGGTTGCTGCATCTTCGCCCGGTCCATCATTACACCTAAATACTTGAGCGCAGGCTTGAAATGTATTATCTGTGTCCTTCGATCGGCGTGGATGTCCTGTTCTTCCGTTTATTAATAAATATTACTTCCATCTTATGTGCTGCAAGTGACAGCCTTGCTTTCTCCAGCCAAGAATTAATGTTGTAAACTGTTTCTTTGGCGTAGATGCCGATCTTGTCAAGGAAGTATGCAACAACCGCTAGCGAAGGCGGTGATTGTCACGCCCGAAGGCAAGATATAATGTTACCACTTCACTATATATAATTATCCACCAAAATCGGGGTCGAAAATCACAACCGATAAAAGCTACGATGATGAAATCCGCGCACGGTTGTTGTCAGCCAACAGAGGCTATTTCAGCTTACAAAGACTGTTCCGCTCGAAACGTCTCACCATAGGGTCAAAGCTCTTACTTACTTACTGTACAAAACAATGATCTTGCCAGTCCTCATGTGTTCCTCGGAAACTTGGGTTCTTAGCAAGAAAAATTGCGAACTCTTCGCCGCATTCGAGAGAAGAATCCTCCGAAGAATTTTTGGCCCCCTACATGAGGATGGACGATTCCGTAGCCTACACAATGACGAAATCTATGAGCGATACCATGATCGTCCAGTTGTGGATAAAATCCGCCTCAATAGGTTACGGTGGGCGGGTCACTTAATCCGTATGGATGAAGATGATCCCACCCGGAAAGTCTATAAAGGGCAATATTTATGGTAGAAAAAGAAGACGAGGCAGACACAGCCTCAAATGGAGCGATGGCGTAGGTCAGGACGCCAGACAGCTTTTAGGGATATCGAATTGGTGGACCTTGGCGCAAAACCGGGATGTCTGGAGTTTCTTATTAAGGCAGGCCTAGACCGGATACCGGCTGTTGCGCCGTTAATGATGATCCACCAAAGTGATACTAGGACAGATTCTTGTGGAACTCAGCATACTGTTTTCAATGATTTAAGTTCTTCATTTCAATTCCAACGCAGAAGTCTACAAATTTGGCAACGATTGCACCAGGTACTCTAGTCCTCCCAATATAATTAGGACCTTTAGTATTTTGCTCTCCCAGAATTGAAGGCACGTTGAGTGTTGTTACTGAGTGGCATTTATCCTATTTGAGAGTGGCTTTAGCTATGTTTACCACCCAACGCCATCAGTTTTATACCTTTTTCGGAATCCAAATTGGTTCTCAGAAAAGTCACCTTCCTCTTCGGCAACCGGAAGTAATCTGTTGTAGATTAATAATAATGCTCGTTGACGCAACAATCCATATTGGATCAGGGCCTTCAAGTGTGTTAGAGCACTTTATTCAAGACCGTAATGGTACACTACAGTATACTGTAGTTGGCACTGAGGTCAACATTGCACTCATCATCATCATCAACGGCGCAACAACCGGTATCCGGTCTAGGCCTGCCTTAATAAGGAACTCCAGACATCCCGGTTTTGCGCCGAGGTCCACCAATTCGATATCCCTAAAAGCTGTCTGGCGTCCTGGCCCACGCCATCGCTCCATCTTAGGCAGGGTCTGCCTCGTCTTCTTTTCCTACCATAGATATTGCCCTTTATAGACTTTCCGGGTGGGATCATCTTCATCCATACGGATTAAGTGACCCGCCCACCGTAACCTATTGATCCGGATTTTATCCACAACCGGACGGCCATGGTATCGCTCATAGATTTCGTCATTGTGTAGGCTACGGAATCGTCCATCCTCATGTAGGGGGCCAAAAATTCTTCGGAGGATTCTTCTCTCGAACGCGGCCAAGAGTTCGCAATTTTTCTTGCTAAGAACCCAAGTTTCCGAGGAATACATGAGGACTGGAAAGATCATTGTCTTGTACAGTAAGAGCTTTGACCCTATGGTGAGACGTTTCGAGCGGAACAGTCTTTGTAAGCTGAAATAGGCTCTGTTGGCTGACCGGGCGGTCATGGTATCGCTCATAGATTTCGTCATTGTGTAGGTTACGGAATCGTCCATCCTCATGTAGGGGGCCAAAAATTCTTCGCAGGATTCTTCCCTCGAACGCGGCCAAGAGTTCGCAATTTTTCTTGCTAAGAACCCAAGTTTCCGAGGAATACATGAGGACTGACAAGATCATAGTCTTGTACAGTAAGAGCTTTGACCCTATGGTGAGACGTTTCGAGCGGAACAGTCTTTGTGAGCTGAAATAGGCTCTGTTGGCCGACAACAACCGTGCGCGGATTTCATCATCGTAGTTGTTATCGGTTGTGATTTTCGATCCTAGATAGGAGAAATTGTCAACGGTCTCAAAGTTGTATTCTCCTATCCTTATTCTTGTTCGTGTTTGTGTTTGACCAGTGCGGTTTGATGTTCTTGGTTGATTCGTCTTCGGTGCTGACGTTGCCACCATATATTTTGCCTTGCCTTCATTGATGTGCAGCCCAAGATCTCGCCACACGTGCCGCCTGCTCGATCTGGATGAAGGCAGTTTGTACGTCTCAGGTGGTTCTTCCCATGATGTCGATATCGTCAGCATAGGCCAGTAGTTGGGTGGACTTGAAGAGGATCGTACCTCTTGCATTCACCTCAGCATCACGGATCACTTTCTCGAGGGCCAGGTTAAAGAGGACGCATGATAGCGCATCCCCTTTTCGTAGACCGTTGTTGATGTCGAATGGTCTTGAGAATGATCCTGCTGCTTTTATCTGGCCTCGCACATTGGTCAGGGTCAGCCTAGTCAGTCTTATTAATTTCGTCGGGATACCGAATTCTCTCATGGCCGTGTACAGTGTTATCCTGGCTATGCTATCATAGGCGGCTTTAAAGTCGATGAACAAATGGTGCAACTGTTGTCCATCTTCCAACAGTTTTTCCATCGCCTGCCGCAGAGAGAAAATCTGATCTGTTGCTGATTTGCCTGGAGTGAAGCCTCTTTGGTATGGGCCAATGATGTTCTGGGCGTATGGGGCTATCCGGCCTAGCAAGATAGTGAAGAATATCTTATAGATGGTACTCAGCAACGTGATACCTCTATAATTGCTGCACTGTGTGATATCTGATAACATTGCACTCGCCCGAGATTATTATTTGATTCAGGTACTCATTCAAAGCTGAGTCGACTGGTATCCAACATTTAGTCACAATAACAAATCCCGCTGTCATCAGTGAGATTTGAACCGCACCATTCCGCTACGACAGGCGCATTTACATTTGCTTCTAACTATAGCCGCATGCAATTTTTCCCGTGCCTCTTTAAGGTTTTGTGTAAACACACACACGCATTTTTCTCGGAGACAATTGTAGCGATTCGCACCAAATTTGGTAAAAAGGTGGGAACTGGGAACGCTCACGCATATAGTGGGTAAGATCCTTTTACGTTGAATTT
Source organism: Hermetia illucens (assembly GCF_905115235.1). Lineage (NCBI taxonomy): Eukaryota > Metazoa > Arthropoda > Insecta > Diptera > Stratiomyidae > Hermetia > Hermetia illucens. The sequence continues at coordinate 92,847,990 of NC_051849.1, read as the reverse complement.
AATGGGGGGGTCCCCATACATGCAAAAGGGGGGTGCCATTTTTTTTTCATCAAATATAATCATGTGGGGTATCAAATTAAAGGTCTCGGTTAGTACTTTTCGAATCCCATCTTAGTTTTGACATTTGTTGGAAAGGTGGGGAGTGCGGGGGTTCAAAGTGATCATTTTTTTAACGAACCTATTCTCAGAAACTATCCAACCGAAAAATCTGAAAAAAAAATCAGGGGATGCTACTATATGGTGCCTAGGCTCCGAAATACCCTACATACCGGTACCTATTCAAATAAAGTTAATAATAGTACATTACTATAATTTTCAGTAATTGGCTGGAGAACCCCCCTTAAGTTCACCCTAGGATCACAAAATTTTGCAATAATGTAGGCTGCATCATAGAGCATGATTCTACCATTTTTGTGAAAATCGCGCTATTACTAACAAAGTTATAACAGGTCAAAGCTGCCGCTTCAGTGCAAATTCAAGACTTTGAATGTCAATATCACTTAAAAGTGGGTATATGCATATATTACGTGTTACATACTAATGAGACAAATGCACATTCAAATCTCTATATAAAAGAAATACACAAAACCTTTCACACCTGAAGCGTCTAGCTTCCGGTTTCCCGACTTGTTATAATATTGGTGTAGCTGCTCGGATCTAGGTTGGTTTCTGTTTCGCTGATTGTGGCTTCTGACCTTGAGGCAAGTCTCGCGTCATTCATTGATTCGTGGGTTCCTCAAGTTTGCTAAGCATTTTTGGGAACCAATTCCCCTTGGTATGGACGCTTCGCGTAACTTTTCGCAGGTGTGGGAAGCCTTATCACTTACGTTTTCTACTAGTATTGTGTTTTTCTCGGTTTTTGTTTTGTAGTCAACCTTCTTTGAAAATTTAAGTGTAATTGAATGAAAGGTTTCACTTAGTACCTTCACAAACAAATTATAGTTAGAATTAAATTAAATGTGCATGTGAGGGATTAAAATACGCAAACTTCAAATAAGATAGGACTCGTTTTCGGAAACTCCCCAACCCAAAAATCTGAAAAAATCAAGGCACTTATACGAAATCTAGGCCTCGAAATATACCCATTCCGATATCTGTTTCAATTGAAATTGACCGGAAAGCGCCCTTAAGTTTATCGTATGTGTACCAAATGCAGTTCAAACTTATCAATTTCGTGCGAATTTACTGCATCTTGACCTACGAAAAGAAGATGCTGACAATAAAATTCACAAGAATTGATTAAGTTTACACCAGAATTATTAAGCTTTGTAATAACATAGGCTGTGAAATAGAGCGTGGCACGGCACTACCAAGTTATATATTGTAGTTATTGTAAAAAGTCAAATTTGTCTGTTTTGTGCAAATTTACTACAGCCAATATTTTGAATGTCAGTCTCACACTAAAGTGCCACAATCAATACAAACTAGGTGCAAATGGAGCAAACGTACATTCACTTACCTTTACTCAAAGCATCAAACTTTCGGTTTTAGATGTGTTTTATCTGTTTTAGGTTAATTTCTAAAAATGACGACCATATTCCAGGCGGAGATATATGCCATTACATTGGCAGCAGAAGAATGTCTGCGACAAAAATGGTGGGGTCGCACCATTCGAATCTATTCCGACAGTCGGGCGGCATTATCATCAATAAATGGCAACAACATATCAAGCCAGTTGACGTGGAGTTGTCATCAGGTGCTGCTGAAGCGTGGCCGACTGAACGAAACATTCCTGATGTGGGTGCCGGGGCACTCTAACATCGCCGGTAATGAGGGGGCTGACAGACTGGCTCGCCGAGGATCTGGATCCACAATGGTGGGGCCAGAACCAGCTCTTGGAATCCCACCATCTACTGTCAAGTCTACTCTGAAGGGTGAAATTGCAAAAATTCACGCAACTGAGTGGAGAAATTTGGACTATTGCCGGCAAGCTAAAATCCTTGTGAAGGAACCTAGGGCTACTAGAGCGGCGTTTTTGTTCTCCCTTAAGAAGTGGGACATGAAAACCCTAGTAGGGCTTTTGACGGGACACTGCCCCTTAAACTACCATATGGAAAAGATTGGGGTAATGGTTTCGGCTGTGTGCGGTCAATGTGAGGAGGAGGAGGAGACGGCCCTGCACTTTTTATGCAGGTGCCCGGCATCCTCAGATCTCAGAAGAAGACACCTTGGCAAGGTTTTCTTCAATGAAGAATCTGCACACTCTCTGCCTCTGGAGAATGTTCTAAGATTCGCTAAAGCCTGCGAACATCGTAGGCGGGAAGTCATTGAATAGGCAACTTACGGGCATAGTACAATGGACTTAACAATGGCCTGAGTGCTCGGAGCTGCGGCTCACCCCAGCTAACTAAACTAAACCAGGTTAACTTCTTCACACTTGCTAATAATGTTGAACTCTTAGCGTGAATGATACGAAATTGACTATTATCAGTGCAGTACTTTTTAAATCAAATTATTTACGTGAATAGCTCTTGAAAAACAGTACGCAATTGAATTTTTAACTATGAACACGCGTAACTTTCATGCACTCAAAGTTCTTCACATAAGGAAACACAAAACTTTTTATACCAGAAACGGCCGGTTTCCGGTTTCCCGATTTCAGGGTCTTACTGGAAATTGAAGGTGCTCAAGTTATCCAGTGTTCCAATATTAGGAACCAAGGTCTCTATTGGCTACGTGGTTCCCTTTTGCCCTGGGGTCTTATTAACACCTTTTCCAATGCAGGAGGATGGCCCGTAAGCGGTTGCTTTGGTGTATCCCTCGCCAAACCTGCTTACCACTAAAACATGGTCAGCAGACAAACAGATACTCGGTTTTCATAATTACGTCACAATTACCACTAATATTGGAATGATAATTCTTGGCAAATTTACGTCAGTCGTTAACGATATAGTTAGTTTTTAGTTTACTTATCGAACGCCCTTCCAATGCGTATATAAACATCTCGATACACTTCCTTTAATCCGAAAAATTGTTAATTGTTATGTAATCCTCATCAACAGTGGGATTTGACAGAATATCTCTCTACTCACTACTTTCAAAATTCAGATTTACGCGATTCCCAACAAGTTAAGTGTTCAACTTTCGAAATATGTTTAGCTTTTTCATGATTGAACTGATTGACAAATTCAACGAATTTACAGGGAAAAGTATCCCACTCAAAGAAACGTGAATAAAATTAAACTAATTTAATTGAAAACTGAATTTATTGAAAGTCAATCTTAAAACCTATAACACAAAATTCGATCCGACGTCGTCGAATTATAAATTGAAACTGTATTGTACGATTTAAACAATGGGCACATGCCGGTTTTACCGGCAAAATAAGATCCATAAATTGAGCGCGATATTGAAAACTGTAAAGAAAATTCAACTGGTATTATAGTATCGATATCTACAGATATATTCACATTACGAAGATTAAATTATATTCCTGCAACGTAAATTACAATCTGAAAACGTTTATCGCGAGCATTCAGATTCTTTATATTTGAAATCAGCGAAAATTCCTCTTTGTTCTGAACATCTTAATTCCTTTGGTTGAATTGGTTCAAATGCACACAAAGTTTCAGATCGCCTTCAACTCGGCAAAGGTCAGTGGTTGAATCAAATCGCGTCACACCTCCCAGTGGTAGCCCTGGATAACCATGAGGTAACCGTCGTGTGATGAACAAACATGAGAGGCGTCCCACTACACAATCTAATACGCTCAACCAGGCAAGAAGTTTTAATTGCACCGACCCATATGCAATGGTATAAAATAGTGGAGCATATACCCCAGGTGGCAGACCAGATGTATTAGGAAAACCACTTTCACAGGAAGTCGGTCTCACGGATCCTGGGGAGGACCTTTATTGTATTTTATCGACCCTTCTAATGGGGGTTCGAGATCATCACCAACGATCAAAAAAGTATCCCAAACAACGAAAAAAATTATCAATAACAACAAAGGAAAACGTCAAACTATAAAGCCAACTAGTAATGTAGCGAAAACACCCCAAGAAATGGAATTGCGCTAAAAGTTCAACAAGCTAGAGAAACTTACATTACAACTTAGTTCGCAAATTAAATAACTACAACTGGAAAACGAAATCCGCAAGAAAATAACTCATGCTAGTTTACTCCCAGCAAAGTGCCGTAGATTTAGTTCAAATTAACCAAAAGGATACCACACTGATGAAGAATATTTGGCCAAAGAAACTGACTGGATTTTGCAAACAAGAAGAGCGTCTAAGAAAAGAAAAGCAGACTCGTAACCGGAAAATCTAGCGAAAGTGAAAGTTCCTCCGCTGATTAATATTAATCAATAAGCAGCAGAAAGTTAAAAGTCTCTTATCGGCTGCCATGCTAGAGGAGTAGTTGGTCTAAACAACAATGTCCGGAAAGTATATACTGTAAACGCAAATGACTACAGAGTCCTTTCGAAAACGTTGAAAATGGAAAAAATCCAATGATACACGAGTGCACACAAAAGTAACGGCCTCTCAAGGTTATGGCTAGGGGACTATTCCCAACGTGTAAAAACAATTATTATACAAGATCTAAAGAAAAAGGGGTTTTAAGATCCTAGACGCTGTGAATATATTGAAAAAAAATCAATGAAAAAGAGTAAGCGAGGATTCCCACTGTTCATGCTTACGTTCGACAATAGTGAAAATGCAAACAAAATTCACAACTTAAGAGCGATCCTTAATATGAAGGTCAAAATAGAAGAATTGCGAAAAGTCAGCGACCCAATATACCCCAGTATAAAAGATACCAAAGTTTCAAACACACACAAATGTATTGTAATCGAAATCCAAGTTGCGTGAAATGCGCTGGTGACCATAAATCTACAAAATAAGCAAACAACAGAGCTTCTCCGGCAAAATGTGTAAATTATAAGGGCCAACAGCAAGCAAATAGCAGAGACTATGAAATAGCGCAAGAATTACAGAAGCTGAGGCCTAAACGACTGCTGCTGCTAAAGTTGGCTGCTCCCGAAAATCGAAAAACTGAGCCACGCAAAAAAAACCCAACCCCTGTTGTTAGATCCGAGAAAATGGAATACTCGCAGGGGGTAAGGCAAGGTGTGTCCACCAAAAATAAAATGTCGATAGCAATCAAATACTGAAAACTATTTTAGATGGACTTGACATATTAAATAGAAGACTTCACGAACAGCAAATAGTAATCAAACAAATATTTGAATATCTTGCAACACACTCCAGTTGACAAACCAGAGAGGGGAACTACAATCTTCGTTAAAGAGGGTGTCATATACTATGAAGAACAGAAAATTGAATATGAAGAAATGCAGCTTATTACTATCGGTTTACAACTATTTAACAAAGTTGTAAAGATCTCCTCAATTTACTGTCTGCCCCGACCCGGTGTTAAAAATGAAGATTTCGCACAACTCCTCCAGTTCATCGGAAACTCCTTCATTTAGGGTGGTGACTTTAACGCAAAAAAATGGATTCTCGGGATCTATGTTAACAACGTTCAGAGGCAGAGCATATTATTTGAAGCAGGAAGAATACAAAAGCGCGATAACCACTCTAGTGGTAAGCCTACATACCGGCCGATTGACGTAACAAAAAAAAAAACCCGATGTCATTGACTTCTTCGTAAATAAGGAAATTTCAGACGAATATATGCATGTTGTCAATAATGAAAACATAAGGTTCGATCAATCGCCTGTATTGACGCTTGTCAGCGAAAAAGTAGGCTGACTTGTAGAGAAACAAAGTGGGAGTATTCAAAAAGCATATCATCATCCTGAACTTACTAAAAATATACTGGGTGGCTAGTGAACTAATTGCAGAGAAACGTAGAGCTCACAAGCTATCGGGAAGAAACCGCATAACGAAAAGGAAAAACCCTAAAATTTCTGACAAACAAGCTAAAAGCCTTAAGAGGGTCATCCCGTGTGTCGGGTTGGAAAAATCGATTTTTTTTCTTGCATGAATTGTATATATAGTGGAGAATATGTGTGCAAAGGGATTTTCCGATATTCCGAGTCGTTCAGAAATTACAGTGTTAAAGAGGTAAGGAGTTTGCAGTCGCGGCTAGAGTACTCGATGAGAAAGAGCATTGAATCTTTTTTTACCTGAGTCTTATAAATTCGAACACAGGTATAACTATAAAAACATGGAACATCAATCAATTGTCTAAACTTATTTGCTGTTTGGAATAAAAAGGATAATCCAGTCTAGAGCGAGCACTGAAAGGCTTTGAAGCTATACTCAGTTATATGTTCAGTGATTTTTTTAAATGGATCGTTTTAACGTTCAACGTCATGCTCGCACTAAAAAACGAGTATTTCATGAGAATCGATACTTATCAGAGAAGAAAAAGGACTTCGCATCAGCAAAGAAACTTTTAGCAAGCATGGATGTTCCAATTGCGACAAGTTTTGTATATTGTATATTGGATTTTGCTGGAGTTTTCTCCGGTATTTCTGCAAATTTCTGCAAATGATAAAATATACTTGGTAGTAAAAAAGTAATGCGTGGGACATGTCGAGAAAAGAATGGGAACGCGGCTTAGAAATGCAAAGAAGAATCACAAAGACATTGGTGGAAAAGGGGCTGGAAAACTTACTGCTAAGGTTATTAACGACCTCACTACATTTTTTTGGGCTAGCTATTCGTCGACACGTAAATTCGATAGAAGGAATGAAGCAAGAAATTTGGGCAACTTTCTTCCATAAATGTTTTACAAACGAAAATCCTCAGCATCAAAATTGTCCAGCAGGCGAGGACAGTTGGTGCAAATGGCGCAAAGCGGAAGCTAAAGGAGAACTGGATAGTTTCCACCACGAGAAGGCACCTTTGACTGAAGAAGTTCGAACAATCATCAAACCAATCTACGAAGATTTCTCACGAGATGATTTGTTGAACAGATGTTTAGGTGCAGAGACCCAGAATAACAATGAGTCGTTAAATGCATTGATCTGGACTTTCGCTCCTAAACACCTTCATGCTGGGGCCAAGGTCGTAGAAATAGCCACTTTTCTGGCTGTAATTATTTTGAATGAAAGATTCAATGGCATTCTCAAAATTCTAGTGACAATGGGATGTCAAGTTATTCACATATGTCAGGTTTATGTCGACCGCCGTAATGAAGCGCGAATTTGGCGGTCCGAACGATAATCGACTGGCCTCGCTAAAAGGGCCAGAATTGAAACCAAAAAGCAACAATCGGCCTCTATGGACCAGGTATAGCAGATTAATGGTGAATTAGAATTTTATTATTGATAATCACATTTAAATTTTCAAATGCGTTTTTCTCGAAACTACATCTTGAAAATCGGCTGCCACCATAGCTCAAAATCTATCAAACCAAATACTTTGAAATTTTCACGACTTCTTTAATACATATTTCTACGGTCCGCAAACTAGGATAGTTGCAATCGGACTGGTCGTTTTTTTTATTCATAAAAAAAGCCGTAAAACACTAAAATCCAAAAAATTAAGTTTAAAAGCCCACCAAAAATTTACCTTTTAATATTTTCTAATTATCCTAGTTTGCGGACCGTGGAATATTGTCCACACTAAAATGCAGTTTAGTTTTTTTCCTCAGATGAACACAGCGCCCTCCAGCATGGCAGCAGAAAAACACCTTTTTTTGAATATGGGTGCATAAATTAACACGTATTCCGAAAACTAGCTACGATATCAAGTTGAAAAGTTTACCACATATACTGGAGATGTCAGTAAACATATGGTGAAAAAATCATGTTTCTATCTTCATCCAGTCCTCCAAAATAATTTTTCAAAAAAGGCAAAAAAGCGGCCTTCACACGGGATGACCCCCTTAATTAACAAATATAGAAACGAATCCTTGAGTAAATATGCCTCAAATCAGCATAAAAAGATACTCTCTCAGACCTAGACAACAAATTCCAACTATTAAACAAGAAAACCGGCAATGGGTTCGTTCTGCACAGGATAAGGCAGATCGGTTCTCGAGGTATCTTCCAGCCGTTAGATCAGCTGAGGGCAGGAATTAAAACAAATGTGCATGTGCGAAACTTATTACAAGGAGAATAATAATAGAATCGCCAGAAAGGGGTCTAGTCAAATAACTAATAATCAATGTAGCTTTCAGATAAAAAAAATTCCTCGGCAATGGAAAGTGGCCGAAGTTATAATGGCCCCGAAACGAGGAAAGGGGCGAAGTAGTAGTTTCCACTACAGCCAAGCTATTTGAAAGACTTCTCCTTGAGAGACTGTAGCAAATCACCTCACAAATTTGGTTTCTGCGAAAAGCACTATATATATCAACAAGTGCACAGGATCGTGATCAAAAATGCAATAGAAAAAAGCAGGTGTGCTCCGCCATTTTTCCCAATGTCCCCCAGGCGTTTGATAAGGTTTGGCATCAAGTTCTGTTATGTAAATTGCATAGGGAATTTTTCGATATGTTAAGATCAATGCCTATTCAGAGTGAAATACGAAGGAACCTACTCTGAACAAAAAAAAAATTGCAACTGGTGTACTGCAGCGCAGTGTCTTGGGCTCAACAATGTTTATCATGTATGCCTATGATATACCTTGCTGGGAAAGGGTAAAACTGCGGAAGAAACAAATAAAATTACAAACAGCTATTGACAACATTGTAGAATGGACCAACAATTGGAAAATAAAATTTCACGAAAGTAAATCAACGCACATTAACTTTACAAACAAAAACAAGAATCCAGCTAAAGTCATTATAAACCGAGAAGATGTGCCACAAGCGAGTGAAGACAAATATTTAGATATGACACTCGACGGTAAGCTCAGCTGGAAAAGACACATCTTAAGAAAGAAGGGTAAGCTATGATAAATGCCAGATGCAAGCAGATGTATTGACTTTTGGGAAGGAGTTCCCCGGTGACCATCGACAACAGGCTGCTACTAAGGATCCTAAGGCTCATATGTACGTACGGCATCCAGGGTCTGCCTCGCCTTCTTTTTCTACCATAGATATTGTCCTTATAGACCCGGGTGTGATCATCCTCATCCATACGGATTAAGTGACCCGCCCACCGTAACCTATTGAGCCGGATTTTATCGACAACCGGACTGTCATTGTATCGCTCATAGATTTCGTCATTGTGTAGGTTACGGAATCGTCCATCCTCATGTAAGGGGCCAAAAATTCTTCAGAGGATTCTTCTCTCGAATGCGGCCAAGAGTTCGCAATTTTTCTTGGTAAGAACCCAAGTTTCCGAGGAATACATGGGGACTGGAAAGATCATAGTCTTGTACAGTAAGAGCTTTGACCCTATACAAACGTTCCAAAATAAGGTGCTTAGAAGCATAGGTCCCTGGTTCATTTGTAATGAGGATCTGAATAGGGACCTGACAGTATAGTTGGCTAGTGAAGTCATTAAAGACCAAACAATTAAACATAACCACCAAATACAAGCACATGAGTGCAATAATTTACTGATATCGCCAATATAATGAGACGACTGAAAAGAGTAAAGCCAAGCGACTTGCTAACATAAAGAATGCTTAGAGATATAAGCTACTGAGGAGCATCCTGCCTCGAAATAAAAACGAAACCTAAATATGCAAAGAAGGCTGCTGGATGGGGAAACTCAGTCGGAGATTGAGGAGAAGTGGTTATAGTGAGTAAAAATACAACACTCTCAGGAATGGTGAACCCTGAGGTTAGTCTTTTGGAGAGTTCCGTCTCTTTTAAAAATCAAAAAAAAATACCAACCTTCTATTTAATTATCCGTCAACTTCTATCAACTTTAGTAACGATAAAATGAAATATATCTAAACAATGTAATGACTGGAAGCTCTTGATTCAATGGCATAGTCTAATCTTTCACGGTATCAAAGAAATTTAAACGACATACAACCTTTAAGCTCCATTGCAGATCCTTGAAACAGAGGTTGTTGAAATTCCTGTTACAATCCTTTTAATCTTACAATTAGCGCACCCGCAACTAAAAATATTCAACAGCATTTTAAGGAGAAAGGAAAGTATTCATGACCATGCATTGCATTATTTCATACCCACGAGCATCTATTGCGCCTATGGTGAGCAATTTGCCTTACCACTTTGGTTGCATTTAGGAACCCGTAAAGGTAAATAAAGTATTTTTCATATTTTTCCACTGAAGTAAATCCTCTGATGCCCAGTCCAGAGTATTTTGACCCAAATTCAAATACACAGGCAGCAGGGGAAATTCTGTTCAATGAAAGGAAAATGCAACGCAAGCTTGCAAAAATCAACGCAAATCAAGCCTGAGTGCACCAGTCAGCAAAGTGGTTGATTCATATTATTATAAAGATATTTTGGTATATTTTTAAATCCGTTAAAGTAGTGAAAGAGGGAGATGGGAAGAAGAGTTTCATAGACAGCACGAAGTTAATGTTCATTAGGTGCACAATAATTACGTCACCATACTGTAGTCTTTTCCATTCTGTGAGTGTTTTGTTACCTAGAGCGCTGACCAAGAAGGCTGGATAATATGTGAACTTGCTAGTCATTCTCTATCGTAGTTCAACACGAACATATGTAACGTATGTTACTTGAGCACAGGGTCCGATTATTTATCCCTAATATTACTACATATTACAATCGTCAAACACTTTAATATCGAAGCCTTTTCCTAAGTATGCCCGAATCCTTCGAAAACAAACTTCAAAGGATAAATTCCTTAGGTCGGCAGTTCGCCCTTGAAAAGCCTACATTGGAAGGGCTTCTTCGAGTAACTGACAGGACGTATGATTTACAAAATGAAGAGAAATCCTCAATCAAGAATCGAGTGGTCACATGCGCTATAGAAGCTGCAAAGTGGAATTTTCCCCTGATTTCTTTCGAATTTGGGTTTTTGCGAGATTCTCTTCAGGAGCAATTTCAGTTTTGGTAAATCGGTGGTGCAGCTGGAAGGTTTAGTAGTTGGTAGGCAATTTTACTTCCGAATCCCGTGAAATATTTCTTTTCAAACATAAATAGGATCAATTACATTAGGAAAACGGGAAGCTTCTTTCTATCATAATTGTCAGAAATTCTTCATTACAGTACATAGTACTCTACTATAAAAGCCAGTCATATACACGATGCATAGCCTCACGTTCGTGTCCCCCTCGCAAACTATTAACCAGCTTAAACCGATTGTACGCAGGAGATTCTTCCCACAATGCAGACTTGGAAATTTACATGATTGACATCTACAATACAAAATGGAATTCTAAATGTGTTAATTACATCAAATTTTGACGAAGAAGCGATACGTCACGGAAAGTATTTGATTCGATGAACATGGGTGAATCCGGGCAGCCGATGACATATACGAGAATAAGACAGGACCAGTCATGGAGACAATTCCGACGATTATGCAGAATAATTTGAATTGCAAAATGGGGGGCATAATCCTTGAGCACTCGATCTAAGGAAAGGTTTTGAGGAATGCTAATAGAAGTGAACGTGTCTAAGAATTGGACGATCCGTGCTAAACGCTGACATGAGGAAGACTTTGAAAGTCAATTACGAATGCAAAGCCCTTTCCAAGGAATTTTAAATATGCCAGCGTAGGCACGGCTCGTTGGGCGAAAGCTGATAAATATGCGGAATGTTGCGGATGATTCTATCTACAAGCAATGAGTTAATTTGAAAAGCTTTTACTACAAAAGCGGAAAGTCAACATTATTAGGGAGGTCTGTGTTTTTGCTCTTATTCAATTGGTGTGCACAAGGTGGCATCAACAAATTTGCCCTAGGTGAATTAGCCTGTGTATACTTATAGCAAGGAATTGTCAACATGTTTTCTTAAAAAATGTGCAATTTTAAAATATACTGCTCATGTCGGCTGGAAAACAGCCATCAATATATGTTACACTTCTTTCTCACTATAAGGAGGAGTTTTGTGTTAAATAAAATTTTACTAAAATCAGTTCAATGCCCGTCTGTCCGCCTGTCTGTTTTCGTGTCTGTCTGCCTGTTTATCTGCCTGTCTGTCTTTTTGGAAAAGTTTGAAAGCTAGTGCTGGCTCTTGACATACAGTTCCCTGAAAACTCCCTAAAACCATCTCTTTCTACTTCTACTCACCCCGCTGGACTGCTCTAAAGCATTGCGTCGCGGGGCTGAATCACTTCCTGAATGTGCTCGTTTTGGTTCTCTCCACTTCTTCTTTTCTTCGGAATTTTTCGTGCCTAAGCTACTTGTGAATATTTGCTAATACCTTTTCGACTTGCTTCCAAGCCTGACTCCAGCATGAGCTCTACAATATTTTCTAGTTATAAGCGCCTATCTACGACTGCCTACAGGCTTCCTTGGGGCACAGTAAACCAAACACAACATGCTCCACATTTTCATATTAACGCATCTTGGGCAGTATAGCAAATTGTCGTGCCAAAACCGTATACATGACTGATAAACATGGTAAGTCCGGAGTGTACTTGGCCGATACCCCAAGTAGTAGCAATGAACTGCCTATCCTTGAGAGAAGAAGACATCGACTTTGTTTTGGTCTACTAATTTTCGGCAATATTCTCTAAATTGTTACAGCGATGGCACATGGTTTGGTTGCTGTACACTCGCTGCTATTTCTTGAAGCTAAGCCTTCTGTCAATCATTACTCCCAAGTATTTAAGTACTGGTTGGGAGTAAATTATTTGTTCGGCAACTTCAATTTTTAACGGTTGTTTATTTCCTTCTCTTGCTGATGAGAACTACTTCTGTTTTACTTTTAGAAAGTAGCTAACCAGCATTTTTTTAACCCAGAATTGATCTTCCATATCACAGCTTTTACCCCAGGGGAAAATCGGGGCCTGTCGTTTGACTAGTGCCTCGATGATCTTTTTCGATTTTGCATTGTTGAATGCATTCTTCACATCTAGTGTTACCACTGCACAGCATTTACCTTCTTCTGTTGCAGCTTGTGCCAGACCGGTCACTAAACTAATTGTATCGACGGTTGATCTCGCCATACTAAATCCGAATTATTTGTCAGAAAGACCCGCTTCCGTTTCTGCAACTGGGCCAACCTATTGTATATCACTCGTTTGAATAATTTGCCAATAGTTTTGACCAGACATATCGGCCTATATGAGGAAGAGTTATCCAATGATTTACCTCCTTCACTAAGGCATGCCGTGGAAACTTGGATGGTATCCTTGTTTCTGCTCTGGCTGCCAATTTTAGGGCGACATTCGGGATGTCAACCCGTAGGGTGTTATTTTCAGAGAGTTGCTTTGCCGTCTCCAGAACTTCCTCGTTCACCACAACCGGAACTTCGTCTCGTATAGTGTACGTCTTTTGGCAAGAGAGTGTTGTCTATATTCCGCAGTAACTTAGGACAAGTAAACGGTAGGGAGCGCTTGCTTTTCAGGGATGACATCAAGTACCTATATACGCTACCCCATGGATCTGAATCAGCTTCGGCATACATCCGCTTGTAACGCACAGTTATTCTTCATGATAGCTATTTGCATTTTTTTCCTAGCATGTATATTGCGCTGGAAGTGTCTCCTAAGTTTGAGGCAGTTTTTCCGACATCCCCCGATTTCTGAATTCCACTTGAAATTGAGAATTTCTTTTTGGGAAGCTCTTTGCCGGGAACGGAGGCATCGCCTTCTGAAACTTTTTCTTTTGAGCTTCCCGACAACAAAATGTCTTCCAGAAGTAACTTCTTGAACATTTGCGCATCAAATTTGTTGATTACCCAGCTCATCGTTGGCTTCATATTATGTGTGTACTCTTCGCAGACATGCCACTGAAGATCCTTCGCTAACGCCTCAATGACGAAGGTGAGTTTCACCACCAATTATATTTCTCGCCTCCAAGATGTGCTTACTCCTCCAGAGTTCGCCCGTTTTAAGCTCTTATTATCCCTTATTATCCCTTTTGACTTGACATAAGATTTCCGGGTAGGTCAGTTCGCAGTTTTTCTATATGATGGACGCGTCTGTCTTGACGCTCTTTTGCAAACGCTTTTTACTTTCTATATTAAGTGAACAGGATCGTTCGTTTGGGGATTTAGTGAGAAATAGTTAAACAAAACAACAAAACAAAGGAAGACAAGAAACTTCCCAATTGAATCTGTTTCGCTTAAGATATACCATTGATTTTACTACACTACACTGGAACATCTTGCAACTTTTAGCAATTTCGTTTACGATTTTCACTAACTTCTTTCACGGTTTCGGTTTATTGATTTGCACAACGTTCACTCTTTGCCTCCATCGCTGTCAATTTATCGTCTGTTTGCCTGTCCGCCTGTCACAAGAAATTTACTGCAAAGCGGCTGAAGCTATCGTCACGAAATTTGGTGAGAATATCTGATCTATCAACTACTAAATGTGCAACGAGTTTCATCATATCGCTTTGAGTTTAGGGGGGCTCCCTATATATGTGAAAGGGGGAGCGAAACTTTTTTCGCTGAATATGGTCATGCATGGCATCAAACGAATTAGTACTTTTCGGAAATTATCTTCTTTCTTATATTGCGAAAAACAGAGGGCAGTGAACACTCAATATGTGCGCCCCAAAAAGCGAAACATTTCTCGTCCTCGGAAAGTATTCAACCGAAGAATCTGAAAAAAAGTCACAGAATGCATCTATAATATATCAAATTTAAGCCTCCTAATATATCCCATTACGATGTCTGCTTAAATAAAGATAATAATATAATTGTCTTTTAGAAATTTACCCGAAAACCCCTTGAGTTTACGCTAGAAGTATGAAATTTATCATCAGTATAAGTGTTAATATTATACATAAACTAATAACAAGTTCATAAAAAACCAAAATTTTGCATTCCACGCAAATTTATCGTATTCCAGTGGTCACGTGCGCCATCGACTAATGGCTACTACTGGGATCACCCATCCTTAAAAAAAAGTGGTTATATTAGTCAAAACCAGTCTATGTGCAAACCTGGTGGTTTCGGACAACGGAATTTATACCCTTGCCAGGTTTAAATTAAACAAGTCGGAATACCGGAAGCTGTTGCTTCAGGTATATACGTGTTCATGGTATGTGAGAAACTTCTACACACATTTTTTCATTCGTATATATAACCAAAATATTTCTTCAAATTGTTTCAAACTGCCAGAAATGCATACGCACAAAGCAGACGTAGATATTATCCTCACGCTAAATAAACAAACATTGTTTATTACCGAATACTGTATTCTATATGCATATATATAAATTGATCGTACACCTATTTCCGATTTACTTCGTGCCTAAAAGTGTACGTATATATATGTAGGGTTGGCTGTCTCCCCAACACCCGTGGGAACAAACTGGGGATAATTTTTCAAACTCTTTTGATGGGACCCCAGGAACACGAAGACTGTACCCAACACGGTTAAGGGTCGTTCAACAACACCAGAGCGGCTCTTCGCTCTTGGATGTTTTGGCGGTTATGCCGTCAACCACCAAGGACGGGAGACCTAGACGTCGTATGGTTTGGACGAACCAACTCAATGAATTTATCGTCCGCGCCTATTACCGTGTCACAGATTTGGAACGGAATCCATCAGGGTACAGACATCGACTACATGACGCGTTCATAACCCGATTTCCGGAGCTGAGTCATGTTCCGGAACAGAACGTCGTCAACCAGTACCAGGTGATCGTGAGTAACAACCGAGTTGCCTTACCAACTAGGCAACAAATCTTCCAAGAGGTTTCACTTGAGCTCGGGCTGGAGTCATCAAATTACCGGACTAGTCAAAAGAGTAACACAAGTACTCCACCTGTAAGGCACTCCATGAATCCAGTAGTCAGGAGAAGCTTAGTAACTGGGGATGTCGACCCAATTTATAATGAGGTTTTGACCGCATTCCAGGTCGCATTCACAGAGTATGCTAAGATTCTCCCAGACGCTAGGCCAAAGATCCCAAAACTGAAGTTTACTTCGGCAACTACTAACATCATTGTTGCCGTTGACAGAGTTTTGGCTGATCGTTTGGCTAGCGAGATTACTGCTACAGAGGTTCACAACCTGATCTTCGTTGCAGCTGCCACGGTTATTCGTCTCCATAATCAACATCTTAGAGCGAATAACAGAGGTATGCGCAGAGGGACTTTACCGTTCTGGGTGTTTCGACTCAATAAAAGAGTCGAAAAGTTGAGAAAGGAGATTGGTCGTGTCACGCAAGCACTCCTTGGAAATCCATCACCAAGAGTGCACAGATGCGTTGCGAACATCATTGGAAACTACCATCTGTCCAATGATATGCCAATCGAAGAAATCCTCGAGGTGCTGAAGCAGAAACTTACGGTATGATCCAATCGCATCCGTAGGTATCAGAAAAGCTTTCAGCCAAGGACAGACAACACCTTGTTCTTCCAGAACAAACGGGGATTCTACAAAAATCTCAATAACTCAGATAGCGAAAATAACCTCGATCTGGATCAGGCAGAAGACTTATGGAGAAGTGTTTGGAGCGAATCCAGTCGTTGCAATTTAGAAGCAGCGTGGCTCCCACACCTTATGCGTTCATGCGAGGCCCTCCCCGAAATGACCATGCCTGACGTAACTGAAATCGACGTTGAAGCAGCACTTGACAAGGCAGGTAACTGGAAGCCGCCAGGATATTGGCAAATCAATTTAATCAGATGATTGCCGATCCTGATTTAGTTGCACCAATTTTCACCAAGGGGATAATTTTCCTCATCCCCAAGGAACAGGGTGTCTCTTGCCCTTCCAAATGTCGACCAATTACTTGTCTTCCTACCATCTACAAGGTCTTCACTTCAGTTCTGTGCAAAAACATCTCAAAACATCTTGATGTTCATAAATTGATAGGTGAGGAGCAAAAAGGATGTGCAAAAGGCTCCCGAGGCTGCAAAGAACAGCTTATAATCGATACGGTAGCTGTAAAGCAGGCTGTCCACCAAAAATGAAATATCTCGACAGCCGACATCGATTATAACAGCCTTTGACTCCATATCACATTCGTGGTTACTATAAGTGTTACGCTTGTATAAAATCAACCCGAATATCGTTCTTCTTCTGAGAACAGTAATGAAGAATTGGAGCACGAAGCTATCGGTATCCTCACAAACATCAGGAGAGATACCAATCAGGCGTGGCATTTTCCAAGGCGACTGTCTAAGCCCACTGTGGTTTTGTTTGGCTTTGAATCCGCTATCCCATCTTTTGCATGAAAGCAAATACGGGTTCCAAGTCAAGCATGGTATATTGTCGAAATGTACATTAGCCATTTGATGTACACTGACGACTTCAAATTGTATGCCAAAGATGAGAACCAACTTCGCTCCTTGCTGGACATCACCATCCAGTTCAGCAGGGATATCGGCATGCAGTTGGGTTTGGAAAAATGTGGCATAAAAACAATTGTTCGGGGAAAGCACACCGACAACGAAGGATACAGCCAAAATAACAACCGAATAAATTATCTCCTTCACGACTTCTCAATCACCAACTTCAGTTGTAGGTTATGCAACTGTGAAGAGGAGACCATCCAGCACATAACATCTGCGTGCAGGATGTTGAGTAGTATCGAGTACACCAATCGTCATAACTCCGTCTGCAAGATTCTCCACCAAACCCTTGCGTTGAAGTATAACTTAGTGGCAACCTACAATCCTTACTATAAGTATACTCCGCAGAGAATCTTGGAAAATGATCGGGTCAAACTACTGTGGGATTACACTATTGCCACCGACCACAGTGTTAATCATAACAGACCCGATCTAGTTCTGCTTCTGAAGGAAGAACGAGCGTGCTTTATAATCAATGTAGCCGAACCGTTGGACCGGAACACTGTTGAAAAACAGCACGAAAAAATCCGGAACTACGGCCCCTTGGCAGACGATATGAAGCAGACTTGGAGACTACAGAAGTAGTCCCAGTAGTAATTTCAGCGACGGGATTAGTCCCGCAGAACTTACATAAGGCGCTGAAAACGCTCGATCTTATGGCTGGACTATACATGGAGATGCAAAAAGCGGTTATCCTTGCAACCTGTGCTATAGTCCGAAGAGTCCTATCCAGTAACAATCTGACCTAATGGGTTTCAGTCCGCACTGTCTTCGATATAAGATCCATGTCTCTGTAGTGTAGAATCGCGTCATTGGCTGAAGTGTTTGCGACAATCGGGATGTAGTAATACATTTTCGCATGGTCGCACACACTTTGCGTTGAAACGCATCGTCGCTGTGATGCGGGCCTTTGGATGTTGCCTTCAGCCCATCCTTAGGTTGGTCGCCCCTCGGTCCGGTTGGGCGGGAAGAGGGTCCGTGGGTTTTTTTAACTATATATACAAATCCTGAATACCATTTTGCATTCAGACCACCCATCACCACATTGAAAATAGTTTTACTCTCCGCCACCCTTCTTGCAGTTACATGTTCCGCTGTCATAAGGTCGCGGCTTGCAGAATATAAAAACACATAGGTAGGAAGGGTAGGTAGGTAGGTAGGATTATTTCCCTCAGTCCTAAAATTCCAGTCGATATTACTGAAATTCCCACTAAATCTAAAAGAGCGAGTACTACTGACCTTTTACCAGCTAAAAGTATTTTCTTAAGTGGACTAAAGTAAATAATTGACCGTGATTTTACTGAAAATGTTATCAAAGAATGTGATTATGTATATGATTGTGCTAGATAATTTCGTAGCAATTCATATGTATCCTGCCATATTGGAACATATTGTCATCGAAACCAAATGTAGTTCCATACATCCAAACCTCTGCTGCGATAAAGCTCGTCATAGTTCCTCATACATAATGGTACAATACGTATTGATAGAAAATGTATAATGCTCGATTTTTCGTCAGAGACGGCAAAATGGAATATCCTAATCGCCATCCTTAAGCTCCATTCAATATCCTCCGCATTTATTCTCCGCTACTGTGGCTATGGCTGTACAATTTGTGAACTTTATTTAAAATTTAAAATGAGTCCCTCATCGGAGCAGACTTCACCCCTCAGCTCCAAATCGGTTCGCCTAACAATCTCTCCTGTTTATCAGCATGTGCACACATCAGCACCCTAAACGTTTCACCGAAGCAACACAAAACGAGCCAAATTATTATTATCAACGAAAGGATGTCCACTTTGTTGGTTTGGTCCATATTGGGCGATGGTTAAATGGTTTTTGGATTCATTCCAGTAAAGCGTATTATTTTTCGAGACGTGGCTTCACCAACTGGTCATTATCAACAAGCAGGGTGGACTTGCCTGAATGGAGCTCACCACTTTGCGGCGAATGATTTATAAATTACCAAACTTTAATCAGCACGAAAATCATGGGGTCAGTTTCGAAACGTGGCATTAAATTGATTTATCAAAAGATTTATGGAATGCTAATGGTTTCATGTTTCTCTGCATTCAGCCATTGCCAATGTATTATCAGTTTGTGCAGCAGTGGCCGGGGGTTCGGTCATAAATATTCACCTGTTTATATGTTTATTTGCATAGTTAACTGTATTCCCTACGAAAATTATACTTAAGGTGCATTTAGTTAATTATCCGAAATATATCAATTTCACAACAAATGTGTATGAATAAAAAAGTGCTGGTAAGTACCTTTGAGAAAAAGCTAAACTTCAGTAAGCGATACTTAGGAAATTGGGTCAACTAATGACAATCAGCCAGAACACTTCCAGCAGCGAATTACATCTAAACTAGTTTTCCAGCCACTTCCATTAAATGATTTAAAAAAAATCGCAGAAATTCAATCATAAACTGTCCTTCCTTAACCAATTTCCTCTGCTGCTATTTTCCTGAGCAAAGCACTTTGAAGCGACATTTTCACACTTTTTCCTCCTTGCTATATATTATGTAGCCATTTAATTTTTCCCTTGAGTCAGCAACTGTATGCAGTCGGTCTAGCCCTATTCACGCCATGACTAGCGACGTCAACTGAAAGGTGTGCACGAAGGATTTTCATGATTTTCTCTTCTCAAACAGGATAAAGCTGTTTGCCCGAGAAAATTAGAAATTTCCCCATAAGGACACAGTCCGAGGATGTTTACTGTGAAAACATTGAGTTCAACGCGGAGCGCATGATACAGCGTTTAATGTCTTAAAGTATAGAGAAAATGTGGTAATCATGGAGCTAATATCATTGCAGATAATATAATGGCTTCTTTTATGGCCTTCTTGGCACCAGAATAACCGTCTCATTTTATGCGCAACAGAATACCCTTCAAATGAATTAAATAGGGTGTCCTGTAGTACAAGTGACATAATAAAAATACTTGAATTCAAATTTGCACGACTAAATATGCACATGCATATTTGCAATCGTTCATAGTGGTGTGCACAGAAACAATTTTTAGATTTTGGGGTGGAATGCACTCAGTGCGACCCCTTCCATGACAGGGACCTAATGAAAAGCCAAATAATACACTAGCACTCATTTCAGAGTACCTATTTTCTTCGGTGGTCAGAAGGTAGTATAGATCCTAGTGCGAAATGTGGATCGGTATCCCCGATGGAGCATAACACCTGGAAAACGTTTGATAAACCAACACCAACAGTAGACTGGGTGGATTTTACAAGGGCTCAGCAACTAAAACGGGCTAATAATTTTCTCAGGGAACGTGCGTTCCCTGTACTTACACTTGGAGATTTTAACAGCAAAGTAGGGACAAATCCCATCGCAGTTGGGACTAGCTTAGATTATAATTGACCTCTACATGTTTTCTCTACAGCCACTCCCCGATGGTGGGAACCAATCCGTGCTTTCTTTTTCTAGATCCCATTCTATCAGCTTTTTCCGCTTGCAATGAAGCAGAGATGGTCTTACCGTTAACATCCAACCGGTCTTGAAGGATCTTGAAGGGCTGCTTTTCTAAAAGCGCACTCAGATTATATGGGTTACGTAAAACATGCAACGTTATTCCCCAAGCAAGAATTACATATAGCAGGATAAAACTCACATCTGTGAATACCAGCAGCCTGCAAGTATGCTGCGGCCCTCCTACATTCGGCATAATTCTAACAAAACCATTCTGGTAGTGGATGCAACTACTTGCCCTGCTTGAAGCTGAGTTTTCCACTCCGAAGCATTTAATGGTCAACCTGCAAATGATGAAATGACTGCCAATTCTGCAAGGTCTTAGTGGATGGGGCAAGAGCAGAAAAATTGGAAGGAATCGACTTAGTGGGGAGAGCTACACAAAAATGGTACAAGTCCAGAGACAGGAAGCTGCACGCTTTATTTTTTGCGTCTCCCAATTTGAGGAACTTTGAGCGCGTGGCAATCGCACTTGCATAATAACTTCAAATTCACCTGCGTCAGCAGCTCTTTACACAAATAATTTGTACTGCAAAATACTCCACCGATTGTAGCTAGTTTTATATGCTCCACGCTAGGGGTTCAACATTATTAGCAAATGTGAAGAAGCTCACCAAAAACGGAAATAAAAGGGCTCACCTAGAACCTTGAGCGAGAGTGACTTCTTCATATATGGGGCTTTAATATTTCACCTGAATGCCAATTCATTATCATCATCAACGGCACAACAACCGATATCCGGTCTAAGCCTGCCTTAATAAGGAACTCCAGACATCCCGGTTTTGCGCCGACGTCCACCAATTCGATATCCCTAAAAGCTGTCTGGCGTCCTGACCTACGCCATCGCTCCATCTTAGGTCATGGTATCGCTCATAGATTTCGTCATTGTGTAGGCTACGGAATCGTCCATCCTCATGTAGGGGGCCAAAAATTCTTCGGAGGATTCTTCTCTCGAACGCGGCCAAGAGTTCGCAATTTTTCTTGCTAAGAACTCAAGTTTCCGAGGAATACATGAGAACTGGCAAGATCATAGTCTTGTACAGTAAGAGCTTTGACCCTATGGTGAGACGTTCCGAGCGGAACAGTCTTTGTAAGCTGAAATAGGCTTTGTTGGCTGACAACAACCGTGCGCGGATTTCATCATCGTAGCTGTTATCGGTTGTGATTTTCGACCCTAGATAGGAGAAATTGTCAACGGTCTCAAAGTTGTATTCTCCTATCCTTATTCTTCTTCGTGTTTGACCAGTGCGGTTTGATGTTGTTGGTTGATTCGTCTTCGGTGCTGACGCTGCCACCATATATTTTGTCTGAATGTCAATTATTCTCGTTAATTATGACGTCAGCATCTTATTTGCATGATTTCAGATACAGTAAGTTTGCGAGAAATTGATAAGTTTGAACTGCTATAACTTTGGCGTTAACAACCGGATTTCCATAAAATTTGGCATGAATATGCCAGATATTGTCCTCTAGGATGGTACTCCTAGGATGAACTTAAGAGGTTTTCTGTCAATTTCTAGAAGTTAGTTTATTTGAGTAGATATGGGATATTTTTTGACGCTTAGATTTCATATAAGCGCGCTATCCTGATTTTTGTCGGATTTGGGGTTGGATAGTTTCTGAAAATGATCCTGTTTCATTTGAGGTGTGCGCATTCTCCTTACTCGCGCACTTTACAATTCACGTCAAAACTTATATCAGATTCGGAAAGTTCTTATCGAGATCTTTCATTTCACACCCCACATGACTATATTGGATGAAAACAAAACTTACATTCCCCTTTGCATGTATGTAAATTTATGTCACCCACTGTATGGGATTCCCAAGTTTTCACCAAATTTCGTTCGGATCGGTTTAGCCTTTTTGGAGAAAAGTACTTGTAACAGACAGTGAATTGATTTTAATGAGGTTTTGTTTCACACAAAACTTTAAAAAAAGGCAGAGCTGACCGTGAAGATCCACCCCTAATTGATGAAGCTCCACTAAACTCTCCTATCGACACACGCTTGCACGCCTCTGACCTAATCAATTTCGTCCACTTACGTGTCATTTTGCAAAAGTTCACGTGTCCTGGATGTAAAAATTTGTATTTATTTTATGTGAGGAACTTTCTATGTATAGGAGTAGGAACGGATAAAACCAGACTTTCCCGGTATTTGCTGACATTCAGTGTTAGCTTGTTAACCGAGCACCATAAACCTAAGTATCCAGATTAGATTGCAAGAGAGCACAGTCCAGTGGATACGAAACAGAGGCGTCTGCGTATAGCAAACAGGAAGGGGAGGTCATCATAAAAAAACAGGAATAGTAGGGGGCAAATAAATAACCATAAGAAAAACCAGAGGAAGGGGCGAAATGGAAAAGCCAAGATGGTGCGGCGGGAATTAAATAGAGAGAGTTTGGAGAGGAGAATATTGTAGCCAACGGTACCAATAGCTTTGGAGAATTCGGTATAAACAGCGTATTCCTTCTAGCAAGGAAATTAGTAAAGACCAGAGGATTTGAAGCAGTAGATCGCGATGTCGCGAAATCATGCTGCACTTTGACAATGAGGTGACCTGCCGGCCACAACTAAACTGATCTCACTCATCTGAATTTTTCCGATCTATTCCAGGCACAAAAGCATATATATAATATACATATGTACATGAGGGAACTCCGCCATGCTATTAACATAGTATGCTGGTCCCAAGCCCAGGTAAAGGAGGAGGGTTTGAGGCAACGTACTCTGTACTATCCTCAGTAAAACAAAAATAAAATGCTGAGATCAGGGAAAGAGATAAATAGAGTACAGTTGGAGTTATTCTACTATGCTAAATCCTACCTGAACTCTCTTGGTGACAGACCCCGCGACAGGTCGACCACGAAAATGCATAGAATGTCGTTACAAACATGATGATCGGATTAAGTCACAGGCCTCGGAGAAATGCTAGGGCGTCCACCTCAGTCGACGCGGCAGGACGGGCCCCGGTCCTGTCGAGAAATGGGCAAGGGTTCTTGACGCATGGACGGCGTCAGGACGTAAGCAAGTTAGTCCGCATACAACGAACAAAACAAATACGTATCTGCACGCTAAATGTTGGTACCCTAACTGGAAAGACCGAGGAACTCGCACATCTGCGCTCTGCAAGAAACCTGATGGTCTGGTTCCAAAAGCTGCGACATTGAACGCGAACGCGGTAAAAATGGCTACAAACTTCTCTATTTTGGTAACCCACACACTCAATATGGTGTTGGCATTGCCATCTCAGAGGGTTTCCGTGATGCCATTAAAGAAATCGAACGATTTGATGATCGGCTGATGAAGCTCACCATTATATCAGCTGATCGCACTATTCACTTCTTCACCACACACAGGCCGACCTGATGCCGAGAAAGATGCCTTCTGGCAACTTCTCGATGAAAAGACTTGTCACGAGCCTGCTGACGATTACATAATCATTGCCGGCGACCTTAATGGTCATGTGGGTGAAAAGGCAGACGGTAACAGGTGCCATGGGAAAAAGGGGTTCGGAGCGCGCAATGAAGGTGGCGAGCGTATAATCGATTTTGCGGACACTCATGACCTTGTACTTATGAATACATGGTTCATCAAACGATTGTCTCATCTTCCCACATTTTATAGTGGGAACAATAAAACGCAAATTGACTATATTCTCATAAGACGCCAACATTTTACCACTGTCACTGATTGCAAAGTCGTTCCCTATGAGACCATCGCACCTCAACATCGGCCGTTGATTGCTGTCCTGCGAATTAAGCCACCGATAAAACGGCGTGATGAACGCACTGGCCGGCCGCGCATTAAATGGTGGCGATTCGGTGAGAAGAACGAAGAAACGGTCTCACTCATACGATTGCCAACCATTACGAATGTGGAGGAATTATGGAACCAAATGAAAGACACGATCCACAAAGCGGTCTCTGCAACCCTCGGGGTCACCAAGCCGGGTAAGCGGTACATCAACCGAGATACTTGGCTTTGGAATGATGATGTTGAAATGAAGGTCCGTGAAAAGAAACGCCTCTACCACAAATTTCGCGACGATAAAATGCTTGCTAATTGGCAAATTTATAAGAATGCCAACCGGGATGCAAAGATAGCGGTCGCTGTCACCCGAGCGAACCATTTCAAAAATCTTTACGATAAACTGGACACTCGGGATGTCGAGACAGATCTGTATCGACTTGCTAAAAGCCATGATGAACGCACACAAGATATCGAACACTTCTGTTGTGTTAATGACAAGAACGGTACTTTGCTTACCAACCGTCGAGCCGCAACGGATAGATGGCGAGAATACTTCGAGCAGATTTCAACTAAAGAATTTGCTCATTCTCCACTTCCACAAACATTGCCGACGTTTGGACCAGTTCCACCAGTCAGCGCAACTGAAGTCGAGGAGACAATAAAACAAATGAAATCGGGGAAAGCAACAGGACCTAGCATCTGAGCTCTGGAAACCGAAGAGCTGGGACCCAACACTGTGGCTCAGTGAATTCTTAAATCGCATTATTGAGGAAAATAGAACACCATCTGACTGGCAAGAAAGTACCACTGTTCCAATATGGAAAAAGAAAGGTAGTCCAGCAGAATGTTCAAATTACCGTCCGATCCGGTTACTTTCCCATACCATGAAGATTTTTGAACGCATTCTTGACAACCGTATTCGCGAAATCGTTGAAATAACCGTGAATCAAGCCGGATTTGTCAAGAACTGCGGAACTACAGACGCAATACACGCTGCGCGGTTATTCATGGAGAAACACCGTGAGAAGCATCGCCCTCTTTATATTGCCTTTCTGGATCTAGAGAAAGCGTTTGACCGTGTACCACACGAACTCATCTGGTATGCTTTACGACAACACTTCGTGCCAGAAGAACTCGTGCGCTGGGTTCAATTGCTCTACCACGATCCGAAAAGTAAAGTTCGAAGTATGGCGGGTGTATCAAAACCGCTTCGTGTATCTGTTGGAGTTCATCAAGGAAGTGCCCTCTCACCACTCCTCTTTGTCCTTGTTATGGACACCGTCACACGGGATATCCAACGTCCAGCGCCGTACACATTGCTTTATGCAGATGATGTTTTCCTAGCATCTGATTCAAAAATGGAATGATCGCCTCATGCAACACGGTCTCAGATTGAATTTAAACAAAACTGAATTTTTGACGACCGATCCCCATGAAACAGGCACAATCACTGTCAGCGGCAGTGATCTGCCCAGAACTGAGCGATTTAAATACCTCGGGTCAACGCTATCAGCCAATGGAGAGCTGTGTTATGAAATTGCTTCACGCATTAACGCAACCTGGATGAAGTGGCGTTCCACAACTGGTGTCCTTTGTGATCGACGTATCAACGAACGTCTCAAATCTAAAATTTACCGCAATGTTGTCCGTCCAGTCGCTCTCTATGGTTCTGAGTGTTGGCCGACCATAAAAGACAATGAACGGCGTCTTGCGGTAATGGAGACGAAGATGCTACGTTGGACTAGTGGCGTCGCATGTTTAGACCACATCCGAAATGAGGATATCCGCGATCGTTATGGGATTGCATCGATCGTGGAAAAGTTGCGAGAGAGGCGTCTTTGATGGTATGGTCACGCAATTCGTGCAAACGAGAATTCACTTGCAAAGATTGGTCTGAACATCGAAGTCGATGGTAAACGGCCAAAAGGCAGACCTAAGCAACGGTGGCTTGATACGCACACACTGGGAGTCCCCGGAGCCGTCGACAACTCCCTGTCGACGTCGATGGGGTGATGTGAGCCTAGCTCTGCCAAGGTGGTAGTTGTGGCGTGTATCAGGAGCCAGCCCCTTCAGGACCCTGGTCGGGTAGTGTGCATTGAACCGGTGTTAGTAAACCGCGTTACCCCGAGCGAGCGCTGATCCGTCCGTGAATTCCGGGATCAGCTAAGCGTAGGTCAGGCCTCAGGGAACTGGGGTAGGGGCTGTGTCCCCGAGGGTATACCCGTTCCTGACGATTGCGGCCCGCTCCCTTGCACACGATGCGCTGGCAAACAACTCAAATGGAGAACAAAAACGAACGAAACGAGGAGATAGTGGAAATGGAGAGTGAGCTGGCTGCGTTTATTCGCAGCACGAAAATGCGCCGTTCGCCCCAGCGCCCAGCGAAGGACGCAACAAGGGCTGAAATACCCGACGAGACATCGGGACGCGCAGACGGAGAGAAAGACTCGGAAAGTGATGCGGCACTTGCAACACAGATAGGAACCCAGACCATACCGCACAGTGCTGTAATTGGGGAAAGAGGCACTGTGGAAACTGCCGAATATAAGCCGAGTGGGAGGACTGTCCACTTTTCTCTGTAAAAAGCTGGAACAGGCAGTCCTCTCTATGAAAAACAAGAAGGCGCCAGGACCCGATGGTATTCCAGCAGAGGTGTACAAACTGGTATTCCGACACCGGCCAGACCTACTGCTCGGCGCATTCAACGCTTGCCTGAAAGAGGGCACTTTCCCTGCTCGTTGGAAAGTTGCGAGGCTTGCGCTGATCCCTAAAGGGAAAGGCGATCCCGAACTGCCGTCTTCATACCGCCCACTATGTATGCTTGATACTGCTGGGAAAGTGCTCGAAAAGCTCATCAGAAGTAGACTCGCTGAAGCGATACGCGCTGCCGGAGATTTATCTCCCCGGCAGTTTGGTTTTAGGGCAGGGAGATCGACAATTGATGCTGTCATGCAGGTCGTGGACGCCGTTCGACGAGCAGAAGCACATAGCCGTCGAACTCGACGGGTGGTGCTCCTCGTAACGCTTGACGTCAGAAACGGCTTCAATTCCGTAAGATGGAAAGACATTCTAGGCACACTAGAGAATACCTTCAATGTGCCGAACTATCTCTTACGGATTTTGAGGGACTATATGAGGAACCGCTCCCTGCTCTATGAAACACTAGAGGGTTAAAGGTGGATGGAGGTCACGTCGGGGGTAGCACAGGGATCCATCCTAGGGCCGGACCTCTGGAACGCTACCTATGACAGTCTGTTTAAACTCGACATGCCAGAAGAGTCGTGCCTGGTCGGCTACGCAGATGATGTCGCAGCGCTTGTTGTTGGGCGCACTGTCGAACAGGCGCAAAGCAGACTCGGCATATTGATGCGACGGGTAAGCGGATGGATGACTACTCATGGTTTCAACCTTGCACTGCAAAAAACCGAAGTAGTCATCCTGACTAAGAAGAGAATTCCGACCCTGCGTCCCATATCGTTCGGCGTTTCGATAATCGAGTCAAAATCAGCGGTAAAGTACCTCGGGTTGACTCTTGACTCAAAGATGAGCTTTTCTGAGCAAATCCAAGCAGCAGCGAACAAGGCTGCGGCTGGAGTTTCGGCGTTAAGTAGGCTAATGGCAAACATTGGGGGTCCTACGTCTAGTAGGCGACGTCTCCTGATGAGCTCAACGCAGTCTGCCCTGCTCTACGGCGCAGAGGTATGGGCTGGCGCTCTTAACAAGGAGGTATATCGTAGACGCCTCGCGCAAGTACAGAGACGAGGAGCTTTACGGGTGGCGTCTGCATACCGCACAGTCTCTGAACCGGCTGTGATGGTGATCGCGGGAGTTATCCCCGTTGCCCTTCTTGCTAGGGAGCGTCAGGCCATATACAAGCGCAAGGGAGATGAACCAAGGGAGGTGGTTGCTCGTGAAGAACGACAACACACTCTAGACGAGTGGCAGCTCTCTTGGCAAAATGAAACTAGAGGCTGATGGACTTAGGTGCGTGGCTGAATCGGAAGAATGGTGAGACTGACTATTTCCTTACCCAATTTTTAAGTGGGCATGAACATTTTCAGTCTTACCTGCACAAGATTGGAAAGGCGCGTTCTCCAGATTGTGTGTTTTGCAATGGAGTTGTGGGCGATGCCCATCACACTTTTTTTTCTTGTGGAAGGTGGGATGGGGTTCGTCAGCAGCTCTATTTAAACACAGGGAATCTCTCTCCAGACAGCATTGTGGAAGAGATGCTGAGGACGGCTGGCAGCTGGAACCGTGTTGCCCATTGCGTTCGGGCCCTTCTCGTTGCTAGGAAGATAGAACTCGACCGGTGGATGGCAGGGGGTTCCTTGAACTGACAGTTCCCTTCCTCCTCTCCCCTCCCGTTGGTGAAAGGAATTACCTGATTTGAAGGCTCCGCAAGGCGGGAGAGTTCGGGGGCTGGCCCGAAGTAATGTGGCAAACGGTTCCAGGTAGTCCGACGACGTACCGAATCGGGAGTCCAACACTGTGTGCGTAAATGCATTCACATACCCTACCCAAAAAAAAAAAAATAGCCCGATCTACGTTGCAGCTACCATGGTTATTCATCTGAATAATCAACATCTTAAAGCGAATGCGCAGGAGGAACTTACCGCTAAGTGTCTCGGCTCATCGAAAAGAGTCGCAAAATTGAGAATGAAAATTGGACGCGTCACGCAGGCACTTCTTGCAAATGCATTACGAAGAGTGCGCAGATGTGTTGCGAACATTATTGGAAACTATTATTTCCCCAATGACATGCCATACACTGAGGTCTAATGGGTAGCTTGGTCTTTAGTATACAAACTCTTAATACCTTGGCAACTTCAGCTTCAAAACCCTCATCCTGGTGGCTGGGATAGTTAGGGTGGACATTACTCCCGAACTACTCTTGGGATCATAATATGGACTCAAATAAAAAACTAAACAAGACGGAAAACCGCAAGTTAGTTTCTTTAAGTATAAAAGGTTTTGTATTCCCCTATGTGAGGAATGGGGCTTGATAGTTTCGTGTGTACATAATTAAAAATTCAATTGCCCTCTACATCTTAAAGTAATCTGGAGAGTACTGAACTGATAATGGTCAACCTCATACGCTTCACAGAAGTTTGATATTAACAGCAAATGTGAAGAAGTTAACTAACAACCAATACAAAAGTCTGGCTGGGGAGAAGCTCTTCAAGGTGGAATTATAATATTTCACCCGAGTGTCACCCAGAATAGGTTAATTATGTCATTAGTATTTTGCTTTCATGGCTCCAGATGCAGTATATTCACCCGAAATTGATAAATTTGGACTGTATAGCTTTGTCAACAATATCGGATTTCCATGGAACTTGGCACACGTGTGCGCGATATTAATCTCTATGTTGGTGCTGGCAGTACTCCGAGGATGAACTTTCTAAAGCAGGTTTAAGGTTAGTAAGCTTATTTGAACAGAAATCGGAATGGAAGATATTTTGAGGTCTGGATGTTTTCAGATTTCTGGGTTGGGCAGTTTCGGAAAATGGGTTTTGCCTCACTTTAAGTCTGCACATTTTGACTCCTCATTCACACACTTTACAATCTACTTCAAAAATAATATCAGTTTCAGAAAATACGAGACCTTTAATTTGATAGCCCAGATGTGGTGGAAAAAATTGTACATCCCCCTCTTCATATATGAGGAGCCCCCTTTTATCTACACGTAAATTTGTGTCACTCACTGTATGCGAGGGATTTCATAGTTCACATCTATATACCCGATTTCGTTCAATCGGATTAGCCGTTTTGGAAAAAACTGCGTGTGGCAGACAGTGGAACAATTTTCGTAAGGTTTTATTTTACACAAAACCTTAAAAACAGACGATAGAAGCGGGGATGGTGATGCCGGGCGCATCATCGGAGGACGAGCTACTGGCATCCATTCAGGAAACAGTAGCTGTCGAGGGTAGTACAGTCGTGCCAGCCATAACCCCACTTTGCTGAACCCAACCGCAGGGATCTCCCCGAACAAGGAGGCAGACGGTCAGTGATTTCCAGTTTGGAATTCACTGCCGTCGAGCTGAGTGTAGGGAATACCAGCCATAGTGCTCCCATTCGAAAACCATCGACTTCGGGGCTTCGGGACTGACAAGGATGTCAGTCACTGGAATCCGACTAAGAAGCGACGATTCACTGGAGTTCTACTTGAGAGCCAGTTCCAGAAGGCTATACATATTGTGAAGAATAAGGAGGCCGGTACGGCTGACGAGCGGGGTGGAAAGGATCTCGTTCATTGTTGAAAAATATAAAAGCGAACGTCCGGCAGACGAGCAGAAGACTTTCAAACGCAATTGATTTCAACACGAAGTCGAACATTAATACAATATGAACGCTAAGCAATCTCTGCAAACAAGTAAGCAGAACAGCCGACCGAAGAGCCACGAAATAGGAATCCTTCAACATGGCGAGGGGATTTTCTCGGCGACGCCTGGGGCGTAAAGCTCAAAGTCATCTCCTACGATGAGGTTCCTAGGAGGCCATCTACATGGATAAGGACAAGCTCGTCCAATCCCTGCATTTCAGAACCCCAGGAATCACAATGACTACTGGGCAGTTACCAAGGAGGAGGAACTGCCCCGTATAAAGGGAGAGTGCCTGGAAGCACTGGGAAAGGTAGACTACAAAGTGTATTTTGGGGAAAGGAAAGCAAAGGTGAAACTATTCCGCTCAGCGAAACCAAAAGACAGCTTGGATCCAGTTGACGCCGATAACGACCTGTTAGATGAGATGAGGATCGATCGCCCGCCTGGGACTGACAAATCTGCCACATCAAAGGACGCCAAATCTAATATTTTGATTTGTTCCACAGCGCAAGAGACGGTGATTGGGACAGGCCTAGAGCATATATCCTGGCGAGGAAGAGCCTACACGTTTTCTATGTCAGGTCCTGAGTTCCAGCGACCTAGTAGTGGCTAGACTGGCGCAGGTGAGGGCAGACAACAACAAATTTCCTCGGCTTATATTGCTCACAACTTATCAGCTTCGCCAGAAGAACTACTACATTTGACGACCACCTTCGCAGTAAGGAAGACCACCCTGTGTCAGATCATAGTTGGATACTTTTCAATCTAGACCTCACCGCGGAGGTCTTCAAACCTTAGTAGGATCGACTGGAGGAAGTTTAGTCAATTTATCTAGAACAAACGGTGTACGAGCGCAATGCTGACCACATTGCCTCCTACAGTGTATTCGAAACCGCCTTTAAAGTTTCGTAATTTGCTAAGCATAGGAGAGGAGCACATAGGAGCCAACCTTTCTTCAAAAGCCGGAAGGCTACTGATATACAAACAAATAAAAAGAGACAAAAAAGGAAATCTAATGGGATGTATTTTGAGGTCTAGATGTAGTGCAACATTGTGAAATTTAAGGTTTTGTGCGAAACAAATCTTATTAAAATCGACTCAATGTCTGTCAGTCCGTCTGTCTGTCTGCCTGTCTATCACACCCGATTTACTCGGAAACGGCTGAAGCAATTCTCACAAAATTTACTGGAAAGTTTTGGTCTGTCAACCAATTTACATATGGCAATGGCGCCATTTTGTGTTGAGTTTGGAGTTTGGGGCACCTCATACATGCGAAAGGGGTGGGTTCAATTTTTTTCATAGAATATGGTCATGTTATTTTTTACACTGGGTGAAACATTCTGGAAAGAGGTCTCAAAATGTATGCCCCAAAAGGTGAGACAGGTCTCGTTCTCAGAATCTATCCTATCAGATGGAAAATTGCCATTTCGCTTATCAAACCAGCTGTAAGAGTAGTATGCAACACTGTAGAATATTAAACTCTATGTTAATAGTATTCAGTACAAGGAAGTAGCGACTAATTGTTCTGGATGTGATGTCCCGACGCGCAATAGGAAATATTTGAAATCGTTTTGAGTCGCCTTGCCCCGCACACTAAAAAGCTGAAAATCAAAGCACAATGGAATGAGCTGAGTCAGATTTCCATGGATATTTTGATTAGAAGACAATGTGACAATGTATAGGTTGCATGCCAATAAAGAGGGCCTTTTCATTTCTGGTAATAGTTGAAGTGGAATGAACAGTATTATGAAATTGCTTCACGTATCAGCGCAGTGGATGATATTCTTTGTGAACGACACATCAATGAATGTCTATCGATAATCAAAGACAATGAACAGCGCCTCGTAATGCTGAAGACGAAATGTTGCATTGGATCAATGGACGAACAAGCTGTGATCACATCATCCATTGTTTCTGGATATCCTGCGAGTGCGTGGCGGTAGAGATAGGTGTCCCAGAAAAGGAATAATGTAACCTCTTCTTGCTTGATCACTTTTAATATGGTGACAGTTTTGCTCAGTATCTCCTCCTATTCTAACTAGACCGGTCAATAGCCATCCTAATGTTATTATCTCCAAAGCAACCGCCATTTAGGTCCTCGAATAACATTGATTCACACCCTGCTCTGATTGCTCTATTTTTCAATTTCTTCAGGAAGATGCGAGGAGTGCAATTGCTTATTCTCCATTGGCGCCATCGACGATGTTCTAGGCGATTAATGACAATTGATCTCCAGTCTCTGAAAATTTAGCTGGTTGGACAAGCGTTCAAATAATATCACTAATTCATTTTAAAAATTAAGTAAAGGTAGATTATAGTGAAGAACAACCTGTGCCGGAATTTCGGAATATGGTGATTCATCATACAAAATGTGAAAGATCTTGCGTGTTATCAAATATTTCCTATTCGCATGTATACCAAACTTACAAATGGCTCAATATTACATTTCTTTATAAAAACAGTAGTGCTTTGGTACCATCCTAATTGGCAGGCACATTCTCATGATTCATTGGAATTTCAAATTGCGTCACAACAATGTTAAAATCAATCTAATGAAACCTTTCAAGATTCTGCAAAAGACAAAGTTTTTATTTTCCGCTAATATTGAAACTTTGAGGCAAACTTTCTTTCCGCTTCTTCAGAACTTCTCAACTTCTTTTTCTCATTGGACGGAATAATAGCAAATCCTGTCGACCGTAAATGGCATCAATAACTTAAACTTTTTATCAGGACTAGTTTTACGACCCCACCAGTTTATTGGAACTATGAAGCTAATTTAATTTTCTGTAAGACGAGACATTAAGTTAAGTAGCATTTAAACTTTTTATAACATTTTGATTTCTCTTTTACACTTTTCCTAGTTGATAGCTTCTCTGAAATGAGGGGGAGGCTTCCTACGCTAAAGTAAAAGTCCATGCACTTGTAATTACTGTTTCATATAATGTCTCCATAACAAAATAGGAGGAGCGGGAGAAGTTTTGCTCTGGATAAGAGGAAATGCATAATTATATTTGACTTAGTAGCAACTTGCCTGGCGAAAAGTAGTTGCCGTGGTGTTAGAGAAAGTTGATATACTTTAATGTGAAAATGCCTTCGCAAATAAGTAGCATAAAATGTGACACCCAAAAAGTACTCCTAAAACTGATCACAAATTCTTTAAAAAAGTCTAAAAATTTTGATGGATTCCCGAAAATCCCTTGAATCGCTATTGGAAATAATTGAGTTGAGCTTTTTCAATCCCCATTCAAGTTTTTCTCCACCATCTCAACTAGCCTTTCCCTCCAACAAAAATTAATATCCATTAAAAACCATCAAAGCGTAATCTCGAAATGAACATGAAAGCTATCAGCTGGCGCTTCCTGTCTCCAGATTTGATTAAAAATTGTCTATTCATCAACAGCGTCTGACTGACTTTGAATGTCCACCCCATCAACTTGCAGTTTTTATGACTTTGGTGTCCCTGTTGCGAAAAAGGACAAAAGGCGGGAACACACTACACCCTACTCGTACAAAATAATGAACATAATACTGTATCTGATGTCTGGCTATTTAAGCTTGCTGATATCGGGGAAGTACTTTCAGTTGAAAGATATGTCGATATGTCCCTGAGATGACACCTGAAAATTCAAACGGCAAGACACCACCAACGGAGGCCAAAGGAAGCAAACGGAAAATACGTTTTCTAAAAGAAGCTTGAATGAAAGCGTAGAGCGATTATCTGAAAACAGTTGGTGGTATTTTTCGTTCATGTTTGGCAGCATCAGACAATTTCAAATTTTGATTAATAATTTACCCACCGCCGATATGGAGCCAAAGAGGCTTTCATGTTTTTGATGTTTGACAAATTTAGGTGCCTGAAGCGGAAATTACTTTTGTAATTCACTTCAATTTTAGTATATTGAATAATATACACATTACTTCCCCGTGCCACAGAAACTCCACAGCTTTTTTACTTTTTAACAATTATAGGACGTATCTCCCGGTTTTGACACAAAAATTAGTATTTCCACGAAAGTTGATATTTCTGGATGATTTTAATTATTGTATATATAATTTTTCAGATAATCTTGATTTTTTCGGAATCTTCAAAATGAATTTCCGGGTCGAGTATTGCCAAACACAAGGGCAGGGGAATTTTATAATGCAAACAATGCACATAAATCTCAGAACTGAAAAAGAAATCATGTTGGGAAGCCGGAAGCTGGACGCTTCCGGTGTGAACGGTTTTATGTTTCTTCTTGGAGCTCCCCTTCTAGATGATATTTAGCCTTTCCCAAGTTCTTGATCTGAAATTCATTTTCCAGTCCAGTTTCATAGTCGTATGACGATCCAACAGGTTGTCCACATAGACTGTTACTAAGAGTATCTTCGTGTTGATCCTGTTTCGGAACATGCATGAATACGAAATTGTTGCTTTTAATCCTAACTTGTTCAGTACGCTTAATAAATATTCGTCTGGTCTCTATCTAAATTGCCGTCGCGCTCTGAAGTACGGAAGAGTCACGTAGCTCATTCAAGATTATTTATTCCAGGACCTCTTCTAACTTTATGAGAGCTTCCATATATAGTTGGTCGTCGATATCGTAGTGGAAATAGACCATCAGTATATCCATATGATGTACCTTTGTCCTTCTTTCCACCGGTAAAGCGACTAGTAATCTGCAAGAGCAAATGTTTCTTTGAAATCGTATCAGATTTTCTGTGATTCCCCCTTATTCTTCAGTATTACCTTCAAGCCAATTACTCCCTTCTGTCCTGGTTGTTTTATTTTGCATGTTTCAGGTGTGAGCATACTTCTCCTGCGGTACGTTTAAGTTCCACGTCCGTGAATAATACCGATGAAGTTCGTCTTCATAGGTTCTTTGTTATCTCCTCCGTTCCTTGCGAAATTTGCGACCGGTGTTAACAGGGTATTCAGTGATTTTCTCGTGCTTCGTTAATCATTGTTTTCTCAATCAAATGCGTTTTCCTGGTCATCTTGCTCTTCATACAATGCTTCTTCATCTTGAGACAAGTCTTCGTAGCTCAACACATGATCTGAGGTAAACACGACTAGGCAGTAGGAAGGTATAAGTACCTTCTGATGCCCTCGAGCTTCATCTAAACGTGGAAGTATTTGTTGCAGTTTTCGGACTGCAAATCCATTACTTTTTTGCCAGTTTGCTTCTCTACGTAGCTTTTATATTCCTTGAAACCTTGATCTGTCCTCTTCAGATGTACGGCTAGCACCAACCACTGAAATCTGTTCTTGTCGGTCGACACGCACCTGAGTAGGTAATTTCAGCCAATCTGCTATTCTTTTCTGTAGGCGCCGTAAACGGCCTTGCCGTTAATTCTCCTCGGTGATATATGTCACAACGACATCTATCTCTTGAGACTGGCTTGATGACGCAAGTACCTGAGCTGTTTTTGCTATAGACTTGCTTCTGATGTGAACGACCCTTCTGTGCCCGCCGTCCAGGTTTATTAGCTGACTTCTTTCAGGGGGTACTGGTTTTCAACGCAATCTGCCATCAGCCAGACATCTCAATCCAGATTATTGATGATCGTCCCGATTTTCATAAACAAAACCTACCGATTGATTTCGATTACTAAGGGCAACTTAGTCCTAAGTTGTTCTTCTTCAGCGCTAATCCCGGTTACTAGAGGATTTGGCTCGCCTTGATGGGCGCGCCATTTTGTTTTATCAAAGGCCTGATCCAGATGCAGTGGCGGGACTTTCAAATTACCATCTGGCGTATCAAGTCCCCATTCCTTCGGTTGACCTTCTGGTATTTTACCATCGACTTCGATATTCAGATAAATCATGGCAAGTGAATTCTCGTTAGCATGAATTACCATACCATCCAAGGTGCCTCCCTCGCAATTCTTCCACGATCGGTGATACCCAATAAAGACCGCGAATATCATCCTTCCGTATGTTATCAAGACGCGTTTATCCATTGGTCTAATGCAAAACCAATGTCTCAATTTCTGCGAGATGCGCTTCATTGTCTTTTATAGTCGACCAACACACGGTAAATTTTAGATATGAAAGCTTCGTTGATGCGTTAATCACAAAGAACACAAGTTGTGCAACGCTACTTCATCCAAGTTACGCTAAGGCGTAAAGCAATTTTATATCACAGTTCTCTACTTACAGTTGTAGTGTCGGTTTCATGGGGATTGGTCAACAAAAATTATGTTTTATTCAGATTCAATCTAAAATCGTGCTTGATAAAGCGATCATTCCATTTTTGGACAAGCTGCTCGAGATCGACTTGGTTATGAAATGCTAGGCAAACACGATCTCCATAAAGCACTACATAGGATGCTGGATATTGGATGTGTCGAGAAACAGGGTTCACAACAAGAATACAGAGCGGTAGAAAGTGGACGCTTCCTTAATAAACGCCAACAGAAACACCAAGCAATTTAGATATATCTAGCGCACTCTGGGCTTTACTTCTCCGATAATAGTTAACAGTTCTGCTGATACTAGGTATTTTCGTAAGGCAAATGATTTCGTGTGGTTCTCCAAATCCAGAATGTAAAGAGGGCAATGCTTCTCACGGTGTTTCCTCGTGAGCAAATATACAGTGTGTATTGCCTCAGTAGTTCCTTAGTTCTTCACAAACCCGACTTGATTCATAGTTATTTGAACGAACACGGGTGTTAAGAGTGTGTTAAAAAATCTCCAAGGTATGGGACAGCAATCGGATGGCACAATAATTTAGACATTTTGCTTGACTACTTTTTTTCATTTTGAAACAATGATATTCTACCTGCCTTAATAACCGGATTGATGAACTCACTGAGCCACCGTGTCGCCACGATGTCATTCGGTCTTACTGTTTTCCCCGGTCTCATTCGTTTTACTGCTTGCTCTACTTCAGTGCCGCTGACTCTTACGTCCATGGTGGCTTCACGTGAGTACTTGTTGAGCAGACTTGACCTTGCCCTCCTCTTAGCATAGATTGATTTTGTGACCACAATCGGATCCCCACTGTGACAAGCAACAACAATGGCAATCTATACTAAGTGTGTAGCTCAGCAAGCCCAACCCAATCTCTAGCGAACTAAGATGTACGGCACCCGAGTTGAAACGCAACACCACGTAACTGGCTAGCGCGGGTTCCATATTACCAGTATATTCCTGGTAATGCTTCGTAACCGAAGCCACTTCAGATGTGTCTCCGTGCACGCCGTGATCGCCCTAATTAAGACTTGGAACATTCGCCTACTGCATCACGGCTAGCAAGGCAGAGTGACTACACAGTTTCCCAGTGCCACCACGTGGAGGTTCTCTACGCCACTTCATTTAATTTGACCGAGAGGTTTGCTACCTCATTTTCATCCTCGCCACCTTAGAGCAGTGCTTGTGGAAATGAAGGATTCCTTCTTCTTCTTTGAAATCTGCTCAAAATATTCTCGCCATCTATCCGTCGCGGTTTGTCGATCGGTAAGCAAAGTGTTCGATATGCCCAACGTATTATCGTCGAGAAACTTATGGTAGGAGCGTCTCTTTTGACGGACATTAATTTGGAATTGTAAAATTAATTGTAATTCCAGAGTGAACTATCTCTCTCTATTTTGACATCGGGTCGACCTGTATGTGGTGCGTATTCGGTGAAAAAATGAATCGTCCCATCAGCTGATATAATGGTCGGTTTCATCAACTGGTCATAAAATCGTTCCACGCTTTCAGATGGCAATGCCAACACCATATTGATTCTTGTAGTGTACAGATATCTATGTGGCTTTTCCGAAGGGCTCTGGCGAGTTCAGTTAATTTACTTGCATCCTGCCACCGTCCATGCGTCAAGAACTCTTCATTTCTCGACAGGACCGGTGTCCATCCTACCGCGTCGGTTAAACTGAAAGCCCTAATTTTTCACTGAGACTTTGAATATATCAGCAACATTTAATGTTTTTTTGGTGGACCTCTCGCGGAACCCATCACCAGGAGAGATCGGTTATGATTTAGTACAAAGGAGTAAGTCCAACTATACTATATTTATCTCTTTCCCTGATCTCAACATGTTATTTTTGTTTTACTGAGGATAGTACAAAATTCGTTTCCTTGAACTCTCTTCCTAGGGTATCCTTTATAAATAATATGTTATGTGTTTGCTTCCGTTGTTAAATGTGCGATGCCTCGCCATGTTCATCATCGCCAGCCACTCCTGTATATCTGTCATCACTCTTGCAATGGCACACATGTGCATGCTGGATTGACTATCTAGACGGCTTACCGTCGATAGCACACTTTTTGCCTCTTCTAATTTAGCAAAATTTTTCATTTGGGAATCAACGTTTTTTACCGAATCTCTACTATGTTTCGAGCAATTATCTGCCTAATGATCAGTGCTGTCACAAATGTGGTAGGACTGTTTCGGTTCGTACCATTAATTACTTTGTTGTCAGACCCTACCATACCAGACAGTTGCATGGATTGTGTTACTATCATCAATTGGCTCAGTAAGTTGCCAGCCCTTGCGCTTGCCTAAAATGTTTCCGATCAGTACTTCTATATTTGGCGATTCATCTTTAGACCCGATTGTTCAGCTGAAGTTTTCGTAGGTTTGTGCTAGACCGGATAGTATCAGAGCAACTCACATGTCATTTGATATTTACGTTTTTATGAGAATTTATCT
The DNA here is from genome assembly GCF_905115235.1 of Hermetia illucens. NCBI lineage: Eukaryota > Metazoa > Arthropoda > Insecta > Diptera > Stratiomyidae > Hermetia > Hermetia illucens. Next base: position 92,808,560 of record NC_051849.1, on the reverse strand, counting down.
CAAAAGTGATCGTGAGACTGCATTTTGAATGATTTAATGTGCGTAAGTGACACAATCTTAACATACCCTTTGAGGTTTCTCCAGGCTTCTTTCGAGATAATGCGTTTCGAACCGCTTCAATCTCGGTCATCATTTTCCTTCTGCTTTTTTAGTACGTTTTCGGATGTGCGATTTCCATTACAAATGCCCCTAATTTAGTAGCCGCATTATCCGTCGCTAGGAGGAAATGAGAAGAAGGCAATGACTCTCAGAATGAAAGGGTACGAATTAAAAAAAAAACAACTGATCATGTTGATATTCAGACCGAAAAGATCAAGGAAAGGTAGAACCCCATCCTTTTTTACCTCTGGTGTAAACTCGATTTTATTATGAATCTTGTTTATAGAGGAGATGACCATGTCTATATCGTCTCTTCTAACAATCACAAATACGTCGTCTACATACATAAACCATATTTTAGGCATTATTCTCCTCGATTCAATTTCTTCTTCGATTGATGACATGAACCTTTCAGTGAGTAACGGCGAGAGAGGCTTCCCCATCGCTACTCCCGAAGTAGTTTTGTAGAATCTGTCCCGAAATGTAAAATAGTTTTCGTTCATGCAGAGCCTGGCAAGGTTTACAAGGATACGAACTTTTCTTCTCCATTCCGGGCCAGATCCAAACTAGTTCAGCCATCTCTCGAGTTCGAAAATTGACTCTTTCACTAATGTGTTGGGAAACAATGCCTTTACATCGAACGACACCATCACCTCGTCATCACCCATCCTCTCAATGCGTTGCAGTTTCTCTATTAATTCATGGGAGTTAGCAACTGAGTACTTACTATTCGTCGTCCCAAGGGTCTGGCACTCATTAATCAACCACTTGGCTATGTTGTACGTCGGTGAGTTCGAGTCCGCAACGATTTCTCGCATCTCATCTCCTTCCTTGTGGATCTTCGGTTGACATCTGATTCTTGGAAGCGCAGGATTAGGCATTCGGAGTCGCTCAATATTCGGGAATACCACACTAGCTTCTTTCAACGCTCGATCGACCCTTTTGATAGATTCGGGCAGTGGGTTGTTCCTCAATTCGAAAAACTTTCCACACTCCAATTTTTGAAAAACAGGCTGGTCATACTTAGTTTTTTCCATTCCATTCATTCACGCCTCATTTTGTAAGTAGCTGTCACTGTGTCAGTGAAAACTGCATGTCACAGACAGGCAGACAGACACTTGAACGATCTTTAAAATATAATAGAAAACAGTTTATAATTACTTTTTGGAGTTCGCACAAATTCCCCGCTTTCCCTAATTTCAGTAAGAATACAGGATGTAGAGTAAGATGTGAGATTGAACAAGTATAACAAAAGAGGTGCCGAATGCTTACATGTCACAAAGGTGAACAAAGCACAGGCCCTCCAAATTGAAAACTACCCAGAACATTGGTGAGCACTAGGTCGCTATTAAAAATGTCTGCATTTCTGGCTTGGACGAACTTGTCGTTCATGTCTTAAAAGGACGTTACAAGACCTAGTTGAGAGCAAAAATGTTGAAGTGAATCAATGAACGTAACGAGCTGTAAACTCTGCTGACGGCTGTCGGCAGGCACTGAGCGCAATGCGACCCTAATTTTGAATGGATATGGACTGCTCTTCCAAACGAAATAAAAATTATCTTGGCAATTAGCACAATTTGACGGTCTCCCTCCTCCCTCCTCCGTGTATCTTAGCAGTCTCTGCAAAATTTCCGCTTCAACTCTTTCGTAAACCCTAGGAATCCTTCCCAGCGAACAAAAGAAGAGGAAGATCGTTAAAATTTCGGAGGCAGGCACCCGAATTGGAGAGGTATGTTTCCTGCTTTTACAAAATTAGCTACTATCACTCTGGAACGTGGCAAAGATAGTTTTCGCTCTGAGTCCTCCTATACCGACTCACTAACATCCGTTGGATAATTGTGAAGCAGTGTACGGAGTTTAAGATCAGCGCTCCATTTGTTTTTCCACGATTTCACTAAAATGTTCAACAGCGTAAACGGAATCCACGGATAAAGTTGTTTCTACCGATGTATTAACAGCTCTAAATCCGCTCAATCCATCAAGTTGAGGTTATTCCGCAACAATGCTCTTTCCATGCTATCGGACATAGAGCAGTACGCTACTGCCCATGTTGGCACCAGGTCAACCAGAATACTGAGACAATAACCCGACATATACTCGCGAACGGCATATATGGGCAATGGGTGAGAATCCATTGCAGGTTATACGAAGCAATCCCAGAATGACCCCCGAATGCCCTGGCCCTGGCACAACGAGACATAGAGCAGTAGAGGAGGGGTGTGAATAACTGGGGAGGAAACTGAAGCACATTACTAAGATTGGCTGCCGATGACTCGTAGATGCGGACTATACTCAGATAGGAATGCATGATGATTCGGCTACTTATTCCTGTTGGGGAATACATTTTCAGTATTTATATGGGCATTAGGAAACCTCTGATCTATTTTTACAAAAAAAAAAATAGGAAAAACATTAATTAAAGGTCACCTGGTGTTGAACTTTCTTCTATAGGGAATCTCTTCTTGACGAACTTTGCATTTGAAGAAGCGGTATATAGAGAAATTTGTTCTTACTCGGGAAAACTTAACTCAACTTACGAACCAATAATGTGTAACGGGAAATGCTTGTACATTTAGGATGAGGCTAATATTCTTATCCCCCATATATACACGATGTTTGGATGGCTTAGTGGTTAGATTGTGAGGTTGCCACAGCGGGAGATCACGGTGCAAATGTCACTGGTGATCTTGACAGAGGGGAATTATTTGCCCTCGGAATTCAACAGAGTTCAAAGCGAGCGTAGAGGCATAAGGACCGGTTCGTGGGTGAACAGCTGATCAACTTCCGATGGGATAGAGGAGAAAGGTTTGGATTCGCACTTGGAGCAGCCGTGAAGACGGCACAATGGGGAACGATCTCCAAATTTCCCTTGAGCGAGAAAAGTGCTGAAGTTGTTTTCAGGTGTGCCCGTTCCGCAGAAAAGCCAGTGATTTGTGAGATGCAATTTTCGTCCTTTCGGACGAATTGAAGTTTTGTAGTGCAAAAAGCGTTGACGGAGGAACAAGGTTTTGAGTGGCACCTCGAACAGTGTGAAGGGAGGACTGTGGATTGTCATTATTGTAAAAAGAAGCTACAACGCAAGCCAAGTGAATTGTCGACGGTTCTAGTAACCTCATAGAACGTTTAATTATAAAAATGAGTTTGCATTAATTAAAATGGACTACGTTTAGGAACTTCTTAAAATTGTTGCTACAACGGTCGAAAAAGAGTGATTAAAAAAAAATGTGCGATTGGCAAACAAGAGACCCATGGTTTCTATCAATCAATCAAATTTTATTGACACAAATTTTTTATCGGATGAATTTCACGGGTTTTATACTTCACAAATGGTTAATTTCATTTCTTAATCAATGATTGTGTGTTCGAGGACATCGTTTCGTTTTTCTAGTTTCATCCTAAAAGAAAATCTGTGGAAAAACACGTGCAATGATTAGATTGCTGCGTAATAAAATTTGAGAAAACGTTTACTAATTTTGGAATTTTTGAATATTGAGACTACGTTTTGTTGACGCACTTTATGTGTCGAATTCCTGCCAAGCGATGAGTTTCTGTTCATCTCATTTATTTTGCTGCAGAACATCACAAACAACGCTGCTTTAAATCGTTCATTTCCATTTCGTTGCAATATCGTGTGGTTGTTCGAGGAAAAACTGGTTACCATCTAAAATAGATTAAATGCATTTTACATTTTGAATGAGTAAATTTAAGAATATCGGAAATTAATAAAGAAATTAAGTAAGCAAATAGTACATTAGTTACTTAAATATTTTATTCACAGAGTTAAACGAGTCAACCACAACTACACGCCTCGCTGCGCCCGGAGTGAAGCATGGTGTGAGTTCTTTTTGATTTGATTTCTTTGTTTTGTGCTGAGAATGATATACCAGGAACACATGTGGGCCTCCTAATTGCTCAGAATGTTGATCTCCATACGCCATTATGGACAGTTTTTAAAAGCAAGGTGAAGGTCAGGGGCATACTCCTCACGAGCAGGGTAGATGACCGATCCCTGGAGGCAATTAGAAGTCGAAGTTGCTTTATCAAGATTTTTTGGCAAATCTTTGGCAACATACCTGTGCACATGCACAAGGAAAAGCCGTTTCAGAGAAGACATCGTGTGAAAAACCTACGAAGGCCCGCGAAGATATCTCGGAGGCTATAAAGGCTGAAAGGACTGGATCAAGCAGGAAAACAGACATACTGCTCAGTGAAGGGGATAAGCTGGATGACCTAGACCTAGCTCTAGTAAGGCCGGGCTGAGTAGGAATCCAAGCAAACCCACCATAGTATCATTAGGTTACATGGCATGGAGGCGGAACGTGAAGCAGAGGTCAAATATTTGGGAATTACACTAGACCAAAAATTACTCTGGAAGACGGATGTCGGAAAGCTACAAGGGCTTTAATGGCTTGCAAATTCATAGCAGGAAAAAATGGGGTTGCATCCCTAAGATGCTACTTTGCATATACCCTGCAATAATAAGGTCAATAATTACTTGTACCTATGGGGTGAAAATCTAGGCAGAAAGAATTGAACCCAGTTCAACAGTCAGTTAATTACACAAACTCCAAAGACTGGCTTCTACATGTATCAGTAGGTGCCTAATGGCATCCCTGGAGGTTCTACCTAAATCGAAGGAAAATTGATGTTCCTTTTAGGCGGTCCCCCAAATTATAGACACGATAGGAAGTTTGAAACACCTTGGAGTAACAAGGCAAACTGGGAGAGTATGGCTGTGACTGACGGTATACTGGTATATTGACGGACTCTCAGCAGACGGAGCGGGTGTCGGGGTCATTGGTCTAAGGAAGCTGTACTTAGAGCCCATGGGTAAGCACACTAGCATATTTCAGGCAGAAATATATGACAGAGACAGATGTGCCTCCTTCAACCTTTAAAGGAACTAAAGGGGACAGAATATTGCTCTTCTGATCGACAGTTAAGCGCCGATCAAGGCACTTAGATCCAACCAGGTGAACTCTAAGCTAGTATGGGAACGCTTTGAGAGACTGAATACGTCCGGCTCGTACAATAACGTCTGTTTGCAAAGTTCCAGACTACGTTGGCTTGGAAAGCAATGAGGCAACGCATGAACTGGCCAGAAAGGGGGCAGGGATGCCTGTACACATACCAGAACCATTCTGTGGAATTGAAAATAGGTTCGCTGCTACGATATTAAAAAATGAAGAGAAATAGCTGAGGGAACTACACTGAGCGAGCCTGCCAGCAATGGAGTAGTCCTGGGTGCTTGCATGAAATTATACGTACAAAGGACTGCTTAAACCTCACAAAAAGAACCTTCGGATTATAGTAGAAATAATTACTGGTCACAACCGACTAAACTATCACCTGGCGAGAGTAGAGATATCTGCGGACACTACCTGCAAGTTCTGTGCGGAGTGTATCGAATCAAAATTTTCTCACATAAGGAAACATGAAACGCTTCACACCTGAAGCATCTTATTCCTGCTTTGAAGGCTTATCTAAATCGTCTTAATATCTCATACCTTCTAATCAGTATTTTGGGCAGGACACCCCAGGTCTTCTGAACCTTCCTTTAGCATCGTTGGATAGAAGCCAGCTCCGAAGTAAATATAGCACTACAGCTCTTCCTTTTTCTCTGGTAATCAACACTACCACGATAGCTTCGTGCTAAAACGTTTGCAGAAACTGCTAGTTCTCACTTCTGTCTTTTCTCGGATGGCACAATTCAAAGAGAATCTAAACTGCCTCAACTCAATAGTTCACAATAATCCTATTCGACATTCTTGAAAAGTTCAACTTGGCCGACTTATTCTTATAAAGAGGTCTCTTTTCGAAATTCTTGCCAGCCTCTTATATTCACATTAGCTCTTTTTAAATTTTAACCAGCAGTAAATCCTATCGATTCTGAAATCCTCTGGTTGATTTTCTGAGTTTTCGCAGTTCCCGATTCCATCAGGGACTCCTTTTACCACGTTTGGCTCGGGTAATAAGGACAAGCACTAAGCGCTGTAAAAGTGTACAATTTAGAGTCCCCAATTGATCTTCTATCAGAAACTCGATAAACTTTGACTAATTTGGTTTCCTACAGTTCCATCGCTGTATTCTAGGCTTTCCGTCCGCAATCTTCACATCAATCAAAGTTCGTTTGCCAGAGAGATCCATCTAGCATACGCGCCTCTCTAACTCTAATTTTTTCAAAGTCCAGATTGTTAAGTAAATTACTTCACTTTACGGGTCCTACGAACTCTACGTTCGAAGTCATGATACCAGCTGAAGTGATGGAACAAATAGATTCTTGCCTATAAGTAAGGGCTTGCTCTGCCAGATCCTTTAGTTCTTGTGGCGACGGAAGCCACAAAAAATCATAGCGTACCATAGGTACACAAAGACAACCATCGCATTGCCCCTCTTACCATTGGTTTAGGGGTGACGATATAACTACTGCGGTATGGTGTGTTGCCACTACATTTCAACTATGCAATGCTGTCTTAATCGAAAATAATGGCACAATGCATAATCACGCTGAGAAGAATTGTCCTTTTGTTCGGGCGGTAGTAAATTTATGTATTATAAATTTGGGCAAAAGGAAGCTATGTCCTGCGTGTTTTAAGCGACGCTTTTCGATGGATGTTGTTGCTTTGGTTCAACCATGGTAATAGGTTTCATCCATTCATATATGAAAAGCGTAGCTTCAACTCCATCTGTCCTTTGCGTTCCTTATATCTGATAATTCTTTAATCTCTTCAATGCTACCATAATAATTACTCCCGATGGCCTGAATACGCTAACTTTCGCCACGCGGGCAGTCTTACTGGGATGGCTGTTGAGTGCTCCTAACACGTATCAGTAAAACTCGTTAAATTTTCTAGCTTCCGTTTGCCCGGAATATGAATACTGGATGGCTGCAAAAGGGCTTAAAGTGTTCCGACGGTTGCCGTTTTGTCGACGTTAGTCAGCAAAATGAACTTTTGACGTTTTAGCACGAAATGCAATTACGTCGCCCGAGGCAGCCTCAAAGGTTGGCTGAAGTGCACTTCTTGCACACACCGGCATCTTGCACAGCACTTGCCATGGTGCAGCACTGTTGCATGTCGCAATGAATTAGGACTAGAAATTGTGCAACTGAAGCAAGCTTACGATCACACAACGTATGGCCACGAGAAAGTTCACAATGCCTTCCAGCGTACATACGTGTGCATATGCATATATGACGATGTGGAAACATGAATGCATCGAGAAGGAAACTTGACGGAATGCTTCACGTTGCTTTATTTGCCAGAAGCAATTAAGTTGGCTTGCCTATTTACCCTATTTGCTAGTTTAACAATTACGGTAAATTTGAAGTGTACTAACGTGTATAGAAGGACGAATGATGGTTGAATGGATTACGTTCTCAAACCATACATGCACAAACGAAACGCATTTACTTAAGGTTAATTCACTTTGAACACTAAATAAATTTTCTGTGTGCTTAGACTTAGGACTTGTGCTTGAGAATTGAAAACTTTATTAAATTCTCCATTTTGGTTAAGCTCAGTAATTGATCAGGACCTGTCAAATGTCGCATATTGGTATAAGGCGTCTATATTATCCGATAAAGAATACTTGGCTAATGTGTATGGAGTGCTGCACTTGCGAAATAATTCTCACTTCGCAGCTAGTTGCGTTTCTATTATTATTATTTCCGAGTTATCACAATCTCGGCAGATGCCGGATTTTACCTAATACTAGCACTAAGTGCCAAGCATTTAGGCTCGGACGATCCTACCTACTTAAAAACTAAAGGGGCACTGGTGGTGGCGGCCGGTGGTAGGTCAGTGGGAGAATCCGTCCAGTACCCCCCGCAACATCGAGCACGTATGCAGAATGGTGTACTTCTGCATGGTTTGAACCAGACTGTGCGAAAGTCCCAGGACATCAAGGGAAGCCGTCAGGGATTTAGGTACAATACCTGTAGCTGACAATATTATGGGAACTACGACCACCCGCTCGAGACGCCAAATTTCTTTGATTTCACGAGCCAATGGCTCATAGTTCACCTTCTTCTCCACGTATTTCCGTTCAATGTTGCTATTATGGGGGATAGCAACATCAATAATATACGCGGAGCGACCCGTCTTGTCAACTAGCAGTACGTCAGGCTTGTTGTGTGCGGTATGGCGATCAGTCAGAACTTGCCGGTCCCAATACATGCTGTAAGCAGAACTATCAAGTACTGCTTGCGGCTCATATCGGTAAACCGGACATGTTCCCATGATCAGCCCATGCTTATATGCAAGGTTTTGATGGATAACCTTACATACAGCATTATGCCTGGTGATGTATTGCACCGGTGCCATAACAGTACAGCCAGAAATGAGATGGTCCAACGTCTCTAACGCCGAACCACACATTCTGCACTGGTCGTTCTCCACCCGTTCTTTCATGATGAGCTTTTTGTAAGCTCGGGTGGCGACCACGCCATCCTGAATGGCACACATAAACCCCTCCGTCTCAGCAAAGAGTTCCCCAGCACACAGCCATCTGTTCGACAGATGCAAATCGACAAATGGCTGCCAAAGACAATTCACGTGTTTACCGTGCATTGCCTTCGACTTCCATTCATCGATCCGCTCTTGGTCCGACTTCACCCCACTCAGAGGATTGAAAGATCGATCCTTCAAGTTAAGTGGAGTCAGTCCACAGTCTGCCTTACAGACAGCCGCATGCAAGGGACTCGCCTGCTCTTTGCTGTAAAAATAAGCGCGCAGCGAGTCGACTTGGCGATGATGTTGTGCCGCCACGTCAACCACGCCTCTACCTCCGATGTCACGAGGCAGGTTCATCCGCTCCACGGCAGACTTTGGGTGATGCATTCGGAATTTGGACATAGTTGTCCGTATCCGCCGCTGGACGTTTTCCAGATCGGTCTTCGTCCACGGCAATATTCCGAATGCATAAGCCAGTGAAAGGATGGCGAATACATTCAACGCGCTTATTTTATTCTTCCCCGAGAGATGCGATTTCAGCACCAGCTTTACACGTCGCAGGAATTCGGACAGCAGAGCTTCTTTCAGATCACCAACTCGAGCATGGGTTTCTTGCAGAATTCCTAAGTACTTGTAGAAGTCTGTCTCGGTCATAGCTTCGATGTGGAGGTCACCAATGCTATGTCCGGCATGTGGGTCGTGATGACCTTTGCGGATGGCTTGGATTCGACATTTGTCTAATCCAAACTCCATCCGAATATCACGGCTGAACATGTCTATTATTCGCAACAGACTTCTAAGATGGTCGTCAGTACCAGCATACAGCTTGATGTCATCTAAGTACATCAAGTGTGTCAGTTCGCACTTAGCACGTAGGCCATACTTTATTGCAAAACGATGCCCTCTAGCATCATTCAGTAGCCATGAAAGGGGGTTCAGCGCCATACAAAACCAAAGAGGACTCAACGAATCCCCCTGGAAGATGCCCCTCCGTATACGGATGGGCTCTGAGGTATTAGCACCCTCAGATGTACGGACTGATAAGGTGGTATGCCACCCTTCCATGACTGTCGCCAAAAACTTTATTAGTTTCGGATCAATGCGATACAGATGTAGGATGTCGATTAACCAGGTATGCGGAACGCTATCAAAAGCCTTGGCATAATCGATATAGCAACTGAAGAGGTTTCTTTGGCCTCTAGTTGCTTGTCCTACAACTACCGAGTCGATAATGAGTTGCTCTTTGCAACCCCTTGACCCAACTCGGCAGCCCTTCTGCTCCTCGGACAGAATGTTGTTGGTCTCGAGGTGCGCATTGATCCTTCCACTAATAATGGACGTGATGAATTTGTAGAGGGTTGGTAAGCAAGTGATCGGTCTTGTGTCTGCGGGGTCCTGCACTGTGTCCTTCTTAGGGATAAGGTAGGTAATCCCCGCAGTGAGGAAAGGTGGAAATTCCTTATTATAAATATAAATTATTATTATTATTATTATACTATTAAGGAAAGTTCTAGCTGCAATACAACCTCCATTGTAGTCAGACCGATTCGCTGTCTTCTAAGCCTTTCGGACGCAACTAACCGTGGCATATCAGTGATACGCTACCGAGTCTGTTTCTAGAGCGAGATGCCTCATATTATTGCTTGCCGAAGCTGGTAGTTTTCATTCGTGTGCGTGTGTTTGTTTCGTATTTAAAGTTTAATATACATAACCGTATTTAAAGTTTAATATACATAACCTCAAAAGTAAATACCCGCCTGTGATCTAATCACATACCCACGTTTGGCTATTTGGCCAATAACGGAAGCGATTTTTTGGCAACATAGGCTAAGTGCCTGCCATCAGTCCTGTTAGTGTCATCGTGGGTGGTATCAGGAATACCTGTTAGCCCGCCGGGCGTCGGAGGACAAACCAAAACTAACAACAACTATTAAAGGAAGTTGCACTGTATCCTTAAAGAAGGATTGTGCCCTTTTTACGGGGTACAGTCTACCTATTAACTATAGTATGTCAAGCAAGCCTATAACCGTCAGATTCCCTACTTCCAAGTGTTTTAACTTGCCATCTGGTACCTCGACTTAGTTTCCAAAAATGCTGTAGACTACCCGCACAGAAACTGCAGGCAATGTCCATAGATAACCCCAGCAGGTAATAGTTTAGTCGGCAGTGACCAGTGAGTCTTCCCACTATAATCCGAGGATTCTTCCTTATCAGGTTAAAACAATCCTCTGTGTACTCCCCATAAGTACCCTGGAATGCTGCACTCCTGGTAAGCTAGTCCAACATAGTTCCTTCAACCGTTCCTCTTTGTTTTTAAAGTTCTTGCGCCGCACCGGTTTCCGATTCGATAGAATGGTTCTTGCCCCCTGTTTCCCTGTTGGCCAGAATAGCAATGTCCTGCTCCCTACAGTTCCTGTCCTGAAATATGCTAGTGTGCTTACCTATTGGTTCTAAGTACATTTTCCTTGAACCAACAGCCCCGGTACCCGAGCCAATCAGTGTACCAAGTCATCAGTTGTTGGTTTAAACCATATGTCACAGTCACGCTGTCCCAGTTTGGCCTGTTAATCTAACGTGTTTCAAACTTCTTATCGAAGTGAAACGTCATTGTTATGTTATCCCTTGGTATCAATAATTCGGCGCACTGCCTCGAAAGGATATCAATCTTCCTTCGAATTAGGCAACTCCCCCACTCACTGGATGGAGAGAAGTTAATCCCAGAAGGACCTTCAAGTCGTTCACACAAACCAACCGGTCTTCGGACTACCTGTTTTGCAGAGTTCAGTTCTCTCGTCCCTGATTACCACCAAATATCAAAAGTAGTGTCTTCGGGGTGTAACTCTATATTTTTCTGCGATGGACCTGCAAGCCATCAGGACCATCGCAACTTTCGGATACGTATTTGACACATGCGTCTTGCAGAGTAAGTTTTAATGTAGGGCAATTCCCAAATATTTGACTTCTATTTCTTGTTTCACCTCCATGCTAAGTAGCCTTATCAAGCTTACGTTTCCTAGTCAATGGTCCTATGGTGGTTTTGATTGGATTGATGGGGAACACCGCTTTCCTGCAATGGGCACTAGGAATGCTTTGTCCAGTTTAGATCACATAGGGTGTCCTCGTATTTGCCCCTACACATTAAAACAATGCCATCAGTGTAACCCTGGACCTGTATTCTAATACTTGTTACTTCGTCAAGGAGTTCATCCACTACCACATTAGCGGTGATAGTATCCCGCCCTAAGGACAACCTTCAGTAGTATTCATGACAGTAGAGTTTTTTTACCACCTAGAAGAACGGGGTATTCCCCACTTCCATGCGGCATCTTGTTTCTCTGTGTGCGATGTATTATCGAATGCACCTTCAATATCGAAAAACGCACAGTGTTATTTCTTTTGTTTCTGTGGCAACTGATAATACATACGCCAGGAGATACAGAGCAATTTCGGTTGATCATCTTGCCCGGTAAGCGTGTTGACACTGATGAAGGGGATGACATCTTAGAACGTTCTCTACCATTTTGAGTACGAAAGATGTTAGGCAAATTGACGGGGAAGATTCAGGGTGAAAAGAACACCTTTTATCCGCTTTCGGAATAAAGACCACTTCTGCTCGTCTCCATGCCCTTGGTATATATCCCAGCGCTATGCTGTCGCTTACCACCCTTAGAAGAGATTCTAAAATGATTTCTAGTCCTCTCTGGAGTAGTGCTAGGAAGATGCCACTTACTCCGGCTGATTTCAGTCGTGTGGAGATTCTCACTGCCCACCTTACCCTAGCTTGCGAGCATTTCTTTTTGGCATTTTCCAATTTTCCTTTCTTCCCCTTTTGTTTGTCACCTTCCGCCGTGGGGTAGGACTCCGGAAGATAAGTTCTGAGAAGCAGATGTACTCTGTCCCCGTAATTTTTGGTAAATATCCCATCTTCCTTCTTCAGAGAGGTAGAAAATATTACCTCGTCTTTGGCAATAGCTTTGTACAGCCTCGTTGCTTCTGTGGATTGTTCGATCTCTTCACAGAATTCCAAGAAGCTGTTCCATTTTGCTTGCGTTGTTATTCGCAGTCAGCGTATTTTTTTAAACTGCGGCCAGTCTCCGGTTTGTTTTACCCGGTTGAAAACTTTTTCCACCGCTGTTCTCATTCTAGCTAGATTCCTGTTCCACCCTGGTAGATCCCTTGATGACTTAACTATCTGAGCCGGGCAGCTCGCCTCATACGCGTGAATGATAAATTTTTTGAGGTCTTCCACTAACTGTCTCCAGTTCCAGTTCGCTCCTGCTATCACCGCCCCTTTATAGGTGAGCCTTGTAATTGCTCAGGTGCTTTGCATATAAGTCCCAATTTGTTCTCTTGGGATTCAATATTATGCTTTTTATTTTCGAGTTGCCCTCAATGTCGAATCTGATTATTTTGTTATCCGAAATACAAGCTCATTCAACATCCTCCAATTCCTGACCAGCCCGTTCATCAGAGTATTTTCCAGAGTTATGTCTAGTACCGCTTGTCTAGTGCTGGTGACGAATTTTGGAATAAATTCAAGATGATACTCACCTCTTCGGTTGGGGTCGCTGCCCCAGACTTCGTAATGAGCATTGGCATCGCAGCCAAGAAGAAGTGATTGCGCTTTTATCTCACAGTACTTCACCAGTCTAGCAACTTCTGATGTCGCCTCCTGGGAAGTAGCTTGATGCCACAACTGATTCTTGAATTCTTCCCCAGCTCCCAGTGAGACTTGAACAGCCATAAGTTCTCCGGGCGGTAACTTTGAAAGATATATACATATATATTTAAAATTACATTTAAGAATGACAAAATCACTTTGTTTTTCACAAGAGGAGTCCTAAAAACCTGCGTGGTTCCTCCTTGCATACCTCGAATCTGTCCCCGGTACACCCGGGGCTCCTGAGCTAGTAGTATTCCAGTGTTATCTTTAGAATTGCAATTATCGCAGATCTATCTGAGCTATCTTAGTGCTGGCCATTGGCTCCATTATTGTTTAGAGCTCTTCTCTACTGTCTGAATATCACTCTCCTTTTCCGACATGGCGCTTTCTTGCACGTCGCTGTCCACCTTAAGCCCTAGATGTTTTAGGTCTGGGTCGTCCAGCTTCTCCTCTTCCCTGGCCAGCAGGTCTACTTCCCTGCTTGATCCGACATTCCTTCGAAGACCTCGATAAGTTTTCCACCCAATATCGCCTCCGAAGTGTCTTTCCTCGGTTTTTCTGCCAAGTCTATAGTTGATATGGGAACTTCGACCTTTGATCTGCCCTTCCCAGCCCGCCAATTTAGGGACTATAGTCTTAAGGCACAGGGAAGGGTCCTTCATCGCGCAGTCCACCAGTACATGACCTGGTTGAAGCGTATCCCGGTGAACACAAGTTTTGCAGCCCGTTCCTTGCACATCTGCCTGACGACAAGGTCAACGATGGTTTCCTGCTTCTCAGTGTTCTGAGCGGGGAAACGTTTTTGGCAATATTGCCAGTCGAATGCCCTTGATTGCACTAATATAGCTAATGGCGGAATTCTTGACTCCTGTTTTCACACCTGACCTACTCGGGATTTCCCCCCTCTTCGGTTCAAGTTTGGGTTTTTCAGAGAATTCCCCTCAGTTGGGCTAATTTCCGCTGCTCCCCGCTTTCTTGGCTACGATAATGATGGCTTATATGTGTGCTAAGACTCTTAAAGGCCTATTTTGGTTTCAGGCCTTCCTTTAGATAACTCGTGCACCATTTAGCACTTATGCCACTAAGATCTATCTCTGTCTGATATGCTGCATTCAGGCTTGATTTTGCTTATCCTTGGTTTTTGACCAGCGATCTTTTGTTGGTTGTAGTCTCGCAGTATCTCAATGTTAACGTTGGCTCCATTGCTTGACGCCTCAACTTCTCGTTTGTTGGGTGTAATCAACTGGCTCGCAGTGTTTTGGAGATGTGCCTCCGCCTAGATGGCCAATTTGTGTGCTGTATCGGGTCCCGCTTGTTTGGTTCTAGCTTTTTTTTATTATTTTCATTCGTGTGCTCATTTAGTTACTGCGAGTATCGAGGTTAGGGTTACCCACTGAGATGAGCAGTTATTTGGGAGGCTCCGTTCGTTCTGCTACCTTCGACTGCAAACTATACAATGGGCACGGTTCACATGACACCCTAGATTGGGGAATGTGTTTTTCGACTTGCCAGTAAAAATTCTGGAGAGACGTATACCACCCTCAGAGAAAGCAGGTTGGTCCCAGGGAGCTATGTTCCGCGTCAGTCTATCCTGCAGTACACAACTAGACCCCGTTACTAACTAGCATAAATATCATTTTTCAAGTGTAGAGTAAAACAAAACGTTATTAAAATTGGTTCACTCTTTAGCTGTCTGATTGGCTAACGGAGGCATTCTTTTCCAAAAATTCCTACCCCTACTGGGAAAAAGTTTGGTGTGAAAATTCAGAGATAGAAAAAAAGGTTTTGCGTCACTATGGGCAACGATGGGTTTAAGGTTTGGTATGAATTGTTTGCAATTTCTAACAAAGTGTTATGGTTTGTTCTTGATTGTTTATTTCCAATTTATTCGCAATGTTATTCCGTGCCTGGGAGAATTTAAATATAATGTCCAGCTTTAATGGGCAATTCCTTTTATTTAACATGTTTCTCATAAGTGATAACAGTCCAGCTATGAGGGGAGGGGTCTCGCTTTTCTTTTCTTCCTTCGTTGCTGGCGCTCCAATCCCTTGACGTTTTGTTGCTCCTTTAGTGCCTTAAGCTCGTTTTCCATGGGGCCTCCTTGCTACTGGCGTACCCCTGAACCAGAAATAGTGCCCGCCTTTCCAGACGCCCACTTGTTGCCTCCGTTGCTGGGGACGTACTTGAGGACAGGCCTGGGACTCCTCAAAAGTGAGTACCTTCTGTCTGGTGTTTACCAGTTTCTGATCTACTGCTTCCCTGGACCTTCTTCCGCTCGTCGTGTGGTAACTGTGGGAGCAATGATTGCGTACTGTCCGTACACACGGACGGCAGAAAGGATTTTAGGGCTGCCTGTGCAAAAAGAAAGGAGGGAAATTATGGCTCCTATAGCTCGGGAGTGACCCCAGCTACTTCGATTCCTATCTAAGGTTGTTTATGTTAAAATGTTGAAAATATCATGGCAAAGAGAAAAGGAAGAATAAAGCGTCCTCGATATTTTGTAAGTTGGAAAAACAAAAACATACTCAATGTATTACCATTAAGGTACCTTTATATTGGTGACTAAACCATCGCTATGCAGTGCGTACGTGGAGGTACTTCCTTGAAAGAGGCAAGCAAATTACGCCCATGACAAGATTAACGCTCATTGAAACTCGAAATAGCCAGAAGTTGATCAACCGTCTATTTTGGATGCTAGTACTTTCTACTTCTTCGCTGTTTACAGAATTTACGTTATCTCATGCACACTTCCATACAGTCAACTATTTGGAGTGAGCGTGTGGAGCGCTGGCCCTTGTGGGAATTCCTTCACAACGGCCAGTACATCCATCTGTATATTACATTTAACTATTCTTTCTTTTTGTTTGTCGTTTCCAGCTGGGCTTACCATCGGCTGTCATACTTGAATTTAACTTAACAAATATTGTCCGTTGTAATTATTGTAATTGGATACACTTTTTTGACAGCCAAAGTAATGTGATTAGGGAAGTTTTTGTATTTGACGATTTCCACAAAGAACTTGTTTTTGGGTTTTGTGTAAAACAAAATGTCAATCTGGTCGTCTGTCTGCCTTTTTTAAGATTTTGTGTAAAACAAAACCTTATTAAAATCGATTCAATGTCTGTCTGTCTATCACACGCATTCTTCTCCAAAGCGGCTAAAACGGGAACTATGAAATCCCACGCATACAGTGAGTGGCATAAATTTAGGTGGAGTTTAAAGGGGGGC
This sequence comes from Hermetia illucens, assembly GCF_905115235.1. Lineage (NCBI taxonomy): Eukaryota > Metazoa > Arthropoda > Insecta > Diptera > Stratiomyidae > Hermetia > Hermetia illucens. Next base: position 92,792,117 of record NC_051849.1, on the reverse strand, counting down.
TCCCCATACATGCAAAGGGAGGATTCAAACATTTTTTTCACCGGATATAGTTGTGTAGGATATCAAATGAAAGGTCTCGATTTGTACTTTCCGAAACTGATATTAGTTTTGGCATAAATTGCAAAGTGCGTAAGTGAGGAGTCAAAATGTACGAACTTGAAGTGAGACAAGACTCATTTTCGAAAACTACCCAACCTCAAAATCTGAAAAAAATCAGGGTGGTGCGCCCAGATGAAATCTAGGCCTCAAAAGATGTCCCATCCCGGTATCTGCTCAAATAAACTTACTAACAGTATATTACTACTTGTTATAATAATAATTTCGCGCGAATTTACCGCTTCCAAAGCCATGCAAATCAGATGCTGACGTCATAATTACCCGGAATAATTGACATTCGCATGGAATATTAAAGTCGCATTTATGAAGAATCTATTTATCTGCAGCCCTTTTTAAGGTTTTGTCTAAAACACTTCACATAAGTGTTTTACATAAAACCTTCTAATCTTCGAGAGAGAGTCCCATTCCGACACCTGCTCAAATAAATTTACTAATAGTATATTATCAACTTTTAGAAATTGACTAAAAAGCTCCCCTTAAGTTCATCCCAGGTATACTAAATTTTGCACCGTCTCGTGCATACACATGCCAAGTTCCATGAGAATCGAACTATTAGTGTCAAAGTTATAGAAGTTCAAACTTATCAATTTCGTGCTAATTAACAGCATCCTAAGCCATACAAATAAGATGCTGACGTCATAATTAACGAGAATAATTGAAATTCGAGTGAAATATTAGAATTCCATTCAAGAAGAATCTAATTCTCCCTAGCCCTTGTTAAGGTTTTGTGTGAAACAAAACCTTATTAGAATCGAGACGGTGTCTGTCTGTCCGTCTGTCCGTCTGTCTGTCTGTCTGTCTGTCTTTTTTTTTGTGCGTACATGGAGGTGGAAACTCTTAGAAAGATACGTCCGCCGCAGCTCCGCCGCCCGAACGGCGGGACAACAGCGGGCGCGTGTGGGATTCACACCCACTAAAAACCACCCCCGGTCTCTCCAGCCCCAGCCCCGCGGGACCACCATTGAGGTATTACTTCGCGGGGTAGGTTTGCCTTTAGGCACTCATCCTTCTCCTATTTGCAGCTTTCCTCCTTCTTTGTTCTTTCAGCAACTCCTCCTGCATTTGGATGATTGCGGAGCTAACCGCAAGCCACTTCTCCTCGGACTCCAGCATCTCAGTAACCAAGCTCTCCGGGGTCACGCTCCTGCCCAGCACCTGGTTTAAGCTCCTTCTCTCCATCGCAAATCGTGGGCAGTGAAACATCACATGCTTTGGATCCTCCGGTATGTCATCGCATCTGAAACAGTTCGGAGAATCATCCAACCCAAAGCGGTGCAGATACTGCCTGTAGCAACCACCGTGTCCTGTGGTGAACTGGGTAATGTGGTAGTTGGTATCCCCATGTTTTCGCTCAAGCCACACCCTAATGTTGGGAATGAGCCTGTGCGTCCACCGACCTTTCGCAGACTCGTCCCATCTGCGTTGCCAGAGATCAAGCGACTCTGACCTTGCCGCATTTCTACGCTGTGCATGCCCCTCCATATGTCTTGCATTGTACAGGACACTCATTTCTTTGGCCAGAATGTCAACCGGGATCATGCCTGCCACCACCAATACTGCCTCATCTGATGTGGTTCTAAAAGCACTGCAAACCCTCAAAGCCATCCGCCGGCAAACCGAGTTCACCTGCTTCCGTCTCTGAGAGTTTGCAAGCGCCTCTGCCCACACAGGCGACGAGTAGAGCAGGATGGAGCGCACCACTCCGGCTAGCACCAACCTCCGGCAATGTTTCGGCCCACCAATATTTGGCAACATTTTTGCAAGTGCCGTGGTGGCACTGGCTGCCTTTTGGCATGCATACTCTAGGTGCTCCCTAAAACTCAATTTGGTGTCAATTATTACCCCCAGGTATTTGATAGCCGGCTTTGATACGACCGTATGTCCACCGACCTCCACTTTTACAGTATTATTTTTCCTGCGTTTCGTTATCAAGACCGCTTCCGTTTTCGCGTTCGCCAAGGTCAGCCCGGCCTTTTCTAGCCAGGACTTTACCGCTCTCACTGTTTCCGTTGCGTAAACCTCCACATCTTCTGGGTGTTTTGCTGCAACAACCACAGCTAGGTCATCAGCAAAGCCGACAATCGTAGTCCCCTCTGGGACGGGAAGAGCAAGCACGCCATTATACATGATATTCCACAACAGGGGACCAAGTACCGATCCCTGTGGTACCCCGGCTGTGACAATGTACTCTTTGGGGCCCTCATCCGTCCCGTACCAGAGAGTCTTCTCTGAGAGGTAGTTTTCCACCAAATTCGCTAAGTATCCGGGGACACCTATGTCAGCCAACGCCCCTTTAATTCTATTCCAGTTGACCGAGTTGAATGCGTTTTTGACATCCAACGCCACCACGGCACAGCAGCCGCCAGAAATCAGTGCACCTTTTGCCAGGTTTACCACCATGCCAATTGCGTCCACCGTAGAGTGGGCGCGTCGGAAACCAAACCGTCGTTCCGACAAACCATTGCTGGCTTCGACGATGGGCAGAAGTCTGTTGTAGATGACTCTCTCCATCATCTTCCCCATTGTATCCAACAGGCAGATAGGACGATACGACGCTGGGTATCCAGGTTGCTTGCCAGGCTTCGGAAGCAACACCAACTTTTGCTTTTTCCACTGGGCAGCCTCGAATGTGTTGGCGAAAAGATCGGGCCTAGTCTTCACTGCCAGTTTCAAAGCTCGGTTGGGGATGCCATCCAAACCTGGGGCCTTGTTGTCACCGACCCCACCACATATTTCCCGCAGCTCCTCCACAGTTACAGGCGGTATTATGCCGTTATTTGGCTGGACAAAAACTTGCCTTCCCCTATTTTCGTGTTGAGGGAACAGAGTGGTAACAATCTGTTTCAGGAGGCGCGGACAGGTCACCTGGGGTGATTTCCGCAGCCTTTTCATCACCACTCTGTAAGCCTCGCCCCAAGGGTTTATGTCGGCATGGTCGCACAGCTGTTTGAAGCAGTTCTTTTTGCTCCTCCGAATAGCTTCCTTTAGGCGGCCACGCAATTGTTTGTGTGCCTCCTCTCGACCGTCTGGCAAAGCCTCCTTGCCCGAAAACATGCGGCTCGCAAACTTGCGATTTCATTGTTCCACCAGTAGTTGGGTTGCCTACTGGGGAGCACCCGCCTTCTGGGCATAGTAGCATCGCATGCTTCCGTCACCCATCGAGTGATCTGGGTGGCTTTCTCTCCAGCCGTACCATTCAGGGATATGTCGGATTTGAGCACCGCGGAAAACGTGTCCCCCTCGAACGCTTTCACTGTCCAGCCAAGCATACCACCCGGCATTTTGCGAAAACTCTTTTTCGAGCTCGATCCGCCCTTGATCTCTATGCAGATTGCCTGGTGGTCGCTATGAGTATAGTCCTCACTGACATGCCAAGCGATTCTACTGGCTAAAGTGGCACTCACGTATGTCAGGTCCACTATAGACCCCAGGCCCCTTCCCCGGAAAGTGTACGAAGACCCAACATTCGCCAGTACCACGTCCAGCTCCGCGAATGCTTCGAGGAGAACACGTCCCCTGACATTAGTTATCCGGCTGCCCCATTCAAGAGCCCACGCATTGAAATCGCCTCCTATTATGATCGGCCAACGTCCTCTTGCATCCAAAACAAGAGCAGCAAGCATCCGCTCATACTCGGCGAGTGTAGCGCTGGGTGGAGCATAGCAGCTGTAGATGTGGATGCCCTTTACCTTCGCTCTGATGAAGCCCTCCTCCGGGTGCTCCATTATTTCCTGGAAGGCTTGTTCTCCACAAGTCCACAGCGCTGCTTGACCCGTTTCGTCTTTGACCCAAACGCTACCACCGCGGTTTCGGTATGGTTCACTTAGTATCGCCACATCGATGTTTTCTCGCGGATGGTTTGCGCGAGTAGATCCTGCGCCGCCTCGCAGTGGTTGAGGTTGATTTGTATCAACCTCATCTGCGATTTGTGCTAAGGGCTCTCCTGTATTCCGGGCACCTGCTGCTGCCTGCAATGTGCCGATGGTCCACACCCTCCTTTCCTTTGCACAGTAGACAATTTGGGTCAGCTCCGCAGTCCTTGCTGATGTGGCCTTCCACTCCGCATCTCCTGCATTACTTTGACCTGTCATTTGGGTTAGTGCATGACTTCGCAATGTGACCAAAGCCAAGGCATCTAAAGCACCGTTTTAACGCCACCTGTTCCCTAAGGCGACACATAACCCAGCCCATTCTCACTCTCCCTGCTGCTAACAGTTTGAGTGCGTTCTCCACTGGTAGGCTGATGATGGCGGTTTGTGTTCCCCCATAGGCTATCCTTAGCGTTTTCACCGCTGACTCTTGTAGTCCGGCAAGATCGAACTGTTTCTCCAACGCTTCGCGAACCTCCTCCTTCGTCGTGATTTCATCTATATCTTTGCAGATTATAGTGATCTCCGGCCTGCTAGCTCTTATGTCGGCTTCCTGCCCTAAAGTCTTCCCGATTTGGCTTAAGAATTTGTCCGCGGTTACATCCTTGGATTTCTTAAGTTCCAACATAAGATCTCCCTTCTGCGACCGTCTAATACGGCTGACGTTGTCTCCCAAATTGGTGAGTTCGGGGTCTGCCTTCACTTTCCTGAGTATGTCGGCGTATGACCCTTCGCCTCGTTTGGAAATGAAAATCACCTCCGGTCTAATCTTCCTCCGATAATTTCTTTTCCGCGGTTCTACCTTCCTCCAAGCTTCCGCATCCGCCTTTGAAGGTTCGATCCCTTTTCTCGAGGTAGCCACTGCAGTATTTTCCCTGGTAGCTTCAGACGTAATTTTTAATGAACTCCGCCTTTTTGGGAGTTGAGTCCTTTTTTCTTTTCGGGGTTTGCTGGCCTGTTGAGTCATTCAACTTCTCGCGCAGCCTCTTCCCCGGTTTCTCCCCTTTTGTGTTTTGAACCGGCGTTACTTGAGGTGCCTGGTTCACTTTGCCAATCGGCGACTTCCCCACTCGTTCATCCTGGGCCTTGCCGTACGTCAAACGGATGCCTCTTATCATGGCCCTTATATTTTGGTGAATGTTCCTACGCTCCTTTATAAACTCACACAGCTCCATGATCTTTTTACCGAGGGCAGTAAAGGCAGCTCCAGACTGATCATTGCCCAAAACATCGCTCGGGTGAATCGGCGTCAGCGATTCTTCCTCATCGAAGACTCCCGCTATACGCTTCCCACTGGGGGTAGCGATCGTGGGGGCTTGTGCCCGTGTGGGAGGGGATCTGCGAAAAATCGAGCTTCTTCTGAACGGATCCATCACTGGAGTCAGTTCAAGTTCCTCCCGTACGCATGTAACATTAGATGCCACAGTAGCCAAGGTTCCCACTACTGAGGCACTGCGGTCGTTGGATATCGACGGCCGGTAGCCCGCTTGCTCACTCCCAAAAACCGCTGGCACTGGGTTTCCGAACCCTGCACCGTAACTTCATTCTTCTTCTGCTCCTCCATGTTTGGTTTTATTTCTGGGTATCCTTCCCATAGCCAATTTTTATCCACGGGTGGGCGTTTACTTCCCACCTACCCGGCCAGCGCATAAACATGCCCATACACGCACATCTCCGGATGCGTGCATGTGCATGGCCATGACACATTCGGCGAGCATTCCCTTATCCGCACGAAGGGACGCGCCTGATGGGAGATTTGGCAACTCCACACAGGCTGTCTGTCTGTCTGTCTGTCTGTCACACCCGATTTATTCGGAAACGGCTAGACCGATTGTCACGAAAATTGGTGAGAGTATGTAATCTGGTGATCCCTTTACATGCAGTAAGTGGCGCCATCTTGTGTTAAGCTTAAGGGGGGCTTCCCGTACATGTGAATGGAGGGTGCAAATTTTTTTTCACAGAATGTAGCCATGTGGCATATCAAATGAAAGGTCTCAATTAGTACTTTTCGAATCTGGTTCAATATTTGATATTGGATGAAACATAGGGGAGTGAGGGTTCAAAATATGACCCACAAAAAGTGTAACAGGTCTCGTTCTCAGAACCTATCCAACCGAAAAATCCGAAAAAAATCACAGTGGTGCATCTCTACGAAATCTAGGTCTCAAAATATATCCGGTTCCGATATCTGCACAAATAAAGTTAATAACAGTATATTTCCACATTTTAGAAATTTACCCGGCACCCCCCCCTTATGTTCATCCCAGAAGTACAAAATTTGGCATGCTTGTAATGAAGAATATAATGCACAGTTTGGTCAAGTTTGAAGAAAATCCAGCTATTATTAACAAAGTTATAGGGGGTGAAACTTCACAATATTTTGTGAATTTCCTGCACTCTACAACCCGCATGACGTCATCCTCACATATCAATTCGTCAATACCACAACGAAATGAATTCTTATGAATTGGGTCGCAGACAATTATTTTGTTTTAGTTTTTTAGTTATTTGTCGACCCGACATGTGTGTATGTAGGTATATAATATATGCGTGCTAATGAACTTTGCGGGTAGTGCTTAATTCAGTTAGATATAAGACGTAAATCGGAAATATGGGTACGATAAATTTAGATACGTGCATATATGTGTACAGTAGGTAATAGGCAGTTTGTTTGTTTAGGGTGAGCGTGATATCTATGGCTCTAATATGTACGTATGTCTCGTAGTTTGGAAAAATATGAAGGATTATGTTGGATTTGTATAATAACTATATACGGACAGAAAAATGTGCGTCTCTTACATAAGATGAACACAAAACCTTTATACCCGAAGCGCGAGCTTCCGGTATTCCGACTTGTTTATATTTGATGTTGGTTAGATTTTGGACGTGCGCTGATACGTCGATCACAAAGAACACCAGTTGCGGAATGCCACTTCATCCAGGTGGCGTTAATGCTTGAAACATTTCATTACGCAGTTCTCCATTGACTGGTAGCATTGACTCGAGATATTTAAATCGCTCAGTTCTTTCAATGGCAGTAATCTGCCCCTGCAGATATTTAAATCGCTGAGTTCTGGCAATGGTGGTAACCTACCCAGAACTGAGCGATTTAAATATCTCGGGTCAATGCTATAAGTCAATGGAGAACTACGTTATGCTCCTCACATAAGGAAACACAAAACCTTTTATACCTGAAGCGTCAAGCTTCCGGTTTCCCAACTTGTTTATGGTTCGAGGTGGAAATCATAGAAAGACCTTATTTTATTCTCCTCTTCTACAGACAACGACTTTCACTTGCCAGAATGTCCAGTGGGATCGCCTGAGATTTTCCTAAAGGCACTGCACACCTCGCCACTAAGCGGTAAGTTATGTTTAGCCTCCGGTAATTATTCTCACACGTTAGTGCATTCTCCCACACCAGTGCAGAACAGAGTAGAGCGGAACGCTTATCTCCAATTTGCAAACTTTGTGTTTGGTATTTTTGCCGCTTTCGCGCAGGCATAGTCCAAGTGTCCCTTGGAATTGATTTTCATGTCAGTCACCACTCCCTGGTATTTGGTAACCGACTTTTAAGTGACGATGTGGCCAAGAACACGAATACTGATTATATTCTTTTTCCTACGATTAGTAGTCAAGGCCGGCTACGTTTTTGTTTCGCAAGGTCAACCTGGACTTGATGCAATAGCGGGCACTTCAGCACCTTCAGGTTGTTTCACAACGATAACCACGCCTAGATCTTCTTCCAAATTGATTATCGTGTCTCTCAGGATAGATCCCAACAATGAGTCCTAGTCTGATCCCTCATAAGTATCGTATCAAAGAGTCCTCTCCTAGAGTTAACTTTTGAGTAGCTTTTTCAAATAACTAGGGATAACCGTTTAGAAAATACGTTTTTTATTCATTCTGAGCTGGCTGACTTCTACCCATTTTGATGTACAATGATACCATGGCGCAGCATTTATTAAAAGACATCGCGTCCCAAACCAGTTTCAAGCCAGAATGTCGCTTCAATATTGGAAACAGCATCCAAACCGGAAACTTTATTATCGCCGATCCTCCTGCAAATGGCGAAGACGTCCAACGCTTATCTATATTATCTATATTTGGATTCTATCACATAGAGTTTCCTCATATTTGTCCCTACATATTAAAAGAATGCGATCACTGTAACCCTGGACCTGTATTCCAATATTTGTTAGCTCGTTAAGAATTTCATCCACTACCATACTCCATATTAGCGGTGATAGACCCCGCCCTGTGGACAACATGTAGTAGTCTTCATGACAAGAGAATTTGCACCTCTCGATACTTCTATTTGCTTACTCTCGAACATTCTCCCTATCCTTACCCTCTCCCTTATGTGGAGGGAAGAGCGCTGTTACCATCTAATCTTCTCCATTACAAGCCTGCATGTCGCATGGAGTCAGTCTGCTTCCGTGCACGTTTGTAAATACCTTCACGCTTTCTGTTGAATGTTTGCGTACACTTTGCATTTCCTTCCGACGTCTAGTCTTTTTCCAGATGGTTGGTATATTTTTCTTCCTTGGAAGTATACACCAGCAACAGTTTGGTCACCTATTGTTGTAGGTTCGCCCCTTCGGAAAGGCAGCGTCGCCCTCTCGTTATGCGCGTCATCATCTGTGTTACATTTTCTCAAGGCGCACTATCAGGATAATGGCCTACCAATAGCATCTCAACGAATGCATCTTCATCAATAATTTTCACGGACCAACCCTGATTACCAGTTTCGCGGGAATGAACCTCGCAACATTGCCAATATACAATCTGGGGGAAAATGGCCCGGTTCTCTCTCTGGGTATAGTGCTACACTGACGATATAGACTCCTTGCCAATGTGCTGTTTATATATGGCATATCGCCTATTGAACCCGAGCGTGAGTTAAGTAACAACACTTAGTGTGTATTTGTTACACAGTTGTTTCTTTTAGTACTTCCGTACCGTAATATATAATAGAAACAAGACTATTTTAATATCGAAACAAGACTGACGTTCCTTCTCGGTCACCTCGTATTTATATTTCCTTAAAATTGTTTACATAACATACATATGTTCCTTATCTTCTATGAAACTATCTAATACATAACACATATTAACATATGGTTCTTATCTACGTAAAATCCTTCTTAGCTATGTAAAATCCTATCCTTTTATTAGGGTCATTCTGAGCAGAGAAGATGCGCAAATGCATATTCGTTTATTATTCAACAACAGGACATGTTGTGAAAGAAAACATTTGACCTGAGTCGGATATGGAAAATGATAAAGACCAAAATATTTATAAGGGTCATACGGAGGAAAGAATATGCGCAGATGAATCTTCGTGTATTATTATTTAGAACCAGGATTTATGCTGGTTGTTAAAAGATGCCGACGGTGCGGACGGTTCCATAACTCGTGTTCCTCGAAAAGTGTATTCGTAAGCACCAATTCTAGCTCTAGATGCCAGCAATTTTTGCTCTGATGAATCCAAATTTCGAAAATACCATAATTTCTCATGCACGGATTCTGCAAATCTAAATAAAACCACAATGGTATTGTTACAAAAAGAGGAAACTGAATGGTCTTTGCCTTCTACAGAGGAAGGGTACATCTCTCCGAAGAAGTTATTTCGGAAAAGAGGATTCTTTGGAGCAAACATAGATGAAACAAGCTATTACAGCTTATGAGCTCTGCAGGCGGATCTTTGCTTCGACATGGGGAGTTAGACCAATGTCACTCATGTATTATATTGTATTTGTTGTGTGATGGTTAAGGTGATATAAAAAAGTTTTCGCTGTAAGCTAGCCCTGCTGCAAACAACTGTGTGCCTGGCTATTAGCACCTATAGGCACGACATCTGGACCAACTCTAAATATATTACTCAATTGGCAGTCTTTGGGTATATATTGTATATTCATAGCACTGAGGGCAGCCCTTAGACTAATTCGAATAGATCTATGGGGAAAGTCTGGGTATTTGAGGGAAATTATATCTCGGATGCCTTTGCAAAAGAAGGTTCATTTTCTCCCTTTCCTCCCTTTCCGGAAACAATAATTAGAGTGTCAGTAACATTGGCTAATGCTGCCATCAAAACCTGCGAACAAGGGTCCGATAATGGCAGGTAGTTGAGCCTTAATCCTGCTAGATACACCAAACATTTCCTGTAGAACCAAAAATACATACTGTAAAGTTTATCCTGCCAAAAAACACAGGAACAGTTGCAGGTGTGTTGTAGGCATATGTTCAGAATAGGAATTCTTCCTTCCATCCTGTAATGACGAGATCCACGAAACATGTTTTAAGTGAGCCTATGGATGCACCAGACATCAGATTTTTGGATCCTACGATACATAAACGAATCCACGGGGGTCAGAGGAACCGGGTACAATGAACCACTAGGATCTGCCTGCTCAGAGGTTCTGACTCTTCCCCAGCTCACACACCCACACACACCACATGCCTGTACTTGGCGCAAAAACATTATGCTCACTTTTGACATGTTTGGCAGTCCCCTTCTATTTAAGTATGATATCATTCACTACATGCCAGCGCTTTCCGAGTTTCAACCTCTGTACTGAATTTCATGGCAAAGGGGTTGACCATTTCTGAGAATAGTGCGGTGAAAGATATACAGTAAACTGAGTTTTGTAGGAAAAAAAAATATTAAACATTCTTAATACGATAAATTTTTGTTTCAACTAAAACGAAACCTTATTAAAAATTCTAAATGAAAGTGGTATATGGTTATACTGGACGTGCTCATAAAGTAATACCAACGATTTTATTGTAAAGCAACCATAGGATGCAAGCAATTTGCACCGGTCGAGCTGATTTGAGGGGTGCTCCAAACAGTATTGTTAAATTTGTGAAACTCTACTTTGGGATTGTAAGACGATGCACGATAGAATAAACGATTGAAATATGATATGCGATAAGTTTGTGCAGTGAAAACGGCACAAGTTGTACCGATAAAAAGGAGCTGAAAGTACCATATTGTAAACTCCGGCTTCCTCAGAATAAGAAGATAAAAATGACAAGTACGAAATAATACAATTTCTCGTTTACTAACTGCATGAACCACCGCTAGTTCGTATAACATAGACGCAATGTACGAACGCTATAAGCGAAACTTCCTTTGTTTTAAGGTTTTGTGTGAAACAAAGCCTTATTAGAATCGAGTCAGTCACACCCGATTTATTCGGAAACGACTTGACCGATTATCACGAAAATTGGTAAGAGTGTACGACTTATTGTTCCGTTTACAAACAGCAAGTGGCACTATTTTTTGTTAAGTTTAAGGGGAGGCTTCCCATACATGTGAATGGAGGGTGCAAAACTGTGGGGTATCAAATGAAAGGTCTCAATGCGTAGAACTGGTACCATAATTAATATTGGGTGAAACATAGGCGAGTGAGGATTCAAAATTTGACCCACAAAAAGTGTAACAGCTCTCATTCTCAGAACTTATCCAACCGAAAAGTCTGAAAAAAAATCACAGTGGTGCATCTCTGCGAAATCTAGACCTCAAAATACATCCGGTTACGATATCTGCACAAATAAAGTTAATAATAGCATATTTCCACATTTTATAAATTTACCATTATGTCTATCTCAGAAGTACAAAATGGCATGGGTGTAAGGGATAACATAATCCACAATTTGGTCAAGTTTGAAGAAAATCCAACTATTATTAACAAAGTTATAGGGGTGAAACTTTGCCATTTTTTGTTGATTTTGCGCATTCTACAACGTGTATCACTTCATCATTCCATATGGTGAGCTCATATGAATGGGGTCGGAAAGTAATATTTTATTTTAATGTTTTAGTGATTTGTATATGAATATCAATTACTCCAAACAGACATGTGTCGATGTAGGTATAGTAGTGTCTAATTCAGATATTCAGATTCAGATCCGATATTCCGAGTCGTTCAGAAATTACAGTGTTAAACAGGTAAAGAGTTTGCAGCCGCGGCGGTATATAAATTCGAACACAGATATAAATATAAAAAGATGGAAAGCCAATCAACTGTCTAAACTTATTTTCTGTTTGGAATAAAAAGGATAATTCAGTCTAGAGTGAGCACTGAAAGGCTTTACTCAGTTATATTTTGTTGTAATTATTGTGCTGTTTGTGTGTTCAGTGATATTTTTAAATGGGTCGTACGAAGGGAGATCGTTTTATCGTTCAACGTCATGCTCGCACTAAAAAACGAGTATTTCATGGGAATCGATACTTATCAGAGAAGGAAAAGGACTTCGCATCAACATCAGCAAAGAAACTTTTAGCAAGCATGAACATGGAGTTTTGTATATTGTATATTGGATCTTGCTGGAGTTTTCCCCGGTATTTCTGCAAATTTCTGCAAATAATAAAATATACATTGTAGTGAAAAAGGAATGCGTAGGACACGTCGAGAAAAGAATGGGAACACGGCTTAGAAATGCAAAGAAGAATCACAAAGGCATTGGTGGAAAAGGGGCTGGAAAACTTACTGCTAAGGTTATTAACGACCTCACTACATTTTTTGGGCTAGCTATTCGTCGGCACGCAAATTCGATAGAAGAAATGTAGCATGAAATTTGGGTACCTTTCTTCCATAAATATTCTACAGACTAAAATCCTCAGCATTGTCCAGCAGGCGAGGGCAGTTGGTGCAAATAGCGCAAAGTGGAAGATAAAGGAGAACTGGATAGTTTCCACCACGAGAAGGTACATTTGACTGAAGAAGTTCAAACAGTCATCAAACCAATCTATGAAGATTTGTCACGAGATGATCTCTTGAACAGATGTTTAGGAGCAGAGACCCAGAATAAGAATGAGTCGTTAAATGCATTGATCTGGACTTTCGCTCCTAAACACCTTCATGCTGGGGCCAAGGTCGTAGAAATAGCCACTTTTCTGGCTGTAATTATTTTCAATGGAGGATTCAATGGCATTCTCAAAATCCTAGTGACAATGGGATGTCAAGTTGGTCACATATGTCAGGTTTATGCCGACCACCGCAATGAAGCGCGAATTTGGCGGTCCGAACGACGATCGACTGACTTCGCTAAAAGAGCCAGAATTGAAACCAGAGAGCAACAATCAGCCTTACAAGACTTTTTCGAAGAAACGGAGAGACCTCTTTATGGACCAGGTATAGCAGATTAATGATAAGTTAAAATTTTACTGTTACGGTCCGCAAACTAGGATAATTGCAATCAGACTGGTCGTTTTTTTTATTCATAAAAAAAGCCGTAAAAAAACACTAAAATCCAAAAAATTAAGTATAAACGTCCACCAAAAATTTACCTTTTAACATTTTCTAATTATCCTAGTTTGCGGACCGTAGAATATTGTCCACATTAAAATGCCGTTTAGTTTTTTTTCCTCAGATGAACACAGCGCCCTCCGGCGTGGCAGCGGAAAAACACCTTTTTTGGAGATGGGTGCATAAATTGACACGTATTCTAGTTACGATATCAAGCTGAACAAGTCGGGAAACCGGAAGCTAGACGCTTCAGGTATGAAAGGTTTTGTGTATTTCGTTTATAAGGAGATTTGGACGTGCATTTGTCCTATTAGCATGTAGCACGTAAAATATTCATATATTATGTATGTGAAAAAAGCCACTTTCAAGTGATATTGACATTCATAGTCTTGAATTTGCAGAGGAGCGCAGATTTGACCTAGTATAACTTTGTTAGTAATAGTGCGATTTTCACCAAATTTGGCAGGATCATGATCCATACTGTAGCCTACATTGCTGCAAAATTTTGTGATTCTAGGGTGAACTTAAGGGGGGTTTTCCTGTCAATTACTAAAAATTATAGTAATATACTATTATTAACTTTATTTGAACAGGTATCGATATGGAGGGTATTTCGGAGCCTAGGCACCATATAGTGGCAGCCCCCTGATTTTTTCCAGATTTTTCGGTTTGGTAGTTCCTGAGAATGGGTTCGTTAAAAAAATGATCACTTTCAACCCCCCGCACTCCCCACCTTTTCAGCAAAAGTCAAAACTAATACCGGCTTCGAAAAGTACTAGTCGAGACCTTTAATTTGATACCCCACATGACTATATTTGATGAAAAAAAAATTTACACCCCCCTTTTGCATGTATGGGGACCCCCCCTTAAATTCATTGTAAGAGGATGTAACTTACTATATGCGTGAGCGTTCACAGTTCCCATCTTTCTACCAAATTGGGTGTCAATCGCTATAACCGTCTCCGAGAAAAAGGCGTGTGACGGACAGACAGACAGACAGACAGACAGACAGACAGACAGACGGACAGACAGACAGACAGTAAACCGATTTTAATAAGGTTTTGTTTTACAAACAAAACCTTAAAAAGTGATCACATATACTGAAGATATCAATAAACACGTTTCTGTCTTTATCCAGTCCTCCAAAATAATTTTTCAAAAAAAGGCAAAAAAAACGGCCTTCAACGGGATGACCCCCTTAAACCAACCGCATTTAATATACGTACTATAGATGTAAATATGTATACTTTTGTGCACGAAGTAAATCGGAAATATGGTTACGATCAATTTATATACGTCCATGTACATATATGAATGTACAGTATTCGGAAATAGGCAGTGCATGCACCTACGTTTTGTAGTTTGGAAAAATATGAAGGAATATGTTGGTTTTGTAGCTGTATACGGGTGACAAATGTGCGTTGAAATTTCTTATATGACAAACACAAAACCTTTATACCGAAACCGCGAGCTTCCGGTATTTTGATTTGTTTTTTGACGAGATTCTAAGCAGTTTGCTAGGAAACTGTTAACTCTTTTGTCGCTAAATTTGGCGGGAACTCGTGGGCTGTTAATCCTCCCTTTACATGCAATATACAGCATAATTTCGCATTTAGTTTACGGGGGCACCTTGTACCCGTGCATGACACAAGAATTTTTACTACCCTTTCACAGATTCTCAGGATTTCTGTCTAAGCTGCTACTTCAACCGTAAAACTGCAGCAATGATGAATTGGTTTGCCGAGAGATGGCGAACTCCAGCGGCTTAACTCCGTGAGTGAATTGATAGTCGAAATGATTGATGTTAATGTAACTAGCCTTTCATCTAGTAGAAGTATAACCTCACCGGCTGTAATACGCTTAACGTGGTGGAATGCCGGTCCTACTTGTTCAGCTGTTCATTATAATTTTAATTATGGGAGTGATTTAAAGGGGTTGAGCATACTTATTTAGTGAACTGTGTTTACTGTTCTGTATTGAAAAATTTGCATAAAAAGTTCCCCGTATAATAAAAATATAATATGTATCATATTCAATCGCTGACCCTAATTCAATCAAGTACATGATGCCTTATTGTATTTTTGAATCAGAACTGATGATACCATCATGTCATCAGAGTGTAATTTGGGGAAGGTTGCCCGCTGACGCGTTTATTTGCGAAAAAGGCACCTAAAACCTGGTTGGTTTCTAATGCGGCAACTTTGCATCGTCTTCTCAAGATCTAAATAATTCCTCATATTGTATTCTGCTACCTAAGTGCGTTGTGTTATTCTTAAAGCTCCCAAGCCCAAATAAAGGAGGAAGGGTTCAAAAAACGCACTTTGTTCTATACTCAGTAATTTAACTTGGCCGAAACAAATATGTGTCTGCACCCTAAATGTCAGAATTCCTATTGACAGACGTAAGAGTCCTTTGAAGGAGGTGCGTTGACTATGTGCAAATGAAAGCCACGAAACGCCTCTATCATCAAACACTGCCAGTACGATGCATGGGGGTTAGAGCGCTGGCTTCTCAATCTCACTGTCTTGGGTTTTAATTCCCGTCAGATCATGGACGTATGTTTTGTGATTGTCTGCCTTCTGTGAGCTTATCGACTGTACTACATATACTGTTACGATAATAAAACTGTACTCCACAAAGGAGTAGACAAGTGATAAATAGAACATTGGCCAATTGGAAAAGAAAACCAACCGGGACGCAAAGAAAGCGATCGTTGATACTCAAGTAGGAAATTACAAAGCTCTTGTTGGTAAACTGGGCACTTGGAACGGCGAAAAATATCAAAAAGATCTGCACCGACTTCTCAAAATTCGGCACCAGCACCCATACGATACGATTTCTGTTGCATTAATATCCAACGTCTAATGTGCAATACACTGGCCCGCATAATAAAGCTGATTCAAAGCAACTTGTAGAAAAGTGGAAGGATCACATCATATAACACGGCGTAAAACTAAATTTGAATACAACATAATTTTTGTCCACCGATTGCAATGAAACAGGCAACACCCATGTCAGTGGGAACGATCTGCCCACGACAATTTAAATAACTCGAATAAATGCTGTCAACCAACAGCATATGATAAATAGCGATTTGAAAGTCGCTCGACTCCATCGATATCAGGCCTTTATCCGAGTAAAGTGTCGCAATAGAGCAATAAGTGTCGACGACGTTTCTGACTATGACAAAGGCCCAAGTAAAAAAAGATTGTATGTTGTTGCCTCCTGGTACTCAGGTTGCTACCAAATTTAGTGAATGAACTCTTCAATTTAATTTCATAATTGGTTTGTTATTACAATATTATTATTGCAGTTGTCAGATGAATGCTACCTATCTTATTGGAGAAACCAATCAATAAGTGATGAGATGATACAATAATGGTTTTTTGCCTCATTCTAATCCTGTTCACATTGAACTTTTCCACAACTGTCAAAACGCTCGAATCAATGGTGAATATTAAGATCGCCTTTTCAAAAATCTCTTGACAGGGCTGGCCCAAGACCATTATTTTATTCTAGTGTTCCTAGACTGTTCTGGGCTTTCCCTTCCCCTGGTTGTTTGATTTTATATGGCTTTTCACCGTCAGCATTACTTTCTATTTACTAATTCGATGGAATATAGTTTCAAGAATTATCCTCCAAAGTTTCAAGTCGAAACTCGCAATAGTTTTTAAAAGAATTTTCTATGAAGAAAAGTCATGAAACTTTATACAAGTTACTAACTAACAAGAAAACACAAAACACATTTTTCAACTGAATTGTATTTGTAACACTCTTTTTTTGCCGATACTTTTTGAGATTGCTTGACCATTTATTATGTGGTTTTCTTCTTTCTTCTTTTGTTTTATTGTCTGGACTTGTCTTTAAAAAACTGCATTTAAACTTAATCAGTTTGTATACTTCGAGTAGTCACAAACATCTAAACATCCATTTTTCTCAGAATCGATTTTAATAACTTTTTTTTATCAAAAGGAGGTTAAATGGGTTCAGATACACAAGGTAAAGTTCCTAATTGCCTTCAATCCGGCGTATGTCTGGATCAAGTCGACTCTCACCTAGCCCTGTGTAGCCCTGTGTAACCATGAGCCAACATGAGCGGCGTCCCAGTGCACACTCTAATACAGAGGCCGCTGACCCTGGCAAGAGATATAAATTGTACCCACCCATATGCAATGGAACAAAACAGTGGAGCATATACCGCACGTGGCAGACTAGTTGTACTAGAAAATCTACCCTCTGAGGAGGTCGGTCCTACGGATTCTTCGGAGGACCTTTTATTGCATTTGATTGATACTTTTAGTAGGAGTCCGAGGTTTACGAGATCATTACCATCGATCAAACACGTAATTCAAGAAACAACAAAAATGTCACTAACACCAAAGGAAGGAAAACTTAAAATTAGAATTGGCCAGAAAAACTGACCGGATCTTGCAAACAAGAAGAGCGTCTAAGAGGCAGACTTGTCACCGGAAATCATTAGAGAAAATTCCGTAAAACGCGATAAAGCGAAAAATCTAACGAAATTGAAAGTAAAAGTTCTTCCACCGATTAGTATAAGAGAAATAGATAAGCGCCAGCAAGTGAAAAGCCTCCTATCGGCAGCCATGATAAAGGAGTAATCAATGTTTGGAAAGTACATTCTGTAAACGAAGATGACTACAGAACCCTCTCGAAAAAGCTTAACATGGATAAAATTCAATAGTACGCGCATGAAGACAACAATAGGCTTCCGAAGGTTATTGCTAGGGAACTCCTCCCAACGTCTCAAAAAAACAAGATTGTTGTCTTGGTAAAGGTATTGTGATCGAAATGGAAGTTGTGTGAAATGTGCTAGTGACCATGAATCTACAAAATGTCCAAACAACAGATGTTCCCCGGCAAAATGTTTAAACAAGCCGATTACAAAGGCAATAGCGCAAGAATTACAGCAGCTAAGACTTAAAACACCGCTGTCACTAAAGTTGGCTGCTCCCGAAAAACAACAAACCGAGCCACTCAAAACCAACCCAACGCCTGTTGCTAGGTCCAAAAAAATGGAATACTCGCAGGTGGTAAGGCAAGGTACATTAACCAAAACAAAAAAATGACGATGGTAATCAAATACTGAAAACTATTTTAGGTGCACTCGAAAATATCAAATGTAAAACTTGACGGACAGAAAATAGTAAACAAACAAATTTTTGACAAACTTAAACAGTAAACAGTAAGGAGACAAAAATATAATAAGGAAACAAATGAAAAATATCCTGAAAATCGTAACATGGAATGCAAATGGGCAACAGTACCTGCAAAAGTTAGAAGTCTTTCTTAATACTGAGAAGGCAGACATATGCCTTATCTCAGAAAGCTCACGGGGCCTCCGAACGCGGCTCCGAACAGCTTCACCAGAGAGGGGAACTACAATTTTCTTTAAAAAGACACAATGAAGAACAGAAAATTTAATATGAAAAACTGCAGCTTGTTACTATTGGTGTACAGCCATTTAACAAAGTTAAAAAGATCTCCACAATATACTCTCCGCCCCTATCGGGTGTTAAAAAAGAAAACTTCGCTCGACTCTTCCAGTTCATCGGAATCCCCTTCAGGTTAGGAGGGGACTTTAATGGAAAAAATGGATTTTGGGGATCTAGGTTAACAACAGCCAGAGGCAGAGCATTGCTTCAACGAAACAAAGTGGGCTGTATTCAAAAAGCACACCCAAGAAAACCTTTGCATAAATACCAAATCAATACTGCTTATCAATTCGAAGGGAAGTTCGATCTGCTAACAATGAAGATACAACAGACGGCTTGGAAAAGCACTTCTGCTCATCATGGACTGCCAAAAAAGTATACTGACTCTCCTGCGGATGTTAACCAACTATCTAATCTAATACAACCTCACCAATTCGGTTTCCGCGAAAAGCATTCCACAATCCAACAGCTGCACAGGAATGCATTAGAAAGCAAGTCGGGAAACCGGAAGCTGGGCGCTTCAGGTATGAAAGGCTTTGTGTATTTCCTTTATAAAGACATTTGAGTGTGAATTTGTCCCATTAGTACGTAACACGTACATATTATGTGAGAGTATCCACTTTCGGGTGATATTGGCATTCTCGAATTTCCAAAAAAGTGACAAATTTGACCTATTATAACACTATCCACTATCCCTTTTGGCACATGGAGAAACGATAAATGCACAGAAATACTGTGCCCAACTCGAGGTGTTAGTAATAGTGCAATTTCCACCAAACTTAGTAGGATCAAGCTCTATGTTATACCTACATTGCTGCAAAATTTCGTGGTGTTACGATGAACTTAAGGGGGTTCCGCGGCCAATTACTGGGAATTATAGTGATATACTATTATTAACTTTTTTTGAAGGAATATCGGTATGGAAGGTATTTCGAAGCCTAGGCATATAGTGACAGCCTCTTGATTTGTTTCAAATTTTTCTGGTGGTTAGTTTCCGAGAATGGCCCGTTAAATAAATGATCACTTTTGACCCCCCCCCCCCCCCCCGAACAAATGTAAAAACTCGCAAAGTACTAACCGAGACCTTTCATTTGATACCCCACGTGACTATATTTGGTGAAAAAAAATTTACACCCCCCTTTTACATGTATGGGAACCCGTCTTAAATTCGACGTAAAAGGATGTAACTCACCATATGCGTGAGCGTTCACAGTTCCCACATTTCTACCAAATTTTGTGTCAATCGCTACAACCGTCTCCTAGAAAAATTCGTGTGACGAATAGACAGACAGACAGTAAACCGATTTTAATAAGGTTTTGTGTTTACACAAAAGTACGGAAAGTACTGATTAGGGAAGTCATCAAAGACTAAGTATAATAATTAAACATACGATCACATAAAAATAACGAAGTCCGAAAATGACTGATATCGCTGACATAATGAGATGACTGAAAAGAGTATAGCCAAACGACTTGCAACATAACATAAAGAATGCCTAAAGATATAAGCTACTAAGGAACGAAGCCAACCAAAGTGCTGAGGTGGACCGCAGGGTTTCAGAAAACTGCTGGAAATGTCCGCCGTAGCTTGGCGGGCGGTGGTTTTTGTGGGTAAAAATCCCACACTCTCAGGGATCATAAACCCTGAGGTTGTACCTTTGGATTTTTCCACCTGCTTAAAAAAACAAAAATCGAAATGATCGGAACACTCGTCATTATCGTCCGAACTAGGATTTCCGAGATTCGTTGACATTAAGTCCCTTTTTCCCTGTTTTAGATCAAACATGAGGGCAATTTTGAAATCCAATTTTTTGAAAACTGCCTACACTTTATTTTCTCAACTAATTCCATTAGTTCTAAATCTGGTCTTAAATACGTGTGTTCTAAACAACACTAAATATCCGCTCTTTTCTTCGGTTCCATGGCTTGGTCAACAATGCAGGAGAAGTTGGATCACGTTTCAAAAAGGAGCAATTTCCACATCAATACAATAACAACAAGTAGATACATTTTCTATTCGAATTTCAACAAGTCAGCAAACTGGAAGCTGGGCGCTTCAGGTATGGTAGGTTTTGTTTGCTTCTTCTATGAGTTCGAGAATTCGACTGTAGAACTATCCCATCTGTAAGTAGCCCGTTAGGTATATGCATTTAGCATGTCAGATTTAGTACTTCGGGTTGTAAATTTACACGGTAAAGACGATTTTGAGCTACTGTAACTTTGTTACTAATATTATGATTTTGATCAAACTTGGAGATAATATGCTTCATATTATATTTTACAGTACCAACTTTTATAACTCTGGGATAGACTCAAGGGGGGTTTTACTCAATTTTCCCAAAAATATTGTAATATACTATTATTAACGTAATTTGAACAGGTATCGGTATGGATAGTATTTTGAGGGTTGGGGATCATATAGAGAGACCTTCATGAATTTCTTCAGCTTCACCGGCATCAAAAAGTACTAGTTACTATTTACACCCCTCTTTTACATGTATGGGAGCCCCGCCCCTAAATCTCAAAACTAGATGGATATCACCCACTGCATGTCTGGGTATAGCCGTTTGTGAGAAAACTGCGTGTGACAGACAGACAGACATTCAACCGGTTTTAATAAGGTTTTATTTTGCAAACAAAAATGAAAAAAAAATGCAAATGAATATGTTACTTCAGCTTTGAGCAATCACAATTTTAAAAACATTTTGCTAATTGCGCGCTGAGTGTGAAAAGTGCTCTTAACACAATGCCCTCCATTGACGGGCATTATTGAGAAGGGTCAACAAAATTATTGTTTGAAAATGTAAGATAACATGTTATTAGGTCAACGCGAATGTGAATTGGCATCATACCCCTCATAAGTCCCAAAGAAGTATGATAGTAGTTAGGAAACCGGAATCTCCATTGATAGATTAGGAGCTAAATTTTTATTACTTTAAAGAAGTGTATCTAATGTTATCTGCATAATCTGGATTGTTGAATTACAATATTCAGAACAACCATCGAGTTTTATGTAGCTAAAAAATACTGTTGCAAGGACCATTCATAATGCTCGTTATAGATTTTATACCACTTCTTTTTTCCGACATTGAAATATAACAACGAGAAACATTTCATTGTCCTCAACTCTAAACCATCTCGCTAACAGCACATGCATGTAGATAATTCAACTCTTATCTCCTGCTAATGGAAAATAAAATCTACTTTCTCCCCGACTTGATATGTATATAAGTGCGGTACCATAATCTAATGGTTATACACCGAAAAGAAAAGCGATCTCAACAGTACTCAAACCGAAACCTCTATTCATGCGGTAAAACAATGCATCCGGAGTTTATCACTCCTACTCATATGAAGTAAGTTGGTCTCTCGCAAAAGGAACAATAGCAAGGGTGTCGCATTGAGTAACATAGTTCGGGCGAAATGGCTCGCTCGGGAGTTACATAACATACATGGGTATCCCTAAAGACTGCGACGACATCATCTCCTTGTGCAAACACATTTCATTTCTCCAAATGCCATTAAATGTAATTCCATTAAAATTGTTCGAGATACACTATCTGCACTTGATAGTGTCTCCCTTGAATGTAGTTGGCATCGAACAAGGACTTCCATTAAGCTCTATAATATCAGTGAAGACTGCTACTCTTCTGTTGTTGTAAAAACCCTCTCCGAAATGCAATCCCTCGCATTTTGTAATTGCACTGAATTCGAATTCCAAACACGTTTCAATATTAATGTCATATCACGGGATTACAATGTCCTGACTATACTATGCCTGCAAATTACTTTTTCCGATTTAGACTGTGATAGTATGGGAACTCCTCACTTGGCACTGTTGCAACGAACCTCATTTCTGAAAACTTCCGGCCGCGGAGGCTCCTTTTAATTGCATGTGACGTAAATTAAATTCTCAACGGAAAATGGGATTTGAATCAAATTTAATGGTGAGAGGAACCGATCTACAAAATTTGCATATGCTCCTGGGATGCCGAACAAAACTAGTCCAAATAAGAATGATTCAAATTACTACAAAGTGTATCAGTCTTTAGCACTTCGTGTTAATGCAAGGAGTTTTTGGCGCACGAATCTATCACTCAAACTTGTATTGCAGTTTCTTTTCTGAGTTAAATTGGCCCAAGTAACCAATTTCCATTCTTCAGTAATACATAGAATATTAAATTGTCTACTCGTTGTGTCGCAGTAAAAGACTCTCATATTTCAGAAATTCAAATTATCTGTTTCGCTAGATTTTACTGAAAGATAGCCAGGTAACGTAGACAATAAAAGTGATTGTTAGATTCATTGCAAAACTTTGAAATGTGATTATTGCGTCGCATAATTTCTTCAATATCTTGTCCTCTTCTACCTGCTGGATGATAACATTTTCCCGATATTACAAAAGCAAAGCACTCAGTACACAACGTAGCTTATTCCCGCTTTCTCTATATCAGGTACAAGTTACTTACAAGCCCTTCAAACTGGAGCGGTGCTGAGCCGACGATCCGTCACCAACGTAACGGAAGGCTTAAGTGGCAATATAACTGCTGTCAAGTGCTCTCTGCCGTTTAAACAAACCGCACCCTCGCTCTCATCGCAGATCCAGTACCGGATTTCATACTACCTGAAATCCAATTTAGTTTCAATTTCAATTATCTCCGCCAGTGGGCTTCCATCCACAAATGTTTTCAACGCAACCATACCTGGCCATGTGCCGCACCGGCAGAATATGGATTCTACGCAAAACAGTAATATAACTTCAAAAATGATTTCTTCATCGGAAAGGGGATGGCGACTTTGTTAGAAAGTCGATAGGGCTGCCAGTGCAATCACGTCCTAATAAATCTTGCTTCTGTTAGAATCTTTCTACAATTCTAAGGATTCTTCAGTTAGTCCTGATTGCTTACCTGATACACGTTCGGTCGGTTTTTGAAGATACAATGACACATTTTTTTTCCAATTACAACCATAACTGAAATCACGGGGACGAAAACACTTCTACCCCAAAAATGGCAAGGCAACCAGCCAATTTTCATCCTCGAAATTCGGAATTCATACTCAGGTTGCTGGGAAACATCGCGCTTTTTCACTTTACGATGCCAGTCAAGCGTTTTTCATAACTTTGTCGAGTGTACGCATCAGAGAAGCTGGAAACGAGGTGATTTTCATTAACTGCAATACCGCTGTAGATGATATGCAATTTGGGGACCATTGTGGAACTGCCATGGTAACTGAATAGGCTGGTTTAAAGGGATCTATAGCATACTTAAAAGTTTGCTTTAGGAGATACACTTAAAAACATACAACACAGTCTAACCAATATAATCTTTCAAAGTTTATTCCGCATTATAAAAATGGGTGGGATCTAAACCCCCGTTTTCAGTAAAGATCGTGGATGTTATTTTACCAAGGGCGATTGAAAGCTCAGTGCTAAGCTCCCTTCTTTTATGTACCACTTGCTTTCGGAACCCATTATTTTCAGTTGTAATGAAATGGACACTATGAACAGCCCTTCCCATCCATTAAAATGTTTCCAATGATATAGACTACATTCCGGAAGCTGCTACTAACATTTGAAGTGTAAGCGACCTCTGACCTTAACCTTCCGAATGTGAGCAAGTTTTGTGATTGGTAGCGACTTTTTCCATGGCTTTCTCTGCAAGAAACCTACCGATCAATTTAATTTTTAAAAGTGGGAAATTGTAATGAGTGGTTAATGTTTGCGATGGCTAGAATGACTCTCGGTATTTACTTTTGGTAATCCAGATGTAAGTGCTCTGGGTTGCGCTCTGAAAGAGAAAAGGGAGAGGAAGAGTAAACTGTATACTTCCAAGGTAAAGGTTTTGTGTTCATCTTACGTGAGAAACTTTACCAGTTTTTCCATTCTTATAGAGCGATGAATTCGAAACATTACCTCATATATTTCCAAACTTCAACACATACATATTAAATACATAAATATTATAATAATAATAATAATCGTTGGCGCAACAATCCATATTGGATCAGGGCCTTGAAGTGTGTTAGAGCACTTCATTCAAGACCGTAACGGTACACTACAGTAGACTGTAGGAGGCAATGTGGTCAGCATTGCGCTCGCCCGAGATTATTACCCTGATTTGACTCAGGTACTCATTCACAGCTGAGTCGACTGGTATCCGACGTCAAATCACGATGCAAATTCCACTGCCACCAGTGAGATTTGAACCGCGACCTTCCGTATGACAGCCTGGTGCTCTAACCACTGAGCTATCCGGACACTTATTATGGTCATCCACACATATTATGGTCATCCTAAATGCAAATACGTTGCCTATTATCGACTGCTGTACAATATATCTCCTCTTTTTCTTTAGCCATTGTATCGTTCACAAATGAGGTCGGGTCGTCGTGATCGGTTGCGCCATTTGATTTTATCAATGGCCTGATCTGGATGTAGTGTCGAGGCCTTGAAATCGCCATTCAGCATATCAAGCGACCGTTGTTTCCACTTCGATGTTCAGACCTATCTTGGAAAGTGAATTCTCGTTCCCGGGAATTAGATAGCCATAACATCGAAGGCGCCTCTAACGCAGTCTTTCCACGATCGGCGTAACACCACATCGATCGCGGATATCCTCATTTCGGATGTGGTGAAGAAGTGTGACGCCACCGGTTCAACGCAACATCTTCGTCTCCATTACCGTAAGGCGCCGTTCACTCTCCTTTATAGTCGGCCAACACCTAGAACACTGAGGGCAGAGGGCGGACAACACTGCGCTAAATTTTAGATTTGAGACTTTCGTTGATATACCAATCACAAAGATCACCAGTTGTCGAACGTCACTTCACCCAGGTTGCGTTAAGGCATGAAGCAATTTCATGAGATCGGTCGTAAAAAATTCAGCTTTATTCAGATTCAATCTGGAACCGAACTGCATTGCATGAGGCGATCATTTAAATTTCGAGCAAGTTGCTCCAGATCGTTTCTTCTATGAGACGTTCGGAAAACATTATCTACATAAAACAGTGTATAGGCGCAGGACGTTAGATGCCCCGTATGATAGTGTCTATAACAAGAGCGCACGAGCTCCTCTGGTACTAGGTGTTGTCGCAGAGCATACCAGATGAGTTCATGTGGCACACGGGCAAAGGTTTTCGTAAGATCCAGAAATGTAATATAAATGAGGCGATATTTCTCACGCAAGCAAGTATTGCGTCAACAGTTTCGCAGTTCTTGACAAACCCGGATTGATTCAAGGTTGTTTGAACGTGCAAAATCCCCAGGCTATGGACAGCAATTGGATCGGACAGTACTTTGAACGTTCTGCTGGACTACATTCCCTTTTCCATATCGAAGTTGTGGTGTTTCCTGGCCAGTCAGATGGTTAACTGTTCTGAATAACCTAATTGAAGAATTTACTGAGACATAGTGTTGGGTCCCAATTCTTCGCTTGCCGGAGCCCAGAGGCGATGTTGTCAGGTTATGTTGCTTCCCCAATTTAATCTGTTTTATTGCTTCCTCGACTTCGGTGGCGTTGAAAAATGGAATTCCGTCAAGCACAGCACCGTTCTTGGGGGTTGGTGTCCACTTTCGGTCAGTCGATATAGATACCTCTTCCTATCCCGAGTGGACAGTTTATCGTAAAGATATTTGTTTTGGACTGCTGGGGTGACAGCAATCGCTTTGTTTGCTTCTCGCTCGACATTCTTATAAATTTGCCAATTAATCAGTGCTTTAACGTTGAGAAACCAGTGGAATAGACGTCTCCCTCTACGGATCTTCATTTCAAAATCGCCATTCGGAAGTCAAGTTACTCGATTGATAAACCGATTCCGAGGGTT
The DNA here is from genome assembly GCF_905115235.1 of Hermetia illucens. NCBI lineage: Eukaryota > Metazoa > Arthropoda > Insecta > Diptera > Stratiomyidae > Hermetia > Hermetia illucens. Next base: position 92,765,600 of record NC_051849.1, on the reverse strand, counting down.
GCATAGGCTGCTTTGTGGATCGTCTCTTTAACTTGGTTCCGCGATTCTTCCATATCAGCAATGACTGGTAATTACGTAATTCAAATCATTTCTTCTTTCTTCTCACGAAATCCCCAGCACTTAATACTTAATACGCGACGGGCCAGTACGTTGATCACGCTTTTCTACCGCAAGACGGCAATTAACGGCTTGTTAAGATGTTAAGGTGTGCTAGTCTCATATAAAACAGCTTTGCAGTCAGTGACGATGGCTAAAAGTCGGCGTCTTATAAGGATATAGTCGATTTGCATTTTACTGTTCCCACCATAAAATATACCGTAGGAAGGTGAAACAATCATTTGCTGAGCCATGTATTCACAAATGAAAATTAACTCTATACTCGCCACCCTCATTGCTTACTTGATACCCTTTTCTCATATGGCGCCTGTTACCGTCAGCCTTTTCATCTACTTGACCGTTGAGGTCGGTAAGGAGCGTATTTCGGAGCCTAGGCATCATTTAGTGGCAGCCTCTAGATTTTAGTTCCCGGTCCGTTAAAGGATTGATCACTTTTGACCCTTTGCACTCCCCACGTTCCCAACAAATGTCAAAACTAAGACCGGCTTCGGAACTATATTTGGTTAAAAAAATATTACACCCTGCCTTTTGCATGTACGGGGACCCCCTTTAAATTCGGCATGAAAGGATATAACTCACTGTATGCTTAAATGTTCACTGTTTCCACATTTCCACAAAATTTGGCATCAATCACTGTAACTGTGTGACGTGTGACGGATGGACATACAGAAAGACGGAGTGGCGCAACACCAACTGGCGAATTTAGACACACCTTTTGATTTGTAAATAGGTGTTCATGCACTTTTCTTTTCTGACTGTGCATGGGCTAGTGTTTGCTCATCTATCTCTCTCGGACCAAAACGGCTATGGGAAGGATACCCAGAACATAAAACTACCATGGAAGGCGTGAGAAGGAGGAAACTTACGATGCAGGGGCTCGGAACCCCAGTATCGGCGACGTTTGGGAGTGAGCAAGCGGGCTCCCGGTCGTCGATATCCCTTAAATACAGTGCCTCCGTGGTGGACAACTTGGCCACCGTGGCATCTAATGCTACAAGTGATTTGGATCTGGAGAAGGAGGTGCTCAAGCGAAATGCCATTCTACCAAGAACACCAGTGACAAAATCGAAGAAATATGAGTTGAAAGCAGATCACTGGACAACAAAAACGGCAACAACACGGACCGCACATATTCAAGAGGAGCGACAGCAGGAGGTACTCCAGGACCAGGAAAAGGACCCATTCAGAGGATGTTAGACAACTTTGAGATCTCCGCCAATGCCAAACATCAAACAAGTCGGGAAACCGGAAGCTAGACGCTTCAGGTATGAAAGGTTTTGTGTATTTCTTTTATAAAAAGATTTGGGTGTGCATTTGTCCCATTAGCATGTACCACGTAAAATATGCATATATTATGTGAGAATAGCCACTTTCAAGTGATATTGATATTCATAGTATTGAATTTGCAGAGGAGCGACAGATTTGACCTAATATAACTTTGTTAGTAATAGTGCGATTTTCACCAAATTTGGCAGGATATACTGTAGCCTACATTGCTGCAAAATTTTATGATTCTAGGGTGAAATTAAAGGGGATTTTCCTGTCAATTACTAAAAATTATAGCAATGTTCTATTATTAACTTTATTTGAACAGGTATCGGTATGGAGGGTATTTCGGAGCCTAGGCACTATATAGTGGCAGCCCTCTGATATTTTCCAGATTTTTGAGTTTGGTAGTTCCTGAGAATGGGTTCGTTAAAAAAGGACCACTTTCAACCCCCCGCACTCCCCACCTTTTCAACAAAAGGCAAAACTAAGACCGGCTTCGAAAAGTACTAACCGGGACCTTTAATTTGATATCCCACATGACTATATTTGATTAAAAAAAAATTTACACCCCCCTTTTGCATGTATGGGGACCCCGCTTAAATTCATCGTAAAAGGATGTAACTCACTATATGCGTGATCGTTCACAGTTCCCACCTTTTTACCAAATTTGGTGTCAATCGCTATAACAGTCTCCGAGAAAAATGCGTGTGACGGACAGACAGACAGACAGACAGACGTACAGACAGACAGAACCGATTTTAATAAGGTTTTGTGTTTACACGAAACCTTTTTTGTGTTTACACAAAACCTTAAAAAGATAAAACGGAGAGAAGGTCAATGAATGCTAAATGTGAAGGCCTGTTTAAAAATAGTAATCCGGTTAGGACTCATGAAGGGAAGAACCTTGATCCAGATGAATCACCCTTCACGCAGCTCGGTGCAAAAATAGTTGAGCTGTTCGAGTTCATCAAGGACAAGCAAAATGAGCACCAAGCCATAAAAAATATGGTGAGAGCTAGTAGAATGCTCTACAACAAATCGCAGCAGGAGGAACGAAATTCCAAGGACAAGTCGAAATCTGCTACCCCAACGGAATCACAGGTGACCAAAGTGACACCTAATCGTATTGCAATAAACCTGCCACCAAATAAGAGAGCGGAAAAAAGATATGGATCCTCTGGGCTCTGGGCTTAAGAGGAAAGAGGCCATACAAATATTTTCGAAAAACCGCACTAAAAGCACCGAAGAAAGAAAGCAGGTCCCTCAGGTGCGAGCTACTGCAACCGAATAGGTAAAATCCAAGGGGCATGAAAACGGAGAGTCAAAGAAAAAGGCAAAAGTGCGAATTCGACCAGAAGCAATCGTGATAACTTGTCCTACGCGAAGATACCGAAAAAGGTCAAAGCTAACCCCGACCTGAAAAATCTAGGCGGAAATACCAGCAAGATGCGATATGGGCATGCGGTCGACAAGCCACACAATGTACTGGGAGTCATACAGCTATCAGCTTTGTGTGGGCAAAAATAAACAGGGTGTATGCGTACAGCTGTTAAGCCCCACCGAGTCTGACACTGTCCGAATTCGAGCAAACGCTTGACAGTCTTGCTCCCGACAGAAGGGTTCGTAGTCCAAGGGCGGTTGCTAGCAACTTCTATGCTTGGGCCGGTGAGTAGGACAAATGAGAGACAAATGCAAGGGCCGCAGTCTATTAGACGCTTTTGCACAGTTAGATATAATTCTGGCCAAAGAAGGTTATGTAAACACCTGCCAGAAAGGGAGTCTACTTCAACCGTAGACCTAACTTTTGTCAGCCCTGCACTGGCCTGTGGTATGTGCTGGTGCGTCAGAAAGGACTAAACACACAGCTTTAATGACTGGAGCATTCAGTAATGTATAATAGTCACTTTTTCCTACATTCTTTCCTACCTCTTTAGTTTTCCAATTATCTCCCCCAATTCCCTTAAATTTCATAGTCTAATTCCAACTAAGCCATTTCAAATTTTATTTTTTTTACACATTTGTTCATATTGCAAATTATTAGGTGCAGGCAGACGATTGTTCGTGGCTGAAGGGAATAACCCCCCACATACTTCAGCAACGGTGTATGTTGCTATTGACGCTGATCTGTTGGCAATGGGGCGCTTGGACCGGAGTCTTCAATTTATAAGCGACTCTCGGATAGTTAAGTTGTGTCTTCAGAGCGAGAAATGAAAATCGCGAATTTCATAATCGAAAGTTTGTGCTGTGAAAATAATTCTCAGATTGCTGGGTTCGGATTCATTTTTACTGCCTGTGATTGGTGAAAATCAAATGTAATCTAAGGAGGCCCACTGAAGGGTATTGCGTCTGACTTGGTGCGTTCGTTTTGATATTTTTCTTATTTTTCCCCGTAACGGAAAGAGTTCCGCGCACGAAACTTGGTGAAAAGTCAAAGTGAAGATTCCTTGATTCCTTGATTGTACACATAGTTGCGATTTGCTGAAGCCAAAGTTTTAGTAGCATATAAATACATGCATATGCTTGTCTGGAGTGATTGATAATGATATCTAAATGATTAAAAAAATAATGCAAATGAGCTTGCTTTGTTGTGATATTGACGAATTGATATGTTATGATGACGTCATACATGTTTTAGAATGCGCGAAAATCAACATAAAATGTATAAGTTTCTCTTTCTATAACGTTGTTAATAATGGTCAGATTTTCTCCAAACTTCCCAAAATTATGTCTTAAGTTATTCCTAATACCACTGCCATTTGGTACTTTTAGCATGAGCTTAAGGGGGTTTCCGGCTAAATTTCTAAAATATGGTAATATACTATTATTAACTTTACTTGTGTAGATATCGGAACCGGATGTATTTTGAGGCCTAGATTTCGTAGAGATACACGCACCACTGTGATTTTTTTTCAAATTTTTCGGTTGGATAGGTTCTGAGAACGAGACTTGTTATAATTTTTGTGGATCATATTTTGAGCCCTCGATCGCCTACTGTTCACCCGATATCAAATATGGTACCAGTTTCGAAAAATACTAATTGAGCCTGTTCATTTGATACCCCACATGGCCACATTTTATGAAAAAGAATGTTGCACCATTCACATCTATGGGGAGCCTCCTTAAACTTAACATAAAATGGCGCAACTTACTGCATGTAAAAGGACCAGCAGATCACCTCTTACTAGCAATTTTCGTGGCAACAAATGCACTTGCTAACGTCAGTTATCACACTCGAAACTGTCCTCCTTCATGCAATCACATTCCACTCGTCACCTTTAGGCAATTAGCTTCTAGTGCATGACACTGGGGACTATTCCATTGCCCTTAATTTCAATGTCAACCCGAGTAATTAATCACAAAATCTCATGATCATGAATCCTTTCTTTTCCTTTCCCTGTACTCTGCCCCAAACTCGGCTCTTATCAACAATACCCGTCCACCTCTATCTTTCCAAATTCAGTCCCCTTAATCAACTGACTACTAGTTCCCCTTCCTTAGCTGCCAATGTCCCGCTCCCCACTAATTTTGAACTTAAAATTCCATGTCAACTGTCTGAAATTTTTCAATAATTTGTATGCCTGGAACTGGTACAATTACACCAACAAAATCCCTAAAGAATCAACATGCATTCGCGTGCATTTGCATTAGTCAAAAACAATCGTTAGGAATGCATTTAATAATACTTATTATAAGGAAGAAAATTGGATTTTGATTCCATTTAAATTTAAATTAATTTTAGGGTTTTAAGGTGATTCATATTTAACCAGACCTATTTCATTACTTTTATCTTTTAAAGCGTGTTGAAAGATTCCTCTATCACATATAACCCTGGCCTAACTGGGATAGATTTATGTAAAACTACCACTAGAGTAAAATGACAATTGCTTTTTAGCAATCTCATTAATTATCTTTGATTCAAATTCAGATACAAATCCATAATGTTCCAGAACTATGCCGTGGACATTTATTCGACCTTCACTTCCGTCATGCGAACAGGCTGTATTCGTTATTATCCCCGCACCAAATAAAACGCCTGGTGAGATATATAATCAGGCCGCAGCAGTAGCGGCGCGTCCTAGTAATCAACTCCTCTGAAATGGTAATTTTTGCTTTCACTCTGCGAGGCGTGAACAATTTGATTTTCAATCCGCTTTGATGTTATCCAAAATTGATTTAATGTCTATGATTGACTGCTATAGTGGCGCAATATTATCAAAGAGCTTGAATTTATAGTTCGTAGTCAGCACCAATTGGGACTGTGAGTGTTGAGTGGCGGTCTGTTCTCCGATGTTGATGCTTCACAGTTGGATGGACAGCTTAATTATGATTAGCTCTCATATTTGCTGCACTAATAAGTTGCTCCTGATTGATGAGGTTATACGAAATTTCCAATAAATAAATGTCGCCCGCTTTCAATCAGACCATTTCACTGTAAAACCCGGTTCGCAGTGGAGTGTGCACTTCAATCTTGGATCTCTTTTCGCTTAATTTAAATTCTATTAAGCGAACGTCCATTAAAATGGGAACTCTACTTGTCTGGACAAATAATTAAAATTTAATTGAAATTGGGGCCATATTGTGCTTGGGCATGTTTCCCTGGTTGTTGAGACTGCTAACCCTTCTGCGTTGTCCTGAATTTATTTATGGGATGTGGTTTGTCGACGTATAACGACGGTATTGTATAATATGGAAAAATATATGTTTATGCTTAAAAATACAGAGCTATTTTACGTAATTTTAGATTCAGATTCATTTGTGTTTATACTAAAAAATTTTATGTGTAGGAAACTATAGCAAGTGGCTTTAAAAATTGAACACCGTAAACGAAAACATTTCATAATCATTGTGTCTACGTATGTATATGCATCCAGTGGGTTAATACGATGGAAATAAATAATGCTTAAGAAAGCTGACTCAAATCCCCTAATCCTATCTTGCCAATTCCTATTGATATCCGGATCCACCCTCAATAATCTGGGCAATCGGTTTGATTAGAGGGACTCAAGACGAGAAATGATAAAAAGAGAAAGGCAAGATAGCAAGTGAAGGATAGCACGGAATGTTTTTAATCCCTGACGACAGTTCTTCGAGGCTTTCGGTAATTCAACTTGAAAACGACACACTAACGGCAAGGGTAACCTTTTTGCTCTAGGATAGCTCCTGGGATTTAGAACTTGAACTATTTGCTAAAGTTTTTCATCAATTCACATTCAGTTTGTCCTGAGAGGTTGAAATGTTTGAATTGACTGGCCAGTGCGTATCTCAGATGTCAAGGACTCCCAGGACTGAAACTGATTTCTACACCTCTTTGTGGAGTGTTTCTTTGACCAGCTAAACGAAAGTTTGATTTCATGCTTCAAAGAAGCCCTTCCCAGGACATTTCGTTTGACTCTGAAACGGCGCGGAGACCACAAATGATTCATGTTGATCGAGTGTTTGTGGTTGCGTTGAATTTGTTTCTCCTTTTGGAAATGCCATCAGAAAGCCACTTGAATGAGGGTTTAACTTTGAAGGAAAGTTTTTCAGTAAAGAAAAATTGTAAAACATATTTGGACTATTTTGCTGATATCCACTACTTTGAATAGACACTCACGTGCAGTGGTAGCCAACTACATCATCCGAAGGTTTTTGCTACTTGAAAAGGTATTATAAATTTACTACTAGCATGCTCATGATTTTCTAGAGAATTGTACTAGATTTCGAATGCTGTAGATTGTTGCATATTTTTTATACATTTTTTGGAAGTTTCATTTATTAAAAACGAAAGCTTCTTTCAAAATGTATCGGTTCGGTCAATTATTTTATACTTTAATTATATTTAATGCAATAAAGACATTGCATACTGTGAATGGCCCGCCGGGTCACCGGGAAGTTAATTTGTTGTCTTCCTAAACCTTTTCCTACTTTCTGGGGATAAACCTCCTTACAAAATCCGTGATTCGCGGTGAAGCAAACAACGCGCCTATCGAATGAATTGCAGTGACGTTACAATGTATTTCAGTGGCTCCCCTTCAAAAATTTTCCCTGATTTGGAGGTAACCAGGGAACAACATAACATTAGGGTTCTGTTGCAGGGCGACTCCTTTCCCAATACTCATAGGAACTAATAGGGATTTTAATTTAAATTCTATTAACGGGATCCAAGATACACGAAGACCTCAATACAGTTACGTTTGGACGAATCAACTCAACGAAATTATCGGCCACGCCTATACCATGCCACGGGCTTAGAGCGGAATCCACCAGGATACAGACATTGACTTCATGACCCGTTCAAAAGCCATTTTCCGGAACGAAATCATGTTTAAAGAAGCCTTACTTGAGCTCGATGTAGAGTCATCAATTTACCGGATTAGTCAAAAAAGCCTGTTTGACTAGAAATATTGCTATGACAGAGGTTAATAGTCTGGTCTACGTTGTGGCTACTATTTATTCGTCTCCATAATTAACATCTCTGAGCGAATAACAGAGGTATGCGCAGGAAAACTTTACCGTTCTGGGTGTTTCGGCTCAACAAAAGAATTGTAAAATTGATTGCTCATGTCACCCAAGCATATCTTAGAAATCCATCACCAAGAGTGTACAGATATGTTGTGGATATCATTAGAAACTACCGCCTCTCCAATCTTATGACAATCGCAGAGACCCTCAGGGTGCTGAACAAAAAGTGTCCGGTGTGCTCCAACCGCATCCGCAAGTATCAAAAGACCTTTAAGCGAAAGTCAGACAACACCTTGTTCTTCCAAAGAGGATTTTATGAAAGTCTAAGTAACTCATGTCGAGAAAGTAACCTCGATCTGAATCAGGTACAAGTCTTCTGAAGAGGAGCCGACCCAACCGTTGCAATTTAGAAGCAGCGTGACCCCCACACCTTATGCGTTCATGCGGGGCCCATTCCGAAGTGATCATGCTTGACATAACTGAAATTGCCACTGAAACACCCCTTGGAAAGGCAATTAATTGGAAGGCGCTAGGAGTTGATAAGATTGACAACTTCTGTCTAAAGCGGTTTAAAGGGGTCATCCTGTGCGTGAGTCTCCGGATGGCTCAAGTGGTTAGAACGCTGGGCTGTCGTAGCGGAAGATCGCGGTTCAAATCTCGCTGGGGACAGAGGAATTTGTTATCGTGACTGGATGTCGGACACCACTCAGCTGTGAATGAGTACCTGAATCAAATCAGGGTAATAATCTCGGGCGAGCGCAATGCTGACCACATTGCCTCCCACAGTGTACTGTGGTGTACCGTTATGGTCTTGAATGAAGTGCTCTAACACACTTTAAGGCCTTGATCCAATATGGATTGTTGCGCCAACGAGTATTATTATTATTATATTATCCTGTGTGAAGGCCATTTTTTCCCTCTTTTAAGAAATTGTTTGTAAAGAACTGGATAAAGATAAAAATACGAATTTTCACCATATATTTATTTATATCTTAAGCTTACGTTATAATTTTTCCAGCACGATAACATAGTTCATTATTGAAATACAGAGCAATTTATACATCCATCTCCGAAAGAAACATGGTTTTCTGCGGCCATGCTAGAGGGCGCTGTGCTCATCTTAAAGAAAAAGTAAACGGCGTTTTAACGCACGGGCTTAACTGCAGTCCGCAAACTAGGATTATTAAAAAAAATTGAAAACTACCTTTTTGGTGTCTTGTTGAATTTTTCTTGTAAATTTTGGCAGTTTTTCAACATGCAGTTTCGAGAAAAACGCTTTTAAGAAGTAGCCTGCGATTTTCAACCATAAATCTTAACTTACCGTTAAGGGGGTCATCCCGTGTGAAGACCATTTTTTTTTGACATTTTTAGAAATTTTTTGTGAAGGACTGGATAAAGATACGAATATGAATTTTTCACCATAGATTTGTTAATATCTTGAGCGTGCATAGTAATTTTGCCAGTCCGATCGCATAGCTCGTTATTGAAATACACAGCAATTTATATAATAATAATAATCGTTGGCGCAACAATCCATATTGGATCAGGGCCTTGAAGTGTGTTAGAGCACTTTAGTCAAGACCGTAACGGTACACTAGCAGGCAATGTGGTCAGCATCGCACTCGCCCAAGATTATTACCCTGATTTAACTCAGGTACTCATTCACAGCTGAGTCGACTGGTATCCGACGTCAAATCACGATACAAATCCCACTGCCACCAGTGAGACTTGAACGGTGACCTTCCGTACGATAGCTTTGTGCTCTAACCACTCAGCTATCCGGACTAGATATTATATATACATCTCCAAAAAGGGTGTTTTTCTGCCGTCAAGCTAGAGGGCGCTGCAATCATCTTAAAGTAAACGGCATTTTAACGTACATATATTAAAAGCTAAATTTTTGGTGCCGTGTTAAACTTTTTTGTGTATTTGGGCTTCTTCAATGAATAAAAAAAACTACTGAATGAATCGCAATTATCCTAGTTGGCGGACCGTCCTGAAAATTCCAAAGAATTTGGTTGGGTAGATTTTGGGCTATGATGGTAGCCGATTTTCAACATGCAGTTTGGAGAAAATCGCATTTAAAAATTTAACTGACCATTAATTTGCTATACCTTGTCCATATAACTTAAGTTTCTTCGAGAAACACATGTACAGCCTTGGCTTCAATTCATGTCCTTTAGCGAAGTCATTCGAAAGTCATTCGGACCGATAAATACCCGCTTTATTACGGCGGTCGACATAAATCTAACATGTGGCTAATTACGTCTTTAACACTATAATTTCCGAACAACTCCGTATATCAAAAAATCACTTTGCCCATATATTCTATACTATATCTGGATACAATAGATGCAAAAAAATCGACTCCTCGGATCCGACACACGGGATGACCCCCTTGAGCTACAAAATTTATCTTATACTGAGCAAAAAACGATTGCAGACCTCAAACGGCCAGAACGCCATCGCCATTAACTGAATAGTTTTTATTTTTTGAATTCTTAGTCCCAAGTTTCGAATTCTGAACCAGAAACTAAGTATGATCAACGGCATTTTAGGAACGCTGCCACCTTGCTGATTGCTAATTTCGAAGCTACCACTAACTAAGCCTCTTTACACACGGAGATTTTAAGTTGATTCCTAATCTAAGCATTACTGCCAATGTCACCACCATCACTACGAGGTAAATCCAATAAAAGTGGGGGGTTCTGTTTCCTTAGGAAATTATTCAGAGGAGAAGAAGGTAACAAATTTTAACAAAATTTTCTCAAGTCAACTGACTACCGGTTAACTCCCCAAGTACTGACTCAGCCGTCCGTTAACAAGTCTGCATCCGCCTAATAGCTGTCAGTCTCATTCGGATGTAAAAACAACAACAGTTAATGATCGCATTCGAAATGTTATTAAACTTCCATACTAACCTTGAAAATACTCAAATGAATATTACCATTTTGTGAGAAGATAAAAGGTGAAAGAGCTTTGTAAACATACCTGAAAATTAGAAAATTCATTCATTAATATTTTGTAATTGTGGATGCTTGGATGGGAAATAGAAAACTGAAAGGAGGGTAATAGAGGTGTTGAAGAAAGTTAAGTAGATGGACATTGCATTCCATAGCACACAACATATATATCAATTTATAAAGAAACTTTCAAAAACCACCGGTTTCTAAGTATAGCTCAAATTAAATATTTATCTTTTCTTTTTGCCAGATATTAAAGTTCACATAGGGGGGTATGACGCTTTTCTACTGATATCACGTTCAAAAATATTCATGCTTCAGAGCCAAAACATATGCATTCGCATGGCAAGGTCTTACAAACCAAGAGAAAACCTTTCAAGCAATGAGGACCTGAGCCGTGGTCGAAATGTGAGGCAAGGAAAGGCAGGAAGAAGATGCAGATGAATAGATTGGAATTACCATAAGAAGGATTGAACAGTTAAAGACATATGACCAAAGTTATCAAATTATTCGTGTTTACTAGTCCCGCTAAAGGTACGCCTGAAAATTTGAATTTGCCTGAAAAAATTGTTTGGCTACTGTAACAAAAATGTAATGAAGGTTGTTCCTTTCGGAGTTTCGGGAAAATGTAATATCACGCAATAAACTAAAGTGTCCAAAGTGCAATACTGCCATGAAAACTACATCCAGGCAAATTCACGGAATTTGATTCCAAATTACCTCAATTATGGTCATCCAACTTTCTAAAATTAGGGAAAAAAACCCAAGCAGACATTCCTAACGAACAGATTCACACAAACATCTTCAATATATCTTAAATTCACAATGCTGAAATTTTACGGCTGCAATAATGTATTTAATATCCGCATTTTTCTTGGCAACATTTTCAGAAAAATTTGCATATCACTTTCCAACGAGCGCGAATAATAGAGTCCTTCTTTTACCAAGCGCTTATCCAATTTGTCGCATAAGCATTAGAGGTATCCTCTCCAGAATATGACTTGGAAAAATTACCTTTTGCCCAAGTCTTCATTGCATTTGGCATGCATATTTTATTCATAATGGCGGCCATTTTTAAGACGATGACTACTTCATGTCTGCTTGACTCTCCTTTCTTGAAGTGAAATTTAGTTTGCAACTTTTCCCAAGGCAATTTTGGGGTAGTACATATAATAAGAAAATTTCTCATTCCATCGTTATTCCACATCTTTTAGTATAAAAACTGCAGACAAGAATAGATAACTGTGGAAAATGCCTCTGCATAGAATGAAAGAAAATCACCCCGATAGTCCCCCGTATAGTCCTTTATGTTGCTGTCAATCGTTTGTGCAACCCTTCGCAAATTTTAAGACCGAGGCTTCCTATCAATTTAAGATGATGTTTTTCGGGGTCGTGGAAATGAAGGAAACTTTCGTTTCAAGTAAAATACAATTTTAAAGCAATATCCTGTTCAAGGGCAAATATTCACTGCATTTGCCCCAAGGGGGTTGACATCCACTTTCGCAGGGGAATTCACAAAACAGAAACTGACTCAGTCACCCTTCGATTTGAGAAGGGTGTATCGGATGCGGTTGCTGTCAGTAAATGGGGGAGATAAGGCCAATTTTTGTACCGTCTCCCCCAGTTTGAGAAAATATCAAAGTGCTGCTTTTATGACAAATTTACAATTAACATCCTTTTTGGGAGTGCTGCAGAGCCGGAGGCAATTTTAAATACGATGAATGAGGTGGAGGAACTTTGGAGAGTTGATGGAGCCGTTATTGATTTAAGATTATATTTTAATAAGGGAATATTTTAGTTACTACACTGGTAGAGGCTTGATAATGGTTTTAGTGGTCTGTCTAGCTAAGAATTTTTCAAGACGGTGCTCTAGTATTATGATCGATTTCTTAGAATTTCACGAAAAATAATTTGGTTATTAAATAGCTTCCTTTTGAATATTCAACACCATTCTACCACTGGCAACAAATTTAACCATTTAATGTTTATTAAAGTGTGTATTTTTCTAAACATTTCTATGCAGTGAGGTGGTAAGCTCGAAAAACAGCAACTTAGAATGCTCAGAGAGAAAAAAATGACTGACTCATTTTACCCTTTCTATTCAATTTAATTTTCCCCACTTTCCACTTCCCAGGGTTTTTTTTTTAAACCACACCCTTATTAAAATTGATTATAGTGTGCCGTTCGTCGGTTCGCCTGTTTATTTCTCAACATGTCACACTCCTTTTACTGAAACGACTGAACCCATTGTTGTGAAATATGGTGAACATATCTGTTCTGTGAAATCCTTTATAGTGCATGCGGTTTGCGTTGAGTTTACGGACTGGGCACCAAAAAAGTGGAAGAGGATATGAATCTAGGCTTCGTCCTCGGCTTTCTGGGTGAAATGGCCGCGATCTGCAATGTAGAATACCAAGTTGCTTTGTCTTTCCATCTGCTTCGAGCTTTTCCTAGTGGTCTTTAAATAGACACCTTAGAATGCCTCTGACCTCTATACGCTCTGTATAGGTTTCTCACTGAAGCTTGTGAATCATAATATCCACAACGGTTTCTAATTCAACATATAATAGGTATAACTAACTGTTGTATCTCATTCGCCGTCTTTCACTTTCACTGGCTCTAAGATCCGACTTTCGACAGCACTAACTTTTCGTTTTCTGGGCTGACTCACCATCCACATCTCGCCTTCAAAACATAAGACAGACTGGATCAACGTTTTGCATGCTATGAAGTTTGTTTTTCAGTGTACTGTTTTATTTTCTAGGATTGGCAGTACGAGGAAAAATCTTTTTTTTACAAGTATGATTTGCCTATTGATTTTGTCTATTTAATTTTTCTCCTTTGTGAGATTTGTATCTAAGTATACAAAGCTTTTTAACTTGTTCAAAGTTATAACCGTTTAATGGCGCATTTTTTCTATGTAGCGTCACTCTTCTCATTCCGATCTACTCTTCGTTTAGTTTAAGCTCAAACTACTGGCTTCTTCATTAGGTTTCATTAAGGTCTTCCTCGTAATGTAACTCCCCCAAATATTGGGCCCACCGATTTTGTGTTTTGTTGAAAACAAAACCTTATTTAAATCGGTTCACTATATGCTTATCTGTCTGTCCCTCTATCTATCTACCTTAATTGATTACTTCGAAGATATTATCAGAAACTACCCAACCCAAAAATCTGAAAAATGTATGGTAATCCGTACATTTAAAGCTCATTTTAGACCCGTAATTGCAGTAATATAGGTTTTAATATAAAACAGTATGCAAGAAAGTTTGGTGGAAATCCTACTATTTTCAAAAAAAGTGATATGACAGACCGAAGTTGTCTCTTCTGTGTCAAATTGATAAAATGCAAGTACCACATGTAATTGCATATTGGGTATACTTAATTTATGCATATAAACTATGCACTATACATGAATAGAACCATCGTGTACCCAAATATTCTTACATAAAGATCAACAAAACCTTTCATACCCAAAGCGTCGTTGCTGTTTACTACTTATGATCTTTTTTCTGCAGATTTTGCCTCCGGTACGTCCTAGTTCTGCTCGTTTGTGTCGTTTGGCTCTTATGGGTTGCTCGTGATGTTGTTCACTTCGGCGTTTTCCTCGTCGATTCGTTCAGGAGCTTTTCAATATGGAATTTGCTAATTGGCGTGAGCGTGCTACTCCCGTTATTTCCTATCCAGCTTCAATACTTTATTCTCCCTAGATAATAGTCACGGTCGCAAGTCAACCGGCGGTATGAGCCTAAATCAAGGAAGCATTCTGATGTTCGTTACTCAGTGGGTGAGGCCCATGTTTTCTTGTGGTTCCTGCGGTGGAGTTTCTACTGAACACAGATTCCCGGAGCTGCTTCCGTTTCCGTTAGTTACATTGTAGAGGTACGGGTCTCCGATAATACCACGGTGGCCCAGCTCTTTTTCGATCCTTGTTTTGAAATCGACGAGTAACAACTTTTCGTCGTTCAAAGGCAGTGAATTAACTCCGTTTATAGAATTTGTCTTTTATTGATTCGCCCTGGTCTTCCGTTGGAAGATAAAGGTTAATTAGCCGAACGTCGAACAATTTAGTTTTCATTCAAAGTGCATCCATTCTTTCATTGATTGGTCTGAAGTCTTATATGTTGGCAGGGATATTTTTGTCGACGAGTGATCGACTTTCTCCGCTTTGGAAAATACGTAGTGTTTCTTCGAGAGTTAAATACCTCACTGTCTAATAATTTCTTTTCTGGACCACCGATATATCTATCCGATACTTCTCGACTTGTTCAACGAGCGCTAAATATGTTTCAGCGCCAGGACTTTCCGCGAATCGTGCATCCCTCTTCCATTATCCTTCACCATGTAGAAACTAACAAACTTTGTGTTGTAATACCAAACTGTAAATCTCTACGCACCTTTTTTTTTTGGCAAAAACTTGAATTTTCAAAATTCCACATATAATCGTAAGTAAACTAGCGATTTTAGTCCCCGACTCCATGGCAAATACGGAAATTCCTTAAAATTCCAATTTTTTTTCATGTTTGCACCGCAACCATTTCTTTGTCAGGCAATGTATTGGCACCCAAGAATCCACCAGATGAGTAATGATTTTATATTCCAATTCATGCACTTAGTATCAGAATAGCAAAATTACTCATCATGCCGACATAATTCCCAATCATTGTTCCCATAAATCTCATTGGGAAACCGGATATTGTCTGTAAAATACCGCATGATATACTTTCTCTTTTAATATTAGCCCACATAAGATTTGCTCAGCCAATATTGTTTGCACATGCATCTTATTCATTGCCGATGGCGTGGTAATATCCTGGCAAAATCTTCAACAAATATGCGTTCCATTATCAGCTTTTCACTTCTTATTATTGCAAATATTTACGGAGCCGTTGCTTAATATGTACACACACATATATCAGTGAGAAGGCGATTTGTTTTGTTGCTGATGAATTGGCATTCTCTATGGGTAAATTTTAATACATACTTATGGATACAAATATACTTTTGTTAAATCGAAACTGTGGAATTTCACTTTTATTTCGAATAGAAGGGTGTTTTCTGAACGTTTTCTCACTTTTATCATAACGTAGTGTCCCTTTGAATTCCTACCCCGAATGGACCTTGGCCGCTTCTTCGGTCTACTCCGAAGTCCCTGAAATATACATATTGTTCTATAACATAACAGTTTTCTCACTGCCTTTACTTCAATCGCCTAGTTCCACCAATTTCTATTGAAATTAATAACCAGTAAAACTCAGGTTTTCTAACATCAATTTTCAAAATTTTAGATGACGAAAAGGAAGCTACAAGTTTACAATAGTCCGAAATCCATAAAACTTTTCACTATAATGCTTCATATTACAAGTTATATTTCTGCGACATTGTACGAATCTAGAATTAACTTAAGGTTCGAGGTAAATGGTCTAAATATATTAATGTACTCTTGTTAACTTTATTTGAGTTGATATCGGAAGCGCTAAAACATTCGTAGAACGTTTTCTAGCCAGACGATAACAAATTCAAGATATTTTCTCTGATGGTATGAAATGTCTTCAATGATCTCTGCGCTAGCGTAATTATCTATTTAATATGACTGCCACTATTCCACATTGTGATAGTTAACATTTCTTCCTTTTTAATTTCTTCGTCGCGATGGGGTTGGACCTATCCTGCATTCGAATGGCCCTAAGATTGGGATAATTTACAGGCCTAGTCCCATAAGAAAATATCTTGAATAATTCAGCTGGTTATCAAAATGCCATATGAACGATCCTTACATTATGATTCTTATTTTGTTTTTTAATTTTCACATGTTTTGAGAACTTGTCGTCACTTGTGGTTGTAAGCAACCATATTAGCGCAATTTTAATCAAATTGAATTGCCTCTTTGTTCGAAAATACCTTCAAATACTTTTCTGGACATTCGTAATGAGATGACAACGTCAAAAACGTACAAAACGTGAGGATTGACCTTCTCACCAAATTTCGTATTTGCTGGATACATTCCTGCGAAATGTGTGTGATGGACAGACAGATAGACAAATGGACAGACAGACAATAAACTGAATTTAATAAGCATTTGTTTCACACAAAACCTAAATAAAAACAGATCTTTTTCAAGGTCTTGTATAAAATAAGACGTTGTTAAAATTGGTTTACTGCCTGTCTATCTGCCTGGCCGTCCGACCTTCTCTTTGTTTTTCAAGGTATTATGTGAAAGCAAACCTTATTACAATCTATTCAATGTTTATCTGTCTGGCACACCCGATTTACTCGGAAACTGCTGAATCTGTTGTCACCAAATTTGATGGCGAGTGGCCTATGAATTTACATATAGCCAGTGACACCATTTTGTGTTTTGTTTAAGGGGTTCTCCATACATGGAAAAGAGACCTCTACAATTTTTTTCCATCGAATATGATCATGTCGGGTATCAAATGGAAGGGCCCAACTAGTATTTTTCGAAGCTGGTCGTATTTTCAATGTTGAGTGTAACATGGGGAAATGCGGCCTCTAAATGTGTGGCCTAAAAAGTGAAGCAGGTCCCATTCTCCGAAAATATCCATCGGAAAAATCTGAAGAAATTTACAATGGTGCATCTTTACCAAATTTAGTTCTCAAAATAATAATGACACTGTTGTTATTATTCTGTTAAGCCCTTAAAGAACTATTGTGTCCCAGGATGTGTATGGAGGTTTCATCACGCTCCGCACAAAACCTACAGGCAGAGTCCGTAGATATCCCTAGCTTCAACAAGTGATAATTTAGTCGGCAGTGATCAGTGAGAATTCTCACTATGATTCGGAGGTTTTTTTTGGTGAGGTTTAAGCAATTCTTTGGGCGCATGAGTTCATATCCCCCAATAAACACACTGGACTGCTCCATTCCAGTATAGTCCTCTCAACCGTTCCTCTTCATTTTTTAATGTCATCGCCATGAAACCGTTTCCGATTCAACAGAAGGGTTCTGGCCCGTGCAAAGGCGTCCTTTCTTGGCTAGTTTGTCCGCTGCTTCATTGCCTTCCAACCCAACATGGCCTTGAACCCAGAGTATCCAGACCTTGTTGTACGAGCCGCGGATATTCAGCCTCTAAAGGCATTCCCATACCAGTTTAGTGTTCACCTGATTGGACCTAAGCGCCTTAATCACTGCTTGGTCGTCGGTGGAAATGTTCGGCCCCCTGTAGGTACTTTGGAAGGAGGGACATCTGTTTATGGCGCATATTTTTGCATGGAATATGATAATCTACTTATCCATTGACTCCAAGTACATTTTCCTTGGACTTATGACACCAGCACCCGCTCCCTCTGCTGTGAGGGATCTGTCAGTGTACCAAGTAATCAGTTGCTGGTTTAGGCCGTATGTTTCAGCCACGCTCTCCCAGTTTACCTTGTTACTCCAACGTGTTTCAAACTTCTTATCGAAGTGAAACCTTGTTGTCATGTTATCCCTTGGTATCAGTAATTCGGGATACCGCCTAGATATCACTGATAGTACTGACCATCCTGAATATTGCCCTCCTTGTCTGCATCTGTATGTGCAGATGGAGAGGGGTTAATCCCAGAAGGACCTCCAGGGATGCCGTTGGGCATGTCCTCATTGCCCCACTGATATATTTACAAAACAAAACCTTATTAAAATCGGTTCAATGTCTGTCTGTCTGTTTGTCTGCCTGCCCGTCCGTGTGTCTGTCTGTCTGACAATCACACGCACTTTTCTCAGAAACAACCAAACTGATTGATAAGAAATTGAGTGAGAAGGTGGGAACTGTCAACGCCCAGATATGCAATGAGGGATATCCTTCTACGTTGGGATTTAGGGGGGGGGGGTTCCATACATGTAAAAGGGGGACGCAAAAATTCTTTTCACCGAATATAGTCATGTTGGGTAGCAAATGAAAGATCTCGATTAGTACTTTTCGAAGCCGATCTTAGTTTTGAGATTTGTTTGGGAAAACGGGAAGTGGGAGGGGTGGAAAGTGACGATTTCTGTAACGGACCCATTGTCAGAAACTACTCAATCGAAAAATCTGCAAAAAATCATGAAACTGTCTCTATATGGTGCCAAGCCTCAAAATGTTCTCCATATCGATATCTCCTCAAATTAAGTTAGTAGGAGTATATTATTAAATTTTTTCAGAAATTGACTAAAAATCTATCCTAGAGTTATAAAAATTGTAGTAGTATAGAATATAATATGAAGCATATTATCCCTAAGTTTGATCAAAATCATACTATTACTAATAAAGTTGCAGCAGCTCAAAGTTGACTTTACTGCAACTAAATGTCAATAACACACTAAAGTGAGTAGTCTGACATGCTCAATGTATATACATAACGGGCTATGTGCAAATGGGATAGTTCTGCAGTCAAATATGCTTAGAGAAGAAGGAAACAAAACTTCTCACATCTGAAGCGCCAAGCTTCCGGTTTCCGGACTTGTTTTCCTGCTGTCGACCTACAAGTTTTTGGAGCCCTCGTGGCTTTCTGACAAGTGTTTCCGACATGTGTCTTCCAGAGTAATTTTTGGTCTAGCGTAATTCCCAAATATTTTACCTGTGTTTCTCATTTCACCTCAATATCATGTAACCTCTCAGGTGATCTCTTAGTGAATGGTACTTTGGTGGTTTTGGCTGGATTGATCCGCGGTCCTACCTTCCTGCACCAGGCACTAATAACCCTTAGTTCAGTTTTCAGATTAAAACAATGTCGTCCGCGTAACCCTGGACCTGTATTCCAGTATTTATTAGCATGTCTAGGAGTTCGCTATATAGCGTTAAATTTTCGGATTTTATGTATATGAATTGACTGCAGTCTAAGTCGTGTATGACGGCATCATTTTATAAAGTGGGCTTATCCGAACGGCAGGAAGCATGTGAAGATCCTATTTTGACGTTTTTTTAATTGGTAGTCTATCGGTATCAATTAGTCAAGGCAAACACACATATCTGTGGCGCAGCAGGGTTAACGACATTCAACATTCGAAATTTAAGACACGTGAACTACGAAGGAGAAGATATTCCTTATATATTCCCTTTTTGTAAAAAATCGGGTTAAAGTAATAAAACTGAATAGATCTGACAAATTGCTTCATGTACGTACATATATTAAAAACGATTGTTCAGGACACGCTATAGAAGTATTATCTTTCTTGCTATAAACCCTCAAGAAGTTGGAATCTAGAACCAATATTTTCAAGTTATTCCGTCGACGCGACATTTGAGTGCCAGAGTGTTTGTTTGAAATACTGAATAATTAACTCTTCTAAGTTTGCTTCCACTTTTCTGCATATCCAATGCTCTTTGCAAGGATCTGTATACATTTTTTAAACACTAGAGCCTTGGCTGTGTACCGCTTTATAATTTGCGCTCACAAACCGGAGAGCTGCCACCGTACATTCCCTTTTGCTTACTACTTCGTAAGCATTTTCAATTTACATGAAATTTACTTTGAAAAACTTCCCAATAACACATAAAAACCTCTAAAAGGAAAACGCAGAAAGCATGAAATGCTTTCTTTTTTAAACTGTCGCATACACACTTCAAAGAGGAAATAGCTTTGCACTCGACAACGCTTTGAAGCAATGGAGGCCAAGTATCCTTGTACTTGCATTTCGCCAGTGAATGATTTTACGGTGGGGCAATTGAGGGTTCAAAAAGCACAAGTAAACTTCGCCAATGCATTCTGATGCTGCTCTGGTTAGTACCGTTCCTGCTCAGCAAAGTACCGGAAAATTGGTTAACAATTAAATTGAAGTTGGTGAAAGCTTTTACGTAGTAGGCACAGTCTTTTCTGTGAAGCAAATTTGCGTAAATGGAAATATAGTACGCTTTCGTTGCTGCATATTAATCGCTTTGATAGAAACTCTCAAGAGGTTCTAGCAACGGAGCTGAAAGTTCGGCAAGGAGGAAGTTTCTCCATTAATTTCATTTTAATCGTAATGAAAGGGGCTTATTATCGAAAGGTTAAGCAGGATTCTCATGTTTCAAAATTTCGATTGAGTTAAACAAACTCGAATAAATACGTGATATATATATGATTCCCAATCTTCAATCGCATATTAGACGAAGGTAGAAAGAAATTGAAATTGTGACTTTGTTGCGACATCGACAATTTTTCAGGTGGTTCACCTGTAAATTTCCTAAAGATAGCTGAGAATGTGGAATTTCCGAGCATTTCTGACTTCCTGTAAAAATTCGGTAATTTTTCACGGCGTTATTGAGCAGATATCCTTCTCCTATAGTAGTTATATTCGAAAACAAGTTGGAGAACTAGAAGCTGCACGCATCGGGTATGAAAAGTTTTGTCCTTTTAAAGATTTCGTGTACAATAAAATCTTATTATAATCGATTCACTGTCTGTCTGTCTGTCACACGCATTTTTCTCCGAAGCAATTAGAGCTATTCAAACGAAATTCGGTGGAGTTATGGGAACTACGAAATCCCCCCCATACAATGAGTGACATAAATTTAACAATAATAATAATGTTATGTAATAGTGCCTCCACCAGCAGTTTTGACGTTCATTGCAAAATGCGCGAGTAAGGAGTCAAAATGTGCAAATTAAAAGTGAGGCAGGGCTCATTTTCCCAAAACAACCCAAAGTAAAAATCCGAAAAAACTCAGGATGGTTCCCTTATACTAAATCTAGGCCTCAAAATATATCCCATTCCGATGTCTGCTCAAATCAACTTTTTAATAGTATATTACCAATTTTTGGAAATTGACTGCAAAACCCCTCTTAAGTTCATTCTAAGAGTACTAAATTCCACCAGCATAGAGGACAGTATCGCGCACACCCCTGCCCCTACCCCTGCCAAAAATCCGGCAATTAACATCAAAGTTACAACATTCAGTGCTATATTAAATTCCCATATAGGGAGAAGTTACTTCTCTCAGCCAATTTAATCGTTGCTGCTATTAGGTGAGCCCTTTTTGAGGTTTTGTGTCAAACAAAACCTTATAAAAATCGATTCAATGTCTATCTTTCCGTCTGTCTGTCTGTCACAGCCGACTTACTCCGAAACCGCTGAACCGATGCGGGGAAAATTTGGTCTGTGTGGCACTTTACATGCACCGGGTGGCGCCATTTTGTTTTCTGTTTCAAGGGGGCTTCAAATACTTAGGTGAACGGCGGGGTCCCTTTCGCTTTTTCTTTTTATCTTTTTTTAGGTATTTGCATATCAGTATCAATTACTGGAGATAGGCATTTGCGCGTATACGTATATGCTAATGGGTAATGTTCAATAAGATGGTGTATGTATGTAAGCTTCCGTGCACAGAGTAAACTAGAAATCCGTGAATATGCGTTAAATAAATTTTGTGCACAATATCTATGTCTTTAATTTGTATGTACACTCGCATATTTTGTTTGGCAATATATGACGGAATATTTTGCATTCTTAGCAAAATACAAATGGAAAAACGTGTATAGTGTTGCTCACATAAGCTGAACACAAAACCTTTATACCTGAAGCGCCAAGTTATTCCGACTTGTTTGAAATTTCTAAATATTTTTTATTTTGCAATTTTTGGGAAATAAATCGGCTATTATTTCCCAAAAATCGGGAAATCCTTACTTTACTTTCACTTTAAAGTATTCCCAAAAAGTGGGAAATCGAAATTTGCCGAAAAACCCTCCCTGGGGAAAGCGATCATCTAATAGAAAAATTTTGTTATTACAGATAATCCAGCGAGTTATGCGAGGCGCCGTAATTCTATGGAGACGCCTCTGAATAATGACTGTCATTGCCTTACTTTCTACCATTTCTCCATGAAGAACGACAACGTCGAATCGTACGGAGACTCCAACTATTAGACCGTTGATAATTACTCCTATCTAGGGTCAAAAATCGCAACTGGTAACAGCTATGACGATGAAACCTGCCCACGATTTTTAGCTGCCAACAGACTCTACTTGGGCGTACAAAAACTGTTCCACTCGAAACGTCTCACCATAGGGTCAAAGCTCTTACTGTACAAGATGATGATCTTACCAACCCTCGTGTTCCTCGGAGACCTGAGTTCTTAATAATAATAATTGCGAACTCTTGGCCGTGTTTGAGAGAAGAATCCTCTGATGAATTTTTGACCCCCTACATGAGGCAGGACAAAAAATACATAATAATGAAATCTATGAGCGATACCACAACCGTCTGTTTGCGGGTAAAATCCGGCTCAATAGGTTGCGGTGTGGGTCACTTAATCCGTATGAATGAGGATGATCTAGCCCGGACAGACTATATGGGCAATATCTATGGTAGAAAAAAAAATACGAATCCGACCTTCGCTGAGATAGAGCGACGCAAAATCAGGACATCTTGAGTTCCTTACTAAGGCAAGCTTAGACGGGATACTCCGTTGCTGATGAAAATTGTAAACAATAGTCTTCGAATGTCATGTACATAAAAAGTAGATTCTAACTGCGCCTGTTTTTGCTCAAATTAATGACTTGGATTATTTCTCAGGCTTTTGCAATATTTCTGGCAGCAAAGAGCGTTCATCTCTTCATCAATCGAAGTCTTAATGGAAAAATTCAAAACTTGACGAAGTTCACCCGGAATGAAAAAAGTGGGCCAAGTTGGAAAAAATGTCGGTTTTGTTCAGGGTATTAAATATAACTTACTCTTTATTGCTTTGAATCGATTCACTGACAAATGCTACGTATTCGTCATTATTTTAATCAGTACATAAATAGCTGGCAATCTGTAGTAACCGGTAAGCTGCCATATCAGACAACCTGTAATGACTTGATATATTTCTCGATGGTCCTGAGTGGCTAGGCGACCAGGAGCAAAAACCTAAAGTCAGAGAAATTGACCGTGAAGGCCCACCCATAAATAGTGAAACTCCACCAAAGTGAGATGTTGGAAGCATAATAATATAACAAATTTAGACAAATCAAAAAGTAAAGAAAAAAAAAAAGCGAAAAAAGACTTGGAAAAGTAAAAATAAATAAATTCTGGTATACGTTTTTTTATACATCCTACTTGCGTCAACTCAAGTAAAAAATAATACATTCTAGATCATCATCATCATCAACGGCGCAACAACCGGTATCCGGTCTAGGCCTGCCTTAATAAGGAACTCCAGACATCCCGGTTTTACGCCGAGGTCCACCAATTCGATATCCCTAAAAGCTGTCTGGCGTCCTGACCCACGCCATCGCTCCATTTGAGGCTGTGTCTGCCTCGTCTTCTTTTTCTACCATAAATATTGCCCTGATAGACTTTCCGGGTGGGATCATCTTCATCCATACGGATTAAGTGACCCGCCCACCGTAACCTATTGAGTCGGATTTTATCCACAACCGGACGGTCATGATATCGCTCATAGATTTCGTCATTGTGTAGGCTACGGAATCGTCCATCCTCATGTAGGGGGCCAAAAATTCTTCGGAGGATTCTTCTCTCGAACGCGGCCAAGAGTTCGCAATTTTTCTTGCTAAGAACTCAAGTTTCCGAGGAATACATGAGGACTGGCAAGATCATAGTCTTACAGTAAGAGCTTTGACCCTATGGTGAGACGTTTCGAGCGGAACAGTCTTTGTAAGCTGAAATAGGCTCTGTTGGCTGACAACAACCGTGCGCGGATTTCATCATCGTAGTTGTTATCGGTTGTGATTTTCGACCCTAGATAGGAGAAATTGTCAACGGTCTCAAAGTTGTATTCTCCTATCCTTATTCTTCTTCGTATTTGTGTTTGACCAGTGCGGTTTGATGTTGTTGGTTGATTCGTCTTCGGTGCTGACGTTGCCACCATATATTTTGTCTTGC
The DNA here is from genome assembly GCF_905115235.1 of Hermetia illucens. Lineage (NCBI taxonomy): Eukaryota > Metazoa > Arthropoda > Insecta > Diptera > Stratiomyidae > Hermetia > Hermetia illucens. Next base: position 92,741,037 of record NC_051849.1, on the reverse strand, counting down.
CTTCATTGATGTGCAGCCTAAGATCTCGCGCCGCCTGCTCGATTTGGATGAAGGCAGTTTGTACGTCTCGGGTGGTTCTTCCCATGATGTTGATATCGTCAGCATAGGCCAGTAGTTGGGTGGACTTGAAAAGCATCGTACCTCTTGCATTCACCTCAGCATCACGGATCACTTTCTCGAGGGCCAGGTTAAAGAGGACGCATGATAGCGCATCCCCTTTTCGTAGACCGTTGTTGATGTCGAATAGTCTTGAGAGTGATCCTGCTGCTTTTATCTGGCCTCGCACATTGGTTAGGGTCAGCCTAGTCAGTCTTATTAATTTCGTCGGGATACCGAATTCTCTCATGGCCGTGTACAGTTTTACCCTAGCTATACTATCATAGGCGGCTTTAAAGTCGATGAATAGATGGTGCAACTGTTGTCCATATTCCAACAGTTTTTCCATCGCCTACCGCAGAGAGAAAATCTGATCTGTTGCTGATTTGCCTGGAGTGAAGCCTCTTTGGTATGGGCCAATGATGTTCTGGGCGTATGGGACTATCCGGCCTAGCAAGATAGTGGAGAATATCTTATAGATGATACTCAGCAACGTGATACCTCTATAATTGCTGCACTGTGTGATATCTCCCTTTTTATGTATGAGACAGATTATGCCTCGTTACTAATCGTCAGGCATTGATTCGCTGCCCCATACCTTGAGCACAAGTGGATGAACCACTTGGTGTAACTGGCCGCCTTCATATTTAACCAATTCGGCTGTAATTCCATCGGCTCCTGGCGACTTATGATTTTTTAGCCGATGAATTGCACGGACTGTTTCTACTAAACTTGGTGGTGGCAGTGTTTGTCCGTCGTCTTCAGTTGGCGGGACCTCCAACTCGCCGATGTTCTGGTTGTTCAGTAGCTCATCAAAGTACTCAACCCATCGCTCTAATATGCCCATTCTGTCGGAAATCAGATTTCCCTCTTTGTCTCGGCAGGATGAGCATCGAGGTGTATAAGGCTTCATCCTGCTGACTTGCTGGTAAAACTTGCGCGCCTGGTGCGATTTCTCCCTGTACTTTTCTAGTTCACAGACTTGTTGGTTGTCCCAGGCTTCCTTTTTCCGTCTGTGAAGTCGCTTCTCCTCTCGACGGAGTTCGTGATAAGTCTGCGCGTGCCCGCGTTCTTTGAGAATGCAACATTACTCGGTATGCAGCATTCTTCCGTTCCGTTGCTAGCTTACATTCATCGTCAAACCAGCCGTTCCGACTCCTTTTGCGGCTGGGGCCAAGTATATTTGTGGCCGTATCCATGATAACGTTCTTCAGGTGATTGTGAAGATCATTTGTTGATGCTTCATCTCCAGGTCCTCTGCTGACTGCGGTTATTGCGGCATCCATTTCCCTCTTATAGGTGTCGCGGAGGGTTGTGTTGTGGATGGCTTCAGTGTTCACTCTCACCTGATTGTCAGAGGGGATTCTAGGTGGTATTGTTATTCGAGCTCGGAGCACCATGCCAACGAGATGGTGATCCGAGTCTATATTGGCCCCCCTATATGTTCTGACATTCACCAAGGCATTCGATCAACACGTGGTCAATTTGGTTGCAAGTGGTCCCGTCTGGAGAGGCCCACGTATGTTTGTGGACCGCTTTCCGCGCAAACCAGGTACTTCCAACAACCATTTCGTGTGACCCTGCTAATTGAATAGTCCGCAGTTTGTTATCATTTGTTTTTTTGTGTAAGCTATGGGAGCCAACGTATCGCCTGAATACGGACTCCTTCCCTACTTGACTGTTAAAATCCCCAAGTATGATTTCAATATCATATCTGGGACAGGCTTCGAGGGTTCGTTCTACTGCCTCGTAGAAGGTATCCTTCTCCGACTCTGCAGTCTCCTCTGTAGGGGCGTGAACGTTTATGAGGTTTATATTTCTAAACTTGCCTCGCAAGCGCAGAGTGCATAGCCGTTCGCTTATGTTTTCAAAGCCGATAACAGCAGGTTTCATTTTTTGGCTGACTAAGAAACCTACTCCGAGCACATGGTTTACTGGATGACCGCTATAATATATGGTGTAGTGGCTCTTCTCCAGGAAACCGGTCCCTTTCCATCGCATCTCTTGCAACGCTGTTATATCAGCCCTATATTGGGAGAGGGTATCGGCTAGCTGCTTATCAGCTTCATCTCTGTACAGGGAGCGCACTTTCCATGAGAAAATGCTCAAATCGTTGTTCCTTTGTCGTTGCCGGGTCCGTCGTTTTAAAATCCGTCCTATCCGAGGCTCCTGCTGTGGCTTCGTAACAAGTTGTTTTCCATGTAGGGTTGTCAGCCCTACCCAACCCCCAGCCTGGAGGACCAGCTGGTACAATTTGTCCCGTTTTTAGGCGCGGGAGACTCGCCTTCATCCTTCTCCGTCTGCAGCTTTTCATCAAGAAAGAGCTCCCAGCGGTCACCACGTGGAGGTGGAGATAGGGTTTGGTAGTAGAGCTGTTGGTGTTGGTTCAGCAGGCATTTCCCAGGTTTTATGCTCCATCGTGGGTACCAATCCACTTTTCGCCCCGGGACCTATACTACCCTTTGACCGCCTAGATAGATAGATAAAATATATAACACTTAAAATTTCAAATAATATTAGTTCGAAAAGGTATAGAATAATGTAAATGTCTTTACCTCTGTACCTCTTCGTCTTGTTGTTTGCTTCGAAAGTAGACCCAATTTTTTTTATCAATCAAGTCGCATGTTAATTGAAAGGAAATCATCGAAGTAACATTCACAGTTCCAACCTCGAGTCCATCTTCACCAAGGGTCAAATTCCAATGGACCATGAGCGACCTGGAGAGTAGCGTACCTAATACAGTATCAACATCGACTGCAAAACTATCCACACAACCCGTCGATTTGTCAAAATCACTCAACCTTTCCTGGGTATTTCAAACGCAGGACTTAATGCTAAGCAGGGACGTAAATTTGACCACCTCGACGTCATGCTCCGGGTTCAAATTCCGGCAATAGTCATGAATTTTTATGATTGTCTCAAGCGGTTAGTACAAGAGGACTGAGTAGTGGAGGTTAAGTTCCGCCATTTTTTTAAAAACAAAAAAGCATTATCTCCATTCGTGGATATTAAACTCTGTGAAGCAAAAACGGCTCTTCAAATGATGGTCATATCGGAACCGTAGTGTACTTCTGCTCCCGTCAGTCAATTTATCGTCATTTGCAATATCATCTCCATACGGCATCTTTTTGGAATGGTTGCTATAATATATAACACAGCATAGTTCCTTTAGTAAGCTGCTTCATATCACCATATGTTGGAGACAATTTTCAAAATTAGCTCATTATAATTGTCCTTTTTAAGGTTTGGTCGAGAACAAAATGAGCATATTCCTAAAAGAAGGGTGTAAAATGTTTTTTTTTTTGCCAAATATAGTCACATAGTAACATATGTTTCACTCTGAAGCAGCATTTCGGAAAGTTTGGTGGAAATCTTGCTATTAGTAACAAAGCTATGGTTGGTCAAATTTGCCTCTTTCACGTCAAATTACTACTTCCTAAGGTATAAAATGCCAGTACCACATCCAATTGCATATCGGGTATATTTAACGTATGTATATACAAATATTCTTACATAAAAATCAACAAAACCTTTCGCAAATGAAGTACTAAGCTTCCGATTTCCGATTTCTTTAAATTTTCGTATCAAACTCAAAAATTGGAAATGCGTGTAATTATATGCACTATGAGCAAGCCTATGTGAAACCAAGAGAAAATTCAAAAATAACTAAATTGAAATTGATTTTATAGTTTTAGCGAAAATTATGTGATGATAGGGTTTTGTAAATAAATAATGCAAAGTCAGCAGTAGCACTTGATTTTTTCAGTCCATTTTGAGAGATATAGGTAAGGTGGAAGCGGAGAAGGTTGAGTGCCGAATGAGAATTGCTTAGTGCCCCCGTTGTGTAAGTATGAATATCAAAGGTTACATCTACATCATCTAAGCTCTACGTGTCCATTACGCACACCATAATAGCACCTGCACAAGGGAGCAAAACAAAATCAAACAAACCAGCGGCAAGAATAAGCCAGGAGAAAACTTACGAGAACAGTTGAGCGAATACTAATTAGAAACACAGATTGGAAGTCTTCTACCAAAAAACTGAAGGAACACTAAGGTATTGGCGGTTTAACGTGATAATCGGCTGTGTAGGCATAATCCCACGGTCCTCGTCGAACACGGATTGTTTTGGTGACTACAATCAGAGTCCTGTTGTGACTAGCTGTACTAGTTTATACTGCGTGCAGGCTCAGAATTCATGCCTATCATCATCTGAGATCTATTTTATACCTCTGCGCAATTGAGTGATGCGGCTCTGAGTTCTACTACAACTCCATGCATTGAGCCCACAAGAAGCTCTGCCTGGTATTTGAGCGCAAACAGAACCACCTTGAAACTTCCGTATCCGCTTCCACAAGGGGGCCCATCACAAATAACTGGGGCAAGAGCACATTCTCCAAAAAATCTACTGAAGGCTATGCTCTCGGACAGCCTTGGTATGTATACCAAGGGCATGGAGGCTGGTAAAAGGGGTTTTTATTTTGAAAGTCGTTAAAAGTGGCCTTCCTCATAACAGATTTTTCAGTTCAGTTTGTTTGATATCGATTATATACATACCGGCGAAGATCATCAGCATCAACTAACGGATTGGCCATGGGATACCATAGAAACAAATGAAATAGCTCTGTATGCATTTTTGGACATCAAAGGAGCTTCCGGCCACACATCGCACACAGAAATACGAGATGATATGATTCGCGAAAACTCTCTGGCTTCCTAGATGGACATGATGTTAGAGGGAATATAAGTACCGACAGATACAAACTCTATTGTCATGAATACTACTCAAGGTTGTCCACAGGATGACATTGTAGTTGATGAACTCTGGTGAAAGCTAACAAACCTTGGAATACAAATCCACGGTAACGTTGACGACATTGTTTTAATCTGTAGGGGCAAATATAAGGACACACCATGTGGTAGGATACAAACTGGACTACAAATCACCAATAAGTGCCCGAAAGGGAGGGCTGTGTATCTATCCACACATAATCACTTGAGGCATTGAGGCTGAACTAGAAATAGAGGTCAAATATTTTGGAATTACACTACACCAAAAACTACTCTGGAGGACACATGTTGGAAACACAAAAGAAAAATTGTAATACATTCCGACAATATTACGTTGGATATGCAATAACCATTTTAGCGATTACCTGTGATGGTGTGGTAATTTTGGTAGATAGAGCTGAACTCATAACAATGGTCAGGGAGTCACACAAACTTCAAAGACTGGTATGCGTGTGTATCAATAAGGTAACGAGGACATGCCCATCAGCATCCCCAGGGATCCTTCACTTCTCTCCATCTGGACATACCGATGCAGGCAAGAAGCGCAATCTTCTGAATTTGCGGGAGTATCAGCGAGATGCAAACCGCTAAATCAAAGAAGATTGTCATTTTGTTCCAGGTGATATTTTAAGCTATTGATATCGATAAGAAGGTTGAAACATGAGCAATAGGACAAGCAGGCAGTGCATGTCAGTGGCCTACGGCTACCAGCAAATGCTTATCTGGTACACTTATGAGCTGAAAGAGTGGTTGCCAGGGTCATCGGTCCAGGCAAAATGTACTTTGAACGAATTCGTAAGCATACTAGCGTATTCCAGACGGAAGTATATGCCATAAATAAATGTGCCTTCTTCAATCCCAAAAGAAGCTGCAGGGGGCAGAAACCACATTGGGTCAAAATGCAATGAGAGAGCGGAGCAGGGGTGCTACTCGAATCAAAGCGCTTCTGTAGAGTTTATAGCTACGACAATGAGAAATCAAAAAGAATGGTAGACGGAGTCATACTGGGCGAACCTAACAGTCCAGGGTTCTCATGGAGGATACGGAACCAAACATTCTAGAGACGATTGAAACTTCCCCATGAGGAGCCTCTGGATCATAGTAGAAAAACTCAGTCACTGCAGGCTAAATTATCACCTGAGGAAGTTAAAAATATCTACGCCGCCTACAGATTCTCTGAGGAAAGTGTCGAAACCTTTCATGCCTGCGCAGCTTGACTAGAAGTTGACTAAGGGGTGGTTTTACCGAGTTGGGGCACTGTTTTCTATGAGCTTTGGCTGGACTGCCCCCTTTGAACACTCCCTAATTCAGCTTCATCATCAACGGCGCAACAACCGGTATCGGCTTTAGTAAAGAACTCCAGACATCATCTTTTTCTACCATACTTACTGCCCTTGTAGGCTTTCCGGGCAGGCTCACCATACCCGTACGGATTAAATGACTCGTCCACCGCAACTTATTGAGCCGCTGACGATGTTGACATTATGGGCAGACCAACGCGAGATGTACAGTATACCTTCATCCAGATCGTGCAAGCGACGCAAGATCTCGACCTGCGCATTAATGAAGGCAAAACAAAGTACATGGTAGCAACGTCAGCGCTAAAAACCAAAGAATGAACAACATTGAATGGCACTGATCACAAGAAAACAATAAAGGTAGGAGACTACAGCTTTCAAACCGTTGACCGTATCTATTGTCGAAATCACAACCGATAACAGCCTTGATAATGGAATCCGCACACGATTTCTGGCTGTCAACACAGCCTATTAAAGCTTACAAAATCTGTTTCGCTCTCACCGTAGGGTCAAAGACAATGATCTTGCCAGTGCTTATGTATTCCTCGGAAACCTGGGTTGTTAGCAAAAAAAAAAGAGGCGAACTTTTAGCCGCGTTGGAGAGAAGAATCCTCCGAAGAATTTTTGGTCCCCTACGTGAGGAGGGTGAATTCCGTAGCTTACATAATGACGAAATCTATAAGAGATACCTCGACCGGCTGGTTGTGGATAAACTCTGGCTCAACAGGTTTCGTACCGCATGGATGGGGATGATACAGCCCGGAAAGTCTTTAAGGGTGATATCTATAGTAGAAGAAGAAGAGGCAGGCCCTACCTGAGATAGAAAGATGACGTAGGTCAGAACGGCAGGGGGTTTTTAGGAATATCGAATTTGTGGACCACGGGGTAAGGCGGGGTGTCTGGAGTTCCTCATTAACGCAGACCTAGACCGGGGAAAGTTAATTTTGACAGTTTTTTTATTTTTATGAGAAACCACCAGTTGCCGGGTTACTCAAGTTTCTTGGCTCGAGCTGTGACATCATATACAATGACGCGCGCTTTCCAGCCTTTTTGAATCTGATTGAAATTTAAATTAAGTTCAAACACACATTTTTTTTCCAAAAAGGGTTTTTGGGAGTCTTGTGAAATTGCACCATAGAAGTGATTTCCGTCATTACTGAAAATAAGGCAGAAAGTCTATTATTAACATATCCGTATGGAGGCTATTTCAGAACCTAGGTACCGAATAGTGACAGTTTTGCGACTTTTTTCAGAGTTTAGGTTGGATAGGTTCTGAGAATAGGCCAGTGCGTTGAATGTCAGAACTGAAGCAAGCTTTGAAAAGTACTAATCGGAACCTTGATCCACGATGCAACTGTACTGTATGCGTCTGCTTATATGAGCGCCACCCACCCACCCCAACTCTGTTAGTAGGTGCAACTGTTTTTGAGTGAAGACTGTACGGAAGGAAGACTATCAACTGGTTTTAATAAGGGTTTTGCTTCACGGAATTATAAATATGATAGAAAGCTTAAGGTCCGCATGTCTAAGTATCTTCAATTTGAATGAACAAGAACTGACCTCTGCCCTTGTACACAGAACAGAAATCTTACTCCGTAATTACATTTTGTATTGCAACTCCCTAAACACTCTAGGAAAATGGCATTGTAAATACGTGCATATATATATGCCTGTAGATACTTAAGGCGCCTAGCATCCTTACTGATAGAGTTTCAATTAAGTTTTAGATGTGTAAGGGAATGTGAAAAAGAACATGAAGCGAATGAGGGAAAACTCTATTAAAGTTACTCGCAAGCACCGTGGAATCAACACCGTGTGAAATTCAGGGAGGCGTGAGTAATCTTCTTGAGTTTCAAACAGGTAATAAGAACGTACAGCGAGAAATTCTCTTAATTTAAAGTAAATTACATCCGCTTGAGCACAGGAAGATATATTCAAGTATGCATGCATAATATATGTGGTGCGAGGTGTACCTAAGGACCTTTACCCAGCGAAGCATCACCATGTCAATCGATGCGTACAAAACGATAAGCTTATTATGAATTTGAACGGAATGTACGAATCTGAACGATGTTAACAGAGGGCTCTTAATGTAACGGTTCATATTTCTCGAAATTAGAGCGTCCCACCCACAACAGCTGAGTCCATTTTCACGATGTCCTGAAACCGGCGGTACTTAGTAAAAGCAACTTTATTTATCTGAAAATTAATACGGAGCGACGCGAAAGTTTATGTTTTTAGTGTAAAATGAACGTGAAGCAGCTCAGCAAACCATACAGTTTTTCTTAACAATGCTTCCACCAGATTGCATCTAGGACTTTTCTACGTGTTAGAATTCCCTTTGCAGAAGCGTTGCCCCGAAGGAAACTTGATATTTCAGTGAAAACTTCAAACTTCGTGCAAAACAATCAGAAAACTTTTAATGAGTTTTCTTGTCACTAGGTGGTAGGTGATATCCGGAATCAATTGAACAAAAGACCCAACTTTCATCTCCAACACTCTCGGCGGAGACTTCTTCTCAAGACACTTGTTAGCAACAACCTTGAGGGTTAATTAAAATTCTTCGATTCGTGTTCAATTGAATTTGATCATTTGAATTCCTTTCACAGAAATATTTTAGGACTGAAAGGAGAAGTGTAGATTTTCATTCCTTTTGAAAATTGATACGACCGTGGATCGAAAGGAATGAGCAAGGATTTATGGTATTTCAAGAAGGTAATGGAAAGCATTATAACGGCTTAAGGGATTTCTCGGCGCTTCTGTCCTAAAGGTGCGATTATCAGCTTATTTTCTGCAGATATATAAGTAAGCACACCGGACTGAAATTTAGTATTGTTGTGTTTCCTGGGTCTAGAAATATTTGCTGGTAAGAGTTCTAACGGCACTACCCATTCATCTTAGTCAATTTAGCTAGCAGTATGTGAACTGAAACTCAGCGTACCCTTTCAATAGAAATTCATCATAATCTGACTAACATCTGAAGCTACTAACTGAGTATTGCTACAATCAACATTTTACTTCGTGTCATTCCAATATATCCGTTAATACGAAATTTAAGTTAGCGCTAATGCGGTTGCGTATGCAATCTTTAAAAAGATACTAGAAGCGAATTTAGCTTCATTCATCTGTTCAGTTTCGTTAAGGTCATCGCCATTTCCGATGCGAGAAATGTTATTCACGTTTAGGGTAAGCCTCTCTATGGAGCAATATACAATACACAATACTTCTACAAGTCTTCATCCTTTTCGACAGCATAAACTTGGCCTTCTGTCTGTTTGGTTCTGACAGGAAAAGTTTAGTGTGTTTAGTAGCATTGAAACTCAGCTACTTCCCACTATGGGAAACTTTCTGATATTACAGTAACCAGTGATACTGACACCACACCCGCTATGCGACAACGTCTGGAATGAATTTGGCGGATGTAACCGAAGAGGAAGTTCTATGAGCCATGAACAGCTCGAAGAACTGGAGGGAGGTCCGGTGCAGAACTTCTCCTCAGAAAAGTTCACCAATGTACTTGGTCAGTTGGAAACAGAATAAATCAGGTCATTAGTCGGCCGGAGGAATTTCCATCCTTCCTCACCTTATCCCTAAGAAGGACACGGTGCAGGACCCCGCAGACACAAGACCGATTACTTGCTTACCAACGCTCTACAAATTCATAATGTCCATTATTAGTGAAAGGGTCAATGCGCACCTCGAGACCGACAACATTCTGGCCGAGGAGCAGAAGGACTGCTAGTTGGGTCAAGGGGTTGCAAAGAGCAACTCATTATCGACTCCGTGGTTGCAGGACGAGCAAGTAGAGGCCAAAGAAACCTCTTTAGATGCTGTATCGATTATGCCAGAGCTTTCGATTGTGTTCCGCATACCTGGCTAATCGATATCCTACATCTGTATCGCATTAATCCGAAACTAATAAAGTTTTTGGCGACAGTCATGGTGGCATACCACCTTATCAGGACGCACATCTGATGGTGCTAATACCTCAGAGCCCATCTGTATAGGAAGCGGTATCTCCAGGGGGATTCGTTGAGTCTCCGTTGGTTTTGCAAGGCACTGAACTCCCTTTCATGGCTGCTGAATGATGCACGATTTTGCAACAAAATATGGCCTAAGTGCTAAGTGCGAACTGCCACACTTGATGTACTTAGATGACATCGAGACCTTAGAAGTCGGTTACGAATAGTAGACATGTTCAGCTGTGATATTCGGATGGAGTTTGGATTAAAAATGTCGAATCCAAGCCATGCGCAAAGGTCATCACAAATCCCACTGCCACCAGTGAGATTTCAACCGGAACCCTCCATATGACAGCCTTGTGCTCTAACCGCTGAACTATCCAGACACTTTCATACTCTTCGTTACAAAATAACTTCATATAACTCTACCAAACATGGATGGGGACTCGAGAATCGGTAGGTATTGTAAGAACTGGATTCAGTAACTCTTCCAATGCTCTGTGCCCCCGTGTCCATTATTTCCGCATAAATCTAATCGAATTAGTGTATGAGCTGCTGTAAATAAACAAATACAAAGGCTGCAAATTGAGTAACGCATTTAGAGCTGCGCTGAATGTCGACCTCATGGCACCGGAAATACCAAGGCATACAGGCCTCTACAGTATTGCTAGTTTACAGCGAAAACTCTTTTGTTTCATCTTAACCCACCACACTAGGGGTGCCCAAGCGAACCTTCCCAGGATATCGACCAACAAGTAGCACAGCCAGCTCATCCTCAGACACGTTTGAGCGTGTATTGGCAGATTTTGGAGTTGGCATAATAGCATTAGCACACCCCCTTGAGTGCAGCCTTTCCGTCGCTTGCGTTATTAAGTAACGATCAACGCCCACTTCAGCACACAGCAATCTCTTCGTTAGCATAGCAAAGATCTGCTTAATTAAAGTTTCATCAGCACCATGCTCTCTGGCGGCATCACAGGACTTTCGAAACGGCACATAGTCAAATGCCCCTTCATTCTTGAATGAATGTGACACTCAACCAGTCTGTCCAGACAGTGCAAGGGGAATGATGTTAAGCTGATTTGTCTGAAGTTCTTTGGATTTGAATAGTCATTTTTCCCAGGCTTGAGTATGAAGAGAACTTTAACCTTCCACCAAGCAGTAGGCACGTAGCCCGGAGTAAGACATCGAAAAATATTTCTTAAAAGTTGATCTAAGCGCTCTATGCCCTCTGTTACCAGCGCTGGATAGATGCTATCAACGCCAGGTGATTTGAAGTGTTCAAAGGATTGTCTAGTAGCTGTCACCTTTTCATTAATAATAACTGCGCTCGTAGTGTCCCAATTCCGCTTGTAACACTTTTCTGTTGAAATGTTTGCGGAACCCGCCAATTCTCCCTTTGTCATTTCGGACTCCTGTTCTGTAGATGGTGTACTTCCAAGAGAGCCTGTATAGACTCAACGCTGGAGTTCGTAAAATCGTCCTTATGCAAAATTTCACGTGTGCTTGCGTGGGCCCGGCCAGGATCCTGCAGAAGTCTTAAACAAACGCAGGAATTCGCGTGCACCTAGTAAAATAAACACACATAAACAGTCGGGAAACCGGAAGCTCGGCGCTTCAGGTATGAAAGGTTTTGTTTGCTTCTTCTGTGAGTACATTTGGGTACAGAACAATCCCATTTGTACGTAGCTCGTTATCTGTATCCATTCAGTATGTCAGTCACTTTAGTGTGATATTGATATTTAGTTGCTGTAATTTTGAGTTACTGTAACTTTGTTAGTGATAGTATAATTTTGATCAAAACTTGAAGATAATATGCTTCATATTATATCCTATACTACTACAAATTTGTATAACTCTAGGATAAAGTTAAAAGGGGTTTTTAGTCAATTCCTGCAAAAATATAATAAGACACTATTATTAACTTAATTTGAGCAGATATTGATATGGACAGTATTTTGGAGCCTGGACATTGTATAGAGGCGATTTGGTAGTTTCTGAGAATGGATCCGTTAAAGAAATCATCACTTTCGACCCCCCCCCCCACTCCCCGCCTTCGATTGGATGTCTGTCTGTCTATCTATCTATCATATTCAGAAACGGCTGGACCGATTGTCATGAAATTTGGCGAGAACGTGTGGCCTGTAAATTCCTTCACATACTATAAGTGGCGCCATTTTGAGTTGAGTTTAAGGGGGGCTCTCCATACATGCAGAGGGGGTGCTACATGTTGTTTCACAGAATATGGCAGTGTGGGGTATCCAATGAAGAGGTTCAATTAGCACTTTTCGAAACTGGTCACATATTTAATGACGGGTGAAATGGAGGGGAATGGGGGATCAAAATATGACCCTCGAAAAGTTTAACAGGTCTCGTTCTCAGAACCTATCCAGTCGTAAAATCTGAAAAAAAGCTGCGAGTTGGGCCAAGGAGTTGCAAAGAGCAGCTCATTATCGACTCGGTAGTTGTAGGGCATGCAACTAGAGACAAAAGAAATATCAATTACGCCAAAACTCTTGACAGCGTCCTACGTCTGTAATGCATTAATCCAAAACTAACAAATTTTTGGCGACAGTCATAGAAGGGTGGCATACCACTTTATCAATACATTCGTCTGAGGGTACTTATACCCCATCCGTATACGGATGACACACTAGATATACTTTTTTTTTTATGGATGGAGGTGGAAATCTTAGAAAGACGCTGCTGCGCCAGGCTGCAGCAGTGTGTGGGATTCGCACCCACTAAAACCACCCCCACTCTTCCGCTCCTCCTCGCGGGCCCACAGTGAAGTGCTACTTCGCGGGGGAGGCTCTGGTTCGCTATACCAGCTCGTCCATGTCGCGTCTCCGTCGCGCTGCCTCCCGAGCTCGATCTAACTCCAGGAGTTTTGTCTGCACCACGGCTACTGCTTCATTTACCGCCATCCACTTTTCCTCCGACTTCAGCATCTCTTCCACCAGGTTGGAGGGCTCGATGTCCGCCCCCAAGATGCTGTTCAACCTCCTTTTCTGCTGCAGAAATCTGGGACAATGGAACATAACGTGCTTCGGGTCCTCGAGTGTAGCACCGCATTCAGGACAGTTGCGAGGCTCGTCCAACTCGAAGCGATGCAAGTACTTCCTATAGCCACCGTGTCCCTTAAGAAACTGTGTCAGGTGATAATTCAATTCTCCGTGCTTTCGGTCGACCCATATCTTGATACAGAGGATTAATGTATGGGTCCACCGGCCCTTGACGGAGTTATCCCACCGTTGTTGCCACCTGCCATACAACTCTCTCCTGCTGGCTTTTCGGAAATCCGCGTTCACCTCGGCTGGATTTGACTCCCCGTTTTCGTAGAGCCAGTGTGCCCCCCTCGCCGGAAGATCTATGGGGATTATTCCCGCGATGACACACACTGCCTCCGTCGACGCCGTCCTAAATGCGCTGCACACTGAACTTAGCTTCTTCCGGTTGACGGCGTGGTTCAACGCTCCCGCCCAGACAGGAGCCGTGTATAGCAGGATTGACCTCACCACTCCCGTGCGATTATACTTCGGCCCTCCCACGTTAGGCATCATCCTTGCAAAGGATGAGCTAGCATTGCTGCCTTCTCCCGCGCATAATCCAAGTGTCCCTTGAAACTCAGCTTGGCATCGATCATCACCCCCAGGTATTTGGCAACCGATTTTGAGACGACCTCACGATTACCAACCCGGATGGTAACCGTGTTGTTCTTCCTACGGTTGGTAATCAAAACCGCCTCCGTCTTTTACACTTGATGTACTTGGATGACATCAAGTTGTATGCTGATACTGATGACCTCAGGAGTTTGTTGCAAATACGAAACTTGTTCAGCCGTGATATTTTTTACGATGAGAGCAGAGCGTTGCATCACCTTGGTACCAATATAATGACTAAGGCTGTCAACCAACCAAACTCCCCTAACTGGTTTGCCAGTCGCAAACACCGACTGCGCGAACTTATATTGTATATAGAACTGGACGGCACGTGCTAAAAATAACCCGAATGCTAGCAATTCGGCGAGATGGGAGCCAGAGCTCATAGTACACAAATATTATCTCGCGCAGTCGGTGTTTACGACTCACAAACCTCTCATGGAAAAGTGTTCGGATGAAATTTGGATTAGATAAGTGTTGAGTTGAAGCCATTCGCATCAAAGCTATGACTGAAACAGATTTCCACAAATACCTAGGAATTCTGCAAGGAATCCTTGCTGTTGGTGATTTGAACGACGCTCTGCTGTCTGAACTCCTGTGATGCGGAACGGTGGTACTGAAAAGGCGCATTCGGAACATTGCCATGGACGAAGACCTATTTGGAAAGCATTCAATGGCGAATACGTACTGCTACGTCCAAATTCCGAATACCACCTAAATGCTGCCGTGGAGCGGATGAGCTTACCTCATGATATCGGAGCGGGAGTGTGGTTGACGTGCTTATTTTTACAGCAGAGAGCAAGCGAGTCTCTTGCATGTGGCTATTTGTAAGGCAGATTGAAGGCTAATGCCACTTAACTTAAGGGATCGATCTTTCAATTCTCTGAATAAGACAAACCAACAGCGTATCGATGAATGGGTGTTGAAGGCAATGCACGGTAAACAAATAAATTGTCTCTGGCATGCATTTGTAGATTTGCAAAGATGGCTGTGTGCTGGGGAGCTCTTTACTGAAACGGTGGTATTTATGTATGCCATTCAGGATGGTCGCGTGGAGAACGACTAGTGCAGAATGTGTGATTCGGCGTTAGAGACGTTGGACTATCTAATTTCTGGTGGTACTCTTGTGGCATCTGTGCAATCCACGAATGGGTACAATAGTTTATACAAGGCTATCCACCAAAACCTTATGTGCAAGCATGGGCTGATCGCGGGAACAAGTCCGGTTAACCAGTATGAACTGCAGGCAATACTCGATAGTTCTGCCTACAGCATATATTGCGAGCGGTAACTTTTAACTGATCGTTACAACACGTGTGACGTGCTGTTAGTTGACAAGACAAGTCACTCTGCGTATATTATTGATGTTCCTATCCCTCACATTGAACATTGAACGGAAATATGTAGAGAAGAAGGTGGTCTATTTTGGCGTCACGAGAAGGTGGGTCGCGGCTTCCCTTGATGCTCAGTCTGCTCCAAACCATGCATAAATACTCTATTCTACAAGTTTGCTCGATGCTGCGGGAAATTCTCAGGCGATTCTCCTATGAACCTACCGACCCCCTTTCTTGTTTTTCTTTAAGTAGGTTGGACCGTCGGAGCCTAAATGCATGGCACTTAGTGCTAGTATTAGGTAAAATCCGGCATCGACCGAGATTATGACAGCTCGATAATAATTTTTAATATTCTTGACTACTTTTAATGGCAACAAGGCATGAAAAGCAGCTACAACTCAACATTTTTACTTGGGATTTCCACAACATTCTAAGAGTATGAATCCAAGTCTGCATGTATAAAACATCTTAAATTTTCTTCAATGGTGAGATTTCACTTAAAAAGCGTCAATCCAAATAAACTCAAATTATTCAAAGCGGAAATTTTTCATCTCTTGACACCGACAAATTTACCTTTACAAATTCTCCAGAGATCTTACGGCATTTAAACCATTTGTCACTTTAAACCTTCTCGCCAAATCTAAATGCGGCAACTTTCTAATTTGAATTTAAGTCACCCCATGGTATCCAAAATGTGGGGACGGCGCAATATTCAACAGTCACTGAGGTGTTGATGTTAGACGTTGTAATGCTCAATGCGAGAAATCGCAACACCTCCTTACAGTAGTCCAAACGAATTTTAATGAAGTGGGATTAGCAACAGCCCCAAAACGACATTAGTTCACTACGGGGTCGTGTTGCCAAGGCATTATCTCAGCTTGGCCGCCCTTTGTCATTCGGCAAACCCCATTTGCGATTTTTTTGGAAGGAAATTTTCATTATCTTTTTCTAGAGAATTCATTCAGTGGTTTCCGTACGCTTTCCCAAGGGAACGTGTTTTTAATTAAAGGAATAAATTAGTCGAAAATCACAATCAAGCACCGTTTTAAGTTTGCAATCCTTGTTGGAAATGCGGTCACTTTCAGGGAATCCTATGAACATTCATTATTCGAAAATGGATGTTGTGAACGTAAATCATTAAAACTGGAAAGAGTGAGTTCGTCCATATTTTAGCCTTGGATTGGTATTTAAAAAAATCGCATTCGGCATTTCCCGCTGTGCTGCCGGACAAATAAAGCACCTGCTTCCCGCTGGATTGATTTCTAACGAGTCTCCACCGCCCGCTAACTACAGTGCAAATACACTTAACAGTTTCCTTCAGCTTGGAGTGAGGACTCCCATAGAAACGAGAAGAAAGAAAAAAATAGAAAAGATTGCTACCTTTCAAAAGATAAGTCCGAACATAAAGCAAAAGGTGAAATAAAGTGACGGAAAAATTGTTTTGCAGGGGAAAAGTGTCTACTAAATGAAGCGACAGGAAAATTTCTGTTTGGCTGCATATAACCTTTAATTTTACTCAAATGTTGGGAATAGAATAAATGAGTTAACGAAAAGTTTTTAATTTGTGTTAATTAAAAACAAAAAGCTAGGGTCGAGTAAGGAAATGTGTCACCTGGATTATTCGCATTCGACGTCTTAATGGGACTGATTTCGCTTAATCGCTTTGATGTGTGCTCACAAGCAAATTTTATTTCACTGGGATCTTTGATGGCAGAAAATTATCGGAAATGATTTCTCATTTGTACCAATTTTCATGACAGAAAGGAGTTACTAATAATAAATGAAATAAGTGTATTTGCGCAATTAGGATTGCAATATCCATAAATTGAAAGTTTTGTGCATTTGGCGGAATATTATCCACTACTTTCCATTTTCAGACCGTCAGCCATGGAGCATTCTGCATGGATGGAACATTATACTTTCATAACCGGCATCTAAATATGAATATCTTTCCACGGGTGGTGCAGTCAAAAGGAATGCCACTTTTAAATTTGCTTTCCGTAGTGCACCATTAAATGCTGAGCCAGCTGCAAAGATGTACTGCAGGATGGTAAACGTAGGTTCCTAACTGATACTTCAGGTTTACTGATAAAATTGTTATTACGCAATTGACTTGCAAATTTATTCAATTGTTCCACAATATCCATTCCCATCGCGTTCAACATTCGGACATGAGAGATAAAGCAGTATTTATTGCGGTGGCAAACTGCACAGTCAAATTGCGTGGAGATTATGAAACATTGAATGAAAATTAACAGCGCGTTATTCCTCTAGACATTTGTTTAGTACATATCCCAGCAGATATATATGTATGCTTACAAACAGGACAAGGCTAGGCTAGGGATATTGGGATCTGAGCGAGTAAATTTGTGATGTGCTCAGCTCAGAGAATTTCATCTAAAAAATGGGCAGGAAAATGGGGAAGTCAAGTAAAGATAGTTTTGTATTTTAATCAGTAGAAAGCTTTAGTGAATTAGGTCCAAAAAGCGTAAGCAGATTATCTCGGAAAATATAAATTTGATTCACTGTACCTTGGAAAACCGGTTCAACAGTGTTTTTATAAGAAGATCCCTTTAAGAATTTCGAAAATATTGTAAAATGCTACACTATGGTTAATTTCATTTGATAATTAGTTGTCCCGGAGTGTCCCAGGTATTGCCGCATTCTCAGCAAGATAGTTTTGAAATCACACTTTCCTGGTACTTATTTTTACAATGGTTTCATTCCTTTGCGAGTCAATCTCATTTGTAATTTTTTTCGGTCTCGACTGACCCATGGAAATAAAAAAAATATAGAGTAACCATTTTAGCTGCCCAAGCAAGGTCTCTTTCAAGAACACGGAATATCCAAAAGGAGCAGAAGCATCGAAACCACCATTATGGAGTAAATTTACTTTTCAGTTGCGCTTTGATGAATGAATAAAAAGGTGCCGGGGTTTATGGAACAATCAAATCTCTAGTGTCACTGTAATAACCTAAAATTCTTGTCAGGATGTCTAAACCAACAAAAGAGCACTCCAGGTAGTAGTAAATTTTTACTATTGAGTCTTTATCCAAGCATAATAATATCATCGCACTGCGTCCTAAAAGGGCTATTGTGCCCCTTTACTGGCTATACTATGCCTATAAACTATAGTATGTCGTTTAAACCTATAACCAATTGAAAGTTTATCATGTTCCCAACTTTCAAGTGTTGCAACCTGGCATCTGGTAGTATGTATTCCCCCAGGTGCCTGAACCTACTTTGCACCAGTGCCGGACACTGCCCCAGGGTATGTGTGGAGCTTTCATCATTCTCCTCGCAGAATCTACGGACAGTGCCCGTAGATATTCCTAGCTTGCCCAGGTGATAGTTTAGTCTGTAGTGATCAGTGACTACGCTCTTCCAGTTTACCCTGTTGCTCTAATGTTTTTTAAACTTCTTATCGAAATGAATCCTCGTTAGCATGTTATCCCTTGATATCAATAATTCGGGATGCCACCTCGCATGAATGTGTACGATGGGTTATCGGAAGCTTTTTCGATATCCAAAAATACACACAGTGCTATTTCCATCGTTACGATGGCATCCCGTAATGCATTCATCAGCTAATATAAGACAGTTTTGGTTGACCGTCCTCCTGCGTGCTCACATGGACGTAGGGGATTGCGTATTAGAACATTAGAACGTCTTAAGTACGAACGATCTCGAGCAGATTGGTCTGAAAGATTTAGCGTAAAGGGGATTTTTACCCGCTTTCAAGGTAAGACCTGAACCTGACCTGATGGGTCAGTCTGTGTGCCCTATGGGGTCCCATTTGTCTGTTGTTTGATTTATTGGTATGTTTTATAGTATTATTCATATGATTCCCCTCAATATGGGGGTTAGGAGGTCTGCCCTGTTATATCCTCTTAGCACGGCAAGGTCTCATAAGATGCCAACATTTTACCACTGTCACTGATTGCAAAGTCGTTCCCTATGAGACCATCGCACCTCAACATCGGCCGTTGATTGCCGTCCTGCGAATTAAGCCACCGATAAAACAGCGTGAGGAACGCACTGGCCCGCCGCGCATTAAATGGTGGCGATTTGGTGAGAAGAAAGAAGAAACGGTCTCACTCATACGATTGCCAACCATTACGAATGTGGAAGAATCATGGAACCAAATGAAAGACACGATCCACAAAGCGGCCTCTGCAACCCTCGGGGTCACCAAGCCGGGTAAGCGGTACATCAACCGAGATACTTCGCTTTGGAATGATGATGTTGAAATGAAGGTCCGTGAAAAGAAACGCCTCTACCACAAATTTCTCGACGATAAAACGCCTGCTAATTGGCAAATTTATAAGATTGCCAACCGGGAAGCAAAGAAAGCGGTCGCTGTCACCCGAGCGAACCATTTCAAAAATCTTTACGATAAACTGGGAACTCGGGATGGCGAGAGAGATCTGTATCGACTTGCTAAAAGCCGTGATGAACGCACACAGGATATCGAACACTTCTGTTGTGTTAATGACAAGAACGGTACTTTGCTTACCAACCGTCGAGCCGCAACGGATATATGGCGAGAATACTTCGAGCAGATTTCAACTGAAGAATTTGCTCATCCTCCACTTCCACAATCATTGCCGACATTTGGAGCAGTTCCACCAGTCAGCGCAACTGAAGTCGAGGAGGCAATAAAACAAATGAAATCGGGGAAGGCAACAGGACCTGACGACATCGCATCTGAGCTCTGGAAAGCGAAGAGCTGGGACCCAACACTGTGGCTCAGTGAATTCTTTAACCGGTGTTATTCAGGAAGGAAGAACACCATCTGACTGGCAAGAAAGTACCACTGTTCCAATATGGAAAAAGAAAGGTAGTCCAGCAGAATGTTCAAATTATCGTCCGATCCGGTTACTTTCCCATACCATGAAGATTTTTGAACGCATTCTTGACAACCGTATTCGCGAAATCGTTGAAATAACCGTGAATCAAGCCGGATTTGTCAAGAACTGCGGAACTACTGACGCAATACACGCTGCGCGGTTACTCATGGAGAAACACCGTGAGAAGCATCGCCCTCTTTACATTGCCTTTCTGGGTCTAGAGAAAGCGTTTGACCGTGTACCACACGAACTCATCTGGTATGCTTTACGACAACACTTCGTGCCAGAAGAACTCGTGCGCTGGGTTCAATAGCTCTACCACGATCCGAAAAGTAAAGTTCGAAGTATGGCGGGTGTATCAAAACCGCTTCGTGTCTCTGTTGGTGTTCATCAAGGAAGTGCCCTCTCACCACTCCTCTTTGTCCTTGTTATGGACACCGTTACACGGGATATCCAACGTTCAGCGCCCTACACACTGCCTTATGCAGATGATGTTTTCCTAGCATCTGATAGCAAAAATGATCTCGAGCAACTTGTTCAAAAATGGAATGATCGCCTCATGCAACACGGTCTCAGATTGAATTGAAACAAAACTGAATTTTTGACGACCGATCCCCATGAAACAGGTACAATCACTGTCAGCGGCAGTGATCTGCCCAGAATTGAGCGATTTAGATACCTCGGGACAACGCTATCAGCCAATGGAGAACTGCGTTATGAAATTGCTTCACGCATTAACGCAACCTGGATGAAGTGGCGTTCCACAACTGGTGTTCTTTGTGATCGACGTATCAACGAACGTCTCAAATCTAAAATTTACCGCAATGTCGTCCGCCCAGTCGCTCTCTATGGTTCTGAGTGTTGGCCGACCATAAAAGACAATGAACGTCGTCTTGCGGTAATGGAGACGAAGATGCTACGTTGGACTAGTGGCGTCACACGTTTAGATCACATCCGAAATGAGGATATCCGCGATCGTTATGGGGTTGCACCGATCGTGGAAAAGTTGCGAGAGAGGCGTCTTCGATGGTATGGTCACGCAATTCGTGTAAACGAGAATTCACTTGCCAAGATTGGTCTGAACATCGAAGTCGATGGTAAATGACCAAGAGGCAGACCTAAGCAACGGTGGCTTGATACACTGGATGGGGATTTGAAAGCCTCGAGATTGCACCCAGATCAGGCATTCGATAAAGCCAAATGGCGAAGTCGATCGCGACGAGCCGACCCCGCTTGTGAACGGGACAAAGGCTGAAGAAAAAGAAGAAGACGGCAAGGTTAGGCTTACTCACTGTGGCAACCAGGTGAGGCTCCATTCAAATACAATGAGTTACTCCCAACTACAAATTAGTCAATGGGCATGATCTGCATAACCCCCTGGATTAGGGAAGGTGTTTTTCGGTAGCTCATTCTAGCTTCGCAGCGTTTTGCTGTAAGTAGGGTCACCTCGCACCGGGTGTGGCTATCACCACTCTCTAACGGTCTTTTTAGGCGTAGAGTCACTCATCAGCCCAAAGGGAGATGCCTACTGCAGTTGCAGCACATCAGCACCAAAAATATGATATATTGTGTGTCCATAGGTGGGACGCCAGACAGCTTTTAGGGATATCGAGTTGGTGGACCTCAGCGTAAAACCGGGATGTCTGGAGTTTCTTAGGCCTAGAGCGGATACCTGTTGTTGCGCCGTTGATGATAATGACACGCACATAGAAAATGTTCCGTGGATTCCGCTTTCTCACTACAGAATGGACACGTATTATCTTGGAGAATTCCTGTTCTGAACATATCTTCCTGTTTTCGACTAGATAAACTTTGGAAACTTTGACCGGATAATTTTTGTATGTTTGATTTGCTCCGACAGGAGAAGTTTGGTGTGTTTAGCAGCATTAAGGATGAGCAACTTGTCATTATTGGAAGCTTGTTTCCAGTCAATATGATATGATACCCCAATTGCTGGTTCCGGTCCGGATATGGGAGAAATTGAACCCTCTTTTACTAAAGCATCCGAGATTTCATACCTGTCTACACCAGAATGACCGGGTACCCAGAGTAGTTCCACCGTATTGAATCTAGGAAAAGAGTTCAGTCGATTTCTACATTCCTGAATGATTTTTGAAGTGATCAACACAACCTGCCCTTCAACCGCTCGTCAACTATCCAGGTCCAGAACCCTATTCTGTTTTTAAGCCATTGGTGTAGAAGACATCAGTCCATGCTGGCACGCATACTTCTGGTTCGTCCCAGTTTCTTCTTTATTTCAAAATAATTTCATATCTTCTACCAAACGGATGTATGTGGGTCCGGTAATCAGAAGGCATTGTGAAAACTGGATTCAATTCTGCCAATAACTCTTCCAATGGTCTGTGCCCCCACGCCAATTGTTTCCCCATAGATCTAATCGAATTAGTCTATGAGCTGCCCTCATTGCAGTGTTCTAAATAAACAAATCCAAGGGTTACAAATTGAGTATGCATTCAGAGCCAGATAGACAGTTCCCTCCAATGTGGCTAGTTTACAAGGAAAACACTTTCGGTTCACCTTAACCCACTACACTACGGATGAATAAGCGAATATTGGTCTAATGATAGCAACATATATCCACATTACTACTTGGCCTAAACCCTCATGTCGAAGCTAAGCTTTGCCTACACAGCCCATAATCTGCGAAAGCTCGTTTTATCTTTACTTCTACATGTTTGTTAAACCTTATTGTCAAGAATAACTCCCAGATATTTTATCTCATCCCTGGAAAGCAAAGACCATTCAGTTTCATCAGCGCCTTACATATTTATCGTAATATCAAGTTAGAAAATGAAGTGACTAATGTTTCACTTTTCTTGTTTACTTATGGTTCAGAAGCCATTCATCTCATGACTTAGGAAAGGGAAAATGGGCCAAATGTAAAATTTCATTTTGTGAAAAATGCTGACGCTCCTAGACATCTTCTGACTGATCTTCAGACTTTGCCTCTGCCGTGGGAGCAGCGTCCCCGAAATGGTTATCAGATGTAGTTCGTTTTCTCATGTCAATCCGGAAAGACGCCATTCTTATTGATTACCCATGGGAAAAATCGTCCTTACAATTACAAATTCACGGTAACAAAAAACAAGTCGGGAAACCGGAAGCTGGGCCCTTCAGGTATGAAAGGTTTTGTTTGCTTCTTGTGTGAGTATATTTGAGTGTAGAACTATCCCATTTGTACCTAGCCCGTTAAGAATATGCATTTAGCATGTCACATTTAGTACTTCGGGTTGTAAATTTACACGGTAAAAACAAATTTGAGTAACTGTAACTTTGTTACTAATAGTATGATTTTGATCAAACTTGGAGATAATATGCTTCATATTATATTTTATACTATTACCAACTTTTATAACTCTGAGATAAACTTAAGGGGGTTTTACGCAATTTTACCAAAAATATGGTAATATACTATTATTAACTTAATTTGAACAGATATGGAGAATATTTTGAGGCCTGGGCACTATATAGAGACAGCTTAGTAGTTTCTGAGAATGGGTCCATTAAAGAAATCATCACTTTCCACCCGCCCCACTCCCCGCCTTTTTAACAAATCTCAAAACTAAGACCAGCTTCGAAAAGTACTAATGAAGATCTTTCATTTCATATCCCACATGACGATATTTGGTGAAAAAAAATTTTACACGCCGCTTTTACATGTATGGGGATCCCCCCTAAATGTCAACGTAGAAGGATATCACTCACTGCATGTCTGGGGGTCCACAGTTCCCACCTTCTCACCAAAGTGTTTTGCAAGTAAAACCTCAAGCCTTCCAAAATTATATATTCAATTTTTACTTAAAAGGAGATGCACTTCCAGGATGAAAATATGGGGGATTTTCGAGTAATTTTCTAAAATGTTGCAATATGCATGGGATATACTTTGTGCCCCAGACTCATACTTTCGATTGGATAGGTTCCGAGAACGAGACCCGTTACACTTTTTGGGGAATACATTTTGAGCCCTTACTTCCCTCTGTTTCACCCAGTATCCAAAATATATCAGTTTCGAAAAGTACTAATCGAGCTCTTTCATTCAATACCTTATATGATCATATTTTGGGAAAAAGGAATTTCCACCCGTCTTTCACATGAATGAGGACCTCTCTTAAAATGGATTCACCGACCATACATACTCGCCAAATTTCGTGACAATTGGTTCAGCTGTTTCCGAGTAAATCAGATGTGTCAGACAAACAAAGAACCAGATGGACAGTCAGACATTGAATCGATTCTAATAAGGTTTTGTTTTTGTTTGCGGTACCTCGCGCACCTAGAAAACGTACTTTGAGAAATCCTGATTTCTACAGAAAGGTTCGACGCGTTAGAGACGTTGGACCATCTCATTTCTGGCTGTACTGTTATAGCGCCGGTGCAATACATCACCAGGCATAACGCTGTATGTAAGGTTATCCATCAAAACCTTGCATACAAGCATGGGCTGATCACGGGAACATGTGCGGTTTGCCGATATGAGCCGCAAACAGTATGATAGTTCTGCTTGCAGCATGCATTGGAAACGGCAAGTTCTGACTGATCGCCATACTCCACACAACAAGCCTGACGTACTGTTAGTTGATAAGACGGGTCGCTCTGCGTATATAATTGATGTTGTTATAAAAAGGTGAAGCGATGGCGGCTTTACGGTTTCTTACCAGGGCAGAGGCAAATCGTCAGACGCTGCCTCACCTCTGCCCTGGGAACAGCGTGACCGTAACGGTTCGCAGATGTTGCGTGCTCCTTTATATAATTCGTAGAACACGACATGACTACGAATTATATTGAGCGCAATCCGACCAGGAAAGAGGGAGTAAGTTGCTTCCCATTTGGGCCGGTCCAACATTAAGTTGATGCGGACTTAGGACCCCATCATTCCTAAAACGAATGATGTTGTTATCCCCCATAACAGCAACACCGAACGGAAATACGTGCAGGAGAAGGTGAATTATAAGCTACTGAAATACACCATTCTTCATACATGCTCGATGTTGGGGGGAGTTCTCGACGGATTCTCCTATTGACCTACCACCGCCCATTACCACCAGCGCCCCTTTAGTTTTTAAATAGGTAGGATCATCCGAGCCTAAATGCTAGGCACTTAGTGCTAGTATTAGGTAAAATCCGGCATCTGCGGAGATTGTGACAACTCGGAAAAAGATAATCAACCAGGAGGATAATAATAACCAGAAGAGATATACTAAACATATAAAAATCAATAAGATAAATAAATTCTAAAACCGTTCTAATAAAATGTAAGAAAAAGAATAGTAAGATTCAAAATAATAAAATAACTAAATCAATATTCAAATAATCAAATAAAAACAAAATAGAATTATTCATCAAATGAAAACACTCACAACTGTCACTCAGAGCTCTATGTGAAAAATGAAAATTTGATTTATATGATAACTGCTTTTAAAATTCTATTGAAGTTGAAAATTTGTAAAGAAGAAGGTATGAAAAATTGCCCTATACTTTTCACAATTCCAATAGTGCGAAGGAGAAATTGAGTTTGCTTGCCACAAATAAAAAATCCGCTAAGTGACCTTTTTGGGACAATCAATGATAACTATCATAGTTTCCAACCGTTGTACTAACAATTTTGGAAAATTGGCTCGAAGTCCATTTTAATTAATGTAACACCTATTCATAATTAAATCTATGCGATTACTAGAATGATCACCAAATCACTTGTTGTGCGGGTTAGCTGCTTTTGCGCATATAACGCGACTACCAGTTATACCGTTAACCGCCTCGAAGCGATTTTCTCCTTGTCAAATTTTACTAACTCTACTACAAGTTTGGTTTTTCTTTTCTTTATCACTCCTCGCCAGTCCTTTCCACCGTCAGAGATAGTTCAATCCAAGATTTCGCAATCTCCTCGAGTTTCACTTCACTCTCCTTGTCTATGCGCTTTGTAAAAAATTCGTTAACAGCATCCAAACGCACTTTTCATGAAAAATAGATTGGATTACCATCCGTTACTCTCTTTTCAATTCCTTGATTCGTACACACTTCACAATATTTCACTTTTCCTCACAATCGAGTTCATAACTCACGCACTGCAGCTCTCCTATTTTTCCCCCGTTTATCGCTCATCAACCCCTTCCTCTCAGTTTTTTTTCCTTTTTTTCTTTTTCCTAATCGCTAGCCACAGAGTTTATTCCACTTTTCACTCGACGAAGAGACACCGATGAAAGATCCGTGAGTACGTTCACTGGAGATGCGCCGCTTTCCGTGAGCGCCGATGAAAACGTCGAGCAATTATCGCAACCCATCTTATTTCAAATTTGTCTTATGAGCTTCTTAGATACACTCGTAGCTACTATTCCTGCATAAATCCGAAAATATAATTAAGCATTTTTGGCCAACTTAACGGTTAGCACAAGCAAAAGGAGTGATAAGAATATAATTAAATAAAAAAAATTTTGAATCGCCCTAAATTACCGAAAAGCACGGTTTGCTTCTGACATGTTTTTCGAATTTTACCTTGCCCAATACACAATTTCAAGAAAGCGTTAATATTATAACTCTGAAATATTCAAAATTACAGTGATTTCCGCTTGTAACCGATTTCTTTCCTGCACATCCCCGTTTTCGCAATTCTCCTTTCAATAATGTGCATACGGTGAAATTTAAGGTAATTGCACACTAAATAATGCATTATTTGAGCAACATAATCCCGAAATAGGTCAATGAAATCCCGCTCCCGTCACTAAGTCGTGTACATAGTATAATATTTCCACCAAATTAACTCCACGATGTAGCACTGTGTAAATCACAGTCATAGTCAGCTGGCCCTAAAATTAGAAAAAGGAGGAGGGTTCGAGGCAATGTACTTTTTACTATCCCCAGTAAAACACAAGCAAAATGCTAAGATCAGGGAAAGAGATACATAAATTAAAGTTGGAGTTGTGTCACTATACTAAATCATACCTGATCTCCTTTGGTGACAGACCGACCAAGAAAATGCTTCCAATGTAGTCAAAAACAAAATGATCGCATTGAGTCATACGCCTCGGTAAAATGCAGGCGGTTCACCACAGTCGACGTGGCTGGACGGGACCCGGACCCGTTCTGCTGGGCAAGAGTTCTTGATGCATGAACGGCATCAGGACGTAAGTAAATTAGTCCGAAAAAAACAAATACGTACTTGCACGCTAAATATTGGCAGTCGCAATAGAAAGACCGAAGAACTCGCAAGAGCCCTTCAGAAAGGCGGATTGATGTCTGTGGTCTACAGGAAATCCCATAGTCTGGTACCAACGGCTACTACATAGAATGCAAACGCGATTAAAATGGCTTCTCCGTTTTGATAGCACACACCCTCAATACGGTGTTGGCATTGCCATATCAGGAGGTTTCCGTGATGCCATTAAAGAAGTCGACCAATTTGATGACCGGCTGATGAAGCTCAGTAATATATCAGCTGATCGCGGATAGGTTGACCTGATGTCGAGAAGGATGCCTTCTCGATGCGAAGACCTATATGACCTGAAAAGTCGAACTATCGTGCGATCGACAACTGTAGTGGCGAAAAAGTTCAAATAACTAAACGGGGTTTGTTAAAAACTTCTGCCACACTTCCGCCACACCATTCACCAATCATTCGGTATGCTCTATGACAATACCTGGTTCCTGAAGAACTCATGCGCTGGGTTCAATTACTTTACCACGGCCCGAAAAGTAAAGTTCGATATGTGGCGGGCGTATCAAAACTGCTTCATGTCTCTGTTGTTGGTCATCAACGAAGCGCCGTCTCACCACTCCTCTTTGCTCTCGTTGTAGACATTGTCATTCGGGCTATCCAATGTCTAGCCTACTGCGTTATGCAGATGATGTCTTCCTAACATCTCATAGCAAACACTTGTACAAAAAAAGTAGAATGATCGTCTCCTGCAACATGGTCTCAGATTGAATCTGATTAAAACAGAAATTTCGACTACCGATCCCAGGGAGAACTGAGAAATTTAAATATCTCGGGTTAATATTATCAGCCAATGGGGAACTGCGTTGTGAAATTGCTTCACGCATTAACACAACCTGGATGGAGAAGCGGTCCACAACTGGAATTCTGTCAAATTGACATATCAACGAACACGTGAAATTTCAAATTTACTGCAATGTCGTCCGCCCTGCCATCCTCTGGCGGTAATTGTGCCGATTGTTTCCCGAATATAAAAGACAGAAGAAAGATATAGCGTTGGACGAATAGTGTGACACGCCTTGATCACATCCGAAATGAGGATATCCGTGATCGATATAGGATTGCACCCATCGTGAAAAAATTGCGAGCGTCGTTCGATGATGTGGTCATGTAATTCATGGTCTGAGCATAGAAGTCAATCGTAAGCCAGATGGGTATTCGAAAGCCCCTGAACTGCATCTAGATCAGGTGTTTGGTAGAACCAAATGGCGCAACCGTTCACGACGAGCCGACCGCCCTTATAAACGGGACAAAAGCTAAGGAAAAGGAAGGAGATATTTTCACCAAATTTCACTTCAATAAGTGTAGTGGTTTCCGAAAAAAGTGAATGTAACAGACCTATAGACGGACACATAAAAGACAGCAAACCAATATTAACAGCGCTTTGCCTTACACAAACCGTACAATAAAGTATAAAGTAGCAATCGGAAAAGTATGAAATGAAAAACAGAAATATTAAGTCTAAATTCAAAAAGGAGCTTGGTTTGACAGTGGGTAAACCATACCAAATTTCGGTTTTACAACGGTAATAGTGCAAGGTATTTTCAAGAACTGCGTTTACGCAAATTATTCAAACATCTGACGAAAAAGTTGCTTTTGCCAATAGTTTCTTATCGTTATATTTGTAACCATCGTGTGGGGTATATTCGCGATCGCATTTTGGATTTTGTCTATCTACATAGTCATTCGTCCTACTATGTAGTTGGGAGCGGGTTTCACAAGTCACAGGTTCACCACCCGCAGTTATGTAGTCAATACAATACGGAAAATTTTTGCAAGTTAACCTCAGCCCGCCGTTCAGCAGATGGTCTTTTCACATGGGGAATCCTAAAATTATTGCACTTCTGTAAGTCTATTGTGAAATAATCAAAAGATTTGATTTCATATTTTATCTAAAACTAAAAACTAAAACTACATACACACATGTCTGTTGAAGTAACTAATATTCATATACAAATGACTAAAAAACTAAAACAAAATAATTCTTTGTGACCCCATTCATATCAACTCACTTTGTTGTGGTATTGACGAATTGATATATGATAATATGTTATGATGGCGTCATATACGCTGTAGAATGCACAAAATTCACAAAAAATTGCAAAGATTCACCCCCTATAACTTTCTAAATAACAACAATTTCTGGGATGGTCATAAGGGAGGTTGCCGGTTAAATTTCTAAAATGTGGAAATATACTATTGTTAACTTTATTTGTGCAGATATAGGAACGGGATATATTTTGAGGCCTAGATAGGGATGCACGTACCACCGTGATTTTTTTCAGATTTTTTGGCTGGATAGGTTCAAAGAATGAGACTTGTTGCACTTTTTGATGGTCATATTTTGAGCCCTCACTGCCCTATATTTCACCCGATATTAAATATAGAACCAGTTTCGAAAAGTACTAATTGAGCCCTTTCGTTTGATACCCCACGTGGCCACATTTTATGAAAAAATTGGTGCACCCTTCACTCAAATGTGCAAGCACCCCCTTAAATTTAACACAAAGTGGCGGGACTAGCTGCATGTAAAGGGAACAACAGATCACACGTTCTTATCAATTCTCATGACAATCGGTCTAGCCGTTTCCTAATAAATCGGGTGTGACAGATAGACAGACGGACAGACAGATATCGACTCGATTCTAATATGGTTATGTTTCACACAAAACCTTAAAAAGAACAAATTTGTCACAACGCTACTTCTTCCGCGAAATCAAAATTCACTATATACATGGAACCATTTTTGATAATCGTGCTTGAACTCTTGAATTCTTACGAAATTTCGTGGTGCTAGCAGCCAATTACTAAAAATTTGAGTAATATACTATTATTAACTCCTGATTTTTTTCAGATTTTTCGGTTGGGCAGTTTCTGAGAATGGCCCCTTAAAGGAATGATCACTTTCAACTCCCCGCACTCCCCACCTTTCCTACCAATGTCATAACTAAGACTAGCTTCGAAAATACTAACCGAGACCTTTAATTTGACGAAAAAAAATGTACACCCCCCTTTTGCATGTGTGGGAACCCCCCCCCCCCCTTAAATTTGTCGTAAAAGGATGTAACTGTAACACTATATGCGTGAGCGTTCACAGTTCGCAGCTTTCTACCAAATTTGGTGTCAATCGCTGTAACCGTCTCCGAGAAAAATGCGTGTGACGGACAGACCGACAGACAGACGGACAGCCAGTAAAGCGATTTTAATAAGGTAACCTTAAAAACAGAGAAAAATATACTTTGTATGAATTCTGACCTGTGCTGTGTCTATGCGGGCACAGAACGTCTGCTGCTGGATTGTATTAACGCTTTCATCTGTGCTGTCCGGACTTGCTCTGTTCTGCAAACTGAACGCTTGCTGCTGGATCGTATGAATCTCATAGTAAATGTATGGAACGATTTTTTTTGTATCTGACAAGTTCAGATTGACTTTCGAGTTTGACCGGTGTCCGGGTCCGAATTCCTGAGCAGGATCGCATCACGTTCCTTGCTCGCAAAATAAGTAAAGAAATAGCTTTTTATTATTTTCCTAGAAAAAAATCATTTAGTGATTGACCATCACCATTCCATAAACTTCAGAAGCCACCCACTAAGAAAAGCTTCAAAAATATTGATACTTTAATTATTTTTTACCTTTGAATCAAAGACCTTCAATTGATTGTGGTTTTTGGTTTTATTTTTATTCTCTGTTTGCCTTTAATACAAGTAGCTCACTCATTGCACCCAACTCTGAGTTTGGGAAAATGTTTACAACAAATACAAGATTTAATCCATTTATATAGAAATTTATTACCATATCACCTAAGGAAACGAGTCCCAATACCAATCGTCTCGACAGTAAACTAACGTAAAGCAGGAATCCGTAGGGTAGCATTCCAAAAGTGACTCAATTATTGAGAAAATAATAAGAAATAGGATTCCTTCTGCTTTGCTCAAATGACAACAGGCACGTGTCTTTGTTGAGAAAGTCTATGAAGTAATACCAGGCAGAACACTTGCCGAGGACATTGCAAAAATAATTTGGGTTTGTTTTTCCTCAAATATTAAAAGGCAAGGAGAATCGATTCTTTCTCACCCGTATTATAACAGTGTGTTCCAAAGAACCGATTTGATATCGGTGAATCTGATGAACATCGAACATGAAATTTAGAATCTTCCAAGAGCCTGCATGAGGCGGAAAGCAATATTCAATTCTTTGGTTTAAATTGGTAGCGCCAGTCTTTAGGTTACTTTCAGTCAATATAAAGTATAACAGATTGCAAGCTACAGTATTTATAGAAAATATATCCTGAAGAAAACTCTCCAAATAAAGCCAAATTGCAATCATACCACCCTATCATAATAATTATCATTGTTTAGAGACCGTCACCTTGTAAACCATGTCACGTTATCAACCCCTTTCGTTATCGTTGGCCTTAATAGCCCAACACTGAAATTGGAACGTCGTTCAAATTGTCCCTGAAGGAAAAACCTCGAAAAGGGAAAAATCAAAATGGGTCTGGTGATAAGCAGTAAGTGCTTAAATAACATCACTCCAGGGATGCGCAACTCTCTGTTCAGAGCAATCATTGTTGTTGTCATTATGGATATTGTTGTTGCTGTAGCAGTAGAATATGCAAAACTGTTGGACATATTCCATTCACGTTCTAGCCGTCTAGGCCAGATTGTAAGCATTTTTAGTTCATGTCCTTTTTCATTTTACCCATGTCGTTTGCTAGACGTGCCTTTTCTCCTCCACAATTCAAAGAACTCCAACGAGAAAATATTCAGAGATTTTTTTCAAATGATTTATCTGCTGTCATTCGGCTCGCCATTCATCTCGAAAACATCATCAACACCCTACGTACATATATGGACGCAACAAATCGATCTTTTGTTGGAATTCATCAGGTCGATTCGTTAGTTCCTTCGGTTGTAGCTACAGAAATCAGGGACGGGAATTGTACACAGTGGAAATATGAAGTGCCTATTTGACTGCTATTTAACTTTTACTTTTAGTGGGGTGAGCTCTTGACGGTTCTGATATCTGTTTGAACTGTTGAACTCTTATATCTGTTTGAACTGCTTTAGGTTCGCACTATTTGTAATCGTTTATTGAAATGAAAGGAAATATAAGCGACTTCAATGGCAGATGAAGATCCTTTGGATGTCACTCTTGAATATTCGTTTGGATATTTTCAGGATTTGTACCTCCCATTATTCCAGGAGTATTTGGTTCGTTAAGTAGTAAAATAAGTCTAGTATTTTTCTCGCCAGTTTAACCATCATTATCCCTTACAGCGGATGAACTAGCCAAGAAGGGAGCAGGGATGCCTTTACACGGGCCAGAACCCTTCTGTGGAATCGGAAACGGTTTCATGGCTATGAATCTAAGAAACGAAGAGAAACGGTTGAGGGAACTATATTGGGCGGGCCTACCAGGGATGGAGCAGTCCAGGACGCTTATTGGGGGATACGAACCCATGCGCACAAAGGATTGCTTAAACCTCACCAAAAAGAACCTCCGAATCATAGTGGGAATTCTCACTGGTCATTGTCGGCTGAACTACCACCTAGGGAAGCTAGGGATATCTACGGACACTGCCTGCTGGTTCTGTGAGGAGGAGGACAAAACCTCT
Organism: Hermetia illucens; assembly: GCF_905115235.1. Taxonomy (NCBI): domain Eukaryota; kingdom Metazoa; phylum Arthropoda; class Insecta; order Diptera; family Stratiomyidae; genus Hermetia; species Hermetia illucens. The sequence goes on along the minus strand of NC_051849.1, from coordinate 92,708,199 downwards.
ATGCACGTCCTAGGACAGTGTCCGGCACTTGTGCAAAGTAGGTCGATACATCTGGGTGAACACTTAATACCAGATGCAAAGCTGAAACTTCTGGAAGTGGGGAACATACTAAAGTTCCTAACGGTTACAGGCGTGCTTGAGATACTATGATCAACAGGTACACTATAACCAGTAAAAGGGGCACAATAGTTCTTCAAGGACGCGGTGCGACTTTCCCTTAACAGAATAATAATAATAATCCCTTACTAGATGTTTGTCCCTGACGTAATTGTTTGTCTGATACAGAGGTTTCTCTAAAACAGTCATTTATAGGAGACAGACATTTGTCTGACACGGACTTACACATTTGTCGTGTCGGGCATCTTCAGAGTGCAATAAATTCACATGAAATACAGAACTTTGACCTTCTACGTCTTTGTTTATAACGGTTCGAAAATGTGTGTTATGCTATCATTCATTGATAAATCTAAAGGGGGCTTTCCAGCAAATTTCTAAAATATCGTTAATTTAATTACTTATATTTGAGCATATATAGGAACAGGATGTATTTTGTGGCTTGAATTTCGTATTTCGCCCCATTTTCAGATTTTTCGCTTGCATAGACTCTGAGAATTTACACTTTTATAGGGCTTACATATATTTCAAACCCTCACTCCCCTAAGATCAGTTTCGAAAATTTCTAATTGAGACCTGTCATCTGATTCTCCACATGATCATATTCTACAAAAAAAATTTACACCTCCCTTCGCATGTGTGGGGAATCCGTCCCCACTGAAACCCAACGCAAAATCATATGTAATAATCAAATTTCGTGATAATGTACAGTTTCAGCAGTTCAAACAAAACCATAAAGAGAGTACTTGCCACTATGGTATGTTTCGCAATAATTTTGGAGATAACACAGGCGCTTCTCGGTCTACCTTTTCGCCTGTCCACCTACCAATTTGTTTTTTTAAGAGATGGAAATGGAATGGAAAGAGTAACCTCAGGGTTCATGAGCGTTTATTATTCTTCTAAGCACTTTGTTTTAGAACTTTTGTATGACCTTCAGGTTTTGTTCTTTGGCACAGCCTCAGAGCTCGAAGCCGTACGTCCATAAGGGCCTTAGAATCTGCTTATAAATTAGCAGCTTGTTGTCGATGGTTAGTTGGGAGCATTTAACTAGTGTTTCTTTCTTAGGATGTGTCTTTTGCAGCTGAGTTTAAATGTCAAACAAAACCTTAGTAAAATCGGTTTACTGCCTGTCTGTCTGTCACACATTTTTCTCGAAAAAGGTTACAGCAATCGGCACCAAATGTGATGGCAAGGTGGGAATTGTGAACGCTCACACATACAGGGAGTAACGCCGTTCTACCTAATATTTAAGGGGGGGGGGGTCCCATACATGCAAAGGAGGGAAGAAATTCCCTTCATACAGATATCTATTTAAATAAAGCTAATAATAGTGTTTTACTATAATGTTTAGTAATTGACAGAAACCTTCTTAAGGCTATGATGCTCCATGATCCTACCAAATTTGGTGTAAATGACACTACTAACAAAGTTATAATAGGTCAAAGTTGTCGTTTCGTTAAAAATTCTACGACGTTGGATGTCAGCAGCACTCAAAAGTGGATATTCTGGCATAATATATGCACATATATTACGTGCCTGGGGGCATGTTTTTATAAAGGAAATAAAACGGTTACGGTTTCCCGACTTGTTTTCCATTGTATTTTGTATCGGATTCGTAATCCTGTTTACAACCTGCATCTTCTTGTGCTGTATGATTTTAGATATATATGTTGAAGGACTCGTTTTTATATTTGTTTATTAAGGCCTTTAGCCTGTTTGTCATAATGTTTAAGGTTTTTTTCCTTTCCATTGTGTGATTCCTTTGCCATAATTTGCTAACATCTCTCTCTTCAAGTAGTTTGTTAACCTCTGCAGGACAGTTAGTATATTTTCTATTCAATCCATGGTGAGGAGGAATGCTTTTCTAAGCCGCCTCATGTATCTTCATTTTTAGATCGATTTCCTCCTGGAGTTGGTAAGCAGTGGTGATTTGGTCCTTCATGCAAATGTTTTCTTGGATATACTTTTTGAATACTACCCTCTATTAGTCCGCTCGGGAGGATAGTCATTTCTCCTCACTTTTTCGTTGACCAGCATCATAACAGGCGACAGATCCTACATTATATTTTCATTATTGACAACATGGATGTATTCATCTAACATCCCTTTATTTACGAAAAAGTCAATGACGTCGAGTGTTTTTGTTACGTGAATCGGCTAGACTTACCGCTAGAATGGAAATTGCATTTTTGTATTCTCCCCGCTTCAAATAATGTTCTGCGTCTGGATGTTATTAACCTAAATTCCCAGGATCCATTTTGTACGTTAACGCCATATTCTGAAATGAAAGAACTTCCGATGAGCTGGAAGAATCGAAAGTCTTCCTTTTAACACCGGATTGGGGCGGACAATATACTGAGGAAACCTTCAAAACTTTGTTAAATAGTCGTACACCAATAGTCACGAACTGCATTTTTCCATTTTCGATCTTCTATTCTTCGTGGTGTCTGATATCCTCTTTAACGGAGATTGTAGTTCCCCCTCTGCCTTGTCAACTGGGATGTGTTGCATGATATGAGCAAAAACTACGAATTTTAGCGTTAATAAGCCTCGTGAGGTGGCTTTCTAGGATAAGGCATATGTCTGTTTTCTCAGTATTAAGACAGACTCCAACTCTTATAGGTGCTGTTGCAGTCCGTTTGAATTTCACTTTATTATTTTCAGGATATTTGTCATTTGGTTTTCTTGTTATATGTTTGTATCCTTACGCTATTCTGCTTAAGTCCATCAAAAATTTGTTTGTTTGCTATTTGTTGTTCGACAAGTCTTCTACTTAAAATGTCAAGCCTATCTAAAATAGTTTCCAGATTACCATCCTCATTTTTCTTGATTAGTGCATCTTGCTTTACCAGCAGTGAGTGTTCTATTTTCTAGGATCTAACAAGAGGCGTTGAGTTGGTATGGCGTTGCTCAGTTTGTCGTTTACAAGCGCATATTTAGCAACAGCGGCCCTTTACGTCTTAGCTAATTCTTTCGCTGCTCCACAGCCTCTATAATTGGCTGGTATTGGCCCTTACAATTTGCACGATTGGCCGGGGAAGCTCTGTTGTTTGGACATTTTGATGAATTATAGTCACCAGCACATTTCGCACAGCGTGAATTTGGATTGCCATACTTTTGTATGTGTTTGAAACCTTGTCCTCTTTTGCACTGGAATATTAGGTCGCTAACTTTTTTCACTGCTTCTATTTTGACCTTCAGATTAAAAATAGCTCTGTTATGAATTTCCTTGGGTGTTCACTATTGTCGAACATAATCATCAACAGTAGGAGTCCTCGCTTACTGACTATTGTTTCTCCCTTTTCATTAGAATTCTTTTCTTTTTTCAAAATATTCGCAGCATCTAGGATCTTCAAACCCTTTTCCTTTAGGTCTTCTAAAATATCGTCTTTTTGGCACTTTGAGTGCAGTCAGTTTTACAGGTCAAATCTCCTTCATCTATGTCGTATCCTTTTGGTTCACTTACACTAGGGCTACGGAACTTCGCTGAGAATGAACTAGCCTGAGTGGTTTTGTTCTATTGCATACGGGTGGGTGAGTCCATTTGATCCAGACATTGACAATGATCATCACTAGGCTTTACCGAGTTAAAGGCGATCAAGAACTTTACCTTGTGTACTTGTAACCATTACCAACCTACCTACAGGTGATACGCAGGGTTATTCGGTGATTGTTATACTTATTAATAGGAAGTTTCGACCGTCTATTGCTTGTATGAACATTCAAGTACACAATATATTTTTTAACGATTTTATGTAAAACAAAACCTTATTAAAATCGATTTACTGTCTGTCCGTCTATCGCACGCAATCAGAAACGGCTGTGCAAATTGACACCAGCTTTGCTGGGAATGTGAGAATGCCTACGCATATAGTGAGCTACATCGTTCCATGTAGAACTTAATATATGGAAAAAGAGGGTTAAATTTTCTTCACCAAATATAGTCATACATCAAATGAAGGGAACTGATTAGTACTTTTCAATGTTGGCCTCAGTTTTGACATTTAATGAGGAAGGACGGGGGTTGTAAAGTGGTAATTTCTTTCAAAGAGCCATTCTCAGAACCTACCTATCCGCAAAATCTAAAAAAATCATATTGTGCCTAGGCTCCGAAAACCCCCCATATCGATATCTGTTCGAATAAAGTTAATAATAGTATACTACTATTATTTTTTGAATAATTGCCTGCAAAAACCTCCCAAAATTATGGAATTTTGCGCAAATAAAGCTCATTCTTTGATGAGCAAGATCCTAACAAGTGTGACGGAAATCATACTATCATTAACAAAGTTATAGTGGGTCAGATTTGTCGCTTCAGTGTAAATTCTAAGATTTTGAATGCCGTTATCACGCTAAAGTGAATATTCTAACACAATACATGCATATTCATTACGTTCTAGATACAAATGATAGATAAGAAATTAGGAGCTCCAGCTTCCGGTCTCCTGACTTGTTTTTCAAATATAGTCACATCCAGTATTAAATCAGAGTTCTCAATTGGCACTTGAAACATGTATTGATTTTGAAGTTAGTCGTAAAGATAAGGTTTTCGATGAGCCACTCCCCAAAACTACTCGTTCGTGAAATCTAAAAAAGTAGCGAAGTAGATCACCATTCTGGAAAATATCATTATTAACGCTTCCTTTCTTCCGCATTTAATAATAATAATAATTGTTGGCGCAACAATCCATATTGGATCAGAGCCTTGAAGTGTGTTAGAGCACTTTATGCAAGACCGTTACGGTACACTACAATAGACTGTAGGAGGCAATGTGGTCAGCATTGCGCTCGCCCGAGATTATTACCCTGATTTGACTCAGGTACTCATTCACAGCTGAGTCGACTGGTATCCGACGTCAAATCACGATACAAATCCCACTGCCACCAGCGAGATTTGAACCCCAACCTTCCGTACGACAGCCTTGTGCTCTAATCACTCAGCTATCCGGACACTACTTCTCCATAAAATATTATAGAATGTTCATATCATATTCAGGTGAACATGACATACAATATGAATATGTGTACATATTCAAGTTGCGAAGTGCGTCCAAATTGACCTGCCGTTGACTCGTGATACATGATAAGCCAAACTGTTTTCCAACTTGTTTACCATTTGTGACATTCAGTCCCAGCTAGAACTACTCTGTATCAAAATTATAACAAGTCGGGGACCGGAAACCCGGTGATTCAGGTCTGTGAGGTTTTGCTAATTTTTTATCTAAGAATATACCCAATATTCAATTCCACGTGGTACTGATATTTTATCCCTTAATGCGTTATTTGACGCGAAAGCAGCTTAGGTCCCCTATAGCTTTGTTTATAATAGTAGCAATTCCACGAGGGGGCTTTGCAGTAAATTTTCAAAATATAAAAATATACTATTATTGACTCCTTTTGGGCAGATATCGTAGGGCGGACTATTTTGAAACCTAGGCACCATGTGCTCGGATCACGATATTTTTTCAGGATTTTCGCTTGGGCAGTTGCTAAGAAGAGATGCTTGGAATTATTACTTTGAAATGTATTAGTTGAGATCTTTCGTTCGATACCCCACATGGCTACATTCGGCAAAATTTGCAGCTCTTCTCACTTAAGTTTAACGTGCAGCAATGTAATTCACGGCAAGGGTGGCGGTTCACGGTCTCCATCTTCCCAGCGTATTTGGTATCAAGGGCAATGGTGACCACATTGCCTCCTACAGGGTGCTGTAATCCTGTAGTGTGCCGTTACGGTCTTGAATGAAGTGCTCTAACACGCTTCACAACCCCCATCCAATTGGCTTGCTGCGCCAACGATTATAATTACTATTAAAGAGAATTTATTTAAAGTGTTAGCAGTGGGCACCCAAGAGGTAGGATGAGTACCAGGACAAAAAGTAGATTAGTACTCACAATACATGAGCGAACTTCGAAAAGGCCTGCTGAATCGATACAAAAAGCTTTACTACCAAACTCTAACACAGTTACGAAGCTACAAAGGGAGCTTGAGGATGGATGGGTATTCAAGCGACGAACCCAGCAACGAAAGTGGACTAACGAAAAGAAAAGGAGCTGCCAAGGTGCTAGCCGACATCCTGTCCCAATATAAGGCCGAAGTAGCAGCGTTAAAAAAGATGCGCTGGGCAAGAACTGATTTCCCGGACAACACCCGCTACATCATATATTAGAGTGGCCAACCAGTAAACCATGTGCTGGAGTAGGTTCCTTAGTGAGCCAAAAAATGAAACGTGCAGTTATCGACTTTGGAAGAGAAAACGAAAGGCTGTGCACTTTGCAGTAAGCGTCATTAACGTCACTAATCAGAGATGAATATCTTCTACGAGGCAGTAGAACGAACCCTGATATCAAAATCATATCTGCAGGCAACCAAGTAGTGACGGAGCCTGTATCCAGGCGATATATTGGCTCCTATAGCTTACATAGAATGACCTCGGACTAAGGATTATTCAGCAGTATCGGACGAAATGGTTGTTGGAAGTGCGTGGTTTGCACGGAAAGTGGTTCACAAATAAACGTGGATCAGATGGGGCCAGTTTCAATCAAATTGACCACGTGTTAATTGAGGACCGCCACCTTTCAGTCTTGATAAATGTCCGAGCATATAGGGTGCCAATATAGATTCCCATCCCTGTCTCCTTGGCATGGTGCTCCGGGCTCGCGTAACAACACTACCGAGAATACCTCTTGACAATCAGGTTAGAGTACACGCTGAAGCTATCCACAACAGAAACTTCCATAGCACTACAATAACCGTAGTAAAAAGAGGTCCTTGAAACTAGGAATCTACGAATAATCTTCACACCCATTTTCCATGCCCGAAAACATGCGTAACCCTCACTGACATGCCCAGCAACTCTACTGGCTAAAGCAGCACTCACGTATATCAGGTCCACTATAGACCCCAGGGTCTTTCCCGTGAAAGGGTACGAAGCCCCAACATTTACGAGTACGGCGTCTAGCTCTGCGAATGCTTCGAGGAGGACACGTCACATTCTTTGTCTGACTGCGTCATTCAAGAATCCACGGACGAAAATCGCCTGCTATTATGGTCGGCCAACGTCTTCTTGCTGTTACTTGGCAAGTGTATGGCTGCGCGGAGCATAGCAGATGTGAACTGCTTTCATCTTGACTCTGATCATTTCGAAGAAAATGTGTTCTCTGCATGCCCATAGAGCTGCTGGGTCGGTGTAGGTCCTGCGCCGCCCGGCAACAGTTGAGATTGATTTGTATCACCCTAATCTGTGATTTTTGTTGAGGACTCTCCTGAATTCCGGGCGTCTGCTGCTGTCTGATATGTGCCGATGGTCTACATCGGCTTGTCCTTTGTAAAGTTGGCAATTTGGGTTAGCTCCACAATCCATGCTGATATGGCCTTTTGTTCTGCATCTTCTGGACTTCACTTTCTTGAGAATGGTGGTGTATGACCCTTCACCTTGCTTGGAGATGATCATCGCCTCCGGTCTTATTTTAATCCAGTCGCCGGTGATTTCATCCATCCTCCTCATGGACTTCGCTTTTTTGGGTACTGAGTGTTCTTCTTCTTTTCTTCTTTTTAAGGTTTGCTGGGCTGTTGATTCGTTCATTCGTTCGGTTTCTACTCTCTCGTGTTTTGAACAGCCGTTAGCTGTGTCGCCTGACTCACTTTTTGCTCATGCCTTCACCCCTCTTTGATCTTGGGCCACACCGGACAACAACTAGATGCCTGTTAACATGACCCTGATATTCTGGGGAATGTCGCGACATTCCTCCATGAATTCAGAAGGTTCCATGATATTTTTACCTAGTGCGATAAAAGCAGCGCATGGGTGGTTCCTTCCTCATTGTATACTCCTGATACACACTTCTCACGGGGGGTATCGCTTTCGATAGTGGGAGTTTGTGCTCGTGTGTCTAGGAATCTGCGAAGAATCGAGCTTCTTCTGAACGGGTCCATCATTGCAGCTAGCTCGAGTCTTTTCCCTGCGCTTAGATGCCACAAGCCAGATACCGACTTATGAGATACTGCGGTCGTTGTATATCGGCGGACGGGGCCCCGCTTGCCATTCCCAAAAACCGCTGGTACTGCGTTTCCCTTGCTCTGCTCTGTAACTTTATTCCCCCTTTGCTTCTCCATTTGTGGATTTATTTTTGGGTATCTTTCTTATAGCCAATTTTGACATTTTTGTTCCCAACTGCCTGCGAATAAGCTTGCCCACACACGCATATCTCCGGATGCGTCCATACATACGAAAATACGACAGAATTTTATTTCCAACTTTAAATGAAAGCCATAACCCTTTCCCACTTCAAGTTATGAGCTGGGCGACAAGTTAAAATTAAAGGTTTATTTACTGTACTATATAATCAGAATCAACTTGTAGTTAGGTAAACTCAACTGAACTAATATTTCATAATACCATAATATGTGGAATGTCTTTGGCGTTTGCATCATATGTGAATGTGCCGACCCTCCATTTTCATATCCACTGTACAATTTTCCGACCTGTTAATGTAGCATGAACGAGTCACCCCGCGCATATATCATAAGGCTAAATCTACCCTGCATGTGGTAGCCATCACATTCTCATAGAAACTTTACCAAAACCAGCTCTTAGGGCTGCACCCAAGCTCACCTACGGATGATTGTGGTGCATGTCAGAAGCTCATGTTACCACCGTTTACCTATTCAATTAGAGAGAAAACCAAGAGTTTCGGTTAAATGAAAGCATTTTGTGAGTTTTGATAGGGTTTCACTTACAATTCCGGCTGAGTGGTTTCCACAAATGTTTCCTCACAAAGTAAACAAACAGAAACCATCCAAAAACTCGTCAGTAACAGATTTTTACCCCAAAACGAAATGAAACTCGCCCCACGTCAGAAGTGGAGCACCAACAACAAAAAGCATTCAAACCAGCCTCTGTGAATCCCCGTTGAATATATCCAATAGCATTCTGGTGATTGCAACAAATTTATGTAAAATATATTTTATTTTCGCTTTTCCAGTGAAATTAACACGAGAACATCCTAGGGATTTAATGAACATCCACTATCCAATTAGCTTTCTCCATGCAGTTGCCAATTATTTTTCCAAATTTAATTATTCGCGCTTGAGGTAAGCGCATCGCATGCACTAACGAGGGAGGTATCGAATTTAAATTTGAATTCAGAACCAACATTTAAGCTGCATGAAATTCGCATGATCCTTGCTAAATTTAATTGCATCCACGTTGGTTGTGAATTTCGGTTTAAAAGATAGACATTTCTGAATTTCTGTTGCAGACCGTAAACATTGTCATGGACATTTTAGGAAAATTGCGCCTTTAATGTCAAAATGGGCGACTTTCACAAGTAAGCTTCCATCTCGTCAAGAGAAATTTGAAACCGTCCTTATAGCAGAAATTACAACGGTTCACTGGCACAGCAATATTCCAGTGATACTGTCCACTTTGTTAAACTTCTGTCGAAAGCGTAAGTGGGGGAATACCCTCTGCTCATTGAAATGGTAGAGTAAGCATGTCCTAGTGTTCATCAATTAATGAAAATCTGGAAGGAATATTCACAACAATAATCCATACGAGTAATACGTGTGAGTGTTCAATTAGCACATCTACAACTAACTATGAAAGTGGTTAAAGATTTGCGCCTTTTGAGCAGATTTTCTATGAAGAACAGTTTACTGAAACAGGAAGAAAAGCAGGATATAACCAGAAGAGCAACTAGAGCCTCCAAAGTTATGACGTTTAATGTTGTTACCCTATGCAGCTTTTGTAGGAAGTTTTACAATTTTGTATGATTTCCTGAACCAATTTGCGGCATCCTACTTTTAAAGTTTCGTGTGAAACAAAACCTTATTAGAATCGATTCGATGTCAATCTGTCTGTCTATCACACCCGATTTACTTGGAAATGGCTGAACCAATTGTCAAGAAATTCGGTGAGAAGGTGTGGTCTGTGAATTCCTTTACACACAGCAAGTGGCGCCATTTTGTGTTGAGTTCGAGAGGGACACACCGAATATGGGCAATTAGCACTTTTCAAAACTTGTTGGTTTTGATACTTATACAAAGTACTGCTTTTAGTGTTTTTATTTCATCCTAACTGAATTGTTCAAATTTTTTCTTTATCGCGTCATATCAGTACTAAAAATTCCCTTCTTGTACAAAGTTTCAACGTCGTTCTTCTTCTTCTGTGGTACTACAATTTGATGCTGGCATCTTTGCAACGCTAACACACTCACCCTCTATAGTTCTCGCTGATTTTATCCTCTCTTTAGGGCAAATGACACTTTTGGGCCAATCTTTGGTCAGAGTAAATAGTGAATATGAACACATGAAGCTTGGTTTCTATCCCCACACTTCTTGTCTTTACTACCTTCGTAGATGTTTCATCTACAATCCACATTTTGTTGTTTTCCCCGTTTTTAGTACACCCTTGACTTCTTCGAGGTTGATGGGACTAGTGACTGTACGGTTTCAATGCTTTCGATATGCTGGAATTGAGATATAGCATTGAATAATTTCTCGAAATATTGAGCCCTTCGATTTCTTGTTTGGGAGAGAAATCTATTTGTTTTTAGATTACCTGCTAGAACTCTTTTCCAAACCATTCATTCCGATAGTACTCGTCCTTCGTGCAAGGGCGGGGAACCAAATACTCACGGAATGGCAAATGCGTTTTTAAGATTCTGTTTGTAAAACGAAAAATTATTCAAATCGGTTCAATGTCTGTCTCTCTGTTTTTCCTTTTTTTTTGAGGAGTTGGAATCTTCAACAGACACTGGCCTGGATATGCTAGTGTATGGGATTCTTACTCGATAAAACCACCCCCGACCGTCCAATACCCCGCTAGACCACCATAAGATATTGCATCACGGGGCGCAGTCACCTCACTCTAGCTTCGTCACCTCTCTTTTCTACGTGGCGTACGTAATCGCGCTTTTATCCCCTCTCCTGTATTAGCAGTTTGTTCTGGATAGATGCGATCATGAAGTTGATCACATCCCAATGCTCTTGACGTACTACCATTCTCGGTACCAGGTTTTCTGGTACCAGCACCTCTCCTAGAGTCTCCTTTCTTCCACAAATCCTGGACAATGGACGAATACATGCTTTGGACCATCAGGAATTCTGTCTCAATTTTAACAGCCGGGTGAGGTGGTCAGTTTAAAACTGTGCAGGTACTGGCGATCTTCTCCGTGCCTCGTGAGAAACTGGGTAAGGTTATAATTAATCTCACAGTGTCTTCCCTCCAACCACTCCTAGATGGCAGGGACGAGCCTGTGAGGCAACCGACCCTTTCCTGAGCGTTCCCAATGGTCTTGCCATCTATTTACCAATTTCTCCCTCTCAGCGTTTTTTGGTTGCGATAAGGGAGAGAGCGCAATTTCTCTTTCGGTGCTTAATTGTGAGAATCGCTTCCGTTTTTTCCTCTGCAAGTGTCAGACCAAAGCTCTCTAGCCAACTCTTAACAGCGCAGATTGCTTCGCCTGAATATAAGCTAGCTTCTTCGAGATGCTTCGCGATAACAGCGCTATGTCGTCAGAGTAATCCACCAGCGTGACTTCCTCCGAAAGAAGAAGATAAAGTACATCGTTCTACATGATGTTCCATAGTAGTGGGCCCAATATGTAGCCTTTTGGGACACCCGCGGGAACAACGCACTTCTGAGGTCCGTTATCGGTACCATACCAGAGCCTCCTTTCAGCTAAATAACTATCGACGATAGATGATAGGTTCGAGATAAGTGGGAATCCAGGGTTATTACAACGCAATATTTCCTGATATTACCCTATCGTGAATTGCAACTCCGGCCAACCCAGTAATTTAATAGCATCAATGGCTGATCTGTGTCCGGATAGCTGAGTGGTTAGCATACAAGGCTGTCGTACAGAAGGTCGCAATTCAAATTTCACTGGTGTCAGTTTAATTTGTATCGTGATTTGACATCGGATACCAGTCGACTCAGCTGTGAATGAGTACCTGAGTTATATGAGGGTAATAATCTCGAGCGCCTCGATTGCCTCCTATAGGGTACTGTCATCCTGTAGTGTACCGTTAGGGTCTTGAATGCGGTACTTTAACACACTTCAAAGCCCTGATCCAATATCGATTGTTGCGCCAACTCATCCTGCCAATCTCAAAAGGACTCCTTGGTTATCCGCAACCGGGAGTAATATAATTACCACCAAAACCTTCTTGGCCCTCAATCCGGGCTTGGCGATGGTTTGGGCCGGCTCAGCGCGCTTCGACAACGATCTTTTTCGCTTGAGATTTTCGTACGTGATCCACTTCTCATCACCAGTCACCATCCCCTTCAAAAATGGGTTGAATTCGTTCCCTTTCAGCAGTGCATCGCAGGCATTGATTCGGTCTAAGAGATTTTTTTCCGTCAACTCGTGTGACACCCAAACGTCCAGCTTTTTTTTGGAATCCAATCTTCCGCAGATGGTTCCAAACGGTCATTTGGTTCTTACCCAGTTCCTGGCCAATCGAGTGAATGCTCACATGCCGGTCTACTTGGATGATTTCGACGATTTTATCCGTTTCTACGACGATTGGCCTACCAGTACAGGGTGTATCTTCGACATCCACTACACCAGAACAAAATCGATCGCACAACGCTGTTGGTTTTCTTCCTCCTGTACATTTTTTTTTTATTTTCCTTTCGCGTACAATTGTTTCGGAGACTACGTGCCTTCTTCATAAGTGCTACTTATATCCATTATGAATTAACCGCTCTAACATTTTCCCCACAGTGTCCAGGTTCACCTGGAGGTTTACCAGACTTCGACAGAAGTACCAACTTCTGCCGTTTTCATCCCGCTGGAAATATCCCCTCGGACATGCACGCTTCGAAAAACTCAGCGAAAATGTCAGGTTTGAATTTCGTGGCAAGCTTAAGGGCCTTATTCGGTGCTACGTCCAGGTGAGGGGTTTTGTCATCTCCAATTTTACTGCATATGTCCAGTCAAATTTAGAGGTCGCTGCAATGTGTCGATGCCTTCCTCTTGCTGGGGGAATAACCCTTGGATGATTTTCAGCAAGAGAGTAGGGCACGTGGTCTGCGGAGATGAACGGGCTCTGAATCGCCCCGTCACGATTCTATAAGGACTCGCCCACGCGTTTATGTCCGCTTCTGAGCAGAGTCCCTCAAAACATTGCGGGCTGCCTTATAGGTGGACTGTTTTTCCCTCTGATCGACTCTACTTACCACCCATTGAGCCGCTATACTGGCCAGGCCAGATCACCATTTCACCCGTAGCTTGGTATTCCACTAAGCATGGACGCGTCACATACTGCATTGGGCCACGTGAACAGCTCTTTCCGTAGCGGTACTTGCTTTATCAGATTGGTCTAACCATACCTCTATGAATTTTTGCTCATCCAAAGCTTTTGCAGGCCAGATGGAAATCTTTCTCCGTATCGGGTATGATGGTTCTTTGCCCTGTGGCTCCACACTTTCCTCAAAGAAGATTACCTAGTGATCGATGTGGGTGTAGCATTTGTTGATACACCAGGACATATCATATAGCACGCGTCAGTACTGGGCCCAGAGAGGACAGGTCTACAACCGAGCCAGACCGCCTTCTCTGAAAAGTGTTTACAACACCTTTGTTAGCGAAAACTGTATCTAATAAACTGCGCCCCTTTGCATTTGATTCTCCGCTACTCCACTCAAGGGCCCAACCGTTCACCAGCGATCACCTTTGGACTTTGCCTCTTGCGTCGAGAACAAGATTATCAAGTATTTGGTACTTAGGCCAGAACAAATCTCCTGCGCAGGGGCTTATTGGCTACGCATGCAAACAAGACAGACTTTTACCACTTTTTAATTTCCAAGTGTGCCTTCCTTGATTTCGAATAGCCCGCACAAATCAGTGCCTAGTATTTTTCTCATATCAAAGTCATAGTTAGACAGACTCCGTAAAGGTAATTTTTCTCTTGAATTTTACAGAGCAGTAGTTCCATTAGATGGCACTTCACTAAGATGATGGTGTTTTTTGTTCATAAATGGATCAAGGCTTGACTCAGCCGTACCATACTCGAACGAGACTATAGAAATAATCCACGAAAGGATTAAGAACGCTCAGCCAGTGAGATTTTCTCACTGGCTTACCCTACTGAATTCTTTCCCGGGCTTTTGCAGGTGAATGGAAACATCATTTAACCTGGAGTTGAAGCAGAACAAGTGTAAGCAGAAGAAGCGTAGAAGTCTACACATATATAAAAATTCCAGCGGACGTAAGCGGAATGGGACTCGTCAAGTTAAATCATTAATGAATTATTCAAGAAATTAAAATTGCAGTGTTTGAGAAACTCAAAAAAATTGTTGTATGGTTGGAATCGGTTAAGATACTGTTTTCACTGATGCGGAATTTCCAGCCATCGTAAAGTCGCAGGACCAACCGGAAAGAAATGAGAAAATAGCCATATATTTTCTGTTTTAGTTTTCGACGACAGATTCATCTGTGACGTGTCTAATAGCATACCTCGAACGATCTGGGCCTGAAGTTTAATAAGGCAGATTCAAGAAGTGCCGTCGCCGGATCAGTAAATCTTCGTGAACGGTGTTTTTCTCTCTCACTACCTTGAACTTTCCGGAATTTCGTACAGTATGGGGTTTCGACGGCATCATGCTCGCCATCACTCACAGCGGCAAATAAAGTCGCCATTCCGGGAAAAGGTATTCTTAGACAGGAGCAGGGTCATATACGCAGCAAAGGTGCAACTTAGGGGGCCACAGCTCCACAATGTTGCGAGCATTTTCACACGCAACCCGCAAGGAAGGGTAAGCGACCATCAGATGTTAATCCCTTTCGAGGCTGGTTTCACCCGCTTCCTTTTTTCGCAACTCCCGGATCTACTTCTGATCGTGAGGTTTTCAATCTTATTGGTAGTACGGTGTTTCTCAGTTGAAATCCAATTGAGCTTACCAATGACGAGGCAGTGGCAGTTGCAGTAATCCACAAAGTCCCATCACTAACGTTACGGTCGCACCGCACAATTGTCTTGCTCCCTGACTTGGATTCCTGTCAGAATACGACTCAAAAGTCGAGAGAAGGCGCATTACGACAGTCGTCAATAATAATCGGACATCGAATTCGTGAGTAGAAAAGCATACAGCCACAAGAGGGGGAGAAGTTCTCTCTAGAGTCCTAGTTCTCACTCGAATTAGAGAAAGCGAACATTGTCGGGATGCTCGATACCGTTGACGAAAAGAGTACACGTAAAATTTCCAAAATTTTGTTGAGTTGTTAGTTCACAGATTTCCACCCCTTTTTGGTCACCTTTTGGGACAACCAGAGAAGATTTTGAGCGTATTCTTAAGATCCAACTTCTAGGCTATTGAATTAATGGTAACACCTGACGAGAATCACTAATGTAATGTGGTATGGTTATGTTGTAATTGTTGTGATTTTCGTCAAACTTGCCTGGACTGTACGATATATATAAACACAATTTTGTGCTTCTTCAATAAACTTAGGGAAGGTTTTTGAGTATAATAAACTTAAGGAGAGTTTTCAAGTAAAATATTGCAAAATGTCATTATTATTAAATCGGAGTAAGATATATTTTTAGGCTAGGATTTCTTATGGGGACATTTTTGTGATTTTTTTTTTAGTTTTTTTGTTTGGATGGATTCTGAAAATAAGTCCGGCTTCATTTTTGGGGACACATATTTTTGCCCCTCTCTCCCCTATGTCTTACAAAATATTGGAAATAACGTCAGTTTCCAAAAGTGCTATTATAACCCCGTTCAAACCCCACATGAGTATATTTTGAAAAAAAAATTGCATCCTCTTTTGAGTGTATAGACAGCCTTACAGAGACACACATCCTCACCAAATTTTAGAATAATGGTCTTTTCCGAGTGAAGCGGATGTGACGGACAAACAGACGGATTGTATGGATTTTAATAAGATCTTATTTTACAAGTGCCTTAGGTACAAAAGATTTATCCGGTGTCAAATGGGTTGCAGTTTAAAGTAATCATGTTGGTACGACACTGTTTGCTTGCTACTTTTCAGATAATAAGCTGAACTAACTCTTTAATCTAATGAACTCATGTACCCACGGAACACATGTAGTGACCGAGTAAATATTGTATAGCTGATTAACCAGCGTAACAAACTCGGTTGGCCTTCCCGTAACCCTCAAACCTTAGTAAAAAGACTTGGTCCTGCTTGTGTAAATGGTGGGATCAGTTTAATTCTTTCCGTTTTTGTCATTTTTAATTCTTTTCGTTTTTGTCATTTTCTTCACTGATTATTCCTACTTAAGGAGACGATACCTTATCGGTTTCCGGTAATTGTCAGATTCGATTGTTCCTCTGTTGTTGATGATGAGGAAGTCCAAGAAGTATAGTTAGTGGTTATATTCCACTTTCATAGTGAATGTATAGTTCTTGTGGACCGTATTCAATTTGTTCAGTGTGATTTCAAACTGGTTTCATTTCCCAACTGCAAAACTGTCGTCAAGATATCTGATTCAGAACCCTGGTAAAATACCAAGTCGCTATATATGTTTCTTTATTCACTCTATAAGGACGTCACTGATAAGTCGTGATAGCGGATTGCCCATGTTGACGCCCTTATGGTGTTGAAGTATCGATTCCTTTAATTAACACATAAGGTATCTAGTTTCATTGTCGTACCTTCCTTCTCCATTCTCACGATGGTTCGTCGATATTAATCAGTTATGTATGCCAGCACTTCCTTCACTGGCGTTTGTTCGTGTTTCGGAGTTTATCAACGAGTTTTTCTTTATTCCTTGCGGTTCATATCGCTAGTTCGTTCAATGTTTGGAATAGTCATCGTGCTATCTTCTGCATTGGAGAATTTATCGCCAATATCATCGCATCTTAATAATTGGTCTGTGTACTTTTGGTAAACATCTGCTCCGAGAGGAAGACGGATTTGTTACCCTGAGCGCTGCTGGATTCTCCATTACGATTGAGCATTCTTTTGGCGTTTCCTCAATTCGTTTGATCGAGCCCGGCAGTTGGTTTGTTCTTAATTCGTTTCGTTTCCGTATTCCAGTTTTTCCATGACCCCTTTGTCATAATGATTTCTGTTCGCTATTTTTGGTGGTCAAAGGAGAGAATAGGTCCCAGGGCAAAACATGGATTGGTACCCACGATCGATCATAAAACCTGGGAAACAACTGCTGAAAAAGTGGTATGTGATGCAGAGGTAAATGCAAGGAGTACGATCCTCTCCTCCTCCACTAGCAGGCTGTGGACAAAATCTGGCTCAATAGCCTCCGGAGGGTGGGCCACTTAATTCATATGGATTAGGTTGATCCAGTCCGAAAAGTCTACAAGGGCATTTTTTATGGTAGAAAAAGAAGACGAGGTAGACCCTGCCTGAGATTGAACGATGGCGTAGGCCAGGGCGCCAGGCAGTTTTTTGGATATCGTATTGGTGGACCCCGGCGCAAAACCAGGTTGTCTGGAGTTGCTTATTGAGGGCACCGCATAACGGTTGTTGTGCCGTTGATGATGATGATACTCCTTCCCTTCCCTTCTGTTGCTTTTTCTATTGTTATCGCCATTGATTTTCGTATATCTTCCTTTTCTTCTTGCATTTTATGGCAGTTTTAATGTAGATGAATTATGCGAAAAAATGGGCCCGGGTTGAAAATTATATGATCTGTGGTAAAAATTACGCCGGGTCCCATATTATTCTTTTCTTGTTGAAATTTCTATACCGGGGCCCCGGCAAAAGTCCGGGCCTAGTGGGCATTACGTAATTAAAATTACTGTAATATATAATATTATAAAATTAATGACACCGAAACACAATGTTCGTTGTCAAAAATTGTTTTCGAAGTCAAAGCCACCACGACTCACACCTGCGTGCATTCGACAAGCAAGTTGCTCGCTCCGCCACAGGGAAATCTCCCCTCTTTTTCCATCCCCTCTCGTCAGGGCTGATGCTAGAGGCCGGTATTCTTGAGCATGTGATTTAAAAATTTTTTTTTAGTATTTTCAATATTTTCTTCTTTTGTAAAATGCGGTATAATAAATCAAAATGGAGAAATTTGTTTTTGGTTTTAAAATTCAGGTGGAATGCCAAAATTGTGAGTCCCAATATTTTTCTTTCTCTATTTGAAGTAATTTTCAATTCCATACAGGGTAAATATTTTGTTTAAAAAAATGGTAACTTTGGTTCACAACTCCATCAAAAATGTAAATTTATTTTTTTCCCTTTGTTCAAACACGAGCTATTAGCATCTAGTAACGAAATATTTTTGGTTTTTTAAATTTCAGGTACATCTGTTATGAGTTATCCTGAACACATCGAAACTTTTTTGGAGGGTCACAGGAGACTGAATTTTCAAAATTGTAATATGTATCTATTATTTGATGTACTGTTTGAAAAAAATATTTCATTGGCTATATAAATGAATTCATAAAAATGTACCTGATTTAAGTCTTTGAAACCCACCTAACCCCTCCAAAGTTCTTATATACAGCCGGAAAAGTCGAAAAACGTTTCATTACATATATAATTTGTGTGGCACTTATTATATTTCATATTCCATAGCTTAATCTACTTTTTAAAATGTTCCTACTTGCGACATTAGAAGCTATTTCAGTTTGTATTGTACACAATATCACATTCCATCAAAACACGTCGTTCTACGACTCCTGACTAGCTGTGTTTGACAACTCCAAAACAAACTCCGTTCTATAAGGAATGCGATAGACCATATTCCTTTTACACATGTTCTTTAAGTACATTATCTCAAATTCACTTAGTTTCAAAACGATCGGATTATTAGGTCCGAAGTTATTACTATTAGGTTGTGGCAAATGAAATGCCGTTTTGGTACAAAAATTTGAACGACTGTTTGAGCTTACAAAAATTTAATTATTTAGTCAAAATAGGATTCAAAATAGTTCTCCCAACGCGATTCAAGAGTATGTATGCCAGTTTCGTTTCCGCCAAAAAATGATCCAAATGCTTAAAAAGTGGTAGTCGGTTGGCGAAAGGTCCGGTGAATATGGTGGATGAGGCAGAGTCTCATACTGCATTTCTTTCAAGTTTTGAACCGTTGTTCTGGATACATAAGGTTGTGCATTGTCGTGAAGGAGTATCACACCATCTCTGTTGCCCAATCTCGGCCGTGGAATACTCAATTTTTGATGCATTTCCTCGAGTTTGAGTGCATTTACCGTTTCTCCAGGTGCCAAAAATGAATAGTGGATAACTCCAGCTGTAGATCACCAAACGGTCACCATTACTTCTTTGGTTGGACGCTCGGTTTCGACATATGCTTCGGTGGCTCATCAGCATCTAGCCGTTGCGCTGATCGGCGACAATTGTCGTATAATATCCAATTTTCATCACATGTCACTATTCTGTCCAAAAAGGGGTTGCTTATGTTGCGAGAGAGTAAAGAACTGCAAATTTCCATTCGAAGCGTCATGTTTTGCTCCGTAAGGCCTTGCGGTACCCATTTGTCGAGCTTTTTCACCTTTCAAATTTATTGCAAGTGCCGGGAAATTGTCAAATAGTGTACGCCCAGTTTTTCTGCAATATCTCTCACAGACTGACGTCTGTCGGATTCGCCTTGCACACGCAACTCGTCGTTATCAATCGATGTTCCTGGATATCCTTTGAAGGTTTACGTCGCCTGACCAGAATTTTTCGAACCACCGCCGTGTGGTTCGCTCGCTTACCGTATCAGGTCCAAATATGCTGTTAATGTTCCTAGTCGCCTCCGCTGGTTTATGACCGAGTTTAAACTCATATGGAAAAAGTATACGTTTTTGGCTCTTTTCCATCCTTTTTTCCTTTTCATTCGCTGTTATCACAACGATGGTCAAAACTGAAATGACTCCTTGATTAAATGTAGGAGTATTTATACTTCATTATCCAACACCAATAGCGCCAACTGGTGGTGGTTTGATACAACAAAATCGCAACTAGCTTCACTTGATTGCCAAATCGGCCATTTCATATGAAGTCGATGGTAAACAGCCAAAAGGCCGGCCGAAACAACGGTGGTTTGATATTTTGGATGGTGAGCCTCCCGACTTCATCCAGCTCAGGCTGATAGAACAAAATGGCGCAACCGATCAAGACGAGGCGAACCCACTTCTGAATGGGGCAAAGGCTGAAGAGGGCGAAGAAAAAAGAATTTGCAGTGATAGAGAACATTAACATGATATCAACCCAACCCAAAATGATAAATCTCAATATCACACGAAAGTGGGTAGTTTGACAGCTACGTACAAATGGGATAGTTCTGCACTCAAATACATATTTACATAAGAAACAAACAAAAATTTTCATTCCAAGACGCTCAGCTTCTGGTTTCCTGACTTGCTTGAGACTTGATCCAACTTTTCCTGCATTTCTGCCCAAACCGTGAATACAAAAAAATAGTTGTAAATGCAGTTTGTTTCAGGAGACATCTAGTTATGGCCGGAATTGAACTGACGGGATCGGTTGAAAAGTAAAATTTGGCAGCTGGCGGTGTCTGGTTAGCTGAGTGGTTAGAGCACAAGGCTGTCGTACGGAAAGTCGCGGTTCAAATATAATGGCAAGTGGTGTGGTTAAACCGATTCTCAAGCTCGTGAAAAAAATGGGGAAAAGTTCTGGAAAACGTGTTTTGAAGATAAACGTCTCCAAAATTTCAGAAGACGGTTGTGCCATTGGGAGATAATTCTAGAGAATGAAACACAGAAAGAATCAAGCAAACGGAATATTAAATGGAAATAAGTAAACGAAATAATAAATAAAGGCGAACAATCTCAAGTATCCGGAAAACGTGGTGTCAGTTTCG
This sequence comes from Hermetia illucens, assembly GCF_905115235.1. NCBI lineage: Eukaryota > Metazoa > Arthropoda > Insecta > Diptera > Stratiomyidae > Hermetia > Hermetia illucens. The sequence continues at coordinate 92,687,310 of NC_051849.1, read as the reverse complement.
CTTCCCCGACTATTACCTACGTTGTCGTGGTGAAGGAACTCAGTAAGGAGGATCCTCCGGAAAACGAGAGGTGACACCTTACGCTAAGGGGTAATCGAAACCCCAGGCCAAGGTGTGACTACCGTGCTGAGGGCTGAATGGTCACAGGGGTTATGATGTGGCCGTGATCGGTGAACTCTGGTACCAGGCGATACCTCGTTTCAACTAGCCTTGTCTCGACAAAAAAGGGCTGCGCCGTGATAGAATTATTTTCCCCGATAGAACAAAGGTCATGGCAGCCTACCACGAAGAAATTAAAAACTTGTAAAACAAAAGAAATCAACAGCATCGTGATCACGACGATCCAGCTAAGGACAAACCGGTAGTCTTCTCATGCTCCCAATTCTCCGGCTCAAACGGATGCAAAGAAGGCTCGACTAGCAACGGCTAAGTCTTCATTTGCAGCTACGGTTACCGAAGTGTATGGAAAGGGTATTGTATGATAACGCCAATCCTTCCGGTTACGATACAGAGCATTATGAAGCTGTTCGAAAACTGAAGAAAACTCCTCTTAGCTGTAAGTTTGAGTCGGTAGGTGTATTTCGTAAAAGCAGAGGGAACAGTCGATAGGCCAGGCACTTTCCTCACTATTGGCGTTCCTGAACCAGATATTAAGAAGGTTCGAGAACAAACAGGTCACCGGCGCTATTACGGGCTTGGAACCGTCACATTACAAGCATCGCCTCCTAAAACTATCGAAATTGACGTGCAGCATCTTCATCTGAACCGTAGATGAAGTACCATATCTCTCAGATAAATTTGCAGCATTGTAAAATGGCAAATACACTTATCTGCAAGACATATATAAGGTATATAACCTTATACAAGAAAGCTGGGTTGCTGGTGGAGAAATCAAGGGCTTAAACTTTCGATATGCTGACTTGTTGTGTGCGAATGGAAGTGATAGACCCTGTCCTGCATGGTGACTTCACAAGAACTCGAAGCTATCTTGGTTAACGACCTATGTGATGGCGACACCACAATGATCAAATTGACCATAAAAGCCAACAGGAAACTGAAGTTTTTGGTAGGAACCGAATTGGAAACTCCTCAATTTGGGCAATGAACCCACTTTCTTCAACGTGGTCAGGCAAGAGGTCATCGACATCTCGGTAACATCCCCTGACATTGCGGCAAAAGATCTCACGCTCTCGGGTCACAGGCCGATTGATTTCGTAATGGGCATAGATCCACCTCCACCCACACCATTTCGGAATCTCCGCAAGACAGTGTGGGTTTCGTGCGAAACAGGACTGAGCGCCCGAATTATGATCCCTGGGAGGCGCATACAATCCCTTGCTGGAATTAAGAAGTGATCACGACTGGCATGAGAGAAGCTTTCGAAGAGAGCTGCATACCCATGATGCCAAAGAACGGTAAAACACCATGGCAGAATTCAGATTTGGCGGAACAAAGGAGAACGACAAGGGTGCTCCTCAACCGAGCTCTAAAGTCTGATTGAGTCGTTTGATGGATCTGATACAAAGAGGCTAAAAAAGATCTAAAGAAGAGACAAACTCTCTTGAGGCAATCTGAGCAGCTGGGTTATCCACGTTTGCAGAGCAGGTGGTACACGGAAAACGATGAGGAAATGGCGAACCATTTGCTTAAAGTGCACTTCCCAATCAGCATCGAAATCTCGTCTCGAGGCCGACAGACAGATACAGCCCTCAACTGGAAGATTGGACATTTACATGCAAAGTAGTTTCACTGGAACCAGTGAAATGGGCATTTTACTCGTTCCATAAATACAAGCCTGCAGGTCCGGATGGCATTATTCCTGCTCTGGTAATAGAGGGAATGGAGGCCCTGGGTTTACACATTCGAAATATATACCGCACTTGCCTAGCATACGCTTGTGTTCCAACGAGCTGGCGCGATGTGAAGCTAATATTTATTCCCAAACCAAGGAAACCCACCTACACAGATGCAAAAAACTTCCGACGCCTCATTCGCAGCGATTTGTAATGCTATAAGGCAGCATGGAAACGACCCACTGTTAATCAGCTGGATCTTTCACATGCTAGAACGGAGAAAGATCCACATATTGGTTGGACACAATTCTATTGAAGGAAGAGTGTTAGGTGTTGCCCACAGCTGCACGCTGCCCCTCTTAGCCGACACGGAAATCCAACTGGTACAAACAGTCAAATATTTAGGAGTATATCTCGACTCCAAATTGACGTGGAAGCACCATCTCCAGGAACGATACGTGCAGATTGCTCTGGTATTGTAGGACTGCGATAGGTAAGACCCGGGTACTTACGTGCATTGTTTGCTGGCCGAGACTGAACTTTGCTAACAGCAGGAAGCTGCTGACGAAGATTCAGAATCTCGGTCGACTAAGTGTTACTGGAACAATTAGTAGTACGCCGATCGTGACATTTGAAACTATTCTAAATTTCCTTCAATCCAATTGGAGGGGAAAAGAATAGCAGCTAACGACGCATATAGGCTTGACACGATTGGCACGTGATTGCCACGAGTCTTGTTGGATTGAAGACTTAATAGTCTTCGTCGCTGAGTTAATCATGGAAGACGGATCGGGAAAACGAATCGAACGCAGTGGTGTTCTCGGAAAATCCGATTACGGAACTGACTCTAGCTCTCGGAAAAATTACGACCTTATTCCAGGCGGAGATGTACGCCATTTTATTGGCAGAACAATGTGTGCGGCAAAATGGAGAGGTCGCACTATTCGAATCTGTTCCGACAGTTGGGCAGTATTATCAGCACTAAACAGCAACGAAATGTCAAGCCCGTTGATGTGGAGTTGTCATCTCTGTCTCTGAAGAATGTTCTCAGATTCGCAAAAGCCTGTAAACGACGTCGGCGAGAGGCCAATGAATAAGCGATCTCCAAGGATAGTACAATGGGCCTAGTAAAGGTCCGAGTGGTTGGAGCTGGGCTCCCCCAAATAAACTAAACTAACTAACTATTACCCGTTTCGACTTGAAACTTTAACCGATAATTTTTAAGATTGTATTCTACCAAATTAGCAAATAAAAAAAATTCTAACTGTGGGGTTACCTAATTTGATCAATCAATTCAGAACGTTAACAGTAAAGAACTAAGAATAGCTGGACACATTCCTATAAATATTAACCAAACTAAACTAATTCAAAAATTTCAAAACCTATGGTGGATTTCTATCTAAAGAAAGGAAAGTCTTGGAGGTATTAAATATCAAATCACAGCAAAAGGGGAAAATGGTTGAAAATTATTTCAAATTTCATAAAAATATAAATGTGCTCGATATATGTTGGTACTGCAAACCTAGATGTATAAATTTCACGAAATTGGCTCATTGAAAGGCATTTTCCTCTCATTTACCATTTTCCCCACATGACTACATCCATCAAAGCGAGGGTCCACAATAAAATGAAATTTTCTGCCCTCACAACAAAAATCAAACAAGAATGCCAACGCTCAGCAATTTCTTATAAACCAGTTCGATATAGATTTACACTATTTTGGAATTCAGCATTCTAAATTCCAATATTGCCCTCTTAAGTGTGCTCGAAAGGACGACGATAAAAAGGACTTTTCCTTGCGACATGATATCGAGATTTCTATCGTTTCTTTGATCTCCTGTCATTGCTGTCGCACTCAATGTATAAGTATTCTCCAAGGAAAGTACAATCAATGCTTTGTGATTTTTCCTGTGATGTTTTCTCGACATAGCCAAGAAAAATATTCGAATCACAACACGAAATAAAGTGAGAGGAAAATAGACGGTTGGAAAGTTGCTTTTGACAAGTGTTTTTCTCGATTTTGATTTTGAATCTGATTTAAATCAGCAGAAATTGTGACCAAGTGGTTTGGAGGGAAGTCTCCGAATGGAGGTTGCTCGTTAGTTCCAATTCTAAAGTGGTAATCGATATTATATTATACCGAGTTATCAATGCGTAGGCCAATGGATAAGCAAAAGATACCCACAATTGGAAATTCGAATTGATTTGGCATCGTTTCAAGTCTTTATCGAAGCTGAATTAGAAATTACTTCCATGGTTGAAGAAGAATTATGACTCCATAACGAAAAATGTATAGTAGCTACTGCATTTGATAAAAAAATTGTAAGGTGTACCCGTAACAATAGGTTGCAGTAACTACAATTTCCGTCACGCAAAAGGCTTTCGATATTACGTAATTCAATTCAATGGAGAGCATTTGCGTAAACGATTTTCAGGAAATTACTTTTACTCCTTGTTCCAAGATTTCGTGTCAGAAAACTATAAAATTAATAAAGAAACCCATTATTCGGGAGTCGGCAGTCTTGGCACTTATTCACCTTCTAATGGCTTAATTCTGCGGACTAAAATATAGAGTAAGGGCTGAGTGAAAGGGTGTACTACTCGTGCACGTACTATTTCAAGCTATAACTTATTACACGGTATATGACACTCCGCAGCTTGCGAGGTAACCTAAAAGAAAATAACTCAAAAGCTGATTTTGCAAAAGACTTTATTTTCTAAATATGTACAAATGTACATTTGCTGCAAAATAGGCATTATTCTTTAATACGATAAATTAAGATAAAAGTTATTAAATTTAATTTAAAGGTGGTGTGAATGGATACAAAATTTCATTCGCTACCAGCAAACACCAATTTAGAAAGACCTGGAGTGTTTGTTTAATTGTTACTTAAGGAGTTAAACCCTCTTGTTCAAAAATAGGTCATTTTCACGATGCTTTTTAAAATTTTTGTTTGCAAACTAAAACCTTGTTAAAATCGGTTCAATCTCAATCTGTCCGTCTGTCTGCCAGTCTTTTTTTTTTTGAGTAGGTGGAAATCTTCGAAAGATACTGACCTGGACACGCCAGGGTGTGGGATTCTCACCCACTAAAACCACCCCCGACTCCCCAAGCCCCGTGGAACCACCATACAGTATTACATCAGGGGGCGGAGTCAACTCATTTTAGCTTGGTCCCCTTTCATCTCTACGCGGCGTACGTAACCACGCTTTTCTGGCCTCCTCTGCCTTTCGCAGTTTGCTATGGATAGATACGACCATGAATTTGATCGCATCCTAGTCTTCCTGACATGCTAGCATTCTTCGCACCAGATTCTCTGGTACGAGCACCTCTCCTAGAGTCTCCTATAGGTTCTTCCTTTCCTCCACAAACCTTGAACAGTGGAAGAATACATGCTCTGGATCCTCTGGGACTCCATCGCAATTTGGACAATGGGATGAGGTATCGAGTTTAAACCTGAACAGGTACTGGCGATATTCCCCATGCCCCGTGGGAAACTGAGTTAGATTATAGTTATTCTCACCGTACCCTATCTCCAACCACTCCTTGATGGCAGGGATGAGCCTGTGTATCCACCGACTCTTTCCCGAGCGTTCCCAACGCTCTGCCATCTATTTACCGATCTCTCCCTTTCGGCGTTCTTCGTCTGCGATAAAGAAGAGATAGACTTCGCATTATATATATTCGTCATCTCATCTGCCAAGATGTCAATGGGCATCATTCCAGAAATGACGAATGCTGCATCATCTGAGGCAGTCCTAAATGCCGAGCACACCCTTAGTGCTGTTCTTCTGTAGACTGCACTGAGTTTGTTAGCGTTAAATGTAACCTGCAATGCCTTTCCCTAAACTGAAGCTGCATAGTGCAAGATTGAACTCACTACCCTAGCTATAAGCAACCTGGAAGCATTCCGTGGCCCTCCCACGGTCGGCATCATTCTTGCCAGGGCCACACTCGCAGTGGATGCTTTATCATAGACATACTGCACATGTGGCTTATAGCGAAGCTTCCCGTCTATTATTACTCCCAAGTATTTGATCGCAGGCTTAGAAGTGATGATATGATTCCCAATTTGAATACGGACAAAATTTCTTTTACGGCGCTTGGTGATAAGGACCGCTTCCGTTTTTTTCTCTGCAAGTGTCAGACCAGAACTCTCTAGCCAACCGTTAACAGCACTGATCGCTTCGCATGAGTATAACTCAGCATCTTCGAGATGCTTTACGACAACAACCAGCGCTATATCATCGGCGTAGCCCACCACCGTAGCTTTCTCCGGAAAGGGAATATTAAAAACATCGTTTTACATGATGTTCCACGGCAGTAGGCCCAATACGGAGCCCTATGGGACACCCGCGGAGACAACGGTCTTCCGGGGGTCCGTTATCGGTGTCATACTAAAGTCTCCGTTCTTGTAAATAGCTGTTGACAATAGCTGCAAGATAAGCGGGAATACCAATCTTCACCAGAGATTCCCGTATTAGGTTCCAATTGGCCGAATTGAATGCATTTCTCACAGGGTCTCACAGGGTCACTACTATGCAATATTTGCTAGTACTGCCCTTTCCGTGGATTATATCTGCGGCCAAGCCAGTAACCATACGGAACCGATACTGCCGATCTGAGAGACCTCCCTGTCTCTCAACAACCGAGAGTAATCAATTATAGATTACTTACTCTAGCATTTTGCCCACAGTGTCCAAAAGACAAATAGGTCTGTCGGAAGTTGGTTTACCTGGAGGTTTGCCAGCCTTAGGCAGGAGCACCAACTTCTGTCGTTTCCATGATGCAGGAAATATCCCCTCGGACGTGCGCGCTTCAAACAACTCAGTGAACATGTCCGGTCTGGATTTCACGGCAAGCTTAAGGGCCTTATTCGGAACGCCATCCAGACCCGGAGCTTTGTTATCTCCTATCCTAGCGCAGATCTCCAGCAGCTCGTCACTGGTGGCGGTATTGCCGTCTCATTCAGAGGTCGCTGGAAGCTGTCTATGCCCTCCTCTTATTGAGTAAAGCGCACGTGATCTGCGAAGATGATCGGTCTCTGAATTGCCCCATCACAATTATATAGGCGCTCCCCCACGGGTTTAAGTCCGGTTCTCAACATAGCTCCTTAAAGCATTCCCTCTTGCTCGTTCAATGGTGAGCATGAGGGTTGTGCGGGCTTCCTTATAGGCGCGCTCTTTTTGCCCTTAGTCGATTCTGCCTACCGCTCTTTAAGCCGCTCTTCTGGCTCGGTGAGAAGCTGATCGAAGGCTGGCCAGTTGAGCATTCCACCAGTAGTTTGATCTTCTACTGGGGAATGAGCACCTCCTCGGCATGGACGCGTCACACGCTTTGGCGATGAATTGGGCCACATGGGGAGCTTTTTCCGTAGAGGCGCCTGCTTTATTAGGTTGGTCTAACCACACCTCCATGAAGGTCTGCTCACCCAGAGCTTTAGTGGACCAGCCTGACATCTTTCTCAATTTCTGGCATGATGGTCTTATGCCCGGTGACTCCACCCATAGCCCCAAGAAGATTGCTTAGTGATCGCTGTGGATATAGTGCTTACTGACGCACCAAGACATACCACGTGCCAGTGCAGGGCTGACGAAAGTTAGATCTACGATTGAGGCAGACCCCCTTTCTGAAAGGTGTTTACATATCCATCGTTGGCCAGAATGATATCCAACTATGCGAAAGCGTCTAATAGACTGCAGCCCCTTGCATTTGTCTCTCTGCTACCCCGCCCACGGGGCCAGGCATTAAAGTCACCAGCAATCACCCTTGGATTGCGACCCCATGCGTCGACAACAAGACTGTAAAGCATTTCCTCGAATTCGGGCAGGGTCAGGCTTGGTGGTTCTTCCAACTTGAACCGTTTCATCAAGGCAGTGCAAATTTCTCCTTTGGATGTCACTTCATCGAGATCCTTGCACTGTATGTAGACCTCATGTTTTTTGATCCGTACTGCGATATTCTCCCCAAGTGAGTTCTTAACCTGAGTTCGAAAGCCATCAGTTTTCCCCAAGCTGTTTTTTTTTTAAGCTCAAACATGAGGTCACCCTTTTGAATCCTTTTAGGTCGTGGTCAACTTTGACCTTTTTCAGAATCTCCGCGTAAGACAAACTTCCATTGCTGGAGATTACAATCGCTTCTGGGCGAATTCGCACTTTTGCCTTTTTCTTCGCCTTTTTCTTATCTACCTTGGTCCATCCACCTTTTTCATTCCCCTTGGATTTGGTCGAGTCGAATGCCGGAGCTCAACCTTGGGGGACCTGCTTTCTTCGGTGTCCTTAGTTCCGCTTTTCGGAACTATTTGTATGGTCTGAAATAACAAAAAACTTGTTGTTTCTTTTTCGTTGGTGTGGATATTTATTCTTGCAAATACCGACATTTCGGGAACCCCTTGCTCCCTTCATCAGTGCTAATAAGTTGTTACGAACTTATTGTGTATCCGCTTGCCTGTCGGTTGCAGTAATATGTGGAATTCTCACGCACTAAACCCACCCGCACTTCTCCCTTCCCTGCGAAGCATTAATTCGTGGTGAGGACTGCGCTTTAAACGACGAAACCGTCCTTTCTTCGCATCCTCCTGCCTGCGCCTGAAACACTTTTGATTGCGGAGTTCATCGTACACCAGTTTTCCTCCGAGTTCGATATTCTGCGAGCTTATGCTGACTTTCAGAGGCTCCCCCTCTCTGAGCAAACTCGTGGAGAGTAGAAGATAAAATCCTCCGGGTCCTCAAACGTGCAACCACATTCAGGGCAAAAAGAGAATTGTCCAGCCTGAATTGGTGGAGACACTTCCTGTAACCACCATGCACTGACAAGAATTGGGTCAGATGATAGTTAATCTCACCGTGTCGTGGCTGAATGCACATCTCAATATGGGGAACCATGCCGCCTTTCGAAATTCTATATATTTTTCAGGTGGATTCATTCTTTCCAAAATGTCTACCGGGATCATTCCCGCAATTCGTCTGAAATTGGTCTGAAGGCGTTGCATACCAGCTGCATCCACTAAGTGGTAAGTCATGTTTACCTGCTTCTGATTGCTCTCACACGCTAGTGCTTCCTTCCAAACTAGTGCTGCGTATAAAAGTGTAGAGCGAACCACTCTAGCCATAAGTAAACTACGCAGATATTTTGGTCCTCCAAATTTAGGGATCATTCATGGTAACGATACGCTTTCTCACAGGTATAGCCCTGGTGTACCTTGAAACTGATCTTTGCGTCAATCATCACTCCTAGGTAAGGCAAGGTAGTTTTCATACCGAAACCTGGGAAAGATGACTATTCTAATCCAGACTTCAGACAGATCAGCTTGACTTCATTCTTGCTGAAATGTTTGGAGAGACTTGTGGAGAGTCCAACATGCTTACCAGCGTGGAAAGTCGTGTGAGTCTGCTCTTCACTCTTTGTTCACAAAGATAGAGGATGCAACTTTGAACGGTGAGTACGCAATGGGTCGATGGGTCGATGGGTCGGTGTCGATCGCTATCTGACTGCAGAAGCAACGAAAGGCTGCCCCCAAGGAATCGGGAATCCCTGTGCTTCACACAATATCAAAAATAAGATCACCATCGAAAAGTACTGATCGAACCTTTCATTTTGTAAAAAAAAATTAGACCTCGCGGAGATGACACTTGCTGCATGTAAACACACAGATATCTCATCAAATCAAGTGACGATCGGTTCAGCTGCTTCCGGATTGATTGATTTGACTACAAAACCTTAACAAGGGCTGCTTGAGAATACAAACTTCAGATAGTAAACCAATTTTGATAAGGTTGTGTTTTAAACAAAACCTTAACAAGTAATGAAAGTCATATGTAAACTAGATTCGTAAATGTCAGTTCTTATTTCAGTAACTTTTGTTGATTTATCTCGTTGTCGTAGTGCGACAGATTCTTTCTATATTCCCCATACTCTTACATGATAATAATGAAAAATGGAAACCAATTTAAAATGCAGGAATTTCTCTTTTATGAAGTTCCACGTCTATTCTTCACCTCATAATTCATAAAAGCACTTTGCATGGCTTTGCAACACTTTATTTCGTAAATCATCCCCTTTGCGTGTTTAGTAGATCTTGAAGAAACAGCATAAAAATAATACAAGAAGAGAAAAGTGTAAAAACCAAAAATTATGATTCATCTTCATAAGGAAGCCGCAGTAAAAGTTGCGGAATTCGAAGAATTGAACTGCAAGGCGAAAGTTCATGAAAATAATGGGGGAAAAGTGGCAGCAAGAAAAAAACTTTCAGCCATTGAAATGAATCTTCTTCCCCAGAGGAGTGGTGTTAATGTTATGTAAAAAGTACAGGCGCTATCATCTTCAAGACAATGACCGTAAGACAATGCAAATCTCTCTTCGCTTCGAATACAATTTGTTTAACCTTCACAATGGGTTGTGAATTCTTCACTGCAGCCATTGTTACACAGGAGGAGCATCTAACTACGTCTATCGATCTGCTTAACAATTGCAAATATAATAAACAAGAGCTTCCCTGGCCTCTTATTCACTGTATCCATCTATGGCCACAGAAAAGTGTATAGCGGTTCCCTTGAACCTATTACTCGCCCAGTCAACTACATCGTTTCGTTAACTTATGCCTTCTAATTTGTGCCCAAAAACACTCGGATACATTCCTCTTTACCCAAGCAAACAATTCTGGAACAATAAATTTAATTTTGCCACTATTCACCGATGTAATTACTTCACACCTGGTAGCAAATGAGTTTTCATTTCACCATTCCCACAATAAAAGGGCGGAAATTATCAGGCCGCCACCCCTTCGCTCTCAGCGGGAAGGCAGAAATTGCTCATTAAAATTATGAAAGCCTGCAAAGAATTCTTCGACTGTAAATTGTAAATGAAAGTGATTAAAAATTATGTTCGCAAATTTTCTCCGTAATTGCGTCTTTGGGGACACGAAAATTATTCAATTTATTTTGGAGGTGTTGTTAATGGGATGGCTCCAGATTTTTCCTTTGATATATTGTTGCTGTGGCTTTGAAGTTGTTTCTTATAATTTGGAGTCGTGCTGTTGGTGAATTTGGTCAATGTTTCTAATCAAGTTAGGACCCGCTTAATTTATTCCAAGTTCTCTTCCTTTTTGATAAAAGATTGTGCTGTAGGGAGTTTCCCCAAGGTATAATCATCATGTTGGATACTACAATCTTAGAAACATTGGAATCAGTGTACAATGAGATATTCAAGCTCGAGCGAAAACAAATAGATTTCTTCTCGTTGATTTTACTTTTATCTTCACCAAGTGCTGACTTTTTCAAACACCACTAAGTCATAATTCATTCTCGAAAACCGCACTCATTTTATCCATTAATTTTGCATTTGTCGTATACCATCTGTAGCAACGTCATTGCCATATTTGCAGCCCGTTTGCTGAGGAACACTATTTACGCCGTATGAAGCAAGAAAATCTGTGCATTTCACTATTGCTAAAGTAGCCGAATGTTGCCATTACCCCAACAACCACAACCATAAAGAAACAGTACATGCTCGCCCTTGATGGACCATTTAGTAAAACACCAAACGATTTATCGTCAGTTCTGCTTCGAAAGCTGCCCCTACTATAATCCCTCATCATTCCACCCTATAACTGTTTGGTGGATTCACCTACGTAATAATTCAAGGACAATGTGAAGGATTGGGGGTGAAATGTTGAGGGTAAGTTTATAGTTTTGTAATTTGGTGGTTGAAGGGTTCATTACAGCGGTATATTTAGGCAGCCTTATAGCAAATGAGAGTAATTTTGTTGAAGACGATGGATGAAGAGCAGATTATCCGGTCGAATGAAATAGTTTCACCTGACTGACTACGGGAAGAGAATATTTAGTTTGGCTACAATGTCAACGATTAAGAGTTAAACCGCGCCTTGTTGTTGTTTTTTCATGCACATGCTAAAACGAGTACATCACCTGATAAACGTTAAGGGAAACTTTTCAAAGAAATAGACAATGCATCTAATAAAACATTAATATTTAACTCGTTTTTTTGTAACGAGTTATCTTTGGGCCAAATCAATGATTTTTATATGAATTACGATCGACAATGGAAGATGCAAGCTAAATTCGTAACCCCATAGGTGTGCCTCGCCGACACTTGAAGCAAAGGAAGCGTTCAATGAGTATTCGATCCGTTCCGGAATTTCTCTCTTCGATTGCAGCATACAGACATTGAGTTTTGCGGCTCCATAGGAGACGAGCATTCCTGTATACTACTCCAGTCATTAAAGCTTCTACCTCTGAATTCTTTCAGTCAAGACTGATTAACATGAAATTTGGGGTGGGGGTAGAGGGCGGCATAAGAAACAAGAATTACATAGCGCCGAAATGCGCCTCCAGTCCGGGGTGAAATTTTTTTTTAGAAATAACCACAGGTCTCGATTAAATGATAAATTCTAAGCAAAAGATGTTTTGTAAAGCTGTTACCTATAACTAGTAATTTTCGAGTTATTCATGTTCAAACACGTCATCTTTTCATCGAAAATTTTTGTAAAAGTTTTTTGCAAATAACTCGAAAACCATGCACTTCATGTAGAAATGAAAAAAAAAATGGATTTTTTATTATTTTGTAGGTACAATATGGACTGAGTTATAGCTCATCATCATCATCAACGGCGCAACAACCGATATCCGGTCTAGGCCTGCCTTAATAAGGAACTCCAGACGTCCCGGTTTTGCGCCGAGGTCCACCACTTCGATATCCCTAAAAGCTGTCTGGCGTCCTGACCTACGCCATCGCTCCATCTTAGGCAGGGTCTGCCTCGTCTTCTTTTTCTACCATCGATATTGCCCTTATAGACTTTCCGGGCGGGATCATCCTAATCCGTACGGATTAAGTGACCCGCCCACCGTAAACTATTGAGCCGGATTTTATCCACAACCGGACGGTTATGGTTTCGTTCATAGATTTCGTCATTATGTAGGTTACGGAATCGTCCATCCTCATGTAGGGGGCCAAAAATTCTTCGGAGGATTCTTCTCTCGAACGCGGCCAAGAGTTCGCAATTTTTCTTCCTAAGAACCCAAGTTTCCGAGGAATACATGAGGACTGGCAAGATTAGTCTTGTACATTAAGAGCTTTGACCTTATGGTGAGACGTTTCGAGCGGAACAGTTTTTGTAAGCTGAAATAGGCTCTGTTTGCTGACAACAACCGTGCGCGGATTTCATCATCGTAGTTGTTATCGGTTGTGATTTTCGACCCTAGATAGGAGAAATTGTCAACGGTCTCAAAGTTGTATTCTCCTATCCTTATCCTTCTTCGTGTTTGACCAGTGCGGTTTGATGTTGTTGGTTGATTCGTCTTCGGTGCTGACGTTGCCACCATATATTTTGTCTTGCCTTCATTGATGTGCAGCCCAAGATCTCGCCGCACGTGCCGCCTGCTCGATCTGGATGAAGGCAGTTTGTAGGTCTCGGGTGGTTCTTCCCATGATGTCGATATCTTCAGCATAGGCCAGTAGTTGAGTGGACTTGAAGAGGATCGTACCTCTTGCATTTACCTCAGCATCACTGATCACTTTGTCGAGGGCCAGGTTAAAGAGGACGCATGATAGGGCATCCCCTTGTCGTAGACCGTTGTTGATGTCGAATGGTCTTGAGAGTGATCCTGTTGCTTTTATCTGACCTCGCACATTGGTCAGGGTCAGCCTAGTCAGTCTTATTAATTTCGTCGGGATACAGAATTCTCTCATGGCCGTGTACAGTTTTACTCTGGCTATGCTATCATAGGCAGCTTTAAAGTCGATGAACAGATGGTGTAACTGTTGTCCGTATTGCAACAGTTTTACCATCGCTTGACGCAGAGAGAAAATCTGATCTGTTCTGATTTTCCTGGAGTGAAGCCTCTTTGGTATGGGCCAATGATGTTCTGGGCGTATGGGACTATCCGGCCTAGCAAGATAGTGGAGAATATCTTATAGATGGTACTCAGCAACGTGATACCTCTATAATTGCTGCACTGTGTGATATGTCCCTTTTTATGTATGAGACACATAATGCCCCGTAGCCAATCGTCAGGCATTGATTCGCTGTCCCATACCTTGAGCATAAGTTGATGAACCACTTGGTGGGAGAACCACCAGGCTTCCTTTTTCCGTCTGTGAAGTCGCTTCTCCGCTAGACATTACTCGGTATGCGACATTCTTCCGTTCCGTTCCTAGCTTACATTCATCGTCAAACCAGCCGTTCCCACTCCTTTTGCGGCTGGAGCCAAGTATGTTTGTGGCCGTATCCATGATAACGTTCTTCAGGTGATTGTGAAGCTCATTTGTTGATGCTTCATCTCCAGATCCTCTGCTGACTGCGGTTATTGCGGCATCCATTTCCCTCTTATAGGTGTCGCGGAGGGTTGTGTTGTGGATGACTTCAGTGTTCACTCTCACTTGATTGTCAGAGGGGATTCTAGGTGGTATTGTTATTCGTGCTCGGAGCACCATGCCAACGAGATAGTGATCCGAGTCTATATTGGCCCCCCTATATGTTCTGACATTCATCAAGGCTGAGAGGTGGCGGCATTCGATCAACACGTTGTCAATTTGGTTGAAAGTGGCCCCGTCTGGAGAGGCCCACGTATGTTTGTGGACCGCTTTCCGCGCAAACCAGGTACTTCCAACAACCATTCCGTGCGACCCTGCTAATTGAATAATCCGCAGTCCGTTATCATTTGTTTTTTCGTGTAAGCTATGGGATCCAACGTATCGCCTGAATACGGGTTCCTTCCCTACTTGGCTGTTAAAATCCCCAAGTATGATTTTGATATCATATCTAGGACAGGCTTCGAGGGTTCGTTCTACTGCCTCGGAGAAGGTATCCTTCTCCGACTCTGCAGTCTCCTCTGTAGGGGCGTGAACGTTTATGAGGGTTATATTTCTAAACTTGCGTCGTAAGCGCAGAGTGCATAGCCGTTCGATAATGTTTTCAAAGCCGATAACAGCAGGTTTCATTTGTTGGCAGACTAAGAAACCTACTCCGAGCACATGGTTTACTGGATGACCGCTATAATATATGGTGTAGTGGCTCTTCTCCAGGAAACTGGTCCCTGTCCATCGCATCTCTTGTAACGCTGTTATATCAGCCCTATATTAGGACAGGGTTCCAGGTAGTGCACGTTCCATGAGAAAATGCGCAAATCGTTGATTCGTTGTCGTTGCCGGGTCCGTCGTTTTAAAGTCCGTCCTGTCCGAGGCTCCTGTTGTGGCTTCGTAACAAGTTGTTTTCTGTGTAGGATTGTCAGCCCTACCCAACCTCCAACCTGGAAGACCAGTTAGTAAAATTTGTCCGGTTTTTAGGCGCGGGAGATGCGCTTTCATTCTTCTCCGTCTGCAGCTTTTCATTAAGAGAGAGCTCCCAGCGGTCACCACGTGGAGGTGGAGATAGGGTTTGGTAGTAGAGCTATTGGTGTTGGTTCGGTAAGCATTTCCCAGGTTTTATGCTCCATCGTGGGTACCAATCCACATTTCGCCCTGGGACCTATACTACCCTTTGACCACTTAGCTTTCTATGCTCCTGCAAAATGTTGAATTCCTAGGATGAATTTAGGGGGAGTTTAGTAGTAAGTTTATTTGAGCAGATATCGGAATGGAACGCCTAGATTTCACCTAAGTGCATCCTGACTTTTCAAACTTTTGGGTTGAGTAATTTGCAAAAATGAGACCTAACTCTTCTTGAATTTGTTCATTTTCACTCCTAACTCAATCATTTTGCAATTTACGTCAAAAATTCAAAAAGTGCTAATCGGACCTTTCATTTTATATCGCACATGACTATATTCGATGAAACAAATGTTTACATCCTCTCTTTGCATATATGAGGAACCTGCCTTTAGACTTCACATCAATTTATCTCGCTCACTGTATGAGTGCGATTTCATAACTCTCATATATGCACCAAATTTCGCTTGAATCGGTGTAGCCGTTTTGAAGGAAAGTGCGTGTATCAGACAGATAGACATACAGTGAACATTAAGAAAGGCCTTCACGCGGGATGACCTTCACATGTAGAAGAAGAATAGATAAGAGCTCGAATTGTGTGCATTGCATTTAGTTGCTTGAAACTTTAAACGCATTTTTCTCAAAACATCAAATTTTGAAATGCCCGCTTCGAATCTTGAAAAATTTTTTTTTGTGTAGATGTGGGAACGGAATGTATTTTGAGGCCTAGATTTCGTTTAGATACAACACCGTGATTTTTTTTTTATTTTTCGGTTGGATAGGTTCAAAGAACGAGACCTTCGGCAGTTTTTGGTGGTCATATTTTGAGTCCTCACTCTTCTACGTTTCACCCGAGATCAAATATTGGAGCAGCTTCCAAAAGTACTAATTAAGTCCTTACATTTGATACCGCACAAGGCTTTCTGTGAAAAAAAATGTGTACCCTCTTTTAACATGTATGGAGAGCCACCCCCCTTAAACTTGACATAAAATGGTGTCACTTACTGTAAATAAAGGAACCAACAGAACGCATGCTCCAACCAACTTTCGTGAAAATCGGTCCAGCTGTTTCCGAATAAATCGGATGTGACACACAGACAGGCAGACCGACAGACAGACATTGATTCGATTCTAATAAGGTTTTGTTTCACACAAAACCTTAAAAATCACACATTCACATCCTTGGATGACCATAATGTGTTCTGAATAAGTCGTGAAAATTTCAAATAATTTCGATGGATAGATTTGCAGTTTCGAGAAAAGCGAATTTAAAAAGTAGAATGTGATTTTTAGCCTTAAAATCTTAACAGACCATTAATCTGCTATATTTAGTTCATAAACCTTAGATTTCTGGAAGAAAAACATATACAGTTTTGGCTCAATTCGAATCATTCGAACGTAATTCGGATCGATAAATACGAGCTTTATTACGGCGATCGACATAAATCTGGCATGTGACTTATCACAATTTTACCACTATAATTTCCGAACGACTCCGAATATCAAAAAATCACTTCGCCCATATATTCTACACTATATCTAGTTACATTTGATGCAAAAAAAGAATTCGTTTCTGCGGATCTGACACACGGGATGACCCCCTTAAAGAAATTTTCTGATAGTTTACAGGTAGAAAGAACGTGTTTGGCTTATATAAGTATGGGACACTGTACTACACTATTGACTTCATTGTGGTCCTGATATTTCCTGACATTCTTGAGTGCAGTAACTTTACCTTTGTTAATAGTAATATTGTTCATATCAAACTGGCACTATATTTCTTCTAATGAATTCAATTTACTATTGAGTAAAAAGGAAAAAAAATGCAAATTCTATACCTCCCATCAATCCCATATGGCATATTGTGTGAAAAAAATTGGCTCCTCCCTTTTTGCATATATGGGGAGCCCCCTTCAAAGCCAGCACAAAATGATGTCACTCTTTACACGTACAGCCGTTCATAGATCACATATTTTCACCCAATTTCGTGACGGTAGCTTCAGCCATTTCAGAGTAAATCTCGTGTGACGGACGGACAGACGGATGCAGTGAACCGATTTCAGTAAAGCTTTGTTTCACACAAAATTTAAAAATGGACATACTAGTGACAGTGACGACCCTGTAGTCCATCTCAAGTCTCCACAGCGGATGGTCTCGAACAAAACGCAGAAAAAGCAAGGTTTGACCAATTAAGAAAATAGTCGGACTTAGGGTTCAGGATTTTTCAATCAAAAGCAGTACTGATTATCGCAGGTATATCGGCAGTTTATAGACGACCAATTGGGCGATGTGTTAGGAAATGGTAGAGTTTAAACAACCGGAAGTTACGAACTGTATTCGACAGGTTAAGAAAAAGTAACTTGAAATTACAACCTGACAAATGTAATTTCGTTTAGAGAGAATTAGTGTATTTAGAACACGCCTGTTCAGTAGAAGGACCAAGGTCAGATTGTCGCGCAGCAGGGTTAACAACATTCAAAATTTATTTCGAATGTTGTTGATTCAGCTGACAAATGCCACACCAGTGTTCTCCGTGCCGTAGTAGACCTCGCTGATTTTGAATTGTAAATAAAATAATTGAATATGAAAGAAAAAAATAATTGAAGATATTAGGTTGCGAACCAGCGACCGGGCAGGTCGTTTTAATTTCGTATTTTATCTAAAATACTAATTCATCATCATCATGAATGGCGCAACAACCGGTATCTGGTCTAGGCCTGCCTTAATAAGAAACACCAGACATCCCGGTTTTGGGTCAAGGTCCACCAATTCGATATCCCTAAGAGCTGTCTGGCGTCCTGACCTACGCTATCGCTCCATCTTAGGCAGGGTCTCCTTCGTCTGTATGTACTAATTGAACCCAACCCTTTCATTTGATATCATACACGACCATATTCTGTGAAAAAAAATTTAGACAAAATTTGTATGGGGAGCCCCTTTAAACCTGATGCAAAATGATGTCATCCAATTCATGTAAAGGGATCACTGACCACACGTACTCACCAAATTTCGTGGCAGTTGGTTTAGCCATTTCCAAGTAAATCGGGTGTGATAGACAGACAGACAGGGAATCGGTTTTGTTTTATACAAAAAATATGAACGTATTGCCTAGTGACTGCCATTATATCTACGTGTGGGATTTGTATTATTCCTAGAATTCACTCTAGCCTGCCGACCATAGGTTACCCGAACTAATTTTTCTTTATACAGTGAATTCTAAAAGTACAAAAGCCGTACCAATTCTGTTGACGGAAAATGAACATCATGTGTGTGTATAGTGTACTATTGTAAATACATACATTTATTATATTATATAAGGCATAGAATACATCAGAAAAAAACACTTCTCAACGATTTCTCGGGAATACACGAGAACGCGACCCTGACAATGAAGCCAACTACCGCCTTTTCTACGCTCACTTTCCAGTAGATTTAGCTGAAGACTGCAACTCATCGGATTTAAACGGAAATGCATGTAATATCATTTTCGACTTGTCAGGCTCTATAAAAGTTACAAGGAAAAATCATAAATTTGCTATTAAACGTTATTGATCGCCATCATGGCAAATGTCCTGAAACATTTCACCTTCTACCCGACAATGCACTTGTCGTCTATCAGAGTCCTGCTCCTTGTTTTCTTAGGGCTTTCAAGTTGCAAACAACTGTATCTGCCGGAACTGCTCCCCACAACAAGCGCACAAACGTCGCCCGGCAGCATGAAGCATATTATGCGTAATAGAAACAAATAATGCAATTGCAGGATGTCGTCTGGGCTCTCAATTTACCGAGCAATCGTATCAACAGTCTAAAAACAAACAGCGGATGTGATTGTAAATCGAATTATGCGACGAATGATCCTATCGATCCTTCCACGAGTTCACTGAGAGAATGCGGCAGACGCGGATGAAGGGGGGAGAGGTTGTCCTGGATACAATATGCAACTGATATCCATATTAAGTTATGTGCATGAAATAAGAGCCAATTAAAGTGACGGCTGGAGCAGTCGACTTTAATGCAATTATCGAGTAGACTCTATTCACAGGCAATCCGTAGAAGGGTATTCCGCTCGGCTCCATTGAAGGAATATTAAATTGCCGTCGGAATCAAGAGGCAGGAATCAGAGTCAATTTGTTTGTAAACAGAGACTTACGGAATGGCATCAGCCTTGGGTGATTTTGTTTGCAAATGATGAACACAAATAGTCCAGAAATGTAATGTTCAGAGTTGGGACGGACGAATTTCCATTATGCTTTAACTACATATCCAATACGGACACATACATATATACACGTAGAACAATGCCAACTCGTTCTGGTTACATTTGCATGAAATCTAATTTCAAAATGTCTTCATTATTGTTGGAAAATATTTACGGGCCATTTGCGTGTTTTCCTTGAATGTTCTGTTGCTAAATACACCAGAAGGTAGCGTAGAATGATGGAAGTTTGGAAGCATTTACAACAGATGTATTGCCAAGGCCAAATCTCGAAAACCTTGAAGAATACGTGAAAATTCTATTTTCCGGAATAATTCTTGATCCCTACTTTACCATGTTGGATATCTCTCTCCTCCACAATAACATCTTACCTCCAATACATTCAATATAAATCCATTTCCTTTATCCTTTCCACAGACTTTTGTACTTACAACATGATTGAAAAATTACATTTCGGATTATCCTTTGCCTCCCATTCTCATCAGCTCCTTTCTTTCAATTTCTTGAGTCAAAATCAGAAAATCTGAGCAGAGATAATAATCCCCAAGAGTGTTGACGACAAGTAATCACTTTGCCGGGTGACAAAAGCTTTTCCTTCTATGAAACCGACAGCAGCGAAGGGTGGATTATTAGTGCAGAAAAGTGTCCTCAGCATGGCAAGCACACACCCACTTCATCACTGCCGAATTCTTTTGACCGTTCATAGTCGCATTCTGTTCAGACAATGAAGCCAGATTGAAGGCAAGGTGTTTGGAAATGAGATCTAATCGCATTATCTCCTTTCACAAAAAAGGATCAAAAGATGCGCTTCATTAAGAAAAACGCTGTGAATGAGGAAAACAGAGATATTTTCAAGTATTCTAAAATACTGACATTTGTGGAAGTTTCCGCTTTAAACTACAAAGTTCCTTCGATCGGGTCAGCCATTATTAATGAAAAATTAAAACAAAATTATGATGTTCGGTTCATTATGTTAATATACTTCAGGTGAATATTTATCTTGCTGTTTTCTACATGATTTAAATCGGATATCTTTTTGAGAAAAGTGAATGCGACAGGAATTGAAATAGAGATGAAGATCAGAAGTCTAGTTGACGTCAAACCAGACAGAACTGGGTTTTCCAAAATTGAAGGGATAGGTAATTCACTAGCAGCACCTGATTGAGTTGTTTTCAGATGAAATCCTTGCGCTAGGAGAGAGAACGTCGGAGTTACAGTATGTGGGATTCACACTCATTAAAACCACCCCCGATCTTTCCGGCTCTAGCCCCGCCGGACCACCATTTAGGGTTTTTTTTGCAGGGTAAGTTTGTTTTTCAAGCACTCATCCTTCTGCTCATTTCCGCTTTCCTCCTTCAGGAACTCCCGCTGTATTTTGACGATTGCGGGGGCTGTGGGCTTACACTCCTGCCCAATGCTAGGGAACCTTGCACTATATCCCACGGTATGCCACCGCATCTAGGACAATTCGGTGAATCATCCAATCCAAAGCAGCACCCGTAACCCGCGAGGAAGTGGGTAATTTGACTGCCGTGTTTGAGCTAAGTTGTTACGGGAAAAGAGCTCGTGCGTTCACGGACCCTTCATGGACTCGTCCTATCTGCGTTGCCTCAGAGCATTCAACTCTGACCTTACCGCAATCCTACATTCTGTGTGCCCCTCCATAAGTCTTGCATGGGACAGCACACTAATTTCTTTCACCAAAATCTCGACAGGGATCATTGCCAGCCACCACCCGAACTGCCTCATCTGATGTGGTTCTACAAGCACTGTAAATTGTAAACGAAATTCATCTGCTTGCGTCTCTGAGTTTGCAAGCACATCTGCCCACATGATGAGCAAACCAGAATGGATCGCACCACTGCGGCTAGAAGCAACTTCTAACAGTGTTCGACTCAAAAATATAGCTCAGTTTAACGTCAATTATCACTCTCAGATATTTCATACCGTTCGTGCAGCCTTTTCCTCGGTTACTCCTCTCTCATATTTTATCCAGGCGTCAATTGTGTTGCCTGGCTTACTTCGCTTGATGCCTTCAGCCACCTTTTTTCATCTTAGGCCTCGCTTTACGCGAAGTAAATCATGGCCCTTATATTCTGCTGATCATTCCCTTGGTTAATTCACAAAGTTCCATAATAATTTTAACCAAAGCCTTTTATTGTAAAACAAATTTTATTTTATTTTATTTTCATCATTATCATCAATGGTGCAACAACCGGTATCCGGTCTAGGCCTGTCTTAGTAAGGAATTCCAGACATCCCGGTTTTGCGCCGAGGTCCACCAATTCGATATCCCTAAAAGCTGTCTGGCGTCCTGACCTACGCCTTCGCTCCATCTTAGGCAGGGTCTGCCTCGTCTTCTTATTCTACTATAAGTATTGTCCTTATAGACTTTGCGGGCTGAATCATCCTCATCCATACGGATTAAATGACCCGTCCCCAATAACCAGACGGTCGTGGTATCCCTCATAGATTTCGTCGTTATGTAGGCTACGGAATTGTCCATCCTCATGTAGGGGGCCAAACATTCTTCGGAGGATTCTTCTCTCGAACGCGGTCAAGAGTTCGCAATCCTTCTTGACAAGATCATTGTCTTCTACAGTAAGAGCTTTGACCCTATGGTGGGACGTTTCGAGCGAAACAGTTTTTGTACGCTGAAATAGGCTCTGCTGCCTGACAACAATCGTGTGCGGATTTCATCATTGTAGTTGGTATCGGTTGTGATTTTCGACCCTAGATAGGAGAAATTATCATCATTTATTTCATTGCAAGGTAAATGAGAGCTTACAAAATTAAGCTGTTTGTTTGAATCAGAGTAAACTTGAAGTAAAACCGCCTACGCCGAACAGTCAACACAAGGATAACGGCTTTTTGTGTGTAACTTTAGATATCGGCTTAGATCGAACTTGTCGGCACTTTATGTAAGTCTAACAGAATTAATCCTGTCGTTGAGGTTAAAACTGAGGCTACTTGTTGTAGTGTTCCTGTGTAACAGCCACATCGATTATTGGACACGCTATAAAAGTAGAATGAAATCATATGCAATCCTACAGTAGTTTAACAACGTTATAATTAATACAGGTGGCAAATGCTACATACTGGATGGTCTTTATAATTGAGAGAAAAGTCATGCAGCCGGTATAGCTTTCAATTAAATTCAAATCATCCGAAGTTGATATTTACACCGTTGATGTTGAACTGTTTTATTAGAGGCTTCGATGTCAATACTTGACAACGTTAAACTTTTAACGTGTACTTCGTGAACATGTTTCTTTTGCGACATGATGAATATTAGCAAGAATGAAGTTACGATCGATATCAGATCCAATTTCCAAAGAAGGCAAGCCCTTATGTATCATGAGTGTCTCCTGATTTTAAAGGTGAAGGTAATAAATTGAATTGAGGAAGCTGGGAATTCCGTATAGCCAAGCATTGAGGAGTTTTATATTGGCCCCACTGTGCAATCCCCTCAAAGGCATATTCAACGAGCTTCCTTCTTACAACGCTCGTAAGCCTTCGTGAAACTGCGGGTACCTCCAGATGTCACTTATTCCTCGTTGAAGCAGGCAACTAAGAGGAGCGACCTAACCCAAAAAAACCTAAAACGAAAGTTAGTAGCAGTTGATTGTGAAGGTCCCTCCACAAATACTGAAGTTTTTAAATGCTGGATATAAACGAATGTCGGGTTCGAAATTAGCAAATTGAGAGGAGTATATTGCGAAAGCTAAAGGGGTTTTAAGCGAGAGAAGAACAAGCAATATTTAAAAATTATTAAAGGCACTTTCTCATCAAGCTGGCATTGCACAAGGCGAGTGAAATGTTGCATATGCCACAAGCCCGTGGGAACCACAGAGTTTAGATTGCAATTCGATCGCATTTACCAAGTAATACTCATTGCTAAACTAGGTTCCGAAAATGCTTCTAATATGATCATTGGGAGCTACATTAAATCCATTTACCTAAAATTAGATATCTCTAATTGCTCACATTGGGTAATCGAGAATTACCTCTAGAAGATGCTCCTATAGGACAAGGCAAATAAAGGACACAAACTTGTAGTGTTCATGGCTTTGCGACATGGACGGTATTTCATTCGTCTTTTCCAAGGTCAATCAGAGAAAAGAATCCATTCAATAACACCAATATTTCCCTTTTTTCCCATTTTAACACCCTTTAGTTTTCCCAAATACCCCTTTCAATTTCATAATTGCTATATCGATATTCATTTATATATAACATCCAACATTTAAAATGCTTAAGTTTACTTATTTTTAAAAAACGTAACAGTTGGTCACTTTCGCGAAACCCAATAATCCATTTACATCTGGGCAATTCTAATTTGAATTTATTAATAGTATTTACTGCTAGTGTTCGGATAGCTTAGTGGTTAGAGCAGAAGCCTGTCGTACGGAAGGTCGCGGTTCAAATTTCACTGGTGTCAGTAGGATTTGTATCGTAATTTGACGTCGAATACCAGTCGGATACTCAGCTGTGAATGAGTACCTGAATCAACTCAATCAATCTGTAACTGACAACATTTTGGGAACTGCAACCACTCGCTCGAGATGCCAAATTTCTCTGACTTCCCGAGCAAGTAGCTCATAGTTCACCTCATTCTCCACGTATTTCTGTTCAATGTCGCTATTATTAGATTCGATCTCTGCCGGGGGCTGCGGCATCCCGGCTCCTTTTCACTGCTTCCAAGACTTCGTCTGTGGTTACTGGAGGTATGTCTTCGGCGCTCATTGGTACCATTGGGAAGATTGTTTCCGGATGTTGGGGGAACAATGTCGAAACTATCTCCCACAATAATCTAGGGCACCTAACAGGAGGGGACCTTTTGCCTGTTATTGCTGTCTCTCTGTCTGTCCGTCTTTCTTTTTTTGTCAGGAGGGGGAAATTTTCAAAAGAGACTGGTCTGGACACACCAGCGTGTGGGATTTTTATCCACTAAAACCACCCCCGACTCCCTCCGTACCCCGCGGAACCACCATAAGGCATCAGATCACGGGGCAGAGTCTGCTCATTCTAGCTTAGTCACCTTTCTTCCGGGCTTTTCTCCTCTCCTCTGCCTTTCGCAGTTTGGTTTGCATATATGCGGTCATGGAGTTGACCGCATCCCAATTTTCTTGATGTGCTACCATTTTCGGAACCAGATGATGCCGGGACCTCTCCTAAAGTCTCCTCTAGATCCCTCTTTTCTTCCACAAATCTCAAACAGTGGAAGAATACATGCTCTGGGTCGTCTGGGACTCCATCGCAATTTGGACAGTCGGGTGAGGTCTTCAATTTAAACCTGTGCAGGTATTGGTGATATCCTCCATGCCCCGTGAAAAACTGGGTGAGGTTAGACTGCGTTCAGTTTGTTAGTGTTAACTGACATCCGCAACGCCTCCCTCCAAACTGGAGTCGCATAGAGCATGATTGAGGTCACCACCCTGCCTACAAGCAGCCTAGAAGTATGCCGTGGCTCTCCCATGTTCGGCATCATCCTCGCCAGGGCCATACTAGCAGTGGATGGTTTATTACAGACATACTGCACGTGTTGTTTATAGCTGAACTTCCTGTCTATCACCACCCTCAAGTATTTGATGTCTGTCTGTCTGTCTGCCTGTCACACCCACTTTTCTCAGAACTGGCTATACCGATTGACACGAAATTTGGTGAGAAGGTGGGAGCTGTGAACACCCAGACATGCAGTGAGTAGTATGCTTCTACGTTGAGATTTAGGGGGGAGGGGTCCTCATACATGTAAAAGGGGTGTACAATTTTTTTTCACCGAATATTAATACTTTTCGACGCCGGTCTTAGTTTTGAGACTTGTTGGAAAGGCGGGGAGTGGGAGGGGTGGAAGGTGATGATTTCTTTAACGGACCCATTCTCAGAAACTACCCAACCGAAAAATCTGAAAAAAATTCTTGAAGCTGCCTGTATGTCCAGGCCTCAAAATACTCTCCATATCGATATCTGTTCAAATTAAGTTAATAATAGTATATTACCATATACTTTTGGAAAAATTGAGTAAAACCCCCTTGAAGTTTATCGCAGTTGGTGGTAGTATAAAATATAATATGAAGCATATTATCCCCAAATTTGATCAAAATCATAATATTAGTAACAAAGTTACAGCACCTCAAATTTGTCTTTACCGTGTAAATTTACAACCCGAGGTACTACATCTGACATGTTAAATGTATATACATAAGGGGCTACCTACAAATGGGATAGTTCTACATTCAAATATACTCACAGAAGAAGCAAACAAAACCTTTCATACCTGAAGCGCCCAGCTTCCGGTTTCCGGACTTGTCTTTATTTTCTGAAAAGAAAGCAAATCGCATCCATGCTCCAGCCTTTTGAAATATGCAGCCGAGATAATGCTCGCTGTCGTAATTTGTTCCGTTTTATGAACGTGGTATGATGCGGCCTACTTTCTCAAGTGGGTACTGCGTTGTAACAGAATTGTCATATAACTGCCACAATTGAACATTATAAGCCCCAGTGGGTCTATGGTGGCTTAGCTCTTTTCCGATCTTTGCCGAGTATTACTTTCACGTCGTTTTACGGTAATGCATCAAATACTGACTTAAAGCGGCTATAGACTTCGCCTTTTACAGAGTAATCCTTGTCTTCTGTTAGAGCATGTAACTGATCTAAAGTCTAGATGGTTGAGCGAAATTCTTATGCATGACGAAATTTTACTCAGGTAGCTTGATGACCGAAATTTCACTTTCAGGAAGTTAGGAAATCGGTCTTGCATTTTTCGAGCTGTCAATCAGTGCTCCAAAAGCGCCACTGCCGAACTGGCAGCGTAGCGTTCAGATTCGATATATTTGCGAATCCCCTTTGAGGTTCCAGAATAATATTGTGTTGTGGACAGGTTTTGAACCTGTTGTGCAGGCCACAGCCGAGGATCAGTTGCCTTGTTTCTGCTTTGTATTATCGAGAGGATTTCCAGCTTAGATCTTAGACTAACGGTACAGGACTGTAGATGTTAAATTGGCATGTATTACCCAAGTATTTACTGAAGATTGTTGCGCCTAATCTGCAAAAACCACTAAATCATATAATACTCTTTATCAGAGTGAAATTATGCGGTGTTTCCAACGATTAATTAATTAAAGTAATAAAAACTTGTTGTTTCCTTTTCGTTGGTGTGCGTATTTATTCTTGTTGGACTGATGAAGGGAACAAGTGGTTCCCGAAATATCGGTATTTGCAAGAATAAATACCCACACCAACGAAAAAGAAACAACAAGTTTTTATTACTTTAATTAACTCTTTATCCTATTTTACTATCAGTAGGCCTGGTATGAAATCGATACAGTTTGTTACTTTCCGCAAGGAATTCATCGACTGATTTGTTCTGCAGTAGCAGACCAATAAAGAATACGCAGCAATTAAGCAAGGTAATAGAGCTCCATGAATTATAAACTGTGGCCAAAAATATAGCAAACCTATGAAAGAGTGGTCAATGAAATATCAAAATTTATTAAAAGTTCATTAACCTTCAATGAGTTATAGGCGATTTTACAATTGTATATTTTTGCTTTAATATGTTAACATATTTATTAGTTTGAGTCAGCTTTACGTCAATAATTTAGCCCAGGAGTCAAGCATCAAGCAGTTGAATGCAGGGTAGAATGACGTCAAATATAGTTTTCTGGGATCCAACCTATCCTCTTAAGTTGATTAACGGCTTTCGTGGAAACAAGCCTGACCCTGCTATTAACAAAACGCAATGTAGGTAGACTAGGGAGTTGAAAAACACCTCCACCAACCAGCCCGGAATAAATGAATGTATTCGAAGCCACACTGATAACCGATCACGTGAGTGTGCAAGCTTGACCTTATCGTATTAGAAATGGCTATGGCACATAAGATCTCTTAACTCCCATATTCGTTGGGAAAAAATGAACGGTTACAATAAACATAGAAAGAAGGAGAACGATGGCACTCCGAAGAGTCCCCTTCTGCCACAATAATGGCAATATGCTTTTATACTCTGCAGAACCAAGTGCAACCGCAGGGAATTCGGCAACGACTACCGCAAGGCGCAGTCTCTTGACCTGGGAGCCAGTTTCTAACAGACTTATAACTACAAGATTCCAGCCCAGGTTAAGGAGCATCACAATTGCACAGTGCCATGCACCAACAGAGGGATGCTTTCTACCAGCAGTTACACACAGTTCAGGTGAGGCTTCCTAAAGGTGGCATTGTGGCCATGGTGGGTGATATTCCATCGCCTCGTCATTGGTGGCAAATTCTTCGAGCACAGAGCCTGGTCAGTTAGCTTTAAAACTAACCGACACTGTACAGTCAATTAGATCGATCACTTCACAATCAACAGTAGAGTTAGGAGTTGTCCCTGGATGTATGTAACAATGGAGTCCCTGGCATCAGCCTCGAAAGGATCACCATTTGATGGTCGTTTAAGTTCGTTTCCGCGTTGCCTGTACCAGTTCCCGCAGGGGTGGAGAGCTGCGAACACCTAAGTTCAATATCGATCACTTGTCAACCAGCTGACGATCGAGAGCTACCTTCCTGAATTACAGCCGAATTGGTTAAATATGGAGGCGACCAGTTACACCAAGTGGTTCATCAACTTGTGCTCAAGGTATGGGACCATCTTGGGCTGCACATCAATGAAGGCAAGACAAAATATATGGTGGCAACGTCAGCACCGAATACGAATCAACCAACAACATCAAACCGCACTGATCAAACACAAACACGAAGAAGAATAAGGATAGGAGAATACAACTTTGAGACCGTTGACAATTTCTCCTACCTAGGGTCGAAAATCACAACCCATAACAACTACGATGATGAAATCCGCGCACGGTTGTTGTCAGCCAACAGAGCCTATTTCAGCTTACAAAGACTGTTCCGCTCGAAACGTCTCACCATAGGGTCAAAGCTCTTACTGTACAAGACTATGAGCTTGCCAGTCCTCATGTATTCCTCGGAAACTTGGGCTCTTAGCAAGAAAAATTGCGAACTCTTGGCCGCGTTCGAGAGAAGAATCCTCCGAAGAATTTTTGGCCCCCTACATGAGGATGGACGATTCCGTAGCCTACACAATGACGAAATCTATGAGCGATACCATGACCGTCCGGTTGTGGATAAAATCCGACTCAATAGGTTACGGTGGGCGGGTTACTTAATCCGTATGGATGAAGATGATCCCACCCGGAAGGTCTATAAGGGCAATATCTATGGTAGGAAAAGAAGACGAGGCAGACCCTGCCTAAGATGGAGCGATGGCGTGGGCCAGGACGTCAGACAGCTTTTAGGGATCTCGAATTGGTGGACCTCGGCGGAAAACCGGGATGTCTGGAGTTCCTTATTAAGGCAGGCCTAGACCGGAGATCGGTTGTTGCGCCATTGATGATGATGATGATGAGTACTGCAGGTCAACTTCATCATTTCACGTCCTTAAGAGGATTAAATCAATCTCGTGTTGGCTTTTCGAATACCTTCTTCATCATTAGTAGCCACAGCTGGGTTACTGAGTTTTTGGCCAGAAAGTTGCACACCTCCAAACCAAAAAAGGTCAAATAATTGGAAAACCTTCAATATTTCTCATAAAACAGCTAGAGAAAATAAAAAAAAAAATTATTGCTTACAATGTCGGACCTACAACAGGGTGCAGAATCGTCCTGAAAAAATGATCCCACTTGAATACTGATATTTCTCTTCAATGCTAGATATCAGATGCTCCCAAAATTCGTTCATAGGCTGCACCATTGACTCTTCCATCAATTGATGAAAGTCCTTTCACAACATAAAACGAAAAGCAGCCCTAGATCATCCTGTTCAACGGCTGGCGTACTGTGGTCTGAATGGACTCCCCACTGAATCGCTCACCTGATCTTCTCCATGGTGGATCCCATCCGATCCAAAAATATTAAATTGGGATTCATCGGAGAATATTACAGTTTATCACTGTTCTAGGGTCCGATTTTCGCGCTCCTTCGCCCAGAAAAAGCGTTGCTTTCGCATTCTTCCATTTAAAAAAGTCTTTTTTGCGGGATGTCGGCTATGAAATCTGCCCTCTCTAAACCTTCGACTAACCGTTGGTGCATCAGTTTCTGTCCGAATGGCATCCTAGAGCTCTTTTTTAATGTCCGATGAACTTTTGAGCCGATCCCGCAGACAGAATCTCCGCATCAGCCTGTCTTCGGCAGATGTGTTCTTTCCCGGCTTTGCAGAACCCTGTTCCCGGGCAATAGACCCAGTAGTCCAAAATTTTATTAAAAAGTCAGCTACAGAGAACTGACTAAAGCACACAACGGCCGCTATTTGTTGCGTACTATATTTTTATGAAATAAGGTAATTATTTCTTCGTTTTTTTAACTAACGCACTTCAAACAGTAACCACTGCGAGAGACTACAATCTAACGGTGCAAATAGTTTCTTCACATCTGTATTTATACAACAATAAAACTCCTTGCCAATTTAAATTAAAATAACGAACTGATTTTTTTGCCCAGTACTGTATATGAGAAACGTTCTATGCAGGTTTTTATATTCGCCCATAGCTAGAAATTCAATATATCCCCCCATATATTCCTAAACTTGAAGGTATCCATACATACAAATTAAAGGCATAAATATTATGGTCATCCTAAGATCCTAACAAAGATCCACAATGTTTGATCTCAGTCATCTGAATATTTCCAACTAACTTCCTACACAAACGCATACATACATAAACATATATGTTATGTAGGTAAATTGAATATCGCTGGTACTATATATCATATTTTGATATGCATATGTACATCTATATACATCCATTTGAATTCAAATAATTGATACTGATATACAAAAACCTAAAAAAACTAAAAAGGAAAACTAAAATGCTCCCATATGTCCGCCGCTCACATGATGACGATGACAACACACACGCATTAGAGTGTAATCAATTCTCATAAGAAAAATACAAAATTTTAAACTCCTAAAAAAATTATTAACTTTATTTGATCAAATATTATAACGAGATAGGTTTCTAGGCTTAGGTTTCACAGAGTTTCTTAGATTTTCCTGTTGAGCAGGTTCTGAGACAAACTTTCCAGGGCATGCATTTTAAGTTCCCGTATCAAAACTAAGATCAGATTCGGAAAACACTAATCGAGCACTTTCATTCGATATTCAACAACCCCTTTTCGCATGTATGGGGAGGCCAATGCAAAATGATGCCGGTTGTGGGATGCAAAGGGACTCACAGACCACGTGTTCTCAACAAATTTCGTGACAACAACTTGAGTCGCTTGCGAATAAATTGGGTGTGACAGACAGATGGACAGACAGATATAATAAGGCAGACAGGCAGATATGCAAATTACATCATCCAGAAAGGGAAGTCCATAGTCTATTGGGGTAGTAGAATTTCCTCAAATGAGTGGAAAACAAAGTATCGAAAAATGCCTTCAATAAAGTTGTTCAACGGAAAACTACCAGTTGCCACGCAAAAGATGCCAAGTACGTTGAAGTTTCCACTTGACTAAAGCCGAACACAAGAAAAAACTCCAGAAGGGATGCCGACCCGATGTCGCAATTATACAGTTATTTCTGGAGTCTGATATTCTAAGGCTACGGAAGGCTCATGACGGCAAGCAAACTGTGTCGATAAGTCTACGTCTTGAAGTGACAAAAGGAGCTATCACTGCTAGCAAAGTCCTAATCGGTTGAGTTGCCAATAGGCTACATGAACAGATTTTTTGGGCAGGTGATAAGAAGCTGTGGTGCGATATGTGCTGCACGTTGCCAAGGATTGTAAAGAAAGACCCAAGGCGAATGGATAACGTCGAGATGAGCGTGCAGAAATCGAGCCATTGAAGGGATAATGAAGACTCGCGAGAGTCTTACGCGAGAGATACAGTTAATCAGGTGGCTAACATACCTAAAGCTCTTCATGAGGAAAAATGCTGAACAGTGATAACACTCAACGTGAACAATGCTTTCAATTCCGAGAGATAAAGCAAAATACTGGAGGCGCCTGATTAAATTGGAAGGAACAAAGTACCTGGTGCACACCATTGTCGACTTTTTAATCAATGGGTTTTTGTGCTGCAATTCAGATGAAGGACTTAAATCATTTCGAACAACATGCGGAGTTTCACAAGGGTCGTCCAAGGACCACTCTTGTAAATAATTGTGTTTAATGAAATACTGACGTTAAATCTCCCTACCACTGTGACCAAAATCGATTTCGCGGATGGCATTGGGCCAACGGTTGTTGCACCCTTTCTTGATGAGACCGTAATTTACGTCAATGAAACAATTCTCAGCATTAAGTCCTGGCAGGAGAATACAGGTCTATCGTTCCCAGAGCATCAGACGGAAGTACTACTTATAACTAAGCGAAGGAAGAGTACGTCTATGAAGATCAAAACCTGCGCTGAATTGTTTAGATTTAAAGATTAATCAGAAGCTAAATTACTTATGAACGGTGCCGTATTCAGGGCATACAACACGGGAACGCTTCTGGCGAGAATGCTATCAAATATAGGTGACCAAAGGCCTCCTTAAGTCAAGGGTGACCAGGGCGGCTTCACTGAGATAGAAATAAATTGAAGACAAATCGGGAAACCGGAAGCTGGGCGCTTCAAGGATGAAAGGTTTTGTTTGCCTTCTTCTCTTCTGTGAGTATATTTGAGTGTAGAACTATTCCATTTGTACGTAGCCAGTTATGTATATGCATTTAGCATGTCTGACTACCCGCTTTAATGTGATATTGATATTTAGTTGCAGTAAATTTACAGGGGAGAGTCAACTTTGAGCTACTGTAACTTTGTTACTAACAGTATCATTTTGATCAAACTTGGGAACAACATGTTTCATATTATATTTTATACTACTACCAACTTTTATAGCTCTGAGATAAACTTAAGGGGGGTTTTACTCGATTTCCCCCAAAATGTGGTAATATGCTATTATTAACTTAATTTGAATAGATATCGATATAGAGAGTATTTTGAGGCCTGGGCACCATATAGCGCCATCTTCATGAATTTTTTCAGATTTTTCGATTGGGATAGTTTCTGAGCATGGGTCCATTAAAGAAATCCTTAATTTCCACCCCTCCCACTCCCCGCCTTTTTAACAAATTTCAAAACTAGGGCCGGTTTCGAAAAGTACTAATCAAGATCTTTTATTTGATACCCCACATGACTATATTCGGTGAAAAAAATGTATACACCCCCCTTTTGCATCTACGGGGACCCCCCTAAATCTCAACGTAGAAGGATACCACTCACTGCTTGTCTGGGCGTTCACAGTCCCCACTTTCTCACCAAATTTCGTGTCAATGGGTATAGCCGTTTCTGTGTGTGATAGACGGACAGACAGAGAGACATTGAACCGATTTTAATAAGGTTTTGTTTTACAAACAAAACCTTAAACAAGTCGGAATACCGGAAGCTCGCGCTTCGGATATAAAGGTTTTGTGTTCATCTTATCTAAGAAATTTCAACTAACATTTTTCTATCCGTATAGAGCTGCAAAACTACGAGACATACGCACATATTACAGCCGTAGATGTTACGTTCACCCTAAACAAACAAACTGTCTATTTTCGAATACTGCACACATATAGGCACGTATATAAATTGATCGTACCCATATTTCCGATTTACTTCTTATATCTATCTGAATTAGGCACTACCCGCGAAGTCCATTAGCACGCATATATTATATACCTACATACACACACGTCCAGTTGGAATAATTGATATTCACATACAAATGACTTAAAATCTAAAACAAAATAATCCTTTTCCACCCAATACATTCGTGGTGGTATTGACGAATTGATATATGATGATGACGTCATGCAGGTTGTAGAGTGCACGAAATTCACAAAAAATTGTTTTACCCCCTATAACTTTGTTAATAATTGTCTGATTTTCTTCAAACTTCACTAAATTGTGCATTATGTTCTTCTTTATACGCATTTTGTACTTCTGGGATGAAGATAAGGGGGGTGCCGGGTAAATTTCTAAAATGTGGAAATATACTGTTATTAACTTTATTTGTGCAGATATCGGAACCGGATATATTTTGAGGCCTAGATTTCGTAGAGATGCACTACTGCGATTTTTTTCAGATTTTTCGGTTGGATAGGTTCTGAGAACGAGACCTGTTACACTTTTTGGGGGTCATACTTTGAGCCCTCGCTCCCCTATATTTCACCCAACATCAAATATTGAACCAGTTTCGAAAAGTACTAATTGAGACCTTTCATTTGATACCCCACATGGCTACATTCCGTGAAAAAAAAATTTTCACTCTCCTTTCACATGTATGAGAAGCGGCCTGTATGATAGCAGGGATGATCTCAATCAATAATCTATTAAGGGAAGAACAGCGCCTTTATGATCGAACTTATCGAGCTCATCGGAGAACCAAGTCAAAGATGAGGGGCAATAAACCTACAGAATCAGATGCGATATTTGGAGATGGATCCAGTGACCTTACAACGAAGCGGCAAGAAGGTACGCGAACCAAATTGAGCCTCAAGACAACAATGCATTGACTTGGAACGATGTTGAATCACTTTAGGAGAAATTTAGCTTAGCTTCATAGAATGCCTTCCAGAAATTATTCATATATAAAAATAGCTATCGTTCCGATGCTTGTAGTTCTTCAAAGTAAATATAAAATTAGGCAGCTTCTCCTTCTACAATATATTTCAATAATTTGTATATACGTATTTCGAGGGCTACTTACTATCTTCCTCAGTACTGGAGAAGCCACCTAGTTTTATTTTTATTTACTCATATATAGACTTGGAATTCGAA
The DNA here is from genome assembly GCF_905115235.1 of Hermetia illucens. Classification (NCBI taxonomy): domain Eukaryota; kingdom Metazoa; phylum Arthropoda; class Insecta; order Diptera; family Stratiomyidae; genus Hermetia; species Hermetia illucens. Next base: position 92,653,050 of record NC_051849.1, on the reverse strand, counting down.
CAAATGTTTGTTATCCTACTGGAAAACGAAGGGTTGTTCTATGCCTAAGGTGGCGTTTTGGAACAAATCAAAGCACAACAAATTACAGTATAACTCCGCTTCATGTTCTAGTCAATAAATACCAATCTATTCACTCTGGTCACTTTGAACACACAATCCAACTGGTTCCCGCTACAGAGCTTGTATGGCCCGAATTTTCGAAAAAATCCGCGCTTACTGAGAAAACCCAAATATGTTGTATTTATTGTTACCAGCAGAGCTAAATACCCAAAAGTCTGCTAGAACTTTAATGTTAATAGCCAGATTTCCACAACATTTAGCAATATCCCTGGAATGAAATTAATGGGGATTTTCTGGTCGATTCCAAAAAGTTGTTAATATATTTTTATTAAATTTACTAAATGGGAGGTGTTTTGAGGCATAGAGTTTCACTTTCGCATTTTGGTCCTTTACTCCATCACTTTACAACTTACGTAAAAACTAAAATCTGCTTAAGAAAGGGGGGTACATTAGGAGAAAAGAAATTGTATATCCCTTTTTTGTATGGAAGAGGGGGATCGCCTTTAAATTTCACGCAAATTTATGTCACGCACTGTATACGTGCAATTCAATTGTTTCTATATGTTTACGAAATTTCATTTGAATCGGTGTAGCCGTTTTGGAGAAAAGTGCATATAATCGATAAGTAGACTTAAATCCGATTTTAATAAGGTTCTGGTTTTCACAAAACCTTGAAAATGATGGACGGTTCCATAAAAAGGGAAGAGTCGATGCAAGTAGTATTTATAATGATGACTTGATGATATTAGTCGTTCGTTACAATTCATACTCACGTCTTGTTTATCAATCAACATAATCGGAGCACATACCACCTGTAGCCACTTTCAGTCAAGCTGCTCCGGCCACGGTTGAGGCAACTCGAGAAGAGCTGCTTCAGTCCTTGCTATGAAACCATCAGCCGTTTTCAAATTTATACTTACTTATACTTACGACTTCTCAGAAATAAATAGACACGCAAATTCCTATCAATAATAGTAAAGAGCTTATAAAAAGCTCATCGTGAAAGAACGGGTGGAGAACGACCAGTGCAGAATGTGTGGTTCGGCGTTGGAGACGTTAGACCATCTCATTTCTGGCTGTACTGTTATGGCACCGGTGCAATTCTTTACCAGGCATAATACTGTATGTAAGGTCATCCATCAAAACCTTTCATACAAGCATGGGCTAATCACGGGAACATGTCCGGTTTAACGATATGAGCCGCAAGCAGTACTTGATAGTTCTATTTACAGCATGTATTGGGACCGGCAAGTTCTGATTGATCGCCATACTCCACACAACAAGCCTGACGTACTGTTAGTTGAAAAGACGGCTCGTTCCGCGTATATTATTGATGTTGCTATCCCCCATAATAGCATCATTGAACGGAAATACGTGGAGAAGAAGGTGAACTATGAGCCCTTGGTTCGGGAAACCAAAGAAATTTGGCGTCTCGAACGGGTGGTTGTAGTTCCCATAATATTGTCAGCTACATGTATTTTACCTAAATCCCTCACGGCTTCCCTTAATGTCCTGGGATTTTCGCACAGTTTGGTTCAAACCATTCTGCATACGTACTCGACGTTGCGGGGAGTTCTCGACGCATTCTTCCATTAACCTTTAGTTTTTAAGTAGGTGGGATTGTTCGAGCCTAAAAGCTTAGCACTTAGTACTAGTATTAGGTAAAATCCGGCATCTGCCGAGATTGTGATAACTCGGAAATAATAATAAAGGTTTTCAGAATTTTTCAATGAAATCAATATTGCTTAGAAGATAATTCTTTAATTTTAAAGTCAACCCAAAGTTTAAAAACGATCGATACTGGGAAAGCATACCATATTATCTAGCTATCAGCAGACGTGATATTTATAAAATGCTGTACAATTCCTTTTTGGTGAAAAATAATTCTTATATTAGATTCTGTGTCCATCCTCACAGGTTTCTACGTGCATGCATCAAAAATGTATGAGAGAGCTAAAAATGAAGTTTCACAACAACAATCTGATTTCGATTTTTTGATATTGTTGCGGAGCATAATAGATTTTTCCTTCATTTTAGTGCAAAATAAATACACATAAAATATCACAGCAAATGTTGGAATGTCTTCTTCCTCACGTTGAGTAGACATTGGATCTGCTGATATTCAGATCCCCATCCGCTTTTCAATATATTCTTTGATACTCTCACATTTAAGTATTTTGAATTTTAAATTTCCGAACACGTAACGTAGAGAAAGCTCCATTCTATATATGACAGAGAAAATTCCGGGCAGCATACATATAGATACAATATGCACATACAGACATCATGAATATACACAGTTATGCAAATCAAAATATGAAAAGGGTTTATTTGGCCGATAGTGCAATAATTCTTTCATGTGGGAAGAAAACTAGTTTACCAGTTTTCTATAGATTTGAGAATCAATTCCGAATTTCAAGTTGAAAATTGTTTCCACAAATAAACTCTAAATGCGTGAAAGCGAATACTTAGTCTTGAAGAGGACGCTTCTGAAATATTTATAACCTTAAGTTTCCGCTTGAGTGTTCAGATCGCCTCAAATTAACTTAATTTCTCCCGAATCAATAATATTGATTTTACTTTCACTTAATAGCGGATAAAAGTGGAGAAGCAATTTCCCTTTCAGGTAACACGAGCTAACGCACTATCAAATCAAATATTATGAAGCAACGACATGTACGGAACATTTATTTTTACGGCCCCTATAGAATTAATGATAATTGCTGTAAGTCTTTCAGGAGCTCGGAAACGGTAACCTAAATACCACCTTTGAGTACTCATATCCTCTGATACCAAAGCAGTGAGCGAACGTTCCCTCCCCCGCCAATTACTATACAAACAAATTCCCAGCGATTCGAATACAAATAACGAGGGCTTTCATAGAGTTTCGATTTGTTAAGTATTTCTAGGCTGGCTACGCTATCTGATTTTTATCTAGATAAAAACGGTGTTATTCGCAGGAGAATAGCCTGCCAAGCGTTAACAATTTCATGTTACTGAAAGGAGGCATTTTGCATTTCTCATTGAGTCTTATTACTTCCGAATGAGCAAAATTCAAAACGAAATCAACATTGATCCGATTAAAGACTTTCCACGTTTCACATCAGTGCACAGATAAACGCTCTCTCCCGAATCATTTGATTCCACAGAATTAGATTTTCTGACAATTTGCAAATATTAGAGGAAAAATTATATATGGAGGCCTGAGTTGGTTTCGCATTTATGAAGCATTTCCCTGGCAAATACCATATCATTCGATTTTTCGCATTCAAAATCCTTTCATTTCTTTCCCTTTTTCGCATCACAGATTTTTTCACCACTCAATAAATTTTTTCCGGCTCTCATCGGTGACTACGTTAAAGAAGAAAAATTCAGGCTTTATTTACTTTTCAACAAAAGGTAGAAAAGTTTCATCCTTTCCGCATCTCCCCGGGAAATGTCAAAGATTTTTTCCTTTCACCGAAAACTTGTAACATATGTAGAAAGTTACATCCTTTGATACGTTCGAAGATGGAGGAGTCGCTCAAGTATGAAGTGTAGAAATTGCCGCAGGGAGTTAATATGGGATCGACTCTTTCGGATATTTTGTTGCTTTGCGGTATGCCGAAGAAATGCGAGGAAGTTCAAAGGTTTCGAGAAGTTGTCGTCTATTTGCTATATACGAGTGTGCTTGCTTCCTAGGATGCGAAACTTTCACTCAAATAAATGTGAATGAAATAAATATGTCCCCCATGTAAAAGTTTTTCGCAACTCCAAGAATTTTATAGCAGAGAGGTCAACCGCTTTTGGCATAAATAGTTTTGTTAAATTTATTCACTTTTACCTAGGAAATAAGACGACACCGACGAGACAGAGACGTATGCGTTCGGTTTAGGTGCTTTTGTAGAAGGCGAATTAAGCCACTTTCATTACATATTTGCAGTATTTACTTGAGTAAAATAGATCTGCTGGATGCTTTTAACTGCATATATTGCAAATACTTGTGCTGACCTTGAGCCTCGGATGCAAAACTGGAGACACTAGGAAAACGCTTGTTTGGAATCGTTTTTAGAATTGTAGTCACCCATCTTGAACCTCTTTAACCTTTGCAAACTGTGAATCTTTCATGGTACTCTTGCGACGAAAGAATCATAGAAATCAGCAAGAGCAAGTTGTCTAAGCCATGCTATCTATACAGCATGTCGGTCGCAAGCCCGGGCAAAGGACAAGGGTTTGGAGCAACGTACCTAAAACTATCCTCATTAACATTTGCTACTGCAATGTCAGAAACCCCTGCAATAAGGACTGACCTCACCGCTACGACTTTTGACCATCGAAAAAGGATGTTGATTGGTTTCTGGAATGGGCTCACACTCCTCGACCGCGGTATGGAAGATCCCCAGAATACACGTCTTTTCCTACTTGAGCGAGAATTTCAACGATATAACCTGGACCTTCTGGGCCTAACCTCTTCTTCTTCGCACAATAATGAAAAGTTGCTTTTGTACTCAAGAAAACCAAGCGTTAAAAAAACGCGAATCCGGTGGGAATCCGTATCTAATAGGATTTTCACTGTAAGATTCTATTCGAAGTGAAGGATCACCACAGTTGTACAGTGCTATGCATCAAAGGAGAGTACCGATGTAGTGGGGGAGCAATTGCACGCAGTTCAGGGGAAGTTTCCAAAGGTGGCATTGTAATCGTGATGGGTGATCTAACAACACGTTGCTCGAACATGTGAAGGAGAGACGGGGCCTTGGCGACATCAACGGTAATGGTGGAAGGTTTGGAGATTTCCGCAATTTCCGCCGCCTCGTCATTGGTGGCACACTGTTCGAGCCTGCCATAAAGTCAGTTTCGTGTCAACTGACCGAAGCCGTAGGAGCAATTAGATTGATCACCTCAAAATCAGCGGTAGATTTAAGAGAAGTCTCTTGAATGTGAGTAACAAACGAGGCGCTGACATCGGCCTCCAAGTGATCCTTATCTGATGGTGGGAAGCCAAGACCATTCACAGAAAATGAAAGTAGAAGATGATCATTAGTACCCTAAAGAATGGGGCCCGTTTTGAGTGCGAAAGCTGGAGGGGTATCTGCTGTATGTGAAACGCATCATAGAACAACTCGAAAGCTTGATCGACAGTGAGCAGACTGGTTTACCCTCCGGATCCTCCTATATTGACCACATTAACACCCTATGGTCTTTACTGCACTTGCTCTTCACCGATTTTGAGGAAGCTTGAACAGAGTATGCATCTGGAGTGCTCTATGCATGAGGTGTTTTACGGAGAAACTAATAGCTGCATATGATAGATATGTGGCGCAGCAGGGTTAACAACATTCGAAATTTATTTCGCACCCTAGATCCAACTCCTCGCATAAAAGTCCTGCCAACAGGATCGAATAAGTTGAAATTTCGTTCTTTAGTGTAAACCGCTAAATCAAACAAGTCTGAAAACCGGAAACTGGATGCTTCAAGTATGAAAGGTTTTGTGTATTTCTAATGTAAAGGCATTGGGGTGTGCATTTTCCCCATTAGTGCGTAGCACGTGATATATGCATACATTATGCGAGAGTATCCACATGACTAAATTTGGTGAAAAAAAAATGTGCACCCCCCTTTTGCATGCATGGGACCGCCATGAAATTCGATGTAAAAGGTCTCACTGTATGCGTGAGTGTTCACATTCCCCACTTTTTCACCAAATTTGGTGTGAATCGCTACAATCACTTCCGAGAGCAATGCATGTGACGGACAGACAGACAGACAGACAGAAAGACAGTAAACCGATTTCAATCAGGTTTTGTTTTACACAAAACCTTAACAAAAGAGAGAGGAGAGTCAATATGGTCCCTGACGAACGGCAGCCGTTTTTGCCGGTTACCATGTGTAACTTTTGGGTTTTTACAGTTTTTTACATCCTCTGAGGTTGTTCTTCCAAACCTGCTGTCTGATGATTGTGGCAGAAATATTTACACATAATCTTCTTGCATTGCGGCTCTTATTTTTGTGGAAGTAGCGAAAAAGTCAGGCAATGATTGTCAAGGAATTAGAGAATATTCTCTCATGCTGCTATTATTTTTATCAAACTAATGAAAACTTCAAATGAGAAATTTTTCAATTGTTTACATTGCTTAAATATGTGGCTTCTTTATTACATAACAAAAAATTACTAGAATATGTTACATTTGCAAAAAATGCAGCATATTTATTATTAACGAAGGCGTGCTAGCTAGTACGCCAGCGCTGTATATACATATGTTTCACCGGAGATTTCCGATATAATGCAAAAGTATGCTTTCTATGACCAATTGAACGTAGTTCGGGCGGGGTTTTCTGAAGGTAACGTTGCGATTGTGATGGGTGATCTGAATGCCAAGGTAGACTCTGCTAACACCGTAACGACAGAGAATGGTGGGAGATTAGTGAATTTCTGTTGCTTTCACACACCCTCTCTTCACTCTGTTTACCCAATATCAAAAACAGAATGGTAAATGAACAGTTTAGGAAAGGATGACTATATTCTAGTTTTTTTTTAAAGGCAAATTTACTTTATTGAATTATTCTTAACAGAAACTAGTAAAAAGTTGTCAGGGTTACAGATTAGTCAACATACACTACGTTTTATTTGTCTTTATTTACATTCTAGAAGGTTTTTTTCAATCGACTCTAACTGCGCTATTGTAGCAGTCTCCTGACTAAGGGGTTAGGATGGTAAGCTAACCACTCTTTGTACTTCATCACCTTGGATAACGTCTCCTCTCTTGGTGTCACAATTTTAAGATCTCTGTGGCTGTTATCATTTTTCAAATACCAAGGTGCACCGGTAATCATCCTTAGTATTCTGGACTGGGCTCCCTGCTGCAACTCGATGCTATATATGCACGCGCAATATGACGGCTTTGTAGAACAGGGTTCTTTAATCGAGCGAATCCATATTTTTGTTCTCAGGTTCATTGGTATTTCCTGCGTCTCAATATATTCTCTCGGCCTAAGTCGTCTATGCAGGTGCAAATCGAGATAATTTACCTGATTCTGTTGAGAGATCATTACACCATTAATTGACAACTCCGGGCGATTTTGCTGGTTCAGCGTGAAAGTGACATGACAGCACTTGGTTTCGCTTACGAGAACTTTCCATTTTATAAACCGCTTTTCAATTCGTCTCAAATGGATTAGAATTTTTTTTTATGCAATCAGAAGTTTGGGGGGGGATACTTAAAATGGCCTTATTATCTGCGAAACGTTGAAGTTATCAGGTTAGGATCAGTGAGTAGATCCGTGGCATAGGTGAGGTAAAGTGTTGGCCCAAGAAAGGACTCAAGTTTGTATGTTGTACGTGCGACACGTGAAGCTTTTGTATTTCACTCAGAATTTTATATATATATATATATATTGTTGTATTGAATCTTTCACGTTCTACAAACTTGCAAAACCTTTGAATTTGCACTGAAGCGACTACTGTGACTTATTGTAACTTTGTTAGGAACAGTGCAGTTTCCACTTTATATTACAGCTTATATTACTGGATAGAAATGACCACATGCCAGCACCTGCTCTTTTGCATTTATGGAGGCACTCCCTTCAACTGGGTTGAAAGTGTCAATCGGTATAACAGTCTCCAAGAAAAATGCATATGACAGACAGATAGTAAACCGATTTTGATAAGGTTTTATTTTAGACAAAACTTTAAAAACGGACCTTTTGTGCCTCACTTTGTCGAAGGCTGACCCCACATCCGAAAAGACCGCTGAGCAATACTTTCTATCCTCCAGTAAATGCCTTTCAGTGGGTGCATAGCAGACTTATAGTCCAGTACGATTCATCTTGCGTTTAGTCCTTCCCACATTTGGGAATTATTGTAACTTCTGAAACCGTCCAAGCCTTGGGGAAATGGGCGGGACGTAGAATTGGGTTGTATATGTGAGCCTCCTGATATCTGAAATCTAATTCAACATCTTCCCCATGATTAGTTCATGTTTTGTAACCTTGTTTGGGTCCCCTTGTTCTTTAAAGACTCGAGCAACCTGTTTCGTTCTAAATGAAAAGCTTCCCTTCGGCGTAGCCATAGGTATTTTTGACAGACATTTTCATTGAATTTCAACAGGGCTTTGCCAATTTCATCTCTAGTTTTCAAAGGAATGTTCATTTGCAGATAGGCGCTTATATACGGGTGAGTGGTCTGAAAATAGCTCATAGTACGGCTCGCTACTTATCAAGTGGAGAAGGATCCTTCCGACGAGCAATTATACTCATTTGAGAAGAAGGCAACATTGTGATCATTATGGGTAATCTCAATACCAACTGGAGCTCTGACAATATTATTGCTATAACCATGAGTGGTTTGAAATTTCTGCAACTTTCCCATATTTTGGGCCGTCTATATTACACCCAGTATAAAAAACTGAACAGGAAAGGAACAGTTCCGAAAAGTACTAATTGAGCTCTTTCATTTGATATCGCATATGGCATATTATGTGGGAGAAAATTTCGTACCCCTCTTTCGCATGGGGACTTTCCCGCAAACTCAACCAGCACCTAAAATCTTTTATCCAGGTACAGACTATATCAGATTCCTTAATTTCGATACTCATGTTGGAATTTTTCATTTTTAGAACTGAGATATTGTGTTAAGTACATAAAAAACTAATTTTTTCTGAGGTAGCCATATCACAGTCATATCGAAACTAAACAAATTTATTCTTTTGTATATTTCAATATGGATGCATTCTTGCCTCAAAAGAACATAATATATAAATAAACATTCCTTCGAATAAAAAAATTCTAAGATATGTTTTAAAAGATACCAAAGTTAATTGTTATGTAAAGCGATTCACTCTGAAACACAAACAAAGGACATTAAAATAAGAACAATACATTACATACACAAACAGAAGTTGTTCTAGACTCTGTGAATTAGTGGGACTAATTCTCAAACTGAAAACCAACTTTTGATTTCAAATAAGTTTCGAAATATGAGAAAAATAACTCTTCAAACATTGCCGTCTTTTCCACTGCCCACAACAGGCGGATGCCAAATTTATTAATAACAAACTCTACCTTTCTCCTTTTTGTGGGGCATTTTCCGAGGTGTTCCTTTTTTAAGAAATTTATTCAATTCGAAGAACATAGTATGCAGTACATCCCCCTATGTTGTGCATAAACATATCATCGTTTTGTTCAATAGCATTTGAAGTTCTACGAACGAGATGTCGTATTAGATGAGGCGTTTGATGCTGGAAAATCTTTACAATGGTTTCTCCAATTTCAAACGACACTCAATCGACTTCCACCGCCTGAAATATCAATACCATTGTCTTGGCGTCAATTTCGTGTAAAGCAATCCCTCTGTAGCATTTTGAAAAATATAATAGGAAGTCTTACTGGGTTACACTGGAAAAAAAGAATTAAACTTGACACCTCATTTTAACACACTTTTACCTCCGGGCGACCGATATAATATGTCCTTTCTCCATTCCAGCGTCTTTTCAATATAGTGTGAACAAGTATTTGTCGGCTTGATTTGAAAGAAATTCAATTCACCCTACGCATCGCCCCTAGTGAGGGTGTCGTTTGAATTTCCATGTAAATAAAGTGTATTAGAAAGCAGTTTGGATGGAATACGAACGAACGAGGGTGCAGGGTTTCGGATCGATTTGAAAAAGGAAGGCAATGTTTCTTGTTCAAGAACGCTTAATTAATTTCCAGTCCAGTCCATTTGCTTACCCTGATTAGATTAATTGTAGGTATAATTACGGGCAAATGACTGTTCAATGCTCAACGACCAATTGCTTTTTGAAGATATTAATTAAGTTGGCAGGGGATACGATCGATAAAAATTCACTCCCATGTAGCTTCGTCGATAAGGGAGAGGGAACGAGGAAAAGAAATATATGAACTGATAGTCTGAACGTTAACTGAACTTACATAGAAAGGAATTCAACATGATCCTTCTTGTTTGAGATGAGACGTTGTATCACGTAACTTCAGAGGACAAATTCCGCTTTACAATCCAATTGCGCACTTTAGCAGCAGTAAAGACAAGTATTGCGAAGTATTTGACAGTAAACAAGCACCCTTTACTCCCTGACAAACACTAAGCCAGGCACTTTACAATGTGCCACTTATTAAAAATTTATTCGTTGCTGTCCTTAATTATGAATTTCTAGGACATCCGAATTTATTCTGGCGGCTAAATGGAGCTCCAATTACTTGACCAACTTCTTGGTAAAACAACAGCCACCACCCCAAGCCAGATAAATTTACATTTAGATGGGATGTTGCGAATTGATTTCCAGGAAACAAAAGGAACGAAGGATATGCTTTATGGATGGTTTGGTATAAAAGAACAGAACAAACCTTCTGAGGCAATTTAAATTAATGGAAATAGAGCACAAGAAAAGTAGGAGATTTTTGTTTTATTTTATACAGGACTTTTAATTTGAATTTTGCAGCCTTGAGGGCGAAAAGTTGCCATCTTGGTTGGTTACCATAGCTCTCCATTGCGAAAGGATATTTGAAAAAGTTATGAATTTTTCATGTAAATAGTCATCGCATTTAAAGTGAGAAAAAACTCTGACAACGCAGAGCAATGTTTGCTTAAAGCAAAGTACGGATATGGGGTTTAACAATTTGATTTTATTATTGAATACGAGAGTTACACTTCATGAAGAATTAGTTCATCATTAATCACTTGGCCTTGGAGTATTGATATATTCACAGATTAATTATAAAGTACTCAATTTAGAGCTGAATACGGAGAATCAAATTTTCCAGTTTCGTTGGCAATACTCGTATTTAGAGATAAGAAAGTTTTCCTGCTTCGTATAACTGTATGGATTTGGATCTTGATCGACCTGTTTAACAAATTTTTAAGAAAAATTAAATGCCAGCATGTCAATTTGGGAAAAAAGGGACGAGGCACAATAAAATGAATGGCTGTATAACACTTAGGCGACCCAGCGTGTAGGCGGGGTAAACATCCCTCGCGCCAATTTTTTTTAATGAGGTCGAAATCTTCAAAAGACTAAACCCAGGGTTCACGATCTGTAAGAGGGTGGGATTTGAAATGACTTTACTAACCAACTGTACTTTCTTGTCCCTATGCAGATCCTCATTACAAATGAACCAGAGAGCGTTGACTGTGCTTCTAAGCACTTTATTTTGGAACGTGTGCATCACCTTCAGGTTTGATTCACACAACCCCAGAATTGGATGCCATACGTCCATATGGGCCTTAGGATCTGCTTATTAATTAGCAGCTTGTTGTCGATAGTCAGTTGGGAATTCCTCCCCAATAGCCGGAACATCTGTTTATATCTACCATTGCATTCGTCCTTCTTTCCAAGGATGTGACTTTTCCAGCTGAGCTTAGCATCGAGTGTCATATATAAATATTTGGTTTCACTCGTTCTTCTCTGTTTATGATGACTTTAGCTGGATTTTTGTTTTGTGTAAACACAAAACCTTATTGGAAACGAGTCAATGTCTGTCACATCTTCTCCACTTATGATGACTTTAGCTGGATACTCTTTTTATTAGAATCGAGTCGATGTCTGTCTGTTCTCTGTTTATCTGTATGTCTGTCTGTCTGTCTGTCTGTCTGTCTGCCACACCCGATTTATTTGGAAACGGCTAGAGCGATTGTCACGAAAATTGGTAAGAGCGTGTGATCTGTTGTTCCCTTTACATGCAGCAAGTGGCGCCATTCTATGTTAAGTTTAAGGGGCGGGGGGACTTTTCGAAACCATATTAGATATCGGGTGAAGGGTGAAGGGGAGTGAGGGCTCAAAATATGACCATCAAGAAGTGTAACAGGTCTCGTTATCAGAACCTACCCAACCGACAGTGGTGCATCTCTACAAAATGTAGGCCTCAAAAATACATCCGGTTCCGATATCTGCATAAATTAAGTTAATAATAGTATATTAGTACATTTTAGAAATTTAAATTCATACTAGAACTACAAAATTTGGATTTGTGTAAAGGACGACATAAGGCACAATTTAGTCAAGTTTGAAAAAAATCCAAGTATTACTAACAAAGTTATAATAGGTCAAATTAGCCGTTTCTGTGCAAATTCAAAACTTTGGATATCAATATCACGCCTAAACGGATATTCTAAGATTATATTATATAGTCATATATTACATACTAGGTACTAATGGGACAAATGCATACTCAAATGGCTTTATAAAAGAAATGCACAAAACCTTTCATACCTGAAGCGTCCGTCCAGCTTCCGGTTTCCCGAATTGCTTCTCCAAACCACCTGTTTCAGCTTCTCTCTTCATACTAAGCAGATCGAACTCTTCGAGCTGATAAGCGGTGTTGATTTGATTATGTATGCAATCGTTTTCTGGGATGCACTTTTTGAATATTGCCCACTTTGTTTGTCTATTAGTCAGCGTGGGAGGATAGTCTTTTCTCCTCATTTTTTCGCTGACCAGCATCACAGCAACCGAGTTACCGGACGTTATGTTTTTGTTATTGCAGCATGGATGTGTGGCGCAGCAGGATTAACAACATTCGAAATTTATTTCGAATATTGTTGATATGAGCAGATGGATGACGTCGCCGCCGGTCTCCGCGGATTTTTTAGAACTTGCCACGAGGGTGGAGAGCCAGCGGTGAGGGAGTCCCGTTGTTTGGAGACAGAGGGACCGCATCTCTCTTCTGCTCCAACCGCCGGCGTGATAACACGCACTCTCGCGTAGTAAAGTTTATATGAAGTGAATTTGCGAATGCAGTCACGTCTGCTTTATGAATCAAGAATTTTCAATTTTTTCCGTTTCTGATGTTGAAAAATATTTTAAGTAATAACGAATAAAAAAGCTGTTTTTGCTCTTCTTGATAATTTTTGTTATCTTTATGAATAAATATTATATATAAAACGAAACTGCACACCGAAACCAGCTTTTCAAAAGGAAAACCTTCAAGCAATTCTGAGCATATTAAATTCAGCGTTTCTTAATTTAGAGGAACTTCACTCATTTTGTTTCCATGCAAAGAAAAATGAGAATCGTTGACCCAAAAATATTGTACCGGTGCAGGGAAACTCTGCGGAACTCAAAGTCCCAAATGCCGGTCAGATAAATCAACTGTCGAATTGCGGAACTCACAAGTCATTTGATGGGAAGGAAACCGCAGGCAGAGCCATGCAGCAGGTTCAAGAGTAGCCGCGGCCCAAGTGCAAGCCTCCACTCTGGTCAATCGAATCAACCGCGACTACCGCCTGCATTCACGCCAGCCCGAACCGGGACTCAACCGATCGCAGGAGCTGTCCGGCCGACTCCATCTAACTCCAACAGCGACAGGGGTAGTCTTTTTGTACTCGTTGCAACGGTCCGGCCGAAAAGCAGTAGCAGCAGCAAGAGCATAACACAGCTGTCTTCGACGACGTCGCCGCGTCTATTTAGTAATAACTATAATAATCAAAAATCCGTGTTAATTTGTTATTAAATTCGAAGTTATTGGTGTAAGAATAAAAACTAAGCCGCTGCAAGAGACAGCGTCAACGTGCTTGTAGAATTTTTCATCGCGGGATTTCCACTCTTTTGGCAAGCTATTGTTCTTTTCGGTCTGCGCATCAAGCCTCCACTTCGGGGTGGTTGTCGTTGGTTTCTCTTTTTCGCTCGTGCGGACATTTATTGGTGCGGTCTGCCGTAGTCAGTGCAGGGCCTTGTTAGAATCTAGTACATCCGCGTCTTCGACAACCCTCGCATCGTTAACTTAGCTTTAGTTATGTCGTTTGATAATCAAGACGCAGCAGACCCATCAGACCCTTATGTGACCGCCCTCGCCGTCCGCGTCCCTCCACGACGACGATAACTTGATGAAGTCGCTCTGGCTGCGTCGACTCCCAGAAGGCATCCACAGAGTCCTTGCGTGCGTCTTCGGTTCTTTGGAGGCACTAGCAACTGCGTCCGACAAGGTGCATGAGGTGCACGCTCGCCCGACCATAGCGGAAACGCGAGATAGCCACCTTAGCAACCAGTATGGCTGAAATGCGGGCGACGCTGGACGCTCAGCGATCAGGAGGCAGGTCGCGAGCTTGCTGCGAGACAATCTTCGACGCATCAAAGCCACACCTCCCACCCGGCACTCGTCTGCACCTGTCTGTGCGCCCAAGGAACTGGACACGTGCACCCACGTCCTGGTCAAGGTGGATCCGTCCGATGGGCCTGCCGCGTCTTTATTGTCAAACGACATTTTTCCTACCGAGAAGTACAAGATTGAGATGCGAACGCGGTGAGTTTATACTGAAACGGCAGGCCGCACCCACAAATGCACGCACGAAACGAGAAAAAACGAAGCGGACGCTATCCAGCGCAGACCAAAAACACCACCAATGAGAATGGAGGACTCGCGATGCTAAACACCTGCACGCCGTCTCTCGCAGCGATTTCAATTTTTTTATTACTATTTTTTTTAACTGAATAAATAAATAAATATTATATATAAATGAATAATAATTTCACTTAAGTATAACTCCTTGACGGCGGCGCTGGTCGAGTTTGTCGGCTGTAGCTGCGGCGTTGGCGGTGCTGGGGACGTCCGTTTGTTGCTGTTGTTGATCGTTGTGGCAATGATGACTAGTCCGGTGCGTGAAAGGTGTTGTGCAGGAGGGCGTGCGTACGGGAAGTCGCGTAAAAATCTACTTCTGGAGAGGGTCCGACGTGTGTCGCGCAGTACACTGTGTAGAGAAGGTTTTCTCGCGTTTTTTTCTTGCCTCTGCTCCGACTCGGGATGTGAAGATGCGACACGTTTTCGTGATGTTTACCACATCACTCCACACTCTACTGTAGATGCGAACGCGTGAAAATCGCTTGCCGTACGGTCTACTGATGTTTTGGAAGGATTTCTCAGTCTTTGGAAGTTCTATTTCTGCCGTGTTGCTCGGACGAATTTTTGTCGTTAATAGAACTTCACCAATGTCGGCGATGGTGGACAATTATTCACTTTTAATATTGACTTAGAGTGAAATACAATTAACTTATAACAACTAAAACAGCGGCACCTGCTGAGGAGGCGGCGATGGTGGCGGAGCCTTCAGCTCCTGCTGCGATAGCGATGGTTGCAGCTGTGATATTGGTGTCGGCTGCGACGGTAGCGGCTACGGCGGTGACGGCGGCGGCTTCGACCTCTGCGGCGATGGTGGAGTTGAGTGCGGCGGCGAAAGTGGCTGCGGCAGCGATGGCGGCTGCGGCTGCGGAACTCTTACTTATCTCCAATCGGTTGTTGCGGCTGCCTGCTGAGCGATTGTGCTTGCGCCGACTGCGATTTGTTGATGGAGATGATGATGTGCTTGAGTTTTTCAATTTTGCAGGTTCTGGGAATTCGGGATCTTAGTTGTTGATGCTGTTGGTGCGAGTTCCGGGGTCACCAATTAAGTAATTAACATTACTTATATTTTTATTAAAATATTTAAGCGAACATTTAATATTAATGATTTTACATATTATTAGTCCTAATTCTAATCAGCGAACTCAACATCAATTCTAGTCAGAGAACTCAACTCCAATTCTATTTTCCAAATCAAAAAGACTTCAGTGTTCTTTTTTCAATTCCAAACTTAATATTAAAAATCAGTGACAGGTCTGAAAAACATAATTACTGCGATCTTCCACTCCCTTGGCGTGCTACGCAAAGTGGATAGATCCGCGCCATCTATATTGCTCGCACTCGCAACATTCGAAATAAATTTCGAATGCTGCGAATCCTGCCGCGCCACACAGGTTCCCCACATAAGATGGCCACAAATTCCAATCTAAAGTTGTTAACTTGATAAAATTTGGTTGCGATGTTTGTGGTTAATGCCCTGAATATGGAGGAAAGATTTCAAAAGAAAACCCCAATAGTTTTAGATGATTTATTGGAGCAGACAATTCCTCATTGATCTCAGTCCGCAGACACTTGAAAAAGGATTTGGATGACTGACACCTTTCTAGCAATTTCAAAGCAGCAACGTGATCACGACATCGATTCGCGGATTGGATACGTACTTGGCAAAATCGTATTTTTAGGGTTTTGTGTAAAACAAAGTCTTACTAAAATCGGTTTACTGTCTGTCGGTCCGTTTGTCTGTCAATCATTTTTCTCAGAAACGATTATACTGATTGACTGGATCTGTAAAGAAAAAGGGTGTACAGTTTTTTCAACAAATATGGTCATGTGGGATATCAAATTAAAGATCTCGATTAGTACATTTTAAAGATGGTCTCAGCTCTGACATTTAATACACAAGGTCACTGGTCACTGCCGCTGATAGTGACTGTGCCTGTTTCATGGGGATCGGTGGTCAAAAATTTAATTTTATTCAGATTCAATTTGAGACCATGTTGCATGAGGCGGTCATTCCATTTCTGTACAAGTTGTCGAGATCACTTTTCCTATTAGACGTTAGGAAAACATCATCTGAACAAAGCAGTGTATAGGTCGCTGGACGTTGGATGTCGTGACAGTGACAGTGTTCATAACAAGAACAAAGTGGAGTGGTGAGAGGGCGTTTCCTTAATGAAAACCAACAGAGAGACAACATAAGATTCACCTTTGGGTTTTTCTTCCTGGAACCCAGTTGGACCAGCCAGGCATTGAAGAATTTTAACTTTAGACAAATTGTATTTAATCTCTCTTTGATTGACGTGAAGTCCATGATGAGACGTTTAAAAGGGTTGTGGACACTGAACATAGCTGCAAAATTCTCTGTTCCTTGAGTCTTTCGTGGATTCAAACCATCTCATTTCTTTGACCGTCGGGGTGTTGATGCTATATCCTGAAACTTCTCAAATAAGGTTACGTAACGGAGCTAAAGTATTCCATTTTTCTTTGCGGTCATCGTTGCCATTTTCCAATCCGAGGTCATGCTCTAGATTTCGAGATTTTAACTTTCTTTCCTACAATCTCAGCAAACTCCTTGATTTACAAATCGCTCCGAATTATTTAAACATTACGAATAACAGTCCTCGCAAAATTCCTTTTAATTATTGATTAATTTAACTAGTATGAAGCTGAGACAGCAGTGCATGCTGTAAAAAGTTGGGAAAGCTATTATATTGATATCTTAATCTAGGATAAAGTGAAAGGAAAGAACAAGTTAAGCAACTGTACGTCCTTTTAAAAATTCCACCTATATAGTTAGCTTACCATGCAGTTTTTTTCATTTTAAGAATCGCTTGTTAACAATCAAAAGGTCTCCACCCGTTCAAGGTAAAAGTTCTCAGCTTTGTGTTAGAAATTTAAACCCAAATTGGGTTTTTACCAGAATTGAACCATGTACTTTGTGGGGAAATTTTGAACAAAATTGCAACTCTCCAGGGTGTTATAAATCATCTCCCTAATTAGAACGTTGAGTGCCGTCTATCAATCAAAGTGAAATTAATGCGTAAAGGGAGACATACACGAGCAGATGAAGTTGTTCCTGTCGTCCCCTCCTCACCAGAAATTAGTCAATTAAAAACCCATTTTGGAAAGCTTTACCCTCGTGTTGAGCTCGGCTAATACAATGAATTCCAGATTAGGTTTGACTGTTTGATGTGGAACTCATTTGGGGATTCATTTCTTTCATCCCTCGTTGGAGCAACGATAGGAGTTGGCCGCATCCTCTCCAGGGTATTTATGAACTATTTTGAGCCCATCTCGAACATGAATTACGCATTAAGTCGTTACAGTACCATTTTAGTTAATTCACCGTGCCTCACTTTTGGTCCGCTTAAAAAATGTTCGTGATGGAAAGTATGAAGATTAATATAGGGGCAAAATGAAAGTTAATTCTCTTCTCTTTCTTCACAATTTGAAGTAACGTTAAACGAGTGGTGCTAATTATCGCTCAAGCAATAAATTGAAAATTTCAAAATGTACTTCAAAGAGGGTGTATGATTGTTAGTGCTGTGAAGTTCACAAAAAGCCAGAATAATCTTAAATAAACATTTGTTTAGAACATTTTCAAGAACTGCGAAGAGCATGTGAATTTAATCAAATGTAAAATAAATGCCGAAAAATCACGTTAAACAAGTTTGGCTGCACCATAAGCGGTACTCTAGTCTTGTTCCCAGCTTCTAATAGTAATATTATCCAATACTACCGGCACTCCAATTGCTGTTTCCGGTCCAGATAAGGGAGAAACTGCACCGACATTTTTTAACACATTTAAGGATTCATTTCCCTCCAGTCCACAATGATCACCGTTGCATGTCCCTTGTAAAAACCTCACTTCCCGTTTCTATCCCTTCTGTTTTGAGCCATTGGTGTAGGAGACCTCAATATATTCAGCAGAGCCCTCTTCTGATTTGTCCCAATTTTTTCTACATTTGAAGATAACTTCATATCTTCTACTAAACAGATCTAAGAGAACCAGACCAGCTTAGCCACATGCGACCTAAGTCCCCATTGCAAGATGGAGGCCTGTTTGCATAGCCCACAAGTTGTGAGTTCGTTTGCTATTTATTTCTACATGTTCATTCCAAAGAAATTTCTTATCTAGAATAACTATCCCATGTTCCACTTACTCGAATAGTTGAAGGGTTAAACACCCGCATATTTGTAACATAAAGTACATTCAATTTCCTTTCTCATTTGTAAAAAGCACAATCTTACTTTAATTTGAATTTACCTATGCCAATCGCCATGGCACAAACTATTGATCAATTCAACCACTTCCTGTAAATTACACAACGTCCCAAGGTCATGGCTAACAGCTAGCACAACCATGTCGTTCGCGTTGGCTTGTGTGCGTTTTGACATATTTTGCAGTTTGAATTGTAGTGATACCAATGATAACGGATTGCCGATTATTCAGTTAGCAGGATCGCACGAAATGGTTCTTGGAAGTACCTGTTTGCACAGAAAGCGGTCCGCCTCTCCAGACGCAACCACTGTTAACCAAATTGACTACGGGTTGATCGAACGCCGCCACCTCTTAGCTTTGATGAATGTCAGAACATATAAGGGGGCCAATATAGACTCCAATCACTATCTCGTTAAGATGGTGCTCCGAGTTTGAATAACAGCACAACCCAGAATCCCCATTGGCAATCAAGTGAGAATTAGCACTGAAGCCATCCACAGAACAGCCCTCCGCAACGTCTATAAGAAGGAAATGGATGCCGCAATAACCGCAATCAACAGGGAATCCTGGAGAAATAGCATCAAAAAATGATCTTTACAACCACTTGAAGAACATTATCATTCACACGGCCGCAAACATACTTGGCAGCCGGAAGAAAAGTCCGATCGATGGTTTGACGATGAATGTAAGCAAATGTTGCATACTCAAAGAACGCGGGCCCACGCAGAGACCTACCAAGAAGTCCGGCGAGCGGAAAAGCGACTTCACAGACGGAAGAAGGCAGCCTGGGAGAGCCAACAGGTCCGTGAACTCAAAAAGTATAGGGACCAATGACCGACAATTCAGCAGGATGCAGCGGTACACACCCCGATGTTCATCCTGCCGAGACAAAGAGGGAAATCGGATTTCAGACAGAATGGGCATATTGGAGCGATGGGTTGAGTACTTTGATGAGCTACTGAACAACCAGAACATCGGCGAGTTGGAGGTCCCGCCAACTGAAGACGATGGACAAATACTGCCACCACCAAGTATTGGTGCAGTTCATCGGCTAAAAATCAGCAGTCCGCAAGTCGCAGGAGCCGATGGAATTACAGCCGAATTAGTTAAATATGGAGGCGACCAGTTACACCAAGTGGTTCATCAACTTGTGCTCAAGGTATGGAACAGCGAATCATTGCCTGACGACTGGCAACGAGGCATTATCTGTCTCATACATAAAAAGGGAGATATCACACAGTACAGCAATTAAGGAGGTATCACGTTGCTGAGTACCACCTATAAGATATTCTCCACTATCTTGCTAGGCCCCATACGCCCAGAATATCATTGACCCATACCAAAGAAGATTCACTCCAGGCAAATCAGCAACAGATCAGATTTTCTCTCTGCGGGAAGGGATGGAAAAACTGTTGGAAAATGGACACCAGTTGCACCATCTATTCATCGACCTTAAGGCCGGCTATGCTAGCATAGCCAGGGTAAAACTGTACACGGCCATGAGAGAATTCGGTACCCCGACGAAATTAATAAGACTGACTAGGCTGGTCCTGATCAATATGCAAGGCCAGATAAAAGCAGCAGGATCACTCTCAAGACCATTCCACATCAACAACGGTCTAAGACAAGAGGATAAACTGGCCCTCGAGAAAGTGATCCGTGCTGCTGAGGTAAATGCGTGAGATACGACCCTCTTTAAGTCCACCCAACTATTGGCCTATGCTGACGATATCGGCATCAAGGACCCGAGACGTGCAAACTGCCTTCATCCAGATCGAGCAGGCGGCGGTCGGCGCGAGATCTTGGGCTGCACATCAATGAAGGCAAGGCAAAGTATATGGTGCAACGTCAGCACCGAAAACTAACCAACCAACAACATCAAACCGCACGGGTCAAACACGAAGAATAAGGATAGGAGAATACAACTTTGAGACCGTAGACAATTTCTCCTATCTAGGGTCGAAAATCACAACCCATAACAACTACGATGAGGAAATCCGCGCACGGTTGTTGTCAGCCAACAGAGCCTATTTCAGCTTACCAAAACGAAACGTATCACCATAGGGTCAAAGCTCTTACTGTACAAGACAATGATCTTACCAGTCCTCATGTATTCCTCGGAGACATAGGTTCTTAGCAAGAAGGATTGCGAACTTTTTGCCGCGTTCGAGAGAAGAATCCTCTGAAGAATTTTTGGCCCCTACATGAGGATGGACGATTCCGTAGCCTACATAACGACGAAATCTTTGAGCGATACCATGACCGTCCGGTTGTGGACAAAATGCGCTAAATAGGTTAGTTGGGCGGGTCACTTAATGCGTATCGATGAGGATGATCCAGCCCGGACTGATAATAAGGGCAATATCTATGGTAGAAAAAGAAGACGGGGCAGACCTTGCCTCAGATGGAGCGATGGCGTCGGTCAGGACGCCGGCTTTTAGGGATATCGAATTGGCTGACCTCGGCGTAAAACCGGGATGTCTAGATTTCCTTATTAAGGCAGGCCTAGACCGGATACCGGTTGTTGCGCCGTTGATGATGATGAAGACGAAATACATGGTTGCAACGTCAGCACCAAAAACAAAAAACCGACAACATCGAATCGTACTGATCAAACGAAAACAACAAAGATAGGAGACTAAAACTTTGAGACCGTTGAAAATTTTTCCTATGTAGGATCCAAATTCACAACCGATAAAAGCTATGACAATGAAATCCGCCCACGGTTGTTGTCAGCCAACAAAGCCTATTTAAACTTACAAAAACTGTTCCGCTCGAAACGTCTCACCATAGGGTCAAAGCTTTTACTATACAAGACTATGATCTTGCCAGTCCTCATGTATTCCTCGGAGACATAGGTTCTTAGGAAGAAGAATTGCAAACTCTTGGCCGCGTTCGAGAGAAGAATCCTCCGAAGAATTTTGGGCCCTCTGCGTGAGGATGGACGATTCCGTAGCCTACATAACGATGAAATCTATGAGCGATACCACGGCCGTCTGGTTGTGAATGAAACTCGGCTCAACACGTTACGGTGGGCGGGTCACTTAATCCGTATGGATAAGGATGGTCCAGCCCGGAAAGCTTATAAAGGTAATATATATGGTGGAAAAAAGAGGACTATTCAGACCCTGCCTGAGATGGAGCAATGGCTTAAGACAGGAAACCAGGCAGCTATTAGGGATATCGATTTGGTGGACCTCGCCGCAAAATCCGGACGCCTGGAGTTCCTTATTAAGGCAGGCCTAGACCGGATACCGGTTGTTGCGCCGTTCATGATGATCATAGCAGTGATTCGATCACCATAACTCCACAGAAGCAGTGACAGTACATATCTTTTTTGCAGCTCTTCGTAGTTACTGTTGTCATATAGCGACCAACTTCTGCCTTAAAATTGTAAACAGTAATCTTTTCAATGTCCATAAACACTTTCATCGCATGCTTACATTTCCTAGTTGGGGTCTCGATCTTGGAAACCATTAAAGAGTAGAGTTACTAGAATTTCTACGCTGGTAAGCATGTTGGCTTTTATTTAGGGGATACTCTTTAAGCAATCTGCATAGCCCCGAATTTTCTCCTTCAGATTTCAGCCCCTCAGGATATATTCTAAAATAATCTTGCCTTGAACTTCTTGCAAACCTCGTATACCATGTTGGGGGATTTCCAAAATTTCTGAAATTCTTCTTCGTTTTGCCAGTGCGATTCAGAAATCGTCTAATTGATCCTTTACGATTCTCGGTCGTACCAGGGAACGGTTTTCCCACATTTTGCTCGATGGAAAGAGGAAACTTCTTCGAAGCACGCTGAATATTTTAGTTCAGTTTAAACTGGTAGCTGAGTGGTTAGAGCACAAGACTGTCGTACGGAAGGTCGCGGTTCACTGGTGGCAGTGGCAGTGGGATTTGTATCGTGATTTGACGCCGGATACCAGTCGACTGAGCTGTACCTAAGTACAGTAATGAGTACCTAAGTCAATTCAGAGTAATTATCTCGGGCGAGCGCAGTGGTGACCAGATTGCCTTCCGCGGAAGCTGGTGTATTCGAGCCTGCAACTTCTCACGACTAGGCGAGTCAACATCCCTGGATTCCACATTCGTGTTTGAATACTCTTGGTAAATCACATATCATCATCATACAGCTAATCGGACTATCAAATCCTCGTTAATATTAATTGATCCAACTGTCCAAAAACTGGTGTATACTGCCCTGCTCCCTGATTTAGCTTGCGCCTAACTTTTGAACCATTTCAAAGGGAAACATGTTATGATATTCGAAAACAATATTGAGCAGGCTTCTTCTTCGTGGGCACAATACTTTGTTTTGCAAATATATAAAGCCCGTCAACATGGAAGGATCCAATATTACTACCCCCAATCGTTTAAAAAAACAACATTGTCGCAATTACGAAATGTACACACTGTCCATTCAGCTCCTCTTTCCGGCTTCATTCAATCCTCTTTTCCGCCACCACTGATGCATGATGTGTGTATATAAGCTACTATGTGAATGACTGACTCATGTGTGTTTGTAAATACCCATTAGTATATTGAGCCCACAAAAATAAATCGCAATATTGCGGGTGACCAAAATGAAATTGTCCCTTTTTTATGCCATCTATGCAAATGACAAATGAAATGTATTTTTCTGTCGGCCCAAGTACCATGCGAAGGATATTCTGTGAGGATCCGCCAGTTTTAATTGAAAAAACAGTAAATTAAAATCCAGGATATTCTCCTAGGCTGACCGTGGATGAGACTTTTCATGAAATATACACATTTTTCATTTGGAAGAACACAGTGGAATGTACATGTTTTTTTTTGTAGGAGACATGGTATACATACATATTTATAGCATTACATACAAAGACTCAATTTAAATGAATCATTTCATTTCATTAAAGGTTTCAATTCGGACAGTAATTGGGATAAAAACCACTATTTTCGCTTTTCAGGTGGACGCAGTCCATATTAAAGTAAATAAGTGAATTAACTGCACTACACACATGCCCAGAAGACTAAGAATAGACTATCATTAACTGGGCACGGGGAACCATAACTCCCGTCGTTTTGATCACTACTTCGTTTCATTTAAAGCGAAACGCGTGAAACAGGCACTGTTCCATAAGCGAGAAGTAGGAAGCTAAACGAAGTTATATTAACTGAACTTTGATTAAGTCCACGGTGATTAAAGGGATGAAAAGACGTGCAAAATAGAACGCGATTAACGATATCGAGTTATTTCGAACTAAATAAGACCTTACCTTCGAAGGCTGCACGCAGATCGAAATAATCCTACGTACGAGATTTCCAACCATTACGAATGTCGAAGAATCTTGGAACCAAGTTAAAGACTCAAAGCGGCCTTTGCCACCCTCGTGGTCACCAAACCTGGTAAAAGGTTCATCGACCGAGCTACTTACCTTTGGAATGATGATCTTGATATTAAGGTCTGTCTCTGTTACAAGGTTCTAGAGGATAAAACGCTGGCCAATTAGCAACAGCCAATTGGGAAGTAAAGAGCGCGATTGCTGATACCCGGGCCAATACAAACATCTTTGAACACTTGGAATCGCGTGACAGATTTGTATCGATTTGTCAAAAGCCAGCAAGAACGCACACAGGTTATCGAACTCCTCTGCTGAGTTAATGACAAGAACGGTGCTTTACTCACCGATTCAAAGCCGGATAGATGGGGAGAATATTTTAAACAGACGACGGACGAAGTTGTTTATCCTCCACTTCCACATGCATTACCGACATTTGGAGCAATTCAACCCGTCAACGTTATTGAAATCGAGGAAGCAATAAAACAAATGAAATATGGGAAAGCAACAGTACGTACCGACATCGAGCCCTGGGAAGCGAAGAGCTGGGACTCAACAATGTGGTTCAGTGAGTTCGTCAATCGGGTTATTCTGAAAGGTGGAACACCATCTGGCTGCAAAAAAATACCACCGCTTCAATATGGAAAACGAAAGGTAGTCCAGCAGCGTGTTCAAATTACCGTCCGATCCGGTTGCTTCCCCATACTATGAATATTTTGCAACACATTCTTGACTACCGTATTCGCGAAATCGTTCAATAAACCGTGATTCAAGTCGGGTTTGTCAAGAACTGACATCAAACAAGCTGCGCGGTTACTCTTGGAGAATCACCGTCAGAGGCATCGGCATTGCATTTTTTGATCTTGGGAAAGCGTTTGACCGTGTGCCACACGAACTCATTTGGTATGATCTGCGACAACACCTAGTACCAGAAAAAGTGATGCGCTGGGTTCAAGTGCTCTACCATGATGCAAAAAGTAAAGTTCTATGTGTGACGGATGTATTAAAATCGCTTCGTATCTCTGCCGCAATTAATCAAGGAAGCGTCCTCCTACCACTCCTCTTTGTTTTTGTTATTGAACACTGTTGCACGAGACATCCATGCGTCCATCCTGGCGTCTCATAGCAAAACTATTCTCGAGCAATTACAACAAGTCGGGAAACCGGAAGCGGGGCGCTTCGGGTATGAAAGGTTTTGTTTGCTTCTTGTGTGAGTACATTTGAGTGTAGAACTGTGTGTAAATTTACACGGTAAAGACAACTTTGAGTTACTAATAGTATGATTTTGATCGAACTTGGAGATAATATGCTTCATATTATATTTGATATTACTACCAACTTTTATGACTCTGAGATAAACTTAAGGGGGGTTTTACTCAATTTTCCCAAAAATATGGTAATATACTATTATTAACTTAATTTGAACAGATATCGATAATGAGAGTATTTTGAGGCCTGGACAGAGGCAGCTTCTTTTCAGATTTTTCGGTTGAGTAGTTTCTGGGAATGGGTCCGTTAAATCATCATTTTGCACCCCTCCCACTCCCCGCCTTTTTAACAAATCTCAAAACTAAGACCGGCTTCGAAAAGTACTAATTAAGACCTTTCATTTGATACCCTACATGACTATATTTGGTGAAAAAAATTGTTACACCTCCTCTAAAGCTCAACGTAGGAGGATATCACTCACTGCATATCTGAGGGTCCACAGTTCCCACCTTCTCACCAAATTTCGTGTCAATCGGTATAGCCGTTTCTGAGAAAAGTGCCTGTGGCAAACAAACAGACAGATAGACGGACAGACAGACAGACGGACAGACAGACCTGTGACGAGTGGCCACATCTCCCATCAGGCGCGACCACAGCTGGCGGATTGGGCATGCCTATTGATGTGTAAATGTGTGTTCATGCACTTTTCTTTTCTGACTGTGCATGGGCTAGTGTTTGCTCATCTCTGGTACGTGGACCAAAATGGCTATAGGAAGGACACCCAGAAAATAAAACCCACACGGACGAATTGAGAAGGAGTAAAGTTACGGTGTAGGGGCTCGGAACCCCAGTACCGGTGGCTTTTGGGAGTGAGCAAGCGGGCTCCCGGCCGTCGATATCCCTCGACCGCAGTGCCTCGGTGGTGGACAACTTGGCCACCGTTGCATCTAATACTACAAGCGTTTTAGATTTGGAGAAGGAGGTGTTCAAACGAAGCACAACTCTGCCAAGAACACCAATTACAAAGGCAAAGAATGATGGGCTAAAAAGAGATAGCTGGCCAAAAAAGGCGATTTCGACACTCATCCGATTTGATCAAAAGGTACTCCAGCAGCAGCAAATAGATCCATTCAGGAGAAGCTGATCAATTTTAAGATCGCCTCCTATACCAAAGCCTTGCCGGCTTGCTGGAGAAAATACAAGGAAGCGCGGTAATTGAAAAAGGCGAAGGAGTCAGCAAAAAGGAGTTATCCGGCCAAGACTCACCGAGAACAGACCCCTGACCTAGAAGAACTACCTTTTAGGCAGGTTGGGACTGAAATAATTGAGCTGTACGAATTCGTCAAGGATAAGCACAACGTGCACCAAGCCATTAAGAACATAGTGAGAGCCATCAGGGTGCTTTACAATAGGTCCCAGGAAGAAGTAAGAAAGCCTAAGGAAAAGCCGGACATCCCAGCCCCAACAGTGTCACAGGTGACCCAAGTGACACCAAACCACAAGATCATCGATCTTCAATCAGGTAAGCGAGTGCGAGACAAGGAGGGCGAAGCTTTGGGGAATCAACAGGCTCCGAAAAGGAAAAAAGGAGTCTCGTCCAGTCCAACAAATGGAACTAAAAGTCCAGAAGGGCTCAAAGTGCCCAAAGTGGGAACGTCGGCTAGCGAAGCGAAACCGAAAGAAAATCAGAGCGGTGGTTGGACTAGGGTCATGAACAAGAAAAGAGGGAAGAAGCCAGAGATGTGAATTCGTCCAGAGGCAATTGTAATCTCCAGCAGAGGACATCTAACGTATGCGGAGAAGGTGAAATCTGACCCTGACCTAAAACACCTAGGCGGAAATGTCAGCAAAATCCGGAGGACCCAGAAAGGGGATCTCATGTTTGAGCTGAAAAAATCCAGCGTGGGAAAAACTGACGGCCTCGTAACCAAGTCTTAAACTCACTTGGGAAGAATGTCGCGGGTCGTTCCCAAAAACATGAGATCTATATCCAGTGTAAGGATCTCGATGAGGTAGCATCCACAGAAGAGATCTGCACTGCCTTGAAGCAACAATTCAAGTTGGAGGCATTCAGCGAAGGATCTATAGTGAGCCTAAGAATCGCGTATGGCGGTACTTAAACGGCCACAATGCGACTGCCAGTGGAGCCAGCGCAGAAATTGTTGGCCGTAGGGAAGGTTCGGATTGGTTGGATTATTTGCCGACTAAGGGAACAGATTTCTTTAAAAAGGTGCTTCAAATGCCTAATGTTTGGACACTTCGCAAAGGCATGCACTAGCGGTCGGTCGGTCCGATCGATATCGGAGGTGTGGGGAGAAAGGACATATTGCCAGGGAGTACAATAGAGACCCCAAATGCATTTTGTGCGAAGGAAAGGAGGGAAGGGATAACCGGCATATTGCCGGAAGTGGTAAATGCCCGGAATTTAGGAAGACGTTAACTGCAGTGGGAAAATGAGGTTAATACAAATAAACCTTTATCATTGCAGGGTCACACAAGATTTGCTTGCGCAGACCACTTACGAATCCGCGATGGAGGTTGCTATCATTAGTGAACGGTACAGAAATTTCTACGAGCGTGTATACGTAACAGATTCGACGGGTGGAGCGGCGATATGGGCGTGCGGTCGTAAAGCCATGCAATATAGCATGCGTCAGACGGCTAGTGGCTTTGTGTGGGCAAAAATAAGCGGTATATTCGTATACAGCTGCCACGCTCCACCGAGCCTTACACTTCCTGAGTTTGAAGAACTGTTAGACGATCTTGTTCACGACGCAAGGGGACGAGGTCCAAAGGTGATAGCCGGTGACTTTAATGCGTGGGCTATCGAGTGCAAAGAGACTAACGCAAGGAGGCGGCGCTTATTAGAAGCATTCCCTCAGTTGGATGTGGTTCTGGCCAATGAAGGGGATGTAAACACTTATCGGAAAGGAGGAACTGGTTCAGTTGTAGATCTGACTTTTGTCAGCCCTGCGCTGGC
Source organism: Hermetia illucens (assembly GCF_905115235.1). Taxonomy (NCBI): domain Eukaryota; kingdom Metazoa; phylum Arthropoda; class Insecta; order Diptera; family Stratiomyidae; genus Hermetia; species Hermetia illucens. Next base: position 92,624,937 of record NC_051849.1, on the reverse strand, counting down.
ACGTGACATGTCCTGGCAAGTTAGCGAGAACTTCACGTACAGTGACCACCAGGCTATCACCTTTGAACTAAGGACGGAGCCACAAGGCAGGATACCCGCACCCAGGAAGCAGAAATCCAAAAGAACACCAGGATGGTCTGTAAAAGCGATGGATGAGCAAACATTCATGGAAGTGTAGCTAGACCTGCCTAGCAAAGCAGGCACCTCCACGGATAGAGCTCTCCATGTTACACAAAGCATCTCTGAGGCATGTGAAGCGTCGATGCCTAGGAGATGTTCATTCTCCACTAGAAGACCCAATTATTGGTGGAATAGTGAACTTGCCCGCCTTCGATCGATTTGCCACAGAGCCAGACATACGGCTCAAAGGGCAATAGGTAGGATCGGTCAAGGGCAAAAGGAGCATGCCTATAGGGAAGCTCACAAGAACCTCAAGCTCGCCATCCAGCCGAATAGGAGGGAATGTTTTAAGAAGCTCTGTTTGGAAGCGGACATAAATCCGTGGGGTAGCGTCTATAAAATCGTGACAGGACAATTCGGAGGCCGATCATCTTCGCACTCTTGTTGAAAATAATCCAGCGGTTATTTCTCCCACAGGAGGGAGGTACTGACACCTTCCAGCGTGCCCTGAATGTGACGCCGATTCCACCAGTCACCAGGGACGAGCTGATAAAGATCTGCAGTCGAATAGGCGACAGCAAAGCCCCGGGTCTGGACGCCATACCGAATAAGGCCCTCAAACTTCCCGTCAAAAGTAGGCCATATATGTTCGCGGACCTGTTCGAAACGTGCATATGCGAGGGTATCTTTCCTGCACCATGGAAGCGGCAGAAGCTGATGCTGCTGCCTAAGGCTGGCAAACCTCCAGGGGAACCGTCCTCCTATAGACCCATATGTCTTGTAGACACTATGGGGAAAATGTTGGAGCAGGTTATTTATAATAGACTACTCCCAGTCGTCGAGAGCCAAGGGGGCCTTTCAGATAGGCAGTTTGGGTTCCGTAAAGCCAGATCAACCATTGATGCCATCAAAATGGTTACTGGCTTGGCCGAAAATGCAATTCACGGAAGGGGTTGCACCAGCAAATATTATGTGGTGGTTACCCTGGATGTGAGGAATGGATTCAACTCGGCCAATTGGAACCTAATACGAAAGTCTCTAGCGACGATTGGTGTTCCCACCTACCTCGCCGCTATTATCGATAGCTACTTGAAAGAGCGGAGACTCCGGTATGATACCGATGATGGACCTAAAGAGTACTTTGTCTCTGCGGACGTCCCACAGGGCTCTGAACTAGGCGCACTACTGTGGAACATCATATATAATGATGTACTCAACCTTCCGGTTCCGAAGGAGCCAAGGTGGTGGGTTACGCCGATGATATAGCACTGGTTGTGGTCGCAAAACATCTCGAGGATGCTGAGTTGTACTCAAGCGAAGCAATCAGTGTTGTTAAGGCTTGGCTAGGGAGTGCTGGACTGACACTCGCGGAGGAAAAGACGAAAACGGTCCTCATCACTAAGCGCCGCAAAAGAAATTACGCCTGCATTAGAATCGGGAATCGGATCATCACTTCCAAGGCGGCCATCAAATACTTGGGGGCGATGATAGACGGTGGACTTAATTTTAAGCAGCACAGAGAGCATACTTTTAAAAGAGCATCCACCACGAGTATTGCTCTGGCAAGTATGATGCCGAACGTAGGAGACTCGCGGCATACTTGCAGGCTGCTCATAGCTAAGGTGGTCAGCTCTATCATGATGTATGCAGTCCCAGTGTGGGGAAAAGCACTGCAGGTTTTAGGCAATACACATAAACTGAGTACGGTTTACAGAAGAACATCTTTAAAGGTGTGTTCGGCCTTCAGGACCGTCTCAGACGATGCAGCGTTCGTCATCTCGAGAATGATGCCGATTGACATCCTGGCAACCGAAATGAAGAACATTTATAAGACCAGGTCCATCTCTCTCTTATCTCAGGTGAAAAAAACCGAAAGGGAGAGATCCATAAGCAGATGGCAACAGCAATGGGACCAGTCAGGACTTACAGGTTGACCCCTTTCATCGGGGAGTGGCTGGAGAGAAAGCATGGGGAGATCAATTATAATCTCATCCAGTTTCTCACCGGCCATGAAGAATACTGTCAATGCCTGTACAGGTTTAAATTGAACACCTCAGCTAATTGTCCAAACTGCGGGGTCCCAGAGGTCCCAGCGCACGTTTTCTTCCAGTGTGCTAGGTTCGTGGAAGAAAGGAGGAACCCAGAGGAAACTTTAGGTGAAGTGCTATCTCCGGAAAATTTTGTCCGGAGAATGGTAGCCTGTCAGCAAGACTGGGATGCGATCAATGCCATAATCGTTGTAATCCAGGATAAACTGCGAAAAGCAGAAGAAGTGAAGAAGAGGCGGGTACGAACCCTGCGGGTAGACGAAAGGAGACCTAGCTAAAGTAAGGGGGGAGTCGGGGGTGGTTTTAGTAGGTAAAAATCCCACACTCTGGCGTGCCCAGGCCAGAGTCTTGTGAAGATTTCCACCACTTAAAAGAAAATAAAAAAGACAGACAGACAGACATTGAACCGATTTTAATAAGGTTTTGTTTTACAAACAAGACCTCAAAAATGGAATGATCACCTTGCGCGGTCTCCAATTGAATCTGAATAAAACAGAATTTTCGTCAACCAATCCTAATGAAACAGGTAATACCAAGAACTGAGCAAATTAGAAATCGTTATGATATTGTTTCATGCATTAGGACAACCTGGACGACGTGCCGTTCAATTGATGTTCTTTGTGATAGATATATCAGCGAACACCTCAAATCGAAAATATACCAACCGCACTGTATAATTTTAAGTGCTGGTAATGAACAGCATCCCGCGGTAATAGAGACGAAGATGTTTCGTTAGACTTGTGGTGTAACAGGCCTTGATCACATCTGAAATGAGGATATCCGAAATCGATATGGGGGTGCATCGCAGAAAAATTAGAGATGTCTTTGAAGGTACGGTTATGCAATTTGAGCCAACGAGTATTCACTTGACAAGACTGGTCTCAACATCGAAGTCGACTGGGGATGAATAAAGGGCCAGCCAAAACAACGATCGCTTGATACGCTGGATGGTGATTTGAAAGCCTTACGACTGCATTCAGATCAGGAACAACACAGACTAAACCAGCTCTGAACGGGCTAAGAAAGGAGAAGCTTGTGCCAGGCTGAATTACCGATAACATGGCGAAAGCAGGTGTTACAAAAGCTTAGAGCTTACAGATAATACTAGCGGCCACTCACTATTTACGTCACTTATATAGCATTGCCACACGAAATGGTTGCTGTAACCAGCTGGTTTGCGACGAAAGGAGTCCAAGTTGGCCATGTGTTCATTAAACGCCGCCGGTTCTCAGCCATGATGAATATCAGAACGTATATGGCGTGGTGCTCCAAGATCGATTAACGACACCACCTAGAATCCACTCTGGCAATCAGATGAGAGCAAACATAGAAGTCATCCACAACCGAGCCCTCCGTAGCACCTACGAGTGGATTATAGATGCCAAAATAACCGGACCTGGAGATGAAGCGTTAACAAATGATCTTCAGAACCACGTGAAGAACGTTATCATTGGCACGTTCGAAGATTAATGTAAGCTAAAAATGGAAGAATACGGCATACGGGGCAATGCTGCACTCTTAAAAAACGCAGGTCGGCACAGAGACCTATTACGAACCTCATCGAATGAAGAAGAAGCGACTTCACAGACAAAATACCGGTTGTTGCGTCGTTGAGGAAGATAACGATGATAAGAACTGAGAATCCATAGTAAAGTATCCAGTACATCACTCTAGTGAATTCAAACAAAGGAAACAAGACGGGATGTGGAACCATCAGAGATCCATTACAACGATAAGAAAGACTATTAAGAAGTTTTGTGAACAGAATTTAAGCCAAAAAGTAGGGATATTTTACCAGAAAAATTGGACCTTTACCTGCTGTATATAATATTTTCAATGAACCAGGTATAGTACAGTTATTATGAAAGTGTAATGCCAAAGCAAGAAGTTAACGGAGAGAGTACCTCAGGGATCCGTTTCTAGTCCAACCCTATAGAACATTTTCACAGCTAGCTTCCCGACTCCTGACATCGACACTGCCATTATACAATTTGCGATGACGACAGTTGAGGCTAAAATGAACGAGTCATGAGTATCCTTTTCGAAGAGAATCTAGATAATTTGCCCTGATTCTCAACAAACCCTTGGTACCTATGTTACGAAATCACTACGTGGAACACGTGCTCAAAGAAAGCCATAGAAAGGTGCATGGCATTGAAATGACGAATCTTGCGATATTACATTGGCATGTCATAGAATTCATCATCATCATCATCAACGGCGCAACAACCGGTATCCGGTCTAGGCCTGCCTTAATAAGGAACTCCAGACATCCCGGTTTTGCGCCGAGGTCCACCAATTCGATATCCCTAAAAGCTGTCTGGCGTCCTGGCCCACGCCATCGCTCCATCTTAGGCAGGGTCTGCCTCGTCCTCTTTTCCTACCATAGATATTGCCCTTATAGACTTTCCGGGTGGGATCATCTTCATCCATACGGATTAAGTGACCCGCCCACCGTAACCTATTGAGCCGGATTTTATCCACAACCGGACGGTCATGGTATCGCTCATAGATTTCGTCATTGTGTAGGCTACGGAATCGTCCATCCTCATGTAGGGGGCCAAAAATTCTTCGGAGGATTCTTCTCTCGAACGCGGCCAAGAGTTCGCAATTTTTCTTGCTAAGAACCCAGTCTTATTAATTTCGTCGGAATACCGAATTCCCTCATGGCCGTGTACAGTTTTACCCTGGCTATGCTATCATAGGCGGCTTTAAAGTCGATGAACAGATGGTGCAACTGTTGTCCATATTCCAACAGTTTTTCCATCGCCTGCCGCAGAGAGAAAATCTGATCTGTTGCTGATTTGCCTGGAGTGAAGCCTCTTTGGTATGGGCCAATGATGTTCTGGGCGTATGGGGCTATCCGGCCTAGCAAGATAGTGGAGAATATCTTATAGATGGCACTCAGCAACGTGATACCTCTATAATTGCTGCACTGTGTGATATCTCCCTTTTTATGTATGAGACAGATTATGCCTCGTTGCCAATCGTCAGGCATTGATTCGCTGTCCCATACCTTGAGCACAAGTTGATGAACCACTTGGTGTAACTGGTCGCCTCCATATTTAACCAATTCGGCTGTAATTCCATCGGCTCCTGGCGACTTATGATTTTTTAGCCGATGAATTGCACGGACTGTTTCTCCTAAACTTGGTGGTGGCAGTATTTGTCCGTCGTCTTCAGTTGGCGGGACCTCCAACTCGCCGATGTTCTGGTTGTTCAGTAGCTCATCAAAGTACTCAACCCATCGCTCTAATATCCCCATTCAGTCGGAAATCAGATTTCCCTCTTTGTCTCGGCAGGATGAGCATCGAGGTGTATAAGGCTTCATCCCGCTGACTTGTTGGTAAAACTTCCGCGCCTGGTGCGGTTGCTCCCTGTACTTTTCTAGTTCACAGACTTGTTGGTTCTCCCAGGCTTCCTTTTTCCGTCTGTGAAGTCGCTTCTCCGCTCGACGGAGTTCGTGATAAGTTTCTGCGCGTGCCCGCGTTCTTTGAGAATGCAACATTACTCGGTATGCGGCATTCTTCCGTTCCGTTGCTAGCTTACATTCATCGTCAAACCAGCCGTTCCGACTCCTTTTGCGGCTGGGGCCAAGTATATTTGTGGCCGTATCCATGATAACGTTCTTCAGGTGGTTGTGAAGATCATTAGTTGATGCTTCATCTCCAGGTCCTCTATTGACTGCGGTTATTGCGGCATCCATTTCCCTCTTATAGGTGTCGCGGAGGGTTGTGTTGTGGATGGCTTCAGTGTTCACTCTCACCTGATTGTCAGAGGGGATTCTAGGTGGTATTGTTATTCGAGCTCGGAGCACCATGCCAACGAGATAGTGATCCGAGTCTATATTGGCCCCCCTATATGTTCTGACATTCATCAAGGCTGAGAGGTGGCGGCGTTCGATCAACACGTGGTCAATTTGGTTGAAAGTGGTCCCATCTGGAGAGGCCCACGTATGTTTGTGGACCGCTTTCCGCGCAAACCAGGTACTTCCAACAACCATTTCGTGTGACCCTGCTAATTGAATAGTCCGCAGTCCGTTATCATTTGTTTTTTCGTGTAAGCTATGGGAGCCAACGTATCGCCTGAATACGGGCTCCTTCCCTACTTGGCTGTTAAAATCCCCAAGTATGATTTTGATATCATATCTAGGACAGGCTTCAAGGGTTCTTTCTACTGCCTCGTAGAAGGTATCCTTCTCCGACTCTGCAGTCTCCTCTGTAGGGGCGTGAACGTTTATGAGGCTTATATTTCTAAACTTGCCTCGCAAGCGCAGAGTGCATAGCCGTTCGCTTATACTTTCAAGTGCCGATAACAGCAGGTTTCATTTTTTGGCTGACTAAGAAACCTACTCCGAGCACATGGTTTACTGGATGGCCGCTATAATATATGGTGTAGTGGCTCTTCTCCAGGAAACCGGTCCCTGTCCATCGCATCTCTTGCAACGCAGTTACATCAGCCCTGTATTGGGACAGGGTATCGGCTAGCTGCTTATCAGCTTCATCTCTGTACAGGGAGCGCACGTTCCATGAGAAAATGCGCAAATCGTTGTTCCTTTGTCGTTGCCGGGTCCGTCGTTTTAATATCCGTCCTATCCGAGGCTCCTGTTGTGGCTTCGTAACGGTTGTTTTCCGTGTAGGGTTGTCAGCTCTACCCAACTCCCAACCTGGAGGACCAGTTGGTACAATTTGTCCCGTTTTTAGGCGCGGGAGACTCGCCTTCATCCTTCTCCGTCTGCAGCTTTTCGTCAAGAAAGAGCTCCCAGCGGTCACCACGTGGAGGTGGAGATAGGGTTTGGTAGTAGAGCTGTTGGTGTTGGTTCAGCAGGCATTTCACAGGTTTTATGCTCCATCGTGGGTACCAATCCACGTTTCGCCCCGGGACCTATACTACCCTTTGACCACCATAGTCATAGAATTGGAAAACAAAAAATGAGAGCAAAATACCGAAAAAAACTATCAAAGTAATGTGACACACGCGCGCCAATAGGATGTTTTACATACAAAAGCACTCCTCGGCAATATGTGTTTCCACCTCAAACCTTCGACATTGATCGAATCTAACAATTCCACTGCATGCCTCCGTAAAGTGTCCAAACATAAGCCATTTGGAGCACCACTTTAGAGGGATCTGTTCCTTTAAATGTCAAACAACCCTTCCAATTCGAACTTTTCCCCTGGCCAACAACTTCTGCGCTGCTTCCATAGGTAGTCGCATTGTAGCCGTTTGTGTACCGCCATAAGCTTTTCCTAGACTCACTATGGGTTTTTTCTCCGAATTCCTCCAATTGTAATTATTGTTTGAAGACAGTGCAGATTTCTTTTTTGGATGTGACTTCATCGATATCCTCGCACTGTATGTAGATCGCACCTTTTTGAGCCCATGGTTACCAGCAAAACAACTTAATTACGAAAAAGAGAGGCAAAGCTAAGCTGCCAAGCAAAGACATAAATTTTCTTGGGGAGAGTATTAAGTGGTGTAATAGCTTAACATATTTAGGAGTCGTTTTGGATAAAAAACTTACATTTAAAGATCATACTGATTCAATTTGTTCGAAGATATCTAAATCATTTTGCTCGCTTTACTCGCTGCTACACAGAAATTCTAAATTATCGGTAGACAATAAATTGATTATGTTTAGAATGGTTATCCAACCAATTATTTCATACTGTGCTCCGGTTTGGTCTCAATGTGCAAGAACACATAAACTTAAAGTTCAGCGTGCGCAAAATAAAATCCTCAAAGTAATTTTAAACAAATCGTTTGACTTTTCAACTGAAAAACCGCACAATGAGGCAAAAGTCAAATATGTTGAAGATTTATGCTTATCGAACTCCGTCAGATTTATGAACAACTGCAGAACTGTTGGCAACCCTCTAATAAATATCATATGCTCGTCATAAATTCTAGGTTAAGGTAGTTCAAGTTAAGTTAAGTAGGTTAAGTAGATTTAGTAATTTTTAACAAGGTTTTTTTGAACTTTTCCTTGGGTAATTCATACCATAGAACGAATGTATTTATTTGCGATGCAAATTTTAATTTTGTAGAGTAAAGATGAGTCTGGTATCTACAGCCATAAGTTCTGCTATTGTATAGAGGGTTAAGATCATGAATAAAGCCGAACTGAACTGAACTGAACTTAATTACGAAAACCTTCAGGTCGAGGTCTGCTTTGTCCTTTTTTAGGATTACCGCATACAATAGATTTCCTTTGCTGGAGATTACAATTGCCTCTGGGCAAATTCGCACCTTTGGTTTCTTATTCTTCTTTTCATTTACGGTTTGCTACGCTGGCTGATATTCCCACTTCGGGAACATGTTTTCCCCCTTCTGAACTTTTAGTTCCGTTGTTGAACTGGTCAGAATATCTTTTCTCCTTTTTGATGCCTGTTGATTCTCTAAAGCTTCCTCGTCTTTGCCTCGCACTCTGTTTCTTAGCCGGAAGCCGATGACTTAGCACTTATGTGTCGCTTGGCACTGTTGGGAAGGCGGTTTTATTTTTTTCTACGGTGTTCAATCTTTTTCGTTCGGCCTATTATAAAGCACCATGTTTTTAATGGCTTGATGCCTGTCGGTGTCTGTCTTGTCTGTTTTTTACCGTTGAAGGGTGGAAAGGTTCAAGACCTACTGCTGGCTCCTGCCATGCAGCTATGTGCGACGCTCACTCACTAAAGCCGCTTACTTTCACTCTTCCCCCGGAACTGCTATAAAGCATTGTCTCCCAGGGCTTGTTCAGTTCTTAACTGTGTGCTTCTGTCTTTCTTGTTTCCTTCGTAATTATTCCTGTTTAAACTGTTGATGAATAGTTTTCAGCTCCGATATAACTTGACCCCAATTCCCTCACTGATTCCAGGATGAACGACACAAGATTTTAATACGATAAGCACCTATCTAGGACCGCCTTCCAATCTAGTTCGGTGCGCCTAAACCCTTTACTTTTTCACATGTACATTGTTTGCAAAAGGAATGAGTGCGAGGGTTTGAAGAGAGTCAATTTCATCGAGGATCCGTTCTTCAAAACTACTCAACGAAAAACCTAGAACAATTCTGGTGGTCCATGCACACGGTATCTAGCTCTCAAATATTCTCCGTTACGACATTCGCTCATACAAAGTTAAGGATAGTATATTGTGTGTGTGTTTGAGGTGGGTGAGAGGCAAAGCCTCTAAGCACTCAGACCTTAGTGGTCCATTGTACTCGATTCCCGGATCCGTTTATGTATCGCAGGATTTCCGTTAGCAGATGTAATGCTACCCGCTGCAGTTGGAGCATATCAGCACCAAAAATCTGATGTCTGATGCGTCCGTAGGCGAGGCACTCACATAGAAAATGTTCAGTTGGAGCATATCAGCACCAAAAATCTGATGTCTGATGCGTCCGTAGGCGAGGCACTCACATAGAAAATGTTCAGTTGGAGCATATCAGCACCAAAAATCTGATGTCTGATGCGTCCGTAGGCGAGGCACTCACATAGAAAATGTTCAGTACTTTCCGCTTCCTCATTACAGGATGGACACCTATCATCTTGGATGATTCCTATTATGAACATATGCCCAGCTAGTGAATTATGGCCCGTCAGAATGCCTTCAATACTTCTGCAAGTCCTCCTGCTTTTCGACAGGATAAACTTTTAAGTATGTTTGTTTGTTTCTGACAGGAAAAGTTTTGTCTGTCTAGCAGCATTGAGGCTTCGCCACCTGTCATTATGGGAAGATTCCAGTTTTTGATAGCAGCATCAGCCAATGCTAACGACACCCCAATTGATGATTCCGGTCGGGGCATGGGGAAAGTTGACGCCTCTTTTGCTAAGGCATCCGAGATTTCATTTCCCTCTAGATCACAATGACCAGGTACCCAGAGTAAACCCACCGTATTGAATCTAGAAACAGAATTCAATCGGTTTCTACATACCTGGACGGTTTTTGAAGTAATCAAAGTACTACTCAACGCCTTCAATCCAACTTGACTATCGCTACAGATTGCAATGTGCCTGCCTTTCAACCACTCGTCAATCATCCAGGTTGCCGCCCTTAGGTTCGCATACACTTCAGCCTGAAAGACCGTTGTGTATTGTCCCAAAGGAAAACCCCACTTCTCGTTTTTACTCGAGAGGTTGGCTCCTGCTCCAGAACCATTTTCTGTTTTTGAGCCAACGGTATGGAAGACGTCAATATGTCCTGACACGCATTCCTCTGGTTCGTCCCAGATTTCTTTCTGTTTCAAGATAACCTCATATCTTCTACCAAACAGATGTATGGGGATCTGAGAATCGGAGGGCATTGCGAAAACTAGACTCAGTTCTCCCAATGATTCTTCCAATGCTCTGTGCCTCCCACGTCCATTATTTTCCCATAGATTCAATCGAATTAGTCTATGAGCTGCTCTCATTACAAACCCAAGGGCAGCAAATTGAGTAATACATTCATAGCTACGCCGGATGTGGTGCCCATGGCACCAGTGATACCCAGACACACTGTTCTTTGCAGTATTTCAAGTCTACAGCAAAACTCTCTATTTCACCTTAAACCACCACAGTACGCATGCATAAGCGAAAATCGGACTAATGATAGCAACATATATCCACATTACTACCTGAGGCCTAAGTCCCCATGTCGAGGCAAAGGTCTGCCTACACAGCCCATAAGCTGTGAGAGCTCGTTTCATCTTTAATTCTATTTGTTCCAGAATAACTTCCAAATAGTTCACTTCTTCGGAGAATTGAAGGGTTGTACCCCTCATCTCTGGAAGGCAAAGTTCTTTTTGTAAATAATACCATTGTAGTTTTATTTGGATTTACTGAAAGTCCATGCCTGACACAACAAGTGTCAATCAAATCAACGACGCTTTGTATATTTCTACATACCATTCCGAGATCTCGACCAACAGTCTCGTTTCGAAAGTTTTACGAGCCTCTTATATTCACACTCACAGTGTTCCGGAAGTATAGTCAGTCTTCATCTTTACTGCTTTTGCAAGCACGATTTAGAAGTCGTCTGGTTGTTTTCCTGAGTCCCTGCATTTCTCGGTTCTACCATGGAACCGTTTTACCACGTTGGCCTCCGGAAATAGGACAAACCTCTTTAAAGCACTCTGAAAGTGTGTGATTCAGAGTCTTCAATTGATCTTCTATCGTCCTTAGTAGCCTAAGAAGCTCAACTTTATCGCCAAGAATTTCATTGAACTTTGTCCAATCCGTTTTCCTAGCATTTCGTCTTTGTATCCTAGGCTGTTTGCCGGCAATAGTTAGACTAAATTCTAAGTAACGGTGATCTGAGAGTGAGACTTCATCTAGCACTCGCCAGTTTCTAATCAACTCTAACAACTTTGTTGTGCAGATTGTTAGGCCAATTACTTCACTTATTTATGGCACCACCCGGTTCGCGGTCATCAAACCAGCTGAAGTGATAAAATCACACAGTTTCTCTCCTCTAGGATTGCATTTGCTACTGCCCCAACAAATATGCTGAGCGTTCGCATCACAATCTATTAAAAGTTCAAGGCCCCTTGATTCTGCATACACTACCAGATCCCTTAGCTCTTGCGTCGGCGGAGGGCACAAAGAATCATAGGGTAGATAGGCAGAGGAAACTATGACGTTTCTCATCTTACCATTAACCTGGTATTGTAAGTTGACCGCAACAAGGTCCTGGGAACAGAATTGTCTCAGCATGGTTGCCTCTAACAATTTTGACATCAGAACGCAGTCCCTCTCGAGGATCTTTCATCGAAGAAGATCCTAGTCCCCTTGACTGATCCAATACCACAGATTCTGTTAAAATGAACCCACGGCTCTTGAACCAGAAATACATAAGGACAGTCCTGCAACTTTGCCAGCTTTGCCGCCAGTAGATAGGAAGAATCTTTGGCATGCTGCGTTACACCGGTTGCGTCCACATTACCAACTCCCCTTTCTTCCATTTTTCCGGGTACAGGCGGAGGAGAAGGTTCCGACAGGCAAGCTAGTAGTCCATTCTCCTTTGCGGCTAAAGTTTCATTGTGCCGAGCCTCATTCACCCTTATTTTAGAAGAGGCTGTAGTCAGATTTCCAGTTCCTCTTATTAAGGGAGTTGCTGTACTATCCTTTTTGGCTGACCGCGCCATAAACACCGGGTGTAGGTTTTTCACTGAAGTGGAGAGCCTGTCTTCCACAGATTTCTCCGTGGGGGAACATGAATTAGTGAATTAGGTGAGTCCTCCAAAATGCGTTTTTGGACTCTCTTAGTGTAGTAATAAACTACCGCAAGCTCCCCCACCATATATATATCTGCGCTCCGAATTGGGGCTTAAGGAAACTCTCAACGCTTTCCCTGCTTGTTGGAAGAGGTGATCAAATGGGATAGAAATGTGTGAACCAGTACCCTGAAAATTTTGAAAACTTATCGCTACGGAAGCGTCAACAACGCCTTGGATAGGGACCGAACACACGCCGAACACCCTTGCCTATCAAAAATGGGCTATGATTGATTTCTGGAATGGGCAGATGCTTCTCGACAACGGTAACTAACGTCTTCAGAATGCTCACTTCTTCCAACTTGAGCGAAATTTCATTGGACATTCTTCTGATAAAATTGTACAACTCCCCTCCCTCTTGCGGTAACTCTGGAGAGTACTCTTCTCCCTCTTGCAGCAATTTGTTTTTGTACTCTAGAAAGCGAATCCGGTTTCGAACTGCTTCTGCCGATTACCGTAAAGTGCGCTCTCTTCACCCAGGAACCAGTTTCCGACAGACTTATGAAGCAAGATTTCGGTCCAGGTAAACGAGCAGCACTATTTTACAATGCTTTCTGCGAGCAATTACACGCAGTGCAGCGGAGGCTTCCTAATGGTGACATTGTGATCGTGATGGTGGTCTTAATGCCAAGGTTGGTTCTGACAACACCTTGCTCGGACGTGTGTTGGGAAAACATGGTCTTAGCGTTCGCAACGGTAATGGTGGGAAGTTCACGGATTTCTACAACGAGCAATCAGATCGACCATTTTGCGATCAGCAGCAGATTTAGGAATTGTCTCCTGGATGTGCGTAATTAGAGAAGCGCTCATATCGGCCTCGAAAGGGATTCCCATCTGCGTTTGCTTCCGTATTCCGTGCGCCACTTCTCGCAGTATTACTGAGCTGCGATACCTTAAATTTAATACTGACCGTTTGCAGAATCCAACTGTCGCTCGATAGTCGGAGAGCTATCTGCCAATGGACGGGAAATGTACTGACTAACCCAGCTGAGAGTATCGTTGAACATTGGGCTAAAAAATGTTCTTTTCTTGCTGCAACGGTTGTTGATCACTACCCGAGGGGTCGCCATGAGATTTGGCTGACTGCGTAGTCGTTGGGGAGAATCGATAAGCGGAAGGGGTTAACACACAACAACGGCGCAACAACCGTTTCGAGCGAAACAGTTTTTGTAAGCTGAAATAAACTCTCTTGGCTGCCAACAACCATGTGCAGATTTCATCGTCATAGCCGCTATCGGTTGACAGGAGACATTTTCAATGGTCTCCTATCTTCGTTGTTTTCGTATGACCAATTCAATTCGATGTTATTCGTCCTTTTGGTTTTCGTTTTGGCGCTCCAGGGCCAAGTTAAAGAGGACTCATGCTAGGACATCCCCTTGTCGTAGACCGTTATTCATGTTGAATGGTCTCGAGGGTGATCCTGCTGCTTTTATCTGGCCTCGCACATTGGTCAGGGTCAGTCTAGTCAGTCTTATCAATTTCGCCTGGATACCGAATTCCCACATGGCCGTGTAAAGTTTTACCCTGGCCATGTTGTCATAAGTGGCCTTAAAGTCGACCAAAAATGGTGCAACTGATGGCCATATTCTAACAGTTTTTCCATCGCTTGCCACAGAGAGAAAATCTGATCTGTTGCAGATTTGTCAAGAGTGAAACCTTATCCTGCTGACTTGTTTGTAAAACTTCCGTGCCTGATGCGATTGCTCGCTGTTCTTTTCTAGTTCACAAACTTGGTGGTTCTCCAGGGTTCCTTTTTCCGTGTGTGAAGTCGCTTCTCCAAAGTTCATGATAAGTCTCTGCGCGTACCTGCGTTCTTTAAGAATGCAACATTACTCGATATACGGGATTCTTCCGTTCCGTTGGTAGCTTACATTCATCGTCAAACCAGGCGTTCCGAATTTTCTTGCGGCTGGGGCCAAGTATCTCTGAGGCCGTATCAATGATAACGTTCTTCATGTGGTTATGAAGATCATTTGTTGAAGCTTCATCTCCAGGACATCTGTTAGCTGCGGTTATTGCGGCATCCTTATATATGTTATAGAGGGCTGTGTTGTGAATGGCTTCAAGCAGGTCTACTTCCCTGGTTGATCCAGTCCTTACTGCCTCTATAGCTTTCGAGACTTCTTCAGGGACCTTGGTATGTTTTTCACTCGGTGTCTCCTCCGAGGTATCTTTCCTCGGCTTTTCCCTGCGCACATGCACGGGTATGTTTCCAAATCGATAGTTGATATGGCAACTCCGACGGGAGGCAATTAACTCCAGGGATCGGTCATCTACCCTTGTCGTGAGGAGTTTACCCTTGCCCTCCACCTTGCTTCTGAAGACTCTCCATAGTCGGGTATGGAGATCTTCATTCTGAGCGATTAGGAGGACCATAAGGTCTTCCGTTTCTATTGCCGCGGTTTTTGGCAGAAAAAGTGTCACCATGTGGGCTCCTGGTATATCATCTGCAGCACATGTTGACAGTTCCACCTCTTCTCAGCCTGGCAATCTAGGAACTATGGTTTTAATCCATTATGCGGTGTCTTCCGTCACGCAGTCCACTAGTATAAAGCCTGGTCGAAAGCGCATCCCGGTGAACACCAGTTGTTTCGAAGTCCAGCCCTTGATCATCTGCCTGACGACAAGGTCCTCAATGATTGCCTGCTCCTCACGAGGGAGTGTTTGCTAGGGAAACATTTTTGTCGAATGCCCTTCATCGCACTAGCATAACTAATGGCGGGCTTCCTGAGTGCCGCCTTCACTCCTAACCTGCCCGGTTTTTTCCCCCCTTGGGTTCAGGTTTTTGATTTTTTGGGAGCATTCCCTTCATGCGGGCTGATCTCTGCTGCTCCCCGCTTTCTCGGCTCCGGTAGAGATGGCTTAGGTCTGTCCTGAGCCTTCTTAAGAGCCTCTTTTGGTTTCAGGCCTTCCTTCAGATAGCACAGATACCATTTAACACCGGCGCCACTGAGACCTGTCTCCTTCCTGACGTCTGTTATTGTTATCTTAGACGCGCTTTTGCTGGGTACCAATCCACGTTTCGCCATGGACCAATACTACCCTTTGACCGTCCGGACCTCTCATACTGAACTAAATCCCGAGAAATTTGGAGGCCGTGACAAAAGAGAATTTGCTATTGCGCTGGTCAGGAAAGCGGGAGATACCGCAGATCGCAATGATTTCAGAAATTTGAGGGACGTCAATAGTCCATTTCTCATCCACAATGATGAAAAAATGAAAATAACACTTCGCCATAGTTCTTAACGGTATCACATCCTATGAGGTTCCTCCTCTTGCTGGTAGAATGGCTAGTCACCATAACAGGCGGAAACGGATTATTCCTTCAAACAGAAAAGAAATCATTTCGCGATCAATGCTCTGAAACGGAGTAAAGCCACTAAGCTTGACGGTCTCCCCGCGGTGTAGTTTATCGCTCCAACTGTTGTTACGACTGAGCTACTTCTTCCACTCGTTCGAAAATCCTTGGATTCCGATACCTTTCACAGAGACTGGAAAAGTATGACAATTAGAGTATTTGGGTGCTTCCTGCCGGCATGAAGATAATTGCTAAAATAATCCTGGACCGCATCGAAGAACATTTTGAAAGCTGGTCTCCGCTCCCGATTCTGCTGCATTGACCGCATCAACCCCCTATGGATCACTCTGGAACAGTGCGCGGAATTTAGATCATTGCTGCACCTGCTCTCCATTGACTTTGGGAAAGCTTTCTATAGCGTGAACGGGGAGTGTATCAGGAGTGCCCTACGTAGGAAGGCTATCCCGGAGAAATTAATAGCCATTATCATTATATTATCGATATATGATGGCGCAAAATGTCGATAAAGGTTGTCGATGAGAGTTGTTATTCTTTAACCATTGATATGAATATTGTGGCTGCGCTCATTGCAAATCTGTGTCCAGATCTAATGTTAAGCTTTCTCCCCCTCACGGCACGAATATTGGCTATCATGCAGTCACTTATCTTATACAAATTTCAATTTGAATTTAACTTCTATATATCGATTTCCTCTAGTTTCCGATCCCCCTGTCTTGTTTAAGACCATGTTGATTTTTGTTTCTACTTTTCCTCCGCAATAAAACCAATTCATCAATTTTATTCTTCCTTTAGAAAAACAAATAAACATTCAAAGCCAAAACAATTTCTTACCATACCCCCAGGGACATATTCAAATCACTTTCGACCCAAGCTTTCATTGAAATTGCTACACCCCCGGCTTTCTATGGGGTGAAATATTATATTTGGAGGTAAACAAACGGCTAAGTTCGCCTTTAAGAAACCACCGGTTTTGTTTCAGTCTCTTTTAATCGCGGAAAGCCTGGAATAAATGATAAAATGTGGGACACATAAATTCGGTAAAACAGGAATAAAGCAGAACGAAAATCAGAATAAAAGGACTATTTACAAGATAAAAGCACACATGCATATAAATACGAAGAATTAGAGTTCATGGTTAGGCGATACAAAATCAAAACGACCACAGATTATTGTGAAAATCTTTAGGGTTTGAAAAAAAATGAGTTAAACTTGATGGACCTACCTTCAGCAATAATTCTGCATCTTCTGTTATAATATTTGTTTATGTCCTTATGCAAAAGTATGTACAGCTGAACGTGGTGTCAAACGATAGGTACTTTCAAAGCGCATATACAGTAGTGGTCAAAACTTTGGAAACTTTTCTGTGAAGAGAATCAAATGTTTGTGAAATTTTTATTTTTTGATGCATTTAAAAATTTTTTTTTTCTTGTATTGAAGTTTTCTGTATATTCTTTCATATGGATGGATTCAACGAAAACTGAAATTGTAAAATTTTAACCCGTTCAAAACTTTGGAAACTTTTTTTTAACGTTGGATATTACAATTCATAAAAGATGCCTAGTACTACAACTCGGGAATGGTAACACTTTATGAGAAGTCGGAGTGCCTTTTGGTGTCACCAAATCTGCGCTATGGAAAGCCCATAAAACGGATGAAAAGGGGTACGGTAGATGGTTCAAAAGGAGGTGGATGCCTAACTAACTTAACGAAATCAATGCGCAGATCCTTAGTTAACGCTGCACGAGACAATCTGCACATGTTTGAAAAAAGCTGCTGAATTTTACAATGTTCAAATATCGACACCAGGTGCTCAGTGTCTTTTGCGGTTGTGAAACAATTGATTTTTACTAATATGGCCTAATTATACAAATTTTTAGTAAGAGTAGACTAATGGGATGACGATCATCAAAGAAACCTTGGATTTCGAAGAAAAATATGAAAGATAAAAATTTGAGGAAACTCATAAAGATTGATCAGCCGCTGATTGGGGTTGCGTTTTGTGGACCTACGAATGCAAGCTTAATCTGTTTGGTACTGATGGAATTAGATATGTTCGCTATCCAGGTGGAACCTGCAACTGTCCCAAGTACCAAGAACCCATAAAGAAACTTGGGAATGGAAGCGTAATGACCTGAGGCTGATATCACTTTTGTGTGAAATGTTTGCCCCTAGCAACATTTATTATAGAGTGCTTTTCTTGCGATGGTGTTAGTCCACTGATTCAAGTTGAAGGAGTTGTGAGATTGCCAATGTATTCTGACGTTTTGGGAAAGCACACGTTATTACATGCTCATGAAAAGATGGAAAAATACTGGGTCTTCTCACAAGATAGCGGTCCTAAACACGCGTCCAAATTTGTTTAGAATTGGCCAAATGACAAACAAGTTGCAAAAATAACCTGGTCTTCTTTAAGTCCTGACCTGTATCTTATTGAGTATCTTTAAGAAGAGTTAGATGGATGTATCTGAGATCAAAACTTTTCTAAAACCGCTGATCTAACAGCTACTCTCAATATTTCGCAAATCTAGTTGATGTAATAATGAACTTGAACTTGAATCTATTCCGCGAAGATGTGAACTAAAGCCTATTCAACCAGATGTTACAAAAGGTAGGGTTTGTTTGCAAAACAAAACCTTAATAAAATCGGTTCAATGTCTGTCTGTCTGTCTGTTTTTTTCCCCGATGGAAGGTTGAAAGCTTCAAAAGCTACCGCAGGGTCTTCCCATACGGTTATGTCGACTCTTACTCACTAAAACCACCTGCTTCTCCTTTCGCTCTCCCCGCGGCACTCCCATTTGGTATTACGCAGCGGGCTGGATCAGAATTTATTCTGCGCTCATGTTAATATTCGTGTTCCTCTCGCGTTCATTCCTTCGGACGACTTTTTCCTGCCTAAGCTTCTTTCCGCTGGCTGCAATCACTTTTTCGACTTCGGTCCATATCCCCTTGACTTTCACCATAAGTTCCATGATATTTTCGCGTGTAAAGTGCTCCCCGGTTGTAGCTTCTAATGTAGCCCTTTGGGCTTCCAATCTGAAAAAAGACGTGTTCTGCGTCCTCTGGAATATTTGGACACTTAGGGCAATATGACTAATCATCACGCCCAAATCGATACAGATATGCTCGATAGCCTCCGTGTCCGCTCAAGAATTGAGTTAGGTCAAAACCTACTTCACCGTGAGGTCGCTCGATCCATTTCCGGATATCCCATATGATTTTATGAGTCCAACGGCATTTTTCTGACTCGTTCCACTTCTCTTGCCATTCCGCGACGGTTTCAGCTCATGCGAACTGCCGCCGACGGGCAGGAGATTCTCCGGTGAGGTGCGTTCGATCGTAAAGTCGTTGTATTTCTTTCGCCAGGATTTCAACCGGGACCATTCCTGCTATCACGCAAGCTGCTTCATTGAATATTGTTCTGTAAGCGCAACATGTTCGGAGTAAACTTATGCGATACGCAGCTCCAATCTCTCCCTTATTTGTTATATTTTCCAGTGCATCGGCCCATACTGGAACTGCATACAGTAGGATCGAACTGACCACCCTCGAAATAAGGAGTCGACGACTCGGCCTTGGGCCACCTATATTTGGTAGCATTCTCGCAACCAACGCTCCGATGTTATATGCCTTGGTTGCTGCACCCTCTACATGCAATCTGAAATTTAACCTCTGGTCAATCATTACACCTAAGTACTAAGGAATGAATTGCTTACGTTCCAACTTTGATCTTCATGGAAGTGCACTTTCTCCGCTTGGTAATAAGTATTACTTCAGTCTTATGTTCTACGAGCTGTAGACCAGCATTCTCTAACCAGGATTTAATCTCATAGACTGCTTCATTTGCATGAAGCTCGACTTCTTCGAGAAGGCATGCAACAACTGTCACCCCTATATCGTCTGCGAAACCAATAGAGGCCACACCAGTAGGAAGGTCTAACGTCAGTACCCCGTTATACATAATAATCAACAAGAGTGGCCCTAGGACAGACCCTTGCGGAACTCCGCATGTCGTTTGATATGATTTCATTCCTTCATCTGATTCGCAGGACAGAATCCTACCGCTTAGGAAGTCAGCAACGATACGCACCAGGAACTTGGCCACGCCCAAGTTGATTAGGGACTCAAGTATCTTGCTCCATCTAGCGGAATTGAAGGCATTCTTCACATCAAGTGTAATCACTGCACAACATTCGCCCCCGTCAAGTGCGGTCTTAGCTGTGTTAGCTACTAGGACAAGTGCATCCGTTGTAGACCTCCTCTTTCAAAAACCGAACTGATTTTTGGAGAGATAGATTACTCGTTCGACAACTTTGCCAGTATTATTTGGAAGTCATAAGACGAAGCTTCACCCAAAGGTTTGTTTGGCTTGGGGACCAGTATTAATTTTTGCTTCCTCCATTGTGTAGGAAATGGTGAACGCCTCGACAAACGTATTTGGAGCTATTTTGACTGCTGCCTTTATTGGGGATGCTATCCAAGCCAGGTGCTTCATTTCCAAGAATTTTATCCGCAGTTTCGAGGACCTCTCGACAGTGGGAAGGTTAGCGGTACTCAGATTCTGCCTGTCTGTCTGTCACAAGCACCTTTCTCAGAAACGGCTACACCGATTAGCACGAAATTTGGTGAAAAGGTGGGAACTGTGAACCCCCAGATAGACAGTGACTGATATCCTCCTACCTTGAGATTTAGGGTGGGTCTCGATTAGTACTTTTCGAAGCCGGTATTAGTCTTGAGATTAGCAGGAAAGGTAGGGAGTGGGAGGGGTAGAAAGAGATGATTTTTTAATGGACCCATTCTCAGAAACTACCGAACTGAAAAATCTGAAAAAAATCATGAATCATCATCGATGTCTCCTCAAATTAAGTTAATAATAGCATATTACAATATTTTTGGGGAAATTAAGTAAAACCCCCTTAAGTTTATCCCAGAGTTAGTAGCATAGCAAGTTTATCCCAGAGGTAGTAACATAGAATATAAAATGAGTCATTTTAACCCCAAGTTTGATCAAAATCATACTATTACTAACAAAGTTACAGTAGCTCAAAATTGACTGTACCATGTAAACTTACTGCAACTAAATATCAATATCACAGTAAAGTGAGTAGTCTAACATGCTAAATGCATATGCATAACGGGCTACGGACAAATGGGATAGTTCTGCACTTAATATATAAACACAAAAGAAACAAACAAAATCTTTTATACCTGAAGCGCTGAGCTTCCGGTTTCCCGACTTGTTTCACATCGTTATTATTGTAAGCGGCTTCTGAGACAAAAGTTTCCAAAGTTTTGACGGGTTGAAAAACCGGCCACTTCAGTTTTTTAACCGAAAGTTTTTTTGCTTGTATTTTAAGTTAACAGAAAGCATATTTACTTTTAAAGGAAGAAAATAAAGACACACTATAAATTGAGAAAAAAAATGCTTAAAAAAAAACGATTCATTTTAAATGAAAGTTTCCAAAGTTTTGGCCACTACTGTATATGCTGAATGTGAGCTCACAGGACTTTACCGTTGTCCAGTCACATGCAAAAAACGCGATTTTTTCCAAAACTTTGTACTGTTATTTCACCCCTTATAACCCCGAGACATCACAAACCACATACACTTTTGCAATAGGCATGCTATACTTGACGTTCGTGGAGGTGTGAAGGTTCATATCCCCTAGCCGAAAGAACACCCAATCAGGATTTGTTTCGCCTCTTCATTTTAATTAAGATTTTGTCTGAAACAAAACCTTATTAAAATCGATTCAATGTCTGTCTGTTCGTCTGTCCATCTCTTTGTCACACCCGATTTACTCGGAAACGGCGATTATCACAAAATTTGGTGAGAATATGTACATGCAGCGAGTGGCGCCATTTTGTTTTAAGTTTAAAGTTTGTTGGTCGAAATTATTATTATTTTATCGATCGAAATTGTAGTTATTTTGCCGATCAAAATTGTTGTCATTTGGTCGGTCAGAATTATTGCTACTTTGTAGACTAAAATCATTGTTATTTTGTCGATCAGAATTATTGTTGTTTTCTCGATCAAAATTATTATTATTTCGATATCGGTTTTTATAAGGACCTGAATTGTTGTGGGTATTCTGTCCTTGATCATTTGTCTGTTCTGTCTGTCCCGTTCATCGTTCTGTATTATTGTAACCTCCACTATTACTACTTGAATCGCTTTGAAGATTGCCCGTATTTTCGATAAGTATTTTGCTGATAGTTATTGGATTTATTTTGTGCCATCCAGTCTAATGCAACTACCCTCAAACCTTCAATCTGTCGTAATTTTAATAACGTCGTTTATTCTTTTCAGTTCATATATGTTATTTGACAACTCTCCTTGGGTAATCCCTTTAGCTGTGTTAACTAGTAAAAAAGTAACTTTTGATTTCATCTGTTTTCGATTTTAAAGTTTGAAGCTGAAACGTTAAATCGATTACTGTGTTAACACGAAGGCTGCTTATCCTTCTGTAGATATCTGTAAGCAAGTCCGGCTTGTACCGCAACTTCAAGTTGTATTTTATCTGGTCCTAATCATCTGATTGCACATTTATGATAACGTCCTTTGCTTCCGCAACGATTTCTTCGAAGTAAATATTATAGAACATATGGCTGCCTTTTCGACATCCTGCATCATTCCCAGGAAGCATTCGACGTTATTTACGAATCCATTTATGGAGGCTTCTTCTCTTAAGAAGAAACTGCTCATAAAATAGATTTCTTTTAATATTTTGTCTTTATTTCCATTAAATGAATTTTTATTAGAGAGTTGCTGTAATAATACTGCCATTTGGGTAATTTGGCTTTCCCTTTCTGCCAATTGTTTTGCAAGTGCCAATCGACAAGATTCTTGGCGACCTCACCAAGATATTGAATAGCCTCGGTTGCAGGCAGGTCGATCGTTGCCTCGTCAAGACCACCGCGGTAAGAGCAGGCTCAGTAATAGTTCAGGGGGGTTAAGCTCAGCGTCCAAATCATCGTGATCAAAGCGTACATAGCCCGCATCTTGGTCACTGAGTAACAATTGCGGACTCGTGGAAACGGCTTGACAACCGCAATCAGCCATCCTCCCCTGTCTCCACCTATACCCTCTCGCGGTCATCGCAGCGAGACAAAAGTAAAGGAAACATTCAAATTTATTAGCAGTTTTGAAATAAACTGAATTGTATCCAATAAATCAAATGCGTTAAAAGTGCACACGCCGCAAGATCCGAGTGAAGTCTTTTGTAGACTGCTCTGGTACTCCACTGTTACAGTTTTCGCTTCTGCACTTTTGGTTCGACTCCACTCTTATTTTGTTGGGTGCTCCACTATACCACACTCCAGCATTCCCACTGGACAAAAGGGCGCAACTGGAGCCGCACACCCCGTGGCCACCATGGCCGCGAGCGTATACCTAAGCTTAAGATTTCGACGAAGGTATTCGTGGCGTTTTATTATAGCGGACCTTAGCACCCCCGTTTCAGGTGCAGACTTCCCGTGCCACTGTCGTTTGATAGGGAATCTGTTACACAGGTCCCTCATCGATCCTATCGGAGATTATCTCCACCTCCCCATCAGACATTCTATTCATCATTTTTGAGGGCGTTGTGACCCACACATTCACTTCTTCCAGACATAGCTACCGCCACTCCACACGGTCCCTGAACCATAGAATGAATGAAGACCTTGTGGGGAATATTAACGCCTAAACGCTAAGAGCGATATCCGATACCGCGCCTCCGTTCTCTCGCTGGTAACCCGAATGTTTACTACCTTGGAGGTAGCCAGAGCCTACCACCAACATTCAAAATTCCTGTAGCTCCTGAGGGCATTCCGAAAACGGAAATATGCACACTTTTCGGACTCTTCAAGCTTACCAAAATGGCTGCAATACGGCGTAAATATTTCAGAGCTTCATCCACTCTGCTCGATCCCTAACGTTTGTTTAGTTTACATCGATGATGTTTTGGTCACCTCCCCTTCGGAGTCTGAGCATATAGCGCACCTCAAGTGCATTTTTCAATGGCTCCTTCAGGTCGGTCTTATTCTTAATATTCAAAAGTGCAAATTCCTCCAACCGCAGGTAAGATTTCTCGGCCACGATACTACTTCTGATGGCATCCAACTAGACCCGGGCAAGGTGCAAGCAAGCACGAGCTTCTCGCTTCCCAAAACTATTAAGGATTTGAGAAGGTTCTTGGGCATGCTAAACTTTTACCGTCATTTCCTGCCCAGGGCCGTCCACCAGCAATGGATTCTTAACAATTATCCATCCGGGCTGAAAACCAACCTCCAGTCTGATTGATTGAGTGGTCTACAGCGCATTTGAGTCAATCAAGCTATAGCTGATGAAGCCACACTTCTGGCATTCCCTCAATACCCTTCAACTGTACCCCTAGCCGTAGGTACTGCTCTTCACCAAAAGGAGGACCAAATCAGGCAGCTGTTGAGCTTCTGGTGGAAACAGTTGAACCTCGCCCAAAGGAAATACATTACCTATGATCATGAGTTGTTAACCACGTATCTAGTTATTATCTACTTTCGTTATTCTTCAGAAGGCAGGCCACTTGCAGTGTTCACCACAAGCCTCTTACATTTACCTTGAAACAGAAACCCGACAAAGCTTCTCCTCGTCAACTCAAGCTTCATAAGTCAGTTCTCTTCCAATATCCTATACGCGTCTAGATAGGACAAGGTAGTTGCTGACGCTCTGACACTCACTGAAGTGGTCAAAATTCTCCCCGCAATCAATTGCCTGGCAATCGCGGAGGCGTAGAAGGACGACGTAGTTCTTCTGAACCTCAAGAGTAATTCCAAATATATTTTCAGGGAGTTCCTCACTTTTGGCTCAATCTCTTCATTTCATACTGTGAGACCTTACAAAAGGGACCAAAGCCATGCATTCCGGCTGCTTTCCACAAGCGAGTATTTAGCTCTATTCGCGATCTGGCACACTCAGGCATCCGGACCATGAGCCGGCTAGTCACTGTGAAATATTTCTAATCAGCCATGAACAAAGACATCAATTCTTGAGCCAGACAGTGCATTACATGTCAGAAGTGTAAAACTTCCTTGAGTCGTGTACACACGTCTTGGTAAAGACTAACGCCTCACGAAGGCCATTGCAGCCACCATACGAGGAGCCTCACAAAGTTCTTGAGCGAGGTTCCCCCCACTTTATCCTCGACATCGAAGGCGCGCCCACGGGGGTCCCGACAACTCGCCTGAAACCCTTTCTTCCGCGAGGCAAACAAAGCAAGCCAGGGGGAAAACGTAAACAGCGTTTCCGGTTTGACTTGCTGAGCTGAGGGCGTTATACCTCAAACTTTCGCTGTAGCCACCTGATTTCAGCTGGAGGTGGAGTGCTAGGGAGACCACTGTAATAAAATTTGTACTGCCTAAATTTACCTACAGCAGAGTACTAGAGACTCACACTTTCAAAGCGCCTGATCGAGTGCAGAAAACGTTGTTGGATCTAGCGGTGAGGTTGCGCATTTAGTTTACAGTTCGTTCACGTTTGCATCAGTATAACGCATACAAACGCCACACTATCATGAAAGACAAATTACTTTACGACCTAAGCCTTTAATGAACAGCCAGTTCTACAGCGAAACCAACCAAAGTGCTGGGGTTGATCGCAAAGTACTTTCCTTACAAAAGCCAAACTAAAATATGCAAAGTAAGCTGCTGAGTGGGGAAATCTCAATCGTAGCTTGGTGAGAGACTGTGGTAAATGAGAATGATCCACCCAAAAAAAACAGTGGCAGATCCTTCCTGAGATGGAGCGATTGCTTGGACACCAGGACGCCAGACAACTCAGTGCAAAACCAAGGTGTTTACAACGCCTTATTAAAGCTCAACTATACCGGAACCCTGTTATTGGTTGCGTTTGTTGCAGGCGTCTGCTGTTTCTATATAATTTTTGCTTTAAATAATAGTTAAATTAATAATGAATACGTCCTTTTTAGTATGAAGTAATATAACTGCTAATGTCTCGATAGCTGAGTGGTTAGCACACAAAAATATCGTACGGAAGGTCGCGGTTCAAATCTCACTGGTGGCAGTGAAATTTGTGTCGTGATTTAACGTCGGATATCAGTTGACTCAGCTGTGGATGAGCACCTGAGTCAAATCAGGGTAATAATCTCGGGCGAGCGCAATGCTGACCACATTGCCTCCTACAGGGTACTCTAATCCTGTGGTGCGTGCGTGGTCCGTTACGATCTTGAATGAAGTGTTCTAACACACTTCAGGGTCTTTATCCAATTGGATTGTTGCGCCAAAGATTATTATCCTTTATGCTCATATATTCGCATAAAAAATATAAGCACTCCCTTCGTGTAGCTTTTTCAGAAATTCAGTAAAATTATTACATAAACTGGTTGCCTCTCACTTCATGGTTTCCATTCTTTCAATATAATTCATCACAGACGGACATAAGCATTGCTGCACACGCCGAAAAGTGAACAGCGAATAGGATCTTACAAGGTTTTGATTTACACGGAATTCATTTAGGAGACTCCTTCCAACCAGACAACGAAATGCTTCAGAGAACTTTCCAATGGATTACAATAAATTTCAGTAGGTACTATATATATGTATGCATAGACAAACGGCTATGTAGTTACTTTATAAAGTTCCGTTCATTTGTTTGAATCGGTTTCATACTCCTTTTACAGCACCAACTATAAATTAACCCGACACTAATTAAATTTCTCTCCTCAATGAGCACATTAATTATTCAGCTTGCAATTTATCAGTTTTGTATCAGCAATATAACACCAAACAAGATACATTATCTGGCAATAAATTGACACGCTTTTCAACAGGTTGATAACTACGTGACTAAATTATTGGCTATTCCTTTACGTGTTTCGGTACACCACTCTGGCAGGGAAGTACAGCAAAAGTCGTTCTACGAATTAGTTATCCCAACTGGCTACTGGCTCCGGGTCGGAAGGGTAGGTTTCAATCTAACCAAAGTCAATTGGAGATTATCTTCTTAAATTACTTCTAAAATGGATTACCGAAACGACGACTAGAATACAAAACCATCATGAAATTTCTAACGGGCTCCCCATTGTCAATGGCCAGAGTATGATATACTCGTACAAGAGCTCTGTGAGTGTTTGGGGGCTTATTGATGCGTCCTCGTCACACCAACAAAAGGGGAGCAGACATGAATTAATTTTATGATATTATCAGGAAAAGTATCGTTTTGTAGCCCAGAATACAAAGCAGGAAGGTAGAGCGGTAATACATGATATTCTTGACCTTATGATCTTGATATTCTTAAGGACCAGCTACAAATTTAATCTGATGGGAAATCCGAGAGGCTGGTTTAGTTTTCGTCCATAATGCGATGGTCCGGAGGGAATATCTCCCCTCTTGAAATTGAGTATTATAGGGCGGCAGTACTGTGTATGTTTTGAATATATTGGTTTTATTGGAAGTTTTTACAGCAATTACCTGTTCCCTAAACAAGAATGTGACTGGAAGACTATTTGAATAAAATACAATATTTCTAGTATGTCGTAAATAAATAATTATTAAACTTTTAAGTGTGAGTCATTTTTGCAACCAATGGAATTTAAGTAAGCTTTCTATATAAAACAAACATTCGGTCTG
Organism: Hermetia illucens; assembly: GCF_905115235.1. NCBI lineage: Eukaryota > Metazoa > Arthropoda > Insecta > Diptera > Stratiomyidae > Hermetia > Hermetia illucens. The sequence continues at coordinate 92,597,616 of NC_051849.1, read as the reverse complement.
TTGGCTTCCCTAAATCTTGCTATGCCACCTGAACGCCAACAGAGTGTCACCGTTTTGTGTTAACAACCACGTTGAAAACATTTGGCACCAATTGTAGACAGTACACAGTCCTAGACAAACCCCTCTGCCCTCTTTGGTGTTTCCACAAAATTCATTACACGTTCACAGTGTTTAGATGTGTAACATCTGCTTGAACACGTTTGCCAAGCTGTAACACAGCAAAGCACAAAATGTGGTGTTGATAAGGGTTATTTGTTACATGAGGCTGATTCAGAGAACATTGTTATCATATAAAATGTTGCTTTGGAGCGTGGGGACTTCATCACTTTAAAGCCTGCTTTAATTGCACGTATTAAGTTGCGCTGCTTTTAATGAAGAGCGAAAAATTCAAGTGGTAGGTAAGTGGTCATGTAAGTTTATATAAAAAATGAAAATTAAATTGAACTAAATTGGAATTTTCTCTAATACTTGGGGTAGAAAGTCCCAAAAATCCAATCAAAAGGAATTTGTATGTTCTTAGGTCATTGCGATACATCGCATAATGGTTAATTGCATCTACCTTCTGTGTTCTACTGCTCGGAATGCAAACAGTACTACCCAGCCAAAATACTCATAAAAGTTTGCTTGTAATATTGTCTTTATCGCAAAATGCGACTAAGAGGGATAAAAATTTGTGGACTAGGAACAACAACGTCTCGGATAAAGACTAACCTCACGCCGGAATGTACACATGCTTCTCGCCAACGGTAACGGGGGCCCTGGGGATGCTCAGTTTCTTCAATTCGAGGGGGTGGACATTCTAGACCTAAGTGATGTAAGATGTGGGACCCTCGAGACCTCGACCCCGCCCCCTTCCCTCAGCCAAGTAGTAGCGGACGCGAATCTGGTGTCGGGTTGTTTCTGACATCTACCGCAAGGTGCGCTCTCTTGTCCTGTGAGTCAGTTTCTGACAAGCCTCTGGCTGCACCAACGGAAACTTTCCATATAGTGGAGAAGGAAGCATTCTACGAGCAATTGCACGCAGTTCAGTGGAGGCTCTCTAAAGGTGACATTGTGATCGGGATGGGTGATCTGAATGCGAAGATGGGCTCTGAAACACGGCCTTGCGAACGTAACAATAATTGTGGGAGGCTTGTGGATTTCTGCAGTTTGCGTCATGTCGCCATTGGTAGGATACTATTCGAATGCAAAGCCTGCTGTAAGATCAGTTAAGTTTAACTGACCAAATCGATTACTTCGCGAATAGCAGTAGATTTAAGAGTTATCTCTTGGATATTCACAACAAGGGAGACGTTGACATCGTCCTCCAAAGATGTCACCATCTGATGATCACTTACATTCGTTTTTTTCTGCCACTTGAATGGAGAGTTGCGATCCCGCAAATTCAACATCGACAAGAACTGATCGGACTGCGGATATACTGAGTAACTCGCCTGAAAATATCGATGAGCATTGGGCTGCCATCGAAATTGCTCCTTTCTTAGGTTCTACACAGGCAGTCGACCACGTCAGAATCGTGAGAAAGGATCTATGAACGGAAGGGGTTGAATCTCTATTGACCGCTGCGAATGATGGCGGATGTGCCCGCTGGAACTCTCAAGCGAAATCCCGAGAAATTCAACATAATGTGCCATGAGAAAACGAGATTTGATACTGCACTGCTCAAGAGAGCAGAAGATCCCGTAGAAAGCGACGAACATTTTTGCATGTGGTCGCAAAATCTTTCAATGTTCCTATACATAACGTTATCGGTAAGTTCCTTATCCACGATCACGAGCAACTAAAGAGATGGAAAGAACAATTCACAACGGTTCTTAATTGTATCACACACCGTGAGGTTTCTCACCTCCTCCTCGTGTAGAAGAAATGGCTAGTCACCAACATGTGGGTACGCATTGCTCCTCCAAGCAGAAGAGAAATCATTTCAATCATCAATGGATTCAAACACCTGCAGCTCCGTAAATCTGCTTCTTCCACTGGTACGGAAATCTTGCGAATAAAAAAACTCGTAGTTGATCAATGGAGAGTAGGCTGGTTTTCGCTCCAGGTCCTCTTGAATTGACCACATCGACACCTTACAACAAGGAGGATAGACACTCTGAAAAATGAATAGCTATTATTAGAGGGACATATGACGGCGTGAAATGTCACGTTCTGCACCCAAGTAAAATGTCAGAGTATTTTGAGATCTGAAATGGAATCAGCCAGGGTTGCATCTTGCCACCGACATTATTTCTGTTTGTTATCGGTGATGTTCTTCATGCCGTCCTGTCCGGAGGACATCAATCACGCTGATGACATTTGTTTGTTTTCTCACCGGGTCATAGACCTTGGTCAAATGGCATTGAAAATAAACACCAACAATGTCAAGGTTCTCAGTCTGATGTACTCTCCTCATCTGCATTAATGGGCAGAACATCGAAAGCGTCGATCAGTTTTTTAATTTAGGAATCGTGATTTGTGCCGATGGTGGTACCAAATCAGATATTGCCCCTTTTTGCTGCTTTGTCAAAAATCTGGAAATGCAGTTATTTCAACATCAAGATCAAATTGAGACTGTTCTGTGCTAATACTGCTTCTGTGTTGCTATATGGGAGTCACACATCGAAAGGGTCTACCACTAATACTCAAAAACATCCAAGCCTATTTCAATACCCGTTTCGAAGTACGCTTACCTGATATCATTATAAACGGACAACTTGGTCTGCGCTTAGGCCTTGCAGTCGTAAGCGTTATGTTCGGAAGGCGGCAGTATAGGCTTCTCTGGAAATGAGCTCAGGCAACCGTGAGAGATAACGCATAGGTGTGGTTGACGCGCTATATCTCACCATGGGGTAAAAGCATTCATATACATGGACTCTACCAGGCATAATTATTGAAATTTATCAATTTACTTAAAACCATCAAGTTTTCATTCAGTTCCGGTTTTATCCACAACCCGACGGCCGTGGTATTGCTCATAGATTTCGTCGTTATGTAGGCTACCGAATCGTCCATCTCATGTAGGGGGCCGAAAAATTCTTCGAAGGATTCTTCCCTCCAGTGCGGTCAAGAGTTCGTAGTTTTTTTTTTTTGCAAGGAACCCAGATTTCCCAGGAATACAAAAACACTGGCAAGATCATAGCCTTGTACAGTAAGAGCTATGGTGGGACGTTTCGAGCGAACGCTATTTGTAAGCTGGAATAGGCTCTGTTGGCAACCAACAACCGTGCGCAGTTTTCATCGTCGTAGCTGTTATCGGTGGTGATTTTCGATCCTAGATAGGAGAAATTTTCAACGGTCTCAAAGTTGTAGTCTCCTATCTTCATTGTTTTCGTTTGACTAGTGTGAGTCGATGTTGTTCATTCTATTGTTTTTGGCGCCGACGTTGCCACCATATACTTTGTTTTGCCTCTATTGATGTGCAGCCCAAGATCTCGCGCCGCCTGCTCGATCTGGATGAAGGTCGACTCAGGTTGTTCTGAACTTGAAGAGGATAGTGCCTCTCGCATTTACCTCAGCATCACGGATCACTTTCTCGAGGGCTAGGTTAAAGAGGGCGCATGATAGGGCAACTCTTTGCCGTAGACCGTCGTTGATGTCGAATGGTCTCGAGAGCGATCCTGCTGCTTTTATCTGACCTCGCACATTGGTGAGGATCAGCCTAGTCATTCTTATCAATTTCGTCAGGATGCCGAATTCTCTCATGGCCATGTTCAGTTTTACCCTGGCTATGCTGTCATAGGCGGTTTTAAAGTCGATGAAAAAATGGTGCAACTGATGGCCATATTCCAACAGTCTTTCCATCCCTTGCTGCAGAGAGAAAATCTAATCTGTTGTTGATTTGCTGGAGTGAAGCCTCTTTGGTATGGGCCAATGTTGTTCTGAGCGTATGGGGATGTCCGACCTAGCAAGATAGCGAAGAACATCTTATAGATGGTACTCAGTAACGTGATACCTATTTAATTGTTGCACTGCTTGATATCTCCCTTTTTATGTATAAGACAGATAATGCCTCTTTGCCAGTCGTCAGGCATTGGCTCGCTGTGCCATACCTTGAGCGCAGGTTGATGAACCACTTGGTGTAACTGGTCGCCTCCATATTTAACCAATTCGGCTGTAATTCCATCGACTCATGGCGACTTATGATTTTTAAGCCGATGAATTGCACGGACTGTTTCCCCTATACTTAGTGATGACAGCATTTGCCCGTCGTCTTCAGTTGGCGGGACCTCCAACTCGCTGATGTTCTGGTTGTTCAGTAGTTCATCAAAGTACTCAACCCATCGCTCCAATATACCCATTCTGTCGGAAATCAGATTTCCCTCTTTGTCTCGGCGGGATGATCATCGAGGTGTATAAGGCTTCATCCTTCTGACTTGTTGGTAAAACTTCCTTGCCTGTTGCAGTTGCTCTCTGTACTTTTCTAGTTCACAGACCACAAGCCTGGGAGAACCAGCAGGCTTCCTTTCTCCGTCTGTGAAGTCGCTTCTCCGCTCGACGGAGTTCGTGATAAGTCTCTGCGCGTGCCCGCGTTCTTTGAGAATGCAACATAACTCGGTATGTGACATTCTTCCGTTCCGCAGCTAGCTTACATTCATCGTCAAACCAGCCGTTCCGACGTTTTTTGCGGCTGGGGCCAAGTATCTTTGTAGCCGTATCAATGATAACGTTCTTCAAGTGATTGTGAATATCATTAGTTGATGCTTCATCTCCAGGACATCTGTTAGCGGCGGTTATTGCGACATCCATTTCCCTCTTATAGGTGTTGCGGAGGGCTGTGTTGTGGATGGGTTCAGTATTCGCTCTCACCTGATTGTCAGAGGGGATTGTAGATGGTGTCGTAATTCGAGCTCGGAGCACCCTGCCAACGAGATAGTGATCCGAGTCCATATTGGTCCCTCTATATGTTCTTACATTCATCAAGACTGAGAGGTTGCGGCATTCAATCAGCACGTAGTCAAATTGTTTGAAAGTGGTCCCGTATGGAGAGGCCCACGTATGTTTGTGGACCGATTTCCGCGCATACCAGGTACTTCCAACAACCATTTCGTCCGATACTTCTAACTGAATAATCCGTGGTACGTTATCATTGGTATCCCTATGTAAGCTATGGGAGCCGACGTATTGCCTGAATGCGGAAAAGTATATATAATATAATAAAAATACATTTGAACTTTTGGTTCCAGATTAGCACAAATGGATATGTGCCTCTCACCTGCCAACCATCATTATTCAGAGCCCACTTTTACAAAAAACAAATACAAACAAATATTAGATTTATTAATTAATAATTTGTAACATAATCCCAGGGACCCAATAATAATATATAAAAGATTGAAAAGATTCCATTCCTTTTTATTGTCAAAAAAAAGTTCTAAACAAGTCGGGAAACCAGAAGCTGGACACTTCAGGTATTAAAATTTTTATATATTCCTTATATAATAACATTTCAGTGGATATTTGTCCAATTAGTACCTGACACGCAATATATATGCGTCTCTTATGTCGGAATATGCTGAGATTCAAAGTCTTTGAATTTCCATAGAATCGACAAATTTGGCCTATTATAACTAAATTTTTTGAACACCTGTAAAATTTTGATTGATTTTTATTCAGCTGCATTGGGTTTCATATTCATAGAAAATAAGTTAGTAAAGCAACATTAGAATCTTTTTAGTTTGAGATAAAAATTGGGGTCGCTAGGCGTTCCGCAGATGGAGAACGTTGGATGCGGCCTTCACCGTAATATTATTGGGTAACTCTTTTATTTTTGACTTAATTTCATTTAAAAAAATCTCAAAAGTTATTCGGAATGTAGTTAATACAGCGTCCAAATTTGATTGAATTTGAACTAATTCTTCCTATTCAAAAAAAATAAAAAAAAGTACGCGGAAAAATTCCGTCTAATGTGGTTTCCCCCCTTAATACGAAAGCATCATCATGTTTTCCAAGTTTCGGCTTTAAATCTCTACCTTTTTTACTGTCCTCATACCCTTCCAAGCCAATTCAATAATCATGTTTTACTAATGACGACTTTCGAATCACTTTATGGTAGTTAGTTTCATAGTGATGGAACCTTTTCGTGTAGGTCTTGTCGCCAAATCTTCCGTTCACATATGTGTCATGCCACCAAATATTGTTCTAATAATATTAACTTTCCCGCAGCAAGCAGAGGATGAAGTATCTTTAAAATGGTTACAATATATATAGATATCATATATGTACAGGTATGTGGATCTGTACATATGTGCGCGGAATGTTGTTCACGTTCCTCACTTGAAGGTTTTAATCATACACGCTACACTTACGGAAACGCAAGCACGAATTCCAATTTCTTATTGTTGCAAATTAACTAGCAAACTTATTTACATAAAATTTCTAGCAATTTATTTTAAAATAGCAACATCATGTTAGACATTAATTTGTGTCCAAGTAACATGCCCCCCATTGCGCGACACTTGGCGCCGTAAGGACTTTCCGTGTTGATTACGCGTGAAATTTCTAAGCGTTGTGGACAAAAAGATTTAATTTGTGTAGGAAATTAAGTTGTTCAAGGGTAACGCGGCAGTAGCTAATTATTCGAATGCTTGCGTGCATTATGGTAATATGTTGAAATCGTATTCGTCAGGCTCATAGTTAGCTTCCTGCCTTAATTACTTATGCACTTGTAGTTTTGATGAAGACATAATAACCCTCACATCAGAGAAATTTGTTTTCTGCCGCGAACATTTTTTGTACGCCCAAAGAGACTCATCTTCCAAAGCGTTGGCTAATTTATTTACTTTTGAAAATATACCGGTTGCATCACTCCCTCCCACAACTTCCCACATTACGAACAAATAACGATAATTGCTTAATAATACAACCATACTTCATGTGAAAGGAATAACCATCTCCTTGACTATACTCAACTGGCTTTGCAATGATAACGACATCTCTTCAAAGCAACTACCTCCATTTATCTCATCCCCTGGCATGCATACCCGCTCTCAACTGTATTGCTACAAGCAAAAGATGATTAAATTTTCCTCTTCATAAAATTTCTTCTTGTTCCGAGTCACGCAAACTTCCATACGATATGAGAATATAACACTATCCGTCTGCAGCGAAAGTTTTCAATCCTTGTCGGAAAAGTTTTATGGCAGCATTTCCATTTTTATCCTGTCATTTCGGTTAATATATCCTCCGTTAAATGACTGGAAACGTTCCGCTGTAGCTTGTGAACTGACGACCGAAATTGCTACCGTAACGTTCAATTCGGGGAAAAGCTTTATCTGGTAATAATTTGTCCTGGTCAACCGGAGTGGTTATGTGTGAGTGGGGGTGGATGGATTGACTGTGCGGAAATTGGCAACATTTGCCTGATAAGATGCCACCAGGAAGAAGTTCGTCTGGAGTAGTTGAAATATTTGCTTGAATTTTGACTTTCTTTTCCGCAAAGTCTTACGAGAAGTTTTTAGTTGTTCATAATCACTACCCTGGGTTTACGGTGATAGTCTAGACAAAAATCAATTCATTCCTTTTATTAGTTTCAAGTCTACGTTTAGAGTAATAAAGTTTTCTTTCCCAGGTAACTGACGAATCAGTTACTTGTAAAGTACTTTTGCGAGTTTCAAGTCAATGTTTGCTTTATAGGATATTTGGTATAGTGGAGTTAGCTGAGCGCCAGCCCTTCAAGTTCATTACCATAACTATTCCAACCCCGGTCCCCCGTGGACCTTTGAGTGTGATGATAATTAAGCCAAAATATATGTAATGAACGAGGCTTTGCGACATGTGCCACATTTCATTCGCCTTGTCCAATTTGCCGAGAGAGTGCAATTACTGCATTTCTTCCTTTTCTCACTACACACACCTTCTCCAATATGCTCCTCCCAATTTCCTTATTCCCATCCCGACCTCTACTTATATTAAAATTTTGATTTTTAAAATCATTAATTTTTTTTTGGTTTGCAAAGCCTTATCATCTTGTACCTTTTCTGAAAATTCTAAATTCCATTTCCATTTAAATATTACAAATTTTGACATAACAATTTCCTGATAATGCTTGCTCATGTTGCATCTTATTCAGTGCATTTTCAACGTCTGCTTCTGGTTGGGGCGAATGGGACTTTGTTTTTGCAAAGCTGTTGTCATCGTCGACGTGGAATTTCGAATTCAAGGTCGGGACCAACCAAAACAAAATTAGCAGGACATTGGAGAGTATTGACAAGATGAACCGGGAATTCAGTTGTGTCTATGAGCAATTTCTGTGGTATAAGTGGGCAGTTTCCGTAGTTCAAATATTACGAAAATCGAGGCAAGGTGCCCTCCAGTGAAATCGTAAGCTCCGTTCCTTATTACCTTTTAGCGGTGTCGACGTCTCTCTAGTTTTGAAGGCCTAGACAGGGACCCGAACCGGTGATCTTCTGAGCGATCTGTAAAGGAATTCGGATCCCCCTTCCCTATTGGATTTACTCTCGGTGTTAGCATTGACGAAAGTTGTGGAGCCCTTTAGAATGACAGTTTGCCTGCTGGAAATATTAAAAATTGTCGTGTGCAGGGAAGTTTTTCCAATGGTGGCTTCAAAATTGGCCTCAAGGCAGGTTGATACAAATTTTTACTTTTCCGGATATAATTCCGGTGATCATATCGGCAATTTTAGTTTGACCTTGTTTGGGGCATGAAGGAATTAGTGTGAAAGGGGTTTCTAAACATCTTGGAAAAGGGATCATCATCCCGAGCTCCGCATTAATGATTAGATCACGCAGTTTAGAAATATACGTGACAGTCCAGGACCCATGAATAATTTATGTGAATCAGCCGGCACTTCGATGTCACCAATTCAAATTCGGGCAGAAAATCGGAACCGGACACGACCCAAGGTTTAACTCGTTGGTTGTGTGCAAATGCTGACCTGCAAGAGTTTAGTTCATTGCATTAAGGGCACATCAAAGCAGGGTGCTGCAAGAAGCCCGTACTCCGCCGGATCCATCTAATTCTTCGCTGTACTACGTGGCAATTTCTCTTAGTGAACTTTTCATCATGAAATCAATTCTCCATGAACGTACTTTTAAGGCAAACAACAAGTCTTAAAGAAAACTTGAAATCTAAATACAGAAAAACATTTACTTTCATCTATATTATATAAATGCGAAACGACTTATTAAGAAGTACTTTAATTTAAAATGGAAGGTTGTATATTTTATTAATATGGATTATTTGGATTTTATATATACATTTGGATCTGTAGGGCTACTTCAGGTTTATATTATTGTATGTTGTGGTGGCGCAAGAACAATTTATGAATAACGAATCCCTCGAGAGCTCTGAAATGGTAGGGCCCTTTGATCCTTTTCGTATTTTATTAATTTCATTTTTTTACTACTTTATATTTTAAAAATGTTTGATCTACTTTAAGCCAGTTTTATCCTTACTTTATATTTACTTATTTACTTACTAATTTTACTTACCTTTTAATTTGGGGACTGCCCTGTACAACCTGCAAAACTCACACTTATCAACAAGCATCCTCGAAGATAACGGCCTGAGTATATCAGAGTAGAGTGAGAACCCTAAAGTCCGCGACTCAAGCGGGTGAGATTCTCATGAACCCTCCGTCTCGATTGCGGCATTTTAGTCCATAGTTTTATGGCTTCGCGCCTAGTCAACCTGTTATTTTTAAGGTTTTGTGTGAAACAAAACCTTATTAGAATCGAGACGGTGTCTGTCTGTCCGTCTGTCCGTCTGTCTGTCTGTCTGTCTGTCTGTCTGTCTGTCTGTCTGTCTGTCACACCCGATTTATTCGGAAACGACTAAACCAATTATCACGAAAATTGGTGAGAGTATGTAATCTGGTGATCCCTTTACATGCAGTAAGTGGCGCCATCTTGTGTTAAGTTTAAGGGGGGGCTCCCCATACATGTGAATGGAGGGTGCAAATTTTTTTTTCCCAGAATGTAGCCATGTAGGGTATCAAATGAAAGGTCTCAATTAGTACTTTTCGAATCTGGTTCAATATTTGATATTATATGAAACATAGGGGAGTGAGGGTTCAAAATATGACCCACAAAAAGTGTAACAGGTCTCGTTCTCCGAACCTATCCAACCGAAAAATCTGAAAAAAATCGCAGTAGTGCATCTCTATGAAATCTAGGCCTCAAAATATATCCGGTTCCGATATCTGCACAAATAAAGTTAATAATAGTATATTTCCACATTTTAGAAATTCACCCGGCAACCCCCCTTATGTTCATCCTAGAAGTACAAAATTTGGCATGCGTGTAATGAAGAACATAGTGCACAGTTTGGTCAAGTTTGAAGAAAATCCAACCATTACTAACAAAGTTATAGGGGGTGAAACTTTACAATTTTTTGTGAATTTCGTGCACTCTACAACCTGCATGACGTCATCATCACATATCAATTCGTCAATACAACAACGAAATGAGTTCTTATGAATTGGGTCCCAGAGAATTATTTTGTTTTAGTTTTTTAGTTATCTGTCAACCAGACATGTGCGTATGTAGGTATATAATATATGCGTGCTAATGAACTTTGCGGGTAGTGCCTAATTCAAATAGATATAAGAAGTAAATCGGAAATATGGGTACAATCAATTTATATACGTGCATATATGTGTACAGTATTCGGTAATAGGTAGTTTGTTTGTTTAGGGTGAGTGTGATATCTATGGCTGTAATATGTACGTATGTCTCGTAGTTTGGAAAAATATGAAGGATTATGTTGAATTTGTAGCTATATACGGACGGAAAAATGTGCGTTGAAGTTTCTCACATAAGATGAACACAAAACCTTTATACCCGAAGCGCGAGCTTCCGGTATTCCGACTTGTTTTGTTTTTCATTTGCATGTTTAGCTCATGTGTCATCAACGGCGCAACAACAGGTATCTGGTCTAGGCCTACCTTAATAAGGAACTCCAGACAACCCGGTTTTGCGCCAAGGTCCACCAATTCGATACCCCTGCAAGCTGTCTGGCATCCTGACCTACGCCATCGCTCCACCTCAAGCTGGGTCTGCCTTGTCTTCTCTTTCTACCATAGATATCGCCCTTATAGACTTTCCGGGCTGGATCATCCTCATCCAGACGGATTACCTGACCCGCCCACCGTAACCCATTGATTATCAACAACCGGACGGTCATGATATCGCTTATAGCTTTCGTCGCTATGTAGGCTGCAGAATCGTCCATCCTCATGTAGGGGTCCAAAAATTCTTCGGAGGATTCTTCTCTCGAACGCGGTCAAGAGTTCGCAGTTTTTCTTGCTCCGAGGAATATAATAAGAGCTTTGACCTGACATTTCGAGCGGAAAAGTTTTTGTAAGCTGAAATAGGCTTTGCTGGCTGGAACAAATCGTCGTAGCTGTTATCGGTTGTGATATTCAACCCTTTATAGGAGAAATTATCAACGGTCTCAAAGTTTGTAGTCTCCTATCTCCATTGTTTTCGTTTGGCCAATGCGATTCGATGTTGTTCGTTCTTTGGTTTTTGGCGCTGACGTTGCCACCATGTATTTCATCTTGCCTTCATTAATGTGCAATTCAAGATTTCGCGCCGCCTGCTGGATCTGGATGAAGGTAGATTGTACATCTCGAGTTGTTCTTTCCATGATGTCAATATCGTCAGCATAGGCCAGTAGTTGGGTGGACTTGACATCACGAGTCACTTTCTCCAGGACGGGGTTAAAGAGGATGCATGATAGGGCGTCCCCTTGTCATAGACCGTTGTTGATGTTGAGTGGTCTTGAGAATGATCCTGTTGCTTTTATCTGACCTCGCACATTAGTCAGGGTCAGGCTGGTTAGTCTTATCAATTTCATTGGGATACAGAATTTTCTCATGGCCATGTACAGTTTTACCCTGGCTATGCTGTCATAGGCTGTTTTAAAGTCGATGCAACGATGGTGCAACTGATAGCCATATTCCAACAGTTTTTCCATCCCTTGCCGCAGAGAGAAAATCTGATTTATTGCTGATTTGCCTGGAGTGGAGCCTCTTTGGTATGGGCCAATGATGTTCTGGGCTTATGGGGCTATCCGACCTAGCAAGATAGATGGTACTCAGTAATGTGATAGCTCTATAATTGCTGCACTGCCTGATATCTCCCTTTTTATGTATGACACAGATTGGCATCAGGCATTGATACGCTGTATATATACTTTGAGCATCAGTTGATGAACCGCTTAGTGAAATTGGTCTCATCCTGCTGACTTATTGGTAAAACGTCCGCGCGTGGTGCGATTGCTCGCTGTACTTTTCTAGTTGACAGACCTGCTGGTTCTCCAGGCTTCTCCTAGGCTTCCTTTTTCCGTCTGTGAAGTCACTTCTCCGGTAGACGGAGTAGGTGATAAGTCTCTGTGTATGCACGCGTTCTTTGAGAATACAAGATTTCTCGGTACCCGGCATTCTTCTGTTCCGTTGTTAGCTTACATTCATCGTCAAGCCAGTTGTTCGGACTTTTCTTGAGGCTGGGGCCAAATATACTTGCGGCCGTATCAATAATAACGATCTCCAGGTGGTTGTGAAGATCATGTGTTAGTGCTTCATATCCAGGACGTCTGTTAGCTGCGGTTATTGTTGCATCCATTTCCCTCTTATAGGTGTTGCGAAGGGCTGTCTTGTGGATGGCTTCAGTGTTAACTCTAACCTGATTGTCAGAGGGTATTGTAGGTGGTGTCGTAATTCGAGCTCGGAACACTATTCCAACGAGATGGTGATCCGAGTCTATATGTTCTGATATTCATCAAGGCTGAGAGCGCATAGTCAATTTGGTTGAAAGTGGTCCTGTCTGAAGAGGCCCACGTATGGTTGTGGATCGCTTTCCGCACAAACCAGATACTTCCAACAACCATTTCCTGTGACATTGCTAACTGAATAATCCGCAGTCCGTTATCATTGGTATCCCTATGTAAGCTATGGGAGCCACCGTATCGCCTGAATACGGGCTCCGTCCCTACTTGACTGTTGAAATGTCCAAGGGTAATTTCGATATCTTACTTGGGACAGGCTTCGAGGGTCCGCTCAACTGCCTCGTAGATGGTATCCTTCTCCGACTCTGCAGTCTCCTCTGTAGTGGCGTGACCGTTTATGAGGTTTATATTTCTAAATTTGCCTCGCAAACGCAGAGTACATAGCCGTTCGCCTATGTTTTCAAAGCCGATAACAGCAGGTTTCATTTGGCTGACTATGAAACCTACTCCGAGCACATGGTAGTACACCATATGTGGCCGCTATAATATATGGTGTAGTGATTCCTCTTTAAGAAATCGATTCCTCTTTAAGAAATCGATTCCTCTTTAAGAAATCGGTCCAGCGCATCTCTTGCAACGCTGCTAAATCAGCCTTATATTGGGGCAGGGTATCGGCTAGCTCAGCAGCATTCGATCTGTACTGGTAGCGCACATTCCATGAACAAATGCGCAAATCGTTATTCCGTTGCCGTTGCCGGGGTCACCGTTTTGAAATCCATCCTGTCCAAGACTCCTGTCAACACAGCCCAACTCCCAACCCGGAGGACCAGTTGATACATTTGGTCCCGTTTTTAGGCCCGGGAGACTCGTCTTCATCCTTCTCCGTGTGCAGTTTTTCATGAAGAAAGAACTCCCAGCGATCACCACCTGGAGGTGGAGAGAGGGTTTTGGTAATAGAGCTGTTGGTGTTGGTCCAGCAGGCGTTTCCCAGCTGTTATGCTCCATCGTGTACCTATGCTACTATGACCACCCCCTAGACACTTGGTTAACATTAATTTGATGATAACGAAACTGAGATACACTCTCATTGAAAAGTGATTCTGTGAGGATACGCTATGTTCCACAGCATACATACAAGGGAATTAAATTGAAATTATCGTTTACGTATTATAGATTTACTCCTAATAATGAATGAGTACTGTCCCCACTATTTAATATAAGTTAAAATATTTTTGACTGCACGATCGCTGAACGGGTAAACCTCTTGCCTGTCAATCGCATTGTCCTAAGTTCGAATCCCAATCATCATAGATAATTGTGTTACAAATCAATCTTTTAGATTGAAGTTGGTGAATCGCCTGACCCGCACTGGCAAATTAGCCGTATTAGTCGCCCAGATGGCAGCGTTGCCAGATATATCGGCTCACCACGATAATGAGCTAAATCTCGGTATTACTCGTTAAGAAGCAAGTCAGAGGTAAGTCAGTTAATCTTTCTTAGATCATCTGTCCCATCAGGTCATGATCAGTCCCACAAAGATTATTTCTGTTCCGCCCTTGGCAAGCCTCTGTTATATGCCCATGGGCCCGCGACTTAAAACTGTAGGTTGGAAATGTTCTTCGTCTTATCGGATCTTTTCTTTCCTGTAATGAAGAAGTTGGCTCGCCGCCTTCTCAGGGACGGTGGCAATGGCAAATTTTTGTGCTCTCGAGTTGATAGATATAACTCCCACTACTAGTCGCCAGTCGCCGATTTATAGTGCAATCTCTCATTTTAGCTGCAAGTAAAGTATTACTGCTCCTTCTAAAAATTTCGGCTAATGCCCTTTCTGCCACTGTAATTGATGTTGCTGTTGCTTATGTTGATGTTATCATTGCAGTTCAGATTTCAGCTGTACGCCGCTATCTTCCCTACAAAGTACAGTTACCTTAAATGATCCGCGTGGACTTAGAGGCATTTATGTTGCACATCATCGGTGCATATCAGTCTTAATATATTTATTACAAAACAAAATTTACGTATGTGAACTTATGAACAACCCGATGAGTTCCAAATTCAAAAACAATAGTTTGGAATGGTTTATGGGCCAGTGGAATCATCGGTCCATATTTCTTCAACAATCAGGCCAGACACAACGTAAGGTCTGTGCTATCCGAAATTGAGACTTATGATCTTAGTAAGTTTTGGTTTCAAGAAGATGGCGCCATATATCATACAGTATAAGAAACTATGAACTTTTTTTGGGGCGTTTGATTCCAAGATTTGCTTAGGTGAATTGGCCGCCTACTCATTACTCCTTTTTTCTAATTTTTATTCTTACCTTACATAAACAAAGGTTCGGGTTGAAAAAGCGGTGCTCCGCAACTGGTTTTCTTTGCGAAAGACACATCAACTAACATCTCAAATTGAAATTCTACCGTAGTCTGCTAAGTACAGGCCGGCTCGACTAAGGCAATCAACGCCGCCTCGTGGTCATGGAGGTGAAGATATTACGCTGCATCAGTGGCTTAACACGCTATGATCGCGATGGAAATGAGAACATCCGCATTGGTAAAAAATTGTCAGAGAGGCGCCCTCGATCCTGTGGCCAAATAATCCTCACTAACGAGAACGCATTATCCGAGGTTAATCTGAACATTGAATGCGACCCAAAGGCACGGAAGCAATGGTCACTTGATATAGTTTGCACCTAATACACATTAAATAATCAGATTATTTCCTAACACCTTTCACATTTGATGTGTCAGTTTCCGGCTTTCACTTTCTTTACTTCTAAAACTCCTTTAAGTGTTCATGAACAGTTCTGTGGCTAAATTATCTTCTTTTCTTTATTTATCTCATTTTGTCAATTCCGGAGTTCAGCACTTTTCGAAACCAACTATTGGAAGGATCAAACAAAAGGACGTGCCAAAACACATCGAAGGACAAATGGTTTGTAATGATCAATCTTGGCATTTAGATCACTTATCTCGATCTCAGTGTCACCGACCGACGGTACAAAATCTTGCGTACTGCATTGAGGTGAAATCTTGGTAGAATTTGCAGTCCAAAAAGGAATCCGTTACAGTTTCGTCCTTACACCGATACTTTTCATGTTATTGTCGGTGTAGTTGTTAATGGTGCCTGGGCCGAGGTGTTCAATGGACTATGTGCTCCTGCTTGAAATATCGCGACTGCGCTAAATGTCAGGAATCAGTCAAAGTGCGACTGAACCCGAGGTCGATTGACGCATTAACAGCACTACATCTTTGTTAACACATTCAATTTATTTTCTTCCTTGTTTTGATTACAAATATGACTATAATTAATACTAGACTTGTCTCTAACAGCTTAACTTTACCTAGAGACTAACATTTTGCTTAATACTAGACTTAATTTACGGTAATTTTAACTTATCTTAGGACTAATGCTATAGACGGGAAAGTCAGGAAAACCCCTCTTATGCTATTGTTTGTTTGGTGGGATTATTGTGGTACATGAATGGATGAAGGAAGGATACATATAGGGAACGATGGTGTTATTGGGCGGTGGAGTAGACGAGGCCAGAGCGATGTCTATCGTATGGGCGGTTGAATATGATCAGCTTACCGTCGCAATAACTGCTATTTTAGGAGGAAAGGGTTAGGAGGTCTGAAGAGAGGCGATGGTGGCGGTATGAGGGGTTAGTATTATGGCTGCCTATGTGGGAGTAAAACTGGATGAGGTTATTTTCATGGGTTTGACATTTGATGAGGAATTTGGTTAGTGAGGTGAGGAGGATCTGGTCTTTGCGGGAGCACTTTATCTCGTCATAGACAACTTGGTTGGACTGGAAAAGGGACAGGCGGAAGAACCTCCTTTCACGTACCCGAAGACGCTCCATTTGAGCTGAGGAGACGTCACACCATGCGACGAATCCATAGGTGATTAAGGGACGGATTAGCTGCTTATAGCAGTTGAGTTTGACTTTGGGGAGGATAGCGAAATCTTTCTTGAGGATGAACAGCGCTACATGCGCTCAGTGGTTAGTATTTATAGATGGCGAATACTAGTAGACAGAGCTGTGAATGTTTACCTGAGCCAAATCAGAAAAATAATTACTGAAGGGCACAATACTGACCACATTATCTTTTATAGTGTACCGATAGTGCATACCGATTGTTGCGTCAACGATTATCCGAGTTGTCACAATTTTAGCGGATTTTACCTAATACAACTAGCACTAAGCACTAAGTATTTATTTAATGAGGGAAACACGATAGGAGGTTTTCATAATCAACTTTCTTTCATTGTATAGATTGTCTGCTTGGCTATAACAGAATACGCAGCAAAAAATTGAAAGCGAAACTCGTGGCCGTTTAGATTTTGTGAGCGTAGAAAGGAACGTTGCTGGAGTTCAGGCTCAGAGTCCACCACCGAGGAAATAGTCGCTTTATGCCCTTACGAAATTTTGGCGTCAGTCCCTTCAACGAGTTCACTTGCATTTGTTGTAAGTTTATTTTGTTCGTAATAAATAGTAATAAATGTTTTCATATCCGCATTTTTCTAAAAACGACGTTTTTCACATTTGAGGAAATTCTAGCTCAAAAAGTAATAAATCCATCGTTACGAAGTATAGGGTAACGAAAAATTAAAAGCTTTTTGGTTTCATATGAAATTTGGAACCGCTACATGTCTTCCAGTTAGAGAACTCCAGATACGACCTTCAGTGGAATATTCACGAGTAATACTTTTATTGTTAGCTTAAACTTTTCAAAAAAATGTTCAAAAATTGCTGATTGAATCCGGAATAATTTTTCCCATCTAAAAAAAGTACGTGAAAAAAGGCATCCTAATGTGGTTTCTGCCGTTAAAGGAAAAGGCGGCTCTGGTGGCAGATAGTAGATTAATGGGAGAATCCGTCAAGGTCTCCCCGCAACATCAAACACGTATGCAACATGGTGTACCTCTGCATGGTTTTGACCAGGCTGTGTGAGATTCCTACGACCTACGAATGGCGTGGAGTAAACGCTTTGCATCCGAATGTTACGGCTAAACATATCTACTATCCGCAACAGGCTTTTAAGACGGTCATCAGTACCTGCATACAACTTGATATCATCTAAGCACATCAAATGTGTCAGCTTGCACTAAGCATTAAGCCATACTTTATTGCGAAACTATTCCCTCTAGCATCATTCAGTAGGCATGCCAACCAAAGGGGTCTCAACCAATCTCCTTGGACTGTTATTAATCTCGCTGGGAGCATTAACCTTTCCACTAATAATGGACGTTATGAATTTATAGAAGGCTGGTAAACAAGTAATCAGTCTTATGTCAGTGGAGTCATGCACCATATCCCTCTTAGGGATAAGGCCGACTAATGACCTAGTTTACATTCTGTGCCAACTGACCATGCATACTGGTGAAATTTTTGTACTAGAAGTTCTGCACCCGATCCAGACATGGGCCCCTTCAGTTCTTCGAGCAGTTTATCTCTCACTGAACCTCCTCTTTAGTAACATCTGAAAAATGTATACCAGGCGTAGTGGCATGGTGGGTGCTTTCAGCGGTAATCCACTCAGCATGGTTAGCGGGTAACGTCCAAAGTCCACCACAATATTCTGTTGTTTTTGTTACCGAAAATTTTATTGTATAATCGCTCTGCTGAGATTTGTTAGGTGATCTAAGATAGCTCCGCTCGATTACTTGCGTGCAATGCATTCTGGATACGTCTGGAGCGACTTTCTTCATAGCTTTGTAATCGACTACATAGGACAAAAAGTCTCTGCTTTAGTGTATCCAGAATTTTAAACGGGTGTCCCACTGGGGATGGCTTAGTTCCGGTAAACCCACTGCACTTTATTTTTCACTCGTCTGCTGGCATTGCCAATGCTGAGTTAGGTAGGCCTAGCACTCACATCTCACTCAAACCAATTTCTAAGAATACTATACACGCTCTTCAAAATTCGTCCCGGACCTGAGCGAAGACTTCGGCTGGATGGTTAAGGAGAGTGCTTCGGCGAGTATTGAAACTATAATAAAACCTTCTGTGCAGTGATGCTACCGCGATTTCCGTGATGACCTGGAGGGATTTTGCCGTTGCGAGTAATTAAGCAGTGCGACTCGTTGCACAGTCACATGCGCGAATTGCGGGAAGCAGTAAGATGTTATGTTTTCAATAGCTATTATTTCGTAATCGTAGTTTCAACGATTATTATTAGTTATTATTAAAGTCCAGAAATTGTTGAGATTTTCTTCGCATCAATGGTCTCTATGTTGTATTTTATGGGAGCAGGGTATGGTTCCATCAGCAGGTGCCTACGCCAGGTCATGAGTGGGCATTAATCTGAGACGAAATCAAACGAATATTTTCGTCAATACATGGGACGCAGGTTTTTCTAGAAAGGCGTAGATGTGAACTAGATTGAGAGTAAACCTGTCTAACGAAACTATGTTCACAAAGCAAGTTCTATTAAAATTGTTACCGATCTTTTTTTCTGTCTCTAAGGGAAATATTCTGCTATGGGGTTGCAAAGCTCATGTTCACGAAACTACATTCAATCCTGTAGTCAATTGGGCTGACAACTATCCACGGTCAATTCCAAAAATGTCGAGAAAATTCAAATCCTCCATTCGACATTTGAATAAACATCTCAATTCAACCTTATAACCACTTATGTGGTCCCATCCGGTGTGCACTGGTGCAATAAATATAGAAGCTTGGCTCGACCGAAGTTGTTTGCCAAACTTACTGGAATTCTGGATTACTTAACCCGTAGTTATCATATAATCCTACCATTCTCGAATTGCACTGAAACCAAATACACAAGTCGGCACGAATTCCCGACAATTATCTCTGGGACATGTGATATACTTCGCAAAGTTGGAGTGCAGAAACGGAGTCACGAGTTACTCCTTCAAACTACTTAGATATGTAATTTCACTTGCAACGAGTGCTTTTCTCACTTATACGCTTGGGAGGCTTAAAATGTGTGTGATGCCACAATAAGACACTAATACTGTTAGCATTTGTTCAACCGACTTAAATTACAGTTTGCATAACATATTGAGTTACAACATGTAGTAAACTCAGCTCCCTCGAAAAGAACTAGTTGGCAAGAAGTCGAGTAAGAAGGAAACCGTACTGTTTGGCTTTTGTAGCAATACCGCAAGACAAACTGCGGAATTTCCAGATGAACAACTTTATCTTATGTTTTCTTGGTGACTCTCTTAGGGTAGAGATGATTGTAATGTTTGCTTAGTTGATAGGATAAACATTGGAATCCAAATGGAGGTACTTATAGTAGAGGTATATTATATTTAACTGTCTTTGATTTAAATCGCCGCTCTTGAGGTTAAAACACTTAAATATCCTTCGCAAAGGGAAACATAATTATTGTTAAATTAAAATATGTCATTTTTAAGATTTGTTTGTAGATAAACTGTTCGATATTTTGTAATTAATTTAATAAGTTTTGTGTAAAACAAAAACCTAATTAAAATCGGTTTGCTATCTGTCTGTCTGTCCTTTTTTCTTTTTTGGCTTTAGAAGGTGGAAACGTTCAAAACCTACTGCTGGCTCCTGGCATACGGTCAAACTTTTTCTCACTAGAACCACCTCCATCTCCTTCGCTTACCCCGCGGGACTGCCATTTCGGTATTACGTCGAGGGGTAGGATCGGTTATGAACTGCGGATTTTGTCATTTGCTACTTTCCTTCGAAGCTCCTTCTTCCTCAACAGATTCTGGACCGCATTCTTAAATTTTTCCACCGCCCTCCAAGTTTTTTCAGAAGCTAACATTTAACCAACGATATTTTCGAGTAACAACCGCGCCCCGGCTTCAATTTCCGCTTCCGCTCTGTATGCAGCGAACCTCGGGCAGTAAAAGACAACATGCTCCGCATCCTCAGAAATCATCTCGCATGTCGGGCAATATGGGGAGTCGTCAAGCCCGACGCGATAAACGTATGCACGATACCCTCCGTGTCCGCTCAGGAATTAGGTTAGGCCGTAGCTAACTTCACCGTGCCTTCGAGTCATCCATTTTAAGACATCTAGAAAAGTCCTATGAGTCCAGTGTCCTTTAGTTGAATCATCCTATCTTCATTTCGTGCTAACGACGATAGATACAGGACTCGCCGATTGCATTTGATCGGTCATAGAGCGTTGACTTTCGTTCGCCAAGATATCGACCATGCCTACTACCACACATGCTGCTTCGTCTGATGTTTTACTGTAAGCGCACGTCGTTCGCAATGCACTCAATCGATGTGGGGCTGCGATTTTCCTTTTATTTACTTCTAGCTTTAGTGCCGATGCCCAGACTGGAGCTAAATAAAGCTAGATGGAGCCGACAACTCTCGATATAGCGAGTCAACGGATTTGCCTTGGACTACCCACGTTTGGTAAGATTCTTGCCAACAATGAAACAACTCCGGAAGCCTTGGTTGCTTCCTTCACTTGGTGATCAAAACTGCTTTGATTTTATGCTCTACAAGCTTCAGACCAACGTCTTCTAGCCAAGACTTTATTTTAAAAATTGCCTCGTTTGTGCGGATCTTGATTCCCTCAATATCCTGTGCCACGACAATCACTCCGATGTCGCCTGCGAACTCAGTCATTATCACTCCCTTGGGCAGTCCCAACTTTAAGATTCCATCATACATTATTATCCACAGGAGGGTACCGAGGACTGATCCTTGTGGAACTCCGCAAGTTATTCTATATTTCTTAGGTCCATCATCCAAATCATAGCATAATTGCTCCTTCCGGGGGGATTCGATGACTATGCGCACCAGGTATTTTCCTTTCATTTTATTTCTTTTATTTTCCTCCATTTTGCAGTATTGTAGACATTCTTCACGTCGAGATTAACTATCGCCCAAGATTTATTGGCTTCCACTGCTTCATCACCGTACTGATCGCATTGACAGTAAATCTTGTCTTTCGGAATCCGAACTACCTATCTGAGAGGCCACCTTTCTTTCCTGCAGACGATGCAAGTCTATTATAGATGACTCGTTCGAAAAGTTGCCGACGCCGTTTAATAGGCATATAGACCTATAAGACGAAGAAACTAGGAGAAGCTTCTATTTCCTCCACTTTTCCGGGCAAATCCCTTCTTTGAGGTACGTCATAAATGTTTCCGCAAACTTTTGTGGAACTGTTTTAACGGCCACTACCAGAGCTTTATTTGGAATGCCATCTAAACCTTAGTGGTTAGATTACCGAGCTGTCATACGGAAGGCCGCGGTTCAAATCTCACTGGTAGCAGTTGGATACCAGTCAACTCAGCTGTGAATGAGTCAAATCAGGGTAATAATCCCGGGCGAGGGCAATGCTGACCACATTGCCTCCTATAGGGTATCCTGTAGTGTAAGTGAAAGAAGTGGTCTAATACACTTCAATATCAATATCGCCAACGATTCGGCTTCATTTTCCACAATTTTTTGCGCCCTCCAGGACTTCTTCAGTGGTCATCTCGGGAGTTTCATAGGAATTTATCTAGACAGTGGACAGGTTGGATTCATTTGAAACTGTTGGAAAGAGGGTACTGAGAATATCCCTTGTATGCACCTTCTTATGAGTCGGAATCCACTTCCTTGCAAAACCTCTTGAAGTACTCAGTTTTACTTATATGGATGCAGTTGCAGGATAGGTTGCAGTTCTTTCCTCGCCTTCTTATATCGGTTGTGCAATTGTCCAAACTCAGACCGATTTCTGCTACGTCGACTGTGTTTCTTGGTGCGAAGTTCATCGATTTCGGCATTCCACAAGAAGTTGGGCATTCAATTATTGAGTACAGTGCGGTGTGTCACCTTTTCTTCTGCGTTTCCCGGCGGCATCGCTTTCTGTAGAAGTATTTCCTTAAACATCTTCTTGTCAAGTTTCTTGGATATCCCACCCGCTACCTGATACGTTTTGCACTTGTCCTACACTCCATCTGGAAGATGATAGCCTGACGATCACTGCGTATATATTCCTCGCTCATCTGTCATTGGAGAACATGACAGCCAAATATGTAAATGCCGCCTACATGGCTCGTGTGAGTCCATCTTCTGGGTTCGTGTCTTCGATTGCTCGGTTTCCGCAAGCCCAAATTGCCGCTTTCCTGATTCTATCACATATGAAGGCAACGCCAATTTTATTTGCAAACACGCTTTAGAACAGCAGGTCCTGGACTGCCTGACAATGACTGTCTGTCTGTCTGTCACCTTACATTTCAGAAACGGTTACTCTACTATTTGGCAGAAAGGTGGAACCTGTGAATGCAATTGCATGCACTCCGTAACATAGTTATATGCTGAATTTAAGGGAAGGGGGCATACATGCAGAAGGGGGGTTTAAAATTGTTTTCCAACGAGTATAGTCATGTGGAATATGACATGGAAGGTGTCAATCAGTATTTTCCGAAACCGATATTAGTTTTAATATTAACTGCGAAGAGGAGAAGTGTGGGGTCTGAAAGGAGTCAGTTACTTCAAAGACCTGTTCTCGGAAATTACCCAACCCAAAAACAATAAACATGGTGGTCTACGCCTCAAACTACCCTTCATACCAATACCTGCTTAAATAAAGTTAATAATAGCATAATTATTATAAATATATTTTATAGAAATTGACAGGGAACCCCCTTATATTTGTCCTAGATTCATAAACTTTTGTTGTCCTATGGAGCAAAATTCTAAAAAGTTTAGTGGAAATCACACTGTTGCTAACAGAGTTACAATATTTCAAAACTGTCACTTTTATGCAAATTTCCTGCATTCTAAGACTTTGCCAAGAATATGAGCCACTTGGAATGATATCGATTTTTAAGGGTACCTTTTTTGCATTATTTGCACAAAAAGCGATGAATATTGAAAAATTTGTTTTCATCAGCTGCAAAATTTTTGATTTTCATTTTCAGCCGTATTCGAGTCTATATTCTCAGAAAATAAATTAATAATAATAATAATAATCGTTGGCGCAACAATCCATGTTGGATCAGGGCCTTGAAGTGTGTTAGAGCACTTCATTCAAGACCGTAACGGTACACTAGCAGGCAATGTGGTCAGCATTGCGTTCGCCCGAGATTATTACCCTGATTTGACTCAGGTACTCATTCACAGGTGAGTCGACTGGTATCCGACGTCAAATCACGATACAAATTCCACTGCCACCAGTGAGATTTGAACCGCGACCTTCCGTACGACAGCCTTGGTAATTGGTAATGTAAAATTAAAAGCTTTTAGCTCCGGATATTAATTGGAACCGCTTCACGTCCGGCAGTTGGAGAACTCCAAATATGACCTTCAACGGAATAATTTCGCGTAAATTTTTTTCTTTAGCTTAAATTTTTCAAAACAATTCCCAAAAGTTGCTCAGAATATGACTTATAATAATACTATAATACTATAATGTCCAAATTTGATTGAATTCCTACTAAAAAAATTACAAAACATACTTGAAAAATGCGGTTTTCTCTTCAAACTCTTCCTAGAAGTACAAAATTAAACCGTCACATACGACATAATATGCAGCAGGTTGCAAGGATAATCGCTTTTTGCATCTCGATGTATAGTCCAGCCCTAAGATCGAGCGTTTTCAGCGCTTTATGTAAGTTCTGCGGGACTGAAATTACTACTGGGACTACTTCGATCTTTTGTAGTCTCCAAGTCTGCTTCATATCGTCTGCCAAGGGGCCGTAGTTCCGGATTTTTTCGTGCTGTTTTTCAACAGTGTTTCGGTCCAACGGTACGGCTACATCGATTATGAAGCACGCTAGATTGGGTCTGTTATGATTAACACTGTGGTCAGTGGCAATAGCATGATCCCACAGTAGTTTGACCTGATCATTTTCCAAGATTCTCTGCGGAGTATACTTATAGTAAGGATGGTAGGTTGCCACTAAGTTATACTTCAACGCAAGGTTTTGATGGAGAATCTTGCAGACGGAGTTATGGCGATTGGTATACTCGGCACTGCTCAAAATCCTGCACGCAGATGTTATGTGCTGGATGGTCTCCTCTTCACAGTTGCATAACCTACAACTGGAGTTGGTGATTGAGGAGTCGTGAAGAATGTACCGTTTATAATTTTTTTTTGGGAGCGAAGCATCCTGAATTGAAGTTAGGAATGCTTCGGTCTCATAGAAAAGTACACCATTTGTCAACCATCTGTTGGAGGCTTCGATGTCAATGCCTGACAACAACAAATTTTTGATATGACCTCCGTGAATGGCTTTCTCTTTCCACATGTCGATCTTCTGTTCGACTGAAGTAACATTCGACATGGGATCCCATTCTCTGCTTCTCAAGTTCAAAAGAGATAATTTATTATCTGCCATGACGGTAGCCTGATGTATTTGGCTAGAGGATTGTTTCTCTCTCACGAAGAGAGAAGTGCAACGTTTTTAAATCAAGTACCCCCCTTCCTCCCTGATGACGTAGGATAATGATCCTCAATTTTTCGGCAGTTCTATTGTGCTTGTTGTTGTTTGCAAGAACTACCCTTACCCGTCTGTATCACAACGAAAGTGTATAGAAGGACGGGAATGGCGAAGGTGTTGATTGCCATGATTTTATTTTTCCCGTACAACTCAGTTTTAAGGACAAGATCCAGACGCCGTTCAAATTTCCCCAGCAACTTAGATTTGATTATTGCCACAGCTTGCAATATGCCGAGGTATTTGTAGACGTCGTCCGAATCCATACCCTCAATTCGGATGTTATTTTGGCTGTATCCTTCATTGTCGGTTTATTTTTCCCGAACAATTGTTTTTATGCGACATTTTTCCAAACCCAACTGCATGCCGATATCCCTGCTGAACTGGATGGTGATGTCCAGCAAGGAGCGAAATTGGTTCTCGTCTTTGGCATACAATTTGATGTCGTCAATCTACATTAAATGGCTTAATGTACATTTCGACAATATGCCATACTTAACCTGGAATCCGTATTTGCTTTCATGCAAAAGATGGGATAGCGGATTCAAAGCTAAACAAAACCACAGTGGGCTTAGAGAGTCGCCTTGGCAAATGCCACGCCTGATTGGTATCTCTCCTGATGTTTGTGAGGATACCGATAGCTTCGTGCTCCAATTCTTCATTACTGTTCTCAGAAGAAGAACGACATTCGGGTTGATTTTATACAAGCGTAACACTTGTAGTAACCACGAATGTGATATGGAGTCAAAGGCTGATTTATAATCGATGTAGGCTGTCGAGATATTTCGTTTCTGATGGACAGCCTGCTTTACAGCTACCGTATCGATTATAAGCTGTTCTTTGTAGCCTCGGGAGCCTTTTGCACATCCTTTTTGCTCCTCAGCTATCAATTTATGAACATCAAGATGTTTTGAGATGTTTTTGCACAGAACTGAAGTGAAGACCTTGTAGATGGTGAGAAGACAAGTAATTGGTCGACATCTTGAAGGGTAAGAGGCACCCTGTTCCTTGGGGATGAGGAAAGTTATCCCCTTGGTGAAATATTCTGGAACGGCAATCATCTGATCGGCAGGATCGGCAATCATCTGATTAAATTGATTTGGCAATATCCTGTGAGTGCTCTTGAACCGCTTCAGCCAGAAGTTGTGAATCTTGTCAACTCCTGGCGCCTTCCAGTTATCTGCCTTGTCAAGGGCTGCTTCAAAGTCGATTTCAGTTAAGTCAGGCATGGTCATTTCGGGGAGGGCCTCGCATGAACGCATAAGGTGTGGGCGCCACGCTGCTTCTAAATTACAACGGCTGGATTCGCTCCAAACACTTCTCCAGAAGTCTTCTGCCTGATCCAGATCGAGGTTACTTTCCCTATCTGAGTTGGTTAGATTTTTGTAGAATCCCCGTTTGTTCTGGAAGAACGAGGTGTTGTCTGTCCTTCGCTGAAAGCTTTTCTGATACCTACGGATGCAATTGGAGCATACCGCAAGTTTCTGCTTCAGCACCTCGAGGATTTCTTCCATTGGCATATCATTGGACAGATGGTAGTTTCCAATGATGTTCGCAACGCATCTGTGCGCTCTTGGTGATGGATTTCGAGGGAGTGCTTGCGTGACACGACCAATCTCCTTTCTCAACTTTTCGACTCTTTTGTTGAGTCGAAACACCCAGAACGGTAAAGTCCTTCTCCGCATACCTCTGTTATTCGCTCTAAGATGTTGATTATCAAGACGAATAACCTTGGCAGCTGAAACGTAGATCAGGTTGTGAACCTCTGTAGCAGTAATCTCGCTAGCCAAATGATCAGTCGAAATTCTGTCAACGGCAGCAATGATGTTAGTAGTTGCCGAAGTAAACTTCAGTTTTGGGATCTTTGGCCTAGCGTCTGGGAGAATCTCAGCATACTCAGTGAATGCGACCTGGAATGCAGTCAAAGCCCCATTATAAACTGGGTCGACATCCCCAGTTACTAAGCTTCTCCTGACTACTGGAGTAACTTGTGTTACTCCTTTGTAACTTGTGTTACTCCTTTGACTAGTCCGGTAATTTGATGACTCCAGCCCGAGCTCAAGTGAAACCTCTTGGAAGATTTGTTGCCTAGTTGGTAAGGCAGCTCGGTTGTTATTCACTATCACCCGGTATTGATTGACAACGTTCTGTTCCGGAACATGACTTAGTTCCGAGAAGCGGGTTATGAACGCGTCATGGAGTCGATGTCTGTACCCTGATGGATTCGGTTCCAAATTCGTGACACGGTAAAAGGCGCGGATGATAAATTCGTTAAGTTGGTTCGTCCAAACCATACGACGCCTAGGTCTCCCCTGGTGGTTGACGGCATAACCGCCAAAACATCCAAGGGGTGTTGTTTAACGACCCTTAACCGTGAGGGGTACTGTCTTCGTGTCCCTGGGGTCCCATTAAAAGAATTTGAAATATTTTCCCCAATTCTGTTCCCACGAGTGTTGGGGAGGCAGTCAACCCTGCAACAGAGCCCCAATGCTGCAATGTCCCATGGTTACCTCCAAAGGTAGGGAAGGTATTTGGACGGGAGCCGCTGAAATACAGTGTAACGTCACTGCAATTCATCCGATAGGCGCGTCGATCCCTTCACCCCGGATTACGGATTTGTTAAGGAGGTTTACTCCCCCTGAACGGGAAGAATCTGTAAGGGACGACGAACACAAAGGGAACGTTCTGCTTGTCTGCGGCTACTTATTTGCAAGATTAACTTGCGATATTCGTAGCTGACCCGATGGGTCATGTCATTATCCGCAACCCATGACACGCGCCTGGTCGCATGCAGCTCTGCGTTTGCAACTCAGGTGAGGATAAACCTGGTACGCCGGGAATATATATACATATATATATATTTTAGCAGAATGTGGTCATGTGGGGAATTATATGAAAGGGCTCAGCAGAGTTTTTCGAAATTACATTCCGACATCAGCTGGTAATTATAATCCAAAATGTAGTCTTATTCTGAGAACATATGCAACTGCACAAAAAATTGTGCAGCCATCTGAACTGAAGGTAAGTGGGCTTCTTTAATTTCCATTTTTAAGATCAATTCTCAAAAAAACTTGAAAAAATTTGAAAAGAATATGACGGTGACTGGTTAAAACATCTAGACCTCACAATATTCGCTCTGGGGATATCTGTTCAAATAAAGCTACATACTTTTGTGAAATATTTTGAAAATTTACCGTAAAATCAAATCAAAGTTCGCTATAGACTCGTAATATTCTATAACAAAATAAGACAATTCTTCACCTGATCTAGATCAGTTCTTCGAGTTATTTGTGGCTCGTCGAACCTCTTCTTCGGTATCCTTAGCGAAATTTATATCCATTGTAGTGGCATGGTGGGTGCCTTCAGCGTTAATCGACTCAGCATGCTCCAGCATCTTAGGCAGGTAGCCCCCAAATTTCAAGCCAATATTCTTTCGTTTCAGTCTCCGAAAATTACACTGTATGGTCGCTCTATTGGGATTCGTTGAGTGAACTGAAAAATCATTGGTTACTTGTGTATGTTGCATTCTCTTGTCTGGAGTGGAGCAATATCGTCGAAAACAACTACACACAACAAAAAGTTTCTGCTTTAGGGTGTCGAAAATTACAACGACGGGGGATTGCATATTTTCGGTATATGCTCTGCATTTTATTTTTCACCCATCTGCTCGCACTGCCACTGCTTTGTTGATTCGACCTAGCAATGTCCTGCCGCAGTGAGCACACCGACGTTGCACCACAATATGCATATCCGCACACCGTCGAGATGCAATGTCATCATTGATTTGAAATAGAATTTTTCCAGTTGCTGGAGGTGCACAGATCCTGAGAATACCTGGTCTATGCAAAGGAACCGTTTCACAAAATTCTATACGCGCTCTTTGGAATTCGATCTGAACCTCAGCGAAGTCTTCAACCGGACGGAGAAGTAGAGTGCTTCGGCGAGCAGTTAGTGTTGTCACTGTTTGCAAATGGGGGTGTGTCGGGGTCCAAAAGAGGTCAATTACTTTAAGGACTCATTCTCAGAAACTGCCTAACCGAAAGATCTGAGAAAGGTTATAGTAATCCATGCACATGGTATCTAGGCTCGGAAATACTCCCTGTTATGAGATCTGAGATGATTCGTAGCAATACACGTTTTAATCGGAAGCAGGATTCTGGAAAGTTTGATGGAAGTTCGACTAATATAAACAAAATTATAACAGGTCGAATTTGACACTTTCGCGTCAAATTACTACTTCCAAAGAGACAAAATGTCAGTACCGCATCAAATCCAATATCGGGCATATTCAACGCATATACACTGCGAGTTATTGTATATATAAACGGAACCATCGTGTATTCAAATATTCTTACACAGCAAATAAACCAAACCTTTTGTACCTGAGACGGCCAGCTTCCGCTTTCCAACTTATTTATTTGTTAATATGAAATTTCACTGTGATCAATTGTTGCAAATATACTGGATGAATTTCTAATTAATCCGCACACGAAACAATCATCTTCATCCCCGATGGTCTTGAAATACTTAGGTAGAGAGAACATCCTGAAGGCTGCGTCTCATTTATAGAAGAGGCATTGGAAGTAAATTTGATCAGTCGTCCTTTCCTTCCTTGCAAGCATCTTCTGTAAATTCTCCTGAGCTCGGGTTTTTTGAAAAACATCTGAGCAGCTCATCAATTTTCTATCATCATTTGTTTTAATGGACGGTGGTATGGTATCCAACTGCATCGTTATCCAGTGGTAAAAAGTTGGTATAAAACTTGGAATTCGAAATGGAAAAATCTGAATTTAAAATGGAGAATTCTGAAACTGACTTGAAAAAGTCTGAAGTTCGTTTGGAAAATTCCGAATTTGACTTACAAAAAGCTTTATATAAGATATGTGAAGATTTGTATATGATATGTGCGTGGTTGAAATGTCGAACAGCATAAAATATTTCCACAAGTCTGGTAAGCGGGGCCAACGTGCCAGTTCATTGGAGCTGCACTTGAGTGTTGGTAAACCTATGCAGTCAGTTTTTGCTAGTTCTCCTCCTTTTGGGATTTCTCTATCGTAGTCATTAGCCGCTTGCAACCTGAATTGCAATTTTGGTTGTTCTCCACACCAAGAACATTACAGAGTGGACTCTAGTCACACTGCTTATCAGTAGCCAACTCCATATCGAGGAAACGTGAGACGCACAGTTGCTCAGCTCTAGCTTCGCTCTGGTAACGAATATTACGAAAATCATTCTTGAGTGATTTTAATGAAATCTTTAGCTTTAGGGCAAGATAGCTGATATCTTTTCGAATTTGTGAGCCGAGAGTTTTACTTGACTTTACTCCCTTTACAATTATTACTGTCTCGAAAGCTGTTATATCAGAAGGAAGCACATCTACACTATTTATGTACATAAATCGGCGACTTAAGTGAATGGAAAGTCTGCAAATCTGGCATTTTCCACAACACAATGAAATGGTTCAATATGAGCTTACTTAATGGATTTAATTGGTATCAAAAGTTATCGTCGGCAGGTGTGGTTAATGTAGAAAATTTTGGAGAGTTCTTCTTTTCAAAAGTTTGTTTTGACTTTCAGCGAAAAGTACAGAAGTATGTGAAAATTCCTTAAGTAAGCAGGATGTGAGTCTGATGTTATATGAAAGATTCAAGGTACATATACTCCTCTCGGAACGTTGATTCAATCTCCCACTCAATTGAAAGGCAAGTCAAAACTCTGCATGAAAAAAAGTTTAAAAGGGAAACGATTGCTTGCGTCTATATTCCACTGGAACTCCTTAAAAGTATTGAAAATTTCATTGAGGGAACACTCCAGAGCATATGCCGGGAACTGCTCCCGAATCATTGGAAACAAAACAGAGGCAGAGTCTAGCGAGTCCGCTTATATCATCTCCTTTAATGTCTTTGCAAATATTTGCAAAGTTAAGAAATGAACAACAGCGACGGCAGCTAATGGAGTTGATGTTTGTCTAAGATCCATGCCAGGATATTACTGTGCCAGCGGCTAGAGGATAAGGATAAGTCGGATGTGCTAAGTATGCGATTATTTTGCTTTATGGCAGAGCAAAGTTTTCGTACGCCAACAACGGCTACGGAAACATCCCGGCTTGGCGAAATTGTTTGCTATCCTGGGTTCTGAAGTCGAGAAGAAGAAAGCATATCATCCCCGAGAAAGAACAGTTCCTCGGAAAATTATAAGCACAAGACAAATGAGTTAGCATAATGTTTGCATATTATAGAAAAGTTTCGGTGTAGGGATCAGAGAGCGAAGGTATCTTTTGGTATTGTTTGCGTTTGGTAATGAATTCGACTAATTTCGGGTTTTACATTTATGGTTAAAAAATCGAATTACTTCTTTTCATTAGCTAAGTCTGGTAAGGTGCGCGGCATGAGGCCCCTTAGTGATAAGATATAACTGGTCCAAAAGTTATATTTGACATTTTAATGCTGATTCATCGTCTGTTGATTTAAAATGGTGAAAGCAAAATTGATGTTCCTTCTCCAGTTGTTTATGGTTAAACTGCAACTGCTCTTCGCCTTTACACATCAATGTTGAATGCAAATGAAAGCTTCTCCTTCCTTACGGTTTACTAGCTAGCCCTGAATGTTTGTATCCAGGTACATTTATCTTCTCTCATCTCTGTGTTCATTTAATTACAATGGAATTCTTCAGCTCCTCAACTCCCATAAATTCAGATTTCATCAGTGCCGGTATCAATGATGGCTGACCAACCCATCGTCAACAAGCTCCCTAGCAACAAGGCATCTGTTAAAGAGATGGTTTGCCAGGATAGTAAGTAGTAATTAGTTACAATTAGTGCCAGTGAATTTATGATTATTGCCCATCGAATTAATTACATGACTACAACAGGAGAAGTGCACTCTGTGAAAGGGCATTGCATCTAAGTTCACTGGGAAATGAAATTCCGCTTCAGAGGATATTTCGATGGTTCATTATTGGACTTTGTGCAATTGCTGTGCTATACCTGCAATAAATCGAAAATTAAATTAACCGGAAAACAAGTAGATAGAGCTTTAGATAGTTGCGGTTTGAAGAAATGATTGTGGCCATTAGTATTGCAAGCAGCACTTGATATATATTTTCACTTCAGAAGAATTATGTAACGTGATAATTGCAGATTGATGACAATTTTGATAAGTATTAGAAATTTGTCACATTCGGATGCTCTGTCGATAATAACTGTCAAGTTCGGTGTAAGCCGGTGATTATAATTAGGGCACATAATATGGCGTGACCTGGAGAATAGAGATGATGAAACGGGATATGTTCAAACTCCATCAAGTCTTTTGTGGTGGTATGAAACAGACACATGTCTTTTCATTATTGCTGATATGCGTCGCTTTCTAAGGATTATTATATTATTAAAATCGATTCAATGTCTGCCTCTCTGTCTTCTTGGTTTTCTTATGGAGGTGGGAAGCTACAAAAGACACTAGCAAGTCTATTGCACTTTTACCCACTAATATGAACTAAACCATTTTTCTGCCCCATTAATAAGGTGTTAACTTCACGGGATGGAGTTTATTTACTTTTTCTGTCTTTCGTCTATGTTTGGCATTCGTCACCTCTTTTGCTTTAAGCAGTTTATCCTAGATCGGCCGGTCTGTCCTAAAATTTATCACATCCGACTTCTCCTGGCATACCACTATTCTCCGGACAAACTTTTCCTGTAACAGCATTTCACCTAGAGTTTCCTCTAAGTTTCTCCTTTCTCCTCCATGATCCTCGGACATTGGAAGAATACATTATCTACTTCTCCGGGACTTCATCACAGTTGGGTACTGAGGTGAGTTGCACAATTTAAACCAATAAAGGTATTGGCAGTGTCCTCTATCAACCAACCCCCCTCTTTAGCCAAGTTTTAATAGCGGCCATTGCCTCACACGAGTATAACTCAGTATCTTTGAGATACTTTGCACCGTGGAAGCAAAGTTACTCCTTAGATCCATCGTCAGTATCAAACAATAACAGTGAGATAGGTGGAAATACCGATCATCCCGTGTAAGGTTCTGCCCGAATTGAATGCAATGAATGAGTGGCCACCACCATGCAATATTTTCTGATGCTGCCCTTTCCATGAATTGCATTTTCGACCAAACCAGTAACCAACTTCATGTCATCGATAGTTGATGTGACTTTACGGAACCCATACTACTGATCTTGAACTCGACGGCCAGGTCTATTATAAATTAGCTGGTGCAAGATTTCCCCCATAGTGTCCACAAGAAGTAAGGGCCTACTGGAGGTTGACGAGCCTTAGGGAGCAATACCAACTTCTGTCGTTTCCATGATGCATGAAGGATCCCCTCGGACATGCATGCTTCGAACAACTCAATCAGTATATTCAATCTGCATTGCACGGCAAGCTTGAGGGCCTCATTCGTTATGCCGTCCTGATCCGGGGTTTTACTCTCGTCTATTCTTCTGCAAACCTATAGCAACTAGTCTCAGGTGACCGGCAGAATTACTCTCGTATTCAGAGGCACCTGCAAAACGTCAGTGCCTCCATTTTGCTTGGGGAGTAACTCTTGGATGATTTTTAACAAGAACGTAAAGTGAAACATGTAGCCTTACAAGTGCCCGACTTGTTAAGCTAGTCTAGACACACCTCCATGAATCCCAACGTTTTTTATGATCGTGGCTTTCGGCTCCTGAATTGTGGCCCCCCGCAGTTCAAAGCTGATTGCCTAGTGGTCGCTGTACGTGAAGTCTTAGCTAACTTGCCAGGGCATATTACGCGCCTGTGCATGGCTAACAAAAGTCAAACCTATAATTAAACCAGAGTTCGTTTCAAATAGGTGTTTACATCACTTCCGTCGGCCAGAACTATATCTAATCCTTTAAGTTAGTCTCTTTGTTGTCCTGCTCGATGGCCCACGAAATAAAGTCACCAGCTCGTGACCTCGCCCCTTTCCATTGAGAATAAGCTTGTCTAACAGGTCTTCAAATTCAGCAATATGTGGCTCGGTGGGGCGTAGAAGCATTCGCTTATGATGGCAATCTCCATTTCCGATTTGTTTACGCACTTCACAGCCACACTTCAAAGGCCCTAATCCATTCCTTTATGATGCCCACAGCGCCCTCTAGCGTGGCAGCAGGAAAACACCTTTAGAGATGGGTGTATAAACTGCCCTGTATTTCAATAATGAACTGTGCGATCCGGGTAGAAAAATTACTATATACGCTCAAGATATTAATAAATCTATGGTGAAAAATTCGTATTTGTATCTTCATCCAGTTCTTCACGAAAAATTTCTAAAAGAAGCCAAAAAAACACGGCCTTCACACGGGATGACCCCTTTAATAAATTTCTGTTTGGTTGTTTTCGGCCATAAACGATACTGTGTTTCTGCCGAAATAGGCTAAATGCCTGCCATCCGTCCTGTTGGTGTACTTCATGGGTAGTACCAAGTCCTGTTTGGACTGTTAGTTTGCCAGGGCCAGGGGGCAAAAAAAAACAACAACAGCAATAATTAATTCCCCAGCGGACCTACCATTACTCAACCCCTTTTATGTGATTCTCGAGGTCTCAAGGTACAACACTGAGATTGGAGTGTGTACAGAAGTATCGCCGTATTGTCAGCGAAAGTAGAAGTAAAAAGGAACACAATCAGCAGTATAATAATATAATAAAGCAGACGACCGAGGGCACTAGCTTGGGATATCCTCGCTTTGAAGTTACATTCTCGTAAGGTGAAAGTGTTTGTTTACTAGCAAATCCCCTGCTAGTCAGATAAGGCTCGAGATTCTTGTAGGTATTCGTGGATATATTTGGTAGCCTTTGAACAGTGGCCAGTGTATCTAGCGCGGTTAATGCGTTGGGCAACATCTAGTTCGGTGCCGCCGTCGGCAGAAACAACGCTTCCTCGATATACAAATTGATCAACATGTAAACAATGCATAAACTGAACAAAGTCACCGATAACAAGAAGAAATAATATCGGTGACTGGAACATCCGGGATTTGTGTCGGTGCAGTGCGGGACCTTTTGCGCCACCATATATGATATGATCTTTAATACGTGCTAGGATTAGCTTTGCTATTATCTTTGCGACGGAGAGGAGCACGCTGATACCCCTCCAATGGTCACACTCAAAATGGGTCGCTTTTTTACAGTCTTAACGATCATCATTCTTCATCTTTCTGGGAAATGTCTCGGATTCCTTAAATCCGTACGGGTAAAAGAAGCATATCTGCAGCAACTGATAATAACTTTGCGGGGAGACAATCAAATCCCCCTTTACTCCATTTGAGTACATAGGTACTTAAATGATTTCTTTTCAGCTTTCAGTCCGTATCGTATGTTTCGGTGACTAACCACTTCATCCACAAGAGCACGAACTTCACCGGATGTAATACTGGTCAGGACCCCAGTGAAGGGCTCTTTCCACCTTCTCAGTTGTTCATCATCGCCGCAGGACCATCGAAAGATTTGCGATCACATGCAAGCTCTTTCGTGGCATCTTCCTCTCCCCTGACCAGAGCAATTGGAAATTCTCCCTGTCGATATCGGAGTTCGAGCGCGTCGCGCCCGCGATCACTAGCGCATTGATCTACTTCGACGACCCCGCCATCAGCCAGATCTTATGACGCCAATTAGGGAGACTACCGGCGACCTGTGCAGCACCCGAAAAGGGAGCCACTATGCTCATTGATGTTCTCAGGCGCGTTACTCAGTTCATCTGCCGTTCGATCAGCAATGATAGCGCTCCGACTACCGGACTCCGGGTAGTACAAGGGTCGCAGCTCCAAAACCCCGCGAGAAATGAAAGACGCAACCCAATTACGAGACGCTGAAAGTTGCAGAAATCCATGAACCTCCCACCATACTTCGCTTATGTCCAAAATGTCAAAGTTATATCGCTGGACTTCTCGCTTAAATTGGAGAAAGCGAGCACTCTGACGATCCTCGCTACCGTTGTAGGGGAGCGTACACATATTGCAGAAACTAATCATATTCCGTTTTCATAGCCGTGAGGTCAATCCCTATCCGAGGCGTTGTTGACGTTTCGGTAACAGTAGCGTTTCAAAATCTACAGGTTGCTAACTCACAATTTTCCATCCCTTTTAGCCACCTCTTACAACAAGCAGGGAAGGCTTTCAGTGTATTCTTGAGCCCCAACTCACAGGACGTGGGTAGGTTCATACAAGACCTTGGCCAATCCTTGTGCAGCATCAAGGAAGACGCCGAACAGTACTTTCTACATTCCAAGGCACAGCTTATCTCGGAGGCTAACCTATGAACTTGCTCAACAGTTCCATGATGTGCTGACATTGCTAACACATATTTCGTCTTACCTTCGTTAATGTAGTGCACAGGATCATGTCTCACCTGCTGGATCAGAATGAAGGCAGGTTATACATCTCAGTTGTTCTTCAGAATAGGCCATTTAAAAAGAATGGTGTCTCTTGAATTTACCTCAGTTTTACCCTGGTATAAAGGACGGCTCAAAGTCGATGAAAAGATGGTGCAACTGATGGTCATATTCCAACAGTTTTTCCATTTCTCACCGCAGTGAGAAAATCTGAACTGCTTGAAATGAAGTCTCTTGTATAAGCAGATGATGTTTTGGTCGTATAGGACGATCCGACCTAGTAAGATGGCGAACAATATCTTACATCTTTGTTCTCCCACACCGTGAGCATAAGTTGATGAATCATCATCATCATCATCAACAGCGTAACAACCGGTATCCGGTCTAGGCCTGCCTTAATAAGGAACTCCAGACATCCCGGTTTTGCGCCGAGGTCCACCAATTCGATATCCCTAAAAGCTGTCTGGCGTCCTGACCTACGCCATCGCTCCATCTTAGGCAGGGTCTGCCTCGTTTTTCTACCATAGATATTGCCCTTATAGACTTTCCGGGTGGGGTTATCCTCATCCATACGGATTAAGTGATCCGCCCACCGTAACCTATTCAGCCGGATTTTATCCACAACCGGACGGTCATGGTATCACTCACAGATTTCGTCACTGTGTAGACTACGGAATCGTCCATCCTCATGTAGGTGGCCAAAAATTCTTCGGAGGATTCTTCTCTCGAACGCGACCAAGAGTTCGCAATTTTTCTTGCTAAGAACACAAGTTTCCGAGGAATACATGAGGACTGGAAAGATCATAGTCTTGTACAGTAAGAGCTTTGACCCTATGGTGAGACGTTTCGAGCGGAATAGTCTTTTTAAGCTGAAATAGGCTCTGTTGGCTGACAACAACCGTGCGCGGATCTCATCATCGTAGCTGTTATAGGTTGTGATTTTCGACCTTAGATAGGAGAAATTGTCAACGGTCTCAAAGTTGTATTATCCTACCCTTATTCTTCCTGTTTGACCAGTGCGTTTTGATGTTGTTGGTTGATTCGTCTTCGGTGCTGACGTTTCCACCACATATTTTGTCATACCTTCATTGATCTGCAGCCCAAGATCTCGCCACACGTGCCGCCTGCTCGATCTGGATGAAGGCAGTTTGCACGTCTCGGGTGGTTCTTCCCATGATGTCGATATCGTCAGCATAGGCCAGTAGTTGGGTGGACTTGAAGAGAATCGCACCTCTTGATTTACCCCAGCATCACGGATCACTTTCTCCAAGGCCAAGTTAAAGAGGACGCATGATAGCGCATCCCCTTGTCGTAGACCGTTGATGATGTCGAATGTTCTTGATAGTGATCCTGCTGCTTTTATCTGGCCTTGCACATTGGTCAGGGTCAGCTTAGTCAGTCTTATTAATTTCGTCGGGATACCAAATTCCGTCATGGCCGTGTACAGTTTTACCCTGGCTATGCTATCATAGGCGGCTTTAAAGTCGATGAACAGATGGTGCAACTGTTGTCCATATTCCAACAGTTTTCCCATCGCTTGCCGCAGAGAGAAAATCTGATCTGTTGCTGATTTGCCTGGAGTGAAGCCTCTTTGGTATGGGCCAATGATTTTCTGGGCGTATGGGGCTATCCGGCCTAGCAAGATAGCGGAGAATATCTTATAGATGGTACTCAGCAACGTGATACCTCTATAATTGCTGCACTGTGTGATATCTCCCTTTTTATGTATGAGACAGATAATGCCTCGTTGCCAATCGTCAGGCATTGATTCGCTGTCCCATACCTTGAGCACAAGTTGATGAACCACTTGGTGTAACTGGTCGCCTCCATATTTAACCAATTCGGCTGTAATTCCATCGGCTCCTGGCGACTTATGATTTTTTAACCGATGAATTGCACGGACTGTTTCTCCTATACTTGGTGGTGGCAGTATTTGTCCGTCGTTTTCAGTTAGCGGGGCCTCCAACTCGCCGATGTTCTGGTTGTTCAATAGCTCATCAAAGTACTCAACCCATCGCTCTAATATGCCCATTCTGTCGGAAATAAGATTTCCCTCTTTGTCTCGGCAGGATGAGCATCGATGTGTATAAGGCTTCATCCTGCTGACTTGTTGGTAAAACTTCCGCGCCTGGTGCGGTTGCTCCCTGTACTTTTCTAGTTCACAGACTTATTGGTTCTCCCAGGCTTCCTATTTCCGTCTGTGAAGTCGCTTCTCCGCTCGACGGAGTTCGTAATAAGTCTCTGCGCGTGCCCGCGTTCTTTGAGAATGCAACATTACTCGATATGCGGCAGTCTTCCGTTCCGTTGCTAGCTTACATTCATCGTCAAACCAGCCGTTCCGACTCCTTTTGCGGCTGGGGCCAAGTATGTTTATGGCCGTATCCATGATAACGTTCTTCAAGTGATTGTGAAGATCATTTGTTGATACTTCATCTCCAGGTCCACTGTTAACTGCGGTTATTGCGGCATCCATTTCCCTCTTATAGGTGTCGCGGAGGGTTGTGTTGTGGATGGCTTCAGTGTTCACTCTCACCTGATTGTCAGAGGGGATTCTAGGTGGTATTGTTATTCGAGCTCGGAGCACCATGCCAACAAGATAGTGATCCGAGTCTATATTGGCCCCCCTATATGTTCTGACATTCATCAAGGCTGAGAGGTGGCGGCGTTCGATCAACACTTTGTCAATTTGGTTGAAAGTGGTCCCGTCTGGAGAGGCCTACGTATGTTTGTGGACCGCTTTCCGCGCAAACCAGGCACTTCCAACAACCATTTCGTGTGACCCTGGTAATTGAATAATCCGCAGTCCGTTATCATTTGTTTTTTCGTGTAAGCTATGGGAGCCAACGTATCGCCTGAATAAGGGCTCCTTCCCTATTTGGCTGTTAAAATCCCCAAGTATGATTTTGATATCATATCTGGGACAGGCTTCGAGGGTTCGTTCTAATGCCTCATAGAAGGTATCCTTCTCCGACTCCTCAGTCTCCTCTGTAGGGGCGTGAACGTTGATGAGGCTTATATTTCTAAACTTGCCTCGCAAGCGCAGAGTGCATAGCCGTTCGCTTATGTTTTCAAAGCCGATAACAGCAGGTTTCATTTTTTGGCTGACTAAGAAACCTACTCCGAGCACATGGTTTACTGGATGACCGCTATAATAAATAGTGAAGCGGCTCTTCTCCAGGAAACCGGTCCCTTTCCATCGCATCTCTTGTAACGCTGTTATATCAGCCCCATATTGGGACAGGGTATCGGCTAGCGCACGTTCCATGAGAAAATGCGCAAATCGTTGATCCGTTGTCGTTGCCAGGTCCGTCGTTTTAAAGTCCATCCTGTCCGAGGCTCCTTTCGTGGCTCCGTAACTTCGGTTTTCCGTGTAGGGGTGTCAGCCCTATCCAGCCCCCAACCTGGAGGACCAGTTCGTACAGTTTGTCCCGTTTTTAGGCGCGGGAGACTCGCCTTAATCCTTCTCCGTCTGCAGCTTTTCGTTACGAAAGAGCTCGCAGCGGTCACCACGTGGAGGTGGAGATAGGGTTTGATAGTAGAGCTGTTGGTATTGATTCAGCAGGCATTTCCCAGGTTTTATGCTCCATCGTAGGTACTAATCCACGTTTCGCCCTGGGAGCTATACTACCCTTTGACCACCAAGTTGATGAATCGCTTGGTGTAATTGGTCTTTTCCAAATTTAACAAGTTCAGCTGTAATTCTATCGTCTCCTGGTTTCTCTCAGGCTATAGACAATTTAAATTGAATAAATGTCGTGAATATGGGCTTCATATAATTTTTGCCTGTTGACGTTGTTTAATGATTCCATTGGGATTGCTGACGTAGCTCGCGTAGGAATAACTGATGCACTGCGCCCTATTCAGGGGCAACGATATATAACAAATGAGCTTATAGCTAATCTGATTTGCAAGAGAGCACTTACCAATCAAATGGGATTTCGCTATCCTTGATAAGGCGGTAGAAGATACCTAGATATGTGTCGTGGTCACTTCATTGTTCCATCATGATGAGTAAAGGGACGATCACTTCCTCTGACTATTTGGTCTCTGCAATCACGCTCTCTTCTAAGTCATCAGATTTCTTCCGTGCTTCATGCGAACCACTATCCTAAGAAGAGTTACGAATAAAATAATTGCAGATTTTCAATGATATTCAAATGGATTTATCCATTCAAGCAAGCTAACATCACGCCGATGTGCTAATCAAAAGACACAAAAGACATACAAACTTCAAGGAACACTCACTACATATCTAGTTTCTGAGCAAGGAGGACTATGTAGCTATTCGTGTCTGCAGCAGAAGCTCGTGAAACGAATGATATTAAAAACGCAAAGAAAGTAAATTTTGGCCACTTTGCCGCCTCAGTCTTTGAATTCCTCAGAGTACACAGTAAATACTTAATAACAGAGAATTTAAAATAGCTCCCGAGTTGATACTCACTTTCTGCACACTCATAATGGACGCATTTATTTCTGCCTGGAAGTTGTTAATTTTAAATCAGTTGTGAGATTTTAGATTTTCTACTTGGCATGCTATGCTTTCATCATAAATTGCCCGTAGTGGATTTAAAAGGAAAGGATAAAATTTCTTAATTTGTGCCATCTCGTTCCATGTCGTCTGGATAAGTTACTTATCCGAGGTTAAGCCAATAACGTAGATTGCTTTTATAGCCATCGACAGAGGAAAATCAGCTACTTTGTATTAATGAAGGCCGTTGGAGCTATTTATTTATTTTATTTGATGTCTCCGTTCTCGCTGTTTTGGGGATATGACGATGGCATGATGACAAAGTAGTGGGGATGGTAATGAGATGATGTTTCTGAACTGAGTTGATCAAAGGGATTGCTCAAATTGGATTCTGGATTATGAAATGGCAATCACTGGTAATAATTGCGTCTCTGTGTGATTTGTATTCAGGATTGCAATGGAAACAGCGAAATGGTTATTTTATCATTCTGTTTTATTTCTTGAAAGTTATGAGTCCCGTCAATTTTGCCATGTCCGTCTGATCTATGTCGGGTTTCGAATATATGGTTTTGGCCGGGCTTAAATCAAGCAATGGAATTAAACATCTAGGCTTCGGGATATCTATTCAGGAAACAACAAGTCCGCTTAACTCTGATTCAAGCATGAGCATATGAGGCAGTTCATCTTCCGCGAAAATTGCCTAGAGTTTAACTTTGGGATTAGTATCACATTGAGCGGTTTTCAAGCAAATTGCAGTTTAGTTGCAAATTGCGTGTCGAAAATTGCTCGAGAATATCGGCATCTTAATAGTGAACTAAATAACTCATTTTAGCACGGATTCTTGCGGACAAAACCAACGTTTTTCAATGCCTGAATAACCGCGCCAAAAAAATGGTAAAATTTCTGCAGCTAGTGTCTTTGGATATCGATTCCACCAGTCAGCCATCCGACACAGGCACAGCAGCAGAAAGTTTTTACCCATAATCGATCACGCGGAGATTTATCAGTCTTAAGCAACTTTTGCAACTTCCATCTTATATAAAATATATCCTCGAATATGCACGCTTCAAATAACTCAGCGAACATGTTCGATGTGGATTTCAGGATGAGCTTATGGGCCCTATTCTTTATTCTATCCAGGCCTTTGTTTTTTGTCGTCTTATTCTCCAACAGCTCATCTATGGTTACTGCTCAAAGACCTCTGAATAACTCCTGGATGATTTTCAACAAAAGGGTAGGCACGTAATCTGCGGAGATGACTGGCCTCTGAATTGTCCCTTCATAACTCTTTAGGCGCTCCTCCATGATGCATCCGCCTCAGAGCAGAGCTTCTTAAAGTTTTCCCTTTTGCTCCGCTGGATGGGCAGTTCGAGATTTTTGTGGATTCCTTAGTATGCATGTTTCCTTTTGCACCTCATCAATCTTACCAACCT
Organism: Hermetia illucens; assembly: GCF_905115235.1. Taxonomy (NCBI): domain Eukaryota; kingdom Metazoa; phylum Arthropoda; class Insecta; order Diptera; family Stratiomyidae; genus Hermetia; species Hermetia illucens. The sequence continues at coordinate 92,555,317 of NC_051849.1, read as the reverse complement.
CTGGGCCATTCGTCTTGACCGGTGGCTATTTCGCCCGTAGTTGGGTCTTCTACTCGGGAATGTTCATCTCCAAGGCATGGACGTGTCAAATGTCTTGGAGATGCACCGTGCGACATGGAGACTTTTTCCACGGGGTCATCAGCCTCAGTTAGTAGTTCCGGCCACACTTCCATGAAGATCTGCTTATCCAGTGTTTGTGCGAACCAGGCTGATGTCCTTCTCGACTTTAAGTATATTGTTTGCCTATCGTGAGGCTGTCTCCTAAATTATGATTGCCTGGTTATCGCTGTGGGTGTAGTCCCCGCTAACGTGTCAGGTCATACAACACATCAGTAAAGGGCTGGCAAAGGTCAGTCTAGGATTGAAGCAGACCTTCGTTTTCAAAAGGTACTTACGTTACCTCCGTCGCCACTAGCCTTAGCAGTTTGGTCTAGACACACTTCGATGAAGGTCCGCTCATCAGCTGCCTTTTTAGAACAATCTAATGCCCTTCTCAGCTTTGGGTATGCTGTTTCCCTATTGTAGCTCTACACTGATTCCCGTCTAGAGTTATCATCTAAGAGAGTCCAACTTGGACGACTATACTTTAGACACTCTGTATAGCCTTAAAATCTTTTCTTCTCCTTCCAGCTCCTCTCAGTAGTTTAAACAGTTTTCATTCATACTGCTCTTACAAGCACGGTTCAAAAGTCTGATTTCCTGAATTTCTGCAGTTCCATCAAGGAACGGTTTTACGGCTTTAACCTCCGGGAATAGGAGAACCTTCTTCATAGCATTCTAAAAGTGTACGATTCAGAGTTTCTCATTAATCTCTTAGCGCCAATAGATCCTTTGTCGCCTAAATAGCTGCACTTGATTACCAAGAGGTTCCAATCTGTTTTCCTAAGGTTCCATCTTTATATTAGAGACCGTCCGCCTAAAATAGTTAGATTGAATTCTGGGTATCGGTGAGTTATCTGACTGGGAGACTTCGGCTAGTACCCGCCAGACTGTGATCAAATCTAACCTTTAAAGCACAGATTGTTAGATCAAATGCCTGACTTTTTCTCGACCGCACGAATATAGGAGCGCACCCTGTTTGGAGGGAAGTTTGCTCACCAAATATAGTCGATGGAAACATTAGCGAAAAAGCAAAAACACTCTTAATTATTTCAAATTAGTTAAGGGTGGAAACACCGCAAAATTACACTTACACTTAAAATCAAAACAAGCATCGAAAATGCCACAGAGGACGGTATGGTCGACGATGTGACCATGCCCTACTGGAATTCGCGAAGTGTACAAGCGAAGAAGAAAAGGGCGGTATGTGTCTCAACTTGGTCATCCAAGGAAAAAACGAAAAAACGAAAAGCTAGCGCTGAAACTGTAAGGACTCCTCCAGAAAACAAACTTGGCGTTTCGAATCCTACCCAATCGCCATTCAGAAAAGTGAAAAATATCTCAATCCATTTCAAGAATTAAGTTTTTTGTGATTTTGTTTGATGCCGCTTTTATGATCTGCCGTAGCTCACAGATTTTCCAAATAGTACACCAACAGAGATTTAATTTAAAATTTCAGTTTGTAATACTCCTAACAAAAGTGTTTTATAAGTATGTTTTATGATGAGCTGCTTTTATGTCAGCACTGGTGCTTCTCCTGGAAGTCGAAGGCTGCGAAGGTTTAAATGACGTTTGAACGGATTCTTTCGGATTCGATTATACATACCAGTTTTTTTTGCCATTTTTCTAACGTCATCAAACGTAGACTTAGATTTGGCTATAATTAGTCTGGTTTACAGGGATTCGTTGTTGGTTCATATTGTCAACTCAAAGTTAGAATGGAGGATCGACTCCAAATTAACTTTGTAGCGGTAGTAGATGTGCCGTTCGATTGTACGCACGCTCGATTCCTCCGCCTCTAAACGATTTAGCGCCATTATTTCAACTGTTCTAATTTTAATTTCATACCTTCATGGACTCGTTATCCTGTTAAAACTGAATACCCTAATACAATCGACTTTTATGTAATATCACATACATTGATCTGAATGCATTCTATTTGCACACCTGTATCAAGATACTCTGCATCAACATACATTTGAAAAAAATTAGTAAAGTCGGCCCATGTCAGCCATATCCCACATCTCATATATTTATCGACAAAAGGATATATAACAAATATTATATTATAAATAAATATTTATTTAAGCAACATCAAGAAGACCATCATAAAAGGCAAAATTTATAAAAAGCAGGTCGAACGAATCCACGTTCTGCGAGAATACGCAAAGCGGGTTAGACCTATGTATGTCGCTTTAATCACAGCTATTAGCTTCTCCCAAGTGCCCCTCCTGCCTAGAGGACCCTAGATACATTCCTTTTCTACGTTATCGAAAGCCTTCTCGAAATCGATGAAGAACAAGTGAATTGGAGATCCGAACTCCGTACACTGCTCCAGTATGATTCGTATGGCATTGGTTTGCTCAACGCGGGAGGATGGGGAGCGAAAACCAGCCTGCTCTTTGTCAAGCAAACTTTTAAGATGACCTTCAATGCCTCCCAGGTTGCAATCTTTGCGACGGAAGTATGTGAATATTCCCCCAATTAACGCACTGTCTTTCTTTGAAATCTTCACGACCATCCCCTTGTTTCACCCACTGGAAAGATCTCAGATTCCCAGGATTCGCTAACCTGACTAGATGAACGTTACCGATCCGTTAAAACTGACCTTATGGCTGACTCTACGCTCCAAGAAAGCGCCGCCAATGATGAGGCGGTAGAAGCCACGAAAAACTGCGTACCGCCCACGATTGTCATTTCGGCTTCCAAGCCTGTGTTTGATGACCGCATATAGAAGCAAAGTGCTATCAAGGTCCTACCATTATCGCAATGCTACCTTCAGGGAACATCACCCCCTCATTGAAAGCCTCCTGCTCCTCTGCATCGGGAGTCTCCTTTAAACCGCATATATTACTCACTGTTGGAAAAATAAAGAAAAATGGGAGCCAACCGGCAATTGTGTATTGTATATTTCGATTGTTTCGTTTAGTCCACCGAATTAGATCAACGAGCGAACACCCATAGCAGTTTTCCCTTTGTACAGCCTCTATGAAATCTTGCTCTCATCAATTGCTTTCCAATATATATGATACGGATCCTAGGTTCTTAGTCGGGACCTTACCGCTCTTACTGTTTTCGTCGTGTGGACCCCCCCATTGTCTATCCACAAGACGACAATCGAAGCCACTTCGGTGATGGGAAAAGCAAGCACCCTATTATACATGAAATTCACAGCAGGAGATATCGAACAGAGCCCTATTATATCGCCGCTGTGACGATGTACTCTTGGGCTCATCTGTTCCATACCAGACAGTCCTCCCTGAGAGGTAATTTTCGACAAAGTGGTTAAAATCCAGGAACATTTATTGTTGGAAATTTTATCTTTACCATTATTTAAATATCTAAAAATTATTTGGTCAGATGAAAACAACATAAATCGTTTCCAATTAAATGGTGAATAACAGTACTGGTGAAGGCCCGCCCACTGGCAATACAAGAAATGCTGAACCATGGTGACCGCGTATGGCGTGTGGTCCACTCTATAGAATTAATGAAATAGTGGAAGGGGAAGAGTAGCTTGCGATCTTAACAGAGAACTTGCCTACAGTATTTAATGAAAGTGAAATGACAACCGGAAAGGTGATCTTCCAAGACGAAAATGATCGGGAAAATACCTCCCAAAATTGTTAGGGAATTAATTTCAAACCAAAAATTTTGCGTGGCCTGTGCAGAGCCCATATTTTATTGCTATGGAAAATTGTTGGGAATATTTATAATAGAAACTTTCAGATCAGATATCAGCAAAACATGTTGCCAAACTCTATAATTCTCTCTGAAATGGAATAATAAATAATAGAATAACAATTGAAAAAAAGAAGGGGGTAATGGACTAAGTACTAAATTTCCTCATCATCAGAAGCAGATTTCAAACTTTTTCAATGCCCTCCAATAAGTTTTGCTTTTTTTGACAGCCGTATTCGACTAAACGTGAATCAAACGAGGTTGGTCAGGAATATCAAAACTACTGATGCAATACACGTTACGCGGTTACTCGTGGAGAAACACCGCGAAAAGCATCCACCTCTCTATATTGCATTTCGGTATCTGGAGAAAGCGTCTGCAGATAAACTCACCTGGTAGGTTCTGCGTAAAACCAAGTGCCAGAAGAACTCGTACGTTGGGTGAAATTGCTCTACCACGATTCGCAAAGTAAAGTTCGTAGTGCTGCGGGTGTATCAAAACGGCTTCTTGTCTCTGTCGGTGTTCAACAAGGAAATGATGTTGTCACTACTCCTCTTTGTTCATGGTGGGAACACTGTCAAACCGGACATCAAACGTCCAGCGCCCTATACTCTGCTTTTTGATGATGATGTTTTCCTTGCGTCTAATAGTAAAGTTGATCTCAAACACTTTATCCAAAAGTGCAATGGTCGCCTTAAGCAACACGATCTCAGATTGAATCTGAATAAAATAAAATAAAATCTGAATAATGACGACCAATCCTCATGAAGCAAACCCTATCACTGTTAGTGGCAGTGGCCTGCCCAGAACCGGGAAATTTAAATACGATATCTCGGGGTAATGAATTGAAATGAAATTAAATTGCTTCACACACCTGAATGAAGTGGCATTCCACAACTGGTGTTCTTTGTGATATGACATATCAACAAACATCGTCACCCTATCGTCCTCTATGATTCTGAGTGTTGGGCGTCTATGAAAGATAATGAACGACGTCTTGTCGTAATGGAGACGAAGATGTTGCTTTGGACTGGACGCAATGATTAGAGCCGAAAAGAAAATGTCCGCAATCGATAAGGGGTTCCACCGATCGTGGAAAAATTGCGAGCGAGGCGTCTTCAATGGTATGGTCATGTGATTCCCCCTAAAGAGAACTCACTTGGCAAGACTAGTCTGAACATCGAACTCGATTGTAAGCGATCAAAAGGCCGGTCAGAACAACGGTAGTTTGATACGCTGGATGGAGTTTTGATCGCCTTGCAACTGCTTCCAAATCAAGCCTTTGAGGGAAATAAATGGCGCAACCGATCACGATGAGCCGACCGCGCATGTGAACAGAGCAAAAGCTAAAAAAAAAGAAGAAAGTTAAAATTTTAGTTTTTGTTTTATTATATATAATGTTGGCTTTTGAGATTGAAATATAAAAAAATTATCAATTCAATGAAGAAATTGTAATAATTATTTGTTTGATTTTCATTCTCCCAAAATATTATATCACTTTTGCACCTATTGTATATAAGATATATATATCGTTGCCATTCAGCCCTTGGTGGGGTCGCCTTTTCCAACAAGCATGGAGTACTTTCTTGTGGTTCTGAACGATTTCGCGATAACGTTGTTTAAAGAGTCTTGCCAAAATATTATTTAAAAACAAGGTATAACATTTTTCCTAGCATACATAGAGCGAAGTTTTGAGATCTCCAATATCCTCACTGTCAATCAATGGTTTTCGATGAAGAACTACGAGAAATTTAAGGTTATCGATATCAAGACTAATTACTACAGCGGCTGCTTTAGAATGCTTCAAATTAGTTAGTTAGATCCCACTTATTGAGGTTTTGTGAAAAACAAAACCTTATTAAAATCGATTCAATGTCTGTCTGTCACACGCACTTTTCTCCAAAACGGCAAACGGTAAACAGATGGGAACTGTGAAATCCCACGCATACAATGAGTGGCATCAATTTAGGTAGAATTTAAATGAAAGGTCTCGATTTGTAATTTCCGAAACTGACATTAGTTTTGGGGTGAATTGCAAAGTGCGTGTGTAAGGAGTCAACATGTACGCAGTTAAAGTGAGACAGGACTCATTTTCGGAAACTACCCAACCTAAAAATCCGAAAAAATCAGGGTGGTGCGCCTAGATGAAATCTAGGCCTCAAAATATGTCCCATTCCGATATCTGCTCAAATAAACTTACTAATAGTATATTATCAACTTTTAGAAATTGACGAAAAACTCCCCTTAGCTTCTTCCTAGGTGAACCACGACATAGAGGACAACCTCGTGGATACGTGTGCCAAGTTTCATGAAACTTCGACTATTAGTGTCAAAGTTATAGTAGTTCAAACTTATCAATTTCGTGCGAATTAACAGCATCCTAAGCCATACAAATAAGATGCTGACGTCATAATTAACGAAAATAATTGAAATTCGAGTGAAATATTAAAATTCCCTTCAAGAAGAATCTAATTCTCCCCAACCTATTTAAGGTTCTGTGTGAAACAAAACCTTATCAGAATCGAGTCGGTGTCTGTCTTTTTTTTTTTTTTTTTTGAGGAGGTGGAAATCTTTAAAAGACACTGGTCTGGACACACCAGAGTGTGAGATTTTTACCCACTAAAACCACCCCCGACTCTCTCCCTGCCCCGCGGAACCACCATAAGGTATTACATCACGGGGTGAAGTCAGCTCACTCTAGCTTAATCCCATTTCTTCTATATCCGGCGCACGTGACCGCGCTTTTCTCCTTTCCTCTGCCTTTCGCAATTTATCTTGAATAGATGCGATCATGGAGTTGACCGCATCCCAATTCTCTTGATGTGCTACCATTTTCGGCACCAGATTTTCTGGTACCAGCATCTCTCCTAGAGTCTCCTCTAGATTCGTCCTTTCTTCCACAAATGTCAGACAGTGGAAGAATACATGCTCTGGGTCCTCTGGGTCCTCTGGGACTCCCTCGCAATTTGGACAGTCGGGTGAGGTCTCCAATTTAAACCTGTGAAGGTATTGGAGATATCCTCCATGTCCCGTGAGAAACTGGGTGAGATTATAATTAATCTCACCGTGTCGTCTCTCCAACCACTCCTTGATGGCAGGAATGAGCCTGAGAGTCCACCGACCCTTTCCCGAGCGTTCCCACCGCTCTTGCCATCTATTTATAGATCTCTCCCTCTCAGCGTTCTTCATCTGCGATAAGGGAGAGATTGGCTTCGCATGGTATATATTCGCCATCTCATCTGCCAAGATGTCAAGATGAATGCTGCATCATCTGAGACAGTCCTGAAGGCAGAGCATACCCTCAGAGCTGTCCTCCTGTAGACTGCATTCAGTTTGCTAGTGTTAACTGGCATCCGCAATGCCTCGCTCCAAACTGGGGTCGGATAGAGCATGATTGAGGTTACTACCCTGGCTATAAGCAACCTAGAGGTATGCCGTGGCCTCCCCACGTTCGGCATCATCCTCGCCAGGGCCATACTGGTAGTGGATGATTTATCACATACATACTGTACGTGTTGCTTATAGCTGAGCTTCCTGCCTATCACCACCCCCAAGTATTTGATGGTCGGCTTGGAAGTGATGATATGATTCCCGATTCTAACACAGGCGTAATTTCTCTTCCGGCGCTTCGTGATGAGGACCGCTTCTGTTTTTTCCTCCGCAAGCATCAAACCAGAGCTCTCCAACCAGCATTTGACACCACTGATTGCCTTGCTTGAGTATAACTCAGCATCTTCAAGATGCTTTGCGACAACAACCAGTGCTATGTCGTCAGCGTAACCCACCACTGTGGCTTCCTGCGGAAGAACATCGTTGTACATGATGTTCCACAGTAGTGGGCCCAATACGGAGCCCTGTGGGACACCCGCGGAAACAACGTACTCCTGCGGTCCGTCATCAGTGTCATACCAGAGCCTCCTTTCAGTTAAGTAACTATCGACGATAGCAGCGAGATAGGCGGGAATACCAACCTTCGCTAGGGATTTGCGCATTAGATTCCAATTGGCCGAATTGAATGCATTTGTCACGTCCATCTATCATCTATGCATCTACCACGCAATATTTGCTGGTACTACCCTTTCCGTGGATTGCTTCTTCGGCCAAGCCAGTAACCAATTTGATGGCATCAATGGTTGATCTGGCTTTTCGGAACCCATACTGCCGATCTGAAATGCCGCCTTAGCTCTCAACAACCGGGAGTAATCTATTATAGATTACCCGCTCTAACATTTTCCCCACCGTGTCCAAAAGACATATGGGTCGGTATGACGATGGTTCACCTGGAGGTTTACCAGGCTTAGGCAGAAGTAGCAACTTCTGTCGCTTCCAAGCCGTTGGAAATATTCCTTCGGACATGTACGCTTCGAACAACTCAGCGAACATGTCCCGTCTGGATTTCACGGCAAGCTTAAGGGCCTTATTCGGTACTCCGTCTAGACCCGGTGCTTCATTGTCTCCTATTCTACCGCAGATCTCCAGCAGTTCCTCTCTGGTGACTGAAGGAATTGCCGTCACATTCAGATGATGATTTTCAGCAAGAGGGTGGGACACGTGTTCTGCGGAAAGGAGCGGCCTCTGAATCATCCCATCACTATTCTATAAGCATTCCCCCACGGATTTATGTCCGCTTCTGAACAGAGCTTCTTAAAGCATTGCGTCTTGCTTCGCTGGATGGCGAGCTTGAGGGTTTTACGGGCCGTCTTATAGGTGCATTCTTTCTGCCCCTGATCGACTCTACCTACCGCCCTCTGAGCCGCTCATCTGGCTCGGTGGCAGGCTGATCGAAGACTGGTCAGTTCATCACTCCACCAGTAGTTTGGTATTCTACTGGGGAATGAACACCGCCTAGGCAGAGACGGTGTCTGCCTGTTTGTCTGTCTGTCTGTCTGTCTATCACACCCCATTTATTCGGAAACGGCTAGACCGATTGTAACGAAAATTGGTGAGAGCATGTAATCTGGTGTTCCCTTTACATGCAGTAAGTGGCGCCATCTTGCGTTGAGTTTAAGGAGGGCTCCCCATACATGTGAATGGAGGGTGCAAATTTTTTTTTTAACAGAATGTAGTGTGGGGTATCAAATGAAAGGTCTCAATCAATACTTTTCGAGTTTAGTTTTTTTGCCATTTGTATATAAATCTCTAAATATCAATACCAGTTACTCCAAACAGACATATGAATGTATTTATATGTATATGTAAAAGAAACTTTTGGATAGTGCCTTATTCAGATAGATATGTTTGTACATTAAACAAGCGTATGTATACTTTTATGCAGAAAGTAAATCAAAAATAGATGTACGGTCAGTTTATATACATGCATATAGAATGCAGTCTTCGGTAATAGGCAATGTTTGCTTGCTTAGCGTAAGCATAATATCTACGTCTGTAATATGTAGGTATTTCTTGTATTTTTAAAAATGAAGGCATATTTTGGGTTTTTAGCAACATATGAATGGAAAAATGTGCATCGAAACTTTCTTACATAAGATGAACACAAAATCTTTATACCCGAAGCGCCAGCTTCCAGTATTCTGACTTGTATTTCAGATAAGACCAAACTTGCAAATTGATTGGCACAAGCCGGCAAAAGAATTGACAAGATTCAATCTCAGTGCCCACTGCTTGACAGCATTGAGAATGATGTGCAGATTGTGCTAGATACAAAGCTGAACTAGAACCTCAACACGTGTTTGCTCCTCATCTGAAAGCCACGGTGGGTACTTCTACATATTTGGCCCATTAACGATTTGAAAACTAAGCCCACCGTTCCGGTGGTTCCTGCTTTTGTCGGTGAAGTTTAATATCAGTGTATGCCTAACATTAGAAAGGGCCTTAATGTCAGACAGTAACGAGTCCTTTGAGCTGGAAGCAGTTTTTTGGTGAGCTCCTGGAACCGCCCACATTACATAGCATCTGGCACAAATTATAGTTTGTAAAGGGTTTTGATAGCGCTACATGCTACACGCTTTTCCTCGGCGAGTAGTGTACTCGCCTTAATATTCAACACTTCCAGTCAATTTCTAGTCTAATGACTTCTTTGATTTTAAAGTTCAGGTAACACTTTCAGCAAACCGGTTTGATTAATTGACTTCGATGTAACTCTAACAACAATGTTGCATTCTCTCGCTCGGGCACAACAAAATAGATTTTGCAAAATTAATTGCACCCATTATTCACTGGAGTGTAAATTTCGCCTTAATTAAAACACAAAATTACAAGCCAATTAATTGCTTCGTTAGTCACAGCTAGGGATGGAAATACTACACCAGTGGCTGAAATCCTAGCACGGCGCAGTCATACATGCACTGTACCCTGCCTGAAATATGTAGAGATTGCTTTCATGTCATCAACCTTGCAGGCCAGACTACTATTCAGGATTTCAGTCCGAAAACGTCTACTACATTTTCAGTGCTATGAGTTCTACAGAAAAACGAATTTAAATAAACGCAAACGTACACATAAATGGAGGAGCGGCGAGGCAAGAAAAATCATATCCGGCGTCAGGAACTTGCCGAAGACGTTGTAAGCGCAAATCGGCATCCTGTTTACAAAGTAGCAAACATCCGATGATGTCGATAGGCCCTTTCTTTGTATCATTGAGGTTTCCTTGTTGTTAGTCTATGTAAGGCAATTTTCCCGATTTCGGGAGGATAGGAATCAAAACTGCCGGATGTTGGAAGGATTTCGGGAGATTGGGAATGTGAGTGAAAGATTCACATCCACGTACGTGTACTCAATATTCATGTAAGAAAATGGAGAGGTTGGACTTTCGATAACCACTCGCCACCCTCCTCAATAGCAGGACGGGATATTTGCGAAATGGTTTTTGAACCAGTGGCATCACGTGACGAAAGCGGATGTTTGTTTAATCAAGTGAATTTGAATTTGGTATTAAAACTCCGCGGGATTTTCTATGCTCGTGTTTCAAATATTCAATAATAATGAATACTGGTTGGCTCATAATCTAAGGTGATGTAGATTGCCACTTACTATCGAAGACATGATGTCGATTTGCTTTCTTTTCATGAAAAAAAAGCATAAATTTTGTCAGCCGGGAAGCCCACGCAAGATAAATAATGTCTAGCCTCCATTCATATTCGAATCTGCACGTACGGACATTTTCAGATGACTTTGAATTTACATATTTTTCAATCGCAATGAGAACTAAAATTAGAATTTATTGCAAGAGTTTCCGTGAGAATCATAGATTTGATATTTGTTTCCGAGGTGAGAGGCCTGCGTAAAGCCTTTATGGATCAAGCCTTGCTTGGTAATGGTGAGTTTCACCGGTAGATGATGGAACATTGAATTTTATGGAAGTTTTTTGCTTGTTATAGGAAGAATAATATTTGGAGAGTTGAAATCACATAATCAGGCATGCGAGTTGGTCAAGAAATTCGTATGTGAAAAGGAAAATAAATGTACTCCATTCCTTTATTTAAGGAGAGATATATATTTAAACCGCAAAAAACAAGCCAATTTTCAAGATTTTTTTCAATATTTTAAATAATGCGGTCTTAATAAGGTATAGGTATGCATCTAAATGAAAGGTTTGATTTCTGTTTTACACTTAAAACAATACCATATAATAATATTAATATTAAATATTTTCCATTTGTTAGGTTCAGCCAGAAGCACTAATATATAGAAGAATATATAGAAGATATATAGTTCAAAAAGCCCACGGACCCTCTTCCCGTCCAACCGGACCGAGGGGCGACCAACCTAAGGATGGGCTGAAGGCAACATCCAAAGGCCCGCATCACAGCGATGATGCGTTTTAACGCAAAGTGTGTGCGACCATGCGAAAATGTATTACTACATCCCTATTGTCGCAAACACTTCAGCCAATGACGCGGAGGTCCTACACTACAGAGACATGGATCTTATATTGAAGACAGTGCGGATCAAGACTGAAACCCATTAGGTCAGATTGTTACTGGACAGGACTCTTCGGACTATAGCACAGGTTGCAAGGATAACTGCTTTTTGCATCTCCATGTATAGTCCAGCCCTAAGATCGAGCGTTTTCAGCGCTTTATGTAAGTTCTGCGGGACTAATCCCGTCGCTGAAATTATTACTGGGACTACTTGGATCTTTTGTAGTCCCCAAGTCTGCTTCATATCGTCTGCCAAGGCGCCGTGGTTCCGGATTTTTTCGTGCTGTTTTCAACAGTGTTCCGGTCCAACGGTACGGCTACATCGATTATAAAGCACGCTCGTTCTTCCTTCAGAAGCAGAACTAGATCGGGTCTGTTATGATTAACACTGTGGTCGGTGGCAATAGTGTAATCCCACAGTAGTTTGACCCGATCATTTTCCAACATTCTCTGCGGAGTATACTTATAGTAAGGATGGTAGGTTGCCACTAAGTTATACTTCAACGCAAGGTTTTGATGGAGAGTCTTGCAAACGGAGTTATGACGATTGGTGTACTCGGTACCGCTCAACATCCTGCACGCAGATGTTATGTGCTGGATGGTCTCTTCTTCACAGTTGCATAACCTACAACTGGAGTTGGTGATTGAGGAGTCGTAAAGAATGTACCGTTTATAATTTTTTGTTGGGAGCGAAGCATCCTGAATTGAAGTTAGGACTGCTTCGGTCTCATAGAAAAGTACACCATTTGTCAACCATTTGTTGGAGGCTTCGATGTCAATGTCTGACAAAAACAAATTTTTTATATGACCTCCGTGAATGGGTTTCTCTTTCCACATGTCGATCTTCTGTTGGACTGAAGTAACATTCGACATGGGATCCCATTCTCTGCTTCTCAAGTTCAAAGGAGATAATTTATTATCTGCCATGACGGTAGCCTGATGTATTTGGCTAGAGGATTGTTTCTCATAGAAAAACTCACGAAGAGAATGCACTTGATTGTAGTGCAACGTTTTTAAATCAAGTACCCCCCTTCCTCCCTGATGACGTGGGATAGTGATCCTCAATTTTTCGGCAGCTCTGTTGTGCATGTTGTTGTTTGCAAGAACTACCCTTACCCGTCTATTGACAGATTCTAAATCAGTATTACTCCACTGTATCACACCGAAGGTGTAAAGAAGGACGGGAATAGCGAAGGTGTTGATTGGCATGATTTTATTTTTCCCGTACAACTCAGTTTTAAGGACAAGATCCAGACGCCGTTCAAATTCCCCCAGCAACTTAGATTTGATTATTGCCACGGCAGGTGTTGTTGCTTGCAATATGCCGAGGTATTTGTAGACGTCGTCCGAATCCATACCCTCAATTCGGATGTTATTTTGGCTGTATCCTTCGTTGTCGGTGTGTTTTTCCCGAACAATTGTTTTTATGCGACATTTTTCCAAACCCAGCTGCATGCCGATATCCCTGCTGAACTGGATGGTGATGTCCAGCAAGGAGCGAAGTTGGTTCTCGTCTTTGGCATACAATTTGATGTCGTCAATCTACATTAAATGGCTTAATGTACATTTCGACAATATGCCATACTTAACCTGGAATCCGTATTTGCTTTCATGCAAAAGATGGGATAGCGAATTCAAAGCCAAACAAAACCACAGTGGGCTTAGAGAGTCGCCTTGGCAAATGCCACGCCTGATTGGTATCTCTCCTGATGTTTGTGAGGATACCGATAGCTTCGTGCTCCAATTCTTCATTACTGTTCTCAGAAGAAGAACGACATTCGGGTTGATTTTATACAAGCGTAACACTTGTAGTAACCACGAATGAGATATGGAGTCAAAGGCTGATTTATAATCGATGTAGGCTGTCGAGATATTTCGTTTCTGATGGACAGCCTGCTTTACAGCTACCGTATCGATTATAAGCTGTTCTTTGTAGCCTCGGGAGCCTTTTGCACATCCTTTTTGCTCCTCAGCTATCAATTTATGAACATCAAAATGTTTTGAGATGTTTTTGCACAGAACTGAAGTGAAGACCTTGTAGATGGTGAGAAGACAAGTAATTGGTCGACATCTTGAAGGGTAAGAGGCACCCTGTTCCTTAGGGATGAGGAAAGTTATCCCCTTGGTGAAAAATGGTGGAACTAAATCAGGATCGGCAATCATCTGATTAAATTGATTTGTCAATATCCTGTGAGTGCTCTTGAACCGCTTCAGCCAGAAGTTGTGAATCTTGTCAACTCCTGGCGCCTTCCAGTTACCTGCCTTGTCAAGGGCTGCTTTAACGTCGATTTCAGTTACGCCAGGCATGGTCATTTCGGGGAGGGCCTCGCATGAACGCATAAGGTATGGGAGCCACGCTGCTTCTAAATCGCAACGGCTGGATTCGCTCCAAACACTTCTCCAGAAGTCTTCTGCCTGATCCAGATTGAGGTTACTTTCCCTATCTAAGTTGGTGAGATTTTTGTAGAATCCCCGTTGGTTCTGGAAGAACAAGGTGTTGTCTGTCCTTCGCTGAAAGCTTTTCTGATACCTACGGATGCGATTGGAGCATACCGTAAGTTTCTGCTTCAGCACCTCGAGGATTTCTTCCATTGGCATATCATTGGACAGATGGTAGTTTCCAATGATGTTCGCAACGCATCTGTGCACTCTTGGTGATGGATTTCCAAGGAGTGCTTCCGTGACACGACCAATCTCCTTTCTCAACTTTTCGACTCTTTTGTTGAGTCGAAACACCCAGAACGGTAAAGTCCTTCTGCGCATACCTCTGTTATTCGCTCTAAGATATTGATTATGGAGACGAATAACCGTGGTAGCTGCAACGTAGATCAGGTTGTGAACCTCTGTAGCAGTAATCCCGCTAGCTAAACGATCAGCCAAAATTGTGTCAACGGCAGCAATGATGTTAGTAGTTGCCGAAGTAAACTTCAGTTTTGGGATCTTTGGCCTAGCGTCTGGGAGAATCTCAGCATACTCTGTGAATGCGACCTGGAATGCGGTAAAAGCCTCATTATAAATTGGGTCGACATCCCCAGTTACTAAGCTTCTCCTGACTACTGGATTCATGGAGTGCCTTACAGGTGGAGTACTTGTGTTACTCCTTTGACTGGTCCGGTAATTTGATGACTCCAGCCCGAACTCAAGTGAAACCTCTTGGAAGATTTGTTGCCTAGTTGGTAAGGCAAATCGGTTGTTATTCACTATCACCCGGTACTTGTTGACGACGTTCTGTTCCGGAACATGACTTAGCTCCGGAAATCGGGTTATGAACGCGTCATGTAGTCGATGTCTGTACCCTGATGGATTCCGTTCCAAATCCGTGACACGGTAACAGGCGCGGAAGATAAATTCGTTGAGTTGGTTCGTCCAAACCATACGACGCCTAGGTCTCCCGTCACTGGTGGTTGACGGCATAACCGCCAAAACATCCAAGGGCGAAGAGCCGCTCTGATATTGTTGAACGACCCTCAACCGTGTTGGGTACTGTCTTCGTGTTCCTGGGGTCCCATTAAGAGAATTTAAATTGTTTTCCCCAATTTTATTCCCACGAGTATTGGGGAAGCAGTCAACCCTGCAACAGAGCCCCAATGTTGCAATGCCCCATGGTTACCTCCAAAGGTAGGGAAGGTATTTGGAGGGGAGCCGCTGAAATACAGTGTAACGTCACTGCAATTCATCCGATAGGCGCGTCGATCCCTTCACCCCGGATTACGGATTTGTTAAGGAGGTTTACTCCCCCTGAACGGGAAGAATCGGTAAGGGAGGACGAACACAAAGGGAAACGTTCTGCTTGTCCGCGGCTACTTATTTACAAGATTAACTTGCGATATTCGTAGCTGACCCGGTGGGTTATGTCATTATCCGCAACCCATGACACGTGCCTGGTCGCATGCAGCTCTGCGTTTGCAACTCAGGTGAGGATAAACCTGGTACGCCAGGAGATATATATATATATATATATATATATAGAAGAAGTTGAACCAAAAAGGTAATTTGAAAAAACACTGTTTTTAGAAAACGTCTTTAAAGTTTCGATAATTATTAGGCCTTACCTTAGCGACTTCCTCCCGCACTGTAAAACTTGAGCTTGCTTGTAAAAGTCAGTATATAAGGTAACGTCAACCAGAAAAGTTGCAGGCGTGAAATCATTAGTAGAAAAAAGTTGCACGAGAATTCAAACCTGTGTCAGCAATTACAGGTCTCGCGGCAATTGATGCCTGGAATGTGTCAAAAAATCATCAAACCAATAGTTAAGAATGCGGAACTACATAAATTGAATACCGGGCGAACCTTCATGTATTTTAAGTTCGATTTTGTAATTAGTCGTAAGTAAACTCTCAACCTGTAAAGATCCAAATAAATTAATTTTTTTAATTAGTTCGTTGACGGTTTATTAAGGGATTCTTTTGGATTGTTTTAGAAATTTTTTGTGATCATCCTAAAGAAAAAAGTAAACGGCATTTTAACGTATAGACTTAACTACAGTCCGCAAACTAGGATTATAAAAGTAAGTTACCGTGAAGTAATTGTACAGGGTGCGGCAGCATAAGTTCCTTTTTTAAAATGCGCGGCACTCAGTTAGTTGATGTCATAGCGGAGCGCTAGTGGTCTCGTTCAAGAGGGGATACTGTAAAGTTTTGTCCCGACATGGTTCAGTCGCCATCATGTGTTGGAATAGTGAGGAGCGTGCCTTTGCCGTTCAGGTTTACTTTTCATGTTCGGATGTTCGGTTATTGCAACACAGCGTGCATTTCGGAATCGCTTTAATTTAGCCCCGTTGTCTCCCGTCCCAGACCGCAAATCAATTGTTACATGGGTCACTACATTCAGATAAACTGCAAGTGCGACAAAAGGAAGAACTGGAGTCCCTCGGCCCGTTAGATCACCTGAGAACATTGAAGCAGTGAGAGCGTCAATGTTGCGATCGCCACGGCGTTCTGCGCGAAGAATTCTTCGTGATGATAGTGCAGGAACTTTCAGAACATGACTTCAATTCTCGGATGAACGCGTGTGAGCTTCTTCTTGATGTCGTTCCCGAGGGTGCTATTGTTTTTTTTTAGCGATGAATTCCATTTTCATTTGTGTGGGTCGGTTAACAAACAAAACATGCGCTACTGGGCTGACACCAACCCTCGGGAATTGCATCAAAAGCCTTTGCATTCACCCAAAGTCACAGTGTGGTGTGCAATTTCCTCAGCTGGAATTATTGGTCCCTGGTTTTTTGAGGAAAATAAGGTTACAGTGACAGTGAATTCGGACCGGTATGCGAACATGCTACAAAATTTTTTTTTCCCACGGCTAGAAAATTTGGATTTGGAGGACACTTGGTTCCAAGAAGACGGTGCAACAGCACACACTTCAAGAGCATCGATGGCTGTTTTGAGGGAACACTTTCCAGAGCGCCTTATCTCAATTAGAGGCGATTTGGAATGGCCGGCACGCTCTCCCGATCTGTCCCCTTGTGATTTTTTTCTATGGGGTTTTTTGAAATCCCGTGTTTATGTGAACCGTCCAAGAACCCTACAAGATTTGAAGACCAACATCCAAGAAGAAATTACCAACATAACACCTGCTATGCTAACAAGAGCCATGACAAACGCCAAAAATCGGTTTACGCAATGTATGGAGAATGGGGGACGTCTCCTAACAGATTCGATCTTCAAAACAATGTAAATAAAAACTTTAGACATGTACCTACATTATCAAAAATAAATAAATATCTTCCGATGCATACAATAGTTTTTATTGAATTTTGAAAAAAGGAAGTTATGCTGCCGCACTCTGTATTTGCGTAGGTTAATTTTCTCGAATTTTGTCCTGGTGACTATTACTTTTGGATTATTTTTAAGGTTTTGTGTGAAACAAAACCTTATTAGAATCGATTCGATGTCTGTCTGTCCGTCTGTCTGTCTGTCTGTCCGTCTGTCCGTCTGCCTGTTGGTCTGTCTGTTTGTCCGTCTGTCTGTCTGTCTGTCTGTCACAGCCGATTTATTCGGAAACGGCTGGACCGATTGTCACGAGAATTGGTAAGAGTATGTGATCTCCCGTTCCCTTTACATGCAGTAACTGGCGCCATTTTGTGTTAAATTTAAGGGGAAGCTCCCCATACATGTGAATATCTGCATAAATAAAGTTAATAATAGTATATTTCCACATTTTAGAAATTTACCCGGCACCCCCCTTATGTTCATCCCAAAAATTAGTATAGGTGTAACGAAGAACATGGTGCACAATTCGATCAAGTTTGAAGAAAATCCAATTATTATTAACAAAGTTATAGAGGGTAAAACTTTACAATTTTTTGTGGATTTCGTGCATTCTACAACCTGCATTACGTCATCATCACATATCAATTCGTCAATACCACAACGAAGTAAGTTCGTATGAATTGGGTGGAAAGGATTATTTTGTGTTAGTTTTTTATTTATTCATTTGTATGTGAACATCAATTATTCGAACGAGACATGTGACATGGACTTTGCGGGTAGTGCCTAATTCAGATAGATGTAAGAAGTAAATCGGAAATATAGGTACGATCAATTTATATACGTGCCTATATGTGTACAGTATTCGGTAATAGGCAGTTTGTTTGTTTAGGGTGAGCGTAATATCTACGGCTGTAATATGTACGTATGTCTCGTAGTTTGGAAAAATATCAAGAAGTATGTTGGATTTGTAGCGCGGAAGATAATTTGTGACGCAAATTTCTAAGCCTATCCATTTCCATTGCTAATCCAAATAATATCATCAGGCAAGCTCGGTTAGGGGCCAATGTACATCCGGCAATTCCTGAGGAAAGGGAAATCCCATATAATCCGCATGTAGAGCAAAACCGCAAAATTTTGAATGGCTCATCAGATTACATTAAGCGCCTCGTATCAAAAAACATGCAGGTTCATAGTAGGCAGATCCTCAGTACCCTCATAAATCCTGCATCTGACCCAAAACGACGCGGATGTTCCCGTTCACATCGGAGATAATAGTGATCTTTCTGAAATAGACAGGATCCCAGACGTCGTAAAATGCTTACGACGGTTCTCGGGGGAAGCTGGAGAGT
Organism: Hermetia illucens; assembly: GCF_905115235.1. Taxonomy (NCBI): domain Eukaryota; kingdom Metazoa; phylum Arthropoda; class Insecta; order Diptera; family Stratiomyidae; genus Hermetia; species Hermetia illucens. The sequence goes on along the minus strand of NC_051849.1, from coordinate 92,536,600 downwards.
TCAGCTCGTGGAGGGTGGACCGAATATTAAAAATGTACGAAAATCTCAGAGGAACACAGAAATATTACGGAATTCGTTCGGTAGTTCGAAACAAGATAGTGAGCCACGCTGATATAGCTCTCGAATCCTACAACACCCCTCTGAATTGGGAAAAAAATCTAAATGTCTCATTATGCACTATGCAGATGAAGGAGACATTGACACTGCCGAGTGTCAGATGACCACTCTGATTCAGGGTACAAGGACCATATTCGAATTTTACCAACTTGTTTATCACCACCTATCTCTGATTCTTAATAAGTTGTCTTCGATGGATTTGGGTTCAGAGATTATGAGAGTCATAACCTAGGCGTACAGAGACAAGGGTTTGTACAGTTTTGTACGAGGCCCAAGGGGTAATTTGCCTCAACTTCTAAATGTCTAAGAACTAGCTGATCTGCCACAAGCACTTCGTCTTTGTCTAAGGGTGATTACCGCACCCAGCATGGTAACAATTCACAGAGTGTTACTGAGAGAACAATTTTTTCAGGCGCACCACTTGTTCCGCCAAGAAGGAATCAGAATCCTGTGCCACATCCGGTGGCGGTACCTAAGCGGGTGTTCTACCGAAACAATTAAAAACAGCCGCCTCCAAGCATGCTATCAGCGCAGTCCTGTCTCATGACAATAAACCAATAACCTTCTTGTCTCGAACGTTAAATATAACGGAGAAAAATTACGCGCCCAACGCTGTAATCGTAGGTTTATTTTCTCTTTGTCTTTGTATGGGTCCTTTACAGATCATCAACCTCTTACATATACACTTTCTAACAAGAATAATAATAGTAAAACAAAGAGATGGAAAACGATACTCGAGAAGTATAAGTACGAGCTAAAATATAAGCCCGAAAAGGAGAACATTGTAGCTGGCTGGCGCTTCGAGTGAAAAGTTTTCAAGTTATTTGTGAAAAACCGTTGAACAATATGCTTTTTTTTATGGGAGATGTTTGAACGTGAATTACTCAAAAACTACAACTTGTATCATACGAAAAATTTTTATGAGATTTTTTTGCTTCAAATTGACCATTTAATCTACTTCTGCGGTTATTTTGAAAAAAAATTACACCCCACAGGTGGGGTGCCATACCCCCCGAAGAAGGCCCACATTGGCACTATACAACTTTCGGCCTTGACTGAAAGAATTCGGTTGAATGCTTTAATGAGGGGATTAATACGGAACTCGCATTCAGCTTGGAAGAAAGAAATGATGGAATAAAATTTTATTATATTTTAATTATAAGAAAGATCACAACTAGAACAATGTTCTAACATTCTAACTAAAAATTGTAAGAATTGGAAGCATACATTGCAACTAGAGTGAATTTTTTCGACACTATCGATCCAAAGGAAATACAGCTTCTTTTTCTTATAAAACTTTTCAATTTCTTCATATTTTTATGAATCATACAGGCAAGTAATCTATACTGCAAGATTGTTATGGTTGAGAATTCCAGTTATCTATAACTTGAAAGACTGTTATCTTGCTCGGGTATCATCAATATAAAGTTCCTCGCTGTGTGATAAAATTAAGTTTAGGTGAGTGGGGTAAGTAAATCCATTCAGTCATAGACATTTTTTTAATAATAAGGTTTTATTTTACACAAAGCTAAAGGAATATCTGGAACAGAATAAATATTGAGTTGATCTCACATGAGCCACAGTCCATAAAACTGTAAACTAAATGAACATTTTTCCCATATCTTGGCCCAGTGGAGAACATTTTTTATTTGCAGCTAAATAACCAAATACGTATCCTTCATCGTTAGTTTCCGTAACGCTTCCCCTATTCCAATATTTCTTTGCGTAACAGTTGTTGACAGCAAGGCTATCACGATCGGTTGCTAAAAAAGTACATGTCATCACTTCCTATTCTCAATTCACTCTGAGAAGAATGGTTATCCAAAGGAAGAAAGGTCTTGACCCGTAAACCACGTTTTTTAAAAACATTTCAACCTGGAACGAAACTTGTACAAACAAAGAGTACCACAATCATTTAAAGTAAAAAGCCTTCAAAACACGATCAGGCCGCTCTGGCCGGACCGGTGGCGGGAACGTGAATAAGTGAATAAGAGGCCGGTAATCGATTGCAAAACGATTCAACCAGCCGGAAAGGAGATGATGCAAACTGATACGTAGGAAAACATTATTTATACAACTGACAGGGCCCCCGCATTGTGTATGGCCATCTTTAAGGAAGTATCAGTGGGATATTAGGTTCAAACTAGCCGGAAAGCGGAGGCTCGACGCTTCAGTCATGGAAGGTTTTTTGATGTCTTGTTAACTATATTTAAGCTTGTACGTGGCCCGCACATATGTATATGTATATTTAGCATGCCAGACTACTGCCACTTTAGTGTGATATTGATATTTAGTATTTGGGATTGCAGTAACTTGATCAGTAATAGTAGGATTTTGTTCCAACTCAGGATATCATGCTCCATACTATAGTCTATATTGCTGAAAATTTTCATAACTCTAGGATAAACTTAACAATTTCCCAAAAACAGAATAATCTACCATTATTAACTTAATTTGAGTAGGTATCAATATGGAGAGTATTTTGAGCCCTGGACACCGTATAGAGGCATCTTCATGATTTTTTTTTCAAATTTTTTGGTTTGGTAGTTCTGAGAATGAGTCCGTTAAAGATATCATCAATCCTGAATTTCGACTCCTCAAATTACCCGCCTTTGCAACAAACGCCAAAAATACGGGTAGCTTCGAAAAGTACTAATCCTTTCATTTAATACCAACAAGACTACATTCAGCGGAAAAAATGTACACCCCCTTAACGTCGAAAACGTAACTTGCTACATAGCAAGTTACGAAGAGAGACCCAACTGTCTATTGTGCAGGGAAATAAGTGACATTGACAGCCCCCACATCATAGACAGCAGCACATGTCCGGTGTTTACTAAGGCGATGGACACTACGGGGAAATGAGGTTCTTACACCTAAACCTAAACCATTGTCAAGCGGCTCAGGAACTGTTCTACCAGACGGTATTGGAAACCATAATCGGCGTCGTCAATGTCTACGAGCGGTACAGAGCTCTCGACGGTCGAGCTTGGGTTGCAGATAAAGAGCGGAAAAGCGGCGATATCGACGCGCGGAAATAGATTCATAAATGGAACTATAAATAATGGCTTCACGAGAGCAAAAATAGGTGGAATTTGCACCTACACTAAGCCTTAAGAAAGGGGAGTTCTAATCTATGGTGGAAAGGTTGGCGATGGCTGCGAACGTCCGTATCCTTCGAATAATAGCTGGCGATTTCAACGCATGAGCTGAAGAATGGGACAGGCAAGAAAGGAACGCCAGACAACGTGTATTACTCGAAGCTCTTTCTCGTCTGAGTCTTTTACTTGCTAACACTGCTCGCGTTCTTTCCACTTTTCCGAGAGAGAGGAATGGGTTCCGTGATAGACGTCACATTTGTTAGGGTTTAGCTAAGGATATCCGATGATAGATCAATGAGGAATATACACATAGTGACCACCCGATCATCATTTTTAAAACAATACAGTGTACAAAAATGAATTGGTCGCGGAGGAGAGCTGAAAAGCGGGCAGTCAATAAATTTGATGAGGAGATTTTCAAAGAGGTTCTGGAGCAAAATAAAGCGTTCGATGGAAACGCAAAAGATAAAGCTCTACAGGTCGGTGATAGGCTACGCGCCTTGTATCCCAAAACGAGTTCAGAACTTTTGATGGAACTCTGAAATCGGAGGTTGGCGCAAGGCCTGTCAAGGCCGTTTTCCTCTTGTAGGTGTTACGAAGGGATGTATTGTAGATGACTTTAATATCCACTCTCAGCTGATTATCAAAGGAGATTTTAAGCAGTGTTCAAATTAGCCCGAAACACTGTGCCAACGAGATAGTGATCTAGAATCTATGTTGGCCCTCCATATGTTATGACATTCATCAAGACTGAGAGGTGGCTTCGATCAATCCACACGAGTTCAATTTTGTTGAAAATGGTGCTATTTAGAGAGGCCATGTATGTTTGTGGGCCACTTTCCGCGCAAACCAGACACTTCCAACAACGATTTCGTGCGATACTGCTAACTGAATAATTCGCAGTCCGTTATCATTGGGATCCCTATGTAAACTATGAAAGTCAACATATCGCCTGAACACGGGCTCCGTCCCTACTTGACTATTAAAATCTCCCAGTATGATTCTGATATCATACTTGGGACATGCTTCGAGAGTCCCAACTGCCTCGTAGAAGATATCCTTCTCTGACTCTGCAGCCTCCTCTGTAGGGGTGTGAACGTTAATGAGGCTTATATTTTTAAATTTTGCTCGCAAACGCGTAGTGCATAATCTTTCGTTTATGTTTTCAAAGTCAATAACAGCAGGTTTCATTTTTTGGCCTACTTCGAGTACATAGTCTACTGGATGGCCACTCTAATATATGGTGCAGTGGCTCTTCTCCAGGAAACCGGTCCCTGTCCAGCGCACACACCACACATCAGCCTTTTATTCGGTCAGGGTATCGGTAACCAGCCGAACAGCATCCGGTCTATACAGGGCGCGCACGTTCCATGAAAAAATGCACAAATCTTTATTTCGATATCGTTACCGAGTTCTCGCTTCGTGGCTTCGTAACGTCGGTTTTCCGTGTAAGGTTGTCTTACCCAACCACCAACCTGAAGGACCAATTGGTACAATTTGACTCGTTTTTAGGCGCGGAAGACTCGCCTGCATTCTTCTGCGTTTGCAGTTTTTCATTAAGAAAGGGTTTAGTAGTAGAATTGTTGGTTTTATTTCAGCAAGCGTTTTCCAGGCTTTATGCTCCAGCGAGAGCACCAATCCACGTTGCAGCCCGGGGACCTATACTACCCTTTGACCCCCATACATTCGGATATATTCATTATCTTAATATGTAGTATTAAATTCCAATCGAATGAACATACTCAGAACATAAAATGTATCGGTAACAACATGCAACCTTGGTGAACTCCGCTGTAAATTTCAAATTTTTTACCTACCGGTGACCCAAACGCCGCAGTATACGATAGCTAAATCATTATTTGTCGCGGAAAATTACAATTTGTCACCATGATGCAGGCACCCCACCACCTTACAGCATGCATAAGTCCCTTCAGTTTCCCACGCTCGACGAACCGCTCCAAATTTCGACAATCAGATAGGTGTTATGGTGCTCCTCTTGTTGCATATATCTTAAAACAACGTGCCGTTGCCGATAAATCAGTCTGCCTCAGAGGCATGGTGGTTTATTCCAAAGCATAATAGCATTCGAGATTTCCAGATTGAGAGCCTACAAGCCTCTATCTCTGTTCGTCACCTTTTAGGACTAGTAGGGGATACTTTGAAAGAATTCTAAAGTACCCCATCTTTCACGGGATTGACTACCTCCGCGATGCGCTGATTTCCTTGCTTAATAGGAAATACCCTAAGCTCAGGTCAATCTGGCACCACCCACTCTCTAGCAACTATTTAAACTGCATTGACTTCCTTTCGCGCCAGACAAACGGGGTTGGCACATTCAGTGACACAGTTATGAAATGAAGGAGACTGAAACAAGATTATCCATCTTCATGCAAAGTCCGATTTATGTTTTCCCAAAATATCTGATGACTTTCAGAATTGATGCATATACACTTTTCTGAAATGGGGTTGCCGCGAAATTTCAAAATGAAAAGTTTGTTAAACAGTTTCACGAAATTCATAATATTTTTGCATATAATTTGCGGAACAAAGAGTTGACACGACATCAACTAAGCCAATATCGATTTAAATATAATTTTTCGCTTTTTCTATTCAACCGGATTCAGACCCGCTACAATTTGTGTCCAGCCAGTCCCTAACTAGATTTGCCTAGTTTATGTCTAAGACCTGCCGAGAAAAGTCCTGATTAGTTTCCTAATTTTTTGCTTCGGTTGACGTGCTCGCTAGGGAAGGGAAACTCTAGTAAGCAGATAGAATTGTAATCCTAGATAATATTCTTCCGGGATATTTATGATTGGTTTGTTTGTTTTTACCTACACATATTAAGGGCCATGACTTTTTTGCTTATACGTCTCAGATCGCTATGATCTTTTATCAGTTTTCATATAACTGATCAATATCGTTTATTTAAATATCCTAGTTGACAGTATTCTAAGGAACTCATTTTTACACTCACCTCCCACAATTTGTGGCAAACATGTGTTTTTATAGTTTTCTTACTACCACCAAACCACGACATGGATGATTTTAAAGGTTTCACAATAAATAACGATTGACAAGGAACGAAACAAAGATACTGACGAAAAAATGAAGAGGTAAGCAACCACTAAACCTATAAACTGTATTAGTTGAACCCGGCAGACTTTGTTCTGCCTGCGTATGTTTGACATTTGAAAGCCGTTTGGTATTTACGAATGTGCTATAAAAGATGGATTTCAGAGTAGCAATTAAACCTTCCAGGAGGAATAGCCCAAGCGACGGTTGAAAAATCGCCGCGGCTACCCCCTCTTACAAAGCTAAGGCGTTGCAAATGAGGAATATCTTGATATCATCATGGTAAAGTTTGATTTGGCACCCCGTTTCCGGAAGGCACCAAATTGCCCGCGGACTTCGAGAGAGAAGATCTCCCGGTTTTACATTCGTACGCTCCCGTCTGCCTGGATTCAGAGTTAAACCCTACCGCTTTGACATGAAAATCATCCCAGTTTTTAGAGCTATAACTTTTTATGCGGGGATACCCGTAACAATTTTTTAACGGAGTTAGAGAGAAACTATCCTCTTTCCCTTGCATGCCCACTCCATTCTTTCTCCTTAACACGGTATGGCTAAAAATTAAAACAATACCATGAGGGATAATGACTTTTTAAGAGAGGTGACCGCATAAACTTCTCACCCCCTGCGAGGATGGGATTGAAAATGGAACCTTTGCCCTAATTTCCATGGCGATGGAATTAAACAATTTCGGAGTCCATCGATCACAAATGGATGTATATACCCACCACTTTCTCTTTTTTATCATAGATTTTAAATTTTAAGGAAGAAACGTGTCTACGAATATAGGATATCGCACGTTTATATGCAAAGAACTGAGCGAAAATAAGCTCCAAAGGAGCTACTATGCATATGGTTACTGAGCTCTACGCGCAACTCGAAAATTCTCATAAACATCGCAATTAAGAGATTATAACAAAAATTGTAAACCTCGAATGAAGAAGACTGATATTACCTTAGTACCAACAGCAGCGCTAAATCACTTCTGTAAACCTTACTAGGCATTCCTTAAAACACTAATCTTAAATAGGAAAAGTCAAGATTCTCTGATATTAAACACAATTTTCCCATGGATAAACCACTTATGCGACAAAGTGAAGGTTGACCCTCGCTGCATACTTTTGCAACTATTACATTTCATTTGCGGGTTGAATAATCCCTACCTAATACCACCAAAGCAGATTAAGGCTCCATAAACAAGGATCCCCAATGTAATTCCCACCTGTAATTCAGTTACGGATGTAAATTAGAATAAAGCACTTTACCGTGCTTTCCTCAGGTATATTCCCCATCGCATATAAAGCAGACTATACATAAGTCCTCAGACAACTCTATTAGTGCAATAAATTTGGGTTCCCCTTGAAAGTCCGATAAAAAGCATCAAGAGAGTATGAAAATGGAACATGTGTACTAAATACTAAAAAGGACCAGGGGTATAATATCACGAATTAGATTCGAATTTAACCGTGGGGATAAGAGAGATGTATCATATTTCAAAAGATTGTCAGAATATTCTTGCTATCGTCCTGAGTCTCGTCTTATATCTGCCGATGCCTGAAGCAAAGAAAATTTCATTCCCTTGGGAAATAAACGAAATGAATGGTAAATTTCGCTTTCACTAAGTATATTTGCGGAAAATTCCTGATATACATGCATAAGATAGAGTAGAGTTGGTAACTTCAACTTTGCATTTTTGGTGTATATTTTGGTTAGCATTACGAGTACACTGAGACTGTAACGATTTTTTCCAAGGTATCAATACATGCTGATTGAATCCATTTTACCAAAGTTAATAAAGAATAATTATCTAATACAGAATCCAAGCTTAAACGGCATATCTAATAAATTTCGGCCGACACAATTATCTTTTATTTCTTTGTCTTCTTAAAAAAAGCAATCCTACTCGAATTCAACAAGTAATAAATAGGAACGTTGAAGATAACTTCAAATGATAACCTTTCTAATTTCTGAAATATACATACCTATGTGTACAAAAATGTTTAGTCATCAATGTATTTCTAGTCTAAATTGTAGTGGTGCGGGTCGAGAAGGACGAAAACCCCATTAAAAATTCTTTTAACTTTTTGATTAGGGGATTGGACTTCGCTTGACTGCATACTCTTAACAGAAAATAAACCAACAACACATCGACTGGAAATAATGCTGTCTTATCACATTTCCGTCAACTCAATAGCCAGAATCTAAGTTTCCTATCCAAAAGATAATCATCAAGATTAGTACGCTGCACAATATCCGTTCATCGGATTGAGTACAGATTATAATAACGGCTTTTTAAATCGAAAGGGAGTCCCAAACACTATTTGAAATCAAATTTCGTAATGTTACTGCATTTAGTTTGTCAGACCCTTCAGTTTAGTTTGACACTGACATTCAAAGTGAATGCCTATATTACTGCAAAAGTGAGCGATTCCAGGACAAAGTTAATTCAAAGCCAGTTTCTAGAAAATATACTTCTAATAGATATGGTAATTTATTATTATTGATTTTATTTAAATAGGTCTTAATATAGAGAGTATTTTGAGTATTTTGAAACCCCACATGGCTATACTAGATGAAAAAAAAAAAATTTACACCTCCCATTTGTATGTATGAGGACCCCCCTCAAACTCAACCTGGAACTATGTTACTCACTGGATGCAGTGGGATTCATAGGGGTAACCTTTCTATATAATTGCTTATCAATAGAAGTAACCGTTTCTGAGATAAAAGGTGTGATATACGAACGAACAGACCGACAGTAAATCGATCTTAAAAAGATTTTGTTTAACACAAAACCTGTATCTGTAACATCTTTTCAAATTCTGAATCTGGCAGATGTGGAAAAAAAATCCTTTTATTTTAGCAAAGGAGTTGTAAAATAAAAAGTTAGGTGTTGAAAAATTACTCAGTAGTTCCGACGATAACTATAAGTGTGTAAAGTAGCCTGTTAAAGTTTGAAAGCAATCGGTTCGTTAGAAAAGAAGTTAGAACCCGGGCTAACCACAAAAACACTTTTGAGAAAAACGCGTTTCAAATTCAACAAGAGATTTTCAAAATGAAACTTATAGTTACGTTAATTGTCTGCGCCTGGAGGGTATAATATGCCCTTATTCTCTTCATAGGCATCATTTTCCGCAACTTTGTCCGCCCTGTGACTCTTTCGGGTTTCTTTCGATGACTTCGGTGTGGCATTTTCTGCTTTTGTGATCCGAGATTTATTGTAGGATTTTGTAAACGCAACAGCGTACGCACCGAGAGCAACGTCCATGACTTCCAATATTTTTCGTATTAAGAAAATCCTTCGCTAAATATACATGATGCAATAGATGCATCAATTCCTAATGTTTTTCGGCCTACAAAAATATGCTTTGGTGCAAAACTCCACACACACTGGTTGAACGCTTCGTTGAGGGGTCGCTTTACAAAAGTAAAACATCTGCTGGCCACAAAGGCATTTCTCACTTTTGGGCAAGAATTAATCATAGCAAATTCATCACACTTACTTTGAACACTTGAACTTTTTTAAGAAATTTTATATCACTCTTACCAGCTTTGCAAATCAGAACACTTTCTAAAGCATTGAAAACTAAAGTAAAACTCAAACAACTCGGAATACCGGAAGCTCGTGCTTCGGGTATAAAGGTTTTGTGTTCATCTTATCTAAGAAATTTCAACACACATTTTTCTACCCCTATACAGCTACAAAACTACGAGACATACGTACATATTACAGCCGTCGATGTTACGCTCACCCTAAACAAATAAGCTGCCTATTTTCGAATACTGTACACATATAGGCACGTTTATAAATTGATCGTACCCATATTTCCGATTTACTTCTTATATCTATCTGAATTAGGCACTACCCGCAAAGTTCATTAGCACGCATATACTATATACCTATTACATACACACATGTCTCGTTGAAGTAATTGATATTCATATACAAATGAAGAACTAAAACAAAATAATTCTTTTCCACCCAATTCATACGAACTTACTTCGTTGTGGTATTGACGAATTGATATGTGATGATGACGTAATGCAGGTTGTAGAGTGCACGAAATTCACAAAAAATTGTAAAGTTTTACCCTCTATAACTTTGTTAATAATAGTTGGATTTTCTTCAAACTTGATCGAATTGTGCACCATGTTCTTCGTTACACCTATACTAATTTTTAGGATGAACATAAGGGGGGTGCCGGGTAAATTTCTAAAATGTGGAAATATACTATTATTAACTTTATTTGTGCAGATATCGGAACCGGATATATTTTGAGGCCTAGATTTCGTAGAGATGCACTACTGCGATTTTTTTCAGATTTTTCGGTTGGATAGGTTCTGAGAACGAGACCTGTTACACTTTTTGGGGGTCATATTTTGAGCCCTCACTCCCCTATGTTTCACCCAATATCAAATATTGAACCAGTTTCGAAAAGTACTAATTGAGACCTTTCATTTGATACCCCACATGGCCACATTTTATGAAAAAAATCCCATCAAAGGCTAGTTTAATATCTTCTTTATTTTTTAATTTTTCAGCAGGCATTCACTTCACCAGGGTATCTATTATCATGCATACTATCCTTAGCTTAGTAGCTGGATCTCCAGGACTTTTCGTACCACGTTTTTTCCTTTGTTATCCATCTTAGATTACACGTGAAGTTACGATCATATACTACCTAAAACAAATATATATTATGTCGGTACAGATTCTAAGTATTATAAATTACAATAATACTACAGAGTCAACCCAAATAATAAAAAGGCCCACCCGCTCGCAGTTGCCGGTCGGCCTTCAATGTGCGGCTTCAGAAGTATTTCGAATTCTTAGATTTTACATACAAGATACAAGTTACCAGACTATTATTGGGTTGAGCGAAAAGAAATGTCGTATTTGTGATCGAAATTTGACGCTTTATTTAAGATACTTAGAATTATCCGATTTAGGTCAAATATCGCACCCCTCTTTTGAGGCGAACTTAGTAGCACCAAGAGCGTCTTGCATGGACCGGAATCAATCACTTGGTGCCAGGTCCGAACCACACGGTGGGTACAATGGGACATCCCATCCGAGCTCCCGTAGCTTCTGGCGAGTCATCGAAGATGTGTGAGGCCGAGCGTTGTCACACAACACCATTCCTATTGACCAATTCTGGCCGCTTCTAGTCAATCGCCTGCTTCAAACGGTCATAGTGGAGGACGGAATTGAGGGTCTGGCCCTAGTTGACCGCTCATAGTAAATGATTAACACACAGCAAAACCTTCCTGGCCGTTAATCCAGGCTTGGCGATGGTTTGGGCCGGCTCGCTGCGTTTCGACCACGATCTTTTCCATTTGAGGCTGTCCTATGGGATCCACTTTTCATCACCAATCACCATCCGCTTCAAAAATGGGTCGAATTCATTCCGTTTCAGCTGAGCATCGCAGGTGTTGATTCGGTCCAAGAGATGTTTTTCCGTCAACTCGTATGGCACCCAAACATCCAGCTTTTTTGGAATCCAATCTTCTGCAAATGGTTCCAAACGATTTTATGGTCTATACTCAGTTCCTGGCCAATTGAGTGAATGCTCACATACCGGACTGCTTGGATAATTTCGACGATTTTATCGTACGGGGTGTATTTTCAACATCCACTACATCAGAACGAAATCGATCAAACCAACGCTGTGCTGTGCGAATCGTTACAGTAGCGGGCCCATAAGCTTCACAAATTTTTACGGCCGCCTTCGTTGCATTTTTACTTCTCAGGTAGTAAAAACGTAAAATATGACGAATTTCTTGCTTGGTGGACTCAATCTTTGACGCGCTATAACTTGAGACTGAAACGTACGATCACAACCTGTCAAAGAGACACTTGTAGCACAGATTGTCGTCTTCAAATCGCCGTGTAGTATAACCCGATGCGATAAGTTCAACACAAGATATGTTTAAGTGTCGCCATCTATTGACAAAATACGACATTTCTTTTCCCCAACCCAATATCTTAAAAGTCGATAGTGGGACACAGACTGTGCCCACCGTAGACTATTAAGAGAAGAACCCTGGCCAGTCCGTCAGCCCACTGATCCCTCTCTATGCTCCTATGGCGGGGAACCCAAAGCAAGATGACCTTCAGCGCAGGTCTTAACCACCACTTGCTTGTCGGTCAGAAAAGCTATGTTAATCTTGGGGCTTAGATCATTCCACAGCCACCGGGAAGTTTCCTGTGTCGCCAGTACTTCCGCTTGGAATACATCGCACCCTAGAGCGTACTTACAACTCTTTAGACTAGACTAGATTATCCCAGTTTATAGCATGGATATTATCCAATTCGTAAAATACCCCTCCAATGACATACTGGTTAAGGCTTCCTTAATCGCTTTGGTTCGTTGTTGCATGCTCCCTCTGCATCTAGAAAAGTAGCTAGAGTATAATGCTTCTACTGTAGTGACCACTCAACGGTGCTAATTTCAGTGTATTTGCCTTTGAGGTAAGCATGCTGAGTATTTGCTTTTGAGACAGAGGTGCTGAGATTGGAGGAAAGGCATTCTCTTCATAATCGTTATTAAACGTATGTCCAGAACGAGTTATACGGTCATCAATACGAAAGATGTAAGGCTAATTCATCAAAAATCCCTACGCGCCTGCGCCCTTTCGGTATGACAACCGCACGGGCACATCTGTGGTACATGTCCCAAAAGGGAAGCAGCTCTGGTAAATCTCTATAAACTGGGACACAACATTTTCTTGCTGCTTCTAAAAAGGAATGCCCTCATTTGCACTCCTCCTCGCTGTGCGGCTAAACCAGGCTCCAGGGTTTCCCCAGAAAATTCCGTCCAGTAGTTTTCCGACTTTTTAAGAAAGGATGATCCTTGAAGAGAATAATACTGCGTCTCGCAGATTTGCTGGTGCTTTCAATATGCTGACAATCGTCTAGCTAGAACCACCTTTCGGCAGTCTTGATGGCCGACTTGTACTGCATCAACCAACCTTACTTTGGCTGCCTATATTTGTGCCTCTAGCAAATGCTGAAAATTTTCCTGGTCAGCTTCCTGAGACTGGACAGATCTTCACTCAGTCATGTTGGCTTGCTTCTTGGTATTTTTAGCAGAGCATGAGGCTAAAGCCGGTTTTAAATGCCTTTTCTAGAGTCCCGATCTTTCACTCCAGACCGTCTGTCGTAACCGTCTTACCAATTTGCAGCCGATGAAAGTTATATATAGGCACAGTGTATTTATTGAATTGAAAAATTTTGACGAATTGCAACTTTGTTAATAAAACTTGGATTTACATCAAACTTATCAATATCGTGCAGTATTTAGTATTGCCATTGTTATTCCTCAAATTCTTCTACGAGCTAGGCTGTGCTTTGAGCATTAGTACCTCATACTTTTCGATCTCTTATTCTCTTATCTCTCGTGGAGGAAGCTTATTATCGTATGCCCGCTGTCACCTATTCTAGCAAGCAGCGTTGCCCGGTTAACTCATACATTTACGAATTTTCTTATTTTTGGTTATTTCAACAACCGCAACAATTAGCAATTTTTCTCTTTCTTCTACAGCCTTTGTTTCGTTCAGAAGCATGAAAGGGATAAAATATTTAAATTCTAGCAGAGGAAAGTTATGGAATTCAAAGCAAGTCGTCTAGTGATCATTGGTTTGAGTTTGACTAAAATAACCTTAAAGAGAAGAAAAGGGACACTTTTTTGTTTCGTCAAAGATGTTACTTGAAGATTAAGAAACCGGACTAAGTGAGTATAGTTATAAACGCTTTTAGCTTACGTAGGCGAGTCAAAATACGCTCCATACTATCGTAGAGCAACAATTCGATTGCTTGGAACTGCCTGCCTTTGTCTAAATTAATATAAAAGTAATTATTTCTTTTGCAAGGAAAACTAATTACCATTTTATATATTCAGTAAAATTTATGCAATTTTGTTCTTCGTATCAATAATTTTACAGTGATCCCAACAGGGCTAATTATTGCTATAATTTAATCAAGTACTCTCATTTCATTCGCTTTGTCTGCCAATTATTCATGACTTCATAAATTCGTTTGATCAATTTTAGTTCAATGGGAGGGAGATGCAATTTGTCTGCTGGCGAATTATATGTTTCTAATTAGCAATCAATAATGTCAAACATACTAATCGCGGTTCAACAATTACTCTTAATTACACCCAGATATTTTAATATAGAATGTAATTCCGTATATAGGAGTAAACCCAACATTATAAACTAACGATTTGAAATGATTCAGGGGGGGCCATGGTAATAGTATGAAACAGATTAAATCAATCGATGGCTAATTAATCAGTTTTACACGGCAATGGTGGTTTCGTTCTAGACAAATTATAATTATATGAGTTTATCAAATAATTATTTACATTAGGGACTTAGCGGCTAGAGTACAACCATTAAAAATCGCTAAGAGCGCGCGATAAAATATTACCTGAAAACTTGGGAGGCCAACCAATCAACGATCACTCGAAATTCACAGCTTAGCTTTGAAATGTAGCATGGGGTCAAACAGTCCACTGCAGGATAAACTTTCGCGGGGTATAGTTCCTTGAGGCCAACCCATCTCTCTTTAAGGGTGAGGTTTCTCTCCTCTAGAGCGATAGGTGGCTTTCCAAGAGACAAGCCTCTCGTCTACCAAGACCGTTAGTGATTGGTGATAGGCACACCCTGTATGAGGTAACCCTACTATTAACAAAACATCAGGGTGCCATACAAACCGTGCCCATTGGATAGTTTGCAGTTGGTGGTAACCAACTGTATTCGAACAGAGCCTCACTGATATCTGGTCGCCTCAGTGAGAAAGTTTAACCTTACCGTGCTACAGGAGGCTATGGTATGGCGCACCTCCTAACCCCCATACTCTTGAGAATTAAATGAGTACCCGTATTAAAACCGAAAAAAATTACAACCAAACATCCCGCACCGCACACAAGCTGTTTAACCAGGCGGAGGCACATCTCCAAAATACTGAGAGCCAGGTGATTACACCCAAGAATGGAGAAGTTGTAACGTCAGCAGTGGATCCAAGGTCAACATTGGCACACTGCGAGGACAACAGCCAACAAACACCACTACTCAAAAAGCAGGGACAAGAAAAAGCGAGACGTCAGAAAGGAGACAGGTCTCAGTGGCGCAGGTGGTAAATGTTACTTGTGCTACCAGAAGGAAGGCCTGAAACCAGAAGAAACCCTTCAGAAGGCTTAGAAAAAAGCTAAGCCATCTTTATAAGAGTCAAGAAAGCGGGGAGAAGCAGATATACGCCCGCATGAAGGGAACGCTCCCAAAAAATCCAAACCTGAACCCAAGCGGGGAGGAAACCCTGGCAGATCAAAGGTGAAGGGAGGAATCAGGAAGCCATTAGCAACCCTAGTGCGGTAAGGGCCATTCAACTGGTCATACTGCCAAAAATGTTTCCCGAACAAATTCTCACTCGTAAGGAGCAGGAAGCTATCGAAGACCTTGTTGTTAGCCGATGTGCAAGGGATGAACTGCGAAATTTGTGCTCGTCGGGATACGCTTTCGACAAGGTCATATACTTGTGGACTGCACGACGGACGGCGCTGCAGGGTGGTTTAGGACCATAGTTCCTAAATTGACTGGGAAGCAGTAGAACTGTCAACATCTGCTGGAAATAATATACCAGGAGCACACAGGGTGACAGTTTTTCTTCCGAAAGCCGCAACAATAGAAACGAAAGATTTCATCAACCTCCTAATCGCTCAGAAAGAGGATCCCCATACGCGATTATGGAGGGTTTTCAGATGCAAGTTGGAGGCAATCAAACTTCGGAGTTGCCACATCAACTATCGATCTGGCAACATACCTGTGTAAGAGTGCAAAGAAAAGCCGAGAAGAGACACCTCGGAGGAGACACCGGGTGAAAAGCATATCAAGGTCCCCGAAGAAGGAAAGGACTGGGTCAGTCAGGGCAGTAGACCTGCTGCCTAGTCAAGAGCAGAAGCTGAACGATCTAGACCTAGGACTTCTAGGGCTTAGAGTGGATAGCGACGAGCAAGAAAGTGCCATGTCCGAGGAGGAGGGATCTAAACAATAACGGAGCCAATCGCCAGCAGAAAGCATGCAGGCAATTTGCGGCTCCTCTTGTGAAAAACCAAGAGCTTGTATAATTCTCAAACATAATTTAAAATATATATGTCTTTCAGAGTTCCTGACCGGGGACGAACCTTGTGGCTATTCAAGTCTCACTGGAAACCGGGAGGAGCACCCGAGAGATATTCGTGGCATCGGAAAACTTCCCAGGAGACGACACCCGGATTTCGCCGGAACAAGTCGCTGAACTGGCGAAGGGCTGTGAGAAGAGGGCGTTACCACTTTCCCTCGGCTGCGATGCCAATGCCTATCACAAAATCTTAGCAGTAAGGTAAAAATATATCACATAGAGAATACCCCAACATTTGTGACCAGTACGAGACAGGAGCTACTAGACAAACCTCTAAGAAATACTCTAATGAACGGACTGCTCAGGAATTGAAGGGTGTCAGATAAGCCCTCAATATCTGATCACAGAATAATCATTGGAATAATAATGAATCTCAGGAGAACGGATTGGGAATCCTATGCAACGCACGTAAGCAACAATATGGCTTACCTTCAAGGGGCCGGTTATATCAGGAGCGAACTGAAACAAGAAACAGTGGCGGAAAACCTCAACACAGTCGTCATTGATGCATATGAGGCCAGCCGTTCGGCTAAGATAATTAAGTCATCAAGGGATGTACCACGATGGAACAGTATAACCTGACCAGACTGAGAACAGAGGTATGAAAATTCTTCAATCGGGTAAAACAAACCTGGGACTGGCAGAGGTACAAAATTGCACTGACTGCGTATAGCAACGTGATCAGGGAAGCAAAACGGAACAGCTTCAGGAAATTCTCTGAAGGGATCGAACAAATCACAGAAGCAATCAGGGTTTACAAAGCTGTAGCCAAAGACGGGACAATATCCTCTGTCTGTTTGAAGAGGAAGATGGTACATTTACCGAGAATGAGGAGGACAGAGTACACCTGCTTCCCAGAATTCGTTTCCCGAGATACTACCCCACGGCGGCAGGCGATAATATTCTGCCTAGCACCCCAACGACAAATAAAAGGGGAAGAAAGGAGAACTGGAAACTAGCAAAGGAGGTAAGTATGCTCAGAAGCTAGGCTAAGGTGGGCAGTGAGAACTTTTAAACCACAGTTCGCCTCGCATCGTTCGTACTCAAAACGGAGGAGAAGGTCAGAGAGAACTATATTAGAACTAATGCTCTAAAATGTAATCCCCTACATCACTGTCAACACGCTTGCCGGGCAGGATGGTCAACCGAAACTGCTCTGTATCTGCCGACGGTAGTACTACGGGATGCCATAGAAACTAAAGAAATAGCACTTTGTGCGTTTTTGGATATCGAAGGAGCATTCGGCATCGCACACAGAGATGCAAGATGCGGCAAGGGAGTGAGAAACACCCTGGCTTCCTGGACATAATAGTAGAGAAGTACCAACAGGTACAAATTCTATTGTCATGAATATTAGTCAAGGTTTTCTACAGGTCGGGGCAATATCTCCGCTTATGTGAAGTATGGTAGCGGACGAACTCCTAGACGTGCTAATAAATACTAGAATACAGCTCCAGGGTTACGCGGACGGCATTTTAATCTGTAGGGGCAAATATGAGAATACCTTATTCAAACTAGACTAAGGGTTACTAGTGTCTGGTGCAGGAAGGTGGGACTGCGTATCAATCCAGGCAAAGCCACCATAGTACCATTCACTAAGAAACGTAAGCTTGATCACCTCAGACTAGAAAGGTTACGTGACGAAGAAGGTGAAACGAAGAACGGAGGTCAAATATTTGATAATTACGCTAGACCAAAAGTTATTCTGGAAGGCGCATGTCGGAAACACTTGTTGGAAAGCTACAAGAGCTCTGATGATAAAGATACTACTTTGGATATACAGTGCAATAGTAATAGTAAGGCCAATGATTACCTATGGGGCGGAAAGAACTGAACTCAGTACACAAGTCAGGGAGTTACATAACCTCCAAAGACTGGCTTGCGTGTATATCAGCGGGGCAATGAGGACATGCCCAACGGCATCCTTGGAGGTCCTTCTGAGATTAGCCACTCTCCATCTGCACATACAGATGCAGGCAAGAAGAGCAATATTCAGGATGGCCGAGAGTATCAGTGAGGCGAGAGCTGCCTAATTCGAAGGAAGATTAATATTCTTTCTAGGCGGTATCCCGAATCACTGATACCAAGGGATAAGATAACAACGAGGTTTCACTTCGAAAAAAGTTTGAAACAGGTTAGAGTACCAAGACAAACTGGGCTGTGTCATATGGCTTAAACTGATTACTTGGCACACTGACGGATCCCTCACAGCAGAGAGCCAATGAATAAGGACGCTAGCATATTCCAGGTGCAAGTATAGCCATAAAGAGATGAGCCTCCTTTAATCTCCAAAGAAACTACAAGGGGCAGAGCATTGCTGTTCTCACCCTCAGCCAAGAAGCGATCAAAGCACTTAAGTCTAACCAGGTGAACTCTAAACTGGTATGGGAATGCCTTGAGAGACTGAATACCCTCGGGTCGTCGAACAAAGTCTAGATACTCTGGGTTCAAGGCCATGCTGGGTTGAACGGCAATGAGACAGCGGACATTGCCTGCAGGCTCTGTGCGGAGTGTGATGAAACTTCTATACACGTTTTGGGACGGTATCCGGCACTTGGCAAAGTAGGTCGAGGCATCTGGAAGAACACTTAATGCCAGATACAAAGTTGAAAGATCTAGGGAGTATACTTAAATGCCTAACAGTTATAGACTTGCTTGACATACTATGATTAATAGGTACACTATAACCAGCAAAAGGGGCACAATAATTCTTTAAGGACGCGGTGCAACTTCCCCTTAACAGAATAATAATAATAATAAATGTAGCATAATACACTTCTTGTCAGCATTCTTAACTTGAACCAACTTTTGAAATTCTCTTCTATGCTTTTCTCAATAAGGAAACAAATTATTCGTTTAAGGGGAAAACCCCATTTGAAGGCTTTTTCACACATATTTTTTTATTTCGAATAACTTTTGAGGTTTTTCTTTCAATAATTTAAATCAAAACTAACAAAGGTATTAGTCCGCTGAAGGTAATAACTAAAGTTTTGCAATTTTCATCTTTTTTTTAATTTTACATTGCTAACTAATTTTTTAAGGATACTAACGTGCGGATATTTCAATTTTTCCTACTTTTTCACTAAATATTGAAAAAGCACCCTTTAAAATACGATATCATTCCAAATGTTGCTTATTCATTACTTTCTAAAAATTCATACATTTAAATTTCATAATAATTGGTTCATTACTTTTCGAGTTAGCATTTTGAGAAGAACGTGTTTCAAACATCGTCTATTGGATAGGAAGATATGTCTCACTCTTAATTACAAACAAAATATAGTTACAGCAATTACAAATGCACCCGTACAAGGAACTGGTATTTATAAATACGCTATTTATATAGAGGTACAAGATTAATCGGATAGCTGAGTGGTTAGGGCACAAGGCTGCCGTCCGGAAGATCGCGGTTCAAATCTCATTGGTGACAGTGGGAGTTACATCGTGATTTGACGTCGGATACCAGTCGACTCAGCTGTGAATGAGCACCTGAGTCAGATCAGGGTAATAATCTCGGGGGAGCGCAATGCTGATCACATTGCCTCCTACAGAGTACTATAGTGTACCGTTACGGTCTTGAATGAAGTACTCTAACACACTTTAAGGCCCTGATCCAATATGGATTGTTACGCCAGCGATTATTATTATTACAAGATTACGTAAAGACAGAAAGCGATTACCTTTTGTGCGCTCCAGCCTGAGCCTGCGCCTGGAACTGATAATGAATCGATTCTACGCTGCAAAAATGTAAACCACCACAACTTTCGCTTTGACATTTTTGCAGCGTATTCTGAGATAGCGATAAATTTTGCTATGGACTTTCCAACCAGGGCAGAGTGAAAAACCGACGGCGTGTTGCAAAGTTATGACACCGTATTCTTCACCGACGGTTCGAAGATGGTTTGTAGAGTCGGTGCGGAGATTTTCTCCAATACACACAGTGTATCTGGGTCGTCCCAGCGGGAAATGGATGCATCAAGGACTAATTCCTCGAGAGGTGTCGATGCATTCTTCATTTCATTTTAACATTACCTGTCATTGCTGCTTACTGCGAAAGCAGTAAAAAGATTTCATTTTGCTTCCTCCTAGATTCCAAAAGATGCATTCTAGTTATTTACTCCAGGATTGATCAGCATTGCGCTCGCCCGAGATTATTACCATGATTTGACCCCTACTCATTCACAACTGAGTCGACTGCAATCCGACATCCAGTCACGATAACAAATTCCTCTGCCACCAGTGAGATTTGAACCGCTGGGTGCATCTTAGTACCCCGCTAGGGTATGGTCTCCCAGACTTCGCGTTACGGAAAGCCTGTCAATGGCTGGGGTATGATCCGAGCCCCAAGCGCAACATAGCCATTCTCACCGACAGCCAAACGAACATTAAGGCCTTGTACTCAGCAACAATCCTCCAGGCTCATGGGGCGATGGAGAAACCTGCTGAACAATCTGTGCAGCACACTCAAGGTCACCCTCTTCTGGATTCCCGATCATAGTAATATAAAGGGGAATGAGCAGCCTGACGGTTTGGCCAGGGGGCTCTGCTCTTCGCAGTCCTTCGACGGGTACAGTCTATGCCCCGCTAGCGACTGTCAAGGGCGGAATCTGCTCATACTACTTAGCAACCGCGAAACTCATATGGCGAAGGTTCACCATCTATACAAAGTCAAGGAACAAAACCCGATGGCGAAAGTTGTTATGCCAGAGATTTGCAAATGCATACAAGATTACGTCAGTCTACACGGGGCGTTGGCCCATGGGAGACGATGCCACCAGGCTCGAGATACCCTACAATTCGCATTGTCAAAGTTGAAGAGAAGGGGGGAAACCATTAGGCACTTCCTTTGCGATTACCCAGCTATAGCTAGAGTCAGGCTACGGACACTGAATAAATCATTCTTTGGGGACGTCAGAGAGATTTCTGCTGCTGCAGGGTGGGAGAAGTATTTCCTTCGTGAATCCTACTGGCTGGAGCTGAAGATCTGAGCTGGCTGGAAACCGGAAGCTGGCGCTTCAGTTTGAAAGCTTTTGTTGATCTTTTGTATAAGAATATTTGGGAATCGTGTTCCATTTATATATAGGTAGGTGGTTTATATGTATATAGTCCAAAAAAAGCTCAACATTTTCCAAACTAATTTCAAAAATTTCCAAACTAACTTCAATTTCAGAATTTTGCATTTCAAATTCCGAGTTTTCCATTTCCAAACCAGAATTTTTCAATATTTAACTGTGAAGCTCTGTACCAACTTTTTACCGCTGGGTAAGAGTGGAGGAGGACTTCTTTGAATAAAATCTGAGCAGCTCATCAATTTTCAATCATTTTTTCTTTTAATAGACTATAGTATTTGGTCTGGGAAGAAATAAAATCTCCTAAATCTGCTTTTTTTCATGACCTCTAGATATAAAATCGTGTATTTGTAATTGCAATTAGTTCCGTCGTTTCCTGTAGAACATCACTCATCATAATTAAATTTTGTTTATGTAAATAAGCTTACTGGTAGCCCAGGTAAAGAAGGAGGGTTTGAGGCAAGTACTTTGTACTATCCTCAGTGAAACAAAAATAAAATGCTGATATCGGGGAAAAGATAAATAAAGTATAGTAGGAAGTATTCCACTATGCTAAATCCTACCTTATCTCCCTTGGTGACTGAACTCGCTACAGCCCACGAAAGAAAATGCATCCAATATCATTAAAAACAAAATAATTGCTTTGAGTCCTAAGCCTCGGAGAAATGCTGGGGCGTCCACTTCAGAACGGTGTCAGGACGTAAGCAAGTTACTCAGAGCAAAACAAACGCATATCTGCACATTAAATATTGGCACACTCAATGGAAAAACCGAGAAATTCGCAAGAGTCTTTCATATCGGCGATCTACAAGAAACCCGATGGTCTGGTGCCAAAGCTGCAACATTGAATGCGAACGTGGGAAAAATGGCTATAAACCTCTTTATTTTGGTAGCCCACACACTCAATAAGGTGTTGGCATTGCCATCTCAAAGGGTTGCCGTGATGCCATTAAGAAAGTCGAACAATTTGATGACCGGCGGACGAAGCTCATCATTATCTCATCATCATTGCAGGCTATCATAATGATCAAGTGAGTGAAAAGGCAGACAGTAACAGACGCCATGGGGGGAAAGGTATGGAGCGCAGTGGAGGGTGGTGAGTCGATTTTGCGGATAACGCCACTTTGTTTACCGACCGACGAGCCGCGACGGATAGATGGCAAGAATGTTTCGAGCAGATTTCAGCTGAAGAATTTGTTCATCTTCGACTTCCGCAAGCGTTACAAATATTTGGAACAACTCCGCCTATCAGCGCCAATAAAATCGAGGAAGCAATAAGAGAAACAGAAAGGAGGAGAACCTGACGACATAACAGCTCAGCTCTGGAAAGCGAATCAGATTATTGAGGAGAATACCGTCAGACTGGCAAGAAAGTCCTACAATTCTAATAAGAAAAAGAAGGGGAATCTGAATAAAATTGAATTTCTGACCACCGACCTCCATGAAACAGGCACTACAGCTGTCAGTGATCTGCCCAGAACTGAGCGATTTATATACTTCGGGTCAATGTTATCAGGCAATGAAAAAATTAAATGAAAAAAACTGCGTTGTGAAATTGATTCCCGTATCAGTGCAACCTGGATGAAGTGGCATTTCACAACTGGCGTTCATTTTGACTGGCGTGACAACGAACGTCTCAAATCTAAAATTCACCGAAATGTCGTTCACCTAAAAGACAATGAACGGCGTCTCGCGGTAGTAGAGACAAAGATGTTGCGTTGGGCTAGTCGGATAACTCACAACGATCACATTCGAAATAAGGACATCGGTGATCGATATTGGGTTTCATCAATCGTCGAAAAAATTGCCTGAAAGGCTTCTTCGATAGTACAGTCATATGATTCCCGCTAACGAGAATTCACTTACCAAGATTTGCCGTGAAGATCGAAGTCGATGGGAAAAGGCCAAAAGACTCGCAGAATCATTGATACGTTGGATGGGGATTTCAAAACCTCGCGACTGCATCCAAATCAGGCCTTTGAAAAAACAAAATGGCGCAACCGATCGCAACGAGCTGACTCCGCATGCTACCGGGGCAAAGGCTAAAGAAAAAGAATGTGATAGAAAATTGATGGGCAGAACAAACTTTTTTCAAAGAATCTCAGCTCTATCCTTATCTGATGGTACATAGTTGATGTAAAACTTGATAGTAAAATATTGAAAACATGTTGAAGCTAGTCTGGAGTTAGTTTGGAAATTTCTGAAATTAGTTTGAAAAATTCTTAATTAATGTGGAAAACTGTAAATTTGACTTCGAAAATCCATATATACGTTGAATATACCGGATATTCAATCCGATATGGTACCGGCATTTGATTTCCTGGGAAGCAATAATTTAACACCGGAGAGGCAGCTTACATCTACAATAACTTTGTTAATAATTGTAGGGTTTGTACCAATCTTTCTAGTATGATGCTTCATAGGAAGACCTATATTACTACAATTACGGACCTGGGATGAATTTAAAGGAAGTTCGCAATAAGTTTTCTAAAAATAATGCTATGCTATTATTAACTTTATTTGAGCAGATATCGTAATTTGAGCAGATAGCCTCGGAGCCTCGATGCAATGCACATATATCACTCTAAAATTTATCCATCTTACAAGAACTGATCATAGAATTCTTGGATTTTATTCGTGCCCTAATAACTTGTTAAAGATTTGTTCAAAATCCATTGTGCCCATGATGATGAGAATGACATTCAATACCATAGATGGGTTTATGATGTGAATAACAGCAAAGAGCCTTCTCGCGATATATTATCAGAAAACCCTAACTACCCATCAAAACTTCACTGTAATCACCCAAAAGGGCTTTTTGAAGAGGAAAAGACATTGATTCTCTTAACTATAATAAAATTACTGGCGATATGAGACACTTGGCCAAGAATCACCACAAGCGAATTATGTACAAAATAGCTCTCTATCGTAAGGGACATTTAGTAAACTCTGAAATTAATAAGTACCTTATAAATCATTCATGAAATAAGTAGAAATACTCATGTATTGTACTACTCGAAGACGAGATTAGAAAGTAACTCCTGGTGCACAAAACAAAGTTTTTTCGCACCTGTTAGACACATACAGAAACTTTAACGGTTGCAAGCGAATCATGAGAATATAATGAAGGAGAATAATTGGTAGCTTCATCTCAATTACTATACTAACAAATAAAATCCCATAACTTTTCCTCTACTTGTAATCGTAATTATTATACTGGTGTTAACTCTTTGCAGGCAGACCGTATTTGCATATAAAACTATTTGTCCGCACTCACCTTGAGAAAGTGTTAATTAGCCCTGTGGGCTCCAGTACTTCGATAATACCGAGTTAGTTTTCTCGACGTTATATCTCAGAAACTTCCAATGACAAGAAAACTCATTAAAAGTTCCTCGCTGTTGTCAGTAATCTCTGTCTACAAGGATATTGAATTTCTTCGCGAAGAGATCGACATTTGAAAGAAGGAAATTGATTCTTCATACCAAAGAGACAAAGAGCGGATCGGATATCAGTTTCAATTTACAGAGGATATTAATTTGAGGCAAAGAATAAAGTCGAGGAAATGGGATCAAATCAGAAGGGCTTTCAGATTATGCGCACTACAAAGCGTATTCCTCGTGGTCGAATTCCTTATATATAATGATATGTATTTATAGATTTCTTTGGCCCAAAAAACCATAAATCAATCTCAATTAGTGTTGATATATGATACTTAACAATGTTCTAATTTTACATACTGAGTACTATGTAATTACAGTAACCAGCAAATGGCGAAAGGCTGAAAGTGGAAATTAGGATTTTTTGCATTACTTTCAACTCTTTTATTTTCATGAACTGATATTTCTTTACCGCATGCTAAAAGCAAAACTTTTCCCAAAAGTAATTTTAAAGATTAATATTCTTGTATGTGACCCTTATAAATTTGTGTAAACAGCTTTCTTTTCTGATAGATGTTATTTAATCTTGACCCTGGCCAGGAATGAACAGCTAATAATGCGGCAAAAGATTCATTATTACTTGAACGATTTTCATATATCTGGACACGCTAAATTTTTTTTTTCAGCATCACTTTGTTTAACTGCTGCGGGCCGCCACAATAATCGAATTTGGACCAAGGTCTGGACATATACTAGAATATTTCATTTTGAGACGACAATGTGGTGCTAAGAGGTTACTAAAGGTTTTCAGTTATCGGAACTGGAGAATCTATAATACTTCTACAGTTAAAGCATGAACCTTCCGTAGATTATTTCCATTGGCTCAGATTTGTTTTTATTATATTTGATAAATAATATTGTTAAGGGGGTCATCCCATGTGTTGGATTCGCGGAATCGAATTTTTTTTGCATCAATTGTATCTAGATATAGAGTAGAATATATGGGGAAAGTGATTTTTTGATATTCGGAGTCGTTCGGAAATTATAGTGTTAAACACGTGATAAGTCATATGCCTGATTTACGTCGATCGCCGTAATAAAGCTCGTGTTTATCGATCCGAATGACGTTCAAATGACTTCGCTAAAAGGACAAAAATTAAAGCCAAGGCTGTACATGTGTTTCTTCAAGAAACCTAAGGTTTATGGATTAGGTATAGCATATTAACGGTCAGTTAAGGTTTTATGACTAAAAATCGCATTCTACTTTTTAACTGCGCTTTTCTCGAAACTACATGTTGAAAATCGGCTGCCACCATAGCCCAAAATCTAACCAACGAAATTCTTTGAAATTTTCACGACTTATTCAGAACATATTTCTATCGTCCGCAAACTAGGATTATTGCGATTCGTTCAGTAGTTTTTTTTTATTCATTGAAGAAGCCGTAAAAAACACCAAAATTCGTAAAAAACAGTTTAACATGGCACCAAAAATTTTAGCTTTTAATATTTTTTAATAATCCTAGTTTGCGGATTGTAGTTAAGTCTGCACGTTGAAATGCCGTTTACTTTTTTTCCTTAAGATAAACACAGCGCCCTCTAGCGTGACAGCAGAGAAACACCTTTTTTGGAGATGGGTGTATAAATTGCCCTGTATTTCAATAATCAACTATGCGATCGGAGTGAACGAATTCCTATGCACGCTCAAGATATTAATAAATCTATGGTGAACAATTTGTATTTGTATATTTATCCAGTTCTTCACAAAAAGTTCCTAAAAAAAGCCAAAAAAGCGGCCTTCACACGGGATGACCCCCTTAAATCGAAACCCACACTGCTTTTTGTAAAAGGCGACTAAATGGGATAGAAGTTGGTCGACTAGAAACCTGCAATTTTCGAAATTTTACTGCTGCCGAAATGCCAAAAGGACTCGGATTTCAAGGTTGCTATTATTAACTATTGAAAACGGCTAATGATTGCTTTCTGAAATGAGCCACAATGTGCTATTGTACTCTGGATAGCCAAGTGGTAGCTCTCTTCACATGGAAGAGAGTTACTGACCAGAAAGTTAGCAAGTTGTGATTGAATTTGGTTTACCCAGTGTGGTGGTCCCGGTTTCGCCACTTGAAGCTGTTAGCTTCATTGCGGATCTAGAAGCAAGATATCTAGAATATCTCCAAGATACCTGGATTATAGTAATGTTAGGAGAGATCAACCAAATAATTCTCAATAACTTCAATGCCAATGGTATTAAAGGAAGTGTGAGGTTACTGACAACACTAAAAAAAACTGTCCATCTTCTAAGCCACATCGCCAATATAATCATCATAGATACGTCCGAATACCTCCAAAGAATGTTGTGGTGGATGTTCAAGTGGGAGTGTAAATTAGTTAGTATTTCCTGTTCACTCCTTGGTGAAGTATAGAGCATCCACACGTTCAGATTGTGCTTCAGATTCACTATCATCACACTTAACGCTATGCAAATGGCAAGCTCACAACAGCAAGACAAACACAAGACGTACACAGACACCCATGATAACTGGGATTCTACCCCCTCAACCATCGCGCCGTCAATTAGTTGCTAGAAATAATATCTTTGAGGCCACAGTACTGAACCAACTCAAATATTCAAGCTTCCTCATAAAGTTCAAAGTATAGTTAAAAGAATGTGGGCCTAAAGTTCCACATTATAGAATAATTTCTTCAACTGGTATTCTAGAACTAGACTGACTTCGAGGGCGGAACTCCGGGCCTTTTATACCCCGTGGAATATTCCGGAAAGGCATGCCAAAACTTTGCTAGAAAAATGCTTTGCCACTTTGATAAGATCTCCTTACTTCGGAATCAGGGTCATATATTAACATAATAGCGAGTTCGCACCCTTTTTTAGTACAAAACCTTTGCAGCATCCCTCCGTCGTGTGGGAAATTCCGAATTTCAAGTCTGCTGAGGGCCTCAAATCAGCTCCGAAGATTGTTTTCGTATTTAATGCTACATCATAAATTTTCGATCCATATGCCATCAGCAATAGTGATATTGCTTCGCCCCAGCTCTTCTGATCCTTGCCGACGACCTTCTTAATATGCTCCGAATCTGCCAGGCTATTTCAATTTGATTTTCGTCCGACTTTGTCCACTTCGTCATAACTAACTCCCGTAATTTCCCAACGAACGAATTTTTTTTTCTTATGTTGTAAACTCTGGAACAATACCCATTATTCCGCCAAGGAGCCAACAAAAGTGGTTCTTTCATCAAATCTTGCTTGTCTCCTATTACTTGAAGGGTGCGATTTTTCCTTACGGCTCTCTGATAACGGCTTTACGTCAACGATAAAACACCTTTCGAATGTAGTTCCAATCTCACATAGTCTCTTCGGCCTTTTTGCAAATTCATGCCATTCATATAATCTCATGTAACCTGATACTAAACATCTAGTCCAATAAGACCGCCGTTTGCCCTTTGTTATATTTCCATCCATCCAAATTTCATTGCTTACCTCTTCATGATACTTCAAAATGAGGCCCCGCGTCATTGCTCGTAACACAACCATCAACATTGTCCGAAACGTTGAATACATATCTAATCGCTTCCTGATGATCCTGTCGTCGTGTCTCATAAATCTTAACTATGCAACTTTTGACCCTTAAATCATCCCAGCTTCCTCTTTAGCACTGCTACTCTAGTTTTATTACTTTTCAAGAATCTACTCATCACACTCAGTAGTGTATTCTCCTTACATTTCAATTTTCTTCCTTTTATCCCCTCACTTTCTTCACAGTAATTACCCCAAAACTTTTACATTTTCCGTGTCCATTTACCCATGACCTCCTCTCCAAGGTCAACCGCTTCTCGATAGTTTCGCTCCTGCACTTTAATCACCTCCTGACTGATCTCTTCTTATGATTTTCGAATATCCTAACTGGTGCTCTCATGCAACTTGTCAACTTCCTTCAACCATTTTCCAACTTCTTGGACCATCTCTTCCATCGGCTTTGGAATCTCATTGGCGTTCTCAAGCTCTATCACTTCCTTCTGCCTATTCACTTCTTGATGCATCGGCTTTTCATCCTGCCGCTTTACAGTTACCTGTTGTCTCTCTATACCTTTCCTGAGGCAATTTTCCAAACACTTTGAACCTTCTGTTTAGTGCTCTGCAGCCCTTGGTTCTCCAATCACCTCCATTCCTCTTGCCGTGTTCTAGATTCTTTTTCTGGCTTTCTTACCCATTCCTCTTGTCGTCTTCTAAACTCCCCTTGTTTAAGAGGTACTAAAATCCCCTCGCACCTCAGTTCATCATGTATTGCGTGGCACTGTGTCCATTCCTCGCACCACTTTATTTTTTTGGCGTGTGTGTCGTATTTCCGTTTTGAACAGGTACTGAATTTGGTAACGTTATAATTCATCAGTACCTCAATACTTTTTCAGTACTTTTCAATAGAAATCCAAGCAGAATTAATCTTCGGCAATATTACATTTTGCTGAATGACGAAATGACTGAAAAGCTGAGTTAGTGACGTTACGGTACATGTGGTCATTTCGTGAAATATGCCGAAACTTCCATAAAATCGCAGAGGTGAAGTAGTGGTTTTGGCGAACGCGTGGTGGACGAGAGTATAAGTTAACCCACTAATAATAATAATAACCTTGGCACAACAATCCAATTAGATCAAGGCCTTGAATTGTATTAGCGCACTTTCTTCAAGACCGTAACGGTACACTACCTTGTAGAAAGCAATGTGATTAGCATTGCGCTCGCCCGAGATTATTACACTGATTTCACTCAGGTACTCATTCGCAGCTAAGTCGACTGGTATCCGACATCCAATCACGGTAACAAATCCCTCGGACACCAGTGAGATTTGAACCGCGACCTTCCGCAACGACAACATAAATTGGAATGACCGACCACGAGGTCTGGCATTCCTGTTTGCGTTTGATGTATAGCATTCTGCCCTCAAGCCCGGACAAAGAATGGGAATCTAAACAGTATGCTGTATACCATCGTCAGTGAAACAAAAATAAACTACTGGGATCATGTTAAATCCCGCCTGGCATCCCGGAACAGGACTACCAAGAAAACACATTAAATGTGATTGGAAACCAAAACTTATCATATTGAATAAAAGCCAACAATACTAAGGCATTCACCACAATTGATGCGGCAGGACAGGACACGGCCATACCGGCGCACTAGGTATTGGTTCCTTCACCGAAAAAACGGAGGAACTTTGAAGAGATCTTCGGAAAAGGCATAGTTGCGCTCTTCAAGAAACTCGATGGTGTGGCGCCAAAAGCTGCGATATTGAACGCGAATGCGGTAAAAATGGCTATAAATTCATCTATTTTTGTACCAAACACAGTCAGCATGGTTCATCAAATGATGGTCTCATCTTCCTACATTTTATCCTAGGATTGCAAAGCCTTTATCTGTGACACCATCGCTCCTGGACATCGGGCGTTGATTGCCGTCTTGCGAATCGAGCCACCGATAAAACAGCATGGGGAACGCCCCGCATGATGATCTCATTTACCCGATTAGTAATCATTACGAATGTCGAAGAACCAAAGAGAACCAAAGAATATCGTTAAGAACATGATCCACAAAGCAACCTATGCAACCATCGTGATCACCAAACCAGGTAAGCAGTTCCTCAGCTGAGATCATTGACTTCGAAATGACGATGTCCAAATGAAGATCCGTGAAAATAAACGCTCTCTACCGCAAATTTCTCGACGATAAAAGGTTGCCCGGTTCGCAAATTTGCAAGAATGCAAATCAAGAAGCAAAGAAACCCATCAGTGTTACTCAAACAGTCCATTAAAAGGATCTTTACGATAACCTTGTCAATATTGAGCATTGCTGCTGTACTAATAACTAGAACGGTACTTCACTCACTGATCGACAAGCCGCGACGGATAGATGGGAAAGTATTTCAAACAGAGTTGAATGCATTGTCGGAGCAACCATCAGCAATAAAACGAATGAATTCGGGGAAAGCAACCGGACCTGACAACATCGCTTCTGAACTCTGGAAAATCAAGAGTTACTACCCAACAATGTTGTTATAACGTGTTTTTCAATCAAGCTATTAAGGAAGGTAGAACATCATCTGACTGACAAGAAAGCACGACCGTTCCAATAAGGAAACTAGGTAGCCCATCAGAATGTTCAAATGACCGTCCAATCCGATAGCTATAATACAATCACACATACACATTCACGGTGAAGCAAGCTAGGTTTGTTAAGAACTGCAGAACCACTGACGCAATGCATGTTGCGAGGTTACTCATGAGTAGCATCGCCCTATTTACATTGCATTCTTAGATTTAGAGAAGGCGCGTACCGCATGAACTCATCTGGTATGCTCTAACCCAACACCTAGTACCAGAAGAACTTGTGCACGGAGGCAAATTGTTCTACCAAGATCCGAAAAGTAAAGTTTAAATTGTGGCGGGTATGTCAAAACCGTTTTGTGCCTCTGTCGGTATTCATCAAAGAACGCCCTCTCACCACTCCTCTTTGTCCTAGTTTTGGACGCTGTTATATGAAAAATCCAACATCTAATGCCCTACACATTGCTTCATGATGATGATATTTTCCTGACGTCTCATAGTGAAGCTAATCTAGAGCAACTTGTTCAAAAATAGAATGATGCCTCATGCAAAAGGATGTCAGATTGACTCTGAATGAAACAAAATTTTTGACAACGGATCCTAATGAAACAGGCAGTATCATTGTTAGTGGCGGTGAGCTGTCAGAATTGAGCGATTTGAAAATGTCGAATCAATGCTACAACCAATATTGAACTCCGTCATTAAATTGCTTCAAGCATTGGCGCAACTTGAATTAAGTGTCGTTCCTGGACTAGCGTTCTTTGTGATCTGCGTATCAATGATCATTTCAAATCCAAAATCTACCGCAGTGTCGTCTACCCTATTACCCTTTCTGGCTCTGACGGTTAAAAGCAAGGAACGGTGTCTCATCATAATGGTGACAAAGATTCTGTATTGACTGGAGTAACACGCCATCATCATATGCGAAATAAGGACATTGGCCATCGATATGGAGTTGCACTGATCATGGAAAAATTTTGAGATAGATGGTTTCGACAGCATGGTCATGTAATTCTAGCGAGAATTCACTACATTGATCTGAACATCAAAGTTAATGGAAAACGACCAAACAGCCAGAATTGGCTTGATTCGCTGGACAGTTAGTTATTTGAAAGCCTCCGAGCTGCATCTGTTTCAGGCCTTTGGCAGGTCAAAATAGTGCAGCCTATCAAGAGGAGCCGACTCCGCTTCTGAACGAGACAAACGCTAAAGGAGAGGAAGGATGAGTAATATTCATTTTCTTTGCTTTCCGAATATGACAATGAACGACCTCCATTGGCGTTTCAAACCTGGAAAGCCGTGCCCGTGTTAAAAAATTAGCAGTCAAGTGAAATCTTACTTGAGGGTGCTCTATGGTAACATCCGAAAAGATATCCGTATGGTCCGTTTCCCTGTAGAAGTGTTTTATAATAAAGGTTGGGGTGCTTGTTGAGAGTTGGGATCTGAATGAGACCAACAGAAACAAGGACCCTGCCTTTGTATTCTTTAATTGCATTTTAAAGTCCTTTTCTTTTGGGCTTCTTAGAAATCCCGGTGTATTGGTGTTGTACCGAAAGATTACCACACTTATCACTTTTTCAGTTGATGGTTTGATAGAGTAGGGACAGGTGTGCTTTCTGGACGAATGTTAGTTGTTCTATTTTATTTTCTTTTTTTTATGGATAAGGAAGTCTTCATCAGAGCACAAACCTTAGTTTTTAAGGTTTTGTTTTGCAAACAAAACCTTATCAAAATCGTTTCAATGTCTGCCTGTCTGTCCGTCTGTCTGTCTGTTTTTTTTTTAATGGATGGAGGTGGAAATCTTAAAAAGACACTGCAGCGCCAGGTTGCACCAGCGTGTGGGATTCTCACCCACTAAAACCACCCCCACTTTGTCCTTTTCCCTTCCCCGCGGGACCGTCGCAAAGTATTACTTCGCGGGGTGGACTGCGCTTTAAGCGACCGAACCTCCCGTTCTTCGCGTCCTCCTTGCATGCTCCGCTCTTCCAAACTCCTCCTGTATTCTTTTGATTGCGGAGTTCACCGTACACCAGTTTCCCTCCGACTTCAACATTTCCCCGACGATGTTCTGCGGGCTTATGTTGGTTTTCAGAGAGTCTTCCAGACTCCTCCTTTCTGAGAAAAATCGTGGACAGTGGAACATAACATGCTCAGGTGTACAAGCACATTCAAGACACAAGGGAGACTCATCCAGCCAGAATTGGTGCAGGTACTTCCTTTAACCACCATGTCCTGACAGGAATTGGGTCAGATGGTAGTTAATCTCACCGTGTCGTCGCTGAATCGACTCCTCAATACGAGGAATCGAGGTGTGGGTCCATGGACCCCTCTGCGAGTCGTCCCACCGTTTCTGCCACTTCTCCGGCGACTCTCGCCTTCCCGCCTTTCGGTATTCTGCATCCTTTTCAGAAGGATTCAGTTTCCTTGTCTCGTACAGGCAGCGTGTCTCACTTCCCAGAATGTCTATCGGGATCATTCCCGCAATAACATACGCTGCCTCGCCTGATATTGTTCTGACGGCGCTGCGCAGCCTTAACGCCACCAAGCGGTAAGTCATATTTACTTTCTTACGGTTACTCTCACACACTAGTGCTTCCTCCCAAACTGGTGCCGCGTATAATAGTGTGGAGCGAACCACTCCGGCCACAAGTAAACTGCGACCATATCTTGGGCCTCCAATGTTGGGCATCATCCTCGCTAATGATACGCAGGTATTTGCCGCTTTCTCACAGGCATAGTCCAGATGTCCCTTGAAATTGATTTTAGCGTCAATCATCACCTCTAGATATTTGATAACCGGTTTCGAAGTGATGACGTGGCTACCAACACGAATATTAACCGTATTCCTCTTCCTACGATTGGTAATCAAGACCGCCTCCGTCTTTTGTTCCGCAAGGTCAAGCTGAACCATCTTCAACCACGCTTTTATGGCGCTAATGGTTTCGTTAGCGTACATTTCGACGATTCAGGTTGTTTCGCGACGACAACCACAGTTAGATCATCTGCGAAACCGATTATCGTGGCCTCCTATGGCACGGGAAGGACAAGGACCACATTGTACACAGGAGAGGACCCAACACTGAGCCCTGTGGTACTCCTGCGGTGACGGTGTACTGCTTGGATCCCTCATCGGTGTCGTACCAAAGCGTCCTCTCCGAAAGGTAACTGTCGATGAGCTTAGTCAAATAACTAGGGACACCCGTTTTAGCCAGTGAGCTTTTTATCCACTCCCAACTTGCGGAATTGAACGCACTTTTGATGTCCAACTTTACCACGGCACAGCATTTTTTGTCTGTCTGTCACTGGCACTTTTCTCAGAAACGGCTATACCGATTGACACGAAATTTTGTGAAAAGGTGGGACCTGTGGACCCCCAGACATGCAGTGAGTGAGTGAGTGATATCCTTCTAAGTATCGCCAAATATAGTCATGTGGGATATCAAATGAAAGGTCTTGATTTGAGGTTTGTTGGAAAGGCGGGAAGTGGGAGGGGTAAAAAGTGATGATTTCTTTAACGGACCCATTCTCAGACTCTACTCAACCGAAAAATCTGAAAAAATCATGAAGGTACCTCTATATGGTGCCCAGACCTCAAAATACTCTCCATATCGATATCTGTTCAAATTAAGTTAATAATAGTATATTACCATATTTTTGGGAAAATTGAGTACCCGCCTTAAGTTTATCCTAGAGTTATAAAAGTTGGTAATAGTATAAAATATAATATGAAGCATACTATCCCCAAGTTTGATCAAAATCATAATATTAGTGACAAAGCTACAGTAGCTCAAAATTGACTTTACCGTGCAAATTTACAAGCCGAAGTACTAAATCTGACATGCTACATGCTTATACATAACGGGTTACATACAAGTGGAATAGTTCTACACTCAAATATACTCACAGAAGAAGCAAACAAAACCTTCCATACCTGAAGCGCCCAGCTCCTGGTTTCCCAACTTGTTTTCTTTGTCTATTTGCTCTGTTTCTTTGTCTATTGGCATTTTACGCGATGCTGCTTAGATGTATTTTGTTGGTATTGTTGATCAACTTCGTCACCATGCCATTCTCTGAAGCATTATTAATCTGCAAAGTTTTTCTTCGGACGTTACGAGGATCAAATCCAGCATAGCTTTGATTGAGAAACAGAACCTGGGGTTATTTACTAAATGATATTAGTGCCACGTATCCATCAGATGGGTGAATGGCGGGACAGATGTGCCGAATATTAAACTTTTGAAAACGATTATTCAGTGAGTGTTAAGCTGGATGTTGTTCACATAGAACTAAAATTTAAATTAATGCTTCTTAAAGGGATGAGATTGCTCCGAGCAGAATGAGTCTCATCTCATCAGTGTACAAAAAAAGTCAGCTCCTTCTGTTGAATCAAAACTATATAGACTATAATCCCGAATTACTGATACCGAGGGACAACATGACAACGAGGTTTCACTTCGATAAGAAGTTTGAAACACGTTGGAGTAACAAGGCAAACTGGAAGAGCGTGGCTGCGACATACGGCTTAAACCAGCAACTGATTACTTGGTACACTGACGGACCCTTACAGCAGAGGGAGCGGGTGCCGGTGTCATTGGTCCAAGGAAAATGTACTTTGAGCCAATGGGCAGGTACACTAGCATATTCCAGACGGAAATTTACGCCATAGACAAATGTGCCTCCTATAATCTGCAAAGGAACTACAGGGGCAGAACATAGCTATTCCCACCGATAGCCAAGCAGCGATCAAGAGCGTTAGGTCCAACCAGGTGAACTCTAAACTGGTATGGGAATGCCTTGAGAGACTGAATACACTCGGCTCCTCCAACAAGGTCTGGATACTTTGGGTTCCAGGCCATGCTGGGTTGGAAGGCAATGAGGCAGCGGATGAACTAGCCAAGAAGGGAGCAGGGATGCCTTTACACGGGCCAGAACCCTTCTGTGGAATCGGAAACGGTTTCATGGCTATGAATCTAAGAAACGAAGAGAAACGGTTGAGAGAACTATATTGGGCGGGCCTACCAGGGATGGAGCAGTCCAGGGTGCTTATTGGGGGATACGAACCCTTCGTACAAAAGATTGCTTAAACCTCACCAAAAAGAACCTCCGAATCATAGTGGGAATTCTCACTGGTCATTGTCGGGTGAACTATCACCTAGGGAAGCTAGGAATATCTACGGACACTGCCTGCAGGTTCTGTGAGGAGGAGGACGAAACCTCTATGCACGTCCTTGGACAGTGTCCGGCACTTGTGCAAAGTAGGTCGATACATCTGGGAGAACACTTAATACCAGATGCAAAGCTGAAACTTCTGGAAGTGGGGAACATACTAAAGTTCCTAACGGTTACAGGCCTGCTTGAGATACTATGATCAACAGGTACACTATAACCAGTAAAAAGGGCACAATAGTTCTTCAAGGACGCGGTGCGACTTTCCCTTAACAGAATAATAATAATATAGACTATAAAAGATTCAAAAGAGACAGGATTTATCAAATATAAAAACAATTGAATATCATTTTCTTTTGTTTCAAACAGATGTAAAGAAATTGAATTGAACTTTTTAACCCATTTCAGCAGTTATGCTTGTAAAGTATCGAATCCAATATATACTTCATTGTTTTCAAGGAAATTTACTACTCACAAACATTTCGTAATCCTTTATCGCGCATAACGAGTGAACCACTCACCCATGCATATCACACTACTCCCAAATTTTCATCTCGTTTCTAAAGAAAACTTTGCATTAACTTTTCAACATGAAAACTCACTTTAAAACTGAACTTCCTGCTTAATTTCAAAATTTCATGCTATCCTTAATACAAAGTCTTTTGATCCTAATTCAAAATAACCTTCACGTCACAGTTTTAAAAAGCAACAACAAAACACAATCTAAGGAAAAACTTCTACTAACTATAAACTTGAAAGGATTAGGTGGAGAACGCAGCTTCGAGGCGAATAACACTACAATGTTTCCTATTTTCTCGTTATTCTGCCAAGCAAAGTATGGCTTCTTACTTTCTTCACTTTAGAACCTTTTTTCACTCCTCGTAAGTTTTCTTCGTTTCCTGAATTTTCAATGAATTTTCTATTGGAGTTAGTTTTGCAGAAGTGTCGGAAGGAATGAGGCAGGAAGAGCGTAAGCAAATGAAGCATATTCAAGTTGCTTGATGGTAACGAAACACCTTGAAATAATTTTCATGCTGAATTGAAAGCGGCAAACAAAGGAACGAATTTCGAGTAGGTAATAAAAAATACAATGAAGGAGTTCGCTCAAGATTTCAAACAAAACATTGTATCCCTGTAATTTAAATGCAAGATAATGTGTCACCCAGAAAGGAGTTCAATGATCGAAAGTTCTGATTGATGCTAAGAAATCTAGGGAAGAACCGACATTTGTATTGAATGAAGAGAAGGAAGCAAATACGGGAGCTTCAATAAATTACTGTATGCGACTTCAGTATTAGTTATTTTACCAATTATGCCATACCCAGTAAATGACAACCACGCAGTTGCTCTAAAGGTATCCTTTTCAATCACAATCCGTTAAAAGTCATTGGGAAGATCAGCGGTTTAAAACCGTAGCCAAGTTACTTAAGTGAGCAGAAACTCATCCTAATGCGATTACTTATCGAACCCGAAAGGCATTTGATTATGCCAACGTATATCGGGGCTAACATTTCATTTACACACATTTGGAGACATATCTTCACATTCAAAAGCGCTCACTTTAATGTAATCCTGAATGATATCGCGCCCATCCATTCCGAATTACATCACTTGACTTAATATCAGGACACGAAACGAGCAGCAATCTCGAAATCTCTATCTATAACCTTTAGGAAAATTCAAAGTGCACACCATGGAACATATTTTCTATGGCTTTTTGCGCTTCCTTGAGCACGGAAGCGTAAACCCAGAAAAAAATATGGCAAGGACGATGCTGCTATTCCTGTTGAGTGGTGGCAGCTTTTATATTTCTTGTTTTCTTCTTAGCATTTTTTCCTTTACTGGTTCACATCATGCAAAAGGAACCGTGAGAAATGCACGAACATTACATAAAACATTAGATCTGGAGCTAAGATTTATTTCTAGGTGAGCAGGTGAAGTACACTGAAGTACGAGGCTCTTCATCATTTTTAGGGGTTGTTTAGGCAACATCATAATGTCGGTTCCATGCACCTTTACTTAGGTCAATATTTCACAGACGATTTAGCGACAACTGATAAATGTTGTGAATAAATTACTCGGAGAATTTCAGAATCCTTATATGAAAACGTCGTATATGTAGGTCTAACAACGACACCGGCAGACTGTTAAAGAGATGTTGTTTGAAGTTTAAAGTTGATGAATTGAAAATACACTTGATGTTAGCAGATATGATTTGAAAGAAAAGGTTATCGAATATCATTCTAGTTAAGGGAATTCCGAGATTCTATTCGAAACCCTTGCGATTATACTAACTCTCCCGTCCGGATCTGCAATAACAGTTGTTTAAACGGAAGACTAGATCAACTTGAACGAGATACGTACTTAATATATACTGAAATGTAGATATACATATGTGAAATCGATATTCTACAATGTTTGCTGATTTCAACAATTCGAGAGATTGTCAACAAGAAACTTGACCTTCCAGCCGGAATACGTTTTCAGTCCTTTGCAGTCATCTCAAGAAGCACCACTCAAAGTCACTTATTGATGAGATTTTACTATCTCATGTTGGAGGCAAAAGATTTTCAGTTAAGCAACTTCCTGCGAATTAATTTAAAGATTTCTACTGAATCGAACGAACGATATGAACATAATATATATTCAAACGAATGGATTAATGTTTACGTGCTATAAAAACGTGCTAAATAAAACCTTATTATAATCGATGTACTGTCCGTCCTTTTATTTTTCGTAGGCAGTAGTCTCCAAAAATCAATACAATAAATACCTGTCAAACTGCGCTTTCCTACACAAAGTACATATTACTGGACTTATATAGCTGAGTGGTTAGAGCACAAGGCTGTCGTATGGAAGGTCGCGGTTCAAATCTCGCTGGCGGCAGTGGGATTTGTATCGTGATTTGACGTCGGATACCAGTCGACTCAGCTGTGAATGAGTACCTGAGTCAAATCAGGGTAATAATCTCGGGCGAGCGTAATGCTGACCACATTACCTCCTACAGTGTTCTGTAGTGTACCATTACGGTCTTGAATTATGTGCTCTAACACACTTCAAGGCCCTGATCCAATATGGATTGTTGCGCCAACGATTATTATTATTATTATATATAGCTTGTTCTATTCATACGGCTCCTCTCAGTTCATACTGAATACACCTTGTCATGTTGTTACCACACTAGTTTTCCTCACATGCAATTATTTCCCTTTTTTCTCCTTAACTCCTTTTCGTTCCTCTGGAGAGTATAGGAATCCATACAGAACTCTACCATGGTATTTGCATAACGGGCCGGTCCCAAGCCCAGGCAGGAACTTTGTATCATCCTGAACAATAACCAAAACTAAAACGCTGAGATCAGGAAAAGCGATCAACTAAGTATAGTTAGAGTTACTCCATTATGCTAAATCCTACCTGATCTCTGATCCCTCTTGGCGATATGTCCCGCGACAAACCGACGAAGAAAACGCATTAAATGTCGTTGAAAAATGATTGCGTTGAATATGATAAAAAACGTAGGTCAAATCCCGGGAAGTTCACCTCATTCGACGGGGCAGGACGGACCCAGGTCCTATCATCAGGACGTAATTAAATTACGCCGAGTCAAACAAATACGTGTCTCCCCGCTAAAAATTGGGCCCTCATTGGAAAGATCGAGGAATCCGCAAGAGTCCTTCGGAAGAAGCGCATTGATTTGCGCGTTCTACCAGAAACCCGATACCGCTTAGCAAAAAGCTGCGACATTGAACGCGTAAAAACTTGCCTATTTTGGTGACCCATGCACACAATTTAGTGTCGGCATTGTCAACAAACGCACAGACAAATAATTTCACATAACTTTTATAAATCGGTTTTCCAGCTTTCTTTCAACTTACTTCCTTCCTCAGGTAAACCCAACCAGCCGAACTACTACTGATATTTCCTTAGTTACTTTCGAGCAAGTGTTGAGTAAGTTTTTTTAATATTAAATGGCTTTAGCCAACCGGAAAAGAAAAATAGGAGCGGAAGAAAAGTCCAAAATTCTAGTTTGGTGAACATGTGCCCCTCTACAGTATTCAAGGAGGAGATAATATACAAGGTCTCGAAGGGGGCATGAAGGCTGGCGTGAAAGACAGAGGCCAGATCGACCATAACAAACATGGAGCCGACTTTCCCTTTATAATTCTCCTGCTCTGCCAAAGAGAAATATTTACTACCCAGCTGGACCTTTTGGCCATCATGTCGAGCTCTGCCTATTGGTCTTCCTCTCACGTCTTCACTTTACTGTACTGATTAAGATAGTTCTGGTCCCTCGATGGAAGCAATTGATAAATGAAACGAAAGTAAACTAGATCTTATTGGATTTGTTAAATATCTAAATATATTTCAGAATGATTTTTATATGTTT
Source organism: Hermetia illucens (assembly GCF_905115235.1). Classification (NCBI taxonomy): domain Eukaryota; kingdom Metazoa; phylum Arthropoda; class Insecta; order Diptera; family Stratiomyidae; genus Hermetia; species Hermetia illucens. Next base: position 92,496,017 of record NC_051849.1, on the reverse strand, counting down.
GGATACTCCACTATGCTAAATCCTACCTGATCTCTCTTGGTGACAGGTCCCGCGACAAACCAAAAAAATGCATCCAATGTCGTTAAAAACATGCCTGCGAGAAATATTTGGGGGTTCATCTCAGTCGACGGGACAGGACGGACCCCAGGCCTGCCGAGAAACGGGCAAAAGTTCTTGACGCATGGACCGCGTCAAGACGTGATTAAATAAGTGTGAGGAAAACAAATACTTGTCTGCACTCTAAACATTAGCACCCTTACTGGGAAGATGGGGGAACTCGCAAGAACCCTTCAGAAAAGATGCATTTATATCTGCACTCTACCGGAAACTAAATAGTCTAGGGCCACAAGCTGCGTCATAATATCGCTATAAGCTTCCCCATTTTGGTAGCCTCACGGACTCAATATAGTGTCGGCATTCCTATTTCTGAGGGTTTTCGTGATGCCATTAAAGAAGTGGAACGATTCGATCCCAATTCACTTCCTCACCGCATATGCACCACAGACAGATCGATCTGATGCGGAGAAGGATGCCTTTTGAAAATTTCTCGATGCAAAAAACTGTAACGTGCCTGTTGATGATTATATCACAATTGCACGCGACCTTAATGGTCATGTGGATGAAGAACGCAATGAGAATGGTGAGTGTATTGTCGATTTAGCGGGCATGCATGAACTTATACTTGTGAATACATGATTCATCATTGCCTCAAACGCAAATTGACTCTATTCTCATGAGAGGCCGATATTTGATCGCTATCCCTGACTGCAACGCCTTTCCGTATGAGACCATTGCATCTCAAGATCCGCCTTTGATTACTGTCTTACGAATCAAGCCACCGATAAAACAGCAGGAAGAACGCACTGAGAGCTTTTTTCAATCAAGTTATTGAGGAGCTTAAAAACCATCTGGAAAAAGAAAAATAGGAAAATAGAACATTCAAATCACCGTCCGACCTTATTGCTGTCCCATACAATGAAAATGTTTGAACGCATTCCGGATACCAGTATTCCCGACATCGTTCAAATAACCGCGAATGAAGTCCGTTTTGTTAAGATATACAGGAATTACTAATGCAATACACGCCATGTGGGGTTAAATTGCTCTACGACCATCCGAAGAGTAAAATTCGCTTCGTGTCTCTGTCGGTGTTCATCAAGTAACCGCCCTCTCACCATTCTTCTTTGTCCTTGTTATGGACACTGTCTCATAGGACATCCAACGTCCAGCGCCCTATACACTGCCTTATGCAAATGATATTTCCTAGCGGCTCATAGCAAAGCTGATCTAGAGTAAGTTCTTCAAAAATGGAACGATCGTCTCATGCAACACGGTTTGAGATGAAGTCTGAATAAAATAGAATTTTTAAACACCGACCTCAATGAAACAGGCACTATCACTAGCAGCGGTAGCGACCTGCCAAGACTTAAGCGATTCAAATGTCTGGTATCAATGCTATCAGCAAATCGTTAATTGCATTAGGAAATTATTTCGCGCATCAACGCAGCTTTAAGAAGTTTCACAACTGTCTCAAATCAACGACAAATGCGGAACAAGGAAAAGAGGGGCATCAGCATCATCTGTTATTGTTGTTTATCCAATTTTACTTTCAATGGGACTGTGAATCCGTGTTACTTTCATAACATTTGATCCTGTGCAAGTGATAAGCCAACAAGGGGAAACACCATCCTATACAATGTTTCCCCTAGATTCTTTCGGGACTTCATCACAGCTGAGACGGTTAGGGGAAATGCATTTATTTGTATGCAATATCTAGGCCAGGACGAACCACGTACTAATACAGGACTAACGAAAGTCAGCTCTACGAATGGGAAAGACCCCTATTTCCGAAAGGTGCCTACATAACTTTCGTTGGCTAGAACTATATCCAACTGGGCAAAAACCTCTGATAGAATTTGTTCCCTTGCGCTATTTTCCCAAGCATTGGGAAGGCACTTATGGAGCATTGTACAGCTGTGGCCACGGATCGCCATTTCCCGCTTCGCCACTCAGGTCAGTGACCCACACACCACCGTCAAAGTTTCTGTAGAGTGCAGTTTTGAAAGCAAATCTCGTAGGTAGTCTGCTCAAGTAAATCATAAGCGACCCTACGATCATTGAAGTTGGTGTGAATAAACCACATTTTTTCATTGTGGTCAACTTTTTCCTAATTTCCGGGCATTTTACACTTCTGCAATATGCCTTTTATCCCATCCTTACTTTCCTTAGCACAATAGGCATTTGGGGTCCTCATTGCACTCCTTCATAATATAGTTTTTCTTCCCACACCTTCTGCATCAATCGGATCGATCAATGCTACTGGTGCCTGCCTTCGCAAAGTATCCAAACATGAGGCTCTTGAAGCAACTTTTTAATGACATCCGCTCCCTCAGACGGCAAACAACCCATCCGATTCAAACCTTTCCAGTTGATAAAAATGTATGCGCAGCCTCGGCTGGTACGTACTGTAACCGTTTGAGTATAGTCGTGTGGATTATCAAAGGAAATGTCTCGGTTAGTATTTTCCTAGACCGGTCTTAGTTTTGGCATTTGTTGGAAAAGTGGGGAGTGCTGAGGTCGAAAGTGATCATTTATTTTACTACCCATCCGAAAAATCTGAGAAAAATCAAGGGACTCCCACTATATGGTGCCTAGATTCTGAAATACGCCCCAAACTGATATCTACTCAAACAAAGTTGCTATAATTTTTAATAATTGAGTGCAAAATCCCCCTATAACATGGAGCATGGTCCTACTAATTATTACTAACTATTACTAACATAGGTATAATAGGTCAAAATTTTCGCTCTATGAAAATTCAAGACTTTAAATGTCAGCATCTCGCGAAAGTGGATATTCTCGCGCATATAGCCCTATATTACGTGCAAGTTTCTCAACAATTTTTGAGAAAGAAATACACAAAACCTCCCATACCTGAAGCGTCCAGTTTCCGGTTTCCCGACTTGTCTTACCTTTAGCTTACTTCGACTTTTGTATCCTTTCTTAGTTATTTGAATATTAGTCTCAGTTAAGTCAAAGAAATGGAAACAGCTTACTGATATGAATCGAAACGCTTATAAAATGGTAGTGTATGAATCTTTCTATGTGGTATTCTATGTTTTATTGCTATTCTTGTCAGTTGAAACTCGGAAAAAGATTTACTGTCCTTTCATAAAAACTGCTCTTCTAAAGTGCAAAATGCATGGTCGAAACAATCTAATATAATTAAACTTATTGTAGTTATTTTAGATGTTTAATAATAAACTGCTGTCCAGTGATGTAAAAATATTCATTGTTGAAGAAAAGGAAAGAGGTACAAGTTTGAAAGTCGTTAGGGAAATTTTTGCGGTCTCGCCTTCAGCAGTATGGAGAATTCATACAGAATGGAAAAATATAGGAAAGGCAAAAAGAAAGTAGACGGTCGTTAAAATTATGTGAAAGACTTTGACGATCTCTAGTACGAATTATCCAGAAAGAATCGGCCAAGCCAATACAGAGATCCGAAAAGCAGTTGCCGAAAACCACAATATCCAGGTGTCGAAATCTTGGGCCCAGCAAATTTTGCGACAATATCTCTGTGGCGGAGGGGGAAAAGTTGTTGTTTGTCTGTTGGTTTAATAAATTGAGGTCATTGCCTTTGCAGAATCGCTCGGTTTGATAAACATTAATGTGATGTATAATATGCGATGAATAGATGGCGGGCTCAGAACCACTGGAATACAATGAATTCACGTAGAATACAAAACTTTGACCTTCTATAACTTTGTTAATAATAGTTGGATTGCACTCAAACTTTCCAGAATTTTATCTTCAATTATCCCTTACAGTGCCAAAGTTCATACTTCTAGCCTAACTTAAGGGTGGTTTTCGGGTAAATTTCTAAAATATAGTAATGTAATATATATATGTTGAGGCCTCGATTTAGTAAAGATGCATTGCTGTGATTTTTTGCAGATCGTTTGGTTGGATAGGACCTGAGAAAGAGACCTGTTTGAGTCCTCACTCCGCTGTGTTTCACTCTATATAAGAATAAGGACCCTTTTCGAAAAGTACTAATTACTACCCTACCCTAAAAAAATGTGCTCCCCCCTTTGGCAGATATGGGGAAAATAGTGCCACTCGTTCCACGTGTACCGATTCATAGACCAGAGACACAGTTTCATTCCTGTGACAGACGGACGGACAGACATTGAACCGATTTTAGTGTTGACACAAAACCTTAAAAATTAACCGAATAATTGGCCATCCCAGTGATCGAATGTGAAGCCATTATGATTTTGATTGGGAAGGGTTAAATCAACGTGTTCGTACTCAGATATTTTCTGAAACTGACGCATCAACGTTTGTATTACAGGGGGAAGGGATGAAGATTCCGATCAATGTCCTCATTAATCTTGTAAACGTGGTGCCACCCAGATGCGAGCTGGGGATAAAGGCAGAAGGTTATGCCACTATATAATTTATAGAAAATATTTTTAAAATTTGAAATTTATTGTTTATGTGGCTTTAATGAATTTGTTTCCAGTTTTCACCATATACGTTATAGAGTGCAATGAATTTACCGAAAATGCGAAATTTCGACCTTCCACAATTTCGTTAATAATAAGTTGGTTGCCTTCAAACTTTTCAGAATTAGGTCCTCTTTTATCGCCTATGCTGATGCCATTTTTTTTTTCTTTCATCAGGGATAAACTTGAGTTCGGTTTCCTATTGTCCTCTATGCTAGTGTTAGAACAGATCGCGTCGGTTATGAATACGCCTCGAATTGTACCAGTTAAGAATTGTTCTATAATTAATTATACAGTACGGTTATATAATTTAGCGTTTAATAAACGCTTACATTAAATATTTTTTTGAGAAAAAGCAACTTACTCCAATAGTTTTCCAAGAACGCGATGTGACTTTCCCTTAACAAAATAATATACTCGTATATGAGTGGTAATGGACAATGGTTGTTTTTGAGGGTGATCATGATAATTATGTGTTCACATGTACGTACAGAAGTATGTATGTATCTCCCCCCGCTCTTGAAGGGGGCAAAAGCCAGAGGAAGTGGAGGAAAGTTAAATTTTCTTTAATAACAAATTTTCTTAGATAATTGACATGGAATTTAAGATAAACAAACAAACAAAAAGAAACGAAACGATTATCGACTGAGAGGGAAGACACCAAATCAAATTTAATTTTGGTATCATATATGTAGGTATAATATTTCACCATTTGTTGATTAAATAAAGTTATTATACTCCACAACAACCACTTATTCTCATAAACCTTAAAATACATTCGTCAGAATTACTAGACTCAACCGAGGCCATATCCCAGCTAGTACATCCGTTGACAATGGAACAAAAAACTCGAGAAGCAATATAAATCGCAATATCTACCTCTTCCGTCACCAAATTGTCAGGATCTTCAGCAACCCAGATCCAATTTTCATTCCGATTTCAATTATCTATTTGGACAAGCACTCATCCGTACTTGGAATGTAACCTATATACTTAAACGTTTATGAATAATCTCTCCCAGAAGGAAATCTACTAAAATCCTGGACAAAATGGATACAATGCAGTTTTAAGATTTGATAGCATTATTTTGAAAACGTATATTGAAGGTACTTTAACCAAAGCATATACCGCAGCAATAATAACAAGTCGGGAAACCGGAAGCTGGACGCTTCAGGTACGAAAGGTTTTGTGTATTTCTTAGTACGTAGCACGTAATATATCCATATATTATGTGAGAGTATCCAATTTTGGGTGATATTGACATTCACAGTCTTCAATTTTCAAAGAAACAACAAATTTGAGGTGTTATAACTTTGTTAGTAATAGTGCGATTTCCACCAAACTTGGTAAGATCATGTTCTATATTATAACCTATATCACTGCATCATGGTACTAGGATGAACTTAAGGGGGGTTTTTAACCAATTACAAAAAATTGTAGTAATATACTATTATTAACTTTATTTAAACAGATATCGGCATGGAAGGTATTTCGGAGCCCAGGCACCATATAGTGTCAGCCTCCTGATTTTTTTCAGATTTTTCGGTTTGGTAGTTTCTGAGAATGGCCCCCTTAAAGAAGTGATCACTTTCAACCCCCCGCGCTCCCCACCCTTCCAATGAATGTCAAAACTAAGATCAGCTTTGAAAAGTACTAATCGAGACCTTTAATATGATACCCCACATGACTATATTTGATGAAAAAAAAATTTACACCCCCCTTTTGCTTGTATGGGGACCCCCCCTTAAATTCAACGTAAAAGGATGTAATTCACTGTATGCGTGAGCGTTCACAGTTCCCACGTTTTTACCAAATTTGGTGTCAATCGCTATAACCATCTCCGAGAAAAATGCGTGTGGCGGACAGACAGACAGACAGACAGACAGACAGACGGACAGACAGACAGACGAATCACCATGCTGCCCAAGATGTGGTAACGTGGCTGAGAATGCGGAGCATGTCATATTTGATTGCCCCAGGTTCACCGCGCACCGAGCAAGAATGGAAGCGGTCGCAGACAGGCGTTTAACACCCGAAAACATTGTGGAGTTTATGCTGGAGTCAACGGATGCCTGGAACCAGGTTGTAAGGGAACTGCAAGCTATTCACCAACAGCTTAGGCAGGAAGAACTACGACGAAAACAAGGAAGGGAGAGAACCATAATGAGCCGCAGTTAAAAGCTGATCCAGCCCCGCGATGCAATACTTGATAGGAGTTCCGTGGGGAGAGTGGAATGAGAAGGAGGTGGTTTTAGTGAGTAGAAGTCTCACATAACTGTGTGGCAGGAGCCAGCAGTAGGTTTTGAACCTTTCCACCTTCCAACGCCGAAAAAAAAAAAAAAAAGACAGACAGACAGACAGTAAACCGATTTTAATAAGGTTTTGTGTTTACACAAAACCTTAAAAATTATAAAATCAAATTATAAACAAAGCATATTTTGAAAAGGCGACAAATTTCCAACTTTTATATTTTAGCACCTTTTTCCTAATAGAATTCGCACTCACTGAAAATCCGATGAAGGTAAACATTGCAATATGTACAGTCAGGGTGCACCATCCTTCGACGATAATCTGTTTTCGGTAAAATGTCATATGGCAATACTAACACGGTAGCCAGGCAACCAATTTCATGTATAAAAATTTGAAATTCTCTGCGTTGCTAGGAAACTTCAATTTTATTCGTTTCTCGTCCTTTGGATTTCAGTGAAGCATTTTTCATAATCTTCCAGGTCTGCGAGTTGGATTTGCTTTACTTATATGCATGTATACCACCAGCTATATCCTTATAGAGGAAGCTACAGTGCATTCATACTAATAAATTATAAGAGACTACTTTATTTTCTATAATTATGAAATGTGAAAGGAGACGTTGCAAATTCTTGTAGAAATGCATTTAACGTAGTAAAAGCAGTTACCAGGGCAATGAGCTGCAATAATGGGTACTTAAGAGTTATCATGAATCTGACTAAATGCAGTGATTGCTTCTGATATTGCCATCAAGTCGCTCCACTAAATTCCGTAACATACTTACTTATACGACTTGGGATAAATTAACAAAATTAATTGCATTTGTTTTTGCAAAAATTTTCTAAAAAACAGCGATACTAAGCGCGGCATCAGTTAACTAGCATTTCACAACCACCAGTAGATAGTGGATAGTGAATTTTCTCTTTTCATTGTTCTTAATACCAGTTGCCCCACTTCTTTAACAGCAACATACAAAATTGGACATAGTTGGTCTATTGATCTTGGTGCAAGTAGGCAGACATATCCTTTTGGAGACTTAACTTCTCCTTTTCACTGGCATTCAAAGTAAACCGGATAGAATGCTCGTTGGTGAACATTGCTAGGCAAAAAATTATGAACCCTTGACAAAGGGGAATATATAGAAAAATCTCTGGAACAACTTTAGTTTCCTGCGGAGGAGGGGGAGGGGGGATAAGAGCAAACACAAGTGTCTGAAAAAGCTCACTTTTGTCAATCGCCGTAATATGGAAATCTTTTCAATTCACCGGTATGCTTGTGTGGGGTCAAGCAGTGTACTGCAGGATAGACTGATGCGGAACATAGCTCCCTGAGGCCAACCTATCTTTGTCTAAGGATGAGTTGTCTCTCCTCTGGGACGGTGTGTGCCTTTTCAGGGGCCAAGCCTCTCGTCTACCAAGACCGTTAGTGAGTGGTGATAGCCACACCCTGTACGAGGTGACCCTACTATTAACAAAACGCTACGGATCTAGACTGGGGAGTCGAAAAACACCTCCCCCAATCCAGGGTGTCATGCGAACCGTGCCCATTGGATAGTTTGCAGTCGGGGGTAACTGACTGTATTCGAACGGAGCCTCACTGATACCTGGTCGCCTCAGTGAGTAAGTTAGATCTTACCGTGCTACGGGGGGCTATGGCACGGCGGACCTCTTAACCCCCATACTCGTGGGAATCAAATGAGTACTAAATTGGAAAAAAAACAAAAAAACAAAAACCAAAAAAGCGGGGCCCCGTACCGCACCAAAACTGGTTAATCAGGTGGAGGCACGTCTCCAAATTACTGAAAGCCAGGTGACTACACCCAAGAAGGGAGAAGTTGGGACGTCAAGCAGTGGATCCAAGGTGACCATTGGTATACTGCATGGACTACAGCCAACGAACACCACTGCTCAAAGAGCAGGGACCAGCAAAAGCACGTCTGAGATAAACATAACAGACGTCAGGAAGGAGACAGGTCTCAGTGGCGCCGGGGTTAAATGGTACCTGCGCTATCTGAAGGAAGGCCTGAAACCAGAAGAGGCCCTTAAGAAGGCTCAGGACAGACCTAAGCCATCTCTACCGGAGCCGAGAAAGCGGGGAGCAGCAGAGATCAGCCCGCATGAAGGGAATGCCCCCAAAAAACCCAGACCTGAACCCACGGGAGGAGAAAACCCGGGCAGGTCAGGAGTGAAGGCAGGACCCAGGAAGCCCGGCATTAGCTATGCTAGTGCGGTCAAGGGCATTCGGCTGGCCATACTGCCAAAAAGGTTTCCCGAGCAAATACTCACTCGGGAGGAACAGGAAACCATTGAAGAACTGGTCGTCAAGCAGATGATCAAGGGATGGACGTCGAAACTGGTGTTCACCGGGATACGCTTTCGACCAGGCCTTATACTGGTGGACTGCGCGACGGAAGGTACCGCAGAATGGGTCAGAACCATAATTCCTAGATTGCCAGGCTGGGAAGGGGTGGAACTGTCAACATGTGCTGGAGATGATATACCAGGAGCCCACATGGTGACAGTTTTTCTCCCAAAGGCCGCGGCAATAGTAACAGAAGACCTCATGAGACTCCTAATTGCTCAGAACGAAGATCTCCATACTCGACTATGGAGAGTCTTCAGAAGCAAGGTGGAGGGAAAGGGTAAACTCCTCACGATCGGGGTAGATGACCGATCCCTAGAGGCAATTAAACGTCGGAGTTGTCATATCAACTACCGATTTGGCAACATACCCGTGCATGTGCACAAGGAAAAGCCAAGGAAAGAAACCTCGGAGGAGGCATCGGGTGGAAAACTTACCGAGGTCCCTGAAGAAGTCGCGGAAGCCATAGAGGCGGAAAGAACGGGATCAACCAGGGAAATAGACCTGCTGCCCAGTGAAGAACAGAAGCTGGACGACCTAGACCTAGGACTGCTAGGGCTCGGGGTGGACAGCGACGCGCAGGAAAGCGCCATGTCGGAGGAGGAGGGTGACACTCCGACAGTGGAGAAGAGCTCCAAACAATAACGGAGCCAATGGCCAGCACTAGGATAGCCTAGATAAACCTCCACCATGCGAGAGCTGCATCTGCAGTGATTGCAAGGGCAAATTCCAAGGAGAACATTGGAATAGTGCTGGCTCAGGAGCCCTGGGTGTACCGGGGGCAGATTCGCGGTCTGCAAGGAGGAGACATGCAGGTAATTTGGGACTCCTCTTGTGAAAAACCAAGAGCTTGCATAATTCTCAAACGTAATCTAAAATACATATGTCTTTCAGAGTTCTTAACCGGGGACCTTGTGGCTATCCAAGTCTCATTGGAAGCCGGGAGGAGCACTCGAAAGGTAGTGGTAGCATCGGGATACTTCCCAGGAGACGAGAGCCGGGCTCCACCGGAACAAGTCGCAAAGCTGACGGAGTATTGCGAGGAGAGGGCGTTACCACTTCTTCTCGGCTGCGATGCCAACGCCCACCACGTAGTGTGGGGAAGCAGTGACACTAATCGTAGAGGTGAGTACCTTCTCGAATTTATTCTTAGTAATAAGTTAGAAATATACAACGTAGGGAACACTCCAACATTTGTGACCAGCACCAGACAAGAGGTACTAGATATAACTCTAGGAAATACCCTAATGAACGGTATGGTCAGGAATTGGAGGGTGTCGGATGAACCCTCAATGTCTGATCACAGGATAATCAGATTCGACATTGAGGGTAACTCCGAAATAAAAAGAATAATAAGGAATCCCAAGAGAACGGATTGGGAATCCTACACAATGCACCTGAGCAACAACATTGCCCACCTTCAAGGGAGCGGTGACATCAGGAGCGAATTAGAATTAGAAACGGTGGTGGAAGACCTCAACACAATCGTCATTGACGCATATGAGGCCAGCTGTCCGGCCAAGACAGTCAAGTCATCAAGGGATGTACCATGGTGGAACAGAAACTTAGCCAGAATGAGAACGGAGGTACGAAAACTCTTTAACCGGGCAAAACGAACCGGGGACTGGCGGAGGTATAAAAATGCACTGACTGCGTATAGCAACGCCATCAGGGAAGCGAAACGGAACAGCTTTAGGGAATTCTGTGAAGGGATTGAACAGATCACAGAAGCAACTAGGCTGTACAAGGCTGTAGCCAAAGACGGGAGAATATCCTCTGTCTGCTTGAAAAAGGAAGATGGGACATTCACCGAGAATGAGGAGGACAGGGTACACCTGCTTCTCAGAACTCATTTCCCGGGGTCCTACCCCTCGGCGGCAGGCGACAATAATCTGCCTGACACCCCAACAACGAATAAAAGGGGAAGGAAAGAGAGCTGGAAACTAGCAAAAGAGGTATGCTCGGAAGCTAGGCTAAGATGGGCAGTGGGAACCTTTCAACCAATGAAATCTCCCGGAGCAGATGGCATTTTCCCTGCACTTATCCAGAGGGGCCTAGGAATTATCCTAGAGTCTCTTCTGAGGGTGGTAAGGGGGAGCATAGCACTGGGTTACATACCAAGGGCATGGAGACGGGCAAAAGTGGTCTTTATTCCGAAGGCGGGTAAAAAGGATCCTTTTCACCCTAAATCTTTCAGACCAATCTGCCTAACATCGTTCGTACTCAAAACGGTGGAGAAGGTCATAGACAACTATATTAGAACTAACGTTCTAAAGCGTAATCCCGTACATCACTGTCAACACGCTTACCGGGCAGGAAGGTCAACTGAAACTGCTCTGTATCAGCTGACAGAGGTACTACGGGACGCCATTGAAACAAAAGAAATTGCACTGTGCGCGTTTTTGGATATCGAAGGAGCATTCGACAACACATCGCACACAGAGATACAGGATGCCCTGAGCCGCAAAGGAGTGGGAAACACCCTGGCACTCTGGATGGGCAAAATGCTAGAAAGCAGACAAATAGAGGTACAAACAGGTACAAATTCTATTATCATGAACACCACTCAAGGCTGTCCACAGGGCGGAGTACTATCGCCGCTGATGTGGAGTATGGCAGTGGATGAACTCCTGGACGTGTTAACTAATACTGGAATACAAGTCCAGGGCTACGCGGACGACATTGTTCTAATCTGTAGGGGCAAATATGAAGATACCCTATGTGATAGAATCCAAACTGGATTAAGGGTTACTAGTGCCTGGTGCAGGAAGGTGGGACTGCGGATCAACCCAACCAAAACCACCATAGTACCATTCACTAGGAGGCGTAAGCTGGATCACCTGAAAGCCATAACATTACATGATATGGAGGTGAAACGAGAAACAGAGGTCAAATACTTGGGAATCACGCTAGACCAAAAATTACTCTGGAAGACACATGTCGGAAACACTTGTCGGAAAGCCACGAGGGCTCTGATGACTTGCAGATCCATAGCAGGAAAAAAATGGGGTTGTAGCCCGAAGATACTACTTTGGATATATACTGCAATAGTAAGACCAATGATTGCCTATGGAGCGGTAATCTGGGCAGAAAGAACCCAACTCAGCACACAAGCCAGGGAATTACATAAGCTCCAAAGGCTGGCTTGCGTGTGTATCAGTGGGGCAATGAGGACATGCCCAACGGCATCCCTGGAGGTCCTTCTGGGATTAACCCCTCTCCATCTGCACATACAGATGCAGGCAAGGAGATCAATATTCAGGATGGCCGGTAGCATGAGTGAGGCGGGGAGCTGCCTAAATCGAAGGAAGATTGATATCCTTTCTAGGCGGTATCCCGAATTACTGATACCGAGGGACAACATGACAACGAGGTTTCACTTCGATAAGAAGTTTGAAACACGTTGGAGTAACAAGACAAACTGGGAAAGCGTGGCTGTGACATACGGCTTAAACCAGCAACTGATTACTTGGTACACTGACGGATCCCTCACAGCAGAGGGAGCGGGTGCCGGTGTCATTGGTCCAAGGAAAATGTACTTTGAGCCAATGGGCAGGTACACTAGCATATTCCAGGCGGAAATTTACGCCATAGACAAATGTGCCTCCTTTAATCTGCAAAGGAACTACAGGGGGCAGAACATAGCTATTCTCACCGATAGCCAAGCAGCGATCAAGGCACTTAGGTCCAACCAGGTGAACTCTAAACTGGTATGGGAATGCCTTGAGAGACTGAATACACTCGGCTCGTCCAACAAGGTCTGGATACTTTGGGTTCCAGGCCATGCTGGGCTGGAAGGCAATGAGGCAGCGGATGAACTAGCCAAGAAGGGAGCAGGGATGCCTTTATACGGGCCAGAACCCTTCTGTGGAATCGGAAACGGTTTCATGGCTATGAATCTAAGAAACGAAGAAAAACGGTTGAGGGAACTATATTGGGCGGGCCTACCAGGGATGGAGCAGTCCAGGGTGCTTATTGGGGGATACGAACCCATGCGCACAAAGGATTGCTTAAACCTCACCAAAAAGAACCTCCGAATCATAGTGGGAATTCTCACTGGTCATTGTCGGCTGAACTACCACCTAGGGAAGCTAGGGATATCTACGGACACTGCCTGCAGGTTCTGTGAGGAGGAGGACGAAACCTCTATGCACGTCCTGGGACAGTGTCCAGCACTTGTGCAAAGCAGGTCGATACATCTGGGAGAACACTTAATACCAGATGCAAAGCTGAAACTTCTGGAAGTGGGGAACATACTAAAGTTCCTAACGGTTACTGGCCTGCTTGAGATACTATGATCAACAGGTACACTATAACCAGTAAAAGGGGCACAATAGTTCTTCAAGGACGCGGTGCGACTTTCCCTTAACAAAATAATAATAATAATGCTTGTGTTCATCGATCAAAATCCAAACATTATTCTTTCATTTAATGCATGGATCTCACTGCTTAGGCAACTACCCACCGAATTTGACTGCCAACTTTGGCTGAACCACTATAGCACTCTCTGGTGTTGATATAAGTTACAGAACTTGTTCAGTTTCCTGGTACAGCGATGAAACTATTAGGTACATACGTTCAAGTATCACACCTAAGTAAAGTATTATTGTACAATAATATATGATAGTGTCCTATTTAACAACGTTTTGTGTAAAACAAATTGTTAAATTCGATTTGAGGTCTGTTTACCTGTTTTTTTTTTTGTGGAGGGTGGAAAGTTTCGAAAGCTACCGCTGACTTCAGCCAGATGATTTCTGTCATTCTACCAGTAATAGATTCGTTGCCGACTGTCGTCGAGAGGTGTTAGGCTCAGTAGTTTCAAAGCTCGGTTCGCAAATCTATAGGGCTTCAGTCGCCTCAGTTTCGATAAGCGTCATTCCAGGCATTATACATGCTGCGTCATCGGATGTCATACGGTGAGCGCGTATGTTTGAGGGACAATAAATCGATACGCCACTGCTATTTTTTTCTGTTGCTGATCTAACCTAGTACGGTTGCCCACCGAGGTGTTGCGTGCAGTAACATTGAAGTAACCACTCCTCCTTAGTTGCATATTACCGATGTTGCTTCAAGTTCAACTTCTGATCGAAAATCACCTCCACATATTTGAGAGCAGGCTGGCGTATTTTTCGTCATCGTCAACGTGGCTTACTACGATTGCAATTCCAATTTCATCTGCCAATCTAATGAAAGTCTCCCCGCCAGGCAGACTCAACGTTACCACTAATTTATACATAACGTTACATAATAAAAGGTGGAGGACTGATTCTTGTGGTACAACACAGGTTGTTCGATATGCTTTAGGGCTCTAACCTGACACTCGATAAAGCCGCCTTTCTATCAGAAACTCAAAAACAATACGTATAACGTACGTCGCGGGACTCATCCAGGCAAGCGCCTCAATTATTGCTTTCCACCGCGCAGAGCTGAATCTAAAGTGCTTCCCTGATAGACCGCCTTCCCTTTCCGCGATTAAGAGTAATCTGTTATAGATTACTCGCTCGAAAAGTTTGCCGATGGTATGTAACAGGCATATTGGCCTATATAGCAAATGTTCGCCTAGTGGCTTATTTTGCTTCGGTTTCAATTTTTGTTTCTTCCACTATGCTGGAAAGATTCCTTCTTTCCAGCATACGGTTAAAATTTATGAGAAAGTTTTCGGTCCTATACATACTCCCAATTTGATAGCTATGTTTGGTATACCATCTAAGCCGGGAACCTTGTTGACTTTGATGTTCTTGGTCACTTCCAATACCCCTTCGTCACTGGTATTTCATCGGAGTTTTGAATGACTACGGTAAACTTGGTGTACTTATGTAATTATAAATTTAGTGGTTATGATGAGTCATCACTATGTGAGAGTTCTATTACTCACGTAGCCGGCTAGAAAGACCCTTCCTTAAAATACAACTCAACCTGCCTTTATTCCAATATCTACTGCATTCAAGTAACTAAGTGCTTTAATCCTTGAATCGAAACTAATAAGGCATACGTAAAATACACAACCATCCTCCCGTTAAACGGGACCAAGGACGGCCAGCCTATAGATGAGCTAAAGGCAATTTCTAAAGGTAACATGAACAAAAGTATTGCTACACTCGCGAGCGGCAATGCGGTGCTAGTTATAAACCCCAGTTGAAAGTTCTTCCTTGCGAAATAGAACTAGATTGGGTCTATTATGATCAACACTGTGATCGGTGGTAACAATGTTATACCAAGGTAGCTTGACTCGATCATTTTGCAAGATTCTCTGCAGAATATATTGATAATAATCTGCCATTAAGCTATATTTCAACACAAAGTTTTGATTGAGGTGTACTCGGTGCTCCTCACCATCCTGCGCGTAGAGGTAATGCGCTAGATCGCCTCCTCTTCGCAGTGGCATAACCTACAACTAGTAAGCGACGGAGTCATGATAATGTATGATTTATAGTTTTTTGTTGACAGCGAAGCAACCCGAATTGAAGTGAGGAATGCTTCAATCTCGTAAGAGAGTCATTGCCAATGCCTGGTAACAACAATTTTTTTATACGACCTCCATGGATATGTTTTTCTTTCGCTGTCGCTCTTCTACTAGATTGTTTTCAAGTTCGAAGGAGATTTTGATTATCTGCCATGACGGTATCCTGAGGCAGTTGACTAAAGGATTGTTTCCCAAAGGAAACTCACGAAGCGAATGCACTTGATTGTAGTGCAAAGATTTGAAATCAAGCACAAATATTCATTCCTGATGACGCGGGATACGGTTATTCAGTTTTTCATCAGTTCTATTATGCATGTTGTTGTATGCCCCATGCCCGTCTGGAGACAGACGAAAGCACATACTGCCTTAGTTTCATTATTCTGGAACAACTCTCTTTTTAAGACAAAATCCAGACGCCACTCATAGATTTTGGCAAGTATTGCCAGAATATCCCGATCTGAACAATTTCAATGCAAATGTAATTGTGGCTGCATTCTTCTTTGTCGGTGTATAATACGATGATGTCCATGAAGGGGCGAAGTTTGTTTTCGTTTTCACAAACAATTTGATGACGTCAATATACTAAAATGGATCAGTGTATATTTCAATAATATGCTATGTTTGAATTCGAACCCGTGTTTGCTTTTAACTAATAAATAATATAGAATAACGGATTCAAAGCCGCACAAAGGCATAGCGAGATTAGAGAACCGCCTTGATCTTCTGATGTTGGCATACTTACAAACATCATCGATAACTTCATGCTAAAATTTTTCATCACCGTTGTTAGGAGCAGTACCACATTGGGCTTGATTTATAACTCAGCATTTATAGTAACCACGACTATGATATGCAATCAGAAGCTGATTTATAATTGGTTGAGGTTTCCAAGATATTATGTTTTTGGTGGACAGCTATCCTTAGAGAACCTATCAACTCCCGGCCCTTGCAACTACCTGCCTTTTCAAGGGTTATTCCAAAGTGCACTTTAATTATAGTAGACATGTCATTTCGGGAAGAGCCTTGCGTGAAAGATGCGTGGGGAGCTGTGAGAGCTACACTATTACAAATTACAACGGCTGAGTTCGCTCCAAGCACTTCTCCAGAAGTCTGCTGGCTAATCCGAATCGACCTTACTCTCCCGACCGGAATTGGTGAGATTTTCATAAAATTCTCTTATTTTTCGATGAACAAAGTGCTGTCTGTCCTTCCCCCTGGTGCTCAGAGGTGGCAGCGAGGAAGATAGGGCGGCAACCCTATCGGCCAAACCAAAACCAAGGAGGAGAACCTCCATAGTGGTGGCACCGGGAGACGCTGTAATCACTTTCGTTTGCCGGCCGTGATTCAGTAGGCGAATGCTCCAAAGGCCTAATCAGGGCGATCAGACCCGAGTCTGCACGGGGACTCATCTGAAGTGGCAAGTTGGTCACGAAACCTTACCAGGGGTATACTGGTACCATGGGAACCGGGAAAGAGTAATTTATAATAAGAGTAATTTCTTGAAATTGTGTATTGAACTTTGCAACATACGAAAAATATGTCGAAAACTTATTTCTAATAATAAAAGAATAAAAGGTTAAATACAAGCTCCTAAATTTGACTGAGAACTCTTATATTGGTAACCCCGGAGCGAACATCGCCGCATTAAAATACGTTTAGAACCAAACTGTCCCAGATCCCACCGAGGAACAAAGCGCAAAATAAGTTCTCAAATGGAAAGTCTATCAAAGATGGAGGAAGAAGTGCAGCTTTAAGAGGAAACGGTGCCAGCAAGATCCCGTGAACATGCACCAAAGTGCGTGAGAAGCCACTGCAGCCCCCGCCCTCAAGACCAACGTCATCGCCGCAGGATTCGGAGCCGCCGCCCTCAACACCAGCGTCATCGCCGCAGGATTCGAAGCCGCCGCCCTCAAGACCAGCGTCATCGCCGCGGGATTCGAAGCCGCCGCCGTCAAGACCAGCGTCAACGCCGTAGCCGCCGTCACAACCATCAACAACGGCGTTGTTTTAAAAAAGTGGTAACGATAAAAACAAAATCGCCGCAAGAGACGGCGTCGAGGCGTTTGCATCGTCATATTTTCACTGGCTCTCCGCTTTTTTAAGGTTTTGTGTGAAACAAAACCTTATTAGAATCGAGACGGTGTCTGTCTGTCCATCTGTCCGTCTGTCTGTCTGTCTTTTTTTTTTTTTTTTTTTTTGAGGAGGTGGAAATCTTCAAAAGACACTGGTCTGGACACACCAGCGTGTGGGATTTTTACCCACTAAAACCACCCCCGACTCCCTCCCTGCCCCGCGGAACCACCATAAGGTATTACATCACGGGGCGGAGTCAGCTCACTCTAGCTTAATCCCATTTCTTCTATACGCGGCGCACGTGACCGCGCTTTTCTCCTTTCCTCTGCCTTTCGCAATTTATCTTGAATAGATGCGACCATGGAGTTGACCGCATCCCAATTCTTTTGATGTGCTAGCATTTTCGGTACCAGATTTTCTGGTACCAGCACCTCTCCTAGAGTCTCCTCTAGATTCCTCCTTTCTTCCACAAATCTCGGACAGTGGAAGAATACATGCTCTGGGTCCTCTGGGACTCCATTGCAATTTGGACAATCGGGTGAGGTCTCCAATTTAAACCTGTGAAGGTATTGGAGATATCCTCCGTGTCCCGTGAGAAACTGGGTGAGATTATAATTAATCTCACCGTGTCGTCTCTCCAACCACTCCTTGATGGCAGGAATGAGCCTGTGCGTCCACCGGCCCTTTCCCGAGCGTTCCCATCGCTCTTGCCATCTATTTATGGATCTCTCCCTCTCAGCGTTCTTTGTCCGCGATGAGGAAGAGGTTGGCTTTGCATTGTATATATTCGCCATCTCATCTGCCAAGATGTCAATCGGCATCATTCCAGAGATGACGAATGCTGCATCATCTGAGACAGTCCTGAAGGCAGAGCATACCCTCAAGGCTGTCCTCCTGTAGACTGAACTCAGTTTGGTAGCATTCCCTGACATCCACAACGCCTCCCTCCAAACTGGGGTCGCATAGAGCATGATCGAGGTCACCACCCTGGCTATAAGCAACCTAGAGGTATGCCGTGGCCCTCCCACATTCGGCATCATCCTCGCCAGGGCCATACTAGCAGTGGATGATTTATCACAAATATACTGTAAGTGTTGCTTATAGCTGAGCTTCCTGTCTATCACCACCCCCAAGTATTTGATGGTCGGCTTGGAAGTGATGATATGATTCCCGATTCTAACACAGGCGTAATTTCTCTTCCGGCGCTTCGTGATGAGGACCGCTTCTGTTTTTTCCTCCGCAAGCGTCAAACCAGAGCTCTCCAACCAGCATTTGACAGCACTGATTGCCTCGCTTGAGTATAACTGAGCATCTTCAAGATGCTTTGCGACGACAACCAGTGCAATGTCGTCAGCGTAACCCACCACTGTGGCTTCCTCCGGAAGGGGAAGATTAAGTACATCGTTGTACATGATGTTCCACAGTAGTGGGCCCAATACGGAGCCCTGTGGGACACCGGCGGAAACAACGTACTCCTGCGGTCCGTCATCAGTGTCATACCATAGCCTCCTTTCAGTTAAGTAACTATCGACGATAGCAGCGAGATAGGCGGGAATACCAATCTTCGCTAGGGATTTGCGTATTAGATTCCAATTGGCCGAATTGAATGCATTTTTCACGTCCAGGGTTACTACCACGCAATATTTGCTGGTACTACCCTTTCCGTGAATCGCATCTTCGGCCAAGCCAGTAACCAATTTGATGGCATTAATGGTTGATCTGGCTTTTCGGAACCCATACTGCCGATCTGAAAGGCCGCCTTGGCCCTCAACAACCGGGAGTAATCTATTATAGATAACCCGCTCTAACATTTTCCCTACTGTGTCCAAAAGACATATGGGTCGGTATGACGATGGTTCACCTGGAGGTTTACCAGGCTTAGGCAGAAGTACCAACTTCTGTCGCTTCCAAGCCGCCGGAAATATTCCTTCGGACATGCACGCTTCAAACAGCTCAGCGAACATGTCCGGCCTGGATTTCACGGCAAGCTTAAGGGCCTTATTCGGCACTCCGTCCAGGCCCGGCGCTCTGTCTGTCTGTCTGTCTGTCTGTCTGTCACACCCGATTTATTCGGAAACGACTGGACCGATTGTCACGAAAATTGGTGAGAGTATGTAATCTGGTGATCCCTTTACATGCAGTAAGTGGCGCCATCTTGTGTTAAGTTTTTCACAGAATGTAGCCATGTAGGGTATCAAATGAAAGGTCTCAATTAGTACTTTTCGAATCTGGTTCAATATTTGATATTAGATGAAACATAGGGGAGTGAGGGTTCAAAATATGACTCACAAAAAGTGTAACAGGTCTCGTTCTCAGAACCTATCCAACCGAAAAATCTGAAAAAAATCACAGTGGTGCATCTCTACGAAATCTAGGCCTCAAAATATATCCGGTTCCGATATCTGCACAAATAAAGTTAATAATAGTATATTTCCACATTTTAGAAATTTACCCGGTACCCCCTTATGTTCATCCCAGAAGTACAAAATTTGGCATGCATATAATGAAGAACATGGTGCACAACTCGGTCAAGTTTGAAGAAAATCCAACTATTATTAACAAAGTTATAGGGGGTGAAACTTTACAATTTGTTGTGAATTTCGTGCACTCTAAAACCTGCATGACGTCATCATCACATATCAATTCGTCAATACCGCAATGAAATGAGTTCTTATGAATTGGGTCGCAGAGAATTATTTTGTTTTAGTTTTTTAGTTATTTGTCAGCCAGACATGTGTGTATGTAGGTATATAATAGATGTGTGCTAATGAACTTTGCGGGTAGTGCCTAATTCAAATAGATATAAGAAGTAAATCGGAAATATGGGTACGATCAATTTATATACGTGCATATATGTTATGTGTACAGTATTCGGTAATAGGCAGTTTGTTTGTTTAGGGTGAGCGTGATATCTATGGCTGTAATATGTACGTATGTCTCGTAGTTTGGAAAAATATGAAGGATTATGTTGGATTTGTAGCTATATACGTTGAAGTTTCTCACATAAGATGAACACAAAACCTTTATACCCGAAGCGCGAGCTTCCGGAATTCCGACTTGTTTTGCTTTAGGGTGTGTCGTTGGTGTCGCTTTATTTTTTCGCTCGTACGTGCATTTGTGGGTTCGGCCTGCCGTGTCGACTAGATCAGTTTCACAGCGTCCTCGCTTTAACACTCGCGTCGAAAAGAAGTTTTGTTTTTATTAGTCAAGCTGTCGATCGACAACAAAGACGCGGCAGGCCAATCGGACCTGCAAGTGACTGCCCTCGCCGTACGCGTCCCTACGTTTTGGCGGCGGAACCCCGAACTGTGGTTCGTGCATTTGAAAGCACAGTTCCAGATGTCCGGGATCACAGCGGACGCGACCCGTTTTAATCACGCGGTGGTCGGCCTGGACGAGGAATCCATCGTGCTCGTGTCTGACGTAGTGAAATCGGCTTCATATTCACTGCTCAAGACGCAATTATTCAGGCGCCTGTCAGTAAGTGAGTCAGCAAAACTGGATCACTTGCTGGCAGACCTAACGTTGGGAGATCGGACTCCCAGCCAATTGCTGCGCGAAATGAAGCAATTGGGAGGGAGTAAGATCGACGACGAGTTGATGAAGTCCCTTTGGCTGCGTCGGCTCCCGGAAGGCACCCAGGCGGTCCTCGCGTGTGTCTCAGGTTCCTTAGAGGCACTGGCAGCTGCGGCCGACAAAGTGCACGAGGTGCACGTACACCCGACCATAGCGGCCGTTCAACAGCCACCGGACGAGGTTGTTGACTTAAGGCGCGAAATAGCCGACTTAATAGCCAGTGCGGTTGAGATGCGGGCGACGCTGGACGCTCAGCGTTCGCGCGCCAAATCACGAGCTTACTCGCGGTCTGCCACCCGGAAAGGGCGATCAGGTAGCAGGTCGCCAGGACAGTCCACGGACCGAGGGATTTGCTGGTACCACCGCAGATTCGGCGATAAAGTGATAAGTGTACTATCCCTTGCGAATTCACGCCTGCCACAAAAAACTAGGTCCGTGGGGGGTCCTGGCGACGGCCACCCAGAACGCAGCGCCACGTCGCCTAACAATTTACGACTCCCTCAGAAGGCGCAACTACCTTATCGATACTGGTGCGGAGGTTTCGGTTCTTCCTGTACCTCGGCAACATCAACTATTTCCACAACCGCTCAAACTGGCGGCGGCAAATTCCTCCCGCATAAACACATACGGGTATAGGCAGGTGGACATGAGTCTTGGCTTGCGTAAGACATTTTCGTGGCGTTTCATCCTGGCGGATGTCAGCTTCCACATACTAGGCGCAGACTTCCTGTGTCACTATGGATTGCTGGTAGACTTGCAAAACAAGTCTCTTATAGATTCCACGACCAACCTTAATTCGTCGGGACAAATGGTATCTCACCCAGGCAATAATCTTTCCGTTCTTTTAGAAGACATTACCGACTCTCGTGTTCGAGCACTTCTGCAAAAGTTCAGCCAGATTACTACCGAGTGTAGTCTCTCCAAACCAGTGAAGCACAATGTGCAGCACCACATTATCACTACTGGTTCTCCGATCTTCTCGAAGGTGCGTCCTCTACCATCCCAGAAACTGGCTATTGCACGGAAAGAGTTCGAACAGCTCGTTTAACAGGGTATCTGCAGGCCCTCAAACAGCTGTTGGTCTTCCCCACTGCATATGGTCGCTAAGCGAAATGGCGAATGGCGCCCATGTGGGGACTACAGAAGGTTAAATGCACAGACTATTCCTGACCGATATCCAATTCCACTCATCCACGACTTTGCGCATCACCTCGCAAATTGCCGCATCTTTTCAACCTGGGACTTAACCAAGGCGTACCACCAAATCCCAGTAGCTCCTGAAGACATTCCAAAGACGGCAATATGCACACCCTTTGGACTCTACGAATTCACCCGGATGACTTTCGGATTGTGCAATGCGGCGCAAACCTTTCAAAGGTTCATCCACTCGGTCCTGCGAAACCTCGACTTCTGTTTCGTATATTTGGATGATGTTTTGGTCGCTTCTTCTACTGAGTCTGAGCACTTAGCCCCTCTCGAGTGCATTTTTCAACGTCTCCTTGAGGCCGGTTTAGTCCTAAACGTTGAGAAATGCAAATTTCTCCAAAAACAGGTGAGATTCCTCGGTCATTTCATTTCCCCTGAAGGAATACAGCCCGACCCAGACAAGGTAACAAGCTTCCCGCGTCCAAAGACAGTGAAGGAGTTGAGGAGGTTCTTGGGCATGCTAAACTTCTATCGTCGTTTCCTGCCCAAGGCCGCCCATCACCAGTCCATTTTGAACGCGTATTTGTCTGGCCCCAAAACTAAGGACACACGAGAGATCGTGTGGTCTGAAGAGGCTATCCGCGCGTTTGCCAAATCCCGTCAACAACTGGTCGACGCTACACTCTTGGCATTCCTTCTGCAAGATGCACCCCAAGCCATTTTTGTTGATGTCTCCGACATCGCAGTAGGTGCTGCCCTTCACCAAAAGGTGGATCAAGTTTGGCAGCCGTTGAGCTTCTTCTCGAAACAGTTGAACCCCGCTCAACGGAACTACCGTACCTACGATCGCGAACTGCTCACCGCGTACTTGAGCATCAAATACTTCCGTTTCTCCCTAGAGGTCAGGCCGTTCACAGTGTTCACGGACCATAAGCCTCTCACGTATGCTTTGAAACAGAAGCCCGACAAAGCGTCCCCTCGTCAGCTTCGGCACCTGAGCTTTATAAGCCAGTTTACGTCAGATATCCAACACGTGTCCGGCAAGGACAACATAGTCGCTGACGCTTTGTCTCGTGTCTCCGAGGTTAACATCTCCGCCTCACTCGATTTTTCGGCTATTGCCAAGGCGCAGGAGGATGACGCAGCACTTCAGAGCCTCAAATCCATCTTCGGCTCAAACCTCTCTCTCTGCTGCGAAGACTCGGAAAAGGGACCTCGGTCATACATTCCGGCCACATTTCGCAAGGAAGTGTTCCACGCAGTTCACGACTTAGCGCATCCAGGCATCAGGACAACAAATCGGTTAGTTACCGATAAATGCTTCTGGCCCTCCATGAACAAGGATGTCAATTCCTGGGCCAGAGAGTGCATCGCATGCCAGAAGTGTAAAGTCTCCAGGCATGTAAGGAAAGAAGTGGGCTCATTCCCCCCGCACTACCAAGTAGTTCCACACAATACACCTCGACATAGTAGGGCCTTTGCGAAACTCGCACGGCTATAGGTATTGTCTCACAATCGTCGACAGGTTTACGCGGTGGCCTGAGGCAATACCTCTGAAAGACATTACGGCGCAATCTTGTGCCGAAGCCCTCTGTCGAAAGTGGATACCTCGCTTTGGCGTCCCTGCAGTGGTCATCACTGACCAGGGAATGCAATTTGAGTCCACCCTTTTCTCGGAGTTAGGCAAACTCCTGGGGTTTAAACGCCAGTGGACTACTGCATACCACCCGCAATCCAATGGGATGCTAGAACGTTGGCACCGGACGCTGAAAGCCGCCATTATGGCACGCGACGATCCGTCCTGGACCCAAGTCTTGCCTCTCGTCCTAGTCGGCCTACGTACAACCCGCCGAGAGGAATTTGCTGCCAGCCCCGCGGAGCTGGTATACGGGGAGAACCCGAGACTTCCAAGTGATCCGGTCTTCGACAAGAGATTGGGTCTCACAGAATCGGGGTTGGTGGCCTGAGGCAATACCTCTGAAAGACATTTCGGTGCAATCTTGTGCCGAAGCCCTCTGTCGAGAGTGGATACCTCGCTTTGGCGTCCCTGCAGTGGTCATCACTGACCAGGGAATGCAATTTGAGTCCACCCTTTTCTCGGAGTTAGGCAAACTCCTAGGGTTTAAACGCCAGCGGACTACTGCATACCACCCGCAATCCAATGGGATGCTAGAACGTTGGCACCGGACGCTGAAAGCCGCCATTATGGCACGCGACGATCCGTCCTGGACCCAAGTCTTGCCTCTCGTCCTAGTCGGCCTACGTACAACCCGCCGAGAGGAATTTGCTGCCAGCCCCGCGGAGCTGGTATACGGGGAGAACCCGAGACTTCCAAGTGATCCGGTCTTCGACAAGAGATTGGGTCTCACAGAATCGGGGTTGGTGGCCTGAGGCAATACCTCTGAAAGACATTTCGGTGCAATCTTGTGCCGAAGCCCTCTGTCGAGAGTGGATACCTCGCTTTGGCGTCCCTGCAGTGGTCATCACTGACCAGGGAATGCAATTTGAGTCCACCCTTTTCTCGGAGTTAGGCAAACTCCTAGGGTTTAAACGCCAGCGGACTACTGCATACCACCCGCAATCCAATGCGATGCTAGAACGTTGGCACCGGACGCTGAAAGCCGCCATTATGGCACGCGACGATCCGTCCTGGACCCAAGTCTTGCCTCTCGTCCTAGTCGACCTACGTACAACCCGCCGAGAGGAATTTGCTGCCAGCCCCGCGGAGCTGGTATACGGGGAGAACCCGAGACTTCCAAGTGATCCGGTCTTCGACAAGAGATTGGGCCTCACAGAATCGGGGTTGGTGCATCTGCTGAGAGACAATCTCTGACGCATCAAGGCCACTCCTCCCACCCAACACTCGTTCGCATCTGTCTGTGCGCCCAAGGAACTGGACACCTGTACGCACGTCCTGGTCAGGACGGATGCCGTCGGGAAACCACTGCAGCCTCCTTACGAAGGCCCGTACCGTGTTCTCGAGCGTGAAAAACATTTCTTCCAGCTCGAGATCGAGGGACACAAAAAGGCGGTCTCCCTGTCCAAACTGAAGCCTGTGTGCAACCCTAAACAACGGCGCGTTCGCTTCAAGGACTGATGGGGAACACAGTTCCGGATTCGGTCGCTGAAACCCCCCTGGTTTCATCTGGAGGCGGAGTGATGTGGCGCGGCAGGATTCGCGCCATTTGAAATTTATTTCGAATGTCGCGAATACCAGCGGACAGATGACGTCACCGGCGCTCTACTCAGTTCAGAAGTCGCTACAAGAGTGAAGAACAGAGTAGGTGACGAAAAACGTTAGATAGGAAAAATAATAGTTGGTTGGCAGTCACGGTGAAAGGAAAGATTTTCGTGTAGAAAGAAAACAGTTACATATGGAAATCAGTATTATTTCTAATATCTCGGAGTTATAATAAGAGTAATTTATAATAAGAGTAATTTCTTGAAATTGTGTATTGAACTTTGCAACATACGAAAAATATGTCAAAAACTTATTTCAAATAATAAAAGAATAAAAGGTTAAATAAAAGCTCCTAAATTTGACTGAGAACTCTTATAGTCCTTCCCCCTCCCTCCTTTAATATTCGCAGATCATCATCATCAACGGCGCAACAACCGGTATCCGGTCTAGGCCTGCATTAATAAGGAACTCCAGAGGTCCCGATGTTGCGCCGAGGTCCACCAATTCTATATCCCTAAAAGTTGTCTGGCCTCCTGACCAACGCCATCGCTCCATCTTAGGCAGGGTCTGCGTCGTCTTCTTTTTCTACCATAGATATTGCCCTTATAGACTTTCCGGGTGGGGTTATCCTCATCCATACGGATTAGTTGACCCGGCCATTGCAACGTATTCAGCCAGATTTTATCCACAACAGGACGATCATCGTCTATCCTCATGTAGGGGGCCAAAAATTCTTCGAAGGATTCTTTTCTCGAACGCGACCAAGAGTTCACAAATTTTCTTGCTAAGAACCCAAATTCCCAACGAATACATGAGGACTGGCAAGATCATTGTCTTGTACAGTAAGAGCTTTAACCCTATGGTAAGACGTTTCGAGCGGAACAGTTTTTATAAGCTGAAATAGGCTCTGTTGGCTGACAACAACCGTGCGCGGATTTCATCATCGTAGTTGTTATCGGTTGTGATTTTCGACCCTAGATAGGAGAAATTATCAACGGTCTCAAAGTTGTATTCTCCTATCCTTATTCTTCTTCGTGTTTGTGTTTGACCAGCGCGGTTTGATGTTGTTGGTTGATTCGTCTTCGGTGCTGACGTTGCCACCATATATTTTGTCTTGCCTTCATTGATGTGCAGCCCAAGATCTCGCGCCGCCTGCTCGATCTGGATGAAGGCAGTTTGTAGGTCTCGGGTCGTTCTTCCCAATATGTTGATATCATCAACATAGGCCAGTAGTTGGGTGGGCTTAAAGAGGATCGTACATCTTGCATTTACCTCAGCATCACGGATCACTTTCTCGAGGGCCAGGATAAAGAAGACGCATGATAGGGCATCTCCTTGTCGTAGACCGTTGTTGATGTCGAATGGTCTTGAGAGTGATCCTGCTGCTTTTATCTGGCTTCGCACAATGGTCAGGGTCAGCCTAGTCAGTCTTATTAGTTTCGTCGGAATACCGAATTCTCTCATGGCCGTGTAGAATTTTACCCTGGCTATGCTATCATAGGCGGCTTTAAAGTCGATGAATAGATAATGGAACTGATGTCCATATTTCAACAGTTTTTCGATCGCTTCCCGCACAGAGAAAATCTGATCTGTTGCTCATTTGCCTGGAATGAAGCCTCTTTGGTATGGGCATAGCAAGATAGCGAGCGAGATATTCTTATAGATGTTACTCGGCAATGTGACACCTCTATAATTGCTGCATTGTGGGATATCTTTTTATGTATGAGACAGATAATGCCTCGTTGCCACTCTTCAGGCATTGATTCGCTGTGCCATACCTTGAGCATAAGTTAATGAACCACTTGTTCCATATTTAACTAATTCGGCAGAAATTCCATCGGCTCCTGGCGACTTATGATTTTTAAGCCGATGAATTGCACGGACTGTTTCTCCTATACTTGGTGGTGGCAGTATTTGTCCGTCGTCTTCAGTTGGCGGGACCTCCAACTCGCCGCTGTTCTGATTGTTCAGTAGCTCATCAAAGTACTCAACCCATCGCTCCAATATGCCCACTCTGTCGGAAATCAGATTTCCCTCTTTGTCTCGGCAGGATGAGCATCGAGGTGTATAAGGCTTCATCCTGCTCAGTTGTTGGTAAAACTTGCGCGCCTGGT
Source organism: Hermetia illucens (assembly GCF_905115235.1). Classification (NCBI taxonomy): domain Eukaryota; kingdom Metazoa; phylum Arthropoda; class Insecta; order Diptera; family Stratiomyidae; genus Hermetia; species Hermetia illucens. The sequence goes on along the minus strand of NC_051849.1, from coordinate 92,468,348 downwards.
GCGGTTGCTCCCTGTATTTTTCTAGTTCACAGACTTATTGGCTCTTCCAGGCTTCCTTTTTCCATCTGTGAAGTCGCTTCGCGCGTTCCCACATTCTTTGAGAATGCAACATTACTCAATATGCGGCATTCCTCCGTTTCGTTGCCAGCTTGCATTCATCGTCAAACCAGCCGTTCCGACTTTTTTTGCGACTGGGACCAAGTATCTTTATGGCCGTATCAATGATAACGTTCTTCAGGTGGTTGTGAAGATTATTTGTTGATGCTTCATATCCAGGATCTCTGTTGACTGCGGTTATTGCGGAATCCATTTCGCTCTTATAGGTCTGGCGGAGGGCTGTGTTGTGGATGGCTTCAGTATTTACTCTCACCTGATTGTCAGTGCGGATTGTAGGTGGTGTCGTAACTCGAGCTCGGAGCACCATGCCAACGAGATAGTGATCCGAGTCTATATTGGCCCCTATATGTTCTGACATTCATCAAGGGTGAGAGGTGGCAACGTGCAATCAGCACGTGGTTAATTTGGTTGAAAATGGTCCCGTCTGTAGAGGCCTACGTATTTTGGGGACCGCTTTCCGCACAGACCAGGTACTTCCAACAACCATTTCGTGCGATACTGCTAACTGGACAATGCATAATCCGTTATCATTGGTATCCCTATGTAAGCTATAGGAGCCGACGTATGGCCTGAATACGGACTCCGTGCCTACTTGACTGTTGAAATCTCCAAGTATAATTTCATATCATACTTGGGACAGGCTTCGAGAGTGCGCTCAACTGCCTCGTAGGAGATGTCCTTCCCCGACTCTGCAGTCTCCTCTGTAGGGACATAAACGTTTATGAGGCTTATATTTCTAAACTTGCCTCGCAAGTGCAGAGGGCATAGGCTTTTGCTTATATTTTCAAAGCCTATAACGGCAGGTTTCATTTTTTGGCTGACTAAGAAACCTACTCCGAGAACATGGTTTACTGGATGGCCGCTATAATATATGGTCTAGTGACTCTTCTCCAAGGAACCGGTCCCTGTCCATCGCATCTCTTGCAACGCTGTTACATTAGCCCTATATTGGGACAGGATATCGGCAAGCTGCTCAGCAGCAATTGTTCTGTACGTCAGCCCTACCCAACCCCCAACCTGGATGACCAGTTGGTACATTTTGTCTCGTTTTTAGGCGCGGGATTCTCGCCTTCATCTTTCTCCGTCTGTAATTTTGTCATAAAGGAAGAACTCCCAGCAATCACCACGTGGAGGTGGAGATAGGGTTTGGTAGTAGAGCTGTTGGTGTTGTTTCAGCAAGCGTTTCCCAGGTTTTATGCTCCATCATGGGTACCAATCCACGTTTCGCCCTAGGACCTATACTACCGTTTGAGATGGATTTCCAAAATGCGATTTCGTGACAGGACCAATCTCTTTTCTGAACTTCTCAACTCTCCTTTTGAGTATAAACACCGAATGGAAAAATTTATAAAAAGAAGTCATGATGTGATTTAGATCACTATTTGGTGAAAACCAGCTGCCGATACAGTGTATCTTCAACTCATGGAAAAAACATGGCTTCTCAAAAACTTCGACACCAGAATGAACCAATAGGGCAGGCATATAAGAATTCTCCAGTAAGGAACTAAATTTTTACTAAAGCGAGGAAAACCAAATACACAAATACAAATACAACAACCAGCATAGTGCTTAGACGTACAAAGACAAAAACATTTTGACCAAACTCTACAGGACCCTTACAACAACATTGTGACAAACAATATCAGGCGAGCATATAAGGGGGTCATCCCGTGCAGTTTTTTTTCGCTTTTTTTAGAAATTTTTTATTAAGAACTGGATGAATATACAAATACAAATTTTCAAATTTCAGCATGGATTTATTAATATCTCGAGCGTGCATAGTAATCTTTCCAGCCCGATCGCGTAGTTTGTTACTGAAATACAGAGCAATTTATACACCCGTCTATAAAAAAGATGTTTTTCTGCTGCAACCCTAGAGAGTGCTGTGATTATCTTAAAGAAAAAAAGTAAACGGCATTTTAATGTACAGACTTGACTACAGTCCGCAAACTAGGATTATTAAAAAATATTAAAAGCTTTTTGGTGTTTTTCCCGGCTTCTTCAATGAATTAAAAAAAACTACTGAATGAATCACAATTATTCTAGTTTGCGGACCGTAGAAATATGTTCCGAATAAGTCGTGAACATTTCAAAGAATTTCGTTGGATAGATTTTGGGCTATGGTGGCAGACGATTTTCAACATGCAGTTTCGAGAAAAACGCATTTAAAAAGTAGATTGCCATTTTTAGCCATAAAACCTTAACTGACCATTAATCTCCTATACCTAATCAATAAACCTTAAGTTTCTTCAAAAAACACATGTACAGCCTTGGCTTCAATTCTTGTCCTTTTAGCAAACTAATTCGAACGTCATTCGGACCGATAAATACGAGCTTTATTAAGGTGCCTCCAAACGATGCCTCTTTTTGGTGCGCGAAGCGCATGCTTGCGCCGTAAAAACGCATGCCTGAAATTGAATAACGCACGTGCGTCATAGCGCATGCAACTCCAGCGTCCACACGTTGCAATTAGTTGTTTTCGCTTTCTCGTGGTTTCTTTCAACATGTCAGTGAATTGTTTAATGAAAGCAGGAGTATGTGCAGCGTATATAATAATTAAAAGGAACTGCGATAAAAGGACAGCAAAGTCAAAAAGGATATGGATGCGTGACTATTTTAAAGACAATAAAAATAAGTTTTTAAAAGAGATAGATAATGACGACTATCTTTTCAAAAATTTTACACGGATGTCTCAAATAGATTACAATATTCTATTGGATATGATAAGGCCGCTAATAAGAAAAAGGGATACGGTTATGCGTGAGGCTATACCTGCTGAAATCAGACTCGCAATCACACTCCGTTATCTGGCAACAGGCGACTCATACGCAAGCCTACGCTTCCTATTCAAAGTTTCAACACAAAGCATTTCGAAAATTGTTCCTGAAGTAGCGAAAAGTATTTGTTCAGCACTGAAAGATTACATAAAGATGAGTTTATTGATGAATTGGTACATACGAGTATGTATATATGCCTGCATAAACCGAATTATATATTAAATTCTAGAGTTAATACTGACATTTCTTTATTGAAATTGAAATAACGTATAAAAATAACCTCAATTATATGTTCAAAAGTTCTGTTATTACAGAATTGTTGTTGACGTATTGCATTGTAGCGATCGGTGATGATGGATGAGGTTCTGGTTCAGGAGTAGGAGTCGCTGAATATTGCTCCGATGAACTTGCGGTAGATGGCGAAGAAATTAAGATTAAACCTTGGTCATTTTCATGACTTATTTCCAATTCAAAAATGATATTATTGATGCGGTTTTGGGCGATACAGCGCAATGTAGCGCTTTTAAGTTTTCGAATTTTATGCGCTATGTAATCCCCAAAAGCTGAATATTCATCCATAGTTTTCATTTCACTAACAGCCTTCATAAAATTATAAGCTTCTTCTTCTCTCTCATCACTCACATTAGTTGTGACGTTCCGCCTTCTTTTTTTTGTGATTTTTCCATCTGCCGCTGGTTTCCGAAAAGAATTTGAAGTATCCATTTCTTCTAATCCTTCATCAGCGATTGTCTGAAAAAATGTTGATTCTATTAAAACAATCTATTTTAGGTAATTATGTCTAACAATTTAAATTTAATTTTCAGCTTCCTCAGGACACAGGAGATTGGAGGGTAGTTGCAAACAACTTTGATAAAAACTGGAATTTCCCACATTGTTGTGGAGCAATGGACGGAAAACATGTGCTCATTCGATGCCCCCAGAATAGTGGAAGTACATTTTTTAATTACAAGGGCACCTTTAGCATTGTGTTGTTTGGTGTTGTTGATGCAGATTATTGTTTTACCTACGTTAATGTCGGTTGCCAGGGGAGGATCTCAGATGGAGGTGTGTTCAAAAATACGGAATTCGGAAAGAGACTTGAAAAGAATCAACTAAAATTACCTAAAGAAGAAGCCCTCCCTGGAAGAACGCTGCCAATCCCGTATGTCTTAGTAGCTGACGATGCATTCCCGTTAACCACAAATATAATGAAACCTTTCCCAGGGGAAATAACAAGAAACTCTACTCTCTCTCTAAACTAACTACAGGCTGTCGAGAGCCCGTAGAATTGTTGAAAATGCTTTTGGATTACTGGCAGCCGTTTCTAGAATATTTCGTAAGCCACTAGAATTAACAGAACTCGAAACTGCTATAGATGTCGTATTATGCTGCATTTACTTGCATAACTTTCTACGAAAGCAATCTTCCTCCAGAAATATACACGCACCCTTTGGTACTTTTGGTTCGGAAGATGCCAGTTGTGGCGAAATTATACCCGGTTCATGGAGAAAAACGACACAATCAGACAGAGGTTTGCAACCACTTTCTTCAATTCCTAGGAAACCTTCAAATGATGCCAAGGAAATAAGAAACGAATTTCAACAATATTTTCTATCCGAGGAAGGATCAGTTCAATGACAGGATAAATACATGTAAATTTCTCTTATCCAAATTATATTTTTTTGATTAAAATATACTACTTACTTCTTCAATGTCATGTGTATTGCTCCCCTGTTGGGCATTCTTCTCCACTATGCTGTCTTTTGTTGGCAATGGTACATTTACATCTTTCAAAAAGAGTAAATGTTTATACGTGAACCAATTTGATTCGTACACTTCGTTTGTACCACTGCCGCTTTTTTTTGTTTGAGTTTTTTGAAATTCTTTACAAAAATGTGACCTTAAATTTTTTATTTTACATTTTATTGCTTTAACGTCGGCACCATATTTTTCACTTAATTTATGAAGTGCATCACTTCTTAATTGTTTATTAGAATATCGTTTCTGGTCACATTTCCATAGCACTTCACTTAATTTATAATCTTCTATGAAATTTAACGTCGTTTCTTTGCTGTCGAGCGACATTTTCACTGTATAATATAAATACGAATGCACAATAGAAAGCAGTCGATGTCTCTTTACTTATTCAATGGAAAAAGCGCACAAGACTCCCATCTGTGATGGGAGTGCTTGCGTTGCGGCATGCGCTACAATATTTGTCAAAAAACGCATGCGGCTCACGCATGCGCTATATGCAATATGGTATGCGCTGTGCGCATGCACAAAATTACCTGGAAAATCGACTCGTTTAGAGGCACCTTTACGGTGATCGATGTAAATCTGGTATGCGACTTATCACGTGTTTAACACTATAATTTCCGAACGACTCCGAATATCAAAAAATCACTTTAACCATATATTCTACACTTTTCTCACAATTGACGCAAACAAAAAAAATTCGATTCCCCAGATCCCATACACGGAATGATCCCCTTAAGGAAGTAAATACACTTGACGATGGTTTTCAAGCATAAACTCAGTAGAGGCGATGCGAGAAGAATAATCAGCACGAGTAATTTGATAAACACCAGTTGAGGGGGCTACTCCCCATAACTTCTGATCTCTCTTTTTCAGCTGTAGTATTTACGGGATTTTCTTCGGAATGTCAACACTCCATCAGTAGAATTTATTCTTTGTTCAAAGTAGAAGTGGATATTGCAATCAACAGCTTAAAATCAAACAAAATTACTGAACATTGGCTATATACCGCTAGAACTCCAGAATGGAAGGTTATTCTCTCTAATAAAGAACATCCACATGTGGATCTAACAAATAACTGCTGTAGAAGCATAATTTGTCTTTTCCATAAAAAGGAGACAAAGTGATATGCAAAAGTTAAAAAGGCGTGTCGTTGCTATGCACATCCTACAAAGAATTTGCCAAAACATTTGGAGAAGAGACTCAGACTCCAGACTGTAAATATAATTGGCAAATATCCAGTCTCCAACAGATCACCTGTTTACGGTGAAGCATGTTTGAGAGAAACGATAGTAGTATAATATTGACGTTTACCAAATATTTATAGATTTCGACTATATTTAATCGCCGGAGTGCCACGAGGAAAAATTTGCGCTTCAATGACATGTGAATCCTGATGGTCCATGATGAAATCCTTCAAAGGATTTCCCTCCCTCTATTGTCACTCTGGATCCAGTAGTTTTTCAGCTTCACGAGTGCGCTCGAACGTTCATTGTAACATTATTACTAGGTTCATGACGCCTAGTTTAGACGTGACGTTTACACGTGAACGCGGGACAATTTCAACCTACTATAACATTGTTAATTCTGGTAGGTTCTCCATCAAGCTTCCCAATATCCTGCTCTACATAATCCTTACTATATTACTTCAGATTTTTTGAAAAATCTAGTAATTACTGTTATCGACTTTGAACATATGTACATATATCGGCATGATATGTTCTTTTGAAGTCTGGATATCACGTAAGGGTAACTTTATGATTTCTTTCAGATTTTTTGATTATTTAGTTTCGAAAAATAGGCCCTTGATGTTTAACCGCACCATTTCTCCCTCCGTTCACCCCTCTCAACCCAAAATCCAAAACTGTGACTTGTAGTGTGAAGTGTTAGTCCAGACCTTTTTTTTGGCACCCTATTTAATTATATTCGGAAAAAAAATGTTACGCTCTCCTTTTGCGCTTCGTAATATGATATCATTTATTATATCTGTACCGATTCATTACTCCAATATTTACACTTAATACATTAATAGGTACAACCTTTTCAGAATAAATCGTTACAAATAGACACTCCAACAAATAGAGAGAAAACCCGTTTCTAATAAACCTCGAAAATTATTCGCCTAATGTAACGGCTACCCTAAAAATAGAAGAGTAACACTTGTTGTTCAGCCAATCGTGCACTTTAATGTAATTTTGTATCGTCCTAAATGGTACTAAAAACAGAAACTAAATTCATGTATTGTATTATGGATAGATATTTCTCAAATTGAGCTGATATATTTCCCAACCAAAACCAAAAGAATATAAATTACATTGAATAATTCCTATCAGATACTATTTATATCCAATAAATTAGCATAGTAATTGATTTGTTTCCATTTTATTAGACTCAATTACAAAAATCACATAGAATTGACTTAATTCTGCTTATCTCCTTTAAACCAATGCTGGTGCCGAATACAGCATACATACATAAAGGCATCTCTATTCCAACACCCTAATATCCCTTATCTGCGCTTGCAATGTGAAATAAAATGTAATTCCCTAAGAACCCAACTATAATCTACTCAGGGATTACACGAAGGAAAATCGAAGCGAAGCGTTTCTACTACTCAATCGGGAAATACTCTGTCGAAGTGCATATTTTTGTGGTATAACCGTCTTCCGATCTTATCACCACCGACATACATATGTACATGCAAGTAGAGAAACTGTAGGGAAACAGCTTGTAGTAAAAATGTTCTTACGCGAGCCAGTTAGAAGATATGTAATTCCCTTTAAGGAACGCACTATTTTAGGAATCGGTCCTTTTCAATGTTAGTTATTAGTTCGAACAAAAGCTTCTTGAAACCGTAATCAATTTCAAAATCTTGGAAACAAAAATCAGGACTATCCCGCTCATAGTTACAGAAATGGGCGGAATCACCTTTCATAGCCACAATGCTAGCTTATCTGCTGCTCTCATAACTCAACAGCAGCTAGGCGCATGCCGAAGACAATTGCATGTGATAATTAATTGTCAATATCTTTAACGCTAAGAATCAATTAGTTCCTTAGAGCTAGGTAATAATCTGACCCAAACGTTTCTATTTTGATTATCCAAAAAAGAGAAGATACTTTTTAATGGAATCATTCCATTATATTATTCTTTTTAGACAATATCTGTCTAAGGACGTAGACACGATGTTCTTATCAAACATTTCAAGTTCGTTGAAAACACTTAAATCAGCTAAACGTACAAAAACGAGTCCCAGGAGACAACGAAAGCATACTCGCCTTGAACAAGCATATCTCATTTCGAGGAATGTAATTCCGTTGAAATTGCTTGGGATGTTTGAACACGGTATCTGCATTTTACTAATTCCGCCTTCGATTCAGTGCCATGCTTCTCCTTGTGCATTGCAGTGCATAATATCTGTGAACTTTCTTAATGTTCCAACTAGCACACATGCAGCATGTGTGGATAGAGAACACCCTTATACTATTCAAGTGCTTCAACGTTGCAATCTGAACTCATTTTATAATTGCACTACGTTAAAATTCCAAACACGTTTCCGACTTATTGTAATTGAAGGATTGCGATCCCACATTAGTTGTCTCGTCGCATTGGGGTTATATCTTAGCTCAGTCTATCTACGTACATATCCCTATTTTCCGTAAAGGGAGAAAGTGGAATGCACTCAGGAGCTATAACTATGCCTAGAAATATAGGAAAAGTACTCTAAGCGCCTTTTAGACCTTCTTTTCGATTAGAGAGAAAATGTATGATTTACCGATGCCTAATGAATAAAAGGAATCTAAAATCTTCCGTCAACAAAACCTGTAGCCATAGTTGAGAGTCATACGATTAAATGTCGCCACGTTGTTTTAAACAAGACAGTACCTATAAAAATCCGTTTTGTATTTTGTTAAGCATTATTTAAATTTGCTTAACTTTCTGTCATGAGCGATTTATTTCAATTTATTCCGACATGCTATCTAATCTGGACTACGGAGTCTATCGATTCCCACGCATGCCGCAAAGGAAATGCTTTTGCCATAAATCCTTATATCGTCAATAACGCTCCGTGCACCTCCGTAACATCCACACCAAAAGAGGGGAGATGTGAACTTTTTTCGTAATATCTGTTATCATTTGGGCCATCAAGTTAAAAATCCCGATTTGTATTATAGTTTTCGAAAACACATTTCTTACGGCAATTGAGAATTAGAGAACCAAAATTTCAAGAAATTTAAACATAAAGATCGTTCACAGAACTTCCAGAGAGGAGCGCATTTTTCGTTGCACCCATAAAAACAGCTTCTTATACTCAACTAGAATATAATGATCTCAAATCTGAAATCCAAACTCAAACTCCACCGTTCATATGAACTGGCTTTATATGACGATGACGTCACACACGTCTTAGAGCGCAATACACTCATGTGAAATCTAAAATTTTGACTTTCTATAACTTTGTTAGTAATAGATGGACTGTCAAACTTCAAAATTATGTCATATATTATCACTTACCATATATTGATGTCAAATTTTGTACATGTAGAATGAACTTAAGGGGGTTTTTGAGTAAATTTTTAAAATATATTTATATGTTGTTAATAACTTCGTAATGGGATGTATTTTGGGGTCTATATTTTATGTAAATGCTGTGATTTTTTTCAAATTTTTCACTTTTTTGGGCGCACACCTGCGTTTCACCCAATATTAGATATGATCACTTCTAAAAAGTACTACTCGAGTTGTTTCATTTAATACTCGGCATGAAAATTTCGTGACGATACCTGCATCCGATTCGGAGTAAATCTTGTGTAACAGACGGACAGATAGACAGACGTTACGAGGAAAATGCACCTTCACTTTACGCACGTCTAATCGATAGGAAGAAAGGCGTTATGGAAGGAACTCGATCGGGAAACTTTTCGAAATTCCACTTATTCACTCACATTCATTACAGTTCAAAGTATTTTTAAGAAAATAAAGCGGAATCAATTGTTGGAAAATTCTACAGTGGTTTTATACTGTAATTTTTCTCTGTAAGGTGTAAAATTTTGTGTAAAAATTTGTTGTGAAATTTTCACTCATTAATACTAACTCTCGCCAAGCTACGGTTCAAATTTTCCCATCGCAGGGAAGACCTTGAGGTGAACATCAGCACTTTGGTTGGCTTTACTGCGGAACTAGTTGTTCCCCTAAAGCTTAAGTCCTTAGACTATTTGCTAGTAATAGTGTGCCATTTTGGTTTGTCCCCCAGGTCCGATAAGACCCCAAGTGGACTGATTGCTAGGACGGAGTCTATATTACCAGCGTTCTCAAAATATGAAGGACGACTTCTTGCGTTAAGTAATGATAAGGTGTGCGAAAATTTGTGTCACTCATCCGTGAACCAGGTCTGCGAAGACGTCAACTGAGCACGACTTTAACGGGCAATATGTAGCAACAGTCGCAGCCCAGGTCTAAGAAGACCCCAATTGAGACCGTTATTGAACGGTATTTAAGGGCAGAGGCCGTTGCTTTTATAAATTGTTTAGGTTAAGTTATGATTTTGAAACACGTGAATGCAAACCGCACTTTTATTTAGATATCTTTTGAATGTTTGTTAAATTTGAATTAACACAGAAAAAAAATTAAAATTACCGGTTTTAGTGAGGAAAACTTTGAGACATAATGTTCTAAGAAAATAGTCGACAGTATGTGTGCTGATGTACCACTGTTGGTTTTGTCCAAAGGGCTTAACAAAGAGTGAATCGGTCTAACCTCAGTGAGGGTCGCATCGCAACTGATGATAGTAAATTATTTGCCTTTACTTTTGTTATTGCCTCGTCATTTTTGTTATATCTGTCAGTTCTTGAGCCTTCATATTTTTATAATATAATAATCATTGGCGCAACAATCCAATTGTATCAGGACCTTGAATTTTGTTAGAGTACTTCATTCAAAACCGTAACTGTACACTGCCAGATTATAGTACCCTATAGGACGCAATATTGTTGAGATTATTACCCTGATTTGACTCAGGCACTCATTCACAACTGAGTCGACTGGTATCCGGCGTCAAATCACGATACAAATTCCACTGCGTTAGTGAGATTTGAACCACGATCTTCCGTACGACAGTCTAGTACTCTAACCACTCAGCTATCCGGACACTCCGTATTCTGATATCTAGGCTTAATTGCATGCTCTCTGATGACTTCACTAACCATTTGTACTCAAGTCCCTATGCAGATCCTCATTTCAAATGCACCAAGGAGAGTATGTCCAGATAGCTGAGTGGTTAGAGCACTAGACTGCCGTAGGGAAGATCGCGGTGCGAACTTCACTGGTGGCAATGCTGAACACATTGCCTCCTACAGTCTACTGTAGTGTACCGTTATGGTCTTGAAAGAAGTGATCTAACACACTTCAAAGCCCTGATTGAATTTGATTGATGCCCCAACGATTATTATTATCAGGAAGGTCTACTATGACTCTTTGTGTTAAAAAAAAACTTCCCAGTTAATTACATTGGCACAGCCACAAAGCTGTATACGTCCATATGGTCTTAAGGTTCTGCTTGTACATTAGCGACTTATTGTCGAGAGTGAGCTGGGAATTCCCCCAACAGCTCCTTCCTTCTTTTTAAGGTAGAATGGAAAACAATTTCTTATCAAAGTCGGTTCACTGTCTGCTCAAAAGACTTGTGGCCTGGACAAGTCATAATGTGGGATTTTAACCGACTAAAACTACCTCCGACTCCCGTCTCTGCCTCATGGTACCATCATTAGGTATTAAATCACTGAGCGGAGTTAGCTCACTTAAACTAGGTCTCTTTTCAAGAATTTTCAGTGTTCCCAATAGCGCCTTCCTAACATATTCTGCTTTTCGCGATTTATCCTGGATTTCTGTAATTGTGAAGCTATACGCTACCAACCTTAGCAGGGGCGGAAATCCAGCTGGCACAAACAGTCTTATACTTAGGAGTACTTGTACTTAGGAGTACATTTCGACTCCAAGTTAACGTGGAAGCATCATATCCAGGAACAATATCAGAAATCCTGCAGATTGCTCTGGTGCTGTGGGAATGCGATAGGTAAAACCTGAGGACTAAACGGATATATTGGATGTATACATCCATAATAAAATCCATTTTGATGTATGCATGCATCGTCTGGTGACCAAAAGTGAACTTTACGAACAGCAGGAAGCTGCTAACGCAGATTCAGAGACTTGGTTGCCTAAGTATTACTGGAGCAATGAGTACTATGCCAACTGTGGCACTTGAAGCTATCCTAAATTTACCCCCCATTCACTTGGTGAAACGGAAACGGCCAACGACGCATATAGGCTCGATACCATTGGGGCGTGGAAAGGCGGCCAATCAAACGGTCATGCATCTATCTGGAAATTCCTTGAAAAACATCCGGTAGTCCTGATGCCGACCGATCATATGGTTTCCAGATTTGTCTTTAAAAAGACATACACTGTCGTAATCACCGAAAGAGAAGAATGGTCGACAAGTGGCCATGAGTCTTTTCACATTACAGACCTAATAATCTTCACCGACGGGTCAGTCATGGAGGATGGATCGGACGCAGGGGTGTTCTCGGAGAATCCGATTACAGAACTGACCTGACCCCTCGGAAAAATGACGACCATATTCCAGGCGGAGATATATGCCATTTCATTGGCAGCAGAAGAATATCTGCGACAAAAATGGAGGGGTCGCATCATTTGAATCTGTTCCGACAGTCGGGCGGCATTATTAGCACTAAATGGCAACAACATATCAAGCCTGTTGGTGTGGAGTTGTCATCAGGTCCTGCTGAAACTTGGCCGACTGAACAAAACATTCCTGATGTGGGTGTCGGGGCACTCTAACATCGCCGGTAATGAGGAGGCTGACAGACTGGCTCGCCGAGGGTCTGGATCCACAATGGTGGGGCCAGAACCAGCTCTTGGAATCCTCCCATCTACTGTCAAATCTACTCTGAAGGGTGAAATTGCAAGGTTTCACGCAACCAAGTGGAGAAATTTGGACTCTTGCCGGCAAGCGAAAATACTTGTGAAAGAACCTAGGGCCGCTAGAGCGGCATTTTTGTTGTCCCTTAAGAAGTCGGACATGAAAACCCTAGTAGGGCTTTTGACGGGACACTGCCCCTTACGCTACCATATGGAAAAGATTGGGGTAGTGGTTTCGGCTATGTGCAGCCAATGTGACGAGGAGGCGCCCTGCAAGGTTGGCAAGGTTTTCTTCAATGAAGAATCTGCACACTCTCTGTCTCTGGAGAATGTTCTAAGATTCGCTAAAGCCTGCGCACACTGTAGGCGGAAAACCATTGGATGGGCAACTGACGGGAATAGTACAATGGAGCTAACAATGGTCTGGGTGCTCGGAGCTGCGGCTCCCCCCAGTTAACTAAAGTAATTGTGAAGCTCACATGGCAATCCTCCTTTCAAGCTACTATTCTCCTTATAAAATTTTATGGTAATTGCATTTCACCTTGAACTTTCTCTAAGCTGTTCGTTTCTTCCACGGACTTCGGACTCTGGAAGAAGAACATGTACGCTGGGTCCTCCACCATCCTATCACAGTCCAGTCCAGCGTCCCTTTTCTGAGTCGTCTCATCGCATCGCTGTTGACATTTTATGGTTCTCTCTCTTTCGGTTTCTTTCACTTGCAGCCTAGGGGAAATGGACCTGACGTTTATATATTCGTCATCACGTCTTCTAAGATGTCAATTCGCATCATTCCTGATGACCAATGCCACATCATTTGAGATGGTCCTGAAGGCTGACCACACCTTTAGGGCTGTTCTTCTGTAGACTGCACTTAGTTTATCTGCGTTGGATAAAAACTGAGATAGCATACTGCAAAATGGAACTCACCACCCTGGCTATGCCGGGCTCTTCTATATTCGACATTCTTGCTAGAGTCATACTCCTGGTGGATGCTTTTTCGCAAGTATACTCTATGTGCTGATTAAAATTGGGTTTTGCAACTATCATCACTCCCAAGTATTTGATGGCCGACTTAGAAGTGATAATAAGATTGCTAATTCTAATGCGAACGTAATTTCCTTTACGAGGCTTAGTGCTTTCTTTTCGTGGATAACTGGAAGTAATCTAATATAAATTACTCGCTCTTACATTTTCCTCAAAAAATCATATGTCTAGTCTATAGGAGACAATGATTTGCAATACCAACTTCGACCGCTTACATACTGCAGGAAATATCCCCTAGAATATGCATGCTTTGAAAAACTTAGCCAACATGTGCGATCTGCATTTCAGGAGAACTTTCAAAGACTTATATGATATGCCATCCAGGCCTATAGTCGGCTATTTTACTGCAGATCTCCAGCTGTACGCTTCTCGTAACTGCTGCAATTTGCATCAAATTAAAAATCGCAGGAAGTTATCAGAACCTCAACCCCCAGGGGTTTATATCCGCCTTAAGTAGAGCTCCATAAAAAATTACCTCTTGCTCTGTTGTATGGCCAGTTTGACGTTCTTGCAGGCTTCCGCATGGGAATGCTCCTTTTGTCCTTCTGCCTTCTAAGTCGTTCGCCTGGTTCGGTGGCAAGTCGATCGATGGCTGGCCAGTTGCCTACTCTACCAGCAATTAGATCTTCTACTCTCTATCCATGAAGGCGCTTGCTTTGTTGGGTTGGGCTAGCTACACCTCCATAAATGTTTGCTCATCCATAGCTTTCGCAGACAATCCTCATGCGGGGGCCTTCTGCCGTATGGCTTCCTCCATAATTACCTAAAGGTCCCTGCATCTGAATTCCCGGCTAATTTGACAGCACATATTACTCGCCAGGGCATTGTATGGTTTGACGACCACAGCCATTATAATCATTCCACCAGTCGAGTCTGTAACCCATTCACCACCATCAAGGTTTCTGTAGGTTCCAGCAATATGCCAATAACATCGCTCCTCCTTTCTTTCGCATAATATGCATTTGAGGCCCTTATTGCACTCATTGTTAAAATGGCCTTTCTCCACATAACTTCGGCATCGATTGGACCGATCAATACTGCGAGTGCATGCTTTCACGAAGTACCCAAACATAAGGCATTTAAAGCATCTCTTAGTTAGATCTGTTCTCTTAGACGGCAAACGACCCATCCAATTCGAGCTTTTCCTACGCTAACAACTTCTGCGCTGCTTCCACTGGCTCCTACATTATGGCGATTTAGATACAGCCAGAGTCGCAGGGATCTTGCTGACATTTCCTCCTAGGTCTCTTAGGTCGAGATCAGCTTTGCCCTTTTTCAGGTTTTGTTGAAACATCTGCTTACTGTCTGTTTATCTATCAGTCTGCCCGTCCATCTATCTGTCTGTCACTCACTTTCTCAGAAACAGTCCTACCTATTGACACGAAATTCGGTAGAAAGTCTGAAACTGTGAGCCCCACGCAATGCCGTGAATTACAGTGATACACGTTGAACTAAAGGCTGCGGGGGAATGCATATAGCCTAGTCTCCGAAATGCTCGATATCTACTCAAATAAAGTTAATCATAGTAGATATTTTTTTCAAAATTTACTGCGAACCCTCCTTAAGCTTGTTCTAGAAACGTAAAGTGTTGCAATAATATAAGTTTTAATACAAATTACTTATAAAAGGGAATTAGTTACTGGTATCCCACGTCAAATCGCGATACAAATCTCACTGCCACCACTGAGATTTGAACTCTAACCACTCAACTATCCGGACACTAATAATTTGCTCTGACGAAATCAGAATAAATTTAATTGATCTAATTTCGAGAGCCCTGGGGCAAAGTAGTAGCAATAGACGATACAGTGGTGAATGTGTGCAGAGTAGTTTGAAGTATTCCCCATACATTGTGATCTGAGGGCTAATAACAAGGCCAAGTATTAAACAAATTATATAGTTGGAAGGCATTGTAAATTCGACAGCCTAGATACAAACTATACAAGGGTCCTGTCGCCAACACTCCAGGCTTCAATTGAGCGCATATTGAAAGTTGACTTTCAAAACGATACGGCACAATTCCATTGACCAAAATTTGGTAAGAACGGTGTGGACATTTTCTTACATGGAACTTTCATTTCATCTTTAAGATTTTGTGTGAAACAAAACTTTACTAAAATTAATTCAATATCTGTCTGTTTATCCGTCTGTCAAACGATATTTACTCCGAAACGGCTGGAGGTATCGTCAATAAATTTAGTGAGAATATGCACTCTGTGATCCGCTACAACCATGTGTTGGGTTGGCCTTAAAGGGTGCTCACCATATATGCGGATGTTGGAGCAACTTGTTTTTAAGGTATTGTGTGAAACAAAACCTTACTAGAATCTAATCGGTGTCTGTCCGCCCGCCTGTATGTCTGTATGTCTGTCACACCCAATTTATTCGCAAAGGGCTTGACCGATTGACAGGAAAATTGATAAGTGTATGTATCTGTTATTCCCTGCTCACAATATGATCCATAAAAAGTGCAACAGGTCTCCTTCTCAGAACCTATGCAACCGAAAAATCTGAAAAAAATCACGGTGGTGCATCTCTACAAAATCTAGGCCTCGAACTACATCCGGTTCCGATATCTGCATAAATAAAGTTAACAATAGTATATCTCCACATTTTGGAAACTTACCCGGCAATCCCCTCCTTTATGTTCATCCCAAAAGTACAAAATTTGGCATGGGTATAATAAAGAACAACTTGGTCAAGTTTGAAGAAAATCCAATTATTATTAACAAAGTTATAGGGGGGAAACTGCCATTTTTGTGAATTCCGTGCATTGTACAACCTGTTTGATGTCATCACCACATATCAACTCCTCAATACCACAGCGAAATGAGCTCTTATGAATGGGGTCGCAAAGAATTATTTTGTTTTTAGTTTTTAGTCATTTGTATATGAATATCAATTACTCTAAACTGACATGTGTGTATGTAGGTATATAGTACATGCGTGCTTATGTAGTTTGCGGGTAGTGTCTAATTCAGATAGATATATTTGTACATTAAACTAGCCGTATGTATGCTTTTGCGCACGAAGTAAGCCTGAAATATGGGTATGATCAATTTATATACGTGCATATATATGTAAAGCATTCGGAAATAGACAGTTGTTTATTTAGATTGAGGATAATATCTATGTCTGTAATATGTAGGTATGTCTTGTAGTTTTGAAAATTGTGAAGGATTATGTTCGATTTGTAGCTATATCCGGAGAGAAAAATGTGCGTTGAAGTTTCTTACATGAGATGAACACAAATCCTTTATACCCGAAACGCGATCTTCCGGTATTCCGACTTGTCTTGCACAAAATATGGTCATGTGGGATGTGAATTGGAAGGACGCAAATAGTACTTTCCGATCATTTCTGATATTGGATGAAGCCCAAGGGAGTGAAGGCTCTTAATGTGTGCTCCTACAAGTGAAACAGGTCTAGTACTCAGAACCTATCCAACAGACATATATAATAATATAAAAAATCTAGGCCTTAAAATGCATCCGATATCATCAAATAAAGTTAATAGTAGCATATTACTATATTTTAGAAATTTACTTGAAAGCCCTCTTTAAGTTTGTTGTAGATGCACACAATTTGAAAGTAACATGGCTGATTATATACCGCATAATATTGGCAAGTTTCCCAGTAATCGTATTGAAATCAACAAGGTTATGGTACATCAAATTAGTACTTCACATGGAAGAATTAACAATTACTTTACATTCATTACCAATTGTAGGCAGACATACTAGAACTCTACATCACAAGTTATTGTACTACATTACCAACTACTGAAACAAGTTCACTGTTTGGGATTAGGCTCGATCTGTAGGACCCGCCGTCGGGTTAAGCACTACAAGCTGTGGTATTTTGATTGGAACCATATGGTATTTTTATTTACTTTTTTTTTTGCTTTTTACTCAGCCGTAAGATGGATTCATAAGAAAACATATACATAGTACCACAAATACCATAAGAGGATATATACACAGTACTATGAATTTCCTTCAAATTCATATCATTTGAAAGGAATTCAATGATTAATAACAAAGTTATTGAAGGGGAAGTTTACATTTTCTATGAATGGATTGCAATCTAAGACGTGTATCCGGTCATCCTCACATTAACTGCGACACTTATATGTATGTATGTACGTATGTATATGCTAATGGAGTTTCGGGTAGTACCCAATTTAAATGTACATATACGTACGATAGCACCAGCGGTATTCAATTCAATTTGCGCGGAGAGTACTTATGTATATATGTACAGATGAATGCATTTGTATGCGGAATTAGAATATGTTTATAAATTTAGTATGACCTATATTTATGGCTTTAATATATAGATGTAGATGAACCCAAAACCTTTATGCTCAAAGAGTCGAGTTCCCGGTGTACCGATTTGTTTATATCAATTTCGCTAAAAATGTTGAACTCCTAGTGTCAAGCGTATGAGGCTGACTGTTATCGGTACAGTACTTTCCAAATCAAACTATCAAACTGGTTTTTGAAAAGTAGTATACAATTGAATTATTGATTATATGCAAGCGAGATTATCATGCACTTAAGGTTCCCAATGTAAGAAAACACAAAACCTTTCATACCTGAGGCATCCAATTCCCGGTTTACCGGGCTGTTTCCAGACAAATTACTTCGAATTAACTTTTTTTGGATAAATTAAAGAGGATAAAAATATTTTAGATACTACGCCCTATCTTCTTTTTCTTCAGCCTTTTTGCCGTTCACAAGCGGGGTCGGCTCGCCGTGACTACGTCCTATCATAGTCACTAAACAGCGCCTCAATGCTATTGAGAAGGCCTCTATAAACCAAAAAATATGCCGATACAAATCAAATAATATCTAATATAATATACTTTCTCCAGAACTAACAGAAAAGTATCTAAATGCATGTGGACATATTATGTCTTCTCGACTATAGAGCAGACAGACCCGTTATAAAACAAATTAAAATTTTGTATAACAGATCAAAACTAAAGTAAAATCGAGAAGTAAATAAAGTGGAAAAACCTGGTTTGTTCATAAAACTGTTTTTCCTTACTTTTCTGAATAAAGTTTTAACATATGAAAGTAAATGCTTCGTACTGATGCACAGATTCCCTTAAAAATAAAATCTTTTAATCTAAAAATGTTCCTTGCAGAACTGAACAAGTCGGGAAACCGGAAGCTGGACGCTTCAGGTACATAAGGTTTTGTGTATTTCTTAGTACGTAGCATGAAATATATGCATATATTGTGTGAGAATATTCACAATCGGATGATATTGACATTCAAAGTCTTGAATTTGCAAAGAAGCGACAGCTTTGACGTATTATAATTTTGTTAGTGATAGTGCGATTTCCACCAAGCTTGATGAGATCATGCTCTATATTATACCCTATATTGTTGGTGCTAACATGAACTTAAGGGAGGTTTTGTAGCCAATTATTCGAAATTATAGTAATATACTATTATTAACTTTATTTATACAGATATCAGTATGTAAGATATTTCGGAGCCCAGGCACCATATAGTGGCAGCCTCCTGATTTTTTTCAGATTTTTCGGTTGGGCAGCTTCTGAGAAAGGCCCCCTTAAAGGAATGATCAATTTCAACCGCCCGCACTCCCTACCTTTTCAACCAATGTCAAAACTGAGACCGGCTTCGAAAAGCACTAACCGAGACCTTTAATTTGATACCCCACATGACTATATTTGATGAAAAAAAAATTTACACCGCCCTTTTGCATGTATGGGGACCCCCCTTAAATTCAACGTAAAAAGATGTAACTGTGATGTGTGAGCGTTCACAGTTCCCACCTTTCTACCAAATTTGGTGTCAATCGCTATAACCGTCTCTGAGAAAAATGCGTGTAACAGACAGACGGACAGACAGTAAACCGATTTTAAAAAGGTTTTATGTTTACAAACACTCCACCGAAACAGATTTTTAACACATTAAAACCTCAGTGAATAATCTATTTGATTGTCAGCTAGGAATGTGATGATAACGATACAATATTAAATCGGTTTTTCGTGAGCGTGGTTGTATATATGTACTGATAAACCACTCATTCTTACCAAATTTCAAGACAATAGGTTCAACAAACCGATTTTAGTAAACTTTTGCTTTTATTTATTTGATTAACAATAAACGGGGAATACTCCAATTATTTATGTCATATAAGTGAATATGGAAAATAAAAGCAAAACCAAAAATCACAAAGTGTTAATAATTCTATTTTTGTGAGTAGCTAGGGATGAAGCCACGGGACCAAGCTGCATACAGCTATAATCCCCGGACATTTTGGGTAAGGGGGAGTTGAAAGAACACGAGAGCTCCACGAAAATAACCTCAAAAATTTTAAGGTTGTGAAAACTGTATAATAGATCACGGTAATGAATTTCGCTGTCGTACGGAAGGTCGCGGCTCAAATCTCACTGGTGGCAGTGGAATTTGTATCGCGATTTGACGTCAGATACCAGTTGACTCAGCTGTGAATGAGTATCTGAGTTAAATCAGGATAATAATCTCGGGCGAGCACAATGCTGACCACATTGCCTGCTAGTGTACCGTTACGGTCTTGAATGAAGTGCTTTAACACATTTCAAGGGCCTGATCCAACATGGATTGTTGCGCCAACGATTATTATTATTATTAATGAATTTCGGAGGCTTCAAAGCTGCCCCTCAAGTTAAATTTGAAAAGGACACATGGAAGGAATGCGAGGCGTTCAAGATATGTCGAGTAGGGAACGTTCTTTTTAAATGTTAGGAATTGAGTAAATCTCCTTTGTAGAGATTCAATTCCATCGCAATTACAATTATGGTAAAGGGACCACACTACCGAAGCATTTTCAAGTATATTACGGACCAAAGATTTGTAATGACTGACAAATGGATATTCATATGTCGAGGAACGAAGGATAAATCGGGACATTTTGGAAGCGCGGCTTTACTCAGCCGCCTCGACATAATGAAAATTAAATCGGAGTTTGCTGTCAAAGATCACACCTAGGACCTTGTAAGAGGTAACCACGGCTAAGGGCTGATCATCAAGATAATAAATGGTTGTCGAAGGAGAAGTTTTTAGTGAATAGCAAAAGAACAGCATTTCTTCATATTAAGTAGCAACTTGTTATAAACGTAACACTGAAGTAATGTATTTGACTGAAGGCTGCATTATCAGTAGCCGAGCCGACAATAGAAAACAATATTAAATCGTCTGCATATAAAAGGCTAGGACAAATAAATAAGGAAGGAAGATCATTCACCAAAAATGGAAACAGAAATGGACCGAAGCTGAACCCTTGGGGTTCCCAATGAGGGAAAAAATGGAGACGAGATACAACCAATGAGGAAGACACGATTTACTCATCTAAGTAAGATCTTAACCAGGAGAGAATACTTATCGGAAATCCATACAATCGGGGTTTGGTGAGAAGCAAAGAGTGATCAATGGAATGGAAAGGTTTGAAGAAGTCAGTATAGATTGTATGGAGGTCGTTTCTTATATTTGTTGGCTTCACAACAAATTTAGTGAATTCCAACAAATTGATCACAGGCAACCGTGTTGAAACCCATGCTGTTTTTTCACAATGAGGTGACCAAAACAAACATTTTGGAGAAGAAGAAAACACCTATATCCAGATCGGTAGTTTTCGGCCCGGGTATTGTAATCTTATTGTGTAAGGCTATAATACGAGTTTCCTTCCACATATGCGGAAAAATACTTTCGGAGATATTCTTATTATAAATTATAAAAAGAGGAAGGGACATGTTCTGTTTACACTTTTTTAGAAAGAGATTCGGAATACCATCGGGACCGCAACTCCTGCTAACGTCGACGTTTCCAAGAAGGAATTCGACAATTGAGCGATTCAGAAGAGGAATAGAAGGTATACTAGCCGAAGAGGAATCATATATGTTAGAAGAGAGGTAAGGTGAATGGTTAGGAGTAAAAACGGGGGAGAAATGATCCTAAATCACAAGCTGATTTAGAGGAGTAAGAATAAGAAGCGAAAACACACACATATTCTGCTTTACTTAGGGAATGTATTAACTTCGACACCATTATGAAGTCCAGCTTGATTCATAGCTATGTATTATCTGTAGTATTATATAGGACAAGCAAATAAAAGGGACTTTCACCAACTTTTGTTACCCAACCCGATTTCGAACAACTGTGTACCAGTAAAGAATTTTGATTGAGCCTTCGAAAAGAAAATGAATAGATTATGCAAGGAGAAAGAATAGAGCTGGCTGCACCATGTATTAGAACTTATCTAGTCTAAAGTTCCAACTCCACTGAATCTTAGAGTAATTAAATGTTCTTAATATGATAACTAGAAATCTAAACTACATTTCAAGCTCTGTAGGCTCTGCTCACAATTTTTTATTTCGTTAGCATTAGGAAACCAGTGCAAAAGTTTATACGAAACCTAAAGCATTTCTATTTTCAGCATGAATTTTATATAGCATAATTCGAAGGTACTAACCAATTGCATGCAGTTTGAGTGTGCTTCACGCGAACAACTAAAACAACATACCGAAAAAGTATGACATGAAAACAATTCTCGAAACAAACTTCCCCATCGATTTTCCACTTGCTGGCCCCGGTTGGTTACAAAACATACTCTACTGCACCAGTCCGGCAACTTTGCTGAAAACCTAGAGGGTCGTTGTGACTTCCACTTTGAAGTTTTATAGCTATTGGTTAGAAACTTCTACTTCTGAGAGAAAATTTTATTTCATTGCTATCATATTTAAATAGGGCATTATGTACATACATATATTCATACGTATATTTGTAGAAAACCCAAAAACGAATATTCAGAAGGAAAAGTAAAGCGCAGCCAACAGCAAAGTTGTTTTCTTTCGAATTATGTCGAAGCAACTGTTAAAACATATGTAGAATGTCTTATTTCAGTAATTAAGAAAATTTATGCTACAATTCCCCGTTATTCCCACATCATGCTATAAATCTTACATTGCGAATCCACCGCGTCACACTATGACAAATGATGAACGGGTACCACCTTACATGGTAACTGCATGTCTTCAGGCAGCACCTGACACAGTGCTTGCATCAGCGAAAATATTTGATGGATGAGATGCAGAGGGAACTAAGCTTGAAATCATGCCGTAGTGAATCCTGACATGCTGACATCCTGCAGCGACACACATCCTTACCAGAAACTTTGCATAAGATTTACGAGTGCATCCAAGGCAAGTGAAATTTAAGTAGACGTCCGAAATAAGATGAGAGTGTGTCTCTCCTATATTCTAAACATCTTAAGGTTGAAGCTGTGGAAGCATGAAACTTGAAAAGTTGAGAATGATATATTGGACCACGCTGAAATGAGATCAGAATCATTTCAAACTACAGCAAACGCCATGTAATTACAGGAACTTACCAACCATGGAATATGGCGAGGTCCTTAATAACGATAATGGGGATTTTGATTTATATTGTAAACTGAAGTTCTGACAAGAACGGCAAAATCTTTATCTTGATTACAAAATCGATGTGCTTGTGGAAATATGTCTAAAAGTCCATCACATGGCGCTTGGAAAATTAATGACGAGGACCGCAATAGTTAGTTAATTATACAAATAGCAATTGTCAATCTGAATGAATTTAATTAAACAACGTTGGGAAGTTATATCCGCTTCAACAAGCCCCACATAATCCCATCACACTTACTAGTATTTAACCATAACTCAATCGCCTCCTCGTAAAAGAGCAATTAAAGCGTGTTAAGTATCATAGCCCATATTTCCTAAGGCTGGTACACAGACATCTGATCCCATTATCATCGTCTTCATTACAATTTTCTTTGTTCACATCCTCGCACTACTTTCCATGTGTGCTGCATTTCCAAAGTCTCGCTCGTTCCGTGCGTCTAATAAACCCGTCTGGCGCCATTGCCACTTTATCATATCAAAGTCAAGGGGGTGGACGACAATGTAAAAGAAGCCGTTGCTGGCATTTATTGCCTCCAACTATACTACAGTCGGTAGATTGTAAATATAAAAACGCTGGTGTTACGGCACATCCCGTAGACATAGTCGAATCCTTTGCTCTATCTCCTTCGCCCGCAGATTCCATTGAATTTACTAACGTACGGAAGACCTCCATGGGCACAGAGGACGCTTTCAGACTTTCACAGGATATTCGTATCTACTTTCTAGGAACGAGTATAGCTAATAATGGTGAGGACTGCATGAAGTGTTTCCACATTATTATGTTCACTTAATATTTCAAAAGGGATACATCACTGTAAAAATAATACGTGACTCTGTTGAGTTGGCCCAATTCCAAGGATCGCCCCGACACGAGCGAAGTTATCTACAAGAACTCAATACTGCTTCTAGCTAACTTTGCAAGTTTCCAGACATCGTTCAATTTATATGCTTTTATGCAAATGTGAATAAATAAACTGTATACATATGTACATTGCTTCAATGAGCTCAGCCCAACCCTAAGATTGGTCCTGAATTGTAATTATTGAAATTATGCTGCTTTAATTTCAACTTGTTTTGACAATAAATATCAAGCAGATTTTCAATATTTGATTATTGAAAGAAATATCATTCAATTTCGCGCAACAATGTCACAAAATTGTTGATTATTTGTATAGAGGCCCCGTCCC
Source organism: Hermetia illucens (assembly GCF_905115235.1). Lineage (NCBI taxonomy): Eukaryota > Metazoa > Arthropoda > Insecta > Diptera > Stratiomyidae > Hermetia > Hermetia illucens. The sequence continues at coordinate 92,444,067 of NC_051849.1, read as the reverse complement.
ACCCAACGTTACTTAATATGCTTTTGTATATTTGCGGATGACAGTAGTTGCAAGTGTCAAAAACCCTTCTGCTTACTATGGCTGCGGAAATACGGGGTCAGACCAACTAATAGACTCACGGATGGGATGAAAACCGTTTTAAATGAACTTGCCAAATACTTTCCACTTGAATAATGTGGTAAAATGAACTCTTCGTTTACCAACGAATATATTGCAAAGGAAGTTCACATACAATACGTCAGTATGTGGCTACCTCTACGTACAACAAACAGAACATACACATGATAACGTACAAGCCTAAGCCGAAGGCACCTACCATGCATTCTCCCTCAAAGCTAGATAGCACCTATTGGGTTCCATATATATCATGCAAACTTTCAGCCTATTTTCCAAAAGCAAACCGTTCACTCCAGCAACGAAATAGTTTTAACAATATGCCGGCCCAGCCCTTTATAAGCTCCGTGTAGGTGTTTGGACAAGCTTACGCAATACAGCTGTTCTATGCAGTGCAGTTCACGTTCCTCGTAATCCGTTGCAGTTGGTGCACTGCGAAGTTTATTGCCTGTAGCTGAAAATTTACGTTTGTTCATCCACGGCATTTCCATATTTAGCCATATTTTTTCCTTTATTTGTGTGAATTTGATATTGTTCTAAACGTGACTAGTCCTTCCGCTCCATGGATTGACTATTATTCCGGTTTATATAGCATTCACAATTTTTTTCTATCTTCAAACTAAAAGCCAAATTCTAGTTCAATCTCCCTATAATTGTTGTGTTACATAACCATTCTCTATCTCTCTACTTAGGTGTGGCTTCTGAGGAACTCCGAAAATCGCAAGGTGCACAGATTCGATATCCCTAACAACGGCCTGGAGTCTTGACCTACGGCATCCCTTCATCCAAGGCAGGGTCTGCCACACTCCCTTTTTCTAAGAAATCGCCCACAGGAAACCAACAAAGAAAAGAGGATTAGGAAGGGAGGAAGTCCTCAAACCACTATCACTCTATTCAATCTTCATTAGTGTTGCAGTTTCATAACAAATAAAAATAAAAATAAACAAATGGTAAAATTCAAAGAGAAAAGAAAAAATAATAATAATAAAAAAAAAGAAGGAAAATAAATAAAAATAAAAAGGAAATAAAAAGAAAATAAAAACAAGGACTCACCCAGGTCGTCACTCCGAGCTCGGTTGGCGGCTGGTGTAACAAGTTCTAAAAAAAAAACAAATTATATCAAGAATTCAATATTAACATATTATTAGTTTAAAATCACTCGAACACTTTCATTTGCTCTCCTCCGCCACTACAAGGTAAATTCAAAAACAAATGCCAAATTAGGTTCTTTCCCTTCTCAAATGCAAAAAAAATGTCTTTAAATAGTTCTTTTTGGCTAAAATTAGCATTAGTTAAAGCTTTTTCTGCCCCACTTTTTAGATCCGATTATATGTACAACTTTTTCAAAGATTTCTTAGATAAATGCATTTATATTGTTCGTCTGATCACACTATTAGCGAAACGCTTCACCGATTTCTTCCTTAAGTCCGTTATGTCTTATAACTTATTTAATTTTTGTTTTAGAGGGAAAAGTTATCCAGTTGCCTTTGCACTTTTATGGCGAATCAATTGCCATTCCTTTTGCTCCTCTCCCTTTATTTCTCCGTCCAGCTCCACTCATCACTCCGCCAAAAATCCAACTCCCAAATCAAAAGAAACTCTTTCTTCTCCTTTTCCTTTGTTTTTCTCTTCCCTTCTACTCCGCTCCAGCACTTCCTTCCTTCCCAACGCCAAAAAACCAACTCCTCGGTTAATTTGCCGTGCACCGTTTCCCTCACTAAGCAACACTCTCCCCCTCTTTGTTCGTGCACCGCTTCTATTCCCGCTACATAGCCTTTCTCACTCACTAGGCAATGTTGCGGCAACATGCGCATGCGCCTGCGGATGCGGCAAATCATTCGCCTCTTGTCAAGATCAATTCGCCCGAAGGCATTCAATAATGTGCAATCTGCGGCGAACCTTAAGGCAAATGCGCACTATTAAATGCATTGTTTAAGCAAATTAATTAAGAAAGAGCCGAATGAGATTCCGCCCCTGTCGCGCAGCCGCGGTCACTACAAGGTGTCCGAAGAATACATGAGGATTTTCAACACTATTTTCTTGTACAGAAGGATTTTTGACAGTAAGGAGTGACATTTCACGCGAAACAGCTATAAAATCACCAAAATGAAATAGGCCCTGTTGATTGCCCACGGATTTCGTCATCGTAGCTATTTATCGGACCCTAGTTTTTTGACCAGCGCTGTTAGATGTCGTTCATGTATTCGTTTTGCAACACCATGTGTTTCATTTTGTTGTCATTAATATGCAGCCCAAGATGGTATCGCGTGTTCGATCTAAATATAGGCTGTATGTATATAGTAATGTCAGTCATAGGCTAATATTTAGATGGCCTTGAAAAACATGGTGCCTTAGGTAATCATTACAGTGTCGCGAATCACCTTATCTAAACCTAGCATAAAAAATGTAAAGACTATGTAGAGTTGGTCAAGCACCGTTCCTTGTAGCCGGAGTCGACCAAGAGGAAAGAGCTTTCCCAGAAACTTAAAAAATTAAGAAAATTCACCGTGAATGCCCGCTTGTAAATACTGAAACTCCACTGAAGTGTTCCAACGACATATAGCTTCCTTTTTTGCTAACCAAGTTCGGGAATGTGTTGGGTCCGCGGACCACTTCAGTCCATCAAGTGTCATTTAACAAAAACTTGATTTGTCCTTATATCTATGCGGATCCAAGCACCGGAACCTGGAAAAAAATAAAAATGCTACAACCTACTAGAATATAGCACACGAGCTAAGGCTAGAAAATAAAAACAAAATAAATAACCGCTCAACCGTATTCGTAATTGTCCATGAGGAGCGACCTCTGGCATCCTCAGATCATAATTAATTGAGGACGCCCCTCTTATCTTCGAATCTTATTCTGAACTCCGGTCGATATTGTACTGGCCTACGAAGGTGATGTAAAACGTAACTTAATGAAGAGTCTGGTGCAGCTGTTGATATGACCTTTGTCAACTATGACCATGCACAGAGACCACCAGGCAAACACTTTTTAACTATCGAGGGGCACAGGGCAGGAACGCCAGGTGTAGCCCAACTAGCCTACTAAGACAAGAACCTCCATAGATAAAGCTCTTCCTATAAGGCAAAGTTTCTAGAGATTCCTATAAGGCAAAGTTTCTAGAGATGGCTTGCCATCCAGACAGAGTCTGCATGGGAAGCCAAGTGAGCGCTAGCCAGATATGTCACAGAAGCAGCAGAGCTTAAACGTAAAGCTTCACCTTTACAGGTTTTTGTTTTTGTTTTTTTAATATTTTTCCTTATTAATCTCCGACATTAAATAGACAAATTTTCAATGTGTCCTAAACATGCCTCTTTGCATAGATCCTCACTGTTAGAAGCTAGTAGAAAGTTATGTTTTCATCAAATATTAATATTATAGGATCCTTCTTTCAAATATTTAAAAACTTTTGAGCCGTCAAATTTTTGATTTTCGCAACAGATCTTTTTCCAAACTCTTGGGATGAGTTACCAGCTGGTACATGTATTTGCTGCAATTCTGGATTTCGCGCGTTGCAATAGCTCTATTATAGACATTTTTGCAGAACCTCATAACTGGATCCCATATATCCAAGTAAGCTTTATGACTGCTTTGTACAAAAGGACTTTGTACTCCAATTTGACCATAGAGCGCTTGTTTAAATGCCAGTGCACATTCCTTGCTTTAATGCTCATCTGTTACTACTTAGCTTCAATATGTCTTTTCAAAGTAAGCCGTCTGCCTAAGTGAAATCCCAGCTATTTGGCACCTCTAGATTGGAGAACTTGGGTTCCATTTAATTTGCTTGGAGGGCAGGTTTCCCGACGGGACATGAATTTTATATAAGTGCATTTTGACTCATCGACTTTAACCCTCCAGGTGGTCAGCCATTCCTTGATCTGATTAAATGCCGTTGTAAGGCGCAAGATGCTAGTCAAGATTCGATATGAGTAGCCAGAAATGAAGTATCATCCGCAAATGTAAATGTCCCTATGTGTAGATGAAGTACAGCATCGGTCCTAGTACGCTTCCTTGCTGTACACCAGTATAGATGTTATGATCGCACGCGGTACAACTGTTGTACCAAATTCTTAACTTCCGCCCAACTAGATAGCATTCAAGAATATTGTGAACATTAACGGGAAGCTTCTTCCATACTCTATCATGCTAGTGCCGTACTCTAACAAATGTCGATGATACTTGCAGAAACACCTGGGAACAATATTTCCTCCACTCTAATCCAGCTTATTTAAGGGGGTCATCCCGTGTGAAGGCCGTTTTTTTTGCCTTTTTTGAAAAATTATTTTGGAGGACTGGATAAAGATAGAAACGTGATTTTTGCACCATATGTTTACTGATATCTCTAGTATAAATGATAAATTTTTTAGTTTGATATTGTAGCTAGTTTTCGGAATACGTGTCAATTTATGCACCCATCTCCAAAAAAAGGTGTTTTTCTGCTGCCACGCTGGAGGGCGCTATGTTCATTTGAGGAAAAAAATCTAAACGGCATTTTAATGTGGACAATATTCCACGGTCCGCAAACTAGGATAATTAAAAAATATTAAAAGGTGAATTTTTGGTGGGCTTTTAAACTTAATTTTTTGGATTTTAGTGTTTTTTTACGGCTTTTTTTATGAATAAAAAAGAACGACCAGTCCGATTGCAACTATCCTAGTTTGCGGACCGTAGAGATATGTATTAAAGAAGTCGTGAAAATTTCAAAGAATTTGGTTGGATAGATTTTGAGCTATGGTGGCAGCCGATTTTCAATATGCAGTTTCGAGAAAAACGCATTTGAAAATTTAAATATGATTATCAACAGTAAAATCACCATTAATCTGCTATACCTGGTCCATTGAGAGTACCCTCTATTTCTTCAAAAAGGTCTTGTAAGGCTGATTGTTGCTCTCTGGTTTCAATTCTGGCTCATTTAGCGAGGTCAGTAGGTCGTCGTTCGGACCGCCAAATTCGCGCTTCATTACGGCGGTCGACATAAACCTGACACATGTGACCAACTTGACATCCCATTGTCACTATGATTTTTAGAATGTCATTGAATCCTTCATTGAAAATAATTACAGCCAGAAAAGTGGCTATTTCTACGACCTTGGCCCCAGAATGAAGGTGTTTAGGAGCGAAAGTCCAGATTAATACATTTAACGACTCATTGTTATTCTGGGTCTCTGCTCCTAAACATCTGTTCAAGAGATCATCTCGTGACAAATCTTCTTAGATTGGTTTGATGACTGTTTGAACTTCTTCAGTCAAAGGTGCCTTCTTGTGGTGGAAACTATCCAGTTCTCCTTTAGCTTCCGCTTTGCGGCATTTGCACCAACTGTCCTCGCCTGCTGGACAATTTTGATTCTGAGGATTTTCGTCTGTAGAAAATTTATGGAAGAAAGCTGCCCAAATTTCTTGCTTCATTCCTTCTATCGAATTTACGTGTCGACGAATAGCTAGCCCAAAAAATGTAGTGAGGTCGTTATCAGTAAGTTTTCCAGCCCCTTTTCCACCAATGCCTTTCTGATTCTTTTTTGCATTTCTAAGCCGCGTTCCCATTCTTTTCTCGACATGTCCTACGCATTCCTTTTTAGCTACTACGTATATTTTATTATTTGCAGAAATTTGCAGAAATACCGGAGAAAACTCCAGCAAAATCCAATACACAATATACAAAACTTGTCGCAATTGGAACATCCATGTTCATGCTTGCTAAAAGTTTCTTTGCTGATGTTGATGCGAAGTCCTTTTTCTTCTCTGATAAGTATCGATTCCCATGAAATACTCGTTTTCTAGTGCGAGCATGACGTTGAACGTTATAGCGATCTCCCTTCGTACGATCCATTTAAAAAAATCACTGAACACACAAACAGCACAATACTTACAACAAAATATAACTGAGTATAGCTTGAAAGCCTTTCAGTGCTCACTCTAGACTGGATTATCCTTTTTATTCCAAACAGCAAATAAGGTTACACAATTGATTGGTTTTCCATATTTTTATATTTATACCTGTGTTCGAATTTATAAGGCTAAGGTAAAAAACTAACAGGTAAAACAAGATTCGATGCTCTTTCTCACCGAGTACTCTAGCCGCGGCTGCAAACTCCTTACCTGTTTAACACTGTAATTTCTGAACGACTCGGAATATCGGAAAATCCCTTTTCCCACATATTCTCCACTATATATAGATACAATTCACATCGATTTCAAATCGATTTCCCCAACCCGACACACGGGGTGACCCCCACAATTCTATGAACTTGCTGTGTCATACTATACCTTTGGCGGAATTGAATTGATGTTAGGGAATTACTTATTCATCGGAAAGAAAGTTTGAAGTTTTGCCAGTAGGAGGCTTTGACGCTACAGATAGCAAACTAATTGGGCGATAGCTAGCAATCAATCCTTTCCAGCCTTGGGGATTATTCTAACCAGCAATATTTCCCAGCTCAGTGGGAAGTAATCGAAATGAATAATTCTATTGAATAACTGGTTGAGATACTTGATAACGATGACCACTTTGCCAATAATATTGTCAAGGACAGGAACCTTCTTTGGGTTGACTTTCTGCAGTACATAATTGAGAACGCCTGAGAAATTTGGTTGAAAAACACTGCTCCTCTATCAGCATCGCTATTCGCCCAGTTTCCATTAGCTAATCTTTATTGTGGTTCAATCAGTACAGGTCGCTTCAGATTTTTGGTAGCCCTCCATAGAGAGTAGCCGTGTGGTAGGGACTGAGACTGTTCGTGAAGTACTGGAAGTCACTTTCTGTTTCTGCCGTCAAAGTATTTCTTAGCTTCTCGAGTTCCTGCTTCAGTCCCGTGGATCGATGTTGCTGCCATTCCCGTCTCAAATTTCGTTTACTCCTAAGGCGGATAGATGTAGCGTGAAGGTATTCCTTACAGTAATTATTCAGAGCGAAGCGTCTAAACTAGGATTTAATTACAATACTAGTTCCACCGTGGATCTCGTCTGGGTGCATGGTGTGGCTCTTTTGTGGAACATGCAGCAACAAAATGTTTATGGAAATGTCGATTAAAAATCTGTACGGCTCAACTTTCTATTGATTGATATCATTTGCGAAACGGGATTCACTGGAGCTTGACCTTAGGAAGTATTGTGTAAATTTTCATAGGTTACGCAAACACTCGTTCGTTTGCAATATGCTTTTATATGGCCGAATTCCTGCCACTTCTATCATTGCACGGGCCCATTCCTCTTTTAAGGTTCTTCAATTAGAATTTTGCAATGGAGTAGATATTTCAAGTTGTAGATTTTATACGTCTCGCCTTTTCTAGCTTTTTCTGATCTGGCTCTAGGGATTGCGAAATTTTATCCCGATTAAATATATTGTATACCGAATTAACTTCTAGTTACTCGGTTCTACTCCCGATTCGATGCCTTTCTCCAATTTGTTAACGCGTATATTTAACCAGAGCTGAACATATTTTTTTAACGATTACGAGTTAAGAAATTAAGTCCGTATCAACTTGATGTCGGACTGGACCAAATAAGGGGCAACTTACTCCCTCTTTTTTCGGTCCACGGACCGTTCGTTTATGGCTTATCAGCCTTACTTGAAAAATAAATGCCGAAGATGGTTTTACGGTTTCTTACCAAGGCAGAGACAAATCGTCAGACGCTGCCTCACCTCCGTAGCGGGAGCAGCGTGACCGAAGCGGCTCACAGATATTAAGCGCTCCTTTATATGATTCGCAGAACACGACATGACTGCGAATTATGTTGAGCGTAAACCTGCCCATACTTTAGGAGCACTTAACATCTGCGAGCCGCTTCGGTCCGCTTCCGCGGATTTACGCTCAATATAGTTCGCAGTCATGTCGTGTTCTGTGTAGTAGTAAAGTAGTTACTTCCTTTTTTTTCTTTCTCATTCATCTCGCAATCATGGCGTATTTTCTTCATCTACTTCTCTTAGACCAGCTTGAATCTGCGGTATTCGCTATACACAGTAAGAGACAGGGTTAAACCCCTCAGTATTCGGATTGAACGAACCTTTTCTAACCGTCCTCATCGTTGTTACTATCCGTACGTTTTTTCCTCCTCTTTAGCATTCATCACATATCGATCAGCTAGACGCCGATCTCATCGACCAGCATTGTTGTATCCCGCATTATTCTAGACGATTTTGAGGGTACAACAGGGCGGTCCTTCTGTAAACCGCATTCATTTTTGGGCGTTGACTACAGAATGAGTTGAGTTTATCTAGCCAGAAAGGTACTGCCTAAAGCACTACATAACTCACCACTCTGCCAATAAATAGCCAACGAGTACGTTAAAAACCTCAGATATTTGCTATAGCACTTGCCAGAACTATGCTGACATTAGATTTGTTAGGACGAGTATGTTGCAACTGCTACTTGCAGTTGAGCCTCGCGTTTATCATCACTCCAAGGTTTTTGATATCTGAATGAAAAGTAAATGTGCGGCCACCGTGAGTGCCTCCCCACCATTCATCAACAACTTCTTCATAGCAGTGTTTGTTTCGATTGAAAACAACTCAACATCCCAGAAATGTTTTCCAACCGCAATTACTAGTATGTCTTCGAGGAGACCCACAATCGTGGTCTATTCAGCAGTAGGGGCGCTAAAAGATTATTATATATTGCATTTTGTAAGAATTGGCATAAAAAGAATGGAGCCTCTAGAGACAAGGTATGCTTCTGGCTCATTTCCTTCCTCCTGAATAGCTGCCGATAAGTACAATAACATGCATTGATCGTTGGAAGGGACCTACGTATTAGTATCCAATTGAGTTGAATTTATTTCAAAAATTCAGGATAATTGCCCACCAATCTAACATACGCCAGTAATGATTTGCATCTAAGTTTGACTGTTTCAGGAAAAAAATCGTCTTTATTAATTAACTATTAAGAACACTTTCTGTCAAATTCTTCAGGTACTGCTTTTGAAGCATCAAAAACAATATTTTAACGGACTGATCCCAAATTAAAAACAGTTAAATAAATATTCCTGATAAACTTATTTCCGGGAATGTCATCACTAGTCTAAATAAAACTTCAAACAATAAACAAAGTAATATTTCCGGTAACGAGCAACTTATTTTCTGCTTGTGGAAAGTGTAACGAAAGAGAAAGTTTTCAGCTATTCACCATAGAATACATTGGATCCTTCCGCAAATAAGCGTTTCTTATTGTTGATAACAACTTGGGTCCATTGTTATAACAGCCAAGAAAGACCAGAGCTTAACGTCAAACAAAGCATGACTATACAGACAGTTGAAAAAAATTTACAATATATTTCATTATAAGGCAAAATAATCTTTCGTCCATAAGGATACGAGGTAAAATTCAATAGCGCAAAAAAAATCCAAGTTCAACTTAAATTTCAGATTTGACCTCTATACTATATGTCTCCCCTTTTCATTAATTCCAATCGAAAACTAGCCAATATACATATATTCTTAAATTCTAATAAAGCGCAGCTTTTATGTAAGAACTGTAGAAGGTTTTGTTACTACACTCGCCCTCCTTCAGAATCCCGGAAAATCCAACAAAGTTTCCATCAAGTTTCACTTCTTTTTCGCTACTCGACATGAATTTATTCGGAAAAATTCTATGCAAGACTTATTCTGGACAAATTGGCAATTTTCACTTGGGAAACTTTGTCTTCATTGTAGTCGTCTCCGCCACTACCCAAACAATCTTTAATATTTCCGGCAAAATGCAGTTGCAGCTGGTCAGCTGCGGTGGTGCGGTTCATACTGGATTGTTTTCAAAGTGCTGAAAACTGATGGAAACAATGTAATAACATAACATTTTTTGATCCGATAACGTAGCTATTTTACTCATTTTTTGATGTCTTATGTCATATGAGTATGATGGAAGATTAATTCAAATAATTAAAGAATTGTCAAATTATAAAAGATGAATATATTTTTACCATATTAAAAAAAAACTATCAAAATTGAGTAATAAAATAATATCTACATATTATGTCCAGCGTGCTGTGCTCTCTCCTTATATGTTGAAGTAAATTTCTTTGAATCAACTAAATCATACAAACGTTACTACACATAAAATCACCCCACTTTACTCCAATTTCTATTCGAAATTCTTCACGACTCACTTCATGCCAAATTCGAAATTACCTCTAAAGCTGCGATAACACCAGCCCTGCAACACAAAATTAAATTGTATACAACTGTAAGAGTCCTTATCTGGACAGATGTCAAATCATATGAACATCCTCCCCCAATAGGATCGCATCCCTGAAGTATAATCGAAATACCATTATCGGCTTCTGGTACTGCTAGGAAATCCAGGACATTGTAATTTCCTTCGTAATTCAGTGGCACGTGCCTAACAAAATTCACCCTTCTTAACCGAATAATGTTCGTAAATCCACATTGCATCACAATGCATCATTCCAGCTTTGGGCTCTGGTTGTATCCTGATACGAGAGGACCGCCATTCCCCAATAAGTTCAATATCCTAATTTTCTATAACCCTGAAACGCCGCAGATAAGAATGAATTAGACGGGAAAGGAATTTCAGGATCAAACGTATCATTATGGTGTCGAATGTCATGCCCAGAGGCACCACTTCGTATATGTATGAGTATTTGTGCATTTGTGCAATATTGTTCTATGACGGGAAGAAAAATGAGGGTGCAAAGCGGCTTGAGTTTGAAAGCCGAAAATAAAATCTCCCTTTTCTTGAAAATGTACAAATAATAAAAATAATTAGTAGTTCATATCTAAATTATTATACGATTTAGTGGTCATACGGGGTGGAACTGAATGAAATATCCAAACTTAAGAAGTGAATTTCCGAACTGTTATAAAGTTTGTCACTAATACGAGTGTTTTTGTGTTCTTCACAGAATTTTGTCATATTTCATCCTCAATGCCATGAAAACATATATCTGACAACATGTTTACAAACCCCATACAATTTCGAATGCAATACCACCCGCTCTTTCAAATTTAATTGGAGCAATTTCACGGCAACCTTCTTAGCAAATAACTAACCACGAAATAGTTTGGCGGCTTGGACAGATATGTAGATAAAGTAAGATATTGTAGAAGTGTAGCTCACACAAATCCTTTTTCAGCTAAATTTTTAAAAATGTTAAAAAAGTTAAAAAAGACGCCCTATTTTGTTTTATTTAACGGTATAATCACCTTATTCGATTATTTTTTCTGTTGGGTAGATGTCAGGTAATTTAGATTGAACAAGTCGGAAAGGTTTTGTTAATTTTTCATGTAAAAATATTTGGGTGCACCATGGGTCCATTGATATATAACTGCTACTACATATATCCAATATTCAATTCAATTCGATACGATACTGACGTCTTATCTCTCAGGGAGTAGTAATTTGACGCGAAAGACGCAACTACGCAACGCTAATAATAATAGGATTTCCACCAAACTTTCCAGAATACTGCCTCGTATAAAGGTCTATATTTCTTCTTTTGCGGATCTAGGATGAACTTAAAGGGGGCGTAGTATGCCTTCAAAATATAATAATATATTATTATCAACTTTGTTTTAGCAGTTATCATAACTGAGATTATTACGGAGCCTAGGTACCATTTTCATGGACCGCGATAATTTTGTTCGGATTTTTAGGTTGGGTAGTTGCTGAAAATCGATCCTTTAAGTAATTGGCGTTTTTCGACCTCACGTACTGCTTCCGTTTGTAATCAATCTCAAAACTCATATTTGCATCAGAAAACATTAATCGAGAGCTTTCATTTGATACCCCCCCTAATTTCAAGGTGTTCAATGCAAAGCAATAAAATTCACGGTATGCGTTGAAGTATATAACATAATTCCAATTTTTCTGCCAAAAAGCTGAGGACCTTTTATTGTTTGATTTTTAGTGGGTGGCTTTTAGAGCGGAATTTAGAGCTGATATTTTTTGAAGGAGGAGGAATTTGTGAAAAAAACGGGATTTGGAGCTGGATATCTTTGCGAGGAATCAATTAATATTTGAAAAGACAGTCGAATCAGCGAAAATTGAAAAATAAAGGACGTGCACAGCGCGAACCCTTTGTTATCTCCGTTCCAGACAAAACAAACCTCCGGGACTACTTCGAAAACTAGCCGTGTCGTGGTTTAAATTAATATTAACCGCAGAAAACAGCGGAAGAAAGGCGAAGAGGCGGCTGCAGTTGATGTAAAATTTTCGGGGAGGCTTGCCCGCGACAAACCATTCATCATCGGATTCGGTTGGGTTGTTTTTGCAGCCCGATCGTGAAAATCCCCGCGCGCAGCATTTGCAGAAGTCGCCGAACCCAAAGAGGTTTTCTTGTTATTATAAAAAAAAACAACAATTGTAAATTTTGTTTTGGAATTCCTAATGTTCTAAATTTTCTTCTCACTACAAAATCATCCACCACGCCGAGCTCGCAGTGATTAATAGCAAATATTAAAGTGTAAGTTTTTCAAATTTCCTTTTTTTTGGTTTGAAGATAATTGTTTTTCTCTTAGTTTTTTTTACGTTCTTTAATTTAGTTCAATTTATTTTTATTTTTTTATGATTATTTTTATATATTTGGGTTTTTTGTAAATAAGATTACATTACGAGTTCTGAATAATTTTTGAGTGATTTGAGAAGAGACAATAATCGGGACTGTGATCCGTCGTGGATCTTTCCCCGCTTGATCGCGGCACTCGGGCCCAGAGAATTACGACTCCACGCTCGCGGTCGAGCCGTTTTTTTAAGGTTTTGTGTGAAACAAAACCTTATTAGAATCGATTCGATGTCTGTCTGTCCGTCTGTCTGTCTGTCTGTCTGTCCGTCTGTCTTTTTTTTTTTTTTTTTTTTTTTGAGGAGGTGGAAATCTTCAAAAGACACTGGTCTGGACACACCAGCGTGTGGGATTTTTACCCACTAAAACCACCCCCGACTCCCCCCCTACCCCGTGGAACCACCTTTAGGTATTACATCACGGGGCGGAGTTAGCTTACTTTAGCTAGGTCTCCTTCCGTCTTCCCGCGGGGTCCGTAACCGCGCCTTCCTCACTTCTTCTGCTTTTCGCAGTTTCTCCTGGATCACTGCGATCATGAAATTGATCGCATCCCAGTCTTCCTGGCAAGCTACCATTCTCCGGACAAAATTTTCCGGTGATAGCACTTCACCTAGAGTTTCCTCTAGGTTCCTCCTTTCTTCCACGAACCTAGGACATTGGAAGAATACGTGCGCTGGGTCCTCCGGGACCCCGTCGCAGTTTGGACAATTAGGCGAGGTGTCCAATTTAAACCTGTACAGGTATTGACGGTATCCTCCATGGCCGGTGAGAAACTGGGTGAGATTATAATTGATCTCCCCATGCTTTCTCTCCAGCCACTCCCTGATGGAAGGGATCAACCTGTAAGTCCAACGACCTTTTTCTGACTGGTTCCATCGCTGTTGCCACCTGCTTATGGATCTCTCTCTTTCGGCTTTTTTCACCTGCGATAAGGGAGAGATGGACCTGGTGTTATAAATGTTCATCATTTCGGTTGCCAGGATGTCAATTGGCATCATTCCCGAGATGATGAACGCTGCATCGTCTGAGACGGTCCTGAAGGCAGAACACACCCTTAAGGCTGTTCTTCTGTAAACCCTACTCAGTTTATATGCATTTCCTAAAACCTGCAGCGCGTTTCCCCAAACTGGGACTGCATACAGCATGATAGAGCTCACCACCTTGGCTATGAGCAGCCTGCAAGTATGCCGCGGTCCTCCTACGTTCGGTATCATCCTTGCGAGAGCCATACTCGTGGTGGATGCTTTTTTACAAGTATGCTCTATGTGCTGTTTAAAATTGAGTTTTCCGTCTATCATCACCCCCAAGTATTTGATGGCCGGCTTGGAAGTGATGATACGATCCCCGATTCTGACGCAGGCGTAATTTCTTTTGCGGCGCTTAGTGATGAGGACCGCTTCCGTCTTTTCCTCCGCGAGTGCCAGTCCAGCACTTTCCAGCCAAGCCTTAACAGCACTGATTGCTTCGCTTGAGTACAACTCAGCATCCTCGAGATGCTTTGCGACCACAACCAGTGCTATGTCATCGGCGTAACCCACCACCGTGGCCTCCTCCGGAACCGGAAGGTTAAGCACATCATTGTACATGATGTTCCACAGTAGTGGGCCCAGTACAGAGCCCTGTGGGACACCCGCGGAGACAATGTACTCCTTGGGTCCATCATCGGTATTATACCACAATGTTCGCTCGTGCAAATAGCTATCTATGATAGTGGCAAGGTAGGTGGGAACACCAATCGTCGCCAGAGACTTTCGTATAAGGTTCCAATTGGCCGAGTTAAAAGCATTCCTCACATCCAGGGTGACCACCACACAATATTTGCTGGTGCAACCCCTTCCGTGAATTGCATTTTCGGCCAAGCCAGTAACCATTCTGATGGCATCAATGGTTGATCTGGCTTTGCGGAACCCATACTGCCTATCTGAAAGGCCGCCTTGGCTCTCGACGACTGGGAGTAGTCTATTATAAATAACCCGCTCTAACATTTTCCCCATAGTGTCTAGAAGACATATGGGTCTATAGGAGGACGGTTCCCCTGGCGGTTTGCCAGCCTTAGGCAGCAACACCAGCTTCTGCCGCTTCCACGTCGCTGGAAAGATACCCTCGGACATGCACGCTTCGAACAGCTCCGCGAACATATCCGGTCTACATTTGACGGCAAGTTTGAGCGCCTTATTCGGTATGCCGTCCAGACCCGGGGCTTTGCTGTCGCCTATTCGACTGCAGATCTCCAGCAGCTCGTCCCTGGTGACTGGTGGAAACGGCGTCACATTTAGGGGGCGCTGGAAAGTGTTAGTACCCCGCTCTTGCTGAGGAAATAACCCCTGGATTATTTTCAACAAGAGCATAGGGCACGTGATCTGCGGTGATGATCGGCCTCTGAATCGCCCTGTCACGATTTTATAGGCGCTACCCCACGGATTTATGTCCGCTTCTAAACAGAGCTCCTTGAAACATTCCCTCTTACTCCGCTGGATGGCGAGCTTGAGGTTCTTGCGGGCTTCCCTATAGGCATACTCCTTTTGCCTTTGATCGATCCTACCTATTGCCCTCTGAGCCGTTCGTCTGGCTCTGTGGCAAATCGATCGAAGACTGGCAAGTTCACTATTCCACCAATAATTGGGTCTTCTAGTGTAGAATGAGCATCTCCTAGGCATCGACGCGTCACATGCCTTGGAGACGCTTTGTGTAACATGGAGAGCTCTATCCGTGGACGTGCCGGCTTTGCTAGGCAGGTCTAGCCACACTTCCATGAATGTTGGCTCATCCATCGCTTTTGCAGACCATCCTGGTGTTCCTCTGGATTTCGGCTTCCGGGGTGCGGGTCTCCTGCCTTGTGGCTCGGTCCTTAGTTCAAAGGTGATCGCCTGGTGGTCGCTGTACGTGAAGTCCTCGCTAACTTGCCAGGACATGCCACGTGCCAGCGCAGGGCTGACAAAAGTCAGATCTACAATTGAACCAGTTCCCCCTTTTCGATAAGTGTTTACATTGCCTTCGTTGGCCAGAACTACATCTAACTGGGCAAATGCTTCTAATAAGCACCGCCCCCTTGCGTTAGTCTCTTTGCTGCCCCACTCGATAGCCCACGCATTAAAGTCACCGGCTATCACCTTTGGACCTCGTCCCCTTGCGTCATGAACAAGATCATCTAACAATTCTTCAAACTCAGGAAGTGTGAGGCTCGGTGGAGCGTAGCAGCTATATACGAATATACCGCTTATTTTCGCCCACACAAAGCCACTAGCCGCCTGACGCATACTATATTGTATGGCTTGACGACCGCACGCCCATATCGCCGCTCCACCACTCGCATCTGTGACCCATACACCACCGTCAAGATTTCTGTACGGTTCACTAATGATAGCAACCTCCATCGCGGATTCGTAAGTGGTCTGCGCAAGCAAATCTTGTGCGACCCTGCAATGATTAAGGTTTATTTGTATTAACCTCATTTTTTCACTGCAGTTAACGCCTTCCTAAATTCTGGGCATTTACCACTTCCGGCAATATGCCGGTTATCCCTTCCCTCCTTTTCTTCGCACAGAATGCATTTGGGGTCTCTATTGCACTCCTTGGCAATATGTCCTTTTTCCCCACACCGTCGACATAGATCGGACCGATCGATGCCGGTAGTGCATGCCTTCGCAAAGTGTCCAAACATTAGGCATTTGAAGCACCTTTTTAAAGAGATCTGTTCCCTTAGTCGGCAAACAACCCATCCAATCCGAACCTTCCCCACGGCCAACAACTTCTGTGCTGACTCTACTGGCAGTCGCAGTGTGGCCGTTTGAGTACCGCCATAAGCTTTTCTTAGGCTCACGATAGATGCTTCCCCAAATTCCTCCAACTTGAATTGTTCCTTCAAGGCAGTGCAGATCTCTTCTCTGGATGTTACTTCATCGAGATCCTTGCACTGGATATAGATCTCATGTTTTTGGGAACGAACCGCGACATTTTCCCCAAGTGAGTTTAAAACTTGGTTACGAAAGCCGTCAGTTTTCCCCACGCTGGATTTTTTCAGTTCAAACATGAGATCCCCTTTCTGGGTCCTCCGGATTTTGCTGACATTTCCGCCTAGGTCTTTTAGGTCGGGGTCAGATTTCACCTTCTTTAGTATCTCCGCATACGTTAGATGTCCTTTGCTGGAGATTACAATTGCCTCCGGGCGAATTCGCATCTTTGGTTTCTTGTCTCTTTTCTTGTTCACGACCTTAGTCCAACCACCGCTCTTATTTTCTCTCGGTTTCGCTTCGCTAGCCGACGTTCCTACTTTGGGCACTTTGGGCCCTTCTGAACTTTTAGTTCCGTTTGTTGGACTAGTCGAGACTCCTTTCTTCCTTTTTGGTGCCTGTTGATTCACCAAAGCTTCGCCCTCTTTGTCTCGCACTCGCTTACTTGATCGAAGATCGGTGACCTTCTGCTTTGGTGTCACTTGGGTCGCCTGTGACACTGTTGAGGCTGGAATGTCCGGCTTTTCGTTAGGCTTTGTTACTTCTTCCTGGGACCTACTGTAAAGCACCCTGATGGCTCTCACCATGTTCTTGATGGTTTGGTGCACGTTGTGCTTGTCCTTGATGAATTCGGACAGCTCAACTATTTTAGTCCCAAGCTGCATAAAAGGTAGTTCTTCTGGGTCAGGGCTCTGTTCTCGGTGAGTCCTGGCCAGACTACTCCTTTTACTGGCTCCTTCACATTTTTCAATTGCTGAGCTCCCATGAGCTTTCTCTTTTGCCGGCTTTGATATTGGAGGAGATCGTAAAATTGATGAGCTTCTCCTGAATGGATCTATTTGCTGCTGCTGGAGTACCTCTTGATCAGATCCGATGGGTGTCGAAATCGCCTTTTTTGGCCAGCTATCTCCTTTTAGTCCATCATTCTTTGCCTTTGCAATTGGTGTTCTTGGCAGAGTCGTGCTTCGTTTGAACACCTCCTTCTCCAAATCTAAAACACTTGTAGTATTAGATGCAACGGTGGCCAAGTTGTCCACCACCGAGGCACTGCGGTCGAGGGATATCGACGGCCGGGAGCCCGCTTGCTCACTCCCAAAAGCCGCCGGTACTGGGGTTCCGAGCCCCTGCACCGTAACTTTACTCCTTCTCAATTCGTCCATGTTGGTTTTATTTTCTGGGTGTCCTTCCCATAGCCATTTTGGTCCACGCACCAGAGATGAGCAAACACTAGCCCATGCACAGTCAGAAAAGAAAAGTGCATGAACACATATTTACACATCAATAGGTATGCCCCTATCCGCCACCTGGGGTCGCGCCTGATGGGAGATCTGGCCACTCCTCACAGGCTCTGTCTGTCCGTCTGTCTGTCTGTCTGTCTGTCACAGCCGATTTATTCGGAAACGGCTGAACCGATTGTCACGAAAATTGGTAGGAGTATGTGATCTGCCGTTCCCTTTACATGTAGCGACTGGCGCCATCTTGTGTTAAGTTTAAGAGGGGCTCCCCATACATGTAAAAGGATGGTGCAAAATTTTTTTTCATAAAATGTGGCCATGAGCGGTATCAAATGAAAGGTCTCCATTAGTACTTTTCGAAACTGGTTCAATATTTGATATTGGGTGAAACATAGGAGAGTGAGGGCTCAAAATATGACCCCCAAAAAGTGTAACAGGTCTCGTTCTCAGAACCTATCCAACCGAAAAATCAGAAAAAAATCTCAATAGTGCATCTCTACGAAATCTAGGCCTCAAAATATATCCGGTTCCGATATCTGCACAAATAAAGTTAATAATAGTATATTTCCACATTTTAGAAATTTACCCGGCACCCCCCTTATGTTCATCCCAGAAGTATAAAATTTGGCATGGGTATAATAAAGGATATAATGCACAATTTGGTCAAGTTTGAAGAAAATCCAATTATTATTAACAAAGTTATAGGGGGTGAAACTTTACAATTTTTTGTGAATTTCGTGCACTCTAAAACCTGATGACGTCATCATCACATATCAATTCGTCAATACCACAACGAAATGAGTTCTTATGAATGGGGTCTCAAAGAATTATTTTGTTTTAGTTCTTTAATCATTTGTATATGAATATCAATTATTCCAACGAGACATGTGTGTATGTAGGTATATAGTATATGCGTGCTAATGAACTTGGTGGGTAGAGCCTAATTCAGATAGATATAAGAAGTAAATCGGAAATATGGGTACGATCAATTTATGCATATATGTGTACAGTATTCGAAAATAGGCAGTTTGTTTGTTTAGGATGAGCGTAAAATCTACGGCTGTAATATGTACGTATGTCTCGTAGTTTTGTAGCTGTATACGGGTAGAAAAATGTGCGTTGAAATTGCTTAGATAAGATGAACACAAAACCTTTATACCCGAAGCACGAGCTTCCGGTATTCCGACTTGTTTTATTTTTCAATTTTAGCTCGCGTTCTGGTTGTTATTCGTTAGGTCGTCGATAATTCCTCTGCATTGTCAATGAATGTCAGTGAAATCCGGTGCGGACCCACGCATCGGTATAAGCACGTTGATTTTATATTAATGACACGTGAAGGATCAAAGAGCTCAAAGGACCCCCACATTCCCGAGCCTGGCTAGCACAGAGGCGTGCAAAAACGTGTCGACCGAGCACTTTGATGGGGCTTCAATCGTTGCGGGCGCACTTTCACGGTCAATCCCGTCAACTTTTTTCAGGTTTCTGGGATAGCTCTGCCCTCTAGGTCATTGGCGGCCACTTAGGATAATCGTTCTGATCATCCTACCCAATTAAGGTCATTACACGTGCACAGAAAACGAAAACTTTAAGCGCGTTTTTCTCCGAGTCACATTTTTTAAATTGGTGAGAAGCATAACTAAAATTATGTTCCACCGATCATGCTAAAAATTTTGCACAATATACTACACATCAGTAATTCTAGCCCGAACTACGATTTGGATCTTTATTAATAATTTTAGATTTTTTATGAAAAATTGACGAGATTTTTAAAGATATTTCATTACAAATTTGCCATTTTAATATTTAGTAAAGTAGAATTACGGTATTCCGACGAAATTGATAAAACTGACTAACCTGACCCTGACCAATGTGCGAGGCCAGATAAAAGCACAAAAACACTCTCAAGACCATTCAACATCAACAACGGTCTACGACAAGGGGATGCCTATCATGCGTCCTCTTTAACCTGGCCCTGAAGAAAGGTAGGATACGATACGATACGATCCTCTTTAAGTCCACCCAACTACTGGCCTATGCTGACGATATCGACATCATGGGAAGAACAATCCGAGACGTACAAACTGCCTTCATCCAGATCAAGCAAGCGGCGTCAGACCTTGGGCATAGTAATAAAGGCAAGACAAAATATATGGTGACAACGTCAGCACCAAAACCAACCAACCAACAGCAACAAACCGAGTCAAACGGAAAAAATAAAAGTCTGGGGTGGAAAATCACAACCGATAACAGCTCATTTTGCGTGAGAACGCACATTTTTGCATTCCAAAATTCAAAATATTCCTTGATATATGTATTTCCAAACTCCAATTCCAGTGTCCGGATAGCTGAGTGGTTAGAGCACAAGGCTGTCGCACGGAAAGTCGCGGTTCAAATCTCGCTGGTGGCAGTGGAATGTGTATTGTGATTGGACGTCGGATACTAGTCGACTCAGCTGTGAATGAGAGTACCTGAGGTAATAATCTCGGGCGAGCGCAATGCTGACCACATTGCCTCCTACAATGTACTGTAGTGTACCGTTACGGTCTTGAATAAAGTGATCTAACACACTTCAAGGCCCTGATCCAATATGGATTGTTACGCCAACGATTATTAGTATTATTAATTCCACGTTAATATGAGTTAACTTTATATGATCATGAAGTCATACACGTTTTAAATTGCAATAAATTCATGTGAAATATAAAAGTTTAACCTTCCATAACTTTTTTTTAGCATTGTTTTCAAAATTTCCAAAATTGTATATTATATTATTACCTATGCTATGCTGCACATAAATTCACCAAATATGTAGGGATGTAGTTTGACGCCTATATTTCGTATAGATGCACAATTGTGTTTGCTTTTTCAGATTTTTTGATTGGATTGGTAGGATAGACCTGTTACATTTTCAGGTCTCACTCCTCTACGTTTCACCCAACATCAAAAATAAGTTTCGAAAAGTACTAAGCGAACCCTTTCATTTGATACTCCAAATGGCCATATTTGATGAAAAAAAATGTACACTTCTCTTTCACATGCATGGGGAGACCCCTTAAACTCAAAACAAAATGGCGACATCTGCTGTATATAAAGGGATCCAGAGACCACTTATTCTCACTAAATTTTTGTGATAATGTCCTTAGCCGTTTCCGAATAAACCGGGTGTATCAGACAGACGGCTTGCATTAGGCAAGCAGGCTCCAAGTTGTCGATATCCCTTGACTGCAGTGCCTCAGTGGCGGACAGCTTGGCCACCGTGGCATCTAATGCTTCAAACAACTTATGCAAGGAAGTGTTTAGACCGAGCACATCGCTCTCTAGAACACCTTAAGGAAAGGAAAGGATGTGCCCAAGGGATGGCGGTGGGCATCAGAAGCCGCACTGATACCAACCTCAAACGGGCGTAAGGGGTTAAGTAAGTCTCTTCAGGATTGTGAACCGGATCCGTTCAGGAGAAGCTCAAAGATTATGATATCTCCTCCAAAATCCAAGGCGAAAAAGACTGGGGTCAAAGAAAACCCCTTAATGTCACAAAATATGCGGAAAAAAGATAGGAGGCGGTTTAACCGAAATCCGACCTGGAAGAGTCATCCTTCATTTTGCTTCAAGCGAAAATTGTTAAGTTGCCGAAAGTTATTAAACATAAACACAACATGCACCAATCAACTAATCAAGCATACGGTGAGGGCCATCAGGGTTCTATATAACAAATCACCGGAAGATACAAAGCATCGAATTACTCTTTCGACGGTAACGCAGTCAACACTGGTGACAACCGTATACTTGTGGATGGGCAGAGAAAAAGAGGGTTCCCAAAAAACAAAACAGACGTATCACCCGCATTGAGGAAGGGGCTTATTTACTTTATTTATTATTTACTGATTTTAGCTGTTCCATGTATACCAAACTTTTTAGAGTTCTCAAAGATATAGGGACTATAGTTTTATGTATTCACAATTTTTAAGGTTTCGTGTAAAATACAACTTTATTAGATTCGAATCGATGTCTGTCTGTCGGTCTATCACTCACACCCGATTTACTCGAAAACCCCTAAACCAATTGTCACAAACTTTGGTGAGAACATATAGTCTGTGAATCGCTTAACATTACAATGGGTGGTCTAGTCTAAGGGGGCGCTATCCATATACCTGAAAGGGGAGTTATTTTTTTTACCAAATATGGTCGTGTGGGGTATCAAATGAAAGGGCTAATGATATTTTTGATACCGGGTGAAACATAGCAGTGCGGGGCTTCAAAATGTGTGCCCCAAAAAGTGTAACAGCTCTCGTTCTCAGAACCAACCCAAAAATCTGAAATGAATCACAATAGTGCATCCATACGAAATCTAGGCCTCAAAATAGATCCCATTCCATTATGTGCCTAAATAAAGCTAATAATATTATATTATCATATTTTAGAAATTTGCCCGAAAACCCCCTCCTATAAGTATTATACAAAATTTGATAGAGTTATAAGTAATAATATCAATGCATCAATGTGGAAAATTCGACAAAATTTTTTTTATTATATGCAAAATCCGCGCCTAAAGCTTCAGACACTTTTGGTACATAACATTAAAAAAATACTATCCTGAGGCGGACCAAAGTAGAGAGCGAATGAATCACCAATGCGGCTTCGTTCTGAGTACTCGCACGCCCGCATAAACTTCGAGTACTCGCTGTTTTTTGTGTACGCATTTTTAAGGTTTTGTGCATGCATTCCTAACGTTTTGTGTAAAATGTTTAATTTTGTGTAAAATAACCTTATTAGAGTCGATTCAATGTCAATTTCTCTGTCTGTCTGCCACATCTGATTTATTCGGAAACAGATGAAGTGATTTTCCCCAAATTTGGTAAGAACAAGTAGTCCTTTGCATATAGCAAGTGGTATCTTTTCCCGTTGAGTTTAAGGGGACTTCCATACATGCAAGGGGGGGTCTGAAGGTTTATATTTTTTCCACCGAATATGATGATATGGGCTTCCAAATGAAATAGCTTCATTAGTACCTTTTGAAACTGATCTTCTTTCTGACTCAATTGTGCTACTCAGTATATTGATGTAAGTAAGTCGAATCATCACAAAAAAGGCGAGTCAAGTCAGAAGAGTCAAAGGTTCGACGGCATCAAACCGCCTCAATTGACAACACATCTACACAGTCTAAACGGTACAATGAGAATGCTACACATGCGTGCTTGCACGGGGCCTAATAGGACTGCTTCGTCAAACTATGACCACTATGGAACTAATGAAGTGATGTATGCAGCTACTGCTGTGCCAAGAATCGACACAGTTATCGTGAGATTGATTCGAAATCATATAGTGCGATCTGCTCCGAATGGTGAGAACCCTGGGGGGAGGGGCTTCCGAAGCGTTTGTGTATCTTTACAGCAGGAATGCTCTTGATTCTTCTTGATTCTGCCGGTGATCCGGTTATGTATCATATACATAGACGGGCCACGGACAAAAGGATGGAATACCCCCCGAATTTGACAGTGAGGGCTCCGGGATTCGACTGGGGATACTCCAGAGCGAGAGCAATTGATATTAAGCGGGATGAAAAAGAGAAATCCTGGTACTGGTAGCATCGGGATGCTGGTTAGCGGTGGCCGTGCTCAGTTCTGCCATTTGTTTCTTGGTGGGGCTTTGTAAATATGTACATATTGAACGGGTGCTGATTTTGCCTTCAGTTGTAATTTATACATACATGCGTTTTTATTCTTTGTTTCTTTGTAAATATTACAACTGTAATTATTACCTTTTCTCTCTATGGATTTTATTGTAAAAAAAAAAGAAAAAATATATAATATAAAACATATAATTATGATAGTTTTAAGAACAATAATTTAAGTTAAAAGTATCTTTTGAAGCGATCAAACATTTATTATTACTTTTATATTTCTTTATTTGCCACTAAGGTCAAGTGAACTCTGTCGGGTTTTTGACCATTTCCCGACAACTTACTGTAAAATTAGATTTCTATTTCTTAGTGTTTCTCTTCTCTGCCTGTAAATCGTTACTCGAAAACTTTGAGAGCCCACAGAGACCATTCGATTTAAGTTATTTTTGTTATTTTTAAAGATTATTTTTTATTGATCATCTTTCCAATCTATATATTACTGTTACCTATTTCTTAAAAATGATTTTAAAAACAAACAAGTCGGGAAACCGGAAGCTGGGCGCTTCAGGTACGAAAGGTTTTGTGTATTTCTTAGTACGTAGCACGTAATAAATGCATATATTATGTGAGAATATTCACTTTCGGATGATATTGACATTCATAGTCTTGAATTTGCAAGGAAGCGACAACTTTGACGTATTATAACTTTGTTAGTAATAGTGCTATTTCAACCAAACTTGGTGAGATCATGCTCTATGGTATAGCCTATATTATTGCGAAATTTCATGGTGCTAACGTGAACTTAAGGGGGGTTTTGCAGCCAATTACTAAAAATTATGGTAATATACTATTATTAACTTTATTTGTACATATATCAGTATGGAAGGTATTTCGGAGCCCAGGCACCATATAGTGGCAGCCTCCTGATTTTTTTCAGATTTTTCGGTTTGGTAGTTTCTGAGAATGGCCCCCTTAAAGAATGGTCACTTTCAACCCCCCGCACTCCCCATCTTTCCAACAAATGTCAAAACTAAGACCGGCTTCGAAAAGTACTAACCGAGACCTTTAATTTGATACCCACATGAAGTACTAACCGAGACCTTTAATTTGATACCCCACATGACTATATTTGATGCAAAAAAAATTTACACCCACCTTTTGCATGTATGGGGACCCCTCCTTAAATTCGACGTAAAAGGATGTAACTCACTGTATGCGTGAGCGTTCACAGTTCCCATCTTTCTACCAAATTTGGTGTCAATCGCTATAACCGTTTCCGAGAAAAATGCGTGTGACGAACAGACAGACAGACAGACAGACAGACAGACAGACGGACAGACAGACAGACAGACAGACAGACAGACGGTAAACCGATTTTAATAAGGTTTTGTGTTTACACAAAACCTTAAAAAAAAATGAAGTGAAAAAGATGAGATTATTTGTACATAGTACATGCATTGTCGGAAGCATAAAGCCAAACCTCCATCTGTCTGACTAATCCCAGCCCTTTTCTGGACTCTATGTAAAAACTGGGGTTTCCTGACTTGTTTGTAACTTTTATAGGTTAACTTTTTCACATTTGCTAACAATATTGAGCTCCTAGTATGAAGCGTATGAGGTTGAATATTATCGGCACAGTGCTTTTCAGGTCAAATTATTTGTGCGAAAAGACTTTTCAAAAAATAGAGAGCAATCGAATTTTTAACTATGTACACACGGAACTGTTATACCCTCATCGTTCCTCGCAAAGGGAAACACGAAACCTTTTATACCTAAGCGTTATCTCCCAGCGGAAATGCACTGGTGTGCATTTAAATAATTCGTTCCTGAAATAAATGTTGCGTTTTAGGTAAATTTGATGTCCTATACGTTATTCGATCGAAGAAAAAGAATTTTATAGCCTTTGGAGTATGGAGTTGGTTCGGGCGGAATTGAGGAATGCGCTTCTTGACTTTGTGGTTCGAATTACAGGTAAGGTCTACTTGATAAGTATATATCTTCGGGCAGGATTGCACGGTGTTGTAACTCCAGAACACCCATACTTTTGTATATTTATTCAAAGAATAAATCTATTATTTTCCAAGATTCATCATTCAAGGATTCATCGATTTCGAGAAAGCTTTCGATAGCGTGAGCGGGGAGTATATAGTGCTGCACGCATGAGGGGTATTCCAAAGAAACTAATAGCTATGTTCAGAGCGATTTATGATGGCGCAAAATGTCACTTGCTGCACCGAGGGGAAATCTCGAAATATTTTGAGGTTCAAAGCGGAGTTCGACAGGGTTGCATCCTGTCACCGGTATTATTTCTTCTTCTAATCGGTGACGCCGTTGTCCGAAGGACACTGATAAAATCTTCTTGTTCTCTCACCGAGTCATGGATCTTGGCCAAATGACTTTCTATTTGGAGAGGGATTGAAGGTAAACACCAACAAAACCCAGGAGGTCAGTCTGCAGGTCATCGCATTCTCCTTGTCTGCATTAATGGGTAGAGCATCAAAACCATCAATCAATTTGTATATCTAAGAAGAGTGGTCTGTCGTGTCATGTCTGAACTTTTCGTACTTAATTGCAGAACCGGCAATCATGGATTTTTACCGATTCTAGCGGGCACAAAGTTAAATTAAAGTCGACTCGAGGATAAGGAAAGTGCCCCCTTAGTTCCTACACTAAAGAGGTAGGCCACCAATTGATTTAAGCCGATCTTGATCTTCTTTAGGGATAGGGTTCTTCTGCCTTCATGCCTGATACTCTATGTTAGGAAAGACGTATGAACTCCAGTTGATCCTGAACCGGGGGTAGTTGTTACATTGTTGTCGTGATGAGTGATGTGAATACCAATACATCTTATTCAGACATGTGATAGAAAACCTCGGTCTTGGCGACCATACCCATAATGGTGGAAGGTGTGTGGATTTCTGCGAAACCCACTTGAGAATATTGGGCTAATCACTGTAACCTGCGAATACGGACTGTTCCTCCAAACAGAAGGGAAACCATCAATGCACTCGTCAGGGGGAAAGCCGCTGGTCTTGTCGGTTTCTCCGGGAATAACTTATCACTGCAGTTTCTGCAAATCCGCTACTTCCAGCCGCACGGGAATCCTGGGAATTCAAGACCTTTCCCAGGGAGCGAAAAAGGTAATGAACGTAAAGATTCCAAAGAAGGGCATTCGTCTCGAGTGCGACGGTTGGAGGAGTTTCTGCATGTTCGCTACCGTCACAAAAATAATAGCTAAAATACCATAATATTGGAAGGCACCAAACAACATGTCTAGAACTTGATCGACAGAGAGCAGACTGGTTCCCCCCGTATCCTCCTACATTGATTACATGAACACCCTACAGATCATTTTCGACCAATGCGAAGACCTGAACTCCGTCTTCCCTTCACCTCCGCTTAGTCGATTTCGAGAGGGTTTTCGACGTCCGGATAGCTGAGTGGTTAGAGCACAAAGCTATCATATGGAAAGTCTCACTGGTGGCAATGGAATTTGTATCGTGGTTTGACGTCGGATACCAGTCGACTCAGCTGTGAATGAAAACCTGAGTCAAATCAGGGTAATAATCTCGGGCGAGCGCAATGCTGACCACATTGCCTCCTACAGAGGACTGCAACCCTGAAGTGTACCGTTAAGGCCTTGAATGAAGTGCTCTAACACACTTCAGGGCCCTAATCCAATTGGATTGTTGCCCATAATGTCACGTTCGGCACCAAAGTCAAATCTCAAAGGAGTTTGAGGGTAAAATTGAAGCCACATCTTGTCACCGAAATTATTTCTGCTTGGTATCGATGACGTTTTTCACGCTGCCTTGACCGAAGGATATTTCCGATACTGGGTGAAGCATTGGATAGTGGGGCTCAAAATGCCACCCGCGTAACCTATCATACCAAAAAATCTGAAAGAATCACAATGGTGCATCTGCATAAAATCTAGACCTCAAAATACATTCCATTTCGATATCTACTCAAATAAAGTTAATAACGGCGGAAACTTCCATATAAAGAAGGAGGAGATTTTCCATGAACAACCACACTCACTTTAGGCGGGGCTTCCAAATGATGCCAATGTGATCGTAGTCACTGGGCTCAGATCGGAGATATCGTCTTATTCACCATAACAGCAACGGTGATGAGTTTGCAAATTTTTTTCAATTTTCATGGCTTTGTCATCCGCAGGGCACTATTCGAGCATACACCGTTTTTTCATTGGAAGCCAAACACCGGCACAAACTTGGAAGCGATTCTTTGCTTAAGATTATACCAGCCATAAGTTTCAAGATAACTTAGGGAGGTTTTCGGGTAAATTTCTAAAAAAACGTAATATACCATTATTTTTCCGTAAAAATTGGATCGGGATGCTTATAGACACACCATTGCCTTTTTTTCAGATTTTTCAGGTGGATAAGTTCTGAAAACGAGACCTATTACACTTTTTGAAGCTCACATTTCATATCAAAAATAGGACCATCTTCAAAGAAATTTCGTGACAATAGTTTCAGCTGATCCAAATGAGTCGGGTGTGACAGACAGACAGACCCTGAATAGATTTTAATAGGGTTTTGTTTCACACTGAAACTTTAAAAAGACCCAAAAACCCGGAAAGAGATGCCGCGAATTAAGCCTAGCTGGGAGCGAAAGTAGACCAGAAATTGCCAATTTAACCCACTTCTAGTTGTCTGATCGCCATAAGTGCATATCGAAAGAATCAGAACAAGTTCTAGCTTATGAAATATTAATATTTACCCTCACAATAACAATTATATTTTTTTAATGGAACTTAACATTACATATTGAAATTGATTTAGTTCTGCAAACAAGAAAAGGCAAACAGATCACCGTGGTGTGTAAATATGATACGTATCTTCGTATTCAGGAGATGGAAAGTGCTTTGCTTTATTCTCCATGTGGAAAAGGCTTTTATATTAAAATAATTGCTTCCATTCAGTGACTGTAGGCAGAAAAACTTCCGCGAAGTACAACGATGTAGCAACCGTAACTAAGATACCAGTCTCATATCTCGTAGTTGTTCTTATTTCTACTCGCTCTTCATTCTGGTTCATGCTAATTTTAGGTTCATCCAGGAATTGCCACAATCTTGTCACAATGTTTTTGCGAGTTTCATTTATATTATATTCTACCTTCTACATACAAACCCATTACGAATATGAAAATATATCATAAATGGTATTGGGAAAGAAATTCAAGGTTAAAGTACTTTTAAGCGTGTTTCCCATTTTGCAATTACTCTTGTGGAACAGAGCTCAATTCTCTATTTTGCGGAATCCTACGTTAAATGTGGGCTCGAATTCATTGGTATGTAAACGAAATTAATATAATCCGGGTTGGGAGGTGAATAACAAATTCGACATTCATAAGTATTACTTCAATTAATCATACCTAAAACATACACATACAAAATTTAATTATCCAAATTAGGCCAGCAATTACGCAACATCATTTCTAACATTATTTTTGGCAGAAAAAAGATTTTCTCCACAATCGCCTCATCAAACATCTGAAAACGTTAATACCAACCGAAAACGTGCGAATTATTCGAGTAATTCTTCGCAACATGTTTCACTTATATGGTATTTAGCTCGTTGTCTGGTACCGATTGCTCAACTCCTCCAGAGCTGAGAACTTACGAAATGTTCTTCACTGTCCTTTCCATCTACATGCAAAGAACGGAAGACAGGACCAGAACAAATGGGGATTTATGAGATGGCAATTTGTCTTTGCAGTAGCAGTGACCGAACATTGCTCTGGATGGAATTGACGACAAACAGAGAGCTTTTAGCCTATGTCATCAGGACATTAGATGGACATTCGGGCTTTTATATTATCCTTGGTTTACTTGACTGCCGGAAGCCATATGTCTTCAGTTGTCTCCGACTTGACATGATATATACTTCAATAAAAACATTTAAGAATATTTAGAAATATCGCCCAAGCCATTAACGCGCTGAAGTTGATAGAAAGTTATAGGGAAAAGGATGATCCACAATCTACAAGATGAGGAAAATTGTGACCCCCAAAGCACAAGCAGAACCAAATCAATATGATTAATAAATCCTCGACTTTAAACTCGTGCTCGTCCTCTTAATGCCTAGTTTACATGTTCTTCTCGATTAATAGAAGGCAATATGTAGTGTGTATAGTATGTTGCCATCCATTCCTAATTACCCTGACTAATGTCTACATGGAATGCATTTTGGCCTTTAATTTTATGGTTAACCGCATTATGTCGTCGCAATATTTACGACCCATTAGCTTTACATTCTCCCAAATGTGTGATGTGCAATAAAAGTAATTGCACGCATTTTACGTTCCATAAAATAACCCCTCAGAGTTGCATACAATTCTTGCAAACTTCCAAAGGGAGTCTCTTTGTACGATGGCTTGGATGATTAGACTCATATGTGTACGCATCCACTATATGTTATCTTATATCCTGCAGACTAGGCGCCACAATTGTTGATTTTGTCTAGCCACGAGGGTGTGAACGTATAGAAATAATTAATTTCAACTAAATCCTAACGTGCTATTATTAGTGGCTTCTAACAGCACGCACTTTATTCTCAGGATTATTTCATTCTGAGAACTTTCTTAATAGTACATAGGGGAGTTAAGATATTAATTAGTAATGTCTCAGACTAAGCTACAAAAGAAATTTTATTAGGAACCATGACAAATGTGTGCATTTAAGATAGTAATCATTTTCCGATCAAATATTCGTGATTGGATTGCAATGAAATCGATTACCAGAGTTCCTTCTTGAGAAGTTGATTTAAATCATCTCTAGAATTCGTTACAAAACGGGGGAGGAGGAAGGGAAAAAATGCGAACTTAACGTCAGGCAGGGCTCATTTTCGTAGACTACCCAAACGAAAAATCTGAAAAAATCCAGCTATATAAAAACTAGGCCACAAAATGCTTCCCATTCCGATATCTACTAAAACACAATCGCCCCTTGAATTCAGTGAATTCATCCTAAGAATATGAAATTGTGCAGCAGCATAAAAAGTATGACGACTTAGTGTCGTGGAAATCTTAAATTACAAGCAAAGTGACAGCAGGCCAAACTTATTGAATTATTGAGATTCATATACAAAGCATATTAGCCACTTTTTCCTATTTCTCCGAAAACTTATTAAATCGGTTGTTTGTCTGTCTGCCTGCCTGTCTTGATTATCATTCATTAATCGGTGCTATCATTCAAAAACCTTCCTCTGGCTTCTGTCATACGCTTGTCTCAGACTTTTACTCACTAAAACCACTTCTTTTTTCTTCGCCTACCACCGGAACTGAGATTACGGCAATGTTCCCTCAAGGAGAAATTTGTGGAAAACATGCTCTCCACATCAGCAGAAAACTTGAACTCAGTGGCGCTGTCACCGGAAAGGAGAGAGAAAGGCGCGGCAGAGGGAAACTCTGGCCGTAAAGAAGAAGGGGCTACAGATCAAACCTTCCCTGTCAGAACCTTTTACTCCGCCTCTACCAAGAAAAGCGAAAGAAATTGAAGTTGGAGATGTGAACATAACTGGCCTAATATTGGTATGTACAAACGTTTCTATGCATTTCCAACATCCTGAGCCTGGGAAGGCTCACACCCGATGACAGCCGAAGGTACTGCCAAAGAAGGTGAAGCTTCTTAGGAATGAGCACATGGGTGTTGATGCACCACAAAGTCTGGGAATATCCAGGAGAATCGGACGCAAGAAAAAGAACTTTCAACGGAAACTGAAGACATACTGATAATCCTCATGGGACCCACACTGGACGCAACAGACTCTTTAATTAGCACAGGTTTTGGCATTAGGCTACAATTATGTCTGCAAACAAAATTGTTGCTCAAGTTAACTTGCACCATGCCAACCTCTGTTCTTTTTTACTAGCATCATTTATCTTTCTAGTACAAGAGTCATGAGTTCGGTTTAACAAAATCTACGGCATTGGATCAGTAAAAAGGACTAGGATATTCATCCATGAGAGATTCACAAGACCGAGAGCATGCATCCTGATATCAAAATTGTTGGAGGCAACCATACTGAAACAATTCCATTCGCAGGACCTAGTAACGGTCATCTTAAAATATCAGACTAATTACAAGAAAACATCATTACTTACCCTATGGTTCTTACCAGGGACCTAGTAGTGTACGCAGAATCAACTGGTTTTGAACTATTAATTGGTTGAAATTAATGGCCAATTTTTTTTTTATTTTACAGTTAATATAAGAATAAGAATAACAAAAGAACTAGGTATTGCTCCTTATACTGTAAATATTTTTATTTTCCTTCCGCATACAATTGTTTCAGAGACCACGTGCCTCCTTCCTCAGTGCTAGTACCTAATTCTAGGTACTAGCACGTGGTCGGAGGATGGATGCCACAATACCTAGTTCTTTTCTTAATTTATATATTAATTGGTTTTGATGCCAACGTTCAGTATACGAATATTTGTTGAGGCAGTAATAAAAAAAAATTCTAGAGTAAAGAAGCTGTTTGGTTTTATCACTTCAGTTGGTCTGATGACCGCGAATCGCTTTACGTTCGTAAGGGGAAAAAGAAGTGAAGTAATTGACCTAGCAAGCTGCACTTCAAAGTTGTTAATGTTGATTAGAGACTATCGGTTGCTAGACAAAGTCCCACTTTCAGGTCACTGATACTTTGAATTTAGTCTGATCGCTGCGGTCAAATAAACTGTAACAGAAAAAGGGAATCCTAGAAAACAGATTAGACAATCAACTTCCTGCAACCCATTATAACCCAAAACCACCCATTATAACTTTGTCAATAATAGTGGAATGTCTACGAAATTTGGTGAGGTTTTAGCCTATATTGCTATACAATTTCGCAGTGGTAGGATGAACGTAAGGGGTGTTTCGCAACCAATTACTAAAAATTATAGTAATAGACTATTATCAGAAGCCTAAGCACTATATAGTGGCAGTCTGTTAATTTTTTCAGATTTTTCGGTTAGGTAGATTCTGAGAATGAGTCCATCAAAGAAATGATCACAACAAATGTCAGAGCAAAAGTACTAATCAAGACTTTTCATTTGATATCCCACATGACTATATTTGGTGAAAAAAATGTACACCCCCTTTTTGCATCTATGGAGCTTCCCCTCAAATTCGACGTAGAAGGATGTAAGTCACTGTATGCGTGAGCGTTCACGGTTCCCACTTTTCCACGAAATTTGGTGTCAATCGTTATAACCGTCTCCCAGAAAAATTCGTGTGACGGACAGACTGACAGGCGGACGGGCAAACGGGCAGACGGGCAGACGGACAAATGGACAGACAGATAGACAGACAGACAGTAAACCGATTTTAATAACTTTGTTGTACACAAAACCTTAAAAATGTGTGCGGCTAAGCAAAAGCACTGTAACTGAACTGCAAAATCTGCCAATATACAGATGAAGAGGTTGTGCTAGTTTAGCTGTTAGTCGATATCTGGGAACAGTGTGCAAAATCTCAGGCATCCAATGGTGTTATTTACAAGTGTGAATGCGTCAAATTTTCGGTGCAGATGTGTTCCAATTGCAGATAGCGTCATATCCACTAGCGGAAATTCCGAAATAAGTAAACGAATCCAGGAGGCTCCGTGGTGCTCATCTTCCATCAAATCCGCTTCTTCCTCGACACATTGTGGATCGCATTCATGAATTTTTCCAGCACACTCTAAGTTATTTTTCATATTAGCATGTGTTTCAGGACATTCTCCGTGGAATATAGTTTCCCGCATCAGTTCCATCCACACCTTGAGCATGGAAAATCTCGGATATTTATAAGCAACATACTCTACATTCTCCGCAATTACCTCGCATGTCAGGCAGTTATGAGCGGTACCCACCGAGTCCACTTAGAAATTGAGTTAGGTCGTAGCCAACTTTTGCATGTTGTCAATTAATCCACTTTGGAGCATCTGGAATAATTCTGTAGTCTTTTCAATAAATAGCCTCATCTCTTTGGTCGCGTCATAATAGACTGAGTTCATGTTCATTGGTAAAGAACCCAATTCCAATTGCATATTTTGAGTCATAAACGCGTCGACTCTTGTTCGCCATGCCTTGGCGATGAGGACCATGCCTGTTATCACACATGCCGCTTCGTTCGGTGTTTAAGGATAAGCACGCGACATTCGTAAAGTACTTAGCTTAGCGCAGCACAGATTTTTTAGATTTGTTGTATCTGACTGCCTGCCAACGCACTTTCCTCAGAAGTAGCTACACCAACTGAACCATGAAAAAGGGGAGTGTAATTATTTATCACTAAAGATAGTCAAGTGAAGTATCAAATGAAAGGTCACTATTAGTACTTTCCGAAGACTATATTAATTTTGTGTGTGTCCGGATAGCTGAGTGGTTAGAGCGCAAGGTTGTCGTATGGAAGGTCGCGTTTCAAATCTCACTGGTGGCAGTGGAATTTGTATCGTGATTTGACGTCGACTTGGCGATGATGTTGTGCCACAACGTCAACCACGCCCCTACCTCCGCTCCACGGCAGACTTTGGGTGATGCATTCAGAATTTGGACATAGTTGTCCGTATCCGCCGCTGGACTTTTTCCAGGTCGGTCTTCGTCCACGACAATATTCCGAATGCATAAGTCAGTGAAGGGATAGCGAATACATTCAACGCGCTTATTTTATTCCTCCCCGAGAGATGCGATTTTAGCACCAGCTTTACACGTCGCAGGAATTCGGACAGCAGAGCTTCCTTCAGATCACCAACTCGAGCATGGGTTCCTTGCAGAATTCCTAGGTACTTGTAGAAGTCTGTCTCGGTCATAGCTTCGATGTGGAGGTCACCAATGCTATGTCCGATATGCGGCTCGTGATGACCTTTGCGGATGGCTTGGATTCGACATTTGTCTAATCCAAACTCCATCCGAATATCACGGCTGAACATGTCTATTATTCGCAATAGACTTCTAAGATGGTTGTCAGTACCAGCATACAGCTTGACGTCATCTAGGTACATCAAGTGTGTCAGTTCGCACTTAGCACGTAATCCACATTTTATTGCAAAACCATGCCCTCTAGCATCATTCAGTAGCCATGAAAGGGGGTTCAGTGCCATACAAAACCACAGAGGACCCAATGAATCCCCCTGGAAGATGCCCCTCCGTATACGGATGGGCTCTGAGGTATTAGCACCCTCAGATGTACGCACCGATAAGGTGGTATGCCACCTTTCCAGGACTGTCGCCAAAAACTTTATTAGTTTCGGATCAATGCGATACAGATGTAGGATGTCGATTAGCCAGGTATGCGGAACGCTATCAAAAGCCTTGGCATAATCGATATAGCAACTGAAGAGGTTTCTTTGGCCTCTAGTTGCTTGTCCTACAACTACCGAGTCGATAATGAGTTGCTCTTTGCAACCCCTTGACCCAACTCGGCAGCCCTTCTGCTCCTCAGACAGAATGTTGTTGGTCTCGAGGTGCGCATTGATCCTTCCACTAATAATGGACGTGATGAATTTGTAGAGGGTTGGTAAGCAAGTGATCGGTCTTGTGTCTGCGGGGTCCTGCACCGTGTCCTTCTAAGGGATAAGGTAGGTCATCCCCGCAGTGAGGAAAGGTGGAAATTCCTCCGGCCGGCTCATGACCTCATTTATACTGCGTGCCAACCGACTGTGTACGCCGGTAAATTTCTTATACCAGATATTCTGCACCCGATCCAGACATGGGCCCCTCCAGTTCTTCGAGATGTTTATGGCTCGTCGAACTTCCTCTTCGGTAACATCCGCAAAATTCATGCCAGGTGTATTGGCATGGCGAGTGCCTTCGGCGGTGATCCACTCAGCATGCTCAGCATGCTGGGCAGGTAACCCCCAAAGTCCACCCCAATACTCTTTCGCTTCCGTCATCGAGAACTGTATTGTCTGGGCGCTCTGTTGGGATTCGTTGAGAGATCTGAAAAAGCTCCGCTGGTTCCTCGCGTATGTTGCATTCTGGACACGTCTGGAATAACTTTCGCCATACCGTCGTAACCGACTGCATATGACAGAAAGTTTCTGTTTTAGTGTGTCCAGAATTTCAACAACGGGTGTCTCACAGGGGATAGCATAGCTCCGGTAAACCCTCTGCACTTTATTTCTCACCCGTCGGCTGGCATTGCTAGTGCTGATCTGAATCAGTCTAGCAATGTCCTGCCTTAGTGAGTCCCGCCGACGTTCCAGACGAATTTTCCATGGTGGATCTCTTTTGTCGCTCGAACCAATAACACGAAAGCGAATCTTCTGACCGTGCAATCTGATAGCCGCAACTGCACCACAATACACAAGCGATTGTAGTTGCAGCAGCGACATATCAACGCACAGTCGAGATGCAATCTCATCATTGAATTGAGATAGAATTCCTGGAGTTGCTGGACATGCATAGAGCCTGGGAATACCTGGTCCAAACAAAGGATCCATATCCGAGAATTCTATACACGTTCTTTGGAATTCGTCCCAAACCTCAGCGGAAATCTCAGCTGGACAATGGAGAAGAGTGCTTCGGCGAGTACTGAACCTGTTGCCTGCAGTGCGGCGTGGTGTTGTTGATGCCGCCGCCTCTACCCCCATCGACTCTCGGTCACCAGTTTCCCCGATGACTTCAAGTCAAACACGTTTCCTGATGGTGGCCGGGATTGTGTAGCTACGAGTAATAAAGCGATACTGGTCTGCGACTCGCTGCACAGTCACGTGCGCGAATTGCGGGAAACGCTCGACGAATCTCTGGTGCAACAAGGGGCGGTAAGATGTTGTACCTGCCCCCGCCGTTATTTCGTAGTAGGAGCGGATGAAGAGGTTCATTTCTTCGGTCCATTTCATTCGCTTCCTGCGCGAACCTGCTGAAGTGGTTGCCACAGATTGTGGCGAAACAGCTGCAGCAGGCGGAGCTGTGCTCCTGGTCGTCGTGGTGCCTAGACGTCGAACCGCCCCACGACTAGCGGTTTCGACGCCGTGCTGTCCATTACGAGAGCCCGACCCAGTCACCAAGTCAGACGACTCCCGCCGGTTATCCGTACCGGACCTTAAATTTCTCCTTCTTCTCATTTTTAGTGGTGCATTTTATCCCTAGCTGCCAGGTGTTGAGATAGCTTCCTTAGTGAGTAATCTGCAAGACTGCAAAGTTCCTGCACTTTCCTCACCTACCCCCTGAGACGCTGCGGTGGCGTACAGCCATTCAGACTGAAGCTATCCATCCCTCCTCCTTTCACAACACAACACAATATTATATTATATTAATTTTGATGCCAATTTCAAAGGAGGAAATGGGAGAGCTGAAAAGTTAGTACTTTTTTAATGACTCTCAAAAACTACCCAGCTAAAAAGCGCAGAAAGCGCACAAAGCGCCCCCTGTACAGTACCTAGAGCTCAAATTACCCTCCATATCGATACCTGCTCAAATAAAGATAATAATAGCATTATTAATAGTAATAGTAAATATTGAAAATATTTTTTGAAGATTGCGTGAAAACCTCCCTTGAATTCATCGTAGAATCATGACGTTATAATATAAGTTATCTTATGAAGCCAAGTTTAGTGAAAATCGCAGTATTATTAACAAAGTTATACTAGCTGAAAGTTGTCGCTTTTGTGCTAATTTATTGCATTCTAACACTTCAATGTCAGGATCCAACCTAATAAATTGTCTGACACACACTTAATAAATACATAAAGGAATATATTCAAATATATAAAAAATACACAATGCCTTTCATACCTGAAGTGTCCAGCTTTCCGTTTCCCTACTGTTCGAGAAACAGATTATCGAGCAGTTTTCGCTGCAGAAATCAAAGAATTAATCCACAACAAGAAATAAACTGCACGAAATGCAAAATGTAAACAATTAATATCTATTGCAATAATTCTTACCGAGTACTAGCAAAATCCAGCAACAATTGCCCAAGAAACAGATCATCAAACATTTTTGCTCCACAGCAAAATGTTTATGATAGACACACGACACCGGCACAATGCCCATACTCAAGTCAGCGACCTTCACCTTGCACCACAAAACGTGCTAACCAGGTAATCGACCCATATCAACTGTGCCTGCAATAATATAGGGAAGAAAACGCTGACGGAAGTTCATCACGGTCAAGGCGACCGAATTACACCTAAGAATTTTTGATGAAGATGCAATTTAGCTTTCATGAAGAATTATAATTTGTCGATAAAGCATTTTAAACTAAGCAATAATTTTGTATATAAATCAGAAAGAAATTAATAAACCAGGCTAGTAATAATCAATCTGTGGTTTTTGATAGTCTCATTACCCGTCCCAAGGATCGGTAATCTTTGTTGTGGCCTAAGAGCCTTAAGCAATTATCCTAAGGATTTTTGCTATACTTCGACCCAACACCTACTTTTTTCCTTTTGCCTTTTTATATAAAGCCAAAGCCTTGACGGCAGCATAGAGCAAGATCAAGCTAGCAATCCTCGAGATTAAGAGCTGACGGCTTTGCCCTGGTCGAGCTACATTTAGTAACATTCTCGCAAACAATGTACTCACTGTAGGTACTTTTGTTGTTAATCTCTCAAGATGTGGGTAGATGTTTATTCTCTGGTTAATTATTATTATTATTATCCCGTTAAGGGAAAGTAGCACCGCGTCCTTGAAGAACTATTGTGCCCCTTTTACTGGTTATAGTGTACCTATTGATCATAGTATCTCAAGCAGGCCTATAACCGTTAGGAACTTTAGTATGTTCCCTACTTCCAGATCTTTCAGCTTTGCATCTGGTATTAAGTGTTCTCCCAGATGTCTCGACCTACTTTGCACAAGTGCCGGACACTGCCCCAGGACGTGTATAGAGGTTTCGTCCTCCTCCTCACAAAACCTGCAGACAGTGTCCGTAGATATCCCTAGCTCCCCTACGTGATAGTTCAGCCGACAATGACCAGTAAGAATTCCAACTATGATTCGGAGGTTCTTTTTGGTGAGGTTTAAGCAATCCTTTGTGCGCATGGGTTTTTTTTTTTTTTTTTTTTTTTGGGAGTAGGGTAGGTGAATGCGTTTACGCACAGAGTGTTGGACTCCCGCAACAGCACGCTGGCGGACTACCAACTAAACACCTCCCTGTCATCAGAGAACTAGCCTGGAATCGTTTGACACATTACTTCGGGCTAGCCCTCCCGCTCTCCCGGCTTTGGGAGCCTTCAAGTCAGGGAATTCCTTTCACCAACGGGAGGGGAGGGGAGGAAGGGAGTTGTTAGTTCAGGGAACCCCTTACCGTCCGATCCCTCTGCCGGTCGAGTTCAATCTTCTTCGTAGTAAGAAGAGCCCGAACATAATGCGCAATACGATTCCAGCTGCCAGCGCTCTTCAGCATCTCTCTGACAATGTTGTCTGGAGAGAGCTCCCCTGTGTCTGCATAAAGCTGCTGCCGGAGGCCGTCCCACCTCTCGCAAGAGAAAAAGGTG
Organism: Hermetia illucens; assembly: GCF_905115235.1. Classification (NCBI taxonomy): domain Eukaryota; kingdom Metazoa; phylum Arthropoda; class Insecta; order Diptera; family Stratiomyidae; genus Hermetia; species Hermetia illucens. The sequence goes on along the minus strand of NC_051849.1, from coordinate 92,405,213 downwards.
TGTTCAGCGTCATCCGCCACTCTATTGCAGAACACACAGTCAGGAGATCGCGCCTTCCCAACCCTGTGCAGGTAAGACTGAAAACCTCCATGCCCACTTAGAAGTTGGGTAAGGAAGTAATCAATCTCACCGTGCTTTCTGTTCAACCACGGGTCTAATTTGTCGATGAGCCGGGCAGTCCACCTGCCCCTTGGCTCATTTTGCCAAGAAAGCTGCCACTCGTTAAGGGTGCGTTGACGTTCTTCACGGGCAACCACCTCTCTTAAGTTTTCGCCCCTACGGCGATAGATAGCTTTGCGCTCCTTGGCAAGGAGGGCAACGGGGATCACTCCCGCAATCACCATCACAGCCGGTTCGGAGACAGTGCGATAAGCAGACGCCACTCGCAAAGCTCCCCGCCTCTGCACTTGAGCGAGGCGTTTACGATGCACCTCCTTGTCAAGGGCATCAGCCCATACCTCCGCCCCATAGAGAAGGACGGACTGCGTTGCTCCCATGAGGAGACGTCTCCTAGTTGATATAGGGCCGCCGACATTCGCCATTAGCCGACTCAAGGCCGCGACTCCTGCTGCAGCCCTGTCCGCGGCTGCTTTGATTTGCTCGAAGAAGCTCATCTTCGAGTCGAGCATTAAACCAAGGTATTTAACCGTTGGTTTTGACTCTATAGTCAACTCGCCGATCGATATGGGACGCAAGGTCGGGATTCTTCTTCTGGTCAGGATGACTACTTCGGTTTTTTCCAGCGCAAGGTTGAAACCGTGAACAGTCATCCGTCCGCTTACCCGTCGCATCAATATGCCAAGTCTGCTTTGCGCCTGTTCAACAGTGCGTCTGGCAACAAGTGCCGCAACGTCGTCTGCATAACCGACCAGGCGCGACTCTTCTGGCATATCGAGTCTCAGCAGACTATCGTAGGAAGCGTTCCAGAGGTCCGGCCCTAGGATGGATCCCTGCGCTACTCCCGACGTGATTTCCATCCTCCTCTGGCCCTCTAGCGTCTCATAGAACAGGGAGCGGTCTTTCAGATAATCCCTCAATATCCGCAAGAGATAGCTTGGCACGTGAAAGGAGTTCTCTAGTGTGCCCAGCATATCTGTCCATCTTACGGAATTGAAGGCATTTCTGACATCAAGCGTTATGAGGAGCACTATCCGTCGAGATCGGCGGCTGTGTGCCCCGGCTCGATTAAACGCATCTACGACCTCCATAACAGCATCCACTGTAAATTTCCCTGTTCTAAACCCGAACTGCCTTGCGGATAAGTCCCCGGCAGCACGGATCGCTTCAGCGAGTCTACCCCTGATGAGCTTCTCGAGCACTTTTCCGGCCGTGTCAAGCATACACAGCGGTCGGTATGCAGACGGGAGCTCCGGATCTCCTTTACCCTTACGGATCAACGCGAGTCTGGCCACTTTCCAGCGAGAAGGAAAAATGCCCTCCTTCAAGCACGCGTTGAACGCTTCCAGCAGCAATTCTGGCCGTTGGTGGAACACCAGTTTGTAAACTTCCGCCGGGATGCCATCAGGACCTGGCGCCTTCCTGTTTTTCATAGTGAGAACCGCTTCTTCGAGTTCTCCCATTGTGAAAAGGGGGCAATCCACGACGCTTTCCGCGCTGTTTACATCAAGCCGTACAGGGTGTCTGGGGAACAATGCCCGCACCATGCGGTCCATCTGGTCGGTGCTCAGTATGCAGGGCTTCCGCAGAGCCCCGATTTTCCGAGTGACAAGCTTATAGCCAAGTCCCCACGGGTCATCATTCACCTCATTAATAAGATTTTGCCAGCCGCGAGCTTTGCTTTTATTTATAGCGCTGCGGAGTCTCCTTTTTGCTGATCTATATTGTGCCTTTATGGCACATACCTCCTCATTGGCGTACAAACGTTGTGCCAAACGGCGGAGCTTATGACACTCCTTCCGTAGGTCGGCAATTTCCGCCGTCCACCAGTACATAGAAGGCTTGTCGCGCCTGGGGCCTCTCCGGGGCATGGAAGCCTCACACGCCGTCATTATCAGATTCATCACTGAATTTACGACGGTGTCAGCTGCGACACCACCACCCCCCGGAGTGCCCCCCAGCGCGGCCCTACCTGCTCCAAGAGCTTCGACGAACCTTCCGATGTTCACCTTCGCGACATTCCACACGCAGGGGGAACGTCGTGTTGGTGCTCGCCGGCAAGTAGCGTCAAACACTTCGAACGCAATGTACTGATGATCACTTGCCGAGAAGTCTTCTAGGACTCGCCACCCGTCCACCGATGATGCCAGAGATTCCGACGCAAAAGTGATGTCGGGAATGCTTCCTTCACAACCTGAGCGCCGAAACGTTGGCGTGGATCCGGTGTTTAAAATTACGAGCCCGGTTCTCGCCGCCATTTCCAGAATCCGTTTCCCTCAGGAGTCTGATTGAGGCATGCCCCATTCAAGAGCCCTGGCATTAAAATCACCGCCAACCAGGATTCGTCCCTCCGTGCTCGAAACGGCGTCCTCCAGAGCATCAAGCCCGCGTTGAAAGTCCGGAATCGACTCATTCGGCGTCAGGTAAACGCTAAAAAACGTTATCCCTAAACACCGGATCCAGGCAAATCCGTCCCCCCGGCCTTCGGCAAGAACACGAAGTCGAACGTCGTCCCGAACCCAGATGGCAGCGGTGCCCGATAAGTCGAGATACCATGAGGACGGGTCCTTGTTTCGGTATTGCTCGCTAATCAGCACTAGATCAGCATTTACTTCCGCAGCGAACTGCGCTAGCAACTGGTGAGCGGTTGCACTCCGGTGCATGTTAATTTGCAAAATGCGGATCATGGCGTTCGCACCCTAGCCCTCTCCAATTCCGCCCTGAAAATCGGACACCGTCCCGAGCCCGCAGTGTGTGCGACGCTTTCGCCAGATGCGCCACGATCCCTGCAGAGAACACAACTCTCGCTTTCCTTGCAAGTCTTCGCTTGATGACCCGCTTGGCCGCATCTCCGGCATGCTGTCCTTCTGTCCGGACCCTTGCAAGCTGCTGATGTGTGTCCATAGTCCAGGCACCTGTAGCACTTGGTGGGGACTATCCGCATTCGTACCCTGCATACTACCCATCCGATTTTGATTCTCCCGCTGTTAAGGAGTTTCCTCGCATATTGCTCGGGGACATCCACCACGGCAAGTTTTTGGCCTCGAGCATTTACAGAGGTAATACCTACCCGGGCATTGGTTACCTCTGGACATTCACGCTTTAGCGCCTCCTCTACTTCGACCTTTTCTGTGAGGCAGTCAAGATCCCGTATTTCCAGAGAGCACATGGGTTCTAGGCTGGAAACAAGGGCCTTCTCCCCCAATAGCCCCTTGACCGCTTCGCAGAACGTGCTCTTGTTGGTCGTCTTTGGGCCCAGTTCGACGAGAACTCCACCACTCCTCGTTTTCCGGATCGAAGACACCTCTGCTCCGTTCTCCTCGGGTTTCATCCTGTAGCGGATTTCACTAAGGACTTCCGCAAATGTCTTGCCTTCCGTCGGCTTAATGAGCAGAGCCGACGATCTAGTCCTTCTTCGTTTCCTCGTTTTTTCCGCTACTGGCTTTGGGTTGGCAGCCTCCTTGTTTTTGGACAGACGTGTCTCTGGCGCCGGAGTCCGTTGTTTCTTTTTATCCTTTTTCGCCTTCTTTTTTTGGGCCTTGGAGACTACTTCGATAAAGTCTCCTTCAGGCCGTCGTCCTCTTTCCGCTTTTTCCCCTGTTCACTTTGCAGAGGGCTATCTGCGGTCCGTTTGACGCAAGCAGCATTCTCAGCGGGGAGTGCGACTGTTTCTGCTCTACAATCGTCTTCCGCTGCTCTCCACGTGCGTCTATAAAAGGAAATGCGGTCCAGTAGTTCCTCCAGTTCCATCAGCCCGTTTTTGACGCCTTTGCTGACGTTTCTCTGAAGGAACGTTGCCGACCGCATACGTTTCACCACTGCTGCGCACTTTCGGATGAGCCTTTCCTCTTCGGCTCTAGCGAGGACGGTCGAATGCATTTCCATTCGATTTGTGTCCAAATCCATCTGCTCAGGACTAGCGTTTCTCACTGAGCTTACTTCCAGGACAGGGGCACTGCAAGGTAATGGAGTTGCCATCCCCGCACGGTCAGTCGCACCACTTGATGAGGCTTCCTCTTTATTTGGGCGCCCCGGTGTCTCATCGGGTATATCAGCCCTCGTTGCCTCTTTCACTGGTCGCTGCGGTGAACGACGCATCTTTGTGCTCCGCCCAAACGCACCCAGCTCTTCCTCCTTGTCTGTTGTTTCGTCGTTTTTTTTTATAATTTTCAGAATGTTCTCCATGAAAAAGGTACCAGCGCATCGTGTGCAAGGGAGCGGGCCGCAATAGTCAAGAACGGGTATACCCTCGGGGACACAGCCCCTACCCCAGTTCCCTGAGGCCTGACCTACGCTTAGATGATCCCGGAATTCACGGAAGGATCAGCGCTCGCTCGGGGCAACGCGGTCTACTAACACCGGTTCAATGCACACTTCCCGACCAGGGTCCCGAAGGGGCTGGCTCCTGATACACGTCGCAACTACCACCTTGGCAGAGCTACGCTCACATCACCCCGTCGACGCCGACAGAGAGTTGTCGACGGCTCCGGAGACTCCCAGTGTATCCCGACGTGTACCGGTCATTCGCGGTTCGCTCTTCACCGAGAAGCTTTCTCGAGGCTACTACCTAGGACGCAGGTATGCTGCCAGCTAGGGGGCAGAACTACTTACTCGGGCACCTCGGGGACGTCACACCCCGTATCGTAAGCGACCCGTTTAAAAATCGCTAACGACCCCTGAGGGGAACGACCCCTGAGGGGGACGACCCCTGAGGGGGGGGTTTAACGACCCCTGAGGGGGAGGGGGGGCATGGGTTCGTATCCCCCAATGAGCGCCCTGGACTGGTCCATCCAGATATCCTTAGCTTCCCTAGGTGATAGTTCAGCCGACAATGGCAGTGAGAATTCCAACTGTGATTCAGAGGTTCTTTTTGGTGAGGTTTAAGCAATCCTTTGTGCGCATGGGTTCGTATCCCCCAATAAGCACCCTGGACTGCTCCATCCCTGGTAGGCCCACCCAGTATAGTTCCCTCAACCTTTCCTCTTTATTTCTTAGATTCATAGCCATGAAACCGTTTCCCATTCCACAGAAGAGTTCTGGCCCGTGTACTCTGGTCAATCATGACTCCTAGATATTTGAGCGCATCGACTTTTCAGGTATAAAAGGTTTTATATATTTGTGTAAGAATTTGGATCGATGATGCATTTGAACATAGCTCGTAGATAACAAAAGCCTGCATTTAGGAAATCTTGGTAAAGTTTTGAGTTGATTGTTCCTACTGAAGACGATACTTACTTACTTAGGAATAGTATGATTTTGATCAAACTTAGGGATAACATGCTTTTTATTACATTCTATAATACTACAAACTTTTATAACTCTGGAATAAACTGAAGGAGGGCTTTTAATCAATTTCCTCCAAAATATGGTAATGTACTATTATTAACTTAATTTGAGCAGATATGGATATGGAGAGTATTCTGAGGCTCGATTTTTCGGTTGGCTGGTTTCTGAGAATAGGTCCGTTAACACTTCTCGCCTTTCTAACAAATGTCAATAAGAAAGCCGGCTTCGAAAAGTACTAATCGAGACTTTTCTTTTGACAACCAACATGACTATATTCGGTGAAAAAAAATGTATACCCCTTTTGGATGAATGGGGACCCCCCTAAATCTCAACGTAGAAGGATATCACACACTGCATGACTAGGCGTTCACAGTTCTGACTTTCTCACCAAATTTCGCGCCGATCTGTATAGCCGTTTCTGAGAAAAGTGCGTAGTAGAAAGTAGAAGGATATTGATTGGGAATTAAATATTCTAGAATGAATCTTCAAAAACATAACCCCAGGGTTCACGTGCCTTAAGTGTGTAGGATTTTTACCTATTATAACCATCTCTCGCTAAGCTACGATTGTGGCTTATCCATCTGCTCAGCTTCCTTTGAAAGTTGCAATTGCATATTAACAGGGAAAACCCCTGTGGTCGACCCAAGCATCCCAGTTGGCTTTGCTTAGGGACTGGCTGTCCCTTGAAACCTTATCTCCTTAGGTTTTTTATGTTAGTAATTCATTTGGTTTTACTCTTTTCAGTCGTCTCGTCATACTTGATGTCAATGTTTGGCCTTCGTTATTTTTATATGAACTTAGTACTTGACTATGCTTAATTGGATTTTTTTTTTGTGAGTGAAGTTAATTTACGGCGATTTGATTTCATTTACTTTTATTTTCCATTTCTTGGTCCATTCTACCATGTGGTCAATAGTTGTTTGTAGTTTTATCTTTGTTTTCTCGGTATTTTCACCCGTGGTAAGGATAGCAGTATCGGCAAATGTTTCAATTTTGGCTTCATCACTTTGTATACTTTTTTATACGAAAGAAACAGTGTTGGGTCCAGAACACTACCCTGTTCCCATTGTAAAGGAGCACACTTTAATCTGAACACCACAGGAACCAAGAGTTACATTCGGAGTAAGAAGACTGTTTACAGTAGGAGCAAATCCAGTGGCAAAGCGGAATATCATTGTGTATCTTTGGGGTTGGGACGAGCTAACTGGCCCGTGATCCATGTAGTTGGCGTGTTAATGGTGCTCAGATGATTTTCTTGTGAGTGTTTCCCCATCCCATGTGACAATCCATAAATAGCTCTGCAATGCCACATGCCCGCAGCGACGGCGTGAGCGCACACTAACGCAATACGTCACATACACAGCACTAACCCCAGACCTTATGTGTGAAATTTTTGTCGCGCATTCACCGTCGACGGTCAAACATGCGCAATGATATTTGTCCGTCAAAAATTTCGAACAATCCGCTGAGAGTTGAGTCTCCTGTATACAGTCTTCTTGATAAGGAGGCACATTTGCTTTAATTTCTGTGCTCAGTTCATTTAGTGTTACAAGGTGTAATGGTCAACTTTTCTGACTGGGGCTGTGTATCTGTGTATGTGGAGACTGGAAGGTATTTTTTAGAAGCTTCGCAAACAGAATGAACCCAGTTAACCTTTTCCTTTTTAATAGATGAAATGTGTTGTCTGGGGCTATTTAGATCTTTCGGAGCTTTTCATAATGAGTAGCCTGTGCTTTTTGTGGTGTCAGATTTAAGATACCCACATCTGTTAAAGGATTTGTTTTTATATTTCTTAATTAAGGGCTTTACCTTGTTGGGTAGGAAGTTTGTCTCCTTTCCCTTGGGCGGTTTCTTTCCCATAGCTTGCGTGCTCTACGTTTCTCTGCAATTAGTTTGTTAACCTTTAACCTCCAAACTGCCCCTTATTTTTATCATTAGCAGATCAATTTCTTCCTTGAGTTGAAAAGCAGTGTTCATTTGGTCACTTACCCAAATGTTTTTTTGGATGTACTTTTAGAATTGACCATCGGACATTGTTTTGCAATTATTGACAACATGGATATATTACTTTAAGATTCCTTTAATTACGAAGAAATCTATTACATCGGGTGTTTTTTTCCACGTCAGTCAGTCAGTATGTATCCTGGAATGGAAATTACACTTTTGTATAAATAATTCTCGGTCTCTGAATGTTTTTAATCTGGATTCCCAAAATCCACATTTAAGGTTTCGTTAAAAAAGAATCTTACTCGAAAGCTCCTAGATAAGCTGCTCCCCGTTTAATCTGGTCCAGCATCAAGCGGGTGCGGACTTAGGATCCCTTAATCCTTAAAGAAAATATTTCAGCGTCTGACGAGTTGCCTCTGCCATGGTACGAAAACGTAAAGCCGTCTTTGTTTATTAGTTATCATATTTATATATCAGCATCAATTAGTTGGTGCAGACAGACATAGCACATAGCACCAACAATATTCAATTCAATCTGCGTGCGAAGTACGTTTATATCATATATACATATGTATGCATGAGTATGCAGTAGTAAGATATGCTGTTGTCCTAGAGGAAAGATTACAAAAAACCTCCAATCATTATAGCTGGTTTATTTGGGCGGATGGTTGACGAGATGGGATGCGAATTGTTGATAGGAATTAAGAACAACGTGAGCTATTTTGCTTGAGTGGAGGGACGTATTATAAGTGAAAATGTCAGCCGGTATAGAGGACTACTTTACCTTCACTATCGAACAGACGGTTATCACTGCTATAGGAAAGAAAGAAGTCTGGGAATTGGTCCTAAAGCCCGCCATCCAAATATAGCTCGGCCTGTAGGTTACGCCGGAAGAGCCAGCAATGTACCCTTAATTGAACTGAATGCACTATCCACGTTCCGGCAAGTCGCAACATCATTAGTTCAACTCTGAACCTGAAAGGACTTGCGACGAGAATTTGAGGTATTTCTGTGTGTGAGAATTTATCAAAAATGTTCATTAGGGATATAGATGCCCAAAGAAACCTCGCTTACAGCCTAAACAAACATATCTGGCCTTTGCTGCGCAGCGCATCAGCAAAGGACACAGAGGGCCAAATGAAGGAGGATGTTGAGATTACACGATGTTTGGTTGGTTCGTGGGGCCCGTTTTTGGGTGTTCCTTTTCGACATAATTCATTCGCAGTAAGAGTACTTGAAGCAGTTGGTGGAATTGACGCTTGCCCCCCAGTTCATGCTCTTGAAACTTTCGGCTTCTTGGGACACTTACTGAGCCCATATGTACCATCACATTTGACGCAGCGATATTGACGGTGGCTGTTCAGAACCGCATGTCCAATTCGCTGATAGTTTTTGCACTGCAAAATCCGTTTATTTATGATTCACTCAAATGGAATTAAAATGCGTTTATCGCCTTCTTGCGGATGAGATCATCGATCCCCAAAGGCTCGCCGATAGTGACTAACCATAAGCTCATTCTACGTCCTTCTTCCTTCACCTTCGTTTGGATGAAGGGTTTCATAGAAAGCACGCTGGAAATGCCTTGGGCCTTCAGGTCCTCCCCAATCTAATGTGCGGAGTAGATATGGTCTAGGTCATGAATTATTGGTGATGCGGTCTAGATCATGAATTATTGGTGAGAGTATAGTTGAAGAACTTCGCCTGGTCTTCACAAGAGGGTTTTCGGTCATTGCATAGTGCCATACCTATAAATGCCGAACGTATTCTTTCTACCTATAAACTATTCGAAATTTTTTTTAAAACCCATGCCATGTATCATGTGATGTTACTACAAAGTTGTGTGTATCTACCATAAACTTGAGAAGGGTTTTCAAGTAAATTTCTAAAATATAGTAATATGGCACTATTAACTTTATTTAACCGGAAATCGGAACAGAGTGTGTTTTGAGGCCTACATTCCTGGGAACGAAACCTACTTCATTTTTTCTGGGGCACACATTTAGATCCTCATTCTATTGCGCTTCACTCAAGGTCAAAAAGAAGACCATTTTCGAAGTGCTAATTGAGCCCTTTCATTTGATACCCCACACGACCATATTCTGTTAACAACATTTTTCTCCCCCCCCCCCTTTCGTATATATGGAGAACCCTCCGCAAAACCAACACAAAATCAGGCCACCCTTTGCACGGGTAGCGGTTCCACCACATATTCTCACCGAATTCCGTGACGATAGCTCCTGCCGCTTCGGAGTAAATCTCGTGTGACGGACGCAACGGTCAAACAAACAGACAAGCAGACAGACGGACAGACAGATATTGAACTGAATTTAATAAGGTTTTGTTTCATACAAAACGTTTAAGAGGACTGGGGAGAAGTAGACTCATCATGAATAGAATTTTAATATCCCCTTACAACAGATGGGACGTCTGTCAGAATCCTATTTATTTTCCTTTTCACAAACGAATTTGTGTAATTGTAGATACTTGAAACATTTTCTGTTAACCACTTTAGAAAATAAGTAATAATAAATAATGAACTTCATTTATTTTAGAATGCTGCGACATATATAGAAAAAACATACTTCAACAAAAATTAACTGAAAACGCAACCCATAAGATATTTTTTCGAAAGATTTATTTTTTGGGCAAAATCACAACTCATTTTCCAAAGGTAATTTTCAATTAGAATACTCTTTGCATATCTGGTGCATTCTAGACAAACTGGACGTCTGTATTCTATTCTAAGCTGTTCTTCTCCTTTTTTTGGAAGAAGTTTTTCTTATTGCCAGTTTTTCCATTTAACCCCAATCAAATTCTTGTCGTATATTCAGGACGCGTCCTACGCGTATTCTTACCTCGTGATTTATACGAGGATTTCTAAATTTTCGGTCTAACTCAGGCTTAATCAACTGGATTCCTAGTTTTCATGTAGTTGTATTTTGTCAATTCACCATTATCCCGGAAGGACTGATAAATAATGAAAGAGTTTACTGAAGCAATATCTACAAGCATAGGCCTGGTTTTCCTTCTGCTTGAATAGACAGAGCCTTTTTCATGGATTGAATCAACTCCTCCTTTGTTCAAATTATAATATGCTATTATTTCCGGCTTCCAAGTATCAACATCTAAAGCCTTGTTATGATGCATGGATGACACTAAAATGATAGCTCTATTTTTCTTTGGAACGTGAGACAAAAGCGGGGATTTCTTTGCCAACATAAGTCAGCTTCTCATTTTTCAGTGCGTTTACTGGTTTAATTGAGGAGAACCAATTATCTGTTGCGATATTTCTATTTGTCCCAAAGATTAGTTTCGCAAGACGAATTACTGCCTGGCTAGGTTTTCGGTATTCTTCTGACAGAGTGTAACTATCACTATCCTTGCCGCAATAGATGTACGCATTAAAAGGTATCCCATCCTAGCATCTGTCATTGCCATAACCGTCAAGCCATACTTACATGGCTTTTTCGGCATATACCTTTTGAATTTACAGCGTCCAAGAAATGACACTAGCATTTCATCGATGCATGCAGAGGCTCCAATTGAATACACTGATTGACAATTTTCGATGAATATTTGGAATATCTGATAAAAAGCTGCGAAAGGATCTGACTTTTTTCTTTGTGCTCATATTTCTGGATCGTCAAAGCGTAAACAAAGGAGAATAATTCAAAATCGCTTTAAATTTGTACTACATCGAAGAATATCTCGTCCAGTACCATCTATAGCAAATATGGATCTTATATCTTCACAGTTTGATGTATGCATTGATCTTAGCAAAAGAGCTCTCATGAACGCTGGCAACTCGATCAAGTTTAAATCGCCAAGATTTTGTGTAAAATAAAACCTTGTTAAAATCGGTTTACTGTCTGTCTCTCTGTCTTTTTCTTCTTGAGGAAGTGGAAATCTTCAAAAGACACCGACCTGAACCCACCAGTGTGGGGGATTTTTACCCACTAAAACCACCCCCGACTCCCTCCCTGCCCCGCGGAACCACCCTAAGATATCACGGGGTGAAGTCAGCTTACTCTAGCTTAATCACCTTTCTTTTATAAGCAGCGTAAGTGACCACGTTTTTTTCCTACCTCTTCTCTTTTCGCCACCAGATTTTCTGGTACCAACACCTTTCCTAGAGTCTCCTCTAAATTCCTCCTTTCTTCCACAAATCTCGGACAGTGGGAGAACACATACTCTGGGTTCTCTGGAACTCCAGCGCAATTTGGACAATTGGGTGAGGTATCCAATTTAAATCTGTGCAGGTATTGGAGATATCCTCCGTGCCTTGTGAGAAACTGGGTGAGATTATAATTAATCTCACCGTCTCCTCTCGCCAACCACTCCTTGATGGCAGCAATAAGCCTGTGAGTCCACCGATCCTTTCTCGAGCGTTCCCATTGTTCTTGTCATCTATTTATAAATATCTTCCTCTCAGCGTTCATCGTCTGCGATAAGGGAGATATAGGCTTTGCATTGCATATATTCGCCATCTCATCTGCCAAAATGTCAATCGCCATCATTCCAGAGATGAATCATCTGAGACAGTCCTGAATGCAGAACATATCCTCAGGGCAGTCCTCCTTTAGACTGCACTCAGTTTGTTAGTGTTAACTGACATCCGCAATGCCTCCTTTCAAACTGGGATCGCATAGAACATGATTGATGTGGCCACCCTGGCTATAAGCAACCTAGAGGTAAGCCGTGACCCTCCCACGTTCAGCATCATCCTCGCCAGGGCAACTGTACGTGTTGCTTATAGCTGAGATTCCTGTCTATAACCACCCCCAAATATTTTATGGTCGGCTTGGAAGTGATGATATGATTCTCGATTCTAATAAAGGGGTAATTTCTCTTCCGGCGCTTAGTGATGAGGACCGCTTCTGTTTTCTCCTCCTCCAATGTCAGACCAGTGCTCTGGATAGCTGAGCGGTTAGAGCGCAAGGTTGTCGTATGGAAGGTCGCGGTTCAAATCTCACTGGTGGCAGTGAAATTTGTATCGGGATTTGATGTCGGACACCAGTCGACTCAGCTGTGAATGAGTACCTGAGTCAAATCAGGGTAATAATCTGGGGCGAGCGTAATGCTGACCAGCACTGATTGCCTAGCCTGAGTATTAGTCAGCACCTTCGAGATGCTTTGCGACAACAACCAGCGCTATGTCGTCAGCGTAACCCACCACTGTGGTTTCCTCCGGAAGGTGAAGATTAAGTACATCGTCGCACATGATGTTCCACAGTAGTTGGCCCAATAAGGAGCCCTGCGATACACCGGCGGAAACAACGTACTTTTGAGGTCCATCATCAGTGTCATACCAGAGCCTCCTTTCAGTTAAACAATTATCAACGATAGCAGCGAGATAGGCGGGAATATCTACCTTCGCTAGGGATTTCCGTATTAGATTCCAATTGGCCGAATGGAATGCACATCCAGGGTTACTATCACGCAATATTTACTGGTGCTACCCTTTCCGTGGATTGCATCTTCGACCAAGCCAGTAACCAATTTGATGGCATCAATGGTTAATCTGGCTTTACGGAACCCATACTGCCGATCTGAAAGGCCACCTTGGCTCTCAACAACCGGGGGTAATCTATTATAGATTACCCGGTCTAACATTTTCCTCACAGTGTTCAAAAGACATATGGGTCGGTATAAGGATGGTTCATCTGGAGAATTGCCAGGCATAGGCAAAAGTACCAAATTCTGTCGCTTTCATGCCGCTGGAAATAGTCCCTCGGAAATGCACGCTTCGAACTACTCAGCGAACATGTTCCGTCCAGGCCCAGCGCTTTATTGTCTCCTATTCTACCGCAGATCCCTAGCAGCTCGTCTCTGGTTGCTGGCGGAATTGCCATCAAATTCAGAGATGGTTAGAATGTGTTGGTGCTCTCCTCTTGCTGGGGGAATAACCCCTGCATGATTTTCAGCAAGAGGGTGGGACACGTGATCTGCGGAGATGAACGGCCTCTGAATCGTCCCATCACGATTCCATAAGCTCTTCCCCACGGGTTTACGTCCGCCTCTGAGCAGAGCTCCCTAAAGCATTTCCTCTTGTTACGCTGAATGGCGAGCTTAAGGATTTTGCGGGCTGCCTTATATTCGCACTCTTTCTGCCCCTGGTCGACTCTACCTACCGCCCTCTGAGCCGCTCTTTTGGCTTGGTGGCAGGCTGATCGAAGACCGGTCAGTTCATCTTTCCACCAGTAGTTTGGTCTTCTACTGGGAAATAAGCACCTTCTAGGCATGGACGCGTCACACGCTTTGGCGATCCATTGAGCCAGATGGACGGCTCTTTGCGTAGAGGCGCCTGAAGTACCAGGTTGATCTAACCACACCTCTATGAAGGTCTGCTCATCCAAAAATTTTGCAGACCAGCCTGAAATCTTTTCCTGTTTCGGGCATGTATCAAAGAAGATTGTGGGTGTAGCGTTCGCTGATGCACCAGGACATACCACGCGCCAGCGTAGGGCTCACAAAGGTTAGGTCTACAACCGAGCCTGACCCCCATTTCTGAAAAGTGTTCACGGCACCTTCGTAAGCCAAAATTATGTCCATCTGCGCAAAAGCTTCTAATAAACTGCGCCCCCTAGCATTTGATTCTCTACTACCCCACTCTAGGGCTCAAGCATTGAAATCACCAGCAATCACTTTTGGACTTCGTCCCATTGCGTGAAGAACACCATTATCAAGCATTTCCTCGAATTCAGACAGTGTCAAACTTGGTTGGGCGTAGCAGCTATATACATACACACCACTTATTTTCGCCCACACAAAGCCACTGGCTGCCTGACTTGCAGTACATTGTACGCCTGTCGGCCGAAAGTCCATATCACCGCGCACAGTCGATTCAGTCAGATTCGAGCGTGGTCTGCTCGAGTAAATCCTGAGTGACCCTGCAATGATTGAGGTTTATTTGAATGAACCTCATTTTTTCATTGCAGCGACAACTTTGACCTATTATAGCTTTGTTAGTAATATTTTGATTTTCACCAAACATAGGTAGAATAATGTTCTATATTGTAGCCTACATTACTGCAAAATTTCGTGGTACTAGAATGAACTTAAGGCGGGTTGTGCAGCCAATTACGAGAAATTATAGTAATATATAATTATTAGCTTTATTTGATTAGATATCGATATGGAAAGTATTTCGGAGCTTAGGCACCATATAGTGGAAACCTCTTGATTTTTTTCATATTTTTGGGTTTTGTAGTTTCTGAGAGGAATCATCACTTTCGACCTCTCCCACTCCCCACCTTTCTAACAAATGTCAAAGCTAAGACCGACATCGAAAAGTACTAATCAAGATCTTTCTGATACCTAACGCGACTATATTTGGTAAAAAAAATGTTACACCCGCCTTTTGCATGTATCCCATCCACCCCCCCCCCCCCATTGTACTTATCCTTGATAAACTCGGACAGCTCAACTACTTCTGCTCCAATCTGGGCAAAGGGTAATTCCTCCGGATCGGAACTCTGCTCTCTATAAGCCCCGGCACGATTACTCCTTTTATACGATCCTTCACTTTTGGCGTTTATTGACTTTGCCTATAACTTACCCTTTACTGCCTTTGGCATTGGTGGAGATCTCAAACTTGACGAGCTTCTTTTGAATGGATCCCGTCCTTGTTCCTGGAGCACCTCCAGCTGTCGCGCATCTTGAACATATGCGGTGGGTGTTATCACGGTTTTTGTCGTCCAACAATCTGCCTTCTGTTCATCTTTGTTTGGTCTTGTTACTGGTCTTATCGGTAAGGTCGTACTTCGCTTGAACTTCTCCTTCTCCAGATCCAAATCACTTGTACCATTAAATGCCGAAGTGGCCAAGTTGTCCACCACTTAGGCACTGCGGCCGAGGGATATCGACGGTCGGGAGCCCGCTTCGTCACTTCCAAAAGCCGCTAGTAATGGGGTTCGGAGCCCCTGCCCGTAAGTTTTCTCCTTCTCTCGTCTTCCATGGTGGCTTTATGTTCTGGGTATTCTTCCCATAGCCATTTTGATCCACGCACCAGAGATAATCGAACAATAAACACAGTCAGAAAAGAAAAGTGCATGAACACATACTTACACATCAATAGGTATGCCCCAATCCGCCAGCTGGAGTCGCGCCTGATGAGAGATGTGGCCACTCCTCACAGGCCTGTCTGTCCATCTGTCTATCTGTCTGTTCGTCACACGCTTTTTTTCGGAGACGGTTGTAACTATTTACGCCAAATTTGGTGAAAATATGGAAACTGTGAACGCTCATGCATGTAGTGAGTTACACCCTTTTACGTCGAATTTAAGGGGAGGTCCCCGTACATGCAAAAGGGGGTGTAAATTTTTTTTGACCAAATATAGTCGCGTTGGGTATTAAATGAAAGATCTTGATTAGTACTTTTCGATGTCGGTCTTAGTTTTGACATTTGTTGGAAAGGTGGGGAGTGGGAGGAGTCGAAAACGATGATTCCTTTAACGGACCCATTCTCAGAAACTACACAACCGAAAAATCTGAAAAATCAAGAGTTTCCACTATGTGGTGCCTAGGCTCCATATCGATATCGATTCAAATAAAGTTAATAATAGTATGTATGTAGTATATTACTACAATTTTTAGTAATTGGCTACAAAACTCCTCTTAAGTTCATTCTAGTACCACAAAATTTTGCAGTAATATAGGCTACAATATAGAGCATGATCCTACCTAAGTTTGGTGCTTACTAACAAAGTTATAATAGGCCAAAGTTGTCGCTTCTTTACAAATTCAAGCTTATGAATGTGAATATCACCCGAAAGTGGATACTCTCACATAATATATGCATATATTACGTGCTATATACTATTGGGGCAAATGCACTCTCAAATGTCTTCATATAAGAAATAGACAAAACCTTTCATGACGAAGCGTCCAGCTTCCGGTTTCCCAACTTGTTAAAACGTCTCTTCAGTTTGACGATACTTGTATTGAGCAAAATAATTTCCAAGATGCTCCAAGAATCCGTAGGCTCGCAAGTTGTTTCTAGCGTATTCTTGAGTGTCGGGCATTTCAAAACAATGTTGTGTTGTAAAGTTCTAGTATTTTTATTGACGGCTAGATCCATGCACCACTTGAATCGATGTCTGCCATAAATGCTCCTTGCATTGGTTTCTCTGTTCATCGGAGCTAACTTACTTTCTTCTTGTAATATCTCATTTTCATTGTTTTCTTCTTCAATTTCAGAATCACTTTCATGCTCGCTCAGTATGTACTCAACTGTACTGTACTTCATGGTCTGCGCTTTACTCTTTCGTCCATTTTAGCAGAGTTTCTTCAAAATTACGGTCACAATATCTCACACTCTTCACCCTTTCCGAAGGACCACGAGCATTCTGATTACTCATATTATAAAAGCCTAAAAAAAGAAGTTGAAGCATTTTTCTTGGAGCCGACAGTGATGGCGCGTAAATGTATCGAATCATATATGGAAAGCAAACTTTTCGAAAATACTTTGATATACAACCAGTTATAAACTGCTGCCGAATTAGGAGTCTTAATATATATAAAAACATGTGGATAAATACTGTATTATTCTCATAGATCGCAGTTAATATTGTCTTTAAGCATTTCCGAAATCTGGCTACCCACGTATCTAAATGCACTTCAATTTAATATTACATATAGAATCGAAGATATACCCTGTTTTTCATTGGTCGTAAAATTAACCTGTTGACCTTTTCTTATAATGATGAGTGGTTACAGTGCAACACCTCAATTTGGTTTTTATTGGCAATAAACAGTATATTTTAACGACTGACACGGCATACAATTCTCCGGGACGTGCCGTTGGCATATCCTTCCTTCTCAATTCCCGTAGAGTCACTCCTACAAGAGTTTTCCCACGTTATCGATGTTAACCCCCCACGTACATATATGTATATATGCCAGTCTATCCTACGTGATACAATTGAATTTAAATTACATTTCACCTTGTTGTATGTACGTATAAAAGTTCACATTCATATCTGTTGTTGAGCGAATATTTACATTAAAAATTGCGTTCGGTTTTTCTTTGTTTCTCCTGCTTGTCAGCAACGAATAAATTTGTTTGTACATTGAATTGAAATACAAACCATTCTTGTTGTCACCTCACATCACACCATTTTTCTATACATACAAACAAATACAAATTTTATCACCAGGAAAAACATAAAAATTTGAATACCAATATAACAGGAATAAAAGTACGATAAATTGTGTGGAAGGGAAATCTATCAATATTTTATGTTTTCCAATCGAACGCAATTTTGAATTTTTGCCAAACCGAAAAAATATAAACAGATCGCATGCAAGCTTTGAGGTTTTATAGAAAAAACATGAAATAACTGGGGAGCAAGTCCTTTGTAACGAGAAACCAATGCGACTAAGTGAGCCAAAGTTCGCTGGGATTTAAGGGATAGTAAAATTATTTATGATAGAAATCATCGATGTAAAATTAATGATTTTGCAACGCATTTGTTATCAAATGGATTCGTTTTAGTGACTGTGGATGGCTTGAATTCCACTTTTCTAGTTTTTACTACTTCTCTGGAAATAGTGGTAAGCAATAGATTTATGTAAGTGTAATTGGATAAACCGACAAACTTCAGTGCCTGGTACATATGAATCGTTATTGTTACTTATGGGAAAATATTGATAGTGAAGCTGATTTCTGATGAAATCACAAAAAACTCACTAAACTTACCCCTGTTTACGCACATAATTATATCGTCTGTTTTTCAGGGTTTTGCTTATTAAAATCAATTTGCTGTCTGTCTACTTTTATGTCTGTCTATTTGTATCTTACACGAGCTTGCAAAAGGTGTGGTTGCCATAAACCTCTATGTGAGACATTGTATGACAACCAGACCTGCACATTTCACAACTCACTCCTCGATTTTCTGAGAAGCTGATATCCTCCATCAACTGTTCTACCCCACGTAGTTGTACGATGACATACACATCGACCATCCTAAGATAGTGGGTTCTATTCAATGGCATAACTAATAATGGAATTGCACTTCATCAGATATCCACTGTCAGTTTCGCCAAAGAAATGTTCTATGGATTCCACTTCATCATTATAGGATGAACAAGAACCATCCTCTAAAACTATTTCTACTTCGAACATAACAGCTAATGAATCGTAGCCAGTCAGAATACTCACAATATTTGCAGTATGTTTATTTGGTTCTGACAGGAGAGAATTGGTGCATCGAGCAGTATTTACGCTCTGCCACCTCCCTTTGGGCAAACGTCTTTCCAAGCTTTGATAGCAACATTATCCAATATCATTATTTCGATCACGGCAAGAGAGAAACTAAACCCGGTTTTACCATGGCATCCGAGATTTCATTTCCCTTTACACCGCAGTAATCAGGTACACAGTGTAGTTCCTTCGTGTTAAATCTAAGAATAGAGTTCAAACCGTTTAAACATTCCTGGTCGCACCTTAACATTACTCCAAATTGCTATGCACCCGTCCTTTAACCATAGGAGCGTATAAACTTCAGCCTGAAAGGCCGTTGTATATTATCCAATTTATCCGAAAAGTTTGAGTAGATTCCTACTCCAGAGTCCTGTTCTATCTTTGAACCACCGGTATCCCGGGCACGGATTCTTCTGGATCAGTCTAGTCTTCTCTACCTTTTGTTGCAAACTGCAAACTTAGTGCTGCACCGGATGTGTATCCGGTAATATCCAAGCATAAAATTCTTTGCTGTAAAGTTAGCTTGCAATGCAAACTCCTTTGTTTCACCAACCACACTACGGACGCATAAGCGAACTGCGGCCTAATCATAGCCTCATTTATCCATATTGCTATATGAGGCCTAAGTACACCCGTCGTTCCCCTCATCTCTGAAAGACAAAGACTATCCAGTTTTCTTCTTTTTATAAATTATATATAGCCGCGGTTATATTTCGTTTAACTGAAAGTTCGTGCGTTAGTCGCAAGAATCAATCAAATCGACGACAGTATGGATTTTCCCATCGCTGTGACATTTCGATAAATCGCTAGCACAACCACGTCGTCTCAGCAACTTTTGCGGTTCAAATAACAGAGAGTCGATCGACATACTCCACAGAAGCGGCGATGGGAAGATTTGCCGGAATCTCCATTTCTGTCACCTGTTCTCATGGATGATGTACTTTTATGAAAATCTGAACAGACCCAACTCTCGAGTTCGTGAAATTTGATCCCATTTTCTTAAAAAGCCCAACTTGGTAAACTCACCCTTTTAAGGACTCTGTACAACTTTGAAGTTTCTGTTTGGCCTTCCATTTACTCATAATAGCTGTTCCAAAAGGGAACTATTTTAGTATGGTCGCCTCGAGTAATAGAGCAAATACCTTCACAGCATTCGAAAAGTGCGTTATTAAGAGTTACCAATTGGGCTTCTATATCCAAATGAGTCCTTAGTCGCCTAGAGCCCTGCCTTTTGCTACCAAAAAGTACACTGAACTTTGTCCAATCCGTTTTCCTAGCATTCCGTCTTTGTATTACTATGTTCGCCCACAATAGTCAGCGTAAATTCTACGTAACGGTGTAGTGAGATTTTGTCTCAAGTCCACGAATCTCTAACTACAAATCCGGGTGAAGCCAGATACTAACACTATTATCAGTGCAGAGCTTTTAGAATTAAATAGTTGTCCAAAAATTCTTGAAAAATGAAACACAATTGAAGGGAAGGTAATCACATAAAAAACACCCAAAATCTTTTATATGTGAAGCGTCCAGCTTCTAGTTTCTCGACTTGCTTCGTTGCGGGATGGAGCCACTTTTCATATTACTAAAGGCGGATTCATGTTTCAATTTCATGTGACCAGACTCATACATAACTTGTTCTCCTCTCTTTGTTCTTACTATGGACACTATCACACTGGACATCCAATTATTTATACATTCCTCTAAGCAAATGATATTTTCACTACGTCTTCCAATAAAATTGGTCTTTAGCAACTTGTCCAAAAGTGACATGGTCTTCTCACGCAACCATAGTCTCTGACTGAATCGGAATAAAACGGAGTCTTCTCTGGTGGACCCAATGATACAGCAATAAAGATTCTCAGTGACCTCCCGTGTGCAGCGTCATTTTGGTATCCCGGGTCAATACTATCAGCCAACAATGAACTGTCCCATGAAATTGCTTCATATGTCAGCCCAAGTTTGCAATCAACATGTCAATCAAAGTTTGAGCAGGAAACTAGCAAAAAGGTATGCGCGGAAAATAGGGTTAGGTGGGCAGTGGAAACTTTTAAAAGACTGAAATCATCCGCAGTAGATGGCATCGAGCGCTACTCCAGAGAGGCCTAGAAACAATCTTAGAGTCTTTTCTAAAAGTGATAAGGGGCAAAGTAGCCCTGGGATATATACCAAGGTCATGGAGGCGAACAAAAGTGGTCTTTATTCCGAAAGTGGGTAAAAAGGAACCTTTTCACCTTATTTAAAATCGTTCGTACTCAAAACGGTGAAGAAGGTAATAAACAACTACATTAGAACTAACGTTTTAATGCATAATCCCCTACACCAGTGTCAAAGCGCTTACCGGGCAGGACGTTCAACTGGAACTGCTCGGTATCGGCTGACAGATGTACTACGAGTTGGCATAGAAATAAAAGAAATAGCACTTTGTGCGTTTTTGGATATCGAAGGAGCATTCGATAACACGTCGTACACAGAGATACAAGATGCCCTGAGCCGCAAGGGAGTAAGAAACACTCTGGCTTTTTAAATGGGCAAAGTTTTAGAGAGTAGGCAGATAGAAGTACTGACAGATACAAATTCCCTATGTGATAGAATCCAAACTGGATTAACGGTTACTAGTGCCTGGTGCAGGAAGGCGGGACTGCGTATCAATCAAGTCAAAAGTACCATAGTAGGAAGCGTAAGCTTGATCACCTGAGAGCCATAAGCTCACCTGCCATGGAACTGAAACACAAAACAGAGCTCAAACTCTGGAAGACGCATGTCAGAAACACTTACGCTACGAAGGCCCCGATGACTTGCAGGTTCATTGCAATAATAAGGCCAATTATTTATACATCGGGCAATAATCTGAGCAGAAAGAACAGAATTCAGCACACAAGCCATGCAGTTACATAAACTGCAAAGACTGCGTGCCCAACGGCATCCCTGGGGCCAGAACTCTTCTGTGGAATTGGAAATGGGTTTATGGTTATGACACTAAAAAATGAAGAAGAACGGCTAACGGAACTATACTGGACGTGCATACCAGAAATGGAGCAGTCCAGGGTGCTTGCTTGCGAACCCAAGCGCACAAAGGAATGTTTAAACCTCACTAAGAAGAACCTGGGAATTTTCACTGATCACCACTGACTAAACCATCACTTATCTATATCTACTAACCCTGCCTGCATGTTCGAAACCTACATATGCGTTCTGGGACAGTGTCCGGTACTTGTGCAAAGTAGATCGTGGTACCTGGGAGAATACTTAATATCAGATGCAATGTTGAAAGATTTGGAAATAAAGACTATACTAGAATTCCTAACGGTTATAGGCTTGCTGACATACTATAGCTAACAGGTACACTGTAACCAGTAAAAGTGGCACAATAGTTCTTCAAGGACGCAGAGCAACTTTCCTTAAGAGAATAATAGTAACTCCCATAACAGAATAATAACAATAATTCCAGATCACTCACCGAATCCCAACAGAGCACCCACACAGTACGCATTACATTGGAATGGTTTTTGGGTGTTGCCCGCCAGCTTGATGAATGGATCACCGCCGAAGGTACCCGCCATGCCACTACACCTCACATGAATTTGCGGATGTTACAGAAGAGGAAGTTCCCGGAGCCATAAAAAGCTCAAAGAACTAGA
Source organism: Hermetia illucens (assembly GCF_905115235.1). Classification (NCBI taxonomy): domain Eukaryota; kingdom Metazoa; phylum Arthropoda; class Insecta; order Diptera; family Stratiomyidae; genus Hermetia; species Hermetia illucens. The sequence continues at coordinate 92,383,022 of NC_051849.1, read as the reverse complement.
GGGTCCCTGGTCTGGATCAGGTGCAGAATTTCCGGTATAAGAAATTTACCAATATACACAGTCGGTTGGCATATAGCATAAATCAAATCATTCGTCGGCCGGAGGGATTTCCACTCTTCCTCACTGCGGGAATTATCTACATTGTCCCCAAAAAGAGACAGTGCAGGACCCCGCCGACATAAGGCGATTACTTGCTCACCAACCCTCCACAAATTCATAACGCCTGTTATTAGTTGAAGGGTTAATGCGCGCGTCATTTCAGTTCAAGCGGTTGCAAAGAGCAACTGATTATCGACTCGGTAGTTGTAAGACAAAATAGGACAACTAGAAACCGAAGAAACCTCTTTAGCTGCTATATAGATTATGCCAAGACTTTCGACAGCGTCCCACACACCTTGCTAATCGATGTGCTACGTCTGCATCTTATTGATCCCTAACTAATAAAGTTTTTGGCCACAGTCAGGGAACCACCTAATCAATGCGTTCATTTGGGGATACTAATACCTCAGAGCCTATCCATATATAGAGAGGCATCTTAAAGAGGTATTCGTTGAGGCCCATTTGGTTTTCCATGGTGGCTGGCACCGTTTTGCAATAAAATATGGCCTAGCACTTGGCACGTGCGAGCTTACACCCTTGATGTACTTAGATGAGACCTTAGAAGCCTTTTACGAATAGTAGACATGTTCAGCCGTGGTATTCGAATGGAATTTGATACTTATCCAAGGCATCTACGGAGATCATTATGAGCCGCATGCCTAGGATTTGTTCAGGGAGGCCATGCTCGAATTAATGATCTGAAGGATGATCTGCTGTCCGAATTCCTGTAACTAGGAAAGCTTGTACTGAAATCGTATCTCTCGGGGAAAAATAAAATAAGCGCATTGGATATATTCACTCTCCCTTCACTGACTTTTGCATTCGGAATATTGCCGTGAACGGGAACCGATCTGAAAAACATCCAGCAGCGGATACGGACTACTAGGTCCAAACTCTGCCGTGCCGTTTTTGGCAGCAATTTGTCGATTTGCATTTGTCGAACAGATGGCTGTGTGCTAGGGAGCTTTTTGCTAAGACGGATTCATATGTGCCATTCACCTGACTTATAATGAAAAAGAGGGTGGAAAACGACAGAATGGGCAGTGGAGAATGTGTGGTTCGGCGTCAGAACCGTTGGATCATCTAATTTCCGACTGCACTGTAATGGCAATGCAATACACGAACAGGCATAATGCTGTATATAAGGTAATTCATCAAAACCTTGCGTCCAAGCATGAGCTAATCACGGGAACATGTCCGGTTTACCGATATGAACGGCAAGCAGAACTTGATAATGTTGCTTGCGGCATGTATTGGGACCGGATCTAAGTGATCGCCACATTTCACACAACAAGCCTAACATGCTGTTAGTTAACAAAACGGGTCGCTTCGCGTTTATTATTGATGTTTCCATCCCCCATAATTGCAACATTAAAAGAAAATACGTTGAAAAGAAGGTGAAATATGAGCTACTGGGTCGGGAGATCTGAGAAATTTGGCGTCTTGAACGGGTAGTTGTAATTCTCACGATATTGTCAGCTGCAGGTATTGTACCTAAATCCCTCACGGTCTCCCTTGATTTCCTGAAACTCTTACATAGTCTGGTTCAAACCATGCATAAGTACACGTTCTGTATAGACGCTCGATGTTGCGGGGAGTTCTCGACGGATTCTCCCACTAACCTAACACCGGCCACCACCACCAGCAATTCGTTGTCTTTTAAATAGGTAGGATCGTCCGAGCCTCAATGCTTGACACTGAGTGCTAATATTAGGTAAAATCCGGCATCTGCCGAGATTGTGACAACTAGAAAATAAAGTCTGCACTCCGAAACCTACCGCTCTGTCGCCCTGGTCGGATTTGAAAAGCAATAAGCTCCACCCCGGATTAATGAGGATGAAGATATAATGCTGTATCACTGACATACTGCGGTATGAATACGTCCGAAATGAGGACATCCACGAGCAACCTTGAACTTGATAGCCACTGTAGTCACTGGGGCATTAGTACAACCCGTAAACTGCAACGTCGATGATAAATCCCTCTAAAATTTGAACATTCTAATCTTTCTTCCCGCAATTTCCTGCCGACAACTAAATTTTTACCACTTCCTGTCGTTAATCATAATATATTATTGCATTTAGTAAGCTTACTATTTTCATCGGATGAATAAATAAGGGAAACTTGTCAGTACTAACAATCCTAACTCTTTCAGTATTTCAAGGTCGATAAATTCCCTAAGCTACTTCGATTCCCAAAGGATTTTTGAAACTTCTGGTGCCGGATTCATCTGAAAATTCACCGAAGGATTTGTTACTCTTAACCATACTCAGCAGTAAAGTGAGAAACCAAGTGTCCCACATAAAAAAGTAAGTTAAACCAAGTAATTAAGATGATATTCTTCCAATGCTTAACGCAACGTCAAACAATGGAAAAAAGCAATTTCTTTGAAATTTCCTTAGCATTGCTAAAAAGAAACTTGGAAAGTATCAGGTGCGACTTTCTAGTTTCTCCGCAATATCATTAAAAATGTTTATTCATCATCATTCAAACTGGCGCCCATAGAAAAGTTTTCATTTTTTGTAATGCACGTCTGTCCTTCTTATATAATAAATAAAAAGAAACTTTTCCTTGCTGACGGTCACTAAATTAAATCAGGCAATAATATAAAAAGGACCCAAGTGTAATATCATTAAAATTATTCATTAACTAACTAGGAAGCTGCTATCTAGCTCCGTAACAAAATTTCAGTTCTGAAAATTACTGGCTAATTTTAAACAGTGCTAATTGGCTTCTGTGTTAGACTAATCACCCCTCAAAATAATTTAGGAGTTTCTGTTCCTACCGTTATTGTATTTTCGCTGTGAAGGTCAAAATAAGTTCTCTGAAAAGAAGTAATGGAAATTAAATTAATTCCTAATGCCTGTACTTATCTCCAATAACAAAAACTTTGCATTATTCCACGTGTGTACGTATACTGGAAGCTACTTACTCCCTTCTTCAATACTACGTATGTAAATGAATATACGTATATATAATATATTAAGCTAAAAGGGTTCGGACAGGCAGGGCAAAGTTGCTGAATGGCAACGGTCTTTGCCATTTCCAAACCAGGTCCGCTCACACCTCCCAATTGGTAGCCCCGGATAATCACTAGTCAACCTGGTAGTGAACTAATGTGTGCGGCGACAACCACGACGACCCGGCATGGCATTGCTTTATGATTCGGCATACGATTCGGAATAGGTTGCATATGAGCTGACAGCTCTCGCTTTCTGTTACCTTAACACTTGAGAGTAATATATCGTGAAAATGGCTTTCAGGATAATGTCACAGCTGTCTTCGTCCTAATAATAACCTTGGTAGGGCTGCAAGTACGTCCAAAGCTGCGACACCATTGGCAGAGCAGGCTCAGTTGAGATGGTCTCCTGACTAACACCTGAACGCAAATTTCCAACCCACGCGTGACCTCCCAGCTCACATTCACAATCACGGGGATACCTTAAGGCAACTGCACGTTATAGCGGAGATAGTGGCTTGCAGCTGAGACCCAAATTAAAATGACAGCACTAACAACACCATCAGCAACAATAAACACAACGGCAAAACGGGCAATATTCGATATTTAAAAGGAGCAACAATCACCACGCTGACTACTTTTGGCAGCTAAAATGGGAAATTCTACTATAAACCACGTTTTTAAAAAGCACCAAGCTCCGACGATTACCTACTGATAAAGTAGAAAGGCTCACTGTTCCAACGGTGAAGGCGACTGGATGTGAAAAAGGGAATGACACCATAGAGGCTAACAATCTTGGCAGCAAAAAAGGAGAGATGCTATTGAATTTGAGGCCGGAAAAGAACTACGGGAAAATATGGCAAACTCCTCCTTTGTAAGTAAAAAAAAGGCGACGAACTCCCCAACCAGAGGGAAATGTGAGCCTTTCACCGGAGAAGATAGACCTCTCCGAAAACCAAGAGTAAGTGAGGAAAAGCTACTCAGAAAATGCGGGGTGCTCCTACGGAAGATGAAGGCTACTGCCATTGTCCAATGATGTCAAAAATGGCGTAAACTGCTGGAACTTATTGCACACCAGTGAAACTCCGACATTGTTAACGCAGCCCCTAGTTGAACAAAACGCAGTACTCCCAGCTCGGCAGAAGGGGAACAAACAATCGGCAAAAGGATTTTCTTGTCAATTACTAAAAATTATAGTAATATACTATTACTAACTTTATTTGAATAGGTATCAGTTTGGAGGGTATTTCGGAGCCTAGGCACCATATAGTGGCAGCCCCTTGATTTTTTCCAGATTTTTCGGTTTGGTAGTTCCTGAGAATGGGTTCGTTAAAAAAATGACCACTCACTATATACGTGAGCATTTACAGTTCCCACCTTTCTACCAAATTTGGTGTCAATCGCTTTAACCATCTCCAAGATAAATGCGTGTGACTGACAGACAGACAGACAGACGGACAGACAGTAAACCGATTTTAATAAAAGAAAGTTTGCGATTGCCACTGTCCCTGAGAATACAGAGATAGCCAACTTCTCCATTGCGTGAACATAAAGATCTGGTAGATTTTATGTGCTGAGCATACGAACATATAGCAGGGGTTTGCAAAGAGCAGAAAGGAAGCACTTTGTGTTACAAGTATGGCGAATCCGGGCACAAAGCGAAGACTTGTTAGTCGGCAAGATACTGTGACTTTTGCAAGGACCGCAGTCTGTAGAAAGAAGACATAGGTCATGTCCCTGATGCGGGGTGTTGCCAGGTCTTCAAAGAAGAATTACAAAAAGCGAAATCTCAAGCACCATGTCCTGTAGACAAACATGCTTAGGAGTGTAACTCATGGAGCAGATGTTCCAAGAAGGAAGAGCTGACTTGTTGTTTCCCACCATCTTGTTATGTCAATGTATCGGGTACTGCTACCATTTTGGGGAGAGTGCGGACCCATGGACGAGAAGACTGCTTCATTTGGGTTCATTGTCCGGAAGTGCCGTTTTTCAGCGTTCATCTCATACCGAACCAACCTATGAAAGCTTCTCGGAATAGGCTCTGAGATAGGAAACATGGAAGGAAGAATTCTAGTGGGAAGAGACTTTAACAACGAAGCCCTTGAATAGAGTATGCCTAAACCAGATTCTAGAGACACACGAATTTTGGAGATGGCCGCCAGGACAGGACTTATTGTCCTAAATATCGGTAGCACTCCGACATTCCCTGGTTGTAAGGTGATGATGAAACTTTTACGGAGGTCTTATTGTGAGCGATCGAACCGGGTTGCAATATTTAACGAAACTCTCTCAAGAGGGGTAAATCAACCACAGAACTTCAGCGGAATCGCTAGTTTATTCAACGATGAGCCTTATTACCGCAGCTTGTAATGCATCGACTCCCAAAGGGAAAGTGTGTCCGGGAAATTACCTATGTACTAGTGGATGACTAAAATGGCAAGCCTACGAAGGAGGTGCCTCAGACTTGCACGAATAGCTCAGCGTGCAAGGTATAAGGGTGGAAATGGAATTCCGCCGCGAAATCAACAGGCAGAAGGCATGCTCCTGGAAGGAACTAATCAACGAGATTAACAAAAAACTCAGTACCCATCGGTCACCCTGTTCTATGAAAGCAACGAAGAAGAAAGAAATCGTGCAGGCCCTTTTTCCTGTCCACCCCATCCGAACTGACGCTGTCGATGAAAGAGTGATTACTAAGGAATGCCCATTCTTCACTTCAAAGGAACTGGAAGGGGCGATCCTGTCTCCAGCGGACAAAAAAGCAAGACAACCGGTTGGTATCCTCAGCGAAGTATTAAATCCCTTATGTAAATACAAACCGAACTTGTTACACAACGCATCCAACACAAATTGAACAGTGGGTGTTTCTCCTTCCAACTGGAAGGTGGCGAGACTTGTGCTGATAAGCAAAGGCATAGGCGTATCGTCTACTCAGTACGTTGAACACAACACGGAAGCTGCTTGAGAAGCTAATCAAGCCAGGACTGACTGACGCAATATGTGCTACGGGAGACTACTTACCAAGACAACATGATTTTAGAACGCGGGTGCCGAGGGCTGGTTCAAAGGACCGTGCCCTACTCTACAAGACACGAGAAGGACAGCGCAGATTGCAGGTACGAGATACCTAATGAATTGCATCTGTTCGAATAAGCGGATGATATTGCGGCACTAGTTACCGCACACGTAATTAAGGAAGCTCTGTGCACACTGGAAATGGTAATGCGGCGAGTAAGTAGGTGGACGGCCAAACATGGATTCTCGTTAGCTTTGGAAAAAATTGAAGTGGTTGTATTCTTCAAGGAGAGAGTTGCAACAGTCTTTCCTATTCAGGTTGGTGAAACCACGGTTTTGTCGAAACCAGCGGTGAAGTACCTCGGCGTGATAATAGACACGAAGACAACCGGCTGATGTCCAATATGATGTTACCATAATAGTAACATCGAACGGAAATACGTGGAGAAGAAGGTGAACTATGAGCCATTAGCTCGGGAAATCAAAGAAATTTGGCGTCTCGAACGGGTGGTTGTGGTTCCCATAATATTGTCAGCTACAGGTCTACTTAAATCCGTCACGGCTTCCCTTGATGTCCTGGTACTCTCACACAGTCTGCTTCAAACCATGCAGAAGTACACCATTCTGCATATGTGTTCGATGTTGTTCTCGACGGATCCAACCACTAACCTACCACTGGCCACCACCACCAGCGCTTCTTTAGTTTTTAAGTAGGTAGGATCGTCCGAGCCTTCGTATTAAGTAAAATCAAAAAATGCCGAGATTATGACAACTCGGAAATAATAATTAATCATTCAAGTGTTCAAGTGTGTTAGAGGGCTTCATTCAACCGTATCGATACACTATAGGATTACAATACCCTGTAGGAGGCAATGTGGTCAGCATTGCGCTTGCCCGAGATTATTACCCTGATTTGGTCAGGTTCTCATTCACAGCTGAGTCGATTGATATCCGACGTCAAATCAGGATACAAATCCCACTGCCACCAGTGAGATTTGAGCCGCGACCTTCCATACGACAGCCTTGTGCGCTAATCACTCAGCTATCTGAACCACCTTTAAACTCCACGTAAATTTATTTCACTCACCGTATGCGTGGGATTTCATAGTTCCCATAAGTCCACCAAATTTTCTTCGCATCGGTTTAGCCGTTTTGCACAAAAGAGCGTGTGGCAGACAGACAGTCAATAGATTTGAATCACCTTAAAATAATCATTTTGAGAAAAACATAGTTGAAAACAAGTCAGGAATCTGGAAGCTAGACGCTTCAGGTATAAGAAGTTTTGTGCAATTGCTGTAGTACCTAGCACGTAATGTACATTCATATACAGTATCCCTCTATATCAACGTAGAAACCCTACGAATGCAAATTTCAAAGAACACATGAAGGATATATAGTACATTGATATTGATTTAAAAACAATGATTAGAAATTATATTCGCAGTATACCTGATCACATGAGAGATGCAATTAAACACGGAGACGGGATTATACGTATTAAACATAAGGAGATCTTCTGCTTCAACAATATTACACACATACTATATGTCATGTCATGTCATAAATAATAAAGCCCTGTTTTGTTAATATAAAATGAAAACTTTGGTTGTAATTGCATATTGGATATTTTCTCAATGGTCAGATACTATGATATATTATATCAAAATATTCACTTCCCGCACTACTGACATTCGAAGTTTTTGAATTTGAGTATCTTCTATAAGATATTCTCCTCCATCCGGCCGGATAGCCCCATGCGTCCACAACATCATACCAAAGAGGCTTCACTCCAGGCAAATCAGAAAGAGATCAGACTTTCTCGCTGCGGAAAACGGTTGGAATATGCCCATCAGTTGCACCATTTTTTCATCGATTTTAAAGCCGCCTATGATAGCATAACCAGGGTAAAACACGGCCATAAGAGAATTCGGTATCCCAACGAAATTGATAAGACTGACTAGGCTAACAGGATCACTCTCGAGACCATTCAATATCAACAACGGCCTAAGACAAGGGGATGCCCTATCATGCGTCGTCTTTTACCTGGCCCTGGAGAAAGTGATACGCGATGCTGAACTAAATGCAAGAGACAGCATCCTCTTCAAGTCCACTACTGGCCTACGTTCACGATATTGAAATCATAGGAAAAACAACCGGAGATGTACAGACTACCTTCATCCAGATCGAGGAGGCGGAACGAGATCTTGGGCTGCACATTAATGAAGATAAGACGAAGTACATGTTGGCAAAACCAAAACTAACAGAACGAACGACATCGAATCACACTGATCAAACGAAAACAATGAAGATATGAGACTACAATTTTGAGACCGTTGAAAATTTCTCCTTTCTAGGGGCAAAAATCAGAAGTTATAGCAGCTATGGCGATGAAAACCGCGTACAGTTGTTGCCTGCTAACAGAGCCTATTTCCGCTTACAAAAACCATTGCGCTCGAAACGTCTTACCATAGGATCAAAGCTCTTACTGTGCAATACTATGATCTTGCCGGTCCTTATGTATTCCTCGGAAACCTGGGTTCTCAGCAAAGAAAACTGCGAACTCTTGTCCGCGTTCGAGAGAAGAATCCTCCGAATAATTCTTCCCACGAAATTTAGGGTCAGTTGGTACAACCATCTCTGGAAAAATACCTGTAACAGACAGACAGACAGACTAAACGATTTTAATAAGGTATTATTTTACACAAAACCTTAAAAAGAGGAATGTATAGTACATTTATACACAAGTAGAATTACTTGAAACCAAAAAGACGGTTCGCTTATTGACTAAAATATATTAAAAATTGCTTAAATAATTTTATTTTTCCATGAGACAATTATCAAGATAAGAATAAACCCATCTTCTGGTAAAATTCTTGAAGACAAATTATCTACTATTCATCCCTTTTCAGGTGCAATAAAAATGTTGTGTAACTTCCATCTGAAGCTGAAAGATATATCTTACCAAACCGAGCATCAATCAAAGCACGTAGGCCACAAAGATGTACAAATAAACGACACTTCATTGGAAAGGAAAATCTACGGGCGGAAAACACAGTCTTTGAAACTCCCCTTTACCTCGGTACCGACCTCCATATGTAAGTCGCCCCTAAATACAAATTGATACACTTTCTCTGTAAAAAATATCGCATTGTACTGTTTCCGTTAACTGAGGAACACCGAACGTTGGCAAAAGGATCGAAAGTGATTTGTATGATTCCCTGGAGAGTATCGTAGAGAAATTGCCTTGGCTTTCGTTGTTTGCTCCCTCCTTAGTTCAAGTGTGTACATTACAAATAGAGTCAATAAGAAATTTAGTTGAATTTCAAAGTGAATGAACGAATGCAGAGCAAGTGAAAGGATGTAGATACATATGTAGACAGCCTGTAAAACGCGAACACACCTATCTAGATTACGTACTCGTATCAGGAAGGTTTTGTAAGCATTTTCAATCGTAATTTCAGTGTCTGGTGTGGAAAACGGATAGGTAAATAACGGAGTCAATATTTTGTGGAAAAGAATCGTAATCGAGAATTGATAGAATCTATCAAGATCTAGGATTTGCGGATGAAGTGGATTCTATACGAGTGCATGTTCTTCTATGTACATACCTATATGTTCATACACACTCCTGTCTGAATTAAATATGAAATTGAAAATTTAAACCCCTGCTTTAGGGCAATTACAATTGAAACGGGGGACGTAATAGAAGATCTTCCGTTGGTAAGACGTTGACACATACTCAAGTTGAATATTCTGACTATTAACCGCAGTATACAAAGGCAGACACCACTTTTTCCAGATTATATTGAAGGAATTTATTTAGGTTCATTTAAACCGGTTTCATAATATTAGAAAGTATTTTGAACATAGTACTAACAAAAACAAGAAAATCTGCTGGAGAAGTCTCTATGTAATGTTTATCAATAACATCTTTACTCTACAAAATTCAAGCCCAATATACTACGAATTAAGGACTATTACAAACGCCAGCAACCGAGAGAGCACCCCATCTTATCTTCAAATCGAACTCACAATTGAAATCACGGTGTTCGGATAGCTGAGTGGTTAGAGCACAAGGCTGCCGTACGGAATGTCGCGGTTCAAATCTCACTGGTGACAGTGGAATTCGTATCGTGATTTAACGTCTGATACCAGTAGACTCAGCTGTGAATTAGTACCTGAGTAATAATCCCGGCGAGCGCAATGCTGACCACATTGCCTCCTACAGGGCACTGTAATCCGGTGCAGTCTCGAACGAAGTGCTCTAAAAATCTTCAAAGTCTTGATCGAATCCTGGAAAATTGGTCCCAATATTTTGACAGGAACAGGCAAAACGAAGGAAACCTCGTCCGGACGGATTTGTTATCGACAACAGAGGTGACCTTGCTGACACTGAAATTCTACGGTAGGGGTTCGAAAAGTAAGTGGTATTGAAAACAATGTAGCAAGAATGAGCTCCGGGAGCTCCAGGACGAAATGACGCTTTACTACCGTTGCTTTGTAGGTAGATCCTTATATAAGGAAGTTATACTGAGGCAATTGGCCTACGAGGTAGCTATGGAACGCATAGACTTTAGGGGGAGGAGCATACGAGGGGAAACGTTGCGGCAATTTCAAATTCTCCGAGGACAGGGATATCAACGCAATAAAGACGTAAACAACTATCATCAGGTCATGAAGCAGAAGATACAGATAACAATGATTTTAGAAGTATATATCACATCACGAAATAACTAGCATGTGACAGGAACTGAAGAAATGGTCCTTAACCGCTGAATTCCCGCCTCCTCTAGATGAAAGCATCGAGGTCAGGTTTGCAACTTATCACGAATATTATTTCTTCTTGTTATCGATGACGTTCTTCATATTTGGACATGTAAGGCTTCAAGTGACCATGAAATCTTTCTTTAAACTCGTCCACTAAGCTAATGACATTTGTTCTCTCCCCCACCTTGGCCAATTGGCTCTGAATTTGGAGAAGGGGGAAGAAGGGTCTGTTTGAAGACTAGGTGTCAAGGTTCTTAATCTGACTGGTCATTATACTCTCCCTATCTGCATTGATGGATAGATCATCGAAGATGTCGATTAATTTGTTTATCTCAGGAGAGTAGTTTCTACTGACAGCGGTAAGGACGTGATATCACTCAACTTATAGTCGCCTTTGCTACTTTGCCTAAAATCTGGAAATTCAGTTATCTCGACTTCAACATTAATCCATACTCATGCAGCTTCAAGTATAGCTATATGGGAGATGCGCACGGAAAGTAACCATCACTGTTACCCCAAAGCTCGAAACCTTCACCAGAGCTTATCTGATATATACCAAAGGCATACTCATCATCATCATCAACGGCGCAACAACCGGTATCCGGTCTAGGCCTGCCTTAATAAGAAACTCCAAACATCCCGGTTTTGCGCCGATGTCCACCAATTCGATACCCCTAAAAGCTGTCTGGCGTCCTGACTTACGCCTCGTCTTCTTTTTCTAACATAGATATTGCCAAAATAAACTTTCCGGGTGGGATCATCCTCATCCATACGGATTAAGTGACCTGCCCATCATAACCTATTGAGCCGGATTTTATCCACAACCAGACGTTCATGGTATCACTCATAGATTTCGTCGCTACGGCTACGGAATCGTCCATCCTTATGTAGGGGGCCAAAATTCTTCGCAGGATTTTTCTCTCGAACGCGGCCAAGAGTTCGCAATTCCTCTTGCTAAGAACCCAAGTTGCCGAGGAATACATGAGGACTAGCAAGATCATTGTCTTGTACAGCAAGAGCTTAGACCCTATGGTGAGACGTTTCGAGCGGAACAGTTTTTGCAAGCTGACATAGGCTCTGTTGGCTGACAACAACCGTGCGCGGATTTCATCATCATAGCTGTTATCGGTTGTGATTTTCGACCCTAGATAGGAGTAATTGTCAACGGTCTCAAAGTTGCATTCTCCTATCTTTATTCTTCCCGTTTGACCAGTTCAGTTTGATGTTGTTGGTTGTTTGTTTTTCGGTGCTGACGTTGCCACCATTTATTTTGTCTTTCCTTCATTGATGTGCAGCCCAAGATCTCGCGCCTTCTGCTCGATCTGGATGGAGATAGTTTGTACGTCTCGGGTGATTCTTCCCATGATGTCGATATCGTCAGCATAGGCCAGTAGTTGGGTGAACTTAAAGAGGATCGTACCTCTTGCATTTACCTCAGCATCACGGATCACTTTCTTGAGGGTCAGGTTAAAGAGGACGCATGATAGCGCATCCTTTTGTCTTAGACCGCTGTTGATATTGAATGATCTCGAGAGTGATCCTGTTGCTTTTATCTGACCTCGTACATTGGTCAGGGTTAGCCTAGTCAGTCTTATCAATTTCGTCGGGATGCCGAATTTTCTCATGGCCGTGTACAGTTTTACCCTGCCTATGCTATCATAGGCGGCTTTAAAGTCGATGAATAGATGGTGCAACTGTTGTCCATATTCCAACAGTTTTTCCGTCGCTTGCCGCAGAGATGAGGATACTCCGGCCTGATATAATTTAGAATAGGTCACAGATTAAGAAGAGGCGATAATTGCATTGCTGGCTACGTGATGTGACAGAACCCACTATGCAAAAATGATCGACGGATCAGAATGATTGAGAAGAAGTGCAAGCTTCTCGGGAAGTCGTGGAGACTGTTGAGGCGCCTCTCCACAAATTGTGAGCGATGACGTATAGACGTGATTAGCCCTCCTGATACCCATGGATATTAATCACTTTGAAGCCTTCGGAGTTAATTTGTATCAAACAAGTTTCCGCCTAATACAGTAATTTAGAAGGGCAAAAGCAGAAGGGCTTATTTTGAGCACCATGGTGAACGCACACCCTTATTATTCAGAATTCTTTTGTAAATATTTAAAAGCATATAAAACCTCAGCTTATTTGGAGCAAGAAACAAGACCAGGAGCTGGGAGCTGACCGCTTCAGGTATGAAAGGTTTTATGTATTTCTTAAATAAAGACATTTGAATGTGCATTTGTCCTATTAGCACGTAGCACGTAATATATGCATATATTATGTGCGAGTATCCAGTTTCGGGTGATATTGACATTCATAATCTTGAATTTGCAAAGAAGCGACAATTTTGACCTATTACAACTTTAGTGATAGTGCGATCCACCAAACTTGGTAGGATTATGCTCTATATTACTACGAAATTTCGTATTGCTGGGATGGACTTAAGGGGGGTTTTGCAGCCAATTATTAAAAATTACAGTGATATACTATTATTAACTTTATTTGAACAGATATCGGTATGGAGGATATTTCAGAGCATAGGTGCCATATAGTGACAGTCTCTTGATTTTTTTTCAGATTTTTCGGTTGAGTAGTTTCCGAGAATGGATTCCCTAAAGAAATGATCACTTTCGATCCCCCGCACTCCACAGATTTCCAATAAATGACAAAACTAAGACAGAAAGTGCTGACCGAGACTTTTTATTTGATACCCAACATAACTATATTTGGTAAAAACAAATTTACAACCCCCTTTTGCATGTATAGGGATCCACCTTAAATTCGACGTAAACGGATGTACCTCACTGTATTCATGAGCGTTCACCGTTCCCAACTTTCCACCAAATTTGGTATCAATCCCTATAACCGTCTCCGAGAGAAATACGTGTGACGGACGGACAGACAGATGGACAGCAAACCGATTTTAATAACATTTTTACACAAAAAAATGAACCAGATCAGACATTCGGCAACGATCCCGGGTCCGAAAATCTTCATTTTGTTTTAATGTAATGTACCAGGTGCGCTGAAAAGTTCCTAGATTAGCACACACATAATGCTAGCATGGTATTAGACAAACAGGATATGACTCCATACTACAGACGAATTGTACTGGAAAATCCACCCTCTTCGCAGGTCGATCACTTGGCCTCTGAAAAGGACCAACTATTGTTTTTTGCTAGAAGAACACAAATCCTCCAAGAAAGTCACCAAAAACTCTAAACCAAAGGGCCATTTCCGACTAAAGTCAATGCCAACGACCTAACGACTGAGAAGCATCCCAAGTAGAACCTACCATTCAAATTACTACAACGAATGGGAAGAAGAAGCCAAAACGAGTACAAGTAGATAAAATTGCGAGCTCATTTCAAGAAAAAATTAGAATGCTCAAAAACAAAGTTAACACGATGCCTTCAAAGTCCAAATCGGTAGATAATGGGTCGAAGGTAACTTACCAAGCTGATGAAGAAAAATAAACAAAATAGACCAAAGTAGCAAACAGAAGGCAAAAAGGCAAAGTTGGTAGTCCTGATGTCTTTACTGATAACTGTAACAAACCGGCGAGTGATTTTTCGCTCTCCCGCCAGGCCAGCTAAAAGCAAATTGAATAATATCCTTACTACTCCGAAACAGCCGGCGCCTCCAATAAAAGTTTCTCATGTTGAAACTATTGCTGATGAAACTGATACTAAAAGCTCTATATGAATGTGATTCCTATGAAAACAAAGGTAGATAAACGTGCCTAGTAGTAACTTCTATGGATTTTTGACAAAAACTAACAGGTAAGAAATCCAATGAAATATATTTAAAGAATAAAGTCTGTAGCTCAATAAAGACTATTGCGTGTGTAGCGAAGCGATACCGGACGCAGTGGAAGAGGGCTATTTGAAAGAGCGGGACTACTTCACACTGTGTCCTGTCAAGCAAAGTGATCAAGGCTACCGTCAATTCCAGAACCACAGCAACCTGCGGCCTCAAGCTTAGCATCTTTGGGACCATCAATCAATCAATCGAATATCAAATTTCCCCCTCAATCTCAAACGAATGAAATCAATTATTCATCGATTTCTTAAGAAAGCAGTTTTACGTAAACTGGACCTGTTTTTAACTTAGAATCATCATCTACGAATTTACAACGATTTCCACAGCCTGCACCCAATAAAAACAAGTCAGAATACCGGAAGCTCGCGCTTCGGGTATAAAAGTTTTGTGTTCATCTTATGTAAAAAACTTCAGCCCAAATTTTTCTATCCGTATATAGCTACAAATCCAACATAATCCTTCATATTTTTCCAAACTACAAGACATAAGAACATATTGTAGTCGTAGATGTTACCCTCACCCTAAACAAACAAACTGCCTATTTCCGAACACTGTACATATATATGCACATATATAAATTGATCGTACCCATATTTCCGATTTACTTCGTGCACAAAGGCATACATATGTACACATATAGCACGTATATTAAATACGGTTGGTTTAATGTGCAAATATATCTATCTGAATTAGACACTACCCACAAACTTCATTAGCACGCATATACTATATATCTACATACACACATGCTTGTTTGGAGTAATTGATATTTATATTCAAATTTCCAAAATATAGAACTATACTGTTACTAACTTTTGTGCAGATATCGGAACCGGATGTATTTTGGGGCCTAGATTTCGTAGAGATACACTACTGTGGTTTTTTTCAGATTTTCGGTTGGATATGTTCTGAGAACGAGATCCGTTTCACTTTTTGATGGTCATATTTTGAGCCCTCACTCCCCTATGTCTCACCCCATATCAAATATTTAAGTTTCGAAAAGTTCTATTTGAATCCTTTCATTTGATACCCCACATGGCCACATTTTATGAAAAACAATTTTGCACCCTCCACTCACATGTATGGGGAGGCCCTCCTTAAACTTAACACAAAATGGTGCCACTTGCTGCATGTAAAAGGAACAAACAACACGCTCACACCAATCACACGCTCTTACTAATTTTCCTGGCAATCGGTCCAGCCGTTTCCGAATAAATCGAATAAAATAAAAAAAAACTACGAACACTTGGCCGCGTTCGAGAGGAAAATCCTCCGTCCCCTACGTGAGGATGGACGATTCCGTAGCCTACATAACGACGAAATCTATGAGCGATACCATGACCGTCAAGTTGCGGATAAAATCCGGCTCAGTAGGTTACGATGCGCTGGGCACTTAATCGGAATGATGAGGATGATCCAGCCCGGAAAAATTTATAAGGGCAACATCTATGGTAGAAAAAGAAGACGAGGGAGACCCTGCCTGAGATGGAGCGATGGCATATGTCAGGGCACCAAAAAGCTTTTAGGGATATCAAATTGGCGGACCTCGGCGCAAAACGGGGGTGTTTGGAGTTCCTTATTAAGGCAGGACTAGACCGGATATCGGCTGTTGTGCCGTTGATGACGATAATAAATATTATTTTTTCTTGTGGAGACGATATATACATATATCATATACAAATATTCAGAAATAAAGTCTACCGCTCTCTATAGTTCTGAGTGTTGGCCAACTATAAAAGACAATGAACGGCGTCCTGCGGTAATGGAGGCGAAGATGTTGCTTTGGACTAGTAGCGTCACCCGTTTTGATTACAGATCGAGAATTCAATTGCCAATATTGATCTGAAGATCGAAGTCAATGATAAGCGACCAAAAGGCCTGCCGAAACAACGGTTACTTGATACGCTAGACGGGGATTTAAAATTACGACAAACCGACCCCGCTTGTGAACGCGACAAAGGCTGAAGAAAAAGAAAAAGGAGTGAGGAGCGACGAGAGCATGACAGCTCCGTGTCACATAGCTAAAAATTCCATTGCCCTCTATTTTTTAGAGAGCGATTTAAATAAATTATTTAATGGAAAACCCTGTATTGATAATAGTCAACTTCAGAGGCTTCACACTCTGAGTTTAATATTATTAGCAAATGCGAAAAATTTAACCTACAACAGATACATGTGACAGGCAGACAGACAGACAGACAGTGAACCGCTTTTAATAAGGATTTGTTTTACACAAAACCTTAAAAAAGGCTGGGGAGAAGTAGATTCTTCATGAATCAAATTTTAATATTTCACTGGAATGTCAATTATTCTCGTTAATTATGACGTCAGTATCTCATTTGTATGACCTAGGATGCGGTAAATTCGGTTTAGCCGTTTTAGAGAAAAGTACGTGTTGTTCACTTTTCGTTGTTTCGTTGTTTTACACAAAACCTTAAAAATGTTAGACCGCACCTCTTTCATTACACGCGGCTTCTCACGCGGCCAAGTAGAAAACCAGAAGACGTGGAATTCTTCGACTGAAGTTTCTAAATTGAGTGATAATAACAATAATTTTGTACCGTAGCGTTAATTAATATCAGGAATATGAAATGTGTGAAAATGAATGTTCGGAATATATTGAAAACCCATATATACCAAAGTTAGAAAACTGTGTTACTCCTTCTTTCGATGAAATTACTGAGTTTGATCACAAATGTGTAGAGAATCGTAATAACTGTGAATGGCCAGACGATACTGAATTTTTCTTCAGGTTGTTGAAACGGAATTCGGAAAACAAGTTAAAAATATAAGTCAATCTAGAACATTATCACTTGCGAAAGGTTGGCGATTGAAATTCTTCACCAAAAAGACTAAGTCTGTAACACTAAAAAGTGAAGAACTCCTCTCTTAGGATTCTTCAAATTTAATTTTGTAAAATGTTTTAATTAAATTAAATGTGTTCTTAATTAAAAAATATAACTTTACGAGATACTGAATCCCTCATGTGGTGAATCGAAATAGTGGAAATCTTAAAAGTCAAGGCTCCTTAGCCATTTATGCTACCAACTTCTTTTGAGAACCAGGAGAACATGTGTGAGGATCAATAAAGTCGGCAAAATTCTAAAAGTTAGTGAACTCAGCAGCTGCGGAAAACCTCAATGCAAGAGTTGTCAATCGATTGAAATAGGAAAAAACGTTTGCAGCTGAGACATCGTTTATGTGAAATGTGCACTTTGAAAATACGCTCCCCTCCAAATGCTTGGAAACAAACAAATTTTTAGGAAAAATGCACGAATAAATCTATAGAATCATAATCCAGGCCATAAGGACGAGTATTATGTTTCATCTGATAAAAAAATTATTAAAATCAATCCAGTAGTTCCTTAGAAAAATGACATTGACATACGACAATATAATGTAACATAAATAAGTAAAAAACAAAACCAATTTCGTTGTCCACCTCTCTGGCAATTGTTTTCTAACGACACAATCAACAATAAACTAAGAAAATTACTTGGAGCAGATTTTTTTCCAATTATTGATCAATAAATTGGTAAAATTACTTTAAGCACTTTCTTTTCGCGCGAAAATGGTAATAGTGAAAGTGGTCACTTTATGACATCTTTTTTCAAAAACAGAAATTACACATCTGATTCTACATATATATAAGATATGCTCCAAAATATATTATACATGATTTTGTAGCATATCTTATATAACATAAAGTTTAAAATTACATTCGTTTTTTAACGTAACGTAACGTAACGTAACGTAACGTAAACCCGTAATCTACGTTGCACGAGGCCCCTATTTGAACTGAACGCAGCATCTACATATGTACCGGCAAGCCGCAATATCATTAGTTCAACTCTGGACGTGGAAGGCATTGTATTTTTGTGTGCGATAAAGATGTCCATAAAATTCTTGCTCACAACCTTAAAAAACATATCTGGCCGGTTTGCCGCATCATTTGGTACTCCCATGTCCATGCCCTCATTCCTGACAATATTCACCGTTTTCCGCCGTGCCTTCCTCTGTTACCGGCTGAGAGCCTTCCTGGTTCATGGTGTCCGATCCGCTTGGCTTCATTTTCACATACCGACATTTGACTAGCAACGTCCAAGTTACCAGGTTCACTTTCTTCCGCTCTTTCCAGTAAAGCTGAAGGTCAAAATTCTGGCAGGCAGTAGTCCCCCTCCTTAGTGACTGAAATTTCCTTCTGCAGAGTAAATTATAGGATAGGATAGGATATAGGAAGAAATGAAAGAACATACAATTAGGTACAACCAACTCCGTCACTATGAAAAGATGGAGATTGTTTTTTAATCATAGTTTTAACAATACAAGCTTTCAATGTCTAAAAAGGTTAAGGCCTCATGATATGATGGAATAATCGTCCGCATAAATTATGAGAAATAGTGGACTGTAAGGATTCTCTCAACTTACTAGATTTTTTTAATCCGGCGGAAAAGCTACCAATCGGTAGCTGATAGGATGAATCTTTTTAGTCGGTATAAATCTTAAACTACGCAGTCTATCGGATATCTCTTCACTCATAAAGAAAAAAAGTATCTGACATGTACGCAAAGCCAATCTTTTTTCCGCTTCAAATCAACAAAATTTCTCAAACTCTACACAGGCCTAAAACATGTAATAATAAGGGCACTCAGTTTCAAATAAATTGCTTACGACAGATAAACAGGCGAACAGAGAATGGAGTTTAAGAACGGCATAGCATCGGAAGTTATCACCATGAAGTTAAATCGAACAAGATTCGCAACTTCCAAAAGTAAGTGGGATACAAGTCACCGCAACTGGCATATTCACACATATTCAAACAAAAGTGGAAAGTTTCAAAACATACTTTGGATTCCTTTTAATGCAAATTAACTCAACGAAATACCCATTGTTGAAGCTGACCATGACCCAAACAACCTTTGCGCTACGTACTATAAAAATGATAATTCAAATCCTTCATTCGCACGTTTACCGTCGGCACCCTATTCAATTCCTGAACACGTACGTTTACATACATACGCTTGTCATGAGTATTCCTGGCGAACCTGTCATACATTGAAAAGATTAAACCCTCGTTTTGCAATTCAAATTTCCCTGAATGATAATCACAGGGATTGCCTATCTTCGGGGCACTCCTGCTTTCTGCTCTAGAATGCTTGCCTGTGACACTTTGCTTTATTATCAAAATTTGTCACGATATGGATGCAAATGAAATTCCTTCTTTTCATTCAACCAACCGTTGTGGTGTCAATCCCGAACAAAATACTTTTAGTACGTGTCAATCAAAATCAAAGGGGAGAGCAAATGGAGAAAAGAAAGCAAAAACCCGACAAAGGACGAACTTATAACTATAATAGCAGCTCCCGGGAGACACCCTTCTCAAGGGTGCTCAAAATTTAATACAAAAACCCTGTTAGAGTGGGGGCGGAATTGATAAGGTCCAGCGCACCCTCCCGGTAATTGCTTGTAAATGAGGAGATCTCCAGCGCAAACACCCGCACTATCATGCAACTGGCGCAGTCTTCGTTTGCAATAATAAAGTGCAACTTTTCACACCAACCCTCCTATTCAATATCCTGGTGTACACAGTTCATATCCTCGCGTGCAGTCTTGTGTAGTTTTCAGAAACTCACTACCCTCATGCTCACTTACCCTCTCAATCTCAATGTAAACAAATCAGCTTACACAGGCACGTGACCCGGCTTTATGCACTGATGTAAACACTCAGTTTGAGCATATTGGCATCTTTGGAAGAGAAAGATGCAGTAGCAAGGCGTGAATTGGAGAGGAACTGTTCCTCAGAAAAGAGAATGATTAGGGGAAGTAGAAAATGACTTGCTCCAGAAACTTGCCCCAAATCAAAGTTGAGGTTCGTTGCATAAAAGAGAACGAATCTGGAGCTCTTAATGGCGAAGTTGAAATATACATGTTGACATGTTCAACCTCAAATCGTATTCTCTGCTCCAAAACGTGCCAACTATTCCCCTGATGAAAATTCATACATTTTTTTCAATATCCCTCGTCAATAACAATCCTTATAACCAACAATCAACGTGTCAGCATGAATCATACAATCTACCACCTTCTACGAAAAAATAATGAGAAACAGAATGAAGGGAAGTCTTGTTTGTGAGTCACAAACTTCCCCCGAATATATTGCATGTAACAAGTGAACCAGCGCTCCCCTTTTTGAAACAGAAATGACGTGCTGTCATCTCTTACAATACAGCGCATGTGACCACCGACCGGTGGAATTCCGATGACAACACATCCTTTGCAGAAACAATCAGAGAACTACAGGAATTACGCCCTCCGAGGATTTCCCTTAGTTCTTCGCGGATATCCTTCAAATCCAGACGCTTTCTGGAGTCCTTGTAAAGAAAATGTTGGAAATGTTTTCGGCACTATTTCGTGTAGCAACTGTTCGCTGTTTGTTATTAAAGTGAATTAATAAAAAATAAAGTTAAAGTTCAAAAGTCAACCTGTTGCTAGTTACTTCCCATTGAAAAGTTTGTTTGGAAAGTGTACATTGTTTGTGTCCGAAACCGTTTATTTCTTGTGGAATATCAGATTTACCAAGAATAAATATTGCATATTGACGTTATCTTCTACATTTGCCAGTATTCCATCGTTAGTAAATACAACAAAGGAATGAAGAGAAAATTGTACGTCCTTCACACCCAGTGCGGCTTCAGCAATCTAGAGTGATGGCTCAGATTTCATTTTAATAACAAAACATCATAAATCATGGATTGTGTAGCTACGCTAGGCAGATATTGTGCCATCAGAGAAGTTCCCTGCTTTTTTGCTATAATCGAGACACTGTAATGGAGAAGATCTACCATGACTGTAGGTAGCTTGGAAATTTCAAAAGTTGGCATTCTCATCCTTTAGATATTGAGTAGATTCCCAATTTTTTATCAAAACCTACGCTCTCCCATCTACTCATTTTTTGTCGATTGAAGTGTCCGCGCTCCCCTTTCTCGTCGACTACCCACTCTTATGATAACTACACACATGCGAGGGCTGAAAAGCAATTTAGGCTAACTAAAATAGTCTCAAGATATCACTTCCGGACTATCATCATATTCGACTTTTCTATCGTATGGAAAATAGATAATGTGAAAAGTTTGTTTCTCATGAGCTTTTTTGTAGTTTTTCTGAGGCTTGTCTTCTAGTCCGTGGAGACATAAAGAAAGCAAAGAACTGGAAGGACAGAGTTACTTTTCACATACATATGTGACTAATTTTGGTTAAATATGTAAGGAAGAAACTTTCAGATAAGCGTGCATGCATGTATCCATTCCTCTGCTCAAAGATCTTCGCATTTAGGTGGACTCGATGTACTTGCTCTAATTAGTGATGAATGAAATTATATTTCATCGTTTGATCATTTTGTGGGATGACAATACCAATTTCAGTTCACCACCTACTAAAGCTTACATTTTATTTGAACAATTTGCAACTAAAAATAACCATCCCTATGTGCAGCTCTTCAAAACTTTCTTAACTCTGAGCTATCTTATTTTCACTCATTTTAATATTCTCATAATGTAGACAGATTTGAGAGCAGACTACACTCAATAATACCAATCAAACCATCCAAAATTCCTGCAGAATAAACGTCAATTACCTAAATTTAAAATTTATTCTTGGTTTCCTCCTAAAGTAAAGCTTCATTCCCCTAAACAACAGAATAATACACCGTATAAGTGTAGAGGAAATTACTAAAGGCAGATTATTCAAAACAGTGCGGAAATATGCTTCATAATCTAATTACAGTTTATACCTAATCGTGCTCGGTTTATTGCTAAAGAACGTGTAAGTGTGTATTATTAGTGCTAAGGGAATCGCTGTACATAATTGCAAGAAGAATGTGCTGTAACATTTCAAAGATGAAACGATAAGCACCTCCTGTGTATGTGTATATTGTTCCTAAGCTGTGGCTGAAAATCTTCCTAATGAGGTAAGGTATATTTATAAGTCTTTCAGCAGCAATGGTGCTAAATTTACCCATTCAAGCCATCACTTACTCATATAGTGACATTAAAGTGTATCCTTGTAAAATTACAAACTTATTTAGTTCTCAGTATATTACTATTACTATACGTGGAATTCGGCTTCCGAAAATAGGCATTGTAATTACGGATGATAAAATCCGAAGAGACGAAAGAACGTAGATGTTCGTTAGGAAAACCTTGTGAAGGCCGCTACAATTTATTTGTAGAATATGTCATATATAAGAAGGACTAGCACTAAGTCGAATTGTCGTAAGTGCTGAATGACTTAAAATAAGTTCTCGATTAGAGTTTGGTAACAGTCCAAAGAAACAAAGGGCTGCGGCCACTTTTTTCACAATAAATGAAAACAAGTCGGAAACCGGCAACAGTGAATTTAAGATAAAGGAGATTTTCTGATATTTTTAAGGGAGAAGCCTTGGGCTATTTCATTTTAGTATGATACTCACGATCTACGATATCTTGAGGTCGCCAAAAATTTCATCAATTTTAATTTTACTGATACTTTAAAACTGATAGACCAGTAGCTTACTCCAAACTACAATTTTATTTTATTATGTATATATATTTCGGGAGCAATTTACAACCTTCATCAGTACAAAGCTATATAGAAATATATATACATAATAAAATAAAATTGTAGTTTGGAGTAAGCTACTGGGCTATCAATTTTAGACTTAACTACAAACAGAAGGCAATATCTAACATTTTAGAACTGATACTTTGTTAATAATGGGAAGACTTGCACCAAATTTTACAGTATCTTGACTACTATTATAGTTTGAATTGCACTTTCACGATCAACTTAAACAAAATTGAAATTGGGGAAGATATCAGTGTGGAATGTATGGTAGCTTGAAGCTTAGACTTTCTTAAAGGCATCATCGTGTTTTTGGGAATCAGTCCTGTCTGAATTTAAGTTTTCATTAGGAGAGTAAGGGATCTCCTATTCTACAACAAAGTCAAAACTAAAATCTGCTTGAGAGAGTGCCAATCCAGGCCTTTCATTTACATTGTGTCAACAGGCAAAACCATTTCCCAAAAGAAATATGTGTGACTGACAGACAATAAACCAATATGATTATCTTTTACTTAACGGGATCATCCCATGCGTTGGATCCGACGAATCTATTTTTTTTGGCATCACTTACATTTAGATATACGAGTAGTATAGAATATTTGGGCAAAGCAATTTTACGATATTCCGAGTCGTTCAGAAATTACCGTGTTAAACAGATAAAGTCAGGTTTATGTCAATCGCCATACCGGTCCGCAGGGCATTCGAATGACTTCGCTAAAAGAGCGAGAATTGAAGCCAGAGCCTTAAATATACTTTTAAAAGAAACCGAAGGGTAATGACCAGACATAGCAGAATAAAAGTCAGTTAAGTTTTGATGGTTAATAATCACATTCTAATTTTCAAATGCGTTTTTCTCGATACTGCATATTGAAATTTACACGACTTTTTATTGAATGGGCCGTTGTTAAAGTTTTATATGAAACCTTAGTAAAATCGATTCAATATCTGTCCGTCTGCCACCTTCAATTTACCCAGAAACGACTGAACCAATTGTCAAAAAATTTAATGACAATTAGTTCAGGGTTTACATATAGCAAGTGGGGTCATTTTCAAAATTTTTTTTTCCACCGAATATGGAGTGTGGGATATCAAATGAAGCTGCTGATATTATATGAAACATAGGGGAATAGGGGCTTAAAATATGTGCCCCACATAATAAAACAGGTCTCGATCCCGAAACCTATCCAACCGAAAAATCTGAAAAAAAATCAGTAATACATCTCTACAGGGTGTTTCAAAACAACCGGACAAACGGTATGCAAAGAGCCATCAAGACACTTAGCTCCAACCAGGTGAACTCTAAACTAGTAAGGGAATGCCTTGAAGGACTGAATAAGCTCGTCTTGCACAATAAGGTAAGGGTGCTCTGGGTTCAGGGCCATGTTGGGTTGGAAGGCAATGAATCAGCTGACGGACTGGCCAAGAAGGAGCAGGGACTCCTTTACACGGGCCACAACCCTTCTGTGGAATCGGAAACGGATTCATGGCTTTGACATTAAAAAAATTATGTGGAACGGTTGAAGGAACTAAACTGACTTACCACGAATGCTTATTCGGGGGTACGAACCCAGCGCACAAAGGAGTGTTTAAACCTCACCAAAAGAAACCATAATCATAATGAGAATTCTCACTGATCACTGCCGACTAAACTATCACCTAGGGAAGCTAGGGATATCTGCAGACGCTGCCTGCAGTGATCAGCGCTTGTCCAAAGTAGGTCGAGGCACCTAGGAGAATACTTAATATCATATGCAAAGTTGAAATATTTGAAAGTAGGAAATATACCAAAGTTCTCACCGGTTGTAGGTTTGCTTGGTATACTATACTTAATAGATACACTATAACCAATAACCGTGATTTGACGTCGAACACCAGTCGACTCAGCTATGAATGAGTACTTGAGTCAAATCAGGGTAATAATCTTGGTCGAGCGCAATGCTGACCACATTGCCTCCTAGTGTACCGTTACCGTCTTGAATGAAGTGCTCTAACACACTTCAAGGCCCTGATCCAACATGGATTGTTGCGCCAATGATTATTATTATTATAACCAATAACCAGTTCTTTTAGGACAAAATGCAACTTCTTTTAACAGAATAATAATAATAACAGAATGTCTCATTTAATTCTAAATAAAAAAGTGAATTGGGCCCCTTGAAAGCAATAAATTTACAAATGCGAAAATTGTGTCTTTGTTTTCCAAAATTTTACTGTTTAACCCAATTTCCTCGAATTTTAAACCCCTCTCATTGAAAACTACCCGATATTACCTGAACCCAAAGACATAAAATTGGTAAAACCTTTCTTAACATTTTGATAATCCACATAATTGACTTTCTTTAACTTTGATTTATTGGAAGACATCATTAATATTTCAGTGTAATTTGGTTTTAATTACTAGAGGTTCATAAAGTAATTTCGAATTAGATTCTAAGTGTTATGGGAACTTACCAAAATCATCGTAATCTGAAACAAGCATAACTCGGAAGTAAAAATATGAGAGTACGCTTTTGCGATTGGGTGCAAGAGGGAATTAGGGAAAATTCTAACTTCACTAACGGATGTCTTTGTACGCAAAAACGAAACTTTTATTATGGCAGTAGTTAGAGGTACTTTGAAATATGAAGTAAATTATCAAAACTGATTGAACTTTAAGTCAGGGCAGGAACTGATGGAGGACAACTTACAAGGCCTCTTATTCTTCCAAAGAGATTGACAGGTATAAATCTTTTTTGCGGGAGGTTATGCTCGTTTATTTGAAAATACGCCACCCAAAAAAAGCAGCAGGATGTGGTTTCACCAGGATAAGGTGCTTCCACATAACTTCAGGAAGGTTACATCCTTTCTTACCGAAGAATAAGATGAATGGTGGATAGGCCGTTGTGGGTCAATTCAATGACCTCCAAAATTGCTCGTTGCTGTAGGAATATTTAAAAGAAGTGATTTATGGGGAGACTCCATGGTCCTCAGAAGAAACGTCTTCTAAAATTATTAATGTTACTGGAAGGATATCAAGCAGAATGTTATCAAAAGCAGTACATATTTTCCTCAAAAGAACCTCATCTTGTCTCACTTTGGGCATTTTGAATAAAAAAAAAGAAATATTTTAAATATTTAGAATACAATTATCTTTGAATCCTTGTCCATCAAAATGTGGGTTTGTTCTTTTTTGCCCGTTAAGTGCAAATTCCTTCTTTCCCATGCAAAATTCAGCGTCTTTTTCCTATTTATGGTCTTTTTTTACAGGTTTGTTATTGTCACTAATTGACTATTTACAGTTAAGGATAAAATAATATTCACAAAATTTTATGACAGTTAAATGGAGATTCTTTTTTGGAACAAAGCTAGTATATTACAAATTGTATATGTTAAAATTGTGTTAAATAGTAAAATTTTGAGGAAGAAAACGCAACACTTTATTTCTACAGTCTTAACTATAACCGGCGTTTATATCAATATTTTTGATTATTGCTATTTTATTATTTTAAAGACGAATTTAATTTTAAACGAGTCGTAATACTGGAAGCCCGGCACTTCACGTAAAAGGTTTTGTGTTCATCTTATATGAGCAACTCTCTATGCACGTTTTTCCATTCGAACATAGCTAAGAATATTAAATATTCCCTCATAATTTGCCAAACTACAAGATACACATGTATGTACAATACCAATCAAAGGTATATGCAAATATTGTTTTGGGTTGTAACATTCCATCTAATTGATCTAACGCATCTTGGCGCATTTCGACTTTATACAAAAAAGCATATGCTACATACGTACACACATATCCAACTTATTGAACACTACCCGCAAACTGACATTCCAATAACTAAAAACAGCTAAAAAGCAAAAACCAAAATGACCCCATGGACTCCGCTGTTCAGGTAAAATCACTTTATATGATAATACATATCTTGGAGTGCAATAAATTTACGTGAAATGCAGAAATTTAACTTTCAGTAACTTTGTTGTCAATAGTTAGATTGCATTCAAACTTTCAAGAGTTGGTATCGCCTATACTATTACTAAATTTTATATTTCTAGAATGAACTTAAGGGGGGTTTTCATGTCAATTTCTAAAATATGGCATGGTATGGTATGGTGGATTTATTGGAACGGTATAGGTTGGGGTCTAGATTTTGTATAGGCGCATCACTGTGGTTTCTCGGTTGAATAGGTTCCGAGAGCGAGACCCGCAAGGCTCTCATTTTGGCCCCTCACTCAGTAAGGAGCTAATATTCGAACCCTTTCATTTGATACCCCAACCCCAACAATATTTGCATCCCCCTTTCGCATGTATGGGGAGCGCCCTTCAAACCCAATACAAAATGACGCCACTTGCTACACGTATAGGGATTTACAGATTTCGTGAGAATCGGTTCAGCGGTTTTCGAGTGAATCGGCTGTGAAAGACTGACAGACATTGAGTCGATTTTAATTTAAGTGCCTGTTGCAGGTAAAGGGTCAAAAATTCGAAAAAGTTTGCTTTATATTTTTTGCTTAGAATTAGAGGAAGAATCACTTGGCGTACCGTTTATCCGGTTGGTTTGAAACAACCTGTATAAAATCTAGGCCTAATAATTACTTCCATTCTAAAATCTACTCAAATAAAATTATGATAGTAATAGCTTATTCCCATATTTTAGAAATTTACTAGGACACCCCCTTAAGTTCATTCTAGAAGTACATTTGGCGTCAGTATAATTGATATGATAATTGATTCAACTGTTATTAACAAAGTTATAGATGGTCAAAATTTACTATTCATGTCACTCTAAGACGTATATGATATCTTCATCAAATAAATTGAACTGATACGAGCGTCAAGTCACAAGGGAACATATTAGTTTTCCCTTTTTAGCTTTTGTTTAATCATTTGTATATCAGTATCAATTACTCGAGACAGATATATATTTGTGTATACCAAATAATAAAATAGATCAAATAGATATGTATGTATGCAAGTTAATAGCAGTGGAATTCAATTTACATACACATGCATAAGTATGTGCACATACGCTTTTGTGTACGGAGTAAAGAGGAAATATTGAGATGCTTTTGATCAATTGCGTACACATATGTATATGTATGCATTAATGTATAGGCAATGTTTATTTGTTTAGGAGAAGCATTATACCTGTCTTCAATATGTATGTAAATACCTGAAACCGAAGGAAAATTCATACTCAACTACGTGATCAACAAATCCAACGAACACTTTACCCAAGAACAGCTTCCATTACTCAATGAAGACTTGAACTTCACCATACGAGACCCCACCTTACCGAAAGAAGACATCTTAATGAATATCAAGACGGGGATTAAATATACACCACAGGAAGAACCAGTCAACATTCGCAATTGGATGACTGTTAGCCTTCCCAACCAAATTGACCACGCGCAGATTGAACGCCGCCACCTCTCTGCCTTGATGAATGTAAGGGCACATAGGGAGCCAAT
Source organism: Hermetia illucens (assembly GCF_905115235.1). Lineage (NCBI taxonomy): Eukaryota > Metazoa > Arthropoda > Insecta > Diptera > Stratiomyidae > Hermetia > Hermetia illucens. The sequence goes on along the minus strand of NC_051849.1, from coordinate 92,354,299 downwards.
ACAGACTCGAATCGCTATCTCGTTCGCATGGTGCTCCGACCTCGAATTACAACATCACCTATAATCCCCTCCGACAATCAGGTGAGATTGAACACTGAAGCCATTCACAGCACAACCCTCCGCAACACCTGCAAGAGGGGAATGGATGCCGTATTAACCGCAGCTAACAGATGTCCTGGAAATGAAATATCACCTAATCATCTTCACAACCACCTGAAAAACTTTATCACAAACATACTTGGTCCCAATCGCAAAAAGAGTCGAAACACCTGGTTCGACAATGAATGCAAGCTAACAACGGAACGGAAGAATGCTGTATACCTGATAATGTTGAAGTCAGAGAAATAATAGCCGCAACGAATTCACTTACACAAAATATTGAAACTAGTCGGGAAACCGGAAGCTGGGCGCTTCAGGTACGAAAGGTTTTGTGTATTTCTTAGTACGTAGCACGTAATAAATGCATATATTATGTGAGAATATCCACTTTCGGATGATATCGACATTCATAGTCTTGAATTTGCAAGGAAGCGACAACTTTGACGTATTATAACTTTGTTAGTAATAGTGCTATTTCGACCAAACTTGGTGAGATCATGCTCTATGTTATACCCTGCTCTATGTTATACCCTATTTAATGGTGCTAACAGGAACTTAAGGGGGGTTTTGTAGCCAATTACTATAAATCATGGTAATATACTATTATTAACTTTATTTATACAGATATCAGTATGAAAGGTATTTCGGAGCCCAGGCACCATATAGTGGCAGCCTCCTGATTTTTTTCAGATTTTTCGGTTTGGTAGTTTCTGAGAATGGCCCCCTTAAAGGAATGGTCACTTTCAACCCCCCGCACTCCCCACCTTTCCAATAAATGTCAAAACTAAGACCGGCTTCGAAAAGTACTAATCGAGACCTTTAATTTGATACCCCACATGAGTATATTTGATGCAAAAAAAATTTACACCCCCCTTTTGCATGTATGGGGACCCCCCCTTAAATTTGACGTAAAAGGATGTAACTCACTATATGCGTGAGCGTTCACAGTTCCCATCTTTCCACCAAATTTGGTGTTAATCGCTATAACCGTTTCCGAGAAAAATGCGTGTGACGGACAGACAGACAGACAGACAGACAGACAGACGGACAGACAGACAGACAGAGAGACAGACGGTAAACCGATTTTAATAAGGTTTTGTGTTTACCCAAAACCTTAAAAATGGCTCCTGGAAGAAATCAAAAGGTTAAGCCTAAAAATAGGAAAACAGGTAGTGGGAAACAGCAGGGAAGTCATCGCCAGACTCAGCGAGGCCGCGAGGATACATAATAGCGAAAAACTGGTATCCTTCGACGTAGCGTAGCGTAGCGCTGTTCCCACCGTGCCAATGGAGGAAGTCCTATGCTTGTTCGAAGAATGGGTCGCGACACACGAAAACTCAACCAAATGGAGGAAGAAGGTCAAACTGCGTACAACACTGGCCTTCACATGCATGAGTGAATTATGTTTCATATTCAGAACTGAGTTTTATAAATCAACCTCCAGGGCAGCAGTAGCAGCACCTTTGCTATGCAAGGTATTTAACGAGAATATGTGGAATGAATTCGAGGAAACTGCCACACTCCCAAGATTGAGATATGTGGAAGATGTACTAACAATCATCAAAAGGGAAGAACCGGGAACGATACCCGAGAAACTCAACCGGCAGCACAAAAACATCGAATTCATCATGGGGATCGAAAAGGAAGGGGAGATACCTTTCCTGAATTTACAAATATCCGGAAAAAGAGGGGACTTTGGATTTGACATTTACAGGAAACCGACCCAACCACAACGAACCATCACATACACCACAAACCATGATTTCCATCACAAGATGGCAGCATACAACGTTATTATTCACGGAATGGTCAACACCGATCAACGAGGAAAGGAGAAAAAAAGAAAACGAGCGAAAACCTGGATACAGCCAAGAAAAACGAGTACAACAGGAACATCATCGCAAATCGGACGCAAAAGAAACTACGCCAAGCCTCAAGATAATAAATTTTGACAATCCTCCAGGAGCCAAACACAGAACCAAGTCAATGCGCAATATTAAGCTATTCGGGGCTGACGCAGAACATCAAAAGGCAACTATAGAAACGTGGATTCTGGATTACCCCAAACAGTAGACAAAGGACTCGGATGCAATCGGTTAAGGAAACGACACTAGAAAACTAGACCCATACAAAAGTCTCCACAATTCGATAATTCGCCTGGAAAAAACGCTAAACACAGACATAGGTAACAACTTTAATCACACACACCTTCTCACCTTTCAATTCACTAAACTTGCTATTTGCGATGCAGGAGGACGATATTAGTTTCTCTCTCAACGTGTTTTGCTAACATCTTAACAAGGAGATAGGTAAAATGTATCGGCTTACAAGCTTCAGTCTGGGTTTGACCTCGCCCTGTATTTCCTAGAAAAGCTGCCTGAACCGATGTCCAACCTAAAGATGCAACAGTGATCCTGCAGATTTGCAAGGGTACACTAGATCTGAATCATTTATAAGGTTCACTTTAGGCAATGTAACCATCAAATTGGCGAGTTTTCAGTCATTTTTAAACGCTTTACAATGAACGGACTGGATGCCGTCTGATTTCAAAACCTGGAGAGTAAGTTTTTATAAAGATTTCTTAGGTGTTTTGCGAATTTTGTGTAAGTTTCATCTTTAGCTGGAGCCCTCTGAAGGTGTATTACTTCTGGAGGTGTTTCCTTTTTCTCCCAGTATCTCCCTCATGCCATATTCGAAACCAAGATAATAAGGTTGAAATTTTTTTTTAAACTGTTAAGCATGTTTACAGTTTGATAAAGGCAATAAATTGGTACCTGATTAGATTTTCCGCATTAGAATGTTTGAAAAAATTGAGGCTAAACTCCAATAGGACTGAAAGAAGCTCGGCACTCCAGGATAAAAAGTTGTACGTATTTCATGTGTGGGACTATTTCTTTACGTCATAGTGTGAGGCTAATATGTCAGACTATTCACTTTAATGTGATCCTGGTTTTCTACACCACCCTAGGCTATGTTGGGCTCCACGTTTTGTGCATAATTTTGTAATTCTCTGATTAATTTAACGTAATTTTCGGTAAAATTTAGAAGTATTGTAATATACCATCTTTACCCTAGCTTGGACAGAGATCGGTAGGAGGAATATTTTAAAGCTCACATTTTGTATAGGAGCATCATGTTTTCCGAGAATCAGTCTCGCCTCACTTGGAATTGGTATTTTTTTAACTCTCACGCCTCTACTTTACAACGGAAAGTACTAATCAAGGCCTTTCTATTGATGCCCCATACGGCTACATTCAGAGAAAAAAAAATGCTACCTCCTCCTCTCTTTTGTAGGGACCCCCTTAAACTTCACACGCTTTTTACTGTAGGCGTGGGATTTCAATAAATGGAGCCGTTTTCGAAAAAGTTCCTGTAGGGAATTTAAATTAAATTTCGTTTAATAAAAAAATCTTTAAAATGGCATTATTTACTAGTCTATTTCATATGTTGTTAGACTGCTTATCATTTAGTCTGTCGTCCTGACACAAGCTTCTACATTTTCCAATGTCTGAATAATTTGCATTATTTTTTAATTGAACAGATTTTAACTTATTAAATATACTTTCCTAGCTATCACACCAATTGGGGATTTAATTGATGGATGGATGGATGGTTTTTTCATTGAGAATCTGTATCATTGACAGTTTTAGTGAATTCAAAGTTTGTTTATTCAGTGAGGTAAATCGCAACGGCTGGTCAGACAGCCTCTTGTTTTTGAAAGGTTAAATGCCTTTCAAAACTAGTTGTTCCGTTACTAGACACCGTTTTCGAATTCTGTGGATCTTGCAAATCTAATTCAGATTTTTCCAAGTCAATTTCGAAATTTTCCATTTCAAAATCAGAATTTTCGATTTCAAATTTTTCTAAATGTTATATTGTAAGGTTTTATATCAACATTTTACCACTGGATAAGGTTGCAGCTTATGCAGTAAAAGAAATTTTCTATCATTGTTTGATTTGATGGGTTGGGAAAAAATGTAATCATCTCAATCGTTAAATATATAAAATCATAGACTTATGACTGCAATTAATTTCGCCGTTTCGTGTGGAGCCTCATTAATGTCGACTGACAATCGAGAGGTCTTACAAAGTATTAAGAAGTTTAAATTGAAGGGTAACTAATTACTTTCAAATACTTACCCGTAGAGAAGGAAAAGAAAAGAATGAGGATGAGATTCTATGAGGGAGGCCTGCACAGTCCATACATTTTTCTCAATTCTTATTTTTTTTTGTAAGTAAATAAACAGTAGATAATTTAAGTTATTGAAGTAAAATTTTTATTTTAAATATTTGTGTATTACAATACAAAATGTAAGCCTGGAGACAAATTCAATTATGTGTTTTTTCGCATACAAAGGAGATTCATAAGAAAATTGCATCCATTTTATGGGACTCTTCTCACTCCTATGACATCAAAAGGCTCTGGAGGAATTCAACACACTTTATTGTGGACCTCAATCCACATTAACAAAGGTTTTTGCCGACAAACGGAAAAAAAATATGAAATTAACAACTAGAAAAACAACAAACAAAGAAAAATCTTTACGCAATACGCGCGTGGTGCTTTTTCACTTTGAAAGCATAAGAAATAGTGCATTCTTCGCATCTCATCTGAACCAATTCAGAACAGGGACTGAAGAAAAATAAACTGGTGTGAGCAGGGCGTAGGTGTCAATCAAATACAACAATGCGCCGGGTCACTCTAAAAAATCGAAATTCTGCTTCGCGCCTATTTGTCAGATTCTACTGGATTGGTTCTCCTTCTACTTTTGGAAACGACTACATAACAAGAATGCGTGTACAATGATGAAAACAACCACCTCGTCATTCCCAAGAAAATAGCTTTAAATTAAGCGATGAGACTTCCTTGTTAATATTCAAGGATAATATATCTAAAAATGATATATGTGAAAAGCTCAGAACAGTGTTGTTTTTTTATACCAAAAGTAACAAATTTAGTACTTTTTGAAGTTCAGTGCCTGAATACTATTTCCAATTTTTTGTGTACCTTTCTAGTTAAATAGGTACTTTTGAATACTTTTCAATACTTTTCAACATAAACCGAAGATTTGGCATTATCATGTTTTCCTGATTGACAAAGTCACCGAAAATTTGAACTAGTAAAATTACGCTGCCTGAGTCAGTTTGTGAAATAGGCCGAAATTTCCGTAAAATCGCAAAAACACAGTAACAGTTTGTTGCTGTGCCTTAATTTGTTACAAACTGCTACCTTAGGAATATAACAGCAATTCGCCTTCCAACAGGACATGAACGGTAATGGCCCGAAATCAGCGGAAACCACTTGGCTTTCCAGAGTACAAAAGCAGATTGCCGCATGGAAGAGAGGAGTACTGTCCGGAGCCCCACCATCTTACCTCTTTTTGGCCCAGAATGCCCAGCTTATGACGCTGGGATTCCCGCCCAAGTTAGAGAAAGCGAGCGTTTTGAGGACCCTCGCTACCATTGTCGAGGAATATGCGCGCATTCCAGAAACCAATCATAGTCCGTTTTCGATAGCCAAAGGTCGTTGCCGTGAGGTCAGTCCCCATCCGAGGCGCTGTTGAGGTTTCGATAACATTAGAGTTTCAAAATTTGTAGGTTGCTAGCCCTAAAATTTCTATCCCTTTTAGTCGCCTCTTACAAAAAGGAGGGAAGACTTTGAGTGTATTCTTAAGCCTCAACTCACTGGGCAGTAAGTAAGATAATTTAAAAATATTAGATTAATTTAAATGACTCCTGAAGTGTTTTACCGAAAACCACTTCTACATTTATTTTTAAGATACTGTTAACCTCCTATTGTTAAAGATATTCTTCTAACAGTTTTACTTGTAACCTTTTAACAGTTTTCCTTCCAGAGTTTACAAGTTGCCGGTGTAATTCAGATGGTGCAAAATAATAAATGAAATGTGAATATAATAAACACCCAATAACCGTGTTCATTATATTCAGATTTATAAAAATAAATCAGAAATACACGAAAATAAAATGTTTCTATATACATCATCATCATCAACGGCACAACAACCGATATCCGGTCTAGGCCTGCCTTAATAAGGAACTCCACACACCCCGGTTTTAAGCCGAGATCCACCAATTCGATATTCCTAAAAGCTATCTGGTGTCCTGACCTACGCCATCGCTCCATTTTATACAGGGTCTGCCTCGTCTTCTTTTTCTACCATAGATATTGCCCAAATAGACTTTCCGGGCTGGATCATACTCATCCATACGGATTAGGTGACCCGCTCACCGTAACCTATTGACCCGGATTTTATCCACAACCGGACGGTCATGGTATCGCTCATAGATTTCGTCGTTATGTAGGCTACGGAATCGTCCATCCTCATGTAGGGGGCCAAAAATTCTTCGGAGGATTCTTCTCCCAGATTCGGCCAAAAGTTCGGAATTTTTTTTTTGTTAAAGACCCAAGCCTCCGAGGTACACATGAGGACTGGCAAGATCATAGTCTTGTACAGTAAGAGCTTTGACCCTATGTTGAGACGTTTCGAGCGGAACAGTTTTTGTAAGCTGAAATAGGCTCTGTTGGCTGACAACAACCGGATTTCATCATCGTAACTGTTATCGGTTGTGATTTTGGACCCTAGATAGGAGAAATTCTCAACGGTCTCAAAGTTACAGTCTCCTATCTCTCTCTCTCTCATTGTTGGCGTTTGACCAGTGTGATTCGATGTTGTTCGTTTTTTCGTTTTTAGCGCTGACGTTGCCACCATGTCTTTTGTCTTGCCTTCATTAATCTCGCACTGCCTGCTCGATCTGGATGAAAGTAGACTGTATATCTCGAGTTGTTCTTCCCATGATGTCAATATCGTCAGCGAAGGCTAGTAGTTGGGTGGACTTGAAGAGGATGGTGCCTCTCGCATTTACATCGGCATCACGGATCACTTTCTGTAGGACCAGGTTATAGAGGACGCATAATAGGGCGTCCCCTTGTCGTAGGCTGTTGTTGATGTTGAATGGTCTTGAGAGTGATCTTGCTGCTTTTATCTGGCCTGGCACAATGGTCAGGATCAGCCTAGTCAGTCTTATCAATTTCGTTGGGACACCGAATTCTCTCATAGGCGTGTACAATTTTATCCTGGCTATGCTATCATAGGCGGTTTTAAAGCCGATGAAAAGATGGTGGAACTGATGTCCATATTCCAACAGTTTTTCCATCGCTTGCCGCACAGAGGAAATCTGATCTGTTGCTGATTTGCCTGGAGTAAAGCCTCGTTGGTAGGGGCCAATGATGTTCTGGGCGTATGGGCCCATCCGGCCTAGCAAGATAGATGAGAATATCTCATAGATGGCACTCAGCAACGTGATACCTGTGTAATTGCTGCACTATGTGATATCCCCCTTTTTATGTTTGAGACAGATAATGGTCTATTGCCAGTCTTCAGGCTTTGATTCGCTGTCCCATACTTCGAGCATCGGTTGATGAACCGCTTGGTGTAATTGGTCGCCTCCATATTTAACCAATTCGGCTGTAATTCCATCGGCTCCTGGCGACTTATGGTTTTAAAGCCGATAAATTGCTTGGTGGTTGCAGCATTTGTCTGTCGTTTTCAGTTGGCGGGACCTCCAACTCGCCGATGTTTTGGTTGTTGAGCAATTCATCAAAGTACACAACCCATCCATCCAATTAGTTCATACGGTCGGAACTCAGATTTCCCTCTTTGTCTCGGCAGGATGAGCATCGAGAGCTGAATCTTACTGATTTGTTGGTAAAACTACGGCGGCTGGAACGGTTGCTCCCTGTACTCTTCAAGTTTTGTGAAGTCCCTTCTTCACTCGACGGAGTTCGTGATAAGTCTGTTCACGTGCCCGCATTCTTTGTCAGTCCAGCATTGCCCAATATGCAGTATACTTTCTTTCCGTTGCTAGCTTATATTCATCGTCAAACCAGTCGTTCCAACTTTTTTTGCGACTAGGGCCAAATATGTTTGTGGACGTTCCAATGACAGTGCTCTTCAGGTGGTTGTGAAGATCATTTGTTGCTGTTTCCAGGACATCTGTTAGGGTTTTGGGGGGGTGGCAACGATTATCCTACAAAATAATCCCGTTACACAAGAGCCTCTCTTTAAGAGTCCGCACTACTCCTCTATCGGAGAATCTATGCACCTTCAGATCTTTTTATTCCATTCTCTGCTCTTCTCACCGGGCCAAGAGTTGCAATTCACTGCTATAACCAGTTTGCTAGACAAATCATAGTTGCGTCTTCTAGATGGCTATTTTCCTTCGGCAAATGGAGAGGTTATACCTCAAAGAAAGGCATTTATTTCGGTTTTGTTTATTTGAGGAGTTGTTGTCCTCAAGTTGTTGTCAGACAAGGCCAATTGGAAAGAAACCCTCTTCTACATTTGTGTTCCCAAACCCCTCTTAAACAGCGTCTGCCCTGGACGAACCCGTGAGTCACTTTTTTTAATTTTTGGGTATTTACTTCAAAAATAGGCTCCGTGGAGCACAAATGTGGAAGAGGGTTTTTCCCAATTGGTCCGGATCAACATCCTCAAACTTGATTATAATTTGCATCAATGTCGTGTTTGCGATTATACATACGACATGTTGCCACTTTCGATCACGCTGCTCCCTGGCCAGAGGTGAGGCAGCATTTGAAGATATGCCCCTGCTCTGGACAAAATCATAAATTTTTTTGAGGTTGTTTTTGTGTTTGTTATGCCAGACCACCATTTGTAAGTAAACAGCAAGTCAAAGGATACATGAGTTACAATGTCAGACTACTCACTTTAATGTGATACTGCAGAGTACAATAAACTCGTACGCTACACTTTGGCCTGGTGTAACTTTGTTTATAATGGTGTCTCGTCTCACTTCAAATTTGTACTTCTTGATCCCCATTCCTCTACCTTGTAGCTGAGAAGTGCCTTATAAACTACATTCCTATACTCGGGCATCTAGGCTATATTCCCAAAAAAAAAACATTATATCCCCTGTTCGGTTTTATGAGGGCTCCAGCCCCGGCCTTAGACTTGCCTTCAATGAAACCCATTATGAGGTGACGTTACTTGAGAACTGTCAGTTACACCCCAACTTGTTAATAACCAAGAGTACAAGGTATGGCCAGTAATCCCAAATTTTCACGTGAAAAATTTACTTGTGTTGTTTACTTACGTCACCACCCCATAACCTCTGATTCATCACATGTTCCTTCTATTCAGAAAACTACTACTTTCCTGCTGGAGTTTCAGCAGTTTTACGGATGTGAGCTATTGCTTCAAATTTTTAAAGAAATTTCAATCACAGCGTAGTACACATTTGAAGGTATCAAATTTCCGTATTCGTACAATTCGACGTTGAATCATATAGCTAATTTGTAATCGATTTTGTCGACTCTGACAATCCTTATTATCTTGTTCCAAGGAACAACCCACATGCAAATAAAAGTTTCCAATTTTTATCTACTCTATAATATTTTATTTGAATTATTAAGTTGAGGAGTACATACATCTCTTCAGTTACAAGACATACATCAATATCAACTGATCCACATTCAAACTTATACAATCACAAAAGAAAAACAAAAAAGATTCAATGGATACAATTAACAATTCATCAGTATCCAGGGATGCGGTACAAACAACAAGTGCTTCGCATTAGCCACAATTATACATATATCAAATACAGTATATTTCTAAATATCTATCGGGCATGAAGTTTTCTCATTCAATATAGTATTAAAAGTTCATATCTCAAAATTCACAGAACCTGAGAATCTTTTTTCTTAACCAATCTCACATTTCCACTATTTGGATATATTTTGCATTTCCTTATTTAATTTATTTTACAATTTATATCACATTATTACAAAAATAGGTTTGCTTCATTGACGATTCTTGACTTCTTGATCGTCGTAGGACGAAAACCTAGATAAGAAGTGCTACGAATTTCATAGTATGCACTTTCAACAAACCATTATAAAACAACTGATCACATTATTTAAGCAAATGGTTCTCTTATAGTAGCTGGGATTCCTTCGAGATTGTATCAATCGACAAGGTTTTTTTCGCAAACCGTTTACTGGCAATAAGACTCTCACTTATCCCACCAGCCCGTGAGGTTTGCATTTTTGTATCTGCCTGATAAAGCGATTTGACGGAACCTCCAAGACCTTCATCCTCTGTCGACGAAAGCTGCTCTTTTCTGCTCTTAGTGGTTTTAACTACGGGCAATGACAGTCTACGGTTTTCGTTGTTATCCCAAAGTGATTGTTTCTTCGGTTGCCCAACAGTTTTTCTCATTGGAGTTCGGAAGAGGGTCTTTCTTTGAAAAGATGGAAGAGGACTTTGTGGAATTTCTTCAGACTCGCTATTGCCAGAATTAGATGCAAACGGTTCCTTCAAGTTGAATTCCATTGTATTCACTAAATTTTCTGCTGTTCGAAGAAGACGGCTGGCCTCCATTCCTAAGCGAATTGAAGCTGGTGGTTCTGGTACTCGCTTCGATCTTTTAGTATAAAACTCGTCATACTTCTTGAAACGGGCTACTACGGCAGGTTTAAAGACTTCGTCGCTACTTTCCCCACTTTTAATAGAGTCACGTGCATCTATTGAAAGAGATGAATCTGAGCTGCTCTGAGTAGGATCCAGATCTTGGGAACACTGTTGAAGAAACCTGACCATTTCTTGCATAACCTTATGATACATCTCTTGACTGTTTTGTGCCACTTCCAACCGCCAATTAAGCCGCTCTACTTCTGCTTCTAACATCATGTTTTTAATTGACAGCTCATCATTCCTTCTATCCGGCACTTCATCCATAACTGCTAAGTGGCTTAGTCTCTTGGCATTACTCATACGCGATAGTTGAACTTCCAGCTTGTCAAGGCTTTTGCGAGCACAATGGAAAGTTACATCAGCTCCGCTGTTTTTTGCGTAACTTCTCCCCACAACTGGAGTCGATTGATTTGGCATTAACTGATTAACAGATTTGAGTTCTAAATTGCGAGCCAATGAATTTTGGTATAAGCACTTGTTAGGACTAGAAGGCACCAGGGTCGACACTGAAGACGCTCGAGACACACTAGGTGAAGATCCTGTACTGATTTTTCGATTAAATTCCATTCTGAATAGATTGTTTGAATCGTTTTCAACGAACGATTTATTCGATGATAAGTAACTATTACAAATAAATTATCCTCAATATTTACACACGCGATTTGACAATTCTTTCCAAACTTGCATTTACTTCGCCATAAAAAATTTCAGTTTTACACTTTGTTTGAGAAGAACTCAGATTTTAGTTAGATCTTGAGTGGTTTACAGTAACTAAGATACTGACTTCTAAAGAGCATTGTTTTTCATTATATATTTTCTGAAGTCTTTACCTGCTACCCACTGAAAGTCCTTAGAATATTTAGCTCTCATATGCAAATTTTGTTGAAGATACAATTTTTTCTACCTGGCTTTTAATGCAACTTAAGAAGAGGTGTTCTGACCCCATAAACCGCGCAGGTCAAACGTACACCGAACCTTGCCATATCGCCAGTAGCAGGTACGTATATGGCAATGCGCCAAGCATCCTTTTTGATGACTTTACTCTCAAAAGATTTTTTTTACCATTTTACCCTTAACATTCTCTCTGAACATAATACGGCCTTTTTGGAAGATTTCAGGACAATTTGACTATAATTATTGGAAGTGTGTAGGTTAAATAAAGTCATAAAGATAAGAAAACATATTCACGGCTTGAAAAGAGTGAATCAGGTAACCCACGTAGGATAAGCGAGTGAGCAAACTTTCAATTGTTTACATGAAGAGGATTTGGTGGTCAACTTCATCTTCCTGCAGTCATAACATTAACAGGACTATCTGGGTTGCGGCCGGATTTTATTAGGGTATTACATCTCCTTTCCAAAAAAAATCAATATTAAGAAGATCGGATGTGAAGACCATTTGAAAATGTCCACGTATTCCTAATTACTTTCTTAGAAGGTTATTATGAGGGATGCAGAGATAAGCTGGGGAAAACCCACCAAACAAACTGTTTGTGATTGTGAGCAGAAGAACACTTTAATTAAATGCCATTATCATAGTAATCTATGAATAGATAGAAGTCAAAACTACGTTTGTGAAAAATCGCGAATAAAGTGGAAGTCAGAAATAAAAGCAAAATTAAAGCCCCTAACTAATTATAAAGTTCTCCAAAGTGCAGCTTTTATTTCTGCACCCTTAAACGTAATTAAATATTTTCTAATAATTACTTAAGGATCTGAAGTTACTATGTCCTAAAACAAGTCCCTTCATCAAATTATTTGATATATATGGAATATCATACCAAATAGCCATTCAGCAGTTATTAAATATATAAAAGTTGATTTTTTTAGGGAACTAATTGAAAACTACCAAATTTAATTTTTTTATATTAGTCAATCTGCCACTCTTGAAAATTATTATGATGGAAAAGTATGTCATCCATTTTACTGTCGGTACAATTTAGGGTATATGTTCTCTTATATTTGGAAGGTAACTTTTGACCAATAAAACCCCATTATTATAAAAAAAATGTCGAAACCATTAACACATAAAATGATTGCAAAATCTGAGATTTTCAGAATTGATCTAAATACAACATTTGCGCAACAGCAAATTATGTTATAAGGCATAATTCTGAAAAGTTTAATGGAAATCTAAACGTTTTTAACATAGTAATAGTAGATCAGAACTGTATTTGAAGAACTAACTAACTAATCATACATCGAATATATTTCATTTATAATAGATAAACTGATGAGTATCAATGGCTCCAATGGTCTCTGATATCCAGCTACCGTGGTGCCTCATTGATGGGAAACTTGACCACTATGGCATGTAATGCTATAACAGATAATAGTGAAGTGGAAGTAGGATCTATACCGAATCCTCAAGAACTTGAAGCTTGAAAGGATACCAAAGAAGACAACACTACCCCTCATTAAGCATTAAGTTGGCTTATTATCTATCTATCCGCAAGAAACAGAGATGACACTTCCTTAAGGAGGTCATCCCGTGTAAAGGCTTTTTTTTTCGTTTTTTTTAGGGATTGTTAGTAAAGAACTGGATGAAGATACAAATATATATTTATTAATATCTTCAGTAAGCGTAATAATTTTTCCCGCCCTATATCATGGTTTAAGTGCAGAGCAACTTATACAGTCATCTCCAAAAAAGGTGTTTTTCTGCTGTCTTCTTAAGAGAAAAATAAATGGCATTTTAACATTCGGACTTAACCACGGTTCGCAAACTAGGAATATTGAGATATATTGAAAGGTAAATTTTTGGTGCGAATATCGACAAATCACTTTGTATTTCTAAATAAAATTGGTGCCAGAAAATCGATTCCTTGGATCTGGCCCGGGAAGACGTCCTTAACATAACAGAGAACCCGGGAAACGAAGAAGGAGTAGTATTAGTGAACCCTTTGATGCTCAGCAGGCGGCCAAGAATAAAAATGCCACTTCACCAAGTAAAGTTGAATCGACAGAAAGAGGTATGAATTGGCAAACCCGTGCAAAGGTAGGCAGAAAAAAGCGACAAAATGACATAAAAGTCCGTCTGGAAATAATCGTTATTTTCAAGAAAGGGAATATGTCCCGCGCAGATATAGTTCGGAAAGTGAAAGTTTATTCAGAATTGGACAGTAGCGTGAGCCGTACCAGTCGAGCCCATAAAGGGGATTTTTTCGGAACTAGTTAAATCCACTAAGAAATCGAGGGACAATTGTTGAATCCGGACGTAACAATAATGCGCGAACCTTATCGAAATTACTTTGTTAGGGCACAAGTAAATGACGTCCATATCTACAGCTATTAAGCAACCAATAGTACAACATCAGCGCATTATTGGGAGATGCTGGACAGCTGGACATTATGTTAGCCACCTTCCGACGCAAAGGTTTAAGCTCGGTCCTAAATATGACTTACCTCTGTACCTCATTTGCACTACACTCCCAGTCTGATTTTCTTTGATACTGGCGATAACAAAGGTGGAAATTAGGATAGCCACGAAAGCTCCAGTAATTTAATAGATGGAATAGTCCTTGCGGCTTTAGTAGTTACGACCGAAGATAACAGCCCCGGAACTGTTTCCACCACCGTAAGCAACCAAACTACTGATGAAAACCGAAAATCTCCCTATGGAGATCATTGTATCTGTCAGTGACGAGACTTTGCTAAAGGACAAGAGGGAAGCCAGAACATTAGGTATTGGAGGAAGAGTATCGCGATCTTTCTAATAGCCTTATAAAGGTCATACAGGAAACTAAGCAGAATTGATAAAAATAGCAGTACTTTCAGGCAAATACGGACTCGTGGAGAGCTACCTACAAAGTTGTAGTGAACAAAATTCGTGGACAAAAATCACCCCAAGTGATGAGCCCAACACTCATGTTCAAAATAATTGGAATTCTTTTCCCAGAATATGAAGAAGGTGCATCGAACGCAACGGTTCAGTAAGCCGTCTTCTCCAAACTCAGGTTATCCAGGAGGGATAATTATATGTCCGTAGGCTAAGTGGAAATAATAAGGCTCCGCGATTGGACGGGATTCTGAACTTAACACCGGTGTGAAGCGTGCCAGAGGAGGCAACATTAAGTGGTTTTGTAGACAGCATGACGGTGGTAGTAGCTGAGAAGCACTAGACAATATGAGACTTTCTGGAAGTGAAGCCATTAACACTATTATGAATATGAATGGTTAAATTGGACTAAGCGGAGGAAAAGTCGCTTTAAAATCGATCAAGAGGCACTTGAATTATGCGCGAAAAAAAGTGGCAGCGGTCAGTTCGTATCTTGGAAGGATGATGCTAACATTGGAGGCCAGAAATATAGTCGCTGCCTGCTTATCGCAGAGGTGGTGAAATCCACTCTGCTATAAGTAGAGCACTGAAGAATGCGGGAGTAATTTAATTAGATTTTCTAGTGAAGGAAGCACCATCTGTTCATCGACTTTAAAGCCGCCTATGATAGCATAGCCAGGGTAAAACTGTACACGGCCGTGAGAGAATTCGGTATCCCGACGAAATTAATAAGACTGACTAGGCTGACCCTGACCAATGTGCGAGGCCAGATAAAAGCAGCAGGATCACTCTCAAGACCATTCGACATCAACAACGGTCTACGACAAGGGGATGCGCTATCATGCGTCTTCTTTAACCTGGCCCTCGAGAAAGTGATCCGTGATGCTGAGGTGAATGCAAGAGGTACGATCCTCTTGAAGTCCACCCAACTACTGGCCTATGCTGACGATATCGACATCATGAGAAGAAACACCCGAGACGTTCAAACTGCCTTCATCCAGATCGAGCAGGCGGCACGTGTGGCGAGATCATGGGCTGCACATCAATGAAGGCAAGACAAAATACATGGTGGCAACGTCAGCACCGAAGACGAATCAACCAACAACATCAAACCGCACTGGTCAAACACAAACACGAACAAGAATAAGGATAGGGGAATACAACTTTGAGACCGTTGACAATTTCTCCTATCTAGGGTCGAAAATCACAACCGATAACAACTACGATGATGAAATCCGCGCACGGTTGTTGTCAGCCAACAGAGCCTACTTCAGCTTACAAAGACTGTTCCGCTCGAAACGTCTCACCATAGGGTCAAAGCTCTTACTGTACAAGACTATGATCTTGCCAGTCCTCATATATTCCTCGGAAACTTGGGTTCTTAGCAAGAAAAATTGCGAACTCTTGGCCGCGTTCGAGAGAAGAATCCTCCGAAGAATCTTTGGCCCCCTACATGAGGATGGACGATTCCGTAGCCTACACAATGACGAAATCTATGAGCGATACCATGACCGTCCGGTTGTGGATAAAATCCGGCTCAATAGGTTACGGTGGGCGGGTCACTTAATCCGTATGGATGAAGATGATCCCACCCGGAAAGTCTATAAGGGCAATATCTATGGTAGGAAAAGAAGACGAGGCAGACCCTGCCTAAGATGGAGCGATGGCGTGGGCCAGGACGCCAGACAGCTTTTAGGGATATCGAATTGATGGACCTCGGCGCAAAACCGGGATGTCTGGAGTTCCTTATTAAGGCAGGCCTAGACCGGATACCGGTTGTTGCGCCGTTGATGATGATGATGAGTGAAGGAAGCACACTTTCTCTACAAAATACGCAGGACGTATCCACGAGAAGTGAATTACCGCCTAACAAATTTGTTTATGGAACGAGGTGATTATAGGAAGTATTTGCGTCGCTTCGAATTGGACGAGTTCCCTGACTTTGCCGAATACCCCACTACGCCCGAGAACCCGGAGAATGTTAAGTTCCATTCTCCAAGATTCGCGAAAGAGAGTGAAAGAGGGAGGCTGAACGACGCCCTCAAAGTAGGGGAAAGCTGTGCAGGTTTTCTTTATTTTCGGTATATATTGGGTCGTTTCCTATGAAATGAATAATATTTCGAAACGTAAACTTTCATTAAAAACAATTACTTTAGATAAAAAAAAATGATTGAATTTTAACTTTATATTTTTCCATTTTGTTGGAAACAACCCAATAATAAATACCCAAATATAATCGGTTTCTCCTGAGGTGCAATGACCAATTGAGTAGACGACATTCTCCAGCGTCTTTATCAACTGCGCGAAAGTCGGTGCCCACTCTTGGTTGGCGCCTCTCCTGAGCCGCTGAATTACACAAATAACTCCTTTGGCGCCCTCCGTGCAGTATTTCTTCATCTTGTATGGTTGGTTGGCGGAACCTTCGCATCGCCTCCGATTGTTGAGCGATTCTTCGCTGGATTTCCTCTTTGCCATGGTAGTGTGTGAATGTATGTTCAAATGACTTCATCCTCTTGACTTGTTAAGCCCGTCATTCGCGTTCAGTTCGGCCTGACGGCTACGCCGTTAGAGCTCGCTGTACCCGGCCGCCCGCTAAACTAAATGCACCATCCAGGTATCAGCAACCCGTGACATAATTAGTTCAACTCTGGATGTTTAAGGCCCTAGGATGAGAATATGTGATATTTTTTGCCTGAACCGCCTGGACAGTCAAAACCAACAGACCAACTGCAGCGCATCCACGTTAGGGACGCCGGTCACATGCGGATTCTTCTGGCGTAATTGACATACCGAACTAATCGTGAACGGCGGGCTTTAGAGAACTCCCAATCATTCCCGCTTTTCCTCGTATTAGCTCCAAGAAGATTCGAGAACATGTTCACCTCATCAGCTGTCCATCCATCAGTCGGTTCCCGCCCCGCTAACCTTGATTCTACTAAACATAACCTTGAATTTCAAAGTTTATGCCGGCCCAACGGCAACAACAGCTCCCCATATTTCGTTCAAAAAAAAAAGAACGGCGAGAGCATGCAGTCAACAACATGGCGATCCCTTCGCTATGTTGGAACGTTGCGTTGCCAAGACAACAACAACATTCCAAAATTAGGTAGAAGAAAATTGGAGTGTGAGTGCACATTTTCCTCCTTCAATATTGATATGCACTATTTCCAAATTAAAATCAAATTGGGAATTGTTCAAATGAAAATAAATTCTTGGGGATAGGGGAAAGGGACCAGTTGTTAGGCTTTTTGTAAAATAACTGAGATTATGCATTTTAAAAGTTTAATAATGAAGTTAAAAAAAATTAACATTGGAATGCAGGGATGGGAATTGGTAAAATGAGAGGATTAAATAGGGAAGGATAAGGAGTGTTCTGACAGGAGAAAATGGAGGAATGTTACATATTATTAAATGCGTTCTCCCGTCAAATTGCCCCTGGCCAGGGCGAAGAAGATGCCCACAAACATACTTGAGCTTTTCCAGACGGGACCACTTTCAACCAAATTGACCATGCGTTGATCGAACGCCGTCACCCCTTTGATGAATTTCAGAACATATAGGGGGCCAACATAGACTCGGATCAATGTCCCGTTGGCATGGTGCTCCGTGCTCGAATAACGACATCGCCTACAATTAAAATCAGGTATGAGTTAACACTGAAGTCATCCACAGCACAACCCTCTGGAACGTATATAAAAGGGAAATTGATGCCGCAGTAACAGCAATCAACAGATGTCCTGGAGATGAAAGATCAACAAATGATCTTCTCAACCACTTGAAGAACGTTATCATTGATACGGCCAGAAAAATACTTAGCCCCAGTCACAAAAACAATTCGAAACGACTGGTTCGACCATGAATGTAAGCTAGCAACGGAACGGAAGAATGCCAGATACCGAGCAATGTTGCATTCTCAAAGAACGCGAGCACGCGCAGAGACTTATCACGAACTCCGTCGTGCGGAGAAGCCATTTCACAGACGGAAAATGGAAGCCTGGGAGGACCATCAGGTCTGTGAACTTGAAAAGTACAGGGAGCAACTGCACCAGTCACGGAGGTTTTACCAACAAGTCAGCAGGGTGAAGCCTTATACACGTCCATATGATCATCTTGTCGAGACAAAAAGGGAAATATGATTTCCAACCGTATGGGCATATTGGACCGATGATTGGTAAACTGCTCAACAACCAAAATACCGGTGAGCTGAAGTTGCCGCCAACTGAAGATGACGGACATATAGTGCCAGCACCAAGCTTGGAAGGAACAATTCGTGCATTTCATCGGCTTAAAAACCATAAGTCGCCAGGAGCCGATGGCATTACAGCCAAATTGGTTAAATGTGGATGTGATCAACTATACCACGCGATTAATCAACAAATCCTCAAGGTATGGGACAATGAGCCAATGGCTACCAGCCGAAAACGAGACATAATCTATCCAAATACAGGTACAGCAATTATAGAAATAAAGCGTTACTGAGTATCATTTATAAGATATTCTCCGCTATGTTACTAAACCGGGTCGCCCCATACACCCACAACATCATCGGACCTTATCAACAGGCTTCACTCTAGGCAAATCAGCAACAGATCAAATTCTCTTTTTGCGGCAAGTGATAGAGAAACTGTTGTTACATGTCCATCAGTTACACTATCTCTTCATAGACTTCCTGGCCACAAAGTCAGGGTAAAATTGTATACGGGAATGAGAGAAGTCGGTACCCCGACGAAATTGATAAGACTGATTAGGCTGGCCTTTACCAATGTGCGAGATCGGATAAAAGCAGCAGGATTGAGAGACGAAAACTTCTGTACGCGGAGGAAGGCAATTAAACTATAGCGCCATATAAGAAGAATATTTAGGCTTACTACGAGGGTTGTTGCCAAACTTAACGAAAGTTGATACGTGGGGTAGCAGATTGAATTGCAACACTTAATTTAGGGACTTAGCAGTCTCAAATTCCTTGTCCCTTTCAGTGTATAGAAAGAGTTCAGATATTCACTCAGAATATTCACATTGAATTTAAAAACGAAATTATATAAAAACAAACCAAAACCACATAAGTTTCCATAGACCCCATTAAGAGCACACTAAATAAATCCGAGAAAACTGCATCACCATTCCATTGATAACGAAAGCCAATAATCTTTGGCTGTTTTCGTTTGATTTCGATCATTTTCAAATAAATATTTAAAATGCCAGTATTTCTTCACGGCAAATGTTCTATATAACAATATTCACAACCTTGTCATCATCTCATTTCCATGTTACCTAAGATGCCAAGCTTCACCCCACAACTGCGCATACATGCATCGACAAACGTGAGGGAAGAACCTCCTAGAAACGCCTCTGTCAAAGTCACAAGAGTAACATCTTATGATTTTCCCACAAACTTTCATCTATTTTTCACGCCAAAAGTGCTTTCCGAACTCATAAATATTTCGCTTTACAAAATCAATCACAAGCCGGCTTCATCTCCAATTCGGAAGAGAGAAAGCCGCTCCGAATAGTACTTGGTGAAAAATTATTCGCTATTATCCATAAAAATGTTTGTCTCGACGTCTTTTCAAGTAGGGCTGCTCTTAGCTATCCATCCACTCCGAGATGCTTTAGTTTCTATTTGCTACCATTTCCTTCTAGGAAGGATGAAAGGAAATACGAACGACACGATAGATGGAGTAAAAAAACAGTCAGGAATAATAATTTCCAGCCTTAATCCCATCTCCATCCGGTGTGTTGAAGAAAGGACGAACTGCCACCTACTGCGCCAAGCATACAAATAAGATAATGCCGAGCTTAACTGCAGATCCTTGAAATTAGGGGGTCGTAGACTGTCTCGCGGATTGCAATTGTCTTATCATTAGGCTACTTAAGAGCAGGGACTGAAATCTCGTTAAGGAGTACCATAAAGCTTAGTTTTTGGTGGGTGGACGGTCACCCCAATGACTGGAATATGGGGAGAGGCACACAGTGCAGAGACAAATTCATGAAAAAGGAATTATGGATAGATAATTAAGAACTACTGGAATGTAAGCAACTCCTAACTGAGAATGTTATCTAATTTCGATAAATATACAATCAAAAGTTTTTTTTGAAAAAAACACAGACAGAACGCAGACATGAGCTGTGGCTTTCAAGTAACGCTGACGATCACTTTCCATGCCGGACTACCAAATAGTTGTGCAGAGATAACATTGATATTGAGCCGCCTCAACTTGATATTGATGTTAAGAGCCAAAGCGATTGATGCGAGTGATATCAAGTTTGGTGTCACCACCGGCAGAAACAATGGTACATATATATATGAACTGTTCGTTAGAAGAGTACGATGGACAGTCAAACTGATAATGTTGGTTTCGATTGCATTTGTCTTCAGTCAGACTCAGCTTCCCTATCTCTTCGAATCCAAAGCCATTTGGCCAAAGTCCATGACTAAAGTGAGCAGTAATCTAACGTATTTAAGTCCTGCTGGTTTGGCATAAGTACATCCCATATTTCCCTTCGAACAGTGATTGATTTGGAGACCACAATTAGATCCCGCCGCGATTGGCATGTACTCAGTCCAGATTCAGCATTCATACCTTTCATTTCGCTGCGTATTCTATAGATCTGATGCAATTAAGGAATCCGATCGTCAAACTGTACAGCGCAATCCCACGCTTGAGCCCACAAGGTGCTCTGCCCTCGATATTGGCACAACCACCATGGAATCCCACAAGGAGGCCAGGAGGAATTCTCGTTGGCACAAATTACGTGACCATACCATCGAAGACGCCTCTCCCGCAGTTTTTCCACGATCGGTTCAACCCCATATCGATCGCGGATATCATCATTTCGAATGTGATCAAAACCACTAGTCTAACGCAACATCTTAGTCTCCATTACCGCAAGACGCCGTAGAGAGCGTCAGGACGGACGACATTACGGTAAATTTTAAATTTGAGACGTTCGCTGATACGTCGATCACAAAGAACACCAGTTGTGGAACGCCACTTCATCCAGATTGCGTTAATGCGTGAAGTAATTTGATAACACAGTTCTCCATTGGCTGATGGCGTTGACCCGAGTTATTTAAATCGCTCAGTTCTGAGCAGATCACTGCCGCTGACAGTGATTGTGCCTATTTCATGGGGACCGGTCGTCAAAACTTAGTTTTATTCAGATAGAAATTGCGACCGTGTTGCATGAGGTCATTATTACATTTTTGGGCAATTGCTCCAGACCATGCAACCTAAAGAGGGCGATGTTTCTCACGGGGTTTCTCCTTGAGTAACCGCACAGCGTGTATTGCGACAGTAGTTCCACAGTTCTTGACAAATCCGGACTGATTCACGGTTATTTCAACGATTTCGCGAATACGATTGTCAAGAATGCATTCAGAAATCTTCATGGTATGCAGAAGTAACCAGATCGGACGGTAATTTGAACGTTCTGCTGAACTACCTTTCGTTTTCCATATTCGAATAGTGGTATTTTTTTGCAGTCAGATGATATTCTACTTCTTGAATAACCCGATTAAAAAATTCATTGAGCCACAGTGTTGGGTCCCTGCACTTCGCTTTCCAGAGCTAAGATGCAATGCCGTCAGATCCTGTTGCTTTCCCCAATTTCATTCGTTTTATTGACTCCTCGACTTCTGTTGCGGTAGGTGGAACTGACCCAAATGCCGGCAATGGGTGTGGAAGTACAGGATGAACAAATTCTTCAGTAGAAATCTACTCGAAATATTACTTTCTTTGCTTCCCTTTTGGCATTCTTATAAATTTGCCAATTGGTCAGCGCTTTATCGTCGAGAAACTTCTGGTGAAGGCGTTTCTTTTCACGAACCTTCATTTCAACATCATTATTCCAAAGCCAAGTATCTCAATTAATATACCCGTTACCTGGCTTGGTGACCCCGAGGGTTGCAGAAGCCGCTTTGTAGATCGTGTCTTTAATTTAGTTTCACTATTCCACATTCGTAATGGTTGGTAATCGCGTAGGTTAGATCATTTCTTCTTTCTTTTCACAAAATCGCCACTATTTAATGCGGTGGCGTTCCACACGTTGTTTTATCGGTGGCTTAATTCGCAGGACGGCAATCAAAGACCGATGTTGAGGTGCGACGGTTTCATAGCGAACGGCTTTGCAATCAGTGGCGGTGGTAAAATGTCGGCATCTTATGGGAATATAGTCGATTTGGGTTTTACTGTTCTCACTATAAAATGAAAGAAGATGAGGTAATCGTTGGATGAACCATGCATTCATAAGTACAAGGTCATGGATGTCCGCAAATCGATTGTACGCTCGCCAACCACATTGCGCACCCCAAACCCCTTTCCCCATGGCACCTGTTACCGTCTACCTTTTCACCCACATGATCATTAAAGTTATCGGCAATAATGACGTGATAAGTCTTTTCATCGAGAAGTTGCCAGAAGGCATCTTTCTCGCCATCAGGACGACCTATCTGTGGTGTGTACGCAGTGAAGAAATGAATAGTGCGATCAGCTGATATAATGGTGTGCTTTATCAGCCGATCATCAAATCGTTTGACTTCTTCATTGGCCTCACGGAAACCCTCTGAAATGGAAATGCCAACACTGTATTGTGTGTGTGGGCTACAAAACAGAGAAGTTTATAGGCACTTCTACTGCGTTCGCATTCTATGTCGCAGCTTTTGGCTCCAGACCGTCGGGTTTCTTGCAGGGCGGAGATATCAGTACGTCCTTTCCGAACGGTTCTTGCCAATTCCTCGGTAGTACCAGTTAGGGTGACACAATTCAGCGTGCAGACACGTATTTGTTTTGCTCGGACTAAGACTCGGATGTAAGTAAACATCCTGACGCCGTCCATGCGTCAAGAACCTCCCTGTTTCTCGACAGGACCGGGGCTCGTCTTGATGTAATAAAAATTTCACTAATCTATACCGCATCACAAAACAATTTGCAGGTGGACGAAAGACTTTCCATGGCCCTGTCAAAGATATTAAGGGCATGCTCCGTCTCTAAGCTTAAGATGTGGTAGGAGCCCTTCACCCGATTCTCAGTCATATAACATCCGGTAACGTTACACCTCATGTAAATAAAATAGCCGATCGGCGTAACATTCGAACACCGGCTATTCCTTCAAGTAAATGAGAGATCATGTCAGCGATAAATGTACTCAAGCGGGGCCAAATTGATGGGCTTGACAGCAAAGTTGCTACATCCACTTACCCAGAAATCGGAAAACCCGATATCCCAGGTGGCAAAATAAGGAATTGATCATTAGGATTCTAAAAAATGATTGCGTTACTTACCCCCGCAAAGATAGCAGGCAAAATTTTCCCGGATAAGATCGCAACACCCTACGAACTATTTGGAGAAGCTTTCTGCTTTGGAACCTCGTCAACACAATCCGAACTATTCTGAAGTAATATGCGGAGTTCAGATTGCCAGTTCAGCTGCTCTCCCTCAATTTGTAGAAAACTTCCAACAGCGTCAACTGGAAGTCTATCTGGGGTGCTCTTCCCTCCATTCCGGGAAAATGAAGAACAACTAATGACGGTTTAAAATATCTACAAATTTCACAGTAGTTGGTAGTTGAAAGTGGAGTCCACCAAGACTGTGACATTATTCTTCTTCGTCATCAGCGATACCCTGCATTCAACCAAACGGCTCTGGATTTAGAGGAGTAAGGAATGAAGATCGGAATAAAAATAAAGTCTGACTGATCATCTCACTCATCGATCTCTGCCTTCACCATATTGTCTAAAATCTGGAACTACATGTACTTCACCACCAACAGCAAATTGAGGTTGACCCACCTCAAGGTTCCCTCTCTTGCTATATGAGAACATCATGACTCTCGAGTTGGGGGATACTCGAGAGTCATGACAGGACAGTATTTGTTCCTACTGCTGCTTAACAGTGCATATCCACTGTTGATTGACCAGCGCAAAAATCGTACTGTTGTGTAAAAATGCCTCCTGCTTGATCTACAATTGGGAGCAGCCTTCAGGCAATGGTAACCTCATGACATGTTCGCGTGATCAGGGGAAGGGAAGGTAGGGAAGGTTTTCATGAATCACCCTACATACAGCATTATGCCATTATAGTGCAGCCAGAAACGCCAACGTTTCTAACACCGAACTGCTCATTTTGCAGTGCTCGTTTCCCACACGCTCTTTCATTTTGAGCTTTCTATAAGTTCGGGTGGCGACCACGCCATCCTGAGTGGCACTCATAAATCCCTCCGTCTCAGCAAAGAGCTCCCTAGCACACAGCCTTCTGTTCGACAAATGCGAATCGACAAATGGCTGCCAAAAACAATTTACGTCTTTACCGTGCGTTGCCTTCGACTACCATTAATTTATTATTCCTCTGAATATGAGTTCACCCCACTCAGACGATTGAAAGATCGATCCTTTAAGTTAAGTACAGTCAGCCCAAACTCTGTCGTACAAATATCCCCATGCTGAGGACTCGCCTGCTCTTTGCGAGTCGGCTTGGCGATGATGTTGTTCCGCCACGACAACCACGCCTCTGCCTCCGATGTCACACGGCAGGTTCATCCGGTCCACGCAAAGTTTGGATGATGTATTCGGAATTTGGGCATAGTAGTCCATATCCGCCGCTGGACGTTTTCCAGATCGGTTTTCGTCCACAGTAATATTCCAAATGCATAAGTCAATGAAGCAAATATGTTTAATGCGATTACTTTATTCTTCCCTGCGAGATGCGATTTCTGTACCAGCTTTACATCTCGCAAGAAATCTTCGGTAACATCTGCATAATTCATGGTGGGTGCCTTAGTCTCTCAAACCAATAACACAAAAGCGAATCTTCTGACTGTGCAATCTGACAGCTGCAACTGCACCACAATACACAAGTGATTGTAGTTGCAGCTGATATATATCATCACACAGTCGCAATTTCATCATTAATTTGAGATAGAATTCACAGAATTGCTGGAGATGGGTACAGTCTTGGAATACCTGATCTATGCAAAGGATCGATCTCCGAAACTTCTATACACCGTCTTTGGAATTCGTCCCGAACTTCAGCTGGACGGTGAAGAGAATACTTCGGCGTATACTAAAACTGTCTGCGGGCGACGTGCTGTTATTAACGCCGTCGCCCCTTTTAACTCTCGGTTCCGCGATAACCTCAACTCGAACGCGCCCCCTGATGATGTCCGGGATAGTGTCGCTGCGAGTAATAAAGCGGCACTGGTCTGCGAATCGCTGCATTACGGGAAACGCTCGACCAATCTCTGGTGCAAAAAGAGAAGATGTTGCACTTGCTCCCCCCCCCCCCCCTTATCTCGTAGTAACATCGGATGATAAAGAGGTTCATTTCCTCTGTTCACTGCATCTGTTACTTACTCGATGTGGTCGAAGCTCCAGCAACGTCCACGATTAGCGATTTCGACGCCGTGCTGTCCATTACGGGAACCCGACTCAGTCCCCAAGTCAGACGACAAGCTTGGGACCAGCTACGTCGGAGTTTGTTATTATTATTACTAATGCTGAGCTCATTCTCTGTTATATTTGGAATAGTCAGTGGGGGTACTCCTATCGCAATAGTTAATTTCCTTTGCTATGGGAACAGAGTGGTTGTGTGTGGCGGGGCAGAAGCTATAACTTTTGAGCACTTAGTCGTGGTGACCCATTGTACTCGACACCCACATCTAACGGAATATCCCAGGTTCCTTAACGTATCGCAGGATTTCCGCTAGTGGATGTGATGCTACCCCTCGCAACTGGAGAAAATCGGCACCGAAGATCTAATATCTGATGTGTCCATAGACGGGGATTCACATAGGAAATGCTCCGTGGATGTCCAGTCCAGTCCAGTCAAAATGCCTACAATTCTCCTGCAAGTCCTCCTGCTTTTCGACAGGATAAACTTTGCGGTAATCATGTTCGGTTCTGGCAGGAAAAATTTGGAATATCTAGCAGCATTTAGACTCTGCCACCTGTCATTATGGGAGGCTTGTTCCCAGTTTTCGAAGACAACCTTAGCCAATGCTACTGATACTCCAATTGACCACAGTACCCAGAGTAGTTCCACCGTATTGAATCTATAGATAACATTCTAACGATTTCTGCATTCCTGGACTATTTTCGAGGTACTCAATGAGCTACTCAACGTCCTCAATGCCGCCTAGCTATCACAGCAGATTGCAATGCGCCTGCTTTAACCGCGCGTCAATCATCCAGTTTGCCGCCCTTAGGATCACATACACTTTAGTTTCCCAAAGGAAAAGCCCACTTCTCGTTTTTGTTCGAGGGGTAGCTCCGTTTTTAAACCATCGGTATAAAGGATTTCCGTATATCCCACCACGCATTCCTCTGGAACTTCACAGTTCTCTCTACATTTAGGAGAATCGGATTAGTACTCACAGTAACTCTTCCAACGCTCTATGCCCCCACATCCGTTGTTTCCCCATGGATCTAATCGAATTAGTCTATGAGCTGCTCTCATTGCAGGGCTTTGCATAAATATATCCAGGGGCTGCGAATTGGCACCGATAATACCCATACACACAGTTCTTTGCAGTCCGACTAGTTTACGGTGAAAACCTTTTTGTCTCACCTTAACCCACCACACTACCGATGCATAAGTGACCATCGGCCTAACTATAGCAATATATATTCACATTAATACATGAGGCCTACGTTCTCATGTCGAGGCAAAGGACCTCGGAGGCAGCTTTCATTGCTTCTGTTGTTGGGTAGCAATCAACACCCACACAGTACACAATCTCTTCGTTAGCATAGCATGGATCCACTTAATTAAAGCATCAACACCATCCACTCTGACGGCATCAGTTTTTGAAAAGGCGCAGAGTCAAATGTCCACGAACATCTCCATCGCGTACTCACCCTTCAGAGTTGCACCTTCTCTCACCCGTTCTCCCGGATGGTGTACTTCCGCGAGGGCCTGTATTGATTCCAGTCTGGAGCTCGTGGAAGAACCACCGGGTTTTCTAAGAGAATCCAACTTGGCCGACAGATCCCTTTTAAGGACTCTGCACAGCTTTGTAGTCTCTTTCCTAACCTGCTGGAGCAGGCATCCTCGTCAGTGCACTCCGAATGGAGAAGCCCATCGCGAAAACTTTGATTGTTAAATTTTAGCTTCGTTCCAGTCTCCAGCATTTTTTCCACAAGCATTCCCAGAGGATGGTAAATTGTCCTTCTGACATTTTGCCGTCCTTAGAGGAAACTCCGCCGCAGTAGTCAGAACCGAGACTGCAGCTTGCGGATACGTCCTCTTCCTTCCCGCCTTCGTGTAGGTATTCTTGTGGGAGCGACCACCTTCAGTGAGATGTCTATCGCTGATTTGATCATCTCCCGGCACACTGGTCCTAATCGCCGCGGGACGTGTGGATGTAGGCCCCAACAAAATGGTTACTATCATTTGTAATAAAATTAGACTCTTGATTTGCGGAGCGCTAGTTTCTTTCAGCTTAGTCATTACCGCTCTATACCCACGAGTTAAAGTCGGCCTGTCTGCAAATTTCCTTTAGATTGATTGGTAGCAATATTAGTTATTAATATATTAGTCTGTAACTGGCATTATTGCAGTACATCATAACAATAAGAACAAAAACAATTTTAGACTGAATGCTGCTGACGAAAACCGCAAGCCCACGCTAAAAAATAACTCTATTATGAAACTGACTCATTCTACTTAAACGGTTTCCCAATTGCATCTCAGATACAAGATGACTTCAGCCTATTTCCTTCTATGTTCAAACACTTTTGCCAGTGCATTTACTTTATCTATTCTCCCCTTCCCCGTCTTTTTTTCCAATACAAGGCACTTTTTCCGACAAACGCTAGATAACAGAACATTCAAAGCACAATATCTTCAATTTATTCCAGACAATCTGTACCTCCGCACAGAACATACATTTTAAAGCGGCGTTACTGCACAACATCATCAACAACAAGAAGAGCAGAAACAACCCCAACAACCGGATATTATTGAAGAAAATTTCACTTCCACGTTAAAAGATAATCCGTAATGCTTTCTCCGGTAAAAATTCACCCTCACCTCTGGCGGCACACAAAAAATGCCGCCCCCTCATTTACTCGACGAAATTTGGGGCTGTTCGGTGAATTGTTAAACTAATGCTAGCTCATTTTGATTTGAATTCCATGCGTTGATGAGCATTTTATGCAGCCCACAGGGCAATTTTTCTGCGTTAGAGTGGGTGCTTAGGGGTTGAGGATTTATGCAAGGGTGGAAATACGACAAACGTAAGGAGAGTCATGCACAGAATGATTCATGAGTTGTTTAGAGCGTTTGAAGTGAATTAAATTAGGGAAAGTATCTGTCCAGTTTACTTTGCAGTGCAACCAAAATAAAAAGCGAAGATACTGGCTTCCTACTTTTACCAAACAGAAAGTTTTTTTCATAATAACCCAATTTAAACAACAAATCAAGGAAATGTTGAGCACATTATTTTCGACAGTATTCCGTGATTAACTGCCCCTTTTCGTTTATCTGACTAGGTATACACATTGTACCGAGAACGCGGATGGCACAAATGTTCTCATGATGAACTACATAACCAGAACATGCTTTCCTAAAGTGACACATCCCTCTACCTCCGATTCCAACAATTGATTTCCCTCGTATAGCATACGAAGCAATAAAACAGGCGAAAGGATAATTAAACACCGTATGTCGTCTTCAAATGGATAATCGATATTTAAAGCTTAATAATTCATGGGCCTCGGAGCAAAGGGTGAGCAGAAAAGTTACCCGTTACCGATGGCCCTTAAGACAATGGAGACATAATGACTGCAACGTGTTGTAGGAGGTGTAAATGGTGTACTCAAGAATTTACAAATGCGTTTACCTATTCTGAAATTTACCATATAATTTGGGAGAGGTATAAGGTGAATTTAGAATTGGTATTGATTAGCAATTTGCAGGTGTATGAAGATTTCTTGTAATGGATAAAACAAAAAACGAAGTTTAAAGGAAAAACATTAATAAAACTAAACGAATTGAAGTACCACTGATTATTTTCATTACAACTATACCCGCAAAGGAATTTTAGGTACCAATCAGGGTTGACAAATAAGGCCAAGTTATGGAATACTTTCCTAATCCCGGAAAAACCTCAAATACGGTTTATTTGTGGCTTGTGTGACTGTGTTTGATGTAGGAGTGAGGCAAACCCTCTGAGCACTCAGGTCCAGTTTCCGTCTAACAGAATACCCCAAATTCGTTTAAGTACAGTGGATGCGACGTGCTACTTGAAGCAGCTGGGGAACCAAAAACCTGATGGCTGATGCGTCCGTAGATAGTGTACTCACATAAAAAAAGGTTCCGAGGATTTATCATCATCATCAACGGCCCAACAACTGGTATCCGGTCTAGGCCTGTCTTAATAAGGAACTCCAGACATCCCAGTTTTGCGCCGAGGTCCACCAATTCGATATCCCTAAAAGCTGTCTGGCGTCCTGACCCACGCCATCGCTCCATCTTAGGCAGGGTCTGCCTCGTCTGCTTTTCCTACCATAGATATTGCCCTTATAGACTTTCCGGGTGGGATCATCTTCATCCATACGGATTAAGTGACCCGCCCACCGTAACCTATTGAGCCGGACTTTATCCACAACCGGACGGCCATGGTATCGCTCATAGATTTCGTCATTGTGTAGGCTACGGAATTGTCCATCCTCATGTAATAATAATAATCGTTGACGCAACAATCCATATTGGATCAAGGCCTTGAAGTGTGTTAGAGCACTTCATTCAAGACCGTAACGGTACACCACAGTACACTGTGGGAGGCAATGTGGTCAGCATTGCGCTCGCCCGAGATTATTACCCTGATTTGACTCAGGTACTCATTCACAGCTGAGTCGACTGGTGTCCGACATCCAGTCACGATAACAAATTCCTCTGCCCCCAGCGAGATTCGAACCGCGACCTTTCGCTACGACAGCCCAGCGCTCTAACCACTTGAGCCATCCTCATGTAGGGGGCCAAAAATTCTTCGGAGGATTCTTCTCTCGAACGCGACCAAGAGTTCGCAATTTTTCTTGCTAAGAACCCAAGTTTCCGAGGAATATATGAGGACTGGCAAGATCATAGTCTTGTACAGTAAGAGCTTTGACCCTATGGTGAGACGTTTCGAGCGGAACAGTCTTTGTAAGCTGAAATAGGCTCTGTTGGCTGACAACAACCGTGCGCGGATTTCATCATCGTAGTTGTTATCGGTTGTGATTTTCCACCCTAGATAGAAGAAATTGTCAACGGTCTCAAAGTTGTATTCTCCTACCCTTATTCTTCTTCGTGTTTGTGTTTGACCAGTGCGGTTTGATGTTCTTGGTTGATTCGTCTTCGGTGCTGACGTTGCCACCATATATTTTGTCTTGCCTTCATTGATGTGCAGCCCAAGATCTCGCGCCGCCTGCTCGATCTGGATGAAGGCAGTTTGTACATCTCGGGTGGTTCTTCCCATGATGTCGATATCGTCAGCATAGGCCAGTAGTTGGGTGGACTTCAAGAGGATCGTACCTCTTGCATTTACCTCGGCATCACGGATCACTTTCTCAAGAGCCAGAAGACGCATGATAGGGCATCCCCTTGTCGTAGACCGTTGTTGATGTCGAATGGTCTTGAGAGTGATCCTGCTGCTTTTATCTGGCCTCGCACATTGGTCAGGGTCAGCCTAGTCAGTCTTATTAATTTCGTCGGGATACCGAATTCTCTCATGGCCGTGTACAGTTTTACGCTGGCTATGCTATCATAGGCTGCTTTAAAGTCGATGAACAGATGGTGCAACTGTTATCCATATTCCAACAGTTTTCCATCGCTTGCCGCAGAGAGAAAATCTGATCTGTTGCTGATTTGCCTGGAGTGAAGCCTCTTTGGTATGGGCCAATTATGTTCTGGGCGTATGGGGCTATCCGGCCTAGCAAGATAGTGGAGAATATCTTATAGATGGTACTCAGCAACGTGATACCTCTATAATTGCTGCACTGTGTGATATATTCCTTTTTATGTATGAGACAGATAATGCCTCGTTGCCAATCGTCAGGCATTGATTCGCTGTCCCATACCTTGAGCACAAGTTGATGAACCACTTGGTGTAATTGGTCGCCTCCATATTTAACTAATTCGGCTGTAATTCCATCGGCTCCTGGCGACTTATGATTTTTTAGCCGATGAATTGCACGGACTGTTTCTCCTAAACTTGGTGGTGGCAGTATTTGTCCGTCGTCTTCAGTTGGCGGGACCTCCAACTCGCCGATGTTCTGGTTGTTCAGTAGCTCATCGAAGTACTCAACCCATCGCTCTAATATGCCCATTCTGTCGGAAATCAGATTTCCCTCTTTGTCTCGGCAGGATGAGCATCGAGGTGTATAAGGTTTCATCCTGCTGACTTGTTGGTAAAACTTCCGCGCCTGGTGCGGTTGCTCCCTGTACTTTTCTAGTTCACAGACTTGTTGGTTCTCCCAGGCTTCCTTTTTCCGTCTGTGAAGTCGCTTCTCCGCTCGACGTAGTACGTGATAAGTCTCTGCGCGTGCCCGCGTTCTTTGAGAATGCAACATTACTCGGTATGCAGCATTCTTCCGTTCCGTTGCTAGCTTACATTCATCGTCAAACCAGCCGTTCTGACTCCTTTTGCGGCTGCGGCCAAGTATGTTTGTGGCCGTAGATATGATAACGTTCTTCAAGTGATTGTGAAGATCATTTGTTGATGCTTCATCTCCAGGTCCTCTGTTGACTACGGTTATTGCGGCATCCATTTCCCCCTTATAGGGTGTCGCGGAGGGTTGTGTTGTGGATGGCTCCAGTATTCACTCTCACCTGATTGTCAGAGGGGATTCTAGGTGGTATTGTTATTCGAGCTCGGAGCACCATGCCAACGAGATAGTGATCCGAGTCTATATTGGCCCCATACATGTTCTGACATTCATCAAGGCTGAGAGGTGGTGGCGTTCGATCAACACGTGGTCAATTTGGTTGAAAGTGGTCCCGTCTGGAGACGCCCTCGTATGTTTGTGGACCGCTTTCCGCGCAAACCAGGTACTTCCAACAACCATTTCGTGTGACCCTGCTAATTGAATAGTCCGCAGTCCGTTATCATTTGTTTTTTCGTGTAAGCTATGGGAGCCAACGTATCGCCTGAATACGGGCTCCTTCCTACTTGGCTATTAAAATCCCCAAGTATGATTTTGATATCATATCTGGGACAGGCTTCGAGGGTTCGTTCTACTGCCTCGTAGAAGGTATCCTTCTCCGACTCTGCAGTCTCCTCTGTAGGGGCGTGAACGTTGATGAGGCTTATATTGCTAAACTTGCCTCGCAACCGCAGAGTGCATAGCCGTTCGCTTATGTTTTCAAAGCCGATAACAGCAGGTTTCATTTGTTGGCTAACTAAGAAACCTACTCCGAGCACATGGTTTACTGGATGACCGCTATAATATATGGTGTAGTGGCTCTTCTCCAGGAAACCGGTCCCTATCCATCGCATCTCTTGCAACACTGTTATATCAGCCCTATATTGGGACAGGGTATCGACTAGCTGTTCATCAGCTTCATCTCTGTACAGGGAGCGCACGTTCCATGAGAAAATGCGCAAATCGTTATTCCGTGTTCGTTGCCGGGTCCGTCGTTTTAAAATCCGTCCTGTCCGAGGCTCCTGTTGTGGCTTCGTAACAAGCTGCTTTCCGTGTAGGGTTGTCAGCCCTACCCAACCCCCAACCTGGAGGACTAGTTGGCACAATTTGTCCCGTTTTTAGGCGCGGGAGGCTCGCCTTCATCCTTCTCCGTCTGCAGCTTTTCGTTAAGAAAGAGCTCCCAGCGGTCACCACGGGGAGGTGGAGGTAGGGTTTGGTAGTAGAGCTGTTGGTGTTGGTTCAGCAGGGATTTCCCAGGTTTTATGCTCCATCGTGGGTACCAATCCACGTTTCGCCCTGGAACCTATACTACCCTTTGACCACCATAAAGCCATAAACAGCTATGCAATATCTGTAGTTATGACATATGCTACCACGTTTTCGCAGCAACTCGCAGCCATGTATTCACACACACCAATGCACTGCACGTTAACACCAGCCCTATTGCGAGGAATTATAGTTGGGCAACTTCCATCGGGGTCGAAGATATGCAATAATTTCCCGTCTCCATAAAATTTCAAAGAATTCCTTGAGAGTTGAATCTCTTGTATATAGTCTTCGTGGGGTGCCTACGTTCGCAGTCATGAGACCTACTAAAGTGATCAAATCAAATAGCTTCTCTCCTCTGCAATTGCGAATGAAGGTCAATGGAGAGAGATCCAATCCAATTTAACGTACTTTTTAAGTTATAATAAAAAATAATTTCTTTCTGATTTAAATTAATTATCAGGCCAATGCTTGTGTATATGAGAAGTTGATAAAAATGTTATTAGCACATATTCCCCGTCTTTTTGTGAAAACATACAGTTGCGTGAATGCGTGAGTTTGTACGTCAAGTGAACTTAACACTCCCTTTGCTGACCCTACACCAAAGATTTTGTTAAACCGAAACCGTGGCTCTTACTCCAGGAAAGTAGTTAGTAGTAGTAGAGCAGTCCTGCAACTTTGCCAGTCTTGCTGCCAATAGGAAGGAGGAGGCTTTGGCTGCCGTATAACGTGCTTTAAACGAACCTATATATTTTTAGACATAAGTGTAGTCTAATGTAAAAAAGTCTACTGCATGCACTGTGAGTTTCGAATTTCGTTGAAAATTCTGCTTCCCTGCTTCAATTTGTTCCGATTTCTCTGGATATTGCCTCTCCTAGTGGTACAGTAACGTCTATGTCCTCTTTCCCAAGGAGTCGTCGGCTGGGAGCTTTCCCACTTCACAGTAAAGATGGATCCGTTTCCGCATACCAGTATAAGATCAGTGGCCTTCACACCACCAGTTTTCTTTTCACCCGCTTTTCCTAATAGAGGTCGGAAAGGAAGGTTCTGACAGGAAAATCTGACTTTCCAATCTCCTGTTTACTTCTACCGAGCCTTCCTACCTCATTTTCTAGAAGAATGAGGTAACAGTGCCACCGACCATAGTCGGGTTTCAAGTTCTCTCTCATTATTGCAATTACCTTTCTCTACTTTCTCCCTGACCGTACCGTAGATACTGATTGCGAGCAGACACTAAGTGCAGGCATAGATTTCTGGAGAATATGAATCCGGGAAACTGTAAAATATCCCTCAGCCGTGACTTAATTTCTCAAAGTCACCGGTGGATTCAAAGTCTGCGACACTTTAACACTTAGAGAGTTAAAATTCATAGCTTGCACCTTCCTGTTTTTTGGAAACCCTTTGTGTAGTAGTGAACTACAGCAGGATATCTCCCCACGAAAAGGTATCCAAGGAGATATTTGCGGCATACGATGCAAAATGTTTTCCTCGCTTTTATTATGGCAGAGACTTCAGTTTAAAAAATTTGCCGTAAAGGGAATTCTAGAAACTGAAGCCCAATATTCACTGCCGCAACACCGTTCATATGAGTTCACTTTATATGATGATGGCGTCATATATGTCTTAGAGTGAGATAAATTTACGTGAAATACACAATTTTGAACTTCTATAACTTTGTTAATAGTAGTAGGATTTTTGTCAAACTTATTATATTACTGCTTACAAACGTATCAAATGTTGTTCTTATACAATGAACTTAAGGGGGGATAAATTTGCAAGCTACGGTAATATATTGTTATTAACTTTATTCAAGCATGTACCAGAATGGGATGTATTTTGGCGTCTAGATTACGTATACATTCTGATACACATTATACATTCTGATGTATGTAAGCAAGAGGGGGATGTATAATAACATTTTTTTTCACCAAATATAGTCGTGGGGGATATCAAATGGAAGTTCGCGATTAGTACTTTCTGAATCCGGCCTTAGTTTTAACATTTCTTTGAGAAGCAGTGTGTGCGGGGACTGCAAACTGATAATTTCTTTCACGGGCCCCCCCAACTGACAAATCTGGAAAAATCACGAAGCTACCTCTATCCGGTATCTGGGCCTCAAAATACCCTCCATCAAGTTCATCCTAAAGTCATGGAGTTACATAGACCGTAGTATAAAGGATAGTACCCCAAATTTTGTTCAAGATGGTCTATTCCGTGTAAGTTTACTGCAACCCAAAATACTAAATTTCAATGTCACCCTAAAGTGAGTAGTCTGACATGGTAAACGCATATACGAGTACATTATCGGCGTGTACAAATTGAATATATAGTTCTGCGCTGAAATATACTTACGCAAGATATACAGAAACACTTTCATTCGTAAAGCATTCAGCTCCTGGCGTTCGACTTGTTTCAATGCTAACCCTGGTGCACTGAAGATTCTAATGCCAGTAGAATCGCTATTGACAAAAGAGAAGAAAACTAGCTGAGGGGAATCACAACAAAGAAAAGAAGAAAATGCAAGCCCGAAAATCTAGTACGAAGGAACCAGAGTTTGGGGCAAAAGAAAGCCATAACAAATGTTAGAAGTAGGTGAGTTCACAACAGAAGCCATCCTAGAAAAGCTGAACATTGAAGCTGCCAGCAGAACTAATTAACATTGGCACTCGGGGCATGTGCGGACAACGAAAATTGGAACTGTGCCCTTAAGGAATCGCAGACTAGGGTCAAACCGCATATTTCGTGGAATATGCATATACCATGGAGTGCGGATATATGATGAAGTCAGGAGAACACGTGTTCGCCAATCATAGCGAGTACGAACAAGATTTTCTGGGATTAGCTTTGGTATCCGATGTTCATGGTTGAAGGGATAGAACGTCAACCTCTCAATCTCGTTGCTTTGTGCTCGAATCTCAGTCCTCATGGGTGTCTGTCTTAGTTTTATGTTTGTCTCGCTGTTGTGAGTTTAGCACTTACACATCGGTAAGGATGATGACAGTGAAACTGACGCACAGGCTGGCTGTGTGGATGCTCTATACTCCACTAAGAAATGAATAGGAAACACTATCCGGATGCTCGCATCTCCTGTCTTGATCCTTGTGCTGAAAGTAATTGTTCCACATACTCTCTCAAAGTTTGAATAATATCATATTCGTTTTCAAAGTTAGAAGCTCCTTCATCTTCCACGATTATAGTCCCCCTCAAATGAAAGAATTTGTCTCTTCAAGTTTATCGGTATATGACCGGACCGAAGTTTCCCTCGGGCTTGAAATAGAGATATCAATGATAGAAGACAGTGATAAAGGAGACTCGCACATTTTCACCCCAGGTCTTAACCCAGATCCCGGATGATATGATTGCGATTGAAGGCAAATAGACTTATCATGTTGACTTTTATTCTCACCAACGTCTCAGTTACATCTCCTACTATAGACGTACACTTGCATCAAAGAAAAATTCTTGCCTTTGCTTCTAATTCTGTTATGGGTCAGGCCGCTTGTAGTAAAACCACAGCCGCTGAAGCGCGCAAAGACGCACACGAACAACTATGACGAGTCGTGATTTGAAATCGAACAATGACATCGAGAAGCTAACGCTCAACCAAGTTAACCATCGCGCTATCTGTGGCTGACATAAAGCTTTTTCCTTTGTCAATTCTCCCATCGAAAGAAATAGCATTTAATCAAATCACGACATAAAACGTAATGCAAATAAAGGATCTTTGTTGCGTTATTTTTTGGACACTTGCCGCTGAATACCCATGTACTACCATGATGGTTATTCGAATTTTCCGTTGGCCTGTTTTGCTAAAGCAGAAATCCATCATCACAAATGTATGAGAAAAACACATTGTTGATACTTTGCAGCATTTTGGCATTTAAATCTAGGGTAAGTAACATTTTTCTGCCGGCTCGAAGCACCACTACTGAAGT
The DNA here is from genome assembly GCF_905115235.1 of Hermetia illucens. Classification (NCBI taxonomy): domain Eukaryota; kingdom Metazoa; phylum Arthropoda; class Insecta; order Diptera; family Stratiomyidae; genus Hermetia; species Hermetia illucens. Next base: position 92,317,088 of record NC_051849.1, on the reverse strand, counting down.
TGGATAACAGCTAGCCAGCGGTTAACTGCGTACTTGACCGCCCTCTTTCTCTTCTCTGCTCAGCTTTTCGCGGTTTATTTTGGATAGATGCAATCATGCAGTTGACCGCATCCCAATTCTCTTGTTGTGCTACCATTTTCGCATCAGATTTTCCGGTACCAACACCTAAAGTCTCCTCTAGATTCCTCCTCTCTTCCACAAATCTCAGACAGTGGAAGAATACATGCTCTGGGTACTCTGGGACTCCATCGCAATTTGGACAATCGGGTGAGGTTTCCAATTTAAACCTCTGTAAGTATTAGTGATATCCTCCGTACCTCGCGAGAAACTGGGTGAGATTATAATTACTCTCACCGTGTCGTCTCTCCAACCACTCCTTGATAGCAGGAATGAGCCTGCGAGTCCACCAACCTTTCCCGAGCATTCCCACCACAGCATCTATTTATGCAGCTTTTCCTCTCAGCGTTGTTCTTCTGCGATACGGGAGAGATTGGCTTCGCATTGTACAGGGTGCGGCAGCATAACCTCCTTTTTTAAAGTGCGCGCCACTCAGTTAGTTGATGTCATAGCGGAGCGCTAGTGGTCTCGTTCAAGAGGGGATACTGTAAAGTTTTGTCCCGACACGGTTCAGTCATGCGTTGGAATAGTGAGGAGCGTGCCTTTGCCGTTGAGGTTTACTTTTCAAGCGGATGTTCGTTTATTGCAACACAGCGTGCATTTCGGAATCGCTTTAATTTAGCCCCGTTGGCTCCCGTCCCAGACCGCAAATCAATTGTTACATGGGTCACTACATTCAGACAAACTGCATGTGCGACAAAAGGAAGAACTGGAGTCCGTCGGCCCGTTAGATCACCTGAGAACATTGAAGCAGTGAGAGCGTCAATGTTACGATCGCCACGGCGTTCAGCGCGCAAACACGCATCTGCCCTTGGACTATCCGATCGTGTGAGAAGAATTCTTCGTGATGATCTTCATTTTCATCACTATAAGATGGCGATTGTGCAGGAACTTTCAGAACGTGACTTCAATTCTCGGATGAACGCGTGTGAGCTTCTTCTTGATGTTCCCGAGGGTGCTATTGTTTTTTTAGCGATGAAGCCCATTTTCATTTGTGTGGGTCGGTTAACAAACAAAACTTGCGCTACTGGGCTGACACCAACCCTCGAGAATTGCATCAAAAGCCTTTGCATTCGCCCAAAGTCACAGTGTGGTGTGCAATTTCCTCAGCCGGAATTATTGGTCCCTGGTTTTTTGAGGAAAATGAGGTTACAGTGACAGTGAATTCGGACCGGTATGTAAACATGCTACAGAATTTTTTTTCGCACGGCTAGAAAATTTGGATTTCGGGGACACTTGGTTCCAACAAGACGGTGCAACAGCACACACTTCAAGAGCATCGATGGCTGTTTTGGGGGAACACTTTCCAGAGCGCCTTATCTCAATTAGAGGCGATTTGGAATGGCCGGCACGCTCTCCCGATCTGTCCCCTTGTGATTTTTTTCTATGGGGTTTTTTGAAATCCCGTGTTTATGTGAACCGTCCAAGAACCCTACAAGATTTGAAGACCAACATCCAAGAAGAAATTGCCAACATAACACCTGCTATGCTAACAAGAGTCATGACAAACGCCAGAAATCGGTTTACGCAATGTATGGAGAATGGGGGACGTCACCTAACAGATTTGATCTTCAAAACAATGTAAATAAAAACTTTAGACATGTACCTACATTATAAAAAATAAATAAGTATTTTCCGATGCATACAATAGTTTTTATTGAGTTTTGAAAAAAGGAAATTATGCTGCCGCGCCCTGTATATATTCGCATTCTCATCTGCCAAAATGTCAATCAGCATCAGTCCAGAGATGACGGATGCTGCTTCATCTGAGACAGTCTTGAAGGCAGAGCATACCGTCAGGGCTGTCCTCCTGCAGACTGCACTCATTTTGTTAGTGTTAACTGGCATCTGCAACCACCACCATGGCTCTGGCTATCATCTTCGCCAGGGCCATACTATCAGTAGATGATTTATCGCAAACATACTGCACGTGTTGCCTATAGCTGAGCTTCCTGTCTATCACCTCCTCAAAGTATTTGATGCTCGATTTGGAAGTGATGATATGATTCCCGATTCTAATACAAGCGTAATTTCTCTTCCGGCCCTTAGTGCTTCTGTTTTCTTCCCCGCAAGTGTCAGACCAGAGCTCTCTTGCCAACTTTTAACAGCACTAATTGTCTCGCTTGAGTATAACTCAGCATCTTCGAGATGCTTCGCGACAACAGCCAGTGCTATGTCGTCAGCGTAACCCACCACTGTGGCCTCCCTCGGAAGTGGAAGATTAAGTACATGATTGTACATGATGTTCCACAGTTCTGGGCCCAATACGGAGTCCTACGGGACACCCGCGGAAACAACGTACTCCTGGGGTCCGTCATCAGTGTCATACCAGAGCCTCCTTTCAGTTAAATAATTATCGACAATAGCAGCGTGATAGGCGGGAACACCAACCTTCGCTAGGGATTTGCGTATTAGATTTTAATTGGTCGAATTGAATGCATCCTCCACGTCCAGGGTTACTATCACACGATATCCACCCTTTCCATAGATTCTATCTTCGGCCAAGCCAGTAACCAATTTGATGGCATCAATGGTTGATCTGACTTTACGGAACCCATACTGCCGATCTGAAAGGTCGCCTTGACTTTCAACAACCAGGAGTAATCTATTATAGATTACCCGCTCTAACATTTTCCCCAGAGTGTCCAAAAGGCGTATAGGTCTGTATAAGAATAGTTTACCTGGAGGTCAGAAGTACCAACTTTTGCCGCTTCCATGGAAATATTCCCTCGGACATACACAAGGTGTCAACCGGAATGATTCCCGAGGACACGAACCCTGCATCATCTGAGGCAGCCCTGAATGTAGGGCACACTCTTTGGGGAGTCTGCATGAACTGATAGGACATATCAGTTGTATATATACACATCACTTATTTTGGCCCACAGAAAGCCACTGGCCGACTGACTTATCATGCATCGCATGGCTTGGCGACCGCTCGTCCATATCGCAGCTGCCCCAGTCGAATCTGTGGCCGATACATTACTGTCAAGGTTTCTTTTGGACTCACTAATAATGGCGATTTGCACCTAGAAATTGTAAGTGGTCTGCACAAGCAAATCCTGTCTCTTTAATTCCTCCAACTCAGGGCTCTTTTTTCCATGAGTCCCAAACGCTTTCTCAGTCCTAAAAGGTATTTGGTTTCCGGGCCCTGCAGCGTAAATTTACTCCGTCTCTCGTCTTTCATTATGATTTTGTGTCCTGGGTATACTTCCATAGCCTTTTGATCCACGCCCCAGTGATGAACAAACACACGCTCATGCACAATCTGAAAAGCCACATCAGCGGGCATCCCCATATTCATCAACTGGAGGTCGCACCTGATGGGAGATCTTACAAATTCTCCTAGGGCTTTCTTTATACCACACGCACATTTCGTGTACCCATTTATTTGGTGAAAATTATAGAACGATAAACTCATGTATGCAAACATGGGAAAAGTGGTGGAAAAGAGAGACCACCTTGTACGGGGCAGCGGATAGAATCCGCGAAGCCTACCTCAGGTATGAGATAAACATCATACTTGGACATTGCAGTAGCAAAGTAGGGAAGGGGATACGTTGGCATCAATAGCTTACGCGAGTGTACCAATGACAATAAATTGTGAATCATCTAAATCGCATGAAATGGTCGCTGAAATTGCGTACTTAATTTGTACGAAAGGGGGTACACAAACAAACGTGGGTCTTTTCAGACGGGACCAGTTTTAAATAAGTGAAATTTTTGCCATAAACCCTGTAAAGTATTTCAACGCACAAATATTAAAACACAAAAGAGTCCATCAATTTGTCTTTATTTATTTGATTGGTGCTCGATAGTCGGCCGAGATCTTTTATCTTCTAAAATCTTCTACTTTATTATTTCACCGCGTATCTTCGATTGAGATCCTTTCTTATCTTAAAGCGTAAAACTGGACAAGTGGAAGGGTTTCAAGCTAAACCTGTTTTCACACACACATATTCACCACACACATGTATTATTGGAAGATCTCCGTCGAGATCTGTTCCCAATTTTCTCATTTGTGTAGGATTGCAAGTTATGGCAACAAGTTAGTACGTCTACTAATTGCGTGTTACCATGCTCGTCCTACACGTTTAACTAAACCTCTTCCACGACAATTATTACATAGTTTTCATCCGATTGCGCATTGATAATCAATGAGTCGGAGACACTTTAACTCTCATTGCACATTCCGAATATGAAATAAGTGAGAGACATAGAACTCATATTTTGTCTCAGTTTTAGCTTTTTACACATTTCGATTTCACCACTTAACATATTCCCCGGGCAGCAGTGCCTCTATTCATTTGAAAAATTGATTGAATATTATATTTATTTTTACTGCTGCGGGAATTGATCTTTTGCAATAGCGATATTATCTAATTCAATATTGACTTTGTTTCTTTAATTTAATTATTCAAATTAAATATCTTTTCGCCAATTTGTTCACTTTTTTTAAGGTTTTGCGTATTTAACTTATTGTTGCACATAGATCTGAGTATTCAATATTTTCATCTACTTAAGTACATATATAGTTTTAGGGAATTACTCATTAAAAACACATAGCGTCAATATAGTCAATTCGTTTGAACCGTTCGAAATGGCGTAATTCGCCTTGAATAAACAAACAGATCATATCATATTTTTTGTTTTGAAATACATTTTCACCGGTCTAATATTTTCTTTTCAACAAACCACCGCTTGGGAATTAAATTTCATTCTATTTCATACAAAATTTAGGGTATTGTATTATATACTTTTAAGGTATCTCATTTATAGTATAGTGTATAGTTAAATATAGTATAGATTTAGCTTCATTAGTTCAATATAGTCGCAAGGAGAATCCTTGGTTACCGATAAATCTTTGAATGCCGCAAAAAGGCATCAGTAATTTGATGATTTACACTCACAACTGAGGAAATCCTACTTGGTCTTATATGATTTCAAGCAAATTGCCCATGATTTGATTCAGTTTTCAGTTCAACTTTAAATTCTCTATATAATCATATATCCTTCCTTGAACTCTAACTGTTTTATTCTGATCACAAAGAAGTAAAAAAGAATGATTTAAGATAGTTATCATTCCGAAGGTAGCTTAAGTACTGAGGATGAGAGTAAGTAGCTCTCGAAACACGTATTTACTAACTATTAAAATATATTGTAGTAGGATCAAGCTACCTAGTTTTATTTTTATTTAATGATTTAAGATCTTCCCTTTTTTTAACTCACTTACTATGTTATGTATTTTATTAGTTTCACTTCCACGATTCTTAGCTCGCTCAAAGTTAAAAATTAAATCGACATTTTCAAAGCTATGAAAAATCTCAAAATGTAAACTAGAATCCTTTTTGTCTTTGAAAAGGAAGAGTACTTCTTTAAAAACTCTAAATTATCAATTTGGATTTTGTTGAACTTGAACTACTTTTTTTTTAGTGTGAATCAACTTTGCTTTTACGAAATTTTACCACTTTATGTAAAATCCAAGACTCTGAAAAGCCTTTCTACCGCATTTTATTTTTAATTCTCTTTATTGGGGACATACCTCTACTAATATAATCAGCTGGATTTGCCTTGAGCTTGTAGAATACTCGTACCATTATTCAAGATTAGAAATATTCAAAGTCCCACTATATTATTAATATCAATATATTTTCGCAATACTTTGAATTTTATTCGACTCAATGGAATCATATTAGCCAAACATAATGAAATCTTCAGATCATGAGTTAGACTTCAAATTATTATCTGCTTAATTAATAACACTTCATTATGTTAAGGCACTAAAAGAAATCAATTAGAAGTTTTAACTGAATTGAATAAAAGAATAATCAAATAAAATTATTCCTTAGAAAACTTTTCCGAGAATCAACGAAGGTAGCTCCACTGTTCAGCATTATTTCAACGAAAAGAAAAAATAATTGATAATACAGAACCACCTTGGGGAGATTCCTAGTGTTTAGAATTATGAAATGTATCCAAACCATCCAAACCGTCTATAGTATAAAGTTGATTCACAGCAACTTATGTATAAGTTATCAAACTTAATCATGTAAACAAATGAAATTCGCAAATATTGCAAACACAAATTGACTTCTCCTATTCCGTTCCTCATTCGCCAGTTATTCAAATTCTTTTGTATAATAACGGTTAACATTCTTTCATACACTATTGCTCACTTGTGGAAAATTGGTGTGAGCAGAACCTTGACAAAGGCACAATGCAGAATTTTTTATGAACATAATTAAGAATTTTACAAAGTAAGGAAAATTTGTACATGTAAGTGATGTTCAACAAAGTAAATGTTTAATGTTGTTCAAGTAATCAAGACTTTGCTATTTTAAAGCTCATGGGGAGTCTGCCCAAGCGCTTCACAATATTCTTTGACCACAAAGAGCCAGTTTGATTTGGAGAAGAATCACCAACTCAACAGCTGAGATTAGAACAAAGATTGCCACCAAATATTAAATTGAATATACGTTATTTAGAACGAATAATGAAATATTTAAATTTAAAACGAATGCGATTAACATCGCATGAAAATGATATTACTGAATATACTTTGCCACATCATGGAGTATCGCACCCTCCAGCAGTAATTAAACCGAAGCGTGGTTTTAATGCATCCTGCATTTAATCTAGTAGTCATTGAATACTTATTTGCCATTAAGGCCAAAATTTTTGAATTATTGACATTTACCTTTGATAGCGTGGGCGTTGCAACGTTTACAATCGCTTGCTATTCAAATAAAAAGAAATACCCCCAAGAACGGCAAATTATGATATAATTTCTTGTCCTTATATAGACGGTTTAGCAGCAGAAGCATATTCTTGGAGCAATTAACGAAAACAAAAAATAAAATAAAGAGTATTCCAAAGAAACTTGAACTACGCAAGTGATTTTTGAACTCTTATGAAATAGTAAAGAACATTTCACATATGGAATTTTAAATCAAAAAGTCATCCAAAAGTACTTGGCGCCATCATGCAATGTCTTGCATGAGTATTTTGGCTTTCCTAATTGTTATTACCATGATCAACAGAAAGGTGTTAAGTAAGATCTCAATGATATCTGATCCAATGGGATTATTGGCACCAACATCTTTAATGATAAATATTCCATGCACCAAATATGGAAATATGAAACAAATAGGGATAAAATATATAGATTAATAGATTATTTGGGTTGAATGTGTTCAAAATTGTTGCTTTAATTTGCATTGATTTGATTTTTGGATGCATCAACAACGTACTATGGTGCTTGTGTGCATATAAACAGATATCAAGATTAATAGAGAGGAAAATTATGAATTGAAGTTGGCATCTAGGATCGTTCTCTCTACTTAAATAAGAATTAAATAAAACTGGGTTGATATCTAAATATGTGGAATCCTATTGTTATTTAATTCTGTATTTGTATGGCTGGTTAGCATCCAGTCGAAAACGATATTTGGAAGCAGTTACCCCTGCTAACCAAACCTCTTCTAAAAATTCACAAAATCATACGACGTTGAACAAAAAATTAACAGGAGTCAACATACATCAACAATATATACATAAAGGAGAGAACGACCTGAACACAGAACCCCCTTTTTTTTTTTAGTCCGTTGCCGCTGCAAGGATCCAACATAGCGGAAGGAACTTCACCACAAATGCGATCTGCGAGAAAATTGGCACCAACAAAATCTCGCACGATTCAGCCTACTTTTATTAGACAGCACGATTCTTGGCAATTTCACAATCAATATATCGTTCGGTTGTAGCTCCTCCTCTTCTGCTAAAATGAGTTGATACACACACGCAAGCAAATAATAGTTGCCTATCTGGAAATATAATTTAATCGTTGAAACATTCCAATTAAAAAGTAAATTAAATTTAAATTGTTGTTGACCATTTCGTACACTTCCTGAAATCATTTTATTTTCCCAGTTTCCAAATTGGCATGGTCCGTCCTCCGACGGCCATTTTCACGGTACTTCGGGATCCCGTTTCCTTATTATCTCCCGGCAGCAGTGGCCGCGAAAGAAACAAAACACCATAGACACATACCTATGTTCCTCTGTTGCCTCTGACTTGACCTCTTCCGCGCCACTCGACTCTCCTTTCAGTCTGGGCTTGCTTCATGGAGGCCTCTGTCCAGAAATGTAGGAGTTGCGTTGGGCTCGGAACAGCCGCATGCTATGCTGAATCTCCACATTTAGGTGCGTCTCGGCGCCGGGATCCGTCCATGAGTATTTACGCATCTCGCGGATTGCATCCAACAGAAATAGAACCAAGACGCCGAGGAAAAGGAAGAAATATGCATGCGCCTGCCGAAATAACATTGCTAGAAACCGCGATCTGAAGAATCGTTGCCATCGCGATGGGCTGGCCACCGGCAAAACGAGCAACAAAACTACGCCGATTTCGGCATAAAAGAAGGTCGCGATCAAAGTCCAGACGAGACTCATCTTTTAACTTCCAATTTCAATGGGTTTCACAAAAATTCACGGACTAACGGCCTGAGGATAACACTCACGGTAAACTGAAACAAACACGGTGCTGAGACGCAACTACTTTTATAGCGCTGCACAACTTTGCAACAAGACTACGTGATTCTCGGCCACGAAAGATACCCACCATAGATACGGAAGACGCCTTTTACGCGTCAATCTTCACAGTAAAATTTTCGATGATTTCGTGAGGCGAGACTTTGTTTTTTCACTGCAAAATCACTTCCATCACTAATTTTAGCCCATGACAGTTCCGAGGCTGCAACGATAGAGGCATAATTGCAGTTGTCCCGCTATTTCACAATCCGCGGCAGCAACTTCGCACGCTGTTCTTTCGTAATGTTCTGTCGTCTTCGAATTTGGCACGGCGCGCCCGAGACAACAAATTACAAGACTTGGTCAGATCCCAACATGGCAGTAATTTTCCGACGAAATTTAGAAATTCACCAAATTTATTCAATACACAAACATTCAACAATTATTTAACCGCAACCGACACCTCATTGACTCTTATCAAATTATTCAATTACACGATTGCAAATTGTTTATTGCCGATGCGATAGATCCGGCTCGAAGGACCAAATGTAAAGTATTTCAACGCACAAATATTAAAACACAAAAGAGTCCATCAATTTGTCTTTATTTATTTGATTGGTGCTCGATAGTCGGCCGAGATCTTTTATCTTCTAAAATCTTCTACTTTATTATTTCACCGCGTATCTTCGATTGAGATCCTTTCTTATCTTAAAGCGTAAAACTGGACAAGTGGAAGGGTTTCAAGCTAAACCTGTTTTCACACACACATATTCACCACACACATGTATTATTGGAAGATCTCCGTCGAGATCTGTTCCCAATTTTCTCATTTGTGTAGGATTGCAAGTTATGGCAACAAGTTAGTACGTCTACTAATTGCGTGTTACCATGCTCGTCCTACACGTTTAACTAAACCTCTTCCACGACAATTATTACATAGTTTTCATCCGATTGCGCATTGATAATCAATGAGTCGGAGACACTTTAACTCTCATTGCACATTCCGAATACGAAATAAGTGAGAGACATAGAACTCATATTTTGTCTCAGTTTTAGCTTTTTACACATTTCGATTTCACCACTTAACAAACCCTTTCGTTGGGCACAGCTATTATATGTCGCTCTCATCGTAGCTACTAGTTTCTGAGGGATGCTATTTCTGCGTAGAGTATTCAGATACACTCTCTATTCACGCTATCAAAACTTTTACTCTAAATGGATTGGTGGAGCGGTTATCTAAACTCCATACACTGTTCCACAATGACGCAAAGGGTATTTATATGGTTGGGATGGGAGAATACATAGAGCTCTCCACATACACTCCCTGTTCACGCCCTAAGGTGTTGATGTGGTCATTGCAGGAGAGTGTAAAGCGGAAACCAGCCTGCTCTCTGTCCATTAAACTTTCAAGATGTTCTTTGATGCGTTCCAGGATTATTTTGGTATGATTTTTGCAACGATTCGGATTGCCAAGATTTCCTTACGAGTGGAAGTAGCAATACCCAGCATGCCTTACGTAGAAGGGTCATAATTAATAGCTGCTATAGGGGAGAAATAGGGTGGCGCAAAATATCACGTTTTGCGTCGAGGTAAAATTTCAGAACAATTTGAGGCTCAAAGTGGAGTCTGTCAGGGTTGTATACTGTCACCGATATTATTTTTTTTGTTATCGGTGACGTTTTTCAAACTGCCCTGTCCGGAGAACGTGGAGGAGCTCAATGGACTATTATATCTTTCTTCAAACTACTCGACCGCGCTGATGAAATCACTCAAACACTCCTAGCTTTCGCGAACGCTTGTCAGTGATGTATTATCGGAATACGCTGACCTGATATTCTATCAAACACCCGTGGGCGATGTGTTCGAAAGGCGGAAATGGTAATTGTCACACATACATACGCCATACAGTGCAATCCATTCTTCCAAAATGACCGATGAGTGGGTCGTCACAAGAGTCCTTGGTGCGGAATAGTAGAAAAGGAGTGCGGCGTCTCCGGAAGAGGGGGGTTGAAGCGTATTTCAGGCAGCTAGAAAGAATGAGACGAAGGTATAGTTGACGGGGTATACCCTTCAAAGGGTAAATAGCAACCATACATACATGGAGAGGGCTCTTAAATACCCCCAGGGCTGTACAGAAAAATGCCGCATGGTTAATGCCGGCACCATTTAATGATGGTCCCTTTCAAGAAGGATGACGGCAACTTGTTTGTTGCAAACTTTCAGAGGGCACCTCCTAAATCTACTCCTGATCGCGGTATGATTAATTTGATTAATATTAGATAACGGTCAGTAGACCCTGTACGCCACCGACGACCAGGCGGTGAAAGTTTCAAAAGTCTACAAACCCTTTGATCATTAACCGAGAAAGGTGTTGTCAGAGCCCACCTTGGCATTCAGATCAACCATTGTTATCTTTAGGTAGAATCGCCTCTATACTCACCTTTAAGCATCGAAGTGCACACTGGTGATATGCTTAACCTAGAGAAGAGTATTTCGAACAAAATTCTGTCAGAAACATTAAAGCATGCTTTGTGGTAGCCATTAGCAACAGTCTAACACCATCGGCTACTAGGCTGTTCAGAATATCAAAGCACAGGCTACGTCGTCTGAATTTTTGGACAATTAGAGAAAGCGAGAATTGTAGATGACTTCAGTACCGTTGCTGAGGAAAATCATAAAGGGTTTTCTATAGGCAAGGATGGTAGCAATGAGATCAGCCCCTTTCCGCAGCACACACATCTGCATGTTAACAGCCCTTTTTATTCTTGTATTTGTCCTTTATGGGAAGCAGTCGTTACTTTGAGGTAACTTTGATTAATATCGGAGCATACAACCATTGGTATAAAAACTATAATTTTTCAGGAGCCGATGGTATTACAACCAAATCGATTAAATAAAAAGGCAGTTTACTGCACAACGCCATTCATCACACATAGTGTTCCGTGTTCACTCCTTAGTGAAGTATAATAAACTTAATACTGCTCACAGCTTACAGATGAACACGCAAAACAATTAGTATTTGAACCCAGAGCAGCAAGACAGAGGCATATAGAGGCACCGTGATGCTGAATGTCATCTATAAAGGATTTTCCGCTATGACACTCAGCTGAATAGTTCAGATATGCGCAAAACATCATCGAACCATAGCAAAAGGACTTCATTTCATACATTCATGGAATTGCTCCTATGCAGTATCTAGGCCGCAAAATACCCTTTACATGCTGGAAATTTTACTATTACTGAGGAAGTTCTAATAGGTCGAATTTCTTCCTTTTGTGTAAATTTACCACAATCCAAAACATTAAAAACTAATAAATATGTATGTAGTACTTATAACTAGATGTCTTTAATTAGTGGTCATTTTATAGCCGTAGTTTATTGTCATAATCATATTGGTACTAATTATTGTCCTTCTTTTCAGGATTTAAAACGCCTATGCCCCGCGCTGAACTGTAATATCATATCTTCATCTATAACTATTCATCATATAACACTTTGCTTGATAACTACTTTCCGACTTACATCCTTACACCTTCCAATGCAATGACGGTACCGGCAACCACACCAACTCAAGTACTACCAGAAACAGGGTCGATTTCGTTCAATCCCATGAACGTACCGTGGTATAGTCCTGCAAATGAACAAATCAACTCCACCACCGCAAACTAGCCCCGTCAAAGATAAACAAAAAGATAGAGGCAAAATCAAATAATTTCCATGGAATTTCATGAGAGCCTTGTGAAACTGAAAAACCGCACAACAACGTCCCAAATGTTCATCTCTATATTCACGCAGGTCCCACTCCTGAAATTCCTTTCAGTTTCTCCTAACTATTCCGCTTCGCCTTTCACATATGGAATAGAGCGTCGCTTGTGAAATCTGTTGCGGTTTTCTACACCCGGAAATCAGATAACAAAAGTGAAATATTCAATAGAAAGGACTACATCCGGTGTACCAGTAGAACAAGCACAGCAAGAGCGAAGGAAAACAAAAACACTGAACGTGGAAGACTAAAAAGGAGCTCAATCAGGAAGCATCGCTGCGTCCAGGTGAACAAGCACTCTGCTGCCTCGTGAACTTTGCTCTACCTCGTACTGGGAAGCAATTAGCGACGAATGAAATGGAAAAGTTTTGGCTTTATTTTTGGGGCACTTTGGTCACCTGGTGTCCCTATTTGTCGGTCGGCTACCTTAATGTGTTCATCAACCACAAGGAGGTCATGAAGTTAATGGGTAAGTTGTTTTCTTTCGATTAAGCGCCTAAAGTGGATGTAGTCCTAAATAAACAAAGCCCCTAATTCGGTCACGCTCAATGGCCTTCTACATTTATACATCCTAGCCCGAAATCATAGCATAACCCTTACGTTAGATGTGTGTACAATTTCAGTGAAGGAAATTAGGAAGTCAACCAGCTCAAAGATTTTGAATATTCAAATGGAGTTTCCTATCTGTCGCAGTCACATTTCTAAACTCATCCCACCCCATAGATTTTATCGCGAACAGTACAATCAGTAATATTCAGAACAAAGGATACTTGATATTCCTTTTCTGTTTTTCTTGTAAATAAACATGTTTTCTATTGCTCCGCAGTAACATCAATCCGCCAGGACACGCAATCATTGAAAGCTTCAGTGTCGCTTAGGCCCATCATTGACCCAGATCTTTTGTGTAAATGGACTCTCCCACAAAGTTTTTTCCTACATCGGCCAACGGAATATTCTTTTGTTATCACCTGGCCTAATCGTAACGAAATGCTTCAGATGAGCTGATAGTAAACTATCATCGCACAAAAATAAACTCGATAGATAACCGAAAGGAATTCTATTGACCCATTCCTTATCTGGCTGCCGACTAAGTAAATCTTTAGAAGCTTTTTGTCAGAAAATTGGAAAATTCAATCAACCTCTTACACAAACGGATTTAACAAACGCCAGTCTCTTCAGGCAGTACACGCATGGAGCTCAGTAACTTTACCGTCTATTTTCCTAGTTTCATCCACGTCTTCCTTCATTTCATCGATATAAGGAAACCAACGGAAAACAAACAACAGTTCCGCTCGTTATCGACAACAGAACGAATCCAATTTTTTGGTGACACAGAAAAGCTTCCAAAATGTTTTCTATTTTCCGCCTGGATTTCGAAATCCTTTTCCGACAAAGCCAATTGCAAGCACGCCCAGTTCTCTAGCAATTCTACAATTAGGTCGGCGGCAGATGGAGGGGCTAGGGTGGAAGCATTATACGTAGAAGCGCGACATCAGAAATGGGCGAAATGGGCATGGAGGTTCTGTTTGGAAGCACGTGGAAAATAAATTTCAGAACTTAATGCCTGCTTGCCTTCCTTAATAATGGCGAAACAAATAAAAGAAGAATGTCATTAAGTATATTTCGGATTTTTTTCTTTCTAAAAACAGTATATTATTCGAAAGCTATTTCATTTTCGTCCCCGTTTTATCTATAATGTAAGGAGGCACAGCATAGAGTGGATATGCGTAATTTAATATAAAACGCGGCATAAGAAATAATGGAAGTAGGCATTTATAATTGGATGTTTATCTGCTCGGAAGGCAGTGAAGCACTAGAGGCAGTGAACAGGGAATTAAGAATTGAAATTAAGTGTAGCAATCCAATTTGTTACCCCAAACACATTTCGAATTTGACTTGGAAAATAGAAGGCGACATGATTTTTATTACCTTAGACTTTTTTTATCAATTCAGAAACCCTTATTACGAATGCACGACTCGTTTGGTAGTACTGCATTGATTTTGATTTTAAGGATAATCCACACAACGGCAACATCAGTGCACTAGAATGAGTCGTTATATTGACCTTGTTTACCAGATTTATACTGACATTGAAATATCCATATTGATAACGTGAGGTAACAACACTCGTAGTCAGTCTAGGCTTTAGAAGAAGGCTCTGCAGTCCAATTTCATTCCTTGGTCTCCGGAAATCTTTGTCTCCATTTTTCTTGGTGGAGCCGCTGTGTCTGTTTCTCTGTCCATTAGTTCCTGTCAGACGATTATGTTGGACTCTCTCCAACTAAAACGGCTTTCTTATCCTTTCACTTTGCCAGATCAGAATTTAACCTAACTACTGTTCTCCTTCGTATTCCTGAATTGTTCAGGCTGGTTGTTTCCTTCCTAAGCCTTTTGTGGAAGGCTACGATCATCTTTTCAACATTCCGCCATATCGACTTCGACTTCAACGTATAGTAATAGTAATATGGTTACCATTCTCCCCTTGGTGGGGTATAGCGCATCAACCACATTGACCCCCCATCGTTTGCGGTTACCTGAAATGCCTTTCAGCACCCCCCATGACTTCTTGAGACACCGTCACTCCTCCTTTATTGTTCTGCGCCGAATGCCGTTGGGGCGACCTACTCATCGACCATTTTGGTAGAATAGATTCCATTGCATTGGGTAGCCCGCAATGCAATTTGCGGCCCTTCTTAATGTGTGGCCTATCCACGGCAATTCCATCTTCCGATCACAGTGCGCACAAATGGTACCCCTGTGCGCCAACCAAGTTCTTCGTTTGATATTGTGGCCAGCCTACTCCGATGATACGACCCAGACAGGTATTGAAGAAAGCTTAGGTGCTACTCCCATATAGCAACGCGGAAAGAACGCTAACACGGAACAATCTCAACTTGACCTTGGTGATGATGCCGCCTCAGTAGAAACCACGTTTCCTAGATATACAAATTAATCGACGCCTTCGATGCTCTACCCATTGCTGCAGATAGGGAGCGTGCGATGATCCGTCAGACTGAGAACCTTGGTTTTGTTAGTGTTTACCTTCAGTCCAACTCTACTTGCCTCTCTTTCCAAATCCAGAGCCATTTGGCCAAGGTCCAACACCCAGTGAGAGAGTAAACAGATGTCATCAACGTAGTTAAGGTGCTTGAGGAAAATGTCATCGTCCATAGAATTCCTCCGCATCGTCCTCCGGACAAGGCAGCAACATCACCGATAACAAGAAGATATAATCTCGGCCACAGGACTCATTCCAGGCGAACTCTGCTTTCGCCCTGAAAATCCTCGATTATTTGCCCGGTGCAGCACATTTTGCACCATCATATACCATTCTGATAACAACTATTAGTTTCTCTGGAATGCCCCTCCTGCATAAAGCACTCCAGATACACAGCCTATTCACGCTATTGAAAGCTTTTTCGAAATCGATGAAAAGCAGGTGTAGCGAAGATTTAAACTCTGCGCACTGTACCAAAATAATCCTCAAGGGGTGCAGGAGGATCTATCGATCAAGCTTTCGAGATCCGCTCCTGAAGTATTTTAGCTATTATCTTTGCAACGCAGGGAGCACGCAGATACCCCTCCAATTGTCACAATCAAAACGTGTGATTTTATTTTTGAAATCTTAAAAATCATCCCATTCTTCAACTCTCTGGGAAAGGTTCCAAGATTTCCGTACGAATGGAAGTATCAGATCTGCAGTAACCACACTTCCAACGATAAATAACTCTGCTAGGAGACCGTCAAGCCCAGCGGCTTTACTCCATTTGAGTGCATTGATGACCGAAATGGAGCAGTCCGTACCCGCATGTTGTTGTGAACTTTACCAGACGTGATACAGTTGAGAATCGCGTAACCAGTACAATAGGAAATTCTCTCTTGTCACGGCGTACACTAAGCTAGACTTCTCGGGATTTCACACGGTATTGGAGTTCGGGAACGTCACGCCCGCCTTCCCTCACAGCGGTTAGTAGGGCCTTTAACTCCTTCCATAACCGATCCGCTTCCATACTTCCCCAGTCAGCCAGATTTTGTCATGGTCGGCTCCCAGGTCAACAGAGCGCGCCTTGCGGTAGCTGTCAAAGGCAACCCGACACCGGGTTCACGTCTACTACCACTTGGCTTTCCTGAGTACAAAAGCACATTGCCGTAAAAGGGAGAGCAGTACTATCCGGAGTCCCATCATCTCCCTGGTATTCGGGCTCAAATTAGCAGCATTCTGAGGACCCTCGGTGCCGTTGTCGAGAAGCATGCGCTCATTCCAGAAACAAATCATAGTCCGTTTTCGATGGCCAAAGGTCTTCGGCGTAAGGTCAGTCACTATCCAAGGCGTTGTTGACATTTCGGTAGGAATAAAGTTTCAAAATTTGTTGGTTACTGGCCCATACATTTCTATACCTCTTAGTTTTATGACAAGCAGAGAAAACTTTGAGCGTATTCTTAACCTCCAGCACACAGGAGTTCAATATATGCTTCCTAATATTATTGGGTGTGCCAAGTGGTTGGAGCGCTAGGCTGTTCAAATCTCATTGATGGCAGAAGTTATCGTGACTGGATGTTGGATATCAGTCGACTCAGCTGCGAATTAGTACTTGAGTCAAATCAGGGTAATAATCTCGAGCGAGCACAACGCTGACCACATTGCCTCCTACAGGGTATTATAATCTTGTAGTGTACCGTTACCGTTACACGTTTCAAGGCCCTAATTAAACATGGATCGTTCCGCGAACGATTATTATATTCTGGGGTGTTTAGTGCTCCCGATTGTATCTTTTAATGGGAACCTTTGAACTGCTAACCTTGGACATTGGAGTAAAACATGAAAAATAAGTCAAATTTTCGTCCCCAAATCGATTGAGCTATGTTCGATAACTTCCAATTCAGTGCGACCAGCAATCTTTTTCTGACTTATTTCACTTCTCCGGCGACTCAACGATAGCTTGACTGAGCTCAAACTACCACCGACGGGTAGAAGATTATTCGGTATGATACTATCGATCATGAAGACATTGCCGTTCTCTCGCCAGAATACCAATTGGGATTACCCTTTCTATCACGTAGGCCGCCGATATGCAGTTTCCAATGTTCTTCTTTCTACTTTCTTTTCCAATGCATATCTCACACTGGAACTGCATATAATAGGATTGAACTGACCATCCTTGAGACAAAGTGGCGACGGTTCAGTCTTAAGCCACCTAGGTTTGGTATCATTCTCGCCATCACTGCTTCGATGTTGTCTGCCTTTGTAGCCCCACACTCCACATGTATGATAATTTGAAATTTAGCCTCTGGTCAATCACAACTCGCAAATACTGGAGCACAGCCTGGGAATGTATACTTTGTGTTCCAACTTTGATCTTGATAGATCTGCACTTCCTCCGCTTTATCATATGTCCTACTTCCGCCTTAAGTCCGCTGAACGACAGGCCGGAATTTTTCAACCAGGACTTAATGTTGTAATCAATTTCATTCATGTAAATCTAGACCTCATCAAGGAGCCATACAACAACTGTCAGTCAAATGTCGTCCGCGAAATCGATGGTGACTACGCCGATAGAAAGATCCAACACCAGAACTCGAAGAGTGAAAAAAGCCTATCAATTAAAAAGTCAGTAATGTTGCACACTAGGTACTTCAACCCATGTAATCCATATAGGGACTGTAGTATTTTACTCCATCTCGTAAAGTTGAAGTCATTTTTCACATCAAATGTGATCTTTACATAGAATCTGTCCTCGTCGAATACGACTTTAGTTATATGATAATACGTTAACCACTAGATTAACCCCGGTCGTAGATCAGTCTTCACTTGTAGCAATCGGAACAAACTTGTTGTAGATTATCCATTTGAATAATTTCCCAGAAGTATTTAGAAGGCATATTGGTCTGTAGGACGAAGGTTTCCCCAAAGGCTTGCTTCCTCCATTCCTTGGGAAGTGCCCCTTCATGAAGACATGCGGGAAATATCTCGGCAAACATATCTGGCGCTAGCGAGCAGCTTCATTTTCTACTATTTCCTTTGCGACTTCCGAGACCTCCTCCCCACTTATCATTGGAACTTCGATAAGATGTACTTGGGTAATGAGAAGAATAGCAGTAATCACATTTTGTGGAAAAGGTCCCTCCCTATTTCACGAAACATTTTAGGGCAAGTAACCGTTCGAGAGTGTTTGCCTTCCATTTTTGAAATTACTATTTTGTAGGTGCCACCGGAGGGGGTATTTGGTGTTCATTTCTGGGAAGAAATATGTCTTGATATGGACTTGTCACATGCTCGCCATAACTTTTGACCGATCTTAAAAGTATTATCATTCGCATTCGCTTCTAGCATTGTGTTGCAGCAGAACCTCTTTGAAGGTTTTCTCGTGGGTAATTTTCACTGTCGTGCTACTAGAAATCGTTACCTGAAGTGTCATTTCGTTTCGAAAAGTATTAATGCATCCTGCTTTCAAAAACAACATTTTGATGACATAATGAGATTGCTGATGGCCAAACCACCATCCTAAGTGGCCAGAGATGACCAAGAAGAGAAAGCTATCCCACAAAAAAAAGGTGGCGAAATTTATCGTGAAAGTCCGCAAATACTGAAACTCCACAGAAGTGTTCCATCAACATGCGCTTGTTTGCCTCTCTGCTTGCCAACCTCCGTCGAGTGCTCCGGTCTCTCACGTGTTATTATACGAAATTTGTCCTTTAACAAATGCGTGGGTCCGCAACGAAACTTAAAAATCAGGTCAACATGGTACCTATAGGTTATTCAACACGCAAGCTAAATCTGGAATTGCAAGTAAAAGAAATAACACCTTAACCGAGCCCGTGGAGCCGTAAAACTCCGGATCCAAGTGCCGCGATCGAGAAGGAAGATCCACGACGGATCGCACCCGCAGTCAATGCATCTCCTGCCTCAGATGTAAATGAGGCGCGGCTTTTGAGGCTCCTACCCTGCATTGACTTTGTCAGGCCATTAAAATTGGAGCGCGCACCTTGAATGAATGTGAGCTTTGCGGGTTTAGTGAGGAAGGGGCAAATAGAGTCCTCAAATCAAAACTCTCTCTTCATTTCACTACAAATCATTCATAAATGGAGGAACCAAATATAAAAAAAAGGAAACCAAACAAAACTAATAGTTTGTAAAAAAAATAAACTACAAATGAAAAGTAAGAAAAATATAAAGAAAACATAAGATTAAACTTAAATGACTAAGTAACACTAAGTAAAGAAAAATAAAATATGAAAAATAGCTTAAAAATCTACCACTTATCGAAGGGAAAACGCCAGATCCTGATCTGCAATATTAATAGCAAAAAGCATGAGAAATTACAATAAACTGAAGATTGAGGATGATTACTCCGAGGTAGTAACCATAAAAAGTGCCAAGTGCTAAACTTACGCATTAATGCATATTTTCAGAAAAACGTCATCGATTTTTACATGCACAGAAAATTCTAAAGCAATACATATGTACATATAAAACATAAAATAACGAAGAAATGTCAAATTAGGCAGGACCCCCCATCCGTAATAATAAATTAGCGAATAAACTGCCCGACTTTAGCAAAACCATTTAGAAGGAAACACTTACCTTCAAATTGTTATCGAAACTCCCCCTCAGGTAAAAAATATGGTTGTCATTTGCCCCTAAATGACACTTAGGATGTGAACCACACAAAGGTACCACAGTTGACGATTGCCTGAAGCATACTTCTCGCAAAGCTTGCACTCCGCCTCCATTATCGTGCGCCTTGTGTTTCTGGAGCGGCGCACTAGTCGGCTACTCGGGGATATTGGACTATAGGCCCGTCTTAATGTGAAACTTATCCACTACCACTTCCAAATTGTAGAGTAAATAATATTGGCGACAGAATACAGCTCTGGCAGATTCCGCTTCGCATTTCTACTCCCTTGGAAAGATTTCGT
Organism: Hermetia illucens; assembly: GCF_905115235.1. NCBI lineage: Eukaryota > Metazoa > Arthropoda > Insecta > Diptera > Stratiomyidae > Hermetia > Hermetia illucens. The sequence goes on along the minus strand of NC_051849.1, from coordinate 92,296,766 downwards.
ATTGTAAGGATTTCCATATGAGTGTAAATAACAGCTCTACAGAAACTGATGACCGGGAAGATTTCGCTTCTTTTTCCAAGACCAAGCCGTATTCGCATGTTTTGATGGCTAACTATTTCATCCACGGAGGGTCGAATTTCACCAAACCTTCCGCCTTATGAGCTAGTCAGTTTCGTAAATCAGGATGCCACCAGGGACAAACGAATTCTTTCTGGACAGAGTTTCATCATTCTTACTGTCCCTGTTGCAGCGAGAATTTTCCCCTGCCCTGGGAAGAAACCGTAAAATCGTCTTCGCTTATTATTTTTGAAGTTTGGGTATTAAACCCTAAACGAGGTGTCCGTGGACCAAAAAAAAGGGAGCAAATTGCTTCCCATTTGTTCCGGTCCGACATCAAGTAGATGCGGACTTAGGACCCCTCAATCCTTAAACACAATATGGTCAGCTCTTGCCAAGCTTTGTCCCGAAGTATGGGGGATTTAAGCTTAATATAAGTCACAGTCATGTCATGTTCTGCAAATTATATAAAGGAGCATGCAACATCTGCGAGCCGCTTCGGTCACGTTGTTCCCAGGACAGAGGTGAGGCAGCGTCTGACGATTTACATCTGCCCTAATATGAAACCGTAAAGCCATCTACGCCTAATATTTTTGTAGTTTGGGTACTAAGCCCTAAATATGGGGTCCGTGGACCAAGAAAAGAGGGAGTAAGTTACTTCCCATGTGGTCCTGTCCGACATCAAGTGGATGCGGACTTGGGACCCCTCAATCCTTAAACAAAATATAGGCAGCATGATTACCAGAAGACAGCGACGGAACTTCTTCTATCAGTAAGTTTTTGATGATATTTTTTTTGGACTTCAGTGGTGAACCAAAATGGAAAAAGTGCGCAGGGACGGGAATGGACGTAAAAAGTGATCTAACAGAACGAAATGCTTCGCCGCACGTCAATGTAGAGAGGATAGGAACCTAGGTAATTGTCGCCAGTGCTGAGTTCAGCCCGTCAAAATTCGCCTTACGAAAGCTAAAGTAGTTTTTGGAAAGATCAATGAGCGGTACAGGTGTTCTTGAAATGAAAAAAAGGGAAACGATGGTGGAAACGGAAGCAAGGCTGGGAGTAGTAAGCCGCCACAGCGGATGAAATTGAAAGGATAAAACAGAGCAATTAGCGGAATTTTATTATGTGAGCCTACTAGGGGTGGGACAGTCCATGAGATACGAGCCTATACACTCGAAGGATTGTTTAAATCTGATCAAGGAGAGCCTCCAGGATCATAGTAGGAATACTCACTGGTCATTGCAGGTATAAATTACCACCTGGGAAACTAGGGACATATACGGAAACTGTCTACAGATTCTGTGAGAAGAGTGACGAAACCTTCATGCATGTTCTGGTCTGCAGTGTTCCTCCATAGGACAGTGTTCCTCCATATATGGTCTGGAACAGTGTTCGGCACCTTTCCAAAGCAGGCTGAGGCACCTGGAAAAATACGTGAAGTAAGGAACATATTAAAATTCTCTCAAATCAAACGCTTGATGGACATACTTTAGTTTACAGGTATACTATAACCATTAAAGAATCACAGTAGTTCTTTTGGGACACAATGCTAATTCTCTTAAGAATGTTACCATTATCCCCAAGACAACTGCATTCTTTGAGAGTTTGAGATTCAGGAGGATACTACCACCAACACTTGCCACTCGGCATTTAAGTAATATATTTATACTGCTACTCTCGTATAGCAACACGGAAAGAACACTAGCTCAGAACAGTCCAACTTGATCTTGGTGCTGGGAAGACTGTATTTCCAGGAACCAGGAAAGTGCGACGATTGAGAACCTTGGTTTTGTTGGCGTTTATCTTAAGCCCAACTCTACTTGCCTCTTTTTACAAATTCAGAGCCATTTGACCAAATTCCATGACCCAAAAAAGAGCGAAAAGATTTCATAGACATAATCGAGGTGTTTAAGGAAAGATCATCATCATCATCCATTGAATTCCTCCACGTCCTCCGGACAAGGTAGCATGAATAACGTCACCAAAAACAAGAATAAATTGTATCGGTGATAGGATGAAACTTTCACGGACTCCGCTTTGAAGCTCAAAACACCGAGATTTTATCTCAGTGTAGCAAGTGACATTTTGCGCCATCATATGTCGCTCTGATAATAGCTATTAGTTCCTCCAGAATGGCCCTCCTGGCTGGAGCATTCCAGATACACCCTGTTCACGCTATCGAAATCGATGAAGAGCAGGTGCAGCGAAGATCTAAATTCCACGTACTGTTTCAAGCTATTATCTTTGAAACTGCAAGGATCACGCAAATATCCCTCCAATTTAATTTGATTCAAAAAATTCAGAAGCATATATATTCGTTGCGCATATGGAATCAGTTAATCTTATTTAATAGGGGTTGTTTATTCATATTTTTCGCAGCGTTAAGCTCAACTATTTGAACTCACATAACTCTCTTCTTCTGAAGTTAGAACTCACCATTTATTCCCCCAACATTTGGAACTGATAAAGCGATATCCGAATTGCGTAAACGTTAAACAATAAATTAAACTATTCGTAAAATTTACAAACTTTTCAGGACTGGAAGCGGAACTCTTTTACGTTCGAGAAGGTGCCATCAACGAATATGCCTTGCCATTTATTGTCCCAGTCCCGGCCGACATTTATGAATTGGAATTTTCCTGGCAAGTCCTAACCCGAGATCCAGTAAGTATAGACGAAAACGTAGTACCCCTTCTGTGAAAATAAATCTGTTACCAATTGATTTACAATAATTATAGCTTCCATACGACATCAGCATAAGCTACGACACCAAAAAACATGCTCTACTTCCACCCGAACTCAGCATCCCGCCAAAAGGATTCGTTCCGCTGACGGTCGAATCATTCACGATTCGCCTTCTGTGCACTGGAAACGAATCGGAGCAAGTGCCGATTATAATTCACATGCATATTCAGGGTCCACCCAGGACAAACGATACCAAATTAGATTTTAGGCGAAATAAAATTTGCCTCAAAGGTTTGTATTTTCACTATCTGCATGGTTTGCCCGATTGTCAAACTGACGTTGGCCTTCAACGTGTACATCTACTGTTAGAAAAATTATTCAAGATATACAACTATGCATGTTTATGTATATATCTTTTCATCAGATACCATTGGGTGAAAATTACTCGTGTAATCAACACAAATTCATACAATCGCCACAATAAAAAGTTTCATTTGAGTGGACTTTTTCTTTTTTTCGGTTCCAATTTAGCAATAGTTGTACATGTCTGAGGATACTTTTTCTCAAAATAAATTTTCAACATGATTCCAAATTCCCAGGAGTTTACCCAGCGCGTAATCAATCGCCAGCACCTGCTCAAGCTCCATCCCAAGGACCAGCCCTACTGGGTGCTGCCGCTTGTGCCATGGGGCTCGTCCTGGTCGTTGGGCTCATTGCCAGTGCCATGTACGTCCGAGCCCGGAAACAAATTCGTCAGGACTCGCTGCAGTAAGTGTGCAATGAATTTCATGCATATACTCTCTCCACACAGAATGTTTGTACACATACAAAGAAGACAACAACAAAGATACTTATAAACTATTCTAAATAACGTCCCTGGAAAACCAACCTGCCATTGAACTCGATATTTGCTAGTTGATTTTATCCATTCTGCAACGTCTGAACCCGAATGCACAGTACGTCGTGGAAGTAAGCTTGCAACTCTTCATCAAAATTTCAATCCAACGGACTGAAAAGATAGTCCTAATCTTATATGTTATGTCTACACCGCAGCCATTTGAGCGGAAGCACTTATTAAACTGTTTAAATCCTTTCACTACCACTGTCGAGAAGGAAACCGTAGCAGTCTATAAAATAAAGAAACGCAAACATGCAAATTTAATTTACTGAACTCACAAGCGTCCACTCCGAGCACATCCAAAGACCTCAGCCTCACAAGAGGAGACGAATTAAGGATCCTCTTTCGGAAAAATCCTCGCCCGTACTCAAAATTTCCAAACCAACTGTATATCTCGCCATTTGATACGGAAAATATATAGCTGTTGATTTTCTTCTTCATTTCACCCTAGACGTTATGGTCGCCATCGTCCTTGCAGTGCCTTCTCCGTTTTTGCTACGTGAGCGGAAATTTAAATTTCAAATAAGTTCATGACGGTATTTTCTCTGTTCCCGTTCTGTTTTCTAACACAGTCGTCCGCTCAATGTTTTCATGGTGGAGTGTCTTGAATGAAGATGAAGAATTCTTGGCATCGTTTAAGGCAAGGCTAATAATATGGGAAAAAATTCCGATTGAAATTCCTTACCTGTCAGGTGTTTCAATGTTGTTGCTGTTGTTTGTGCTGTTTGATAGGGTATGATCAGTGCTTTGCACCGTCTAAAAGATCCTAGAAAAACGATGCCGAGATAAAAACTCAGTGCATCATTGAGGATTTCTTCACGAAAGATACTGATTCCTTGGCATCTTCTTCAGAACGAATATTTCGTTTTTTCCAGGGACGTATCCTATATTTAGCTGTTGCTTGTAGTACGTATGCGGAAGACGTTATGTTATGTTCTCTTCTTTTCCCTTCTCTTTTTTTCTTGTTTTCCTGTTTTCAGCACAAGTTTCACGACTGCAGCGTATGGAAGTCATCAGAATGTATTCATACGGTTGGACCCTTTGGGAAGACCACCAAGTGTCAATAGTGGATCATACGCAACGATAGCTAGTTTGAATAAATTCCCATTAACCGAATCGAAAAAGTCCTGTAAGTACTGAAAGGATTCAATGTTCCTTTGAATATTTGTACGAGAATACTATTTGCAGGGTTCAAGAGTTCACCGACCCCCTCTCCATATGCGACAGCTTTACTTCCAATGGGCGACCAAATAGCAGAAACGATATATTCCAAACCAGAGTCCATTTGCCCTTCAAGAATTTCATACTACGCATCCTCGCAGTTAACACAGGTAACATAATTATATTATTCAATATTCAATCACCATTGATAACTCAGGAAAATCGAAGGATGAAATTGTTTCGAAAAGAGTTTCAATTACGAGCATATATTAAAATCTATCTACATGCTTTACTTAAGTAAGTAAGGAAGTTGAGTTTGCTATTAGTAATCATGTCAGAGGGAAACGGTTGATCATTCAAAATGAAGTGTATTTTAAACCTCCCCCATGTGGACCTTGCATAAATATATGATTATTGGGCCTATCTTGCCAGCAACGCAAGCAAGTACGTAAGTAAGTTTTCGAAACTGAAGCCAGTCATATGTTCGAATAGATATATTGTATGGTTGCCATTACCCAATAATTACGGCGTCCACCACATTTACGCCTCATGGTCGCCGGTGAAATGTCACTCAACGATAGTTGAGATATCTAGGTCTTCTGGTTTGCATTCCAACCTCAACTTAATGTTGTTGTGAAGGTGTCTGCATTTCCACATTTTATACGTCAGGTTACATAAAACTTGGGGCCATTATCCGCAGAAATAACACTGCCGAGATAAATATGTTGAACGGCGCCGTTCTGATCGTTAATGCGCAGAGAATCTTGGTCTTGTTGGTATTTATCTTCACTTCGACTCTGCTGCATCCTTCTCCAAATTCAAAGTCATGTGGTCAAGGTCCACGGCTCGGTGAGAGAGTAAGCAGATATCATCGGCCGAGTCGGGGTGATTGAAGAAAGATGTCAAGATTCAATGAAGTCCTCAAGGTACTCTGCCCACAAATACTGAAACCACGCGAAAGTTTCGGGTCAGCTTGGGTTTGCATACATCTGTGCTACCAAGGCTCGGGACTGATGAGAAGACCTACAAGTGTCCTTAAAGCAATGCATAGGACCGCATCGGGCCGCTGGCCTTTTGGAAAACTCCCGTGAACTAGAACCGAAAAAAATGTCGGCTCGACCGTCCTTTGTCCTTCCTTCTGCTTTGCCTGCATGGACTTTCTTACTCGTTTAAACTTTGTAATGAGTTCGGCGGTGGTTAAATGGCCGGGGAAAACCAAGAGAAGAGAGCTATCCCAAAAGTCTAAAAAGACGGCGAAATTGATCCATAAAAGTCCGCCCACAAATGTTGAAGCTCCTTCGAAGTGCACTGTTGATACGAGCTTGCGGGCCTCTATGCTAGTCATGCTCGGGAATCTGCGGGGGAGGGGGGGGGTGGATCCTTTGCGCAATTCGATTCCTCGCGTACCATTGTACAATAAACAAAAAGGAGATTCGCGCGAGTCTAACAAATGATCAACACTCGAGCTAAGCTTCAAATTAAAAATAAAAAAACAACGGCTCTATTGACCACGTGGGGCCCACGAGGCACGATACGCTGCCTACAGGTGTCGAGAATCGACCAACAATTTCACTTCCGCCTAAAAAAAAGAACACTTGTGATGGCGGCTCATTGCTCATCGATATTATTCATATTCAACATCAATATTCACTGGCTTGCGCGATGTTCAAGGTGTCTTCTAATCAGAAAGATAGCTCTCCCACTCTCAACCAGCAGCCGAATCGCAAAGGGGGACTTGGAATATTCGAGGCACACCACCTTTACAAATAGATGCGGACGCAATACTCAGGCGAAGGCAACTATTAAAGGATACATTTTCGCATATACAGAAGGCAGCTCATAAACCTACTGCTCGGCGCTGTTGATCTACATAATTAGATATACGTTGCCGGTCAGTTGAAATCCAATTACCCTTATGACATGCTTTGTGTTCGAACAGTATTTCGTCGATGATGAGGCAACAGAAGCTGCAAAAAGCCATAAACCTCTCATCATTGTCATTACAGTCGCTAAGATCATGTTTTCTCTTCACATGCCAGAACAAGATGTTGTCAGAATCACTTTTGCATTCAGATTACTCATCACGATTACAACTTTACCTCTTGAAAGCCTCTCCAGGATCACATTGAGCTGCTCACAGAAAGTCTACTTCTCCTTTTTATCTGAAGTCTCTAGTGAGCGTAGTACTTCTCCATTGAGATGATATTCTTTCTGGGCTGGAATCCCACAAGTTCCCAAAGCATAATGGCGCACATTTAGAAGCAGCAAGCATCTAACTAACCCCATGTTCACGCTTACTCCAAGCTGGGAGAATCCAGCAGCTTACCGCACATAAAACCAGAATGTCCAGCCTGTAGGGATAAAATTTCCGCTGAAGTTGGAGTGACGAGAGAGCATTTGTACATTCGAAAATGTGATCATAAATTGTTGACGAAAGCAAAAGGTCGAATATTCGAAGATTACAAAGTACCATTTCACATATAACATATAACAAATGGAGAATATTTTGAGTGACTTTTCAATTCCCATTACAATGCAAGCATATTTTAAGTGGACTCCGTGTACGATATCATTAAAGGGAGCTTTGAATTTATTTATAGACGCATTGCGACGACTATTAAGAGAACCTAATATGATAAAGGAGAGCATTTCCACAACATTACTGCTCTTAGGTATTACCAAAACTTTTCAGATGTTATCTGGGATCTAGATGTTTCTCGTTGTATTTCAACCACCATCCGCTTCGCGTTTGTATTTATTTATTTAGGTATCCAATTAGCTTTTGGATATTAACTCCCTCAGAAAATTCACCGCGATGCAGTACGCAACATTTAGCATCACAGGTATGTCGTTTTGATAACAGGTTTTAGCTTCTATATAATACTCTCCTGCATAGAACACTTCACTCCACTGAACGTAACTTCATTTTTCATCAGGAAGACCGCCAAGCGCGGTAGCAAGCTAGAGCGCATTGTTGTTACCACTCTTCTATTTGGAGGACGAGGCTATAGGAGGTAAACAATGAAATCACTTATTCATCTACTTCTACTGCTTTTGTTTCACATGTTACGGAAGCATTTACCTGTCTTGTTCCTAAAGCCCTTGCAGGTTGTGCTCAGCCTCGTTCTTACTGGTCGTTAAAGTCTTAAGCTCCGACATTCGCCTATCTCAAGGGTGAAGAAACCTAGGGTTCATCATTTGCTTCAGTGAGTTATTCAAAATATGTTATCACCACTGAAAATACGAGGCATATCCGAAAAGTAAGTGTCATCAATTTTTTTGTAGACTTCAGGAAAGTTAAATTAAAAAAAATACATGGTTACATTTCCAGATATGTAAGCTATTTTTCAACATAGTCGCCATTCGTTTTGAAGTAGGTCCCTAAACAAGTTTCCACCAGCTCCTTCACTCACTTTTCCACCTCCCTCTTCACTTCTTCGTTCATTAGATGCCTCTTTTCCACCCAAGTCCACCTTCAATGAAAAGAGCAGATGGTAATCTGAAAGCACCAGGTCAGGGTAATGCGAGGTGGTTCAAATTGCTTCGTGGCGTTGGCCATCCGTGGTCCAGAATTCTTGTGCAACAAACAGTTCGCCTTTGATAACATACGCCTCCTTATATTCTGAATAGCCTGCTTCAATTTTTTTGTCTCACAGTACTTTGCTGCGTTGATGGTCTCCTCCTGCGCTCGAATGTTCAATCACTACTATGTATGCTTTCATAGTCCAGAACACGGACACCATAATTTTGGCGCAAGCTGAAAAAGTGGGTCACTTCTGTTGAGACTCCCTTTTGGTTTCAGGAGCGCAGTGGACAACTAAACTCCACAAGCAAAAAAAAGCTATAAACTCAGTAAAAATCTCAACTAAATCTTGATAGCTTGAAGTTTTTTCTGAGGGCCGATGTGAAAATTTATATAAAATAAGGGGAGAGAAGGAACGCCTGCATAAGCTGATAACTTTCTCCTCGAACTCAAATTTTCGCTTTACGACGGTGTCCAGAGTGCAAAAGTATAGTGTCGGAAGAATAAGAAGAGTAATCCTCAGAGCCCTACAATGTTAGGCCCAGAATATCCAATTTGCTTTGCCAGAATTCTCACTCGATTCGAAAAAACCGAGATTCTGAAGTCTCTCGAGAGCCAGTCCTTGTTCGAGCCACTATTGTGGTAGGAAAAAAATTTCTCAATTTGCCGCTTGCTAGTCCACAAATCTCTGTCCGCATTAGTCGCCTTTTACGGTAAACGGAGGATATTTTGAGTGTATTCTTATACCCCAACTCAATGATCCAGTTATTATGGAAATTGTAATACAGTACACCTGCTATGTGTTTACTCAATATTTTGACACCTCGCATTCCTAGCAAGCATTCGGCACAGTGAATTATTAATTAGTAGTCCAAGGACGAAAGCATCCAAGCACGAAACTTCTGAAACGTCAACCGCCCTGCTATCAAACCCTACCTCCACTTCCACATTGTGATAGATCGAAGTCCATTCTTAACGAAAAACTGCTGCCGGAGAAGGATGAAGACGAGCTTCCTGCGCCTGAAACAGGACAAACTGTACCAATTCGTTCTCCAAGTCTAGAATTGGCTACGGCCGACAACCCTATACACAAAGCCGCCTGTTACAAGGCCACATAAGGAGCTTTGGATTAAACTGATGATACAACGACGAACTTCAGAAGAAGAACTTTATTATTGATATATCGCAAACAAATTGGGCCCTCCAAGTCCACCCAGCTGCTGATCTCCGCTGACGATATCGACATAATGAATGAAGAACAACCCGGGATGTGAATTTATCCAGATCATACATACTAATGGGAATCGGGGCAAGATCTTGTACGGCAAATTGACAAAAGCAAGACTTGGTCTGGTGGCAACGTCAGCACCAAAAAACGAAACAAAGAACAACGCCAGCGTACTAGGCAACTGAAAACCATAAGGATAAGAAAATACAACTTTGAAGCGCTTGATAATTTTTTCCATCTGGGGTCGAAAATGAGTGCCGATAACAGCTGTGATGACGAAATCCGTGCAAACCACAGAACCTACTATATTTTATACAAATTGCTCCGCCCGGAACGTCCCACATCACTTACTGCAGAGGAGAATGATCTTGCAAGTCCTCATGTATGTATGTTAGCCGTGTTCAAGAGGAGAATCCTGAGAAGAATTTTGGGGCCACTACAGAAGGATGGCCATTTCCGTAGTCTGTATAACGACGACCGCCTGGTTGTGCATGAAATCCCGCTCAATAAGCTGCGGTGGACAGCTCACCTTATCCGTTTGGAAAAGGATAATTAACCTAGCAGTTTATAAATAATAATAATAATAATCGTTGGCACAACAATCCATGTTGGATCAGGGCCTTGAAGTGTGTTAGAGCACTTCATTCAAGACCGTAACGGTACACTAGGAGGCAATGTGGTCAGCATTGCGCTCGCCCGAGATTATTACCCTGATTTGACTCAGGTACTCATTCACAGCTGAGTCGACTGGTATCCGACGTCAAATCACGATACAAATTCCACTGCCACCAGTGAGATTTGAACCGCGACCTTCCATACGACAGCCTTGCGCTCTAACCACTCAGCTATCCGGACACAAAGCAATTTATAAAGGCAATAAATATGGAAATGGAATATGGAAAAAGAAGAAGACAAAGCGATGGTATAGGCTTGGACGCCACACACAATGGTTGTCGTCGTGGAATGTCTAGAGTTGTGACTAAGGCAGGTCGGTTATTGCTCCAGGGGAGCTCCCGTGCGCGTAAACGATGAGTACACAATTTTATTTTTGCCGAATATAGAATGGTAAGATAGACAATGAAAGGTCTGGATCAGTACGTTCCGAAGTCGGGGTCAATAACTACAAGGACCCGTTATCAAATACATAGAACCATCATGTACCTAATTATCCTTACATAAAAAATCAACAGAATCTTTGATACCTAAAGCGCTGGGTCTCCGCCTCAATGGTTTCTACTTCTGATTAGAAATTCCCTGTATTCAACCAGCAATTATGCTGTCCATAACCAGCTTTCTTGTTAAGGTTGCTTTTTAGATGAGCCAATATTAATCATGGATGTAAACATCTAGGGCAGTAAAAAATAAATAATACTATTTTGCACACACCACCCAACTGGCATGCCACTCTAGAGTACTTGAATTATAACTCAAACGGACTTGACACACATGTACCCATACGTTTCTATTCGAGTGCGGCCTCTCCTCGAATAGAGCATGCTTTATAATCGCGTTGACATTTCACTTCATTCCACTTCATCTTCATGTAATATGCCGTGACAAAACCACATTTCTTAGCTATCCCCATGAGGGACGGCCCACCTAGCACTTGAAAGGTCATATATGATGTAAACTTCCTAATATTTATATAGGAAAACCTCTAAAAAATCAGGCTTGTCCTTGTCATCATTGTCCTGATTATGTCAGCCCATAAAAATCAAGTCCTTGCTTGGAACTCGAATTCTCTAAGTGAATCCCAAAATCGAATTTAAATTCAAATCTACGTATTCCTACTTAGGAAATTCCAAAGGGAATGGGGCCGAAGTATTTGTTGCTTACATCAGTTCAATTGAAGATCCCAGTAACCCACCTCAAGAACCTGTTATGAATATAAGGAATGGGCGGAATGAAGTGCTGAAATTCAGAGATCCACAACCAATGGCTTTGATTTCAGAACATTGGATGAACCCTAAAAATGAAATCAACAATTGAAAATTGCTGTACAAATAGATGTAACATCGTTTTAGCCCTTTTAGGTTTGTTTAACAACATATTCTGTTGTAAAAAAAACATAGGAAACTCCTAACAACAAAAGTCTCTTTTATATCCTCCTGTAATCATAATTACTCTTTGTGTACATGTAAAGCCTTATCCTTTCATGGGAAATACAATACAATACGATATAATAATTTATGTACTAAATATTGAAAACACTAAAGCCACCCCAGGAAAAGGTTGAGCGCCATGACGTGAGCTGAAATACGTGAAATGTTTTCAGGTGACAAAAGCTTTTGTTAATGCCGTCGTCATAGAAATTGTGTCACGTTGGTGCGGATAAACATGTAAGCAAGTAAACGTACTCAAAGCTACCAGGTATGATTGCTTTACGTCTCGAGTCAGCCTCACAAATTCTATGAATGTAGGGAAGGATATGCTCAAAGTTGAACTGAAAACTTCATTCTCATCATCGATTCTAGAGATAAATGCTTGTCACCCTTCTCGACAACTCTCTACTTAAATTAATTTACTTAGTACCTTTGAAGGCTGGATCCCTTGGAGTTTCAAGGGCTTGGGTGCTACTCTCCCTAGAACCTATGAAATTATCCCCAGGCATTCAGAAATTGCCTCGTCGTGATAGGTTGGAGATAGTGAACCGTAAGCTGTGCGTATACCGGTTGTAGCAGCTTGGTACTCTACACAGTTATTTATTCCAGAGCGAAGTGACTGCACACGCATTGTTGTTGGGACAGAGGAAGGAAGTAAGGATACCAAGGATTCTGAAACTCGAAGGGATAGTGGTTTAATACTCGCCGATTTCCCCGAAATGGTTTGTGGTAGATAATAATATGCACGAATTCGATTCATCGGATGCGGATCCGTTTAGCTTGCTTAGACGTATACATATATTTGCAAGTACAATAGGTGTTTTACAAGGGAAAACCAGGAAAGCCATAACAATATGTTTACATTGAAAACATTAGAAAGTCTGCCATGATGGGTAAAAATATTGGAGTAGCCAAGCTAACTGAGAATTTTGATGAGCTATGCTATAGTTACCCCTCGAATGATTCTACAACCGTAGCTCACCTTCTTCTCACAACGTTTGTTCATTGCTTATAAGGATGACAATAGGTAAAACATTTAGCAGTTTATATTTCCATGAACTATGAAACTCCCATAGAGAGCAAAACCTTATTGAATTAGTGCACTCGTGTCTGTCACAGAATTTGAAGGTAGCGCGGGGTCCATGAGAAACCACTTATATATGTAGTACTCGTAAATAGCTTGATTTTGCAATGTGTTCCAAAGAGACAATGTTCCTTAAATAATACCCACCAACTTTTACTTCTTTTAAGATTGGTTGAAGCATAGTATAGTAAGAAGTCAAGGTACACGCAATTAAATCTCGTTCTCAAAACCTACTTAAACTAAAAATCTAAAAGAAATATCTGTGCTATCAGTAATATTCTACCCAATTTAAATAAATATGATCTCTGCAAAAATAATGGAAAGTTTAGCGTGAATCCCATTATCATTAACAGATCCCTCTAAATACCTCTAAATTATATACTTGTACACTTAGCAGTACAATTACGGGTCTGGTTAAATTCCACGTGCTGGACTTGGAGAATGATATTGAACGTCATTATATTTAACAATTTTGAGCTAGAACGGAAATTGTGTGTGTGTGATTATCTACGAGGTGGAGGATAGACTTAGCCTCTGAGCATTCAGGCGGTAGTGGTAAATTGACACATCTTTCTAAATGAGTACTGCGAATTCGTTTCTGTATCGCAGGATTTCGGTTGTGGATGTGATGCTATCCGCTGTAGCATATTAGCGACACAAATCCGATGTCTGTTACGCCCATAGAGAAGCACTCACGTAAAAAATATTTCGTGAATTCCGCTACACCATTTTCCATTTTTCGTTTTCATCCGTAAGATAGACTCCTGCTCCAGAATCCAGTGCTGTTTTCGAGCCATCAGTGTAAAAAACTTCAGTATATTCTTCTGTTTTCTCCCGGTTTTCTCTACACTTGAGGATAACTTCATATCTGCATGTATGGGAATACGAAAATCAGCAAGAATGGTTTATGCTGGATTCAATTCTCCCAATAAATATAAATAAATGCTCTGTGCTCTTCATATCCACGGTTTATCTAGACATCTAAAAAAATAGTCTATTAACTGTTCCCATTGCAATGCTTTGAATATACTATAAACCAAGAGCTACCCCGAATGCAACGCTCATAGCACCGAAATACACAGACATACAGTTCTTTGCAATGAGGTTCGTTTACAGTGAAAGCACAATTTCGTCATCCGTATAAACTTTTGCATATATTGGCAGATTCAACGGATCACATAGTTGTGCATCAAATAACATACTAACGTACACATAAATCGCAATAGCAGACCTCCTTGATAGCTTCTGCTATCGAGTAGTGACCAACGCCCACTTTCGAACACAGTAATTGCTACGTTCCACTCAATTAAGGTATCTGGCATCATCAGAAAATTTCTGGAACAGCGCACAGTGAAAAACCCCTTCAATGTCCATGGACACCCCATTGGGCACTCATCGTTAAAAGTTGCATCTCTTGAATTTTTAAAACCAAGGAATAGAGCAGACTCGCAGAACTTTCCACATTAGTTTTCATCTAGTAGATGCGATCTTAGCGCCTTCGTGCGAATGTGACACACAACCAGCTTTTCAGTTCAGTTTCAGTTCTTTGACTTCGAATGAAGATTACCTTAACCTTCTGTCAATAGGTAGGCTCTGGCTCTCTCGGATGGTGTGCTTCAAAGAGAGCCTGCACTGGCTCAACTCTGGAGTTCGGGAGAGTTCAGTGCGGTTTTCTAAGAGAATCCAACTTGGTCGTTTCATTCCGTTTAAAGACTCTGCACAGGCTTAAAGTTTCGGTTTCACCTTCCACTTTCTGACAATATGTTCTAAAAGAGTTTCGCTTCGAGAATTAGAACAGCCACTTATACACTTGTATTCACTCTTGGAATTCCTCAAGTTTTAACCAGGCTTTTTTTAGGTTTTGTTTGCAAAACAAAACCTTATCAAAATCGGTTCAATATCTGTCTGTATGTTTGCTATTTTTTTTTTTTTTTTAAGGAGGTGGAAATCTTCAAAAGACTCTGGCCTGGGCACGCCAGAGTGTGGGATTTTTACCTACTAAAACCACCCCCGAATTCCCCCCTACCCCGCGGAACCACCTTTAAGTATTACATTACGGGACGGAGTTAGCTTACTTTAGCTAGGTCTCCTTCCGTCTTCCCGCGGGGTTCGTAACCGCATCTCCTCACTTCTTCTGCTTTTCGCAGTTTTTCCTGAATTACTGCGATCATGAAATTGATCGCATCCCAGTCTTCCTGGCAAGCTACCATTCTACGGACAAAATTTTCCGGTGATAGCACTTCACCTAGAGTTTCCTCTAGGTTCCTTCTTTCTTCCACGAACCTAGGACATTGGAAGAATACGTGCGCTGGGTCCTCTGGGACCCCGTCGCAATTTGGACAATTAGGTCCGGTGTCCAATTTAAACCTGTACAGGTATTGACGGTATTCTCCATGGCCGGTGAGAAACTGGGTGAGATTATAATTGATCTCCCCATGCTTTCTCTTCACCCACTCCCTGATGGAAGGGATCAACCTTTAATCCAACGACCCTTTTCTGACTGGTCCCCTCGCTGTTGCCATCTACTTATGGATCTCTCTCTTTCGGCTTTTTTCACGTGCGATAAGGGAGAGATGGACCTGGTGTTATAAATGTTCATCATTTCGGTTGCCAGGATGTCAATTGGCATCATTCCTGAGATGACGAACGCTGCATCGTCTGAGACGGTCCTGAAGACAGAACAGACTCTTAAGGTGGTTCTTCTGTAAACCGTACTCAGTTTATATGCATTGCCTAACACCTACAGTGCGTTTCCCCAAACTGGGACTGCGTACAGCATGATAGAACTCACCACCCTGGCAATGAGCAGCCTGCAAGTATGCCGCTGTCCTCCTACGTTCGGCATCATCATTGCCAGAGCCATACTCGTGGTGGATGCTTTTTTACAAGTATGCTCTATGTGCTGTTTAAAATTGAGTTTTCCGTCTATCATCACCCCCAAGTATTTGATGGCAGGCTTGGAAGTGATGATACGATTCCCGATTCTGAGGCAGGCGTAATTTCTTTTGCGGCGCTTAGTGATGAGGACCGCTTCTGTCTTTTCCTCAGCGAGTGCCAGTCCAGTACTCTCTAGCCAAGCCTTAACAACACTGATTGCTTCGTTTGAGTACAACTCAGCATCCTCGAGATGCTTTGCGACCACAACCAGTGCAATATCATCGGCATAACCCACCACCGTGGCCTCCTCCGGAACCGGAGGGTTAAGCACATCATTGTACATGATGTTCCACAGTAGTGGGCCCAGTGCAAAGCCCGGTGGGACACCCGCGGAGACAACGTACTCCTTGGGTCCATCATCTATATTATACCACAATGTTCGCTCATGCAAATAGCTATCTATAAGAGCGGCGAGGTAGGTGGGAACACTAATCCTCACCATATAAGGTTCCAATTGGCCGTGTTGAATGCATTCCTCACATCCAGGGTGACCACCACACAATATTTGCTGGTACAACCCCTTCCGTGAATTGCATTTTCAGCCAAGCCAGTAACCATTTTGATGGCATCAATGGTTGATCTGGCTTTACGGAACCCATACTGCCTATCTGAAAGGCCCCCTTGGCTCTCGACGACTGGGAGTAGTCTATTATAAATAACCCGCTCTAACATTTTCCCCATAGTGTCTAGAAGACATATGGGTCTATAGGAGGACGGTTCAGCTGGCGGTTTGCCAGTCTTAGGCGGCAACACCAACTTCAGCCGCTTCCACGGTGCTGGAAAAATACCCTCGGACATGCACGTTTCGAACAGCTCCGCGAACATATCCGGTCTATTCAGTATGCCGTCCAGACCCGGGGCTTTATTGGCGCCTATTCGACTGCAGATCTCCAGCAGCTCGTCCCTGGTGACTAATGGAATCGGTGTCACATTCAGGGGACGCTGGAAAGTGTTAGTACCCTGCTCTTGCTGGGGAAATCCCCCCTGGATTATTTTCAACAAGAGCATAGGACACGTGATCTGCGGAGATGATCGGCCTCTGAATCGCCCTGTCACGATTTTATAGGCGCTACCCCACGGATTTATGTCCGCTTCCAAACAAACCTCATTAAAACATTCCCGCTTACTCCGCTGGATAGCGAGCTTGAGGTTCTTGCGGGCTTCCTTATAGGCATGCTCTTTTTGCCCTTGATCGATCCTACCGATCTGAGCCGTTCGTCTGGCTCTGTGGCAAATCGATCGAAGACTGGCAAGTTCACTATTCCACCAATAATTGGGTCTTCTGGAGGTGCCTGTTTTGCTAGACAAGTCCAGCCACACTTCCATGAATGTTTGCAGACCATCCTGGCGTTCTTTTGGATTTCGTCTTCTGAGGTGCGGGTATCCTGTCTTGTGGCTCCCTCCTTAGTTCAGTGTACGTGAAGTTCTCGCTAACTTGCCAGGACATGCACGTGCCAGCGCAGGACTGACAAAAGTCAGATCTACAATTGAACCAGTTCCCCCTTTCCGATAAGTGTTTACATCGCCTTCGTTGGCCAGAACTACATCTAACTGGGCAAATGCTTCTAATAAGCACCGCCCCCTTGCGTTATTTTCTTTGCTGCCCCCCTCGATAGCCCACGTATTAAAGTCACCTTTGGACCTCGTCCCCATGCGTCGTGAACAAGATCATCTAAGAGTTCTTCAAACTCAGGAAGTGTGAGGCTCGGTGGGGCGTAGCAGCTGTATACGAATATACCGCTGATTTTCTCCACACAAAGCCACTAGCCGCCTGACACATACTATATTGTATGGCTTGACGACCGCACGCCCATATCGCCGCTCCACCAGTTGAATCTGTGACCCATGCACCACCATAGAGATTTCTGTACGGTTCACTAATGATAGCAATCTCCATCGCGGATTCGTAAGTAGTCTGCTCAAGCAAATCTTGTGCGACCATTGATTGAGGTTTATTTGTATCATATTAACCTCCCTTCTTCACTGCAGTTAACGCCTTCCTAAATTCTGGGCATATACCACTTCCGGCAATATGCCGGTTATCCCTTCCCTCCTTTCTTCGCACAAAATACATTTGGGGTCTCTATTGCGCTCCTTGGCAATATGTCCTTTTTCCCCACACCTTCGACATTGATCGGACCGATCGATACCGGTAGTGCATGCCCTTGCGAAGTGTCCAAACATTAAGCATTTGAAGCACCTTTTCAAAGAGATCTGTTCCCTTAGTCGGCAAACAACCCAACCAATCCGAACCTTCCCTACGGCCAACAATTTCTGCGCTGGCTCCACTGGCAGTCGCATTGTGGCCGTTTGAGTACCGCCATACGCGATTCTTAGGCTCACTATAGATCCTTCGCTGAATGCCTTCAACTTGAATTGTTGCTTCAAGGCAGTGCAGATCTCTTCTGTGGATGCTACCTCATCGAGATCCTTGCACTGGATATAGATCTCATGTTTTTGGGAACGACCCGCGACATTCTTCCCAAGTGAGTTTAAGACTTGGTTACGAGGCCGTCAGTTTTTCCCACGCTGGATTTTTTCAGCTCAAACATGAGATCCCCTTTCTGGGTCCTCCGGATTTTGCTGACATTTCCGCCTAGGTGTTTTAGGTCAGGGTCAGATTTCACCTTCTTCAGTATCTACGTTAGATGTCCTCTGCTGGAGATTACAATTGCCTCTGTCTGTCTGTCTGTCTGTCTGTCACAGGCACTTCTCTCAAAAACGGCTTTACCGATTGACACGAAATTTGGTGAGATGGTGGGACCTATGGACCCCCACAGATGCAGTAAGTGATGTCCTTCTACGATGAGATTTAGGGGGGTCCCCATCCATGTAAAAGGGGATGTACAATTTTTTTCACCGAATGTAGTCTTGTGGGGTATCAAATGAAAGGTCTTGATTATTCTTTTTCGAAACCGGTCTTAGTTTTGAGATTTGTTGAAAAGGCCGGGAGTGGGAGGGGTAGAAATTGATGATTTCTTTAACGGACCCATTCTCAGAAACTACCCAACCGAAAAATCCAAAAAAAATCACGAAGTTGCCTCTGTATGGTGCCGAGGCCTCAAAATACTCTCCATATCGATATCTGTTCAAGTTAAGTTAATAATAGTATATTACCATATTTTTGGAAAAATTGAGTAAAACCCCCCTTAAGTTTGTCTCAGAGTTATAAAAGTTGGTAGTAGTATAAAATATAATATATATATATTATCCCCAAGTTTGATCAAAATCGTACTATTAGTAACAAAGTTACAGTAGCTAAAAGTTGTTTACCATGTAAATTTACAACCCGAATTTCTAAATCTGACATGCTAAACGCATATTCTTAACGGGCTACGTACAAATGGGATAGTTCTACACTCGAATATACTCACACAAGAAGCAAACAAAACCTTTCATACCTGAAGCGCCCAGCTTCCGGTTTCCCGACTTGTTTCTTATTACTTATACAAGCACGACTCAAAAGCCGTCTGGCTGATTTTGAGAATTTTTACAGTTCTCGGTTCCCAATTGATGTTCTACCGCCAAAGGAGTACCTAGTTGTCTACACTTAATTCCCAAGAATTTCATTGAACTTTGTTCAACCCTTTTTCCAAGGATTCCGTCTTCGTATTATATTCTGTTTTGCTGCAATAGTCAGACTGAGTTGCAAGCAATGGTGATAGCCTCTATTCAACTCTAACAACTTCGAAGTGCAAATTGTTAGATCAATTACTACACATCCTCTTAGTCCCGTGAACGTAAGGGCGCACACTATATTCGCAGTGAAGACACCAACTTCTTCTTGTTCTGCCTTTGTTCTGTTCAGAAACAGGACAAGAGGCTTTCAACTCACCATCTAACGTATCAGTCAACATATTTTCTGCGAACCTTTTGATCGTTTGGGACAGGTGCCTGTCACTAACAGTACTAGTGTCTGTTTTACTGGGGTCAGTCGTCAAAAGTAAGATACTTCTCACTATATTTCTCCATGAGCAGCGAAGCAGCGTTGTAGCTCTGAAGTTCCTCATAAGCATTACTTGATTGACGGTCATTTGAACGATATTGAGGAAGGTTTGTCAAGTGCGTTCAGAAATCTCAATAGTATGGGAAATCAATCTGATCGTACGGTAATTGGAACATTCTGCTGGACTACCTTTCTTTTTCCATATTGGAACGGTGATATTTTTCCGCCAGTCAGATGATGTTATACCTTGCTGAATAACCTCATTGAAGAATTCATGGATCCACAGTGTTGGGTCGCAACTCTTTGCTTTCCAAAGCTCAGATGCGGTGTCGTCAGGTCCTGTTGCTTTCCACGATTTCATTCGTTTCATTGCTTTTTCAAATTCTGTAGCGCTAACCTGGGGATTGCCACCTATGGTTAACAGTACTGGTAGACATGGAGGATAATCAAATTCTTCAATTGAAATGTACTCGAAATATTCCCGCCATCAATACGTTGCGGGTTGTCGATCAGCGTAAGCGTAAAATATTCTGTGTGCATTGGTGTCACCTTTTAACAAATCGATACAGATCTCTCCCACCGTCCTGAGTGTCCAGTTTATCGGTAACATCTTTGTAATCGGCCGCTCCGGGAATAGCGCTCGCTTTCTTTGCTCCCCGTTTCGCATACACTTTTCCAGTTTCCCAGTGTTTTATCAATTAGAAACTTATGGTAAAGAGATTTCTTCTCGCGGGCCTTTAGTCATTCGTCATTCCAAACCCAAACATTTCGGTGGATTGCTTCCTTTTCAGGGACCTTTATTTGGACATTGGAATTGCCAAGTGTCTCGGTTGTTGAACCGCCAACCAAGTTAGGAGACCTAGGAGGTTGCACAGCCAGCTTCGTGGAACTTCATGGGACTAGCTGAAGTGGTGAATTCAAGTAGGTTATCTTCATTCTTCAGGATTACATTTGCTCTCCCCCAGTAACCACGTTGAAAGTTCGCATCACCACATGTTAAAAATTCAAGACCACTTGATACGGCATGCACTACCAGCCTTTGGTCTTGAATCAGCGGAGACACAAAGAATCACAGTGTAAGAGAGCGAAGTCAACTATGACCATTTCTCCCTTGCCGTTAATCTAGTGTTGTAAAATGAGAGTAGAATCGTCTCGACATGGTTGCCTCTTACACCATTAACATCAGTGTCAGATTTTGTTAAATCGAATCCATGGTACCCATCCAAGTGCCACGAAAATGATTTCGCAATAAGTTCATAAATTAATGAGGTCACCAGCTTCGATTTCAGATAACGAGTAATCTGTTAACATTATTTGGTGGTCACTAATGACAGTTACGTTCTGTCCTTTTTGATTTTTGAAAAAATATGAAGAGATGATTGTACCCAATTTTGTTTACTATTAGATCCACTAAGCTAGAAATTCACCGATGATGTGCACCGTAAATACACTGAGAACGCTTTTAACTGAAAACTTCTGCCGTCGGCTGAGACCCTTCCCAAGTGACCAGTCCAGATGACTTCTTTTAAAGGGGATAGTTGTGACGAATAGGACGAATGTAATCCCCTCTCCTTACTGGCTGAAGTTTAATTTTACCGATCCTTCTTCTTCTGCTATCTGCCCTATTTAAGCAATGTACGGCGGACGAGCAGGCTGTGGTCGGATCCCAGTTTTCCTCAAAATGATTTTTGCCTTACTTTCCTTTCTGGCTGGCTGCACCATAAGCACTAAATGTAAACTTAGACTTTTCATTGCAGTGGAGAACATGCTCCACAAATTTCTCTGTGGGAAAATTTGAATTTGGTGAAGCCATGAAAATTCGCGCCACAACCGCGACTTGATTACTCACCACTTGGAGAGTGAAAATCTCACACGAAAAAGCGTTTTGCTACCACCTACCTATAGCGCTTATGCTCGCTCGTAACACATCCACCGAACGTTTCCTTATCCCAAAGTTATGCGCGTAATGGGAGCTTCAGTAACCGCACACAAGTTCTAGGTAGTGTGTTCAGGACTCCACTGTACTTACATACTATACTCAAAAGAACTTCCTGTTAGTGATCACATGTCAGACAGACAGACGATTAATCGGTTTTAATAAAGTCTTGTTTCACACAAAATCTTAAAACCCAGCAAGTGCAGCACGTATGTGTAATTGTGACACTATGCACTAGTTAGCAATTTACGTCAACTATCTTTCTTGAACAGACTTATGAATGATAGGCTGGAATTGATAGATTGCCACTTTCAGAACTAGGTAGATAGATTAGATTGAAAATGAAAGGTAGAACCTGACATGAAAACTTACAAAAATGTGTAATGTTTCGAGTATTCATTTCTCGATCTAAGAGATTTTTTAACTTTCTTCATTTATTGTGCCGTCAATGAATTGGTTCTAATCACGTTGCCACTCGCTGTGTTCTGTACTCCACACCCCTTGGCACATTTCTTATTCTTCCCAGTCCCATTTCCAGGAATATTGTCAAGTAGGCATAGCTCAAGAAACTCTTAAATTTTTCTTACTAAATCAGGCAGCATTCGTTGTCAGCTGTTCTGATGTTTAATATGAGGGTTTATGAAGATTTTGTGAGAAACAAAACCTTATTAGAATCGATTCGATATCTGTCTGTCTGTCTGTCTATTTCTCTGTCTGTTACACCCGATTTACACGGAAACGGATTGTCATGAACTGTAGCGAGTAGCACCATTTTTTGTTGAGCTTAAGGTGGGTCCCGCATACATGCGAAAGTCGGTGTGCAATATTTTTTCCACAGAATATGGCCACTTCAAATAAAAGGGTTCAATTAATACTTTTCGAAACTAATCCCATATTTGATATCGGGTAGAACATAGAGGAGTGAGGGCTGAAAATATAACCCTCCAAAAATGTAACAGGTGTCATTCTCAGAACCTATCCAACCGAAAAATCTAAAAAAATTACAGTGGTGTATCTAAAAAATCTAAATCTAGGGCTCAAAATACATCCCGTTCCGATATCTGCACAAATAAAGTTAATAATAGTGTATTTGAATATTTTAGAAATTTTGCCGAAAACCTCTCTTAGGTTCATGCTATAAGTAATAGTAGTGGCACAAAGGATAGCATAAGACGTATCTTTGAGAAATCCAACTAGCATTAACAAAGTTAGAAAGTCAAACTTTTACATTTTATGTAAATGTTGTTCGTAACATATCAATTCGTCAATATCACAACAAAGTGAGCTCATATGAATAGGGGTCGCAGGGAAATATTTCCCAATTACTCAGGGCAGACATATGTATCTATTAGTGCCTAATTCAGATAGATATATTTGTACATTAAACCACATTACGTGCATGTATAAGTATACTATTCGGTAAGAGGCAATGTTTGTTTACGGTGAGTATAATATCTACGTCTGTAATATGTACGTATTTCTTGTAGTTGAAAAAAATATGAGAGAATATTTTGGGTTTTCAGCCATATACGCATAGAAAAATGTGCATAGAAAGTTTCTCACATAAGTTGAACACAAAACCTGTATACCCAAACCAAAAGCTTCCGGTATTTCGACTTGTTTATTTATTTACTAAATGCAATTTATATTTAAGAAGTAGAAGGTTTAGGTATGCACAGGCATCATTAATTGTGTTTTTCCTTTAATTTGCGTACCATTTGCATATATGTGACTTTTTTGTGATATGTGTATTATAAGGATAAAAAAAATGTTCCTCAAAATATTTCCTTCTTGAACAGAGTTTAGCGAAATTAAACCAATTAGGAAATAACATCAATTGTATTAGGTTAATAGACAACAAAAGGTTCAACCAGTTGTTCAAATCTAAAAACAGGTGTAGGCAAAAACCCAGACACTTTTTTGAGTACAAAAAGATTGGCTCGTAAATTGGCGCCGACTAGGTCATAAAAATCAAGAAATGATGTGACCCTTAGAATCCTGTGACATAAAGGTACATTTTTGGGAAACTTTGAATGGATTTAGGGTGGTTAGTAATTTGCAGGTGAAATGAACTCCTAAGAAAAGAGATTATATTCTCAGATATAAGCTTCAATTTTGCTTCGCAATAAATAGGTCAAATTGTTATCTTACCATAAATTTTATCCTTATTCGATTGGAGTCTTAACTCTTAACTGAATTTCATTGTATGATCATTGCTAGTAAGTTAGCTATTTTTCACTCTCTACAGTACAGAGAAATATAATTTTTACATGAGATAATATGAATTCCGTATATCAATAAGATATTTAGAAATGTATTCGTTTACTTTTTAGAAAACTATCGATAAAATCCATCACAAATCGAAACTGAAGATTGGCGCTTTTCATAACGCAAGCCTTTTGAACTTCTTGTGTAAAAATATATGAGCCCAGAACTGCTCAATTTCCAAATACCTCCTCATGTATAAATACAATATTTACCACGTGAGACTTTTTTTTTTTTTAAAAAAATCATTTTTATTTTTAAGAAATAGGTAACAATAGTATATAGATTGGAAAAATGAACAATAAAAAAACAATCTTTTAAAATAACAAAAATAACTTAAATCTAATGGCCACTGTGGGCTCTCAAAATTTTTGAATAACGATTTACAGACAGAGAAGAGAAACAGTAAGAAATGAAAATCTAATTTTACAATAAGTTGTCGGGAAATGGTCAAAAACCCGACAGAATTCACTTGGCCTTAGTGGCAAATAAAGAAATATAAAAGTAATAATAAATATTTGATCGCTTCAAAAGATACTTTTAACTTAAATTATTGTTCTTAAAACTATCATAATTATATATTTTATATTACACATTTTTTCTTTTTTTTTACAATAACATCCATACAAAAAAAAAACAAAGAATAATAACGTATGTATTTATAAGTTACAACTGGAGACAAAATCAGCGCCCGTTCAATGTGTACATATTTACAAAGCCCCACCAAGAAACAAATGGCAGAACTGAGCACGGCCACCGCTAACCGGCATCCCGCAGCCACCAGTACCAAGATTTCTCTTTTTCATCCCGCTTAATGCCAATTGCTCTCGCTCTGGAGTATCTCCAGTCGAATCCCGGAGCCCCCACTGTCAAATTCGGGGGGTATTCTATTCTTTTGTCCGTGGCCCGTCTATGTATCATATATGATACATAACCGGATCACCGGCAGAATCAAGAATTAGACCATTCCTGTCAAGATACACGAACGCTTCGGGAGGAATGAAGCCTGTCGTGAGAGTTTTCTCGAAATACCCATCATTTGGGTAGAACGGCTGCAAAACCCAAGGGTTCTCACCATGCGAAGCAGATCGCACTATATGATTCCGAATCAATCTGACGATAACTGTATCGATTCTTGGCACAGCAGCAGCTGCGTACATCACTCCATTAGTTACATAATGCTCATAGTTTGACGAAGCAGTCCTATTAAGCCCCGTGCAAGCACGCAGACATTTCCTTTCAAAGATCCTTATTTTCTCCATTTGGCTAGCACTCAAATTAAACCAGATAGCACACCCATAGGTAAGCACCGGTCTAACCAAAGTAAGATAGCAAATAACCTTAACCTTCCGGCTAAGATGTGGAGCATAAAGGAGTCTTCGAAGAGACATGAATGCCTTGCGAGCGCTTTCTAGCGCGACTTTAACGTGCTCGTTAAATTGGAGACGCTCGTCAAGACGCACACCCAGGTATCTAACGCACTTCTTATGAGGAATGCGCTCTGAACTATCCTCGTTCGCGACAATGTGGAAATCTCTCCAATTCCTTTTCAAGTTCCTACTGGCATATGCCAAGGAATTTCGAAACAGAATCATTTCACACTTTTGCGCATTGATTTTCATCCGCCAACTGTTCGTGAAGAACTTAATATCATTGAACATCTTCTGAAGTTCAACTTGCACCTCAGTTACCTTCTTGTGCGCCGTGTAGGCTATCAGATCGTCAGCAAAGGCAACCAACGACCTTTTAGGAGATTTATTAAAATCGAAAGAATTGAGCAATTCGCCGGCAAATACCGCAAAAAGTGTAGGCGCAGTCACTGTCCCTTGCTGTAATCCATTCAGAACATGAATTTCTCTGCTAGTAGTGAGATTTCCGTCCGTGATGACAAAGCACTTGCCATACAGCATACTACACATCATCGCTACGAGGTGACTGGGAAACTCATTTTTCAGGAGCCTGAAAATCAGTCCATCCAACCAGACAGTATCAAAGGCTTTCTCCATGTCTATAAGGCAAGCGCCTACGCACTCACCGTTGTTAATCCGCCAGCAAATATCAGACGTTACCTTCGTTATTGCATGTATTGTCGAATGTCCAGATCGAAATCCGAATTGCGCGTTCGGCAATAATTCCTTCTTCTTGATATGCCCGTTCAAGGCTTTCAATACCAAAACACCTTGCTGATGTTAGGCAGCAAACTGATTGGGCGGTAGCTTTGAGGGCTGGATGAATCCTTCCCTCTCTTTAAAATCGGGAATACTCGGGCTTTCTTCCATTGTTCTGGAAAGAAGGAATTGTTCAATAAATTATTGAACAAAATGCAATAATTACGAATGGCAATGTCTGGTAAATGCCTGAGGACCGCGTTGGGAATGCCATCCATACCGGATGATCTCTTATTGTTTACTCTTCTGAATATCGAAGTTAACTCAACACATGAGACAAAGTAATCAAGCAGATTATCACTCGGTATGAGATCAGCCTGCAACGCAGAGCTAAATTGGAGAACTGCGGTGCCGTTCAGGCTATATTTGAAATTGTGGACATCTCGTTCTACAATTTCCGAAAGTCGCGTTGGCTCTAAGCCCGTTCTGGGCCGATGCACCGATTCAAAGTGCTCCCCTATAAGTTCAAGTTTCAGAGCATCATCCATCATGATGTAATTGCCTTGCGCATCAGCAGTTACACTATTCGTGTCTATACCTGAGTCAATAAGGTGTTGTATCTCGCTGCCACCGACTTTAATTCTCGGCACAGTTATTCGTGACTTCTTCCGGAATAACGTATTTATCTTAGTAAACATGGAATCTGGATCGCTTGGTGAAATACCCTTTAACTTCTCCCGCCACTGGGAGTTCACTTCATTTACGTAATGTTGACGGATAAGATCCCGCGCAATCTTTAGAAGTGATTTGAACTCAACCAATATGGGATGATGATAGTCCCCATATCTCCGATAGATTTTGTTGACGCGAGTGAGCAGAAGGCTTTTCACTTTTTTCAACCGTTTTATGGCTGCAGTTTCATATCCTTCCATATTATTGCGAGGTTTAATTTTAGGGACGACTTGTTCAATTGTTTCCAGCGTCAAGTTCTCTAGCTTGAGAAGATACTGAAGTATTTCCTCGTTGCTCAAGTTCCTGTCACCTAGTGCAATTGTACTATCGTTTTCCCCATCAAGAGGTGGGTATTCCTCTCGATATCCCCGAATAAACCTCTCTTGGAATTTCTTCCAATTTGTTTGTTTAAAGTTCAGCCTGTGGACGCCACTGTCCATCGGCAGAAGGCGAACTCTTCGTCCATCAAACAGAACTTCAATAAGAATAGCGTTATGATCGCTATCGTAAGGAAGAGTCTGTAGTTTCCGTTGAGGATTCCTAAAATTAAAGTTCAAGCGCGCGTCAGCAATGCACAAATCCAGATAGGAATCTGCCCTAGGCCAGGTTGGACTCTCTGACCCATATAATTCGCATTTATACTCTATCTGGTATTGCTCTATCCAAGATTTGAGGAATACCCCTCTGGGATTGTTTGTGGCGTTTAGCCACGAGGTATGCTTAGCATTCAAGTCGCCAGCTATAATATAGTAATTATGCAGCCTATTCAGTTCGAGTATCGTAAACGGAGAATGGAATTCCTCCCTGAACTTGGCTCGGTTGTTTCCCACTGCATAGACTGACAGAATGTATAGATTCCCTCCTCTAGGCAGTGAAAAAAGAATACATGAGACTTCGATACACTCAAAGGTTTCAAATTCAGGCCTGTTAATATGCCTGAAACGATATTGGCGACCCACAAGTATTCCGGTACCACCTCCCCCATCACAATTTCGTCTATCGTTCCTCACGAATTCAAAATCCTTGAATGTTATCGAATGCCTCGGATTGAGGTGGGTTTCTGAAATCAAGACTATGTCAGGCTGTTGTCTGGCAGCGAAATCAAGGAGCTCCGCTCTTCGATGGATTCCTACGATGGAATTCACATTAATCGCGATGATCCGGAGACCATCCAGTGGTACCGCTGTGACTGCAGACCTAGCAGCGGACATGCTGTTTGTGTAAATATTCTGTTATGCTATTTATTTTTGTATTGTGTACGTGTAGCGTATGCTGCATGTTTTCACACATGGTTAGTATTTTATTGAGGATAGTGTTCATCCCGCCATTTGCATCTTGTTGGGGCTTCTTAGCTCCCCCTTGTCGAACTACTTCTGCAAATGGGATCCCCGAGACGATTGGTGCCGAAGGGACGGTATCATCCAACGCCGCTGACTCGTACTGAACCTCGCACTAAACCGTGACACTGAGAGGAACTTAACCTCAGTTCCCGTCTCCCGGAGCATTTTGAGCACCTCATCGGGCTCTTCCTCCGCATCCAAGCCTTTCAGAAGGAAGGTTTGCACCTTCTCTTCCTTTGGAGTGTAGGTGAAGTGAGGAGTCTTCACTCGCTCGAGGACCTCCCGTGCTTTTTTGTAATCTGCAATTTTATTGCATTTGACTTGGGCTCTCTCGGCCCCCGTCTTTTTAATAACAAAATTTGAGAGCCCCGCGCTCCTATTAAGTAGAGTGGCTAAATCTCTACCACCTAATTTATAAACATTAATGGGGGGCACCCTTTCTCCCTTTTCTTTATTTCGGGTGCTAATTGTATCCCCAGTCGGACCATTTTTTAAATTTTCCCTCGTACTTGCATTATTTTTTAAATTTTCACTCGTACTTGCATTATTTTTAACATTATTTAACATTTTTTCTTGGGTTTTGTTTTTTTTCTTTAATTTTTTGGAAACATAGACCAAAAACTCACCCAATTTTCCATCTTCACTATTGCAACTTGCCTGGTTAGCATCCTCTTCTGGGACATTTCCATCGCCACCGTTGTCGCCGACTCTCGTATCGTCTGCTTTACTGCTCTCTATGTCCTCCATACGGACAGATTCGCTGTCGAGAACTTGTTCGCCCTCAAGGCAGCCCGGTTCCTCCATGATTGCAAAAGTAGTCGAAGATAGCTTAACCTTTTTTCTGGCTACCTTTGGAGACGGCGGGCCCGCCTCCCCAGCCATTAGCTGCTCTGTAAGCTTTTCATTTTTTTTTATCAATGTTGTCATTTGCTTTTTGAAATCTTCGAGTGTCTTCGCCAGCTCGCCATTTCTTCTTTCAAGATTGGCTATCCTCACTTTGGCTATTTTCAAGTCTGGATCCTCCTCGTTGCGGACTCCACGACCGATCCGAGTGCCCCTAGGCCTTATGGTGGGGGGCCGGTCTGGTCCGCCACCCGCCGGCGGCTCGCCGCTCATTCCCGGGAGGCCAAAAAAAGACGAATTTTTACTCAAAACTTTTTAAGGAAAAATAACTTAGATAATAACTCAAAAGTAAATTAGTTTCAATTAAGTTTTAAATTATATATTATTAATTAAGTAATATAAATATCTTTTTATATTCTTGATAAAAGTTAATTTAATTTCAATTTTAAATTATTTTTATTAATAATATCAATTTGTAGACAGGTCCGTTCTCTACAAATGTCAGCCTACTACTCCCCACGTGAGACTTTAGTTTGATATCGATTGACATCGTTATGAGATGTATTTTGAGATGGAACAATCTGAAAAGTTTGCAGGATCTAATCGTCCAGGTGCATCAAAACCGCGGTTGTGTACGTCTGTGCTACCCAGTTGGTGAGTCATTCATTCTCATACAAGCCAGTACCAAAAAAGAAGTGGCCCAAATCAATCATTAATCGATATTGCGATAAAACTGATACCACTCGGGTGAAAAAAAAAACGGCCGACAAGAGGGCGTGGAGCTAAACTGACCCAAATGCAGTGATTGAGGAAAGAAAATCGCTAACGAATTCCATCGTCCGATACTTCTTCTCCCTGAGCTATTTTCGAGGTGCGGAGTTGCCATCAGATGGCCTTGTTTTGTAGTAACATTATGTTATTAATTTTATGTCAGAAAATATCGCAAGGGGATATATTTACAAGCCTAGATTTATACAGAGGCATTACCATGGTTTTTCAGATTTGTTGATTTCATTCTGAGAATGAGTTCAAGTTTGTACATATTAACCCCCCACTTTCCTATTTGGCAACCGATGTCAAATCTAAGACCATAAAGTACCAATCGAGATCTTTCATTTGATACTCCGCATGACTATAAAGTATTATAGTAGATCAGGCATTCGATAGAGCCAAATGGCGAAACCGATCACGACGAGCCGACCCCGCTTGTCCCGTTTACAAGCGGGGCTGAAGAAAAAGAAGAAGATGACTATATAGTAGTAGAGTTCTAGTAGAGCTCCTCTGCTAATAAAGTCTAGCTGGGGTTCCCTAGGAATCTGTTTTGGAACCCCAACTTTAAATAATCATATACAACAGCTTCCTAAACCTCAAGCTTCCGAAAGATAGTTATCGGATCTAAAAGTAGCCATATTAGCAAGCAACCTGAAAGAAACGATCAAAAAGAAGAATAGATCCCTTGCCAAAAGCGTGAATTGTTACACGCGACAGAGCACAAAAATTGGGAAGCGCCTCAGCGTCAACAGCGCTGCTATCAAACCGTATCTCCAAATTCACATGGTGTTCGCAGGGAATTCTTTCATAACGAAAACCCGCAGACAGAGAAAACTGAAAACGAAAAAGGGGAGAAATTGTACTATCTAGTCCTTCCCTACAAAGGCTGATAATCCTACACAGAAACCAATTACTATGAAGTCACAAAGGGAGCTGTAGACTAGATTGACTATAAACGACGAACATATAACATAGGTAGCCAATATTGACTCGGATCACTATCCCATAGGCATGCCGTCTCTGAACCACTTCGAATCCCCTCTGACTTCTGACCTGAATAAGAAGCATCAACAAATTATCTTAATTAACCACCAGAAGAATCTTAGTGTTGTTTCCAAATATATTAGGCCCCAATCACAAAAAAAAACGTTAGGACGATTAGTTCACTAACGATTGTAAACCAGTAAAAGATATTCTCCTCTATTTTGTGAGCTACTATTCAGCTACCAGAACATCACCGGCGCATATCAAGGAGTTTTCACTCCAAGCAAATATACTGGCCACCAATTCCACCATCTTTTCGTTGACTTTAGAGCCGCCCATGATAGCACAGTCAAAGTAAAACTGTACACAACCAAGACGGAATGCGGTATCCCAGCAGCGGGATGACTTTCGAGACCTTTCACTAACAACAACGGTCTAAAGCAAGGAGATCCTATCATGCTATGCCTCACTTTTAGTCTGGTCTTGGAAAAAGTGTTCTATGATACTGATATAAATGTGAAAGACACTATTCTCTTCTACTCCACTCAACTCATGGCCTATGCTGACGATATTGGCACATACTCTCAAATTGCGCAGGCAAATATCGGAGCGGGCTGTGTGTATGAAAGGTCCTTCCTCAGATGAAGCGACGGCGAAGGCCAGGACGCCAAACAGGTATTATGAATATCGATTGCTGGCTCTCGACGCAAAACCTGGATGCTTATCTAGGCAAGCCTAGACCGGAAGCCGATTGTTACGCCATTGATGATGATGAATCTGGCAGAAGTGAATATATTTATATATAACAAAGGTGTGGTTGATAGGTAGCCATCTCAATACAAAGATATTATAAGTCGCTGTAAGCAAACAAGCAATTCGATCCAATCCAACCAACCCTTACCTAGGCACTGTGATTAGTTCTAAGCATAACTGTTTTGAATACCAACGTAGTGTTTGCGAGAATATGACCTGTTATAAGTGGCCCCAGCTAGAGTCATAGATTTCTAATTTGAAAGGATGATTAATTATATGTATTTTCCTCTATGCAGAATCGGAAAACTTAAACTGGTAGCAAACAAAACCAAAATACACTTAATTTATCGACTAAGTGCACTTTGGACGATTCAAGGTATGCATATAGCAATGTCGAGAGGACCATTGTATCTCAGAGCGAGTATGATATGCAATTACACTTTATTGGGTGGAATGCGGAAACTCTATCAAAGTGACAGCGCAAAAAACATGGTAGCAATTTACGACTGGCACACAAATATTCAAACTTAGCCCTATTATCGGAAAGTGGAATAGCCGCCAGCACAAAGAAGTAACATGCAATCTGATTCAGTTTTCAAACCGAAAAGGGTGCACACTGCGAGGCCCTCAACGTGCCAACAACCAAATGAAAAATTAAATAAGTTTACCTGAAATATGTCATCCCCAGTTCAACACACGTCGTTGAAATTCTGAACTCACTCAATCAAAAATTTCAATTGTATGCATTCTGACGTTTTAGAATACGTGAAGAATCACTGGAGCCTTTTTACGTCACTTCAAACGAATTTCAACATTTGCGCCTAACACTATACAATTGTAGTGCTCCTTAACCTGAACCGAAATCTTGCAGTCAGAAATCTGTCGGAAACCGGCTCCCAGTTCAAGAGCCCGCGCCTTGCAGTAATCGGCCGAAGCAACCCGACACCGTATTCGCGTCTACTACCACTTTGCTTTCCAGAGTACAAAAACACACTGCTACAAGAAGGATAAGAGTACTCTCCAGAGTTCATCTTATTTCACTTAGGCCCCTCGTTGGAGCTCCCACTCGAGTTGGAGAAAGTGGGCATTCTGAATGAAGGTCTTCTTCTCTTCTACCGTTGTCGATGAGAATGGACATATTTCAAAAACCAATAATTGCCCGTTTTCGAAAGCGAAAAGTTGTAGTCATGAGGTCAGATCCTATCCGAGGCGTTGTTGACATTTCGATAGCAATAAAATTTCAAAATTTGGTGGTTGCTAGCCCACAAATTTCTATTCCTTTTAGCCGCCTCTTAAGACAAATAGATATTAGGCCTTTGATGAAATAAAATGGCGCAACCGATCATGACGAGCTGACCCCGCTTATGAACAGGGCAAAAGCTATAATTGATAGGAATAAGCTGCAACTAATCATTCCTACACACAGTGTCTCCTTCTCCAAATTCTTTTGCCACTATTGAAAGCTTCCCCAAATAAATGGAAAGCAGGTAAAGCGACGATCTGAAGTGTTAGTACGGTCAACGTTTGAGAATCTAGAACAAAACAGATGTGCTTCCTGGCTTCCATCATTTCGGGGAGTTCTACGATATTGTAGGTTACACCATTATTATTATATTATGACCCCGGCCATGCGAATACATATCCAATTGTCGCACACAAGCCGGATTCCCTTTTTTGTTCCCATCATCCCCACCTTTCACTCCTTGAAGAAGATCTATAAACCTCGGGTTTTCGCATAGGTGGAAGTAGCAGCTCTGCAGAGACTAGAATGACTGTAAAGAACAATTCCACAAGGAGCCCATCACGCTGGGGACGCGAAGATGAACTGCACCGGATGTTATATGATTAAGTATCTCGGTGAAGTGTTCCTTCCATCGTTCTGGATGACGAGTTGACTGTTAACGTTCTCGACCAAACCATTGAAAGATTT
This sequence comes from Hermetia illucens, assembly GCF_905115235.1. NCBI lineage: Eukaryota > Metazoa > Arthropoda > Insecta > Diptera > Stratiomyidae > Hermetia > Hermetia illucens. The sequence continues at coordinate 92,263,483 of NC_051849.1, read as the reverse complement.
CATACCACTTGCAAGTCCTTTCGTGATGCGGTATAGGGTTCTGAAATCGTAGTTATTTGCACGGCTGCATAGGGAAGTTGCTACGATATGGGAACTTCGACGCGTCACGTTCCCATCTCTCGCGACGATCAATCTCGAGCCTTCTATCCTCTACGTTTATACCATCCGCTTCAATGTTTTCGCAAAGACCTGAGTAATACCACAGAAAAAAACTTTTGATGGGGACATAATGTAGTGTTCAAGGCATTTACCATCAACAATATAGTTCGCCCACTATTGAACGACAGCTGGACCACGTAATGATTCGTTGTCAAACTTGACAGGTTGCATCTCTACAACCCTGCAAAAAGCAGCGTATCCAACCTTCAAGTGATGATCTCTTTCAAGGCTGAGGTCAACGCCACACTATACACATTTAAGAGATAAATCCCATACTCTGCCAATGTGTTATGATCTAAGAGTAGTACAATAGCACAGCGCCGCAAGAAGAAAAGGAATACTTTGTAGAGTCCCATGATCTGACATTACTTAACCCGAGAATATTCAAAATACAGAGCTGGGTTTCTAGTTCAAGTTGAGAAAATCGAGTATTCTTCATCAGCGTTGTCGAGGAGCTACACACGTTCTAAAAGCCATGTCTTTATACGCGGAAAATCGTAGCACTTCGCTAGCACAAAGAATAACCTACAAACTTCCACCCCTTTCACTAGCAATTTACGCTGAGCAATTCTTGATCACTATCAATCACTATCTGAGTGAAATAACTGTTTTTTTTGTCGATTAGCACCAAGTTTTCTTCGTTTGAGATATTTGCTGGTGCATGGAATTTTAACACATACAGGCATATCTCGTTTCCAGAATCACCAAAATAAAAAATCAAGGAAACGCTTTTGCGTAAAATCCAGACCGCAAATGCAACCAATCAAAATTGACTGAACTAGTATTATTACCATATTTAAACAGCTGAGAACAATCGCTAAGCGCCCGTGGCTGAAAAATTTAGGTGGATTGCCAGAAAAACCAGATAGGTCAGAAAATCATTTCCTATCGGAATTTATAGCACCCTAGGAGACCACCCATAGAAAAATCGTCTGAAGTGATTAGTTTAACCCATAAATTATATGTCAGGGATATGAAAATTGCTTTTTACATAAACGACCCACAAATATTTGTACTTAGCTGACGCTGAGTGTGATTTTTGAAACTGGAACCAAAAAATCTACCCGCACAGCCATCACGTCCATGTTTATTTCTTTTTCTGCACGGAAGATGTAGTCGACATATGTATCGGACTATAATACCGCCTCACACCTATATATCATACATTCAAAAGAAGCATAACTGACGAATGATAATACCAATTGAATCACTATGATCTTAGCGTACCCTCAGAATATCTAGCGAAGATATATGTTGGAAACATGCTCAACAAGCTTGTTGTTCCATTGCAAAATATATTCAATAGCAGCAAATTCATAACGGATCATATTCACTATGTTGCCTTAACTGTCCATCCCGATACTACCCCACTGCACCTGTTACCACTGAAAATTTCGAAGATTTTCCTACACTATTCCGACTGCGACTTTAATTTTGCACAGAACCAGCTTTAATATGCCCCGATTCGATGAGTTGTTTCAAGCAATAATGACACAGCTATATTACGATTATAATCTACATACATAAACACTTCAGGAATTATTATTAGAAATCTGAAATGTTAAATTACGAAACTGTCAGGTGTAACGTTCCCATAGAGAACAAAGCATGAACTCACTGGGGCTGCACTATGTAAATGGCTGTACATGGATAGGGTGTGGAATAACAACAATAGAAAATCCTGCCACCGAAGCCCATTGAAGAACAACCCTATTCAACGTCCTCGTTCCTGCCACTCTACTTCCAACACAGATTGAGTGTAGAAAAATTATCATTTTGCCCATCTCGCAATAATACCACAACTACATTGCGCCTTTTATACGCTCGGTGGGTTTTGTGGTACTAATGTCTAAGGGAGCATGAAAGGACTCTGCGCAACTTCACGGATACATTAAGATACATACATATATGCAGATATACATACAATATATGGTTGAGTTAACCCGATGACATGAATGACATGAAGTTGATTATCACAGCAGATTGCAGCTATTGAAAATTGATACTGCTTCCTTTAAGTTTTCTCTGGAACTATAACTTAATTGGGCGTTCTACCGCGGCCATTCATAGTTTAAAATATAGGTGGATCCACATTGAAGAATTGATGGGTGAATGGAGTGCTCCAACACACTTCAAGGCCCTGATCCAATTGGCTTGTTGCGCCAACGATTATTATTATTTCCGAGTTATCACAATCTCGCCAGATTTTACCTAATACTAGCAAGCATTTAAGCTCGAACGATCTTACCTACTTAAATTATAAAGTGGCGCTGGTGATGGTGGCCGGTGGTAGGTTAGTGGGAGAATCCATCGAGAACTCCTCGTAACATCAAACACGTATGCAGAATGGTATATTTCTGCAGAGTTTGAACCAGACTGTGTGAAAGTCCCAGAATATCAAGAGAATCTGTGGAGGATTTAGGTGCAATATATACGTTACAATATTATGGGAACTGTAACCAACCGCTCGGAAAAACAAATTTCTTTGATTTCTCGAGCCAATGGCTCATAGTTCACCTTCTTCTCGTCGTATTTCCGTTCAATGTTGCTATTATGGGGGATAAACCAATAATATATCCGGAGCGACCCGTCTTGGCAACTAAAAGCACGTCAAGGTTATTATGAGATATACCCCGATCAGAACTTGCCGATCCCAATTCATGCTGTAAGCAGAACTATCACTGCCGCTCATATCGGTAACTCGTGATCAACCCATGCTGTATATAAGGTTTTGGTAAATCACCTTACACACACCATTGTGCCTGTTCGTGTACTGCACTGGTGCCATTACAGTGCAGCCAGAAATGAGATGGTCCAATGTCTCTAACGCAGAACCACACATTCTGCACTGGCCGTTCTCCACCGGCGTCGCGACCACGCCGTCGTGAATTGTAAACATAAATGCATCTGTTCAGCAAATACAAATCGACAAATGGCTGCAAAGACAATTCGGTGTTTACTGTGCATTGCCTTCGACTTCCATTCATCGATCCGCTCTTGGTCTGATTTCACCCCACTAAGAGGATTGAGAGGTCCTTCAAGTTAAGTAGAAACGCAAGCAAAGGACTCGCCTAGTCTTTGCTGTAAAAATACGCGTAGCGAATCGACTTGGCGATGATTTTGTGCCGCCACGTCAACCACGCCCCTACCTCAAATGTCACAAGGCAGATTCATCCGCTCCACTGCAGAGTTTGCATGGTCATTGAGAATTTGGACATATTAGTCCCTATTCGCTGTTGGACGTTTTCTAAATCGGTCTTCGTCCACGGCAATATTCCGTATGCATAAGCCAGTGAAGAATTAGTGAATACATTCAATGCGCTTATTTTATACTTCCCCGAGAGATGCAATGCAGATATTCGCATAGCAAAGCATCCTTCAGATCACCAACTCGAGTATGGCTTGGATTCGACACCTGTCTATTCCAAACTCCATCCGAATATCACGGCTGTACATGTGGTGGTCGTCAATACCAGCATACAACTTGACGTCATCCAAGTACACCAAGTGTGTCAGTTCACACTTGGCACGCCATAATTTTTTGCAAAACCATGCCCTCTAGTATTATTCAGTAGCCATGGAAGGGAGTTCAGTGCCATGCAAAACCACAGGATCAATAAGATACAGACGTAGGATATCTATTCGACAGGTATGCGGTACACTATGGAAAGGTTTAGCATAAACGATATAGCAGCTAAAGAGGTTTCTTTGGCCTCTAATTGCTTGCTCTACAACTACCGAGTCGATAATGAGTTGCTCTTTGCAACCCCTTGACCTTACTCAGCGGCCCATGTGCTCCTCGGACAGAATGTTGTTGGTCTCGAGGAGCGCATTGCTCCTTCCACTAATAATGGACATTATGAATTTGTTCAGGGTCAGCAGATACTACGGGGTCCCACACCATGTCCTCTTTAGGGATAAAGTAGGTAATTACCGCAGTGAGGAAAGGTGGTAGTTCGTCTGGCCGACTAATGACCCGATTTATGCTATGTGCAAACCGACTGCTTATACTGGTAAGTTTCTTATACCAGAAATTCTGCACCCGATCCAGACCTGGACCCTCCAGTTCTTCGAGCTGCTTATTGCTCATCGATCTTCTTCTTCGGTAAGATCCGCAAAATTCATAGCAGGCATGGCGACATGACAGGTCCCTTCAACGGTGACCCACTCAGGATGCTGGGCGGGTAACCCCCAAAGTCTTCCCCAATATTTTTTCGCTTGCATCACCGAAAACTATCCTGTCTGGATGCTCTGTTGCAATTCGTTGAATAATCTGAAAAACTTCGCTGGTTCCTCGCGTAAATTGCATTCTAGGCACGTCCAGAGTGACTTTCACCATACACCATACCATCATAACCGACTGCATATGACAAAAAATTTCTGCTTTTTGTGCCCAGAATTTCAACGACGGATGTTTGACTGGGGATGGCATAGTTCCTGTAAACCGTCTGCACTTTATTTCTCACCCGCCTGCAGACATTGCCAGTGCTGATTTGAGTCAATCTAACGAAGTCCTGCCTTAGTGATTCCCGCCGACGTTTCAGACGAATTTTCCATGATGGATCTCTTCGGTCACTCAAACCAATAACGGGAAAGCGAATCTTCTGACCGTGCAATGTGACAGCCGTAATTGCACCAATATACAAAAGTGATTATAGTTGCAGCGGCGACATACAATCACACAGCCGAGATGCAATCTCATCATTGATCCCAGATAGAATTCTCAGAGTTGCTGGAAATACATAGATCCTGGGAATACCTGGTTTGTGCAAAGGATCTACCTCCGAAAATCCTATACGCGCTTTCTGGAATTCGTCCCGAACCTCAGCAGAGACCACAGCTGGACGGTGGAGAAGAGTGCTTCGGCGAGTACTGAAACTGTTGCCTGCAGTGTGACGTGGTGTTGTTGACGCCGTCGCCTCTGCCCCCATCGGCTCTTGGTCACCAGTTTCCCCGATGACCTCAAGTCGAACACGATCCTTGATGGTGGCCGGATTTGTGACACTGCGAGAAATAAAGCGGTACTGGTCTGCGACTCGCTGAACAGTCACGTGCGCGAATTGCGGAGAACGCTGGACGAATCTCTGGTGCAACAAGGGGCGGTAAGATGTTGTACCCGCCCCGCCGTTATTTCGTAGTAGGAGCGGATGATGAAGGGGTTCATTTTTTCAGTCCATTTCATTCGCTACCTACGTGAACCACAATCTGTGGCGACCACAGCTGCAGCAGGCGGAGGAATGCTCCTGATCATCGTGGCAGCTAGACGTCGAACCGCCCAATGATTATCGTTTCCGACGCCGCCGTGCTGTCCATTATGGGAGCCCGACCCAGTCACCAAGTCAGACGACTCCCGCTCTTTATCCATATCGGACCTTAAAATCGTCCTTCTCCTAATTTTTAGCGGTGTATTTTATCCCTTACTGTAACACTGCAAAGTTCCTGCACTTTCCCCATGAGCAGCCTATTTTGTATTGCAACATACATATTTCCCATGATGCCGAGCCAAAAATGGCAATACGAGGAGGACAGACCATATGCGGCCTACTAAAAACATGACAATGAGCTTGAATATGAGTTTTATCTTCCTCTTGCTAAGGAAAAAGGTAAAAGGGTTCCTGCAAAACTAACGGATGGCCACTTAAGGTGTTTTGGTTTTTGCTCTGCTGGGATATTAAAAACAGCTTTACAAGCAATGTCCCGCAGGCTTGTATTTCCTCAAAACATAATTTTCTGTAGCATTCCCCCATAACGCTCCATATAGCTCGCTCAGAGTTACTTCGTCATTTCGAATATTCTTGCCCTAGCTTATGGTGCAGCAACCTCAGTGTCTCAGTTTCATAGGAAGCCGCTTTATGCTGTGACGGTGCTATCTTACCCTTCGGTTACGTATTCGAAGAACTCCGCACCTTTCGAGTCGCCGCTTAAAATCATTAGATATGAAAGCTAGCTCTGCAAAGACACGAAGCAGGATTCAACTGATGACTCCATTTTGCAACCCATGGGATCAAATCACCAGCAATGATATTACCCCCATGGTTCAAGACCATGTTGATCTCTATTTCGTCGTATTGTACTACTGGTACATTGGGAATATTATTGTATCTTTTATACTAGGTATTAACCCCATCCCAAAATAAGATAAACCCCCCGTCACTTTCTTTCATCCACTCCCGAATAGACATTGATTCGACTTGCAACGGTTGAGATAGATTTTTCACAACCTAACTTACCTGCAAATTTCAGCAGTCTGCTGTGGGGTTCACCCACATCTTTTTTCCGTTTGCACAACATATGTAGTAGTTTTGGAATGCAATCTGAGGTGATCATTTGTCCACATCTCCCTCATCTCTTTCGCTGTCCTTTTGCTTAGCTTATCTACTTTGTTCGTCTAATATAATTCACATTATAAGCCAGTCGGTCGCCGCTCGGTAGGTATTTACTTTTTAAAGAAGTGAGCTCAAGGTTATCGGATTTCTCGAAATTGATTAGTATTTCCGGACGGATATTCTTCCTCTTCTTTTTTTAAGGTTTTGTGTAACACAAAACCTTATTAAAATCGGTTTACTGTCTGTCTGTCTGTCTCTCCGTCTGTCTGTCTGTCTGTCTGTCTGTCGGTCACACGCATTTTTCTCGGAGACGGTTATAGCGATTGACACCAAATTTGGTAGAAAGGTGGGAACTGTGAACGCTCACGCATACAGTGAATTACATCCTTTCACGTCGAATTTAAGGGGGGGGGGGTCCCCATACATGCAAAACAGGGGTGTAAAATTTTTTTTCGTCAAATATAGTCATGTGGGGTATCAAATTAAAGGTCTCGATTAGTACTTTTCAAAGCGAATCTTAGTTTTGACATTCGTTGCATGGGTGGGGAGCGCGGGGGGTTGAAAATGATCACTTCTTTAAGGGGGCCATTCTCAGAAACTACCGAACTGAAAAATCTGAAAAAAATCAGGAGGCTGCCACTATATGATGCCTGGTCTCCGAAATACCTTCCATGCCGATATCTGTTTAAATAAAGTTAATGATAGTATATTACTACATTTTTTTGTAATTGGTTGGAAACCCCACTTAGGTTCATCCTAGTACCATGAAATTTCGCAGTGATATAGGCTATAATTTGGAGCATGATCTTGCCAAGTTTGGTGGAAATCGCGCTATTACTAACAAAGTTATAATACCCCAAATTTGTTGCTTCTTTGAAAATTGAAGACTATGAATGTCAATATCACCCGAAAGTGGATACTCTCACATAATATATGGATATATTACGTGCTACGTACTAAGAAATACACAAAACCTTTCGTACCTGAAGCGTCCAGCTTCCGGTTTCCCGACATGTTTATATTTGATGTTGGTTAAATTGTTGGCATTTGCTAATAATGTTAAACTCAGAGTGTGAAGCGTTTGACCATCATCAACACAGGGCTTTCCATCAAATGATTTATTTAAATCGCTTTCTAGAAAATAGAGGGCAATGGAATTTTGGGCTATATTACACGGAGCTGTCATGCACTCGTCGCTCCTCACATCTTTTTCCTTTTCTTCAGCCTTCAGTTCACAAGTGGGGTCGGTTCGTGGTGATCGGTTTCGTCATTTTATTTTATCAAATGCCTGATGAGGATGTAATCTCGAGACCTTTAAATCTTCATCCTGTGTATTATGCGACCATTGTTTTGGCCGGCTTTTTGATTGCTTACCATTGACTTCGATGTTCTGACCAATACTGGTTGTTGAATTCTCGTTAGCGTGAATTACGTGACCACACCATCGAAAACTCCTCTCTTGCAGTTTTTCCACGATCGTTGCAAACCCATATTGATCCCGGATATTTTCATTTCAGACGTGATCAAAACATGTCACGCCACCAGTGCAATGCAACATCTTCGTCCCCATTACCGCAAGACGCCGTTCATTGTCCTTTATAGTCAACACTCAAACTATAGAGAGCGGCAGACGGACGACATTGCAGTAAATTTTAGATTTGGGACGTGCGCTGATACGTCGATCACAAAGAACACCAGTTGCGGAATGCCACTTCATCCAGGTTGCATTAATGCGTGAAACAATTTCATTACCCAGCTCTCCATTGGCTGATAGCATTGACTGGAGATATTTAAATCCCTGAGTTCTGGCAATGGCAGTAACCTGCCCTTCGAGATATTTAAATCGTTCAGTTCTGGCAATGGCAGCAACCTGCCCAGAACTGAGCGATTTCAATATCTCGGGTCAATGCTATAAGCCAATGGAGAACTACGTTGTGCTCCTCACATAGGGATACACAAAACCTTTTATACCTGAAGCTCCCAGCTTCCGGTTTCCCGACTTGTTTTAATCTACGCTCCTCAAGCGGACGATCTGCAAGACAGCTCCCCCACTGTTGAGCAACAACTGAATCATTGAGCTACTCATTGCTGAAATTGAAGAGTCGCAACTCCCAACCAAGGTAAACGACTGAGGGTGATCCCGTTCGACGCCGATGTCAACGCCTCTCTTGTTACGCGTATCCAAAAAACAACTCCTAAATCTACTAATCGCAAAGTGGTCAACCTGATTGCTCATACGGTGTCGGTCACTTAAAATGCAACAGACCGTACGGCAAGCGGTGAAAGGTGAAATCCACGGACCTCCACCATTATCGTTACGGTCGCCGAATCTGTGTTTCTCCAGCAAATGCCCAAGCAAGATTTTGTCTATCACACATCGCGATTACAATATCACCTTTAGAAAGCCTCTCCCAAACTGCGTCTAATTACTCATGGAAAGTATCCTTTTCCACCATATCGGAAATTTCCGCTGGACAATTGTGATGCTCCTTAACATGGACCGGAATCTTACAGTCAGAATGCTGTCAAAACGGCTCCTAGATCAAAATAGCGTGGCATGTTGTAGCCGTTAGTAACAATCCGACACCTGATTCGCGCCTGCTACCACTTGCTTCTCCAGAGTACAAAAGCACATTGCCGCAAGAGGCAGAGAAGTACTTTCCACAGTCCCACCATCTGTCCACCCTGTCGGAACGCGCTTTGCAAACTAATACCGAACTAATAGTCCAGGTAACTTAGCTTTCCAGAGTACAAGAGCACTGCAAGACCTTAGATCCAGATTATAATCAAAAGGTTCAAAAATCAACCACATTTTATCGTTAGTGTGCGTATTAAGAATATCAAAACCGGACCGTGTTATTATAAAACCAACCTAAATGGTTGCAAGACAAGTCAGGCTTCAGTGCCATATTCATATTACTGTGGCCCTTCCTTCTTCCTACCCCTGCAAAATTTGTGACCGACATCGGGCAGTATGACAATATCATACACATCATAAAACAAATCGGAATACCGGAAACTTAGCACTTCAGGTTTTGTGTTCATCTTAGGTGGGCGCCTCTCTATGCACCTGTATCCATTTGTTAACTAAGAATGCAAATATTCCGTCATATATTGGCAAACAAAATATGCGCATGTACATATATATTAAAGCCATAAAAATTGTGCTTAAAATTGATCTAAGGCAGTCCCACTTTACTCTGTGTACGAAAGCATACGCACAAGTCCACTTTATTGAACACCACCTGCAAATTTCTTTAGCATATATAGACACATATGCCTGTTTCCTGTAATTAATACTGATATTCAAATACATAAAAAATGCTAAAAAAGAAAATTTAAAGTGTCTCTGTCGACCCCGCTGTTCACATAAGTTCACTTTATGCATATGAAGATGACGTCAACACGTCTTGAAGTGGAATAAATTTACATGAAATGCAATACTTTGACTTTCAATAGCTTTATGAATAATAGTTAGATTGCATTTAAAATTATGACCTATATTATCGTATATGCTGACGCTAAATTTTGTACTTCTAGAATGAACTTAAGGGAGTTTCCGGGAAAATTTCTAGAATATCGGATTATACTATTATTAACTTCATTTGTGCAGATATTGGAACAGAATGTATTTTAAACCCTAGATTTCGAATAGGGATAGATTCCCTTTTTGGGGCACACATTTAGAGCCCTCAATCTCCTATGTTTCACCTAATATCAGAAGTAAATATAAATAAGTAACAGTTTCGGAAAGTAGTAATCAAGCTCTTTAATTTGATGCCCCACATGACCATATTTTGTGAAAAAAATTTGGCAATCCCCTTTCGCATGTATGGGGAGCCGCCCTTGAAGCTCAACACAAAATTGTGCCACTCGCTACATGTAAAGGGATACACAGACCACATATTCGCACTAAATTTCGTGCCAATCGGTTCAGTAGTCTCGGAGCAAAACTCACACCCGAGTCAGAAAGACAAACAGACAGACAGACATTGAATTGAATCGATTTTAATAAGGTTTTTTTCACGCAAGCCGTGATGCTGAGATCAAAAGAGAGAGAGAGAGGTACGATCCTCTTCAAGTCCACCCAACTACTGGCCTATGCTGACGATATCGACATCATGGGAAGAACCACCCGAGACGTACAAACTGCCTTCATCCAGGTCGAGCAGGCGGCGCGAGATCTTGGGCTGCACATCAATGGAGGCAAGATAAAATATATGGTGGCAACGTCAGCACCGAAGACAAATCAACCAACAACATCAAACCGCACTGGTCAAACACGAAGAAGAATAAGGATAGGAGGATACAACTTTGAGACCGTTGACAATTTCTCCTATCTAAGGTCGAAAATCACAACCGATAACAGCTAAGATGATGAAATCCGCGCACGGTTGTTGTCAGCCAACAGAGCCTATTTCAGCTTACAAAAACTGTTCCGCTCGAAACGTCTCACCATAAGGTCAAAGCTCTTACCGTACAAGACTATGATCTTGCCAGTCCTCATGCATTCTTCGGAAACTAGAAAAATTGCGAACTCTTGGCGGCGTTCGAGAGAAGAGTCCCCCGAGGAATTTTTGGCCCCCTACATGAGGACAGACGATTCCGTAGCCTACATAACGACGAAATCTATGAGCGATGCCATGACCGTCCGGTTGTGGATAAAATCCGGCTCAATAGGTTACGGTGGGCGCGTCACTTAATCCGTATGGATGAGGATGATCCCACCCGGAAAGTCCATAAGGGCAATATCTATGTTAGAAAAAGAATACGAGGCAGACCCTGCTTAAGATAGAGCGATGGCGTAGGTCAGGACGCCAGACAACTTTTAGGGATATCGAATTGGTGGACCTCGGCGCAAAACCGGGATGTCTGGAGTTCCTTATGAAGGCAGGCCTAGACCGGATACCGGTTGTTGCGCCGTTGATGATGATGAACCTTAAAGACCCCACCGAGACACACTTGGAGTTTCACAGTGAAAGCCTTATCATCTAAACTCAAAAAAATGCCAACCATAAATGGAAAATAATTATGAAACTTAATTCTATGACCAATACTCACTGACCTTCTATCGACCCCGGTATAATACACAAAACACGGAACCATGTTTGTTGGTGAAATGAAGAAAATTATTTTGATCAACGAACGAAAAAAATTTGTAAATATGAAATAAAATTCAATTGTAACCTCGCATCACAATTCCAAACAGATAAAGTTTATGACTTGATGGAGCATAAACTCAAAGTTCACCCCAAATTAATAGCTCATTTTCGACTTTTAAACCTATAAATAAATAAGTTTTAATTAGCAGCCACCCGGAGAGGGCTCGAGCTAGTGGAAGTGAAAAGTGGCTCATTAAATTTCCATATCTTATTTAGGCAACAATAAAGTTGGACCAAACTCAAGAGTCATTCTAAAACCACGATTTACGTTAGAGAGTAAATTTCCAAACTAATAAAGAAGTAAAAATAAACAGAAGATCAATTATGCATTAATGATTAATTAATTAACTTTCTAAAATAAAACTTTCTCAATTGTTATTTAGTTCTGACTTATTGCTAGTTTCAGCCAGCGCGTGTGAATGAAAACTTTTATTTACTAGAATTCCTCTGAAGTGAATGTTGTCTATTCGTTTTCGGGACGAGCCCGATTTTACATTGTAGGTTCAAATGGGAATATAAAGCTTATAATTTTATGTGCACGTATTACTGGTACAGCTCGTTGACAATATTATATGCAATAAGCAAAAACTAAATAGATGAGTTTTTCAGAAACTTATCAAACTCGTTGTCGTCGAGGCACTCCTGCACATTTCCGGCCTTGGCTTTGAGAACGTCTTTCCTCCAACCACCTCGATGCATAGATCCTGTCCTCCAATTTCGCTGCTAAAATCCGAACAGTGATGCGCTGTCTTCGTCAACAGACAGCATCTCCCCAGCGCAGGGTGGCCTTGGTTGTATCTGATCCGCTGTTGGTCGTCTTATCGTTTACCTGCAATTATTCTCCTTAAAACCCTGCTCTCGAAGGTATTGACCAGTTTTTCGGAAGTTTGTGCTAAGGCTAAGGCCCATCAGTAGCATAGCACAGATCTTATTATAATTTTCTACACTCGAAGCCTTCCTGCATAGCAGGCGTTTAAAATCAGTATCGGATACATCATTTTATTTCGTCAAGTTCATTTCGATTTTCGGTCAGTTATATGCTTAAGTATATACAGTTATCTACATTGTTGTACTCGTCAACCGTTATATTTTGTCTATTGGGCATCATTTTTTTCGTTTGCGTCATCTTTTAGCTGGTGATAACGTGGTTGAAGATAATGCCATCTGGGGATCCCCACGTCCTTTTGAGAAGGCGCTTTTGTAGGGAGCACGTCGATTTTGATATGCCATGGACACTGTGCCTCCAAACGTTCCTTAATGTGTCTCCTCGTTGCCAACGGTGGCGTTGAAATCTCCGAGCAATATCTTGACACCAAATCGATTCAAATCTCTCAGGTGGCAAATGAATTTATATCGTGACTGAATATCTAGTACTGGTCGGCTCATCTTTGAATGAATACCTAAATACAATGTTAACCATACATACTACCTGCTAGTGTCACCTAACGCTTTTGAAATTAAGTGCTCTAACAGGTTTCAAGGCCTAGATCCAAATAAGTTGCTGCACATCCTTCCGTCCGAATTTATGAACTTCCCATTTTCCAACATTTTCCCTAAAAGACCCGTAATTCGTAAATCGATTAAAGCTTCCGAATAAATAGATATTCGTATGTACACATATACATCTTTTTCCTTTGCGTTCGTACTTGCAACTGTGCGCTGTTAAAACAAGGACATTTTCAGAATTAGAACTTTCTCTATCTACTTATGTAGATATTTCATCATATTAAGCGATTTGTTAACCGATGCTGATATATGTATATATACATATCACCTGAGCACAACAAAATTACACCCCAAATTATTATGTGCTTGCGCCTCGAGACTAATAAATCATAGGCTTAGCATTTTATTGTGTATCTGATATGTTCATATTTCAGAATTTCCATCCTACACTGATGCGTAGATTGCGATTTTGTTCCCTGAAAAGGTACATAGAGCACAACGCTATCGCTAAAGGGGTGCAAATGAAATCAAATTATGAGTGAATTTCTCTGTTACATTATCTATCATTTACTCCTTCCGAAATCGCAACACATTTTCATTTCCGAGGGCAAAGGAGTTGAGAGGCAATCACTGCCGCAAAAAGATTTTATTCCATTCAACATCCACAAATGTTTTATGTATCTGAAATACACGGGGGTTTCCAATCCAATCGCTTTGCCCTTCTGCACAATCCACAAAGGGTTTGGGAAATGATTTATTGAATTTTAATTGTCATCGCATTTTGATCGAACTTTAGGATTCGGCAGGAAAGTGGGAGGGGGTTGTTAAATCTGATTCACCGCCCTGACTATAAGGCTTATATGCAGCTAACGGAAAAGGATTGATACTGAATATTATTTGTATTGTGTTGAGATAAACATTATGAAAAGAAATTTATTTGACATTTTCATGAGCTCATTAAAATTAATTGGAATTATATTTATTACGCTGTGCCTGTGTTTGTTGTTTGCTGCAAGCACACATCCATTTGTTTGGATTGCACAAATGCAACACATTATTGTAAATGACAATTAAAAATTATTATTCATCATTAATTAATGAAAACGCGAACCAAATATGGGCGGTATATGGACACTGGCATAAAGCTTCTTTGGGGTGTAATGGATGTTAATTGTTTACTTTGTTGTATTCCGCTCTTTCGTACCTGAGTGCTTGCTTTTCCCGAAGTGACACAAGCATACGAAACATCTCAAATGTGATCATGTGCATATGTAATATGCGCAAATATTAAGTACAAGTGCTTGCACACCCCTTTGTTTATATGAAGCTTAGTTTAATACTTTAAAGGTAAACCTATTTAAATCCATGTAAATGCTAATTATTACTACATTAACGCAATACGATTACGATACGATACAGGTCTATAGTAATTCAACGCCTAAAAGTTATCACAGCAACTCGAATGAAGCTAAAGACAAGTTAAGACGAATTCCGTGTGTTCAGTCGGGAGCTCTCAAGCATGAACACCTAATCCGAGAGGGAACATATGGACGAATATATTCTGGTTTCCTTGGAGAGAATTGTGATGTCCTAATTAAAACAGTTGTGGATGGTGCATCTTTGACACAAGTAGCTTGCCTACTCTCAGACGCATCCATGCTGATAGGAGTAAGTCATCTTAATATTCTAGCACCGATGGTCGCCAACGCTGAACTGCCAGGACCTCCGGCGATAGCATATCCTAATCCTGCAAAGGGAAATTTAAAAATGTGGGTATAAAATTTAAAGTTAAGCATATTTATATCATCAACAAAAACCAATCTTAAATTAATCCGCTAATAACCATATCCTTTCTTCTTTCCTTTTATTACAGATATTTACAAAAATCAAAAGAGACGAGCTCTCCACTTAGTACACGCCTTTTAGTTGAATTTGGATTACATGTAGCCCGGGGGTTAGCTCATCTACATTCATTAGGTATCCTTCATAAGGATATTGCAACAAGAAATTGCTTGTAAGTAGAAGAACATCTTTCAAAATGGAGGCTCTACCCTTCACAATGGGAAATACTCTATAATTTCATCTAAGATTAAAGATGATTTATGCGATTTCGTACAATGGAATTCACGGAATAATTTGTATCCTTACTTCCTTTTCTGCTCCTTTTCTATAGTTTGGATGCCGACTCATACGTAAGGATATGTGATAGTGCTCTGTCACGTGATTTATTTCCAGATGACTATCATTGTCTGGGGGATAATGAATGTCGTCCGATTAAGTGGATGGCACTTGAAACACTACAAAAGAAATATTATTCACCAACAAGTGATATTTGGAGTTTAGGTGTATTATTTTGGGAACTAGCAACACTAGCAGCAATGCCATTCGAAGAAGTCGACCCGTTCGAATTGGGACCATATTTAAGAGATGGCTATCGACTGGGGCAGCCCGTTAACTGTCCCGATGAATTGTAAGTACATTTGATATATCTAGCAAAATAGGCAATATCTTATGCAATTTGGGTAGAAGTTTTCACAACAGATTTTGATACGATGCGTCTATTGGGACCAGTTTATTGAGGAAATGCCATTTGATTCAGTTGTAGGTACCTTTCTCAAAACACGCCTTGATAAGAAAATGTATGTATTGTTCAGCTAGGGAGTGTTCCACTTTCATCTCCAACTACAGTGGTCCGCTCTATATTAAAATGACGCAATCTAATAAAAGTTCGTTGTTATAACACAGCTTCGCTTCGCTGGAAGTTTTGCCAAGAAAGAATAACCGAGAACGGACATAGAAATATACAACCATATTACAGTGAATGTAGGCTATAGCCTGAAACGTTTGGCACTAATTATAAATCCTGTAGAGCGTCAAATGCTTCTCTTTGATTGTTTAATCTACAAAGTCCTTGTCGTAATAATGACAAAAAAAGAAAACTACCAAAGAAGGGAATTTTTCGCGAAAGATATCTAATTTTTGTTTCGGAAATACATAGACCAAATTATTGTTATTCACCATAGCAGCATCCTACACCCTATGTTCACACTCCATCATGGAACTATGCAAACCGGACACCGTGAGCCTAACACCGCTCCTATCCGACGTAGCTGCTTCACCAAGTGTGGCAAGATCCGAAGAATTGAGACATTAGGAAGTGCGACTTCCAGCAGAAGATAGAGACAATGTAGAAACTGCGGTGAGCCCACACTCAAAGCAGCAGACTGTTCAGTTAGAGGCAATTTTTCGACACATATTAGAATACACTTTTATCTACATAGGCAAAGGTTAGTCAAATTAACTTGTAAAATATTGAAGTCCCTTCTGTTCTACTGTCCACAAGGCTGGGATATCTTCGGGACTGCCCTTACATATTTCTGGTAAAAGACCATGGTTTCGGTTTAGCAAAATCTGCGATATTGGATCAATAAAAGGAGTTAGGATCTTTTATGATGAGAGATCATCAAGATCGAGAGCCTGTATCCTGATATCAAATTTGTTAGAAACAACCATCCTGAGACAAGTGAATCAAGCTGCCCTGTGTTCGCCACTGATGCAAGGACTAAGGAATCTATAGTGTATGCAGAATCAAGTGGTCTGAACTATAAATAAGTTGTGATACGAAAACTCAACAAATTTGTTGGGACAGTAGTAAATTTCAATAAAGTTCTTCACAACAAATTGCAGCTTCCTAGGCGACTTAGGACTCCTTTCGCGATTAAAGGAGAATTGGGAACTCACCCACCCTGCAGCTAGAGACCTCCATGAGGACTTCAAAGAACGGTTTACCTGCCTGGCTCCAACTCTAGAAGTGGACAATCGTAAAGAAAGTAAGAAAGGGCCTGATACCTGCAGCTCATCCACGAAGTTTCTGCAAAAGAAATTAAAGGGTATGCCGAGTCTGACAGCATGGTCCCCTACATGTCAGTGCCTCGAGCAGAGCGCCGAAACCCTGTACAAATTTGCAGGGGTCTTGTCCAAAATCTCTTAGTATCGAGTCTTATTGTAAGCGGGCCAAATCATTCTTAATTTACTGCAGATGGTGAGCCTTCGCCATCTGAAGTCAGCGGCTATTTAGTATTGCGAGTAGATCCTCCTTTCAAAATTTCCACCTAGCATTTTTTCACGGACTGTCAAAAGCGGACCTCCACCAAGCCAGTTTTTTCCTCTACTTCAACATGTGAAGAATCGTACTATCGTTTTCCTCTGTTTTGACAAATCCGAGTCTCATGGTCTTTTAACTTTCTTTGGCATATTGGGTAAACAGCTCTCTGTGAAAGCTTCTCTCATCTTAGTTATGGTAATGGGTTCTGTTTTCTTAGTCCCGGCAATGGATTTGATTCATCGCTCAAGGATGGTAACTTGAGCGCTCAATTCTATGTTACACATCGGAGGTGGCGAATCAATGAGCTTGTGATCTGAGGGGGCGATATATTTCAGTCTCCCCACCCCCCCTCTCTGACAATAGCGCCATGTCAGGGGATGAGACCTTGATATTAATGACCTCTCGTCCGATCGCATTGCAGAAAGTGGATGCAATACCCAAATCTGAGAACTTTGTCCTCTTTATAGGGAAAATAAGCAGAACAATCGCATATCTTCCTGTTGACTCTTTATGGTTAATTTGATCGTTGTAATGTCGCCAACATATAGGTGAATGAAGATAGCCTGGAGACCTTTTGAACCCACCATGCAGGGACGTGGTCTAGCACTTCCATTGACATACAAAAGGTCTTCATGTCGGAAATTTAAACCTCTAACCACCACCGCCAACATCCCATTGTCCTTCTATAAGGTAAAACCAATTGGTATTGGTCTTTTCCCTATATTTTTTACAAGTAGCAGCATGTCAAAAAGGACCACATGGTCATAGCATGTTACTTCTTTCAAAAAATACAATTTCAATAAATCGAATATTTAGAGAAAATTATTGCTCACATTCTACTTGACATGCTTGTACTTTTGGCATAGGCGAGTTCCGAACTATAATAGTTTCCACCACAAACGGCTGAGCTCAATTCATTAGAAATGAAGATTACAATTTGAATTAAAGATGAAGAATTTGCATAAAAAGTAAGACTTGTACAGTTTGATCCCCCTGCCTTCTAGTCTACTATTTTTCACGTAAACCGAAAGTGACATCAGTTTTATCAATTATATCTTAATATCCCATGTTCGCCAGATTTGGCTTTGA
Source organism: Hermetia illucens (assembly GCF_905115235.1). Classification (NCBI taxonomy): domain Eukaryota; kingdom Metazoa; phylum Arthropoda; class Insecta; order Diptera; family Stratiomyidae; genus Hermetia; species Hermetia illucens. The sequence continues at coordinate 92,245,196 of NC_051849.1, read as the reverse complement.
CGAAGAAAAAAATTGGTTCCCTAAATATGGAAAACAAGTATATCTTCTTTATCTAACTCTTGAAAATTAAAATCCTCCACAACTAAAAATAACTGTGTAATACTACACGATATATACCAAACACTGATTCTCATAAATTTAACTTGACAAAGTCGGGAAACGTTTCAGGTATTAAAGGTTTTATGTATTACTTAAAAAAACATATTTGGGTGGGCATTTACCCCATTTGTACCTAGCTCATAATGTCTATGCATTTGGTTTGCCAGACCAATTGTTTTATGATACTGACATTCGAGTCTTAGAATACAGCAAATTTGCACAAAAGAGAAAAATTTGGAGTTATTACAACTTTGTAGCGCAATTTCCACCAAACTTGGTAGTATCATGGTCTGTAGTATAGCCTTTATTCTTGAACTTAGTAACTGTAGGATAAACTTAAGGGGCGTTCCTGGCCTATGTCTGAAAATATGCTTATATGAATATGGTAATTTGCGAGTTGTTTTGGGGGCACTAAGTGCCAAGCATTTAGGCTCTGATTATCCTACCTACTTAAATTATAGTGGGGGTGGTGGTGGCCGGTGGTAGGCCAATGGAGGAATTTTTTTTTTCATATAGTTTGGTTGGTTAATTTCTGAAAACGGGTCCTTGAAGTAACTGACTTTTCAGGCCCCCATGCTCCTCCCCTTTACAACCAATGTTAAAACTGATATCGACTTCAGCAAGTACCAATCGAAACTTTTGATTTGAATAATGACTATACCCGGTCCCTTTGAGTGTATGGGGACCCCCATTAAACTTGGCCTGGAACTATGTTGCATGCCGTGGGATTCACGAGCAGATAGACAATAACCCGATTTTAAAAGGCTTTCTTCTAAAAAAAAAACTTTAAAACAATAATATACCACAACAAGCGAAACAACTTGAAGCTTTCAACAACGGGTATAAAGTGTTTGTGTTAATCTTATGTGAAAACTATTCATGCACGTTTTTCCATTCCTCCATAGCTAATGCAAAATATTCCTTCATATACTGACACTCCAAGTTATAAATATATACATACATATTAAAGCCATAAATATTATGCTCATCCAAAAGAAACAAAGTTTTCCTATTATCGTATACTACTACATAAATAAGTACCTATCCAAATTGATCTAACGCATCTCCACATATTTCTACTTTACTCTGTGCTCAAAACCACAACACTATGTGTGTACGTAAATTAAATATCGTGGTTACAAACGTACACACGTATCCATCTTATTGTACACTACCCGCAAACTTCATTAGCACATACATATCCACACTCATCTCCGGCTCCAGTAATTGATACTAATATACAAATAATTAAAAAAAAGCTGTGAAAGGAAAACTAAAATATCCCCATGGAACGCGACGTTCATATGAGTTCACTTTATATGAAACACGTCTTAGAGTGCACTAAATTCACGCGAAATGTAAAACTGTCACCTTCTATAACTTTGTTAATAATAGTTAAGATTGCCTTCATTATGTCCTATTTTATCGCTTATACTCATGCCAGATTTTGGACTCTAGGATGCTTCCGGATAAATTTCTGAAATATGGTAATACACCGTTATTAACTTTGTTTGTGCAGATATCGGGAAGGGGAACGTATTTTAAGGCCTAGATTTCGTATAGATGCACCATTCAATTTTTTTCTCAGACTTTTTAGTTCGATATGTTTTGAGAATGAGACTTGGTTGAGTTTTTGGGGCACACCTTTCGCTCCCCTGTATTTCACCCAATATAAAAAATTAGACCAGTTTCGAAAAGTACTCACTGACCTATCTGATTTTGCCTCCATTTCGCATATATAGGGAGCCACCTTATTCCCAACGCGACCGGCACACAAACCACATAAATTTTATGACAATTGGTTCAGCCATTTTCGAGTAAATCCGGGGTAACAGACATTGAATCGAATTTAATAAGGTTTTGTTTCTCACGGAACCTTAAAAATGATTATTTTCTAGCATTCTCTTAATTAATATCTGTTTCAATAATTTCTCAGTTACACGGTGATGTCATGTTGCTGGTTAGCGGACGCAAAACAGCGGCCATCGTTTCCTCAACTATTAGCCTACCTCCAGGATTTTCATGAAGACCTTGGAAAGTACATATGAACTCTCAACTTTACGTGGAGAATCACCTCGTAGTAACAATTATCGCCTAACATTGTGCAAAATACTAGAAGATATGTTGAAGGAGCTGAAACTGGAATTGTACATAAGGTTTAAATTAAGGAAAAGTCAGACATGAAAATTCGGTATTGCTACACAATTAAAAAAGAGAATGTATCCTTATTAGATATTGTTAATGTAATTGTTAACTAAACATAGTTGTAAATTTTTTATATTTATTTTTGTTAACGAAGTATTACAGAATAATAAAAATTTTAAATGGTATAAAATAGAAATCCCACATTAATGGAACAAATGTACATTGTAAAAAGAAGGTATTGTCATTCGGTAAGTTCACTAAATATTTTTCAGATAACTATTGATTGTGTACTGGACAAAATTGTAAAACTTTTAGCAAACGAAAATTGCAAATGTCATGTACAATAAATTGCTTAGATTCATGTTTTTGTTTAAGTGCTTTAAATCAAAAACTGCCATCGGAGCGTTTTTTACTCTGCAGCAATATACGACAAATATGTATTATATATGAACAATTACAGTACATAAATGTGTAAATGAATATTATATACAAATAGGTACACTTTTTTGAGACATTGTGATATGAAATGGAATCAAAGTTTTATATAAACATTCAAGTAGCCTTGAATGGGACTACCATGTAGGCAAATAGGTAGACAGTTATTAGAAAATTATAAATTCAGTTGATATTACTTGTTTGTTTTCAATAACCGCCATATCTCCTATCTTAGTGCAAGTGGAGGATTATTGCGTATGGATTTAGTTGGTTAATACTAATTAATTCATCTTTTAACTAATAATCACCACAAAAACTAACATTTGATTGTTCATTGTGTATACAAGCAAATCTCCTATTTTTTCGCTGGAGTTAAGCCTCAATTCCCACAGAAAAATCCTAGAATATTGCCATCAAATAGACATTTCCTCCTTTACTTTATATCCTCCTTTTCAAAGCAGACTAGGCTTCGGCATTCTATGGATTTCCCCATAGATAAGGCGGAACTACCGCACCCTAAATTGAAACAGTTTTTCTCAATTAATTTTAGATAGTAATGCCATTATAAATCTTCTCTTTGTCATTCTTCAGATTCCTTTTGAAGACAACGAAGCGAAGCCAAAGAAGAGCTCGAGTAATATTACTCCTACCCAATGCAAACACTTGAGCCGGGGTAGCCATAACGTACACGGCTATAAATCAAGCAGACCAAAACTCAAATAACTCTCATCCTTCCCCCACTTAATTTTCGTCGTAAATAACATTCTTTGTGAAAATGTGAAAGCTTTATCCTTTATTCGTTGACGATGAAGAATTCTCAAGCTTTGTCTAGTCGTTATTAAATTCGTCGTTTACATACGTACATATGTATATCCATTCAATCCGCCTTTTTGCACATCTTGAAATTCTTTCGCCGGTAAAAAGTGTACCTTTTAAACTTTGATGAACTTTTATAATGTAAACTTCTAAATAATTATGCCAATTAAAGGCATGCATTTTCGGATTATTTATTTATCTAAAAATGAATATATGACTCATTTCTTGATAAAAAGTATTTGAATTGGAATAAAACAGGGTCTTCGCTCTTAAGCGATAGTCTTAATGAAACAATAATTTAAAAAATGTTTCTTTTCATATCCTAGGTACGCTGAAATTAGCCTTTGAAACATAATACACTATATATAGAGCAATGTGCATATAATACCTACCAAAATCCTATTATTTTAATGACAAAATCGGAAAACAAATTTCATAATGAGTTTCAGAAACCAATAGCAATCATGAGCTTGGTTCGAATTGGAGCAACCCCACTAATTTGAAAGTGCCACCGAATGCATTAGTCGCACATAGCTATCAATCAAATTTTTCTTCACATAGCAGGTAAATTATTGGAGACATATAATTTTTCCATTTCCTAGCTTCTGATACATGTGATAGGAGGAGTAGGAATTACTCAGCTACGAATACATGAGAATGGAATCATATTACATACTTAGAGCTTCCCTGTAGGGGGGTCGTGGTCATATTTTTTTCACAACATACAGATATTAAAACAGTTAGATCGCTTGACACCTTCGATCAACCTTTACAGAACGAAACTACAGGAATTCTAACATTGGTTGAAATGTACTTCTTCCTTAATAGGTTAGTCATCGATTTAAGGCACTTTGCATTTTCCATGGAAACTAACTGATGACAGACTGTCAAACGAGTTCCACTAAATTTCATGTTTTTACTCATAAACACAGTCCTTTTAATCCCTGAATAAATACAGAAATAACAACTGAAAATAGATAGATAATTATATAAATTGTCTAGGTTCGAACTTACGCGATAAAAGAAAATCTACTGAGTCTTCTCGTTCATATATGTATCTTCACGAACGACAATTTGTCTTTAGAACCATCGAAAGTAGACATATGCAGGGGAAAAGGCATAATCTCTCAGTATTCACATCGTAGGGGTCCATTGTAAGCGACACTCTTATCTAACGCAATTTTCTAGATTCGTTTATGCATAACAGGATTTCCTTTAGTAAATGTGATGCTACCTGCAGCGAGGGTATATTAGCACCAAAAATTTACATCCACGGGGGGCGGGGGCACAAAGATAGGAGATGTTCTGTGGATTCCGGTTCCCCATTATAGGGAGGCCACACACCATCTTGTAGAATTCTTATTCTAAACATATGGCTAGCTAGTGAATCAGAATGCCCACAATCTTCCTGCTTTTCTACGGGATAAACTTTGCAGTATGTTTATTTGGTTATGACAACAAAAGTTTGGTGTGTCTAGCAGCAAGTTCTCCCGGAGAAAATTGCTCCCAGTTTTTGATAACCTCATTATCTCATGCTAACACTCCAATTGTTGGCTCTGATCCTCTCTCCTTTGATAAGCCTACGAGATTTCATTTCTCTGCACACGATAATGAAGAGGCACCCAGAGCAGCTCCACCGTGTTGGATCTAGAAATACAGTTCAAACGCTTTCTACATACATTCCTGAACGGCTTTTGAGATGATCAAAGGACTGCTCAACGCCCTCACTGCAGCTTGACTATCCCTTCAGAACGCGATGCAGATGCCTTTCAGCAGTTTATCAACCACCCAAGTTGCTGCTCTTAGGATCACATACACTTCAATTTGAAAAACCATTGTATATAATACAAAGGAACCATCAGTCTAGTGATATCCGCATTATTAAATGAGGCCTAGCTAAATTCTCATTTCGAGGAAAACATCCACCCGCACAGCTCAAAGGCTGTGAAAGCTCGTTTCATCTTTACCTCTACAAATTAGTTCTAAAAAAGCTTCTTATCTATAATAACACCCAAATACCTCACTACTTCGGAGAGTTGAAGGATTATCCGCCTCGTGTCTAGAAGGCAAAGGCCATTCAGTTTCCTGCTTTATGTAAATAATGGCGTCCTGATTTTATTTGGATTTACTGAAAGCTAATGCCTGAAGCACCCACAATCAAATGAACAAAGCGTCTTCTTGACTTGCAGCACTCATAAGCTTGGGCATTAATTGGCAGATTTTGCAATTCACCAAGTGAAGTGACGAAAACCTTTTTGGGAGCAGCCTTTCGTTGCTTCTGTTGTCACCAAGCAACCAACAGCCACTTCCCCACACAGAAATATTTACGTGAGCATAGGATAGGTCCATAATCCACAGATTTGTTAAACTCGCTTTCTATCTTTGAACCCAAGGAATAAAGAGGAAATCTACTGGCCTTTAGAAGCTGGTAAGCATATTGGTTTCATGGATGTAGTTGGTATGACCTTAGTCCTTCCTAGCAAATGTAACACCAAACTGGTTTCTCCAAATATATCAGCAAAGATGATATTAAGCTGGTCTATCTGAAGTTCTTTCTGTTGGAATAGCCATTTTTCCCAGGCTAATCATGAGAGCCACTTTCACCTTCTGACTAGAAATATCCACGTAGCTCAGAGCATGACACACTAGAAACACATTTCTTGGAGGTCGTTTTAAATGCTTCTGCCCTTCTCTAGCATCGATTGATGGACATCATCCATGACAGATGCTTTGAAGTGCCCAATAGATGGTATAACAGCTCCCCCGCTTTTCATTATTAACCACTTTCGTAACGGTTCAATTCCGGTTGGAACGTTTTCATGTTGAAAGGTTATCAGAAACCTCCAATTATTTCCCTTCTACTTCTGTTATCTGCTCTCCTTCGAAGCGAGTCTGTACTGACTCAACTCTATATTGGTGAAAATTTTATCCGATTTTCTAAGAAAGTTCAATTGGGACGACTCATTCTGTTCAAGGCCTCTTCACAGCCCTCAAGTCTCTCTTTCAGCTTCCAATTTCCCACAATACGTTCTAAAGGAGTCTGGTTTCGAACTTCCTAGGAACCACTCAGATTCGTGCTGTGAAGCCATGAAGTCTAAATAATCATCATTCTTATCGCTTTTATAAGCACTTCAATATGGTAAGTAATAACTTTATCTTTTTGTCAAATACTCAAGGGATGATAAGTAAGTGAAATATAAGTTGTTTCCTTTTCTATCACACTATAATCCGATGTTTGTGCTGGACCCCCGAAATCTTCGCTTCCCTTCCTCTTGATCGAGTGGCCACGTCAAAAACCGAGCACGAGCAGCATGTAACTTGCGTTGTCCACTAAATCCTCCCATCTATTTCAGGGTTTTCTTTATGATCGCTTTCCTCCCAACTTGTCTTTAAGCAGGCGCCAGGAAATGGTTTTTGATTTTATTATTTGGTTTTGATTTTATTACTTTAACAGTAACATTTGCGCACCAAAGGAGACTTCCAATACAGAGGAGAAGGAAGATTCCTGAGGAATTTGAATGCTAAGGTGGCTTTAATAACACCTTAGTCGAAAATGTGATCAGGAAACAGGGTCATGGGAACCGTAATGAGAGTGATTCGCGGTTTTCCGCAGATTCGAATGCCTCATGGTAAATGACATATTATCCAAGGACAGAGTAAGACAGGTCAATTTCAACTGATCGGCAACCTACATCAAATATAATCGGTTACATCGCAACCATCAATAGATTTCGGAGTTGTCTTCTGGATGTGCAAAACAATAAAAGCGCTAACATTCGCCTAGAGAGAAATTATCATTTGATGACCACTTACCTTCACTTGCGAATTACGTCCGCATTTTCTTGTATCCCGAAGTTCAACACGGCTCGGTGTCGCTTGACAGTAGGATCAGAAGACAGACATCTTGAATAGCTCCCGGGAGAATATTAATGAGCACTGGGCCGCTTTCAAAAGTGATTATTTTCGCCGGAAATGGAGTTTTTGGCCATGTCCCGAAGGAACGAAGTAAGTTCTTCAACAGTGCGGACATGAAAGCGGATCGACGATCGTCGAGAACAGAAAGCTCTTATCGTCATTACGAGTGGGGTGAACGTGTTGTATTTGGCAATAGAACCGCGGCTAATCTCTTCCTTTCAGAAAGTATAGGATAGTGTCCCCTGTGACTAACTTGAGAGGAACAGTCATGATTGACTCTTGATCTACAACGACGAGTAGCTTAAGAGGTGGAATTCCAAAACGATCACGAAAGTTTAATTGCTTTTATTTCGTTAGTTTTCAAAATGTAATAACTTACTACTATCAACTTTATTTAAAGGCGTATTAGACTAGGACGTATTGTAACGCCAAAATTTTATACTTACGCATAGTCCTGAATTTTCAAAGATTTTCCGGTGAGATAAGTTGGTTTGATAGATAGAATTAATTCTGTTCTTCTTTTTGACCCCTATCTCCTTACTTGATACCTGATTCGACACACAATATCAACTAGAAAAAAAATGTTACATCCCTCCTCATTTTCTGAGTATGTACCCCTGACCTCCATGCAAATTCACGATTTCGTTCCACTGAATGCAGCCACGAAGGTCGAATTTTCTCGTTTATGGTCGTGTAACCTACGATAAACAACTAAACTTCATAAACGTGGTCTTATTCACAAAGAATAATTAAATACCCCCAAGTTTACATTAGGAAAGGCTAGTTTAGTGAGGGAAGCCGCTACTCCGAGCACTCAGTCAACTGTACGTACTTTGTTCGCTACTTGTAAATAATTTGCATCCTCTAGGAACCAAAGCAAGGGTGTTTATTAACACTATTTTGCATGCCAAAGTTCATTTTCTCCGTTGAGTACTGGATATAATTGTAGGCTCTGAGCTGTCATTTTGGATGCTTTCTAGGAAGTGCACTTCCCTTACAATTTATGCTCTTTTTGCAGGTTGTGATCACAGGGGTTGTTTTCTGATTGCAACAGTTCATATAATGCGCCTCCCAGAGATCATAACTCGGGAACTTAGCACTAATTTGCTTATCACCCAATATGTCTTGTCAAAGCTCTGAATTTTAGTTTTCCGAGAAAAATCTCATTTCAATACCGGCCACTCTCGGGAACTACTAAGCAGGTACGGGGTCTAGTACTTCCGTTGGTATACAATAGGTTCTTATATGTGTTATATAAATGTTGCTTTACAATTCGACAAGTTTTTTTAGAAATATTGTGCTCCTTATTCCATATTTATTCCACCTCACCAATTAAGAGATTTCCTATACTAGCCTTAGGCCCATTCTCTTGCAGCATAACGGTCCAAACCCCATAGTAGAGCCACCCGTTTTTCCTCAGCCTTTTTAACATCTAGTTCTGGAACGCCGATAGCAAGGTTATCTAGTCTTTCTACCGACTAAAAGAAAAACTTGATACTTTAGCATCCGATTGGCTAGGCTACTGCAACGGATGGTCGGGAAACGGGAAATTCCTCAGATGGTCGCTGTTCAAAACTTACTGGTGGTAGAAGGATTTGTAACGTGATTGGATGTCGGATACCAATCGACTCAACTGTGAATGAATATTTAAGACAAATTAACTTAATAATCACGGGTCTGCACAATGCTGAAGAAAAAATGAAAAATAGAGCTGAATCCGCTTAATCTTCAACGAACAGTGAAATACTCTGGTGGAGTTTTTCCGATGAAATTTTTAATACTTTATGATATTTAGATTGAACGCACTTTACGAATTGGACTGAAGTCTCAGGAGAAGCTACACAAACTAACTTATGAATTATATTAAACAAATTACACTTGTCATTACTATTTATCCATTATTATATTTCAATTCTACTAGTATAATATTATATATCGCATATTTTTCCAAACAATAGTTTATTTAACATACCTCGCTTTTTTCTTGTCTCATCAACAAGTTTGACTTCTTTATAATAATTGGTCAGACTTTTAACTTGTGATGTTGGAATCATTTTTTCTACTTTTTTCAGCTTAATACAGCTTAATATATTTGTGACAGGCTTGCGCAGAGGTAGACATGAATATACAAGCAATTACGTGTATTTCTTCTTGAGAACTATGTGAGGAACTCCGCAATCCAAATTCAAAATTATGTTTTATTGTCCGTATTGTTTACATTATATTTTTTTCTTCCCTTATTCTACTTTTCCGGCAATTTCCAAAACGCCCCCAAGTTAAACCCCTTCTTCAAACAAAAAATTAAATTGGAGCAATAAATGTCATAACTTTACGTGAAACACACGAGAAATATCCCATCATTTTTCTCAAAAAAACGAAAACCCGTAATCATCTACCTCCGCACCTATTTCAGGAGCTAATTGAGGACCACTTGCTTATGTGTCGATTCTTGACACAATAAAGGGAAGAGATTAAAAACAAGATAATCTACTTCATATTAAACCGTACATAAACGCCACAGACTAATCCACGGGAAAACCCAACATTTTCTTGGCTCCAAGCGATGATTTCACATTGAAGCAGACAGGAAACTTCCTGACAAACGACCTCCAGCCTCTAGAAGTCAGTTTGGCTATCCTCAATGAAAAGCGGATTATCATGTTACCTTTGCCGACAAAGTGAAATAATCATACCTGTGAAAGTGAAAGGAGGCTGAACTTTTAACTGGTCATAAAACCAGTTCCGCCTACCATCCAGGCTAAAGGTTTGCCTTCATTTCGGAGTTAGTTTTAAGGGTTTAGATGCAACTTCTGGGAAATATAAATCCCAAGTTTGCAAACCTTGAGCGATATAACTTAGCTAATCTTATGATCTACAGCAACTAAGCAATAACCAAAAATTTTATGGCCGATTAGTATTCCTGAACGTGATGGTATTGGGCTTAAGCTACGTTTGGAACGAATTCAATTCAATTACTCAAGACCAATGGTTTAGTATGCCTTTGGGGTAAACAATTGCCTCATTGAGAAATTTACATAATATTTGCTTTTTTTGTATGAAATGAAAAATTACTAACTATACAACGGAACTTTTTTCAGCATATCTAGGACATATATTATTACTTATTTTTGAACAAAGGTTTAACGTTTTTCTAGCTCTAAATAAATTAAAACTGCTTACCAGCACCAGAACCCAATTTACCGCTACTCGACTTCTTATCTCACTAAATGTTCACATGTTCAAATCCATATAAATGCATTTAATATTGAAATATCTCCTGCAAATCTGACTGATTCACAACACAAAACGAAATACGTAAGAAATCACTACTGAAAGTTCACATGCCAATAAAATATCTGTACCAATTAATTTTCAAGTTGCTACATTTGAATGTAAATTAGTAAAAGTAAACTATATACTTTCGCTGTAAGCTAACTCGATGTTAACTACTACTTGTCTAACTAAATCTGTGTAAAGTATATCTAAACACTACTCACTATCCTAAGAATATTTGTAGCTAAGTGAAATCTATCTACTTTTTAACGGAAATTCCTCTCGTTCGAATCTTAATAATATTTACAAAAAAACTTGCGGTTAATATTTAATGTGTTTTTAAGACATTTTATTATTAGCTGTACTAAATTCACAGATTGTACAAAATTTGAGTAAGAGATATAGATAAATGTGAAAAGAGAAGAAATTTATTTTAAGAAATTGTAAATATGTGCAATGCAGCAAATCTGAATCTGCGTTTATATAGAGACATGAAAAGACTAAAAGTTGTAAAAAAACTTATAAAAAAAATTGGTAATTGAAAAAAATATACGACACGAGTTTATAATTCGAAACAAAATTGAATAAACGAACAAATTAAAAACCAATAGCTCATGTGTTTGATGCCTTCATCATCCCTAGTTAAAATAAAGTGTAGAAATCAGGTTTGATCTGGAGTCAAAGGCATTACTTTCATAAAAGTTTCTTGCTTGTATTCAATTATGCGTCCCCAGCTGATTCATTATATAGGCAACGAAATCATCCATCCTTCTGTAGGTACGGGAAATTCCTCAGAGGATTTTGCTTTCAAATTTAGCTAAAACCTCGTAATTTGTCTTGCTTAAAACTCGAGACGTCATCTATCTGTTCTCTCACCAAGTCATCGACCTTGGTCAAATAGCTCTGAATTTTGAAAGAAAGGCAAGCAGAATCGGACTAAAGATAAAAATCAACAAGAATAAGGTTCTCAGTCAAACAAGTCGTTCAGCTGAAAGATATATTAGTGGCTACGAGGTGAGGTAACCCCAACGCGCTGGAGCTCGATTAACGTGAAAAAGTACCAGAAGTACAGTGTAATGTACGCCATTGCAAAGGCAAATTCCCCAGTGCATCGGTGAGAGAAGCAAAAATCCCGCAAACAGCAACGATTTCGCTACCGTATAACGTATCTCGAAAAAGTTTGCATGGGGTCGTAAGATTTAGGATTCTCCCGTGAGGGACGGTAACGGACTTTGAATCGTATCACTTCCGATGAAATTCTGCCTCCTGTGGATGATATAGCACCGTAACATGCTTCTCCAAACAGAAGCGAAATGATCTTCGCCATCAACGCGTTCAAGCGAGGTAAAACCGCGGCATTTAGCAGGACCCCTGCGGAGCTTTTCTGTGCAGCCCTTGCAGTTCCTACAGAGCTGCTAGTCACCCAAATGTAAATTCTAGAAATTTAAGGTCTTTCCCAGCGAGCGAAAGAAAGAAAGCTATTCGAGAATATAAAGAAGAGCACGCGTATTGAATACGCCAACTATGTATAACCCCGAAATTCGCATCCTTCCCAAGATCATCTTGAATCACTTCAAAGAACACTTCGAAAGTTCGATCACGAGAGAACAGGCTGATTCCCCTTTCAGATCCTGCTGTGCCGACCGAGATAATATCTTTAGATCACCGTGCGTGGGGTTCATATTGTCGCTCCACCTGCTTTCCGTCAATCTCGATAAAGCTTTCAACAGCATGAACAGGGAATGTATCTGCAATGCTCTAAATAAAATGGAAAACAGCTTTTATGAGTACGACATATTCATAATGGCTTAGAATTCCCCATGTTGCATCGGGGTAACATTTCCCATGAATTTGAAGCAGTTTTCTAGGAACAAGCATATCCCGTATGGACCGTTCTATCAGTTTTTCAATCCTTTAGGTAAAAAGAATATTAGACTACATTGATGGCTAATATCTCCCAAATGGAGCATGGCGCGTCCAACACGCCTAAGTGCCATAATCTCCGGTTCGAAGAAATCCGCTTCAGCTCTCCTTTACTGTTCTTCGCGGTATGATTCTAAGGAGTCATAGATGATCTCAGGCCCATTTGAGAAAGGAAGAGAAAATAGTAACTACAGTCTAAATGTCCGTGTAACACCTTGAAGTCTCAGATCGAAGGAGTTATGGGTTATACATTAACCCTTCTGAAAAAAAAACAAAAGTTTTAAATTTTAATGATTTATTCGGGCAGCGTTCCTGCCAAAATCCCGATTACAACTTATTTTGTTAATTTCTATTTCTGACTTTTATACATTTGATTTGCTTGATATGATATGCTTACTTCGAAAATGCACATCCGGCATGTGCTAGAAAGATATCTGATACAATGAACTTGCCGGAAAAATATATTTTATTACAAATTTGTGAAAAGTGCAATTTGGAATAAATTTATGTTTACTTAAGGTGAAAATATAAATTGTATGTAAATGTAGGATGTTGATGGTTGTTATGGGGACATAACTAAGGCGAGGGGCAGTCCCACCCCGACCGATGGTGCTTTCTATTAAAACAGGAAGTTGGTGCCTGTGAGTTTGGGGTTGTAAAATTAACTCAAGATATTTCTGCTTGTCATAAAAGATTGGTAGGCCAGCAGTCTACAAATTCCGAATTTTGTTATGCTCGGAAACGGCTACCATGTCTCGGAATCGTACTAATCTTTCGATTACGACTTTTTTCTTTCATCAACGGTTTGTGATTAAATTGTGCAATGTACAAACGCTTATCGACAAAAATATCGAGGCTCCCGCTAATGTCCGCTTGTTCTAACTTCAACGAGAATTTCAGCAATCCAAGCTAGACATTATGCAGTTAACGGAGGTAAGATGATGAGACTGGCCTCTCTTGCGACACTGTGTTTTTGTACTCCGAAATAAGCCTGGGTCAGACGTCGAATTAATGATTGCTGTATCCGCTTGATGCGTCCTCGGACGACCGACCCCCGAAGTTCAACACGGCTCACTTATACCCGGCTGTCGTTCGACTGTGGGAAAGCTATCCTACTTATCATGCTGATGCTCTTGAGGTCTGGTATCGCCAAAATTCAGAATGCATTATTCCGCTGACTAGACAAACACAAAATGCCACAAATAACGACGATTTCGCTACTTTATACCGCATCACGAAACAACTTGCATGTGGTCGCAAGTCGATGCGCTATGCTTGACGACCTCCCTGCATAGCTGTTCGTCGCAGCTCTGACTACCTTTGCAAAGCTGCTTCTTTCGCTCATCCGTAATTCTAGGAATCTGAGGTCTTTTCCAGTGAATGGAAGCCGGGAATAATCGTTGAGATTCCAAAGGAGGGAATCTGTCTTGAATACGACGATTGAAGGAGTACTTACATGCTTCCTGCCGTCGCAAAGGCAACAACTAAAATTATCCTGGAACACATGAACGCATCTCGAAAGCTTAATGAACCGAGAGCAGGCTGATTTTCGTACTGACCACATCAAAACCCAGCGGAGAAACTAATAGCTCATATCAGAGCGACATATTATTGTGTAAAATGTCACGTGCTGCATCGAGGAATTTGAAGTTCAAAGCGCAGTCCGGCAAGTTTGCATTATGTTTGCATTATGGCTGCCTTGTAAAGAGGACGTGGAAAACTTCAATTGAGCATGACAGCTTTCCTTACCTCAACTAGGTTGATGACATCCGTCTGCTCTCTCACCGTATCATGGGCCTTGGCCAAATGGTTCTGAATTTGGAAAGAGAGCAAACAGAGTCAAACTGAAGATAAAAACCAATAAGACCAAGGTTCTCAGACTGACTGACCACCGCAATCTTCCTATCTACATTAACGGACAGAACATCGAAGGTGACAATTTATCAATCTTGCTGACCCTGTTGTCACCCATTTCACCAACAGTGCAAGATCTGTCATTGCTGTTACATCTAAAACTTGAGACTGCAGTTACGTCAATACTAACATGAAGTTGAGGTTGCTACGCGCCAATGTTACCAAAATTTTCGCTGTTCATCATTCTAGTCCAGAAAATCTCCAATGATGACTTAAGTCGACGTACGGTCCTGCTGCCGGTGGATGTGTTGATTAGAGGGCAGAAGTGGTAGTGGATAGGTCATACTTTAAAAGGCGGGGAAGAATTCATGCAATGGAAACAGTTCAGAATATGGCCATTAGGTTGATTTGTCCAATCGGCATTGATAAAAACTACAATTGGCAAAATCTGGCTTCCTAAATGCAGCAGCAGATGGAGGTAGTGCCATATTAGTCTGTTATTTGTTATGGATGGTTTTTTTAGGCTAGTTTAGCAGTGTAAAGATGTGGATTTCCTTGCAAGGAAATTACATTTTTTCTTCACACAGATCCACTTAGTTTCTCACTCATTGGCTATTAAATGTGCCCTGCCTTTCAAGGTATCAGAATATGTTTTCTCCTCCTAACGATTAAATGTGAGCTACACTGTAACATATAGTTGGTTTGTTTGCATTTGCTCCATCCTTCGGTTTTTCGATTCAGGTTCGAAAAGATGACCTCGAGTTTGGTGAACATGTACACTTTCAGCATTGCCGCTGTCTGGTGGAATTAACTCCTTACCCTTCTTTTACTCTTTGTGATACATAAGTTTGTTACTGATAATTTTGTGTGTACATGCATGTCACCACGAACAATACTATCCATTCGAGTTTTATGCGAAAACGTTTAAAGTTCTAATGACTCGATTGAACATTTCTGAATTACTTTATACAAGTTCCAGCTGCTCATCGCGTTGGTATAATTAAGCCATTCGAAATTAAAAATCTGCTGGTTTCGAATCTGTAGCCAAAATAAAGCGCATCACTGGAAGTTTTTTAACCAATTTTCGGACAAACTCGCCATCATTAAATTAACTTTTGGGATAGACTCCAGAAATATAGAAGATTCTTCAACGTTCATCCGAGTCATACCAGGGCGAAGCCATAAAAACACCAAGCGGATTAGAAATCGATTTCCCCCTTTATTTACTCATCGCCTCCTCCTATTGTCGCTTAATGGAAGAAACATTGCACATCCAAAAACACAAACAGTTCCACTACCGTCCTCGAATCCTTGCCTATCGCCCTTTTCTACACTCACTCTGTAGTCCACACATATGATGAAAAAATGAAATATAATTTATGTGATGGCGATAGACAGGGTGGGTTCTATCCTATTGGAGAAAATGCTACACAAAAAGGGTTTTCATACCAAGCAGGCCTTTGCGAAGGGAAAAAAATGTGTTATCCCTACCCCGGACTATTGCTGCTACCACTAGAAATGTGTCTGATACGTTCAATTGAGCAATTTCGATAACATTTAGTCCTTAGCACTTAGCGTTGTGTTTTTAGTGTTCATCATAATATGCTTCCACCTCCTTCCTCGGTTCTTATTGTGAGTTTTCGTTGTATATTTTGTGGAGGAAAGTCCACGATGAGAATAAGCTGTTCATCTGTAAGAATGGTAACGAGAACAAGATGTTTGTTATTTCATGCCATGTAAGAAGGGGTCACATTTCCGGTTCAGCTCTATATTTAATAACGCTGCAAAGCTACGATGAGTCTGCATTAAATACATGTAATCACGGGAGAATGAAGAAGTGGAGTTATTTCCTTTTACTTCTCCGTAGAAATGAATGCAATGGGTGGAACACCGAAACAATGCTTACAATATTATCATAGATATAGTCCTTCACCCGTACAAGCTATAAAGACATGAAAATTACACGATGATTGCCGAAGCATTTCTTCCTGAAACAAAGGATGTCATTTCTTACAGTTGACAGCTGCTTAATGAGCCTTAAGACGAAATGAAGGCCAGTGAGGCAGAAGTTATTGCGACTACGAAAGGCTTGGCGTACTTAGCAGCTTTAAAGGAAGTGTTAATGGGGAAATGCAATTAGCAAATTGAAGGAGAAAGAACATCAAATGAACTTCCTCGTTACATGACATAAAATTATTATAGTAACAATTCCAAAAATAAATAACAGGAAACAACTTCATTGTTATTGCATTTTTACAGTCAGAAGGAAAGGTGACATTGTAGAAAGTCAAAATGGAATTTCTATTTTTTTCTTTTTTGAAAATCAACTTTTGTTCATTTTTTGATTTGGATTTTTCGATTTTTTTCCAGTTATTCTTAAGACTCCATTGTGTATTACCCTGCTTCTCCCACATTACCACATTCAGAATAGAACGAACATAATACCAATTCACCCAACTTGCAAAATCAAAATAATACGATAATGTCCACATTTAGTTTATTCTTTGCTGGGCTAAGGTATGCCCGAGAGAAGGATTTTTTTGATTCCAATAAATTGAACCCAATAAAATCATTATATTGGTATTATTTAGCTAAGCCCTTGTACAAATTTTATTATAATCCGCAATCGTCAAATCTTCGTCTTCTTGAATCTTTCTAATTAAATATTTTTTACCCATAGAGGGGACCCTCACGTAGAGACATTTTGTGTAAAACAAAACTTTCAATGCGTGAGAATGTGAGGAGCATAACGCTGTTCTCCATTGACTGATAGTATTGACTCGAAATATTTAAATCGCTCAGGTCGCGAGTAGTTGGGTGGACTTAAAGAGGAACGTCTTGCATATACCTCAGCATCGCGGATCCTTTTTCCAGGGCCAGGCTAAAGAGGACGCATGATAGGGCATTCCCTTGTCGTAGACCGTTGTTGATGTCGAATGGTTTTGAGAGTGATCGTGCTCCTTTTATCTGGCGTCGCACATTGATCAAGGTCAGCGTAGTCGGTCTTATCAATTTCGTTAGGATACCGAATTCTCTCATAGCCGTGTACAGTTTTACCCTGGCTATGCTATCATAGGCGGCTTTAAAGTCGATGAAGAACTGCAACTGCAACTGATGTCCATATTCCAACAATTTTTCCATCGCTTGCCGCAGAGAGAATATCTGATCTGTTGCTGATTTGCCTGGAGTGAAGCCTCTTTGGTATAGGCCAATGATGTTCTGGCCGTATGGGGCTATCCAAGTAAGATAGCGGAGAATATCTTATAGATGGTACTCAGCAACGTGATACCTACCAGCAGTCCAGGGTGCTTATTGGGGGATACGAACCTATGCGAACAAAGGATTGCTTAAACCTCACCAAAAAGAACCTCCGAATCATAGTGGAAATTCTCACGGGTCATTGTCGGCTGAACTATCACCTGGGGAAGCTAGGGATATCTACGGACACTGCCTGCAGTGAGGAGGAGGACGAAACCTCTATACACGTCCTGGGACAGTGACCAGCACTTGTGCAAAGTAGGTCGAGACATCTGTGAGAACACTTAATACCAGATGCAAAAGCTAAAAGATCTGGAAGTAGGGAATATACTAAAGTTCCTAACGGTTACAGGCCTGCTTGAGATACTATGATCAATAGGTACACTATAACCAGTAAAAGG
Source organism: Hermetia illucens (assembly GCF_905115235.1). Classification (NCBI taxonomy): domain Eukaryota; kingdom Metazoa; phylum Arthropoda; class Insecta; order Diptera; family Stratiomyidae; genus Hermetia; species Hermetia illucens. The sequence continues at coordinate 92,227,077 of NC_051849.1, read as the reverse complement.
GGCACAATAGTTCTTCAAGGACGCGGTGCGACTTTCCCTTGACAGAATAATAATAAAAATAAACGTGATACCTCTATAATTGCTGCACAGTGTGATATCTCCCTTTTTATGTATGAGACAGATAATGCCTCTTTGCCAGTCGTCAGGCATTGATTCGCTGTCCCACACTTTGAGCACAAGTTATTGAACCACTTGGTGTAATGGGTCGTCTCCATATTTAACTAATTTGGCTGTAATTCCATCCATCCATTATCCTGCTGAGTTGTTACTTGCGCGCCTGGTGCGGTTGCTCCCTGTACTTTTCGAGTTCACAGACCTGTTGTTTCTCCCAAGATTCGTTTTCCCGTCTGTGAAGTCGCTTTTCCGCTCGCCAGAGTTTGTTATAAGTCTCTGCGCGTGCATGCATCCTTTCAGAATGCAACATTACTCGATATGTGGGATTCTTCCGTTCCGTTGCTAGCTTACATTCATTTTCAAACCAGCTGTTCCGACTCTTTTTGCGGCTGAGGATAAGTACATCTGCAGCCGTATTTATGATAACGGTCTCCAGGTGATAGTGAAGATCATTTGTTGATGCTTCATCTTCAGGATTTCTGTTGACTACGGTTATTGCGACATCCATTTCCCTCTTATAGGTGTTGCAGAGGGCCGCGTTGTGGATGGCTTCAGTGTTAACTATCACCTGATTGTCACAGGGGATTGTAGGTGGTGTTGTAATTCGAGTTCGGAGCACCATGTCAACGAGATAGTGATCCGAGTCTATATTGGCCCCCTATATGTTCTGACATTCATCGAAGTTGAGAGGAGGCGGCGTTCAATCAGCACGTAGTCAATTTGGTTGAAAGTGGTCTCGTCTAGAGAGGGCCACATATGTTTGTCAACCGCTATCCGCGCAAACCAGGTACTTCCGACAACCATTTCGTGTAACACTGCTAATCCGCAGTCCGTTATCATTTGTATTTTGATGTAAACTATGGGAGCCAACGTATCGCCTGAACACGGGTTCCGTCCCTACTTGGCTGGTAAAATCCCCAAGTATGATTATGATATCATATCTGCGACAGGCTTCGAGGGTTCGTTCTACTGCTTTGTAGAAGGTATCCTTCTCTGACTATGCAGTTTACTCTGTAGAGACGTGAACGTTAATGAGGCTTATATTTCTAAATTTGCCTCGCAAACGCAGAGTGCATAGCCATTCGCTTATGTTTTCAAAGCCGATAACAGCAGGTTTCATTTTTTGATTGACTAAGAAACCTATTCCGAGCACATGCTTTGCTTGGCAGCTCCATCTCTGTACAGGGAGCGCATGTTCCATGAGAAAATGCGGAAATCGTTATTCCGTTGTCGTTGCCGGGCTGGTGGTTGTGTCATAAGGTGCAGTCCGAGGCTTCTGTTGGGGCTTCGTAACAAGTTGTTTTCCGTGTAGGGTTGCCAGCCCTCCCCAACTCCCAACCTGGAGGACCATTTGGTACAATTTGCTCCGTTTTTAGGCGCGGGAAACTCGCCTTCATCCTTCTCCGTCTGCAGCTTTTCATTAAGAAAGAGCTCCCAGCGGTCACCACGTGGAAATGGAGATAGGGTTTGGTAGAAGAGCTGTTGGTGTTGGTTCAGCATGCTCCATCGTGGGTACCAATCCACATTTTGGCCTGGGACCTACACTACCCTTTGAATTTGAAGTAAAACCATAATGAGTGGCAATTTTTTCCTTACTAGCAAAGGAACACGATCCGAAAAGCTACGCCAACACATCATCAATCGCACAAAAATTAATAGCTTCACCTACTACTACTACTACTCTAAACCGAAAATCAAATTGGAACTTTAGCATTCTTTCAATCTTCATTTTGATCGAAATCAAATTGAAAATCTAAACATTCGTTATTCATTCAATCAGATCAATACACCACACGATTCATCAGTAAGCTGTTGCTCCAGAGGCAAATCTCCACAAGAATGTAGTTCGTTGATTCCCGGAAATGACCTAGAGGGAAGAGCAATTCCAAAAACCTCACAACGAAATCGACCGTGAAGGTTCACCCGAAACTTGAAGCTCCATCGGTGTGTTCTATCGACACGTGCTTGCACGCCTCTGCGCTAGCCAGACTTAGGAATGTGTGGGGGGGGGGGATCCTTTAAGTGCTTCGATACCTCACGGGCGTAGGTCCACATCGAATCTTGAAAATATTCACACACACTAGGGGGATTCGCACAAGCCTAACGAGACAAAACAATACGCGAGCTAAAATCTAAAAATAAAAGTAAACAAGTCAGGAAACCGGAAGTTCGGCGCCTCAGGTATGAAAGATTTTGTTTGCTTCTCCTGTGAGTATATTTGATTGCAGAACTATCCCATTTGTACGTAGCCGGTTATGTATACGCATTTAGCATGTCAGACTACTCACTTTAGTGTGATATTGATAATTGCAGTAAATTTACACGGTGAAGTCAATTTTGGGGATAACATGTTTCATATCATATTCTATACTACTACTTTTATAACTCTACGATCAACTTAAAGGGGTTTTTACTCAATTTCCCCAAAAATATGGTAATAGTCTATTGTTAACTTTAGTTTAACAGATATGGATATGGAGAGTATTTTGAGGCCTGGGCATCATATAGAGGCACCTTCATGATTTTTTCAGATTTATTGGTTGGGTAGTTTCTGAGAATGGGTCCGTCAAGAAATCACTACTTTCCACCCCTCCCACTCCCCGCCTTTCTAACAAATGTCAAAACTACGACCGGCTTCGAAAAGTACTCATCGAGATATTCGGTGAAAAAAAATTTGACACCCCCCTTTTGCATGTATGGGGACCCTCCCTTAATCTCAACGTAGAAGGATATCACTCACTGCATGTCTGGGCGTTCACAGCTCCCAACTTCTCACCAAATTTCGTGTCAATCGCTATAACCGTTTCTGAGAAAAGTGCGTATGACAGGCAGACAAACAGACGGACTGTCAGACAGACAGACATTGAACCTGAAATGAACCATTGAAGAAAACCTTATTTCTTTCCAAACAAAACCTTAAAAAACCGACGGCTCGACCGCACACGTGGAGCAGTGAATCCGAGATATATTCCGCAAGAAAATTCATTATCCGAGTTACAAAACAAAAGAAATAATAAAAACGATAAACTAACTAAAGATAATAAAAATAAATCAAGTCAGGGTCGGGCTCTCGTAATGGACAGCACGGCGTCGAAATCGCTAGTCGTGGGGCGGTTCGACGTCTAGGCGCCACGACGACCAGGAGCACAGCTCCGCCTGCTGCAGCTGTTTCGCCACAATATGTGGCGACCACTTCAGCAGGTTCGCGTAGGAAGCGGATAAAATGGACTGAAGAAATGAACCTTTTCATCATCCGCTCCTACTACGAAATACAGGTACAACATCTTACCGCCCCTTGTTGCACCAGAGATTCGTCGAGCGTTTCCCGCAATTCGCGCACGTGACTGTGCAGCGAGTCGCAGACCAGTACCGCTTTATTACTCGCAGCGACACAATCCCGGCCACCATCAGGGAACGTGTTCGACTTGGGGTCATCGGGGAAACTGGTGACCGAGAGTCGATGGGGGCAAAGGCGGCGGCATCAACAACACCACGCCGCACTGCAGGCAACAGATTCAGTACTCGCCGAAGCACTTTTCTCCACCGTCTGCTGAGGTTTCCGCTGAGGTCCGGGACGAATTCCAAAGAGCGTGTATAGAATTCTCGGATATAGATCCTTTGCATAGACCAGGTATTCCCAGGCTCTATGCATCTCCAGCAACTCCGGGAATTCTATCTCAAATCAATGATGAGATTGCATCTCGACTGTGTGCTGATATGTCGCTGCTGCAACTACAATCACTTGTGTATTGTGGTCCAGTTGCGGTTATCAGATTGCACGGTCAAAAGATTCACTTTCATGTTATTGGTTTGAGTGACAAAAGAGATCCACCATGAAAAATTCGCCCGGAACGTCGGCGGGACTCACTAAGGCAGGACATTGCTAGAATGATTCAGATCAGCACTAGCAATGCCAGCCGACGGGTGAAAAACAAAGTGCAAAGGGTTTACCGGAATTATGCCATCCCCTGTGAGATACCCGTTATTGAAATTCTTTCTGTCATATGCAGTCGGTTACGACGCTATGGCGAAAGTTATTCCAGACGTGTCCAGAATGCAACATACGGGAGGAACCAGTGGAGCTTTTTCAGATCTCTCAACGAATCCCAACAGAGCGCCCAGACAATACAGTTCTCGGTGACGGAAGCGAAAGAGTATTGGGGTGGACTTTGGGGGTTACCTGCCCAGCATGCTGAGCATGCTGAATGGATCACCGCCGAAGGCACCCGCCATGCCAATACACCTGGCATGAATTTTGCGGATGTTACCGAAGAGGAAGTTCGACGAGCCATAAACGACAGCAAGAACTGAAGGGGCCCAGGTCTGGATCGGGTGCATAATTTCTGGTGTAAGAAATTTACCAGCGTACACAGTCGGACAGACCTGGGCACGCAGTATAAATGAGGTCATGATTCGGCCGGAGGAATTTCCACCTTTCCTCACTGCGGGGATTACCTACCTGATCCCTAAGAAGGACACGGTGCAGGACCCCGCAGACACAACACCGATCACTTGCTTACCAACCCTCAACAAATTCATCACGTCCATTATTAGTGGAAGGATCAATGCGCACCTCGAGACCAACAACATTCTGTCCGAGGAGCAGAAGGGCTGCCGAGTTGGGTCAAGGGGTTGCAAAGAGCAACTCATTATCGACTCGGTAGTTGTAGGACAAGCAACTAGAGGCCAAAGAAACCTCTTCACTTGCTATATCGATTATGCCAAGGCTTTCGACAGCGTTCCGCGTACCTGACTAATCAATATCCTACTTCTGTATCGCATTGACCCGAAACTAATAAAGTTTTTGGCGACAGTCATGGAAGGGTGGCATACCACCTAATCAGTCCGTACATCTGAGGGTGCTAATACCTCAGAGCCCATCCGTATACGGAGGGGCATTTTCCAGGGGGATTCGTTGAGTCCCCTTTGGTTTTGTATGGCACTGAACCCCCTTTCATGGCTACTGAATGATGCTAGAGGGTTTTGCATGGTTTTGCAATAAAATATGGCCTACATGCTAAGTGCGAACTGACACACTTGATGTACTTAGATGACATCAAGCTGTATGCTGGTACTGACAACCATCTTAGAAGTCTGTTGCGAATAATAGACATGTTCAGCCGTGATATTCGGATGGAGTTTGGATTAGACAAGTGTCGAATCCAAGCCATCCGCAAAGGTCATCACGAGCCGCATGCTAGACATAGCATTGGTGACCTCCACATCGAAGCTATGACCGAGACAGACTTCTACAAGTACCTAGGAATTCTGCAAGGAACCCATGCTCGAGTTGGTGATCTGAAGGATGCTCTGCTGTCCGAATTCCTGCGACGTGTAAAGCTGGTGCTGAAATCGCATCTCTCGGGGAAAAATAAAGTGAGCGCGTTGAATGTATTCGCTATCCCTTCACTGGCTTATGCATTCGGAATATTGCCGTGGACGAAGACCGACCTGGAAAACGTCCAGCGGCGGATACGGACAACTATGTCCAAATTCCGAATGCATCACCCAAAGTCGGCCGTGGAGCGGATGAACCTGCCTCGTGACATCGGAGGTAGGGGCGTGGTTGACGTGGCGGCACTACATCATCGCCAAGTCGACTCGCTGCGCGCTTATTTTTACAGCAAAGAGCAGGCGAGTCCCTTGCATGCGGCTGTCTGTAAGGCAGACTGGGGACTGACTCCTCTTAACTTGAAGGATCGATCTTTCAATCCTCTGACTGGGGTGAAGTCGGACCAAGAGCGGATCGATGAATGGAAGTCGAAGGCAATGCACGGTAAACACGTGAATTGTCTTTGGCAGCCATTTGTCGATTTGCATTTGTCGAACAGACGGCTGTGTGCGTGGGAGCTCTTTGCTGAGACGGAGGGGTTCATGTGTGCCATTCAGGATGGCATGGCCGCCACCCGAGCTTATAAAAAGCTCATCATGAAAGAACGGGTGGAGAACGACCAGTGCAGAATGTGTGGTTCGGCGTTAGAGACGTTGGACCATCTCATTTCTGGCTGTACTGTTATGGCACCGGTGCAATACATCACCAGGCAGAATGCTGCATGTAAGGTTATCCATCAAAACCTTGCATACAAGCATGGGCTGATCACGGGGACATGTCCGGTTTACCGATATGAGCCGCAAGCAGTACTTGATAGTTCTGCTTACAGCATGTATTGGGACCGGCAAGTTATGACTGATCGCCACACTCTACACACGTACTGTTAGTTGACAAGACGGGTCGCTCCGCGTATATTATTGATGTTGCTATCCCCCATAATAGCAACATTGAACGGAAATACGTGGAGAAGAAGGTGAACTATGAGCCATTGGCTCGTGAAATCAAAGAAATTTGGCGTCTCGAGCGGGTGGTTGTAGTTCCCATAATATTGTCAGCTACAGGTATTGTACCTAAATCCCTGACGGCTTCCCTTGATGTCCTGGGACTTTCGCACAGCCTGGTTTCGGGGTTACCCGTGGAGCATGCTGAGCATACTGAGTGGATCACCGTCGAAGGCACCCGACATGCCAACACGCCTGACATGAATTTTGCGGATGTTACCGAAGAGAAAGTTCGACAAACCATAAGCAGCCCGAAGAACTGGAGGGGCCCAGGTCTGGATCGGGTGCAGAATTTCTGGTATAAGAAATTTACCAGCGTACACAGTCGGTTGGCAAAATCAGATGATTAGTCGGCTGAAGAAATTTCCACCCTCCTTCACTGGGGGAATTACCTACCTTGCCGCAAAAAGGGATATGGTGCAGGACCCCGAAAACATTAGACCGATTACTTGCTTACCAACCCTCAACAAATTCATAACGTCCATTATTAGTAGAAGGGTCTATGCTCACCTCAAGACGAACAACATTCTGTCCGAGGTCCGGGGTCAAGGGGTTGCAAAAAGCAACTCATTATCCCTTCGGTATTTGTAGGACAAGCAACAAGAGGCCTAAGAAACTCTTTAGTTGCTATATCGAGTATGTCAAGCCGTACCGCATACCTGGCTAATCGATGTCCTACGTCTGTATCACATTGATCCGAAATTAATAAATTTTTTGGCGACAGGCATGGGAGGGTGGCATACCGCCTTATCAATGCGTTCATCTGAGGGTGCACTATCTCAAAATCCATCCGTGTACGGAGAGGCATTTTCCAGGGGGATTCGTTGAGTCCCCTTTGGTTCTGTATGGCACTGAACCGCCTTTCATGACTACTGAATGATGCTAGAGGACACGGTTTTGCAGTAAAGTATGGTCTATGTGTTAAGTGCGAACTGACACACTTGATGTACTTAGATGACATCAAGCTGTATGCTGGTACTGACGGCCATCTTAGGAGTCTGTTGCGAATAATAAACATGCTCGGCCGTGATATTCGGATGGAGTTCGGATTAGCTATCCACAAGCTATCACGAGCCTATGCCGGACATAGCATTGATGACCTCCACATCGACGCTATGACCGCGGCAGACTTCTACAAATATCTAAGAGTTCTGCAAGAAACGAAATATTGCCGTGGACGAAAACCGATCTGGAGAAAGTCCAACGGCGGATACGGACTACTATGTCCAAATTCCGAATGCATCATCCAAACTCTGCCGTGGAGCGGATGACCCTGTCTCGTGACATCGGAGGTAGGGGCGCGGTGTGTGTGTGGTTCGGTATTTGAGACGGACTATTATGGCATCGGTGATCCATCAAAACCTTGCATCACGGGAAGATGTCCGGTTCACCGATATAAGCCGCAAGCAGTACTTGATAGTTCTGCTTACAGCATATACATGTACATGAAATACGTGGAGAAGAAGGTGAACACTAGCTGGGAAAATCAAAGAAATTTGGCGTCTCGAGCGGGTGGTTGTAGTTCCCATAATATTGTCAACTCACGGCTTCCCTTGATGTCCTGGGACTCTCACACAGTCTGGTTTAAACCATGCAGAAAAATCCGGCATCTGTCGAGATTGTGACAACACCGAAAAACAACAAAATACTAATAAAATGATTACAAAAAAAACTCACAATACCTCTGCGCTCTGCGGGATGCATATATGCGTGGTCATCAAAAACTCCTACAAATGAATGTTTAAAATTCGTTATCTTTTTTTTATAATCAGCTGATACGCTCGGTCTGCACGGTTAATCCAATAAATGGTGGCTTCTGGTCCTCCAATTTGAGACCTAAAAAATCTACAAAAACCGGCGGCACCCAAATTAGTAAAAGTTATATTTATAATCTCTGCCGACTGGTGTTCCCGCCTTTCCCGCTAATGATGATGACGAACTCGAACTTGACGTATTTGGAGAGCTACCGTTGTTAAAACCACTTAATCGGAAATTCGTCTTCTCAGCTCTTTAGTTGCGTTCGGTACACCATTCGTGTTTATAATCATATTCACTGAATAAACCCGAAAAGTGATTTAAAAAGTTTTTGCAAAAAACTTAACAGTTGTTATAAGCTGAAATGATTGAAAGATTATTGAGTATAGTACACTTCCTTCTATCTACGTTGAAATTACCGAAAGCACTAAAAACACCAAGAAAACACTATTTCGACCAGAAAATAAATCCGAAAAATATTTTTAAAAAATTAAATTGATATTATAGTATTTTCCGTATTTTTATTAGAAAAGATCAGCCGTCGACAATTTTGTTTGTTTTCAGAGTGGTTCGAAATTGTCGTTTTTCAATGTCACTTGAAAATTCAGAATTCAGACGGAGGGCACCGTAAAGTGCTTGAATTAATATGAAAATAATTAATAACACAAATAAAATTACCAGGATTTTATATAAACGCAGGTCAACGCTTAATCTTTTAATAATAATTTCGAATTTTTTAACACTGATTTAAAACACCGTCGCGTGTATTGCACTCTGCAAGTCCGTCGCCGTTCCTTCCTGCTCAACAGCCAACAACGATCTTTACGCTCACCTGCTGTCTCTCTGATCAGCCGGTCCCGCTCAACCTGGCCTTGAACTTCGAAGTTCATGCCGCTTAGTGACAACAACACCGCATGTCCCGTTCAGAAGCTGTGTTGGAACGTTACATTGCAAAAACAACAACAACGATAGTAGATTTACACAAATGGGGTGAATGTCCATTTTCACGTTGTTCACTTGCATAGTGCAAATGGGAAAATTAAAATAAAATTTAAAATTGTGCAAATGTAAGTAAATGCTTGGTGGAAAAGGTTGGCATGTAGTAGTCTATTTATAGAATAACTAAAAGTTTTTATTTTAAAAATTCCATAAGTAACATGTTTAAGTTGAAAATTGGAATGTAGGGATGGTGATGGGTAACTTGAAAGTAGTGAGTTAGGGAAGGCTAAGGGGTGTTAGGACGGGTGAAAATGAAGGAATGAAGGATATTATTAAATGCATTCCTCCGTCAGATTGTCCCTGAACAAGGCAAAGAAAATGTTGTCAATGTTGGAAAGCCGCGGCCACTACAAACTCTATTTCTTCCATCCGACTAGGGCGAAAGATGATTCTTCGGCATAATACAATCGTATTTATTTGTTTTCCGAAAGCTCCCCTGATTTCTATATTTCACTGATGTTCTCTGCGTTTTTTGCCGTTGGAAGGTGGAAAAGACCGAAACCTTAAACCTATCGTTGGCTTCTGACATCAGTTTATGTGAGACTTTCATTCACTACACATTGCCATTTCAATATTACGTTGCGGGGCATGATCAGTTAGGATCTGCGGCTCGTGTTGTTATTTATTGCCTTCCTCAGAATATTGTGTTTTCTTCCACTCACCAAGTTGTTTCATTGACTAGCATGTGGTCCACGATATGCTTAGTTGACAACAGCACCCTGCTCTGCGCTTTCTGAACGTATAGAAATTATGGTACAGTTACAAATACGCAAAGTAAACTTCTTCGTGAACTCGATCCTCAGCATTGCACCGATGCGTAAGCAATTCGTTAAAAATTTGAACAAGAGAGCGAAAATTCAGCCGTCATAGCGGCCAGTATCGAAGCAGATCTAGAAGTGTTGAAATAGGCCCACGCTGACTGAACACTGGAAATGTCGTTGTCCCACACTCCGCAAGTGTTCGATCAAGCGTCAATGCAGCCACAAAGTTTGACAATCCGGCCCGGCATCATCAGGCCTTATTTCTTTCGAAATGGTGAACGAGTGGCGTTACCATTAGTGGTACTCATTGTAGAGCCATGTTAATCCACCTTCTATAACAAGAGCTCGACAACATCGATATATCCAAGCTGTGGCTTCAACAAGACGGCGTCACATAAGCACACCGATCGAAGTTGCGTGTGAAAAATTGGACCACACCACTTTGGAATAACGCCGTACATATTGGACCGAGTCATAAAAAATCATAGGGTGATATACGCTATCATATACAACATCATGCCGGAAAGTTTGATGGAAATCCCGAGGGAGCAGAAGCCTGGAAGGGTTGTATATGTATCTGAAATTTTCGATTTTGCTTCTCTTTTTTTCACTTTTCTTTTCCAGGTTGATATTCTTCAACTGTGTTCTGCAGAATTCGTCTTCTTCCCCACATATAACACGCGCCTAGGGCAAGCGCACAGCTTTTTATCCCCCAGCTCCGAAGAACAAAGCTGGACGCTCTTCCATTTTCAGCGAGTTCAACTGTTTCAATGAAGTCTTTGAATAAATTTCTTTGTTTATTTTAATTATATTTTGGATTATTTTTTGTATTAATGATATAATTATATACATTTACAATACTGAAATAATAAAAACTTGTTGTTTCTTTTTCGTTGGTGTGGATATTTATTCTTGCAAATACCGATATTTCAAACTTGTTAGCACTGATGAAGGGAACAAGTGGTTCCCGAAATATCGGTATTTGCAAGAATAAATATCCACACCAACGAAAAAGAAACAACAAGTTTTTATTATTTCAATTAATTAATCGTTGGAAACACCGCATAATTTCACTCAGATTGACAATATATTATTATAATCTAAGTATTGTATTAAAGAGTGTTTTATTAGGAATACTACATATTAGATACTTGATCACTTACTACGAATGCTAGACATGAAATTATTTAAATTTGGCAGCAATCTAACTTGGCTTTCATTAGTTATTCGTAGGTAACTGGACGTGGATGAATAAATACATAAATCGAAGTAGTACACCATTCAATAGCAACCAATGAAGAAAGTGGCTACATATATACATGCTGTGCAGGGGCATTAACTTGTTAAGTGTCCACGCCATTTGTGAAGTATAGTTTTAGTGTTTACTTGGTCATAACTTCCTGGATGGCAATCGAACTCATCCCAAGAAAATCGCATTGTGTCGATTCCTTATCCTTTTATTAACAGGCAATCTTTCATAAAATGTCTCCTGGCACCAGGAATTGCAATAAGAAACAAATGTCGTAGCAGACGAAGCAGCGACAAAATCCATTACTTACAGCCTGTGATACAACGTCTAAGTCATTTCGTGCCGCCACAGTGTCAATCTTACTAACTACATATTATTCCGGACCTACGAGCTGCCTAAATGTGATTGTGATCACCTAAGGACAATTTTCACATTTTCTGTACAAGAGAACTGCCAATATATTTCCCAAAAGTGAAGAAGAAAGGATTGGGGACATCAATTCCTGACAACTGGTGTTCTCAATTGTTCCAGGGTCTAGTATCGACCGTAGTCCAAAATATGTAGTCCCTCACAATGCATTAACCAGCCAGACTTTTCCTTGGATGAGAGCAGATTACAATGACTCGTGTCCACAGAGGATACGTTATGCAGGAAAAACCTTCTGTTCTACAATTTTCCTGCCTTCAAGTAATTCAGTACTGAAGTCATAGAAAAAAAGAGTTTATAAGAGAGAAAACCTAACTAAAAGGAATTCACACTCATCGCTGCTTTTACACGTACCATCACCTATCAAAAATATTGAAAGAATAATAGATTGACGACATCACTTCGAGCTTATCCCACTATGGCTTGCTATGCTTCAATTCACTTCTCCACATTGTGCATTTTCAACATTGACACGCGACAGCAGTCCCTTACGGCCAATCCAGAAAGTGAGCAGCTTACTACAGAAAATTTAGTACGATTCATGTTATGTACATATGTCCCACTTTCCCCACTCCCACCGGATTACAACCGTTCGGATAAAATTGATGTCATTGTGCACCCCATTCCCCAAACACTTAAATCCCCCCAACGCATAGTACCAGCTACAAAGATAATAACATTTTTCTCGCCTTTCCTTAATTGTCGACTTAATGACCGTTTAATTGAAGTATTTGAATCCCTCCAGGCGGAAGCCAAAACGGAAGTTTGCGTAGTTTTCAAATATCCAGTGCGACACGCTAGCAGTGCCGGAAATTCCGATGAGTCCGTTTTTCATCTATATTTTCGGTTCCTTCAAGTTTACTGCTTTCCCAATTCCGCCTTATTCTCCCCCCGGCATCGCTCGGCGAATTTCCAACCGTTTGGATTTAGGTCAATGGAGGAAGTGGACAGCAAGTTGGATTGTGGTAGGATGTAATTATTTAGCGATTTGATGGGTGGAAAATCTGCAGAAAAAATCCGCCCAGCAGCCAAATACAAGGAAACAAAAAATGAGGCAGGAGGAACCGGGCTTAAGAAATCACATGGGGTTATAATTTGGCTGTGATTTCTCTTTTCGATGAGAAAAGTGACCCAGTGAAAAGCTGGCACTTTCTTAATGGGGTAATTTTTCATACGAATCGTTCCGCGAAAGGATCCTGCCATGCATTCAGAGTGTCATCAAGGTTGCGAAATTGAATGGAAAATTTTTAATGGATTAGAGGGACCCTTCAAATAGATTAGACAAAAGGGGTTTATCGTTAGGCTCCTTTTTAGATACTTTGCGGGCGGTTAACAATTTGTCTCTGTGCGAGAGAGAGATAGCGGAGCTAAAGGCTAAATTAATCTAATGGAGTGATTGCAAACAAATACAGTTCACTTCTCATTAAGTTACCTAAAAGCAAATTAGATGTCTCCCGTTTGCATTTGAACTTCTATTTTAGTACAGGAAGCAGTATCCATGCATCCCCCAAATCACTTAGTCGGCATACGTGAGTGGATGCAAATGTGGTGCCTACAATCAGATTTCAGCCGAAGACAAGAGTACCCGGCTGGCTTCTGATAGGCAATAAACTAACGGCAATGATTCTAAGATTTCTTTCCACATTCATTCTGTACTGAATAAAACGGAACATATGCGAAATTGCTATAAATATACAGGATTGGCAGTGGGAGCAGATATTTGGATGGATGAATGGATATTGGCGAGCAGGGAGGCTAAGAATATGAAAGTGCTACTTGAATTTTCGAGATATCGATGACATCCTTTAGGCTTATAAGCAGTTCCTAGAAGTCGCATTCACCTTAATTTTGCCCAGGTAGTTGGTTTAGCTGGGGGAAGCCGCAATTCCAAGCACTCAAGCCTTTTGTTAAGCCTTTTGTACTATCCCCTAAAATTGCCTATACAATGGTCTCCTGTCTGCAGCATTCTTAAGCTTTTGGCAATCTGAGAACATCTTCCACAGGCAGAGTAGGCGCAGATTTATTGCTGAAGGAAATTTCACCGAAATGTTTTCGTCTGAGTCTGAAGAGGGAGGTCAGCTGCATATAAAGTAAAGGAATGCCTCACCTTCTATCTTACATTGGCTAAATATATAGCCGAGACCACCAGCCCAGATTTTTCCATGTTCTTGTTTAAGCGGCAATGTCCCGTTAAAAGCCCTCCAGCTGGAGCATGGGTTCCTTGTAGAGTCACCCTTGCTTCGATGTGGAGGTCACCAGTGCTATGTCCCGCATGCGGCTCGTGATGACCTTTCAGGATAGCTTGGATTCGACACTTGTCTAATCCAAATTCCATCCGAATATTACGGCTGAACATGTACATTATTCGGAACAGACTTCTAAGGTGGTCGTCAGTACAGCATACAGTTTGATGTCATCTAAGTACAACAAGTGTGTCAGCTCGCACTCAGCACGTAAGCCACATTTGATTGCAAAACCATGGCCTCTAGCATCATTCACTGTGGCGAAAACTATATTTGTTTTGGAATCAATGCGATACAGTTTTAGAACATCGATTAGCCAGATGGGCGGGAAGCTATCGAAAGCCTTGGCATAATCGATATAGCAACTAAAGAGCTTTCTTTGGCCTCTTGTTGCTTTTCCTTCAACTACTGAGTCGATAATGTAACTCGGCTGCCCTTCTGCTCCTCGGACAGAATGTAGTTGGTCTCGAGATGTGTATTGACCCTACCACTAATAATGGATGTTATGAATTTGTAGAGAATTGGTAATCAAGTAATAAGTCTTGTGTCTGTGGGGTCATGCACCTCTCTCACATCAGCTAATCATAAAACCTTTATGCCCCCAGCGTTTAGCTTCCGGTATTCCGACTTGTTTTTAATTTTCATGAGACTAACTGCCATCGTTGTTGACATCTTCCTCGTCTTTCTGTGCTCAAATTACAACACCTTCTGACAGTCAGGTAAGAGTTACACTGAAGCCATCCTCAGCACAGCCCTCCGTAACACCTATAAGGAGGACATGAATGCTGCAATAACCGCAGCTAACAGATGTCCTGCAGATGACGCATCAACAAATGATCTTCACAACCACCTAAAGAGCGTTATCATTAATACAGCCATAAACTTACTTGGCTCCAGCCGCAAGAAAAGTCGGAACTGCTGGTTTGACGATGAATGTAAGCAAGCAACGCAACGGAAGAATGGTGCATGCGCGGAGACTTATCACGAATTCCGGCGAGGGGAAAAGTGACTTCACAGACGAAAGAAGGAAATAAGTCTGGGAGAACCACCAGGTCTGTGAACTCAAAAAGTAAAGGGAGCAACCGCACCAGGCGCGTAAGCTTTACCAACAAGTCAGCAGGATGAAACCTTACACATCTCGATGCTCATCCTGCCGAGACAATGAGGAAAATCTGTTTTCCGACAGAATAGGCATATTGGAGCGATGGGTTGAGTACTTTGATAAACTGCTGAACAACCAGAACATTAGCGAGTTGGAGGTCCTGCCAACTGAAAACGGCGGACAAATACTGCCACCGCCAAATATTGAAGAAATATCAGGGTAAAGATCATAAGTCGCCAGGAGCCGATGGAATTACAGCCGAATTGGTTAAATATGGAGGGGACCAATTACACCAAGCGGTTCATCAACTTATGCTCAAGGTGTGGGGCAGAGAATCAATGACTAACGACAGACAACGAGGCATTATCTGACCCATACATAAAAAGGGAGATACCACGTGTTCTCCGCTAATCCATTCTTCTCTCAAACGCGGCGAAGAGTTCGCAATTCTTCTTGCTAAGAAACCAAATCTCCGAGGAATACATGAGGACTGGCAAGATCATTATCTTGTACAGTAAGAGCTTTGACCCTATGGTGAGACGTTTCGAGCGGAACAGTTTTTGCAAGCTGAAATAGGCTCTTTTGGCCGCCAACAACCGTGCGCGGGTTTCATCATCGTAGCGTTCATCGGCTGTGATTTTCGACCCTAGATAGGAGAAATTATCAATGGTCTCAAAGTTGTAGTCTCCTATCTTTATTCTTCCCGTTTGACGTTTGATGTTGTCGGTTCGTTGGCTTTTGGTGCTGAGGTTGCCACCATATATTTTGTCTTGCCTTCATTGATATGCAGCCCAAGATCTCGCGCCGCCTGTTCGAGCTGGATGAAGGCAGTTTGTACGTCTCGGGTGGTTCTTCCCATGATGTCGATATCGTCAGCATAGGCCAGTAGTTGGGTGGACTTAAAGAGGATCGTACCTATTGCATTTACCTCAGCATCACGGATCACTTTCTCGAGGGCCAGGTTAAAGAGGACGCATGATAGGGCATCCCCTCGTCCCCCCCCCCATCGCCAGCATAGGCCAGTAGTTGGATGGACTTAAAGAGGATCGTACCTCTTGCTTTTTACTCAGCATCACGGATCACTTTCTCGAGGGCCAGGTTAAAGAAGACGCATGATAGGGTGTCCCCTTGTCGGAGACCGTTGTTGATGTCGAATGGTCTTGAGAGTGATCCTGCTGCTTTTATTGGCCTCGCACATTTATCAGGGTCAGCCTAGTCAGTCTTATCAGTTTCGTCGAGATACCGAATTCTCTCATGGCCGTGTACAGTTTCACCCTGGCTGTGCTATCATAGGCGGCCTTAAAGTCGATGAAAAGATGGTGCAACTGGTGTCCATATTCCAACAGTTTTTCCATCGCTTGCGGCACAGAGAAAATCTGATCTGTCGCTGATTTGCCTGAAGTGAAGCCTCTTTGGTATGGGCCAAAAAATATCTTATAGATGGTGCTCAGCAACGTGATACCTCTATAATTACTGCACTGTGTGACATCTCTCTTTTTATGTATGTGACAGATAACGCCTCGTTGCAATCGTCAGACATTGATTCGCTGTCCCATACCTTGAGCACAAGTTCATGAACCACTTGGTGTAACTGGTCGCCTCCATATTTAACCAATTCGGCTGAAATTCCATCAGCTCCTGGCGAATTATGATTTTTAAGCCGATGAATTGCACAGACTGTTTCTTCTATACTTGGTGGTGGCAGTATTTGTCCGTCGTCTTCAGTTGGAAGGACCTCCAACTCGCCGATGTTCTGGTTATTCAGTAGTTCATCAAAGTACTCAACCCAAAGCCCCCCCATTCTGTCGGAAATCAGATTTCCCTCTTTGTCTCGGCAGGATGAACATTTCGTGTAACACTGCTAATTGAACAATCCGCAGTCCGTTATCATTTGTACTTTGATGTAAGCTATGGGAGCCAACGTATCGCCTGAACACGGGCTCCGTACCTACTTGGCTGATAAAATCGCCAAGTATGATTTTAATATCATATCTGGGACAGGCTTCGAGGGTTCGTTCTACTGCCTCGTAGAAGGTATCCTTCTCCGACTCTGCAGTCTCCTCTGTAGGGGCGTGAACGCCTATGAGGCTTGTATTTCTAAATTCGCCTCGCAAGCGCAGAGACATAGCCGTTCGCTTATGTGTTCAAAGCCAATAACAGCAGGTTTCATTTTTTGGTTGGCTAAGAAACCTACTCCGAGCACATGGTTTATTATATGGCCGCTATAATATATGGTTTAGTGAATCTTCTCCAGGAAACCGGTCCCTTTCCAACGCATCTCCTGTAACGCGGTTACAGCTGCTTGGAAGCTTCGTCTCTGTACAGGCAGCGCACGTTCCATGAGAAAATGCGCAAATCGTTATTCCTTTGTCGTTGCCGGGTTCGTCGTTGCATTATCCGTCCAGCCCGAGGCTCCTTCCGTGGCTTCGTAACTTCAGTTTTCCGTGGAGGGTTGTCAGCCCTACCCAACCCCCAAACTGGAGGACCAGTTGGTACAATTTGTCCCGTTTTTGGGCGCTGGAAACTCGCCTTCATTCTTCTCCGCCTGCAGCTTTTCGTTAAGAAAGAGCTCCCAGCGTTTTATGCTCCAACATGGGTACCAATCCACATTTCGTCCTGGGACCTATACTACCCTTTGACCACCATTAGAAGATCATTAGAAGATTATAATTAGATAAACATTGAGAACGAGTTAGATAATTACACTTTCAGATAACCCTGGATAAGGATCCGTTGAATGTAAGCAATCTGTTCAAATAAAGCCTGAAAGGATTGAACGTTGCAAATATTGAAATCCATCCAACTATGTAAGCAGCTAGCCGATACCCTGTCCCAATATAGGGCTGATGTAACAGCGTTGCAAGAGATGCGATGGACAGGGACCGGTTTCCTGGAGAAGAGCCACTACACCATATATTATAGCGGCCATCCAGTAAACCATGTGCTCGGAGTAGGTTTCTTAGTCAGCCAAAAAATGAAACCTGCTGTTATCGGCTTTGAAAGTATAAGCGAACGGCTATGCACTCTGCGCTTGCGAGGCAAGTTTAGAAATATAAGCCTCATAAACGTTCACGCCCCTACAGAGGAGACTGCAGAGTCGGAGAAGGATACCTTCTACGAGGCAGTAGAAAGAGCCCTCGAAGCCTGTCCCAGATATGATATCAAAATCATACTTGGGGATTTCAACAGCCAAGTAGGGAAGGAGCCCGTATTCAGGCGATACGTTGGCTCCCATAGCTTACACGAAAAAACAAATGATAACGGACTGCGGACTATTCAATTAGCAGGGTCACACGAAATGGTTGTTGGAAGTACCTGGTTTGCGCGGAAAGCGGTCCACAAACATACGTGGGCCTCTCCAGACGGGACCACTTTCAACCAAATTGACCACGTGTTGATTGAACGCCGCCACCTCTCAGCCTTCATGAATGTCAGAACATATAGGGGGGCCAATATAGACTCGGATCACTATCTCGTTGGCATGGTGCTCCGAGCTCGAATAACAATACCACCTAGAATCCCCTCTGACAATCAAGTGAGAGTGAACACTGAAGCCATCCACAACACAACCCTCCGCGACACCTATAAGAGGGAAATGGATGCCGCAATAACCGCAGTCAATAGAGGACCTGGAGATGAAGCATCAACTAATGATCTTCACAACCACCTGAAGAACGTTATCATGGATACGGCCACAAATATACTTGGCCCCAGCCGCAAAAGGAGTCGGAACGGCTGGTTTGACGATGAATGTAAGCTAGCAACGGAACGGAAGAATGCCGCATACCGAGTAATGTTGCATTCTCAAAGAACGCGGGCACGCGCAGAGACTTATCACGAACTCCGTCGAGCGGAGAAGCGACTTCACAGACGGAAAAAGGAAGCCTGGGAGAACCAACAAGTCTGTGAACTAGAAAAGTACAGGGAGCAACCGCACCAGGCGCGGAAGTTTTACCAACAAGTCAGCAGGATGAAACCTTATACACCTCGATGCTCATCCTGCCGAGACAAAGAGGGAAATCTGATTTCCGACAGAATGGGCATATTAGAGCGATGGGTTGAGTACTTTGATGAGCTACTGAACAACCAGAACATCGGCGAGTTGGAGGTCCCGCCAACTGAAGACGACGGACAAATACTGCCACCACCAAGTTTAGGAGAAACAGTCCGTGCAATTCATCGGCTAAAAAATCATAAGTCGCCAGGAGCCGATGGAATCACAGCCGAATTGGTTAAATATGGAGGCGACCAGTTACACCAAGTGGTTCATCAACTTGTGCTCAAGGTATGGGACAGCGAATCAATGCCTGACGATTGGCAACGAGGCATAATCTGTCTCATACATAAAAAGGGAGATATCACACAGTGCAGCAATTATAGAGGTATCACGTTGCTGAGTACCATCTATAAGATATTCTCCACTATCTTGCTAGGCCGGATAGCCCCATACGACCAGAACATCATTGGCCCATACCAAAGAGGCTTCACTCCAGGCAAATCAGCAACAGATCAGATTTTCTCTCTGCGGCAGGCGATGGAAAAACTGTTGGAATATGGACAACAGTTGCACCATCTGTTCATCGACTTTAAAGCCGCCTATGATAGCATAGCCAGGGTAAAACTGTACACGGCCATGAGAGAATTCGGTATCCCGACGAAATTAATAAGACTGACTAGGCTGACCCTGACCAATGTGCGAGGCCAGATAAAAGCAGCAGGATCACTCTCAAGACCATTCGACATCAACAACGGTCTACGACAAGGGGATGCGCTATCATGCGTCCTCTTTAACCTGGCCCTCGAGAAGGTGATCCGTGATGCTGAGGTGAATGCAAGAGGTACGATCCTCTTCAAGTCCACCCAACTACTGGCCTATGCTGACGATATCGACATCATGGGAAGAACCACCCGAGACGTTCAAACTGCCTTCATCCAGATCGAGCAGGCGGCGCGAGATCTTGGGCTGCACATCAATGAAGGCAAGACAAAATACATGGTGGCAACGTCAGCACCGAAGACGAATCAACCAACAACATCAAACCGCACTGGTCAAACACAAGCACGAACAAGAATAAGGATAGGGGAATACAACTTTGAGACCGTTGACAATTTCTCCTATCTAGGGTCGAAAATCACAACCGATAACAACTACGATGAGGAAATCCGCGCACGGTTGTTGTCAGCCAACAGAGCCTACTTCAGCTTACAAAGACTGTTCCGCTCGAAACGTCTCACCATAGGGTCAAAGCTCTTACTGTACAAGACTATGATCTTGCCAGTCCTCATGTATTCCTCGGAAACTTGGGTTCTTAGCAAGAAAAATTGCGAACTCTTGGCCGCGTTCGAGAGAAGAATCCTCCGAAGAATTTTTGGCCCCCTACATGAGGATGGACGATTCCGTAGCCTACACAATGACGAAATCTATGAGCGATACCATGACCGTACGGTTGTGGATAAAATCCGGCTCAATAGGTTACGGTGGGCGGGTCACTTAATCCGTATGGATGAAGATGATCCCACCCGGAAAGTCTATAAGGGCAATATCTATGGTAGGAAAAGAAGACGAGGCAGACCCTGCCTAAGATGGAGCGATGGCGTGGGCCAGGACGCCAGACAGCTTTTAGGGATATCGAATTGGTGGACCTCGGCGCAAAACCGGGATGTCTGGAGTTCCTTATTAAGGCAGGCCTAGACCGGATACTGGTTGTTGCGCCGTTGATGATGATGATCCAACTATGTACATGATTATCTGACACATAAATAAAAGAAGCCTCGTTAGTTTTAATTCAATCTTGGTAGTAGAACTCAAGATTAAAGGACGACGATATTAGTTTGATTTCGAGTAAGAAATTAAGGACTAAAACTTGGTAAGAAATTTTCTTTTTAAACGGACCGTCATATTCTAAACGACAAGATTGTTTTAACAGGAAAAGGATCAAAAACCCACATAGCAGTATGGATAAAGGATACAGCTCCTCTAGAAAGAGGAGACAGAGGCACGTTATTAATTTAAAAACAAAAATGGAGATAATTAAACGTTTGGACGAAGAAGAGAGAGCCGCGCAAATTTCTGTTCCTGCATGTGTTATCAGATAAAAAGGAATGCGCCAAAAATTCGCGAGCATATTAAGGCGGGCATTGCTTCACCATGTAGTACTATAATAACAAAACACTGACTCTTTGTATTAGAGAAGACGTATGTATCCCTGGATTCTCGACATGAATCAGAGAAACATACCAATTTCAATAGCAATCATCGAGGAAAAGGTGAAGAGTTTGTTCAATACCATCAGAAGTGAAAACCAAGCCTTCGAATTTAATGCAAGTCGAGGATGGTTCGGCAAGATCAAATCAAGATTTGGGCTGCATAATTCAAAATTGACTGGAGAAACGGCTAATGCTGATTGTGAAGAAGCCAAAAGATTTCCCGACATGCTTAAAAGTATTATTGATGAAGGCGGTTACAGCCCGAGACAAGTTTTTAATGTCGATGAGACAGAACTTTACTGGAAGCGTTTACTATCACGTACATTTTCCAAGAAACATAATAAAAAGGCTTAGGTAACTTCGGCGTTATTCACTGGTCAGTTTAGAAATGAATTTTGTTCAAGAGTCAAAGAATTCTGTAGGAAGAACAACTTATCGCATAATCGATAATGCTCCTAGACATCCTGCAACTCTCAACCAAAGCGATAAAAATGTGAAAGTGGTCTTCCTACCGCCCAATACCACTTCCCTGCTACAACCCATGGACCAAGGTGTAATTGCTACCTTTAAAGTATACTATCTGCGTCGAAATTTCAGGCAGTTGAATGAAGAGAATATATTTGACGTAATTAATACTCCTGAAGTGCCACTTTGCAACGAAGAATTGTCAAATATTGTAACAGATGACACAGAAGTGGTACAAAAAAATTCAGTCGAGGGAGAAAAAGTGTTTCCAACTAAAAAAAACTATAAACTAAAAACACATTGAGAAGGCGTTGGGGTATTTGGAGGATGATCGAGACAGTGAAAGAAGGCAGACGGTGTCCTTTTCAATAAGTAAAAGTGTTGAATGTTATCGGAAATTGTACAAATCGAGAATGCTTAAAGCAAGTCAGACAACTTTAACTACATTTTTCGAACCGTCAACATCTGGGACAGCTTCTCAACTGGAAACCTCAGCAGGGATTCGTCGTGATTTGTCATCAAGTGATGAGGAGTGACTGATAAATATTCATATTTAGATACATGAGGATTTTTATAATAATTTCTAATAGATCCTCTCTAACTAAAAACGTTTATATTTTTGTATACATTTTGAATTGATTCTTAATAAGTGCTTTATGCGAAATGTTAGTTTTGGTACTTCGTAAGCAACAAGCGACAATTAACGAAGAATTCTATTCTATTCTTCTATTCTTCCCCCCATGCACGAGAATGTATTTAATTAACGGTATTGGATATGAATGCGCAGAAAATTAAATTTAAGTAGAAGGTCGGGTAAGCCAAACAAATGTAATAGCCACTCAGTAAAATAGAATTAGGAGCTACGTTCAACTTAAGCTAGAAATAAACAACTAACGTTGAGATGTAAGTCACTATTGAAAATAAAAACTAAAACTTTTCTTGGGATGACTGAGGATTATACTTTATCCACGGAACAGTGTGACGACCAGCGGTATTGCTACAAAACAGAAAGCTTTTTATGGACACCTACCATTGACACGCACCCGTAGTTTCAGCGACATCTGTTATTGGATAGGAAACTATTTGGCAGAACTCGTGCGGTCTCTTCTGTTAAGTACTAGCAACTGAAGGTTTCTGTTTTTAACTCCAGACTTAAACCTAAAAACTTAACGAAAGATGAAAACTAGGTCGTTGAGTTTTATAATTCCATGGTGTTGGGTTATCTCGTGTGTACCTGCACCCATATAGATATATACTCCACTCAACGGCTATATAATGCTTTTCATTTTATTTCCTCATATACATAAGTTACATATCGAAATATTTCAACTTTCCTCAATATTTCATAAATTATCAGTTAATTAAGTGTAAGTGCAATTAATAACCAAAGTGGATTGTAGCGAGTTGTTTTATTACATTTTATATTAGGGACGATAAAACGCAAATCGATTATATCCTCATAAGATGCCGGCATTTTTGACCGTCACTGACTGCGAAGCCGTTCTCTATAAAATCATCGTACCTCAACATCGGCCATTGATTGCTGCCTTGTGAACTAAGCCACCGATAATGCAACGTGAGGAACGTCCTGCGGTGATTACGTGAAAAAAAGGAAAGAAGCCGACCCACAAAGCCGCCTATACAACCCTTGGGGTCATCAAGCCAGGTTAGCAGTTCAACAACCAAAATACTTCGCTTTGAATTGACAGTAGATAAACGAAAGTCCGTGAAAATAAATGTCTCTGTCGTAAGTTTCTCCCCGATAAAACGCTGGCCAATTGCCAATGGGCGGTAATTCTGCTAGCAGATCGCAACGAAATAGATTATTAGGTAAATTGCCTATCCTCCGCTTCCACATTTAAAACAATTCCACCTGACAGTCCTGAAGAGGACATTGCTGCTGAGCTCTGGAAAGCGCAGCTATTGGACAACCACTTTGATTCGATGAGTTCTTCAATCGCGTTATTGACGAGGATAGGAACCAAGAGCGACCGTTCCGATATGGAAAAAGAAAGAGAGACTAGCAGAATGTTCAAATTACCCAATCCGGCATCCAGTAAACCGTTCTCTTCCAATAATTTGACAATTTTTATCTCTTCCTTTAACAAAAATGAGCTGTCATCTTCTCGTTCGATCTGCAATTCCAAGTAGTTGGTAACTTCTCCCAATCACTTTATTTGGATGTGTCTGCTCAATTGTTCACTCACTGTTCTCGTAATCGGGGCACTAACAAAACATCGGCGTAGAGTAGAATATAAGCCATTCTTCTATGCTTTTCAGCTTTGATTACAAATACGTACCCGCACTGCTGAACCCCAGTTCTCCGAGAAAGCTACTGCCACCGCTTAGGCCTATATAGACCCTAATCTTAAAAATTTGCTTTTGCACTGGTACAGCAAATCCTGCAAACAACTCCAGGATGATATCCTCCTCCAATTCTTCATTGAGGTATGAACTATTTACATCTAGGGGGTAATTAGGATTCGGACCGTCTCATGTTTGAGCACAGCAGGTGCTTCGACCGTGCAAGAACCCCATTCTGACCAGATTTGCCTTGTTTAAGCAAACCTTCCCATCATCGTCAATTAATTTGATTAATTTGCTTTTCTGCCGAGAGAAAGATCTTCCATTTGACAGACTTTATGTTCGTCCAGTGATTACATCTCTTCCTTTGCTGCTGAACCCTACATGACTTGCTCCCTCTGTGCCACCTGCAACAAATCATTCCAAACTTCCGGTTTTCTCACCACCTCATCGGTGGTACTTTTTGACTGTATCGCTGGGACACTATTCTCTGCACTGACGACTATGTTCCAAACTCTACATCTGTTGATTAGTTCTATGGTCGGCTATGGCTTCTCTTTCCATTTGTTGGTCTTCTGGTCTCTCATCAGATATCAATCTGATACGTGATTTTCTACTTTAACGACGTCTTTTATTTTTTACCTTCATGGCAGCTATTTTTCCTTTCCAGTGGGCTTTCGATAATCTTCACCGGCCTGCTAGCCTAGACCTCTTCTGTTACTATTTGCAGAATTGCGTCCTGTAACATTGCGATGAGAGCCTACCAAGACTCCTTGTCGAGCGTTCATGTTCCACTTTCTTCGTTTTTTCTTTGGGACCAGCAACAAAACCTAGGAGCCAAAAGTTCCCACTAGCGACAGGTTTGGTTTTTCACCTGTGAACATTCCAACTGGTATTTTCTCGATGCTCGTGCTTACTATTTTGTTTCCAGAATTGCTTACCCAGTTCAGGCTCAGTCAATATGCACTTTGCAAATTCAACCGGTTTCTTTCTTTCCGCCATTCCATTCTGCGGTGGCACATAACCGTGAATTTCTGCTCCGCTTCTTCAAACCGAAGAAAGTCTTGTAGTTCCTTGGAGATATAATAAATTCCGGTTTTAAGATTTAAACGCCAGTGGTTTCCACCAAATTTGCTTCTCTTTTCTGCAACATAATATTTAATTGAATATAGTCGTTGATACTGTCAGAAAGTTCCCGCTTGATGTTTTTGTCTGTAGCGGTCCTTACAAGTCCGAATAGATCAGCATCT
Organism: Hermetia illucens; assembly: GCF_905115235.1. Taxonomy (NCBI): domain Eukaryota; kingdom Metazoa; phylum Arthropoda; class Insecta; order Diptera; family Stratiomyidae; genus Hermetia; species Hermetia illucens. Next base: position 92,201,869 of record NC_051849.1, on the reverse strand, counting down.
CTGGTTTCTTTTCCCTATTTCTAGACATTTTCACTGGCTTATCCTCTCTTAATGCAGCTGTCACCAACTGTATCATCCATCATGGACAGAAGTGTATTCCAGTTGTCTATTCTCAACTGGTCATTTTCTTATTCGCTACGAGATCTCGATGCCCTAGTCGTCGATATCACTTGGCGTTTTTAGTTGCAGAGGTTACGGTTTGTGTCATCGTCTGACTTCTTCAACATTTTCGCTCGCTTTGTACCATGGCGAATACGCGGCTTATTTGGTTTGTCCATCAGTTCATCAGTCTCACTGACCCATATACCTATAATCACAGTTCTGGGTTGCCTAGAAACCTTCGAGATTGGCAATTTGAATTCCTTAAATTAAATCTCACTCCCAAAATCGTTGGTTACCGGCTTGGCTGAAACTATATTGATTTGAGGAATACATTCGGCCAGCAAGAATCAAATTGTGTGTTCTCCCGTCAGCCACCCAGAGGAAACACCGCTTTGGTATGACACTGATGATAAACTCAAAGAACCACGTCAATGATGTACTTAACTTTCAACTAGTGTATAACCCCAAAAGTAGCATTTGTTATGGTGATAAAACATCTTCAGGCTGTCGAGTTGTTCTCAAGTGAAGAGCCATGAAAGAAATTAGATTTTCGTTAGGATTGATAATCACATCATGACTTTTAAGCCGGCCTGTATTAGTATACAAATTACCAAACATCCACCGACAGTAGTTCCGAGGCGACGTTGATACCGCACACAGGCGCATTATACACAACAATCCATATTGGAACAGGGCCTTGAAGTGTGTTAGAGCACTTCATTCAAGACCGTAACGGTACACTACAGTACACTGTAGGAGGCAATGTGGTCAGCATTACGCTCGCCCGAGATTATTACCCTGATTTGACTCGGTACTCATTCACAGCTGAGTCGACTGATATCCGACGTCAAATCACGATACCAATCAAACTGCCGCCAGCGAGATTTGAACCGCGACCTTCCGTACGACAGCCTTGTGCTCTAACCACTCAGCTATCCGGACACATTCTAAATCCAAATATGAATATATTTCAAAAACCCGTGCAAGATGTCAAAAACAAAATGCTTTCATTAAGAGAAGCAGCTTTCATCTATTATTAGTTACATCATTTTAGCTCTCATGGTATTGAAAAATCTGTTCTACTTATTTTAGACAACCATGAAAGGCATCCTGCCGAGACAAAGAGGGAAATCTGATTTCCGACAGAATGAGCATATTGAGCGATGGGTTGAGTACTTTGATGAGCTACTGAACAACCAGAACATCTGCGAGTTGGAGGTCCCGCCAACTGAAAACGACGGATAAATACTGCCACCACTAAGTTTAGGAGAAACAGTCCGTGCAATTCGTCGGCTAAAAAATCATAAGTCGCCAGGAACCGATGGAATTACAGCCGAATTAGTTAAATATGGAGGCGACCAGTTACACCAAGTGGTTCATCAACTTGTGCTCAAGGTATGGGACAACGAATCAATGCCTGACGATTGGCAACGGGGCATTATCTGTCTCACACATAAAAAGGGAGATATCACACAGTGCGGCAATTATAGACCTCTATATCACGTTGCTGAGTACCATCTATAAGATATTCTCCGCTATCTTGCTAGGCTGGATAGCCCCATACGCCCAGAACATCATTGGCCCATACCAAAGAGGCTTCACTCCAGGCAAATCCGCAACAGATCAGATTTTCTCTGTCCGGCAAGCGATGGGAAAACTGTTGGAATATGGACAACAGTTGCACCATCTATTCATCGACTTTAAAGCCGCCTATGATAGCATAGCCAGGGTAAAACTCTACACGGCCATGAGAGAATTCGGTATCCCGACGCAATTAATAAGAATGACTAGGCTGACCCTGACCAATGTGGGAGGCCAGATAAAAGCAGGAGGATCACTCTCAAGACCATTCAACATCAACAACGGTCTGCGACAAGGTGATGTCCTATCATACGTCCTCTTTAACCTCGAGAAAGCGATCCGTGATGCTGAGGTAAATGCAAGTGGTACGATCCTTTTTAAGTCCACCCAACTACTGGCCTATGCCGACGATATCAACATCATAGGAAGAACCTCCCGAGACGTACAAACTGCCTTCAACCAGATCGAGCAGGCGGCACGTGTGGCGAGATGTTGGGCTGCACATCAATGAAGGCAAGACAAAATATATGGTGGTAACGTCAGCACCGAAAACCAACCAACCAACAACATCAAACCGCACTGGTCAAACGGGAAGAATAAAGATAGGAGAATACTACTTTGCGACCGTTGACAATTTCTCCTACTTAGGGTCGAAAATCACAACCGATAACAGTTACGATGATGCAATCCGCGTACGGTTGTTGTCAGCCAACACAGCCTATTTCATCTTACAAAAACTGTACCGCTCGAAACGTCTCACCATAGGGTCAAACTTCTTACTGTACATGATCTTGCCAGTCCTCATGTATTCCTCGGAAACTTGGGTCCTTAGCAAGAAAAATTGCGGACTCTTGGTCACTTGGTCGAAGAACCCTCCGAAGAATTTTTGGCCCCCTACATGAGGATGGACGATTCCGTAGCCTGCACAACGACGAAATCTATGAGCGATACCGTGACCGTCCGGTTGTGGATAAAATCCGGTTCAATACTTTACGGTGGGCGGGTTACTTAATCCGTATGGATGACGATGATCCCACCCGGAAAGTCTATAAGGGCACTATCTATGGTAGAAAAAGAAGACGAGGCAGACCCTGCCTAAGATGAAGCGATGGCGCAGGTCAGGACGCCAGACAACTTTTAGGGATATCGAAATGGTGGACCTCGACGCAAAAGCGGGATGTCTGGAGTTCCTTATTAAGACAGGCCTAGACCGGATACCGGTTGTTGCGCCGTTGATAATGATGAAAGGCATGTAAGTTTGGTTGCGCCAAATGTGGACACCTTAAGACTGCATATAGCAGATTGTGTGATTTATACGTGGGAAGCTGTCAATTGCTCAGATATCACCGACGATATCTGTGCAAAGAGCAGTATTACTGATGCAGATCAATACTCCTCTAACTGTATTTGGTAAATCAATTCCACTTCAAAATATTAGTAATTCTCTCCTGTACAATAGACACAACCGAAAAGTAGCTAACACTCCAGAAAGAAACATTCAGTTACTATAATCAGTATGTCCTATGAAGGACGTTTTAAAAGAAAACTTTCCAGCATTTTGGTCAGTATGGGAGTTCGAACGCGTCATGAACACCATTATTCGCAGCAGCCTATAGAGCCTCCAATCCCCTCCATTCATAGATCCGCTTGCACTTTTCAACAGTCAGCCAGATCTTATGAGACCTCTTCGGCACGTGGCCGGGAACCTGCTAGCACCCGAGAAAAGAGCATTTTCGATTACTCAGTGTATCTGCAGTCCGATCAGCAAGATAGCTCTCCCAATGTCGAATGACAGCTTTTTCATTGCTCTCTAGCCTGTCAGAAGTGACTGACGCAACTGAACGTACCATCAGATGGTGATCCCTTTCGAGGCCGATGTGAGCACCTCTTGTTAGGCACATTCAGAAGACAACTCCTAAATTCTAAATCTACTAACCGATCAGAATCACCCCGACACCGGATATACGTCTGCTACCGCTTGGCTTTCCAGAGTATAAAAGTACATTGATGCAAGAGGGAGAGAAGTAAACTTCAGAAATTAGCCCCAGAATATCCAGTTCATATATATCGGTGGAATTTCTGTTCGATTTGGAGAAAACAAGCATTCTGGGAATCTTCGCTACCGTTATCGAGGAACCTGTACACATTCCAGAAACCAAAGTCCGTAGCCAAAAGTCGTAGTCATAAGGTTCGACCATATTCGCGGCGTGATCGACGTTTTGGTAGCAGTAAAGTTTCAAAACTTGACGGTGGCTACCCCACAAATTTGTATCCCTTTAATTCACTTCTTGCGACTAGCAGGGAAGACTTTGAGTTCAGTCAGTCATACTGTACTTTATTCACTCATTTCCCTAACCTCAGTATTTGGCTTCTATTTCACTGAAGATAGTAGCAACGTACTTTCCCTTAAATTCTCCTCCTTTATCTGGACTTGGAAATAGCATGATATATAAATAACATGGTAGAGTTTGAAAAATACTAACTTTGGTTGGAGAAATTCTGAATTTGACTTGCACATTAGCCACAAATTATTTTTCGTGGATAATAACAGACATGGTCCTAAACAAAAAAGAATTTGTTTTTAACGTCACAGACGGTAGGCCATATCGGCAAACCTTTTAATATTTGACAGCATTGGCCCACTCTTATCAACTATTTTTCTGTTATTAGCAAATGAGCGCGAGCCAAAAAACTATGGCAATAAATCGTCAACCATACAAAAATGCGTACCTTCACCTTCCATTGCGGTATTGTGCAAAAGTTAGTTGTGACTAACGAATGAAACCTCAATTGTTATTCAAAAATGAGCAACAATTTTTTTAATTTTCATTCCTTATTCGAACAATATCAATTGACTGACGGTTAGTTACATGGAAAACAGTTAATTGAAAAACCAGTTAGGTGGTTAGGGTTGGCGCTCTTGATTTTGAAGGCAGCAAATTTTGAATGAATTGTTGTATGATAGTTTTAGGATTTCTGACGGAGTAAAATTCAGAAGAATAATGTTGTCGCAAGTGCAAAATTTTCATTTTTATTGTTGTTTGGGCACATTTTTTCGCATTTGGTTTGTAGCATGTTATTTGAGTTCTCCGGTGAAGGTTCAAAAATGTTTATTCATTTTGATATAATAGCGTAAAGAGTGAAAAATTTTCACAATTTTTTGCGGTTTTACTTCACCGAAAATCATCAAACGGCCGCCTTTTGTTAAGAACAACTCACGATCCGAACCATTCCGCTAAGAAGTCTCTTAAATCCAAAGAAGGCAACCCTATTTACAAAATATCCATAAAAATGACGACGGCAACACTGTTCCAATATTTCCTTTGAAGCACCTATTAAGGGCAGGCTTGCGCGCCGACTAAGTTGTTCGTTTGAGATAGTGTCAGCCCAGCGCACTCCGATAACACTACGCAGACAGGTATTAACGAAAGCTTAGAGCTTTTTGGTAACAGTGGAGTTCACTTTCCATGTGCTACTCTCATATAGCAACACGGAAAGAAAACTAGCACAGAACAGTCTCAATTTGTTCTTGGTACTAGGATAACTGCATTTCCAAATTTTAGACAGGACAGCGAAAGCGGATCTAGCGCTGTTAATGAATTGGGCAACATCCAGTTCGATGCCACGGTTCGCAAAACCACGCTTCGTAAATATACAAATTAATCGACGCCCTGTTGGAAAATGGTCCTTAGGGCGTTGATGTGATCAATGCAAGAGGATCCGAAATGGAAACCAGCCTGCTCTCTGTCGATCAAGCTTCCGAGATTTTCTTTGATACGTTCCAGAATTATTTTAACTGTTATGTTGGCAACGGCAGGTAGCACGCAGACACCCCTTTAATTCTTACACTCAAAGCAGGTCCATTTCTTTAAAATCTTGACGATAATTTCCTTGTTCTACTCTCTTTCAAAGGTATCAGATTTCCAAGATTTTTGTCCAAGTGGAAGCAGTAGTAACTGCAGGTGCAGCGATAAAAAACTCTTCGGCGAGGCAGTCAAACAGCTTTACTCTCTATTTGCACCTTTACTCTATTTGAGTGCATTGATGGCCAAAATGTTTTCTTTTCTACTTGGAGGAACAGTCCGTATCCGCATGTTACGGTGACCAGCAATTTTATCCACAAAAGGAGGAATTTTACCGGATGTGATACCATAATGAAGTGTTGTGCCCACCTATTCAGTTGTTCATCATCGTGGAGGAAAAGTCAACAGTTAACATCCTTTACAGGACCATCGTTAGCTCTTTCGTTCTGCCGTATATATTCCTGGACTTATTGCGATCTGCGGCATCTTCCGGTTCCCTAACCAGCGCAATAGCAAATTCTCTCTTGTCACTGCATACACTACGTGGGGGGATTTCCCTCGGTATCGGAGTTCGAGCGCGCCACGCCCGTCATCTTTCGCAGCGGACAGTAGAAACTTCAACCCCTTCCGTTCATCGATCCGCTTCTACGTTTCCGCAGTCAACCGGAGCGTGTAGCACCCAAGGAAAAAGCACTTTTGATGGCGGCCCAATGCTCATTGATATTCTCAGGCAAGTTACTCAGTATATTTACCGTTCGATTAGCAAGATAGCTCTCCCACTGTCGAGTGACAACTGACTCATACAAGCGGTCGATGTCGGACTTAGGGGATCACAACTCTATAACCCTGCGGGAAGTGGCGGCCATCAAATGGTAATCCTTTTTGAGGCCGATGTCAGCGACTCTCTTGTTACGCACATCCAGAAAGCAACTCTTAAATCTACTGCTGATCGCGAGCTGATCAACCTGACTGCTCGTACAGCGTCGGTCAGTTGAAACCCAATTAAAGTTATGGCAGGCCTTGTGCTCAAAGAATATACCACCAATGACAAGGTGTTGAAAGTTACAGGAATCCACGAACCTCCCACCATTACCGTTGCAGTCGCCGAAACCGTGTTTGCCCAATCAAGGTATTGTCATAGCCCACTTTCGCATTGAGATCACCCATCACGATCACAATGTCATCTTCGGAAAGCTTCCCATTAGCTACGTATAATTGTTTGTGGGAAACATCCTTCTCCACTATATCAAAAGTCTCCGTTGGTGCCGAGCACTGTTCAATTATGATGGTCCTAAACCTGGACCAAAATCTTGCAGTTAAAAGTTTGTCAAAAGCCGGCTCCCAGATCAAGAGAAGCGCTTCTTGCCGTACCCGTAAAAAAGAACCCGACACTGCATTCGCGTCTACTACCACTTGGCTTTCCAAAGTACAAAAGCATATTTCCATTAGTGTAACAAGAGGGAGAAGAGCACTCTCCAAAGTCCCACTACGTTATTTCGTTTAGCCCCAGAATGCTTATATCGTTATAATTCCAGTTCAAGTTGAAGAAAACGAGCTCTCTGTGCACTTCCAGAAACCAATAATAGTCCATTTTGGATAGTCGTAAAGTCAGTCCCTATCCCAAGCGTGGTTCGGTAACAGTAAAGTTTAAAAATTTGCCGGTAACTAGCCCACAAACTTCTATCACTTTTAGTCTTTGTAGTCCTAGGCCTCAAACCACAGAACTGAATAACTTATACTGTACTTTATTCAGCCCTTTTCCTGATCTCAGCATTTGATTTTTATTTTACTGAAGACAATATAAAGCACGCTGCCTCAAACCACCACCTTCCTTTATCTGGGCTTGGGACCAGCATTCTATATAAAAACACGCAAAATTTGGAGAATTTCAAATTTGGTTGGGAAAATTCTAAATTTGATTTTTTTTTATTTTCGCTGGATAATAGCGGACATGGTTTTAAATAAAGAAGAACATCACGGGCAGTGAGCTATACCCGCAAACATTTTAATATTTAATTGCATTGGGCGATCCTTATCAATTATTTCTCTTTTATTAGCAAACGAGCACGAGCTAAAAGGCTGTGGCAACAAATCATCAATCATATAAAAACCTTCCGTACCTTTCGTTAATTTAAATGCAATACCACTTCCAATTCGAAAACTACTAAAGACTACTTCTAATAAAAAATCGCGTGCAGCCACTTGTAAATATACCAACGTGCAAAATTAACGTTCACTGCACTACAGCTTAAAAGTGCTAAGGGTCTTAGAGCCGTAATAAAAGGGATTGACCAACCTATGTTTAATACTGAGTTGACCCCAGAATCTAGCAAAGCACCTAAGAGTGAAGTTCATCCAATATACAACATACGCTGTATTCTTCATCAAAAAATGACGGTTGAAGAGCCCTTCAAAAGATCAACCCCAGTCCAATGCCATAATTACCAAGAATTCGGACACACGAAAACCTATTATAAAATAGTTAACATCTGCGTAGCGTGTGGAGAACTACACCCAACTAGCGCTTGCAACAAAGAGAAAAATAACCCAGAATTAAAGAAAACGAGCAACTGCCATGGGAACCGCACGGAAAACTACAGTGGTTGTCCGATTTACTTCTCAATCTGCCAACGCTTTAGATATCTTAAATAAGCAGGTCAGTCCGGCGCCCATGTAGAAACGGGAAATCAAGTAAATCAAACAACGCACCCACTAACCTGATTTGTAGCACAGGTCCAAACAAGGGAATCTCCCGCAACGAACCAACTAACCTTCAAACTGCAAATAGCAGTCAACCAAATTATTACCATCCACAAAAGACCGTTATATACACAGAACCCCTCCTGACAATATCAATAACTCGCAAAAAGGTGAAATTTTTCATATTCTAATAACCTTAGCTGGCAAAACACAGCAATTAACCATTACCATGCAGCAGATGCAGCCCATGCTCACCAACCAAACAAAGATATTAGCCAAACTAACCAAACCTTGATCACCTTTAAAATAGCACATTGGAATGCCAACGGTATAATAAACCATAAAAATGAATTGAAAGCCTTCTTAGATACCAAGCAAATTGATATTATGCTTATCTCAGAAACCCACCTCACCACCAAGAACAATTTCAAAATCCATGGTTTGCGTTCTACAATACCACCTACCCGGAAGATAAAGCACATGGAGGCGCGTCAATCCTTGTGAGAAACCGGATTAAATATTTCCCAATTGTCTGCAGACAGCTACAGAATACCCATTACATAGCAATTAACATTCAAAATCGCCATGGTGATATCTGCGTCGCCGCAATCTAATGCCCTACCAAACACAAAATATCAGCGGAACAATTCGATGAACTGTTTAGCTCAGTAGGAACCAGATTCATTGCAGCAGGAGACTATAAAGCCAAATCCCTCCACTGGGTCTCCCTATTAACCACCTCTAGAGGGAAGCAGTATGCAATGTAAGTGCATAACCGGGGGCTCGCCCATCTACTGGCCTTCTGACCCCAAAAAAATTCCTGATATCATCGACTTTGGAGTTGCAAAAAACATCAACTAACACCTAACGAAGGTTGAACAACCAAAGATACCTCATCGGACCACTCACCAACATAACTCTGAGCGATGCCCCGCCCCTGGAAAGTGACTAAACGAATTAAAAAACCAACACTAGTTGACACACCTATCAAGGACGCTAAGGGTAAATGGGTTATGAGCAATGTTGACAAAGCTGAGGCTTTTACTCAGCGTCTTGCCGAAAGCTTTACTCCAAACTTAAAAGAACTCACAAACTTAGAACTACCCCTTACAGGCAATATACCGAATTACGTTGGGCAGCTCAAATTCTCCTTCGCCTCTCTGAACACCAAGCTTCAAGAAGTGAAGACCAACAAAGACCCGGGATTGCCTAATAACCGGGAGGTTAATCAAAGAACTGCCACTAAAAGAGAAAATCGCTATACTAAACATCATCTCAGAAATAGCTACTATCCGGCAAACTGGAAAGACACTAGGATAATAATTATCCCGAAACCCTCCTCCTGGTTAGATAAGCTAATGTCAATAATAACAAGCAGAAATCTTATTCCAGAATACCAGTTTGGCTTTCGAAGGAAACCCTCCGCCATAGAGTAGGTACACAAGATAGTAAACAAAATCAAAACAGCCCTCGAACAAAAATATGTCTTAATATATTCCTAGACGTAGCTCAAGCGTTTGATAAGGCGTGGCACCAAGGCCCGGAGTACAAAATAGCCTGAAGCCTTCCTAATAACTTCCACCAGATTTCCTATTGCTTCATTGACAGACGATTCAAAGTTAAGTAGAAAGGCAGCGTCAATAGGCACCACCCCATAACAGCAGGCATACCACAGGGCAGCATGTTAAGACCGGTCCTTTATCTTTTATACACCGCCGATATAGCAACCAGTAAACACATCGTAACCACAACTTTTGCTGACTATACAACATTACTCACCAGGCTGTAAGGGAACTCCAAGAACATGTTAAAAGAGTCGTCGATTGGTTCACCAGATGGAATATCAATCAATCAAAATCCAGAGCAAATTGCATTTACTTTAAGGAAGCACAATAGACTAATGACGTAAATCATTTCTATGGGGCAATCTATTATAACAAATCTCTCAAAGACGGGTTTTAAACAAAAAATGTGGGTTTTGAAATTATCTGCATTTTAAATTTCAACCAAATTCAAACAGACTGAAAAGCCAACGCCATGTTGTCCGAACCCACAACTCGAACCAACAAACGTCAGTAGCCCGGCAACTGGCAGTTACTCATAAAAATATAAAATTGTCAAAAGTAATTTCCCGCATGAAATGCTAAGCAGGACGGTAAAATATTATTTCGTGCTTTGCTGCACAAATAACTCCGTAAAACCCAGCAGAAAGCTTTTTTGGCTGTTTCGAAAGGATATTTTCTGAAGAAGTGGACCGCCATCGTCCGACGGAGTCCAGTTTCTTTATAGTCAGATTTGAATTGTGGCGATCATTTCAATGTGAGTTAACTGGGGGTAACCTGGTACCCAGAGTTCACCGTTTCCACCAGATCTTAACCCCTGTGACCATTCAGCCCTCGGCACAGTAGTCACACCTTGGCTTGGGGTTTTGATTACCGCTTGGCTTCGGGTATCATCGTTTCCTGGAGGGTCTTCCTTACTGAGCTCGAGGGAACTAACCATATCCGGTGATAAAAATTTTAAATGTCCCCCTTTCCATGTATGGGAAACTAAACTTAAACTCAACCTAAACTAATGTGCGGGTGACAGACAGACAGACAATGAATCGGTTTTAATACGGTTTTGTTTTGCACTAAACCTTAAAAATGGTCTCAAGAATATATAATTTTTCAGGAACACCTTTCTCGTCGATGTCTTCCAAAAGTCTCAGGATTTGAAGTTGTTTTTATTGACTTAATTACGCCCTGATCCATTGGTTGCAGAACTGTCATAGTATTTGGAGGAAGAAAGACTAATTTCATTGCTTTTAAATTTAGAATATTCGGGTGAGCTGGACAGTTATTCAAGAGTAATAAAATTTTTTTTTTTAATAAGTTTATTTTGTCATCGCGCAATAATTTTTCAAATAATGGTGACGTCATCCAGGCTCCACGCTCATCCAGGCAATAGGTAGCGATTTAGCATTTTTAAAACATCGAGACCGTTTAGCTTTGCCAATAACGACAAGTTTAATTTTTTTCTGATCCACTCATATTCGCAGCTACAAAAACAGTCAATCTTTCTTTTGAAATTTACCCCCAACACACTTTTCTCCTTTAAATTTCATTGTTTTATCTAGCATCATTCTAAAAAATAAGCCGGTTTCATCTGTATTGAAAATTTCTTCGTCTTTGTATCCTCTTCTCAAGTTTGGCCATACTGTGGTTATCCAATCGTTACAGATCCCTTCCGGTGCATCTGTTGCTTCCCCACTTATTTTACCAGAAGCAATGTTGTGCCTCTTTCTAAATCGATGCATCCGTCCAACCGTGAACTCAAAATCTTCTAATTCAAGTTGTCTAACGCAGTCGGCTGCTTTTGCTTGTAATATAGGAGCGCTGATGGGAATTCTTTGAATTTTAAACTGTTTAAGTAACATCGACCTAACCTTTTTTACTTTTATCGAAGCCGAATTGTTCTCATATGTACTGTGTATCTACACCAAGTGGTTCATCCACTAATGCTGAAGGTGTGGGACAGCCAATCAATGCCTGACGATTGGCAACGAGGCATTATCTGTCTCATACATAAAAAGGGAGATATCACACAGTGCAGCAATTATAGAGGTATCACGTTGCTGAGTACAATCTATAAGATATTCTCCGCTATCTTGCTAGGCCGGATAACCCCATCCGCCCACAACATCACTGGCCCATACCAAAGAGCCTTCACTCCAGGCAAATCAGCAACAGATCAGATATTCTCTGTGCGGCAAGCGATGGAAAAACTGTTGGAATATAGACATCAGTTGCACCATCTCTTCATCGACTTTAAAGCCGCCTATGTAGCATAGCCAGGGTAAAACTGTACACGGCCATGAGAGAATTCGTTATCCCGACGAAATTGATGAGACTGACTAGGCTGACCCTGACCAATATGCGAGGCCAGATTAATGCAGCAGGATGACTCTCAATATCATTCAACATCAACAACGGTCTAAGACAAGGGGGTGTCCTATGATGCGTCCTGCAAATATAAATGCGAGAGGCACCATTCGCTTCAAGTCCACTCAACTACTGGCATACGCTGACAATATTGATATCATGGGAAGAACAACCCGAGATGTACAGTCTACCTTTATTCACATCGAGCAGGCGGCGCGAGATCTTGGGCTGCAATGTCAGCGCCAAAAACCAAAGAACGAACAACATCGAAACTCACTAGTCAAGCAAAAAGCATAAAGATATGAGACTCCAACTTTGAAACCGTCGAGAATTTCTCCTATCTAGGGACGAAAATCAAAACCGATAACAGCTACGACGATGAAATCCGCGCACAATTGTTGGTTGCCAACAGAGTTTATTTCAGCTTACAAAAACTTTTTCGCTCGAAACGTCTCACCATAGGGTCAAAGCTCTTACTGTACAAGACTGTACTCTTGCCAGTCCTTATGTATTCCTCGGAGACTTGGGTTCTTAGTAAAAAAACGAAGAATTTTTGGCCCCCTACATGACGATGGACGATTCCATAGCCTACGTAACGGCGAAATCTATGAGCAATACCACGACCGTCTGGTTGTCGATAAAATCCGGTTCAACAAGTTGGGGTGGTCACTTAACCCGCATGTATGAAGATGATCCAGCCCGGAAAGTCTATAAGGGCAATATGTATGTTAGAAAAAGAAGACGAGGCAAACCATGCCGGAGATGAAGCAATGGACTACTCCCAGACAGCTTCCCCTAATTTGATGATCCCTTGGCGTTCACTTACTATGCTCATGAGTCCGTCGTTTTTTTTTTTTTTTTTGAGTAGGGTACGTGAATGCGCTTACGCACAGAGTGTTGGACTCCCGCAACAGCACGCTGGCGACTATACCAACTAAACACCTCCCTGTCAACAGAAAACTAGCCTGGAACCGTTTGACACATTACTTCGGGCTAGCCCTCCCGCTCTCCCAACTTTGGGAGCCTTCAAGTCAAGGAATTCCTTTCACCAACGGAAGGGGAGAGAGGAAGGGAGTTGTTGTTAGTTCAGGGAACTCCTTACCGTTCGATCCCTCCGCCGGTAGAGTTCAATCTTCTTCGGAATAAGAAGAGCCCGAACATGATGCGCAATACGATTCCAGCTGCCAGCGCTCTTCAGCATTTCTCTGACAATGTTGTCTGGTGAGAGCTCCACTGTGTCTGCATAAAGCTGCTGATGAAAGCCGTCCCACCTCTCGCAAGAGAAAAAGGCGTATCCAGCGTCGTCCGCCACTCCATTGCAGAACACACAATCAGGAGATCGCGCCTTCCCAATCCTGTGCAGGTAAGACTGAAAACCTCCATGCCCACTTAGAAGTTGGGTAAGGGAGTAATCAATCTCACCGTGCCTTCTGTTCGACCACGGGTCTAATTTGTTGATGAGCCGCGCAGTCCATCTGCCCCTTGGCTCATTTTGCCAAGAAAGGTGCCACTAGGTAAGAGTGCGTTGACGTTCTTCACGGGCAACCACGTCTCTTCAGTTTTCGTCCTTACGGCGGTAGATAGCTTTGCGCTCCTTGCAAGGAGGGCAACAGGGATCACTCCCGCGATCACCATCACAGTGGGTTCGGAGCGGTGCGATAAGCAGACGCCACTCGCAAAGCTTCCCGCCCCTGCACTTGAGCAAGGCGTTTACCATGCACCTCCTTGTCAAGGACATCAGCCGATACCTCCGCACCATAGGGAAGAACCGACTGCGTTGCTCCCATAAGGGGACGCCTCCTAGTTGATATAGGACCCCCGACATTCGCCATTAGCCGACTCCAGCTGCAGCGCTGTCCGCTGCTACTTTGATTTGCTGTGTGTCTAGCATATCTGTCCATCTTACGGAATTGAAGGCATTTGTGACATCAAGCGTTATGAGGAGCACTATCCGTCGAGATTGGCGGCTGTGTGCCTCAGCTCGATGAACCGCATCTACGACCTCCATAACAGCATCCACTGTAGATCTCCCTGTTCTGAATCCGAACTGCCTTGCAGATAAGTTCACCGTGCCGTTATAAGATTCAAATTCAGCCAATTCGTCGCTGAATTTTTCGTCACTCTAAAAGGTTAAAGAGTTGCAATAATGCAAACCTATTTCAGCTTACAAAAACTGTTCCGCTCGAAACGTCTCACCATTCTATTCCATCACCGCAAGAATGTAATTCATCGGATTGGAACCGTACATGACATGCATTCATAATGAATCCTCGACAACGAAATGAATGTTTCAATGTACCGTCGTACAGGCACATTTTCAAGGAATATGCAATACTTCTCTTGCTTTCCAAAGACGCCGCGACACTGGAAGCAAAACCAAATTTCAGACGCCACGTTCTTCAAAAAACAAAGATCAGAGAAATTTTCTAATTTTAGAATTGTTTCGGAATTTGGCGCAGATTTATTTTTTATAACCGAAAATACGGCTGCAAAAACTCACGAATCAGCCTGAAAATGTAAAGTTTAGGTTAAAAGTTGCCTTCGGGCTCTACAAATATTTCTGATGACCGGTTATTCACCATATCCATCTTTCACATACATACAGCACCCGTTTCACAGAGCATAATTTATCCAATTACTTGATGAAATGAATTTCGAGAATTTGTTAAAATTTTCAGTTGAAATATGAAATTGGAAGTTCGTGAAAGCAGAAATAATCGATAAACGCCAAATTTCCCTTCCAAACGTCAAATCTCTCTTGGAACGAAATATCCGCTCTCCCTTTCCAGAAATTGGAAAATGTCGCTCCGCAGCGAACTCCAAATGAACAGTGAATTCGGGAAACTCAACCAATGAAAACGAACTTCGAAAACAGCAACTCAGGAGTTCATTGGCTTCGTTTTACGAAAGGGGGCGGGGCAAGCACTTCACGAGTAGCCAATCGCCGGCATTTATTCCCAGTTTTATTAATCATTTGTTTTTAGTGTTGATTAATGAGAAAATATTTAAAATTTCTACATAAACAGCGTAACAATTTAATCCTACCGTATCAGCATGAAAATCGAGTCCGTATCCTTTACAGAGAGACCTATGTTTGAAGATTGCCCCCATTGAAAGTTCCGTTGAGTTCTCTCCTTACATACTTTTGTTGCAAAGTTTGTGATACCTCGGAAAGGATGATGAATGACTCAAATTGATTGAGTTCTTAATAGTCTGTGGTTTTGCGCAATTTTGAATTGATAATTGTCTGCCTGAAGAGGATTTAAACTAGTTCAAGTTTGCAAAGTACCGTTGAGTCCTCTTAGAGATGCATTTTTTTTATTTCATTTCAACCTGTTTCACTGGTTTATTTTCAATGTTCCATGAGTAGTTCGCATGACCTCCGATCATTCCCGAAAATTTCCGAAAACTGACAGATCTCTATAAAGAAATCAATATTCTGGGGAATTTTTTTTTGAATTATTTGATATTTATTTTAAATGAATTTGTGTCAGATTTGCAATTTTTACTGCGTGTCGAGAGCAAAAAGATACGGATTTACTTATCTGTCCTCGGTTGGTTATTAGCCTCCATCTATAAAATACCAATATGGTGGACACTCCGTAATGAAGAGAAAATCTGAATTTGGGCTAAAACCGTCCGAAACATGCGGGTCTGAGGTGAAAAATATCCGGAACCCGCTATTATCGATTTATTTCATTGAAGTCTCTATTCCGGGCCCACGAGGGGATTTCTAACGCGGGGAAATTATTCCCTTTCCCTCCTCCATCCGTCGTGCCTGGGTTAAAAAACTTTTGCTTAAATTTGGGGCGCTAATTCATTAATTTATGTGTGTGTGGAGAGGAGAGGTGAAATGTCCTTGCATTGATATTTAAACCTCCCTCACGCCGCTTGAAATTTGAGTGAGGTGAGCTGAATAGAGTTTAGGAGATCACAGAACACTTATTGCATAGCTTGTTTCAGCTGGGGTGGAATCCTGTGCATGCGAGACATTGTCAAGTATTTCATGTTTGTCATTTAAAATAATGAAAGGAATCGAATTTCCACGATGTCCTTGGGACGGAGATCTCCACAAAAATTAGCTGGAAGAATACTTTCTAAAGCAACTTGAAGTAATCTTGTCTTCTGGAAATAAAAGCTACTCTATTGTCCAGACTTCTATATATCAACATAAAACCTAAAGAAGTAATCAATTCAATGAATGCAGATTGTCTAGGAAAATTAGAATTACCGTTTTGAAGACAATAATCATATTGCATGCCTCTGCAGGCACAGAAATGGCGGAGGCGTCATTTTTATTCAAGCACTTCACCATCAATTACCTGAAGATATCAACTCTGAATGAAAGTATAATATCATCGGAAGGATTTCGTTGAGAATATACTTGGATAGTATTCTCCCAAAGCCTAGTTTCGACATTGACAGATTTAGATAGATTTATGATAGAATTCGAATAACAAAATGGAATTTTCCATGATAACTCAACGGAACTTGGAAAGTTTTGATTCTCTAAACTAATCTAGGAGCCTTATGGAAGTTGATTTGGTAACTTGGCTTTACATGAACTTTGGTTGCCATTCTTCTTAATTATATTTCAGAACATATCTCGAAGAAAAACATTAAGCAAAAAGAACTAAAAATGTTTCATCTGAAGACTCAACGGAACTTGTGATTCCCAACATGGAGGCTTTTAGATATTTAGCTACGACTTGCAAGTCAAATTAAGCCGAGTCTAAAGGACACTCGCTACTCACATAATTTACTGCATATTTTTCGCAAATAATCCTTGTTTTCCCTGAAAATAAGTTAATTTTAGATGTTTCTGATAAATTTGGCAACCTAGCACCATATTGAAGCCGAGCAATGTTTTAATTGGCCCGACTGCATCCGAACACACACTACGCCAAATATAGTTTGTTTTGTTATTTTCTCTTAAAAGTATGGTTTGTGATAATGTGTTAGTGCTCATGTTGTGATTTTAGGTTTTTCTATGGTGTCATGGCGGACGAGAAAATCTATCTTTCCACATTTGATTCAAGAAATGATTTTTGAGGTAATGGAAAAATTGGATTTTCAATCAATTTCAGAGGTTCCGGGTCTGTTAAAACAAAGAGGAAATTGGGAAAAATGATTTGCTGCCAATTGGCGGTATGGATTTGGAACAATATGGCGTAGTTTATGGGTAGAATGAAGATATGCGAAAAATTAGAAAATATTTGTCAGACGCCATGGTCTCAATTTGGATGTGGCAATATGAAATCAACAATAAATGAAATAAAAGCATTATAAAACTGGAAATGCGTGATATTTTGTTAAGGTCAAGGGAGAAAGTGGGATTTAGGAAAAGGAAATCTCAGCTTTTTGATGAACTTAACTTTTGGTCATTCCATTCTCCGACCCGAGGTCCCGCTGTGCGGGTTGCAATTTGTTTCAGTGCGCTGGCCGCCCATATTTTAATGTCTTTGCAGCTTGTAATGTTAAAGAAAAGGGGGGGGGGCGGATTCTAGTAATGGCGACGAGAAAAAGGCTCCTAGTTTCAAACAGCCACGTCCCGGCACGGAATTAGTGGTATTGTCAGTGCCCAGCAAACGACCATTAGCGCGTCACGCTCGAAGTAGTTGACGCTATTTCCTGGCGTGCACCAGCCTGGGGTTCGCCCTGCCTGTGCAATTTTACGATGATGAAGTTCAGGAAATTCATTGAAACTCTGGGCTTAATTGGCACAGACAAAGCGACGCACAGTAGGGCAAACATGATTTTTCGGACGTAATAATTTTGCTGATTTGATATGTGATATCTTTTTCTTTTGTCATATTAGTTGTGGAATTCATATATGCCCACCCTTTATCAATTAAAATTAACCTTTAACTGCAGATGTCCGGTATTTTTTAGCGGTAGGCAGTTGCAGTTTTGCGATATCCACGAATCCCCGCTGCTTTCGCACTTCTATGTACGTTCTTAGCGTTTAGCATAACATTGTTAGCGCAGCGTGTGTTTTGCGCAATCTCGCTGTTTTATCGCTAGTCAATAATCGCAACCGGTAAAAATTACCGGAGGTCTGTGTTTACGTAATTATTTTTTTAATTCTGTTATAATAAAACTGGCTAACAAATGGCATTATTTTATAATTGGGTGAAAATGCGGACGGTAACAGGTGCCATGGGGGAAAGTATATACCCATGACCTTGTACTTATGAATACATGGTTCATCAAACGATTGTCTCATCTTCCTACATTTTATAGCGGGAACAGTAAAACGCAAATCGACTATATTCTCATAAGACGCCAACATTTTACCACTGTCACTGATTGCAAAATCGTTCCCTATGATATATATATGAGACCATCGCACCTCAACATCGGCCGTTGATTGCCGTCCTACGAATTAAGCCACCGATAAAACAGAGTGAGGAACGTACTGGCCTGCGACGCATTAAATGGTGGCGATTTAGTGAGAAGAAAGAAGAAACGATCTCACTCAGACGATTGCCGATCATTACGAATGTGGAAGAATCATGGAACCAAATGAAAGACACGATCCACAAAGCGGCCTCTGCAACCCGGGAAGCAAAGAAAGCGGTCGCTGTCACCCGAGCGGACCATTACAAAAATCTTTATGATAAATTGGACACTCTGGATGGCGGGAGAGATCTGTATTGACTTGCTAAAAGCCGTAACGAACGTACACAGGATATCGAACACTTATGTTGCGTTAATGAGAAGAACGGAATTTCCAAAGGATTAAATTATAAACCATGCCATCATCACGCTGTTGTCGTGTTACCTTATTCTGAGGGTAACCGATATTGTCTGACGTGCGTCGACCGTTTCTCACACTGGCCCGAGGCTTTTCCGATGCCCAACATGGAGGCTGAGACTGTTGCCCGTTTTTTCTACGAGGGTTGGATTTGCCGTTTTGGCAGTCCGGCACGCCTGACCACGGACCAAGGACGCCAGTTTGAATCGGACCTGTTCAAAGCGCTCAATCGTGTGACCGGGACGAAACACACCCACACGACGGCTTACCACCCACAGGCGAACGGAATGGTCGAGAGACTTCATCGGCAGCTGAAAGCAGCGATACGTTGCCACGCAAACGACTCATGGACCAGAGTACTACCAACAGTACTTTTGGGCATCCGCGCGGCCTGGCGCGAAGATCTACTGGCAACATCGGTCGAGCTCGTTTACGGCACAACGCTCCGACTACCTGGAGAATTTTTGTCTGCCACGACTGATGCAACGACTGACCAGACCGCTTTTATTACGGAGCTTCGTCGGCATTTTGATAAGTTACGACCGGCACCAACGCGTGTGAGTAAAAAGTGTAGAGTTTTACTTATTTACCGTACCACACCTCCCAAACCTTTATCAACCCTTGACGTTTATTAACGCTGCTTGGTAGAACAAGCCAAGCTTACTAAATACTGTGGATGTCGTAAAACAAGGTAGAGGGAAAGCAAACTGTGGCAACACTTCAAGACGCTTTTTGGAAAACTATTCTGTTACTACCAAAATAACGAAAATCGAAGAAAATCTAATAAAACGATTAGCAACTATTTTAGAAGTAATATGTTGCAATCATTCCATTGACGCGGACAAATTTCATGACTATGCCTTCCAAACAGCACAAATGGCCATTGATTTGTATCCTTACTCGCTCCAGTGCACAAAATACTCATCCATGTTAACGAAATAATAGAAAATTGTGCTTTGTTGATAGGCTGTTTATCCGAAGAAGCCCAAGAAAGCCGCAAAGAGTATCGATTTTATAGATCCCACAACACTCGAAAATCGTCCCGAACAGCAACTAACGTTCTAGGTGTTTTGATTTCCTCCCATCCTTATATCTCACCTTTACGACCCAGCTAAGTTTTGTTAAAAGATTTCAATTAATTTAAGTTTTGCGTCTTATTTTATTTTTTATTTCAATATTATGCATTCTATTTTCTAAGTTTATTTTTATATTTCATGTAATACATACATATACTACGGCAATTTTTTATGTCATTTTTGCAAAAACTCATTACTTTCAGTACTTTTTCCCATAACATAAAAACGATATGTTTATATGAACTTTACGCTTCAGTATGAAAAACCTTTAAAGATTCACCGTTTTGCAAGGTTTTTTTCAATTTTCGCTTACTGTACGATGCTGGAAGACACATCGGGGGTGGTGGGGCTCTCGTCATGAACCTAGTAACGACACAGAGGTCACCTGACCAATGGGAAGCTTTTTATATATCGGTTGAAGGAGCAAATTGCCAACCTGCGGAAAGAGTGTTATAAGCTTCGCCTTTTGAAACACCGTTTAAACGGCTGGAAAAATGCATACACCACGAAGATAAGATACAGATCAGCTAAAAGGAGACTCCGTAGCGCAATACACAAAAGCGAACCTCTCTGATGTCAGGAACTAGTGGAATCAGTCGGTGAGGTGCATAGCGAAGCGTGGAGACTCGGTTGAAAATCGATCAGCGGAAAAATCGAGGGTCTGCGAAAACCGTGTTCACTTAATGCCGAACAGGGCACTATCCCACATTATTGCCTAAAGATCCCGTTCGGTTTGATGGCAACAGTGTGAAAGGCGGCGGGGACTACTAACTTTTCATTATGAAAAGGGCTGGAGGAGACAATCCGTTTTATGAAAAATAGGAAGGAATCAACTCAATGGTTTCTGGGCTTTTTCTTGTTGCGGCTGGAGACTATGGGCTGCCACTTTTATGCCGATCATTCTATGCTTGACACAGTCAGGAAAATGGTCGCAGAACCCCATGAGGAGTAGGCTGCTGCCGGAGACTTCGTTGTTCACTGTCGATGTTGCCATGGAGGTTGTGGGTGCTGTTCACCGAGCTTGATATCAGAAATGCCTTCAAGGTTTGTACCTTGGATTGACGTTCGATTCAAAAATCAGTTTTTTCAAGGAAATCAAAGTAGCAGCGGGCAAGACTGCAGCGGGAGTTTCGATCTTAAATAAACTGATGGCAAATGTTGGGAGTAATTATGAGTAGAATGCAGTGCGACTGATGTTCTTTTCAAGGAGTTGTCTCGTAAGCATGTTACGCAAGTGCAGACATGGGTACCTTTCTGGGTGGCGCCTGCATATCGTGGTGTCTCAGAAGCGGCTGTGATGGTGATCGCGAGAGTTATCCCATTGTCTTCTTTGCTAAGGAATATAAAACCATCTACAAGCGCAAGTGACGAGATTTAAGAGAGCTGGTTGCTCGTGAAGAACGACAACATACACTAAATGAGTGGCGACAGTGGAACTGCGCCATTCATCGGCACCTTAGATCCGTTGCTGAACCAAGATAATAATGAAAATTATTATTTTTTATCAAGTTTCTAAGCGGACATGAAGGCATTCAGTGTTACCTGTACAACACTGGGAAGGCTGCGTTCCGGAATGGAGTAGTAGACGACACCGATCATGCCTTTTTTATTTGTGGAATGTAGGATGGGATTGATCAGACATTTTAAGCAAATGCAGTTCTTTCTGGACAGCATTTGCCAATAACATGCTGAGGAGCTCTGGCAGATGCAGCTTTATTGCGTATTCGATTTTTGTTCTGGCAAAAAAATTCAGCTCGACCGGTGAAAGGACTGGATGGCAGTGGATTCTTTGAGCTAACAATTTCCTTCCTCCCCTCTTCTTCCCTCAGTAACGGGAATGACTTGCACGCCCTTGAAGGCGAGAGAAGGGGTGCTAGTCTGAAGTAATGTGTTTAACGATTCCTGGCAAGTTTTCTGATAGCGGGAAAGTATGGCGTTTACATTTATCATAAATAACATTATTATTTACGTTACTTTTCATGACATAAAATTCTTGCATTTTAGCACAATCCTGGATTATGTGAGACTTAAAAGAATTTTTACATATTGCAGAAACTGCAAATTAAGCAAATATTTGGGAAAGCCAAAAAGTTGAAAATAGTGTTTAAGGACCAGTATTAAAATGTTATGATATATTAATTATGTTACCGAAACTCCAATTGGTTTCATTTCATTTCATACTTCGCGTAAAATTAGCGGTTCAAATGCCGTGTATTTCACTAATCAATATTGATATAGTACAATAGTACAGGTAAGAGCATCTTAAAATAGTTATCGTTCCATAGGTACATAGGTAGTAGCTTAAGTACTGAGGAAGAGAGTAAGTAGCTTTCGAAATACGTATTTACTAACTATTAAAATATATTGTAGTAGAAGCAAGCTACCTAGTTTTATTTTTATTTAAGAGCATCTGTTTATTAACAGTAAGTATTTTTGATATGGTGATAATATATGATGATGGGTCGATTTCATTCATGAATTGAACGTGTATTATTTGGCAATTCAGGCACTCTATTTACACTCTGGGAAAACCGCTAGTGATTTCAACCACGTCTCGAATCTGGCGTTTAATCGTGGTTGTCAACCGCTTAGACGGCTGACCGCAAGTGCGTATGAGCCCGAAAACTTTTAGCTTTTAAAGCGATGAAAATTTTTAATTTTGATTTTTTTTATGTCACACATGTTTTTTATTGGAAAACAAAACCGTTTCAATCCCTCGGATTGGTCATTTACTAACCGCTTTGTTAAATTTTTGGTTGGGAATGATTGGTAATTGCGATGAAACTGAATGTGCGGATTAAATCCCTTTCATTGTAAAATGTTTAGAATAGAAGAAAATAATCATTACTTATAGAAATCATAGACCGACGAATCTGTTATGCTTTGGAAATGCTCCGCCAACCCGTCTCTATTTAATTCTGGAATGTGTGAACCTACCTCAACGACGGTATCGAGGCTCCCCAGAATCACCGGTCCAACTTCGGGGCATTCTTCTTCCCCTTGCGGCACTGTGCTATCGCACTCCAACCGTGCTGGAAGTACACGTGAATCTGGTGTTTGATTAATGCACGCCTAGTGATTATGAAATTCCGATCTAAACTGAGGAGACTTTCGATAAAACCAGGCTTCTTAAGAGCAATTGAATGTACTGCATTCACAGAGACTTCTTAAAGGTAAGATTGTGATCCTGATAGTTGATCGCAATGCCAAAATGGGCTCTGTCAAAGCATTCCTCGGCCATGTGGGAGATACGCTGTTCACGCACAGAGTTTGCTATTGGTTTAGCTGGGTTTTAACTAATTCAATCTCATAAAGTTACATGCATTGAGTTACAAGCGCCAAAAGGCAGAGGTTCTCAGCCTGACCGGTGGGATCACCTGCAAATATTGAGGCGCCCGTAAATATTAAGGCTTCGCTGAAATGTCTGGTTGGCACGCGCTTGGACGCCTCTGCGCTCGATTGCACGCGTGGATCCGTAAAACTCTGGACCCGCGTGTCGCCATGGAGACTTCTCGACTGAGAAGCCTCAGTCGATGCATCTCCTGCCTGAGAGGTTCCCACCCAGGCTTACCATTCCATGGCTATAATGTTAGGCGATGCCCCGCTGTTATCGTGATTGTCGCGGGAATTTCTGAGGAGAACGGGAAGAGCTCCTCCTCCTCCTCCCCCTTCCTCAAATCAAAGAATTAAGAAATTAATTCATTTCGATGTTGTGATTTAAATAACTCAAAGTGTGCCAGTAGATGTACACGATCGAATAAAACTAATGAAAATGAAGGAATAATACCTAGAATCCTTACGGCTTCCTTTCACGCTCAGGAACTCTCGCACAATTTGGTTCGAACCATGCAATACACTATTTCCACTAACCTACCACTGGCCACCTCCAACAGAGCTCTTATATTTGTAGGTTTTAAGTCCGAGTCTAAATCCTTGGCACTTAGTGTTAGTAATAGGTAAAATCTGATATCTGCCGAGAATGAGACAGTAAAAAAACAGACAATGTAACCAAAAGAATTACAAAAACAAAACTGAATAAATTAACAAAAATAATAAAATATAAGAGAAAAAATCTTTGCTAAAAAGTCATAAAAAGAAAGAGCGAATTCCTTTTATCAATATTGTTTTGGCCTCTGTTAAAAACTGTCCGAAGTTTACATAACATATCTTGTTAACTTCTTTTGTGGTCTAATTAATTGAAAAACTAATTATTATTGACAAAATGATGTCTCATTAAGCGACGGATATGCCACTTTTTCTCAATTACAGAATTTTAGCAAGAAATTTAAGCAAAATAGTTCTCCACTTTACTTAAAATGCGATTGCACCACGTTTTTAAGGGGGTCATCCCGTGTGTCGGGTCCGCGGAACCGAATTTTTTTTTAACATCAATTGTATCTAGATATAGTGTAAAGTATATGGGCAAACTGATTTTTTGATATTCGGTGTCGTTCGGAAATTATAGTGTTAAACACGTGATATGTTACATGTCAGATTTATGTCGATCGCCGTAATGACGTTCGAATGACTTCGCTAAAAGTACAAGAACTGAAGGCAAGGCTATATATGTGTTTCTCGAAGAAACCAAAGGTTTATGGACTAGGTATAGCAGATTAATGATCAGTTAAGATTTTATGGCTAAAAATCACATTCTACTTTTTTCCCGAAACTGCATATTAAAAATCTGCTGCCACCATAGCCCGAAGTCTATCCAACGAAATTCTTATTTCTATGGTCCGGATAGGATAATTGCGATTCATTCAGTAGTTTTTTTTAAAAGAAGCCTTAAAAAACACCAAAATTCCAAAAAGAAGTTTAGTAAGGCACCAAAAATTTTAATATTTTTTAATAATCTTAGTTTGTGGACTGAAGTTAAGTCTGTACGTTAAAATGCCTTTTACTTTCTTTCTTTAAGATGATCACAGCGCCCTCTAGCGTGGCAGCAGAAAAACACCTTTTTTTGGAGATGGGTGTATGTATTTCAATAATGAACTATGCTATCGAGCTGAAAAAATATTACCCATGCTCAAAATATTAATAAATATATGGTGAACAATTCGTATTTCTATCTTTATCCAGTTCTTCACAAAAAATTTCTAAAAAAAGCGAAAAAAGACGGCATGACCCCCTTAAAACAGAGCAGTTTTTTTAAATCAATTGGTAAAACGAAAAGACTAAACTCAATCCTTCGAAACGTGCACGTAATGCCAATTTCAAATGAAGACGGACAGAGAAGAACTATAAGTTCGAAATACGATGCTGTCATTTCATTTTCCATTTTTACGCTTTTGCCCGGGAAATTTGTACGACGGTTTCCATAACAAACGATGTTTACTAAAATCTACACTCGGCGAATACTGCACTAGTGAAATGCATGGGGTCAGCGGTTTTCTACTCCCCACGGTATTTTCACAACTGTGGTGGATTTCATTATGATTTCAGACTCATCGGCTGTCTGCCACCCGCCACAATATTGTTTTTATTACCACTCCTTCCCCGGGCTGTCGAGTATTAGCGTTCTTCTTCAGCTACGCTTCTCCGTTTTCGGATTTGTTCGCAATGCATACCCGCCGCCATTCCTGAAAAGTTAAAAATTGGACCCTCCACGAACCGGCCCATACTAACAGAACGAAAATTACTTATATTCGCATGCGCAAAATTTCGTCTTGACCAGAAACAAATGTTAGAAATACATTTAATAATATGCAGCGGGGTTAATGATCATTTTTGGAATATTAGAAAATAGCTGTATTAAGATTGAAAATATTTAGGTGGATTTTAGGGTTTTGGGGGAAGTTAAAAGGTGAGAGGGTTTTATGGATAAAATTGGGAAGAGAAAAGTAAGATGATTATATACAAATTAATATTTTAAAATAAATGAATGTGGACAGTACAAAATTAATAAGACAGTAATAGCCATGTTGAAAGAAGGCAAGTAAGAGAAACAGGAAATATGCACCAAGCAAATGCTCCAAAAGGAAACGAATCTCTCGTCAGCTCATCACAGGACGTACGAAACAATGCGACACCGCAAAGCTGCGGACACTGGGTCGTTCATTTTTTCAGGACGGTAGTGTTGTTCCTGCTGATGGCAACAAGGTACTCGTTTATACCCAACACATTAACAGTGTTAGATCCACCTTCGCTATTTTGTTTAAATTCTAGGAATGCAGGTATCTCTACATCAACACTAAGTTAAGGTTATTTGCCGCCAAAATTTTCCGCATGTTATTATTTGAGGCAGTCACTATTAATCGAAAACTTGAAGCATTCGTTAACAGTGCTGCAAGAGTAGAAGGGTGCTCCTCAGAATATTAGCTTGTAGCACTGGAACACACAATCAAGTAGGACAAAGCAAACATTCTGGAAACCCTAGATATCTTTGTAGAGGAGTGTACACAACAAAACTGATAAGCTCGTCCTTAACCGAGGTGTGGATAGTGCTTCGTTAGCAAGAAAGTTTCGAAACTTACGGGTTGCTAACCTGCCTCCTTTTACGACAGGCAAAGAGTAATTTGCTGAATTAGGCCATCCGGGCGCCTTCATTGAAGATGACCAAATCTATAATGTAATTGTTACCGCCCATGCCTTTGTAATAATTTTCTTTATAGTTATACCTGAATCCTTAATCCCCAACTCAGAACTAGGTTACTATCTCAGTTGGTATGAAATACATTTAGCGGATACGATTAATAAGGTGTGACCTACTCTCAGAAACACCTTGGTGTTCCAGGGCCATACAGACCACCTTGTGAATTGTGTTTGTGTAACTTTCTTACTCCATTGCCATGCGTGGGTTGAGTATGCTGAGTGACAGTTTCAGTACATTAATTCATTATAATATGTGATTTCACTTCCGAGATATCATAAACAGCACATTACTTCCATTTAGTATCACACTGATGTGTGAGGTGAGGTTTTTTGTCTTTCATGGATAAGGGCAGTCCATCTGATATAGCAGAAAGGTAATCTTCTGTGTATTCCTCTCCATCGATAACATCAACTAGGAGAGGATGGGCAGGAGAAATGTTCGAGATCTCTGGTTGTCATGATTATTAGCAAGAAGATCGGAGCGTGTCAAGCCTCTAGATAAGCAGCTCATTATTGAATCCCGGACTACCTTGCCCTTCTCCCCAAAATCCGAAAACCTTTAATTACATAAAATTTTTTTCCATAGTAATTTCATAATATTGCAAATAATCGTTGACCTTTTTACTTGCATATAAGCTTGCTCAAGCTGCCTATTGTGCGTACTACCTGCTATCGTTGGGTTCTGGCTGGGGTTGTTTTTTCTGCAATATTCTAATGTTGCGAACAGATCGTCGACCTTCTGCTTCTACTCGTGCTGCATATTATTGAGTGCATACTATCCATCATTTGCTACTGGCTAGGGTGAATGTAAAATTATTTTGCTCTTGCCACCGCTGACATGGAATTCGAGGTTCAAGGTCGGGGTCAGCGAAAACAAAAATTAGCGGGCTTGGACCGGCTAATGATGGTGATCAACTGGATTTGAGGAGTTGATTCGGGGGCGCTGTGGGAGTTTTGGAGTTCGGAATCCCAAATGACCCATTGACAAACGAAATCTTACACGCATTTGCAGTTTGTGGTGTGTTTAAAGTTTTCTTCTAGGATTTCGTGGAGCGCTGAAAGGGACCTCTTTCGGATGACATTGTCCGAATGTTCATTAAGATTCAGCGGCAATTTGAAGCTGCGTAAATGGAACCAATTTCTGCTTAAATATTCTTACATAAGAAATACACAGAACTTTTCATACCTGAAGCATTCAGCTTTCGGTTTTCCGATTTGTTTTATTTTTACCTTCCAAGCTTAGTTCGCTTGTTCGCGCGGACTGCCGTGTTGATTCTTCGGGCTCCGATACAAACGCAGAGGTCAATGGCACGTGCAGTTTTGTTAAATGACACATGAGGGTCGAAGTCTTCAAAGGAGCTTCCCATGTTCTCGAGTTTTTGTAGCTTCAGTATCTGTGGGTGGACCTTCACGATCAATTTCACCAATTTTTTAAGTTAGCTCTGTTGGTCACCTTGGTCTGGGCATCGCCAAATCAAATTATTTCATCACAATATGTGGTTTCACTTTCGCGAAATCATATTTTCACACTCTACTTTTTGTGCTCTGACTGTGAATACCATAATTATCTAACCATATGGGAAGAATTTCCTGAAAATTGATTGACATCTGCTGCCGAGTAAAAACGCAACTGACCAAAATTGCGTATGTAGGTTTTCTTATTTCAGCAGAAAAAAATGCTCCACATAGTTTTGAGAAATGGAACAAAAAATAAAAATATGTGCCTTGAATGGCAATATCTTCAGCTGTAGGTACTTAGAAAAATCAAACTGGACTTGTTTTGTTGAGTAATATTAATAAAATTATGCGCAAACAAATATTGGCTCAATCAATGCTCTGAAAATATAGCTTGGGTGTTGAAGGATGCAGTACAGCGTCCTTGATGGATGTAACTGATACTCCCTTTAAATCAAATTGAAGCGCATTTCCCACAGAGCCTGGTCCTTCGTAGAGAGGGAGAGGGAAGGGTCTCGACATCTTCTGAAGAAATTACACACTGAGGACTCAACGGAACTTGGGGAAATCGCATTCTTAATAAGTTTATTAGTTATGTTTCAAATGACTTTAGAGTAGTAAAAATTACTCAGTTACTTAGAAAATGAAGTGTTCTTCTCAAAAGATTAAAAAAATTCTTTCAATATAAGCGAAAACCAATTCAAATGTAACTTGATTCGACTACAAGTTCCGTTGAGTGTTCCTAAGAATGGGCTTGGCGAATATGGAAGCTCCTTTGAGCGTTGAGTAAATACTATTAACCTAATGTTAACCACTTGGAAAGTACTCCTTTATATTCATTTTAACTAGGTAACTACCATTTATGCATATTGTTGTTGTTTACATATTTTTTTTGTATATGCAATAAGTTGCTCTTATTTTTTTCGACCTTGCATGATCTAATTTTCGGGAAAATGGCTTAACGCGTTCAAATTCATACTTCCAGTAATACGAAATTGTAAACTTTGTTAAATTTATGTTTTCAATCCAACGAGTAGCTGCCTATTTATTTTCTAAAGCACTTCAGCATGTGTAGGTGGAAGGTGACTTTGCCGTCGGTAAATGGTTAAAATTTGGATTGTTCGATTCTTGCAGCAAATATTCATTGTAACTCAATTAAATGGTAAAATCTGCTTAAGGAGGAGGAGGTATACAGTGTGGGACAGAATTGGGTAAATGTTCTTCGCATTCTAGACTTTTTATGGTTTACGAAAGACAATTTATTGTAAATAATATAAAAATCAAAACGTCATACAAAAATTCATTTATATAAGCAAAAAACAATCAAATTCATTTTGGGCTATTTACACAGTTTTGGCGCGTTATATAAAAAAAGAAAAATCTATATTGTTTATACTTTATGTACGATCCTTTTGCTTTAATAACGGCCTGGATACAAGGCAGCATGCTGTCAACTAGTTTCCGACGCTCTTCTTGTGAAATGGAAGTTCATGCTGCATAGTAGCGCTTCTTAAGTTCATTTGGGTTTTTAAACGCGCTTGATAATTATAAACTCGGTTTTTCAAAATGCCCCACAAATTTTCTATAGGGTTTCAGTCCAGTGATTGTGGCGACTACTCCAGCATTGAAGTTTTCTCATTCCTTAGGAATTCTAAAGTATTTTTGTCTTTATGTTTGGGGTTGTTGTCTTTTTGTGCTCTCGACACTTCGATCCCGCTTTCGCAAGTTAGTTTAGTTAATTGGGGGGAGCCGCAGCTCCGAGCACTTAGGCCATTGTTAGGCACATTGTACTACCCCCGTAACTTGTCTATTCAATGGCTTCCCGCCTACGGTGTTCGCAGGCTTTAGCGAATCTGAGAACATTTTCCAGAGGCAGAGAGTGTACAGATTCTTCATTGAAGGAAACCTTGCCAAGGTGTCTTCGTCTGAAATCTGAGGATGCCGGGCAGCTGCATAAAAAGTGCAGGGCCGTCTCCTCCTCCTCCTCCTGGCTGCACATAGTCGAAAACACTACCCCAATCTTTTCCATATGGTAGTTTAAGGAGCAATGTCCCGTCAAAATGCCTACTAGGGCTTTCATGTCCCACTTCTTAAAGGACAACAAAAATGCAGCTTTAGTGGCCCTAGGCTCTTTCACAAGGATTTTCGCTTGCCGGCAAGAGTCCAAATTTCTCCACTCGGTTGCGTGAATCCTTGCAATTTCACCCTTCAGAGTAGACTTGACAGTAGATCATCGGATTTCAAGAGCTGGTTCTGGCCCCACCATCGTGGATCCAGACCCCCGTTGCAATCTCTTATTGGTATTTTGGGTTTTTTTATATACACACTTTGGTCCATTAGCACCAAATAAGTTGATTTTAGACTCATCTGTCTAAATAACTTTCTCCCAGTCCCGTTTTGTCAAGTTTTCGTATTTTTTGGCAAACGCAAGTTGAAATTTCTTATACATGGCTTTCGCGTTAATTTGCATGCATGAAACTTACAACCGTTGATTTCTCTAAGAGCCGTACGTATGAAGATACTCACGTTGTAGTACGTAGACAGCTTGTGTTGCACTTCTCAAGGATATTATGCTTCTTCTGAAGCAATTAAACGCTGAATATTACGTCTGTCCTTTCCGGCAAAATTGGTTTTCGTCCCCTAGGGGCTCGTGGTAGGTTCGAATGAAATTTTTTGGCTATATTACCAACAGATTTCAATGATATATTAAAATTGCAGGATATCTGCCTATAAGAATGGCTCGTTTGCATCTGCTTTAGGAAGCATTTCTCTACTTCAGCGCTTATCTTTTTCACTTTTTAAACGGTTATGAAATGGTTGCCACAAAAAGTGTAATTGAATTTGATGCTACTTAAACTTATTCTTTGATTCACTTTTCACTGTGAATAGAATCCGAAAAAATTGTATGAATGCAAATTTATTTCACTTTACTACTGAAGGAATTAATGTTACAAAATTGTGTGAATGGCTTCTCGAAGTTTTGACGATAAGACATTTTTGAGTGTTCCCAAAGTTTATTAACATTGATCAAGGGAAAAAGGAAAAGGGAAAAATTCCATTACCTGTCAGTAAA
This sequence comes from Hermetia illucens, assembly GCF_905115235.1. Classification (NCBI taxonomy): domain Eukaryota; kingdom Metazoa; phylum Arthropoda; class Insecta; order Diptera; family Stratiomyidae; genus Hermetia; species Hermetia illucens. The sequence continues at coordinate 92,170,808 of NC_051849.1, read as the reverse complement.
TATTTACACACTTCTTTCCCGCACTGTATATAGCAAAATAAACTTTCTTGGCCAGACCATCAAGTACCTTTGCAGATATGTATGTACGAAAATAATCGACGAATCTGCAAAAGGGCCGTTTCAAGAAAAACCGTTCGGTGCTTTATGAAAAATCGTTTTTTGATTTTTTTAGTAGTTTTTCTTAAAGTGGCTGCTTGAAGGGCTTTTCATCCACCCATACCCTCTTCACTTTTCCTAGTTACTGTCATAAGTGTCATAAGAGCAGATTCGTGATTTATGCATTGTCAATTTTGGGTATACAGTGGGATTTCACTATGAAAAAACCGCAAAACAGGGATATTCCACGCTTTTTAAGGTTTTGTGTAAAACAAAACTTTATTAAAATCGATTCAATGTCTTTCTGTCTGTTTGCCTGTCTGCCTGTCACACGAATTTTTCTCCAAAACAGCTAAACCGATCCCAACGAAATTTGGTGGACAGATGGGAACTATGAAATCCCACGTATACAGCGAGTGGCATAAATTTAGGTGGAATTTAAAGGGTGGGCTCCCCATACATGCAAACTGACATTAGTTTTGGCTTGAATTGCAAAGCGCGTGAGTAAGGAGTCAAAATGTACGCAGGACGCAGGACTCATTTTTGTAAACTACCCAACCTAAAAATACGAAAAAAATTAGGGTGTGCACTTAGATGAAATCTAGGCCTCAAAATATGTCCCATTCCGATATCTGCTCAAATAAACTTACTAGTAGTATATTACTACTTTTTAGAAATTTACTGAAAAACCCCTCCTGTACTAGCATAGAGAACAATATTTCGTATCCACGTGCAAGTTTCGCGGAAATCTGGCCATTAACACCGAAGTTATAGCAGTTCAAACTTAGCAATTTAGCGCGATTTACTGCTTGCAAACCCATGCAAATAAGATGCTGAAGTCATAATTAACCGGAATAATTGACATTCGCGTGAAATATTAAGGTCGCATTTATGAAGAATCTACTTCTCTGCAGCCCTTTTTAAGGTTGTGTGTAAAACACTTAGGTGAAATCTAATCTTCGAGAGATGTCCCATTCCGGTATCTGCTCAAATAAATTTACTAATAGTATATTATCAACTATTAGAAATTGACTAAAAGACTCCCCTTAAGTTCATCCTAGGTGCACCGACATAGAGGACAGTCTCGTACATACACATGCTAAGTTCCATGAAAATCCAACTATTAGTGTCGAAGTTATAGAAGTTCAAACTTATCAATTTCGTGCTAATTAACAGCACCCTAAGCCATACAAATAAGATGCTGACGTCATAATTAACGAGAATAATTGACATTCGAGTGAAATATTAAAATTCCATTCAAGAAGAATCTAATTCTCTCTAGCCCTTTTTAAGGTTTTGTGTAAAACAAAACCTTATTTGTATTTGATGTTGGTTAAGTTCTTGGCATTTGCTAATAATATTAAACGTGAAGCGTATGAGGTTGACTATTATCAATACAGGGCTTTCCATCAAATGTTTTATTTAAATAGCTTTCTTAAAAATGGAGGGCAATGGAATTTTTAGCTATATGACACTTTTTCTTCAGCCTTCAGTTCACAAGCGGGGTCGGCTCCTCGTGGTCGGTTTCGTCATTTTATTTTATCAAATGCCTGATCAGGATGTAATCGCGAGACCTATAAATCCATTGTTTTGGCCGGCTTTTTGGTTGCTTACCATTGACTTCGATGTTCTGACCAATACTGGTTATTGAATTCTCGTTAGCGTAAATTAAGTGACCATACCATCGAAAAAGCATCTCTCGCAGTTTCTCCACGATCGGTGCAAACCCATATGGGTCGCGGATATTTTCATTTCAAACGTGATCAAAACGTGTCATGCCACCAGTGCAATGCAACATCTTCGTTCCCATTACCGCAAGACGCCATTCGTTGACCTTTATAGTCGGCAACACTCAGAACTATAGAGAGCGGCAGACGGACGACATTGCATTAAATTTTAGATTTGGGACGTGCGCTGATATGTCGATCACAAAGAACACCAGTTGGGGAATACCACTTCATCCAGGTGGCGTTAATGCGTGAAACAATTTCATTACGCAGTTCTCCATTGGCTGATAGCATTGATCGAGATATTTAAATCGCTGAGTTCTGGCAATGGCTGTAATCTGCCCCTCGAGATATTTAAATCGCTCAGTTCTTTCAATGGCAGTAACCCAGAACTGAGCGATTTCAATATCTCGGGTCAATGTTATAAGCCAATGGAGAACTACGTTATGCTCCTCACATAGAGAAACACAAGACCTTTTATACCTGAAGCGTCAAGCTTCCGGTTTCTCGACTTGTTTATCCTAAATCAAAGAAGCTTGAAAGTAAACTATGCCCCTATTCTTTATTTTAATTACTAAATGCGCAGCGTAAAAGAAAGAAAATGTGAAAATGTTATGATCATTTTTCTGTTAGTCAAGTAGTCTATCTTTACTATCAAATATGAATAAAGTTTGAATTTTGATGTTTATTGTCTATAAAAAAAAGTTCATTATTCATAATCAGATTCTCCACTCAAATCCCGAAAAGACAACCAATCCATAACTTTGTTATTGATAATGTACGAAGGGCGTTGAAAAAGTTGCGGTAGTGCTTGGATATTGTGAGTGCCGTTACACATCTTTTCCAATTACGTCATTATTAGCTTTATTCCTGGGTATCCTCTTGTATGCTTTTTTGCTACTTTCACAAACTCCTGCCTATAATCGGTTTTATAAAGAATGTCAACTTCTCGGTTTACCTTAGTCAGTTCCAAAGAACAGACCTTCCTCCACGGGATTGTGTATTTCCTCGGTTTCGATAGAAGAGAGAAGTTATAAACTTAGCATAGTTTATGATGGTCACAGAAAATGGGGAAGATTTTAAACTAATAATACGAATACGAATTACATATACATATGTTCCCACCCTTTTGACAAGTACTGGTCTATATTTTGACTTCTTTTCTATTTTTATATAGATATTTCGGAAAACATTCCTAGAAATGAATTCTTGTTTTGTTCAGCGCGTGATTTATCTAGTGCTGCTGTTTGGTAAGCGGTTCTTTCTAAGCCAATTTTTTTAAGAGGTGTGAATCTTCAAAGTTCATGTGTTTTGAAAGCGTAGAATCCAGCAGCTTGCTTTACATATGTCAACTTTGCATTTGTAGCAGAAAGATTCTGGGGCAGTCTTCTTAGAAGCGGAAAAATTATGATATGGAAAAACGTAACAGGAAAGTAATAAATGGTACTTTTATATGAACATATTTAAGTTCAAGTGAAAAAAACCTCACCTCTGCTGTTGTTGTATTTTGTGTCATACCCATGTGTATCATGTAATAATGGTACACAATATGGTAAGTATACTGCGAAAAATTGTACTAGCAGAAAGGAGGTTGAAGAACGCACATTCGAGTGCAACAAAGGTATTGGCACAGCAAGAAAAATGAACGGATTCTATTGAAAATCAACCAGATTCGAACTTCGATTTTAATTTAATTTCTATCTACGCAATTATACACTGAGTGCGTGGTGAAGATATTTCTCTCCACACAAGACGCCATTTGATTTGCAATGAACCCGCGGGAATTCCAACGTCGTTCGTTTGTATATGACAGTTTCATTAAAATTGGTGAGTCTGTTACAATAACGCAGCGATTTTTTTCGTTTACAATTCAATGTCGGTCGGCATGGAATTGTTCCCAGTCGTAACACTATCCTCAAATGGGTGAAACACTACAGATCAATAGGTAACATAATGAATAAAAAGCATGTTTCCTCTCCTCTCTCCAAAAGTCACAGTCTTATGTGCTGTTGGCTCTTTCGGCATCATTGGAGCCTATTTCTTCGAAGAAAATGGGGCCACAGTCATTGTGTTTAAAAGATGTTTGGTTCTAGTTGGATGGCGCTACATCCCACATCACTAATAATTCAATGGCAGTTCTTCGATGCATGTGTCGTGGGCGGATTATCTCACGATATGCCGGTGTTCCTTGGCCTCCCAGACCACCTGATTTATCAGTGTTTGACTTTTTTTGTGGAGGTACCTCAAAAGCCGTGTCTCTAGCGACAAACGGCGTGATTTGGATGAGTTAAAAAATGAAATCGTTCAAGAAATTGCTACCATCCCTGTAGTTAAAGAGGGACGAAGAAGGCTACGGTTTCTTACCAGACCAGAGGCAACTTCTCAGACGCTGCCTCACCTCTGCCCTAGGAGCAGTGTGACCGAAGTGGCTCGCAGATGTTATCCGCTCCCTTTTATAATTCGCAAAACACGACAAGGGTGCGAATTACATTCTACGTAAATCCGCCTACAGTTCAGACCAAAAGCTTGGTCGGAGCTAAAAAATTTTTTTTTTTAGGGATTGGGGAGTTCTAAGTCCGCATCGACTTGATCACCTGGACGATGTTATTTTTCATAAATAAGTTTCACTTACACTAAAATGGCAAGTAATGAACTTTGATTAAATGTCAATAAACATACATTAATTTGGAAATTATCTGAATATTTTTTATTTAAAAACCGTCCATCTCCTGCGTGTCACCCTGTATTTGTATGACAACGACGCATTGACGTGTAAAGGTATTGAATTATGATAGATCGGGGAAATTTGATTTCCAACTTCCTGGATACAATGCTTCCCGGAATTAATTTTTTGAGGAGATGTTCTCTCTATGGACTTGGAATTCGAGCAAGCATGTTAAGGTTTACCGATTGACGAGCATACAGATTTGGGGCTGGCATTACCAATAACCAACCTCATGACGAGAAGGAAGTGTGCCTGGAGTTGCTATCCTGCTGGAAGACAAATGGTTTTTCTATGCCTAAAGTGGCGTTTCGCAATAAGTTAAAGTTAAATCAACCACCAATACCAGCCTATTTACTCCAGTCGCAAGTTACTTGATTTCCGTCACCATGGTTGATGATTTCATGTATGCCTCGAGTTTTATGCTCCGTATTGGCTACCTACCGATATACTGCTTTCCATTAAACTCGAACAAGCTTAATTTACTTTTACCGGATCGCAGAACTGAATAGCAAAAGTCTAAGATTTCTGTAGCAGAATTTCGTTTTCAAGGTTTTGTGTAAAACGAAATCTTACTAAAATCGGTTTACTGTCTGTCTGCCTGTCGATATATCTGTCATGCGCACTTTTCTCAGAAACGGTTGTACAGACCCAATCTTGTGAGAAGATGGGAACACCAACGGATGGAGTGAGCTTAAGGGAGGTCTTCATATATGCAACCATCAAATATAGTCATGTGGGTTGTCAAATGAAAGGTATCGACTAGTACCTCTTAATATTGACCTCAGTTCTGACATTTGCTTCAAAAGGGGAAGGGCGGGGGCTGGAAGTGGCCTAACCGAGAAATTTGAAAAAAATCACAAAGTTACACTCTACGGTATTTAGACTCCAAAATATCTTCCCTACCGATATCTGTTCAAATAAAGTTAATAATAATAATAGTATCTTAGTAGTAAAGCATGTAGTAGTAAAGTATGTAGTAAAGTTGTAAAGTTCTGCTACTCGATCTCATCTGTTCTTCTATGAATGTTACCATCGTTAAATCAGATACCACCCCAATGCGTTTTGCCTTCGTTTTCAGACAGATATCCGTTAGTGGGCCGATTTTCCCTTTTTTTTATTAAGGTTTTGTTTAAACACAAAACCTTATTAAAATCGGTTTACTGTCTGTCTGTCTGTCTGTCCGTCTGTCTGTCTGTCTGTCTGTCTGTCCGTCTGTCCGTCACACGCATTTTTCTCGGAGACGGTTATAGCGATTGACACCAAATTTGGTAGAAAGGTGGGAACTGTGAACGCTCACGCATACAGTGAATTACATCCTTTTAGGTCGAATTTAAGGGGGGGTCCCCATACATGCAAAAGGGGGGTGTAAAATTTTTTTTCATCAAATATAGTCATGTGGGGTATCAAATTAAAGGTCTCGATTAGTACTTTTCAAAGTCGATCTTAGTTTTGACATTCGTTGGAAGGGTGGGGAGTGCGGGGGGTTGAAAGTGATCACTTCTTTAAGGGGCCCATTCTCAGAAACTACCAAACCGAAAAATCTGAAAAAAATCAGAAGGCTGCCACTATATGGTGCCTGGGCTCCGAAATACCTTCCATGCCGATATCTGTTTAAATAAAGTTAATAAGAGTATAAAACTACAATTTTTTGTAATTGGTTAGAAACCCCCCTTAAGTTCATCCTAGTGCCATGAAATTCTGCAGTAATATAGGCTAGAATATAGAGCATGATCCTACCAAGTTTGGTGGAAATCGCACTATTACTAACAAAGTTATAATACCTCAAATTTGTTGCTTCTTTGAAAATTGAAGACTATGAATGTCAATATCACCCGAAAGTGGATACTCTCACATAATATATAGATATATTGCGTGCTACGTACTAAGAAATACACAAAACCTTTCGTACCTGAAGCGTCCAGCTTCCGGTTTCCCGACTTGTTAGGAACTCAAATGAACCTGCGTAATTAACTTCATTGTATGTGAATGCAGGACTTGCGTCGACTCTAGCTTTATGTAGTATTCCCATCGTTTGAATATATATGTCTTTTTACAGCTTATTCTGGTATTCAGAATTGTCGACGAATTGTCTGAAATGTTACTGAGTTTTCACTATGCAATGTCGTCTTCAGCTGTAACCTGCAGTGCATTTTTACCATTTGTATTTGCATTATTACCTTGTGTGTTCGGAAAAATTTTAACGTCTCGCTATCAAGATAGTTTCTTGTGTGAAATACGTTTCCTGTGTGTGCTTTATTAATTTCTAAAGTGATCTTCTATTTTCTTCTATAGTCAAATTTCCAGTTTGTTATCGGTGTTTCTTTTTCCGAAATTGTCAATGACTCGAAAATTATACCCTAGCACACACTGAACTCGGCTGAGTGCTGAAGATTTCATTAATATGATAGTGCATACGTTATCATCATTTTGTTGTTGTTACGTTGCAACTTGAAGTGGTATCCTTTTGAGATTTAGCTCGGTATGAAACATTTCTTATGCAAGGCGACTGAAGGTGCTTTCACGGAATTATTCCGGACCACTAAATTTTGCGAATTTGTCATATCCTGTGGTGACATATTTCGGTATGCAATATCGGCTAGGTTCCCTTGCCTTTGGCATGATGCAAACGGTTCGGTTTTGTCACCGATTATATTAGCGAGACTCTATTTACCACAAATGTTTCTCAACTAGGAAGACCTCCTTAAATTCATATTATTAATTAATAATAATCGTTTGCACAACAATCCAATTGGATCAGGGCCTTGAAGTGTGTTAGAGCACTTCATTCACGAAAGTAACAGTACACTATAAGATAACCTGTAAGAGGCAATGCGAGCGCAATGCTGTCGCCCGAGATTATTACTCTAGTTTCTCACTCTCTGACTCAGGTACTCATACACAGCTGAGTTGACTGGTATCCGACGTCAAATCACGATACAAATCACACTGCCACCAGTGAAATTTGAACCGTGACCTTCCGTACGACAGCCTTGTGCTCTAACCACTTAGCTACCCGGACACACACAATTCATACTATTACATTTCCAAATTTCCGGTTTCATTAGCTCATTGTTTGTTTGGCTCTGACAAAAAAAAATTAGTGCGTCAGACGCCACAAAGGCTCTGTCGGTTGTTGATAGCAGCATTAGCCAATTCTACTGAAGCTCCTATTGCCAGTTTCAAGGAGAAATTTATCCAATCGCAATACTCTATGCCCCTCACATCTGTTGTTTCTCTATAGATCAGAGGAATTGGTCTATGAGCTGCACTTGCACATTACAGCGGTCTAAATACATATATGCAAGGGCTGCATATTGAGTAATACATCAAAGCTGCACCGGATGGCATGTTCACAGCACCGGTAGTACCTAGACATACAATTCTTTGCAGTAAGGCTAGACTATGGTGACAATTCTTTTGCCTCATCTGAACGCACCGCACTACGGATGCATAGGGGAACACGGGCATAATTATAGTAAAAAAGATCTACCTTACTACATGAGGCCTAAGTCCCCATGTCGAGGTTGTAGGAGCTCGTTTTGTCTTTGCTTCTACATGTTCGTTTTTAGATAGTGATAATGACCATCTGATTTAGTGACACCGGAGTGGCTTGATGAAGTTTCGTGTATGGTAATCCCGGAAAATCAACACTTATCCATTTGGTTTGCGTAGGGCCGTAGAGAGAAAATTCGGGCCCGGGATGGAAATTACATGGACCTGGGGTGAAAATTATGGGCATCCCACTGTTGCCCCTTTTTTAATTAAAATTTATATTGCAGGTCCCTGAGAAAATGCCTGGGTCCCTTTTCCACCTCCCACTCGTCCGGCGTGGGTTTGCGAATAATTAAGCCGGACCGACGATGCTGAAAACATTGGAAGCCCGAGTGAAGTGGCGAACCCAGAAAACAACAATTCCATAAATAAAATCGTTTTGGTCGATTTGACAGTGAGAAGGTGCGAGATAGCAGAGATTGTGAAGATGGCACTACGATAACTTCATGTTATTTTACATAAGAATTTCAGAATGAAGAAGCTGTTGTTGTGATGGGTCTTCGTCGTCGCAGAGATATTTACGGCGATTCAAGAGGAGTAATTCATGCATTGGTATGTGAGAACGGATGAAACATAAATCCACAACAATGCTGAACGGCCACATATGAAGAGGAGAAAACTTTTGTTCCATCAAGACAATACACTGTGTCTCAAACCAGTCTATCTATCAAATTCGTGAATTACATTTCCCACTGCCCATTGCCCACTGTTTTTCCAGATTTAGCTCCCAACCAACGACTTCTCGCTTTTCCCAGCATTCAAAAGAACAGAAAGATATTTGGACCAAATAACGAATGCCACTGACGGGGAGCCACTAATGGACAATTTTTCGCAAGTTGCTGGAATTTTGACTTTTGATTGAAATCTGGAGTGAACAAGTTTGAAATATCTTAGTGGATTTTGTCTGCACTCTAATAAAAATATGGAGCAACTATGACGGTTGCTAATTGTATCGGCCATACGGCGAGGAGCGAGTGTAAGAGCTTTCGAGGGTTGATGTCTTTTAATATGCCCATTGTGGGTTTTGTTTGAGAAAGAAGATGTTATTCATTTATTTCTCTGAGAACCATTATACGGTCTTAATTTATGTACAATTTAAATGTTACACGAATGTAAATGCATGTAAATTCTTGGTCGAATAAGATGTAAAAATGTTCTGGCCATATTTAAGACAATAGACCATTTCCAACTTCGGATTCAAGTTATTCTCCAACAGTTGTTCATATACGCTCTATACTTACGCATTTTTGTTTCAGGTCAGTTGAATTGCGGTTGAGTCAAAATTGACCGAGCTGCCTTTAATTTCTATACCTATTTGTAATCGTTTGTTTTGTTGTTATTGATGAAGCTTGATTTCTGTTTGCGTATACTGTACTGGTTAATTTGCATCTAGCTTTGGTCATGAAATCGCCGTTCGCTGCTAAATGGCGCTGTAGTACGGTGTAGCACTAAATCTATCGAAATTGCTTCACAGTCTTGGCTTGCAGAGAAGCAGTGACTGAATGGTAATCCACTTTTGCTCCACTGCATGTGTGTATGGGTCTTATGGTTGCCTAAGTGGGGCATGGTCCATCAAACGTGGTTACGCACTTCTGGCACTGTACTTCAATTCTACCCAAAATTCTTGAGGAACCTATTTCAAATAGAAAGTGTTTTGTCAATTTCTGGACAAAATAACAAATGTGAATTAAGCGCCGTTAATAAAACTGATATGACGTTATGGTAGAAGCGATGAGATAATATGGACAAGTAATTCGTACTGACGATAACACGCTATTTAAGGTTGACCTGATTATCTAAATCGAAGAAAACCGACCGAACGAAGCAGCGACGTCTTAGTATGCTAGGTGGCAATTTGAGAAACTCTCATTCACCTGACTGAAATAAGCGGAGAATCAGACCCAACCGAGTCAACCCCGATTACAGCGGGGTATGTGAAGCCACTCCTGTATTTCTGGCCATATCCTCGCGGGAGCCATCTGGGCTACCATGGATATTGTTGCGATTGCCTAGTTCTAATTTGTCCCTAAACTCAGTCTCCTCTCTGCGAGATCATGGGGTCTGATAATTACGTTGATAGCGCCGTTCAAAAGACTCCTGCTAAAAAGCATCATTGAATTGACTCAGGGATCTCTATGAAAGAAACATGACGTTTATCGTAAGAAATATACCATTAATTTTGCAGGGAATAAATTATGATGACTGATATATAGTGCGGTGCAATATTTTTCGATAAATCAAATTTTAATAATTTTATCATAAAAAATCTAATTTTTGGTTACTGCTAGGACAATGTAAATGGCTTAAGGAAGGACATTATTAGATAACGAAATTTATTTTAAAATTAGTTAAGACTTCGCCACACACAACCCGATCTCTCGCAGAGACCCACTCTAGATCGCGGTGGTCAGCGATCTATTCACACAAGTTTAGAGAATTGGTGAGCGATCTGTTCAGTGCAATGAGCTGATGAAAAAAAGGTAATATTTTTACTTTTTATGATAAAGTAGTAAAACATTAGACCTTTATATTGTTTATAAAATATTTTTCCATTTCCCAGGGTAGATGGGAGGCAGCGTCTGATGAGTTATCTTTGCCCTGGACGAAACCGCAAGTCATAGAATATAATAATTTATTAAATTAAATAATGAGATAAAATTAATGGGCACCATCGATTTTTCCCAGGTCCATTTATACCAAATGGTAAAAGTTGGTATAAAACTTTATAGTAAAATATTGGAAAAATTCTGAATTTTAAATAGAAAATTCTGATTTTGGAACGAAAAAGTCTGAATTTGAAATAGAAAATTTTGAAATTGGTTTTGAAAAGTTAATTGGCATTATATGAGTTCCATTCTCCCCTTCGCGGGGCATAGAGCGACAACTAGGCCTAACCGCTACAGCGTACAGTTCGCCGAAATGCGCTTCCACCATCCCCAGGAGTTGCCGAAGCGCTACCACTCCTCCTCTACTATTCTGCGACAAGTGCTCCAGGCTACTCACTCGCCGCTCATCTTGTCAAAATATCCCCCTTATATATGTCATTGCTCTGTTAATATACCGTAAAATAGCAAATAAAAATCAAATTACATCTACAAAATCAATAAAACCCATTGTGCTTAAGTAGCTTTCACACTACAAAGACAATATGGAAGCAATTGCATTGAGCAAACAATTGTACATTTGTTACTCCTATGGTCAGATCTGTAGTGTAGTTTTGGTGAAGGAAGGATAAGGTAGTCAATTGAGTCCTTGCATGCCCTCTCGCCAAAGCAGCATCGAAAACGTCACCGATAACGAGAAGCAAGGAGACTTTGGTGGATTCGGTTCTGTACTTTCAATTCCTTTGAGATCTTACCACAATGTAGCGTATGACATTTTGTCATGTGTCGTTCTGATAATAATGATTAGTTACACTTCAGATACACTTCTTATTGCAACTGCTGAAAACTTTCTCGAAATCGACGAAATGCAGGTGGAACTAGGTTTTTAACTTCACACCCTGCTTCCAATGATTCTAAGGATGTTAATATGCCTGGTTCATGAGGGTCCAGAAAGGAAATCATCCTGCTCTGTGTCGGTCAAGCTTTAGAAATGTTCTTCGATGTGCTCCACGATTAAGTGGCTAGTGCCCGCCTTATGTCGTTTGTTCAGCAAAAAAGTTTTCTTGTTGTGGATGCCCGTATTAAATTTGGGGGGCCAACCTTCGGTATTCTGCAAGTACATGGAATAGCGCCACGCAGGCGAAGGCAAAAGACCATTAAATGATAGTTTCTTCCAAGGCCGATGTCAGGACCTCTTTTATTATACATATTCAGAAACTTTAAAGAACCATTGCGATGTGATCGACTTGAATTGAAGTTTGGTGAGGGTCAGTGAAACCTAATTGAACTTGCGGCAGGCTCTGCATTTGAAAAATGTGCCGCCTATAATAAGGCCGTGAAAGTTGTAGAAATCTGCAAATCTTTGACCATTATTGTTAGGGTCACCAACACTATGTCTCCCCGTTATGTGCTCGAGCAGGGGGTTGAGAGAATCCATTTAGGCATTCAAATCACCTGTCACGATCACAATTATCACCTATAGGAAGTCCCTTCTGAACTGCACAGTAGTGAATGTTGCTGCAGCCAACATTTAATAATTGTCAGTCTTATTTTGACAACTATGATAACTTCCCAGAGTCCAAAAACACTGTGCCGCAAGATGAAGATGAGTATTCTCCAGGATCTTACCATTGCACTTAGGCAGAGAATGTCCAGCCTATATCGTTGGAATTTTTGTTCAGAAAACGAGGATTCTGGAATTGAAAACTGTTTTCGATAACCTGCGGGGTCATTTCCATTGCGAGGTATTTTTAACTTTTTGGTAACCAAATTGTTTCTGAATTTAGAGGTTACTTGCTCAAAAATGCCTCTCTCTTTTAGTAGCTTTTTACTACAGACAATGTAAACACATCAAAGGGCTAAAGTGATGATAATGCTTAATAGTGTTGCTGGCGGAAAAATTTTGTAAGTGTCCACAAATGTCGGAGTTGGTCTTTAAAACTACGATCCGTGTACATTGTGTTTCTTTTGTAGCAAATAAATGGTTGTGTATGTACCTGAAATCTACGACCTACAATAGAAGGCATTCTGAGTATCTTAGGATTATAAATTTAATGACTGGGTCTTACCAAATTTAAAATCTCATTGAACATTTCCTGTTGGTCCAATTGCCATTGACAATAGGTGAAAGATTTCCAACATGTTTTTACCGTGCACCCTACAATCTCCGTTTTTTCCAGGATGTTCGAATCAATCGCCCGTAGTGGAAAATCTTGTTTTCGCATTTTCTCGCTTGTCACAACTACTAGCAAAGGTATAGCATTTTCGCGCACGGGCTTATTCGTTTGAACAGTTGCATAAGCAGCCGGTGTTGCAATTTCTGAGATTTCGTCCTGTCTCTTTATTGTCTTTTTTGTTTTCGGGGCGTAATGGAAATAGGCTGGAATAAAATTTTTGGAACAGTACGTCGGAAGTGTAATGGGTTCCATCTGAAATTCCCTTAGTTATACTATCAATGATAATATTAATCACTAATTAAATAATCAAAAATTTATTTTTATGTAGATTTTATTGTATACCGACGATAAGAAGTGAAGAGAGAAGAGAAGAAATATATGTGCCAGTATTATTATATAATATCCACTCATGCATACTACATGTATCTATCCTGTGCATATTTTTACCACCCTTAAAGTTGGGATCGAAAAATGTTATACATGTATATTATTATATATTCCCGGCTATGGAAACACCCTAAACATTCTGTTCCGAACACCCTATTGACCGCCCATTTACCTGCAGTCTGACAGTACTTTATACGAAAAAGAATGTGACCAAAAATTAGCATTAATCCTCCAAAAGTAAACACTTCAAATTTCGATTTGCAAACAAAAACAAAACTGCCTACCTGGGACCCAACTGCTGGTGCCACTGTGTCTGTAACTGCATTACATACCTCCGTTTCTTTCGTATGACATCCCTTCTGTTGACAGGATAAAGTACTCCTTTCAATTATGTCTTTCGAAGGGTATATATGAAAAGAACCCTATCCACGCTCGTTCGCTGTGCGTCCGTTCGCTCGGTCTTTTCCATTCTGCTCTTTTTGTTGTAATTCACACCTCCCCCGTATTTAACGACCGCGATTTTTTCCATTCTCTGCCGGGACTACTTCCGGAGTCCTCATTTTAGGTATCCATTTACATCCAATTCGAAAAATGTTCTCATTTGTTTTAAATGGAAATTTAGGTACACAAGAAAGGGAGTGGGTAAAAGCGCTCAACGAAAAAACGGCAGATCCTGAATATTTCCCGCCGCCGAAAAGTTTCCTTGAATAATTTTTGTTTTGCCAGGGGATGGAATTGTGAATTTGCTTGCATTCCATATCCATCTGCCCAAACTTCGGCTTTGTATATACGATTCTGAAAAAATGTAAATAGACGCCTCGTCCTTCCCCGATCTGAACTGTTCCTGGAGCGACAGTGTTGCACTGTAAATAGCACATCCGAAGGGGTCGTTGTTGAAGGTAAACAACCGCCAACTCCCATAGGAAAGCTGTAGTCACCAGCACATGTCCTTACGAATACAAAAGCACATGAACGAATATACTGGATGCTTCAGAGCATTATGTATACGGTGTGTATTATCCTGGTTCTGGTATTGAGAAGGAGGAAATGACGGGATGAGACAGGGGAAGTGCGGTAGTCAGTACGGGTTAGGGGAGAAAATTTCAATATCGGTTTAGGAACAGGACAGGACATGTCTCCTTCAGCTGCTCAAATTGCAATTAGAAGAGATTTGCGAGCTCTGCAATTCCGACAAGAAGGATAATGTAGCTCTAGAAAGTGTTAGTAGGAGAAGAGATGGCGGGGTTGAGTGATTGAACCAACCAGGACGGAGTGGTGATGTAGTATTCTGGAGAAGTTAGCTGCTACCGCTAGCGTTGGAGTATAATACATTCGCGTTTTGCTTTCTTTAATGCTTTCTTTGATTCAAATGCTCCTTGGTAGTGCCTTTTGTGTTACCAAAAAGTTCTAATGTACATCAATCATTGATAGAGGAAGTGGCTTTTGGCAGATCAAAATGCGATGATGAGGGTTGAATTGAGTTTATACAAAACACAGCGAATCTACGGGGATGGTTGCTATGTATTGGTTGGAGATTTTCGTAGTTCCTTTTGACGATGTTTCGAGGCAAAAAGCATAACAGACGCTAGGGACGCTCCTATCACGTTATCCTTTGTTATATATCTTTGGTGGCCCCTTCCTTCAGTCTCCCTTCAATTTATCTGTTTTACATTTACTTACCAAGGGGTTTGTGCTATATCGAGTGTGGCAATATAATTTGTTAATGGCACTTAATGGTTCCTTGTAATCCCCTTGGTTTTCCGAACTTTCCGCTTGTGTTTTGCAGAGGCTACTTATGATTGAAACTCTCTTCAGTTCACAACTGAGGTTATCTCTCGGCTAGATAGTAACACTTCGTGATGATTAAAGGAACTTCTGATTGTATTTATCCTCGATATGATAGAATGAGTGTGATCAGCGGATGTGACGAATTGTGAACGACGTTGAGCATTTTAAAGAATGCATTATTAATTGTACATGCTTTAATGAACATTTATCATCTGCTTATGAAAGGTACTCAGTTGGAAACAAACACAAACAAATTAACGTTTTTGGTTTCTCTTTGACGTTCGGTGGGGGATTGAGAACTTGTTTTATTACATTGTACTGATCTGATAAATTTTCTACATACATAATACGCTTCAATATTTTATGAATCCTTTTCTTTAATATGCACTCGACCAATTTGCATTGCTACGACTACAGCAATAAATTTCCTCAGTGAAAGTGAAATAATCGTTGGCGCAACAATCCTTATTGGATCAGGGCCTTGAAGTGTGTTAGAGTGAAATGGTTCAACTATATGTTGAGAATGAGTGACCAAAACCTCCAATGTTCTCATCAAATTTATCCTTTATTTTATTGGAATTTCTACTCCGGGCCTCCGAGAAGACTCCGGTTCCGGGGGGAATCACTCCCTTTCTATTCCCTTCTTGACTGACCTGGATACAGCACAGTCCTGTACACTGACGGAGGGAGCTTCAGGAAGTCCTCTTTTCCCTTTTCCACCCTAATTATAGACTGGGAAACTACACGCAGCGGAGTTCATGTATGATGTTACTGCAGCTTGAGGTTGTGAAAGGTCTTCGTATAGCTCAGCGAATCCAAAATGCGACGAGGATCTTACTGATCGCAACTGAACTCCAGCAATTCCATTCCTGTCATAAAGCCACTTAGATTTCGACTAATGGGTGGAACATACATAGTTAGAGAGTTCTATTAAACGCTGAGATTTCTATTGGACGCTATAAATGGGGACAAACACGACGCGCTCATACCGCGACTAGGTACCAGAACCACATGTCAGCATTGCAGTTTGTGCAGAACTTCTGCTTCTGCTTATTCGAACATCTTAGGAATTTGAGATGCAGGAAGTGCATTCAAGAAAATTTTGAAATCTAAAGCCATCTTTCTTCAAACAGGTCTGTTTGCTGCGTCATCGAATCATAGATCTTGTCCAAATAGTTCAGAATTTGGAAAATGAGCGAAGGAGACTGTAAATACTAACAAAATTAGGTTCTCAGTACGGGAGGTCCTCATACTTTTCCTATTTGCATTAATGATCAGAATATGAACGGCATTGTTTCTGCCAACGGTGGCATCTAGCTTGAAAGTGCAGCCATGTCAATACTAATGTAGGTATCTCAACACCAAAATCAAGCTAAGGCTGTTCAGGGCCCATGTGCTTTGTACTGCTATTTGAGAGTAGCATCCGGAAAGTAACTCCCACTGTTACTCAGAAGCTTTTGTCTACGTCGTTTGGAAAAAAGAAGCAAGAAAAAGTACGTCGGTTTAAAGGTCGGATACTAATAGATAGATCAAACTTTGAGAAAATGAAGCAATTCCATTGCGGATTATGTCATGCAATGTAATCCACTTTGCTAGTATTGTCAACGAGTGTGTCGTCCTAAAGTTACGCGGCGTAATACATTAGTGAGAAGGGGATAAGGCCTTCGAAAAGTCTTGGGGAACCGAAGCGCTCTGATAACGAGCTTCCATAAATGTGGTGAATTGCTAACCACTATATAGGGGTTTATGGCAACCATATTTCCCATCTTCATTGATGATTAGATGCTCTACCTATGATTTGCGGCATTCGATTTGTCTGTTGGTCTTAGTTATACGACTACGTCCTCTAATTTCATATTGCCAGAAGCGATACCCCCGTTTGCTTTTCTAAAAAATACCCTTGTGGGTATGTTTTCTTTGACTATTGACTTGACTTTGAGTATTATTATCGACCACCTGTCCTTCATATCTACAACAGAACGGATGCAATCTGACATACCGTTCGCCCCAGTACGTAATAATCCTGGTATTTTTTTATGGATCTTGCCTTCAAAAGCTTTAAATATTCTTTTTTATGGCTGAAGGTCCAAAATCGTTGTATTTATCATCTCAGCTCAGCTCTCTCACTGGTGGCAGAGGGATTTGTTATCGTGACTGAATGTCGGATACCAGCCGAATCAGCTGTGAGTGAGTACCTGAGTCAAATCAGGGTAATAACCTCGGGTGAGTGCAATGCTGACCACATTGCCTCTTACAGTGCACTGTAGTGTACCGTTACGGTCTTGAATGAAATACACTAACACACTTCAAGGTTCGGATCCAATATGGATTGTTGCCCCAAGGATTGTTATTATTATTATTATTTAACGAACTACCATTTTGCTCACTTATAGGCCTGATCTAGATGGAGTCAAGTGGCTCCCAAATCATCATCCAGCGCATCAAGCCAACGTTGTTTCGGACGACTTTTTGGTCCTATTGACTTCGATGGTCAAACCAATCCTAAGGAAAGATCATGACGTGTTACGTCACTTGTCCAACGCAATATTTTCGCCTCCATTACCGCGAGACGCCTTTCATTGACTTTTGTAGTCGACCAGAATTTAGAATTACAAAGCGGTAAATTCTAGATTTGAGACTTTCGGTGATACATAGATCATAAAAAAACGCCAGTTGTGCAACGCGACTTCATTCAGGTTGTGCTAATGCGTGAAGCAATTTCATGATGCAATTCATCATTGGCTGATACCATTTATCTGAGATATATACACTGCTTATATTATAAATAACTAAATTGCGGTCGGTCGTCAAATATTCTGTTTTGTGTAGACTGAATCTGAGACCGTGTTGGGTGAGGAGATCATTCAAGTTGGACAAGTCGCTTGAGACCAATTTTGTTATTAGACGCTAGGAAAACGTCATTTGCATAAAGCAGTGTATATGGCGTTGGTCGTTGGATGTTTCGTGTGACAGTGTCCATAACTAGCTCGAATCGCGGGATCCTGGTTGAACAACTTAACCAAGTCCACTGACACTAGTTAACCAAGTCCACTGGCGCTAGTTGTTGGCACAGAGTACATCAGGTGAGTTTTTGTGTCACACTCCAGAAATACAATGCAGAGAGGCTGAAGCTGCGTAGTTCCTCAGTTATTGGCAAACCCTGCTTGGTTCACTGTTATTTGAATTTTAGTGCGGATGGGGTTATCAAAAATGCATTTGAAAATCTCCATGGTATGGGTAACAACCAGATCGGAAGGTAGTTTAAGTATTCTGTTGGATTGCCTTTCCTTTTTCCATATTGGATTCTACCCTTCTCAATAACGCGATTGAAGAACTCACCGAACCACAGTGTTGGGTGCCAACTCTTCACTTTCTAGACCTCAGCTGCGTTGTCGTCAGGCCCTGTTATTTTCCCCGATTACAGTCGTTTGATTGCTATCGTCACTTCTGTGGCGCTGACAGGTGTATTGTTTCAAATTTTGTAATGGATTGCTCAGATAACGTCCATCGCGCTCTTTGCTCTCTCGTTCACATTCTTGTAAATTTGCCAAATGGCCAGTGTTATATCCCCGAGAAATTTATGGTAGAGAGGTTTCTTCTAGCGCTGCTTAATAGTATAAAAACTTTCGGTTGTGTTAGGCTGGACACGTTAGCTGCTGGATGGTATGAATAGAGTTTTAGAAAGTGCAATGTCGAGACCATATAGAGTGCGTGAGGGTTTGTTTGCCTCGGAATAATTTACTTATGTTTTCACGCCGTCCATGGGTTAAGAACTCCGGATTGAAGTGAACACCCCCGATTGAGGTGAATTTGACTGGAGATAGCAGAAGTTAAGACGCCCTAAAGCCTCCTCCATTATCTGCTGCAATGAAACTTATGGAGTTAAATGTAGTCCCCATGTAGGTTTCACACGCTAAACGTGCTATATATTAAGAGTTGGTATATACCTTCAAGCGACTAAAAATCAGTTATAATGTAAACATTATACAGGATGACACCAACTGGCGCAGCGGCTTGTTAATAAAAAAAGGCTACAGTCGGAAAGGCCAGGGTTGCTTTGTGAAAGGTTAATAATGATATTGGCAAGGGGAGTCACATTATATCCTAAAAGAACTATTGTGCCCCTTTACTGGTTATAGTGTACAAACTATATAATCTTATAACCGATAGAAACTTTATAATGCGGCCTACTTCCAATTAATTCAACCTCGCATCTGGTATTAAGTATTCTCCCAGGTACCCAAACCTACTTTGCACAAGTGCCAGATACGGTCCCAAACCATGTGGGTTTCATCATTGTCTTCACAAAATCTACAGGCAGTGTCGCCTGTTTGAAGTTTATGTAACCCCTGGCTGCTGTACTGAGTTCGGTCCCGCCTATTGAGATTACTGCGCCATAGGCGTTACTATTGCAGTGTAAATTCAGTGCAGCTTTTTCGGGGTGCATCCCCATTTTTACTCGCTATGGACCTACAAGTTATCGGAGTCCTTGTGCCATCCCAACATATGTTTTCACCGTGTGTCTTTCAGAATAGTTTCTGATCTAGTATGATTTCTAAATATTTGATCTCTGCTACTCATTTAATCTCCATGCCTTGTAATTTAATGGATCTCAGGTGATCAAGCTTACGTTTCCCACTGAATGGTACTATATTGGCCTTGGATGGATTTATGCGCAATCAAGTCTTCCTCCACCATGGATTACTGATTCGCAGTGCGGTTTGGACTCTGCCTCATAGAGGATACCCTGTGTGACAGAACAGAATATTTGCTTAGAATATCATCCGCGTAACCCTCAACCTCTCTAACATTCCGCCCATTCAGAATGCCAGGGTGTTTCTTAGTCCCTTACGGTATTAACATGTGCGATGTGTTATCGAACGCTCCTTCGATGTCTGAAAACGCACACAGTGCTATTTCCTTTGTTTTTATGGCATGCCGTACTACATTCGTCAACTGATATAGGTCAGGTTCGACTGTTCATCCTGCCCGGTAAGCTTGCTGACATGGATGTAGAGGATTACTCATTAGAAGGTTAGTTCTTATATAGTTGTCTATGACCTTCTTCGCCGTTTTAGGTATTGGCAAATTGGCCCGAAAGATTTAGGGTGAGAGTATTGTTTTTACCTGCTTTCGGAATAAAGATAACTCTTGTCCTCCATGCGTTGGTATACATTCCAAGGCTATACTGCCTCTTAGGAGATATCCTAAGATGATTTTAAGCCTGCTCTGAAGTGCAGGGAAAATGCCATCTACTCCGGGTGATTTCAGTGGTTTAAAGGTTCCCACTGCGCATCTTATTCTAGCTTCTAGCAAGTAACATTTGCCTCCTTTCTGACCATTGTTGGGATGTCACGCAGGATGCTATTGTCTTCCGCCGTGGGATAGGACCCCGGGAAATGCGTTCTGAGAAGCAGATGTACTCTATCCTTCTCATTCTCAGTAAACGTCCTATTTTCCTTCTTCAGACAGATAGATTTTGCTGCCTTGTCCTTGGCTATAGCTATTTATAGTCTGGATGCTTTTGCGGTTTGTTCTATCCCCTCAAAGAATTCTCCGAAGCTCTTTCGTTTTGCTCTGCTGATCGCGTTATAATTTGTGTCAGTGATCTTTTGTACCAGTTCTCGCCAGTTCCCGGTTTGTTTCACTCGGTTCAAGAGTTTTAACAACCTCCTTTCTCATTCTGACTAAGTTCCTGCTCCACTAGGGTATATTCCTTGATGGCGTGACTGTCTGTCATATGCACCACCGCTTCTAGTTCTATTTGGCTCCTGATGTCTGCTCTCACCTGTAGATGAGCTAAATTGTCAGTCAGGTGTCTTGTGTAGGAGTCCCAGTCTGTTCTCCTGGGATTCATTATTAGTCTATCTATTTCCGAATTGCCCTCAATGTCGAATCTAATTATTCTCTGATCCGACATAGAGGGTTCATCCGATACCCTCCAATTCCATCAGTGATGGTGACCTGCTCGTGATGAATATTGGGGGTACTCTCTACGTTATGTATTTCTAGCTTATTACCGAGGATGAATTCCAGAAGGTACTCAAATCTGCGATTAATGTTGCTGTTTCACCAGACCTCACGATCGCAGCCGAGAAAAAGTGGTAGTGTTTTCATCTCGTAGAACTTCGATAGTCTAACGAGTAAATCTATTGGGATCTGGGTGACGTCTCCTAGAAACTATCCTGATGCCACGACTGCCTCTGGAATTGTTCCCCGAGCTTCCAGTAAGACTTGGACAATCACGGGGTCTCCAGTTAGAAACTCAGAAAGACTTACGTATTTTAAATTTCTTTTGAGAATGATGCAAACTCCAGATTTTTCACAAGAGGGATCTCAAATTACGTCCACGGTTCTTGAGTTAGCACTATTGTCATGTTATCCTTAAAACTTGCCACTGCAATTACTGCAGATGCAGCTTTTGTATGGCGAAGGATTACCTGGGCTATTTTAGTGCCTGGAGCTCTTCTTCAATGTCAGAGTATTGTCTTCTTCTTCCGACATGGTACTACCTTGGGTTTCGCGCCCGAATTAAGCTCTAGAAGGTCAAGGTCAACTTCGTTCAGCTGTAGGCACCAGGGGGGGCCTCAGTAGGCTTCCTACCTGATGTGTCCCCGAAGTATCTTTCCTCAGTTTCTCCCTGTACACGTGGACAGGTATGCTATCAAATCTATAATTGATGAGGCAGGTTAAACGTCGTACCTACCCTCAGGGATCGGTCGTCTACCCCGATCGTGAGCAGTTTGCCTTTGCCCTCTCCATTGGGCAAATAACTCTCCATAATCGCATGTGGAGATGTTTTGAGTGATAAGGGGCGTAGAAGCTTCCCTGTTTTAATCGCCGCGGCTTTGGGTAGATAAACAGCAACCATGTGTATCCCTGGTATATCATCCCCCGCCCATATCGACAGTTCTGATCCCTTACATCCTGGCAATCTAGGGACTATTGTCCTAAGCCGGTCCGCCGTGTCCTCTGTCAACCAGTCTACCCGTATAAGGCCTGGTCAAAAGCGTATGCCGGTGAACATGAGCTCCTTATTCCATCCCTCACATATCTTTTTAGTATTTAATAAATTATATTTTATTTTAAAAAACAAAATTCTATTCATAAATCAATACATTTCATAAAAACTTGTTTAAATTCAAATCGTAAGCGGAGTGCGGATGTCGATCGCTTTTTTGGGGTAGTTCATCAATAGTAGGTAGAAGTCTAGTAATTATTATTATTATATTTTTTTTATATATATGACATTCTGCCGTCCACTCATGGCACTCTGCTCTCCGCTCCTGTGGCGAGGTCTAAACTGAGTGGAGAGCGCCGTTGGCGTCATCTGTCCGCTCGCATTTGCAACATTCAAAATAAATTTTGAATGCCGCGAACCCTGCCGCGCCACATCTTCATGACGATCTTCTTTTTCTTCAGCCTTTGTTCCGTTCACAAGGGGGGTGGGCTCGACACATTTTCATGATGTTGAGATCCTCAAATATTTCCTGCTTCTGACGAGTGAGTATTTGCCCGGGGAACACTTGCGGCAGTATGGCTGGTCGAATGCTCTTTGCCGCATTAGCATAGCTAACTGCGGGTCTCCTGGCTCCTGCCTTCATCCTTGATCGCCCTTACTTGGGCTCGAATTCAGGTTTCTTGGGAGTATTTCCTTCATGGAGACTGATTCTCTGCTCTACTCACCGCTATTTTCGGCTGATGCTGTATGCTTAGGCCTGTTCGAAGCCTGCTCAAAGGCCACCTTTGGTTTCAGGCTGTTGTTCAGATAGCGACGATACGATTTAGCACCGACACTATTGATTTCTGTTTCCTTTCTGAAGTCTGGTATCCTAAAATCAGACGTACCCTTGCTTGTTTTTAAGTGGGGATTTTTGTTGGTTGCAGTCTTGCAGTAGACCAGTAATGGCCTTCGTTTTATTGCTACACCTCACAACTTTTCCTTTCTTGGGGGTAGCCACTTGTCTTAGTATTGCGGAGATTCGCCTCGGCTGATGTACCAGTTCGTGTGCCCCCGCTTGGTTATTGTATGTCTTTTTTGTGTCTTTGTTCTTTTGTATTTATTTGAATCCCACGGGTTGGAAGGTCCGCCGTGGTGACCAGATATCGGGGAAGCTCCGTTAGAATACATTCAGTTATTTCCGAATGCAAATTATCCAATGAGTGCGGTTCGTATAACAACCTGGATTAGAGGAGGTGTTTTTCGATAACCCGGTCTAGACCTGTAGAGTTTTGTTAATAGTAAGGTCACCTCGTACAGGGAATGGCTGTCACCACCCACTAACGGTCTTGGTAGACAAGAGGCTTGGCTCCTATGGGGCCACATATCAGCCACAGAGCGGGATAGGTTGGCTCCCAGACGACTATTCCGCATCAGTCCATCCTTGAGTCAACTGTTTGAACCCTTATGGATTTACTCAAAAACGGTTACGAAATTCGGTAAGAAGATGTGGTCCATGAATCCCCCCTACATATGGGGGGGGGCGGTCATGTGAAAGGTTGGGTTGTTTTTCCCCAAATATGGTCATGTGGGGTATCTAATGAAAGGGCTCGATTAGTAATTTTCGGAAATGGTCTTGTTTCTTATATTAATAATAATAATAATCGTTGGTGCGAAAATTCAATTGGATCAGGGTCTTCAAGTGTATTAGAGCACTTCATTCAAGACCGTAACGGTATACCACAGGATTACATAGGAGGCAATGTGGTCAGCACTCCGCCCGCTCGAGATTATTACTCTGTTTTCACGATACCAACTCCACTGTCACCAGTGAGATTTGAACCGCGGCCTTCCGTACGGCAGCGTTGTGCTCTAACCACTCAGCTAATCGGTAGTTTTGGATGAAACATAGACGAGTCAGGGCTCAAAATGTGCGCCCAAAAATGTGAAGCTGGTCTCGCTCTCAGAACCTATCCACTCGAAAAATCTGAAAAAAATCACAGTGGTGCATCTCTCTGAAATCTAGGCCTCAAAATACGTCCGTTTCCGATATTTTGGTATATTATTATATTTATTTATTTAAATTTATTATATTTAAGTATATTTTGGAAATTTACCCGGCAATGCCCTTTAAGTTGATCCTAGAAGTACAAAATTTTGTTAGGCATAAGGCACAATTTGGCCAAGTTTGAAGAAAGTATCACTATTATAGAAGGTGAAACTTTTCCATTTTTTGTGAATTTCATGCATTCTCAAACGTGTATGATGTCATCATGACGTATCACTTCGTCAATGCCAAAACAAAGTGATCTCATCTGAATGGGGGATGCAAAGAATCATTTTGTTCTAGTTTTTCTGCCATTTGTATATCAAGTACTCCATACAGATCCATATATGTATGTAGGTATATATATGTACTAATGAAGTTTGCGGATAGTGTCTAATTCAGATAGATATATTTACATATTAAACCAGCAGTATTTAACGTACGTACTATATGTATGCTTTTGTGCACGAAGTAAATCGGAAATACGGGCATTATCAGTTTATATACGTGCATGTGTATGTATAGAATTCGGTAATAGGCGGTTTGTTTGTTTAGAATGAGGTTACTATCATTGTCTATAATAAGTACGTATATCTTGTAGTTTGGAAAAAAAGGAATATGTTGGGTTTGTAGCTATATACGGATAGAAAAATGTGCGTAGAAGTTTCTCACATAAGATGAACACGAAACCTTTATACCCCAAGCGCTAGTTTCTGGTATTTTGACTTCTTTATTGTTTTTTTTGCGTCACGACACATACCGTCTAAAACGAAGAGAAGCTTAAAACTATGGAAATTCTGAAAAAAATATCGCTTATTTTCAATTGTGCAGACAATTTGAAAACAGTTGAACACCTCCAACGTTCTGTTCGAAATAATCGTAGGGATTGAGAGATAATTTCAAAATTATTCCCTTCTTTAAGAGAGATGCCACAAAAATATACAAATTGCATTAATTTTTCCGAATTGTATTAACTGAAGGTTGGGGAAAAGAAGAATAATTCCATTCCAAACCTCATATTTCAATACCTATCCCTTTACTCTAGTACACCTCAATGTACGCAACTCGAATCGAAAATTACGTGATATCTCCCTTCTGATTATACGCATTTATGTATCTACACACGTTCATATATTCATTACAAATCGTTCTATCACACCGCGCCGACGCGTTGTTGTGATAAGCATGTCGATTCGACTCGGAAAGGAAACAACTCGAAAATAGGAAGCCGGGTGCTTCAGTTATACATGAAAGGCTCTGTGTTTTCTATCTGAATATGTGGATATGCCCTTCTGGGCAAACTATTCGCTATACCACAAAATCAATCACAAATCATAATTCATATCAGCGGAAAACACTCAAGTTTTTGCTTTAGTGTTAAAGAGGTGGAATACTTACCATTAAACATGTACTTTTTACTTATTGCAATGTTGTTAGAAAAAGATATATTGGCACCAAACTTTCGTACAAGTACAAAAACTTCGGAAAATAGACATACAAGGGTAGTTTTTAGCTGATGTTCAAAATAGAGAAAAGGAAGGCTTTTCAAATATATACAATATATGCACGTATTTTGAGCATAAAGCCGATCTTCTCATTTTAAATTGAAACCCTGAAACCAGTTCTTAAATTAGCCTCCAATAAACTAACTATAACAAAAAGAAAGGCACTTAGTCAAACAAGCTTTGATTCGAGTTGAATAAGGTTTTGTTTTAAACTAACCCCTTATAAGTGAAAGGGGAACGGGAAACAATTAGTCTACAAAATGATTCGAACCAGAGTTCTTGACCAGAATTTGGATCAGGTGAATGGCTATTACTATCAGAAATTAGAAGTCAGTTGTACATTCGCGTGGATGTTTGTCTATGCATTTTCGAAATATGGTATGGGAGAGAAAAGGTTACCTAATCCGATGATTATTAATATCAACGCTGGATTTACAACAGATGGGAGGGTTTCAATTCCGAATCTACTGCGTATATTTGACTTTTGAATAGAAACTGGTTTGTATTTTAATCAGGGAGCAAGCATTGGGATTAAAACTAAGAATAATTTTACATAAAGAAGCTTATAGTTAACACTCTTAATCAGAGTACTATTTCCAAGCAATGATAGTAGTGTTAGAGCGAAACCAACTGGAACTAGAAAAGGTAAGTAATCTGCATAACAGGTGCTCTACGTATCCAAAATTTTTCCAACCATGCGTTACTTGTGTGAACAGATGCCAGAAGAAACCCGCGCGTACCACGTGAACCTCAGTAACTTTACTAACCATCGTTGTGGAATACATACATAATGTACAAACGAATTTGAGTGTTGTTGATTTTATATCAATTTAAAAGGGGGTGCGAGTATTGATTGTGTTCTTCTCTGATAAGGAAACGATCCCTTTATATTAATATTAAATTTCACCGGATTTATAAAGCATCCACGTACATATATGCACGTACGATTAGTTTTCGGGTTTCGTCATAACATCCACATGTACATATTGTGTATGTTTGTATCAAGTATAAGAGAGTGTAGAATGCTTTTCGGTTGAGATATTACTATTTTATAGTATTATCTTCCACGAAATGTTGATCTGTTTAGTTTGTTGGCTGGACAGCTCTGCATTGGAACGCGTTTTGCAACATCTGACTATGAACTATGAGAATTTTGATATTGATGTTTATTGTGTTTTTCCCAATATTGGAATATTGGAATCTTGTCCTTCGATTTGCTGACCATGAGATTGTTGGAGCGTAATATTTGGAGGTTTTTTTAAAAAATTAAAGCCAATCAAGTAAGCAGCTTCCACAATTCGCGACTCAAATTGACTGAATACTAAAATGCTGGCTACAGAAGAGCTTTTAGTATCGAAACAACCGACCGATAGGACGTTAGTGCTTGAGTTTAATATAATTTTTAACTTACCTGTCCCTGTGTTGATTAAGCGTTGGTCTCTCAATCTTATTCCAGGTTCGAATCCGGCTTCGTCAAAGATGTTTGTTTTTATTTTTGTGTTGCCACGCAATTAATTTTGATGATAAAGAAACTCAAGCATGGTCTCATTGAAAATCAAACAATATGAAACCAAGTAGAGGGAATATTTGAGTGGACAACTGTTCCATTTGTACGTAGCTCTTGTGACGACTAAATGGACTGGGTGGAGTCAACGCGTCCTGGGGTTCCTTCTCAGTCCCTAACACGTCATTGCACAGAACTTCTGTCATTAGACCGATGCGTGAGCCTGCACTGGAACCTGAAAAACAAACAAAGGGAGTGCGAACCTAGCGGCAGTTAACGCGTGAGCTCAGACAGGATAGTAAAAGAATAATGACTCGACCAAGGGATGGAGCCATGAAACTTGGGGGCAAAATGTCACGATCCAGACGCAAAGTCCATAATGGGCCACATCCTTAAGGGGGTCATCTCGTGTGAAGGCCGTTTTCCTTCGTTTTTTTTTGGAAATTTTTGTGAAGAATCGGATAAAGGTACAAATGTGAATTTTTCACCATATGTTTATTGAGGTTGCGTGGTAATTTTTTCAGCCCGATAACATAGTGCAATATTGAAATATAGAGTAACTTATACACCCATCTCCCAAAAAAGTGTTTTTCTGTCGCCACGCTAGAGCGCGCTGTGATCATTTTTTAAAAAAAAAGTAAACGGCATTTTAACGTGCGGACTTAACTACAGTCCGCATGCTAGGATTATTAAAAAATATTGAAAGCAAAATTTTTAGTGAATTGTTAAACTTTTTTTTGTGAATTTTGACGTTTTTTTTTGATGAATAAAAAAAAACCAGTGAATGAATTGCAACTACCTTAGTTTGTGGACCGTAGAAATATGTTCTAAATACGTCCTGAAAATTTCAAAGAATTTCGTTGGGTAGATTTTGGGCTATGGTGGTAGCAGATTTTCAACATGGGGTTTCGAGAAAAACGCATTTAAAAAGTAGAATGCCATCTTTAACCATAAAATCTTAACTGACCATTAATCTGTTATATTTAGTCCATAAACCTTAGGTTTCTTAAAGAAATACAAGTAAAGTCTTGGCTTTAATTTTTATGATTTTAGTGAAGTCATTCATTATTACGGCAATCGACATAAACGACATTAACCTGGAATGTGACATTTTACCTGTTTAACACTAATCTCCGAACTACTCTGAATATAAAAAAACACTTTACCAATATATTCTACACTATATCTAGATACAATTGATGCAAAAAAAATCGATTCCTCGGATCCGACACACGGGATGACACCCTGAATCTTTCTCTTTGGGTACCCACCCTGCCTTGGCATCGTCGGGCCATAATATTGGAGGATTCCCTTTTGATAGTTTGAGTTTTGCACGTTGAAAAGGAGAAAAAGAGTTCTAATTTATAATTTAAGAATTCCATCAATCAAAAAAATATATACATAAAACCAATAATCAAATAATAATAAAAGCACTCCAGACGTGTTCAGAACGTAACGTACGCGAGGAACCAGCGGAGTTTTTTCAGATCTCTCAACGTATCCCAACAGAGCGTCCAAACAGTATAGTTTTCGGTGACGGAAGTGAGAGAATTTTGGGATGGACTTTGGGGGTTACCCGGTCAGCAAGCTGAGTGGATAACCGCCGAAAACACCTTCCACGTTACTACGCCTGGCATGAATTTTGGAGGGGGTTTGACGAGCCATAAACAGGTCGAAGAACTAGAGGGGCCCTGGTTTGGATCGAGTGCAGAATTTCTGGAATAAGAAATTTACCAGTATACACAGTCGGTTTGCACTTAGCATAAATCAGGTCATTAGTTTGCCGGAGGAATTTCCACCCTTCCTCACTGTGGGAATTATATATCTAATTCCTAAAAAGGACACGGTGCAGGACCGCGCAGACACAAGACCGATTATTTGCTTACCAAGTAAGCAATACTAATGAAGTTTGCAGGTAGTGTCTAATTCAGATAGATTAAACCAGTGATATTCAATGTACGTTCTATATATGTACATATGTATGCTTTTGTGCACAAAGTAAATCGGAAATATGGATATGATTAATTTGTATACGTGCATGTATATGTACAGAATTTGGTAATAGGCGGTTTGTTTGTTTAGAGTCAGGATAATATCTATGGCTGTAATATGTCTACGTACGTATGTCTTGTAGTTTGGAAAAATATGAAGGATTATGTTGAATTTGTAGCTATATACGGATAGAAAAATGTGCGTTGAAGTTTCTTACATAAGATGAACACAAAACCTTTATATCCGAAGCGCGAGTTTCCGGTATTCCGACATGTTTTTGTTTTAATTCACGCTGGATTTGCCATGAGGTTTCCCTGGCCACGGTCCATATCTAACTGGTAAATTCGCTAAAATAAGTGCGGACTGAAATTAGAGAGAAATGGAGTGTTGTTTGGTGTCGTGTTCACTAGCGGAAATCGCAGATAATTTCACTGCGAGTGACGCAGCAGCGACAGTGAAAACACAAAGTTGCGAGCATCTCGCCTATCTGTGGGGCTAATTAATTGCATATTGGTCACGTTGGTGAGGTGAACGCCTGGCGCTCGTCTCAGCAAGCAAAAGGCCGTCTGACTGAATCCCAAAAGCGACCAACCACTGGGCGTTTACTGGCCGGAACAGCTTCCAACTTTGCGCAGGCAGGCGTCAGAGAAACGTGGAATGGATTCGTAATCTTATGGTAACCCGTGTCCCGATCGCAGCTTGTTCAACACACGAATAACTTCCCTACGAAAATGATTAGTAGCGATAAAACTTAGTTGTTGTGAGTTTTAAATGTAGTCCGTGGGTCAGCTGCGTGAACGACAACTTTAGAACGAATCGAAGCTCGAATCGTTTTTTTATTGAAACTTTGAAGGACAAATAATCAAGTCTGCATAAATAAAATTAGAGAAAGTTTATTAATATTTTGTGTGATCTACGCCACGATCCGTGGACGCGGCGATCAGAGATAGAAGAATGAATTTTTTTATATAAATCAGACAATGTTGGAGAAGTCTAACTAGATGTGTATAGTACTAAATAATACAAAAGGGGCGTCTTTTACTTTTTGGTTGTAAATTTAATATTGAAAATTTTTCAAATTTTGAAAACATAAAAATGTGAAATTTAAAAAAGAAAAAAAAAATAAGAAAAAAAAGAGGATTTCTTCTAACGTAAACTAATATAAAAGTAATTCTGAATTGATTAAGTTGTTTGTGCTCTGACCTCCCCAGGAGGGCGCCAGTCCTCCCGTTTATTTAGGGTTCTCCCCAGGGGTTTAGGTTGAGGTGGGCCGCCGCATGACCACCATGTCATCTGGCCCCTCATGAAGAGGAAAGGAAGACCAGGGCCACAGTCAGCCCACAGCTAATCCTACCCCTAGGCCATTTGCCATTTTAGCTTCTTTGGGATTGAAGTTTTCGGTGGTATCAATCGGTTTCGAGACTTCACGTCTCTATTAGAGTAGTTTATCACGGGCGGGTTTTAATTTTGGTTGGGTGACAGCCTTGGTGGTTGTGTTGGTGCCAAGGTGATGCAATGCTGAACTCTCATCGCAACAAAGTTGGGATCCAACGTGGAGTCACTGTTGTTGCGTACGTAACACACTGACGACCACCTTAGAAGACAGTTGCGAATGGTAGACATGTTGAGCCGTGATGTTTGGATGGAATTTGGATTTGACAACTGTCGAATCCATACCATCCGCAAAGGTCATCACGAACCGCATGACAGATATAGCATTGATGACCCCCACATACAAGCTATGACCGAGACAGACTTCTGTAGATACCTAGGAATTCTGCAAGGAACCCATGCCTCGAGTTGGTGATCTGAAGAATGCTCTGCAGTCCGACTACTTGCGACGAATAAACCTAGCGCTGAAATCGCATCTCTCGGAGAAGAATAAGATAAGCGCGTTGAATGTGTTCGCTATCCCTTCACTGGCTTATGCATTCGATATATTGCCGTGGACGAAAACTGATCTGGAAAACGTCCAAACTCTGCCGCCAAGTCGACTCACTGTGCGCTTATTTTTACAGCAAAGAGCAAGCGAGTCCTTTAAATGCGGCTGTTTGAAAGGCAGGCTGTGGGCTGACTCCACTTAACCTGAAGGATTGTTCTTTCAATCCTCTGGGTGGGGTGAAATCAAACCAAGAGCGGATCGATGAATGGAAATCGAAGGCAATGCACGGTAAACACGTGAAGTGTCTTTGACAGCTATTTGTCGGTTTGCATTTGCCGAACAGATGCTCTTTGCTGAGAATGAGGGACTTATGTGTGCTATTTAGGATGGCGTGGTCGCCACCTGAGCTTATAAAAAGCTCATAATGAAAGAGCGGATTGAAAACCACCAGTGCACAATACGCGGTTCGGCGTCAGAGACGTGGGACTATCTCATTTCTGGCTGTACTGTAATGGCTGCTAGTTGGCAAGACGCATCGCTCTGCGTATATTATTAATGATGCTATACCCCACAATTGCAACATTGAGTGGAAATACGTGGAGAAGAAGGTGAGCTATCAGCCACTGGCTCGGGAAATCACAGAAATTTGGCATCTCGAGAAAGTGGTTGTAGTTCCCATAATATTGTCAACTACAAATCTTCTTCTTTTTCTTCAGCCTTTGCTCCCTTCACAAGCGTGGTCGGCTCGAATACAGGTATTGTATCAAAAACCCTCACGGTTTCCCTAGCTGTTCTGGGACTCTCATACAGTCTGGTTCAAACCATGCAGAAATGTACCATTCTGCATACGTGCTCGACGTTGCGGGGAGTTCGCAACGGATTCTTTCTTCTTTCTTTTAATTAGGTACGATTAGGTCCGAGCCTAAATTCTTGGAAATAAGTGCTAGTATTAGGTAAAATCGGGTCTCTTCCGAGATTGTGGCAACTCGGGAAAAAATAAAATTAAAACATTCCGGAAACTGGAAGCTAGACGCTTCTGGTTTGAAACGTTTTGTGTATTTCTTCTATAATAATATCTGAATGGACTTTTGTTCTATTTGTACCTGGCACGTAATGTATATGTATATATTATGCCAGAGTATTCACTTTAGCGTGATAGTGACATTCAATTCATAGAATTCGCACTAGAGCGACAAATTTGACATTCTATAACTTGGTTAGTAATGGTGCAATTTCCACCAAATCTGGTAGGATCATGCCAAATATTATAGCCTATATCATTGCCATGCCGTGATTCTAGGATGCACTTAAGGGGAGATTTACAATTACTAAAAATTATAATAATATTAATTTTGTTTGAACAGATATCGGTATGGAGGGTATTGTGGAGCCTAGACTTCGTATAGTGACAGCTTTGTGATTCTTTTTCGAATTTTTCGGTTGATTAGGTTCTGAGAATAGGTCTGTGAAAGAAATGACCACTTCCGCAGGGGCTTCCCTGCCCTATCCCCTTTTGCATTAAATATCAGAACGGCCGGCATTGTAAAATACTAGCCAATACCTTTCATTTGATACCCCACATGACTATATATGGTGAAAGAAAATTCTAAACCTCTTTTTTGCATGTATGGATCTTAAGATCTACGTACAGCTGTATGCGTGGGCGCTCACAATTCCCACCTTCCCAATCTGGTGTCAACCCATACAACAGTTTCTGAAAAAGTATGTATGTAAGCCGAAAGGGAGGGCGACCAGATGGTAACAGTGGGGGGCTACTCAGAAAACGGTCGTTGGACGTCCAGAAATCATGAAGAGATCCATTAGACCTCTGGATGAAGTGCTATCATCAGAAAATTTTGTCTGGAGGATGGTACCTTACTAGGAGCACAGCAAGCTGAAGCAAAAACTACGAAAAGCAGAAGTGAGAAAGGCGCGGTTGCGATCCCCGCGACGGGGTAAGGGGGAGCTGGGAATAATTTTAGTAGGTAAAAATCTCGCAATCTGGCGCGTCCAGGCCAGAGTCTTTTGAAGAAGTCTACCTCCAAAAAAAAGCAAAGACAGTAAACCGATTTTAATAAGGTTTTGTTTTACATAAAACCTTGAAGACTAAGAAAATAAAAGCATAATGGAGGGAAGAAAGAAATTTGTTCAACAATGGCAATCCCCATGAAAGTATTCCGTTGGTTTTAAATTCACAGTCATATTTAACTTGCGAATTGTTTCTATCATAAACATTGATTTTTTCCTCTGTATAAAGTGTCAGAGGTGCACAAAAAGTGTTTTACTGGTTATTCTGTCATATGTTCGCTTTTCACCAACTTGGTATTTTTTGTGAACTGATTTATCGATTGACAGATTGTTATAGAAAGGATGTTATCTCTCATTAAATTTCAAGGAATTGTAGGAGGTAACGGGTGCCTAATTGAGTGGCGTCAGCGAATGCCTCCGGTTTTTCTAAAATGCTGGGATTTTGAAGTCCTATGATTTAAATATTGTTGCCGTTGTTAATTTATACACGACTTAGCTAAGTTGTCCTTTCGGGTGAAGATGAATGAGCTCTTCATAATATTTACGTTCAAAAAAGATGTAGTCTAACAACGTCGGGGAATTATATAGCAACCACATACAGACTGTTAGTTTGCTGAAATTTGAACTTTTTAATTCCTTGACAATTTCAGAACGAAACCGCTTCATCCACTTTAGTTTCAGATTGGCGCTTGAAAATGGCAAAATAATACTTTGAGAGTATTCAGTTAAGATCAAATTTAAGACCGAAACCACTTCCTTTACTTTAATTTAATTCAAAAATTCGACTGCAACTTATCTGAGCCACGTCCCTCTAGTCAGCTGACTTGCCGGTCCACTCTCGTTCAGTTGCTCAATATTCCGCTAATTTTTCGAACAAGCAATGAATTCAAAATTCATCAAACGAACAACACCTAAAGCTATTTCGAATTTTTCTATATTTTACGTCGAGCTGTTCTTCATCGAACCGGCTTCGGTCGAAAAACAAAAAGAAAACACAATATCCCACCATTTGTATTTGCATGCATAGCATTTCACCTTAGTTCGAAACAGGCGCTAGAAATGTATTTAATAATACGCAGCATGACCAAGTCTATGTAAAAACAACAAAAAAAAGTTGAAGATAATTTTCGGAATATTAGAAAATTTCTATGTATTAATATTGAAAGTAATGACATGAATTTAAGGGTTTGTAGAAGATTAAAAGTTGATGGAAGAGACAGCCCGTGCAATTATCTGCTTAAGAATCGTAAATTGACATTAGCCGATGGAAATACAGCGGAATTGAATAAATATGGAATCGACCAATGACACCAAGCGGTTAATTAATTTATACTCAAGGTGTGGGACAGCGAGTCAATGCCTGATCACTGAAAAAGAGGCATTATCTATGCCATACATAAAAAGGTATTACATTGCTGAGTACCATTTATAAGATATTCTCCGCTATTTCGCAAGGACGGATAGCCCCATACGCCCAGAACATCGCCGGTCCATACCAAAAAGATTTCACTTCCGGCAAATCAGCAATAGGTGGATTGGAAAGAAATAGAAAACTATTGGAATATGGTCATCAGTTGTACATACCATCTTTTCATCGAATACAAGGCTGCCTATGATAGCATGGGCAGGGTAAAATTGTACACGGATGTGAGAGAATTCCGTATACTTATCAAATTGATAAGATAAAAATAGCCGGATACTTCTCCAGACAATTCATAATCAACAACGGCCTAAAACAAAGAGATAGCCTATCATATATCCTTTTAACCTGGCCTTCTAAAAAGTGAACAGCGATATAAATGCGAGAGGCACCTTCAAACAATAAAAATAGGAAACTACAACTTGGAGACGGTTGACAATTTTTCCTATCTAGGGTCGAAAATCACAACCGACAACTGCGACGCTGGAATCCAAGCACGGGAGGCATTCCGGAGAAGCTATTGTGAGGGCTATTATGGAGAAATTCGAGTTGACTGTGCCATCATTCCTCAAACACATCGACTAATCTAATAGTATCTGCTTGCTCTCACATCAGGTTATGGTCCTTGGCCAAACAGCTTTGGATTTGCAAACGGATTCAACCAGAGTCGGACTGAAGGTAAACACTTACTAAATTAAAGGTCTTAGTCTGAATGGGCAGAACATTGACGTGACTGCGACTAGGAAGAGTTTTTTGTGCTGACGCAGACCCGAAATTGATGTCGCCCGACGCATTAAAAACGCTAGAAGGATCTTCAAATATCTCACGATTAACATCAAGTTGAGGCTATTCGACGCCAATGTCCTCTCTGCTCAGCTATAAAGGAGTAGTAAATGGAAAGCGACCGCCTACTTAAAAGCTCCAAGCTTCCATGAATACCTTTCTGCGTCGTGTCATCGGGGTATTCTGGCCTAAGACTAATGAAGAATTTAACCGACGGACGGGTTGGATACTTGTGGAGCTGTTGATTAGAAAGTGGAAGTGGCAGTGCGTCGGCCATACATTAAGAAAGGGCCACAACTTGTTTTTTGAGGATGTCAGCCAAGGACCAAAACCCTACAATTTCGGATTTTTCTTGTGAATGACGCCCAGATGACAACCGTTAATGTTTTCCGAACCTTCCCGAATTTTATGACGACTCTTACTTTCACAAATTTCTGTTTCACCTTAGTATTGTACGGTTTTACCAAGATTGTGCCTCGCGTGCTTGCAGGAATTTTAAAAGCTTCGAAAGCTTACCCTTAGAACAAACTTCTAGTCGCCGTTAAAGGGTGTAGATATTTCTGTGGCCATTAGGACAAATTGATATTAACGTACATGCTTTTCAGAAAACGGCTGAACCTATTGTCCCGAAATTTGGTAAGAACCTGTGTTCTGAGAATGAAAAGTGGGGGAAGAATGGGAATGGGAGAACCTGTATTCCATCAAGTGGGTGTAAAATTGTTTATGCTATAAAAATTTGAGAAAAAATTAGAAAGATACATCTATATATTATATAATCTAGGCCTTTTTGGTATGGTATCCACGTAAACTCTGCTCTGGAAGTTGCGTGATTGAAAGGTTCAATCAATTTAGAAAAGCTGTTCTCCAATTGGTTCAGTTCAACATCAAGCGGATGCGGATTTAGGGAGCCTCAATTCCCAAAACGAGAGAAAAGCTATTCTATTTATTATAGTTGTCGAGGTTAAGCGTCCTAAGATTTGCTAATTCCTATGTGGGAAACTGGGGGCTTTTGTGTTTCAATTTTTTTCTTGTCTTGGTTGATTGTAAAATAGATTCACAGCATACAAAAGCCAAAAGTATTCTTGTTGGCTCACGTTCACGGGGGTTAGAGGTTGTCGGGAGAGGTTATTACTTGGTCGGAGAGAAGATAAAGGTTTTATTTTCACTTTTGCTTACTTCGTTAATTCCAAAACTGAATTCATAACATAAAATACGATACTACAAAATTCTATGGGAATATTAACAAAATTTTGTTAGATTTTCTATGAATTTATTGTATCCCAAGGCAACAAGGATACGTGCGACTTATTTGCAGACTCAATGTTTTAATGACCTAATGACATTGAGTCTGCAAATAGGTCGCACGTTTCCCTGTTAGTTGTAGACTCTTGGACAAACACATTACTTTACATTAAAAATTACTGAAAAGTCTAATAAGCTGATCTTGGCAACCGTCGTTGGAAGTACCTAGTACTTGCTTATATACTTTCCTAGCTTTTTCGGTAATTATAAAATAGTTGTAGTGTAGTGTTAAATTTGGGGGAGCAGCCACCCTACCGCATTCATTTTTGTAACTATTTTATTTGTAAACTTCTGTATGCCTGGCCAATAATACTCAACTCCCGTTGTGAAAGCAGAAGTAATGCATCTGAACTATTCTCGACACAGTACTAACCAGAACGAACTTGGTGGGCCTCGAAAACGTGTGCACAATCGAATCTTTAGTTACCTACAAATAACATAGAACAGTCGTAGAAAGTTCTGCACATAAAAAAAAACACGAAACCGTACCAGAATCGTTCAGTTTCCGGTTCATCGACTTATTTAATGTAGGTCTTGTGTCGAAAAGTGTGGAGAAAGCCCCCAATATTTAAATCTGCAGCCTTAGGACTCCAATGCCTTCCTTAATAAGAAGATCTTCGCTGTTCAACATGCATACATATGTATAAAGAACGTAGTTAATAGCGTAGGTCATCTACCTACGGTTTGTATAAGTCAAAAATGATTCGCAAATTATGCAAATAAATGACACATTCTGGCCTTTAATACTAAGCAAGGTTTTGGAAACTGAGCCATGGGTCGAATCTAAGAAACGTTGCTTTCAATTTTGAAGATGTTTCCTACCGAGCGATGCCGAATGAATACACATATGCTGCAAGAAGCTACGAATGGAGAATATTAACAAATGGAAACTGCAAGAAAAACCTGTTTAGCACGGTTGAAGTGGCAAATTGGAAGAATTGAACTTCACGGTTGAAATCTCTCTGATAGTGCTCTGAATGGGTAACAGCTGTGATAACTGGGAATACGTACTTTTATGTATATATGTATGTATTTGATATGCTGACCATTCAAGAAACAAAGGACATTTGGATTGGTATTGTGTGAGATGTTTGACCAAAATGGGGAATGACCAAGCGGGGTTCGCCTGCTACTAATGGAAGGGAAAGTGCAAGACTCACAGAAATCATGAATGCAACATACATGTGTACATATTGCATACGAATATATTGCCACATCCGAAGACCTGTAAGTCTATGTAGCAAATAATGCAAATTGAAAATAATGCCAATCTCTTAAAAACCGAATGAAAACTTTTCAAATAGCACTTTGCCGTTAGATTCCATTACCAAATGACAAAACGCTACCAGTTAAGGTTCGGCTTTCTCCGGTAATTGCAACATCACTCATGGCAAACACCTCTGCAGGAGTGAAACGCACGCCTGAGGATAATTCCTTTGTGATGATGATCCGCTTCCGTGTGATGAATGAAAGCGCACGTTGTCTGCACGCAACAAATAACAAATCAATGAAAACGATGACTCTGCAGAATAAATGGAGACGACAACGGACGGACTGCAAACAATTTCTTTTCCTTACTTTTTCCCGAGCAATTTCTTATACAAAGATGTCTAGAATATAGGACGGAGCAGCCATACAATGTTCGTCCGTGCCGGGGTGCAGTTGTGTTTGTGCAAGAAAAGAAATTTCAATTTAGGAATAAAGAGCGGGGGAATGTCCTTGTTCTCGTTCCTCTGTCGGAAAGATAAAATGGAAGTTGTTGGAAGTGTGTCGAGCCTTGGGTACTTTGGAAACGTCTTGGGAGCGAAGAAGCAATTTCGGTGATTGATTCTCCACGTGATGTTCCTTTTTATTGCCGACTCGTGACTACCAAAACTTAAATTTGTCAGCATGAAAGTTTTAGATTGTTGGAGGAGCTTAGTCTGTCGCTTACAACCATTAGGTCACAGATAAATGACGGCAGCGCTTTTCCTGGCGTAACGTGTGGGACCTCGAATCAAATCTTGATATTTTTATGGAGTGGTAGCAAATTTCGAAGTGTTTTAGGTACTCTATTAAATGAGCATTTTGTGTGAGAGTTTCCTGATAATATATATATAGTACATATGGTGCTATGCCACAGTGATTTAATCTGTGACGTCTCATTTCAATTACAGGATCTGATCGATTGCAATATATACGTTGCACTAGGGCAGTAGTCTTATGGAATCTGACTAATCGAGTATTTAACAGTATTAGGAAAAATAATTGATTTCGGTCAGTTCTGATTTCCGACAAGAAGAAATCTTTTGCATTATAATACACCACTACGCTAAACCCTACCTCATCTCTCTTGATGGCAGGTCCCGCGACAGATTGATCAAGAAAACGCACATTAAAAACGCTAGGACATTCATCTCAATCGAGAGGGCAGGAGTCTCGAAAGATGAGCAAAGTTTCTTGATGTATAGACGTTAAGATGAAACAAAACACTCCAAGCCATATAAATAAGTGTCCGCAGGCTAAATATTGGTAGCCTCGGTGGTAAGATGGAGAAACCTGTAAGAGTCCTTCAAAAGAGACGGATTGATTTTTGGGCTCTGCAAGAAACTCAACGGTGTGGTGCAAAAACGACATAGAAAGCGAAAGCGGGAAATTTGATTATAAACTCCTGTACTCTGGTATTCTGTCTTTGAGGGTGTTCCGGTGGATGATGCTCACTATTGCCACCAATAGCAGCATCTGACTGGTAAGAGGGTACAATCGATTCAATATGGAAAAAGAGGGAGCCCAGCGGAATAATCAAATCGTCATGCCATAACATGATAATTTTTAAACACACTCTTGACAAGTGCATTCGTGACATCATTCAAATTAACATGAATCGGGCCAAGAACTACTGACGCAATACACACTGCGAAGAAGAACTATCACCTCCTCTACATTATATTTCTGAATCTAGAAAAGGCGTTTGATCATATGCCACACAAACTTAGCAAGTCTGATTTGCAGTAACAACTAGTGCCAAATAAACTTGTGCATTAGGTTACATTGCTCTACCGCGATTTCAAGAGAAGAGTGAATCTTTCCAATCCAAAATATACCACAGTATCGTCCGGCACGGAATATCTTTTCATATTCATGGGGTAGGGACGAGGTAGGTAACTGGCCCGTGGCCCTTGTGGTTCTCATATTGGTGTGTCGATGGCGCCTAGATGGTTTTCTTCTTTGTGTTTCCACATTCCACGCGGTAAGCCTTAAACATTACTTGCAGTTATGTGCTCGCAACTACGTGGCTGAACCCAATGCACAGTATCACATACGCGACAACACCAAAACTCCATTTTGAAAGGGTGGGATCCACTGCATTGTGTAGCTGCTCTTTAATGGATGAGGTATCCCCATTGCCACTTCTAGAACACTGGCACAGAGCAGTCTCAAATTGGTCTTGGTTTTGAGATAATTGTACCTCCAGATTTTAGACATGGCAGCGAAGGTAGGTTTAACGTTGTTAATGTATCGAGCGCAATGAGCGCAATGCTGACAACATTGTCTCCTACAGTCTACTGTAGTGTACCGTTACGGTCTTGAATGAAGTGCTCTAACACACTTCAAGGCTGATCCAACATGGATTGTTGTGCCAACGATTATTATTATTAATGTATCGAGCGATATTCAGTTCGGTGCCACCATGCGTGGAAACGACACCTTTTAGACATGCAAACTGAACAACGCCGTGGATGCTCTGCACGACAATGCAGATAGGGTGAGTGCGATGACTCGTCAGACTGAAAACCTTGATTTTATTGGTGTTTACCTTCAATCAAATTATACTCGCATCTCTTTCCAAATCCAAAACCGAAAGTCCGCGGGCCATGACCCGGTGAGAGAGCAAATAGATGTCATCTGCGTAGCAGAGGTTCTTGAAGAAAGATGCCATCGTCATTCAATTCCTGCACGTCTTCCGGACAAGGTAGCATGGAAAGTGTAATCGATAATAATAATATCTCGGGAAAAAATAAAATATGCGCGTTGAATGTATTCGCTATCCCTTCACTGGCTTATGCATTCGGAATATTGCCGTGGACGAAGACCGATCTGGAAAACCACCAGCGCCGGATACGAACAACTATGTCCAAATTCCGAATGCATCATCCAAAGTCTGCCGTGGAGCGGATGAACCTGCCTCGTGACATCGGAGGTAGGGGCGTGAATGACGTGGCGGCACAACATCATCGCCAAGTCGACTCGCTACGCGTTTATTTTTACAGCAAAAAGCAGGCTAGTGCCTTGCATGCGACTCTCTGTAGGGCAGACTGTGGACTGACTCCACTTAGCTTGAAGGATCGATCTTTTAATCCTCTGAGTGGGGTGAAGTCGGACAAAGAACGGATCGATGAATGGATGTCGAAGGCAATGCACGGTAAACACGTGAATTGTCTTTGGCAGCCATTTGACGATTTGCATTTGTCGAACAGATGGCTGTATGCTGGGGATCTCTTTGCTGAGACGGAGGGGTTCATGTGTGTCACCCGAGCTTATAAAAAGCTCATCATGAAAGAACGTTAGACCATCTCATTTCTGGTTGTACTGCTATGGCACCGGTGCAATACATCACCAGGCATAATGCTGTATGTAAGGTTATTCATCAAAACCTTGCATACCAGCATGGGCTGATCACGGGAACATGCCCGGTTTACCGATATGAGCCGCAAGCAGTACTTGACAGTTCTGCTTACAGCATGTACTGGGACCGGCAAGTTCTGACTGATCGCCACACTCTACATAACAAGCCTGACGTACTGTTAGTTGATAAGACGGGTCGCTCTGCATATATTATTGATGTTGCTTCCCCCATAATAGCAACATTGAATGGAAATACGTGGAGAAGAAGGTGAACTATGAGCCATTGGCTCGGGAAATCAAAGAAATTCGGCGTCTCGAGCGGGTGGTTGTAGTTCCCATAATATTGTCAGCTACAGGTCTTGTACCTAAATTCCTCACGGCTTGCCTTGATCTCCTGCTTTTAAGTAGGTAGGATCGTCCGAGCCTAAATGCTTGGCACTTAGTGCTAGTATTGGGTAAAATCCGGCATCTGTCGAGATTGTGATAACTCGGAATAATAATCGTTGGCGCAACAATCCATATTGGATCAGGGCCTTGAAGTGTGTTAGAGCACTTCATTCAAACGGTACACTACAGTATACTGTAGGAGGCAATGTGGTCAGCATTGCGCTCGTCCGAGATTATTACCCTGATTTGCCTCAGGTATTCATACACAGCTCGGTTGACTGGTACCCGACGTCAAATCACGATACAAATCCCATTGCCACCAGGCGATTTGAACGGCGACATTCCGTACGATAGCCTTGTGTTCTAACCACTCAGCTATTCGGACACTCATCATCGATAACAAGAAGAAATAATATCGGCGCAGGGCCAACTCTCCAAGGCAGAGGCCTTGGACTTCAAATAAATTTGAAATTTAACCTCGATGTAGTATGTCACATTTTGCGCCATTTTTGTGTCACCCTGATAATAGCTATTAATTTTTCTGAAATGCCCCTCCAGTGTAGAGAACGCCAGATACACTCCCTTTCTCGAAATCAAGCGAAGATCTAAATCCTGCACGCCGTTCCAAAATGATCCACAGGATGTTGCTGAAGAATTCAGAGGAGAAACTAGCCTGCTGCGGACCGACTGTTGAGCTTAGCGGCTTTACTCCCTTTGAGTATATTGATAGCCGAGATGATTTCTCTTCTGGGGAGAATAGTCCGTATTCACATGTTACGACGCTGGAGGGTGGCGAGGCTTGCACTAATAAGCAAAGTGAAAGGAGACTTTGAGCGGCCATCTGCATACTGGCCATTCTGTATGCTTGGCACGGTAGGTGAAAGCACTCGAAGAGCTCATCAGAGGTAGACTCGCTACAGCGATACCTGCTGGGATTCATCCTAGGGCCGGAATTCTGAAACGCTTCTTATGTTAATCTGCTAAGACTCGACATACCAGAAGAGTCGCGTCTGGTCGGTTATTAAGACAATGTTGTCGTACTGTTGAATAAGCATAAGTAGACACGGAATATTGATACAGATACGGGGAGCTTTGCACATGCCATCTACCTATCACTGAACCAACTCTCATGGTGATCCTGGAAGTGATTCCCTTTGCCCTTGTAGTGTTCGTGGCAATTCACCATCTACATCATTTAGCTTTGTTCAGCGACGAACGAATTCTTTCTTCATATGCAGCATATTTTCGTTTTGCTTACCTAACCCCCTTATATCCCTATTTACTATCCCGACATTCATTTATTTCAAAACAAAAATGATAATTTTTATTATCAATATGCACAATTTTATTATCAAAACACTATCATATTTTTAATTTCCCCCCCATTTATTTAAATATTTCAAGGGTAATATATACGAAAATTTCGATTTGTTACTGTTATTTACAATTATTATTTCCAACTCTAACGCTTACTTTTGGCTAAAGGGAAATTTTATGCCTACGAATACGAATGCGACGATGTGGCGGGACTGGTGTTGAGTGGACGTCGGTGCTGTGCAGTTGAGTTGTAATATTAAGGTGAAGGCCTTGATGGTGCTAAGAAGATTCTCGCCTAGAATTTTAAATTGTTCAGGTAAA
This sequence comes from Hermetia illucens, assembly GCF_905115235.1. Lineage (NCBI taxonomy): Eukaryota > Metazoa > Arthropoda > Insecta > Diptera > Stratiomyidae > Hermetia > Hermetia illucens. The sequence continues at coordinate 92,127,720 of NC_051849.1, read as the reverse complement.
TTTGTTAGTTAATGACGAAAGGAGAGGCAAAAGGCGAGTCGTGTTTTCGGTTTCATCGCAATTGCGCAATTCCGTATGACAATGAATCTTTTGTTGCAACGGTGAGTGGTCCCCAAGGGTTTGCATTGCCCCGCAAGTGGGAGTTTCGAGCCAAAGGCAGTCCAGGATGGAAAAGAGTTCGCGCGGGGCGCCTCGTTCTATCGTCTTCGGCGTTATGAGTGAACTGTGTCCACGAGCCCAAAGAATAGCTGGCATTGTCGGGTTCATTAAAGGCAGCAATTGGTCACCTGGCTCGCCAGGAAAATCCTGAACTAAATCGAGCAATTTGGTGTTTCGATTCCGTTTATTAGCCTACTGCATGTTTTGAACTGGTTATTTCAAATATCGTTCCTTCATGATAATCGCACCCGCAAAATTTTTGTGCGCGGGCGGTCGAGCCGTTATTTTTTTGTTTTCCATTTCTAGTTTTCGCTCTTTATATCTTCTTTCAGCGGGGATTCAGTATTTGTGGAAGGACCTTCACGGTCAATTCCGCAAACTTTTTTTTAAGTTTTGGGGTAGGTTTCTCTTCTTGGTCGTCTCCGGCCACTCAGGATGGTCTCTTGGCTTTCGACCAATCACATTATGTCATTGTATCCTCCTTGCTAAGGAACATAAAGCCATCTACAAGGGTAAGAAGAGAGAATAAAGAGAGGGGTTGCTTCTAAGAAACGCAACTCACCTTGAATGAATTTCAACTCTTTTGACTGTACAACTCATTGGTAATTTAGGCACTTGGCTGAATCGAAAGCATCGTGAAACTGACTATTTGATTGTCCAGTTTCTAAGCGGACATGGAGGTTTTCAGTCTAACCTGCACATTGTCCAAAAATTGAATGATCGCCTCATGCAACACGGTCTCAGATTGAATTTAAACAAAACTGAATTTTTGACGACCGGTAATGGAGACGAAGATATTGCGTTGGACTAGTGGCTTTGATCACATTCGAAATGAGAATATACGCGATCGATATGGGACTATGATCTTTCCAGTCCTCATGTATTCCTCGGAGACTTGGGTTCTTAGCAAGAAAAATTGCGAACTCTTGGCCGCTTTCGAGAGAAGAATCCTCCGAAGAATTTTTGGCCCCCTACATGAGGATGGACGATTCCGTAGCCTACACAATGACGAAATCTATGAGCGATACCATGACCGTCCGGTTGTGGATAAAATCCGGCTCAATAGGTTACGGTGGGCGGGTCACTTAATCCGTATGGATGAGGATGATCCCACCCGGAAAGTCTATAAGGGCAATATGTATGGTAGAAAAAGAAGACGAGGCAGACCCTGCCTAAGATGGAGCGATGGCGTGGGTCAGGATGACAGACAGCTTTTAAGGATATCGAATTGGTGGACCTCGGCCCAAAACCGGGATGTCTGGAGTTCCTTATTAAGGCAGGCCTATACCGGATACCGGTTGTTGCGCCGTTGATGATGATATGGGGTTGAACCGATCGTGGAAAAACTGCGCGTCTTCGATGGTATAGTCACGTAATTCGCGCTAGCAAGAATTTACTTGCCAAGATTGGTCTGAACATCGAAGTCGATGGTAAACGACTAAAAGGCCGGCCGAAACAATGGTGGCTTGATATGCTGGATGCAGATTTAAAAGCCTCGAGATTGCATCCAAATCAGACATTTGATAGAGCCAAATGGCGAAACCGATCACCGCTTGTGAACGGGACAAAGGCTAAAGAAAAAGAAGAAAGAAGATTGTATATTCTTCAATGCGATTGTGGACACCGCCGCTCCATTTTTTTGTCAAAAACTTTATGCAGACACAGAGACGCTCTCCTGGGACAACACTGTCAGAAAGATGCTAAGCAGTGCTGACAGGTGGAGCCGTTTTGCGGATTATGTTCGGTTTCTTCTTGCGAAGAAGATAGAGCTGGATCGGTGTAGGGTTTCGGTGACAGAAGGTTCCTTGAACTAGCAATTCGATTCTTCTTACCCTTTTCGTGGTGAAAGGAATCCCTTCACTTGAAGGCCCCCTAAGACGGATGAACAGGAGAGCTAGCATGTAGGAAGGTATCAAAGGTATCAAAAAGTTGTCTGACGACGGGGAGGTGTTTAGTTCGTAGTCCAACGGCGTGTCGTTGTGGGAGTCCAACAGTCCTTGCGTAAATGCAATCACCTACTCTATACAAAATTACGCGATCAATAATTAAGCAGATTCGTAGCTAAAGTGTTGAATGTCATCGCATTTTAAATGCCCACCGGATATCTAGGCAAAACGCACTACATTGTTGGTCACAAAAATAGTATCAGTGTGTTACGTCACTTTGATATGTCTAAACTCTGATTCATTTATATTGCAAGTTATGGTTATGGACATCATTTAATCATTATTCTGTTCAACCATTGCATGAACTAAAGGTTGAGTTTTACAAGATTGTGTACAATTTAGGTTCGTTTTAAAATCCATAGTACGCGCAATATGATTTAGAATTGTAAAAAATCTCTCGAATTCTATAGTAAACTATGATTTTTGTGGACTGCTTGAGCAAAGGAACTCGCAAACGCAAAAGTAATGACAGGCGCCCATGAAAATCAATCAGCGCTTAAGAACAACTCAGCATATATTGCTACCAGTTCTATTAAGATTACTCCTTTTGTTTGGGATCCGAAATTCTACTGGTGCATAGTACTACCCTACTGCAATGATCTTCAGTCGCGACAGGAATCTAACAGTCAAAGCCCAGGGAGCGTCAATATCGTTGCCGAAAAACATGCCTCCACTTTTAAAACTAAGGAAAAGCCTATTATTTCATTAGCAAAAGAACGACCCTGAAATTTGTAAATACCATCTTACGTTACCTTAAACCTCTTAGTCGCCTTTTTAAGGATTTGTGAAAAATAAAACCTTCTTAAAGTTGGTTTATTGTCTGTCTGTCCACCTTACGCGTTTTTCTCCGAGGCGGTTATAGCGATTGACACTAAATTTGGTGGTGGGAACTGTGAACGCTCACGCATACAGTGAGTTACATCCTTTCACGTCGAATTTAAGTGGGGGTCCCCATACATGCAAAAGGGGGGTTGTTCATTTTTTTTCACCAAATATAGTCATGTGGGGTATCAAATGAAAGGTATCGATTAGTATTTTTCGAAGCCGGTATTAGTTTTGACACTTGTTGGAAAGATGGAGAGCGGGCGATCGAAAGTGATCATCTCTTTAACGGACCCATTCTCAGAAACTACCCAACCGAAAAATCTGAAAAAAATCAAGAGGCTGCCATTAAATGGTGCCTAGGCTTCGAAATACTCTTCATACTGATATCCTTTCAATAGAGTTAAAAATAGTATATTACTTTAATTTTTAGTAATTGGCTGCGAAACCCCCCTAAGTTCATCCTAGCACCACGAAATGTAGTCTATAACATGGAACATAATGCTACCAAGTTTGGTGGGAATCACACTATTAATAACAAATTTATAATTGGTCAAAGTTGCCGTTTCTTTGCGAATTCAAGACTTTGAATGTCAATATAACTTGAAAGTGGATATTTTCACATAATATATGCATATATTACGTGCTAATGGGACGAATGCACACTCAAATGTATTTATAAAAGGAATACAGAAAACCTTTCATACCTGAAGCGACCAGGTTGCGGTTTCCGCACTTGTTAGTAGGAATACTTTGAGGGTGTTATTAATCTGCAACTTAATCTGAAGTTACCAGTCCGTCTTCCTAACTGCGCTTATATTCATTCGATCCGGGGAACGTTTAGCGCTCATTCATGCTGCAGTCAGTTGTTGGTAATTTTTCTATCAATTCCTTGGAATCATCATCATCATTTGCCAGCACCTGTTTATGAATGCAGTGAGGAATATTTTTTACGTAAAAGCTCGTTTTGTATTCCTTTTTTGTCTTGGTATTTTTTGGACGCCGAAGATACTTTTATTTTGCGGAAAGAATAGTGAAACTTAAGTAGATCTAATACCATGCAAAACATCAATAGTTGATTTCTCCCTGCACAGAGAACCAAAAGTTGCAAACGCATGTTCTCGAAGTTAAGTATATTTCTATATGTGTATGTATCAAGGTTTTATCTTCCATTCTTCCCATCCAACTATTTGATCAAATGATACCCGTAGAAATATTGTGAAAAGTTTCCAAGAGCAACGTGTACTATCATAATCGATCTAATGTTCTTTCGAATAAGAATTACATGTGTTTGGATAGCGTGCCACACTTGAGTACTAATCTTGCCTGATAACAGGAGAATGTATCATATTAAACCACTTGAACTTCTGCGCTGAACGCATACATTTTCACTGTGAAGTGTTTACATGTCACTACAAGTGGGATAGTGATGAGTGCTGAAATAAATCTGGCTCTTATATTATTTCACAATTCGTTTTCTATACATATATATGTATATCTATACATAAGAGTTTCTTTACTACATATATATACTGAAAAGCAGTGGTCCACCGAAAGAAGTTGCAAAATGTGCTATATGTGCTCTGAGGTGAGAAAAATGTGCAAAAGAAATCTGGGAAGCCAAAGATAAGAAAAGCCCATGTAGTGAATTGGTCACCACACCAATGCAGTAGCGGTATGCTTTTAAATGCCATGTGCAGTAGCGGTATGCTTTTAAATGCCATGACCATGGTCAGACAGATTTTGGAAAAATGATATTCTAAATGGTCGTACTTTACCTCATTACTCCGTGGATTATAAAGATCTATTCAAACAAAATCACCGAGCTCTCATTAGGCAATTTGAACTGCTCGGTGGAAAAATGACGAGTTTCCCGGAAAATCTTATAACACATAACAATGGCTAAGTTATCTCTCAAACTATCTGGAATATTTTCCGTATCGGCGGGAAACGGATTTTTTATGTTGTATTGCATTTTTCTTGTACGGCATGAGTGTGTGGGGTAATCTCGCTTTTAAGTTTAATTATTTTATCCGTGGTATGGCGACCTACTAGTGGCTCTTGGCACGAAACATCGTCTCACATTACTGTAACAATGCTTTGGTGAAAAAATATAATTCGGTGTTGAATACACCTTTCATGTAGATATAGTAACTGCTTCAAATTTAAAACAGCATAATAATGTTTTAAAAAAAAAGTGAAGTGACGGCGGCTTTACGGTTTCTTACCAGGACAGAGGCAAATCGTCAGACGCTGCCTCACCTCTGCCCTGGGAGCAGCGTGACCGTAGCGGCTCGCAGATGTTGAATGCTCATTTATATAATTCGTAAAACACGACATGCCTACGAATTATATTGAGCGCAAATCCGCCTTGCTGACCAAAGCTGGCCATGGCTGAAATATTCGTTTTGAGAATGCTGCTCCCAGGGCAGAGGTGAGGCAGCGTCTGACGATTTGCCTCTGTCCTGGTAAGAAACCGTAAAGCCGCCGTCACTTCACTTTTTTTTTAAAAAGTTTGGGTGCAGGCCCAGCGAGGGGTCCGTGGACCAGAAAAGAAGGAGTAAGTTGCTCCTCAATTGGTCCGGTCCTGCATTAAGTTGATGCGGACTTAGGACCCCTCTTCATTCTCAAAACGAATAATAATGTTGTTTTAAATTTGACCCTCTACGTGGTGAGTAAGGTGTACACAATTGACAAAAAAGGTAACTTTGATGGGTAACTTGTTTAGTTATTTCACAATGCTATGAATAAAAACTTACCTAGTAGTGAGTGATGGAAGCTTGAAATAGATCTTTGATGCCACCTTCTTCTACATATAAGTCTCCAGATGTATCTTGAGAAATAAGTCGACAACTAGGAAACCTATTCAATCATGGCAACATGATGAGCGAACTACACCAAACGAAAAATCTTCTAACTATGCCAATACTCACGTTGGTTGCATGTTTTTCGCAATGGGCAGACCTGGCAAACTCCTTACAATGTATGGCAGACAATTTATATACAGCGGTATAGGTCTTCCATTTTTCATAAAAATTGGGAGCAACCTATTTTGGCACAAGAGCTGTCAATTCTTTTCATCCTCGCCGACTGCTGTATATGCTATGAAATCATGTATCCAATTGTCACAATTGCTGTAAAGAAATATGCTACCTTAAAAACTGCTCGTAGGTGTCCACAACCCCTCAACACAAACTCCAATGCAATATCATTCCATCATTTGATAATTCACCAAACAATACAGTGCTATAAGCAGCGCCTGAAACACAGACTCTAACTATTCAATTGCGGAATATAGTGATCGAAATTTTGAACCTGTACATATAGTACATACCACCAATATCTAACTGCCCAGCCCGATGCAAACCCAACATGGCTTTCTTCTTGCCCGGTCGACATCGCGTGAGCTAGGCGATCTCAACGGTTACCATGAGTTTGGTGTTCCGATCTAGAGAACGATGACAGGGAAGCATTGATTGTTAAACTTGATACCACCTACAATTTGCTAAGGAAAGGGTTCGAATTTGAAAAACGTAGACTCGTGCAGAGATCAATCACAAATTTCGTCGAGTCGAAAAGCAACTTCACAGGCAAGGAAACCTGGGACAATCGATTGGTATGTGAACTAGAAAAGTACAGAGAGCAACTGCACCAGGCGCGGAAGTTATACTAACAAATCAGCAGAATATTCATTCTGTCATGACAAAGAGGGAAATCTGATTTCCGTCCCTATGGGCATATTAGGTATTTTGATGAATTGCTAAACAGCCAGGATGTGGACGAGTTCTCGCAAATTGAAGATTACGTACGAATGCTGCCAACGAATTCATTCAATCTTAAGTCGCATTTACAACCGAACAGGTTTAAGCGACCAACTACACCAACGGGTTCATCAACTTATGCTCGGGGTGTGAGACAGCGAATCATCGACTGGTAACGAGGCATTTTCTGTCGCATACATGAAAAGCGGGATATCACGCAGCGCAACAATTATAGAGGTATTACTTTGCTGAGTACCATCTACATATTATTATCCGCTATCTCGCAAGGCGGGATAACTCCATACGATCATACCAAAGAGGTTTCAATTCAGACAAAACAGCAATAGATTAGATTTCCCTGTGCGGCAAGCGATGGAAAACAATTGGCCGTGTACCATCTTTTCATTGAATTCAAGGTCGTCTATGATAGCATGGCCAGGGTAAAACTGTGTACGGTCATGTGAGAATTTAGGGCTCAGACTAAGCGACGTCAGATAAAAGCAGCACGATCACTCTCGAGCCGATTCAACATCGACAACGGTCTAAGACAAGGGGATGCCCTATCATGCTTCCTTTTTACCTGGTCCTGGAAGAAGAAATCGATGATATAAGAGCGAAGAGGATGGTAAAAAAGTGTTCCGTGATGCTGAGGTAAATGCGAGAGGCACGATCCTCTTTAAGTCCAGCCAACTACTGGCCTATGCTGACGACATCGACATCATGGGAACAACGACCAGAGATGTACCAACATCCTTCGTTCAGCTCGGGCAGACGGCGCCAGATCTTGGAGTGCACATTAATGAAGGCGAGACGAAATATATTGTAGTAAGGTCAGCATCAGTAAAACCATCAAATGGCACTGGTCAAATGAGAACGGTAATGCCAGGAGACAACTTTGAAACCATTGATAATTTCTCTTATCTAGAGTCGCAAATCACAACTAATCACAATCGCAACCAATCACAGCTACGGCGATTAAACCCGCGCACGGTTGTCAACAGCTAAGAGTGCCTACTTCAACTTACAACAATTTCTTGCTCGAAACGTATCACCATGGGTCAAAGCTCTTTCTGTGCCGAAGACAATGATCTTGTCAGTCCTCATATATTCATGGAAGACTTGGGTTCTTAGCAAGAAAAGTTGCGAGCTTTTGGCTGCGTCCGAATGGAGAATCTTCTGAAGAATTTTTGGCCCCCTTCATGCAGATGGACGATTTTGTAGCCTATCTAGCGACCAAATTTATGAGCTATACCATGACCATTTGGTTGGTGATAAAATCCGGTTGAATATATTGAAGTGGGCGGATCATTTAATCCGTATATATGAGTATAATCCAGCCTGAAAAGTTTATAAGTGAAATATCTACATAAGGCAGAAAAGGAAGACGGACTAGATCTCTCTCAAATGGATCGATGGCGTAGGCTAGTACACCAGACACCTTCCAGGGATATCGAATTGTTGGACCCCGGCATCAAACATGGATGTCTGGAATTCTTTATTAAAACAGGCCTAAACCAGACACCGGTTGTTGCTTCATTGATGATGGGTTGTCGAACTAAGTTGCATTGCACTGGAATCATCAATAAATCACCAATTGTCCGGCTAGCAAACAATCCTAGACAGAATTTAGACACAATAGGCCTGAATGGTCTGAATGGCCTGAATGATCAAGGGGGAGTGTTACCTCTGATCCTACCCCGCTTTTATCTATCAGAGCTCTTATGCTACCTAAGCGTATTTATGATCGCCACCGGAAACAACCTCTTCAACAAATGCGCGCTGATCAAGGGATATATAGATGAACTTACCACCCTCTTCTTCAACAAAAACTTGAAACTATCGGCTCTATACTCCATAGCGATGCTTTTCACTATATAGACTGAGGAAGTAAATATACAGCCGCAGTTCAGTCTATTTCTATCATTAAGCACACTAAAATTTGTCCCGGCTACCCTCAATAGCAATATGTAAGGACTGGCAACCCTCGAGTTTCCGAGGAGAATCTCATTCCCTCTCAGTTTCCGTCTGTTCTTATAATTTAAGTCCCACCTTTGAACGAAAATTCATCAACATCATCATCAACGGCGCAACAACCGGTATCTGGTCTAGGTCTGCCTTAATAAGGAACTCCAGACATCCCGGTTTTGGGCCGAGGTCCACCAATTCGATATCCCTAAAAGTTGTCTGGCGTCCTGACCTACGCCATCGCTCCATCTCAGGCAGGCTCTACCACGTTTTCTTTTTCTACCTTACATATTGTCCTTATAGACTTTCCCGGCTAGATGATTCTCATTCATGCGGATTAAGTGACCCGCCCACTGCAACCTGTTGAGCCAGATTTTATCCATAACTATTCACTCTCACCTGATCGTCAGAGGTGTCGTAATTCGAGGTCCGAGCACATGGTTTACTGGATGGCCCCTACAATATATGGTGTAGCGGCTCTTCTCTAGGAAGCCGGGCCCTGTCCATAACATCTCTTGCAACGCTTATATTGACAGGGTATTGGCTAGCTGCTCAGCAGCATTCGGTCTGTACAGGGAGTGCACGTTCCATGAGAAGGTGAGCAAATCGTTGTTTCATTCTCGTTGCCGGGTTCGTGGTTGTAAAATCCATCCTGTCCGAGGCTCCTTTGTTTCGTAACATCGGTTTTCCGTGTAGGATTGTCAGCCCTACCCAACCCTCAACCTGGACGACCAGTTCGTACATTTTATCCCGTTTTTAGGCGCGGGAGACCGTCTTCATCCTTCTCCGTCTGCAATTTTTCATGAAGAAAGAACTTTCAGCGATCATCACGTGGAGGTGGAGATAGTGTTTGGTAGTAGAGCTGTTGGTATTGGTTTAGCAGGGGTTTCCCAAATTTTATGCTCGCATCGTGGATACCAATCCACATTTTGCCCTGGAAACTATACTACACTTTGACCGCTAACGTTGGTGGTGGTAGCATTTATCCGCCGTCTTCAGTTGGCTGTTGGGTGGTTGTTGAGCAGTTTATCAAAACACTCAACTCATCGGTCCAATATGCCCAATCTGTTGGAAATCAGATTTCCCTATTTGCTTCGGCAGGATGAGCATCGAGGTGTATAAGGCTTCATCCTGCTGACTTGTTGATAAAATTTCCGCGCTTGGTCTGGTTACTCCCTGTGCTTTCCGAGTTCACAGACTTGTTGGTTTTCCCAGGCTTCGTGATAAGCCATGAAAACTTGACTGTCAGCACTGCTGAACTGGTGCAGGGGAAGAACAAGAGGGTGGTCAGTGATTTGATAATTAGACTTCAGACGTCACTGGATTTTTCGGGGATAAGTTTCAATGCCCTAGGTCAACAAATCATGTTGCTGATCATGCTTTTTATTCCAAAGAGCTGGCGACGTGCTCATAAGTTTAGTTAAGAAGAGGCGTACGTAGGAGTATTTGAGTCAAAACCTCGGACAAAAGGCGAAAACAAAAATGTTTGTAAATTAGCCTTTAAAATTTTTTTTAAATATAGTAATCCGTACATTGAAAGACAACAATGAAAACGGCGCACCGCCACTCCTCTTGGCGGTCAGTCTGAACTTAGAGATTGTCTAAATAGTACGTGATAGTTTTAGGCGCTTTTGCTTTTTTATCGCGTTGGCTTTTAAATTGTATTTCTAAATCGTTGTATGGATAGTGAAATAGTTTTTAACATGCAAATGGAAAGTATAATATTTAGTTTACTTTTTTTTATAGTTTTCGATCAAATATAAATCAGATAAGATTTACTAGAAATGTTCAAAGGAAACCTCCTATGCGTTTTCCGAGTGTCAAATTATTAAAAAAAAGATATTGTCAAGCTCTGTCAAAGTGTAATGTTTTTAGATATTCATAAATAAAGTTGTTATCATGTAGTTAAAGACAGAAAAAAACGTGCGCCTACCTGCGCCATTCCGTTTGTAAGGCGTTTGAACTCAACTTGCTATAGCTAGTGCTGGAAACGGCTGAATCGCATTTCAGGTAGAAATCGCTACAGCTAATTATAAATATGTTGCTGGCTGAACCGAACATTTTGAAATTTGTCACACATGTAAAGGACATTATGGCGAGTGCCCGCTTTTCATCTGTGACCGGCGGTTTGCTCACAATAGACGAATATATCCTGAAAAAAATTTGTTATGTGTTACTTTCACTGTAATTTTAAGCCATAGCAATGCATGACATGTTATTTTTGTAGTTGAATCTTTCTACCCCTTTTGATTGCAAACATTGCTGATAACAACTCGAAATAAGCTTCACACTAGAATTATACAACCCGATGGCGGAATCTAAGAGAAAATAGCTCCCCAAAAGTTTTTCGTTCGCAGGATAAATTCAGGAAGGATATTGAATATATCTCTGAGTTTTTTAAAACCCAATTTAAGTAAAGGTTGTCTACAGCAAATCGGAAAGAACCGCATTTTTAGAAAGTAACGAAAACTATGGGGCTAAGGAAGAAATATCGGTCAAAGAGCTGGCATATGCAACTGGTATTAGTCAACGCAGTAGCAGGAATAGGGACGCATCAGACACCCCGGAAAAGGCACTGTCTATTTTCGTACAAGGGAACTTTACAAGAGGGCAGTGGGAATTAACTTAGAATGATGCACTTACCTGAACTAATTTGCAATTGTTCAAACAAGGAATGAGAAAGTTTAAAAATCACTAAGAAAAAAATTTCCTATATTGAAAGTCAAGTTAAAAAGTTGACAGCTACACTAGCGCCAACTTCACACGGCACAGTGAAAATTAAGCACACCATATTATTTACCATGATCGGTGGCAACGTATGTAATGCTGCCACTGGCACAATATCAATCATGCGTTGCTACATCTTTGGCTCAACCTCTCAAAACTGAATAAAGTGTATAAAGAAAACCTAGAAACATTGAAGTTGCTTGTATTATATTATATATTCTCTATACAAAGATTCGTTCTTTGAATCCTTACTCCATGTGGCATATAAAATACCAATAAGGAAATGGCAACTGGACTGTGCAAGGAGCAAAGAAAAAAAAACAAGCAGAATTTAGGCAAGAATTGGGTTGATTGAATTTTTCGAAAAATTTCCCTAAAACCGAATGCAGTATGGATTGGATCCTTTGAATCCTTATTTAAGCATAATTAATTAACTAATAGAAAGAAATAATAATATTCCTTTCGATTTAATACTACCGGACGGTAATTATAGCGATCCATATGCAACTGATAGTGGAGAGGAGGAAACCGACGCACATGATGATAATGATTAAAAATATTATAATTAAAGTCCTACTACTGTTTGTTCGAGTAAAATTCAAATTTTTACTTTTTGTTTAATAACATGGTTGCCCTTCACCTCCACCGCAAGTGGAATATAGCGCGTCAACCACACCTGAAATGTGCTTCTGATCCTCCCACGCCGTCCTGAGACGTTTACCCTCACCCTCTACTGTTCCATGCCAAGTGCCCTTGGGGCAACCCACTCGTCGGCCATCTTGGGAGAGTGGATTCCTTTTGCATGGCGTAGCCCGTAATGCAATTGTCGCACTTATGTGCCCTATCCACTGACACTTCTTTTTTCCTATGATATCGCATACGAGTGCCAAGCCAGTGTTGTTTGAAATAATGTCAGGCCAGCGCACTCTGATGATACAACGCAGACAAGTATTGACGAAAGGCTGGTGTTTTCAAGTATTAGTGGAATTCACTTTCCATCTGCTACTTCCAATGTAACACGGAAAGAACACTAGACCAGAACAGTCTCAACTTGATCTTGGTGTTGAAGTAACTGCATTTCCAGAGTTTAGACAGGGCAGTTAATGCGTCGGGCAACATCTAGTTCGATGCCCCTGAAGGCAGAAATCACGCTTTCTAGATATACTAATTGATCGACGTGTTTGATGCTCTGCGAACAAATGCAGGTAGGGAGAGTGCGATGGCACATCTGACAGAGAACCGTTTATATTCAGTCCAACTCTACTTGCCTATTTTTCCAAATCCAGAGACATTTGGCTAAGATCCTTGATCTGGTGGGAAAGCAAACACATGTCATCTGCGTAGTACACTGCTCCAAAATGATTCATAGGTTGTTGATGTGGTCAATGCAGGAGGATCCGGAGCGGAAGCCAGGCTGTTTTCTGTCTATCAAACTTCCGAAATGTTCCTTGATGCGTTTCAGGATTATTTTAGCTATTATCGTTGTGACGACAGGGAGTACGCAGAAACCTCTACAATTGTCATTTAGGAGCTTGTATTTAACAACGTTCAATACACAATTTCAAAAAAGTACTCCTATTATAATTCAGGGATATTAGAAATTATACTGATTTCCGTCCGTAACTATTTTCTTTCTGCACAAAACTCGTTCTTTTCACAATGACTGCCAACTATCTTTTTAACTCTTTTTTCTTATTATTATTTTTTATCTGACGTTTCTCGTCACCTACTTTGTTCCTCACTCTTGTAGCGAGGTCTGAACTGAGTGGAGCGCCGGTGGCGTCATCTGTCCGCTGGTATTCGCGACATTCGAAATAAATTTCGAATGCCGCGAATCCTGCCGCGCCCCATCACTCCGCCCCCAGATGAAACCGAGGGGTTTCAGCGACCGAATCCGGAACTGTGTTCCCCATCAGTCCTTGAAGCGAACGCACCGTTGTTTAGGGTTGCACACGGGCTTCAGCCTGGACAGGAAGACCGCCTTTTTGTGTCCACCGATCTCGAGCTGGAAGAAATGTTCTCCACGCTCGAGAACGCGGTACGGGCCTTCGTAAGGAGGCTGCAGCGGCTTCCGGACGGCATCCATCCTGACCAGGACGTGCGTACACGTGTCCAGTTCCTTAGGCGCACAGACAGGTGCGGACGAGTGTTGGGTGGAAGGGGTGGCCTTGATGCGTCGGAGATTGTCTCTCAGCAGACGCACCAACCCCGATTCTGTGAGACCCGATCTCTTGTCGAAGACCGGATCACTTGGAAGTCTCGGGTTCTCCCCGTATACCAGCTCCGCGGGGCTGGCAGCAAATTCCTCTCGGCGGGTTGTACGTAGGCCGAGTAGGACGAGAGGCAAGACTTGGGTCCAGGACGGATCATCGCGTGCCATAATGGCGGTTTTCAGCGTCCGGTGCCAACGTTCTAGCATCCCATTGGATTGCGGGTGATATGCAGTAGTCCGCTGTCGTTTAAACCCTAGGAATTTGCCTAACTCCGAGAAAAGGGTGGACTCAAATTGCATTCCCTGGTCAGTGATGACCACTGCAGGGACGCCAAGGCGAGGGATCCACTCTCGACAGAGGGCTCCGGCACAAGATTGCGCCGTAATGTTTTTCAGAGGTATTGCCTCAGGCCACCGCGTAAACCTGTCGATGATTGTGAGACAATACCTATAACCGTGCGAGTCTCGCAAAGGCCCTACTATGTTGAGGTGTATTGTGTGGAACCGCTTGGTAGTGCGGGGGAATGAGCCCACTTCTTTCCTTACATGCCTGGAGACTTTACACTTCTGGCATGCGATGCACTCTAAGGCCCAGGAATTGATGTTCTTATTCATAGAGGGCCAGAAGTATTTCTCGGTGACTAACCGATTTGTTGTCCTGATGCCTGGATGTCGTGAACTGCGTGGAACACTTCCTTGCGAAAGGTGGCCGGAATGTATGGCCGAGGTCCCTTTTCCGAGTCTTCACAGCAGAAAGAGAGGTTTGAGCCAAAGATGGGCAACTTCCGAAATTTGTATTTGGGGTTGGATTTGAAGCTCTGAAGTGCTGCGTCATCCTCCTGCGCCTTGGCAATAGCCGAGAAATCGAGTGAGGCGGGGATTTTAACCTCGGAGACACGAGACAAAGCGTCAGCAACTATGTTCTCCTTGCCGGACACGTGCTGGATGTCTGACGTAAACTGGCTTATAAAGCTCAGGTGTCGAAGCTGACGAGGGGACGCTTTGTCGGGCTTCTGTTTCAAAGCATACGTGAGAGGCTTATGGTTCGTGAACACTGTGAACGGCCTGCCTTCTAGGGAGAAACGGAAGTATTTGATGCTCAAGTACGCGGCGAGCAGTTCGCGATCGTAGGTACTGTAGTTCCGTTGAGCGGGGTTCAACTGCTTCGAGAAGAAGCTCAACGGCTGCCAAACTTAATCCACCTTTTGGTGAAGGGCAGCACTTACTGCGATGTCAGAGGCATCAACAAAAACGGCTAGGGGTGCATCTTACAGAGGGAATGCCAAGAGTGTAGCGTCGGCCAGTTGTTGACGGGATTTGTCAAACGCGCGGACAGCCTCTTCAGACCACACGATCTCTCTCTAACATGCCCAAGAACCTCCTCAACTCCCTCACTGTTTTTGGACGCGAGAAGCTTGTTATCGCTTGCACCTTGTCTGGCTCGGGCTGTGTTCCTTCAGGGGAAATGAAATGGCCGAGGAATCTCACCTGTTTTTGGAAAAATTTGCATTTCTCAACGTTTAGGACTAAACCGGCCTCAAGGAGACGTTGAAAAATGCACTCGAGATGGGCTAAGTGCTCAGACTCAGTGGAAGAAGCGACCAAACCAGCATCCAAGTACACGAAACAGAAAGGTTTACGCCGCATTGCACAACCCGAAAGTCATTCGGGTGAACTCGAAGAGTCCAAAGGGTGTACATATTGCCGTCTTTGGAATGTCTTCAGGAGCTACTGGGATTTGGTGATAAGCCTTGGTTAAGTCCAAGGTCGAAAAGATGCGGCAATTCGCGAGGTGATGCGCAAAGTCGTGGATGAGTGGAATTGGATATCGGTCAGGAACAGTCTGTGCATTTAGCCTTCTGTAGTCCCCACATGGGCGCCATTCGCCGTTTGGCTTAAGGACCATATGCAGTGGGGAAGGCCAACAGCTATTTGAGGGCCTGCAGATACCCTGTTGAACGAGTTGTGGCTGAACTTTTGGGGAAGTGCCCGAACACGAGAGTCGGTAATGTCTTCTAAAAGAACGGAAAGATCATTGCCTGGGTGAGATACCATTTGTCCCGACGAATTAAGGTGGGTCGTGGAATCTATAAGAGACTTGTTTTGCAAGTCTACCAGCAACTCATGGTGACACAGGAAGTCTGCGCCTAGTATGGGGAAGCTGACATCCGCCAGGATGAAACGCCACGAAAACGTCCTACGCAAGCCGAGACTCATGTCCACTTGCCTATACCCGTATGTGTTTATGCGGGAGGAATTTGCTGCCGCCAGTTTGAGCGGTTGTGGAAATAGGTGATGTTGCCGAGGTACGGGAAGAACCGAAACCTCCGCACCAGTATCGATAAGGTAGTTGCGCCTGCTGAGAGGGTCGTAATTTGTTAGGCGACGTGGCGCTGCGTTCTGGGTGGCCGTCGCCAGGACCCCCCGCGGACCAAGTTTTTTGCGGCAGGCGTGAATTTACAAGGGATTGTACACTTGGTGGCTTTATCGCCGAATCTGCGATGGTACCAGCAAATCCCTCGGTCCGTGGACTGTCCTGACGACCTGCTACCTGATCGCCCTTTTCGGGTGGCAGACCGCGAGTGAGCTCGTGATCTGGCGCCCGAACGCTGAGTGTCCAGCGTCGTCCGCATCTCAGCCACACTGGCTGTTAAGGCGGCTATTTCCCGCCTTATGTCGCCCACCTCGTCCGATGGCTGTTGAACGACCGCTATGGTCGGGCGTACGTGCACCTCGTACACTTTGTCGGCCGCAGCTGCCAGTGCCTCCAAGGAACCTGAGACACACGCGAGGACCGCCTGGGTGCCTTCCGGGAGCCGACGCAACCAAAGGTACTTCATCAACTCGTCGTCGATCTTACTCCCACCCAATTGCTTCATTTCGCATAGCAATTGGCTGGGAGTCCAATCTCCCAACTTTAGGCCTGCCAGCAAGTGATCCAGTTTTGCTGACTCACTTACTGACAGGCGCCTGATTAATTCAGTCTTGAGCAGTGAATATGAAGCCGATTTCACTACGTCAGACACGAGCACGATGGACTCCTCGTCCAGGCCGACCACCGGGTGATGAAAACGGGTCGCGTCCGCTGTGATCCCGGACATCCGGAACTGTGCTTCCAAATGCACGAACCACAGTTCGGAGTTCCGCCGCCAAAACGGAGGGACGCGCACGACGAGGGCGGCCACTTGCGGGTCCGATGGGCCTGCCGCGTCTTTGTTGTCGTGTTGACGCGAGTGTTACAGCGAAGACGCGGTGAAACTGATCTAGTCGACACGGCAGGCCGAACCCACAAATGCACACACGAGCGAAAAAAATAAAGCGACACCAACGACGCACCCCAAAGCAAAAAACTCGCTAAAAGAGCGGAGAGCAAGCGAAAAGATGCCGATGCAAATGCCTCGACGTCGTCTCTTGCGGCGATTTTGTTTTTATTCTTACCACTTTTGTTAAAACAACAAAATTTTAATAAAATTATAAATAATAATAACGCGGCGGTGCCTGTTTTGTTGATGGTTGTGGCGGCGGCTACGGCGTTGACGCTGGTCTTGACGGCGGGGGCTGCAGTGACGGCGGCGGCTTCGAATCCTGCGGCAATGACGCTGGTCTTGACGGCGGGGACTGCAGTCACGGCGGTGGCTTCGAATCCTGCGGCGATAACGCTGGTCTTGACGGCGAGGGCTGCCAACTATTTTCTTAACTCTTTTTTCTTATTATTATTTTTTATCTCACGTTTCTCGCCACCTACTCTGTTCCTCACTCTTGTAGCGAGGTCTGAACTGAGTGGAGCGCCGGTGGCATCATCTGTCCGGTATTCGCGACATCATCCTGCCGCGCCACAGTCACACTCCAAACGCGTTCCCGTTTTTGGGATCTTAACCATCATTCCCGTCTTCCACTTTTGGGAAAGGCCTCGGATTCCCAACATTTCCATACGAGTGGAAGTAGCAGATCTGCAGCAACTGCAGGCACAGCGATAAATAGCACTGCGGGGAAACCATCAAGCCAAGTGTCTTCACTCCGTTTGAATATATTGATGACCGAGATAATTTCTCTTCTGCTTGGAGGAGCAGTCCGTATCCGCATGTTAGGAACCCTACTGGAGGTAATACGGTTAAGAACCGTGGTGAAGTGTTCTTTCCACCTCTCCAGTTGTTTATTATCGTAGATGAGAAGTTGGCTGTTGGCGTCTTTCACTGAACCATCGAAAGCTCTTTGGTGATGCGCTATACAGTTCCGAAATCATTGCGATTTGCGACATCTTCCGCTTCCGTGACCAGCGTAATAGCAACTCCTCGCCTTTCACGGCGTACACTACTCTGGACTTCTCAAGATTTCGATCGATATCGGAGTTCGAGCGCGTCACGTCCGCCAACACTCGCGGCGGTTAGTAGGGTCTTCAACCTCTTCCGTTCATCGATCCGCTTCTTCGACTCCGTAGTGAATCAGATCTTATGACGTCCCTTCGTGACGTGGCCGAAGACCTGTGCAGCACCCGAGAAAACGCAGTTTTGCTGGCGGCTCTTTTACTGTCGAGCGAAAACTGGATCGCGGCTCCCAACCCTGCCAGAAGTGTCGGACGTAACACGCAAGCGAACGTAAGCGACCATCTGATGGTGATCCCTTTCGAGGCCAACATCGGAAGTCCCCGTTGGTGCATAGTATGGTACAGTTGTATTACTTTTTAACCTGGACCGAAGTCTTGCAGTTAGAAGTCTGTCGGAAACCGGCTCCCAGGCCAAAAGAGCGCGCCTTGTGGCAGCCGTCACTAGTAGCCTGACACCGGATTCGCGTCTGCTACCACTTGGCTTTCTAGAGTAGGAAAGCACATTCTCATTAGCCAAAGGTCGTTGCCGTGAGGCCAGTCCCTATCCGAGGCGTTGTTGACGTTTCGGTAGCAGTAAAGTTTCAAAATTTGTAGGTTGCTGGCCCACAAATTTCCATATCTTTTAGTCGGCTTTTACAACAAGCAGGGAAGGCTGTGAGTGTATTCATAAGTTCCAACTCACAGGGCAATAAATACTTTAAATAAATAAATACTTTAAAATGTTATACAGTATGCACTTCTCATCAAAAATAAACTACAAAATAGTTTTTATGATACTAATCCTCTAATGGGAGACGGCTCAATCCAGCGCCGGCAACCACCGTATAAACACCGTACATTCATTCGCAAAGTGAAATAGATTTTCACCGTCAATGTTACGGGAAAAGGTGATGTCGTTTCCGTGTTCTGCCTCAAAACATTTCTATGACACTCGCAATATACATTACTGACGGGAAAAGTAACATTTGCTCTGGATGATACTCCCAACTTTAACGCAAAAACACCACGGTTTGACTTATGTGGCCAGATAAAAAATCAGCGAAACCGTAACGTTTCCTTGCAAAAGTTGAGCCATATTTCACTTGCCGCGGAGAATAGTCTTTTTCTACATTAAAAGATAATTTCAGAATTAAGGAAAAAAAATAATTTGATAAACTCAGTAAACAATAATTTACTCTAATTATATATATTCCAGTATCGTAAGATAAACCCTGTATCGACAAGGGTCTAGTCTAGGTGATTTAAGCTCAGCAACTAAAATATGTATATAGCTTTGTACTGAACAAATCTACCTCTTACAAGAAATCAAAATAATCAATATCCCGTCTTATTTATTCAGGATCCCTGAAGATCTAATATTCGACCAACACTCTGAACGGCATTTCCTTCCCTGAAGTGAAACTACAAAGGGCTATGTAAATCCTTCCTACAATTTGACGTGTTAAACGTTTCGGGCTTAGAGCATAAATCCCTACCTTCAAACAGCAATTTATTCAATTTAATTTACCGAAACCCTTTTGTTTGTAAACCAAAGTCGAACGAAAGAGATTCTTTCCACGGATAATGCGTTCAAAAATTGTTCGCCAAAAATTTCAACACAAACACATTTTTCTCTTTCTTCCAAGCCGAGCGAATTTTCATAAAGGGATCATAGCCATAAGATGAAATGTTGAATGGACGTATAACGGCAGGAAGGACGTTGAGCAAACCTTTCGATTTAATTGAAAGATTGCACGTACATATGAAGTGTATATTCGCTGGCTTATTTCCAACCCTTTCAGATATTTAAGTTTCCCCGATGAGCCTTGAGAACAGGATTTCCCTCACCCTTCCTCTTTGGCCGCTCCGTCTGAGCGTGTAGTTGGTATGTATGCTAAAAGTTGCCTGGACTCGAATGGAAATGTTTCTTGACTGGGCAGTGCAAAAGGTAACGACCGGACATGACTAATGCAATAGAAGGATTTGGGGCTGGAAGGTTTTAAGGATTAACGTACCGAATAAACGTTTTTCAATGCCTACATATGTGTACATACATCGGGAATTCGAGAGGATTTAAGGAAGCATTGCATATTGGCAGTATGTAAGTATGTGTGCATGAAATATAGAAGGACAGCACATTTTGTTTCTCAAGTTTTAGTAATGACGAAACAGAAAGTTGTGCAGTTCCAAGAATATGCAAAATTTTAATAAGTGTCTGACGTGTCCTATGTAACTACAAGAACAATGGAGTATTGGAAGTTACTTATAGTGATAAACTTAGGAATATATCATTCAATGTACTCGTAGCATATCGTGTAATTTACTTTATGCAAACTTTCTTTCCATCATTTCTTCTACTCAATGACAAATTGCGTTTTACACTCAACTGGAAGAAAATTGAACGAGCTTAGCTATTGCTTAAACTATTTATTGTTTGTTGGCCCGTAGGAGATGCAAGAGTATTCTCTGCACGTATGTATATATACTTTAGCTGCATTGGGATTTAGCTTCAAAGTTTGAGCCGGACTTCAAATTCAATCAAAGGCGGAACAATAACATAGAATCGAAAGTAGGAAACCCAAATCGGGTTGGAAAAGTATGTGTGCAAGTGTGACGAGAGGAAAGTGAGTTCGACCACAAAAAGCGAAATGGAATTGCGAAATCAAACGAAAGATTTACTAACTGTATTAGGTTTGCCAGGAAACTGGCTCCATTTAATCGAGTATGCCACCTTCGCGAAATCGAACCAAAATCTTGTCAGGAAATAAGAAATAAGCGCAACTAACCAACAACATGTGATTCCAACCCGCAGTTTAAAAGGCAGGAAAACAGGTATTGAAATCAATGAAATTCAGCTAAAAGATTCCAACCAAAATTCAGGTACAACATACTTAACCGCAAAACATTTCTCAGCCGTTTTAACTATGCGGATATAAAGGTTTTGTGTGCACCTTATATGAGTTAAGAATAGAGATTCTTTATATGTTTCCAAACTCCAAGAGATATTCAAGGCATCAATATTCTGCTCATCCTAAACAAACATTGGTTTATTCCCGTTTTATCGAATTGATCGTCCGCGCCTATTACCGTGTCACGGATTTGGAACGGGATCCGTCAGGATACAGACATCGAATAAATTATGCGTCCACAACTCGCTTTCCGGAACTAAGTCATGGTCCAGAACAGAACGCCGTCAACCAAATCCGGTGAAAGTGAATAACAACCCTGCCTTCCAACTAGGCAACAAACTATCAAAGAACTTTCACTTGAGCTCGGTCTAGAGTCTTCAATTTACCGGACTAGTCAAAGGAGCAACTCAAGTCTCCACCTGTAAGGCATTCCATGAACCCAGTAGTCAGGAGAAGCTTAGTAACTGGGGATGTTGACCCAGTTTATAATGAGGCTTTGATCGCATTTTAGGTCGCATTCACAGGATATGCTGAGATTCTCCTAGACGTGCTTGGAAATTTATTACCAAAAATGCACAGACGCATTGCCAACATCATTGGAAACTACCATCTCTCCAATGATATGCCAAATATTCGAGGTGCTGAAGCAGAAACTTGCGGTATGCTCTAGTCGCATCCGTAGGTATGAAAAGAGCTTTCTGGGGAAGTGTTAGGAGCCAACCCAGCCGTTGCAATTTAGAAACAGCGTTACTCCCACAACTTATGCGTTTGCCCCCCGCCCCCCATTATTTTGCCTGATATAACTAAAGTCGACATTGAAGTAGCCATTAAAAAGACAGGTAACTAGAAGGCGCTAGGAGTTGGTAAGATTCACAACTTCAAACTAAAGCGGATCAAGAGCACTCACAGGATATTGGCAAATCATTTTAACCAGATAATTGCGATCCGAAATTAGTTTCACAATTTTTCAACAAGGAGATAACTTTGCTCATCACCAAGAAATAACCTCTCTTACTTGTCTTCCTACAATCTACAACACGTTTTCTGCGTAGACATGTCAAAACATCTTGATATTCACAAATTGATAGCTGAGGAGCAAAAAGGATGCGCAAACGGGCCCCAAGCCTGTAGAGGACAGCTAAGAATCGATCACTGTCCACCAGAAACCACCACCTTTGACTCCATATCGTATTCGTGGTTACTACAAGTGTTCGCTTGTAAAAAATCTTTTTTCTCCGGAGAACAGTGATGAAGAATTGGAGAACGAAGCTCTCGGTGTCTTCACAAACATCAGGAGAGATACCACTCTGACGTGGAATCTTCCAATGCGACTCTCGAGCCCACTGTAGTTATCCCACCTATTGTATGAAAGCAAATAGGGGTTCCAAGTCAAACATCTGGTGGTCAAAGTGTACAGTGGATTGGTACCCACGATAGAGCATAAAACTTGGGCAATGCCTGATGAACGGTGATGGAGCTGCCAAGCAAGCAATATAGGGCTGGTGTAACAGCGTTGCAGGAGATGCGCTGGACAGGGACCGATTTCCTACAGAAAAACCACTACGCCATATATTATAGCGGCCATCCAATAAATCATGTGCTCGGAGTAGGTTTCCTAGTCATCCAAAAAATGAAACCTGCTGTTATTAACGAGGTAGTAAAACGAACCCTCGAAGCCTGTCCCAGGTATCATATTAAAATCATTTTATTTTTTTTTAGGAAGGATTTTAACAGTCAAGTAGGGACGAACCCCGTATTCAGACGATACCTTGGCTCCCATAGCTTAGATCAAAATACAAATGACTGCGTTCGGTGGATTATTCAATTAGCAGTGTCACACGAAATGGTTGTTAGAAGCACTTGCTTTGCGCGGAAAGCGGTCGACAAACAAACGTGAGCCTCTCCAATCGGAATCACTTTCAACAAAACTGACGACGTGTTGATTGAAGACCTTCATCCCTCAGCCTTGATGAATGTCAGAAAATATCGGGGGGCCAATATAGGCTTGGATCACTATTTCCCTGGTACGGTACTCCGAGCTCGAATAACTACACCACTTACAATCCCCTCTGACAATCAAGTGATAGTTAACACTAAAGCCATTCACAGTACAGGTTCCCGCAACACCCTATAAGGGGGAAATGTATGCCGCAATAACCGCAACTGGCAGATGAACTGCAGATGCAGCATCAACAATTGATCTTCACAACCCTTCAGATGGTTGTAATCATCGATACGGCCACAAAGATATTTGGCCCCAGTCGAAGAAAATTCAAATATTATTGACAAAGTTATAGGGGGTGAAACTGTGCCAGTTTTTGTGAATTTCGTGCACTCTACAACCTGTATGACGTCAATATCACATATCAATTTATCAATACCACAACGAAATAAGTTCCTATGAATGAAGTCGCAAAGCATTTTTTTGTTAATTTTTTAGTTATTTGTATATAAATTACTCCAAACAGACATGTGTGTATGTATATATATAGTATATGCGTGCTAATGAAGTTTGCGGGTCGTGTCTAATTCAGATAGATATATTTGTAATTAAACCAGCTGTATTTATTAACGTACTACATATGTACATATTTATGCTTTTGTGCACGAAGTAAATCGGAAATATGGGTACAATCATATACGTGCATATATATGTACAGTATTCGAAAATAGGCAGTTTGTTTGTTTAGGGTGAGTATAATATCTATGGCTGTACACACAAAACCTTTATACCCGAAGCGCGAGCTTCCGGTATTCCGACTTGTTTTCATTAGTGCTCTTGTAATCTTTTTCAAATTTACAAACCCACTGTTGATTACGATGGGAAAAGAGATTCAGAGTCGAATCCATTTTTTCTTTGATTTGAAATGGTATTAGGTTTTTCAAATAGAAGTATTGGTCATAGCACATTTATCTCCATTTTCACATACCCAACCAAGGTGGCTTCTTCATTAAGCGTTCAAATGTATACTAACAGAGCAATCAGCTTGAATGGTGGTAGCTAGTCAGGAATAGGCTTATAGAATCACCATCAACGGGGCAACAACCGGTATCCGATCTAGGCCTGCCTTAATAAGGAACTCCAGACATACCGGTTTTGCGCCGAGGTCCACCAATTCGATATCCCTAAAAGCTGAATGGGGTCCTGACCTACGCCATCGCTCCATCTTAAGCAGGGTCTGCCTCGTCTTCTTTTTCTACCATATATATTGCCCTTATAGACTTTCCGGGTGGGATCATTCTCATCCATACGGATTAAGTGACCCACCCACCAGAACCGATTGAGCGTTATCCACAACCAGACGGTCATGGTGTCGTTCATGTCCATCCTCATGTAGGGGGCCAAAAAATTCTTCGAAGGATTTTTCTCTCAAACGCGGCCAAGAGTTCGCTATTGTTTTTGCTAAGAACCCAAGTCTTCCAAGAATACATGAGGACTGGCAAGATCATTGTCTTGTACAGTAAGAGCTTTGACCCTATGGTGAGACGTTTCGAGTGGAACAGTTTTTGTAAGCTGAAATAGGCTCTGCTGGCTGACAACAACCGTGGGCGGATTTCATGATCATAGTTGTTATTGGTTGTGATTTTCGACCGTAGATAGGAGAAATTATCAACGGTCTCAAAGTTGTATTCTCCTATCCTTATTCTTCCTGTTTGACCAGTGCGGTTTGATGTTGTTGACTTATCAGACCTGCTGATGCCATCTCTTGATCGGACCGAAGACTTTTCGCATCGCGCAAATGTGCGCTCATAGCTCCTCACATAAGAAAAGTACAAAACCTACCAGTTCCTTTCTCCAACAAGTTTGAGGTTTATAATCACCTTTGGTAAATTTGTCAAGCTGCAAATTGAAAAGAAATTTCCTTGAAAGTTCTCCTTAAAAAAATTTCAGTGCTTGCCTTCCCCACGTTTCAAAGTCCTTTGCCAATCACTTAGTTGCAGAAAATGCAGACTACAGAAGAAATGTTTGTACTGCTCCACGCAATATCATAAGCAAATTTTTTATATATATAAATATATTTATTTGAATCTTATTTTGTTTTTTTATAGTTTCCTAACACATCTCGCCCTCATTTGACAGACCAAGACCCCAGCGTACAGTTCACACAAATCATAATCTTTCATTAAAATCATAATCATCTTGAATCCTGCACCGAAGGGATAAATTTTCAAATAGTCCTATTCCTATTTTGAAGGTTTCCCCTGAGGCTTTCATATTTTTTGTGAATCCCCTGAACAATTGATGATATAGAGATACGGTTACAAGGATAAATTATCGAGAAAAGGGTTCTTTCGAGTCGCTCTCCCTTTCAGACTTGTGCGCCCTTATAAAAACTACCACAAGAAAGTAGCTCCAGTGACATGACATCTCTTTTTAACTCATTTACAATGGACTTTATTACAAAAAGATGAGATTTGAGGAAGATATAAAATTTTCTTTTCTTTTCACGTTTCTCGAATTATTCTCGTTTGATCCGCAATATCTTCTCGTCCGGTCAGCCTTAATTTTTCTAATTATTATTGTGCGATAACGCGAATTCAGGACACTCCTTTCTTTTCTTACCCTACCTTCCGACCTTCAGACAAGCCATGAATATCCCGTTCTTTAACGAAGTTCCAAAGTTAATTATGACGGTACGTGTTGGCTACTAAGCTGAAAAGTTGGTAGGGACCGGCATTCAAAAGGGTTTCAAAAAAATTTGAAGGTGGCGGTGATGAAATAAGTGTTAAATGGCACTTAAAGGTCATTCTGCCTGATGGCCCGAGTAACTGAAAGTTGAATCCAAATTAATCCATCTGCGAAGCGGCGTAATTAATTAGAATGAATAAAGAAGTGTGTCCTCATATTTCATAAATTTAATTAGACATTTCGAGCTTATTTGTTTTCAATTTTCTACAGACGATGACAGTTAATTGGAACCTCATTCTCATGGCCACTCGCCCACCAAAGAAGTCTCGAAAAGCTGGGAAAATGCCTATTAGACTAAAATATCAAAGGGAGCAGCATTTGCTTTGTATTTGAAGGTGACCTCATGAGCCTCACTCAAACGAGGATAAGAAGCTCACTCACAACCCAGGACTTGCCGATGTCAGGTTTTCACAAAACGTTGCTAATGAAATTCCATCGTTAAAAACCAAGCACGTCGAAGTAATTGAACACCTACTGGTTCACATGGTTGCCAGGCCGCGGGCCGCCGAACGCGAGGGAGAGCTCGAGAGCCACTCGACCTGAAACGCAAAGGTGAACGCTATATACTTTCGAATGAGCGGCATTAAGAGCACATTGTACACGAGTACATAATAGATGCCTTGTTTAGTCGGCAATATATACAGCTCGAGCTCGAACTCGGCAGAAGGAAAACAGCCTGAATGGCCCAAAGTGTGGGTGGGCCCCATCTCATGTTCCATTCACCGAAAGAACATGAGATCAAATGAACTGCACGCTTGATGGTACTCACCTTTTGCAGTTGCTTTTACCTTTACCTTTTTCGTTCGTGCGTTTCATGTCGTTTCCTTCGAAGCTATTGAGACGAACGGAGCTCGGCCTCGTTACCAAATAGGCGACATCATAAAAAGTATATTTTAACCTGATAGTACCCATGTGAATGTAGGCTATCGACTTCGAGGAAATGCTATCCCTGCAGGGGAAATATCACAATCTGGATCAAGTTAAATCTTCTGTTTGTTCTTAAAAACTTGTTTATTTGTTGATAGAATGCATTATACTCTCCCCGTAACACACTGAAATACAGAACCATCACCCTTTATAAGGTTCAGAATTCTAGGATTAAGAAATGGAAGGTAAGCAAACACAAAGGTGCGCTCATGGCGTCATCATGGAAAAGAACCCACCGCACTGGCACCGTTCGAGCCTAGGCAACTATGTATAGCTCTAGGTAAATTTCAATGGACCGGACATGTATCTATAAGTTTTCAGGTTTTTTTTATGATTTATGTCCGGCTTTTCGGGGGAGCGACTTTATTAATTTTTAATTTATCGATGGTCTAATGAGGGTCGCCCAAGGCTTGAGCCGGATAAATGGGTGGTGGCACACAATTGCTCAGTTTTTGTTAGTGCCACCCTTATTGCTGCTAGTACTTTTGGAGATCTTAGGTGCTGCTCATTGGGAGGTGAATGGGAGGTTGTGAACCTCATTAACGGGAATGGCAAAAGAAATCGGGAGTTTTTCCTCTGGATAATTTGAATGGTTGCTTGGTTTGATTACATTGGATCTTTAGGATGCCTGAAGTGAATTTAGCCTATGCATGGCCATTTGTTCTGAATTATAATATGTATTTCAAAGAATTTTTGTTCTCTTATTTTTTTGTGTTTAATTCGAAATAAAATTATACGAAATTTCGCTATATCTGAATTCTGCTTTCTTCTTACCAACTCGGTATCAGAAATGAACGTATGTTTTGACATTCTCATCTAGGTTTATTAGACGAAATTTTAACTATTTATTTGAATGGAAAGTGAATGCACTAAATTAAAAATAATGACAGATGTGGAAAAATAAAATATTAAGATTATTGATGAAAAATCTGCTATGAACTGGTATAATTCTATGATGATAAAACACTCAAAAAATTCTAAAAAATAGTTTTTGTAAAACATTTTTCAATAAAGGATGGTCACCAGTCAGAAACGCCTTTCTTCTTTTTTTAGCCTTTGTCCCATTTCCAAACGGAGTCGGCTTATCGTGATCGGTTGGGATTCAATCCCGAGGCCTTCAAATCACAATCCAGCGTATCAAGCCACCGTTGTTTCAGCCGGCCTTCTGGTCGACTTCGATGTTCAGAAAAATCTTGGCAAGTGAATTCTAGTTAGTGGGAATTACGTGACCATACCATCGAAGACGCCGTTCATTGCCATTAATAGTCGGTCAACACTCAGAACTATAGAGGGCAAAGACATTAAGGTAAATTTTAAATTTGAGACGTTCATTGATACATCGATCACAAAGAACACTAGTTGTGGACCGCCACCTGATGTAGATCGCGCTAAAGCGTAACGCAATTTCATAACGCAGTTCCCCATTGACTCGAGGTTTTTAACTCGCTCAGTCCTGGCCTGGGACAAGGAGCAATGACAGTGCCCGTTTCATGAAATTTGGTCGTCATAAATTCAATTTAATTCAGATTTAATCTGAAACCGTATTGCATAAGGTGTTCGTTCCCTTTTTGGACAAGTTGCTCGAGATCACACAGCGTTTGGTCTCAGTTTTCCGCCTTCCAGAGTGCAGATGAGATATCGTTAGGTTCTGTTGCTTTTCCTGATTTCATTCGTTATATTGCTTACTCGACTTCAGTAGCGCTGACAGGTGGAATTCGTCTAAATGTCGACAATGCTTGTAGAAGTGACGGATAAACAAATTGTTCATTTGAAATTTCTTCGAATTATTCTATCCGTCTTGTCGGTCGGTAAGCAAAGTACTGTTCCTGTTATTAACAGAACCGAACTGTTCGAAAACCTGAGTGCGTTGTTGTCGGCTTTTGACAAGTCAATACAGATTTTTCTCATCGACCCGAGTATCCAGTTTATCGAAGAGACACTTCTAATGCAATGCTCGCGTGACAACTCGTTTTCTTTGCTTCTCGGTTGACATCTTCATACTAGTCCAGTCATTAAAGCCGAAAATCGGGTACGACCTCCAAATTCTTTCAGTCAAGACCAATTGACACGAAATTTGGGGTGGGGGTAGAGGGTGGCAAAAGAAAAAAAAATTATATAAGCCGATGTACGCCTCCCCCCGGAGGGGTGTAGCACTCCCTCTTCGGGGTGGATATTTTTTTCGAAATAACTACAGAAATCAATTAAATGGTCGATTCTAAGCAAAAAATGTTTAGCAAAAATTTTTCGTATACGTAGTAGTTTTCGGGTTATTCATGTTCGAACATGTCGTTTTTTCATCGACAAAATGCATGTTTTTCAATGGTTTTTCAGTCACGGTGATAAAATGTCGGCATTTTATAAAAATATAGTCGATTTGCGTTTTACTATTCCCACTATAAAATGTAGGAAGGTGAGACAATCGTTTTGTCCGAAAAATTGATTTTACGCTAGCCAACCTCATTGCGAGTTCCAAAACCTTTTCCTCATGGCACCTGTTGCCCCCTGCCTTTCCTCCCACATGACCATTGAGGTCGCTTACAATGATGATATAGTCATCAGCAGGTCTTTGTATCGAGAAGCTGCCAGAAGATCTTTCTCGGCATTAAGTCGACCTGTATGTAGTGCGTATGCAGTGAAGAAGTGAATAGTGCTATCGGCTGATATAATAGTGAGCTTAATTAGCCGGTCATCAAATCGTTCGACTTTTTTAATGGCATCACGCAAACCGTTTGAAATGGCAATGCCAACACCGTATTGAGTGTGTGAGCTATCAAATTCTATGTCGCGGCTTTTGGCACCAGTCCATCGGGTTTCTTTTAGAGCGCAGATATCAATGCCCGTTTCCTAAAGGGCTCCTGCGAGTTCCTCGGTCTTTCCAGTGAGGATGCCAATATTTAGCGTTCACACACGTATCGGTTTTGCTCAGACTAACTTACGTCTTGACGCCGTTCCTGCGTTAAGAACCCTTGTCCATTTCTTAACAGGACCGCGGCTCGTCCTGCCGCGTCGACTGATGTGAACGCACTAGCATTTCTCCGAGGCTAATTACAAATATAAACAAGGACCAATACCGGAGTACGTTGTTGTACGCCACAGTTTTATCACTGTTCTGTGAAGAATAAACCACATTCATTTCCAGATGATTCCAGATGAACGTAAGTTTCGTTAACTTTTGAGAAATTGATATTCAGTAGCTTGCTGCTGTAGCGAACAAAAGGAAGCAGAGCTTCTTCACTGTTTCGAATACCTTCGTTGTTTCTAAACATCGTTTTGAGAGTGATGTTACAAAATGTCTATAAAAAAAACAAGGAAAAATATGCAAGTTGTATTTTTTTCATTATAACATCTTTCTATGCGGCAAAGTGAATACAATTTTTTAGGGAAAGCTATTAGTTTCGTTTCCGAAATTATAAAATTGCAGATTTTTTTCGTAAATTTCGAAGAGCTACGATTTCAATATATTTTATGATTTCGCTATTTCTAGTGGTTTGTTTCAGGTGGAAATTATTTCAGCAGTTGATATGATGAGGTAAAAGCAAGAGGCACCATCCTCTTTAAGTCCACCCAACTACTGGCCTATGCTGATAATATCGACATCATGGGAAGAACCACCCCAGACGTACAAACTACCTTCATCCAGATCGAGCAGGCGGTAATCGGCGCAAGATCTTGGGCTGCACATCAATGAAGGCAAGGCAAAGTATATGAAGGCAACGTCAGCACCGAAAGCCAACCAACCAACAACATCAAACCGCACTGGTCAAACAGGAAGAATAAAGATAGTAGATACAACTTTGAGACCGTTGATAATTTCGCCTATCTAGGGTCGAAAATCACAACCAATAAAAGCTACGATGATGAAATATGCGCACGGTTGTTGGCAACCTAGCCTATTCAGCTTACAAAAACTCTCACCCTAGGGTCAAAGCTCTTAGTGAACAAGGCAATGATCTTGCCAGTCCTCATGTATTCCTCGGAAACTTGGGTTCTTAGCGAGGAGAATTGCAAACTCTTGGCCGCGTTCGAGAGAAGAATCCTCCGAAGAATTGTTGGCCCCTTACATAAGGATGGACAATTCCGCAGCCTACATAACGACGAAATCTATGAGCCATGACCGTTAAGTTGTGGCTAAAATCTGGCTCAATAGATTACGATGGGCGGGTCACTAAATCCGTATGGATGGGTATGATCCAGCCCCGGAAAATCTATATGGGCAATATCTATGGTAGGAAAAGAAGGCGAGGTAGACTCTACCTGAGATGGAGCGATGGCGTAGGTCAGGACGCCAGACAGCTATTAGGGATATCGAATTGGTGGACTTCGGTACAAAACCGGGTTGTCTGGAGTTCCTTATTAAGGCAGGCCTATACCGGATACCGGTTGTTGCGCCGTTGATGATGATGATGAATTTGCAGTATATTCAAAATAAGTTCATATATTAAACAGATAGGGTTCACAAGATATGGTTCACAAAGATATTTAAGCGGGACATAATAATATATAATGACTTTTGTATTATTGAATTACGTACGTAATGTACGTTCTTAATTCAGTTAATGCGAGGCTTCGTAAATTGAAAAAATAAGTAAAAGGAAGGGTCTCTATAATCTTTGATATCTGAGAAACGTTCTGGAAAAGTTTCAAAACGAATTTATATATTCGGAAGGCAGATTACTTTGGTACCATATGTCTAATTTACTCAAAGAAGAAAGGTATAAGGGTGAAGCAGATATTACTAACACAGCTCGGATATTTCCGTATTTCGATCGGTATTTTCATGTGTTCATGTATTTGTAAATAGTCTTTTGTAAAAATAAATAAAATTTTCTTCGGGCATTTTACATCCAAAACAACAGAAGAGGCGACAAGAGCTGAACTTTTGAGGTAGCATTTACAAAACAAAATGGCTAATGCGGGTATAAAGCTTTTAGAAGAAAACATTTAGTTATTTTTGAGATGATTATTTAGCCACAAATTATTATGTTTTATAATAAAACCCGTCGATACCATGGGCCAAGTGTACGCTCAACGGCGAACACACAAATGGTCGTTCGGTTTTTTTCTCAACATCCTTACTATTACCCTCCTTGGTGCTTACATCGTTTATTACGAAAATAATGAAGCTATCCCTAAATAGAAAAACCAAGAGGGACTTTTCATATGGCAACTCGCAATGATGGCAATTGAAGATCCAGTCTAGAAGCACAAGATACAATACATAAATAGCATGTATTTTTTTGCTCAAAAATTGAAAAAAAATTGTTTGATGCATAATTTGATAGAAAATTGACTCAATCGTGCAGATCTCAGAGAGTTTTAAGTAATTTTTCCAAGAACGAAAGTAATTTCAAAATTGTATGTTTTATGTGGTAACACAAGGGTTAACGATGTTTCTTTGTGTAAGGTGCTATAATGAGTTTCATTCCCCTCCTCCCCCTTGTCGTAGTGGAGGAGCCTGTGGTAGGATGTTCAAAACACATGAAGATATAAGCAATGGATCGTAACTCTCCAAATGGTAAGAAGACATAGACCTCGAATCCACCCGCGACTTTAAGAAATCAGCGCTCCGCTGAAATCTTCCGCTTCTATCAGAAAAAGAAGAAGAAAGGAAAACTGATGATGTGACTGCAACTGGTCTACATACCGGTATGTGGAAACACCGTCCCAGACGACAACAAAGGAAAGCGCTGCCACAGAAGGTGAAAATTGGTAGGGATAAAATCAGGGACATTGGATGAAGAAGACTCTTCAGTTAGTGGTGGTAGAGGTTTCCACATTAGACTACACTTATCCCTACAAACATAAAGGGTAGTCAAATCAACCTGCAGCATGCCAAAGCCTCTTCCCATTTACTGGCAGCAAAGTTGCAATAGAGTCCTTATATATTTCTGGTATAATAGCCATGAATTCATATTAGCAAAAATCTGTACTATTGGATCAGTAAAGGGTATTAGGTTCTTCTTCGATCAGAGATCCTCGAAACCGGGAGCCTCTGTTCTAATGCCGAGACAACTCTGTTCCCAGGATCTAGTTGTCCAGTCCATGTCAGGCTTTATAAAGTGCTCGAATGACAGTATAGCAGCTGTCGCAATCATTGGTATCCAGTGCTCTCTATTTCCATTTTTCTTCTGACACTTTCGTTTTGAAAGGATTGCAGAAATCGGCAACTTTCTACCTTCCACTTGTATCACCTGTTCTCCCGAATGGTGTATTTCTAAGAGAGACTGTACAGATGAATTTCTCGCGCCCGTGAAAGTTCCACTCAGCTTTCCAAGAGGCTCCAGCTTGACTAACTCACCCCTTTGCATAATCTTTAGGTGCTTTCCCGCCTTCCATATCCTTACATTATGTTCTCGCTTTGAATGTTTTAAGAAATTTATATTCACGCTCTGAGTTGCTGAAGTTTAACCAGACTTTATTTTTCTTAGTTTTGCAAAAAAAATTTTTGCAGTTCTCGGTTCAACTAGGGAACCATCTCAGCGTGTTTGCCTCGGATAACAGTAATAATCAAAGTACTCTAAAACTATGAGACTCAAAGTTACCAATTGATATTCTGTCGCCCAAGGGAGGTCACCTAGTTAGCCGCACTTTCTTTCCAAGAAGTGCATTGAATTTTCGTCTAATCAGGTTTTCTTGGATTTCTTCTTTCTATTACAGTCGCTTGCAATAGTGTGAACACAAAACCTTATTCAATTCAATGCCGATTTACTCGAAAACGGTAGGTCCGGTCTGTAAATCCCTTTACATATAGTCAGTGACGCCATTTAGTGTTGAGTTTGAGGGGGGCTCCCTTACACATGTGAAAGGAGGGTGTAAAGTTTCTTACCGAATATAGCCATGTGGGATATCAAATGGAAGGGCTCGATTAGTACTTTTCCAAAATGATGTTTCTGATATTGGGTGAAACATAGAGAAGTTAGGGCTCAAAATGTGTGTTCAAAAAGTGAAGCCGGCCTCGTTCTCGGAACCTACCCAACCAAAAAAATTTGAAAAAAATCAGTGGTGCATCTCTACGAAATCCAGGCTGGTTCCGATATCACTACAAATAAAGTTAATAATAGTAAATTTCCATATTTTAGAAATTTATCCGGCAACCTCCCTTGAGTTCATCCCAGAAGGACAAAATTTTGGCATTGGTGTAACATAAGGCTCAATTTGGTCAAGTTTCAAGAAAATCCAACTATTATTAACAAAGTTATACAGGTTGAAACTTTTCGTTTCGTTCATTCTAAAATATGTATGACGTCATCATTGCATGCCAATTCATCAATACCAAAACAAAGTAGGCTTATATGAATGAAGGCTCGCAAAGAAACAGTTTGCTTTTGTTTTTTAGTCATTTGTACATCAATATCAATTGCTCCAGCCAGACTTATGTGTGCATGTTGGTAAATATACGCGCTTTTAGGAGCTTGTATTCTTTTCCTTTTGACAAATCTAAGAGTTTTTATTCTTCGAAGTAGGTTTCTGACATATTTTTCGTATTTTACAAAGTTCAATACACAATTTCAAAAAAGTGCTCTTATTATAACTCCGAGATATTAGAAATTATAGTGATTTCCGTCTGTAACTGTTTTCTTTCTACACGAAACTCGTTCTTCTCACAATGACTGCAAACTGTCTTTCTTCTTATTGTTATTATTTTTTTATCTGACGTTTCTCGTCACCTACTCTGTTCTTCACTCTTGTAGCGAGGTCTGAACTGAGTGGAGAGTGCCAGTGACGTCATCTGTCCGCTGGTATTCGCGACATTCGAAATAAATTTCGAATGCCGCGCCACATGCTAATGAAGTTTACGGGAGAATCTAATTCAGATATATATATTTGTACATTAAACCAGCGGTATTCAATATAAGTACTATGTATGTACGTATGTATGCCTTTGTGCACGAAGTAAATCGGAAATATGGGTAGGATCAGTTTATATACGTGCATTTGTATGTACAATATTCGGTAATAGGCAGTTTGTTTGTTTAAGGCTAGGATAATATTTATGTTGGAAAAATATGAAGGAATATGTTGGATTTGTAGCTGCATATATCCGCATGGAGAAATGTACGTAGAAATTTCTCACATAAAATGAAGGAAAACCTAATTCAGAGCGACAATTTTTACAAGAAATGTGTATTTTATTCCCCATCGTAGTAGATAATATTTCCGAGCAGTATGCATCCATAGTTTTCTTTGGTTTCTGTTAAAAATATCGTAGAATGCAAAAAATGTCCAACTAAGCAAGCGCGGGAAATTTTTTTGGCGATGGGTGTATAAGGGCAGTTCTACAACTTTGCCAGCCTTGGTGCCAGCAGAAAGGAAGAGGTTTTGGCATGCTGCAAATTAATTGCATTAACTTTTATGTTTGTTGACGTAGCTTAATATGAAAACCGTCGCTAACTGAAAAATGTGCTGGGTTAAGTGTTGGTCTCACGCGATAACCAGCTTGTCCTCACCTTTTGTCGAAATTCTCTGGATATTGCCACAATTGGTGGTTCAGCAACTCTCCACTCCTAAGAAGTTCCGCCTTTTTTCGTAGAATGCTACCTCCGGCTGTCGTCGACTGGGAGCCTTCCCAAGTTTACGGTGTCAGCGCTGCGTGGATCTGTTTCCACATGCCCGTGTTAGACTAGTTGTGTCCACATCATCAGCTTTCCTTCGCTTCGCTTTTTCCACTAGTGCCGGTAGAGACAGTTCTGACATACAAGATTGAGCCTGCAGTTGATGATTTCTTCTGTCGAGCCTACCGGTTTCATTTTCTGTAAGAGTTAGGTGATAGTGCCACCGACAGAGCGGTCGTAGTCCGGTTTCCAAATCCTTGCAATATAGGAGTAAACGTACTCTCTTTTCTGACTGACCGCATCGTGAACACTGAGTGCAGGCTTTCTACCGAAGTGGAAAGCATGTCTTCTATAGATTTTTGCGCGGGAGAACACGAATTTGATGAGACCTCTATAATCCTTGCCTCAGTTGCGACTTGAATGCTGAAAGTCGTGGGTGGATCGGAAGTGTGCGACTCCCCACTTATTTCGGGAGCTATTTTGTATATTCATGTGTTCTGGATACGCTTAGTACAGTAGCGAATTGCAAATTCTTCACCATAACAAGGCAGTATTCGAGGGGAGCTGAACATACGTACTTTACGTCCGGTATACATCACTACCTTTGCTTTTATAACCTGATTAACGCCGGAAAACCCCGGTAGACCCACACCATACCGGTTTCCCTCTGGTTTTTTTATAATTTCAGAATATATCCTTCTCTTCAACTCCGTTTGAAAAATGGTAACGGACATTCAAGGTTAAAAAGGTATGATGCCCCAAATTGGAGCTATTTTCATGTCAAAACGGTTTAACTTTAAGCTCAATTCCCCCGGAGAAAAGGAGGTAGCATGAATGGAAGCCTGTTGAAAAGTATCAGCAGTTACCTCACATTAAAAAGAAATCGCGTTTCACATCGGGGGTATTTTGATATTATCGTAGTAGTTTGAGTTTGAAACCCACGAAGATGAAGGGGTTGAAGACGCAGAAGGAAGAAAAAGGTCCCTCCTTTCGCTGACCACTGCAATTTTTCAACAGGTTTTAAGAGGGGGCCTCCCCCTCCCCAACCATAAAGTTCCTAGCACGCTTTCAAATGGTATGATTTGTAGCGACGCCTTTTGTAAAATATGGTAATTTTCCAGTACATGAAAAAAACTGCAGTTTTTACAAATATACACAGGCAGAACTATGTCTGCCGGATTCAGCTAGTCTATTATATAACAAGTCGGAATAGCGGAAGCTAGACGCTTCGGGTATAAAGGTTTTGTGTTCATGTTATGTGAAGAACTCTCTACGCACGCTTTTCCATTCGTACATAGCTAAAAATGCGAAATATTCCTTTATTAATTGCTAACATACATATGTGCTTACATATCAAAGACATATTATGCTAATCCTAAATACACAAGTGCTGCCCATCTAAATTGATCTAACGCATCTTCAGGCATTTCCATTATACTCCGTGCACAAAAGCATACATATATGTACTCAAAACAAGTACCACTGCGAGTAACGTACATGCATCTCTATCCTACTGGACACTATCCGCAAGCAAACACATATGCATGTCTATTTCGAGTAATTCAGACTGATATACAAATAACTAAAAAAGGAAAATCAAAATGGCCCCAAGGACCGCCCCATTCATATAAGTTCACTTTAAATGATGATGACGTCATATAAGCCTTAGAGTGCAATAAATTTTCGTGAAATGGAAGACTTTGACTTTCTATAACTTTGTTAATAATAGCTGGGGTTCATTCAAACTTCCCAAACTTATGCCCTATATTATCCCTTATACGAGCGCCAAAACTGGCAGTTCGGGCAAATTTCTCAAATATTGTAATAATATATCATTAACTTTATTTGAGTAGATATCGGAATGGGATATATTTTTAGGCCTAGATGCAACATTGTGAATTTTCTCAGACTTTTCGGTTAGGTCGGTCAGATTAGTTTCGGAAAGTACTAATCGAGCCCTTTCATTTCGTCGTGAGTATATTTGATGAAACAAAAAGTTACACCCCTTTTCGCATACATAGGGAGCTCCCTTAATCCCAATGCAAAATAATGCCACCCGCTGCATGTAAAGCGACACACAGACCACATGTTCTCATCAAATTTAATGATAATCAGTTCAGCCGTTTCCGAGTAAATCAGGTATGATAGACAGCCATTGAATCGATTTTAATAAAATTTTGTTTCACAGAAAACCTTAAAAATGGATGTGGTTGATATATACATATATCCGTGTGTGATTGATAGATTCCGAGACCGTTCAACCGATCGTGGTTTTAATGGAAAATATTTTGGTGCTGTTCCCATTGTCCTGTCCCCTACGCCTTTCAACCAGTCGTCATGACAAATAATGACTCTGATTATAATTAGTTATTGGTGAGACATTAAGCTCTGAAAATTATTTAAAATACCATCCAAAAAATCGAACAATGGAAGATCAATCAGACATGTACGGCAACTGCCAGCCAGTAAAGCTGTTGAAATATCTCAACAGCTGAACGCTCGATCAAGGTTGAGAATTGCCCCAAATAAACCATCATTCATCATCAATTGCAATGAAGACTATGATTACAAAATGCATTGATTGAATGGCTATATTGTGTTTACATTGTCCAGCTTTGAACGAGCCGGCCCCGGTTGAGAACGGAACAAAGGCTAAAGAAAAAGAAAGAAAGAAAGAAAAAAATGTTTTGTTTTAACATGATAATTTCACACCCACATGCAAAGTGAAACAAGTCGGGCAACCGGGAGCTATACGCTTCAGGTATAAAAGGTTTTGTGTTTCCCTAAGTGAGAAGCGATGAGTATACGTCAGTTCCGCGTGCACATAGTTAAAAACTTGCCCTCTATGTTTTAGAAACTGATTTTAATAAATCATTTGATTAAAAGCACTGTATTGATAATAGTCAACCTCGTACGCTTCCCATTCGGAGTTTAACACTATTAGCAAATATGAAGAACTTAACCTACAACAGATACAAACAAGTCGGAATACCGGAAGCTTGCGCTTCGGGTATAAAGATTTTGTGTTCATTTTATGTGAGAAACTTCTACGCACATTTTGCTATCCGTATATAACAACAAATCCAACATATTCCTTCATATTTTTCCAAACTACAACACATATTACATAGTTATTATCACCCTAAACAAACAACCTGCCTTTTTCTGAATACTGTATATATACATGCACGTACATCTATAAATTGTTCGTACGCATATTTCCGATTTACTTCGTGCACAAAAGCATACATATGTACATATATAATACGTACATATATTAAATACGGTTGGTTTAAGGGGTTATATACAGTTAGAAGGCCGAAAAAAAGCGAATTTTCGAGAATTTTTTTTGAGAAACCTTTTAAAGTTATTGATCTAAATATTTGAACATATATCAGACTTAAAACTAGTAAAAATATTTATTTGGACAGGAGCTACAGCTGATCTCCGAAACCTCCTCTCAAAAAAGACGTTTTGCGGTGACCACTATATCACTGAACTGGAATCTCTGAAATTAAAAAACCAAACAGATTTCGTTAAAGTAATGTTAAATCTAGTAATTAATCGAAGGAATAAGCAAAATAAATTTTTTTGACAAAATGGTGGCTTCTAGAAAAAAAAAATTGATTTTCGGCCAAAATTTCGGCCTTAAATTGTTTATAAAAAAAAAAAGTACTAATCGGTAAGATAAAATCTTCGATCAATTACTAAAAAATATATTTAAGAAGCTTGTGTCAAAATTTGAGATCAATCGGTTTAGCCGTTTTTGAGTAATGTTGGTCACCGACTTTGAAAACACCATTTTGAGAAAAACGCGTTTAAAGTTTGAAAAGCACTTTACATAAGATGAAAAATTTTTTTTTTCAACTTACATAGAGTCGTCTATTCCAGGACCATATAATAAACCCTCCGTCGCTTCGGCAGCTTCTAATAACTCGAGCTGATGCTGTCTGCGAGCCATTCTTCCATTTTGGGTGCTCTCACGCGCTCTGATATCGGAAATGATCCCGCGCTGCTCATCTTCTTTTTCAGCATATGAATGCGCATTGGGTCCAAGTGTGATTCCTATTGCCTTCATATAATATAATAGTGATGCCATTCCTTAATCCACAAATTTTTCCTGCACCTTTTAACCCTAATCCGAGGACTCTCATGACAAATAAAAATCGTCAATTTATTTCATAAGAGTGCGCGACAAAAAGACTAGAATTTATGTTACGATCTGCACACTTATCACACAGCAAAATAATTTTAAAACCAAGTCCTCGGCCAGAAGCAGTTTGAAACTTCACATTTCCGTCACAGGTCTTACATTTGACATATTCAGAAATTGCTGCAAACACTGTTATAAAATTTAAAATGCGATACTCAACAGACGGATCACGCGGAATTGAGATTTCCTCTTGTTCTTTAAATTTTTTTGCCGAGGCACTGAAACTACTTTCATCCGTTTCGGCTGTTTTTGGATTAAAAACATTTTTTTCGCTTTTTTGGTCTCGACTTACGTATATTAAGGGATTTTCTCATTTCTCTAGGAGCCTTAATTTTCAAATTACAGATAGAATTTTAACGAACTCACAAGTTTACTGCTTGGCTTAGCTGCTTATACTGACTACCACCTTTCAGGTATAAAAGCGACAATAACACACTGATGTTTTACCCATCTAAATACATTAGAAGGGAACATTTAGAATAGGTAGGTGCACAAAAGGGACACAGCGTTCCAGGTAAGCGCTGCCGCTCCGGCCTTATGCTTCCAACCGCTCTGAAACGCCTTTTAAAATTTGCATGTAACTTCGAAAATATTCACCGGAACGATATGAAATTTTCTGTGTGTATTCTTAAATATATGTACATTAAGAAAATAAAATAAAAAAAAATCGTTTTTATGAAAATTCTAACTGTATATAACCCCTTAATGTACAATACAAATAGCTAAAAAACTAAAACAAAATAATTCTTTGCGATCCCATTCATATGAACTCACTTCGTTGTGGTGTTGATGAATTCATATGTGATGATGACTTCATACACGTTGAAGAATTCACGAAATTCACAAAAAATGGCAAAGTTTCACCCCCTATAACTCAGTTAACAATAGTTAAATTTTCTTGAAAGTTGACCAAATTGTGCATTATCCCTTACTACATGCCAAATTTTGCGCTTCTGGGATGGACAAAAGGGGGTTGCCGGATGAATTTATAAAATTTGGAAATATACTATTATTAACCGGATGTATTTTGAGGCCTAGATTTCGTAGAGACATCACTGATTTTTCGATTGGATAGGTTCTAAGAACGAGACCTGTTACACTTTTTGGGCGTCATATTTTGAGCCATCACCCCCCTATGCTTCACCCGATACCAAATATGGGACCAGTTTCGAAAAGTACTATTAAGTTGTTGCACATGAAATGGCCGATTTGGCAATCAAGTGGAGTTAGTTGTGATTTTGCTGTATCAAACCACCACCAGTTGGCGCTGTTGGTGTCGGATAATGAAGTATAAATATATTTAATCATCACAATGAATGAAAAGGAAAAAAAAAGATGGAAAAGAGCCACACCACACGCCGGTGGTTCGAAAAATTCCGGTCAGGCGACGTAAACCTTCAAAGTGAGCCACGTAGACATCCAGGATCATGAATTGACAACGATGAGCTGCGTTTGCTAGTCGGATCCGACGCACGTCAGTCTGTGAGGGGAATTGCAGAGAAACTGGGCGTACACTTTTCGACAGTTTCCCGGCACAACAACTTCGAAAGGTGAAAAAGCTCAACAAATGGGTTCCGCATGCCCTTACAGAGCAAAACATGGCCCTTCGAAGGAAATTTGCAGTTCTTTACTTTCCTGCAACAGAAGCGATTCCTTTTTGCATAGATTAGTGACATGCGATGAAAAGTGGATATTATATGATAATTTTCGCCGATCAGCACAATGGCTAGATGCTGATGAGCCACCAAAGCATATGCCGAAGAAGATAATGGTGACTTTTTGGTGGTCTACAGCTGGAGTCATCCACTATTCTTTTCGGCACCTGGAGAAACGATAAATGCACAGATATACTGTGCCGAACTCGAGGAAATGCACCAAAATTTCAGTATTCAACGGCCGAGATTAGTCAACAGAGGTAATGTCCTTCACGACAATGCACAACCTCATGTTTCCAGAACAACGGTTCAAAAGTTGAACGAATTGCAATATGAGACTCTGCCTCATCCACCATATTCACCAAGCCTTTCGCCAATCGATTGCCACTTTTTTAAGCATTTGGATCATTTTCTGGGGGAAAGACTATTTAGGAATGAAGAGGCCATCAAAATTGCATTCGACGAGTTTATCAACATCCAAAAATTGGACTTCTACGAAACTGGCATATATTCTCTCTCCCAGCGAGATGGGAGAAGTGTTTTGAATCGACTGGCACCTATTTTGATCAATTAAATAAATTTTTGTAAGCTTTACAGTCGTTTTAAATTTTAGTACCAAATCGATCACTTCATCTGCAATAACCTAATAATTTGAAACCCTGCATTGCCACATTCTGTGTGCAGGGGGAGACCACAAACTCTCACTAATTTTCGTGACAACCGGTTCAGTTGATTCCGAATAAATAGGGTGTGACAGACAGACGGACAGAAAGACGTCGAATCGATTCTAATAAGAGCCTTAAAAAAGGCTGGGGAGAAGTAGATTCTTCAGTAATGGAATTTTAATATTTCACTCGAATGTCAACTATTCTCGTTAATTATGATAAATTCGCGCGAAATTGTTAAGTTTGAACTGCTATAACTTTGGCGTTAATAGCCAGATTTCCATGAAAATTGGCATGTTTATATGAAATATTTTTCTCTATGCTGGTGTTGGTTGCTAGTCCTAGGATACATTTAAGGGGGGTTTTCCAGTCAATTTCTAGAAGTTGGTAATATACTATTAGTAAGTTTATTTGAATAGATATTGTCGGATTTTGAAGCCTAGATTTCATCTAAACGCACCTTCCTGATTTTTTTTCGGATTGTTGGGTTAGGTAGTTAACGACAATGAGTCATGTCTCACTGTAAGCGCACATTTTGACTCCTTACTCGTGCACTTTGGAATTCACGTCAAAACTAATCGATTCGGAAAGTACTAATTGAGACTTTTCATTCGATACCCCACATGAAAGACATTTTTACATCCCCCCCTTTACATGAAACTCCACAAACTCCATCAAATTCCGTTTGGATCAGTTTTGCCGTTTTGGAGAAAAGTCCGTGTAACAGACAGACAGTGAATCGATTTTAATAAGCATATCATTAGATTGATTGACTTTTTCGAGTACCTGAAGAAAATCTGCAGTTTTTGCAAATATAGACAGGTATAACAAGGGTATGCCGGGTTTAGCTGGTGATCTATCAGTTATAAACAGTGGAAAGTCATAACAAGTCGGGAAACCGGAAGCTTGACCCTTCAGGTATAAAAAGTTTTGTGTTTCCCTATGTGAGGAGCATAACGTAGTTCTCCATTGGCCTATAGCATTGACCCGAGATATTGAAATCGCTCAGTTCTGGGCAGGTTACTGCCATTGCCAGAATTGAGCGATTTAAATATCTCGAAGGGCAAATTACTGCCATTGCCAGAACTCAGCGATTTAAATATCTCGAGTCAATGCTATCAGCCAATGGAGAACTGCGTAATGAAATTGTTTCACGCATTAATGCAACCTGGATGAAGTGGCATTCCCCAAATGGTGTTCTCTGTGATCGACGTATCAGCGCACGTCCCAAATCTAAAATTTATCGCAATGTCGTCCGTCTGCCGCTCTCTATAGTTCTGAGTGTTGGCGACTATAAAGGACAATGAACGGCGTCTTGCGGTAATGGGGACGAAGATGTTGCATTGCACTGGTGGCGTGACACGTTTTGATCACGTCTGAAATGAGAATATCCGCGATCGATATGGGTTTGCATCGATCGTGGAAAAACTGCGTGAGAGGCGTTTTCGATGGTGTGGTGACGTAATTCACGCTAACGAGAATTCAACAACCAGTAATGGTCAGAACATCGAAGTCAATGGTAAGCAACCAAAAAGCTGGCCAAAACAATGGTCGCATGATACACTGGATGTGGATTTGAAGGTCTCGCGATTACATCCTGATCAGGCATTTGATCAAATAAAATGACGAAACCGATCACGACGAGCCGACCCCGCTTGTGAACTGAAGGCTGAACAAAAAGAAGAAGATGTGAGGAGCTATGAGACTGACGGTTCCGTGTGACATAGTTAAAAATTCAATTGGCCTCTATTTTTTAGAAAGTAATTTAAACAAATCACTTGATGGAAAGCACTGTATTGAAATAGTCAACCTCATACGCTTCACACTCTGAGTTTAATATTATTAGCAACTGCCAAGAATTTAACCAACATCAAATATAGAAAGGGCTAGGGAGAATTAGATTCTTCTTGAATGGAATTTTAATATTTCATTATTCTCGTTAATTATGACGTCAGCATCTTATTTGCATGGCTTAGAATGCTGTTAATTAGCACCAAATTGATAAGTTTGAACTGCTATAACTTTCCCATTACTAGTTGGATTGTGATGAAATTTGGCATGTGTATGCACGCGGCTGTCCTCTATGTCGGTGCAATTTAGTACACTTAGGATGAACTTAAGGGGAGTTTTTTAGTCAATTTCTAAAAGTTGATAATATACTATTAGTAAGTTTATTTGAGCAGATACCGGAATGGGACATCTCTCGAAGATTAGATTCCACATAAGTGTTTTACACAAAACCTTAAAAAGGGCTGCAGATAAATAGATTCTTCATAAATGCTTAATATTTAATATTTCAAGCGAATGTCAATTATTCCGGGTAATTATGACGTCAGCATCTGATTTGCATGGCTTTGGAAGCAGTAAATTCGGGCGAAATTGCTAAGTTTGAACTGCTATAACTTTGGCGTTAATTGCCATATTTCGACGAAATTTAGCACGTATTGTCCTCTATGCTGGTACAAAATTCGAAGTTTTCAGATGAATTTAAGGGGGGGTTTCCAGTAAATTTCTAAAAAGTAGTAATATACTATTAGTAAGTTTATTTGAGCAGATATTGAAATGGGACATATTTTGAGGCCTAGATTCCATCTAGGCGCACCACCCTGATTTTTTTCGGATTTTTAAGTTGGGTAGTTTCCGAAAATGAGTCCTGTCTCACTTCAAGTGCGTACATTTTGACTCCTTACTCACGCACTTTGCAATTTATGCCAGTTTCGGAAAGTACAAATCGAGACCTTTCATTTGATACCCTACACAACTATATCCGGTGAAAAAAAATTTTGAATCCCCATTTTGGATGTATGGGGAGCCCCCCTTTAGACTCCACCTAAATTTATGCCACTCGCTGTATGCGTGGGATTTCATAGCTCCCATCTGTCCACTAAATTTCGTTCGGATCGGTTTAGCCGTTTTGGAGAAAAATGCGTGTGCCAGACAGAGAGACAGACAGACATTGAATCAATTTTAATAAGGTTTTGTTTTACACAAAACCTTAAAAAACGAGGATGCATAATACTAATGGTTACATCACAGTTTTTGATTTCTCTGCTACGTAGTCAGCGTGTTAATCAATCTGCTTTAGAAATTAACACTTTTCAG
Organism: Hermetia illucens; assembly: GCF_905115235.1. NCBI lineage: Eukaryota > Metazoa > Arthropoda > Insecta > Diptera > Stratiomyidae > Hermetia > Hermetia illucens. Next base: position 92,083,112 of record NC_051849.1, on the reverse strand, counting down.
TCACCATGTAGAATGTCTTACACTCGCTCGGGAAAAGTACGTTGTGCTGTGACACCAAATGTGTAGATACATCACAAAAAAAAAGGATACAATTTTAGAGACGAGGGTGTATGTTATCTTTTGAATACGATTTGACCCATTTTCAGTGGAACTTCAGGTAAGAAAAGATGATGGGTCTTATATAGCTGTATAGGGGATTGAGGGTTGAGTAGTATGCCTAAACGTTGTACCCGTTGCAGTCACGAGAAAGAAGAGCCACAGGCATTGCACAATTTGCCACAGTTCACTACTATGTTCCGAAAAGTAGTACCTGAATGTGTATTACTGGGGAAATTACTTTGTGCCATTCGCATGAGGGACACCTAGAAAAAACTCCTCTACTTACCTTTTCGCAGCAAAATGAGATTTATTCTCTGCTTTCCAAATGACCTCGTGATCAAATACAAACATCATTTTTATATTTCATTCGTATAAAAATTAAATTTTATTCGACGAATAGCATATGATTATGTACATTAGAGATACTCCATCGTAACTATTTATAGTTACTAGATTACATGTGTGTATACATATGTATTTAATAAAGTTACTGTAAAATTAATAATGCATATATTATGGCCTAGGTAAACACTAGTCTTGCTTTACTGGTAATATTAAAAATAATCTCAGAATTTACAGATATAAAATTACTTAACAACTTCTAGGCGTAAACGTGAGTGAAATTACAATGGAATCATTAGCGACTGTGGAGACAGCGTTGCATATTCGCAAGAAGAAAAAGATACATCAAAGATAACAGTAACGACACAATGGGTGAATATGCATTCTATTCTATATAACTATCAATGGAAACCAATATAACGTAATAAATTAATACAATATTATGTACACAAATTCGGCTGGTATTAATTCAGATATATAAATTCCAAACAAGTTTGAGGAGGAAAATAAAACGAAAACAATATGGTAATGGATTTAATTTCATGCCGTCACATGCGCAGCGGGTTGGATTTGTCCCAACGATTGAAAGGAACATTTCAAGGAAAAACGAGGGAATAATTCCAACCCATTTTATAGTTTTCCATACAATGGTTCGACTTTCAAATATATAAATTTCTTTTTGGAAAACTTTCGTGACAATTTCTTGAGTCATCACAATGTGAGGGAATTGAAATTCGTTTTAGAGGATTTAACCAAATCGTACAGTCTATTGCTTGTGGAACTTAAATATTATTTGATTAGAGATTAAGTTTATAGTTATGCGCATTTATCGTACATATTACACTTGGAGAAACTACGCAACAGACATTCAACTGGGCCAATAACATGCTATGGTCACTTTGAACTAGTCGGAAAAGGCTAAAAACATACTGGCGCTCTGCACTCGGAGACCTCTTTTTCAAAACTATAATTTTCCCTGCCAACAACATTTATCACACTTGCTTTTCTCGTTCTTTTGCCCCAATATGAACCTACGTCTACGTAGAATTTTTCACGTTGTTTGGTGACGAAGTACTCACGGCACCTGTGCCATTATTCCCGGGACTAGTGCTTGGACTTTTCACGCAATTCGTATTGTTGTTCTTTTGCTGCTGCATGTACTTCTCGAGCGCTTCTACCCCTGCTTTCTGCATACGCGCCAAATGTTCCATTAGATAGGCGCGTTGCATGTTCAGATTTGTAGCTGGATGAAAGGAAGCAAGATGCGGCAGAAAATTGGCAGCATTCGTGGCCCCAATAGGAGAGAAAGGCCCTTGTTGTTGTTGCTGCTGTTGAAGCTGACGCTGCTGCGCCAAAAATGCAGTCAACTCAGGAGGGAGGTTGCCTGGTTGAGCAGCTGGCGGATTAGTGATAAGAGATAATGAACCGGGGGGAGTAGCAGTCTTTCTTTGATTTGTCAAGTCGACAAATGAGTCGGGTGTCTTAGCACCGGAGTTTTGTTGTGATTTCACTTGATTTGCTGTCTTCGGAGAACCTTTCTTACTTTTAATTGCCCCCGATTTGGATGTGCTCAATTTTGGGACCATTTTTGTAGGTAATGGTGTTAATGACGTGACCGGACCAACTCCGGGAACCGGTGGCGTCTTTGATCTGGGCAAAATTGGACGAAACTTCTTCAAAGCAGATGAGGAAATTTCATATTTCTCCTTTGGCGACTTCGCAAGATCAGAAGCAGGCCGTTTTTCAGCTTTTCTTGAAGATTTCTCGTTTGTCTTTTTCTCAGGGCTGGGAGTCTTTTTCGCGTTTTTATGAGGCACTGAAGAAGGCGAGCTTCTTTTGTCACTATCAAAAGATGCGGGCGATTTTGCCTTGGGAGCAGAATTAGGACTACTAACGCCAGGCTTTACCGTGGGTGATGCGCTCATGGCAGGTGGACTTACTTTTGAAGGATTAATCGTGACCCCAGGAAGTTTCAAGCTAGTTGGCGACTTTGGCTGCATCATCGTCTTTACGTCAGAATGGTTGGGCGAAGCAATTTTCGGCGCATCGTTGGTTACTAGGGGCGTATCTGGTAGTTTCAAAATTTCGATGTAGTTATTGACGGGGTTCGAGTGTTTCATGTTGGACGATTTAGTGGAATCTGCATCATCATCTTCGTTTCTAATTGTAATCGAAAGTGATGACGGAATATTAATATTACAGGAGTTCAGAAGTGACTGTACCGGAGTCTGCTTGTCCGACGGCTCAGGAGACATCTTGCCGACGATCGGTGGGGTTTTATTCCGCTTCAATGCTTTTTCACTGCCCTCAGTTTTACTGGATGCTTGATCAGAAGATTTTTTGACTGGCGGAGCTGGGAAGAGGCTCGATAGCTGTTTGTTCGTTCCCAGAATGTTCTGCAAGTAATTGGTGGCGCTTGATTGGGTTTTCGTATATTTATATACAGGCTGCGATGGGATGTTATAGTTAGGCATATACTGTGGCGAGTTCGGTGAGTAGATAGGTGAATTCGGGGTATAGATTGGTGTACGACAACCCAGCGGAACTTCTCCCATTTTAGATTTTGTAGAATTAAATAGAGCGTAGTTCAAGTAGTTGCCACTTGCAGATGACTTTGATGTTGGCCTTTGATTCATAGACGAAACTGAGGTGGCAATTGAAACCGTCGGCTTCTGAGCAGGACTTGAAGTTGTCGCAGCTGGTGGACCATAAACTTTGATTTCCTTATTTTCTCCATTTTGTATCGGCTTGATTTCGGTCGAATTATTTGGAAGGAAACCTACGTCACTTGGGAGATTAGCAAAGGGATTGGTTCGACCTGATTTAGGTAAAATAGGAGCATAGCGACGTGCAATTGGTGTACGATTACCCATAATGTTTGAAACAATAGGAACTCTAGAATTTTGAGCCATGCTCGTAGTGACGATTGGACGTAAGAAACCATCGCTGCTGGTGGTTTTTCCTGGCTTAGTCGGGGCTATTTTTGATTTTGCCGTACTTTTGGTGGGCTTCATACCATTTCTCTTAAAAACGTCCAGCATTTTAAGCGGCGGTGGAGCAGGCATTAGCTTTTCATCCTCCAATTTCCGCTCTGTATCTGATTCTGATTTCGGTGCGAGTGGAGCAACTAGAGTAGACGTTGTGGAAGTTTCTAGATGCTTTGCGACTTCACTATTTGCACCAAATGGAAAGGGGGCAAGTTTGAAAGTAATTCCAGGTGGACTCTTTTTTGGCTCTAAAAGATTTGAACGGACTTTTATTTGAGGCTGCGGTGGCAATTTAAAAGCTGGTGAATCTAGTCTTGGCTTCTTGACAATTGCTTTCACAGGTTCCTTGCTTTTACGCTTTGAAGCCGAAGAAGTTTTGGGGGCAGGCGGTGGGGGTGGCGGTGGCATCAGAGGTTTCTTCAAAGAAAAGCTGGGCGTCAACGAATTGCTCAATGATTTACCGACTGTCGACTTATGTTTATCAGCTTTGTTGGGAGAAGTAATTGATTTTATAGGAGTGAGATCAATGGAATTCAGAAACTCGGATTTCTTTTTATCTTCATCATTTTCGAATTTTGATGAATAACTGGCACCGGAGTTACGTGAATCTGATTTTCCCAATTCAATGGTGATTGGCGGAACAGTCTTTTCGTGAGGTGAAGATTTATTTTTATCACTTGTACCATTGGTTTGTTTATCCTTATCCTTCTTGATTTTAATTTTCCACTCCTTCTCAGGCTTCAATGGCTTTACAACCTCCTTTTTGCCAGAATCTGGGCTTGACATATTGATTATTGTCACACTACCTTGCTTAGAAAGATCAATTTTCAGTTTAATATTCTCAACTTTGCGGTCCTCTAATTCAGGAGGGGAATGCTTTGATGATTTATTTTTCAAACTTGACTTGCCTTTCGGAGCGTCGTCCTCTTTCCCTGAGTTCTTTCCTTTGTTAACTAGAGTGATTTTGAGTTTTTCCGGCCGATGATCGGTATTTGTTTTGTCTGAATTATTTTTCGGGGAAAATGTCTGTTCAGCAGCTCCGACCTTACTTTCTGGAGTAAACTGCGATACTGGCGGCACATGATTTGATTCTTCTTTGAATATATCTTCCTCGCGTTTTATCTCAGGTTTTTCTGGAGATGTTGAAGGAGGTGTTTTAACTGCAATGGGAACTGCTACCATACAGTCGCCCAGTAGTGATCCCGCTTCACTTGAATTTGGAACGATAGTGGGAATATCGATATCCATTTCACTTTCAATCGTGTCCTGAATAACTTGTTCCTCTTTGATCTCGACTTTGATCTCTTTCTCATCCTTGATTCCTTCGACTTCGACAGAAGAGGATTGTTTATTGTCGGTTTCTTTACTCTCCAAGCAGTTTTCTTTGATTGCTTTAGGCAATATTTTCGGACATTTCTTCTTCCTAGGCGGATTCTCCAATTCTTTGACACGGAAGAAGAATTTCATGGGAGCGTCGCGCTTCCAGGTGTAAATGTAGGCCACGTCCATCATTTTGTAATGGTCGGCCAAAACGATTGTTTTAACTTTGTACATGATATCCATGGTGAAGCGAGATTGATCAATACCGTATTTTCCGAACACAAACTTTTTCAGGTGAGCTACAGTGAAGTTGGCAGGGCACTGTAAATATTTCGGCTTGCGAAGGTCTGAAGCATCTTCGTCAGCAAGTTCTCTGTAAGCAGAAAGCGGAAAAGTTTGATAAATATTCATAAAAATTCAGGATCACTCAAATATTTGGTTTACTTTTCTATGTCAAATGAACGCATTAAACAAACAACTTACTCAATGTCAGCATACTCCAGCGAAAGCGACATGTTGTCAGTAGGACCGAAGATCAAGTGCTCTGTATCGTCACCCCTCTGCTCGGGGGTCGCAAGTTTAGCTTCTTCCGGACGAGTTGAGTAGAAAGCCCGTTTCCTCAGTAACTCTTTCTCATAAAGTCCCGGAACAAGTTTATAAACTATGGCCTGGAGTGTTGTATCTAATCTGGAAATAGAAAACGGGAAAAGATATGGAATCAGTATTCGGTTTTAATAAATAATGATTGATGATCTGGTTGAAAAAAATGCTGACTTTATCAGCTAGCCTCCTTAACTTCAGAAGGATCACCGAATAAGGGAAGAAACTCGGTAGTAAGCACTTTTAGTTTTACGCTCTAAATCTGAAAAATAAAAACCCACATTATTCCTCAACGCATAAACCTTCATCGTTTCCTTGTGTTTATTTTTCCTCCACAAATGTTTCGTCTCACTATTTTTTGTTGGATTTTCCATCCTAGCAAATAGGGCGCACAGAAGCACTCGGATAAGTGCGATAACGAGCACAGAGGAAAACATGTTCGCTGTCAAGTGATTGACACGAAACCTTCACTTCAATGTGTTTTGTGAATGGTGTGATTGGGAATGCGAGGTACATAGGGAGGCATGGAGCCGCTATTCAGCGTTTCGGTGAACACTTTCCCAATTTATCAATTGCCGCTCCACTTTAGATAGCGACGAGCGAGTTGGATTGCTCGTGGGTATATTGACATGACGATGAGGTAATTGCATTTATAGCAGTCGCGCCAGGCCACATAGCGTATGTGTTGCTTGATTTCGTTTTGTGGCTCGGCTCCAACGTTGTATGCTGAGGTGATTACAACCATTCCTGAGTGGATCATGGTGGGTTTTTCTTGTGGCGTGGATCTTTTCAACTGAGATGCTGTAATGGTCCAGAATGGACGAATTTAAATGAGCGTACTAGAAAATAGACCGATCAGACAAAATCTCACCGCTTACGGCTAAAACATTAAGTAAACACGCAAGATCTCAGGGAACGTAACGGAACGAATAGTCTGCAGAAGCGAGAGCAGATAAGAGAACGTCACAATAAATGGAAACCTATTGGAAACGGAAGAAATGCGAGTTTTCTGTATAATTAAGAGCCCTCATGGCAGCCATGTATTGCGCTTTATGCTATCTCCACACCAAATATACACAAGGGTAATACCATATTCGGCTCGAGTCTTCGTTATATACGAGTACACAGTGGCTTCCCCATACTTTCCGCTAGATATTCCCGACGACATATGGACTCATTTACCCAGCTCTGCGCATGTATGCGACAAATATGATTGTTTGGGTTACTTGGAATATATGGAGTTGAATTTCACATGTACTTTTGCCCTGAATGCCCTCTCTTTTATGTGTTCCTCCTTTCACAGAACGTACTCGACGAAGAAGTAGAATTTCAGTTGGAATTTCAAACATTTTTCCTCATAATGAATTTCCATCCATTTTGAGTTCCCGCATTCATTGTAATCGTTTTGGATTCAGCACTCTCCGCTGCATTATGAGGACCATACAATATGCATTAAGGCAGTACAACATTTTTTATTTGATTTTCGGAGCTTTCTTTCGGGCGAATGTTCCTTTTTGCTATTACGAGAGAGCTCATGAAAGTTCAATTATTTCTCCCCTTCCCGTGTACAACAAGGTATAAGTTTTTGCTTTAGATTTTCAGAAATCACGAGAAAATGTTTTCGTTACGGTTCGCTATGTTGTTTTCCTCATTTCTAAACCATCCATATGTAAGGAAACAAACAGATTTTATGAATTTTAAATAAACTTGAAAGAATAATGTTTATGCTCGCCCACGGAATAGCAAGGAACGGGGAATGGTAGAAAAACATATCAAAGACCCTCAAGCGCACTAAACTTGGGTGAATTGATTACGATGGAAAGATGAGGGTAGCCTTCGTTTAGATTAGATTGGATGTAGGTTCGGTCGTGATAGAATTACATATTGTTTAGAAGTAGTTGATATCTTCTATGGAGTTTTTTGATTTAATTGAAAGGAAATTGTCATGCAAGATTTCCAAAGAAAAACTAATAGCAATTCGAATATGAAGGGGACAAATGTTAACATAAATGAGTAACTCAAAACGATTATATGGGATCGGGACACCAGAAACTTCAATTATGAAAGGTTTTGTGTACTTCTTATATATGAAAATTTCTATGGTTCTACAGCAAGCATCCTTGCAAGATAGATTTGCAACTGGTCCTCAATCACGCACTGAATCGCTGGAAAGTTGACATATGCAAGTTTGTGTGAAAACGGTTCAGCCACGATTGAATGAATTAGGGCTCAGAGCTCGAAAACCAGGAGAAAATCAAATTTTCACGAAGGGTATGCGCGAAGAAGGCTGAATTGGACAATGGAAGACGTGGCTGGACTGTGGACGATTGGAGGCCTGTGGTGATGAGTCAAAATTCAATTTACTGAAATCTGACAGTCCGTCTCCAGTGCGAAGAAGAAGAGAGGAGAAATTTGACCCGCAATGTGCTGTACGAACTGCACGCCTTTGTCCCACAGTAATGATATGGGGATGCATAACATCCAAGAGAATTGGTCGTTTTTCATTTCTAAGGAGTATTGCCAACACAGAAAAGTACAAAAAAATTATCGGAGATTGTGTTGCTCCCACGGTAGAAGCACAACATCAGCACTTTGATGAAGTAATGTTACAGGATGATGTAAGTAAACGCAATTTTTATCATGTGAAATTTTTTATCTGTTTTAAATTAACGCTGCCATGGCGAGGCAACGAAGATCGATAAGAAACAAAGCAAATCTAGAAAGAACTTGAGAAACGATATGGCTTTATGAAATTCTAAACAACATTACTGAAAATTTATACCAATCAATGCCCGCACGAGTTGCAGAGGTGGGTACCGAAAATAAGCAAAAAGCGAAAATTAATTTCTTCTAATTCGACATTTATAAGGTACCTTCATTTATCTGCTTTCTTTAAAAAAATCGTTTAACAAATTGTTTGTGTACATGTTTATTTTCGACGAGTTTTTTGTACTTTACTAGTAGCAGACAAGTCTTCAACGAACGTACCTTTTCCTCAAAACTTTAACTTTTCTTTCCACCATATTCTTTAAATAGAATTTCTGCTAGTGTAACTGATAACAACTTCACATGAAGCCCAACTTTATTCTCTAGCTTCATAATAAACCTGAAAAATCCTTATTCCACATTAGCAGTGCGAACATTTTTTTGTCGGGCACTGTAGCAGTTAATTTGTATAAAAACGGCAATTTCACCTATTGTAACTTTGTTAGTAATAATGCGGTTTCCAGGAATATCATGCTCTGTTTGCTAGAATTTCGAAGGGAACAAGTGGTGCACGATATATAGGTATTTGCAAGGTTAAAAAGATATTACTAGACAAGAAAAGGCAAATTCTAATTATTTCAAATAATTTAATCGTTAGAAACACCGCGAGATTACACTTAGATTTATAGGGATTTGCACAGAATTTCTAAAAAATATAGTTATACTATTAACCTTATTTGAGTTTCAAAACAGAGTCTAGTTCATTCCCCAATAACATACAGGAACCCCTTCGATAACGTTTCTCCCTAAGACAGCGTTTGATGAATTGCTTCTGCCCTGGACGAAGCCATAGTCCTCTGTATTTTATGAACATTGCCATCTAGGAGAATACTCAGGGTTCACTCAAATTCAAAAAAATAAACCTTTGTTCTTGAAATAAAGTTCGTGAAACAGGTACTAGTAGTGTTTTTATAAAAAAAAAATCATTTTGACCGTTTTGTATAAAATTCTGCGCGGTTGTGTCAGCTAGAATGTTGCGTACAGGAAGTGTCCCTACTGTAGCTAGGAGCACATGACCAAAGAAAAGAAAATAAATAGACGTATCCAGAAGCAAGGGCTTTGGAATACAAACAATTGAAGCAACCTATCATATTGTAACACAGTGTATGTAGGTTAACTCAAGAGTTTATTCATCAGTTTAAACTTGTTCTTTACTTTTGTTTTGGTGACATCAGTAATTCTATTTTTAATGTTTTTATTTAACCACCACATTAGCTTTGTAATTTAGCTGAACCTTAGAAATGTCTTTAGTTCTGTAAGGCAGGCAGCTACTTCCTCTTCTATGAAACGCTAGAAGACCGTCTGGACATTCTGGAACAGACCTCTGAAACCTTTCCTAGGATAGGATTTAAAGATTTGACATATCAAAAGAAGCGCACCTGGTCGTTTATATAAACGATGTTGCATGTGATTAAAGTAGTAATCTTGATTTAAAAGAGGATCCCGACCCTGGGTCGCCTTAGTGATTGGCCACAAGATTATAGGGTCAAAGCTATCAGTTAAATATCTTGAATTGACGGAAAAATTTGGGTCTACTATTTATCAGTAGTTGTCTTCTCATGATTGGCTGCTTAGCCCGTCCTGCTCTAACAAGGGAGTGCATCGCCAGTATTGTTTCACAGTCCGCCGCGATGGTGACTGCGTCGCCCCCTATGCTAAACGTAAGGCCACCTACAAGCGTAAGGGAGAGAAGTGATTCCTTGTGAAGAGCGCTAAGTTACATTGAATGATCAACTCTGTGCGGAAAACGGGTCAAGAGGCAGATGGACTGCGTGGTTTATCGGAAACTGAAGCTGAAGCGAATGGTGAGATTATTTCCTTACACAAGTTCCTCTTTTCTTCAGCCTTTGTCCCGTTCACAAGCGGGGTCGGCTTTCGTTGTGTGCGGACTAACTTGCTTACGTCCTGACGCCGTCCATGCGTCAAGAACCCTTGCCCATTTCTCGACAGAATCGGGGCGCGTCCTGCCGCGTCGACTGAGGTGGACGCCCTAGCATTTCTCCGAGGCTTGTGACTCAATCCGATCATCATGTTTGTAACGACATTGTATGCATTTTCTTGGTCGGCCTGTCGCGGGACCTGTCACTCTCTTGGTGACCAGGTAGGATTTAACATAGTAGAATAACTCCAACTATACTCTATTTATCTCTTTCCCTGATCTCAGCATTTTATTTTTGTTTTACTGAGGATAGTACGGGGTACGTTGCCTGAAACCCTCCTCCTTTACCTGGGCTTGGGACCAGCATACTATGTTAATAGCATGGCGGAGTTTTCCTTACCCAAGTTCCAAGTGGGTATAAAGGCTTTCAGTCTTTTCGGGACAAAATAGGCAAGGTATGATATACTGATTGTGTCGACGAGGCCGATAACAACTTTTTTTTCATAGAAAGTGAGATGGGACTCATCAGCAACTCCTTGCGAACACAGAATAGCTCTCTCTGCCCAACATTTTTAGAAAAACATTGAAAAACGCTACAAATGTTGCCCCATTACCTCCGGATTCTCCTTCTCGCGAATAAGATTTAGCTTGATCGGCAAAGGGTCCGGATAGTGGGGCTGCTTTGAATTCGTTCCTCCTCTCTCCTCAAGTTGGTAAAAGTAATCTCCGGATTCTCCTTCTCGCAAATAAAATTTAGCTTGGTCGGCAGAGGGTCCGGACAGTGGGGCTGCTTTGAATTCGTTCCTCCTCTCTCCTCGAGTTGGTGAAAGTAATCTCTTGACTCAAAGGGACCCTAAAACGGAGGAGCGGGAGGGCTGACCCGGAGTAATATGTCAAACGATACCAGGCTGCCGATGTTGATGATGTAAGATCATATGAAGTGTTAAGGTAATTAGAGGTGATATTTGTGATATTACTACTTTCAAAAAGTGATATGATATCACATCACCTGTTATACTGTGGCGGAGCAAGCAACTTGCGTGTCGGACGCACGCAAGTGTGAATCTTGGTGGCCATGACATCGAAAAACAATTTTTGATGGAGAAAATTGGTGATCAGTAGGGAATTGTGTAGAAGAAGAGAGTCAAACCAATTGTGTGTCGGACACAACTTCATTCATTCCTGTTTAAATTATTAAGTATATCATAATTTACATTTACTTATGTTCACGTTTCAAATAAAAATAAAGATTTTAAAGTAAAGAAGTTCAAGTGAATTCTTTAATACTTTCGAAATATGTAAAGGAAAAAAATCGATTTTTTCAATTCACCATGCTGTAATACTACCTTAATACTAATCGTTAGTGCAACAATCCATATTGGATCAGGGCCTTGAAGTGTGTTAGAGCACTTCATTCAAGACCGAAACGGTATAATACAGTACACTATAGGAGGCAATGCGGGCAGCATTGCGTTCGCCTGAGATTATTACTCTGATTTGACTCAGGTACTCATTCACAGCTGAGTCGACTGGTATCCGACGTAAAACCACGATACTAATAACACTGCCACCAGTGAGATTTGAACCGCGACCTTCCGTACGATAGCCTTGTGCTCTAACCACTCAGCTATCTGGACACACAATATTACCTTAAGCACTTTGATATTACTGTGGATGCATTGTTAATCATAAACTATACAAAGACTGAAAATGAATTTCCCATACAATATTCTCCATAGACCAAGAGTGAGTCAATTGATTGCTTACGCCGCTGTGTGAAACAAAATCTTATTAAAATCGGTTCAATGTCTGTCCGTCACACCCGATTTACTCGAAAACGGCTAAACGGATTGTCACGAAATTTTATGGGATGATGTGATCTATGTCCCTTTACATGCAGCGAGTGGCGCCCTTTTGCGTTGAGTTTCAAGGCTCCACATACATGTGAATGGGTTGTATAAAACCTTTTTTCGCCAAATATGGTCATGTGGAGTATCAAATGAAAGGGTTCGATTACTACTTTTGTTTCTGATATTGGGGGGAACATAGAGCAGTGAGGGCTTCAAATGTGCGCCCCACAAAGTGAAGCAGGTCTCGTTCTCAAAATCTAGCTAACCGAAAAATCTAGAAAAAAGTCAGTGATGCATCTCTACAAAAGCTAGGCCTAAATCTGATATCCCCACAAGGCCTAAATCCGATATCCCAACAAATAAAGTTAATAATAGTCTATTATCACATTTTGGGAAGTTACCCGAGAACTTAGTATTATCCTAAAAGTACAAAACGGGCATTTGTTTAGGCAATAATATAGGACATAACTCTGGAAAGTTTGAATGCAATCTAACTATTATTAACAAAGTTATTTTAAGTTAAATTATCACATTTCACAGAAAATTATTGCATTGCAGGACGTATATCACTGTCGCTTTTCTTTTTTTTTTAGTTATTTGAATAGCAATATCAATTGCTGGAGACAAACATGTGTGTGTGTACCTATATGCTAATGGAATTTGCGAGTAGTGTTCAATAAGATGGACGTGCATATACGGATGCTTTCGTGCACAAAGCAAAGTGGAAATGCGTAAATATGCGTTAGATCAATTTTGTCCACAATATTTATGTCTTTAATTCGTATGTACATACGCATATTTTGTTTGGCAATATATGACGGGATGCTTTCCGATAATAAAAACTTGCTTTTTCTATTCGCTAGTGTTATTTATTGGTATTCCAAATACCGATATTTCGGGAAACACTTGTTCCCTTCATCAGTGCTAACAAGTCTCTTGCATTCTTAGCTATGTACTCACTTGTTCAGATAAGGTGAACACAAAACCTTTATATCTCAAGTGCCGGGCTACCGGTATTCCTATTGATTTGCTCTTGGTTTATTTTCGATCAAAATTTGAATCTTCTGTACGAAGCAATGACGATTGATGACCTCTATTATTGTACAATTGTCAACTCTGTAGAGTTGCAGAATCCTGATTTTTTGAATTGTGACTAAAATACAGTCAGAGGAAAGAAATTCACTGTAAAGAACATGAATCCCTATATAAATAAACCAACCGAATGCCAAACATTGAACATTCCGTGTAAAATCTGTTCGACTATATGTTATGAACAAAATTAGTTGAAATATCTATCACTTGACTTATAAGTGTTCTAATTAAAACTTCGGAATATAGATATATAGGAAAAACACTTCGAATGAAATATTCAAAACCACATTTCTCACTATTATCGCACTATTACCTAGAAGTTTACTAAATGTACATGAGCATCCCATTTTCTGCATGTAAATGTAAAAGAGAGCTCAAGAGGCAAAAATCATCGTGATTGCTTACCATCAGGGCAAAAACTCTACCTCAAACAACAAGGAAACTCAAAGCTAATACGAATCAACTCCAATTGTCCCAAATTCCAAAACTCGCATCATTTATCCGAAAATCCAACTACACATCTCAATTCCCCGGGTGAACATTAAAGCCATTCGGCAAAAAGTTGGTCAACTAATTTTTTTCGATCCGATACTCTGTCAGCAGCAATAGAGAGGTGGAATACCTACTATCACAAAAGTTAAAATTGGCATCGAATCGCCGGCGTGCGCGAGTGTACAGTCAAAGGGGAAAGTTTTTATTCTTGCCAAGGAAGGCATGATGTGAGAGTTTGTACGATAATGACAAAACTTTCATCATATCATGAATGACTCGCGGCCAATACAAAAATAACGCAAAACCTTTAGGGTTGACTAGTCTGGTTCTGGAGAATGTGATGACATTAAAAGGCAGAGACTAATGTAAAGTAAAGCGACAGCCCTCAGCAGCCACTTTTCAAATGAGTTCTAACAATTCTAAAATATTAGAATAAAAACAACCCCCCTCGGTCTATATTCGCAGACTTGTCCAAATATTTCCACACAACACTCTGCTTATGTAAGACAAATAAATAGCAGTTTGAGAATTTGATGTAAAGGCAAAAAATTTATTTGCCGTTGCTTGGAAAGAAGTGGTTCAGCAGCTTTTACGGATTACACACACCAAACAGAGAGACCAAGCAAAAGTAACCAAGCTCAACATCGAATGGTTGAGCCAAAGGCATTCAAACCACAGCTCAGTCCACAGCGAAAAGGCCATAACAATAAATTCTGCCGCTGTCCAAGACTCGACGTAACGTTGGCCACTAAATTTATAGTGAGCATAACCGGAGAGGATCTAATAGAGGCTCTATTGGAGGTAAGATACAGTGGGACCTCAAGCACTTTTTATATGGAGTTACTTATTAGGTGCTCACTGATTAATCCGTATTTATAAGGTGCGCTGGCAAAGAAAATGATGCTATCTTTCAGAAATAGATGGCATTGAGTAGAAACTGACCGCCCAAAGAGTATCAGTATTCGATAGTAATTGACCATGGAGCCCAAGAGCATAAGATACGGCCAGAACCAGCAGCCTTCTTGATGATGATTAAATTGATGAGAATTTCTTCCGTTAACACATGAGTGGAATATTCGCCGATTCAGGGAATCGTTTCTTACATTAGGGCAGAGTAATTGAATTGAATAAATTTCTTAATGAATAAGGTGATACAAACCGTGTTGAAAAGCTGCCTCTCATTTGCATTATTTACACATAATCTCCAACTTACCTAGTAGGAAGATTACAGTTAACGAGCCCTAACAGCCCAATGTTTGCTCTAGTCTAGACACCCAAGCTCCATTGAAAAACGTCAGCTGATAAGGAGCGTCAAGAGTTCAAGCAGAAGGTCTTCAAGATTTACACTAGTTTTTATCGCTGAGAACTGCGCTCTACGCATATAAATGCACGTTTTCCTCCTTACGTTGCCTACAGAGCATAAACGCCACGAAGAAAACGCGCGCCAAAGAATAAACGAACGAGGACTCGCTACTTTGAACTTGAACAAACTAAAGCGTCAGGGGATTATACATGAAGAAAAAAACTCCTCCAAGTCAGCCAACAAGATTTCGACTTTCAACGCCCACTTCTTGCTTCTTACCTATACCGCAGCGTTTTATCGCTTCTCGGCACGAAACAGGTAAACCAGTTTGTACCGCACGCCACGAAATCTTGGATTCTTGGATTCAAGAAAAAACTCAATTGTCAGATACTCAGATCTCGACAGACAAGAACCAACTTTCGGGTTAATAGAAATGTTATGTATGAGATGTAGTTCTTTCTTGCATGATGGGGGATTATTTTCGGTTTATGATTATATGAAGCGAAAGAAGAGAGATGAAGTTAATTTAATACTTAAATGTTGATAATAAACCGGAAGATGGACTAAATTTCAGTTTTTATGGATATGTGAATGTTGTGAATAAGTTGCATTATGAAGAAAGAATTTTACGACAATCTGGAAGGGAAGGTTTATCTGTTGCTGGTATTTGAATTCACGTTTGTAATTAGTGCTACCTACCTAGTTAGAACAAATCAACGCTCCCAAATGGTACGCAAAACATATAAGATAGCACGACTCTTTCAACGCCACTTCAGCAACAAATTACCAACTTATCAAACTTCCCAGAAACAAAGTCCAGTCAAACTTTAATAAAATATCGGAATAGTCACAATTAATGTAATTTTCATCGCTTAGAAACCCCTTTCACTGTTGTCCATAACGTGTTTACTCTTCACCAACTATTCCGTCGCAAATCAAAGAAATCCTTGCAAGAAGTCTTACGTTGGCAGGACAAGAGCCACTCAAGGAAAAGTTTTGCAGTTTGGTCGGTCGTAATATAATTCACTCTTTCAGCCAAGGTTGCACAAGTACTTACTACCTTCAACATGAAACTTCTCCCTTCACCTGATTATTCCATTTCGTTGCTTGTTATCGTCATCTCAGGCGTACCTTGAATAATCGCAGTCGGTGGAAAGGGGTAGCAGTCGAGCAAATGGAAACAAATATTCCCCAAATTCTAACTTCGAAACTGGTAAGAAAACTTTTTCCCCATACAAAAGTGTGGCACTGCATAGCCACCATAAAGGATACCAAAACTCATGCATGAGTGAGGCTTATCCTCAATTTCTCGTGTATGGATGAATGTCGTGTTGGCATGTAAATGATTTAAGATAGGTCTATAGGGGATGTGTTGCTACAGAAGAAAGGGGTAAATATGTTAATGCAGTGAGTGAGGGAAATGAGTTGGTAAAGTTTTTGAAAGCCAGTGTTGTGTTTTCATGTACAGAAACGTCCTGGCCCTATGACAGCTTGGGATTTTTAAGCTAGTGGAAACAGTTGCATATCCAAAAATTGATGGAATGAAATTCGCAAAGCAGAAACTTACACCGTACACAATAAAATTCAGCCAACTCCATAATCGGATTTTACATTTGCATGTAGGAGGACCTTACGGTCGCTTACTGTAGGGCTGGCCTTAAATGTTCAAACGAGATTACTTGAAGGACTAGTGAGACATGAGAAATAGAACACATCTAACAGAGAGCGGAGTATGCTGTGTGAAGCGCTGAAAACCATCCACAAAGCTTCTTCTTTCTTTATTAACGTTTTATTGATGATACACAAATACACATTTTAACCCATATAGTTGGAGGACCGCAAAGCAACTGTGAAGTCTTTTTATTCATTCGAATATTGAAGCGTTAATGTGCTGAAACTGATCTAAAATCATATCGTTCCACAAAAAGGCCAAAATTCATAAAAGATGATGAAAAAAATCAATTTGAATTTCGCAAAGCAGTACAAAAAATTCACTGCACTGGAAAAATGTAGGACTTGAATGAAAAGTAGTTTTAAAGTATTTGCTATTGCAAAAAAAAAGTTGTGATTAATTTTGGTTTTTTGTTTTTCAGTTACAGTTTAGTAATGAATCCACTTCGAAGGCATTGACAGACCAGTTTGTTTCCGTTCGACTTCGATCAGGGGAAAGGTATCATCCTTCCTGCGTTGAAATAGCTGTTAAATACCCTCATTCAGTGATCATTTAGAGAGTGGTAGTGAAAAAAACTCCTGGACCCTTGAACCTTTTGAGAGCCAGCAAAAACCAGCAACAATATTTAAAAGTTTGAAATGATGATCTTCTGCCATTTAACCAAGGAATGAAGGCCAATGGAAACTCTACAAATTATCTAGGAAGTTTTGTCCAGCCGAAACATCGCCGCTCTTCCTTGGCCACCTAACTCTTCTAATATCAACTTAATCGAAAATGACTGGAGTGCTTTGAAACAAGGGGCAGAGGCAAAACCATACGAAGAGAGTTTTAACACAAAATATGCCTTGGCAATCTATTAATTTCGTAATGCATTGAATCTTGTGTTCAGAGTATGCCGGGCAGAATTGCAAGCAAAGGTCGATAGACAAAACAATAATAACTTTTAGATCAAAATTATAAATTCATTTTATTTTATCCTTTTTGAAGCATAATTTATATTATTTCACAGTTTAATATATCAAAATTTTCGTAGTTTCGATGGCACTGCATTGTAGAGTTATCATTTGTACAGAATTGTCTTAACAATAAATCTAAAGCAAAACTTCATCAACAATGGAATAAAAAATCAATATCATAAATTCGATTCGATATCCCTAAAAGCTGTCTGGTGTCCTGACTTACGCCATCGTCCATCTTAGGCAGGGTCTGCTTCGTTTTCTTTTTCTATCATAGATATCGCCCTTATAAACTTTCAGAGCTGGATCATCCTCATCCATACGGAGTAAGTGACCCGCCCACCGCAACTTATTGAGCCGGATTTTATCCACAACATGACGGTCATGCTACGGAATCGTCCAGCCTCACGTAGGGGGCCAAAAATTCTCCGGAGGATTCTTCCCTCGAACGCGGCCAAGAATTCGCAACTTTTCTTGCTAAGAACCCAAGTCTCCGAGGAATACATGAGGACTGGCAAGCTCATTGTCCTGTACAGTAAGTAAGTATAGTATAGTAAGAACAATTTTTCACTATTACGTACAGTTGTTCATATTCACACTTAGAAATATTAATCCAAAAGAATTCGTACTTGTAGATACATTTGTATCCACTTTCGGACGCCAGAATACAGTCGCATTCGTATTCACTTATGTAAATACCGAGCTATTCACTTTTTCAAATGCGAATGCATTCATATTCAGGGAAAATCATCTGGCGAATTTATTCGTACTATTATAGTATTTACGAATACTAATATGCCGAACACCCCGAACAGCCCTTCATGGTATCTATTCGTATTCGAATAAGGGGCAGAAGGTGGATAAAACTATTGCTAGTAGTAGTAGGCCTAATATGAGTGTTGTCTGTCGGGCGTCGATTCATGCCTCCGAAAATACCGTCCCATGACAGATGCAGAAACGTAAAAATGAACTCAGGAATGTAAAAAACTAAAGTTAGTAATGATCGGAATGAAGGGAATTGACCGTGACGTTCTGCAACAAAATACACAAATTGCGGCAAAAAACTTTACCATTAGAGTGTTTATGTAAGCAGAAAT
Organism: Hermetia illucens; assembly: GCF_905115235.1. Classification (NCBI taxonomy): domain Eukaryota; kingdom Metazoa; phylum Arthropoda; class Insecta; order Diptera; family Stratiomyidae; genus Hermetia; species Hermetia illucens. The sequence continues at coordinate 92,064,657 of NC_051849.1, read as the reverse complement.
TGTCGTAAATAATATTATTGGCAATATATACTGCATGACAAATGAGATTACAGGTGGGCATAAGAATTTTGATGATCCGATCGAACATATTTATGGCAGATCTTTCTTCACCAACTTAATATGAATGGAGCAGTTCACAACAACAACAATTTCTGCAGGATTGGTACATCTAGTAATTCCAGTCCAGGGAGCAGAATTGTTAGTTAGGTTGTCTGTTCTGGAGCTTCCTCTGCTGACTACATTAACAACCAACGGACATATTCGCAGTCGGACTGAAAATAAAAACCAAAAAACTAAGCTCTCGCTATTTTCTTTCAAACTTCAAAATACAACTAATCTCAATACCGTGAGCGCCAACACTTCGAAATTATGAACTACGGAAATTCTTATAATTGTTGTATAATATAAAGATAAAAGCATTTGTATTGATTAATGCTTTCTTTAACATCTCATTTTTCACCACACATCAAAAGCTGATCAAATTCACCCCGCAATACCCACGGTAATGAAATCCTTCACTGCCAGGGTCAAACAACCTCTTTTCGGTTAAGTGGTTACGAAAGAGGACATAAATTCAATGACGGTATAGTTGAATGAGAACCCATTCAAACTCATATCCTCGCTGTGTGACTAACTCACAACCATCGGCGACAGAACTGAAGCCGAAATTGGTATTCTTTGCGACGTTTATCATTTTCACATTTCACTGATTTCTTCAATACGTGCTTCACGTATCCACGTCGGAGTCTATACAAGAAAATATGTTTGGAGTGAAGCGTTTCATGCCAAAAATGTAGCAGGAAAAATCGCATTTTGATTCATGCTATCAACCACGACGCCAGGAAGGAAACATGATGATACGTTACGTGTGTGTCATGTACCCTATATTCCACTCCATCTACATACCAAATACATATATGGGAACTTTCGCGAATATTTCAAGGATTTCAAAGTGCGCCGAATCACTTCCACAAGCTACGAAATATAACTCTCCAAGTACATTCCGATTCGCATATTAACCAATACAAAGACAGTAAACTTGATGTCCACTGGTCCGAAGTACATAAAAAGATTATGTTAGCCCTCCATAGAAATTGTTGTGAAGCAACCAAACCGAGACCCTCATCAAGAATTGAGCGAGAGCCCGTTATAAATCCTTATAAGTATCTTGTACGTTTACCTTAGCTTGCCTCTTCTTTATTTTACCTTATGTGCTCCGGGCACGGATACATAACATCTTTCTTAAAGGAAGACCTTCGCTTCTTATTCCCATTCCTTTCATGTCGTTCCTTTTTAGTACAACGAGCTGACTGAGTGACTGACTCACCCTTGTTCGTTGGTATAATTTGTGTGCTTGCCTGCTCAAAAGAAAACCTCATCACCTGGCTGACGTCGTGTAGCGGCTCAGTTCATACTTGAATGTAAATATGGATAAAGCGACATTTCAGGAGAAGGAACCTCAAGTCGGAGTTGCAAGTGGAATAGCAGACAGAACGCGTTTTCGGCTTTTCACAGCCGCAAGTCCTAGATTGTATATTCCTTCTTTCTAAAACACGGACTTCTGCTATTCATTAACTTAAACAGAAGAAGACCTATTTTTATATGTCCCAGTAATAACATATTAATCAACTAAGTGATAAAACTTGATAAACTTTTCATAAATTTTAGCGCGTTTTATTTAATATATTCTGCATGACAATTCACCTTCACGTTCCTGTCGAATGAGATACAATCTACGACTTAACTTAATTGCAGTATACATAATGTCAATGTTCTGTTGAAGTTCACATTCCAAAACTGTTCTTTTTCTTCATGGGTAACTACCCAATAGGTTCAATACAAGCAAACTCCTGTAAGCCAATCTATTTGTCTCGATTTTTTGGGCTAATTGAACAGCTGTTGGTGAAATACCAAACATTAAAGGAGGGCTCAAGTTAATTTTCTCACAGCAAGTATTTGGTTTGAAATGTTTGTTGCCAGCGATGAGTAATGAGGCCCCCTGACACTCTAGTGGATAACGATGCGTTGAAGACCACCACCAAAATGTCGACTGAAACCCGACATTGACAGAAACTAATGCATCTGTTTTGTGGTCTGGCTCAGCTTCTATCGAAAGCAGCTTCACGAAATTTGGCACATAGATCACGGCAAGTGTCTACTCTACTCGGCTAGTGGAAATGATACGGAATCTTACAGTTAACCTAAATTCGGCAATTGATCGTATCCCACCCTTTTGCACGACAACGTTCGACCACATATCAACAAAGTGTAACTCACCATATTTGCCAGATCTTGCACTCATTTCATTACTTTATTAGCACATATTTCAAAATTTGGACAACTACCTACCGGCGAACAAATTTAATTCAACAAAGGTTGTGGAAAAGGCCTTTCAGGAGCTCATCGACTCCACGACAGAGAGATAAACGAATTACCATTAAGATGACAATAGTGTATTGATCGGCTTTTATTTTCTAGCAGCAGCTAGCACTAAGTGCCAAGCATTTAGGCTCGGATGATCCTACCTACTTAAAAGCTAAAGGGGCGCTGGTAGTAGTGGCCGATGGTAAGTCAATAGGAGAATCCGTCGAGTACTCCCCGCAACATCGAGCACGTAGGCAGAATGTTATACTCCTGCGTGGTTTGAACCAGACTGTGCGAAAGTTCCAGCACATCAAGGGAAGCCGTGAGAGATTTAGGTACGCTACCTGTAGCTGACAATATTATGGGAACTGCAACCACCCGCTCGAGACGCCAAATTTCTTTGATTTCCCGAGCCAATGGCTCATAGTTCACCTTCTTCTCCACGCATTTCCGTTCAATGTTGCTATTAGGGCGGATAGGAACAACAATAATATAGGCGGAGCGACCCGTCTTGCCAACTAACAGTACGCCAGGCTTGTTGTGTGGAGTATGGCGACCAATCAGAACTTGCCGGTCCCAATACATGCTGTAAGCAGAACTATCAAGTACTGCTTGCGGCTCATATTGGTAAACCGAACATGTTCGCCTGATCAGCCCATGCTTGTATGGAAGGTTTTGATGAATAACCTTACATACAGCATTATGTCTGGTGATGTATTGCACCGGTGCCATAACTGTACAGCCAGAAATAGGACGGTCCAATGTCTCTAACGCCGAACCACACATTCTGCACTGGCCGTTCTCCACCCGTTTTTTTATGATGAGCTTTTTATAAGCTCGGGTGGCGACCACGCCGTCCTGAATGGCACACATGAACCCCTCCGTCTCAGCAAAGAGCTCCCCAGCACACAGCAATCTGTTCGACAAATGGCTGCCAAAGACAATTCACAGGTTTACCCTGCATTGCCTTCGACTTGCATTGATCGATCCTTCAAGTTAAGTGGAGTCAGTCCACAGTCTGCCTTACAGACAGCCGCATACAAGGGACTCGCCAGCTCTTTGCTGTAAAAATAAGCGCGCAGCCCCTACCTCCAATGTCACGAGACAGGTTCATCCGCTCCATGGCAGACTTTGGATGATGCATTCGGAATTTGGACATAGTTGTCCGTATCCGCCGCTAGAGGTTTTCCAGATCGGTCTTCGTCCACGGCAATATTCCGAATGCATAGGCCAGTGAAGGGATAGCGAATACATGCAAAGCGATTGTAGGAATTCGGACAACAGAGCAGCCTTCAGATCACCAGCTCGAGCATGGGTTCCTTGCAGAATTCCAGTAGTTGTAGAAGTCTGTCTCGATCATAGCTTCGATGTGGAGGTCACCAATGCTATGTCCGGCATGCGGCTCGTGATGATCTTTGCGGATGACTTGGATTCGACACTTGTCTAATCCAACCTCCATCCAAATATCACGGCTGAACATGTCTATTATTCGCAACAGACTTTTAAGATGGTCGTCAGTACCAGCATACAGCTTGATGTCATCGAAGTACATCAAGTGTGTCAGTTCGCACTTAGCACGTAGGCCATACTTTATTGCAAAACCATGCCCTCTAGCTTCATTCAGTAGCCATGAAAGGGGGTTCAGTGCCATACAAAACCAAAGGGGACTCAACGAATCCCCATGAAAGATGCCCCTCCATATACGGATAGGCTTTGAGGTATTACCACCCTTAGATGTACGCACTGATAAGGTGGCATGCCACCCTTCCATGACGCCAAAAACTTTATTATTATTTTAATCAAAAATAAAAGGAAACAAGTCGGAATATCGGAAGCTGGCGCTTGGGGTATAAAGGTTTTGTGTTCATCTTATGTGCGAAACTTTCTACCCGCATTTTCCATTCTTGGATGCCTAAAAATTGCATCATATTTTATTCATAACATAAGAAAGGAGGTAAGATTTACTAACTGCGGAATTTCATATCTTTTGCTTTAGCCAAAATAATGATTGTAATTTTTCATTGAGTAGATTTGGCAGTACATAATACACAAAATATTGAATATTTTTTATTCATATAAACGCATTTTTTAAGTTGATGCTCTTGTATAAAACTATTAAAATAGATAGCACACTCAATTCCTTGTAGAGAGTTGGTGTAAACAAGCCAAAAAGCTCGGCGCTTCGGATATAAAGGTTTTGTGTTCATCTCGTGCGAAAAACTATCTTTGCATGTTTTTCCACTCGTACACAGCTAAAAATTCGAATTTTCCTTGATGTCTCCAGACTCCAACTCCGCCGTTTATACGAGTTCACTTTATATGATTATGGCACCATATACGCCATAGAGTGCAATACAAGTTAAGTGAAATACAAAACTTTGACTTTCTATAATTTTTCATTTTTTTCAGATTTTCCAGATGGATAGGTTCTGAGAAGGAAATCTGCTTAACTTTTTGATGCCTGCTTCTCCCAATATCGGAAATAAGACCATTTTCGAAAAAAAAATGGATTGCTTGATTAGGATCGGACACGGATCCTAGTTCAGGCCCTGCTTATAGTCTTTCAAAAAATAATCTGGAAAATATCCAACACGCTTTCAGGAATTCCTGTCAGGGAAAAATTAAAATGAATTAGACTACTTGCGATATGTTCGGAAATTTCTTTCTTTCGTGGAATCGTGAACTGTAATTTGTTGGTTTGGGACAATAAAGTCAAAAAACTGATTTCATGACTCTTTTCGCAAAAGCAATCGTTAGAATTGAAGTCAGGCCAAAAGGTATTTAAATGTTCCTCTCCTTTGGCTCGACGAGGCCATACGCTGGCTCATTTTTCACATTGAATAGAACTTGAGAAAGACGAGAAAGAGATGCGTCTTTTTACTTTTTTGTTCTCGTTCATATTTGCCGTATTTCTATCGTCGCACATATGTGCATCTTGAAAGAAAGACGTGAAACACCGGCGTGAATTTCATTGAAATATTCAGCAAACGTTACGCTCACTTGAAAACGGCCCCGAAGAAATTCAACATAAACGTGTGATTGCTTCCCTCCGAGAAGTACTTATGCTGCCTATACATTTTATCGGAAAAAGGTCCCATAATGAAGTTGGAAAAGGATGAGATTATTATCGGAATGCCCAAGTTTTTTTAAAGTGTTTTTTTCCTGAAATTCAGTAATTAAGGGCGCCAAAGTAGCGATATGTAACCAGATAACTGATCGAGCAAAAGGGAAAATTCTTACTAATTTTAGATTAAAATCAAAATTTGCATTTGAAAAGATCTCAAATTGTGAGAACAAAAAGTAAAAAGAGACTTAATTGTTAATGTATATCGAGAAATTGCCTATGTTTAAATATTGAGAATACTTCATAACACCTCATAACACTCATAACATTTTATATTTTCAATAACTTTTGCTAGAATCCCCCTTCTACCCACAAAAATGTGAGCCCAAATGAAGATTAATTTTCGATCTTGTTCGCGGAACCGTTATATTTGTAGAACAAAATTTAAGTACTTAACCCTAATAAAAGGTCAATGAACTGGCTCAAGCATTATAGAAATAAATTTCATCCAAGCTACGACTTGGACTTTTAGAGACCGAAACCTGGAACTAGTGTACTGATCAGAAAAAATAAAACTTCCTATTCCTCCCTACATTTCAATCCACAAGATCATTTAGCTCTGAATTGCACAATGTACCCCTACCTAAATGTATCATGCTGTTCTCAATACCATTTCAAACATGGATCGTGTATGAGCAGAATATTCTTGGAATTCCACCGCTGAAAATCGAACGACAGCAGTTTGATAACGCCCGTTGTAAAAGGACAAAATTGAAAGAATGAATCAAAATCAGAGACAAACAATAAAGGAACTTTTTTTTAGGGACTGCGTGTTATTGGAAAAATTATCTTGAAAACTCTTTTACCTATTTGTCAGCACTTTTCATTATATATTAGAGATCCACCCTTAATGACTACGCTTTCCCACTCCTACAGCTTCCTTCAAATTGATTAATTGCAAAACCTTCGAGTTTCCAATAACAATAAAAATGTAAACAAAACTAAAAAGAATGTCTCTATATCTGATTTTTCCGACATAACGTCCCATAAAGCAATGCCCCTCAAAACCGGATTGACAGAAAGGTCGTCAGATTACCGCCTCTAGTCATCGCATCGTTTATCTACCCTAGCGAACGTCCGACCATCGCGTTGTTATCCATTTAATAAGAAGAAAAAGGACTATATTTTTTTCCTATCAATGTTCTCTAAGGTATTTTCATCTCACACAAAATGCTATCTCTGGAATTGGGTTTGCTGTTACTCAATAAATAGTTACTGGATATAAATGTAGGGAAGCTTGGATGGCTATCACATCTTGACATGCCTTTACCGTCTGCTGACCACATAAAAGCCAATACGACTGAATTGAAGACCGTTACTGGGACTGTCCGCTACTACCATACCTACAGAGCTCACACTTCCGAAAATATTTTCTAGGATACATTCTCTGTCTCATGGTGCTGTAAAGATCGTATTGTTTTCTACTTCATTGCTTGTTGTGACTGAAGGGGCGTCGAGAGAAGCATACATTTATACGCTATAACAATTCACCCCATCTACTATGCTTGTTTCCTTTATTGCTACTTTCCAGATTTCAAAATTTTTCTGTACGTCTGAGAAAATATCGAGTGAAAGACGAGACGCAGCGAAAGATACCAAGATATGTGGGGATTTGGCGTTCAAAAACAACCCTACCGCCGGAGGGTGAATACATCAAGGAATGATAAGGCATCAAACATGGAGGCGAAGGGGAGGAAATCACATGAAATGCCATTTAGAGAGTTAGTGTGGATGACTTTTTGGGGTTCGCCGTAGGGTTGCCGATAAAGAGATGAGATACACGGCCGAGGCCTCTCATTCTCTGTCGAATGGGAAAACAAATTTTCATTTGATTTGATTTTTCACACATTAGCACCCCCGTTAACAAAAAAGAATTTCCGCTCGACCATACTACCGTGGGAGAAGGATGTGCTCTACATTTTTAAACGACTTGATTTTATATATCGCGTTGAGTAGAATGATATGGGGCATCACGTACGTAAAATTTTTTGAAAATGGATTCTTGTTGAGATTATTGATGGAGGAACATTTAAAGGTTTCAGTAATACACACGAAGTTAATGATGTTTACTTTTTGCTGATATATAAAAAAAAGTTAGAGAAAAATATTTACATATTGGGTCGTGATTAAGCCACGAAACCAAACTACATACTTTTTTCTGTTATATACTTCATTGAAGTGCAAACTTTTGAAACTTTAAATATAAATATAAACGCTGACGTACTAGCCCATTCTTTGCCAAGATTACACTTTCTCCAATTCAAATCTCGCATTTTGACATTTATCTCAAAACAAAACACACTACACATGTACACAATTTTTTAAAGAACCCTAAATTTCTCAAAAGGCTAATTCTAAAAAAATATGTGCGTATATAATACACACTTTGAGGCGGCTCTCAATTGAGGAAATTGTCTTCTAGGTTGATGTGAATCTGTCCTCTCCTGAATACAGCCCTGCCCCAGGCCGCACAACCTCCTATGCTCTCCCAGTTGTTAGTTGACTTGTGTGTTTATTCCATGAATGCTCGTTAGGACGAACGACATGTCATTTTGATAAATTTTGTATGTGAATTGATGGCCCTTGATAGCGGGGCGGTATTACAAAAACAAAACACGGAATAGGAGCAGAACTGAATACAGGGTTGACTTCAAAACGAGAGTGTCACAGAATTGGGCCGCCACATAACGTGATTTTAAGTGATATGAAACGATTGTCATCATCATTGAGATTTGATGAACTGTGTCAATGATACAGTCGGTGAGGCTATGTGGCTCATTTGAGGATATGTTTATCAGAATGTATGGTTTTCAGTTAGGTTAGGAATGGATGGGTGTACATAGAACGGAGATTAATCACTTTCCCGTTTAACTGATTTTGATGGAGCTGATTCGGTTTTAAGTGCTTTAAAGAGGAGATACATCGCATTGGCTAACCAGGGTCCATAGGATCATGTCATCAGACATTTAGTATATCACGATAATATAGAAGAAAAATCTTTCTAACAGAAAACTTAAAGAGGAAATCAATTTAAAATATACCTCAATTGGCAACTATTTAAGCATTTTACTCTGAGTGTAAGGATCAGGAAAAAAGATCAAATGAAAGATATCTTAATCCATGATAATACGGGTTTTATATCTTTATTTTATGATAATGGTGCTGGTTACCTTTTTATACTACATAAAACCCCTAGTCGTTCCCTTCGCTCACATTTCATAACCTTGACGAAAAAACTTCTGAGTGAAATTATGCGGCGTTTCCAACGATTAATTATTTGAAATAATAAAAACTTGTTGCTTCTTTTTCGTTGGTGCGAATATTTATTCTTGCAAATAACGATATTTCGGGAACCACTTGTTCCCTTCATCAGTGCTAACAACAACTTGGTTAATAGTAACAACAAACTTGTTAGCACTGATGAAGGGAACAAATGGTTCCCGAAATATCGGTATTTGCAAGAATAAATATTCACACCAACGAAAAAGAAACAACAAGTTTTTATTATTTCGAAAAAACTTCGATTTGAATTTTTATATTAAATAAATTTGGCGATAAACGCCAGCCCGCATTAGTGTGTGACCTTCGCTTTGTATCTCGCCTCCCTTCCGCATCGGTGAGTATTCGGCATCCAAATTGATAACAGCAAACAAATCGGCGCGTGACTGGCATTTAAACGGTTAAGCGATTCCTTCAAAGGCTAATCGTAAGTGCATAAAACTTGCAAAACTATCTTCGGTCGAATCAGAAAAACAATGTCAGAAAGTGTCACTCTTTGTGTTACTCCCTTAAGGAGGTTATCCCATGTGTCGAATCCGAGGAATTGAATCCAGATACAGTGTAGAATATTTGGGCAAAGTCGTTCGCAGTTGTTCGGTTTATGTCGATCGCCGTAATGAAGCCCAATTTTACCGGTCCGAACGACGCTCGAATGATTTCGCTCAAGGGGTGAGAATCGACGCCAAAGCTGTACTTGTGTTTTTTGAAGAAACCAAAGATTTATGGATAGCTGAGTGGTTAGAGCACAAGGCTGTCGTACGGAAGATCGCGGTTCAAATCTCGCTGGAAGCAATGGGATTTGTATCGTGATTTGACATCGGATACCAGTCGACTCAGCTGTGAATGAGTACCTCAGTGAAATCAGCGTAATAATCTCGGGCGAGCGCAATGCTGACTAAACTACAGTGAACTGTAGTGTACCGTTACGGTCTTGAAAGAAGTGCTCTAACACACTTCAAGGTCCTGATCCAATATGGATTGTTGCGCCAACGATTATTATTACGAAGGTTTAGCAGATTAATGGTCAGTTAAGATTTTATGGTTAATAGTGACATTCCCATTTTTGAGTGCGTTTTTCTTGAAACTACATATATGTTGAAAATCGGATGCCACCATAGCCCAAAATCTATCTAACGAAATTTTTTAAAATTTTCACTACTTAGAACATATTTCCACGGTTCGCAAACTAGTTTAACAAGGCACCAAAAATTTACCTTCCAATATTCTTTAATAATCTTAATTTGCGAACCGTGATATAGTCTACACGTTGAAATGCTGTTTAGTTTTTTTCTAAAATACACAGAGCGTCCTCTAGCGCGTATGTATGTGCCCTGTACTTCAATAATGAGCGATGATATCGATTCGACAAAATTGTTACGTACTAACGTAACATATTAATAAATATATTGTGAAAAATACGTATCGTATTCAACTCTTCAAAAAAAAAAATCGCAAAAAGGCGAAAAAACGGCCTTCACACGGGATGATCCCCGTAAATAATAATCCCCTTCCTTCTCTACTCTCTTAATTCAAGACCTTGGAATCTCCTTCGACACTCACTGCGTCGAAGTCCCCAATCGAGTAGCAAAATTGTTGGGATTTATACTTCGCTCCTCCTCTAATTTTGACTCCATCCAAACCTTCTCAGCTCTCTTCAACTCGATCGTAAGAAATACCCTCGAGTACTGCTCCGTAATCTGGTCACCCTCCCGTAACTGTGATTGTCTTGCCCTTGAAGAGGTGCAATGTCAATTCACCCGTTGCCCCTTCTTTAAAGAAAAACCTTCCCCGTCTGAACTATCCGTCCTGGCTTCGCTTTCTGAACCACCCCGTCCCACAACAGCGTAGAACCTATCTATATCGCGTAGAACCTATCTATATCCTATATTTTCAAATAGAAAGATTGATACATATATTAAGACGTCCCCCTTAAACTAGTTTTGCAATGAACGTTTTTTTCAAATATTGACCGCACAATTTTTCACAGGCTTCATAAACGTTCGGAAGTGAAAGAGTAAAACATGGCGAAAATTCATAGTTTGGCCTTCCACTTTCAAATTGTTTTGAAAACTCTAATGCCTAACCAAATCACTCAACTTCATATATACAGAACGACCAAAGTGGTGCCAAAACTATACCAACATATCCAATTTTTCAGAAGTGAGTGAGAATGAAAGTAGAGATGCTAACGAGGAGGAAGAGAAAGATTATTCTTCTCTAGCTATTTCAGAAATATTATTTCCGATCACTTGTGTACTTATGTTTATGTGAACACTGAAATCAATACTTCAAAAATATCAATAGTTTTGAAAGATATTAGGGATTTCGTGAAAAAAATCTTATTCTTCGAATAACAAACAAACCACAGCACAGCTTATTTTTCAAAAGCACCACGGCAATAATAAATTTAATTGTACGAACTTGAAATTTAGTGACAAATAAATTATATTGTAATAAAAAATTTGCTTCTTTGTGACCGTATCTTTTACACACTTTCTTGCCGTCAATAAATTTTCTTATTTATTGGGTTTCAAGGAAGATGAGACGGCCGATGTGCTTCAATATAAGTTTCTCAATTCTCGTACTCCGGGCTTCAGGGACGGTGTAGCATAGTTGTATGTTATCGAACATACAGTATGTTACATAAGAGCGTGGTCACTGTTAAATAATAACAACAATTGATTTTTCAAAAATTCGCAAATTTATTGATAATTTGGTCGTCAATACTCAATGCAAATACCTCAGTAGCAAGTCCAATCTCCTGCATTGTCAATTATGGCCTGGCACCGTCGGGGCATACTTTCCACTAGTTTTTCTGCATATTCTACCGGAAAAGACCTCCAAATTTTCCGAATTTGTCGAGAAAGTTGATCTAAATTACATGGCTTGCGTCTGCAAAGCTGCATTTTCATCAGAGCCCACACATTTTCCATGGATTTTGTATCCGGTGACTGAGATGGCCAATCTAAAGTGACAACTCCGTTTTGCGCCTTCCACTCGCTACACGCTCGACTCCGATGTTTCGGATCGTTGTCCTCTTGAAGGATCCAGCTTTCATTTTTCTTGATATACCATTGCTTAGCAGATGGTAACAAAGCCTTTTGATATATTTTATTCATTTTTTCGGCATTTAAATTCTCGGTAAATAAGAACAAAGTATCGAAACCTTTGTTTGAGAAGCACCCTCAAATATGGACCCTGACGGAGTGTTTAACAGTCCGTTGAAGCATCCTACTGGTGGAGGTTGTCCAGGCGTGTTTGATGCTCGGAATGCCCAGAAGGAGGATTCATCAGAAAAAATTACGTTGCTCCAATCGCGGTCCAAGTTTTCCTTCGCCCATTCCACTCGTTTTTCAACGTGTTTTGCACTCAACACTGGTTTTTCCAAAGTACTGCGATATTTCAGTTTATTGGCAAACAAGTGCCTGCGAATCGTTCCGTAAGATATGTCAACACCTTTTGCTTTCAATTTCACAGCAGCTCCACGTAAAGTCAAAGTTGGATCTTTCGAGAACAATACGAGAATCTTTTTTTCGTCTTTTTTTGAGACTTTGCTTGCACTTCCGCGATCAGGAAAATCATCAACGTTACCGACCTTTTTATAGCGATTTATCCACTTGCTAACGAACTGCTTCGACTTTCCCATATATTTCGCAGCAGCAGTTTGCGTTAATTTGGGTCCTTTTTCATGCAAACATAGAAAAATTGCCTCAAAGCGAGAGGCGTAAACAGCACTCATTTCGAAAAACCACTCAATTGAAGACTAAATTTGACAGAGAGCTGACTTTTTACAAAAAGCATGAAGGACTGAGGTGCCCTCTATGTCATAGAAAAAGAAACAGGACGCTCTGATTTTTTATCTACGTGTAACAGTGACCACGCTCTTATGTAACAGACTTTAAGTACAAAAAACAAGAGACAAGTCGAGAAACCGGCAGCTCGGCGCTTCAAGTATGAAAGGTTTTGTGTGCTTCTTCTGTGAGTGAATTTGAATGCGGAACTATCTCATTTGTATGTAGTCCGTTATGTTATGCATTTAGTATGTCAGACTACTCACTTTAGTGTGATATATTGATATTTAGTTCCAGTAAATTTACACGGTAAAGTCAATTTTGAGCTACTGTAACTTTGTTCGTAATAGTATGATTTTGATAAAACTTGGGGATAATATGCTCCATATTATATTCTATACTACTAACTAACTTTTATAACTCTAGAATAAACTAAGGGGGTCTTGACTCGATTTCCCCAAAAATATAGTATTATACTATTATTAACTTAATTGGAGCTGATATCGATGTGGAAAGTATTTTGAGGCCTGGAGACCCTATGGAGTCAGCTTCATGATTTTTTTTTCAGATTTTTCGATTAGTTTCTGAGAATAGGTCCGTCAAAGAAATAAACGCTTTCCACTCCTCCCACTCCCCACCTTTCTAACAAATTAAGACCGGCATCGAAAAATACTAATCAAGACCTTTCATTTGATACCGAACACGACTATATTTGGTGAAAAAAAAAGTTATACCCCCTTTTGCATGTATAGGGACCCCTCCACCTTAATCTCAACGTAGAACGATATTACTCACTGCATGTCTGAGCGTTCACAGTATCCACCTGCTCACCAAATTTCATACCAAGCAGTATATCCGTTTCTGAGAAAAGTGCATGTGACAGACATTGAACCGATTTTATGATAATAAGGTTTTGTTTTGCAAACAAAATACATTCCATACCGCCCTCCTTTCAATTTCTTCCTGAGTGTTTTCGTAACTATTTGCAATGTATTTATTTTCGGCACCCGGAAACGCAGTACTAAATGACTAATACGAAAAGAATTACGTATTTCTGCAATCAATGAATAAATAAAATGGCGCACCAACTGAAAGTAGAGTATAAGCCGATAAAAGAACAGTATCTTCAGAGCAAACTGAATATAACGAGAGAACATGAAATAATTCCATTAAAATAAGTCCATTGCCTATCTGGCAGTCCATTTGCCAGTCATAGGCATTCCATCCGAACATAAATTGTTATTGAAGTTTATTCTTTACAGCTTGTTAGCAATTCATTGAATAACACCTTTTAAGATTTCATATAAATCGCATATGCTAAACAAAAATTGCCCGCCTTGCATATAAACACTGAACTGACTGAGGACAATCAAAGCGACATACATACATACATCTATCTAACTTGTCATGAAGTTTACTAATTCAAATCATTTTCCATTATTTACTTCCTAAAGTACATAAATTCAAGTCAAATAACATTCAGTATTAAGTGCTTCCAGCAAGCTGTATCTCAGCAAATGAAATCATCATTGCCACCGTCATCATCTTCATTATTGCCGCGCAACTGTTGTAAGTTATTATCAATTTGATTGGCACCACAAGTACCGCTCACCTTGTACACAGATGTACCCCGGGTGCAATAAGAACGAACCTCTTCTCAACTTATTCACAACTCAATATTCATTTGAAATCAATTGATAAATCTTATGAAATATCAGCACTTGGCGCTGCCATTCGGCGTGGCAAAGAGCGGTGAGGAAACCTGTTTGCAGGTATCGAGGAAAGGTTTATTTGTATGTCAACAATTCTTGATATTGGCGGTAATGTCGGCTTTCAATATCTTGGCCCTTAAGATGTTTCTCTCCCATTTTAGTGGCAGTTGTAGTGTTGACAGGTAACCCATAATGTGGATAGCTCTTGATTATATGGTAGATGAGATAGAATTGGCTCAGGGTTCAGGTTCAAGTTACTTAACAGATGATTGTACGGCAGCTTAATTATATGGACATTATATCAACTTGCGGATTATTGTTAGACCCAGCTTCAGCAAACCCTCAATTTCTCTAAACTATTCTGGTTACTTATTAATCAAGGCGCCACCTACAAGCTACTGTGGTAGAGCTAAGCAAATTTGGATTTTCGTTGTTAATTAAATTAACTACAGGCTAACGACTTGCTTTTTCCCCAGGAAACATTAGAGAAGCCCAAAAAACACAAAACTCCGAAAGAAATTTGTCAAACTTTCAAGAAATACCTGCATCTCAATGGTTCAACGGGAAAATGTTATAAGAAGATATTATGTTTTTCCAGGCATTATGTACAAATGCAACAGTGGCTAATTACCTGCTCGAAACAGTGTACACAATCCGATGTTCATTATTGCTTTTGAATCGATTGCCACCTAAACATACACATTTATGATTCAGTTCTAGCGACTTCCGAGAGATTGAACGTTGGGTAAGATTACAGATCCACTGAAGCCAGCATCTTGAATCTCAGCCAATTGAAAAATCTGGCTACTGTAGACTCCGCAATCGTCCACATGACGAGGTGTTGCCTACCTTTCAAGCTCTTCAGGGCACTTCTCGGTCGTCTTTTGGGGAAACAACTAGAGACTCTGGCCGCAAGTGAGATTACGATGGATTTGAGCTCTAGATGGTATCTTGATATGCTACTAGAAGTTACAAAAGCACATACATATGTATGAGCTGAATGGATGTATAGGACTGTAGTTTTACTAGGCTAGTGTCGAGATGTAAGAGAGCTGGTCAGACCGGATGAAACCAAGCCAGACCGCATCCAGACACACAAATCTCGTTGGAACGTGGTCGCTGCTGGCCATACAATACGCACTATCAGCTATACCACGGTTTATAGAATGCAAAGGAGAAGTTAGGTGCTGGTTCGTAAATGCAAATACTTTTCTACAGAAGAGAAACAGTTTCGATCAGAAGTTCTTAAACAGATTGTTTCTTAGATGGTGAAGGTGGCAGAGTGGGAATTATTTTATTGTTAACTCAGTAGCGTAGTATTTGAGAGCAGAATCGAGAATATACATGTATTCTATCAAAAACTCGCAAGTAAGTAGGCAATAATAATGAAAATCAATGACATGACAATCCAATTGGATTTAGGACACTTTAGCACTTTATTTCAACACCGTTATCATCTTGAATTGACACAGCTGAGTCGGCTGATATCCGACTTTCAGTCTTGATACAAATCCCTCTGAATGATGCTTTTAAATTCTAGTTCACAAATATTTTACGGAAAAGAAATTCATCCTGAGGCTCTTTGAAAATTATTCAATGAATAATCAATATCAAACTAATATCAATAAAAGTTGGCAGAGAAAATATCATTTAGTAGGCGTAGCCTTTTGCCTCCCAGTAACGGAAAAAATATCAAGAGTTAAAAGCAAACTTTAATTTATACTTGAAGCCAACCATACAGAGGCCTAAGTATATAAAAAGTTTTTCGGAAGGCGCTTTGGTCACAAACCATTAATAGAGATTGATAACTCAACATTTAGAATACTTATAAATCAAGAATGGTAGTTTGTACTAATACTTAATTAGAACACTGTGCTCAAACTTATGCTTACGTATGTACCACACCTTGAGAGCCTTCTACAAAGACCGCGAAACTTGAAAATTACGAGGAAGACGATGACGACGTACAACTTACTCCTCTCAGGTCTAGTTTTTCTTGTTTTTTACAACTCTTAGCGTAGACTTTTTTCTCGAAACAGACGCTTATGCAAACGTGCAAATCCACACAAAGTCCATGTCATCGTCTCGCTGTCCATATCTACATTTCCACGACAGAAAGTTTGTTTGTACTTCAACAGTTCCAAGGCATCATTGCCGAAGTGGTACCAAGGAGTATGGTCTTTAGCTAGGGCAGAACCGCAATAACATTTTCGTCGACACTTCTCGCCGAGACGAAGACGTGCCCGCAATATAAGGTGTTTGCAATTCTCTTGTTACTCTAATTTGTTTGCAAGTCCATTTCAAATGGGTTAATTAGCAAATTATAGGGAGAATGATCACAGCGGCAATAACCAGATGCAAAGATTTCCTCTCTGAACTGAGGTGGGTTGTCTAGCATTTGGTAGTGGACGCAAAAAACAGGCAAAATGAAAAGATGTAATGAAGCAAGAAGCGAAAAACTGGTAAAAGGCACTATGGAGACGACGCAAGGAAGTGTGAAGTTGGTACCGGAAGGTGGAATGGAGTTGTTAGTGGTTGTCTGCAAATGTACTCTGATTGTTGAAAATTTTATAGATTTATGTTTTAGGGTCCATGCTGATAGCTAGAGGTTAATTAATTGGCTTGAACGTTCGAAACTGTTGAATGCGGATCTCATGGAACTCTCATTGCGGTTTTGTGGCGGAATGGAGCTGAGAAAATATAAATCTGATACAAATGGGATATATATGTGTGCAAGCAACTTATTCTATACTAAGGAAATCATAAGATAGGACCGCATTGAATCGCGCACGCTTTATTAGCAACATATTACAGATTTAAGGTAAAAACTCTTTAACGAATCTTCTTTATTCACTTTTGAATAGTTTCAGATGGTCACCAAGTAATCAATACTATTCGCACCTAACTCACTTGATATCGTCTTCAAATATGACTTCTCCCTTCCAATATTCCTCTCTTTTCCCAAATTTCAATTAAACCTAACATTCCATATCAAATCCTGATTAATATTCACACCAAGCAAACTCATTGTAAGTCAAACTTCTCCACCTTTATCTGAATAATGTCCGCAAATAGCATAGATATTATTTGCCACTAATAAAAAGGAAATTTCTTCTTCTGATTACAATGTATGCAAATTAATTCAGCTTTTTCAAGAATCGCGGGCTTTTCCCCTAATCATTCGAACTCCTTTCAAAAATCCGTGAAAATAAGAACAAACAAGACGTCTAAATTAAAATTTCACATTGGGCATTAGTAGCCCTCCAAACAAATTTTAATGATACACACCCTCCAAAGCGAAAGTTTGCAAAAAACTTGCCAAGAAATCATCATCCTTCGGACTTCGCCAATGCTAATCCTCCGTGAAGGCTGCACAAAGGACGAGAAAGCGTATCTCCTGTCGTTCTTAAGCATTTTATTGCTTGCCCATTCTGTGTAAACACAAATCTTTCCTCTTTTTACTCTTCTCATTTCCAATATCCTTCTCGTCTTCAAATAAAAATTTACCCTAATTCTTATCCTCGTTTTTACTCTCGTTAAAGTTTCCCACCCTCTTTGACGCTATAAATGCAAATCGTTTCATAAATATTCACTAGGCAGCCAAGGAATGAGATGGAAGAAAGGAGCAGAGAAGGAGCACTGAAATACTCAGGTTTCTGGCATTTCAATTTGGAGGTGTGTAAAATGAGTCTGGAAGTACATGTACATTGTGGAATAATCGAAAAATGTAATGTAACGGAAAGGACAGTGAAATTAACAAAACAGGACGATCTGAAGCCGTAATCTAGTTGAACCGCATCTACACCTTCTATGACCACGAAGGCTGCCCCGTTTCATGATTCAACACCATTCGCTCTTCGGGCCAGAGCGTCCTTTCCACAAACGAAAACGTGACGACATTCATATCGTCACCTTCATTTTTATTTTTAAGGATTACCAGTTCAACCTTCATCACATCCTTGCAGACTTGGAGCAGTTGCTTGCTTTAATGTGCTCACGGCAGACACATAAATACCAATACACAACCAAAATGGATGATAATATTTATCTGACTAGCAAAGATGGGTTTCAACTGACCCCCAAGAGTCGCCCTTTTCTCATTTTTCGGACTAAAAACTACACAAATCTTTAAAAGAAGGGTACGAACGAAATGGAGCAGTTTATTTTCATTTAAAGGGGCTCTTGAAAGGGATGTAAAACATGAATGACGGAAATTCGATATTCAGGAGGCAGTTAGGTAAAGGAGACGATAAAAGAAAAAGGTTCCGTTGAATTTTCTGATGTCAGGAAAAATTATAATTGGTGTAGAAATTTGGATATCATTTCCGGCGTGTTCAAAAGTTATATCATTTATTTGGAAAAAATAACCCTTTTCCACTTGAAGGCATGGCAAGATTGAAATACTTTAAATCCTTTATCTTGATGGGATTGGCTATTCATTTTCATCAATTGTTGTTATTTTTGTTTCATGGACGAAATATTATAGCGCTTTTCCTATCCATTGTCTCATTTTAGTGAAGTTTGGTAGGTACGTGAGTTGAACTTCAAATCGAGCGTAAGCTGCCCTCAACTGATATGATAATTAGAAGCTTATAGCGAAATTATCGAACACCAAATTTGAATACTTACTTGATATTGTTATGTTTTGTTGTATTAATCATCATTTCGCAACGAGGACAGTATTGATCCTTCCTTAAATAATTCATGATGCAACTGTGGCAAACTGAAAATTAAAGCAACAATTGAATTATTAGAAAATATGCCATAAGGATAATGAAAATAAGCAAAATATTATTAACAATAATAGCAAGAAAAGTACACTCTCTTTTCTCCAAATTGTGCCCATTTTTAAAGATGACTTTCCAGAGAATTATTTTATTAAAACATAAATTTAATCAAATTTGAACACATGTATGACTCATAGAGCTACTTATCAAGAATACACTCAAAGTGACTCCTGGTTGTTGCAAGAGAAGGCCACAAGGGATGGAAATTTACGGGCTTTCAAATTGGAAATGTGGAAACCGTCAACAAAGTCTTGGATGCGGATTGGCCTCACGGGTATGATCTTTGGCTATCTTTCTTGGAATGTCCGCACGCTCCTCGACAATGATATTAAAATGCACCACAATACAAGCTTTTCGCAACTGTAGTGAGAATTTCGGCGATAAACATTCTCAGACTACGCAAAATGGGATGATAGGATTCGAGTACTTGTTTCCTTCTTACGACATCGTGTTTTTGTACACTGGAAAACCAAGTGGCACTAGATACAAGATGCGTTCTTGTGACTTCTAGACTAGATACAATCTATGAGCAACTGCACATAGTTTAGAAGGGACTTCCTAAAGCCGACCATCCACGGTCAAGCATTCCTGTCTGTCACGCCTGAACAGTCCACAGTCCAGCCTGTTGAACTGAAGACACCATCCACGTACGGGAAAGCCGGACGACACCATGTGTTCAATTTTGGCGGTGAAAGGCGTTTGGACGTAAATCAACCGTCGACATGATGCATCAACGCAGACATGATTTGCCTTATCTCTCTTCCAGCCGGTCGGATGACCGAATCGTTTTTCAATCGATCACCGACTGAACGGTCCAAACTGACAAGCTAGCCGAATTCCATCCACGTTCCGGCCGCCGGGCTGTACATGCGTTACTAACAGACCGGTCTGATGGTAGATGGCCTTTCGGATGGTATTGGGATCGTACTGGAAATTCTAAATGCTAAGGTGGTCTTTAAAAACACCTTGCTCAAACATATAATGGAGGGCATAGTTTTAATGACCGTAACAACAACAAAGTTATTGTTGATAAAGCTATGGGCTTCTGTTTCAATTGACCTGTAATGAACTTTTAATTTCTAATCAAATAGACCACACGTCCACGGTAGATTTACGATGTTTCTTCCGCATGTGCCGACAGGGACCATCCGCCTATACTCGTTTATGAGTCGTTACTGTGCCTATTCATGGAAAAATAGAGCGTCGGCCACCCAAATTAAATACGGGCCGTCTATGAGCTTTCTTGCTGCGCAAACGACACAAGCTATAAACAGCCCCCTTGAGAATATTGATAATCACTGATCCGTCATCGATAGTGTGTTTATTTCTGGTGGTGGTGAAATTGTTAACCACGTTCCATAGAGATGTCACAAGATTTGGTTGATTGCGAAAATATAACTAAACGTTCGTAAACATGCTAATACGGACGGGTCCTCTAAATAAAAGTGAGATCATCTTGACCATCAACGTGCTCAAGCAAAGTAAAGCTAGCCTGGACCAACGGCCTTCTCGCAAAATTGTTCATTGCAGTCTCTGCAGAGTTGCTACTTTACTTATTCATAAATCCCGGGATCTGAAATCACCGCAATGAATAGAAGAAGATGATCTTTAAGATTTCGTAGAAGAACACCCTTCATGATTCCGAGAAATGAAGGAATATTTGATTTCTTCCTAATGTCACAAACATAATATACCCACCGAAACAGTGGGTTAAGGTAATCTTATTTTGTGCATTTGTGAATGAAGGTAGTATTTTTTAATAGTGGAAATAGAAAATATATTGAGTTTTACAATATTTATATGTATACGTTCATTCATATCCATCAATACGCGCCCGGTGGGCGACCACCTAAATCGTATAGATGAGGATAATTCAGCCCAGAAAGTGTACCTACCTGCGGTAGAAAAGGACTTCATTTGGAGCGATGGAATAGACCAGGGCCCGTAACAGCTCTTCCACGAATGAACGAAAAAAAGAATAAAAAGAGAAAAAATGAGGCTGGAAATAAGAGAACGACGAGTGCACCAAATAACGGAGAGAGGTTTGAGGCCTTCCTATAAAAATAAACGTGGCACCACATATTGCAAAGAAATCAGAAAACTGTTAACGACTTTGTAAAAAATTATTACCTTGGATATTTTGATTCGAAGCACCGCATCAAGTCTGTAAAACTTGTCTAAGATTCGTTTCGATGGTTTGGAGAGAGTCTAATAACCACTTAATATTTGTTATTTCTGCTTAGTCGACAATGTTAACAAGTATAGCTTAACTTTGACCTTGGAGAAGATAAATTATCATGAACATTAAGAAGCGATTTCTGTGGATTTATAAATGGTAAACTTTTACATTCGACAGCAAAGTGGCTGGACCAAATATCCTTGATGTTTGCGCCTCTGAGATAGCAAAGACAAAATACACCATGTGTTTTAGAAAAATGTGCTGTAAGAGAACGGAAACATTAAACATTCAATTCAACCAAAGAAAATCATCTTTCCTCCATTGCATATTAAGTTGAATATTTTTAAGCAGTTTGTAAGGGCTCTTGAAAAGAACAGATTCTGCTGAACTGAGTCCGCAAAAAATAAAAATTTGACGAACAGAACTCATTAAGGATTGATAAGTGAGGATAACCGAAATGCCTCACCTTCACAGGTAGACGAGTAGACGACTCTTTCTAGTGATATTAGGGATTGCGCAATGATTTACTTTTCATATTATCCTCTCAGCATACATAAAGATAAAAGTACTTCTTTTTTTTTTAACAAAATAGCATAATTCCTTCAATCTTGCAAAAACATACAAAAGCATAGGTTACACTTTTTTCTTCGACGCAGAGAAAGGAATCCTGGTTCTTACAAAAGAGTTTATGCTCCTGCACCTGAGACGAAAACAACCTAAAAGCAGTACTCTCATGTCTTTGTTTTCATAGAACGTCTTTTGTCCAAGCTGCACATCTTCTTTGCATTTTTCACAAATGCCATGGGGGAAATGTCCTGTCCCAGTAGTGGGATGTGCAGCTCATAAAAGCGAATGCTTGAATGAAATTAATAAGTAAAAAACATAAAGCTCTGCAATTCGTATATAGTGGGAAAATTGCCTCACAGCTAAGGCCTAGTGTAATCCTAAAAAGCAGATGTGAATGCTGGAAGCATGAAACAGAAATACGAATTAAACAAAGTAACCTCATAGGGTAAAAGTTGTACTGTTTTATACAGAATGCTTTTCGGTTAAGCTCATCCTCACATGTCAGAGGACAAAGACGACGGAACCACAAACACTGCTTGCCTTCGATATGAAGTACATTAACCTTTTCCTTGGTGATATGCAGAAAAATATTAAAGTAATTTCAACATTTATCTTTGCTTCAGTTATGTTGGTGCACCGACGAGGCATGGTGACAGTTTGTTGACAGTTCATAATAATAATAATCGTTGGCGCAACAATCCGTGTTGGATCAGGGCCTTGAAGTGTGTTAGAGCACTTCATTCAAGACCGTTACGGAACACTAGACTAGGAGGCAATGCGATCAGCATTGCGCTCGCCCGAGATTATTACCCTGATTTGACTCAGGTACTCATTCACAGCTGAGTCGACTGGTATCCGACGTCAAATCACGATACAAATTCCACTGCCACCAGTGAGATTTGAACCGCGACCTTCCGTACGATAGCCTTGCGCTCTAACCACTCAGCTATGCGGACACACGACAGTTCATGCCATTCGTAATTTGACCATGTTTTTCGTCTTTGACAATCAGGTTTTCTGGTTCGGCTGAGGTAGGATTTCTATGGCATGTCTTAATTAACTGTAAAAAGCCAAAAAAGCGCCGTCGAATTTCGAATGACGTTAACTGCCATCACAATCAATCTCGACAGCGTGAAATTTGAACTGTACACTGGAGTCGCAAGCGAGCCGACGAGAGCAGAAAAGAACACACAGATGAAAGGAACGGTTGGTTCCCAAAAACAATATTTCTCCTTTTTAGCTAATGAGTTCGATAAGACTATAATTTAGAGAGTCTGCCTTGGATTTATTTAACGTACAGCCTAACAATATGACGGATACTCACTCTGTAGTCGAGGAACCGCCATCCATGACGTGCAAATCAAATTTAAATTTGATGGTTATATGAGAGGATTTGTGCCGTGCTTGTCGCCCGACGTCATCGCAATAATATCGACGAGAATGTCTACAATAACACCTCATGAAAATTATTAATTATTAATTAATTAGTTGTGTTACGAACAAACTATTTAGGGAATTTTAGGTTTGAAAAATAAAATTCCAGGTGCATAGTATCTAGCTGAATGCGTGAATGTATAATGGCCATTAAATGTATTTTAAACGGTGAGATGATTTTATAGATCTACTAAGCAGGAACCCCACTTTCCCTTTAAATACATTTTACCTTCTACCACTTCACAGACAACGACACACCAGATAAGATTAAATTCTCATACTCAAGTCATCTTTAGTGCCATACTATCATGATGCTAAAACCCTTGGAAATCAACAACTTCAATTTCCCATAACAACGTCATTCAAAACAATAATACTTCTCGAGCCAAACCATACAACTGTCCAGATGTGTAAATCATTCGACTACCCACCGTCTTACAATCGCAATCACCAATTTGAGCCCCTCTTGAAATTTTTCAATATTCATAACGGCCCTTAAGCAACTGAATCCAATCACGACCGTCCTTAATTAGATCCATTAGTCTTTCAATCTCCCTTCCACCCTCACTCTTCACGTCTCTCACAACTTTCTTCCGCTTTTCTTCATTTTCAAAAATATTTTTCACAGTAATTCACCCTGATTTCCTACCCCTTACGTTTAATTGAAATTTCCAATCCTTCGAGCACATTTTTCGGTCCTTTTATCAAATCGAACTTAACGACGAGGTTGCCCATGAAACCTCATCGAAACATTCTTCAAATTTTCCACTTGACAGAATTCTACCCTGTGCTACATAGTGGTACGCTAGCCCCTAAAACCTCCATCTCTCTCATTTAGTGGGAAGATAACTCCTTCAGGACATAGCCAGGAGCATGCAGACATATACTTTCACTTTTCTACCAAACGACAGGCGAAAATCTTGAGGATTTTTATTTCACTTTCCTTTGTTGTCCTTTCCCGAAAAGAAAGTTTTCTTGCTTCTGACTTTGATTCCATTTTTGCGAAGAAAGTAGGAAGATTGGAAGAAAAAGTTCGTTCACTTGCTGGTTCGTTGTCGTCTATAAGAATTTGCTTGCCTTCCTGATTTTTTTCGCTTGTCTAGCAACCCCCTAAACAACGCGGGTAGAAACTTGGCTTCGAAAAATATATTTGATGGCAATGGCCATAACAATCTGGACCTTTAAATGATGCAGCCCCAAATGATGTAGGAAATTTCGGAAAATTGGGATTGGGGAGAAAAATTGGAAATGTTTAACTTGTTCATGCTATGGTTTCAGAAGAATTCATCATCAAATTTTTTACGGTTAGCCAAGGGTTTTCTAGGTACCTTACTTAAACAGCTTAAAAGATTTTTCCATGAATTTCAATTCCGGAAATGTGAAGTCAAGCAAAAAATACGTTGGGGTATAAAAAAAAATATTTTTTGGTGGAGAAGTTACGATTCATCTTTTAATCTTTAAAATAAATAATTCAAATTAATTTATTCATTTATACTTCAAATTAAAGCCAACTTCATCGAAGTGTTTCCCTGCAATCTAATCTTAAATATATAATAACGATTTAGATCATAGCGCCGCCAGCGATCTGCAGCTGATTAAAATCTTTGACCCGAATATTCTATCTTTATGCATATTTAAAACAAATTATATGACTAGCCATAAAAATGGATTCATTTAGTAACTTTTAACAAAAAAATGTTGAGTACTTTTAGGTGGAAATAGTATATCAATCTGAAATGCAACCCCTCACGAAATGAAAAATTTTATACATCACGACCCGGATCGGAGTTGCAATGTCGGTCAGTATCCTTGAGAAAACGTACGGGTTGAGCGGTGTTGTTTCAGATCACAATATATACCCAGCATGTAAGGGACTCACTTTCAACAAATAATTTTTTTTCGCTGTAACTAAGCCTCAAACATTTTACATAGTCTTATGAACCAAATCCACTCCATACTCTATAAATATGCGCATCCAAAGACATGTCCAAGCATTAACAAGAGCGTGCAACATACACCTTTTGTCATGGTGATGTACTCTAACCGGTCACTCGGACAAATCCTCCACAGTCAATCAAAGATTATTCTGCAAAATGAATTATAGAGAATTTGAGGGTTCAATTTGGATCTTCGAGCAATTTCACATAAAAATAACTTCAAAATGAGTATCACGCTCAAAATTGCGAAGACCCAACGAGAACTGTAGTGCCCCTTTAGAAACAATTTGATTATTCAACGGCGGTGCCAACCAGATTTGTTGAAAAAGAAAGTATGCATACCAGAATTGATAAGCTTTACTTGATCCAACGAAACATTTCACGTGAACTTTTGACTTTCAAATCGTACTTTGAAACTCAAATGAGGCTAAATTAATTGGCAATATTTTGTTTAAATTAACAGCAATGCATAAAACAAGGATACTGAAAAGTCAACCCAGTGTAAAATGGTGTTACCTATGTAGGATCGCAGTCCTCTGCAAATTTTTAAAGCAGTTAAATTCGCCGTTTCCGCCTACTCAATAACTGAGAAAAATAGGACAAATTCCCATCGGCTTTAAAGCTACCTTAAAGTACGTTTTGGGGTGAAATAAATTCACTTTAAATGAAAGCGTCCAAAGTCGCAAGTGTCTAGGACTAGGCAGAAGAGGTGCACGAGACGAATGAAAGGGACCAAACTGAATGGAGTAGAGGGTTGTTTACACTTTAACGTAGGCCTCGGATGCTTGCTTCACTATGCTTCAAATCGAGAGGCAGTGAGAAATTCCACAGGATATCTAGCAGCCCTCCCCCTGCTTTACTTCCTCAGCACGAACGTGGCCATGATAAGGGCGAATTGCGGGGATGAATAGAAGGTGTAATATGCCTTATTTTCTCGCACCAAATTTCTTCCCTAAGTTATTGTGCCGGCACTTGCGAGTAAATCTTCAAGATAGGATTCATTTCATAATGAATTGAAAACCGCTGTAAGATAAACTATGGTTGTGTCTCGGGTTATTAATTCTCCTGTGATGTTTCCTTTGCCTTTCCTGGTATTCAAAGGATGTTCAAATGTACGCTTAGCTTGGCGTAACCAAGAAATTTCTGAGGATAGCGAATGAATCAGAATACAAGACCCAACCAGACCAAAACAACTACCACGAGTGGCCGTTCCATTTTCTTGAACATTATAAAACAACTAAACTTCCGACAGATTTTCACTGTCTCCTGTTTGTGAAATGGATAAATGAGAGAAGGAGAATAGGACTTTGAAGTCCCTGGTTCATGCTTGCACACTGAGTTATATATTAAATAGCAGACGAGATAGTGAAGGAGGATTTTCGTGTCGCTGTAGGCCTACATGGCGCTTAGCTATTGCAATACATACAAATGCCACCCAGCGAGCTTTGAAAATTCAGCTTTGATTACATTTTCTCAGTTGCCAAGGATTAAGCTGATACCCTGCTTTTACTCCCCCCTCGGCCATATCAAACCGAAATTCAAAAAACGACTGCCAAGGGATGAGTGAATGCAAAATTATTAATATTGGAGAGTGCATGAGATGTAGGTATATACGCGAATTTATGTTTGATAAATTCTGGATGGACTATCTTGTAAATCATTTCGAACCCTGGTTTGTAATCCTCAGAAGATAGATTATGTACACATAAATTGAGAATAAAATATTCGAATATTAGACTTATCATTATTAACAATTTTCAAGAGTTATTATTCGCGTTATATAACGATCTAGATGTTGAATTTCTGCATACCATAAGCGACCTTCTTCGACTTTAGAAAAATTGCCCACTCTTTTTCTTTGAACGATTTAAAAGCGAAAATCCCATACAATCTTTTGCGTAGGATATAATTTTCTCGTTATCACCTTTTGCAAGGGAAATGGTTCTTACTTTGATAGGCAGCGTTGATTCCAATTGGCGAATTACTACTCAACTACCGAACTGGAATCTGATAGCAGGATTTCTTTTCTATCAGAACCAGGCGTCTAGGTCGAGAACAATATGTTAGCAATTTAGGTTCCTGGTACCAGAATTAAATCTCCTATTAACTGAACATACCAAGCGAAGGCGTAAAAGCACTACCGTTTTTAAGGTTAGGTATAAATTTAGCATCAGTCTCAATAGTTCGCCTGGCCTACTTTTTAGACTACCAAGCTGCTAATCGCTTTTCTAAGAGGCCTTGTTACGTTTTTAGCAACGTAACTTGGATGAATAAGCATTCATTGTGACCGACGCATCAACGAGCATCTCACATTCAAAATCTACTGCAATGTTGTTCGCCCTGTCGTCTTTTATGGTTCCGACTTTTGACTGACTACCAAAGATGGTACACGTCGCCTACCGGTAATGGAGACGAAGATGGTACGTTGAATCAGTAACGTAACACGCTATGATTGATTGGTCCACGAACAATATGCTGAGGTGGTGGTAAAAATTGTGAAAACAACGTCTTCGACGTAATTGTAATGTAATGTCCTTCACAACGACACTATCTTGAATTAATTACATAAGGAACTTTAATATAAAATTTAAGTGAAATCCAATTTATTCCAAAAATGGGTAAGTAGAATGTGAATGTTAGGAGAAGTCAGGAGATAGCATACAAAGATTACC
Source organism: Hermetia illucens (assembly GCF_905115235.1). NCBI lineage: Eukaryota > Metazoa > Arthropoda > Insecta > Diptera > Stratiomyidae > Hermetia > Hermetia illucens. Next base: position 92,036,811 of record NC_051849.1, on the reverse strand, counting down.
ATGATGACAGGCAAAACACTATATTTAACATTGATAAAAGCGGGAATCAAATTCTAGCTACAACATATTTGACGCCTTTCGCTCTTGCTAGTAGCCATTTATTCACACCAATGCGACCCTTTCCAGAACAACCAAAATCTGACAAATTTTCTTCTGTGCAATGCAAATGTTATGGGGGATTGTGTTACCTTAAAAGCTGCTCCGGGCTCTATCAACATAAGTCATAGAATCTTTTTGTCACCGGCAATCAATGGAAAAGTAGTTGCCAACAAGCATTCTTCATAAACGTATTCAACCCAGAACCACCAGAAGAAGAAATTCACCACCAACTGCGAGCAGTTAGCTCTCACGTTCTCGTAAAAGTCCTAATTTCCAATGCCGATAGATACTATTGCATATCTATTCAATCCAGGAATGTCGAGATCGTCATTTTTAACTTTGACACACGCAGCTGGCCAGCTGGATAGAAACTCAACTTTTTTTCCTTCACAAATAGTGAATATCATCTTGTGTTTGATGATTTCAACGACCACCCTGAGCTACGGCGTTCCAACGAAGACAGGAAGTCGGTTTAGAACGACGACACCCCAAACTTTATTGCCAATATACGTACCACCCCCTTGACATTAAAATTGCTGGCAATGGCCCGATTAATGAAGGTTATTAGCAACCCGCCTTGACGCTCTTCTCATCTACCAATCATTTTAACACTAAACAGGCCTCCAAATCTATAAGCAGCTAAGCATATCATCTTCATTAACTATAATAATTAATGATAATAAAACCAAGACTACGACAAATTTAAAAAACATGCTCATTCGCGTTCTTTGATCCAAAAACAGCTATTGGAACGGCAATATTGAAATTACCTCTAGACAAGTCTCACTAAGAGCGGCTGCAAGATGCAACGAATTCCCGGCCAAATTTTTTCCACTTCTACCGCCACTGACATACGAAAGAAATGACGATCTATAGGTGGTATATAGGTGGGCATTGAAGATCTAAATAAAAGCATCAGTGAGTACTGTTTCACTATTAGAGTACACATCAGTTGTGCTCAACATGGAGAGAATATTGCAGCAAAATTCATCACTAACACTGCTAGCTACTTCATCAAATGCATCTGCTAATTTAATAGCCAGTTGTTCATCGAACACCCCCCGCATTAGGAAATTCGAAAAAATCAAGAGGATTTGCAACTGAACAGCTGACCAGATGACAGTCATTGAGGATTTAACTATGTCCTTAAACTTCTCAATGCCGTTCCTGATCATTCCTAAAATCTGGGTCGAAAGAAAAATAATTTCGACCTTAAAGCAGCTATCACCCAGCGGATTATCCCATGTTCCTGCCTTCTGCCTGCCTTCGAAGCACTGCTCCACCTGATACTTTCGACCGATACTTGAAACTATCGGTTCTCAAATACATAGCACCTGTTTTCATCATACGGACCAAGGAGGTAAAGATACTGTTGGATATATCCGTAAGCAATCAACTTGTCCACATCACTAAATACCCTAAAAGCCTCAAAAGCATTGACACATACCTGTACCATATCTGGGAAACTGGATCCTCAAAATTTCAACTAGATGTTCCTGGGAAAAAGATACGTGGCCTACTGACAACCTACAAAGTGATCAGTAAATTTAAAATTTAAATAGTTCCCATTTGGTCTGCTAACTTACGTGCCGCCCCATGAACGAACACTCAGACCTGTCAGAATGCCGTTATTCATATAGCGACTGGCTTGATTGCATCCCAAGATCACATACAACTCCTTACAAGACAGTGTTCGGTGGGATAATGCTGAATTCGTCACCAGAATCACTACTAAAAAAATAATGCACTACCTAGGACTTTAGAGGAAACTTTCCGACGTGTATCGTGCTACAGACGTGCCACTAATCAGCTGTACCAAATGAAACTGAATATACACACACATGAATTCGAAGCATTGCTACACAAGGACTTTAATCAGGGGGAAGAGTACTTTTCGGGCTGGGCTATTGACATCGATGTTGATGTTGATGAGATGATAAAGGTCGATTTTCGAAGAATTTTGTAATTTTTGAGAGTCCAATGAGAACATGCCTAAAATGTGTCTTTATTTGGCAGAAACTCCATTGAAAATACTCTTTCATAAGAAGCGGTTACAATTTTCCACATTTAACGTTTAAACTATCCCTATCCCCTCTGCCATCCAACACAACAGCATTCAAGACGTATATTCAAAAATCCACTTTTACTACCTCCGAAACTACTCTATAATAATAATAATAATAATAATCGTTGGCGCAACAATCCATGTTGGATCAGGGCCTTGAAGTGTGTTAGAGCACTTCATTCGAGACCGTAACGGCACACTACAGTACACTGTAGGAGGCAATGTGGTCAGCATTGCGCTCGACCGAGATTATTACCCTGATTTGACTCAGGTACCTGAGTCGACTGATACCCGACGTCAAATCACGATACAAATCCCACTGCCACCAGCGAGATTTGAACCGCGACCTTCCGTACGTCAGCCTTGCGCTCTAACCACTCAGCTATCCGGACACACACTACTCTATACATGCGAAAAATCATTTTCCACTTCATTTTCAGTAGCAGTTCTCCGCCTAAAATCCACAAATCCAAATTAGTCCTCAAAATGCATTGCAATTTGGACAATTTTCCAACAATTTTAATAGCTTTCATACGAAATAAAACTCCGTCAGACGAAGTATCACAATCCAATTGCGACACCGTTTCCCATATTCGGGAAGACACGAAATTACGTTTGACTTTTGTAAGGGTTTGCTTGCAAAAAGCTCAAAATTACTTGAAGAAACTTTGAAATTGAATGTAAAAAGTACGAATTTGGCTTAAACAATATATATGATTAATTATGCTTTTGATGCTATCACCAACTTGATATAGTCTACTGACCGGCCGTGATATGAAACAGCAAGCCTAAACGTAAACGATGTACATCAAAAGTTATGACCTAGGCTGAAAATAGAGTTCTTTGCAAGACTTCCAGAGCTGTCGTTTCCGTTTGCCGGATAAATCGCTCTCAGACCAAACTCCATGCCAGATCATTTGGAGAAGAGCCCCAGCCCTCCTCCATGATTAATATTATTAGCTGCTAGATAACCTCTCTATTCACGACTAAGAGGTAGGTTATTGAGGCCGATTTATATACAATCGGCCTTGGAGATATTTGTCTTCTTTTTCTTCAGCCTTTGTCTCGTTCACAAGCGAGGTCGGCTCGTCGTGATCGGTTTCGTCATTTGGCTCTATCAAATGCCTGATATGGGTGCAATCTCGAGGCTTTTAAATCCCCATCCAGCGTATCAAGCCACTGGTGTTTCGGCCTGGCTTTTGGTCGCTTACCATAGACTTCGATGTTCAGACCAATCTTGCAAGTGAACTCTCGTTAGCACGAATTACGTGACCATACCATCGAAGACGCCTCTCTCGCAATTTTTCCACGATCGATTCGAACCCCATAACGATCGCGGATATCCTCATTTCAGATGTGATCAAACGTGTGGCGCTACTAGTTCAAATTAACATCTTCGTCTCCATTACCGCAAGACGCCGTTCATTGTCTTTTATAGTCAGCCAACACTCAGAACCATAGAGAGCGACAGGACGGACGATATTGCGATAAATTTTAAATTTGAGATGTTCGTTGATACATCGATCACAAAGAACACCAGGTTGCGTTGATGCGTGAAGCAATTTCATAACTCACTTCTCCATTGGCTGATAGCGTTGGCCCGAGGTATTTAAATCGCTCAGTTCTGTGCAAATCAGTCATTGTGCCTGTTTCATGGGGATCGGTTGTCAAAAACTTTAGTTTAGATTCAATCGGAGACCGTGCTGTATGAAGCGATCATTCCATTTTTGGATAAGTTGCTCGAAATCATTTTTGCTATCAGATGCTAGGAAAACATCATCTGTATAAAGCAGTGTGTAAGGCGCTGGACTTTGGATATCCCGTGTAACGGTGTCCATCACAAAAACAAAGAGGAGGGGTAAGAGGGCGCCTTCCTTGATGAACACCAACGGAGACACGAAGCGGTTTTGATACACCCACCATACTTCGAACTTTACTTTTCGGATCGTGGTAGAGCAATTGAACCCAGCGCACCAGAGTTGTCGTAAGGCATACCAGGTGATTTAGTGTGGCGCACGGTCAAACGCTTTCTCTAGATCCAGAAATGCAATGTAAAGAGGGCGATGCTTCTCACAGTGTTCCTCCATAAGTAACCGCGCAGCGTGTATTGCGTCAGTAGTTCCGCAGTTTTTGACAAATCCTGCTTGATTCACGGTTATTTCAATAATTTCGCGGAGATATTTGTCGTAGTATTCTGAAAACATTAGTTTAGTTCCAGTGTGTCCAAAGTAACTGGACAAGTAGGCAAATGAGCAAGAAACAAAAACGACAAAAGGATTCTATAGTTCGTTAAAAAAGATTTCATTCATGCAACGATGGTGTTTACTGGTGACGAAATGTGACATGTGGCATAACGTGACATAAGTGCGTTGCCGTCGATGTTTATTACTTTGAATAGGACAATAATGATGATGATCTTGTATTTTAAATTTTCTGAATAAATTCCGAGAACTTTTGATCACATTTTCGGAGAACAAAACATATTTTGTCTTTGAAAAGAAATATTTCATTAGTTCATGTGACAAAAACATGTCCAGTTAAATTTTCTAAATACGAAGGAACCAAGAAGAAAACAAGTATGAAAAGTGAAACAATTTTTCAGCACATGTTTTTCACCGCTACATCACAACATGACAAAGACTTATTTGAAATTCACTCAGAATATGATATTTAACCTACCTTTAGCTTCAACTGGAAAGGCAAAACTGATTACCCACTAATCTCATCCAAAAAACAAGTCGGGAAACCGGAAGCTGGACGCTTCAGGTACGAAAAGTTTTGTGTATTTCTTAGTACGTAGTACGTAATATATGCATATATTATGTGAGAATATCCACTTTCATTTGCAAAGAAGCGACGTATTATAACGTACTATAACTTTGTTAGTAATAGTGCGATTTTCACCAAACTTGGTGAGATCATGCTCTATGCTATACCCTTTATTGTTACGTTGCGTGGTGCTAGCATGAACTTAAGGGGGGTTTCGTAGCCAATTACTAAAAATTATAGTAATATACTATTATTAACTTTATTTGGACAGATATCAGTATGGAAGGTATTTCGGAGCCCAGGCACCACATAGTGGCAGCCTCCTGATTTTTTTCAGATTTTTCGCTTGGGTAGTTTCTGAGAATGACCCCTTAAAGAAATTATCACTTCCAACCCCCCCTCACTCCCCACCTTTCTAATAAATGTCAAAACTAAGACCGGCTTCAAAAAGTATTACCCTTTAATTTGATACCCCACATGACTATATTTGATAAAAAAAAATTTACACCCCCCTTTTGCATGTATGGGGACCCCCCTTAAATTCGTCGTAAAAGGATGTATCTCACTGTATGCGTGAGCGTTCACAGTTCCCAGCTTTCTACCAAATTTGGTGTCAATCGCTGTAACCGTCTCCGAGAAAAATGCGTGTGACGGACAGACAGACAGACAGTAAACCGATTTTAATAAGGTTTTGTGTTTACACAAAACTTTAAAAAGGAAAAACAACCCAAAAGAAATTTGGAATCAAAAAAGTAGATAGCCGTTTTACTGCGGCACGATCTAAATTATATTTCGCTTCGAGGATGTCAGGTAGCTTACCAAATTGAGTTCAGCTAAACATACGACACCTTCATATGAAAAAGGAATGAAAACCTATTAAACTGCCCCACTCACAGGAAAAATATTTCACTTAGAAAAAGATCCTTCTTCAATTGCTCATATCCTGGGAAACCTTAAAATTTATTTTCATATTTTCGACTTGAATCCAGAATTGTAAATAATATTAAATGCAATTGGTATAATAAAATACAAAATACTTACATGAATGCAAACATTCAACAATTGTAGTTGCATCAATTAAATATCCTGTACACAGGCTACACGTAATATGCGCGTTAACATTCTTGAGTAAAATCTGTCGCGGCCGGCCGAACATACTCGAAGAACTAAGGTCCGAATCAGCATCCGCGGAATTGGTGCCGGACGATTCCACTAGCGCGTTTTCATTATCCTTAGTATCACAGGTCTCATTGTTCGCAGAACTGCCGTTTTCATTTTCTTTTGCCTTAGTGCTATCACTATTACAGCTAGACTTACTATCACTACTACTATCGCTACTTGAACTGGCTTTCGAATTGTCCGAAACAGATGTTGAGTGGGATTCACTACAGCTGCTAGAACTTTCGTTTGTAATGCTGCCCCCAGTGGGGGTAGCCGCACTATTTAAATTGCTAGAATTGGCAGTATTACTTTTTGATGGCATCATGCTGGCAGTACTGCTGGAAGGCAATGTCGAGGTCGTCATTGCTAATGCAATAGGCGACGTCTGATTGACTTTATTGTCATTACTCAATCTATTCGTTGCTACGAGATCAGTTCTTGCGGCAGACATTTCCGCAGTATAACTTGGCCCACTCGATGAGGCTACGGCCGAACTAAACGACTTTGATACGGACTGCGACGGCGAAAGCATTGCCAAAACGCCCGGTAACGGTGGCATTATTTGAGAGGAATCTGAAAGAGAAAAAGAAAATAAAATTAGCTCCCTTAAAAAAAACTATGTATACGATATTATGTGAAGCGGTTTTTACGTAGATTAAAAGAAAATCAAACTATGAATGCGTTAAGGGGAGTATCACCCAGGAAGCCAAATCAAAGTAATGGGGGAGCAAGAAATTACATCTATTGTATACACTCTCTACAGAAAGCAACCAAGGAAATTTTTCTTTCACAGATGATTGATAATGTGAAATCAATGTTTCTTGCAAGCATTCTGTGCGCTGCTCTTCCCTCCGGCTTTTGTTGCCCTTTACTGCAACACAACAGTTTCTCCGGCTGTTAAATCATAATCAAACAAAACACAAAAATTACACACCCAAGGAATAGATACTAATTCTTATCATTTCCTTCATTATCCCAAGTTTATCGCCGTCCGTACTTCTATTTCCCCCAATGAATAGATTGCGTGTTATATACAGCCCGTTGTTGCAGACAAACTACAAATTACTCTGAGCTGCATGTACAATACTCGAATGTGGAATTCTCAAACCATTGGATTCATGCAGGCATTGAAGATAGATTTACGCAGAACGCACTCATTCAGGGAGGGAACGAGAGGCAGTGGAAGTCTACACCACTGGGGAAGGGTTCTCTATCTGAAGCTAACACACGTTTGTGCGTCGCAGAATTTATATGCTCCCGCGTACAGGGGGTTGTAAAGTTAAGACATGAAATATAAAAAGGGGTCAACATATATCGTGAACGTTGCATCAGGCGGTGTATAGTGAGATATTTGTCGCCGAATTTAAATATAACAATTTTTCACCAAATCGCTTACGAATTTGCCATTCAAACTTACCGAACTTAATTATATACACTGCGAAAATTCGCACCATTGGCTCCTATAAATATCATGTTACACAGTGCAACCTGGATGATTTGAATTTTTCTCTTGGTTTATTTTATACATGTGCATATACAGTCTGTCAAGTAAGAGCGTCGTTGATCTTTTGAAAGAGAATCACGTTAAACGCGTCGCGCTACGAGGCTATGTTCCTTTGCATCCACCCGAAAGGTCCCAAAATGTCGCAATCAGCGGCTACTAAATATATGAGAAAGTCGAAGGCATGTGATATAAAATGACTAAAAATGTCGATGATTTATCACAACGTGGCTCGATAGGAAAAGTGACCTAAAAAGATGAAAAAAGAATAGTGAATCTGTTTTCGCGGAATCCTGCTTTAACACTGCGGCAAGGGCAAGCAAAATTAATGGCAATAGGTTTAGATATATCTTACGAAACTATCCGAACCCATCTTTGTTGTCATGATCTGGCGCAACATAATGACGAAGCCTCTGTTGACTGAAAAACATGTGACAAAGCGACTCGCTTGGGCGCATGAGAATATTGATAGAGATTTTGAAAATGTCATTTTTACTGATGAATGTTCACGTTCTGTCCTCACGCGAGCCTGGTCAACTTCCACAAATAGGCTTGTTCAGCGGACCGTAAAACAAGGAATAATCTCATCATCTTTGGGGCTGCTTCTCAAAGCAGGGATTCGGCACTTTGCACCTCTTTACTGGCAACCTAAATGCCGGGAAAATGATAAAAATCTACAAAAAGGCTTTACTGCCATCTGCCAAACGATGGTTCATCACAAGAAATGAAGATTGGATTCTGCAGGAGGACAACGATCCTAAACACCGCAGCAAGGTCTGTACTCAGTGGAAGACTCAATCTGGCATCGTTACATTGGATTGGCCGTCGCAGTCGCCCGATGCAAACCCTATTGAAAATGTGTGGGTATATATTAAACGGAAGCTTCGTGGAAGACGCACATACACTTTCAAGCAGTTGTCTTACGAAATTCGTCGGATCTGGAGATCCTTGCCACTAGAATACGCCGTCAAATTAGTAGAAAGTATGCCTCGGAGATGCCAGGCAATTATCGGCGCCGATGGTGACTGGACACATTACTGACCGAATTGCATCATTGTTTGTAATGTGAACAATGAATATATGAATATGAAAGTTTCATCAAATAAATTTTTTTATAAATTAACATGACAACGCTCTTACTTGACAGACTGTATATGTATGCACTTGTAATCCGATTGTATCGTTGGGAAATGTGAATTGGCGAAATTCGTGGCTGACTCTTAAAGACACTTAGGTTGATATACGTTTATGTATAAGAAACAATAAAAGTTGTAGGTCGATCCTTTGCCCTTTCATCGCGCACACAAATTTTATTCAAAAATGATAGAATCTAATATTGGTGAAGGGTTGCCCTTTTCTACATTTTTCTCTTATAAGGATCGTATAATTATAAGGGGATGGTAAGTCCGCGTGTTTAAAAAATCTTTCATCCATTCACAACAAGTTAGACCCTGGGAACTCGGCGCTTCAGATATGAAAGGGTTTGGGGCTTTGCCATGACGCCACTGATAAAAATTTTGTATGTGCGTTGAGCTTATAGAAATTAATCGCTCGGTTTAAATTGAATCTAATGTGAATTCAGGAGCTGCTTGTTGTATCGGAACTGACTAGTGCATATAATAGTGGGTTTAAAATTGTATTCAATATGAAGAGAACTATGAAAATATGTTAGAACGGAATCCAGGGGTCCAAATTTAAATTCTTTGAACAGGTGAACATTTTACCAAAGTAAAAAATAGCAACATTTTGAAATTTCCCCAAATGAAAAAAAATACTAGACCAATTCAAAGAAATCAATGTTGACAAGCAAAAACAAATTTAATAATATAAAGAATATTGGAATAAAAAGAAAATAATAAGAGAATAAAAGGAAATAATAAACGATAATAAAATAATAAATTCGCTAAGAAAGAAATGAATAACAAATAAATATGATACTAAAGAGCAATTAAGAACCGAACTAACAAATCGAACAATTGCAACCCCCTCTCCCCTCTCCCTTTCAGATATAAATAGATAGATAGACCTGTGTTAAACGCATTTATATTTTTCGTGTGTGATTGCACTGTCTAAGTGCTTCTTCGTTCTCTTTGCCTTTAAGTTTGTATGTAATGACTTGTTTAATATTTTTTTCAGAGCGAAAAATCATATTTTTTTTGGCATTGGCATCTCAATGACAAATGAACGGCTATTCAATATTGATTTGCGCCTTATTCAATACGAATATTTACCAAAAGATATATCACTTACTTCGTCCGCACCAACAGTTCCCTGCACGGAACGGCGAGCAACACTTTCCAAATTTAAACGGAAAAACAAATCCTGTCTCACCTAAACACCTTAAGGCAGTTCGAAACCAACACTTGCCATTAATACGCAGCGAAACCATCTTAATGAAACAAAAATGAAAAGTTCAAACCTCCATGCACATTCCAATTGTCCAACAATTCCCAAGAGAAGTCCTTGGAAAAAGTGGCATACGACGGTCGCTCATAGTAAACGCTAGATTGCTAGATTTCGCTGTGCCACCTCCCGATGGGCGTTTTTGGTATTTCATCTCCTGGTGCAACAATTTTGACGATTATCTATTAAGGCCGCCATCCACATTCAGTCCGGCCTGTCAGTTACGCCTGAACAGTTCGCAGTTGGACAGTTTAGGCGGCCAGTAATCGAATAAAAAACGATTCGGCCAACGGGCTAGACAGAAAGGAGATACAGAAAACCGGTATGTATGTGCGTTGATGCGTCCTGTTGACGGCCGTTGCACACAGTGTATTTAGGCGGGTGAGCGAGAATTTTATTGGCATCTTCATCGCTAGTAAAAATTTTTTATTACATGCTCAACACAGAAATATCTTTAATTTAGGTCTCAACGCTTTCGCTTGGCCAAATTGAACAAATGGTGTCGTCCGGCTTGCTGCGTGGGTGATATTTTCTGTCCAACAGGCGGCTGAAATATTTAGGTGTAACTCACAGACTTGCCTGGCCGACTTAAGGGGGCCTGTGAAATCTTCCAATCAGTAAAAAATAAAATGAACCCCAGGATTCAATCGTTTCATTCATCGTCCACAGAAAAGGCAAAAATATGAAAATGACGCCCATCAATACCTTCCCACTTTGACGTAAAAGTGCACATGTATGTAAATATTCTAGAGGATGTGAAAACCATCCAATATTTCGGACATTTCTAAATACCGACAACTGTTTAGGAAAAGATCAAACTCCATGATAACCTGAGTAAGGAAAGTTTTTGACAGATTGATAGTTTACAGTCGAGGAGAATAGTCAACGTTCCTCTTAAAAAAGGTTATCAGGAAGAGAGACTGAATCACATTAACAAATAAAACAAAGATGAAATAAAAAAATTATAACGGAACCAAAAGGAATTTCACCCTGTGTTCAGCAGAGGACTCATGGAGCAGCAACTAATAAACAATGTTGGACTCGGTGATGTACCGACCACATGGAGGAGTAATCTTCCTAGCAAAGAGAGGAACCAAACTCTAAGTGGCCTTGTCTAAACTTTACGAGAGTTTTATACTAGATGACCTGCAGGTCTTACTAAACAAGGCAGAGTACTATAAACTTAGACAGGTTGATAATATCAGCATTTTTATTTTATTTGATAAAGCGCGCACACTTCGCACTCACGACCGCATTGAACTCACACGTTCTAAATCACATTGGAACAGATTTCACGGCGGGCGTTTAACTGTCATAGTATGTTCGAAATGCTTTTAGCGAACTCAGTTGCAGAGGAAGTTTCGGATTGAGATTCTCTGAAATCACAATCACTTCTATGATTTCGTCTCTTTCAGAATTACACAGTGTTGAATTTTCATTCAACACTGTTTTCTACTGACAAAAGAACTATCAAATTGATACCAACGACAACGATTCCTGCCAAATTATTCTACCTATCTTGTTTTTTTAGCGCTATTTTCGTTATTATTAAACAAATGGATTCGAAGCAATTTCGTGTCTTGATTTATCATTGGTGGTATTATCCGGACTTTGCCTCATTAAAATCAGCGGTTGAATAGTGGTTTCGCGAATTTAAGTGTGGCTATAAAAGCACCAATGATGCGAAGTGATCTGGCCGTCAAATAGTCAAAATAGCGCACATTATGCAAATGATTTTTAATAATAATAATAATCGTTGGCGTAACAATCAATTGGATCAGAGCCTTGAAGTGTATTAGAGCACTTCATTCAAGACCGTAACAATACACTACAGGATTACAGTACTCTGTAGGATGCAATGTGGTCAGCAGTGCGCTCGTCCGAGATTATTACCCTGATTTGACTCAGGTACTCATTCGCAGCTGAGTCGACTGGTATCCGAATAAAAACTGAAATAACAAGATATAGTTGACTCTTACTGACTTTAAGTCATATAAGAAGGCAGTGTTTACTATTGAACATGAACATTTATTTATGATGAAGGTGCTTTCAAAATGGATGCCCCGCTTGCTGACATCGGATCAAAAGCAACAACGCCCACACTTACCTTGAGGGTGTTGTTGCAACTGCCTCACCAGCATCAAGTCAAGAGGCAAAGCTTACAGTATACAAACAAGAATGGCATGGCCCCTGCGACACAGGAAGAAGATAACGTTATCCACGAAAAAAGTCAATATAAATGACATGTCCGAAAATGGTATCAAATCTGGGATTAAATAATTGAGGGAGTGGAAAATTGTGATTTCTTCAGGAAGGTCAAGCTTTTTGTTACTATTCAAGAAAAACCCTATAGCCATGTAACGGTAATAAATGTGCCCATGCCATGGAAAAATTTTCCTCAAACAAGTGGGACTATCCCCTACTAAAATTTGTACCATCATAAACAGGACACCCTGTATATATTGAACCAGCAAACCACAGTGAATCAGTTGTATTGACACCGGCAAATTATTCGATTCTTAAACATCGCAAGATGATTGTGCTGTGGTAAAGGAGGCATGATGACATACGAAAAATAGAATGCAATATCATTTCCGGTTACGAACATGCCCAGTAGCAGTTTCCTCGAAAGATTGCCTTATTAGAAAAAGCATTACAAGCCTCTGATTGTTATGTGAATTTCATTTAGTTTAACCCTTAACATGTTAACAAATTCCTTATTTTTTTATCAACCAAGGTTTCTTTGAAAACCTCATCCTGTTTTAATTTTTTTTCAATCGTTTGTATTGGAATGTTATTAAATTAAAAATATAACTGTACAAAAAAAGTAATAATTAAAAATAAATTTTTGTAAGGTTTATTTGTTGCACAAAGTACCAAACAACTTTTTTTATATTTTTGGAAGCAGGCATTATAGGTATATTGATACGATATGAATTTTCAACTAATCTGGGTCACATGTCATGATGGGTTTGTTGTAATGACGGCAGAATGACCTAGAACCACCCTCTGGGATCTTTCAGCTATCCCCTTGGTGGGTTAAGGGTTAATTTGAGCATAGTTACATGAACCCTTTTCCTGCTATTCGCTAACACACCGACAACACGTAAAGGATTGCCCATAAGTGCTTGACAACCATATTTTCCCTTGAAATCCTCAGCAATGTGAGTTCCACTTCCTTGGATCCTTTTGAAAACCAGGTATGCATCACATATGTTTCGCTATAGAATCCACGGAATACGTACATATATGATCCTGTTCACAAATTCAAACCTCAAGCTAAGCTGTTATACTTTTCGATTTCAGGAGAATCTCTCATTCGCGAATGATTCTCAAACAAGATTCCCTGAAAGTCCCTAAATACTAACTTCTGTAATTTTCCAGAAACCGGACTTATTTTACCGCCTTTTTAATTTTGAACATTTATACATTTCCCGCACACGAAAACCCGATCCATAGCGACAAATTTTCTATTCATCGGACCCATGCATCAGCATTTCTCATTAAACACACAAGGGATAAGCCCATTATCATCAGCTGAGGCATCAACGAAGCAGCAACAAAAAAACACTAGGAATGCAATACAGCATTACGGACAGAAACAACACAGCAGCAGCTACACAACCCGAACAGGAAAAAAACTCAGGGAGACCCGAGCAACGAAACGAAATGAAATGCGATAGAAGCCGCCACCGACATGAAAAATTCCCAAAATGATTGGAAAGCAACAGAACAGAATCCAAGAAAGATCCGAAAAAGAGGGCGAACAACAAAGTGAAAAAATAAAGGATGGAAGAGGGGCGCAATGTGGTGCGGGGAGCGACAACAGAAGTTGTATAATAGAAACGAGGAGAACAGATGATTTCCCAAAGCGGACTCAGCCATCCACCGCAGTATATAGCCACGGATATAAATATACACGGACATGACTAAGCCAAGCCGGGTGCACGGTGGTATAACGTGCGAGAAAAAGGAACACAAACGAGAAAAGGAAATTCGGTCACATGCTGAGGCTGAGGGGTTGCAATTCCGACCATATAATCATATGGTGCAGGTAGAGGAGAGCACGGTAGTGTTGTTGCTACAACGCCGTTTACTCTGTTGTTGTTCCTGTTTCTAAGAGCTTGGCTGTCGCGGTTTAGGATGTATGGAACAGTCCTCGTGGATTCTGTTATTTACTTACATTCAATCCCCTTGTAACCGGATATGAAGCATACATACGTACAAACATATTGTAACCTGGTATATAATATTAGGGGTACGCAGTCTTTTTGCCAAGATGAATTGCTTTGAAGTGCTTGCGAAAATAATCATCGCTTCAACTCCCAATTATATACCAATTTGATATGGAAAGAAAAGCCCTACATTATGCAATATTACATTTCCAGCAGAAATTGCTACATTCAAGGACGCTTGGAGACCCATATTGAAGGCATTCAACAACTTTCTTCTGCGCTTAATTATATGAGTGCAACCAAATGGAATTGGCTCGTCATAATGTCCATTCCCTAGCGTGAGTTGAAGTGCATCTTCAGAAACAGTTATAAGAAAATCTATAATGAGCTAAGAGGGGAGGAAATCAAAGCAGGTCCTTCTCGGTTAATAATTCAACCAAGCTCAGGTGATAGCCTTGTTATTTCGAATAAAATCAGGTGGCAAAAACATGCAAGCTTGTCTAGATTATTGTCCATCCAATCATCGGTTTTAAAAACCACGTTGCTAGGCGCCGTCTTCATGGGATATTTATGTCGTTAGCTTTAGCGCCCACGTCAATACGGATTCGTCATCGGAACGCACTGGTAGCATGCATCCAAGCCCAGTGCACAATGTTGTGGCAAAAATACCCCTCGTTCAGTAACGAAGAAGCCAAGAGGATCTACATATGTATATACATACATACAAAAGTATATATTGCAGCAAAAGATTACAACAGAAAATAGCATTGCAATATTGACTAAAGTTTGAAAAACCAAAATTGCGTTGCCGTTTCATTCGGAATTCTGTCTGTAGACGCCACGATTTACATTAGCATTGATCTTGCCAGCAACCCCACTTACTTCAATGATATCCCTATGCTCGCGAGCTGTAAGGACCCATTTCATTGATGACAAAGATCCCTCGAGTCTTCCTAAATCTTAATAGTTAAAATGTTCTACCCTCCACTGTTAGGTTAAATTCATAACAGTTCATTATACAGTAGTACTAAAGCTAGGGTTAGTGCTTGAATAGTAATTATTGTAGGACTGTTCGCTTATTTATCCCTTTTTGCTGGCTTTTTTAAATGTTTATGCTTAGATCTCATTGCCATGCGCATTTACAGGACAGCTTAATGTTTGTAAAGCATCCTTTTTCAGAACTCAGCAACACCCTCCTGACTATATAACAATAAGCGTTGGCGCAACAATCCAATTGGATCAGGGCCTTGAAGTATGTTAGAGCACTTCATTCAAGAGCGTAGCGGTACACTATAGGATTACTGTATCCTATAGGAGGCAATGTGATCGCCTAGATTATTACCCTGATTTGACTTCACAGCTGAGTCAACTGGTATCCGACGTCAAATCACGATACAAATCCCGCTGCCACCAGTGAGATTTGTACCGCGACCTTCCGTACGATAGCCTTGTGCTCTAATCACTCAGCTATCTGGACACACACTGACTATACTGACAGCAAATAAGGTCATTCGCTTTTTCGCACACTCCTCCATAAAGTTAAAATGCTTGGCTGGGGTTGTAAAGAATACGTGCTCCCCGTTTGGTTTACTAAAAATGTGAAAAAGCTAAACATGACGACCTTGCCAAGATATGAATCTTTTGCAACTTGTGTAAATCTAAGCCAATCATTTCCTACAGGCACTAATTCTCACTGGAAGTCTGACTATTTACGATGTTTTTGTTGAGACAACATGGTTATCAAAACTATCTTTGTCTTTTCATTCGCCAGAGTTATTCTTATCCTTGGGATGCCTTGTTACTACAACAGGTCTACTCCTTCTAGTTGAGGAACCAAGGACACCCAGTTGCAGATTTACTAGTATGACAACGGCATAGATGATTTCTTTCTTGCTTGGAGGAACAATTCATGTCCACATGCCTCGCTAACTTCCCACTTCATCCGCAAAGATAAAACTTCGACGGCTATATTGGGTTGGGGGAAAAGTAATGACGTATTTGTGATCGAATTTTAACGCTTTATTTAACATACTTAGAATTATCCGATTTAAGCCAAATATGCGCCGTTTTGTTCGCAAACTTGTTGCCATTTAGAAGGCAAGTCCATTAACCCCCTCTTATAAAACCACCCTCCTTATTTGCAGAAAACTCAGACAGCCAGTTTTCGCAAGCCTCTTTTGAGGCCAACTTAGTAGCACCAAGAGCGTTTTGCATGGACCGGAAGAGATGATAATCACTTGGTGCCGGGTCCGGACTATACGGTGGGTGCGATAGGACATTCCATCCGAGCTCCCGTAGCTTCTGGCGGGTCATCAAAGATGTGTGAGGCCGAGCGTTGTCCTGGTGGAACACAACACCATTCCTATTGACCAATTCTGGCCGCTTCTGGTCAATCGCCTGCTTTAAACAGTCAAGTTGCTTACAGTGGAGGACCGAATTGAGGGTCTGGCCATAGTTGAGCAGCTCCCAACCCGAGTTTTTTTGGAATCCAATCTTCTGCAAATGGTTCCAAACGGTTTTATGATCTATACCCAGTTCCTGTCCAATCGAGTGAATGCTGTGAGCATGCCGGTCTACTTGGATGATTTTCTACGACGATTGGCCTACCAGTACGGGGTGTATCTTCGACATCCACTAGACCAGAACGAAATCGATCGAACCAACGCCGTGCTATGCGAATCGTTGCAGTATCTTCGACATCCACTAGACCAGAACGAAATCGATCGAAACAACGCTGTGCTATGCTAATCGTTACAGTATCGGAGCCATAAACTCCACAAATTTTTTTGGCCGCCTTCGTTGCATTTTTACCTCTCAGGTAGTAAAAATGTAAAATATGACGAATTTCTTCCTCGGTGGACTTTCTTTGACGCGCTATAACTTGAGTACGATCATAAAACTGTCAAAAAATGCGATAAGTACAACACAAGATATGTTTAAGTGTTGCCATCTATTGACAAAATACGACATTACTTTTTCCCCAACCAAATGTGAGAAACCTACTGTTAGCGTCCTTCACCGGAACATCAAAAAATTAATAATCAGCCCGAAGCCGAAATCCCCAATCATTCTCCCGAGTTTCTACAGCTACCAATAAAAGTTGGCGTCCTTGCAGGGCGTAACCGATCAGTTGACTTCCGTCAGAAATAAAACCGGTTTCCATAGCTGACCAGTACTCATCAATATTCTCTGGCGGTCTATGCAAGATGTATGTCGTCGTTCCCGCTGCTAGGTGACAGTCAAATTGTGGAAGCGCCTTGAAATTGACGCGGACACAACACGTAAATGAAAACAAATGAGCATTAATTGTTGGGGTTCCTCTGCGTCGATGTCAGCCCCGAAATCTAGTATTGACTGCAAGTGGTTCTTAAGGAGTAAATGGAAACCTATGACACGCCGTTCTGTGGTCGAGCAATGTCCCGGCATTGCGGTGAAAATTATAGAGGTCCATGAACCTTTCTGCTTTATTGTGACAGTTATCAAGATTGTTTCCACATCCCATGATGTTACTTCTGCATGTCATTCATCCCCTTTATATAATATACGTCCCATACTACACTGCACTTTGGCTTCGAAGTCTGGGTTAGAACCTCGCAGGGACAATACGAAGCTTACATATGAATATGACACCGAATACTTACCAAATACTGCCATCGATGGTAGATTGGGAACAACAGGTTCCCCTGAGACACCAAGAGATTATTTAGCCATTCAGACTTTACAAATATTCTCTTCGACCATTTACAAACAAACTTGAGTCTGTCTTTGATTGCTTGTATTTTTTTGTTTCTACCACGTTGACTGCGGGCGGAGATAAGCGTAACCCTTCTTTGTGTAAGATTTTAATTTATTAATGAGTTTCAAGTTGGTATAAATGTATTATCACATATTTATTACTTGAATATTTTTCAATGAAAAGAAAACTTGGATAGCTGGTTTATAATTCTGCAAATCCCTATCAGGGACAAAAAACATAAATGTCTATTGTGAAGGAAGCGTTTTCTATCCACAAACATGTCCACAAGCTGGACGGATCATACTTTATGTTATACCCTATACAATTTCATGATTAGGATAAACTTAAGGAGAGTTTTACAATCAATTACTAACAATTATAGTAACATACTATTACAAAAATGTCAGGCGATGACGGCTTTACGGCAAATCGTCAGACGCTGCCTCACCTCTGCCCTGGAAGCAGTGTGACCGAAGCGGCTCGCAGATGTTGAGTGTCCCTTTATATAATTCGCAGAACACGACATAACTACGAATTCTCAAAAAAAGCATACTATTATTAACAGAAAGAATCTATACGTCTTGAATTTCGCGATATTGAAGTCACTTTGATTGTGTTTTATTCAAGTGGATAAAGCGTTGCTAGTCTGAAGTTGTACTAATCATTTCTACTTCAATGGCTACAATTCAACCACTTCTACTACTTCATTCAACCATGATTTTTCGATTGAGGTTTCTGGTTTGTGACTAGGTCTTTATATTACTCTTCAACTACTCTCTCGACGGTACGATAGCCAAAATTGTTAGCGCGTCAACTCCGCAATTTCGACGGTTATTGTCTAAAGGGAGTAGATATGCAGCACAATGGGCCTAAATGCTTGAGTGCTGGGACTGGTCCGATTACTCTCCGATGCGTGAAATCGGTCAGAGCATATTGCTGGCAATGCACCATGTGCCAATAGGTCTAATTGTTTCTGCAAAAAGTGTGACAGATAGAAGGACAATGAACCTTATTAAATTTTTTGTTTTATACATGCACACAACACCAAACAAGTCGGAAACAGGAAGCTCGGTGCTTCAGGTATGAACGGTTTCGTTGACCTTTTACATAATAATATTTGGGTTCACGATGGTTCCATTTATACATAACTCGTAGCGCATACCCATTGAATATACCCGATATTCAAGTCGATGTGTTACCGACATTTTGTCTCTCAGGGAGTACCAACTTTCTTAATAATGTTTATATTTACACCAAAATTTCTCGTCTCTCAACCAACCCCAAAACGAATGCCTGATTCGATTACTAGTGTACAGTACTAATCAGGAACTTTCATTCTACTATATTCGATGAAATGAAATTTGTAACGTATGGGAACTCCCCTTTAATTCAACGTAGAGTTACCATTCACGCATTGCATCCGCAGACGCTCACAGTTGTCACGTTTCCACCAAATTTCAGGTCAACAAGTGTAATCACTTCTGAGAAAAATGAATGTGGCAGACAGACAGTAAACCTTAAAAACTTGGAATGGTGTTCTATTTACAAGCCGGATTGAACGTGTTAATTAATAGCATCTCACGTTTTGAATCGTCTAGCCAGAACGACGAAAGCTCGTCGAAAAGGACAGACGAAACTTTCTCAGAGGCATGAAATAGAGAAGTTTTGCAAAATAAGACTCATTCAGTGGGTCCGACCCACGATTTTCATCCCCGTACTTGGTTTTTCTTCCCTATGACCCTGGCATGGAACAAAATTAGTTTCACCTGTTAAAAGCAAATTGTGAAACGAGTCAATACACTAGCATACTAATGTTATCTAATTACGCGTTATCTTATAAAATCAAAAAAAGAAAAAAAAATGACTGCAACAAATCGAGTAAAAAAGTGAATCATTTATTAGGTGTGTGTGAATTAAAAATCGGAATTTTTTGGTAAATTTTGATGGTTCATGGTATAAAGAAACTATCAAAACAATTTCATGTTAAATATTGGTCGTCGCTAGCAACAACTTTTGTCCATCTTTCGGGCAGCTCATGGATTTGCGAAAAAACTAGTCATCTCTGGATGCAATCCATGAAGTGGTCATTTGCCAGGGCATAGGCCATCGATCGGAACAGGTAGTAGTCGCACGGAGCGATGTCAGACGAATATGGTGGGTGGGGTAGAACTTTCCATTTGAGCGTACCGGTTTCGCAACCTGTGGCCGAGCATTGCCATGTTGAAGAATAACTTTATCATTTCTTTGCTCAAATTGTAGCCATCTTTTCGTTATTACTTGTCTCAAACAAATCAATTGAAGTTTATAACGATCGGCTGACATCTTCTCTTCCGATTTTAGCAGTTCATAGTAAACTACGCCTAGCTAACCCCAGAGCAGAGCATGAACTTGGATGCGTGAATATTCGGCCGTGGAGTGGTTGGCTGGGCTTTACCGACGACTTTCTATGCTTAGAGTTATCGCGCAAGATTCATTTTTCGTCACGAGTCACTATACGATGCAAGAAACCTTTTCATTGTTTCCGAACGAACAGCTGTTCACACATACAAAGTCGTCTTTCCACATCTTTCGGACGGAACCTAATATTTTTCCTTCTGGATCATTCCAAGTGCATGTAAACGCTTGGAAATGGTTGTTCCGTCAATTCCTTGAGTTTGACACGAGTTTTCTTTTAGCGCTTCCTCTAACTTGGCATCTTCAAACTAGCTGCCCGGGGCGCCCTTAGTCACTGATGTCAAAATCACCGCTTTTGAAACGTTGGAACCATTCGGAAACTTGTATTTTCGATAGAGCATGCTGCCCGTATACTTCTATAAGCAATTGAAGGCTTTCTATCGCAGATTCCTTCAAGAAAAAGTAATGTTTCTCGCAAAAGGCAGAGGTGACATAGATTTTAATTAAAATACGGGTCATGTCCAGAAAGTAATTATACTGGGACTTTCATGGCCATAAGAGATGGGTTTTCACCATCTTGGGAAGTTTGTTGAAAACTCTTTACTCAGGATCACCTCTTGCGAATAATGTTGATCCAATCTTCGGCCAAATGAGAAATTCGCACCATCATCCGTATGACGCGTGAAGAAGCTGGCGGGAGACTTCTTCGAAAAGTCATCAAAACATAACCTACATGTGTAATCTTGTATTTTTTTGTTGAATCTACACCAATTGCCTACATTTACTTTTTGAATGTGCCTCGTATGTTGTTCTACCTACTTGACATGGTCAATTAGATAAAAGAAGCTCAACAAAAATGCAAAATCGGCATAAGTATAATACCTTAGTAAAACTTTTCTGATCACTACGCACTCTTGCTCTAAAGGAAAAATAAGAAACAGATAAAATTATAACTACCAATCGCGGGTGACTTTTGCCAATTTTACACATTCAATCTATACTAATTTTTCTAAGAATGAAATGGCACAAACATTGGGTTCAATATTTATCTTCAATGGGATATCTGCGTTTATGTCCTTTCTGAATCTTAGAAAATCTGCCTAACTTTACGATGCAATATTTGTAGCGCTCACACTGCGCAGATTAGCGAACATGTTAATACTATTTTTGTAGAAATATAATTAATTAGTGAGACCTAAAAATTTACCCCTATTCAGTCCGTTGTATTGTTTACTTCTTCTTGGAAAGCTAGAGCTCAAGAAAAAAATTCTGAATAAAACAAAAATGCGAGCCACGTTTTAGGATTTTCACCTTGACTACCTGTAAACGGTACATATCTAGGTAAATAAAAATCTGAAAAAAATATCAGCCATGAGGTATTATGGGTATAAATTTTATTCCGTCTATATAAACATAAGCGGACCTAGGCATATAAAGCCTATACATGACCGTAACATATGCACATGTTTGTAACTAAGCTATGTATACATGAACTAACACCACAACTAAATATATGCCCAAAAGAGCTATAGACGATGAATCCTGTGTTTCAGAACAAGAATTACGGGAAATGATCTTTGCCATCAGATCATAAACTTAGGGGAAATTTTAATACATGTAAGGGGATGGTGACCCCTATACATACCCACAGACCCCGTGCAGCGTATACATACGTATATAGTGTACAAGAGACTAACAGTCTATCGTTGCTGCTGGCAACATCTATGCCCGTTGACGCTCTTGTAGGTAATGTACATACCGCGGAACAGCTAGGAAAGCAAATACCCGGAAAGGGAATTTTCAATGTTTTGTCTTAAAGACAATTTCCTAATGTTTCAAGATTTATCGTTAAATTGCACAATTCATCAAATTAGAGACGACCTTACCTATAGAAATGTAAATCCTTCTGCGGAAGTTCCGCTTTTGTACTCCGAATTAAATCCTAGCGACAACCTAATCCACAGTGGTTGGGATAAGGACAATTCGGAATACTATCCATTATTGGGCACATCCTGGTGAATGCAGGGGAGTCCCTCCAATTTGCACTGAATAACCACAAAATTTCAGGCGAACTCACTAATTCATAGTTCAGTAAGTCGTTTCCCCAACGCACAGGAAACTCAAGATCGCTCCGATTAGCAGCAAACGTTGCACTTTTCCACTTACGGCAGCATCTGCCACTTTCTAATATTCCAAAAATTCTCCGAACCCAAAAATAAATTCACCAACCAACTTCCACTTTGCTAATCCACGGGTGAAATCAAACAGTTCACTGCGAGCTGCACCCGCGTCCGTTGATCTCGTAAATAAAGCGGCTTCCACGCGATCTGTCCGGGGACGGCCGCTTGCTCCTATCGCACTATGTACATATGCAGGGGGCCTATTTACAACTGATTACCCGCGGCGCGCGTATGTACCGAAAACTGAGGAAATTTAAAAAAAACCGCCAAATGCGAAGGCACAGCGAAGCCAAGATCGATATATAACGACCCGATCGCAGGTATCAGCCAGAGCGGGACGGCTAGCACTATTGTTCGCTCTTTCACTCTCCTGGAAGCGATAACGACGCCTGAGCTTCGCTAATGCGCTTTTAATTGGTTTATATAATGAGTAACGAACGCCACGAACACCTTCCGTTGCGAGCGAATACAACTTTTCCGAAATCCGCTGATCGCCAGAAAACCGCTCAACACAAAGCTCACTGCCAAGCTTGCCACTGTTCACCAAGTACATAACAACTCAAAGCTTAGATGAACTGCACAGACCTGCACGCACTCACATCCTCTCCCGGCCAACGTCAATTTTCTACTGAAACCCAAAGAACCAAATACCAGCCGCTCGGGTAAATAAAAGTCGCCGTAATTCCCAGCCAAGTCCATCCAAAGGCAAATGTTTTCTTTCGAATTGCCCGTCCTGCTCGGGCCAATGCCGCGCACGAGACGGCGACACGGTAATCTGCGATAAATAGTCCTTCGAATTAGTACATAGGTGGCACTATACATAACAGCTGACAGCGTGCACGCCGTCGTCATCGGTCGTTTGCGTTTCGCCTTTATTTACCGAGCAACCTAAGACGGATGGCGAACGAAAAAAACGACGTTTATGTACTCGCCGCTTGCCTAACTGCCATAAATAGACCAAATGTGGGTTCTGGAGCGGGGGATCGGGCAGGGGAAAGTGGAGCGAGAGCGGGGCGGAAGGAAGGCGAAACAAGAGCCCAATGAGCACATAAAAGCGAAGGCACAAAGAAACATGCAGACTTGCGTATGTGCCTTTTACTCGTCATGCATATATAATGGTCGGCCAAGTACATACGCCGCGACGGTGACGGAGAACAGAAAAGCCTCAGGAAACGCGCGAGAACAAATAAACCCAAACGGGCAGTAAATAAGCGCGCACTCCCCAACGAAACGAAGGGCGAAGTTCGAAAGCTCAAATTCCACGCAACGAATTCGACTCCACTGTGGCGCGGAAGCTTTTCTCGCGGGGTGGCCTTTCTCAATTTCTCCCCCGCATGCAAATCTGACGCGAAATATGCGAGTGCAAGAAACGGCCAGAAATGTCATTTGAATCGCCGCGGGAGGAGTTGCGGGGAGAAGCGTGAACTAAAGCAAAAAGAAAGTTTCCAACAGTTCGGAAATGAAAGCTTCGATGAGAAATCACTCGAACGAATTGGGTTGCCTGGGCAGCAGGCGACAATGTATGCACAGCGGCCGGGAGCTTTCGGGCGCTTCTGAGAATTTTTTCTTAAAATTTCCTCGTTTCAATGCGATTTCGTCCACTTTCCTTCTTATGTGAACTCGGGTTCACGCCGGTCTGGCTTATTAACGAGTTCCCGCTTACATGAGACTTAGCGTTGCGACGTACAAACAAGGGCGATTGGAGGAATTCGGTTGGGGCCGCTAAGGAAGTGAATTCACTTTGTTTATCCAATGCCTTTGGGCTTAACGCAACGATTCGCTAAGGGTTGCAAATTAAATAACTCCTAAGTAGAATACCATTAACTAGAAAAGAACACGAGAGGGATCCACCCGGTGGAAAGGCTCGTTTGCCCCAAAAGTAATCGATGTCGCGCAAAACAGCTGAGTTGTTTTTGATATCGACAGGTTCGTGGAGGCAGTGATCTAAGCTCGGGCCCAAGAGAGGGAAAATCTCGAGGCGGTGAGGGTGAACGCAGGAGCCAGGAGACCCGTCGTTAGCTATGCTAACGCGGTAAAGAGCATTCGACTGGCCGTAATGCCGAAAGTATTTCCGAAGCAAATACTCACTCGTGAGAAGTAGGAAATAATTGAGGACCTCATCGTCATGAAAATGTGTCGGAATTGGAATACGGGGTTTCGACCAGGTTCTATACTGATAGACTGCGCGATGAAGGTCACGGCGGACTGACTTAGGACTATAGCCTCCAAACTGGCAGGATGGAAGAGAACGGAGCTGTCGACATGTGTTGGAGGTGATATGCCAGGGGCACATATAGAGACGGTTTACCTTCCCAAAGCCGCAACGATTGAAATGGGGAAGCTTTTACGCCTCCTCATCACTCAAAACATGGGTCTCCACACGCGGTTAGGGCGAGTTGTTAGAAGCAATGAGGAAGACAAAGCCAAAGTCCTAACGATCAGGGTAAACGACCAATCCCTGGAGGCAATGAAACGTCGTAATTGCTTTGTCAATCAAAGTTCTGGTAGCATATTTGTGGACGTGCACCAAGGAAGGATATTTCTGAGAACACATCGGGTGAAAATCCTACCCAGGACCCGAAAGTACCGCGGAAGCCCTTGAGGCTGAAAGGGGAGGACAAGCAGGGAAATGGACCTGCTGCCTATAGAAGAGGATAAGCTGAACGACCTTGATCTACGCTTTCTAGAGCTCAAGTCGGACAAGGAAATGCAAGGAAGTGCCATGTCGGAGGAGGAGGGTAATGCTCCGACATTATAGAAGAGCGCCAAACACTAACGGAGCTGATGGACAGTACTGCACTAATTGCAAGGGTAATATCTGCAGTAATTGCAAGGTGAAGTTCTAAGGGTAACATTGGAATAGTGCTGGCTTAAGAACCTAGGATGTATCGGGGGCAGATTCGCGGAAGGCAAGGAGGTAATTTGGGAGTCTTCTTGTGAAAAACCAAAATTTCCAAATTACGCAGAGTGCATAGCCGATAATAGCAGGTTTCATTTTTTTGGGTAAATAAGAAGCCTACTCCGAGCACATGGTTTACTAGTTTGCCACTATAATATATAGAGGAAACCGGTCCTTGTCCAGCATATTGGGAAAGGGTATTGCTTATTCGCAACTTCTTTTCTGTACAGGGATCGCACGTTCAATGAGATCAGTAAACCATGTGCTCGGAGTAGGCTTCTTACTTACCCAAAAAAATGAAACCTGCTATTATCGGCTATGCACTCTTCGTTCGCAAGGTAAATTTAGAAATATGGGCTCCATTAACGTTCACGGCGGAGTCAAGCCGTCCACTATAGGATAGACTGACGCGGAATATAGCTCCCTGGGGCCAACCTATCTCTCTCTGAAAGGGAGCTGCCTCTCCTCTAGGATGATATGTGGCTTTCCAGGGACCAAGCTTCTCTTCTACCAAGATCGTTAGTAAGTGGTAGGCCCATCTTCAAAATACTGAGAGCTAGATTATTACACCCAAGAAGGGAGAAGTTGGGATGTCAAGCAGTGGATCCAAGATCAACATTGGTATACTGCAAGCAACATACCCACAAAAAGACTACTGCTCAAAAAGTAGGGACAAGCAAAAGCACGAAATCAATATATCAGGCATCATGAAGGAGACAGGTCTCAGTGGGGCAGGTGCTACATGGTACTTGCGTCATCTGAAAGAAGGTCAGAAACCAGAAGGTGTTCTTAAGAAGGTTCAGGACAGCCATAAACTGTCTTTTTCGGAGCCAAGAAAGCGGGAAGCAGCGGAGATCAGCCCGGATGACGGGAACTCTCCCAAAAAAATACAAACCCTAAGCCCAAGGGGGGAGAAAACCCGAGTAAGTCAGGGGTGAAGGCAGGAATCAGGAAGCCCATCATTAGCTATGCTAGTGCACTCAAAGGCATTCGACTGGCCATGCTGCCAAAAATGTTCCCTGAGCAAATACTCACTTGTGAGGAGCAGAGAAATATCGAAGACCTTGTCATCAGGTAGATGTCCAAGGGATGGACTGCGAAACTTGTGTTGACCGGGATACACTTCGACCAGGTCACTTACTGGTTTTTTTTTTTTTGGAAGTAGGGTAGGTGATAGCGTTTACGCTTAGAGTATTGGACTCCCGCAACAGCACGCTGTCGGACTACCAACCAAACACCTCCCTGTCATCAGATAACTAGCCTGGAACCGTTTGACACATTACTTCGGGCTAGCCCTCTCGCTCTCCGCTTTGGGAGCCTTCAAGTCAGGGAATTCCTTTCACCAACGGGAGGGGAGGGGAGGAAGGAAGTTGTTGTTAGTTCAGGGAACCCCTTACCGTCTGATCCCTCCGCCAGCCGAGTTCAATCTTCCTCGCAATAAGAGGAGCCCGAACATAATGCGCAATACGATTCCAGCTCGCAGTGCTCTTCAACATCTTTCTGACAATGTTGTCTGGAGAGAGCTCCCCCGTGTCTGCATAAAGCCGAAAACCGTCCCACCTCTCGCCTGGTTCGCCACATGCTATAATCGGAGGACGGTGCCATCCGCGCAGCAGGATTGGCAACATTCGACCCGCTTCAATTACGCGGTGGTCGGTCTGGATGAGGAGTCCATCCTACTGGTGTCGGACGTGATAAAATCAGCCTATACGCTCCTAAAAACCGAGTTAATCAAGCGCCTGTCGGTAAGCGAGTTAGCAAAACTGGATCATTTGCTGGCATTGGGTGATCGAACTCCCAGCCAATTGCTTCGCGAAATGAGGCAATTGGGTGGGTGGCAAGATCGACGATGACCTGATTAAGTCGCTCTGGCTGCGTCGGCTCCCGGAGAGCACCCAGGCTGTCCTCGCGTGCGTTTCCGGTTTTTTCGTGGCACTGGCAGCTTCGGTCAATAAGGTGCACGAGGTGCACGCGCGCCCGACCATAGCGGCCGTTAAACAGCCGTCGGACGAGGTAGGCGAGCTAAAGCACGAGACAGCCGCTTTAGCAGCCAGTATGGTTTAAATGCGGGCGACGCTGGACGCTCAGCGTTCGGGCGCCAGATCGCGAGCGATCTGTCGCTTGAAAAGGGCGATCGGGTAGCAGGTCGTCGGGGTAGCCTACGGACAGCATTTGCTGGTACCATCGTAGATTCGGCGATAAAGCTACCAGATGTACGCTCCCGTGTAAATTCGCGCCTCGCACACAAAAAACTAGCTCCGCAGGGGGTCCTGGCGACGGCCACCCAGAACGCAGCACCACGTCGTCTAACGATTTTTGACACCTTCAGCAGGCGCAACTACTTCGTAGATACTGGTGTGGAGGTTTCGGTTCTTCCCGTACCCCGACACCATGTGCTATTTCCGCAACCTTTGAAACTGGCAACAAATTCCTCCCAAATCAACCTACGGGTATAGGCAAGTGGACGTGAGTCTTGGCTTGCGTAGGACGTTTTCGTGGCGATTCATCCTGGCGGATGTCAGCTTCCCCATACTAGGCGCAGACTTTTTGTGTCACTATGGGTCGCTGGTGGACTTGCAAAACAAGTCTCTTATAGATCCCATGACCAACTTTAATTCGTCGGGCCAAATGGCATCTCACCCAGACAACAATCTTTCCGTACTTTTAGAAGACATTACCGACTGTTCAGGCACTTCTCCAAAAGTTCAGCCAGATTACTACAAAGTGTAGTCTCTCTAAAAGACTTTGCGCATAATCTTGCAAATTGCCGCATCTTTTCGACCTTGGACTTAGCCAAGACATATCATCAAATCCCTGTAGCTCCAGAAGACATACCAAAGACGGCAATATGGACACCCTTTGGACTCTTCGAGTTCACGCGGATGATTTTCGGATTGTGCAATGCGGTGCAAACCTTTCAAAGGTTCATTCACTCACTCCTGCGAAACCTCGATTTCTATTTCGTGTACTAGGATGATGTTTTGGTCGCTTCTTCCAGTGAGTCTGAACACTTAGCCCATCTCGAGTGCATTTTTCAACGTCTCCTTGAGGCCAGGTTAGTCCTAAACGATGAGAAATGCAAATTCCTTCAAAAACCGGTGAGATTCCTCGGCCACTCCATTTCCCCTAAGGGAATACAGTCGGACCCAGACGAGGTGCAAGCAATTACAAGCTTCCCGCGTCCGAAGACAGTGAAGGAGTTGAGAAGGTTCTTGGGCATGCTAAACTTCTATCGTCTTTTCCTGCCCAAGGTCGCCCAACCCCCGTCCGTTTTGAACGCGTACTTGTCTGCCCCAAAACAAAGGACACACGAGAGATTGTGTGGTCTGAAGAGGCTGTCCCCGTGTTCGACAAATCTCGTCAACAACTGGTCCACGCTACACTCTTAGCAATTTCTCTGCAAGATGCACCCTAGCCATTTTTGTTGATGCCTCTGACATCGCAGTAGGTGCTGCTCTTCACCAAAAGGTGAATCAGGTATGGCAGCCGTTGAGCTTCTTCTCTAAGCAGTTGAAACCTGCTCAGCGGAACTACAGTACCTACGATCGCGAACTGCTCGCCGCATACTTGACCATCAAATACTTCCGCTTCTCCCTAGAAGGCAGGTATGTTCACAGTGTTCACGGACCATAAACCCCTCACGTATGCTTTGAAACAAAAGTCCGACAAAGCGTCCCCACGTCAGCTTCGACACCTGAGGTTTACAAGCTAATTTACGTCAGACATCCAGCACGTGTCCGGCAAGGACAAGATAGTTGCTGACGCTTTGTCTCGTGTCTCCGAGGTTAACATCCCCGCCTCACTCGACTTCTCGGTTATTGCCAAGGCACAGGAGGATGACGGAGTACTTCAGAGCCTCAAATCCAACTCCAAATACAAATTTCGGAGGTCGCCCATCTTCGGCTCTGTTGTGAATACTCGAAAAAGGGACCCCGGCCATACATTCTGGTTACCTTTCGCAAGGAAGTGTTCCACGCAGTTCACGACTTAGCGCATCCCGGCATCAGGACGACAAATCGGTTAGTCGCCGAGAAATATTTCTGGCCCTCCATGAATAAGGACATCAACTCCTGGGCCAGAGAGTGCATCGCATACCAGAAGGGTAAGGTCACCAGGCAGAGAAGTGGGCTCATTCCCACGCACTACCAAGCGGCTCCACACCTTACACCTCGACATCGTTGGCCCTTTGCGAGACTCGCACGGTTTCAAGTATTGCTTTACAATCATCGACGGGTTTACGCGGTGGCCTGAGGCAATACCTCTGAAGGACATTACGGCGCAATGTTGTGCCGAAGTCCTCTGTCGAGAGTGGATCCCTCGCTTTGGCGTCCCTACAGTGATCACCACTGACCAGGAAGTGCAATTTGAGTCCACCCTTTTCTCGGAGTTAGGCAAACTCCTGGGTTTTAAACACTAGCGGACTACGGCATACCACCCGCAATCCAATGAGATGCTAGAACGTTGGCACAGGACGCTGGAAGCCGCCATTATGGCACGCGACTATCCGTCCTGGACTCAAGTCTTGCCTCTCGTCCTACTCGGCCTACGAGCAACTCGCCTTGAATAATTTGCTGCCAGCCCCGCGAAGCTAGTATACGGGGAGAACCCAAGGCTCCCTAGTGATCCGGTCTTTGACAAGAAATCGGGTCTCCGGGTTCGGTCGCTGAAACCCCTAGGGTTCATCTGGGGGCGTAGTGATGTGGCGCAGCAGAATTGTTAACATTCGAAATATAATTCGAACGTTGCGAATGCGAGCGGTGCAGTTGGCTGGAGATAGAGGGCCCGCGTGGAAAACCGAGTACACACGCCTACTGACCACGTTTTCTAATTGAAATAATTTAAAATAAAAGTAGAATAGAAAACATTTTAATTAGTGCTATATTGGAGTGGATACTAAGTGTGGTAGCGTCAAACTGTTCATAAGACCTGTTGGTGCTAGCAAGAAAGGCGTGGAGGCCAGTTGTATGCCGTTGGGGGCCTACCTTACAGTTAAGTGTAAGTTAATGCATTGTAGCATATTGAGCATTTATTTCACAGTATAAAATACTAAAGCAGTATGTAGTGGCATTGGTAACAAAGGTCCACAAAGCTTTCTGTACTGTGGAAAGCGAGAGGCGAGTGATAACTACACAAGCATTGTACCAAATTTGTTCACCGCCCCGCGACGTAATATCTGATGACGATTCCGCGGGGTGAACGATTGAAGTTGTACCCGGGTGTGGGGGACTATAGTTATTCTGTTTGGAAGTCCTTACTTACTGGCTTTGCTGATGAAGTCGCATCTTCCGACTGGCTCTCCTCCTATGTTCGCAGTATTTTTTGTTTCCTCTCATTTTTTTTCTATGAGGTCATCCTTCAATTCAATTTGTCATCCAAGTCAGTAAATGGACGGCACCTTAAAGACACGAGGACTATATTGAGAAAATGACCATTCGCTATCCGCACGACCACGACGTCGGTGTGCTCATTACAAGCCAAACTTTTCTTTTCCTTCAGCCTTTGGCCCGTTCACAAGCGGGGTCGGCTCGTCGTGATCGACTTCGTCATTTGGCTCTATCGAATATCTGATCTGGGTGCAATCTCGAGCTTTTCAAATCCCCATCTAGCGTGTCAAGCCACCGTTGTTTAGGTCTGCCTTTTGATCGTTTACCACCGACTTCGATGTTCAGACCAATCTTGGCAAGTGAATTCTCGTTGGCACGAATTGTGTGACCATACCATCGAAGACGCCTCTCTCGCAGCTTTTACACGATCGGTGCAACCCAATAACGATCGCGGATGTCCTCATTCTGGATATGATCTAAACGTGTCAGGCCACTAGTCCAACGTAACATCTTCGTCTCCATTACCGCAAGACGCCGTTCATTGTCTTTTATAGTTGGCCAACACTCAGAACCATAGAGAGCGACTGGACGGACGACATTGTGGTAAATTTTACATTTGAGACGTTCGTTGATACGTCGATCACAAAGAACGCCACTTCTTCCAGGTTGCGTTAATGCGTGAAGCAATTTCATAACGCAGTTCTCCATTGGCTGATAGCATTGACCCGAGATATTTAAATCGCTCAGTTCTGGGCAGATCATTGCCGCTGACAGTGATTGTGCCTGCTTCATGGGGATCGAAACGAACTTTACTTTTCGGATCGTGGTAGAGCAATTGAACCCAGCGCACGAGTTCTTCTGGCACGAAGTGTTGTCGTAAAGCATACCAGATAAGTTCGGTGGTACACGGTCAAACGCTTTCTCTAGATCCAGAAAGGCAATGTAAAGAGGGCGATGCTTCTCACGGTGTTTCTCCATGAGTAACCGCGCAGCGTGTATTGCGTCAGTAGTTCCGCAGTTCTTGACGAATCCGGCTTGATTCACGGTTATTTCAACGATTTCGCAAATACGGTTGTCAAGAGTGCGTTCGAAAATCTTCATGGTATGGGAAAGTAATTGGATCGGACGGTAATTTGAACATTCTGCTGGACTACTTTTCTTTTTCCATATTGGAACAGTGGTACTTTCTGGCAAGTCAGATGGTGTTCGTCCTCCCTGAATAACCCGATTAAAGAATTTACTGAGCCACAGTGTTGGACCCCAGCTCTTCGCTTTCCAGAGCTCAGATGCGATGTCGTTTTGTTTGTTTTATTGCCTCCTCAACTTCAGTTGCGCTGACAGTTAAGCTGAGTGTTTTACGTAGGTACCTGTCGTGGAGACTTAATCCTACGGTCCTCTTCAGACACGGATTGATTTTATGACCACAATCAGAGCCCCGCTGAGACAAGCAACAACGGTACCAGTCTATACCAAGTGCATGGCTTAGCATTCATACTGGTGGATGCAAGAATTACCTAATTTCTACCGAACTAAGGAGACCGGCACCCGTGTTTAAACGCAATACCACGCCGAGGCCCCAAGGTCTCTTCTCGCTTGAGCATAACCACAACCACCATGAAACTCCCACTAGGTGGCCTACCGCAAATAACCGAGCTATCGTCAAATACAACAGGAGTTCACCCGAAGTATGAGAGTCCAGGGCCTATCCCGGTTCCCCTGGTACCAGTATACCCCTGGTAAGGTTTCGTGACCAATTGGCCAGTTCAGATGAGTCCCCGTGCAGACTCGGGTCTGATCGCCCTAATTAGGCCTTTGGAGCATCCGCCTACTGCATCACGGACGGCAAACCAAAGTGAGTACAGCGTCTCCCGGTGTCACCACTATGGAGTTTCTCCTCGGCCACTTGGTTTTGGTTTGGCCGACAGGGTTGCCGCCCCGTCTTCCTTACCGCCACCTCTGAGCACCAGTTGCGCTGATAGGTGGAACTGGTCCAAATATCGGCAATGATTGTGGAAGTGGAGGATGAGCTAATTCTTCAGTTGAAATCTGCTCGAAGTATTCTCTCCATTTACCCGTTGCGACTCGACGGTTAGTAAGCAAAGTACCGTTCTTGTCATTAACACAACAGAAGTGTTCGATATCCTGTGTGCGTTCATCACGGCTTTTAGCAAGTCGATACAGATCTCTCTCGCCATCCCGAGTGTCCAGTTTATCGTAAAGTTTTTTGAAATGGTTCGCTCGGGTGACAGCGACCGCTTCCTTTGCTTCGCGGTTGGTATTCTTATAAATTTGCAAATTAGCAGGCGTTTTATCGTCGAGAAATTTGTGATAGAGGCGTTTCTTTTCACGGACCTTCATTTTAACATCGTCATTCCAAAGCCAAGTATCTCGGTTGATGTACCGCTTATCCGGCCTGGTGGCCCCGAGGGTTCCAGAGGCCATTTTGTGGATCGTGTCTTTCATTTGGTTCCATGATTCTTCCACATTCGTAATAGTCGGCAATCGTATGAGTGAGATCGTTTCTTCTCACCAAATCGCCACCATTTAATGCGTCGCGGGCCAGTGCGTTCATCATGCTGCTTTATCGGTGGCTTAACTCGCAGGACGGCAATCAACGGCCGATGTTGAAGTGCGATGGTCTCATAGGGAACGACTTTGCATTTAGTGACAATGGTAAAGTGTTGGCGTCTTATGAGAATATAGTCGATTTGCAATTTACTGTTCCCACTATAAAATGTAGGAATACGAGACAATCGTTTGATGAACCATGTATTCGTAAGTACAAGGTCATGGATGGCCGCAAAATCGATCATACGCTCATTGCGCGCTCCGAACCCCTTTCCCCGTGACACCTGTTACCGTCTGCGTTTTCACTCACATGACCAATAAGGTCGCCGGTAATGATTATATAGTCATCAGCAGGCACGTGACAAGTCTTTTCACCGAGAAGTTGCCAGAAGGCATCTTCCTCGGCATCAGGTCGACCTGTCTGTTTTGCATACGCGGTGAAGAAGTGAATAGTGCGATCATCTGATATAATGGTGAGCTTCATCAGCCTATCATCAAATCGTTCGACTTCTTTAATGGCATCACGGAAACCCTCTGAGATGGCAATTCCAACACCATATTGAGTGTGTGGGTTACCAAAATAGAGAAGTTTATAGCTATTTTTACCGCGTTCGCGTTCAATGTGGTAGCTTTTGGCACCAGACCATCGGGTTTCTTGCAGAGCGCAGATATTAATACGCCTTTTTCGAAGGGCTCTTGCGAGTTCCTCGGTCTTTCCAGTTAGAGTACCAACATTTAGCGTGCAGGCACGTATTTGTTTTGTTCGTTGTGTTCGGACTAACTTCCTTACGTCCTGACGCCGCCCATGCCCATTTCTCGACAGGACCGGGGCCCGTCCTGCCGTGTCGACTGAGGTGGACGCCCTAGCATTTCTCCGAGGCTTGTGACTCAATCCGATCATGTTTGTAACGACATTGTATGCATTTTCTTGGTCGACCTGTCGCGGGACCTGTCACCAAGAGAGATCAGGCAGGATTAAGCATAGTGGAATAACTGCAACTATACTCTATTTATCTCTTTCCCTGATCTCAGGATTTTATTTTTGGTTTACTGAGGATAGTACAGAGTGCGTTGCCTCAACCCTCCTCCTTTACCTGGGCTTGGGACCAGCATACTATGTTAGTAGCATGGCGGAGTTCTCATTACCAGCCAATGTCATTTTCAATAAACGAATTAATATAAAGACCAATTTATCACGTATTTTTAGCAATATCGATGTCTGGTTGTACCTTTATCTTTTCTTCGTTGAAGCTCCTGGATGAATCTGCTTGGCTGAGCAAAGTTCAATGTGGTCCTCAATTAACACGAAGTGGATTTTGATTTTATACGAAGATGGGCAATTCCTTAAAAAATTCGAAACCTCTTTGTCTCTCTTTTATCATGCCCTGAGCATCTAAACCCCTCAATCTAGAGGATTTCTGGCAGCGGAGAACATTTTTGGGAACAAGAAGCGCATTCTAATCTTGCGATATGCGCCCTTTCTCCTGTCCAGGCGGGAATACATATGTGTGCACCATACACATAATCTGAATAACAAATCCAGTTTCAATTTTTATTTAGAATGAATGGAAAGAAATGCAAATCTGAAAAGTATCTTTTACAAAAATCTCAACTCAAGTTTAGTTATGTCCCCTTCCAGTTCTCTCTCCCTGGCGGGCTATTCAGTACAACAAATCTGCCGCGCTTTCGTAAATTTTCCTCTCCTACGGTATCTGCTTTCCTCTCGCATTTCATCCAACATTCCGTTTTGGCGGCTTATGTATTCGAGACTGCCGCCAGCAAAAAATAGGAAAGCAGAGAATCATCTGTTCTAATGTACTCGCAATTCGCCTGATGCCGAGCCATGCACGCTCTGCTCGGCGCGGTTGTTGTTGTTCCTCTTTCACAGTCTTTCGCGCGCCCTGTGCCATCTATGCAGCCAAGCGGGCCAGTCGATTGTTGGTTTGCTATCCGCTGCTTCCCCCCGCTTTCCGCTTTAAGATGCACTTATTGTCGTTGCGGAGAAATGAACTGAAAGCAAGTATATAACGGCAGTCGACGCTTATTCTCTCTTCTCTTCGGCGTGCCGTGTGCGGGGCCTATGTAACGCGCTCGCCGAAAGGCGAAATGAGGACAACTCGACAAAGGGCGGCAGGGAAAAGCGGAGGGAAGGAGTGTGAAACAGGCAAAACTACACCACATTTCCTCAGGCAACCCAACGGACTCGCAGGCGAAGAAGGAGAACAGGCAAGAGACCAAGGAAGAGGCGAGTGTAAAAGAAGAACGAAGGGGACCAGGAAGAAGACGAGATAGACCGTGTGTGTGCAATGAAATGAAAAACAAGTCATGACGGATTGGAACTTGAAGCCTTCCTGGGGCGTTGTTGTTGTGCCTCGTCTTTCGAGTTTGCTATCAAGTCTTGAAGTAGCGTCGCTTTACACGGCTTGCGAACGATTTAACCCTTAGCAGTTCGCATGGACAGGCATGTGCACTTTTTTAGGTGAAATAATTTTGGCGAATTTATGATAGTAAGGTTTGCAAGTATACGGGGATTTTTGAGACGTGGTAATAACCAGAATTTAGAGGGAGCTACACCTAACAAATAAGGTGGATCTTGCAACAGTTCGTACATCAAGCCATTGATTTTCGCGATTGTCCTTTTGAGCTGTGTGAGTGAATGCGTTCTCTTTTTGAAAAATAATTTCACTTTTTCTTTTTTCATGAATTTTTAAATTCAAGTGGTTTGAAGTAATTTATAAACGAAGTTACTTTTGCGTTCCAAAACTCCTTCTTGTCCGATTCTTGGGCGCTGACTTGCTTCGCAACTGAAGTGATTGTAGACTCAGGGACCCACACCCCATACTGATGAAACGACGTGCGAAATCCGTGTTTGACGTTTTCATTCAATTATTAGCGAATGTGGTATCCACCAAAACACAAAACTTAAAGCAAAATATTGCTGGCATTAAGACCCCTAGGAAGAGCTATATTTTTGCTACGATTTCAGGTGTCAGTGCATTTCTCGAACGTCTTTCACGTCGATTGCTTTCAAAATTTGAACTCCCACATTTAAACTCGACGACCAATCTTTCTGCTGGTGGTAGATAGGTCATTGCATAATATTCAGTTTTAGTCATTGCCTAAAGTTGTAATTACTATGATAGGTCAACTTGGACAGAAGTCGTTCGTTTATTTCGAGTGAGTAGTTGAGCCTTATTATACTTTAAGGTTACAGTTTTGGAGTCATCGCTTCTCTTTTTTACAATCACCAATTACATCATATCATATCAAATGTTCTGACGGACTATATATCTAGTTTGTGAGTAAAGGTGCTACCCATTTCTTGTACTGGAAGATTAAAAACTTTTTCTCTTGAACATTAGGCATCTAACTAAGGAAAAATAGTATTGGTTAGGTACAATTCTGTTACATGATACACCAGGGAAATTCAAATCCCTGACGAAATTTCGGCATTGATTAAATCTATCATTTCAAAAAAATAATGGCTGCCACTTCACCGTTGGACACAATAATTACTATACTGTGATAAAAATGGTGTGATGGCGAGATCAAATTTCGACCATGGTCACAAATGTTTCTGACTGTCTAACGAGGATAGACATATAGTATAAGGGGCTCCAAGGGGCTGAGTTCTTTAACTACGGTTCCCTCTTAGAAAAAATATTTGAGTAGAAATTATAGTGGGTAACTTAAAGAAAATGTAATGTGCTAATTTAAAGAAAAAGTCTAGTTTGACTTTAATACTTAGCACTGTGGTCGGTTTTTCATAGAAAGAGTCATTATTATTATGTTAAGGTGAAGTCACACCGCGTCCTTAAAGAACTATTGTATCCTCAAGTGTCATTATCATTTACTTCCCTGTATATTAATCCTTTCAATGAGATTCTGCAAATATGAAATATGTGAAATCAATCGATTTTGCGGCCTCTCGAGAAAGCTTGCAGTAACTTTCAAACTATATAAATCCCACAAGCTCCTTGCTTTAGACTTCGAACCCAAGAAAACTGTATAAGGAGAGTGCGGAGGAAATTTTTTTAAACGCTAGTCAAGGTGCATGTTCCCAAAAGGTGAGTTAACTAACTGCAGTCGTCTTGAAACTTTGTACCATTAACTACTGCAGAAGGAAAAGGAGGGGTGTTGATAATGCCAACGTTGAAAATGAGGAAGTACACCGAGGTACGGCACGAGGACACACCCTCCACGGGGCCAAAAATGTATGTGCCTCTAGTAGCAATATGATAGTAAGTTCCATATGCTTCCTGCACAATACCATAAAGGGAAAAAACTGGGCATCTTTAGATGGCCGAATTTACAAGAAAGTTGATCCTGTCCTTATTCATTATTAAGAAAAAATAAGTGTTTAGCATTCTCGATGATCAAACATATCAAGGAAGAAGAAAACCATCTGTTGGTGTCGCACATCTCTACTATACGAAAACAGTGCCAATTAAAAGATAGAACACCGTTAGACACCAGACTGAACTGACTGGGGTTGCATATATTTCTATTCTGAAAAAGAATTGAATATTCATTGGCATATAGTGCGCTATTACTACCATTGCGGAGGACTTTGAAAAAGGAGAGATTGATTTATCGAGGAGTGCTAACAAACAACACGATGGGACAACAATCCAATTTGGATTAAGGCGAAGGCAAAGAAATCTACCGAATATTCGTCGACGTCAAAGAAACGTACAGCATTATCGATCTCAGTGTACTATATGAAGCGATGCCTCAGTTTCACATGCCGGGAAAACTACTTACAGAAGCAACCATGACAGGCTTAACTTGGCGGATGCGAGTTTAAAATAGTCGACCGATCTGTTTTTAATTCGGAAGGTTATCAACCAGGGTAGAATGCTAGAGAGTAGGCAAATAGAAGTACCAACAAGCCCAAATTCTATTGTTACGAATACTACTTAAGATTTTTCACAGGGCGCGTACTATCGCAGCTTATGTGGAGTATGGTAGTATATAAACTCCGAGAAGAGTTAATAAATCCTGGAGGCAAATATGAGAACACCCTATGTGATAGAATCTAAACTGGACTAAGAGTTACTAGTGCCTGGTGCAGGAAGCCGGGGTTTCGCACCAATCCAGTCATAACTACCATAGTACCATCCAATAGCAAGCGTAAACTTGATCACCTGACAGCCATTAGATTGCATGGCATGGAGGGGAAACGAGTAATAAAGGCCAAATATTTGGGAATTACACAATGCCAAAATTGCTTTGAAAGACGCTGTTGGAAAGGTACGAAGGCTCTGATGACTTGCAGGTCATAGCAGGAAAAAATGGGGTTGCACCCCGAAGATACTACTTTGGATATGGAATAGCAATAGCAACAGCAAGGTCTATGATTACCTATGGGGCGGTAGTCTGTGTAGAAAGAACTGAATTCAGCACAATAGTCAGGGAGTTGTAAAGACTCCAAAGATTGGCTTGCGTGTATATCAATGGGGCAATGAGGACACGTCCATCGGAATCCCTGGAGGTCTGAAAGGGAGAATGGCTAGGAGTATCAGTAACGCGGAGAGCTGAATAAATTAAAGGAAGATTGGTATTCTAGGCGCTACCCCGAATTATTGATACCAAAGGATAACATGACAACCAGGTTTCATTTCGACAGGAAGTTTGAATTACGTTGGGATAATATGCCTTAAACCAGCAACTGATAGCCTGGTACACTAACGGTTCCTTCACAGCAGAGGGAGCGTGCGCCGGGGTCAATGTTCCAAGGAAAACATACTTTGATCCAATGGGTCAGCGCAGTAGGATATTCGAGGCGGAAATATACACTGTAGACAGATGTGCCTTCTTTTAAGGAACTATAGGGGGCAGAGCATTGCTATCCTGATCGGCAGCAAAGCACTGATTAAGGCACTTAGGTCGAACCAGGTTACTTGTAAACTGGCGTGAGAATGCCTTGAGAGACTGAATACGGCCAGCTCGTATAATAAGGTCTGGATAGGCTGAGTTCCAGGCCATGTTGGATTAGAAGCAGGAGCACCTCCACACAGCCCAGAAAAATAATTATAATAGGCGAACCTACCAGGAATGGCGTAGTACAGGGTACTCATGCGGAGATATGAACTCAACCATACAAAGGACTATTTAAACCGCACCAAGAGGAACATGCGGATTATAGTGAAAATACTCACTGGTCACTGCCAACTAAACTACCACCTGGAGGAAGCTAGGGACGTTTACCGAAACTGATTGCAGGTTCTATGCGGTGTGTGATGAAACTTCCATACACATTTTGGGACAGTGTCTGGCATTTGTGCACAGTAGGCCGAGGCACCTGGGAGAACACTTACTACCAGACGGCTAGTTAAAATACATGGAAACGGGGAGCAGGTCACTATGTTATAACCAGTAAAAGAAGTCCAATATTATTTTTAGGTCGCAGTGGAACTTCCCTTAACAGAATAATAAAAAATGTTCTTCAGCTTTCTCTCTGAGTAAGCAATTAGAAACTTCTCTTTTTAAAACACCGCGAGAGGTAGTGTGCTCTCGGCTCCAACGAAAGCTTTGTGAAATTCAACAATGCAGGTAGGATTAAGTTTCAACGAATAAAAACCCCACGCCATGGGCAACCTAGAAGACAGATGCCAGTTCGACAAAACAGGTCTTATTATTCGGTCCTCGCCATCATAAACTAGAAATACACACACAGGAAGATGGAGCTTGGGGTCTATGAAGCCATAATCAGATTTGTGTTATCCTAGGAATATGAAATTGGACTTTGACTCAGCCATTTGAGAAAAGGTGTTAAAAGAAACTCTTGGAGCAGTTCGACAGTTAAATGAATGGAGGATCTGGTACAATAGATAGTTGTACGGTATTAATGAAATTATGAAAGTTTCAATGGGATGGCGACGGTCAGCGACTTGAGAATACGTAAAAGGGAATTTAAGAGGATAAGCGGTAGCTGCAGCCCAGTCGCGGGGACGAGCAAACGATACGAAAACTCAGTCGACGCCGACAATATTTGATTTTGAAGTGTAAGCAACTAGAGGAAATGTAAGTTAAGGCTCGAAGCAGACTACAGCACTACGAAGAAGAGACAAAATTATGTAATTAATTACATTTAAACAACTTTTTAGGACCTCGTGGAAACCGTCAGCCTGCAGAGCAGTGATGGTAAATGTGATCTAAATTTAAAATGCATGTACTCTCACAAGCTACCTAAACTGGAAAATGAGATTTTTCAACTGAACAAAATTAAATTTTTAAAAAACCTGAAAAATAAATCAAAGATTCTAAATAATAATTTGTCATAATAAATTTGTACAGAAGCTAATTAATTCGATAATCGAAGTACAGTTGTTAATTTTGGAGTTTTGCTTTGTCAGAGTGGGGACTAGATGGCCACGTCAACAATAACTAACCGTACTTTGTTTACTGAAAAAAAATTATGTCTACATCTGTACTTAAACAACGGACAGCCCGGATATCTTAGAGATTATTATTCATGATAGGATGTGCGAAGTATCTCCACCCGCTGTTGAACTGCTTTCGAACGTGATATAATTTCATATAGAGCAATAAACCGAGATTTTGAAACGTTTCCTTCGATACTAAGTTAGCCTCTGCTTAATTATGCGCATACAAGAAACTGCTGGCGATCATAATTTTTTCTGATTTTGTGAGTTGCCGGACAGGTAAAACGTTTACAATTTGTTGACATGTACCGCACCAAGCCATTATATGGTCGGAGGTTATGCAGTTGCTGCCAAATTATATTTTGGCACACGAATTCCCCATAGCAATTAAAATATGAGTGGCGTACAGCCAACCCATTTTCCTTAAGTTGCCTTCCCCCCATATAAGCACCCGCCTAATACTCTTCTATTGAATGTCATTCATGTAAATATCCAACTCCACAATACAGAATTCATCTTGGCCGACTATAAATTTAAAGTGGAATGTGTCACTGTACACCAGTGGGCGACCCAGGGTTAATAAGTATTTCACCGGCCTCTTTATATTGCCATATAATTTAAGTTGATGCGTCTCGAGGACATTCATGGAATATGTTTTGAACAGACGCGGTATCAGCTGTTTAATGTATTTGACGTACGCAAATGGATTGAGCGTGGATGGAGGAATTGGCAAAGGAGACATTTATCTTCGTGCAGATTTCAACCGAATTCGCTATCACGCTTAGTGTCGATGCGACAGGGAAGCGGGTTTTGGCTTTGCATGGTGCTAGTCAGGCAATCGGAAGCAGGAATGGAATTGAGTTGCAAGCTCTGGGGAAAATATCTTTCTTCCCCCCGACTTCATCTGGCATTCTTGGTCGGGAGCGAGTACCTATTTTGTTGCACACTATCATGCGTTCATACGTACATAGGAATACCTGACGCCATCCCTTCATTTGGAGAGAAAAACTTGCTCAAGGGACTCCGCTAATTGTTTTCTAATGAATTTCCTTGGAATTATCATTTACATGAACGCAATATCAATTTGCTAACTTAGGGTGCTGTCGCCCTTCAAACTGTAGGACGAAAGAAACCTCCAACGTGTAAAAAGATTTGAAAACAACCCGTCGTTCACTCGGCCTCTTACCTCTATTATTATCACCCGATCAGGTCTCGGGGTGACGGGTGAAGGCGAGCAGGGTCTTTTCCCAATGAAGATACTCAAATAAACACGGTGCGTTCGCTTATGATGTTCTGCTTTTGAACGCTTTTGCCGTAACCGCGTGGAGCTCTCGCCCCCGCTCCGAAGGGGCTTATGTATTGTAAATACACTTCTGTACATAGAAGCCTTGTTCCCGTTCAAAGAAAACACGAGGTTTTGTACGTGACGCAGACTCGAAGAGGCCCCTAATGAAATGTTAGAAGCCGAATGTGTACAACAACAATAGCCACGGGAAGGCAGAGAATATGAAATAGCAAACTACCAACGACAACAGGGGAAAGTGTGCATGAGTTTTACTTGAGCGTGGAAGACCAACAACGGCAACAAAAACTCCGGGAAAGGTTGGCGCAATTGAACCGTGGTAGACGGTCGAGGGACGTGGCGCGGTCCAACGAGAGGCTTTGTATAAAGCAGTCAATGGTGAGCCCTTTTGGAAAACATATCGAATTCCCTGCAGGGTTTCGCTCTTGTTTGCCGTTGCCCTTCACAAGCGATACATAGGACTGGAGGCCCCTGTCTCCTCGACTTCCTCCCTGTGCATATGGAAAACAAGAACACCAACAATTCCTATTATTTCCAAGATTGCGCTCAACGAACATGCATTAGCATCGCTTTGGCCAGCCAGCGTACATTAGCAGGAGATTTATCATTATCTACACAGAGCACAGGAGAGACCCTGATGCTGGTCGGGTGAATAGGGGAATTGTATAATTTGAATTCTCCGAAACGACGGCGACCAGACCAGTTCAACGGCAACTAATCCGGCAGAGCAGATACATAGCGTGGAAGTGTGGTCAGGCATACGAAGTAGCAGACGGCGATAAACAAGGCCAAATGAATACTCGAAGGTTTGACAAGCAGAGCGTAGCAATAACAACAGGGAAAGGTCCAGAGCAGGAGAAACGGAGTGAGGACAGTCGAAGAAAGCGAAACGATTACTCATTCATAACATCGCGCACATAACACATCAATATGTGCATATATACATATATGTGCGTAGATATATAATCCACCAAGTTTCACACATAGCAAAGAAAGGTTTGCCAGCAAGGTAACAAACTGGTCCGGTACATGGCCCCTTAATAACTTCTTTTCTTGCTGTACTATATCCGGCCCGAAGCTCCCTCAATACCGTCTGGGAAGCTTCTTCATCACTCGAATGCTAATGTAAATAGAAACCCTATTATTTATTGAACCAGAAATCTTCCAACGAAATTAAATATCCAATTCAATACCCGCCGTCAGAAGAGATCAGAGTGCGAAAGGGGGACGAATGTGCCGAACAATGAGAAGACCCACTGGTGTCGTTAAAGCCAACTTGAGATTATGCAGAAACGGCATTCGTGTGTACCAATGAATGTAAATTACGGAGCGGACGGATTATGTAGCCAGCGTCAGAGAGGTTAGGCATATAACACCACATTTGCATATTGAACGTTCCACTCACTCTATGTATCTACCTCCGACAATAGAGGAGTTTCCGTGCGGATGGGAATACGGAAAACATGCAATGGGAAATGTCTCATTGGTAATGAGCTGACAATAAATGAAATCGGTTGAAAGTAATGGAAATGCTATAGATGGAAATTCAACGACGGATGTGGGTAGGAAGGTAGTTATGCGGTGCTGAAGGAGAATGTTTTCATATTATGATAAGAAGCATACATAAGTTATGTATGTATAGTATATGTTTGTGCGCTCTACATTTCGGATACAGAACAACTTTTTGCAAAAATTAATTTAAACATCTGAAGCTTTTCCAAAGCGCGAGCCACTTCCA
Organism: Hermetia illucens; assembly: GCF_905115235.1. Taxonomy (NCBI): domain Eukaryota; kingdom Metazoa; phylum Arthropoda; class Insecta; order Diptera; family Stratiomyidae; genus Hermetia; species Hermetia illucens. The sequence continues at coordinate 91,993,108 of NC_051849.1, read as the reverse complement.
CGGACTAGTCACATTCTTATCTACATTTATCCCTCGCCCTGTCCCATTTTGGGGTTCGCAACGCTTCCCATACATGCCACTGCTTTATCTAGTGATGGCTCGTCCTTTTCTTGGTCAGCCATGGATACACATCCATGACTTCGAAAGGCATCAGTAGAAATCGCTGCGTGTACGGTTCGCGGACCCAAGGTTTGTGCCTACGTATTAACGTTAATTAGATATACTGTGCTCCACGGGCACAGTATATCTACTAGGCAGTACCCACACTAAAATGCCCCGACTTGCAAATGTATTGCGGAAACTTATCCGTACACATGATTGGCGCTAAAGAAGGACAAACCATAACATTCGTAAAATCGTATTGGTAAGAGAGAAATGAAAGGAACATGTCAGCCATGGCATTAATGCGTGCTCACCCATGTAACCAAAAGTAGTTTCACGTATTCACTTATACATAGACAAAAACGTACCAATCCTACCAACACATTGGCAAGTCCGGCCGGCATGTCAAACACAGCTGATCCGGTTTTCTTCTTGAGGGGCAATGGGGAGTGTGGTAGCTGTCTAGTATCTACCTGTACCTCGTTAGATATTGCCTGGTTGGGCTGGCTGGCAATTATGTTCTTATTCTTGTGTGACTTTCACTCCCCTTTCCCTTTCCGCGTTACGGCGCTCTTACAAATGCCACTGCATGCTCCCATTCTGCCTCCGACTACAGCAAATGATCTACCAGAAAACACACACTGGGAGTGATGGTCCGCCACGTCATGAAGCGTCTGCAAAAGTATATTGCATGTTCAGTGTCTTCTTCTTCGTTTGGACAAGCAGGACATACCGGAGACTAGTCATGGCTAAACCTCGGTATCTGCGGTAGTCACCGTGCCCAAATAGTAACTGCTATAACTGGTAACTGCAGTCCCCAAGGTGACGATTAATCCACCTATCAATGATTGGAATCAGCTTATGTGTCCATCGGAAGCAGTTGCTATGTCCATCAGCACTTTTATTGCAGCGACGACAGTGGAGCGGCTTTTCCTGAATCAAAACTGGAACGATATATCAAGTAGAGCTCTTTCGTTTTCAGCTGCCTCTAGAAATCTATTGGCAGTTATTTCCTCTAGATTTTTTCCTATCGTAGCCAGAAGGCATTTAGGACGAGATGAATTGTTTGGTCACGTGTGGATGACAGCTTTCACTATTTCCCGTTTCAACGTTTTTTTGGCGTGATATGAGTAATGATCTCTGCCTCGATTGCTTCAATCGTGGTGTTAGATTTTTCCGGGAACAGTGTCTTTGCTATTAATTTCAGCATTATAGGACAGGTTAACTGTGGTGTCTTCTTTTCCTTCATTTTAGACATCACTACAATGTCAGCTTCCTTACAGAGGTTTTCAAAGCATCTACTTCCTTTGATTGCTTTTTACAGGTTGCCCCTTAATTAATAATAATGATAATCATTGGCGCAGCAATCCATATTGGATCAGAGCCTTGAAGTGTGTTAGAGTACTTCATTCAAAACGGTAACGATACACTGCAGGATTGCAGTACTGTAGGAGGCATTATTACCATGATATGACTCAGGTACTCATTCACAGCTGAGTCTACTGGTATTCAATGTCAAATCACGATACAAATCCTACTGCCACCAGTGAGATTTGAATCGCGACCTTCCGTACGACAGCCTTGTGCTCTAACCGCTCAGCTATCCGGACACTGTGCGTTAATTATCTAAACTTAAAAAGCTGTTCTTGGAAATTCAGTCTTTCTGTCGGTCATTGATTGATTTAGTATCTTTGTTTCTTCGTTCCAACAGTAGCAGGGCCAGCCGCTCCTACTGAGTAGTCCTCTCGGAATCGATACCAGTCTAAACCAGTTGTTTGGCCATTAATACAATGATGGCCAAATTGCAACTCAATATTGTGCGCAGAAGGGGCAATTAATAGCGACTTCAGCAAACCCTACCAGCCTACATAAGTGCAGTACGTGCGGAATGAAGTAATTTCCAAAGGTTGTGTGCGCTCGGGCCAAATAAAACTCGATTATCTGCGTGTGCTAGGAGTCAATAAGACTCCAAAATTGGTGCATGCTCGAGGCGATAGAGCCCCAAATTACGGGGATCGCTCAGACAATCATCGATAAACAGCAGAAACGTCTGCAAAAAAATTAACGATATTGGGGAATATTCAAAGGATTCAAAGGATTTATTAGGATTTTCTGTCCGACCACAGAGTTATTCTCGCCCAGAATCCAGACCTGATATACCAGCGAGGGAATAAACTAGTTGTTATGGTTGGAGCTTATGAGAGAGCGAAGGACCTTTATAGAACGAGTGCATTCCGGTATTATTACAGAAGATTCATCGGGTGAGCAGACGATTCCGAATTTTGAACTGGCGGCTGGAAACAATTCACTTGGTTTCAGTGGTAATGCCGTGGCTGAGAATTGAAAACCTCCTTCGAATGATCGCAATGGAGCAGCTCCAATGGGGTTGCCAAATCAGCGTAAGGAAGAGCGATCACACGACGGGCGTTTCAACTATTGGCTTAGAGAGCAAATGAGCAGCTGCCACCCTTTCTCATCAAAACCAAAGAGATCAGCTTGCAAATCAACCACCTTGGAGCTCCCGAGTTAGTCAACATCCAGATTACTCAAATAGGGAAAATAACCCACATTTTACGCATGATTAATTTCTGTCTAGAATTAGTTGCAGAGAGGAATGGTCTTCCTAGACCTTATCCTCGGGCACCTGATATTAACACTTTTCAAGGAAATCTTAGCGAATAAAATTCCGTCAAGAGTATCTTTAATTTAATTTACGATTCAACAATGTTGGCTTAAGCAAAGTTGTTCTTCACACAGCTGCGGTTCAGATAGGGGCACAAGATGGTCGTAAGGTTGCAGTTAGCTGTCTTATTGACCAAGGAATTCCAAGTAGCTACATTGCGGAGGACTTGGTTCAGAAGTTGAGGTTAATCAAAAAAGGATCGACAATGAATTCTCCGGAGTAGGGGGCGTATCGGCAGGGAAATGACTGTTAGGAGACAAAAACCGGCGGAGCCAATCATGGATTCCGCCACCCATGTCACAATCCTGCTCTGGTCAGGTATTTTGCCCAAGTTGTTGCTAGAGAGAGGCGATTGCATCAAGTAATCGATGATATTTCTCTCGGAGCTAAAATGAACTGGATAATGCGTTGTACATACTATATGGTGCCTCCAGCCTAGTGGAAGCACAAAATTCTATCCGAACACTTTCGGCAACCTTGGAGGAAGGAAAGCTTTCTTTGCTCAAGTGGGCCTTAAAGGAGAAGAAAACTCTTATAAATATAGATCAGTCTCATAGGATTGACTCGCTCATTGAAGTGCAAAAAGCTGAGACTGACATTAAAAATTCCGGGATACACTACAATTCCCAAGAGTACTGCTTTCTGTATCAAATGAAAAGTGAGAGCGGTTACAGAATTCGGGTAATACCCGCAAGAGACCGAGTAGCTCGTCTTAAAACACGAATCAATCAAATGCCACAAGCTGGCACAACCCCCAAGCCGGAGCTCTAAAATGTTAGCTTCTATCAGAGCTGTATCGAGACGTACCTAAGACTCTTGGGAAAATACCTATTCACTTTACGAATTTAGAAGTAGAGACCTTGATTAGAAATGGGTTCGAAGACGGTTAGCAAACATTCGGAAAATGATTTACCCACAGAATGTACATTTTGTGAAATCTAAATCCAATCGTACCGTGACGACTGAATCCCGCGGAGTCATCTGATAATATTGGCAAGGATTTACAATTAAGTCGCCCAAATTATGAACCGCTAAGCCGATGAAGGCTTACATAGTTGTTTTTATCTGTATGTTCACTAAAGCAGTGCGCCGTATCTGAAAGCAGTGAATATGTATTTACGTTTAACACCAAAAGTTGTAATTGGAGGAAGCTACCCGTTGTCTACAAAAATATAATCTTTTATTTAGGATGCCTAACGCTACATTAAGCAGATGCCTCATGTTTCACATTTTGCATATGAGGAATTTCACACTGCGGTGCGCTTAGGAAGTCATACTAAACAATCTTCCCTTATATCCGGTCGTCGACAATAGCCATGATTTCCAAGTGTTGAATCCGGCTTATCGGACCACTTTGTACACGAGTGAGAACTCACTCTTAAGGGATGTTTTTGAATTCCCGCTAGTTTGATCCACTAGTTCGCCTATTTCAGGAGACGATTAATGGTTGCTCCTGACGATCTGACGGCGCGATTCCTGTGGAATTAAGTGGCATGTAAAAAAACATTTACGTGCCTGGTTTTTCCCTTACATATAAGGGCCAAACACCTTTATATTTAAATAATTCTCCTTTTTTAACACTTTAAAAACATTTCGCTTATAAATTTAACAATTTGTTATTATTAACCCTTAAATCTGAGTAGTAGGCTGACATTTGTAGAGAACGGACGTGTCTACAAATTGATATTATTAATAAAAATAATTTAAAATTGAAATTAAATTAACTTTTATCAAGAATATAAAAAGATATTTATATTACTTAATTAATAATATATAATTTAAAACTTAATTGAAACTAATTTACTTTTGAGTTATTATCTAAGTTACTTTTCCTTGAAAAGTTTTGAGAAAAAATTCGTTTTTTTTGGCTTGGCGGGAATGAGCGGCGAGCCGCCGGCGGGTGGCCGACTAGACCGGCCCCCCACCATAAGGCCTAGGGGCACTCGGATTGGTCGTGGAGTCCGCAACGAGGAGGATCCAGACTTGAAAATAGCCAAAGTGAGGATAGCCAATCTTGAAAGGAGAAATGGCGAGCTGGCGAAGACACTCGAAGATTTCAAAAAGCAAATGACAACATTGATAAAAAAAAATGAAAAGCTTACAGAGCAGCTAATAGCTGGGGAGGCGGGCCCGCCGTCTCCAAAGGTAGCCAGAAAAAAGGTTAAGCTATCTTCGACTACTTTTGCAATCATGGAGGAACCGGGCTGCCTTGAGGGCGAACAAGTTCTCGACAGCGAATCTGTCCGTATGGAGGACATAGAGAGCAGTAAAGCAGACGATACGAGAGTCGGCGACAACGGTGGCGATGGAAATGTCCCAGAAGAGGATGCTAACCAGGCGAGTTGTAATAGTGAAGATGGAAAATTGGGTGAGTTTTTGGTCTATGTTTCCAAAAAATTAAAGAAAAAAAAACAAAACTCAAGAAAAAATATTAAATAATGTTAAAAATAATGCAAGTACGAGTGAAAATTTAAAAAATAATGCAAGTACGAGTGAAATTTTCAAAAATGGTCCGACTGGGGATACAATTAGCACCCGAAATAAAGAAAAGGGGGAAAGGGTGCCCCCCATTAATGTTTATAAATTAGGTGGTAGAGATTTAGCCACTCTACTTAATAGGAGCGCGGGGCTCTCAAATTTTGTTATTAAAAAGACGGGGGCCGAGAGAGCCCAAGTCAAATGCAATAAAATTGCAGATTACAAAAAAGCACGGGAGGTCCTCGAGCGAGTGAAGGCTCCTCACTTCACCTACACTCCAAAGGAAGAGAAGGTGCAAACCTTCCTTCTGAAAGGCTTGGATGCGGAGGAAGAGCCCGATGAGGTGCTCAAAATGCTCCGGGAGACGGGAACTGAGGTTAAGTTCCTCTCAGTGTCACGGTTTAGTACGAGGAGGTCCGTTTTGGAAAAACAAATCCTGCCGCACTTCCTCGTGCAGATAAGCCCGGAGAGCCGGGGAAGCGATCTGATCAGGCCATTCGTTTTGAGCGCCTGCTAAGGGGCGAAATAGTCCAGTGTCGAAGATGCCAGCGCTATGGTCACTCGGCAGTGAACTGTCAAATGACCTTACGATGTGTAAAGTGCGGGAAAGACCATACCGCAGCTGAATGTTCGCTGACTGAAGCAGATGGCAAGGAAAAAACTTTCTGTGTTAACTGCGGAAGCGGAGGGCATCCGGCTTCGTACCGTGGATGTCCTGCATACCGCAATGTTAACGTCACAAGGCAGCAAGCACCGAGATCGGCCCAAAAAACGAAGGTGTCAGCGGCGTTGGATGGTACCGTCCCTTCGGCACCAATCGTCTCGGGGATCCCATTTGCAGAAGTAGTTCGACAAGGGGGAGCTAAGAAGCCCCAACAAGATGCAAGTGGCGGGATGAACACTATCCTCAATAAAATACTAACCATGTGTGAAAACATGCAGCATACGCTACACGTACACAATACAAAAATAAATAGCATAACAGAATATTTACACAAACAGCATGCCCGCTGCTAGGTCTGCAGTCACAGCGGTACCACTGGATGGTCTCCGGATCATCGCGATTAATGTGAATTCCATCGTAGGAATCCATCGAAGAGCGCAGCTCCTTGATTTCGCTGCCAGACAACAGCCTGACATAGTCTTGATTTCAGAAACCCACCTCAATCCGAGGCATTCGATAACATTCAAGGATTTTGAATTCGTGAGGAACGATAGACGAAATTGTGATGGGGGAGGTGGTACCGGAATACTTGTGGGTCGCCATTATCGTTTCAGGCATATTAACAGGCCTGAATTTGAAACCTTTGAGTGTATCGAAATCTCATGTATTCTTTTTTCACTGCCTAGAGGAGGGAATTTATACATTCTGTCAGTCTATGCAGTGGGAAACAGCCGAGCCAAGTTCAGGGAGGAATTCCATTCTCTGTTTACGATACTCGAACTGAATAGGCTGCATAATTACTATATTATAGCTGGCGACTTGAATGCTAAGCATACCTCGTGGCTAAACGCCACAAACAATCCCAGAGGGGTATTCCTCAAATCTTGGATAGAGCAATACCAGATAGAGTATAAATGCGAATTATATGGGTCAGAGAATCCAACCTGGCCTAGGGCAGATTCCTATCTGGATTTGTGCATTGCTGACGCGCGCTTGAACTTTAATTTTAGGAATCCTCAACGGAAACTACAGACTCTTCCTTACGATAGCGATCATAACGCTATTCTTATTGAAGTTCTGTTTGATGGACGAAGAGTTCGCCTTCTGCCGATGGACAGTGGCGTCCACAGGCTGAACTTTAAACAAACAAATTGGAAGAAATTCCAAGAGAGGTTTATTCGGGGATATCGAGAGGAATGCCCACCTCTTGATGGGGAAAACGATAGTACAATTGCACTAGGTGACAGGAACTTGAGCAACGAGGAAATACTTCAGTATCTTCTCAAGCTAGAGAACTTGACGCTGGAAACAATTGAACAAGTCGTCCCTAAAATTAAACCTCGCAATAATATGGAAGGATATGAAACTGCAGCTATAAAACGGTTGAAAAAAGTGAAAAGCCTTCTGCTCACTCGCGTCAACAAAATCTATCGGAGATATGGGGACTATCATCATCCCATATTGGTTGAGTTCAAATCACTTCTAAAGATTGCGCGGGATCTTATCCGTCAACATTACGTAAATGAAGTGAACTCCCAGTGGCGGGAGAAGTTAAAGGGTATTTCACCAAGCGATCCAGATTCCATGTTTACTAAGATAAATACGTTATTCCGGAAGAAGTCACGAATAACTGTGCCGAGAATTAAAGTCGGTGGCAGCGAGATACAACACCTTATTGACTCTGGTATAGACACGAATAGTGTAACTGCTGATGCGCAAGGCAATTACATCGTGATGGATGATGCTCTGAAACTTGAACTTATAGGGGAGCACTTTGAATCGGTGCATCGGCCCAGAACGGGCTTAGAGCCAACGCGACTTTCGGAAATTGTAGAACGAGATGTCCACAATTTCAAATATAGCCTGAACGGCACCGCAGTTCTCCAATTTAGCTCTGCGTTGCAGGCTGATCTCATACCGAGTGATAATCTGCTTGATTACTTTGTCTCATGTGTTGAGTTAACTTCCATATTCAGAAGAGTAAACAATAAGAGATCATCCGGTATGGATGGCATTCCCAACGTGGTCCTCAGGCATTTACCAGACATTGCCATTCGTAATTATTGCATTTTGTTCAATAATTTATTGAACAATTCCTTCTTTCCAGGACAATGGAAGAAAGCCCGAGTATTCCCGATTTTAAAGAGAGGGAAGGATTCATCCAGCCCTCAAAGCTACCGCCCAATCAGTTTGCTGCCTAACATCAGCAAGGTGTTTGAGGTTTTGGTATTGAAAGCCTTGAACGGGCATATCAAGAAGAAGGAATTATTGCCGAACGCGCAATTCGGATTTCGATCTGGACATTCGACAATACATGCAACGTCTGATATTTGCTGGCGGATTAACAATGGTGAGTGCGTAGGCGCTTGCCTTATAGACATGGAGAAAGCCTTTGATACCGTCTGGTTGGATGGACTGATTTTCAGGCTCCTGAAGAATGAGTTTCCCAGTCACCTCGTAGCGATGATGTGTAGTATGCTGTATGGCAAGTGCTTTGTTATTACGGACGGAAATCTCACTACTAACAGAGAATTTCATGTTCTGAATGGATTACAGCAAGGGACAGTGACTGCGCCTACACTTTTTGCGGTATTTGCCGGCGAATTGCTCAATTCTTTCGATTTTAAAAAATCTCCTAAAAGGTCGTTGGTTGCCTTTGCTGACGATCTGATAGCCTACACGGCGCACAAGAAGGTAACTGAGGTGCAAGTTGAACTTCAGAAGATGTTCAATGATATTAAGTTCTTCACGAACAGTTGGCGGATGAAAATCAATGCGCAAAAGTGTGAAACGATTCTGTTTCTAAATTCCTTGGCGTATGCCAGTAGGAACTTGAAAAGGAATTGGAGAGATTTCCACATTGTCGCGAACGAGAATAGTTCAGAGCGCATTCCTCATAAGAAGTGCGTTAGATACCTGGGTGTGCGTCTTGACGAGCGTCTCCAATTTAACGAGCACGTTAAAGTCGCGCTAGAAAGCGCTCGCAAGGCATTCATGTCTCTTCGAAGACTCTTTTATGCTCCACATCTTAGCCGGAAGGTTAAGATTATTTGCTATCTTACTTTGGTTAGACCGGTGCTTACCTACGGGTGTGCTATCTGGTTTAATTTGAGTGCTAGCCAAATGGAGAAAATAAGGATCTTTGAAAGGAAATGTCTGCGTGCTTGCACGGGGCTTAATAGGACTGCTTCGTCAAACTATGAGCACTATGTAACTAATGAAGTGATGTATGCAGCTGCTGCTGTGCCAAGAATCGATACAGTTATCGTCAGATTGATTCGGAATCATATAGTGCGATCTGCTTCGCATGGTGAAAACCCTTGGGTTTCGCAGCCGTTCTACCCAAATGATGGGTATTTCGAGAAAACTCTCACGACAGGCTTCATTCCTCCCGAAGCGGTCGTGTATCTTGACAGGAATGGTCTAATTCTTGATTCTGCCGGTGATCCGGTTATGTATCATATACATAGGCGGGCCACGGACAAAAGAATAGAATACCCCCCGAATTTGACAGTGGGGGCTCCGGGATTCGACTGGAGATACTCCAGAGCGAGAGCAATTGACATTAAGCGGGATGAAAAAGAGAAATCTCGGTACTAGTGGCTGCGGGATGCTAGATATAAAATCTATAATTATGATAGTTTTAAGAACAATAATTTAAGTTAAAAGTGTCTTTTGAAGCGATCAAATATTTATTATTACTTTTTATATTTCTTTATTTGCCACTAAGGCCAAGTGAATTCTGTCGGGTTTTTGACCATTTCCCGACAACTTATTGTAAAATTAGATTTTCATTTCTTACTGTTTCTCTTCTCTGTCTGTAAATCGTTATTCAAAAATTTTGAGAGCCCACAGTGGCCATTAGATTTAAGTTATTTTTGTTATTTTAAAAGATTGTTTTTTATTGTTCATTTTTCCAATCTATATACTATTGTTACCTATTTCTTAAAAATAAAAATGATTTTAAAAACAAAACAAAACCCCTTAAATCTATAACACAATACTAACTTTTCATACTGGAGGAAGCCAATTAAGGAATCCATACCGGTCATATGATAGGTGTTTGACATACCGTTATTTGCAATTCGTTGCGTCAATGTTTCTTTTACTCCTGAATCTCGCTTCCTCTTCGATTTCATTGCAGCTTGTTTATTGCTGTCGTGAATTCATGCACTTCTTTCGGAAATTCAGTATGACTCACTGATTAGAACAACCACCTCTCTCTCCTCTTGTCTATCACGGTTTTTCTAGAGATTATTGACCGGACCTTTCTGGAGAATAGATATGATCATTTTTTGTCCCAGTCCTTCGCTCTGTAGCCTTCAAATCCGCATCTGCTGCATAGCTTGGAGCGATTACCTTCAGCATTTTGTCAACATCTCCTATTCGCGAATACAACGAACAACCGAGCCTACTTTTATCTTCCTTGTTTCTGCAGGAAGGATAAATGCAGGTTGTGTACCCCCGTACGCTTTTCGCGCTGCCGAACAGTGATCGAATCTCCTCGATAATGTTCTCCTCGGTGGTATCCTCATATCTCTGCATTCGATGGTAATTCGGAGAGTAGGGTTATGCATGCAAGAATTTTGAATACCCGGTCCCCGGTCCCTGTTCTTTGCTTTTCTTCGGTGTACTTTTCTTGGCCATCTTTGTCGATATTCCTTCTTTATCATTAATCCGTTTCTGGCTAGTGATATTTGTTTGCCTAGTTGATTTCTCCGTTCTCGTCCTCGGTATCACTGTCTGCTTACGTTTCGGACTGGAGTCTTTATTCGAGATATGCCTCCTCGTGAGTCGTTTGCTAGGAGTAGTTCTTTCAAATCGCTTCCTTGGTCTTTTTATCACGCCATTCCATCATTCTTCTCTCGTTTTCGAGTTAACTAAAAATACAATACGTCCACACGATGAAGATATTTGAGAAGATCTCCGTGTGTAGTTTTTTTTACCCCGGCGAAATCCCACTCGATTCATATTCTTACACTAGTGCGAGTTTTAGCTGCCCATTTGCCACTCAAATCCGTTTATTGCATCTTCTGTCATTTCAGGAAGTTTTCGTGTTATGTCTGAGTCGCTTCCATTCTTAAGGTTTCATTTCTTCGGTGTTCCATGTCCCTTTTCACTCTTGGGCGATCAGATCAATGGTAATAATGCCACCTTCCACCAGAACTTGCCATAATGAGGGACGAAAAAAACGATCCTCTTTGGATTTAGAGGGGAGACGGTAATCCAACTCCAATTTGTGACCACCGTGCTAAGACTAAGTAGTCTCAGGGGATAATATGTGGTCGCGAACCGTGAACTCTAGGTACCATGCGATCAGCAGCTTTGTCAGGATCGCTCTTCTCTCCCTTCTCTATCTAAGAAAAAACAAAAACAAGATGCAGACTTCGATCGTGCCGATCTAACCCTGAGTAGGGAGAGGGCGGGGGGAACATTCAGTTTATCAGCAGCGAAACTAAGTCTGAATTCAGATTCTCCGATTAGTCAATCGAAAATAATTTAACTGCGGCCCACTACTTAGCCAACGAGCAGAAGCAGCATCTTCTATCAGCGTCTATTTCTGGGCTCAAATCGGCACTGTTTGCTGATGCGTAGCAGCCTTTCAGGCTAGCCGAAGTGGCAGCAGTCTTTTGACGATCCCAACTTGACAAACAAATGGCGGCAAAGAACGTTCGAATGGCAACGGCAAAGTCCTCATTTGCGATTGGGGCTATCGAATGGGTCAAATGGATACCAAATTTATCGAGTAACGATAGTAAGTAACTGTGTAAACTGTGAAATGTTTCGACTGAACTTTGCCGAAATAACTACCAACGGTTGGATCAGGTTGTACCTTCAGTGGTGTGTTTTGGATACGCAATTAATACTGAGGAGGATCTCAGACCTGCTAGCCTTCTGTAGGAGCTCCGACTTCCTTTCGACACCACCACCTGGACGTTGCGAGGCGGCAGCGCTGAAGAATGAACTGATAGACCCGGAACTTTCCTGACTATTGGTGTGCGGGAACTGGATGGTAGAAAGGCTCGGAAATAAATGGCCTGTCGGCTTTTCTACGGGGTTGGAACAGTCACAGTATAAGTGTTGGCTCTTAAGCTCAATGACTGATACTCGCAGCCAACGGTATCTTCATCTAAAGTGTAGATAAGGGCAAATAAATTTCCAACATTATAAAGTGGTCATTGCACTAACCAGTCGCCTAATCAATTACTGCAAGACATTTACATATTTTATACAAGAACCATGATTTGTTGGTGCAGGAATTAGGGGCTTAAACTTTCGATATGCTGATCTATTGAATGCTAACGAAAGCGTTAGACTCCGTTCAGTTAACCATAAGCAGTTAACGCAGAGGTAAGTATATTCTTTGACGTTCTGCTTATTTGCCCTTCTATGAAGATGAAGTTCCCACTGATTAATATTACCCACTATGCCAAGAGTAAAGTCATAACAGTTATAGAAGGTTCTGATGTTAACGCCTGTCATATTTGTCGAAGAAGAGATGAGGAGATTCATTTTTCTACATTATTAAGATATCTAGCAATATAGCTCCTCAGCTTAGGTAATGAATCTGTTTTCTGAAATGCACCACTCCAGCTTATAGAAAATATTGAGAAGGCTATATATAAAAAAGGAACACGCCTAGTGAGCATTCATAGACATGGAACGTACGAAAACTACGCCTTGCTCCCCACGATTTGCGCCGTGGCAAGACAGCAAGAAATCAATCCGCTATTAATCAGTCGGATTCTTCATTCCACTTGAACGCAACTCTGTTGACAATCCACAGGTAATGGTAGGAAAAATGGACTAGTTAAATTCAGCTACACTTTACCCACTTTATCGAGGGTGGAAATCTACCGAGTACAAGTATTTAAGGGTGCATCTCGACTCAAAACGAACGTCCAATGATCATATCCAGAAACAGTACCAGAAATTCTGTGGGTTCTCTGGTGAAGATATCCATATTAAAGTAAGTCCATTGTGATGTATGCAACTAGCGTTTGGTGCTTAGGGCTGAATTGTGTTAACAGTAGGAACTTTGGTTGCCTAACTTTTACTGGAGTGATGAGGATTAGACGGTTCGCGACACTCAAAGTTATCCTAAGCTACCTCCGCCGACGGTTATGCCCCCATTGTAAAGTCCTCGTAGGGCTTCCTGATTTCTCTTTGGGAAGACAGAATCTAAAAGGGAAGAACGGTTGACAAATAATCACGAGTCTTTTGGGATAACATGCATGATAATATTCACCGAAGGGCCTGTCACGGAATGCAGACTGGGCTCAAGGGTGTTTTCGAGAAAGTCGATTATAGGACTGGTCCGATCTTTTGGAAATATAATGACCATGTTTTCGGCGGAAATATTCTATACATATCTTCTTTAGCGAAACAAGGGATTCTGACGCGAAGATAACTTTGGAAATGCTTCTTCCACAGTTGGGGCGCGGGAAAATTGGCTTTATCCGGTATTTAAAACTGCGAGTTCTGTTCTCGTCGCCATTTGGAGAATCCATTGTCAGTCAAGCTGAGGCAAACCCCAATCAGGATCTACCCCCGCTCCCAAAACAGTGTTTACCAGAGCATCAAGTCTGACATGAAAGCTCGGTATCGTCTCATTCGGTGTTAGATAGACGCTGAAAAATGTTACACCTAAACATCAAATTCAGGCAAAGCTTTGGGCTAACTGACGGACGGAATGAATTTAATTTTCGATTTGGGAAAAAGATTCTTCCTTTCCTTTCATCATCCAGTGTTCCGTTCAGATAGGAGGCGGGTTCGTGAGAATCGGGATCGTCCCTTTTCCCGGTTGAAAGTTGGACCCAATTCGGGTGACAAGTTTTAGGTTGTTGTGTGGCAAGTCAAGCTAGCCATCATTGTCTTGGGTCGTTTTTGGGCCATTTTCCATCGAATGGATTTTAACTGGCAAGGTACAGATAACATTTTCGATAGGTCCTACATGTTTTCATTTCGGACGCGATTGGATCGAGGTATGCCACTGATCTCATCCCTTTTTCGTTCCATCAGCTGCAAAAATGCAAACAACAAGAAAATGTGTTACTTGCGAAGTGTCACGCCCATCGGTCCTAACTCCCTCTTCTTGCTCGACCTCAAAGTGCCCCTTCATCATTTGTGGGGCAATTTGTTAAGAGCGCCGATCTAGAACACTTAAAGCGTTCAATTCTGGACAAGTCCATGGCTGTCAGTACCATAGTGCCGGTTTAATCTGTGTCGGCCATTAGATTTCCTTGTAAACCGTGTTGCATGAGTTGATTATTCTAAATTATCTCATTCTAAATTCAAAAGAGCTGGTGAAACTCAACTTTCTTCCAAAAGACCAAAATATGGGCAGACAAGATATACTGACAATAAACATTATCGCACTGTCTCCAAATCAGCACGCGGGCAAAAGCCTTTTGTAGATCAAGTTTATGTTTCTGAGAATTCAACGGCGTAGACTGTATCAATAGTTCTTAACAAAGCGATCATGTCAGGGCAGCTCTAGTGATATCGGAAACGTGCCTGTGAACGATGCGGATTACAATTTTTATGCGATGGTTGGGGGGATCTGAACATTCCGCCGGACTGCTTTTATCCCATATTGGATCGGTTTCAACGTGTTTTTAATCAGAATTTGTAAAGTTATTTCCCTCGATTAATTGAAGGATATTTTGTTCTTCTAATTTACAATTTACTCACTACACAGCCTCATGCATCACAGCCTTTTACTTATCGTCATTGTGGGAAATCGTTGTAAAAGATTGAAATTAAGGTGCTGTTTAAATGACCGGCTCAGGTCAGCGGACGAAACTAGAGAGTTGTTGACAAATGTCATCTCTGACATTTCTCATCCCAGTCTCCTCTCAGGCCGTCAGCTGTTTCTACGGCCATTGAGTGCAGCGGCAGAGGTGAATTTACAATGGCGCTCAGGTTCGCGCCTCCGATGTGCCGCCACAAAGCATGTTATACGCACCCCACGTGATCGCCCGTGATCGAATAATCGGCTTAGCTAGAATGTTGAATCTTCCATGAAGAAGAGTGTCATGGAAGTTTCTTGTCCAGTCTAAATAAGAACGTGACGATGTGTTGTATTATTACCGATGTGTTGCTTCAAACTGTCCTCTTTCAAATAGATTTAGGAGCATTATATTATATAAATATCCGAGCGAACCATATGTGATTCATTTGTTTTTGATTTTTGTCTACTCGCACGCATGTGGTCTACTCTGTGAGCCAACCAGCGTATCGAGCCATCATTGTTTCGGCCGACCTTTTGGTCGTTTACCATCGATTTCGATGTTCGGACCAATCTGATCAAGTGAATTCTCGTTAGTGGGAAAACAACCCCATATCGCTAGCGGATATCCTCATTTCGGATGTGATCAAAGCGTGTCACGCCACTAGTCCAACGTAATATATTCGTTTCCATTGCCGCAAGGTGCCATCTATTGTCTTCACACACCAACATTCAGAACCATAGAGGGTAACAGGGCAGACGATACTGCGGCAAATTTTAGATTTGAGATGTTTGTTGACATGTCGATCACAGAGAAAACCAGTCGTGGAAGGCCATGTCCCATGTCAGTGTCTATAACAAAAACAAAGAGGAGTAGTGCCACCCTTTGAACTTTACTTTGGCATTAGTTGTCGTAGAGTTCATGTGGGACACGGTCAAACGCCTTCTCTAGATTCAAAAATGCAATGTAAAGAGGTGATGCTTCTTACGGTGTTCTCCATGAGTAACCACACAGCGTATATTGTATCAGCAGTTCCGTAACTCTTGACAAACCTGGCTTGATTGACGGTTATTTGAACAATGTCGTGAATACGGTTGTCAGGTGTGTGTTCAAAAATCTTCATGGTATGGGACAGCAATCGGAACGGAAGGTAATTTAAACATTCTGCTGGACTTCCTTCCTTTTTCAATATTGGGACTGTGGTACTTTCTTGCCAGTCAGATGGTGTTCCTCCTTCTTCAATAATCCGTTAGAAGAATTCACTGAGCCATAGTGTTGGGCCCCAGCTGTTCGCTTGCCAGAGCTTAGATACGATGTCATCAGGTTCAGTTGTTTTATTGCTTCCTCGAATTCAGCGGCACTGACAGGTGTAATTGTCGCAAATATCCGCAAAGCTTGTAGAAGTGGAGGATTAACAAATTCTTCCGTTGAAATCTGGTCGAAATATTTTCGCCATCTATCCGTCGTGGCTAGTCGGTCGATAAGCAAAGTCTTCTTCTTGTCACAACGCAACAGAAGTGTTCGATATCCTCTGTGCGTTAGTCTCGGCTTTTGACAACTCGATACAGATTTCTCTCGCCATCCCTGGTTTCCAGTTTGTCGTAAAAATATTTGTAATGGACTGCCTGGGTAATAGCGATCGCTTTCTTTGCTTTCCGATTAGTATTCTTGTAAACTCGCCAATTTGCCAGCGTTTCGTCGTCGGAAAACGTATGGTAGTAGCGTTTCTTTTCGCGGACGTTCATTTGGACATCAGCTTTCCAGAGTATGTCGATTAATGAACCGCTCACCTGGCTTGGTGACCCCGAGGGTTGCAGAGGCCACTGTGTAGATCTTGTTTTTAACTTGGTTCCACGATTCTTTCACATTCGTAATGTTTGTTAATCACGTAAGTAAGATCGTTTTTTCTTTCTTCTCTCGAATTCATCACAATTTAATGTGCGGCGTGTCAGTTTCTCACGTTGTTTTATCGGTGGCTTGATTCGTAAGGCGGCAATCAACGTCCGATGTTGAAGTGCGATGGTCTTATAGGGGACAGCTTTGCAGTCAGTCACGTAGGTAAAATGTCGGCGTTTTATAAGAAGATAGATTTGTGTTTTACTGTTCCCACTAGAATATAATGTGTAGGAAGATGAGACAATCTTTTGATGGGCCATGTATTCACAAGTACAAGATCATGAGTGTCCGCAAAATCGACTATACGCTCGCTACGCTTTTCACCCATATGACCATTAAGGTCACCTGCAATAATGACATAGTCATTAAAAGGCACGTTGCATATCCATGCATCGAGAATTTGCCAGAAGGCAACTTTCCCGGCACCAGGTCGACCTGTCTGCAGTGCATATGGGGTGAAGAAGTGAATAGTGCGACCAATTGATATAATGACGCGCTTTAACAGCCGGCTCGATTTCGTTAATGACATCACGGAAACCATCTGAGACGCCAATACCAACACCGTATTGAGTGGATAAGCTACCAAAATAGGAAAGTTTATAGCTATTTTTGCCGTGTTCGCGTTCTACGTCGCAACTTTTGGCGCCGGATCATCGGGTTTTTTGAAGAGCGCAGATATCGATATGCCTTTTCCGAAGTGGTCCACGAACTCCTCCGTCTTTCCAGTGAGAGTGCAGACATGTATGTAGCGTGGAGACATGTATTTGTTTTGCTCGGACTAATTTACTTACGCCTTCACGCCGTCCATGGGCCAAGAACCCTTGGCAATTTCTAGACAGGATCGGGCCCCGCGTCGACAGGGTTGAGCGCGCTAACATTTCTCTGGTACTTGAGATCGTTCAATACAATAATTTTTTTTTAATGATATTTGATGCATTTTCTTGGTTAGCCTGTCGCGGGGCCTGTCACTAAGAGGGATCAGGTAGGATTTAGCATAGTGGAATAACTCCAACTATACTTTATTTATTTCTTCCCTTATCTCAGCATTTATGTTTGTTTCACTGAGGACAGTACACATTATTACCTCAAACCCTCTTCCTCCTCCTGGGCTTGGGACCAGCATGCTATGTAAATAATAGGGCGGAATTTTATATTCTACAATCAGACTTGAGTATATGTATATACATAGGCACCTATATATGATATATATGTACATACCTCCTTCTAGAGACCAAAGGCCAGTTTCGTCTGTAGCGTTATGAAGGAGAGATATACATGATGTATCTACATTGCTTCGAAAAACTTTTACTACTATCCTGAAAAATCGAAACTAACATCCTTCACTCTAGAAAGCAATATTTCCACTTTCCGCTCGCGTTTGCATGAGCTGCTTTTTACTGACGGTAAAAGCTCGAGTCAGATTTATCGTTTAATTAAAACATCAATAACAGGAAATGAGCTGAAAAATTGGATTTATCGCATGCTCCACAAGTGTCTTGCAAAAGCTCAGCATTCAAGCCAAAGACATTCCTTCTCCGCAACTACTAAAACAGTCACGTGGTAATGACGGTTGACACGTGATTTATTAAAGTAAGATGCTAGCCAGCCAGTCAGCGGTAGGTCCTCTCCCACACTCCTTGCCAACAGTTAAACGGATGTTTTCAGTGTCTCTAGGACGAGAGAATTTTCAAATGAAAGCATAAACACACAGAAAGGACGGAACTGAGAAAATGTTTGTACACACACTGGTATTTTGGTGTGTGAACCGTTCCAGCTTGCCTACTCTCCCCAAAGAATCCTTTTAGGATGACGATGACAGCTTTTATGCCGTTGGCATTCTCTCATGCTTCCATCGTCGAATAGATACTGAATGAGGATGAGATGGGGTGGCTGAAAAACTAAAATATGTATGGGCAAATTGTTGGTGGGAACATTTCGTCCTGTAATGTGAGGGCTTGTGAAAGTAGGATTTGAAGTTGTTATGTATTATAAGAGTTTGATTTTGGAAGTTTTGAAGGATTAAAGTCGCATCAATTGAAAATGGGAGCGTTTAAGAATTAACTGTGAATGGAATTATCAAATTGGTTGTTGGAGGTACATGAAGAAAGGAGGCAAATCCTTAATTGTCCCCGTTATCAATGAATATGTAGATATTTAATTAAACCACCACTTTGACCAAGGCCAAATTAGGCTCCCGGAAGGGTTTTCGATTGTCCCAGTTTCACCATTCCAGTCAAATCCATTAACATGCTAGCTTCCGAAAGAGATCATTCCATCGAAACAACGGAAAGTTAACACAAACAGGATCCCCACGCTACCGTTTTTGAACAGTTCACATTTCTCTCCGGGTGGCGGATATTCTCCTACTTCGCGAGCACATTTAGAAAACAGCAAACTTCAAGTTCCATAAGTTTTGTTTAGCCGCCATTTATGCCGACAAAAAGAAGGTCGTCGTAAAATTTCGGAAGTTTCATACTAATAGGGAAATACTGCTTTCCAGTCACATAACTCGTCTGGACGGAGAAAGGACTTTGTACAGCACTTTAGAGTGTAAGTCGACGAGCTTAGGCAAAATTTACGGCACGGACTGAGTGATGGGGATGGGACGAGGGTAAAACTGAAAGCACGGCTTGAGGCATTCATTGCCTTTCGCCCCCTCGATAAGTTGAGAAGCGAAATTTTAATTAATATAAGTAAAAGGAATTTTAGTCTCCGAATAGAGCCTCAGTCGTTCTATACATATAATGGCAGTGTTTGTTGACTTGGCTAGACACATTCGATTCTAACTTTGAGCAACATTTTATTGAAGAATTTTAATATCATTCTTTCGCCTTTGCCGAAAATTTTGCTTGGAATGCGGATTATGTGAAAAGAAAACAAAGCAAAGGGGATGTCCTCGTCGCTGTAACGAATATTAAAGCTTAAGATACTTTTGCAAATATTCGTGCGTTGATGTGAATTATATGAACGATTTTTTATGGGCTAATATATTTTGTGGATACTAATACGAATACATTGGAACATTTCACTTTACACGTTTCTTGCGCAATTGCTATTGTGTTGGTCCAAGCACTATTGGAAGCGAGCCCTATATTTTGTGCTATTTGTTGAAAGGGTAGTGTTCTAATATGCATTTATCAATAAAGAATGGATTATATCTAAGTGATCACGTTTCACTGTCTGGGTAATTTATTCTGGCTGGAAACTGTCCTGACGCCGATGATGAAGCCATGCCGTTGAATTGACATGAAAAAAGCACTTGAATTTATGGTGACTGGTAGATCGAAAGACGAGCACAGATATCCAAGACGCAAACCCATGGTACTATTGGTTGTTTGTTCGTATATTATTATTATTCTGTTAAGGGAAAGTCGCACCGCGTCCTTGAAGAACTATTGTGCCCCTTTTACTGGTTATAGTGTACCTATTGATCATAATATCTCAAGCAGGCCTGTAACTGTTAGGAACTTTAGTATGTTCCCCACTTCCAAATGTTTCAGCATTGCATCTGGTATTAAGTGTTCTCCCAGATGTCTCGACCTACTTGGCACAAGTGCCGGACACTGTCCCAGGACGTGTATAGAGGTTTCGTCCTCCTCTTGTTCGTGTATACATATATAGATCAATCATCATCATCATCAACAGCGCAACAACCTGTATCTGGTCTAGGCCTGCCTTAATAAGGAACTCCAGACATTCCGGTTTTGCGCCGAGGTCCACCAATTCGATATCCCTAAAAGCTGTTTGGCGTCCTGACCTACGCCATTGCTCTATCTTAGGCAGGGTCTACCTCGTCTTCTTTTTCTACCATAGATATTGCCCTTATAGACTTTCCGGTCTGGGGCTGGGCGGACAGTCATGGTATTGCTCATAGATTTCATCGTTATGTAGGCTACGGAATCGTTCATCCTCATGTAGGGGGCCAAACATTCTTCGGAGGATTCTTCTCTCGTACGCGGCCAAGAGTTCGCAATTCTTCTTGCTAAGAACCCAAGTCTCCGAGGAATACATGAGGACTGGCAAGATCATTGTCTTGTAAAATAAGAGCTTCGACCCTATGGTGAGACGTTGGTGGTTGGTTGGTTTTCGGTGCTGACGTTGCCACCATATATTTTGTCTTGCCTTCATGGATGTACAGCCCAAGATCTGGATGAAGGCAGTTTGTATGTCTCGGGTTGTTCTTCCTATGATGTCGATATCGTCAGCATAGGCCTGTAGTTGGGTGGACTTAAAGGGGATCGTACCTCTTGCATTTACCTCAGCATCACGGATAACTTTGTCGAAGGCGAGCTTAAAGAGGACGCATGATAGGGCATCCCTTATCGTAGACCGTTGTTGATTTCGAATGGTCTTGAGAGTGATCTTGCTGCTTTTATCTGACCTCGTACATTGGTCAGGGTCAGTCTAGTCAGTCCTATCAGTTTCGTCGGGATACCAAATTCCCTCATGGCCGTGTACAGTTTTAAACTGGCTATTCTATCATAGGCGGCTTTAAAATCGTTGAATAGATGGTGCAACTGGTGTCCATATTCCAACAGGTTTTCCATCGCTTGCCGCAGAGAGAAAATGTGATTCGTTGCTGATTTGCCTGGAGTGAAGCCTCTTTGGTATGGGCCAATGATGTTCTGGGCGTATGGGAATATCCGGCCTAGCAAGATAGTGGAGAATATCTTATAGATGGTACTCAGCGACGTGATACCTCTGTAATTGCTGCACTGTGTGATATCTCCCTTTTTATGTATGAGATAGATAATGCTTCGTTGCCAATCGTCAGGCATTGATTCACTGTCTCATACCTTGAGCACAAGTTGATGAACCACTTGGTGTAACTGGTCTCCTCCATATTTAACCAATTCGGCTGTAATTCCATCGGCTCGCGGGGACTTATGATTTTTAAGCCGGTGAATTGCACGGACTGTTTCTTCTATACTTGGTGGTGGCAGCATTTGTTCGTCGTCTTCAGTTGGCGGGACCTCCAATTCGCTGATGTTCTGGTTGTTCAGTAGTTCATCAAAGTACTCAACCCATCGCTCCAATATGCCCATTCTGTCAGAAATCAGATTTCCCTCTTTGTCTCGGCAGGATGAACATCGAGGTGTGTAAGGCTTCATCCTGCCGAGTTGTTGGTAAAACTTGCGAGCTTGGTGCGGTTGCTCCCTGTACTTTTCGAGTTCATAGACTTGTTGGTTCTCCCAGGCTCCCTTTTTCCGTCTGTGAAGTTGCTTCTTCGCTCGACGGAGACGTGATAAGTCTCTGCGCGTGCCCGCGTTTTTTGAGAATGCAACATTACTCGGTATGCGGCATTCTTCCGTTCCGTTGCTAGCTTACATTCATCGTCAAACCAGCCGTTCCGACTCCTTTTGCGGCTGGGCAAGTATGTTTGTGGCTGTATCAATGATAAAGTTCTTCAGGTGTTTCCAGGTCCTCTATTGACTGCGGTTATTGCGGCATCCATTTTCCTCTTATAGGTGTCGCGGAGGGCTGTGTTGTGGATGGCTTCAGTGTTAACTCTCATCTCATTGTCAGAGAGGATTCTAGGTGGTGTTGTTATTCGAGCTCGGAACACCATGCCAACGAGATAGTGATACGAGTCTATGTTGGCCCCCCTATATGTTCTGACATTCATGAAGGCTGAGAGGTGGCGGCGTTCAATCAACACGTGGTCAATTTGGTTGAAAGTGGTCCCATCTGGAGAGGACCATGTATGTTTGTGGACCGCTTTCCGCGCAAAGCAGGTACTTCGATCAACGTGTTCGTGTGGCACTGCTAATTGAATAATGCGCAATCCGTTATCATTTGTATTTTGGTGTAAGCTATGGGAGCCAACGTATCGCCTGAATACGGGCTTCTTCCCTACTTGGCTGTTAAAATCCCTAATTATGATTTTGATATCATATTTGGGACAGGCTTCGAGGGTTCGTTCTACTGCCCCGTAGAAGTATCCTTCTCCGACTCTGTAGTCTCCTCTGTAGGGGCGTAAACGTTAATGAGGCTTACATTTCTAAATTTGTCTCGCAAGCGCAAGCCGTTCGCTTATATTTTCAAAGCCGATGACAGGAGGTTTCATTTTGTGGCTGACTAAGAAACCTACTCCGAGCACATGGTTTACTGGATGGCCACTATAATATATGGTGTAGTGGCTCTTTTCTCCTGGAAAACGGTCCCTGTCCAACGCATCTCCTGTAACGCTGTTACATCAGTCCTATATTGGGACAGGGTATCGGCTAGCTGCTCATCAGCTTCATCTCTGTGGAGGAGCGCACGTTCCATGAGAAAAGATCATTGCTTGTAATATTTATGCTAAGCAACATCCAGGTTTCGTTTTCATCAGAGCTAAAAAAAATCCAGCGAGGTTGGATAGAAGAAAGTGCCTGCACGAGTTTCCCACTATTTTGGTGACCCTTTTATACCCGAGACCAATAGGTCCCGGTTATTGTTGTTGACTATCTATTGCCAGCAGCGTGCTGGCAAGAGATGTGTTAGTCAGTGACCGGTTTTCTGGAGAAGTATCACTAAACCATATTATAACGACCATCCAGGAAGCCATGTGCTTGGAATAGGTTTCTTAATCAGTTAAAAAATGAAACCCTGCTGTTATCGGTTCTGAAGACATGAGTGAACGGCTATGCATTCTTTGTATTGTATATCATTAAAGTTTACGCTTTCCAGAGGAGATTGTAGAAGAAGAATACCTTCTACGAGGAAATAAAGTGAACCCTCCAAACCTGACCCAGAACAGACCCCTGAACAGAAAAGTAGAGAAGGAGTCCGGATTCAGGCGATATATCGGCTCCCATAGCATGCATAAAATCATCATTGAAAACGGACCGCTGATTATTCAACTAGCATGTTCACGAAATGGTAGTAGAATGTTATCATTGGTAGGCCCACGAATATCGTGGAGTATCGCGCTTCAACCACACCTAGTCGCCATCGTTCGCAGTTATCTGAAATGGGCTTCAGCTCCTCCACGATTTTCTGAGAGGACTGCACGCCTTCTCTAGTGTTCTGCGTTTAGTTTCTCCAGAATACGCCGCCAGATACACAGGCTGTCAAAAGTCTTCTCGAAATTGCTGAAGAGCAGATAAGGTGGAAATCTTGTTCCAAAATGATTTGTAGGGTTTTAAGGTGGTCAATACAGGAAGATTCAAAGCGGAAATCAGTCTGTTTTCTATTGAGCAAGCACTCGCGATTCTCTTTACGCGTTCTAGGATTACTTTCCCTCTTATCTTTACAGTAGCAAGGAAAACGCAGATACTCTTCCAATTGCCGTTCTCATCAAGTTTTTTTCGGAATCTCGGACTATCTCTATTTCCAGTCTGGAAAGGTGAATTAGGAATTGGTCATTAAAGTCCTTCACAGAACCATCGAGAGATTTGCGACCGCATGGAAATTCTTCCATGGTGCGCTGTACGGTTCTGAAATCATTGTTATCTGCGATAGCTTCTGCTTTCTTGACCAGTCCAATAAAAAATTCCTTTTTGTCACGGCGTATATTGCCCTTAATTTCCCAGCATTTCGGACGGTATGATAGTCCGAGCGCGTCATAGCTCAATCAATTCGCTCCATGATAACATAGCGAGTGTGCGAGGCCAGATATAAGCAGAAGGATCCCTCACGAGACCTTCTATCATGAACAACGGCTTGGAAAAAGTGGTCCATTATGTTGATGTAAGTGCGCGAGATTTTACCCTCTTCAAGCCCACCACACATTATAATATATGCATATAGATGACGTGCTAGTTACAAATGGAACAAATGTCCACCCAAATATTTTTATACAGCACAATCCCGATAGTTCGTATCGTCAACGGACTGACGATTTGGTACTTAATATCGAGATTACCAATGATCGGAAGAGCAAAATAAAGAAAATTAACTCTGGGAACCGGCAAAGTTGCACGAATTAGCCGGAAATATGAATTATGAATGTACGAATTATCGGGATTCCACTGTATAAGAAATACACAAAACCTTTCATACCTGAAGCGTCCAGCCTTCGGTTTTCAGATTTGTTTTACACTTTTATAAAAGTATGTATGTTTGAGGTTGAAATTACGAAATTGCTCCACAATACCCCGCTCATCGATATCTAGTCAAATAAAGTTAACACTAGTGCATTACATTAGTTTTTGGTAATTGAAGTCACGTACGAGGTTTGGTGGAAATTGCGCTATTACTAACAAAGTTATAATACGTGCTCCGCTAGTGCAGATTTTCTGCAGTCTAACACTGTGAAAGTCAGCGTTAGATTCGCTTTCGCTGCCCTGTCTAAAAACTGGAAATGCAGTTATTTCAACACTATCTCAAGCGAACAACTTGGTCGGCGTACAGGCTTGGCATACGTGTGCGATGTGATAGGAAGACGGAAGCGGCAGTGGATAGTTCACACATTGGGGAGGGGCGACAATTGCACGCTATATACGTTCTTTTTTTTTACATAAAATAAATGCAAACAGGAGCTCTTTCACTTAGATTGGATGAGCAGAGTCAATGCCATGGCTCGTCAAGGTTAGTTCACCACTCAAGTGTTGTAATTTTTTTCGATACTTCTCGTTTCCCTTTTTGATTTGAGGGAGGTTTAATTTAAAAAGGCTCTTTTCAATGTTTGTACTTTTCCAAACCACTACATATTTCACTGTTGTCAACAGTAAAGTGTTTATATTCATCGTTTCGTCGTTATACATCCGAGGCATTAGGACTCTATAGCAACATGACAAACATGGCCAAAAGTTGGATTTCCGGTTGAACAAGCGGATTTTTCTCCGTGTGGTATTAAATTGCACATAGGAATTATCCCCGTGTTGCATTGGAAGTTTTCATTTAAGCTTACTATTGGAAAATCTTCAGCTTAGACCTCAATTTTGCCACACAGCACATAAGGGAATCCTATGCAAAATTGTCATTGTTAATGTCCTATTCACTTGTGTTCACATGGGTATCTCGGACTAATTTGACATATATATATGCATAACTGCAACTCTCGTTCAAGCTGATGGAAGCGTGAATTCCGGAGAAGGAGTCAATCGCTTTCACGTTTTTTTCTGGCATTCAACTTGATCTGTGAACCTACATGTTTGTGATTACATATCGCCTTCATTCGTTTTACTGACATTTATTCTGCTTGATTTGGTGATATCTGGCTGTTACCGACACTGAAGGGATCATCATATAGGCTCATACTATCCTTTTTATACATAAGTAACATTTGTCATTCCGTTCTTTATCTTCTGCTTTCGGCTTGCACAATACATCATTTACATACGTGAGGATATGCATTCAAACTCTAATTTTCCTTCCTGTTTGCATAAGTCTTCTTCATCCTCGGCGCTAAGGTATATTTCCGGAGAATTCATTAATTCATTCACAACGACTTTCGCGAACTATACGTTAAAACCTTTCAATTTAGCGAGCAATAACTCATTCAAATCCTTCAGTAGGAGAAGAACAGTAACAACACGACGCTCACAGCATACAAATCCTACAAGCGATAAAAGCTTGACGGAGCGAAGCAATGTAGAGAAAAACGGTTCATAACATATTCCAACATTATCCCCAATATCTCGCAAAAAATCCTAGGAATACCGAACGATGCAAAAAGGATAAGTTCTCCATGAATCCCACAATGACGCCCCTCAGAACTCCAAAGTCACTATAGAATAGGGAAGAACACATCGGCCTCTCCTGAGCAAACTTCCAGCCCCTTTACTCCTGGCGGGATTCTGTGTTGTATGTACCATCATCCTGCTGGCTTTAATATTAAAGCGAACGAGCAGGACAATGGGAACGAGAACTGCGGAAAAACAACTGCGGGCTGTTGGCGGGGTGCGAAACGAAACAAACTGGTTTTTGCCCAGTTTTGGGAGCAAAAAAGTCAAACAGCTGGAAGCGCAATTCGATTAAGTTTTAGCTCATCCTGCATTTGTTGTCCCTTCGGTCGTCACCCATGTGATCCACTCAATTTTTATAATTATTTCCACTTTCGTCCTGAATCTGGGCTTACGTTGTTTGCCGTTCACTCGATGTTGATGCTCGTCTCTAGATATGTCGTCGACGACAGGAACTATTGAACAATTGGAGAAAAAAAGCCATAAGCCAGCAGAAGCAGCCAACAGTGAACGAGTCTGGCAATATTTGTGTCAATGGAATTTGGCGACCGGGAAACAACAAGCCAACCGAACAACAAAAATAATAACAGAGTAAAAATTTGATTGCTCCACCTACAAAGGGAAAGATTTCGTAGCAAAAATGAATAACGATTAGGGTTGCTGTTTTAGGGTTCCGTGCTTATCAGTTATTATTGATATTTACTGTGCTTACTGTAACTGCGGAACCATTATGATTCAGAAGGGTCGATTTGATATGTTTGCCACGTTGTCCCCTTTCTTCAAGAATATTATTTTCAAAGGAATTCATAAAACGGGTACTTTCGATGAACCTAAGTGCTTAATATCTGCAAACATATACGAAATAAGTTTGGAGTGCATTATTCTCTGTACCGTGGTAATTTCGAGCGGCGATAATCATCCAAGTATTTTCTAAATGAACATTTAGCATTAAACTAATAACTCCTCAAATAGAAAGTTAAACAGTTCCAATATCCACTGAAAACTGTAATTGGAAGGAACTGGCTGTTGGTAGGTAGGGTAGATTGGTGAGGGAACTACAGTTCTAAGTACACAGACCGCAAAATTCGGAAGCCAGTCATCCACGTTCAGTTTGGCCTGTCAGTTACGCCTGAAGAGTCCGCAGTTGACAGGCGGCCATAACGTGGATGGGATGCAGTTGGTCTGTCAGTTTTGATTGTTCCCTGGCCGGTAATCGAATAAAAAATGATCCGGCCCATCTGCCAGCCGGATGCACTGTCGGTTCTTGCGGCATAATAGACAGGTAGAACTGAACGTGAATAGGGGGGGGGGGTGGTTAAGCAACGCCTTCTAATCTTTCTATTCTATTCCCAAAAGAACTGACTTGACATCGTCGCGTTAATGTCGCTTGACTGTCGTAGCAGATTTGGATATTGCAAATCCGCCAGTGGCCTGGACACATATCCCTGTAATATGTGTCCATTAACGCAGTGAACGCAGCTGTTTTCGCGAGTTTGTTTGCGGTTACATATTTTATATGTGAATTGCTGGAATGGACGCATTTGCCCATGTACTGAAGATTCCATTAACCCAGCAGTTGGTCTTTACTAAAAATAAGCATGCTTTGTACCTAGTAATCATAGGTTTTTGTAAAACAATTGTCATTAGCTGCTATCGGTACGTCTGCCACACACAAACACAGAAATGGTTAATTTATTGACACGAAATTTGGTAGAAAGAGGGGAACTGTGATCGCCGACACGTGGTACGAATTACATTGTTTTACGTTGTACTTAACGAATTAGCTCTTAGTTTTGACATTCAGGGTAAGGGGGAGGATCGCAGTGGTCCGAAAGGAGTTAATTATTTCAAGGACCCGTTCCCAGAAATTAGCCAACCGAAAAAATAAGGGTCATCCATGCACATGGTTAAACTGCTTACGTTTGGACTGTTATTCAAAGAAAGTTAATTATAGTCGATTATTATATTTGCGGTTAAGCCTTGATCCATAAAATTTTACAGTATTGTAGGGTTACGAAACATCATATTAGAAAACTTGGTAGAAATCCTACTATTATTGACCAAGTTACAGTCGGTCAAAGTTTTATTGAATTTCTCTGAAGTATAACTATCTGAGAATACTTCCTTAAAATATCAAGTCGATTCGAATAGTCAGGAGCTACGATTGTTGAAAGAGAGAAAACCGTTCCTTAAAAGCCCTGAATTTGAAACTTTAAAGTACTAGTTCCGTGACAAGTAGTAAAACTACACAAATTCAAAACAAAGGGAATGTTAAAAAGGAAGGTTTCTTACATGACAATTTAGCATGTTTTCTAAAAAGTCAATAAAATATAAATAAATCGGGAGACCGGAAGCGGGACGCCTCAAGCATGAAAGGTTTTGTGTATTTTTTTTTTTAAAAATTTTGATTGATTTTGCGGTCGGGTCATTCCTGAGAATGGGTTCGTGGAAGAAATGATCATTTTCGACTCCTCGAACTCCCCCCCTTTCCAACAAAACTACGGGCTTCGGAAAGTATTAACCGAAGCCTTTCATTTGATACCCTACATGACTATATTTAATAATAATAATAATAATCGTTGGCGCAACAATCCATGTTGGATCAGGGCCTTGAAGTGTGTTAGAGCACTTCATTCAAAACCGTAACGGTACACCACAGTGCACTGTGGAAGACAATGTGGTCAGCATTGCACTCCCCCGAGATGATTACCCTGATTTGACTCAGGTACTCATTCACAGCTGAGTCGACTGGTATCCGACGTCAAGTCACGATACAAATCCCACTGCCACCAGCGAGATTTGAACCGCGGCTTTCCGTATGACTATATTTGGGGGCAAAAAATTTACACGCCCCTTTTGCATGTATGGGGACCCCCTTTAAATTCCACATAGAATGATATAACTCACCGTATGCGTGAGTGTTCATAGTTTCCACCTTTCGCCGAATTTGGTATCAAGTGTTATAACAGTTTCCCTGTGTTTTACACAAAGCGCCAGAAAATCGTCATTTTATTGTATTTTTCTCCTGTTTAAATTTTCAATTTTTTGGTGACATTCTGGTAAATTGTCAGGTCCGACACCCGACAATAGCGAAAATCCAACAAAATTTATTAATATCGATCGAGTGAATCTTGAGAATCTTGAGAATAGGTATAGGTAGGTAATATTTTTAAAATAATCCTTTATATTTATGGTTAATTTGCTATCCTATCATAAAAATATACTCCTTAGTTGATATACTCCTGCTCATCCTCTTGCTCCGCTCCTTTTTTGGATGAACCCGCTTGCTGTTTCGTGGTTTTCCGGTTATTGTAATCCTCTCTTCATATTTTTGTACGGCGTACTCGTAGGATTTAAAACCCAGCCCACTATGTCTAGAATTTTTAACAAAGCTATCTATTCTTGATTCATCCCGGCCAGGAAAATATGCATACCCAATTTCATGACTTCCTTACCCGTAAATGTTTGTTTGGGAATAATCGTCCAAAGCGTTGTTATTTGGAGTGTTTTTTCCCAAACAACGTTGAAGTAAATCATCGTTGGCCAATTTTTCAAAAAGAAAGTTTAGTATTCTCCCGACTTACCTCTAGGCTCTCTCCTGCAGGTATTTACACTGGTCTTACACGACCAATATTTCACCAGCCTTTAATATAAACAAAACAAGAAAAAATCAGCTATGTTCCATGCATTCAAAGAACCGAACCGTTCGGAAGTTATGAAGTTACGTTGTCACTACGTTGTTAACTGCACTACACTCAACTCAACATCAATCCAGACAGATTGACGACTTTATTTTAAAATTTAAATATTCATCAGTCATAAAAATACCCTAGACGGTGATGAAATACTGATCGTGTAAGATCAGCCTTATAACTACTTTAGCCGCACAAAGTCAAAGATGCGCGCACGTTCAAACTCATGTAACTTTCTTTGAATTTCTTTGTAAATATGTCGAATTTGAATTTATTGATTCCTTATCTGATCTCTTACTCCAAAAATAAATTTGAGAGAGCAACATGTTATGACTCAAAATAATCGTTGGGTTAACCAGAAATATTATTTAAATGCGGATAATAACTTCATTTTGTTTTGTCGCAGTGAAACCTTGTCGACGCGGCAGGACGGGCATCCTAGTCTGAGCAAAAGCAAAACAAATACGTGCCTGCATGCTAAATGTTGGCACCCTAACTGGAAAGACCGAGGAACTCACAAGAACCTTTCGAAAAAGGCGCATTGATACCTGCGCTCTGCAAGAAACTTGATGGCCTGGTGCCAAAAGCTGCGACATAAAACGCGAACGCTGTAAAAATGTCTATAAACTTCCCTATTTTGGCTTCACACACTCAATACGGTGTTGGCATTGCCATCTCAGAGAGTTTTCGTGATGTCATTAAAGAAGTCGAACAATTTGATGGTCGGCTGATGAAGTTCACGATTATATCAGCTGATCGCACTTCTTCACCGTATACGCACCGCAGACAGGTCGACCTGATGCCGAGAAAGATGCCTTCTGGCAAGTTTTCGATGAAAAGGCTGTAACGTGCCTGCTGATGACTACATCATCATTTTCGGGGACCTTAATGGTCATGTGGGTGAAAAGGCAGACGGTAACAGGTGCCACGGGGGAAAGGAGCTTGAAACGCGCAATGAGGATGTAGGATGAGTGTATAATCGCCGCGGACGCCCATGACCTTGTACTTATGAATACATTGTAGATTAAACGATTGTCTTGTTTTCCTACATTTTATAGTGAGAACAGTAAAGCGCAAATCGACTATATTCTCATAAGATGCCAACATTTTAACACCGTCACTGATTGCAAATCCGTTCCTTATGAGACCATTGCACCTCAACATCCGCCGTTAATTGCTGCTTGCGAATCAAGCCATAGAACGGCATGAGGAACGCACTGGCCCGCTGTGCATTAAGTGGTGGCGATTTCGTGGGAAGGAAGAAGAAATGATCACACTTACGCGATTACCAACCATTATGAATGTGGAAGAATTGTGGAACCAAATTAAAGACACAATCCACAAAGCAGCCCCTGCAACCCTCGGTGTCACCAAGCTAGGTAAGCGGTACATCAACCGAGACGATAAAATGCTGGCCAACTGCAAATTTATAAGAATACCAATAGGGAAGCAAAGAAAGCGATTGTTGTCACCCGGCCCATTACAAGAATCTTTACGATAAACTGGCAACTCAGGACGGTGAGAGAGATCTGTATCGACTTGCCAAAAGCCGAAACGCACACACGCAGGATATGGAACACTTCTGTTGCGTTAATGACAAGAACGGTACTTTGCTTACCAACCGTTGACCTACGACCGATAGATGACGAAAATATTTCGAGCAGATTTCAACTGTAGAATTTGCCGAGCAGTTCCACTTGTGAGTGGAACTAGGTCCCAGCTCTGGAAAGCGAAGAGCTGGGACCCAACACTGTGCCTCAGTGAATTCTTCAATCAGATTATTCAAGAACACCATCTTACTGGAAAGAAAGTACCACAGTTCCAATATTGAAAAAGAAAGGTAGTCCAGCAGAATGTTCAAAATACCGTCCGATCTAGTTACTTTTCCATATCATGAAGTTCGTGAATCAAGTCGGGTTTGTTAAGAACTGTGGAACTACTGACGCAATACATGCTGTGCGGATACTCATGGAGAAACACCGTGAGAGCATCGCTCTCTTTACATTGCATTTTTGGAGTTGACCGTTTTTGTTTGAGTTTGACCGTGTGCCACACGAACTCATACTGGTATGCTCTACGACAACACTTCGTGCCAGAAGAACTCTTGCGCTGGGTTCAATTGCTCTACCAACATCCGAAAAGTAAAGTTGGAAGTGTGGCGGGAATATCAAGACCGCTTCGTGTCTTTGTTGGTGTTCATCAAGGAAGGCGCCCTCTCACCGCTCCTCTTTGTTCTTGTTATGGACACCGTCACACAGGACATTCAACGCCCAGCGCCTTATACATTGCTTTATACAGATGATGTTTTCCTAGCGTCTAATAGGAAAAATGATCTCGAACAACTTATCCAAAAATGGAATTATTGCCTAATGCAACACGGTTTCAGATTGAGTATGAATAAAACTGAGCTTTTGACGACCGATTCCCATGAAACAGGCACAATCACTGTCAGCGGCAGTGACCTGCCCAGAACTTCGCTCAGTTCTAAATATCTCAGTTTAAATATCTCAGATCAATGCTATCAGCCAATGGAGAACTGCGTTATGAAATTGCTTCACGCATTATTGCAACCTGGATGAAGTGGCGTTCCACAACTGGTGTTCTTTATGATCGACGTATCAACGAACCTCTCAAATCCAAAATTTACCGCAATGTCGTCCATCCTGTCGCTCCCTGTGGTTTTGAGTGTTGGCCAACTATAAAGGACAATGGATGGCAGCTTGCGGTAATGAAGACGAAGGACGTTAGACTAGTAGTGTGATTACATCCGAAATGAGGATATCCGCGATCGATATGGAGTTGTACCGATCGTGGAAAAACTGCGACAGTGGCGTGTTCGATGGTATGGTCACGTAATTTGCGCTAACGAGAATTCACTTGCCAATATAGGTCAGAACATAGAAGTTGATGATAAACGACTAAAAGGCCGGCCGAAACAACGGTGGGTTCATCCAGGGCATCCAAATCAGGCATTTGATTATATCATATGGCGAAACCAATCACGACGAAGCGTGGCTTGTAAAGTGTGCGAATAAGGAGACAAAATGTACACGCTTAAAGTGAGATAGGACTCATTTTGGGAAATTACCCAACACATCATTTACATGAAGTTTAAATCTCAAAATATGTCCCATTCCGATATCTGCTTAAATAGATTAACTAACAATAGTTGTCAACTTTTAGAAATTGACTGAAAACCCCCTTAAGTTTATGTTAGGAGTACTAAATTGCATCAGCGTAGAGAACAGCATCACGAAAATGAAGATCTGGCTATTAGTTTCAAAGTTAAAGCAATTCAAACTTTTCAATTTGGCAAATGACATTCGAGTGAAATATTAAAATTCCATTCATGAAGAATCTATTTCTTCCCAGCCCTTTTTAAGGTTTTATGTGAAACGAAACCAACGTCCGTCTTTTTTTTGAAGAGGTACAAGCCTTCAAAAGACACTCGCCTGGCCACACCAGCGTGTGCGATTCTTACTCACTAAAACCACCTCTGGCTCTCCCCATGCCCCGTGGAACCACCATAAAGTATTACATCACGGGCGGAGTCAGCTCACTTTAGCTTGGTCACCTTTCATCCTCACGGGGAGCACGTAACCGTGCTTGTTTCGCCTCCTCTGTCTTTCGTGGTTTGTTCCGAATATCTACGACTATGGAGTTGATCACATCCCAGTCTTCCTAGTTGATCTGGT
The DNA here is from genome assembly GCF_905115235.1 of Hermetia illucens. NCBI lineage: Eukaryota > Metazoa > Arthropoda > Insecta > Diptera > Stratiomyidae > Hermetia > Hermetia illucens. The sequence continues at coordinate 91,959,558 of NC_051849.1, read as the reverse complement.
TTTACGCCGGATGTAATCTATTGTAGATCACTTGCTCGAGCATTTTCCCCACAAAGTGCAAAAAACATATAGGTCTGTAGAAAGTTGGCACACCTGAAGGTTTACCAGCATTAGGCAGTAGTACTAACATCTGCCGCTTCCATGATGGGGAAAATATCCCCTCAGACATGCACGCTTCGAATAACACAACGAACATGTCCTATTTGGATTTTACGGCAAGCTTAAGGGCCCTCTTCGGTACGCCATCCAGACCCGGTGCTTTGTTTTCTCCTGTTTTAGGGTAGATCTGCAGCAGCTTGTCACTGATGACTGGCGGTATGCCGTCGCATTCAGAGGTCGCCATAAGTTGCCACGGGTATGCGCTCGTTTTCGAACCATTCTCTTTTGTTTCGTTTTTTTTGCGAACTTGAGAGTTTCGCGGGCTGACATCTTTTTTGGTTTCGGCATGATGTTCCTTTGCCTGTGGCTTCATTAATAGTTCAAAGAAGATTGCCTAGTGATCAAATTGCCTGGTGATCATTGTGGGTGTAGTTTTCACTGACGCACCAGTGCAGGACTGACAAAGGTTAGCTCTACGATTGAGGCAGACCACTTTTCTGAAAGGTGTTTACATGACCTTCGTTGACAAAAATTATTTGCAAATGATCAAAAACGTCTAATAGACTAGGACCTCTTCTATTTGTCTCATCCCCGTTCAAGGATTCAAGCATTGAAGTCACCAGCAATCACCCTTGAATTACGACTCCTTGTGCCGAGAACAAGGCTGTCAAACATTTTCTCGAATTCGGACAATGCGAAACATAGTGGGGCGTAATAGCTGTGTTCATATACCCCGTTTATTTTCACCCGCACAAAACCCCTGGCTGTCTGACTCCCAGTATATTGTATGGCTTGCCAACCACATGCCTATATCGCTGCTCCACCAGTCGAATCTGTAACCCATACGCTACCGTGACAGTTTCTGTAGGGTTGGCTAACAATGGCAATTTCCACCTCAAATTCGTAGGTGGTTTGGTCGAGTAAATCCTGGGCGACCATGCAATGAATGTCTGTCCATCTGTCTGCCACACCCGATTTACTTCGAAACGGCTGAACCGATTGCCGCGAAATTTGGTGAGAACACGTGGTCTATATGTCCCTTCACATACAGCGAGTGGCGTCATTTTTTTGTTGAATTTGAAGGAGGGCTCCCCATACATGCGAACGGGGGGTGTTATTATTTTTTCACAGAATATGGCCATGTGGGGAATTAAATGAAAGGTCTTGATTAGGGATACTGTGAAATGTAGGAAACTTGGATATAATTCGCATCCTTGCGATGATGAATGAAATGTATGAAACTTGGATATAATTAGCATCCTTGTGGTATTTTTGCGACTATATAAAGAAACGATTCCCAACTGTTGTTACTTTCGCTCATGTTGCTTCCAGGGCAGAGGTGAGGCAAATGACGACTTGCTTCTGCCCTGGACGAAACCGTCAGTCTTTTTTCTTTTTGAATGATTGAGTGCTATGCCCCAAACGAGGGGTCCGAGGAGCAAAAAACGTGAGGATTGGTCTCCATTTGGTCTGGTCCAACATCAAGTGGATGTGGACTTAGGATCCTTCATATCCCAAACTAAAATCTAGCTTTAATCTAGCTTAGACTCAAACTAATGGCAGTTTAAACTTGAATGTAATTCGCAACCTTGTGGTGTTTTTGCGACTATATAAAGGAGTGTTTCCCACCTGCTGTCACTTTCGGTCACGCTGTTGCTACGAGCAAAAGTGAGACAGCGTCTGATGAGTTGCCTCTGCTCTGGACGAAACTGTCAGCCACTTTTCTTTTTGAGTTATCATGTTTTAGAAATTTACAGGAAACTCCCTGAAATTCATTCCAGAAGTATAAAATCTGGCATCAGTATTGCCTGTAGGGCGTAATTCTGAAAAGTTTGAACGGTATCTAACTATTATTGACAAAGTTGTAGGAAGTTTCGCATTTCAAATAATTTTTTTGGCACTCTAAGACGTGTATGACGTCATCATCATATAAAGAGAACTTATATGAACGGCGGAGTCCATGGGGATATTTTAGTTTTCTTTTTTCGGCTTTTTTAGTAATTTGCATATCAGTGTCAATTCTAGAGGTAGACATATATGCGTCATTAGTGTAGCTTGTTGCAGCGGTTTTTGATTTACGAGCATACATATGTTAAATGTGTGCTTTTGTGCACTGAGTCAAGTGGAAATGCGATAAATATATGTATGCATCGTCATGCGGCAATAAGCAATGTTTGTTTATTTATGATGTCTTTGATATGTATGTACATATGTGTAATTTGAACTTTGACATAATATGAAAGAATATTTTGTATTCTTAGCCATGTACGAATGGAAAATCATGCATAGAGAGTTTCTCATATGAGATGAGCACACAAAACGGCCAGCTGTCTCTGTTTTTGATTAACTTCTTCACATTTGTTAATAATATTGAACTCCTAGTGTGAAGCGTATGGAAGTTGCCTATTATCAATACAGCGCTTTCCAGATAAAATTAAAGGGGCTGTAAAGGGCTTTTTAAAAAATTGAGGGCGATTGGATTTTTAACTACATACATTCATCGTTCCCCACATTGGGACACACAACAGACTTCTTATACCTGAAGGATCAAGGTTCCGGCTTCCCGACTTGTTATAATATTGGAAAAATGTAATTTTTCCAATGTGTGTAGTACTTTAAACGCGTTTTTCTTTAAATGACCTATTTATAATCGGTGGCCAAAATTACTCGAACACTGCTGAACCGATGAGCTTAGAAGGCTTATTCAATATACAAAGATGTAGTGTTTAACTGTTCCATTTTTTTTCTCGATAAAAATTGGCCGTTTTATAGCCCAAAACCACCATTTCCTTTAGTGAAAAGTCAAGCTATTAACTTTGACTGTCCGCCATTTTATGAAAAATGCATTTCTTTTCAAATCCTTCGACCAAACCCCAGTTTAGCTAAATCAATTGGCACTTTCTGGTTTAGATGATCCAGTTCTCCAAAATTTGGTTCACCACAAAACATAAAAATAAAAATCCCTTTTGACGGCCATATTACAAATGGCGGTATAATATTTTTCAATAAAAAATTACTGAAAGCTGTTATATTTATGCCCCTTAAGATGATATAATGGTCGTTCAAGAAAATTTTGTAGTTTTCTCAAACAAAAATCTCGAACATCACCTATGTTTGCGTAGTAAATGGACTTTACCCTTTAAGAATCACGTAACAAATATACGAAAATGTTCGGATTGCTTGGCCCCGTTCATTGCTCCATATGAGTGCAGTAGGTAGTTAAGATAAAACAGTATTGACCAACCAAAAAAAAATTGTCAATTAGGGTGATAGAGTGAGCGAATGGGGACAATTTATTTAGGTTTTGTCTGCAGAGCAAAGGTTTTGTCTGCAGAAAAAATCGTGAGAGGGGTCGAAAATGATGATTTATTTTGCTAGCCAGCCGACAAATCTGAAAAAAATTGTGAAGCTGCCTCTTACGGTGTACAGCCCTCAAAATATTCTCCATATCGATATCTGCTCAAATTAAGTTAATAATAGTAGATTACTATATTTTGGAGGAAATTGAGTAAACCTCTTAGCTAATTTAATCTAGAGTTATAAAAATTTGTAGTAATATAGATTCTAATATGAAGCTTGTTATCCCCAAGTTTGATCAAAATTATACTATTACTAAGAAAGTTACAGTAGCTCACAGTTGACTTTACCGTGTAAATTTAATAATAATTGTTGGCGCAACAATCCATATTGGATCAAGGCCTTGAAGTGTGTTAGAGTACTTCATTCAAGACCGTAATAGTACACTACAGGATTACAGTACCCTGTAGGAGGCAATGTGATCAGCATTTCACTCGTCCGAGATTGTTACCCTCATTTGACTCAGGTACTCATTCACAACTGAGTCGACTAGTATCCGATGTCAAATCACGATACAAATTCCACTGCCACCAGCGAAATTTGAACCGCGGCCTTCCGTACGACAGCCTTGTGCTCTAACCACCCAGCTATTCGGACACACCGTGTAAACTTACTGCAACTAAATATCAATATTACACTAAAGCGAGTAGTTTGACATGCTAAACAGTCTACGTACAAATGGGATAGTTTTACACTGAAATATATTCACAGGAGAAACAAACAAAACCTTTCATACCTGAAACGAGCTTCCAGTTTCCCCGACTTGTTTTACAATTAATACCACTATTTAATAAAATCAAAATATTGTTTTTATTCATTTCTACTTATTTTTTATAATTTTTTTTGGAAAAGTGTCTTTCAAAAAGGCGGTTATTGGTCCCGATTATTGCGCCGAAGTTTCCGTTTGAACAAAGGAGATTGTCAGTTTATAGGTATGGAGGGTTTTTCTTTTTTGAAATGTGAAAATATGGCGGCAGTTTGCATGAAGAGTACAAAATTTAGCCATTTTTTTCAACAATTTTCGATAGGAAGATTTAAAAAAAAAATTGCATAGGTATATGAAGAATAGAGAAATAAAATTTTTTTGTAAATTTTACGCTTTGAACGCATTTTTTCTGCATGATTAATTGTTTGTTAATAATTTTTGAGCGATTTTTTGGCGTTTTAGTGTTTTGTGTGAAACTAAACCTTATTAAAATCGATTCAACGTCTATCTGTTTGACCTTATGTGTGTCTTGATAATTTCTCCTATGTAGGGTCGAAAATCACAACCGATACAAGCTACGATGATGAAATTCACGCACGGTTGTTGGCAGCCAACAGAGCCTGTTTCAGCTTACAAAAACTGTTCCGCTCGAAACGTCTCACCATAGGGTCAAAGCTCTTACTGTACAAGACTATGATCTTGCCTTGGGAAAAATTGCGAACTCTTGGCCGGTTGCGAGAGAAAATCCTCCGAAAAATTGTTGGCCCCCTACATGAGGATGAACGATTCCGTAGCCTACACAATGACGAAATCTATGAGCGATACCATGACCGACCGGTTGTGGGAAAAATCCGGCTCAATAGGTTACGGTGGACGGGTCACTTAATCCGTATGGATGAGGATGATCCAGCCCGGAAAGTCTATGTTGGCAATATCTATGGTAGAAAAAGAAGACGAGGCAGACCCTGCATATGATGGAGCGATAGCGTAGGCCAGGACGCCAGACAGCTTTTAGGGATATCGAATTGGTGGACCTCGGCGCAAAACCGGGATGTCTGGAGTTCCTTATTAAAGCAGGCCTAGACCGGATACCGGTTGTTGCGCCGTTGATGATGATGATGATGATGTGTGTCTGTCTGTCACACCCGATTAACTCAGAAGCGGCTGAACGTATTGTCACGAAATTCGGTGAGAACGTGTGTTCTGTGAATCCCTTTACATATAGCAAGTGACGCCATTTTCTGTTGAGTTTAAGGGGGAGGGTTCCAATAATTGTGGAGTATCAAATGGCCAACGGATGGACTCAAACATGAAGCAATGCCTAAGTCTCACACAGAATTGTAAGACGGGTTTAAGTGAGTTGTTGACTAGATTTTTTCAGTGCATATTACATATGGAAAGATATTTCATTGAGAAGTTGCAATAGAAGAGCTTTCCATTGTAAACTTATATCATTTGAACTGAATGTAGTTGACAAAAATTGACAGCAACACCCAAGTCGATCGATAACGACACAAAGGCTGCTCTAGGCTTAATAACAACTTCAAAATTGCTTGAATACTGATCAATTAAGAGGAATTGGAGAGTATGGCCTTCGTTACCGAATGTTACAATGGCTGATAAGAGTTGATAAGAGAATCAAGCTTACTTTGTAGAATTTAGCTGATTTTTGAAATATTAGCATTTCTGTTACACACATTTTTTTATATTTCGGGGGAGGATGTTTAGCTGAACTAAATTAAGACTTGTCTATTGCGATAGTTTGCATTTCTGTCTGTTATTAGAGAATGACGAATAAAATTCTGTACGACCGTGGTTGTTGACTCGAATTTGCATATTTATTCAAAATTTGCTTGTGTACACAGATATATCTAATATGCATATAATAGAAATGTCTAATTATGCATTTGAGAATATGCGGATACTTAGGAATAAATACAAATTCTTCGATATAACTTCTCTGGGCAACACTCAAACATCAATAACGCAAACGGAGCCGTGCTCATATTGAAGAGCACATAAAGCGGATCAGGAGGAGGGGGCATGTAAAACGATAACGAAATTAGCCCAGGACTTTATGAACGACAACGAAAACAACAACAACATGGTAGCATGAACCCGCGTTACAAACCTTCCGAACGGGGAAAGTAATAACGTGGTAACCCCAAAGTTATTGAGAGTTGTTCAACTTGGGTTCATCTAGGATTGGAGGGCTTGCAGTGAGTGCTTTTGAACCGAGTGTTGCCAGACCATAGGCTGTAATCACTGTATCAATTATGCCATCAGGTGAGTCCGCCATAATTCATCCTTTTTCCCATTGTAGAGTGAACTTAAAGACAGACTATAGTTGCGATGAAAGGCATTCATGTTAGCAGGAGGATATTAAGTCAGGGATGACTAGATACTGGAGCTTTCGTATGTGAGAAGGAGAGAAAGGAAAATGATGGAGAATTACAATCTTCTGCACCAATTGATTAGCAATTACAATATTTCCATCGACGTGGAAGTGAGGGGGTGAATGAATTGTTGAGTATGATATGATGTCATGAAGTGTGGATGATTTGTAAGGAGCCACCGCTGCTCGTCTGTCGATAATTGGGAAACTTAACGCGTACTTAATCATCTAATTATGAAACTCACTGGGTGTGCTTCACGGCTTTAGACAGGTTCTTGAATAGATGTTTACGTACCTACAGAAAAATTTCAAAGATTTACGACATCATTTAAGTCCCCCGAAATGAGATTGAATTGATTTTTATAGGGGAAATGTATCATTTTTCATCAGGTAAATCGCCATGTACGCTTATAATTATGCATGCAATATGTATTGCGTCTATTCTGAATATGTATGAAGATACATTTCACATTTGCACAATTACCGGTCCAAATTGTAGCCCATATCTATATTCGTCGAAAATGATTGCGTTAATGTGCATCAACCGGGACAATTTAGCCCCCTTTTTCAATTGCTTCATAAATCATTCGTCTTGGTCCCTAGTTTCAAAATGTATGAAAACATATGTAATATGCACGCACATTTTTACACGATAAAAAAATTAGAAATCTCATTCCAGTTAAATAAAGCCAGTGAAAATCACAAGAGAAAACGAAACATTTTTTTAACTATCAAATCTCTTAATTATTATGATAGACAAACAGAAATATTCTAAAAAATTGAAGCCGTAAGGTTTGAAATTAGCAAGTGGGGGAAAACGAAAAAAGCCCACTTGACGAAATACAGAGACTAGGAGGTAATCAACTATTAACTCTTCTGTGGGTCACTGCAATTAGCTTTCTGAACTTAATACGAACTTAATATGAATTCCAATTTAATTTTGTATTGGCGAAGTTATTGGCCAAGATTTAGGCCAAAATATGAGTATTAGTCTTCTCCAGGTAAGTTGTTAAGGTTTTGTTTGCAAAACAAAACCTTATTAAACTCGGTTCAATGTCTGTCTGTCTTTTTTTTTTTGAGAAGGTGGAAATCTTTAAAAGTCACCGGTCTGGACACACCAGTGTGTGGGATTTTTACCCACTAAAACCATCCCCGACTCCATCCCTGCCCCGCGGAACCACCATAAGGTATTACATCACGGGGCGGAGTCAGCTCACTCTAGCTTAGTCATCTTTCTTCTATACGCGGCACACGTGACCGCGGTTTTCTCCTCTCCTCTGCTTTTCGCAGTTTATTTTGGATAGATGCGATCATGGAGTTGACCGCATCCCAATTCTGTTGATGTGCTAGCATTTTCGGCACCAGATTTTCTGGTATCAGCACCTCTCCTAGAGTCTCCTCTAGATCTCGGACAGTGGAAGAATATATGCTCTGGGTCCTCTGGGACTCCATCGCAATTTGAACAGTCGGGTGAGGTCTCCAATTTAAACCTGGAAGGTATTAGAGATATCCTCCATGCCCCGTGAGAAACTCGATGAAATTATAATTAATCTCACCGCGTCGTCTCTCCAACCACTCCTTGATGGCAGGAATGAGCCTGTGAGTCCACCGACCCTTTCCCGAGCGTTCCCACCGCTCTTGCCATCTATTAATGGATCTCTCCCTCTCAGTCTTCTTCGTCCGCGATGTGAAAGAGGTTGGCTGCACATTGTATATGTTCGCCATCTCATCTGCCAAGATGCCAATCGCCATCATGTCTGGCTGTCTGTCTGTCACAAGCACTTTTCTCAGAAATGGCTATGGCGATTGACACGAAATTTGGTAAGAAGGTGGAAACTGTGGCCCCCAGATTTGCAGTGAGTGATACCCTTCTAGGTTGAATTTAGGGGGGGATCTCCATACATTTAAAGGGGGGGTGTAACATTTTTTATTCACCGAATATAGTCATGTGGGGCATCAAATGAAAGGTCTCAATTAGTGCTTTTCGAAGCCGGTCTAAGTTTTGAGATTTGTTAAAGAGGCGGGGAGTGGGAGGGGTGGAAAGTGATGATTTCTTTAACGAACCCTTTCTCAGAAACTACCCAACCGAAAAATCTGAATCTGAATCATGAAGCTGCCTCTATATGGTGCTTAGGCCTCAAAATACTCTCCATATCGATATCTATTCAAATTAAGTTAATTACAGTATATTACCATATTTTTGGGGAAATTGAGTAAAACCCCCCCTAAGTTCATCCCAGAGTTATAGAAGTTGGTAGTAGTATAAAATATAATATGAAGCATACGATCCCCAAGTTTGATCAAAATCATACTACAAAGTTACAATAGCTCAAATTTGACTCTCCCCTGTAAATTTACTGCAACTTAATATCAATATCACATTGAAGTGGGTAGTCAGACATGCTAACTGCAAATACATAACGGGCTACGTTCAAATGGAATAGTTCCACACTTAAATATACTTACAGAAGAAGCAAACAAAACCTTTCATACCTGAAGCGCTCAGTTTCCGGTTTCCTGACTTGTTGAATTCTGAAAGCCTCCTTGCCACGGAATCCAAGAAATTTCTCTGACGATAAGCCGATTTTTCTTCCTTACCACATTTCAATGCAGTCTTTCCCTCTAAATCATTGAATGGAGTCACCTGATTTTATGTTTTCCACTGGATATTACACTTCAAGGCTACTTTTCCACTATTTTTTCTCTCTCTTTATTACCCATTACAGAGATAGTAGGCTAAGAAGTTTTATTCTAATTTTGGTATCCACGGTCCCAGCTGAGTTCGAATGCATCTTAACATCTGAACGTGATATGCATATGCAAAATAAATACTAATACGATTTGGAAGAAGTATACCAGAAAGCTCTCACCTTGTTACCAAGTTTCCTGATGCCGATAATATTAGGGCTAAATTCAACATTCAGTCATCTAAAATTGATTCTGCAAGTAAATTACATTTTCTATGGGAAGAAGAATAATCCGCCCTGTGAGTTGGGCTTAAGAATGTATAGATAGAATTTTGTGGGTTAGCAACCTATAAATTTTGGAACTTCATTGCTCCCAAAACGTAAACAACACGTCAGAAGGAGAGTGACTTCAAGGCTACGACTTTTGTCGTTGAAAACGGATTATGATTGGTTTCTGGAATGTGTGCACTTTCCTGGAAAACGGTAGCGAGGGTTCTCAGAATGTTCACTTTTTCCAAGTTGAGTGGGAATTCCAACGATATACACATTGGACATGCTTTACCTAAGCGACATAAGATGGTGGGACTATGGAGAATACTTCTCTCTCTCTCTCTTGCCACACTAATGATAGAACACGCGGATCCAGTGTCGGGTTGATTCTGACGGTTATTCGGGTCCAGGTTAACAAGCATCATAACCGCACAATTCTACGCATAAACGGAGACTTCTGATGTAGTGGAGAAAAATGCTTTCTTCGAGTAATTATACGTAGTTCAGGAGAGGCTTCCTAAAGGTCGCATTGTGATCGTGATGGATGGTCTGAATGCCAAGGTGGGCTCCGACTACACCTTGCTCGTACAAGTGATAAGAAAGCACATCTTGGCGACCGGAATAATAATGATGGGAGGTTTTTCCACCACCTCCTCATTGATAGTACATTGTTCGGGCACAGAGCCTGCCATAAGGTCAGTTGGGTTTTAATTGACCGACGTCGTACGAGCAATCAAATTGACCAATTCTTGATCAGAAGTAGATTTAGGAGAGGGATCACCATCTCATGGTCGCTTACGATCGCTTGCGTGTTACGTCCATCACTTCTCGCAGTGTTGGGGAGCTGTAACCTCTTAATTTCGACTTCGACTATTTGTATGATCCAATCGTCGTTTGACAGTGGGAGAGCTATCTAGCCGATCGGACGGCAGATATACTGAATAACCCTCTGGAGAATATCGATGAACATTAGACTGCCATCAAAAATGTTCTCTTGTTGGGTGTTACATAGGTCGTCGGCCTTGTCCTGAAGGGGCGTCATAAGATTTCGCTGATTGCGGAATCGTGGAAATGGATCGATGAATGGAATCACCGCCTTGATCCCGAAAAGTTCAGGATAGTGTACGCCGTGACAAGAGAGAATGTTATGGCACTGGTGAAGGAAACGGAAAATGCCGCAGAACCCAATGATTTCAGAAGTGTATACCATATTTCGAAAAAGTTTGTAAGTGGTCGCAAATCTTTCGGTGGCCCTATGAAGAACGTCAACGGTTGACTTCTCATCTATGATGGTTCCTAACCATATTATATCCGGTGATATTTTCCCCCTCTCGTGGTTGAAATGTCTAGTCACCGTAGCATGCGAATACGGACTGCTGTTCCATACTGAAGAGAAATGATTTTGCCCATTAAACTGAGCAAAGTCCTCTCCTTTCTCTCCTCCTCTCCCTGCAGAGACGCTCTTCCAGGCATCTGCAGTCACTGCAGACCTTCCACTCCCAGAGAGTGGAAGAAATGGACGATCGCTAAGATTCCAAAAAAGGGCACCCGTTTCGAGTGTAGCAACTAGAGTGGTATCCGCACCCTCCCTGCTGTAGCAAAAATAATGCTTATCATAAAATAATCCTGGAACGCATCAAAGAACCTCTCGAAAGCATGATTGTAAGAGAGAAGGCGGTTTTCCGCTTGCGATTCTGCTGCATTGACCACATGAACCCCCTACGGATCATTTTGGGACAGTGCGCGGACCTCTTCATCGATTTCGAGAAAGCTTTCGATAGAGTGAAGTGGGAGTATAACTGGAGTGCTCTGCACAGAAGGGGAACTAACAGCCATTATCGGAGCGACATATGATGGTGCAGAATGTCAAGTAGTGGACCGAGGTAAAATCTCAGTGGATTTTGAGGTCTAGTCTATCAGGGTTGCATCCTGTTACTGATTATTTCTTCTTGTTATCAGTGACATTTTCCATCCTGCGTTGTGCGGAAGACGTCGAAGAATTCAATGGACGACTAGATCTTTCTTCAAATACCTAGACTACCCTGATGATATCTGTTTGCTCTCTTATCAGGTCATGGGCCTTGGAAAACTGCTTCTGGATTTAGAAAGAGAAACAAGCTGAGTTGGACTGAAGATAAACACCAACAAAAGCAACGCTCTCAGTCAAACAGGTCATTGTACTTTCATTATTTGCATTAATAGGCTTAGTATCGAAGGGGTTATTAAATTTAGGAAGCATGGTTTCTTCCGACAGTGTCACCGAACTGGACTGTGGCCGACGCATAACGAGCAGTAGATCCGTTTTCGCTGCCTGTCTAAAATTTTCAAATGCAGTTATTACAACACCAGGATCAGGTTGAGACTGTTCTGTGCTAGTGTTCTCTCAATGTTGCTATATGAGAGTAGCACATAGAAAGTGGATTCGACTGTTACTCAAAAGCTGCACGCCCCCGTCAACACCTGTCTGCGTCGTATCATCGGAGTACGTTGGCCTCGAATGAACTCGGTCGTTACACTGGCCTGGTACTAATACGCATTGCGATAGGAAGACGGAAGTGGGATTGGATAGGTCACACATTGGGGAGGCGCGACGACAGTGGAATTGACGTTTCCAAAATGGCCTACGAGCGGGTCGCCCCAAGGGGACTTGTTGTAACTTAGTAGTGGAGGGGTGCGAGCGTCGTGGAAAGTTGTGGTGGAAGCTGAAAGGTATTCCAGGCAATCGCGAATGATGACGCGTAGGTGCGGCTGACACGCTGTACCCCACCAAGGCCGAATTGTTTTCGTCATCAACGGCGTAACAACCGGCATTCGATCTAGGCCTGCCTTAGTAAGAAACTCCAGACATCCCGGTTTTGCGCCGAGGTCTACCAATTCGATATCCATAAAAGCTGTCTGGCGTCCTGGCCTACGCATTCGTTCCATGTCATGCAAGGTCTGCGACGTCGTGTTTTTCTACCGTAGATATTGCCCTTATAGACTTTTCGGGCTTAGTAAGAAACTCCAGACATCCCGGTTTTGCGTCGAGGTCCACCAATTCGATATGCATAAAAGCTGTCTGGCGTCCTGGCCTACGCATTCGTCCCATGTCAGGCAGAGTCTGCAGCGTCGTGTTTTTCTACCATGGATATTGCCCTTATAGACTTTTCGGGCTGGATCATCCTCATCCATTCCGATTGGGTGACCCGCCCACCACAACCTATTGAGCCGGATTTTATTCACAACCAGACGGTCATGGTATCACTCATCAATTTCATCGTTATAGAAGCTACGGAATCGTCCGTCATGTAGGGGGCCAAAAATTCTTCGGGAGATTCTTCTCTCGGACGAGGCCAAGAGTTCACAATTTTCCTTGCTATGAGCCCAGGTCTTCGAGAAATAGAAGGGGAAGGGGAATGACAAAATTATTTTCCTGTAAAGTAAAAGCTTTCATCCTATGATGAGACGTTTCGAGCAGAACAGTTTTTGTAAGCCGAAATAGACTCTGCCGTCTGTCAACAACTGTACGCGGCTTTCACCGTCATAGCTTGATCAGTTGTGATTTTCGAACCAGGATAGGAGAAATTATCAATTCTTCCCAGAACCTCAATATAGTCAGCGTAGGGTCAGGTTGGGTGGAAGTGAAGAGGGTAGACCATCCAGGATAGGAGAAATTATCAACGGGTGTTCTTCCCAGAACGTCAATATCGTCAGCGTAGGGTCAGGTTGGGTGGAAGTGATGGGGGTGGTGCCTGTTGCATTAACACCTGCGTCACGGATTACTTTTTCCAGGGCCAGGGTGAAGAGGACGCATGATATGGCATCCCTTGTCTTAGACTGTTGTTGATGTTGAATGGTCTCGAGGGTGATCCTGCTGCTTTTATCCAACCTTGCACTTTGATCAGGGTCAGTCTAGGCAGTCTTATTAATTTCGTCGGGATACTGAATTCTCCTATGGCTAAGGTCCATATTCCAACATTTTTACCATCGCTTGGCGCACAAAGGAAATCTGATCTACTGATCTACTGATCTACTGATTTGCCTGTAGTGAAGCCTCGTTGGTATGGGCCAATGATGCTCTAGGGTTATGAGGCAATCCGACGTAGCAAGAAAGCGGAGAATATTTTATAGATAATACTCAGCACAGTGATATCTCTACAATTGTTGCACTACGTGATATCTCCCTTTTTATGTATGGGGCAGATAAAGCATCGCTGCCAGTCGTCAGGCATTGATTCGCTGTCCCACACCTTGAGTATAAGTTGACGAACCTCCATATTTAACTAATTCGGCTGTAATTCCATTGGGTTTTGGCGACTTATGCTTTTTAAGCAGATGGATTACACGGACTGTTTCTTCCATGCTTGGTGGAGGTCACATTTGTATGTCACCTCCAGTTTGTTGGATCTTCATCTTACCGATATTTTGGTTGTTGAGCAGTTCATCAAAGTGCGCAACCTACAGCTCCAACTGTTGGAAATCAAATTTCCCTGATTCTCTCGGCAGGACGACCTTCATGATATAATTTTTTGGTAAAACTTGGGCGCCAGGTGCGTTTGCTCTCCATACTTCTCTAGTTGGCAGACTTGTTGTTCCTCCCAGGCTTCCCTTTTCTGTCTATGAAGTCGCTTCTCCCTCGACGGAGTTCGTTATAGGCGTGCTCGCGTTCTTTGCGAGTACAGCATTGTTCGGTAAATGGCATTTGTCCTTTCCATTGCTAGTTCACATTCATCGTCAAACCAGCCTTTCCGACTGGGGCCAAATACGTTTGTGGCCGTATCATTGATAACGCCCTTCAGATGGTTGTGAAGATCATTTGTTGATGCTTCATCTGCAGGACATCTGTTAGCTGCGGTTATTGTGGCATCCATTTTCCCCTTATAGGTGTTATGAACGGCTGTGTTGAGAGGGGATTGTAGGTTGTGTTGTAATTCGAACCTGGAGCATTATGTCAACGAGATGGTGATCCGAGTCAATATTGGCCTCCCTATATGCTCTGACATTCATCAAGGCTCAGAGGTGGCGAGGTTCAATCAACATGTGGTCAATTTAGTTGAAAGTGATCTCAGCTGGAAGGGCCCACGTTTGTTTGTGGACCACTTTCTGCGCATACTAGGTACTTCCAAACGACCATTTCGTGCGGTACTGCTAACTGAATAATTCGCAGTCCATTATCACCGGTATCCTTAAGTAAACAATGGCAGCCAACGTATCGCCTGAATACGGGCTCCTCCCCTGCTTGGCTGCCGGTCGCTTATGTTTTGAAAGTCGATAACAGCATGTTTAATTTTTTGGCTGACTAAGAAACCTACTCCGAGCACATGGTTTACTAGATGGCCACTATATTATATGGTGTATTGGCTTTTCTCCAGGAAACCGGACCCTGTACAGCGTATTTCTTGCAACGCTGTTATATCAACTTTATATTGGGACAGAGTATCGGCTTTCGGTCTGTACAAGGAGCGCATTTTCAATGAAAAAATCCCTTCGTGGCTTTGTAATTCCGGTGTTCCGTGTAGGGTTGTCGGCCCTACCTAACCCCCAACTTGGAGGAACAGTTGGTACGGTTTCTCCCGTTTTTAGTTGCGGGAGACTCGTCTTTACCCTTCTCCATATTCAGTTTTTCATTAAGAAAGAACTCCCAGCGATCACCACGTGGAGGTGGAGGTAAGGTTTGGTAGTAAAGCTATTGGTGTTGGTTCAGCAGACTTTTTGCAGGTTCTATGCCCAATCGTAGGTACCAATCCACATTTCTCACCAATGCTACGCTTTGACCGCCTTTCAGTCGTCAAATCCGGCGAACTACCGGTGGCCCATTTTCCATTAAGCCATAGATGTCTGATTCATTTTGTGCAATACTGATCGGTCTATGGTGAGGAAAAGGGAACCCCGGTAACCCGGGGATGTCCTAACAGAAAAAAATAACTAAAAGCACATGCTTGTTCAATACCTCATATCTGGGATAAGAAGGCCACCCGAGGTGAAAAGTACCGAGGGATCCGACCGTACCATTTATGACTTCAATCATAGACCTCAAGTTTAATAAATATGGTGGTGATGCTTATATCTAAACTATTTCTTATATATGCAGTTATCATAGACTAATATTTATTTCCTTTTTTTTCAAGCTCCGCATAATCTACAATTTTTTACTTCAGACAAAGCTGGAAAATAGAACGAGGTACGCCCCAGCGAATCCTTGTAAAATAACATGTATACAAGAAGCCAAGCGAGGAGCCAACTTAATTTATTAAAGTTGCCCTTTACTCTCTGGCCAATTTTTCAGGAATTCGGTTTCGGTAATGTTCCTGCTCGACAAGTCATTGGTGGCTCCACTTCCATTATTTCCTTTAGTGGAGAAAATGAATCAGTGGCAGGACACCCTGTAATTACTGGGCACTATCGAAATATTGTCAGTTCGCCGCATAATTACAATTCTTGTCCACCCACTAGGGGCCAAATGCAATAAGTTTTCAAATTTATCAATTACAGGCAGGACTGGGAGCGAGGGTGGTAGTTTGAGTAACATGTTCTATAACGCACAACATCCACTTTGAAATCCGGAATTAACCTAGCAATGAAATATTCATGATTAGGAGCCCTTGAGGACACACTAGCAACACGAAATTCCACTGAAAGCCAGTCTGTGCTTCTCTTCTCACACATGGAAAGACTAACATAGTTCAAACAGTGATGCGCAACTACTGTGAGTAAATGCATAGATATATCTAGTTTTGGAATCGAACGACGCAGATGATGGCTTATCGATAAGGCCGTAGATTTTGTGAAATATTCCATGAGCGAAGGAATTAATTTCCAATTTTTATTTAAGACTTATATTTGCGTGTTTCGGGACGCAGGAAGTTTGTTTTCCAGGAAAATCTCAATAACTCGCGCAAGCAAATTATAACATACCGGAATGGGACGTGAAATCTACAATAGAAGGGCGTACGCCAGCCTTTGCTAGGGCAGCGCTGCATTAAACGAAGTCACGCTAGTCATAGTTCATTATTATTGGCCTTCATGCACCGACCAGCCCCAGTAGTAATGAATAAAAAATTAATGACCGGATGGCGAGCGGGTTGGCGAGAGTTGTTCATTTTCCCATAGGCGCCTCGATGAAGCACTCGGACTTTTCCAAACGTAGAGTTGCCGGAGCGGATTTGCTGGTTGGAGTCGGAAAGCCAGCCAGCCATCAGCGTCAGTAGGTGGATTTTCATTGTTAATTATTTCCAAACAAGATAAGATAAGCTTCAAGGTGAGGTCGCGGAGCATCGAAGCCTCTGCATTTGGCTTCAGATTCCAGCTCCGAGGTGAACTGCAATGTATTGCACTGGGTAGACCTCGCCTCATTTCACATTCTGTGCACGCGCTCATTTTCGAGCATAGCCTGCCTGTCGCTGGTACATTTTCGTTGGTCGACGGCATTTACCTGGGATTATGGGGATGAGCTCACCTCACGTCTTGCATTTCGAATCGGTTGTTTAGCAGCAAGTCTTGGAATCCAACTGATTCTTGGTATCAGTGCTTTTGTGTTTCCCTTTTTTATCACTTTAATGCTGTATACATACCGAGCTGCAAGGTTATATGCCTGTTTGGTTTTTCCATAATTAGGAGATTATTTTGATGTAAAATGTTTAATTCAGTTCCGATTTGTAACTGCTTTAGGCTACTATGTAAAAGGATATATGTAAGTCGAGCGTTGTTCTTGTTTGTGTTTTCTTTCATTTTAATCATATTCTGGTATGTATAACAAGACCATAATTTTTGTTCTAACCCAATCCCTCCACCATAATCATAATAATACTAAAGACGTAACAATTCACGGTTATTACCCTGATTTGACATTCAGGTACTCATTGACAGCTGAGGCAACGGGATTAAGAAGGTGATGCTCAAGTAACGGCGCTATCGAATTTCATCAGTTTTAGCTAGCAACACATACAATTTCGATTTTCAGCTAATAGGGAACGCCACTAAATACACCTGTAAGCTGTACCCCTTACCAGCAATGCCATTGTCGCCCCTTCTTAATCTATGACCTATGCAGCCGCCATCCGATCAAATCGCCCACGGGTGACTGGTCTGTGCGCCGGCTAAGTTATTTGTTCGAAATATGATAGTATCAGGCCAACGTATTCTGATGATACGTCGCAGACAGGTGTTCACGAAGACTTCGAGCTTTCGAGTGAGAGTGAAGGTCACTTCTTATCTGCTACTCTCTTAGCACCTCTAGCACAGAAAGGACACTAGGACAGAACAGTTTCAACTTGAGCTTAGTGTGCAGATAACTGCATTTCCAGATTTTAGACAAGGAAGCGAAAGTGGATATAGCGCTGTTAATGCGACGCCTTCGATGCTTTGCCCATTAATGCAGATAGGGAGAGTGCAACAATCCGTTAGTCTTAGACCATTGCTTTTCCTCCATCCAACTCTATTTACCTTTGCTGCTAAATACATAACTATATGGCACCCGGTAAGAAAGTAAACGTATGTCATTCAGCGTAGTCGAGGTGTTTGAGGAAAGATGTGAAAGTCCATTGAACTCCTCCACGTCTTCCGGACAAGGCAGCATAAGGAATGTCACTGATAGCAAGAAGAAATCATATCGGCTACCTCGTTGCAGCACGTGACATTTTGCGCCATCATATGTCGCTCTGATACTAACTAGTAGTTTCTCAGGAATGGTCCTCCTGCGTGGAGCACGTCAGTTGAAAGCTTTTTCGAAACCGATGAAGAGCAGATGACCCAAAGATCTAAAATTCTGCACACTGTGGCAAGATAATCCGTAGGTTGTGGAGGTTTGTAAATGTAAGAGCGAAAATCAGTCTGCCCTTTGTCGATCAAACTTTGAAGATGTTCTTTGATGCGTTACTGAATTATTTTAGCTATTAGATTTGCAACGGTATGGAACGCATAGATATCCCCAAAATTGTCACACTTAAAACGAGTGCCCTTTTTTGGAGTCTTAACGATAATTCCTTCTTAAACCCTCTGAGAAACGTCTCGGATTCCCAGTATTTCTGTATAAGTGGAAATAGCAGATCTGGTGGAACCGCAGGAACAGCGATAAATAACTCTGCGGAAGGACAGTCGAAACTAGAGGCTTTACTCCGATAGAATAAATTGACGGCCGAGATAATTTCTCTCTTGTTTGGAGGAACCGTCCGTATCCCATCTTACGGTGAGGTGCCAAACTATACACAACCGCCGAAACTTCATCGGATGCCATCATAAATAAGAAGATGACCGTTAGCAGCAGATCGCTTTTAGATGTGTCTGAACCCCCTGTTACGATGTTACTCACTGAATGCAAAGGAATTCACAATTCCCACCTTTCTACTAAGTTGCATATCATTAGGAGTAACGGTTTCTGAGAAAATAAGTGTAACAGACAGATAGACAGATATATGAAGGGGCAGACAGACAGTAAAAAGTAGGCGGACAGCCACAAGGTGGTAATTTCGACAAATTACTGATTAAGGTAGTCTGGGAATATCCAATCTTTTCGGAAGAGAATATTTCGTGCAATTAGTCATGTTGCTTGCTCTGCCAAAAGCTCTTAGACTGGTAACAAATTCTGCGAAGAGATTTTGCATACTTGATAATTATTCCCGTTCTGCTTTCTATTTTCTATTTACTCTTTTTGTTTCAGTTGCCATATGCATATTATTTACTGGCGGCGGTGATAATGTGAATGATAGAATCAAGTTTACATGACTTTTAATCGCTTTCTACGTTATTAGCTTCGCTATATTATTTATTTAATTTGCATGTCCAGATTCCCCGTATAAACAAGGAGGGTTTGAGTCAATGTACCTAGTACTATCCTTAGTAAAATAACAAGTCGGGATACCGGAAACCGGGCACTTCGGATATAAAGGTTTTGTGTTCGTACATAGCTAAGAATGGTGGTCAAAGGGTAGTATAGGTCCCGGGGCGAAACGTGGATTGGTACCCACGATGGAGCATAAAACCTGGGAAATGCCTGCTGAACCAACACCAACAGCTCTACTACCAAACCCTATCTCCACCTCCACGTGGTGACCGCTGGGAGCTCTTTCTTAACGAAAAGCTGCAGACGGAGAAGGATGAAGGCGAGTCTCCCGCGCCTAAAAACGGGACAAATTGTACCAACTGGTCCTCCAGGTTGGGGGTTGGGTAGGGCTGACAACCCTACACGGAAAACAACCGTTACGAAGCCACAACAGGAGCCTCGGATAGGACGGATATTAAAACGACGGACCCGGCAACGACAAAGGAACAACGATTTGCGCATTTTCTCATGGAACGTGCGCTCCCTGTACAGAGATGAAGCTGATAAGCAGCTAGCCGATACCCTGTCCCAATATAGGGCTGATGTAACAGCGTTGCAAGAGATGCGATGGACAGGGACCGGTTTCCTGGAGAAGAGCCACTACACCATATATTATAGCGGCCATCCAGTAAACCATGTGCTCGGAGTAGGTTTCTTAGTCAGCCAAAAAATGAAACCTGCTGTTATCGGCTTTGAAAGTATAAGCGAACGGCTATGCACTCTGCGCTTGCGAGGCAAGTTTAGAAATATAAGCCTCATAAACGTTCACGCCCCTACAGAGGAGACTGCAGAGTCGGAGAAGGATACCTTCTACGAGGCAGTAGAAAGAGCCCTCGAAGCCTGTCCCAGATATGATATCAAAATCATACTTGGGGATTTCAACAGCCAAGTAGGGAAGGAGCCCGTATTCAGGCGATACGTTGGCTCCCATAGCTTACACGAAAAAACAAATGATAACGGACTGCGGACTATTCAATTAGCAGGGTCACACGAAATGGTTGTTGGAAGTACCTGGTTTGCGCGGAAAGCGGTCCACAAACATACGTGGGCCTCTCCAGACGGGACCACTTTCAACCAAATTGACCACGTGTTGATCGAACGCCGCCACCTCTCAGCCTTGATGAATGTCAGAACATATAGGGGGGCCAATATAGACTCGGATCACTATCTCGTTGGCATGGTGCTCCGAGCTCGAATAACAATACCATCTAGAATCCCCTCTGACAATCAGGTGAGAGTGAACACTGAAGCCATCCACAACACAACCCTCCGCGACACCTATAAGAGGGAAATGGATGCCGCAATAACCGCAGTCAATAGAGGACCTGGAGATGAAGCATCAACTAATGATCTTCACAACCACCTGAAGAACGTTATCATGGATACGGCCACAAATATACTTGGCCCCAGCCGCAAAAGGAGTCGGAACGGCTGGTTTGACGATGAATGTAAGCTAGCAACGGAACGGAAGAATGCCGCATACCGAGTAATGTTGCATTCTCAAAGAACGCGGGCACGCGCAGAGACTTATCACGAACTCCGTCGAGCGGAGAAGCGACTTCACAGACGGAAAAAGGAAGCCTGGGAGAACCAACAAGTCTGTGAACTAGAAAAGTACAGGGAGCAACCGCACCAGGCGCGGAAGTTTTACCAACAAGTCAGCAGGATGAAGCCTTATACACCTCGATGCTCATCCTGCCGAGACAAAGAGGGAAATCTGATTTCCGACAGAATGGGCATATTAGAGCGATGGGTTGAGTACTTTGATGAGCTACTGAACAACCAGAACATCGGCGAGTTGGAGGTCCCGCCAACTGAAGACGACGGACAAATACTGCCACCACCAAGTTTAGGAGAAACAGTCCGTGCAATTCATCGGCTAAAAAATCATAAGTCGCCAGGAGCCGATGGAATTACAGCCGAATTGGTTAAATATGGAGGCGACCAGTTACACCAAGTGGTTCATCAACTTGTGCTCAAGGTATGGGACAGCGAATCAATGCCTGACGATTGGCAGCGAGGCATAATCTGTCTCATACATAAAAAGGGAGATATCACACAGTGCAGCAATTATAGAGGTATCACGTTGCTGAGTACCATCTATAAGATATTCTCCACTATCTTGCTAGGCCGGATAGCCCCATACGCCCAGAACATCATTGGCCCATACCAAAGAGGCTTCACTCCAGGCAAATCAGCAACAGATCAGATTTTCTCTCTGCGGCAGGCGATGGAAAAACTGTTGGAATATGGACAACAGTTGCACCATCTGTTCATCGACTTTAAAGCCGCCTATGATAGCATAGCCAGGGTAAAACTGTACACGGCCATGAGAGAATTCGGTATCCCGACGAAATTAATAAGACTGACTAGGCTGACCCTGACCAATGTGCGAGGCCAGATAAAAGCAGCAGGATCACTCTCAAGACCATTCGACATCAACAACGGTCTACGACAAGGGGATGCGCTATCATGCGTCCTCTTTAACCTGGCCCTCGAGAAGGTGATCCGTGATGCTGAGGTGAATGCAAGAGGTACGATCCTCTTCAAGTCCACCCAACTACTGGCCTATGCTGACGATATCGACATCATGGGAAGAACCACCCGAGACGTTCAAACTGCCTTCATCCAGATCGAGCAGGCGGCGCGAGATCTTGGGCTGCACATCAATGAAGGCAAGACAAAATACATGGTGGCAACGTCAGCACCGAAGACGAATCAACCAACAACATCAAACCGCACTGGTCAAACACAAGCACGAACAAGAATAAGGATAGGGGAATACAACTTTGAGACCGTTGACAATTTCTCCTATCTAGGGTCGAAAATCACAACCGATAACAACTACGATGAGGAAATCCGCGCACGGTTGTTGTCAGCCAACAGAGCCTACTTCAGCTTACAAAGACTGTTCCGCTCGAAACGTCTCACCATAGGGTCAAAGCTCTTACTGTACAAGACTATGATCTTGCCAGTCCTCATGTATTCCTCGGAAACTTGGGTTCTTAGCAAGAAAAATTGCGAACTCTTGGCCGCGTTCGAGAGAAGAATCCTCCGAAGAATTTTTGGCCCCCTACATGAGGATGGACGATTCCGTAGCCTACACAATGACGAAATCTATGAGCGATACCATGACCGTACGGTTGTGGATAAAATCCGGCTCAATAGGTTACGGTGGGCGGGTCACTTAATCCGTATGGATGAAGATGATCCCACCCGGAAAGTCTATAAGGGCAATATCTATGGTAGGAAAAGAAGACGAGGCAGGCCCTGCCTAAGATGGAGCGATGGCGTGGGCCAGGACGCCAGACAGCTTTTAGGGATATCGAATTGGTGGACCTCGGCGCAAAACCGGGATGTCTGGAGTTCCTTATTAAGGCAGGCCTAGACCGGATACCGGTTGTTGCGCCGTTGATGATGATGACATAGCTAAGAATACAAAATATTCCGTCAAATTTTGCCAAATTTCAAGATCCACATATGTATAAATAAATCAACGACATAAATATTGTGTTCATCCTTAATAAACAAACATTGTCTATTACACATGACGATGCAGTAATAGACATATATGTGTGCATCTAAGTTGTGTAACGCATCTTCAAGCATTTCCACTTTACTCCATGCACAAAAGCATACATATATCTATTAGGCACATAAATTAAAAACCGCTGGTAACCAGAACACACATGTCTATTACTACCGGCAAGCTTTATTAGCATATACATATACATACACTTGTCTACCTGGAGTAATTGACACTGAAATGCAAATAACTAAAAGAAGTCAAAAAAGGAAAACTAAAACTTTCCCACCAGCCCACTGTTCATATAATTTCGCTTCATATGATGATACATGGCTTGGGTGAAATGCGAAACTTTGACCTCCTACAACTTTGTTAGTAATAGTCGGATTGCTTTCAGGATTATGTCCTATATTATGCTGAGGTCAAATTTTGTACTCCTGTGATGAACTTAAGGGGGCTTTCCGGTAAATTTTCAAAACAGGGTAATATACTATTATTAACTTTATTTGTGCAGATATCGGACTGGGATGTATTTTGAGGCCTTGATGAATCACAGTGATTTTTTTCCAGATTTTTCGGTTGGGTAGGTTCTGATAACAAAACCTGTTTCACTTTTTGGGACACACATGTGCCCTATCTGCCCTACGTTTCACCCAATATCTAAAAAAAGATCAATTTCGAAAAGTACTAATTGAGATCTTTTATTTGGTATCATACATGATCATGTTCACTCTTTCACTCTTCTTTCGCAAGTGTGGGGAGCCCTCCTTAGAATTCAATACCAAATGGCGCCACTCCCCGCATGTAAACGGACACACAGACAGGGGACAGGCAGACATTGAACTGATTTTAATCAAGTTTTGTGTTTACATGAAAACTTTAAAATGAAATGGTGGCATCGGGGAAAGAAATAAATAAAATGTAGTTAGATTGCTGAATACTTCCTCATCTTTCTTATTGATAGGCAATGCGATAGAATAAGAAAGCGTATTGAATGCCTCTAAACAAAATGATCATGTCGTTTAATAAAGGTTGAAAAAAAATCTGGGCCGCCCACTAAAATTGACGTACATACAGGCCTTATAAAACAAGTCAAGAAACCGGAAGCTGGGCGCTTCAGGTATGAAAGGTATTTCTTTTGTAAACACATTTGGGTAGGCATTTGTCCCATTAGTACCTAGCACGTAATATATACAAATATTATTTGAGAATATCCACCTTTGCGTAATATTGACATTCAAAGTCCTGAATTTGCACAGAAGCGACAACTTTGGCCTATTATAAATTTGATAATAATAGTGCAGTTTCTTGCAAGGTAGGATCATACTCAATATTATAGTCTACATTGCTGCAAAATTGCATGATTCTAGGATGAACTTAAGAGGGGTTTACAGTCAATTACTAAAAATTATTGTAACGTATTATACTATTATTAACTTTATTTGGACCTGGGTACCATATAGTGACACCCTCCTGGTTTTTTTAAGGTTTTGTGTAGACACAAAACCTTATTAAAATCGGTTTACTGTCTGTCTGTCTGTCTGTCTTTTTTTTTTTTTTTTTGAGGAGGTGGAAATCTTCAAAAGACACTGGTCTGGACACACCAGCGTGTGGGATTTTTACCCACTAAAACCACCCCCGACTCCCTCCCTGCCCCGCGGAACCACCATAAGGTATTACATCACGGGGCGGAGTCAGCTCACTCTAGCTTTGTCAAATTTCTTCTATACGCGGCGCACGTGACCGCGTTTTTCTCCTTTCCTCTGCCTTTCGCAATTTATCTTGAATTGATGCGATCATGGAGTTGACTGCATCCCAATTCTCTTGATGTGCTAGCATTTTCGGCACCAGATTTTCTGGTACCAGCACCTCTCCTAGAGTCTCCTCTAGGTTCCTCCTTTCTTCCACAAATCTCGGACAGTGGAAGAATACATGCTCTGGGTCCTCTGGGACTCCATTGCAATTTGGACAGTCGGATGAGGTCTCCAATTTAAACCTGTGAAGGTATTGGAGATATCCTGCATGTCCCGTGAGAAACTGGGTGAGATTATAATTAACCTCACCGTGTCGTCTCTCCAACCACTCCTTGATGGCAGGAATGAGCCTGTGAGTCCACCGACCCTTTCCCGAGCGTTCCCACCGCTCTTGCCATCTATTTATGGATCTCTCCCTCTCAGCGTTCTTCGTCTGTCTGTCCGTCTGTCTGTCTGTCTGTCCGTCACATGCATTTTTCTCGGAGACGGTTATAGCGATTGACACCAAATTTGGTAGAAAGGTGGGAACTGTGAACGCTCATGCATACAGTGAATTACATCCTTTTACGTTGAATTTAAGGGGGGGTCCCCACACATGCAAAAGGGGGGTGTAAAATTTTTTTTCATCAAATTTAGTCATGTGGGGTATCAAATTAAAGGTCTCGATTAGTACTTTTCAAAGCCGATCTTAGTTTTGACATTCGTTGGAAGGATGGGGAGGGCGGGGGGTTGAAAGTGATCACTTCTTTAAGGGGGCCATTCTCAGAAACTACCCAACCCAAAAATCTGAAATAAATCAGGAGGCTGCCACTTTATGGTGTCTGGGCTCCGAAATACCTTCCATGCCGATATCTTAAATAAAGTTAATAATAGTATATTACTACAATTTTTTGTAATTTGTTAGAAACCCCCCTTAAGTTCATCCTAGTACCATGAAATTTTGCAGTGATATAGGCTATAATATAGAGCATGATCTTACCAAGTTTGGTAGAAATCGCACTATTACTAACAAAGTTATAATACCTCAAATTGGTTGCTTCTTTGAAAATTGAAGACTATGAATGTCAATATCACCCGAAAGTGGATACTCTCACTTAATATATGGATATATTACGTGCTACGTACTAAGAAATACACAAAACCTTTCGTACCTGAAGCGTCCAGCTTCCGGTTTCCCGACTTGTTTATTTTTCGGTTGAGTAGTGTCAGCAAATGGGTCCGTGAAAAAGATGATTACTTTCGACCACCGCCACTCCCCACCTTTCCAACAATTATTATTGCTAAAATCGTTTCCGAGAAAAATGCGTGTGACAGACAGACAGATAGAAGGACAGACAGACAGACAGTAAACGGATTTCAATAAGGTTTTGTTTTACACAAAATCTTTAAAAAATGGGAAAGGTTTCTTGATGGCGTCAGGAAGTTGACAAATTACTCTGAGGTATATAGTTCCATGGCACGGATTGGCACCCTAAGTCCGAGAGAGCAAATCGACTCTTTTATCATAAAATGCTGTCATTTTCTCAATATCACCAACAACAGAGTTGTATCCTATGAGACTATCGCACAAAAGCAAAGCCCGTTGATTGCTGACCTGTTTATCAAGTCATCATTAAAACAACACCCGGAGGGTAAAAGCGGGTTGGAAATTAAATGGCGGCGATTTCGTGAGAAAGGAGAAACAATGATTTCATTCAACCCACTGTCAACCATTATAAGCGGCGGAGAAGGGGGGAATCAAACTAAGAATATGACTTTCCTGGGGCCAGCAAGTCCGGCAAGCGTTGTTGGCTTTAAAATGAACATCCCCAAATAAACACCCTTGATAAAAAAAACCCTCTACCATATGTTCCTCGTAGGTCAAACGCTGGACAATTGGCTAATTTATAAGAATACCAACCGGGAAAAAAAGAAAACGGTTGCTGTTATCCTATAAGTCTACTACAAAAATCATTGCCATAAACTGGGTGACCTGCATCGACTTGTTAAAAGCCGATAACAGCTCACAAAAGATATTGAACTCTTCTGCTCTGTTAAAGCCCAATCACAATTCCGTCCGGGACGCGCAGGCACGCAGCTTCAATGTACAATGAAGGTTTAAAGTCGGCATCGCTTCACGTCGGCAAGGTTCGGTTGATGACAGATTACAACCGTTTGCAGTATGGCGGCGTTTATCGTTTTCGGTTGTTACATTTGAATGGGATAAGTTTAGAAAACTGTCGAAGGCACTAATTGAATTGCAAGTGCCAATTAGGTATGCCGCCAACATTATTTCCGAATTTTCTATTCGTAAAAATAGAATTTAAGCCGGACGTAAGTGCATTCTTTGCGACATCAATTGCATGATTGAATTAACATGAGAAAGCAAGCAGGTCGATTTTCCGCGCGCAAATTCACGCATTGCAAATAATATTTTCGTTTATGAAATTACCGAATGCATATTGCTACTGGTTTGTCTGCGCCGCCCGCTTTCGAAACACCGCGCACAATACCCGTCAACATACCGATGTTGAATTGCCCACGTTTCAAGAACTTGTAAAACAAATCTTATATATAACAAGTCGGGACACCGGAAGCTAGACGCTTCAGGTATGAACGGTTTTGTGTATTTCTTTTATAAAGAGATTTGAGTATGCATTTGTCCCATTAGCATGTAGGACGGAAAATATGCATATATTATGTGAAAATAGCCACTTTAAAGTGATATTGACATTCATAGTCTTGAATTTGCAGAGGACAGCTTTGACCTAGTATAACTTTGTTAGTAATAGTGCGATTTTCACCAAATTTGGTAAGATCATGCTCTATACTGTAGCCTACATTGCTCCAAAATTTTGTGATTCTGAGGTGAATTTAAGGGGGGTTTTCCTGTCAATTACTAAAATTTATAGTAATATACTATTATTAACTTTATTTGAACAGGTATCGGTATGGAGAGCATTTCGGAGCCTAGGCACCATATAGTAGCAGCCCCTGATTTTTTTCAGATTTTTCGTATTGAAGATCCCGATTATTTCGCCAAGAGTGCACTTATCTCCGGCTTAAATTCAATTTATCTGAATGGATGATATATAAATAATGCTGGTGAAATTCCTAATTGAAACTTGCAATTCAATTAGTGCCTACGACAGTTTCCTAAACGAATTTATGCTAATTAATCCCAGTCAAATGTAACAGCCGAAAACGAAAAGTGCCGCTATATTGCAAATTACGCAACAAACTCTCTCTCACGCATTGCAAAAGTTGGATTTGCCGAACTCTTCTGCGTGCCACATTGCGCACCGGACTTTATTGTATATTGTCTCATAGAAGTCCGTGTAATGAACTTCATTTGACAGCTCTTTCATTGCGGACGGACGCATGCACTACGCTGTTGTCTTTGGACCTTTAGTGACAAGCACGCCATGCTAATAATCAACTGACGAGGAGATGAGGGAAATATTTCAAGCAATTGAAATAATAAAACTTGTTCCCTTAATCAGTGCTAACAAGTTTCAACAACAACTTGTTAGCACTGACGATGGGAAAAGGTGGTTTCCGAAATATCGGTATTTGCGAGAATAAATATCCACACCAACGAAAAAGAAACAACAAGTTTTATTATTTCAATTAATCAATCGTTGGAAACACCGCATAATTTGACTCAGATATTTCAAGCAGATTTCAAAGGAAGAATTTACTCATCCTCCGCTTCGACTAGACAAGTACGACCGAAATGTACAGCAATTCCATTTTTCCGCACCAAAGGATTCGAAGAAATAATCAGACGAGTGAATTCGGGGAAAGCAACAGCTCTAGAAAGGAAAGAACTGAGGCCCAACACGCTGGCTGTGGTTATTGAGGAGGAGGCTAGAACGCTATTTGACTGGAAAAAGCCCGTCCTAATATGGGAAAAATACTTGTGACTGACAAACAGACAGGCCATCGGCAACCAATCGTAGAAAGGGAAGGCGACCTATCAAGGAGGAAGTTTGGATTCCGGAATATACGCAAACTAAGCAATATGGCGGATAAAGCCGTGGTTAGAAAATGCTGGACTATCACTCATGGACACCAAAACTGAATTAGTACTGACCACTAAAAGCAGGAAGAATACGTCTATAAAGATTAAAGTCGGAGTCCTAATTTTATATTCCCAGCTTGCTCTCAAATATCTCAGGCTGATCCTTACTGAATGTGCGAGGCCAGATAAAAGCGGCAGGATCACTCTCAAGACCATTCGACATCAACAACGGTCTACGACAAGGGGATCCCCTATCATGCGTGTCCTCTTTAACCTGGCCTTCGAGAAAGTGATCGGTGATGCTGAGGTAAATGCAAGAGGTACGGTCCTCTTTAAGTCCACCCAACTACTGGCCTATGCTGACGAAATCGACATCATGGGAAGAACGACCCGAGACGTACAAACTGCCTTCATCCAGATCGAGCAGGCGGCAAGAGATCTTGGGCTGCACAGCAATGAAGGCACGACAAAATATATGGTGGCGACGTCAGCACCGAAGACGAATCAACCAACAACATCAAACCGCACTGGTCAAACACGAAGAAGAATGAGGATAGGAGAATACAACTTTGAGACCATCGGTAATTTCTCCCATCCAGGGTCGAAAATCACAACCGATAACAGTTACGATGATGAAATCCACAGACGGTTGTTGGCAGCCATCAGAACCTATTTCAGCTTGCAAAAACTGTTCCGCTCGAAATGTCTCACCATAGGGTCAAAGCTCTTACTGTACAAGACTAGACTGCCAGTCCTCATGTATTCCTCGGAAACTTGGGTTCTTAGCAAGAAAAGTTGCGAACTCTTGGCCCCCTACATGAGGATGGACAATTCCGTAGCCTACACAATGACGGAATCTATGAGCGATGCCATGACCGTCCGGTTGTGGATAAAATCCGGCTTAATAGGTTACGGTGGGTGGGTCACTTAATCCGTATGGATGAGGATGATCCCACCCAGATAGTCTATAAGGGCAATATCTATGGTAGAAAAAGAAGACGAGACAGACCCTGCCTAAGATGGAGCGATGGCGTAGGTCAGGACGCCAGACAATTTTTAAGGATATCGAATTGGTGGACTTCGGCGCAAAACTGGGATGTCTGTCTGTTGCGCCGTTGCCGAAGTTGAACTTTAAGCAGCATTTGCAATATGTAGCTACTAAGGGGTCCAACATCAGCTCGTTAGATTGTTACTATGCCACCGAACCCCAAGACAAAGTGGTCAACAACTTTTTTCAAGAGTGGTTACCGCGGTGTTATTGTACGCAGCACCCTTGTGGCCGATGGTACTAAGTAACATGAACAAGAGAAGAATAATAGCAGCGGCTTATTGACTTAGTGTCCTCCGAAAATGCTGCACTTACCGAACGACATCCGACTTCGCAGCTGTATAATAGCTGGGATAATGCCTATCGTTATCTTGGCGATTGAAGCCCTATGGGTGCACAAAATTGGTAAAGCTATCGCCGTTCGACGAAAGTTAGCAAGGAATCTGTCACTGGCAGAATAGCAGAAACGTTGGGACGACAGTAAGAAAGGTCGCTGGACTCATAGATTGATACCGAACGTCGAAAGCTGGACTAAACAAAGGCATGGTAACCTGGGCCATGACTCGACACACACCGATTTGGTCATGATGATTCTCCGAACTGTCCGATAATGGAGGATATGGAGCATGCACACTTCGACTGCCCAAGGTTCGCATGATATAGAACGGAAATGGAAGCGGTAGCCAACATCCACTTATCAGCGGAAAACATAATGGAGAATATGTTGGGTTCGACTGAGGTGTGGAAAGCGGTAGAACAAGCGATAAAGAATATCCGCGGAATGCTACACCAGGAAGAGTTTAGAAGGAAGAAAGAAAGGGAGAGGATCACTGTCACGAATAACAGTTAAATACTGATCCAGCCTTGCGACGTAACATAATACCATATGGCAGTCCCGCGGGGAGAATGGATGGAGAAGGAGGGGGTTGTAGTGGGTAAAACTTCCGCATAATCGTATGGCAGAAGTCAGCGGTAGCTTTCGAAGCTGGCCACCTACCATTAAAAAAAGACAGACAGACAAACCGATAGACAGACAGTAAACAGATTTTAGTAAAGTTCTGTTTTACATAAAATCTTAAAAAGTCTAGAAGAATGTTCAAATGAGTATCCGACTTGGCTAATCCATATATGGAGATTTTTTATAGCCGGCATAGTGAACCAGCCGGGTTTGCCAAAAACTACGAAATTGGTGACACAATGAAGAAATATGGCGAGATGCATTGTATTTCTGTCGGTGTGTTTTCTGGTCACTTCCCTTCATTTTTCGACACCGTCAAACAAGTCATCTAGTTCAGCGTCCTACATATTGCTCTATGCGGTCATGTGATTCTTGTTGATGCGATTAAAATCGATACAAACATCAAAGTCAATGGGAAATGACACAAAACGCAGACTGGCTTGATACGGTAGGTGTCGATTTGAGAACCACTCGAGTCCACCCGTAGCAACTCTATGACCGAGAATAAAGACGAACTTGATCTAGACGGACGTAATGAGACAAAGGCTAAGCTTTCTACTCTATTGTTCCGGATGCTGATGTAAATTAGATGCTTGCCCAATTTGTGTACTTTGTGTTGTATGTTGAATAAGGCTTCTCCAAGATCGTTAATCAACTCCACATTACAAACAACACGAGACAAGCCAAACATACGTATAGCACTTTAGCATGTGGAAGTTGGTTTGCACATTTCGGCTGGAAGCGAGCGAAAGAAACAAATAAATTTGAGAAATGCATACAATGTCCTTACTGCAGCTTGTTGTCAATGAAGATCTTATTAAGATAATAATAATAATAAGCGTTGGCGGAATAATCCAATTAGATCAAGGCGTTCGAGTGTGTTAGAGCACTTTTTTCAAGACTGTAGCGGTGCAATACAGGATTACAGTATCCTATAGGAGACAATGTGGTCAGCATTGCGCTCGCCCAAGATTATTACCCTGATTTGACTCAGGTACTCATTCACAAATCCCACTGCCGCTCGTGAGATTTGACTTTCTGTATGGCAGCCTTGTGCTTTAACCACTCAGCTACCCAGACAAGTCGGCTTATAGGAACGAAAAATGCATGCATACAACAATATTGATAGCACAAAAGTATCTGTATTTCTAAATTGTCTAACCGATTTCAGCTCGCTGAAGAAGATGCACATGAAAGGAGATGTTACGATGAGAGTGTGACTGTTGCACCACATTGGCACCAAGATGGCCCCCAAAGCTGGGAAGCTGCCAAACCCTCCTGACAGGTTTACCGGTCGTGAATACCGACTGCGCGAGGTAATATTTTGAATTGGATGGTGCGTGCTGGAGCTGACCCGAATGCTAGCAGCTCGGGAAGATGAGGACCGAGGTTCAAAAGTATTATCTCCCGGTCAGGACACAAATATTTTTTCACGTGCTTTGATTCAATTGACAAACTCCTAAACTCACCCAGGGTAAGCTACCCTACTACAGACGTAAAGTCACGAGGCGGGTTAATACCACCGAATATGTCTTTCCAAAAATACCTAAAGGCATAACAAAGGAGGGGACAAGAAGCCTATATACAGGAGATTCAATTCCCAGCATATTCTTTGTAATTTTATGGAGACAGAGAAGTCTTGCACATGTTCTACCGCGAGGGAAGTTGTGCGAGCAAAATTCTACAAACGAGGGGTTCTGTTAGTGCCGTGTATGTGATGCATTGCGTTTCTGTGCGCCCAAGTAATTGCGAGCACATGGTTGCGAGTTGTTGCAAGAACGTGGCAGCATCGGTCATAACAATAGATATTGCGCAGCTGTTTATAGTTTGCTAGCTTCCCTAAAGATTCATTTCGGATAATGTTAATGGATCTTAACGGAATCACTGAGTAAATGATCTTCCAAAATTTCTCTATGAAAAGCGTGGTGGAAGCAAACACGCGCAATATTCTCGGCAATAGATCTTGTTTGCTCTCCTAGGAAGTGAAGAGGAAATAAGTAAATGCATGCAAGACCAGTCTTTCGTTTCCCGCTGGGATAAGATGAAAAGCACACAAGAAAACCATCTATCGACACACCAATACCAGTTACTTATCTCGTCTCTACCCGAAAGGTGCACGATTAGATTCTGTGCCCCTCATTCGTTCCTTCTTCATGGGGGCCCCGATAAGATTGCAGCTTTGCGGCGGCCAACCCCATCCTAATTGTTTCCCACTACCTCTTCAAATATAATGGGGGATATCATATACCAATGCTTCCCGGGAGTAGTCAGGGGAAAAGACCTTAGTTCAGTGCATAATTATTTATTTATATATCAGAGGATAATAGTTAATGGGTGCCAAACTATTGTTTGGATCGTTCAAATTATAACCTATTAAATATTTGTCGCTTATTACTAGAAAAATTACATTTATCTAACATTTTTGTGTTAATAACATTCTAGCAATTTTAAGAATTGAAAGGTATTATTTTTTTCTATGAAAACTAAAGAACAAATGAACTAATTTACTGTGCGCTTCAATTGTGACGACTTTTTCTAAGTTCCTGTAACGATGAAATCTCCCTAAAGAATTAAAAGATTAAATTTTAAATTGGGACGTAACTGAAGCATTTTAATCAAGCACTGCCGACTACTTTATACGGAAACCGAGGTGTGTTGATCAATACAATTTAACAATGAAATATTGGGTATGACGCGGTTTGTTTTTTATATGTAGAGCCACCTTGAAAATTGAATGTATCTTAAAAATGTGCCCCTAAGATGACCGAAAAATTTAAATTCTCTTCTCAGCGCAATACTAGTTATTTAGCATTTATAGTGTTGTAAATCGTAAGGTTTTGCAAAAAACTCCAAGAGAACGTTCGCTTTTGGAGCAACGTAACGTTTGCCAGGGTAAAAGTTACATTTCTACAATTACGATAGTATAATGTTCATTGAGTTTTGAAAGATTCATTCTACTGTTAACTCCGAAATACTCTGTTAACAATACTTTATCGTAAATGCTACCATTGCTGCTGCTTTGGCCCGCGTCCAACAAACTCGACAATCTTCGAAGCACTTTTCACTAACAGTGCTTTCGCTTTCACGGCTTCTTTAACTTTGTTTGTTCCGGGCGAGTACTATCTTGGGCATCTTCGTCTATACCTGGCTGCGACCTCCCTCAATCTCCATCAATTTGCCAACTCTCAAGGGAACGAACGTCGTTTGTCCATACTCCGACCCATGAAATTACTGTGCTTGGGCGATTGCATCACCCAGCACAGCCTTTTCGTACTGCAGGGAGTGGCAAAGCAAGGTAGGGTTCATGTAATTGATGTTGGGCTGGACCAAGTGGAGAGCAATTTACTCTAACGTTTTATGGTCTACAAATCCCTCGTTGGGGCCTGAATTGCCTCTGCCTTGGACAAACCGTTAGTCATCTCTTTTTGTATACTTGGGTACCATGCCCCAAACGAGGGGTCCGTGGATCATAAAACATTAGAGTAAGTTGCTCTCACTTGGTCCAGTCCAACATCAAGTAGATGTGGACTTCATATCCCAAACGAAAACCTTGAATTAGTCTCATTTTAAAGGGTAGGAGCTATGCTAGACAGTAGTGTTGTCAACGTGTTGTCAAATGTCGACCCGACCTCTTCAAAACGAGGGAGGGGAAAACTCCAGTTTAGATTGTTAATAAGGTGTGAGGACTACCCGCCCCATGTTATGAGGACTGCCCGCTACGCGACTGAAACTAAAAGGCAGTCTTGATAATAGTGTCGCAACTTTTCAACTTTCGTTAAAAAATTCAAAACCACAATTTAAACCGCAAAAATTCATCATATCCGTGCTTTAGGACCCAGGCCTCACGGGGAGACTATCAACACGGCAAGATATTATGAGACCGTAAAAAAATTGAAAAAGGTGATTCAAAACAAAAGGAGGGGTATACCGATAAAAGGAGTCCTGCTGCACGACAATTCCAAACCTAACTTCGCCAACGCCACGAAGCATTCCAAGGGCTTGTTTCGATGGAACGTTTTGATAGACCTCTCTCATTGCTCTGACATTGCTCACCATCTGTTGACTTCCTTGAAGACATAGGTGGAAAAAGGGAGAATTGGGTGGAGGAGTCATCAAAAAAGTTGATTTCCGCCTCATCACCTGCATCTAAGTGGATGCGGACTATTATGACAAATAACTTACATATGTACAAGTGTAACTTTATATGTATTTTTTCTTTAAATGAATTTTTTTCTACAAACAAATTGAGTGCCCTTGTTTCTGCACGTCCCTTGTATATTCACGATTTTAAATGGCTAATCTTCATATATGTATATATTTCTGAGCCTCTTTCTGCGAATTTATTCTAGATTTAAAATACGAAACTCATTCATTTCAAAAGTAGAGGGAAGTGAAAAGCACACCTGAAGATATTTTTGCTCACCTATGTTGCACGAAAACCCGCGCCCAGTATGCTTCGTGCTCGATTTATTGGGCTGATACCCGTCTCGTAATTAACCCGGGAACTATTTGAGTTGATGCTTTGAGAATCAAGAAGTTGCAAGAGCAACGCTTGCATTACCCAAGTCTCCCCGTTCCTGGCATTAACTTGAGTCGTTACTTGCATTACGTTCCCGAGATAATGGCAAGTTGCAATCAAGACACAGCTTGCATTACGGCTGCGGTTGCAATATTTTCAATAGTGCTTGTCAGCTCTCTGGAGACTGGAGCATTTCCACTGATGCATCTCGTACCAATACACTCTTGGGGCTACTGGGGACGCGATGCTTGTTCAGCTTGCGGGAGTATGGCCCCATCAACATGACGTTGAATAGTCTCCATCCGGCAGAGTTTTATCGTTTTGCGGCTGCCATAAATGAACTCGTAAAGTGGCCACATTTGCCAATTAAATTGCGGCAGGTAATGGGATTTTATATCCGTTCATTCATGGGACAGAACAAGTGCTCTCCCGACAAATAATGTCCCAATGCAAACAATGGCCCTGGCTCAGGACACGGTTAAGCGGGTATTCATCGTGCGGTCGCATAGAATGGAGAAATCTGCGGTGAGCCTCAAGAATAGGTCGTGGAGAATGAAGTGATATGCCGATGTTATGATATAACAACAGCTAGAATATTACTCGCGAAATGGCAAAGAGCACGGTCATTTGTAATCCATAATAACATTCATGCGGAATCGTTTTGGAGTTCATTTGCTACGGTTACGTGCTAGTTCGTTTGCTGGCATTATGGGCCTAGGAAGTGGAAGTTGTACAAATTAAATGTTTTCATTGCATTAGGAAGCCTGCTGAACATCTAGGTACGCGATTACAAAGAAACCACTCTCTTGGAATTGGAAGAGAATCAATTAGCTTTGGAAGAACTTATAAAGAGTTGTTTTTAAGAAAATTATAGAATGTTTTCTCAACACAGTTAAGACCTCATTGCTAGTTTTTTTTAATCTTTTAAAATGAATTAGATGTGTATAGACGTCCTCAAAAATAAGGACTGATTTCTAATAATCAGATAAGATAACTCGTTTCATTTACTTGCATTAATTGCTCCCGTATCGAAACGTGATAGGACGGTATTTTTATTTTAAAAACCCGATTACGATTATAGATAGCACAAGCAAGATGTTCCATTTGATTTGAATTTAATAATTCGTCGTGATTCGTGATTCGTGGAGAGTTTCTCGCAATTCGCGCACGTGAATGTGCAGCGTGTCGCAGACCAGTACCGCTTTATTACTCGCAGCGATACAATTCCGGCCATCATCAGGGAGCGTGTTCGACTTGAGGTCATCGGGGAAACTGGTGACGGAGAGTCGGTGGGGGCAGAGGCGGTGGCATCAAAAACACCACGCCGCACTGCAGGCAACAATTTCAGTATTCGCCGAAGCACTCTTCTCCACCGTCCCTCCGCTGAGATTCGCGACGAATTCAAAAGAGCGTGTATAGAATTCTCGGATATGGATCCCTTGCATAGACCAGGTATTCCCAGCCACTATGCATCTCCAGCAACTCCGGGAATTCTATCTCAAATCAATGATGAGATTGCATCTCGACAGTATGTTGATGTCGCTGCTGCAACTAGAATCACTTGTGTATTGTGGTGCAGTTGCGGCTATCAGATTGCACGGTCAGAAGATTCGCTTTAGTGTTATTGGTTTGAGTGACGAAAGAGATCCCCCATGGAAAATTCTTCTGGAACGTCGGCGGGACCCACTAAGGCAGGACATTGCTAGACTGATTCAGATCAGCACTGGCAATGCCAGAAGACAGGTGAAGAATAAAGTGCAGAGGGAACCGGAACTATGCCATCCCCAGTGAGACACCCATACATGAAATTCTGGACGCACTAAAACAGAAACTTTCTGTAATATGCAGTCGGTTACGACGGCATGGCGAAAGTCATTCCAGACGTGTCCAGAACCATGCCAACCATGCCAATGGCCGAGGTCTAGATCCGGTGCAGAATTTTTGGTATAAGTAATTTACCAGCGTACACAGTCGGTTGGCACACAGTATAAATTGCCTACCTTACCTCTAAAAAACTCATTACGTCCATTATTAGTGGAAGGGTCAATGCGCACTTCGAGACCAACAACATTCTGTTCGAGGAGCACAAGGGCTGCCGAGTTGCGTCAAGGGGTTGCAAAGGGCAACTCATTATCGATTCGGTAGTTGTAGGACAAGCAACTAGAGGCCAAAAAAAACCTCTTTAGTTGCTATATCGATTATGCCAAGGCTTTTGAAAGCGTTCCGCATACCTGGCTAATCGATTTCCTACATCTGTATCGCATTGATCCGAAACTAATAAAGTTTTTGGCGACAGTCATGGAAGGGTGGCATACCACCTTGTCAGTGCGTACATCTGAGGGTGCTAATACCTCAGATCTCATCAGTATACGGAGAAGCATCTTCCAGGGGATTTGTTGAGTCCGCTTTGGTTTTGTATGGCACTGAACCCCCTTTCATAGCTACTGAATGAAGCAAGAGGGCATGGTTTTGCAATAAAGTATGTGCTAATTGCGAACTGACACACTTGATGTATTTAGATGATATCAAGCTGTATGCTGGTACTGACGACCATCTTAGAAGTTGGCTGCGAATAATAAACATATTCAGCCGTGATATTTGGTTGGAGTTTGGATTAGACAAGTGTCGAATCCAAGCCATCCGCAAAGGTCATTACGAGTCGCATGCCGGACATAGCATTGGTGACCTCCACATCGAAGCTACGACCAAGACAAGTACCTAGGAATTCTACAAGGAACCCATGCTCGAGTTGGTGATCTGAAGGAAGCTCTGCTGTCCGAATTCCTGCAGCGTGTAAAGCTGGTGCTGAAATCGCATCTCTCGGGGAAGAATAAAATAAGCGCGTTGAATGTATTCGCTATCCCTTCACTGGCTTATGCATTCGGAATATTGCCGGGGACGAAGACCAATCTGGAAAACGTCCAGCGGCGGATACTGACAACTATGTTCAAATTCCGAATGCATCATCTAAAGTCTGCTGTGCAGCCGATGAACCTGCCCCGTGACATCGGCTGTGTGCTGGGGAGCTCTTTACTGAGACGGAGGGGTTCATGTGTGTCATTCAGGCCGGCGTGGTCACCACCCGAGCTTATAAAAAGCTCATCATGAAAGAACGGGTGGAGAACGATCAGTGCGGAATGTGTGGTTCGGCCTTAGAGACGTTGGACCATCTCACCACTGTTATGGCACCGGTGCAATGCATTACCAGGCATAATGCTGTATGTAAGGTTATTCATCAAAACCTTGCATACAAGCATGGACTGATCACGGGAACATGCCCGGTTTACCGATATAAGCCGCAAGCAGTACTTGATAGTTCTGCTTACAGCATGTATTGGGACCGGCAAGTTCTGACTGATCGCCACACTTTACACAACAAGCCAGACGTACTGTTAGTTGACAAGACGGGTCGCTCCGCGTATATTATTGATGTTGCTTTCCCCCATAATAGCAACATTGAACGGAAATACGTGGAGAAGAAGGTGAACTATGAGCCATTGGCTCGGGAAATCAAAGAAATTTGGCGCCTTCAACGGGTGGTTGTAGTTCCCATAATATTGTCAGCTAGAGGGTATTGTACCTAAATCTCTCACGGCTTCCCCATCCAGAAGTACACCATTCTGCATACGTGCTCGATGTTGCGGGGAGTACTCGACGGATTCTCCCACTGACCTACCACTGGCCACCACCACCAGTGACCCTTTAGTTTTTAAGTAGGTAGGATCGT
Source organism: Hermetia illucens (assembly GCF_905115235.1). Classification (NCBI taxonomy): domain Eukaryota; kingdom Metazoa; phylum Arthropoda; class Insecta; order Diptera; family Stratiomyidae; genus Hermetia; species Hermetia illucens. The sequence continues at coordinate 91,920,713 of NC_051849.1, read as the reverse complement.
CCGAGCCTAAATGCTTGGCACTTAGTGCTAGTATTAGGAAAAATCCGGCATCTGCATAGATTATGATAACTCGGAAATAGTAATCGTTGGAGCAACAATCCACATTGAATCAGCGCCTTGAAGAGTGTTAAAACACTTCATTCAAGACCGTAATGGTACACTACAGGGGCAATGTGGTCAGCATTACGCTCGTCCAAGATTATTACCTTGATTTGACTCAGGTACTCATTCACAGCTAAGTCGACTGGGATCCGAAATTTAGTCACGATTAAAAATCCCTCTGGCACCAGAGAGATTTGGACTGCGACCTTCCGCTACGACAGCCCAGCGCTCTAACCATTTGAGCCATCCGGACATACAATTTGGTGAATGAAAATCAATTACTGCGCATTGTTTTCAGTTTTTGAACCAAATTAAAATAAGCATAACATAACTGGTACTATTAACAAAATATTTTATCAGCTGCAGTACATGAAATACTCCATTCATGAAGAATCTACTTCTCCCCAGCCTTTTTAAAGGTTTTGTGTAAAACGAGGGAAGGGGGGGAGGATGGAAACTCCTCCTTTTTTCACGGACTCATTCTCTGTACCTACCTAACCGAAAAATCTGTGTCTAGGCTCCAACCGATATCTGTTTCATCATCATTAACGGCGCAACAACCGGTATCCGGTCTAGGTCTGCCTTAATAATGAACTCCAGACATCTCGGTCTTGCGCCGAGGTCCACCAATTCGATATCTCTTAAAGCTGTCTGGCGTCCTGGCCTATACCATCGCTCCATCTTAGGCAGGGTCTGCCTTGTCTTCTTTTTCTACCATAGATATTGCCCTTATAGACTTTCCGGGTAGGATCATCCTCATCCATACGGATTAAGTGACCCGCCCACCGTAACCTATTGAGCCGGATTTTATCCACAACCGGACGGTCATGGTATCGCTCATAGACTTCGTCATTGTGTAGGCTAGGGAATCGTCCATCCTCATATAGGAGGCCAAAAATTCTACGGAGGATTCTTCTCTCGAACGCGGCCAAGAGTTCGCAATTTTTCTTACTAAGAACCCAAGTTTCCGAGGAATACATGAGGACTGGCAAGATCATAGTCTTGTACAGCAGGAGCTTTGACCCTATGTGTGAGACATTTTGAGCGGAACAGTTTTTGTAAGCTGAAATAGGCTCTTATCTGTTAAATAAAGTTAATATTAGTATATTGTTATAATTTTTAGTAATTGACTGCAGAACCCCCCTTAAATTCATCCTATAAACATGAAATGCAATAATATAGGCTGTAATATATAGCTTGATCCTACCAAGTTTGGTGAAAATGAAGACTTTGAAAGTCATTATCACATGAAAGTGAATATTCTGACATAATATATGAATATGCATTGCGTGCTAGCCACAAACGGAACAAATGTTCACTAAACTATTTTTATATAAGAAATAAACAAAACCTTTCATACCTGAAGCATCCGGCTTCTTTTAAAAATTAGAGAGCAATGGAATTTTAACTATGTACCCACGGAACTGTCATGCACTCCTCGTGCCTCATGTAATTCAAAATCCTTTTATATCGTCTAGCTTAAAATTTTCCGACTTGATTCTTATTGAATTTGCAGGGGAGTTCCTTCTTCGCGGCCCAGTATTATGCTCACGCAGTGGTTACCACGCCTTGACTTCGTATACACCGCGCTATTCTCTGAACCCTGAGACAAACCTTCGCAAATTCGCTATTTCGGTTGTTCAACAGTTCGGAGTGGAGTTCTTTTATACGCTACTGCCTTAAGGCTCATCATTGAATCCACTTTCATTTGTGTCGAAGTCTTGGGGCTCATTCAATCTTTACAAGATAGTTTCGTACGTACGTACATTTTCCGATGTTTCACATAATATTATGATATTCGTTTGGACATTGGCAGCAGCCACTCACTATTTGAATGGAAATGTAGTATACTGGTGATAAGTATCCGTGCTTTTTCAGTGCCGTCCGCAGTTGCACTATTGGCACTAAGGTCTATGTAGGAATTGGTGCACGAGGGAAGATATGGTATCGTTATTGAAGACGATGATCCCCGTTAAAGCGACTACCTCCAGAAGTCACCACCCCTAACAACAACTCCCACTTTCGTAATTCGGAACCCATTTTCTGTAACGTCAAACTAATTGTGAAAAGTAGACCAAGATCGTCCGGTGTGGAATGAACACAGAAAAAGTTATTCCCGTACAACGATCCTGGAAGGAATCTTTCCCTGGTCATGGTTTTAAATGTACGGTACCTCCAAACTAGCACAAGGCAAAACTCTCGAGTGGGAGATACATCGAAATATCCCGTGGTAAGCCACTGTCTTGATACTGCTCGTTGAGGAGCAACAGGTCAAATTTTCCTTCTTGTACCATCTGCATCTTGCGCATAGTCACTGGTAAGATGTGGATAGTACTATTTTTCTTTATACTTTTTGCAGGTATTTTCTGTGCTTTTTCAGCCCTTTGCATACTTCGCCTATAGACTAAATACGTGAAACGTCGGGTCGCCGCGTTTCGCTGAATCCTATAGGTGGGTCACCTAGTTTTCCTTATTTCGCTAGCGAGAAGTTTTTCGCAGCTTCCTCAAATACGTTAATTATGCCCACTTTTGTCCTCTGCAGTGTGATGTGATTTCTATCCTGAGATTGGTCTCATCTGACTAATCCCATAGTTGCGTCCTTTTTCTTGTATAGAAAAACGTGTAGGCCCTTATTGCTTGGGTAGACGTCGGTTGGAGATAGCAAACGAGTAATTTGGCAACCAGGGTGGTCTGGACTGTTCCGGAGAATATCTCTTTCTATTCATTCTTCGACCGAAGTTTAATGAGCTCTTCCATCCCCATGTGTAATTTTTATTGTCCATGGCCGATGGTGAACCGTCCGCTTCCCTTGATACCACTCTGAACTTGTTAAGGTTCTTCCTTTTCTCCTTCGCCTTTCAGCGTACCATCTATTCCAGCGCGTCGCTAAATAGCTGATGATTTCAACATTTTTTCCACCGGCAAAGGTGTGTGTGTCAAAAGTTTCAATCGACCATTTTAGTTGCGAAGACTTGTGAATCTGGTATATTGACCCTCCTTCTATAAATTTCAGCTCTAGATGGTTGTGTTGCTGTTATTACTTCCGTTGTGGTTATCATTGTATTTATGAACTCCACCTGTAAGCCTCCTTGTCTAACCATTTCGAAACCCTGACATACGGCAACTTTTCAGAAAGGATTGAAGAATACGGAGAGATGATGATTACTAATAACTTGAGGAAGAAAGCCATCTTGAGGGGAATAACACGTCGTCTTCAATACCGAAAGCTTGATCTACAAAAAACGGGCCATTTCTCTTGCACGATCATCCTCAAATCGATGGATGGCGGGTGGAAGCCAATTGATTTCGCTGGGGGGTGCTGTCTCAATTAGAGCCTGACAGTAAGTATAAGTTATTACTGAATGGTTTACTTTGTTATTATTTTAGTTGTTAAGCTGCACCTTGATGAAAAAGAAACGCCCATATCAACTGATGAAATTTAGTCGAAAGATGAACTACTGTTTTTGGAGCTAGTAAAAGTATCATTGCTCAAGCTGTCGAATTTTTTTTTATAGAAACCCAGCCAAATATTTTAGATGTTCATGATCATCAGATAGAAATTCAGTATGGGTAAGTAACATTAACATACTTTCACAAAGAATGAAACTTAAATTGAACGTGTCAGCTGATAAGCTGATAAAGTGCGCTATTTGAATAGCAAGCGATGAAGTTACTCTAGTCAGTCATATCATATTTGACAAGGAAACAGTCTGGCGGCTACGAATTTCTAAGCAAACACCTCCCATTCAGCAACTATTGTAAATTTTAATAACTATCAATGAAGGATCTTATTCAAGTAAGGTTTTTTTTGAAAGCAAACATCGAATTAAGTAATATCAAAAAAAGACCACGGTATTGGAAAAAAGGGATCAGGTAAATTATGCAATTAAGAATCTTGCAGTCGAAACAAACGAGCAAGAAACTCAGGAAAGAAAGAAATGAACGTTTTGATGATAGAAGTGACCTACTAGATCGAAATCGGTGACAAGTTCTACAGAGAGAAGAAAGCAACTGCAGAAATGACGACAGGAAATACGTTAGATGTATAATTTCAAGTCCACTTTCAAATTGACGAAGAGCGGGAATTGTTGGCCGGGATGTGGACAATGAACCACAATGGAGGACCGACCATCGAAATCTGTGATTTTCACGCCTATAACGGCCCATTCAGGGTGGACGATGTATGGTGAATTCGGCGCCACGGATATTTGTATGTTTTATGCGACAAACCAGAAGCCGCCACTTATACTAACATGGACAAGCTTTTATGGACAGACCATGCATGATAGAACAGAGCCTAGTCAAAGGCAATTGTGATTTGCCAAAGACCGACTTCTACTGAAGCACAATTGAAAGAAGAAGAAGAAAGTAAGTATGCACTTTTTTACTTGTTTCGAAGCCAAAAAGGATAATTTTTTGTTTTTCTATACTAATCCTCACTTTTAATGACAATTATGTATATTACGAACAAGCGATACAAGGCGCACCGGATGAAATTTGAACAGAAGCTAGAGAATGTTGCAACGAACAAAAAAAACCACCCATTCTCTGCCTCAAAAGAATTAACCGAAAATTGGGTGCAATGATTACAAAAAATCCTAGGCTGCTCTTGCTGATGTGAACGGTGTTGTTGGCATTCGGCAGTTCCAAAGCCTTACATAGATGGATGCTTTTCTGTTGCTTGCACCAGTCCGTTAGGTAAATTTGCATTTAATTGTGTGCTAGCATACAAAAGCACATAACATTATAATGCTAATAACAGGAAAAGAAAAGGATAAGAATTACTTTATTTTTCAAATTGTGTATCATTTTTTTACGAAATATTTATTTTATTGAATCTTTCTAAATACAAACTAACAATAAGTTTTCAAATTTTAGAGTTAAAATTTGGATGTATTCCCCGCCATTGCTATAGAATACATTATCCCCAAAGTAAGATTACAGGTTAGTCTAAATACACAACGTTTTGTTTGTCTTTATTTACATTCTAGAATTTTCTTATTTTTTTAATTGACTTTCACTGGGCCGAGGGTTCAGGATGGGAAGCTAACCTTGGTTTGTACTTTGTCACCAGCAATGGGATCTTGTCACTGTCGCAATTTGAAGGCCACTGTACATGCTTTCGTTTTTCATTTACCAGGGTGCACCAATGATAAAATCTTAGTATCCTGGATTGGGCTCTCCGTAGCAACTCGAAGTTAGATGTACACACTGAAGCCCACAAGCGTTTGTAGACAAGTTCCAACGTAAGGTTTTTGTTTAGAAGCCAATACATATTTTTTGTTCTCAGCTTTATTGCACTGCTTTCTTGCCAGGTGCAAACCGAAATACTTTACTTCATTCCGTTGAGAGAACGTTATACCAATGCTTGAGACCTTACCGTAGTTTTTTCGGTTCAGGGTGACAGTTACATGGCAGGCACACTTCTTTTCTCCAGTGCGCTCCTTACCTCAGAAACGATCCTGTGAACTTATTCGATTGTACCATGCTTCTCTCGAAAGCCAAACTTGTGCTGAGGAATCACTTTGTTTTTCACTAGATGTGGTGATATTTTTGAAAGTAGCAATTTTTCGAACACCTTTGAAAGGATGAGTAGCAGACTTACAGGGCTAAATGATGCAACTGGCGTTTGGTCCTTTCCAAATTTAGGAATCATTTAACTTCTGAAAACTTTCAAACCTTGGAGAGACGTAGAATTGGATGGGATGTTGCCTGATTGAAATAAAAGGTTGCAAAAGATTTTTAGCTTTTTTCCTACGATGATCAAATACATTGCAATTTCCATGAAAATTAAACGACCTTTCATATTTATAAGGTTCATATAAATATCATATATACCCAGTTATACCAGTATTTTCCTACGAATAGGAAGAATTTTCCAGTTTTCAGTTGAACTTTCGATTTTCAAACCAGTTACTTTTCATGGGAAATTAGGAATTTTTAATCTTTAACATAAAATTTCCTGGAATTTTTCCTGGAATTAAATTTTTTTTCGAGTTTTGGTCAAAAATTTTGCGTTTCATCTTACTTGCAGCACTCCCCTACAATTATTGGAAGCTACCCAGAAATTTAGTGGCATGTACTCAAATGCTCTTTTAAATATAAATTTACAGTCCCAATTTCATATTTTTTATCACGTCTCAGTTTTTTTGTTATTTCATAGTAGGGAGGTTAGGTCGCATCCGCTGAACAAGGAAAGTTAACTGGATTGTTTTTCAAAAATTTCGTCTTAATTTGAAGTAAACTTGGATACAGGTAAAATTATTTTGAGCGAAATGTTTAATTCCGGTTTTTCAGGTTTTGTTTGTAAAACAAAACCTTATTAAAATCGGTTCAATGTCTGTCTGCCTGTCTGTCAGGTGCACTTTTCCCAGGAATGATTATACGGATTGGCATAGTGAGAAAGTGGGAACTGTATGCACTGAGTCATATCTTTCTGTTGACTTTAAGGGGGCTCACACATGTCATGTTGGGTATCACATGAAACATTTCGAATCCTAGTTCGTAAGAAGGGTGGGGAGTACGGGGGGTTGAAAGTGACGATTCCTGTAAGAGACCGAAAAATCTATACGGTATCGATACCTACTCAAATTAAGTTAGTAATAGTATTTTACTTTTTTTTGGGAAATTAATTACAAACCTCCCCTAAGTTTACCCTAGGGTTATAAAAATTTGCAACAGTATAGACTGTACTATAAAGCATGATATACCTAAGTTTGATCCAAATTGTATCAGCTACGTACAAATGAGATAGTTCTGCACTCAAATATGCTTACATAAGAAATAAACAAAACCTTTTATACCGGGTTTTCGAGCTGTTTTAGAATTAATGTCTGCTTAAGCAATGTTTTCAAGTAGTCGCCATATGCATTCCAGGATTCTAACCTCAAATAAAAATTTTATGTTTCCTTGTGCGTTGGGTAATGGCGGACGATTTGTGTGGGGCAATCTCGGAAGTCCGTAATTACCCAGTAAGAAAAGTCGCGCCATTTTGTGTTATGAGAGGTTCCATGTGGAGTATCAAATGAAAGGGCTCAATTAGACTTTTCGAAATTGGTTCCACATTTAATCTCGGCGGAAACGTGGGGGAGTGAAGGCTCAAAATATGACCCTCAAAAAGTGTAAGAGGTTTCGTTTCCAGATGCTATCTAACCAAAAAGTCTGATAAAAACCACTGTGGTGTATATAAACGAAATCTACTCCTCGGAATACATCCCTTTCGGATATCTGCATAAATAAAGTTAATAATGGTATATTAGCACATTTTCCAAATTTAGTCGGGAATCCCCCTTAAGTTCATGCTGAAGTTCAAAATATGCCAGTGGTATAAGCGATAACATAAGGCATAATTCTGGGAAGTTTGAATCCAACTATTATTAATAACATGATGTGAATTGCATGCACAACGTGTATGACGTCATCATAACATATCAATTCGTCAACACCGCAACAAGGTGAGCTCACATGAATGGGAGGTCGCAGGGAAACATTTCCTTTTAGTTTGTTAATCATTTATATATCAATATCAACTACTCGAAGTAAATCGGAAATATGTGTACGATGAATTTATAAACATGTATATATAAGTATAGTATTCGGTTATAGGCAATGTTTATTTGTATATACCCTAAGCACGTATATTTTGTAGTTTGAAAGAAATATGAAAGAATATTTTGGGTTTTTAGCCATATACAAATGGAAAAATGTGAATGTGTAAGATAAACACAAAACCTTTATACCCGAAGCGCCAGCTTCCGGTATTCCGACTTGTTTATTATTTAGTCGATTACCACGTTGATAATTGGTTAATAAGTGAATATAATGAAAAATGAACACGTCTAATTTAACAATGAATTTATTTAGCAAGTTACGATCAGAGCGTCATGTGATGTAGTAGACAGTTGTATCATGCTGGGGTCCTTATGATTCGAAAAGTCATACTGGTTTTAAACTTCAATCCGCGAGCAGTAGAACTCGAGAAGTTTTCATCCGATTAACGTAAAAGATTTGAAATACTTCTTTTTTCAAATAATTTTTTCAATTAATTTTTTTTTTCATCAAAAGTCTTGAAAAATCGTGAGTAATCCCGGACACCAGAGGTTTTGTTTTCAATTAATATTTGAATTTACTTTGAAAGCTTATTTACGTTGATTATGAGAACATAAAATTGATTAGTTTAAGTAAAAATTAGATGGCAAATAGCATTTGTAACTTCGTTTGATTTTTATTTCAATTATTCCTTAATATTTTAATTACCCCTATCTATGTTTTTTTTACTATTTTTGTTAGTGTGGGTAATACATAGATTCAACAAAGGCAAATTGAACACAAGAACAAAGATTATATCCAAAGCCAAAGCCCCCATTGCCGAGAACATCAGAATCTGAAGACTATGTACAGTGGCTGTCATAAATAAGTAAACAACCCTATCTCTTGAATTCAAATCCATTTTTTCAACTTTTCTTTTTAGAAACTGAAAAACGAGTGATAACATAACACGAGTGATAACATAAATAATAACATAAAATGTAACTCAAAATACACGACTCCCTTATATTATAAAAGAAGTTACAATAATAAAATTTTATGCTCCATAAATAAGTAAACAAAATTATTAAGGTCCACAATGGCCGCCATTATTTAGCGACACCCTTGCCAACTGACTTGATAAGCGCAGCACGTCCTTTCTGCACATTTCTCGAGAAAAAGTAGGCCAAACCTGCAAAATTAAATGCTTCAATACATCCAAATTCCAGCAGTTCTCTCACTTCTTTTTGTTTTGAGTCCCACCCATTCACTTTCGATGGACGATATCCCAAGGCCTTGAAGTAGCCAGAATGAATCCACTTCAGATATGTATTTTGAAACAATTGGTCTTGTGAATTGGTGCGTTACCCAGTTGTAGAATAAAACCGAGGCCGATTAAAAACTTGCCTTCTAGCACCATGACATTTTTTATCAAATTAAGATAAACTTGCTAATTTACCTTGCCTTCCAGTACGGATATTTTGCGTTCTCAATTGGCAGAAATACGTCCCTAAACTATTAAGCCCTCGTCATTACACTTAAAGGTGGTTTTGAACAGGGTTACATTGCACCAAACATATGTTACATCTGGTCACTACTATTATTCATAAGAATCATTGATCCATTCTTCCAAAGTATTTTATGCCAAAAGATTTCTGATTTTATAATATTATCTGCATAGAACTGCATTTTTGCAGGTTCGCTTTATTCACATATAGAATTGTCCGCATAACTCGGCCATGTTTTCCGTCTTCCTAGGGCCTTCTGTGAATAGTGGATAAAGATGGTACTGTCTTTCCATATGGCACATGTTTATTTCAAATTTTTAGAGCAGAAAGTAGTGGATCCGTTACTGAGATGATTTTATTTTTTGTATCAATCCTTGTTGATGCAATTTTTGATTGTCCTTTAGAATATCTACGCTCAACGGGGCCTCCTACTTGCAAGTTTTTACAACATTGTATCCGGTGACCGTGGTATTACTAAAAATGCTGCAATACTTCCAAGGGTTTCATCTTTATTGTGGAGATTAATGATAACATTTTGCTCTCCTGTACTTAGGCACATTCCATCCGGCATTTTTTAGCCTAAATTGCTAATTATATACTATGTTGTTATATAAAGTTTACTCTTATTTAGTCGAAAAACACTTGCTTTATTTTTACCCACCCTTTTTTTGGTTTTTAATTGTCTGTCTTTAATAAATAAAGCTACTTTATTTTAATATTATAAGCAAAAAAGTCAACTAAACTTGGTTTGTTCACTTACATTTTCCCGTACAACAAACTAATGGTGGACAAAATTAATATAAATTTCACCTACTATAAAAGATAACAGTATGAAAACAGTATCAAAGAAGTAAAGATTCTTTAAAACAGACTTTTATGCTTGCCGGTATACAAAGCAAATCCAAGGTGGGGCTTGTTTACTTATTCATGACAGCCATTGAATGTCTTAAATCCAACACCACTCCGAAAAGCCTGTTTGATTTTCCGGTTACTTTTAAATTATAATATTTTCAATTGTAAGGAATGCATGAAATCAGAAAAGAAATCAGTCGTCCATTTTGAAATACTCTTGTGTAGTGTCTATTTTCATCCGAATAGAAATAACTAAAGCCAATTTTCAGGCACATGCTCATGATTATTATTCATAGCTCCATCAAAATGGTAATACCATAATACCATTTCAATCAAATTTCCCCCACAACCAGCCACATGATGTTCCATCGTTATATTTCCCACAGCGTAAATAGAAAACAACAGAATACGATTGCAATGCAGAATTTGTTGAATAAGTTGAAATCGGTTATCCTTTGAACCAAGCACTAAAATAGGGGAGGAACGGAGGGAAGTATAAGTTGTCACAATATTCAACAATCGACGAAGTTAATTCAATAAAGGGATAATCCCAAAGACCCCAGTTACATCACGGTACAAAATGCATGATGTGTACGTGAAACACAAACGCCTTCCAAAAACGATAAACCTATCAGTCGTCAACAGCTCCAAGGACAAACTGGGGATCATTATCGTGACTGTAAATCGACCATAAAACTTCCAAACAAACCACCACATCTCATACGTACTCTCAGAGAATATGAACTCTGTTGCGCCACCACTATTCACTATATTGCCCTTTGTGTCAGGACTTATCCAACAAAACTATGAATATATGTATGTACATCCAGTCCAACCCGGAGATGAGTTTACAATACAATTTGCAACAGACTGATTTAGGGAGTATTTTTGGAGTAGCGGAACTTGGGGTTCAAATTTGAAACTGAAAAGTAATTCCATTTTAGTATTTTTTAATTGCAAGGAATCATTCTTTATATAATATCTATGGAGACGAGAGTATCTCGATGCTGAAATTATATTGGCTTGGCAATATGTATTGATGCTATGTGGCTAACACTTCCTAGATGAACAAATTGTTCAAAACCTTCTATTTCCTACCCGTTATTGCAAGTAGGAAAAGTGCGATGACCAGACATAATAAGAAGCTTGGTCCTTGCCTCCCTTTCCGAATACAGAGCTATTGATTCTGTGACGGACCAAGCATATGACATCCGCGTAGGCGAAATGTTGGAAGAAAGATGACAGCCAATTGAATGCTTCCACCCCGCCATGACCCTCTCGAACGATCTGCAAGAAAGTGATCTGAAAGGTGCTAATGCTGTCGATATGAGAGATTTTAGCCTGTTTTCGAGGTGTCCTTTGATAAGTTCCAGGACGATTTTAGTCTCTTTCAGTTATCACATTGAAGCGCCCAATTCGAAATCTTAACAAATTTCGACTCATTGGAAGTAAAAATCACAAAGTTGCTTCGAAATACCCTCCATACCCATATCTCCTTAACAAAAGGTAATAATGGCTTGTTACTGTATTTTTTAGAATCAAGATGGAAAACCCCTTTAAGTTCCATCTTAGAATTACAATATACAACACGATACTTCCAAGTTTGGTGAAAACCTTTTGTGCAGAGTTACTACAGTCTAAGAACTAAAATGAATAGCTTGTCATAATATATGCATATGGATATGCACAACGGCCTACTTTAATGTGGAGGACTCTGAGATGTTTAGAATGATAGGTAATGAGAAACCACAAGTGGACGAAGACCGCCAAGGATTACGCGATCACGGAAGAGCTTTTACGCAAAACATTCTGCCGAGAGGAAGGTTCATACAGGTAAAAGGGGGGTGCACATTTTTTTTTTTACCGACTATAGTCTTAGTACTTTTTAATGCTAGTCATAGTTTTGACATTTATTGGAAAGGCAGGGAATGGGATGGGTCGAAATTTCTTTAACGGACCCAGTCTCAGAAACTGCACAGCCGAAAAATCTGAAAAAGAAATGAGGAAGCCGCCTCTATGCGGTGACCAGATCTGAAAATACTTTCTACGTCGATATCTGCTCAAATTATGTTAATTATAATATATTACCGCATTTTTTTGGTGAAATTAAGTTGAAACTCCTAGAGTTATAACATTTTTCAGTAATATAGATTATATTATAGTATGAATGATGTTATCCCCAAGTTTAATCAAAATCATAACATTACTAACAAAGTTTCACTATCTCAAAATTATCTTTACCGTGTAAATTTACTGCGACCCAAAGTACTAAATATTAATATCACAATAAAGTGAGTAGTTTGACATGTCAAATGCGTATACATTACGGGCTACGTACAATAGATAGGATAAACTGAACTATACTCACAGAAGAAACAAACAAAAGCTTTCATACCCGAAGCGCAGAGCTTCCGGTTTCCCGTTTTTAATCGAGTGACACTACGCTGCACATTAATCGACTATCCAGGTGCAAACTGAGGCGTAAAGTGCCTCAGTCTGCACTCTGTTGAGGGATCATTACACCATTGGTTGGGATCTTAGCGCAGTTTTATTGGTTCAGGGTGAAAGTGAAGTGATAGCACTTGATTACGCTCACGTAGATTTCCTATTTTGTAAGTCACTTTTCAGTTCCTTTTTGCTGGATTTGTAAGTTTTTTGATGCAAGCTGAATCATGATGTGGATACTTAAAATGCCAGTATCATCTGACGTTGAGATTATCAGTTTAATATCAGTTGGTAGGGCCGAGGTAATGATGAGGAAGAGTGTCGGCCCAAGAACGCTTTCTTGGGGGACTCCAGCTTGGATGTTGTAATCGCGAGACGTGAAGTTCTTGTATTTTACCCTAATTTCCGTTCCAAGAGAAAAGATTTCAAAATTGCCTGAAACGGTACTGGAAGCAGTTTTTATATTTTAAAAATCAAAGCTTCGTGCCATATTTTGCTGAAGGCTTGCGCCAAAAGACGGTTGACCAATACTTCCTTATTCCAGTGCGGTCCTTATTCCAGGGATAATGCTGTGAACTCGTTTTATTCTACCATGTTTCCAAGCCAAACTGGTGCTGGGGAATCACTTTGTTTTCCACTAGAGGTGTTGTAAGTAGTAGTTTTCCGAACTATGAGAGTAAAGGTAGCAGACTTATGAGCCTGTAGAATGCGACCTGCGTTTCGTCCTCCTCTAATTTAGGAGTTATTGCAGTTTCTGAAACCTTCCAAGCCTTGCGGAAATAGGCGATCGTAGGATTCCATTGGATATGTAAGTCATGTGATTAACTGCGGCACCTAGAAATTCCTTCCACCATTTTTTCTGTGATTAGGTCATATCTTGAAGGTTTCTTTGGATCCACTTATTTTTCAAAAACTGAACCAATTTGTCTCGCTGAATGAGAAGTTTCCTTTCGGCGTAACCATCACTATTTGTCTTGATTCCATTTGCAGTAAATGGAGGAGGAATAGCTTTTGACCTGACCTTTTGAAAAATTCTTCGAATGCTTGAGAAATCAGTTTAAACTTTGGAAGATAGTCGAGCTTGGTAACGGTTATATCGCTGGTCCACTGCAGTAGTTAGATTGAAGTTGCTTGGAAGTAATCTTTGCAGTAATCCTCTAAAAGGTAATGCTTAATATAGCACATGATAAACATTCCTTTTCCTTTCGAAAGATTTTAAAAATGGTTATTGTGAGTGAGATGGGTTTTGGATATGAGCATTATATCGATTTCTTTGACATATTGGTTTATTTACTTCTGAGGATGACCTGTGAGATCTGGAACTGATTATCCATTATTTCTTGCATCATGCTTTGCATCGACACCATAAACTGATTCACCGTTTAAGTCAGTGTAAGCAGGAGCCCTTCCAGATTGTCAGAAGAAGCGTTTGTATCTTCTCGACTTTAAGGTGTAGACTTCAAAACGCTAGTACAGCTCACGCCTTGTCGAAATATGACTTTAGAGCCTTCAACCGCAAATGGTATTTGTTTCGACGCCTTGAATTCGTTGTTTCGTTGCGGTTTTTGGTCAATTTCAGCGTAGACTAGGCAACTGTGTAGTTGGCCGTATGTGGTCCACCACAATGGCTATAGCCTTTAGCATTAACTTTCTCCCTTTTTTTTTGAAATGCAGATCTCAATAAATAATACAGATACTGGGTAGATTGAAGTATATTTTCGTGTGACCAAATTCTTGACCATTCTGACTATTCTATCGCGGTTTATAAATTTATATACCGACCTCACCTGGGATTTTCCACCTTACAGATTTTATTTAATTTCTAATAACTCTATACCTAATTTGATCCGTTTTATCACCACTATAACACCTTTGGAGTTTTCCAATTGGTATATATAAAAGAGGCATTATCTGTCTCAAACATAAAAAGGGAGATATCACACAGTGCGGCAATTATAGACCTCTATATCACGTTGCTGAGTACCATCTATACGATATTCTCTGCTATCTTGCTAGGCTGGATAGCCCCATACGCCCAGAACATCATTGGCCCATACCAAAGAGGCTTCACTCCAGGCAAATCAGCAACAGATCAGATTTTCTCTGTACGGCGAGCGATGGAAAAACTGTTGGAATATGGACAACAGGCACCATCTATTCATCGACTTTAAAGCCGCCTATGATAGCACAGCCAGGGTAAAACTGTACATGGCCATGAGAGAATTCGGTATCCCGACGAAATTGATAAGAATGACTAGGCTGACTCAGACCAATGTGCGAGGCCAGATAAAAGCAGCAGGATCACTCTCAAGACCATTCGACATCAACAACGGTCTACAAGGGGATACCCTATCATGCGTCCTCTTTAACCTGGTCCTTGAGAAAGTGATGCGTGATGCTGAGGTAAATGCAAGAGGTACGACTCTCTTTAAGTCCACCCAACTACTAGCCTATGCTGACGAAATCGACATCATGGGGAGAACCACCCGAGACGTACAAACTGCCTTCATTCAGATCGAGCAGGCGGCAAGAGATCTTGGGCTGCACAGCAATGAAGGCAAGACAAAATATATGGTGGCGACGTCAGCACCGAAGACGAATCAACCAACAACATCAAACCGCACTGGTCAAACACAAACACGAAGAAGAATAAGGATAGGAGAATACAACTTTGAGACCGTTGACAATTTCTCCTATCTAGGGTCGAAAATCACAACCGATAACAGCTACGATGATGAAATCCACATACGGTTGTTGGCAGCCAACAGCACCTATTTCAGCTTGCAAAAACTGTTCCGCTCGAAACGTCAAGACTATGATCTTGCCAGTCCTCATGTATTCCTCGGAAACTTGGGTTCTTAGCAAGAAAAATTTCGAACTCTTTGCCGCGTTTTTGGCCCCCTACATGAGGATGGACGATTCCGTAGCCTACACAATGACGAAATCTATGAGCGATACCATGACCGTCCGGTTGTGGATAAAATCCGGCTCAATAGGTTACGGTGGGCGGGTCACTTAATCCGTATGGATGAGGAAGATCCAGCCCGGAAAGTCTATAAGGGCAATATCTATGGTAGAAAAAGAAGACGAGGCAGACCCTGCCTAAGATGGAGCGATGTCGTAGGCCAGGACGCCAGACAGCTTTTAGAGATATCGAATTGGTGGACCCCGGCGCAAAATCGGGATGTCTGGAGTTCCTTATTAAGGCAGGCATAGACCGGATTTCGGTTGTTGCGCCGTTGATGATGATGATGATATATATAGTACTTCTTACCTTTTTGTGAAAGTTGGCTATTACTTATATCTTTTTTAAGAATTGCGGAGTCATACGTCCACATACACTTGATGTTGGCTCGGACCAAATGGGGAGCAATATTTTTTGGTTCACCGACCCCTCGTTTGGGGCTTACCACCCAAACTTTAAAAATATTAGGAGATGACGGCTCTACGGCTCACAAAGGCAGAGGCAAATTGTCAGACGCGCCTCATCTCTGCCTTGGGAGCAGCATGACTGAAGCGGCTCGCAGATGTTAAGTGCTCCTTTATATAAATAGCCTCTCCCCTGGTAAGAAACCGTAAAGCTATCATCGCCTAATATTGGCTATTAATTTTCTGCAGTTGTTTTCGTCTTATATTTGTACCTTTGTTTCATGGATGAAGCTTTTGACCAGTAGGACTACGTATGGTGCCTAGACTATGTTTGTACTTTAGTCAATTTTGATTTCACTAATCACCAGTACTGTTTTATCGGTTTAATTTTTCGCGTTCATGTGTGATGTAGCGACAATTTTTGGATTTTTTCGATAAGATATTGTCTATATGTGCCTATAGGTAAGCCCGCAAGCGGAATACGAGGGAATGTTTAAATGAGCCCTGTTCGGAAGCGGACATAAATCCATGGGGTAGCGCCTATAATACCGTGACACGACGATTCAAAGGCCGTTCATGTGCCCTATACTTTTGTTCAAAATAAAGCAGGGATTATTTTCTCAGGAAGAGGGGGTTATTGAAACCTTTCAACGCCCCCTGAATATGGCGTCGATTCCATCAGTCACCAGTGACGAGTTGTTGGTGATCTGCGTTAGAATAGGAGATAACAAAGCCCCGGGTCTGGATGGCGTACCGAATAGGGCCCTTAAACTTGCCGTTAAATCCAGAAAGAATACGTTCGCTGAGTTGTTCGAAGCGTTCATGTCCGAGGGGATGTTTCCTGCATCATGGAAGCGGCAGAAGGTAATGCTACTGCCGAAAGCTGGTAAACCTTTAGGTGTGCCAAAATCCTACAGACCTATATGTCTTTTGGACTCTGTGGGGAAAATGTCAGAACGACTAATCAACAGTAGATTACTCCCGCCTGTTGAGAGCCGGGGAAGCCTCTCAGATCGGTAGTATGATTTCTGCAAAGTCAGATCAACCATTGATGCCATCAAAATGGTTACTGGCTTGGCCGAAAATCCAATTCACGGAAAGGGTTGAACCAGCAAATATTGCGTAGTGGATGTAAGGAATGCATTCAACTCAAGCAATTGGGATCTTGTACGAAAGTCTCTGGTAACGATTAGTGTTCCCACCTACCTCCCTGGTATTGTCAATTGTTATTTGCACGTTCTGATGATAGACCACATCATGTATAATGATGTACTTAACCTTCCGGTGCCGGAGGAGGCCCCAGTGTTGGGTTACGCTGACGAAATAGCACTGATTGTAGTTGCAAAGAATCTCGAAGATGCTGAGTTGTACTCAAGCGAAGCAAACAATGTTGTTAAGGCTTGGTTAGAGAGTTGTGGACTGACACTCACAGAGGAAAAGACGGAAGCGGTCCTCATCACTAAGCGCCGTAAGACAAGTTATGCCTGCATTAGAATTGGGAATCGTATCATCACTTCCAAACCGGCCATGAAATATTTGGCGGCGATGACAGACGGAAAACTTAATTCTAAGCGGCACATAGAGCATACTTACGACCACGAGTACGGCTCTGGCAAGGATGGTGCCGAACGTAGGGGTACCGCGGCATACTTGCAGGCTGCTCATAGCCAGGGTGGTGAGTTCTATCTTGTTGTATGCAGTCCCAGTTTGCACATAAACTGAGTGCGGTCTACAGAAGAACAGCCTTAAGGGTGCGTGTGTCTTAAGGACCGTCTCAAATGATGCGGCGTTCGTCATCTCGGGAATGATGCCGATTGACATCCTGGCAACCGAAATGGGGAACATTTATAACACTAGGTCAATTTCTTCCTTATCCTTATCAGGTCGGACCAGTCAGAAAAGGGTCGATGAACTTCGTGGAAGAAAGGAGGAACCTAGAGGAAAATCTAGGTGAAGTGCTATCATCAGAAAATGTTGTCCGGGGAATGGTCGTTTGGCAGGAGGATTGGAAAGTTTGAAATACATATATGTACAAATTAAAGACATAAATATTATTTGAAATAATAAAAACTTGTTCTTCCTATTCCCTAGTGTTAATTTATTGGTCTTGCAAATACCGACAGAGACTCTCAAGGGCTTGTTAGTACTGATGAAGGGAACAAGTGGTTCCCGAAATATCGGTATTTGCAAGAGACTCTCAAGGACCTGTTAGCACTGATGAAGGGAACAAGTGGTTCCCGAAATATCGTTACTTGCAAGACCAATAAATTAAGACTAGCGAATAAGAGAAACAAGTTTTTATTATTTCGAATAATTTAATCGCTAGAAATACTGCGTTATTACATTCAGAAAAATATTATGTTCATCCTAAATAAACATCAATACGAATGGTAACGTGTACATATATATATATATGTTAACATACCTCTCTAAATTGGTAGTACGAACCTGAATATTTCTACTTAACTACATGCGAGAAAGCATACATATGTACATATATAAGTGCAAAAATTGAATACCGCTGGCACTAACGTAGATATACATCCAACTGGCTGGAACACTATCCGGGAAAAAATGTTGTGCCTGGTTAGTGTCAATCGTAAGGTGGAGGCGATCTGATCAAACGCTGCCTCGCGCCTCCATCCTGCAGAGTAGCGCAATCGAAAGAAGCCAGAGGTGGCATTATTCTTTATTTTTTGTTTAATTCAAACCCTGACAAGGATATAAATTATATTGTCTAGACGGGTTTCAGCTAATACAACTACTGTTGTTCAAGGATGAGTGTTGCGGAAAGAGGCGAGTTGCTTCTCAAATTAGTGCGGCCCGCAGTTACTAGATGACAGGCTCAGATCCATTGGAGTACGATGAATTCACATGGAATACAAAATTTCGACATTCTATAACTTTCTCAGTAATAGTTAGATTGCCTTGAAACTTTCTAGAATTGTGTCTTATATTATTGCTTATTCTGATGCACTACTTCTAGCATAAACCTAAGGGGGGCTTTCGGGAAAATGTCTAAAATATGCTATTATTAATTATTAATTTAAGCAGACATCGTAACGTATTTTGAGGCCTAATAATGCTCCCCTCTCCCCTTAAAGCCAGTAGCAAATTATGCAACTTGTTGCACGCAAGCAGTTTAGGAGTAAATCTCGTGTGACAGACGGACAGAAGGACAGAGAGACATTGAATCGTTTTTAATAAGATTTTATTTCGGACAAAACTTTAACGCATTAGCGCCTTTCCTAATTGCACAACTTTGTTTAGCACTTTTCATCGATCAATATCAATTCAGGTGTCTACTTATGTCTACTTATTTTATTCTGGTTTATCACAAACATTTATTATTTTTCCAAAGCTTTTGTGGCTGGATAAATCATTGATGGTGATCAAAGGGTACCTGGTAAACCTGGTAAATGCCTGCTGAACCAACACCAATAGCTCTACTACCAAACCCTATCTCCACCTCCACGTGGTGACCGCTGGGAGCTCTTTCGTAACGACGGAGAAGGATGAAGGCGAGTCTCCCGCGTCTAAAAACGGGACAAACTGTACCCACTGGTCTTCCAGGTTGCGGGTTGGGTAGGGCTGACAACCCTACACGGAAAACTGACGTTACAGAGCCACGAAAGGCCTCGGACAGGATGGACTTTAGAACCACGAACCCGGCAACGACAACGGATTAACGACTTGCGCATTTTCTCATGGAACGTGCACTCCCTGTACAGAGATAAAGCTGATGAGCAGCTAGCCGATACCCTGTCCTAATATAGGACTGATATAAGAGCGTTACAAGAGATGCGATGGACCGGTTTCCTGGAGAAGAGCCGCTACACCATATATTATAGCGGTCATCCAGTAAACCATGTGCTCGGAGTAGGTTTCTTAGTCAGCCAACAAATGAAACCTGCTGTTATCGGCTTTGAAAACATAAGCGAACGGCTATGCACTCTGCGGTTGCGAGGCAAGTTTAGAAATATAAGCCTCATTAACTTTCACGGCCCTACAGAGGAGACTGCAGAGTCGGAGAAGGATACCTTCTACGAGGCAGTAGAACGAACCCTCGAAGCCTGTCCCAGATATGATATTAAAATCGTACTTGAGGATTTTAACAACCAAGTAGGGAAGGAGCCCGTATTCGATAAGTAGGCTCCCATAGCTTACACGAAAAACCAAATGATAACGGACTGCGGATTATTCAATTAGCAGGGTCACACGAAATGGTTGGAAGTACCTGGTTTGCGCGGAAAGCGGTCCACAAACATACATGGGCCTCTCCCGACGGGACCACTTTCAACCAAATTGACCACGTGTTGATCGAACGCCGCCACCTCTCAGCCTTGATGAATGTCAGAACATATAGGGGGGCCAATATAGACTCGCATCATGTAAACTAGAAAAGTACAGGGAACAACCGCACCAGGCGCGCAAGTTTTACCAACAAGTCAGCAAGAGGAAGCCTTATACACCTCGATGCTCATCCTGCCGAGACAAAGAGAGAAATCTGATTTCCGACAGAATGGGCATATTAGAGCGATGGGTTGAGTACTTCGATGAACTACTGGACAACCAGAACATCGGCGAGTTGAAGGTCCCGTCAACTGAAAACGACGGACAAATACTGCCACCACCAAGTATAGAAGAAAGAGTCCGTGCAATTCATCGGCTTAAAAATCATAAGTCGCCAGGAGCCAATGGAATTACAGCCGAATTGGGTAAATATGGAGGTGACCGGTTACACCAAGTGGTTCATCAACTTGTCCTTAAGGTATGGGACAGCGAATCAATGCCTGACGATTGGCAACGAGGCATTATCTGTCTCATACATGAAAAGGGAGATATCACACAGTGCGGCGATTATAGAGGTATCACGTACCTGTGTACCACCTATAAGATATTCTCCGCTAGCTTATTAGATCATATAGCCTCATATGCCCAGAAAATCATTGGCCCATACCAAAAAGGCTTCACTCCAGGCAAATTAGCAACAGATCAGATTTTCTCTGTACGGCAAGCTATGAAAAAACCGTTCGAAAATGAACAACAGTTACATCATCAAAACCGCCTATATTAGCATAGCCAGGGTAAAACTGTACACGGTCATGAGAGAATTCGGTATCCCGACGAAATTAATAAGACTGACTAGGCTGACCCTGACCATCAAACCGCACTGGCCAAACACGAAGAAGAATAAGGATAGGAGAATACAACTTTGAGACCGTTGACAATTTCTCCTATCTAGGGTCGAAAATCACAACCGATAACAGCTACGATGATGAAATCCGCGCACGGTTGTTGGCAGCCAACAGAGCCTATTTCAGCTTACAAAGACTGTTCCGCTCGAAACGTCTCACCATAGGGTCAAAGCTCTTACTGTACAAGACTATGATCTTGCCAGTCCTCAGTATTCCTCGGAAACTTGGGTTCTTAGCAAGAAAAATTGCGAACTCTTTGCCGCGTTCGAGAGAAGAATCCTCCGAAGAATTGTTGGCCTCCTACATGAGGATGGACGATTCCGTAGTCTACACAATGACGAAATCTATGAGCGATACCATGACTGTCAAGTTGTGGATAAAATCCGGCTGAATAGATTACGGTGGGCGGGTCACTTAATCCGTATGGATGAGGATGATCCCACCCGGAAAGTCTATAAGGGCAATATCTATGGTAGAAAAAGAAGACGAGGCAGACCCTTCCTAAGATGGAGCGATGGCGTAGGTCAGGACGCCAGACAGCTTTTAGAGATATTGAATTGGTGGACCTCGGCGCAAAATCGGGATGTCTGGAGTTCCTTATTAAGGCAGACCTTGACCGGATACCGGTTGTTGCGCCGTTGATGATGATGATGATGATAAATCATTGATGTTCACTAGTCACCACCCACGAAGAAATATAAACTCTACAAAACAATCTTTCAAAATTTATTATGAATATCGATTTGTTTAGGCGACCTTTCTTTACCTAATTTCGTAATGCAAAGTCAATTACGATATTCACCAAAGATAAAGCACAAACAAATTATCTTTTCACCCAGTGCTATCCTAAATGCTCAAACTGACTACAGAAAGCAAAACACATTCTCATTTCGTTTGCATGCTAGCAAAACAAATGAGCGATGTCCTCGTGGGCACGTTGACATGCAGTTGGTATCTCCTTTCCTGCCAACAGGTGTAAAACAGAATACAGTCCTATAAATAGCACAACGAATATCATCATCCCAATAGTCGGGACGTTGTCATCTGTGTTCATTTGTTACCAGAAACTTCATGATCTCTTCGTGGAGGATGACTTCATTGAATCCCGTGTCATCGCAACCTTCCTTCGTTGCTCTGCTCGTAATTAGTCTATGAACCCAGGGACCTTTTAATAAAGTCCTTCGCCTTTATACTGCGATGGATGATCCAGCTTTGGAATATTTACAGTACTACACAATGTCATCTACATTAAAGGACGAAATGTCCTTCAACAAAAAGGTGAAAGTTTGAATGGGTAGCTCCCTCTTGGGCAATGAACAATAAATAGGTCTTTATGTGTAGAATATGTTTTCGAATATATGTATGTACACGCCGTGTGGAGAAGAAAGAAAGAAGGAAACTCTATGAACTCGTTGGATAATTATTTTTATTCATTGGTGTTCTAATGCATGCAAAGTATATTCTTCTAATACAGACATATTCGTTGGTTGGTCGGAGTATAACGAATATTTCAAGTTTTTTACTGTAAATGATAGGTCAACATTTGTGTACATACTATGGCATCATCCTTTTAAACGGATGCATGCTTACCAACAAAAGCACAAATGTTTACTACAGGGATTTAGCAATTGTCACTGATTTTCAATTTACTGCAAAGTCATTTTCACTGCCACTGTTATGTACTGCTAGGGAGGAGTGATGAAATTCCAACTTGAATACCGTTCTTCCCAAGCTAGGGAGCACTGTTGCAAGCCATACAAAGGACAAGATGCGAGGAAAATCTCCAGAATAACGAAGCCAATTGGAGTTGCTCGTTGTTCCTGTCGTAGTCCTGTAGTCGAACGAAAGAGGGCTAGTCTAGACAAAAATGCCGTCTCGGCAATTTATAGCCAGCGCATAAGGACTCACTCTCTCCGCTCCTTTTTAAATTTGCAGCTTAGGATTTTATTTCACATTTTTTACATTACATTCAAAAGAGAGACAACGCAATAAAAAAGTTTCGCTAAAGGATACAAGCGATATCCGGCACAGATTTTTCATTTCAATGGCAATGGAAAGTGTGAGAGAGAGAAAATAAATTAATTTAAAAAGACACGAGGGAATACTAAAAGAAAATATCCTGGGCGAAAGTTGGGCAATCAGAGGAGCCACTTAGTGTCAAGATGCCGCGAAAAATGAAAAGCCATTAGCGAGATTAATGGTGTCCTTTAGTGTTTTTTAACGTCTTCATAACTTCATTACGGCTTAAAGCGAAGCTTAGTTGGTTCTCGGTGTAAATGAAATTTAATTTGTCCAGTAAATAGTGATAAATGGGACAGAAGGGCGAACAAGTCAAAACGAGCAAACCTTGGTAGATATTGGCGTTTGCAACCCTTCATGAATGAGGGTGGGCGTTATGGACGCTTTAATTAATATCCTAGTTGTACGAATGACGTGTACCCTTTAAGGTCGACAGTTGCTAAAAAAGTAGATTTGTTTTTAAGGTAAAATAATTACGAGTATATGCGATGATTGCGGATGTGCTCCAATGTGGAAATTATTATTATTTGTGGGCTGCCGAAAACCACTTTTCATTAGTTATATTCATATTATATTATTGAGGATCCTCAGAATACTCGTTTGCTCCGGACACGTTGGCAGGAAATTCTAGTGCTAAGTGAAGTAAAATGGCGGGAGTTTGGCAAGCTGTTGCTAACCGCTACTGTAGGGCGTTCTCATAGCTTTTGAGTCGGTTTCTGATAGGATTTTGCTGCTACATTCTAGTCCAAGTTAGGGAACATCACAATTGTGCAGTACTATCCATCAACGGAGATTTCCGATATAGAGGAGAAAGTTATTTTCATCAGCAACTAGCCACACCTGGCTCATGAATGTCATGGATTTATGGTCTGATGACTCTAGCAAACGGTGAAGGGTTTGTAGTTGAAAGAAGTTGTCATAAAGCAACTACTGTCATTCTTGCCGTTTTTGTAAGTTTTTTGGACGGAAAAAACGTGCTCAAAGTAATTTTTCCAGCTTATGCTTGCTTCATCCGAGAAATAAGTGCTCAAAACAATTTTCTTAGTTGATTTATTTTGTTGTCAGAAAATAAATCCTCGGGGTGAGGCTCTTTATCGCTAAAATGATACGAAAAGACCTTGGTCAGAGAGTAGTTGCTATGTAACACGACCTTGCTGCAAGAAAGAAGCGTAATAGAGGACCTCAGTTCACTATTTGCCCGTACCGTGTAACGGATGTGTTTGAAATGGCGTCTCCATGTCGCAGCAAATTGGGCAATGATTGGATTTTTATACACCACAATAATTAGAGGCTTTCGGCTCGAATGACGAAGACTTGGCTTGTCGACAACCATGTAAACGTCCTCTCGATCTGCACAAACCCCTGATTTGAATCACATCGAACATTTCTAGGAAATCGTTGACAAAAAGATCAGGGAACATAGTTTTACAAAAAGAACTAACCTATACATTGCCAATAACGAAGAGGGAGCGGGATTTTCCAATGCGCATACTTGTTCATTGAATTGAATTAAATTGAAACATGACTCATTTTCCGAAACTACCCAATCAAAAAATCTGAAAAAAATACAAATTCTGGGCCTCAACATATGTCCCAATCTGATATCTGCTCAAATAAATTTACTAGTAATATAATACTAACTTTTTGAAATTACCTAAGTTCATCCCAGGAGTACCAAATTGCACTCCCTGCAACTGCATAAATGATAGGATCGCGCACAATACTGTCAAGTTTCATGGAAATCCGGTTATTCCTATCACAGTTATAGCAATTCGAACTTGTCACACAAATTACGCCATGCAAATAACATGTTGACGTCACAATTAGCGAGAATAATTGACATTTGTGTATCCCGTCCCGTTTATGAAAAATCTACTTCTCTCCCTATTTACGGTTTTGTGTAAACACTTATATGAAATCTAGGCCTCAAAATATGTCCAACTCTGATATCTACTAAAATAAACTTACTAATAGGATATTACCAACTTTTAGAAATTGACTGAAAAGCCACCTTCAATTTCATCCTAGGAGTATTATTATGCACAGGCATAGAGGACAATATCGCATATATGCATGCCAAGTTTCAAGGCAATCTGGCTGAAGAATCCGCCCTTATGGAACTCCCCAACCGTTTTTAAGTTATTAGAATGGGTTACTGTCTACTTGTCTGTCACACCCATTTGCCTCTGAGACAGTTATTGCTATTGACACTGAATTTGGTGGAAAGATTGGAACTGTGACTGCTCGCGAAGTGACAGTGAGTTACATCCTTTTACATACGTCGAATTTATACATACATGTAAATTTTTTCTTACCAAATATAATCATGTGGGGTATCAAATGAAAGATCTAGATTAGTAGATCCCGAAACATAGCTTAATTTTGATATTTGTTGGAAAGGTGGGGAGTGTGGGGGTAGGAAGTGGTTATTTCTTTAACGGACCCATTCTCAGAAACTACCAAACTGAAAAATATGCAAAAAAATCAGGAGGCTACCACAATATGGTGCCTAGGCTCCGAAATACCCTCCATACCGATATCTGGTCCAATAAAGTAAACAATAGAATATTACTACAATTTTAAGTAATGCATATGTTACGTGCTGCGTACTAATGGGACAAATGTCAAATGTCTTTATATAAGAAATACACAAAACCTTTCATACCTGAAGCATCCAGCTTCCAGTTTCCCGACTTGTTGGCATCTATTGTAGCTTGTCTTCTTCACATTTGTCAATAATATCGAACTCCTAGTGTAAATAAGATGAGGTTGCCTGCCATCAACACAGTGATTTCCAGATCAAATTATTTTATTATTATTTTATTTTTGTTAAAGTTTTTTTCTCTACCCCAAAAAAAAAAATACGAAAACGGCAAAAATAAAAATAGTTACTTTATGATAACTTCTTTCGAAAATTGAAATTACACCTCTAATTCTATATAAAGTAGGCTACAAAATGAATCAATCAACCTTGTTTCGGGCGGTTTTTTGGTATTTCTTAATCGACTTCAATGTTTATACTAATTTTTCATAAGTAAATTCTCGTTACCGCGAATTACGTGATCATACCATCCAAGACGCCATCCTCGCAATTTTTCTGCAATCGATGTGATTATTGCGTGTTATGTCATTGGTCCAACGTATGATTTTCATCTCCATTTCCGCGAAGTGCCATAGACTCAGAGCCATAGACTGTAGAATGTCCCCAAATGTTGGTAGTACTGGTGGAAGCGGAGGTCGAACAAATGCTTCATTTGAACTCTGCTCAGAATATTTCCGTGATCTGTCTGCTTGTCAATTGGTGGACAGACTATCGTTGCCATTAACGTAACAGAAGTGTTCGATATCCTGTGTGTGGTGGTTCCAGCTTTCCACAGGTCGATACACATCTCACTTGTGGCCGAAGTTTCCAGTTCATTGTAAATACTTTTTTAATGAACCGTTTAAGTAACAGCAGGTAAATTTACAAAATTTGGCCAACGTTTTGTCGACAAGAAACTTGTGTTGAAGTGTTTCTTCTACCTTCATATGAGCATCTTCATTCGAAAGTCAAGTATCTCGGTTGATAAACCGCTTACTAGGCATGGTCACCACGACGGTTACTGCTCCCACTATAACATGTAGGAAGATGAGACAATCGTTTGATAAATCATGCGTTAACAGGTGCAATGTCATGAGTATTCGAAAAATTGATTATACGCTTGCCATGCTAATTGGCCATTTCGCCCACATGACCGTCAAGATCAACCATAGTGATGATATAGTGACCAGCAAGCATTTTAGAGTTCTCTGTGCTAAGTAGTTGCCAGAAGAAATCTTTTTCGGCTTTCAGTCGACCTGTCTGTGGTGCATATGCGAAAAATAAATCGGCCGACCATCTGATATAGTAAAGAGTTTCATTAGCTGGTCACCAGTTGCGCAAATTCTTTAACGACATCTGGGAAATTCTCTACTAAAATACAGAAGTTTATAGCTATTTTTACATTGTCTGCGTTGTATGTCGGAAGTATTGGCCCTCCCTCCCCCGCTTTTTCGTTTCTTGTAGAACACAAATACTGTTGCGAAAGGGTCTTGAGATTTCCTTCGTCTTCCCATTAAGGGTACCAATAGTTAGCATGCAGCCATATTTGTGTATCTCGGAGCAATTTACCAAGGTCCTGAGAATGTCCATGTCACAAGACCCCACAAGACCGGCCTAATCTGCCGCATTTTGTGACATTTTGTCACTCACACTTTTCCGTGTTGTAATTGCTCATGCCAAGACAACAAGACTTGGCTTGAGGAAATGTGCTGATTTAGTGAACTGTATCATCTTTCTTCATATAATTCATATACTTCATAGCTATGTGGTGCAAGACAGTTAATCTTCTCTGGAAATCCTTCAGGAAACGAAAGCACATTACAAGTTTCGAACAAGGTCATTATGCTATTCCAGATAAGCTTTGGTGTGGAGTGGAGTGGAGTGGAGTGGAGTGACTTGGAAGATTTTGAGTTGACTTTTAGTGAGATAAGAAATTGTGGGAGACTCAATGAATTCTATCGGATTAACAACTTCTTCCTGTTACTGGTGACATTCCTCATGCTGCCCTGTCTGGCGGACGTGGAAGAGTTGAATAGGCCATTACATCTATCCTCAAACTTCGAAGGTGTTGACGAATTTGTATATCTAGGAAGTGTAAATTCTATCCACATCGAACTGAACGAATTATCAGCGCCTTAATAAGGAACTCCATACAGCCGAAGTCCTCCAATTCGATATCCCTAAAAGCGGTCTGGCATCCTGACTTACGCCATCGTTCCATCTCAGGCAGGGTCTGCCTCATCTTCTTTTTCTACCATAGATATTGTCGTTATTGACTTTTCGTACATACGGATTAAGTGACCCGCCCACCTGATGGTGATGGTATCGATCATAGATTTCGTGGTAATGTAGACTACGGTATCACCCATCCTCCTGTAGGGGACCAATAATTTTCAGAAGGATTCTTCTCTCAAACGCGGCAAAGAGTTCACAATTTTTCTTACTAAAAACCCAAGGCCCCAAGGAATACATGAAGACTAGCAAGATCATAGCCTTATAGAGTAAAAGCTTTAACGCTATGGTAAGACTTTCGGGCGATTTTCGACCCTAGATAGGAGAAATTATCAACGGTCTCAAAGTTGTATTCTCCTATGTTTATTCTTCCCGTTTGACCAGTGCGGTTTGATATTGTTGGTTAGTTGGTTTTTGGCGCTGACGTTGCTACCATATATTTTGCCTTGCCTTCATTGATGTGTAGCCCAAGATCTCACGCCGACTGCTCGATCTGGATGCAGGCAGTTTGTACGTCTCGGGTGGTTTTTTCCATGACGTCTATATCATCAGCGTAAGCCAGTAGTTGGGTGGACTTAAAGAGGATCGTACCCCTTGCATTTGCCTCAGTATCACGGATCAATTTTTCCACGGCCAGGTTAAAGAGGACGCATGATAGGGTATCCCCTTGCCTTAGACGGTTATGGATATCGAAAGGTCTTGAGAGTGATCCTGCAGCTTTATTTGGCCTCGCACATTGGTCTGAGTCAGCCTAGTCAGTTTTATCAATTTCGTCGCGATACCCGATTTTCTCATGGCCGCTTTTTCATCGCTTGCCGCACAGACAAAACCTGATCAGTTGTTGATTTGCCTGGAGTGAAGCCTCTTTGATATGGGCACATGGGGCTATTCGATCTAGTAAGATAGCGGAGAATATCTTATAGATGGTACTCAGCAACGTGATACCTTCATAATTGGTGCACTGTGTGATTTCTCCGTTTTTATGTCTGGGACAGATAATGCCTCGTTGCCAATCATCAGGCATTGATTCACTGTCCCATACCTTGAGAACAAGTTGATGAACCACTTGGTGTAGCTGATCGCCTCCATATTTAACCAATTCGGGTGTAATTCTATTGGCTCCTGGCGACTTATGATTTTTTAGCCGATGAATTGCACGGACTGTTTCTTCTATACTTGGTGGTGGCAGTATTTGTCTGTCGTTTTCAGTTGGCGGCACCTCCAACTCGCCGATGTTCTGGTTCCTCAGCAGTTCATCAAAGTACTCAACCCATCGCTCCAATATGCCCATTCTGTCGGAAATCAGATTTCCCTCTTTGTCTCGGCAGGATGAGCATCGAGGTGTATAAGATTTCATCCTGCTGATCTGTTGGTAAAACTTGGACTTCTGGTGCGATTGCTCCCTGTACTTTTCTAGTTCACAGACTTGTTGGTTCTCCCAGACTTCCTTTTTCCGTCTGTGAAGTAGCTTCTCCGCTCGCCGGAGTTCGTGATAAGTCTCTGCGCGTGCCCGCGTCCTTTGAGAATGCAACATTACTCGGTATGCACCATTCTTCCGCATGCAAACAGCATAGAATTACTGCAACTTTACATGAATAGCTGTCACCACGAATATTGTGGACATTGTCGGAAACCTTAATAAACATTTGATTCAATTCACGGTTCGTCAATTACTATAGAAGGATGAAAACACGAAATAAATATGCATGAGTATATAATAGAGTTAACATTGGTATAAGCCGGGTCCTGTTTCATCATTGAGTAGTGGCATCTTCCTTACTTGCACAATCTGACTGTACAGAAATGGTCGAACTCATCAATAATATTATATTTCGGACGAAAATTAATAAATGAAGTATACATCTGTTCGTTTTCCACTTTCGAAACTACTTTCAGAGCGCCATAATTGAAGACACAACAAAAATCTTCAACATTTTGTAATTTAACTCGCTATTAATAGAAAAACAGACCTTATTAGCATTGTTTATTAAACGTGGAACACCATCTCTCATCTATGGCTTGAATGTAATAAAGGCACAAGCTGTTCAAACAAAAGCAACAAAACAAAATACTTTAAACTCCATTTTACCGTCTGCGATAATGCGAGGAACTCTTATCTCATCTATTATATTGTTCCACATCAGTGACTTCACGACTGCAAAACGGTCCCTAGATGTGAAAACCTCAAGACGACACGACGACCCACCGAAACATTATCATGATATGGTGCAACAAAAAAACGTGACAAACAAACGTTGCTGCAAGAGCAGCGGGCTAACATGGCAAACGACCTATCGAATAGGAAACATGACATAAGTGGCGTGAGTCAGTTGAAGTGTCTGATGTTGTTCAGTCGGTTTGGTTTATTAGACGCTGTCTGTACTGGTCCACTTACTCAAGCTAAGCGGCTTGCTCACATTCACGTCATAAATCTATCAAGAGTGCATAAAAGTCGACAAGCTATGCGAGCTGCCTAGCCTAAAGTGAAAAATCCACGTTTCCCAATCTGAACGCACTCGAATATCTTAATATGTCGATGCGAGAAAATTCTTTCTGCTGATAGATATTACAATTTAGCATAACTCTGCGCGAAGGTTGGCTAAGGCGCGATTACAGAAATAAGTAACGCTGCTTGCGATCGGTGATAATTTCGACGACATTCGATTATTATAATATCAAAAAACCAAATCCCATTCAGTGCGACTGAATTAAGATATACAGCTCTAGCCGCTTACGAATCGAATTATGTGGCGCCCAACGTGGGGTGTTTATCCGAGAGTTACGTAATTATGAAACGGTTGACATATCACTTGAATCTGCATACATACATACACTACTTTTCTCCATTATTCGGGGCATTTACGACTTCAATATTTGCCTACTTGTCTGCAAAGTGTCGATGTGAACTTTGATGAAAATGGGACCAATGAAAGGCCTATCTGGTGGGACACTGAGAGGGTGAGCGAATATGTGAAAAATGTCACATATTTCGAAACCAAGTTCACCTTTCGTTCTCTTTGTAAAATTAGAGATATAAGTACACAATGATAAACTAAACTTGGATGGAACAGATTAAAGTTTTGGAAAAATACAGTAGAGCAAAATGTAATCCTTCTTAAATATGGTGTGTCTCCAGAATATTGCTAAACGAGGCAATTATATCAACTGGACACATCTTTCCCAGTATATATACGTATATTACCTTTATCTGCTTTCTGCAGTTACCTTCGAAAGTCACTTCGATCAGGGTAACGCTATTATCCCAAAAGAGGTTAATTTATTCATCGTATTTATTGGCTAAGTTATGACATTAATAATAATGAGTTCAACTTATATATTGGGAAACAATCTTAACTCCTCCAATGGCTGAGCTGCCTGAACTTCTTTATATTTTTATTTTCCTTCCTAGAAATACCATGTTAAGTCACCCATTTACAAAGAGCTTTCTCTTTCCACTGCCGAGCTTAGCGGGCTGATTTACCCTCGACGTATATACGATTTGATGGTATATTATATCTATTGTTAAATCTTCATCGTTGTAGTAATACAGCACTTCTCCGACCTTGGCTTCTCACTATCAGTCCATTCAGTTTCCTGAATTGTCAGTGTATCTGGTCTGTTATTAGAATTCTTTGATAGTGTAAGATTTATTCAGTGATTTGATGTTTCGGGATCCGACTGCAAAGCTTGTTGTCCGCTTTTCTTATGTTAGCCGTTTCACTTTAAGCTTAAAACTTTTCAGCCATGATGAGGAGCAACTAGGATTCGGTAGTACTTTATGGTTAGCCACAAATATCTGGGACAAATTGGTCGCAGTTTTTGCATTGATTTATAGGTTTCTTTGACCTTCGCTGCCCTGCGTAGGATCGGTTGAATTGCACTACTCCTCCACTTTTCTATGACATGTAGTTTTAGGGCGATAGTGGCTTCTACAGCATGGCATGGCTGGCATGGCATGACTGGCAACGGTGTTGCCGCGTCCCCCTTAATGTGTGACATATCCACTGCCACTTTCGCATGCGGTGTTCTTTATTAGTTGTTGTCCTAGGCCAGAAAATCCAATGATAAATTCATTCTGTTTGAAGCAGAAGTATGTTCCGTTGGCTTGGCAAATCTCTCAGAGGAACTTCCTTTTTTCGGGGTGCACACTATGCTGAACTTCTCGTACTTTCCCACGGTAACAGAGCTAGAGCCCGTCGCAATCAACAACACAGCTCTCACCTTCTTACGTTCATAGATCATTCATTTCCGCAATTTGTCAGGCTTTGTAGCGTCTATTTGCGATGTCGCCAACAAATTTGCCCGGACCACAGATAAAGGCACTTTTGACAGCGGTCTAGTGCTCGTCAGTATTCCTATGTGTCTGTGTCATTTGTAGAGCAAGAAAATTTTCCAACTGCTGGATGACAGCGTGATCGTGGAGACGTCACATATTGAATTTGTGGTCTGACAAATATGTATGTCTGCGACAATTAAATGATGATTATTTTTTAGGCCGATGTCAGTACCTGTTTTGAAGACAGTTCCTAAATTCAATTGCGAATGGTCACTGTTCTTAGTTGATTTGTCGAAACTCGACTGACCTTGGTGTAGGCCTTGTGTTTTAAATAGTGTACTGCCGATGACGAGTTAGTTGGTGAAGTTGCAGAAGTCCACAAAGTCTTCGCCGTTGTCATTACGATGTCTAAGACCATGCCTTGTCATCACATATCCGAGGAAAATGACATAAAATCACCCTTAAGGCGTCTCGCTTGAACTCATACAAACCATTCTCGGGAAATTCCGTTGCTGTCTAGCACTGCACAATTGTCATCCTCCTTAATTTGAACATGAATATTGTAGTCAAGGTTCTGTTTGAAACCGGCTGATATGTCCTTGCCGGTGTTAGTAGCAGCAGTCCGGCAAAGGACTGGGCTTTGCAGAACACAAAAGCACAGTACCGCACTCTCTGGAGTTCCACCGTTCCACTTCGCTTAGGTTCAGAATGCCCAGTTTATACTGCTGGAATTTTCGCTCGAGTTAGAGAAAGTAAACATTCTGAAAACCCGTGATGCAGTTGTCGAGGAGTGTGTGCACGTTCTAAAAACCATTCATTATTCGTTTTCCATACTTAAAGTTCGCTGGTGTGAAGATGGTCTCTATCCGAGGCGCTATAGCAGCATAAAAAGAGAGAATTTAATGATAAAACAACTTAAAAGCAAGCTCTCTAAAACAGCGAGTAAAACAGAATTACAAAGGATATATTGTAACCGTAGCGTTTAGTAACTCGATTTTTAGAATGATGATGCATTTTAGCAGAACGGGTGGACGAAACTACAGTACAAAGGGAAAAAGCAATCCCGGAATGCTTAAAGCGGTAGGCCGTAACACTCTGGACAAATGTGAATAGTAAAAGAAAACCTTGGTGTCTCAAATCAAAGCTCACGGCCTCGAAAGGTGGATAACCAGGAGGTGATGGAAGGATAAGGGAAATTTATCCGTAACATCAACAGCAGGGAGGAGTCTACGTAGCAACTTTCCAATCGACAGAAGGAACACGCTATGCGCCATGAAAGGCAGCACACGTGAAAGCAGCAGATCTTTTAAGGGGTTGCACCATTATTGGGAATCTGTAAAATGACATATGCAGGAAAATTACATTCGGGAAGTGGTAAAATGACACAAAGTAGCACTTCTTCTTCTTCCACCAGAAACAGGGTCGGCACGTCTTGATCGTTTCCTATCAACTTCGTTCCTTCGACTAATCCTAGCTAGTCACTTCTCGTCAGGGCAAATTAGATGTCCATATCATCGAAGACGCCTCTGTCGCAATTTTTACACGTTCGGTATAATTCATGGCATGTAACGCCACTGGTCCAAAGTAATATCTTTGTCTGAAATATGGCGAGGCGTCGTTCATTGTTTTTATAAAGCTCAAAATTTGCGGTAAATTCTATATTTGAGCGTTCATTGATACGTCGATCACAAAGAAGACCAGTTTGGGAACTCTACTTCAACCAGGTTGCACTAATAGGTGAAGTCATTCCATAACGCTGATAGTGCTTGCTCCGTTGGGGTCGTTCATGAAAAATTTTTTTATTCACATTCAGTCTCAGGGCGTGTTTCAGGCGAACATTCCATTGTTGTTGAAGTTGTTCGAGATAAGCTTTGCTACGAGACGCTAGAAAAATACCATCAGCAAAGAGCAGTGTCTCACTGGACGTGGAATACGCTGTTTGACAGTGTCTATAACAAAACACATTATTTGAACTATGTTGCCAACACAGTTGTCCAAAACGCATTCAAAAATCTTCGCGGTATGGGACAAAATCAGGATTGGATGACAATTTGAACATTATGCGGTAATGCCTTTCCTTCTCCATTTTGGAACGATAATGCTTTCTTGAGAGGCAGATGGTGTTCCCGCCAACTCTACACTATCTTCGCTTTCAAGAGCTCAGCTGTTCTTATGAACAAGCACGTGGACATGAAATCAGAAACTTGAAGAGCATAACTCAAGCATCGAAAGTTTACGATTACAGAGTCCCGACTGAGGATTAACTACTTTTGATTAGTTATGGAAGGTCCAAATGGCCAAATATCTACTGTGTTATTGCAAATAGAGAACAGAATGTCATTTTGAAATAGCGCTTGGCGTCACCAAAACCGAAGAGAATCGAAGAGCGTTGACGAAAAGTTGAATTAAAAATAGAACTCTACCGAACTTTATTATAAGATATTCGAAACTTAGTTGGGACAGTTTGAAAAGTAAGTAAGTAAGGAGTAGTTAATGGAGTCATACCCTTGGAAAAGGTTCATGCGGATTATAAGGGCACCTCGTCTTCTGTCTAGGCATTTCGTTGCATTGAATGCTATGGTTTTTCTACACAAAGATCATTTCAGAACTTTTAAAGAGTTGAAGAACAAGGGGGAAGAAGAGGGTGAAGTTTGCCCACCTACTCCCTGAGACACCCAGGGGTTAAACAGCCAGAATATAGTAATTTTTACCTCCTCTCTCCAATGGGTTTTGAGACTTGATTGAGTAATTTTACTACTCGCGCGGTTGTATTATATATTTAAATACTCCTCGTGAAAATTAGCTTTAAGATGTGGATAGTGAAAATTGATTTTGACACAGAGGAAAGAAGCGGTGAAGCAAATTAACCAGTTCGTAGCACTGGGTTCGAATCCCGATCGCCATAAATGTTTATATTTCTCTTTGATGATGTAAGCGTAAGACTTATACCACATGAAAAAAGATGATACTAAAACTGAAGTGCAGCCTTATTGAAAATCGAATGGGAGAAAGGATAAAATATAGCAATGAATAGGAAGAGACTGCGTGGACATCCTACATTACACAAAGGAGTAAACTATAGTCATACACTTATATAAGATAAATTCTCACTATCCACAAATGTTTTGCTTGACAAATCACCTGTTTAAAAAAGTATGCCTCTTTCGTCACTGCTATAATAATAAATAAACTTGTTTTTCATGTTCTGCTCGTTTCTCCTTTCGAACAGCACCCGAGTGTAACTGCTTCCTCTCCGATTTTCTTTCAGTCTTTCTCTAAAATCATTTTTAAGATCGAATCCTCTAAAATAAAAGGTCATAAATAAACATGGATTTATGACGATGGAGCACAAAACCTGGGAAACATAAACAGAGAAGACGGAGAAGGATGAAAGATTTGTTTCCCGCACCTAAAAAGGTCCTGCAGGTTGGGGGTTGGGTAGGGCTGACAACCCTACACGAAAACTGAAGTTACTACAACAGGAGCCTCGGACTGGACTGATAACACAACGACGAACCCGGTAACCACAAAAGAATAACGATTTGCGCATTTTCTCATGGAACGTGCGCTCCCTCCAATATAGAGATGCGTTGGACAGGGACCGGTTTCATGGAGAAGAGTCGCTACACAATATATTATAGCGGCCATCCAGTAAACTATGTACTCAGATTAGGTTTCTTAAATAATAATAATCGTTGGCGCAACAATCCATGTTGGATCAGGGCCTTGAAGCGTGTTAGAGCACTTCATTCAAGACCGTAACGGTACACTAGGAGGCAATGTGGTCAGCATTGCGCTCGCCCGAGATTATTACCCTGATTTGACTCAGGTACTCATTCACAGCTGAGTCGACTGGTATCCGACGTCAAATCACGATACAAATTCCACTGCCACCAGTGAGATTTGAACCGCGACCTTCCGTACGACAGCCTTGCGCTCTAACCACTCAGCTATCCAGAATACCAATGGTTTCTTAGTCAGCCAAAAAATGAAACCTGTTGTTATCGGTTTTGAAAATATAAGCGAACGGCTATGCATTGCGAGGCAAATTTAGAAATATAAGCCTCATAGACGTTCACGCCCCTACAGAGGAGACTGCACAGTCGGAAAAAAATCCCTTCTACGAGACAGTAGAAAGAATCCCCGAAGCCTGTCCCAAGTATCATATTAAAATCATACTTGGGGATTTTAACAGCCAAATAAGGACGGAGCTTGTATTCAGGCGATACGTTGGCACCATAGCTACCAGAATACCAATGATATCGGACTACGGATTATTCAATTAGTAGCGTCGCGCGAAATGGATGTTGGAAGTACCTGGGTTGTGCAGAAAGCGGTTCGCAAGCAAACGTAGGTCTCTCCTGGCGAAATCACTTTCAACCACAGTGACCACCTGTTGATCGAACGCCGCCACCTCTTAGCCTTGATGAATGTCAGAACATATAGGGAGCCAAGACGCGGATCACCATCTCATTGGTATGGTGCTCCGGGTTCGAATAACTAGGATCCCTTCTGATATTCGGGTGAGAATTAACACTGAAGCCATCCACAGCACAGCCCTCCACAACACCTATAAGAGGAAAATGGATGCCGCAATAACCGCAGTCAACAGAGATCCTGGAGATGAAGCATCAACAAATGATCTTCACAATCACCTGAAGAACATTACCATTAATAGGGGCACAAACATACTTACTCCCAGTCGCAAAGAAGGTCAGCACGGCTGGTTCAACGATGAGTTTAAGCTAATAATGGAATGAAAGAATGCCGCAATGTTGCACTGTCAAAGGACATGGGTCCTCGAACTCCGTTGAACGGAGAAACCACTTCACAGACGGAAAAAGGAAGCCTGAGGACACCAGTAGGTCTGTGAACCGCACCAGACGCTGAAGTGTTACAAACAGGTCAGCAGGATGAAGCCTTACACACCACGATGCGCATCCTGCCGAGACAAAAAGGGAAATCTGATTTCCGAAAGAATGGGCACATTGGAGAGATTATTTCAGTATTTTGATGAATTGCTCAACAATCAGAATATCGACGAGTTTGAGGTCCCGCTAAGTCAAGGCGACAGATAAGAACGACCACCACCAAGTATAGAAGAAACAGTCCGTGCAATTCATCGGCTTAAAAACCATATGTCGCCAGGAGCCAATGGAATTACAGCCGAAATGGTTAAATATGGAGGCAACCGATTACATCAAACGGTTCATTAATTTATGCTCATGGTATGGGACGGCGAATTAATGCCTGACGATTGACAACGATGCATTATTTGTCCCATATATAAAAGGGAAATATCACACAGTACAGCAATTATAGAGGTATCACCTCGCTGATATACTCCGCTATCTTATTAGGTCGGATAGGCCCATATGCCCAGAAAATCATCGGCCTGTACCAGAGGCTTCACTCCAGGCAAATCAACAACTGATCAGATTTTTTGTGTGCGGCAAGCGATGAAAAAACTGTTGGAATATGGACATCAGTTTCACCATCTTTTCATCGACTTTAAAGCCGCCTATAATAGCATAGTCAGGGTAAAACTGTACACGCCATGAGAGATATCGGTATCCCGACGAAATTTATAAGACTCAATAGGCTGAATCTAACCAATGAGCGAGGTTAGGTAAAAGTAGCGGGATCACTCTCGAGACCATTCGATATCCGTAGCGGTCCATATCATACGTCCCCTTAAACCCTGGCCCTGGAGAAAGTTATCCGTGATGTTGAGGTAAATGGTAGAGGCACCGTCCTCTTCAAGTCAACCCAACTACTGGCCTACGCTGACGATATCGACATCATGGGAAGGACAACTCGAAACGCACTAACTGCCTTCATTAGATCGTGCAGTCGGCGCGAGATCTTGGGCTCGACATCAATGAAGGCAAGATGAAATATATGGTGCAACGTGAGCACCAAGAAAAAAAGAACCAACAACATCAAATCGCGCTGGTCAAGGGAAAACAATGAAGATAGGAGACTACGACTTTGAGACCGTTGACAATTTCTCCTATCTAGGATCGAAAATCACAACCGAGAATAGCTACGACGATGAATTCTACGCACGGTTGTTGGCAGCCAATGGAGCCTATTTCAGCTTATAAAAACTGTTCCGCTCGAAGCGTCTCATCATAGGGTCAAAGCTCTTACTGTACACAACTATCATCTTACCAGTCCTTATGTATTCCTCGGATACTAGGGTTCTAAGCAAGAAAAATTGCGAACTTGTGACCGCTTTTGAGAGAAGAATTCTCCGAAGAATTTTTGCCCCCTACATGAGGATGGACAATTCCGTAGCCTACATAACGACGAGAGCTATGAACGACACCATGGTCGTAAGGTAGTGGATAAAATCAATAGGTGTTGGTGGACGGGTCACTTAATCCGTATGGATGAGGATGATCCTGACTGAAAACTCTATAAGGGCAATATTTATGGTAGAAAAGGAAGGTGAAGCAGACCCTGCATGAGATGGCGCGATGGCAGACAGTTCTTATGTACATCGAATTGATTGACTTCAGCGCAAAGCCAAGATGTCTGAAGCCTAGACCGTATACCAGTTGTCGCGCCGTTGATGATGATGATGATCTGGTCACTGTGGGGTACAGAAAAGTAAAATACCAGATATCTTTGCAAAAGATGGTTAAATTTCTCTTTCGCTGTAGCCTGAACCAGTAATTGAAGTGTCGGTGCGTTAACCGCTTCTGCTTCTGTCAAGAACTGCAAATTGGTTTCTTATGAGATTAAGTGGACTAAGGGCCGTTGAACACAATCAATTTTTCATCTCAGAGCCAAATAAACATAGTGTTATAGAACACTGAAGGATGAAGTTCTCATCAAGGCAACGTTTACGCCTGACTCTTTAAATTCATCAGAAGGCGCATTTGTGGGCAAAATTATAATATCTGTCTCATTGGCGCGTTGAGTGACAAGGAGTGGGATACCTAGGAGAGTGAGTATAAAAGAACGAATCTGAATTTCTTTCCCAATTCAAAATCCAGCACGGTGGAAGGCAACAAGTAGTCGCCGAAATATACAAATTTGCAAAAAATAAAAGAATTCTGCAGTAAAGTAAAAGGTTGGCGATCGTTTAGATTCTGGTGTGAAATAATGGAGGTATGTTTTGTCCATTTTCACATGGATTTTTTTTTTTAAGGAAGAAGTCCAAACACTGCTCAGAATCGTCAACTCGGTGTAAATTTGGTCCATGAGCTTTCGCAGATGCATACATTCAAACAGTCTCTTTGGGGCATTCACTCGATGCTCATTTCGTCTTGTTTAAACTTAGCAAACCACTTTTCAACGGTTGATTTGCCTGGTACAAAGTCCAAATAATGTTTATCGAGCCAAGCCTTTTCTTTTTATCCATTTTCTTCAAACTAACAAAAGTTGCTTCACTCAAAATTTTCTATCCCATAAACTAATAGTCCGACAGGTATCAAATTTGTACACGTGTTTTTCAAAGTTTAGAGTTATCTAAAAATAATATGAATTTAATACTAGTAACGCCATCTTTGCGTTAGTCTACAAACTTTTCGTCCAACTGTTACTTCTCCCTCTCCCTCTTGCTTTACCCGTCCACGATGGCTCTAATCACCTTTCTTTGCTATGCTTTTCGTCATTTAATATCTCCTTTTAGCACTAAACTCCTGTTTGGTAAGCACTTGCAAAAAAGGCTGTTCTCGTGTATGTCTTCAGCAGTGGAAGTCATCTACGCTTCTTGATTGCTGCACTTGCTCGGCATATATAATATTTTTTCTTAGATCCAATGCCTGTTTTTGAATCGCTGTAGTTAACCTTCGCCGGCTCTGAAAGAAGGACGAAAGTTTTTTTGCGAATGTTAGGACCTTTTCGTTCAATATTGGTTCGCTTGAACCATTCAGCTCTATCAATTTCCTTTGAACACTTCCACTAGAAGCGGCATTTCCAAACCTTCGGTCCTTATCTGCCCAAATGGGAGATAAAGTACTAAGGTGAATTCGCAATTTAACAATAGGTTTTTTCAGCACTTTTCTCAGTTGTATTTTCGTAAAAATTTAAATGGAGGCCGTATATGTATGGTAGGTATATTGCGTAAAACCAGTCTAAATAGACACTATGCATAAATTTCGTACCCCATACAGTTCGGCCCAAGGGTGAAAATCATGCGTTGAAATTTCTATGACGCATGTTAGTTTTTGTATGTACACCATGAACTTGGAAAGGTTTCTGATTTGCACCGCGAAATCTATCCTGCGATTTCTCCAAAAGTTGTGAAAAAATACTTGTTGGGAACGCCAAAGAAAGGCCGGAAAGTTTGAGTTAGATAATAAATAATTCGACTTAGAGAGATTCGATTGTAATTATGATTCGTTTTTGTGAGTTATTCTATTTTGGATTTGCCTATTTCGTCGCGAATAGCTTCGGAATTGAACTGACTTTCGACGTCCCACTTCGAATAAAAGTGATTGCATAACTGATGAAAGAAGCCAGACAAGTCGCATTATTTTCATAACGTGAAGATTATTGCCAGAGAACACGCATTTAATTCAAATATTTGCACTTTGAATTCCGCCGATTGATTTATTAATGGGACGTTTCTTCAAAAAGTGGCAGGCTACATTTATGATCGTAAGCCCCGTTCCCTCGTCCCCCATGTCGAACCAGTCACATGTCCTGCAACGTGTTCCCCGTTTGCATGCCGGCCGAGCCCGCTTGGCTGTCGGAGTCTCCAAATGTTAATTCGAATGTCTCCATGTCCACATCCTTTGCTGCAGTAGCATGCAAATATGTCGTAACTCAAGGGAAATATATTTCTAATTTGATTTCTCGTCCCTCGTTCGAATTCGAGATCCCCTTTTATTGTCGCCGTTCCCGTCCGGCGTGACAATGTTGCTTGCCTTCTCGTTGGATATGGAAATTAATGCGCGTCACTCACGTGTTTGCATCGCTTTCCCTCCTCCAATGTCACCATACCTACTCCCATAGCAGTATCTCCCTCTGACGTCATTCGAATGACTCTTAAATAACAATCTCAAATAATCCAATCCAGGCAATTACATATCTAACGTGCAAGCCAAGCTACATGCATAACAGCTTATATATAAGTACGTGTGTATATACTTTTTCTGCACACACAGCTTACATATGACAAAGCAACAAAGGCAACATATTCCAGATCAGCAGTTGCCGAGTATGGGAAAACCAGAGTTGGCTAGGGGAAGAGGGAGCTGGAAGCAGGCGAGAAGCTGCCCGGATGACTGCTTCGTCTGTAAGAACTCAAGACAACTCGGAGGCGAACAAAGTATTTGAATAAAAAAATTGCAAGTAGAGCTCGCGTTCGGAAAGTTGACGGTTAAGCGCATGTGCGTTTTTGGCTCTAAGGGAATACGCAACAGATTCCCGATAACTGTTCTACGTTGGCTGTGGGTAGACTTATTCAATGCGGAGAAAACTTTCTGTAGAAAGTTTCTTCAGGATTTCATCGTTTCTGCTTCCTTTCTTTTTTGATCACCGTCAGCGTCAAAAGTTTGGAAGATGACACTCATCCACCAAAAGTCTGAATGCTATGCCGCCAGGGTTAGCTTGTGACGTTTCAGATTTTTATCTATTTATTATGATGATGTGTATCTACTCCGGTAAGCATTGCCGAGTTAAAACGAATTTATTTCGAGTTTTCCACTTCGAAATGGAATAAGTATGTTTTTTTCAATTGATATTTAGTATCCAAGTCGTCCATTTAATGGAAGGAGAATTTTAATTATTTTTCCGAGAATCTTAATCTCTATCGATTAAAATGTAATTAAAAATAACACGTAACATTTTTCATTTGGGTACTGCCACCAGAAGCCGACACAAATCAAGTTTAGAAGGAGGAGGAAGCAATCACCATGATCTGAGTATTCCAGGCGTATCAGTGAGTAGCTGGGGAGATGATTTGCCTGCAGCCAATTATGAACTCCTACATTCATTGCGTTAACTGCCCCACTCTAATGTGAATTGAAGCAGATTAAACGATAGGTTTTCGAAATATGTACACGCTTCCTGGCAACCTAATCGTAACGACAATAAATTTGAAAGATGCAAAACTGGCCAGTTAAGGGGGCTGTATACTGAAGTTATGTCATCCGAAAAGGCTTATTCTCATCCCCTGACTGACTGCTAGATTCTCACCAAAATTTAGCAGGCATACCAATGGTACACTTTCACACAGTACTGGTATTCAATTCAATCAAAGGGAGGTAAGAAGCCTCCCTCTCATTAAATGCCAA
Organism: Hermetia illucens; assembly: GCF_905115235.1. Lineage (NCBI taxonomy): Eukaryota > Metazoa > Arthropoda > Insecta > Diptera > Stratiomyidae > Hermetia > Hermetia illucens. The sequence goes on along the minus strand of NC_051849.1, from coordinate 91,878,351 downwards.
GGTACCTTCTAAAGACATCATGACATCATCACCCATGTTTAGATGAACAGAAGGTTCAATTCGCCTGTGTGTTGACTCCAATAAAAGCAGTACTGACTCCGGCATTGCAAACGTTGCTTTCATTGCTTTGTGTAAACACAAAACCTTATTAAAATTGGTTTACTGTCTATCCGTCTGTCGGTCTTTTTCTTCAGGAGGTGGAAATCTTCAAAAGACACTGGTCTGGACATACCAGCGTGTGGGATTTTTACCCACTAAAACCACCCCCGACTCCCTCCCTGCCCCGCGGAACCACCATACCACAGTTAGATACTAGACAGCTACCACACTCCCCCTTGCTCCTCAAGGGGGGAAATCAGTGCGAGTACACACGATTTCAAATTGTTTTGCCCTTGAGCATGAGCGAGATGTAACGAAAATCCGATCAGCTGTGTTTGACATACCGCCCGGACTTGCCAATGTATTGATGAGATTGGCAAGTTTTTGCTTATGTATAAGTGAATACGTGAAACAACTTTTTGCTATATGGGTGAACACGCCGTAATACCAGAATAGCAAAAGCTCACCGATCTCTCTCTTACCAATACGATTTGACGAAGATTATGCCTTTTCCTTGTTTAGCGTCTCTGATGTGTACAGATAGCTTCTGCAAGCACATTCGCAAGTGGGGTCATTTTAGTAAGGTCATTTTTAAGGGGCCTATATTAGATCTACTGTGCACCATACGGTATTACATCACGGGGCGGAGTCAGCTCATTCTAGCTTAGTCACCTTTCTTCTATACGCGGCGCACGCGACCGCACTTTTCTCCTCTACTCTGCCTTTCGCAGTTTGGTTCGGATAGATGCGATCATGGAGTTGACCGCATCCCAATTTTCTTGATGTGCTAGCATTTTCGGCACCAGATTTTCTGGTACCAGCACCTCTCCTAGATTGCCCTCTAGTTTCCTTCTTTCTTCCACTTATCTCGGACAGTGGCAGAATACATGCTGTGGGTCCTCTGGGACTCCATCGCAATTTGGATAGTCGGGTGAAGTCTCCAATTTAAACCTGTGCAGGTATTGCCGGTATCCTACATGCCCCATAAGAAACTGATGGCAGGAATGAGCCTGTGAGTCCACCGACCCTTTCCCGAGCGTTCCCACCACTCTTGCCATCTATGTATGGATCTCTCCCTCTGAGCGTTCTTCGTCTGTAATAAGGAAGAGATTGACTTCGCATTGCATATATTCGCCATCTCTTCTGCCAAGATGTCAATCGGCATCATTCTAGTGATGACGAATGCTGCATCATCTGAGACAGTCCTGAAGGCAGAGCATACCCTCAAGGCTGTCCTCCTGTATATTGCACTCAGTTTGCAAGTGTTAACTGACATCTGCAACGCCTCGCTCCAAACTGGGGTCGCATAGAGCATGATTGAGGTCACCACCCTGGCTATAAGCAATCTTGAAGTATGCCGTGGCCCTCCCACGTTCGACATCATCGTCGCCAGGGCCATACTAACAGTGGACGATCTATCGCAAACATACTGCACGTGTTGCTTATAGCTGAGCTTCCTGTCTATCACCACCCCCAAGTATTTAATGGTTGGCTTGAAAGTCATGATATGATTCACGATTCTTATACAGACGTAGTTTATCTTCCGGCGCTTCGTGATGAGGACCGCTTCTGTTTTCTCCTCCACCAGTGTCAGACCTGAGCTCTCTAGCCAACTTTTGACAGCACTGATTGCCTCGCTTGAGAATAACTCAGCATCTTCGAGATGCTTTGCGATAACAACCAGTGCTATGTCGTCAGCGTAACCCACCACTGTGGCTTCCTCCGGAAGGGGAAGATTAAGTACATCGTTGTACATGATGTGCCACAGTAGTAGGCCCAATACGGAGCCCTGCGGGACACCCGCGGAAATGACGTACTCCTGGGGTCCATCATCAGTGTCATACCAGAGCCTCCTTTCAGTTAAATAACTATCGACCATAGTAGCGAGATAGGTGCGAATAACAAACTTCGCTAGGGATTTGCGTATTAGATTCCAATTGGCCGAATTGAATGCATTTTTCACGTCCAGGGTTACTACCACGCAATATTTGCTGGTACTACCCTTTTCGTGGATTGCATTTTCGGCCAAGCCAGTAACCAATTTGTTGGCGTCAGAAGATGGACGGATTATAGATTACCCGGTCCAACATTTTCCCCACAGTGTCCAAAAGACACATGGATCGGTATGAGGATGGTTCATCTGGCGGTTTACCAGGCTTAGGCAGAAGTACCAACTTCTGCCGCTTCCATACCGCTGGAAATATTCTCTCGGATATGCACGCTTCGAACAACTCAGCGAACATGTCCGGTCTGGACTTCACGGCAAGCTTAATTAATGCCTTATTCCTTCCTATTCCGCAGATCTCCAGCGGAATTTCCGTCACATTCAGAGGCGGTTGGAATGTGTCTGTGCTCTCCTTTTGCTGGGGGAATAACCCCTGGATGATTTTCAGCAAGAGGGTGGGACACGTGATCTGCGGAGATGAACGGCCTCTGAATCGTCCCATCATGATTCTATAAGCACTCCCCCACGGGTTTACGTCCGCTTCTGAGCAGAGCTCCTTGAAGCATTTCCTCTTGCTTCGATAGATGGCGAGATTGAGGATCGACTCTACCTACCGCTCTCTGAGCCGTTCTTCTGGCTTGGTGGCAGGATGATCGAAGGCCGGTCAGTTCATCATTCCACCAGTAGTTTGGTCTTCTATGGGGGAATGAGCACCTCCTAGGCATGGACGCGTCACATGCTTTGCGATGCATTAAGCCAGATGGACGGCAGGTTGATCAGGTTGATCTAACCACACCTCTATGAAGGTCTGCTCATCCAAAGATTTTGCAGATCAGCCTGAAATCTTTTTCGGTTTCCGGCGTGATAGCTCTTTACCCTGTGGCTCGACACATGTCTCAAAGAAGATTGCCTGGTGATCGCTGTGGGTGTAGCGTTCACTGACGCCCCAGAACATACCACGTGCCAGCGCAGGGCTGAAAAAGGTCAGGTCTACAACCGAGCCTGACCAAGCTTTCTGAAAGGTGTTTACAGCACCTTTGTTAGTCAAAGCTATGTCCATCTGCGCAAAAGCTTCTAATAAACTTTTAACATTTAATTCTCTGCTAGCCCACTCTAGGGTCCAAGCATTGAAATCATCAGCAATCACCTTTGGACTTCGTCCCTTTGCGTCGAGAACAAGATTATCAAGCATTTGCTTGAATTCAGACAGTGTCAAACTTGGTGGGGCGTAGCAGCTGTATACATATACATCACTTATTTTCGGCCACACAAAGCCACTGGCTGCCTGACTTGCTGTACATTGTATGGTCTGTCGACCGCAAGCCCATATCGCCGCTCCCTCAGTCGAATCTGTGACCCATATGTAACGTAACGGTTTCTATACGGTTCACTTATGATGGCAACTTCCATCTCAGATTCGAACGTGGTCTGCTCAAGTAAATCCTGACCGACCCAGCAATGATTCAAGTTTATTTGAATAAACCTCATTTTCTTATTGCACTGAGCGCCTTCCTAAATTCCGGACATTTGCCACTTCCGGCAATATGCCCGTTATCCTGTCCCTGTTTTGCTTCGCATAATAGGCATTTGGGGTCCCTATTGCACTCTCTGGCAATATGGCCTTTCTCCCCCACACCTTCTGCATCGATCGGATCGATCAATGCTGCTGGTGCATACCTTCGCGAAGTATCCAAACATCAGGTATTTAAAGCACCTCTTTAGTGAAGTTTGTTCTGTTAAACGGCAGACAACCCATCCAATCCGAACCCTTCCGGCAGCTAACAACATCTGCGCTGTCGTCCACAACAGACTCCTCTGTAAGTTCTTTCAACTTGAATTGCTCCTTCAGAGCTGTACAAATTTCTTCTTTCGATGTCACTTCATCGAGATCCTTACATTGTATATAGATCTCATGCTTTTGGGCACGCACTGCGGCATTCTCTCTAAGTGAATTTTGGACTTGAGTGCGAAAGTCATCAGTTTTGCCTACGCTGGATCTTTTCAGCTCGAACATGAGATCCCCTTTCTTGGTTCTTCGGATTCTGTTCACATTTCCGCTCAGATCTTTTAGGTCCGGATCAGCTTTAACCTTTTTTAGTATCTCCGCGTAGAACAGATTGCCCTTATTGGAGATAACAATCGCGTCTGGACGAGTTCGCACTTTTGCTTTTCGTTTCGCTTTTTTGTTGGTAACTTTAGTCGTCTTGGGCTTCGCAACGCTGGTCGAGTTTTCTACATTTGCTGTACGCTTTCCTCCTTCTGAGCTGTTGGTACTCGTTTTCAGAATGTCCTGTCCGCCTTTTTTTTCTTAGGCGCCTGCTGATTATTTAGAGGATCCACTTCTTTTTCACGTACTCGTTTATTTCGCCGTGATTCGATGGTAGTGTGGTTAGGTGTCACTTGGGTCGCTTGTGACACTGTTGGCACAACGGGGTTCGGCGTATTCTTATTATTCATTTCCTCCATCTGCGATCTATTATAGAGGACTCTAATAGCCCTCACCATATTCTTTATGGCTTGGTGCACGTTGTACTTGTCCTTGATTAACTCGGACAGCTCAACTATTTTTGCCCCAAGCTGGATGAAGGGTAATTCCTCCGGATCGGAACTCTGGTCCCTCTAAGCCCCGGCAGGGTTACTCCTTTTATACGCTCCTTCACTTCTGGCGTTTATTGGCCTTGCCTGTACTTTGTCCTTCATCGGCTTTGGCATTGGTGGAGATATCAAAGTTGACGAGCTCTTTTTGAATGGATCCCTTCCTTGTTCCTGGAGTACCTCCTGCTGCCGCGCATCTTGAACATATGCGGTGGGTGTTATCACGGTTGTTGTCGTTCAACAATCTGCCTTCAGTTCATCTTTGTTTGGTCTTGATACTGGTGTTCTCGGTAAGGTCGTACTCCGCTTGAACACCTCCTTTTCCAGATTCAAGTCACTTGTAACATTGTATCCCAAGGTGGCCAAATTATCCATCACCGAGGCACTGCGGTCGAGGCATATCGACGAACGGGAGTCAACTTCTCCACTCCCAAAGACCGCCGCTATGGAGTTCCAAGCCCCTGCACTGTAAGTTTCCTCCTTCTCTCGTCTTCCATGGTGGTGGTTCTGTCTGTCGTCTATTTGTCCGTCTGTCTGTCTGTCTGTCACACCCGATTTATTCGGAAACGGCTAGACCCAAAATTGGTAAGAGTGTGTGATCAGGTGTTCTCTTTACATACAAAAGTGGCGCCATTTTGTATTAAGTTTAAGGGGTGCATTTTTTTCACACAATGTGGCCATGTTGGATATCAAACGAAAGGGCTCACTTGGTACTTTTCGATACTGGTTCCATATTTGATATTGGATGAAACATAGGGGAGTGAGGGGTCAAAATATGACCATCAAAAAGGGTAACAGGTCTCGCTCTCAGAACTTATCCAACCGAAAAATCCGAAAAAAATCACAATGATGCATCTCTACGAGATCTAGGCCTCAAAATACATTCGATATATGCACAAATAAAGTTAATAATAGTATATTTCTACATTTTAGAAATTTACCCGGAAACCCTCCTTATATCCCAGAAATACAAAATTTGGCATGGGTGTAGGGGATAACATAGTACACAATTTGATCAAGTTTGAAGGAAATCCAACTATTATTAACAAAGTTATAGGGGGTGATATTTTGCCATTTTTTATGAATTTCGTGCATTCTACAATGTGGCGTCATCATCCCATATCAATTCGTCAATACGACAACAAAGTAAGTTCATATGAATGGGGTCGCAAAGAATTATTTTGTTTTGGTTTTTTGGTCATTTGTATATGAATATCAATTACTCCAAACAGAGATGTGTGTATATAGGTATATTATATATGCGTGCTAATGAAATTTGTGGGTAGTGTCTAATTCAAGTAGATATATAACCAACCGTATTTAATATATGTATGTGTTATATATGTACATACTCGTAAGTATGCTTTTATGCATGAAGTAAATCGGAAATATAGGTACGATCATATGCTTTGTAGGTTGGAAAAATATGGAGGAATATGTTGGATTTGTAGCTAAATACGGATAGAAAAATGTGCGTTGAAGTTTCTTACATAAGATGAACACAAAACCTTTATACCCGAAGTGCGAGCTCCCGGTATTCCGACTTGTTTATAACTGGGAGAGATAATGTCTCGTTGCCAGTCGCCAGGCATTATCTCGAGGTTCCGTGCTGTGAGGATAAGTTGATGAACCGCGTGGTGTAGTTGATCGCCTCCATATTTAACCAATCCGGCTTCTGGCGACTCATCATCTTCAGTTGGCGGGATCCCCAGGTTATTGCAGCATCAATTTCCTTAGAGGTGTTACGGAGGATTGTGTTGTGAATGGCTTCAGTATTCAATTCCACCTAATTGTCAGAGGGTTGTGTGTTGTAATTTGAGTTCTGAGGACCATGTCAACGAGATAATGATCCGAGTCTATATTGGCCCCCACATGTTCTGACATTCATTGAGGCTGAAAGATGGCGGCGTTCGATTAGCATGTGGTCAACTTGATTGAAAGTGGTTCCGTCTGGAAAGGCCCATGTATGTTTGTGGACCGCTTTCCGCGTACACCAGGTACTTTCACCAACCATTTCGTGCTATACTGCTAACTGAATAATCCGCAGTCCGTTATCATAATAGGTGTTCCTATGCTAAACTATGGGAACCAACGTATCGCCTGAATATGAGTTCTGTTCCTACTTGACTGTTGAAACCTCCAAGTATGATTTTGATATCACACTTGGGACAGGCTTCTCCGACTCTGCAGTCACCTCTGTAGGGGCGTGAACATCTATGAGGCTTATATTACTAAACTTGCCTCGCAAACGCAGAGTGCATAGATTTATATTTTCAAAACCGATAACTGGAGGTTTCATTTTTTGGCTGACTAAGAAACCTAATCTAAGCACATGGTTTACTGGATGGCCACTATAATATGTAGTGTAGTAGGTCTTCTCCAGGAAACCGGTCCCTGTCCAACGCATCTTCTGCAACGCTGTTACATCAGCCCTATATTGGGATAGGGTATCGGCTAGCAGCATTCGGTCTGTACAGGGAGCGAACTTTCCATGAGAAAATGCGCAAATCGTTATTCCGTTGTCGTTGCCTGGTTCGTCGTTCTAAATTCCATCCTGTCTGAGGGTCCTTCTGTAGCTTTGTAACATCGATCCGTGTAGGGTTGTCAGGCCAACCCAACCTCCAACCTGGAGGACCAGTTAGTACAATTTGTCCCGTTTTTAGGCGCGGGAGACTCGCTTTCATCCTTCTCCTTCTGCAGTTTTTCATTAAGAAAGAACTCCCAGCAACCACATTTGGAGGTGGAGATACGGTTTGGTAATAGCGTACCAACCCATGTTTCGCCCTGGGACCTATGTTGCCCTTTGACCGCCTAGTTATTATTGTAACAAATAAGTGGTAAAAATTTAGTGTTGATTGGATGGATGCAATCGTGTCCACCTCAGAAGCACTTTTACAGACACAAGATTCTGAGATGAGAGATTGCCTTGGAAGATATTTTTCCGTTTTATTGGCTTCTTTAGTGTTATTATAGGTAATAAGGACAAGATAATAACACTGAAGAAGGGGGGGGGGGACTTAGATACTTTTAGCCAATGAAACGGAAAAATATCTTCCAAGACAATCTTTCATTTTAAAACTTTGGCTAACAAATTACCTCCTAACCCAAATCAAGATTCTGAGATAAACGCGTTTAACGTTTGAAGTTTGTGTTTTTGATTTTAAAAATTAACTTCTTTATTTTCATTTGATGCTGGCTATAAGCCATTATAGCCCCTTTTGCTGCTGTAAAAACAAACAGTGTCATTAACAGGGTCAAAAGCTTATGCAGCTACGCTGGAGCAGTGTTATAAATAGCCATAACTTCTAAACTAATGCTCCGATCGTTATGAAATTTAGTGAGAATGTTTTTGAGATAATGTACTTAAAGAATATGCAAGTTGTAAATTTGGAAATGCAATTTTTTTTTTTTTGTTTCTGCGGCCATCAGAACGGTATATAACCCCTTAACATCGCCCCATCCAATTTCTCGTTGATTTGATTTTTTACAGGAGTTCCACACATTTTTCAAGAGATTATCGGCAATTTGTTGATACTTGGTTTGCTAAGATGTTACAATATAATTGCCAACACCCAGTCTCTGCTAAGGATTAATATATAGTATATCTTACAACGGAACATGGGATCCTTTAATCGAGGTTCGGTTGTTAGTTCTACCGGTTTTATCCTCCACTTAATGCTACACTTTTGTTTGACCTTGGGTAGTTTTGTCTTAATTTCTCAGTAAATAAATGAAAATGCAATTAATATCGATAAGTATCTGCTAACCATTCATCTAATTTAACCAACAGTTTGGACATGATAACTTAATCTCTAAATTATCAATTAGCTCCAATGCCGCACAAGATACGCACCGCCCAGTACCTTCAAAGCCGACAATTCCATTTTAATAAATCATACCTTCGCTATAATAACATGTTATGAATCACGTGTATTCATTAGGTGTGGATTGTTACTTTGCATCTTCTCAGTGATAGAAGTCACAGAAAGCGGTGCCTATCACACTATGTTTGCAGTGCGCAAGCAGCTTGGCGATAAGAAAACGTGAGTTAGCTGATAAGTCGCGGAAAAGAACTTCTGTTTGTTTCCCGCGACAACAAACTTCTGTTTGTAAGCATATCCGTTATCGAAAAGCTATATATGGTATTACGAAGGCGATCCGTTCTACAGTTGCATCTACTATTCATGATTACTTTGTGAAAGTATTTATGGGGTTGTTATCAGTGCGCTAGTGTACTTCCCGTTTATTTATTGATAGGAAGCTATTTTGGGTTGACTTCCATTTGACTTAGCCGCACCTAATTCGCTGCGTTAACTTTATAGTCATTTATTTACTCTATTCACTCAATTGATAAGCGCAATTTTTCTGAAGAAATGTTTCAACAAAAAGATTTTGAGTAAAGAGTAAACTTAAGAACACTTCTTCCATTTGTTGTAAAAGGCAACGAAAAGTCTCTGCGAGCATCTCCTACTTTACAAACTGAATCAAATTGATGATTTGGTAAAGGTTTTCACAGTGCATATAAAACACAAACGCAAGTTGTCCGGTTTGAATGATTTCAATTTATTGGTAACGTTTCCGCTTAAGATGAATTTGTTTGAAAAAAAAAAAAACAAATAAAACGAAACAAAACTAAATTATGTGTGGATGATAGAGGCAAATATATATATGCTAACATAAAAAAAAATTTTGTTTTGATAAAATTTGATTTTGTTATTTAATAAAGATGCCTTCCAGGACGATACGATGATTATAGCGGTCATACAATTTTTTGATATCATTTTTATTGTACGATTTGTCGTTAGCGTCAAAATAGGCCTCAGTTTTGAGGGTTACCTCTTCATCGACACTAACTTTCTAGGGTGCATGCTCTTAAGGTCTGAGAGGACTTGGGGTCAGATCTGGAGAATACGGTGGATACAGATCGTTTTCGTTGATTTGTGACACGATGATTTCTCTTGATGAAGCAGCACTTTTTTTTCTTTCAAATAGGGCCATTTTTCCGCGATTTCATCCTTCAAACGTTCCAGTAAAGCTATGTAATAGCCACGTTTGTCCCGTCTCAAGATAGTTGATCAATATATACCATGCATACCTTAAAACACTGATGTCATAACCTTGCCAGTCGACCGTTGCGGCTTTGAACGTTTTGGAGTCCGTTCAACACATGCAGTCTAGTCGTTTTCATTCTGTTATGAAATAATGGAGCCATGGTTCGTTCATTATCTCATATCGATCCATTAAGCGAGATTTTATGGGGGCGACCTTTGGTCGATTGTGACCCAAACATTGATATCTGCAGAGCCTCTGCTATCTTTATCAACTTCACTGCGTGCATCATCCTCAGTGCTCATTTCGCCTCGTTTAAACAAACTACGCAACAATTAAGAGCAGTTGATTTTCCCGGTGCAAAGTCCGAATAATGTTTATGAAGCCTAGCTTTGGCTTCAAAAGGATTTGTTTTTACCAAAAAGCAATGCTTTATTAACACATGAATTCTCTTTTATCCATTTTCTTCAAACTAACAAAAGTTGCTTCACACAAAATGTTCTATCCCAGAAACTAATAGTATGACAGCTGTCAAGTTTACACACATATCTTTTGACGGTTAAAGTTAACTAAAAATCATACGAATTTAATACTAGTAACGCCATCTGTGTGTTAGCCTACAAATTTTTCAGTGCACCTGGTAGAATAAGAAAACCTTGGAATTTTTGTTTCCAGATTACTCGAAATGGAGGTGTTCTCCCCTTTCATTTTAGAATAATCAAAACGAGAGAGAAACAAACGATTATCAAATTTGTAAGTCGAAAATATCGTAACATGATTGCAGGCCCCAATAATAACGTATAAAAATATAGAAAAGAATACATATTTTTTTAAGGTTAAAAAACAAAGAGGGTTCAAATAAAAATAATCACATGGGAAAACCTCCCTAAATCAGAAAATACAGATAATTTGAACAAGCAGTTTTAACAATATGTCTTTTATAATTTCAATTTGAATAATCTGTTTTGAGAGTTTAGTTCCATTTTACGATTATGAATGTCGTTGTTTTCGGACCACGTGTTTAACGCTGATGAAAGGGCGCTGTTTTCGAATCTGCCCCTGATAGAGAGTCCAGCGCTGAATCTAACTTTCGCCGCATTTACCAAAATAAAGGTACTACTAAAAGTAAATCATCTACTATCGGAAAACTTCAGCATCCACGAGAATTGAAAGGTTTGAACCTCCTCGTGGATAATAATTTGAAGGATTATATCTATTAGGAATTTTTTATATTGCTGACTTTTTTCATTTGCTTAAAATACGCTAAAACATCCCCATATTTCTAATAAATAGCAATGCTGTATAAAAACAACATAGAAATATTTTTAAAATTAGTTTCTCTGAAGTAACTCCTAACAAGAAAACCTTATTTAAGCGACAAAACACCATTTTTCAATATGGCGAAGAGTCTGGGCGCAATATTACAGCATGCAGAAAAGAAATATAAGAGCAAAATATGGTTGTGGAAGGACAGTTTTATCATGCTAGGACAGCATAGTGAAATTAAAAAAAAAATACTAACCATATTGTTACCATTTGGAAAAGTTGTATCGTTTTTAAATTTCAAATGCGCTTTTCTCGAAACCACGTTTTCAAAATCGGCGAGTAGTAGAACTGGAAGATGGTCATCCGATCATCGAGAAAATTCAATTGTAACTTCTTCATTTGATTATCTAATGAAGTACACACTATTTTAGCAATTAACAAAGAAAAATTTTTTTAAATAATTTTTTAAAGTCAATTTTTCTCGTCGAAAAAGCTAATTTTTTTCTAAGCTCCGTCATTTTGCGAAAGAAAATTCTAAACTCCTAGGAAGTTCTACTGCTCGTCGCGGACGACTTGCAAAACATCTTGGTTTGATTGCACGGTCCTACAGCCATTTTTTAAAAAAATGTGAATAACAAATTTTTTCTTACACCTGAATCTTGAAAAACCCTTTTTTTGGGGGCTCCAAACAAATAAAGTAGTAAAAATGCTTGAATGGCATAGCCAATATTCATAGATTGGTTCAGAACAGTTTGCATAACATAAGTATCTTTTTAGTTTAAAAACTTATGAGTTCATATTTATGGCTGAATTTGGAAAATCGGAATTTTCGAAAAAGAATTTTGTTTTTACTGAACAATGTTATCCTTGGCGTGGTGAGCTGAATTTTATGTCGGAAGATGGTGTAAGGGTAATGTATTTCTTTCCTAATGCTATAGCGTTAACTTCTTGGATAACAGTTGGTCTCTCCAAGCTTGCTATTTTTGCAAACGTGTTTTGAAACCAAAATTTCTGTTTAAGATTCATTTACTTTTTGAACGTAAGTAGTATACATTAATTAAAGTTTCGGTCGCTTCGCACATGTTGGTTAGGTGTTTCGATATCAGGCCCTTAAAATTTTTTTCGGAAAGCCCTTTTTACATTAGAATTCCTAACAACTTGCTTTTGTTTTCGGATGGAAACATCCTGGTACCATTTCTCTATGATGCCGGTTTGACTTTATCGATCGAAAGCACTAACCAACACGTCCGAAAAGACCACAAGGAAGACAGTACACAAGGACTACCTCGCAACCGACTAAGTAATATGGGTGTTTTAAAGATAGCTGAATAACTCCGTGTAACGTGGGAAGGGATAGACTTCTCAAAGTTGAAAGACCCGGGATCAATGTGGTTTACAAGATTCCATGTGAAGGAGAAACCAACGGCGTATGTCAGAACAACAAAACAATTTTTAAAGAATAGGGACGTCAGATACAAATCATATTTAAAAAACAACAATGGGCCTAAAAAAGCGCTGGCTCATCACTATCTAAATGAGAAAGATCATTTTTGATGAAGTTAAAATACTAGTCAAAGAAGGCAGGCACATTGAAAACAAAACGAATGAACTGATCATCTAATATTTCCAATTATTAATGGCAAACACATTACCGGAATTACAAACTTATTGACAAGATTGTCAAGGGACGTCGCACTAAGTCCTAGTAGACGGAGAGCTGGCTACATGAGCCGCTGCCCGATAAATTTTACCTGCAAATAGTTGGATTGCTGTCGGTTAAGCAATAGCCGGGCAGCTATTGGAAGAATAAGACATGGGCGGGCTATCAAACCTGTAAAATTTTCGTAAAGAAATTAAATTTATTCCGATCTGATAACCCTTTGGCTGCCACAGCCATTTATAAAAAAGTCGCCGTTTTTATACCACTAAAATCATAGTAACTCAAAAACTACAATAGCTAGAGCATTGTAATAGGCGTCGGATCGTCCACTCTGCACTCTGGGATATAATTGGGTAGTATGACTTGTAGAAATTTGTTTTACCCAATTTATTTGTAAGTTTAACCCAATTTTCCTCGAATTTTAACATATACAATGTAACAATTTTTTTTACAAAAATTCAATCTCCGTTGCATCATAGTAAAATTTTGTTAACATCTTTGCATCCTAATTTCGCAATTAGGGGCAGTTGCAGGCTTGGAAATATGCATAATAAAAATGAAAAAAAGTACTGATTTTTGAGAGAAAGAAAATTATTTTCAAAGGGACACTTTGATGAATGAACATTAAAAGTTGTTCTGTTCTAAGTGTTTTAATTTAATTTTTTTTATTGGGAAGTGTTTGAAGTAACCTCCCTCCATTGTTAAACATTAGGAGAGGTTTTTACTGAAATTACGTATGCTTGTGCTTGTATGTCCTTTGAATGATGTCCCTTTAATTATATTCTGTGGTAGTTTTCCAGTAAACCTTCTGACTGTCCGGCTAAATCTAAATAAAAATCTGTTGTGCAACAATTTATGTAGATTTTCATGTAGCCAGCTCTTAGACTATAAAAGAACTATCGTGGCTTTTTACTGGTTGTAGTGGACCTTTAAACGATAGTATGTCGTTTAAACCTATTACCAACAGGAACTGTAATATATTCTCTATTTCCAAGCGTTTCAACCTGGCGTCTGGTACTAAGTATTCTCCCAGATGCCGCTTTTCATGGTTAGGTTTAAACAATTTTTCAAGAGTTTGAGTACCGTGGACTGTTCCATTCGTGATAACTTCATCGAGTACAGTTTCCTCAGTCAACCTTTTTTGTTTTTTTTTTACTTTGTAGTTGCCATGGACCCACTTCAGATTCCATAGAATGGTTGGCCCGTCCATGCAGGTGCCTGCCTTATTAAGTTGTCTACGGTCGAAGGTCAAAGGACTCTGACGCGAACGAAGGTGACTATCTCATCGAGATGTTGTGTGGATTTGAGTAAGCCGTCCATTCAAAATGCCCAGAGGAAATCAAAAATAACACTGGACTGGTTGGAAATCGTTTCAGAGGTTTTGTATATTCGATATGTAAGAATGTGGTTCGGTGTGGTTCCATTTATACATCCTGGTAGGCCTTATTGTGTATGGATTTAATGGAGAACTCGGACTCACAGAGCGAAGTCCAACCAAAAATAGCTGCGACATTAGTCTACATAAAAGGCACGGTGGAGCGAATCAGAAGAATGCTTAGGAGAAACAGAATCCGCACCAACTTCAAGCCCCCGACCAAAGTAGGGTAAATGCTAAAAACTCCGAAGGACAAAATGCGGTCACTTCACACACCAGGGGTTTATAAAATTCCTTGCTCTTGCGGAAAAGTCAACATAGGGGAGACCGTTAGGACGATACAACACAACCACTTTAAAGAGTCAGCCCTAGCGAAGCAAAAATTGGTATTAGGCCATCAATGCTCCGTCAACAGGACCCAGATCCTGCCTCAATTACCCCCGAAAATATAATGAGGCCATTGAGATAAAAAATCATCCAAACAATATCAACAGAGGTTATCCCATAAATTCCTTATGGTATATTATAATTTAACTAATTAGGGAACGCATCGAATGTAGGTTTGAGTACACAAACGCTGAGCATTAATTTCAGATCTGCCCTGAAGAAGCAAACCGGACTGAGATGAAAAGAATCACGTCGGCAAAAATCCATCACTCCCCTACCTCCAAACCAATGCCAAATTTAAGAACTGTTTCCTAAGTAATTATTGGTGACCTTTCATTTGATACCCAAAGTGCTGCATTTGGAGAAAAAAATTATTGCACTCCTTTTTTGGTGTTATGCCCCATAAACTGGACATAAAATCATGCCTGTCATTGTATTATATAAACAGAGGTGGTAAGTATGTTTTATAAGCAGCTTAATTGTCCGGAGTAAGAAAGAATTTAATCATTGAAAAAGTAGCGCGAAATTCAACCTTGGCTTGGCACCTCATTTTTTCGGGCTACTCAGTTGATTTCTCTACGTTAAGGTTATCAATTGAATTTCAGCAAACCATTCAGTCAAATCTATGTAAACATTGATACCACCAGAAACATCCCCGTGCAGGGCATAAAACATTGCTCTGACTAGACGATAAGCGACGCGATTTCAGCGCCTATAAACAATTCATTCAACAGAAATTGGTGAAAATAAAAATATAAATTGAAGAAAATCCGACGTTGATTTAATACACGCTAGGTTTTATAGGCGATTAATGGATTCTACTGTATTTTTGGTTCATTCTATATCTTTCTTTACATTTAATTAAAACGATTTCAAGATGTAAAATAGATATATGTACATATCTGTTTAATCAAAGGAAATACGGTTTATTCCGAGCCTTTTGATAGAAGGGCGCGACTAGTAATGTAAAGAAATGCTTTGGCGCATATATAAATATTTTTTTAATATTCACTCCCATTATCGGTTATTTTATTCTCCATTAATGAATTTCTGTAAAGTTAACTACATGAAAAACAGGACAGGTTTTGTCTTGCAAAACACGAACCAAAACCGCGTTTCACTAACTTTCTCCCACATTAAAAGTTATTATTGTCAATTATTAACGACTGCGAATTCCAGTCTTTCCATCATTATCAATCGTTAATTTTTCTACTCAAACTCCATTCAAATCCCGTTCAGAAGTTAAATAAGGTTAGGTTACTGGCGATGAAAAACATCTGCAACATTGCTAATAATGGATTTTAGTTACATAGCTTCAATATACTATAATATACTGCAAGTATGGGCACTTGTCCCAACCTTTTCCTGTTCCATTCAATTCATTCCGGTAACAAATACTACTATATTGACCAGTTAAGAAGGGATTACGCACCAGGTGCTAAGGAATTATTTTATCATTATTTTCAGGGCATGGCGGTTTCTTTAGGTCATAGGCACCAAATGAATATCTTTCGTTCAAAACATGCAAGGTATACGGTGCAAAAGAACTGCGAGAGACGATCGCACAAAGCGTAGCAACCGTTACAGTGACTAACGACGTCACAGACTTTTTTGTTTGCGTTTGTTCGGGCAATAGTAACAGTGCCGTAGTGAGGGCAGCCCGATGAGAATCCGACTCGGGTGAAATTTTGTCCCCTCGAAGTTAATCTAATTTTGTTAGAGTGTCTCTATTCCAGTCCATGAAAAGGGCCTTCGGAACCACCCATCTTTCTCAACGAACTTGGGTGGTGCATTACATATGGAATGAGTCAAAACTTATCCCTGAAAGAGAGTCGATTTTCTCAGCCCTTTTTCTATTGGCTCCATTGTTGTAATTCCAATTTTTGGAGTTCATTATCGAGCATTTTTAAGGTTACATCTAAAATGGAATCTTAAAAAATCAGTTTGCTGCCAATCCCCTTTAAACTGATATTCAAGAGAAAAATGATAGAACTGTATCCGTTGATAAACTTTAATGAATCATACATGCATGCCTCAACCATTGCTGGCTTGGTCTCAAACCCCCGAAGGACTGGTCCGTCATTAAAATAATCCCTATCCCAAAAAGGGTAGAGATCTAAACATCTTAAACCGCTTCAGACCAACTTCCCTCATTTCTCTGTTCGCAAAAAATTGTTAATTCCATCGTCAAGGACAGGCAGATAGCCTTACTTGAGAGCCGACAGCTGTCGCCACCCAACTCCTATGCTTACCGAAAGGACTTATCCACTGTCTCTTGCATCAATGACAGCCTTCTCAACATCTTCGTGGCCAAGCACAAGGGCCTTTATGTAAAAGTCGTCTCTTTCGACATAAAGAATGCCTATGAAAAGTTTGACTTTGCCATCCAGGAAAAAACCTTTAGTGACTGGCCGTACTGAATTGGAGACTACTTCGCTCCTAAGAAGACAAGCACACAATTTCTCCAGTGAATGTGCGAGGTTAAGATTACCCCTCAATCTGGACAAATGAAGAACCATATCCTTTAAAAAATCTCGCATCAAGCCTCTAAATCTCAGAGTCAACATCACCGTTCTTGAGCATGTTAACTCCATCCTAAGCAGAATCATCAGCAGTTCCCTCGCCCTCAAGGATTGCACGGATGACGTGTCCTGCAAGGTCAGAAACGCCGCCGGTGCACTCAGATTCGTCTTTAGCTGGTCAGGAGGTCTTTCACCAAGGCAGAGTCTAAGGATCTATAGAAGCGTCCTTAGATGCATTATTGACTACGCAGCGACTTCCATCTTGCGTGCCCCATAATACATCGATTCAAAGCTCAAATCTTTAGCTGCTACACAGTTCAAAATTTGTTTGGGTCTTGGTAGAAATACCCTACACCATATGGCTTTTGCTTTGGTGAGTGAACCGATGCCTAAGAAGAGAAAACTGCTACTGGCGGCTAAGAAACTTATTAGACTCAAATCGAAATGCCCAAACACTTTCCTAACGGTAAAGGGAAATCCGAATGCCATAAAATGGGCTCTCAAAAGTCTATAATAAACTCTCAAACCTTCTTTGATGCGCTGAAGGCGAATGTTCCACCCAACCCATTTCTGAAATTACTCATTCAAACCAATTACGAGATTGACCCCAATTCCCCCAAATGGGCGACAACTAGGGCAAGTGAGCTCCACGCTTGACCCCTTTTGCAACTGACGATGCCCATCCTCGACTGCAAACTTCATGCACCTGCACGTCTCCGCACCTGAACCTTAACAGTCGAATTATTTGCCATTCTTCAAGCCATCACTTTCATCATCATCATCATCAACGGTGCAATAACCGGTATCCCGTCTAGGCCTGCCTTACTAAGGAACTCCAGACATCCCAGTTTTGTGCCAAGGTTCACCAATTCGATATCCCTAAATGCTGTCTGGCTTCCTGACCTACACCATCGCTGCATCTTATCCATCACTTTAGCACATCAAAAAGAGGTTAGGAAACTTGCCTTAATCACCGACGCTTTCCATGCCTGCGTCCTTCTTGTCTCCAAAACTCCGGTGCAGTTCCTAGTCCAAAACAATAACCAAGCCCTATAGAGCGCTAACTTTGAGCAAGTAACCCTTTCGTGGTGCTCTCCGCACTGCGGGGGCATCCTCAATGAAATCGCTCATCGACTCACCACGGTCAAGAAATATATGCTGGAAAATTCGAACACTCATTCCCAGGTAATCTCCCGGTCCAAGGAGGTAGATTCTTCACTACAAGGAGTTAATAAATTTCCTTACGGAAGCAAAGAAAAGCATATAACACTTTTGATTTAATTTCATTGCTTCTTCTTTTGGCTTCAACTTTTTCTTTGAAGCCTTAGCTTTTTTGTTTTCCGCGCTCATTCATGTAACCGCACAACTCGTATGCTCTCTCTTGCTCGACACTGCTCTTTTAATTATCATCCGTGGTTGTCAGTACCGCTAAATACGTTAGCAATTTGGTGTAAATTTTCGGGTCAAACGCCAAACAGCTGCTAAGTTGTCAAGAGTTTCGGACACGTGGGATTGTACCAGTCCTGGGTGTCAACTTACATCACATGCAGTCAATATCACCTGGGAATTTTTATGTTACTACACAATATGCCGGGAGTTAGCTTTTTGTTTTATTTTTCTTTGTTATCCAACCCACCAGTCCACTTGCAGTCATTTCAAACCTGGAGGACAGCTCAAAAACTCACACACACACACATTCTGAGTAAGATAGTGGAGCGCGGTCAATTGTCGCAAATTTTCAGTGTTTTGGGATAACTCTTCCCTCGTAGTTTACCACCACTGCCCAGCTTCTACGCTTTTTCCAAATGGCACCCAACGTGGGTTGAACATTCGTTAGGTTTCACAATAATAAACCTGTGGAATATAGCCTATTATAGTACCAAACTTCTTTTTGGTTTGTTGGATGGAGATGACATCAGGCTTCCGGTGAGAACCTACCTGCTCTTGACTTTATCTTCTAGATTTTGTCTTGCATACCACATTCATTCGGTAGAATATCACAAAAGTTAACCATTTTTGTTTTTGGCTTGGGACTTAGACACGACTCTAAGTCTCTAAGTAATTACCTTTTCGGTGCCTCTGCGCAAATATGGAGATTTGCGGCTATGGTCTGGAAGATATTGTTGCACGAGTTTCTGCAAAGTGTCTTCTATACTATTATGTGGAATGAAAATCTTTCCTTTAGATCATTTTAATAACTTCTTTGTCCTTGTTTAGGGTCTTGTGTGAAACGAAAACCTTATTCAAATCAATTTACTGACTGTCTGTCTGTCGCCTGAACATTCCTCAGAAACAGTTGTACCGATTAACACCAAATTTGGTGGGGAGGTGCGAACTGTAAACTCACTGCATAAGTGAGTTTCATCGTCCGACGGGGAACTTAAGTGTGTTTAGGTCTCCATATATGCAAAATGTGGATGTAAAACTGTTTGTCACCAAATATAATTATGTGGAGTACCAAGTGAAAGCTCTCGATCAGTGCTTTCAAAGTAGGTGTCAGTTCTGATACTTAATGGAATAGGGGAAGGGCGGGGACTGAAAAGTGGTCATTTCTTTCAAGTATTGATTCCCATAACCTACCCAACCGAAGATCTGAAAAAAATCACGAAGCTGCCACTCTGCGGTGGCTAGGCTCCGGAATACCCTCCATTCCGATATCTATTCCTATAGAATTAATAATAGTATATTACTTTAAATTTTTGTTATTGACTGTAAAACCCTACCCCTTAAGCTCCTCTTAGAATTATAAAATTGCAATGATATAGGGTGGTCAAAGGATAGTATAGGTCCCAGCGCGAAACATGGATTGGTACCCACGATGGAGCATAAAATCTGGGAAATGCCTGCTGAACCAACACCAACAGTTCTACTACCAAATCCTATCTCCACCTCCACGTGGTGACCGCTGGGAGCTCATTCGTAACGAAAGCTGCAGACGGAGAAGGATGAAGGCGAGTCTCCCGCGTCTAAAAACTGGACAAACTGTACCAACTGGTCCTCCAATTTGGGGGTTGGGTAGGGCTGACAACCCTACACGGAAAACCGATGTTACGAAGCCACGAAAGGAGTCTCGGACATGATGGGCTTTACAACAACGAACCCGGCAACGACAACGGATTAACGATTTGCGCATTTTCTCATGGAACGTGCGCTCCCTGTACAGAGATAAAGCTGATGAGCAGCTAGCCGATACCCTGTCCCAATATAGGGCTGATATAACAGCGTTACAAGAGATGTGATGGACAGGGACCGGTTTCCTGGAGAAGAGCCACTACACCATATATTATAGCGGTCATCCAGTAAACCATGTGCTCGGAGTAGGTTTCCTAGTCAACCAATAAATGAAACCTGCTGTTATCGGCTTTAAAAACATAAGCGAACGGCTATGCACTCTGCGCCTGCGATGCAAGTTTAGAAATATAAGCCTCATTAACGTTCACACCCCTACAGAGGAGACTGCAGAGTCAGAGAAGGGTACCTTCTACGAGGCAGTAGAACGAACCCTCGAAGTCTGTCCCAGATATGATATCAAAATCATACTTGGGGATTTTAACAGCCAAGTAGGGAAGGAGCCCGTATTCAGGCGATACGTTGGCTCCCATAGCTTACACGAAAAAACAAAATGATAACGGACTGCGGATTATTCAATTAGCAGGGTCACACGAAATGGTTGTTGGAAGTACCTGGTTTGCGCGGAAAGCGGTCCACAAACATACATGGGCCTCTCCAGACGGGACCACTTTCAACCAAATTGACCACGTGTTGATCGAACGCCGCCACCTCTCAGCCTTGATGAAAGTCAGAACATATAGGGGGGTCAATATAGACTCGGATCACTATCTCGTTGGCATCATGCTCCGAACTCGAATAACAATACCACCTAGAATCCCCTCTGACAATCAGGTGGGAGTGAACACTGAAGCCATCCACAACACAACCCTCCGCGACACCTATAAGAGGGAAATGGATGCCGCAATAACCGCGGTTAACAGAGGACCTGGAGATGAAGCATCAACAAATGATCTTCACAATCACCTGAAGAACGTTATCGCATATACGGCCACAAAGATGCTTGGCACCAGCCGCAAAAAAAGTCGGAACGGCTGGTTTGGCGATGAATGTAAGCTAGCAAAGGAACGGAAGAATGCTGCATACCGAGTAATGCTGCATTCTCATAGAACGTGGGCACACGCAGAGACTTATCACGAACTCCGTCGAGCGGAAAAGCGACTTCACAGACGGAAAACGGAAGCCTGGAGAACCAACAAGTCTGTAAACTAGGAAAGTACAGGAAGCAACCGCACCAGGCGCGGAAGTTTTAAAAACAAGTCAGCAGGGTAAAGCCTGATACACGTCGATGCTCATCCTGCCAAGACAAAGAGGGAGATCTGATTTCCGACAGAATGGACATATTGGAGCGATGGGATGAGTACTTTGATGAACTATTGAACAACTAGAACATCGGCGAATTGGAGGTCCCGCCAATTGAAGACGACGGACATATACTGCCACCACCAAGTTTAGGAGAAACAGTCCGTGCAATTCATCGGCTAAAAAATCATAAGTCGCCAGGAGTCGATGGAATTCCAGCCGAATTGGTTAGATATGGAGGCGACCAGTTACACCAAATGGTTCATCAACTTGTTCTCAAGGTGTGGGACAGCGAATCAATGCCTGACGATTGGCAACGAAGCATTATCTGTCTCATACATAAAAAGGGAAATATCACACAGTGCAGCAATTATAGAGGTATCACGTTGCTGAGTACCATCTATAAGATATTCTCCGCTGTCTTGCTAGGCCGGATAGCCCCATACGCCCAGAACATCATTGGCCCATACCAAAGAGGCTTCACTCCAGGCAAATCAGCAACAGATCAGATTTTCTCTCTGCGGCAAATGATGGGAAAACTGTTGGAATGTGGACAACAGTTACACCATCTGTTCATCGACTTTAATGCCGCTAAGTACACGGCCATGAGAGAATTCGGTATCCCGACGAAATTAATAAGACTGACTAGGCTGACCCTGACCAATGTGCGAGGTCAGATAAAAGCAGCAGGATCACTCTCAAGACCATTCGACATCAACAATGGTCTTCGACAAGGGGATGCCCTATCATGTGTCCTCTTTAACCTGGCCCTGGAGAAAGTGATCCGTAATGCTGAGGTAGATGCAAGAGGTACGATCCTCTTTAAGTCCACCCAACTACTGGCCTATGCTGACGATATCGACATCATGGGAAGAACCACCCGAGACGTACAAACTGCCTTCATCCAGATCGAGCAGGCGATCGTGGCGAGATCTTGGGCTGCACATCAATGAAGGCAAGACGAAATATATGGTGGCAACGTCAGCACCGAAGACGAATCAACCAACAAAATCAAACCGCACTGGTCAAACACGAAGAAGAATAAGGATTGGAGAATAAAATTTTGAGACCGTTGATAATTTCTCCTATCTAGGGTCGGAAATCACAACCGATAATAGCAACGGTTGTCAGCCAACAGAGCCTATTTCAGCTTACAAAAACTGTTCCGCTCGACACGTTCCACCATAGGGTCAAAGCTCTTACTGTACAAGACAATGATCTTGCCAGTCCTCATGTATTCCTCAGAGACTCAGGACCTCAGATTCTCAGGAAGAAGAATTGCGAACTCTTGGCCGCGTTCGAGAGTAGAATCCTCCGAAGAATTTTTGGCCCCCTACATGAGGATGGACGATTCCGTAGCCTACATACCGACGAAATCTATGAGCTATATCATGACCGTCCGGTTGTGGATAAATTCCGGCTCAATAGGCTACGGTGGGCGGGTCACGTAATCCGTATGGATGAGGATAATCCAGCCCGGAAAGTCTATAAGGGCAATATCTATGGTAGAAAAAGAAGACGAGGCAGACCCTGTCTAAGATGGAGCGATGGCGTAGGTCAGGACGCCAGACAGCTTTTATGGAGATCGAATTGGTGGACCTCGTCGAAAAACCGGGATGTCTGGAGTTCCTTATTAAGGCAGGCCTAGACCGGATACCGGTTGTTGCGCCGTTGATGATGATGATGAATGATATAGGCAATAATAGAAAACATGATCCAAACAAGTCTGGTACACATCGAACTATTATTAACAAAGTTATAATAATAGCAATCATTGGCGCAACAATCCAAAGTTATATTAGATGAAAATTGTCGCTTCAGTGTAAATTCTCAGACCTTGAATGTCAGTATCTCGCTAAAGTGAATATTCTGATATAATACATGCATATACATTACGTGCTAGCTGCAAATTGATCAAAAGTTCACTCATATATTTTTATAGAACAACCACACAAAACTTTTCATGCCTGAAGCGTCCAGCTTCTGGTTTCCCGACTTGTTTTCTTGATGGAGAAAAGGACCAAATGAGGCTGAGCTGTCAAAATGGAGGTGCCCGATCTATACGGTGGTTATTCTTTCAACGGTTCCTTGACCCCAAACGTAGAATCTCGCGTTTACCCTCTGATAAATCATCAGTAAGGAGCATTTTGTCTGCTACTTCCTTTCGTAAATGCCAAATCCAATTCGATCGTTGCGCCAACGATTGCTATCATTATATTTTTCTTTCTTAACCAACTTCCTGAATTAATTTTTATGTTTCTTTCTTTTTGCTCTTTTACGACTGTGTTTAATCGCATTTTCTGAAGATTTGCTCTCTATTTTACTGAAATTATTTCAATTTAAAAGATTTGATTTTTTTCTCTATTTAGCTAACATATCAGCGGAAAGTGTTAGTTAATGAAGAAGAAATGCATTCTTATTAAAAACAAGTCAGGAAACCGGAAGCTGGACGTTTCAGGAGCAAAAGGTTTTGTGTATTCCTTAGCACGTAGCACCTAATATATCTATATATTATGTAAGAGTATCCACTTTCGGGTGATATTGACATTAATTGTCTTCAATTTTCAAAGAAACAACAACTTTGACGTATTATAACTTTGTTAGTAATAGAGCGATTTCCACCAAACGTGGTAGGATTAAGCTCTACATTATGGCCTAGATCACAGCAATTTCGTGGTGCTAGGATGAACTTAAGGAGGGGTTTCCAGCCAATTATAAAAAAATATAGTAATATACTATTTTTAACTTTATTTGGACAGATATCGGCACCATATAGTGGCAGCCTCCTGATTTTTTTCAGATTTTTCGGTTAGGTAGTTTCTGAGAATGCCCCCTTAAAGAAATGATTATTTTCAACTCACTCCCCACCTTTCCAACAAATGTCAAAACTAAGACCCGCTTCAAAAAGTACTAACCGGGACCTTTAAATTGATACCCCACATGACTATATTCGGTGAAAAAAAAATTTGCACCCCCCTTTTGCATGTATGGGATATCAGTCACTGCATGTCTGGGGCTCCCGCCTTCTCACCAAATTTCGTGCCAATCGGTGTAGCCGTTTCTGAGAAAAGTGACAGACAGACAGACAGACAGACAGCCGTGGGCCGAATAAGGCCCTTAAGCATGCCGTGAAATCTAGACCGGACATGTTCGCTGAGGTGTTCGAAGCGTGCATGTCCGAGGGGATACTTCCTGCATCATGGAAACGACAGAAGCTGGTGCTACTGCCTAAGGCTGGCAAACCTCCAGGTGAGCCAACCTCCTGCAGACCTATTTGTCTTTTGGACACTGTTGGCTGTAGAACAAGTAATCTATAATAGATTACTCCCGGTTGTTGAGAGCCAGGAAGGTCTCTCAGATCGGCAGCATGGGTTCCGTAAATCCAGATCAACCATCGATGCCATCAAAATGGTTACTGGCTTGGCCGAAGATGCAATCCACGAAAAGGGCAGTACTAGCAAATATTGCATAGTAGTGACCCTGGACGTGAGAAATGCATTCAATTCGGCCAATTGGAACCTAATACGGGAATCTCTGGCGAAGATTGGTATTCCCGCTTATCTTGTAGCTATTGTCAACAGCTATTTACAAGAACGGAGGCTTTGGTATGACACCGATGACGGACCCCAGGAGTACTTTGTCTCCGCGGGTGTCCCACAGGGCTCCGTACTGGGCCAACTGCTGTGGAACATCATGTACAACGATGTTCTTAATCTTCCCCTTACGGAGGAAGCCACGGTGGTGGGCTACGCCGATGATATAGCACTGGTTGTTGTCGCAAAGCATTTCGAAGATGCTGAGTTATACTCATGCGAAGCGATCAGTGCTGTTAAGAGTTGGCTAGAGAGTTCTGGTCTGACACTTTCGGAGGAAAAAACGGAAGCGGTCCTCATGACCAAGCGCCGTAAAAGAAATTTTTGCCAGTATTCAAATTGGGAATCTATCTAAGCCTGCGATCAAATACTTGGGAGTGATGATAGATGTGAAACTTAGCTATAAGCCACACGTGTAGTATGTCTATGACAAAGCATCCACTGCGAGTGTGGCCTTGGCAGGAATGATGCCGAACGTGGGAGGGCCACGGCAAGCTTCCAGATTGCTTATAGCTAGGGTAGTGAGTTCGATCCTGTTCTATGCAGCTCCAGTTTGGGGAATCTAACGCTAACAAACTGAGTTCAGCCTACAGAAAAACAGCCCTAAAAGTGTGCCCGGCATCCAGGACTGTCTCAGATGATGCAGCATTCGCCGTCTCTGGAATGATGCCGATTGACATCCTGGCAGATGAGACGAATATATATAGTGCGAAGTCTATCTCTCCTTTATGGCAGATGAAGAACGCCGAAGTAAAATTTCGGGGGAATTTGAAGTTTAAAACGGTTTGCGGCAAGGTTACATTCTATCGCAGATGCTATTCCTTTTTACAATCGGTGACGTTCTTCACTGCTCTGCCCGGACATCTTTCCTTCAACTACTCTGATAACATCTGTTTGCTTTTGCCAAATGGCTTTAGATTTGGAATAGTAGGCAAGAAGATTTGTCGACAATCTTGGTAGCATTGTTTCTGCCATTGATGGCACTGATCTCGACGTCATACGACGCATTAACTGCACTAGATCCGCCTTCGCTATTTCGTCGTTTTTGGAAATACAGATACCCCAACGCCAACACCTATTTCAGCTTGTTCCGTACCATGTTCTATCGGGG
Source organism: Hermetia illucens (assembly GCF_905115235.1). Lineage (NCBI taxonomy): Eukaryota > Metazoa > Arthropoda > Insecta > Diptera > Stratiomyidae > Hermetia > Hermetia illucens. The sequence continues at coordinate 91,852,378 of NC_051849.1, read as the reverse complement.
AAGGTTATATAAGAGTAACACTGTAACCACCACTGTTATTCAAAAACTCCGAGCTCTCGCAAACACCTGTCTCCACCGTGTCATCTGTATACTATGGACTGAGCAAATCTGGAACGATGACCTGAGCAGCGGATTAGAGGGCGTAAGTTATAGCGGATAGTTCACACTTTAAGAAAGGACGATATGCCTGCGTCATACAGTGGAACTCAGCACCCCAGAAAGACTGACGAATGAGGCGTCCTAAGATTACATGGTGCAGAACAATAAAGAGGGAGTACAGGGTTCTCGGGAATCTCTGAAGAGAACTAAACACATTTCTCCGAATGCGGAACGATGGTGACTAATCGTGGCGGACTTACTATGCTTCGTTAAGGAAATACTTACCGCCATATTAAAGATGCTTGCGATAGCATAGCCAGAGTAAAACTTAATATGCCATGGAGAATTCGGAATCAACAAAATAAGGAAGATGGAATAGGTTTACCTTGAGCGACGGCTAGGTCAGATAAAAGTAGTACAGTCATTTTCGTTTTATCCTGACTCCAGCCTTTTCAAGACCTCCCAACTGCTGGCGTATCCTGAACGATGGGAAGAGCAAGCCAAGATGTCCGAACTGCCTTCATTCAGATCGAGAAAGTGTCGGACGTTTTGTCGTCGGATATCAGCACTACAATAAAACAAACAACAGCAATACGGAGTATGACTTTGAAATCGTTAGAAATTTCTCCTTTTAGGGCCATAAATCAAAATTGGGAAATCTTAAAGATGAAGGCGAGTCTCCTGCGCCTAAAAACATGACAAATTGTACCAACTGGTCCTCGAAGTTGGGGGTTGAGTAGGACTAACAACCTTACACAGAAAACAACTTGTAACGAAGCCACGAAAGGAGTCTTGGACTGAATTGACAACACGACGACAAACCCTCCAACGATAACGAAAGAACATTGCATTTTCTCATGAAACGTGCACTCATTGTACAGATTGAATACTGCCCAGCAGCTAGGCGATACGCTATCTCAATATAGGATTGATGTAGCAGCGTTGCAAGAGATGCACTCGGCGAGGATCCGTTTCCTGGAGAAGAGCCACTACACCATATATTATAGTGGCCATCCAGTAAACCATGTGCTCGGAATAGGGTTCTTGGTCAGCCAAAAAATCAAACATGCTGTTATCGGCTTTCAAAATATAATCGAACGGCTATATATAAGGATACCAATGATAACGGATTGCGGATTATTCAGTTAGAAGTGTCACACGAAATGGTTGTTAGAAGTACCTGGTTTGCGCGGAAAGCGGTCCACAAAAAAAACGTGGGCCTCTCCAGGGGAAATCACTTTCAAACAAATTGACCACGTGTTGAACGAACGCCACCACCTCTCAGCCTTGAAGAACGGAGAGAAGCGACTTCACAGACGGAAAAAGGGAGCCTGGGAGAACCAACAGGTCTGTGAACTTGTAAAGTACAGGAAGCAACCGTATCAGGCGCGCAAGTTTTGCCCTCAAGTCAGCAGGATGAAACCTAATACACCTCGATGCTCATCCTGTCGAGACAAAGAGGCAAATCTAATTTCCGGCAGAATGGGCATATTAGAGCGATGGGTTGAGTATGTTGATGAACTGTTCAACAACCAGAACATCGGCGAGTAGAACGTCCCGCCAATAGAAGTCGACGGGCAAATACTGCTACCACCAAGTATAGAAGGAACAGTCCGTACAATTCATCGGCTTACAAATCATAAGTCGCCAGGAATTGATGGAATTACAGCCGAATTGGTTAAAGATAGAGGCGACCAATTACACGAAGTAGTTCATCAATTTATGCTCAAGGTGTGGGTCACCAAATTAATGCCGTGACCACTAACAACGAGGCATTATCTGTTCCATAAATCACGCAGTCTAGCAATTATAGAGGTATCACGTTGTTGAGTATTATATACAAGATATTCACCCTGAACGTCATTGACGCATATCACTCCAGGCAAATCAGCAACAGATCAGATTTTCTCTGTGCAACAAGGGATGGAAAAACTGTTGCAATATGGCGATCAGCTGCACCATAACCAGGATGAAGCTGTTCACGACCATGAGGGAATTCGACATCCCGACGAAATTGAAAAGGATGACTACACTGAACCTGACAAATATCCAAGGCCAGATAAACACAACCGGATCAGCCTCGAAACCATTCGACATCAACAACGGTCTAAGACCTGGCCCTGGAAAAGTGATCCGTGATGCTGAGGTAAATGCGAGAAGCGCCACCCTCTTTAAGACCACCCAACTACTGGCCTATGCTCATGATGTCGACATCATAGGAAAAATAACCCGAGACGTACAAACTGCCTTCATCCAGATCGAGCAGGAAGTGTGAAATATAGGTAGTTTTGACATTTTTTGGAACGATGAGGAGTTCAGGGGTTAAAAGTGATCATTTCTTTAACGGACCCAGAAACTTCCCAACCGAAAAATCTGAAAAATAATCAAATAATCAAATCAATAAACGGTTACTAGGCTCTGAAATATCCTACATACAGATATCTGTTGAAATTTTTTAGTTTTTACTAATTAACTGCGAAACCCTCTTTAAGTTCATTCTAGTACCACGAAATTGCCGCAACGTAGGCTTTAATATATAGCATGAACTTACCAAGTTCGGTGGAAACTGCGCTATTAATAACAAAGTTATAATAGGTCAAAGCTGTCGCTTCTTTGCAAATTCAAGACTTTGGATGTCAATATCACTTGAAAGTGGATGTTTTCGCATAATAAATGCATATATTACGCGCTAGATTCTAATGGGACATGCACACTCAAATACCTTTAGAAAAAAAGTACACAGAACCTTTCATACCTTTGGCTACCGGTTTCTCGACATGTTTGTTTCTAGGAAGGCTGAAAGCCTTTCCTTGTCCATACATTACGATTTTTGACGAAAGTGTTTGTTAAGGAGATAAGTCTGAAGTTCATGGTGTTGTTCAGATCAATGTGGTTTCTGGGTATTGGAAAAATCTGTCCTCCATTTTTGTGACGGTTGAAGGGCCCACCAAGTCCCATTAAGCGCGTTCAGAAAGTGTAATTTTGAGAGAAGAATCCTCCAAGGATTTTTGGCGATTCCGTAGCATTCATAACGACGAAATCTATGAACGTCTGGTTCTGGATAAAATCCGGCTCATTAGGTTGCGTTGGGTGGGTCACATAATCTGTATGGATGAGGATGATCCAACCTGAAAAGTCTATAAGGACGATATCTACGGTAGAAAAAGAAGACGAGGTAGACCTTGCATGAGATGGAGAGATGACGTAGGCAAGGACGCCAGACAGCTTTTAAGGATATCGAATTGGTGGACCTCGGCGCGAAACCGGGATGTCTGGAGTTCTTGTTTAAGGAAGACCCGCACCGGATACCCATCGTTGATCCGTTGATGATGATGACGAAAATTATAGTTAATCAAAACCACACGTGAAAAGAGTTTAGTATTCTCTAGACATGATAGAAAGTATTATATTAAAGTGAATAAGTCTTACGTATGCATACTGGGCCTTGAAAAATTGTGCGCAAAGTTTTTAGATATGTAATGTACAAATACAACAGTCATACAATCATTCCTTGCATTTGAGTTTGCTTATTGGAATTTTCAAGGATTATTGGAATAAGATTGGATGAACAATGATGTGAATGCCAAATTAACAACCAAATAACTTAGATTTAGTTCACCTTTTTAATTGTGGATTAGTTCTGCGTTACGTACGTTCTTAGAAATAATAACAATAAAACTGGCCCGACAATCCAATTGTATCTCGGTTTGCAAGCGTGTTAGAGCGCTTCATTCAAGATCGAAACGGAAAACTATAGGACTTCGGTACTCTGTAGGAGAAAATGTGATCAGCATTGCACTCGCCCGTGACTATTATCTTTATTTGACTCAAGTATCCAACATCCAGTTACGATACAAATCCTTCTGTCACCAGGGAGATCTGAACCACTACCTTCCATTGCCACAGCTTAGCATTCCAACCACCAACCCATCAGACACCAATTCTTAGAAATTTACGCATTTACACATTTGTCGCTGAAATGCTCTTCTAAACGAAAACCAGTTTAAAGGTTTGCAACCTGTAACTGTGTATTTGTATTGTAACGACCATTCGTTACATTTTGTGGAATTATATATAAGTTTATAGAAAATCTTTATTATTTACTACAAATTGTTAGAGTATAGCTTTCAGTGGTTCTAAGGTGACAACACATGGCTGAATGATGACTCCAATTCTTTGCAATAAAAATTAAATCAAATTTATACATACAAAAATAATATAAGTAACATCTTGTAATCCATTCGTGTCTTATTTTGCGCCGGCTGATAATTAAGTTCAAACCAAAGTATCTACAGGTGGCATTAAGGCACATAAATTAGAAATGGGAACACGTTTTGAAAAATGCAGTCAAACCAAACCCAACGGTTGAAAGACGCCTGTCCTAAAGTAAGCAATGAGCCCCGGTACAAGCGGTTACGTATGCTGATAAAAATGCAGGCGGACGTTTGGATGTGTGCAGATGATAATGAGGAAATCTTTTTGGAATGTGCACGACGTTGACGCACCGTGCTTTTAACATTTCCAATCCCTGCACAATGACAACTCACATCAAACAAAGGCATAGATGCATGTATATATGTACGCATCCGAGCATGGTGATCTGAACCTCGATCGTATTCATGCATATTTGGTAAGATCGAACTTATCTAAATGATCGCTGATATTATATCAGCTGATACCTACATTTTCGGCTGATACCACAATTGAGCGAGTTTTTAAAAGAAGTATTTCATTGAATTGCTCTTTGCCGAGTACGCCCCGCAAGCATTGCCAATGAAGATTTGCAGCATTCCATTCTTCTTCGCATACCGCACCCACAAATCCATGATATATTGAAATCATAGCTGTCGAGGGCAACAGGTAGCAAACCAACAACTACCGTCAAAGGGACACGCCTTTCTTTGTTGAAAGGCTTTTGTTCCTTCTCATTGTATTATCCTCCATGGAAATTTATCGACCCACAATAAAACAAAATAAGTATCAGAAGAGTAAAAACACATCGACTGCAGGGCACCCATCATTCGAGTTCTTCCGCAGTGCAGAATTCATTCAGCCACTGATCTTGTCAGCGCAAAACTTTTTGAGTGCGAAACTGAAAAAGGATAAAAAGGAAGTCATGGTGTGTGGGTAAGATGGTGATATTATTGGCTACCGAAAGGTTTGGAACTTCAATATGTTTTATGGTTTTATGTCAAGTAAAGGACCTTTTTATAGGACGGGAATCCAATGGAAAGGGATCACGAAGTTTTCCAAGGAACGAGCAACGTTGTTGATCAGTAAGAATGTCCCAGTGCTTTGGAGTGTATGGTCTAATTTTGCTTGAATATTATTATTGGCATTCTACGCCTTACATGACATTTTTCAGATATTTGGTCGCTTTCCATGAAGTAATTTGTAAAAACTGACAATATTTGAATAGAACGAGTTGGAAGTTCGAACATTAAAAAAACATAAACATGAGGTACAGTTGCCAATTCTGAGAATATAAAAGTGAAAATTCTTTACAACAATATCCAAATACATAAACAGATGAAATGATGAATGAAATGATATGGACCTTCATATCTAGATGTTGTAGCTTCGTCGTGATTATCATGATTATGAGGATTAATCTAGGAACGTCGGAAATATTAGAAATATATATGTTTATATAAGAATTTTAGTTAAATATAGAGGTATGAGCGTTTTTTTATCTTAAAACACAAGTAGGATAACGAGACTGCAATGACGTAATATGATTGGTCGATGGTCAAAATACCATCCTAGAAGCCCGCCATCCACGTTAACGTCGACCTGTCAGTTACCCATGAAGTGTCTGCATTTGACCGGCGAATGTATTGTAGATGGGATGCATTTGGTCTGTCCGTGTCGATTGCTTAGCGGCCGGTGATCGAATGGAAAATGATTCGATTAATGGGCCAGATATGTTTGTTTAGGCTGTGAGCGAAGATTTTATGTTTGTTAAGGCAATGAGCGGGAATTTTATGGGCATCTTCATCGCTGGTGAGCATTTTCGACACACCAAAAAGTATTTCAAATTCTCATCTCAACGCCTTCCATATCCAGAGTTGAACTAATGATTTTGCGGCTGCCGGTACGTGGATGGTGCATTCAGTTCAACTGGTAGGCGGGTGCAATGAGGGTTCTTCCGGCGTAAAAGACAGGCTAAACTGTACGTGGATGGTGGGTTTCTGTAGCTGGAGGCGACCAAGAGGGGAGCTTAAAAAGTTATGGAAATTGGCCGTAAAGGTCCGCACGAAAATACTGATGCTACGAAGTGTTCCATCGACACATGCTTACTTGCAAAGGTCTAAACGTTTTGTGTTCATCTTTTGTGGGAAACAAGAGGACTATACACAGGAGATTCAACATCCAGCGCATTGTTTGAAACTTTATGGCGACGGAAAAGTCATGCAGACGTTAAACCGCGGCGGGAGTTGCGCGTGCAAAATTCCACGCATAAAAGTTGGTGTTAGTGCCGTGTATGTGATGCAGTGCATTGGTGGGCGGCAACGTGATTGCGAGCACATGGCTGCGATAACTGGGATAAATTCAGGGCAGAATTAGCACCACAGCTAAACCTGAAAAAAATCACTGTCTCGCAAAACCTAACGGACAAAGAAAATATGTTTGTACATATATATATAGGCTGACAGGCCGCAACAGATCCAAAAACTTCGTTCTTACCAAGAACAATGAAAACATCGGCAGTGACGCTAGGAAAGCTCAAATACTCGCGGAGTCTTTCCTAAATCAACTAAACTCTCCTTCACCTAGTAACAACCGAGCCGTCAGTTCGACTGTAGACACGACAATCAAAGACTTTCTTCATGAGCATTCACTCAAACTAACTACCTTCTCCACCTTTAACTCATCCTGCAAACCAAATGACCCAAAAACCTTTTTGAGCTTATCACAGCTCGCAGCCATCACTAAAAGCCTTAACGGCAAAAAATCAACTGGACCAGATGACATAGCAAATATTTCCCTAGGGCATCAATGAAGTTCCTTCTTGCAGTCTTCAACAACTGCATCAATAATGGTTACTTTCCCACTACTTGGAAAGTAGCAAAGATAATCGCCATTAAAAAAAAGGCGGCTCCCACGAACCACAAAACTTCAGGCCCGTCTCTCTCCTCTCCAACTTGGGCAAGCTCTTCGAAAAAGTATGGACAGTGGGATTAGTCCAACATTGCGATCGGAAAAACATTATTCCGAACCATCAATTCGGGTTCCGGACAAAGCACACCAACACGCACTAAGCTACCTTCACGATTCAGTGAGTAGCAGACTTAACGTCAATAACAAGCCCACAGTAGTGTGTGCACTAAACCTCGAAAAAGCATTCCGTGTGGGTCAACGGACTTATCTTTAAATGAATCAGCCTTGATTTCCCTATCCCGGTGATCAGACTTATAATAAGTTTCTTCGAAGATAGGCATTTTTACGTCAGCGTGAGAAATGAAGTACCGCAGGGATCCATTTCAGGACCTACACTCTACAACACTTTCACGGCCGAAGCTCCAATCCCAGAGAGCGGCACAAAACTATTGCAGTTCGCTGACGACACGCTTATCTTCTCGTCGAGCCTCCGACCCGGTAAGGCAGCTAATGCTATAGAGAAATACTTAACAGATCTCTGCAAGTACTACCAGACCTGGGGGATAAAAATCAACGAGGCTAAAACACAGGTTATTACTCTTCGGAGAAAATCCAGATACTTGGGATCTAGATCTATCCACAGAAAAGCTAAACGCTTAAAGCTACGCATCGGGAATACCGTAGTAAATAGTTCACAACAAATGAAATACCTGGGAATGCTATTTCATGAACACCTACGATTCGACCCCCACCTTAATCTTGCTCTCAGCAGAGCACGCGGTGCACTAAGTAAAATCTACTCTATTCTTCGTAAAAGAGTAGGACTTTGCACTAAATCTAAACTGACCCTATACAAAGTCCTCATAAGCCCGATTCTTTGCTACGGAGCCCCTACATGGATCTCTTGCTCGACCAAAGCTATGAAGAAGTGCGAGTCCTTCGAGCGCAAAATTTTGAGACACTGCGTTGGCTTGTCGTACAATTGGAAAACCAAGAAGTGCGGCCGCAACGACGAAGTGTACAGGCGAGCAAAAGTTAAACCTCTTCGAGAGTTCGCTCTCAACCTGTTAGAAAGATTCTTCGAAAGAACGGAGAATCACCCCAATCCACTCATGAGGCAACTTTATCTGGAGGGTAACTCCACCACATTGGCCACATCTTAAGGCCATGCCAAATTGTGAGCTCTGCATTAAAACCCGCCATTGTCTCTCTCTTCGACACTCCTTGCCTGGTAGGGGTGCACAGAGGTTAAGCGCGAAATTGTGAGCGCTATAAAAACATTAGTTATAAGAATTAGATTTAAGTATTATTTATTAGATTAGACTAAGTTAGAATAAGTAAGTAAATAAGCCTTCTCGCGCTCTAGGTGCAGGCGCAGTTTTTTTTAAATATATGTCCAGTTTTTTTAATCATGAATTGTCAAGATCTATGTGTAAAGTAAATACACCGTAAAAAGTAATGTCAGCCACGGGTTTTTTTTTTTAATTATGACACATAAGCTACATTTAGGCTAGTAATAAGAAACAAACGCTATGTATTTAATGTAAGTCACTAGTTTTTAAATAAATGATTTTAAAATGAAACAAGTCGGAATACCGGAAGCTCGCGCTTCGGGTATAAAGGTTTTGTGTTCATCTTATGTGAGAAACTTCAACGCACATTTTTCTGTCCGTATATAGCTACAAATCCAACATAATCCTTCATATTTTTCCAAACTACGAGATATACGTACATATTACAGCCATAGATATCACGCTCACCCTAAACAAACAAACTGCCTATTACCGAATACTGTACACATATATGCACGTATATAAATTGATCGTACCCATATTTCCGATTTACTTCTTATATCTATCATATTTGAATTAGGCACTACCCGCAAAGTTCATTAGCACGCATATATTATATACCTACATACACACATGTCTGGCTGACAAATAACTAAAAAACTAAAACAAAATAATTCTCTGGGACCCAATTCATAAGAACTCATTTCGTTGTGGTATTGACGAATTGATATGTGATGATGACGTCATGCAAGTTGTAGAGTGCACGAAATTCACAAAAAATTGTAAAGTTTCACCCCCTATAATTTTGTTAATAATCGTTGGATTTTCTTCAAACTTGACCAAACTGTGCATTATGTTCTTCGTTACACGCATGCCAAATTTTGTACTTCTGGGATGAACATAAGGGGGGGTGCCGGGTAAATTTCTAAAATGTGGAAATATACTATTATTAACTTTATTTGTGCAGATATCGGAACCGGATATATTTTGAGGCCTAGATTTCGTAGAGATGCACTACTGTGATTTTTTTCAGATTTTTCGGTTGGATAGGTTCTGAGAACGAGACCTGTTACACTTTTTGTGGGTCATATTTTGAACCCTCACTCCCCTATGTTTCATCTAATATCAAATATTGAACCAGATTCGAAAAGTACTAATTGAGACCTTTGATTTGATACCCTACATGGCTACATTCTGTGAAAAAAAAATTTGCACCCTCCATTCACAAGTATGGGGAGCCCCCCTTAAACTTAACATAAGATGGCGCCACTTACTGCATGTAAAGGGATCACCAGATTACATACTCTCCCCAATTTTCGTGACAATCGGTCCAGCCGTTTCCGAATAAATCGGGTGTGACAGACAGACAGACAGACAGACAGACAGACAGACAGACAGACAGACAGACAGACGGACAGACGGACAGACAGACACCGTCTCGATTCTAATAAGGTTTTGTTTCACACAAAACCTTAAAAATGGCTGCGATTTGCTACGAGCACGCGGCTGTACTGCATTTATGACTTTAACTTAAATAGGATTTTCGGGTAAATTTCTAAAATACAGAGTATCCCGTTTATGATGGTACAAATTTTAATGGTGGATAGTGCCACTTGTTTGAGGAAAATTGGTCCATGGAATGGGCACTCTATTTTTACCGTTACAGAGTTATAGCGTTTTTCGTGAGTACTGTCAAAAAGCTTGACCTTCCCAGAAAAATCACGATTGCTCATGACATGATGACATTTTGCATATATATTATCATAATGTTAAAGTTTAAAAAAAAAATGATTTATAAAATTTTCCAGGCAATTTTTTTAATAAAATGTCAAAATTTGTCGGCGTGGGTGATTTTGGGCCACTGTGACGTCGGAAAAATGGGGTTTTAATCAGTATGAAATTCTCTATAGAATGAACCGCAATCAAAAAATTTCGCCAAAAAATAACCTGATGTAAATCAAAATATTTAGCACTTATCTCCATCTCCTTTGAATGTGTACATTAACATATTAAAATTTCAAAGCGAATGGTAGAGTATTTTCTTTGTAATCCTTCATTCTAGCCCTTTATTTTGAAAAACGCGTTTAAAAATTTATTACAGTAGTGACTTTTCAGTACAATCCGAATCATAAACTGCAAAACCAGTTTCCACAGTGTTTACTTTTATTTATACAATATGTTAACAAAACGAGAATAAGAAACATAACCATATAAAGCAGACGTGTTGAAGAGAAAGGCATGCTACAAGAAGTAAGAGGCTCAACATGTGACTTTGACCTGCCGCTCTATATACACTAGCTACCCATTTTTAAAATCGACTTAACTATAGTCCTCAAACTATGACTTTCATATTCTTACCATATATTTTCAAATGTATGTTCAACCAAAATCAATAATAATAAAAATTTTTTTTACAAAAATTAAACCCTTCACGTCTCCTTAATCTCAAATTTGATACCATTATCGGAAACAGCATAAAATTTCAATTGCAAACATAACTGATAAAATTTTAGAAAAATTTCAAAATGAATTTTTTTATTTCAATTGCAATGTGCATTATTATAACGGTACCTTTAATTTTACAAACCTGCAAAGTTGATAAAAGTTGCCTCATTATGTTAGTTTTCCAATGACATGTAAAAATGATGGGGTTAATTATGGAAAATTTAGGGAAAAAGTGGTTTTGATATGAAGCAAATTCATTTAACCTTAGGACCCTACATTATCCTGGAAAAACAAATATCCTACACAAACCCCACGATTTTGGAACGATGCCATTAACAGAATTTTTTTGGTTAAAAGATTGTTGTCTATATTTTTTATTTTGTTCGCCAGAATCTGAGAAATTGAATGAATAAATTAAAAATGATTTTAGAGAAAGTTTCAACGGAGAAAAGTGCGATTGAATGCATTAAAAAAAATTTTGCAATTTTCGAAAAAATTGATAACAAATTACTGAAATTTTTCTCGCACGTTTTTGAAAATTGTTTATAGTCGATTATTATTATTAAGTTGAAGGTATAAAGTAAACAGACAAAAATGCGCATCAAAAATTCCACGATTATGATGATTTTTGCAAGCCCTCGATTTGGACTATTATCGAGAAGTCAGCATTTCCTACGACGCGATGTTAATGAGGACAAGTGTCATTAATTACTGAATTTTTGTCGTAAATTTTTTTTTTTTCATTTTTATCATTACAATCTGAAGAACCGAATGGTAACATGTGAAATGATTTCAAACAAAGTTTTCATCTCAGAAATAATAAATTCTTCTGCAATAGATTCCCCGCGTTAGAAAATGACTATAGGTTTTTTACGCCAAAATAGTAGTTTGAGCTGTTCAATTACCATATCGTTTAAGAAAACCGATTCGGAACTCTTATTTGTTAATTATAATGGTTTAGAAATTGAATTCTCACAAGGTGGAAAAGAAAACGCGGTGATTGGTTGACACTTCATGTGACGACATCGAGCGAGCAATTTGAATCTTATTTACGTGAAAGCATCCGGTTTAGTGTTTGTTACTTGTTACTTTTCAAGTAATCAATCAGGACAGCAGCAATGTGGGAAATTAATGCGTGAATGGACAATCCTCCAATTTACTTTACTTTTCGAAAGCAATGGTAACAAGCTATGTAGCAAATTCTGACATTTTTACCTGGACGGCGAAAACGTACGTTTACGAAAGATTCACAAGCCGAAAAAAATGGATTTCCACTGGGCTGGTTGAATATTCTGCAATATCTCTACTCTTGTGACTTGATTTGAATTTGAATAATAGTGACACAAAATTCTAATGCAATCGTATATTATCAATTAAGATTGGAGTTAACACACATTGAAATGATCCTCACAATTTGAACCTGATTCCAAAAAGACTGGATTCCGTCGGATGATGACAGCATCTTTCCGAAAATCTCCTTTCGGAATAGCCAAAAAAGCTTACTGCGTTCATCGTCCTCCTTGACATTTCACGCGGGAAATTCATTTTGACAATTTTATATTTTTATGAGTAGCTGCTGGTTGCCAGGCTACTGAAGCTTCTTGGCTCAAGTTGGAACATTACACAACATGGCGCCGGCTTTTCAAACTGTTTTAATTAGGTTGAAATTTCAAATGCTGATAATTTCAAACACAAACTTCTTTTCAAAAACGGTCTTTGAGAGTTTTGTTCGATTGCACCATAGAAGTGATTTCCGTCATTAGTGAAAATTATTAAAGAAATTACAAAAAAATCAAATTTTTCTTGCGTATTACAAAATGCTTTTTCGTTGATTATTGTTAGGTAGAAATCATACTTCCCGCCCCCCGCTCAGAACACTGGCAGCAACTCCAAAGCCACATGAACTGTGGGTCGGTAGCCTACGTGTTATACTGCGTGGTCGAGATGCAGTGGTTGCAAGGGACCATTTATACCAGTTTTTCCCGTACAGACATTATTTCTCTCTGCTAAACTTTGCTTGTGTTCTTCTGCTCCATTCTGTTTCCACTATTGCTCCTGCGTCATCACTCCTAGTCGGTTTCTTCTTTAACGACCACGTCATCACTATTGGCCTCATCAACTGCGTCAAAGCAATCTGCCTCCGAGCCTTCCAATTCCTCTTCATTATCTGATTCAGGATCAGTCGATTCATCATTGACTATTTCCTCATCCACATCACCGGCCTCGAGCATATGACGAATTTCCGCCACATGCCTAGTCCTCGATCTCGTTTCCAGTTTTTTATGCTGATAAAAATAAGTCAAGAATGATATAAAAATGTGTTCTATAGTTTTTTCATTCGTAATTCATTGATTTATAGTGATAAATGTTGCAAAGAACCGGAAGATAAATATATACTAACAATCACAAAAACCGACAAAACTAGTGGAGTTACGCTTACACACTACACACTATACTTCTAGAACAGGTATGAAGGTGTTTGAAATTCCTATCTCTGTAAAGCATCCCTTCTAATGCAAAAAAGAGCCCCACCTCAGCGGTAATAGTTTAGAAATGCCAGGTTCGGCAATATTGAGCAGGATTTAGGTAACCCCACAGTAAGGTTCTAGAGTTAAATATGGTAGTTTTAAATGCGAACAATTGATGCACCAAAACACTAGAACTACCATATTTAAGAGGGTCATCCCGTGTGAAGGCCGTTTTTTTTCGCTTTTTTTAGAATTTTTTGTAAAGAACTGGTTCAAGATACAAATACGAATTTTTCACCATATTTTTCTTAATAGCTTGAGCATGCGTAATAGTTTTTTCAGCCCGATAACATAGTTCATTATTAAAATACAGAGCAATACACCCATCTAAAAAAAAGGTGTTTTTCTGCTGCCACGCTAGAGAGAGCTACGCTCGTGTTAAAGAAAAAAGTAAACCGCGTTTTTCCGTGCAGGCTTAACTACGGTCCTCAAAGTCGGATTATTAATAAAATATTAAAAACTAAATTTTTGGTGCCGTGTTAAACTTTTTTGTGAATTTTGGTGTGTTTTCACGGCTTCTTTAATCAATAAAGAAAACTACTGAATGAATCGCAATTATCCTAATTTGCGGACCGTAGAAATATGTTCTGAATAAGTCGTGAAAATTTCAAAGAATTTCGTTTGATAGATGTTTTGCTGTAGTGGCAGCAGATTTTCAATATGCAGTTTCGTGAAAAACGCACTTAAAAAGTAGAATGTGATTTTTAGGCATAAAATCCTAACTGATCATTAATCTGCTATAACTAGTCGATAAACCTTAGGTTTCTTCAGGAAACACATGTACAGCCTTGGCTTAAATTCTTGTCCTTTTAGCGACGTCATTCGAACGTCATTCAGACCGATAAATACGCGCTTTATTACGACGATCAACACAAATTTGGCATGTGATATTTTACCTGTTTAACACTATAATTTCCGAAGGACTACGAGTATCAAAAAATCACTTTGCTCATATATTCTACACTATATCTAGATACAATTGATGCCAAAAAAAAATTCAATTTCGCGGATCCGACATACGGGATGACCCCTTTAAGTAAATTTGCTACATATCAAGAAAGACCCAGTGCCATTGCATGGAACATTTCTTCTCAAACAAGTGGTACTATCTACCATTTAAATTTGTACCATCATAAACGGGACACCCTGTATAGTGATATGCTTTATTTTAGGAGAGTGATTTTGACACCTGGATTTTGTATAGCTGCATCACTATGATTTTTTCAGATTTTTGGGTTACATTGGTTCCCAAAAAAAGACCTGTTACACTTTTCGAGTTCTGACTCCCCCGTGTTTCACCCAAAATCAGAAATAAGATCATTTTCAATAAGTACTAATTGGACCCTTCCATTTGATACCCCAGATATTCTGTAAAAAAAGATGTTAATCCACTCTTTTGCATATATGAGGAGCCCCTTCAAAACCAACACAAAATGATGCCATTCGTTGCTTGAAAAGCGGTTCACAGACCACAGATTCTTATCAAATTTCGTGACCATAGCTGCAGCCAGAGAAAATCTCGTAAAACAGACGGACAGATGGATGGATGGAAAGACAGACGACGAATATACGGACAGATAGACATTGAATCGATTTTATTAACGTTATGTTTCACACAAAACCTTGAAAATGTAGACAAGAAAACAAAATTCACAACATATAAAATTTTGATTTGGACTGTCCTGTATTACTGCAGTCGAGTCCTCGGGGGATCTTAGACCCAGCGAGGATAGACTGCGGCTGGCGAACAGGAAATTGTACCTATTATATGACGAACCAGAAACCGCAATTTATAACAAGATTGGAAAGTTCCAATGGGCAGGCCATGTAGTGTGTATAGACGACAGAAGAATTCCTAAGTGCCTACTAAAAGGCAAGGTGGAAATGAAATGATCATCAGAAAAATTCTGAAACAGACAATGCAAGTTACATGCTGCTCGATTTCTGAAATTGGAAGGCACGGTCGCTCGACCCAGGTCCGACATCCAAGAAGAATTGTCAATTAGGTAGATTCAACGGTTTTCGAACAAATTTGTGTCACAGACAAACAAGCATGTCGCTTCCAGTGAAAACTTTAATAAAAAGGAATCATTTTCAAGAAGAATAACGTTATCATCGATACGGCCACAAACATACTTGACCCCAGCCGCAAAAGGAGTGGGAACGGCTGGTTCGAAGATGAATGTAAGCTAGCAACGGAACGGAAGAATGATGCATACCGAGTAATGTTGCATCCTCGAAATGCGCGGGCACGTGCAAAGACTTATCACGAACTCCAGCGAGCGGAGAAGCGACTTCACAGACGGCAAAAGGAGCTCGAAAAGTACAAGGAGCAACCGCACCAGACGCCGAAGTTTTTTCTAACAAGTCAGCAGGATGAAACATTACGCACCTCGATGTTCATCCTGCCGAGACAAAGAGTGAAACCTGATTTCCGACAGAATGGGCATATTGGAGCGATGGGTTGAGTACTACTTAACAACCAGAACGTCAGCGAATTGGAAATCACACCAACTGAAGACTACGGACAAATACTGCCACCACCAAGTATAGAAGAAACAATCCGTGCAATTCATCGGCTAAAAAATCATAAGTCGCCAGGAGCCGATGTAATTACAACCGAATTGGTTAAATATGGAGGCGACCAGTTACACCAAGTTGATGAACTTGTGCTCAAGGTGTGGGGCAGCGAATCAATGCCTGACGATTGGCAACGAGGCATTATCTGTCTCATACATAAAAAGGGAAATAATCCCGACGAAATTAATATGACTGACTAGGTTGACCCTGACCAATGTGCGAGGCCAGATAAAAGCAGCAGGATCACTCTCAAGACCATTCAACATCAACAACGGTCTACGACAAAGGGATGCCTTATCATTCGTCCTCTTTAACCTGGCCCTTGAGAAAGTGATCGGTGATGCTGAGGTAAATGCAAGAAGCACGATCCTCTTCAAGTCCACCCAACTACTGGCCTATGCTGACGATATCGACATCATGGGAAGAACCACCCGAGACGTACAAACCGCCTTCATCCAGATCGAGCAGGCGGTAATCGGCGCGAGATCTTGGGCTGCACATCAATGAAGGCAAGACAAAATATATGGTGGCAACGTCAGCGCCGAAGACAAATCAACCAACAACATCAAACCGCACTGGTCAAACACGAAGAAGAATAAGGATAGGAGAGTACAACTTTGAGACCGTTGACAATTTCTCCTATCTAGGGTCGAAAATCACAACCGATAACAGCTACGATGATGAAATCCGCGCACGGTTGTTGTCAGCCAACAGAGCCTATTTCAGCTTACAACGACTGTTCCGCTCAAAACTTCTCACCATAGAGTCAAAGCTCTTACTGTACAAGACTATGATCTTGCCAGTCCTCATGTATTCCTCGGAAACTTGGGTTCTTAGCAAGAAAAATTGCGAACTCTTGGCCGCGTTCGAGAGAAGAATCCTCCGAAGAATTTTTGGCCCCCTACATGAGGATGGACGATTCCGTAGTCTACACAATGACGAAATCTATGAGCGATACCATGACCGTCCAGTTGTGGATAAAATCCGGCTCAATTGGGTACGGTGGGCGGGTCACTTAATCCGTATGGATGCGGATGATCCCACCCAGAAAGTCTATAAGGGCAATATCTATGGTAGAAAAAGAAGACGAGACGATGGCGAAGGTCAGATCGTCAGACGGCTTTTAGGGATATCGAATTGGTGGACCTCGGCGTAAAACCGGGATGTCTGGAGTTCCTTATTAAGGCAGGCCTAGACCAGATACCGGTTGTTGCGCCGTTGATGATGATGGATCATTTTGAGATTAGAAGTCAATTCAGAAAAATAAGAAGCTATTGTCATCAATCTTATAAGAATTTGGTTGCTACCATATGTGCATGTAGTTGCAACCGTAACTTTCAAACGAAAGATTCCTTAAATTTTTTTATGTTGAAGTTTGAAACAAGAAACCGGAAAGTCAATCATCGTAGTAAGCAAAATTGCACACTAATGTCGTCAAATAATCATTAATCCGAATTCAGATTAAAATCCATAAGACATTTACACATGGGAGCGCCCTCCTAACATAAATCGTGGAAATTGTGTAAGTCTATTGTATATAATTGGTACACTTAAAGGGAGGGATGAATGTTATAACTTAATCATCCACTGCATGCTGTCACCATTCGTAACCGCAAAATATTAGTATCTACTTTATGGAATGAATTGGTCAGCAAAGAGGAATTCGTCAGAGAACAACAAGATGTTGAACTCGGATTCAGTTTATCTTTGTTAAAATAACATCGTTGAAACAAAAATTTTGAAAGAATTCCAGCAGAATTGTTTCAATTTCAGTATTGTAATAACGGTTATGCATATTATGTTCATGTAGGAGCCATTGTAATTTGATCTAAAACAGCAAAAACGAATGGATGGTCTGGAGTTGCATTTCTGAGAATCAAACGAATTAACAACAACAACAAAGACCCTATGCGATCATCAATTTCGTGGGGGTAGAACTATGACAGAGTTGATTATGGATTATGATATTATACAAAAAATAGTAAGCAGTAAAAAAGTGGAACCCAAAACGTTTTGTGAATGCGAAACCAATTCCTACAATCTTGGTAGCCGAAGTTTCTCAGTGATAACACCGTTGCAGAATTCCTTTCCTATAAGACATTGCAGTATAAAGATGCGAAGCAAGTAAATGGACTTCCTGATTTTGTATAGCATTCCCGACATTCATATTTCGTAACTTCGGTCTTGTGAATATTCACACTTAATTATCTCAGTCTTAAGGAAATATACCATCTATGATAACATAATAATAACTCCGCCGCGGCAGGTCCCAAGCTCGGTTGTGAAAGGAGGATTGATGGATAGCTTCAGTCTGAATGGCTGTACACCACCGCAGCGTCTCAAGGGGTCGGTGAGGAAAGTGCAGAAAATTTTCAGTCTTGCAGATTACTCACTGAGGAAGCTGTCACCATACCTGGCAGTTAGGTACAAAATTCACTACCAAAAATTAGAGGAAGGGGAATTTTAAGGTCCGGTACGGATAATGGTTGTAGTCGTCTGACTTGGTGACTGTGTAGCGAGTCACAGACCAGTACCGCTTCATTACTTGCAGCGACACAGTCCCGGCTATCATCAGGGAGCGTGTTCGACTTGAGTCATCGCGGACACTGGTGACCAAGATTCGATGGAGGCAGAGGTGGCGGCATTAACAGCACCACGCCGTACCGTAAGCAATAGTTTCAATACTCGCTTAAGTACTCTTCTCCACCGTCCAGCTGGGGTCTCCGCCGAGGTTCGGGACGAATTCCAAAGAACGTGTATAGAATTCTTGGAAATGGATCTTCTGCATAGACCAGGTATTCCCAGACTTTCGAGAATTCTATCTCAAATCAATGATGACATTGCATCTCGACTGTGTGCTGATGTGTCGCTGCTACAACTACAATCACTTGTGTATTGTGGTGCAGTTACGGCTATCAGATTGTACGATCAGAAGATTCGCTTTCGCGTTATTGGTTTGAGTGACCGAAGAGATCCACCATGGAAAATTCGTCTGGAACATCTGCGTGACTCACTAAGGCAGGACATCGCTAGGCTGACTCAATTCAGCTTTGGCAATGCCAGCAGACGGGTGAAGAATAACGTTCAGAGAGTTTACAGGAACTATGCCATTTCTAGTGAGGCACCCGTAGTTGAAATTCTGAACACACTAAAGCAGAAACTCTCTGTCGTATGCAGTCGGTTATGACGGTATGGCGAAAGCCACTCTAGATGTGTCAGAATGCAACGTACGCAAGGAACTAGCGGAGCTTTTTCAGATTTCTCAACGAATCCCAACAGAGCGTTCACACAGTACAGTTTTCGATAACGGAAGAGAAAGAATACTGGGGGGACTGTCGGGGTTACCCGCCCAGCATGCTGACTGGATCACCGTCGAAAGCACCCGACATGCCACAACGTAGTAGATAGTAGGGACCGGCAAGTTCTAACTGATCGCCATATTCTACACAACAAGCCTGACGTACTGTTAGTTGACAAGAAGGGTCGCTCCGCGTATATTATTGATGTTGCTATCTCATATAATAGCAGCATCGAACGGAAATATGTGGAGAAGAGGGTGAACTATGAGCCACTGACTCGGGAAACTAAAGAAATTTGGCGTCTCGAGCGGTTTTTGTAGTTCGCATAATATTGTTATCTACAGATATTATACCTAAATCCCTCACGGCTTCCCTTGATATCCCGGGACTCTGCATACGTGCTCGATGTTGGGGGGAATTCTCGACGGATTCTCCCACTGACCTACCACCCAGCGCCCCTTTATGCAATTATTTAAGCAGGTAGGATCATCCGAGCCTAAATGCTTGGCAGTTGGTGCTAGTGTTAGGTAAAATCCGGCATCCGCTGAGATTGTGTCAACTCGGAAATAATAATCTAGATAAATTTGAAGTTTAGTCACTAGAGAAAAGAAATTGGTCCATCATTTTCGGAAGTTCTCTTGATCACAGACTCGCAGGCAGTGTCACTGGAAAACTATGTTATCAAAAAATGTGACAAAAAGATATTAAATATTACTTTTATATGAGTGTATTTAGATTCAAGCAAAAGCAAAAGATTTGTATATCTGTTGTTGTTGTATTTTGTGCCATTTTCAAGGTTTTGTGTAAACACAAAACCTTATTAAAATCGGTTTACCGTCTGTCTGTCTGTCTGTCTATCTGTCTATCCGTCTGTCTGTCTGTCAGTCTGTCCGTCACACGCATTTTTCTCGGAGACGGTTATAGCGATTGACACCAAATTTGGTAGAAAGATGGGAACTGTGAACGCTCACGCATACAGTGAATTACATCCTTTTATGTCGAATTTAAGGGGGGGTCCCCATACATGCAAAAGGGGGGTGTACAATTTTTTTTCATCAAATATAGTCATGTGGGGTATCAAATTAAAGGTCTCGATTAGTACTTTTCAAAGCCGATCTGGGTTTTGACATTTGTTGGAAGGGTGGGGAGCGCGGGGGGTTGAAAGTGATCACTTCTTTAAGGGGGCCATTCTCAGAAACTACCAAACCGAAAAATCTGAAAAAAATAAGGAGTCTGCCACTATATGGTGCCTGGGCTCCGAAATACCTTCCATACCGATATCTGTTTAAATAAAGTTAATAATAGTATATTACTACAATTTTTTGTAATTGGTTAGAAACCCCCCTTAAGTTCATCCTAGTACCATGAAATTTTGCAGTGATATAGGCTATAATATAGAGCAAGTTTGGTGGAAATCGCACTATTACTAACAAAGTTATAATGCCTCAAATTTGTTGCTTCTTTGAAAATTGAAGACTATGAATGTCAATATCACCCGAAAGTGGATACTCTCACATGATATATTGATATATTACGTGCTACGTACTAAGAAATACACAAAACCTTTCGTACCTGAAGCGTCCAGCTTCCGGTTTCCCGACTTGTTATGTATATTGTGTGCTGTGGCTACCAATAATATTGTGTACTAGGCAGGTAGGTGAAGTTCGCGCGTTATGCGGTTTATGGCAACGCTTCTCCAGCCATGAAATATTCTAGCAATTCGAGTTGATTGTTTCTCTTTGCACTCTAAATGAGTTCTTACGCAAAGATTTACCTTGAGGGATTTTTCCACCTTTTCATCATCATCATCAATGGCGCAACAACCGGTATCCGGTCTAGGCCTGCCTTAATAAGGAACTCCAGACATCTCGGTTCTGCGCCGAGGTCCACCAATTCGATATCCCTAAAAGCTGTCTGGCGTCCTGACCTACGCCATCGCTTCATCTTAGGCAGGGTCTGCCTCATCTTCTTTTTCTACCATAGATATTGCCCTTATAGACTTTCCGGATGGGATCATCCGCATCCATACGGATGAAGTAGCCCGCCCACCGTAACCTATTGAGCCGGATTTTATCCACAACCGGACGGTCATGGTATCGCTCATAGATTTCGTCATTGTGTAGGCTACGGAATCGTCCATCCTCATGTAGGGGGCCAAAAATTCTTCGGAGGGTTCTTCTCTTGAACGCGGCCAAGAGTACGTAATTTTTCTTGCTAAGAACCCAAGTTTCCGAGGAATACATGAGGACTGGCGAGATCATAGTCTTGTACAGCAGGAGCTTTGACCCTATGGTGAGACGTTTCGAGTTTCCCACCTTTTGGTCTCAAAAAACAAGTTAATCTTGCGAATTACGTTGTACATAATGATTTAATTCCAATTGGATCACATTAGTATGCTCTTACTTACTCTACTTAGTATACTTTTAATAATTTTACACTCCCAGTAATTAATTATAATGTTGTAAAAAATGCTTTCAAACAAAGTTAGTCAGATGGTGTGAAACTAAAAGATCAAAAAGATTTATGATCAGTAAACAAGGGGCTATCGTCCCTACTAATTTGGGCTTATGCAAAAACAACTAATTTGTTTTTATACAAAAACAACAAAATGGCGGAAGATTTAAGAAAAATCAGCAAAATCAACTGTTTTATCGGATAGAAGTTGTAAAATTTTATATTTTAAGTTGATTGTAGTAAGGGTGATAGCTACATATGTACAGAATACGAGCTTAAAATTTCAAGCGAATTTGTTAATTAGTTTCGAAAAAATTACATACAAATGTTGTTTTAAAAAAAAGCGAGTTTACTTTTTTTGAACGAAAAGTTTAACTTATTTTAAGGAATCAAAGTCGCATAGCAGATGGATGTTTATAAATTTCACGTAATATCTAATACATTCCGCTTTTTTTTAAGACAACAAAAAACCCGGCTTTCCCTCTACAAAGCTCGAATTACCACCATTGATTTCAGGGGAAACTAGCGGTAAACTTGACTCTCATTGCCTCCTTCGAATAAAGTTGCCTCTAAAAATAGCGAACAAAATAAAACAGATCCTGCTCGCTACTTCGAACTTGTTCTTTATTTCGAAACATTATTTTCCGAGAAATGTTGCAGAAATCTATAAGAAAACAAGGATTCAAGGTTTCATTTCTTTTTACTGATAGGATTTTTCTTGTGATTAAATAGGTATGCATGTATGGACGTTAGAAACGTTCGAACTTGTCAAATAACGGATTTCTGTCTTAAATTATTTGTTCTTGTGTTTTATTGAAAATTGTTCTTATGGGTATGTGCAAGAAACAAAACATCTTTCTATTTAAAAATAGTCTTATAAATGGATTTACCAATTCTTGGTTTGCAGATAGGCTTACACCCGTAGTTTTCAAATGGCGTATTCCTTATGTCGTACGAGTGCATTTATATTTGTTGTAACTGTTTTGTTCGGAATCAAGTGATAAATGTCACCCGAAAGGGGATTTTTCAATTACCTTTTTTTCATATCATTTTTCTAATAATTACGTTTTTCACATCTGCGGAAACTCTAACTCTAAAACTAATGATTTCATCGTCACACAGAATTTCGCAGGTAAGATTATGAAAAACAAGTCAGGAAATTGGAAGCTAATCGCTTCAGATATGAAACATCTCGTTTGTACCTAGCTTGTAATGTTTATGTGCTTTGTTTGTCAAACCATTCATTTTATTATGATACTGACATTCAAAACTTAGAATGAAAGAAATTTGCACCAATGTGACAAATACGACCTATTATAACTTTGTTAATAAAAGTACGATTTCCACCAAACTGGTAGTATTATGCTCTATGGCATAGCCTATATTACTGCATTGATTATTCTAGGATAAAGTCAAGGGGGTCCCCACTCAATTTCTGGAAAACATACTTATAATAAATGTGGAAATATACTATTATTAATTTTATTTAAACAGGTATCGGTATGAAGAGGATTTTGTGGCCGAGACACCATGTGCATCGACCACTATATTTCTTTTCGAATATTTGGGTTGGGCAGTTTCTGAGAACGCGTCCTTGAATCAACTGACCCTTTTCAGACCCCCGCGTTGTTTTACACAAAACCTTAAAAAATGGTGAAAATTGAAATACTGAACAATTGCAAAATTGTTAAGTTTGACTATTTTCAGTTACATATTCATATATTCATATTTTGAGAAAATCAGTTAGTGATGTAAAAATAAAAATTTTTTTTTGTTTTAGATAAAAATTGAAGTCGCTACACGGCCCGCAGCTGGAGAACTCTAGTTACGACCTCAAGCGGAATATGGTCGCGTAACTCCTTTATTATTAGCTTAAATTTTTCAAAAATTCTCAAACATTTTTCGGAATGTGAATAATCTAATGTCCAAATTTTATTAAATTCTAAATAATTTTATCAATTCTTTTACTTGGGATTTTACCCTATCTCCACTCATTTTTAGATTTATTGGTCGCTGGTTCTTCACTAACAGCACTTTTCTTTCTTCGATTTCTAATCCTGCATACTGACTATTAACAAATAATGTTTTCGCGAGACCGAAGAGACCGGTAACCCGTATTTAAATGACTTAATTAAGTGAACTAATTTCTTCATGAAATAAGGATTCGAAGACACACTTCGAGCGATTTAAGGATATAATTGGAACATATTGCCCCGAGCTATTTACTTAAATAGAGTAGTGCGTCTCGTGGATATTCAGAAAAATTCCATAATTAAGTAATGTATGCTGATAATACAAGACCTGTTTTCTAGGACCTTCTGAAATAAAATATGAAATGCGACGCGGAACGTCATAAATCATTCAAAAGGGTATTTGACAGGTGACAGGTATTTTGTGTTACGAATATAACTCGGGCTCAGTACAATTGCCTACACAAATATTTTCCTTGTGCATTCTTAGATCCTTAGTTTACTTGAAGCTTATATGGCTTATATATGAGTGCAAGTTATCCCCCTCCCCTCGTGTGGGGTATAGCACGTCAACAGTTTCTACGCTTGCGTTTCACTGTAATGTGATTCACTTCCTTCCTCGACTTGTCCAAACGTCCGTACTCTTCCTCTACTTTCCGCGTCAAGTGTCCTTGGAGCGACCCATACGTCAGCCATTTTAGGAGAGTAGTTTCTACTGCCTGGCATAGCCAACAATGCAATCATCGCCCCTCTCTAATATCTGACCAATCCACTGCCATTTCCACCTTCCGATTTCATAGCCTACAGGTGGCAGAGCTATGCGCTGACTAAGTTCTTTGGATCAGGGCCTTGAAGTGTGTTAGAGCACTTCATCCTTGACTTTGGTGTTAAAATAATTGCATTTCCGGATTTTAAACAAGACAGCGAAGGCGAATCCAACGCTGTTAGTGTGTCGGGGAACATCCAGTTCGATGCTACCATCGTCACAAACCACGCTTCTTAGATATTAGATTGGATAGATTAGTTAATATTTTCGGTCCTTGGGTGTAATAGCCCGTCAAACTTACACCTTTGGTTTTGTTGGTATTTATCTTCGGTCCAACGCTACTTGCCCCTATTCCAAATCCATCATCATTTGGCCAACTTCTATGATTCGGAAGAGAGCAAACAGATGTCACGCACGTAGTCGAGGTGTTTGAAGAAAGATATCATAGTCCACTGGAACCTTCACCGTCAAGGTAGCATGAAAAACGTCACCGATAACAACAAGAAATAATATCAGTGGCAAGATGCAACCCTGCCGGACTACGCTTTCGACCTCAAATTCCTCCGAGATTTTACGTCGGTGCAGAATATGATATTCAACGTCATCTGTCGCTCTGATAATAGCTATAAGTTTCTCCACAATGCCCCGCCTGTGAAGAGCATGTCAAATACATTCCCTGTTTACTGTATCGAGAGCTTTCTCGAAATCAATGATGGTTAGGTGAAGCGAAGATCTTAGCTCCGCACACTATTCCAAAATGATTTGTAAAATATTAATGTGATCAATCTGCTGTTTGCTGATGAACCTTTCAAAGTGTTCCTTGATGTTTTTCTGAATTATTGCAACTATTTCAGGGGGTGGCAGCTTTTTAATCCTACGTGATGTTACAGACGCATTACGCAACTGACCTTATAGCAGCCTCTGTGCTCGAATAATGTGCTACCGATGCTGTGAAAGCTCCAGAAATGCATAAACCTTCCACCGACATCGCCAAGAAAATGTTTCCCCATCCATTCCAAATATGTGAATAGAATGTTGAAAAAACCTACCTTGGCCTCTCCTGAACTGAGATCAATTGCTCGGAGAAAGCAGCCTTCTCCAGTATATCAGAAGTCTCTGTTAGTGCATATCACTATATATTTCCGATGCTCCTTATCTTCCATAACTGGAATCTTGCAGTAAGAAATCTATCATAATTGCAGTAGCCGTCATAAACAACCCGACAACGGATTCGTGTCTGCCACCACGTTGCTTCCAAGAGTACAAAAGCACATTAGCATAAGTGTGGCAAAAGAGAGAGGAGTACTCTAAAATTCCACCATCTCACTTTGCTTAGGCTCAGAGTGTCCAGCTTATATTGTTAAAATTCTCGATCGAGTTGCGAAAGTGAATATTCTGGGGGCCTTCTTTACCGTTGTCGACGAACGTACGCCCGTTCCAGAAACCAATCACAACCCGTATTCGATAGGCCAAAGGGCTTTGGCGTGAGGACAGATCACTGCAGCATTTGTTTTTTTTTGTAGCGTGTGGCTCCAAAATTGACACCATAAGTCAGATACGCCCAAAGGTTTTTAAAAGATACACTTTACGGGTTTACGTCTAACTATCGAATGAATTTCATTTTATTCGTATTAATTTCTTTATTTCTTCAAGAGTTTTTCATAATAATTCAACCTTACTTCACTTTGTGCGTAATGCGCCCAATGTGGGTTTATAAGCGTGAAACGTTGCTCACTTCAGTTGTTCTTCAAAGCTTTATTTGCAGTATCTTGCTATTTGTAATTTTAAAAAGATTAGTGATAATTTGTTTGAAAGCTATTTCCAAACTAAATGCGGTAGATATAATGCTATATTTAAGGGATCAACCGTAGCTAACTCCCACGGTTAAGCCGCTCAATTAGGCATATGTAACAGAAGCATTTTAGCGTTCAATAGGAGATTTACGGTGATCCTGTATTTGGGTAATGGCCATGTAAGCCGGACCTGCTATTAACAATTTCATTATTGGATACAACTTCGTGGTAAACCTGTTTGATAAATACAAAATTCTAACCTTAAGCAGCCAAGAAACGTCTTTCCTCGATTAACCGATGCGTTTAATGCCAGACTGGCTCCCCAATAATTTCTGCATTATCGTCTAAAAATACACAATAAAAAATTTTACTATCGAATCATTCAAAGAGGGAAATGTGAATTTTACGACCACTTGACGCGTTGTTGCCAAGCCGCCGAAAAAGACGCGCCGCTCCAAAAGAAAACGCGCGAGACGCACTTAAAGTCGCCAAACACGTTGAACTTTTGAGATTCCCCGCATCACGGAACAAATCGTAAAAATGTCGAATAGGGAGAGCGCCGACTACAATCCGAACACGTAGCGACGCAATTTAGTCTCAAGAAGGTTGTTTGAAGTTGGAAGTTGTTGTAGCTCGCCGAAGCCCTTCAATCTGCCTTGAATGGGGTTACAGCTCGTTATTAAACGCGGGAATAGGGTTGGTTTGCCATCCCTCTTACTCAGACACCAGAAACTTGCCAATTCGATCTTCTCACACCCAACGCAAAACACGAAACAAAAGACAATCTTATCGGAACTTCAATGCCCGCTGGGAGCGCTGGGGTCGTTTGGTATAGAAATCGCGCCTTGATTCCACCGACGCTCTCTTTTTTTCTACCGCGCATAGCGCACGAGAGGTAACTCGGCCCCACTCCAATCGGCCGAACGAACACTCGAATACCGAACGCACCGTCCAACAACAACTACCGTTGGGGTACACAAACAAAATGGACAGTGTCGTCCATCGTTCGTGTGGCTTCGGCGGGCTTCGAGTGACGTCACCGTGGTGTGTGCCAATCAGCACGGAGTACGTGACATGGAGGCGCGGTTATTTAGGCGGGGTCGATAAAACTGAGGGAAATGTAGTTGCACAACTTCATGTTAGTCGAGGAATAGAGTTCGTGTTGATCGGACGGGCTGCGTGTCGCCGGTCCGTTTTTTAAGAAACAGTTCCCAGAGAATAAGATACAAAGTCAGATTTAAGTGATTTTAATAAGAAGAGGCGACATTTTAACAGTGCTCGGGAAAATCGATAAGTTCGTGAGTGTGGACGTGATTTCATATAAAAATTCGAGTTTTCTTGGTGCACTTGCGATGAAATCGTAAATTTCGTTGACCCAATCGACAAGAAAATTTCACGAGCTACGACTTGAAAAATTTTCGTGTCTTCTTCTTGCTCGCCTCTCATATGTGGTACGGCGGATGGCAATGTGTAGGTAAGCTGACCACAAATACATTCGAAAGACTACATGTTTTGGAATTCCGTCGGCGTCAAGTGTAGATAGGAGAGCACTGGTATGCGTGCGTGCGAATGTTGCGCAATTTCGTCGTGGCCGGTTGCAGTGTTTGCGAGCGCGAGGCACTCTAGTGGTCGTTCGTGGAACTACGCCTAATAAGGTATGCGCGCCTTCTACTAGAAAAGATACACGAAAACGAGCCGAGTGCAATTCGTGACAGTATCTGCGGGTAGTTCGGGGCATTGCTTGGAATCAGATATTTTTTCCGATGGGTACGTTTGCTGGTGTGAGTGGTTTGTGATGTATTCGTGAAAGTACGTTTCAAAAGAACTGAACTTTATTCTGGAGTCTTCTTTATAAGAACTGCGGTCCCGTTTGGATATTTGGATTAAAAGTCAAGCCATTATGTGTAAGTAACCGGGTTTCTTTCACAGAACAGTTGCATGCTGCTCGGTGTTTATCTTCTGCTTGAAAATCACTGCCAGGGGGGCGAAGGGGTGAGAGGGCGCCTTCAGATGGCTTTGACTTTTGATGTTAGCAAAGTTTGGATGTCGTCCCCTCTGACCATGCTCCCTCTGGTAAACTTAAAGCTTTTAGATTGATTGTGTGAGGCATTGCGCGCCTTTTTCAATTATTACTCCCATCGTTAGCTACGAGGCACAGGGTTCAATGGTACTTCGGCCCGTATTTCGAATATTTTTCCTGAAAATTTAAAACGTATCAAATGTTGCTTTTGTCTGAAAATTTTCGAGAGACTTGCAATTCTAGGTTTTGCCACACTTTCATCATTACACTCGATCCAATTAGGTTAGAGTGCGGAATTTCTGGCTGCTAGTGCGTTTCGCTACGTTGCCCTCGTCGTTGCCACAGCCTAATACATACCAGTTTTGCGACAGAGGCGAATTATAGATTTCGAGATTTTCCGGTCGGTTTATGATGCGCCGCGCGCACTACGCCACACGATTGACATCACATTTGCATGCATGTGACGCTCGGGCTTTATTTTTTTTTTCTGTTCAGTTTTCACATGGCTTTTTGTGATTTATTATTTTGTGCTGATTTGATTGGAATTAGTTTTGTATGTAGAACTACCAACTTTTGCGTTATTTGAATTTATTGGAGGTTTGGGTTAATTTGTATTTAAACTCGATTGTAAGTAGAATGCCTGGCTGAAATATAAAACTTTAATTTTTTACATTGTTGGGCTTGCATTGTATTCATTAGCTGTAATAATTTAATTACAATAAGAAAGACTGGGAGTTGATGAATTTAGCTTTGGTTAGTGTGATTGTTGTAGAGTAGCTTCAGCTAAGACTTAATAAACCTTGGCTGAAGTAGGACGTGTGTATAGTGCTCACTTCTCCATATAAGGAGTGTTGGGTATCCACATAGTCCATACTAACTGCATCAGGTAAGTAACAACATCTTATTGATAGAGTCTAGCAAAAACCTAGAAAATAGTAATACATAATAATAATCGTCCAATTGGATCTAAGCCTTGAAGTGTGTTAATACACTTCATTCAAGATTGTAATCACTAGTGAGATTGAACTCCAATCTTCCGCTATGATACCGCTCGAACCAGTAAGCCATCGCATCTAGAAAATAGCTTTCCAAAAGAAAAATTGCTTAATTGCACTGAGGCAAGTTTGGGAAAATTCATGCTAGCTTTGGTTGTTACTCAAAATGGAATTACAGAAAGGAAACATACGCATCAATTATCCTTAAGAAATGGACATAAGTGGTAGAAAGCTTGAACTGGTGGGGCTGAAAGAAATTTAATGTGGCAAATTATGCCAAATTTGAGACTACGAAGATCATGTAAAATTTAAAAATTGCTATAAGAGATCCTTTACATAAAATCTCAGCAGTTGAAAAGCCGGAACATAGTCCATGAAACCTACAAAAATGAGAAATCAAGATGAGGTGCAATTAAATTTAAATATGAACAAGAAAAACGACGATGTTACAACTGTTCTCGCAAGCAAACAGTGTGGGATGGGGACGGTAGAAGCGGATTCCCGAGATCATTTGATTTGTTACTTATAACGAATTGACGGTAAAGTTAGAAATATCCTTCATGCGATACTGTTCTCGGGAACTTCGTGAAACCGATAAATTTGGACCTTGAATCTTTGTCCTGGTTATATTTGATGTTGAGCCAGTGGCATTGAAATGGAAAACTTTTTGCTGTGCATGAAGCAACAAACTGAACGAAAGAACCGTAAACACAACCACTATTATTCATATTGGGAAATCAAGCTGTTGCCCATGGACATGCTAACAGTAGGAACTGTTTTGGAGCCTCGTAAGTCCGTGAGAAGGACAAACAGACAGTAAAACGAATTTAATAAAGTTCTCTTTACCACATAATCCTAAAAAGTGAAGGAAGTTGGACTTGAAAAATCATTATTCCAGCTTGAGATTCGATCTGATTGTTATCCACAAATTATGTATAGGATATGCTTCCGAAAGATTCATTCTAAAGACCAGAATTTGGTCTCCATGGGGATCTCAAATGCCGCTTTCATGAAATGCATTGTAACTGGTGATAAAATAGGGTTCTATGAGAATGAAGCAAGCCCATAAGCTCATTTGTTCCCACAAATGCGGCGAATACAATGAAAAAACGCAAAAATCGCTTAAAAGTGAAAATGGTGATCACTTTTTTGATATTTTTGGTGTGGTGCATTACAAGTTCGTTCCGGAAGGTCAATAGATCAACGAAGAATATTATCAAAAAAAAAAGTCGTTAGAATAATTCTTAGATTTTACACAGCTATACTGGTTCACTTACCGGGGCTTCTCGTTAAAACCTTAACAACGGATAAATAGTTTGAGTCTATCCTTACTATAAATTTGTACCTTTAGGTTTCTCACTTGACTAGCCGCCATTAAAGCTTGACAGTTTGCATTTCATAACGAGGGAGGATTTTAGGGATTTAAGAAGCCACTGTGGCAGTCTTCGGAGGAATATCTAGTCAGATTTTTTTTTAAGAATATGAGGGAGTCCTGAGTTCACAATCCTCTTAATTGCGGACCGGCCCAATTGGAAAGAATTTTTCTCTCTCGCTTATTGGTCCACGGACCCCTTTGTTCTGAACAAAAGCCCAAATTTAAAAAATAAAAAATGACTTGCGGTTTCGTTTAGGGAAGAAGCAACTAATCATACGCTCCTTCTACACTAGGAACAGTGTGGCCGAAGTGGTTGATGGTGTTGTTTTTGGCCCCTTGTACACATATAAATTCATAACACGCCATGGGTATGAATTATATTCCTGTTAAAAAGCGCCGATAAGTTCAGGGCCTAGTCGGACGAGACTGACTAATTTCTTTTTTTAAAAAAAGGGGGAGGGGCAATGCAACCTCCAGTACCCACTTTGCTTACGCTGCTCGAAGGGCAGAGGCAATGACTGATGAGTTGCCTCTGGCCTGGGCGAAACCGCAAGTCGTCTATTTTTTAGTCAGAAAAATTAGTAGCATATGTGTTGCATGCGACGATGCCAGAGGAAATGCCACTGGAGACTCGTTTATGTTGGCGCTGATACTCAACCAAATTCAAGTCGATTACTCAACTAGGTTTATTCTGTGAGAAACGCAAATGTTGTAAATCGGCGAAGGAATAATGAAAAAAAAAGTCTACAGACATATATATTATTCTGACTAGTAGCCGCTCTGTATATTTTCTACAAGAAACTAGGGCTCGTTCCAATTAGATCAGGGCCTTGAAGTGTGTTAGGGCACTTCATTCAAGACGGTAACGGTACATTACAAGAGGCAATGAGGTTAGTATTGCGCTCGTTCGAGATTATTAGCTTGATTTCACTCAGGTACTCATTTACAGCTGAGTCGACTGGTATCCGACGTTAAATTACGATACAAATCCCACTGCCACCAGTGAGATTTGAACCGCGACCTTCCGTACGACAGCCTAGTGCTCTAATCGCTCAGCTATCCGGACACGTACTTGCCTTAAAAGGCAACTAAAAGGTTTCACGGCTGCGACTTCTGCCTAAGGAAAGCTGGAATGTGCGCGTTGTTCCTCCACAACGATATCAAGGCGTCAAGACTTCTTCAACTTGAGAGAGGTTTCCAGCAATGGCGGAGGGTGGAAAGTACTCCTCTCCCTCTTGTGGCGCTGCTGTTTGCATCCTTGAAATCCTAGAGACGAATTTGATGTCGGGCTCTTGCTGGCGACTATCGCAAGGCAAGCTCTCTTTATCTGGGAGTCGGTTTCTGGTAGGATAGTAACTGCAAAATCCCGATTCAGGTGAAGGAGTATCAGTATTTCGCTAGCCAAGTCAGACATCGGTCAAATATCTCTGGATTTGGAGAAAAAGGACAAAGCAGCGTTGCGCTCAATATACATTGACGGGTGTATGAATTTTTAGCCGCACATAATAAATAATAGTGGCGTCAGAATGTAGTGTGAGAGGTTTCCACTTATTGCGTTGGCTACTTTACCTTTGAGAGCACTTCGTAATCGAGTCGTTTTTAATAATGGCTAAAGTCGAAGTTCTAATATTCCTGACTGTAGGTAGTGTTACGTCAAAACAAATAGAAGAAAGGGCCACTATTATTTCCCTTGTATAACAGTGACTACCACAGAAAATACTTAATTTTTGGAGAATATCGTGTTGAGTGATTGTTAAGTAAAAACTGAAGAAATTATAACAAGAGATCTGCCGTGAGGACCAGAAAACTATAGCTAATACAGTTGTAAATGCGGTTTATGACAGAGAATTACTACGGCGGTTGCGCCGGAGCATTACAGTAAAGCGACGAGGAAAGATTCCTTGAGGTGTGCTATTACTTCATGATAATGTTTCTTTTTCAAATCTCCGGATAAGGATTGTGTCTTTACAGAAATTGGTTACCTCCATTATATTCCTGTGTGCTGTGACCTTTTCAGATTATTTTTTTATAAAGTAAAATCTTTTCTTCTTTGCAATTTCTTGGTTGGCTTGTCGCGGGATCTGTCCCAAAGGGAGATAATGTAGGATTTAACATAGTGGAGTAACTCCAACTATACTTTTTTTATCCTTTCTCTAATCAGCATTTTATTTTTGGTTTACTGAGTATAGTACAAAGCACATTTCCTCAAACCCCTTCTTGGCCTGAGCTTGATACCAGCATGGTGGATTTAAAAATTAAAATCTGATCTAAGAGGAAAAGAATTGAATACATGAATGGTGATAAAAGCGTTTACGATTTTTTGACAGGAATTCCTGTCCGGAAAAAATGTTTTCTTTTTTGTTTTTCTTTGGAATCGTTGCATATGGAAATTTACGTACTTTGATTCATAGGTTAAGCTTACCTTTTATAACGTGTTGGAAAATTTTTCTACAAGGCTATAGCTAGAGCCTAACTCTTGTGTCAATAGTCGGGGACTAATCAAAATATTTCATACCAAGTTTGGGAGCCTTTTCTTTCTCTGGTTGCAAGCAATTTCGTAGAGAAATAGATGCTTAAATGCGCTTTTAAAATAATAACACCAAATAATGTATAAAGAACACAGAAAAATAGAGGAGCAAATATGAGGACCAAGTTCCCAGGTACTCCGGTAGTTGAGCTACATTAAAAATGTTGGTTATGGTCACCAGGGTTCAACCTTCAGAAATGTTTGCTTTAATAACCAAAATACAAATTACTCACCCCAGAGCAACCTACATATTAAAGCCAACGCAATTCAAGGCGCCTCCGACCACCGTACTCCCAGAAAATTCGATTGCCCCCCGCACTTACGCTGGCATTCCTTGTCGGCTACTGTCAATTAAAATTTAACTTCCTTGAGCGGCTCCGCTACTTCACTTCCTCATTGTCATCGCGAGCGTCGCGTCGCTCGTTCACGTCATGCTCCCATTCGGTTCTAAGAAAATTCTTGTAGCTCGTGCCAAGCCGGCTCTCCCACACCATCTGAAGTTGACTGTGTACAGTAGCGTCCGTCTGCGGCGCGCTTTGTATATTAATTGTCACACCTATACACCGCACGAACTACATCATACGTGCATATGTTCACTCGGCGCGCACAACATACTTGGAATAATCAAATATTGTATAGATTTCAATCAAACTTATCTGACAAACAGCTGACACGTGTGCATGGGATGATGCGACATTACGGTGCGGCGCGGCGGTGTGGGTGAGAGAGAGGCGCAAAGAAACGGCGGCAAAACAAGGTGAAAACGGGGCTGCTTAGGAGGTTAGGTGTAGCGCGTTGTTTGCGGTGTGGCGCGATAGTGTTGAGCGGAGAGCGAGAGCCCTGACAGCTCTCGAATTCTTCTGCGGACGCCATCTTGTTTCCTCCCGTGAAGCCTCTGCTGACACTGTCCTACTCGCTCCTCTGCCTTCACTATCGACGAATTTGTTTTCGGGTAGTGCGCTCGTTTAAATTTGTCATTTGGAAGTGAATGCCAACTTGAATGCCGTCAGTTGTTTTCCTCTTTTTCTGTTTTTATTGTTGTTTTATAATTGTGTGGCTCTCTTCCTCACTAATCCATGCTTTCACGACTAATGATGTCTTCTGTCCCTCTTGCCCACATCAACTGATAACCGCAACTCTTCTTGTTTGTTTACCTCTGAATTTTTTTCAACACAACTTTTTGTTGCTTGGATTATGTAATATTTGTTTACAGCGGATTATTGGCAAGTAAAGCACACATCGCCTTTGCATCACGGTCTCCTTTTTTGTTTGGGCTTTTAGCATCGCGTTCATATGATAATGATGGAAATGGTCTTTCGGAGTGACTGCCGGAGTGTGTGCGCACTTCCATGCATGTATGTATGGCTGTAGCCGCTGACTTATAATGAATAGGTCATAATCAGAGAACGGTGGTGCTTGGGATGTTGGGACGCAGTATATTAACGATCCCATAAAATAATTAAAATGTAATGCTCTACTCGATGTGTATTTGACCGTCTAATAATATTTTTATTGACAAGTTTATTGACTCACTTGGAGATGCTGTAAACCCATAAAATCGGGAATGCAGGTTCGACCGGTATTGTTTGATTTTCTGGCTGAATACAATTTGACATGGGTAGAAGGCATTGTATGTTTATGAGACTCAGTGTGCTTCCGTGGGATGTTGGTTCAAAGTGAAGTGGAGAAACCACATTTTACCTCCTAAATTGATTTTTCAGATTCGATTAGTTTCGGTTTGAGGGGATTCACATTTTCTAATAAAAAGGAATTAGCCTTTACACACCCCCTGGAGATAATTTGCACCAATTAAAATGATGACGCCGTAAAAGTGAATATATTGTCAACAAGCGCACTACACCCGATTACAAGTACCAGTTTGGAAGTGATAAACCAAAAGAAAATTACATATCATTGGACATAAAAAGCAAAAGTCAAGGCTTTTAAAAGAGTTTCGCAGTGAGTCTTTTCGTTCAGCCTGTCTGTCATTTTAGCTAGGTTGGTAAAAAAATGTTTGCTTCAAAATTATGAAACTACAAAAATAATGTGTAATTTACAAAGAAAATTCAACAATTCAAAATATGCGCCCAATGTGGGTGATTCTTATATGGCGGAAAATTTGTCGGTCGGTAGTCAGTAGGTTTACGTTGTGGTAATACTAATATGTGAAGATAAGTTACATGTAAAATACAATTATGCTGTTCATTTATTTGGCCGACGCTATTATATAACGGTCAAGTAAATATTTTTCCGAGGCAAGGAAATAAATTTCCCGACAAAATATGTGTTTTTCGATCAAATAAATGAATTCCTGTATCAAATAAATAATGTTCCGGGTCCAATAAATATGTTCATTTCTAGATGAATAAATAAAATTCCAATCATATACATAAATTAATAAAGGTTACAGGCCATATCAGTTAGTAGAATTCTTGTCCTGCAACCAGGGCCGTAGAGAGAAATTTCGCGCCCGGGGTCAAAATTTCGCCGGAAAACAGGGCCCGAGGTGAAAATTATACGGGCCTGAAGTAAAAATTATGCGGGCCCCCTTATTACCCATTTACCCCCTCTCAACAGATCTACCTGCAGCAGAAGCAAGAAGCAATATAATCATATCAAGTACATCATTTGTACTCCTTCTCCAATTATGTTTGTGAGAACGAAATTTCGACGAATATCTGCCAATGTTTGAAGTACATGCCCCTTAACCTTTGAAGATATTTTTTCAATGGGGTTTGACATTGCGGAGCATGGTGGCAAAAAAAGTAAATTTAAACCACCTCGCTGCAAAATTCCCTTGGTTTGGCGTGTTTGCGAAACCGTATTCGTCGATGAAAATAATTTTTTGCCGCTGTTGACATCTGAAAATTTCGACGGCGTATTCTTTTCGAAAATGGACAACCCATTTTGCTTGAATTACGCCAACTTTAGTGCTATTTTCAACTTGTGCAAACCTTTATTAATACAAATCTTGTTTATATCGGCCCCACACGTCGGATACCATCTAGAGTGCTCCCGAAATTCTTCTTTTTGATGTTTTCCTGGATATCATCAGTCAGTTTCAATAGCCAACATCCTCCGCGTGTTTTTGTTTGCAACACAATCATTTTTGTGTGCAAAACAAAACCTTATTAAATCGGTTTAATGTCTGTCTGTCACACGCACATTTCTCAGAAACGGCTTTATCGATTGACATGAAATTTGGTGAGAAGGCGGGAACTGTGAACGCCCAGACATGCAGTGAGTGATATCCTTCAACGTTGAGATTAAGCAGGGGGGGGGGTCCCCATACATGCAAAGGGGGGTGTAAACATTTTTTTCACCGAATATAGCCATGTTGGATATCGAAAGAAAGGTCTCGACTAGTACTTTTCGGAGCCGGTCTTAGTTAGTTTGTTAGAAAGGCGGGGAGTGGAAGGGGTAGGAAGTGATGGTTTCTTTAACGGACTCATTCTCAGAAACCACCCAACCGAAAAATCTGAAAATCAAGAAGCTGCATCTATATGGTGTCCAGACCTCAAAATACTCTCCATATCGACATCTGCTCAATTTAAGTTAACAAAAGTATATTAAATTATTTTTGGGGAAATTGAGCAATACCCCCCTTAAGTTTATCCTAGAGTTATAGAAGTGTGTTGTAGTAGTATAGAATACAATATGAAGCATGTTATCCCCCAAGTTTGATCAAAATCATACTACTACTAACAAAGTTATAGTAGCTCAAAATTGCCTTTACTGTGTAAATTTACTGCAATCATCAATATCACACTAAAGTGAGCAGTCTGACATGCTAAATGCGTATACGTAACAATCTACGTACTATAGTTCTGCAAACAAAACCTTTCATACCTGAAGCGCCCAGCTTCCGGTTTCCTGATTATCAAAACAACTCTAAATAACTGTTGACGCCGACCCCGAACTCTGGCTGCTGATGTTACTTCCTAAATAGTTTTTCCATCTTCGTATAATGAGATTAAGAGTTGTTTCTATTCAAAACGTATTTTGCTGTAACAGCAAGTTTGCTGTTTAATGCAGGAGTGCTGTTCTGACCGCGGCTACTGAATTGCAGGCTTCCATTTTCTCTATCAGGACTTTCGCTAGAGCTGGATGACTCGACTCCAAACTGAATCTAGAATTTGCAATGTGGTTACAAGAAAATAATAAAATA
This sequence comes from Hermetia illucens, assembly GCF_905115235.1. Lineage (NCBI taxonomy): Eukaryota > Metazoa > Arthropoda > Insecta > Diptera > Stratiomyidae > Hermetia > Hermetia illucens. The sequence continues at coordinate 91,814,966 of NC_051849.1, read as the reverse complement.
ATTTGGAAAATTATTATTTTACCCTGATCCCGAACTGAAATCCCATTCGGATTATAATTATCACTTATTTTCACCGTGATAGAGTATTTTATTTGAGTACCCGCGTACTCAGCGTAAGTAATGTATGGAGAAGATATGACCAACTGACAACATAAAAGCGCGAAAAAAGGAGACAAGGATTTAATTCTATTTATGGGTATGCCTTTCTTTTGAAAATATGGTAGGGATAGCTCATTAGTCATTAGGAAGTTGCGTTAGTTAGGTATATATCTGATTAGGAATTATAATTATTCATCTGGAAATCTAGATTCTATCCGGAATTTTATTTATTCGATATGGAAATTCATTTATTTGATCAGAAAATATATTTTTTTTTTTCAGGATCAGGAAATTTATTTCTTTGTTTCGAAAATGTATTTACTTAATTTTAAATTGTATTTACTTTGTATTTGTATTCGCTGTTTTATAGATCCATTTCAGACTTCTCCATAGGTATTTGGGTAGTGAGTGGCAATTATTAAATGAAGTAACGAAATAAATCGATATGATAAGGTGCAGTTCCAAAAATATCAACAGTTTTAAAAAATAGGAAAATAGAGGGAAATTTAAATAATAATATAACTATACATTTTCGATAGAGCAGTAGCTTACTTCAAACTACAATTTTTGTTTTTCAGTGTAGATAACTTACCCCCTTCCTTAGTACAAAGAGTAGCTTTGTACTGATGAAGGGGGTAAGTTGCTCTCGAAATATATATCTACACTAAAAAGTAAAAATTGTAATTTGGAGTAAGCTATTAGTCTATCAATTTTAGACTAGACTATCAATAGAAGACAATATCTAATCTCCTATACATTTTTACCTCCAAAAAAAGTACTAGCGGTCAAATAAGGGTGTTTTCTCTCAACCAATTTTAAGTTAAGTAACATTTTATGATTTTGGTTTCATTTCCTGCGTGTGTTGGAAATTAACACACAGAAAATCGCTCACCACTTCGTCATTTACTTTTCCAGGCTATTGTAAAAACTCAGTAGGGAAACGTCATTCCTAATTGTGTAGTCGACGTTCCCTTTTGCCACCTTGCTTGGCCTGCCAATATAGCAAGGCACCAGTGCAAAAGAACCAATTTTTAAATAGAATGTTGATCTCAAAATTTATATTGGCTGTGACTATTTTACCGAGCGGAGACTTTTCTATTATAGATGAGTTTCTTTTACCTTGATATACATAAATGTGTTGTCAAGTATTTTCTGTTTTAATAGTTTTCATTAGGAGTCTTTCTATTTAAAAGTTTTGATTGTCTCAAAAAAATTGTTTTCTTAATTTGAAGGAAAATATGGTTTAAAAAATATTTTTGGAAGTTTTAGAACGAAAAGCAAAATTTTAAAATTAGTTGCGTAGAGATAGAGAGGTGATGTTTTACGCTCTTTGACGCTCTGATCTCCTTTGAGCAGCTGCTTCTATAAAATCTTCTGTGGTTCATACTTCTAAATATGTGTACATATATGCTATTTAAATTGTGGGGTAGCCTGTATATACGAGAATGTACCGCTATAAACTGTATATATGAAGAGTCGAAGTAGCGTGAATGTCTATACAGCTTAGCTTTTATAATTTTTTTTTTTTAAAGTGGAAACATCGATATGAATAAAAGAACAGGTGGAAAATGTAAAATACGACCTGGCAAAATTAAAAAGGGGGATTTTCTATTGCCATACTGGGGATCATAGTACTGGGTCCACGAGTTCTGATGTTCTTTGTAACAGAATTTAGTCTCTACTTTTTTGTAGGTAGTATTAAAATGTGACAAATCCATTCCCATATTACAATTTGTGTCGATTTGCCGCCGTCATCGATGCTGGATCACCTGAAAGCTTGGTCTGTACCGAAGCTAACCCTCTTTCAGATACTCTCCACTATTTTGCAAAGCCTGTTGGCATGCATTTCAATAGATCGTACGATGAATTGAAAGAATTACCTGGGGAAGATTCGTGCCAAATATACGTCGAGCTTTCTTCACCATTAGGAGTCCCTCCTCCCCGCGATTGCATGCTTCATGAATTATTCAAAAGTAAAGAAATGGTGCTCCTTATGATTTGCAGTTAAGGGACGCCGAGTGTCGCTTTTTTCTTCAGTGTAATTGGAGAATTTGATAATTTATCCTATCTAGGGTCGAAAATCACAACCGATAACAGCTACGATGATGAAATCCGCGTACGGTTGTTGGCAGCCAACAGAGCCCATTTCAGCTTACAAAAACTGTCCCGTTCGAAACGTCTCACCATAGGGTCAACGCTCTTACTGTACACGACAATGATTTTGCCAGTCCGGAAAGTCTATAAAGGCAATATCTATGGTAGAAAAAGAAGATGGGGCAGGCCCTGCCCAAAATGGAGCGATGGCGTAGGTCAGGACGCCAGACAGCTTTTAAGGATATCGAATTGGTGGACCTTGGCGCAAAATCGTGATTTCTGGAGTTCCTTATTAAGACAGGCCTAGACCGGATACCGGTTGTTGCGCCGTTGATGATGATGTAATCGGACGATTATTTACATGCTTTCTAAAACAATCCTGAAAGTATATTACCGAAAACCGAGAGGGATGACGCGTATGCATGGTCGATGTGCCCCAAATAAGGGTTTGTGAAAACGATGTATGCATATTAGAACTGTAAATGCCGGGGGAGGCTGAATGTCTTCGCAACAGACAAGAAAGTACTTGCCTAGATTGCAGAACTGGGTTCCGAACGGTAGCACAGCATTTACTTTCGGAACTGCAGGACTTACAAAAAACCACTATTGTTAGCGACAAATTGATTATGAGTAGAAGTAGCTTACATGCTCCTCGATGTGCACTGTGCCGTTGTTCGTTTTTTTAGACCTCTTTGAACAGATACCTCAGGTGTGTCTTTTACTAGCATATTGTATATATAGGCAAGTGCTATTATTCCACCTGACGATGTGGAGTATGTGGAAAGGAGGAGTAGGTGGCAGATTGGCAGAGCTAACCTATGCAGAAAAACGTGCGATGTCAATACATATTGGTGGAAATTGCTTAAAGAAATGAACATGTATTCGTGGAACAAAATGCTGTGAGGAGCTAATTATCGTCTGTATTCGACAAAGGAAATACGAATTTTTGAGTCAATATAGAATACTTTGTTATGCCCCAACTTTCGAGTGATCAAAGGTTCTGACGTCCCAATTTGGGAGCCATTTATTATCAGTCGGACTTGCTAGCTAGATTATTTCAATTCAAGCTCTGTTAAACACGAGGTTGCAATTATATTTTGCTAAGAAAAGGGGATGAATTGTAATCGGTTTCTAGCAAAATACAACTCCAGGGGAGTATCCGTGACACTTGTTTGCATACCGCTATGTTAGCTGGTTTTGAAAAGGCGACAATAATCTTGTCACTCATAATTTTCAGCATCATTCTATAAAGAGTTCACAGAATTATTCATGTTGCAATATTTGAAGGCATTGTTGGACCCGACTAATGAGTGAATAGTTATTTCTTATCCTTTTTGCCTCCTTTCCCAGGGAAAGTATGCAATAGGGAAAGCCTGAATTATAGGTCAGTTAGGTAACCCTCCCTCAAGATTACCATCCGCGACAGGGATAAACCCAGGCTAATATAATAGGTTAGCGGTTATTAGCTGGGAAAAGAGTATGCAAACGTTTCTCTTTTAGGGTGTTTTCGGCGAAACTGCACTTACGTACTTATTTGAGATAAACTTTCACCATTTTTCACTCTTACTGCAGCAAGAAGCTTTGTTCCGTGATTGTCAAGTATATTGTAGTGCCGCATGTTGTTTGTTTCAGTATTAAAGCCGCCAGTCATTTGGTGACAGACCGGACCAATTGGGAAGAAACTTTCTCTCATTTGTTTCTGGTCCGCTACGAATTATTATCTACTTCGATTTGTCTGGAGATAACAAAGCACCTGGCTTCGACAATATACTAAATAAAGTCTTTGGACTGGCTATTGCAGGTATTCATCCCACAATTTGACATTTTTTCTAATTCGTCAGTGCGGGTTAATTATGATATTAATGAAGCACGAGGCAGTTGACTGATATTGTAGCCTTTCTGTCATTAATATATTGCTTTGTATATATTGTTTTATAATTTCGAGTGAGTAAGATAAACTTCTTATTCTTTTGTTGTTTATTTGCTTTGTCCATTACTAACCATTATCACAAATATAGATATTATTGTTGTGGTATTGCACTCTACACTTTTTATTTGGGTTTTGTTGTTATTCAGCCACTTACAGAATTATAAGGAAGCGTTTTGAAAGTTGGCTTGTATCAATGTGGTGCTCAATGTCATTTGAAGTTAGGTGTAAGTTTTTGTTGAGGACGTTATCCCTCGTGAATTCCTCATCTATCGTTTGCCGCTAGCTCCGAATATTCAAAATTGCAGCAATGAGAGAGCCAAACTTGAATGGTCAATACTACTAGGTCCTTATAGCAATGTTAACCCAAGTTAGGTAGGTGGTAGTCTTCAAGCGCGCTGACATCACTACACAATCCAAAAACGGAGTTTGGGACCTAGATTGGCTGGTTACTTGAGTCTCACTTTACTGTTTACGCTGCACGGTCATTGCAAATAGTTAGAATCAAATCAGGTCCTATTTGTTGTGCAGGTACCGGTTTTGATATGCAGCCTCATGTGAAATGTCTTCATGATCTTGTGTGGTCTAATTTCCACCTAATTCGATTGTTACAAAAATTAGAAAACTACAAACGGGAGAACTTCCGAAAATATTGTTCAGATCTCGGTGGCATTTTATAGGTGTGTTAGGGACTCTGGGAAAAGGACGCACTTTTCTTATCTCTCCACTCTCCCACTGACATGCCTGATAAGAAGGGAGTCGAAATTTCCCCGGACCAGGAGTTTCCTTGACGGCCCGGAATATAAATTTCAAGGTAAAAAGGGATACTAGAGGGGTTCGCAACATTTTGACCCAAGGCCCGTATAATCTTCACTTGATGATATTCAAAAAAAAATTATTATAAAAAAGACCACCCGTGAAGGCCCGCATAAGTATTATAAATATTATAGTTCTTAGCTTCGCTCTTCTGAAATTCCGGAAGTTTGAAATATGCAAAAAATTTCGCGTATGGTCATAAATAACATCTGCGGACTTATTACGATATTTTGTCTATGAAAGTATGCTAGTGTCTACACATGAACTTTACTTGACTTATAAGTACTGTTGCCCACAAGTTTCCTAAAGTCAAACATCCTGAATTGCGCTTACTACCTTATTCAAACATCCTACGTACTCTGAATTTTTTACATAATGCCATCTCACCAATTCCGTAATATCTTCAAATATAATTCCCAGTAACTGAAAAAAAATAATTCGCAACCCACCCGAAAAATTAAGTTTATGCAGTGATGTCATCAGTACAACTTCTAACGATCAAATGTACGATTCAAAGAGGCTTCTGTCGGGGAAATAAAAAATGTGAGTTTACAGCTCGCCTGAATTTCAGCGTAAACAAAAATCAATCATTTTGAATGATTCGTCTATTCCGTTTTGGATGTTTATGTTTTTGGGAGCATTTTGCTAATCTCATTTTAGTTCAGTGCTCAAATGAACGTTTGTATTTAGTATTCTTTAGGTTTAATTTATTTTCATTTGGAAACTGTTTGCAATTTCTGGAAATTCACTGATAGAATAAATAAATGCAATACATTTATTACAAGTTTCGTCCACACCTCACTCTATAAAGGTACGAGCAATAATAATCCACTTCGTCCAAATTAGTTAAAGCATATGCCAATACTCGTATATCCTCGTCCCCTGGATCTTCGTTTGGCCACCATCCGACAGATTTTCAAGTGAGCCCATATCATTTAAAGGGTTCCCTTAGAGAAATAATTCGATTAGGGAACTTATCCTTAACCTTATCCGCATTTCCTATTTTCCATTCAAGGTTTATCAATGCTCTTGTCTACGTCTACCCACGGATGGGTATTGTAACAGGGACTGGGAATCACATTTATATTGCTCATAGTGTTCCGATGTTCTACGAGAACAAGCGGATGGCGTCATCCCTTTTGTTTGAATGGCTCATCCAATATGCATGTCGGATTTATGGACAGTTCCCTGGGGAGATGAGCGACCAAACTCCATAGTGTGTATGAATAGAGAGTGAAGAGTAAACTGAGTCAACTATTTAGGTTACGCAGGTCTAGATTGATCAGAAGTAAAAATAACCAAGACTGGAAAAGTGGCTCGGTTAAGGGGAGAGAAACATTGCAAATGATTTTTTTCCCTAATTGTTCTTATCAAATTTCTGCCATAAATAACTGTGAGCCAATTGTGCACTATTTTCAGGGCATTACGAGTACATTACATTACATTAGACAATGATTGCTGTTGGAACGATATGTTAATATATTTCACTGCAATTACAAATAGAATTTAATTTTTTTTCACATTTGCAACATTTTTATGTAAATATTTGCAAAACATTTTCGTTACCAGCCTACATTCACCTTAAAAAGTGCTTCACAAATTTAGTGAACGAAAATCCCGGCTGTTCAAGGCATATCCTTGCCAGGAATTTTCCTACAGAGCGTAGATATGCCTTCGCTAGGGTGGCACGGGTGGTTTTTTCCGATATTTTTAGTTTGGTGAACGACGAACGGAAAACTAATTAAATGAGCCACAATATGTCGTCAATCTGTTTTGACTGGATCTGGAGTTTTTTTTTCAATGTTTTCACGGTAGGTGATGCGCCAGTAAGAATAGGGTTGTATTTCAACGGGAAAACTGAACATTATTAAACATTGGCTGTAATAGTGTCATGTACGTAATCATGTGAGCAGTCGGAGTGTGGAAATTGGAAGATTTATGATAGCAGGATGTTGAATATTTGAAGTTGGGAATACTAATGGAAATCTTAATTAGACTGGGTGGCTTTGACGCGGCAGACAATGCATGGGAAATAAAAGAGCAAAGGTTAATTGACAGTTCGTAGTTTGGATGAGACAAATTTTGAGAAAGATGGTGTTGGGTTTTGCTGTGACACCCTATATAAACGTGTGCTTACTTCACAGCAGCGAGTTTCAATAAAAGGATTTCTATATTTTCACGCCAAAAATAATTAGTAGTGCCCGCGTCAATATCGCTGCACACATTAGTATTGGGTAGAAAACTTCAATGCCAGGTTTAATAGAAAGCCAATACTCTCCATATTAGCAAATTTATAGCTAGCAAGCTTTTTGAGTGTAATATCAGTTCTTTTGTGGAAAACAATCTTATAAACGCCAATTATTAGCCTGCCATTTAGAAACAGTTTAATCCAAAATGATCAAAGGAACTATTGGCATATCCGGCAGGAGTGTGATTTTGAATCATCTTATGGCCAATTAATGGTATAACTCGCGTTTAACTTAAGGAAGTGAGGTTGAATAACACAAGACTCAGGTCATCCTAGCTCTGTTGTGTTGTGGCTTGGAACTCCCTTTTTGTCATTGTGACTTCTATCAGTCGGACAAGTTTTACTACAATGTGAATCGCAACTTTTTTAAAGTATATTTACCGATGCTATATGCTTGACGAAAGATGCAAACTTCTGATGTACATCAATGTTGCGGTGCCAATATGAGAATATCTATTCAATGTTCGCTGATAATAATAAACGCGAAATAAAATCAATTCTCGAAAACTATCAAAACGGAATAACTGAAAAAAAGAAATAAATAATTATGAGAACTCGATTTGTATCTAATCAACTGTTAATGTCTTTTGCTAGATTTTTAAAAAGTACTAAGAAATTTTATTTAGAGGGAAACCATATTAGAAGCTTTATTTTCATGTATTTTTGTATACTATTTCAATTTCAATCAAATTTAGACATCTTATTCCGAATTTTCGAGTTTTTCTTTTTCGAAAAATTTGAGCCAAAAATGCCAAAATTACGCGACATTAGTTCACTGAAAATGGTAACAATTTGACAATTTTTAATAAAAAAAACGTCCTTAAAAATGTGAAATCATCCCAAATGTTAGTCAAGACTCTTCGTAATTCTATAAAAATCCAAAGTTATGATTTCATAATGATTGATTCATTGTTTTTTGACTGCATTCTAGGATGAACTTAAGGGGGTTTTTCCTGCCAATGAACAGGTATCGATATGGAGGGTATTTTGGGGCCTAAGCACCATACAGTGGCAGCCTCTTAATTTTTTTCATATTTTTCGGTTAAGTTGTTTCTGAGAATGGGTCCGTTAACTGGCTTCGAAAAGTACTAACCGAGACCTTTCATTTGATGACTATATTTGATGAAAAAAAATGCATATATGAGGACTGCAAACCCTGCCTCAAATGGAGCGTCGGCGCAAGATCGGGGTGTCTAGACTTTGTTGTTAAGACCGAATATTGGTTTTTGCGCCACTGATGCTCTTTTTCTCTAAAGTCATTTTTGGCGTCCGAATGTAATGTTTACGTAGGAAAAAAAGACAATTCAATTCAAAGCGTAATTCGTAGTTTTTTGCAATGGCAAGCGGTAAGATGGGAGACGGCGCTTTGTTGGAACAACATTTTTGGTTTGCAAATGCCGTTTTTCCGTAACTTCTATCTTCTGTCTTTTCACACAGTGTTGCATTGCATGCTCCAGTAATCGTTTTCAATTCTTCATAGTAATCCATTAATACTACCCCATGTCTGTGCTGGAAAACAATTTCCGTGATTTTGTCTGCACGAAGGAACATCCTTTGGCTTTTTGGGCCAAAACCCTTTCTGTATTCCGTGGATTTGATTGTTCTTTTGCTTTTGGAGTAGAATGGCTAAAGTGCTATCTCCATCAATCAATGGGCATTAAAATCTTTATTTCTTCCGTCTAGGTGTGTAGGCATTGCAAATATTTCATGCAGTACGTTTTGGTCCGAAATGAGCAAACATGGTAACTTGTCATTCCTAATCTTGATTCAATATGTGGCAGACACGTTCTTTGGGCATCATCATAGTCTCTGCTGAACCTTAATTCAATGGTCGTCTAGTACTATTTGGTGAACTTGAGCAATATCTGCAACTTTTCTTGAGATTCTGCGATGGCCACCCCATGATTACGAGTAGGTGAGGATGGGCTTCCACATTAAATGCAAGGCCTCAATTAGTTCTTTTCAAAAATTTATCTTTTATATTTGGTATTGATCGTTTGGAATTTAAGGATTAAAAATTACAGATATAAGGAGTAAAATGTCTCTTTCTTAAAGCTTAGCTATGAAGAAAAAACGAATCTTGACTCTCGAGGGTATTTAGATTAAAATAGATGCCTTTCAATGTGTTCATTCTAAATATCTAAACTTTTATATATAACTTCTTGTAAAAATTCATGTAAGCTTGTTATTTGGACACTGCTGAAAGTTTTCAACCCTTACCGGTATAAGGAAAATATCTAATTTTTAAACCTTTCAATAGAAATTGAAGTTAGTTATTATCAGTGGAGAAACCATATTCAAAAGCATTTAAATATGTTTCAGAAATCTAAATTTTATTGATTTCAATAAAAAAATAATTTTTGATAAATGGCTTTTATTGTACTAAATTACTAAAGGATTGCATTCCTGGTTGCATACATATCAAAGAACCAAAGTTTCGAACTAGTGTGATTTCCATTCCACTAAAACAATGTTATCGTTTTATGTGTGTGACGATGTACATATAGCAAAGCCCTTCTGGGTTTAGCTAACGTCTGCAGCAATTGGTTGATATTTTCGACCCTCCTTATTCCAAACATTGATGTCGAAAAATGGCGTGCAAAATCATTTGTGATGATTAATTTTTCATATTTATTGTCGCCAATGTAGAAGATGATCCCGAGCAATTTATGGAATGAAATTTTTATAAATTAAGCTTTCTGAAGAAATACATAGATTCTTAATTATTCTTACAGTGCCTTATCAATTAAACTCTAATTTTGGATGCGGATGTGTTTGAAAATTTTATAAATTAGTTCATAAGTCCCATCGATCATATTATAAACTCTTGCTGGCTGGTGATAGACCGGGCAAACTGTATGTACTTTAAACTTATTTACAATTATCCGGCCATGCGTAAAATCTCAAAAACATTAAGCATCCTGGGTAATGTTTTGACGTACGTCTTCCAATGAAAGAAAAAAGATGCAAACTTTGAATCAAATAAGCTCGTTGTACATACATTCCTGGGATATACAAGATCATTCTGTTGTAACGATCATTTCAATGTAACCATATATCTATTTTTAATTACGTACATAGCTTTTCAAGGGTAGCAAGAAGAGTTTCGCAGTAAATCTTTTTCTTCAATTTGTTTGCATTTTAGTCAGGTTCGTAAAAAAATGTTCGCTTCAAAATTGTGTAAATACAAAGGTAACGTGCAATTTATCTACAAATAAAATTCAACAATCCCAAATATGCGCCCCATGTGGGTGGTTCTTATATGTTGGAATATTTGTCGGCCTAACGATAAGACAGTTGGCAGCGTTGATAATTGGAAGTTCTAGAGGTCTACTATCGGTTACCTATTTGAGTCGTCGGACCTACTTTGTAGAAATAATGATTTGCCTTTCTCAGCTTGTTCTACTTTTTCATGTTACACTCAACTGAGGTCGGTTAGTTATTTTTTTGCAATAAAACCGATTGTTTGATACCAGCGAGTGAGAACTTTGTCAATGTGACGTCACCTTGCCTGTGCCGATTAAATGGTGTTTTGGGAAGTCGGATTTGAAATAATTTTAAAAATTATTTTCTGACATCTGAAATCAGAGAAATTTCGGGAATATGTTAACTATCATGTATAAATCCGATTGAAAATTAAAGCAAGCCGGGAAACAAGAAGCCCAGCTTTTTAGGTATGAAAGGTTTTGTTCATCATTTATGTAAAATTTCTTGGATATACGATGGTCTCATTTATATAAACGGTGACCCTATGATGGTGGTACAAATTTTAATGGTGGATAGTACCATGTATGAGGAAAATTGGTCCAGGGAATGGATGTTCTATCTTTTACCGTTACAGAGTTATAGGTTCTTCGCGAATAGTGTCGAAAAGCTTGACCTTCCGAAAAAAATCTCGTATTAATTTTCCATCGCAGTTTAAATTTTAATTTTATATAGTTTCCGAAAATGGTATGAAATCTGAGATTGAATGATTCAGGGAGTGGGAAATTGGGATTTTTTGGTAAGGTCAACATTTTTCACGCTAATTGTGAAAAACGCTATAACTCTGTAACGGTAAAATATAGAGTGCCCATGGACCAATTTTGCTCAAACAAGTGTTATTATCCACTATTAAAATTTCTACCATTATAAGCTCGCAGTGTACACAGGGTGTTTCAAAACAACCAGAGAAGCGGTATGTTAGGTGATTCTCTATGTAATTCTAAACGACAAATATGAAGTGATTTTTTTTTCGATTTCTTAACCCTTTAGGTAACTTAGTCATTTCAATTTACAACAAGTCGGGGAAACCGGAACCTCAGCGCTTCAGGTATAAAAGGTTTTGTTTGTTCTTTATGTGAGTATATTTGAGTCCAGAACTATCCCATTTGCACGTAGCCCGTAATGTATATGGATTTTATCGTGTCAAACTATAAACTACTACACTTTAGTGTGATATTGATATTTAGTACTTCGGGTTGCAGCAAATTTACGCGGTAAAGACAACTTTGAGCTACTGTAACTTTATCAGTAATAGTACGATTTAGATAAAAATTGGAGATAGCATGCTTCATACTATAATCTATATTGCTGTTATAATCCTAGGATAAACATAAGGGGGGTTTCTAGTAAATTTTCTCCGAAAAACTTGGTAATATAATATATTATTATTAACTTAATTTGAGCTCATATCCTTATGGAGAGTATTTTGGGGCCTGGACACTGTGTATAGGCAGCTTTACGATTTTTTTCAGATTTTTCGGTTGGCTAGTTTTTTAGAGTGGGTCCGTTGAAGAAGTCATCACTTTCGACTCCCCTTTCCGAAGAATGTCAAAATTAAGACTGGCTACTAATGGCTGTATTCGGTGAAAACGTTTCTGGGAAAAGTGCGTATGACAGACAGATAGACAGACAGACATTGAATCGACTTTAATAAGGTTTTGTTTTGCAAACAAAAAATTTCAAAAATCGTCTTTAAAACACTAAAATCGCAAAAACGCGGAAGTTAGTTAGCTACTCTGAAATATAAATGTCAATTTGTATAAATAAAGTAAGTTGAATTTTATCGTACACTATGTATTAATTTTCGAACAAAACGAGGAACTTAGGCCTAAAGTAGGTAAAAACGGATCAAATTTTGGATGATCCACATGTGTTTTAGTCACCAGGGGTTCGGGGTTAGCAGCTGAAAAAGTTAGTAGACAAAAATTACCAGTTATAATAATTAGGCTACCATTCTAAGTGTGCGGGTAGCTGAGTGGTTAGAGCATAAGGTTGCCGTACGGAAGGTCGCGGTTCAAATCTCACTGGTGACAGTGGAATTTGTATTGTGATTTGACGTCGGATACCAGTAGACTCAGCTGTGAATCAGGGTAATAATCTTGGGCGAGCGCAATACTGACCACATTGCCTCCTACAGTATACTGTAGTGTACAGTTACGGTCTTGAATGAAGTGCTCTAACACAATATGGATTGTTGTGCCAACGATTATTATTATTCTAAGTGTTACTGTAACTTACTAAAGTCATCGTAACCTGAGGCAAGCATAACTCGGAAGCAATTTCAACAATAAAACCTAAGAAGTTTATTCATACCTTTTCAAGTCAATGTGGAGTACATTGCGTTTGGGTGCAAGGGCGAATTAAGAAAAATCCTAACTTCACTAAAACTGCACACATAAACGGACTTTTTATTGTCACAGCAGTTAGATGTGTATTGATTCGTCAAGAATATTATCGAGACTGATTGAATTTAAAAGCAGAGCAGAAATTATTGGAGACCAACTTACAAGTCCTTTTATTCTTCCAAACGGATTGACAGGTGAAGGGTATAAATCTCTTTTTGCTGGAGGTCCTGCACGATTTATTAGAAAGTGTGCCACTTAGCAGAAAGAATAGGATGTGGCTTCATCAGGATGGGGTATTTCCCTATAATTTCTTAACGGAGAATACGATGAACGATTGATAGGCCGTTATGGGCCAGTACGATGGCCTCCAAGATAGTCCAATTTAAATTCACTCCTGTAGGGATATTTGAGAGAAATGTTTACAAGGAGACTTCAAGATCCTCAAGAGAAGTTTCCTCTAAAATTACTAAGTTAGGGCAAACATATTAAGCAGGATGATATCAAAAGAAGTATCTCGGGCACTTATTTACCACCATGATATCGACTCACTCTAATTGCTACGGTTCCTTATGAATCCGTCAATCGAATGAAGTACTATATGTTGTTATAGATAATATAAGAACGATTGGAAAATTAATCGGGCAGCATTGCGCCAACAACAGATGTCAACAATATCTTTGGTAAAGGTAAACAACCATTTCCCAATTATGATCTCTTCTAGATAAAAAGAAATTGCATTTGCTAATGCCTTGGTTTCAAATTCCATGCCAACATTGCCATTTATTTCAATGACAGGGGGAAACAGAAATCCCGAATCATCTTCATCATCATCATGGTCGTCATCTAAGCTCATCGTCATACAAAACGAATAATTCTTTCCTAACGAACAAATGTTCGCATTTCAGATTCGAATCGCAAACCTCTTGAACTCCACACAAATCTTTTCTCCATTTCTTTGGCAGACTTGATGCTGTTTTTATTCTTAGCGTCGTCGTTGCCGCATTAGTTGCTTTCCGTTTTATTTTTCTATTTTGCTTTTACCTAATGCCTTTGCCTTTTCTGCTGGCGGTATCTTGCACGATACGTTTGCGTTTACGTGTGCAATCAAAAAGCAAAACACTCATAGGTGTAATTTTCCTCTTCTTTCCCACGACGAAAAAACATTGCGTTGGAATCAACTGTGACTGGAGGAGCATGGAGTAGAGGCGAACTCGGCGATCACATGGAAAGCAGAAAAGAAGGGAAAATCATTAAGGGAACCAGAGGAGCGTATCGTCGTTTTCATTTATTTATAACTGCTTCTCAAATCCGAGCCCACGGTGCAGAGGCTTCGAAGTGTTCGCAAGAAGCCCGATGTTCTTGCCAACAGAAACTACGGGCGTAATGGCATTAAATTGGTAGCTACGACTGTGGGTTGCATTCAATCTCAAGCCATAATTCTAAGCAATAGACAAACTGCATTGACTTGAGATGTTTAGTGATCTTAACGAAAAATGTAGATTCGTACATGCTTGGGAATGCATCTGAATGCGCTCAAATCTAGAAATCAAGTTTTCTAACGGTCTAGAAAACTATCAATTCGAGTCTCGTGGCTTTTCAATAGTTTGCCAATTCAGATTTTAATAATTTTACTATCATACAACGAATTAGCTGGAAAAGTAAAAACGATTAACGGAATTTTGGTTGAAAGTGTGCACATGGCGCAACATTCGCTGAGTTTGCCAAGTTTCCAACCTGAGGTCGTTAAACTGCTCTGAATTGCATTAAGGCCGAACCATCTGTTAAAACTATTCCAGATACTAAAAATCTTCTGAATTTAGTTCTATGCCTGTGAGTGTGGGTAAATATTCACATTGAATTGATACGATTAGATGCATCTTAGTTTCTCCTTTGTGTACCACCACGGAAGGGCTGGGTGCATTCTTATTAGGTAGTAACGGATTTTATGGACTCGTTAATTATTGAGTCATTATAAAGACTGCTTCTGTGCAAAGGAAACTTTGTAGCTTTTATTAGAGTATGTGTCAAAGAAATGAATATAAATATACTCTACAACAATTTTTTTGGGGCAACATTTGTTGTGCGCGGAGGGGGCGATATGATAGGGGTTACAGATTTTCTATGCTTTTTAACATAGTGTTTTGGTTAATTAACCCCAATTTTAAAAGCACCATCGTGTGCAAAGAAGTGTTCCTTTGTTGGAGGTATGCTTTTCTTAAGTAGTTAGGTTCAACGCGGTTTTGCCGCCAGTAGCCGTTGATGATTTTTTAGTTACACCCTCTTCTATGAGCACTTACCAGTTAATGAAGTTCAGAAATGGCTTGATTGTTCCTTAATTCTCAAAAAACTGGTACGAAGAAACAATTATTATGCACATTAGCGACATGGTAGCTTCGTAGTTGTAGAATAATCATCTCATTGGCATGGCAATGTGAACGAACAGTGGAAATAATTTCTGGCTTCGTACTAGCCTGGCTGGGTAAAGGGATTACTGCCTGTAATTGATACAAGCGCCTTTGTCATCAGAACAAAACTCATTCGAAAAGAAGATTCCAGCAGAAGACGGCGACAGTTTAAAAATGAAGTTCTGATTTTTGAAAGTTGTTTCTCTCAAATGCCAATGAAAAGTTCCATGTAGGGCAGAGCCGGTGTTTACTTCTAGGTCCAGCTAAGTGTATTCCTGCCGTGCTTATAGCGATTGAATTATAATGTAAATAATCAAACGACTTTTTTTCGCTAGTTGTTATTTACTTTACAACGTATACATAGCCTCTAAAGCCGCAACTTCTATAACAGTTTCATAGCTAGTGTGGCACGGCCACCACCTGCTAAGGTGGTATTTTGCGCATCTCTACTTAGTTTAGTAGAAGGAAAATGTGCATTCAATTACATGTAATATTGCTGACAATATCTTAGTAGTAATAAAATCTTTCAAACTAGACACAGAAAATGAAAAAAATCTGGATAAAAACAAATCGATTTCAATTTTTCTGTTTTAAATTTAAATTTTTTTGCATAACACATTTATTCACTCAAGTCTTTAATTAGAACTTTTAAGTTTGCCTTTCTTCATCATAAGTCGTCTGAGTTTTGTCGAAAGTTGTCTGGAATACTTCGATTGAGTTTGCTCTCTCGCCGAGCCAAATGGCTCTGTACTTGAAAAAGGAAGCAAACTGTCGGGCAGAACATCGAAGTCCTCGATAAAAAAAAATGTCGATGATGCAACGGACTTTATGTTGCTCGATATATTATTATAACAAACTGAATCTGCTTTTACTGTTTTATCCAAATCTGGAAATGCAACTATTTTAATACCAATCTCCGCCAATTTTTTCTCTATGTTGATATATATATATATATGATGAGAAGACGTTGAAAGTGGCAGTCGATAGATCATACATTGATGACTGCTGTGCGGGTTATGCTATGCAATAGAACCCACGCTCCCCCTCCACATGAGGGTACGGCAACCATATTTTATGTTTGGTCTAATTATACACCAAATTCGTAAAATTCAGCAGCAAATGCTTTTCAAAACCAAAGTTTCATAGTGACGTTGAGTTTTTTGCCTTTCTGCAATGAGTGATTGATTCCCTCCAACTAGTTTTTTGGTTAATTCTTCGATGCCTTCGATATTTCTAAATCCAGTTTTTTAGTACGTGATCTAATCAAGTTCCTTATCTGTTTTATTTCCTTTCAAATTCGATTTATGTTGCTACCTTCTAGTCTATTGTAAACTCGAAACTGGTAATTTAGTGTTATATTTCCATTTAATATGCATACACACATATTACTCGGAATCAGAAACGATGCGTAATTTAGAGTAAACAGAAGACTAACATTTAAGCTCAAATCTGAAAATTCGGTTAAAAAAAGATTAAAACTTTTGGAAGTACGTGGTGCTGCACGTTAAAATTTTGTTACAAAGTTAGGGTCAAATACATAAGTGCGATCCACTGTCTCGGTAAAATGTTCTCCAAGGCTCACGATATGGCGATTGTGTTTCCAGTCCACTTTCTAAAATGAGTCTTCCGAAATTTAATTATAATTTGGGTAATAATATAATATATGCTTGTTAATCGTTAACTTTAAATGAGCTTATCAGTACGCATCTTCATGTGACTATTGCAAAGGTAGCAGATTTCATTAGAGTGTACATATATGGCACACTCAATATAATTTCTATGTATATTGAAAATTCAAAAAACGGCAAACACATCATGTTGATCATTTTAAATATTATTCCTCTACGAAGAAATCCGTTTAATCAACATTTACAACTTTTAATCTACACGAGCTCGGATCAAAAGCGTCCTACCACTGATACTGATTACACAATCCTGTTGCCTTTTGGCCCTGCCACAAAAAGTTGAGCGGGAGATTTTATCTGATGCATTACAAGTGCCTTAAGCCATTATTTTTCCAGCCTTTCTCAGACTATTGCTACCGGAGATGGTGTTCGCTGACGGGAATCTAAAGAAGATTAATAGTTAGATTGAATCTCACATTAATTAATATCATGTGTTAGTTACTCATTATGGATATGTACGTGCATATCTTACTTAGTGTATGCCCAGTGTGTTTAGGATAGAACTGGACCCTTGTTTTGATTGCTTAGCTAAAATCAATCGAGCGTGCAGCTGATATTGGAATGAATTACTATATATTGGTTTAGTATGACGTGGACTATTCACTTATTGGCATGCGATTGCCTCTAAACTCCGCAAGGCTTTTGTTAAGCGTCACATGAAACGTTTTTAGGGTATTAATATAAATTGTTGTATTAATCTCATCCGTTCATTTAAGGGAAAGTGCAGGTCAGTTTCTAAGTCTAGTGATTTAACGTTTCCATATTGTTTTTCAAAATGTAAACCGCACAGGCCATTGAAGCAGTGTAACGTTCATGATTCACATTTTGCCAATACCAAAGAAACTCTTCTCGGACGGCACTCAGTATGACCTTATCAGTAATATCTTCTCTGTCTACTTGTCTTTCTTCACTTCTTCGGTTGACCGCTAAATGACATGGCATCTTTTTTCCTTCCGCGGTCTCAGCGTTTTTCTCTTCCCACAGTTGTTTTCAAACAACACATTAGCGTGGCGCTTTTCTTTGCATCCTCTTAGATACTGAAGATACGAAAGAATGAAGAATTGCCTTTCAACGAGTAGACTCAAAAGCGGAGGCTACTAGTGAGTTCAGATAGTGCAGACTTTCTATGCGTCTCTACTTCGTCTTTTATCTACTTTTCAAATGTGAAGATATTTCTCTTCAATCTTCATCTTTCCACGTTTGAATCTCGAGTCTTGGGGCTGCTTGTTTCAGACTATCATCATATTGGTGCAGTGAGCACTATCGTATCCCATTGTCTCTATACCTGAGGTTATCGTTATTTTCTTTAACGATTTATTTCACCGTTTCATTTTTGCTTTACTTATTGTCTTTATATTGAGGCTGTAGATCTGCTGGAGAAGTTCGGTGCGATGTCTTGAGAAATTTCAAGCGTGCAGAAACGCTTGAGTGATTCCGACAACGTATGGTACATGATTTCGATGCTATGGATTTTCGGAAATAGAGGGAAGCAGTAATGGAAGCAGCAACGAACAACGTCTAGAGCTGCATTTATCTTACAAAAACTCAGAGATCGTGAGTGAATGTTGGCGCATTGATATTGATCTAGAAATTCACATTCACTTATTAATTTGATACTCACAGAATTGAAATCGAAGGTGAAGAAACAGCGCCCGTTTTTTAAAATTCCTTTGAAAAGATCTGTGTGGCGTTTAATCTACTCTCTATAGGTCCTAATTAAGGATGCTGCATTCAAATGTCTATCTACTTTCGCCAGTAGATAAAATTTTCTTATCAAATTTTTCTAGAGTTACGATGAGAGCCAAAGGAGAGTGTCAGAGAATTTTTGTTTGTTACTCGAATGCAATGAATAGCAAATGTGGCTACAACTTTCATGTTGGCCTTCTTTCCGTCACCAACCCAACAAAGGCAGAGTTTCCCGCCCGTGTCGATGCTTGTAGAAACTATCTTGGAGCAGTTTATGTTCATGGCCTCTACCTTTTGTGGTGGATCATTTGTGTGTGCAAGCACTGTAAATTATTGAGAAGTGACATTTTAAGGTTAACGCAGCTTCAAAGTAGAGACACGATAGTAGGTATGCTGTGAAATATTTTAATGACAATTGAGTGCTTATGCCAAGTCAATGACTGTCTGTGGACCTATGTAAAGTTGTATACTATTGTTCTCAATTGATGCTTATTCCGGCAAAATCATTTAAAATGGACATAGTTAAAGGCAATTAGAACGTCAAGTCAAATACTGTATATAGTGGTTTTAATTAGCCGCTGGTGACCGCGATGGGAGAATGCTCTACAAAGATCTCTGCATTTGAGAGTTGATGAGCCCATATCATTATTTCGTGAACAAGATATTACATATTTAACGTTACTATTGGCTTTGTTACTAAGGTAAACAAACTTGGCTATAAAATTTCGTTCTTGTTCTCCTTGGAACTGATTAACCATCAAATTTGAAAACTTGAAACTAGTTCGTCTATAAAGCATTTTACAAATATTCAAATTGAATCACAGAAACGGTCATGGTATGAATATGGAAGAAAAAACTATCAAAAATGAACAGGTTTCATAGAGTTGAACAAAACTCCTTAAAACAAACCATTTCGTTTATGCTATCTCAGGTAAAGTCGAATTTTTCAGCGAATTTGGACAAATGGGGTGTCAAACAAAAGGCCTCCTTTGTACTTTCCATATGTTCATCCGATCCGATCGTTCTGTGAGAAGAATTCTTCGTGATGATCTTCATTTTCATCCCTATAAGATGGCGATAGTGCAGGAACTTTCAGAACGTGACTTCAATTCTCGGATGAACGCGTGTGAGCTTCTTCTTGATGTCGTTCCTGAGGGTGCTATTGTTTTTTTTAGCGATGAAGCCCATTTTCATTTGTATGGGTCGGTTAACAAACAAAACATGCGCTACTGGGCTGACACCAACCCTCGAGAATTGCATGAAAAGCCTTTGCATTCACCCGAAGTCACAGTGTGGTGTGCAATTTCCTCAGCTGGAATTATTGGTCCCTGGTTTTTTGAGGAAAATGAGGTTACAGTGACAGTGAATTCGGACCGGTATGTAAACATGCTACAGAATTTTTTTTTCCCCACGACTAGAAAATTTGGATTTGGGGACACTTGGTTCCAACAAGACGGTGCAACAGCACACACTTCAAGAGCATCGATGACTGTTTTGAGGGAACACTTTCCAGAGCGCCTTATCTCAATTAGAGGCGATTTGGAATGGCCGGCACGCTCTCCCGATCTGTCCTCTTGTGATTTTTTTCTATGGGGTTTTTTGAAATCCCGTGTTTATGTGAACCGTCCAAGAACCCTACAAGATTTGAAGACCAACATCCAAGAAGAAATTGGCAACATAACACTTACTATGCTAACAAGAGTCATGACAAACGCCAGAAATCGGTTTACGCAATGTATGGAGAATGGGGGACATCACCTAACAGATTTGATCTTCAAAACAATGTAAATAAAAACATAGACATGTACCTACATTATAAAAAATAAATAAATATTTTCCGATGCATACAATAGTTTTTATTGAGTTTTGAAAAAAGGAAGTTATGCTGCCGCACCCTGTATATTACGAGCTAGGTACAAAGAAATACACAAAACGATTTACACATGACGCGTCCAACTTCTGGCTTCCCGACTTGTTTTTCTTATATACCCTCTCTGCAATATGCGAACGAACTAGAATTTTTCTCCTTCATATTCCTGTTGAAATAGATCCCAATCAAATTTTCACGCATTGTCTCAAGCAAGATGACGTCTAACATAGCCGAATGCTGTACATTTTGTTATTCCTTTAAAATTTTGTTCCTCAATATCCACAGTTAATTTTTCGAAAAAGGTTTGGTTCTATTCTTCACACCTTCTGATAGTTCATTAATACCATATCCATTCCTCGGTTACATTTTATAATACTTCCGTACCGTTTTGGAACGCTTCGATCTCCTACTGTAAACTTTTGGAAAGTCAATTCTTATCCCAAACCTTGCTTTTGGATTGTCGGATTAGGATGATACGTTTTTCGCTAGGCTTGACATTCGCTCGTATTAATAATAATAATAATCGTTGGCGCAACAATCCAATTGGATCAGGGCCTTGAAGTGTGTTAGAGCACTTCATTCAAGACTTTAACGGTACACTCCAGTACACTGTAGGAGGCAATGTGGTCAGCATTGCGCTCGCCCGAGATTATTACCCTGATTTGACTCAGGTACTCATTCACAGCTGAGTCGACTGGTATCCGACGTCAAATCACGATTCAAATTCTACTGCCACCAGTGAGATTTGAACCGCGACCTTCCGTATGATAGCCTTGTGCTCTAACCACTCGGCTATTCGCTCGTATTGACCTTCCTAAAATAATAGTTTCACATTGTCAGGGCCGCTACATATCCTATACCACCCTCTAAAGTAGAGTTTTTGTCCCCTTTAGTGTACAGTTAGAATCAGAT
Source organism: Hermetia illucens (assembly GCF_905115235.1). Taxonomy (NCBI): domain Eukaryota; kingdom Metazoa; phylum Arthropoda; class Insecta; order Diptera; family Stratiomyidae; genus Hermetia; species Hermetia illucens. The sequence continues at coordinate 91,793,615 of NC_051849.1, read as the reverse complement.
GAACAAGGTGGCGTCGTCTTGGATCGGGCACGTAACTCCCTCCTCCCGTCACAACAAAGAGACTCCGAGTATACAGTATCCGACAAATGGGGATCGATGAACGGCTACCAGAAACAATTCCACTTTTTCTCATCGATCCGCTCCTGGTTCCATTTCACACCACTTAGAGGATTGAAAGATCGATCTTTCAAGATAATCAGCCTATTAAACAGCTGAACGCAAAAGACTAGTCTGCTCTTTGCTATTAAAATGATCGCGTAGTGAACCGACTTCGAATTGGTGTTTCGAAGGATGTCCTGCTGTATGGGTTTCTTGTAAAATTCCTAGCTAGATGTGGGGTTTATCAGCGCTACTTCTGGCGTTTGGCTCTTGATGATCTTCGGAGATGGCTTGGATCCAACACTTGTTTGCCAATAAGAAGTTTTAAGAGAGTGAACAATTCATCATCTAAAGCTGAACAAGTTAATATGAAATAATTCACAGACTGATAAGCATAGCTTTCTCAATTGGACTCCATTTGAATTCATCTAAATACTGGACAATGCTAACTGCTTAAGTTTATACAAATATGCCTATAGATAGCACTAGACAATGTCAATTATCTTAGTTCATCCAAGCTCGCCATTAGTCAGTTTCCGCGTAGTGCAACTTGCCTAGTTCAGCGCACTCATATCCCGACCAGCTAGTGCGTCATATTAGGGACAACGAAGAAGATCTTTTGTTCCATTTGCGCATATTGGAGAGCGAAGTCCTAAAGAAATTCTCAATCAAACCAATCTACAAAACGAGAAAGGTTTGGCATACCTTTTCTTATATATTCTAAATACATCGATTGGTAAAAAATTACGCGATAAACAAACAGGCGGCCAAAAAGTCACTGCAAAAGGAGCACTTCGTGAATGCTAGAAAAGAACTCAAATTCTTTTCTATAAGGAACTCTTTTTGTAAATGGTGATAGAATTGGAAAAAAAACTGAAAATAAATATTGGAATCGGAATATCACGCATCGCCAAATACACATTTAGTTGAGCGACATGTCGATTTATCTGAGTACATGCATACATTTAATAATTCGCATATGACTACATCTTGTTGTTGTCCATCAACTTCATTGCCCGTTTCCCCAAGTATGCCAAAGCTAAGTATCAGCAACAGATGTGGTTCTTACTGTGAAGATTATATTAGTGCGAAAAAATTGTAAAATCAAATTCAGGTTTGCCAAAAAATGTGTGGGAGCTCTCCAGTTGGAAATTTAAGCTGAATGCAATTAGGTAGTATTCCAATATGCTACATGCAATGGAAAAAATAAATCTTTGGTTCGAAGCGAGGAGCCTAATATAATAAATTTAATCGTGGACTCTAATATTTACAAGTAGCATTCTGACCATTTGGGGATTTCAAAGAGTGCAGGGGTATTTAAGAAAGAAAGAAAACGAAAGACTTTGTTATTGATATTTATATATTTTATTATTTGGCCTACAAATAAGTTCTGTCGGTTTTCACAATAGATGGCGTAGCTTGTTTTTTATTCCATTGATCCACATTTCCAAACATTCATCGGAAAGCTACTGTCAATAGGCACAAACGTCAGTATAAATTATTTAATTGAAGTGTAAACAACAATACTTTTTTCATCAACGAAAATGGCCAATTTTGTACCAAATAATGTGTTTTTGCGGGGAGTTCTACTTCATTATTTCAATATGAAGAAAAAAGTAACTGAAAGTCATCGCATTTTGGTGGAAGTTTTTGGTGACCATGCTCTATCTGAACGAACGTGTCAGAGGTGGTTTGGACGGTTTAAAAGTGGCAATTTTGACTTGGAAGATGAAGAGCGCGCCGGACGGAGAACAATTTTTGAAGATGAAGAATTAGAGGCATTGCTCGACCAAGATCCATCGCAAACGGAAGAAGAACTTGGAAAAACACTTGGAGTCACTCAGCAAGCCATTTCCAACCGTTTAAAAGCAACGGGAATGATCCGAAAGGTCGGAAATTGGGTTCCATATGAACTGAAGCCAAGAGACGTCGAACGCCGTTTTTTCACGTGCGAACATCTGCTCCAACGACGAGAAAGGAAGGGTTTTCTGCATCGAATAGTTACTGGCGATGAAAAGTGGATCCATTACGATAATCCCAAGCGTCGGGCAACATGGGGATACCCCGGCCATGCCTCATCATCGACGGCCAAAGCGAATATTCATGGTGAGAAGATCATACTGTGTATATGGTGGGACCAGCTGGGTGTGGTATACTATGAGCTGCTCAAACCGAACAAAACGGTCACGGGCAAACTCTACCGACGTCAAATGATGCGTTTGAGCCGCGAACTCAAGAAAAAACGGCCGCAATACCAGCAAAGGCATGATAAAGTTATTTTGCAACATGACAATGCTCGTCCACATGTTGCACAGCCCGTAAAACATATCTAGAAACGTTGAAATGGGAAGTCCTACCCCACCCGCTGTACTCTCCAGACATTGCTCCTTCTGATTACCATTTGTTCCGGTCGATGCAGCATGGCTTGGCTGACCAGCACTTCTCCAATTACGACGAACTAAAAAAATGGCTCGATGAGTGGATAGCGGCCAAGCAGGCCAATTTTTGGCGCGATGGTATCTATGAATTGTCTGAAAGATGGAAGAAAGTTGTGGCTAGCGATGGGCAATACTTTGAACAATGAATGTATAACCAATTTTTCACAATAAAGCTTCAAATTTAAAGAAAAAACCGACAGAACTTTTCATTTCATTTCGATCCCCCGCTACTATATATCCTAGTTAGTGCCAAAAGCAACCGAAAAGTACTAGCTAAAATAAAAAAATATATCTCTTCACATGTATCAGCTATCACAATTTTTTTGAATGTATTACATTCAAAAAAATTGTGGGAAGAATATGAAAGTCATATTCGATTTTAAAAATGAATAGCCAGTATATATAGTGCGGCAGGTTAAAGTTGCATTTTGACCCTCTATTTGTACCGTGCCTTTCTCTTCAGTATTCAATATTCGGGCATTCTTTATCCCCTGGAAATCTTTTACGATTAAGTGGGTGGGTAATGCCCTTTACTTTTATATCGAGTTTGGCAAATGTAGCTTTCACGCAAAACAACAAATTTTCCGGAATGGTAAATTTTAAAACCACCACTAGCGAATGTTTTTTTTTTGCTATCTTGCTTCTCCCATCTCTCTGGGATATTTCCAGCAGAATCCCGGGTATTCTACCTTTCAGATAACGTTAAGCTATAGTTTCTATTTCTAACTGAAGGTACAAGAAAATAATATTAATATTGATTTTAAATACATGCAAACATTGTCAGAGTTTATTTGAAATAGAGGGAGAGAGTTCCATAAATGTAATGGGTAATTCTTCTCTTGGATCTTCACATGGTAGATATTATCCCTTCCCTTTTGATCCTCTAACCACAGAGCTTCCTAAAGCCCCTTTGCTCAGCTCAGCGTCCAGCTCTCTTTATTCAACAGTCAAAACAAAGTTAAAAATATAGTGCTCAGGGATAAAGGAAGAAAACTCAACATAGGACGTTTAATCCCATCGTATAGTATTTTTTTGGTTAAAATAATATTACAAATGGTTGAGTTTATGAAAAAAACAATTGATACAGGACAGTGAATTTTGACATATCTGAAATGTCATTAAATATGTAATTGAACTGAACTTTTTAGTTGAAGAATTATTAGGTCATTTTTTCAAAAAACAATCAAAAGGGACGAATTTTATGGTTTTGTGTCTGTTTGTCCGTCACATCCGATTTATTCGAAAAATGAGAAAATGGTCTGCGCGTTCCTTTCTATACAAGTGGCATAATTTTGCGTTAGCTTTTATGGACGATTGCCCATAAATCCAACATAAGAAGTGTGTGACGTCATCATCATATAAAGTGAACTTATTTTAATTGCTTTTATTTTTTAGTTCTTTGTGCATCGGCACAAACTACTCGAGACAGACATATATATATGTATTTAGTAGTGAAGTTTGCGGGTAGATGGATATGTATCTACGCTAATACCAGCGGTGTTTAATTTACGTACATATATATTTGTGTACTGAGGAAAACGGAAATTTGCAGATATTTTCGATTAATTGCAATGTATCAGTATGTGCTAATAGGCAATGTTTGTTTGTTTAGGATGGGCGCAATATTGATGTTTTTAATATGCACATATACATAATTTGGAGTTTAGAAATGTACAAAGGAATATTCCCAATTTTTAGCTTTGTACGAATGGAAAAATATGCATACAAAGTTTTTCATACAAAAAGAACATGAAATCTTTCTGCCTAAAACGTCTAGTTTCTGGCATTCCAACTGGTTTTAAATTTCTACAGTGGTCTAACCCCTTAAGAATTCTAATAGTTGTAATTTCTTCACTATTTTGACATTTCCTACGACCCATTTTCTTGTATCTAAATTTTGGAAATAAAACTTGGTTTTATTATACTATTCAGTTACCTGTATTCGCAATTTTAAAATGCCTTACTTCCGCCAAATCCGTTTGGCAAATGACGAAGACGCGTTCGGTGTTTTTTCGAATAATAATAAAAGTGAAGAAAATTTTCAACACTAGGAGTATGCATGTTTCATCGCATAGGCAGTCAGAAAGACGACCTATTTGAAAAGGTTAATCCGTTTTGCTCTTCATTCTCTGCAATAAAAAAAACAGAAAGATGGGCCATGGATCACTTTATTCAAGTTGGTACCTTATTATATACAGGGGGCCATCAGACCACTGTTACACATAATATCTCTGACTTCCTTTCTTCAAGCAGCAACTTCCATCCATCTCCATCTTTTTTGGTTTTTCTTAGTAAATGGTTTTCGCCTCTTCCCTGCCTTTCTCTTCACCGATATCGCTCTTCGAACTTTTGGTCCATGTGCTAATAAAGCCGTTTTCACGCCTATGCGCCTCTTGTCTTTCTGGTCAACCAGTTTTGTTCTTTTGTGTGTATAATCAGAAAGTATATACGGGATATTTTTATGATTTGGTTTGAAAATAAAACCTTATTAAAATCGATTCAATGTCTGTATTTCTGCCTGCCTGTCGGTTTCTTTGTCTGCCTGTCTAAATATCACACGCACTTTTCTCAAAAATGATTGTACCGATTGACAGAAAATTTGGTGGGAAGGTGGAAACTGTGAACGCCCCCTCATGCAGTGAGTTGCGTTTTTCTACATTGAGTTTAAGGGGGTCATCCCGTGTGTCGGATCCGCGGGATCGATTTTTTTTGGCATCAATTGTATCCAGATATAGCGTAGAATATATGGGCAAAGTGATTTTTTGATATTCGGAGTCGTTTGGAAATTATAGGGTTAAACACGTAATAAGTCACCTGCCAGATCTATGTCGATCCGATGACTTCGTTAAAAGAACAAAAATTGAAACGAAGGCTGTACATGTGCTTTTTGAAGAAATCTAAGGTTTATGGATTAGGTATAGCAGATTAATAGTCACTGAAGATTTTATGGCTAAAAATCACATTCTACTTGGTAAATGCGTTTTCCTCGAAACTGCATATTGAAAATCTGCTGCCACCAGAGCCCAAAGCCTATCCAACCAAATTTTCTGAAATTTTCATGACTTATTCAGAGCATATTCCTACGATCCGCAAACTAGGATAATTGCGATTCATTCAGTAGTTTTTCTTTTATTCATTAAAGAAACCTTAAAAAAACACCAAAATTCATAAAAAAAGATTTTAACACGGCGCCAAAAATTTAGCTTTTGATATTTTTAATAATCCTGGTTTGCGGACTGTAGTTAAGTCTGCACGTTAAAATGCTGGTTACTTTCTTTAAGATGATCACAGCGCGCTCTAGCGTGGCAGTAGAAAAACACCTTTTTTTGGCGATGGGTGTATAAATCATTACGCATGCTCAAGATATTAATAATGAAATAATAATGAAAAATTCGAATTTGTATCTTTATCCAGTTCTTCACAAAAAAATTCTTAAAAACGAAAAAAACGGCCTTCACACGGGATGACCCCCTTAAAGGGAGATGCACATTTTCCTTCAACGAATATAGTCATGTTGGGTATCAAATGAAAAATCTTGATTAGTACTTTCCGAAATTGTTCTAAAGGCGGGGAGTACAAGGGCTGGAAAGTGACAATTTCTTAACAGAACCATTTTCAGAAAAAACCAATCGAAAATTCTGAAAATTATCATAAATATCAATTTCACACAAAAGTGAGTAGTCTGACATGCTAAATATACAGGTTACGTACAAATGGGATAGTTCTGCATTGAAATATGCCCACACAAGAAATAAATAAAACTTTGCAACCTGAAATGTTGAGCTTCCCATTTTCGACTTATTTTAATTTAGTATCCACTTTTTTCGTCATACAATATCGAAATTATACAAAAAATTGTAACAAACATTTGCGGTAAACCTTTTAACCGCAGTCCTCCTATCATACAAAAATTCTTATTTCTAGGGATGGCATCAATTCAATTATTCAATAGAATTCAAATAGAATACTATTGTGCATACACTGGGCGATGAGTTTTATCACCCATTCAATTTTTAAGGTTTTGTGTAAACACAAAACCTTATTAAAATCGGTTGACTGTCTGTTCGTCAGACGCATTTTTCTTGGAGACGGTTGTAGCATTGATACCGAATTTGGTAGAAAGGTGGGAACTGTGAACGCTCACGCATATAGTGAGTTACATCTTTTTATGTCGAATTTAAGGGAGGGGGGTCTCCATACATTCAAAAGGGGGTGTAGACTTTTTTTCATCAAATATAGTCATGTGGGGTATCAAATTAAAGGTCTCGGTTAGTACTTTTCGAAGCCGGCCTTAGTTTTGACATTTGTTGGAAAGGTGGGGAGTGCGAGGGGTTGAAAGGGATCATTTTTTTAACGAACCCATTCTCAGAAACTAGTCAACCGAAAAATCAAAAAAATCAGGGGGCTGCCACTGTATGGTGCCTAGACTCCGAAATACCCTCCATACCGATACCTGTTCAAATGAAGTTAATAATAATACATTACTATAATTTTCAGTAATTGATGGGAAGACCCCCCTTAAGTTCACCCTAGAATCACGAAATTTTGCAGGAAAATAGGCTACAGCATGAAAATCGCACTATTAGTTATACTAAGGTAAAGCTGTCGCTTCTCTGCAAATTCAAGACTATGAATGTCAATACCATTTGAAAGTGGATATTTTCACAAAATATATGCATATATTACGTGCTACATACTAATGGGACAAATGCACACTCAAATCTCTTTATAAAAGAAATACACAAAACCTTTCATACCTCAAGCGTCTAGCTTCTGGTTTCCCGACTTATTTGAGTATGAGCACGGTGTGAAGGAAACATTTCCGCAGTTTCCGCAAAGGAGTTCCAAGAAGAAAATTTGTTGAGTAAAGTTTCAAATCCCAGAGAAACTTTGGAACTAATCTAAATTACAGCATTCGATATGATCATTTCGGTTTCCGGGTGTGCAGTTCAGTTTTTATTAAAAAGTCCAAAATAGTTCCCCTACTACTACTATGATTTGAAATATGCCTTCCGGGGTAAATTTTTTTAAATAAATAATTGGTGTCTTTGGAATACTTTTATGTTTTGAATACATGCATTTGGCTGTTATGATAAACTTCCTAAGAAAATTCATGTTTGTTGTGTCGGGATTTTTCACAATCTTAATTAATTATGGGTCCATAAAAGATGTGAGCGCTCGCAGCTCTCTGTTGCTTAAAACATTGCCAAATTTCCTTGTGGGCTTTTTGCGTTGCCCATTTTTTCAATTTTGCATGCAGTCCATCGGGCGCCAAAAATGTTTCGCGTTTTGCTGCCGGCACGCGTTTTCTCTGACGCCTGCTTTATCTATCTAAATTTGCATATAGATATTTTGTGGCTAGCGCTATACGTATAGCAAAATATGCTTATATGTAGTAGTTATATATGTGTTCGTATCATATTATGATGAATACATGATCGCCGAATCAATTGTTTATCATCAGTCAAATTCGTTGTTGATAATGCGTGGAAATACATCTTGTCCACCTTTTTACGGAACTAGATGCTCAATAACATTTCGACAATTTAAACTTTTTTTGGATATGCAGATGTACTGAGTAACGTGGAGATGATTTCCTCGTTGCTCTGCTTAGAGATTTTTTTATCTTCTATTTGCGGCTACGTTGCTTTCGAGGCTATTGCTGTGCAAAATTTCAAGACTTAGTTTTTGTTAGAATTCACACGCGCAGTCGTCATATTATACGTATATACATATGTACACATGTTTTGCTGGACCCAAGCTTTTCTTTACAAGTGTACGTACACGTTTGACGTTATGGTCAAAGTGAACTTGTGGTTTATGCAGCTTTTGCTTATGGAACCGATATCAAATGTTGAACCATTGAGGAGATCTCCGCTCGCAAATGCCGTCAAATTGAAACGCACGGGTGAGGTTCGAGGACAAATCATTTAGCAAATTGGGGTTAAGAGCGGACATCACTTCGGTCGTCGAGCTAAGCCAAAGACCTCATTTTACCTTGCTACCGTTCACTGTTAGACAATACTTAGTGAGAACATGTAAATACACTACATATAGGGATATGTTTGTGCATATAATTTCATATTTTCAGTTTAGCTAGCCTTCAGTTGATTATACTTGTATTGCCAACAAATAGTATCATAAGAAATAAAAGTTCGACAAAGATGCTTTAAAAAGAGTTTCAAGGGCTCGAAAGAGCAGTTAGCAGGGTAACTGCTTCAGATATCAATACCAATATACACTTAATCGAAGGGAAATGTAAATATTGATTATTTGAACAGATTGTCAACTATTAAGTCCCTCTTGATTATTCGTCTGAACTGTTCTTATATCAAATAGGCCATACCCTGGGGAAACATAGAAGTTACTTTGCTTACGAATTCTATTTTCTTGCAACTCTGGAAGCCCTAATATGATGTCAGTGACAGTTTAGCACAATTTATAATGTTTGTATGAGTTCTGTTTATAAATTTATGAAAATAACTTTACTGCAGTCACTATTAGAAAGGAAATATTCGAATTAAATTGTGAATTAGTGAATTGATAAAACAATTAAAATTTATCAGTTTGAAAGGTTAAACATTTTTAAAGGTAAATTGTGGAAATCAGAGCCGAATATACTCAGGAAGAGAAGCTGCCGAAGAAATGCTAGTCTGTTTGAGCATTATGTAGATTTGAAGGCTTTGGAATAAGTTACTCCGGAAGAAATCATGGGTACCAGGCACCAGTTTCAATTACCAGGGTGTGAATTATTCAATATTTGTTATATGTTAATATTTGATCATCAAAATATCGGAAGATACCATCTAATATCTGACCTTGAAGATCGTATATTCTTCACGCTCCGATTCCAGACAAATTATCTAGAAAAATTCTCGCCACTGGCTAGTATACGACAAGCATCTAGTAATGGTTTCGATGTACATGATAAGCGTAATAACATGCAAATAAAGTAATTAATTCAAATTACTACTACAATAATTTTCCGTCTTATCAGCGATTCAAACGCAAACTCTGCCACCAGAGCAAAAAAGCTTGTAAGCGAAAACTGGTCCCGAGAAACCGCGGAAAGTGCAAATTGCTATCAACAGCGATCTGCTTGTAAATCTTGAATCGAATTCATCTCAACTGTCGCAATAATTAAACGTTTCACTCATAAATCACTCACCTTGGCAACTTGGCTTCAGATATTTTGAGTCAGCCAAAGAGATCAAGCATAGTATCCGCAAGTCTCATTGACGACCAAAGAAGTTGAGTGCCGAAAGACACAAAGGCACAAAAAGTCTACCCAGGCTTCGAGTATGATGTTCGCGTACTTGTACGTACTTAATGCAGTCAGCAAAGCAAAAATCCCCATTTGTAGATACCAATCCTGATTTGATGTTGTAACCATTTATTGTAGAGGAGACGAGACATATTTGTCCCTTAATATTTCCTATGACTATTTCTTAAAAAAATCTGACTTAGATTCAGTTTTGGAATTGATATATGTACACTACGCACAGGTACTTCATCGGCTTTGATTGGACATTTAGTGCCTAGTCTCATGTGCTATTTAATTTTTCGATCCAGCCAAATTGTTTAATAAGCATACATTGTATTATGAAACTGCAAACTCCCCTAAATCTTTATATTCTGCTATTTCATTTTGTTCTTTCCCTGTTTTACAGGTAATTTATGCTGATTACCTATCTGGTATCTGCAGCCCGGTTCACGGGCCATGTCGTTAAGTAGCGTGCTATCAACAGCAGCGCAAGGAACGGTCCCAGCTTCAGCATCAGCAACTGGTTCTGGTAGGCATCATCAGAAAAACCAGGAGGCAAGCAGTAGAAGAGGCTCCGCCACCATGATAACATTAGCTGCTACCGCGGCTTCCGATGTTGTAGCAGTTGCAAACGCTACAACAGCGACCAGCCCGGCTACAGCGGAACCCATGGTGGTAACTTCTGCCTCAGCAACAACATCTATAACAACAGTCGCGTCCGTTGGAACAGCAACAAATACGCCGACAAGAGGAATTGTCGCGAGCAACAACAGCAGAGCAACCGCGATGACAACAAGGCCAGCAACGATAAGACGCCGACTTAAAGTCAAGGAATTCAACGATCTGATCTCGTGCTCCTTGTGCAGTGGCTATTTGATTAACGCAACTACTAGTGACCACTGCGGACATTGGTGTAAGTACCTATAAGTAGCTAACAAACATCCGAATTATCTCATTTGCTATTTCAAGACTATTTGCTTGTTAATTTTCTGATAATTAGGAATCGAGGCAATAGAGCGACCTTTTGTCGGATTCTCTAATAATGTATCGATTTGAACTCCTTGTTCTTGCCTTAACGTGCAAGTTAGCTTATGATGCCACTCCTTTGTGCATCGAAATGAATTTTCATTAGCAATTTATAAGCGAACAACATAAAAAGACAGTGACATAGTTTCCAGTTTTCTGTTGCAAAAATTTATTAATCAACTCTATCGCTTTGTAAAAACTTACCTGAACTCATCCAACGTTATCAGAAATTTGGGCCTTTTTGAAGCCACTCACGCAATTGGGGTTAGGAACTTAAAAAGAAAAAAACATAATTTTCATAAATATAAAATCAAAAACCGTTTCCATTTCTAGCTTTACTAGAAATTTACTTTTTGCAAATAAGGTGACTATTTGTTGTCTTCCTCAGTGCTTAGGTTTGGATGAGGCAAGAAATCCAAAATCGTTATATTTATACTTACTCTCTTAGGTATTTTTATTTATTTATTAATTAAACCCTCTTTCACTGTTTCCTTTCAACAACTTTACTTAAACGCTCTAAAGGCATGATTTTATTAATAACCTTGAATAGAAAGATCAATAAAATACAATTTAATTTGGAAACAATTGCTGCAACCAATGCTTGAGACCATAGACTCTCCCCTGTCGCCCTTGTTTTCAGTAATAATCATTTCCCTTGAGCAGTGGTCCTCATGCCTATAAATTTCAAAAGTTGGATAGCATTTTATCTACGAAGAACTTCTGCTCACGCACCGTAATGAAGACGTCGTCATTCCAAAGTTAAGTATTTCGGTGGTGTCATCGGTGATAATTTTCACTAAGAAGTCCCAGCATACACAATTAGGGAATACGTATGGGTTTGAGCAAATAACTAACCAGTAGCTGGCAAAACACTGAGACTTAAATCACCTTTTCGAGATGGCAACTTGATTCCAGAGCCAGACTTTCATTGTTTATCTTTCTCTCCAATTATTCCCCTTCGATGTCGCTATTGCATTGGTACCATCACAGTACAGGGATTAATGAGGTGGCCAGACATTTCTGAACCCTGTTCAATTATCGATCCTTCAAGTGAAGTGGCATCAGTTCGCACCTATTTGAAAGAATGACGGCGAAACGATTTGAATTGGTAGTGATCCTCGCGTCAACGTAAGATGTTCTATTCTATCAAATAATGCATCTCTATTATCGATTTTTTTGGCAAACATATGAGTGTTGAGTGTGGATAATGATGATTGCTAAATAACCCTCCGCTAGGCAGGTTTTTCTTCTGGCAGAATTTCCTACTATTAAATTAAATCTTAGGTCTGCCCAAAAATATGTGGCCCCACTGAGATCAACACTGCTAAGAATTAAATCAATCTCTTTATAGACATCGATATAACTTTTCCCATCACTGTTATACCTCTATAACAACGACATACCTATCCAGGTAAAGAAGTAGCTGCATAAGTTTTATCCAACATCTCCACCATAGACTACAACCGTAAAACGCTGTTTTATGCGACGACGAAAGGCTGATCCATTATTTATTTATTTATTAACGAACACCCTATTGCCCTCAGGAGGAGGAGAAAGCAAGAATCTTAACCTATGCTCAAAACTACTTAAAGAAGAGGAATTTAAAGGACCAAGCTGTTGTGCGTTATAACTTTGATAAAGTCTAGGAATCGGGGAAAGAGAGTAGGCTTCAAGCTCCATGAAGGGCACGTTGCAAATGTCTGCGTTCCGTGTATTATAAGACGTAGGATGGAGGAAGTTTTAAAAAATTGTGTATCAATCCAGATAGAGTCTATGCTGTGGTAGGAAACGTAGGTTAAGAAAGTGGAGGCGGGAGAGATAGTCCACACGAGGGAAGTTTTTCTTAAAAAAGTGGGAACGAGTGAATTTATGCTGCACCTTTTCAAGAGCAATCACAGTTATGGAAACGTGAACAGATCGTGAAGCAACACTCGAGGGTACACCTCACGAGGGAATTGAAGGAAGCTAAAAAGGGTTGGATGGAGTCAAAATCAGAGAAGGCGTGAAATATAAAGCCTGACGATTTTGCTTCTCGATTGGTGGCTTCGAGGCAATGGGTGTCGAAGCGAAGCTTATTGTTGAAAGTGGCTCCGAGGTCTTGAGTGAAGTTGTGGTATGATGAGGCGAGTAGCGTTAAAGTTTAGCATCAAACCATTAGGAGAGCACCAACGAACCATAGTGGTTGATTCAAGGGAAACACAGTTCATAGGCGTCGATATAGCAGAAAACCGCTTAGGGTCGTTGGCGTAGAGCACGTAGGGACAAGGGAGGAAGGGGGAAGGTCATTAATAAAAAAATACAGTAGCCACAATAGATCCCTGTGGGACGCCGGAGGAGACGCGGCAGGATCGATTCGAAAAGTGAGAGACAAGCCATGAAAGAAGTGGTATGAGAACCCTTAGAGACCAGAGTTTGGACCAAAGTATTTTGTGACTTAGGGGCTTTAGACATATAGTAATAAAGTTGGCAAGGTTGAGCAGGTTGGGGGCAGCGGGCCTAAGCTAAACAAAGCCGTGTTGCGCATTTATTACGTGGTGGACAACCAGTCGTTGATATATCTTTCCAACATTTGGAACATGAGGGGAGGGGTGAATTGGTAATGCTCGGCAAAAGTACGATCGCCAGGATGAGGAGCCAGAGAATTTAATGGACGGAACTGCGGGAGTTGCGAATGAGAGACCAGAAAGGTTTGAATTTTCTGCGCGCAATATGTTTCTAACGATTTTTTTCTGGACTTCAGTGATGAATCAGATCGGATAAGAGCGCAAGCACTTAGGAGAGGAAGGGACGTAACAGGGAGGAAGATCAGATAGAGTGGTATAGAAAGTTTTGAGTTCTTGGTCACACCTTAATGGAGGGAGGAGGGGAACTCAGTTGATTGAGGTCAGGGTTAAGTTCAGACTCGAAGTGCGCCTTACGAAATATAAATTGGAGTAGAGTCGAGATATCTGGACATCAAACTGGAGAGCAGGATGATTGGCATCAGGGCCACATAAGACAGCAGACTGGGAAAGGTAACGCACAGGAAGGTTAGCGAGGACAAAATTAAAAGTGCGATCTAAGTGGTTTCTAGAAATGTTAAATTGGAGGGCGACTCAGATGTTCATGAAAAAGGATAAAGGGGTGGGTGGAGTTATTAAGGAGGGAAGGAAGACCGGGAGTAGTAGGCCAGGAGAGCATAGGAAGATTAAAGCCTCCACAGATGGTGAAAGGGAGTGAGGGTAACAAAACGAACGACAGAATCCTAGGTGGAGGAGGAAAAGATGATTTCGGCAGGTTTTTTCTTCTCAAATGTTATCAAAATATTGGAAGAAAGTTAAGTTAAGCGTATTACTCTAGATGGGACCTGATCTATATTTAGATTTGGTTTTTTATCCGGGTTTGCATTTTGAAGTGGTTATTGGCTAATATGTATGGTGTCAGGTAAATTTAGCCAGATCTCGGCTTACGAAAATTTCATTTTTTGAATGGCATGAAAGTATATACATCAACTCACACCAATGCAAATCCTTTATAAATGGGAAGAAATCGTGGTAACGAAAGTGTCCAACCAATTCAGAAATTGGCCCCTTAATGCGGTTTACGCGAAGCGAGTATGGAGAAAGGAGACAACAACAGTAAAATTAAAACTTTTACCGGTCCGAGGTGTCGATTATAACGTTCTAGCAGACGCCGGACGTATTTAATGTCGTCTGACGAACACAAATTGGATTTATACTTCAACGAATATTGAAGTAGTAGGTGAATTTTTCCGCAGTTTTTGGATCACTAGGAAAAGATTACAAAAAAAACTGTGTTCTATGAGGATAGAAGCTACTATATTCAGAACATCCAGAAAATTACAAAACGACTATTTTGTTGCAATGCTACTTTTGCAGCCCTAATATTGGTAATTAACCACGATCAGGGACATGAAGAAAAAACTGAACCCTGATGAAAATTATACAGGGAAATTGGGTGAGGGGTAAAAATTGTTTGGGCTCCTCTATTAATGCCCCTTTTCATTCATTCATCCTCCGAGAAAAGTCCGACCCCAAGCAGCCCCTCGCATTTATGCATCTAGCTAAAGAGAAAACTTCAAAAGGCAACTCGTACTTGATTGTTAACTATAAAAGGGAATAGCTCTGAAAGGGTCGTAAGAGCTATTCAGTTTTCAAATTGTCTAAAGACTTCGAGAGGCGTAACGCTTCAATCCGAAAATATGAAAGAAACAAACACAGTCATCAAAATCGGACGCTTTCTTATACATTCCTGGCAGAGGGCTTTTGTAAACTGTTATTGTGGAAGCACAAATGTGTCAGGTCCAACTTACAAGATTCGTAGAACTTATAGAGAAAGTAAATCTCGAACTTTTCCTCGACATCTCGAACATTTTTTAAACGATTTGGAACTCAACCATAAGAGTGGCAGAATGTGTCAACGTTCAGTTCCTCTTAGACTTGAATTTAACTTTCAGAACTTTTAGGGCCGCGGCATCGGTTATCCCCAGCCTCAGTTCTTTGTAGTCGAGGTAGCTTTTGTTTCACCTTAACCCGCCACACTATGGATGCATAAACGAATATCGGCCTAATGCTAGTAACGTATTCACAATACTACATGGCGCTTCGGTCTCCATGACGAGGTAAATATTCATTTGCTCAGTCCATAGGCTGTATAAGCTCGTTTCATCTTTGCTTCTACATGTTTATTCCAAAGAAGCTTCTTATTGAAACAACCCCCAGATATTTTATTTTTTCGGAGTTGAAAAGTTATTCTTCTCATCTCTGGAAGTCAAATATCATTCAGTTTGGTCCTTTTGTAAATAATATCGCGATTTTATTTGGACTTACTGAAACCCGTGCCTGCATTTCTATACCGAGATTTCAACCAAGAGCTAGCACAACCAAATCATTCGAATAAACTTGATTGTGGATTGGCAGATGTTGCAGTGCAATTAGTAGTGACTGGGATCAACATACTCCGCAGAAGTGGCTATCGCATACCTCAGCACCACCCTTTCGTTGCTCATTCATCGCAATGTGGTGATCAGCATCTACTTCAGCACACAGCAATCTCTGTGTTAGCGTATCACAGAGTTACATAAATAATTCGAGTATCATCGGCATCATGTTCTCTGCTGGCATCGCAAAGTTTTTAAAGAGCTATATCGTCAAAATCCCTTTCATTTCTGCACGAATTCTTTATCGCATATGCACCTTTTAGAGTTCCGATCTCTGTCTTGAAAACCAAGGACTCACAAGACTTTCCACGTGACCTTAGCGTCTTCTCGCGAATGCGAAGCTCAATCAATCTTTCCAATCTCAGCAAGAATGTTAATCTGATCTACATATATGAAGTTTCTTGGGTTAGAATAGTCATCTTTCCCAGGCTTCGGTAAGAAGACTGTCCTAACTTTCTGCCAAGAAGTGGGTGTGTAGCCTAGAGCTAGAAGTCATTCTAGGTGCTCTATTGCCGCTTTTAGTATTGTTGGATTCATGCTATCCTTGCCAGTTATTTTGAAGTTTTCTTACTGGTAACCATTGCTCTCGAACTGTTCTAATTCCGGTTAGAACATTATCGTATTGAAATGTTTGCAGACACCGCTAAATTTGTCCCTCGTCTCTTTCGCTCTAATTCGAATTACTTTCGAGCCTCTTATATTCACCACGTATTAACCCGACTTTATTCTTATTGATTTTACAGGCACAATTTGGAAGCAATCGTCTTACCGCGTTTGCCTCAGGTAATAAGACAAGCCTCTTGAAAGCACTGTAAAAGTGTGCGACTCAGTGTTTCCAATTGATTTTTTATCGCCAGAGGAGCCAACTAAATTAGGAAGGATAGGTTCACAGAGGACACTATGACCTTTAAACTCTTACCGTTTGTATTGTATAGTAAAATGCATACTGCTAGGTCTTGGGCACGGATGTGAGGACATAAGCACGCATTTTTATATTCGGCCTTTTAAAAAACTATGGGCGGGGGGAATCTACCCTCCTTCCTTCCACTCCTTCTCGTCAAGCCTACTCATCGTAGAAAATCCTAGATCCTTTACTAGTCCGTCCAACACCACAGAATTTGTTTAATCGAACCCGTGGCTCTTGTACTAGAAAGAGGTAAGGGTAGTTCTGGCATTAGACATTAGAACAATAGTAGAAAAGAAGAGGCTTTTGCACGCTGCAAGCTAATTTGATTAACCTTCATATTTGTGCTGAAAAACCGCCAATAACCGAAGAGTTTGCTGCGTCCAGTGTGGGTCTTATTGAGATTATCAGCTTATCCGCACCTTCCGCTGAAATTTCCGCTTCCTGTATGTGATGTAGACATTCTAACTACAATGCAGCGTAAAAAGGAAAAATTGGAGATGCGTTGAAATACCAGAGAAGGCCATTTATATAATAGTAATGAACTGTAATTTTAGTAAAGTAGAACAATTCACATGGGCATGTCTGAATCTTGCTAACGGGCTTGCTGCAGCTTTTTTTCAAGATAAGATAAAGTATAAAACGAACTTATTTGCGTTTGTGTTGTGTAGCATTCCTAAGATTAATGTAATTTTCGGCATTACTTTTAAATTTCTGCTGTTCTGCATAACATCAAACCGCACTGGTCAAACACAAACACGAACAAGAATAAGGATAGGAGAATACAACTTTGAGGCCGTTGACAATTTCTCCTATCTAGGGTCGAAACCGATAACAACTACGATGATGAAATCCGCGCACGGTTGTTGTCAGCCAACAGAGCCTATTTCAGCTTACAAAGACTGTTCCGCTTGAAACGTCTCACCATAGAGTCAAAGCTCTTTCTGTACAAGACTATGATCTTGCCAGTCCTCATGTATTCCTCGGAAACTTGGGTTCTTAGCAAGAAAAATTGCGAACTCTTGGCCGCGTTCGAGAGAAGAATCCTCCGAAGAATTTTTGGCCCCCTACATGAGGATGGACGATTCCGTAGCCTACACAATGACGAAATCTATGAGCGATATCATGACCGTACGGTTGTGGATAAAATCCGGCTCAATAGGTTACGGTGGGCGGGTCACTTAATCCGTATGGATGAAGATGATCCCACCCGGAAAGTCTATAAGGGCAATATCTATGGTAGGAAAAGAAGACGAGGCAAACCCTGCCTAAGATGGAGCGATGGCGTGGGCCAGGACACCAGACAGCTTTTAGGGATATCGAATTGGTGGACCTCGGCGCAAAACCGGGATGTCTGGAGTTCCTTATTAAGGCAGGCCTAGACCGGATACCGGTTGTTGCGCCGTTGATGATGATGTTCTGCATAGGAAGGAGAAAACTGTGTTTATTTATCAGACTTTATGAATTGTCCGATAGTTTCCACATTGTTGGTGGGAACACACTTTGCTTAATTATCAACACAATTAACGCTTTGCAAATGAGGAACCTACAGAAGTGCAACAAGTTCAAAGTTAAAAACTAACGTCCTTGAACGAAACCAGGGTTCAAACATGGGGACGAATATTGAATATTTGTTTGTGCTTCGAATATAGTTATGTGGCATACCTTGCATCTATGCTTAAAAGTAAATGCATTACTGGCTAGATGTAGACTAGAAAACTGTGCTCAAAAATTCTTACATAATGATAAAATCCTGCATACCAAATACTTCTAAGGTTTTAGATAAAGGTTGGCAACCTGTTCTCCATACATAATATGCATACGAGTATGCATGTATATTTTTTTCTAACAAAACTGTGCTATCTATTATGTAACATAAAGTTTAATCTTTATTATCAAACAGAAAACTGGTATCGAAGACAAGATATTGTTTAAAATAAAGCAAAATTTGCAACATTTCCATTTTTTATGTTCCCACCATGCTATTTGAATTTCACTATAATTCCCATGAGCGAATCTGAGATTTCTCTTTTTATTTCTATTCTGGTTTCGGCCACTTCATGCTCTGCCAAACATTTATTCGCCTATTTGCCATTCTTTGCTAATTTAATGCTAATGCCTTCTTTCGCTTGGATTCTTTTCCCCGAAACGTACCTAGACTCCCAGAGCAAATGTTCACTACATTCTCTTGCCGATTATGTTATTCTAGACATTTCATCAAGATTTATCTTCTATCTTGTTAGGAGCTCACTGCTACGTCTTTGACTTTAGTCGGATTAGCTTTTTTGCTGATGTAGTTGGCATTTATCTTCGTGATAATGATTATTCTGAATTTGGACAATGTGTGCCTGTGTGTTTTCACGTATCACGTACGTATGTATGCATGTAAACAATAGTGGAACCTACTCCTCGCTGTCGTTTCACTCTAGAGACAATAGGACTCGATTTTGAAGGTGTAGAATTTATGCACGACATGTCGGAACAATCACGGAACTCTTAGTAACGTCTTTGTATTGATTTTGAAGATAGGTTTCGAGTTTAAGCAGTCAAAGCGCCACGACAAGGTCAATTGATTTGATCTCTTCCACTATCATTGCCGTAGGCGTTTGTATGCCATTCGGCATTAATAAAATTGAATGATATATTAAACTTGGATTGAAATTGACAGTTATAGATTTTATAGTCATTTTGGACGATAAACATTTCTCGCAACTGCATTATGATTATACATATAGATAGATCGGCGGCTACCGCAATTCACCATTTAGATATTAAGGAAAATGATAAACTATATAATCGCATTTTCATTTTTCATTTACAGTTTGCCGTTCATGCATTTTACGACACTGCAAAACTTCAAAGCATTGTCCAAAGTCAAAATGTGGAAAACCTCTGAGTTTATCGAACCTCAGGTAAGCTTAATTTTCCAAAGTGCTGAAAAAATTCGCAATATTTGAATGACATACAGCATAAATTTCATTGAAAGGGACCCGCGAAATGTAATGCTCCAATATTTTCCCTTTCTGATTTTCCCAGGCTTGACGAACAACTTAAGACACTTGTATATAAACTTGTCCCTGGACTATATCATAATGAAATTGAACGCCAATTACAATGGGGTTCTTCCGATGGCAAAGATGAGGCTGTGAACCAAGATTCAGAGGAAGATTTCTTTTCTCCAGTCGAACCAATTAGGTAGGTTCTGAACATTCTTTATTACCAATCTATAACATCAGTTGAAATAAATAATTCTTGGTACTTTTCGCATTTAAAATAGCCAAAAATTCATGACGCATTTAAATTTTTGAAATCCTATTCTTTCCCCCCTCTCTAACAGTCTTTCTCTGGAATACCATCCTGATTCGCTAGCGAGTTTCAGGAAGGACCAAATACCGCCAGTACGGTACCTTCAATGCCCGGCAGCAGTGACAGTGCATCATTTGCAAAGGCTCATATCGTCCAAATTCAATATTGACATGGAAAACCTACGCGTTGATATTGAAATTATCTACGATGACGAGATATTGCCAGATGATTTTAGCTTAATGGATATTGGATATTGCTATTCATGGAAAAGGGTAAGTGTTGTCTTGTTAACTACATCAGAAAAGCTTCAATTCCGCCATGACTTCAAATCGCTTCAATTTCCAAGTCTCCACTCCTACGCAAACATTGCCATGATCATTGGCATAAAGTGCTGAATTATGTAAGGAAAGCTAAAAATAGACGAAAATTCACATGAAAAGCAATAAAAGATATTATAGGGTATTAAATTCCATCCGTTCACTTTCTAATTTTAAGTTGAAGTTTCATGCCGCCTAAAAGTTGAAATGCTCGGAAAACTGCAATAATTTATATTTTTTGCCTGTCTATTCTGGAGTGTAATCGGAACCAAATACAATTTACGTGAAATTTTAAGAGTTATCTGCCGGTCGACGCCAGAAGATTTCTATTGTTTGAGCATATTGCTGGGACCACTGGAAGTAGTTAGGTCATTTTTTCTCAAAATGATTTCCGTTGAATTATGGTAAGCTCTCGCTTTCCATGGTGTTGAATTTAATGCAATGAATGTGAGAATATTAAAGCTAATCATTAGTGTCCGCAACTACTTTTAAGAAAAATTCAGTTCAATGTGCTGTTCCCTATGACTATAGGTTTGTCCTTTTCTAAGGGAAATGTACATATATGCGCAGAATGTAGCGCAACAGATACCTAGATTGCCAATAGAGAGGTCATTTTAAACTTTAGATTTGAGGTATCTTCATAGAAAGAAATCGCAAAGCTCAAACCAGGAGAGCGCACTGGCCAGTTCAAATTTCCTTTAAAGAGATAAGGTGTCCGGGAAAGTTTGCTTTCAAAAAGTCCATGATAATTCTTGCTAAAACCAGACGTCTTCCAGTTCAAATTCAGGCAAGAATAAATCCTGGATCATGGTCATGATAAGTTTTTTCTGCCTTGGACGAAATCGTTGGTCACTGTTTTTGAATGCTGAATGTCCCAAACAAGGGGTCGGTGGACCAAAAAGCGGGGGAGTAAGTTGCTCTCCGGTCCGATACGGTGGTCCGGTCCAACATGAAGTGGATGTGACTTAGGATCCCTCATATCCCAAACAATAATCTAGCTTTAGTCTAGCTTAGGTTCAAACTATTGGCGGTTTTTGTGATTTCCACCTGTTGACACTTTCGGTCACACTGCTCCCAGGGCAATGGTGAGGCAGCGTCTGATGAGTTGCTTCTGTCCTGGACGAAACCGTTAGTCCCTGTGTTTTTAATTAGTTTTACGTTAGCTATGTTTTTTCAGAATCACATTTTTCAAATTTTCAAACTTGTAAAAAATCCAAATGGTCTTAAAAAAATCGATCAGATACTATGAAAAATATTGCTGGTAGAAGCTCTACTATAAAATTAAAAAGATAAATCCCGTGTAAGGATAATTAACAGTGTAAACGTGATTGGAGAAATTTAAGGTTTAAGTAGTTAAACTCTTTCTCTTTCGTCTGGGATTTGTTTATGGCTTGATGATAATTTGAGGGTTAATCTTTCTAGGAAAGATTTAGATTTGGAATTGGAACTGAAAGGACGGAGTGTGAATGTACCGCTAATGCGCTTAAAAAGCCCCGCAGTGGCTATCTTTCAGGTTTCATTTACCTACAAAGGAAAGTGTATTTCAAGATTCGAAGCATGTAGTACAAAAAAATCGATTTCTTGAAACTCCGAAGGGTTAATTTGAAATAATTTTGTAATTTCAAAAGGGCCCGGATATTCTTCCTCCTCTCTTTTCGTAAATTTATTATTGTTATATGTTCCATTATTTGCTCTTCCAAGCGTATTAGTTTAGTGTTTCCTGTTTCCTGTGCAAATGATAAGCTCACAGCAGCGATACAGATACAAGACGAACACAGACTCACATGACTGCGATTCGAACCCAAATATTGGGAGGCTAACGCTCTACCCACTTAACCATCGCGCCGTCAAAGCGTATTAGAATACTTTATTTCTATTCTATTATAGTACACTAGGAACGTGCGCTCGTCCGGGGTTTTCCTACCTACGAACCGATTCGGTTCGAACAGCTTAATGCTTTAACCATTAAGCCATCTTCAAATTAATATTGTCCAGATTTTAGTTGATATCGTTTATAGTTAATTCTCATAAATAAAATATAGGCCTCAAAGTACATCCTATTCTAATATTTGTTCAAATAAAGCTAATAATAGTACATTAATAAATGTTTCAAATTGACTGGGAATCTACATCATAACATCAAACATAATACTGGAAAGTTTGGGGGAAGTCTTATTATTAATGGCAGAGTGACAGTAGGTCAAATTTGGTTTTTTCGTCTGAGTTTACTATACCACAAGACATAATTTCAGTAGTGCATTTAAGTGACACTTGAAATCCATATAGATCATCATCTACCAGCTACTTGCAAACGGAACCGCGTGCCCGGAAACACTCATACATGTTTTACTTCGTTGTTGTTGTAATTATTATCTTTCTTTTGATTATTGCTATTATAAGCAGCTTTCTTTTTTCTGCTGATAGAGGTGTTTGTTCATTTTCTTGGACAAGGTTTTGAGTATGATCAGGCAATTTGAGAAAAAACGCTAAGATTGAACGAGCTGTGCATTTTTTTCATAGAATATATCAGTTTCCCTGGAATGCATTATAACTAGAATTGAAGGACCTCATGTGAAAGATGCGGATAATAATCTCATGGAGCGCAATGCTGACAACATTGCCTCCTGTAAGGTACTGTAATCTTGCAGTGTACCGTCACGGTCTTGAATGAACTGCTCTAACACACTTCAATGCCCTGATTTGGTTTGGATTGTCGCGCCAAATATTATTATTGTTAATCTATGATTTTTAAGGTTTTGTTTGCACATGTATACATGTAAAAGGGGGGTGTACAATTTTTCACCAAATATAGTCATGTGGGGTATCAAATGAAAGGTCTCGATTAGTACTTTTCGAAGCCGGTCTTAGTTTTGAGATTTGCTAAAAAGGCGGGGAGTGGGAGGGGTTGAAAATGATGATTTCTTTAACGGACCCATTCTCAGAAACTACCCAACCGAAAAATCTGAAAAAAATCATGAAGCTGCCTCTATACGGTGCCCAGGCCTCAAAATACTCTCCATATCGATATCTGTTCAAATTAAGTTAATAATAGTATATTACCATATTTTTGCGAAAATTGAGTAAAACCCCCCTTAAGTTTATCTCACAGTTATAAAAAGTGGTAGTAGTATAAAATATAATATGAAGCATATTATCTCCAAGTTTAATCAAAATCATACTATTAGTAACAAAGTTACAGTAGCTCCAAGTTGTCTTTACCGTATAAATTTGCAACCCGAAGTACTAAATCTGACATGCTAAATGCATATTCTTAACGGGCTACGTACAATAGTGTTACACTCAAATATACTCACAGAAGAAGCAAACAAAACCTTTCATACCTGAAGCGCCCAGCTTCCGGTTTCCCGACTTGCTTAGCTTTAGTGACTGGACCTGTAAGGAAAAGGAGTGATTATCTATAACCAATAGGATGCACGTATTAGGCAGCCTTCCATAGAAAATATCAGTTTCAGATAGGTAAACAAGGGAAATCAAGAAATCGGAGTTCGGGGAATACTTGACGCGCATTTTTATCTTGTATGTTAGGTAGCTGCCAAGTGATTATTGCCAGGTGTTTCATTTATCACATCTTTGAGTAGCTTCGCTTGACTATTACCCGTGTCATGATTCAATCTGTTTCCAGCCACATCCTACTATTGCTGCAAACGTTGTGTCATGTAATGCTATATCCTTCCTATATCATTATCCATCCACTTTAGAAATGTGCTCTTTCTTTAAGTTTTCCTGATCGTTTACGCTTTTCCCGTGTGGTCTCCTCAAAGTACCGAAACCCGTTTTTTAGTTTGTACTATGTTGGCCTTCGTTTTATGTAAACTTCTCAATGACACGATGTCCGTTTTCAACCCTTTCGTCAGTGTTTTGAGTTTTGACGAAGCCGTTGAGTCAGTTTCTCTATTCTTTTCTTCGTTTCGATGTGTTTGACGAGGGATGTCAGAGCCCGGACTTTTTGGGGTTTCGCTTTTTTCTTCATAAGGCTTCCGCGATGACCGATTTTTCGAAGTCGTTCTTGAATTTTGGTGTCGACGATATATTCTTTATAAATATATATGCTCTGAGGGGTATTGAGAGAACTGTGTAGATCATTGGATGAAGAAGCACCATTTTTTGTAGGTGGAAATGGTTCGAACTTTCCGAAATTTTTCGTTATGAATAAATATTAAAGGAGCTTTTTCTCTGCTAATCATTTTTAAATCTAGATGTGGTAGTTTGCCAGCTCTTGATGATTTTTGTGTTTTCCTTAGTTCCTTGAGGGCCGCTTTCTTGCATGAGTTGAGGATATTAGCCACACTATTTCAGATTACTTCTTTCATTCAATCCCCCAAGGTTAACCTTTTCGGTGCTCTTTTGGATTGGAAGGTCTTCTGAACCTGAATTAAGCGAGTGTTAATGAAATTCCGCATTAAACTCACACAAGGAGAACACTAATAACCTTATCAAAAGGAGTTTTTGAAAAGGTTCACTTTATCAGGACAATGATCTGCATAAAATCAAAAAAATGAAAAACATCAAAATCAGGGGGAGAACCGTTTTCTGAATAGCTGTCGCAGTTTGACTTGAATAAAGAGAATTTGTAGAAAATTCCCGAAGCAAATTAAAATTAATCGAAAGTCAAGATTACTGACATTTTCAATTCAAAATGGTGCATATATCATACATTTATGTAGATAACTGAGACAGCGAGAACTGTATATTAAATTTGATAACTAAATTTTCTAAATTGCTACCAAGACTTCTACAGCACAACTAATGCCAAGTTCAGGCTCTTTAGTCGCCATCATAACTTACAACTGCCTCGTAAACAATTTGAACTACGCAAAACACGGGAGCCTATCAGGTTGCTTAGATCAATAATACTTTTGCTTTGCTTCATATTTCTAGGTTTCTGCTCCTTTTTATGCAAAAAAATGAATCGTTTTGTCTACTCATCGGTCATCATTACCATCGTCTTCACTTCAACAAAAACCCTCGTTACAGTCTTTCCCACTCAATGCACAACATTCTGAATAATTGAATGCCAAGTAATAACGAATAGAATAGAATTAACGACTGTCATTTGGATTTCGATAGGTTCAAGAGCACCATGTCCCGCGCTCGTTTGCCAGGAAGAGCTGTAGTGGTGTGGGAGTTAGGTCCATAGTTGGGCTACGTACGAACAATCATCTTAATGCCTCATTTGAAAATCGTCGAAATTATTTAACCTATTCTCCTTTTCACGATGTTTACAGTCACAACTGATTGTTCCATTTATAGTTAAAGACGAGAAGAGTTATATCAGAGTTTAGTGCCGTTGCTTATTTGAAATATTCAAATGACATAATCGGTCGCCAGTATCCACATGCCGAGAAGGGGGAAATGGCTTTATGAAGTTTCAGATGCTAATGTGACTGCTATCTGGACTGAATCGCTAATGGACCGGCGAAACTGTTAAGAAAGATTGAGCATCGTGCGATTGCATAATGATTGTAGTTTTAGCTTCTTAGTTGAATCTTGATTCATAACATTTGCATAATGTCATATGGCGAACGATATTCTAATGCCAATGCTGGATTATGTCTTATAGTTCTGTAGACACAGATAGTTAAGGCGGTGGTAAATTATTTTAGTCGCTCCGGTATGTGAGTTCGATCGAGAATACAAACGCCTTTTTTTTCATTTTTGAAATATGTACGTTTCGCAAATAAGATATGGATACTTTTTTGCACAAATATGCTAAGCTACTTTGCTCTGAAATGTCGCTTACAAAAAAGGTATTTGATTGACTAAATCGTAGCCACAATGGACTATGGAAAATTGAGTTAAATGTATAAATTTGAAGAAAAAATATCTAAAGCTAATTTTTTGTTTTCTATGAAACTGTCAAATTGATTCTTAGTAATAAAACAAACTTTAAATCAGGAAAATATTCGAACTGCTTGATTCGTTCAGCACTACGAGTAAACTTGTTGAGGGACTGCCTCTCCGTAATACTGCGAATAAAATCACTTAAATAATTTGTAGTCATGTTGTCTTTTATGAATTACATAAGCCGACTAACTGGAAGTCATGTGCTGGCTGATTGAGTAGTTGTACACTCAATCAGTCGTACCATGGGTAGGTAACCACCTGGAGCTGACAGTTTGAATAGTTTCTATTCAAATTTTAATTATAATGTTGTTTGAAATAAACTTCGCACCCGAAGATAGTTTCATTTTACTTCTGCAAAGACGGGGCTTGAGCGATAAAAGTCCTGGGGGTTTAATGTGAGTACCTGCCGTGTAGGCATAATCCCACGGTCCTCTTCGGACACGGATTGATTTTGGGACCACAATCAGACCCCCGCCATGCAAGCACAGCGGTACTGGTTTATACTGAGTACAGGCTCAGCATTCATATCAGTGGATGTGAGGCCTATCTAACACCTCTGCCGCAACTAAGGGGTACGGCACCGGGGTTGTACAGCGCAACTCCACGATGTAGGAATAACCACAACCACCATGAAATTCCTACTAGGGGGCCAACCGCAAATAACCGGGTCGAGAACACATCTTCCAGGAATTCTCCTGGAGCAGATGCTCTCAGAAGGCCGTCCCGGTTCCCATGGTACCAGATAACCTCCGGTGAGGCTTCGTGGCCGAAGCCACTTCAAATAAGTCCTTGCAGACTCGAGTCTGATTGCCCTCCTCGAATGCGATTTAACTTGAATCAGCCCGAAACGGAGAACCGCAACGGAACCTTTCACCAGCTAACTACCACTCTGCGTACAAGGGGCTTGAGCGATGGTAAAAAAACAATCCTGGTTAGGCTGATTAGACCTAAAGGAGTTGTCTCAAAAATTGTCCGCCCGCAAATACTGGAGGTCCACCAAAGTTTGGCGTCGAGACGTGCTGCGAAATATAGAGGGCCTTTTAAGCATTTCGGGTCATTATGTGAAACTTCACATGTAATTTCAACGACGGCATCAGAACCGGAAATAGCAGAAACAAGTCGGGAAACCGGAAGCTGGACGCTTCAGGTACGAAAGGTTTTGTGTATTTCTTAGTACGTAACACGTAATATATTCATATATTATGTGAGAGTATCCACTTTCGGGAGATATTAACATTCATAGTCTTCAATTTTCAAAGAAGCACCAAATTTGAGGTATTGTAACTTTGTTAGTAATAGTGCGATTTCTACCAAACTTGGTAAGATCATGCTCTATATTCTAACCTATATCACTGCAAAATTTCATTGTTCTAGGATGAACTTAAGGGGGGTTTCTAACCAATTACAAAAAATTGTAGTAATATACTATTATTAACTTTATTTAAATAGATATCGGCATGGAAGGTATTTCGGAGCCCAGGCACCATATAGTGGCAGCCTCCTGATTTTTTTCAGATTTTTCGGTTTGGTAGTTTCTGAGAATGGCCCCCTTAAAGAAGTGATCACTTTCAACCCCCCGCGCTCCCCACCCTTCCAACGAATGTCAAAACCAAGATCGGCTTTGAAAAGTACTAATCGAGACCTTTAATTTGATACCCCACATGACTATATTTGATGAAAAAAAATTTTACACCCTCCTTTTGCATGTATGGGGACCCCCCCTTAAATTCGACGTAAAAGGATGTAATTCACTGTATGCGTGAGCGTTCACAGTTCCCACCTTTCTACCAAATTTGGTGTCAATCGCTATAACAGTCTCCGAGAAAAATGCGTGTGACGGACAGACAGACAGACAGACAGACAGTAAACCGATTTTAATAAGGTTTTGTGTTTACACAAAACCTTAAAAAGGGGATATCGCGATAACCTAGAGGGAACGTGAAGTTGAAACTATAAATAAAAAAAATACCGACTCCATCCTACATAAAACCATAAAACTCGAGACCCGAGAGCCGGGATTGAGATGGAAGATCGTCGACGAATTGCATTTTCAATCATTTTTCCCCTTGCCCCAGGTCTTCAAGAGGCGCATCCTCTGGGATTCTTACCTTTTATTGGGGTCGTCAGGACATAAAAATAGAGGAGGAATCTTCAAATTAAAGAATTAGCTTTGATTCATTGGCGTAGGTAATGTAAATCAATGCTAGATAACAAATCAAATGAAGTGCTCTGACACACTTCAAGGCCCTGATCCAATATGGATTGTTGCGCCAACAACAAAACAACAAAATAAAAATAGATGCAACAAAAAAAATTATGACGAGAAAAAGAAATATAGATGAAAACAAATCGGGAACCGAAAGCTAGACGTTTCAGGTATAAAAGGTTTCGTGTTTCTCTATGTCAGGAATGATGAGTACATGACAGTTTCGAGTGTAGATAGTTAAAAATTCGATTGTCCTCTACTTTTCAAAAAGCCATTTACACAAATAATTTGATCTGGAAAGCACTGTATTGATAATAGTCAACCTCATACGCTTCACACTAGTAGTTCAATATTATTATATTAACAAATGTGAGGAAGACAACCTACAACAGATACAAAAGAGAGCCAGGGAAAAGTGGA
The DNA here is from genome assembly GCF_905115235.1 of Hermetia illucens. Taxonomy (NCBI): domain Eukaryota; kingdom Metazoa; phylum Arthropoda; class Insecta; order Diptera; family Stratiomyidae; genus Hermetia; species Hermetia illucens. The sequence continues at coordinate 91,764,831 of NC_051849.1, read as the reverse complement.
TTCTTTGTGAATGGAATTTAAATATTTCACTCGAATGTCAATTATTCTCGTTAATTATGACGTCAGCATCTTATTTGCATGGCTTAGGATGCAGTAAATTCGCACGAAATTTATAAGCTTGAACTGCTATAACTTTAATACTAATAGGCGGATTTCCATCAAACTTGACATGGGTATGTGCGATACTGTCATCTATGCTGTTGGTTTGGTTGGTACTCCTGGAACGAACTTAAGATGGATTTTCCACGAAACTTCAAAAAGTTGGTATCATACCATTATTAAGTTCTTTTGAGTAGATATCGGAATGGGACACACTTTGAGGCCTAGATTTCGTATAGGTGCATCACCCTGATCTTTTTCAAATTTTTGCTTTGAGTTGTTTCCGAAAATGGGTCCTGTCTCTTTTAAGTGTGCATAGTTTGCTTCTTTATTCGCGAACTTTGAAAAAATAGTTTGTTTCGAAGATCATCCAGACTTTTCATTTGATATCTCACATAGACTATATAGACTATATTCGATGAAAAAACATTTTATATCCCTATTTGCATGTATAGGGAGCCCCCTTTAAACTACACGTAATTTTATGTCATCTATCTACGTTGTTTATATGAAGTTTGCTCCATTCCAAATGTGTAAAGCAGATATCGGTGGAAGAAGACACACCTCGGTCTTACGGTCCTTTACCCGTTCCGAGAATGTAACAACTTCAATCGGATAAATAAATACGAAAGCTAGAGAGAATAATGAAACCGTGCACATATCCTATTTGCAGGCCGACGACGGGCTAATCACCTCGAATAGTCTGACGATAATGCCTTGGCCCCCTAACTCTGGAGCAGGCTACTGAACTTGGGGCTGACCGCAGATTCAATTCTATCAAAACACGCTCTCCGAGTTCATACTGGGAAACGAAACTCACTTAAATTTCACTAACACTAAGCTTTTGATTTGTGGTCCAAACTATAAATAACACGATGCCAAATCAAAAGAACCAAAAATAAGGAAAACACCCTATCGCCTCCCAAGCTCGATTCCCTCAAATTCTTCAATGACCAAATCAATTCGAAACCGTTACGCCATTTCATTCAATATCGCAATCCTGAACCAAGAACAAAGAAACAACTTAAATTGTGCTTTCGGCGAATCGGCCTCCACACACTCCGAACAAAAATCTCGCAACAGCAGCTGTTTCCATTGCATAAAAAACTCATTGCAATTGGCCAAACGAAATGCTGAAAATACTTTGTCACCCGGCCCATCTTCGATCTTCATGGATAACAGTTACTGTAGGAATAGCACTTTCTAGTATACCAAATGGCCCTTCTCGGTAAATGCGGCTCTTAGACTATATGACATATGATAGGCCCTGAGCTTTTTTTCATTGAAAGGACAGATATTTGAACTCTTTTGCATATATGACTTTCCGGAAGTCTTAGTTATCTATGTTAATGAATCAATAATATGAATGAATATATTGCAATATTATTTTATTCGTGGTAACCTAATGTTAGTTTTAATGGAGAAAATAAGGCTCTAGAAGTAAGCGATAGTTTTATTAGGGAATGGTTGTATCGACAGCGTCTTTATCAAGTCTTCATAAAGTCTTCATCTTCCTGCAGTTTCGGTCTTCTCTAACATGTATAATTAAGCTTGTTTTAAACATATCAATCAATAGTGCAGAATCTGTCTATCTTCATATTATGTCAGAATTTCTTCCATCTAATGTATTGTTTCTCTCTTACAGGACAGTCCGATGCGACTTTTCTATCGAATATTAGTTCATAATCTGTGCAATAAGGCGGAACAGGTAACAATTAATACAGATAGTGTTGTAGCTATAATAGAAGAAAACATAGAGGCTAAGCATTTAATAAAAAGTAAGGAACAGACAAGCCATAATAAAACGGTACGTTTCAAAGAACATTCATCAAACGGTACGTCAAAAGAACACTCAAAAAAGCAAACTGGATCTTCAATTTCAACTCTTATCAATGTCAAAAATGAGAAAACTAAGCCAGTAAAAGACTATGATGATGAGGATGACGATGATAATTCTTACAAGAATTCAAGAACTACATACACTATTTTGAAGCCAAAAATCAATGACGAATTGCAGAATCTTAACCATAACAACAACAATAACAACAGTGTCTCGAGTAAACACAAGAAGGAAAAAGAAAAACATTTACAAGCTGAACCACCGAAGGAATCTGTCAAAGTGACTATTATTGCCCGAAAAACGGACATCAAAGTCAAATCTGGGAAAAATAAACCCAAGCGAAGTTCGTCTCCAAAGACACCTGAAGCAACACCATCGAGTGATTTCAAAAGTTTGAGAAGTAACGATGTACGTTACATGAACGATTATACTACCGGTACGAATACGACTACTACGAAACAACACAAATCTAAATCGACTCCGAAGGAAACTTCAAAGGCAGCTACGCCGAAATGTGACATTTTTGTCAGTATTCCGCAAAGTGGTCATAGATCTTCGAACTCCTCAGACGATAGTTCAGAAAATCTATCGCTGGCGCAACTGAAATCAGCGAGCAAGAAGAACAGCCATACTGTCCAACTGAAGCAGAGCACAAGCCTTGATGAGTCTCTGCTACCCAAGCTGAAAATAACTGTTGCTAAAACTTCACCTACTGCAAAAGTACGAAAGTTGAGTTCCGACGATCGTCCTGTAGAACATGTGGACTTAACTACTTATGCAAAGCACATTGGTTTAAAACCAATCAATCAGCCCAGCGAAGAGAAAAAGGACATTAAGTTGAAAATTGGTCCAGGTAATTCGCCAAGCTCGTCAGTGTCATCTTCCTCGGCATCATCTCCGCCATCTGCTGCAGAATCTGGATTTGTATTCAATACAGATGCTCCAATATCAAGCCACAAGAAGCGCAAAAAGGCAAAACATTCCAAAGAATCGAAAGAATCGAGTAGCAAGAAAAGGAGACTTCATGCTGAGATATCTTCTCCTGCTGCGGAAGAAAGCCTAAAATTGAAAGTTAAAATAACTGGTAATCCAAAATCTTATAGGGCCGAGAGAAAAGCCAGTTCTAGTAGTGATGAGGTTGTAATTACCTCTCCAGTTGTCACAGAAGCATCCAGTTCAGCGACTAGTTCATCTACGATCAGTAATGCAATGAATAAAGAATTGCAGAAACCACCAACCAACTCTAAGCCTATGGTAAACATACCCATCACCCTCAAAACGCCTTCAAACGGGTCAAAGAACATTGCAAGCGCTATCAAAACAATTCCCGACGTGCAGCCGACAAAAGATGGAAAGACAGCTAAAGAGGCAGTCGCACAAAAATCATCGACACAAAAGTCGGTCACGCCAACAGTAACAATTCCAATTTCAAAGCCAGCTTCACCGAGGTCGTCAACGGTTACGAATTCAACACCAGCTCCAGTTACATCAGTTCTAACTCCGAAACTGCAATTAACTAAAATACAAAGCATTCAAGACACAAAACTACATGCCTCTCCTCCATTACCGCCAAGCTTATTTAAAACAGCTCCTATGGCATTGCAACCATTAGGGACGGTGAAAAATTCAGTCATGCACCAATCACGCTCAAGCTTACCAGTAAGCGAGAACACCAACCTAAGTGGCAATAGACTCACTCCTGTTGCGCGAACGACAACACCTTTTGCTGTTCCGAACGCACCACGAAAACCAAACTCGCCTAATTCACCGAAACTTTCACCGATTTGCACAATAGCAAGCGCTGCTAATCGACAACTGCAATTGAAAAGGTCTGCGAGTTTAGATGGAAACCCTTCGTCCATGGCAAAGCAACAAAAGGTAGACCAGGAAAAATTCATCAGAAAGACACCGTACACTCCTCCGTTGAATAAGCTTTCGAATAGCCCTGCAGCAGCCGCGACTACACCTACGGGCAACGGTATTAAAGCTCAACCACGAAATTCATCAATTGCCGTGGTTACAAATCCTACACAGAAGCCCCAGCAGCCACCTTACTATACTTCACCAATGGCTAATACTTACACTCATGAAATTCAAGCGAAGAAACCGACTCTCATAACATTACCTCCTTCTTCTATCAGTGTTACGAAAATGCCGGACACTAGTGCAGGAAGCATAGTGCAATCGTCAACAGGTTTGACAATTACTCCGCAGCAGCTAACACCTCCTCTCTCACACTCCGCTCAGCAGCAGAAGCCTGCTCTCGAAATTGTTCGAATTCAGTCAAACATTCCTCCAATTGATCAACAGAAACCGACAGTCACTAACAACAACACAATTAAACCTACTCCGCCCAAAACTACACGACCGCTGCCTCCCACAATTCCGCTGGTGAAGATTAAGCGTTCGACAAATCAGATAAACCCACTGAAATCAACGGTGACTACAGTTTCGGCGCCAATACAACAACAGGCCTTACTCTCAATCAATAACATTACAAAGCCAGCAATGGAGTCAACTGCATCTAAAACCTCTGTCAATGGAGTCAGCAAATTAGAGCAAAAAGTAATCGACGTTGATCAGGAGACATCCAAAAAAGTGACCAGCTCGAAAGTGACAAGCGTTTGTGATACAACTGGGGTATTAGATCTCTCCGGAAAGTCATCTCGCAGCCCTTCGCATGATAAAAACTCGCCACCACTAACTCCAATCTCACCCAATCAAAGCCAGTCATCGGTTGCACAAAATTCAGCCGCGAACAACATTGAAGCCGCTTTGAACAAGATAAAGCAGCAAATGGCGCAGATTTCTCCAACATCTACAACTCCCACTAGCACAATTCCCAATTCAACGACCATTTTGTCTACAGTTTCAGTTACGACATCTTCTTCAACTACACAGGCGAGTGCCAAATCTGAGGCATCCTCGAATGATACGCACACCAGCATAATGTCGCCAATACCCGCTATAGGACTTAACAGCACAAACCTACAAAATTTGAAAATGCTTTCAGAATCAGCAACTTCGCGTGAAAAAATTGCGATTAAAAATCAGAAACCTCTGTCTACTCTGGCTGTGCCGAAGCTAAATGAGATAAGTAAAGTCAGGCAGCCAGCCATCGCGGTTCGCCAACAAAATGCATCTGTTCGCAACATCCCCAATCCTTCGGCTCTGACATTACGAAATCAACAAGTTCCTATGTTGACGAGCATATCGAAAACATCGACAACGACTTCTAAAACAACTACGTCAACTTCTAATACGCTAACAAGTGGAATTTCTGCGGGCTTGAACGAACCCAAACCGACGGGACTGTCCTCGAACTTTGAAACGAAACCTCAGCCAGCTTCACCTTCAACGAGCGCCACGGTTTCACCATCAACCTTCACGAGTTCCTTGGCAAAAAGTTCTAGTCCTGCGGTTTCCACAACTTCTAGCGCCTCGTCCGATGCTTCTAAGCTTCTCACATCCAAAAAGAATTTCAACATTGAACAGGTCGCTGCCAGTTTAAACATGAGAGCGGCTGCTGCTGCGGGGGAACGTTCGACTATAGCGAAAAATGTACCCTCAACAACGTCACCTTCAACCACTTCCTCAATGTCTTTCATATCACCTTTGACTTCTCCGTCGTCTGGACTGTCGACAACCGCGTCAACAACAGCTTCTTCGACGGTAACATCTATTTCCCAGACATCGGTGGCCTCAACCACCACCAGTGCATCAGTGGTCAGCACCACCACCAGTGCACCGGTAATCAGCGCAACGACAACATAATCACTGGATTAATTTCGTGCTGTCGAAAATTTAAATACTCCCCCGTTCTCAGGCAAGGATTGCAGTATTGTTGATTCGAACTATTGCGTCAACACAAACAAACACTACTCTCTGTTATGTGCCCAGTAATCTCTTTATACCTTCCTCTAAGTCTAAGCCAAACTAGTTTATAAGTTGTTAATAGTAATCCGAAGCGTATGCAAGAGGCTAACTAATCCTTTGTCGTACAGAAATCCCCTCGGGACAGGTGGATATGCAAAATTTCATTTCACGGTTTGACATTCATTGAGAATGAATTGAGTTAGTTCTGAATCTAATCTGGGCTTCCAGTGTAGTCTAAAATCCCGTTGATAGCATTCTTTGTTTTATGAAATATGACGCCTACCCACTTTCTGCTGTTTCTCGTGAACATTCTTCTAGAAGTTGACACTTGTTTGTGCAGGAGTGGAAGGATTGCGAAGGTAATGTACATCAAGGCGGGACATCAATCGATAAATGCAAATTGAATCGATTCTGCCTCTCCAGTTTGGCATTCTCCATTGATGTACAGCAGGTGTACCCTTTACCCCTTTCAAACTGGTCCTCATGTCTCTCTTCCTTTTCTTTGGACACATATTGTCTATGGCCCGTTTGCCTATTCTTCCTCTCCCTTGCACTGGCTCACTTTCGTAAGACTTTTTGTTCAGTGGACCAAACAAATGGGAAAACCGCCTGAAAAAGCAACGTATTCCCACTAGAATTCTAGAAAATGTGAAAATCACAAAATCGGTGTCTAAAGCTTCCTTCTTTCTATCTACTCCCGTGATGTGATGTTATTGCTTTGCAGCTTCACATCTCAATAATGACACCTTCCTATCTGCTCTGCCGTATCTGCTTTGTTCAAAGACCGAAAAAAAACGATTTGGTGTTAAGAAAAATGTAGGAATAAAAAATTCATCGAAGGCCTGATGGCCTGATAAAATATTTAAAGTAACAGCCAGATGTAAAATTGAAACTGTTGTGATTCGGGGGAGCTATCCGCTGCCAAGGAAGATTACAGGAAAAGAGCCTTGAGTAACTTTCTCGCCTACCACCCCCACTGCGCCAACTTCCAAGGGAGCTAAAGTTGTTTGACTTTAGGCTGTGATTTCTACACGAATAGAGTATGCATATCTACTGGCTATAAGTCTAGTGTCGAAATGATATTGAAAGTCAACCCCTAATGCAGCTTGTCAGGGTCGCTCTTCCTGCCGGCAGAAGAAAGTTGAATTTAAGGAGGTGTTCCATTGCCTCTGCAGACATTGATTATTAAATTATTCGATGTTTAAGATGATTACATCGAAATCGTTAATATAGGCGTAGACGGGCCTAACTTGATTGCACTGGATTTCCATAATCGATTGAACATTCAAAGAGTCGAGCGTAAAGTGCCGAGCACGTGTTTGTATTCGGTTTAATAAGTTGCTTGTTGTTTCTATATTGAGATCGTTTGAAGCCTTTGATATGACTATAAACCAATTTATAACGTTATGACACAACTGCACCAACTCTTATCTATTCGCCCTTGGTTGAGCCGGTTGCATTATAATCCTTCCTGCTATTAGTCTTCTTAGCCCCGCCGCTTTTTGTCAACAAAAGTATAAAGGTGTCACTCACTTTCCAGAAGGGAGACGAGTTTTCTTGTCTTAATTTCGCACTCTGCATTGCGTTAGGCGGATCATTGTCCACTCGAAGCAGATACGGCCAGAAAATTGAAATCATTAGGTATGGGGTCCCGAAAATTGACCTAGCATAGTCTAGCTTGCGCCAATTCTGCAGATGCAGATGTATACTTACGTTATAGTTACGATGGTTAGAAAGCTATAGGTCTTTGTAATTATTCTGACGATATAAAGATTATATCAATAACTAGGTGATATAGACCAACGTTTATAAACTCTTTCGTACTCATTTAGAAATAATACGAACACACATCTGGCACCCTTAGTATGGAAATGGCAACCAAAATTTAAAATAAGAAAAGGGATTTCAATAACGAAGGGATATGAATATTATTGATACGGAAAACTTTATAGTTGCAATATAATATGTGAAACATACTTAAACGTTTATATAAGTCTTTAGTAATTACTCCATTTCGTTTCAAATTATGTAGATTGCTAGGTAAAGTGTAAAGTCTGCTTGCCCCTTTCATTTTTGATAGATTGTTTAACGGCATATACCCAACTTATTTTCCAAATTAGCTTTTTTGGTGGAATTTCTCCTTGGAATTAGTTGAAATTTTCATGTAAATATAACCGATAAGCATATATTCATATACGATGCTATTAAACTTAGGAAAATTAGACAGTTATAGATATAATTACCTATAAATATTTATGTTAAACATTTATAAGGAACGGTATTTAAAAAAAACAATATAAATTTTAGCATCCTCTAGATATAAACCATGCGAGAGTAAGAAAAATTATTTAGGCTTGTGTAGATGTGGATATGTTTACATCAAATGAACGGCTTTATTCTGATTATGTAGTCCCAACTAGGCAAAAGAATGCTAGGAATGTCAATGGAAATCACTTTGAATTAAAATTAAAACGAAAACAATGAAGAATGAAGTTGTTCCGTTTGAATTACAACTTTGTTGATACATATGTATTATATTTTACTTGTGAAGACCTTACGCAGATTCACTGTTTTGGAGGCGCTTGTTTCCTATAAGTTTATTGAATTTAAATCATTTATTTATATTAATGATGAAACAGAAGAGAGATAATAACAGTGTAACTTATACAATATAGTAATTATAAGGATACAGTATGTACTTGAATATATTCATTAGTACAAGTAGTAATGCAAAACAATAATATTGATAATTATTATTCTAAAGAGTAAATAATTATGAAATAAATGACCATTTAGAAAATGAACTTATATACGCCGAGTTTTATTTAATATTAATCATAGTAAAGTTAAATTTATATGCAACGTAACGGTAAGTGCGTCAAAAGAGTTAGCAAAATATATACCAAATTGAAGCTGACGGAGACTTATGTTGAAACGATTACTATCATCTTTTACCGATTGTTAATATAAAGCACTCATACAGTGGAAACCGGATTCATTTCGCCGGAGATGAGGCACCAAGGAAAGAACCTGAATTCCAAATTGATTATTTCCAAGTTGTTACAATCTCGGCAGATGCCGAATTTTACCTAATACTAGTACTAAGTGTGAAGCATTTAGGCTCGGACGATCCTACCTACTTAAAAGATGACGTCGCGCTAGTGGTGATGGCCAATGCTGGGTTAATGAGAGAGTGTCGATAATTCCAAGAGGCTCGCCTGCTCTTTCTTATAAAAATAAGCGCGTAGCGGGTCGACTTGGCGGTGATGTTGTGCCGACACGTCAACCACGCCCCTACCTTCGATGTCCCGAGGCAGGTTCTTCCGCTTTACGGCAGAGTTTGGATGATGCGTTCGAAATTGGGAAATAGTAGTCCGTATCCGCCGCTGGACGTTTTCCAGACCGATTTTCGTCTACGACCATATTCCAAATGCATAAACCAATGGAGGAATAGCGAATACATTTAATGTGTTTATTTTATTCTTCCTCGAGAGATGCGATTTCAGTACCGGCTTTACACGTCGCAGGAATACGGACAACAGAGCATCCTTGAGATCACCAACTCGAGCATGAGTTCCTTGCAGATTTCCCAGGTACTTGGAAAAGTCTCTCTCGGTCATAGCTTGGATGTGGAGGTTACCAATTCTATGTGTGGCATGCGGCTCGTGATGACCTTTGCGCATGGCTTGAACTCTAAACTTGTCTAACCCAAATTCCATCCGAATATTACAGCTAAACATGCTTACTATTCACAACAGATTTCTAAGGTAGTCTCCAGTATCAGCATACAGCTCGATATACATAAAGTGTTTCAGCTCGCACTTAGCCTGTAGGCCATGTTACATTGGAAAACCATGCCCTTTTGCATCATTCAGTAGCCACAGAAGGATGTTCAGTGCCATACAAAACCAAAGGGACCTTAATGAATCCCCTTGGAAGATGAGTACGGATTGGCTCTGAGATGTTGGTATTATTATTATTAATTTATAGTTGGTGTCTTGGTAGATGTCAGATTTCAGAAGTGTCAAGCAGTTATTCCGAGCCTACCTGAAGACCAAGTCGGGAAGTCGCAAGCTAAAGGGCGCAGGTATTCAAGGTTTTGTGTCTGCATAGATGGACCCTTTGTAAGTAGCTAAAAGTTTTTTTCTCGTATTTCCAAATTCTTACTCTTATGTTCACCCAACGCCGAAAATATTTTTTGCATTTTTCTTCATACAACGGAAAAAGAATCGTAGATACATGTTGCTTGAAAATATTATCTGCTACGATGGGGAAATCGCAAGCCCGACACTTCATGTATAAAAGGTTTTGCTGAATATTTATGTAAAAATATTTAGGTACACAAATCCATATGGTACTCACATTTGAATTATCGATGCTTGGTCCATAAGGGATGTTGCTATCATCCATCATGTCGAAAGCATCTTTTTGCTCCCGTCTACGTCGAATCCTGCCTTCTTTAATCTGCTTTTTACCTCCCCGCTCCGCTCGGCTTTTCGTGCCCATTTATGTTCGCCTAGTCCACTACTGATTCTCACACTTTTCATGAAGGTTAGTAGAGTATGAGAACTTTCATTCAAGGCACGGGCGGCCACATAAGCTGCAATTTGAGATTTTCCAAATAAGTTGGTTCTCTCTTTGTTGTTCTGTTCAAAACCTGCGATACATCGCTTCAGGAGGGCATCTTTGCTCAGATCAAAATATCCTTGGGAAGAGCACTATACGTATGTTCGAAGGAATCCAATGCAATAGCAGCTGCAGCCTTTTGCCATTCAAACCGCGAGTCCGCGTTGAGTCATATATGACGGGTTGCTCAATCCGCTGTATCTTCCTTAGTTTTGCTCCGAATCATCTTAAATTTTCACACAATATACTTGAAAAGTTCTTCATTCATCAAACCAAATACAGAAAATGCAAAAAAAAATTAAAAACATTAGCCCCTCCCCTCAAATTCAACGTGCAGCAATGAAATTAACCGTATTCGTGGCGATTTATAATTCCAACCTTCCTACCGAACAGACACACAGATGGACAAACAGGCAGCAAACCGATTTTTGTTGTTTTGTTTTCAGCAAAACCTTGAAAATTACAATAAATGGTATATACGTTGGGTACACCACATTCAATTCCATGTGGTACTGACATTTTATCTTAGAGAATAATAATTTGAGGTGACAGAGGTAACTTTGACCTATCATAACGTTATTCATGGTAGGATTTACACTAAATTAGAATGCTGCTTCCTATTAAAAACTATAATACTGCAAAATTTTATGGATCTAGGATGAACTCAAAGAGGGTTTGTAGTTAATTTTCAAAAAATTATAATTTACTATTATTAACTTTATCGGAGCAGATATCGTAACGGAGAAAATTTTGGAGCTCAGATTCCATGTGCATAGATCACCATAATTTTTTCCAGATGTTTCGGTTGTGTAATTTCTGAGAACGGGTCCTTGAAGTATGGGGCCTTTTTCGGACTCCTGCATTTCTTCTATTAGTGACCAATGTTAAAACTAATATCTTCTTTGGAAATCATATCTCGAGACCTATCATTTGACATCCTACGTGGTTATATTCTTTTAGGTGTATTGGAATTTAAGTTAAAGTTAAAATCTATTTCTTAAAACCGATGGTACATTAAGGTATGGCATTCGAAGAATATTATGTAAAATTTTCATGAAGAAATATTAAGAAATAAGGCATGACAGCAATTATTCGGAAGCATTTCAGAAAAAGTAGGATTGCTAGATCCTCTCAAATCAAAAAATCAAACTTCTTTCGTTTGATTAACGCTTTCCCTAGATAACGCGCGGGAGGATTTTCCGAAAATTCAATTTTTCGCTTTTCGCAAAAACGCGCAAAAAATCGGCTTATTTATTATCACGAAATAAAAAATAATATCAATTTTGAAAAAAAAAATCTGCAGAGTTATGTTGTAAACTAATTACAGAAATAGCGTTCACAATTCAAAAAGGATAGGTGCAGTAGTTTTGGAGTTATGAGGGGCACCGACTTCGAAAACGCGTTGAAGTTTTAAATACTAAAAAATTTGGAGTAAAACGTTCATAAGCGAGTTTTATCGGCTTAGCTCACACTGAATGTGCTAGGTACATAAAGGGTGTTGCCGCCATCCATGATGTCTAAAGTACCTTTTTAAGGTTTTGTTTGTAAAACAAAACCTTATTAAAATCGGTTCAATGTCTGTCTGTCTGCCGCGCACTTTTCTCAGAAACGGCTATACCGATTGACACGAAATTTGGTGAGACAATAGGAACTGTGAATGCCCAGACATTGAGTGAGTGATATCCTTTTACGTTGAACTTAAAGGGGGTCCAGATACATGCAAAAGGAGTGGGTAAATTTTTTTCACCGAATATAGTACTTTTCGAAGCTGATCTTAGTTTTGACATTTGTTAGAAAGGCGGGGAGTGGGAGGGGTGGAAATTGATGATTTTTTTAGTGGGTCCATTCTCAGAAACTACCCAACCAAAAAAATCATAAAGCTGCCTCTCTATGGTATCCACGCCCCAAAATACTCTCCAAATCGATATCTGCTAAAATTAAGTTAAAAATAGTATATTATATTTTTGGGGAAATTGAGTAAATACCCCCCTTAAGTTTATCCTAAAGTTATAAAAGTAGTAGTATAGAAAATAATATAGAGCATGTTGTCCCCAAGTTTGATCAAAATTATATCATTACTAACAAAGTTACAGTAGTTCAAAATTGACTTTACCATTTAAATTTACTGCAACTGAATATCACACTAAAGTGAGTAGTCTGACATGCTAAATGCATACATATATATTGGGCTGCGTACAAGTGAGATAGTTCTGCACACAAATATACTCACAGAAGAAACAAACAAAACCTTTCATACCTGAAGCGCCGAGCTTCCGGTTTTGCAACTTGAATCCTGTCTTCTTTAGTCTACAATATTAGAGAAATGGGGTCTCCCCATGATGCAGTAAAATTTCATTGACGTTCCTTTCCAGCCGTTTTCACTTGGCGCAACTTGGTGGTCAAAAGAAATTTATAATAGTCTGCCGTGACTGTCTGATCTTGAGGGACTTCCCGTCTTATCATCATCAGAAAAAATACTCCTTTCCAGCCGTCCGGACCCAGTTTCGCTTTTCTTTCGCCCAGCGCCGTCGCCTTTTCTCCATGACTTTTGTCAGTAGAGTATTTTTGGTAGGCTTTCGCACGCTCATCTTGCACAAGTTTTGTGTGAAACAAAACCTTGTTAAAATCGGTTTACTGCCTCTTTGTCTGTCTTTCTGTCTGTTCGTACGTCTACCTGGCTGTCCGTCTTTACCCCCCTTTTCTTGGAAACGGTTGCTCCTATTGATACGAATTTAGGAATTATGAATCGCCTTGCATGCAGTGAAAGATCCCCACTAGTAGTTTGCAAAGCTGGTCTCATTGTTAAGGTTTTGTGTAAAACAGCAAGAATGTTCAATGTAATTTGACTGATTTTGAACTAAAAGATATGGTTTTAATTACCACAGCGGGAGGTAAGAAGCATTGCTTCCGGGATAAAAAAGAATTAATAATAAAAAAAAATATCAGAAAATTCAAAAATTTTTGCATGTTAGACTGCGGTTTCGTCCACGCTGCCTTGCCTCTGTCCTTGGAGTAGCAACAAGGTGATATTTGCTTCCTTATATAAATTCAAAAACACAACATGTGTATGAATTATATTCAGGACGAAACCGTCGAATACAACTTCAGGCCTGAAGCCGGCCTCAGCTAAACTACATTTTTATTTAGAAATTGTTCCCTTCATCAGTGCTAAAAGTCTTGCAGTCAACAAGCGGTTCCCGAAATATCGGTATTTGCAAATATAATAAATAACACAAACAGAAAAGCAAAAACAAGTCTTAATTAATTCAGATGAAAGGCATGTTGCTCGACGTCTTCAGTTTGTCAGAGAGAGAGCGAGAAAGAGAAAAACATTTTATGATCTGACGAGTGCGGAATTGTGTTGCATGGTGGCAGAGGATCCCGCAGTTACGTAAGACGCCCACTCTACTCCTAGGTCGGACCCTAAGTACGCATAAAAACTAAGTACAGCGGCTCAAGCATTATAGTGTGGAACTGCTTTTCATTCTGTTGTAAAGATCCAATACATTTCATCCTAGCATCCATGCTTCCAAATGTTTATGTGGATACACTGCCAAAGGCTATGCTCCCTTATGCAAGTGTGGAAATGCTAATAATATGAGTCTTAAAGGAAGATAATGAGCGAAAATATAAAAACAAAAATGCAAAAAATGCTTTGAGAATAATAGCGTGAAGTCGCTAAAGTGGTCAGCGCAATCATCAGACCACAATCCTAATAAAAACTTAAGGATAAATGTTAAGAATGCCATTAGTGATGTCAAATCTTTAAACAAGGAGTGTCATTCCTGCAGAGCTATGCCAATGATTTGTCGACTCAATAAGCAATGGATGTAAGAGCATAAACAAAAATCGCGGTCATGTAACGAACATTTACGTTCTTATTTTCAAAAAATTAGTTCTCCCAACTAACTCTATTTTTTGAGGACAGTACGCGGTGGTATTTAGCATCGAATTTTATTTTCAAATCAGATGATATTTCAAACTGATTTGGATACATGCCCCAGCAACAGATCGAACTACCTACGTTTTCCGCTTTCTTCCCCTTATGTTGACTTTAAACGTTATGAAGCGCTTTCAAACCATTGTGTCTGCCTACTATTTGTTTTATAATCTTTCCCTCCCTATGTAACTTTACCAGGAGTTTCCTTTTAGATGAAGAACAATATTATTCACGTCCCATTTTTGATAATTTTATCTGAAATATGAAGTGGAATTACATTCTTTCCATAATTAATCCTCATTTTATTTCTAAAAAAATAATTTACGCATTCGCTATTATTTTTTTCAGCTTTAAATGTTCCTGACTTGCTTTCACGATGAACCATTATATTATAACTGCTACTGTAAAACAGAATGGGAAAGAAAGTACCATTATTGCAAATTTTTTTCCAATTCTTGTTAACCTAAACTAGTTTTGACAAATATCTATTATGCTGGTCGAAATAATTATTATGAGCTTGTTCCTATTATTTTCTCCACCACTGTATATGTATATCCACCTAAATTAGACACCAATCGCAAATTTCGAACGCATATACATATATGTATGTCGCGAATGATTAAGGCTGATGCAAATAATTACAAAAAACAAGTCGAGAAACCGGAAGCTGGGCGCTTCAGGTATGAAAGGTTTTGTTTGCTTCTTTTGTGAGTATATTTGAGTGTAGAACTATCCCATTTGTACGTAGCCCGTTATGTATATGCCATTTAGCATGTCTGCAGTAAATTTAAAGGGTAAAGTCAACTTTGAGCTACTGTAACTGTATTACTAATAGTATGCTTTTGATCAAACTTGGGGATTATATGCTTCGTATTATATTTTATACTACTCCCAACTTTTATAACTCTGAGATAAACTTAAGGGGGGTTTTATGCAAATTCCCCAAAAATATGGTAATATAATAATCGTTGGCGCAACAATCCATATTGGATCAGGGCCTTGAAGTGTGTTAGAGCACTTCATTCAAGACCGTAACGGTACACTACAGTAGACTGTAGGAGGCAATGTGGTCAGCATTGCGCTCGTCCGAGATTATTACACTGATTTGATTCAGGTACTCATTCACAGCTGAGTCGACTGGTATCCGACGTCAAATCATGATACAAATTCTACTGCCACCAGTGAGATTTGAACCGCGACATTCCGTACGACAACCTTGTGCTCTAACCACTCAGCTATCCGGACACATGGTAATCTACTATTATTAAATTAATTTGAATAGATATCGATATGGACAGTAATTTGAGGCCTGAGCACCATATAGAAGAAGTTTCATGATTTTTTTCAGATTTTTCGGTTGGGTAGTTTCTGAGAATGGGTCCGTTGAAGAAATCATCACTTTCCACCCCTCCCACTCCCCGCCTTTCTAATAAATCTCAAAACTAAGACCGGTTTTGCAAACAAAACCTTAAAAAGATAGTAGAGTATCTCAAATTTGTCACTTTATGTGATAATCATATATGTCGGTCTATTGAGAATATGTATGGTGCAGTACTATTATGCCTTATATGATCGCCAAATTTGGTTTTCTGGTAGAAATTTCTAAATTTCTAAAATATAGTAAATACAATTATCCATTTATTTGAGCCGACACTTCAATAGTATATACTTTGAGGTCTAGATTTCATATAGGTCCACCATCATGATTTTTTTCAGATCTTTTGATTGGATAGGTTCTGAGAATGACCCCAGGTGCGTACATTTTGTGTCCCTTAGCTTTCAGCCGATTCTGGAAGTTGGATTGGTTTTGGAAAATAGTAATTGAACTTTTTATTTACATTTTAAAGAATCCTTTCCTTGGCGCTATCTGTAATACCTCTCACCAGCCGAACTTTTGGAATATGGACATCAGTGTGCACTGTCATGAGAGAATTTGTGATCTCGAGAAAATCATTAAGACTAACTAAGCTAACCCTGATCAATGTGCGACAACAAATTAAAGCAGCAGAATCACTAACATGCATTTGTTTCAGCCTGGCTCTGAAAAAAAGTATTCCGCGATGGTTTCGCTCGAAGCTCATGTATTATATTTCTCGGAGACTTGCGCCGTTAGCAAGTTGCGGTAGTACAGACCCAGTTTTTGTAATAGATAAGTTGCTTCAAAATAGTATAATAATGTGATAATCGTTGATGTTGAATTGGTATTCGATTTGCAGAGCCACCGTTTCCAGATAAATTTCGAAATCCACGCGGGTTATACAGGGTGCGGCAACATAACTTCCTTTTTTCAAAACTCAATAAAAACTATTGTATGCATCGGAAAATATTTATTTATTTTTTATAATGTAGGTACATGTCTAAAGTTTTTATTTACATTGTTTTGAAGATCAAAGCTGTTAGGTGACGTCCCCCATTCTCCATACATTGTGTAAACCGATTTCTGGCGTTTGTCATGACTCTTGTTAGCATAGCAGATGTTATGTTGGCAATTTCTTCTTGGATGTTGGTCTTCAAATCTTGTAGGGTTCTTGGACGGTTCACATAAACACTGGATTTCAAAAAACCCCATAGAAAAAAATCACAAGGGGACAGATCGGGAGAGCGTGCCGGCCATTCCAAATCGCCTCTAATTGAGATAAGGCGCTCTGGAAAGTGTTCCCTCAAAACAGCCATCGATGCTCTTGAAGTGTGTGCTGTTGCACCGTCTTGTTGGAACCAAGTGTCCCCCAAATCCAAATTTTCTAGTCGTGGGAAAAAAAAATTCTGTAGCATGTTTACATACCGGTCCGAATTCACTGTCACTGTAACCTCATTTTCCTCAAAAAACCAGGGACCAATAATTCCAGCTGAGGAAATTGCACACCACACTGTGACTTTGGGTGAGTGCAAAGGCTTTTGATGCAATTCTCGAGGTTTGGTGTCAGCCCAGTAGCGCATGTTTTGTTTGTTAACCGACCCACACAAATGAAAAAAACAATAGCCCCCTAGGAAACGACATCAAGAAGAAGCTCACACGCGTTCATCCGAGAATTGAAGTCACGTTCTGAAAGTTCCTGCGCTATCGCCATCTTATAGGGATGAAAATGAAGATCATCACGAAGAATTCTTCTCACAGAACGATCGGATAGTCCAAGGGCAGATGCGTGTTTGCGCGCAGAACGCCGTGGCGATCGCAACATTGACGCTCTCACCGCTTCAATGTTCTCAGGTGATCTAACGGGCCGAGGGACTCCAGTTCTTTCTTTTGTCGCACTTGCAGTTTGTCTGAATGTAGTGACCCATGTAACAATTGATTTGCGGTCTGGGACGGGAGCCAACGGGGCTAAATTAAAGCGATTCCGAAATGCACGCTGTGTTGCAATAACCGAACATCCGCTTGAAAAGTAAACCTCAAGGGCAAAGGCACGCCCCTCACTATTCCAACGCATGATGGCGACTGAACCGTGTCGGGACAAAACTTTACAGTATCCCCTCTTGAACGAGACCACTAGCGCTCCGCTATGACATCAACTAACTGAGTGGCGCGCATTTTAAAAAAGGAAGTTATGCTGCCGCACCCTGTATTTCAGTATCGATTGAAATGCCGCCATTTTTTCTGCAGTTTGCTGTTGCCGGAGGAGTACAGCGTAAGTTGCAGACAAATTTGTACGAGAGAAGGTGCCAGAATGCTTCAGTCAGAATTAAGCACCTAGAGCGAGTTCTAAGATATATTTTTCGAGGATGTCTTGCCCTGGGTTACTTACCCTCCTCTCGGCACTAGGCTAAGGTAGTCTACATATCGAAACTCGGGAAAAACGACTATTTAAATCGAAAAGAAATTCAGACAAATCAAATGCTTTTCATGTTTGGATTTCAAAACAGATTACGCAACTCAGAGAGGCGAAGGAACCTTTGACTGCGCACCTTTCGAAACATTTTGTGATACCGCTGTAGAGCATAATGTCAATGAAACTTTAGTGGATATATGCTATGCTAGACAACGGAACAAATTACAGAACCAGTGAACGGCTACCCCCAAGAAGGTGTAGTACTGCCACTTCTGCAAAGTATGTTTGCCGACTCGCTACTGCGTGAACTGTAAATGTCCCTAATACACGCCCAAGCTTATGACGTGGCCGGTAGCTGTCGACCCAGATTTTGGAACGGTGTGTGAAAATGGCATGGCCTTTCAGTAAATTGAAATAAAATCCCCTTTCAAAGATAAGGGCTACAAAACTCCAATTCTCGGATTTATTCTAGACGAAGAAGCTTCTTTGGAGTAAACTTATAGAAGTAAAAATGAAACCAGGACTTACAGCCTATGAACCGTTCAGACAAGCTTGTGCCACAATATGGAGACTTACGCCTCAGGTAGTAATGTGTATACCAGTTGCTGTCATTAGGCGGATGTTCGCCTAAGCATCAGTAGTGTGGTAAGTTAAGGTGAAACAAAAGAGTTTTTACTATAAGTTAGTCTCACTGCAAAGAACTGTTTGTTTTGCCATTAATGGTACCATGAGCACGGCATCCGGCGCAACTCTAAACGCATTACTCAATTTGCAGCCCTTGTATTTATTTATTCAGAATACCGCAGCTCATAGACTTATTCGATTAAATCTATGATAAAACAACGGACGTGATAGACACAAAGCATTGGAAGAGTTTTTGAGAGAATTGAATGCAATTTTCACAACGCCTTCTGATCCTTGTATCCCCATCTGTTTGGTGCAAGATATAAAGTCGTCACCGAACGTAGAGAAAACTACGACGAACAAAAAATGCGAGGCCAGATATACTGAGCCATTCTACACCGATGGCTCAAAGACAGAAAAAGGTCCTGAAGCAGGAGTCTAGCTGCCGAATAGAAATGATAAGTGAGCTTTTCCCTTAGTACAATTTGCAACGGTGTTTCAGGCTGAAGCGAAGATCATTGACGAGCAGGACAGGAAGGCAGGTATATCGCAATCTGCAGCGATAGTCAAGCTACATTGAAGGCGTTGAGCAGTCCTCTGTTCACCTCAAAAGTAGTTGAGGAATGTAGGAAACGATTGAACTCTATTTCTAGATTCAATATGGTAGGATTACTCTGGGTACCTGTTCATTGTGGTATGAGGAGAAACGAAATTTCGGATGTCTATTCTACAAGAGGCTTTAATTTCGTCTATACCGGGACCCGAACCAGCAGAAGTGTCAGTTTCATTGGCTAATGCTGCCACCAAAACTGGGAACAAGCTTCCCATAATGGCAGCTGGCAGATCTTAATGCTGCAAAACACACCAAATTTTTCCAGTCAAGATCAAACGAACATATTGCAATGTTTATCCTGTCGAAAATAGGAAAACTTTCAGAAGTATTGTGGTCATTTTGACTGGCCATAATTCACTAATGGGAATGAATATGTTGGGAATAGAGACTCTCCAAATGATACGTGTCCATCCTGTAATGAGGAGGCGAGATTCACGGAACATTTCGATGTTAGTGCCCCACCTATGCACATCAGACGGCAGATTTTTGGTGCTGATCCGCTCCAGCTGCCTGACACCTAGGGCCCTAGTGCTCAGAGGTTCTCCCTGTTTGAAAGTGGGTAGGCTGCCTCGTAAACATTGAGTAACTCATGTTTTTATTCCAGCAATTTCAATAGTGACAGTATATACTTTGTTGGCGTCTGAGAAATCGGTCGGGAAGCATTTTCTATCTCAGTTCTTACGTAGACAGCAAGGCCATCAGCTGATGGGATACTATTATTAATAAGCAAAAGGCTTCAATTCTGTGAGAAAAGTATTCATCATCATCAACGGCGCAACAACCGGTATCCGGTCTATGCCTGCCTTAATAAGGAACTCCAGACATCCCGGTTTTGCGCCGAGGTCCACCAATTAGATATCCCTTAAAGCTGTCTGGCGTCCTGACCTAACCCAATCGCTCCATCTCAGGAAGGGTCTGCCTCCTCTTCTTTTTCTATCATAGAAATTGCCCTTATAGACTTTCCGGGCTGGATTATCCTTATCCATACGAATTAAGTGAGCCGCCCACCGTATCCTATTGAGCCGGATTTTATCCACAACCGGACGGTCATGGTATCGCCCATAGATTTCGTCGTTATGGAGGGGGCCAAAAATTCGTTATCGTAGGTGGGTGGACTTAAAGAGGATCGTACCTCTTGTATTTACCTCTGCATCACGGATGGCTTTCTCGAGGGCCAGGTTAAAGAGGGCGCATGATAGAGCATCCCCTTGTCGTAGACCGTTTTTGATGTCACATGGTCTTGAGAGTGATCCTGCTGCTTTTATCTCGCCTCGCACATTGGTCAGGGTCAGCCTAGTCAGTTTTATCAATTTCGTATGGATACCGAATTCTCTCATGGCCGTTTTACCCTGGCGAGAATAATATTATGCGTGGTGAGAATAATCTTATGCCAGTGAAATTGGTTAAAAAATGCGGGTCTGTTTTCTTCCTTTCATACACGGTAGGCTTGAGTATCGGCTACCATCTAGTGGTTTCTTAACGGTTGATGGCATTTCTACTCAAACAAACGTAGGTTTTGTTGAATATCAAGGCAGAGTCTCAGAATACACGAAAATGAAAATAAAGCTTTTTAAAAGAAGAGCCACCTGTTCAATTCATCTTCAATAAATTCGTGGTTCAGAGTTACATTTATTAATAATAATCGTTGGTGCAACAATCCAGATCCAACAATCCAATCCAGAGATAGTTACATTTACCTGATCTAAAAAACAATAAATATTGTCGGTACTCTTTTCCATTAAAGAATCACTTGGTAGAACTATATTTGATCAAAAAAGAGCAGTCCGGGTGTTTCTAATTCTAATTTATTGCCAGTTCAATGATTTTTGTGAAAGTGAACCTTTTGATATCGATTGAAGGTTTGTATATTTGTATGTGTACTGGGATACAATCAAGCTTGTCTCCTGTTGACTTCTTTGTAGAGAAGGAGGCTTCTGTCAGTAAGCTACTATACGCAGCTCAAGAGAGGCTTTCTAAAAGTGGCATTATGATTGGGATGAATGCTAAACTACGTCGTACTGGAGCTATTGGACATATTGAATACAGCTACAACAATGCGGAAAGATTTATGGACTGCTGAAACTTTCAGACCCTCGTCATTTTCGGTACACTTCAGATAGGTAAATATGGTCTTGTCAATTAAGTTTCAAATGACCGATAGCTATTATCGAAACAAATTAACTACATCAGCAGTAGAAGTTGTCCAAACGGACCATTTTGTACGTGTCCCTACTGGGTCTTTTCGCAGGGGGAAGAAGCATTATCATCATAATCAACGATAACATACTTACATAACAATTGGTGTCCGATCTGCCTTAACTCCAAACATCGCGATTTTTCCCCGAAGTCCATCAATTATATATCCCTAAAAATTGTTTGGCGTCTTGTCCTACGCCAACTGTTCCTTTTATGGTTGGGTCTGCCACGTCGTCTTTTTTTACCACAGGTATTACCCCTATAGACTTTCCAGGCTGAGTCATCCGCACCCGTACATATTTTGTGACACATCGCAACCTACTACTTTTTATGCACAACCAAACGGTCGTGGTTTGGCTCATAATTGTCACCGTTATATAGGCTAAGCAATCGTCCATTGAAGAGAGCATACGAACCATTTCAGCGTTTCAGAATATCGCGCAACATTGAGAAAACATAAGCTTTAAACAACCCATCCAAAAATATTGATGAGCATTGGACTGTCATCAAAAGTGAAGACTCTGGTGCGGATAATTGTGTCGGCCACATTCTGAAAGGTTGTTATAAGATGTAGCTGCCCTCATCGACTCCGATAGATAAACGTAAAGAACTCAGAGCTGACCTCGTGGAGGCGATTAAATGCACGTAAGAAACTGAAAGCTGATAGCTGATTCGTCACCGTCAAAAAGGAAGCGCAGCGTATTGGCGCCGACTATATTACTTACCCCGCACAAGACCAATTCCACTATCCAAATATACCACACCACCGAAGAGTTTGCAGGTGGTTATAAATCCTTTGATGATCTTGTGAAGGACGTTAACAGTGGGCTTCTCATCTGCATGATGAGCAACTGAAGAGGGGTGAAGAAACACTTCACTACGATTGTGAATCGTATAGCACTCGGTGAAGTTGCTTTTGTGGATAACGTGACGAATCACGATAAATGCAGAGACGGGCTGCCTTGTGCCTACTTTCGATTTCGAGAAGGCGTAAATAGGGATTGCAGCTTAAGTGGCTTGACTAGAATGCGTATTCCGGGGAAACTAGTAGCAAGAACAGATGATGGCACAAAATATCACTCACTGCACCACGGTTGAAATCTGCGAGGAATTTGCAGACTAATGCAGAGTCAGCCAGAGTCCCATTTCATCTCCAATTCAATTCCTTCTCGTTGTCGGTAATGTTCCATGTTTCGCGTGCTACTTTGCTCCGAAGACGGCAAGGGCTTTAATGGATCATTTCATCTTTCGTCGAACACTTTGACTACGTTGATGAGATCTGTTTGCCCTCATGGACCTTACCAAATGGCTGTAGATTTAAAAAATGAGGCAAGCAGAGTCGAATTGAAGATAAATGCATTAAAACCAAAACTCTCAGTCTGACTAGTCATCGCCCCCTTTCTATTTGGTAAACAACAGTTTGTATATTTTTCTGTATATCTGTTTCAAATTAAAAAATCGACATTAAATTGAGGTTGTGATACCATATAGGAGCAATAACCATTAGCTCCAAGGTTTAATCAAGTCATAGCTGTGTCGTGCCATGGAGGTATTCCGGCCTGAGATGATAACAAACGAAGAACTTGGTCGGCGTACGGGCGATATCCGTGGACTTTTTGTTGAGAGAAAGAAAGTGACAGTGGAAAGGTCATATATTGCGGAAGAGTGAGAGCATTTCAGGAGACTGTAAAGGGAGTTGGAGCGTGTTGGCGTGGTTAAGGCGGTATGCATGTTTTTGGCAACTATATATGTATATCTGTTTGTCTGTCTGACTGCCGTGTAATTTGGTAAGCATATCAAAATTACTAGATGTTACAGATACAGTGGACAGCAAAATGTTATGTTGGGTCTAAGGCTACTTTTGTACATCTGCTAAATGAGTCGGACCAAATGACGAAAGGAGGAACTTTTTCCAGAAGCATTATCAGATTTGGACGACACCGAGTTTGAAATTAGCGTCCAAGACATGGGAAGCGAAAACTAACTCGAAGGTGACACCAAAAATGAAGAGAGAGCATTGCACAGTAGCGAGAAACTTTAGCACCTCTCACTTTTCATTACAAATGCGCAGTCTTACAGGCCCCGCTTCGGATGGATCTGTATAAAAGTTGATACTTGTCGCCGTGTCATATTCGATGAAAAATGCTAGACCCTCGATAGGAACAACAAACCTTTTTCTTTCCGTTTGGGTTTAATTCATTCAGGCTCCGGAACTTTTCAATTTTCCAAAACAGGCGTCGGAAAATCGTCACGCTGCTTTTCATCTTGGCTGCCAATTTCCGAATTATTTTACGAAAATGTTTTTTTCGAAAGAGTCCCAGGTATATCTTCGCACAGTTAACAGCTTGGACCAGAGCGAGACCAACCGACCGAGGTCCACCGAATATGCTCAATCAGTCAATATTTCAGTCACTCAAAGTAACAATTCTGGGAAAAAGTCACGCAGAAAACCCTCAAACGGATTCCGAGGCATTGATAAGCTGACCCTGGGAACATTAAATTGGGAAAACTTGAATTTTCAACTTTGTCTGATCCTACTGCTCACTATCATTACTTTGTTGGATTCAGAACCAGCTGTCGGAACTGCGATTTAGTTTCTAAGGAAAAGTCAAGAATTGACTTTGTAGAGTCTCTCCTGGAAATAATAGGAACTTCCCCCGTGTTGATTGACTAGAAGTATGGAAACAAGTGGAAACTGGACTACTAATAAATATTTTTCTCTTTCAGTAAGCAGTCAAAAAAGGTATAAGCATACAACTTATATTAATTAGTAGACTAATATCTTCCTAATGGCTTCCCCACTGAAGAACAATGATACCTTGAGGACCCTGGACTCGGCAAATGGGACTATTTTATAACTTATGGAACACATAGAGTAAGACAACCATTCGTATAAATTCTCATGCTCCCTCCTTCATGATAGGCAGGAAAACAGTGTTTACCCTTCCGATATTGAATAGCATAATTGGATTATATTCGAAATTCCAACAACATATGCTACAAAAGTGTTGTGGACAATCTGAATAAATTCCACGTCCTTAGACCAGTTCATGCATCATCGTCACTTATCTACCCACAGAAATGTGCCCAACAAAACCTAAAAATCGAATTTCAATCCACGTTCGAAATTACAATCAACCTCTTGGGAACATCCTGTTGCGCCCTATATACTCCTCACGCAGACATATCTTGGTCGTCATTCTTCTACCGCCCTTTCAAGTAAAAGGGCTTAGCCACAATAAAAAAAATAAGTCTTCAAGGATCCAACATGCAGAACACCGCCAGATATGTACTGGGTGGAAAGGGACGAAGTTTGGGTTCAAATCCGTGACATTAAAAATCATCTGATAGTGCAGCAGAATGGAAAAATTTATAAATCGATAACGGACTATCTACAATGAAGCTCCGTTCGTGTGTCTGCGCTGGATCCACATAGGTCCTATAAGTTTCCGTGCCTCTGTGGACATGAATAGGCCTATAGAATTCCCAACACAAACGCTTCGACATAATTTTTCATCTAAAAATAAAATCCTCATGAAAAGGGTACTCAAATTGGGCTCGCAATACAAGCAAATGTCTGTTATACACTTCTACGTTGGAGCTTTAAGTTCGCAAGGACAATTGTAATGCATAAAGTCGGCGTGAGGAATGAGTTCTTCTAGTATTGGTGTATTCGGTGTGCGGCGAAGGACACCACACACTCAAAACCAGCTGGTTTCACAGAAGGAAGCAAGCCACGTTGCTATCCACCCACATCAACAAATGCCATGAAAGTAGGGCGAGGGAAAGGTACGACCGGGAGATGAGTGAGTGGCAGTGGAAGTAGCGAGGAAAGGAAACTTGGCTCTGTAGAACTTTCCTTAAAGTTTCGGTGATATGAAAAACAGAACTCAGGGGCGAATACAAAATTTTCGGTGGCATTCAGGATCTAAAGGTTCTCCCCACTGAGGAAAGATGCTCATCCTGCCAAACACAGCAAAAGTATGAAAAGTATCATTGAAAAGTCTTATTATTCCTAGACACAAAACTTCAGACCATTGCTGTTAACAAGACTAGAACCTTTTTAGGGCTCGGAATTAAAACTTTTCCTCCTTAATTGCGCCGTGTACGGTACTGCGTAATCTACTGCTGTTTGCACAATAGTTAGGCTAAAATGGAGGCTGATTTCGGACTGAAAGAAATCAGAAAAATAGATCCACCTTCACGTACGCACTGGCTGCCAACAATAAAAACAAATATTCGAACGTACATATATACATAGTACGTATGTGCAGGGAACAATAATTCTGGCACTTTAGTAGTTGTCGGGGAGCAGGGCCGACTTCTGAGTTCATCGAGCTCACTTTATGGTAACTGGAATAGGATGATTTCAACATACCGAGCGATTAAATTAAATGGATACTTGTAGGCGATTATTGCTGTATGATTGTCGTATGTGCATGAAGTGGAAATGAATAAACACAAGGGAAAATGAAAGGATGCCTTAGGGCTTGGAGCGTAGGGATGAAATGGGAGAAAGTGTTTCAGTATATATATATATATATTTAATATAGAGGTTGATTTAGTCAGAGAAATTAATGGGGAATTGGATTGAATGATTTAGAAGTCAAAATAGCCAAATGGGATAACAAAGTACAATTTCCTAAACTCCATTGCCACTCAAAAAATCCGTGGTAATGAAACCTTAAATTGCATTGTTTTTCTATACTACTCAAATAAGTGTTCTGTAGATGGTCTCGTAGTTAGATTGTTGCAACTAAAGCTCGCGATCAAATCCGCCGCCGGCAGAAAGATTTGTATCACAGCTGGAGTCGAACATCAAGTGACTCAGCTAAGAATAAGTACCTGAATCAAATCAAGGTAATAATATGTAATGCTAACCACCTTGCCTCCTAATGTAGTCTAGAAGTAAAGTGGACCGTTATTATAATAACTTTTAAGCAACATACCGTTACGACCATTGCCCTCTCTGTATTGCGTTACTGGATCTGTACGAGGCGGGCTTTGTGCCACAAAATCTTACTGATATGCATTAAGGCAACGCCTAGGAATTCATGCACTGAATTAAATTGCCCTACCACTTCGTATCTTTGTCGATATTTAACAAGGAAGCAGCCTCGTACCATTACTTTTGTTTTTGCGATGGGCACTGTCGTACGGAATATCCACCGTAAAGTAGTTTTCTGTCCAAAAGTGCAATGATCGTGGCCCGGCCTTCATTTGAATCTGAATAAAACAGAGTTTTTTTTACCGATTGAACCTATTTGACCTATTAGAACAGGCACTATCCTCAATTCGATGAGAAAGGCGATTTAAGTATCTCAATTCAACGCTCTCAGCTAACAATCAGCTGTCATAATGAAATTGCTTCACGCATCAACTTAACCTGTCGACCTCTATGGTTCTGAGTGCTGACCCGTCACTAAAGATAATGAACACCGCCTCGCGATAATAAGTGCGTAAATATTGCGTTGGATAACGTAGCGTAACGTGCTATGAGTATTTCCAAAAGGGATCGATCGATATAGGGTTGCATAATCGCAGGTGGTCAAAGGGTAGTATAGGTCCCGGGGCGAAACGTGGATTGGTACCCACGATGGAGCATAAAACCTGCGAAATGCCTGCTGAAATAACACCAACAGCTCTACTACCAAACCCTATCTCCACCTCCACGTGGTGACCGCTGGGACCTCTTTCTTGACGAAAAGCTGCAGACGGAGAAGGATGAAGGCGAGTCTCCCGCGCCTAAAAACGGGACAAATTGTACCAACTGGTCCTCCAGGTTGGGGGTTGGGTAGGGCTGACAACCCTACACGGAAAACAACTTGTTACGAAGCCACAACAGGAGCCTCGGACTGGACGGATTACACAACGACGGACCCGGCAACGAAAAAGGAACAACGATTTGCGCATTTTCTCATGGAACGTGCGCTCCCTGTACAGAGATGAAGCTGATAAGCAGCTAGCCGATACCCTGTCCCAATATAGGGCTGATGTAACAGCGTTGCAAGAGATGCGATGGACAGGGACCGGTTTCCTGGAGAAGAGCCACTACACCATATATTATAGCGGTCATCCAGTAAACCATGTGCTCGGAGTAGGTTTCTTAGTCAGCCAAAAAATGAAACCTGCTGTTATCGGCTTTGAAAGCATAAGCGAACGGCTATGCACTCTGCGCTTGCGAGGCAAGTTTAGAAATATAAGCCTCATAAACGTTCACGCCCCTACAGAGGAGACTGCAGAGTCGGAGAAGGATACCTTCTACGAGACAGTAGAAAGAACCCTCGAAGCCTGTCCCAGATATGATATCAAAATCATACTTGGGGATTTTAACAGCCAAGTAGGGAAGGAGCCCGTATTCAGGCGATACGTTGGCTCCCATAGCTTACACGAAAAAACAAATGATAACGGACTGCGGACTATTCAATTAGCAGGGTCACACGAAATGGTTGTTGGAAGTACCTGGTTTGCGCGGAAAGCGGTCCACAAACATACGTGGGCCTCTCCAGACGGGACCACTTTCAACCAAATTGACCACGCGTTGATCGAACGCCGCCACCTCTCAGCCTTGATGAATGTCAGAACATATAGGGGGGCCAATATAGACTCGGATCACTATCTCGTTGGCATGGTGCTCCGAGCTCGAATAACAATACCACCTAGAATCCCCTCTGACAATCAGGTGAGAGTGAACACTGAAGCCATCCACAACACAACCCTCCGCGACACCTATAAGAGGGAAATGGATGCCGCAATAACCGCAGTCAACAGAGGACCTGGAGATGAAGCATCAACTAATGATCTTCACAACCACCTGAAGAACGTTATCATGGATACGGCCACAAATATACTTGGCCCCAGCCGCAAAAGGAGTCGGAACGGCTGGTTTGACGATGAATGTAAGCTAGCAACGGAACGGAAGAATGCCGCATACCGAGTAATGTTGCATTCTCAAAGAACGCGGGCACGCGCAGAGACTTATCACGAACTCCGTCGAGCGGAGAAGCGACTTCACAGACGGAAACAGGAAGCCTGGGAGAACCAACAAGTCTGTGAACTAGAAAAGTACAGGGAGCAACCGCACCAGGCGCGGAAGTTTTACCAACAAGTCAGCAGGATGAAGCCTTATACACCTCGATGCTCATCCTGCCGAGACAAAGAGGGAAATCTGATTTCCGACAGAATGGGCATATTAGAGCGATGGGTTGAGTACTTTGATGAACTACTGAACAACCAGAACATCGGCGAGTTGGAGGTCCCGCCAACTGAAGACGACGGACAAATACTGCCACCACCAAGTTTAGGAGAAACAGTCCGTGCAATTCATCGGCTAAAAAATCATAAGTCGCCAGGAGCCGATGGAATTACAGCCGAATTGGTTAAATATGGAGGCGACCAGTTACACCAAGTGGTTCATCAACTTGTGCTCAAGGTATGGGACAGCGAATCAATGCCTGACGATTGGCAACGAAGCATAATCTGTCTCATACATAAAAAGGGAGATATCACACAGTGCAGCAATTATAGAGGTATCACGTTGCTGAGTACCATCTATAAGATATTCTCCACTATCTTGCTAGGCGGATAGCCCCATACGCCCAGAACATCATTGGCCCATACCAAAGAGGCTTCACTCCAGGCAAATCAGCAACAGATCAGATTTTCTCTCTGCGGCAGGCGATGGAAAAACTGTTGGAATATGGACAACAGTTGCACCATCTGTTCATCGACTTTAAAGCCGCATATGATAGCATAGCGAGGGTAAAACTGTACACGGCCATGAGAGAATTCGGTATCCCAACGAAATTAATAAGACTGACTAGGCTGACCCTGACCAATGTGCGAGGCCAGATAAAAGCAGCAGGATCACTCTCAAGACCATTCGACATCAACAACGGTCTACGATAAGGGAGGCCCTATCATGCGTCCTCTTTAACCTGGCCCTAGAGAGAGTGATCCGTGATGCTGAGGTAAATGCAAGAGGTACGATCCTCTTCAAGTCCACCCAACTACTGGCCTATGCTGACGATATCGACATCATGGGAAGAACCACCCGAGACGTGCAAACTGCCTTCATCCAGATCGAGCAGGCGGCGCGAGATCTTGGGCTGCACATCAATGAAGGCAAGACAAAATATATGGTGGCAACGTCAGCACCGAAGACCAATCAACCAACAACATCAAACCGCACTGGTCAAACACAAACACGAACAAGAATAAGGATAGGAGAATACAACTTTGAGACCGTTGACAATTTCTCCTATCTAGGGTCGAAAATCACAACCGATAACAACTACGATGATGAAATCCGCGCACGGTTGTTGTCAGCCAACAGAGCCTATTTCAGCTTACAAAGACTGTTCCGCTCGAAACGTCTCACCATAGGGTCAAAGCTCTTACTGTACAAGACTATGATCTTGCCAGTCCTCATGTATTCCTCGGAAACTTGGGTTCTTAGCAAGAAAAATTGCGAACTCTTGGCCGCGTTCGAGAGAAGAATCCTCCGAAGAATTTTTGGCCCCCTACATGAGGATGGACGATTCCGTAGCCTACACAATGACGAAATCTATGAGCGATACCATGACCGTCCGGTTGTGGATAAAATCCGGCTCAATAGGTTACGGTGGGCGGGTCACTTAATCCGTATGGATGAAGATGATCCCACCCGGAAAGTCTATAAGGGCAATATCTATGGTAGGAAAAGAAGACGAGGCAGACCCTGCCTAAGATGGAGCGATGGCGTGGGCCAGGACGCCAGACAGCTTTTAGGGATATCGAATTGGTGGACCTCGGCGCAAAACCGGGATGTCTGGAGTTCCTTATTGAGGCAGGCCTAGACCGGATACCGGTTGTTGCGCCGTTGATGATGATGATGATAATCGCATTATTTCGAGATAGGTGCCTTCGATGGTATAATTATGTATGCTATTCGGCGCTGATAAGAACTTACTGGATAAGATTGTTCTGATCATTGAATTCGATGGCAGAAGGCCTTATAGACGGACCGAAACGGAGATGGCTGGATACGCTAGATGATTTGCAAGCCATTGTTTTTAATAATAGGATTCCCTTCTAGGTTTTTACTGTCTTACCCTATATAATAATAAGAATTAATGCTTTACCATAAATTTAGAAAAATAGTACTATACTATTATCAGTTTTACTTAAGCAGAAATCGAAATTAGAAGAATTTGATCTTGCGAATCATGAGGCTTTTACAAGGTTATTATTTTTTTCAGATTTTTTGCCTGGGTAGTTTCTTATAATGAGTGAGGTAGCTTTAAATTAACATTTTTATTTTTAACCCTCCCCTCCAACATATGGGATGTTGCAAACAATGTTAAATTTAGGATCTGCATCAGAGAAATTCAGTAATATACTCTTAGCCTTAAATATAAAACATAACACTACAAAGTTTGGTTAAAATTATTAAAAATATTGTATCAGTTCTATGATAAGTTTTCTCTTTTGCCATTTAATAGCAAAATCATAGTGTATAATACTAGATACATATA
Source organism: Hermetia illucens (assembly GCF_905115235.1). Taxonomy (NCBI): domain Eukaryota; kingdom Metazoa; phylum Arthropoda; class Insecta; order Diptera; family Stratiomyidae; genus Hermetia; species Hermetia illucens. The sequence goes on along the minus strand of NC_051849.1, from coordinate 91,733,735 downwards.
CATCAAGAGCTATTTATAAAAAAAAAATTGTATACTTAAATATTGTTATATAAGAAACACACAAAACCCTTCCATACCTTAAGTGCCGAGCCTCCACTGTAAGTTTTCGTGTATAGCGGGCATTCCGCAATCGGGAAATTCCGAAATCAACGTATCCCGTATGGAATTGTAAATATGGTTACCATAGATCGTTTAGTGGCACGTAGAACGTCACATCTAACTTTTGCCGATGACGGTTGTTTTTTCTCCATTTCCCAGTACTCGGGGTCCGTGCATGAGTCAAGCGATCCTTATAAGGATTATCCGCTGTTATATACACTGCCTCCCTGTCTTATACGCACTGTATACTTTTATTGCGATTGGCCAGGAATCTGAACGTACCTTCCGCCGGTTCGCACCCAGTTACGGTGAAAATTATCAAACTGCGATAAGCAGTCTGCGGAAACATCTTTGCTAGAAATAAACTAGTCTTTGCAGCCTCCTGTTGCGGATTTCCTAGGTACCCCATGAAGCTCAACTTGGCCTCGATTATCATCCTCATCTTTAGGTGAATTTGCTCTATATCAAGAACACCTATTTAGTATATAATATTCCTAAATTTTTAATAATTAAGCCCATCATTTGTACATGCCATTTGAAAGTCTACATAATGAGGCAATTTTTCTCAACTTTCCAGGATTGTAAGTTACAGTAATGCAATTTATTTAAATTTTCAACAGTTATATCTTCCAAAAGATGATGATTATAAGATAGATTATAAGAAATGTTATGTAGCTTCCGAAAATGGTATCAGGTCTGGGATGAAATTATTGAGGGAGTGGAAAATTGTGATTTTTTTAGGAAGGTCAAGCTTTTTGACACTATTCAGGAAAAACCCTATAACTGTGTAATGGTAAAAGATAGAGCTCCCATTCCAGAGAACAATTTTCCTCAAACAAGTGGTACTATCCACCATTAAAAATGTACCGTAATAAACGGGACACCCTGTAAAATAGCACAGAAAGAAAACTGGCGCGAAACAGTCTTCATTATTCACAAGGCAGCGAAGGAGTGCTGTTAATTCGTCGAGCGATATCAAGTTATTTTCGATGCTTCACCCATTGACTGAGAGACTGAGAACCTTGGCTATTTTGTGGTTTATCCACAGTACATCTAATAAGTAGTACCCACACTCAATGGACCGAATTTGCGAATGTATTGGGGAAGCTTATCCATACACACCATAGGCCCTAATCCACATGTAGATACTGCTAGATGTTGAGGGTCTACGATGTGTACGGATAAGCTTTTTCAACACATTCGCAAATCCGGACCATTAAGTGTAGATACTGCCTATTGGTTATACTGTGGGTTGATCTTTAATCCAACTCTACAGATGTGATCAGCGTAGTCGAGGAGTTTGAAGAAAAATGCCATATTCCATTGAATCCCCCCACGTCTGCCGGTCAGGGCAGCATGATGAACATGACCGATAACAAGAGCAGTGATCGATTTGGTCAGCGCAGGAGAACGAAACGAAAACCAATTTACTCGCTGTCGGTCAAGCATTCAAGACGTGTACCCTTCTCGGTATCTCAACGAACAGCCCTTTCTTCCACTTTATGGGGAAGATCTTAGAGTCCAAGAGTCCGTTAAAGAGGAAGTAGCAGCGGTGAAGAGCAACATGAGTAGCTCTATGAGTAGACCGGCAAATCCAGCCATTTCAATTGCAAGAGGTGGAACTTCAGTGCGTGCAATAAGTTTGGAAATCGTAATGAAGTGCTCCTCCCATATCTTCAACTGCGCATTATCACAAATGAGTAGTCGGCCGTTAACGTCTCTCATAGCACTTGCGGTCACATGCAAGTTCTTCCATGATGCGATATACGGTTCTGGAGTCATTGTAATCTGTAGCAGCTTTTGCTCCCTTGCCCAGAGCAATAAAAGTGGCCCTTTTATCACAGCACACACGACGCTGAACTCCTGCAACGATCAATGCAACGCCTGAGAAAAGAACCTCTTTTATGGCGCGCAAATGAAAATGCTCTGGCGGATTATTCAAGGTAGGTCTACTCCAAATAAGTGGTCGAATCATTGGATGATTATCCCTTTCGAGACCAATGTCAACCTCTATTGTTAAACATACCCAATTTGATCAGCCTGATTACTCCTACGTTGAGAGTGAGTTTAAACGCAATTGACCTTATGGAAGGCCTAACGGTTGAGCAATGGGCCACCAGTGGCGAAACGGTGGAAGATGCAGAAATCCTCAAACTTCCGATCACTATCATTACAGTCGCCACTACCGTCGGCTTCCTGGCTACCACAAGCGCTACTTCAGCCCCAGAATCGCTCTTGCTTCTATTAGGTAATCCGGTGTACACCAGCATAGAGACGTAAGAAGAAAATGAATACTCTCTAGAGTTACACCATCTAACCCCACAAAGCCCAGCCCGTAATACGGCCTCCAACAGGAGGGATTTTTCTATCTCTCAGTGAGATAAAAACGCGATAGATTAATAGCGAATACTATTAACAAGGTGTTACACAGTTATTCAGACTATAAGGATCGTCACTACTCCTTTCTCAAACGGGCTTGGGCCGTCTTTGGCATAGTTAAACAGTTGGCATTCTAGTTAAAGAATGCTTGAATAAAGTTGTATCAGTAGCACGTATATTGTGGAAAAAGTACATCACATGGAGTAGGCAATTCTCTCCAAATGGTCCGGTCTGTCATCAGGTGTATGGCAAAATCAGGGCTCCTCCAATTCTAAACATTCTAATCTCATGAGCTGCCTCTGCCCTGGACGTTTGTAAAAAAAAAACAGAAAGATAATGTTAAAAAAGTCAATGGAACGAAAATTGTTCCAATTATTTGTCACATCAATTTGAAAAAAACTGATTAGGAGCAAACATGAGTTATGTTTGGCGAAAAACTTAAACAAGTCGGGAAACCGGAAGCTGGACGCTTCAGGTGCGAAAGGTTTTGTGTATTTCTTAGTACGTAGCACGTCATATATCCATATATTATGGGAGAGAATTCACTTTCGGGTCATATTGACATTCATAGTCTTCACTTTTCAAAGAAGCAACAACTTCGACGTATTATAAATTTGTTAGAAATAGTGCGATTTCTATCAAACTTGGTATGATCATGCTCTACATTATAGCCTACATCACTGCAGAATTTCGTGCCACTAGGATGAATTTAAGGGGGGTTTTCAACCAATTACAAAAAATTATAGTAATATACTATTATTAACTTTCTTTGAACAGATATCGGTATGAAAGGTATTTCGGAGCCAAAACACCATATAGTGGCAGCTTTCTGATTTTTTTCAGATTTTTCGGTTTGGTAGTTTCTGAGAATGGTCCCCTTAAAGAAATGATCACTTTCAACCCCCCGCACTCCCCACGTTTCCAAGAAATGTCAAAACAAAGAGCGGCTTAGAAAAGTACTAATCGAGACCTTTAATTTGATACCCCACATGACTAAATTTGATGAAAAAAAATTTTACACCCACCTTTTGCATGTATGGGGACCCCCCCTTCAATTCAACGTAAAAGGATGTAACTCATTGTATGTGCGAGCGTTCACAGTTCCCACCTTTCCACCAAATTTGGTATCAATCGCTATAACCGTCTCCAAGAAAAATGCGTGTGACGGACAGACAGATAGACAGACAGACGGACAGACAGACAGACAGACAGACAGACAGACGGTAAACCGATTTTAATAAGGTTTTGTGTTTACACAAAACCTTAAAAATGTAAATATTTATGATTAGTCTGCAATACTTTTTTCATAAAATTGCTCTTCTGCGATAAGCCTTGCTTTCTCTTCCGCTTTCTTGGACGATTTTGTAATGCAGCGGATATTTCTCACAGAATAGTAAATTATATTAAAAGAAGCACTCTAATCAAAAGAATTATACCTATTGGACGAACGATAACGATAACGGAAAAGCGTGCATATTATCGGGTAATAGCATGTTTAGAGATTCAGGATATGCATTAGAGTGGTGCGATTCATCATCAGCCCTCCTCCAACCATCTCGATCGTGTCCTTTAGTTCCAAAATCCTAGCAGTGATGCGCTGTTTTCGTCAACAGAATCTGCCAGCGCTTTGCCTTTTAGTTGTCGAGTGTCCTCCATACATTGATCGTGGCCAGCCCATTTCAACTTTTTAAGTTTGGTTAATTTGGTAGGGTCGTCGAAAACTTATAGTTGTATCTGATTTGCCATTGGCCGTCCTTAAGTTTGTCTCCTATCATACTCCTCAGTAACCTCCAAAAATATCGACCAGTTTTTCGGAAATTTGTGTTAAGGTCCATCTTTCACATCCGTTGCATAGTACATGTATTATTATCGTTTTGTATACTCGGGGCTCTGTTTTCCTGTGTATGCTGCTTCTTTGCGAGCTGAATATATATTTTTCTGTTTGGCCTCATTTTTCTCGTTTGCCTCATAATTTCCATCTTGTTTTCGTTAATTCGTAGGACAACTTCGTTTGCTGTTTTGTCGACGTTTATAAAAATCTCCTTTGCCGTTGTGAAAGTTAATGTTTATATTGTCCGCAGCACAGGCAGCTTTCGAATAATCTCCACCAGTGCCAGTGCTTTAATCCGACGTTTCTTTCAAACGACTCAGGCCTGCTCCGTTGTGTGAAGTATTCTCATTTTGGTAAGACTTAAGAGTTTTGCTGGGATTCCCAAGTCAAGCACTCATTTATATAGTAAATTTCCGCCAATACTCTTATATGTCTGATTGAAGTCAACGAATATTTGATGGACGTCGTTGTTTAATTCCCAGCACTTTTCGAACACCTTTTTGATCGTAAATAGCTGGTCAATTGTCGATATTCCAGTGAGAAAACCTTCTTGGTATTCAGCAATCGTCTTATCAGCGTACAGCCGATTTCTTCTCTCTTGTATTTTCATTTAAATTTTATAAAATGTACAAGCTAGTGAGATGCCTCTGTAATTTCCGAATGTCCACTTGTCATCTTTTTTGGGGATAGGACATATCACAGTTTTTGACCACTTTTGCGTAATCTGTTCTTGGTTCGAGATGGAGAGAATCAAATTATGGATAGCGATCCATGGATCGATCGACTTAATGAGTTCAGCGGGGATATCATCTAAGCGCGGGGCTTTGTTCATTTTTTCATATTTGACGACTCTATGCGTTTCAATGTTGGCGTTTCGTTGTTTCACTATTGGTTTGGTTTTGGATTGATATCCACGCCTCAAACTCATCGCTACTTTGTGAGCTTGTTTTTTTTGCCACTCGCAATTTTATCGTCAATTTTCTTTAAATTCTTATCAAAATGTTTTCGTTTCTTTTGGCAGCTAATAAAATATTAATTAGCTGCTCGTCGGGGAACTTTCTCTCTTCATCCTTGTACTTCGCTCTATATATTGTCTGTATGCCCCGTTTTTCTTCTCACGCGCTTCCCGGTACTCATCATCAAACTAATTTCCCGGGCTGGGAATCATATCCAAACTTAGTACGCTGTTTTGTTTTGATAGCGCGTTGCAAGTTATACCAGATGTCATTCGTAGGCTTCTACGTGCTATTCTGGAGAATAGGACCTGGTAGAGTGATATAAATCTAGTTTTACTCTCTGAAGCCCTCGTATATTGAACATTCGGAACTCTAGCGCTTCTCCTCCAAATATTCTTGTGAGAAGGATAAACTTATTGAAGGAATATGCCTGGTTATGGTTTCCATTTCAAATTAAAAAACACTTCCACAGGAAAAATATTTTTTATTACGTGGAAACATTCACTAATAATGAGTGGAATTATCTAAATAATTTATGAGAGCAGTACCAGCAAGTGTAGGAATGTACAATATCTTTCGTTCGTTATCACCAGACCCGCAATATGTGCGGTAACATAAAGCTGGTCTGTTGTTTAAATATTTTTTTCACTTTTCTCCACTTCAAAGGCAATTAGACCGTAGCGAATATATACAAACTGTGCGTCATACCACACACATCATCACCGTTTAATGAGATGTGACTGTAAAATGATTGCACGGTGCCGTGTGTTTACAGTAATTATTTACATCGAATTTTTAAGTAATTACCTGTACTGTTGCCCACCTGAACGTCGGCTTAAATCGCTGTGTCTGCATGAAGTTCTTCTCTCAAGACAGATGGAAACGAGGCGGAAAAGCTGCGGCGTCAGCTCAATCAAGTCGTTCGTTAGAAGCAGAAGTAATAGTACCCTGCCCGGGGCACGATGACCCTTCATGGCCTCTCAGCAACTCGGTAGCAGCTTGAATTAAGTTTTCGAAATCAATTAGAGTAAATTGAAATTAGGAGTATGCACACGTTAATGGAAACCAAGGGGAACATGAAATTATTTAATAAATACATAAAAATCATTGCTCTTATGATCAAAGATATGCGGCACATACCCCCTTTATTGGATGAATTTTATGTTTCGAATTCCTTTGAATTTCCATAGTATGTAGGTATGTATAATCAAATCAAAATTTCCGATAATGTCCAACGGTCCAATTGCAACACCATATGTGGAATTTAATGATGCATAATACATGAAACATGGGAACATTCATGATATTAAGAAACGGAAGTGGACAGGATGAAAGGAAAAACGATTTTCTTCCGCTAGTTTGCTTTGAACTTTGTTTTCTGATCGCAAATATACATACGCCGGCATGAGATGAAAAATGGCGCACATTTCCTTCGTTTCATTGATCTTGGCGGCCGATTTGTGGCTCTGTGCGTGGTTTGAAATTAACCTGTCGATGGTGAGATTTAAGAGGCTGCTGCGAATTCTTAAGAAGTCCAAAGAACTCGGCGTTGTTGTTGCTGTCGTTGCGTGGATGCTACACACAGATTGCAGGTGGGTGGATCTAACCGGAATCCCAACGAGGGCGAATGTCTGTCTTTATGTCTACATACGAGTACATTCAGTGGAACAGGTAATACCTCAATTTGGTCCCGTTTGGAAACAATTCTGAAGGCAGAGCTATTTTTGGGCGTTCTTGCTCTTCTCAGAGCATCTGAAGCTACATATATTGTGCGCACAGTCGGCCGACTACCACCAAATATCACTCAGCATTTAATACGATCATTAGGAGGATTAGACGTAGGGTTGGTCGAGTGATTTATGACCCAAGATCCCTAAAATGTTTATTTTTTAAATGGCTGGAGTGGCGTGGTAAACAAACATTCCCTAATGAATACTTCGAGTTTAGTTCTATGATAGAGACTTCAAATGAAGGTCACAATTTATTTGTGTGTGTAAGAATGATTTATAAATTCCAGGATTATCTTTTCTTTGCATGCTAAGTATTTACAAACTTTTATATTTACTCCAGATAGTCCATTGAAAGGAATTTCTTAAAATATTAATTTTCTTTGAGTGATTTAGATACATCTGATTGCTCTGTTGGCATATTTGTTTGGATAAGTTGCACTATTGGTCGAAATTTCAAATATGTACATAGTATCATTCCAGTTTTTCCATTTTTAAATATATATGTAATATGTGTGTACACAGTTAAAAATTCGGGTCTATTATATATAACAATTGAAAGTATAAAGTTCGTTCATTTAATTTTTAATGTTCAAGGGATCACGCTGATGAAATTTCACATTTTTCGATTCATCACATCGGGAATAAGGATTTACACAAAAGAAATAAATACGAACCAAACCAAAAAAAATAATAATTTGGGAAAATTCTTTTGCCCATAACGAGCTGGAATTATGAGGATCTATTGACATTGTCTCGCGCTCCAGAACAGAAAAGTCAGGAAATTCATTTAAAGTGGAAATCCAACTATTGTGCAGTTGTTGAAGTGGTTTGTATTTAGTGAACCTGTGTTTTTTGAGCAGAATTTAATTAATTTTATTTATAAATTGACGTCGAGTATTTTTTAGTGTAATGGCGCTTTGACATGCAAGGCGAGAGAAAAATACCTCAATTGTCCTCGAATTTGTCTTATATTGATTCCCCATATCTCACAATAGCGTCTTCTTTTCGGCGTTCAAAAGTTTCAGGATAAAAAAGAAGATTTTCTGTCATTTCATAATATAAACGAGGTCATACCTCGTCACAGTCACTTTTTGGAATACGTAAATCAATTGCATTTGCATCCATGTTTTTTTAATTGCGATTCGCTTAAGGGGGTCATCCTGTGTGCCGGATCCGTGGAATCGATTTTTTTTTGCATCAATTGTATCTAGATATAGGGTAGAATATATGGTCAAAGTGATTTTTTGATATTTGAAGTCGTTCGGAAATTATAGTGTTAAACACGTGATAAGTCACATGCTAGATTTATGTCGATCGCCTCTCGCTCGTATTTATCGGTCCGAATAACTTCGAATGACTTTGCTAAAAGAACAAGAATTGAAGCCAAAGCCGTACATGTGTTTCTTCAAGAAACCTAAGGTTTATGGACTATGTATAGCAGATTAATGGTCAGTTTACGTTTTATGGCTAAAAATGCCATTCTACTTTTTAAATGCGTTTTTCTCGAAACCGCATGTTGAAAATCGGCTGCCACCATAACCCAAAATCTATGCAACGAAATTCTTTGAAATTTTCACCAGTTATTCAGAAGATATTTCTACGGTCCGCAAAATAGGATAATTGCGATTCATTCAGTACTTTTGTTTTTATTCATTGAAGAAGTCGTAAAAAAACACCAAAATTCAAAAAAAAAGTTTAACAAGGCACCAAAAATTTCGTTTTTAATATTTTTTAATAATCCTAGTTTGCGGACTGTAGTTAAGTCTGTACGTTAAAATGCCGTTTACTTTTTTCTCTAAGATGATCGCAGCCCCATCTAGCGCGGCAGCAAAAAAACACCTTTTTTTGGAGATGGGTATATAAATTGCTCTGTATTTCAATAACGAACTATGCGATCAGGCTACAAAAATTACTATGCACGCTCAAGATATTAGTAAATCTATGAAAAAAAATTCGTATTTGTATCTTCCTCCAGTTCTTCACAAAAAATTTCTAAAAAAAGCCAAAAAAAAACGGCCTTTACATGGGATGACCCCCCTAAAGACATCTCATCATCATCAACGGCGCAACAACCGGTATCCGGTCTAGGCCTGCCTTAATAAGGAACTCCAGACATCCCGGGTTTGCGCCGAGGTCCACCAATTCGATATCCCTAAAAGCTGCCTGGCGTCCTGGCCTACGCCATCGCTCCATTTTAGGCAGGGTCTGCCTCGTCTTCTTTTTTACCATAGATATTGCCCTTATAGACTTTCCGGGCTGGATCATCCTCTTCCATACGGATTACGTGACCCGCCCACCGTAACCTATTGAGCCGGAATTTATCCACAACCAGACGGTCATGATATAGCTCATAGATTTCGTCGTTATGTAGACTACGGAATCGTCCATCCTCATGTAGGGGGCCAAAAATTCTTCTGAGGATTCTACTCTCGAACGCGGCCAAGAGTTCGCAATTCTTCTTGCTGAGAATCTGAGGTCCTGAGTCTCTGAGGAATACATGAGGACTGGCAAGATCATTGTCTTGTACAGTAAGAGCTTTGACCCTATGGTGGGACGTGTCGAGCGGAACAGTTTTTGTAAGCTGAAATAGGCTCTGTTGGCTGACAACCGTTATCGGTTGTGATTTCCGACCCTAGATAGGAGAAATTATCAACGGTCTCAAAATTGTATTCTCCTATCCTTATTCTTCCTGTTTGACCAGTGTGGTTTGATGTTGTTGGTTGGTTGGATATCGGTGCTGACGTTGCCACCATATACTTTGTCTTGACTTAATTGACGTGCAGCCCAAGATCTCGCGCCGCCTGCTCGATCTGGATGAAGGCAGTTTGTACGTCTCGGGTGGTTCTTCCCATGATGTCGATATCGTCAGCATAGGCCAGTAGTTGGATGGACTTAAAGAGGATCGCACCTCTTGCATTTACCTCAGCACCATAGATCACTTTCTCGAGGGCCAGGGTAAAGAGAACGCATAATAGGGCATCCCCTTGTCGTAGACCGTTGTTGATGTCGAATGGTCTTGAGAGTAATCCTTCTGCTTTTATCGGGCCTCGCACATTGGTCAGGGTCAACTTAGACCGTCTTATTAATTTCGGCGGGATACCGAATTCTCTCATGGCCGTGTACAGTTTTACCCTGGCTATGCTATCATAGGCGGCTTTAAAGTCGATGAATAGATGGTGCAACTGTTGTCCATATTCCAACAGTTTTTCCATCGCTTGCCGCACAGAGAAATTCTGATCTGTTGCTGATTTGCCTGCAGTGAAGCCTCTTTGTTATGGGCCAGTGATGTTCTGGGCGTATGGGGCTACCCAGGCTAGCAATATAGCAGAGAATATCTTATAGATGGTACTCAGCAACGTGATACCTCTACAATTGCTGCACTGTGTGATATCTCCCTTTTTATGTATGGGACAGATAATCCCTCATTGCCAATCGTGAGGCGTTGATACCTTGAGCACAAGTTGATGAACCACTTGGTGTAATTGGTCGCCTCCATATTTAACCAATTCGTAATTCCATCGGTTCCTGGCGACTTATGTTTTTTAAGCCGATGAATTGCACGGACTGTTCCTCCTATACTTGGTGGTGGCAGTATTTGTCCCTTCATCATCAGTTGGCGGGACCTCCAACATGCCAATGTTCTGGTTGTTCAGCAGTTCATCAAAGTACTCAAACCATCGCTTCAATATACCCATTCTGTCGGAAATCAGATTGATAATCAGGATGAGCATTGTGGTGTATAAGGCTTCATCCTGCTGGCTTCCGCGCCTGGTGCGGTTGCTCCCTGTACTTTTCTAGTTCTAGTATGATTTTCATATCATACTTGGGACAAGCTTCGAATGTCCGCTCAACTGCCTCGTAGAAGATATCCTTCTCCGACTCTGCAGTCTCCTCTATAAAAGCAGGAACGTTTATGAGGCTTATATTTCTAAACTTGCCTCCCAAATGCAGAATGCATAGCCGTTCGCTTATATTTTCAAAGCCGATAACAGCAGGTTTCATTTTTTGGTTGACTGAGAAACCTATATCGAGCAAATGGTTTACTGGATGGCTACTATAATATATGGTGTAGCGGCTCTTCCCCAGGAAACCGGGCCTTGTCCTTCGCATTTCTTGTAACACTGTTACATCAGCCTTATATTGAGACAGGGTATCGACTAGCTGCTCAGCAGCATTCGGTCTGTACAGGGAGCGCACGTTCCATGAAAAAAAGCGCAAATCGTTAATCCGTTGTCGTTGCGGGGTTCGTCGCTGTAAGGTCCATGCTGTCCGAGGCGCCTTTCGTGGCTTCGCAACATCGGTTTTCTGTGTAGGGTTGTCAGCCCCAACCCCCAACCTGGAGGACCATTTGGTACATTTTTTTCCGTTTTTAGGCGCCGTTTTTCATGACGGAAGAACTCCCAGCGATCACCACGTGGAAGTAGAGATAGGGTTTAATAGTGGAGCTGTTGGTGTTGGTTCAGCAGGCATTTCTCAGATTTTATGCTCCATCGTGGGTACCAATTAACGTTTCGCGCTGGGACCTATATTACCCTTTGACTTTCGAGTCTTTGCATAACCTCTCTTATCTGTACATTGGGAAAATTGCGAGGAAATGAATGAATGCGTTGATATATTACATAAAGCTTTTTAAACATATTTGTTGTTATTTATGAGCACACTGTAACACAAGTTGGTGTGATGCGATCTATATTTTTGAACTCATCGTTTCCTCTCAAGTTAATTTTCTTGCTACCACTTGTGAATTTTCATCAAGGTATATACATTACTTTTACCACATTTCGACAAGAAAAGCAGCTTTGAGATTTTTGTTTCGCTTTGTCTGAAGTTTTTTAATTAAAAATCTGACAAAACTTATTTTTGTAGCATCTTTGCAAATAGGTACATTCAGGGGATACTCTACTGCTTGAGGAATATAGTGCGAAGCTCCTCCTTTTAATTTATATATGTATGCGGTTTTTCATAGGTCAATAATTGGTAAGTTATAATTAAGGCACACTAGCTATTACATGTTGATTTATAATTGTCTATTTTTTTAATTTAGATCGATTACGACTTTAGCTTGCTCTGTGGAGCAAATCCTTCATTTATTGAACAGTTGAAAAAATCCAGCCGATAATTTTCAAGGCAGTTGAAAAAGCTGACAAGCTTGTCTATCTACAGCTTGTCAGCTTCGATGAGTAAAGTACTATTTGAATTTGATTGATAAGGTAAATAACAATTGATCTATAATTTCGGTATATTGGAATATTTGGAATTATATCCAATATTTCGTTAATAATATTCCCAAAGTGGTCCACACAAAATATACCTTCATCTATAGTTAAGGAAGTCAGTATTAGAAAAAGACAGAATTTAAAATACAAAACAAACGTTGTTTGATAATAACACATTCCCTTTCAAACAATCAACATTTTTTGTTTTGTGTGGAAGAAATTATCCATCACGTGCTTGCAATAAATACAGTCGGGCGACCGTGATTTCCCGATCGTGTGCAGGTAAGTAATACGTGTGTCTGCTGAGCAGGTTACCTAGGCTAGGTTAACCTCACCGTGCACTCATCTTCGTTTCGACAACACCACGGTTTCACCAACGTGAGTAGGAAGGACTATGAGAACTCTCTCCTGGGTCAGCACAACGCCTTCAGTTTTCTCTAGAGCTAGGTCGCAGCATCGTCCTTGTATCTGGCCAGATGCGATTTATCGAGGATCTCGAGTCGTAGAAGGCTAGGTAGAAGGACCAAGAACCAAGGATAGATTCCTGAGCCGTCCCGCTTTCGCCTTCATTCGCGCTGCCGGGGTCTGGATGTCGCACCACTTACCACCACTCGACGGCAGTGGCGACTACGTGTGTTAGCCAGTTTTACCCCTTGGACAACTTCCTCAATGGCATTCATTATGAATCGCCCCGATATAAAACCAGATTGTGTTGTTGAGAAGTCTCCCGCCCCACACATTGCGTCAGCCAGCCGTGGCTTGATGAGTTTCTCAAGTAGCCCCGCAGTATCCAACATACTGAACAAACGATACGATGACGGCGCCTCTGGGTCGTCTTTGCCTTTGCTTATCAGCGCAAGTCTCTCAACATTCCAACGGGAGGAAAAAACACCCGCTGTCAAACGGGCGTTGAATGCGCCGAGTAGCAAGCCCGGCTTGTATTTACATACAAGTTTCAACGCTTCGTAGGGAATACCGTGCGGTCCTGGTCCTTACTCTAGTTCTTTTGCAGTGAAAAGTGGGCATTCCTCAGTACTCACTTCTTCATCGTCGCTGGCCTTCCATCTACGCTGCTTCCATAGAACAGGGCGACCAGGTACAGATTTTTTGGAAACTAGCTTATACCCGAGTTGCCACGGCTTTCTGTTTACGTCGTTGATTAGCTCCTGCCAGCAGCGTGCCTTCTTTGTGCTGATTTCGTGGCGAAGTTCTTTTTCGCCAAGCGTCACCTCATATTGACATCCTGCGCGTTGAGCAATTCGACGAAGTCAGAGAGAATTCCTTCGTAGGTTTGCAATTTCAGCCGTTCACCAGTACAGGGATAATTTCCCGGGACGCAGTTTCCCTTGGGAGCCGATGCACTACAAACTAACAGGTCTGTGAGCTCGAGAAGTACTGGCAGCAACCGCACCAGGCGCGGAAGTTTTATCAAAAAGTCAGCAGGATGAAGCCTTATACACTTTGGTGTTCATCGTTCCGAGACAAAGAATAGGCATATTGGAGCGATGGGTTGAGCATTTTGATGAACTGTCCCTGGTCCCGTCAACTAAAGATGACAGACAAATGCTGCCGCCACCAAGCATGGAAGAAACCGTTCGTGCAATTCATCGGTTTGAGAATCATAAGTCGCCAGGCGTCGATAGATTTACAGACGAATTGGTTAAATAAAGAGGCGACCAACTACACTAAGGAGTTCATCAGCTTATGCTCAAGGTGTGGGACAGTAAATCAATGCCTGACGACTGGCAACGAGGCATTTTCTGTTCCATACATAAAAAGCGAACTATCACACAGTACAGCAAATATAGAGGTGTGAATTTGCTGGGTACTATCTATAAGATATTCATTGCCCCATATCAAAGAGGCTTCACTTCAGGCAAACCGGCAATAGATCAGATGATCTCTCTGCAGCAAGCGATGGAAAAACAATGGAATATGCACATCAGTTGCACCATCTTTTCATCGACTTTAAGGCCGTCTAGGGTAAAACTGTACACGGCCATGAGAGAATTCGGTATGTTTAGGCTGACACCGACCAATAGTGCAAATAAAAGCAGCAGAATCACTCTCGAGACCATTCAACAAAGCTCTTACTGTACAAGACAATGATCATGCCAATCCTTATGTATTCCTCGGAGGCTTGGGTTCTTAGGAAGAAAAATTGCGAAATTTTGTCCGCGGTCGAGAGAAGAATCCTGTGAAGAATTTTTGGGCCCCTACATGAGGAAAGACCATTCCGTGGCCTCTATTACGATGAAATCTGTGAGCGGTACTACGACCGTCTAGTTCTGGATAAAATTTGGCTCCACAGGTTGCGGTCACCTAAACTGGAAACTGGAAAATCGATAAGGGCAATATCTATGGTAGAAAAATAAGACGAGGCAGACCCTGCCTGAAATGATGATGATGATTCTGGGCCTAAGCAAAGTAAGATGCAGGAACTCTGAAGAGTAGTCCTCTCCCTCTTGCCATACTTCTGTAAATATGCTTTTGTACTCTGAAAAGCCGAGTGGTAGTAAAGAAGAATCCACTATCCGGCAGTTTCTGGCGGCTACCGCAATATAATGCGCTCTCCTGACCTGGGAGTCAATTTTTGACTTATTTCTGATTGCTAAATTTCGGTTCAGGTTAGAGAGCATCACAATTATGCAACGCTACGTAGAGAGAATTCTAGTGTATTGGAGGGAGATGTTTTCTATGAGCAGTTACCCGCAGTTGAGGGGACGCTTCGTAAAGGTGACATTGTAATCGTGATGAGTGTTCTGAATGCCAAAGTGAGATCTCACAACACTTTTCTCGCGCATGTGATGGGAAAGCACGGTTTTGGCGAACGTAACCTTAGTGGTGGGAAGCTTGTAGATCCCTTGAGTTTCCACCACCTCGTCATTGGTAGCACGGAACCTGTCATAAGGTCATTTGGGTTTGAAACTGACCGACACCGTACGGGCAATCAGATTGATCATTTCGCAGTTAAAATTCGATTTGGGAGTTGCCTTCTGGATGTGCGTAACAAGAGAGGCGCTAACATCAGCCTCGAAAGGGATCACCATCTGATGGTCGCTTACGTTTGCCGCGCAACATCACTCCGCCCCCAGATGAAACCGAGGGGTTTCAGTGACCGAATCCGAAACTGTGTTCCCCATCAGTCCTTGAAGCGAACGCGCCGTTGTTTTGGGGTGCACACGGGCTTCGGCCTGGACAGGGAGACCGTCTTTTTGTGTCCACCGATCTCAAGCTGGAAGAAATGTTCTCCCCGCTCGAGAACGCGGTACGGGCCTTCATAAGGAGGCTGCAGCGGCTTCCGGACGGCATCCATCCTGACCAGGACGTGCGTACACGTGTGCGGTTCTTGGGCGCACAGACAGGTGCGGACGAGTGCTGGGCGGGGGGAGTGGCCTTGATGCTTTGGAAATTGTCTCTCAGCAGACGCAAAAACCCCGACTCTTGAGACCCGATCTCTTGTCGAAGACCGGATAAATAAATAAATTTCGAATGCCGCGAATTCTACCGCGCCATATCACTTCGCCCAAAACATTATTAAAATCGGTGAACGATCTGTCTGTCTGTCTGCCTGAACGGTTACAGCGATTGACACCGAATTTGATAGAAAGGGAGGAACTGTAAGCGTTCACGTATACAGTGAGTTACATCATTCTACGTCGAATTTAAGTGGGGATCCACAAACATGCGAATGGGGATGTAAATTCATTTTTCTCCAAATATAATCGTGTGGGGTATCACAAGAATGGTCTCCGTTAGTACTTTCCGAAGCCGGTGTTAATTTTAGCTTGGGAAGGTGGGGAGTGCGGGGAATCGAAAGAGATCATACCCAACCCGAAAATCTGAATAAACATCAAGAGGCTGCCAGTTTATGGTGCCTGGACCCCGAAATACCCTCCATATCGATATCTGTTCAAATAAAGTTAATAGTAGTTCATTACTATACTTTTTAGTAATTAACTGCAAAACCCCTTTAAGTTCATCATTAGAGTCACGAAATTGCAGGAATATAGGTTATAATATAGATCATGATCGCACCAAGTTTGATGGAAATTGAACTATTACTAACAAAATTATAATAAGCCAAAGTTGTCGCTTCCTTGAAAATTTAAGGCTTTGAATGTCAGTATCACCCGAAAGTGGATATTCTGACATAATATATGAACATATTACGTGCTAGGTAGTAATGGGACAAATGCACACTCAAATACTTTTATAAAATAAATGCACAAAACCTTTCATACCCGAAGCTACCGGTTTCCCGACTTGGAAGGTTGGTAATCAGATAATGTCCTATACTCCTCAATAGCGTGACTGACAAGCTAAATTAACCAGTGTTGGACTCCAAGCATTCAAAGCTCAGATGCAATGTCGTCAGGTTTTGGTATATTTCCGGATTAATTGGTTTGATTGCCACTACAACTTATGTGCTTGTTAGTAAAGTTCGACCGCGTCACCATCACTCGCATTGGCCAATAGAGCCTTCAACTCCAGCCGTGCGCTAACCCACATCCATGATTCTACCGATATCCAGACCTTATGGCATCCCTTCGGGCCATGGGAGTCGACCTGTGCAGCGCTCGAGAAGAGTGCATTTTTGATGGCGGCCCGATGGGCATTGATATTCTCAGGCGTGTTAGGTTATCTGGTACCATGGGAACCAGAGCGGTCTTCTGAGAGCATATGTTCCAAGAGAATTCGCGGAGGATGTGTTCCCGGCCGGGTTATTTGTATTTGGCTCCCTGCTGGAAATTTCATGGTGGTTGTGGCCATATCGCGGGCGGAGCTCCTTGTGCGCTCAAGTATGGTGTACTAATGTACAACTCGGGCGCCAAGTCCCTTAATTTCGGTGGTGTTAGATAGGTTCACATCTGCTGGTATGAATGCTGAACCTGCACTCAGTATAAACCAGTACCAGGGCTCTAATTGTGTCCTCCAAATAAATCCGCATCCGAAGAGGACCGTGGGATCAAGTGTGAAAACCTCAGGAGACAATAATATTTTCCCTATTTCTTGAAGGCGAAAGAAGAAAATACGAATCGTCATCAAGAATTTGAGAGAGACGAAATAAGCTTTTGCACATTTTCGAAAATTTTTTCGCATAACTTTTAAATATATTTTTTTTCTTTGCGATTTGAAATGCGTCTCTTCATGCGACTCAATTCGACAGTTAATTGTTGTTAAAGCCTAAATCACTTTACGGGTTACTGTTCATCATTGCTTGAAGCCATTATTCTAAAGAAAATAATGAGGATAGAAGAGAAAAATGTCCAAAATGTGCATTAAATAACATAATTAAGGAGATACTTCTGCAACATTATGAAGCCTTAAATTCTGTGTGAATTTCGGTGGAACAGCCGTTTTTCTTTCTTAGAAAAGGGAGCACGGTTCAGTTTTTAATCGTATTTCTAACATTTCAGTAAGTTTATTGTATTAACAGGTATTTTCCCATATTTCTATTGCGACTAGAAGCGGATATTTTGTGCCTGTGCTGGCAGTGATAAATAAAACGAGCAAAGTCTACCCAGTTTGATTCAGTGACTTTGAAAAATCAACATTCAATTGAACTTAGCAAAGGAGACTGGCTTGCGGGTTTCTCACCAATAAATCTTCAGACGATATAATTAGCGCGTTGAAAACCTCAAAACATTGAAAAGGCGTAGCTTTCGCGGGAACTAGTTTATCGTGAATTGAATTTGGTGCGTAATTGGAACGCAAACATAAACAACGACTGAACGTTGACTGCTTTGAACTCGATGTTGATCATTTTTGAGTTCACATGCTTTGTATATACATACCCTATTCTATGTGCATTATGTTCATTAAGTCATCACTGCCTGTCATTTCCAATTTTATGCACAGCGTCGTATTTCGACTGAGCCCGATTTCACCGGCCAGCATTGCGAAGAGACTTCGCCTTAGGTGATGAATTATGCTAATCTGCTGAAAGAATGTGTCAACAGTCAAATCTGGGCTCGTTAGAATAAACTTATTTTCAGAAATACAAATCAAAAGTGACAAACCCATGTGCGGCATGGATATGTTTGGCACATATACAACCACGCCACGGGGCAGAGATAAAATTCCGCATATTTCCCAACGTTATGTTTTGAACCATGATTTATTAGCACCAGTGAAAAAATATGAAGCAAATGATGTTTGAGTTCCTCCATATCCATAACTTATTGGTTACAATGAGGTGGAAATATTTTGTAAATGAAAAGTCCTTTCCTGCCAGCAATTTTCAGTTTTAATCATTTCATTGCGAGCTGAAATTTACTGAGCTAAAAATGTTCATATCTACATACAGACATACATATGTATACATCCATTCGATTATTTCCAGGCCATGTTTCTCATTTCAATGAGTACCTAATAAGTGTGATGCAATAGTCTGAATATAAGAAAGGTAAACTCAGTATGAATCAGGCGGGCCTAACAAATTGCTAACTTCGTCATTAAGAACCTATCCAAGGCTTCAGTCACATTTTTTGCAATCTTTAATAACTGCATCAACAATAGCTAACTTCCTAGCACACATCTTTTGCTCACCCTTTTGTGAAGTACAGAAAATTTCGAACATTTCTGTTTGATTTTCATAGAAACTGTGCGGCAGTTTAATTATTACTACAGTCATGGCTATAGAAGTGATAAATATTATGGCAATGGGACAGCGTTAAGGCGAACATAAACATTTGTAATGAATTTCGATAATGATGGTGCGTCAAAGTCTCATAAAATAGTTACCATATAAATACAAGTCGGAAACCGGAAGCTCGGCGTTTCAGGTATGAAAGGTTTTGTTGGATTTTTATGAATCCGCTTTGAAACCAATGTCCAAACTAATATCTTTTTCGAAAAGTACTAATCTAGAGCTTTCATTTGATACCCCACATGGTTATATTGGGTGAAAAAATGTTGTACCCCTCTTTTACGTGTAGGGGAATCCCCTCCTCCCCTCCCTAAGTTCAAAGTGCAGTAATATAATTCACTCCATGTGTAAGGATTTACAGTTCAAAACCTTTTACGAGTTTCGTGCCAATAGGTGAAAGCGCTCCTGAGAAAAGTGAGTGTGTGGCAGACAGACAGGTAGACAGTAAACCGATTTTAATAAGCTTTTATTTCGCACAAAACCTTAAAAAGCAACTTCCCCCCGCAGCCCATCGTCAGGGCCATATTTCTATTGCCTAAGTTAGGCAAACTTTTCAAAAAAAATTCATTGTAAGGTTAAGCGGCCATTGCGATCCCAAATATATTAATATGAATCACCAAAAAAAACACGAAACACCACACACTCAGGCATGGTTCTTCTCCGTATGGACACACGGACTTCATATATAAATTGACCATGGATTTTCTTTTCGTTGGCTAGACTGGCTTCCAGGTTCTTCTTAGGAAATGAATACTTCCGAACCCTACTGGCGACTTGGGAGTAGCGCAGAGCCAAACTTATACAAAAGAACGGAATACAACCCACTAAAATCGTCTAAACAATGGCCTTTTGCCTCCGCGTTTTGCAGACTTTTACGAATCTGAGCACAGCTTCTAGAGGCAGAAAATGCGTAGGTTTTTCGTTGAAGAAAACCAATTGCGGTTACATATAGTCGGTACTACCATCCTACCCTAATTTTTGCCATGTGTTAGTTTAAGGAGCAGTGTCCCATTACTAGTCCTAGCCACTCTAGGTAAACCATTTCTCCATTTGGTTGCGTGAACCCTTGCTATTTTATCCTTCAGAGTAGATTTGACAGTGGATGACTGGATGCCAAATGCTGGCTATGGTGGAACAATTGTGATTTGAGATCCTTGATGTTCAAGTACCCTGGCAGAACTGTTTCGTTCAGTTGGTCATTTTCTAGTAGTAAACTTCACTTATGTGGATAAAATCCGGCTCAATAGGTTACAGTGGGCGGGTCAATTAATCCGTATGGATGAGGATAATCCAGCCCGGAAAGGCTATAAGGGCAATATCTATGGAAGAAAAAGAAGACAAGGCAGACCCTGCCTGAGTTGTAGCGACGGCGTAGATCAAGACGCCAGACAGCTTTTAGGGATATCGAATTGATGGACCTAGGCGCAAAACCGGGATGCCTTGAGTTCCTTATTAAGGCAGGCCTAACCGGGATACCGGTTGTTGCGGAGTTGATGATGATGATGAAACTTGTTGTTGGCTACTCAGTGTAGATGCCCCGCTGTTGAGATTGATCTGAATGGTGCGACCCCTAATTTTTTGTCGCAAACATTCTTCCGTTGCTAATGAAATGGCATGAAACTGCGTCCGGAGTATGGTCGCTATTTTACCAAGGGCCAGTTCCATAATCGGATGACTGACCCCGGTCCGCCTTATTATTTGCCAATTCTTTTCTCTTGGTGCTTACGATGGAGTATATCTTCTTTACAACAAAACCCGAAACCATATGATCAATAAGCATCAGAGCGATCTGACGTTTCCAGGGGATTTCCAAACATACATGGCCATATGCTTGGGTGCGTTGCCATGTGCCAATTCTATCGAGTTTATATGTATCATTAATTGCTTTCCGTTTCATTTCTAAATGAGTATGGGAACCAAGCCTTTGAATCTGCGCCGGCAAAATGCAGACCCGGCCACCAAACGATTTAAGAGTATATCAAAATAAGCTTTATTATCGCTCCAATGAATCCGTTGTGATGAAAGTCCCAGATCTTGCCGTTCTCAATCCAACAACATGAGTGCAATTTGCAAAATTTCTGATATTGTTCCAGGATATGATTCTTCCACGTTACCTAGGAATTGAGATGTACCCCTAAATACTTGACTAGTTGTATCAGCTCGATTTCCATCTCCGCTAACGCAGGTGGCGTGCAACTGTTCCATCTGATGTTCTTAGTGAACGTAACCACCATGAGTCCGTTGCGGAGACACCAACCGTGGAGTATTTGCAGAGTTGCATTCAAAAAGTCACATATTGTATGCACATACTTGTATTCTTACAACTACACCGTCCCCAAATGCTTACGCAAGGACTTTTGAAAACTCCAGCAACCTTAGCAACCATTAACAGAAACCATACCATATCCTAGCCTCGATAGGCTTCCGTCTGACCAATATATGGACGGCTCCACTCTAACATCTGGCAAATCACTTGCCCTCGCGACTAAAGGGTAGTGTGGGTCCCAGGATGTAACGCGGATTAGTATCCACGATGGTGCCTAAAACTGGGAAACGCCTGATAAACCAACACCAACAGCTCCACTAACAAACCCTATCTCCACCTCCAAGTGATGATCGCTGGGCGGTCTTTATTAATGAAAAACTGCAGACGGAGAAGAATGAAGGCGAATGAACGTTCGCTCCCTGTACAAAACCTATTGTGCCCCTTTAGTGATTATAGTATACTTAATAAATATACTATATCGTTCAAGCCTATAACCGAAAGGAACTTTATTATGTTCCCTACTTCCAAATGTTTCAACCTGGCATTATGTATTCTTCCAGATGCCCCAACCTACTTTGCATAAGTTCCGAACTCTGTCCCAGAACATTTGTGGAGGTTTCCTTACAATTCTTACAGAATTTTCAGACAGTGTCCGTACCTACAGGTATTCTTAGCTTGCCCAGACGATAATTTAGCCTGGGGGGACCAGTGAGTATTCTAGCATTTGGGTTCGTATCTCCCCATGAGCGTTCTGGACTGCTTCATTCCTTGTAAGTTCGGCTAGTATAGTTCCCTTAGCCACTCCTCTTCGTTTTTCATGAGCCCATTTCCATCTCCATAGAAGGGCTCTGGTCGTCCCTGTTCCTGTCCTGGGCACCTCCTCCACTGCCTTATTGCCTTCTAACATAATGTGGCTTCGAACCGGAATATCCGAACCTTATTGAGCGAGGATGTTTAGGCTGCTACGAAATTCCCATACCAGTTTGAAACTCACCTGATAGGAGCTAACTGCTTTAATAGGCATTTTGCTGTCAGCTAGAATAGCAATGTTCTGCTCTATAGCTCCTGAATATTCTGAAGATCACCCTCCTTGGCTGTAACTGTCTGTGCAAATGACGAAGAGTCCATCCTAAAATCTTACTGATGCTTTGGGGCATGTTCTCATTATCCCAATGATACACACGGAAGCTTGAAGTTTGTGCAACTCACTGGCTGTTATGCTGAGTTCCGTTGCATTTGCCCAGATTGCCACCCCATAGGTCTTACTATTACAGTGCATATCCAATCCAGCATTTTCCGAGTGCATTCCTTCCAGAGAAGATAAAAGTTCATCCGAAATCAGAATTTTAGAAAATTATCGTTATTATATCGTATTATCTAGCCACTGAATGAAAGATTTGTTAAAATTCGTATTTTTAGAAAAATGGCGACGGTTTTGGTAAAGCGATTCTGAGATGATCGCGTTCAAAATTTCAAGTTTGTGTTTTTCATTTTAAAAGTTAAATACCTGTTTAAATCGAGTCGTCGGTTCCACTGTGCAGTATCGCCTTCCTGCAACTGTGATTAGTGATTCGTAGCCCAGTTTGGATTCCGCCACATTGGATATTCCCATATGTTCCCGTACAGATTAAAACAATGTCATCATCGTAGCCGTGGACCTATATTTCATTGTTTGTTAGCTCTCTTAGGAGTTCGTCCACTACCATACTCCACATTAGCGGTGGTAGTACCCCTACCTGTGGACAACCTTTAGTAGTGTTCATAACAGCAGAGTTTGGCTCTTCTATTTCTTTACTCTTTAACATTCTGCCCATCCAGAAGGCCAGGGTGTTTTCTACAGCTTTACGGAACAAGGCATATGGTGTCTGTGTGTACGATGTGTTGTCAACACTCCTTCGATGTCCAAATACGCTCATAGTGCTAGTTCTTTTTTAAGGTTTTGTGTTAAGTTTAAGGGGGGGGGACGAATGAAAAGTTTTCATTACTCATATATCGATATTACGAGGGCTAGTTGTCCTCTTCTTCAGTACTTTCAAGCTGACCTGTTGTATTGTGGTCTCAAAAGGCTTCCAGACTAATTTGGTTAATGATCTACGTGATGGCGACTCCACAACCGCTAAACTAACCATAAAAAGTCAACAGGGTGCTCTGCATATTTCCTCTATGTGGAACAGTCATCAAAGTTATCCAATATGCCAAAAATACAGGCATGGAGGTAATAGCAGGATGTGATGTCAACGCCCACCACATATGCTGTCTGGTAGGAACCCGTTTGCAGATTCTCATTTTGGGTGATGAACTCATTTTTTTGAACGTTGTCAGGCGAGAGGTCACAGTCATCCACATTACGGTGGGATCCAAGGACATTGTCGCTCTAGTCAATGAGTATCAAATAATAGCACACTCTTGGATCACAGGTGCATTGATTTCGTAAGGGGCCGGTTATACCATTTCGTTATTCGGGAAAAATACAAATGGGGTGACGAATAAAATAGAACTGATTACCCGAGTCACGATCTCTGGGACGCGCATCAAATCCGTTGCTGGAATTGAGAGGAAAATCGTATGATCACGACTCGCATGAGAGAAGCTTTCGAAGAAAACTGTCCACTAAAGACGCCAAAGAAGGTTAAAACATCACAATGGAATTCGGATTTGACAGAAGAGAGTAGAACGAGAAGGGTTCTCTTCAATTGTGTTCTGAAATCTCGTTCAGCCGCTGGCTAGAATCGATATAAAGAGGCATAGAAAGCTGTAAAGAAGAAAACAAGGGCGTCGAAATAATTCTCTGCCCTCTGTTATGGCTCCTGGTAATGGACACCTTGCTATGGCCCCTGCAGAACATAAAGACCTTCGCACAAACATTTGCGGACGATCTAGCCGCAATAATTACCGGCATGGCATCTATCTGGAAATTCTTTGACAACCATCGGGTAGCTCTAATGCCAGTCTATCACATTGTTTCCAGATGCGTTTTTAAAAGGACATACTCAGTCGTAATTACCAAAGGAAAAAATGGTTGATAAATGCCATGAATCTTTTCGGATTACAGACTTAAAAATCTTTACCGATGGGTCAGTCATGGTGGACGGATGGACGTATGGGTTTTCCCAGGTAATCCGATTACGGAACTGGCTTGACCCCTCGGAAAATTGACGACCATGTTCCAGGTGGAGATATATGCCATTTCATTGGCAGCAAAAGACTGTTTGGGACAATATCTAAGGGTCACAACATTCGAATCTATTCCGGCAGTCGGGCAGCATTATCAGCACAAAACAGCAACGATATCTCAAGCCAGTTGATGTGGAGTTGTCATCAGGTGCTGCTGAAAGTTGGCCGACTGAACGAAACATTCTAATGTGAATGCCAGGACACTCAAACATCGCTGGTAATGAGGAGGATGACAGACTGGCTCGCCAAGGTTCTGGATTTATAATGGTGGAACCAGAACCAGCTTCTGGCATTCGGTTATCCGCAACCAAGTCTATTCTGGAAGGTAAAATTGTAATTATTTACGTAGCTGAGTGGAGAAAATTGACCTCTTGTCAGTAGGCGAAAACCATTGTGAAAGAAGCTGGGGCGGCTTGAGCCGCATTTTTGTTGCCCCTTAAGAAGTAGGGCATGAAAATTCTATATGGTTTTTAACGGGACACTACTCTTTACACCATGTGGAAAAGACTGGGGTGCTTGTTTCGGTTATATGCAGCCAATGTGAGAAGGGCGAAGAGAAGGCCCTGCACATCATATGCAGCTGTGCGGTCTCCTCAGATCTCAGAAGAAGACATCTCGGTAAGGCTTTCTTCAATAAAGAATCTGCTCACTCTCTGCCACTGGAAGAGGTTCTTAGATTCGCTAAGGCCTGCGAACGCCGTGGGCAGGAAGCCATTGAATAGGCAACGTAGGAGGATAGTACAATGGGCCTAACAAAGGCTTGAGCGCTCGGAGCTTCGACTCCTCCATTAAACTAAACTACACTTAACGGGCAAGAAAATGCTTTTCCTT
The DNA here is from genome assembly GCF_905115235.1 of Hermetia illucens. Taxonomy (NCBI): domain Eukaryota; kingdom Metazoa; phylum Arthropoda; class Insecta; order Diptera; family Stratiomyidae; genus Hermetia; species Hermetia illucens. The sequence continues at coordinate 91,708,601 of NC_051849.1, read as the reverse complement.
TATTATTATTCTTCTGCTTCCCCTTTTTTTTAGTATTTGTAATTCGACTTGTCAAGACGGGGTTGGCAAATTTTCTTGGCCGTACCCTTGGTGAGAACAGAGTCGAGGAGTTCCCATCACCATCTGGCACATCAAAACATCGATACTTCAAGTTATTGCTGATTGACTTGGATATTCAGGCTTATTTTCGCTAGCAGGTTACCATCAATCTGGATTACATGAACATAGCGACGAAGATGTCTCTCTCATACGAGCCAACATTGATCTCGAATGTCCATATTTGAACATTTGAACATGAATATTGTGTTATGCCATTGGTTACGCGTAACATTTTCCTCAATCCTTTTGTTCAAATTTAGGCGCAGATCGAGTTGCATTTGCCAAACTATTCTACGTTTGAGCAACGCCAGGAAAATGTTATCAATATAGAGTAGTATTTAGGGCTAATTTTTAAACTAAAGTAAAATAGACTGAGGTTCCTACTTTAAACTACTCTACCCTCTAATTATATCATTCAGATAACCTTTTTCATACACAGCGAGGAGGATACTTTTACTATCTTTAAATAATGAACCACGAATCCAACTGGATTCCCAGAAATAATAAGGTAAAACATATAGTCCTAGGTCGGTTTTGGTTAGTATATCTATTGATCTATGATGTCAAGTCGCAACAAATCAGGTTTCGTGCATCATTTGCTAGAGTAAAGGCAAACTCAAGTGTGATGGAATTTTTTGGGTTTTTATTTTAAAATTTCATTGTTGACAAAATTTTCGCGTTTGAGAGATCTATGTTCTTCGTTCCTTTGTATAATAGATTAAGTTCAACAGTTTTTACTTGTCATTTCTCTTACCTCTCCTTCTAAAACTGTGTGTATTAAGACTTTAGAGAGTGTTCTCTCATTGCCTTAATGAAATAGGAGTAGATAACATGACCATCGCCACATTGGAAGGGTTCTGAGTTAGTCTGATCATTAAGTTCTTCAATTATCAAAATATCATCTGAGCCTAAATCGAACTATGGGAGACTCTTGAGATGAGTAGAAAGTGTGGTTCCTCCACAGAAATTCTCTTTCGAATAAGTGATTTATACTGTGAGAATTAGAACGAATCTTGGATGTCCAAATTATTTTCGGTCAACCCTTAACAAGTTGGAGGAATTTGTGTTTCTAGGTTTCTTTGATAAGTAGCATGGCTTAAAGTTATATAGGGTGCGGCAGCATAACTTCCTTTTTTCAAAACTCAATAAAAACTATTGTATGCATCGGAAAATATTCATTTATTTTTTATAATGTAGGTACATGTCTAAAGTTTTTATTTACATTGTTTTGAAGATCAAAGCTGTTAGGTGACGTCCCCCATTCTCCATACATTGCGTAAACCGATTTCTGGCGTTTGTCATGACTCTTGTTAGCATAGCAGGTGTTATGTTGGCAATTTCTTCTTGGATGTTGGTCTTCAAATCTTGTAGGGTTCTTGGACGGTTCACATAAACACGGGATTTCAAAAAACCCCATAGAAAAAAATCACAAGGGGACAGATCGGGAGAGCGTGCCGGCCATTCCAAATCGCCTCTAATTGAGATAAGGCGCTCTGGAAAGTGTTCCTTCAAAACAGCCATCGATGCTCTTGAAGTGTGTGCTGTTGCACCGTCTTGTTGGAACCAAGTGTCCCCCAAATCCAAATTTTCTAGTCGTGGGAAAAAAAAATTCTGTAGCATGTTTACATACCGGTCCGAATTCACTGTCACTGTAACCTCATTTTCCTCAAAAAACCAGGGACCAATAATTCCAGCTGAGGAAATTGCACACCACACTGTGACTTTGGGTGAATGCAAAGGCTTTTGATGCAATTCTCGAGGGTTGGTGTCAGCCCAGTAGCGCATGTTTTGTTTGTTAACCGACCCACACAAATGAAAATGGGCTTCATCTCTAAAAAAAACAATAGCCCCCTAGGGAACAACATCAAGAAGAAGCTCACACGCGTTCATCCGAGAATTGAAGTCACGTTCTGAAAGTTCCTGCACTATCGCCATCTTATAGGGATGAAAATGAAGATCATCACGAAGAATTCTTCTCACAGAACGATCGGATAGTCCAAGGGCAGATGCGTGTTTGCGCGCAGAACGCCGTGGCGATCGCAACATTGACGCTCTCACTGCTTCAATGTTGTCAGGTGATCTAACGCGCCGAGGGACTCCAGTTCTTCCTTTTGTTGCACTTGCAGTTTCTCTGAATGTAGTGACCCATGTAACAATTGATTTGCGGTCTGGGACGGGAGCCAACGGGGCTAAATTAAAGCGATTCCGAAATGCACGCTGTGTTGCAATAACCGAACATCCACTTTAAAAGTAAACCTCAACGGCAAAGGCACGCTCCTCACTATTCCAACGCATGATGGCGACTGAACCGTGTCGGGACAAAACTTTACAGTATCCCCTCTTGAACGAGACCACTAGCGCTCCGCTATGACATCAACTAACTGAGTGGCGCGCATTTTAAAAAAGGAAGTTATGCTGCCGCACCCTGTGTTATACCTCCAAAAGCCCTCTTGAATAGAATTCCTTTCTCCTCTGATTTTACATCGACCGAATTTACTATGACAAAGCTAACGGCCTCACCATTGTTGTCAACCTTTTTTCCCTGCCATTGTGTACCACCCATCTTGCGATCTGTTTAATATTCTATCCAATGTCTGACTTGATCGTGGTTTAAGCAATATCCGATATGTATCTAGTAGACGTGATTGCAGACATTGAATGGTATCGTAATTGCTACTGAAATTTCCGGCTTCTTCCTGTGTCGATGTTACTGTTTTTTGCACTATTTTGTTATTATCACATTTATGAGTCCACAGGATTTCCTTTATAATTGTAATTTGCGTTCTTTGGATGATAGCCAAATTCCAAATTTTTCAAAGAAACACAACTGTACATTCTAAATTAGTTCTAAATTGCAGTCTGGATGTTGTTGTTGTTGCACAATCCTATAGTGTTTTAATGGCATTTTTATTTGTTCATAGCTCGGTTTGACTTGCTATTATTCATGGTAATGAAGTAGCAGGAGCTTTTCTATAGTGGAAATGTAATTTGTTCTGTTTTTCTAATATATTAAAAGGAAACTTTTTGATACGGTTTTCGAAATCAGGTCCAGGTCACAGCGGAGAAGCGCTAGATTGAGTTTACTCTTTTGATTTTCCGAGAAAACGAGTGTATTGTTGGTTGCGATGCTTTTCGTTTTCTTTCCATCAATAGGTACTGGTTATAATTTTTTCCATCATTATCTGAAATAATTCAGACTTGTTTTTGCTTTTCGCATATACCTTGGACTTGTAGCACTGATGAATGGAACAATAATATTACCGAAAAGCAAACACAAGTCTTAATTATTTTAAATAATTTAATCGCAATAAGATTACACTTACACCATCATTAACAATTTTTTCTTTTTCATTTTCATAATTTTCCCCCGACCTGCTTCAATTTGTACTATCAAGTTTAAGCCATTTTGAATTAGCAATGAACCTTCCTTTCAAGATCTTTGTAAATAAAGCCCGTAGTTTTCCTTGAGGAATTGACTATGCTTGCCTTGAGCTACCTCTGAAAGATTTTCATTAATCCAAAATTACAGGCGTTTATGCGGTATGATGTGCTGAAGTGCTTTAGATACCAATCATTGGACACGTTCTGTGTCACCCAAGCCTCTTCATTTCATACCCATATGACCAGGAAATCTTCTTTTTTGTGACCTTTCGCCGTTCGTGGATTTTTTTTATAGTTTTTAAATTTCGGCAAATAGAGATTTAGCTTTGGCCACAATTATCACCTGGCTTAAATGCATTCGTCCCTAATTGATATCGTCAACCAAATTGATGGTAGGCTTCCCATTTTTCCGACAATGGTAGATCGAATCCAACTTAAGTTTGCAGTACTAGTAGATATGCCTAGTCAGTCAGCAATGCACAATTTGTCATGCACATTGTTTAACACTATAATTTCCGAAAGCGAGTATTTTGGAGGCTTTCGATACAGTTGTCGATAAGCAGAGGGCGTTGCCGTTAAACGAATCCCTGTCTGAGGTTGCCTGACGTTTCGGTAGTAATAGATTTTCAAAATTTGGAAGTTGCTAGCTGACAAATTTTTACTCCTTCTAAACCCTGTTTTTGCGACAAGCAGCGAATACTGTAATGACTTAGTAGGATTGAGTGATGGCCAAAAGGCCACTCAAGTTGACTGAACACACTAAATAGAAGCTAAGGCATTAGAGACACCCCGGTTTTGCACCAATTCGATATCCCTAAAAGCTGTCTGGCGTCCTGGCCTATGACATCGCTCCATCTCAGGCAGGGTCTGAATCGTCTTCTTTTTCTGCCATAGATATTGCCCTTATAAACTTTCCGGGCTGCATCATCCTCATCGTGACCCGCCCACCGTAACCTGTTGAGCCGAATTTTATCCACAACCAGACGGTCGTGGCGGCGAAGAGTTCGCAATTTTTCTTACTAAGAACCCATGTCTCCGAGGAATACATAAGGACTGGCAAGATCATAGTCTTGAACAGTAAGAGCTTTAACCCTATGGTGTGGCGTTTCTTTTTCAAACATTTGGGCTGGGTAGTTACTGAGAATGGAGATCTTTTTCGGACTTTCCTACTTCTCATCTTTGGCTTCGGAAAGTACTGATCGAGGCCTTTCATTTGATGCTCCACACGACTCGGTCAAAAAGAATTTTACACCCACCTTCCCTCTCTCTTTTCATGTATAGGGACCCCTTAAACCCAAAGTGCAATCATGTTAGTGCATGGAATGGGTCTCACAAGTACCACGTTCCCACCAAATATCGGATCCGTTTCCGAGATAGTAGGTGAGACAGACAGGCAGGCAGACAGCAAACCAATTTTATAAGATTTTGCTTTACACAAAAGTACCGGCTCGATCGCGCGTGTAGAGGCGGGAAAACCCGAGACCCGATCCGCAATCGAGAGGCATGATGCACGACGGATCATACCCGCATTTGCCGTTTCTCCTGCCTTCGATTTATGTTAACCTGAGAGGAAATGAGGTATTCAAAAGGGTCCTTCATATTCCGGAGCTTGGCTAGCACAGAGCCGTGCAAGCACGTACTAACTGAATGCTTCAGTGGAACTGCATTATTTGTAGGCGGACCTTAGTGGTCAATTTTGCAATTTCTCCAGGTTTTTGGAATAACGCAATCTTTTTGGTTGAATGCGGCCAACTGGGATGATCTTATGATGATGTTGCGCATTATGTTCGGCTCTTTTTATAGAGAAGAAGATTGAACTCGACCGGCGGAGGGACCGGATGGCAAAGGATTCCCTGAACTAACAACTCACTTCTTCCCCCAGCACCCTCCCCCCCTCCCTTTGGTGAAAGAGATTCCCTGACTGATACTCCAAAAACATCTAAAGTGATATTGCATGAGTGTATTCTTTAATCCCAGCTTTGGGCAGTATCGTTAAATGACTTGGTTCGCTGACCTTACACGATCAGCATTTCATCAGTCTGCCTTAAATCAATCCATCAGAAATGGACTGATGACAAACTGAAAGACTGACGTGTTTAATATAAACGACAAAAACCCATTTTTGTTGCATGTGTTTAAAGATCTGAATCATTCAAAGTCACTCAACTTATCATTAGTTCAATCAGACTGCACAACCGCGAAATCTAAAAGTTTATGTAAATGCGGAAAGACTCATTCCGTCTAATCACTTTTTCTGAGGAAGAACTTTAAGTGGATTCCTAATCTGAAGCTCACATGGAAATTATATTTTCGCAGCATAAACATATAATACTTTGAGACTCCCGATATTGCGTGAGAGTTAGAAGATGCACTACTTGTCGCTATGTGCTTCAATATGGTAGGGCGATGATCGTTCCACATTTTCCGCTCTCTCATGGGGGGTTAAGAGAGACTGACGTCCTTTCTTTCTCTCTGTTACTATGTAGACGGTTCTATCTTTGCATGGTCTTCATATATCTATGAATATTCAGATGTGCCACATACGCATTCTGCTTGTGCTTTTGGGAGCGACGAAATTAATATGCTGATAAATTACGTGTTGTCTGAGGGTCTGGGGGAACTTAATCAAGTCTTTTCAATGTCACCGGATTTCCGGAAAAAGATGAGTAGTTATCCTCAAACGTACACATAATTGAGATGAAACATATGAATGTGTGGCAGGATATACTCAGGTGTTTTACTCAAAAACAAACATGAGTCTGGAGGTGTACCTGATCCTAAAGGCAGCAACTTAGGTCAGGACAGGCATGTCACAATCTGCGTCGCTAATCAAGCTACATTGAAGGCTTTGAGCAGTCGTTGGGTCACCCCAAAAATCATTCAGGAATGTAGAAACCGATTGAACTATATTTCTAAATTCAATATGGTGGAACTACTCTGGATATCTAATCATTACAGTATCGAGGAAAATGAAATTTCGGATAATAATAATCGTTGGCGCAAAAATCCAATTGGATCAGGACCTCTAAGTGTGTACACTACAGAATTACAGTACCCTATAGAAGGCAATGTGATCCCCCTGATTTGACTCAGGCACTCATTCACAGCTGAGTCGGCTCGTATCCGACGTCAGATCACGATACAAAAACTTCGGATACCTTAATGAAAGGGGAACGAGGGATTGAAGTGTCAGTAACATTTTCTAATTCCGCTATCACAAAATGCAAAAAATCTTCCCATAAGAACAAGTGGCGACTAATTTTCACTGTCAAAATCAAACAAATATAGAGAAAAACTTACAGAAGTATTGTAGGCATATTGTATGCATTCTAACTGAACCTAGTTCACTAGCTACAAGATGATATGTAACCAACCTGTAATGTGGAAGCGCAACAGCTTCAGCTGCAGCGGGAACCATCATATCCACATGTGGAAATCCTGCGACATATAAACGAATCTGGGATATTCGCTTAGACGGAACGTGCTTCACCTTTAAATCCTTAATTGTCGGCCCCAAAGTAGACTCTCATTGCATCAACATTGCCCGCCTTTCCTCGATTTTGGAGGTTACTGGTTAATGGGCTCTTTCTTTTCTATTGGAAAGCGTTGTTTGGAAGTCTCCTATTTAAGCACTAATTGCAATTTTTTTTTTATGCTAAAATAATTCTTTAATTCATTTTCGCTCACCACACATACTGGATCACAGGGCAACCTTTAACCATTAAGCGAGGAAACCAGAATAGGATGTTTTCAGAATCAATTTTTTTTATTGCATAGATCATTAACTTAGCTGTCACAACCGAGCTATTATCAGATGCAGGCTGGAACGTCCAGGAAGTAATCACTTTACGTCCTTACGTAATTTTGTAACGCTATGTAAATAGCATAATTATAATTACTTGGCGTCAGTCCCTTCTGCGAGTGCAATTACATTTGTTGCAACTGTATTTTTTTATAATTAAGAGAAAGAAATCTTTTCATATCTGAAAGGCGACTTTTCAAGCTATTTTTTTGAAATATCTTCTTCTTGAAATGACTTTCTTACATTTGCCGGAATTCTAACTCAAAAAGTAATGTGGTTTGTCTCCTTAAAAAACACGGAGGTATTACTTAAGTACATTACTGTCAACTTGAAGCCTGATATGAGGAGAACCTTTGGAGAAAAAAATATTTGAATTATAAAGAATTATAAAGATTATAAAGGTTGGATTCGCTCTGTTTAAACAACTCCCATAGGAATGAATGTTTACATATAAACATGTTTGTCCATTTTTTTCGATTTGGGGGAAATTTTCCGTCAGCAATCCGAAATTAGATAAGAATAGGAAAAAATTTGCACTATCAACATTTCAGTCAAATGTACACATATGTACATACATATATTGGAACTCATAATTTTAGATGGATTGCGCCTCCGTCCACAAGCCACAAATAGAAGGGTCTACTCATGTTCGTACGTATGTACAATGCATAGCATAAGTACGTAGTTACGAAAGTAGAAGTTTGTTCTGTACTTAAATGATTAACACGCAGTAAACATCAAATAGTGAAATTACACAATAAATTGCCTACCATATTATGCACGCTTAGGTGATAAGCGTTTTACCAACTGCGGTGCGACTGACGGCTTTAGTTACTTAGCCGGTCTAGCTGTTTTGCAATTTTCCATTACGTAATAGCGCGAACGAACGTCGCACTCACTCGTACTTGAAGACATGTACCGTGGTGGCACGTATAGACACTTATTCCACATATGGATCTAATTACTCCCCTGGTGCTGCGTACTTAAGCTTAAACGGATTCAATACACGAGTCTTAATCTCGGCGGGAAGAAAGGATCGAAATGGAAACGCACACGTGTCGCGTATTCTCCACTATATTAAATTAACACCGTAACACGCAATCTTACCGGCATCTTATTCCTACAGATAAATTTCACACGCCATTAATCATTTTGTCAAGGCGCATTATTCCTTCTTTTGGGACGTCACTGCTTCCTTCACCACCTCTTCGTCCTCTGCTATCCCCTGCAGTCCCATTTGGGAACAGGTTATTCAGGTGCGTCAAAGGTCACGAGGACGTATCAAATATCTGGTGGCGTATTCGGTTCCCTATCATGTTGCCATGCAAAATCGAAGCATGTTCCTCACGTGCTCTTCTTTATATTTGCGTTTGGGATCAAAGATTCGAATTTCACTACAAGCATGCTTATATATTTATGTATGTACCGACAGCATGGAGAATGAAACTTGTGTTGCCCCGTTCCAATGTGGTTGAGGGTTCGTGTCAACTTCTGCGGTTAATCGCTCTAATCCTTCGTGATTGATTCTTGGAACCTTATAGAATTTCATTAGTGAAAGGAAATTAATCGTTGACTTTTAAAAACATACTTAACACTGATATTTACTCCTTCAAATAAGGATTGTGTACATTTGCATATTACTTTTCCGTTTCACGCAATATTGAATGTGAGCCAATAAGTACAGTCAACTGATGTATGTCGCCATTTCTTTTCATTACTGCATACATTTGAACACACTTCCGTATCTTCTTTATAACGAATACTGTTGTATAAATGTTTGATAAGGCAATAAATTATAATATTATACATACATATTTCGATTTGGTTCTGTTGCTGAATTTTGTATTTCTTCTGTTCACTCCTTTTGTGGAGTATACACAGGACATCTACACAGTTTCAGATTTCAATAAGACTGTACTTCAGTTTCATTAAAATCACACCTGATGCTGCGCAAATGATAAGCCTTCTGCTGATGATGACACCAAACTCGATGTTACTCCGCGCATTAACTGTGGATAGTCTGCTTTGGCTTTTTTGACTAAAATTTTACAATTAAGAAGAGACAACATCATTGTAGGTTATTACATAGAGTCCACTCCCAGCATGACCTACGACTGGCTCACCCTAGAAAGACAAAGTAGTAAAGGAGTGTAGGTTTCTCAGGATGTTCTAGAAGAAATCGGACAATATTTCTGGAACCCGGCAACGTATATGTGTAGCTTCTGATTTGCAGAGGACAATGGGAACCATATAAAACTAGAAACAACAGCAAATTATCCAGGTTTATCAAACCTACATGCTTCGTAAAGCGAATGGAAAGTCGATTTTAGAGTAGTTGCAAACAAGGGGAAGTAAGGGTCAACAATATTAATAAATCATCATCATCATCAACGGCGCAACAACCGGTATCTGGTCTAGGCCTGAATTAATAAGGAACTCCAGACATCCCGGTTTTGCGCCGAGGTCCACCAATTCGATATCCCTAAAAGCTGTCTGGCGTCCTTACCTACGCCATCGCACCATCTTAGGCAGGGTCTGCCTTGTCTTCTTTTTCTGCCATAGATATTGCCTTATACACTTTCCGGGCTGGATCATCATCATCCATACGGATTCTTGCTAAGAACTCAAGTCTCCGAGGAATACATGAGGACTGGCAAGATCATTGTCTTGTACAGTAAGAGCTTTGACCCTATGCTGAGACGTTTCGAGCGGAACAGTTTTTGTAAGCTGAAATAGGCTCTGTTGGCTGACAACAACCGTGCGCGGATTTCATCACCGTAGCTGTTATCGGTTGTGATTTCCGACCCTAGATAGGAGAAATTATCAACGGCCTCAAAGTTTTATTCTCCTATCCTTATTCTTCCTGTTTGACTAGTGCGGTTTGATGTTTTTGGTTGGTTTTCGATGCTGACGTTGCCACCATATACTTTGTCTTGACTTCATTGATGTGCAGCCCAAGATCTCGCGCCGATTACCGCCTGCTCGATCTGGATGAAGGCAGTTTGTACGTCTCGGGTGGTTCTTCCCATGATGTCGATATCGTCAGCATAGGCCAGTAGTTGGGTGGACTTGAAGAGGATCGTATCTCTTGTATTTACCTCAGCTTCACGGATCACTTTCTCGAGGGCCAGGTTAAAGAGGACGCATGATAGGGCATCCCCTTGTCGTAGACCGTTGTTAATGTCGAATGGTCTTGAGAGTGACCCTGCTGCTTTTATCTGGCCTCGCACATTGGTCAGGTTCAGCCTAGTCAGTCTTATTAATTTCGTCGGGATACCGAATTCTCTCATGGCCGTGTCCAGTTTTACCCTGGCTATGCTATCATAGGCGGCTTTAAAGTTTATGAACAGATGGTGCAACTGCTGTCCATATTCCAACAGTTTCTCCATCGTTTGCCGCAGAGAGAAAATCTGATCTGTTGCTGATTTGCCTGGAGTGAAGCCTCTTTGGTATAGGCCAATGATGTTCTGGGCGTATGTTTTAGGAGACCTGTCACAAATTATAGATATCAAGTTGGGAATTGAACAGAGAAGTCTTTTTGAGTTCGTTGAATTAAAAAGTAATGTTAAGTGTACATTAATGAAAATAACATATGAATTGTTAATTTAAAAATATCTTAAATATTTATAAGGATTGTTGAAATGAGAAGTGGTGTTAATTACTTAACGAATTACTTAATTGGTGACCCCGATCTTCTCGAAGGTGCGTCCTCTACCATCTCAGAAACTGGCAATTGCACGGAAAGAGTTTGAACAACTCGTTCAACAGGGTATCTGCAGGCCCTCAAACAGCTGTTGGTCTTCCCCACTGCATATGGTCCCTAAGCCAAACGGCGAATGGCGCCCATGTGGGGATTACAGAAGACTAAATGCACAGACTGTTCCTGACCGATATCCAATTCCACTCATCCACGACTTTGCGCATCACCTCGCGAATTGCCGCATCTTTTCGACCTTGGACTTAACCAAGGCTTATCACCAAATTCCAGTAGCTCCTGAAGACATTCCAAAGACGGCAATATGCACACCCTTTGGACTCTTCGAGTTCACCCGGATGACTTTCGGATTGTGCAACGCGGCGCAAACCTTTCAAAGGTTCATTCACTCAGTCCTGCGAAACCTCGAATTCTGTTTCGTATATTTGGATGATGTTTTGGTCGCTTCTTCCACTGAGTCTGAGCACTTAGCCCATCTCGAGTGCATTTTTCAACGTCTCCTTGAGGCCGGTTTAGTCCTAAACGTTGAGAAATGCAAATTCCTTCAACAACAGGTGAGATTCCTCGGACATTTCATTTCCCCTGAAGGAATACAGCCCGACCCAGACAAGGTGCAAGCGATATCAAGCTTCCCGCGTCCAAAGACAGTGATGGAGTTGAGGAGGTTCTTGGGCATGCTGAACTTCTACCGTCGTTTCCTGCCCAAGGCCGCCCATCTCCAGTCCATTTTGAACGCGTACTTGTCTGGCCCCAAAACTAAGGACACACGAGAGATCGTGTGGTCTGAAGAGGCTATCTGCGCGTTTGACAAATCTCGTCAACAACTGGCTGACGCTACGCTCTTGGCATTCCCTCTGCAAGATGCACCCCTAGCCGTTTTTGTTGATGCCTCTGACAACGCAGTAGGTGCTGCCCTTCACCAAAAGGTGGACCAAGTTTGGCAGCCGTTGAGCTTCTTCTCGAAGCAGTTGAATCCCGCTCAACGGAACTACAGCACCTACGATCGCGAACTGCTCGCCGCATACCTGTCTATCAAATACTTCCGTTTCTCCCTAGAAGGCAGGCCGTTCACAGTGTTCACGGACCATAAGCCTCTCACGTTCGCTTTGAAACAGAAGCCCGACAAAGCGTCCCCTCGTCAGCTTCGACACCTGAGCTTCATAAGCCAGTTTACGTCGGACATCCAGCACGTGTCCGGGAAGGACAACATTGTTGCTGACGCTTTGTCTCGTGTCTCCGAAGTTAACATCCCCGCCTCACTCGATTTCTCGGCTATTGCCAAGGCGCAAGTGGATGACGCAGCATTTCAGAGCCTCAAGTCCAACCCCAAATACAAATTTCGGGAGTTGCCCATCTTCGGCTCAAACCTCTCGCTCTGCTGCGAAGACTCGGAAAAGGGACCTCGGCCATACATTCCGGCCACATTTCGCAAGGAAGTGTTCCACGCAGTTCACGACTTGGCGCACCCCGGCATCAGGACAACAAACCGGTTAGTCACCGGAAAATACTTCTGGCCCTCCATGAACAAGGATATCAATTCCTGGGCCAGAGAGTGCATCGCATGCCAAAAGTGTAAAGTCTCCAGGCATGTAAGGAAAGAAGTGGGCTCATTCCCCCGCACTACCAAGCGTTTCCACACCATACACCTCGACATAATAGGGCCTTTGCGAGACTCGCACGGTTATAAGTATTGCCTCACAATCATCGACAGGTTCACGCGGTGGCCTGAGGCAATACCTCTGAAAGACATCACGGCGCAATCATGTGCTGAAGCCCTCTGTCGAGAGTGGATACCTCGCTTTGGCGTCCCTGCAGTGGTCATCACTGACCAGGGAATGCAATTTGAGTCCACCCTTTTCTCCGAGTTAGGCAAACTCCTTGGTTTTAAACGCCAGCGGACTACGGCATACCACCCACAATCCAATGGGATGTTGGAACGTTGGCACCGGACGCTGAAAGCCGCCATTATGGCACGCGACGACCCGTCCTGGACGCAAGTCTTGCCTCTCGTCCTACTCGGCCTTCGAACAACCCGCCGAGAGGAGTTTGCTGCCAGCCCCGCGGAGCTGGTTTACGGGGAGAACCCGAGACTCCCAAGCGATCCGGTCTTCGACAAGAGATCGGGTCTCACGGAGTCGGGGTTGGTGCGTCTGCTGAGAGACAATCTCCGACGCATCAAAGCGCCACCACCCACTCGACACTCATCCATACCTGCCTGTTCGCCCAAGGAGCTGGACACTTGCACGCACGTGCTGATCAGGACGGATGCCGTCCGGAAGCCGCTGCAGCCTCCATATGAGGGCCCGTACCGCGTTCTCGAGCGGGGAGAACATTTCTTCCAGCTCGAGATCAGTGGTCACAAAAAGGCGGTCTCTTGGTCCAGACTGAAACCCGCGTGCGCCCCGAAGCAACGTCGTGTCCGCTTTGTGGATTAACGGCGAACGAAGTTCGGGGATCAGTCGCTGAAACCCCTAGGTTTCATCTGGGGGCGGAGTGATGTGGCGCGGCAGGATTCGCAGCATTCGAAATTTATTTCGAATGTTGCGAGTGCGAGCAAATAGATGGCGCGGATCTATCCACTTTGCGTGGCACGCCAAGGGAGTGGAAGATCTCAAAAAAGTGTGCGATGAATGATTTTGTTTTAGGAGACCTGTCACAAATTATAGATATCAAGTTGGGAATTGAACAGAGAAGTCTTTTTGAGTTCGTTGAATTAAAAAGTAATGTTAAGTGTACATTAATGAAAATAACATATGAATTGTTAATTTAAAAATATCTTAAATATTTATAAGGATTGTTGAAATGAGAAGTAGTGTTAATTACTTAACGAATTACTTAAGAGCTATCCGGCCTAGCAAGATAGTGAAGAATATCTTATAGATGGTACTCACCAACGTGATACCTCTATAATTGCTGCACTGTGTGATATCTCCCTTTTTATGTATGAGACAGATAGTGCCTCGTTGCCAATCGTCAAGTATTGATTCGCTGTCCCATACCTTGAGCGCAAGTTGATGAACCACTTGGTGTAACTGGTCGCCTCCATACTTAATTTATTGGGCTGTAATTCCATCGGCTCCTGGCGACTTTTGATTTTTTAGTCGATGAATTGCATGGACTGTTTCTCCTATACGTGGTGGTGGCAATATTTGTCCGTCGTCTTTAGTTGTCAGTTATCTCGGCAGGATGAGTATCGTGGTGTATAAGGCTTCATCCTGCTGATTTGTTGGTAAAACTTCCGCGCCTGGTGCGGTTGCTCCCTGTACTTTTCGAGTTCACAGATTTGGTTGGTTCTCCCAGGTTTCCTTTTTCCGTCTGTGAAGTCGCTTCTCCGCTCGACGGAGTTCGTGATAAGTCTCCGCGCGTGCCCGCATTCTTTGAGAATGCAACATTACTCGGTATGCGGCATTCTTCCGTTCCGTTGCTAGCTTACATTCATCGTCAAACCAGCCGTTCCGACTTTTTTTGCGGCTGGTGCCAAGCATCTTTGTGGCCGTATCAATGATAACGTTCTTCAGGTGATGTGTTGACTGCGGTTATTGCTGCATCCATTTTCCTCTTATAAGTGTCGCGGAGGGTTGTGTTGTGGATGACTTCAGTGTTCACTCTCACCTGATTGTCTGAGGGGATTGTAGGTGGTGTCGTAATTCGAGCTCGGAGCACTATGCCAACGAGATAGTGATCCGAGTCTATATTGGCTCCCCTATATGTTCTGACATTCATCAAGGCTGGGAGGTGGCAGCGTTCAATCAACACGTGGTCAATTTGGTTGAAAGTGGTCCCGTCTGGAGAGGCCCACGTATGTTTCTGAATCGCTTTCCGAGCAAACCAGGTACTTCCAACAACCATTTCGTGTGATGCTGCTAACTGGATAATGCGCAATCCGTTATCATTGGTATCCTTCTGTAAGCTATGGGAGCCAACGTATCGTCTGAACACTGGCTCCGTCCCTACTTGACTGTTGAAATCTCCAAGTATGATTTCCATATCATACTTGGGACAGGCTTCGAGGGTCCGCTCAGCTGCCTCGTAGAAAGTATCCTTCTCCTACTCTGCAGTATCCTCTGTAGGGGCGTGAACGTTAATGAGGCTTATATTTCTAAACTTGCCTCGCAAACGCTTATATTTTCAAAACCGATAACAGCAGGTTTCAGTTTACTGGATGACCGCTATAATATATAGTGTAGCGGCTCTTCTCCAGGAAACCGGTTCCTGTCCATCGCATTCGGGTATCGGCTAGCTGCTCAGCAGCACTCAGTCTATACAGGGAGCGCACGTTCCATGAGAAAATGCGCAAATCGTTAACCCATTGTCGTTGCCGGGTTTGTCGTTGTAAGATCCATCCTTTGCGAACTCCTTTCGTGGCTTCGTAACATCGGTTTTCCGTGTAGGGTTGTCAGCCCTACCCAACCCCCAACTTGAAGGACCAGTTAGTACATTTGGTCCCGTTTTTAGGCGCGGGAGACTCGCCTTTATCTTTCTCCGTCTGCAGTTTTTGATAAAAAAAAGAACTCCCAGCGATCACCACGTGGAGATAGGGTTTGGTAATAGAGCTGTTGGTTCAGCAGGCGTTTCCCGGGTTTTATGCTCCATCTTATCCAGTCCAGCTATACTACCTTTTAACCGCCAATATTAATAAATAACTTCAAATAAAATTAACCGCATTGCTTGGATATCTCAAATGCATTCTAATCAGTTTTCAATTACAGATTTCTCATTTTAGGAGAGGTCCTGGAAATGTGGGTTGCCTTAAATTTTAACTTAAAGTTTTCGATATATGGGTTGCATTTGCCCCTATATCGTTTCAAAGAGTAGATTCACCTCGGACCCCCTGTTTTCTTAGAGATCCGGAATATAAATTCAAGTATTAAAAACAGACAATAGGAAGACCGGAATAATTTTCACCCCGAACCCGGATTTTCTCTCCACGCCCTTGCTTTAACCTAATCCCACACGCCATCCCTTTCGGTTCCTAGTAATATGTTTCAACTAACCTCACTATTTTCCGAGAAGTTTCAACACCTCCCCTCCCCGGATCCATTTACTGATCGAACAGTAACGCGAATGAGGACACTCACAAAGCAGCAAGTAAATTGAACAACCCCTTTTTTGCCCCTCATGGTTTTGCGTAAAATTGGTGCACCTTTATGAAATTTAGGCCTCAAGTATAGTCCTGATATTTGCGCAAATAACATTACTTTAATTGAAAATAACGGTAGTGCGGGAACGACTTATCCCCTCTTGTCCCACATTTACTACTATACGCTAGTCAAACTGAAGAGGCGGGTTTTACACTCATTTAAATCAGTACAGTAAATTCTGTTCGAATTAAGCTTGGTCTCCATGAGCTCTCTGCTTGTCAGTAAACAAATCTACATAGAACAAAGTAGTCGACTCATTACGACGAGGTTTCAAAAACACGCAAAAGGAGCAGAATACGACATAAACAAAGAACGAATACGATGAGGTCAGCACAGTCACAGTGCACATTATCTAAACGCTTTATTAACGGACAACATAGAACCAGTCCGACATGTGAATAAGGCTCACACATTGGAAATATAATGAGGAACGACTTGGAAAATTTATTAAACAAAACGGCTGTTCCGACTCATCAAAATGTTCGCCCGGAGTACCAACAACTGCATGACTCATTAAGCGACCCCCGAGACAGTGGCTCAAGTGGTTAGAACACTAGGCTATCATAGCGGAAGGTCGCGGTTCAAATCTCGCTGGGGGGCAGAGGAATTTATTATCGTGACTGGATGTCGGATACCACCAGTCAAATCAGGGTAATAATCTCGGGCGAGCGCAATGCTGGCCACATGGCCTCCCACAGTGCACTGTGGTGTACCGTTACGGTCTTAAATGAAGTGCTCTAACACACTTCAAGGCCCTGATCCAACATGGATTGTTGCGCCAACGATTATTATTATTATTATTTACATCATGCCAACTCAATTGAATATAAACGTATGCTAAACAAGCACTTATATGTCTCCAATACATAGACCCGGGCATCCACTTCCTCTGATGCTAGCGCAGGAATGATCCGATCCGGACCTGCATCTTGGCTTGCATCCATGGAAAGAGTTAAATGCCCATTTAACTCCCCCTAGTGATACCACTTTGCATGCCACATTTCAGTCTTTCAGTTGAGGGCTGCATGCATCTGTCGGCCCTGAGAGGAGATTTTGGATGCTACCTGGGAAATGCGCTTCAAGCAAATGGTTTGCCTTATCTTCATCGCTTTGTATTCATTGTACATTCCGCTCTGCTAACGTAAATAGCCCACCTTTTGACTACGTTCTTCGACAAGGATCCGCTTCAGCTTTGAGAGAGTTAGTTTCTTCGCAAGAGGGTCTCCATCAACATCGTTTCGCCGATGTTATGTTCTTCTTTAGAAGTTTGTGAGCCAGACAAACTTCAGAACACGATTAAGTGGCACTCTTGTCGTTCTCCTCTACTTTGCCAAATCCGATGCCTCCATGATGTTTTACCCTCCTTTGGTGGTGGGTCCATGCTCATTACGAAATCAATGCCCCTGTAATCCGTTTGATATCGTTTGATATTCTCCACACTCCAACAAGGGCCGCACCATTATTATTTTTTCAGATTTTTCGATTGGATAGATTTTTAGAACGAGACCTGTTACACTTTTTGGGGTACAAATTTTGACCCTTCGCTCCCCTACGTTTCACCCTATAGGAAAAGTACTGGTTGAGCCTTTTCATTTGATACCCCACACGACCACATTCTGTGAAAAAGAATTTCATATGTGTGGGAAGCCCTCCCTTAAACCCAATGCAAAACGATTCCGCCCGTTCTATGTAAAGGGATTTAGAGACTACACAATTAATTTGGTCGTTTCCGAGTAAACCGGGTGTGACCGACAGACAGGCAGCCAGACAGATATCAAATAACAAGATTTTGTTTGACACAAAATCTTAAAAAGTGGGTTCGTTACCAAATTGAGAATCTTCAGAGCCAAACTGAGAATCTTCAGATAATCTAATAGTCTCGATACTCCTCTGTTGGTCCTGGAAGTTCCCCAGCATATATGGTGGGCATTGACATCTATTGGATAGTAATGATGAATGCTCCATTAGGAACTTCGTGTATGTTATAGAAGAAATAGGTAGAGAGAGCAGAGACCTACCAACTCAAAGCGCCTGATGCCTGATCTGATGAGCCATATTCCACTCAAGAGTTTTAGCGTTAAAGTCTCCTCCAACTACCACTCTTGCTACTAACCTTCCAATGTCATTCTCTGAAGTGTCGTGCTTTTTTCGAAGAGCGTTCGGTCTGAAATTGAAGCTGAGACAGGTTATTCCCGCAAAATAAACCCAGATGAATTCTTTTCCCCGGCCATGGTCGTACTCGTAAATTTACGGTGCAGATGGCAATATGCAATGTAACGGAAAACCACTATGTCAAGCCACTTTATCGATACTACCCGTTAAGGGTGAACATGGTAACTCTTTTCTCTCGTACCATCTATTTCGTGTGATCGCGAGCAGTCCCACTCCTTGCAGAATATGGATGGGGCTGCTTCGATTTTGCCTGTAGAGTTTACCTTTTCTTTTTTCTTTGATGCCGTTGCTACTACCGTAATTGACTCAAGTTTATTATTCCTCGGTCACTAAGTTCGATGTTCATCCTCTCCAGCTAAATAACCGCCGGCAACTGGTAGACGAGTTCAACTATATTTTTATTGACAAGAGTTCTTCTGACTTAATTATAGCCATCTTCTCTCGCGGCTCATGTTTCGACCATAGGCTAGAAGTCATCCTTTCTTATTACCAAAACTAAACTCTAAATTGTATCTATTCCTTTGATTTGTACCTATACTCAAACGCCTTACTTCTTCCGCTTAGGAGCGGGACTCCATATATTGGAAGGGTTGAGAGAGACAGAGAAGGTAACTTCAATGTTTTAAAAAGATAGGCCTGCAGAGTGTATTTTCTATCTGTTCATATGCACAGCGTTACAGATTTAACCACGGCCATGCATCTGTGGTGCCATGTTGCCTCTCGCTACCAGCTGTGCTATTTTCTGATCCGTTGTTTGTTGGTACAGTGGATGTTTCTATCTTTTCAGAAAAGGTCTAGATAGATAGAAAACCGCTGCACACTTTGCCATTGCTATAAACTAGGATGAGTGAGTTCGGTATATTGTTGATCTTTCTATTGTCGCTATTACTGTTATTGCTGGTAACGTTGTTGCTGTTGTTAGCATTGCGTCCTCATGCACTCGAGGAGGAGGGCGATCAAACTCATCTAAAGTGGTCCTTGCTATGAGACTTTACGGGGGGTTATCGGGTACTATGAAACCGAGATGATCCTCTGAGAGTACATGCTCCAGGAGAATTGTTGCTTTTGGCCCGGTTATTTGTGGCGCCATTTTTGTTTGGGTTTCATGGTAGTTTTGGTTGCGTTTGAATGGCGGCAGAATTCCTTGCGGGTTCAATGCGTTGAGTTATGCCTTAAAACTCAGAAGTTGGTTGTTCGGTATGATGAGATGTTAGTCTGGTGTACTAAGGTAACAGAATATCCCAGCTGCCAACTTAGGGTCATATTTAGCACAACGTAATAATACCGGTTTCCGTTCAATTTCACATTTATAAGCTCGCTGAATTTTGAAAAAGGTAGGTTCATAACAACTGTCCAAACTGTGGAATGCCTTGAAAATAGTAGTTGTTATTTTCGCATCAAGCTTATTGACATTACCTAGTGAGCTATATTTAGCGGAAATTTGTAGACACACTTAGTGTTGCTTATGACACAATAAATAAAACAAACCATATGGATCACATTTGCATTTAAAATTTATTATTTTCAAACGTATTTATTATCATTAAATGTAGGTAAATATAGATTTCCCTTCCTTAGTATAGGTATTTGCAATTAAAACTAATACTCCTTAATCTGGCGTTCAAGGTCAACGTCAGGCAGAAGTATTTTGCTTAAAATATCCTCGTGCCTGATGCCAGATGCAGGCCACGTATAGATTATTACAGTCAGATGACAGCATATGAAGGAAAGCAGTCAAGAGTAAAAAATTACCATGGGGAGGTAGAACTCCTTATTGATAGGTTCATTTTGAGGAGGTAGACCAGTTTGCTTTGGGCATCAATGTACTCACAATGAGCGTCAAGGAGTTCAGCAACAAATCAAACCTACTCAGACATTTTACAGTAGCCAACCTTTTGAGGATGCATAAAATTAACTCCAAGTTGACTATTATCGGAGACGTAACCGCTGCGCAACGTGGGCGAAGTGCATCAATTACTTGATGAGCCAAGACCATTTGCCTAAACGAAATTGTGGAAGCTGCAATAGACCAGTTATGCACAGGAGATTTATGTTGATCTAATCTATCATCTAATGTTTGAATACAAGGAATGACGAGACCGCCCAAACCACTGAAAAGACGAAAGGTCGCAATTGTTCTTCAACTTGGCCAGTGTTTCAGCGTTCTCCTAAACGGCCTCTTCCAGTGAACTACCCTGCTTGGCGTTGGCCAAGCTCGCGCACTAGCTCCTGGATGTTTAACTAGAGGACCGTGGTTGCTCTCGTTCCGGGTTGCCGAAACCTAACTTCGGAACGATGGGGTAATAAAACACCACTGAAACAGAAAACACTAAAGGGGTTAGAAATGATACTTACTTGATTTGCTTGGCTTAAGTAAATGAGAACACTCGCGACTCCACTTCAACATACCTTTATTTTCTAATCACAATATTCTATTTCTCTCTTATTAATAATTTTTACTTAATTAATCTCAAAAGCGATTTTAAAGTAATTCCCGCGCGTAAAGTGTTCTCGGATAGAACCCTTTAGCTCTGTTCAGAGGCTTGTTAACAACTCAAAATTAAAAGTAACGTTATTCTTAAAATCACCTATGTTTGACCCTTCCGTGTTTACACATTGCTTTGAAAGTGTTCTTGTACACAACACAATAACACTTGTTTGTTATTATAATTTTGGTTGTCGGCGACAAATCGACACCTGCTGTTGCGCTGCGAACTGCTGACACGGAAGAAAGTCATGTCGAGGCCAAATATACCATTTGGTATGTAACATGCTGATGCAAAGGCGGAAAAGAATCTCGTGATGTCCAAACAGGCCATTTGCATAGCATGTGATGTAACGACGGAAGAGGTTAAATGCGCAGGCAGACTGGGTTTCATGGGGCTAGCTCCAAAGATGCGGCTGCTGGAGAAAATCCGGTGAAATCGCTTGAACATCCTCCCGCGCAAAGAAAGTCCAATTGCCTGGACCTGGACTGTTATCTATTGGCAAACGGTCCCAAGTTTCTGAATATGGAAACTCTTGTATTGGTGTCACTCGTTGCCAGCTTGCATTCTAAGGGTGTAAGGCCATCCTTCTACCTCTAACGATCGAAATGATGGCGCCCAAAACGGAAACCCCTAAGTAGTGCGTAGCGTCTTAATAACCCCTTCCATCAATAGCCAGTCCCCTGGTAGATCTCCGATTGATGCAGAATTGTCTTCCGGGTGTTGATGTGTTGTTTTTTTCCGATGAAGTCGATTGTCTTGTTAGTATTATACATATCAAAGCTTATGCCTAATTTTCTTTTTGCGGAAGGGTCCACAATTTTGTTTGTTCTTAAATGTATCGTTCTTATTTTCTTCATTGTGTTCATTATTCTTTTATAATTGAATCTGCTCTTTAAAAATTATAATAAAAAAGGCTATTTAACCCTAGGACTTTGTTACAAGAGGATGAAAATGAAGAATGTAATAATTACACAAATATAAATACTTGGTCGTTTTTTATAAACGCCTGGAAAACTTGAATCGTTTAATTGGATACTATTTTGCTTGTATATGATGTAGTTATCATTATGTTCATATGCATTTTGTGTTTATAGTTAATTCTAGTGTTGATTTAGAAAATATTCATACTTCACAAGATCACCACATTTCGTTTTTTGCTTAGTATTTCTGCAATATTTTTACTCTCAGTTAATTGTTCTCAGATTACTTATATTTCGTTTTTTTTTTCATTGTGCACTTAAGTGTGCTACCTATTGGTAGTAATTAAACTACACGCGTAGTAATCAAAATTACTCGAAAGCGATTCAATGCCTAGGGAATACCTCATCAGCTCAGTTTCACGATGACGTACCACGGTAAAGAAATGTGATCCATCAAGCGTTGACTTTGCACATTTGAAATCAGAGCGCCGGCTGCCCCAGACATTGAATCACTTTTGCACGCGTCTGCATTCATTTTTGCTTGCACTCATGCTACCAACAACAACACATATCCAGCGACTGTCACCCAACATAACAAAAAACAAAAAAACAATCAAAACAAATCTGATACCTTGACACCATGCTACTGTTCTTGACCGTGACTTTTTTGCCGCCGGTCTGTTGTTAATTTGTATTAGTCACTTATTTACAATCCATTCATACACAAGAATTTTACGTAGGTTAGTGATTATTATTTAATTTCATTTATTTATATTACAATTTCGGATCCAACTACGGGTTTGTTTTTTTTTTTTACATGGGAATGTATACACAGGAATTCTAGACTGAGGAATTTGCGGGTGACATGATACCTATAGGGTTTGTCGATTCTTGACCCCATCTTCCGTGCTGCCGATCCGCTGTTGCTAGATGGCTTATAAAGGTAGGGTGATCGTCATCCCCCTTTCGCTTCTTTCTGGCTAACCGTACCCAAATACCTACGATAACGGCCCCTACTAATAACCCTGCCAAAGTACAACCGTGGGGAATGTATTGTTTGAACACATTATCGTCATTAATTACTCCATCGAGTTCTCTCTTTAATGTGGCTATAAGGTGCTTGTTGTCCCGGACGAGACTGATCTCGGTTGATGGAAGATTAAACCGAGGAGTGACTGTTTCATACACCTTTGTCCAGTTTACTGTAATGGCTCGTGGAATCTCTTTTATCTGGAAGGGGACCTCGCCCATGGTACAATAGTCGAGCTCTACTAGAGAAACAGGAAACCGAATTTCTAACTGAGTGTCATTACACGTGATTGGTATTTTATCAACTTGCCCTTTGAATATCACTCCAACATGGGGGCTAATGCGACCGATGTAGGTCTCATTGCTCCACCGCGTGGTCGATCACCAATCCTTTAATTGTTGGCCTCCCCGTATAATTTCCTTAATACATGATGGTCCAGAGCGTAACAATTTTGTCTCATATAGACGAGGGAGAATCTCTGTAGACTCTTCCTCGAAGAAAAACTTGTCCGCATTGGGCCCAACGAATAGGATGCGGAATGGTATCGTTGTCCCCAAGTCCCAAGTGTTATTTTTAGAATCTGGAGGGGTGATAACTGCTACCTGTCTAAATTCCTCTTTATACGCAAGAGGAATTGTATATTCGATCGTAACGAGATCATTCTGAAGCCATGCAGACACTGGATTAACCTCGAACACTCTTTCTGGCTCATCTTGTTTCGGCAGGACTACCCCAGGGACCTTCCTATTAACTTGGCTTATAAAAGCCGCCAGTTCCTTGGTAGGTCGAATGTTTCGTAATTGCTCATGTTTGGCAACGATTTCGCTAATTAATGTTTTAATTCCTAGGGAGAACTCCGACAGCTCCTGCCTTAACATTTCTTTCCCCTGCTGCTCCATTAGCTGATTTATCTGGTTCTCCACCTGATGGTACTCTAGGTCCGTGATGTTTAACGTTAACGCTGCGATTTTTGTCTGTTGATGTCTAAGAGCTTTCACTTCCTCGCGAATAGCTATGTCTCGGTAACTAAGGTAAGCTACTGTCCCCGCCGCTAAGAGACCTGGGATATACTTAGCACCTGTTTTCAATAAACTACTTGATATAATGGGGACTATACCAAAGGCCCGCCTAACTCGGTTGACCTTATAGGAAGCGGTCAACCGTCGATTAACATCAGCGACTTGGAGTTCGCTTGCAAGTTTCAGCTCGTTGCAATGTTCTTGGACTTCCTCCACCATCTGCCGCTCACATATCCTATGGAACTTTTCCAACTGTTGCGACATTGTGTCGAGATCACGCGTGAGGTTTACTGAGGTTGCAATAGTATATTTTAGGTCAAATGCCTTTACCTGCACTAATCCCAATTCCAAAATTCTGGTTTCCAAGACCGGGTCCACTGCCCAGGACACCACTGTGGCGGGCATTAGGCATATACACAGCAGAGTAGCCACTTGCGCTAGAGACCACGGCTTCCATCCTTTTCCGCTTCGCGTTCGGGAGGGAATGTTAGGTGGAGCCTTGTCCGGTTCTAACGCATTATCATCTGCTTCCTGCGCTTGAGAGGGCTCAGCTTCCTCTTCTGGAAGAAGGGGAACGAGCTGATGCACAGCACGATGTATATTGTCCCTACCAGCAGTTTTTAATTTTACTTGACGGATGGTGCCCTGTAGATCTGGAAAAACTTCTAACACTCGCCCGGTCTTCCAATCTAATGGCCTGTGACCACTTTCTTTGATTAGCACAAGTTCACCTGGCCTCAGTTGCCTACCGGGGGCCTTCCACTTATACCGCTTCTGTAGATACCCCAAATAGTCAGTCTCGAATTTGACCCAGAAATGCTTCTGCAGTTCCTGGATCTGAAGCCATTTTTTGGTTGCTGGGAGACTTTCATTTAGACCTTCCCCAGCCGGAGGTGACAATAGGCTTCTTTGAGTGATGAAATGTGCAGGAGTTAGTACCTGTAGGTCATGACTATTATCAGCCAGCGGATACAATGGTCGGCTGTTTAATATTGCTTTACATGTGCAGACGGCACTTTGAAAATTTTCATATGTCAGGTTGGAAATTGAAGGCATCCGCTTTATGTAGCGTTTTAGACTCCCCACTGCTGCCTCAAACAGCCCTCCGTAGTGGCTGGCTCTTGGGGGATTATGGTGCCATACGATCTGACGCTGAGCCAACCTCTCCTCGCATTCACTGGTCATCTTTCCCCAGGCTTCCCTGAGAACTTTGGAAGCCCCTACTAAGTTTGTGCCGTTGTCGGAGCGAACCATTTTCGTCTGGCCTCGCCGGCTTACGAACCTTTGAAACGCAGCCAAAAATGCATTTGTGGTAAAATCCGTACAGAGCTCTAAATGTATCGCTTTAGTAGACATACATACGAAGACCACTATGTAGACCTTCATAGATTTTGTGGTCCGTAAATTTGATGCTTTTATTTGAAATGGTCCGCACAGATCGGTTCCCACATTTTCAAAAACAGCGGATGACCTGATTCGCTCGGGAGGAAGGTCTGCCATTTTCGGGATTATAGTGGCTCCTCGCATTCGAACGCACCTAACGCATCCCCTAATCCACTTCTTCACTCTCTGCTGCAACGCTGGAATGTAATATCTTTCTCGGATGATAGCCATTGTGAGTCCTGTTCCACAATGTTGGTGAAACTTATGAACATGTTGAATTATGAGGTCAGCTAGGTGACACTTCCCGAGAATTATAGGGTGTTTCTGCTCAAACGGGATGAGCGCCTGCTCTAATCTTCCTCCCACTCGGAGAACCCCAGATACCTGATCGACAAAAGGGTTTAGCGTGGACAGCCAATGGTTTTTCTCGATATTCAATCCCTTCTGAATTCTGAAAATTTGCCTCCCGAAGAGTAGTTTTTGTTGATACCTGACGACTGCCCACTCCGTTAGCGGAAGTTTGCCTTTCCCTAGAGTTACTGTGATTTTTCGGATGACGTCTTGAGCTTCTTTTATACTGGACGCCCCGTATAACAGATCATCCATATAGAACACGTTCTTGATGATCCAGTTGATCTCCTCATCAGGAGCATTGTCGTCTGCCACCTGGTGGAGTGTTCGAATTGCTTGCCAAGGTGCACAGTCTAACCCGTAGGTCACCGTTTTCAAGTAAAACTCTCTTATCGGTTCCTCAGGCTTTGCCCGCCAGAGAATCCTAAGCTTGATCTGATCCTCCGGTCTTAAAAGTATCTGCCGATACATCTTAGTAATGTCACTAGAGTATACATACGCAAACCTGCGTATTCTAGTGACAATGTCGAAAATATGGTTTTGCAACTTTGGACCGGGATGGATCATCTCGTTAAGGCTCACACCATTTGATGTCGGACTGGAAGCATTGAAGACATTCCGCAATTTCGTCGACGTGGCTTCTTGGCGAACCACGCTTAAATACGGGATATAATATACTTCGCCGCTAGTGTCAGATTGATGATCCTTTGGAACTTCAGCCATGTGGTCCAAATTAAAATATTCTTCCATAAACTCATCCGATTTGAGCTTGTGGTCTTTGTTTTTCAACTACCTTTTCTCCTGACCGAGATAGTGCTGCACAGCCTTGTGGTACGAGTTTCCTAGTTTAATATTATCTTGTCGCCACGGGGTCGGTACCACGTATCGGCCATCGTTCTCTCGGTAATGACCCTTTACGAATAGGTCCTCACAAATTTCGTCATCTATGCGACTAGATTCATCTCTACTTAGGGGCATATCCCAAAAAGCCCTTAAGTCCTGTTCCCATTCCTTGATAGTGACATGTGTTGAGGTGAACTTCGATACCGAGGATTCCGCCGGACCAGACACAATCCATCCCAATTTCGTGTTCTGGAGCAGGAAACTATCTACGGTTTCTACTCCATTCACGAAAAGTTGTGGAAGGATACTAGACCCTAATAAAACTGGAACGTGAGATGCATGTTCCGTTACGGGATCCGCCAACTTCTTCCCTTGAAACAATGCCTTTACTTGCGGCGGTACCTGTGGAAGGGAACCTTTAGTTACCCGTCTGACTACTAACGCTTTAGTGCTGACCTCGGAACCATCGTCCAATTTAAGGGTGAGACACACAACCGCTGACACTTTCCCTGCTGACACACCACCTACTCCTGAAATTTCGATGTTGGTCTTTTTCTTTTTTAACCGAAGTTTCTGTACTAGATCTTCGGTTATATAGCTGCTCTGACTGCCTTGATCAATCAAACACCGAACTGGAACGGCATGTCCTTCTCTTGCCTCTAGCTTAACGACAGCTGTTGGAAGAACGGTTCCGGACCATGACAATGCTGTCGAATTTTTGGCATGATGAACAGCAGAAGATGGATTATCCCCTTTGCACGGATGCATGGCAGTAAGATGTTGCCCTTTGCATATTTCGCATTGGAGATTCTTGGTTTTATTGCACGCTTCCCCCCTGATATATTTGTGGGAGAGACAGTAAATGCAAACATGATAGCGGCGGAGCAGTTTCTCCTTGTCGGTACTTTCAATGAATTGAGGACACTGGGCTGTGAAGTGCTTCCCCATACATAAGAAGCATTTAATCCAGTTTCTCTTTTCACCATCCGACTTGGAGACCAAGGCTATCTCCTTCTGGGTTTTTCTCTTATTCCCAAGATCCTCCGCCTTGGATATCCCACTTAGACCATCCCAACCGGGGGACATGACCACATATCTATTTTCTAGAAATTGGTCGATGTCGTTTATCGTAACGGGCATTTTTGGATCTCGTAACGTTAAGTCGAACTCCCTCCGAGTTGTCATATCCATTTTCCTCGTCAGGACGAACGGAATGAATAGAATACCTTCATCTGCATTGAATCCTGCTTTCCGTAGGTTCTGAACTGCGGAACGCATGGTATCCAATGCTCTTCCCAGCGTTCTAGCCTCCCTTTGATTTATCTGAGGTAAGTCAACTAACGCCTGAATTTCCTTTTCTATTAAGGCCCGACGATTACTGTACCTTCGGTCAAGAAGAACCCATGCTTGTTGGTAATTCTCTCCGTATATCCATAAATGGTCGATTACACGTTTTGCATCGCCTCTTAACTTGCTCTGAAGCATCATTAAGCGCTCCGCAAAACCGATTTCAGAACCATCGTATACAGAGTTAAAGAGGCTTTTGAATGGTTCGTATTGACTGATGTCCCCACTGAATATTGGAATATCTGGGATGGGTGGGGCGGGCCTAAAACGATATCCTGAGTTCCAAGGGGAAAAATGGCTCGAAGGACCAAAATGGTTTGGCCGGGTCTGGCTGGGATCCAAGAAGGGTTCTGAGCGGTTTGGTCCAGGAGTCCGCAAATATTCTGGGCGGGGCTGACTAGGGTCTAATAAATAGTCCGGTCGTAGATGGGTGGGGAAGGGCCCAAGATTAGATGTACGCGGTTCGTCTCTCCACGTTGGATAATTTTGTCTATCCTTATCACAGGCCCCCCATGCCCCTCCAAATGCAACTTCACACCTGCTTGAACTCCTGGGCAGATCCCTAGCTGTCGCTTCACCTTGGAGTCTGTCGTTGACGTCTATGCCCAAGTCTCGTTCTAATAACCCTGTTTCAACTTGTCTTGGGACGGCCCCCCTACTCGAACTTCCTTCACCGGGATCTACATAATTTTGAGTCACTGGCGGGAGTTTAGGGACTTGCTCCCTAACTGGTCCCAAAGTTAACGGGTCGACCTCTGTTTGTCTCTCCTCAGGGATAAGAGAGGGATGAACTCTCTCAACGAACTCCTTTGTTTTCAAATAAACTGATTGCATGAGTCCCAGCTTATTCTCTCGAAAATATATTAAATCTGCCGAGGGATTCAATAATAGAAGCCGTTTATGTTCTGCAATGAACTCTAAATAGATCTGCCGGACCTCACTCCACGCGGTTTCAAAGCGTTCCTTAGTTCGCTTTTCCTGCCGCAGTTTGCATAGCGTCTCGCGAACCTCTTCAACTTTCAAAACCCGCTTTTGCTGAGCTTCAATGATCTCCTGGATCTCCATTTTTGGTTCTATTTCAACTGGTTGTCACTTAATTGAATTAAATATTTCCGTTTGGTACGGACAGTGTATAAGAACGACACACAAAATACGTGGGAGGCGCAACACTATAAGGATCTTTCCTTTGGTCTGAACGCGCCCACGTAACAACAACAATAATAAAAATACACACCAACGATGTTAGAGTGTCGTTTGAGAAACGTGGGAGGCGCAACACGATAAGGATTTTGCCTTGGGTCTGAACGCGCCCACGGATCAACAACACCACAAAAATTCACACCAACGATGATAGAGTGTCGTTAGAGAAACGTGGCGTGAACATCACGGGAACCCCCTTGAAATTAGATAATTTATTTAATTTTATTAAAGTTACAGGGAAGCCACTTAATAAAGAAGCATTTTTTCAAAAAGATACGACACTTTCGAATATTTTGTAACAATTTTACTCCATTACCTCAAGGACACCCCCTCAAACTTTAGACATTTGAAAGAATTGTCAATTTGGACTACATTTATTTCACTTAGCTGTTATTAGCGCCACATTTATTGACTTCCAGTTTATTTACAGGATCCGTTTCTCTACTTCGCCGGTAATTTTCAGATAACTGTCTGTCTGATGACCAAATAAAATGTGTTTTTGCATCTATAGAGCAAGACATCGGCCATTTCCTTCCCGAAGATTTGCTGAACACACCAAACTAACCAACCATTTTCATTCTCCATCGATTCTCACATGTTGTACAAGCACTCAAAAAGGCAAGAATTATGTATTTACCGATAGTACGGTGATATCCAAAACAGTTTGACACATAGCTGAAACCACTTAACTCTGCTGGTGGGCTTTCAGTCTGCGCTAAAACATTACTGCACATTGGCGTGTGGTGAGCTGTTGCGAAATTCATTAGCAGAACTGCTCGTCTGTTTCTTTGAATAAAGTTTGGTTTCCTCCGAATGCTATTAAAAGTTAGTCAATCATCATTTACTCGCTATGATATTCAATTTCTTGATTTTAGTACGATAGTGAGTTGAAATTTACACACGTTGTTGGAATAAATATGGGGGGTGTAATTGAGACAGCAGATTTGCAGCCAAAATAAAGTGTCACAACAGCGAAGTACGGCTTAGAATTACCTAAATTTACAAGTCGATTCGAACTTTATTGTATAATGTTTCATAATTTTCTGCCTTGTGGAGGGAGTGCATTCCAGTGTATCGAATGATCAGCAATAGAAGGATCACCCTTCCTCAATGTGCCGCTTATCTACTGTCACTTTGATTCTCTCATGAATTCAACCGTGTGAATTGGACTTTCGCAGTGCAGAAAATTTTCATTGGGAACTCCATTGATTCAAAACTCTAATGATAGACTAGACAAAGGCGAAAGCCCGCTTTTCATGTGTTCCTCTTTAAAATTAAGGCAAACATGATCGGCGGTAACCTAAGTTTGCATCCAGTTGACGTCGGACCAGACCAATTGAGAGGAAGAGCTAAATACTAACAAATTCAATAAAGTATTTTATGGTTTCGTGCAGGGCGGAGGTAACTCATCAGACACTGCCTCACGTCTGCCTAAAAGGAGCGTGACCGAAAGTCACTTTTTGAGGTTTTGTGTAAACACAAAACCTTATTAAAATCGGTTTACCGTCTGTCTGTCTGTCTGTCTTTTTTTTTTTTTTTATGGATGGAGGTGGAAATCTTAGAAAGACACTGCCGCGCCAGGTTGCAGCAGCGTGTGGGATTCTCACCCACTAAAACCACCCCCACTTTCTCCTTTTTCCTTCCCCGCGGGACCGCCGCAAAGCATTACTTCGCGGGGTGGACTGCGCTTTACGCGACCACGCCTTCCGTTCTTCGCGTCCTCCTTGCGCGCTCCGCTCTTTCCAGTTCCTCTTGTATTCGTTTGATGGCGGTGTTCACCGCACACCAGTTTCCCTCCGATTTCAGCATTTCCCCGACGATGTTCTGCTGGCTTAGAGTGGTTTTCAGGGAGTCTTCCAGACTCCTCCTTTCTGAGAGAAATCGTGGACAGTGGAACATAACATGCTCCGGGTCCTCAGGTGTGCAACCACATTCAGGACACAAGGGAGAATCATCCAGCCTGAATTGGTGCAGGTACTTCCTGTAACCACCATGTCCTGACAGGAATTGCGTCAGATGGTAGTTAATCTCACCGTGTCGTCGCTGGATCCACTCTTCAATACGGGGAATCAAAGTGTGGGTCCAGCGACCCCTCTGCGAGCCATCCCACCGTTTCTGCCACTTCTCCAGCGACTCCCGCCTTGCCGCCTTTCGGCATTCTGCATCCTTTTCAAGAGGATTCATTTTCCTTGTCTCGTACAAGCAGCGTGTCTCACTTGCCAGAATGTCTATCGGGATCATTCCCGCAATAACACACGCTGCCTCGCCTGATATTGTTCTGAAGGCGCTGCACACCCTTAGCGCCACTAAGCGGTAAGTCATATTCACTCTCCTACGATTACTCTCACACGCTAATGCTTCCTCCCAAACTGGTGCCGCGTATAATAGTGTGGAGCGAACCACTCCGGCTACAAGTAATCTGCGATTGTACCTTGGACCTCCAATGTTAGGCATCATCCGCGCTAATGATACGCTGGTATTTGCCGCTTTCTCACAGGCATAGTCCAGATGTCCCTTGAAATTGATTTTAGCGTCAATCATCATCCCTAGGTATTTGATAACCGGCTTCGAAGTGCTGACGTGTATAGCCTGCTTAAGCCTACCTCGAAGGTTCACATATGCTAGCCGTTTCTCGTCGAAGTCTGGTGTTGCTCTAGATCATTGGCAGATCCTTCTAGCACGAAAACATGCATCCCGTAACACCACTCTTCATTCCACCGATAGTTTGAGCGCCCTTTTGCGAGAACTCGTCGCCTCGGCATAGCAGCGTCGCATGCTCTTGTTATGCGTCCCATCATTTGCTCTACCTTTTCCGTAGCCGCACCACCGGGACTTTGGCCTCCCAATAGCATCTCTATGAATGCATCCTCCTCAAGCCCCTTCACGGACCAGCCCCGGTTTCCAGCCTCACGGGAACACGTGTCGACGCATGGCCCATATTCGATCTGGAGGAAAATCGCCTGGTGGTCGCTGTGAGTAGAATGCTCACTGACAAACCATGTCATTCTCCTCGCCAATGTGGTACTCACATATGTCAGATCGACTATTGAGCCCGACCCTGTCCCACGAAAAGTGGAAACGTTTCCCGTGTTGGCAAGCGCCAAATCCAGCTCCGCGAAAGCCTCGAGCAGGATACGGCCCCTGGCGTTCGTAGTGCGACTGCCCCAATCAACGGCCCACGCGTTGAAATCACCAGCTATGATCTTGGGGTTTCGACTTCTTGCATCCGAGACTAGCATACCTAGCATTCCTTCGAATTCTGTTATCGTCGCGCTTGGTGGAGCATAGCAACTATATATATAGATACCAGCTATTTTAGCCCTGACGAATCCAACTTCTGGAAACTCCATCACTTCTTGAATGGCCTGATTTCCACACGCCCATATTGCCGCCTTGCCAGTTTCATCTGCAGTCCAGGCACCACTCTTATTGTTGCGATAGGGCTCGCTGATTATGGCAGCTTCGATTCCCTTCTCATAGATAGTCTGCGAGAGAAGGTCTTGCGCTGCCTCGCAGTGGTTGAGGTTGATTTGTATCAACCTCATTTTTTTACTGCATTCAAGGCTCGCCTAAACACTGGGCATCTGCTGCTGCCTACAACGTGCCAACAGTCGACGCCCTTTTTTTCCTTGCAGAGCATGCATTCAGGTTCAGCCTTGCATTCCCTGAACATTTGGCCTTCTCCCCCACATTTTCTGCAACATTTTGACCTGTCACAATCACCGGTGCATTTCGCCGCTATGTGGCCGAATTCCAGGCATCTAAAGCAGCGCTTAAGGGATACCTGCTCCCTGAGTCGGCAAACGACCCAACCTATTTTTACTTTCCCAGCCGCCAGCAGTTTGAACGCTGCTTTAGTTGGTAAGCTTATGGTTGCCGTTTGCGTGCCTCCGTATGCCTTCCTCAGTCCCCTGATTGCGGAATCTTGCAAGCCAAGTGGTCCGAACTGCTTTTCTAAGGCGTCACGGATATCCTCCTTGGTCGTGATTTCGTCAATGCCCTTACATTCTATGACAAGCTCCTGCTTTCTGGCCCGTACTTGAGCTTCTTCTCCTAAGGACTTCTCCACCTTGCCGAGGAAATTTTCCACCGTTTTGCCCGGAGACTTCTTCAGCTCCAGCATCAAGTCTCCTTTCTGGGAGCGTCTGATTCGGCTGACGTTTTCTCCAAGGTCCATCAGCTCAGGATCGGATTTGACCTTCCTAAGGATATCGGCGTAAGTCATATCCCCTTTTTTGGAGATGATGATTAATTCGGGCCGTAATCTTCTTTTCTGCGTCGTATTTTTCCTTCCGCCAACCTTGGTCCATGCTTCCTTGGTCCCTTTTGAAGGCTTTGCCTCCCTTGGGTCAATTGGAGCCGGCGCCGCAGTTTCCACGATGTTGGTAACTTTGTTTCCCTTGCCTTTTGCCGGTGAGAGGCCTTTTTGCCTTTTCGCGTCATGTGAGGATCCGAAAGAATTGTTCGCGCACTCTCTACTCCTCTTTTCAAGTTTACCGCCCTTTGGATTTTGAGGGGGTGTCACTTGTGTTGCCTGGGTGACGCTTGATTTCTTCGAGGCGTTTTTTTCTTCCTTGGCACCATTGTATAGTACCCGAATGGTACGGACCATGTTTTTGATGGCCTGATGCACGTTGTGTTTGCCCTAAATTCAGACAACTCTACTATTTTACCTCCGAGTAGGGCAAACGATGATTCTTCCAGACTCTGACATAGCTCCTCCGCTTGGTTTTCACATTGGGCGCTTACGTACTTATTAGCCTTCCGAGAGCTTCCCTAATTTCCTTCCTTCATCAAGGTTGATTTCGGAGGAGATCGCACTATCGTCGAGCTTCCCTTAAATGGATCACCCACTAAGTCCTGCAACATGTTTCGACCAGGTGTAGTTACCCCGCTATGGGCTAATAACTGACCAGTTTGTGCCCCACCTTTTCTTGGGTTTTAAACAGGCGTTCTCGGGAGTGATGTACTCCTTTTAAATGCCCCTTTCTCCAGGCTACTTGTAGTATTTGATGCAACGGTGGCCAAGTAATCCACCACCGAGGCACTGCAGTCGAGGGATATCGACGGCCGGGAGCCTGCTTGCCCACTCCTAAAAGCCGCCGGTACTGGGTTTCCGAAGCCCTGCACCGTAACTTTATTCTCCTTCTGTTCCTCCATGTTTGGGTTTATTTCTGGGTATCCTTCCCATAGCCAATTTTTATCCACGGGCGGGCGTTTACTTCCCACCTACCCGGCCTGCCCATAAGCATGCCCATACACGCACACCTCCAAATGCGTATATGTACATATTCCTACGCATCCGCCGAGCATTCCCGTATCCGCACGAAGGGACGCGCCTGATGGGAGATTTGGCAACTCCGCACAGGTCTGTCTGTCTGTCTGTCTGTCTGTCCGTCTGTCTGTCTGTCTGTCCGTCACACGCATTTTTCTCGGAGACGGTTATAGCCATTGACACCAAATTTGGTAGAAAGTTGAAAGTTGAAAGTTGAAACTGTGAACGCTCACACACACAGTGAGTTACATCCTTTTACGTTGAATTTAAGGGGGGGTTCCCATACATGCAAAAGGGGGGTGTAACATTTTTTTTCATCAAATATAGTCATGTGGGGTATCAAATTAAAGGTAATTAGTACTTTTCGAAGCCGGTCTTAGTTTTGACATTTCTTGGAAACGTGGGGAGTGCGGGGGGTTGAAAGTGATCATTTCTTTAAGGGGGCCATTCTCAGAAACTACCAAACCGAAAAATCTGAAAAAAATCAAGAGGCTGCCACTATATGGTGCCTTGGCTCCGAAATACCTTTCATACCGATATCTGTTCAAAGAAAGTTAATAATAGTATATTACTATAATTTTATGTAATTAGCTGGAAACCCCCCTAAAATTCATTCTAGCGGCACGAAATTCTGCAGTAATGTAGGCTATAATGTAGAGCATGATCACACCAAGTTTGATGGAAATCGCACTATTACTAACAAATTTATAATACGTCGAAGTTGTTGCTTCTTTGAAAATTGAAGACTATCAATGTCAATATCACCCGAAAGTGGACATATGCATATATTACGTGCTACGTATTAAGAAATACACAAAACCTTTCGTACCTGAAGCGTCCAGCTTCCGGTTTCCCGACTTGTTTATTTTTTTGGCACCAATTGCATCCAGATATAGAGTAGAATATTTGGGCAAATAGATTTTTCGATATTCCGAGTCGCTCGGAAATTAATGTCTTATGTAGGTAAAATATCATATGTCAGGTCTACTTCGATCGTCGTAATGAAGCGCGAATTTACCGGTCTGAATGACGTTCGAATGCCTCCGCTAAAAAAGCGAGAATTGAAGTCAAGGCTTTACATACGTTTTTTGGAGAAACCGAACGTTGACGGGCTGGATACAGCAAATTAATCGTCAGCTAAGATTTTACAATTAATAATCACATTCTAGTTTTTAAATGTGTTTCTCTCGAAAGTGCATGCTTTAAAATGGGGTGCAACCATAGCCCAAAAACTATCCAAAGAAATTCCTTGAAATTTTCACGACTTATTCAGAACAAATTTCCACGGTTGGTAAATTAGAATAATTGCGACCCGATGATCGTTTTGCTACACATTAAAGAAGCCGTGAAAAAACATCAAAATTTATAAAAGAAGTTTTACAGCGCACCAAAAATGTACCTTTAGATATTTTTTAATAATCCCAGTTTTCGAGCGACGATATACTTCACACAGTCAAATGCCATTTTTTTCTCTTTAAGATGAGCAGGGCGCCCATAGCACTTTTTTCGGATATGAGGGGATAATTTTCCGCGTACTTCAATAATGAGATCTTCAAAAAAAGCTTCCAAAGGAGCGAACAATTGGCCTTCAAACGGGATGGCCCCCATTAAGAGGGGCTGGGGCGTAAATATGAGAAAAAGAATATTTCGGAAAATTTCCAAAATGAACTCTTTCCCAAGTTCAATTACATTACACTTTTTTATCGACACTTTTGGCATTTTTAGGATAATCGGAAAAGTAACGCTTACTTCACTTTTGGCATATGGCCAAAACTGGGATATATGAAATTTCCCGCGTTGAAAGCGGGAAAATAAACGCGGGACAAATCAGAAGGAAGAAGTAAGCTTCAAGGAACACCCTAAAGGACGCAGAATTGAAACAATTCGGGAAATCGGAAGTTGAACGTTTCAGGTGTGAAAGGATTTGTGTATTTCTAATATAAAGACATTTGAGTGTACATTTGTCCCATGAGTGCGTAGCATGTAATACATGCATTTATTATGTGAGAGTATCCTCTTTCGGGTAATATTTATATACATAGTCTTGAATTTGCAAAGAAGCGACAAATTTGCCTATTATAACTTTGTTAGTAATAGTTAGTAATTTCCACCAAACTCACCAGATGAGAGTTAACACTGAAGCATCCACAACACAACCCTCCGCAACACTTATAAGAGGGAAATG
Organism: Hermetia illucens; assembly: GCF_905115235.1. NCBI lineage: Eukaryota > Metazoa > Arthropoda > Insecta > Diptera > Stratiomyidae > Hermetia > Hermetia illucens. The sequence goes on along the minus strand of NC_051849.1, from coordinate 91,672,249 downwards.
GCTGCCGCAATATTCGCAGTCAACGGAGATCCTGGAGATGAAGGATCAACAAATGATCTTCACAATCACCTGAAGAACGTTATCACTGATACGGCCACAAAGGTACTTGGCCCCAGCCGCGAAAAGCGTCGGAACGGCTGGTTTTACGATGAATGTAAGCTAGCAACGGAACGAAAGAATGCTGCATACCGACTAATGTTGCATTCTCAAAGAATACGGGCAAGCGCGGAGACTTATCACGAACTCTGGCAAGTGGAGAAACGACTTCACAGACGGAAAAAGGAAACCTGGGAGAACCAACAGATCTGTGAACTCGAAAAGTACTGGGAGCAACCACACCAGGCGCGCAAGTTTTACCAACAAGCCAGCAGGATGAAGCCTTACACACCTTGATGTTCATTCTGCCAAGACAAAGAGGGAAATTTGATTTCCGACAGAATGGGCATATTGGAGCGATGGGTTGAGTACTTTGATGAACTACTGAACAAGCAGAACATCGGCAGTTGGAGGTCCCGCCAACTGAAGACGACAGACAGAGACTGCCACCATCAGTATAGAAGAAACAGTCCGTGAAATTGGGCTTCGGCTTTTAAGTCGGCAGGAGCCGATGTAATTACAACCGAATTGGTTAAATGGAGGCGACCAATTGCACCAAGCGGTTCATCAATTGATGCTCAAAGTGTTGAACAGCGAATCAATGCCTGACGACTGGAAAAGAGGCATTATCTGTCCCATACATAAATAAATTGGGGGTGACAGACAGACGGACAGACAGACACCGTCTCGATTCTAATAAGGTTTTGTTTCATACAAAACCTTAAAAATGTGATATCACGCAGTGCAGCAATTGCTGAGTTCCGCTTATAAGATATTCTTCGCTATCTTGCTAGGTCGGATAGTCCCATACACCCAGAATAGCATTGGCCCATACCAAAGGGGCTTCACTCTAATGCTCTATCATGAGTCCTCTTACAAACTGCCAGTTCGAGCAGGCGACGATTGGCGTGAAATCTTGGGCTTACATCAATCAAGGCAAGACAAAGTATTTGGTGGCAACGTCAACACCAAAAACCAACCAACCAACAACATCAAACCACACTGGTCAAATAGGAAGAATAAGGATAGGAGACTACAATTTTGAGACCGTTGATAATTTCTCCTATCTAGGGTCCAAAATCACAACCGATGACAGCTACGATGATGAAATCCCCGCACAGTTGTTGTCAGCCAACAGAGCTTATTTCAGCTTACAAAAACTGTGCTGCTCGAAACGTGTCACCATAGGGTCAAAGCTTTTACTGTACAAGACAATGATCTTGCCAGTCCTCATGTATTCCTCGGAAACTTGGGTTCTTAGCAAGAAGAATTGCGAGCTCTTGGCCGCGTTCGAGAGAAGAATCCTCCGAAGAATTTTTGGCCCCCTACATGAGGGTGGACGATTCCATAGCCTACATAACGACGAAATCTGTGAGCGATACCATGACCATGTGGTCTTGTTGTGGATAAAATCTGGTTCAACAAGTTGCGGTGGATGGGTGGGACTCGTGGAAATCACAAAACTGCAACTGTCTCCCGGTAGAAAATTCCGGACAGCTCTAGTTAAAAGTTAAAAATACTAATCGCTGTGATGCGAAAGTTTGCAATAAGTTAATACGTAGATTTTAATAAGTAATTGGGTTGCAAAATTATCACCAGAACAGAGCAGAAACCAGGAAATCAATTAATAAACAAGTCGGGAAACCAGAAGCTTGACGCTTCAGGTATAAAAGGTTTTGTGTTTCCCCATGTGAGGAGCATAACGTAGTTCTCCATTGGCTTATAGCATTGACCCGAGATATTGAAATCGCTCAGTTCTGGGCAGGTTACTGCCATTGCCAGAACTCAGCCATTTAAATATCTCGAAGGGCAGGTTACTGCCATTGCCAGAACTCAGCGATTTAAATATCTCGAGTCAATGCTATCAGCCAACGGAGAACTGCGTAATGAGATTGTTTCACGCATTAATGCAACCTCGATGAAGTGGCATTCCCCAACTGGTGTTCTTTGCGATCGACGTATCAGCGCATGTCCCAAATCTAAAATTTACTGCAATGTCGTCCGTCTGCCGCTCTCTATAGCTCTGAGTGTTGGCCGACTATAAAGGACAATGAACGGCGTCTTGCGGTAATGAGGACTAAGATGTTGCATTGCACTGGTGGCGTGACACGTTTTGATTACGTCTGAAATGAGAATATCCACAATCGATACGGGCTTACACCGATCGTGGAAAAATTGCAAGAGAGGCGTTTTCGATGGTGTGGTCACGTAATTCACGCTAAGGAGAATTCAACAACCAGTATTGGTCAGGACATCGAAAGCAATGGTAAGCAACCAAAAAGCGGGCCAAAACAATAGTGGCTTCATACGCTGGATGGGGATTTAAAGGTCTCGAGATTACATCCTGATCAGGCATTTGATAAAATAAAATGACGAAACCGATCACCACGAGCCGACCCCGCTTGTGAACTGAAGGCTGAAGAAAAAGAAACAGATGTGAGGAGCGACGAGTGCACGACAGCTCCGTGTAATATAGCTAAAGATTCCATTGCCCTCTATTTTCTAGAAAGCGATTTAAATAAATCATTAGATGAAAAGCCCTGTGTTGATAATGGTCAGCCTCATACGCTTCACACTCTGAGTTTAATATTATTAGCAAATGCCAACAATTTAACCAACATCAAATATGAAAAAAAGGGCTAGGGAGAATTAGATTCTTCTTGAATGGAATTTTAATATTTCACTCGAATTTCAATTATTCTCGTTAATTATGACGTCAGCATCTTATTTGTATGGCTTAGGATGCTGTTAATTAGGACGAAATTGATAAGTTTGAACTTCGATAACTTCGACACTAATAGTTGGATTTTCATGGAACTTGGCATGTGTATGCACGAGACTGTCCTCTATGCCGCTGCAATTTAGTACACCAAGGATGAACTTAAGCGGAGTTTGTTAGTCAATTTCTAAAAGTTGATAATATACTATTAGTAAATTTATTTGAGCAGATACCGGAATGGGGCATCTCTCAAAGATTAGATTTCACATAAGTGTTTTACACAAAACCTTAAAAAGGGCTACAGATAAATAGATTCTTCATAAATGCGACTTTAATATTTCACGCATGGCTTTGAAAGCAGTAAATTCGCGCGAAATTGCTAAGTTTGAACTGCTATAACTTTGGCGTTAATTGCCAGATTTCCACGAAATTTAGCACGTATATATAAAAAATAGTCCTCTATGCTGCGTGGATGAACTTAAGGGGGGTTTTTCAGTAAATTTCTAAAAAGTAGTAATATACTATTAGTAAGTTTATTTGAGCAGATATGGGAATGGGACATATTTTGAGGCCTAGATTTCATCTAGGCGCACCACCCTGATTTTTTTCGGATTTTTAGGTTGGGTAGTTTCCGAAAATGAGTCCTGTCTCACTTCAAGTGCGTACATTTTGACTCCTTACTCACGCACTTTGCAATTTATGCCAAAACTAATGTCAGTTTCGGAAAGTACAAATCGGGACCTTTCATTTGATATCCTACACGACTATATCCGATGAAAAAAATTGTTGAACCCCCCCTTTGCATGTATGGGGAGCCCCCCTTTAAACTCTACCTAAATTTATGCCACTCGCTATATGCGTGGGATTTCATAGCTCCCATCTGTCCACCAAATTTCGTTCGGATCGGTTTAGCCGTTTTGGAGAAAAATGCGTGTGACAGACAGACAGATATTGAATCGATTTTAATAAGGTTTTGTTTTACACAAAACTTTAAAAAGGTACGCACATGCGTGTAGCTTGAAATTGCTATCATTTGTTCAATGAGGTAACCTGAGTTTGCATTTAACCGTATGTAAAGAGAGACTTCTTTTGCACTTATAAGTATTTTGCATTTATACATTTATCAACCAGATTCTAAAACAAATTTGAAGAAAAAGGCATTTGGTTCAAATAATGGGTCCTTTTAAAGAAAATTTGCCTTTACGCGTGTTACATTTAAGTCGGCTGGGATGTAAATCATTTTGATGATGGCATTATATTTGTCTATTTCACGTTGTAAATAAGCTAATAATCAGAACAAATTTTGTTCCTCAATATTACGAAATATTTTGTTTAAATGGACTTGTCATCATATTTTGTAGCGTTTCCTATTAATCCAGCACTTATGCACTTATGCACTCATTTCCGTTATTCCGTTAGAAGTATCTTAACTGGATAGGGAGGCCGATGTATAGTCCGGAATTGCAGTAGCGGAAAATCAAACGAGACAATATTGTTAATATTATCTGGAGGCACTGCTCGATCAATTGGTAGTTACCCATAGGAATCTATTCAATGATAAAACGCACTGAAACATCCACAAGTGATCCCAAGAGGCTCCTATGTGTAGAAGCAATTCAATACATGGAGCTAAAAATAACTGAATAGCATTTTCACTTGAATATAATCCAACCATAAATAGAATTGAACATTTTGTATTTTGCGCGAACAATTTGCCCCTGATTGAATGTGTCATATGTGTCTGCATGCAAGCATGCCTGCAGTACAACACACGCGAGCGTGGCATGCTCAACTGCTGGGGTTTGTCTGGTTCAGCCTCGAGTTTGCAACGAGGCATTTAATTAATGACCAGCAAATCCTCATCGTAGTTTATCTAAATCGCATTTTAATTAGAAGTTGATTTAGTGGTCCCGACAGACGGTTGTAGTTGCCCGAACCACTCATGTCACGATGTTTGTGCCTTCAGAATTCCTATTCCTGTTCACGGAGACTCCCAGCACTATAGCAAGCGGGAAGCCAGACTCAGAAGGCAACAATTAGCACGTTCGGTTGCTTGTAGCACCCAAGAAAGCGCTGTGAGGTTTATCTCACTTCAAACAGTTCGTGGAATAGCAACGAGTTTCTAGTTGCGGGAAGCGCGCAAGAATCCGCCTATGCTTAGGTTCCCGAAAAGAAGAGAAGGATGAGGGTAAGGGTGAGTCCCACACTCAATTCTACAACTGCTACTACACCGACTATGCTGCAATAAATTCGGAGCTTACTTAGGACTTTAGCAGTAATAGATACATACTAGAGCTCCGACGAAGGCGAGCGTGGGTTAAATCGAGGAGCATTGGGTATATATATACTCGTGGTGTGGGGGCACGTGGAGAATCTGCACGTGTAAATAGAAGTAGTGGCGCAATGCAGCAAAGAGGTGCTTTAAAATTCGTCAAGTAGAATATGTTGCCAAATTTCAATAAGTGAATGCATGGACTGAAAAATGCATGGCTTGTATAACGCGATTTTTCATTCCTAGGAAACTATGGGTAAGCACCTTAGATAACCATGACTTAACATATTTCCGAATATATGTAGAATATACGAGTATGGTCTGTTATTCTAGGTAAAGACCAAGTAATTGAGCAAACCAGTGGAAAATGAATCAGAGTGATGAAAGTTGAAACATTCCTGAATTATGTTGTTATGTAAATAGAGCTGGCAAAACCAGCAGAAACATTGGAAACCAAATCCCAAAGCAAATGCTTCTCGTAAACCATCTTCTGCTCTAGGAATTCGACAAGATCCTGACTGCGGAGTTCTGGTATAAGGTAAGCCGCAATGGTGCATCTTTTATGAAAAACGCAATGCTTTGCGCATAAGACTTCCAAAGGAAGGCAAACAATATTGCAATTATTACAATAGGTTATCTGGTTAGAAAAATGAGATTTAGTAAACAAATTGCGAAGAAATATTTGTGGAAAAGGGGATGCGATTTCGGGGACACAATAGCTACTATGACAAATGCAAAAAATGTTGCTTCGTAATTTTTAAACTTAGGAAGAAATCTGAAAGTACTAAATTATGCCAACAAACCTATTGGCACGTTTCAAACTACTTTCTTTGGAAAACATTTAAATCCAATCGACAATATCTTTATGACAAGAAAGTCATCGAGCAGCATTCCCAAATGAATGAAATATGTACTTTCCATATTTATTCACCACTTGTTCCCATTGTTTCATGTTCGTAATTCTCAGGAAGCCTTTCGTTTTCGAATATATAAGCTATTCATTTGGTTAGAAAGTGAGTGAAATAAATGGCAGCCGTTTGATGCAAAATATGTACTAACAAATTCCCCAATAGATTTCCAGCAGAGTTTTCTTGACGAGTGCCTGTGTGCGTTTTGGCGTGGCCATAAATTAAAATTACTTGGCCTATGCGATTCGGCCATTTTTCATTTGCGGACTCATTTACCCATTGCAGTTGACCTTTGCAAGGGTAATTTTCCACGATTTTGATTTTAGGAAGCATCTCCCCAGCATGCCTTCCCAATTATAGAGAGCGCAAATTATTACCTTTTTTGAATGCAAATCTGACTTATTCGCGGTTTTGGCATAACACCAGATTTTACCAACTCTTCCTTTTGCTTTAAATTCACATAAAGGCGTCGCCTCTTAACTCCTGTCACGTTTCTGTGGAGAAACCAATCCTCCTGGCCGTGTGAACCTCGATGACTGAACAAGTGCTCAACGGCAACGACAAGATTCTTTTCTTTCTGTTTTTGTTCGGTTCAAAGGGAGAATCAATGCCCAAGTCCCAAGTCTTTAGACCTTTACCATGTCGGGTCATCGTCGCATGTTGTCCATCTTTGTGACAACTCTCTATGTACAAATGTGGTATGTGGTACGCTTGATGATATGATATCTAGGGCTCAAAATATGTCCCATTCCGACACCTGCTCAAATAACCGTACAAATAGCTTATTACCAACTTTTAGAAATTCAGTGACAACCGTCAATATCGTCAGCGTAGATTAGTATTTGGGTGGACTTGAAAAGGATGGTGCCTCCCGCATTGACATCTGCATCGCGAATCACTTTTTTGAGGGCCAGGTTAAAGAGCACGCATGATAGGGCATTTCCTTGTCTTAGACCGTTGGTGATGTTGAATGGTCTCGAAAATGATCCTGCTGCTTTCATTTGGCCTCCCACATTGGTTAGGGTCAGCCTAGTCAGTCTTATCAATTTCCTTGGGGTACAGTTTTACGCCGGCAATGCTGTCATGGGCGGCCTTGAAGTCGATGAAAAGATTGTGCAACTAATGTTTATATTCCAAAAATTTTTCCTTCGCTTACCGCAGCGAGATAATCTGATCTGTTGCTGATTTGCCTGGAGTGGCGCCTCTTTGATATGGTATCTTATAGATGGTACTCAGTAATGTGATACCTATATAATTGCTGCACTGCGTGATAACTCCCTTTTTACGTATGCCAGTCATCAGGCATTGATTCGCTATGCCACACTTTGAGCATCAGTTGATGTCGTCATAATTGACGAGAATAATTGACACTGAAGTGAAGTGCTGAAATTTCATTCAAGAAGGATCTACTTTTCACCAGTCCTCTTTAAGGTTTTATGTAAGCACATGTCATAATGTGTGTAAGAAACCAATTGTAAATTCAAAGAGCCGTACAAAGGCAGTAAACTTTGCAAAAGGGAAGACAACTGAGCTATGATTTCTGGAAAACATTCATTTTCTCCGAATGAAGTAAGCCTAACATATTTAAACCGGATGACCTTGGAAAACTGTGGCGAAAAAAGTATGCAAGGGTCTGTTAAGCGCAGCGATGGGTATGTTATATTTTGGTGGTTTTGGAGGTGCGACGGTGTTATGAACCAGCACTCATATTCGAATATTCTAAAGGAGCATTTGCATCAAAGTGCTAGGCATCTGGTTATGGAAGGTCTTCAAATTTTCAATAAAGTTATGACCTCAGGCACGCTGTAAAACTTATTCAAAACTGGCTGGGCCAGAAAATCCCGAAGCAACAGAAAGCAGCATCTAAGGCAACATCTTCGCCACGAACGCCACATTTTCTGCAAAACCCGACCTAATACCAACCTTGAAGGAAGAGTGTTCTAAAATAGATAACAAAGCAACAAAAAATCCGCCATTGTCAATGCCTACAAGGGCAAGGCACTTACAACATCAAAAGATACCCCATTAAACACTCCTGGATTGAGTGTCCCCCTCCTTAAATTCAACGTAAAACTATGTAATTCACTGTATGCGTGAGCGTTTACAATCCCCACTTTTCCACCAAATTTGGTGTCAATAGTTAAAATGGTTTCCGAGAAAAATGCGTGTGACAGACAGACAGTAAATCGATTTTAATAAGGTTTAGCTTTACACAAAACCTTAAAAATGACCGAACTTTGAGAAACATTTGAAAAATCCATCGTTTTTTCAGCTCTTTTTTGCCCACCAAACTTTTTTCAGTTTACATGTTAATAAATAAAAGGCATTGAGATTTATTAAGACCCTGAGATCAACTCCTGGCTATTTGAGTAAGCAATATTTCGGAAAAAACCCATTTAAAGTATTTTATGTGTCCGGATAGCTCAGTGGTTAGAGCGTTGGGCTGTCGTACGGAGTGACGCGGTTCAAATCTCGATGGTGGCAGTGGGATTTGTATCGTGACTTGCCGTCGAACACCAGTCGACTCAGCTGGGAATGAGCACCTGAGTCAAATCAGGGTAATAATCTCGGGCGAGCACAATGCTGACCGCATTGCCTCTTTCAGTGTACTGTAGTGTACCTTTACGGTCTTGAATGAAGTGATCTAACACACTTCAAGGCCCTGATCCAATATGGATTGTTGCGCCAACGATTATTATTATTTATTTCCGAGTTATCACAATCTCGGCAGATGCCGGATTTTACCTAATACTAGCACTAAGTGCCAAGCATTTAGGTTCGGACGATCCTACCTACTTAAAAACTAAAGGGGCACTGGTGGTGGTGGCCGGTGGTAGGTCAGTGGGAGAATCCGTCGAGTACCCCCCGCAACATCGAGCACGTATGCAGAATGGTGTACTTCTGCATGGTTTGAACCAGACTGTGCGAAAGTCCCAGGACATCAAGGGAAGCCGTGAGGGATTTAGGTACAATACCTGTAGCTGACAATATTATGGGAACTACAACCACCCGCTCGAGAGGCCAAATTTCTTTGATTTCACGAGCCAATGGCTCATAGTTCACCTTCTTCTCCACGTATTTCCGTTCAATGTTGCTATTATGGGGGATAGCAACATCAATAATACATGCGGAGCGACCCGTCTTGTCAACTAGCAGTACGTCAGGCTTGTTGTGTGCGGTATGGCGATCAGTCAGAACTTGCCGGTCCCAATACATGCTGTAAGCAGAACTATCAAGTACTGCTTGCGGCTCATATCGGTAAACCGGACATGTTCCCATGATCAGCCCATGCTTATATGCAAGGTTTTGATGGATAACCTTACATACAGCATTATGCCTGGTGATGTATTGCACCGGTGCCATAACAGTACAGCTAGAAATGAGATGGTCCAACGTCTCTAACGCCGAACCACACATTCTGCACTGGTCGTTCTCCACCCGTTCTTTCATGATGAGCTTTTTATAAGCTCGGGTGGCGACCACGCCATTCTGAATGGCACACATAAACCCCTCCGTCTCAGCAAAGAGCTTCCCAGCACACAGCCACCTGTTCGACAGATGCAAATCAACAAATGGCTGCCAAAGACAATTCACGTGTTTACCGTGCATTGCCTTCGACTTCCATTCCTCGATCCGCTCCTGGTCCGACTTCACCCCACTCAGAGGATTGAAAGATCGATCCTTCAAGTTAAGTGGAGTCAGTCCACAGTCTGCCTTACAGACAGCCGCATGCAAGGGGCTCGCCTGCTCTTTACTGTAAAAATAAGCGCGCAGCGAGTCGACTTGGCGATGATGTTGTGCCGCCACGTCAACCACGCCCCTACCTCCGATGTCACGAGGCAGGTTCATCCGCTCCACGGCAGACTTTGGGTGATGCATTCGGAATTTGGACATAGTTGTCCGTATCCGCCGCTGGACGTTTTCCAGGTCGGTCTTCGTCCACGGCAATATTCCGAATGCATAAGCCAGTGAAGGGATAGCGAATACATTCAACGCGCTTATTTTATTCTTCCCCGAGAGATGCGATTTCAGCACCAGCTTCACACGTCGCAGGAATTCGGACAGCAGAGCTTCCTTCAGATCACCAACTCGAGCATGGGTTCCTTGCAGAATTCCTAGGTACTTGTAGAAGTTTGTCTCGGTCATAGCTTCGATGTGGAGGTCACCAATGCTATGTCCGGCATGTGGCTCGTGATGACCTTTGCGAATGGCTTGGATTCGACATTTGTCTAATCCAAACTCCATCCGAATATCACGGCTGAACATGTCTATTATTCGCAACAGACTTCTAAGATGGTTGTCAGTACCAGCATACAGCTTGATGTCATCTAGGTACATCAAGTGTGTCAGTTCCCACTTAGCACGTAGGCCATATTTTATTGCAAAACCATGCCCTCTAGCATCATTCAGTAGCCATGAAAGGGGGTTCAGTGCCATACAAAACCAAAGAGGACTCAGTGAATCCCCCTGGAAGATGCCCCTCCGTATACGGATGGGCTCTGAGGTATTAGCACCCTCACATGTACGGACTGACAAGGTGGTATGCCACCCTTCCATGACTGTCGCCAAAAACTTTATTAGTTTCGGATCAATGCGATACAGATGTAGGATGTCGATTAGCCAGGTATGCGGAACGCTATCAAAAGCCTTGGCATAATCGATATAGCAACTGAAGAGGTTTCTTTGGCCTCTAGTTGCTTGTCCTACAACTACCGAGTCGATAATGAGTTGCTCTTTGCAACCCCTTGACCCAACTCGGCAGCCCTTCTGCTGCTGCTGGACGTGATGAATTTGTAGAGGGTTGGTAAGCAAGTGATCGGTCTTGTGTCTGCGGGGTCCTGCACCGTGTCCTTCTTAGGGATAAGGTAGGTAATTCCCGCAGTGAGGAAAGGTGGAAATTCCTCCGGCCGACTCATGACCTCATTTATACTGCGTGCCAACCGACTGTGTACGCTGGTAAATTTCTTATACCAGAAATTCTGCACCCGATCCAGACCTGGGCCCCTCCAGTTCTTAGAGATGTTTATGGCTCGTCGAACTTCCTCTTCGGTAACATCCGCGAAATTCATGCCAGGTGTATTGGCATGGCGGGTGCCTTCGGCGGTGATCCACTCAGCATGCTGGGCAGGTAACCCCCAAAGCCCACCCCAATACTCTTTCGCTTCCGTCACCGAGAACTGTATTGTCTGGGCGCTCTGTTGGGATTCGTTGAGAGATCTTGAAAAGCTCCGCTGGTTCCTCGCGTATGTTGCATTCTGGACACGTCTGGAATAACTTTCGCCATACCGTCGTAACCGACTGCATATGACAGAAAGTTTCTGTTTTAGTGTGTCCAGAATTTCAACAACAGGTGTCTCACAGGGGATGGCATAGTTCCGGTAAACCCTCTGCACTTTATTTCTCACCCGTCGGCTGGCACTGCCAGTGCTGATCTGAATCAGTCTAGCAATGTCCTGCCTTAGTGAGTCCCGCCGACGTTCCAGACGAATTTTTCATGGTGGATCTCTTTTGTCACTCAAACCAATAATACGAAAGCGAATCTTCTGACCGTGCAATCTGATAGCCCCAACTGCACCACAATACACAAGTGATTGTAGTTGCAGCAGCGACATATCAGCACACAGTCGAGATGCAATCTCATCATTGATTTGAGATAGAATTCCCGGAGTTGCTGGAGATGCATAGAGCCTGGGAATACCCGGTCTATGCAAAGGATCCATATCCGAGAATTCAATACACGCTCTTTGGAATTCGTCCCGAACCTCAGCAGAAACCTCCGCTGGACGGTGGAGAAGAGTGCTTCGGCGAGTACTGAACCTGTTGCCTGCAGTGCGGCGTGGTGTTGTTGATGCCGCCGCCTCTGCCCCTATCGACTCTCGGTCACCAGTTTCCCCGATGACCTCAAGTCGAACACGTTCCCTGATGGTGGCCGGGATTGTGTCGCTGCGAGTAATAAAGCGGTACTGGTCTGCGACTCGCTACACAGTCACGTGTGCGAATTGCGGGAAACGCTCGACGAATCTCTGGTGCAACAAGGGGCGGTAAGATGTTGTACCCGCCCCGCCGTTATTTCGTAGTAGGAGCGGATGATGAAGAGGTTCATTTCTTCAGTCCATTTCATCCGCTTCCTACGCAAACCTGCTGAAGTGGTCGCCACAGATTGTGGCGAAACAGCTGCAGCAGGCGGAGCTGTGCTCCTGGTCGTCGTGGCGCCTAGACGTCGAACCGCCCCACGACTAGCGGTTTCGACGCTGTGCTGTCCATTACGAGAGCCCGACCCAGTCACCAAGTCAGACGACTCCCGCCGGTTATCCGTACCGGACCTCAAATTTCTCCTTCTTCTCATTGTTGGTGGTGCATTTTATCCCTAGCTGCCAGGTGTTGAGATAGCTTCCTTAGTGAGTAATCTGCAAGACTGCAAAGTTCCTGCACTTTCCTCACCTACCCCCTGAGACGCTGCGGTGGCGTACAGCCATTCAGACTGCAGCTATCCATCGCTCCTCCTTTCACAACCGGGCTTGGGACCGGCTTCGGCGGAGTTATTATTATTATTATTATGTTTTATTCGATGAATGTCGTTGGAATCGAGTTTTATTACCCACATTGATTGTTCTGCTATACCTGCACCATATAAAAATAAGCCTTCTTCCAGGTAAGCTAGGAGGATACACAATTGAGGCCATATGGCTGCGAGCTTACATAGATGCAAAGAACCGAAAACACGCTTACTTTAAAACCGTTTTACAATAGTTTACCGTTTGACTTATTTGTAAAATATTGTAAGAGGTATTTTTTGAAGGTGTAACTACATATTTGAAAAATGGGAAAATCACAAAAGATCGATTTTTTGAAATTTTGTAATGTATACTAGTATCTTGGTCAATCACCTTCTTCTTCTTCTCTAGTCTTCATCCCAAACGGATGCGCCGTTTTGCTCTGTCAGACGCCTGATCTGGATGTGGTCGCGAGGTTTTCAAATCACTATCGAGCGAATCAAGCCATCGTTGTTTCGGCCGGCCACTTAGCCGTTTCCCATCGGCTGTAATGTTTAGACTAATCTTGGCAAGTGAATTCTCGTTAACGCGAATTATCGAAGACACCTCCGGTGCAACCCAATATCAATCGCGGATATTTTCATTTCGACTGTGATCATGCCGCATTACACCACTGGTCCAATGCAACATCTTCGTTGCTCTAGATCAACTTTGTTATGAGACGTTATGAAAGTATCCGCAGTTGATGATAAATCTCGCTTGATTCACGGTTATTTGAACTATGTCGTGAAGACGATTGTCAAGAATGCGTTCAAAAATCTTGATGGGATGGGACAGCGACTGTTTTGGAAGGCAGTCTGTTGAACCTATTTTTCTTTCTCCATACTGGAACGATGGTACTTTCTTACCAGCTAAACAGTGTGAGCCACAGTTTTCGGTCCTGGCTCTTCGCTTTCTAGAGCTCAGATGCGAGGTTGTCAGGTCCTGTTACTTTCCAAGATCATTGGGGCTGACAGATGGAAATGTTTCAAATTTTGGCAGTACTTGTGAAATTGGCCGCGCGGGTAACAGAGTTCGTTTTCGTGATTTCCCAATGAGCATTCTTATAAAGTTGCCAATTGGCCAGTATTTTATCGGCGAGAAACTTATGGTAGAGGTGTTTCTTTTCACGGACCTTCATTTAAACATCGTCATTTCTAAGCCAAGTACCTTGGTTGATGAACTGACTAGCTAGCACGGTGACCCCGTGTTTTTAACTTGATTCCACGTTTCTTCGAGATTCGTAATGGTTGGTAACAGCGTAAGCCAAATAATGTCTTTCTTCTTCTCAGGAAATCGCCACCATTTAATATGCGGTGGGCCAGGGCGTGCTTCACGCTGTCTTACCGGTGGCTAGATTCAGAAAACGTTAATCAGCGGCCGATGTTGAGGTGCAATGGTCTCATAGAAAACAAATCAGTGACGGTGGTAAATATCGTTATCTTATTAGGATATTGTCCATTTATGTTTTGTCATTTTATGGACCACACACAGTACAAGGTCGTAAGTGTCTACAAAATCGATTATACGCTCCCCACCCTCATTGCGTTCCCCTTCTCCCTGTCTTGTCTTTTCTCCCACATGACCATTCAGATCAACCGCAGCAATTAACTAGTGACCAGCAAGCATGTTAGAGCCCTTGGTATCAAGTAGTTGCCCGAAACCAGCTTTTCAGGCATCGATTCGACATGTTGGTGTTGCGTATGCGATGAAGAAGTGAATAGTGCGAATAGCTGACGTTATGCTTACTTAATGGCATCCGGGAAACCCACAGAGATGGTGATGCCAACACCATACATATTGAATGCGTGGGCTTCTAGGATTGAGAAGATTATAGTCATTTTACCGGCGTCACGTTCTATATCGCGGCTTTTGGTACTACAACAATCTCGTGGAGCACAAAAATACACTTTTTCCGAAGGGCTCTTACGAGTTCGTCCATCTTACCAGCGACGGTAGCAAAATTTAGCGTGCAGACAAGTATTTATTCTGCTCGGGGAGCGAAGCCCATCCTGCCGCGTCGACTGAGGTGAACATTCTAGCATTTCCCCAAGGTTTGAATATCTTAACACAATAATTTTTGTTTCTATCAACACTGAATGCACTTTGCACTCCAACTATACTTTGTTTATCTCTTTCCCTGATCACGGCATTTAATTTTTGTTTTACTGGGAGCAGTACGAAGTACGTTGCTTCAAACCCTTCTTCTTTATCTGGGCTTGGGACCAGCACCTAATGTAAGCAAGAGCATCACATTGATAATATCCATCTTGCCATTCCGGTGTACCTTCTGAAAAAATAGGCTTTTTCTGTATTGAAAGACTAGGTTGATACCATGTTTCTTAGCCTTGACAGGAAAGATTCTTCCCACTCTTCAGTATTCACCCTATTCCAGTCTTTGTTTGAAGCTAAATTTTTTGACCAATTTTATAAGATTGCTTTACCGTTAACTAGCTTGTTTTCATGAGAAACAAGTATACAGAGATATGATATTTTGGAATCCGTGATTCAATTCCCATCATTGGTTATTTCACTATGAGGCAACCGCATTTACAACAAATAATATATGCACTTCATTTTACTATGGAATGCGATGGCCTTGACCGCTATATGGCCACATTTCATATCATCTGATAAATTTCCAACGGAATTAACATGATAAGATTATCGCTGATAACCTCGAACAATACTCTCTAAACATTTCTATTGTTTTCTAATCATGAAACAAAACTTTTCCTGCTTGCATCCAGTTCACTTGCCGATAAACTGAATTAATTTTTGGCAATGATATGGGCCTTATCTTGTAGAGATATCGCTACCGACTCGATTCAAAAATATTCGACTTTCAAGAGAGAAATTTTTACTTCCGTATTTTGATAACGACCTTGTTTAACACTCACCACGTTCACATTTTGATAGCATTCGCGAAATTTTAAAATGCGAACGAAGAGATCTACATGTGCTGGCTTTTCTGGTTGTGATCATTCCGCGATAACCGGCCGTGGCTGTGTAGATCACTCTTGACGCGAAAAAATTCGCGAAAAATTTGTCTTATACTCCGAGTGAGTCGCGCGTTATGTGAAATTTCAACAGAAAGATCTAAGTTGGTCTTTCATAATCACATTATCGACACCTTATTACATTTCACCATCCCCCTTGAAAGGTCCATGTTTCCATGAAAGCACCTGGGGCCGAGTCAGGTTTGATGATTTCGCCATGTCCCTAGCGAAAATTCGCTAGATTATATCATACTCTTCAGAATACATCAGAATGCATGCAGACCGGCTATAATGTTTGTTTGATTATTCCTGACCGCGCAAAGGCCGCGCGATTTTTATGCAGATCGCCATGAATACGATCAACCAACGGCGACGGGGCCGATCGGAAAATGAACAAGCGAACTAGCAAGAAATTTGCACATAAGAAATGTGTTGCCTTGAGAATCTCAAACATGAGAGTGAGATTGTGTACGAAACAAGCAGCGATAAGCCAAAAAACTACACATGAAACTTATAAATAATTTATAGAGTGTTTCCATCTTCCAAAAATAGCCGATCCGCGTTCGAGATTAGTGCCAGGCTGCCCCTGCCATAAAATGCTAGATCGCATGTCGATCACTTCTATAAATACGACAAGTCCAAGTAATACTTGTTTGGCGGATTGTCGCCCGCTGCCCTCTTCAAGTGTAGTAACAAGTATGATCCAATTTACCCATTCCTACTAACTCGGGGTTGAGGGGGTTCTCTGTGCGATGCGGACTGGGTACTGGGCGCTGGTTGCGACTGGTGGTGCTTTTCGAACTCATCGCTAGCATACGCCAAATCCCGGACGCTGCGGACTTCTGGACCGAGTTGGGCACAAGATCTTCCCAAGGATGCCCACTTGGTGATATCTTGTTTGTGCGATTAGCGTGACGCGTTCTGTACAAATGATATGGGAAACCGGCAAGACAATATTTAGAAAGCAAAAGCGACTCCACATGTAGATGTTCGTATTCATGTGTTAGCAACAAGATAGATATTCAAGTTGTCAATAAATAGCTCACTAAGCGAGTAATGTAAATTGCACTAGTGATTGAGAGTTCGACGTCAATTTCTATTTCTTGGATTCCTAATTTTAAACAAATGCATGGAGAGCCGACAATGCATTTCCCCGCAACTGGATTCAACACATTCCTGGGATTCTATCGCCACAAAGCCTGTTGCAACGATGCACTCAGTGACAATAAAGAAGTATCACAAAATTGATATATATATGTATATATATTCATATATTGTTCCCATTAACCCCTTGGTGGGGTATAGCACGTCAAGCACACCTATGCGCCATCGTTTGAGGTTACCTGAAATGCCCTTCAGCTTCCCCTCCACTTCTTGAGCGGCCCTCTTTACTGTTCTGAGCCAAGTACCCTTGAGGCGACTCACCCGTCGCATTGCAATGGCCGACCCTGCCTGTCACCTCAGTCTTCCGATCAGAGTGCGTCCGAGTGCCAGGCCTGTGCGCTGATCAAGTTCTCCGTTTGAGATGTCATGCCCGCGTACTTCGATGATACGATGAAGACAGGTGCTGACGAAGGCGTGAATCTTTTGAGTAACAATGTGCTACTCCCATATACCCACACAGAAAAAGTACTAGCACAAAAGAGTCTCAACTTGATCTGCGTGTTGAAATAACTACCTTTCCAGATTTTAGACATGGCAGCAGAAGCGGATCTAGCGCTGTTAATGCGTCGGGCAACATATATTTCGGTGTCAATTGATCCGCGCCTTCGATGCTCTGCCCGTTAATGTAGATAGAGAGAGTGGGATGACCCGTGAGACTGATAACGTTGGTTTTGTTAGTGTTTATCTTCTGTCCAACTCTTCATGGCCCGGTCAGTGAGCAAACAGATATCATCTTTCAATTCAATCCCCGTTTTCGGAATAAAATGCGTTCTTAACATCCAGCCCCACCACGGCAAAGTAACCGTCAGAATTTAATGTGTATTTTGGCAGGCTCACCACCATGCTTACTGCATCCACCGTAGAGTGGACGTGTCGAAACCCATACTGGTGCTGCGACAGGCCATTGCTGCTTCCGATGATGGGTAGGACTCTGCTATATATCTATTATATATCCATCATCTTCCCCATTGTATCCAACAGGCATATCAGACTTAACATTAACTTTTGCTTTTCTCACTATTCCCGAAATACTCTTTCGTTTAGACACGCCTCTAAGGTTTCGGTCGGGCCTAGTCTTCACTGCCATTAGCATAATGGAGACGTTTCAGGAGGGATGTCATTGTCCATTGAATTCCTACACGTCCTCCGGACAAGACAGTATGAAGAATGTTACCGATAAAAAGGAGAAATAATATCGGCGGAATGATGCAACCCTGGCGGAATCCGCTTTGGACCTTAAAATCCGCAAAAAGATTTTACGTCGGTGCATGGCGTTTTGCGCTATCATACATCGCTCTAATAGTGGCTATTAATATCTCCGAAATGCAGCGTCCTGAGTAGACCACTCCAGATACATTCCTTGCTCAAGCTATCGAAAGTTTTCTCGAAATCGATGAATGCCAGGTGCAGCGAAGATCTAAAGTCCACGCACTGTACCAAAATGATCCGTCAGGTGTTAATGTGGTCAATGCAGGAGGATCCGGAATGGAAACCAGCTTGCTCTGCAGACATCCCTCCAAGTGTCACACTCAAAACGGGTGCCCTTCTCTGTAATCTTTTAGTTCTTTCTACAAACGAACCGTAAAACAAAAATACCGATTAAGGCATATAATAAATTATTATTAATGTTATGCACAAATATGTAGAACTTTTAATCCCGTTGACTAGTCAAATTATTGCTTATAACAAATATACTAATAATGCAACGGTTTAAATTTTTCTAATTCCCGTGTGTTCACCGCCGCGGTGGGAGACAGAAGAGACCGGCTTATTTCCATGCGGTCTTTTCTGTCCCAACCAACGGCACTTTCCCACCGCTAATCCTGCACTCCCGTGGCGAGATCTATGGAATGAGTGGAGAGTGGGGAGTTCCGCGCCATCTACCCGTCCGCAACCGCAACATTCGAAATAAATTTCAAATGCTGCGGATCCTGCCGCGCCACAATCTCACCGATCATCACCCTCTTTCATTCTCTCGGAAAGGTCTCGGATTCTCAAGATTTCCCTACCAGGGGAGCAGTAACGGCAGGTGCAGCGGTAAATAAATTTGCAGGGAGACCATCCAGCCCAGGGGCTTTACTCTACTTGAGTGCATTGAAGGCTGAAATGATTTTTTTCTGCTTCGGGGAACCTTCCGTATCCGCAAGTTACGGTGACTAGCTATTTCATCCACATGAAATGGAATCTCATCGGATGTGATACGGTTAAAAACCGTGGTGAAGTGTTGACGTCCTCCACAGAACCGTCCAACGACTTGGGACCACATACAAGCTCTTTCATGATGCGGTATACAATTCTAGAATCATTGCGCTCTGCGCATCTTGGGATTTCCTGACCAACGCAATAGCAAATTCCCTCTTGTCACGCCACTTCGAGACGTGGCCGACGACCTGTGTATTACCCGAGAAAAGAAGATCGAACGTAAGCGGCCATGAGATGAAGATCCCTTTCGAGGCCGATGTTAAAGCTTCTCTTACTAAGCATATCCAGGAGACAACTCCTAAATCTACTGTTGATCGCGAAGTAGTCATTCCTCAAACCCAACTGACCTTATGGCAGGCTCTGTGCTCGAACAACGTGCCACGAATAACAAGGTGATACAAGTTGCGCAAATCCACGAATCTCCCACCATTACCGTTGTGGCCGCCAAGACTGTCTTTCTTCATCCCAGGCAAGGTTTTGTCAAAGCCCACCTTGCCATTAAAATCACTCATCACGATCACAATGTCACCTTTAGGAAGCCTTCCCTGAGTTGCGTGTGATTGCTCGTAGAGAGCATTATTCTCCAATATATCGGCAGTCTCCGTTGGTGTATAGTATTGTGTAATTGTGATGCTCCTTGGCCTGGACCTAAATCTTGCAGTTAGAAGTCTGTGCTACTGTAGTGTACCGTTGCGGTCTTGAATGAAGTGCTCTAACACACCATGACGAATTAACTCTCGTCTTCTTTCATGTTGTCATTGTCACTTTTACTTACGAATCGAGTACTCGCATTTCAGTTGCATAGAGCTTCAGCCTTCTCTGAACAAGTGGAACAAGGGAGATGTACGTATGTATTACCGGTCTAAGGATTTGCTAATAACAGATACTGAAACTAAACCCATTTTGGAAGGCTCCCCAATGACATATTTAGCGTTATTTATATCTTACCAGAGTTGAAAGTTTGGTATCGGATGATTGGATGAAAACCCAATTGAATTAACCATTTAAATATGTATGTACACTATAAAAATCTTTGTACATATATGAGGCATAAGAAGTCAACCAGCCGCCATCGCTGACGGTTCCTAACAAAGCGCTGCAACTCCCAATATTGCTAGCATTCACTCCCCACATTTCTGCGTCACTAACCTCAAAACGGCCCCTCATTGGATATCTTGGGATAGTGGATTCCAGTGCATGGCTTAGCCAGCAATAGAATGTGACCTCGCTACTGTACCTCCTAATCAATACCGCGACGGCAATGTGGCCCATGGGGCTCGGGTCAGAGTATCTGACAAGAGTCAACTATAGTGACAGCCTTTCCCACAGTAGTGAAAAACTATTTCAACTTGATGTTGTTAAGACAACTGTATTTCCAGATTTTGGATAAAATTGCGACAGCGAATTAAGCGCTGTTAATCGCTCGAACGGTGAATTCAATATCACCGTTTGTAAAAACAACATCAACAAGATAAACAAATTGTTCATCGCTTTTACTATTCCGCCTACTAAAGCAGATAGAAAGAATGCAAGTAGGTATCGACAACGTAGTCGCGTTTTAAAAGAAGGATGTCGTTCAGGTCCGCCAGCCCAGGTAGCATCGACAATGTTTTCAATAACAAGAAGAAATAATATGAGTTACAGAATGCAACTTCAAATTCTTTTGAGATTTTACCTCAGTTCAGCAGGGGGTACGTCATTTGTTGACTGTAACTATTAAACTAAGTAAATGTCCTTCTTGCGTAGACTGCTTCAAATACCATCGCTGCTGACGTTGTCAAAAGCCTACTCGACCTTAACAAAGAGCGACGGGTCTAAAGTTTGCGCATTGTTCCGCAATGACCTTAAAGATGTTAATGCGGCCAGTACAAAAGCCGACTCCTGTTCCCTATCAATCAAACAAAGTTTTCCTTCGTGCGTTCCAGAAATATGTTGCTTATTATCTGTGCAACACAGTCCGCAATTTTTCTTGTTGAGAACCGATGTCTCCGAGGAGTACATGAGGACTGGGAAGATCATTGTCTTGTACAGTAAGATACTTGATCCTATGGTGAGATATGTGAAGCAGTTTTTGTAAGCTGAAATAAGCTCTGTTGGCAGCCAACAACCTTGCGCGAATTTCGTCATCGTAGCTGTTATCGACTGTGATTTTCGACCCTAGATAGAAGAAATTTTCAACGGTCTCAAAGTTGCCGTCTCCTATCTTTATTTTTCCCGTTTGACCAGTACGATTTGTGTTGTTTGTTGGTTGTTTTTTGTCGCTGACGTTGCCACCATGTACTTCGTCTTCATCTTCATTAATGTGCAGCCGAAGATCTCGCGCCGCCTGCTGGATTTGAATGAAGGTAGACTGTATATCTCGGGCTGTTTTTCCAACCCCAACGTCAGCGTAGGCCAGTAGTTGGGTGGACTTGAAAGGATAGTGCCTCTTGCGTTCATATCTGCATCACGAATCACTTTCTCTTCCCTTCTCTTTCTTATGATATATACTTGGTGGTGGTAGTATTTGTCTATCGTCTTCAGTTCGCAGGACCTCCAACGCCGTTGAACTGTTCATCAAAATACTCAACCCATCGCTCCAATATACCCACTCTGTCGACACAATACCTCTTTTATGTTTTGGGAGGATGGGCATGGAGGTGTATAAAGTTTCATTCTGATGACTTGTTGGTAAAAGTTCCGCGCCTAATGCAATTGCTCCCTGTACTTTTTGAGTTCACAGACTAGTTGGTTCTTCGCCCTGCTTTGGGAATGCAATATTACTCGCTATGTACCATTCCGTTGATAGCTGCGACTTTTCTTGGGGCTAGGGCGAAGTATATTCGTGGCTATCTCAATGAGAACGGCTGCTGAGCAACATTCGGTTTTTACGGGGTCGCACGTTCCATGAGAATATGCGCAAATCATTATTCCGTTTTCGTTGCCGGGTTGGTCTTTGTAAAATCCATCCTGTCGGAGGCTCCTTCCGCGGCTTCGATGCTTCAATTTTCCGTGTAGGATTATCAGCCCTACCCAACCCCCAAGCTGCAGGACCAGTTAGTACATTTTGTCCTATTTTTAGGCCTAGGAGACCTGATCCTTCTCCGTCTGCAGCTTTTCATTAAGAAAGAACTCCCAAAGATCACCACGTGGAGTTGGAGATAGGGTTTGATAGTAGAGCTGTTGGTGTTGGTTCAGCAGACGTTTCCCAGGCTTTATACTCAACCGTGGGTACCAATCCACGTTTCACCCTGGGAACTATACTACTCTTTGACCGCCTTTTCAGGCATCCTTAAACCTTCCTGTTCAAGCATTCTTACACCCACGTATATTTCGGTCTGTCAGTTAAGCCTAAATAGGCCACATTTGACCGGCGGCCGTAACGTAGATGGCGGGGTCTGGCCTGTTAATTTGGGCTCTTCAGGTGGCCGGTGATGGAATGCAAAATATTTCAGCTAACCGGGGGACATGTTTATTTAGGCTGTGAGGGAAGATTTCTTGTTTTTTTAGGATGTAAATGAGTATTTTATTGGCATTTTGATATTTTTGATAAATGTTCACACTCATAAATATGGCAAATTCTCATCTGAAGGCCTTCCAGATCCAGAGTTGAACTACTGACTGTGCGGCTTGCCGGTTCGCAGATGGTGCATTGAGTTCAACTGGTGGGTGGATGCATTGCAGGCTCTTCCGGGCTAACCGACAGACTTCTGTGTGCATGGCGGGCTTTAGGTTGATCGCTCCTCGGTCCAGTTTAACGAGAAGAGTCATAATCATCATCAATAAGTAAATTTACAAGGCCCAGTGACTCTCTTTTTATGAATAGAAAAGGATGAAGCTAGAGGACCAAGTTACAAGCGATTATATACACTTAACATTCTGGTTACGGCTAAATAAGACGAACACAATAGCTTCGCGAATGGCACCTCCGAAATATTAAGCCTTAGGTAATGTGTGAAGTAATTGTCTTTTGGAGGCTTGAGAAAACGAATAGGTTTTTAGTCAATAACATAATGAGTAGCATTTCCTCACATTAAGGAGCCGAAGTTTAGAATGTATCCCCAAAATATAAAAGTTTGACTGTTAGCTTCTCTGATTAGTAAACGGATCGACAATAGCAAATAGTCTTAAATCGTCTGCATGAAAAAAGAAATAAGCCGATGATAAAGTCCTGGGGTACATTTGATGAGGGAGAGATGGAGACGAAATGTAACCATTGTAACATACTCGATTTACTTAGGCAAGATCTTGACCAAGAGAGAACACTTGATGGAAATCCATTTCATTGGAGTTCGGTTTCAATAGAGCCGAAAGCTTTGGGAAAGTTAGTAAAGACATCTTTTCTTGTACGAGTATCTAGAGCAGTCCAGTTATTAAAGTTTTCAGCCTTCGAATTCTCTTAATCAAAACTGGTTGACATGAAATTTGGGGTGGGAGTAGAGGGTGGCATAAGAAACAAAAGTTATATATAGGCACCCCACCCCCATATGCATATTTTTTTAAAATAACAACAGAAATCGATTAAATTGTCGATTTTAAGCAAAACAAGTCGGGAAACCAGAAGCTTGACGCTTCAGGTATAAAAGGTTTTGTGTTTCCCTATGTGAGGAGCATAACGTAGTTCTCCATTGGCTTATGGCATTGACCCGAGATATTGAAATCGCTCAGTTCTGGGCAGGTTACTGCCATTGCCAGAACTCAGCGATTTAAATATCTCGAGTCAATGCCATCAGCCAATGGAGAACTGCGTAATGAAATTGTTTCATGCATTAATGCAACCTGGATGAAGTGGCATGCCCCAACTGGTGTTCTTTGTTATCGATGTATCAGCGCATGTCCCAAATCTAAAATTTACTACAATGTCGTCCGTCTGCCGCTCTCTATAGTTCTGAGTGTTGGCCGACTATAAAGGACAATGAACGGCGTCTTGCGGTAATGGGGACTAAGATGTTGCATTGCACTGGTGGCGTGACACGTTTTGATTACGTCTGAAATGAGAATATCCACGATCGATACGGGTTTGCACTGATGTTGGAAAAATTGCAAGAGAGGCGTTTTCGATGGTGTGGTCAAGTAATTCACGCTAACGAGAATTCAACAACCAGTATTGGTCAGAACATCGAAAGCAATGGTAAGCAACCAAAAAGCGGGCCAAAACAATAGTGGCTTCATACGCTGGATGGGGATTTAAAGGTCTCGAGATTACATCCTGATCAGGCATTTGATAAAATAAAATGACGAAACCGATCACCACGAGCCGGCCCCGCTTGTAAACTGAAGGCTGAAGAAAAAGAAACAGATGTGAAGAGCGACGAGTGCAGGACAGCTCCGTGTAATATAGCTAAAGATTCCATTGCCCTCTATTTTCGAGAAAGCGACTTAAATAAATCATTAGATGAAAAGCCCTGTGTTGATAATGGTCAAACTCATACGCTTCACACTCTGAGTTCAATATTATTAGCAAATGCCAACAATATAACCAACATCAAATATAAAAAAGGGCTAGGGAGAATTAGATTCTTCTTGAATGGAATTTTAATATTTCACTCGAATTTCAATTATTCTCGTTAATTATGACGTCAGCATCTTATTTGTATGGCTTAGGATGCTGTTAATTAGGACGAAATTGATAAGTTTGAACTTCGATAACTTCGACACTAATAGTTGGATTTTCATGGAACTTGGCATGTGTATGCATGAGACTGTCCTCTATGCCGCTGCAGTACACCAAGGATGAACTTAAGCGGAGTTTTTTAGTCAATTTCTAAAAGTTGATAACATACTATTAGTAAATTTATTTGAGCAGATACCGGATGATTAGATTTCACATAAGTGTTTTACACAAAACCTTAAAAAGGGCGGCAGATAAATAGATTCTACGGTAAAAGATAGAGTGCCCATTCCCTGGACCGATTTTTTTCAAACAAGTGGTACTATCCACCATTAAAATTTCTACCGTCATATACGGAACACCCTGTATAGTGCAATGGTAAAGAGGAATCAACTGTGCTGGCACAATGGCACGATGAATAGATTGTAGTTAAAAATGTAAAAACAATTCGAGAAACCGGAAGCTATATGTATTTCTTTTATAAAGACATTTGAGTGTGAATTTGTCCTATTAGTACGTAACACGTAATATACACATATATTATGTGAGAATATTCACTTTCCGGTGATATTGACATTCAAAATCATGAATTTCCAAAGAACTGGCAAATTTGACCTATTATAACTTTGTTAGTAATGGTGCGATTTCCTGTAAACTTGGTAAGATCAAGCTCTCTATTATAGTCTACATTGCTGCATTACTTCCGGGGTGCTACGATGAACTTAACGTGGGTTCTGCAGCCAATTACTGAAAATTATAGTAATATACTATTATTAACTTTATTTGAACTGATATCGGTATGGAAGGTATTTCGGAGCCTAGCTATCATATATTGGCAGCCTCTCGATTTTTTTCAGATTTTTTGGTTGGGTAGTTTCTAAGAATGATCTAAATGATCAGTTTCGACCCCTCGAACTCTCCCCGCCTTCCAACAAATGGCAAAACTAAAACCAACTTTGGTACTAACCGAAACCTTTCATTTGATACCCCACATGACTATATTTTGTGAAAAAAGAATTTACACCCCCTTTTGCATATATGGGGACCCCCCGTTGAATTCGACGTAAAAGAATGTAGCTCACTGTATGCCTGAGCGTCCACAGTTTCCACCTTTCCACTAAATTTGGTGTCAATCGCTGCTACAGTCAGAATTTAATAAGGTTTTCTTTTACACAAAACCTTAAAAATGGACAATTATTCTCGTCGAGGTGAATGCAAGGGGTACGATCCTCTTCAAGTCCACCCAACTACTGGCCTATGCTGACGATATCGACATCATGGGAAGAACCACCGGAGATGTACAAACTGCCTTCATCCAGATCGAGCAGGCGGCGCGAGATCTTGGGCTGCACATCAATGAAGGCAAGACAAAATATATGGTGGCAACGTCAGCACCGAAGACGAATCAACCAACAACATCAAACCGCACTGGTCAAACACAAACACGAAGAAGAATAAGGATAGGAGAATACAACTTTGAGATCGTTGACAATTTCTCCTATCTAGGGTCGAAAATCACAACCGATAACAACGATGATGAAATCCGCGCACGGTTGTTGTCAGCCAACAAAGCCTATTTCAGCTTACAAAGACTGTTCCGCTCGAAACGTCTCACCATAGGGTCAAAGCTCTTACTGTACAAGACTATGATCTTGCCAGTCCTCATGTATTCCTCGGAAACTTGGGTTCTTAGCAAGAAAAATTGCGAACTCTTGGCCGCGTTCGAGAGAAGAATCCTGCGAAGAATTTTTGGCCTCCTACATTAGGATGGACGATTCCGTAGCCTACACAATGACGAAATCTATGAGCGATACCATGACCGTCCGGTTGTGGATAAAATCCGGCTCAATAGGTTACGGTGGGCGGGTCACTTAATCCGTATAGATGAGGATGATCCAGCCCGGAAAGTCTATAAGGGCAATATCTATGGTAGAAAAAGAAGACGAGGCAGACCCTGTCTAAGATGGAGCGATGGCGTAGATCAGGACGCCAGACAGCTTTTAGGGATATCGAATTGGTGGACCTCGGCGCAAAACCGGGATGTCTGCAGTTCCTTATTAAGGCAGGCCTAGACCGGATACCGGTTGTTGCGCCGTTGATGATGATGATGATGATTCTCGTTAATTATGACGTCATAATTCATCGTATTTGCATGGCTTTAGAAGCAGTAAATTCACTCGAAATTACTAAGTTTGAACTGCTATAACTTTGGCGTTAATAGCCAGATTTTCATGAAAATTGACATGTGTATGCGGAATGTGGTCCTCTCTAGGATGGATTTAAGGGGAGTTTTTCAGTAAATTTCTAAAAGTTGGTAATATACTATTAGTAAGTTTATTTGAGCAGATATCAGAATGGAACATATTTTGAGGCCTAGATTTCATCTAAACATACCACCCCGATTTTTTTCGTATTTTTGGGTTGGGTAGTTTCCGAAAATGAGTCCTTCTCACTTTAAGTGGGTACATTTTGACTCCTTACTCACGTACTTTGCAATTCACGCCAAAACTAATGTCTGTTTCGGAAAGTACTAACACGGCTATATCCTGTGAAAAAGAAAATTTAATCCCCCTTTTGCTTGTATGGGAAGCCCCCCCCCCTTAAACTCCACCTAAATTTATGCCACTCATTGCATGCGTGGGATTTCATAGTTCCCATCTGTCCACTAAATTTCGTTCGGATCGGTTTAGCCGCTTTGGAGAAATGTGCGTGTGACAGACAGACAGACAGTGAATCGATTTTAATAAGGTTTTGTTTTATACAAAACCTTAAACATTTGTTTTTTTTTGTTTTATTCAAAACCTTAAAAAATGATCTCAAGTTCACATTAAGATAATAATAATAATAATAATAAGTGTCCGGATAGCTCAGTGGTTAGAGCACTAGGCTGTCATACGGAAGGTCGCGGTTCAAATCTCACTGGTGGCAGTGGAATTTGCATCGTGATTTGACGTCGGATACCAGTCGACTCAGCTGTGAATGAGTACCTGAGTCAAATCAGGGTAATAATCTCGGGCGAGCGCAATGCTGACCACATTGCCTCCTAGTGTACCGTTACGGTCTTGAATGAAGTGCTCTAACACACTTCAAGGCCCTGATCCAATATGGATTGTTGCGCCAACGATTATTATATTATAATAAGAAACACGATCAACGAATTTTATATTAGCAGCGGAGGGAATGGTCTAAGAGCAAGAATCGGGGATATGTGATCAAAAGAGTGAATGAACCTTTAATGCTCTCTAAATGCTGGGAATGTGCAGTTTTGATTATATGATAATTTTCGCACTTGTACAGTTTACCCGATCTAGGACATTAGTGAAAGGTCGGCACCTCAGTCGGGATTTGTTTAAAGCAAGAAAAGCATCACAGTCTACAATGAACCAGAAAGGGTATTTACACAACCTAAGATGACGGAGAAGAACAAAACTGGGGAGAAGGTTTCCAAAAAGTCACGAAATAATAACACAGTGTGATTTCATGATAAATTTGCTCTGAAGAAATTACTCAGAGCTTGGAAATCGGCATTGTGGAAATTGAATTTGGGCATCTTTTGACATGGCCGTACGTTGGGTGGATTAATAGCTTCAATAGCGGGATGGGAGCATCGACTTTAAGATATGTCTAATCGTTTAGAAATTAAATGAAGTGACTGTTGGAAATGTTGGTAACTATGAAATCCAGATTGTAGTTATTGTGATTGCGATTAATGTTAAATTAAAAGGAGAAGCAAAAATTCATTAACGCCATGAGAGCGAGGAGTTCACATAATTACAGATTGGGGGGTGCTTGGCCAATCAATGAAAGAAAAATTCAAGTACCCAAAGAGATTGAAAGATACGCTAGGTCCATTCATATATATTTATTTATTTATTAAACGGACAATAAAATTGCCTTCAGAAGGAGGAAAGATCGTAGTTTACACTTGAAACTAAACTGCGAAAAGGAGCCCACGAGACAGCTGTAGTGGTTCGAGCTCCATGCAGAGCATACCGAAAATGTCAGCATTACGCGTATTGTATGACGCTTGCGAAGAACGGTAGCAGCAGAGGCGGAGCAGTCCATGAGTTGAGATCGAGGAAGGTTCTACGTTGTTGAAGGTAAGGGAGACGAAAGGTGTGGACGCGGGAATTTCCACTGTATCTTCTCTAGGACAAGACAATTATAATTACGGAAGGGGGACCAAATGACGGAACAATACTCAAGGATACTTCTCACAAGGGAGTTAACAAGCATTATGGAGGGTTGAAACGAGCTGAAATCAGTACAGGAACGCAGTATGAAACCTGACATTTTGGAAGCAAGGTTTGTGATATCGAAGTAGTAGCTATCAAAGCGGTGTTTATCGTCGAAATTTACGACCAGGTCGAGGATAGACTTTAAATAGGACAGAGAGGGTTTTAAGTGAGTAACACATCGAGTGGCATTTGCTGATATTACGCCAATTTATTAACTGTGCACCAATGGACCAAAGTGTCCAGATATGCCTGCAGGGAAGCGCAATCCATAGTGGACGAAACAGAGAAAATCAGCTTAAGGTCATCAGCGTATAACAAGCAAGCACAAGTGATGATAGAGGAGAGGACGTTAATAAAGAATAAAAATAAAAGAATAGATCCTTGTGGCACACCAGAGGAGGGGGAAAAGAATAAGAAGGTCAACCATCAAAGGCAACGCTACAGGATCGGAAGGAGAGGTAGCATGCCATGTAATAAGTGATGGGGGAATGTGAAAATGGAAAAGAGTATCTCGTGGTTAACGGAATCGAAGGCCTTAGAAATGTCCGTGTAAACGACGTGGACTTCCCGCCGAGAGTTGAGGCATTTGGCCACAAAGTTTGTGAAGTCCGAAAGATTGGTAGCAGTGGATCTACGTTTTATGAAGCCATGCTGCTCCTTAGCTATAAGGTGGCCGAAGTGAGTGGTCAACGAGTTGTTGACGTACCTTTTGAAAATCTTGGAGCAAGATCAGAAGAGCGAAATAAGATGGTAACTGTCAGTGAGAGTGTGGTCACTGCCTTTGTATACGGGCAAAATAAGGGCTTCTTTTCACATATAACATATAATGATAACGGTATCCTTTGAGAATGTATGAGTAGCAGATCCTGAAGTTTGGTGGAATGAGGTAAAGTTTTGACAATTGCGAGAACGTCGTTTTGGGGATAATTGGGATGTAGGTGATTATTTCGTCATTTACTTTATTAAACAACTCAAAGGCAAACAAGTTATTATATACTTTTAATTTAATCAGACTATTCCTTCTAGTGTGATGCCAATATTCATTTTCAAACTTTCTAGTGTAATGCTCTATATATATTCTAATCTATATTGGAGGATTTTTGCATTTTTAGAATGAACGTAAGTGGGGGAGGACGCGTTCCAACCAAATTTACAAATATAATAATATACCGCTCTTAACGTTATTTGAACAGACATCGGATTGAGGATATATGTGGCAGGCACTCAGACAAACGGGCAGTGAACAGATTTTAACAAAGTGTTGTTTTCCACAAAGCCTTAAGAAATGATTAGTAATTTAGTTTGGAGGGTGCTATCGTATCCTAATGCGGATGAGTTAACTTGCCTCAAAACACTTGTCACTGAAAACTTAACCATTATTTTTGAGCTCCTACACCAATCTCAAATTATGAATGCAAAATCTCAAATCACAAAGCTCATGGAGCGTTATTATACGTTCTTTCGCAATATTTAGGATTTGTTATCCACTTAGGACCTCATTATCACAATTTCAAATCAGACTCTTTCATCACGTCGCCCCTGATTTATGCCATTTATTGTGCGTAATGAAAGTACTTATATTACAGATAGCAGCAAAAAATGTGTTCCACTCCTACAACACTAGTGACTGCGGCATAAAATAAAATTCAACCCTCGGAGAAATGCATATCTAGTAATGGCATATTTTCATCATCAGTGAGCGTGAAAGAATTGATCATCGGCTTGGAGCCAGTGCTTGTAAATTATTGCAAATAGACGGAAAGTGAGAGTGATTTTGTCCGCACCCTCACATCACAGCGAGCTTCAGGGGTTTGTTCATAATACAATTCAGCCAGTCGTGTAGGTAACATGTTCGGCATACAGTGTGTACCAAAGAAAAGTTTGTCGTTTCTGCCCTCTACTTGTATTTTAATCAATTTACCAACAATCTGATCTAAAATTACGAACTAAGACCAGACTTCTCTCTCTTTAACTAATGGTACGATTTCGAACACAACATATGCGTATAGGAACACATATCAACAAATATTAATAGCGTGAAGCGTTCAATTACTCATTGAACCCAATGCATTTCGCTCATGTTTGTCTATGAAAACAGACTGTGACTATTCGCTCTGAAGGTACATCTTGTAGAGGACACACGTTCGTAAGGAGGGTACTTAACCCCGAAAACATCTTTATGCATCGTTCATACGCTTCCAACACTGGCATAGCATCGTCCAGGCTTCTACCAATCCACAAAATTTTTCACCCTGCATTTTCAACAGTATCCCTCATCAGACGCACGAATGTTGCTATTTGCATGACTCTTATGTTTGTTTTTCACTTGTTGTTTTCGGGGTGTGTTACGTATTTCCTGTCCCTTTTTATCACACACAATGGGTAGGAAACAACGAGGGTGGTGTTGGCCAGAAGAGAATGCTAAGGCACTTGTTTGTTCAGTGGAAAATCCCTATTCGAATGTTCTACCAGCTTATACGATTCTACTCTATGAGATAACAAGCGCCACGGTGGAGAGTACCAAAGATTGGTTTGGTACTATAGGGCATTGAAGAGTGCATATCGGGTATATTTGCTCCTCGGCTCAGACCACAGAATCGTTTACTTTGTATTTAGGGAAGGGTGACTCAGGTTCGTGATTAAGTGGATTAGAAATTTTACCCTAGGATTCTCCCTTTCTCTCACCCGTGACGAACACCCTCAATTGAATGAGAAAATAATACTTCTTATGTCTCCAAAAACTTCCATCGCAACCCTTTTTGCCTTTCCTGTCCCGTTATCTTTTATGTGGAGATATTTACACATGTATGCTACAACATGCATTACCTACATCCATACCGATATGCATAGAAAACAAGTTTGCAATTTTATTGTTCTCTAGTTTGTTGGCATCAAGCTTTTTGTTTACGTCCCCTTCTGCTGAGTGAGACATTGACTGCTTCACAAAAAAAGTAATTCCATCCCAGTTTCTATAGCATTCATTCGGCTTTATCGGGGCATTTCTAGTCTAATGCATTTCCTTTGTTCACTGGAATATGATTCCTGTTGCGAAAAGCCAGAAGTATCACTTTTAGAGTCAATAATATGTCGGCAATAATCAAAGGTACTTTGTTCTTGGAAATATGGATACGATATGAGAATATATATATACGTAAGTGTATGAATGTATAATGATGCGGCCTTCGTTTTATAAAAAGTTTCAATGCGAGGCAGCATTGATTAAGTGAACATCACCTGCTGGCAAAATTCAACATAACATAGGCTCCAAGCCAGAACGGCAAACTCTAAGATGATTTCGGTTCAGACGCTTCATAACATCATTCAACCTAAAGTAGGAACTACCCACATATACTTTTGCACGTAAAAAGGACCCATTTTTCGCGTGAAAGGAGAAAAAAGTGCTTGATGCAACATTAACCAGATCATGATGTGCCCGTCTCATTCTACAAGGTTGTCGGCTTCTTCAATTCGACTCTCCAGCCCGAAACAACTTACACATTACTTTCGGTTAGCTCCCTTTTTTACGTCTGCCGTATCTTTTCGTTCCAATATAACCCATATCTGGGTTTACACCAAGGCTTCTAAGACTTTTTTGAAGTTTTCGATTTCAATTTTCGAAGCTCTGGTTTGGTTGGCTGAATCATAGTACGTTGTTTCAGTATTCCTCATTTTGGGTCATGCATGCCATTTCTCGGCTTCTTCGGCGATCCTTCTTTTATGAAGATGTTTCCTGATTCTTGATTTCGTTTCTGTTTGAGCTTTTTTTTGACTTTCGAGATCTTCGTCCGCCCTTGAGCAAGTAAATCAATAGGAATGACGCCATAAATAACCAGCACTGCTGCTTCAAATACAGTGCGACACACTGAGGCTAATGTAAATCGATATACATTGCACAGGGTTCATACCTGAAGTGAACCACTATTTATTCCGCTGCCATAGAGTGCTACCGAATTCGTATTTACCATTAAAAATTTACGCATGCTCTACATAGGAGCTCCGACATTTGGCTTGCTTAGCATACCGACAATTTCCTTTGCTTTTTGCCGCATATTTCACCTAAGTCTAGAAGTTTAGCCAGCGGCCAAGCATTATTCCCAGATACAATCTTTGTTACCAAAGTTTTGGTCCAGTAATTGTACCTCAACTTTTAACGGTAGGTGTCGTCTTGTTAAAACAGTAAGTTCAGCTTTTCCGTAGCGAAGTCCAAACCGTATTCGGCACCCATAACTTGGACTAGCTCATGATCACATGCCATCACTTGTCTGAAATATGAGCCCACAATCTTTCAGATGACTCTAAGTTTCCTTAGCAAGGAAAGTTCTTAGGATTTCAAAACTGTGCTTTGTCTTCTCTATGATGCCAGTACACCTGAGTCTATTTAATAGGGTAGGGATGCCCAGCGTTGCAATTGCTCGTCTTAAAAATTGGTTTCCAGCTTGAGCTTATTTGATTGCTCCCGAACATGATATTTCAAACCACAGATATTGTTGCTTCTCAGCTTGTCAACTACGTCCAGCATATAGAAGAGTGTGTATAAGAACCGTAGGTACCCCATCAGGCCCGGTCGCTTCATTGTCCACTATAATTTCACTGCTGTGATCAATCCCACCTCTGTGAGGAGAGGAGGCACATCAAATGTCAATTCAGATCCTGTCGTTTGCGGTTTGAGCAGAAAGAGAAAGTGACCGAATGTATTATACATATAATACGATTCCACCATCAGTCACTAGCAGATTTGCTTTGCAACTTCTGCCTTGCGATACTGTATCCTAATATTCAAGAATTAAAGTTTAGATCGTCCCGGAGTTCCGTGAGTTTCGCCTTTTTACTTTCACTACTACAATATTTTCTGTTGGCTTGTTTGAACACCTCCACTCCTGTAATGTCAAGCCTTCTTCGGTTAAGTAGTTTCTAATACTATCTACAAGTCTACTAAGGCTAGTTGCATTGTCGCCTAGGGTTGACATTCACTTCGAATGAGCTCTGGCTGTTATCTATTTCAGCTAGTAAGAGCTCAGATTCCGTCGTTGACATAATTCACTTTTGGTGCCCCATCTTTTCATTTGTAGAATTATGTTCACGATGATTCCCACGCATCCTAATAGTCTGCAGGTTTTAGTGATACTTATCTTAACTACATTCAACCACCGGCTGGCTACCATGTCTAAAACGCGTTTTTGTCTTGAGTTCAGCCCTTATTTCCTAAAACAGATTATTCAGGATCTTCCTCACAGCATTTCTAACTTCGATTCTTAGCATCAAAACTCAACTAAGGAAATTCGCTTTAGCTCATTCACTGTTTTGCTGTTGCAAAAACTCGTGTTTGAACTTTTCTTCTATTTCAGTCTAGACTGGTGCCCTACTTGTCCTTGCCTTTCTGATGCTTTACAGTTTTATCTCGTAAAATTCTATCTTTCAGACTTTTTAGAACTTGGTTGGTTGGACAAACACTACTTTCTTACTATTACACCGCTTTCCACACCTCTTTTTTTTAGAAAGATACATGGACAAACCTTATTTTCTCTCCCCATATTTCTTTAGCAAATTCCGCTGCCTTTCCTAGAGACCTTCTGTGATCTTTCTGTTGAGTATTGGTGCCACTATAGGAGTCGTAGTTTGCGTTGCCTTTCTTTCCAATAGTGAATATTGCTAAAAACATTTATATGCTCGAAATTGCCAGTTCTCACATCTATATAATTCATCCTTGCAGCCTTCATTTTGTGTAGGATTCGCAGAAGTATCCTTTTTAAGGCTGCAGTTCACGTCATAGTTAATTTTTACTGCTTCGTCAAAATTACCGTGACGCGTTATCTTATGATGCTTAACTTGTTCTCCATTGTATCGTTGTCATAGTGCTTCCAAGTATCTCTCCTGTCGCTGTGTTGTTTACTCCAACGTTAAGATATTATAGAATAGCAGTCATAGTTAGTATATCGACTACCTTCCTATATTTTTTCACGAAACGTTTCCCATAAAAGGCTGCGTTCCAGCGGAAACGTTAGGTTCTCAAAAGTTTAAGGAGTTTTTTGTTTTTGTTTAAGATAAAACTTTGAAAGAAATTTTTCTCTAATTTCCATTTAATAGATAGCAACGAAATCTCCTTTTTGCAAAGATGTAAAGATGGCTTGGATGAGAAGTAAAAATCTAATGGGATGAAGTCAGGTTAGTACGCTGTTAGACCAATTGCTGCTAAACTAACTCCAGAATTTTACTCCAGGTGTGCGTGTAAAATATGGAAATAAGACTTCATCATCATCATCAACGGCACAACAACCGGTATCCGGTCTAGGCATGCCTTAATAAGGAACTCCAGACATCCTGGTTTTGTGCCGAAGTCTGCCATTTCGATATCCCTAAAAGCTGTCTGGCGTCCTGACCTACGCCATCGCTCCATCCCAGGCAGGGTCTGCCTCATCTTTTTTTTCTACCATAGATATTGCCCTTATAGACTTTCCGGGCTTAATCATCCTCATCTATACGGATTAAGTGACCCGCCTACCGTAACCTATTGAGCCGGATTTTATCCACAACTTAACGGTCATGGTATCGCTCATAGATTTCGTCGTTATGTAGGCTGCGGAATCGTCGATCCTCATGTAGGGGGCCAAAAATTCTTCGGAGGATTCTTCTCTCGAACGCGGCCAAAAGTTCGCAATTCTTCTTGCTAAAAACCCAAGTCTCCGAGGAATACATGAGGACTGGCAAGATCATTGTCTTGTACAGTAAGAGCTTTGATCTTATGGTAAGACGTTTCGAGCGGAATAGTTTTTGTAAGCTGAAATAGGCTCTGTTGGCTGACAACAACCGTGCGCGGATTTCCTCATCGTAGCTGTTATCGGTTGTGACTTTCGACCTTAGATAGGAGAAACTATCAAACTAACAACTATCAAAATAAGACTTTAGAGGGGTGAAATCCTCTGTCGATGGGGTTATCGTTTTTATTGCGGAGGTTTAACATTTTTGTGAAACGTCGTCCAATGGAGAAATTAGAGATCGCTTGCAGAAAGCGAGCATTCCGGGGCTACTTGAGGAGAAAGCGCCCACAAGCCAGAAGCCGATGGGAGTTCTTTTTGACAACCAAAGATTTAAATCGTAAGACGAATTGGGATCTTGGGGTGCATTTGATGGCAAAACAGCTTCAATCTATGAATAAATACTTGAGTCGAATCAGGGTAATAATCACGGGCGAGCACAATGCTGACCACATTGCCTCCGACAGGGAACTGTAATCTTGTAGTCTTGAATGAAGTGCTCTAACACACTTCAAGACCCTGATCCAATTGCGTTGTCGCTTCAACGATTATTATTATTATTCTCCCGCCGTCTCCGTCCTCCATTCTCCAGGTAGCAGGAAGGTAAGTAAGCCTTGCGGTGAAAAAGAAGGAAAGTTTCGATAGAGTGCTTTTTAAGGTTTTGTGTGAAACAAAACCTTATTAGAATCGAGACGGTGTCTGTCTGTCCGTCTGTCCGTCTGTCCGTCTGTCTGTCTGTCTGTCACACCCGATTTATTCGGAAACGGCTAAACCGATTGTCACGAAAATTGGTGAGAGTATGTAATCTGGTGATCCCTTTACATGCAGTAAGTGGCGCCATCTTGTGTTAAGTTTAAGGGGGAGCTCCCTGTACATGTGAATGGAGGGTGCAAATTTTTTTTTCACAGAATGTAGCCATGTAGGGTATCAAATAAAAGGTCCCAATTAGTACTTTTCGAATCTGGTTCAATATTTGATATTAGATGAAACATAGGGGAGTGAGGGTTCAAAATATGACCCACAAAAAGTGTAACAGGTCTCGTTCTC
Source organism: Hermetia illucens (assembly GCF_905115235.1). Taxonomy (NCBI): domain Eukaryota; kingdom Metazoa; phylum Arthropoda; class Insecta; order Diptera; family Stratiomyidae; genus Hermetia; species Hermetia illucens. The sequence goes on along the minus strand of NC_051849.1, from coordinate 91,635,729 downwards.
AGAACCTATCCAACCGAAAAATCTGAAAAAAATCACAGTGGTGCATCTCTACGAAATCTAGGCCTCAAAATATATCCGGTTCCGATATCTGCACAAATAAAGTTAATAATAGTATATTTCCACATTTTAGAAATTTACCCGGCACCCCCCTTATGTTCATCCCAGAAGTACAAAATTTGGCATGTGTGTAATGAGGAATATAATGCACAGTTTGATTAAGTTTGAAGAAAATCCAACTATTATTAACAAAGTTATAGGGGGTGAAACTTTACAATTTTTTGTGAATTTCGTGCACTCTAGAACCTGCATGACGTCATAATCACAGATCAATTCGTCAATACCACAACGAAATGAATTCTTATGAATTGGGTCCCAGACAATTATTTTGTTTTAGTTTTTTAGTTGGTTGTCAACCAGACATGTGTGTATGTAGGTATATAATATATGCGTGCTAATGAACTTTGCGGGTAGTGCCTAATTCAGTTAGATATAAGACGTAAATCGGAAATATGGGTATGATAAATTTAGATACGTGCATATATGTGTACAGCAGGTAATAGGCAGTTTGTTTGTTTAGGGTGAGCGTGATATCTATGGCTCTAATATGTACGTATGTCTCGTAGTTTGGAAAAATATGAAGGATTATGTTGGATTTGTAGCTATATACGGACAGAAAAATGTGCGTCTCTTACATAAGATGAACACAAAACCTTTATACCCGAAGCGCGAGCTTCCGGTATTCCGACTTGTTTATGAATTATATTCAGCTCCAAGGCCTCATCAGTTCTTAGAACTACTTATATAGAGAACGTCGAACTTTACCTTCGGTAATTCGCAGAAAATTCATACTTGGATAGAAACGTGGGAACATTTTGATTGGCAATTCGCCTTGTTATTTCGTTTCCACTGCTATAAACTAAATTTCCTAAATCATTTGTACAATTCTTCGGATAGGTTAGATTTTGCAATCTAAAATGACTTTAGAAAACACATCCCAATCCATTTATACATCTTACATTCAAAATCTCTACCACGGGTGTATCACCGGTAATGAAACGATCACGATAGACCTTATATCCTTTATTTCACTCCAGGCGTCTGTTAGCAGACTGGCAGCTTTCTGCTCCAATTAGGACTCTGATGGTCTAACTAACCGGTTACTCAGCTCAAGGACATGAGTATGCATTTCGGTCCGAGCAGCCCCAATTATTGTTACTGGGCTACATAGTAGTAAGCCGTAACGTCTGAATACTGGTTGTCAGTATTACAAATTTAGATTTATTGAAGTGACTCTGTTCTTAGATTGAAGTGAGGATTTGTTCACCTATTTAAATACTTGTGTCTACCATTTTTGGCTGGAAGTTATATTCTACTCTGTAGAGAGTAATTCCCGGGCAACCATCAAAAAAATTTTCAAGAAAGCCAAAAACCTTTTCTTGTTAAATCTTTTAATACAAATTAATTTTCTTTTTCGGTGTAAGGTATTATTATGCATATGCTAGGCACCATTAACTATACCAAGAAGTACTTTATTTTGAAAGGTTTTTGTTTTTTGTCACTTTGATTTGCAGCCCCATATTTATATACCGTATGCCAAAACTGGCTTCAGAATCTGCTTATAGATTAAAAATTTATTTGCTTTAGATAATTCGTTCAACTTTCTTCTTAATGTGTTCCTTCCACTTAAGCGCAACGTCTAGGTTCATCCCCAGATGTATACAGCATTAGCAAAAGGAATAAGCAGCAATATGTATGTATGTAAAATTCCCGTGGGAAGACTTCGTTTCATTCAACTTAATACGACATAGTTTCGTTCAATCGGACACAATGTCTCGTCAAAGTTGTCTGTTATTTCTGGGCTCTAATAATACATGTATCAACTGCAACGATTGCAGTATCGTCCGTAAATGTAGCAATCTTATCGGACCAAAGACACTCACTTGCGTGAAAAGAAATGCCTCTCCCATAAGTTTCTCGACAATAAAACCCTGGCCAATTGGCAAATTTACAAGAATGCGAACAGAAAACGAAAGAAAGTAATCGCTGTCAACCAAGCCGTCCATTACAAAGATCTTTATGATAAACTAGACACTGGCATCGACTTGTCAAAAGCAAAAATGGCATTTGCAGTCGCGTCCACTCTTGTCTTTCGTTGTTATCAGTCTCGAGCCCCAAAAGGAATTTGTTGCATTATAATCACTTCCAATTATGAACAAGTCGAGAAACCAGAAGCTCGGTACTTCAGGTATGAAAGGTTTTGTTGATCTTTCATGTAATAATATTCTGGTACACGATGGTTTCATTTACACATAGCTTGTAGTGTAAAACCGTTGAACATACCCGATAATCAATTCAATGTAGTACTGACATTTTATCTGTTAGGGAGTGACAAAAGGGGGCAACTTTGACCTACTGTAACTTTGTTAATAATAGTAAGATTTTCACCTAACTAGGCTGCTCGATAGCCTATATTAATAATAATTACGGGCCTAGGATGAACTTAAAGGGAGGCTATCAGTAAATTTTAAAAATACAGTATGTCAAGAAAATCTTTGCAAAGAAAAAACAGTTATATAGATTTCACTTCGATATAAAATAAAATGAATAAATGGTAAAATTCTTAAAGTTTAAAAAAGGGAAATTGTTGGTTAGTTTGGCAATCACCTACTTACACAATAAACACATATACTTCATTTCAAAAGGCAATGTAAATACGCCAAAAGTAATCGTGATCACATTTTCCACTGTCAAAAAATTCTTTGCAAAACACACTGTAATACGTACACGCATGCATATAGCGACAGAATTCTCTAGAATTCTAGATGGTACTATTCGGTATCGCATTGATATGTTTATGTTGCTGCATTCAAAGTGAAATCCGTTTGCAATCGGTTGGATTTTGTTTGATTGTTCATTGAAAATTTTTTAAAGTCAAAATGCCTGGAAGTAGAACCCTCGACAATATTATTCAGTTAGTGTATTTTCATTATTGTAAAGGAAAAACTGCAAAGGAGCTTGCGGAAATGTTTTCAGATAAATTGAGAACCGTTTACAATATAATAAATCGCACTGAAAAAGAAGATAGGATACATTTACGTTGCTCACAAGGAAGGCCGAATAAGCTTACTCCTAGAGAGGTAAGAAAAATCATAAGAAAAATCGATGAAAATCCCTACACTTCCACATGATTTTTGGCTGTTGAACTAGAAAAGGATTGTGGAGTTCAAATCTCACATGAAACAGTGAGAAAAGTACTCTTAGAACATAAATATTCTTCGAGAGTAGCAGGAAAAAACCGCTGTTATCAACATTTAATATAAATAAAAGATTTTCATTTGCAAAAGAGCATGTTTTATACCCCATCGAATACTGGGATGACGGTATTTTTTGCGATGAGACTAAAATTATGCTCTATTACAATGAGGGCCCAAATAGAGTCTGGAGGAAGCCTCTTGAAGCTTTATGTTATAAAAATATTATACCAACAGTAAAATTCGGGAAATTGTCGGTCACGGTTTGGGGATGCATTTCATCAAAAGGAGTAGGCATATTAAGATTTATTGACGAAGCAATGGATAAAGAGTATTATTTAGATATTCTGAAAACAGAATTGGTTCAAAGTGCCACAAAATTTGGTTTTATCGATCCTAGTAATCGTAATAAATTAAATTTCAAACTATACCAAGACAACGACCCTAAACATAAGTCGTATTTGTGTAGATCTTGGGCGCTTTATAATTGTGCGAAAGTTATCGATACACCAGCATACAGCCCGGACTTGAACCCAATCGAAAATTTGTGGGCTCATCTTAAAAAAAGAGTTGCAAGGAGAAGTCCGAAGTCAAAAGAGCAGTTAAAAGCCTTTATTGAGGAGGAATGGGAAAATATACCAAACGAATACGATGTCAAAAAATTGATATCCTCTATGAAAAGGAGACTGCAGGCTGTGCTTGATGCTAAGGGTTTCCATACTAAATATTAAGAATGAAAAATATTAATTTAATTACTTTTTTTATTCACTTTTTTATTCAATAATGTATTTTGCAAAAAATTATTTGACACTAAAAGAAATGTAGTTTTTTATTTGTAACGCTTTCAATCTTTACTCGAAACAAGTTTTATGTTCTTTTATTTGTAAAGTATTAGCTAATATTCCAATAAAACATTACACTTTAAGAAATTACCAAAAAATGTATTATTTTGCTTTTTACCATCTGTCAAACAGAAATATTTCTAGTTATTTTCCGTTTGCAAAGAATTACTTGACATACTGTATATCAATGTACTATTATTAACTTTTACCAGATATGGGTATTTCAGAGCCTAGATGTTATATAGAGGCATCACCATGATTCTGACCCTTTCATAACCTCCTCACTCCTTCGTTTCGCAATCGGCTTCAAAACTAACATCTGGTTAGGAAAATACTAATCGAGACTTCTCATTTGATAACTAAGATGGCTATATTCAGTGGAGAAGAAGTTACGCCTTTCATTTGCGTATATGGAGTCTTCTCTCACCCCCCTTAAGTTCGACATAGAACGATGTAACTCACTGCATGCGTGAGTGTTCACAGTTCCCACCGTCGCACCAAATTTGTTGTCAATCGATATAACCCTTTTCTGAAAAACGTGCGTGTAACAGACAGACGGACAGACAGAGTTGCCAGATCTCGCATCTGGGGCGTCCATTCGTGCGGATAAGGGAACGCTCGGTCGGTGCGTATGAATATGCACTTGTACGCATTTGGAGGTATGCGTGTATGAGCATATTCATGCGCAAGTCGAGTGGAGTGTAGGGCAAAAAGCGCTCACCCGTGGAGAAAAATGGCTGTAGAAAGGACACTCAGTGTAGGGACTCAGAGCCCCAGTGCGTGCGATTGCTGGGAGGGGACAAACAGGCCCCCGGCCGTCGATATCCCCCGACTGCAGTGCCTCGGTGGTGGATTACTTGGCCACAGTTGAACTGAATACTGCAAGCAGCCTAAAGAAAGAAGCATTTGAAAGGAGTACATCACTCTGGAGAACGCGTGTACCAAAAACACGCAAAGATGCTTCCAAGTCTGGACATTCATCAGTTCACTGTAACTGATGAATGAATGATGAGTGACTATATCTGGTCGTGAAATGTCGAAGGACCTAGTGCTTGTTCTATTTGGGAGATGTTCGAAGATCCTGCGATCTCCCCCAAAGTTAATTTGGAGAAGGAAGGAAATCAGGGAAGCTCCTGGAAGGCTTATAAATACGGAAGTACCCATTTGGAAAACCAAGAAGAAGAGCAGTGTCAGAATATGGGCAAATTACCATTCGCTCTATTCGGAGGAAAAATAATAGGGTTGCCTGAATAAAGGACAAACGCACCACGCCATCAAAAACATGATCCGAGCCATTCGTGTACTGTACAATAGTGCGAAGTATGAAAAAAAATGTCTCGAAGAAAGTAAGCGCAGGTCAGGCAACAGCTTGAAAAGAGGAGTAGAGAGGGTGCGAACGATCCTTTAGGGTTATCGTCGTCGACGCGAAAAAGCAAAAAATCGTAAATACAGCAGCGCAGCTCCAATCTACATAAGGGAGATGAAGCCCCAAAAATGAACCAAGGAATCAAAACTGGCGGAAAGAAAGATGCGGCACGTAAAAAAAGATTGCTGCCCGAATTGACTATCCCATCGAAAAAAAGATGATATGACATTGATAAAATCACGACCAAGGAGGATATCCGCGAGGCCCTAAAAAGCCAGTTCGGACCACTCGGTTTGCAAGATTCAAAGGATTGAAGAAGGGATACAGAGGCAAGCAAGTAGCAACTGTAAGCTGAAGCAACATTCAAACTGCTTGGGTCGTTTTCAAATTCAAGGAGCGGATGCCCCTCAAGCTGCTTTAGATGCCTAGAATTTTGCCACATAGCGGGAAAATGCACCGGTGACTCTGACAGGCCAAAAAGGTGCAGAAAATGTAGGCGAGAAAGTCATATGTTCAAGGAGTGCAAAGTTGAGCCTGACTCTATGCTTGGCAAAGGGAGAAAGGGCATCGACTCTCGGCATGTTGCAGGCATACTGGTCTCGGATGCAAGAAATGATTTGTCAGTGAGCAGCTCATAGCGACTACCAGGGAATTTTCCTCCAGATCGAATATGGGCCATGCGCAGATGTGCGTTTCCGCAGGGCTGGTCCATGAAAAGTTTGAAGAGGCAATTGATGAACCGCAAAATGAGAAAGGGAAGCTGCCATGCCGAGGCGGCGAGTCCTCGCGGTCAAACTATTGGTGGAACGTGATGTATAACGGGGTCCTTGTTCTTCCCGGGCCAAAGGAGGCCACCATAATCTAGTCGTAGTTGTCGTTGCGAAACAACCTGATAATTTAATATCATAGATCATGATTCAGCTTGACCTTGCGGAACAAAAGAGGGAAGCGGTCTTGATTACCATCTGTAGGAAGAGGAATAGGGTTAGTATTCGTGTTGGTGGCCACGTCAGCACTTTAAAGCCGGTTATGATTGGTACAAAGATCATTTTCAAGGGATACTTGGACTAGGCCTGTGAGAAAGCGGCAAATATCAGCGTATCGTCCGCGCCGATTATGCCTAAGATTGGAGGCCCAAGGTACATTCGCAGATTACTTGTGGCCGGAGTTTGAACACTAGCATGTGAGAGTAATCGGGGGAGAGTGAACATAACTTACCACTTAGTGGCGTTACGGGTGTGCAGCGCCTTCATAACAATTGCAGACGAGGCAGAATGTGTTATTGTGAGAATGATCCGGATGAACATTCAGGTAAGTGCACGCTGTTTATACGAGAAAAGGAAAATAAACCCACCTGAAAAGGATAGAGAGTACCGAAAACCGGCAAGGCAATGGAGTGATTCACAGAGAGGTCGCTGAACACATTCCCTGCACCAATTCAGATTGGATGATTCTCCCTTTTGCTCTGAATGTGGTTGCGCACCTGAGGAGAGAGCATGTCATGCCCTACTGTCCACGATTTTGGTCAGAAAGGAGGAAGGCTTTCTGAAAACCAGCATAAGCCCGCAGAAAATCGTCGGGGAAATGATGAAGTCGGAAGGAAACAGAACTTGGAAAAGTGGAGCGCGCAAGGAGGACGCAAAGACCGGAAGGCTAAAGCGCAGCGCTCCCTTCAAAGAAATGATTTGCAGCGATTCAGCGGGGCAGAAAGAAGGGAAAAGAGGAGGTGGTTTTCGTCGATGAGTATCCCACACACAGCCGCAATCTTGCGCGACAGTGTCTTTCTAAGATTTGCACCTCCATCCATACAAAACAAATAGACTGACTGACAGTAAACCCATTTTAATAAAGTTTTGTCGCCCAAGCGTTTGTAAATTTTGGTTTACATTTTTTAGGTAAAGGTGCAACTTTAAGGCTATCGCTCGTATGAATGCAACAATTGTTATTTGTGACTTGTGGTGGTAGCACCTCCTCTCGCTTTATCCATCGCATGAGGTGCATGAGAGCACATTTGAAATATTTGTGGGCAATTGATTGTATGTATTTCGGACGTTTTCTTCATTGAGAAATATCGAAAATTCATTGTTGCCGTTTTTGCTGGCTTAGCATTCGTCATTGTTGCGGGTTTTTGGCTTAGAACTGTCCTATCATTTTTGCTCAACCTTAAGAAACAATGAATGTAATACCCAGCGAACCCAGAAAAGTAATCACTCCTTGGTTCAGTAAGTGCTACACTGATTATTTTTTAAGGTTTTCTGTAAAACAAAACCTTATTATAATAAAATCGGTTTACTGTTTGCCTGTCACACGTACTCTCCTCCAAAACGGCTTCACCGATTGAAGTAAAATTTCGTGAACATATGGGAACTATCAAATCTCACGCATGCAGTAAGTGACATACATTTTCGTAAAGTTTAAATGGGACTCCCCAAGCATGCAAAGGGGAGATTTTTTCCACCTAATGTACCCATGTGGGATTTCAAATGAAAGACCTGAATTAGTCCTTTCACAAGCAGATTACAGTTTCGACGCAAATTGCAAATTGGGAGAGTGAAGGGCGAAAATGAGCCAATTTAAAGTGAAAAAGACTAATTTTCGGAAATTACCCAATCGCGCATGACACTCCGGAGTCAAAACCAACAGCCAGATAGCCCTGCGGACTTATCATTAAAAGCTGGGGAAAGATAATCGAAAGGTACATTAGTCAAATGCGAGGTCAATGAGATGAGGCCAATAAGAAAGGTTTATAGCTTTCGGTTCGAAAGGATCTATCGACGAAACTTATCAAGCATCCACCGCTGACAATGATAAGTGAAGGATTCTAATCGAGCCAGTGGTGGTGCCAGGCGAAAACAGGACACCGTTAGCTATTAGAGGCCCATTAGTACCTTAACGGATCAGCCGTACTGAATAACGGGGGAAGTATAAGGAAATTCCATCGCAACTAAACAGAGGCGTTGTTCCTGTACGTCCATTTCCCTAGTGAACACATCCTGGAAATTCAGCATTCAGACTGAAGCGAAAGTCACCCTTCGAGCCTAAATAAAAAGGAAGCAGTTTGCCACTAAGCCACAACATAAAAAGAATATTCAATCACGTGCTCTTCTGTTGCTACCGAGCCAAAGCGTACTATCGTGAGCGTACACATCATTAAAAGGTAGAGCAATGCAGAAGTGCGGTTTGTTGCAAAACATTACGTAAAATACTGCGTTTTGAGGTCGTTTCTCTCCATGGACTCGCCCTTTTTCGAAAAATCTGAAATTATCAATCGATAATTTCAAAAAAGAGTACTCTAGTACGGTATGAAGTGTCGCTCCAAAATTGTGCACTTACTCTGGAAGACTACTTGAAATTGTTTTTATTTAATTATGAACACATTTGTGCGTTTCTGAAACTCATGGTTTCAATCGATAGAACCAGCAGGAGGTACACAAAGTATCACTTATTTTATGATAGCGTGAAAGCAATTACCAAATTGATAGCGAAAGCCAACTTTTACCCTCATTTCTTGCGCCAGGGTCGTGTCACCCTAATTATCAATTGTGAATTCATTTGAATTGTTGAGCTACAAAAGTCCGGGAAGCCTTGCATCAATTAGTCGCCACGAACAGGCATTCACTATTTGTTAGATTATGGAGTGTGTGTACAAGTATGTATACACATATGTACGACAGCCCCTTCAACAGTGAATTTCTCGCTGGTGCAATGAGGCCGCGTGGCTGTAATTTCAACTCCAATGCCGAGGATATTATGTTTCCATATGTGGAAAATAAATGGTGGCGAAGAACTGATTACATTTATGTCTGCATGTACGAATGAACATACATCAGATCAAATGCACACTTTTGTTGCGTTTGTAAGACCGTTCGTCGGTTCAAATTAAGTCAGTCAATTGGAGGCATAAGATGACTTATCAATCGTTTTCAATTTATTCCAATGCCTAAAATGATGTTAATGAATCTGAACATATGAACGCTGCGTCGTTTAGATAAATTGAAAGTTGCTGCTCATTGAGAGGTTGGCGGTCTGGCGAACTGTAGTCTCATCTTTTGCGTTGAAGATAGTTTGCAAAACTCCAAGTTTACTTTTCCAATGGTAGCCAATATATCAATAGATTAGCGAATCAACCATACACAAATACTTGCATACTCCAATTTACCTTGTCATTTAATATCCAAATACAATAAATATCAAATGATGTCAACATTTTGGGTTCAAGAACGACTAGCCTTCATTTCCGATCCACCGATAAGGTGAAAACTTATTCTTACTAAATAATCGAATAATACCAGACAAAGCCGTCAGTATTAATCGTGTCACACCAGTTTATTAGTTTTTTAATAAAACCTATAAATAACCCGGTCAGCATTTTAATCAACAAATCGTTATCTCCCGGTCTTTTATTGATTATTTGAATTAATAAAACACGACTGTACTAGAAAGTACAGATAGCATATGCATATTACTATATAATTGAGGAGTCGACATCAAATCTAGTTTACATTCTTAGTAATAAAAGGAGAGGAAGTTGACTTATTGAAGGAATTTTTGAAAACACATTATTTTGATTTGCTTCAGAGATGTATTAAAGGAAAATTTATGCGAGCAAACATTCATCTGCCATTTATAAAAAGAATAACTTCCATATTTGCGTCAACCAATGATAAAAGTGACACAGCTGAAATAAAAGTTCCAATTTCGTACTATAAAAGCTGGTAAAGCTGAGCGCACAGACGTTTTCCTGCATTATCTCTGCTAATTGCCGTTCACGTCACTGTTCCCACCTATCCATATTTAGTGGCCTTAAATGTCTCATTCGCTCGTGAAATCTCTAAGCCTGCAGAGGAATTCCGTCTTGATCATAGTTGTTGATGTGAATATTTTTTCAAAATCTGCACAGAATTCGAAAATGGGGGAAAAATTAACTGAAACATACCACAGCTCTGTTCGTTTTTATACAGGGTGTCCCGTTTATGAAGGTATACATTTTAATGATGGATAGACTACTTGTTTGAGGAAAATTGGTCCAGGAATGGGTACTCTATCTTTCGCCTTTGCAAATTTATACCGTTTTTCGTGAATAATTATAATAATCGTTGGCGCAAGAATCCATATTGGATCAGTACCTTGAAGTGTGTTAGAGCACTTCATTCAAGACTGTAACGGTACACTATAGCACACTGTAGGAGGCATTGCACTCGCCCGAGATTATTACCTTGATTTGACTCAGATACTCATTCACAGCTGATTCGAACCGCAACCTTCCGTACGACAGCCTTGTGCTCTAACCACGGACACTGTTATATCTTGGGATTGATGGTGGCCTTTGCAATTGAAAAAATATCTATTTATAAGAAATTTTTTTCCGAAAGTGGTATCAAATCTGAGATTTAATGATTGAAGGAGTGGGAAATTGTGATTTTGTTGGGAAAGTCACGCTTTTTCATAGTATTCACGAAACACGCTATAACTCTGTAATGGTAATAGATAGAGTACCCATTCCACGAACCAATTCTCCTCAAACAAGTAATACTATAATAATAATAATAATCGTTGGCGCAACAATCCATGTTGAATCAGGGCCTTGAAATGTGTTAAAGCACTTCATTCATGACCGTAACGGTACACTACAATATACTGTAGGAGGCAATGTGGTCAGCATTGCGCTCGCCCGAGATTATTACTCTGATTTGACTCAGGTACTCATTCACAGCTGAGTCGACTGGTATCCGACGTCAAATCACGATTCAAATTCCACTGCCACCAGTGAGATTTGAACCGCGACCTTCCGTATGATAGCCTTGTGCTCTAACTACTCGGCTATCCGAATACTAAGTAATACTATCCACCATTAAAATTGGTTCCATCCAACGGGACACTCTACTCTGATGAAAGGCTTAACAATTTTTTTGTTTGGAGACATTAGCACCTTGAAATCTACATATTTTGTGTCATATCTAACAAGATCAATTTATCTTTTATAGCTTATTGAAAACCCTATTGATAATTTTTCTGAAAGGCCATAACCCGCGCCTAAAATTGATCACATGAAATAAAATTAAATAACATTACTTCCTGGAGAGGTTAATACGTTGTACACTGGGTTTGAGAAGTCATTGGACTATATTTCATATTTCCACTGTGCAAGCCTTTGCAATTTAAATGGACTATCAAAATGTAACAGTCAGTACGGATATGAGTTAGCCTAGCCCGGCAACTTTAATTTACTGTCTATTTGGCTGCAATTCTATTGACAGTTTTCTCGAAAATTCAATAGTTTTATTAGATTTGTTATGTTTCTTCACTGGAAGAGGTTACAGTTAAAAACATAAATAATATTCCAAAAATATTCTTAGACAAACTAATTTTTTTTCAGAAGCTCTTATTTTTATGAAAGAGTAAGATATAAACACTTTATAAGTGACTCTAGAAAGCTGAAAGGTTTAACCAAAAATATACTATCTGCAAGGTACGAAACTACGCATTCTTTAGTGTAATGAACGATATCGGCACAATTTACAAGAAACCTCAAACAAGTCAGAATACCGAAAGCTGAGCGCTTCAGGTATACATTTTTTGTGTACATTTTATGTGAGGAACTTTCTGTTAATGTTTTTCAAATCGTACATGACTAAGAATTCAAAACATTTCCTCATAAATTTCCAACCCCAAGATATATTTAAATATTAAAGACAGATGACGCTGTTGCTAACTTATATACAAATCTGGCTTAATTGGATACTACCCGCAAACTTCATTGGCATATACTAATATATATGTCTGCCTCGAATAATTAATAGTGATATACAAATAACTAAAAACAGCTGATAAAGGAAAACTTAGATGTTCCCTTGTGATCTGTCGTTCATGTTAGTTCACTTTATTTAATGACGACGTCATACACGTTTTAAAATACAATAAATTCACGTGGGGTAGCAAATTTCGACCATCTATAGTTTTGTTAATGATAGTTGGATCTAATTTAAACTTTTCAGAATTATGTCCTATCTTACCCCACTTATATTGAACTTCTATGCGGTTCCTCCAGGCAAAATTTCTGAAATACGGCAATATGTTATTAACATAACTTCAGTCTGACAAATATCGGAATGGGATGTATTTTGAGACCTAGATTTCATATAAGCGCATCATTGTGATTTTTTTCAAGTTTTGGGTTGTCTAGGTTCTGAGAACGAGACCTATTTCACACCTTGAGGCTCACATTTTGAGCCCTCACTGCCCTATGGTTCGCCCCATATCAAAAATAGAACCAGGAACACACAGTAAATATGAAAAATGTATGTAATATTTTTTAAAAAGTACTACTGCATAAAATGCTTGCAAACTGATACAGCGGCGCCAAACCGCGAAACGAAGCCTTCCTTTGTATATTGTTTTTTACACTGATGTTTCACTTTTGGCAACTTCTTTTTCATTAAAAACAATTCGGCAATTCTTAATTTTTATAAATGATGTCTTTTGAAACGGCTCGCATAGACTGGGTATAGAACACCCGACTCCAATATTAAAAAGCGTGTGGTTTGAGCATCAATCACAAAACTGACGTCAAGAACTGACACTCCGGTTTTTCGATCTCAAAGATTTTCCTGTTAGGACAGGAAACCCAATGTCATTTTTCTCGAAAATAGACATAGTTTCGAAATTCGCCTAGCTAACCCGCTCCGTACCCTTAGGGTTAGTCCTCATCCCCCAAACTTGAGATTCGCTGACTTCTATGAAACAAGTCGGACCCCGAATGCCGTAATCGGGAAGGAAGAGCCACGACGGATCGCATCCTCAATCGATGCTTCGCCTGCCTCAGAGATGCAATGAAAGCAGATCTTGGGGTTCCCTCCATGCCTCCAGGCCATTAGATTGGAAGATGCCCTTTTTTCAGGTGAGAGTTTCTGGTTAAGAGAGGAAGAGGGAAGAAGAAGTCCTCAAATCAACAAGAATCCATCTTAAGTCCATGAAAGTAATAGAAATGATATGAAATGAACTAAAAGTGTAGTAATAATAGAAATAATAGAACTCCGCCGTGGTCGGGTTCAATCCCGGGTGTGAAAGGAGGAGGGATAGATAGCTTCAACCTGAATGGCTGTACGTCTCAGTGGCTGGTGAGGAAAGTACAGGAACTGCGTAGTATTGCAGGTTACTCCTTGAGGGAGCTATCACCACACCTGTCAGTTAGATATAAAATGAAAACCCAAAAATGAGGAGAGGGAGGATTTTAAGGTTGCGTACGGTTAACCGGCGGGAGTCGGGTCGGGCTGCAACGTACGCAAAGAAGTAGCGGAGTTTTTTCAGATCATTCAATGAATTTCAACAGAACGTTTAGACAGTGGAGTTTTAGGTATCACGAGCAGAAGAATATTGCAGTTGCGTTTGGGGGTACTGAGTGGATTACCGCTGAAAGCACCCGCCATGCTACTATGCCGGGCATGAATTTTGCGGAAGCTAAAGAAGGGGAGGTTCGACGAGCCATAAACAGTTCGAAGAACTGGAACGAGCGGTTGGTTAAAACATAGTATACATCAGGTCAAGAGTCGGCCGCAGGAATTTTCACCCTTCCTCCTTGCGGGGATTACCTACCTTATCTCTAAGAAGGACACGATGCAAGACCCCGCAGACACTAGACCGATTACTTGCTTACCAATAATAGTAATAATAATCTTTGGCGCAACAATCCAATTGGATCACGGCCTTGAAGTATGTTAGAGCACTTCATTCAAGACCGTAACACTATAGTACATTGGATGAGGTGATGTAGTCAGCATTGCGCTCGCCCGAGATTTTTACCCTGATTTGACCCAGGTACTCATTCCCAGCTAAGTCGACTGGTATCCGACTTCAAATCGCGATACAAATCCCGCTGCCACCAGGGAGGTTTGGACCACGACCTAATGCGCACCAGTGCGCGACAATGCGCACCTCACGTCCCATACATGTGGCTAATCAATGTCCAACAACTGTACCCTATTGATCTGAAACTAATAAAATTTTTAGCAACGACCATAGATGGTAGCAATATCTCAGAGCCCACCCGTGCACAGGAAGGCATCTTCTAAGGGGATTCGTTGAGTTCACTTTGTTTCTGTATAGCAATGGACTTCCTTTCATGACTACTGAGTGATGCTCGGGGGCATGGTTTTGCACACTTGATGTATTTAGATGATATCAAGTTGTATGCTGATACCGATGTTCACTTTAGAAGTCTGTTGCGAATAGTAGTGATATTCGGATGCATAGCATTATAGCACCACACTTTTCCCATAAAGGGCAGGCAAGAGCTGCGGCTGCCTGTAAGGCATTTAACTTGAAGGATCGATCTTTCCATCCTCTGAGTGGGGTAATGCCAGACCAAGAGCTAATTGATAAATGAAAATCGAAGGCAATGCACGATAAACACGTGAATTGTATCTGGCAGAATTTGTCGATTTCCGTTTGTCGAACAGATGGCTGTGTACTGGGGAGCTCTTTGCTGAGTCGGAAGGATTTGTGGGCGTTGTTCAGAGCGGCGTGGTCACCACCCGAGCTTATAAAGAGCTCACAATGAAAGAGCGGCTGGGGAGCGATCAATGCAGAATGTGTGGTTCGGCGTTAGGGACGTTGGACCATCTCTTCTGGCTGCACTGTAATGGCACCGGTGCAATGTCCGCTTTACCGATATGAGTCGCAGGCAGCACTTGATCTGCATACAACGTTTATTGGGACCGGCAAGTTTTAACCGATCGCCATGCACCATACAACAAGCCTGATGTACTGTTAGTTGACAACACAGGTCGCTCCGCATATATTATTGATGTTTCTAATAGCATAATAGCAACATTGAACGGAAATACGTGGAGAAGCAGGTAACTATGAGCCACTAGCTCCGAAAATCAAAGAAATTTGGAGTATCAAAAAGGTGGTTGTAGCTCCCATACTATTGCCAGCTGCAGATATTATATGATATTGCTTCCCTTGATGTCCTGGGATTCACAGTCTGGTTCAAAGAAGAATTCAGCATCCATGTTTGATTGTTGAACAATAATATTAGGTTGTTGCAGATGAATGTCGGATTTCACAATGAAGCGATTTTGATGTATCAGACCGCCGCCAAATGGCGCTGGTTGTATTAAATAATAAAGTATAATGGCCAAGTTGTCAGTTCAGTTTTAAAAGTCATTATACTTGTAGAGGAGAAGAATAAAAAACATGGAAGTGAGCGAAAAACGGCAACTTTTCCTTTATGAGTTTAAACTTGTCCACAACGCAGTGGACGCAACCAGAAATATTTACAGGGCATTTGGAGCTGATACGGTAGACGAGCAAACACTGTAGCGATGGTTTGAAAACTTTTAGTCGGACGATATGTGTCGTGAAAGTGACCCACGAGGACATCCAGAACCGTCAACAACGACGAGCTGCATTTTGTGGTCGAATCTGACACACTTGCATTGGTAACAGACATCGCAGAGAAATTGGGCGTACACTATTCGACAGTTATCCGGCACTTGCAGCCGCTTGGAAAGGTGCAGAAGCCGCATAATTGCGCGTGAACTTATAGAGCAATGCAGCGGTTCAAATAGAAATTAGCAGCTCTCTGCTCTCCCATAATAGAAGGGCTCATTTTCTGTACAGAATAGTGGATATTGCACGACAATCGTCGCAGATCAGCACAATGCGTAGATATCGGTGAAGCTCCAAAACACATGCCAAAACCGACTCTTCATTCGACGAAGGTAGTGGTGACTGTTTGGCGATCTGCAGTCGGAGTTATTCACTATGGTTTTTTGCAACGTGGTGAAACGATTAACGCAGAGAATTATTGTGCGCAACTGGATGAAATGCATCGAAAATTCCGTCTTCACCGACCTAGATTGCTCAAGAAAAATGGAGTGATACTGCTCCATGACAGCGCACGATCCTATCCAAAATAAAGATCCAAAAATGAAATGAATTGCAGTATGCGACCCTGCCTCACCCACCATATTTACCCGACCCCTCGCCAACGGACTACCACTTTTTTAAGCATTTGCATCACTGTTTGGCGGAAAAACAATTTAGCAATGAAACGGCTATCAAAATTGCATTCGAAGAATTTCTTAACCCTAGATAGTCAGACTTCTACGAAACTAGCATAAATGTACTTGTATCTCGCTGGGAGAAGTGCGTCGACTCTGTTGGCAGTTATATTCATTAATAAAATTTATTTGCACAACATTATAATTGCTTGTTCATTTGCAACAATCTAATAAAAATAAATCAAGTGAGGAAAAGCGAGGAAAATAATTCATAATAAAACAAATCAAAATAAAGAAAAGAAAAATATAGAAAAAAATTTAATAAACCAAAATAATACTAATTTTCTCAAAACCAGATAATAAAACTATCCCTAAAAAAGGGTTGGTTCACAGAGATCTAATAACATCGTAAACTAAATACAGCGAAATCTTAAAAATTTAGCAACGTTCGAAATATGTGAATTCAAGTAAATCAATGAAATACTAATTGAGCGAAAAGTGAGCTTGTTCATTTATATTTTCTTTTCGGGCTGATGGGTATTCAAACGCTCAAAACGAAGTAATCAAATCAAAAACGTAATGGATGTATTTCAATGAGCCTTTCGACATACACTTCGGATTTCTTTTACCATGAACCCAAACGATTATATCCAAAAATGAACGACTAGTCGATACCGCGTCCACACTAACACCGCATCACCGTACGAAATTCCGCAAAATCGTATTTACCATCCTTCGACAGATTATGGATCTCACCTTTGCTTCTGCGATCAAGTAAACCCTTGCCGAAAAAGGCGCTCTTGGGCCGATGACAATGTGACACGCGTAAAATGCCCGATCAATGTTCGCTTGTACTATTAAAAAATTGTTATTAAATACACACTGGAATTTGTTCAAAAAGAAATAGATTTTAGGGTTTAGGGAAAAGCTACCATTTGTTAGATTTTTTTTTAAAAATAAAATCAATTATTTTAAATATTAAATGAATGTTGGGATAGGAATTAGGAAATTGAAACGAGTAAATTGGGAGAACCAAGGGGTGTTAAAACAGGAGAAAAAGAGAAACTATTATTACTTGCACTCTTTTGTCAGAAGACACTAGAATTCACCCGTGAAAGTTGTTTCTGGCAGTGGTTAATAGTTTCCAACATTTACTATGGATTCAAGATTCGATTAATACTGCGTTGTATACTGAATTAAAGAAAGATTCTTGTAATAAAAAGTACTTGTTGAAAAAAAGAGTATTTACTCTAGGCTATGCCAAATGCATACATATTCCGCGCTTAAGCCATGTAACCATTATGACGCTAGACAACTATACCGAAATTCTTCAGGATAAAGATAGAGCGATCAAATAAGTCAGAGTTTTGTAACCGCAAAATATTAATAAATATGGATTATGAGTTATGTGAATGCCACCATTGTATATGGTTCAGCTCCTGAGCGATTTCAAATTAAATACTTCCCTGTGAGGTCAGCTTGGATTTATTGTGATTGATGTGCCATTATCTCGGCTGCGTACGTGCACTTCTGGTTGTTATTCCCAGCTTATGTTGCATTTTCCAACCACTTACATAAAGTAGTATAGGTTTGCTCTTCAAAAAGTTCAAAAACCCAAAACTGTAAGTGAATCGAGCCGACTTTTGTTCTCACTCTGTAGATATTTATTTATAAGTGGATGATGTCACTGTCCCAAATCGCAGATTCTCATTGAACAAAGAGTGCGATTAGTTGAGGTTCTATATAAAATTATACTCCGCTAAATAACTTTGCTATAAAGTCAAACCATTTCTATCTTATTGTAATTTTAAAATATTGCGATTGAACTTCAAATTGATCTCTTATGTGTTCCCTGAATGACTGACATTCGGTTGAAACTTTAAAGTAATTGTTATTTGGTACTCAAGTGCTTTTTGCTTCTCATCTGCCACTTGAGGCTATAACAGCAATCTGAATGTAAACGCTGCTTCGCTAACAATAGTTCATAAATTATCATTTAGTAGATCTTTGTCTTTCTTATTTATTCTCTCAAATTCAATGGCAACAGTAAAGCCAGTAGCAATGTCGATCGCTGTGATCCGAAATCCTTGAGTGTTAATATCTACGTCACGAAATTCCAATTTCAGTTCTCCCAGTCGGGCCCCCCTCGATCGACGAAATTGTTTATGATCATCAGACAGCGTTCCATTAATGTCGAATCGATTCGAAATCAGACGATTAATATGCAGACTTCGATTTAATGTCTTAACTGGGTGTCAAGTCCAAACAAATCGTAGTCACATTGCTTAGCCGACTTCGTAGCACCGCCGCCACATTCAACTTAAATCGGATTTAAATCATAGAGCAGACACTAAGGACTTAGCAGCTTTACTTTTGCCATTGCTTACAATTAGATCTTGTTACACTTGATACCTCGAATGATGCAGCCAGAAAGTGAGCACTTATTAGATCAACGGAATGGGACTCAGCGATCTTCAATTCCGAGCATATCTAATACGCAGTATCTACCGTGCGTAGTCAGCTGAAAGAAGAAGAAAGTAAACGAAAATAAGCGGCTAACCAACGGCAAGAAAATTGAAATTCCCGAGAGCAACCCATGCGGCTAGGGTATAATAACTTGAGCGCGGAGCAAATATAATTTCCACTTGTTGAATAATTCAAATATTTAATGTGCGCCAGATTGAGATACTCAGTGCGCGGACCGTCCCTGGTTTGAGTTCAGGGCAGGCCAGGGTACGTAACGTACCAGGGGCCCCCGAGCAGCTAACATAAATAAGCATCAAAGCAATGAAAGCGCATTTCATATGTAGGTACTGTAGGCATACAAAATAAATGCATTCCGCAGACTGTAGTGACAACCAACAACATTCCTCTAGGCCTACGAGCAGTTTCATGGAGTGCAACGAGCTGGAACGCAGCGAGAACTCGAAATTATAGTAGACGCACTGTGGACGTATCCAACAAACCCCTCATTGCTTGTACGCAAAGCCCGAAACAGTTTTGAAGCACGTAATTGGTGTCTACTGATTGGATCTGATTGGAGCCCATTAATGGGCACTTTATGCTGCACTTTCGAGCCGTTTCGGAGCACTTAAAGCAGTGCATTCTGTATTCAATTGACACAAGTCTTGATTTTGTCTTGTCGTTCCTTATGCAGTCCGCATTGATTCGATTAACAAGTGGTTGATGGGAACTGAACATTTATGGTTGGTACCGATCTTTCACAGATTGAAGTCCAGACAACTTTTACACTTTTATAACGATCTCTTTGGCTAATCTACTACGCCAGATGCGACTATCTGTCGCAGAAATAATCAAGACGGGATAAGCTATTATCACCAACGCGTATTCTTCCTCCATAGCTTCCACGGAAATACAGAAACGTGATATCGACTCTCCTTACCAAGCTAAATGAATTTGCTTTTCCAACACAAAGAAAAGCAGTTATCTCAACATGGAATCAATAATATTTTTCGATGCTTGTCCAAATAATCAGATATGGAAGGAAGTGCTTGTGCCAATAGCACATGTACATTCGTGGCAGAAAATATGTAAATTCCATCCGAAAGTTAGAAAAACTTCGTGTATTCTCGGCTTCAAAAAATTAACCTTGATTCGCCTCCTCGATATAACCATCAACGGGGCAACAATCGGTATCAACCAGTAAGGCCTGCCTTAGTAAGGAACTCCAGACATCCCGGTATCGCGCCAAGGTCCGCCAATTCCATTTCACTAAAAGCTATTTGGTGTTCTGGCCTACACCATCGGTCCATCTCTAGCAAGGTCTGTCATTCTACTATAGATATTGCGTAACTGACAGGCCGGACATGGATGGCGGCTTTAGGTAGCCACAAATTCTTCAGAGGTTTCTTCTCTCGAACACGGCTGCCATGAAGACTGACAAGATCAAGCGAGGCAGCTTTTGTAAGCTTAAATAGGCTCCTTTGGCTGCCAACAACCATGCACACATTACATCTTCATACTGTCATCGGCTACGATTTTCGACTCCAGCTAGCAAATAATTATCATCATCACCAACGGCGCCACAACTGGTATCCGATCTAGGTCTGCCTTAGTAATGAACTCCAGACAGCCCGGTTTCGCGCCGAGGTGCACCAATTCGATATGTCATCTTTCCGCCTCGCCTTCCTTTTCTACCACAGATAAGACTTTTCGGACTGGATCATCCTCATCTATACGGATTAGGTGACCCGTCCACTGCAACCTGTTCAGTCGGATTTCATCCAAAACCAGACGGTCGTGGTATCGCTCTTAGATTTCGTGGTAATGTGGGCTAGGCAACCGTGCATTCTCATGAAGGGAGCCGAAAATTCTTCCGAAAATTTTTCTATCGGACGTGGCTAAGAATTCGCAATATGTTTGCTTTTGCTAAGAACCCAGGTCTCCGACGAATACATAAGGACTGGCACGATCATAGACTTATACAGTAAGAGATTTGACCCTATGGTGAGACGTTTCGAGTGAAACAGTTTTTATAAGCTGAAGTAGACTCTGTTAGCAACTAACAATGCTCTGCGGATTTCATCGTCATAACTGTTATCGATTGTGGTTTTCGACCCTAGATATCTTTATTGTTTTCGTTTGACCAGTGCGATTCGGTGTTGTTGGGTCTTTGGTTTTTGGCGCTGACGTTGCCTGCCTTAATGCGCAGCCCGAGATCTTGCACCGCCTGCTCGATCTGGATGACGGTAGACTGTATATCTCGGGTTGTTCTTCCCGTAATGTCAATATCGTCAGCGTAGGCCAGTAGTTGGGTGGACTTAAAGAGGATGGTGTCTCTTACATTCACATCTGTATCGCGTCTCACTTTCTCCAGGACCAGGTTAAAGAGGACACATTATAAGGCATCCCCTTGTCGCAGGCCGTTGTTGATGTTGAATGATCTCGAGATTTCTGCGGCCTTATCAGTTGATGAACCATTTGGTGTAGTTGATCGCCTCCATATTTCACCAATTCAGCTGTAATTTCATCGGCTAAGTTACTCCTGAAATGTATATCTACATCGAAAACTAAAAATTGTAGTTTGGAGGAAGGTACTTGTCTATCACCCAAAGGAATAGTTCATACCAAACCACGTGATCAACAAATCCAACGAACACTTTACCCAGGAACAGCTTTCACTACTCAATAAAGGTTTGAAATTCGCCATAAGAGGCCCTGCTTTCCCCAAAAGAAGACTATTTAGTGGACATCAAAGCGGAATTAAATGTACACCACAGCACGAAAAAGCCAACATTCGAGAAGAAATTCAGCGACTACTAATCCCCAGCAAACGAATCATCACAAGGAAAAGAGTCTTGTCTGAACTGAGGACGTCAACCCATCTCTGCCCAGCATCAAAAGCCTACCCAAAATACACAAACAAGCAACGAGGTCAGAGAGATAATAGCAGGAACGAACGACCCAAAATAGTGCGAAGTGGCTTCTGGAAGAAGTAAAAAAGTTAGGCCTAAAAATAGAAAAACCGGGAGTGGGAACAGCAAGGAAGTAATCGCCAGACTCATTGAGGTCGGGAAGATATAAAACGATGAAATACTGGTATCCTTCGACGTAAAAGCGCTGTCCCCAAGCATGCCAATGAAGGAATACTTGTTCGAATAGATCACGACACACGAAAACTCAACTAAATGAAGGAAGCAGACCAAACTGTATAGAAAACTGACTTTCACGTGCATGATTGAGTCCTATTTCACATTCAGAAATGAGTTTGATCAAATAATCTCCGAGGCAGCAATCGGCAACCCCCTTCCCTTCATCAAAAATCTCGAAAATGAACTCGAAGAGGCTGGCACACTTCCAACATTCTGTGGACAATGTACTGGCAACCAACAAAACGGAAGAAACAGAAACGATCTTCGAGAAACTAAGTCGAGCGCAGAGAAACATCGAATTCACCATGAAGACGGAAATGGAACGGGAAATAGCTTTCCTGATTTTAAAAATAATCCCCGAACGAATTCACTTTCAATACAAAATTTACAGGAAACCGACTCAAACAAAACGAACCATCACATACACCACAAGATGGCGGCAAATAACTTTATGATCCACAGGATGGTCACAACACCGCTCAAGAAGAAGAGAAGAAAAGAGGAAACGAGTTACATTGTGGACACAGCCAAGAAAAACGGGTATAACATGAAGATCTTCTTAAATTCGACACTGAAAACTAAGCCAGTCATAAAGACAACAACTTTCAACTTTCCCTGAGCAACCAAACAAAGAACCAAGGCAGTGGGTAGCATTAACCTATTCGGATCTGACGCAGAACATTAAAAGGCAACTACATAAACATGGTTTCCGGGTTACCTCAACCAGTAGAGCATACTTACTGAAGACTCGGATACAATCAGTTAAGGATAAAAAAGAGAAAAAAGCGGCATATACAAGATCTACCGCCCAGACTGTGACGTGATTTATATAGGGTAGGCCCAACGGCTAGTCTACACCCGGGTGTTTTTACACATAAAAGAGGTCGCATCCGCAAAAATGAGTGCCAACTCACACATAAAGTCCGTGATTACCAAACATGTAATAGAGTGAGGAAACCGTTTGTCATTGGAAAACGCCGATATATTGAAGGAAATAAACGTCGCTGGGTACATACAGCAGCCTCCACATTTCGAAAATTCCCCTCGAAAAAAGATGAAACACGGCCATTGGCAACGACTTTTCCACCTTAATTATATATAACTTTTAGGGGAATACTAGAAAAAAGTATAATTAGAATTCAATAATTACAAAAATAGCTTCAAAAAAAATCTCAAAAGATAAAGGGGACATTTGGTCTTCGAAAATATTTTATATAATTATTGCCCAATGAAGAAAGCTATCTTCCAAATCAATCCTTTACTTTCGCTCATGTTTTCAAAGCCGATAATAGCAGATTTCTTTTGTTGGCTAGGAAACCAGCTCAGAGCACACGGTTTACTAGATGGTCACTATATTATACGAAATAGTGGCTCTTCTCCAAGAAACTGGTCCCTAACCAGCGCGCCTCTTGTTTCACGGTGAGATCAGCCTTTTATTGTGATAGGGTATCGGCTAGCTGCTTAGCTCCTTTTCTGTACAAAGAGGGTACGTTGCATGAGAAAATGTTCGTGTGGATCATTTATTCGTTTCCGGGCTCGTCCACTCCGATGCTTCTTCCGTGGCCCCGTAACATGTGGTTTTCCGTGTAAGGTTGTCATCTCTATCCAGCTCTCCACTTAATGATAGTATAATTTGTCCCATTATTAAGCTCGGGCAATTCAACCTGCCTGTGTCCGGATAGCTGAGTGGTTAGAGCGCAAGGCTGTCATACGGAAGGTCGTGATTTGACGACGGATACCAGTCGACTCAGCTGTGAATGAGTACCTGAGTCAAAACGGGGTAATAATCTCGGGCGAGCGCAATACTGACCACATTGTCTTCTACAGTCTACCTGCAGTGTACCGTTACGGTCTCGAATGAAGTTCTCTAACACACTTTAATGCCCTGATTCAATATGGATTGTTGCGCCAAAGATTATTATTATAATCCTGCCTCGATCCTTCTTTGTCTGCAGCTTCTCGTTAGAAAAGAACTTGCAGCGATCACCATGTGGGAATATAGGAGAGGTAGAGTTTTGTACAAGAGTAGTAGTTCTTTCGGCGTTTGCCAGGTTTTGCACTCCACCGTGGGTACCAATCTACTTTTTTAAGGCCTACACTACGCTTTGACCATCTTTATATAATACTAAGCATAAACAAAGAAAAAACTGAAGAATAAAAGTAATTAATGGAATGTCAGAGGGGCAATTTACTATCGTGCGGGAATACTTTTGAAGCCTGGAACGAGGCCATGAATGAAGGGCTCCGGGATTTCCTGTGTACTGATGAGGCTGCTTTAAAGTGGATCCAACAGGTAATGCACACTTTAAGTTCTAGCGATCACCCCCAATTCACCATTGTAAATATCGAGCTGTGCAAGACGAAGCATGTCGAATGTTTGATATCTGACCTCAAAAAAACCTAGGGGCATCATTGGCATGCTGAGTGAATAGAAGCCGAATATTGATTATGGACAGTGAAGAAAATAGTTCAGGGTTTCAGCTTAGTGTTCGAACTAGAAAAAAAGGTCTGAGGGTACTCAGGGATTGTCATAAGATGTTCTGTTCTTTCCTGGAAAGATTGAAATTTAGTCATTTCAGGAAGCTGTATCTTTATTTTGAGAGAAAAGAGCACTGGTGGTCTTTGACTCATATAGATAAGTTAGATCAAATTACAGCATCTCAGTACGCTTCTCCACAATGAAAATGGCGAAAGGACTAGTGAGTAAATCCTGCCGGTTAACAGCTTCTCCTATACTTTCCAGGAACAAGCAGAGGAGAGGGAAGATAGAGACGTTAACGGGACTCACTTAATCCCAATTTGTTTGTGAAATTAGAGGTAGATCACGGCATCCGACGCAGCTCTAAATACATTACTCAGTTTATAGCTTTTGGATATATACATTATATACAGGCACTCAAAGGGTAGTATAGGTCCCAGGGCGAAACTTGGATTGGTACGCGATGGAGTATAAAACTTGCTGAACCAACACCAACAACTCTACTACTAAGTGATCGCTGGGAGATTTTTCTTAATGAAAAACTGCAGATGGGGAAGGATGAAAGCAAGTCTCTCGCGCCTAAAATCGGAACAAATTGTACCAACTGGTCTTCCACTGCTTCCGTTGCCTCACCTCTATCCTGGTCCTATTTGGTCCGGTCCAACATCAAGTCGATGCGGACTTAGGATTCCCCAATCCCTAAAAGAAAAAAAGAGACAAAACGGAATAACGATTTGCGCATTTGCTCGCAGCTTGCAGATGTCCTGCAGATGAAGCATCAACTAATGATCTTCATAATCACTTGAAAAACGTTATCATTGATACGCCCCCAAACATACTTAGCCTCAGCCGCAAGAAAAGTCAGAAAGGCGGATTCAACGATGAATGTAAGTAAGCAAGAATGCTTCATACCGAGTAATGTTGCATTCTCAAAGAACGCGGGCACGCGCAGAGACTTATCACGAATTCCGTTGAGCAGGGAAGCGACTTCTCAGATGGAAAAAGGAAGCCTTGGGAACCAACAGACAAGTACAGGGACTACTAGAAAAGTACAGGAAGCAACCGCATCAAGCGCGCAAGTTTTACCAATTAGTCAGCAAGATGAAGCTTTATACACCTCGATGCTCATTCTGCTGAGTCCAAGAAGGAAATCTGATTCCGACAGAATGGGCATATTGGAGCGGTGGGGCGAGTATTTCGATGAACTGCTCAACAACCAAAATATCGGCGAGTTGGAGATCCCACCAACTGAAGACGACGGACAAATGCTGCCACCAGCAGGCATAGAAGAGACAGTCAGTACAACTCATCGGCTTAAAAATCATAAGTCGCCTGTAGCCGATGAAATTACAACCGAATTGGCAAAATATGGAACCATCCAACTACACCAAGCAGTTCAACAACTGATCCTCGAGATGTGGGAGAGCGAGTTTACGCCTGACGACCCATATTGATATTATTTGCCCCCTAAATTAAAACGGTACATCATGCAGTGCAGTGAAGCGACCAACCATCTATAAGATATTCTTCGCTATCTTGCTTAGTCAGATAGTCCCATATGCCCAGAATATCATCGAGCCATACCAAAGAGGCTTCACTCCAGACAACTCAGCAACAGAACAGATTTTCTCTCTGCGACAAGCAATGAAAAAACTGCTGGAATATGACCATGAGTTCACCATCTTTTCATCGACTTCAAGGCCGCATATGCATAGCATAACAAGGATTAAACTGTACCTGGCCGTGAGAGAATTCGGTATCCCGAAATTGATAAAACTGACTAAGCTAACCCTGACCAATGTGTGAGGCCAGATAAAAGCACCAGGATCACTCTCGAGACCATTCCACATCAACAACCGTCTAAGACAAAGGCATGCCTTATCATGCGTCCTCTTCAACCTGGCCCTGGAGAAAGCAATTCGCGATGCAGATGTCAATGCGAAAGGCACCATTTTCTTCAAACCGAGCCAAGTACTGGCCTACGCTGACGATATTGACATTATGGCAAGCACAACCCGAGATGTACCGTCTACCTTCATCCAGATCGAGCAGGCGGCGCGATATCTCGAAGTACAAAGTAATAAGTACAAAAATCAAAGAACAGACAACATCGAATCGCACTGGTCAAACGAAAACAATAAGAAGACTACAATTTTGAGACCGTTGAAAATTTCACCTATTTAGGGTCTAAAATTAGAACCGATAACTGCGTTCGAGAGAAGAATCCTCCGAAGAATTTTTGGTTCCCTACGTGAGGATGGACGATCCCGTAGCTTACATAACGATGAACTCTATGAACGATTCCATGACTCTCAGGTTGTGGATAATATCCGGCTGAATAGGTTACGTTGGGCGGGTCACTTAATTCGTATGAATGGGGATGATCCAGCCCGGAAACTCTATAAGGGCAACATCGATGGTAGAAAAAGACGACAAGTCAGACCCTGCCCGAGATGGAGCAATGGCGTAGGTCAGAACACCAGACAGCTTTTAGGGATATCGAATTGGTGGACCTCGGTGCGAAACCGGGGTGTCTGAAGTTCGTTACTAAAACAGGCCTAGACCGGCTACCGTTTGTTGCGCTGTTGAAGTCGAAGAGTTATTGGGAGAACTGAATTTAGTTTTCGCAATGCCTTCTGATTCCCGGATTTCGAAACATCTATTTAGTACAGTATGAGAGATATGAAGTTATCCTCAAACATAGAGAAAATTTAGTGAATCAGAAGAATGTGTGAGGGAATATACTGAGGTCTTCTGCACCTGTAACTCTGAAACACATCAGAATTTTGGAGAAAGAGTCTACCAATCGAATTAAAGCGAAAAGTAGGTTTTTCTTTTGGTGCAATATGCGATCTTTTACGTTGAAGTGTATGCGATCGTGAAGGCCGAGTGTCTGACGACCGGTTAAAGGGCATGCGTATCGCAATGTGCAATAGTAGTCAAGTATCACTGAGGACGTTGAGTAGTAATTGATCACCTCGAAAATCGTTTAGGGATGTAGAAATCGACTGAACTCTATTTCCAGATTCAGTGTCGTGAAACTACCCTCGCTGCCTGGCCACTGTGGTGTAAAGAGAAGTGGAATCACGGGTGCCTTAGCAAAAGAGGGTTCAATCTCTCCTATAACGGGACCGGAACCAGAATTGAAGTGTCAATAACATTGGATAAGGCTGCTATCAAAAATTGGCAACAACTTATTGAAAAATAAAATGATACGGAAAAGAACTTCAATACGGAAAAAAAGCTGTCTAGAAGGTACTTGTAACTGATTTTGGCCAAACAGGCTATGTTTTTGTTTTGTTGCACTGCGTTTATTTTTGGAGCTTTCTACCAAATAGAAAATAAAAGAGTTATCAAATCTTTAACCTTTATTATAATATTTTTATGTAAGCAATCCTCCCCTTCAGGCGAAGATATTGACTTTCGTGTGAGAGCTTCCTTGCCGAAATTCTTCTATGCGTGGCAAGTTTACCAAATGATGTCCACTATAACTCATTAATCCCGTTATGTATAGATAAGATCTTCAATTCACGATGAATACTAAAGTTTCTAATGAAGCACAGTATGGAAATAATGACTCTCAGTTCTTAGATTGGAGAATTGGAGAATTTCGTCTCTGCAGATGTAAGCAGAAGCTGAAAGCTGTGCCCGATAAGTCCAGATTGGCTTTATCGATGCTCTGTAAATCAGCACTTTAAGTTCAACGTGGAACATTTGTTGAGCAGCCAGCGCAAGTTTTTGAATCTCAGGTTGATCTGAGTTTTTTCGCCTCAATATATCTCAAGCAAGCCTTCTCTATAGGTGAATTCCTAGATATTTTAACTCATTAGGGTGAGAAATGGATACTCCTTTAATAATAATAATCGTTGGGGCTACAATCAATTGGATCAGGGCCTTAAAGTGTATTAGAGCACTTTATTCGAGACCGTAACGGTACACTACAGGATTGCACTACCCTGTAGGAGGCAATGTGGTCAGCATTGCACTCTTCCAAGATTAGTACCCTGATTTGATTCAGGTACCTATTCGCAGCTGAGTTGAGTGATATCCGACGTCAAATCGCGATACAAATCCCACTGTCACCCGTGAACCGCAAGCTTCCGTACGAAAGCCTTGTGCTCTAACCACTCAACTATCCGGGCACTCATACTCTTTTAAGATTAACTAAGAAACATGTTCATATCTGGTGGTTTGACTACACTAAGTTTTGTAGACTTTCAATCGCCCAAACCGTTGCCCGCCCTCTTTTATATGATTCTCGAGGTCTTCAGATGGAGTGCTCGGATTGGAATTGGTGCAGAATATCGCTGTATCGCCAACGAGGGTAGAAGCAAATAGGCGCTCATTTGTGAGCATGTCTGCAGCTTATATTAAGGAAAGTATCGGGCCAAGGCTGCTACCATGAGGTACCCCCATTTTGATGTTAGATTCTTGTGAGGGGAAACATTTTTGTTTAATAACAAATCTCTTCCCTTTAAGATCCTTAACACACTTCAACATACTCCAAGGGTGTGATTGTTTTCCCAGTTTCCGCATTTTTTGTGTTTTGGCGCATGCACTTACAAATGCAAAATATGATTTTGTGTGTCCAAATTCTTCATAGTTAAGACATTGCATATTCCCTTTTTGTCTCGGTTCTTGAGCTGTTGTCCTCCGATGGAAAAGATATCACAAGTCATAAATAGAATGCGTTTCACCTTTACTGAACTTCTTTGGTTCTCGCTTCAGCTTCACCTTAACTACAGATACTATTATATTATACTAATTTGTTCCTGAGGGCGTTGGCATACATAAGACCAAGTAGTCTTCACTACTACTTTCTACTAATTCTGAATCCGAAAGTTGAACACAATAACCGCAGCTGTCAGGATGAACTTAATACAATACTTAAAGTGCGTGTAAGAGACTGATAGCGAATAGATTTTCATAAGGTTTTCTTAAACACAAAACCTTAAAAGTGAATTCGGAATAAAACAGAATTGGCCAACTTAGGAATTATCAGAGAAATACAGCTAGGACTAATACTGAGCATCTATTGAGGGTAACGGGATAGAGTGTTTTTAAGCGATAGGGGATATGGTTCTTTTCTTCCCAGAACCAGAAAATAGTATTGCACACTCTGCAGTGAAGAACTTTATTTGAAAGCTATAAAGTCTTCAGGCTAGAAAAATAGTGTATCCGTTTTTCCAGAGGCTTTATTAATTCATAATTCACATTGATAAAAAGGATGGTGATCTCTTTACAAAATCTCCATCCTAAACATCCTATCTCTGTGGCATACATCATACCTCTGTGTAAGACATTTTATCTCTGTGCCACTCATAGCTCTACCACATATCGTTATTATTAGATTAAATCTGTCACGAAGTTCACTTTCGCTAATTTCCTACATTTGAGAATTGCTAATGGCATCGCTTGCGTCGACTAATTGAAAACCATTTCATTTTATGGTTAATTAAATTCCATAAAGGTATACAAACTCATTTCATTATCGTCGTTTTCGTTTCTACCTCCTTAGTAATAGAAATTACATTCAATATGAGGTTATCTATATGTAAGGTTAAATATAGTTTTCAATTTACAGTAAATCTTATGAGATATTTTCCAAGAAAGTAAAGATTGTCCCTGAAAAACACAAGAAATTCTCAACAAGGGGGACTTGTGAACACTCATTAACAAATCTATAATGTAAAATCTAATAAATGGATGTTAATAGATTATACATTAAGCTACATCTTTTCAGAAATTCGGCAAATTTCTTGAAATGGTAAAAAACGTTCAGAATAGAATCCACGATATTTCATTTGTGATACTCAATGTCCACAGAAGTATTCTGCTTAATACTTATATTAAAATCAAGTAATTTGGTGTCTGCCCACTATACTTTGAAACTCCGGAAACCAGATGTATGAATCTGCCGGGAAACCCAACCCTTTCTACTACTTGACGGTAGAATTTACGAGGAAACTTTTTATCTCTCTATGAATTATTCAAAGTATAACCGGAAAACTGCCAAAAAACTTTTCCTGGCTGCACAGAGCTTCTGTTCCCCTAGGAAGGAATGCGAAGGAGGAAATGTTTTACTTGAAAGTGAAATATATCTAAATATTAGAAGTCATGTTACAGTTATGGAATGCTAAAGAACATGATATGCATGATGGAAATAATGCGCCATCATTGTCCACACACCCTGTTTTCGATAATGGGAAAAGTTTCCAATGCAAGAAAGACCCAGGGAATGTGTAAATTTCGGAAAATTGGAAGATGTCACTTGCAATTCTTAGAGATTCAATGATGAATAGTACTATGTATGCACCTGTGAGCAAATAATATTATTTTATGAAAGCAAAGAAATCTAATTGATTATGATTGAATGGGCAGAAAACGCAACCCTGGATTAGACGAAAGATAACAGGGGCAGTTTTCCGAAGTAAGGTAGGACATGTCTGAAATTATTACAAAAAGCACAAGAAGAAGGGCTTAGTAGTTCAACAAAATAATTAAATGGTGTTTGTAATGTTGATTCATGCTTTCATCAATGAAGAAAAGCTTTGAATAATGGATCTGTTACATAAAATTTTAGATTAACGGACAAAGATCCCGGAATATCCCTAAACAATTTATACAACATACCCTGGCTAATCACACGTTTTTGTTTTCTATTGCATTGTGTGCACATATTTGCCTGTTGAATTGTTGAATGAGGTTCACGGAAACCAAATTGGTGCCTGAAGTTTGCTTTACGACCGAGCAAACCTAATCTCAATTAACCCAAGAGCCTCTAAAACCATCTAATGTATCAGACCACCATTCGGTCAGCTTTTTGACGGGTGCAACCCCATATCAACGCTATGGCGCTGGACGCTTTAAATCTTGCATGGTAGTGTCGATGACAAGAACACAGAGGAGTGGCAAAAGCATGCTTCCATAATGAACAGTGACACAAACCTAGCACACTTCGAATCGCGATAGAACAATTCAACCCAAAGCATGAGTTCCTCTGGCGCTGGATTCTGCCGCAAAGCATAATAAAATGCTTTGTCTAGATTCAGGAAAGCAATATAAAAAGGTAGTCAAAGTGTAGTATAGATCCCAGGGCGAAACGTGCATTGGTTCCCAAGATGGAGCATAAAACCTGGGAAATGCCTTTTGAATCAACACCAACAACTCTACTACCAAACCCCATCTCCACCTCACATGATGACCGCTGGGAGCTCTTTCTTAACGAAAAGCTGCAGACGGAGAAGGATGAAGGCGAGTCTCCCGCGCCTAAAAACAGAACAAATTGTACCAACCGCTTGGGGGTTGGGTAGAGCTAACAACCCTACACGGAAAACAACTTGTTACGAAGCCACAACAGGAGCCTCGGACAGGACGCATTACACAACGACGAACTCGGCAACGACAAAGGAATAACGATTTGCCCATTTTCTCATGGAAGCTGATGAGCAGCTAGCCGATACCTTATCCCAATATGAGGCTGATATAACAGCGTTACAGGAGATGCGCCGGACTGGGAACCGGTTTCCTGGAGAACAGTCACTACACCATACGAACGGCTATGCACTCTGCGCTTGCGAGGCAAGTTTAGAAATATAAGCCTCATTAAGGTTCACGCCCCTACAGAGACTGCAGATTCGGAGAAGGATACCTTCGATGAGGCAGTCGAACGAACCCTCGAAGCCTGTCCCAGATATGATATCAAAATCATACTTGGGGATTTTAACAGCCAAGTAGGGAAGGAGCCCGTATTCAGGCGATACGTTGGCTCCCATAACTCACACCAAAATACATAACAGACTGCGGATTATTCAATTAGCAGGGTCACACGAAATATTTGGTGGAAGTACCTGGTTTGCGCGGAAAGCGGTCTGCAAACATACGTGGGCCTCTACAGATGGGACCACTTTCAACTAAATTGACCACGTGTTGACCGAACGCCGCCACCTCTCGCCATATAGAGTGCCAATATAGCCTTGAATCACTATCTCGTTTGCATGGTGCTCCGAGCTCGAATAACAATACCACCCAGAATCCCCTGTGATAATCAGGTGAGAGTTAACACTGAAACTATCCGCAACACCTGTAAGAGGGAAATGAATGCAGCAATAACCGCAGTCAACAGAGGACCTGGAGAGGAAGCATCAACAAAGATCTTCATAATCACCTGAAGAACGTTATCATAAATACGGCCACAAATATACTTGGCCCCAGCCGAAAAAAGAGTCGGAACGGCTGGTTTGACGATGAATGTAACCTAGCAATGGAACGGAAGAATGCCGAATTGTTGCATTCTCAAAGAACGCGGGTATACGCGGAGGCTTATCACGAACTCCGTCGAGCGGAGAAGCGGCTTCACAGACGAAAAAAAGAAGCCTGGGAGAACCGATAAATCTGTGAACTCGAAAAATACAAGGAGCAACCGCACCAGCCGCGGAAGTTTTACCAACAAGTCAGCAGGATGAAGCCTTATACTCCTCGATGCTCATCCTGCCGAGACAAAGAGGGATATCTGATTTCCGACAGAATGGGCATATTAGAGCGATGGGTTGAGTACTTTGATCAGCTACTGAACAACCAGAACATCGGCGAGTTGGAGGCCCCGCTAACTGAAAACGACGGACAAATACTGCCACCACCAAGTATAGAAGAACCAGTCCGTGAAATTCATCGGCTTAAAAATCATAAGTCGCCAGGAGCCGATGGAATTACAGCCGAATTGGTTAAATATGGAGGCAACCAGTTACACCAAATGGTTCATCAACTTGTGCTCAAGGTATGGGACAGCGAATCAATGCCTGACTATTGGCAACGAGGCATTATCTGTCTCATACATAAAAAGGGAGATATCACACAGTGCAGCAATTATAAAAGTATCACGTTGCTGAGTACCACCTATAAGATATACGCCCAGAACATCATTGGCCCAAAGAGGCTTCACTCCAGGCAAATCAGCAACAGATCAGATTTTCTCTCTGCGGCAAGCGATGGAAAAACTGTTGGAATATGGACAACAGTTGCATCATCTGTTCATCGACTTTAAAGCCGCCTATGATAACATAGCCAGGTTAAAACTGTACACTGCCATGAGAGAATTCGGTATCCCGACGAAATTGATAGGACTGACTAGGCTGACCCTGACCAATGTGCGAGGCCAGATAAAAGCAGCAGGATCACTCTCCAAACCATTCGACATCAACAACGGTCTACGATAAGGGATGCCCTATCATGCGTCCTCTTTAACCTCGCCCTCGAGAAACTGATCTGTGATGCTGAGGTAAATGCAAGAGGTACGATCCTCTTTAAGTCCACCCAACTACTGGCCTACGCTGACGATATCGACATCATGGGAAGAACCACCCGAGACGTACAAACTGCCTTCATCCAGATCGAGCAGACGGCAACCGGCGCTAGATCTTAGGCTGCACATCTTCATTGACGAATCAACCAACAACATCAAACCGCACTGGTCAAACACAAACACGAAGAAGAATAAGGATAGGAGAATACAACTTTGAGACCGTTGACAATTTCTCCTATCTAGGGTCGAAAATCACAACCGATAACAGCCACGATGATGAAATCCGCGCACGGTTGTTGTCAGCCAACAGAGCCTATTTCAGCTTACAAAGACTGTTCCGCTCGAAATGTCTCACCATAGGGTCAAAGCTCTTACTGTACAAGACAATGATCTTGTCAGTCCTCATGTATTCCTCGGAGACTTGGGTTCTTAGCAAGAAAAATTGCGAATTCTTGGCCGTGTTCGAGAGAAGAATCCTGCGAAGAATTTTTGGCCCCCTATTTGAAGATGGACGATTCCGGACGATAGACGATACCAGTTATTGCGCCGTTAATGACGATGATGAATATAAAGAGGTCCATGCTTCTAGTGATGTTTCTCCATGAATTACCGTGCAGCATATAATTGAGTTAGGAGTTCCGAAGTGCTTAATAAACCCAGCTTGGTTCACAATTATTTGAACGATGCCACGAATACGGTTTTCAAGTATGATATTAGGAAACAGCCGGATCAGATAGTAATTTGAACATTCTGCTGGACTACTTTTCTTTTTCGAAATTGGAACGCGCTTTCTTGCCAAGCAGATGATGTTTTACCTTCCTCAATACCGGTTGGCCACAGTGTTGGGTTCGGTTGGTTGGAAGAGGAGGGAGAGCAAATTCATCCCTAGAAATCAACTCGAAATATTCCCAATATCTGTTCGTGGAAGCTCGTCTGATTTATAAAATTTGAAAACGGATGACTCGCTAACTTATATATATAAATTACTTTATTCAATTAATAAGGTGTTATATAATTTATTATTATCTACAAAATTTAACAAAACAAGAACTTAGACAATATAGGAATACCAAGAAGGTTTTCCGGGCAGTGTAAACGACTACAATCGATATAAACTGTATAAAAAAACTTTTCTTAGGATTTTCAACATCTTTTTAAGGTTTTGTGTAAAACAAAATCTTATTAAAATCGATTCATTGTCTGCATGTCTATCTGTCACACGCACTTTTCCTTTTTCTTTAAGTGTGACTAATTATGGACAAGCACAACTCCCTGAAGTTGAACGAACAGTGAAAGGTACTTACACTGGCGGTGTTCCAGCAGAACATTTCCGCACAACTTCTGCAGTTTCTGTAGAAAGGCTACTTCCATTCATTAGTAAATGTCAGTAAATTGAAATGTTTCCCAATAGTTGAAAGAAAGCACTGATTGTTAAAGTTCCGAAGTAGGGTACCCGTCTTGGCTGCAAAAACTGGAGGGGCATTTGCGTATTTCTTGCTGTCGTAAAGATAATAATCAAAGCAATCCTTGAATACAACAAAGACAATCTCGAAAGATTGACCGCTCTCCGCTCTCCGTCCTTCTACACCGAACACATAACACCCTACATCATTGTGTTGCACTATGCCGAGCTTAGATTACCCCACCCTCGCCACCCGCACTTCTTCGACTTCAAAAAAACTAATGGGAAGCGCTCTACATAGAATAGATATATATTTCGGAGAAACTGATA
Organism: Hermetia illucens; assembly: GCF_905115235.1. Taxonomy (NCBI): domain Eukaryota; kingdom Metazoa; phylum Arthropoda; class Insecta; order Diptera; family Stratiomyidae; genus Hermetia; species Hermetia illucens. The sequence continues at coordinate 91,600,140 of NC_051849.1, read as the reverse complement.
ACTATTATTAGTGCGACATTTGACGGCGCAAAATTTCACATACTGCATTGAGGTAAAATCTGGAAGGATTTGAAAGCCAAAGCAGAGTCCGCCAAGGTTGCACCCAATCACCGGTACTACTCCTTCTCGTTATCGATAATTTTCTTCATGCTGGTTTATCCAGGAACGTGCAGGAGTTTCAACGTCATTTTGCTCTCTTATCAGTTCGCACACAAAGCCAAATGGCTCTGAATTTGGCGAATAAAGCAAACAAATTCAGACTGGAAACCAACAAAACCAAAATTTATAGGCTGACAAACCTTTGCCCTATTCCTATTTGTATTATCAAGCAGAACATCGAAGGAACCGAACATCCTATATATCTAGGAAATGTTGTTTCTGCCGTCGACAACCTCTCCTGTCGAAAATCTGAGATGTAAGAGATTAGATATTATCTTCTATTCGTAGTCTAGCCTAAAATTGGTAGACCAGTAGCTTACTCCAAACTACAATTTTTATTTTTCAGTGTAGAGATATATTTCGGGAGCAACTTACCCCCTTCATCGGTGCAAAGCTACTTGTTGCTCCTGAAATATAAAAATAAAAATTGTAATCTAGAGATGTATGTTAGTTATCTCAAAACAAAAATGAAGTTCTGGTTGTTCCGCGATAACGTTCTCTCTGCGCTGCTATATGAAAGTAGCACATTGGAAAGTGACCTCTACCATTACTCAAATGATCCAAGCTATCCCCAACTGTCGGTTCGCCTGGGTCCTCTGCCCACAGAACTTCTTTGGCCCGCCGGCGAGTGTTCACTCTAGAATTACATGTCAAAGAAGAGTGAGGGTGAAGGTGCTATAAACGTTTCGCCCAGTGATTCATTCGTCGAAGGTAGCAGGATATGCAAACTAATGAAAAAAGGAGTACGACACACAAATCAACCCAATCGTTGAAGTCGAAATTTGCCGAAAAAAAATTCAATTAAAAATCTACGACAGTCAGTGGGGCAAGAAAAGATCCAAATTAAGAACAATATCGTTTCCAGAAAAGCTAAGTAGTCCAAAGAAACAAAGAAGAAAATACTAACTAGCCGTCAATAACGAGCAGGAAGCTAGAAGAGGGAAGCCAAACCGAATCTCATTCTTGCATCTAAGGTGGACTCTTTTTTAATTAAAGGCAAGGTAAACATAACGACGAAATCTATGAGCGATACCACGAGGGTCTGGTTGTGGATAAAATCCAGCTCAATAGGTTGCGGTGGGCTGGACAATTAATCCGTATGGATGAAGATGATCCGGCCCGGAAAGTCTATAAGGGCAATATCTATGGTAGAAAAAGAAGACGAGCCAGACCCTGCCTGAAATGGAACGATGACGTAAGCCAGGACGCCAGACAGCTTTTAGGGATATCGAATTTGTGGCCTCAGCGCAAAACGGGGTTATCTGAAGTTCCTTATTAATGCAGGCCTAGAGCGGATACTGGTTGTTACCCCGTTGATGATGATGGGAAAGGTCGACTTTGTGCCTTGAGTTCGAATCACTTCATGGATGTTTGGGTTTTTCTTTATAATTATCCGGCCTTGTTATTTAAATAGCATTGGATGTGGAGGTAGTGAAATAGAGGCACAAAAAAATCAGTAACAAATGTGTGGTTGCTCCATAAATTAGAAAGTATACAATTTTTATAGAATTATGATAGCCATTATATACATTTATTATACAGTATCTGTTCTTTGAATTATGAACACTAAAAAATATGCAAAGGTTTAACTTCAAGCAGCAGGCCAGATCACATTGTATCTTCAATGAATTGTATTGGGTCAGACTCTTCTTCAGGCATGCAGCTATTAGTCACTACTTTTTGTGTATATTTGATCTTTTTAACCAGACAGGCATCAAACAAGTGTTCACCCTTTTTTCTTCCAATATAATTTGCTACATCAGCCACCGCCTCTAGACGACATTTGTAACTAAAGATCAGCTACAAAAAATAAAAAAAAAATTTAAAATTCGAGGTAACTCGTTGCTGTATCGCTTCTGTTAACTTCGACTTTTTAGCTGGGCTCTTGCATTTCAACCCGTTTGCATACAAGCGCCTGCGCAGTTTATGATGGGATAATGCCAGCGCTCTCAAATCATCCAAAATACTGTGGGGGATGGTAGTTCGAATCTCTAGAGCCTTTCGGAAAAGTAGTCAGTCTTCCCGCTGAACAGTCATCCATTTTCGTTGCAGTTTTTTCGACTGCTCTGAAAAACCTCTGGTTTATCAGGAACACTACTGCATTTTCTTGCTATTTCAGCCAATTATGATTTACAAACACTTACATTTAAGGCAATCGCTACATAGCTTCACTTCTCTCATTCAAAAGGGACACAACTTGCATCTTCTATTTTACTTTCGCATCTCCTTTTTACCAATTTACTGTTAATTAATTTAATAAAAAACGTATATGCAAAATAAAATCATTTTTTCACTCACGTGCGCCCTTAAACACACTACAAACTGTTCTAGGGCTGACCTATCTCATCAGTCTGATGCCAATCTGAATGACAAAATTGTGGTAGACTGATTATCTAGTATGTTTCTATGGCAAAGACTGATGGACTGATGAAAATGTAAATTTTTAGATAAAATCCTGGCTGGATTGATGATAAGTTGAGTGTAAGCTTCATTTTGTTGTTAAACGAAACACGGCTTCCAAATGGTTTGGACCTTCAAATATATGCAACAAAAATAGTTTTTTGTCCTCGTGTTTATACTAAACACGTCAGTCCATCAGTCGTTTCATCAATCCATTTTTGATGGATTAACTTATGACAGATTGATGAGTTACTGATCGTGCAAGGTCAGCATAAGCTTAACTTCCAGATTTCGTCGAGAAAAAGCACAACAATATTGAATAGTCGGGAAACCAGAAGCTGGACACTGAATGGTTTTCTGTGTTTCTTCTGTAAAAAAAATTTGAGTTGACATTTGTCCCATTATGTGACAATATCCACTTACGCGTGATACTGATATTCAAAGTCTTGAATTTCCACAGAATCGACAGTTTTGACCTATTATAACTTTGTTAGTAATAGTGCGATTTCTACCAGTAATCGTGCTTTGTATTATAGCCTACATTGCCTGTAATCAATAACTCAAAATTATCTTAACATATTCACTTTATTTGAACATATATCGATATGGAGGATATTTCGGAGCCTAGGCACCATTAGTTGGGTAGTTTCTGAGAATCCCCCCACTCCCCACAAAACTAAGGCCGTCTTCGGAAAATGCTAACCGATACTCCACATGACTATATTTTGCCAAAAAAAGTACACCCCCGTTTGGTGTTCACAGTTCCCACCTTTCTACCAAATTTGGTGTCAATCGTTATAATTGTTTCCGAGAAAAATTCGTGTGACAGTAAACCGATTTTAATAAGGTTTTGCTTTACACAAAACCTTAAAAATCGAACAGCTTAAAATGAGATTTTCGACTGAATAAAGTCACTGACAAACAAATAACGGTTCTAATTTAATTCTAACGTCCCACCCTAGAAAGTAAAAAAATAAATGAAGGATTTTTCCTGACAATCAAAAAACCAATAATATAGTTAATGGTCAGATACCGTACAATCTTTATAATTAAGATACATACAATCAAATTAAACGGTAGCTACATACCACCTTCAATCAATACTGCAATTTGAAGTAAATTTCCATGAACATATTTAGTAATACCTTTCCTGCTTTCTCTACAATTTTCTCAGAGCAATAACCAAAAACCTGCTTTGTGGTCTTGTCTGCTCAGGTAAGTATTTTATTGAAGAGCATAACGATTTGATGGTAATCATATCCAATGGTTAATAATTTAGTAATGCAAATTAACATGCCATTAACAAAAAGGCTCGCTTTCAAAATCGCTTGGTAATTGCAAAACCTGATCAATATTCAAATCTCCCCTATAAAAATACTGAGCAGATATAATCACCGCCAATAAAAATACAAATAACTACCAAGATATGTAAGTCCATAATCACTGAAGCTGACAACAAGCCTAGTCAATAAAAAATATTGACGTTGACCGCAAACCGCCATTTTTAACTTTTCGGTGGATATTTCAGTCAGACCCAAGCTCAGTGGAACCAAGGGTCGAAACCACAAATAACAAAGTACAATAAAAGCCGATAAAGATACATCAAATGACACAAGTTCTAAAAGAACGCCCGAAGGTCTACAACGGAGTGGCCTCAGCTCACACCCAGAAATGCGCAGGTAGACAGGTACAATCCCATGTCCAATTAATGGACGCAAATAAATCTCCAGAAAGGTGTCAAAATTGAGGTTGGTAAGCTCATGCTGTTCGGATCCGTCTCACTTTTCTTTTGCTCTTAGCGTTATTATAGGCTTGGACAAGAAATATTTGGGTGATGGTGATTATCGTAAATCGATTTATTGAGCAAGCATTTAAATACAAAAGTGTTACCTGGTCTCGCCGCCGCACTGTGCGTCTCAAGGTTCATACATATGGGCATGGGGAAAGGTGAAGGTTTATAACCACCTCAAACACAAAAGATATGTAAAAGATCATGAAGGTTTTTTCCATTGTGCGCCCCGACGAGTTAAACCGCTTTTAATCTTCCATTTTACTTGATGCGGTCTCCCTTTATTTGAGTTCTAGATTCTTATAACCTTTCCCTTTAGATGTATGCTCAAACATTAGAGGGCGGAGTATTTAACTTAGATTATCAGTGACATCTTATTGCTAGATTAAGGGAACCGAAATGATTGCGTGAAGTGTGTGCTTGTATAAATGTTCATACATTATTAAAGTTAGAAATACTATCTCGAATTCAATTCTTTAAAAATTTACATGGTACTTATCTTGTATCTCTTTCGAAGCAACACAATTTATGCATGAATCTAACTATATAGATACAAAACCATTTTTGTCATAATATTTATATATTTAGCGATCGGGCGATGATACCCACTTAAAAGTTGTATTTTTCGATAGCAAAGTTATGTTATGGTATGTATGTATATCACCTTAACGTGTTAGGTTAAGAAACAATTGAACTTTAATGTAAACATATTCAAGGGCAGCCCAGTTTGAAAATTGTTATCTTAGAAAACCGTGAATATAATAGAGCTTTATGGGTCAGACCCGTCTTTTAGTATTTTATTATAGAATATACCGATTCCGATTAGGATAAGTTAAAGGATTTTAGGGGTCCAAGACAACTGGCAAGGATATATTTGCACCAATATACTAAGAAGTTTACTTTCCTCTATTCTCCTCTATTCACACTATTGGTCGACCTACTGAAAAATACTTCGAAAATTGTTTTACTGGATAACAAAGGTATCCGTGAGATGGTCTAACCATCTATAAAGGAGTTTTACACATTCTCTACACTGATATCTCTGTTTTCTTATCATCTTCTACTACTATTTGATTGCTTAGTTTATATCATGGGTCTGTCTTCGAAAGTCTAGCTTGGACTTGGTTAATTTGTTTGTGCTTTGGTTAACGTGGCCTTGTAAGAGATCACTAGACAAGCCCTAGCTAGCGACAGTTTAGCACTAGATATTAAGAAATGATAAAAATTACATTTCCTATAATTTTTCCACATTTTACAATTTTGCCAGGGGCCTTAGTTTGTCCCCGATTTGAACTGCAAATGGAGAGCTGCATGCTGATTAACGCATGCTGAATTTCCACCAACTATCCATTTTTTTTTAACATGGGAATTTCCAAATTTTTAGATATAACTACTCCAGGTGGCAGACTAGTAATACTTAGAAGTCCCCCCTATTTGAAGGAGCTTGACAATCAAAGAACACCCCCGAAAAACTTTGGCCCATATTCCAATATCATCATCATCAACGGCGCAACAACCGGTATCCGGTCCAAGCCTGCCTTAATAAGGAACTCCGGACATCCCGGTTTTGCGCCGAAGTCCACCAATTCGATATCCCTAAAAGCTGTCTGGTGTCCTGACCTAAGCCATCGCTCCATCTTAGGCAGGGTCTGCCTCGTCTTCTTTTTCTACCATATATATTGCCCTTATAGACTTTCCGGGTGGGATCATCTTCATCCATACGGATTAAGTGACCCGCCCACCGTAACCTATTGAGCCGGATTTTATCCACAACCGGTCATGGTATCGCTCATAGATTTCGTCATTGTGTAGGCTACGGAATCGTCCATCCTCATGTAGGGGGCCAAAAATTCTTCGGAGGATTCTTCTCTCGAACGCGGCCAAGAGTTCGCAATTTTTCTTGCTAAGAACCCAAGTTTCCGAGGAATACATGAGGACTGGCAAGATCATTGTCTTGTACAGTAAGAGCTTTGACTCTATGGTGAGAAGTTTCGAGCGGAACAGTTTTTGTAAGCTGAAATAGGCTCTGTTGGCTGACAACAACCGTGCGCGGATTTCATCATCGTAGTTGTTATCTGTTGTGATTTTCGACCCTAGATAGGAGAAATTGTCAACGGTCTCAAAGTTGTATTCTCCTGTCCTTATTCTTCTTCGTGTTTGTGTTTGACCAGTGCGGTTTGATGTTGTTGGTTGATTCGTCAATGAAGATGTGCAGCCCAAGATCTCGCGCCGGTTGCCGTCTGCTCGATCTGGATGAAGGCAGTTTGTACGTCTCGGGTGGTTCTTCCCATGATGTCGATATCGTCAGCGTAGGCCAGTAGTTGGGTGGACTTAAGAGGATCGTACCTCTTGCATTTACCTCAGCATCACGGATCACTTTCTCGAGGGCCGGGTTAAAGAGGACGCATGATAGGGCATCCCCTTGTCGTAGACCGTTGTTGATGTCGAATGGTCTTGAGAGTGATCCTGCTGCTTTTATCTGGCCTCGCACATTGGTCAGGGTCAGCCTAGTCAGTCCTATCAATTTCGTCGGGATACCGAATTCTCTCATGGCAGTGTACAGTTTTATCCTGTCTATGTTATCATAGGCGGCTTTAAAGTCGATGAACAGATGATGCAACTGTTGTCCATATTCCAACAGTTTTTCCATCGCTTGCCGCAGAGAGAAAATCTGATCTGTTGCTGATTTGCCTGGAGTGAAGCCTCTTTGGGCCAATGATGTTCTGGGCGTATGGGGCTATTCGGCCTAGCAAGATAGCGGAGAATATCTTATAGATGGTACTCAGCAACGTGATACCTCTATAATTGCTGCACTATGTGATATCTCCCTTTTTATGTATGAGACAGATAATGCCTCGTTGCCAATCGTCAGGCACTGATTCGCTGTTCCATACCTTGAGCACAAGTAGATGAACCATTTGGTGTAACTGGTCGCCTCCATATTTAACCAATTCGGCTGTAATTCCATCGGCTCCTGGCGACTTATGATTTTTTAGCCGATGAATTGCACGGACTGTTTCTTCTAAACTTGGTGGTGGCAGTATTTGTCCGTCGTCTTCAGTTGGCGGGACCTCCAACTCGCCAATGTTCTGGTTGTTCAGTAACTCATCAAAGTACTCAACCCATCGCTCTAATATGCCCATTCTGTCGTAAATCAGATATCCCTCTTTGTCTCGGCAGGATGAGCATCGAGGTGTATAAGGCTTCATCCTGCTGACTTGTTGGTAAAACTTCCGCGCCCGGTGCGGTTGCTCCCTGTACTTTTCTAGTTCACAGACTTGTTGGTTCTCCCAGGCTTCCTTTTGCCGTCTGTGAAGTCGTTTCTCCGCTCGACGGAGTTCGTAATAAGTCTCTGCGCGTGAATCAAAATGTCCCAGGTGGATTGCTCCCAGTTACCTCAATGAACAGCAAGAAGAAACCAAAGCGAAAAAATCTAAAACAAATAGTAAGTTTGTTTCAAGAAAAAATTAGAACGCTTGGAAAAAGAAACAAACCCGATTACCTAATTGATGAGGACAGGAAACAGAAGGCCCGCTAAAAATCGCAAAGCTGAAGGATATCCTAAAACTATTACTGAGCAACTATTACTTGGCAGGCTATTCCCAACTCTTGGGACAGCCGAGCAATAACGTCACCACTTCGAGGCAATGGGCCTTTATAATGATTTCTGGTGTTGAAACTTTTGCTGAATTAGACGGGTTAATCAAACCGATAACAAAAGCTCTATATAAATACTCGTATATATAAAGAATAAACGTGCCTGATAATAATTCCTATTGATTAGTGACAGGAAAATTAAGGGGTAGGAAAATTTAGTGCCACATATATAAGAATAAAGCCGTTAGGCCAATTAAGGTAACTGCGAGAGAGTCAACGATTATTAGCCATCGATTGTAAAAACTTAGTAAAATGAAAGGAAACTAAAGCTATTCACGAGCAAGTATTACTAACACGAAAAATATCAGCGTTGGTATCAGGATTGATATTGGTAACCTTATATCTCAATGCAAAAGATGCCAAGCCTTGGGGCATACGGAACAATTTTGCAACAGAGACTTCATCTATGTGAAGTGTGCTGGAAAGCACCCGACGAACAGCTGTACCAAGCCTAAGGATCAAAAAGTTAAATCATCAATTATGGATCGTCCGGCAACCTATAGAACCTGCCGCTTGCAGAAGACTCTTTAACAATGAAAGAATAATTGCTACCCTACCCAAGAAATTTATAAAAAAATTTTCAAATTGTTTGGACTACCTCATTATTGGGGGTGACTATAATGTAAAACATACCTTTTAAGGCTCGAGATTGACAATGATGAAAAGCAGAGTGTTATATCAGGGTGGACGTATCCACAAATGCAAATTCTTCTAATTCAGGTCACCCACTTACTGGCTAATGAAAATATGACTTAATTAACTTCTTTGTAACAAAAGAAATAATAGCGATTTAAAAACACAAAGCAATGATCCCTTTCTTCAGATCACACTTTAGTGCTTCTTGCTCTTAGTGAAAAAATAATATTGAAGATTTAACTAAATTGTACACTACTAGTACTGACTGTTACAAATTCAGAGTAAGACTGTCTGACTTCATTAATCTGGAATCCAGCCTTGAATCTGTGCTTCGCATCGACATCGAAGTGGAGGAATCTATTTCTAATATCCGGCAAGCAGTGAGGGCGGACATTCGCTCAAAATGCAGCGAAGAGTATACCCGCATAAGATATTCTCTCTTTATCTTTTACTTCGAAAAAAAAATAAAATAATAATAATAATGATTGTTGACAATACACTCTTGCCTTGAAGCTTGTTACAGCACTTCATTTAGGACCATAACGGTACCACTACAGGACTACAATACACTGTAGCTCGCCATGATTTGACGGATGTACTCATTCACAGCGAAGTTAACGGACATCCAGTCACGATCAAATCCCTCTGCCACCAGTGGGATTTGAACCGCGACCTTTCGCTTTCACAGCCAAGCACTCTAACTATTAAAAAAGCTTTGTAATTTAAAACAAATCGGGAAACCGAAAGCTGGACGTTTCAGCTATGAAAGGTTTTGTGTATTTCTTATATAAAGAAGTACGTCGCATGTAATATATGCATATATTATGTGGGAGTATCAACTTGCGGGTGATATTGACATTCATAGTCTTGAATTTTCAAAGAAGCGGCAAATTTGACTTACTATAACTCTGTTAGTAATACTGCAATTTCCACCAAACTTTTTGGGATTATGTTATAGCCTACATTGTTGCAAAATTTCGTGGTGCTAGGATGAACTTAAGAGGGTTTTGCAGCCAATTACTAAAAATTATAGTAATATACTATTCTTAACTTTATTTGAAAGGATATTGATATGTAGGGTATTTCGTAGCCTAGGCACCAGTGGCCGCCCCTTTATTTTTCGGTTGGGTAGTTTATGAGAAGGGGTCCGTTAAAGAGATGATCACTTTCGGCCCCCAAACTTCTTACCTTTCCGACAAATGTTAAAATGGTTTCGGAAAGCATTAATCGAGACCTTGCTTTTGATACCCCACATGGCTATATTTAATGAAAAAATATGTAGACTAGCCTTCTGCATGCATGGGGACCCCCCATTAAATTCCACGTAGAATGATGTAACTTACTGTATGCGTAAGCGTACACAGGTCCCACCTTTCCACCAAATTAGGTGTCAATTGCTAAAACCGTTTTCGAGAGAAATGCGTGTGGCAAGCAGACAGACAGACCGATTGACGGACAGACAGTAAACCGATTTGAAGGAGGTTTTGTTTTACACAAAAACTTAATAATAAGATTTTGCTTTATACAAAACCTTAAAAAACCATCAGTGGATTCAAAAACCATCCATCAGAAAATGCCTTAAAAACTTTACTGCCCACAAGTCGACTGGCTAAATTTATCATAAAAAGAGAAGCCATTGCAAGAATTCTCCTCATATTGCCTAATGTCGCTGCTTCTCGTAATGTCAAACGTTTTTCAAAGCTTGCTGCTGAAACGCATCAATAAAGCACTATCTCCTTCCCAACCATGAATTTAGCTTTAGGACCAAACACTTCACGATTGTATCATTGAAAAGGGCATACTTGATATTGAGCATTTCTGTTGTTTTAATGATAAGAACGACATGTTCGACAGCAGCTTCGACAGAGAGATGGTGAGAATACTTCGAGCAGGTATCAATGAAAAAATAAGAATATTCTAGTTCACTTCTTCCGCGAACACTAACAATATTTAGAGCAATTCCACCTGCACAGAAATTGAAGAGGAAATCAAACGCTGCTCTTCCAATGATCGGAAGAGTGAACTTCGAAGTGCGCAAGGTGTATTAAAACCACTTTGCATCTTTGTCGATATTCGTAAAGGAAGCTTTCTTTTGCCACACCTCTTTGTTCTTGACATGAACACCATCACGCCAGTTATCGAACGTCCAACACCCTCAATACACAGATGATATTTTCCTAGCATCTCGAATAACTTGTTCAAAAGTGGACTCATTGCGGAATGCAACACGATCTGAAATAAGATAGATTTATTGACCACCGAATGAATGAAATAGAAAGTGTCACCGTCAATGGCACCGATCTACGAGAACTGAAGGATTCGAATATCTTGGATTAATGCTACCAGGCGATGGTGATCTACTCTCAATTTGGATGAATAATAGTAATTGAGGCGACGATGTAGTGGTTCGATCGGTGGTGTAACAAGATATGAGGATTGATATGGGATTGCATCCATCGAGGAAAAATTACAAAAGATACCTCTTTGAAGGTATGATTATACAAATCGCGCTGACGAAGAACTCACTAAGATTGGCCTGGACATAAAAGTCGATGGAGAATGGTCCAAAAGCTGACCAAAACAACGATTGCTCGATATGCTAGATCGTAATTTGAGAGCCTCAAGATTCAACCAAGCCAGCAAATTGGAGCACCTAACATGCACGAGCGAGTATCGCCAGCACTTCCGCTTGGAATAAACTTTCGAATCTTGGAAAACTATACCACTCGGCTAAGCCGAGAAAACTCTCATATCACCACCACATTTTAGATCCATCGGTAAAGAATACTGTACCTTAACCTTGCAATAGGTCGCCGGTCTTCCATTCTGCCCAACAACAACAATAAAGTTCCTCGAGAAGTTCGGATTGTGTGTGGCGTAATCTATAGCAAATGAGCAGAGTTCCCGAGGTACTTCATCTAGAATGTTACTGTGGTCATTGGGCTTCGCTGCTCACCATTCAGGCTCGCGGAGTCTGGCAGCACTGCACGTTACGGTGTATTTAATGTGAAGGTCCAAGGGGAGGACGGGTAGAGTTCATTGGGGACATTTGCTGTGCAGGCCTGTAGAGCCCCGGTAGCACTGCATACGCAGTGCTTTGCTCAGCGCCTAACACCACACTATGAAACCGTAGTTGGGATGCGACAAGGCACTGTAGAATTAATTGGCTACTTTTTATTATATTAGTTTAACTGTTCACAGCAAGTCGTCGGCATACACCACCAACTTTATCCTGTTCCTCTTCAATATGCGAATAATTTCGTCCATTACTTTTAACCAGAACACCAGCAAGTGGCGCCAGAATACCAGCAGCAGGGTACCTCTTCTCGCAACTCTAGTCAAGTGGCAACCTCGCAGATCAAACTAGATTACCCTAGTTCCTAGTACGGATATAATATCCAAGGCGAAAGACACCCCGCCAATCCTATTCTGGTCATGGCTTCCTTGATGGTATTGGAACTAACGTTGTTAAATGCTCCTCCTATATCCATAATGCATAATCAGCAGAATTTAAAAAAAAAATGCATTATCAGCATTTTGCATCCTTTTTGTTAGAAACTATAAATATTGACAAATAGTTGGAGAGTTTCTCTTCCTTAATTCAGTCTTCAGTCTTTTAACACGGAGTCTTTCGTCATATATCAGTATATTGTAGCAGAGTCCTTTTTAATCCGTCTTTATTAAATCGGTCGGAGTCATTCTTTAAATTCAGAGTTATTAAGTGAATATGTACAATAAGTGTATTAAGTATAAATAAAGTGTTTATAACAAAAAGAACTCAAGTGTTTGATAGACCAATTTTGCGGAAGAGTCTTAAAACCCCTTTTTTATAGTTACATATCACACGAGTAATATAATTCGCGCGTCTCCAAGAGTGTGGTACACTTCCCAAAGATACGAAACTCCAGCAAATCTCGACAAACCACGCCACAACCCTTTTCTGCTGCTTCAATAGCATGACTGGCATTATGTCGTCGGCTTTTACCCTAGGTAATTAACGAGTTAATAGTCTCACAGAAGTGAGGCTCGGATTCACAGGCGTCCTCGCTGGCGGGGAAGTGCGTCTGAACAAGCAACCCCAGGGTTTCACCAGAAGATTTCGAACAGAAGCCTTCCGACTTTTCAAAAAAGGTTGGGCGCGTATGTTCCTTGGCCAGAATTTCGATGAATCTTGCTTTTGCTTTCAATGTTCTTGTAATAGTCCAACTAGAACCCCTTCTTTGCAGTCTTGATCGCCGATTGTATCTATTCAGGTAGTCATTGTATGGCTGCCAATACTTGTGCCTGTGGTAGATGTTGAAGACCCCAGCTTCCTGAGGCTGCTCAGATCTTCACTCCACCACGGTACTAATGTCTTCTTACTGTATTTAAAAGAGCGAAACTTTGAAGGTGGTTTCGGATGTCTTTTTCAAAGCCCCGACCTTTGACTCCAGTTCGTCTGTCGTATTGTTATTACCAATTGGCCCACCGAAGAGTTTGTTCCGAAATGTTTATTCTGAAAATGGTAACAGACAATAAAAATGTTAACTGCAAGTAGTGAATTGATTTCAAGTATGATACTTCGTTAGTTTGATTTCTAAAAACAAAGATGTTTTGGAACAGGGACAGTACAAAACCTAATGTTTGCGATCTCCTGGCGACGGTGATAGATAAGGTAGAGCATTCCATTACCCATGTCCATCAGGCTGACAGAAATTATCTCTCAGAATAGCATCACCACTGGCTCTGCTCCAACGATAACTTTGTAAGGACTACGACTGCGTTAAAAGCTATGCGACTCTTACGTTGTAGATTTGGGACCAGTGCAGTTGGACTCCTGAGTAACGTGTGATCCTAGCTTTATACGCAAACTCTTATAAAAATCATGGTAGCACTGTGGAAACAATTGTACAATCGGACGCAGGTTCTAGTGTGATCGGGAAAAAATTTACAAAATTTACGAATTAACTAATGAATGTAAAGAATAACATTTCATTCAATGCAACCCACAAACCAGCAATTTAACCTTCCCAACAGCGCAACAAGAAGAATAGTAAAATTGAGTAGATGATAAGAATCGTAGAAACACGGTAAGTGAGATATCAACAAACAAAACTTTCTATTCAATAATCTAATAACAGTTTCTTCTTCAAGAGGACTTCCTTAAAGTCAGTAATCAACGGATAAGGAATAACGAAACAACAACGGAGAGAAGCAGTGACAAGCCAAAACTTAAAAAAAGAAAAGACACAGTCACAGCCAATTTTCGGATGAGGCCCATTCAAAATAGAAAGGATTCCATTTGCATCATTATCTTAATATATTTACCTATCCATAAACCACAACGCTTTTTGTCTGTCTGTGAAGCGCACTCTTCGCAGAAATGGTTTCTCCCATTGATGCGAAATCCCATACTTACAAAACGGGTGCAAAATTCTTTTTCATCGAATATAGTCATGTGGAATATCAGACAAAATGTATGGATTGGTACATTCAAAAGTTAGTTTTGACATTTGGACATTTGGCTCCCTATACCGATATCTGCTCAAATAAGTATATTACTACAAACCCCTTTTAAGTTCACCCTAAAATGCCATGCTATAGAGCCACTATCTTAAAGCTAAGAATACTCAAAGGAATTAATTATATGCAAAAATAAATCTAATATAACCTTAGAAGGAAGCGTCTAAAACTGAAAGCTCTCAATCTGAATCTCAATTATTAGGTACAGGATATAAAAGACAAAATCTTTTTGTTGCCGGCATGTTATCAGTATACACATATGTATAACCCAGTCTATTCTTTTTGTCTGCTCGCCCCATCGAAGATTGCTAGTTGAACAGGATTGAGTGTGTGAATGAGTTTTTTATTTTTCACGGAATTCAGCAGAATAAGCCCAAAAATGTCCTTATCCTAAATATATTATATTAAATATTTTAATCTAATCTTAATGACTAAATCTTAATCATATCTTAAATAAAATATCCCCTCTATGGTATCAATGAATGCAAATATTACCTATATCTGTATTCAAACGGTGCTCCTCAAGCTCTTTTCCAATAAAGAAACTCTTGTATGGGTCCAATTTGTTGTGTTCAACCTCTTTGAGCACCGTTACCCTGTCCACTTTATGGTCATGTTTCACAATGTGCCGTGCGACTGCAAAATTGATATGTGTTTTTTTGCCCTATTTTACCAGCTCAGCTTCCTTTAGATGTTCCGTAACCCGAGGGCTGACTAGTCGTTTGGTTTGCCCTATGTAAGTACATGGGCAATCTTCGCAAGACATCCTGTAGATGCCGTTTTTTTCTCCTGCTTTTCCGGGTCCCGATACCGTCTTTGAACAAGATTCGTCGAGTACGTTATGCTGGCTTATTGTGTGACCTTCTTCGTCGTTCGAACAAAGTTGTTAGGCGATTCCATTCCCTCCTATCCTGCATCTTCCTATTGGCTGTATCCACAATGCATGATTCCTATTTTTCAAACCTTTCTTTAGCAACAGATATCCACAAAAGTTTATGCTCCCTGAAACGGTAAGCAGCCCCTTTATGTGGGTTAGAGTGGGTACGCACCCTGACGATGCTACGTGGTCCACTCGTTGACTTCCTATATATGTCAAATTCACAGCTGTTATTGTTCTTTACTATTTTGATGTGGAGAAAGGAAATTCCACCGTTTGAGTTCTCTTACATCGTGAATTGTATATTGTAGTGTCACTTGTTAATTTGATCAAGTATCTTTTGTTTGTTGTTTTTTCCAGAATTTAGATATAAGTTTTTAAAAACTAATTCAGCGGTATAGAAAAAAACAAGTTTTATTATTTCAAATAAATAATCGCTAAAAACACCGCCCAGTTACACTCAAACAAGTATCTTTGAGATCAAATCGAGGAGTAAACTGCGACTCCGACAGTTACTTGGTAACACGCGTTTATGGGCGTCGAACCGTCGACCGCCGAATTAAAAACAAACCCACTTTGAAAGTTTGACTTTGCAAAACTAAAAATTGGTTCAATAGTTGAAGTGTACAGTACCAATTTTTTCGCATGGCTCAGCATTCATACTGGTGAACACAAGACCTACCTAAGTCTCTACCGAAGTAAGGAGTACGGCATCCGTATTGAAACGCAACACCATGTCGAGGCCCGAAATTCTCTGTTCGCCTGAACGTAACCACAACTCCCGTAAAACTCCTATTAGAGGCCAACCGCTATAGCCGAGCTGAATGCACAAGAGGTGGGAATTCTCCTGAGACATGTGAATTAAGGGGCTATCCCGGTTCCGGTGAGTACAACATATCCCGGTGCCACCACATGGAGGTTCTCCTCAGCCACTTGGTTTTGGTCCGACCGACAGGGTTGCTACCCCGCCATCCTCACCAACTCCTCAGAGCACCATCTGAAGAGTACAAGGCAAAACTAGAAGAACGAATAATTCATATTCTTCAGAATTTCACGATACCTACGACACCACATGACAAAACATAGCTTGAGAATTCCAATAAAACTGATAAATCTTACAAGACAATGTCCGATTTAACTGCGCGACAAAAGTCGGGTTAAAGCAAGAGGATGGGCTGGCACCTTTAATGTTCAATCTGGCACTGGAGGAGCTTATACGAAAGAAGCCTGTGGATACAAAAGGCACGTTGCCAACTCTAACTCCTGCCAAATTGACACATATGCGGACAATATAAACATCAAAGGGCGATCTTTCACACCAGCAAAGGAAATTTTTAAACGTCGATCAAGGAGCAAACGAAGTTTGCAAAATGACGCCAACCAGACAAACTATGATGATGGGCGAGTACAACTTGAAAAATGTAAACCACTTTATATACTTAAGTGTATAACCGACGAAAGAGGCAAATGAACTGGACGAAATAAAACACCGAAACGCTCGCAAATAAGGCCGTCTACTCGATCCTGCCTATTTTAAAAGCTAGCACAAGAAAGATCCGGGTATGGAAGGTGATAATAAAACCTGCTATGGTATCAAATATGTACCTTCATACTAACTTCGCGGGAAGAGTCCTGAGGAGAATAATAGGAGCTAAACAAGAGGACGACCATGAGTTGCATTAAATATTTGACTACCCCGAATTATTCAAAATAATCAAATTTCAAAAACTGCAATGGGCTGGCCACGTTCGAGGTATCGGTTAGGGCATTCGAAGGGAAAACGGGAGAACGAAAACCGCTGGGAAAACCCGAAAGCACTTGGCCGAGTCTGTTCACCAAGACAGCGCATCACTGCTCGGGTTTCGCGATCGAAGAATCGCGTTGGTTGAACGAAGGGCATTCTGCAAGCCAAACCCAGAAATGGTATGTAGAGCCTCCACGTCAACGTGAGGGGTGAGTGAACTTTTTTGGCCACATGTTAGCATCTGCATTATTTGGCCAGATAAAACTCCGAGCAAGAGTCTTCGTCGGGGTTCCGGCTATAGATATGTTGATTAGAAGGTTCGGCTTTCAGTAGATTTACCACAGATTATGAAAAGAGACAATTCCATTGCTACCAATGACACCCAGTGCAACACCTACAAACCAGTAGTTTTAATTAGTTTTTGGTAGGGAGACATTTTGCTACTGAGTCAATTGAATACGGTTTAGGGTGTTTAAATTTAAATTCTGAAAAGTTGGCATATTTCCTCAAAGTGCACTTTTTCGACTTATGCGATTGGAATCTGCGAGAAAATCCGTGAATTATTCTTAATCCTTCTGGGACAAAGTGCTATTTGCTGACGAGAGTGTACCGGAAACCAGGTGATAGGATAAATCCTGAATAAACCTAATTCTCTTTTTAAATGAATTTCATTTAACACGAGTTAAAAAGTTAGCATTTTTCTCTTTTTACACGAATCGTTTTGCTTTTACACGATTTGAAATATTCTAAGGACTCTTTTATGATTTTTTTTTGTTTCAGGCTTTTCATTTATTCTACTACTACTCACAAATTATATAATTTAATATCGCATTACAATCAACCTACTATTTTCCATGTAGCTTATCTTCTTTTTTGCAGCCTGGTCAAGAGATGGGTCGCCTTGTCGTGATTGGTTTCGCCGTTTTATTCTATTAAATGCCTAGTCTGCATGTAATCGCAAGGCTTTCAAATCCCTATCCAGCGTATCCAGTCACCGTTGTTTCGGTCGGACTTTCGATCGTTTACCATTGACTTCGATGTTCAGACCAATCTTGGCGAGTGAATTACACGACCATACCATCAAAGACGGCTCTCTCGCAATTTTTCGACGATCGGTGCAACTCAATATCGATCGCGGATACCCTCAATTCGGATGTGTCACGCCATCTTCATTACCGCAAGACGCCGTTCATTGTCTTTTATGGTCGTTCAACACTTAGAGAGCAACAAGACGGACGACACTGCGGAAAATTTTAAGTTTGAGACTTTGATTGATACGTCGATCACAAAAAACAGCAGTTGTAGAACGCCATTTCATCCAGGTTGCGCTAAAGCGTAAAGCAATTTCAACATGTAGTTCTCCATTGGCTAATAGCATTCATCCGTGATATTTAAATGGATTAGTTTTGAGCAGGTCACTGCCGCTGACAGTAATTGTGCCTGTTTCATGGGATTGGATCGTCAGAAAATTAGTTTTATTCATATTCAATCTGAGACCCTGTTGCATGAGAAGAGCATTCCATTTCTGGACAAGTTGCTCGAGATCATTTTTGCTAATAAACGTTAGGAAAGCGTCGTCTACATAAAGCAGTATATAGGGCGCTGGACGTTGGATATCCCGTGTGACGGTGTCCATAACAAGAACAAAGAGGAGTGGTAAGAGGGCGCTTCTTGATGAACGCCAACAGAGGCACGAATCAGTTCAAAGTTTACTTTCCGGATCGACGTAGAGCAGCTGGACCCAGGGCACGAGTCCTTGTGGTGCTAAGTGTTATCATAGAGCATACTAGTTCGTGTGGCACACTGTCAAATGTTTTCTCTAGATCCAGAAATGCAATCCAATGAGGGCAATGCTCCTCACGGTGTTTCTCCATGAGTAACCGCGCAATGTGTATTGCGTCAATAGTTCCGCAGTTATTGACAAATCAATTGATTCACGATTATTTCAACGATTTCGCGAATACGATTATCAAGAACGCATTTCAAAATCTTCATGGTGTAGTAAGTAACCGGATCGCACGGTCATTTGAACACCACTGGACTACTTTTCTTTTTCCATATTGGAACTGTGGTACCTTCTTGTCAGTCAAATGGTATTCTGCCTTCTTGAATAACCCAATATAAGAATTCACTGAGCCACAGTGTTGGGTCCCAGCTCTTCGCTTTTCAGAGCTAAGATGCAATGTCGTCAGATCCTGTTGCTTTCCCCAATTTCATTCGTTTTGTTGCTTCCTCCACTTCAGTGGCGCTAAAAGGCTCGAAATATTCTCGTATCTATCCGTCGCGATTCGATGGCTGGTAAGCAAAGTATCGTTCTTGTTGTTACCGCAACAAAAGTATTCGATATCCTGTGTGCGTTCGTTTCGGCTTTTGGCAAATCGATACAGATCTCTCTCGCCATCCCGAGTGTCCAGTTTATCGTAAAGATTTTTGTAATAGACCGCTCGTGTTACAGCGATCGCTTCTTTTGCTGCCCGGTTGGCATTCTTATAAATTTACCAATTGGCGAGCGTTTTATTGTCGAGAAACTTGTGGTAGATGCGTTTCTTTTCACGGACCTCATTTTAATATCGGCATTCCAAAGCCGCTGTTTTATCGGCGTCTTGATTTGCAAAGAGGCAATCAACGGCCGATGTTCACGTGCGACAGTCTCATAGGGAACGACTTTTCATTCACTGACGGTCGTAAAATGTCGGCGTCTTGTGAGAATATAATCTATTTGCGTAATACCGCATTGCGTATGTGGACTACCAAAATAGGGAAGTTTATAGCAATTTTTACCATGTTCGCGTTCTATGTCGCAGATTTTAGGACCAGACTTTGGCTTTACAGACCAGTATGTTTATGTCGATGGATAGAAAGGAAAGTTAAGGCCAAGTGTGGAAACCTGGGGATTGCGGAGGACTTTTACTTGCAACAAGACAACGATCCCAAACATGCAACATGCAATTCATGATCCTCTTTGTTGTATAATTGTATGTAATCGAACCAATTGAAAACATCACCCCCCGATTTGAGCTCTATTAAACATGCTTGTGGTTATTTGGAGAGAACGTTACATTCCATCCGCTTCACAGGCAATACCCAATTGAAAGAGCGGCTGCTGTTAAAATGAATGCAATTTCCAGCAAATATATTGCTAAAGTCGTTCAATCAATGCCAAATAATTGTAATAGAGAAGAAGTGCATAACTAGGATGAAGGGATACGCAACGAAGTATTAAATAGAGAATGTGTTCTTCGAATTTCATAGGAAAACTCCTTTCCATTCATTTGCTTCTTGCAACTGTATATTCACTTCATTGGAACCAGTTTGGGAACAGCGAAGAGAATTTGAGAATATCTTTTGATATACTTATAACATACAAGTATATTCAACTGAATCAATATAGAATATATGTAAGTATAATGGATTACTGTTGTTTGTATTTTTATGCATTTGGCAGATATTTTTCCACTGCTGTGTACTCACTTCATTGCAGAAGTGTAGGTTCTAATGATCCCCTAGTACAATCTCGCTTCACAGCATGCAATAATGCATAACCAAGGCGACAATCACTCCGAACAATGTACCTGGAGGAAATTAGGACTTTCCACTTCCAAATCTGGAATGGAAAACTTTTCCAAACGGAAAAATAAACCCCATTGCGTTCCTTTCTAATGTCTTCCAAAGCCCATCAGCCCAACTGCATGGAACTGTGTGAAAATCATGCCACGTTCAATTAACGGCCACACATTAAACGCAGAATGAGCGGCAACTTTTTCATCATCTCACTTGGAAATACTAAACAAACTCAACTTGGCATTTGCTTGCGTCATTACCAATTCATTCGGCTTTAAGATTTTCGCACAGCAACAGTGCCAAGAGCGGTCACAGCGCTCTACCACTACTCGCCGAGCTCCACTTCACATCGTCCGCCCCACAAACTGGCAAAACTCGAAATGTGGCAACAAAGCCACCGCTCTCGCCTTACATTGCTCCAACACTCCAATTTGGAGCCACCGACCCTTCCCTCGAAAACCACCCTCGCCCTGCCCCGCGCAAACTTTCCCAATAAGTTCAGTAAAGCGTTTGGATACGTAAGTGTGGCTGCACACATGCAAGATGCCCTATTTGGCCCCAAACGAACGACTGCAGCGCTACTGGTGGAGAGTATGCGCGCTCCATCATATCATTAGTATGTTCTTCACAGCCGTGGATACTGCGGCCGTAGAAAGTTTTCACGACGGAGCCAGCTTGGCAACGCGGCGTTTTGGGTGGCAAGCACGGCGCGGTCCGGCAAGCATCGCTTGGGAGAACGCAGTCGTCAAGGGGAGCCTCTGACCACTGTACGGATGGTATCGAACTGCAGCTCCAGCCACTCGGGGAGCAGAAGCGACCGGGGAAGCAACTGTGCTGGCGGAGTTTGCGGGGAAGAGGAGCAATTCCAATCTACTCAGAAGCTGAAAGTAGAGCCGCTGGTAGTCTGGCTAAGCGCTACGCGAATGATGGGTCACACGATGCTCCATTTTAAATCTCCCGGAAGAGTTTAATTTGGTCTTTAAACGACGAAGCTAGGCTCCGTGCATGGAAAATGGCTGAAACGTTGTTCATAAATATTGAGATGCATCTTGAAATGCCGAAGCAAAAATGGACAACATGAACTGCAACCTTCATCCATTTCACTTAGAAGTAGATAATTGGCATTAGGGGACATATTGGGGACAGAAATTAATTGGAATGGAGTTTGGGATATCATATTTCCTTTTCACGCATTCTGGGTATTTAGGTTGACGATTCATACCATTTCGTCTTCCGGAGGAGAAATAATTACGTAAGTGAAATCACGTTCTTTGAAAAGTGCGAGACGGTGTTAGATTGGCTGCTACTTGAACACTGTCTTTACTTGAATACGTCGGTGGGTAGGCGGCTATTTCCTAGGCGTCTTTTCTAATTACTCCTCTATCTCTAGAATCTTTATCTATCTAATCTTTTAATCATCTTCAATTACTCACTCAACGCCAGTAGCTGGCTCTGAGTTTTAATTAGGAACTGACTCCTATTGTAGAATCCTTTATCTGTCACTGAAGTCGACCGAACTGAGATTACTAATAGATCGTTATTCGAACCTTCGGGAGCTGGAAATCAGGGCTGGTCCGTGAAAAAGTTTGAAGAAGATGCGTTCATAGAAATGTTATTGGGAGGCCACAATCGGGGTGGCGCGGCTTCACAGAAGAAAGCAAAGGAGATACATAATGAGAGCAAAAAGGGGGTGTAATCAAGAGATCGCGGAGTTACGGGTTGCATGTTTTCGAGCTAGAAGGATCTGCCAACGATCTAAAAGAAGACCAGACTTCGACGCAGGCTACAAGAACCAGCAAGTGAGAATACTTCAAGGCACTTTGCAAAAAAGCAGACCAAAGCCCCTGGGGAACAGCGTACAGGGTGGTTATGAAAAAGGTGGGAGAGCAAACACCACAGCTGACATGCCCGTCTTTTCTGCTCGATATGGTGATTGCGTTCTTCCCCTAGGATAAACGGAAGCGCAAACAACACAACCAAGCATTGGACGTCAACAACATACCTGCGGTAACTGAGGAGGAACTTTCCGGAGAATCGGTGATAATAAAACTCCCGGCTTGCACGCTGTTTCTAAACTCACTACGAAGACCAAACTCAACCGGTTTTTCAGCATATTTGAAACAGACATGGTGGAAGGAGTTTACTCTGCTTGATGGAAAAAGCAAAAACTAGTTGTGCTCCTGAAGCCCAAAAGCAACCGGGACATCCGTCACCATACTGCTCGATTTGCTTATTGACATGGTAGGAAAGATGCTCGAAAGGGCCATCTACAGTTGACTTCTCTCTATCATAGAATATAATTTCGATTTTGACAAGACGTGGCTTTGAAGTTGGCTCGAGAGGCGATGTCGCCTAATAAATGCTGGGGCGTGGTGACATTGGAAATCAAAAATCTCTTCAGTTCAACCAGCTGAAAATGGCTAAAAAGCTCATTGGTTAAAACGGTTTTCTTTAGTAATTTGACTAAGCTCTTCGAAAGTTACCTCTTGGAAAGGACACTTTGTTTCGATGCGGATGGAGGGCACACCGTCACAGCAGAAGTACTACAGGGCTACAGTGTTGGGTCCTCTCCTGTATAACGTGATGTATAATGCGGTCCTTGTCCGTCCCGTGCCAAAGGAGGTCACGATAATTGGTTTCGCAGATGATCTAGCTGAAACCAATAGCGCTATAAAAGCGTGGCTGAAGGTGGTCAGCTTGACCTTGCGGAACAAAAGACGGAGGCGATCTTGATTATCAACCCTAGGAAGAGGAATATGGTTAATATTCGTGTTGATGGCCACAACATCACTTCGTAACCGGTTATCAAATACCAAGGGGTGATGATAGACGCTAAAATCAATTTCAAGAGACACCTGCACTATGCCTATAAGAAAGCGGCAAATACCAGCGTATCGTTAACCCAGATGATGATTAACATTGGAGGCCCAAGATACAGTCGCAGATTACTTATGACCGGAATGGTTCGCTCTACATTATTAAGCTCGACATCAATGTACAATTCAGCCTGTCACTTACACCTGTCAGTCTGCATTTGACCGGCGGCCGTAACGTGGATGGGATGCATTTGGTCAGTCCATTTTGACTGTTTAGTGGCCGGTGATCAAATGAAAAATGATTCGACTAACCGGCCAGATATGCTTGTTTAGGCTATGAGGGAGAATTTCATATTTGTTTAGGCTTTGAGGAAGAATTTTATAGACATCTTCACCGCTAATGAACACTTTGGATAAATGCTCACACGCAAAAATATATCACATTCTCGTCTCAAGCCCTTTCATGTACAGAGTTGAACTAATTATGTGGTGTATTGCCGGTACGTAAATAAAGCATTTAGTTGAATTGGTGGGCAGGTGCATTGCGAGCTCTTCTGGTGTAACCGACATACCGAACTTTTTCGTAGATACGCGGCACCAGTTTGAAAGGAAGCACTAGCGTGTGAGAGTAATCTTAGGAGAGTAAACATAATTTATCGCTTAGTGGCGCTAAGGGTGTGCAGCGCCTTCAAAACAATGTCATGCG
This sequence comes from Hermetia illucens, assembly GCF_905115235.1. Lineage (NCBI taxonomy): Eukaryota > Metazoa > Arthropoda > Insecta > Diptera > Stratiomyidae > Hermetia > Hermetia illucens. The sequence goes on along the minus strand of NC_051849.1, from coordinate 91,576,293 downwards.
TGACAGTGTGGGTTATTGCGGGAATGATCCCGGTGAACACTTGAACACTTGAAAAACTCTCTGAAAATCCGCATAGGCCCGCAGAACATCGTCACCGACGATGCTGAAGTCGGAAAACTCCGCAATCAAATGGATATAGGTGGGACTTGGAAAAGCGGAGCGCGCAAGGAGCTGGCGAAGAACGGAAGGCTTGGTCGCTTGGGGCGCAGTCCTTTCCCCGAAGTAATGCTTTACGAGGTCCCGCAGGGAAGGAAGAAGCAGAAAGTGTCGATGAGAGTCACCAATACTGCTGCAATCTGGCGCGGCATTGCCTTCCTAAGATTTTCACCTCGATCCATGAAAAAAAGTCCTTCAGAAAACTTTTTGCTTACGTGTTTTGGAAACATTGGTTGGTATCGGAGGTTATAGAAATGATATATTCTAGATATGCAACCTAAAAATAAATAAAGCAGGTATGAATTCGAGAACTAGTAAATAGAAAGAATCGTTAATTCATGTAAATGTTCCAGTAACATATATATCGATAACTAGTCCTTGTTCAAGTCGGAACCTCCCAATAAATATGGCAACTACTGGCATTGCAGTTTTCTATTATCCTAGGGTTTTATTCTAATGATTGTTGCGTTATACAGCTCGTTTTCATCCTAAGTGAAGTAAGCAGAACACCGTAGAAACTCCTTGCCTCCCTGTTGTCGTAGAGAATACCATCGTCCCGGGAGTTAAAGTCCTTCATTTTCCTACCGTCAATAACTAACATGCCTTGACAAAATTATTTTGGTAGCTGGTGAGGACAGCATCCGCCCTACAAACTTGGAAATTTACCTTTCGGAAATTGTACCTCTTTTACCCTTTAAGACAAGATGCAATGATCTTGGAAAAAAATACGTCGTGACCTCAACTCCGAAGAGAGTGGTACCTCGTTTTTCCCTGAACTTCCTTAATATCAGCTTCGGGAATGCCGATAGTAAGAAATTCTCATTTGGAAGATAGAAGAAGCTCTTATTGAAAAATGACAGCTTAATGTCCCTTTTCAGGATTATTCGCGTACCTGAACCCGCACATGAAGTCCGTATTGACATTATTATGGTTTTGTAGATTACGCGTTTGTGATCCAGGCCCAGCTTGGAGTTTTTATTTAGAAGCCTATTCTCAGTTTCATTGCATTGCCTTCGTCTTAATATGTTTTCTCCACGTTCCAGATCTCCAGATGCAAACGGAGATACTTTAACTCATTCTGTTGAGGGACCATTACACCATGACTTTAATGCAGTTTTGCCGGTTCGGAATTGGAATCCATTTTGTTATTTTCTAAACATGGGAAAGTAGCCTATTTTGATACATTGGTTGTAAAAATGTGCTAGAAGAACTAGAGATTGTTTTGGGAGATTCTTAAGGATAATTGAGGGGCAGTTATAGATTCCGGCAGATATACGGACTTTTAGTTATCTAATGATTTCTCCGACATCTTTTATCTTGAAAATATCTACTATGAGATTGTTTCCGGTAATGTTGAATCTTTTAACCGCTAAGACTACTTCCGCTTCTGATTTTTTACTTTTAAACTCTAAGGTAAGTTGGTGGGCTTCACGGAACTATCAATCTCTTCAATAAGTCTTTTTAGTCAAAATGTATGCAATTGAAATATTATCATTTAACAATTGTAATGGAGAAAATTTCTTTTTTAATATCTTAGCAAGATTCCGGGACGGTTGGGTGTTACTTGCAGATTTTTGAGTTTTCTGTTCCACAATGGGTTAGACTCGTACCTTACCTCATTTCTAATTGCCCTATTGAACATGTTTACTATGGTTTTGTGTTCGAAATTTTGATATAGAACTTATTTACAACAAATTTGATTTATCGATTTACAAGCCGTTAACAGTACGAGGATAAATTTAGATATTTTAAGGACACTTGACAGGTGTTGCCTATTTGACAGCATTATTTATCTTCAATTCTATTAATGAGGACAAATGATCTATAACTAACCTGAGCGTTTCTGTTGTAACTTCCTCACTTAACGACGATTTGAAACGAGTCCAGTTCACCTCACGGTAGTTGGTAACGGCTATTCTCGTGTAAAAATATTTGTTTTTAAATTTTTGTTTTCCATTTTTCGTTAGTTTATATCATGTAGAATAATGTGTTAAAATTTCGAAGCCACCTCTGCATAGTTTTGAAGAGTCGCGTCTCGCGCCCGAAATAGACGCTTGCTAGGAGAATCGCTTATATGATATACATACATGATTGCCATTTACCCCTTGATCGGGTATAACGCGTCAACCATACCTACGCGCATCACTTCAGCATGCTGAAATACGCTTCAGCTCCTCCGAGCACTTACTGATGTGCCTATCCTCCTCCTCTACTATTCTGCGCGAAGTGCTCTATGGGGGGAAATACTCGTCGGCTATTTTCAGAGAGTGAGTTTCTCGTTAATGTGTGACCTATCCACTGCACTTCCGCGTTCCGATCAGATGGTCTGCTGGTGTCAGGCCTGTGCACCACCAAGTTTTTGTCATTGTAGTATATAAAAATACATGTGTTGATTATTTAATTAATATTATTTCGAACAATACTTCGAACAAATACGGAAGTTATAATGGTTTTCACTGCCACTTTGCTCCTAAACGATTCCATAATGGAGCAAAACCTATTCAACTTGCTAACTCTCTTGCGGTTCCAATCTTTAATAATGGCTTTGAAAGTAATTTATCAAGCAAATTGGTAATGGAACGAGCCTTTAAAAGGGGCTCGTCCAGCAAGAAGAAAAGTTTTAGCGAGGCATCAGGTTTCTCTTGAAGAAGAGGAAGATGAATTCTACCAGCCAGGAAGAGCAGATACCTATGGTAGAAAGGCACCCTTCCCTGAGATGGAAGGATGGCGTAGACCAGGACGCCAGACAGCTTTTAAGAATTGGTGGACCTCGGCGCAAAACCCGCATGTCCGATACCGGTTGTTCCGCCGTTGATGATGATGATGAGGAATAGCAGATTAGCTGTGGTAAAATATCAGTGGTTGTGCAGGAAATAACATATAATAAATAATCGTTGGCGCAATCATCGATTTGAATCAGGGACTTGAAGTGTGTTAGAGCACTTCACTCCAAGACCGCAACGGAACACTTAATCCTATAGTGTTCCGTTATGGTCTACCCTATAGGAGGCAATGTGGTCAGCATTGCACTCGCCCGAGATTATTACCCTGATTTGGCTCAGATACTTATGCACAGCTGAGTCGACTGATATCAGACGTCAAATCACGATACAAATCCCACCGCGACTTTCTGTACGACAGCCTTATGCTCTAACCATTCAGCTATCCGGACAGGAAATAACTTATACTTCAATAATCATTTCGAATTCCCAAGCTTCAGGCAGTCTATCAGTCACAAACACTGCAACAGTGGTCTCAGCAGATAGCGCATAAATCGAATAATGCCAAATATTTATTATTTTTTTCTGTTGGAAACAATCGACTCAGCACTTTTTATTTGAAAATACCCGAAATAGCCCCTTAAGGATTTCTTAGGTTGAAAGAGGTGGTCAGAGGAAAGATCATTGGGAAGTTATCAATGAGTGTTTTCTGTGGACTGTTGGTAAGTATGAGGTCTATAGTCAATAGGTTTTTATTTGTGGCTGCAGGAACATAAGTTGGCTTTGACGTGAAAAGTATGGAAAAACATTTGTGTTTTTTCAACACCAGGAGAAATGGTGTGCATCGAGATCGTCCGAGAACGTAGCGACTGGCGCTATTTAAATTTATGTCGTATTTAAAATTTCTATTTTTCTCTCTATTCGATCGGCCACCAGGAAAATATAGTACAGCAAGATTGATCCTTCCCTGTGAATTGAAGCGTAAGCATACACTCAAAGTCCTCCCTGCTTGTCATAAGAAGCGACTAAAAGGGATAAAAATTTATGGGCTAGGAACCTACAAATTTTGAAACTTTATTACTACGTCAACAACGCTTCGGATAGAGGCTGGCCTTCCGCCGAAGACCTTGGGCTACTGAAAAGAGACTATGATTGGTTTCTCGTATGTGCTCACTCGCCTCGACAACGGTAGCGAGGGTCCTCAGAATGCTCGTTTTTTCCAACTTGCACCGAGATTCCAACGATATAAGCTGAGAGACTGGAGACTATTCCTCGCCCGCAGGTTACGCTCTCTTGACCTGGGAGCCGCTTTCTGATAGGCTTTTGAATGCAAGATTCCAGTCCAGGTTAAGGAAACTTCCGATGTAGTGAAAAAAGGTAGCTTTCTACGAGCAATTAGAGGACGTTTCGTAAAGGTGACATTTAGATCGTAATGAGTGATCTGAATGTCAAGGTGAGATCTGACAACACGAACATGTAATGAGAAAGCACGGTCTTAGTGGCCGTAACGGTAATCATTGTTGGCACATTTTTCGAACCTAGAACCTACCGACTTCGTACGAACAATCAGATCGACTACTTCGCGATCATCAGTAGATTTAGGAGTTGTCTTCTGGGTGTGCGTAACAAAAGAGGCGCTGATATCGACCTTGAAAGTGATTACCATCTGGCAGCCGTTTGCGTTCGCTTGCGTGTTTCGTCTTCCACTTATCACATAGTTAGGGAGCTGCGACCCCATAAATTCAACATCGACCGCCTGTATGACCTAGCTGTCCTTCTGCAGATATACTGAGTAACCCGCCTGCCTCGGCACGTCCAGAAAGGGCATCATAAAATCTGACTCCGCAGTCAGTCAGATTCGTGGAAGCGGATCGATGGACGGAAGGGATTGATGGCTGGTGTGATGCGCGAGAAGTTCAGCGTTGTTTGCGGCGTGACAATAGAGAGTTTGCTATTGCGCTGATCAGGGAAACGGAACATGTCGCAGATTGCAATGATTTCAAAAATATATACCGCATCATGAAAGAGCTTACATGTGCTCACAAATCTTTCGATGGTCCTTTGAAGGACGTTAACGGTCGACTTTTCATCCACAATGATGAAGAAGTGCAAGGAACACATCATCGTGGTGTTTAACTGTACCACATCCAGTGGGGTTCCTCCTCCTGAGGATGCGATCACTTGTCACTGTAACATGTGGATACAGACTGTTCCTCCAAGCAGAAGGGAAATCATTTGGCCCAACAACAAACGAAGTAAAGCCGCTGGGTTTGACGGTGTCCCTGCAAAGTTATTTACCGCCGCACCTGCAGTTACTGCAGATATGCTACTTCCACTCGTAAGGAAATCTTGGGAATACGAGACCTTTCCCAGAGAGTGGAAAAGGAGATGATCGTCTAGATCTCAAAAACTGGACCCGTCTTAAGTTTGACAGTTTGAACGTGCCGTCGCAGAGATAACCCTGGAGCACATGAAAGAACAACTCGAAAGCTTGACAGGATGCAGGATGGTTTCCACTCCAGATCCTTCTGCATTGATAACATCAACACACTACGGATCATTTTGGAACAGTGCACGGAGTTTAGATCTTCGTTGCATCTGCGCTTCATCGGTTTCGAGAAACCTTTCGATAGCATGAACAAGGAGTGCATCCTGAATGCTCTTCGCAGGGGAGGCATTTCGAAAAAACTAATAACTATTATCATAACAACATATGATGGCGCAAAATGTCATATGCTGCACCGATGTAAAATCTCAGAGGACTCTGAGGTCTAAGGGGGAATCTGCCAGAGTTCCATCCTGTCACTGATATTATTTCTTCTTGTTATCGGTGACGTTCTTCACGCTGCTTTGTCCGGAGGACATGGAGGAGTTCAATGCACGGTGACATTTCTCCTCAAATATTTTAACTAAGCTGGTGACATCTGTTTACTCTCTCATCGGGTCATGGATCGGGGCCAAATGACTCTGGATTTGGAGAGGCAAGAAGAATTGGACTGACATCAACAAAACTCAGGTTCTCGGTGTGACGGGTCATTCCGCTCGCCCTATTTTTATTAGCAGGCAGAGCACTATTATCCAAAAGCTCCAAGCTTTAGTCAATACCTGTTTGTGTCGTTCCATCGGGGTACCCTGGCATGGCACTGACACTATCAAACGAAGAACTTAGCGGCGCACAGGTCTAGCACTTGCACGCGATGTGATCGAAAGACAGAAGTGGCAGTGGATAGATCACACATTAACGGGGAGCGACAATTGCATTGTGACGCCCAAGGTGGGCGACGGGTTGGTCGCCCCAACTGCACTTTGCGCAGAACAGTAGAGGAGTGCGAGCGTCTCGGGAAGCGTGAAGGGAGCTGAAGCGCGTTTCAGATAATCGTAAACGATGACACGTAAGTGTGGTTGTCAACTACTTTGGTTTACAAGGGGTAATACATTTGTAGCGTATCGTATTTCTCATCAGAACTGCAACTGCCCCACCATCGGTAGCAGACCTATAATATTGAATAATATTTTAGCTAGAAAACAAGGCGTATCTCCCAAATGTCTGAGTCCTACTTATGTATAATAGATACATAATTGAGCAATCTCATTAGAAGCTGAGGAAAGTTCAAACATTTTCGGACCTTACTTTACATTCTCTCTCCACACACAGAAATGATGCAAATATGTCTGCTTGCATAGAAGCGCTCCATGCTATTCTTTCTGCAACAGCTAAACATTTCTGCACTGTGCAATGTGCACCTCATTAAAATTTGCATAAACTCCGAACACACATCACGTCCACGTTATCATACGACGCAAACGTAATAACTTGTAATTACATATTCCAAAACCACAATAACCCAAGTGTAAGTACAAAATAAATGGCATAATTAAATCTGAAAACCGATTCCAAGTTCGTGCGCTGCAACCAAACAGCAACAACAACGAGAAAGGGAACAGCGAGGAAGAAGTTCGGCCACCGCAGTTCAATCCAAAAACACGTCGTCGTGGACGTGATTTCCAATTGCGATAACATCTCCCATTTACGATGCCCATTTTCGGTTTGATGTAGTATCCAAAAGTACCAGCGGTTTGCAAGCAGCATGGCATTATCCACAACCATATCCGTGAACGGAGCAGAACAAAGCCAAGTGCATCTGAACATTGCTGACAGCATACATCCCAGCATACGAGTGCCACGCTATCGCCAATGCATCCACGCTGTACAAAAACGAGGAGCAATCATTTCTTTATCTCGCATTCCCATTTCCTTCTCTTCCTCTATGCACGTTCCACACATCCCTCCTGGCGGTCGATATCACAAGCTCTTAATGCGCAAAACAGTCAAACAAAACAAGTGGGAAGCAGGGGTTCGGGGGCGCAACGAGTCCAACAGCGAACAAAGAGGTCGCCAAAGGATATATCCCTGAACAAGTCTTTTTGCCTCGTTTTCATCTAGACTCGTCCCATTCCACCGGCCCAGGCAAATACAAGACTTGTACACCCGAGGGCATAGCATTTACCATTTAGCGTCATTCCAAGCCAGTAGAGGAGAAACGTTTTCCCCGGGAATACTTGGGCTAGAGGCAGGGCGACGCCGGGGGAGGAGGTCAGGAACCCTCTTGAATTTCATCGGCACCGCATTTTTTCTCTATCGGCTTCGTGTATCGTTTATTATGTTGATGTTTCTTCTGGGGTTTTGAATCTAAACAAACGGAAGCCTGTTAAACAAAATGGCTGCACGTCTTTAGATTGCATTTTGCGGTACTTTAATGGATCGACCGATAAGGATACATCTTCATACAATAATGGGACAATTTGCAATATTTATCAAAGTGAATGTTATTACCAATAATAAAGTCGCAATTTTATGTATACCCTCCCAAAGGACGTTCACATACTCTTTATGCATATGTACTTAGGAACATACAAACCAGGTATTCACTTTTTTTAAATTATTTGAACATTTCAACTCCAAATATAGCTTAGATCATTTCAGTTGGAAAAGAGGAAATTCGTTCCCAGATTTTGTACTGACAATGGCTAATGTCCCATTTTTATAAGTGGATTCTTCGAAGTCAGGATGGGACTCTACTTTCTTTCTATCAAAAATTGGTTTAGATGAGACTCTCTATCTTACGTTGCGAGTTTAAGTTCTGACGGCCTGACTGGGAAAACAGCTTGAAATTTAGCAACTTAGACTGGGTTCTTGTCCGGTGTACGCCTAACTGAGGAAAGGGAATGTCCTGATAGTTATCAATACACATTACTAATAACCCGTACGGGGTTCCTAGTCTTCATCGGGCGCCTCCTCGGATTGTGGATCGAGGAATGCCACTTAGATATAAAAGGCATCGGGGAAATTAAGTACCCGAAGCGAACCACAACTAGGTAAATCGAAGGACGAACTACAACTAGGTAAATCTAGGTCGCTTCTGCTCAGCGAGGGTTCTCTATATTAGGGGCGGCCTTTACGGGTATATCTCTGACGTGCCCTTATATAGGATTCAGCGAGTCCAGACTGATAGGAGTTCGAACGAAAACGTTGGACAAAAGTAATGAATGAATTCTTATTACGTGGATACTATCGCGAAACCAAACTTGAAACAGATAAAATTGGAATTTGGGTACAGAAGTGAAATACATTAAGTTTTTAGCAGACAGTTCCCAGATATCCTTGTTAGAGAACAAAATCTTTCAGATCAAATCAGATCTACTGTTAGACGTCATCTAGTAGCTGAATGCAGAAATTATTGAAGGAAAAATAAGGACGAGCCTCCAGAGCCAAGCGGAAAATAATATAATTGCCGAACGTTGAGCTTCCAGCATCTTCAACACCTACATAATTGCTACTGGTGAATTGGCTGATGTTCAAGCGAACAACCGATATGCTTGCAAAGAATAGAGGAAATTATCAACTCTCTAAGAAAACAAATAGCGGGATTTAATAGTCTTAAGGGTGCCCCCTAAGACGATTAAAACCAAAGTTAAGAAAATATATAACTAACATTCCAGGCTTGAAATTAACAATGAAACACCAAGTAGAATGCTTGATACCCTAAAGTAAAAACTTAAAGTAAAGTCACATTCAGAAGAAAAAGGTACCCCAGAGCTATGAAGCGAAAATCAGATAATAAACTGTGTCGAATTAAGGTTTTAAAAAGGCCTTCTACACAAAACAGACAAGCGACATGGAGTTTGACGCACAAAACACGGGACCTTGGAAGCAGAGAGTTCGGGAGTACTGGGCATCAACATGGGCGCAGTCGAAATACGAGAAGATTCAACAAAGCTCATTAAGCTTCATTAATTCCTACTTCCTAATTTGAACCAGTAACAGCAGACTAAATCAGATAAATTATTTCCGCCGTTTACATGAGTACCCTTTATATGATGATGATGTCTCACATAGTATAGATGTTCAATTTCGATTTTTAAAATTTTTTTTTGCTTGGATACGTTCTGAGGATGACATCTGTTCCACTTTTTGGGGCTTACATATTGAGCCCTCACTGCCCCGCGTTTCACTCAATATCAGAAATAAGAAAAGTGCTGGGGTCTGCTTGGGTGCTTTCATTTGATATCTCATATAACCATGCGCCAAACCTTAAAAAGGGCCCAGCGACGGCATGTAAAAAGCAGTTTGTCATTGACTGAGTTTTATTGGGTGAAGCACGAAAAGGCCAGTTTAAAGGGGAGGCATAATAGGGCACCCCCTTGTCGTAGACCATTGTTGATGTCGAATGGTCTTGAGAGTGATCCTGCTGCTTTTATCTAGCTTCGCCCATTGGTCAGGGTCTTATTAATTTCGTTGGGATACTGAATTCTCCCATGGCCGTGTACAGTTTTACCCTGGCTATGCTATTATAGGCGGCTTTAAAGTCGATGACAAGATGGTGCAACTGATGCCCATATTCCAACAGTTTTTCCATCGTAAAGCTTTTAACGCCATACCGCATTTGTAGTTAATGGAATGGAAGCCGTAGAAGTTAATAAAATAGAGCAATGCATATTTTTTCAATACAGACAATAAAAACATGAAGGATAGTAATCTGCTCAAGCCACAGAAAGGATAGGCACGAAAGAATTAAAATTACAATACGTAACAGGAGATTTCAAATTTCAATATGGGTTTGTGTAGCGATGAATCCACTGAGCTTCTTACTAAACACAACCAAATATGGGGGATCATCATCATATAGATCACCTAAAATTATATAGTACAACCAAAGATCCACTGGAGCATCTCCTGAAACTAGTTGCAACATTCAAATGCTTTTTGGGTGTGATAAACGCCGAAAAATTAGGATAACAGGTAAAGTCACCCCCGAAGGCACATCAAATGAAGTATCACCCAATCTCCAAAGAATACAAACTAATGAACGATACAAATATTTGGAAATTCTACGAAATAGCCGGACAGATAAGGCGGTGATGAACGTTTGCATTTGATATTAAAATCGAACGTTAATGGAAGAAATCATTCAATCAATCAATTAATTAAATAGCATAGGCATTGTTCAGTGGACAACAACTAGTTTTCAGAATTTGCAAGGAAAAATTCGTACTTTAATGACGAAATACAATAAATATTTTCAGATTTTTCGGTTGGGTAGTTCCTGAGAATGGGCTCGCGAAAGAAATGACCACTTTTCACTCCAAGCATTCCCCGCCTTTCCAACAAATATCAAAAGTAAGACCGGCTTCGGAAATCGTGATCTTTCATTTGATACCCCACATGACTATATTTGGCGAAGAAACAATTTACAGGATACAGGACGTAACATTTGTTTTGTTTTACACAAAACACTAAAAATGAATTTCTAATGGTGAATGAAATCACCAACTGAGGAAAGAAATAAATATTGGCAAGAATGGAAGATATATTCAGAAACCGAAGCTGACATTTTCGGGGTACAAGAGAGAATAGTAACGAAACAAAATTACTTAAAATATGTAATACAGGAACCTTAGGCTCTTCCATACATTTGTCGGAAATGTGGTTCACCTGTCGAAACATTTGATCATATTATATGTCCATGTCCGGCTCTTTTACAAACCAACTACCTTAAGAGAAACAATGATGTCTCGAAAGTAATACATCTCCAACTTGCCCAGCAGTATAAGTTTGTGCATACAGGTATTAGTTACTACAACTACAATCGAGGAATTAGTTTGCACTACGATAGAACTATACACACGGACAAAACAAGACCTTGCAATCATTCAGATATAATTTTACTAGATGAAGTAAAAAAAAATGAATTTGTCATCGATGTTGCTATTCTAGTCAATAAAAATAAAGGAAATGCCTAATTAGAGAAAAAGCCTAAGTACACGGGGCTCTCTCCAGATATGAAGCGACAATGGAATCTGTGCACATACCCCCCATTATTGTTTTCATCCAGGGGCCTGTACAAAGAACTCTGAAAGAGAACTTAGAAACTCTTAATAATAAAAACTTAACAATTTCTTCTTCTTCTTTTTCTTTAGCCTTTGTCCCGTTTAGAAACGAGATCGGTTCGCCGCGATTGGTTTCATCTCTTTATTTTATTTTAGAAAAGGCCTAATCTGGGAGTAGTCGCTAGGCCTTCAGATCATTCATCATCATCAACGGCGCAACAACCGGTACCTGATCTAGGCCTGCCTTAATAGGGAACTCCAGACATTCCGGTTTTGCACCGAGGTCCACCAATTCATCATCATTAAGCGTACGAATTCTTCCACGATCTGTATCACGGCACTAGTCCAATGCAATATCTTCGTCTCCATTACCGTAAGACGCTGTTCATTGTCTTCTATAGTCGGCCAACCATCAGAAGCATAGAGAGCGGCAGAGCGGACGACGATGCGGTAAATTTTAGATTTAAGACGTTGGTAAGCTGATCACAAACAACACCAGTTGTCGAACGCCACTTTATCCAGGTTGCGCTAAAGCGTAAAATAATTTCATAACGCAGTTCTCCATTGTCTGATAGCATTGATCCGAGATATTTAAATCGATCAGTTCTGGGCAGGACGCTGCCATTGACCCTGATAGTGCCAGTTTCACTAGGATCGAACGTCAAAAATTCAGTTTTATTCAGATTCAATCTGAGACCTTCTTGCATGAGACGACCATTCCATTTTTGGCCAATTGTTCGAAATCATTTTTGCTATGAGACGCCAGAAAAACATCATCTGCATAAAGCAGTGTATAGTTCGTTCCGTATGACAATGTCTATAACAAGAGCAAAGAGGAGTGGTGAGGGCAAAGAATACACTATCATCAGAGCGTAATGCCTTGATGCATCAGTACTTGGAATGGGTAAAACTGAGATTGTGCTAGCTCTGACATAATAGTAATACTAGTACAGGACTGAGGCAGTATCCAATCAAAGCTGATTTAATAGCATGAGAAACGTAGTGGATTTTAGAGTACCGCGTTTTCCGAAAGTTCACTTTCTACAGATGAAGATGCCACAGACCGTAATGAGTTCAGGACTCTACACCGTATCACGAAAATGCTTGAATATGGTAGCAAATCTTTCGATGGTCCTGTAAAGGACGTCAACTTTCGACCAAGCAGAAGGGGTATCATTTCAACCATCAATGCATTCAAAAGAAGTACAGCCGCTGGGGTTGACGGTCTCCCCGGAGAGTTATTTATTGCTACACCTGCAGTTACTGCAAATCAGCTGCTTCCACTCGTATGAAAATCTTGGGAATCCGAGAAAGGGATGATCGTCAAGATTCTAAAGAAGGGGATCCGCTTTAAGTGTGACATCTGCGTGCTCCCTGCCGTCGCAAAGATAATAGCTAAAATAATCCTAGAGCCCATCAAAGAACACCTCAAAAGCTTGATTGGCAGAGAGCAGGCTAGTTTCGGCGACAGATCATCCTGCATTGACCACATCAACACCCTACGGATCATTTTGGAACAGTGACTGGAATTTAGATCTTGACTGCACCTGCTCTTCTTCGATTTCGAGGAAGCTTTCTATAGCGTGAACAGGGAGTTTATCTGGAGTGCTCTACGCAGGAGGCTCATTCCGAAGAAACTAATAGCTATTATCAGAGCGACATGTGATGGCACAAAATGTCACGTGCTGCACCGAGGTAAAATCTCGGACGATTTCGGCGCACGTAGCGGAGTCCACCAGGGTTGCATCCTGTCACCGATATTATTTTTTCTTGTTATCGGAGGACATAGAGGAATTCAAAGGCCTATGACATCATTCCTTAACCATCTCGACTTTAACCATTAACGGCTCTAGATTCGCTTTCGCTGCCCTGTCTAAAATTTTGAAATGCAGTTATCTCAACATCAACATCAAGTTGAGATTGTTCCGTGCTAGTGCTCTTTCGGTGTTGCTATATGGGAATAGAACATAGAAAGTGAACTCCACTGTTACCCAAAAGCTCCAAGCATTCGACAATACCTGTCCGCGTCGTATCATCGGAGTGCGTTGGCCTGATATTATCTCTAGCGAAGAACTTTGTCGTCGCTCAGACCGGCCACTCGTATGTGCTGTGATTGGAAGGCTAAAGTGGCAATGGATAGTTCACCCAGTAAGGAAGGGTAAGAAGTTGTGAAAAGAGCTGAAGGGTATTTCAGGTAACTGCGAACGACGTCGCGTAGGTGTGTTTTACGCGCTATACCCCACCAAGGGGTGAAGGGCAACCATATATATATATGATGAAGAAGTAAAGGAGAAAGAGTTGGAAATGGAATGTTTGCATTTACCAAAATACTTAAAAATTGCTCAAAGTAAAAATGGAAGTATAATAGTATACTGAAAATATATCATCTTTTGAAAGAGAACAAATTTTAAGACACCTTTACTAATATAAAAATCGCACTGAGAATCTTTTTAAACATGATGGTAACTACCTGCAGTGGGGAACGCTCCTTAAAACGAATAAAAAATGATCTAATAAATACAATGCTTCAAGAGAGATTAAACAGTTTGTCGCTAATGTCGACAGAATGTCATATGCTCGAAAACACACATTTTGAAGATGTGATTAAAGATTTTGCTTAATTCGAATCTAGAAGGGTACCCTCTTCAGTCAGCATAGATACTCATATAAGGAATAATCGTGGATGTTGATAACTTAGTGCGGATTACATTCCTCTTTCTTCGGTCTTTGTTCCGTTCACAAGTGGGGTCGGCTCGTTGTGATCGGTTTCGCCATTTGGTTCTATTAAATGCCTGGTCTGGATGCAATCGCGACGCTTTCGAATCCCCATCCAGGGTATTTAGCCACAGTTATTTCGGCCAGCCTTTTGATCGCTCACAAACGACTTTGATGTTCAGACCAATCTTGACGAGTAAATTCTCGTTAGCGCGAATTACGTGACCATATCATCGAAGACGCCTCTCTCGCTATTTTTCGATAATCTGTGCAACTCCATACCGATTGCGGGTATCCTCATTTCGGACAACAACCAACCAACCAACCAACAACCGCAAAACATCGTTCATTGCCTTTTATAGACGACCAATACTCAGAACCATAGAGAGCGACAGGACAGTAAATTTGAGGTTTGAGAGTTTCGTTGATACATTAATCACAAAAAACACCAGTTGTGAAACGCCACTTCACCGATTCTCCATTGACTGATAGCATTGACCCGATATATAGGTATTATCTACGCTCTTTATCTATTCTAACAAAATAATATGCCCGGAGCCTTGAATAGGTAAAAGACAGCAACTGGTAGATCGGAAACATATATTAGATCCAATAGTAGCCCTAGTACGCTTCCTTGGAGCAACTGCTTTTATAAGTTGATCCGTGGATGTGAAACTTGTATCTTGATAGCCTCTTATATAGAACTTTAAGATATTAGTAGAATTTTTCGAATCTTGTACAGAAGCCTTTTCTGCTACACTCTGTTGAAGGGATGGGCAATAACGAGAATGACAGCGGAACAATATTTTTTTGGTTAAAAGTTTGTTTTATTGCCGAAACGATACGGTGAACATGTTCGGTTGTGTCATGTTTTTCTCGGAATCCGAATTGATGGTCGCGAATTATAGTCTGATTAGTTAGGAAGGAAGAAGCCCGGATAGCTTAATGGTTAGAGCACAAGGCTGTCATACGGAAGTTCGCGGTTTAAATCTCACTGGTGGCAGTGGGATTTGCATCGCGATTTGACGTCGGATACCAGTCGACTCAGCTGTGAATGAGTACCTGAGTCAAATCAGGGTAATAATCTGGGACGAGCGCAATGCTGACCACATTACCTCCTACAGGTTGCTGTAATCCTGTAGTATACCGTTACGGTCTTGAATGAAGTGCTCTAACACACTTCAAGACCCTGATCCAATATGGATTGTTGCGCCAACGATTATTATTAGTTTGGAAGGACAGGATCTTTAACGTCAAGAGTTTTTCAAATATTTTTGTTAAGGAAACGATTTATCGGCTGGTATGATGCAACTTAAGTAGAATCTTTTCCCGGTTTTGCGTTGGAACTTCTCCACATCTTTGAGAACAATACGTGTCATGGCGTTGAAGGTTTTAATCAGATGTGTGATAGGATCGAGAGCGAGTTAGTTGATAATTTTGCTTATAATTTTGTCATGGCCACATACTTTTTTAGGATCGAGTTTTCTGATGACGCAAGCAGTACTTTTAACTCTGAAGCGGAGGATCATTTTAGCAGATGAGGGTAAGCATCCCGGAAGCTAATTTTTGTTTTTCACTGGGTTGGTTTTAAGAAGAATTTCTAAATGAGTCGTCAACGCAGCAGTTTCACTTCAGGTTCAGTCACTATTTCTTAGGCGCAAGGGTTGTGAATATTTTTTCGGTCTTTTTAGATTCTTACAAGCTTTCCAAAGAGGATAGTCGGTATCCGCTCTTGAAGTAATTTTGCATATCCTGCTGTTTTTTATCGTCCAGGGATTTTCGTAGGCCTTTTTTTGCCTTTGACCATTCGGTTCTTAACTTTGGAGAACGATATGTTTGCCACGCATGTCTCAAAATTCTAGGATGCGAGCTCAGGGCTTAACAACATAGAATGCTTTTGCTTGGTTGGTCTGTTGTTGGACCCCTCACTAAGCCAGATCAAGTAAGATTTAGCATAGTGGAGTAACTGCAACTTTACTTTATTTATCTTTTCCTCTGATATCAACATTTTCTTTTCTTATATTGCTGAGGATAATACAAAGTACATTGCTTCAAACCCGCCTCCATTATCTTTTAATGTCACGTCTAAATAGAATAGAAATTTATTCTTGGCCAAATGAGACCATCTAAAATTCTGGAGTACATACCGATCAGACGAAGGCGGCCCAAAAGCCAACTTCTTGGCACTCTTTTTAAGGAAATTAAATGAAAAATTGGAATTATAAAAAAGTTATGACAAATCATCCAATGTTACTCTACTGAAAACAGAAGATTCGGCCTTGTCCTCAGTTACATCCTCGCGCTCCACAGGATTATTCGCAAAGTTTTCCTATAAATATCTTAAGAATCTACATAGATTTTAATCTACCAAACTTTACCCCGTACAAGTATGTCGACATTCAGATAGGAGCCTCTTATGTACAGTGCAGTGCCATTATGAACATTAAGAAAGTATTGATATATTGCCTTTTGAACTCTGAAGTAAAATAAGTTATGCTTCAAAGTGGATAAAAAGGTAATGAATTTAATAAAATGGAAGATTTAAAATCAAATACACTTACTTTTTGGCGGTCAAAGGAATTGATACCCACGATGGAAACGCCTGCTGAATCAACACCAGCAGCTACCAAATCCTATCTCCGCCTCCACTTGATGATCACAGGGAGTTCTTTCTTAATGAAAAGAATAAGGATGAAGGCCAGTCAACCTGGCAACGAAAACAGAGTCAGGATTTGCGCATTTTCTCATGGAACGTGCGCTCCCTGTACAGATCGAATGCTGCTCAGCGGTTAGCCGATACCCTATCCCAATATAAGACTGAACCCTACAGAGAAGACTGCAGAGTCGGAGAAAGATACTTCGACGAGGCAGTAGAGCGGACCCTCGAAGCCTGTCTTAAGTAAGATATCAAAATCATACTTGGAGATTTTAACAGTCAAGTAGGGACGGACCACGTATTCAGACGATACGATGGTTTGCGCGAAAAGTGGTCAACAAACATACGTGGGCCTCTCTAGACGGGACCACTTTCAACAAAATTCGTCACGTGTTGATTGAACGCCGCCACCTCTCAGCCTTGATGAATTTCAAACGATATAGGCTTGGATTACTATCTCGCTGGCATAGTGCTCTGGGCTCGATTTACAAGACCGCCTACAATCCTCTCTGACAATCAGGTGAGGATGAATACTGAAGCCACCCACAACAAAGTCCTCCGTAACAACTATACGGGGTAAATGGATTCAACAATATCCGCAACTAACAGATGTCCTGGAGATGAAGCATCAACAAATGATCATCACAACCACCAGGAGAGCGTTATCATTGATACGACCACAAACATACTTTGCCCCAATCGCAAGAAAAGTCGGAACGGCTGGTTGGACGATGAATGTAAGCTAGCAACGGAATGGAAGAATGCTGCATATCGAGTAATGTTGAATTCTCAGAAAACGCGAGCCAGCGCGGAGGCTTATCGGAGTAGCGATTTCACAGACGGAAAAGGAAGCCTGGGAGAACCAACAGGTCTGTGAACCCGAAAAATACAGGAAGCAACCGCATCAGGCACGCAAGTTTTACCGACAAGTCAGCAGGGTGAAGCCTTATACACCTCGATGCTTATCCTGCCGAGACGAAGAGGGAAATCTGATTTCCGATAGTATCAACATATTGGATCGATGGGTTCGGTATTTTGATGAACTGCTCTACAACCAAAATATTGGCGATTTGGAGGTCCCGGCAACTGAAGACGACAGACAAATGCTGCCACCATCAAGCATGGAAGGAACAGTCCGTGCAATTCATCGACTTAAAAATCATAAGCTGTCAGGAGTCAATCGAATTACAGCCGAATTGATTAAATATGGAGGCGACCAAGTACACCAAGCGGTTCGGTGTGTGGGAAAGTGAATTAATGCTTGACGACTGGCAACGAGGCATTATTTGTGCCATACATAAAAAGGAAGATATCACGCAGTGCAGCAATTATTTAGTTTTCACGTTGCTACTACCATACACTGTACACGGCCATAGAAGAATTCGGTATCCCCGCGAAATTAATAAAACTGGCTAGGCTGGCCCTGACCAATGTGCGAGGCGAGATAAAAGCAGCAGGATCACTCTCGAGACCATTCAACATCAACAACAGCCTAAGACAATTACTGGCCTACGCTGACGATATTGACATTATAGGAAGAGCCTACCTTCATCCAGGTCGAGCAGGCGGTGCGAGAACTCGGGCTGCACATTAATGAAGGCAAGACGAAGTACATGGTGGTGACATCAGCGCCAAAGAAGAACGAACCAACAACATCAAATCGTTGAAAATTTCTCCTTTCTTAGGTCGAAAATCGCAACCGAGAACAACTATGGCGATGAAATCGGCGGAGCTTACAAAACCTGTTTCGCTCGAAACATCTCAACACAGAGTCGAAGCTCTTACCGTACAAGACAATGATCTTGTCAGTCCTTATGTATTCCTCGGAGACCTGGATTCTTAGCAAAAACAATCTCTTGGCCGCGTTCGAGAAAAAAAATCCTCCGAAGGATTTTTGGCGCCCTACATGAAGATGGACGATTACGTAGCCTACATAACGGCGAAATCTATGAGCGATACCACGATATTCTGGTTGTAGGTAAAAACCACCTCAACGTGTTGCGGGGAGCGGGGATGAGGGGATCCAGCTCGGAAAGTCTATAAGGCAATATCTATGGTAAAAAAAGAAGATGAGGCAGACTCTGTCTGAGACGGAACGATGGCGTAGGCCAGGACGCCAGACAGCTTTTAGAGATATCAAATTGGAGGACCTCGAAACAAAACGGGATCTCTGGTGTTCCTTATTAAGGCAGGCCTAGACTGGATACCGGTTGTTGCGCCGTTGATGATGATGATATTTACTTTTTTCTAAATTTTATTAATATTTTGTCCATCTTTGGTTCAAGTTATGCTTTCAATTGTATGCAGCTTACTCTGAACACCAAATTCAATACATTACGAGATAGGTGGATTGCCCATGCTTACTTCGCGAATATTTTGTGTTAAAATTTTGTTCGTAGGCTTTTGCGGCTCATAATCCCTTTCTTTTAAAACACTCCAACCATTTTCAATTGGGTTGATATCAGGAGACTTGGGTGGCCAAGGAAGAGTGGCGATGTCCCGACTGGACAAAAACCCTTGACAGATTTCGCGACATGGCAGGGTACGTTGCCTTGCATAAAGATTTTAAAATCTCCATTTGCTTCCATTTATTGTTTAAATGGCAAGAGATCATCGTTTAAGGGTTTTAAATATTTTTGTTGGTTCCTGCCGCCTTTCACAAAGTGCATGGGTCCAGGATTTTTGTTCACAACTACTCCCTAAGTCATCACTGAATGAGGGCGTTTAGCAGTTATATGACCGCAGGAAGGGAACCAAAATTAGCTGCAACTACTTCTTGCAATAGAAAATATTTTCAAAATACTTTTTATTCAAGTCCTACTTTTCCCCAGTCAGCTGCAACGAATGTTTTGTACTGTCCTGCGAAATTCAATCGGCCTTTTTGTGGGACGATATGATTTCAGAGTAGTTTCAGCACTTCGATGCTTCAATGTTCGAATGGACCAAAAGACTCCAAATTTGTTTGAATGTTCCTTAAAGTTGTTTTGCGGTCCTACAACAATTTTCCAACCACAACCTGGTCTATTCTCCCCGCGATTTTCCCTTTGCCGTTACAGTACGATCATAGACTTGGTTGGTGTTGTTTCTTCCGTGGATATTTTACGAGTATGTAGAAACTCACATTTGCCTCTACTAATCGGGCAATATTTTGGTAATTATGCCATATCACAAATGCGAGCAAGAGGGGCTCCCTCTTTGATTGCTGACACATCAGCGTTTCTGCCCATACTGTCAATTATACGATTTTACTACAACGTGAAGAAAACGCACATTTGTTAAGCCACTTACTTTCAAAAAACATAACGGTACTAGCAGAAAGTACAGAAGTGGACAAATAGTAAGAAGCTGATTTGTGTCAAAAAATATACACATCAGAAAACTACATACAATAAATTTCCTAGTTGCATTGGAATAAGCGGTGGTCATTATTCGCTGGTACTGCATTGTATATGTGCATGGGACAAACCTGCATTGTGGCCAATAAGACCTGTGAACTCTGAATATTTCTACAGATAATAGTCTTCTGAGGAAATGTCAACAATTGTTATGGACTTTGCCCTGGATGAACTTTGCTCCCGTCGCCATGTTTCCCACTCGTTTGGCCATACATTACCACATTCATCAGCCTAAATTGATATAAAAAAATCGAAGGTGACACTAGCTTTCAGCTGAAAAGCAAAATACCAAAAACGCAAATTACCAATGAATAAATTCCGACCAGCAAATACGGCACGTCGCATTGGAATGATCATTTAAATAAATCAAACGGCTCAAGTGCGAGCAAAAAGAGGTTGTGGTAATTCTCGCGTTTTTTTTCCTCGTTTTCCCGCCGATGGAAAGGAGAACTGAAAGCCGGAGCGAGCCAAGCAAGCCTAACCGTAAGCGTGAAGCCGTTCAACCACACAATGGCAAGCGGCGAAGAAAAAAACGAGTTCCCAGCAAACCGCAATAATAAGCCAAACACGCTCGGCTGCCTTTTACTGCGCCAACTAATGTTGTACAACTTCGCGGTATTTTATCTTTTTTCACTTGCGCTGGGCCGTTCCGCCTCCCCTCGTTCCGCGGCTGTTCGATTCCCATCGTTCTCCGCCGCCGCGCCGCAGCATTTTATCTCGTCGATGCGAAGGTATGCGCTGCGCGGTGCCAGAAATTTCTCTGCACGAACTCATCCGAAGGTCAAGCGATAACCGAAGACGGCACGAAGTGGCTATCTGACGATAGCAGTGCAGATATCGGGGAGTTTGTTGTGTGTGTGCCGCTTGTGCTTGTGTGAAATTTCCCGCGCACACACGTGAACGAATTGATACGATTAAAGTTAAAAGAGAATAAGAAGAAGCTCAATGTGCAGACGGAGCTCGGCTACCTTCGGCTCGCACTCGATTGTGAAGTGAAAAAAGCGAGGAGACGACGTGAGGCACGAATCGGTATCGATTCGAATCTCGGTGCTCGGTCTTCGCTTGTATTATAAATAGAACACGAAGCGGCGTCGTGGCAATTAATATTTTATTTGAATGCGCCGAGTTTTTTCTTTTATTCCGCTGTAAGCTGGTGCTTTTGCAATACTTTTTATTGCTGCGCGGTTGCCAGATTTGATAGGATCATATCTTCACGCCACTACACACATGGATGTCTTATTTGACGTGCGTTCCTGCTCTCAGGGAAAAACGGGAAAAATCCCGGAAAATTCCCGATAAATTTGAGAAAACGCTTGGGTTCACGCTTCCCTTTTCGCCTTTTCCAGAATCCATCATTGCATTGCAATGAAGGCGAGGAACATTAGGTACGTGCGAGAATATGGAACTATTCGGAAATCTAGGTGGACATTTCGATAATGTGATGGCGAATCTATTTGGGAGAAACTGGGAAAGCGTATAAGTGAGCGCGTGAGTATTTTAGAAGATTTTTTGGAAAGCGTAGAGGACTGAAAATTTATGAGATGTATAAAATTGTGTCGTGTGGATACTCCACCATGATAAGATCTAACTCCAAATGGAACAATTAGGGACTTTGATATTTACTCGAATCAAAGGGAAAACTATATGAGACGGTTCTCAGGATCAATTTTTTTTGTTAGATCGTTAATTTAGCTATCTCAGAATACGTAGCAGAAATTTCAAAGCAAGCGATTACCGGGTAGTGGCTTGAGGGCCCAGGAGGCAGTCGCTTTATGTTTTTACGTAATCTGTAGAGTTATGTAAAATACCATATTTATAAATAATTGGCATCAATCCTTTGTAATATGGCATTGGTCACTCAATGGTCCCGGACTTGCGACTGATTGGTGGTGCTACCTATTAAATGCACTGTGCTCGAAATATCGATATATACGATAAAATGTGCTAGGGTTGCTGCTAATTAAAAGACAATCTGCTATTTTCTTTCAATCCAAATTAGAAGAGCTTGAAAATCACACAAAGGAAAAAATATTTACATGTACCGCACTAGAAATATTAGGTTGTTGCATATGAAATGGTCGTTTTGGCAATCAACTGAAGTTAGTTGCGATTTAGGTGTATCAAACCACCACCAGTTGGCGTTTTTGGCGTTGAATATTGAAGTATAAATACTCTATTGAAATATTGGCACAGAATCTATTTAAATGAAAGCACAATTGTTCTCTTCTATTATTAATTTTATTATTCTTTTCTATTTAGCAAGGAGTGACTAACTAACTTGAAAAAGGTCTATCGAAGACTGTACTTATTGAACAAAACTAGCAGATATGTAACTATATGTACCACAAGCATTTATCTAACTCATTTTACATGCACACTTGTATAAACAGTAAAAGAATGAGTTCCGGACTTTATCTCTTTTATAAGAAAAAGGTTTATTAGGGTACAGTAATAAAAGTAGAAAAGAATTAGTTTTTGTATGAAATGTAAAAGATAATATTTCAACACTGCCCCTCAAAAATTAATCGTGTAAAATGTAATGTTTTAAATTCTAAGAATTTATCATATCAAAAATGCTAGAATCATTCCTTTGTATGTTCGTTCTGGGAAAACTACAAAATACCTGTAGTCCAACATTTGTTGCAAGGATTAGGAAAACCCAGTCAAAACCTAATCAGACCACTCACTTAAAGTACCTTATATTACTCCAAGCCGATCGCGGTTCTGAGCTCCTTAAACTTGATTGCTGATACGGGCTTCGTTAGAATATCTGCCTGCTGATTATCTGTTGAAATATAACTAACTTTGATTATTTTTCTTTCTATTTGTTCCCTAGAAAAATGATACTTAATATCAATGTGTTTCGATCTCTTGTGATTGGTCGGATTATTTGCTATGCTGATACAATTAACATTATCTTCATATATTATAATTGGTTCTGGGATATGGAGATTGATACTTTCTGATAAAGATTTCAACCATAATGCTTCTCTAACTGCTTCGAATAAAGCCATATACTCTGCTTCTGTAGAAGAAGCTGCTACTGATTTTTGTCTTCTAGTATTCCACGTTATTGTACAATTTTCAAATAATTTGAATAGATATCCAGTGGTACTTTTTCTATCTGTATTAGCATCTCCACCCCAATCAGAATCTACAAACCCTATTAATATATTAGTATAACTGTTTCTTGTATATGTTAATTTAATGTTAGTGGACCCTCTTAAATATCTTAATACTCTCTTCAAATATTTCCACAACTCTTGATTATTGTTATTCATGTATCTGCTCAAAATATTAACAGCTACACTCAAGTCAGGTCGTGTACATACCATTACATACATTAAGCATCCAATTAGATTTCTAGAAGGTGCATTGTAGCTCTCTTCTAAACTAAGAGCTTCATAGTTTAATTTACTTTCGAGTGGAGTGGAAACCGCTTTACAATCTAGCATATTAAATTTCTTCAGAATTGTTTCTATGTATGCACTCTGATCTAAAGTAATTTCTTCACCATTCCTAGTAACTTTTATTCCCAAAAATAACTTTATTTCTTTCAAATCAACCATTGAGAATCTATTCATCAAATAAGTTTTAAAATTATTTAATGTATCAATATCAGCAGTCACAATCACAAGATCATCAACATAAAGTACTACATATATATTTTTCCAAATATCTTTTATGTCTAAAATATAAATACACCTACCAACAGGTGAACTACGAAAACCTCTATCTTTTAAAGCAAGATCGAACTCTTCAAACCAGCTTCTTGCTGCTTGTTTCAAACCGTATAGGGATTTATTCAGTTTACAAACTAAATTCTCTTTACATGATATTCCTTGTGGAACTTTCATATAAATTTCTTCTTTTAATTTGCCATTTAAGAAGGCTGTCTTTACATCCATATGATGAATTAGTAGATTAAATTGATTGGCGAATGCAATCATGAATCGGAAACTAGAAATTCTTGCAACAGGTGCGAAGGTTTCATTATAATCTACCAAGTATTGCTGACTAAAACCTTTTGCAACAAGGCGTCCTTTATATTTTAATGGATTTCCAAATTCGTCATCAGTCTGCAATTCGGTCCCACTCCGGTCGAGTTCCATCTTTTTTGGAATAAGAACCTGAATTTACGGTACAGAACGGGTTCATATGTTAGCGTTCCTGGGCATTTTCTCAAAACTTGTCTGTGGAGAGCTCCCCTGTATCTGGCTACAGTTGCCGATGAATCCTACTTCAACTTCCACAAGAAAAAAGATGTGATCGGCGCCGTACCTTCTCCATCTTGTGCAGATAGCATTGAAAATCTTCATGTCCGCTTAGAATTGGGTAAAGAAATAATCAATCTCACCATGCTTTCGGTTCAACCACGCACCTAATCTATCTGCCTCCTGAGTCTCCTCCACGAGCAACCACCTCTCTTGAATCTCTTCCTTTGCATTTGTAAATTGTTTGACGTTCTTTGACAAGGAGGGGAGCGGGAGTCACTCTCACGGCCAACACCCCTAAAGCTCTCCGTCTCTGTACTTGCACAAGGCAATTACGATACACCTTCTGGCCAAAGCATGAGCCCAAACCTTCGCACCATGGAACAAACCTGACTGCATTGTATTCATGAAAAGATGTCTCCTACGAAAAGTAGCACTCCGAACGTTTGCCATGAGCCAAGGATGAAACTTCAACTGTGGCTCTGTCCTCTGTTGCCTTGATTTACAAGGTACTTAACTGTTTGTTTTGACTATTTAATAATCCATCGACCGATGCAGGACGCAAGTTCGAGTTTTATTTAGTCAAGATGACAACTTCGGTAGTTTCGAAAGCTGAAATCATCCATCCGCTTACCCATCGCGTCAATATGCCAACTCTATCTTGCACCTATTCAACAATATATCCGACTTTTCCGGCATGTCGAATCTTATCAGACTATCGTAAGAAGTATTCGAGGAGTCCGCCCCTAGGATGGGTCCCTGTGTCATCTGTAGCCTGATTTTCATCCGCCTCTGGTCCTCAGTGTCTCATAGAGCAGGGAGCTGACTATCAAATAATCCTTCAATATGCGCAAAAGGTAGGTGTTGAATGAATTTTCCAGACTGCCTAGCATATTTGTAATCTAACCGAATAGAAGCCATTACGAGAAGGCGACATCAACGGTCCCGCTCCTCAACTCGATCTCCATGACAACATCTAGCGTGAATCTTTCTGCTCTAAAACCGAAATATCTTGACATTAATTCCACGGCAGCATATATCGCTTCGGCAATTCTATTCCTCATCAGCTTTTTGAGCATCGACTGCATCAAGTATACAGAATGATCAATAGGACGACAACTCAGGATCTACTTTGCCTTAGCTGATCGAGATACCCGGAGGTCCTGACGTTTCATGTTGTTTATGGAGAAGACTCCCTCTCACATGGTGAAAAATGCGCAATCCTCGGCATCTTCAACAGGAACATTAAGTGAATAAAGTTTCCGTAGAACCTCGATCTTTCTGGTGACCAAGCTCTGCCTTTTCTATGAATTAATTGTCCACCTTTCCAACAATCCACGTACACAGAGAGTGCCGAGCTGGTCAACAGACAGCCTGAACATCGACCGCGATGTATTTATAGTCGTTCGCTGAGAAGTCTTCCAGAACTGGCAACCCGTCCACTTATGACGCTACTGATTCCAACGCGAAGATCGAGAATGCTTTCTTCGTAGCCAGGAATGCTGGTGTGGATCAAGTGGTTAAAACTACAAGTCCTGGTTGAAAAGTGTTATCTCTAAACACTAAATCCAGGCAAAGCCATACCCCCGAACCCGATAGCGGGCGTTGTTCCGAACACAGCGGTAAGGGTTTATAATGAGTCGGGACGTTTAGTGGCTGGGTCTTTGTTCCGGTACTGTTCGCTAATTACTACTGGATCCTCTTTGACCTCCGCAGCGAACTGCGCCAGCAGCGCTGGCAGTGAAGGAAGTTATAATCCGCGAAGCTATTTCGTTTTAAAGTTCGTTTGGGATGCAGTTTTTAAGGTTTTGTGTAAACACAAAACCTTATTAAAATCGGTTTACTGTCTGTCTGTCTGTCTGTCTGTCTGTCTGTCTGTCTGTCCGTCTGTCTGTCTGTCTGTCTGTCTGTCTGTCTGTCTGTCTGTCCGTCACACGCATTTTTCTCGGAGACGGTTGCAGCGATTGACACCAAATTTGGTGGAAAGCTGGGAACTGTGAACGCTCACGCATACAGTGAATTACATCCTTTTACAACGAATTTAAGGGGGGGTCCCCATACATGCAAAAGGAGGGTGTACATTTTTTTTTCATCAAATATAGTCATGTGGGGTATCAAATTAAAGGTCTCAGCCAGTACTTTTCGAAGCTGGTCTTAGTTTTTACATTTGTTGGAAAGGTGGGGAGTGCGGGTGGTTGAAAGTGACCATTCCTTTACGGGGGCCATTCTCAGAAACTACCCAACCGAAAAATCTGAAAAAAATTGAGAGGCTGCCACTATATAGTGCCTGGGCTCCGAAATACCTTCCACACTGATATCTGCATAAATAAAGTTAATAATAGTATATTACTATAATTTTTAGTAATTCGCTGCAGAACCCCCCTTAAATTTATGCTAGGACCACGAAATTTCGCAACAATATAGGGTATAATATAGAGCATGATCTTACCAAGTTTGGTGGAAATCGCACTATTACTAACAAAGTTATAATACGTCAAAGTTGTCGCTTCTTCGCAAATTCAAGACTATAAATGTCAATATCACCCGAAAGTGGATATTCCCACATAATATATGCATATATTACGTGCTGCGTACTAAGAAATACACAAAACCTTTCGTACCTGAAGCGTCCAGCTTCCGGTTTCCCGACTTGTTTTATCCTGTACTGCATGTGCCAATAGTACTGTCCTGAATATGGCCGAGAGAAATGACTTTTAAGAGAAACACAATATTCCATTTGCTATTCTAATGCTTAGACAGGAAGTACAGAACAGTTCCAATTTCTGAATCATGAGTTGTTGAATGGCGTAGTACACAATGCAAAGATTTCTGATTCTTGTAGGAAGTAACGGTAGCTTGGGTCGAAAGATAGAATGATTCCGAAGACGAGCAATTGAACATACGGGTCTCTCATGCAGAGGTAATTATTTTTGATAATAGTTTGCCCAGTTTAACTAAGCAGAACTTTTTACCATTTCCCAAGTTGTTGACATACAAAATGTTAGAGATGAAGCAGTAGACTGATCTGCAAAAGCTACCAAACAAATAAATAACAAATAACAATACAACAAATAGTTTCTTCACTTCCTAACGCCGTTATTTCGTACACACCTAATTAATCTTTTTAATGTGTCCAGATAGCTGAGGCGCACGGAAGGCCACGGTTCAAATCTCACTGGTGGCAGTGGGAGTACCTGAGTCAAATCAGGATATTAATCTCGGGCGAGCGCAATGCTGATATATTATTTATTATATTTATTTATAATATTTAAAGCAAAAAATCAAAAAGTTGCCCAAAGTAAACCAAGTAAAATACGTAGGATTTTTGAAAAAATAGCGTCAATTTGAAAAAAAAAATTTGGAATTTGAAAAAAAAATTTGGAATTTTTACGAAAAAATTGGTCAAAATCGGTCATAATATACATAATTAAATTGCAGTCGATCGAAAATCATATGTACCTGTTTAAAATTGATAGCGCCAATTAGAGAAACTTGGTTTAAGGAAATGCATATGCTACCACTAATCTACGTTGCCTAAACCATACAGTAGGTCTACGTGCCAGTGTCTAAGCCATTAAATTATTAGAATTAATTAAGACTTGCCTTTTCTATTCGCTAGTAATATTAATTAAGCTTACAAATACCGATATTTCGGGAGCACTTGTTTTCTTCATCAGTGTTGAAGTGAAGGTAACAATAAGTCTTAATTATTTCAAATCATACAGTACGGTAGGTTTTCGAAAGGTAGGTTTTCGAAAGGAACATGCTTATGCCTCTGTATCTTCCTGGGTGAGAAACATGCTCTACGAGCTTCTCTAACTTCTTCAGTCCGGAAATGCTCGGAATGCGCTATAAGTGTTATAGCAATAAAACGACATTGTATTACAAGTTGATACATAACTTACATTATAGCATTATTGATAATACTAGGTTCGCAGCAATATCGAGAACAGTTTTGCTACTGGAAAATAAAATAAAAATCGGTTCATTGTCTGTCCGTCTGTCTGTCTGTCCCTTTGTCTGCTACATGCAATTTTTCTAGAAATGGCCATACCGATTGAAACAAAATTTGGTGAGGAGGTGGGAACTATGAACGCCTGCACACGCAATAAGTTACAACCTTCTAAGTTGAGTTTAAGGGGAGGGTCCTCATACATGCGAAAGGGGGTTTAATTTTCAAGTTACGCACGGGAAAGCCCATTTTATTTATTTTTATTATTTATTATTATTTATTTTTACTTTTTATTTCGATAGAATATACATAGGTCTCAAGAACCATCCCTCGAAGTTTCAGGACAATATTTTTTAGATTTCTTGGTCATTTAAATTTGATTTGTTTGATTCTTTTTTTGTTTCATTCTCTAGGCTCGTATTTAAAAAACTTAACAAGATTTTTCATTCCCAACGGTCGAAACATTTTCTGAAACTTTGAGCGTGTTTATCTGAAAAACACAATTTTGAAATTTAATTTTTTAACGGTTCCCGTTAGTTCTAGTTTTTTTCTTCAGATTCGCGGTTTGGTAAGACAAGTCGGGATACCGAAAACTGGGCGCATCGGGCTTAAAGGTTTTGTGTTCATCTTATGTGAGAAACTCTCTATGCACGATTTTCCATTCGTACCTAGCTAAGAATACAAAATACTCCGTCATATTTTGCCAAACTCCAAGTTACACATAAGTACAAAATAATACTGTGTTCATCCTAAATAAACTAAAATTGTCTATTATCGCATTGATAAATTGATCTAACGCATCTTCACGTGCCACCACTTTGTTCCGTGCACAAAAACACGTACTTAAATTAAAAGTCGCTGGTAACCAGGTACACATATGTCTATTATATTGGTTATTACCCGCAAGCTTTATTACACATTCATATCCACACACATGTCTCCGTCAAGGAATTGACACTGATATGCCAATAACTAAAAAAATCCAAAAAAGGAAAACTAAAACGTCCCCGTAGACCTCGCCGTACATATCAATTAATTTTATATGATGATGACAACATGTAAGTCTCAGGGTGCAATCAATTTACCTGAAATGCGAAACGTTGACCTTCTATAATTTTGTTAATAATGCGTTTAAACTTTTCAGAATTTTGTTCTACATTATCGCCTACACTTAGTCCAAATTTTGTACTTCTGGGATGAACTTAAGGGGGTTTTCCGGTAAATTTCTAAAACAGACAGACAGACAGAAGGAGAGACAGACGTTGAATCGATTTTAATAAGATTTTGTTTCACACGAAACCTTAAAAAGGACAATTTCAACATCAAATACAACCCTGTGTATAACAACAACAACAACCGGATACATTTTTTTTCATTTTGATTTCATTCTCTATCCTCAAAATAAGGAGAACTGGAAATCAATATGTTATAAGATTTCTGAGTGTGAAAAGTGCCCTTAAGGTAGCTGCTTGTTTGCTTGAATTGAAGTCCTAAATTCCAAAACTGTTTTGATACCCAAAGAAATTGTATCCGCACCTTGAATAGAAATGGAAAAACATTTTGTTTTTTGGTTATTTGGTAAGGAGAACATTGCATGGCCGTTTGGAATATTTCAGCGCTACGCATCAACAATGTTTTCCGCAACAAGGGAGATGGAATTCTCTAAGGACCAGGAATTCCGAATTATGAATGTTTATTCCAAGCAAAATGCCTGCCGTTGATAAGAGATAAGATACAATACGACAAGATAAGCTTAAAAAAATCAGGTTGACCACACTGCCATCCACGTTCAGTTCGGCCTGCCAGTTACGCCTGAGGAGCCGCAATGCATCCAGCCGCCAAGTGAACTGTAAGCACCATCTACGTATAGACAAGCCGCAAAATCATTAGTTCAACTCAAGGCGTGGAAGGCCTTGAGACAAGAATTTGAGATATTTTTGTGTGTGAGCGTCTATCAAAAATGTTCACCAGCGATAAAATTGCCCATTACATTATCGCTTACAGCCTAAACAAACATGTCATTCGATCACCGACCGCCTGAACAGTCAAAACTGAGAGACCGACCGCATCCCATTCTCGTTACGGCTGCCGATGCCTTCAGGCGTCATTGACAGGTCGAACTGTACGTAGATGGCGGACTTTAGAAGTCAATTTCGCTGGGTCGTGGAGCCGAAAAACTGATTTCGGGGTGAAAATCATGCGGGTCCTCTTTAAAATCATATAATTTAATATAAATAAAACATCGAAGACCGTTTTCTTTAACTTTACTAGAAAATTGTATTTATCTGTAAATATGCATATTTCAGCAACCACCTGTTGGTTTCCATAGTGCTTTGGTTTTAATCCAAACCCCATTAAATCCCCTTTGTTAATGGATCTGCGCTTTCGACGTAAATTTGCTTATTGAAAAGGAAATTGGTTTCCTGATATGTGTATTCCTTGGAAGTATTCATGGTTGGTGGCTTTCGCGTAAGTATTATGGACACCTGGATTAACAGAAGTGGTGAACCATGAAAACAAAATATGACTTGGCATAATGTAACGTACTGTCAAGGAGAGAAAAATTCTTACAAGAGAGTCCGTTTGCAAAGGGCTATCTCCCATCCCATACTACCAGGTTAATCCTGTGGTCAGGTACAAATGGAATTCCGTGCTACTAGAAACTGGCAACTACCTATCGGGTACCTGGGAAATTCAATGCACAGTAGTACTAGACCTGCCCTTTTTTTGACCCCTTACCTGCTATCTAACATTGCAGATCATGTTGGCTAGCGTTATTTTATTTACAAACTTGGTAGAATCATGCTTTATATACAGGTAAGCCGACGTTCCATTCAATTTTTAAATAATTTAATGATATACTGTTATTGCCTTTATATTAGTAGATATTGGTATGGAGGGTATTTCGGAGCCTAGACAACTTAACGTTTTTTTCGGATTTTTCGATTGAGTAGTTTCTGCGTATGGGACCCTGAAAGAAGTGATTACTTTCCAGCTCGGACCCTTCTCTCTTTTTTCATCAAGTGTCAGAACTAAGGCTAGCGTTGAAAAACATGACAATATTGGGTGAAAAAAATGTTAACCCCCTGCACGTAGAACTATGCTGCAGTGAGCGCGAGGGTTCACAATTCCTACCTTGCTACAAAATTTCGTATCAATTGGTACAGTTGATTCTGAGAAAAGTGCGTAAGACAGACAAACAGTAAACCGATTCCTTTGTTTTACCCAAAATCTTAATAATACAGACGGTGCGACCAGAACATGCAGTAATTTCTAAGAGGTTAGATATTGTCTTCTATTTGTAGTTAAGTCTAAAATTGATAGACCAGCAGCTTACTCCAATCTACAATTTTATTTTATAGTGTATATATATTTCGAGAGCAAATTACCCCTTTCATCCGTACAAAACTACTGCAGTAATTGTGAACAAAACAAAACTGCCAATTATAGAGGATGTGAGGTCTATAAATTCGTGAAGCAAAACATGCCGTTTGTTTAAAGATGGGACGAAGAGTAAATGAACGCTATGACAGAAACTTAAAAATTGTTCAGCTTCGGTTATTTACTGAACTGTGATTCGCTGATATAGTGGCACTCCGAAATGTATTTCTGCTGTCCACGTGTTGAATCAGTATTTTTTTGTTGCTCTTATAATAACGAATAAGGATAATTTTTCTTCTTAATCATACACAGCAGGTAAAAGCACTGTGGGGAATGTCATGTTTAGGAGGTTAACCTTGTCCATCCAGTTTTACATTTTTAAGAATACATTAAGTGAGTCAAAAATGAAATGCTCTAGCGACCTACAACTACCATATTTTCATTATTCCATTATTCTTGCAGCAAGTACACAAATTTTGAAGTTTGGATAATAAGATTGACCGTAAATAAAACTTGGTGAAGCACTCACGTAATCACAAAGAAATCGGTCTCCAATTACCAAAAAACTTGGTTAAATTTTTGACCGTTTAATCTCTAGCCACTTTCCTTTGTCATCATCAAGTTCTAGAATCTTACTCGACATATTCGCAATGAGCTGATTCCTTAGATACCGACTTATTTTCCGTTCCAATACTCTCCGCTGCACTATCTCGGATGAAAGGCTCCTTGAAATTCTTTATTAGAAAAATAACATGGGACAAATTCGACCTATTTGACTCCTTTAGGTGGAACTATATATTTTTAAGGAAAAAATCAGACGCCGCGTATACTTTGCCCTGGGAGAAGCGTGATTGAAGAAATACGCCATAAACACGCCATGGGTGCGAATTTTATTCACCTAAAAAAACCGTATACAAGTTTTGGCTTTTCACGCTCTTTCTTGGTCCATGCATTACTTTTATTGGGCTTTTATGTTTGCGAATTAATATAAGTGAGGACCACTAAACCACTTCCATTACGATGCTCCTAGGGCATAGCTGAGACAGTGTTTGTTGTGCTTCTGAGCTGCAAGAAACCGTAGTCGTTTGATGTTTCCTGAACTTTTGGTGTTATCAGTCACGCTGCCCAGAGTAAAAATTATTTTTGAAGGTTTTAATACTACTCGCTTGTTCTACTTTAAAAAAAAATGTTCAGATTTAGCCGATTGAACGCGTTACACCCCACTGAGCCTATACCCTCCAGTTTGTGATTATGAATAATTCAAATTTCAGAACTTTCTCAGCATAAAATTTTATACCAACAATTTCATAAAAAAAATGTCTATTAAATGAAATTCAGCTGTTTATCTCAACGGTGTCCGGATCACTCAGTGGTTAGAGCACTAGGTTCTCATAGCAGAAGATCGCGATTCAAATCTCCTTGGTGACAGCGGGATGTGTATCGTGACTAAATGTCGGATACCAGTAAACTCAGCTTCGCTTGCCAGAACTCAGATGCGATGTTGACATGCCCTGTCGCTTCCTCCGATTTCATTCGTTTTATTGCTTCCTCGATTTCAGTTGCGCTGACAGGCGAAATTGCTCCAAATGTCGCAATTCTTGTGGAAGTGGAGGATGAACAAATTCTTCCGTTGAAATCTGCTGAAAATATTCTTGCGCTCTCTCACCTTGGCTCGTCGATCGTTAACAAAATACCGTTCGTTTATTAACGCAACAGAAGTGTTCGATATCCTGTGTGCGTTGAGGTCGGCTTTTGGCAAGTTCATACAGATTTCTCTTGCCGTCCAGAGTGTCTAATTTATCGTATGGTTTTCTCTGCTTCGCGATTAGCTTTCTTGTAAATTTGTCAATTGGTTGGCGTTCCTTTTCACGGACTTTCATTGGGATATCATCATTCCAAAGCCAGGTATCTGGGTTGATGAACTTCTTAACTGGCTTGATGACCCCGAAGGCTGCATATGCCAGTTTGTGGACCGTGTCTTTAACTTCGTTCCACGCTTCTCGACATTCGAAATGGTTGGTAATCGCGTAATTGAGATTAGCTCTATCTTCTCATCAAATCGTAGGACGGCAATGAACAGCCGGTATTGAGATGCGATGGTCTCATAGGGGAGTGCCGGAAATCAAATGCTGGCGTCTTATGAATATATAGTCTATTAGCGTTTTACTGTTCCCACTGAAAAGTGTAGAAAGATAAGACAATCATTTGATGAACCATATATTCAAAAGTGCAAGGTAGTAATTGTCCGTCGTTGAGTGTTCCAAAACCCTTTTCCCCATGAAACCTGTTGCCGTCTCCCTTTTCACCGACATGATCATTAAGGTCGCCTGATATGATATAGTCATCAACCGGCATCTAACAGACCTTTGTATCCAGAAGTTTCCAGGAAGTATCTTTCTCGGCATCAGGTCAACCTGTCCGTCGGAATCGTACGATCAAATAATATAATGGCGAGCTTCATCAGCCGGTCATCAAATCGCTCGACTTTTTTAATGGCATCACGGAAACCCTAAGAAATGACAATACCAACCCCATATGTGTGGGCTATCAAAATAATAATAATCGTTAGCGCCGCAATCCAATTGGGTCAGGGCCTTGAAGTGTGTTAGAGCACTTCATTCAAGACCGTAATTGTACACTACAGGATTATAGTACCCTGTAGGAGGCAATGTGGTCAGTATTGCGCTCGCAAGATTATTACCCTGATTTGGCTCAGGGACTCAGTCACAGCTGAGTCGACTGGTATCTGACGTCGAATCACGATGCAAATTCCACTGCCACCAGTGAGACTTGAACTGCGACCTTCCATGCAACAGCCTTGTGCTCTAACCACTCAGCTATCCAGACACTCGGGCTATCAAAATAGAGAAGTTAATAGCAATTTTTATCGCGTTTATAGTTGCATGCATACGTGAAGGTTCATAGTTCCAACATGTCCACTAAATTTCGTATCGATTGGTTTAGCTGTTTCCAAACAAATCGTATGTGATAGACAGAAAAATAGACAGACGAGCGGACGATTTTAACAAGTCTTGGTGTTATATATAACCCTTAAAAGATACCAGATTCCATTTAAGGGGTTTTCCCTTTCCTACTTCACCACTGTTTGGCTTTTACCTTTCCTTGAAGTTTCAATTCAACTCGGTAAATTAAACTGCGATAAAAATCAGAAACAGATTAGATAACTAAGCAGTTGGCTTAACACAATTTATTGAAAAGTTCAAGATAATGAATAAACGTCAAGAAAATCTCAAGCACGAAATTCACTATGAAAATCTGTTACAAACTAGATAGCGTGCTTTGCGGGTACTTGAATTCACCTCAAAATGTCAAAAATCTAAAAAGATAAAGAAAATGGACTGGAATGATGGAATAGAAAGTGATGGAATGATAACAATAAGGGCAGAACAAAGAAGTACACTTCATTGGCTGGCAAACTTAGATTATGGTTCACAATGCAGGAGACTTCATTTGATGGCAAGTGATGGTGGCAACTTCGACCACTGAGGCAGAGATTGTAACAGCAAATGAAGTAGCCAAAGAAGTAATCTAGTTGAACAGATCAATTGGAGGAATTTTAAAGTTGAAGCATGTTTCCGTTCTTCAAGTTGACAATTCAATGGTTGTCAGGGTTGCTCAGAACCCTGAATTCCATCACGGAACTAAACACATTTCGATGAAGCATTTCTTTATTCGAGAGCATGCATGCACTAACAAAGAAGCAGCAGACTTCAAACGAAAAGTTGGCAACACATTATCCTGCTCTTACGTCCACACCTGATTCATCTTTCGGCATTGTTATACCTCCCAAACAATTGTTTGCCACGACGTTTGGCTTCGACAGCAGTTGACTGGAATTTTACGTTAGAAAATCTATCATCCAACGAGGCTCTGTTAGTATTTCATTACTTTTTAGAAAACCTTCTTCCCTGTTTTATTCCCCTCTCTCATCCTAGTTTACGCATTTACTCTGCGTCACTGTAGAGCTCTGTAATACTCTTCGTGAGAAACGCAAAGCTCGTCTGAGGTTTCAACATTCCGTTAATGGCGAAAACGGGGCAAAGTTTGTGACTACGTACGTCTGCGAAAATGCTGATCAAAAATGCACATTCCCAATATCTAAATAACATCGAAAATATTTAATTTCATTTAGCATGGCTTTCAACACAATTGTGACAAATTACTTGGAATGCACCAACTTTGTTGCAAAGTCACTCGATACAATCCACACTGACTTCTGCAAAGCTTTCGATTACATTGCACACTACTTGCTTCTCACCAAACTCCTATCGTATGGATTTCTGACAAGTATTCTCTCCTGGTTAAGATCTTATTTAAATGGTAGAGTAAATCGTGTCTTCTTCAACGGTTGTACCTCGTCTCCATTTTTCCCTCATCGGGAGAAGCCCAAGGGTCCGTCCTCGGTCCATTTTTATTTTCATTTTTCGAGACTGATCTTACATCCTGATTTACTTGCAGCCTTTTATGTGCACAAGATTTAAAATTGTTTTGTGTTGTCGGTTGACCTATTGATCAGTACAGTCTTCAGTCATTATCTCTGTGGTGCGTTCGTAACAAGTTGCTACTTAATGTGAAGAAGTGCTACTCCTTACCCTATTCACTAAAAACTTCTCCCGTCTCTTACAAGGACCTAGGTGTGACCTTTGAGAACAAACCCCGATTTTTTCATTATGCGACTTCAAAAATGTCCTCCTATCAATTCATGGATATCCATTCCTCAGTCATCCTTTATAAATCCTTCATCCGTAATATTCTTGAATATACTTGAACGTTACCTACTGGACATATCCTGAACGTTCGTCCGGCTTTCCTTAACCTAACATCTCTAGAATCTGGTAGATCTTTGACTAACGCATATGTCCTTTTGAAACTTTGAAATGGCTTAATCGACAGCTCTGTAGCCTCCGAAATTTATTACCGTGACCCAACACACAATATTCGTAACCTTAATATTTTTTAGGATCCTTCCGCGGAGCTCTCGTGCTATTTCAACTTCTCCTTGCCCAGAATGTCACGAGATTATAACCATTTGGGGCTTGGTCCTCTGGCTTTCACCTTAGCCACTCACAAAAGTAAAATTATTGACACTTTATAATTTGTTTGTTTTCCTTTTATTTCCGATATGCACTTATATGCAATAAGTAATTGGAGTTTTTCCGTTGATTGTAAACTACATGATGCACACGTATGTATAATACATATCAAAGGTATATGTAAATATTGTGTTCATCCTAAATAAACAAACTTCCATCTAATTGACCTAACGCATCTTCGGGTAAATTTCTAAAAAGTGATAATATGCTATTATTAACTTTGGTTGTGCAGATATTGGAAAGGAGTGCATTTGCATTGCAGGGGTGCATTGCATGAGGTCAAGATTTTGTATAGGCACATCACTGTGATTTTGCTCAGATTTTTCGGTTGGATAGGTTCTGAGAACGAGACCTGCTTCACATTTTGGGGGTTACATTTTGAGCCCTTACTCTCCTATGTTTCACTCAATATCAAAAATAAGTAGGTTTTCGAAGACTACTAATCGAGCCCTTTCATTTGATACACCCCCTTTCGCATGCATGCATTCAAACCCACCACTTACTATAGTAAATTGCAGATCACACGTTGTCACAAAATTTCGTGACAATCGGCTGAGCCGTTTTCGAGTAAATCGGGTGTGACAGACAGACAGGCAGACATTGAATCGAATTTAATAAGGCTTTGTATTTGATTTCAATAAGGTTTTGGTTTAATAAGGTTCACAAGCAAAGCCAAACACTCTATTTTGAAGTAAATATAGAGTCGAAATATTGAGTATTATAGTTAAAGTTATAAAAATGGCACTCACTAGTCTACTAGTTAGTTGTGTTCTATTATCAGATCGCCAAGGAAAGTAATGGTCATTGTTAACCACGTTCGGTTTGTAAGGATGAAGGTCGTTTTCGCAATTTTTGGGATTTTTTTTTGTGAAGAATTGAATAAAGAAACAAATGCTAATTTTTCACCATATATGTATTAATATTTTAAGCATACATAACAATTTTTCCAGGGCGTACTTTTCGAGTGCCAGGCTAGAGGGCGCTTTGTTTATTTTTTTGATAGGGAGGTGAAGTGCATTTTCGCATAAAGTGCCGAGCTTCAATCTCAGACAGATTACCGGCTAAAATACCCCCTGGAGCGTCTAGAACTCTAACCCGGAACCGTTTGACACATTACTTCATGGCAGGGCTATTGAGTATAAGAGCAAAACCCGGTGGATTCAGGGAACCCCAGCTACCTTGGCATCTCTCCTATCCATATCCTTCTTTTCCCCCTTAAAAATGCCTTAAGTGTAACGTACCATTGGACTCCACGTGCCCTCGCTCTGCAGCACGGTCTAAATAATGGTATTTGGGAACACAAGATATCCTTCTGTCAAAAGGTGATGGCAATAACCCTCTCACCTTCTGTAGAAGAAAAAGGTGTGGCAAGCATCATCCAGCACGTCCTTGTAGTCGGGCGACCATAACTTTCCGATTGTGTACAGTTAAAATTTAAAATACCCAAACCAGCTAGGTTAGGTCAACCTCACCGTACTTTCGGTTCAACCACGGCTGCACGTCTC
This sequence comes from Hermetia illucens, assembly GCF_905115235.1. Classification (NCBI taxonomy): domain Eukaryota; kingdom Metazoa; phylum Arthropoda; class Insecta; order Diptera; family Stratiomyidae; genus Hermetia; species Hermetia illucens. The sequence goes on along the minus strand of NC_051849.1, from coordinate 91,538,097 downwards.
TAATGAGATGCGTGGTCCTTATACCTCTCGATTCTGTTTCATAAGATGGATACCATGTGCAGGGAGTACGAACTTTCTCTTCACAAGCGACAGCTTCCGTATTTCCCTCGCCTTTTCTGAGGTAAATAAGCCTCCGCTCAGCAGCATGGATAGCGATCGGAATAACTCCCGTGATCACCATTACAGCTGGCTCCGAGACGGTACGATAAGCGGAAACAACTTGCAGAGCCCTCGTTTTTGTGCTTACGCTAGGCGCTTACTGAGGAAGTCGGCCCATACTTCGGAACCGTGAAGGAGGACGGACTGAACCGCACTCATCAGTAAACGACGCCTGCTGGATATCCAGCATTGGATATCAAACGTCTTGTCTGCGGTGTTGAGAGTCCGCTCGAAGAAGTTCATCGCCGGCTTCGACAAGACCATGGTTTCACCCACTTAATTAGGGAGGACTGTGGGAACCCTCTTCCTCGTTAGGACTTCGGTTTTCTGCGGAGGTAGGGGGAATCCATGCTCAGTCAGAAACTATAATAAACATATGCGGCAACGTACTTGAAATCGCTCAATAACAATTGAATGTGATTGCCCATGTTCGATGTAGGTCGTGAAATGTTGCCCTCCGAGAGCTTCGTTAAACTTCCGTTAAACACATAAAAAATTCGGTAACAACCGAATTTAGGAAATGTCAATCAGATGTTGTAGGAAATGTCATTCGAAATTTGTTTTTGCATGAAGTGGTGTAAGCAAGTGAGAAGTATTGTTGGAAACATCAACTCGAAATGTCAAGTATTCGAACGAGTCAATGCGATTATGGGAGTGAGAATCAGTTTTGACAGATCTCTAATTTACGTTTGTTAAAACTTTGACATTATGACATAACCATTATAGTTCCGGCTTAAAACATTGAAGACCATAACGGTACACTACAGGACAGAATGTGGTCAAGCATTGGGTTCGCCCATGATTATTAAACCTGATTTGACTCATGTTGCCACAGCTAAGTGGACGATCATCCAGTCACGATACAAAATCCTTCTGCTACCAGCGAGATTTGAACCGGGACCTTCCGCCGCGAGAGCCTATCACTCTAACCACTAAGCCACCCGGACACATTTCAAACATAGTCAAATTCCCTCATACATATTTAATATCCTTTTCAAGTGTTACAAAAGATATTCCTGTAGCAGGAGTTACCAGCCTATTGAGCGAGTATAATAGACATGCCAGTTTTCGTGGCTAGCAACCGTATCGATAGTATTTCGATAGAATGATTTGATGGCATTGGCAGCTTTTTTCCCTCCTATTTACTCAGACCACATAATTCCTATGCAGTTGGATTCATCCTGGTACAGAAGTAGCGAAAAACTAAAATCTGCATTCGGTAGACTTTTTTTGTTTTCTTTCTGCAGGAAAAATAAATTTGAAAGCTTGGACACGCGCAGTATTACTTAAGTTCAAGCTTATCTTCTGATGAAAGCTTACGATAAATATACGACGAAAGGTAGTTTTTGTAGTAGTTGGTGCTGTTCTTTTGAAGGGGTGGCTCCAATTCGACGAATTTTCCTTAGGATGGTTATCGCCTCATGACTTTTGAAACTCTAGATGAAAAAGGGTAGAAGCTAACCCCGCAAAGGTTAGAATGTCCAAAGAGAATAACTGTTGCCTGAAGACTAGAAGGGTTAGCTAATACTTTCAATATCAAAAAATACCAAGTCAAATAAAAGCTGCAGCAATCAGGCTCCCAACAAATAATATCTTTTTTTTTTTTGGGAATTGTGGTCCGCATTAACTTAATGCTGGGCCGGACCAAATGGGGAGCAATTTACTCCCTCTTTTTTTTGGTCCACGGACCCCCCGTTTAGGGCTTAGCACCTAAACTTTCCAAAAATTAAGCGATGAGGGCTTTACGGTTTCTTCTTACCAAGGCAGAGGCAAATCATCAGACGCTCGCTCACCTCTGCCCTGGGAGCACTCAACATCTGCGCGCCGCTTTGGTCACGCTGCTCCCAGGGCAAAGGTGAGCCAGCGTCTGACGATTTGCCTCTGCCCTGGTAAGAAACGGTAAAGCCGTTATCGCCTAATTTTTAGATAATATTTTATTTCCTTTAGCTGAATGATTCCGTTCCTCCGTGTCCGCACAGGACCGTTGGACTATGTTTACATGTCAGGTATTCACGTTAAACTTCCAGGATCTTTATTTCCTCCGCGTAATTTCTCATTAATCTTCGAGTGGGCTTTCTATATCTAATACGGTTGGGTGCGTCTTATCTGGGAGCTTCAATTTTTCTTCATCATCTCTTTTCTTCGTCATCTTACAGATTATTATCGGGTCTGCCTGAAGATTAATAGAAAGAGATAACTTTGACTGTTAGCCTCGAAGTTACTTCTGCCTTCATTGAACAGAAATAACTTTCCAAATGTTTGACCACAACGCCTAATGAATAATAAAAAAATCTTTACTTTACAATTACTTATATAAAGTCCCATTTACTCATGCTTCAACTTTAAAAATTCCCACCCAATAATGGCAGCAACCACAAAAATATTTGGTTCAATGGAGACTGCACAAAATGATATTTTTAGCAATGGACGGGTCAAAAATAGGTCGCACATATTTCAAACTACATCCTGCGTCACCTAGTGGTATTTTGCAAACTTTGCCTCTGTGAGGTGATCACCTTTTGATGGGAAGTCCATTCTGGATGTGATGAACTAAAAGCTGCTTTTCAGTTGTACATTCATGAAGATGAAAACTTGATTTAATGACCTCATTCCAAACTTTTGCAATAAACGCTTTGCCTTAATTTAAATTTATAATTTCCGTTCTACTTTAAATCAGACTTCTTCACTTCCTCAAGAGTGTCTATTCGGCTGTACTTCCCCCAGTGCCTGTGTAGTCGCAGTAAGCCGAAATCAAATTGATTACACGATTTGAATCACGTCCACCCACACTCACATAAACTAAACTTTCAATTCTTCCCAGCACCCTTTTTTTAATGAACTCCATTTTCACCTGTAAAAATAAAAAATCCACATTTATAAAAAATAATAAACTTTAAAATCTAACAGTCGAAACATATTGGAACAGGAACAAAATTTCCCTGCGTTCATTTTCTCCTGCGTTGGTACTGGCGCTGCGTACTAAATCGTCGGCATTTCATTGGTTGATGAATTTCCCTCAATGATAGGCCACGCCCTACCAATGTGATGAACGAATCGCAGCGTTTGCAGCAGTTTTGTGCAGACTCTTGATATGTGTTGAGCAAGACCGTTGGGTTGTGTATTTGCCTCATTTCTATTGGAAATTTCGTTTTAGATTCAAGGGAATTTAATTTCAGATTGAAGGGAAATTTAACTTCAGTTTCAAATAAACATGCGATTTCCAGAAAATGATCTAGCTTCATTAGTTTTTCAGTTTCTTAGAATTGTTCACTTCGTTCGAGAAAACTCACTAATTGGCTTAATTGTTGCCGGCGAATTCTGAGAATATAAATATCTTTAGTATGGGAAATGGGCACTGTGGGAAGTTGTGCAGGAACAAGTGGTTCTTAATGGTGTGGAGGCTGTGAGAACACGTTTTTAATTGCTAACCTCAGCTACACAACAATTTAGTATTTTATGTTACCAAGAAACATGAAGCGAGAAGTACCTTGTGGAAAGGCTTGTGCTGTCTGAGACGTTTCGTTCTTATGATATGAATTTAATAAATAAATGAAGCAAGTCATTGCGTTGCGCCCTTTGTGGTGGAAGGTCAATTGGGAACCCTGAATCGTGCTTTGAAGAAGCTTGTTCTCTAGGGAAAAGCAGTAATAGGGTTCATGGTGGAATCGAGAACTGTAAAACCGAACTTCTGAATTGCACTTGTAAAAGGAAAGGAATGAAGATTGATTAAATATCCAGAATTCACAGCGTGAATATGAGAGCACTGCGAGGAACTGGGAGGTGAAAGAGACACTTCAAGACTACATATGTCAGTGGGGTAGCGTGGGCTAATGTAGACGTGGGCGAAGTCGTATCAGCGAGGCCCCTTTTCTTTGATCCTTAATATCTATCGAATAAATCTATCTTACCAAACTTGCTTTGCTACGACATACCTACTTATGATAGTGAAAAAATATAAATGCGCCGTGGGAGAATATTAAAAAGCAGTAATGTTGTAATGTTGTTCGGCCTTCTGCTTTACAGAAGTTCTCTAGTAAACATTTTAGTTAACTTTTGCAGCTAAATTTGCTTCGATTGAGAGTATTGCTAAACCATACAGTCGGTCCAGTTTCAACCTATCTTTTAAGAAGTTTTTAATGACTTTTAATTTAGAAAACTCCTTTCTGCGGAAGTTGTACTTACAGGCATAGTCATGATTCTAATAGCAATGAAAACATTAGGATAGATGTCTTTGATTTCTCCATATTGAAGTATTACACCTAAATCATTTCAGTTCTTCAAAAGCTCGTTATTTCGCAAAGATTTTAAATTATTTACGTCGTACAAGATTCCAAAATTGTTGTAATATTCAGGGAGTGCAGTAAATCTGTTGTTAATATCTAGTATCACGCCTTCAACCATTGCAATAAACACATTAATTTTCAGTGGAAATAATAGGCTAATCTACAGCTTCATGATTACATTATTTTTTCTTCGGAACCCTTTTCTCTTTAGAAGTCGTTGGAATCTCACAACTGCTCTTTTGTATGAATTCTTAGGCTTTTGCAGTACATTCATTAAAGCCTGCTTCCCAAAATTTGTGGATCCAGTCACGAAAATTGCTCAAATTGTCAATCATAATCAACGGCGCAACAACCGGTATCCGGTCTAGGCCTGCCTTAATAAGGAACTTCAGACATCCCGGTTTTGCGCCGAGGTCCACCAATTCCATATCCCTAAAAGCTGTCTGGCGTCCTGACCTACGCCATCGCTCCATCTTAGGCAGTCAATTTAAATTTTACTATTCCCACTATAAAGTGAAGGAAGTTGGGACAATCTTTTGATGAACCATGTGTTCATGCGTGTCGATTATACGCTCGCCACCCCCATTGCGCGCTCCAAATCCCTTTTCCCATCGCATCTGCCTTTTCATAACCACTAAGGTCGCCGGCAGTGATAATATAGTCGTCAGCAGGCACGTGACAAGTCTTTTCATCGAGAAGTTGCCAGAAGGCATCTTTCTCGGGTCGACCTGTCTGTGGTGCGTACGCGGTGAAGAAGTAAATAGTGCGATCAGCTGATATAATGGTGAGCTTCTTCAGCCGATCATCAAATCGTTCGACTTCTTTAATGGCATCACGGAAACCCTCCGAGATGGCAATGCCAACACCATATTGAGTGCAGCTTTTGGCCGGATCTTATCCATAACCTGGCGGTCATGGTATCGCTGATTTCATCGTTATGTAGGCTATGGAATCGTCTATTCTCATGTAAGGGGTCAAAAATTCTTTGGAGGATTCTTCCCTCGAACGCGGCCAAGAGTTCGCAATTCTCGTTGCTAAGAACCAAACTTTCCGAGGAATACATGAGGACTGAGTTCATTGTCTTGTACAGTAAGAGCTTTGACCCTATGGTGAGACGTTTCGAGCGGAACAGTTTTTTCAAGCTGAAATAGGCTCTGTTGGCTGACAACAACCGTGCGCGGATTTCATCATCGTAGCTGATCGTTAGCTGGAGAAATTAACAACGGCCTCAGAGTTGTAGTCTCCTATTTTTCCTCTTCCCGTTTGATCAGTTCGGTTTGATGTTGTTGGATGGGAGGTTTTTGGTGCTGACGTTGCCACCATATATGTCTTGCCTTCATTGATGTGCAGCCCAAGATCTCACGCCGCCTGCTCGATCTGGATGTAGGCAGTTTCTGCGTCTCGGGTGGTTCTTCCCATGATGTCGATATCGTCAGCATGGGCCAGTAGTTGGGTGGACTTAAAGAGGATCGTACCCCTTGCATTTACGGATCACTTTTTCAAGGGCCAGGTTAAAGAGGACGCATGATAGGGCATCCCCTTGTCGTAGACCGTTGTTGATGCCGAATGTGGATCACTATCTCGTTGGCATGGTGCTCCGAGCTCGGATAACAACACCACCCAGAATCCCCTCTGACAATCAGGTGAGAGTGAATATTGAAGCCATCCACAACACAGCCCTCCGCGAAAACTACACGGGCACGCGCGGAGAGCGACTTCACAGGTCTGTGAACTAGAAAAGTACAGGCAGCAACCGCACCAGGCGCGGAAGTTTTACCAACAAGTCAGCGTGTGTGTATGTGTGTGTGGTGGGGAGAAGCTACAGCTTCTGAGCACTCAGGCCGTGTTGGCCCATTGTACTCGCGTCCCCCGTCTAACGGAATATTCCGGATTCGTTAACGTATCGTAGGATTTCCGTTAGTGGATGTGATGCTACCCGTCGTAATTGGAGAACATCGGCACCAAAGATTTGATGCCTGATGCGTCCATAGGCGGGGCATTCACATAGGAAATGCTCCGTGGATTCCGCTTCCTCATTACAGGAGGGACACGTATCATCTTCGGTAATTCCTATTCTGAACATATGCTCAGCTAGTGAATTATGGCCTGTCAGAATGCCCACAATACACCTGCAAGTCCTCCTGCTTTTCGACAGGATAAACTTTGCGGTACGTATGTTGGGTTCTGGCAGGAAAAGTTTGGTGTGTCGAGCAGCATTAAGGCTCTGCCACCTGTCATTATGGGAAACTTGTTCCCAGTTTTTGAAAACAGATTTAGCCAATGCTACTGATACCCCAATTGCTGGCTCCGGTCCCGGCATAGGGGAGATTGACCCCTCTTTCGCTATGCCACAGTGACCAGGTACCCAGAGTAGTTCCACCGTATTGAATCTAGACATAGAATTCAAACGGTTTCTGCATTCCTGAACGATTTTCGAGGTGATCAAAGGACTGCTCAATGCCCTCAGTGCAGCTTGACTGTCACTGCAGATTGCGATGCGCCTGCCTTTCAACCGCACGTCAATCACCCAGTTTGCCACCCTTAGGATTGCATAAACTTCGGCTTGAAAAACCGTTGCATATTGTCCCAAAGGAAAAGCCCACTTCTCGTTTTTATTCGAGAGGTAGACTCCGGCTCCAGAACCCTCTTCTGTTTTTGAGCCATCCGTGTAGAAGACTTCCGTATATCCCTCCACGCATTCCTCTGGGTCTTCCCAGTCCTCTCTACGTTGCAGGGTAACTACATATCTTCTACCAAACAGATGTATGGGGACACGAGAATCGGAAGGCATTGTAAGAATTGGATTTAGTCCTCCCAGTAACTCTTCCAATGCTCTGTGCCCCCCACATCCGTTGTTTTCCCATAGATCTAATCGAATTAGCCTATGAGCTGCTCTCATTGCAGTGCTTTGAATAAATATATCCAGGGGCTGCAAATTGAGTAGTGCATTCAGAGCTGCGCCGGATGTCGTGCTCATGGCACCAGTGATACCCAGACAAACAGTTCTTTGCAGTGCAGCTAGTTTACGGTGAAAACCTTTTTGTCTCACTTTAACCCACCACACTACGGATGCATATACGAACATCGGCCTAATGATGGCAACGTATATCCACATTACCACATGAGGCCTGAGTCCCCATGTCGAGGCAAAGGTCCGTCTGCACAGCCCATAAGCTGTGAGAGCTCGTTTCATTTTTACCTCTACATGTTTGTTCCAAAGAAGTTTTTTATCTAGAGTAACCCCCAGGTATTTCACTTCTTCGGAGAGTTGAAGGGTAGTACCCCTCATCTCAGGGAGGCAAAGTCCATCCAGTTTTCTCCTTTTTGTGAATAAAACCATTGTGGTTTTATTTGGATTAACTGACAAACCATGTCTAAGGCACCAGCTGTCTATCAAATCAACGGCACGCTGTATATTCCTACACACCGTTCCAAGATCCCGATCAACAGCAAGTACAGCCACGTCATCAGCATAAGCTTGAGCGTGTATTGGCAAATTTTGCAGTTCGCATAGCAGTGAGTCGATCAGCATGCTCCACAGAAGCGGGGAAAGCACACCTCCTTGGGGGCAGCCCTTCGTTGCCTCCGTAGTCAGGCGCACAGCAATCTTTGCGTTAGCATAGCATGGATCCACTTAATTAAAGCATCATCAACACCATGCGCTCTGGCGGCATCACAAAGTTTTTGAAAAGGCGCACAGTCAAAAGCCCCTTCAATGTCCACAAACACCCCCATCGCGTACTTACCATTCAAAGTTGCATCCTCTATCTTTGTGACCAAAGAATGAAGAGCAGACTCACAGGACTTTCCACGTTGGTAAGCATGTTGGTTTTCACTAAGTGGGTGTGACCTAAGTGCCTTTCCACGAATGTGACGCTCCATCAGTCTCTCCAAACCTTTCAGCAAGAATGAAGTCAAGCTGATCTCAGCAGGATGAAGTCTTACACACCTCGATGTTCATCCTGCCGAGACAAAGAGGGAAATCTGATTTCCGACAGAATGGGCATATTGGAGCGATGGGTTGAGTACTTTGACGAACTACTGAACAATCAGAACATCGGCGAGTTGGAGGTCCCGCCAAGACGACGGACAAATACTGCCACCCCCAAGTATAGAAGAAACAGTCCGTGCAATTCATCGGCTTAAAAATCATAAGTCGCCAGGAGCCGATGGAATTACAGCCGAATTGGTTAAATATGGAGGCGACCAATTACACCAAGTGATTCATCAACTTGTGCTCAAGGTATGGGACAGCGAATCAATGCCTGACGATTGGAAACGAGGCTCATACGTAAAAAGGGAGATATCAAACAGCGCAGCGATTACAAAGGTATCACATTGCTGAGTACCATCTATAAGATATTCTCCGCTATTTTGCTAGGCCGGATAGCCTCATACGCTCAGAACATCATTGGCCCATACCAAAGAGGCTTCACTCCAGGCAAATCAGCGACAGATCAGATTTTTTCTCTGCGGCAAGCGATGGAAAAACTGTCGGAATATGGAAATCAGTTGCACCAACTCTCCATCGACTTTAAAGCCACCTATGATAGCATAGCCAGGGTAAAACTGGACACAGCCATGAGAGAATTCGGCTGACCCTTACCAATGTGCGAGGTCAGATAAAAGCAGTAGGATCATTCTCAGGACCATTCGACATCAACAACGGTCTACGACAAGGGGATGCCCTATAATGCGTCCTCTTTAACCTGGCCCTGGAGAAAGTAATCCGTGATGCTGAGGTAAATCCGAGGGGTACGGTCCGCTTTAAGTCCACCCAACTACTGGCCTATGCTGACGATATCGACATCATGGGAAGAACGACCCGAGACGTATAAACTGCCTTCATCCAGATCGAACAGGCGGTAATCGGCGCGAGATCTTGGGCTGCATATCAATGAAGGCAAGACGTATATGGTGGCAACGTCAGCACCAAAAACCTCCCATCCAACAACATCAAACAGCACTGGGCTAATGGGAATAAAAATAGGAGACCATAACTTTGAGACCGTTGTTAATTTTTCCTATCAAGGGTCGAAAATCACAACCGATAACAGCTACGATGATGAAATCTGCGCACGGTTTTTGGCAACCAACAGATCCTATTTCAGCTCACAAAAACTGTTCCGTTCGAAACGTCTCACCATAGGGCCTTACTGTACAAGAGAATGATCTTACCAGTCTTTATGTATTCCTCGGAAACTTGGGTTCTTAGCAAGAAAAATTGCGAATTCTTGGCCGCCTTCGAGAGAAGAATCCTCCAAAGAATTTTTGGCCCCCTACATGAGAATAGACGATTCCGTAGCCTACATAACGACGAAATCAATGAGCGATACCATGACCGCCAGGTTGTGGATAAGATTCGGCCAAAAGCTGCACTCAATATGGTGTTGGCATTGCCATCTCGGAGGATTTCCGTGATGCCACTAAAGAAGTCGAATGATTTGATGATCGGCTGAAGAAGCTCACCATTATATCAGCTGATCGCACTATTTACTTCTTTACCGCGTACGCACCACAGACAGGTCGACCCGAGAAAGATGCCTTCTGGCAACTTCTCGATGAAAAGACTTGTCACGTGCCTGCTGACGACTATATTATCACTGCCGGCGACCTTAGTGGTTATGAAAAGGCAGATGCGATGGGAAAAGGGATTTGGAGCGCGCAATGGGGGTGGCGAGCGTATAATCGACACGCATGAACACATGGTTCATCAAAAGATTGTCCCAACTTCCTTCACTTTATAGTGGGAATAGTAAAATTTAAATCGACTATATTCTCATAAGACGCCGACGTTTTACCAAGCCAGGAAAGTGGTACATCAACCGAGATACTTGACTTTGGAATGACGATGTTGAAATAAAGGTCTGTGAAAAGAAACGCCTCTACCACAAGTTTCTCGACGACGCTGGCCACTTAGCAAATTTATAAGAATGCCAACCGGGAAGCAAAGAAAGCGGTCGCTGTCACTCGAGCGGACCATTATAAAAATCTGTAGGATAAACTGGACACTCGGGATGGCGAGAGAGATCTGTATCGATTTACCAAAAACCGAAACGATCGCACAAAGGATATCGAACACTTCTGTTGTGTCAATGACAAGAATGGTATTTCGCTTACCAACCGTCGAGCCGAAACTGATAGATAGCGAGAATACTTCGCAGCAGATTTCAACGAAAGAATTTGCTCACCCTCCACTTCCACAATCATTGCCGACATTTGGCGCAATTCCACTTGTCAGCGCAACTGAAGTCGAGGAAGTAATAAAACGAATGAAATCCGCAGGACCACAAGACCTGATGACATCGCATCTAAGCTCTAGAAAGCGAAGAGCTGGGACCCAACACTGTGGCTCAGTGAATTCTTTAATTGGATTATTCAGGAAGGTAGAACACCATCTGACTGGCAAGAAAGTACTACATATGGAAAAAGAAAGCTTGTCCAGCAGAATGTTCAAATTACCGTCTGATCCAGTTACTTTCCCATACCATGAAGATTTTTGAATGCATTCTTTACAACCATATTCGCGAAATCGTTGAAATAACCGTGAATAAAGCCGGATCTGTCAAACACTGGGGAACTCCTGACGCAATATACTCTGCGCGGTTATTCATGGAGACACACCGTGAGAAGCATCGCCTTCTGTACACTGCATTTCTGAATCTAGAGAAAACATTTGACCACGAACTCATCTAGTATGCTCTACGATAACACTTAACGCAAGAAGAACTCGTGCACTGGGTTCAATTGTTCTACCACCATCCGAAAAGTAAAGTTCGAAATTTGGCGGGTATATCAAAACCGTTTTGTGTCTCTGTTGGTGTTCATCAAGGAAGCGCCCTTTCACCACTCCTCTTTGTTTTTTTATGGGCACCGCCACACGGGACATCTAGCGCCCTATACACTGCTTTATGCAGATGATGTTTTCCTACCATCACATAGCAGAAATGATCTCTAGCAACTTGTCCAGAAATGGAATGATCGTCCCATGCAACACGGTCTCAGATTGAATCTGAATAAAACTGAATTTTTGACGCCCGATCCCGATGAAACAGGACAGAACTGAGCGATTCAAATACCGCTATCAACAAATGGAGAACTGCGTTATGAAATTGCTTCACGCATTAACCCAACCTGGATGAAGTGGCATTCCACAATTGGTGTTCTCTGTGATCGACGTATCAACGAACGACTTAAATCTAAAATTTACCGCAATGTCGTCCGTCCTGTTGCTCTTTATGGTTCTGAGTGTCGGCCGAATAGAAATGGCGTGACACGTTTTGATCACATCCGAAATGAGGATATTCACGATTGATATGGGGTTGCATCGATCGTGGAAAAATTGCGAGAGAGGCGTCTTCGATGGTCACGTAATTCGCGCTAACGAGAATTTACTTGTCAAGGTTGGTCTGAATAGCGAAGTACATGGTAAACGAAGTAGATGCTTGGAGATTATTTATACAATTGATAATATCATCCGGATGGCTCAAGTGGTTAGAGCGCTGGTCTGCCGTAACTGAAGGTCACGGTTCAAATCTTACTGGTGCTAAAGGAAATCGTTATCGTAACTGGATGTCGGATACAAGTCGATTCAGCTGTGAATGAGTACTTGAGACAAATCAGGGTAATAATCTCGGGCGAGCGCTATGCTGATCACATTGCCTCTTGGAGTGTACTGTATTATACCGTAACGGTCTTCAATGGAGTGCACAACACACTTCAAGGCCCTGATCCAATATGGATTGTTGCCCCAACGATTATTATTATTATATTCTTGAACATATTATCTATTAAAATATGTTAGAAAAAAAGTCGAAAATAAAAATTTAACATTAGAATAATTCCTTAATATAAAGATGGAATGTCAGGGAAACGTATTGGACAAAGTTTAATAAGTTTCTTGATAATAAAGTGGTGCTCCTTAGGCGACTAAGGGCTTCTTTACAGATAAAAAATAAATTGCTTGATCAGTGCTTTGAAGAGACTTGCCCTATTACTCGAGCCAAAAGCAAAGCAAACGTGGAACCTAGAACTGTAAAAACCAGATGACTTCTATAAGAATGAAGACTGATTAAACTTCTAGAGCTCATAGCGTGAATATAAGAGGACTGCTAGGAACGCGGAAAAGAAAGAGGTACTTCAAGACTGTACAGAGTCCTTGAAAGGGATGATTTTACCAAGTTAGACTCTCTTAGAACACCGGATGGAACTTTGACAATCTATAGAGCTGAGCCTGTGAGCTGGAAGCACAACGTCCGATAGAGCAGGTGATAGAAGTCGGAAGTTCGAGTGAGTGAATTAAGACTTAGGTTAAAAGTTAGTTAGTTTAAAATGGATGCAACTCTGAAAGGGGAGGAACTTTTGGCTGTTGGCCTACGTTTCGTAACAGTGTGTAGAAATTTATAGCGCGTCGCTGATTTGATTGACAGTTGGTGCCTTGCTTTCCGTGCTTTCAGTATTTCAAACAACATCACAATGACATTGACATTCATCAGAGACGGTTTACTTGCACTGGCCATAGTTATTCAATTATTTGAAAATAAAAAAATCTTCTTTAAAATTAGTGAATTCGTTTATTTATTTCAATTGTTAATAATACCCTCAAATGCTGCTTCATATCAAAATCTAGATTACTTAACAATTTCATGGATTTAGGATGAACTTCCTGTAAATTTTCAAAATATAATAATATACTATATTTTACTTCAGCAGATATCGTAACGAGGAGTATTCCGGAACTTAGATACCATGCTCATGGCTCACCATAATTTGTTTTTTAAATTTTTCGGTTCCGTAAAGTAAAGTAATTGACCTTTTTCGGGCCCGGGCAGTCCCCTTTTTTGCAATCAATGCCAAAAGCAACACCAGCCTTGGTAAATACTCCTCGACACCTTTCATTTGATAGTTCACATTACTATATTCAGTGAAAAAAATGTTCACCCCTCTTTTAGATATATGGGACCCCCCCATTAAGTTTAACGTGTAGCAATGTAATTTACTGCATAGCTCCAGCCGTTCTACCAAATTTCGTGTCAATTGGTGTAATTGTTTCTGAGAAAAGCGTGTGTGACCGACAGACTGGAAGTAAACTGATTTTAATAAGGTTTTTGTGAAAACCACGATTCTTTGCTTGATCGTTGACGTGGGGTAGAAATCAACGCGCCGACTCTTGATAGTGGACAGTATGATTTTGTTTGTTCGAATTCTTGACAATTAAGACAACATATAGGTCCTTTTTTCATTACTTCGTCAACTGTTCTACTTCGATGTAGAAGGCATTGCAAGTTATAACTTGGATGCATATTCCCGTTGCCAAGTTTTTTTGGTTTATGTTTCAGCCCGACTTCAAAAAGAGAATTCGTTTTAAGGAGGACATCCCGTGTGAAGGCCGTTTTTTGCCCTTCTTTGAAAAATTATTTTGGAGGACTGGATAAAGATAGAAACGTAATTTTTTCACCATACATTTAATGATATTTCTAGTATAGTATATGTAATAAATTCAGCTTGATATCGTAGCCAGTTTTCGAAATACGTGTCAATTCATGCACCCATCACCAAAAAAGGTGATTTTCTGCTGCCACGCTGGAGGACGCTGTGTTCATCTGAGGAAAAAAAAACTAAACGGCATTTTAATGTGGACAATATTCCACGGTCCGCAAACTAGGATAATTAGAAAATATTAAAAGGTAAATTTTTGGTGGGCTTTTTAACTTAATTTTTTGGATTTTGTTGCTTTTTTACGACCCGTCCGATTGTAATTATCCCAGTTTGCGCACCGTAGAAATATGTATTAAAGAAGTGAAAATTTCAAAGAATTTGGTTGGATAGATTTTGAGGTATGGTGGCAGCAGTTTAGAGAAAAACGCATTTGAAAATTTAAATGTGATTAGAACGAGAGCGCCCTCCGTTTCTTCAAAAAAGTCTTTTTAGGCCAATTGTTGCTCTCTGGATTCAATTCTGGCTCTTTTAGCGAGGTCAGTCGATCGTCGTTCGGACCGCCAAATTCGTGCTTCATTACGGCGGTCGGCATAAACCAGACATATGTGACCAACTTGACATTCCATTGTCACTAGGATTTTGAGAAAGCCATTTCATCCTTCATTGAAAATAATTACAGCCAGAAAAGTGGCTATTTCTACGACCTTGGCCCCAGAATGAAGGTGTTTAGGAGCGAAAGTACAGATCAATGCATTTAACGACTCATTGTTATTCTGGGTCTCTGCTCCTAAATATCTGTCCAAGGGATCATCTCGTAGATTGGTTTGATGACGGTTTGAGCTTCTTCAGTCAAAGGTGCCTTCTCGTGGTGGAAACTATCCAGTTCTCCTTTAGCTTCCGCTTTGCACCATTTGCACCAACTGTCCTCGGTCTTTCTGTCCTTCTATCGAATTTGCATGTCGACGAATAGCTAGCCCAAAAAATGTAGTGAGGGCGTTAATAACCTTATCAGCAAGTTTTCCAGGCCCTTTTCCATCAATGCCTTTGTGATTCTTCTTTGCATTTCTAAGCCGCGTTCCCATTCTTTTCTCGACATGTCCTACGCATTCCTTTGTTACTACTACGTATATTTTATTATTTGCAGAAATTTGCAGAAATACCGGAGAAAACTCCAGCAAAATCCAATATACAATATAAAAAACTTGTCGCAATTGGAACATCCATGTTCATGGTTGCTAAAAGTTTCTTTGCTGATGTTGATGCGAAGTCCTTTTTCTTCTCTGATAAGTATCGATTCCCATGAAATACTCGTGTTTTAGTGCGAGCATGACGTTGAACGTTAAAGCGATCTCCCTTCGTACGATCCATTTAAAAAAATCACTGAACACACAAACAGCACAATACTTACAACAAAATATAACTGAGTATAGCTTGAAAGCCTTTCAGTGCCCACTCTCGACTGGATTATCCTTTTTATTCCAAACAGCAAATAAGTTTAGACAACTGATTGGTTTTCCATCTTTTTATATCTATACCTGTGTTCGAATTTATAAGGCTCAGGTAAAAAACTAACAGGTAAAAAAAGATTCGATGCTCTTTCTCATCGAGTACTCTAGCCGCGGCTGTAAACTCCTTACTTGTTTAACAACTTCCGAACGACTCGGGTTATCGGAAAATCTCTTTGCCCACATATTCTCCACTATATATAGATACACTTCATGCAAAAAAAAAATCGACTTCTCCAACCCAACACACGGGATGACCTCCTTAATGTTATAGATCGATTTAATTTTTAATGTAGAGGGATTATTACCGTGACTGGATGTCGGATACCAGCGGACTTAGCTGTGTTCTAAAACGCTTCAAGGTGCATATCCAATTGGACCTTCGCTCCAACGATTATTATTGTGAATAAGAGAGCGTTTCAGAAGTTTCAGCAGGATCAGCCGCAGGTTCAATACTTTTATTGCTTTTATGTATACTACATATGTATAATATATAGTAGTTTTTCCCTGTCAGATTAAATTCGATACGTGCTTTCGTTGTAAATCTGGGCTTTAGGTTCGTCAAATTTGCATTCTACTTTCTGGGTTAAGGAATTAAACAGTGTGGATTGATTTTTCTAAAAACATGGCATTCGCGGTTCTTTCTCGAATTACCGGTCGACCTCCGCTTCAGTTGGTGTTATCTAAGTATATATATTCGCGATCATTTAGCAGGTAGGGCTCATTTAATTGCAAACCCGTCTAGCATCATTTAGTAGCCATGGAAGGGGGTTCAGCGCCCAATAAAACCAAACGTGACTCAATGAATCCCCTTACAATATACTACTCCGTATACAGATCGGTTATGAGGTGTTGTTACCCTCAGGTGAGTCAGTATGACAAGGTAATGTGTGGTAGTTTTCCAATACTGCCTTCAAACACTTTGTTAGCGTCAGATCTATGCAGGATGTCTATTATAATTACGGGGTATGCGGTTTTAAAAGCTTTTGCACTAACGATATTGCAACCAAACACCGCTAGTTGCCTATCCTACAACTATCAGTTGGTATGCTTACAGGATTCCGCTGTAGTTTGGCAGTAGAGAAACTAGCTACCGTGAACAGAAGTGCTTGCCTTTCGGGTTCAAATGGGGTTGTTGACCACGCCCTTAAGGTCTGGCTGACTGCCGGGACATGAAGGTTGAGTGCGGGGATGAAGAGAACAAAAGTCTCTTATTGCTGCTGCGAGCGGGACGAAGCTGAAGCACTTCAGATCACCTCAACCGCTTTCTAATGAAAGCCAAGATTTTGTCGCTAAAAGCAGTACTGGCCGGCAACTTACTGCGCGTTCTGCGGGAAACGCTCAATGAATTTCTGGTGCAACGAAGGGCGACACAATTTTGTACCTGGCCGTTGCGATTTCATAGCAGAAGAGAATAGATACTTTTATTTTGTAATTGGTTCTAGTCCTAACCAAAATCTGCTCTCAGTCAGAAGTCATTATATTGAAAAATTCTCTGTATTTCATATAAAATTAGCTATAAATTAAAAGCAATAATTTTTAAAATTTTCGTCGGTTATGTGCTGTCTGCTCGTAAACTAATACACCCATTTAGATGAGGAGAAGGGCCAACATAAAAGTGAAAACAAGAAAGCCGATTGGACAACGGCTCCAAGATAGCGGAGCCAAAAAGTACAAATTAGAAGTGAGACAGAACTCATTCTAAGGCTGCTTCATTGATGGTGATGTTTCTAACCCACTCATTCCCCCACCATCAGTTGCAACTGCTCCTAGAAATAGACTTTTCATTTGATACACCACATGCTTATATTCGGTGAAAATATTTCACATCCCCCTTTCGCCTATGTGTCCCCCATAAACTCAGCCTAGAACAATGACATTCATTGCAGGCGTGTAGATTCACAGTTCCAACCTTTGTGCCAAATTTCGTGCCAGTAGGTTTCTGAGAAAAGGGTAAGTGACAGACACAACAGACGTCGACTGTTGGCATGTCGTCGTAACCGGCAAGGCGGCAATATGTAATAAAATGGAAATTAAGCCATCCAAAAAGTGAAGGACTTTCCAAAAGTTGGATTCGTTAGGGCAAAAATAGCTGGTATTTGCATATATAGCTGCTATGCTCCACCAAGAGCAATGTTGACACAATACGAGGAAATTCTAGGTGTGTTAGATTCGGATGCAAGCAGTCGTAGCTCTGTATATTGGGGGAATCAAACTACGAACATCCGTACTTTGCTCGAGGCTTTTGAAGAGCTAGATTTGGCACATACCAAAATACCAAAAGTATAGCTACTTTTCGAAAGATAGGCTCGGAATCAGTAGTCGATATGTGAGTACCACAGTGTTGAAGAGAATGGTCTGGTTGGGCACTAAGCATTTTATTCATAGCGATCACCAGGCAATTTTCCTCCAGAAATTGCTGCATGCGATGTGGGTTTACGCGGAGCTGGAAATCCGGGCTGGTCTGGGAAAATGTTTGAAGGCGATGCATTCGTGGTGCTGCTTTTGTGCGGTAGCACAAATAATGAGGCGCATAATGAGAACATGCGATGTCTCTATGTCGAGGTAGCGAATCCTTTACAAATAGGCGGTCAAACTGTTGGTGGAACAAAGAAGTTGCGAAATTGCGGGCTGCATGCTTTCGAGCACGAAGGATTGGATAATGGTTTAGAGAAAAACTAGATTTTTAGACACAAGAATTTTACGCAGACTTACTAGGTACCCTCAAGCAGGCTAGCAGCTAGCAAGTGAAAATTCTTCAAGGAGCTTTGCACTGAGACAGATCAAAACCACTGGGGAATAATGTGCAAGATGGTTATGAAGAATATGAGAGGGCGAACACAACAACTGACCTGCCCGCATCTTCTTCTTTTCGACATAGTGGTGGCGCTCTTCCCACCGCATAAAGCGGAGCGCAAAAAATATAAGCAAGCTTTGGATGTCTTCACAGTACCTGCGATAACTGAAGAGGAGCCTGCGGAGCTTTGCAGGAGAAATGGTGATATTAAGCTCCCGGTTTGAATGCTGTTTGCAATAGAGCCCCTTCATCATACTGACCGATTTGTCTTATAGACACAGTAAGAAAGCTGTTAGAACAGGACGTGTATAATAGAGTTTTCCCTATCACAGGAAATTAAATATATAAAACTTATTGGCTAAAACGGGTGTCCTTACTTATTTGAATAAACTCATCGAAAGTCATCTCTCTCACACTTTGGTACGATGCTGATGAGAGACCCAAGGTGGACACCGTCCCAACAGGAAGAACACAAAGCTCATTGTTGCATCCCTTCTCATCCTTCCCATGTCAAAGGAGGCCACGATAATCGGTTTCGCAGATGATCTAGCCAAGAACCTGGAAATGTGAAAGTGTATGCTAACGAAACCATCAGCGCTATAAGAGCGTGGCTGGAGATAATTCAACTTGACTTTAGGGAACAAAAGACATTGGAGGTCCAAGATATATCTCCAGATTACTTCTGACATGAGAGGTCCGCTCTACCCTGTTATAAGCAGTACCGGGCTCAGAAGGACCACTAGTGAGGGAGAGCAGAGAGCGGAGTGGGCTCAGCGATGACATGGCGAGATTAACTATCAGCTGACTCAATTCCTGTCAGGGCATGGTGGATGATAGCGATGTCGTTTAAGTGGATGATTCTCCCTTTTACCCTGAATGTGGCTGCACACCTGACGGCCGGCAGAATATTATGTTCTACCGTCCACTATTTTGCTCTGAGAGCCGGACGCTCGAAGACTCTTTGACAATCACAATAAACCCTCAGAACATCGTAGGGGAAACGTTGAAGTTGGAGGTAAATTAGTGAGCTGCGCAAACAAGAGGAGTGCGGAAGGCTTGACTGGTTCCACAGGGAAGGAAGAAGGAGAGAACGGGGGTGGTTTAGTGAGCGAGAAGCCCACACACTACTGTAATTTGGCACGGCAGTGTATTTCTAAGATTGCCACCTAAATCCATTAAAATAAGGCAGAAACCAAGCGACCCAGAACCTGGGAAATCGAGCTACAGAAGCAAAGATAAAGATCTTCAAGAGCGGAAATAGGTGATATATTCATTTACGGCTGCTATGGAGCACTAAGTCTTACGGTGGAGGAGTTCAAATCAATCGCGGAGAAACTAGTGGTGAATGGCCATAACCCTGAGATAATACTTGATAATTTAAACGGAAAATATAAAAATATAATTTTTTTTTTCTTACGACCCTGGTCTCAGAAGACAGCTATAGGATAGGTAGACAACAAGTTTGACGAGGAGGCTTTCAAAAGCATATTATGAGCCTTGTCAGATCGGCGAAAAATTACGACGAGCATGTGGCGATAAGGTGTATCAGAAACGAGCACCACACTTTTGGTGGAACTCGGAAATCGAGGAATATCACAAATTTGTCTCGCCTAGACAACGAACTAATCTAGATACGATCAGCTATATAGTATGAACAACAAAACAAAACGGCGTGGAAAAAGTTGCACTTGTCTATAATAAGATAAAAGCGAACACGTTAAACGACTGTGTAAGGAAACTGACTCCGACCTGTGAGGTGGTGCTTGCAAAACACTAATGTCGAAAATTAAAGGCAACGCCCTAGCAAAGTGGAAGCACTGCTAGCTCTAGGTAGATCTCATCAAAGTTCCAAGAGGGGTGGAGATCTTGGAAACTAGCTTGGATAGTATCCCCAACAAACCTTTTAAAGTAGCAGTGAAGACAGCATGTCTCAATGAAGGAACATTTCCCGCAGAGTGGAAGAAGCAGAGGCTAACACTCATTTCCAAGCCAAACAAGCCTTTGGATGAATCTTCATTCTGCAGTTCGCTATGCCCTATGCCGCTATGCATTCGAATGGATGATCTACAGATTACCTCCATTTACCGAAAAGTAAGGGGTCTCTCTGTTGTAAGATGATGTCTACGAGTTATATAGTTGATCGGGTGGCCTAAATAGCTAAAGCCGAACACGAAGAAGATAAATGCTAGGCATTCAATTCTATTCTTTCAATATTAGAGGTGCGTATCATTGTCGACTTCTTAATGGATAGGCTTCCATCATGTTGCATTGAATTAGGACCAGTCAAATGGCTTTATTCAGGACCAACATGTTCGAGATATCGCAAGGAAGGAAATGGTTTATCTTCAAACAGTGAGCAGAATCAGTAGAATGGACATTAACAATGAAGGGCACATCCGCAACAAACGGCAAAATTGCCACGAAAAACGACTCCTCGGCTGGATCGCAAAATCATTGCATAGGCTTCTGAGGAGTGTTTTTCAACTCTAAGGTTTCTGCATCAGGAACTTCAAGAAGGGGGAATAGACATTTCGGAAATGACATTAAGGAGAAGGCATTACGAAGGGAAATTAAGATCGGCAAAAAAGCCAAAGCTAACCACCAAAATAAAGAAAGCCAGTCTGGAGCCGTTATCGGCATTATACTGTTGAAGACTGGAAAAAGGTCTTTTGATTTGAATATTGATTATATTTTTCTCTCGAAAGAAATATTTTTGCTAACATTTAGGTAGCGTTTAGCAACGAATTTAGGCTGAAGGTAGTTATAGAGATCCGAGCCGAGGAAGACCACCAGAACGGTACAATTGAGGTTGCATCGCGGCAACGATAAAAAATGCACCAGCAACGATGCTGTGGTCACTTATTTCCGCCGATGGACCTGGACCCTTATATTTCGTGCAAGGAACAATGGACGCCCGCAAGTACCAGACGGTCTTTGCCGGCATCTTGTTTCCTTATTTTAGTTACCTTAGGTACTGCGGATTTTCTACGCAGGATGCAGGATGCAGGATGATACAACTTGAAAGAAGGAAAACTGAATTTTGGTAAAAACGTTAATGGTCATAATTCGATGAACAGGGACTGTACAACGGAGTACTAATGTGAGATCTCCCTACCGGAGAATATGTTGAAGTGTGAAGGCCGTTTTTTTGGAAATTTTTTGTGAAGAACTGGATACAGATATAAATAAGAATTTTCCACCATAGATTTATTAATACCTTGAGTGTACATAGTAATTTTTCCAGCCTGATCGCATAGTTCGTTATTAAAATACAGAGCAATTTATACACCCATCTCCAAAAAAAGGTGTTTTTCTGCCGCCACGCTAGCTGGCGCTGCGATCATATTAAAGAAAAAAAGTAAACGGCATATTAACGTACAGACTTAACAACAACTCCACAAACTAGGATTATTAAAAAATATTAAAAGCTAAATTTTTGGTGCCTTGTTAAACTTTTTTTTTGTGAATTGATGTTTCTTTAATGAATAAAAAAAACTACTGAATGGATCGCAATTATCCTAGTTTGCGGACCGTAGAAATATGTTTTGAATAGGTCCTGAAAGTTTCAAAGAATTTCGAAGAAGGATTAGAAGAATTAGATTTTGGGCTATGGTGGCAGCCCATTTTCAACATGCAGTTTCGAAAAAAACGCATTTAAAAAGTAGAATGCGATTTTTACCCATAAACCCTTAACTGACCATTAATCTGCTATACCTAGTCCATAAACCTTAGGTGCCTTCAAGGAACACATATCCAGCCTTGGCTTCAATTCTTGTCCGTTTAGCGAAGTCATTTGAACATCATCCGGACTGATAAATACACGCTTTATTAGGGCGATCGACATAAATCGGGCATGTCACTTGTCACGTGTTTAACACTATAATTTCCGAACGACCCCGAATATCAAAGAATCACACTGGGAAGGATCTGGTTTTTGGCGAGTGAAAGTCCCAGATAACGTTTTTAAGGTTTTGTGTGAAACAAAACCTTATTAGAATCGAGACGGTGTCTGTCTGTCCGTCTGTCCGTCTGTCTGTCTGTCTGTCTGTCTGTCTGTCACACCCGATTTATTCGGAAACGGCTGGACCGATTGTCACGAAAATTTGTGAGAGTATGTAATCTGGTGATCCCTTTACATGCAGTAAGTGGCGCCATCTTGTGTTAAGTTTAAGGGGGGGCTCCCCATACATGTGAATGGAGGGTACAAATTTTTTTTTCACAGAATGTAGCCATATAGGGTATCAAATGAAAGGTCTCAATTAGTACTTTTCGAATCTGGTTCAATATTTGATATTAGATGAAAGATAGGGGAGTGAGGGTTCAAAATATGACTCCCAAAAAGTGTAACAGGTCTCGTTCTCAGAACCTATCCAACCGAAAAATCTGAAAAAAATCACAGTTGTGCATGTCTACGAAATCTAGGCCTCAAAATATATCCGGTTCCGATATCTGCACAAATAAAGTTAATAATAGTATACTTCCGCATTTTAGAAATTTACCCGGAACCCCCGTTATGTTCATCCCAGAACTACAAAATTTGGCATGCGTGTAATGAAGAACATAATGCACAGTTTGGTCAAGTTTGAAGAAAATCCAACTATTATTAACAAAGTTATAGGGGGTGAAACTTTAAAATTTTTTGTGAATTTCGTGCACTCTACACCCTGCATGACGTCATCATCACATATGAATTCGTCAATACCACAACGAAATGAGTTCTTATGAATTGGGTCGCAGAGAATTATTTTGCTTTAGTTTTTTAGTTATCTGTCAACCAGACATGTGTGTATATAGGTATATAATATATGCGTGCTAATGAACTTTGCGGGTAGTACCTAATTCAGATAGATATAAGAAGTAAATCGGAAATATGGGTACGATCAATTTATATACGTGCATATATGTCTACAGTATTCGGTAATAGGCAGTTTGTTTGTTTAGGGCGAGCGTGATATCTATGGCTGTAATATGTACGTATGTCTCGTAGTTTGCAAAAATATGAAGGATTATGTTGGATTTGTAGCTATATACGGACAGAAAAATGTGCGTTGAAGTTTCTCAAATAAGATGAACACAAAACCTTTATACCCGAAGCGCGAGCTTCCGGTATTCCGACTTGTTTAAAGACTAGCAGTGTCTTTTGATGCTTTCGAACTTTTCTAAAATTTATTTTAGAAATTTCCTCAGTAAGTTACATCTCTAAATGCATTAAACCAAAGTGTGCTGCCTGTTTATAATTCTTTCCTTTGCTATTCTTGAAAGCGAACGTACACGAAACTTGCAAACAGGTCAAGCGGATTTTAAATGTTTGGGAGCAGGAGTACCAGCCAGCCTAAAAGGATCGCCACGATTTTAGAATTTGTCTTGGTCTGGACAATGTACAAGAACGCACTTTTAGCATTCTTGCTATCCCTTAGCCGTAAATATTTCTTTTCATAAATAATCTTCTTCTTCTGAAGCAAACTGAATTCTTACAGATTATTTGGCAGAAACATATTTACATATATATTCCGAAATAATTGCTCGTCAGTATCTTAACAGTCTCAATACGTCCGAAGCTGTTTCTCCCGTACTATAAACATTTCTTCCGAATGAAAATAATAAATTCAAGCGAAAATATCTCAACTAAAATTTTATGCATGTAAATTCCTAAAATTTCATTAAATTCTTGAACATTCCAGCTTCCATTCAATAATTTCTTGCTTTCCCATATTTCTTGAACTTTCCTTTGAAGCGGACCACCTGACGAGAGTACGTAGATATATTTATAAGACGATTTCATATTTCCTCGGTGCCTTCATCAACGGCCCGCTCGGATGCTGAAACGTTCTTCCCGGCCGGCATAAAAAATCAAATGGGTTCCATTTCCTTCTTAGCGTGCCTTTCACTTTGTGGCACCTTCGCGACTTCGCGCCTCTAGCGTCTTACGGCATTATCTTTCATCTTGCGCCATGAATTGAAATGTTTATCGGCTTTAGATGCGGGAGATCATCAAATCAAATTTAATTGATTGTTATGTCAGGTATGTTTTCTAAATTACTTTGAGGGAAAAGTTCTGGCTTTTTGTGGTTTCACATAATTGAACTGAGAGGCTGCCGCCATGGGTAAAAAATGATGCTATTGCAAAAGAGAATTAATAAATTAGGGTTCATTCATTAGAACCATATAGAAGTGCTTAGTGCCTAGTTAAGAAAGAGTAGTGATGAGAAGCTGTCCAAATTAAAATTATATTATATGGATGGATAATATTCACACCATTTTTTGCTTTCGGAAACAATACGTGTATGCAACTCCTCGGTCTAGGGAATAGGGAATTTTTAACTGTTTTTCGACTTTTGGCACGTAAAGCCAAAGAGGGAGGATCTTAGGCCTGTAGAAAGATAATTTCGTTCATTATAAGATAATCGACATATCGTAAATAACATATATCTGAGAGGCGAGATCCACCGACAAATATAAGGAAGGTGCTCAAAAAGGCTCACCCCCGCGATTGCACAAGATCGCGCAAGTGGCGCATCTATCGAGCTGTGAACATGGTAGGAACAAAAGAAGACAATTCTGTAATTTTTAAGGTTTTGTTTGCAAAACAAAACCTTATTAAAATCGGTTCAATATTCGTCTATCTTTCTTTTTTTTATGGAACCACCTTTAGGTATTGCATCACGAAGCGGAGTTAGCTTACTTTAGCTAGGTCTCCTTCCGTTTTCCCGCGGGTTTCGTAACCGCGCCTTCCTCACTCCTTCTGCTTTTCACAGTTTCTCCTGGATTAGTGCGATCATGGAATTGATCGCATCCCAGTTTTCCTGGCAAGCTACCATTCTTCGGACAAAATTTTCGGGTGATAGCACTTCACCCAGAGTTTCCTCTACACTGAGCGCAATTTCTATAGGCACACCCAATTTTTTTCAATTTTGAGATGAAATTCATGTTAAAACAAAATATTATATTCAAAGTCAAGTGGACACATTTATTTTAAATTATAATACAAACAAAAAATAACGAAATAAATATTATTCTTAAAAAAATTAATAAAAAATAGCATTTCAGTGCGCAATTTCCATAGGTGCACTTTCATTGTAACACTTTTACCAATCGAATAAAAGACATCAATCAAACTTTAGTATTTTGTTTTTGCACCATTATTTCTTATTATTTGAAATATTCTGTTTGGCATAGAATTAATAAGGGTTTTTAGTACATTATCATCGATTTCCCCCCAGCACTCTAATATTTTCTTTTTTAATTCAGCGACTGAGCTAAACTGCCGCCCATTTGCATAAACCCTTCTGGATAGTATTCCCCAAAGGTTTTCGATTGGGTTTATGTCGGGACTACGGGAGGGCCACTCCATTATTTTTATGTTTTTAGAATCTAGGTAAGATTTTGTGAATCGGGAAGCATGGACGGCGGCATCTTGTTGGAAAATAAAATCTATGTTATTTTTCTCGTCTAAATATGGGACAAGAATAACCTCTAACAAATCGGTGTAAATGTCTGAGTTCATTTTTGTGGGTACTATCCCAAGACGAAGTTTTCCATGATAGGAGAAAGCACCCCAAATCATTAAACTTCCACCACCAAAGTTTCTGCTCATACGCGGAGGGTTATCTTTTCGTAGGTCGTGCCAGTAACAACTAAACTCATCGGGGCCATCTAAATTGAATTTCTTTTCATCAGAAAAGATAACTGTTTTCCATTCATCTTCCCATTTCATATGTTTCCGTGCAAAATCTAACCGGGCGGTTTTATGGCACTGTGTTAGGTGCGGAGCTTTCGCGGGTTTCTTATATTTTAAATTGATATCGGCCTGCAAAATTTGCTGAACACGCCTCTTTTTGATTGGAAGATTCAGTTTGCAAACAATTTCAGCCGGACTTAATTTATTTTTCGTCGCTTCATCCTTAATTTGTGTGATGAGCCTGTTTCCAACTTTTTTGTTTCCTTTCGGGTGCTTTCGGGCGGCGTATTTTTCCCCTAATTTGAAAAAATTTCGGATAACATTTAATGATCTGCCGATTTCCTTTGCTATAGCTCGCATACTGCATCCCAGATTCTTCATAGTGGCTGCTTTTACTCGTTCTGTTTCAGTTAATACTTTTCCACGTGGCATACTGTTGTTGCTATATAAAACAATAATATAAGACTATGGATTTTAACCTATATAACATTAAACAATACTATTACTAATAACACACCGTTTTTTGTACGAAAAGCCCCCTCTAAACAACACACTATAAATTTTTTTTTGTATGCACTTATAGAAATTGCGCAGTTGAAAACGGATTTTCACCATAAAAACATAGAAATTAGCACAACTAATCAGCTGATCACATTGCAAATGTCAAAACGCCTTCACAGCAAACCCGAGAACAGATATTAATGCAAGTGGTCATGATACAGCAAGCGTTCTTTGTGCCTTCCTTGAAAATTATTAAAAATGCCATAGCACCTATAAAAATTGCGCTCACTGTATATAGGTTCCTTCTTTCTTCCTCGAACCTAGGCATCTGCCTGTTTGTCACAGGCACTTTTCTCAGAAACGGCTACACCGATTGACACGAAATCTGGTGAGAAGGTGGGACCTGTGGACCCCCAGACACGCAATGAGTGATATCCTTTCACGTTGCGATTTAGGGGGGGAGGGAGTCCCCATACATGTAAAAGGGGAGTGTAAAATTTTTTTTCACCAAATATAGTCATGTGGGGTATCAAATGAAAGGTCTTAATTAGTTGTTTTCGAAGCCGGTCTTAGTTTCCAGATTGGTTAAAATGGCGGGGAGTGGGAGAGGTAGAAAGTGACGATTTCTTTAACGGACCCATTCTCAGCAACTACCCAACCGAAAAATCTGAAAAAAATCACGAAGCTGCCTCTATATGGTGCCCAGACCTCAAAATACTCTCCATAGCTATATCTGTCCAAATTAAGTTAATAATAGTATATTATCATATTTTTGGGAAAATTGAGTAAAACCCCCTTAAGTTTATTTCAGAGTTATAAAATTTGCTAGTATTATAAAATATTATATGAAGCATATTATCTCCAAGTTTGATCAAAATCGTACTATTAATACCAAAGTTACAGTAGCTCAAAGTTGTCTTTACCGTGTAAATTTACAACCCGAAGTACTAAATCTGACATGCTAAATGCATATTCTTAACGGGCTACATACAAATGGGATAGTTCTACACTCAAATATACTCACACAAGAAGCGCCCCAGTTTCCCGACTTGTTTTCATTTAAGTGGATGTGCACAAGCAAAACGGTGGTTGGGGAGACTTTGGTAGTTTCAAAGGAAAAGTTCCAATTAGTAATTTCCAAAGCAGTCTCAGTTTTGACATTAGCTGAAAAGATGGGGTTGCAGGGGCGCTTGTTCCATTTATTTTACGGCCCCATTTTCAGAAACTTCTCAACCGAAAAATCTGAAAAAACTTTTGACCCTGCCCCTATACGATATCTAGGCCTCAAAATACAAATACACATTGCTCTTTAATATCTATAGTGCATCTATTGTTTTCCAATTGCCTATCCCTCCAACCGACACAGCGCCATACCGTAATAATTTCTCCACCATGTTTAACTGTTGAAATCAAATTCTTTGGGTCTAATTCTGTATTGGGTTTTCTTTTAATTTTGACCCTACCGAAGGTGTTGATGTTGCTTTCATCCGGTTAATCGCGGTCTCTTACTAGGTATTCCGCCTTTTTACACGGCTTTTATTAGAACTTGGGCAACAGTCCTGTGGTGGAAAACTCTTCCGCTGGCTTCTTTCATCTCTTCTGCTATCACCTGTGCAGAATTTTTTGGAGTCCGTCATTCGTCACGGTGCGTGAAAACTGTCGGACAACCAGCACGATGCAAGTAAGTAGCAGAATTGTTCCCAACAAAATTTCTAAGAACTGTTTGGATTGTAAATGAGCTTTTTTTCAAGATATTGCACATTTCTCCACGCGATTTGCCAGGTTACGGTGCATCACACTTGCACAATGCTATACACCAAAAGAGATTTCCGATATCACGGAGAATGATCCTCTTAATGAGCAATTACATGCAGTTTAGGGGAATTTTAGGGCATATTTGGATTATAATTCGATTACCCCACAAGAAAGTAAAATTCGAAACTATTAGGCACTTGCGGTTAACCGCGTAGGCGGCTAGACGCGCGCCTGGAGTTTTTTGATTTTGTATGTAATCGCGGATACTTGTACGCACTACACAGCAACAAAATTTCAGACGCGGCGGTTGAATGGAGAGACCAGACCTGCATTTAGCCGCCAGCTTGACTGTATGCACTAGGCACTTGTAACGCGCTGTTAACCACTGGTTATAGTGTACAGGTGTACTTTGCAGACATGAATTTCGACACATAGAAATTTGATACACTCACAACATTTTGTATCTTGCCGTTTGATAGTTTTAGATGATTTCTGCAGTAATTCATCAACACTCATTGTCACATAGTCGTATTTTCCTAGCTATTGAAGACAAATTGCAAATTGACCAGGTTTGTGACGTCCTTTTAAATGGTAGTACGACCCCGCTAACTCGACGGTATCCATTTCAGAATGTTCACTGTTCGGTAGCCCAACCGCTCTATTTACGGGTAGAAGAGAGGATGAGAAAGATATGGGAAAGAAAGAAGAAGCTCCCTCCTTTCTAATCCCTTTGGAAAAATTGTAGAGGTCTTCTACCCCCCAACAAGTGGGGCTATTTTCATGTCAAAACGGTTTGGTTTAACTTCCAACCGCGGGAGGGAGGGAGTTTGATAACTTTGTATATTACTAATCAATATAGCACAGGTTAAGCAACCTGTTCTTTAACAGTAACTACTTTTGATATGGTGATGATATATGATGATGGCGTCCACGTGCATTGTTTGACCGTCTAGCCGTCCTATTACGCAGTTGTCTGGCGGTGCATCATAGCGCTGCTATGGCGATTAACTGTAAATGCTTATGAGCCCTTAAAATTTAATTCATGCCTACTATACAGTAAGCACAAGTTTTCCATTTTTTTCCATCCTGAAGTGTGTTTTTTTTTCAAGTGATCGTGACACTTGATTTTCGGGAATTGAAAATTTTTATGATTCATTCCATAAAACTCCACAACGTGTGACCTATCCATTGCTACTTCCGTCTTCCGATCATAGTGCATACGAGTGGCAGGCTTGTGCTTCGATCAAGTTCTTCGTTTGAGATAGTATCAAGTCAGAGTATCATTAATGCATATAGGGATTGTGAGATGACCCGTCGTACTGAGAACCTTGGTTTTGTTGGTGTTTGTCTTCAGTCCTACTTTACTTGCGTCTCTTTCAAAATTCATTAATTGGCCAAGGCCCATAACCCGGTGAGAGAGCAAACAGATGACATCAGCGTAGTTGAGGTGTTTGAGTTATCGTCCATTGAATTCCTCCACACCCTCCAGACAGGTGCTCAGAGGTGGCGGCGGCAACCCTATCGGCCAAACCAAAACCAAGTGGCCGAGGAGAACCTCCGTAGTGTGGCACCGGGAGAAGCTGTAATCACTTTGGTTTGCCGGCCGTGATTCAGTAGACGAATGCTCCAAAGGCCTAATTAGGGCGATCAGACCCGAGTCTGCACAGGGACTCATCTGAAGTGGCAAATTGGTCACGAAACCTTACCAGGGGTATACTGGATACCATGGGAACCGGGAAAGCCCCTGGACTCACATACTTCGGGTGAACTCCTGTTGTATGTGAGGACAGCTCGGTTATTTGCGGTTGGCCCGCCTAGTGGGAGTTTCATGGTGGTTGTGGTTATGCTCAAGCGAGAAGAGACCTTCGGGCCTCAACGTGGTGTTGCGTATCAACACGGGTGCCGTACTCCATAGTTCGGTAGAGATTTAGGTAATTCTTGCATCCACCAGTATGAATGCTAAGCCATGCACTTGGTATAGACTGGTACCGTTGTTGCTTGTCTCAGCGGGGCTCTGATCGTGGTCACAAAATCAATCCGTGTCTTAAGAGGACCGTAGGTTTAAGTCTCACGACAGGTGCCTACGTAAAACACCATGGGCTTCACACCCTCCAGACAAGGCAGCATGAAGAACATCACAGATAACAAGAAGAAATAATATCAGTGACAGTATGCAACCCTGACGGAGAAGAAAGGTAGTCCAGCAGAATGTTATAATTACCGTCCGATTCGGTTACTATCCCATACCATGAAGATCTTTTAACCCATTCTTAACAACCGTATTCGCGAAATCGTTGAAATAACTGTCAACCAAGCCGGATTAAAGTAAATTTCGAAGTGTGGCGGGTATATCAAAATCACTTCGTGTCTCTGTTCGTGTTCATTAAGGAAGCGCCCTCTCACCACTCCTCTTTGTTCTTGTTATGGACACTGTCACACGGGACATCCAACGTCTATCGCCTTATATACTGCTTTAAGCAGATCATGTTTTTCTAGCATCCAATAGCAAAATTACCTCGAGCAACTTGTCCAAATATGGAATGATCGCCTCATGCAACACCGTCTCAGATTGAATCTAAATAAAATTGAATTTTTGACAACCGATCCCCATGAAACAGGCACAATCACTGTCAGTGGCAATGACCTGCCCAGAACTGAGCGATTTAAATACCTCGGTTCAACGCTATCAGCAAATGGAGAACTGCGCGATGAAATTGCTTCATGCATTAACGTAACCTGGATGAAGTGGCGTTCCACAATTGGTGTTCTTTGTGATCGACGTATCAACGAACGTCTCAAATCTAAAATTGACCATAATTTCATCCGTTCTGTCGCTCTCTATGGTTCTAATTGTTGGTCGATTATAAAAAACAATTACGGCGTTTTGTGATAATGAGGACGAAGATGTTGCGTTGGGCTAATGGCGTGACACGTTTTGATCACACCCGAAATCGATATGGGGTTGCACCGATCGTGGAAAAATTACGAGAGGGGCGTCTACGATGGCATGGTCACGAATTTCGCGCTAACGAGAATTCACCTGCCAAGATTAGTCTGAACATCGAATTCAATGATGAACGACCAAAAGGCAGGTCAAACAAACGGTGGTTTGATACGCTGCATGGGGATGCAAAGCGTAGAGATTGCATCAAGATCGGACATTTGATAAAGCCAAATGGCGAAACCGATCACTACGAGCCAACCCCAGGGCGAACGGGACAAAGGCTGAAAAAAAGGAGAATAATCTTTGCGACGGAAGCAAGCATGCAGATACCTCTCCAAATGTCACACTCAAGACGGGTGCTCTTCTTGGAGTCTCAACGATCATCCTCATCTTTCACTCTCTGGACAGATGTCGGATTCCCAAGATTCCTGTACGAGTGGCGGTAGCAGATTAGCAGTAACTCCACGTTCAGCGATAAATAACTCTGCGAGGAGACGGTCGCACCTAGCGGCTTTACTCCGTTTGAGTGCATTGATGGCTGAAATGATTTCTCTCTTGCTTGGAGGAACAGTCCGTATCCGTATGGCATGGTGACTAGCCATTTCATCCATAAGCGGAGGAACCTCATCGGATATGATACGGTTAAGAACCGTAGTGACCGTTTCTTTCCACGTCTTTAGTTGTACACTTCTGATATCTTTGCGTTCTGCGGCATCTTCGGCTTTCCTGAATAGCAAACTTTCTCTTGTCATAGCGTAAACTACGCTGGACTTCGCTCGGCATCGGAGTTCGAACGCGTCACGTCTATCATCACTCGCAGCAGTTAATTGAGCCTTCATCCCCTTCTGTTTGTCGATCCGCTTCTGCAATACCGCAGTCGATTAGATGTTGTGACGCCCCCTTGGGACGTGGGCGAGGACTTGAGTAGCACACGAGAAAAGCGTATTTTTGATGGCAGCCCAATGCTCAGCGATATTCTCAGGTGGTTTACTTAGTATATGTGACTTCCAATTAGCAAGATAGCTCTCGTAAATGTTGAATGACAATTGAACCATACAAGCGGTCGATATGGAACTTAGGGACCCGCAGCTCTCCAACTCTGTGAGAAGTGGCGGACGAAACACGCAAGCGAACATCAGATGATGATCCGAACAGGTGGACCTGATTGCTCGTACCCTGTCGGTTGAAAATCAACGCACCGTATGGCATGCTGTGTGCTCGAACGATGTGTCATTAATGACGAGGCGGTGAAAGTTACAGAAATCCATCAACGTCCCATCATTATTGTCATGGTCGCCAACACCAAGTTTCCCCATCACATATCCGAGCAAGGTGTTGTCAGAGCCCACCTTGTTATTCAGATCATTCATCATGGTCACAATGTCATCTTAAGGACGCCTTTCCTGAATTGTGTGGAATTGCTTGTAGAAAGCATCAGTTGGTGCGTAGTATTGTATAGTATTGTATAATTTTGAATTTTGTAGTTAGAAGTCTGTCAGAAATCGGTTCTCAGGTGAAGAGAGCGCGTTTTGCCGTAGCAGTGAGAAACAACCCGACACCGGATGTAAGTTTACTACCAAGTAGAGTATAAAAACACATTGCCTCAAGAGGAGAAGGATTACTTTCCAGAGCTACACCATTTTACTTCTCTTAGGTTCAGAATCATCATCATCATCAACGGCGCAACAGCCGGTATCTGGTCTAGGCCTGTCCTAATAAGGAACTCCAGACACCCCGTTTTTGCGCCGATGTCCATCAATTCCGTACCCCTAAAAGCTGTCTGGCGTCCAGAATAGGTCCAGAATGTCCAGTTTATATCGTTGGAATCCTGGCTCCAGTGGGAGAAAGCGTTTCGTTTCTAAGGAATTTCGCAACCGTTACCGGGGAGTGCGCACACATTCCAGAAACCAATCATTGTTCGTTTTCGATAACCAACGGTTTTCAGCGTCAAGTCAGTCCCAATCCGAGACATTGTTAGCGTTTTGGTAGCAATACAGTTTCAAAATTTGGACGTTCCTAGCCTAAAAATTTCGATCCCTTTTAGTTGGCTCTTACTACAAGCAGAGAAGATTCTGAGTGTATTCTAAAGTCCCAAATCATAGGACCTATGCACCTAGTGCAAACTCACTTGATTTAACAGTCAACAAGATGATGTATGATTTGAGCGGTAGATGAAAACTTTCCCAAAATTCTCAAATATATAGCAGCTAGTAAGATTTCGTGAGAGAATTGGTTTGCCATAGTAATATACGGATTCGAACTGCTCTTCAATACGCTCAGTAGGAGGCGCTAGATGTAACGTTCTCCCACGAAACTACTCATTTCTTGCAGCTCATCGACCCTTTTAAATTGGTCATTTCAACAACCTACGGATCATGATGGGGCGATGTGCGGAGTTCATATTCTATACTTTACTATACTATACTATTATTTATCTGTTTCTAGAAAGTGTTTGGTTCTCTTAAGAAGGAATGCATCGGGAGCGCTCTGTTCAAAAGAGCTGTTACGGAGAAGTGAATAGCCACTATCCTTCTTCGTGCTACACTGTCTGAAGTCTATATAGGAGTTTATCATTCATTAAAACATTCCCTCTGCCATGTTTCCTCGGAGTCTTCTACGACAATAGGTCGAGTTACGGGGTTGATACCCATGGATGTTTTAAAATGGCAGTGGATAAGTCACCCGTAAAAGAAGGGCGACATTGTTGGGCATACGCTGGAGCCCTCTACTTTAGATTGGTCGATGTGGTACAAAACTAAAGAGCTTTGCCGAAGACCGTCAACAATGACGTGTAGGTTTGGTTGACAGCTATGCTCCACATAGGAGTCCACAGTAACTACATAGGATGAGCAAAAAATTATCATATCAAATCTAAAACTTGATCATGGCATCTGAATAGATATAATATATAAATAGCTATGTGTGAATTTTACAAGAATTTCGTGTTTAATTTTGAAGAAAATGAGGCATAAATTTCCTAGAAAGGCAATCAATTCGCTGATTTATTATTGTATACGAACATATCGACATCACTTCTGCCTACATAAATTAAATAGATATTTGTTAAATTTCCCTCAGTTCAATTAAAGCAATTTCGGCATTTTCCACAATTTATTCAAAGGTTTTTTTCGTGTCTGCTATTGACGTGCGACAAAAACAAGGAGTTATTCCTTCAATGCGCTTGATATGCTATGTTCGTTCGTTGCAACAAAAACTTTCATGCTGCGTCATCAATCAATTGCTCCCTCTGTGGATGCATCAAGTGGAATTTATTATAAATGCATCCATCTGCATATATGCATGTAGTGGTTTCACTAGAGATTTCCCATGCTTTGGTCCGCCGGGTAATGTTTGAGTCAGGCTATTTGGCCAGCACAGTGTGATGCAGTGCTAGGCTAAGTGGGAGTGATACCCAGTCGATGCATATGGCGTTGTATGTGTTTATATGTATTCTGGCGGGATATCTTCCTCCGCCGACTTGTCTTCAAATACTGAGAAAAATGGAATGCAGTTGTGTAATAAGAAATTGTGTGGGCGATGCCACTTGAAAGCGGACACTGTCACTGCGTCCACTTCAAAGCGGTTGAGAAAACGCCTAAGGTCACGTGCAGCATTACCCACATGCCATCAGACTACGAATTTGCTCCGAATGGGAAGCGCCAATTGACGTTGACGCGGTACCTTCAACTCAGTGGCTGCTACGTGAACAAAGTTTTCCCTTTGTCGATGTGTAAATGGGTTTGCTTTGAAGTGGGCTTAATCCTATATGGGGCCAAGTAGGCTTGCGATTATACTCCCATTTGGATGTTTTCATTATTGAACGTTATAAATGTTGAAGAAAGTTAATTTGTTCTTCTTAAATTCCTTTTCAATACCTTCCTTTTGTACTTTGTCATTTAGGTAAAATGTCACTATTCTTGTCTTTCAGATCACCTGCAGTCAATAAAAAAACTCGCATATCCTGTTTCCTTTATTATAGGGTTAATGGCCACATGCGGCTTACTTTATTGCTGCCTTTTGTCCTCTTTTGTTGGCTCTGCTGTTGATGGCTTTTCTTTCAGCCTCTTTCTGATGCTGTACGAATTGCTAATGGGATGTTTCTTAAGTTCTCATACATCATGACGTGACCAGTAACCATGCGGCGTGACAAGATACCAAGGGGCAGGATGTGAGGAGAGGCGAAGAGGCCTTCTTGCTGATGAGTTTACGTCATTAGTGTTAATTGCCACGGCACGACTTGGGTGTTTAGTTCGCGGGCAAGGGGTTAATTGTTGATTGCTGGGAATTTAAGAACAGCCAAGTGTTTTCGGGAATTTTATTTGGAATTGTCAGCAGAATGTGTCCTATGTCATGATATTTTCAATTCTAAAAAAGTAAACGCACTTCGGTATTTATTTCAATTCCGAACTTTTATTTAAGTGGCAAAATAAATTTGAATCTTGTTTCACTTTGTTTCCAATAAAATAACATTATTAACGGTAAAACAATGTCGGTGTTTAATTGGGAACTGAATAAATGTATCTAAATTTCAGGGGACACTTATTTCTGCATAGTTTGAAGTCATGCGTATATAAATCGGTGTAGCTGGATAATTCAAAGGAATTTCAAAGGTTCAATTGAACAATTCCACTTACTTTCAGGTTAGGATGATACCACCAAAGATACCACAAGGTGAATATTACAGGAGGCTTGCAAAAAGGCAGCTCGCTGAAAGGGTCGAGAATATACATTTTGAATAGAGGTAACGTCGGAAAATCAAGCGGCATGAAAAACGAAGCTTCTGCAGGCTGAGAAGCGATGAATTGAGAGAAAAGGGAGTTTTACTTTATTTCTGCGTTTAAAAATGCTCAACGGGGTTTTTTTATATCGTTTTTCTTCCCCACTTTCATAATCTTGAAAAAATGCATCTTCTAAAAGTATTTATAAAGACTCTACTAGAAACGCTTGTAACACACGTAGATTCAAGAAGATTTTGTTGAGAAAAGTGCTTTGAAGTCATCGAATTAGAGTTCTTCCGAAAGTCAGGGATAGTCGGTCCGTAAATAGTTTTCTGTATAGTGACTGAATGGCTATTGAAAAACAAATAAAGTCCAATGGCAATTGTGACTTTCCTACTTACCGCGGTTAGCCTTATTAAAAAATGAAGAGCCATATTTCAATGTGGATTGAGGTAAGAGCTAACGCTTTCAGAATACATGATGCGCTTTACAGAGTTGCAAGTCAGTTTAGTAGATTGTGAGCTTTATTTCATAAATTGACTACCCAGCATATAATATTCCTCGGTGTATGTTAAGAAATAATTCGCTATTCGCACTATCTATAGAAACAAATACAATAAGAAAAAATACAAAAATAACAAACACAATGTTTAATTTTAATTTATACAAACAGGAATCGGTACATATTGTAGTAATTTCTAAAGAACTCGATATTTTTTACACATAATGTTTATGAACTACAAAGTTTTCAATGACATCTTCAAAATCGAATTGTTCAAGATTGATAAGGAGGAGGAAATCCTCAAAAGATGCTGGCCTGGACACACCAAGTTGTGGTATTTTCACCCACCAAAAACTCCACCGCACGCCGAATCACCTTCAGGTACTACATCTTGGGGCGGAGTTAACGTATTTTATCTGGGTCTCCTTTCTTTTATCCGCGGCAATTGTAACCGCGCCTTCCTCATCTCTTCCGCATTTCGCAGTTCTTCGTATTTTCCTCTGCTCCTTTCCTTCTCCTCCCCCCCCCCCCGCTTCCCCAGCTCTGCACTAGCCAACCAACCATTAACTGCATTGATTACTTCGCAGGCGTACAACTCAGCAACTTCGAGATACTTTGGAAACACAGTTGGCACAACCCGCCTCAGTAGCTTCCTCTAGAACCGAAAGATTAATTATGTCATTGTGCATGATGTTCTACAGTAGTGGGCCCAGTATTGAACCTTATGGGACACCCGCGGAGATAACATACAGTACTTCTGGGGTAGATTATCGGTGTGATACGAATTGTAAATTTCATTTTCAAAATAAATAACTAATTTGATAGCATTTATGGTTGGTTTAGCTTTATAGAACACATACTGTGGATGTGAAAGGCCTCCTTGGCTCTCAACAACCGGAATCAATCTATTACAGACCTCCTAAGATTTTCCCGATAGTGCCTAGAAAACATATGCCTCACTTGCAAGTTCGCCAGCCTTTTTGCATTTTTCTTTTCTTTTATTTTCTGAATGGAGAATCATTCGAGAATACCTCGTTGAGATTACAGCTTACGTGGCAGCCTGTGTTCCCAATGAAGGTTCTTTGCTTTACTAACGATCATGCAAGGCAGGAGACTTAGTAGTGAACGAAGCACCCCCGCGATAAGCTCCGCGGTGCCGGAAGCTGAAAAGTAGACTAAGGAAGGCGGGATTCATCGTAGACAGGAGCAGAAAGGTGCTTTAGACATCATGGATGATAGCAGCATCCTTGAGGGACCTATTTATTCTAATTTTTTTATTGTTCAGCGTTTTGCTCACAACACACGTTTTCAAAGTCGGTGCCCATCATAACTCAAAAGACTGTATCGATCCTTTTCAAGTTTTGAAGATAATTTACGTAACGTTGGAGAGTTTTTGTTTTCAAATTTTTTAATAGTTTATATTTTGCAATAACAATGCTGCATACCGAGTAATTTTGCATTCTCAAAGAATGCGGGCACGCGTAGAGACTTATCACGAACTCCGTCGTGCGGAGAAGCGACTTTACAGACGAAAAAACGAAGCCTTGGAGAACCAACGAGTCTGTGAAACCGAAAAGTACAGGGAGCAACCACACCAGGCGCGAAAGTTTTACCAACAAGTCAGCAGAAGGAAGCCTTATACACCTCGACGCTCATCCTGCCGAGACAAAGAGGGAAATCTGATTTCAGACAGAACGAGCATATTGGAGCGATGGGTTGAACCTTTTTATGAACTGTTCAACAACCAAAATATCGGTGAGTTGGAGGCCCCGCCAACTGAAGACGACGGAAAAATGCTGCCACCAAACATGGAAGAGACAGTCCGTGCAATTCATCAGCTTAAAAACCATAAGTCGCCAGGAGCCGATGGAATTACAACCGAATTGGTCAAATATGGAGGCGACCAGTTACACCAAGTGGTTCATCAACTTGTACTCAAGGTATGGGACAGCGAATCAATGCCTGACGACTAGCATCGAGGCATTATCTGTTTCATACATAAAACAGGGGGTATCATGCAGTGCAGCATTTATAGAGGTATCACATTGCTGAGTACCATCTATAAGATATTCTCTTCTATCTTGCTAGGCCAGATATCCCCATACGCTCAGAACATCATTGGCCCATACCAAAGAGGCTTCACTCCAGGCAAATCAGCGACAGATCAGATTTTCTCTCTGCGGCAAGTGATGGAAAAACTATTGGAATATGGACATCAGTTGCGCCATCTTTTCATCGACTTTAAAGCCGCCTATGATAGCATAGCCAGGGTAAAACTGTACACGGCCATGAGAAAATTCGGTATTCCAACGAAATTGATAAGACTAACTAGGCTGACCTTGACAAATGTGCGAGACCAGATAAAAGCAGCAGAATCAGAATATTTGATCAACCCTGAGCTATTTGTCTGGCTCGTTGGTAGTCTGATCAAAGACTTGCCAGTTCACTATTTCAACAGTCGTTGCGTCTTGTACTTGTGAATGTGAACGTCACATGCCTTTGAGATGTATTGTGTCACATGAAGGTTGATTTATACAGTGCTTTCGTAGATTAGCCTGATGTCCTTCTCGACTTTGGGTATGATGTTTCCCTACCGTGTGGCGGTTTGCATAGTTCAAAAATAATTACCTGGTGATCGCTGTGGGTGTACTCCTCGAGTCAGTCCAGGATTAGCAACGGTCAAGTCTTCAATTGAAGCAGACCCTCCTTTCGGAAAGGTCATCCTTGCCTTGGTTGGACAGAATTGAATCTAACAAAAAAACCTGTGAAGTTCAGTCTGTCAGTTCTGTGCTTGGTTGGACAGAATTGAATCTAACAAAAAAACCTGTGAAGTTCAGTCTGTCGGTTACGACGGAAGAGTTCGCAACGCACCCGCACCCGAGAGGAACTGAATGCACCATCCACGTACCAGCAAGCCGTATTGTCATTAGTTCAACTATGGACGTGGAATGACTTGATACGAGAATTTGAGATATGATAGTGTGTGAACATTTATCAAAAATGTTCATTAGAACGGTTATTTCCTCTGCATCCCATTCCAGGGCGCAAGCATTAAAATTATTGTCAATCACCTTCATACTTCGTCTCCTTGCGTCCTGAACATAGTTTGTCCAACATGACTCTAAACAATGTGAGACTGGGTGGCGCATAGTACACGCCGCTTATTTATTATTTATAGGTCGACCTGATGCCGAGAAAGACGTTTCCTGGCAAGTTCTCGTTGCAGATCTGTAACGAGCCTGCTAATGACTATATCATCATTTCAGGTGACCTTAATGGTTATGTGGATGAAAAGGCAGACGCCAACAGATGCCATGGGGAAAGGTGCTTGGAGCAGGCAATAACGGTGGTGAGCGTATAGTCAATTTTGCGGACATCCATGACCTTGTACTTGTGAATATATGGCTCATCAAAAGATTGCCTCATCTTCCTATATTTTGTAGCGGAAACAGCACAAGGCTAATCGACTATATTAACACACGACATTTTACAATCGTCACTGATTGTAAAGCCATTTTCTATGAAACGCGGGTGGCAGCCAGTTGAAAACATGATCCACAAAGGCTATGCAATCAACCCTCTGAGTGACCAAGCTATGTAAGCGGTAATAATAAGAACGGTACTTTGCTTACCGACCGACGAACCGCGACAAATAGATGGCGAGAATATTTCGAGGATATTTTAATTGAAGAATTTATTCATCCTCCACTTCCATAAGCATTGTCGACATTTGGAGCCGAGGAAACAAAAAATCGAATTAAATCGGGGAAAGCAACAGGACCTGACGACATCGCATCTGAGGTCTGAAAAGCGAAGATCAACACTGTGGCTCAGTGAATTCATTAATCGGATTATTCAGGAAGGCAGAACACCATCTGACTGCCAAGAAAGTACCACAGTTTCAAAATGGAGAAAGAAACATATCCCAGCAGAATTGTTCAAATTACCGCCCGATCCGGTTGCTCTTCTACACCATGAATATTTTTGAAGACATTCGCGAAATTGTTCAAATAACCGTAAATCAAGCCGGGTTGGTCTAAAACTGCGGAACTACTGACGCAATACACGCTGTGCGATTACTCATGGAGAAACACAAGCATCAGCCTCTTTACATTACATTTCTGGATCTGGAGAAAGTGTTTGACCGAGTTCCACACAAACTCATCTGGTATTCTCTACGACAGCAGCTAGCACCAGAAGAACTCGTACGCTGGATTAAATTGCTCTAACATGATACGAAACGTAAAGTTCGAAGTGTGACAGCCATATCAAAGCCGCTTCGTTTCTCTTCCAGTGATCATTATTCATCATTCCTCTTTATTCCTGTCTTGGACACTGTTACCCGTGATATCAAACGTCCATCGCCCTACATATTGCTATACGCAGAAGATGTTTCCCTGGCGCCTAATAGCAAAAATGATCTCCAGCAACTTGTCCAAAAATGGACTAGATAAAACAGTCTTTGTTGACGGATCCCAATGAAACAGGCACTATCATTGTCAATGGCAGTGATTTGCCCAGAACTGAGTGATTCAAATATCTCGGATCAATGCTATCAAGCAATGGAGAACTGCGTTATGAAAGTGTTTCACGCTTTAGCGTAACCCAGATGAAGTGGCGTTCCACAACTAGTGTTCTTTCTGATCGACGTACCAACGAACGTCTCAAATCTAAAATTTCCCGCAATGTCGTCCATCCTGCCGCCCTCTATAGTTCTGAGTGTTAGCCGCCTATAAAAGACAATGAATGGCTTGATCATATTCGAAATGAGAATATTCGCGGTCGATATGGGATTGTACCGATCCTGGAAAAATTGCATGAGAGGCGTCTTCGATAGTATGATCACGTAATTCGCGAAATTTTCAACATTAGCGGAGATGCAAGCGTTTACAATTTTTCACCAGATTACTCCATTTTTACGCAATTCTCCTGGCACGCAGACCGCATACCTGTGCACCATTTTGCGGCTCTACCTCTTCTCTAGACTCGGGAATTTCGCTCCTTTTCTTGAAATTTCGGCTGAAACAATGGTGACTTGATACGGTGGATGGGGATTTCAGCCTCACGGCTTGACAGCCTCGACAGAGCGAAATGGGAAAATCACGACGATTAGACCCCGCTTGTGAACGTTAAAGAAAGAAAGAAGAGTATGTAATGATGGGAGTTGGTTCCGTACATCATCATCTAACGTTTACTTTAGGTGGTATACCGTACCTGTGATATTTGCTCAATTTGGCTTAGTGCGTCCATTTGGGATGTTCATCGGAGTATTTGCCTACGGCTATATACTTATATTACTACTTGGAATTCTACCCGGAAACCATTATACTAAACTCGGCAGGCTAGTTGGGCCAACTCAGTAACGAGCTTCTGGGCAGCCGATGTGGGCAATTGTGTCGTAAGTAGAGTACTTACACCGATGGTAATGGTGTCATAACAGATATTAAAATTAGCGAACTGAAGATCAATTGTTCAGTTTGTTAACTTTGGTTTTTTACGGTTGCCGTCACTGTCGTTATTCCTCTTGTCTTAAGTTGATATGTTGCTCCAGTGACTCCGATTTTAACTCTTGCATGGTTGTGACGGTTCTTGAATGACTATTGAGTGCCAAAGTCTAACAGTGGCCCTAAAGTCTTACTCTACTTTCTGGCTGGTTGATAAATAGCAGCATTATCCATTATTAGTATTGTGTCGCTGATGCTTTCCAAGTTCCTTTGTAGTTCCGTCAAAAATTAATTGGTTGTAATTCAGTTTTCTGCACTGATGATTTTAAAGTGGACTACTCTTTGGTTATTGATGGCTTTTGTCACGCCTTGAACTTTTGGTATTGTTAAGACAGCAGGTTTGCTGCGCCGGGAACGGGCTTCCGTTCCACAAAAAGGAAAGGACTGATTTCGACTCATTTGTAAATAATATCACTTCATTCAGTTGACGATCTATTGGTGAATCACGTGGTATAAACCTTATTTTTAGCAGGATTCAGTGAGATAACCTGCTTCAGTGTCTTCTCAAGGTTTTCCAATTAAACCA
The DNA here is from genome assembly GCF_905115235.1 of Hermetia illucens. Classification (NCBI taxonomy): domain Eukaryota; kingdom Metazoa; phylum Arthropoda; class Insecta; order Diptera; family Stratiomyidae; genus Hermetia; species Hermetia illucens. The sequence goes on along the minus strand of NC_051849.1, from coordinate 91,495,787 downwards.
AGAATGTTTTTAATTAGTTTGTTAACCACCTCTTTTCCACTTCCTTTTGTCAGTCATTTGGCACTTTTTGAAACTGTAATAAGCATAAAGTCTGAGGAGTGTTTCCTTTTGTCTTTCGAATATTTATTATACTTCCCACTTCTACGATTCTGCCGAGTAGTTACAAATATAGACTGCAAGGCAGAAGGCACTTACGTTCCATTTTAGGAACGGTCCCATGCTACGAAAATAGAGACCTTCAACTAATGAGGTCGGTGATGGGCCCAAATGTCTAGACCGTCCAGATATTGTAGATGGATTAGGATCGTCAATCCGTTCACTGTTTTTTGTTACCACAATAAACTTAATTACCCTATAATTTACATGTAAAGCCTATGGCTGTAACTTAATACTAGAACTTGTCTCGAACGACTTAGTCTTATCTAGAGGTTAACCTAAAGCTTAATATTTTCTGGATACTTAATCTAAGCTTATGCTGGTGGGGGAAGCTGAGGAGAAGCTCTTATATATTGAAGACGGTGTGAAAGTACGAAAGGTAAATGCGTGAGGGGAGAATCAGAGCTATTGAGCGGCGAAAGCGATGTTGGTTGTACGGACGGTGGTAGTATGTAATTGGTAAATGCAACGTCATAGTATAGATTTAGGAGATTGGTGGGGATGGTATTTGTTCCAAATAGGGGGTGTGTTGGGCTGATGTGTGGGAATGTGGCTTCTCATATGAGGCTATTGCTATGAGTCTGGGATGGGGACAGGAATTTTACGAGGGATTTAATGGAGAAAAAATCTATGCGGATCGTGTTGATCTCATTACACATAGACTTCTGGATCTATCGATATTCGAAGGAATATCCTTTCGCGAGCTGGTAGTCGCTCCATTTGGGTTGAATTTAAATTACACCAGGTTACAGAGCCGTAATACTTTAATGGGCGAATTAGTTGCTTATAACAGTAGAGCTTCATATTGAATAATTTTAAAGGAATGTGGGATGTTTGTTGGATGATGAAGTGGGATGTTGCCCGTGTAGTGGGAGGATAGGGTTGCCAAAAAGGCCGAACGTTGTGGAATGCTTACGGAAGGGCTATAAGGATCCGATAAGGTGTTGAGGACTCTAAATTGAGATTGATGATTGGAGAGGTAGTTGTAGATAAGTCGGCATCAGTGAGAATTGAATTTGTAGGTAAGAGATAACTTTTAAATCAGGCTTCGTGCCACATGGAACCGAAGGCCTTTTGCATGTCTAGTAGGCAGGCAGTAGTAGGGATATTGTTGTTTAAGCTTTAATATAAGCCCAATTTAAAAATGACGAGGGCCTGTTGGGAAACTGGAAGTTAGGGATGGTACCATGGTCAGGTGGGTCAGTGTAAGGCCGTGGATAGCAGTTTCTAGGACTTTGGAGAGGATGTTAAGAAGAGAAATTGATAGGTAGCTACTGAGGTTGGATGGGGATTGTTTTTTCAGGATGGGTATGATGTGTGCCTTTTTCCATGGTGTACGAAAATGTGCTGGAAGAATACAATGGTTAAAATATTCCGACAAGAAGGGACTTGGGGGTTTTGGCGCATTTTTTGCGGATTATGTTTGGGATTTGGTCTGGACCTGTAGATATTTTGTTATTGCGGGAAAGGATGAGGGATTCGATGGATCCTTGGGGAAAGGCCTGAATTTGATCGCAATATTGTGGAGCGTGACATGGTGGTGGTATATATGTTTTGTATTCATTGTGTTGGCGGTTAGGTAGGGTTGATGGATGCAGAGCTGGTGTGCGGGTCTAATAAGTGGAAACGCGCTCATTGTCACTGTGAGAGTTTATATATAACAACCGTTGCATTGTCAATGAGGAAGGCACAGCGGGGACGAACTTTTGCAAAGAGAGTCGGTATTCTATTAAAACTACACACTACACACTACTATAAAATTATTATTCCTATCTAATGCTTATCATTAAATATTGCTTTGAAGGGCGGAGAATGGTGATAATGTTGTATAGGAACTTTTTTTCACTATACATAACAATTGTAAAAAAAATGTGCTATATAAGATTTCACAACTAAATATTGAAAAAAGTCTGAATTTAAAGGATGGATGGATGCATTCGATGTAGTCAATTCTGAAATTGTTTAGGAAATTTCTGAACTTGTTGAGCTTAACTTAGAAAACCTGCATATGTTATGCTTGTTCATCACATTCCAGTAAGAAATGTTTTACTTTGTTTCGTTGAAAATACAATTATGGCTCGGGAGTTCAGCTTAAATTGAATAAGCTAGGATAGGAGTAAATTTGTTTCAAATTAGCAACTAACTGAATAAAGAAATGAAATCCTATCTAGGGTTACGTTTTGAAGTTTTTACTTCCTCTCGACATGCTCCCAAAATTCACAGAATTTCTTATATCACATCGATCCTTCTCTCGGCCAAATAATTGATTTGTGAAATCTTCCTTCATTTATTACAAAATTATTTAATTCATTTTGCTCTTGAGAAACAAATTTCTAAATAAATGTGGTTGATTCAAAAGTTTTTACTTAACCGGTGTTTTTTTTGCTTTTTTGATGATGATACTTTTCATTGAGCACTTTCTCCTTGAATTAACTATGGGGCATACCCTCATTTTTTTCCAATTTTTCTCCATTTTTTTCTTTAATGCAATTTTTAGCTCCTATAGAGTTTTATACTTGTGCCCTTCAGAATAAATTCGGATAAGTAAATTCTCCTATAAATTTCCTGTGGGCTTTAGATAAGTGCTTCAAGCTCTTGGCGACCCTTCTCCCAAAACTCTTTTAAACCATCAGAGCCATCCAAATTGAACTTGTTTTAATTACTAAAGATGGCGGATGGCCACTTGGTAACCCAAAATTAGTATTTTCGGGCGAAGCTCAATTTGGCCAATTTTTGACAGAGGCACAGACAGGATCTTACGAAATTTTTTGATATTTAATGTCTTCCGCTTTGCTCGAATTTTTTTGAACCCGTCTTATTACCACAGGTAAAGTTAAGGTATGATGAACTTTCGATTAGCTATTTTTTTTTGTTTAGTCTAAAACCTTTAACTTGCCTTTTTGTCCTTTCGTCAATTTTCGGTGCACTACCGGAGCGGTTCTTTTTCTCATAATTTTTCCTATTTTCCAGTGTACTTATTTCTACTAATTTGTATTGAAGTTGAGGGAATATAATAACTAAAATTTCGCACGTTCCTCTACACTTACAATCTACCTCGTAGCATTGGAAGTTTTTTATAAAATGTTTTTAATGCGAAAATCGGTTCGTTAATAAATAGGAAATACATTTTTTCTAATTTTTCCCACCCAGCAAAATTTAATACAAAAAATTCAATAACATTTTTTTTAATCAAACATTTACTCTGTCTCCGGTATAATTATTTCGTACTGCACCACGATTGACGCATGAACAACAACCCATGACGCTGCAATCACATGTTTCCAAATACCATTATTCATCGTCAAGTTGGAAAAATTCATTTTCCAATGATATTTACTTTTTCACCAATTACGAATGGGGTCATCGATCAAAGAACAAACAAGTCGGAATACCGGAAGCTGGACATTTGGCTTTTCGTCAAACTTTCCAAAATTATGCATTATATGATTACTTATCTAATTTTGTACTTATATGATGATGAACTTAAGGGGGATCTTCTGGTAAATTTTGAAAATATGGTAATATATAATATATCTGAACTTAAATATCGAAATGGGATGTATTTTGAAGCCTAGATTTCGTATGGATGCATCACTGTATTTTTTTCAGATTTTTCAGCTGGATAGGCTCTGAGAACGAAACCTGCTACACTTTTGGGGCACACATTTGAACCCTCACTCCCCTATATTGTTGGTATAATTATTTGACACATTGTGTGGAGAACTTGTAGAAGAATGTCTGATAAGATGTATAGCTATTATTCAGCCCCTATTTCGACTTTTATCCATGATCTAGCTAAACTAAATAGGTCGGAGTACCTACTCTGTCCTCTTAAGTGCATGATAATGTGAAAATAGTTGCACTAGTGTGATGACACGATTGGCACCTACGGCAGGAGCTGCTGGCTAAAGGTCATAAACTAATTTTTTATTGTAAACAATTTTAATGATACGAAACCAGAGGTTTTACCCAGGGGTCGATAATAGTTTCTTAGTTACGAAAGTGAGCGGAACATGCGTACGCTCTCTTTTGGTCTGCAGTAGGCTTTATAATGATTTGATTTGCTATTTTGCATATACTTGGTTGACGTTTAGGTGAAAGTTTTTGAAGTTTGAAAAATGTTCACTTATAAGTTGTAATTTATCTATTCTGGATATATTTAAGAGCGAGATTATGCTATCGTATATCTAAATCTATCATAACGGATCAAAATCATGCGTAAGTATTAAATAAATTCGTTTTTTAGGTGATTAATTAATTAACAATTTTAGCGTGGATTAGAAGCTCTATCAAAGAGAGGCTTCCGCGAAACGCAATTGTGGGAGGTCGAACTAAATTGGGCAACACCATCTATGTAGGACGTGCCGTCCATAACAACACCGAAATATATCCTTGCAGTGTGATACCGGCACAGAAGGCCGCGTATATTGCCACGGCTGGTGAATCGGTCTTCAAAGAAGAATACGAAGTACTTTGCGGCGATGTATATTTTTGGGATCGAGGGCATGATGGTGAAGTGCCTTCTGGTTCACTTATCGGTGGACAGAATGCATCGAATGAACAACTTTTTATTGGCCGCGCCAGTTATAATGGGGGATTATATGTCGGTACAATTGATCCATCAAGGGGGCAACTGTTTATACCATATGAGGGAGGTGTCATGAAGTTTCCAGTCTACGATGTTATGTGTGTCGCGAAATGTCATGGATGTAATTGTTTTGAGTGTGTAATTTCGTGATATTCATGGTTTCAAAATGCAGTGGTGGAATTTAAGATGCTATAAAGCGGTCACTTCTTATCTTTTCTAATTGTATTAATAGTAGTAGTCTTAATAGTATTTCTTATACTTTAATTAGGCTAAGTATCTTGGAATTTGTTTCAACCAAACAAGCAATGATTACTATTAAAAATTGAAAAGATTTGGTTTGTGCTATTTTGGCCTAAAATTTAGAATGGAGAAAATTACGTTACTTTCCTTCGCCCACACTGTGGTTCTGATTCGATCGTGACTTGCATTTTTCAACCGTTGAATTTTTATCACAAAAGCCCACAAATTCCCTTTTCCAAATAGTTGTTATAGCGAAATCTTTGAAAATGAATTGTAAAACATTTGCCGTGCAGTAGAGTTAAGGTAGATAATGTTGATGGAGGCAAAATCATTTTGAATTTTTTAAGTGTACGGAGGGCTTTCATTGGGTGGTTGCGAGAATCGGAAGTCAGAAAGAATTTATAGTTTCTTTTCGCCTGAATGTTCACGCCTGACATAGAAAGAATATAGGATTAGAGAAATGACATATGCATTTTCAGGCTGGAGATTGTGGGTACCTGTTCTGATACGGACGCTCTCTTATGACTTCCGACTAACTCATGATTTTTTAACGAAAAACTGCAGAGGTAAACGGATGGAGGTGAGTGTCCCGCGCCTAAAAACGAGACAATCTGTGTGAATTGGTGTTCAAGGTTTGGGGTTGGGTGGGGGTGACAACCATACTAAGAAAAACTACCGGACAGTCCTCGGACAGGACTGACTACACAACGATGGTATGCCCTCATGAATGTGCACCTTTTGTATAAAGTAGGAGCTACCAAGTAGCCAACGGTTTCTTGGAGAAGAAGGTTTGTACCATGTATTATTCCAGCCATCCAGTAAACTGTGTGCTCGGAGTAAGTTTCCCATTTAGCCAAAAAATGAAAAAATCACCGACTTTGAAAATACATAACCGAACGATAATACATTCTGCGGTTGCGAGGCAAATTTGGAATCATAAACCTCAATAACATTCATGAGCCTCAATAACATTCATGCAGAGGAGAAGGATACGAAATTGTTATTGGAAGTACTTGGTTTGCGCGGAAAAGATCTACAAACATCAGGTCAAAGCAAATATTGCCATCCGTAACTAAATGCTTCGTAATACTTATACCAATGAAATAGATCCCACAATAACCACCGGTATTAGATGGCCTGGAAATGAAGCATCGGTCGATGGTATCTATTGACATCCGTTGGATCCTGGAACTGAGAGATCTGTTGATGATCTGTCAATTTGCGTTTCTAAAAGCATTTATCGTTAACGATTTACGATTTTTAAGGTGCGTTCTGTGAGTTATATGTCAAGGATTACGACATCGTGGGTGTTAATGCCAGGTGCAATTTTTAGAAACGCTAAAGTGTTTGGTTTGGTTTTTATGGATTGTGATTTTGTTAGGGTAAAATATGAGATGTTTTCTGCAGCAAGGTAGGTGGCCAACTAGCGGCAAAGCTTGTGGTAGCTGTTATTTATTTGTGATTAAAAGGCATGTCTGGCTTTCATTTCTTCTTCTACTTCAGTCTTTCCTTCGTTTGGAAGCGAGGTCCCCTCATTTTGAGCGGTTACTCTGTCAAAGGCTTCGAACGGCTTTCTAATTAACTTCTAGCGTATCAAGCCATCGTTGTTTCGACCGGTCTTTTGGTCGTTTCCCATCGACTTCGATGTTTGGCCAGTGAATTCTCGTTGGCGCGACATATACATGGTGCGGCAGCATAACTTCCTTTTTTAAAATGCGCGCCACTCAGTTAGTTGATGTCATAGTGGAGCGCTAGTGGTCTCGTTCAAGAGGGGATACTGTAAAGTTTTGTCCCGACATGGTTCAGTCGCCATCATGCGCTGGAATAGTGAGGAGCGCGCCTTTGCCGTTGAGGTTTACTTTTCAAGCGGATGTTCGGTTATTGCAACACAGCGTGCATTTCGGAATCGCTTTAATTTAGCCCCGTTGGCTCCCGTCTCAGACCGCAAATCAATTGTTACATGGGTCACTACATTCAGACAAACTGCGAGTGCGACAAAAGGAAGAACTGGAGTCCCTTGGCCCGTTACATCACCTGAGAACATTGAAGCAGTGAGAGCGTCAATGTTGCCATCGCCACGGCGTTCGCGCAAACACGCATCTGCCCTTGGACTATCCGATCGTTCTGTGAGAAGAATTCTTCGTGATGACTTTCATTTTCATCCCTATAAGATGGCGATAGTGCAGGAACTTTCAGAACGTGACTTCAATTCTCGGATGAACGCGTGTGAGCTTCTTCTTGATGTCGTTCCCGAGGGTGCTATTGTTTTTTTAGCGATGAAGCCCATGTTCATTTGTGTGGGTCGGTTAACAAACAAAACATGCGCTACTGGGCTGACACCAACCCTCGAGAATTGCATGAAAAGCCTTTGCATTCACCCAAAGTCACAGTGTGGTGTGCAATTTCCTCAGCTGGAATTATTGGTCCCTGGTTTCTTGAGGAAAATGAGGTTACAGTGACAGTGAATTCGGACCGGTATGTAAACATGCTACAGAATTTTTTTCCCACGGCTAGAAAATTTGGATTTGGGGGACACTTGGTTCCAACAAGACGGTGCAACAGCACACACTTCAAGAGCATTGATGGCTGTTTTGAGGGAACACTTTACAGAGCGCCTTATCTTAGAGGCGATTTGGAATGGCCGGCACGCTCTCCCAATCTGTCCCCTTGTGATTTTTTTCTATGGGGTTTTTTGAAATTCCGTGTTTATGTGAACCGTCCAAGAAGCCTACAAGATTTGAAGACCAACATCCAAGAAGAAATTGCCAACATAACACCTGCTATGCTAACAAGAGTCATGACAAACGCCAGAAATCGGTTTACGCAATGTATGGAGAATGGGGGACGTCACCTAACATCTTCATTGATCATTGATCTTGAAAACAATGTAAATAAAAACTTTAGACATGTACCTACATTATAAAAAATAAATAAATATTTTCCGATGCATATAATAGTTTTTATTGAGTTTTGAAAAAATTAAATTATGCTGCCGGACCCTGTATTACCCACAGATAGATGCTAGACAGCTACCACGGGGGGGAAGGGGGGAAATCAGTGCGAGTACGCACGATTTCAAATTGTTTTGCCCTTGAGCATGAGCGAGATGTAACGAAAATCCGATCAGTTGTGTTTGACATACCGACCGGACTTGCCAATGCATTGGTGAGATCGGCAAGTTTTTGCTTCTGGATAAGTGAATACGTGAAACCACAGTTAGATACTAGACAGCTACCTCACTCCCCCTTGCCCCTCAAGGGGGGAAATCAGTGCGAGTACACACGATTTCAAATTGTTTTGCCCTTGAGCATGAGCGAGATGTACCAAAAACCCGATCAGCTGTGTTTGACATACCGCCCGGACTTGCCAATGTATTGGTGAGATTGGCAAGTTTTTGCTTATGTATCAGTGAATACGTGAAACAACTTTTTGCTATATGGGTGACTACGCCGTAGTATCAGAATAGCAGAAGCTTACCGATCTCTCTCTTACCAATACGATTTGACGAAGATTATGCCTTTTCCTTGTTTAGCGTCTCTGATGTGTACAGATAAGCTTCTGCAAGCACATTTGCACGTGGGGTCATTTTTGTAAGGGTACTGCCTATAGTAGATCTACTGTGCGTGAAACAACTTTTTGCTATATGAGTGAGCACGCCGTAGTACCAGAATAACCAAAGCTCACCGATCTCTCTCTTACCAAAACGATTTGACGAAGATTATGTCTTTTCCTTGTTTAGCGTCTCTGATGTGTACAGATAAGCTTCTACATGCACATTAGCAAGTGCGGTTATTTTTGTGTGGATACTGGCTGTAGTAGATCTACTGTGATATTACCAAAAGAGACGCCTTTCACGGAATTTTTCCACAGTGCAACTCTATATTTATCACGGATATTCCCGTTCCCAACGTAACATCTTCGTCTATATTACCGAGATGCGGGCGCTGGATAATGGATGTTCGGAGTAAGTGTGTCCATAACAACAACAAGGAAGAGTGGTGAGAGGGCGTCTCTTTGATGAACGCTGACAGACAGAACAGAGAGACGAAGTGGTTGAGTGTCAGCCCCTCGATTTCATTGACTCGAGTTAATAACCCTAGTTCGTCATGGAAAGCAGTGCCGGTGTTCGCGTTGCTTCGAATAGTGTTATATTCGGGAAAATTTGCGTTACGTCTGCCTTTTAGATGTGTCTTTCGAAAAACAGAAGACGTTTTCTCTCAGCGTTTTTAGAAAATGATTCTCCAGCACTTTGGGCAAAAGGAATACTCAGATTAACCTAATTTGATCTATGTCACTGTTTGGTTGACCCGCAATATTTTACTAGCTTGCCTTCTAGGAACCATTGGTTGGTAAGCAGTTGAATCGCATTTACATTGTTGATTTTAGGAGCATGGAATTTTTCACATTTAATGGTTTCGCGTCCGGCCGAGCAGTTCTGGGCAATATATCCAAAGTTACTTGTTCTTTGGCTTGTTCTTTGCTTCTGGTTTTATCAAGAATGATTTTGTTGATGTACTTCACTTTGAAGACCTCGTTAAGTTGTCGAAATATCTCGGAGGCAGCAACGATCAACCCAAGTTTTCCGGGATGGGGGCATCTTTATGCTGTGTCTTATTTTTGGGCGTTGTAAAATTAACCGACCAACTTAATCTCAGGTGGTCAGCAGTGGAAGAAACTCTTGAAAATTATGTTTTCAGCAGTTCTGTAAACACATACATTTTTATTTATACTTCACTTTACATTGGTGTGTGTCCGGATGGCTTAAGTGGTTAGAGCGTTCGGCCGTCGTAGCGGAAGGTCCTGGGTCAAATCTCATCGGTGGCAGAGGGATTGTTATCGTGACCGAATGTCGGATACCAGTCGAATCAGCTGTGAATGAGTACCTGAGTCAAATCAGGGTAATTAGAGAGCCTTCAGGAAAGAAGGATGCTCTGTTTGCTCGTCTAAAGTCAATGAATAAGCGGTTTTATGCAATCCATTCTACCATCATCTATTCTCAAAATATTACAACTTGTATTAATGTAGATTCCTAAAGGCTCTTTCCAACAGAACAAGTGCTATTCAGCACACGTATGCCAACTCAGAAAAAAACACTCCTTCAATTAATTTCAGAATTTCATTACACACACCCCAATTTCCAGCTCTTGCAAATCCAACGAACTGAACTGACTAACAACTACTATGACGCACCCTTACAACTGTATCCATACCACGGCGACAGCATGCTGTACAGTAACATAAAGTCTAGAAGAATAATAAAAATAAAATGAACCCACACTCTGCTATTAAACCACCCCATACTTTCAATGTAGCGTCAACTTTTCTTATGAGGGTTGTGATATTGAAATACCAAATGGAAATCCCCTTTGGCTGTGGCAGTTTTATTGCTACGCGGCAGGGGCCTCAGTGTAGTGTAACAGGGTATTGCAATTGATAGCATGTCCGGAAATTACGCCCAGTCAGGGGGAAGGGATGATGTGTGTGTTGAGGAAGGGTGATGAAAGTGGATATAAAAAACATTGGATGTATTTTTTACATTTATGCGTTATCGCATCGGGATTGATTAAAATTGGACAATGCCGCTATAGGTAACATAAATGGAAGGGTTTTGAATGTTCAAAGGATACTTAATGTATAGATGACTGTAGACTGCCATTTGAAAGAGGATACAGGATTTCTTCCACTTTAAGGGCTTGAAAACTTGACGTCATTCTTAACAACTTAGTTTGATAAATCAATTTCAACTTCATGTAAATGAAGAGACACCCAGCATGCAAAATTATATTAAATTGGATCTATTGTGATCACAGCAGCGATCTTTTTTGTGTTTCCGAAAAACTGCACGGCCATTGACTTGACTGTTAGCCAGCAATTCAACTAACAATAACCCAAAAACTTTGCTCTAGAGCTACATAGTTGAGTGAAAATGCTATTGTTGACGCCTGACATACTTTCCCGCCGCGTGAAACGGTCAAAAACTTGGTTTGGAAGAAGTAATTTGAACTCGATTTCTCAAGAAGCTCTTGGCCAGAGACGGAGTGCCTGAAACGAAACCTCACTGAACGCCGTAGACAGTTCCTCTGTGGGCCAGAAGCTCCAGCAACGAGCCGGCGTTAGTGGAAGCAAATTACAAACCTCGTATTGTGACTGCACTGTTTCAAATGTTCATTGACCGGAACCATGGAGTAGTTAGAGCTGGATCGTTATGAAGTTGGCGTAATGGATCGGATTGTTAGAGAGCTCTTGTGAGCTACAACTTGCGGCACACTTAGCTGAGTTTGCTATAATAGATATTTATGCTTGACACCGTGTCTTTTCATTTTCTTTCACGTGCTTCTATGCAAAGATGCAATTACCTTGGATCAGGAGCAATGCACTGATTGGGGTAGAATTCAAGCGAAGGTATCGCCAAAATGGTACTTTAGGCGAACTAACACGGTCAGTTGTCGATTCACACCTTCAGAAGAATTGCATTTCTTGACCTTACATTTTAAATTGCATAATGAGTCTAATTCCAGCATGCACATAATTTTTGTCAGTTGCGTTCTTCCGAATTATGTATAAATGAACATCACGCATTGGCTTGCATTATCGAAGCATTTTCGATTGCTGATTTATTATGACTTGTTATACATGTTACTAACAAACGAACTCTACCTACGGTATAGATTTCCAGCTGGAACAGCATTTTTACATCGATTCGGCACCATTTCTGTATGTTTTTTCTGTTAAGCCCTGGATGAAGTACCGGCTCGCATGGAGCTCTAGAATCTTTTGCTTACTCACGTGGTTCTAAGTGGCCCCAAGTCTTTGAAGTTGAATTGAATTGTGTGCTCTGCTTCCAGTTCATTGTGCTGTATCCATTCAACCGGCAAATTTTCTACGTTTTATTTCTTATTTCATTCATTTGAGTCGCGGAATGCAACCGCTGGACGCCGAGTTAAAATGGATGGCATTCATCCATGCAAGAAAATGCTCTATTATTTTCAATGAACTAGAAAAGCTAACTAGTGTTCATGTAATATTTGGATTACTATTATTAGTTTTGCATGGTATGATTTATATGTATGTATGTTTTTAGAGAGGGTAATGCATTGTGTAACATAGAGTTAGGCTGATGTTTGAAGCGAGGCTCCAGAGAGAAATGTGCCTCTGTGGGACTTCGGACACAAACCGGGAAATATTCGGTAAATGTGGCACACGAAAAAGCCTGTGGCAAGCCAATAGCAATCTTCTGGAAGGACGGTAAACCTTCCTTTGATTCGCATTTCGTTCGAATTTTCTGCATCTTAGGCCACAGAAATAATGGAGACAGATTGACAGATAATAAGGTTTTGTTTTGCACAAAACCTTCAAAAATGGAATATCCCGGTAACCTATAGGAAACTTCAAGCAAAGCTAAGAGTGGCCTGTGGGTAGTCGCTTTGACAACTACTTCGAGATCTGCACTTTGAATCAATAAATTTTTCAGTACAAAAACTGGCAGTACTGCCACACACAAAAACCAGGCTGATGTGTCAAAATGCTAGACCGCTAGTTGGTCGAAGTGATAGCGATCAGGAATGCTCAAAAATGGACTCCTCTATCCCGGCACAACCAGATTACATCCAATAGACCGCGCGGGATTTTTATGTCTTGTTTCACCGGATCATCCTTATCCTTTATCAAAGCAACCAACCAACTCTTTGATTCGTATGATGTATCCACCACCAAACCCTTTTGCGCGGACCAACCCCGCTCAGCTTGTAAATCGTAGTCTCCACCCACACAGTAATCTTCGTAAACCTTTGCTTACTTTCTTCCGAAGATATCCCAATCAAGATCAATATGCCGATGATCTTATCGACTACCACAAGAGAATGATCCTTACAGATATTAGGGTGACACCGAAAGTGGTTTGCGACCTCTAATTATTTTTAATTTCATTTTCTGGACTTCTACTCACCACGGTCTACTTCTACCCAAGAAGCTTATAAATAATCTTTAAACTTTTGGACAACTATTTCATTCTTCACTCTGTGTCCGGATGCTTCAAGTGGTTAGAGCGCTAGGCTGTCGTAGCGGAAGGTCGCGGTTTAAATCTCACTGGTAGCAAAGGGATTTGTTTTCGATGTCGTTCGATGGTTGTCGGATACCAGTCGACTGAGCTGGGAATGATTACCTGAGTCAAATCAGGGTGATAATCTCGGACGAGCGTAATGCCCCCGTAATGACCACATTGCGCCCTACAGTGTACTGTAGTGTACCGTTACGGTCTTGAATGAAGTGCTTGAGTGAACACTTCAAGACCCTGATTTAAGTGGATTTTTGGGCCAGCGATTATTATTATTATTTAATTATTGCAGTTAATTATAATGAAAAACATACCTTTTGGGATTCGAGACTGAAACCAACGAAAGACAACGTGTCCCAGGCTGGACGCGGCTGCAATACTAATTCCTCTCATTTGGTTCACCGACATACTGGTCTATTCACCCAATGGAAACATCAGATTTAATTCGCTTCTTTGTAACAAATGGGGTCAATAATAACCATGTTCAAATAGAAGATAGTGATCACCTCGCTTCAGATCTTTTAAAAAAAAGCCATCAGTGCATTCAAAAATGCATCAATTAGAAGATTCCTAAAAACCTAACTGCCGACAAGTCCATTGACCATTGTTTGTGGAAAGCTGCCAAATGTCTTCGAAGACCACAGTTGCACGATGAATATGAACCTCAATGTAAGTGAAAAAATAAAAATTAATAATTTTTGGAGCTGTTAAAAGAGAATTTCAATTTTGACTACATATGCAAAAGAGCGCCGTTAAAAATATGGTATCCTCCCAAAGGCTCATATTCTACATAATTTTATAAAAAATACCTTCAAATTTCATAATGATCACTTACTCTTGAGCCACTTACTTTTTGAGTCAGAATTTCCGCAAATATGAAAGAAGCCATTTTGAGAAAAACATCATCATCAACGACGCAACAACTGGTATCCGGTCTAGGCCTGCCTTAATAAGGAACTCCCGGTTTTCGGCCGAGGTCCACCATTTCGATATCCCTAAACGTTGTCTGGCGTCCTGGTCTACGCCATCTCTTCATCTGAAGCAGGGTCTCCCTCGTCTTCTTTTTCTACCATAGATATTGCCCTTTTAGACTTTCCGGGCCGGATCCTTCTCATTCATGCGGAGTAAGTGATCCCCCACTGCAACCTATTGAGCGGGATTTTGTACACACCCAGACGGCGATGGTATCGTTCATAGAATTCCTCGTTTTATAGATTACGGAATCGTTCAACCTCTTGGAGGCTTAGAGCGGAACAGTTTTTGCATGCTGAAATAGGGTCTGTTTACTGTCAACAACGTGGATTTCATCGTCGTAGTTTTAATCGGTTGTGATCTTCAACCCCGGATAGGAGAAATTATCAACGTTGTAGTCTCCTATTTTTATTGTTCTTGTTTGACCAGCGCTATTTGATATTATTGCCTCTTTGGGTTTTGGTGCTGACGTTGCAACCATATATTTGGTTTTACTTTCAATAATGTGGAGCCCAAGATCACGCGCCGCTTGTTTGATCTGGGTGAAGGCAGTTTGTACATCTTGGATTGCTGTTCCCATGATTTCGAGGAAAACGGGAGGATGTATAATTAAGTTATTTACATAGCGTTACAAGATTACGTAAGCATATAAAGTAACTATTTCCTGGGTGCCCGAGCCTGTACGCTAAGCGCTAAGCTATCTATGGAATAAGGAAAAGCAATTCTGGAAGCCTGCTTATGTGGTTTCTCCTTTTGCACTCGAAACTCTAACTGCAACCTTGTTCGATTATGCGAAAATACTTATCTATTGGTTTTGATTCGGTTATCGACTCATTGATCGATATGGTACGCAATTTCTTTTTTAGTCAGGACTACTTCGGTTTTCCAGCGTAACCTTGAAATCATCCGCTTAGCCGTCGAAAGCGGACCGGCCAAGCAGACTTGGCATATTGATGCCCTAGGGCGGATCCCAGTGCTACTCCTGACGTGTACTCACATGCATACATACCTTCTCAGATAATCCCTCAATGTCCGTAAGAGATAACTCGGCACGTGGAATGTATTGTCTAGTGTGCCTAGAATGTCTTTCTATCTTCGAATTTTTATATCAAGCGTTATTAGGAGCACCACCCGTCAGTCGATGTACCGCAGGTACGACTTACATATCAGTGTCCACCGTGGATGTCTTGGGGATTTTTGCCTGCAGCACGGCAGCGATTCCATTCCTGATGAACTTTTGGGTACTTTTCCGGCGCTGTTAAGCACACAAAATGGTTGGTATGCAGACGTCAGTTCAGAGTTTGTCGATTAACACGACATCGCCTCCTTACAGCGAAAAGGTAAAATACCCTATTTCAGGCAAGCGTTGAATGCGCCAAGCAATATGTCTGGCCGATGCTGGGACACTAATTTGTATATCTCGGGCGTCAAATCATCGAGACCGGGCGCCTTCTGGTTTTTCATAGAGAGGACTGCCTCTTGCAACTCTTTCATAGAGAAAAGTGAGCAACCCTCGGCGTCTTCCACGCTGCTGTCATTGTTTCGTACGGGTGTGCAGGGAAAAGTTCGCGTACAATACGCCCCGATTTTTCCGGTAACCAGTTTATAATCGAGTCCCCACAGATCTCTATTCACCTCGACCATCACGTCCTTTTAACATTGAGCTTTGCTTCTGTTTATCGTGCTGCGGAGACTTCTTTTAGCTGACCTGTACTCATATCATTTTCATCGTTTAGGCGTTGTGTCAATCGGATGAGTTTTGGCAATTTCTGCCGCCCACCAATACTTAGAAAATCTGCCACATCTCGATGCGATGAGTATGGCAGCCTCGCAGGTTGTCGTTATCAGGTTCATAACTGAATTTACGGCAGTGTCAGTTAAAGCGTTGGGGATAAATGTCTCCCGAGTGCTCAACCATTATGAGGTATAAATTTCCCCAGCTGATAGGGCACTCGACAATTTCAGTCGCTACTTGATTTTTCCGAGGGCTAGGTGATCGACCATACAAGAGCCATACAAACCGTAGAGCCTTGCCTCGAAATTGGGGAAAAGAGGAATTACCCGGAGTAGGTTGAAGTCTGAGAGCAATTTATTATACTCCCGTTGAATTATTTCTGCAGACGTTGTTGGGCGAACGATATGGTCTTGATCACTCCGTTAGTTTTTTCTTGTCTGATATTCTCTCGCGGATGAGAGCGAAGGCAACTCACGAGAGACCGCAGGATCCCACAGGGACTACTTGAACTGATTTTGTTCACCACCACTCAAATTTTTCCATTCTTCTCTGATGTCGCTAAATCTATCGATACGATTTGATTTCAACTCCAAAACTCGACTCCCGCCCCGGTCGGATGATTTGTCAGCCCTCTCTAGTTCATCTTCAATTTATGTAGTGGAATTGCTATGATTTTAGGATTGTCGGGATGTTAGGAATGCCAAGTTGTTGATAAAAATTTCAAAGTGGAGTTGATGATACGTTGATAATTGAAATTGAAATTATGGATGTGAGGTCAGGACGGATAAGGGGTTCAATTTCCCCCTGGGATAATAAAATGACAAACAATGGTACATATATTGAAAAAGAGCAAATATTGTATGTAAATCAATATTAGTATTTTCTTCCGTAGTAAGCAAAAAGCCCACGGACCCTCTTCCCGCCCAACCGTAGTTCCGGATTTTTTCGTGCTGTTTTTCAACAGTGTTCCGGTCCAACGGTACGGCTACATCGATTATAAAGCACGCTCGTTCTTCCTTCAGAAGCAGAACTAGATCGGGTCTGTTATGATTAACACTGTGGTCGGTGGCAATAGTGTGATCCCACAATAGTTTGACCCGATCATTTTCCAAGATTCTCTGCGGAGTATACTTATAGTAAGGATGGTAGGTTGCCACTAAGTTATACTTCTTTTCTTCCGTAGTAAGCTATATATATATATATATAAGCTATATATATATATAGTTCAAAAAGCCCACGGACCCTCTTCCCGCCCAACCGGACCGAGGGGCGACCAACCTAAGAATGGGCTGAAGGCAACATCCAAAGGCCCGCATCACAGCGATGATGCGTTTTAACGCAAAGTGTGTGCGACCATGCGAAAATGTATTACTACATCCCGATTGTCGCAAACACTTCAGCCAATGACGCGGAGGTCCTACACTACAGAGACATGGATCTTATATTGAAGACAGTGCGGATGAAGACTGAAACCCATTAGGTCAGATTGTTACCGAACAGGACTCTTCGGACTATAGCACAGGTTGCAAGGATAACTGCTTTTTGCATCTCCATGTATAGTCCAGCCCTAAGATCGAGCGTTTTCAGCGCTTTATGTAAGTTCTGCGGGACTAATCCCGTCGCTGAAATTATACACTGGGACTACTTCGATCTTTTGTAGTCTCCAAGTCTGCTTCATATCATCTGCCAAGGGGCCGTAGTTCCGGATTTTTTCGTGCTGTTTTTCAACAGTGTTCCGGTCCAACGGTACGGCTACATCGATTATAAAGCACGCTCGTTCTTCCTTCAGAAGCAGAACTAGATCGGGTCTGTTATGATTAACACTGTGGTCGGTGGCAATAGTGTGGTCCCACAGTAGTTTGACCCGATCATTTTCCAAGATTCTCTGCGGAGTATACTTATAGTAAGGATGGTAGGTTGCCACTAAGTTATACTTCAACGCAAGGTTTTGATGGAGAATCTTGCAGACGGAGTTATGACGATTGGTGTACTCGGTACCGCTCAACATCCTGCACGCAGATGTTATGTGCTGGATGGTCTCCTCTTCACAGTTGCATAACCTACAACTGGAGTTGGTGATTGAGGAGTCGTGAAGAATGTACCGTTTATAATTTTTTGTTGGGAGCGAAGCATCCTGAATTGAAGTTAGGAATTCTTCGGTCTCATAGAAAAGTACACCATTTGTCAACCATTTGTTGGAGGCTTCGATGTCAATGCCTGACAACAACAAATTTTTTATATGACCTCCGTGAATGGGTTTCTCTTTCCACATGTCGATCTTCTGTTGGACTGAAGTAACATTCGACATGGGATCCCATTCTCTGCTTCTCAAGTTCAAAGGAGATAATTTATTATCTGCCATGACGGTAGCCTGATGTATTTGGCTAGAGGATTGTTTCTCATAGAAAAACTCACGAAGAGAATGCACTTGATTGTAGTGCATCGTTTTTAAATCAAGTACCCCCCTTCCTCCCTGATGACGTGGGATAGTGATCCTCAATTTTTCGGCAGCTCTATTGTGCATGTTGTTGTTTGCGAGAACTACCCTTACCCGTCTATTGATAGATTCTAAATCAGTATTACTCCACTGTATCACACCGAAAGTGTATAGAAGGACGGGAATGGCAAAGGTGTTGATTGCCATGATTTTATTTTTCCCGTACAGCTCAGTTTTAAGGACAAGATCCAGACGCCGCTCAAATTCCCCCAGCAACTTAGATTTAATTATTGCACCACCGCAGGTGTTGTTGCTTGCAATATGCCGAGGTATTTGTAGACGTCGTCCGAATCCATGCCCTCAATTCGGATGTTATTTTGGCTGTATCCTTCGTTGTCGGTGTGTTTTCCCCGAACAATTGTTTTTATGCGACATTTCTCCAAACCCAACTGCATGCCGATATCCCTGCTGAACTGGATGGTGATGTCCAGCAAGTAGCGAAGTTGGTTCTCGTCTTTGGCATACAATTTGATGTCGTGAATGTACATCAAATGACTTAATGTACATTTCGACAATATGCCATGCTTGACTTGGAACCCGTATTTGCTTTCATGCAAAAGATGGGATAGCGGATTCAAAGCCAAACAAAACCACAGTGGGCTTAAAGAGTCGCCTTGGAAAATGCCACGCCTGATTGGTATCTCTCCTGATGTTTGCGAAGATACCGATAGCTTCGTGCTCCAATTCTTCATTACTGTTCTCAGTAGAAGAACGACATTCGGGTTGATTTTATACAAGCGTAACACTTGTAGTAACCACGAATGTGACATGGAGTCAAAGGCTGATCTATAATCGATGTAGGCTATCGAGATGTTTCGTTTTTGGTGGACAGCCTGCTTTTCAGCTACCGTATCGATTATAAGCTGTTCTTTGCAGCCTCGGGAGCCTTTTGCGCATCCTTTTTGCTCCTCAGCTATCAAGTTATGAACATCAAGATGTTTTGAGATGTTCGCGCGCAGAACTGAAGTGAAGACCTTGTAGATGGTAGGAAGACAAGTAATTGGTCGACATTTTGAAGGGCAAGAGACACCCTGTTCCTTGGGGATGAGGAAAGTTATCTCCTTGGTGAAAAATGGTGGAACTAAATCAGGATCGGCAATCATCTGATTAAATTGATTTGCCAATATCCTGTGAGTGCTCTTGAACCGCTTCAGCCAGAAGTTGTGAATCTTGTCAACTCCTGGCGCCTTCCAGTTACCTGCCTTGTCAAGGGCTGCTTTAACGTCGACTTCAGTTACGTCAGGCATGGTCATTTCGGGGAGGGCCTCGCATGAACGCATAAAGTGTGGGAGCCACGCTGCTTCTAAATTGCAACGGCTGGATTCGCTCCAAACACTTCTCCAGAAGTCTTCTGCCTGATCCAGATTGAGGTTACTTTCCCTACCTGAGTTGATGAGATTTTTGTAGAATCCTCGTTGGTTCTGGAAGAACAAGGTGTTGTCTGTCCTTCGCTGAAAGCTTTTCTGATACCTACGGATGCGATTGGAGCATACCACAAGTTTCTGCTTCAGCACCTCGAGGATTTCTTCGATTGGCATATCATTGGACAGATGGCAGTTTCCAATGATGTTCGCAACGCATCTGTGCACTCTTGGTGATGGATTTCCAAGGAGTGCTTGCGTCACACGACCAATCTCCTTTCTCAACTTTTCGACTCTTTTGTTTAGTCGAAACACCCAGAACGGTAAAGTCCCTCTGCGCATACCTCTGTTATTCGCTCTAAGATGTTGGTTATGGAGACGAATAACCGTGGCAGCTGCAACGTAGATCAGGCTGTGAACCTCTGTAGCAGTAGTCTCGCTAGCCAAACGATCAGCCAAACTTCTGTCAACGGCAGCAATGATGTTAGTAGTTGCCGAAGTAAACTTCAGTTTTGGGATCTTTGGCCTAGCGTCTGGGAGAATCCCAGCATACTCTGTGAATGCGACCTGGAATGCGGTCAAAGCCTCATTATAAATTGGGTCGACATCCCCAGTTACTAAGCTTCTCCTGACTACTGGATTCATGGAGTGCCTTACAGGTGGAGTACTTGTGTTACTCCTTTGACTAGTCCGGTAATTTGATGACTCCAGCCCGAGCTCAAGTGAAACCTCTTGGAAGATTTGTTGCCTAGTTGGTAAGGCAACTCGGTTGTTATTCACTATCACCCGGTACTGGTTGATGACGTTCTGTTCCGGAACATGACTTAGCTCCGGAAATCGGGTTATGAACGCGTCATGTAGTCGATGTCTGTACCCTGATGGATTCCGTTCCAAATCCGTGACACGGTAATAGGCGCGGACGATAAATTCGTTGAGTTCGTTCGTCCAAACCATACGACGCCTAGGTCTCCCGTCCCTGGTGGTTGACGGCATAACCGCCAAAACATCCAAGGGCGAAGAGCCGCTCTGATGTTGTTGAACGACCCTTAACCGTGTTGGGTACTGTCTTCGTGTCCCTGGGGTCCCATTAAGAGAATTTAAATTATTTTCCCCAATTTTGTTCCCACGAGTATTGGGGAAGCAGTCAACCCTGCAACAGAGCCCCAATGTTGCAATGCCCCATGGTTACCTCCAAAGGTAGGGAAGGTATTTGGAGGGGAGCCGCTGAAATACAGTGTAACGTCACTGCAATTCATCCGATAGGCGCGTCGATCCCTTCACCCCGGATTACGGATTTGTTAAGGAGGTTTACTCCCCCTGAACGGGAAGAATCGGTAAGGGAGGACGAACACAAAGGGAAACGTTCTGCTTGTCCGCGGCTACTTATTTACAAGATTAACTTGCGATATTCGTAGCTGACCCGGTGGGTCATGTCATTATCCGCAACCCATGACACGCGCCTGGTCGCATGCAGCTCTGCGTTTGCAACTCAGGTGAGGATAAACCTGGTACGCCAGGTAAGCTATTATTATCAAAAAGCCCACGGACCCTCTTCCCGCCCAACCGGACCGAGGGGCGACCAACCTAAGGATGGGCTGAAGGCAACATCCAAAGGCCCGCATCACAGCGATGATGCGTTTTAACGCAAAGTGTGTGCGACCATGCGAAAATGTATTGCTACATCTCGATTGTCGCAAACACTTCAGCCAATGACGCGGAGGTCCTACACTACAGAGACATGGATCTTATATTGAAGACAGTGCGGATCAAGACTGAAACCCATTAGGTCAGATTGTTACCGGACAGGACTCTTCGGACTATAGCACAGGTTGCAAGGATAACTGCTTTTTGCATCTCCATGTATAGTCCAGCCCTAAGATCGAGCGTTTTCAGTGCTTTATGTAAGTTCTGCGGGACTAATCCCGTCGCTGAAATTATTACTGGGACTACTTGGATCTTTTGTAGTCTCCAAGTCTGCTTCATATCGTCTGCCAAGGGGCCGTAGTTCCGGATTTTTTCGTGCTGTTTTTCAACAGTGTTCCGGTCCAACGGTACGGCTACATCGATTATAAAGCACGCTCGTTCTTCCTTCAGAAGCAGAACTAGATCGGGTCTGTTATGATTAACACTGTGGTCGGTGGCAATAGTGTGATCCCACAGTAGTTTGACCCGATCATTTTCCAAAACAGAAAACAAAGTCGGGTTAGTTACACTATATATAGCTCAAGAACGACTGGTCCCATTTTGATATTTGATTTGTTGGATTTGTCTTCGATCCGAATAGCTATGCTATTAAGACGTCATTAAAATAGATACTTTTCTAAGATTTTCCTTTTCAAGGTTTTGTGTGAATCCGATGTCTGTCCGTCCGTCGGTTGACCTGTCTATCTGTCTGTCACACCCGATTTACTCGGAAACGGCATGATCGATTGTCACGAAATTAGGTCAGAATGTGTGGTCTGTGAATCCCTTTACATATAGCTAGTGGCGCTATTTTGTGTTGACTTCACTTTTGGTTAATGGTCCCATATTTGATGTCGAGTGAAACGTAGGGGAATGAGGGGTCAAAATATGACACCCAAAAAGTGTAACAGGTGTCGTTCTCAGAACCTATCCAACCGAAAAATCTTAAAAAAAGATCACAGTGGAAACGGAATGTAGACCTCAAAATATATGCCGTTCAGATATCCGCCTAAATAAAGTTAATAATAGTATATTACCATATTTTAGAAATTCAGCCGGAGACCCCCCTTAAATAAAAAATTTGGCATAAACATAAATTATAGCATAAGGTTACTATTATTAACAAAGTTATCCAAGGTGAAAATTTTATATTTTATGTGAATTTCGTGCACTCTAAAGTATGTAAGACGTCATCATAACATATCAATTCGTCAATACCAAAGCAAACTCAACTCCTACCACTGGCGGGTTTCAGGGAAACATTTCGTTAGTTTTCTAATCATTTATATATCAATATCAATTGCTCGAGACAAATATACGTATGTATTTATATGTCTATGCTAATGAAGCTTTGGAGTAGTGCCTAGTTCAGATAGATATATTTGTACATTAAACTAGCGGTATTCAATATACGTTCTGTATATGGGTTACGTATGCGTACGATTAATTTAAAAAGGTGCATGTATGTCTGTGTACAGTATCCGGTAATATGCAATGTTTGTTTGTTTAGAGTGAGTATAATATCTATAGGTGTAACACTTATATCTTGCAGTCTGAAAAGGGGCATGAAGGAATATTTTGGGTTTTTAGCCATATATGGATGAAAAAATTTGCGCAGAAAGTTTCTCACATAAGATGAACCTTTTATACCAGCACCAGCTTCCGGTATTCCGACTTGTTTAAGGTTTTGTGTGAAACAAAATCTTATAAGAATCGATACGATATCTGTCTGTCCGTTTGTCTGCCTTTTTTTCTGCCGATATAAGGTGGAAAGCTTCAAAAGCTACCGCTGGCTCCTGCCTCTCCATCCATTCTCCCCGCGGCTAGATCAGAATGTATTCTGCGTTCGTGTTAACATTCGAGTTTCTCTCTCTCTCTTTTCGACTTCGATCCATACCCCTTTGCTTTCACTACATGTTGCCTTATAATGTAAAGAGCTCCCCGGTTGTAGCTTCTAATGCAGCCCCTTTGGCTGTGTTGTGCGTCCTCTGCAATATTCGGGCACTTTGGGCATATGGCGAATAATCGTGTCCAAATTGAGAAATATGCTCGAAAGCCTGCTCTTTGTGCCTCTGCGAGTCCAACGGCCTTTTTCTGACTCATCCCACTTCTCGTGCCATTCCGCGATAATTTCAGTTCGTACAAATTGTCGCCGGCGGGCAGGAGATTTTCCGGTTTGATACAGTCGATCGTATAGTCGTTGTCTTTTCTTTCGCGGGAATCTCAATTGGGATCATCCTTGCTGTCACGCAACTGCTTCATCGGATATTGTCCTGTAAGTGCAACATATTCGGAGTGCACTTTTGCGCTACGCAGCTCTAATCTTGCTCTTATTTGTTGTATTTTTCAGTGCATCTACCCAAACTGGCGTTGCATACAGTAGGACCGATCTGAACTTAAACGCAGGCTTGGAATGAATTGTCTGTGTTCATGGACGGGCACTTTCTGCGCTGGGTAATAAGTACTACTTCCGTCTTAAGTTCTGCGAGCTGTGGACTAGCATTTTCTAACCAGGATTTAATGTCATAGACTGCTTTATTTGCATAAAGCTCGACTTCTTCGAGGAGGCGTGCAACAATCGTCACACCAATGTCGTCCGCGAAACCAGTGGAGGACACCCCAGTAGGAAGATCTAGCATGAGTACTCCATTATACATAGTAACCCAAAAGAGTGGTCCTAGGGCGGACCATTGTGGAACTTCGCATATCGTTTGATATAATTTCATTCCTTCATCTAATTTGCAGCAGCTTGTTGATTAACAAGTTGGCAACAATACCGACCAGGTACTTCGGTACGCCCAAGCTGATTAGGGATTCAAGTATCTTGGCCCATTTAGCCGAATTGAATGTGGTGAATGCCCCGGAAAATATATTTGGTGCAATTTTCACTGCTGCCTATTGGGGATGCTATCCAAGCCAGGTGCTTTATTACCAACTATTTTTTCCGTAACTTCGGCGGTGCCTATCTCGACAGTGAGGAGGTTAGCGGTACTCACATTCTGTGGGAAAAGATCCGTTACTATTCCATTAAGCAGATTAGGGCAAGAAGCCGGTGGGCAGCGTTTGCCTTTGACTTTCAATATTATTGTCTTATAGCCGCATCTGTCTGTCTGTCACACCCGATTTATTCGGAAACGGCTAGATCGATTGTCACGAATTTTGGTGAGAGCATTTGGTATCTGAATTCCTTTGCATATAGCGCCATTTTGTATTGATTTTGAAGGGGCCACATTTTTTTCATTGAATATAGGCACGTGGGGTACCAAATGAAAGGGCTAAATTAGTACTTTTAGAAACTGGTCCCATATCTGATATCGTAGGGGAGTGAGGGTTCAAAATATGACCTTCAAAAAGTGACAGATCTTGTTCTCAGAACGTATCCAACTGAAAAATCCGAAAAAAATCACAGTAGTGTATCTAAACGAAATCGAGAGCGCATCTCGTTCCCGAGCACCAGCCTCCGGTATTCCGATTTATTTACAATTCATCAGCGAATAGTAATTTTAAAGAAGTGAGTTGTCGTTTGTCTTTATAATCCCATCGACAATCATTCCAATCGATGATTTTGGTCTCCGTGTTTGGTTTTCCAGACGAATTTGTTCTTAATTCAATTCGAATTTGCTGCTCATTTTATTCTGGTCAATCATTCTAATGTGGAATTCTATTTTCGATTTAAATGCGGTTTTGATAATTTTCCTTGAATGCCTTCTGACAATATTTGTCGTGTTTTTGTGGTTGGAGGTTGTGTTAGATACCATTTTGGTCCATTAAAGTTCGGTGGCGAAGCATCTGGATTGTGCTGTGGCGAGGTTGGCGTTGCTCCCATTGCCATTCCATTCATTGCTCTGTGACGAAACATCAGAATCAGGATATTTTCAATCCAACACTCAAAGATACAATTGATGTTTCGACTTCATTTTGTGCGGAAATTATCGATGGAAAATTTGGTTATCTGGCTCCGATTGAATTGAGTTTTCCTGGTTCCCATATAGTTCCTTCTCTTGATTTCCAGGATATTTTACCTGCTTAGACTGAAGAATGTGATCGTTAAGCTTAATTGGGGTTAAATTCGTTTCTTCTTTTTTTTTGTAAAATAGCAAATATGAGACTAAATTCCAAGATTCTAAGAATATGGGTATTCGCTGGTAATTTTTCTTTAATTTTGTAGATATGTCAGATTATATCAAAGGTCTGCGCGAAGGCAGAAATATCGCAGAACAATACTTCTTATCTTTCAAAACATTGTGTCATGAAGTATAATGAAATAAAATACAACCCATTAAACAAAACACAATGAGCAACTTAATATGAAAATATAAATTAACATCAAAAACAACTCATTAGCCTACCAAATATGTCATCAGCAAGCGATTCACATTGCATTCCCACCATTCATTCATTTAACGCAGTCAGAGTGAAGCATGATCCTCAAACAATATTTACAATGAAAGTGGATGGCTCCGCAAGTATGTACAATTGCAAAGTCGAAAGATACAAAATGCACAATGACCGGTGCATTTGAAAATATAGAAAAACAACAAATCAGTAGTGGAAATCTGTTTAGGTAGAAAACTAGTTAAGTAAGCATCTTAGAATTATATTTAAGGAAGAGTGTTTGTTAATAAACCGCGGATCGTACCTGAACCTACCACCACCTTTTATTTGCTATTCTAATTTGAAGGGCAGTTTCTGGGGTTCCCCTAGATTAGCAGTCTCCAGGCCAGTGTTACAGCGCCTTTCGCTCTACAAGTCGAGGTTTAGCTTGAACCAGAGCTATAGTACTTCCGTTCGCTCCTAACTGCTTGGTTCAGAAACCTCAATCGTGTATTAGGATTACCTCCACTATTAGCCAAGTCTAGCCGAATCCATTATATAACATATGTATACTAGTTAAATCCAGTAGACGTTGCTCTGGGGATTTTCTTCAAGTATCGAAACTCGCCTGGCAAAGTATCACTCGGTCTAATGCACGAGCTGATGAACGCCGCGTCATCTGTGACGGTCCTGAAGGCGGAACATACCCTTGATGAGTAGCCTGAAAGTATGTCGCGACCTCCCTACATTCAGCATCTTTCTCGCTAGAGCCATACTGGTTTTTCGCAAGTATACTCCACGTGCTGCTTAAAATTGAGCTTCGCAGCTATCACCGCTCCCAAGTATTTGTTGGCCGGATTGGAAGTGACGATATGATTTCTAATGCGGGCGTAAATTCTATTAGCGCGCTTAGTGATGAGGACAGCTTCCGTCTCCTTTTCCAGGTGTGCCACCGCAGCACCAAGCAACCCTTAACAGTATTGATTGCTTCGCATGAGTACAATTCAGCATCTTTGCGAAGCTTTGCAACCACAATCAATGCTAGGACTCGGCGTAGGCCTGCTCTGGAACCAGAAGATTAAGTCCATCGTTGTACACGATGTTCCACGTAAGTGGGCCCAGTACCGACATGTGGGGCACCCGCAGGTACAAAGTACGCCTGGGGTCCAACATCGGTGTCATACTAGGGCATTCGTTCTAGCAAGTAGCTATAAACAATAGAATCGAAATATGTGGGAGCACTAATCGTCACTTGAGTCTTTCGTATAAGGCTCCAATGGCATTCCTTGCGTCCAGGGTTATTACCACTAATATTTTCTGGTGCTACCCTTTCCGTGAATTTTCTGTTAAGCTAGTAACGAATTTGTTGACATCAATGGATTTTACGGAACTGATACTGCCGATCTGAAAGGCCTCCTTTCTTCTCGAGAATCGGGAATAATCTATTGTAAATTACTCGCTCCAGCACTTTCCGCATAGTATCTAGAAGACATGAGTATATAGGAGGATGGTTCACTTGGAGGTTTACCAGCCTTAGGCAATAGTACCAGCTTCTGCCACTTTCATGATGTAGGAAAGATCATGCATGCCTTTCGGTTACAGATCTCCAGAAGTTGGTCCTTGCTGATCGCCGGAATTGACATCACATTTCACTTTCTGGTTGGGGGAATAACCCGGGGGTTATTTTTAACAAGAGGGTAAGTCTCTCAATAATCCTATCCCGTTCCGTGAAGGTACATGCCCTTTAAGGCTGGTCCAGTCACACCTCTATGAATGTTTGCTAATACATCGGCCTCGCAGACCATCATGAAATTCTTTTCGATTTTGGCTTTCGGCGTGCGGGTATCCTGTCGTGTGCCTCTCTCCATAGCTCAAAGGTGATTAATTACCTGGTGGTCTTTGTTCGCGAACTCCTTACTAACTTAATAATAATAATAATAATAATAATCGATGGCGCAACAGTCCATATTGGCCTTGAAGTGAGTTAGAGCAGCACTGCGCTTGCCCGGAATTATTACCTTGAATTGACCCAGGTACTCATTCACAGCTGAGTCGATCGGTATCCGACATTCAGTCACGATAACAAATCCCTCCACGACCAATGAGATTTGAACCGCGACCTTCCACTACGACAGCCTAACGCTCTAACCACTTGAGCCCTTCGGACATTTCTCACTAACTTGCCAGATTATATTATGTGACAGCAGCCGGGCTAACAAAAATGTAGATCTCGTTGGTTAGTATAATAGTATATATAACTGGGCAAATCATCATCATCATCATCAACGGCACAACAACCGGTATCCGGTCTAGGCCTGCCTTAATAAGGAACTCCAGACATCCCGGTTTTGCGCCGAGGTCCACCAATTCGATATCCCCAAAAGCTGTCTGGCGTCCTGACCCACGCCATCGCTCCATCTTAGGCAGGGTCTGCCTCGTCTTCTTTTTTCTACCATAGATATTGCCCTTATACACTTTCCGGGTGGGATCATCCTCATCCATACGGATTAAGTGACCCGCCCACCGTAACCTATTGAGCCGGATTTTATCCACAACCGGACGGTCATGGTATCGCTCATAGATTTCGTCATTGTGTAGGCTACGGTATCGTCCATCCTCATGTAGGGGGCCAACAATTCTTCGGAGGATTCTTCTCTCGAACGCGGCCAAGAGTTCGCAATTTTTCTTGCTAAGAACCCAAGTTTCCGAGGAATACATGAGGACTGGCAAGATCATAGTCTTGTACAGTAAGAGCTTTGACCCTATGGTGAGACGTTTCGAGCGGAACAGTCTTTGTAAGCTGAAATAGGTTCTGTTGGCTGACAACAACCGTGCGCGGATTTGATCATCGTAGTTGTTATCGGTTGTGATTTTCGACCCTAGATAGGAGAAATTGTCAATGGCCTCAAAGTTGTATTCTCCTATCCTTATTCTTCTTCGTGTTTGTGTTTGACCAGTGCGGTTTGATGTTGTTGGTTGATTCGTCTTCGGTGCTGACGTTGCCACCATATATTTTGTCTTGCCTTCATTGATGTGCAGCCCAAGATCTCGATCTGGATGAAGGCAGTTTGTACATCTCGGGTGGTTCTTCCCATGATGTCGATATCGTCAGCATAGGCCAGTAGTTGGGTGGACTTGAAGAGGATCGTACCTCTTGTATTTACCTCGGCATCGCGGATCACTTTCTCGAGGGCCAGGTTAAAGAGGACGCATGATAGGGCATCCCGTTGTCGTAGACCGTTGTTGATGTCGAATGGTCTTGAGAGTGATGCTGCTGCTTTTATCTGGCCTCGCACATTGGTCAGGGTCAGCCTAATCAGTCTTATTAATTTCGTCGGGATACCGAATTCTCTCATGGCCGTGTACAGTTTTACCCTGGCTATGCTATCATAGTCGGCTTTAAAGTCGATGTATAGATGGTACAACTGGTGTCCATATTCCAACAGTTTTTCCATCGCCTGCCGCAGAGAGAAAATCTGATCTGTTGCTGATTTGCCTGGAGTGAAGCCTCTTTGGTATGGGCCAATGATGTTCTGGGCGTATGGGGCTATCCGGCCTAGCAAGATAGTGGAGAATATCTTATAGATGGTACTCAGCAACGTGATACCTCTATAATTGCTGTACTGTGTGATATCTCCCTTTTTATGTATGAGACAGATAATGCCTCGTTGCCAATCGTCAGGGATTGATTCGCTGTCCCATACCTTGAGCACAAGTTGATGAACCACTTGGTGTAACTGGTCGCCTCCATATTTAACTAATTCGGCTGTAATTCCATCGGCTCCTGGCGACTTATGATTTTTTAGCCGATGAATTGCACGGACCGTTTCTCCTAAACTTGGTGGTGGCAGTATTTGTCCGTCGTCTTCAGTTGGCGGGACCTCCAACTCGCCGATGTTCTGGTTGTTTAGTAGCTCATCAAATTACTCAACCCATCGCTCTAATATGCCCATTCTACCGGAAATCAGATTTCCCTCTTTGTCTCGGCAGGATGAGCATCGAGGTGTATAAGGTTTCATCCTGCTGACTTGTTGGTAAAACTTCCGCGCCTGGTGCGGTTGCTCCCTGTACTTTTCTAGTTCACAGACTTGTTGGTTCTCCCAGGCTTCCTTTTTCCGTGTGTGAAGTCGTTTCTCCGCTCGACGGAGTTCGTGATAAGTCTCTGCGTGTGCCCGCGTTCTTTGAGAATGCAACATTACTCGGTATGCAGCATTCCTCCGTTCCGTTGCTAGCTTACATTCATCGTCAAACCAGCCGTTCCGACTCCTTTTGCGGCTGGGGCCAAGTATGTTTGTGGCCGTATCCATCATAACGTTCTTCAGGTGATTGTGAAGATCATTTGTTGATGCTTCATCTCCAGGTCCTCTGTTGACTGCGGTTATTGCGGCATCCATTTCCCTCTTATAGGTGTCGTGGAGGGTTGTGTTGTGAATGGCTTCAGTGTTCACTCTCACCTGATTGTCAGAGGGGATTCTAGGTGGTATTGTTATTCGAGCTCGGAGCACCATGCCAACGAGATAGTGATCCGAGTCTATATTGGCCCCCCTATATGTTCTGACATTCATCAAGGCTGAGAGGTGGCGGCGTTCGATCAATACGTGGTCAATTTGGTTGAAAGTGGTCCCGTCTGGAGAGGCCCACGTATGTTTGTGGACCGCTTTCCGCGCAAACCAGGTACTTCCAACAACCATTTCGTGTGACCCTGCTAATTGAATTGTCCGCAGTCCGTTATCATTTGTATTTTCGTGTAAGCTATGGGAGCCAACGTATCGCCTGAATACGGGCTCCTTCCCTACTTGGCTGTTAAAATCCCACACACATCTGAAGCATCCAGCTTCTAGTTTCCTGATTTGTTAGAATTTTTGCATATGGTAGATTTCCCTTGCTGGAGATTTTAAATGACTGTGGGAGAATTCGAACTTTTGGTTTCATTTTCGCCATTTTCGTAGGAAATGCTACAAAGACAGTGCCGCGCCAGGTTGCAGCAGCGTGTGGGATTCTCACCCACTAAAACCACTCCCACTTTCTCCTTTTTCCTTCTCCGCGGGACCGCCGCAAAGCATTACTTCGCGGGGTGGATTGCGCTTTAAGCGACCATGCCCTCCGTTCTTCGCGTCCTCCTTGCGCGCTCCGCTCTTTCAAGTTCCTCTTGTGTTGTTTTGATTGCGGAGTTCACCGCACACCAGTTTCCCTCCGATTTCAACATTTCCTCGACGATGTTCTGTGGGCTCAGGTTGGTTTTCAGGGAGTCTTCCAGACTCTTCCTTTCTGAGAGAAATCGTGGACAGTGGAACATAACATGCTCCCCCGTTTATCCGGGGGGAAGAGCGCCATCACGATATCGAGCAGAAGATGCGGGCAGGCCAATTGTGGTGTTCGCCCTCTCATCTTCTTCATAACTATCCTGTATGTTGTTCCTCAGGGACTTTGGTCTGCCTCTGTGCAAAGTTCCTTGAAGCATTCTCGTTTGCTGGTCCGTATAGCCTGCTTAAGCCTACCTGGAAGGTTCACATATGCTAGCCGTTTCTCGTCGAAGTCTGGTCTTGCTCTAGATCGTTGGCAGATTCCTCTAGCACGAAAACATGCAACTCGTAACACCGCGATCTTTTCATTTCACCAATAGTTTGAGCGCCTTTTTGCGAGAACTCGCATAGCAGCGTCGGATGCTCTCGTTATGCGTCCCATCATTTGCTCTACCTTTTCCGTAGCCACACCATCGGGACTTTGGCCTCCCAATAGCATCTCTATGAATGCATCCTCCTCAAGTCCTTTCACGGATCAGCCCCGGTTTCCAGCCTCACGGGAATACACATCGACGCATGGCCCATATTCTATCTGGAGGAAAATCGCCTGGTGGTCGCTATTTGTCTGTCTGTCTGTCACACCCGATTTATTCGGAAACGGCTAGACCGATTGTCACGGAAACTGGTGAGATTATGTAATCTGGTGTTCCCTTTACATGTAGTAAGTGGCGCCATCTTGTGTTAAGTTTTAAGGGGGGCCCCATACATGTGAATGGAGGGTGCAAATTTTTTTTTTCACAGAATGTAGCCATGTGTGGTATCAAATGAAGGGTCTCAATTAGTACTTCTGGAAACTGATTCAACATTTGATATTGGGTGAAACATAGGGGAGTGAGGGCTCAAAATATGACCCCCAAAAAGTGTAACAGATCTTGTTTTCAGAACCAATCCAACCGAAAAATTTGAAAAAAATCACAGTGGTGCATTTCTACGAAATCTAGGCCTCAACATACATCCGGTTCCGATATCCGCACAAATAAAGTTAATAGCAGTATATTTCCACATTTTAGAAATTTACCCGGCGCCCCCCAAATATTCATCCCGGAAGTACAAAATTGGCAAGCGTGTAATGCAGAACATAATGCATAGTTTGGTCAAGTTTGAAGAAAATCCAACTATTATTAACAAAGTTATAGGGGATGAAACTTTACCTCCATGACATCATCATCACATATCAATTCGTCAATACCACAACAAAATGAGTTCCTATGAATTGGGTCCCAGAGAATTATTTTGTTTTAGGTTTTTAGTTACTTGTCAACCAGACATGTGTGTATATAGATATATAATATATGCGTGCTAATGAACTTTGCGTGTAGTGCCTAATTCAAATAGATATAAGAGGTAAATCGGAAATATGGGTACGATCAATTTATATACGTGCATATATCTGTTCAGCATTCGGAAATAGGCAGTTTGTTTGTTTAGGGTGAGCGTAATATCTATGTCTGTACTATGTACGTATGTCTCGTAGTTTGGAAAAATAAGAAGGAATATGTTGGATTTGTAGCTATATACGGATAGAAAAATGTGGGTTGAAATTTCTTACATAAGATGAACACAAAACCTTTATACCCGAAGCGCGAGCTTCCGGTATTCCGGCTTGTTACTTATTACCTTGACCCATCCAGCGTTTCCATGTCTACTGGGTTTCGTTTCACTAGCTGACAGTTCCATTTGGGCTACATATTTTTCCCCTCTTCCGGACTTCTGGTTCTATTTGTTGGAATGTATTTTTAATATTTTATGTAAAACAAAACCTTATTAAAATAGGTTTACTCTCTCTGTTTGCCTGTCACACTTATTATCTCAGAAACGGTTACTCTAATTGATACGCAATTTGAGTTTAGCCGTATTGGGTATCGAAAGAAGGCCTTTGCCGAAGATTAGTTGGTGGTTGGTTGATCTGGAAAGGGTCAGTTACTTCAAGGATCCTTTCTCAGAAACTACCCAATCCAATTATCTCGAAAAATAGCCTCAAATACTTTTCATATCGATACCCGTTTAAATGAAGTTAATAATATCGTATTGCCATGTTAATTAAAAGTATATTTAGAAATTGACTGGGATCGCTTCTTAAGTTCAACCTAGAATCATCAAATTTTGCAGTAGTAAAGGCTACACTGTAGACCACAATACTACCAAGTTTGGTGGAAATAGCACTATTATGGGTAATTGAAATTACTATATTATTAAATTTTTATATTATTTGTTATTTATTAAAGTATAAGTTTTAATAAAAATTAGTTTTTTTCTCCTCGGTCCTTTTGTCTTGAACTGACGTGATATCGAAAAACAATTTTTGCTGCACAAACATTAGGAGCTAGATACAAATGGGGCAAATGCCAACGCAAATATGCTTATATAAGCAATATAATACCTGAAGCGTTTAGCTTCCAGTATCCCGAATTGTTTCGTTTTAAGCGCCTGTTGATTTCGTAGAGGTTTCCTTCTTTGAAGCTAAATCGCCGTACGATTTGGTGCCTCTTGGGTCGACTGTGACACTGTTAGGGCAGCAGGTTTCGGCTTTTCCTTTCGGCTTCTCCTGCGACCTATTATAAATCACCCTGATGGCTCTTAACATGTTCTTAATGACTTGGTGTATGTTGTGCCTGCCCTTGATGAATTCAGGCAGCTCAACTATTTTAGAGTCAAGCTGTATAGAGGTTAGTTGCTCCGGGTCAGGGTTCTGTTGCCGGTGAGGCTTGGGCTTAAAAAAACCCAAAGCCTTAAAAATGCGATTTTTCGACCCGTTTTATCTGAAACAACTCTGTTCTGCAGAGAATTAGTTTTTTTTTGTGGCTTGTAATGCCAAAGCCGATAAAGTCAGATATCTTGTGGTGATCGGTTTACAATTATTTTGAATAAACACTAAATAGCATATTGAATTCTCATCAATTAGAATAGATTAGAATGCGTAATGCTTTGAAATTTATTGAATTGGGACATATTCCTCAATTTCAGCAAAAAATATATTTGGACGTTCTTTTGCAAATCTTTATTTAACTTAAAAATTTTTCTTTATGTTCAAGGTTAATACTTCATATAAAGCTAACTTTAAGTTTAACTTATAGTGCAACAAACACAACCTTCTCGGTATTTAAGCACAGCAACATCGTATTCTTTGAAACATTCCTCCTTACCTTCGATTGATACAAGGAGGCATCCTTCAGATGGTACGATCATGCCTACCAGGACAGCGCTTTTATAAGCAACACGTCCTACAAAAATATTTTCTCCTTTGGCAGTTTTTCCCCCAATTAGGGAGCCTTCAGGAGCTTCACCATCGCGGGCTGGTATCCAATGATATGTATCGCCACAAAGGACATCGTATTCTTCTTCAAATATTGTTAGTCCTTTATATGTGGTGTAAGCAATTCTTTTGAACGGAATTATACTACACGGAAGTATGCTTTCACCTACTTTAACACGGCCTATGTAAATGGTATTACCTTCCAAGTCGTGTCCCCCATATATAGCATTCCTAGGTATTTTTCCACGAATACCTGCTCTTACCCAAGCTGTAAGGACATACATGTTCGGTTAAAGCGAAGTGTTTAACGAAGAGGAAATTAATTAACTCACGCATAATTTTGAAATTGAATTAAAACTTTAGAAACTCCAAAATGTAAAAAGCTAAATCCAATTGATCCAGAAACTAGGAATTTGGAAAGACAGCATATCCTTAAAACCGGTTGTCAACTTACTGGATTTGAAATGACAGTAAACAGTGTGAACCAGGAGCCTACTACTTTTCATGTGAGCGAGAGTTATAAATTTGAAAAAAAAATATGCGGTAATTTTCTATAAAGAAAAGTAAAGGAATATTTTTGGGAAATATTATGACTGAACGCCCGGAATTTCGTAAGTCTGTGTGGCTGTATCTGCTGGCAGTGCCGACTCTATAAATTCAACACCGAGCCAGTTGTCGCCCAACAGTGGGAAGGTTTTCTTGATGTGCGGACGACAGCAACTCATATTGATGAGCAAAGTGCTTGGCATGGGTCAAGTTGTCTGCTACTTTCTGTAAGAACTGAACGGAAATATTTCTGGCGATCGCATCACTGAACTCGATGTCGCTCGACTCATTAACAGCCCCAAATTCACGCTTTGGTTTCCAAAATATGAAAATGCATCTACCTTAACACAAACATTGAATTGAGGCTGTCTTGCGACAGTTTTATCTTTGGGAGACAAGAGCAGGAAAGTGACCACCACTGTGACCCCAAACTTTTATCAACTCATGTTGACCAGAGCCTTGAAGTGTGTTAGAGGACTTCATTCAAGGCCGTAACGGTACACTACAGGATGGCCTGTAGGAGGCAATGTGGTCAGCATTGCACTCGCCGGAGATCATTACCCTGATTTGACTCAGGTACTCATTCACAGTTGAGTCGACTGGTATCCGACGTCAAATCACGATACGAATTCCACTGCACCAGTGAGATTTGAACCGAAACCTTCCGTACGACAGTCTTGTGCTCTAACCACTCAACTATCCGGATATGTTGGCAATTGGCTGAAATAACAACCAACAAAGAATCGGGTAGGGGTACGGGTAAGACACCGGTCGCCGTGCAACCAGAGGGCGGAAGTGGCAGTACAAGGGCAACATATCGAGAGAGGACGGAAATTCCATTAGTAGTTGTGCTATTACAATGGATAGGACTGTCTCCATGGCGCAGTACGCCGGTAAGAGAGTGGAATTTTCTCGAAAAGTCGGAGGAGAGCTAATGCTCCTAGGGGTTCATAACAGCCATATACACGGCGAGGCGAGGGAAGCGGGGAAGAGGCTGCTTGGCAAGCCGGAATATGCTCAAAGAAAACAAAGATTACTGCTATTACTATTGCAAGCAAAATATTGTATTGCCATGGACATTAGAAACGACATGATTGGGATGAAGGGACTTGTGGACTTCATTCGACCCCGGCGAAACTAATGGGAGATCGCCGAAAACCAGCTGCGGAAACAGCGAACTTTTAGTATAGTGGTGGTGTAGTTTGAGCTTATCCTTGAGTTGTATAATTCTTTCTTTTTCTTCTCTTTTCCTTCAGTCTTTGTCCCGTTCAAAAGCGGGGTCGGCTCGTCGTGACCGGTTTCGCCATTTGGCTCCATCGAACGCCTGATATGGGTGCAATCTCGAGGCTTTCAAATCCCCATCTAGCGTATCAAGCCACTGGTGTTTAGGTCTGCCTTTTGGTCGTTTAACATCGACTTCGATGTTCAGACCAATCTTGGCAAGTGAATTTCCGTTGGCACGAATTGCGTGACCATACCGTCGAAGGCGCCTCTCACGCAACTTTTTCACGATCGGTGCCACCCCGTAACGATCACGGATATCCTCACTTCGGATGTTATCTAATTTTTCTTGTTAAGGACCAAAGCCTTCAAGTAAAACCAGAGGATTGACAATATAATGATCCTATAGAGTAAGAACTTTGACCCTATAGTGAGAGTTTCGAGAGGAACAGTTTTTGTAAGCTAAGTAATCTTTCTTGGCTGCCCATAACCGTCCGCGGATTTCTTCGTCATAGCTGGCTTCATTTTCACTGTACTCCGAACAAATTGTCTACGGGATGGTTAATTTAATGTACCATTCCCTGCCCAGCACATCTCTTGTAAAATTACATCTGCCTCATATTGGGAGGGGATATCGGCTATATGCTTGGCAGCTCGTTTTCTTTACAGGGAAGGTATGTTCCATGAGAAAAAACGACAAAAGGGACAAACTATTGCCAGAAGGCCTTCTTCTCAGCCCGAATTATGTGAGTTCTCAAACCAACATCTACGTTTCATAAAAAGTATCAGCACTGTCCTGTGGAAGAGGCGGAGGGAGCAATCAGATGAGACCACTCTGATACGACCAATGTTAAGAAAACTACTCACTTCAGTGCGATATTGACATTTAGCATTTTGGCTTACACTGAATCTATAAGGAAATAGCAACTTTGAGCTACTTTATTTACCTTTATCAGTAATAGTACGATTTTGATCGAACTTTGAGATTCATACTTCACGCAATATTACTGCAAATTTTTACGATTCTTGGACAAATTTAAGGGACGTTTCTGGTAAATTTTCCAAAAACATAGTAATATACTATTATTAACTTTGAGTAGGTATCGATTGTTTTACAAACAAAACCTTAAAAAGGGCTCACTTCATAGCGGCAAAGGGTAAAAGGGCTGGGGAGAAGTAGCTTCTTCATATATGAGGTTTTAATATTTGACTTGAATGTCAAATGTCATGCTCGGTGCAAAATTTCGTACTCCTAGGATGAAGTAGAGGGGGGGTCCTTCAGTCAATTTCTAAAAGTTGGTAATATACTATTGACAATTGACATCAAAATTAATATATATTGTTTTGGATCGTACTAATTGAGACGTTTCATTTGATACCCCACATGACAATATTCGGTGAAAAACATTTTACATCCCCCTTTTGCACATCAAGTTACGTCACTCGATGTATGTGTGGGATTCCATGAAGCACGGGGCTCACTTTCCTGGTTCAAGCTTTCAAGGAAGAACAGGAAAACCAATCACAACTGCTTGGAAGTGCTGGCGTAGATGATATCAGGAAAAATAGCTGGCTTGTTACTCCGCACCGAGCAGTACTGAATAGGAGCTCCCCATAGTAGAATTTTGATACTGCCGCCATTTGGGTTTCAGTAGAAGGTGATTTCGTTTGTGCAGGAATACCTTTTCTGGTGTTTATTTTATACTGAACGATCCTATGCCAGCTTTTTTGGAGGAGGATAGAAGATAAAGTCCAAAAAATGGAAGGAAGGGGTGACTCATTGCTCAATTAGAGTTGGGTACAAGGACGAACCTCTTTCTATTAAAATTCACTAGAATTCCAATATTGCGGTGTCCTGTTTTCGAGGTCATTATCCTTGACGTAACTTTTGATACGAAATCTTAGCCCCCACAATGCAACAGAAGTGGATGCTGAAAGATAATGCTACCAGTGACCACCAGTAGATTTTTTTCGAAGTGGTGAACGCCCAGACATAAACTATGCAATCAGGTGCAAATTTATGTGGGTACATTTTCCGAGGGGCAAATGAGTCGCAGGTGGATCTAAAGATGAGGCCAAAAAGAGACGCACTGTAGGAGGCTGGTCGCCAAAACAGTATGGTTTTAAAGCGGGGCAATTCATAATTGATGCCTGAGGACAACCGAGAGTGCAGATTCCATCAGGGCGTCTCAACAAACTATCATTGACTCAAGATGCCGCATGTATCACAATAAGCCGGATGCGCGGACCATATGGTGGAAATAGATGCCGTACTTTTGGCTACCGTACATTGGGAATTGTAATGCAGCAAGTCAATCAATGCAAGAAACGGAAGTGGGCGTCCCGGCCAAAGACAGACGCCCAGTTTTTGGTTGACCAGCTAGTTTTAAATATGTTTCACAGGTTCTCCTAAAAATTCACATCACATTGCTGTCTGTAAGTCTACTCTCTACTTTCGGCAAACCGAATTATTAACTTTCATAATCAATGTGTCTGGAAGTGTTGATCAGTTAAAAGGTCGGTGAGCTTAAGATACTCGTCAGAGCTACCAAATGCCACAACACAATCTTCGGACATCGAAGGAGTAGAGACCGTACAAACACCTGTTCCACCACCTACTGTCGAAGAAGTCAAGGATGCACTAAAAACGTTGAGAAAGAACAAAGCCTTCGGAGTTACTAAACTAATGACGACTAAGTACCATGACCTCATAAACACTGTTTGGTTGACCAAAATTATGCTGAAGATTGGCGCAAAAGTGTCATCTGCCCTAATACAAAGTGCTGTCAAAAATAATCGAAAGAAGGCTCGAAGTCTCCTCAAAAAGTATATATTTTTGGCAAACACCAGGGAGAATTTCAATGTCAAAAGTCAACGATTGATCAGATATTCTCAGTGAAGTAGATACTGGAGACGTGCTAGCAATATAACATTGTGAACCATCAAATTTTCTTTGAGTTCCAGCAGGCATATGAAAATATCGGTCATTCGGTATATTTATTTTGTACATATTGTCTAAATTTGTTGCGGCGAAACTGATTCGACTAATTAGAATCACAATGAGCTAGCATAGCGCTCAAGTAAAGATATAAAACCGACTAACAAGTTAGTTAATTAGCATGGTATGCTACTATACAAACTTAGATGCCTATGCGGATGATATAAATATCGAAATAGATCGCGATGGAGGCCCTGGTGAACCTTGACGAAGTAGCCAAGGAATTTGGCTTAAAAGTAACCGAAAATAGGGCTAAAATCATGACACAAACCAGAAGGAAGACGACAAACCAACACTAAACGATTACATCTTCGAAGAAGTCGGCAGTTTTGTGTACTTAGTTACAGCTCACACAAAGGACAGCAAAGGAACGCACGAAATCAACAGGCGGATCATGCTTGCCAACAAATCATTTCACCTTGTACTGCCAATATACAGAAAACAAAGTTCACAATATATCAATATATGTGTATGCATACATATATGACGGTTCAAGGGTAGTATGCGACCCAGCGTGGTAGGGCCCACGGCACGGTATACTACGATCAAAACGTCGTATGCGGATAAACTGCGAAGCGTCAAAACCGAGCCCAAATTGGAGGAAATGGGTAATGGTGTCCAAAATTATAAGGAATCAAAACGGGGATCTTGGGCATACAAGCAGAAGTTAGAACACTTACTGATCGTATTACAAGCGAATGTAAAGACATCGATGAACTTACTAGGAGGAGCACATAGTGGCTCTCAGTTCGAAATCGGGAAAGCACTCACCTTACAGACAATATCTTTGCGGAAAGCGTACGACTGCACACAAACTGTGGCACTTGCCCTTGCTGCAGAAAGCATGAAGAAGCTTTTGGAAGCAGGAAAAATAAAAATAGGATCTCCTGGCATAACTATACAAAATACCAGGTAATAATGCATGCATTCATGATAAGTGCAAATAAGCCGGTGGTGCAAAATAAATGGCATCAATTTTTACAGCTGCTCTGCAAGGCCTAGTTGGACAATAGAAGAATTCCAAACAATGGTAGACAATGTGGCGACAGACGCAGATACTGGAGGTCCATTAATTATCGGCGGTGACTTCAACGCGGTCAAAGGGTAGTATAGGTCCCAGGATGAAACGTGGATTGGTACCCGCGATGGGGCATAAAACCTGGGAAATGTCTGCTGAACCAACACCAACAGCTCTACTACCAAATCCTATCTCCATCTATAAATTGTGATGGCAGGGAGAAGCGAGAAGCGATGGATACGGACCGGTTTCCTGGAGAAGAGCCGCTACACCATATATTATAGTGGCCATCCAGTAGACCATGTGCTCGGAGTAAGTTTCTTAGTCAGCCAAAAAATGAAACCTGCTGTTATCGGCTTTGAAAATATAAGCGAACGGCTGTGCACTCTGCGTTTGCGAGGCAAGTTTGGAAATATAAGCCTCATTAACGTTCACGCCCCTACAGATGAGACTGCAGAGTCGGAGAAGAATACCTTCTACGAGGCAGTTGAGCGAACCCTCAAAGCCTGTCCCAAGTATGATATGAAAATCATACTTGGAGATTTTAACAGTCAAGTAGGGACGGAGCCCGTATTTAGGTGACACGTCGGTTCCCATAGCTTACATAGGGATACCAATGACAACGGACTGCAGATTATTCAGTTAGCAGTATCGCACGAAATGGTTGTTGGAAGTATCTGGTTTGTGCGAAAAGTGGTCCACAAACATACATGGGCCTCTCCAGACGGGACCACTTTCGACGAAATTGACCACGTGCTAATTGAAAGCCGCCATCTCTCAGCCTTGATGCATGTCACAACATATAGGGGGCCAATACGGACTCGGACCACTATCTCGTTAGCACCATGCCAACGAGATAGTGGCTCGAATTAGGGCACCACTCTGACAATCAGGTGAGAGTGAATACTGAAGCCATCCACAACATAGCCCTCCGCAACACATATACGAGAGAAATGAATGCCGGAATAACCGCAGTCAACAGAAATCCTGGAGATGACAAATGATCTTGACAACTATCTGAAGAACTTTATCATTGATACAGCCACAAGGATACTTGGCCCAAGCCGCAAGTAAACTCGGAACGGCTGGTTTGACGGTGAATGTAAGCTAGCTACGGAAAGAAAGAATGCCGCATACCGAGTAATGTTGCATTCTCAAAAAACGGGGGCACGCGCAGGGTCATATCACGAACTCCATCGAGTGGAGAAACGACTTTACAGACGACAAAAGGAAGCCTGGGAGAACCAACAAGTCTGGGAACTTGAAAAGTACAGGGAGCAACCGCACCAGACGCGGAAGTTTTACCAACAAGTCACCAGGATAAAGCCTTATACACCTCGATGCTCATCCTGTCGAGACAAAGAGGGAAATCTGATTTCCGACAGAATGGGCATATTAGAGCGATGGGTTGAGTACTTCGATGAGCTACTGAACAACCAGAACATCGGCGAGTTGGAGGTCCCGCCAACTGAAGACGACGGACAAATACTGCCACCACCAAGTTTAGGAGAAACAGTCCGTCCAATTCATGGGCTTGAAAACCATAAGTCGCCAGGAGCCGATGGAATTACAGTCGAATTGGTTAAATATGGAGGCGACCAATTGATGCTCAAAGTATGGGACAGCGAATCAATATGCCTGGCGACTGGCAACGAGGCATTATCTGTCTCATATATAAAGAGGGGATATCACGCAGGGTAGCAATCATAGAGGTATCAAGTTGTTGAGTGCTATCTATAAGATATTCTTCTCCATCTTGCTAGGCCGGATGGCCCCATACTCCCAGAACATCATTGGCCCATACCAAAGAGGCTTCACTCCAGGCAAATCAGCAACAG
This sequence comes from Hermetia illucens, assembly GCF_905115235.1. Taxonomy (NCBI): domain Eukaryota; kingdom Metazoa; phylum Arthropoda; class Insecta; order Diptera; family Stratiomyidae; genus Hermetia; species Hermetia illucens. The sequence goes on along the minus strand of NC_051849.1, from coordinate 91,454,011 downwards.
ATCAGATTTTCTCTGTGCAGCAAGCGATGGGAAAACTGTTGGAATATGGTCATCAGTTGCACTATCTTTTCATTGACTTCAAAGCCGCTTATGATATCATAGCCAGGGTAAAACTGTACACGGCCATGAGTGAATTCGATATCCAGACGAAATTGATAAGACTGACTAGGCTGACCCTGACCAATGTGCGAGGCCAGATAAAAGCAGCAGGATCACTCACGAGACCATTCAACATTAACAACGGTCTAAGACCGGGGGCGCGCTATCATGTGTCCTCTTTAACCTGGCCCTGGAGAAAGTGATTCGCGATGCAAATGTAAATGCGAGAGGCTCCATCCTTTTCAAGTCCACCCAACTACTGGCCTCCGCTGACGATATTAACATTATGGGAAAAACTTGGGGACAACGCCAGCGCCAAAAAACCAAAGAACGAACAACATCGAATCGCACTGGTCAAACGAAAACAATAGAGATAGGAGACTACAATTTTGCCACCATTGAAAATTTCGCCTATCTAGGGTTGAAAATCACATACCGATAACACCTATTACGATGAAATCCGCGCACTTCAGCTTACAAAAACTGTTACAGTCTTCATGCATTCCTCGCAGTCCTGGACTCTTAGAAAAAAAAAATTGCGAACTCTTGGCACGTTCGAGAGAAGAATCCTTTGAAGGATTTTCGGCCCCCTACATGCGGATGAGCGATTCCATAGCCTACATAACGACGAAATCTATGAGCGATACCATGACCGTCTAGTAGTAGACGAAATCCGGCTCAACAAGTTGCGGGGGGGGGCGTCACCTAATCCGTATGGATAAGGATGATCCAGCCCGGAAAGTGTATAAGGGCAATATCTATGGTAGAAAAAGAAGACGAGGCATTCCCTGCCTCAGATGGAGCGATGGCGTAGATTAAGACGCCAGACAGCTTTTAGGGATATCGAATTGGTCGACCTCGGCGTAAAATCTGCATGTCTGGAGTTCCTTATTAAGCCAGCCCAAGACCGGACACCGGTTGTTATGCTGTTGATGATGATGATGACTTTTCAGAATGGCTCTTACGAGTTTTTCCGTCTTTTCAGTGAGGCTACTAATATTCAGCGATGTTTGTTTGCTTCCTGTTCATTCCTCGGTAGATTATAGCATCGGAAGAACAACCCGAGATTTACAGTCTACCTTCATTCAGGTCGAGCAGGCGGCGCGAGATCTTGGGCTACACATCAATGAAGGCAAGACGAAGTACATGGTGCCAACGTCAGCGCTAAGACCAAAACCGAAAGAACGAACAGCATCGAATCACACTGGATAAACGAAAACAATGAAGATAGGAGACTACAACTTTCAAACCGTTGAAAATTTCTCCTATCTAGGGTCGAAAATAACAACCGATAACAGCTGCGACGATGAAATCCGCTTACAAAAACTGTTCCGCTCGAAACGTCTCACCATAGGGTCAAAGCTCTTACTGTACAAGACTATGATCTTGCCAGTTCTTATGTATTCCTCGGATACTTGGGTTCTTAGAAAATAAAACTGCGAACTCTTGGCCACGTTCGAGAGAAGAATCCTCTGAAGAATTTTTGGCCCCTAAATGAGGATGGACGATTCCGTAGCCTACATAACGACGAAATCTATGAGCGATACCATGACCGTCAGTTTGTGGATAAAATCCGGCTCAATAGGTTACGGTGGGCTGGTCCTTTAATGCGTAATTATGAGAACGATCCAGCCCGGAAAGTGTATAAGGGCAATATCTATGATAGAAAAAAAAGACGAGGCAGACCCTGCCTGAGATGGAGCGATGGCGTAGGTCAGGACGCCAGATAGCTTTTAGGGATATCGAATTGGTGAACCTCGGAGCAATAGCGGGGTGTCTGGAGTTCCTTATTAAGACAGGCCTAGACCAGATACCGGTTGTTGCACCGTTGATGATGATGATGATGACTTCAACGCGTGGGCAACATAGTGGTGTAGCAAGCATACTAACGCCAGAAGTCGAATGTTACTGGAAACGTTCGCATCTTTGGAATTAGGGATTGGAAGTAGTGGTGAGGTAAACACGTATAGTTAAATCCGGTATGGGTTGGATCGTTGACATCATTTTCCCCAGCTTTTCCTTTCTGCCTAAGATCAGGTGGTGAGTTAGCGAAAAATCCATACACAGTGATCATTAGGCGGTACTGTTTGCAATCAAAGAGCACAGAATGCGGACGAAGTTCACCATGCTACCAGTGGAATGAGGAAATAATGACGTTGACGCAAGTCCCAAGAATCGTCAATGTTCGAAAGAAAATTGGACTTGCATTAACTACTCTCCACATTTAAACAAACAAAATAAAGAAAAGCGATAAAACAAAGCAAAAACAGAAGCTTGGAAAATCTCCGAGAAGCTGAAGTAAACCCCTGGGGCACAGTCCATAGAGTGGTGGCGTCTAAAATAAAGGGGAAGAAATCACTGCAAGTAAATTGGCCTACAATGCTGGCATCGATAATGAAGACACTGTTTCCGCAAATATCAAATACAGTCATCTAAGTAATCGGTGCAGCAGGGAAAGAGACCATACCGCATATCACCGAATTGCTCCAGGTAAGCAAAAAAATAGGCGATAACCAAGCATCGGATCCTGATGGTATTCTCAATAAAACAGTGAAAGCTGCAGCCCACGCGAAATTGCAAATGTTTACAGAAGCAATGCAAAAATGTTTCTTAAAAAATGGAAACAGCAGCGTTTTGGTTTTGTTATTAAAAGGAAACAAACAACCTGGCGATCCGTCATCATATCGTCCGATATGCCTTCTAGATACGATGGGGAACATACTGGAAGGAATCATTTCCAACAAGTTCCGCGAAACAGTTGAATATGAAAGGGCTCTTTGTGATATGCTGTTTGCATTTAGGAAAGGTGGTTCCACTGTCGATACAATAAAGGTGTTGGTACTGCAGGAAATGGGAGATGGCGATGGTGGTCAAAAGAGTACTGCGCAGTGGTCACGTTGGACGTGAAGAATGCTTTTAACTTAGGCCGTCTAAATGGGCCTCATCCCAATGAACACCCTACGCTACCTGCGAAACATAGTTTCTAACTACTTTGCAGACAGGGAGCTAAATCACGAGAGCTACAAAGTTACAAGTTACTACCATGTCTCAGCGGGAGTCCCACAGGGGACTCCACTCTTGTGGAACATCATGTATGATGGAGTCTTCCGTCTGCATTTACAGAAGGAGTAAAAGTAGTAGGTTTGACCGACGATATTGCTGTGGTTGTGGTTGGAAAGCACATCCATGAGGTTGAGGCAGCAGTCAATGAAAACTGCCGGCTGGAAACTGCCGGACTAGTGCTTGCAGATCACAAAACAGAAGCAGTTTTGATAGCAAGCCGGACGACCCTAGAATACTACAAAATTTGGGTTGGAAGCCACACCATAATAAGCACGGAGACCAGACCATAAGAAGGAGAATTGTGATGCTCGATAATAGACTCAACTTCAAAATGCATGTACGTCGGAAAAAAGTGTGTTGCAGGCAGCACTCTCTCGAATGCTGCCAAATATTAGTGGACCCAAGTACGTCAGTAGAGGGTTGCTATCTAGATTCCTTAGCTATCTTGTTCTATACCGCTTCTGTATGGGCTGCAGCATTAACGACTAAGGAAATCGGGAGAAGCCTATTGCGTTTGTACAGATTATGTGCCCTGAGGGTGATTTGTAGTTTTCGAGCGATATCAGACGACGTGGCGTTAGTTGGTAAAACGAACCTACATCATGAGAACGACAACGCAAGACGCTGTGCAATTGATCAAAAGCAAGGAGAGGGCATCATCAATGGTGACAGACCCGATGGGATAGCTCAACAAAATGCCGATGGGCGCATAAGCTGATCCCGATCATCCGTAAGTGGGTCAATCGTCATCGTGGAGCCTGTAATTACCAGCTAACACAGTTTATATCTGGTCACGGTGGGTACTGTAACATCCACATAGCATGACGACTCGCCAGCATACCCAACCTGTCCAGACGAGGTAGAAGGCGCAGAGCAAGCAATATTCTATTGCAGTCGCTTCATGGCGTGGATGACCAACATTCTGAGCGTGTGTTTTCTGGTGGAGCGCATGCTTCCGTCGGAAGACAATGACATTCGTAACTAATATTCAGGAAGAGCTCCGTATAGCGGAAAGAGAAAGGCGAGCGACAGCCATACAGGAACTATCATCATCATCAACGGCGCAACAACTAGTATCCGGTCTACAGGAATGCAAGCAAAATTGCTAACCGGCCCCGTGAAATAATATCTAATGGCAGTTCCGCGGTATGAGCGGTCGAAGGATGCACGGATGTGGTTTAGTATATAGACGCGTATTTACCGCCACGAATCGAGCATGTCAGTGGTTTCTGCTGATGTCTTTGGAAAATTCCACATCCTGGCTTAGTCAAAAAAAAACATATTTTGATTTGGCCTGTTTTGATGTTACGGCAATGAGATGTGAACGATGAACCAGGCCGGAGGGTAAAAAGTCAGCGCTTTCGAACGTTGGGTCTTTAGGAGAATCTTACAGGTAGACCCGGTGAGGGTGGACGGTCAATGGAGCACGAGATACAGTAGTGAGTTGCATCTATTACAAAACTAGCCAGAAGCCGCATCATATTAAGATTCGAAAGCTGTAATGGGCAGGCCATGTAAAGCATGTGGATGACAGGAGAATTCCCAGACGCCACTCAAAGGGAAAGTGGATGGTAAGCGACTGACTAGAAAACCTCGAAATACTTGCTTTCCATTGATTGTGAAAAAGACTTTTGGGTACTTGTGAGCATGCTGGATAGAACGGTTTATTCTTCTGATATCTGCGTGAGTATGTAGATAAGATGTTGAATGCACCAAACAAAATCTATATAGGCGGAAGTCGACATTACAGTGTTTTCGCTCTACCTAATTTCTAATGACGATTGGGGCGAGTGTCAATAATAAAAGTGTTCAATGGAAAGAAGACTGTAAATACCCTAACAACACAAACAGATTTCCATTGTGCATATCTATTTTTTCCTTCTCAGCAAAGCTTCTTTTAATTGCTCATCATGTTTGGTAACGTTTAGGGTCTCTGAAACACTTGAATCTCTTCCTGCCTACTCTCCACTTACTATTGTTCACAGAGCGAAAGCTGATAGAATTAAACATACACGTTATATACTGTGTACTTAGGTGCGTAGTTTGGAAAAATAGTAAATATGTTTTTCTAGATAATACCGAAACAACATCGCTGGCCATCTATTGGAATATAGCTGAAACAAATTTTTGAAATAAGTTGTTGGGACCTCCCAACAGAGGGATGCGGACGTTATTCAGAGCTTTCGTGTGGTTGTTGATTTCGATGTGCACGTCCCAACTAGGGGCGGAGAATTTAAGTTGAATATCGATGTATTCAGATGAGGAACGGAAATACTTACCGTAACAATTATGTATAGTTAGCTTTGAAATTTTCCGAAGAAGAAAAAAGAAGAACGGGATATTTTATTGTATGGAACTGCGTTGTTAATTATAGGAATATCGAATTAGAATGTTATGGTCATGTTTATGTTTCAAACGATCAAACAATGGTAGCATATGTGACCCCAACATCATTTTTCGATGAATCATAGGATTCAAAGCCAGGATGTACATGGAAAAAGTGGAAATTCAAGCATAACTCAACCATAACCGTCTTATATAAATTTTGTGTGTATGTTATAACCGATTCCTGTAGTCCTTTCCCTTTTGTTTCACTGAGTTTGTCTTACAACTTGCACAAGAACCACTACACTACTAGTAAATGACGAAGCAGAGAAATAAACTCCACATTTTTCTACAGAGAGCAGTATTCGTGTTCGCGCGGCGTTGAAATAAAAACGAAAAATAAAACTATCATATTATGTTTTCTTTAGCATCTTTTAATTTTATTAAATAAGTAAAAATAAGAATAAAGAATAAATTTGAATATTGTACTACCATTCTTCTGCGTTCATTATGTGGTAGTTTTTTCATCATCGTCATCAACGGCGCAACAACCGGTATCCGGTCTAGGCCTGCTTTAATAAGGAACTCCAGACATCCCGGTTTTGGGCCGAGGTCCACCACTTCGATATTCTTAAAAGCTGTCTGGCATGCTGACCTACGCCATCGCTCCATCTCAGGCAGGGCAGGCCCTTGGGTGGGCTAAGAGAATCGTACCTCTTGCGGATTACCTTCTCGAGGGCCAGGTTAAAGAGAAGGCATGATAGGGCACCCCCTTGTCGTAGACCGTTGTTAATGTCGAAAGGTCTTGAGAGTGATCCTGCTGCTTTTATCTGGCCTCGCACATTGGTCAGGGTCAACCTAGTCAGTCTTATTAATTTCGTCGGATACCGAATTCTCTCATGGCCGCGTACAGTTTTACCCTGGCTATGCTAGCATAGGCGGCGTTAAAATCGATGAATAGATGGTGCAACTGTTGTCCATATTCCAACAGGTTTCCATCGCTTGCCGCAGAGAGAAAATCTGATCTGTTGCTGCTTTGTCTGGAGTGAAGCCTCTTTGGTATGGGCCAATGATGTGCTGGGCGTATGGGGCTATCTAGCCTAGCGAGATAGAGGAGAATATCTTATGTATGGTACTCAGCAACGTGAAACTTTTGCAATTTTTTAATTTTTTCTCAATTTTCAACCGCAAATGTTCGATGGGATTAATGCTTAGTATTACGAAGGTGGTTATAATACCTCAAAGCAATTATATAGTAACCACAGACGTAACTTTATGGCTGTGTACTTAGATGTTAACATATATTTATTTAGCAACATCCATGCCCCCATTGAGGAAATGGAAATTGCTTTACCGTCTGTCTGTCTGTCTGTCTGTCTGTCTTTTTTTTTTTTTTTTTTCTTGAGGAGGTGGAAATCTTCAAAAGACACTGGCCTGGACACGCCAGCGTGTGGGATTCTTACCCACTAAAACCACCCCCGACTCCCTCCAAGCCCCGTGGAACCACCGTACGGTATTACATCACAGGGCGGAGTCAGCTCATTTTAGCTTCGCCCCCTTTCGTCTCTACGCGGCGTACGTAACCGCGCTTTTCTGATCTCCTCTGCCTTTCGCAGTTTGCTCTGGATAGATACGACCATGGAGTTGATCGCATCCCAGTCTTCCTGACATGTTAGCATTCTTCGCACCAGATTCTCTGGCACAAGCACCTCTCCTAGAGTCTCCTCTAAGCTCTTCCTTTCCTCCACAAACCTTGGACAGTGGAAGAATACATGCTCTGGGTCCTCTGGGACTCCATCGCAGTTTGGACAATGGGGTGAGGTATCCAGTTTAAACCTGAACAGGTACTGGCGATATCCTCCATGCCCCGTGAGAAACTGAGTAAGGTTATAATTAATCTCACCGTGCCGTCTCTCCAACCACTCCTTGATGGCAGGGATGAGCCTGTGTGTCCACCGACCCTTTCCCGAGCGTTCCCAACGCTCTTGCCATCTATTTAACGATCTCTCCCTTTCGGCGTTCTTCGTCTGCGATAAAGGAGAGATAGACTTCGCATTATATATATTCGTCATCTCGTCTGCCAAGATGTCAATGGGCATCATTCCAGAAATGCCGAATGCTGCATCATCTGAGACAGTCCTGAATGCCGAGCACACTCTTAGGGCTGTTCTTCTGTAGACTGAACTCAGTTTGTTACCGTTAAATGTAACCTGCAATGCCTTTCCCCAAACTGGAGCTGCATAGAGCAGGATCGAACTCACTACCCTCGCTAGAAGCAACCTGGAAGCATGCCGTGGCCCTCCCACGTTCGGCATCATTCTTGCCAGGGCCACACTCGCAGTGGATGCTTTGTCATAGACATACTGCACATGTGCTTTATAGCTAAGCTTCCCATCTATCATCACTCCCAAGTATTTGATCGCAGGCTTAGAAGTGATGATATGATTCCCAATTTGAATACGGGCAAAATTTCTTTTACGGCGCTTGGTGATAAGGACCGCTTCCGTTTTTTCCTCCGCAAGTGTCAGACCAGAACTCTCAAGCCAACCCTTAACAGCACTGATCGCTTCGCATGAGTATAACTCAGCATGTTCGAGATGCTTTGCGACAACAACCAGCGCTATATCATCGGCGTAGCCCACCACCGTGGCTTCCTCCGGAAGGGGAAGATTAAGAACATCGTTGTACATGATGTTCCACAGCAGTGGGCCCAGTACGGAGCCCTGTGGGACACCCGCGGAGACAACGTACTCTTGGGGTCCGTCATCGGTGTCATACCAAAGCCTCCGTTCTTGTAAATAGCTGTTGATAATAGCTGCAAGATAAGCGGGAGCACCAATCTTCGCCAGAGATTCCCGTATTAGGTTCCAATTGGCCGAATTGAATGCATTTCTCACATCCAGGGTCACCACTATGCAGTATTTGCTAGTACTGCCCCTTCCGTGGATTGCATTTTCGGCCAAGCCAGTAACCATTTTGATGGCATCAATGGTTGATCTGGCTTTACGGAACCCATACTGCCGATCTGAGAGACCTCCCTGGCTCTCAACAACCGGGAGTAATCTATTATAGATTACTCGCTCTAGCCTACAGTGTCCAAAAGACAAATAGGTCTGTAAGAGGTTGGCTCACCTGGTGGTTTGCCAGCCTTAGGCAGTAGCACCAACTTCTGTCGTTTCCATGATGTAGGAAATATCCCCTCGGACATGCACGCTTCGAACAACTCAGCGAACATGTCCGGTCTGGATTTCACGGCAAGCTTAAGGGCTTTATTCGGCACGCCATCCAGACCCGGAGCTTTATTATCTCCTATCCTAGTGCAGATCTCCAGCAGCTCGTCACTGGTGACTGGCGGTATTGCCGTGTCGTTCAGAGGTCGCTGGAAGCTGTCTACGCCCTCCTCTTGCTGAGGGAATAACCCCTGGATGATTTCTAACAAGAGTGTAGGACACGTGATCTGCGGAGATGATCGGCCTCTGAATCGCCCCATCACGATTCTATAGGCGCTCCCCCACGGGTTTACGTCTGCTTCTAAACAGAGCTCCTTAAAGCATTCCCTCTTGCTCCGTTGGATGGCGAGCTTGAAGATTTTGCGGGCTTCCTTATAGGCGCGCTCCTTTTGCCCTTGGTCAATTCTGCCTACCGCTCTTTGAGCCGCTCTTCTGGCTCGGTGACAGCCTGATCGAAGGCTCGCCAGTTCAGCATTCCACCAGTAGTTTGGTCTTCTACTGGGGAATGAGCACCTCCTCGGCATGGACGCGTCACACGCTTTGGCGATGCATTCGGCCACATGGACAGCTCGTTCCGTAGAGGCGCCTGCTTTATTAGGTTGGTCTAACCACACCTCCGTGAAGGTCTGCTCATCCAGAGCTTTAGCGGACCAGCCTGACATCTTTTTCGGTTTCGGGCATGATGATCTTATGCCTGGTGACTCCACCCATAGTCCAAAGAAGATTGCCTGGAGATCGCTGTCTGTCTGTCTGTCCGTCACACGCATTTTTCTCGGAGACGGTTATAGCGATTGACACCAAATTTGGTAGAAAGGTGGGAACTGTGAACGCTCACACATGCAGTGAGTTACATCCTTTTACGTTGAATTTAAGGGGGGGTCCCCATACATGCAAAAGGGGGGTGTAAAATTTTTTTTCATCAAATATAGTCATGTGGGATATCAAATTAAAGGTCTCGATTATTACTTTTCAAAGCTGATTTTAGTTTTGACATTCGTTGGAAGGGTGGGGAGTGCGGGGGGTTGAAAGTGATCATTTCTTTAAGGGGGCCATTCTCAGAAACTACCAAACCGAAAAATCTGAAAAAAGAACAGGAGGCTGCCACTATATGGTGCCTTGGCTCCGAAATACCTTTCATACCGATATCTGTTTAAAGAAAGTTAATAATTATTATTATTCTGTTAAGGGAAAGTCGCACCGCGTCCTTGAAGAACTATTGTGCCCCTTTTACTGGTTATAGTGTACCTGTTGATCATAGTATCTCAAGCAGGTCAGTAACCGTTAGGAACTTTAGTATGTTCCCCACTTCCAGAAGTTTCAGCTTTGCATCTGGTATTAAGTGTTCTCCCAGATGTATCGACCTACTTTGCACAAGTGCCGGACACTGTCCCAGGACGTGCATAGAGGTTTCGTCCTCCTCCTCACAGAACCTGCAGGCAGTGTCCGTAGATATCCCTAGCTTCCCTAGGTGGTAGTTCAGCCGACAATGACCAGTGAGAATTCCCACTATGATTCGGAGGTTCTTTTTGGTGAGATTTAAGCAATCCTTTGTGCGTATGGGTTCGTATCCCCCAATAAGCACCCTGGACTGCTCCATCCCTGGTAGGCCCCCCCAATATAGTTCCCTCAACCGTTTCTCTTCATTTCTTAGATTCATAGCCATGAAACCGTTTCCGATTCCACAGAAGGGTTCCGGGCCATTGAAAGGCGTTCCTGCTCCCTTCTTGACTAGTTCATCCGCTGCCTCATTGCCTTCCAGCCCAGCATGGCCTGGAACCCAAAGTATCCAGACCTTGTTGGACGAGCCGAGTGTATTCAGTCTCTCAAGGCATTCCCATACCAGTTTAGAGTTCACCTGGTTGGACCTAAGTGCCTTGATCGCTGCTTGGCTATCGGTGAGAATAGCTATATTCTGCCCCCTGTAGTTCCTTTGCAGATTAAAGGAGGCACATTTGTCTATGGCGTAAATTTCCGCCTGGAATATGCTAGTGTACCTGCCCATTGGCTCAAAGTACATTTTCCTTGGACCAATGACACCGGCACCCGCTCCCTCTGCTGTGAGGGATCCGTCAGTGTACCAAGTAATCAGTTGCTGGTTTAAGCCGTATGTCGCAGCCACGCTCTCCCAGTTTGCCTTGTTACTCCAACGTGTTTCAAACTTCTTATCGAAGTGAAACCTCGTTGTCATGTTGTCTCTCGGTATCAGTAATTCGGGATACCGCCTAGAAAGGATATCAATCTTCATTCGATTTAGGCAGCTCCCCGCCTCACTCATGCTACCGGCCATCCTGAATATTGATCTCCTTGCCTGCATCTGTATGTGCAGATGGAGAGGGGTTAATCCCAGAAGGACCTCCAGGGATGCCGTTGGGCATGTCCTCATTGCCCCACTGATACACACGCAAGCCAGCCTTTGGAGCTTATGTAATTCCCTGGCTTGTGTGCTGAGTTGGGTTCTTTCTGCCCAGATTACCGCTCCATAGGTAATCATTGGTCTTAATATTGCAGTATATATCCAAAGTAGTATCTTTGGGCTACAACCCCATTTTTTTCCTGCTATGGATCTGCAAGTCATCAGAGCCCTCGTGGCTTTCCGACAAGTGTTTCCGACATGTGTCTTCCAGAGTAATTTTTGGTCTAGCGTGATTCCCAAGTATTTGACCTCTGTTTCTCGTTTCACCTCCATATCATGTAATGTTATGGCTTTCAGGTGATCCAGCTTACGCCTCCTAGTGAATGGTACTATGGTGGTTTTGGTTGGGTTGATCCGCAGTCCCACCTTCCTGCACCAGGCACTAGTAACCCTTAATCCAGTTTGGATTCTATCACATAGGGTATCTTCATATTTGCCCCTACAGATTAGAACAATGTCGTCCGCGTAGCCCTGGACTTGTATTCCAGTATTAGTTAACACGTCCAGGAGTTCATTCACTACCATACTCCACATCAGCGGCGATAGTACTCCGCCCTGTGGACAGCCTTGAGTGGTGTTCATGATAATAGAATTTTGGTCCTGTTTGTACCTCTATTTGTCTGCTTTCTAGCATTTTGCCCATCCAGAGTGCCAGGGTGTTTCCCACTCCTTTGCGGCTCAGGGCATCCTGTACCTCTGTGTGCGATGTGTTGTCGAATGCTCCTTCGATATCCAAAAACGCGTACAGTGCAATTTCTTTTGTTTCTATGGCGTCCCGTAGTACCTCTGTCAACTGATACAGAGCAGTTTCAGTTGACCTTCCTGCCCGGTAAGCGTGTTGACAGTGATGTAAGGGATTGCGCTTTAGAACGTTAGTTCTAATATAGTTCTCTATGACCTTCTCCACCGTTTTGAGTACGAACGATGTTAGGCAGATTGGTCTGAAAGATTTAGGGTGAAAAGGATCCTTTTTACCCGCCTTCGGAATAAAGACCACTTTTGCCCGTCTCCATGCCCTTGGTATGTAACCCAGTGCTATGCTCCCCCTTACCACCCTCAGAAGAGACTCTAAGATAATTCCTAGGCCTCTCTGGATAAGTGCTGGGAAAATGTCATCTGCTCCGGGAGATTTCATTGGTTGAAAGGTTCCCACTGCCCATCTTAGCCTAGCTTCTGAGCATACCTCTTTTGCTAGTTTCCAGCTCTCTTTCCTTCCCCTTTTATTCGTTGTTGGGGTGTCAGGCAGATTATTGTCGCTGCCGCCGAGGGGTAGGACCCCGGGAAATGAGTTCTGAGAAGCAGGTGTACCCTGTCCTCCTCATTCTCGGTGAATGTCCCATCTTCCTTTTTCAAGCAGACAGAGGATATTCCCCCGTCTTTGGCTACAGCCTTGTACAGCCTGGTTGCTTCTGTGATCTGTTCAATCTCTTCACAGAATTCCCTAAAGCTGTTCCGTTTCGCTTCCCTGATGGCGTTGCTATACGCAGTCAGTGCATTTTTATACCTCCGCCAGTCCCCGGTTCGTTTTGCCCGGTTAAAGAGTTTTCGTACCTCCGTTCTCATTCTGGCTAAGTTCCTGTTCCACCATGGTACATCCCTTGACGACTTGACTGTCTTGGCCGGACAGCTGGCCTCATATGCGTCAATGACGATTGTGTTGAGGTCTTCCACCACCGTTTCTAATTCTAATTCGCTCCTGATGTCACCGCTCCCTTGAAGGTGGGCAATGTTGTTGCTCAGTTGCATTGTGTAGGATTCCCAATCCGTTCTCTTGGGATTCCTTATTATTCTTTTTATTTCGGAGTTACCCTCAATGTCGAATCTGATTATCCTGTGATCAGACATTGAGGGTTCATCCGACACCCTCCAATTCCTGACCATCCCGTTCATTAGGGTATTTCCTAGAGTTATATCTAGTACCTCTTGTCTGGTGCTGGTCACAAATGTTGGAGTGTTCCCTACGTTGTATATTTCTAACTTATTACTAAGAATAAATTCGAGAAGGTACTCACCTCTACGATTAGTGTCACTGCTTCCCCACACTTCGTGGTGGGCGTTGGCATCGCAGCCGAGAAGAAGTGGTAACGCCCTCTCCTCGCAATACTCCGTCAGCTTTGCGACTTGTTCCGGTGGAGCCCGGCTCTCGTCTCCTGGGAAGTATCCCGATGCTACAACTACCTCTCGAGTGCTCCTCCCGGCTTCCAATGAGACTTGGATAGCCACAAGGTCCCCGGTTAAGAACTCTGAAAGACATATGTATTTTAGATTACGTTTGAGAATTATGCAAGCTCTTGGTTTTTCACAAGAGGAGTCCCAAATTACCTGCATGTCTCCTCCTTGCAGACCGCGAATCTGCCCCCGGTACACCCAGGGCTCCTGAGCCAGCACTATTCCAATGTTCTCCTTGGAATTTGCCCTTGCAATCACTGCAGATGCAGCTCTCGCATGGTGGAGGTTTATCTGGGCTATCCTAGTGCTGGCCATTGGCTCCGTTATTGTTTAGAGCTCTTCTCCACTGACGGAGTGTCACCCTCCTCCTCCGACATGGCGCTTTCCTGCGCGTCGCTGTCCACTCTGAGCCCTAGCAGTCCTAGGTCTAGGTCGTCCAGCTTCTGCTCTTCACTGGGCAGCAGGTCTATTTCCCTGGTTGATCCCGTTCTTTCCGCCTCTATGGCTTCCGCGACTTCTTCAGGGACCTTGGTAAGTTTTCCACCCGATGCCTCCTCCGAGGTCTCTTTCCTTGGCTTTTTCTTGTGCACATGCACGGGTATGTTGCCAAATCGGTAGTTGATATGACAACTCCGACGTTTAATTGCCTCTAGGGATCGGTCATCTACCCCGATCGTGAGGAATTTACCCTTTCCCTCCACCTTGCTTCTGAAGACTCTCCATAGTCGAGTATGGAGATCTTCGTTCTGAGCAATTAGGAGTCTCATAAGGTCTTCTGTTACTATTGCCGCGGCCTTTGGGAGGAAAACTGTCACCATGTGGGCTCCTGGTATATCATCTCCAGCACATGTTGACAGTTCCACCCCTTCCCAGCCTGGCAATCTAGGAATTATGGTTCTGACTCATTCTGCGGTACCTTCCGTCGCGCAGTCCACCAGTATAAGGCCTGGTCGAAAGCGTATCCCGGTGAACACCAGTTTCGACGTCCAACCCTTGATCATCTGCTTGACGACAAGTTCTTCAATGATTTCCTGTTCCTCCCGAGTGAGTATTTGCTCGGGAAACCTTTTTGGCAGTATGACCAGTCGAATGCCCTTGACCGCACTAGCATAGCTAATGCCGGGCTTCCTGGGTCCTGCCTTCACTCCTGACCTGCCCGGGTTTTCTCCTCCCGTGGGTTCAGGTCTGGGTTTTTTGGGAGCATTCCCTTCATGCGGGCTGATCTCTGCTGCTCCCCGCTTTCTCGGCTCCGGTAGAGATGGCTTAGGTCTGTCCTGAGCCTTCTTAAGGGCCTCTTCTGGTTTCAGGCCTTCCTTCAGATAGCGCAGGTACCATTTAACCCCGGCGCCACTGAGACCTGTCTCCTTCCTGACGTCTGTTATATTTATCTCAGACGTGCTTTTGCTGGTCCCTGCTCTTTGAGCGGTGGTGTTCGTTGGCTGTATTCCACGCAGTATACCAATGCTCACCTTGGATCCACTGCTTGACGTCCCAACTTCTCCCTTCTTGGGTGTAGTCACCTGGCTTTCAGTAATTTGGAGACGTGCCTCCGCCTGATTAACCAGTTTTGGTGCGGTACGGGGCCCCGCTTTTTTGGTTTTTGTTTTTTTTTTCCAGTTTTGTACTCATTTGATTCCCACGAGTATGGGGGTTAAGAGGTTCGCCGTGCCATAGCCCCCCGTAGCACGGTAAGATCTAACTTACTCACTGAGGCGACCAGGTATCAGTGAGGCTCCGTTCGAATACAGTCAGTTACCCCTGACTGCAAACTATCCAATGGGCACGGTTCGCATGACACCCTGGATTGGGGGAGGTGTTTTTCGACTCCCCAGTCTAGATCCGTAGCGTTTTATTAATAGTAGGGTCACCTCGTACAGGGTGTGGCTATCACCACTCACTAACGGTCTTGGTAGACGAGAGGCTTGGCCCCTGAAAAGGGACACACCGTCCCAGAGGAGAGACAACTCATCCTTAGAGAAAGATAGGTTAAGTTAATAATAGTATGTTACTATAATTTTTTGTAATTGGCTGGAAACCCCCCTTAAATTCATCCTAGCGGATGATTGCAGTGATGTAGGCTATGATATAGAGTATGATCATACCAAGTTTGATGGAAATCGCACTATTACTAACAAATTTATAATACATCGAAGTTGTTGCTTCTTTGAAAATTGAAGACTATCAATGTCAATATCACCCGAAAGTGGACATATGCTTATATTACGTGCTACGTACTAAGAAATACACAAAACCTTTCGTACCTGAAGCGTCCAGCTTCCGGTTTCCCGACTTGTTTAGTTTGTCTTTCACTAATTCCTTTCGAGAGGACGGTACTGAATTTGCTGATATCTGTGAAAATCTCTTATTTTCGGAAGCTGGACTCCTTGCGGATATATCCTTTTCCGAAATTTAGAGGATTGTTCTTATTTACTTTATTTATTAGAAAAAACTGGTTCATTCAAATGTTGCTGGAGACTTGCAGTAATAATAATAATATGTTGTCAAAGGACGTCGCACTGCGTCCTAAAATAACTATCGTGTCCCTTTGCTGGTTATAGTATACCTATAAACTATAGTATGTCGTTTAAACTTACAACAGACAGAAATTTAATTATGTGGCCTATTTCCAAGTGTTTCAACCCCGCTTCTGGTATTAAGTATTCTCTCAGGCATCTAAACCTACTTTGTATGAGTGTCGGACGCCGTCCCGGAACATGTGTGAAGGTTTCATCACTCTTTTCACAGAAACTCCAGACAGTGCCTGTAGAGATCCCTAGTTTCCCCGCATGATAGTTTAGCCTGCAGTGACCAGTGAGTATTCCCACTGTGGTCTGGAGCTTCTTCTTGCTGAGGTTTATCCAATGTTTCGAGCGCTCGGTTCCCGGTGAGTTCATCCAGTACAGTTCCCCCACGCGTTCTTCTTCATTTTTCAACATCGTATCGGTTCATACCCATTTCCGATTCCACAAAATAGCTCTAACCCGTAAATCCTCGTTTTTGCTCCCTTCTTGGCCAGGCCGTTCGCTGCCTCATTGCCCGCTAACCCAATGTAGCCAGGAACCCAGAATATCCAGACTTTATTGAGCGAAGCAAGCGTGCTCAATCAGCTAAGGCATCCCAATACCAATTTAGAACTTGGTAGGACTTAGGTTTAAAGGGGTCATCCCGTCCGAAGGCCGTTTTTTTTGCTTTTTTTAGAAATTCGTCGTCCGAATAGCTGATGTGCTCTAACCACAAGGCTGTCGTACGGAAGGTCGTGGTGAAAATCTCATTGGTGGCAGTTGGATTTGTATCGTGATTTGACGTCGGATACCAGTCGACTCAGCTGTGAATCAGTACCTGAGTTAAATCAGGGTAATAATCTCGGGCTGTGAAGTGCTCTAACACACTTCAAGGTCCTGATCCAATATGGATTGTTGCGCCAACGATTATTATTATTATATTAGAATTTTTTTGCGAAGAGCTGGATAAAGATACAAATACGAATTTTTCACTATAAATTTGTTGATATCTTCAGCAAGCGTAATAATTTTTCCAGCCCGATAATACAAAGCAATCTACAAACCCATTTCCAAAAGAGGTGCTTTTCTGCTGCCACGCCAGAGGGCGCTGCGATCATCTTAAAGAAAAAAGTAAACGGCATTTTAACGTGTAAATTTAACTACAGTCCGCAAACTAAAATTATTAAAAAATATTAAAAACTAAATTTTTGGTACCATGTGAAACGTTTTTTGTGAATTTTGGTGTTTTTTCGAGGCATCTTTAATTAATAAAAAAAAACTACTGAATGAAACTACTGAATTATCCTAGTTTGCGGACCATAGAAATATTTTCTGAATAAGTCGTGAAAATTTCAAAGAATTTCGTTGGATAGAATTTGAGCTATGGTAGCAGGAGATTTTCAATACGCGGTTTCGAGAAAAACGCATTTAAAAAGTAGGATGTGGTTTTTAGCCATAAAATCTTCATAATAATAATAGTAATCGCTCGTACAACAATCCATATCGGATCAGGGCCTTGAAATGTGTTAGAGCACCTCATTCACGACCGTAACGGTACACTACAGTATATCGTAGGAGACAATGTGGTCAGCATTGCGCTCGCCCGAGATTAATTCCCTGATTTGACTTGGGTACTCACTCACAGCTGAGTCGACTGGTATCCGACGTCAAATCGCGATGCAAATTCCACTGCCATCAGCGAGATTTGAACCGCGACCTTCCGTACGACAGCCTTGTGCTCTAATCACTCAGCTACCTGGACACATAAAATCTTAACTGACCATTAATCTGCTATACCTAGTGTATAAACATTAGATTTCGCCAAGAGACACATGTACAGCCTTGGTTTCAATTCTTGCCCTTTTAGCGAAGTCATTCGAACATCATTCGGACCGATAAATACGCGCTTTATTACAACATTTTACCTGTTTAACACTGTAATTTCCGAACGGCTACGAATATCAAAAAATCACTTTGCTCATATATTCTACACTATATCTAGATCCAATTAATGCCGAAAAATCGATGCTGGGGATCCGACACACGGGATGTCCCCGTTTAGGGGGCTGCTATACTTACCCAATGGTTCCTTGGGTCAGTGAACTCAGCACTTGCTCCTTCTGCCGTACGCGATCCGTCAATGTATCAGGTAATCCTTTATTGTTATAAACCACGCTTTCCCAGTTTGCCCTGTTGTGCCAACGTGATTCAAATTTCTTATCGAAATGAAATCTCGTTGTCATGTTATCGCTTGGTGTCAATAATTCGGGATGCCGCCACAAAGAATATGAATGTTCCTTCGATTTAGGCAGCTATCTGTGTTACTCCCGCACTCCTTGCCTGCACCTATATGGGCAGATGAAGAGGGGTTAATCCCAGAAGGAACTCTACCAATGCTGTTCGGCATGTTCTCATTGCCCCACTAATACACAAGTAAGTCAGTCTTTGAAGTTTGAGAAACTCCCTGGCTAAGGTCTGTTCTGTCTGCCTAGATTACTGCCTCCTAGGTAATCATTGGCCTTACTATTCCAGTATATACCCAGTGCAGCATTTTCGGGGTGCGTCCTAATTTTTCCCCTGCTATGGACCCGCAACTCATCATAGCCGTTGTAGTTTTCCATGTTATTTATATAGCATGTCCAGGCCCAGATAAAGAAGGAGGATTTGAGGTAACGTACTATCCTCAGTAAATCGAAAATAAAATGCCGAGATCGAGGAAAGAGATAAATAAAGAATAGTTGAAATATTCGTTTTAGGAATGATGGGGTCCTAAGTCCGCATCAACTTAATGCTGGACCGGACCAAATGGAGTTATTCCACTCTGCTAAATCCTAGTTGAATTTTTTTTGGTGACAGGTCCTGCGATAGACTTATCAAGAAGGTACATTCAATGTCGTTAAAAATAAAAATGATCGTGTTGAGATATCCGAAGCCTCTGAGAAATGCTAGGGGATTCACCTTAGTCGACGCGGCAGAACAGGCCTCGGTCGTGTCGAGAAATGGGTAAGGGTTTTTGACGCATTGGCGGCATCAGGATGCAAGAGAATTAGTGCGAGCAAAACAAATACGCGTCCGTACGTTAAATATTGGCACCCTCGTTGGAAAGATTGAGGAACTTGCAAGAGCCTTTCGAAAAAGATGAACTGACATTTGCGCTCTACAAGAAACTCGATGGTGGGGTGCCAAAACTGCAACATAGGACTAGAACGAGGTAAAAATGACTGCAATTTTTTCAATTTTGTTAGCCCAGAGACTTAATTTGGTGTCGGCATTGCTATCTCAGAGGATTTCCGTGGTGTCATTAAAGAAGTGGAATGATTTGCTGATCGGCTGAGGAAGTTCAGTATTATATCAGCTGATCGCACTATGCACTTTTTCACCGCGTGTGC
Source organism: Hermetia illucens (assembly GCF_905115235.1). Lineage (NCBI taxonomy): Eukaryota > Metazoa > Arthropoda > Insecta > Diptera > Stratiomyidae > Hermetia > Hermetia illucens. Next base: position 91,434,822 of record NC_051849.1, on the reverse strand, counting down.
ACTACAGATAGGTGGATCCGATACCGGCAAAGATGCCTTCTGGCAACTTCTAGATACAAAAAGCTGCAACGCCCATGCTCATGATTATATCATCATTGCGGGCGACCTTAATGATCATGTGGGTGAACAGGTGGACGATAACAGGTACCATGGGGGAAAAGGATTTCGAGCAGGCAATGAGGATGGCAAGTATAGTCAATTTTGCGGACACTCATGACCTTGAACCTGTGAATACATGGTTCATCAAACTATTGTCTCATATTCCTATATTTTATAGTGAGAATAGTAAAACGCAAATCGACTATATCCTCATAACATGCAGACATTTTATAACCCTCGCTGACCACAGAACCGTTCCCTATGAGGCTATCGCACCTCAATGCCGGCCGTTGATTGTTGTCTTGCGAATCAAGTCACCGAAAAAACAGCGGGAGGAACACTTGGCGATTGTTGGCGATTTCGTGAGAAAAAAGAAGAAAACATTACAAATGTCGAAGAATCGTGGAGCGTTGTTGTGTTGTCAGGCAGAATACTATTACCTTCCGCCATAGGGTAAGACCCCAGAAAATGAGTTCCGAGAAGCAGATGTACCCAGTCCTTTTCATTCTTGATAAATGTCACATAATTCTTCAGATAGACAGAAAATATTGCTTTGTCTTTGGTTATAGCTTTGTAGAGCTTGGATGCATCTGTGGTTTGTTTTATCCGTTCACAGAATTCCTTGAATCTGTTTCGTTTTGCTTTCCTGATTGCGTTTCTATACGTCATCCGTGTTTTTGTGCACCTCTGGCAGTCCCCGTTTCTTCCGTTTGAAAAGTTTTCGTACCTGCCTTCTCATTCTGGCTAGGTTCCTGTTTCCGTTGAGCCCTTCCACCATTGTTTCCAGCTCTATTTCGGTCCTGATATCACTGTCCACCTGTAGATGAGCCGTATTGCCACTCAGGTGTATGGCGCAGGATTTCGACGCTGCTGTCCTGGGATTTCATAGTATTCTATCTCCTTTCGAGTTGCCCTCAATTTCGATTATTCTCTGATCCGACATAGAGGGTTCATCTGACATCCTCGAATTGTTGATCAAGCTGCTCTTCAGAGTGTTCATTAAAATTATGTCTAGTATCTCTTGCTTGGTGCCGGTCACGAATGTTGGCGTGTTCCCTACGTTATGTATTTCTTGCTTATTACTGAGGATGAATTCCAAAAGGTACTCATTTCTTCGATTAATGTCGCTGCTTCCCCAAATCTTATGGTGGGTGTTAGCATCGCAGCACGAGAAGTGATAACCCTTTCCTCTCGCATAATTTTAAGCTTTGCTTGAGAATGATGTACGCTCTTGGTTTTTCATAAGAGGAATAATAAATCACCTGCATGTTTCCTCCATGCAGACCGGAACTGAACTGAAGATGACGGACAAATAATGCCACTACTAAGCATAGAAGAAGCAGTCCGTGCAATCCAGCAGCTTAAAAATCATAAGCCGCCAGGACCCGATGGAAATACAGTCGAATTAATTAAATATGGAGGCAATCGACTACCAAGCGGTTTGACAACTTATACTCAAGGTGTGGGAGAACGAATCAATGCCTGTCGATTGGCAACAAGCATAACGAAGAGGATTCACTCCAGGCAAATGATGGAAAAACTGTTGTCATATGGCCATCAGTTGCACCATCTTTTCATCGACTTCAAGGCCCCTTATGATTGCATAGCCAAGGTAAAACTGTACAAGGCATGAAAGAATTCGGTATCCCAACGAAGCTGATGAGACTGACTAGACTAACCTTAACAAATGTTCGAGAGCTAAAAACAACAGGATCACTCTCGATACCAGTCAACATCGACAACGGTCTAAGACATCCCTTTGTCATGCGTCCTCGTTAACCTGGCCCTAGAGAAAGTGATCCTCGATGAAGATGTTAATGCAAAAGGCACCATCTTTTTCAAGTCCACCCAACTACTGGCTTGACACTATGGGAAAAACCATCCATGTACAAACTGCCTTCATTCAGATGGAGCAGCCGCGAAATCTTGGGCTCCATATTAATGAAGGCAAGGTGTAATGATAATAACAAATAAATTTGAGACCGTTTAGAATTTTTTCCTAGAATCTAAAACCGCAATCGATGACAGCTACGACGATGAAATCCGTGCACGGTTGTTGGCTGTCAGAAAAATCCTCCGAAGAATTTTTGGCCCCCTACATGAGGATGGGTGATTCCGTAGCCTAGATAACGACGAAATCTTTGAGCGAAACTACCACCGCCTGGTTGTGGATTAAATTTGGCTGATTAGGTTGCGGTGGAGGGGTCATTTAATCCGTGTGGGTGAGGATAATCCAGCCGGAAAGTCTATAAGGGCAATATCTATGGTAGAAAAATAAGACGTGGCAGACCTTGCGACAGATGCAGCGATGGTGTAGGCCAGGACGCCAGACAGCTTTTAGGGATATGGAATTGGTACACCTCGACGTAAAGCCGGGATGTCTAGGGTTTCTTACTAAAGCAAGTCTAAACCGGATATTGGTTGTTTCACCGTTGGTGATGATGATGATAACGAATAGATAAAACATCGGTGCCACATCGAATTGAATGTTGGGTAGATTCTTTTTATACACACTGCGAGATATGTTTTCATGAAACCATCTGGATACACGATATTCTTACATAAAAAGCCAACAAAACCTTTCATACCTGAAAAGTAAACCTTCCGGTTTCCGATTTGTTTATGTATAGGGAAGATGCCTGTCATTAGACATTGATTCGCTGCCCCAAACTTACTGCATTAGTTGATGAACGGGTTGGTGTGCTTGGACGTCTCCATATTTCACCAGGAGTCCTGCTTTGCAGAGTGTGCAGTAGGGTTTCCAATGCGCTCTTCAAATTTAAGTGTTCATTGTATCAATCTGGAGTGTGGATCTTAGTCTATTACTATTTTGAGCTTCGTTGCTGAGGTATATAGACGGAAATATAATATTTAGTGGCACAAATAATGGCCAAGAGCACCTTTTCCATTGCAGATTAATCAACTTCAGAATCGACCAATTGTGATGTAATGTTTTTTGGAAAACTTCGCTGAGATAGTGCGTGTGCTTTTTTAATGAAGTAGGTGGGTGATGAAAATATGCCTGACGTCAGTTACAAGTCTGGTGCATTCAACGAGGTATGAAAGGACCTGAGATTCTAAGAGTCAATCCAATTTTAGAATTAGAACGGTGTGTGTGTGTATGGTGGGGGAGAAGCTACAGCTTCTGAGTACTCAGGCCGTGTTGGCCCATTGTATTATACTCGCCTCCCCCGTCTAACGGAATATTCCGGATTCGTTAACGTATCGCAGGATTTCCGTTAGTGGATGTGATGCTACCCGTTGCAATTGGAGAACATCGGCACCAAAGATCTGATGCCTGAAGCATTCACATAGGAAATGCTCCGTGGATTCCGCTTCCTCATTACAGGAGGGACACGTATCATCTTCGGTAATTCCTATTCTGAACATGTGCCCAGCTAATGAATTATGACCTGTCAGAATGCCCACAATACACCTGCTTTTTAACAGGATAAACTTTGCGGTACGTATGTTCGGTTCTGGCAGGAAAAGTTTGGTGTGTCGAGCAGGATTTAGGCTCTGCCACCTGTCATTATGGGAAACTTGTTCCCAGTTTTTGAAAACAGATTTAGCCAATGCTACTGATACTCCAATTGCTGGCTCCGGTCCCGGCACGGGGGAGATTGACCCCTCTTTCGCTAAAGCGTCCGAGATTTCATTTCCCTCTATCCCATAGTGACCAGGTACCCAGAGTAGTTCCACCGTATTGAATCCAGACATAGAGTTCAAACGGTTTCTGCATTCCTGAACGATTTTCGAGGTGATCAAAGGACTGCTCAATGCCCTCAGTGCAGCTTGACTGTCACTGCAGATTGCGATGCGCCTGCCTTTCAACCGCTCGTCAATCACCCAGTTTGCCACCCTTAGGATCGCATAATCTTCGGCTTGAAAAACCGTTGCATATTGTCCCAAAAGCAAAGCCCACTTCTCGTTTTTATTCGAGAGGTAGACTCCGGCTCTAGAACCCTCTTCTGTTTTTGAGCCTGGTGTAGAAGACTTCCATATATCCCGCCACGCATTCCTCTGGGTCTTCCCAGTCCTCTCTACGCTTCAGGGTAACTTCATATCTTCTACCAAACAGATGTATGGGGGCACGAGAATCGGAAGGCATTGTAAGAACTGGATTCAGTCCTCCCAGTAACTTTTCCAATGCTCTGTGCCCCCCACATCCGTTGTTTTCCCATAGATCTAATCGAATTAGTCTATGAGCTGCTCTCATTGCAGTGCTTTAAATAAATATATCCAGGGGCTGCAAATTGAGTAGTGCATTCAGAGCTGCGCCGGATGTCGTGCACATGGCACCAGTGATACCCAGACAAACAATTCTTTGCAGTGCGGCTCGTTTACGATGAAAACTTTTTGTTTCACCTTAACCCACCACACTACGGATGCATATACAAACATCGGCCTAATGATGGCAACGTATATCCCCACATTACCACATGAGGCCTGAGTCCCCATGTCGAGGCAAAGGTCCGTCTGCACAGCCCATAAGCTGTGAGAGCTCGTTTCATCTTTACCTCTACATGTTTGTTCCAAAGAAGTTTTTTATCTAGAGTGACTCCCAGATATTTCACTTCTTCAGAGAGTTGAAGGGTAGTACCCCTCATCTCAGGGAGACAAAGTCCATCCAGTTTTCTCCTTTTTATGAATAAAACCATTGTGGTTTTATTTGGATTAACTGACAGACCATGTCTAAGGTACCAGCTGTCTATCAAATCAACGGTACGTTGTATATTCCTACACACCGTTCCAAGATCCCGATCAACACCAAGTACAGCCACGTCATCAGCATAAGCTTGAGTGTGTATTGGCAAATTTTGCAGTTCGCATAGCAGTGAGTCGATCAGCATACTCCACAGAAGTGGCGAAAGCACACCTCCTTGGGGGCAGCCCTTCGTTGCTTCTGTAGTCAAGTAGCGATCGACCCCTACCTCAGCGCACAGCAATCTTTGCGTTAGCATAGCATGGATCCACTTAATTAAAGCATCATCAACACCGTGCGCTCTGGCGGCATCACAAAGTTTTTGAAAACGCGCACAGTCAAAAGCCCCTTCAATGTCCATGAACACCCCCATCGCGTACTCATCATTCAAAGTTGCATCCTCTATCTTTGTGGCCAAAGAATGAAGAGCAGACTCACAGGACTTTCCACGTTGGTAAGCATGTTGGTTTTCACTAAGTGGGTGTGACCTAAGTGCGTTTCCACGAACGTGACGCTCCACCAGTCTCTCCAAACCTTTCAGCAAGAATGAAGTCAAGTTGATCTGTCTGAAGTTCTTTGGATTAGAATAGTCATCTTTCCCAGGTTTCGGTATGAAAATCACCTTAACCTGTTGCCAAGAAGAAGGCACGTAGCCCAGAGCAAGACATCCTCGAAAAATATTTCTTAGGGGTCGCTCTAAATGCTCCATACCCTCCTTTAGCATTGCCGGATAGATGCCATCCATGCCAGGTGTTTTGAAATGCTCAAACGACACTATGGCAGCTTTAACCTTTTCATGGGTAACAACCGCTTTCGCAGTGTTCCAGTTCCCCTTGCAACACTTGCGTGTTGAAGGGGTTGCAAGAACCGTCAACTCTCCCCCTACCACTTCTCTCACCCGTTCTACCGTCGGGTTTTCTAAGAGAATCCAACTTGGCTGACTCATCCCTTTTGAGGACTCTGCACAGCCTTGAAGTCTCTCTTTCACCTTCCAGTTCCTGACAGTACCCTCTAAAGGAGTCTCGTTTCGAACACCTAACGAGCCTCTTATATTCACGTTGTGAGTTCCTGAAATTTAACCAGTGTTCGTTCTTGTCACTTTTGCAAGCACGATTTAGAAGTCGCCTGGTTGATTTCCTGAGTTTTTGCAGTTCTCTGTTCCACCAAGGAACCGTTTTACCGCTTTGGCCTCGGGAAATAGGACAAGCCTCTTCATAGCACTCTAAAAGTGTGCAGTTCTGAGTTTTCAATTCATCTTCCAACACCAAGGGAGTCCTTAGTCAGGGTACAGATTGTTAGGTCAATTACTTCGCTTCTTCTCGGTCCCACGAACGTAGGCGCGCACCCTACATTTGCAGTCATAAGACCAGCTGAAGTAATGAAATCAAATAGCTTCTCCCCTCTTGGATTGCATTTGCTACTGCCCCAACAAATATGTTGAGCATTCGCATCGCAACCTATTAAGAGTTCGAGACAACTTGATTCTGCATACGCCACCAGATCCCTAAGCTCTTGCGTCGGTGGAGGATACAAAGAATCATAGGGTAAATAAGCGGAGGCAACTATGATGTTTTTCCTCTCGCCACTTATCTGGTATTGTATGATGACCGTAGCTAAGTCCTGGGAACAATATTGTCTCAGCATAGTTACCTCTAACCGTCTTGACATCAGGACGCAAGCTCTCGGTCTTATGGATCTTTCGTCGTAGAAGATCCTAGCCCCCTTTACTGATCCAATGCCACAGATTCTGTTAAATCGAACCCACGGTTCTTGCACCAGAAAGATATAGGGGAAATTCTGTAGCTTTGTCATTCTCGCTGCCAGCAGGTAGGAGGGAGCTTTGGCATACTGCAGGTTGGTTTAACCAATCTTTATGTTTTTCGACATAAGCTTAGTCTATTCTCTTATGGAAAACAGTTAGAAGCGTATGCGGCAGTCCGCGTATGACGGGGTTTCCCCTATACCGTACCGCCAGAGACTCAATCCTCTCGCGATTGATTTCTCTGACAAAAACCGTACTTGGAAGTACCGCAATTCCCATGTTCTCATCCACGAAAGATCTCATCTCATCCCGCAGAGCATTCGTCTGTTTTCCACTTAGCACCCTAATTGGTTTGCGGTGTCCGGGTTGCATAGATTCGATCACCCGAACTGGCATCAAGTCAGTTCCGTTCACGTCTCTGGCTTCCCTTCCTTCCGCCTGTTCCTTGGAAGGTGTAGGAGAAGTTATTAGCAGGTAGGATTCACTCTGTAGTCCTTTCCCCAGTGCGAGCCCCAGTTCCAATACCAAGTTGAAGCCCTCCACGTTTGTAGATTGGTCCTTCTTGGCATTCATGAACTTTACCCTCCAGTGCCCAAAGTCCATGCCCGGGTTCTGTTCACCCAGCACGCGGATGATGGACTCTGCCTTCCTTCGAGGGCCCGGTAGCCAACATCCGACATGTTCTGTCCTGTGTAGCTCAGTGTTCACAATAGTCAACTTGGGCCGACCGCCGGAACTCAAAGTTGGGATTACCTGCTGGAGCCACTTTAAGGCAGCCTCGTCAGTGCACTCAAAATGGAGAAGTCCATCACGAAAACCTTGATTGTTAAATCGTGGCTTCGTCCCAGGACCCAGCATTTTTTTCCACAGGCATTCCCGGAGGATGCTAAATTGTCCCTCTGACATTTTGCCATTCTTGCAGGAAACTCCCACGGCAGCAGTCCGAACAGAGGCTGCAGCTTGCACATACGTCCTCTTCCTTCCCGCCTTCGTGTTCGTATTCCTGTGGGAGGGACCAGCTCCAGTGAGATCTCTCTCGCTGATTTGATCACCTCCCGGCACAACGGTCCTAATCCCCGCGAGACGCGTGGATATAAGCCCTGGTGCGGAGCACAATAAAGCGTTGGCCACAACAGATGTGTTGGTCTTACGCTTCTTGCGCGCATTACCGCTGACAGAAGAGTCTGGTGCGTCCAGTGTGGATCTTAGCGGGGTTTCCAGTTTATCCCCACCTTCCGCCGGAGATTCCGCTTCCTTGCGTCCGATTTCTCTGGGCGTGACCGCGCCTAGTGGTACAGCCACGTCCATGTCCTCATTCTCAAGGTGCTTCATCTTCCTTCGCAGTGCTGTCTTCTGCCGTCGGCTTAGAGCCTTTCCAGGTTCACGGTGTCCGGACCGCTTGGATCCATTTCCACATACTGGCGTTAAACCAGTAGCGTCCACGTCACCAGCTTCCCGTTCTTCCGCTCTTCCCGGTAAGGATGAAGGAGAAGGTTCTGACAGGCAGGATTCAGCCTGTAGTCCCCCCTCCATAGTGGTCGAAGTTCCCTTCTGCCGGGCCTTCCTCTTCCGCTTGCGGGTAGATTTGGGCTGTAGTACCGCGGACGGGCCGGCCGGAGTCGGATTTCCAGTTTCTCCCAATTTGAGAGTTTCCGTACTTTCCTTTCTGGCTAACTTCGCCGTAGGCACTAAATGCAAACTTTCCACTGAGTCGGAAAGCGTGTCTTCTACAGATTGATCTTTAGGCGAGTATGAATGTGGTGAGGCCTCCAAAATCCGTGCCTCGGCCGCGACATTATTGTTCATGGTCGCGGGTGGATTCGAAGTCTGTGACTTCTTACCACTTGGAGAGTTTATATCCATCGTTTCCATATTCATATTTTGGACACCCTTACTGTAGTAGTAAACTACTACAGGCTCCCCCACCACGACAAGGTGGTGTCCGAGGGGGAAGCTCAGAACGGTACATGTCGCTTATAAATATGCCTCAAATATAATTAAATATTATGAAAGTAAAGGTAAAAAAAATATTTGTTTAAAAGTTATGAATGATTTATATCTTAACGCTGAGGAGTCTTTCTTCTACAGGCCCCCGATATAGGACAACTTAATGCCCCTCATCGGAGTGGGGATATTTTGTTGGACATTCCGCCCCTTCTTGGTGAACTTTGCATAAGTTCACTAATGCGATCACCTAGTGGGAAAAATATTTTTCCTATTCCTTGCTTTGCCGGGGACTATTAGTACTTCGCGACGAATCCCGACAGCTGAGAGGCAATGTTGTTCTCCTTGGTGTACTTCGCAACCTTCAACTCTTCCAAACAGGATCCAGTGTGGAACTTATTTCCGCTCCAGTATTATTTTTTGTAGTAGTACCGCACTTACTTTTGGGCCTAATAATTGCCGGCAATGGGTTCTCGAAGCCAACTGTTATTTACATGGGTGGAAACATTTTGTTGTTTTCATCTACCCGATCTGCTTACACATGCTCAGAGCAAATCCACTAAGCATTCCCTTATTTATACAAAACAACGCGTCTGATTGACAACTCCGCATAGTTTGTTGTACTAAATGTAATAATGTTCATTCTCTATTCCTGAACTCAAAGAAAACAACGATCGCTACTCACATTGTTTTGGATATCCACTTTGAATCCTGATTTTCCTTGATTCCCTAACATAAATGGCAAGATAGGTATTAACGAAATAAAACGAGATGGTCTTCCATTTATTTTATCTTTGAATTTGGCAAGGGTGTAAGGGCCTACATTTACAAGGAAAGTTTAGGGAAAATGTGAACTAAAAACATTGTAGAAAAGTATAGGAAATATAAAATAGTTTGCACTATTCAATTTTACTAGGCAAAGTTACAAGTTGTCACAGCAACGGACTTCCTAACTAGCAGACGGTATGAACCCTTTCATTGACACACGCAACCGCAATTGGCACAGTCGCATCCTTGCTTGACAAGCGTCTCGTACTTCATAAAACGTTTTTCATCACCATTAAATGCAATATACATACAATGATGCGGAGGAACTATTTTGCCAGGCGTGAGGCTTCCTTCGTGTGTCACACGCCCTACGTAAAGTATTGTACCATCCTTCAGTTTGCCACCTTGAACTGAACCGTCAGGCACCTCACCATTTTGAGCCGTCACCCAGGAGAATCCTGTGCCTGTAAGTATATCAAAATTCTCCACAAAGACCTCCTTCCCATCGACAGTTATATAGCAAGCATTTCTGGCTGATATGACTTTGGCTGGGAACAGCTCTTCGTTGTGCCACGCTCTTCCTACATATATAGCTGATCCATCAGAGTCCTTACCAGCTACCACGGGATTCTTGGGGAGACGGTTTCGAACATTTGTTGTTATCCAGGCTAAAACGAGAAGACGAATTATTAGTGTTCGGTTGTAGGGACATGATATATATTAGCCAATTATTTCGATAGCTTTTTTGGAGAGGATCCCCTAAATATACTTACGCATTGATGCGTGGAAATAGCTTTTCAAAACGCGATAAAAATTTACGCGATGTCACCCGGTTAAATGCTAAAATGCTGCCAAAAACAATTCAAATGATATTCGAATGTTTCGCGGATTAGATATCTGGAACGGAGCCAACTAAGTCACTCAAAGCAAGAACGGCAATTAATCAATTTTACGAAAAATCCCTTTTGAATAGTTGACTTTTTCGTCAAAATGATAATTAGATATTTATTTCATCAAATCGGCCATAGGTAATAATATGATATTCCCCATGAGAGTGTCCTTTCCATTCAAACCGTTTATCTTCGTAACTTATGCCACTACAAACAAGACCATGCACAGGAGGCAAAACTGGCAAGGTTTGAAATTTTATAGGACAGAAAAGATGGCGTCGGTGGAAAAGACTTGTTGGTCAAGAACACAGTGCGTTCTGCGCATCTTCATTGTTATTTGTTCTCATTTGTGTGGTTGGTTGTTTTGTTTGTAATTTCTAAATTGTAATTGTAAAGATAGAAGTACTATAGAAACACGACATGGTTTACTGTCCGTCTGCCTGTCGGTCTATCTGTCTGCTTGTCATACGCATTTTTCTCAGAAACGCTTATACCGACATCACATTTGGTGAGAAAGTGGGAAATGTGAACACCCACACAAGCGGTAAGTTACATCAAATATAGCCATTAGGAGTATCAAATGAAAGGTCTCGATTAGTAATTTTTAATACTGGTCTCAGTTCTTGGACAAAGGGGAGGACGGTTGTTGAAAATTGGTCGTTTCTTTCATGGGCAAATTCTCAGAACCTATCCAACCAAAAACAAAGTCACCTAACTGCCGCTATACGGTGGTTAGGCTCCGAAATACCTTTTATATCGATATCTGTTAAAATAAAGTTAATAATTCTTAAAAAAGTTGACTGACGGTTTCGTCCAGGGTGAACTTTTTTAAAGACTGTTGTTAAACTTAAAAGAGGGACCCGTGGACCTCAAGAGAGGAAGTAAGTTGCTTTCCATTTCCAGTGGATGTCATCTAAGTACATCAAGTAGGTCAGCTCGTACATAGTTTGTAGGCCACATTTGATTGTGAGACCATGTCCTGTGGCATCATTCAGCAGCCAAGAAAAGGGATTCGGTACCATACAAAGTCAAAGGGGACACAGAAAATCCCCTTGGAAAATGCCCCTTCGTATGTGGACGGGCTCTGAGGTGTTGGTGTCCTCAGATGATCGCATTGACAAAGTGGGATGCCACCCTTCCATAACTGTCGCCAAAAACTTTACTAGTTTCGGATCAATGCAATACAGATGTAGGACATCGATTAGTTAGGTGTGCAGGACACTATCTAAAGCTATGACGTGATCGTGGTATATACCAACTAAAGAAATTTGTTTGGCCTCTAGTTGCTTATCCTACAAGTTGGGGAAGTATTTGGAAGGGTGATCAGGCTGGGCAGTCGTCCAATATGTGGGAAACCGTTTTTATAGCTCCAGCTGTAGATAGATTACAAACCAACTTCGATCCTTTTTTGATGAGATATTCATGAGTTGCTTTGATGTTTCCGAAACGGAGTCAGATCGCAAAGTGGTCGATATGATTGCTCGTGCGGTGTCGGTTAGTTGAAGCCCCCCCCCTCTCTTGAAACGCGTTTAATTGCTCTTAGAAAATATCCTTCTCCATTATATCGGAAGTCTTGGTTGATGCATAGCACTGTACAATTGTGATACTTCTTAATCTGGACCAGAAACTTGCGTTCAGAAATCTGTTAGAAACCGGCACCCAGGTGAAGAGAGCGCACCTTTCCGTAACCGTCAGAAACAACCCGACACCGAATTCACGTCTGGTACCACTCGAGAGAACAAAAGGATATTAGCATTAGTGTGGCGAAAGGGAGAGTCCCAGAGTCCTACCATCTTACTTCGCTTAGGCCCAACATGTTCACCTTATATTGTTACAATTCCTGCTCGACTTGGAGATAGCGAGCACTCTGGGAACCCTCGCTACCGTTGTCGAGTAGAGTGCGCACATTCCAGAAACCAATCATAGTCCGTTTTCTCATCTCAAAAGTCTTTGACATGAGGTAAGACCCAACCCACAGGGTGATTCCATAAGTTTCATTTATTAAAATGTAGGCCAAGAATCTACAATTCTACAGTTTTCGTAATTGAAACATCGTGTACTACAATTTTGTCGGGGGCAAATATGTAAATGATGTTATTTAGTTAAAGATACTTTGGTTCCAGATATCTATATTCAACCATTGACCACCACCACTTGAAACTTTTCTATTCAATTATTTTTTTGGAAAATATAAAAAAAGAAAGAAATGTTCCAATATTATATTATTTATGTTGAAATGCCAAAATAGGAAAAAATACCGCCGGATGAGATCCTTGCGGGATTCTGTTTTGGATCGTGGGAAACTGACGACAGGCAACCGTTAACTCTAAGTGCAATTTTCCTGTTGCATAGATTTTTTTGCGAAATTAAAGAAATGAAATGAATGAAAATAAAACAACGAATTCAGCTCGCGAATTGAGCCTCCTACTAGGTCCTACCGATTTGCAAAGTCAGCTGCATACACAGGAAAGCAAAGCTCCGATTATAGAAAGCTATAATTAGACCTATGCTACCCTACTTTCGAAAAATTGGTCATATTTTCGAAAGGAGGGTCCTGAGGAGAATAATAGGAGCTAAACGAGAGGACGAACAATGACGAATCAGATACCACCATGAGCAGGATGAAATATTTGACGATTCTGAAGTCTCCAAATTAATAAAACTTTGGAAATTGTAATAGGTTGGCCACGTTCAGCGTATGGATGACATTTGTATACCCGAACGGGTGTTTGAAGGGAGGGCAGAAGGAAGAAGACCGGTAGGAAAACCCCGAAAGCGCCGGTCGTATTCTGTTGACGAAGACAGCGCATCACTTCTCGGATTTCAAAATTGGAGGACGCGATCGACGGATCAAGATGATTAGAGAAAAGACATCCTGAAGACCAACACCCCACATTGGCTGTTGTGCCTCGACGACGATGATGACGAGACAATTTTGTAAGTAGTTATAAATATGAGGACCTACATTACACGATTTTAGGAAATTAAGTACGGGATGAAAAAGATATCTATGCTGCTTTTAAGGTTTTGTTTGTAAAACAAAACCTTATTAAAATCGGTTTACTGTCTGTCTGTCCGTCACACGCATTTTTCTCGGAAACGGTTGTAGCGATTGGCACCAAATTTGGTAGAAAGTGGAAACTGTGAACGCTCACGCATATAGTGAGTTACATCCTTTTACGTCGAATTTAAGGGGGGGTCCCCATACATGCAAAGGGAGGGTGTAAATTTTTTTTTCATCAAATATAGTCATGTGGAGTATCAAATTAAAGGTCTCGATTAGTACTTTTCGAAGCCAATCTTAGTTTTGACATTTGTTGAAAAGGTGGGGGGTGCGGGGGGTTGAAAGTGGTCATTTTTTTAACGAACCCATTCTCAGAAACTGCCCAACCGAAAAATCTGAAAAAAATCAGGGGGCTGTCACTATATGGTGCCTAGGCTCCGAAATACCCTCCATACCGATGCCTGTTCAAATAAAGTTAATAATAGTACACTACTATAATTTTTAGTAATTGACAGGAAAACCCCCTTTGAGTTCACCCTTGAATCACAAAATTTTGCAAAAATATAGGCTACAGTATAGAGCATGATCCTGCCAAATTTGGTGAAAATCGCACTATTACTAACAAAGTAATACTAAGTCAAAGCTGTCGCTTCTCTGCAAATTCCAGACTATGAATGTCAATATCACTTGAAAGTGGCTATTTTCACATAATATATGCATATTTTACGTGCTACATGCTAATGGGACAAATGCACACCCAAATCTCTTCATAAAAGAAATAAACAAAACCTTTCATACCTGAAGCGTCTAGCTTCCGGTTTCCCGACTTGTTTTCCTTCTTAAATGCCGCTTGTTTTGTAGATAAATGATTGTTTTTGTGAAGAACCCAAGTTAGGTACCTCGAGATGTGAGAAGAGAAATGAGTGGCAGAGTCGTTGTTTAATAGATGTATAGCCCGGTCCAAACTGTACGTTTTGCACAACGTTTTGTCTGCGCAGTTCAATATGTTGCAGGCAAAACGTTACGTATCGACAGGAAAACTGCCCAGTTTTGAAAAATGCGCCAACACGATAAAACCGCAGCGATAACTGAGCAAAATGGCTCAGTTTTTCCTAAACTGCGCGGGCAAGTCGCTTCGTGTGGACGTTAGCTAAGTTTTCGGTTCATTTTAAAAGCGAAAATGGTAGACCCTTTGGCAATGTTCCCAGGAGCTTTTGGCGGAGTTGTGTGACAGTTTGCTATGTATTTGGTATGTGAAATCCAGGGAACACTGTGATAGGGATGAAAATAGGCAGGCATATGAGAAAATTGATTCGACTGCAAACAGAGAAAAAGTTGTAAGAAAAATCAATTCTTTGAGAAGTGTTTACCGAAAAGAGATTAAAGTCAATAAATCCTGTCGATTCGGGTCTGGAGAATATGATGTCTACAAGCCACCCCTCTGGTATTTTGATTTATTGCACTTTTCGAAAGATCAAAGGGTACCAAGGCAGTCCAGGAATACCATGGATGACGATCAAGAGTCAACATTTGGTGAAACACGAGGACAGGAGGTAAGAAAAATAAATAACTTTTTCCCTTATGTAAGCAATCATTACTTTATTTAAATGTTAGTTATTGTGATTGAAGGCTACAAATCTATCTTGCCAAAGGACAGATCACTCATTGTTGAAGTAGCCGTTAAATTCATCTCTAGCCACGGCAGCACTGTTCAAAATTTGGCCTCTTGTTCCACGATGAAGGTCCTGCAGTAATTCGGGGTCACATCTTTCGCCTAATCCAACAGAACAGTACATTCAGAGATATTTTCCCGATCCATACTTTCAGGGGGAGTATACTTTTGGGGAACCCTTCTCTGCAAAAAGGTAAAAATTAACTTAAAATTAAAGCTTGTGTGAAAAACGTGAAATCGTTAAGCAAAAATCCCGAATATGTTTTCAACAACACGCCTCGCCCTTGATAGGTGGTAATTAAAAATTCTTCGCTCCGTTGTTACCGTTTCTCTCCGATGCGACTTAAGAAGTTCTGGAGGCACTGCAAAGGCTTCAGCACCAATAAAAACCCGCTCTGTTTCAAGTCGTTGTTAACGAGCTTTTCATAAAATTTGGTATGATTTAGAACTCCACCATCTGACATCCTTCCGTTTGCGCCTACATCGCAATGCTAAAATTCGCAGTTAGCATCAACTATTGCCAGAAGAGCAACACTGTGAGTTTTTTTATAATCAAAGTAATAGGATCCACTTCAGTTGGGCGGTAAAAACCTGATATGTTTCTCATCAATTGGCCGTAAGCAATGGGGAACTGCCACTTTTTTTCAAATTCAGCCCCAACTGTCAGCCACTCTTCTTTAGTCCTGGGAAACTGAAACAAAAAATAAAATAAAATGAGACGTCTTACATAATTGTAATTACAAAATAATGGTAATTGCATTTTGGTAGTTCCAAATGATGCCGGTGCAGTTGAAGTTTTGGCATTGGTACGGAGAAAACTGGACTCGTTTCACCCAGAGGATGCTTTTCAGGTGTTTGGAAAACCTGTAGCCAATACAATACCATCGACAGCGAACAAAACACAATTGCCCAGAAACTGATTTCCGACATTCTGTCTGAAACCGAGATGGTTCGCTAGCGAAACACTTCGTTACTGTGCCTGGCCGGCGGCAAAATGATTTCGGTGCAATGGGTGGACACAATAGCTGTCAGCCTAATATGCCTAGACAATTGTGGGTGCCCAATACTGCTTCTTTACAAGTTGGAGAATATCAGTCCTTTCTGTAACCACACACTCAGAAGTATGAAAGAGTTGTGCAAATACATCAAAGTGAACAATGTCCATAGATTCAAAAACAGCACTTCATCTCAGAACAAGATGGAGACACCGAGCAGGTATCGTTTGGCACTCTTTCTGAAGAATTGGCAGCTCATCAGGATCCCTCTTGCGTTGCACACTATCTTACGACATTTGAAGCAAACTGAATTCTGAAGTACATACATACGTACTTATTTACTTACCTTATGATACTGTTATGTAATTTTGAAGTATAGTTCTGTTTTGTTTAAAAATATGAAAATATATATTTCTTTTATGCGAAAACAGTGTTGTTGCATACCTTCAAATATTCAGCACCCTATAGATAGCTTCACGGGGATGATTTCGCTTAATGATGGTTTGGATATAAGTATTGAGAATTCTAGGTCTTTATAGCTTCTGCCAGTTGCCGTAGAATTGTTGTCAGCCTTTCATGCAGTGATATTGCTTTTCTCATACAGGCATTTTCTTTTTAAATATATCCGGTTTTACCAATTACATACTAAGTGTATGTCTCTATGTCCATTCTCAAGTCTCGTAATTCATGCATGCAAAAAAATGTTGTCTTTTTAGAAGCTTTAGAAGCCTCGACCGCTGGATATTTTTCAAAAGTCCCCCCCCCCCCCCTTTGCAAGACAACATTCAAAAATTTACCACCAAAACTGCCCAAAATGCGATACAGATCTGCTCCATCTGGACTCTCGCTCATTTGCAACGTTTTAACCTTAAATTTGTGTTCCTTCCGCTGTCGAAGTAAAATCGTTGAAATCCTCAAAAACTACGGTGCGGTATTTGAGATGAGAGCAGTTGTTGACGGGATATAAATATAATAGAAACGATGGATAAGTTTAAGACACTGCTGATTTGTATCGATATCAACTGGGTACCATTTACGCAAGAGTTTTGCTTAGAGGCGTAGTCGATATCATTCTTAATTAAGAACCCTTAAATAGTGGGTTGTCATTTTTTAGGGCGATAATGTGCTTTTGTGCAGGGATAAACAGGAAGAATAAGGATAGGAGAATACAACTTTGAAACCGTTGACAATTTCTCCTATCTAGGGTCGAAAATCACAACCGATAACAGCTACGATGATGAAATCCGCGGACGGTTCTTGTGAGCCAACAGAGCCTATTTCAGCTTACAAAAACTGTTCCGCTCGAAACGTCTCCCCATAGGGTCAAAGCTCTTACTGTACAAGACGATGATCTTGCCAGTCCTTATGTATTCCTCTGAGACTTGGGTTCTTAGCAAGAAGAATTGCGAACTCTTGGCCGCGTTCGAGAGAAGAATCTTCCGAAGAATTTTTGGCCCCCTACTTGAGGATGGAAGATTCTGTAGCTTACACAATTACGAAATCTATGAGCGATACCATGACCGTCCGGTAGGGGATGAAATCCGGCTCAATAAGTTACGGTGGGCGGGTCACTTAATCCGAGAGAGACGGATGAGGATGATCCGGCCCGGAAAGTCTATAAGGGCAATATCTATGGTAGAAAAAGAAGACGAGGCGACCCTGCCTAAGATGGAGCGATGGCGTAGGTCAGGATGCCAGAGAGCTTTTGGGGATATCGAATTGGTGGACCTCGGCGCAAAACCGGGATGTCTGGAGTTCCTTATTAAGGCAGGCCTAGACCGGATACCGGTTGTTGCGCCGTTGATGATGATGATGATGATATGTATTTCTGGTAGTGCTATTATGTTTGAAGCCCATGGAGATTGTTGAGGTATCCAATCAAATTTCATTGTAAGATTTTTTGTGCCATGTGAATTATCATGAAAATTGTAGAAACCGAATCTAATAATGTTTGTTCCGTACTATGTTCTTTGCCGTACCATGTTCTTTGTAGTTTCTAGTTCAATGTGAATGAACGTTTGTAAAGTTTGGCAGTGGGCGCATGGACATTAATAAATCAGTTACCTGCTAACAATGGGCTCGTCGGTGTCGCTTATGTCTGCTTCGATTAATTGTTGCGTGGGAGGATCTAGTTTATGATTAATTAAGCTTTTGTGTTTACACATTAAAAATCACAATTAAAATCGGTTCAATATTTGTCTGTCCGTCTGTCCGTCTGTCTGTCACATTCAATTTACTCAGACTTGGCTGAACCGATTGTTACGAAATTTGGCGAGAATATGTGGTTTATGTGTCTCTTTACATACAGTGTGTGGCGCCATTTTGTGTTGAATTTTAAGGGGGCTCTCCATAGATCCGAAAGGAGGGTGAGCATTTTTTTCACAGAACATGGCGAAGTGGGTTATCAAATGAAAGGACACAGGGCTAGTACTTTTTGAAACTGATCTTTTTTCTGATATTGGGTGAAATCTAGGGAAGGTAGGGCACAAATAAAGTTAATAATAATATGTTACCATATTTTGGCCAATATTTCGCACTTCAGGTAAATTTATACCACCCAAGACATGTATCTCGTCATAATCATATAAAGTGAACTTATATGAACCGCCCGGTATGGGAACGTTTTAGTTTTCCTTTTTGACTTTTTAGTTAGTGTTCCAATATACCAATATAATAGACATGTGTATTCTAATTACCAGCGGTTGTTAATTTATGTATATGTATGCTTTTGTGCACGGAGTAAAGTGGAAATGCATGAAGATGCGTTAAATCAATTTAGATGCACAAATATATATGCGTCCATCGTCATGCCGTAATAGGCAATGTTTGTTTATTTAGGGTGAACGCAGTATTTATGTCGTTGATTTTTATGGACATATGTGAATCTTGGGGTTTGGCAAAATATGACGGAATATTTTGTATTAGCTATGTACGAATAGAAAATCGTGCGTAGCGAGTTTCTCACATAAGATAAACACAAAACCTTTATACCTGAAGCGTCCGGCTTCCGGTACCCCGACTTGAGTTGATGCTGATATTAATATTAGGTTTTCACTTTTTTGGGTAGTGTTTCCCTTTTGGTTCATTTCAATTTTATTTACATTAGTAGGGTTCTTTTGCCTGAAATCTGGATTTCATGGAATTGTTCCCTATATTAACACGTTCACTGCTGATCACGCATACGTGGCGTGAGTATACTGTTCTCTGGATTTCTGCCCACTCATACGCTGCGTGAATAGAAGTATCCTTTCTTCTTAACCTCAGTGTGTCTAGAACAGGGATCTGAGCTATTGACAGACTCAGATGTTAATGTCTTTGAGACCGTATTAAGGGGTTATATACAGTTAGAATTTTCATAAAAACGATTTTTTTTTATTTTATTTTCTTAATGTACATATATTTAAGAATATACACAGAAAATTTCATATCGTGCCGGTGAATATGTTCGAAGTTACATGCAAATTTTAAAAGGCGTTTCAGAGCGGCCGGAGCGGCAGCGCTTACCTGGAACGCTGTGTCCCTTTTGTGCACCTACCTATTCTAAATGTTCCCTTCTAATGTATTTAGATGGGTAAAACATCAGTGTGTTATTGTCGTTTTTATACCTGAAAGGTAAATTTTAATTTTGCTCTCCCCAAACTGGAAAATATTTAAGAGTGGTAGTCAGTATAAGCAGCTAAGCCGAGCAGTAAACTTGTGAGTTCGTTAAAATTCTATTTGTAATTTGAAAATGAAGGCTTCTAGAGAAATGAGAAAATCTCTTAACATACGTAAGTCGAGACCAAAAAAGCGAAAAAATGTTTTTAATCCAAAAACAGCCGAAACGGATGAAAGTATTTTCAGTGCCTCGGCAAAAAAATTTAAAAAACAAGAGGAAATCTCAGTTCCGCGTGATCCGTCTGTTTTATAACAGTGTTTGCAGCAATTTCTGAATATGTGAAATATAAGACCTGTGACGGAAATGTGAAGTTTCAAACTGCTTCTGGACGAGGACTTGGTTTTAAAATTGTTTTGCTGTGTGATAAGTGTGCAGATCGTAACATAAATTCTAGTCCTTTTGTCGCGCACTCTTATGAAATAAATCGACGATTTTTATTTGTCATGAGAGTCCTCGGATTAGGGTTAAAAGGTGTAGCAAAATTTTGTGGATTAAGGAATGGCATCACTATTATATTATATGAAGGCAATAGGAATCACACTTGGACCCAATGCGCATTCATATGCTGAAAAAGAAGATGAGCAGCGCGTGTCCATTTCCGATATCAGAGCGCGTGAGAGCACCCGAGATGGAAGAATGGCTCGCAGACAACATCAGCTCGAGTTATTAGAAGTTGCCGAAGCGACGGAGGGTTTATTATATGGTCCTGGAATAGACGACTCTATGTAAGTTAAAAAAAAAAATTTTTCATCTTATGTAAAGTGCTTTTCAAACTTTAAACGCGTTTTTCTCAAAATGGTGTTTTCAAAGTCGGTGACCAACATTACTCAAAAACGGCTAAACTGATTGATCTCAAATTTTGACACAAGCTTCTTAAATATATTTTTTAGTAATTGATCGAAGATTTTATCTTACCGATTAATATTTTTTTTTTATAAACAATTTAAGGCCGAAATTTTGGCCGAAAATCAATTTTTTTTTTCTAGAAACCACCATTTTGTCAAAAAAAAATTATTTTGCTTATTCCTTCGATTAATTACTAGATTTAACATTACTTTACCGAAATCTGTTTGGTTTTTTAATTTCAGAGGTTCCAGTTCAGTGGTATAGTGGTTACCGCAAAACGTCTTTTTTGAGAGGAGCTTCCGGAGATCAGCTGTAGCTCCTGTCCAAATAAATATTTTTACTAGTTTTAAGTCTGAAAATATTGTTAAAAGATACCATAATATATGTTCAAATATTTAGATCAATAACTTTAAAAGGTTTCTCAAAAAAAAATTCTGGAAAATTCGCTTTTTTTCGGCCTTCTAACTGTATATAACCCCTTAAGTTTGCAGCATTCTGTGAGTACCCATTGCTTCTTGCTTCCAAACTATTACCTTCTGGTTGATTTTCGTCCAATCTTTGTTGTTTCGGCGATTGAAATATACAGAAATGGGACTTTTTTTATATATTTAGTAGTAAGAGATTAAGAGTAGTTTTCCTCATGAAAACAGAACGCCGATAATTTAGTAATTAATTAGTAAGTAATATTTTTCATTTTGATTTGGTATATTTTGGTTTGTAGTACGAGTATTTTAGAATATATAAAGTCTTTTAGAAATCCTTGCAAATGGAAACAAAAACAAAATTCCCCACTAGATATTCATAAATATATTATATATACATATAAACAAATAATTAGAGGCAGTTTTTGCTGATACTGCTACAGAAACTGATGAGTTACTAACCGATGTTTTAGTATTAGTAAACTTATCAAGTACGTCGAAGGAGAAAACCAGTTGTTGGCGGTAAAAAGCGAAAATATTCTGGGGAAGATAATTACGCTCAGACTAGAAAATCTAAATATTCTTCGACGATTTTCAAGGATCTGATGACGATGTTGAGTACTTATTAGACGATGATTTACAAATTTCATCTGACGGCGAAGATGCGACCTCTTTACCGATTCCTGGCAGCAAGAATATTAGCACCACCACTTCAAATTTTCAAGGCAGGTTAGGTGTTGGGCTTAGCGACATTGAACTGTTGGAGGAAAGTGATGCAGCTCAACATAATAAGTTACCTTCCACGTTCAGGTGTACCTAAGTATCACCTCGATTCTCTCGTGGATGGTATTATGAGCCCCAGGTGATCAGGAATTCGTTTCGTGGGTGGAAAAGGTTTGAAAATAACCCCAGCCCTTAGGACTCCTTTTGGATATTTTTGTCTATTTTTCATGGAAGAATTTTATAAATATTTTATGTTTTATTTGAGTCGTTATGGATTAATTCAAGAATTTCACAATGAAAGAAATTACTGTTGATGGGATGAAAACTTTCATTGGTTTTGATGGGATGGGATTAATCTGAGTCAATAGGATGAATGACAATTGGAAGAAACATTGACTTTTCAATTTATAGTTCCACAAAGTTTATGAGTCGAGATCGATATTTGGTTTCATAACGTTGCCTTCATTTCGAAAGAGAAAGAAGTGCAAGTGACCCAACCTTTAAAACTCGATCTATGATGGATTATTTTAATTACAAATTGGACGAAATTTGTTACCCAACTCACGAGCTCACCATTGATGAAAGCATGGTTCTGTGGAGGGGTCAACTGGCATGGAGGCAATTCGTTCAAGGAAAATGCCATAAATATGGTATGAAATTATATATGCTAGGCGAACCAAATGGTTTACCATTTCTAAGAGATTAGATTTTTGTCCCGAAATATATATTTACATTGAAAACTAAAAATTGTAGTTTGGAGGAAACTACCCTTGTATAATACAGCAAATTCATGGGCAAAGAAATTGACGTAAGTGCACGAGAACATGTCTCGAAAATCGTTGTTAAATTAACGGAAGGACTCGATAACAAAGGACACGCCTGTGCATGGACAGCTTTTTCAATTCCGTCACAGAGACAAAAGACACTTTTTGAACATCTCCAGCGAAAATGGAGCCAAACTCGTTCAGACGAGAAACCAGACCAGGAAAAGGAAAAACCAGAATTATCGTTGAATACAACAAGGACATGAAACTTAGCATTCATATATTTCAGCAATGCTAAATATTGCATATTTCCTTTACAACAAATACAGCGATAAAAAATTATATTGGAATAGTTTCAAGCTTATTGCCACAGCTGTCAGAACAAGCCCTGTTGCCCAAACAACAGAGTGCAACGCAAACTTTGCAGCGAAAAATATAAACAAGTTGGAAACCGGAAGCTCTGCACTTTAGGTACGAAAGGTTTGGTTTGTTTCTTATGTTAGTTATTTGAGTTCAGAACTATCATATTTGTAGATAACCTGCATATTTACCATATCAACCTACTCAGTTTGGTATGATATTGAATATTTTAGGTTGCAGTAAATTTACCCGAAATAGGCAATTTTGAGTATTGTAATTTTATCAGTAATAGTACGATTGTGATAAAACTTAGGGATATCATTCTTTATACTAAGGTTTATACTACTGCGAATTGTATAACTCTAGGATAAACTTAAAGGGGGTTTCTAGCCAATTTAAAAAAGCAGCAATGTTCTATTATCAACTTGATTTTAATAAATATCGATATGAAGTATTTTGCGGCCTGAACATCATGTAGAGGCAGCTTCATGATTTTTTTCCAGATTTTTCGGTTGGGTAGTTTTTGAGAATGGGTCCGTTAAAGAAATCATCACTTTTCATTACCGCACTTCCTGCTTGTCCAATAAATGTCCAAACTAAGACTGGGTTCGCAAAGTACTAATAGAGACACACGCCTTTGGTTGCTTTATAATTGTCGAAAACGGTTGAATATGCCTCCACAAAGTCCGGACATTAAACCGGTAGAAAATTTATCGTCTATTTTAATCAAAATAACATTTTTAGATTAACATAAGGAACATGATTAACATAAGGATTATAACATAAGGAACACAATAGACCTTAAAATTGCTTTGCGTACAGAATGGAAAAAATTTGACCAAATTTAACAAAAAAATTAGTTGAATCTATGCCAAATAGGCTTAAGGCAATAAAAAACAAAAAGCAGAAGGGGCACCCAATAAATTACTTAAAATAAAATACACTTGGATTTTGTTTGGATCAAAATATGAGTTGTTTTTTTTATGCTTCAAATATTTTTTTATGTTTGTACATTACCGTTGTCAATGAATAATGTTATTCCTTGTAATAATTGCTCACTTTTATTTGATTTCGTCTGGTATTTTACAGACGCTTTCCAAATTATTGCTTAAAATGATGGCATGCGAATACGGATTTTGCATAGTGTATATAAAGGAATATTTTGAATTTGTAGCTATCTCTGAAACGAAAAATGTGCATAGAAAGTTAATCGCATAAGAAATTATTTTTTACTTTTTTTCACTTTTCACTTCCTTAGTGGCTTAGTGGTTAGAACGTTACGTTGCCGTAGCAGAAGGTCATCGTTCAAATATCACTGGTGACAGAGAGATGTATATGATTGTCGAATGTGGGTCAACTCAGCTGTGAATCAGTACCTGTAGTAATAATCATGGGCGAGCGCAATGTTGACCACATTGCCTCCTTTAATGTACAGTAGGTATGTAGTGTGCCGTCGGCTCGTCGTGATCGGTTTCGCCATTTGGATCGATTCAGTGCCTGATCTGGGTGTAATCTCAAGGCTTTTAAATCCCCCGTTCAGCGTATCAAGCCGACTTTGACTTTGATGTTCAGACCAATCTTGGCAAGTGAATTCTCGTTAGTACGAATTGCGCGACCATACCATCGAAGATGCAACCCCATAACGATCGCGGATATCCTCATTTCGGATGTGATCAAAACGTGTCATGCCACTAGTCCAACGCAACGTGTTCGTCTCCATTACTGCAAGACGCCGTTCATTGTCTTTTATAGTCGGCCAATAATCAGAACCATAGAGAGCGACCAGACGGGCGACATTGCGGTAAATTTATATATTTGAGACGTTCGTTGATACGGCGATCACAAAGAACACCAGTTGCAGAACGCCACATTATCCAGGTTGCGTTAATGCGTGAAGCCATTTCATAACAATATTTTGAATTGTAAAAAGGAAATAGGTATGAGAAGCATCAATCCGAGCTCGGAGTGACATCTGGGGTAAGTTGTTTGTTTATTTTCTTTTCTTTTCTTCTTCTTTTTATGATTTTTATTTTATTTCCATTCTTTTTCTGTAAATTTTACATTTTGGTTATTTATTTTTATTTTATTTTCATTTTTTTTCTTTAAACTTACATTTTGGTTATCTTTATTTTCATTTCTTTTTTTTGTAATAATTTTTTTGTAATATGTATTGAATGCTTGAACAAGTACAATGATGACTGAATAATCTTAACGTAGTTTGAGGACTTCCTCCCCTTCGTTCCTCCTTACTCCCGCAGAATTCCTATTAAAGGGACATCCTCTTAATGAATAACTGGCCGGAGGATGTCGAGGAAGGGTGGGAACCTCAGAGGTCGCGCCTCGTACAAGATCTGAGGCGGAAGAGACAGCAATTGAGACGGTGATCCGTCGTGGATCTTCCCCTCCTTGATCGCGGCACTCGGGTCCGCGCGGTCGAGCCGGTTTTTTTTTCTATTTTCCAATTTAGCTCGCGTTCTGTTTGTCCATCGATAGGCCGTCGCGAAATTCGTTGTCAACTCGAATTTAAAACCGGTGCGGACCCACGCATCGGAAAAGACACGTTGGTTTTTAGTAATGAAGCGTGAGGGATCAAAGCGCTCAAAGGACCCCCCCACATTCCCGAGCCTGGCTAGCACAGAGGCGTGCAAGAACTTGTCGATCGAGCACTTTGATGGAGCTTCAATCTTTGTGGGCGGACCTTCACGGTCAATTTAGCCAAATTGTTTAGATTTTTGGGATAGCTCTGCCCTCTAGGTCGTTATCGGCCACTAAGGATGATCGACCTGATCTCATATCTCCACTCGTATCATTACACATCGCCTGTACTTATTATACTAACAATTAAAAAGAGAATATAATAAATAAATAAATAAATGAAAAAAATACAATTTTATTTCATTTCAAAGGACCTTCTCCTTAAAAGTCAATTTTAAAAGGGTCTCCTGTCATAACATATTTTATCAGGGATACTCATTTGGACTTTCCATACTTTATATGTTATATGTTCCGGCCACCGCATTTTCATATACATAACCCTTTGCTTCCGGCCAACTCATGACTGATATTGTGTAGCATGATGATTCATTATTATTCGGTCAAAAATAATAGATGAATTAACCATAAATATTATCGGGAAATAAATATTACTATAGGAGCAAATACCAAAAATCCCCTGATATTTCTCGATAAGGCCAATTCGATATCACCCATTTAAACTTTAATCTTCACTTTTCTTATTTCCAGGTGTATAGTACAGAATTAACATCTATGATTTTGTTTATGAATAAAACGGAGTGCACAGGTCATCATAAATGCTAAAATTAGTCTGTTGCTTCGGAGTAATCTACTTAGGTAGTTTGGAAAAATTGCCGTTATCTTCGCTTTCGATGTATTATACTAATTATGATTAGATAAAATGTATACGTTTTTATAGTCTAGATACAATTAGTAGTATTGTTTGTATATTTCAAAATTTTCATTTTTAAGATAATTAATAAGTATCAAATATATAATTCAAAATATTCTTTTATATATTTGCAAACTCGAAATTTACATATTAAAGACACAAATATTGGGCCCATTTTTAACAACCAAATATTGCCTATTACCGCATTCTGATGCATACGTATATACACTAGGCGGTATAATTCATCATACGACATGTTAAAACGTTATAAACGTTATAAACTGCATTTATTTGAATTAAATTAAAATAAACAGTACAAAAGGAGGAACATAACAAATAGACAATTCAAATAAACTTTGAATTTATTTGCAGTTATAGTTTTTGTAAAAATAATAAATTAATAAAGAAGAATTAATTCTAAGCCACAAAAGTACGGCTGTGGTTATTATGAGATATTTGTCTATTGGTTATCAATACTTGGTTGAGCTTGAGCTTGCTTTCGCTTCCAGGATTGCCTACATCCGCGATGGCGTAGATGACACCAGTTTCTATGTAATATTTTTAGGTCTAATATTCGACACATCCTGGTAGAGCCTTCTTTAGAGAACTCTTTGCAGGAATGTGGAAAATATAATTCGGATTCAAACCCAGTTCATTGACAGATTCCTATAAAATGTTTTTCAAAATATTTAGGAATACACGCTGGTTCATTTTGCCATCGAAAAACACTAGATTACCAACCCCTGGTCAACTCATACTCCCCCAAACAAGCACATTACTTCCGCCGTGTTTCACGCTGCTCCATAAATTCTTTGTCTCTAATGCAGTGCCTTTTTCCGATGTCAATATTCCTTCGCGATCACTGCGTTCTGACTAATCGCATTTCTATGCAGTTTACTCAAAATAAAGGAAATGCGGAACGGCAGCAGTGGTCGTACGATGACGTTTGAGATAAGATGCATATTTGTATTTTTTCTGCTATAACCCAAAAACGATGCTAGGCAACAATTGAACACAAGCATGGTCATAACACTTGTAATAGAAATAATAATATATAATGGAATAAATCATATATAATCAAAATAAATAAATGAAATGAAATGAAAAATACTCTGATTCGTCCGCAAAAATTACGGCATTTTAAGACGTAGAATTATTTACGTGCTCCTTGGCAAAAGCAAATTTTCGTGCTTTTTGTTGAAATACAAGGCTTTTTTCGAGTTACTTGGCCATTTAAATCATGGTAGCCCAGGACAGGTCGAACTGTTTCAGAATTGCACGACTTTTCCGGTTTATCAGGAATCTCACTAGCTAAGTTCGGATAATCCAGTGCTCGTCTGGTTCGCTAAAAAATTTATTTGGTGATTTTTTACCGTTGATTTCCAATAAATGTTTGTGTACAAAATTGACACACTGTTTTTTTAAAAAACGGCATTTTTTTTAAAGCGGTGGATTACCAGTTCACGCTGCTCCATCGTTTTACGACGATCCATTTTAGAAAAGATTTAACAATAGTTGTACTCAGGGTTTCAAAATTAGTCAAACACAACATGAAATTCGTAAAACAAAAAATACCAAACCAAAGCTTTTTCTCAAAATTCCAGACTGGTCTTGTTGTCGTAATTGTTGTTGCTACTGTGTATTGATGATGCTGTCATTACAGTTTGGGTCCCAGTTGAAGCCAGCATCCATTAGAAAGTGTTGATTGTCTATGTGAGCTGGGGGTCACCCATGGGTTAATACAAATCCTTTTGGGAGTGTTCAGAGCCGGGTTCAGGCCCTAGTCAGCAGTCCATTTCAACTGAACCTGCATTGCAAATTTAAAGGTGTCATAGCCTGGAAGGTACTTGCAGCTCAGCCAAGATTCATATCGGGACGAGCTGAAAGCCCTTTCCACGAGATGTCAATCTCGTTAATTAAGGTATCAGAATGCCATAGCTGTCCGCTCATCATATTCCAAATCGTTTGCCAAATTATAAGTGCATGCCACACCGGGTCGTCGTCGTTATCGCTGCACACGTTAGTTCACAACCAGCTTACCTGATGGTTATCCGGGGATATCAACTAGGAGATGTGAGTCGACTTGGTTCGGAAGTAATAAAGATCGTTCTTCAACTTTGCCTTGTCTGTTCGAAGTCTTTAGCCTCCCTATTTAAAAATACAGAGAGTGACAAATTGGTTTTTGCCAAGCCCATTCTACGATGTACGCTAGAGTAATAGCATTGGCTATACGGAATATTATTCGTATGCTAAAACGTGCTTCGCTTAACCCTTTTATAGGCTGAGGGGAAGTACAAATGTTTGAAAGTAATCAGAGAAGTGTAAACTAGATTATCGCCTACTGACGCTAAGAGTGTGTAGTATATTCAATACAATCTTAAGGATACCTATGTGGGATATAGCAAGGATAACTTTTAGTCAATGAACCTGAATGCATGAGAAAAGGAGGATGAATCTGCAAACAAAAATCCAAAATATTGAAAAGCTGCAAAACAATAATCAGTGAGAAAGTGGCGACAATGGTGGGATGATTATTCCTAAAAGAATTGCTGTACTCATGCGCTAATTACCGGAACCGATGGATAGATAGACTCTCCCTTTTGTCCTGTGTGGTCATACATTTTAAGCCTCAAAACATGTTGAACTCTGTTGTCCACGATTTTGCTCACTCGGATCGAAACTTTATTGAACGAACGGAGCGTGTTCAGTTTGTTAAGCATTCCCATGACAGTTTGGAATTTTCTTACCCGTTGGTTTAAAGTGCGTTTTCCTTGGATCAATGACCTCGGCCCTTGCTCCCTCTACCGTAAGGGATCCATCAGTGTACTAGATAAGCCGTGTGTCTATGCTACGCTCTCCCAGGTTGCTCTGTTGCTTCTACGTGTTTTTAACTTCTTATCGAAATGAAACCTCGCTGTTATGTTATCCCTTAGTATCAATAATTCGGGATGCGACTAGAAAGGATATTAATTTGCTTTCAATTTGGGCAGCTCGCCGTCTCACTGGTACTCCTGGACATTCTGAAGATCGTCCTCCTGTTCGCATCTGTATTTGCAGATGGCGAGGCGTCAATTCCAAAAGGATTCACACGCAAGCCAGCCATCGAAGTTTGTGTAGTACTCTAGCTATTGTGCAGAGTTCCGGTTTGTCTGTACAGATTACCGCCACATAGGTAATCATTGACTTTACTATTGCAGTATATATTCAGTGAACCATTTTTAGCGTGCATCCCCATTTTTTCCCTGCTATGCAATCGGAGCCCTTCCAGAGTAGTTTTTTGTCTAGTGTGATTCCCAAATGTTTGACCTCTGTTACTCGTTTCACGTCTATGCCATATATTCGAATGGTTCTCAGATGATCAAGCTTGCGCTTCTTAGTGAATGGTAGGATAGTCGCCTCAGCTGGATTCATGCGCAGCACCGTTTTCTGCACCTGGTACTATTAATTCTTAGTCCGGTTTGGATTCTGTCACTTAGGGTGCCCTCATATTTGCCCCAACAGATTAGAATAATGTGATCAGCGTAACCCTGGAGCTGTATTTCACTGTTTGTTATTTTTCAGGAGTTCATTAACTACCATGTTCCATATTAATCACGATGACACCAAACCTTATGGACAAATAGAATTTGTACCGGTCGTCTATTTGCATACTCTTGTGGTCTAGTATAGTTATCTACGACCCTCTCCACCGTTTTAAGTACGAACGATGTCAGGCAGATTGATCTGAAAGATTTAGAACGAAAAGAAGATCCGTTTTATCCATTTTCGGAACAAAGACTACTCTTGCCCGTCTCCATGCCTTTGGTATATATCTCAAGGCTATGCGCCCCCTTACCGCTCTTGGGAGAGATCCTAGGATGATTTCAAGGTCTCTCTGGAGTAGTGCTCCATCCCCGGTGACAGAAGATATTGCTTTATCTTCGGTTTTAGCTTTATATAGCCTGGGTGCTTCTGGGTTTTATTCTATTCTTTCACAGAATTCCCTGAAGCGTTTTCCTTCTCTGATCGCTTATACGTCGTCAGTGCCCTCTTGTATTTCTGCCAGTCCCCGGTTTGTTTCTCCCGGTTGAAGAGCATTCGCACATCCTTTCTAATTCTGGTTAGATTCCTGTTCCATCAGGGTACGTTCCCTGATTACTTGACTGCCTTAGTGGGCTTCTTAAACCTCTTTACAGCCATGTATACAGATCCATGTTTTGAGTTGGAGGAGGCGTAGAAGCTTCTCCGTTTCAATCGCTGCGGCTTTGGCAAGGTAAACCGTCACCCTGGTATATCATCCCCATCCAAAAAGGACCTAATGCTTCATATGATTAATAGGCTAGTAGAAAAGTTTGTTGTTTGCGAATATTTTTAGAGAAAGTTTATGCTATGCCTGAAGATAATACCATTATTATGACTCAACGGTACCACCAAGTGGATTAGTCAATGAAAAAATAATAAAACTTATTAAAAAGCTGGACCCAGCAATGAGGAATAACTAGGCTTCCAAGCAAAATCAAATGAAGAGAACGGATACTCTATAAAGAAAACTTTTCAATTGGTGGAGAACATGGATAAACATCAGACAGCATACAGTGTGGTACAGAAGATACTGGTGTATAAGTAAGAATTATTTATTTTATCGACCCGTGTCATGGAAAGTCCTCGTTGGGACCTGCTAACTTAACTTGGTTTCCAGGTTCTTGGCAAAGATGTGGACGATATGCTAATTGTAAGCAACTGATTTGGAAGACTAGTGAAATTTGCTTAGTTAAGGCTTTATAAGTTGTTCAGTGATGTCCGACGGCTTGATGATCCTCCAGCCTGATCAATCAATTCCGACTTACTCCCCTTTCTCGGATTAGATACCGTCAACTCTAAACAAATATTGCTATTTGGGGCCATGAACTAGAGTATCTCATTAACTTATTATCTGCAAACGGTGATTTCCACTTTAACCAATTTTTTATTTGTGATATGACTATTTTGATAATATTTACCGGGACGGAGTCATTCATTCAAATGATAACAATCCCGGCTCCGTCTATGCACATATATTCGCAGTGTTTATAGTGAAAAGAAACGTATGCCTTTTAGTTTGCTCAGTTTGGATCAATCAACTGACTCGTACGTACGTAGGCGGCTTGAAGATAGCAAGTGCAGTTTAATTGTTGTTTCTGTTTATCTGTTCATACATTTTTGAATCAATCTGATCATGGGTGAGTCCTCAAAGTTTTAATTTTGTCCAGCGTTTTATTAAAATATTTGAAAGAGTGAAACTTTGTCAATTGTGATAAGGTCTATATAATTTGCTTTTTATTTGGAAACCGATTTGTAAATTTCTGTTCTACGATATTTTTTACAAGCTCTACAGTTATATTTTTTGCTTAAATTTTCCTGCAAACTGGGAACTTGCGTTAGTGGATATTGCATAGCAAAGGGTTATCGACAATTTGAAGTGGGAAATTGAGGTTTTATGATTACTTTAACTAATCCCAGGAAAATGCCATCCAGACATTCGTATCTTAATTGTTTAATATTTTTATTATATTCCATTTCAAATTCATACTTTGCCGTTCACAGTTTCTGTGATTTGGTAAGAAATGCAATTTTACTTCATCTGAGCGACTATACCTGTGTATATTGAAGTTATTTCGTGCTTAGACCTTTTGTTCGGGGTATCAGGAATCCAAGGCTCTAAACATGGATGATCTATTCTAATAAGTTAACCACGTAAGCCACCAATAAATATCGTCTTGCGTAATGTGAATTTTCTCATCCATATGTTATATATCAAGTGATAAGATAGCCGGTGAATCATTTCGCCTTATATTGTGAACAAGTGCACTGATAACAAATCAATGAATAACGTTCAAAAATAATCTGTGAGGGAACGAGAGGTATATATCGGAGAAATTTTTCCCGGTATGACATTATGATTAATATTATAAAATATATATCATATCGTGAACAATTTTTTTCGAAATTCCATTTGAATTGAATATGCAAATTGTTCTTAGTTATCGCTCGGTCCACAATGGGGAATAAGCACGGAAAGAAACGTTTCGATGGTAAAAATATTTTATTTGGAACTTAGGCTAGTTGTAAGAGGAGCTGCAAATTTCAGCAGATTAGGCGCGACGTGATCATCAGGAAGTATGGAGACGCCTAGTTGGGGATTGAAAGAGATTGATAAGCGAAACTGACCGCGTCATGCTAAAATCGTATCATATTCGAGTGCAATATCTACGGTTAACCAATAAATACCGGGTTTATTGGAAAATGATAAACTGAAAAAATATCTGATTACCTGCTTGGGCCAATTACAGAGGATAAAATGTGAAACTCTGTGAAGTAGATATCATGGTTAGATTTTCTAGCTAGATCATGGAGAGATTGCAGTTATGGTAAAGTTAAAAAAAACCTGAGCAAAAAGAACTTCGTAGAAAGTTCAATTCCGGACGGAGTGGATGTCAGTGGATTTAAATAATACCCTACTGTAGAAATCATCCGAGATAGATGAATGTGAATGATATAATTATTCCGGAACGACCAAAGGAGAGCCTGATGGAGACTGTGATAGAATAGCGAAGGAAGTTGCCCTAAAAATACACGAAGAAAAGACCAAAATCATAACACAAACCAGAAGAATTATTACCGCCAATTACCACTTTGAAAAAGTCCAAATTTGTATGTACTTAGGCACAACTTTTACACATGGCAACAACGAAATGGACGGAATTAACATGCGGACCATCATTAACAACAAATAAATTCACCAATCTAAAAAATAAGAATATACCCAAAGAATAAACTTCACAATATATCAAATTTTGATTTGGTCTGTCCTATTACAGTACTGAGCCGTAGACCATGAACAAGATTGGAGACGAGAAAAACAATGCTTTCGAACTTTGAATCCTATGGAGAATCTTGGGCCCAGTGAGGGTGGATGTTGGGTAGCTAATGAAATGTGAGTTATATCTTATATTATACGGCAAACCAGAAGCCGCAATCCACATTAAAGCTGTAATGGGTAGACCATGTAGAATGTATGGACGATAGAAGGCGCCTACTCAAAGGAAAGCGGGAAGGAAAATGGTCATTAGGGAAACTCCAAAATAGATTGGAAGATACAGTGGACAACGCGAGTTACAAGTTTTTTAGTTTCAGAAATCGGAGAACGATGGAGACTTCCTTAGGCCATGGAAGAAGATGGAGAAGAACAACATCAGTAACTAGACCATAGGTAGTTAGGTCCCCTAATCAAGAATAAATGGGAATTTCTTTTCGTTTCGCTGCTAATTTTCTCCAGAATTTGAGATAAAACTATCAATCAATGTATTATACCTCATTTTCATACCATTTTATTTTTCTTTTGTAGAATTCCTTTGGAAACATTCATCCAGCTTCGGTTTTGGCGGGGTTCCTCATGATGCTGTTTCTGCTGGACACGATTCGGATGGCGCACAAATCTATGTAGGGCGTTCTCATCATGAAGGTGAAAATTTACCGGCAAAGGTGATTCCGAGCAAAAGAATCGCTTATGTTTGCTACAATGGTCAGGAAGTTCCACAACATATCTATGAAGTATTATGCGGTGATGGATTTGCTTGGATACCTTCCAGCCATGGTCAAGTTCCACCTAATGCAGTGAGCACAGGCATAACAAAGACCGGAGAACCACTGTATGTAGGACGTGGACACTACCAAGGAAGCTTAACTCCTGGAAAGATCCATCCTTCTCATCATTGTTTATATATTCCATACGGAGGTGCCGAGATCAGCTTGCAAAATTATGAAGTGCTAGTTTACGCTGAACGTTGGATCACTTCTCAGATTCATCAAGGACTGCCACCACAAGCTGTTGTTGCGGGACATGATTCCGATGGTGCTACTATTTATGTTGGCAAAACTCATCATGCTGGTGATGTTATTCCCGGAAAGGTTATTCCAAGCAAGCAGGCTTTCTATATTGCCTATGGTGGACAAGAGGTATTTAAAGATCATTATGAAGTCTTGACTGGAGCAGGATACGTATGGGTAAACACCTCTTCGGGCCATGTCCCACCGAATGCTGTTGTTGGTGGTAAGACTGCAAGCGGTGAGCAGCTTTACATCGGCCGTACTCACCATGCTGGAAGCTTAACTCCAGGCAAAATTCAACCGTCACATCAATGCCTATATATACCATATGGTGGACAGGAGATGAGTTTCAGGCAATATGAAGTATTGGTGAAACCAGGAGGCCTTTAGACAGAGTAATAAACAGTCATTTATTAATTTCGCTATAGTAATTGTAAGATAATACAAGCAAGATATATGTAATAAGTGAACGAAGGAATGAATTGATTTTGTAGTTGATATTTTTAAGCTATTAAAGTTTGATACCTTGAAAAAAATCGGCTTTTCAACAATCGGTTGCAACCGTATTCTGAATTGATTACAACATTAACTGGGCTTAACAACACGCTTTTCATTAATTTCGAGACGGCTTTCGACAAAGTGAACAGAGAGTGCTTTTGGAGTGCAGGATGGGCATTTCAGGGAAACTAATATCTATTATTAGCGACTTATGATGACACAAAATTGTTTGTGCTGCATTGATGTAAAATCTCAGAAGAATTTGATTCCCAAAAGAAGTCCATCAGGGTTGTATCCTGTCACCGATATTACTTCTTCTTGTTATCGGCGACGTCCTTCATGTTGGCTGATTTTGGTTTGTACAAAACCTTAAAAACCAAGTTCTTCAGACTGACGGCTCATGGCAGACTGTTCTGTAGCATTATTCTTTCTGTGTTGTTATATAGGAGTAACGCATGAGAAGTGACTACCACAGTTACTCAAAGCCTCCAAACCTTCTTCAATACTTGCCTGCGATATGTCATCGGGATACTCCAAAATGAAATAATTTCTAATGAAGACACTCATTGGCGGACAGGCTGTGGACGAGTTGATCGGAAGTTGGAAGTGGCATTGGATAGATCACACATTAGAGAAGGGCGGCAGTTCCTTACATGTTCTATACATGCTGTGTAATTCATTACACTAAGATGGCCGACGAATATGTTGCCCGAGGAGCATATGGCGCAGGACAGTAGAGAAGAAGTGTAGGAGTCTCGAAAAGTTCAGAAGGAAGTTGAACCGCATTTCGGGAAACCGTGAACATTGATTCGTATGGTTGGCTCACGCGTTGTGCTCCATTAGGCAGTGTCTGAGAGCTATGTTATCAATAAGGTTAAGCATAACGAGATAATTACGTAAGTAGTAATGTTTTTTTAAGTGGTTTTATGATGACTACCATTTGAATAGTTGTACTACCTAGTAGTAGTTAATAGTAGAGGATATTTTTCTGTTAATTTTCACAATTGATTGATATTTCCAATATTAGCCAACTAATGCTAATTAAAAACATAGAAGCAATGGTAGAATTAGCTCATCCAGTGCTCGCTTGTGTTATGTAGAGGTGATTAGAAAAGAAAGCTGTTAGATGGGCAAATTTCAGTCGTAGCTTGGCGAGAGGTGGTTTTAATATGAAAAAATCCCACATTCTCATGGATCGTGAACCCTGAAGACAATTTTTTGAAGATTTCCACCTCTTAAAAAAAAATATTGTATATTGCAGCCTAAGTGATGTTTGGATCATGGAATTGTGATACCTGTATTAGACTTTAAGGTGGTATCACTTGTGTGATTATGTAATATTATCAACACGTACCCATCTATCCCGGAGCGTAGCTACGCACATATGTGACTAGTACGTCAGAATATGCGCTTAACCTTTAACAATTTTTCGACATTGTTGTTCTCAGAAATAATTTTTAAGGTTTTGTCTGCATAACAAAACACAGTTCAATGTCTGTCTGTCATTTTCTTTTTTTTCAGGAGATGGAAATCTTCAAAACACACTGGTCTGGACACACCACTAAAACCACCCTTGACTCCCTCCCTGCCCCGCGGAACCACCATAAGGTATTACATCACGGGGAGGAGCCAGCTCACCTTTCTTCAATATTCGGCGCACGTGACCCCGCTTTCCTGGTCTCCTTTGCCTTTCGCAGTTTGGTTTAAATAGATGCGATTATGGAGTTGACCGCATCCCAATTTTCTTCATGCGTCTCCTCTAAATTCCTCCTTTCATCCACAAATCTCGAACAGTGGAGAAATATATGCTCTGGGTCCTCTGGGACACCATCGCAATTTGGACAGTTAGGTGAGGTCTCCAATTTAAATCTGTGCAGTTATTGGCGATATCCTCCATGTCCCGTGAGAAACTGAGTGAGATTATAATTAATCTCACCGTGCCGTCTCTCCAACAACTCCTTGATGGCAGGAATGAGCCTGTGAGTCTACCGCCCCTTTCTCGACCGTTTCCACCACTCTTGCCATCTATTTATGGATCTCTCCCTCTCAGCGTTCTTCGTCTGCGATAAGAGATTGACTTCGCATTGTATATATTCGCCATCTCATCTGCCAAGATGTCAATGGGCATCATTCCAGAGACGACGAATGCTGCATCATGTGATACAGTCCTGAAGGTAGAGCATACCCTCAGAGATGTCCTCCGGTAGACTGCATTCAGTTTGTTAGTGTTAACTAACATGTGCAACGCCTCCCTCCAAACTGGGGTTGCATAGAGCATGATTGAGGTCACCACCCTGCCTATAAGCAACCTAGAGGTATGCCGTGGCCCTCCCACGTTCGGCATTATCCTCGCCAGGGCCATACTAGCAGTGGATGATTTATCGCGAACATACTGTAGGTGTTGCTTATAGCTGAGCTTCCTGTCTATCACCACCCCCAAGTATTTGATGGTCAGCTTGGAAGTGTTGATATGATTCCCGATTCTAATACAGGCTTAATTTCTTTTCCGGCGCTTAGTGATGACGACCGATTCTGTTTTTTCCTCCGCAAGCGTCAGACCAGACCTCTCTAGCCAACTTTTAACAGCACTGATTGCCTCGCTTGAGTATAACTCAGCATCTTCGAGATGCTTTGCGACAACAACCAGCGCTATGTCGTCAGTGTAACCTACCACTGTGGCTTCCTCCGGAAGGGGAAGATTAAGTACATCGTTGTACTGTCTATGTGTTCGTCTGTCTGTCTGCCACATGCGCTTTTCTCAGAAACGGATATACCGATTGACACGAAATTTGGTGAGATGGTGGCAACTGTGAACGCCCAGACATGCAGTGAGTGATATCCTTCTACATTGAAGTTTAGGGGGGGTGGGGGGGTGGGGGGGTGTAAAAATTTTTTTCTCCGAATATAGTCATGTGGGATATCAAATGAAAGGTCTCGATTAGTGATTTTCGAAGCTGGTCTTAGTTTTGAGATTTATTAGAATGGCGGGGAGTGGGAGGGATGGAATATGAATTTTATAGGAATTAACTTTGCAACTTTGTTAATAATAATTGAATTTCCTTAAAATTTTGTACTTGCAGGGTGAACATAAGATGGGTTTTCGGGTAAATTTCGAAAATATAGTAACGTACTATTGTTGACTTTATTTGAGCAGATATCCGAATTTGATGTATTTTGAGTCCTAGATTTCGTACAGATGCGCCATTATGATTTTCTTAGCGTTTTTCGGGTGGATAAATTCTAAGAATGAGACTTCCTCCAATTTTTAGGGTATACATTACACACCTATATTGCATCCAATATCAAAAACACGACCAGTTTCGTACTAAAAGCCCTTCGTTTGATACCCCACATGACCGTATTCGGCGAAAAATGAGGAGCCTCTCTTAAACTCTGAGTAAATCGGGCGTTACAGACGGACAAACAAACATACATTGAATCGATTTTAATAAGGTTCTGTTTCATCTAAAACCTTAAAAAGGTTAAAGCTGATCCCGATCTAAAATATCTAGGTAGAAATGTCAGCAAAATCCGAAGGATCCAGAAAGGGGGGATATAATCTTTGAACTGAAAAAATAAATTTTGAGCAAATCAGACAGCTTTCGTCACCACGTTAAGAACTCGCTTTGGGAAGATGTCACAAAGCATGAGATCTAGATACAATGCAGGGATCTCGACGAAGTGGCAGTCAGAACAGAAATCTGCGCAGCTTTGAAACAACAATTTAAGTTGGAGGAAATTAGAAGAACTCAAAAGGCCACAATCCGATCACCAGTGGAAGAAGCGCATAAGTTGTGGCCATAGGAAAAGTTCGAACTGGATGAGTTCTCTGCCGCCTAGAGGGAAAGATTTCATTCAAGAGGTGCTGCAAGTGCCACATGTTTGGATACTTTGCGAAGGTATGCATCAACGGCCTTGGTATGTACCAATAATGCAGAAGGTGCGGGAAGAAAGCCCACATTGCCAAGGAGTGCAATAGGGGTCACAAATGTCCTTTATGCTAAGGAAAGGAGTGAAGTGATAATGACATCTTACACGGGAGTAGTATATGCCCTAAACTTAGGAAGGCGCTAACTGAAATGATATGGTGGAGTTTATTCAAATCAAGCTCAATAAATGCAAGGTCGCTCAGGACTCGCTTGAACAAACTATTTACGAATCTGAGTTACAAACTAGCATCATGAGTGAACCACACAGAATCCATGATGGCGATGTATTAGTCATAGATGCGACCATTGTAGTAGTGATATGATATAGCCTGCAAAGATCTCAAACTGGCCATCCATCAGAACAAGAGGGAATATTTTAATATCTCCCGTTACCCCTACAGATCACAAGACCCTGTTTCCTTGCTAACAATCATCTGGGGGTTATTCCTTCAGAAGAATACCTGCAATATCTGCAGAAACCAGAGCCGATCTGGGGGAGATCTATAATATTATAGAATAGGCGACAACAAAGCCCTGAGCCTGGACGACATATCGGACAGGACATTTAAGCTCGGGATGAAATTTTGAGCGATCAGTTGTTCAAAGTGTGCATAACATTTCCTTTATCATGAATGCAGCAGAAACTGCTACTGCGCCTAAGGCCGATAAACCTCCAGATTAGCAGTCCCCCTACAGATCAAAAAATCTTCTGGGTACTATGAGGAAAATGCGATCGGTTTGGTTGTGGATAGAATATGGCTCAATAGACTGCAGTCGGCGGGTCATCTAAATCGTATGGGTGAAGATAAATGAGCCTGGAAAATCAGGAATTGGCAATATCTATCGTAGAAAAAGGAGGCGTGAGAGAAATTCCGTTAAATGAAGCGGCGACGTGTGGTTGAGGGGCGTTCTTTAAATTAAAGTATTGTATTAGGGTATCCTATGAAAATGTCTTACTCCATTCATTTATGGTGGTGTATTTCAATTTTCTTTATTATGAATGCGAATAGACTATATAGAACAATTATAATTAGATTAGAATATTCGCTATATGTAAAAAAGTCACTTTTGTTGGAAGAATGTATCTAACAGCAGCAACAACAGGAACAGCAATCTTCTTCAGGTTTTTGAACTAGAACTTCGTAGTTTTGAAAATTTCTTTCCTGGCCATCATACGGTACATAGAGACACTGGTGTGAAGGATGAATTTTTCCGGGAGTTAAACTACCTTCGAAAGAAGCCCTTCCAATGAAGAGTACCTCTCCATCTGACGATCTCCCACCAGGAACTGAACCTTCTGGGACTTGTCCATATCCAGATGAAACCCACATGTAATTATCTCCGCAAAGAACTTCATAGTTTTGAACAAACACCTCATACCCATTGTAAGAAACGTAGGCTGCTTGCTTTTGTGGTATTATTTTAGCAGGAAGTAAGTCTCCCGAATGGTAAGCACGTCCAACGTAGATGACAGTGCCATCACTGTCCTGTCCACCAACAACTGCTCCTGATGGAAGTGGACTATTCACCGCCGATTGAACCCAACCTTGAAAATTAAGAAGGAAAAAGAAATTAATTAAATGGAAAATGTAGTAAACATGAAAATAATTTATAAAACATGATTAATTCATTGATTAATTGGCAGAGAATTCATCCCAACGTCCAATCTGTTCTTATTTGCAAAGAATTAGTTAATATCAAAATCAATGATATGTCACTCATTGAAGGATACTTAATAGATCTCGGAGGCGTGTCCATACTTATAAAACAGAACACCCATGACTCCAATCCGCAGGAGATATTGTAATCTTTTATAGAAAGGAACTACTGCATATCGTTTTTCAAATTCACAGACAAAACTATTTTCATTCTGTATATGAATATGAATAGTTCGGAAATCACATGCTCCTTTCCACTTTCTTCAGAGCCTAGAGCAATGGCGAACTGCATTCTGAAATGGTTTCATGCATCAACGCAACTTGGATAAAGTGGCGTCCCACGATTGGCATTCTGTGTGATTGAAGTTTCAAAGAATGACTCAAATCTACAAATTACCACAGTGCGTCTGATCTGTTGTATTCTATGTTTCTGAATATTGGCCGACTATAAAAAACAATAAATGGTGGTTCGCGAAAATGGAAATGAAGATTATGCGTTGGACCAGCGGCGTAGCATGCCATGATCACATCCGAAATGGGGACATCCGCGTTTGATATGGGGTTGTACCGAACGTAGAGAAATTGCGGGGCGTGGCGTGTTCGATGGTATGGTCACATATTTCGTGTTAATGAGAAGGTTGGTTTGTACATCGAAGTCGATGACAAACGACCAAAAGGTTGCCCGAACGACAGTTAGGCAATTCAGTATTGTGCCAATAGTTTGATTTTCTGCTGGGAAATGTACGTTACATTATCCTAACGTTGAATTGCCTTTTATTTTAACTCTCTCTCTCTCCCTCACCTCCCTCTCCCTCTATGGATACTGATCCATCACTTACACTGAATAGCCTGGGGGCTCCCTCCAAAGTTCAAAATTGACTAGTCGGTCTTGCAGGGGGAGTCTCCGTTAAAGTACTAAGACAGCGCTAATAAGAGTCAAGTCTACAACTGATCCAAATGCGCTTTTCGTGACATACCTATTTTTATAATTTCCTTGGATTTTCGTTGATTATCAAAAAATGCGGACATGGGAGAAAAGGCCGCCGAAATATGTTTGCGAACTCTGTCAAAGTAAGACTTGAAGAAGCACGGCAAGATCAAACTAAAAAACTAACCGAACGAGGAACTAACTAATCTTGCGGTGTCTCCCGTTATGTGAGGTAATCACGCCATATTTTCTGATAAGTTAGGCAATCCTTTTCAGCTAAGTATCTATTCGGTGGTTCAAAAGATGTGATGAAAGATACAGTTAAACCCATATAATAGGTAATTTTCAGAAGGTTTTGTTGCCAACTATTAACTATGGCTGACTCACTGAACCCTCCCCTTTTGTTGTTCAAGTGTCTCTCCAACAAAAAGATTCAATTGCTTTAGAAGTTTAATAATTTCCACAATGAATCAATATAGATTACTTTTATCGACGGTTATAGTTTTTCACCTTGGGGTTTGTAATGACCGATTTAACAATCAAGTGAAGTTAGTTGATTTTGCTGGCGCTGTTGGTGTCGGAAAATGAAGTATAAATACTCCTACATTAAATCAAGGAGTCATTTCAGTTTTGACCATCGTTGTGATAACAGTGAATAAAAAGGAAAAAAGGATGGAAAAGGGCCAAGAACATATACTTTTTCTGTATGAGTTCAAACTCGGTCGTAAAGCAGCGGAAGTGACCAGGAACATTAACAGCGCATTTGGAGCTGATACGGAAAGCACAGAATAGCCACTGAAGCATATGCCGAAACCGAGCCTCCATCCGAAGAAAGCAATGGTGACAGTTTGGTGGTCTACAGCTGGAGTTATCCACTATTTTTTTTTTTTGGCACCTGGAGAAACGATAAATGCAGAGAAATACTGTGCCCAACTCGAGGATATGCACCCAAAATTGAGTATTCAACGGCCGAGATTGTTCACGACCTCATGTATCCAGAACAACGGTTCAAAAGTGGAACGAATTGCAGTATGAGACTCTGCCTCATCCACGGAGCACTCCATCAGGCTGGCAAGTTGGCAAACCGAAAGCTGATCACTTTGGGTATAAAAGGTTTCGTGTGATTTTTATATAAGAATGTTTCAGTGGGCATTTGTCCCAGCTGTACCGCAATTTTTACGTATTCAGTTTCTCAGACTGCAGTGTGATAATGACATTCAAGGTCTTAAGGTCGCCATCAACGTTTAGTTCGGCCTGTCAATTTTGCCGGGAGAGCACACAGTGCACCTGGGTGCCAGTTGAACTAGATAAAAGCATTATCCACGTATCGGCCAGCCAAGCGGCATCATTAGTTCAACTCTGGATATGGAAAGCATTGAATCTCAAATTTGACATATTTGTGTGTGTAAGCATTTCTAAAAAATGTCACTCACTGACTGACACTGGTAGTGTTTTACTATAAAAATTTATGATTCTAGGTTAAACTTTCTAAAAAATATAATAAATATAGTAAGACACTATTTTAACTTTATTTAAACAGATATCGGTATGGAGGTTATTTTGATATTGGTATGGAAGTTATTTGGGATTTTTCTCAAATTTTTCGTTTGGTTAATTTCTGAGAATGGGTTGATGACAGAAATTATTACTTTTCAGTGCCCGCCTTCTCCCTCTTGCATCACATGTCTAAAATCAGGCCAACTATGAAAAGTACTAATCGAGACTTTTTACCCGATATTCCACATGACTATATGTATTCGGTAAAAAAGAGTATGTAGGGGAACAGGATGGAAGACGATTTAGGCGA
This sequence comes from Hermetia illucens, assembly GCF_905115235.1. Taxonomy (NCBI): domain Eukaryota; kingdom Metazoa; phylum Arthropoda; class Insecta; order Diptera; family Stratiomyidae; genus Hermetia; species Hermetia illucens. The sequence goes on along the minus strand of NC_051849.1, from coordinate 91,392,139 downwards.
GTGGCAAATTGAGTGACATTTACTAATATTTAGTGTCTAACTTCCACTGTAGAGACTCACAATCTCCTGGTGACACTGCGTAGGAAAAGGGCTTAGGGAGTAAGTCCACTAGACGAAGAGATAAGGGATCAAGACATGTAATCATCGAAAAAATGCTGCAAGATCGTTTAGAGAGGTGAGCCCTGTGGCCAAAGTTAGCGGTAAATCAGTTATTGACGTATGTCAACAACTGGAAAGGATTTTGAAGTGGAAAGAGAGAAACAAAATTGATCGCCACTTTAGTATACAAGCAAGGTAAATAGCAATTTTCGAAGCTCTTGGCAAGAATTATATTGAGAAGGAGCGAAATGCATTGATGGTTTTCTAACAAACAAATGTTAGGAAAATTACCAGGACCGGGACCAAGACATCAAGATTGCTAATAAGATACTTGCCTAAATAAAGGGCAAAGTACACGCCCCCGGGAGAAAAGAAGACAGAGGAAAGCAGCTAAATGCCGTAGGGAGGTGATTGTACATAGTATAACCATAACTTCTGCCAGTCAAACAAATCTTTATTTCTCAGGAAGGAAAAGGAAGTCTGTGAGGCCATGGATCGATCGCTTTACTCATGGTATTTCTCGAGCTGCGCGCATGATGCTGGCCTTCAAGTTTTCCAAATCGGTGTAAGTTCGATCGCAGGCAGTCTCCTCTAACTTAGCCCAAAGGCTGTAGTCCAGAGGATTCAAATCTGTTATGCCTGAGGCTCATTCATCCGCCGCTAACCAGTCATGAATTATCTTGGTTTTGTGAGCGGAGGCCGAGTCTTGCTGAAAGCACCACGGCTTCACAGCGAAAATTAAAGGATATAGTCAATGGTGCGACTATATCCTTTAACATCTTTTCACACACGCTCGCATTGGTTTTGAGCCGGCCTCGCAAAAATGAATTCCAGTTACTTCATAATATGAGACGCCCCACAATACTATGACAGAAGTCGGATGGTGACGATGATGGACTCGCGGAGCATTTTCTTTGGTTTCGTAATAATCCTTAGCATATACTTGATAATTTTGTCGGTTGAATTTTTCCTCGATGGTAAAAATTTTTCATTAGAAAATAGAATTTTGCCATATTTTTTACCGGGAAATCGTTGCAGCACACCGTTCGCCGTATTTCCTTCAGTTTTCGCGTTGACATATGGCTAACGCACCGCCGGTACGCACCGAGACCGAGATTTTCTCGTAGAATACGTCCCATGTTTCGAGTTGAAATGCGCATTTCCGCCAACATTCGCTTCTGCTTCCAGAGAGAATTGCGACGAACACGCACAGCATGCATGATATTTGGGTGACGTACAGAGCGCGGGCGCCCCTCCCGCGGCCTGTCAACCATATTAGCTCTTTCGCGGTATCGAGCTAATGTTCTAAAAACAAATCGTTCGTTTACCGACAGCTTTTTTAACAAACTATGAATCTTTTTCGGCGTATTTCCACATTGGTGCAACGCAAAAATCGCAATTTTTTTTTCGTAGGGACCAAACTTCATCGTATTGTCGTTCACGCGCTACTGACCTTCGGAACCTGAAAGTCTGATCAAAGTGGGGTATGGTTAGGTACTCTCCGTGTGCAGTGTTACCAGTTTCGGTGGCCTGACATTTTTCGCTATACCCATCGACTGACAGAACTTGCGGCTATACTTTGTAGAGTAAATTACATTAAGATTGAGGCCTGTCAGTAAAGGAATCTGCAAATTTATTGCAAATGGGGGAGGGCTGGGCGGGGTTACCAGGGTCACGGGTGTGCAACCAGACCAGAAGAGTTAACATTTTGCAACACCAATTGGCTCTCTAGATTGGCCAGATATTCCCGTCTAGACTTAGTTATCGTTAAGGTTGTTGAAGTTCACAGACCTTTTAAAGAAGTCAAAGCCACGCCTTCTGGAAGACTTATACTCTTACTTTTTCTTACTGTGTGCTTGAACCATTCTAGCGATCCCAGTTGCTAAACAGAATGAATAGGGGCGTAGGGACTTAGAGGAGGAAGGGGCAAAACAAGGGAGCACGTTTCACGAATGGTATAAAAGGAACCGAGGGATTGGTCACATTTTAATAGTGTGGGATGAAAAAGTAGGCTTGTGCACAGAATGAGAACAGCCCTGGCGTGAAAATAATGTTGGCCACTTTATTGTCCTTCAGTTATTTAGTTGTGCATATCCATTCACCTGAGAAAATTCCTAGTCTGAAATTTGCTTCTCTCTCTTCAATCTATCAACCTAAAAATTGACTTCATGCCTCCGTGCGTTTGGCATCATTCATTCTTACATAGACCGCTAGATATTTTGGGTGCATTGACGGCTGTGATGAATTCTCTTCTGATTATAGGAACAGTCCATCTCCGCATTTTACGGTGGCTAGCCATTTTACAAATGTGATAAGGTTAAATTCCATTTTTCCACCACTTCAGTTGCTCGTGATCGTGAATGAGAAGTCGACCGTTAATGCCCTCAGAGAAACGTCAAAAGATTCGCGACCACATGCAAGTTCTTTCGTGTTGCGGTATATGCAATCATCAAGATCTGCGGTATCTGACCAGCTCGATAGCAAATTCTCTTTTGCCACGGCGCAAACTACACTGAACTTCTCGGGATTCCCCTCGACATCGGAGCTCAAGCGTGTAACCTCTGCCATCATTCGTAGCGATCAATAGAGTCTCCAACCCTTTCCGTTCGTCAATCCCTTTCCATGATTCTGCCAGTTCTTCTTCAATGAATGAATGGCATGGTAGGAAGTCAGCCCCGATCCAAGACGTTGTTGACGTTTCAGTTCCAATAAAGTTTCAAAATATACAGGTTACTAGCCCGCAAATTATACTTCCTTTTTAGTTGCCTCTTATGACAAGCAGGGAGGACTTTGTGCCTATTTGTAAGCCTCAAATCACAGGGCTGCATTTTATTCTGTAGAAAGTCCTCTTTATGTAGATACCTGATTTAACCAGAGCTCCGTACTTACTGGAACGTACCTCTACCCTTCGCAGCACTGTGACCGAAAGCGGCTGCAGGTGATGTTGGTTACCATTATATTAATTTTAAAACCCGACGTGGGAATGCATTATTACGACTGTAAACCGTCGGTTTGAAACCCTGGCTGGTCTGAGACAACAGCTCTGAACTATCTGGTACATGGCGGACTGCTCTAATTTTGAGAAGCGACTGACTTCTTCCTTTTAGTGCGTTATAATTCATACCCAAGTGGGGTTTCGGAAATCCGAATATGGAGCCAACAACACTTCTAGTTGCTTTAGCTTCTAGGATAATGATTGCGCTTTTCTTCTTATTTCTTTTGTTTTCAGTCGATGCAAAAGGTTTAATACCTGAAAGCTTTTGTTTGGTGGTTCTACATTATTGTATTCACAGGTATGAAAGGCGCCGCTTACTGAATCTGTGCCGTGCCATTTTGGAGCTTCCAAGCTCTTACCATATTTCTTGACAATAGTTTCAACCCCTTTATGCATAATTATTTGCATGTGGCATACAGACAGGCAATGGATCGGTTTAAATAATATTTTGTTCATCACAAAAATTTAATAAAAGGAAACAAGTGATGCATAAATAATTGTACGTAAATCGGAGAGGTAAAAAGGGGGATCCACATTCGCTTTATTTTACTGAAACAATTGTCGATAATACTATAAATAGCGATTTTGCATCTGCGATAAGAATGCCTACTGTGCATATCCAATAAACATTTTTTCCTTTGAGATAATTAGGTTTAACTCACAAAATTACTTTCTAAGTTTTCAATCAGATTTGGAATACTTTAAACATAAACTCGGGTGTTTTTATTAATGTGTTTTTCTAAGCGATTGTGAACAAAACGATCCAATTATCGTTTTAGATAAAATAAGTGGATTTTTAAACACTAATTAATCTTCATTATCAGAAGTTGCATAATTCATTTCGGTATTTCCTGACTCATTCGTGGATTGTAAATTTATACGACCAAATACAAATAATCTTAACTTATCTAATTGCTTTACAAAAATGGATAAACCCAAAGTGTTTTTGCTTTGGTAACTCCTGTTTAAGTCCAATTTTAAATGGAAAGGACTACAAACAGTAGGGTTACGGGGAATATTTTGGAGGATGGAAGGATATGGTAGAAGTAAGTATACTTGCACATTCCACCCTGGGAATTCCCTGATCCCAAGATCTATGAGTTTTTGGACGCGCCAGAGGATAAATTTATATGGAAGAAGCAGAAAGGGTTGCATTTTTTTGTAAACTGATGTTTTGTCTTTGGCAGAAAGCGACTACAACATGCCTTCAAAAGCTGTGGATACTATCTGATCTTATAAGTGACAATGTCCAGGATGACCAAGGACTTAACAACAGGGGCTTTATAACTGGCACTCATTTATTGATATTCACGAAAATAGCGAATCAAAGAATAGTTTCTATTATGAATCATCATTTAAAAATTGATAACAAAATTAGTGTCTTAATATTGAATAAATTTCAAGGAGTTGAGTTGTTTTGTTTATTCTTGAGTATCACAATATGTTCACTTTAACACTTACTCATTTTTACTCTGAATCGCTGTTACTTCTCCAATAAATGGTGCACTTGAACTGTAGACTCCCTTGACTGAGTAGTAAACCGGAAAACGATTTGGGTGATTGTGATTAACGATTACCTGTACCACCTATTATTTAATGGGCGAGAAATTCACTTCAGCCGCGATTGTGCCGTCGTTTCTTCGAGTACACTTAGTCACCATGGAAATAGGTGAATTCACACATAAATAAAGATTACGTATCTTATCAAGAAATTTTCGCTCATTCATTCGTTTATATTGTGATTTGCTAGGATCTTTCATGTATTTTTATTATTTTTATCTTGCAAATTACAATTCAACTAAACATTTTAGAGCAACAAAAAGAGCATATTGTTTGTACTCAAGCCATCTTACATCCACCGGAATTAGGTATTGCATAACATAAACAGGTCAAAGTGTTTTTAAGAGTAAGGTTTGCACAGGCTACTCTTGGTTTCTAGGTTGACTTATCTATAGACCTGGACTTAACATATCTTTCGCTGCTGCCAAAAGTCCAGATTTGAAGCTCCAGGTTTGAATCATTTTGGTAGCCACACCTCACGGCGTTGCTCTTATATCAAAATCGACACCTTTCTTGCTAGTAACTAGCTATTCTCCACGAGGTAATTACTACGTCATTTATGAAGTAGTAAATGAAGTTTTGAACTTTTCGAGAAGCGATCGCAAACTAATTTACGTTCTTACGACGATAAAAGAGCTTATCACTTTGTGGAAAAGCTTGCAAATTGGTATGAATTTGGCAAGAAGATGAGGCCCCAAAAAGACGGAAAATGTCACAAGTTTTCATTGCGGTTGTTGAACATGATAATAAATTAAATATAGCGTCGGGAACATTTTATCAACATTTGTGGTTGGGTTACCATTCGTGCATTGAATACAATTATGTGATGTTCTTCGGAGAGATAGAGTATTCAACCATCCAAATTTGGCAAGACTTTCCACTTTTATTTGGATACTTGGATAGAATCCATCAATGTACTTTAGCAAATTTGTACAAAATTCGTTTCCTGGATCCTAAGTTGATATTAATCCTTCCTCTTCATAATCGGCCAACACTAATATCCAATTTCATAAGACAGTTTACCATTGGCTGATAGCATTGATCCAAGCTATAGTAGAATCCCGATAATTCGTATAGTCAAAGGACTGACGATTTGGTGCGAAATATCGAGATTTCCAATTATCGGGAGTGCAGAATAAAAAAAATTAACTCTAGGGACTGCCAGGACAAATCATTTGCATAAAGCAGTGTATAGGGCGCTGGACGTTGGATGTCCCATGGAACGAAGGTGGTGAAACACGAAGAGGTTTTGATATACCCGGCACAGTCCGCATTTTATTTTTCAGATTACCGGAGAACAATTTACCCAAGCGCATGAGTCTGGTGTGTGGCAACACCTCATACCAGATGAGTTCGTATGGCACACGGCCAAACGCCTTCTCTATATCCAGAAATGCAATGTAAAGAGGGCGATATTTCTCACGGTGTCTCTCCATGAAGTAGTAAGTAGTAGTTCTGCAGTTTTTGATAAACCCGGCTTGCTGGACGGTAATTTGAACATTCTGCTGGACTACCTTCGCTGGTTGTCAATCAGATGGTAGGCCACCCTCCTCAATATCCTGGTTCAAGAGCACATTCAGCTACAGTGTTGGCTCTCAACTCTTCGCTTTCCAGAGCTCAGATCCAATGTGGTCAAATCCTCTTAATTTTCTCGATTTTATTTGTTTGACTGCTTCCTGGGGGTAGGTGGAATTACTTTTGGAAGTGGAGGATGAACAAATTCCTCCATTGAAATCTGCTCGAAATATTCTCGCTACCAATCTTCGTGGCTTGTAGATCGGTGAGTAAAGCACCGTTCCTGTCATTAACGAAACAGAAGTGTTCGACATCCTGTCTGCGTTGGTGTCGGTTTTTGACAACTCGATGCAGATTTTTCTCACCGTTCCGGGGGCCCAGTTTATCGTAATGATCTTTCTAATGGATTACTTAGGTAACAGCGATCGTTTTCTTTGCTTTCCCATTGTCATTGTTGTAAATTTGGTAATTGGCCAACGATTTATCGTCGAGAAACTTATGGTAGAGGCGTTTCTTTTCATTGACCTTCATTTGGACATCGCCATTCCAAAGCGAAGGTTGATGGACCGTTTATCTGGCTTGGTGACCCCGAGTGTTTGTTGTATAGACCGCTTTGTATGCAATTTACGTGGAAAGAAAATATAATAAAACTAAAAGATTGAACGAAATGTCAGGGAAGAGTTGACTGGATTTGGGCGCAGTACGAAAATGCGTCGCTTACCCTAGCGGCCAGCTAAAGAGGCTACAAGGGCTGAAACACCAGATGTGACACCCGGACGCCCAAAGAAAGAAGAAGCCTTACAAAGTGATACGATTGATAGTACGGGGACAGCAACTCCAATATCCTGTAGTGTCTTTGTTCTGAAAAAAAAATCTAGTCAAAATCGTTAGCTCTGAGCAGGTACATTCGGACATGAACTGAGTAGAAGTGCGGTCGACCGTCCTAGTTAGAGCCGAAGATGAAAGACTCATCAGGAAATACGCGGCAGTGGTGAAGCGAATGCGGTCGGCAACGTTCCTCCAGAAGAACGTCAGCAAAAGCGCCAAAATCGGGCTCATGGAACAGGAGGAGCTACCGAACGTGGACATCAGTGCAAGACAAGCGGAAAACAGAATCAGCTTCACCTTCTGCTGAGAACACTGTAAGTGCTGAACGGATCGTAGATAGCCCACTGTAAAGCCAACTGGGGAGAAAGCGGAAAGATGAAGACGCGTCTGAAGGGAACTTTATCTGAGTAGTTTCTAGGGCCAAAAAAAGGTAATCAGGGACGAAATGAAAAAATTCGCTACGTCACCAGAGACCCGTCTGTCTAAAAATAAGGAGGCTACAAATCGAAAGCCAGTAGCTGAAAAGACAACGGAACGGAGAAGGACTAGATGATCAGGTCTGTTCATTACGCCGTTGGAAGGCAAGACATTTGTGGAAGTCCTCAGTGAAATCCGCTACAATGCTATATGCAAAACGAAGCGTGGTGGAGTCCTCTTCGAACTAGGCCCGAAGATTACTAGCAAGAGAACGTTCTGCGATGCGGTCAAGGGGCTACTGTTGGAGAAGGCTACCGTTTTTAGTCTAGAGCCTATGTGCTCTCTAGAAATCCGGGACCTTGACTGCCTCACAGAAAAGGTCGAAGTGAAAGAGACAATAGATCGTGAATTTTCAGAGATAACCAATGCCCGAATAGGTATGGTATCACTTTTATGAATGCTCGAGACCAAAAAATTACTGTGGTTTAAGTCCCCGAACAATATGCGTGGAAACTCCTTATCGGCGGAAAATCAAAAATGGGTAGTAAGCCGGGTAGAAATGCCCCCACCAGGTGCTACAGGTGGACACACGTCGGCAACATGTAAGAGAAAGGGCAGGAGGGCAGTATTCTGCAGATGCGGTCAGGTAGGTCACCATGCGAAAACCTGCAACGAAAGCGAAAACTGTGCTCTCAGCGGATCATGGCGGGCCTCGTGAACGCGTTGTACGCGTTGCAGATTCGGGGCGGCGTCTTTAGGGCGGAACTAGAAAGGGTTAGGACGCGACTAGCATGATCTGCATCCTACAAATTAACTCGCACCAGAGTCCAACCGCTCACGAGTTGCTAGCGTAATTCGCTGAACATCGGGAAATTTTTGAAGCTCTTAATACAGGCAGAGTCCCGCTGGCGTTTCGGGAGGTGGCGGCGTTGTAGATGACACTGTCGTGAATTCAGTGATGAACCTGATAACGATAGCGTGTGAGGCTTCCATGCCACGGAGGGTGTCCTTCGTGATAAGCCTCCTATGTGTCATAACCTCGTGCGTTTGGTGCAACGTTTGCATGCCCGCGGGGAGGCATGCGCCATAAAGGCAGAGTATAGGTAAGCAAAAAGGAGATTCCGCAGTGCAAAACTATCGACTGGCAGAGTCTATTCAACGAGGTAAATGAGGACCCATGGGGACTTGGCAACAAATTTGTCACCTGAAAAATTGGGGCTTTGACTAAGTACCGAACAGATGTACCGCATTGTACGGACATTACTCTCCGTACATCCCGTACGGGTTGATGTCAACAGCGCGGAAAGCGTCGAGGACTGCCCCCTTTTCGCTATGAAAAATAGGGAGGCTGGTAAGTGAGACCATTTCTACGCTTTGCTCACTAAATCGGCAACATTTGATGCGCGGCGAGCCGATGTTGACGTGCGATGGGCTCATAAGGAACGGCTTTATAATCAAGAAGTACAACTTCATAGGTGTCTATAAAATTGTCTGTGTTGCTGAAGGAAGTGAATCATGTGATCAGTTATTATAAAGGTGAGCTTCATCAGCAATTTTTGAAAAGTAGCCAAGACTTTTCTCAATCTCAATTACGAACAAAATACAGTCGCAACAAATTTCGTCAAACGCAAGTATTCATAACCATGCTATTTCAATGACGTTATTATGTAGGTACATACATGAAGCGATAAATCGAATCTAGAGAGCGGTAATATCAACAACATATTAAGGAGATACATTCGTAAACGAGAAAGGCGGGAAACCGGAAGTTGAACGCTTTAGGTATAAAAGGCTGGGTCTATTTCTTATATAAGAATATTTGAGTGGCTTTTCGTATGTAGCTTGCAATGATTATCCGTTTAGTTTGTCAAGACTATTCACTTTAGTATGATACTGACAGTTTTAGAAAGAAAGAAATTTACACAATAATGCGATTTCCTAGCCTATATTACTCCAGATGATAATTCGAGGATAAAGTCAAGGCGGTTTACAATGCACATAGAAACATACTATTACATAATAATATAATATTATTAACTTTTTTTAAACAGGCATTGGTATGGAGGGTATTTTGAGACCTAGTCACCGTATAGTGGTAGATTTTTGGGTGGGATAGTTTCTGAGCATAGATCCGCGAAAGAAATTATCTCTTCCAGCCTCCGCACTCCCCGTTATGCATCAAAAGTAGAACTGCTATGGAAAGTACTCACCGAGACCTTTCATTTGATTCCCTATACGTTTATATTTGGGAAAAAAAATTACATCGCCCTTTTGAATGGGTTCCCAGTTTGAACCTTTCTATGAGATTTCGTGTAAATAGGAGTAATCCTTTTTTCTTCCATTTAAAGGGAGTACATCGCTACCGAGAACATCTATTCTAAAGACTCGAAAAAATGCTTCACAGACTAGGCATTCGTCAGCTCGTAGTACTGACTATACCTGGTCGGGAGATGTCACAGGAACTAGTGCTTCATCTGTTTAGGAGAAGGTCGGTGGTCCGTGATTTCTCCCGAAGTCAATGTCGGTGAAATATCAGGGAAACTCCTGGGAGACTAATAAATGCGGAGTGCACAGTGGGAAAGCCCATACAGAGAAACAGTGTCTGAATACGGACGATTCATCGTTCGCTCTACTCGGAGGGAAAATAATGGAGTTGTCCGAATCCATAAAGAATAAACACAATGTGTACAAGGCCGCCAAAAACATGGTCAGAGCCATTCGTGTTCTATACAATAGTGCCAAGGACAATAAAGAGGAAAACAAACGTCACTCAGAGAACACTCAACGCCAACTCAAGAGAGGGTAAACGATTCTTTTGTATCCTCACAGGACGCAAAAGGGCACACAAGGCCTCTCACCGAGGAAGGGAAAGGCGAACAAAAAACCGAAATTGTGAAAACAACGGCGCCGACTTGAATGGACCCAAGGGAGATAAAGCTCCTGGCGGAAAGAAAAGCCCGACATGCACTCACGGACACGGAACCGATGGACCTTGGAGAAAGCGACGGCGGGATCAAACATTCGTGAAAAGGAGATTTAATGCTGGAGCTGATAAAATCTCCGAGTAATTCAACTGAAAATTGGAAAAGTGGAGTAGTTCGTAGGGGAAGTACGTAGCACAAGTACGGACCACAAAGTAGGAAATTGTGGTAGAATATCAAAACATTGATAAAGGCACGACCAAGGAGGATATCCACTACTTGGTCTGCAGGAGCCCGCAATTAGAGGGATCAGGGAGGCATATGGCGGCACGCAAACGGAACTATAAGCTCACCGGCTAAAACAGCGTTCAAAGTGGGTAAACTAAAAGTAGAAAATTTAATAATAATACATTCTGAAATTGACTGGAAAGGAAAACCCCTTAAATTCATCATAAGAGGACCGGAGTTTCGTGAAAATCCGTTTATTGGTATCAAAGTTATAGCAGTTCAAACTTATCAATTTCACACGGATATACTGAATCTTAACCCATGCAGAATACGGTCATGACGTCAGAATATGGTCATATGGGGTATCATATGAAACCATATGAAATACTAATCGATTTTTTCGAAATTGCAAATGCCAAGTGGACCCCAAAAATGAAACAGATCTCGTTCTCCCTCCCAAATAGAAAACTCTGAAAAAATAACAATGATGGATCTACACAAAATCTAAGTCTCAAAATACATCCCGTTCCGGTATCTGTTCAGATAAATTCAATATGTAATAGTACACTGTCATATTTTATAAATTTACTCGAAAATCCCCTTAAATTAATTTTAGAAGCACAAAATGTGGCTTCAATATAGGTGATGACACAAGACATAACTTTGAAAACTTTGAAGGTTTTCATACTATTATTAACGAGACTATAGAAGGTCAAAATTTTGTATTTCACGGGAATTTATTGCAGTAAAGTCAGCTTATATGAAAGGTGGGGTCCATGTATACATTTTAGTTTTCGTCGTTAGAAATATTAAATATTAATATTCCAATATATGAAGGACTACGAAATGTATTGTTAGCTAAGTACGAATGGAAAAATATGCATAGAAAGTTCTTCGCATAAGATGAGCATGTCTACCACACCCATTTTCTCTCAAACGGTTAGTCCTGTTGACACGAAATTTAGTGAAAAGTTGGGAACTGCGAATCCTCTTGTAAGCAGTGAAAAACATTGTTCTACGTCTGTAAAACTGACCGTATAATCTGACAGCCGCAAGTGTACCACCAATACATAAGTGATTATTAGCGACATATCAGCACACAGTGTCCGGATAGCTGCGTGGTTAGAGCACAAGGCTGTCATACGGAAGGTCGCGGTTCAAATCTCACTGTTGGCGGTGAGATTTGTATCGTGATTTGTCGCCGGATACCAGTCGGCTCAGCTGTGAATGAGTACCTGAGTCAACTCAGGGTAATAATCTCGGGCGAGCGCAATGCTGACCACATTGCCTCCTACAGGGTACTGTAACCCTGTAGTGTACCGTTACGGTCTTGAATGAAGTACTCTAACACATTTCAAGGCCCTGATCCAATATGGATTGTTGCGCCAATGATTATTATTATTATTATCAGCACACAGTTGAGACACAATCTCATCATTGATTTGAAATAGAATTCTCGGAGTGGCTAGACACGCATAGAGCCTGGGGATACCTGGTCTATGCAAAGTATCCATTTCCGAGAATTCTATACACGCTTTTCGAAATTTGTCCCAAACCTCAGCAGCATGTATTGAAACTGCTGCCTGAAATGCGGCATGGTGTTATTAATGCCTCTGTCCCATCGACTCTTGGTCACCAGTTTCCGCGATGACCTCGATAGGACCACGTTCCCTGATGACGGCTGTGATTGTGTCGCTAGAAGTAATGCGGCGGTACTGGTCTGTGATATCCGCTGCATAGTCACGTGCAGCATGCTGTACCTGTAATAAATAGGTTCATTTCCTCTGTCTACTTCATTCGCTGCTTACGCGAACCTGCTGGTGGGCGACGATTGTATGGAAACAGCTGCAGCAATTGGGGCAACGCTCCTGGTCATTGTGGCGCCTAGACTTCGAACCTTCCCACGATTAACGGTTTCGACCCCGTGCTATCCATTACGGGAGCTCGATCCAGAGTCACCAAGTTAGACAAACAACCAGCGGGAGTTACCATACCTCAAATTTCTCACTCTCGACATTTTTGGGTTTGTATTTTATACCTAACTGCCAAGTGTGGTGATAGCTTCCTCAGTGAGTAATCTGCAAAACTATAAAGTTCTTGCACTTTCCTCACCTACACTCTGAGACGCTGCGGTGGCATACAGGCATTCAAATTGAAGCTATCTCTCCCTCCTCCATTCACAACCGCATTTGGGATCGGCTACGGGGGAGTTTATACATTTTCTAGAAATTGACTAGAGACCTTCCTTAATTTTAGCCTAGCATCGTCAAATTGCAGTAGCATAGGCTACACAGTACAACATGATACTACCAAGTTCGCTGGAAGCAGCACTATTATTAACAAAGGTATAATTGCAGCGAGTTGTCTCTCTTGGACAAATTTATTGCAATCTCAGACTTTCAATGCCAGAATCACGCTGAACATTACAAGCTGCATACAAATCTGACAAATGTCCATTTGAATATTCTTATATAAGAAATACACAAAACCTTTCATACCTAAAGTGTTCAGCTCCCGATTTCCTGACTTGTTTGTTTTGTTTAAGATGCGTTGTCATAAACTTTATCCAGGTATGTTTAAAACCAGTTAAGAAAAGACACGGAAATAATTTTTTTAACTATGATCTGGATAGATTTCGTACAGCGGTACCTATGTATAATTTGATCTTAGCAAGTACATAAACAGACATGACGCTTCTATCAAGGATTTGTATTTTCATAAATATGACATTCGCTAGTGCGTATTCTCCAACGTTGAAGATGCGAGGGAATTTATCGCCATAAAACCATAAAGTAAAAGATTTTTATTCAACGAAATTCCCGCCCTAAAGATTAGGGCTCGGTCTGATATTCTAGCTAGAGACTAACGCCCTAGATGATTTTCTGTAAATATGAGGTAAAGTTTCATTGACAGATTTCCAGTTAATGCTAACGTGTCTAGTGAGGTGATTAGTTAATGTATAAGTGGAGGAGATATCTACCGCTGTAAGTAATAAGGATATTTTCTATCAACAAACATTCAGTGATTCCGAAGATATCTATTTTACTCTTAGCTGGTTTAGGTTCGCTGAGGAGGGGAAGAAGTGAATTTACTGAATGTAACGGTCTCGGTACAGGACTGTAACTTTTCCGATTTTTGCGGAGTTGTTACCCCTATTTATTCTAAAACGTTAGAAAACCATAATCAGTGTGTGATGCGCGGTGTTTCTAGCGAACAGGTTTAAGGAACTTAAAACATAACACCGTCTGCGTCGCTAGTAGTGATTTTATCAAGGAAATATCGATATTTACTTAATAAAATCACTATTAATGACGGAGATGATGTTACGTTTTAATTTCCTTAGAAAACTGATAAATTTTGTGGGAGTTGAATGAAAAGAATAATTATTAAGATCCCGATGGAAATCCGAATGTAATAATTGGAGGGAATAGCTGAATAGCTGAAATACTGTTCAAAGTGCTAAAGAAATACTCTTTGATCGTCAAGAAGCAGATGGTTTTGCTTTTGTCCAGAAAAGTTTTCTCCATGACTGCGACCTGCATCTCTCCCTTCTGAGACTGGATTGCTCTAATCGTTGTCACTTAAAGACAATTTCGTTAGTTGAGACTGAGAAGAATTGCTTTTTGGTAGTCAATGTTCAATTCATGTGTGTCCGGATGGCTCAAGGGGTTAGAGCGCTCGGCTGTCGTAGCGAAAGGTCGTGGTTCAAATGTCACTGGTGGCAGAAGGATTTCTTATTGTGACGGGATGCCGGATACCATTTGACTCGGTTGCGAAAGAGTGCCTGAGTCAAACCAGGGTAATAATCTCGGACGAGCGCAATGCTGACCACATTGCATCCTACATTAGTGTACCGTTGCGATATTGAATGAAGTGCTCCAACATACTTCAAGGCCCTAACCCAATGTGAATTGTTGGGCCAACGATAATTATTATTAATGTTCAATTCATCCTAGACGGATCTCTAGTTTTAGCAACATAATTTGAGGTTTTGATTATTTGGAGTCACTAGGTTACAATTGGCTGAGGACCTAGAACCCAAGATGTTTTTTTTGGGAACCTTCTGGATGCTTGCTAAAAGCTGAAGGTTTGAGTTACTTCTTCAGCTGCAAAATTACTGAAAGGAAATTGTTGTGTTTATAGATCAGACCGTGATATGGCATCTTCTGGAAATGTGCTACACCCGAGGAGAATACTTGGCAGCATTATGCTCTGGGGCGTAGAGAATTCAATTTTTGTATTGAAGTTTAAGGATAGTTAACAATGATAACACATCTGTTGTTGATACTTTGTGAAGATACTTTTACTTTTTATCAGCAGAAAATGCTAAAAAAGCAAATATGTATAATCAGAAATCAACAAATAAAGCCACTAACAAACTTGTGTTAAACCGATTTTGAGGCTTTGCATTTCAACTGAATGTGAACTGTTCTTCTCAAAAATATCTAGTTTTATACCATTTGATACGAAATCGCATTTCTATGGAAGTCGTTTTGGATTCCAATCGAACCCGGAAGCCCCTGTAGTCAAGTTACGGTAATATTTTCATTAGGCAGTTGTTCGTGAAGACCTCTATGTCGTTGGATTTTTTCGTACATGTAGTCAGAAAGTCAGATCACTGACCGGTAACATATAGGGCGACTTAACCGTAACCGATGAAGTTCAAGACTTTACCACCACTAAAGTTTAAAAGTGTAGAAACTGCCCCTTGTTGTAAATCACGCAGTATATGAATTATCTTGTAGTAGCGATATTTTTATTTGCCGTGATAATGTATCGCGATGTGGCATATTTTTCGGCCTTTGAAGGTCACTATTGATTAGCAGAATGCAAACTTTTCTCCAATAAATTTGTGTTTTCTTCAAGATCGCTATCTAAAATCTTTAGTAAGAAACAAAGTGGAATTGGCGCTGGAAAGCGATCATCAAGTGGGAGACTCGGTCCTGTTTATCATCTAGTGGATGCGGTCTACTTGAGAAAAATTTGGCAGCTTGGTCCTAAACTAGACACTACTTTTATTTTCATTGTGTTACACAATACCACTTTTGGTCACATTGCTTGTAGGGAAAGAGGGGGAAGAAAGCGAAATTGGTGATGTGAACGTAACTAATCTAATGAATGTCGACGTCAGAAGAAGACAAATGTGAAGCTCCCTGTGACAATTGCAGAGAAATCGGATGCAAGAAAGCAGAATCTTTGGGGGCAAATTAGTAACCCCGGTGAGACTCAACTGGACGTTAGACTCTTCGGTGTAAGACCAGTGCGTCCGTGGTGTACAATGCAATGTGCTATGCATTGAGGTCCATTTTCACAATTTCCGCGAGGGCGAGGACTGGTCTGCTCTCTGCTGGAAATGTCTTAACAAAGCAGGTCCCTTCCATAGGAATACTTGCACGAAAACGGAAAAGAAGGAGATGTATGCGCGAGCAGCGACCTCATTTCTTACCGCTGTCAGAAAAGTTTCAGTGGGACGATTTACCATTCGCTGGGAATGCTTGTGTGAAAGATGTTGGGGCCTGCAACGAAGCCGAGGTTTAATAATTAAGGTTTTCGCAATGGGCTCCTCAAGTTTACCGTTGTGCACACCAAATTTTCCATGACCGAACATGTCGGATGTAGGATACTTGGCCCTCGAAGGAAGGCATCATTCCACATCATTTGACCTTGGATACTGTGGAGTTCATTAATGGCAGGAAGGGCAAATTCACAGATATGTGGGGTTTCCACGTGTTGTTTGAACTTGGCTATCTAAATGACCTGAGCGCCAGTTATCATGTGATGCTACATTTTTGCCTCACAAAATTGAAATATAATTATATCAGCAAACATAAGAGCATCATTTTTCTTTGGACAGTGGACAGCAATAATAGTGTTCAACTCGTGTAAAATATAACTAATTGTAGCATCTTTAGTGCGCTTTTCTACAATGGATTTGCGCGTGGAGGATACTGCGATAGCATAGATAGAGTGGCAGAAACTTTGTATGTAATCTGATAAAACCTTGCTTACCTTAACAAATAAATCAGTTTAGGAAATTTAAACTTTTATTGAAAATGTATACAAACACATTGATTATTGAATTAATTTAATTTTAATGTTTTTATTTATTAAATGAAAACGGATTTGCATTGAAATCGGAATCAGTTCGCGTCAGTTTTCCATATTGGCTGTGCAGATCAATTCTTCTGAAAGTGCCAATACGTTTGTCAGTAATTTCTTTTTAGTTTGCTTTGACCATTTCTTTAATGGTATTGCGTGTTGCGTCCGCGTATTTACGCTGACCGAATTCATGTCCGAACAAACAAACTAATTCTACTTTCCTTTTTGTCAAGGAATTTAATTTAATATATGTTGCATTGCACTGGTGGCATGACATGTTTTGATTACGTCTGAAATAAGATCGCGATCGATATGGGTTTGCACCGATCGTGGGAAAACTACAAGAGAGGCGTTTTCGATTGTGTGGTCAGACAACAACAACAGACAGAATTCAACAACCAGTATTGGTCAGAACATCGAAAGCAATGGAAAACAACCAAAAAGCCGGCAAAATCAATGGTGGCTTGATACGCTGGATGGGGATTTAAAGGTCTCGAGATTACATCCTGATCAGGCATTTGATAAAATAAAATGACGAAACCGATCACGACGAGCCGACCCCGCTTGTGAACTGAAGGCGGAAGAAAAAGAAAAAGATGTGGGGAGCGACGAGTGCACGACAGCTCCGTGTAATATAGCTAAAAATTCCATTGCTCTCTATTTTCTAGAAAGCGATTTAAATAAATCATTTGATGGAAAGCCCTGTATTGATAATGGTCAACCTCATACGCTTCACACTCTGAGTTTAATATTATTAGCAAATGCCAACAATTTAACCAACAGCAAATATAAACAAGTCGGACGCCTCAGGTACGAAAGGTTTTGTGTATTTCTTAGTACATAGCACGTAATATATGCATATATTATGTGAGAATATCCACTTTCGGATGATATTGACATTCATAGTCTTGTATTTGCGAAGAAGCCACAACTTTGACGTATTATAACTTTGTTAGTAATGGTGCGATTTCCACTAAACTCGGTAAGATCATGCTCTATGTTATACTCTATATTGTTCTGAAATTTCGTCGTCCTAGCGTGAACTTACCGGGGGTTTTGCAGTCAATTACTAAAAATCATAGTAATATACTATTATTAACTTTATTTGTGCAGATATCACTATGAAAGGTATTTCGGAGCCCAGGCACTATAGAGGGGCAGCCTCCTGATTTTTTTCAGATTTTTTGGTTTGGTAGTTTCTGAGAATGAGAATCACTTTCAACCCCCCGCACTCCCCACCTTTCTAACAAATGGCAAAACTAAGACCGGCTTCGAAAAGCACTAATCGAGACCTTTAATTTGATACCCCACATGACTATATTTGATGAAAAAAAAATTTACACCTCCCTTTTGCATGTATGGCGACCCCCCCCCCCCCTTAAATTCGACGTAACAGGATGTAACTCACTGTATGCGTGAGCGTTCACAGTTTCCACCTTTCTACCAAATTTGGTGTCAATCGCTGCGACAGTCTCTGAGAAAAATGCGTGTGACGGACAGACAGACAGACAGTAAACCAATTTTAATATGGTTTTGTTTTACACAAAACTTACAACCGACTGTCGACCCGCGACGGATAGATGGCGAGAATGTTCAGAATAGATTTCAACTGAAGAATTTGTTCAGCCTCCACTTCCACAAGAATTTCCGATATTTGGAGCAATTCCACCTGTCAGCGCAACTCGGTGCTCAGAGGTGGCGGCGAGGAAGATGGGGCGGCAACCCTATAACCTATAAACCTTACCAGGGGTATACTGGTACCATAGGAACCGGGACAGCCCCTGGACTCTCATACTTCGGGTGAACTCCCGTTGTATGTGAGGACAGCTAGGTTATTTGCGGTAGGCCCCCTAGTGGGAGTTTCGTGGGGGTTGTGGTTATGCTCAAGCGAGAGGAGACCTTCGGGCCTCGGCGTGGTGTTGCGTTTCACCACGGGTGCCATACTCCTTAGTTCGGTAGAGATTTAGGTAATTCTTGCATCCACCAGTATGAATGCTAAGCCATTCACTGGTACCATGGGAACCGGAATAGTTTTCTGAAAGCCAATACAGCAGGAGAATTTCCAGAGGATGTGGTCTCGGCTCGGTTATTTGCGGTTGGTCCCATTTGGGAATTTCTCAAGGGTTGCGGTTATGTCTATATTGCGGGCAGAGCTCAAGCGTGGAGTTGCGCTGTACAACTCGGATGTCGTACCCCTTAATTGCCGCGGAGGCCTTGCATCCACTGGTATGAATGCTGAGCCTGCACTCAGAATAAATCAGTACCTCTGTGTCAGTCATGGCGGGGCTCTGATTATGGTCTCAAAATCAATCCGTGGCCGAAGGAGACAATGGGATTATGCCTACACGCCAGGTATTCACGTGGAGGAAGTAATAAAACGAATCAAATCGGACCTAACGACATCGGATCTGAGCTCTGGGAAGAAAAGAGTTAGGAGCCAACACTGTGGCTCAGTGAATTCTTCAATCGGGCTATTGCGAAAGGTAGAACAGAATCTGACGGCCACGATCCGAAAAGTTGGAAGTGTGGTGGCTATATCAAAACCGTTTCGTATCTCTATTGGTGTTCATCAAGGAAGCGCCTTCTCACTACTCTTCTCTGTTCTCGCTATGGACATTGGCAAACGGGGCATCCAACCTCCAGCGCGTGCTTTATGCAGATGATGTTTTTCAAGAGTCCAATGATCAGCCAATTTCAGTAACAATTCAATTAGAAGACTCATGCAGTTAATTCAAGACAGCAATCTTCTTCTTTTTCTTCAGCCTTTGTCCCGTTCACAAGCGGGGTCGGCTCGTCGCGATCGGTTTCGCCATTAGGCTCTATCGAATGCCTGATCTGGGTGCAATCTCGAGGCTTTCAAATCTCCATCTAGCGTATCAAGCCACCGTTGTTTAGGTCTCCCTTTTGGTCGTTTACCATCTACTACGATGATCAGACCAATCTTGGCAAGTGAATTCTCGTTAGCGCGAAATGCGTGACCATACCATCGAAGACACAACTTTTCCACGATCGGTGCAACCCCATAACGATCGTGGATATCCTCATTTCGGATGTGATCTAAACGTGTGACGCCACTAGTCCAAGGTAGCATCTTTGTCTCCATCACCGCAAGTCGCCGTTCATTGTCTTTTATAGTCGGTCAACACTCAGAACCATAGAGAGCGACTGGACGGACGACATTGCGATAAATTTTAGATTTGAGACGTTCGTTGATACGTCGATCACAAAGAACACCAGTTGTGGAACGCCACTTTATCCAGATTGCGTTAATGCGTGAAGCAATTTCATAACGCAGTTCTCCATTGGCTGATAGCGTTGACCCGAGGTATTTAAATCGCTCAGTTCTGGGCAGATCACTGCCGCTGACAGTGATTGTGCCTGTTTCATGCGGATCGGTCGTCAAAAATTCAGTTTTGTTTAAATTCAATCTGAGACCGTGTTGCATGAGGCGATCATTCCATTTTTGAACAAGTTGCTCGAGATCATTTTTGCTATCAGATGCTAGGAAAACATCATCTGCATAAAGCAGTGTGTAGGGCGCTGGACGTTGGATATTCCGTGTGACGGTGTCCATAACAAGAACAAAAAGGAGTGGTGAGAGGGTGCTTCCTTGATGAACACCAATAGAGACACGAAGCGGTTTTGATACACCGCCATACTTTGAACTTTACTTTTCGGATCATGGTAGAGCAATTGAACCCAGCGCACGAGTTCTTCTGGCACGAAGTGTTGTCGTAAAGCATACCAGATGAGTTCGTGTGGTACACGATCAAACGCTTTCTCCAGATCCAGAAAGGCAATGTAAAGAGGGCGACGCTTCTCACGGTGTTTCTCCATGAGTAACCGCGCAGCGTGTATTGCGTCAGTAGTTCCGCAGTTCTTGACAAATCCGGGTTGATTCACGGTTATTTCAACGATTTCGCGAATACGCTTATCAAGAATGCGTTCAAAAATCTTCATGGTATGGGAGAGTAACCGGATCGGACGGTAATTTGAACATTCTGCTGGACTACCTTTCTTTTTCCATATTGGAACAGTGGTACTTTCTTGCCAGTCAAATGGTGTTCTTCCTTCCTGAATAACCCGGTTAAAGAATTCACTGAGCCACAGTGTTGGGTCCCAGCTCTTCGCTTTCCAGAGCTCAGATGCGATGTCGTCAGGTCCTGTTGCTTTCCCCGATTTCATTTGTTTTATTGCCTCCTCGACTTCAGTTGCGCTGACTGGTGGAACTGCTCCAAATGTCGGCAATGATTGTGGAAGTGGAGGATGAGCAAATTCTTCAGTTGAAATCTGCTCGAAGTATTCTCGCCATCTATCCGTCGCGGCTCGACGATCAGTAAGCAAAGTACCGTTCTTGTCATTAACACAACAGAAGTGTTCGATATCCTGTGTGCGTTCATTACGGCTTTTAGCAAGTCGATGCAGATCTCTCTCGCTATCCCGAGTGTCCAGTTTATCGTAAAGATTTTTGAAATGGTTTGCTCGGGTGACAGCGACCGCTTTCTTTGCTTCACGGTTGGCATTCTTATAAATTTGCCAATTAGCACCGCTTACCGCTTACCCAACTTGGTGACCCCGAGGGTTGCAGAGGCCCGCTTTGTGGATCGTGTCTTTCATTTGGTTCCATGATTCTTCCACATTCGTAATGGTCGGCAATCGTACGAGTGAGATCGTTTCTTCTTTCTTCTCACCAAATCGCCACCATTTAATGCGCGGCGGGCCAGTGCGTTCCTCACGCTGTTTTATGGCTTAATTCGCAGGACGGCAATCAACGGCCGATGTTGAGGTGCGATGGTCTCATAGGGAACGACTTTGCAATCAGTGACGGTGGTAAAATGTTGGCGTCTTATGAGAATATAGTCGATTTGCGTTTTACTGTTTCCACTATAAAATGTAGGAAGATGAGACAATCGTTTTATGAACCATGTATTCACAGGTTCAAGGTCATGAGTGTCCGCAAAATCGACTATACGCTTGCCATCCTCATTGCTCGAAATCCTTTTCCCCCATGGCACCTCTTATCGTCCACTTTTTCACGCACATGATCATTAAGGTCGCCCGCAATGACGATGTAATCATCAGCATGGGCGTTGCAGGTTTTTGTATCTAGAAGTTGCCAGAAGGCATCTTTGCTGGTAGCGGATCCACCTATCTGTAGTGCGCACGCGGTGAAGAAGTACATAGTGCGATCAGCTGATATAATAGTGAACTTCCTCAGCCGATCAGCAAATCGTTCGACTTCTTTAATGACACCACGGAAATCCTCTGAGATAGCAATGCCGACACCAAATTAAGTCTGTGGGCTAACAAAATTGAAAAAATTGTAGTCATTTTTACCTCGTTCGAGTCCTATGTTGCAGTTTTGGCAGCCCATCAAGTTTCTTGTAGAGCGCAAATATCAGTTCATCAGGGGGCTTATGGAAGGGCTCTTGCAAGTTCCTCCATCTTTCCAATGTGTATTCATAAGTACGAGGTCAAGGGTGTTCGCAAAATCGATTATACGCTCGCCACCCTCATTGCGCGCTCCGAACCCCTTTCCCCCATGGCACCTGTTACCGTCTGCCTTTTCACCCACATGACCATTAAGGTCGCCGGCAATGATTATATAATCGTCAGCAGGCACGTGACAAGTCTTTTCCTCGAGAAGTTGCCAGAAGGCACCTTTCTCGGCATAAGGTCGACCTGTCTGTGGTGCATACGCGGTGAAGAAGTGAATAGTGCGATCAGCTGATATAATAGTGAGCTTCATCAGCCGATCATCAAATCGTTCGAATTCTTTAATGGCATCACGGAAACCCTCTGAGATGGCAATGCCAACACCATATTGAGTGTGTGGGTTACCAAAATAGAGAAGTTTGTAGCCATTTTTACCGCGTTCGCGTTCAATGTCGCAGCTTTTGGCACCAGACCATAGGGTTTCTTGCAGAGTGCAGACATCAATGCGCCTTTTCCGAAGGGCTCTTGCGAGTTCCTCGGTCTTTCCAGTTAGGGTACCAACATTTAGCGTGCAGATACGTATTTGTTTTGTTCGTTTTGTGCGGACTAACTTGCTTACGTCTTGACGCCATCCATGCGTCAAGAACCCTTGCCCATTTCTCGACAGGACCGGGGCCCGTCCTGCCGCGTCGACTGAGGTGGACGCCCTAGCATTTCTCCGAGGCTTGTGACTTAATCCGATCATCATGTTTGTAACGACATTCTATGCATTTTCTTGGTCGACCTGTCGCGGGGCCTGTCACCAAGAGAGATCAGGTAGGATTTAGCATAGTAGAATAACTCCAACTATACTCTATTTATCTCTTTCCCTGATCTCAGCATTTTATTTTTGTTTTACTGAGGATAGTACAGAGTACGTTGCCTCAAACCCTCCTCCTTTACCTGGGCTTGGGACCAGCATACTATGTTAATAGAATGGCGGAGTTAATTCAGGACCGCAATACCTTAATATATATTTAACATTGATTTGTATGTATGTATATGAAACAATTTTTGACAAGGTGGATCAACACATTCAAATCTAGACCTGATATTCACAATATTGCTCTAAAAGGCGGGGCTTCAAGCGCTTACTACGCCACTTGAAATTACGTAAATGTGAGCTGTCAAGACCTTTATTATTGATTATTTGCACACATTTATGAAGAATCCATATATGCCGCCACAATTATCATCCTCATCTTTACCATCCAGTCTGTAATTATTATATTGAGTCATAAAGTTTATTACTTGATAACGGCAGATTTTCCAGATCAAAACAAAATCATAATTGTCATCAGCCAGTCAGAGATGGGTATATTCTATTTAATTTTATATAATACACGTTCTCATCTCTTCAACTAATTTCAAAAAAGCTTGTCAGTTTGGATGTATGGTTACCATTTTAATTTGATGATTTTTTCTCTTGAGGGATTTCCTAATTAGTCCCTGCCGTGTGATGGAAATAAAGATTAAAGATTAAGTAGAGTCAACCAACAGTTCTATGAGTGAAATGATAAATAGGCGTACATGGATTAAAGGATCCTTTAGGAAAGAAGTCGCCTTAAGAAATACTATATTATTTTACAGTGTCATAGTGTGTTGGATCCGGTCGAACATGGGACATAACAGACAAATACATCACATTTTTTGTTTGTTATTTGTTGTGCCACTTTAATATATAATACAATATTTAACTCAAGATTTATATTTTCCTTCCTTATTCCACATTTATTCGATGTCGAACTGAGCCAAATGGAGAGGAAGCTAATCTTACTTTTTCTAGTCCACGATCCCTCGCTTTGGGCAGAGCACCTCAGTATTATATATAAATTTTTTATTTGAGGCATCAAACTAGGCTATAGGAAGTTGTCTTTACTGTTGCCACCGTACTTTCGGCACTCACGAAAGTGTCGTTCGAGGCATTTTCGTGATCTACGACAAAACCATTATTCCGGCCCGCGCATTTTCATTGATGGTTATCACGGCACAACGTTGATGGCTTTAAATTATTCCATGGAAAGCAATCGAGGGGAGACCTTCCAGCACAGCTGTGAAACAAGTTCAACAATACGGGAGGGTGTCTTTAGTCTTTAGACAACAAGTCTCCGACTTCACAACACAGTGGAAAAACCTAGATTCCGTAAATTTTAATTTCCCACTGCAAAAGGTATGTGAATGGGTTTACCGAATCATGGCAATTTGTATTCAAATACCCTCCTTTGGGGCAGCCATGGACAGGCTGTGATTACTTGATAAGGCTCATCGTTCCCTTGTTTACGATGGAGAAAAGCTATTTTTCGAACCAGACTAAGTAATACACAGAAGTGCCAACATTTCCGTCCACCAGTAGAAATTCCAAAACATCAATTTATTCCACAAAATCTTACCGTGGTTAAACTGAAGGAGAAAAGACATAAATTACTCTTATGCGATTCGATAAATCTTTAAAAAAAGGGATGAAAACTGAACTATTTAAAGAAGTTAAGCGAATTTGGGGCAAATTTCTAAAACAGGCAATATGCTATTATTAACCTTGTTTGAGCAGATATCGAAATGGGATGTACTTGAGAGAACTAGATTTCATACAGATGCACTATTGAGAATTCTCTCAGATTTTTCGATCTGATAAGTTCTGAGAACAAGACCTGTGCTCCTTAACCTTAAATAAGCCGGGAAACTAGAAGTTGAATGCTTCAGGCATGAAAGATTTTGTTTATTTCTCATAAAAGAATCTTTGAGTTGAAATTTGTACCTGTTGCACCTACCTCGTAAATTGTATGCATTTAGTTTCCCAGAATATTTACTTCAATGTGATTCTGGCAATTTATACCATCTTTGTCAGTAATAGCGTGATTTCCACCTAACTGTTATGTTCTATAAGTAGCATAACCTGCAAAACTTCATGATTCTAGGGTAAATCTAAGGAGGCTTTCTAGCGAATTTCTAACAAATATGCTAAAAAGAAACATATTATTAACTTTATTTAAACATATATCGGCATGGATAGTATTTTGACTCCTAGATACCGTGCGCCATAATTTTTGTCAAATTTTTGATAAAAGAAAATAAAAGAAAAGAAGAAAATTATTAGATTCTTGCAAACCATTCATCCGGAGCTGTAAAGGTAGAGGCGGGGGGGCATATTAGTTTTATAATCGTGTTTTTTTTTTAAAGAATTTTCATTTTCCGAGTTGTGATAATCTAGGCAGACGCGGGATTTGACCTAATACTAACAATGAGCACCAAGCATTTAAGCTGGAATGGTCCTACCTAGTTGAAAGATAAAGAAGCATGATGGTATTCGGTGGTAGGTTAGTGAGCGAATCCGTCCAGAACTCCCCGTAACATCGAACACGTATGCAGAATGGTGTATTTAAACCTTGGATCATAGTGATGAGATGATGATGATGAGATTCCAACGTCTCTAACGCCAAACCACATATTGTGCACTGGTAAGGTCGGGTGGCGACTACACCATAAATCCCTCCGTCTCAGCAAAGAGCTCCCCAGCAGCAGACAGCCATTTGTTCGACAAATGAAAATCGACAAAGGGCTGCCAAATGCAATTCACGTGCTTACCATCCATTGCCTTCGACTTCCATTCATCGTTCCACTCCTGGTTTGATTTCCAGTCAGAGGATTGAAAGATCGATCCATCAAGTTAAGTGCAGTCAGTCCACAGTTTGCCTTACAAATAGCCACTTGCAGAGGACTCGCCTACTGTTTGCTATAAAAATAAGTCTGTAACGAGTCGACTTGGTGGTGATGTTGTGTTGCCACGTCAACCACGCCCCTAACGCCGGTGTTACGAGGCAGTTTTGTGGCGGAGCGATACCAAGCGCACTGAGGGGGCGCGTAACCTGCCACAAGGCCGGTTAGAGTAATCGCGTGAAGTAGGCCTTGCCAGCTCACTTTGGCATGTAAAAATTTTGGAAAAATAATTGAATTACGCTTTTACTTGTCACTCCCGCAGTTTTACATTTTTAATAGAATTAGAATTATCATTTATTCTATTCTGTCCTTTAATTTTTATTCTTCTTTTAAATTTATTACCATTTTCTGCTTAAATAGCTAGTTTTATTTGGTTTGTAAGCTTCATTCCTCTTGCTCACTTTCTCTCTAAACCGCAAAGCTTGCTCTAATAGAGGAACAACCTCCAATATAATAACCCGAAGATATCAAGGTCGAGTAGGAATCCCAAAAACCGCGCCTTATTGTACATTGTGGTAGGAGAAGGATCGATTGAGGTTGCGATCCGTCGTGGACATTCCCTTTCGATCGTGGCACTCGCGCGTTCTAGCCGTTTTTTTTTAAGATTTTGTGTAAAACAAAACTTTATTAAAACGACTATACTATTGACATGAAATTTAGTGCTGCTAACAATGCTTCGCCATGAGTAAGCGCACTGCGTTTATTGCGTCGGTAGTTTCGTAGTTTTTGCCAACCCGGCTTGATTAACGGTTTCGCGAATGCGGTTTACGAGAATACGTTCAACAAACTTCATGGAATGGGACAGTTACCGAGGCGATCGGTAATTTGGACAGTCTGCTGGATTGCCTTCCTTTTCATCTTTTGGAATTGTGGTGGTTTCTTGCCTTCTTCTGGTGTTTTACCTTCCTCAATAACCCGGTTGAAAAACACACTGAGCCACAGCGCCGCGTCCGAGCTCCTCATCTTCCGCTCAGATGGGATATCGTCAGGTCCTATTGCTTTCATCGATTCAATTTACGTCACGGTGTTTCAGTTACGTCACGGTGTTTTATGCGGGTACCTGTCTCGTGGATTTAATTCCACGGTCTTCTTAAGACACGGATTGATTTTGTAACCTCAATCAGAGCTCCGCCGCAGTAAGCTACAACGGTACCAGTCTATACCGAGTGCCTGGCGCAGCATTCATACTGGTGGATGCAAAACCTACATAAATCTTTACCGAACTAAGGAGTAGGGGATCCGTGTTGAAACGCAAAACCACGCTGAGACTCGAAAGTCTCTGTTTGCTTGAACGTAGCCACAACCCTCATGAAGCTCCCAGTAGGGGGCCAACCGCAAACAACCGAGCTTAATGCACATACGACAGGAGTTCACCCGAAGTATGTAAACTCAGGGGCTATCCCATGGTACCAGTATACCCCTGGTAAGCTTTCGTGACTATTGCCACTTCAGATGAATCCCTGTGCAGACTCCGGTCTGATCGCCCTAATTAGGTTTTTTAAGCATTCGCCTCTCCTGGTGCCACCACTATGAAGGTTCTCCTCGGCCACTTAGTTTTGGTTCGGCCTATACGGTCGCCGCCTCGTATTCGTCCCCGCCACCTCTGAGCACCACAAGTTGCGCTGATAGATGGAATTGCTTCAAGTGTCGGAAGGGCTTGTAGAAGTGAAGAATGAACAAATTCTATCGAAAGATTCTCGCCATCTATCCGTCGCGGTTCGACGGTCGGTAAGCAAAGTACGGTCCTTGTCATTATCGCAACACAAGCGTTCGAAATCCAGTGCCTAGAGATCTCTCTCGCCATCCCAAATGTCCAGTTAATCGTTTTTGCGACCGGTAATAGCGCTTTCTTTGCTTCCCGGGTTGCATTCGAGAAACTTATGGTAGAGGCATTTCTTTTAGCGGATCTTTATGTGGACATCGTCATTGGAAACCCAAGTATCTTATTCGATGTATCCTAACCTAACCTAGCTTGGTCACACCGAGGGTGGCATATGTCGCTTTTGGAACGTTGGTTTAACCTGGTTCCACACTTCTTCGCCAGTTGTAATGGTTAGTTATCGCGTAAATGAGATGATTTCTTCTTTCTTTTTCTAAGCAATGGTCACCATCTAATATGCGACGGGCCAGTGCGTTGCTTACGCTGTCTTATCGGTAGCTTCATTCGCAGGACACCAATCAACGTCCGAAGTTGAGGTACGATGGTCTCGTAGGGAACGACTTTGCAGTCAGTAATGGTGGTAAAGTATCGGCACCCGCAATGATAATATAGTCATCACAAGCACATTACATGTCTTTGTATCGAGAAGTTGCCAGAAGGCACCTTTCTGACGGCGGGTTGACCTGTTTATGCTGCGTACGGAAACCCTCGGAGATGGCAATATCAAGGCTATATTGAGTATGTGGGCTACCAAAATAGGGAAGTTTGTAGCCATTTTCCATGTCGCAATTGCTTGGCATCATACCTTCGGGTTTCTTGTAGAGCGCAAATATTAATGGGCCTTTCCCAAAGGGTTCTTGCAAGTTACTCCTTCTTTCCAGTGGGGAAGTCAATATTTACCGTGCTGACACTTATTTATTTTGCTTGGACTGATTTACTTACGTCCTGACGCGGTCCATGCGTCAAAACTATTTTCCCAATTCTCGGCAGGACTGGGGCCCTGCTGCCGCATCGGGTGAGGTGAACGCCTTAGCATTTCTCCGAGGCTTAGGATATCTCAAGACGATCATTTTGTTTTCAACGACATTGGATCATTGGTCGGAGATTGGTCAGACATTGGTCGACCGGCAGTGGGACCCGCTACCAAGAGAGATCAGGTAGGGTTTCGTATACTGATTATTTCTCTAATTGTACCTTATTTATCTCTTTCCCTGATCTCAGGATTTTTTTATTGTTCTACTGGGGACACTACAAAGTACGGTCCCTCAAACCCTCCTCCTTTATCTGGGCGTGGGAAATGCACTTAACAAGCTTCAATTGGATTGTTGCGCCAACGATTATTATAAATTCTGCTTTCTTTTCAGATAACTAATAGGCACTGAGTTAAAGTTGATTGCCCTAGGAAGACCATTTAGTGAATGTTCTTCTAGCAATGACTAAGGAACGTGGAAGAGGCGATCTATCTCAGTTGGATTTTGAAGAGAAACAAACCAAAGCGAGTAGCATAACCCCGTAAGTAAAAACATTCACTTTGCTGTCTCCATACTGTATTGGGCGCTACTACATCTCTTTCCCCCTTCCCCTTCTTCTCCTTAAAGATGAAAATTTTTCGGTAAAATTTTCAATAATATATGTATTTTTTTTCTCATTTGACCTCTCAACAAAATTAAAACTGGAAAGCAAATTTTCTAGGCATATAAATGAAAAATAAAGTTGAAAAATATATGTAAACTAGCACTTATAATTAAATTATAAAAATTATATAATTATAATAATAAGGTGAAATTCAGCAAACATGTTCAATGTTGCGGGCAGTTTGTAGCGGATTCTCCCATTAACCTACTACCGGTCATCACCATCAGAGCCCCTTTATATTTGAAGGATGTTTTCCTTTGTGACGCTGCGGAGTGCAATCTCTTCAATGATTTTGAGTGTTATTATTGGAGTTTTGAATTATGACACAAAAATTTTAATTAACAAATTTGACAATCGTTTGTGTTTTTTCTGCTGTCAATGTGGGCTTCTCTAAAGAGAAGGCGGTTGGTGGTGAGCTCATCTCCATTTGTAGTAATCTGAATCCAAAAATTTAAATGTTTTCTTATTCTGTATACAAACTTGCCTTTATTGTCCGAACAATGATTATAATTTTACCTAAAAATGGTGGAGTTATAAAAAAAATCTTCAAAAATGGCGTCTATTTGTCATCGAAAATCCAGAATAAAAGTAAGAAATTATTAACGAAAATACATAATCGTGTAGAAACTTCAGTTCGATTTCAATAGAAATTTCAGTATTTCCCACTAGTTAGAAAAATGTGGGCTTGAGTAAAGGCGTGCGCACATCAACATGAACGTGTTCTTGGTAAATATTTTGAATTTTCGTCTGCAGGATATTCCCAACATATTCCGTTTTTAAGGTTTTGTGTAAACACAAAACCTTATTAAAATCGGTTTACTGTCTGTCTGTCTGTCTGTCCGTCTGTCTGTCTGTCTGTCTGTCTGTCTGTCCGTCTGTCTGTCCGTCCGTCACACGCATTTTTCTCGGAGACGGTTGCAGCGATTGACACCAAATTTAGTGGAAAGGTGGGAACTGCGAACGGTCACGCATACAGTGAATTACATCCTTTTACAACGAATTTAAGGGGGGTCCCCATACATGCAAAAGGGGGGTGTAAATTTTTTTTTCATCAAATATAGTCATGTGGGGTATCAAATTAAAGGTCTCGATCAGTACTTTTCGAAGCTGGTCTTAGTTTTCATATTTGTTGGAAAGGTGGGGAGTGCGGGTGGTCGCAAGTGACCATTCCTTTACGGGGGCCATTCTCAGAAACTACTCAACCGAAAAATCTGAAAAAAATCAAAAGGTTGCCACTATATGGTACCTGGGCTCCGAAATACCTTCCATGCCGATAGCTGTTTAAATAAAGTTAATAATAGTATATTACTATAATTTTTAGTAATTTGCTGCAGAACCCCCCTTAAATTCATGCTAGGACCACGAAATTTCGCAACAATATAGGGTATAATATAGAGCATGATCTAACCAAGTTTGGTAGAAATCGCACTATTACTAACAAAGTTATAATACGTCAAAGTTGTCGCTTCTTCGCAAATTCAAGACTATAAATGTCAACATCATCCGAAAGTGGATATTCCCACATAATATATGCATATATTACGTGCTACGTACTAAGGAATACACAAAACCTTTCGTACCTGAAGCGTCCAGCTTCCGGTTTCCCGACTTGTTCAAATTTATATAAAACTAGCTGGCCCTTCGAACTTAGTTCCGCCTTAGAGGCAAAAAATAACCAGATTTTTGATATTAAGTTAATTTTTTTATTAATCAAGTATTTCAATGATTCTTTAACAAGCTGCACCCTTCAGTTAAGCACCTTGTGATACACACATTTTTTGTTTTATCATCAGGCGCAAGAACAAACAACGCAGATGGTCTTCCGACCCGTGAACATGCCACATATAATTGAACATTGATTTTCCAGATCCATTTTGAATTATGTAGTTTAGGTCATCTACATCTTTATTCGTAGCCGCTAAAATTGCTCGCTCACTCAACCATTCACTATTTTTCTAGTTAGCAATGATGTTTGGGAATACTTTGTTGATAAGTTCGTCTTTCGATGAGACAAAGTTACAGAAATTCTGAGGAAATGAAATCAATCCGCTTGATTCGTCGACAGGTACTCGACCATTACCGATAGTCAGCAATTGCTTAGAGAAATCTTCAGGATTAAGCAATGTAACTCTCATGTTTTTTGTCAGTTGAAGTTTCTTCACATAGCGCCATAGATTCGATGATTTGAAGCAAGCGTTTATTTCGTCGGTAGCCGATGACTTTAGAATTACTGGCAGTGTTTGGCGGAAATCGCCAGACAGTACAATCATTCATCATCATCAACGGCGCAACAACCGGTATCCGGTCTAGGCGTGCCTTAATGAAGAACTCCAGACATCCCGGTTTTGCGCCGAGATGTACCAATTCCATATCCCTAAAAGCTGTCTGGCGTCTTGACCTACGCCATCGCTCGATCTCAGGCAGGGTCCATACGGATTAAGTCACCCCCCACCATAACCTATTGAGCCGGATTTTATCGAAAACTTGACGGTCATGGTATCGCTCATAGATTTTATCGTTGTGTAGGCTACGGAATCGGTCAGCCTCCAAGTTTCCGAGGAGTACATAAGGAGTGGCAAGATCATAGTCTTGTACAGTAAGAGCTTTGATACTATGGTGAGACGTCTCGAGCGGAACAGTTTTTGTAAGCTGAAATAGACTATGTTGGCTGATAACAACGGTGTGCGGATTTCATCATCGTACCTGTTATTGGTTGTGATTTTCGACGCTAGATAGGAGAAATTATCAACGCTCTCAAAGTTGTAGTCTCCTATCTTTATTCTTCCCGTTTGACCAGTACGGTTTGATGTTGCTGGTTGGTTGGTTTTTGGTGCTGACGTTGCCACCATATACTTTGTCTTGCCTTCATTGATGTGCAGCCCAAGATCTCGCACTACCTGCTCGATCTGGATGAAGGCCGTTTGTATGTCTCATTGATCTTTCAATGTTCGGTTAAGTGCTTCTAATGCACCTTTTTGCGCCATTGTGCATTCGCAATAGATGATGATTTTTGATGCTGATAAAACTTTGGCCATGGCGCAGTTTTTTTAAATATTACATGTTGGTTCTTCAATAGTTTGAAGATTTAACGGCAATTTTAATGCTGAATGAACCGTACGGCATCCTTCTAACAATGTGGCTGCTAGTCCAGAGGAAGCAACCGCAAGCGCAATGTTGGATCTCGCACGAACAGTCGCTTAAACTACTGACATGAGGAATGTCTTACCAGTTCGACCAGGGGCATCGAGGGAATATAAACCACCATTTCCATCATCAATTGCCTTCATTAATGTATCATAAACTTCCTTTTGTTGGGGATTCAACAGTGGTACATTCGTTTGAACTACTAAATCTAATTCTTGGTGATCATATTCACGTTCCCGTTTCAATTCTCGATTAAATGCGTCATTCATTTCGCGATTTGGCGCTGGCATTCCTAACCTTCATCGTATTCTAGTAAATTGAATTCTTCACTTGTAGCACGATATATTGGGAATACCATTAACAGTCCGTAGTCACTCAAATGACGTTGGCCCACGCACATTTACCAGCAACAACCGCAAATATCATAGAACCGTTCATCATTCTTTGAATGAACTGTATACATACGACCAGGAGCATCAGTAGAACACACATCCGGATAACCAGGAACCGTATCGCCTTACTTCCGTCGTTGGAAATTCTACGATGAAGCATTCCAAAATTCGATCGTCTTGGTCGCGGCATTGTTAATGATGATTCAAAGAGCCATTGTACTCGCCACCCCCGTCTAACGGAATATTCCAGACGTTAACGTTAGATACTACGAACACTTTCTTGTATAGTATAATCATTAACCTAGCGAAATGTGTATTTTTTGGGATGCTCCATTTCAAGGATTATTTATTTCTCATAATATGGAGCTCAAATTTAAGAAGAAATCGATGCATATCTCACGATTCGAAAAAAAAACAGTATTCTGGGCCAAAGTTGGTACGATCGCCTTCGAAGGATACAAAAGAAATCTGTCATAAAAGTAGTTTTTGATCAATGACAAAACGACACCGTAGCAGGAACTTAGCAGCAGATACGTTGCTTAGTTTAGAATAAATCGAAACACCAACAGTTGTTACGTTCTATAATACAGGGTGCGGCAGCATAACTTCCTTTTTTCAAAACTCAATAAAAACTATTGTATGCATCGGAAAATATTTATTTATTTTTTATAATGTAGGTACGTGTCTAAAGTTTTTATTTACATTGTTTTGAAGATCAAATCTGTTAGGTGACGTCCCCCATTCTCCATACATTGCGTAAACCGATTTCTGGCGTTTGTCATGACTCTTGTTAGCATAGCAGGTGTTATGTTGGCAATTTCTTCTTGGATGTTGGTCTTCAAATCTTGTAGGCTTCTTGGACGGTTCACATAAACACGGGATTTCAAAAAACCCCATAGAAAAAAATCACAAGGGGACAGATCGGGAGAGCGTGCCGGCAATTCCAAATCGCCTCTAATTGAGATAAGGCGCTCTGGAAAGTGTTCCCTCAAAACAGCTATCGATGCTCTTGAAGTGTGTGCTGATGCACCGTCTTGTTGGAACCAAGTGTCCCCCAAATCCAAATTTTCTAGCCGTGGGAAAAAAAAATTCTGTAGCATGTTTACATACCGGTCCGAATTGACTGTCACTGTAACCTCATTTTCCTCAAAAAACCAGGGACCAATAATTCCAGCTGAGGAAATTGCACACCACACTGTGACTTTGGGTGAATGCAAAGGCTTTTGATGCAATTCTCGAGGGTTGGTGTCAGCCCAGTAGCGCATGTTTTGTTTGTTAACCGACCCACACAAATGAAAATGGGCTTCATCGCTAAAAAAAACAATAGCACCCTCGGGAACGACATCAAGAAGCTCACACGCGTTCATCCGAGAATTGAAGTCACGTTCTGAAAGTTCCTGCACTATCGCCATCTTATAGGGATGAAAATGAAGATCATCACGAAGAATTCTTCTCACAGAACGATCGGATAGTCCAAGGGCAGATGCGTGTTTGCGCGCAGAACGCCGTGGCGATCGCAACATTGACGCTCTCACTGCTTCAATGTTTTCAGGTGATCTAACGGGCCGAGGGACTCCAGTTCTTCCTTTTGTCGCACTTGCAGTTTGTCTGAATGTAGTGACCCATATAACAATTGATTTGCGGTCTGGGACAGGAGCCCACGGGGCAAAAGCGATTCCGAAATGCACGCTGTGTTGCAATAACCGAACATCCTCTTGAAAAGTAAACCTCAACGGCAAAGGCACGCTCCTCACTATTCCAACGCATGATGGCGACTGAACCGTGTCGGGACAAAACTTTACAGTATCCCCTCTTGAACGAGACCACTAGCGCTCCGCTATGACATCAACTAACTGAGTGGCGCGCATTTTAAAAAAGGAAGTTATGCTGCCGCACCCTGTATATCATTAGATGATGCACGTTTCGGTGGAGTTTCGGTGGAGAGTCACAACAGATCAGGGAGCGTAATTTAAAGCGACGTGGTTGCGTTGTGTGATGTGTCCGAAGTACCAATCTTAAACGGACTTGCTTTCTGCAGTTCATCTGGGAGAGAGAACGACATTCAAAGAGGATTTAAATGCCACAGCAGCCGAAATGGTCTCCACTATATCTTTGTTTCTGACTTTCTGATAAATTCTTCATGTAAAAAAAATTCGATCGATCCATCTTTCGTTGGAAGTTTGCGAGAAAATATGCGTGCACAAGAGCATGTACAAGTGTTTACATATATTACTGAGGAACGATGCTGCGTGAACGGCACTACAACCACCGTATCTAAGATAGCCACGGTTAGAAGAATTAGTGACTATCATTTTACAATCCTCATCAATGGCAAGAATTCTTACATACTGCAGAGTGCTTAAAACCGGCATATGAATTTTGGAAAAAGCCAGTCAATAGTAGTAATAAATGATGGCAGACATCTCCCGAGTATATACGTGTGAAAGGAAATGATGCTCTTCTTTCGAAAACTTGGAAATGATAGAATGGCAGCTTGAATCTTCCATTTTAATGCTCTCTGATATATGGTTGACTCCCTGTTGGGGTATAGCGCGGTTATCAGAAATGTGCCATTTCCTAGGTCGCCTGTACTCCTTCTCTTCGGCGCCAAGTGCCGTTGGAACGATCCACCCGTCGACCATTTTGAGAGAATGGATTCCATTCCATGTTGTAACCAGCAATGCAATTGTCACCACTCCTTAATGTGTGACCTATACACTGCCACTTCCGTTTCCGACACAGTGCGTGCGGGTCCACGCCTGGGTGCCGTCTGAGTGCTTCGTTTGCACTCTGACGATACAGCGCAGACAGGTGTTGACGAAGGTTTGGAGTTTTCGAGTAACAGTGGGGTTCACTTTCCATGTGTCGCTCCCATATAGCAACACAGAAGGGACACTAGAATAGTCTCAACTTGATCTTAATGTTGAGATAACTGAGATAAAGTTGGCAGAAACCCCACTTTCTAGATATCCAAATTGATCGACGTCTTCGATGTACCTGCCTATTAATGCAGATAGGGAAATCTTTGATTTAGTTGATGTTTATCTTCAGTTTAACACTACTTGCCTCTCTATGCAAATCCAGAGCCACTTGGCCAAGGTCTATGACACGGTGAAAGAGCAAACAGATGTCATGAGCGCAATCGAGGTTTTTGAGGTGACAGGATGCAACCCTGGACTTCAAAATCTTCGAGATTTTACTTGGGTGTAAGATATGGCATTTTGTGCCATCATATGTCGCGCTGATGTTAGTTATCAGCTTCTTCGGAATGTCCCTCCTGCGTAGAGCACCACGGATGCACTCCCTACTCCCGTTATTGAAAGTTTTATTGAAAGTTTTTCCGAAATCGATGAAGAGCAGGTGAATCGAAGATCTAAACTCCTCGCATCGTTCCAAAATGATCTGTATGGTATTGTTGTGGTCAACTTATGAGGATTCGGAATGGAAACCAACCTGCTCTCTGACAATCAAGCTTTTGAGATATATTTTAATACGTTCCAGGATTATTTTAGCTGTTATTTTTGCAACGACAGGGACTGTCACACTCAAAACGTGTGCCTTTTTTGGAATCTTAACGATCCTCCTATTCTTCAACTCTCTGGGAAAAGTCTTGGATTCTCAAAATTTCCGTACGAGTGGAAGCAGCAGATTTGTAGTAACTTTAGGTGCAGCGATGAATAACTCTGCGGGAGATCGTCAAGACCAGCGACTTTACTCGGTTTGTGTAAATCCGCAATTATTTCTCTTCTGCTTAGAGGAGCAGTCCGTATCCCAGCATGCGGATATAGATTGCTCCTCTAAACGATGAACCATTTCATCCACAAGAGGGGCAGCTTCACCGGATGTGATATGGTTAAGAACCATGATGAATCATCATCACATCTTCAGTTGCTCGTCATCGGGGGATTTGAACGTTCTTTGATACGCCGATCACAAAGAACACCAGTTGTAGAATGCTACTACATCCAGATTGCGCTAATGCGTAAAGCAATTTCATAACACAGTTCTCCATTGGCTGATGGCATTGACCCGAGTTATTTAATTGATTCAGTTCTGGGCAGGTCACTGATCGGTCGAAAGAAATTTAGTTTTGTCCACATTCAGTCTGATACTGTCTTGCATGATGGGATCATTCCATACTTAGGCAAGTTGCTCCAGATCATTTTTCCTATTAGACGCTGGGAAAACATGGTCTGCATAAAGCAGTGTCCTTAACAAAAGAAAGATTGATAAACACCGACGCAAATACCCGCCACACTTTGAACTTTCCTTCTCGGATCGTGGTAGAGCAACTAAGCCCAGCGGGCGAGTTCTTCAGGCACTAGGTGTTATCCTTTAGCATACGGTCAAACGCTTTCTCTAAATTCAGAAATGCAACGTAGAGAGAGCAATGCTTCTCACGGTGTTTCTCTATGAATAATCGTATATTGTATCAGTAATACAGTAATTTTTAACAACCCCGGCTCGATTCACGATTGAACGATGTCGCGAATACAGTTAAAAAGAATGCGTTCAAAAATCTTCGTAGTATGGACAGTAACCGGATCAAGCGGTATTTTTACCATTCTGCTGGACTAGCTTTCTTTTTTCATATTATGATAGAACTACGGCATTTTCTTGCCAGTCAGATAGTATTCTTGCTCAATAATCCGATTGAAAAATTCACTGAGCCATAATGTTGGATCTCAGCTTTTCGTTTTCCAGAACGCTGATACGATGTGGTCTGTTGCCTTCCCCGATTTCATTCGTTCTATAACTTCCTCCCCACATGCCGATATTGCTAGGTTCAGTTGCTTCAGTTAAACTTTGCTCAAAATATTTTCACCACCTGTCCGTCGCTGCTTGTCGATCGGTTAGCAAAGTACCGTTCTTGTCATTATCGCAAGAGAAATGTTTAATATCCTGTATGCGGTCGTGTCATCTTTTGGCAAGTCGATACAGATTTCTCTCGCCATCTCGAGTGTCCGGTTTATCGTCAAGATTTTTGTAATGAACGGCTCGGATGACAGCGATCGCTTTTTCTCGGTTGATATTCTAATAAATTTGCCAATTGGCTAGCGTTTAATCTTCGAGAAACTTGCGGTAGGGGCGTTTATTTTCACGGGCCTTCATTTCAACACTGTCATTCCAAAGCCAAGTGTCTCGGTTGATGTACCGCTTACCTGGCTTGGTGACCCCGAGGGTTGCAGAGGCCGCTTTGTGGATCGCCGTCCATGTTTTGCCTCAAACCCTCTTCCTTTGCTTGGGCTTGGGACTAGCACGCTATGTTAATAAAATTATTGTAATATACTATTATTCACCTTATTTGAATAGATATCGATGTGTAAGCCTCTTTGATTTTTTCAATTTTTTCGGATAAGTAATTTGTGAGAATGGGTCCGTGAAAGAAGTGAGCAATTTCGACCCCCCGCATTCCCTGCCTTTCCATGAAATGTCAAAGCTAAGACCGCTACTAACCGAGCATTTGATACCCCACATGCCTATATTTTGTGAAAAAAAATTTATACTCCCACTTTGCATGAATGTACATCCTAGAATGATAGAGCTCATCCTACACGTGACTCTTCACAGTTCCCACCTTTCGTCCAAATTTTGTGTCAATCGCTGTAACCGTTTCTGAGAAAAATGGGTGTGGCAGAGGGGACAGGCAGACTGAAAACCGATTTTAATAATGTTTTGTTTTACACAAAACCTTAAAAAGCGGCCAGAAGTTGGTAAGGCAGGGCAACGTCGTTTGGGTCAGCAAAATAAAAAAAATTTCCTCGCATCTGGCCACTCGCCTGAACGCCTTTGTTAAGGTTGTAAAATAAAACCTTGTTAAGATTTTGTGTGAAGCCCAGAGCTGCAATAAGTCATCATCATCAACGGCGCAACAACCGGTATCCGGTCTAGGCCTGCCTTAATAAGGAACTCCAGATATCCCGGTTTTGCGCCGAGGTCCACCAATTCGATATCCCTAAAGCTGTCTAGCGTCCTGACCTACGCCATCGCTCCATCTTAGGCAGGGTCTGCCTCGTCTTCTTTTCCTACCATATATATTGCACTTATAGACTTTCCGGGCTGGATCATCCCCATCCATACGGATTAAGTGTCCCGCTTACCGTAACCTATTGAGCCGGATTTTATCCATAACTTGACGGTCATGGTATCGCTCATAGATTTCATCGTTGTGTAGGCTACGGAATCGGCCAGCCTCCAAGTTTCCGAGGAGTACATAAGGACTGGCAAGATCATAGTCTTGTACAGTAAGAGCTTTGATCCTATGGTGAGACGTTTCGAGCGGAACAGTTTTTGTAAGCTGAAATAGGCTCTGTTGGCTGACAACAACCGTGCGCGGATTTCATCATCATAGTTGTTATCGGTTGTGATTTTCGACCCTAAATAGGAAAAATTGTCAACGGTCTCAAAGTTGTATTCTCCTATCCTTATTCTTCTTCGTATTTGACCAGTGCGGTTTGATGTTGTTGGTTAATTCGTCTTCGGTGCTGACGTTGAAACCATATATTTTGTCTTGCCTTCATTGATGTGCAGCCCAAGATCTCGCGCCGATTACCGCCTGCTTGATCTGGATGAAGGCAGTTTGTACGTCTCGGGTGGTTCTTCCCACGATGTCGATATCGTCAGCATAGGCCAGTAGCTGGGTGGACTTGAAGAGGATCGTACCTCTTGCATTTACCTCAGCATCACGGATCACTTTCTCGAGGGCCAGGTTAAAGAGGACGCATGATAGGGCATCCCCTTATCGTAGACCGTTGTTGATGTCGAATGGTCTTGAGAGTGATCCTGCTGCTTTTATCTGGCCTCGCACATTGGTCAGGGTCAGCCTAGTCAGTC
The DNA here is from genome assembly GCF_905115235.1 of Hermetia illucens. Lineage (NCBI taxonomy): Eukaryota > Metazoa > Arthropoda > Insecta > Diptera > Stratiomyidae > Hermetia > Hermetia illucens. The sequence continues at coordinate 91,352,623 of NC_051849.1, read as the reverse complement.
TTATTAATTTCGTCGGGATACCGAATTCTCTCATGGCCGTGTACAGTTTTACCTTGGCTATGCTACCATAGGCAGCTTTAAAGTCGATGAATAGATGGTGCAACTGTTGTCCATATTCCAACAGTCTTTCCATCGCTTGCCGCACAGAGAAAATCAGATCTGTTGCTGATTTGCCTAGAGTGAAGCCTCTTTGGTACGGGCCAATGATGTCCTGGGCGTATGGGGCTATCCAGCCTAGCAAGATAGAGAAGAATATCTTATAGATGGTACTCAGCAACGTGATACCTCTATAATTGCTGCATTGTGTGATATCTCCCTTTTTATGTATGAGACAGATAATGCCTCGTTGCCAATCGCCAGGCATTGATTCGCTGTCCCATACCTTGAGCAGAAGTTGATGAACCACTTGGTGTAACTGGTCGCCTCCATATTTAACCAATTCGGCTGTAATTCCATCGGCTCCAGGCGACTCATGATTTTTTAGCCGATGAATTGCACGGACTCTTTCTCCTAAACTTGGTGGTGGCAGTATTTGTCCGTCGCCTTCAGTTGGCGGGACCTCCAACTCGCCGATGTTCTGGTTGTTCAGTAGCTCATCAAAGTACTCAACCCATCGCTCTAATATGCCCATTCTGTCGGAAATCAGATTTCCCTCTTTGTCTCGGCAGGATGAGCATCGATGTGTATAATGCTTCACCCTGCTGACTTGTTGGTAAAACTTGCGCGCCTGGTGCGGTTGCTCCCTATACTTTTCTAGTTCACAGACTTGTTGGTTTTCCCAGGCTTCCTTTTTCCGTCTGTGAAGTCGCTTCTCCGCTCAACGGAGTTCGTGATAAGTCTCTGCGCGTTCCCGCGTTCTTTGAGAATGCAACATTACTCGGTATGCGGCATTCTTCCGTTCCGTTGCTAGCTTACATTCATCGTCAAACCAGCCGTTCCGACTCCTTTTGCGGCTGGGGCCAAGTATGTTTGTGGCCTTATCCATGATAACGTTCTTCAGGTGATTGTGAAGATCATTTGTTGATGCTTCATCTCCAGGTCCTCTGTTGACTGCGGTTATTGCGGCATCCATTTCCCTCTTATAGGTGACGCGGAGGACTGTGTTGTGGATGGCTTCAGTGTTCACTCTCACCTGATTGTCAGACGGGATTCTAGGTGGTATTGTTATTCGAGCTCGGAGCACCATGCCAACGAGACAGTGATCCGAGTCTATATTGGCTCCCCTATGTGTTCTGACATTCATCAAGGCGAAGAGGTGGCGGCGTTCGATCAACACGTGGTCAATTTGGTTGAAAGTGGCCCCGTCTGGAGAGGCCCACGTATGTTTGTGGACCGCTTTCCGCGCAAACCAGGTACTTCCAACAACCATTTCGTGTGACCCTGCTAATTGAATAGTCCGCAGTCCGTTATCATTTGTTTTTTCGTGTAAGCTATGGGAACCAACGTATCGCCTGAATACGGGCTCCTTCCCTACTTGGCTGTTAAAATCCCCAAGTATGTTTTTAATATCATTACTGGGACAGGCTTCGAGGGTTCGTTCTACTGCCTCGTAGAAGGCATCCTTCTCCGACTCTGCAGTCTCCTTCTAGGGGCGTGAACGTTAATGAGGCTTATATTTCTAAATTTGCCTCGCAAGCGCAGAGTGCATAGCCGTTCGCTTATGTTTTCAAAGCCGATAACAGTAGGTTTCATTTTTTGGCTGACTAAGAAACCTACTCCGAGCACATGGTTTACTGGATGACCGCTGTAATATATGGTGTAGTGGCTCTTCTCCAGGAAACCGGTCCCTGTCCATCGCATCTCTTGTGACGCTTTTATATCAGCCCTATATTGGGACAGGGTATCGGCTAGCTGGTCATCAGCTTCATCTCTGTACAGGGAGCGCAGGTTCCATGAGAAAATATCCAAATCGTTGATCTGTTGTCGTTGCCGGGTTTGTCGTTTTAAAGTGCGTCCTGTCCGAGGCCCCTGTTGTGGCTTCGTAACAAGTTGTTCTCCGTGCAGGGTTGTCAGCCCTACCCAACCGCCAGCCTGGAGGAGCAGTTGATACAATTTGTCCCGTTTTTAGGGCGCGGGAGGCTCGCCTTCATCCTTCTCCGTCTGCAGCTTTTCGTTAAGAAAGAGCTTCCAGCGGTCACCACGTGGAGGTGGAGATAGGGTTTGGTAGTAGAGCTGTTGGTGTTGGTTCAGCAGGCATTTCCCAGGTTTTATGCTCCATCGTGGGTACCAATCCACGTTTCGCCTTGGGACCTATACTACCCTTTGACCACCTGCAATAAGTAGTCAGCATGTAATAAGGACAAGTGATAGCAATGATAGCAGGGGAGGACGACCTAGAACCACGTTTTGGGAAATATCAGAAATTGGGAAAGCAGGACGAAAGTAATTAGAAATATGGGGAGGATTGAGGAAAGACACTGAAAAATTAATTCGAAGGGGATTAGAAAGTATTTGACTAATCGGTCAGCTAGTCACTCACATACATATATTTCAAGGTTCAATCAATCAATCAATTTTCAAGTAGAGGAGATGTGTATTCCAGTCTCCCCAATGTGCTTTCATTATTTTCTATGTAAATTCTATGTAAATTAGGTTGTAAGGTTAAACCAGCAATACCAGTAGATATTTCTCAACGAAAATTCGTTTTTCAGGTCGTATATCCGCACGGATGCAGATCTGTGTGATACTCCAATTTCTTATTTCCAGTTGGTAAGCAAGTAACAAGTGGTCCGGCTTGAACAACCAAATGCTAAGATTTTATCTTTTATAGTTTAAATTCTCCACTATATGGGATCAACTTTTGACCGCGGTGTCCATTTTGTTCGGAATAGTTGCCGCTGCAGGCTTTCCTTTCGCAATAATCGCGTATGGTGAATTTACAGCGCTCTTAGTCGATAGGACGTCTGTAAATGGAACGTTGACTAAAACCATACTTTTGTCGAAATTTGGCGGCGGCAGAGTGTTGTAAGTCGCTAACAGTAAGTGCTAAAAGATTTACTTTTTCTACTGAATGTATTTAAATTACAGAACCAATGCAACACCAGAAGAAAAGAAGAATGCTATATTGGAGGACTCGAATGCCTTTGGAATTGCAAGCTTCACGATTGGTCTGATTGAATTCCTGTGTCTTACAATAGCAATGGACTTAGGCAACTATTCAGCCTTGCGACAGGTTAAAAAACTTTCAATCCCAAACTTTGGGTATCACTAAAGTTGAATTATGATTCCAATCATGTGCATGTAGGTAGAAACAATTCGAAAACTATTTTTACGGTCGGTAATCAGACAGGACATATCCTGGCATGACACTTTTACTGGCAACAACTTTGCGGTTCAGCTAACAGAGTAAGTCGCTTTAACGCAATCATCAATGCGCATAATACTAGCAGCAGCACACTTTTTTCTGGTAATTTTTCAGTAACTTGAATAAGATAAAAGACGGCATCGGAGAAAAGCTGATATTCTTCATTTATATTCTGGGTTTATTCACTATGACTGTTGTGTTCTCTCTTTTTCACGGATGGAAGCTAACATTAGTAGTGCTCAGTTGTGCTCCTCTGGTTATTTTCTCTACTGCTTTCATGGTCAAATTACAAAGTTCGCTCTCCGAGAAAGGAATGGAGGCATACTCTTCGGCAGGAGCAGTTGCAGAAGAAGTATTTAATTCTATAAGGACTGTACTTGCATTTGGCGGAGAGGAAAAAGAGCTACGTAGATACCAAGAAAAACTTACCCCTGCCGAAAAGAGTGGGTTCAAAGCAGGACTTGTCTCCGGAATCGGAGGAGGAGCTATGTGGTTCTTTATATATTGCTGTTATGCCCTAATATTTTGGTATGGTGTTTCCTTGATTGTTGAAGATCGCTACGAAGAGAATAAGTTGTATACTCCGGCATTGTTGATTACAGTTTTATCTGGTGTTATGATAGGATCACAGAATGTGGGGTCGGCGTTACCACATATTGAAACATTCGCTATGGCCCGAGGAGCAGCCAGGACAATTTTTTCGATAATAATTAGGCAACCGCTCATTGATCCATTAAGTCAAGGCGGCTTAAAACCATCGAATATTAGAGGCAATATTAATTTTGAGAATGTTCTCTTCAACTATCCTGCTCGCAATGATGTCGAAGTCTTACGAGGATTCACTTTGACTGCGAAGGCAGGTCAATGTGTCGCGTTGGTTGGGCCTTCAGGTTGCGGAAAATCAACTTGTCTACAACTTCTACAAAGATTTTATGATCCGAAGAGTGGAGTTGTCCGCTTAGATGGGAACAAGATAACTGAACTCAACACAAACTGGCTGCGTTCCAATATCGGTGTAGTAGGACAAGAGCCTGTCCTTTTTGCTACTACTGTCGGTAACAACATTCGCTATGGGAAACCAGATTGTACTCAAGAAGAAATCATCGCAGCTGCAAAAATTGCCAATTGTCACGACTTCATAATGAAACTTCCTGAAAAATATGAATCAATGGTAGGAGAGCGTGGGGCGCAACTTTCAGGAGGCCAGAAACAACGAATTGCAGTCGCTAGAGCTATAATTCGGGATCCGAAAATTCTGCTCCTGGATGAAGCGACATCTGCTTTAGATCCAGTTTCTGAAAAAAAAGTACAAAAAGCTTTAGAGAAAGCTAGTGAGGGGCGAACTACTTTAGTTGTATCGCATCGATTGTCAACTATCACCAAGTCTGATAAAATTGTATTTATTCAAAATGGTATCGTTCAAGAGGAAGGTACGCATTACGACTTAATGCAGCAAAGGGGTCTGTATTATAATTTAGTGAAGGTTTCAAAATCTGAGGAACCTGAATCTGAGGAAGAACCAAGAAGAAGTAAAGAATCTCGCTTCGCTTCCAGTTCCTTGGAGGATGATGATCTCGAAAAAGACTTAATGCCTCTAGCTTCAGAAATGAGCGAGCCAGGTAATTTACTAAAAAAATTGCTCCTCCAAATTAGATTCCTAAATAATATTTTTGATGTACATAGTAGATGCTGCAACCAGTGAAAAATATAAAGTATCTATCATGAGGTTATTCAAATTGAATGGACCAGAATGGAAATTTATAGTAATCGGATGTTTGGCTGCAATTATCCACGGAGCTACACAACCAGCATTCGCCGTAATTTTCGGAGAATTCTATGGAGTAAGTGCCTACATAAATTTAAGATATCAAACTACCTAAAATGCTCATAATTTGAAATTAGATCTTTTCCATTGATGATCCAGGAATTATTTGGTCAGAATCTATTCGTTTCGTAATATATTCCCTCATTTTGGGGCTTATCGTTGGAATCGCAACATTCTTACAAACTTTCTTGTTGAACATTGCTGGATGTCGGTTGACGACAAGACTGCGAAAATTTACTTTTAAAAACATTCTTTCCCAGGAAATGGGTTATTTCGATGACCAAAATAATTCAGTTGGCGCCTTGTGCGCCAGGCTATCTGGAGACTGTGCGGATATACACGGGGTTGGTTTTTTATAAGGTTTCCTATTTTCAAAGTTGATTGACCCCAATTATTGTTGTTCCTTCTTTTAGGCTACTGGGACGCGATTGGGAGCGATACTTCAATCTATTTCAACAGTGGTCATCGGAGTGTTAGTGGCCTTCGTATTTTCATGGAAGCTGGCTTTAGTTGGACTGATCACCATGTCTCTTATTCTAGAAACTGTAGTTTTCGAAGCATACTACACGGCGACAGGTGACGCTCAAGAAAAGCAAGCCTTAGAAAAGGCTTCACAAATAGCTGTTGAAGCAATTTCTAATATCCGCACGATTGCCTCACTTAATCAGGAGAAGCTAGTCATTAAACGATACACTAAGCAAACTGAAGCATGCTTCCATGCGTGCCGTCGAAAACACCGATTCCGTGGAGTTTTATTTGCATTCGGTCACACGGTAATGGTTTGGGCTTATGGGTTGGTATTGTGGTATGGAGGTATGTTAGTAGCTCAGGGAGAATTGCATTATAAGGATGTTATAAAGTAAGTTAGGTTTTTCTGGAGGAAATAGAATTTATTCGACAACTTTTTGCCTTTAAGAGTGTCAGAAGCCCTGGTAGCCGGTGCATGGTTTTTGGGTCAAGCTCTTTCATTTACACCTAGCGTGAACGCGGGTATGAAATCAGCCATGCGAATTCTCAAATTACTGGACCGAGTTCCGAAATTATATAATCCGCCATCAGTTCCATTCAATGTTGAATCGGTAAGTGCCTTTTTCAAAGAATCAATGTTTTCTTGGAAGAAATAATCAAATTGAAATTTCTTTCAATATTTCAGAAAATTCGGGGTAATATTAATTACAACAACATTTACTTCCGTTATCCTACTCGTCCTCACACTCCGGTTTTACGAGCCCTAAATCTGACAATACCGAAAAGTAGAACATTTGCTTTAGTGGGGCCTTCAGGCTGTGGGAAATCAACATGCATACAACTGCTGTTACGTTATTATGATGCTGACGAAGGTGAAATCAACCTTGATGGAGTCCAAACGACGAATTTTCCTATAGAAAAATTACGATCGCGCTTGGGGTTAGTTTCCCAAGAGCCTGTACTGTTCGACAAAACAATTGCTGAAAATATCGCCTACGGTGATAATTTTCGGGAGGTGTCTATGGTTGAAATCATTAAGGCTGCAAAAGACGCTAATATACATGATTTCATCACAAATCTTCCATTGGTAAGTTTAGATAAGACTGTAATTAAGGAATATTTGTTTCTTAAAGTTATCCATGAGATGGAATTTATGTAGATGACGGATCGATCTCTTGATCATTGTAAGTAATTTTGTTCTAGATTGCAATATCAATAGGTAACTATGCATTATAGATTACCTGTTTGCATGAAACTTAATACTTACGATATGATTTACTGATATTGATCTGGTTTGTCTGTCGCAACCAATGTACTCGAAACAGATAAACTTATATTACAATTGGAGTTGGAGAGTCATGAAAGATGTACTGATTATAATTTTTTGTTGGGAGCGAAGAATCCTGAATTCAAATCATGTGAGAATTTGGGGCCTGTGATACATGATTTTCTGTTGAGTATAAAACGAGGAGGCTACATACATGCAAAAAAGGGATTCTATAATACTTTTTTCAAAATATGGTAATGCTGGCTATCGAATAGAAGGGCTAAAACTATTTTTCAGAATTAGTTCAAACTATAATATTAGTATAATGGAGTTACCGCTTAAATGTATACACTACGGTGTCAAACAAATCTCGGACGAACGAAAAATTCTAAGCAAAATTATCATGATATCCATCAAGACCTTCACAGATATCTCGTTTGAATCCCTGCTCAAATGAAGTTAATAACAGTGCATCACTAGAACTTCTAAAGTAATATACATATAGTAAAAAAAACACGAGCTTTTTTCCCGTCCGATCGGACCGAGGAATGACCAACCTAAAGCCCGCCATCCATGTTCAGTTCGACCTGCCAGTTACGCCGGAAGAACCCGCAATGAACCCAGTCGGCAGTTGAACTGAAAGCACCATCCACGAACGGGCAAGCCGCATCATCTTTAGTTCGACTTTCAACGTTTGAAGCGTTGAGAAGAAAGGTCTTTATATTTTTGCGGGTAAGCTTTCACAAGCGACAAAGGTGCCCATAAAATTCTCGCTGACAGCCTAAATAAACATGAAATCGTCGCGCACAGGCTAAACAAACATATATAGCGGTTAACCGAATCATTTGTCATTCAATCGCCGGCCGCCTGAACAGTTCAAACTGACGGTCCAACTACATACCATTTACGTTACAGCCACCGGTCAGATGCGGACTCTTCCGGCGTAAATTACAGGCCCAACTGAACGTGGATGCGGTGTTAAGGATGGGGTGAAGCCAACATTCAAAGACTCGCATCGCAGCGATGATATGTTTCAACTCACAGTGTGTGCGATCATGCGATTGTCGTAAACACTTCAAGCAATTATGTGGCAAAAATCGGGCATTTGCAGTACTTCATGTACATTTTGCGAGACGAATCCCATCGCTAAAATTGCGACTGGAACTTCTTCGATATTTCGTAGTCCTCATGTCTGCTTCGTATTGTCCGCCAAGAAGCTTTAGTGCCTGTTGTTTTTCAAAATATTCCGGTCCAACGGTACGGCTACATCGAGTATGAAACACCCTCGTTCTTCCTTCAGAGGCAGAGTTATCATAGATCAGGTCAATTCTGATTAACACTGTGGTCGATGAGAATAATGTGACCTCAAGGTAGTTTCACCCAATCATTCTCCAAGATTCTCTCTTATCGGAATACACTTATAATAAGGATGGCAAATTACCACTAAGTTATACTTAAATGCAAGGTTGCAGTGGAGAATCTTGCAGACCGATCTTAGACAGATGCTATACCCGGTACTGCTAAGTATCAGGTACATAGATGTTATGTGCTGGAGCGAGGCATTCTGAATTGAAGTGAGGAGTGCTTCCGTCTCATTGAATTCGGCCTCGATGTAATGCCTGGCAATCAACAATTTTTGATGTGACCTCCGTAAATGGATTTCTCTTTCCACATGTTGCCTGTTCGCTTGAAGTAACATTCGATCCTTTTTCTGCTTTTCAAGTTTAAGATAATTTATTATCTGCCATGAGGGTAGCCTGATATAATTGGTTTGTAGAAGCCCACGAAACCCACGATTTTGTCTCTTATACATATTTTGAAAACAAAATATGTTGGGAGTATAGCGTAGCAATTTCATAGTGAAATTCAAAATATTTACCAAGTTGAAGCAAATGCCATGTTGACGCGCATTCAAAACGAAAAACGCGTTCTTCTTGAAACCACATCTTTAAGGTTTTGTGTAAACAAAAAACCTTACCAGAATCGATTCAATGTCTGTCTCTTCGTCCGTTTATCTGTCTGTTTGTCACACTCGATTTACCGATTTGCTTTTCGAAATTTATCCTATTTCTGATACTGGGTAAAATATAGGGTAACTAGGACTCAAAATGTGTGCCGAAAAGTGTAACAGGTCGCGTTCTCAGAACCAATCCAACGGAAAAATCTGAAAAATTCAAAATACATCCCATCTCCTGAATAGTATATTTAAGAAATTTCCCCAAATCCCCCCTTAAGCTCACTCTTAAAGTAGAAAACATGTAATAATATAGTCCACAATTTAGAAAGCTTGAAAATCTAACTATTGGTCAAGGTCAAAATTGTGTACTTCACGTGAATTTATCACACTGTAAGACGTGTATGATGTCATCAATCCGACTTGTTTTAACTGGTGGGAAGCATAATTAAAATTTCATGAAACCAATCGGGGAGGGGGATTTTGGAAGATTTTCCGCAATTTAGTAAGGTAAAATTATAAATTTGATACGGACGATAACGGCAAGTATACAGGTTACTACAAATTTAAGTCGGCTTCCTACCAGTCATCATCATCATCATCATTAGTACAACAACCGCTATCCGGTCTAGGCCTGTTTTAATAAGAAACTGCAGACATCCCAGTTTTGCGCCGAGGTTCACCTATGTATCCCTAAAAGCTACCTGGCGTCCTGGCCTACGCCGCCGCTCCATCTCAGGAAGGGTCTGCCTCGTCTTCTTTTTCTACCAGAGATATTACCCTTATACACTTTCCGGGCTGGATCATCCTCATCCATATGGATTAAGTGACCCGCCCACCGTAACCTGTTGAGCCGGATTTTATCTACAACCGAACGATCATGATATCGCTCATAGATTTCGTCGTTATGTAGACTACGGAATCGTCCATACTCGTGTAGGGGGCCCAAAATTCTTCAGAAGATTCTTCTTTCGAACGCGGCCAAGAGTTCGCAATTTTTCTTGCTAAAAACCCAAGTTTCCGACTGGCAAGATCATTGTCTTGTGCAGTAAGAGCTTTGACCCTATGGTGAAACGTTTCGAGCGGAACAGTTTTTGTAACCTGAAATAGGCTCTGTTGGCAGCCAACAACTGTGCGCGGATTTTATAGCTGTTATCGATTGTAATTTTCGACTCTAGACAGGAGAAATTATCAACGGTCTTAAAGTTGTATTCTCCTATCTTTATTCTTCCCGTTTTACCAATGCGGTTTGATGTTGTTGGTTGGTTGATTTTCGGTGCTGACGTTGTCACCATATATTTTGTTTTGCCTCCATTGATGTGCAGCCCAAGATCTCGCACCATTTGCCGCCTGCTCGATCTGGATGAAGGCAGTTTGTACGTCTTGGGTGGTTTTTTCCATGATGTCGATATCGTCAGCATAGGCCAGTAGTTGGGTGGACTTAAAGAGGATCGCACCTCTTGCATTTACCTCAGCATCACGAATCACTTTCTCGAGGGCCAGGTTAAAGAGGACGCATGATAGGGCATCCCCTTGTCTTAGACCGATGTTAATGCCGAATGGTCTTGAGAATGATCTTGCTGCTTTTATCTGGATACCAGTTACCCACCTTTTTTAGAGGAGCCCACTTTGACCGTGAAGCACAAATGCAAACGATTATCAAATTCGTTAATTCAAAATTTAATTTAAGACCCCAATAATAACATATGAAAAGTTTAAAATGAAACGAAAATATTGTTTATTGATTAGGGACAATCCTATTGTTTTTGATTGTAGATATTGATATTTCGGGGGTCACTTGCTCCCTTCCTCAGTGCTTATAATCTGATATCGATATCTGCAAATAAAAACATTAGGGTCGTCCCTAAACAAAAACAATCTTTGTGTCATTGAAACACAGGACAACCAAAAATTTCAATGCTACAAACCACACTGAGAAGATTACATTTATTTTTATTTCGAAGAAAAATTCTAAACGAAATGACGAGCGACCCCTTAAATTAGGTACATCCCTTCCTTCCTGATGACTTGGGGTAGTGATCTTCAATTTTGCGGCAGCTCTATTGTGCATGTTGTTGTTTGCTTCCGTCTATCGACAGATACTAAATCGATGCTACTCTACTATTTCATACTGAACGAATATAGAGGGGCGGTAATGGTGAAGGTTGATTGCCATGATTTTATTTCTCCCGAGCAGCTCTGCTTTCAGGACAAGATCCAGACGGCATTCCCTAGTAATTGAGATTTAACAATTGCCACAGTAGGTGTTGTTGGTTCCAATAAGTCAAGCTGTTTGTATCCTTCATTGTCGATGTGTTTTCCCCGAATAATAGCTTTCATGTGACATTTCTTCAAACCCAACTGCATATCGATATCCCTACGTCCAGGAGGGAATGAAGTTGATTCTCGTCTTTGGCATATAATGTGATATCATCAATATTCATTAAATGGTTCAATATACATTTCGACAGTATGCTATGTTTAATGTAGAACCCGCATTTGCTTTCATGCAAAAGATCAAATAACGGATTCAAAACCAAATAGAACCATAGCGGACTTAGAGAGTCGCCTTGGAAGATTCTACGCCTGATTGGCATCTCCTCTAGTGTTTGGAAGGATATCAATAGCCTCGTTCCCCAATTCTCCATCACTGTTCTTAGGAGAAGTTCGACATTTAGATTGATTTTGTACAAGCGTAACACTTATTATTATTATTCTGTTAAGGGAAAGTCGCACCGCGTCCTTGAAGAACTATTGTGCCCCTTTTACTGGTTATAGTATACCTATTGATCATAGTATCTCAAGCAGGCCTGTAATCGTTAGGAACTTTAGTATGTTCCCTACTTCCAGATGTTTCAGCTTTGCATCTGGTATTAAATGTTCTCCCAAATGCATCGACTTACTTTGCACAAGTACCGGACACTGTGCCAGGACGTGCATAGAGGTTTCGTCCTCCACCTCACAAAACCTGCAGGCAGTGTCCGTAGATATCCCTAGTTTCCCTAGGTGATAGTTCCGCTGACAATGACCAGTGAGAATTCCCACTATGATTCGAAGGTTCTTTTTGGTGAGGTTTAAGCAATCCTTTGTACGCATGGGTTCGTATCCCCCAATAAGCACCCTGGACTGCTCCATCCCTGGTAGGCCCGCCCAATATAGTTCCCTCAACCGTTTCTCTTCGTTTCTTAGATTCATAGCCATGAAACCGTTTCCGATTCCACAGAAGGGTTCTGGCCCGTGTAAAGGCATCCCTGCTCCCTTCTTGGATAGTTCATCCCCTGCCTCGCCTTCCAACCCAGCATGGCCTGGAACCCAAAGTATCCAGACCTTGTTGGACGAGCCGAGTGTATTCAGTCTATCAAGGCATTCCCATAGCAGTTTAGAGTTCACCTGGTTGGACCTAAGTGCCTTGATCGCTGCTTGGCTATCGGTGAGAATAGCTATGTTCTGCCCCCTGTAGTTCTTTTGCAGATTAAAGGAGGCACATTTGTCTATGGCGTAAATTTCCGCCTGGAATATGCTAGTGTACCTGCCCAAAGTACATTTTCCTTGGACCAATGACACCGGCACCCGCTCCCTCTGCTGTGAGGGATCCGTCAGTGTACCAAGTAATCAGTTGCTGGTTTAAGCCGTATGTCGCAGCCACGCTCTCCCAGTTTGTCTTGTTACTCCAACGTGTTTCAAATTTCTTATCGAAGTGAAGCCTCGTTGTCATGTTGTCCCTCGGTATCAGTAATTCGGGATACCGCCTAGAAAGGATATCAATCTCCTCATACTACCCGCCATCCTGAATATTGATCTCCTTGCCTGCATCTGTATGTGCAGATGGAGAGGGGTTAATCCCAGAAGGACCTCCAGGGATGCCGTTGGGCATGTCCTCATTGCCCCACTGATACACACGCAAGTCAGCCTTTGGAGCTTATGTAATTCCCTGGCTTGTGTGCTGAGTTGGGTCCTTTCTGCCCAGATTACCGCTCCATAGGTAATCATTGGCCTTACTATTGCAGTATATATCCAAAGTAGCATCTTCGGGGTGCAACCCCATTTTTTTCCTGCTATGGATCTGCAAGTCATCAGAGCCCTCGTGGTTTTCCGACAAGTGTTTCCGACATGTGTCTTCCAGAGTAATTTTTGGTCTAGCGTAATTCCCAAATATTTGACCTCGGTTTCTCGTTTCACCTCCATATCATGTAATGTTATGGCTTTCAGGTGATCCAGCTTACGCCTCCTAGTGAATGGTACTATGGTGGTTTTGGTTGGGTTGATCCGCAGTCCCACCTTCCTGCACCAGGCACTAGTAACCCTTAATCCAGTTTGGATTCTATCACATAGGGTATCTTCATATTTGCCCCTACAGATTAAAGCAATGTCGTCCGCGTAGCCCTGGACTTGTATTCCAGTATTAGTTAACACGTTCAGGAGTTCATCCACTACCATACTCCACATCAGCGGCCATAATACTCCACCCTGTGGACAGCCTTGAGTGGTATTCATGATAATAGAATTTGTAGCTGTTTGTATCTCTATTTGTCTGCTTTCTATCTTCTTTCTATCTGCTTTCTATCTTCTTTCTGTTTTGAGTACGAACGATGTTAGGCAGATTGGTCTGAAAGATTTAGGGTGAAAAGGATCCTTTTTACCCGTTTTCGGAATAAAGACCACTTTTGCCCGTCTCCATGCCCTTGGTATGTAACCCAGTGCTAAGCTCCCCCTTACCACCCTCAGAAGACACTCTAAGATAATTCCTAGGCCTCTCTGGATAAGTGCTAGGAAAATCCGTCTACTCCGGGAGATTTCATTGGTTTAAAATGCCGTCTACTCCGGGAGATTTCACTGGTTTAAAAGTTCCCACTGCCCATCTTAGCCTAGCTTCTAAGCATACCTCTTTTGCTAGTTTCCAACTCTCTTTCCTTCCCATTTTATTCGTTGTTGGGATGTCAGACAGATTGTTGTCGCCTGCCGCCGAGGGGTAGGACCCCGAGAAATGAGTTCTGAGAAGCAGGTGTACCTGTCCTCCTCATTTTCGGTGAATGTCCCATCTTCCTTTTTCAAGCAGGCAGAGGATATTCCCCCGTCTTTGGCTACAGCCTTGTACAGCCGGATTGGTTCTGTGATCTGTTCAATCCCTTCACAGAATTCCCTAAAGCTGTTCCGTTTCGCTTCCCTGATCGCGTTGCTATACGCAGTCAGTGCATTTTTATATCTCCGCCAGTTCCCGGTTTGTTTTGCCCGGTTAAAGAGTTTTCGTACCTCTGTTCTCATTCTGGCTAGGTTGTTGTTCCACCATGGTACATCCCTTGATGACTTGACTGTCTTGGCCGGACAGCTGGCCTCATATGCGTCAATGACGATTGTGTTGAGGTTTTCCACCACCGTTTTTAATTCCAGTTCGCTCCTGATGTCACCGCCCCCTTGAAGGTGGGCAATGTTGTTGCTCAGGTGCGTTGTGTAGGATTCCCAATCCGTTCTCTTGGGATTCGTGATTATTCTTTTTATTTCGGAGTTACCCAACGTAACACTTGCAGTAACAACGGATGTGATATGGAGTCAAAGGCTGCTTTATAATCGATCTAGGTTACCAAAATAGCCTGCTTTACAGCTGCCATATCGATTATAAGCTGTTCTTTACACCCATGTGAGCCTTGTTTTGAAATGTTCGCGCAGAGAACTGAAGTAAGAATCTTGAAGATTGTAGGAAGACAAGTAATTGGTCGACATTTTGGACGTTCTGCTTGTCCGCAGCTACTTACTTGCAATATTAGCTTACGATATTTGCAGCTGACCCGATGGGCCTTTGCAAACCGCTTGGAAAGATCAACCCAACTTACTGAATCTTTTCACGTGGCTACGTGCAGTCGTCAGGGAGCTCGGTTAACCTGACTGAGAAATAGGATGGCAAAGTTGATCGTTGTTATGTTGTCTAACCCAAAAAGAAACCATGATGCGAGTGAAAGCCAGTAGCAACGAAGAGAAAGAAAACTGAGTACAAAAAAATGGAAGAAAGTAATATAAATAATCAAAAAAATCAAATAATATCGTTAATGAAAATAACAAAAAACAATCAAATATTCTGAAAAATCAACCTTGAGGACTCTCTTTCTTTAAATGTTCGACTACACAAGGACAACCTGCAGAGGCCATCGATGGCCAAACGGCATCTCAGCCCCAAAATTTGCTGGTATCATATGTATGGTAAAAACTCCCCCAGACCATACATTCATTATCAAATGGGAGAGTTGCTTCCCGTCGCGGAATACAAGTTAACAAATCAAAACAAGATCAAAGTGAGGATTATACACAATACCGTATTCCATCGAAGTTTCACCTCACCCGTCAGTTCATCTCGACGAAGAAGAATGAATAGGGTATTTTTCAAAATCATTGAACGAAGAAATTATAGTTTCCCACAGGTTGGAAAGGTAGGGCTCAGAAATTTGGGGAGCAATACCCTTCTACATTTAGCCGCAAAAGCTCGTATATCCAGAGACTTCTGGTAGGACCTGCAAGACGATTAATCCCAAAAGACGACATAAGAAACCACAAGCTTCTGGGGTACGTTACTAAGGAATGGATAGAAAGATTTGTTCTAGAAGTTGAGATGAGAAAATGAGGCATAGGAACACTTGTTGCCCAGGGTTAAAAATAGCGAAGTCAAGTGTACGTGGAGTTTAACGGAAAACAATGTTGAGATAGTGTTGTCTCTATTCGAAGCACTAAAACAAAGTTTCGAATATTAGAATTTTGTAGCTGCGATTCTTTGATCAAACATCGAAACATCTCATCAGATGGTTCATTATTGCATTGCCTAGTTCTTAACTTAAGCATTTTTTTCGAGCGACCCATATGTCCTTTACCAAGGGTCAAATATGTTGTTCGATAATCTGCCACTTTCATGTAAACTTGCACAGTTCGATTATCCGCTAATCAGACGCTACCCTCCTTGCTGCTTTTTTTTCAACAATGAAACCGAGAACACAAATCCGACGTAAATTCCATTTTTCATGGCATCTTGCAAAGTACGGTTCTTGGCTTCTCAAGGATTTTTAAAGTTTGGCATAGGTGTGTGCCGTCTGCACCGAAGCCTTCCTCCTAATCTTCTTCACCATATGAGGTTCTTTTCGCAAGAATAAATAGGTCTATAGATAGGTCTGGCTAAATCGCACATTATGTGCACATATGTATCTATTAAATTAGGATTAAAAAAAAACAAATAAATAACCAGCAAGATAAAATCGTTTTTGTTTTTTTTCGTTCTTTTAGGGTTACAGAACGTCGCTTGGAGCTAAAGGAACTCAACTTTCGGGCGGACAAAAGCAGCGCATTGCGATTGCGCGTGCCCTTATCCGAAATCCGCGGATATTGCTTCTAGATGAGGCTACATCCTCTTTAGATATTCAAAGCGAAAAAGTAGTGCAACGCGCATTAGATACTGCCCGCAAAGGACGTACATGCATTATAATTGCTCATCGCCTGACAACAATACAGAACGCGGATGCGATTTGCGTCATTGAGGACGGTGAAATTGTAGAAACCGGAACTCATAGAGAACTTTTGGAATTAGGGAGGAAGTATGCGAAATTGCACGCAATGCAACAAATAAGTTAACTAATTTATGCTAGCTTTAAACTCAATTATTATGACTAAAATCAGAACAAATAAATATTACTGTTTTCTTCTTCTCGGCAGATGCATTTATTTATGTTTTGAAAAAAGTATCCAAATGTACTTTTACAAATGCAGAAGGATTTATGGGAAAATTTGAAAAGTAACAAAAAAATAATAGAATCTAAGCGTAATGAAAATGTACAATTTTTAAAGCGAAGTTCGTTTCTTCAAAACCGACTGTCTGTTATAACGCCAGGATTGGCCAATGCACTCTTTCTCTCCTGGATTGCGATAGCTAACTTCCGAAACGGTCCTAACGGCAACCCCAAAGATTTAAGATCACTTTCTGTGAGGAGCATCAATGTGTCCAGATCAATCTGCTGCTTTTGGAAGCTGTGTATAGAAAAAAATTCGACATCTTAATTTTCTGATGATTTTATCTGCATTCCAACGACTACCAGCATAAAAATAAGCAATTTTCTTTATCTCTTATTAAACTATGATTAATTGCTGATGAAAAATTCGATTTGTGGCGTTGATATAAATGGTACTTACATATGCAAGTGCTCCTCCAGTCCCCATGCTGACAGAAACCTTTGGATTGCAGTTCGGCTCTCGTGTTGGTTCTCGTCGCTGTCCGTACCTCCATCCGAGTCGCTGTCTGATATATTTAAGAATGACCTCGCCTTTCCTGCTCTTGATTTTGCTAAAGGCCCATTCTTCCTAGAATTCATTGTAGAGTTTGAAGAACCTATCGATGAACCTTCTGGGTGCAATTGACTTAATGCAGATGTTACTGATCGTCCAAATGCTAGACTTCCTAACATAGGCCTATCAAATAGACCATAGGGTCTTTGCAACTTCACTTCCGCGCTAACTTCATCATCAGCTGAAGAAGCAAAAAAGTCGGGTTGTGACATGGATCTGGAAAGGAACTGATGTTCACGAGGATATTCCCTTTCTGTGTCACTGTTGGCGTCAACATCAAATACATCCGCTATCTTCCCGCGCCTTGATACATCACCGTTGGAACTAAAGCTGCCTACGTAGAGAACCTCAGAGTCTCGCTGGACTCCTTGTAGTGATCTTATACTCCGTTTTCCGTTTGATTCCATTTCACCGATTTTAAAACCACTATCCTCTGGCCTTGGCTGAGATGTCATGCAATGTTGTTGTTTAAACTTAAGCGCATTAGCTTTCTTTTGAACAGCACCCGCACGACTAGCCACTGTTCCTCCTACCAAGGCACTAAACTTTGTGGTATTTGTATTTGTGTGGTCCTTGTATGCTTGTTTTAAATTTCCCTGACTTGTGGCCCATATTTTGTGTTTTAACGCTGATAGTACTGAAGACCCATTTTGATTCGGTTTAGAGTTCATCTCTTGTTCGAGTTTCTGCTGTCGCTTCGTATATTCCTTGATTCTTTTCTCACAATTCTTTTCAGCTAATTCTCTCATGGCTTTCGCTTTTTTCCTAAAAGCATAATATCAATTAAAAAAATCAGAGACAAACAAGGGACTTAAGGATTGCTTGTCTCTGGGTTTACTTCTTTCTGCGTGCCATTACTATTACCTGTCCGTTACTTCCAAATTAGCTGAGGCTCCATCCAAATATCTCAGGATATCATCTCGGTTATTAATTGCAGCTAAGTCCTTCGCACTGTGTTTGTCAATGTCCAAAGAGTACAAGTTCACCCCAAATTTAACCAAAAAATCTACACATTGTAAATGCCCTTTCGCAGCGGCAAGGTGCAAGGCGGTATTACCATATTGATCGGATTTATCTGGATCACCCCTGCAATAAACATCTTTAAACAGTAAGTTGGAAAATTATTACTGGGAAGGTTGTTACCCTCGACCAACAAGTAATCGCAAAGCGTCTAATCGGCCCTCGAAAGCAGCCCATAATACCGGCGTCATACCATCTAAATCTTTATTGTTGGCATCTCGACGGGTCGCTTCTTTGAGAATGTCAAGAAGTCCGTCTTTTGCAGCCCTTAAAGAAGAAAATATGGTATTATATCAATTATTTTAAAAATTAAAATAAATTTTTAAATTAAAATAAAAAAATAATTAAATAAAAGGAGAATTGAAAGCCATCAGCCTTACAAAACCACAAAAGAACGTTTCTAAAATAAATTTTTAGATTTTAACTTTGAATTAAAATATGGCGCACAAAGCTGCTAAGTGAGAGAGTAGCACTCAACATCTGCTAGCCAAATCACTCAAGATTCATCTTACAGAGTCATGGGGAAGTGGGTATAACAATGCACAATGCACTGACATGAAGTCTCTTTGGAGTGCTCGAAATCGGCCGGAATGAGTCATGCCCTGAAGTTGGCATCTCCCCACTTAATATATCCTTTTTCTTCTTCTTTACGCGGGCATCAAACTGTATAAAATTGCCATTTACTCTTTAATTGCATAGCGCGTCAACAACACTTGCGCGCCATCGTTGACAGCTTCCCAAGAAGCTGTTTTGCGCCACGTAATTCTAGGACTGCCCACTCCCAGCCAATCCTGCTCTTTCTTAATGTTTAGTTTATTCACTGCCAACTGCGCCTTCTGACCAGCACATCTGGTTGATACGTCGACGATGAAAAATATCCTGATGATTCCGACGCCACAAGAAGGAATTCTTTCGACCAATAGGTCCTTGTCGAGCTATTCAGTTTGATGATATGATTTACCACATCCTAGAAAGTTTAATAGTAAATTTTCGAAAGTTTCTTACTTTCAATATTTTTTTTTCTAATTTCAAATAAATGATAAGCGCATCTTCCAACCAATACATAAACAACGTGAACTAACATCGCTGTTACGACCTTTGACTATCGAAAATGGCTAATGATTGGTTTCCAGAATATGCCCATGACAACGGTATCGTGGACTCCCGGAATCCTTGCTGCCTAACTGGCATTTTGGATATAAGCGAAGTGAGTTGATTGGACTTTGTGAAAGACTACTCTTCCTCTTGCGGCAACATTTTCGTCCTTTTCAGTCTTTCTCCCGTTATAAAAAGAATCAGTATGTCTTGATCGGCCGCGCCATTTTTCTCGGTGAATGGGTTGAGCAACTTCGATGTTCAGACGGTAGTGCGAATTACGCCACCATACCATCGAAGAAGACTCTCTCTCGCTCGAAGTAGGTTTGTACTGAAGAAGAGGGTGTGTCGCTCCCGAAATATATAAATATATGTTAAAAACAAAAAATTGTAGTTTGGAGAAAGCTGCACCTTGTAAATCAATTTTAGACTGGACTACAAGTAGCAGACGAAAATCTCATGGTGTGTAACACCGGTTCCGCAACATCTTCGTCTCCATTACCGCGAGGCGCCGTATATTGTATTTAATAGTTGCGCAGCACCCAGATCCATTGAAGTCGACAGGGTGCACGACGCAGCGATATATTTTAGATTTGAGACGTTCATAGATGTGGCGATCACAAAGAACGCTTACAATGCAATGCTATTTGGTCCATGTTGCGCCGATGCATGAAACAATTTTATAATGCAGTTCACTATTGGCTGGTAACATTGATCCGAGATATTTAAAGCGCTTACTGCTGGGCAGATTGCTATCACTGACATTGATACTGCCTGCTTCATTGGGATCAGTTGTAGATAGAAAGAAGCTTAATAGGATTCAAAGAACCACGTGTGCAGGGGCTACGGGGGCTCTGCAGTCCTGCCCGGCAGATGCTCTCAATGTACTTCTGCATCTCCTCCCCCTAGACCTCCACATCAAATATGTTGCAGCGTGCAGTGCCGTCAGACTACGTGGGTCCGGACTTCGCTGTCCAAGTCCTACGGCCACAGCAACATCTTAGATGAAATACCTCGGGAAATGTGGGCATCCCCCACGGACTATGTCTCACGCAAGCTGAACTTCACGAGAAACTTTGCTGTGGACCTTCCAACCAAGGCAAAGTTGGAGACCGGCGGCGTGTTGCAAGAATATGGCACGGTATTCTTTACGGACGGATCAAAGATGGCCTATGGAGTCGGCGCGGGGGTTTTCTCGAATACACACGGTGTATCCAAGTCGTATGGCCTTCCAGGTTTCGCCAGTGTATTCCAGGCGGAAGTACTGGCGATATTGGAAGTCTGTCGATGGCTGGAGCGTGATTCGAGTCCCAAGCGTAACATAGCCTTTCTGACCGACCAGGCAAGGCCATCAAGGCCTTGTACTCAACGGCAATATCTTCCCGGCTGGTGGGGCAGTGCAGAGACGCGCTCAATCATCTGGGCGGCACGCTCAAGGTCACTCTCCTCTGGGTTCCCGGGCGTAGGAACATAGAGGGGAATGAGCGAGCTGACGGATTGGCCAAGCAAGGCTCTGCGCTTGGCAGTTCCTCGGCGAATACAGTCGGTGTTCCGCTAGTAGCTGTCGGGGGCGGAGTCTACTCGCACTACCTAGCAGCCGCGGGCCTAAGATGGCGAAGGCTTACAAGCTGTGCCAAGTCAAGGAGAATTTGGCCCGCTTATAACATAGCCCGATTATGAGAGCTCCTGTGCCAGACGCGTGAAAATGCATTCAAGATTACGGCGGTCTGCACGGGGCACTGGCCCATAGGGGACCATGCCGTTAGGCTCGGCATACCCTACAACTCGCATTGCTGAAGCTGTGGAGAAGGAAGGGAAACCCTCATGCACTTTCTCAGCGATTGCCCAGCTCTGGCTAGAGTTAGGCTGCGGACACTGGGTAAACTATTCTTTGGGGACCTCAGAGAGATTTCTAGCTGCAGGGTCGGACAGCTGCTTTCCTTCGTGAATGCTACGGGCTGGCTCTGAAGATCTGAGCCGGATGGACTCTGTTTCCCTGCTCCCATAACAACAATCACGGTCTTAGGAGTTTATGGCATCAAAACGGCGCACCAAAGCGCCAATTGGGCTCCTCGGAGCGGCCACTGATACCTACCTACCTACCCTAACCCAGTGCACTGGTTGCTCAGGTACTAAATATTGCTGCAGAGCATCCAAGATGAGCGTAGCAAACGATCACGCCTTCTGTAGATCCAGAAATGTGAAGAAGGCGATGCTTCTCACTGTGTTTCCCCATTAGTTATCGCCCATTGTATATTGCGTCAGTAGCTCCACAGTTCTTGACAAACCCGGCTTCATACACACGAGTTATATCTAGCGAAGGCAAATCTTTGCGTCTACCGCAGAGAATGAACATATAAATGTCTGAGTGTGTCTCAGAAGCAGAGACGTTTCTGAAAAAAGGCGCTATACCTTCACCGGTATGTTCGTCGAATTTGCGCCGCTCTTTTTATTAGATATGAATTTTTCGTACGCTATAACTGCTTTTGGTGCCGCTTCTTTTTGATTATTTTTCGGGAACAACTTATCATGTTAAACAATGACAAAATAGTGAATAGGATTTGTTATACAGCTGATAAAACTGACCTTGCAAATACAACGGCCGATAACATTAAGTGTGGCACCAGCCTAAAAGTAATAGCCATTATTTGATTTTTCCAGTCCTGTTATGCTTCGAACTCGAAGCAACTAGATCGAAAGACTAAACTTCTCAGGTGTGGAACGTTTACGTATTTCTTATATTGAAATATTTGAATACAGAACTTTTTCCGTTGCACTTGCACCCAATTGTAGCAGCCCATATAACTGATTTTAGGACGAACTTGAGAGGGTTTCCACCATATTTCCCAAAAATGTAAAAATATATTAGAACATTAACTTAAAGCAACTGGGGAAAAAAATGAACTCCACCCCTTTTGCATGTATAGATCGCTCTTTTAAACCCAACGTATGACAATGTTACTTCATGCGCAGACGTTCACAGTTCCAATCTTCCCATTTTGTATCAATTGGTGTAAACGCTCCTGGGAAATGCGTTCGGCAGATAGACGAACAATCACATAACCAGACAATGATATCCCTAAAAGCTGTCTGGCATCCTGGCCGACACAATCGCTCTCAGCAAGGTCTGCACATCTTCTTTTTCTACCATAGATATTGCCCTTATTGACTTTCCGGGCTGGATCATCTTCGTCCAAACATATTAAGTTACCGTCCCACCCAAACATATTGAGCGGTATTTTATTCACAGTCAGACGGTCGTTGTATCGCCAATAAATCGTGTATCCTTATCTAGGAGGCCAAAAATTTTTCGAAGGATTCTTCGCTCAAACGCGGCCAAGAGTTCGCAATTTTTCATGTTAAGAACCCAAGTCTCCGAGGAATATATAAGGACTGGTTACATCATTGTCTTGTACAGTTAGAGCTTTGACCCTATGGCCGAAATGTCGCACCGCACCGCAGAACAGTTTTTGTAAGCTGAAATAGGCTCTGTTGGATGCGAACAGCGAAGTCCGGATTTCATCATCGTAGCTATTATCGGTTGTGATTTTCGACCCTTCGTCTTCCCTTCATTGATGTGCACCCCAATATTTCGCGCTGCCTGCTCGATCTGGATAAAGGCAAAATGTACAGTTCAAGTTGTTCTTTCCATGATGGCTACTTTGTCAGCATAAGTCAGTAGTTGGGATTGGACTTATGGTGCCTCTCGCATTTACCTCAGCATCATGGATCACTTTTTCCAAGGCCAGGTAACAAAGGATGCACGATAGGACGTCTAATTGTCTTTGACTGCTTTTAATGGCGAATGGTCTCGAGAGTGATGTTGCTACTTTTATCTGGCCTCGTACATTGATCAGTGTCAGTCTAGTCATTCTTATTAAATTCGCCCGGATACCGAATTCCCTAATGGCCGTGTACAATTTTACCCGGGCTATGCTGTGTCATAAGCGGCCTTGTAGTTGATGAAAAGATGTTGCAGTTGATAGCCACATTACAACAGTTTTTCCATTGCTTGGGGAATATCAGATCTGCTGTTGATTTGCCTGGAATGAAGTTTGTTCGGCATGGACCGATCGCGTTTTGACCGTATGGGTCATCCGGCCTAGCGAGATAGCGAAGAATATCTTATATATGGTACTCAGCGACGCGATACCTCTATAATTGCTGCATTGCGTGATATCTCCCTTTTTAGATACGGGACAGATAATGATTCTTTGCCAGTCGTCAGGCATTGATTCGCTGTCCCACACCTTGATGAGGATCGCGTCCATATTTAACCAAGTGATTGCGATTATGCCAGCATCCAATTCCCCTAATAGGTATCACGGAGGGTTTTATTGGTGATGGCCTCAATGTCAGTCAATATTGGCCCCCTATATGCTCTGATATTCACCAAGGTTGGGAGAGGTTGACATTCGATTAGCACATGGTCAATTTGGTTCAAAATGGTCCTATCTGAAGAGGCCCATTTATATTCGTGGACAGCGTTTCTCGCAAAACAGGTACTCATAAGAACTATTTGGTGCGGTACTGCTACTTGGATAATACACAGTCCGTTGTTATTGGCAGTTTTATGTAAAATATGGGAGCCAAATACGGGTCAAGCCCAATCCGGCTGTTAAAATTTCCAAGTATCATTTTGATATTATACCTGGGGCAATCTTCGATGTTACGGAGCCACGAAAGGAGCCTCGGACAGGATGGACTTTACAACGACGAACCCGGCAACGACAACGGATTAACGATTTGCGCATTTTCTCATGGAACGTGCGCTCCCTATACAGAGATAAAGCTGATGAGCAACTAGCCGATACCGTGTCCCAATATAGGGCTGGTATAACAGCGTTACAAGAGATGCATGGGCAGGGACCGGTTTCCTGGAGAAGAGCCACTACACCATATATTATAGTGGTCATCCAGTAAACCATGTGCTCGGAGTAGGTTTCTTAGTCAGCCAAAAAATGAAACCTGCTGTTATTGACTTTGAAAACATAAGCGAACGGCTGTGCACTCTGCGCTTGCGAGGCAAGTTTAGAAATACAAGCTTCATTAACGTTCACGCCCCTACAGAGGAGACTGCAGAATCGGAGAAGGATACCTTCTACGAGGCAGCAGAACGAACCCTCGAAGCCTGTCCCAGATATGATATTAAAATCGTACTTGGGGATTTTAACAGCCAAGTAGGGAAGGAGCCCGTATTCAGGCGATACGTTGGCTCCCATAGCTTACACGAAAAAACAAATGATAACGGAACGCGGATTATTCAATTAGCAGGGTCACACGAAATGGTTGTTGGAAGTACCTGGTTTGCGCGGAAAGCGGTCCACAAACATACGTGGGCCTCTCCAGACGGGACCACTTTCAACCAAATTGATCAAGTGTTGATCGAACGCCGTCACCTCTCAGCCTTAATGAATGTCAGAACATATAGGGGGGCCAATATAGACTCGGATCACTATCTCGTTGGCATGGTGCTCCGAGCTCGAATAACAATACCACCTAGAATCCCCTCTGACAATCAGGTGAGAGTGAACAATGAAGCCATCCACAACACAACCCTCCGTGACACCTATAAGAGGGAAATGGATGCTGCAATAACTGCAGTCAACAGAGGACCTGGAGATGAAGCATCAACAAATGATCTTCACAATCACCTGAAGAACGTTATCATTGATATGGCCACAAACATACTTGGCACCAGGCGCAAAAGAAGTCGGAACGGCTGGTTTGACGATGAATGTAAGTTAGCAACGGAACGGAAGAATGCCGCATACCGAGTAATGTTGCATTCTCAAAGAACGCGGGCACGCGCAGAGACTTATCACGAACTCCGCCGAGCGGAGAAGCAACTTCACAGACGGAAAAAGGAAGCCTGGGAGAACCAACAAGTCCGTGAACTAGAAAAGTATAGGGAGCAACCGCACCAGGCGCGGAAGTTTTACCAACAAGTCAGCAGGATGAAGCCTTATACACCTCGATGCTCATCATGCCGAGACTAAGAGGGAAATCTGATTTTCGACAGAATGAACATATTGGAGCGATGGGTTGAGTACTTTGATGAGCTACTGAACAACCAGAACATCGGCGAGTTGGAGGTCCCGCCAACTGAAAACGACGGACAAATACTGCCACCACCAAGTTTAGGAGAAACAGTCCGTGCAATTCATCGGCTAAAAAATCATAAGTCGCTAGGAGCCGATGGAATTACAGTCGAATTGGTTAAATATGGAGGCGACCAGTTAAACCAAGTGGTTCATCAACTTCTGCTCAAGGTATGGGACAGCGAATCAATGACTGACGATTGGCAACGAGGCATTATCTGTCTCATACATAAAAAGAGAGATATCACACAGTGCAGCAATTATAGAGGTATCACATCGCTGAGTACCATCTACAAGATATTCTCCTCTATCATGCTAGGCCTGATAGCCCCATACGCCCAGAACATCATTGGCCCATACCAAAGAGGCTTCACTCCAGGCAAATCAGCAACAGATCAGATTTTCTCTGTGCGGCAAGCGATGGAAAAACTGTTGGAATATGGACAACAGTTACACCATCTTTCCATCGACTTTAAAGCCGCCTATGATATCATAGCCAGGGTAAAACTGTACACGGCCTTGAGAGAATTCGGTATCCCGACGATATTAATAAGACTGACTAGGCTGACCCTGACCAATGTGCGAGGCCAGATAAAAACAGCAGGATCACTCTCAAGACCATTCGACATCAACAACGATCTACGATAAGGGGATGTCCTATCATGCGTCCTCTTTAACCTGGCCCTCGAGAAAGTGATCCGTGATGCTGAGGTAAATGCAAGAGGTACGATCCTCTTCAAGTCCACCCAAATACTGGCTTATGCTGACGATATCGACATCACGGGAAAACTACCCGAGACGTACAAACTGCCTTCATCCAGATCGTGCAGGCGGTAATTGTGGCGCGATCTTGGGCTGCACATCATTGAAGGCAAGACAAAATATATAGTGGCAACGTCAGCATCGAAGACGAATCAACCAACAACATCAAACTGCACTGGTCAAACACGAAGAAGAATAAGGATAGGAGAATACAACTTTGAGACCGTTGACAATTTCTCCTATCTAGGGTCGAAAATCACAACCGATAACAGCTACGATGATGAAATCCGCGCACGGTTGTTGTCAGCCAACAGAGCCTATTTTAGCTTACAAAGACTGTTCCGCTCGAAACGTCTCAAAGTTCTTACTGTACAAGACTATGATCTCGCCAGTCCTCATGTATTCCTCGGAAACTTGGGTTCTTAGCAAGGAAAGTTGCGAATTCTTGACCGCGTTCTAGAGAAGAATCCTCCGAAGAATGTTTGGCCCCCTACATGAGGATGGACGATTCCGTAGCCTGCACAATGACGAAAACTATGAGCGATACCATGACCGTCCGGTTGTGGATAAAATCCGGCTCAATAGGTTATGGTGGGCGGGTCACTTAATCCGTATGGATGAGGATGATCGCACCCGGAAAATCTATAAGGGCAATATCTATGGTAGAAAAAGAAGACGAGGCAGACCCTGCCTAAGATGAAGCGATGGCGTAGGTCAGGACGCCAGACAGCTTTTAGGGATATCGAATTGGTGAATCTAGGCGCAAAACCGGGATATTTGGAGTTCCTTATTAAGGCAGGCCTAGACCGGATACCGGTTGCTGCGCCGTTGATGATGATGAATCTTCGAGGGTTCGTTTTACTGCCTCGTAGAATGCATCTTTCTTCAACTCTACATGTGCTCAGAGGTAGCGGTGAGGAAGACGGGGCGGCAACCCTGTCGGCCAAACCAAAGCCAAATGGCCGGGGAGAAACTCCACAGTGGTGGTACCGGGAGACGCTGTATATTTGGCTTGCCGGCCGTGATGCAGTAGGCGAATGTTCCAAAGGTATAATCAGGGCAATCAGACCAGAGTATACACGGGGACTCATCTGAAGTGGCAATTGGTCACGAAACCTTACCAAAGGTATGCTGTTACCATGGGAACCGGAATAGCCCCTGGACTCACATACTTCGGGAGAATACGTGTTGTATGTGAGTACAGTTCGGTTGTTTGCGGTTGGCCCCCTAGTGGGAGCTTCATGGGGGTTGTGGTTACGTTCAAGCGAACAGAAACTTTCGGGCCTCGGCGTGGTGTTGCGTTTCAACACGGGTGCCGTACTCCTTAGTTCGGTAGAGATTTAGGTAGGTCTTGCATCCACCAGTATGAATGCTGAGCCATGCACTTGGTATAGACTGTTACTGTCGAAGCTTGCTTCGGCGTGGCTCTGATTGTGGTCACAAAATCAATAAGTGTCTTAAGAAGGCCGTGGGATTAATTCTCTATGACAGGTACTCACATTAAACTCCCAGGACTATCTCCAACTCTACAGTCCCCTCTGCAGGTGCGTGAGCGCTAATGTGGTCTGCATTTCGAAATTCCCTTATTAAACGTAGAGTATAGAGCCGTTGTTTACTGGATGGCCACTATAATATGTATATGGTGTAGTGGCTCTTCTCTAGGACACCAGTCCCTGTTCAACCCCTCTCTTGTAACGCTTTTGCATCTGCCTTATGTTGGGTTAGCGTATGGTTAGCTGTTTGGTAACTTCTTTTTTGTACAGAGAGCGCACGTTTCATGAGCAAATGCGCAAATTGTTTGTCCGTTTTCATTGCCAGGCCCGCCGTTTGGCTTTGTAACTTTTTGTCGGCAAGTTTTGTTTTTCATGTAGGGTTGTCAGCCCTACTTAATCCCCAGCCACAAAGACCAGTTGATAAAATTTGTCCCGTTGTTCCTTCATTCCTCTCCGTGTACAGATTTTCATAAGGAAAGGACTCCCAGCAACCAGATGGCTGTGAAGATAGGGTGGGTTTCCTAGTTATTATGCTTCATCTTGTGCATCGGACTACCCTTCACCCTTTGGACCGGTTATTCAACAAAGAATAATTTTGCCTTTTCTCAAAGTTCTCTGAACCAAAAAAAAATGCTAGAACGTGCAGGCTCTGATAAAAAACACAAAACAAAGTATCTCCTTTTTTGCTTAAACTATCTCGTCGTCACAATCACTTTATGATTGGGAAAATATGATTACGTGAAGAATCCTACTGGTACATATGCATTTGCATATACGTACATAGAAACATCTATTTGCGAAAGGTTTTCTTTCCATGGAATTATTCTTCTATTCTTTGTCGATACCGTTTGGGAAAGGAGCAAGAGAGGAGGAGGCGATTAAAAACGAATTAATCAAACTTAGATACTGAAATAGTGGCAATTTTGATAAATCTTGATCTGAGATCTTGAAAGCTCAAACTTACGAGTATATGGCCATGTACGGTGGAGTCTTCAGCTTAATCTTCAGCATAAGGAGAATGTAAAATTCATCATCCCATCTGAAGCGTAAATTTTGATAGAGAATTTCGTCTACTTTTACTCGTATCACAAGTGTCACTCGTTCACATTAATCTACCCGTGAAAGTTACAAGGTAAATTCTTTTAATAAATAATGTGAAATGAATGCATTGATGTGCACTTGTGCATATAAATTGTCGAAAATTATTATTAATGATGTCAGGCGGCAGACACTTTTCTCCAGAAAGAATATTATTGTGATCATCTATCAATCTTGAATAATTTGTGGAAATCTATTGACGTGTTCATTGTTTTGTGTAAATGTGTGGTGTAAATTAGTCATTGACACCATCCCTAAATGAAAGGAGGCGGCAGAAATTAGGCTTTGTTATTCACAGTATTGATTGTGCAAGGATTGTAAATGGCAAACTGTTGTTTGGGAATAAAGTTTACCATAAACTAAATTCGGTTTTTAGTGATCGGCAACCAATCGTATTGAATGGCTTGTAATTATCAGCTAATTGCGGGTTTTCCCCTAGATGATTGTATATGAACAAAAAGACGCCAACATCGTAGTGTTCATACACCCGTCTACTCTCAATACTGATTAGTTTCAGTTTAGCTATAATTATTACACCTTGCAGATGACAAAAGCGTTGAAAACATTTGACCAAGAATATCAGCAAGCATTTAGGTCCTCTGGGGTTTACCAGTTTTCTCTACGTTTCAGGATAACTTCATATTTTCTAGCAAACAGATGTTTGGGAAACCGAGGATCAAAAGTCCCTGTAAGAACTAGATTCAAATCTTGTATTTGGAGCTGCGACAGATGTTATGCCCATGGCACCGGTAATGCTATAGTGCGGCTAGGTTACACTGAAAACTTTTTTGTCTTACCTTAACCCACCACAATATGGATGCATAAGCGAACATCGATCTAATGATAACAACGTATATCCAAATTACCACATGATGTCATAACGAGGCAAAGGTCCATATCTACAATCCATAGTCTGTGAGAACTTGTTTCGTTTTTACCGCTGCACGTTTGCTCCGAAAAAGCATTTAATCTAGAATGACTCCCTGATGTTTCACTTCCTCGAAGAGTTGAAGGGTTATATCCCTCTGGAAGCCAAAGATCATCCAGTTTTCTATTTTTTTGTAAATAATACCGGGGGGGTGGTATTATTTGGATACTTCCTTACTTAATAATAAGTCATTCCAGGAGCACAAGCTGTTAGTCGAATCAACGGCACTTTGTATATTTTTACACACCCTTCCAAGATCCGGATCACCAAATAGCACAGCCACTTCATCCGCATAAGCTTGGAGGGTTATTGGCTAATGTTGCAGTTCGCATAGTAGTAAGTCGAAAAACATAGCGCACAGAAGTGGACACCTCCTTGGGGGCAACATTTCGTTGTTTCTGCTGTTAGGTAGCGGTCGATTCGGGGCTAATCACGTTGGCAATGATCAACTAGTCTCTATAAGCCGATCTGTCTGAAGTTCTTTAGGTTTGCAAAGTCATCTTTCCGTGGCTTTGGTGTGAACACTACCACGTGGCGCAAAGCAAGACATGCCAGAAAAATATTCCTTTGCAGTCGCTCTAAAAGCCATCAGCACTGCTTAATAGATGCCATTCATGTTAAGTGCTTTCAACTGATCAAAGCATGGCAATTCTCGATTTTGCACTGGTAAGAACCGTTCTCGCAGTGTCCCAATTCTCCTTGCAACCCTTTCGTGTTGTAAGAACCGTAGTTCTCCAGCTTTCACTTCTCTCACCAGTGCTCTCGGATGGTGCACTGCCAATTTCGTAAAAGTATCATCCGGTTTTCTAAGAGAGTCCAACTTGGTCGACACATCCCTTTTAAGGACCCTGCACAGCCTTGAGGTTTCCCTTTCCACTTCCAGTTCCTTACAGTACGCTCTGAAGGAGTTCCGTTTCGAACAATTAAAGAGCCTCTTATATTCACGCTGTGAGTTCTGCAAATTTAATGAGTCTGCATTTTTATTGCCTTTACGATGCACGATTCGGAAGTATTCTGGTTGATTTGGTTCGCAGTTCGTGGTATTATCATCGAACCATTTTATCGCGCTTGCTTCGGGAAGTAGGGCAAGACTCCTCATAGCACTCTAAAGGTGTGCGATTCAGAATTTCCAACTCCTAGAGGGCTGCTCTTTATTGTCGAGAAATTCATTGAACCTTGTGCAATTTCTCAAACTATTAATGCGGTATTGTAAGATAATCGTAACCAGGGCTGTCTCAGCATAGTTGCCTCTAACCGTCATCTTGCTTTAAGAACTCGGTCTTATGGATCTTTCATCAGAAAAGATCCTAGTCATAGATTTCGTTAAATTGAACTTAGGGCTCTTTCACCAGAAAAATGTAACGGTCATCCTGCAGCTTGGTCAACCTTTCTACCGGCAGACAGGAGAGGGTTTTGACTTGCTGATGGGTAATTTGACCTAACTTTATGTCTTTCGACATAGGCCTAGTTCAATTAAGAGCGTCTGCCTCGATCGGGGTGCAACTAGGTTTCAGTCACACCACCCCTGTGCGAGAGCTCCGTCAATTTAATCTACCCAGGAAATGAAGCACAATATAGTGACTGCCGCTGAGCACCTTCATACTCTACCAAGCTGAAATCCACTTTAAAACAGCCCCATCAGTACACTCCAAATGGAGGAGCCCATCACAAACACCTGAGTAGGAGCATGGACGTTTTGCCAAAGAAGTTAGGTTTTCTTTCATCAGTTTAGTCACCTCCTGGCACACCGGTCCACCACCGCGGCACACGTGAATATAGACCCTAATGCGGAGTGCAATAAAGCACCGCAGATATGTTTGTTTTATGCTTCTTGCGCGCATTACCGCTGACAGAGGAGTCTGTTGCCCCCAGCGTGAGTCTCGCCGGGATTACCAATTTGTCTCCACCTTGCATCCGGGGTCTTTTCCTCCGTCGACTTGGAGCTCCCCAGGTTCTCCAAGTCCGCGCCGCTTGGCTCCGTTTTCACAGACCAGCATTAAATTACTAGAATCCTCGTCGCCAACTTCTCTTTCCTCCGCTCTTCCCGGTAAGGGTGAAGGAGAAGGTTCTAACAGGCAGAATTCAGTCTCTAGTCCGCCCCTCGCCTCCGTCTACATATTTATCCATAGGCGGACATACATTTTGTGACGCCTCCAAAATTCGCGCCTAGGTCGCGACCTAATCCCTCATGACCGCGGGTGCATTCGAAGTCTGTGACTTCTTTCCACTTGGAGAGTTCAAATTCATAGCTTCCATATCCATGTTGTAGTGTAATAATAAACTACTATCCACCACGATAAGGTGGTGTCCCAGCGAAAGTATGGGACGATTTTGGCGAATAAAGATTCTTAATAACTTCCAAAAAGTAACCACGAAACTCCAGTTGAAGACAATAGAAATCCTAAAAGTTTTGCGTATTGTGGTTGATTGCAAAAAATATTCATGAACCCAGCATTGGTCAGTGAAATACAAATTAGCCTAAATATGAACACTTCCCATTACTTTCTCCCTCATTCCAAAATAACTTAAGGGGTTATTCTAATATTTATCCAAGTGTAGTCTTGTGGAGTTTCTAGTGATTAAATTTTTTAAAATAATTAGACCGTTTTTGCTTCTTCGCTAGTATTATTTATTTTATTCGCTTATAACGAAATTTCGGGAAACACTTGTTCCCTCCATCAGTGCTACACGTCTTGTTTTCTAGTGTTGTGTTTTCCTTCTACACATAATGCTTTCAAAAATAACTTTGTACAGGATTAGGTTGACATCTACTTTCGTTTTAATTCTATGAACATATACATATGCTTCAACGCGCCCATCGAACGGCCCACGTACCGTAAATATCAGCAATAAAACCCTTTTCTAAAATTTTTTTTTTCGTGCCCGGGGTAGCGCTACAACATCGGGATACAAGATACTTCAGTACCTAATTGCCAGAGTGATAGTGTGAGCCTGAGCGACCACTACGCGATATTTCTTGCTATCGGAAACGGTTGAAACGAAAACCGAAGGCGCACTGAAATCGAAAAAAGTTAGGATGGCTAGTCTTCCGGAAATTTCGAGGGGGAGATGTTCAAAACGGTCAAAATGGGACATAGAAATGCAGGTAAACTGCTGTTCGAATCAGGATATCTTGCCGTTGAGAATATCGTCTCTGTAAGCAAAGTGGTTTCTCCCGATAGCAGGAAGGGAACCGGGACACCTGGAACTAGAGGAGGAAAAATGAGATCTTCTAAATAACCTCAAAAGAGGCGTACGGAAAAGTAAACGGAATTACTACAGGGACAAATATCTCCGAAGTTGTAATGGACAAGATGTTTGCCCAAAAATGAACTCAAACAAGATGTCCGCGGTTCTTGTTCAGAATAATTATAGAAAGAAAGTGGATATTGCCTAACGGTTTATTAGGACGCCTATCTCCCGGTTACCGAAGAGAAACTACAAGAGATCTATTGATGTACTGTGAGAAATAAAGTTCCGGGATTAAATGTGATTCTAAACAGGGCCCTCAAGTTAACTATTAAGAAGAAGTTCGAGTGGTCCGTAAGTATAGATCGTGTATGATAAAAGGATGATAACCAACGACGTTGCGCTTGAGCGGACCCTGGGGTGGTTATTAGTGGTGAAATACCCCAGGATGTGGAATTATATGGAAGTGCAACAATTTATACCATCATGGCTGCAAATAGTTAAACTAAACTTAGCGGATGCAAAGGCAGAGGCTGTTCTTACTACCAATCGTAGACTGAAACAATATATACTATCAACAAAAGCTCGTTTCAAAATCGATCATTAAATATTTAAGGGTAAGCGCACATATATATATATATATCTGAACATTTCCGCTTTGCTTCACAAACGGAAACATAGATTTGTATACACCAATGTTTACGCAAGTTAATGTCGTACATACCCTTCTTCTAACCATGCACGCGACTAAGTATATAATCTTGAATAATTTACCGTGTGTTAGAATGCTTTCGTCATATACTCGTATTTATGTAATGTTTTTCCACTTTAATGTGACGCTGATATCATATAGAATGATCTCCTGTCGTACAGTAATTTCTTATCAAAATGGCAATTTTGATTTGCTATAACGTTGTTCCTAATAGCATGATTTCAATCAAACTTTCTAGCATCACGCTGTATTGAGGCTTTTCCCGAACTTAATTAGACTAGATATTGAGTTGAAATATATTTTGAGGCTTAGATTTTATACAGATTATTTAATCATCACGATTTTTTTCAAATTTTTCGATTAGTTAGGTTGTAGTAACGAGACTAGCTTCACTTTATGGTGGATACAACCCATTCATTTGATACGCCACATGACCATATTCTGAAAAGAAAAATGTCCACCCCCTTTTACATGTATGAGGATCCCTTGCTTAAATTCGTGCGAAAACTTGTGCACTTGTTGCATCCAAAAGACTTCATAGATTACATACTTCCCCCGAATTTCCTGCTAATGGCTTCGGCTGTTCCCAAATAGACAGACATCAAACCCATTTTAATAAGGTTCTGTTATACAGAACGGGGACAATGCAGAGACGCACTGGGCGGTACGGATTTGGCTCTCTTATAACAAGACCGGATCGGGAAAACTTTGAGACGAGACGCGTGCAATTTTTTTCCTTTTCTTCAGTTTTTGTCTCCTTCACAATCGGGATCGGCTCGTCGTGATCGGTGGCGTAATTTAGTTCTATCAAAGGCCTAACCTGGGTGCGTCGCGAGGTTTTCAAATCCTCATCCAGCGTATCAATCCACCTTTGTGTGGCCAGCCTTTTGGTCGCATACCATCGCCTTCCATCCAATCTTCAACTAAGACGTCTAATTTTTCCACTATCGGTGCAACCGCATACGGATATGCTTATTTCAGATGTGGTCAAAGCGTATTACGCCATTAGCTCAACGCAATATCTTCGCCACCATTACCACGAGATGCTGTTCATTGTCTTTTGTATTCCGCCAACACTTCGCCTATGTCGATCAAAAAGAAGCTGCTTTGTGGAACGCTACATCGTTCAGGCTGCACTAATGCGGGAAGCAATTCCATAATGACGTTCACCATTTGATAGATATTTATATAGCTCAGTTCTGGGCAGGTCACTGCCACTGACGGTGATAGTGTCTGTTTCATGGGGACCGGAACAGGATAACGGCAATTTACACGCTGCGCTGAACACCAGGCTGTCAGCCGCGGCATACTCTAAAATTCACATCGTCAAGCTTGTGGAAAGGAGGGAGGAACCTCCAGACACTTCCCATGCGACTGTCCAGCTCCAGCGAGACCCAGGCGGCGAACATTAAGTAAACAATTCTTTGAGGACCTAAGAGAGATCTCTGAATGCAGGCTGGGGGAGTTGCATTTATAAATACTACGGGTTGATTGTGAAGATCGGAGTCCGCTGGATTCCACTCTTCGTGCTCTCCCCCCCCCCCCCCCACGTTTGGAACGTGGTTCAATTCGGTGATTATCCCTATTTGGTTGTACATTTGCAATTATTTATAAACGAATTAATGTGCTAGCCCAGAATTGCCAAATTGGGGGAAAATACACTTTTCTATCCATTGAACAAAAATGGGAAACAATGCAAAATTTTAGCGTCTGCGAAAGGGGCGTAAGGAATTTGATTCAGACTTGGTGAAGTAGTTTAATAATACAAAACAATAAATTGCTATCACATGCTTGGCTAAAGGTGATTTGATTTCACTAGTTGGTTGTCCCTTTTAGTATGCCCTCCGTTCTCCTATGTGTTCTTTAATCGTGGTTGTCTCTTCGTCTATCCGACGTACTTTTAAACACATTATGAACAATCAATTGTGTAAATCCCCCTATTTTCGTTTGTTGCAGATAGTCTTTTTGAGAACCCAGCTTCTGTTTTTGTTACTGTTTCCTGCTTATGTGTATCGGCACCGGGTTGGTTTCCGCCATTAGTTTTCAATGCTGTGTGTCGCCCTTGAGTAGATGAAGCAGGATTTTTTTGTTGTTGCGATTTTTAGGTGTCTTAGCTTCCTCCTTTACAATTTCCCCTCCTTTTGACTCATTAGGCATTCTATTGTTTCCACAATTTACCCGTTGATCTTCGTGGTGCTGAGAATGTATTTCTTTTCCTTGTTAAAATACATAGAGTTGACAAGGGCCATTTTTTAATTGAATGTATGATTCACAGACAGAAAAAGGAAGTCTGGGAGAATCTACAGGTCTGTGAACTCAAAGTAGAGCAAACAACCGAACCAGACACAAAAGTTTTACCAAGAACACTTCGATGCTCACCTTGTCGGGACAGAAATGAAGATCTGATTGCTGACAGTATGGTCACATTGTAGCGATGCATTGAAAATTTTGGTAAACTGTTCTACAACCAGAATGTTGGTGAATTGAAGTTTCTGCCAACTGAAGACGACGGGCAGATGCTGCCACCACCAAACATGGAAACACTCATGCAATTTTTCGGTTTAAGAACTATAAGTCGCCAGAGCCAGGTTAGTTGAATATAGAATCGGCCAACTTCACAATGTGGTTAATCAACTTATACTTAAGGTTTGGGAGAGCAAATCTATATCTGATGACTCGTTACCTGAT
This sequence comes from Hermetia illucens, assembly GCF_905115235.1. NCBI lineage: Eukaryota > Metazoa > Arthropoda > Insecta > Diptera > Stratiomyidae > Hermetia > Hermetia illucens. The sequence goes on along the minus strand of NC_051849.1, from coordinate 91,316,406 downwards.
ACATAAGAAGAACGATATATCACGTAGTGCAGCAATTACAGAGGTATCACGTTGTTGAGTACCATCTATAAGATGGTGGAGAATCCACTATGTTGCTAGACTAAATAGTCTAGATGGAAGATCATCTGCTCCTAATAATGAGTCTTCACTTCAGGTAAATCAGCATCATATTAGATTGTATCTCTGCGGCAAGCGATCGAAAACTTTTACAATATGGTTATCAGTTACACCATCTCTTCATCGACTTAAAAGCCACCTATGATAAGTGAGTGAGGGTAAAACTGTACTCAGCCATAAAAGGATTCAGTATCCTGACTAGAATAATAAGACTGATTAGGCTGACCCTGACCAATGTGCGAGGCCAAATAAAAGCACCAAGATGACTTTCGGGGCCATTCAGTATCAACAACAGTCTATGATAAGAGGATGCAATATAATGCATCCATTTGAACTTGAACCTGGAAAAAGTAGTCCGTGGTGCTTATGCAATTGTGAAAAGCATCATCCTCTGAAAGTCCATTCGACTTCTGGTCCATGTTGACGATATGGACATTAGGGGAAGAACAACCAGAAATGTCCAAACTGCATTTATTCTGATCAAGCAGAACGGCGTGAAATTTTGGGCTTGACATTAATGGAGGCAAGATGAAGGCAACATCCACATCAAAAACGAAAGAAACAACAACATCAAACAACACTGCTCATAGCGTGTATAGGTAGTTTTTCTGTAGTTGTCAAACTCTAACATCCTATCCTCTCACATTATTTTAACCTTGAAGGAAGGAAGACCATGGTGGGTGTGGTGAAAGTGAGGAAGCCGAATTTATACCAGCGTACGCAAAGAGCTTAATTCAGCCCCTAGATTAAGATATAATTCACCGTTTCAACAGATGATAGTAAGAAAACAAATACAGTAGAATTCCGTTAATTCGTATTGTCAAGGAACTGACGATTTGGTACGAAATGTCGGAATGACCAATTACCGGGAGAGCAAAATAAAGAAAATTACTTCTGGGGAGCGGCACGAATTAGCCGGAAATACAAATAATCGACGTGCGAATTATCGGGATTCCACTGTATTACATATTCAATTGAAAAGAGTAAAACTTCTAAAGTTTTTCTTAAACCTGTAACGGCTTCGGATGCATTGCATTATGTTAATTTGGAACACATTACATTTGGAAATTCTGATGAGCGACAAAGTGAACAATGCAGAAATTAGCGAAGTAATATTCAAGTTGTTTTTAAAGCCCGATCGGTGTTGCAGAGGAATATGTGTTATGGGACTAAGATCTGAAATATTGTGGAACACGAATATATGATTATATCGTACAGGAAGTTCTTAGCGAAAATACAAAGAATGAAACTTCTGACGATAAAAACAATTCTGACAGGTAAACTAATGAGAAGGGAGCTACTTCGAGTACTCCAGTGATTGATAGAAATATTGATATGCATGAAGAAGAAAAAAGTTTAAGATTTCATACAAGAAAATGAGTTGTGGTTCTCAAATACACTCAAAGGCCTTCTGCTTATCGTAAGAGACGACTATTATAAAAGGAATAGAAATTTGTGAGCTAGCATCTGCAAATTTCCAATTTATTGCTATCAAAATATCAACAACGCCTCCAATAGAGGCTGACCCCAAGCCGAAAACCTTTAGTTATCGCAAACGTACTATAATTGGTTTCATCAACCACGGTACCGGGGGTCCTCAGAATGCTCACTTTCTCCGACTCAAACGAGGATTCCAACGATATAAGCTGAACACTTTAGGGCTAAGTGAAATAACGTGTATGCCACTCCCCCTTACCACACTAATGGCAATATGGTTTTATACTCTGGAAGACCGAGTGGTTGCAAACGCGAATTCGTTCTCAGTTTGTTACCAAAGACTACCACAAATCGCGCTCCCTTTACCTTGAAGTCGACAGGATTCTGACTGCGAGATACCGATTTCCGATATCGTGAAGAATCATGATTTCTACAAGCAATTACAGGCAGTTCAGGAGATGGTTTCTAAAGTAACATTGTGAACATGTGGTGGGCTGTGATAATACTTGCCCGGACATGTGCTAGAGAAGCGTCATCCCGGTGAACGTAACGATAATGGTTGGAGGTTTGTGGCTTTCTGCAGCTTCTACTGCCGAATCATCGTCTGCCATAAGGGCAAATGTGTTTTAAGTGACAACATCGTAAGAGAAATCAGATTGACCACATTGCGATCAGTACCAGATTTAGAAGTTGTCTTCTGGATGTCCGTAGCAAGCAAGGCGCTGACATCGGCCTCGGAGAAAACCACCATCTGATGATCACTTACGTTCGCTTCCGTATTGCGTCCGCCACTTTTCACACGGACGAAATCCTGAGAAGTTCAACGTACTGTACCCGGTGGCAAGAAAGAATTTACTATTGCGCTGGCCAGGGAAGCGAAAGATGCCGTAATCAGAAATGTATGTATGATGCCAATCAGAAATGTATACCGCATCACGAAACTGGCCCTGTCAAAGATGCCAACGGTCGACTTCGCGTCCACGATGACGAACAACTAAACAGGTGCAAAGAACATTTCACCATGGCTTTTATCTGTATCACATCCGATGAGGTTCTGTCTCTTGTGGATGAAATGGCTAGCCATCGTTACATGCGGATACGAACTGTTCCTCCAAGCATAAGGGAAATCATTTTGGCCATCAATGCAATCAAACGAATTGAAGCGGCTGGGCTTGACCGTCTCTCCACAGAGTTATTTATCGCTGCGCCTGCAATTGTTGCAGATCTGCTACTTACTACTCATACGAAAATCTTGAGAATCCGAGTCCTTTCCCAAAGAGTCGAAGAAGAGAATGATTATTGAGATTCCAAAGAAAGCCACTCGCATTTGCGTGCTACCTGCCGTCATAAAAATACTAGTGAAAATAATCCTGAAACGCATCAGGACTAGGATCCACACCATCGGGAACAGTTCACGGAAGTTAGATCTTCATGTCACCGATTTCGAAAAAGCTTTCGACAGCGTCAGTAGGGAGAATATCTGGCGTGCATTACACTCGCTGAACATTCCGAAAAAAACTAATATTATCAGAGCGGCTAATTATGGTGCAAAATATCACATGCTGCACCGAGGTAAAATCTGAACAGAATTTGAAATTGAAGGCGGAGTATGATTGGATCTTATCACCCATATTATTACTTTTTATTGTCGGTGACGTTCTTCGTGCTGCTAGTCCAGAGGATGTGGAGGAGTCCAATGAGTGAAGATATCTTTCAGCAAACAACTTGACTACGCTCGTCTACGCTGATAACATCTGTTTGCTCTCTCGCCAAGTCATGGACCTTGGCCAAATGGCTCTGGATTTGGAAAGAGGGGTAAGTAGAGTCGGACTAAAGATAAACACAAATAAAACCGAATTCTGCATTAATGAGAAGAGCATCGAAAGCGTCGATCAATTTGTATATCAAGGAAGCGTCATGTGTGCCTACAGTGGTACCGAACTGCATATTGTCCGACGCATTAGCAACGCTAGACGCTTAAAAATGCAGCTTTCTCAATGCCAACATCAAGTTGTAACTGTTGCCTATAGTGTCTTTTCTGTGTTGCTATATGAAAGTATTACATGATAAGGTGTCCGAGTGAGGACCCCCAGTGTCATTCAAGAGTTCCAAGCTTTCGTCAACAATTATCTGCTTTGTATCATCGCAACTCGCTGGCCTGATACTATTTCAAACGAAGAACTTGGTTGCTGTACAGGCCTGTCACCCGTTCGCCATTGGCGCAGAACAGTAGATGAGGAGTGCATCTCGGAAAATCCTGAGAGGAGCTGAAGCGCATTTGAGTGAGCCGTGAGCGATGACACGCATTTATGTTTGACGCGCTATACTCAACCAAAAGGTGAATAATAATAATAATAATCGTTGGTGCAACAATCCATATTGGATCAGGACCTTGAGGTGAATGGCAAACATAATTTTCACTTTTCGAAAGTGAAGTTCACCTTTCCATGTAGTCTGAATTTATTCGTTTAATTGTTTTATAAATTCAATTTTTCTATTTATTTTCGATTAGCGACGTATTTCGAAAATCCATTAGAAATACGTACTATAATTAATAATAATACAGTAGAACCCTGATAATTCGCATAGCCAAGGGACTGATGATCTGTTATGAAATATAGGAAGTGCAAAATAAAAAACAACAGCTCTGAGGACCGGCGAAATAGCCGACAATCCAGATAATCGATGTACGAATTACCGGGTTTCCACGGTATAAGAATATTGCATTCATTTCATCATGCACAGTTGTGAAGTTGGTTTGCACTGAAAAAAAATCTGCTATATGCTCTAAACCGTTATTTAAGCGAATCTCTCGTGGTTCTTGGCGGGATAAGTTCCTGGAATCCTCCGAATTTTTTGTAAACGCATTCATTCTAGTCTTATTGTATCTTTAGGATATTAACAATTGTATATACAGTGCAATTTCGATAATACGTACATCGATTATTCGTATTTCTAGCTAATTCGTACAAATTCGCCAGTCCTCAGAATGATTTTTTTTTATCTTGCACTCCCGATAATTGGTAAACCCAATATTTCGTACCAAATCGTCAATTCCGTGATTATAAGAATTATCAGGATTCGACTGTAGTACATTTCAAATATTATAACAATTACATTTCAGTACAAAGAGTTGATGCATAAAAAAAAACTTTTTTTAATCACATTCTCTTTCGCTGCGGATTGTGGGCGGAGATAATTACAAACGAGTTCTATACTTTTTATAATAAATGTACATATTAACCATGCGTATTAATGAGTATACACAAACGGTTGGTTTCTTCAGACAGACAGATATACACACGTATGTAAGTACGTAAATGGATACACATTTCTACTAGCATGTGCAACTTTCGCATCATTGCAGTAGACGATACTTACTCACTATCCAAGGCGCAATTAAAGGCCTGAACTGATTCTGTTAATTTCAATACCTTTGAAAAAAAATGTGTTCAGCTCATGGAACATGCAAAGTAGTGCGATCGTGACTACGATCAGAAGCATTGCAGTGTAAAGAAGTCTTAATGGACATACTAAAAAACAACATACCGGCCTACAGTTAATAACCATTACCACGGTTACCTGACCAAATACTAACCAGGTGAAAACTAGAAGATTGACTTCTTAGGCATTTCAGAAGCTTGCAATGAACACTGTGATCGCTTCGAGTGGATAGTTCTCGAGTAGCCTGAAAAACACTGATCTAAATTTTCAAGTATAAATGGACAAATGCCTTCTCTGGAATTGCAATATTACTTGCCGAAAAGTAAGAGCGTAGCGAAATATCGCAATGTCAATAACGATTTTTGAGTAGTTGAAGAGCTGATTTTTTTCTGGAACATTGACAACGTAGTTGAACGGATTTAATTCGTGACATTAAATAAAAGATGCCGGTTTTAAGTAGGGTATTGCTGCATGCATCAAAGAGTGTGAATTGAAGAAAGCAGAACTTACTTAACTAACTTAAGCGAAACAAACTCGTAAGTACTTACTTATGAAACCTATCGGACGACATTCCTTAATTAAATAGAATTGCCTGAAAATAATAATTACTCCTCGAGTGATGTTATACTCAAAATCCACTTTTGTTATCAGAACGTTTAGTGCACTTTCTAGTCTACAAAGGAACACGGACCTCTATAAATTTCGTATTCCATATTTTGGATATTCACGCTATAGCATGTAATCTAAGCCACAAGCACATAAATCCCACAATTACGAAATTGCTCTTACGCACAAATACCGATTGCATGGGTCGCGTTAAACGGACCGAAAAGAGTTATGCCAAAGTCAACCAAATTAGTTGATTTCAATTCAACTCTACCTGTAGGTCACCAATTAATTCCCATGAAAAGATATGCGAATTGTAACTATTATATCGCGAATCAGCTTTCCACGTAGCTTTCTTGCGAAACTTTTCGATTTCAGTACGAAAACAAAAGGCACTGTATCGGTTCACTCAACTTAAAACCAAACACAGAGTGATCTTGCTGGGCGGAAAGGTAAAACAAATTAGCAGAAAGAAGTTAACCACTCTGATGGCTTCAGGTTCCACGAAACAGGTACGCCAACCCGCAACACCGATTAGAAACTGAACGCTATACACATAGCCGCCGTGCTGAATGAAAGCAGTAGAAACGAGTAATATCTGAGACCCCTATAAAGTGCAGGTTACTGCTTTTGTTGTTGCGGTTCTCTCTCTTTAGCTCCCCTACCTCTATTCACATATGTATGTTCACTTCGCTACAAAGCCCGAACGTGCATACCTTCCGTTCTCACCTGTTCGAAATCTACAGCTCACGGTGAGAAAAGTGCCGTGTAAGTGAAAGAAATTGGAAGACGATAATGTCTTCGATATATTTACTTTTCAGATAATAATATGCAAGGTAAAAATCTGCGGCGTAAGAATTTTCGCAGGACATACAGGACAAAGTTTTCCTCATTGAAACGTACACATAGCAGAAATATTGCGCGTTCATTTCTTAGTATTTAGATTTCACCTCTCCCTTTAATTTGAAATTTCATGCAAGCATAATTGTGCAACTAATGTTTCGCTATCAGTTGATTTCTTAAAATGTTGAAGAATATATAATTTGAAAATTTTTGGAGATAAACGGTACCCGTTTATAATGGAATATAAAAGAGGTGACATTTGTGTTAGTGGACGATAAATAATTGTTAAATTTAGAAAAGATGGCAAAAATCTTCGACAAATTTCTAAGAATTTTGGCTGTCAATATTCGTCTGTGCAGAGAGTTATAAATAAATTCAACTAGATGGGTTCTTACGTTTCTAAACGTCACATTGGGCGTCCTCCAATCCAAAGAAAGACGTGATATCATCAACTAGATAAAGGTAAATCCAAGGGTAATAGCCTCCAAAATAGCTGAAGATATTAACGACAAATTTTTTAGAAAAATATGTCCTGACACCGTAAGATAAATTTTCAAGAAGGAAGAGTGGGCTCAAATAAATGTACAGGACACTGCAACATTTGTTAAGTCCATGCAAAGACGCCTCAAGAAGGTTATTAAACGCAGAGTTTACCCTTACCCCGCAGACTTTTTCTGCTGGAAAAACTGCACTTTGTGCATATAATTGCATTTAGTTTTTTATTAAGAATAAGTGATAATTTTTTATGTTCGAAAATCATGGTTGTTCCTTATAACAGACCCTCTACACACCCTGTCCCGTTGACGATGGTAGAATTTTTTTTTATTTGAGGAAACTATTTTTTACCGTTACTGTGTTAAAAACTTGACCTGCTCAATAAAACGACAATTTTCCTTTCCTCCAATCATTTAATCCCAGATTTGACATCAAATCTGAAAACTACATAAAATTTCTTTTATAGCACACTTCAGATGAAATTAACAATTTTCCAAATTAAATCAACGCCTGTCCACACCAAATTCCAGTTTTTCCAAATAAAATTCACGATTGTCAATTGAAATTAACTTTTTTCCAAATCTAATCAACGATTGTCCAAATAAAGTTAACATTTTTCGAAATTAGATTCACAGGATAAAATTTTTAAGTAATATAAAAGAAAAACTATGTGCGAAAAGTGGAAATATAGTCCACCAATTTTATTCGGAAAGTCTTAATTTGATTTGGAAAACTGTTAAGTTCATCTGAAATATCGTTAACTAGAGGTGGAAATGCTGCAAATGGATATTTTTCCAATTGCAGAGGTCACTGCCACTTCAAATATATAACTGTTGCAACTTTGAGGAAATTTCATATTCGATTTTTATCTAAATTCCAAAATGCAATATTGTAACATTACCTTAATTTTACAGACTTGCGAAGTTGACAACAGTTGGCTCATTATGTTAGCTTAACGAACATTATCCATTAAAGAGTTATATCTGTTTGGAAACTTGTTTTCTTTACTTTTTTATTAACTTAAAATAAGTTAAAATGTCTCTAGATTAACAATAATTAGCGATCCTGTATAAAAATAACTCAGAAATACTCCATAGAAGAAAACCGCATTTAAGTCACAAAACACTCACTTTCCAATATGGCAAGATGACTCGGCGCAACATTACAGCAGTCAGAAAAGAGTTTGTTTAATGCTGGGACAGCAGAGTGAAGTTAAAAAAATTCTATGAACCATACTGTTAAGGTTTCGAAAATTTATAGCGCTCCATGCTTCCATGCTTTCGAAATCGGCGAGTAGTGGACCTCAAAGATTTTTCATCTAACCGCCATGAAAATGTAATTATAACTCCTTCACTTGATTATCTAGCGAAGTAGACATGATTTTAACAATTGATGAAGAGAATTTTTTAAATGAACAATCTAGGTCAATTTTTTTCATAAAAAAAGCGATTTTTTTCTAAACCCCGCCACTGTGAAGAAACAAAAATCTGAAATTATAATCTGATATACAACACTAGCTACACTTATGAAGTTTATGAACAAAGTTTCATTATGCTTCCAGACGCTGATCTAAGGGAGATCTACTGCTCATCGTGGAGACCTTAAAAAATCTAAGTCATCTAAGTCAATTTGCTCCTCATCAAGACTATGTTTTCTTCGTTTTAATACACAATATTCATAAATTTGGACAATTTTCCTCAAACGAGTGGTGTTATCTACCCTTCAAATTTCTACCATCGTCGACGGGACAGCGTGTATAATAGAACTCTTCATTACTGGACGTAACTAGAGATAGGGCGTAGGATGTCTTCTAATGTCTTTGCGGAGGAGGTAAAGGGAGCTCCCCTCTGTGGCCCTCCTTGCGCATCGTAACGATGGTTACCCTAAAAATAAGCTATGAAAACAGCCCTCTTGGTGAGGATGGCGGGATGAGAGGGGGCTTACTCTGGGCAACATTGTTAGAGAGGTACTGAAGAGCACTGACAGATAGAGCCGTATTGTACATTACGATTTGGTACTTATTTTCGCGAAAAAGGCTCAACTCAATCGATGGAAGGACCGAACAGCAAGGTATTCTTCAAACTAACTCTCCTCTCCCTGACTTGAAAGCTTCCTTAGGTGGGAGAATGGGAAGCCTAACCCAAAATAATGTGCCTAACCGTTCCAGCCCTCAGATGAGGGGGAGATGTTTAGTTGGTAGTCCGACACCTTGCCGACATATTCATCCACACTACTCAAAAAAGAAACCGGGAGTATGGCCACTTGTGGGAAAAATGGAAAACAAAGAAAAAGAATATACCTTGTAAACAGAAAACAAAACTCTAAGCTCAGAACCATTTATTCTAATTTTAGAAGGACACATGTAAACAAATTTTCTGCATTTTCTGCTCTAATTCCCAAGCTTTTCTAGCTTCTTCGAATTCTAATTTTCGAGCGGTTACTGTACACAATTTATTTATACTATACCTGGTTTTCAAAACTACTGCATTAAACCACTTCAGCGATCATAACATCAGATTTGATTTAAGCTTATTTTCACCATATTTTCTTTTATTAAAGGAATGATGGTTTCATCTTTCTTTAAATTTCACGACATCATAATATATACATATTTATAACTTTCGAACTCAAAAAAACTGCCATACAAATTAGATGCGCTCCTTTCCATCCTCTGAAAATTAGTTTGGATTTTTCAATAGTACATTATTTTAAAAATTCAACTACAAATAGATGTAGTTACAACTTTTCGGCATTTATTTAGTAAGATTAGCATTTTTACATTGCAGAGTGTAAACCTGCCTCTCATAAGTTCCCCAGCTTACAACGTACGATCTTAAAAACGAGCGAAAATTCATGTGTATGTATGTACATCCAATTACTGAACATCAAACACCAGAAGTCACGGTCTAGTGAATGTCTCTCTCTAATGTGGGCAAATGGTAGTTACAAGTGTAATAGCTAAACAATAATATCACCTTTGGTACCTTTGCACGTTTGATTCAATTGCATGTTATGTGTTTGTTTGACCACTGGTATACTCCTATACCAAAAAGGGTCTTATAAGCTGATCGTCTTCGAGGGGCAGAGCCTTGCATATCGATTAAACAAAAACATGAAGTTGCTCTCTCGACACTTATTCTGCAGGCATTTTGGAAGTATCTTAAGCATGAATTACGCAAACAATGAATGACTGTCGACTTGAATATTTTTTCTTCCTTCTTTCATCCATTCGTAAGTGTTATGAACAATTAACTTGTCATTTCGAGATGCATTCCAAAATGACTGTACAAACAAAATTGGTATCAAGCACTTGGCGACTGTGGAGAGAGTCAGATTTTCTTGATGATACTTTTCACAGTTTCAGTTGCCTCCTTTCCGGAAAGAAATTAAAGCGTTACAAAATCGGATATTCCCAAAATTTCCTGATGATTTTTTAATAATTATCTAAAGTTTTTTGGAGATTGTAAGTATTAAATAATTTCTATTGCCAACGCTGCATTGCTAATGAATTTAATTCAAATAATCGTATCAGGAACTCCGCGGAATTTTTTGTTTTGTCTCTTCTCATTTCAGAAGTCTGTTGTATCAAATTGACTAGGACATCAAAGAAAGAAAAATATCTTTCAGGTGGATGAATTGGGTTGAAACGTTTTCTGTTTATTTTTTGCGAGGAACTCTCTATGCACGTTTTCCCATTGTATATACATAGTTAAAAATTCAAAATATTCTTCACAGCTCTTCAAACTCCGAGAACATGTACATATTAAACGCACAGATATTATACTTAAACTCTAATTACTTATTATATTGGAGGAGGAGAAAGCAATTATGTTATCCTATGCTTAAAACTACTTAAAGAAGAAGAGTTTAATGGACCAAGCTATTGTGCCTTGTAATTTTGGCAAACTCTAGGAATCGGGGAATGGAAGTAGACTTCGAGCTCTGTGAAGGGCACCTTGAAAATGCCTTCGTTACGTGTATTATAAGACGCAGGACGGCAGGTGAATTTACGTTGCACATTTTCAAGGGCAAGACAATCACAGTTACGGGAAGGGATCAGATCTCGGAGCAGTACTCGGGGGTATTCCTCACGAGGTAATTGAAGAGAGCTAAGGAGGGTTCGATGAAGTCTAAATCAGAGGAAGGTATAAAGCCTGACAATTTTGCTGTTTGATTGATGGCTTCGAGGTAATGAGGGTTGAAGCGGAGCTTATTGCCGAAAGTGACTCCGAAGTCTTAAACAGAATTTAGGGTATGATAAGAATTGTCCGTGAAGAGAATAGGAAAAGGAAGTAGATGTGGATTTAAGCGAGTAGCACATAAAATTACACTTTTTGATGTTTAGTGCTAAACCATTAGCAGATCACCAACGAAAAAACAGTCTAGGTTAGATTGAAGAGGGGTCCACAGGCGATGATATAGCGGAATAGCTTAAGGTCATCGGCATAGAGCAAACCGGGAGAAGTAAGGAGGGGGGGAGGTAGTCGATAAAAAATAAAAATAATAAAAGGTCCAGAAAATATCCCTGCAGGACGCCAGAAACGGGATGTGCAGCCATCAAAAGAGATGCGGCAGGATCGGTTGGAAAGCCCTAAGGCAAGCAGTATGGAAACGCTTATGACGAGAGTTTAGATAGAAATATTTTGTCATTTACAATGTCGAATGCTTTTCCAAAGATAGTGAAAATATTATTCATTTCCTGCCGTGAATTTAGACATTTAAGGGCAAAGTTGGTAAAGTCGAGCAAATTGGAGGGAGGCAGTGGGAGGAGTGGACTGACAACTTGCCGCTAACATCTTTCCTAGGTTTAGGAATAGAAGGAGAGAAGGGAAATGAGACGGTAATTTTCCGCAAGCGTACCATCGCCACTTTTGTGAATGGGAATGATGAGGGTCTCTTTCCACAAGCTGGGGAAAATGATTCTCTTCAAAGTATTTGTTGAAAATAAGCGATAGGGGAAAGGAAATGGAGTGACCAGTTTTAAGCAAAAAAAAAGGTTTTAAAGACCATCGTAGTCAGGATCGATGTTGGCATCAAGTTTGCCAATAAAGTACTCGACAAGGAGAGGGGTAAGGAAGGGAATGGTAGGCAATGCGAGGCAGACTACATCCACTAGCGGGATGAACGGATAGCTGAACAGGAAAGCGGGAGTTGCGCTTCAGGCTTCCGCGCCCCAGTGAGTCTTCAACACCGGCCAGATATTTATTTCTGAACTTACGTATTAAGAATTTGACCGAGGAACGCAGAGTTTTGAAAAAGAAAACAAGTCGAGAAACCGGAAGCTGGGCGCTTCAGGTGTGAAAGGTTTTGTTTGCTTCTTGTGTGAGTATATTTGAGTGTAGAACTAATTTGTACGTAGCCCGTTAAGAATATGCATTTAGCATATCAGATTTAGTACTTCGGGTTGTAAATTTACACGGTAAAGACATCTTCGGGCTACTGCAACTTTGTTAATAATAGCATGATTTTCATCAAACTTATAGATAATATGCTTCATATTATATTTTATACTACTACCAACTTTTATAACTCTGAGATAAACTTAAGGGGGGTTTTACTCAAATTTCCCAAAAATATGGTAATATACTATTATTAACTTAATTTGAACAGATATCGATATGGAGAGTATTTTGAGGCCTGGGCACCATATATAGGCAGCATGATTTTTTTCAAATTTTTCGGTTGAGTAGTTTCTGAGAATGGCTCCGTTAAAAAATCGTCACTTTGCACCCCTCCCACTCCCCGCCTTTTTAACCAATCTCAAAACTAAGACCGGCTTCGATATCCCACATGCCTATATTGGGTGAACAAAATTTTTACACCCGCCTTTTACATGTTTGGGGACCCCCTAAATTTCAACGTAGGAGGATATCGCTTACTGCATGTCTGGGGGTACACAGATCCCACCTTCCCACCAAATTTCCTGTCAATCGGTACAGCTGTTTCTGATAAAAGTGCCTGTGACAGACAGACAAAAGGAAGGATGCCTTTGCAACAAACAATTCGGATTTCGTAAGGCCAAATCAACTGTCGACGCAATCAGCATGCTGAATGGCTTGGTTCAGGCTGCAATAGAAGAAGGAAAATGTTGTGCAGTAATAACCCTCGACGTAAATAGTGCGAAATGGAAAAAAATCATCGAGACACTCGACAAGATACAGGCCCCGAAGTACATTGTACGCATTGTGGTTGAGTTTCTCCTTGGGAGAAGACTGTACTGCGACTCGGACGATGGGCTAAAAATATTCCCGATAACTTGCGGAGTGCACAGGGTTCTGTCCTGGGTCCCTTGCTGTGGTTAGTTATGTATGATGGAGTGTTGACGCTACGCCTACCGGACAACGTGACAACTATTAGCTTCGCCGATGATATCGGAATAACAGTGGTTGCAAAACGCCAAGACGAGATCGAGATCTATGCAAATGAAACGATGAAACGAACAACTGTGAAAATCAAAGTTGGCAAAAAAACAATTTACTCCCAACCATCGCTCAAATACTTGGAGTAATTATTGACAGAAGACTCAACTTCAAAAGACACATTGAGTACGCCGCAACTAAAGCGTCTTCCATCGCTGCAACGATCTCGGAGATACTACCGAACATTGGTGGGCCAAGACAAAGTCGACGTCTTCTGCTCTCCAGGGTAGTCAGCTCCGTGCTACTCTACGCAGCTCCAGTTTGGGCAACTGCTCTGAATAACAAAGTGAACTGCCGAAAATTTGGAGTGGCGTATCGGCTAAGTGCACTCCGGGTATGCAGTGCATATCGGACAACATCAGGAGAAGCAGCATATGTACTCGCAGGGATGCTCTCCATAGACATCTTGGCGAAGGAAAGTCGGCGACTCTACGACAAAACGTAAGCAGCTGGAGAGTCTAGCGCATTTCGACCGCAACTAGCACGATGGGAATCTATCGAACGGTGGCAAAAGCGATGGGACGAGTCCCAAACTGGTCGTTGGACATACCGCATCATTCCGGATATATGGAGATGGTTTGAACGAAACCATGGGGAATTAAGCCACGAGTTAACACAATTCTTAAGCGGACATGGAGGTTATCGTGCTTATTTACATCGATTTGGTCACGACGAATCACCATGCTGCTCAAGATGGGGTAACGTGGCTGAGAATGCGGACCATGTCATATTTGATTGCCCCAGGTTCACCGCGCACCGAACAAGAATAAAAGCGGTCGCAGACAGGCGTTTAACACCCGAAAACATTGTGGAGTTTATGCTGGAGTCAACGAATGCCTGGAACCAGGTTGTAAGGGAAGTGCAAGCTATTCACCAACAGCTTAGGGAGGATGAACTATGACGAAAACAAGGAAGGGAGGGAACCATAATGAGCCGCAGTTAAAAGCTGATCCAGCCCCGCGACGCAATACTTGATAGGAGTTCCGTGGGGAGAGTTGAATGAGAAGGAGGTGGTTTTAGTAGGCAGAAGTCTTACATAACTGCGTGGCAGGAGCCAGCAGTAGGTTTAGAACCTTTGCACCTTCCAACGCCGAAAAAACAAAAAAAAAACCAAAAACCCAAAAACAGACAGACTGACATTGAACCGATTTTGACAAGGTTTTGTTCTACAAACAAAACCTTAAAAAAACCAAGTCAGCATTGGTTCTATTATAGAAGATAGGAACTTTTTCCTCGTACTGTGTTTTTGGCGAAGTTTTTTTTTGTGGAGTTCCGAGATGAATCAGCCAGGGTTAAAGCGTAAGTACTTAGGAGAGGAGGAAACGTAACAGGCAAGAGGATCAGGTAAAGTGATATAGAAAGTGTTGAATGCTTATTAAGTATTTAACATTACTTATATTTATTATAATATTTAAGTTAACATTTATTATTAAATTAGTTATACATGTTATTTGACCTAATCTTAGTCGGCGGACTCAACTTCCGTTTTCCTATTTTTAATTCAAAGGACTTCAGTATTTATTCATATATTCGAACTTAATATTACAAATCAGAGACATTTACGAAAAACATAATTACTGCATTAGATTAATTTTTTGTGTGTGTCTACTCGTTTTAGACAACAACTCATGGCACACTTTTCTGCGATCTTCCACTCCCGTGGCGTGCTACGCAAAGTGGATAGATCCGCGCCATCTATTCGCTCGCACTCGCAACATTCGAAATAAATTTCGAATGCTGCGAATCCTGCCGCGCCACACTTAGTCACAGGTTAATGGAGAGAGAAGGGGAGCCCAGTTAATTGCCGCCAGGGCTGAGTTCAGACCTTCGAAGTTCGCCATACAAAAGTTAAACTTGGTAGGCTTGCGGGCAACAAGAGAGTGAAGTCGGTATATCTGAGCACCGGACTCGAGAGCAGGATGATGGACGTGAGGAGTAATGTAAGAGGGGGCATAAGGGGACAACGCACAGGAAGGTTAGAGAGGACAAAATCAAGAGTGTAATCTTAGTGGTTTCTAGAAAGGGCAAATTGGAGGGCAGCACAGGTGTACATGAAAATGAATACAGAAAAGAGAGAGAGGGTGGGAGGAATTAATAGGGAAGGAGGGAAGGCCGGGATCAGTAGGCCAGGAGAGCGTAGGAAGATGAAAGTCGCCCCCGATGATGAAAGGAAGTGAGGGGAACAAAACGATTAACACTTATGATAATCTGTCGAAGAGACTCTCGTACAGAGAAGGGGGGCTGAGGCAGGGAATGATATGATAAAGAAGCAAACGTTTGGCGGAATGACCTCATGCGCTTCTGCAAGCGTGGAATATGAGCGAATGTTACATGAACTGGCGCTAGACGCAAGTGTTCGATTCCCCATTGTCGTTGCGGGAAACTTCAGCGCATGGTCTACCGAGTGAGGAAGCAAGGTTTCTAACAATAATTATCCTCCTGGAAACTTTTGTTTCGCTGGACATTGCTCTCGGATATCGGAAATACCTATCCGTAAAGGGAGAATAGGTTCAGTGGTAGATATTACCTTCATAGGCAGTGCGTTGATGAGGGATATAGTGAGTTAGTGAACACCACACGCGTAGCAGCCATCAGGCCATGTTGTTTAGTATAATAGAGAGCAGGAGAATGGGGCATTTGAGAGATGTAATGTCATGCCAGACGGAGTAGCGGAGTTGAAAGATGTTTGACGCGAAAATGTTCGCTGAGATACTTAAGAGAAGTTCCACACCAACAGGTACATCGAGAGAAAAATTTGATCACAGCTTCAATGCTCAAGCGTAGAAATAGCCCTCATAAATTACCGAAACCGTTGTGGGATGACGAAAACAGGCGACTGCGTGCAGTATGCCTGCAAGCAAGAAGAAATTACCAAGTGCGAATGGTGAGCAGAAAATTGCACGGAGAAAGCCGAGATACAAAATTAGTCGACGAGAGCTGCGGAAGGCGATTCGTGGAAGTAAACGTAACTCATTTAAAGAATAGGGCGACATCCACCCCGCGGGGAGGAGCCTATAGAGCGGTAATGGCCAAGTTGAAAAGAAGCAGCGCCTCGCAGATTAAATGCCCAGCTTTATAACGACGAATAGTGACTATTTTTCCACAGCAACGGAAATGCACTATTGCAGTTGAAACAGAGCATCCCCAAAGAATATTTCAAGTGTACTAAAAGATGAACTTTCTATTGCCTGCGAAAATTCAGGGGCTAAAATGCTAGACGGAATACCGAACGTGGCTTTGAAAGGGCCTATAAAACCAAGACCGGAGTGGTTCATTTCCACTTTTAATACCTGCTTGGAAGAGGACTCTTTCCAACTCAATGGAAAAGGCAAACTACCTAGTGAGTCATAGTTGTATCGTTCCATTTGTTTGTTGAACAGTATGGAAAATGCAACAAGCTGCTCCCAATTTTAGAGGAAACAGGAGGCATGTCCACACAACAATGCGGTTTTCGCACTGGCCGATCAACTGTCGATGCTATCAACGGGGTGGACATTCTGGCAGAGGAAGCAATTGCATGTATAAGGTGGCAAGGCGGTACCAAACAGTAGTGTACCTCACCTCACCTCCGCCGAAGTGAGGAATGCTTCCAACTCAGCACAACGGCAGCATATAGTAAGATCCTTAAGCCACCTAAATGTGCCCACGTATATTCAACTACTCATTACGAAGTATTACGTGTATAGAAGGCTCCTCTATGGCACTTACGTTGAATATTCGGTAATCAACGTAGTGCCTCAAGGCCCTACTGCTCTGGAACGTGATGTAAGACCATATGATGTACATCAAACTCCAGTGACAAGCCACCGTTATCGGCTATGCGACAACATGACAATTGTTGTAGCAGACAAACAACTGGAGGATATTGTCTGAGCATGTAAGACATCGGTTAGGCTGATCAAGGATTGGTTAGTACCACATGGATTAGAGTTGGTGGAACACAAAACTGAGGCTGTACTGTTCAGCAGTTGCAAACTGAAAGATATTCTATTGTTTCATGTGGGACACCATGTGATAGAGTCCAAGCATTTCATTAAACACCTCCGCGTTATACTAGATTATCGATTGACCTTCAAGGAACACGGTAACGCGGTAACTGCCATCATGTCCAATATTGGATAATCCAAACCAGCGACTAGGCTGTGCTAGTCAGATTATGTTTATCAATTGTGCTATACGTAGTACCAGTTTGGACAAAATCTATTAGTTTTCAGGGATATAGAAGAAAAGATAATATCGTGTTAAGGGTTGCTAGCGCATTCTGAACAACGTCAGACGAAGCAGCTTTCATAGTCGCGGGAATGATGCCCATATCAATGGCTGAGGAGAGCGAGAATTATATAACTGGGAATCATACAGTGACCATAATCCCCCAAATCGACGACGGGGAGAGAGAACGCGCACAGTCAGGATGTGACACGAACGTGGGGATGCTGACTCCAAATATCCAGCTTTGGATTATGCGCAGCCATGGCGATTCCCACTATAACTTGACTCAGTTTTTGACTGGGCATTGTGGATACCAGTGCTATTTACATTGATTTGGGCGTCTCTTCTGTCCTAAATGTTTATACGAGCACGGGGACCCCCAGCATATATGCTTCGTGTGTCTGACATTTCCAAATGAGAAGGAACGGCTTGAACTTCCCTTGACGAAACCCTTAGAAATGGAGACGATCATTCCGCAAAAACTCGAATTCCAAGAAGTGCAATTAGTGACATCATAAATTGTATTCAGGAGGACGGTTAGAACGTTTACGAAAAAACGGCAGGGAGGGAACAATTCTCACTGTAGGGTCTTAACCCGCTCCACGATGTAGTGTCTCTAGATAGTTCCGTGGAGGATAGCGGAGGAGACGTAGTTTTAGTAGGCTAGTCCCAAGCTACAGTTTTCGATGCTATCCACCTCTACAAAAAAAAGACATCGATTCTAATAAGATTTTTGCTTCACATAAAACCTGAAAAATGATTTGCAGGGAGACTTTCAGCATCATATACATCCTTCACTGGGCAGTGACATGGATTTAGCCAAACGCTGGATATATCCGGCCGGAATATTTTTCCATTATTCGAGAAGACGTCCCATAAAGTATTTTTTGCTGGAAATGGGACCTTTGCGGAGCCTATCGTCCACATAATCCCACAGATGTTTTCACGCTTTACGTTTCGAGCCACTGTCTAGGCATATTTAGTATGTTTGCAAATTTCCAATTTCTCTGCGCTGGTATCCAGATTTTTTTTAAAAATTTTTCGACTCATATTCATCCAGATTTCCCTCCACCGATAGCGCATTTCCAACGGCTTGATTTTTTAACTTGCGGTTGAGTAGCATCTCAGGACAGGCTTTGAAATAAATGAGGTTCTTATCCCTGCACTCTACAGCTGATGTCTATACTAAGAATTGCTTTTTGCTAACTACTTACTTGTCGGTAAGAAAAAGACATGTACACTCTTCTTTTGCTTATATGGAGACTCTTTCTTATGCGCAACCTAGAACTCTACATACATATTGGGTTGGAGGAAAAGAAATGTCGTATTTTGTCAACAGATAGCGACACTTAAACATATCATGTGTTGTACTGATCGTATCGGGTCACACTATACGGCGATTTGAAGACGACAATCTGTGCTACAGTGTCTCTTTGACAGTGTTGTGATCGTACGTTTCAGTCTCAAGTTATAGCGCGTCAAAAATGGAGTCCACCAAGTAAGAAGTAAGTGGATTACGTACGACAACCTCAAGCGAAAAAGATCGTAGTCGAAATGCGGCGAGCCGGCCCAAACCATCGCCAAGCCCGGATTCACGGCCAGGAAGGTTTTGCTGTGTGTTTGGTGGGATTGGAAGGGAATCATCCACTATGAGCTGCTCAACTATGGTCAGATCCTCAATTTGATCCTCTACTGTGAGCAATTCGACCATTTGAAGCAGACGGTAATTTTGTAAAGGATCAAACCTCCTAATTTCATAATGATCGGTTTATTACTTCATGAGTTGGAATTCAAAAATTTTTTGAGAAAAACGCATTTGAAAAAAATTGTTAGAAAAATCGCCTTTCGGATATGAATATATTTATCACTCTTAATTACAATCAAAATAGAATTACAACAAATACAAATGCACTCATGTAAGGGACTGACCTCAAGTATTTATAAATCCGCTATTTACATAGTACTACAAGTTTTCGTAAGGACATAAAACGACTTGGGCGCTCGAGCTTGATCCTGTACCCGATAATCCCTTGGTTTCATGTCTATAAAATCGCATTCTAGGATAACTAACTTAACGGTCTATCCTCTTAATGTGATTTCCCCCTTAACCAAACGTCCGTGTGAGAAAAGTGCAGACAGACAGGCAGTGAACCCATTTTGGTTTGTTTTCATACCTTAAGAAGTATAGAGTAACAGTGAAAAGGAACCTCTACCCCGGATCTGGCTAACAAATCAGTTCCTAGCCCATAGTGGGAATTAGTTCTATAAACCCGTTCATTGATATTTCCCCAGTATTGTTAAAAACCAGCTACTGGAAAGCAGCGGAAAAATCCTACTTGAACCAGTTGAGCATGTACATATTTCATTTCAAATAAGGATAGTTAGTCAGGTAGAACATAGGAAGCTGCGGAATAACATCTAGCAGTTGAGCTCTAATTTACCTGAAGGCGGACTTGCATATAAAATTCTGAAGTGGTATACTTCACATTGTGAATATCTGCCTTACCTTGCTTATTATAAAATTAAGCTCAATTACCTCAAAATGGCAAATATTGTTTTTCTAGTGAATGATGATAATTAAATGAAAACAGATAAATTCTGATAGGATGGGAAGTATGAGTTATTTCCCTTTATCAGTTATAATTGGTTAAATTGAATTTTTGCCGTTTCGATAAGATAAGTTGTCTGTTCTTGTTCAGTTTTCTCTTATTTTCACCCAACCATTTATAGAGTATACTTAATATTTGCAATGACGAAATCAAAAGACACGAAACACATTTGATAATGGATGTTTTGTAATATGGGGAAAGTAGTTTGTCATAAAATAGTACATTTTAACTGGGAAGATAATAATGTGAACGTGAGTAGGGTAACGGCAGATGAATTTTTCGGAGCAAGGAGTTTTTCTCTTTAGCACGAAATAGCAATGAAACATTCATGTAACCTGGGAAAGTCCTTATTATTAATATTTAGATACTGGCTGCTATATGTTTTCAATTCGCTTTTTAATTAATTATCTGTTAACTTTTGGATTGAATCATATGGAAAAATAAATCAGCTTATCACTTTGAACGTTTGTTGGTTCAGAGAATTATGTTATATTGGCATAAACAATAATAGTCCTTGATTATTCTGTACTAACTCGTCACACACCGCGAACATATACAACTGTATGGCAAGCCCATCATCATTCCATTCTAAGTAGAAAACATTAAATAGTTTTTTTCGGATTTTAGAATTTCAGGCATTTCAGTTTCTAAAAAAATGCTATGCAAGATTTCACACACACCGATTTCACAGATCACAAGTGATCTACATATATCATAAGTTGTGCATGAGTAATATAATGATTTGGCGAAATGAGTGATGACTAGAAGACCATTCTACTTGTCCGATATCTAGCCCCCCAAAAAGTTGGTGAAATTGATCGTGGAAATTTGGCCGCAAATACTGAAGCTCCACTGAAATGTCCCGTCGACGAACGCTTGCGCGCCTCTGTGCTAGTCAAACTCGGAAATATCATCATCATCATCATCAACGACGCAACAACCGGTATCCGGTCTAGGCCTGCCTTAATGAGGAACTCCAGACATCCCGGTTTTGCGCCGAGGTTCACCAATTCGATATCCCTAATAGCTGTCTGGCGTCCTGACCTACGCCATCGCACCATCTCAGGCTCTGCCTCGTCTTTTTTTCTTACCATAGATATACCCTTATAGAGTTTCCGAGCTGGATCATCCTCACCCATACGGATTAAGTGACCCGCCCACCGTAACCTATTGAGCCGGATTTTACCCAAACCTAGACGGTCATGGTATTGCTCATAGATTTCGTCGTTATGTATTCTACGGAATTATCCATCCTCATGTAGGGGGCCAAAAATTCTTCGGAGGATTCTTCTCTCGAACGCGGCCAAGAGTTCGCAATTTTTCTTGCTAAGAACCCATGTCTCCGAGGAATACATGAGGACTAGCAAGATCATTGTCTTGTACAATAAGAGCTTTGACCCTATCGTGAGACGTTTCGAGCGGAACAGTTTTTGTAAGGTGAAATGGGCTCTGTTGGCTGACATCATAGCTGTTATCGGTTGTAATTTTCGACCCTATATAGGAGAAATTATCAATGGCCTCAAAGTTGTAGTCTCCTATTTTTATTCTTCTCGTTTGGCCAGTGCTGTTTGATGTTGTTGGTTGGTTGGTCTTACCTTCATTGATGTGCAGCCCAAGATCTCGCACCGCCAGCTCGATCTGGATGAAGGCAGTTTGCACGTCTCGGGTGGTTCTTCTCATGCTGACGATATCGTCAGCATAGGCCAGTAGTTGGACTTGAAGAGGATCGTACCTCTTGCATTTACCTCAGCATCACGGATCACTTTCTCGAGGGCCAGGTTAAAGAGGATGCATGATAGCGCATCCCCTTGTCGTAGACCGTTGTTGATGTCGAATGGTCTTGCGAATGTGCTGCTTTTATCTGGCCTCGCACATTGGTCAGGGTCAGCCTAGACAGTCTTATCAATTTCGTCAGGATACCGAATTCTCCCATGGCCGTCTACATTTTTACCCCGGCTATGCTATTATAGGTGGCTTTAAAGTCCGGATAGTTGAGTGGTTAGAGCATAAGGTTGTCGTACGGAAGGTCGTGGTTCAAATCTTTCTGGCGGCAGTGGGATTTGGATCGTGATTTGATGTCGGATACCAGTCGACTCAGCTGTGAATGAGTACCTGAGTCAAATCAGGGTAATAGTCTCGGGCGAGCGCAATGCTGACCACATTGTCTCCTACAGTCTACTGTAGTGTACCGTCACGGTCTTGAATGAAGTGCTCTAACACACTTCAAGGCCCTGATCCAATATGGATTGTAGTGCCAACGATTATTATTATTATTATTAAAGTCGATGAAGAGATGGTGCAATTGTTGTACATATTTCAACAGTTTTTCCATCGCTCGCCGCAGAGAAAAAATCTGATCTGTCGCTGATTTGCGTGGAGTGAAGCTTCTTTGTTATGGGTGAATGATCTTCTGGACGTATGGGGCTATCCAGCCCAGTATGATAGCGGAGAATATCTTATAGATGTACTCAGCAACGTGATACCTCTAAAATTGCTGCACTGTGTGATATCTCCCTTTTTACTCGGAAATATGGAGGGCGGGGTCTTTTGGACACTTCAGTCCTTTACATTCCAGAAAAAATCACGTGTCATTTAACCGATCCGTTGGTATGACGAAAGTCACTCCAGACGCGTTCGGAATTCAACGTACGCGAAGAAGCAGCGGAGATTTTTCAGAGCACAACGGTTTTCAGCAGAGAGTCCAGACAATGCCGTTTTCAGTAATGGAAGCAAAAGAATATTGGGGTGGATTTTGGGGTTACCCGGTCAGCATGATGAACACACTGAGGGGACTACCCCTGAAGACACCCGCCATGCCACTCTCGCAGGCACGAATTTTGCAAACAATACCGAAGAGGAGATTCAATGAGCCATAAATATCCTGGAGAACTGGAAGCGACCTGGTGTTCATCGAGTGCAACGTTTCTGGTATACGAAGTTCATCATTATACATAGTAGCACATTCCGTAAATCAGATCATTATTTGGCCAGGGGAATTTCCGTCTTCCCCATTGCGCAGTCACCTTGCCAAAGGGTAGTATAGGTTCCAGGGCGAGACGTGGATTGGTACACACGATGGAGCATAAAACCTGGGAAACGACTGCTCAACCAACACCAACAGCTCTACTACCAAATCCTATCTCCACCTCCACATGGTGATCGCTGGGAGTTTTTTCTTAACGGAAAACTGCAGATAGAAAAAGATGGAAGCAAGTCTCCCTCGCCTACAAACGGGACAATTGTACGCACTAGTCCTGGAGGACGACGTTACGAAGCCACGAAAGGAGCCTTAGGCTGGATGGATTCTACAACGGCAGTAGAACGCACCCTCGAAGCCTGCCCCATGTATGTATCAAAATCATACTTGGAGTCAAGCAGGGGCGGAACCCGAATTCACCTGATAGGTTGGCTCCAATAACAAACTTCGGATTATTCAATTAGCAGTGTCGCACGAAATGGTTGCTGGAAGTATCTCGTTTGAGCGGAAAGTAACGTGAACTTTCTAGACGACAGCACTTTCAACCAAATCGAG
Source organism: Hermetia illucens (assembly GCF_905115235.1). Lineage (NCBI taxonomy): Eukaryota > Metazoa > Arthropoda > Insecta > Diptera > Stratiomyidae > Hermetia > Hermetia illucens. Next base: position 91,292,695 of record NC_051849.1, on the reverse strand, counting down.
TGCTAATTGAACGCTGCCACTTTTCAGCCTTGGCGAATGTCAGAACATATAGGGGGCCAATATAGACTCGGATCATCTCGTTGGCATGGTGCTCCGGCTTGAATAATAATACTGCCTAGAAAAATTGAGAACTCTTTGCCGCGTTCGAGACAAGGACCCTCTGAAGAATTTTTGGCCCCCTACATGAGGATGGACGATTCCGTAGTCTACATAACGATTAAATCTATAAGTGATACTATGACCGTCTGGTTGTGGATAACTCTCTCTCGGCTAAACTGGTTGTGGTGGGCGGGTCAACTAATCCGTATGGATGAAGATGATCCCTCCCTGGAAAATCAATGGTAAAAAAAGAAAACTGAGCAGACCATGCCTGAGATGGAGCGATGGCATAGACCAGGGCGCCAGACGACTTTTAGGAATACCGAATTGGGGGAGCTCGGCGCAAAACCGGGATGTCTGGAGTTGGTTACTAAGGCAGGCCTAGACCGGATACCGGTCGTTACGTCGTTGATGATGAGATGAAGTTCGTAAGTATATATGGTCGGCTAGCACATGGCATAAATCAAGTCATCACTCGGTTGGGCGGATTTCCGCCCTTCTTCGCAGCTTCCTACCTTGTCCTGAAAAAGGAGACGATGCAAAACCCCGCAAACGCAAGACCGATTACTTACTTATCAACCCTTCAAAACATCCATCTTTATGGAAAAATCAGTGATCAAGGATTCCATGTTCGAGCTGCTGATTTGAAATATGATCTGCTGTTGGAATTCTTGTGACTTGTGAAGCTTGTGCTGGAATCGCATCTTTCGGGAAAGAATAAAATAAACGCACTGAATGTGGTCATTACCCCTTCATAGGCATATGCATTTGGAATATTTGGATTTGGATTTGGACTACTACGTTCAAATTTCGGATGCGTCATCCAAATTCACCCGTGGAGCGAATGAACCTTTCTCATGACATCGGAGGCAGGGACGTGACTGACGTTGCGGCATAACATCCCTTCACATTGTTAAAAGCCAATTTAATGAAACCAGTGGAAAGGTTGGAATATAGTGAATATTTATTTCTGGAGAAAAAGTGAAAATTAATCAGATGAACTACACAAACAAAGATGTGTGCTCCAGGGGTGACACACTCGTCCGCCATCTTGGGAGAGTAGATCCCATTGTATGGCGTAGTCGGCAATGTAATCTATCCGCTGTCACTTTCGTCTTCTGTTTATATCGCGTACGGGTGACAGGCCTATGTGCCGACAACGTTCTTCGTGTGTGATAGTACCAGGTCAGGGTACTCTGATAATATGACACAGATAAGTGTTGACGAAAGATTGGAGCTTTCGTGTGGCAGGAGGTTCACCAACCATATCCTACTCCCACATAGTAACATAGAAAGGATCCAGAATGATCTCGACTTGAACTAAGTGTTGAGATAACCACATTCTGGATTTTAAACAAGGCATCGAAAGCGGGTGTAGCGCGGTTAATGTGTCGGACAACATCTAGTTTGATGCCACCACGCTTCCTAGATATACAAATTGATCGATGCCTTCGATAGTCTGCCCATTAATGCAGATAGAGAGAATGCGATGACCCGTCAGACTGAGGACCTTGGTTTTTTTTTGTGTTTATCTTCAGTCCACCTCTACTTGCCACTCTTTTTAAATCCAGAGCCATTTGGCCAAGACCCATGACCCGGTGAGAGAGCCAATAGATATATCACTGTAGGCAAGGTGTTTAAGGAAGCATGTCATAATCCTCTGCACAAGGCACCACGGGCAACGTTATCGATAACAAGAAGAAATCATATCGGTGGTAAGATGCAACCTTAGCGAACTCCGCCTTAGACGTCGAAATCCCTTGAGGTGTTACTGCGGTGGAGCACGTAACGTTGTCCACCATCATATGTTGTTCTGATAATAGCAATTAGTTTCTCCCGACTGCCCCTCATTCATAAAACACTCCAAATATAGTACACTCCCTGTTCGCGCTATCGTAAGCTTTCTTGAAACCGATGAAGAGCAGGTAAATCGAAGATCTAACCTCCGCATACTGTTCCAAAATAAACCGCAAGGGTCAATGCCTGCTCTCTGCCAATCAAGCTGATTTTAGACACAATCCCTGCAGCGGCAGGGAGCACACAGATACACACTTAAGGGGGAAAACCACATAAGAAGATTTTCTGATTCGATTTTTTTTGTTGCATAGACCGTAAACTTAGCTATCCCAGCATATGCTAGAAAAATTTTCAAATGAAATTCGCATTCCTTAGATTTAACGAGGGTAAAAACGAGTGATCAACAGGTTCGGGTTCAGCGTGGAGCGCCCGTGAGGTAGCCGTTGTATGTCCTTACGAAATCTTGCAGCGCTATGTAAATAGCGTATTTATAAATGCTGATATCTTATTTTTAAGTGTTTTTTTAAACAATTAGTCAAAAACTGATGAAATTGGATTTTTTTTTAAGCTCGTAAAACTTTTAAATTTAGCTATTCTCGCCTGAATTGAGGTTCATATTCTTGGATAATAAGTTGGTAATGTAAAACTTAAACCCTTTTGGTTCATTTTGGAGTCGTTACACGTCCCACAATTGGAGAACTCTAGTTACGACCTTAAGCGGGCTAATGCCACATAAACTTGTTATTTTTGGATCAAATTATTGAAATTCTCAAAAGTTGTCCGAAATATGACCAAGCAGATAGCACACCTGAAAAGTTCTCATTCCTAAACTACTGGATGCAGGGCAGTAAGATGTTCTACAAAGCGGGCAAGTAGGCTAAAATACACATTTTTATTAGGTTTTCCCCAAAAATTGCACTTTTAGGCCGAATTTTATAATTTTTAGGTGCCACAAAAGGATAGTAGTAACGAATAAAAAGTCAAATTATTCGCAACAATAGCCCAGAACTCTTTGAAAGGCTTTTATACATTATTTATTTTATATATTTCCGGGAAATTGCTCCCCAACCTCTCATTATTACTGTTTTCATTGTTGCAAATTGTTTTCCTCCGGTGTAAATAGACAGTCAGATATTTGTTAATCCAACAGCTGCGCGTACTTTTTAGAGTTCATTTTCCTGCTAATGAACGTTAATTCGGCCCGATCGTTAAATCCGGAAGTACCCAGCATTACGGAGCCCCCACCATGTTACCGCTTACTCAAAATTACTTCCTCTTTTCGGACGTCGAGGACCATTCAAATTGAATTTCTTCTCATCTGAAAATACCACAAAACGCGCGGGTGCAAAACGCGAGACATTGCTCCTTGTGAAGAGAGGTTAACAGTGGTTTTCACCACTGGCCCCCTTCAAAATTCTAGGTTTGTGCCGGGGTGTTATCGCTCGTGGTCGGCCAGGTGGTTGTTACTGCCTTTCGAGTCCTGCCAATAGTTCGGAACATTTCCGCAACACTTTTACCTTCCTGTCGTAATTCAAAAATCTTGACGATTTCCGAAGAACCCAACAATTTACCGTGATCCATTTTCCAAAAACCGTTCTATTCTCTACCTTGAAGGCCTACTTTTTGATTAAAGGCCTTTAAAGGTCAAATTTCAACTGACCTAGTTCAAAGAGCCAAGCTAATTAAAGAGGAATACATTATGTGCTATCTTTTTGCGGTACTTAAAAATCATAAAATTCTGCCCAAAATTTCAATTTTTGGGAAAAATCTAATTATTTTCAGGTGGGAATGTGTATTTAAGTCTAGCTGCCCACTTTGCAGAATATCTTACTTACATGTATCCAGTAGTTTAGGATATAATGAGAAATTTTCAAAGTTGAACAATTATAGGCACAATTTTAATTATTTTTTTTTAGTTCAACCATGGTCGTTAACCTCTTTCCAGCCCAAATTGTTGTTGAAGGTAAGGCCCCACCATTTTTTTAACGAACATAACTGCAGCGATCACCGACAACATCAACTGAGGCGAAAATCAACCCCTGGGCAAGAGTAACGGATAGGGAAGTGTCATAGGTTCAAATTTAGGAAGTAAATTACCAGCGGAATCGTATGAGGTACATGAATTCAGAAGAATACACCATGAAAGTGAAATATTTTAACCCGGTTCTTCCCACTATAAAGTCGGCAAACGTATGCAATGAAGTAATTTAACCATTAAAGCTATACTAGATTTGGGGTGAAATTATGCGGTGTTTCCAACGATTAATTAATTGAAATAATAAAACTTGTTGTTTCTTTTTCGTTGGTGTGGGTATTTATTCTTGCAAATACCGATATTTCGGGAACCACTTGTTCCCTTCATCAGTGCAAACAAGTTTTTGCACTGATGAAGGGAACAAGTGGTTCCCGAAATATCGGTATTTGCAAGAATAAATACCCACACCAACGAAAAAGAAACAACAAGTTTTATTATTTCAATATACTAGATTTCTTTTCCGGAAAGCAAAATTATAAGAAAAAGCCGCGGAGTAGAAAATGAAAACTGGCTTGAGGATACCCTACCCACCCTTATTAAGGGAATAATTAAATATTAGGTTGGGGAAAAAGTAATATCGTATTTTGTCAATAGATGGCGACATTCAAAGATATCTTGTGTTGTTCTTATCGCATCGGGTCATACTATACGGTGATTTGAAGACGACAATCTTGGCGACAGGTGTCTCTTTGACAGTTTTATGGTCGTACGTTTCAGTTTCAAGTTATAGCGTGTCCAAGATGGAGTCCACCAAGCAAGAAATTCGTCATATTTTACATTTTTACTACCTGAGAGGTAAAAATGTAGTTTATGGGTCCGATACTGTAACGATTCGCACAGCACAGCGTTGGCTCGATCGATTTCGTTCTGATGTAATGAATGTCGCTGATACACCCGTACTTACAGGCCAATCGTCGTAGAAACCGATAAAATCGTCGAAATCATCCAAGTAGACCGGCATGTGAGCATTCGCTCGATTGGCCAGGAACTGGGTATAGACCATAAAACCGTTTGGAACCATTTGCAGAAGATTGGTTTCAAAAAAAAGCTGGATGTTTGGATGCCACACGAGTTGATGGAAAAAAATCTCTTGGACCGAATCAACGCCTGCGATGCACTGCTGAAACGGAACGAATTCGACCCATTTTTGAAGCGGATGGTGACTGGTGATGAAAAGTGGATCACGTACGAAAACTTCAAGGGAAGAAGATGGTGGTCGAGCGCGGCGAGCCGGCCCAAACCATCGCTAAGCCCGGATTCACGGCCAGGAAGGTTTTGCTGTGTGTTTGGTGGGATTGGAAGGGAATCATCCACTATGAACTGCTCAATTCGGTCTTCTACTGTAAGCAACTCGACCGTTTGACGCAGGCGATTGACCAGAAGCGGCCAGGATTGGTCAATAGGAATGGTGTTCTGTTCTACCAGGACAACGTTCGGCCTCACACATCTTTGATGATCCGCCAGAAGCTATCGCACCCACCGTATAGTGCCGACCTGGCACCAAGTGATTACCATCTCTTCCGGTCCATGCAAAACGCTCTTGGTGCTACTAAGTTCGCCTCAATAGAGGCTTGCGAAAACTGGCTGTCTGAGTTTTTTGCAAATAAGGAGGGGGGTTTTATAAGAGGGGGATAATGGAGTTGCCTTCTAAATGGCAACAACAATGGCGAACAAAACGGCACATATTTGACTTAAATCGGATAATTCGAAGTATGTTAAATAAAGCGTTAAAATTCGATCGCAAATACGACATTACTTTTTCTTCAACCCAATATATACAGTGTATTCATCTGCTTACCTTTTCCGTGGTTAACTTAAGGATTTTCATAACTAATTAAATAAGGAAATGTTCGATTCATGTCCCCAATTTTTCTCTTCGCTTCATTGTTATTAAGAAAAAATAAAAACACAAAGTAAACGCCAGTATTACACACCAAAAAGTATTCATCTCTACGCATTTTCTCTTGAAATATTACCAGATAACGGTACTCACCAAAACATTTTGGTGCGCAATTATTTATTTATTAATGAAAATCCTAAATTAATCACGGAATAGGTAAGCAGACGAGTACTTTTTTGACACACTGTACTCGTATATGTATCTTATGCCATGTATAAAAAGTAGGGGAAAAAAAGTTGGTTGGAAAGTTATAAGGCGAATTATTTATAGACATACTTTATTTACGATGGGGTTTCAACTCCACCAATGATCGAGTGCATCTGGTAACTTGAAAAAGGCCAAAATCGTTCCTTTGGTCCGACATCAAGAGTGAATTGGCCGCTTCCCTGTTATTTCTAAACTTAGCCCACAATTACTACTCTCGTAAAAATTGACGCTTTCCCCTTGCAAATTACGTGCTTCACAACGTAGCTATAATAATAAGTTATCTACTACCCAACGGGTCAAATCATGAGCTTTTCGAAGCGAAACTTCAATTTATACAATAAATTATATTTTCAATCTAACGGAAAAGCTTCTCAGTTTTTAAAAAAGCTTGGGAAGCCTTACTTTATGGTAGGCCGGCTAAACTTGAATTAGCTTTCAATAGTAATGGGAATCGATCTTTTCAATAAAAAGATAAAAATATGGAAACAGATGAAACCAGATTTGATTACTTTTAATATGGAGTGATGAGCACTACGCAAATGAACTTTGCCGTTTGTGAGGTGATTGGCATGAACGTTGAGATTTGTTTTGTTTCTTGGATTCCCCGCAGACTACTATAACATATTTTATATTAAATGTACCTCAGTTGAATCATGGTGATCGCAAGATTAGCTGACAATGTTTATTAAGTGATTTTTACGTCACTTGAATTAATTAGGAAAAGATTTCTTCATGGACATGCAAGATTAATATTATTCATGATCAAGCAATAATAGCAATCTATAGCGTTTTTCTAAGGTGAGGAAAGCACATACAGACACAGATTTGTGCTTCTTTTTAATGTCTATTTCGCCTCTAACATATTGAATGAAACTAAATCACCATCGTGGGAGTTAAATCTTCTATTGCTGGACTATTTTGAAGACGGAAGTAGGTGCCGAATTTTGTCCAAATTTAATCTCATTTTTCAGGGAATAGTTTCATAATCATCATTTAGGGATATCGAATTAGTGGACCTCGGCGCAAAACCGGGATGTCTGGAGTTCCTTATTAAGGCAGGCCTAGACCGAATACCGATTATTGCGCCGTTGATGATGGTGATGATTGTAAAGTTATAGTATTTCTACTTTCAGTTTAACCCTTGTGTTATCATCCAAAAAAATTTACGTTGTTTACCACCCGGGTACCCTGGAACCCAAGCACATATTTATAAGTAATACCATACTGTAGCTCCAAATAACTTCATATATTAGACAGATATTGACTAAGTTATGGTTCACATAGGTATTTAAGCTAAATCAAATAATATATAGCGACTTTTGTATTACTGAATTAAAAATAGTTCTTTGTACTCTTAAATCAGATATCATACCCAGTGTACGTTCTTAATTCAGGTAAGGCCAGATTCCTTGAATTGAAAAAATGAGCAAAGAGGAGGGTCTTTGATATCTAAGAAACATTCTGAAACAGTTTTGGAGCAAATTTATACATTCGGGAGGCAGTTAAGTACGCCTCGTTTACTAGAAGAAGAAAGATATAAATGTGCGCAGCTATTGCTAGCACAGCTCGGATATTTGATCGGTATTTTCATGTATTCATGTATTGCAAATATTATTTAACATTATTATTTAACATTCTTCTTCTAAAAACAAAATAATATATGCAAAACAATAGAAGAAGTGACAAGAAGGAAGGAAACATGCAGCACTGGCACACTAATATGCTGCAATTTTGCAAATGTAACATATTCTAATAATTTATGCGATGTAAACCACTCAAAAATGTTCGGTTTCGGTAACCGGAAAAAAACAGTTAACCATCGTCAGGAGCCATATTGACTCTCCTATTTCCTTTTGGGATTTAGTAATTTGTAGTGACGAACCAAAATTCAACTTGTGCGGTCCTGAGAGCAGAACTTACATGCGAGTTGCATCCTAGGTACACCAGGAAATCGGGGAAATTTGATGGCGCTAGTGTTATGACATGAAATTGTTGAATGAAGCCGGACTTATTGTCAAGGTCAAGGGCAGCTTAAGGGTTTAGCCTACCGAAATATGTTGTCAGAGCACATTTTATCATTCCTGGAAAACCTCCCGCTGTCAGTTTATTCAAAGGTAACTTTCGGGCAAGACTATGCGCCATATCATAAGTCGCGATTTGTAGGGCAAGAGTTCATGGATGAGTCCACTTTAACCATGGACTGGCCTGCATAAAGCTCGGGTTTAAATCTAACAGAATATTTATGGGCAATAATTAAGCGGGGAGTTATAACACTGAAATTAAGCACACCACAACAATTTTGGGCCGTCATCGAGAAGGGGTGAAAGCAGATCCCGAAGAATGTATGCAAAAAGCTTCTGTGCTCTACATAGCGACGATGTTTTACGGAAAATTCACAAAAAGGATATCCAACCAAATGGTGATTTTTTAGTTTATTAAATATTTTTCTCTTTTCCTTTCAGGTGGGTTGATAGCTCATGCAGTTTTTCTACCTTTACTTTCCTAAAGAATATTTCCAAGCGTATATTCCCTGAATTAAAAGCAATTTGATTTTCCAAAATGAAGCTAGAATATCAATTAACGAATGTGCAAATTGTCAATAAAATCAATGAATATTTGCTATATGTATTTATTCTGTTTTGTACGTCTTTAGGCGCGCGTACTAGGATGTGGTTATTAACGTGCTGCCCCTGTATATTAAACAAAATATTTGATGTACTAATATGGGTATAAATCTTTTATAAGATTTATATTTATGTATTTTTTAGATGATGACATAGTCACAAATTATAATGTTTTATAGTAAAACTAAAACCGAATTTGATATTTTTTTCGTAATGATGATATTATGAAATATAATTATTATTATAATCATCGTACTCACATATATACTTTATAAACAATTAACAAGTCGGGAAACCGGAAGTTGGACGCTTCAGGTATGAAAGGTTTTGTGTATTTCATTTATAAACACATTTGAGTGTGCATTTGTTCCATTTGTACCTAACACGTAATATATGCATATATTATATGAGAATATCCACTTTCAAGTGATATTGAGATTCAAAGTCTTGAATTTGCAAAGAAGCGACAACTTTGACCTATTATAACTTTATTAGTAATAGTGAGATTTCCATCATCCCTTTTGCATATATGGGGGCTCCCCCTTAAACTCAACGAAGAAGGATGTATCTCATTGTATGCGTGAGCGTTCACAGTTTCCACCTTTCCACCAAATTTGGTATAATTGCTATAACCGCTTCCGAGAAAAATTCATGTGACAGACAGATAAATAGACAGACGGACAGATAGGCAGACAGACAATAAGATTTTATTTTACACAAAACGTTAAAAACGAATATAATAATAATAATAATCGTTGGCGCAACAATCCATATTGGATCAGGGCCTTGAAGTGTGTTAGAGCACTTCATTCAAGACCGTAACGGTACATCACAGTAGACTGTAGAAGGCAATGTGGTCAGCATTGCGCTCGCCCGAGATCATTACCCTGATTTGACTCAGGTACTCATTCACAGCTGAGTCGACTGGTATCCGACATCAAATCACGATACAAATCACTGCCATTAGTCAAATTTGAACCGCGACCTTCCGTACGACAACCTTGTGCTCTAACCACTCAGCTATCCAGACACAAAAATGAATATAATCTATCATAGATACCTAATATCTATTTATATTTTTAAGGTTTTGCGTGAAACAACTTAAGGGGGGTTTCCGGTTAAATTTCTAAAATATACTAACATACTATTAATAACTTTAATTGTGCAGATATCGAAACGGGATGTATTTTGAGGCCTATATTTCGTTTAGATGCACCGCTGTGATTTTCTTCAGATTTTTCTGTTGAATAGGTTCTGAGAGCGAGACTTGTTACACTTTTGGGAATATCATATATTTTGAGCTCTATTTTCCCTACATATATACACATATAAAAATCATCGGTGAGAAAAAAACGTTGCACCCCTGTTTTACTTATACGAAAACCCCCTTAAGTTCAACGTGGAATGCAATAATTCACTGCATGTGTCCACAGTTCCAACCTTCCCACTAAATTTCATCTCAATAGGTGTAACCGTTTCTAAGGAAAGTGCGCGTCACAGGCAGATGTACAGACAAACAGACAGACTGTGAACCGATTTTGATAAGGTTCGGTTTTCCATGAAACCCTAGAACGTAAGACTACTGATTCTATAGTTAATTATTGAAAACGAAAAATCGTATCTTAAACTTCAGAAAAATCAAATAGTGAACATTTTACTATATATAAAAATTATCTAAAGATAGCGTTGCAGATTAAGAAAAATTCATACATGAAATATATTCTTTACGCCCTGTAAGTTGGGGTTTAACAACACACTCACCGTTTTCCCTGCTTGTCGTAAGGGGCGACGAAAGCGGAAAGAAATTTGTTAGTTAGCATCCTGCAAATTTTTGAGCTTCATTGCTACCGAAATATCAACAACACCTCGAATAGGGGCGGATCTCACGCCGAAGACCTTTGGTTATCGAAAACGGGTTATGATTGGTTTCTGGAATGTGCGTGTTCCCCTCGACGATGGTACTGACGGTCCTCAGAATGTTCATTTTCTTGAACTCGAGCGAGAATTATAACAATATGTATGACTTTCTGGGACTTAACTAAGTAAAATGGTGGGACTCTGGAGAGTATTCGTCTCCCTCTTGTCGCACTAAGGGCAATGTGCTTTTGTACTCTGGAAAGCTATGTAGTAGCAGACGTGAATTCGATGTCGAGTTATTTCTTACGGCTACCGCAATGAACGACTTCTCGATCTTTTAGCCGGTTTCTGATAGACTGTAAGATTCCGGTCCAGGTTAAGGAGCATCACAATTGTGCAGTGCTGTGCACCAAACTTCCAATATAATGAGAAGGTTGCTTTTTACGAGCAATTAAACGCGGTTCTATGGAGGCTTCTTAAAGGTAACATTGTTTTCATGATGGGTGATATGAATGAAGGTGACTCTCCTCAGATGTACTGAGTAACCTGGCTGAGAATACTGATGAGCATCGGGCTGCCATCCAAAACGCTCTTTTCTCGAGTGCTAGGCAGGTCGTCGACCACGTGCCGAAGGGGCGGAAAAGGTTGAAGGCTCCATTGACACTACAAGTGATGGCGGGCATGACGCGCTCGAACTCCAATACCGATCGAAATCCCGCCAAGTTCAACGTAGCGTAGGCCATGACAATAGAGAATTGCGCTGGTGGAAAAACACACCACCATGGTTCTTAACCGTATTACATCCGGTGAAGTTCCTCCCCTTTTGGATGAGGTGGCTAGTCGTCATAGCATGCGACTGCGGGCTGTTCCTACAATCAGGAAAGGAACCATTTCGGATGGTCTCCCTGCAAAGTTATCGATCGTCGCACTTGCAGTTACTGCAAATCTACTTCTTGCACTTGTATGAAATCGTGGGAATCCGGATTCTTGGCACCAATTGGAAAAGGGAATGCCCGTTAAGATTCCAAAGAAGGACACAAGTGTGATAATTGGGAGGGTATCTACGTACTCCCGCACATTGCAAAGATAATAGCTTAAATAATTCCGGAATTCCTCAAAAACATCTCGAAAACTTGCTCGATAGAGAGTAGGCATGTTTCCCTCCGGATCCTATGCATTTACCACGTCAACCCCCTATGGATCATTTTGGAACAATGCGCAGAGAGCTTCGCTTCACCTCGATTTCATTAGAGCTTTCGATAGTGTGAACAGGAAGCGTATCTAGAGTACTCTATGCAAGAGGGAGGAGGGTCATTCCGGAGGAAATAATAGCTGTTATCAGAGCGACATATGACGGCTTAAAGTGTCGCGCGCTGTATCGAGGTAAAATCTCGGAGGATTCTAAGCGGAGTCCAATTCAATAAACTATGACATATTTCCTCAAACACCTTTGCTAAAGTAATGACATCTGTTTGCTCTGTCATGGGGTCATGGGCCTTGGCCAACTGGCTTTGAATTTAGAGAGAGAGGCAAGTGGAATTGAACTAAGGGTCATCGCTCTCCCTATCTGCATTAACCGGAAAAGCGTCGAAGGTGTCGATCAATTTGTATATCTAGGAAGTGTGGTTTCCTGCACCGAACTGGATGCTGCCCAACGCATTAACAGCACTAGATGCGCTTTCGCTGCTTTGTCTAAAATTTGGAAATGCAGTTATCTCAACCCCAAGATCAAGTTGGGACTGTTCTGTGCTAATGTTTTTTTGCTGTTGCTATATGGGAGTCGTACGGAAGGTCGCGGTTCAAATCTCGCTGGTGGCAGTGGGATTTGTATCGTGATTTGACGTCGGACACCAGTCGACTCAGCTGTGAATGAGTACCTGAGTCAAATCAGGGTAATAATCTCGGGCGAGCGCAATGCTGACCACATTGCCTCCTAGTGTACCGTTATGGTCTTGAATGAAGTGCTCTAAAACACTTCAAGGCCCTGATCCAACATGGATTGTTGCGCCAACGATTATTATTATTATATGGGAGTAGCACATGGAAAGTGCATCACAACATCTGTCTGTGACATATCATTAGAGCACACTACCCTGACACGATTTTAAAAAGTCGGCGCACAGGCCTGGCATCCATATACACCGTGATCGGAAGGCAGAAATGACAGTTTGTATTGGTATTGTATCTAGTTACATTAGTTAAATATGTACTTGATTTTGGTTTGCCATAAACTATCCCAAATTATGTCTACAGAAATGATAATAACGATTCATGCAATGCCTACTGCCATAGTATAACAAATTATAGATCCGTTGGATGGGGTAGAGGCTATAATAATTGCTAAATATATTGATCAAAAACAAATTTATCGGTACAAGGCCCCAATATTAATCTGATCTATTCTCTTAAAACAACCATATGTCATTATCATGACTAACAATATCAATTTAATGAATGCAAAACCATTACTAGAAGTAGGCCTCTCTTAGTTAAAGAAGAAATTTTATTTATTTAGAAAATTTTCTATCACTTATTTTTTTATATATTCGTACAAGTTTATAAGTTAGTATGTATTTTAGTAACCGGTACATAAGGGGCAAATTCTGTCTAAGATTTTACACTTAGGAACTTTCTAATTCAACATATGAAATTTTAGGGTCAATAAATACAAATACAAAATTAACGACTTATATAATGTTTAATATCTACTTAGCTAACCTGCTTCGCTATCCAAATAAATCTTCGTCAACTTGGACGTTTGCCAGGACTAAGATAAAGATCTTCTATTCCCAGATTTGCCAGTTGAAGATGAAATGACAGAACCGGCACCGGGTAATCTAAAGGTTGCAGATACCTTCATAAAAAATTAGCCCTGAAGTCGAGCGGACTGCCGTTGGAAAGGTGCTAAATAAATCGTGAAACCCGAACGGCCCGAATCAGTCGAATTTTGCTGATGACTTCCAAAAATTAATAAAAGATGTATTTCCTACTAACCAAGTAATTACAATACTCCCAAAACTTTCACTCTTTTTAAAAATTATGACAGCAAAAAACAATTAAAGGCACCTCTATATATATAACATAAAAAATTTCGGGCATTAAATGCCGACCATCAAAAGGCAATTTTTAATATGGCCTTCTTCTGTTTCGTGGAATTTCTTAAAGTGCACTCGCTTTTCAAAATGAAATACTTTGCATATTTTACTTACTGACTAATAAGAAACCACAAATTACTGATTAATTTGTTACTCTTGGTTGCTATTTGCATAATTTACTTAGAGATGCCTTCTTGAAGGAAAATGCCGGACCTCATTGCAAACTTGTTAGTTGTCTAAAGTTCAGAAAGTCCCAGCTTTAAATGTGAAGGCGTATCCAGTTCTGATTTGTAAACTAGAAGCCGCAGCATTTCATGACTTGGTAAGATAATGCGGTTCGACTATCATTCTTTGTTTTCTATAACGGATTTGCTTACAACTGAAAATACACCTTTTAATTCAGATTACCTTTATTTATTACTTTATTTATACTTTATTAACAAATTAATTTTATTTATAACGATTGTTTATTGCTAATATTTCATTTTATGTATAGCTAATTACTAATTTGAAATTAAATGTGTTTCAACTAATTTCTGAGAGATGTGAGCCTAGCTTTGCCAAGGTAGTAGTTCAGGCGTGTATCAGCAGCCAGCCTTTTCAGGACACTGGTCGGGTAGTGTGTATTGAACCGCGTTGCCCCGAGCGAGGGCTAATCTGTTCGTGAGTTCCGGGATTAGCTAAACGTAGGCCAGACTTCAGGGAACTGTGGTAGGGGCTTTGTCCCCGAGGGTATACCCATTCCAGACTATTGAGATCCGCTTCCTTGCCAATGATGCTTAAATGGCGAATAAAGAAAATATAAACGATGAGGGAGGGAATGAGGGAATAGTCGGAATGGAGAATGAGTTGGCTTCGTTTGTACGCAGCACAAAAATGCGACGCTCACCCCAGCACCCAGCAAAGGACGCAGCAATGGATGAAATACTTGACGAGACATCGGTATGCGCAAACATAAAAGAAGTATCGTAAAGTGATGCGGCACCTGCGATGGAGACAACAAAGCAGACAGTACCACGCAGTGTTGTCCTCGCAGAAAGCCGAGTGTCGACTATTCTCGCGAAAGCCGAAAAAGAAAGAATTATCAAAAAATGTGCGACAATTGTAGAGCGCATGCGGTCAATGACGTTCGTCCGGAAAGGGGTGAAAAACGAGCTGATAGAACAGGAAGAGTTCCTGGACAGAATTTCGTAATACATGCAGACATGGATTGTAATAGAATGCGCGAAAAGCAATAACAACCGTATCCTTCGCTGAGAATACCGCTAGCGCCAAACGGATCACAGACAACTCTGGGGAACTGGGAAGAAAACGAAAGAGAGAAGAGGCATCTGAAAGAGACTTCACTCAGGTATTTTCCAGAGCTCAAACGAAGAGGCAAGATGCCACGATACGCTGCATCATCATAATCTGCCTGAAATTAAGGTAAACACCAAGGATGAAGCACCAATCTGCCGGGAACCTGATAGAATGGCAACATGCTACAGATGAAATCAGGTAGGCGATAAAGCGAATACCTGCAAGGATAACGATACTTGCGTTCTATGAAGGGATCATGACGTGCCAGATGATAGCGTTGCGTACACTGCGGGCTCGGAGCTGTGTCCAGTTTTCAGAGCAAAACTGGAAAGAGCCAGGACGCGGTCAGCATGATCCGCATCTTACAAATAAATATGGACCGGAGTGCAATCGCTGACGAGTTGCTAGCGCAGTTTGCTGTGAAGGCCAAAGCGAAACAGTGCCGAGATGTGGACCCAGCTTCATGGCACCCTAACATATCCGGTACCACTGCCATCTGGGTTCGGAACACTGTCCATTTTAGGGTTCTTACCCAAGGCCGAAGAGATGGCTTTGCCTGGATTCGCTGTTTAAAAGTAACTTTTTTCAGTGTATATCTAACACCGAGTGAGACAATGCCAGACTTTCAACGCAGAATTGATGCTCTGGAGGACGCTATCTTGGGGACAAAGAGGAGGATCCTGGCCGAGGGTGACTTCAATGCCAATACGCTTCAATGGGGCATGCCCCACCCAAACTCCAGAGGGAAACAAATTTTCGAAATGGCGGCGAGAACAGAACTTGCAGTTTTAAACACCGGAGCCAACGTTCCGGCGCCTAGGCTACGAGGGAAGCATTCTCGACATGATTTTCCCATCGAAATCGCTGGTGCCGCTGGCGAATTCTAATAGAGTTCTCGACAAGCGACCATCACTACATTATCTTCAAAGTGGTTGACATAAACACTCGGTGTGCGCCACTCTGACCTCTTTCTGTGCGTGGAATGTCGCGAAAGCGAAACTCTTGGAACAGGTTGGGCCGCGCTAGAGGGTGCTGTTGGGGGCTGGGCGGGGATGAGCCGCCATAAATTCAGTTATAAACCTGATAATGATAGCCTGCGGAGCTTCCATGCCAATGGGGGCATTGAGACGGGCAAGCCTTCTATGTATTCGTAGACGGCGCAGAGCCCCGGAAAGAGTGTCACAAACGCCGCCGCTTGACACAATGTCTAAACGAACGGGAGGAGGCATATACGATAATGACAAAGTACAACCAAAAGGAAATTCTACAGTACAATAAACAGGATCAAAGCTCCCTAACTTGGTCGACGAGATGTATGGGGACCAGTGGTTACAAACTGGTAAACTGGTTCACTTAAGGCCGAGCAGATGGACCGATTTTACGAGCACTATTCCCTGCGCACCCTGTACCGGATGATGACGGCGGCGCAAAGAAAAAGAGTTGGAAGAGGCAGTCCTCTCTATGAAAAACAAGAAGACGCTAGAACTGGCGCATCGGCTACACCTACGCTTTCTTGAAAGAGGGTATTTTCCCTTCTCTTTGGAAGGTGGCGAGGCTTGCGCTGATCAGCAAAGGGAGAGGCAACCCTGAGTTGCCGTCTTCATACCAACCACTTTTTATGCTCCATACTGCTGGAAAAGTGTTCCGACTCTGCGACCCATATCAGCAACTATCTTGGTAACTTGAGTTTAGAGGTGACTTAGGTGCCTAGCTGCATCGGAAGCATGGGACTGGCTATTTCCTTACCCATTATCTACAGAAGATTGGAAAGCACGATTTCCTAATTGTGTGTTTTGCAATGGAGTTGTGGACGACACCTATCACACCTTTTTTCTTGTGGAAGGTAAACACAGGGGATCTCCCTCCAGACAACATTGCCGAGGAGAAGGTACCTGAAGATCCAGCAGGTTTCCCAGACCACCCGTTCTTGCCAAATTTCAGGACAATCGCTTTAGCCGTTTCCGAATAAATCGTATGAGACAGACAGACATCCAATAGATTTTAATGAGGTTTTGTTTCACACAAAACCTTTCATTTGATACCCCACATGATTATATTTGATGAAAAATAATGTACACCTCCCTTTTGCATGTATAGGGTCCCCCTTTAATTTGTCGTAGAATTATGTAACTCACGGTATGCGTGAGCGTTCACAGTTCCCACCTTTCCACCAAGTTTGGTGTCAATCGCTACGCTATAGACAGGCAACAAACCGATTTTAATAAGGCTTTGTTTAAAAATGAGAAAAAGCACTGAGGATCTGATGAACTCCGAAAGGTAATATTAATTTAATACCTTTGGTACTCAAAAATCAACACTAAATATCAGCTTTTGTAGAAGACGTGTGCTTTATAATTTGTAACGGTGTTTTCAGCTTCCTTTCGGAGTATTCTGATGCAGCCATTTTTGTACAAGCTTTGCAGTATGGAGTTATTGTTTTGCTGGAAATTAGAAGCCGAGGAGTGCGGGGGGTCGAAAGTGGTCATTTCTTCAACGAACCCAATCTCAAAAACTACTCAAACCAATAATCTGAAAAAAAAAATCAAGAAGCTGCCACTATATGGTGCCTAGGATCCGAAATACCCTTCATACCGATATCTTTTCAAATAAAGTTAATATATATTACTATAATGTGTATGTCCTCCTAGTATCACATTTTGCAAAAATATAGAATATAACATGATTCTACCAAGTTTGAAGGAAATTGCACTATTACTAACAAAGTTATAACAGGTCAAAGTTGCCGTTTCTATACAAATTTAAGACTTTGAATGTCAATATCACGCGAAAGTGGATATTCTCACATAATATATGCATATATTGCGTGCTAGGTTCTAATGAGGCAAATTCACACTCAAATCGCTTTATAAAAGGAATACACAAAACCTTTCATACCTAAAGCGCCCAGCTTCCAGTTTCCCGACTTGTTTTTCGTTACATCTCGCTGTTAATTTCTCTCCATACTTTTTCACGGTAATTTCGCTATATTATGTTAGGCGGAGAAAATGTCCTGGCCAAATTTTTCTGCTATTTTTGCAGTCATTATGACAATTGTATCCAGCGTATGCAAAGCAGTTTCTTGCGCTAGCATAAAGACTACTTTCTAATTTTCGAACAATTATGCCCTTTTCATAATCATCGAACACGCGTGGTCGTCCTGAACGTGTTTTGCCTACCAAATTGTTCGAACTTTTGTACTTTTGAATAACTTTCTACACAATAGAGTGTCTTCTAATTATTATTTTTGCAAATTTTTATATAATATTTCTCCCTTAGGAAGAACTTTTTAATTAAAATTTTAATGTTGTTTATTTACGCCGCTTTGCAAAAATGTATTCTTTTTTCACTAGCACATATTTGATCAAATTCATGACGTATAGCATTTAATGTAATTTTTATGTTTTTGCGTGATTGGAATTATAAGAATGACTTAAAGGAGTGGTGCACACTTACTTTTGTAACTCTACGTACAGTTGCATGTACATGCATATGTACATTTTAGGTAATAAGGAATGATTGTTTGTTTAGTGTGAGTATAATATCTGTCTGCAATATGTAAATATATTTTGCAGTAAAGAAACATTTTGAATTTTTTTTATATGTTTCTCCTATAAACACAAAGCATTCCGCTTCCGATATTCCGATTTGTTTTAATTGGAACACTGTTGCAGAATTGAAAAAAATTAATTATTTTTTTTAAGATGTAATTATTTTGTTTAGGATGTTAAATATAATAGTTAGTATACGTGCAAAGGCGCACAATAGTTCTTTAAGGACGCGGTGCGACTTCCACTTTACAGAATAATAATATGGGCAAAAGCGAAGTGAATCCGTCCAATGGTTTTCTTAAATTTTTACATCGCTTTGAGAAAAACCCATTTGAGAAAAGCGCATTTAAAGTTTCCACAAACTAAAAAGTATTCTAAGCTGAAGTTAAAGGCTGTAAAATCAAAACGAATTTAGATATGGACCCGAAATTTTATTCTGTTAAAATATGTAAAAATAAGAAAAAATCGAACGATAGAATTTCTCTTTATAGACTTTCCTGGCTGAATCATCCTCATCCATACGCCATGAGCCGGATTTTATCCACAACCGGACGGTCATGGTAGCGCTCGTAGACTTCGACTTATGTAGGCTACGGAATCGTCCATCCTCATGTAGGGGGCTAAAAATTCTTCAGAGGGTTGTTCTTTCGAACACGGCCAAGAGTTCGCAATTCTTCTTGCTAAGAACCCAAGTCTTCGAGGAATACATGAGGAGTAACAGCTTTGACCCTATGGTGAGACGTTTCGAGTGAAACAGTCTTTGCAAGCTGAAATAGGTTCTGTTGGCTGACAACAACCGTGCGCGGAATTCAGCATCATAGCTGTTATCGGTTGTGATTTTCGACCCTGGATGGGAGAAATTATCAACGTTGTATTCTCCTATCCTTATTCTTCGTGTTTGACCAGTGCGGTTTGATGTTGTTGGTTGGTTGGTTTTCGATGCTGACGTTGGCACCATATACTTTGTCTTTCCTTCATTGATGTGCAGCCCAAAATCTCGCGCCGATCGCCACCTGCTCGATCTGGATGAAGGCAATTTGTACGTCTCGGGTCGTTCTTCCCATGATGTCGATATCGTCAGCATAGGCCAGTAGTTGGGTGGACTTAAATAGGATTGTACCTCTTGCACATTGTACATCAGCATCACGGACCACTTTCTCCAGGGCCAGATTAAAGAGGATGCATGATAGGGTATCCCCTTGTCGTAGATCGTTGTTGATGTCGAATGGTCTTGAGAGTGATCCTGCTGCTTTTATCTGGCCTCGCACATTGGTCAGGGTCAGTCTAGCCAGTCTTATCAATTTCGTTGGGATACCGAATTCTCTCAAGGCCGTGTTTTACCCTGGCTATGCTATCATAGGCGGCTTTAAGGTCGATGAATAGATGGTGGAACTGTTGTCCATATTCCAACAGTTTTTCCATCGCTTGCCGCAGAGCGAAAATCTGATCTGTTGCTGATTTGCCTGGAGTGAAGCCTCCTTGGTATGAGCTAATGGTGTTCTGGGCGTATGGGGCTAACCGGTCTAGCAAAATAGAGGAGAATATCTTATAGATGGTACTAAGAAACGTGATACCTGTGTGATATCTCCCTTTTTATGTATGAGGCAGATAATGCCTCGTTGCCAATCGTCAGGCATTGATTCGCTGTCCCATACCTTGAGAACAAGTTGATGAACCACTTGGTGTAACTGGTCGCCTCCATATTTAACTAATTCGGCTGTAATTCCATCGGCTCCTGCCGAGTTATGATTTTTAAGCCGACGAATTGCATGGACTTTTTCTCCTATAATTGGTGGTAGCAATATCTATCCGTCGTCTTCAATTGGTGGGACCTCCAACTCGCCGATGTTCTGGTTGTTCAGTAGCTCATCAAAGTACTCAACCCATCGCTCCAATATGCCCATTCTGTCGGAAATCAGATTTCCCTCTTTGTCTCGGCACGATGAGCATCGAGGTGTATAATGTTTCATCCTGCTGACTTGTTGGTAAAACTTGGGCGCCTGGTGCGGTTGCTCCCTGTACTTTTCTAGTTCACAGCCTTATTGGTTCTCCCAGGCTTCCTTTTTCCGTCTGTGAAGTCGCTTCTCAGCTCGAAGGAGTTCGTGATAAGTCTCTGCGCGTGTCCACGTTCTTTGAGAGTGCAGCATTACTCGGTATGCGGAATTCTTCCGTTCCGTTGCTAACTTACATTCATTGTCAAACCAGCCGTTCCGACTTTTTTTGCGGCTGGGGTCAAGTATCTTTGCGGCCGTATCAAGTTAAGTTAGCTCCTAAAGTTTCTTAGTTTATTGTTTACAAGCTGTGGTGTCCATTATTTATGAATAAAAATGTCATTTTTTCAAAGATGTTTCTCTCATTTCGTGTTTTTTTGTGTAGTTGTTTTGTTTGGAAACCTCGATAGGAAAGCTAATAATTCCTTTATGTTCCAATGCTTCAGGAGATTGCATATTGCAGCCATTTTTGGAATCCGAATGGGCTCTGAAAGGCAAAGGCAAAACAGAATTGTCAATGAATGACACAAAACTTCAGCCATATCATCTTTATTTATTGAGTGGTTTGTAGAATATTCAAATCCTATAAAGAAACAAGTCGGGAAACCGGAAGCTTGTCGCTTCAGGTATAAACGGTTTTGTGCTTCCCTATGTGAGGAGCATAGCGTAGTTTTCCATTGGCTTATAGCATTGACCGGAGATATTGAAATCGCTCAGTTCTGGGCAGGTTACTGCCATTGCCAGAACAGAGCGATTTAAATATCTCGAGTCAATGCTATCAGCCAATGGAGAACTGCGTAATGAAATTGTTTCACGCATTAATACAACCTGGATGAAGTGGCATTCCCCAACTGGTGTTCTTTGTGATCGACGTATCAGCGCACGTCCCAAATCTAAAATTTACTGCAATGCCGTCCGTCTGCCGCTCTCTATAGTTCTGAGTGTTGGCCGACTATAAAGGACAATGAACGGCATCTTGCGGTAATGGGGACGAAGATGTTGCATTGCACTGGTGGCGTGATACGTTTTGATTACGTGTGAAATGAGAATATCCCCGATCGATATGGGTTTGCATCGATTGTGGAAAAACTGCAAGAGAGGCGTTTTCGATGTTGTGGTCACCTAACTCACGCTAACAAGAATTCAACAACTAGTAGTGTCAGAACATCGAAAGCAATGGAAAGCAACCAAAAAGCCGGCCAAAACAATGCTGGCTTGATACGCTGGACGGGGATTTAAAGGCCTCGCGATTACATCTTGATCAGGCATTTGATAAAATAAAATGACGAAAAAGATCACCACGAGCCGACCCCGCTTGTGAACTGAAGGCCGAAGAAAAAGAAAAGATGTGAGGAGCGACGAGTGCACGACAGTTCCGTGTAATATAGTTAAAAATTCCATTGCCCTCTATTTTCTAGAAAGCAATTTAAATAAATCTTTTGATAATGGTCAACTTCATGCGCTTCACGCTCTCAGTTTACTATTATTAGCAGATGCCAACAATTTAACCAACATCAAATATAAAAAAATGCGTGTGACAGACAGACAGACAGACAGACATTGAATCGATTTTAATAAGGTTTTGTTTTACACAAAACCTTAAAAAGTAGATTTCAAATTAATTTTGTTGATCGGCAACGTTCTAAGCCATTCTGACTCTTTAAAAGATCTTCACTCAAATGTTATAGTGATAAATGACAAAATTGAAGATTGCGATGATCAAACCACCATCTAGCCGGAGACGACAAAGAGGGGAGAGCTGTCCCAAAAACCGAAAAAGTTTGCAAAATTGACCGTGAAGGTCCGCCACAAATATTGAAGCTCCGTAGACTCCGTAGACACATCCTTGCACGCCTCGGTGCTAGTCAGGCTCGGAAATGTGAGGGATTCCTTTGAGCGGTTCGATCCCTCATGTGTCATTTTCACAAAAATTCACGTATCCTTTCCGGTGCGTGGGTCCAGACCGGATCCTGAATAAAGCTCAATCATGGGAATTCGCGTGCAAATCTGGAACTGATATATAAAAACAAGTCGGGAAACCAGCGTCTGGTATCAAAGGTTTTATTTATTTCTTTCATAAAATCATTTGATGGACATTTGTCCCATTAGTATCTAGCACGTAATATACGAGCATGCATATATTATGTGACTTCGTGCGATACTGACATTCAGTCCTGAATTCGACAAGTATTAACTTCGACCAATTATGACTTTGTTAGTAATAATGCGATTTCATGGTAGGATCATACTCATATATCATAGCATTCGCTGCTGCAATTTCGTGATTCTAGGATGAACTTAAAGGGGGTTTTACAGTCAATTACTAAAAGTTATAGTCATGTACTGTTATTAACTTTATTTCAACAGATATCGGTATGGAGGGTATTTCGGAGCCTAGGCACCAAATAGTGGCAGCCTCCTATTTTTTTCAGATTTGTCGGTTGGCTAGTTTCTGAGAATGAGTCCGTGAAAGAAATGATCATTTTCGACCCCCTGCACTCCCCGCACCTTTCCAAAAAATAATATAATTAAATAACCAGTATAGGTAAATTCAAAAAAAAAAAGTACACGAATGAAAAAATAAAATAATGGTTTGGAAATGAAAGAAAAAAAAAATGAATAAATAAAATAAAAGGAACCACTCTTGATAAAGGAAAACAAGTAAAAAAAAATATTAAATAAATACCTCACCCAGAGCTGCGGTGGTCACATTTTCTTTTTCTAATAAGTTTCCTCAATTACTAACAAAACTAACGAGTAGAAAGTGTTCAATAATGTAACGAAAAAAAAAATAATAAAATAATAAATTTCGAATCGACCTAAACTTCTTAATGCTCCGACTTGGAGATTTCAATCAAATCGGTGTGGTTACACTCTCGGAGGACGCTTCAATTTTTCTTTATCTTTCTCGTTTAAGCGCTTCTTTATAAAACTCCTTAAAAATGTGAATTCAGCATGAAACACGTCAAGAAACCAAATTTTCAATTACTGTCAGTACGGGTATTTCCGGGTCTTGGCGGACGCGAAACAGTCTAGTTACCAGCACAGTTGTATGCGGTTAGCGAGACTAAACTGTTTCTCGCGAGTCCTCCCGTTACTGTGAGTTCGCACCGCTTGTGGCTGTGAAAAATAAATACGCACATTTGAATTATTTATGAATAAATTGAAGATACGCTTGCATGGAGCACATACCTATCCTAGTCCTGGATGGAGCCGACGGCGGATTCTCCTCGGCATGGACCAGCATAGCAAACACAATTCAAGTATTAGCAAGCGAAGGCATAACTTTTCCTGGTGCACACTCCCGAACGTGGAAGACTACGCAAATTATACTTTCACTGTCCGTAAAATTCCGTGCGCAGAGCTCTTTCCGTTATCAGAAAAATCAGAAAAAGTCAGTCGCCTTAAGTTGCAGTGCACGCATTCCCCTTCAATGGACCTCCCAGGGTTTACATCTGATGTTCTCTAATCACCACAATAAAAACGAAATCAAAATGCAACCCAACGAACTAAAATTTATTTTTAAAAGCTCCCGTTTCTGTAACTTGCGATTTTTTTTTGTACAACCTCTAATAATGAAGCATCCAATTCAGCTCTTCTGCACACTGTCCTTTGGCATCTGGTCAACAAAATGTGACCAAATGTTCCGCTACGTACTGAATCCATGGTGCCGGGTTCTAAATCAATCAATACGGCTCGTAGCAGGTATTTACCTCCGCATGTCCACCGTAGATGATTTTTAAGAACTTTGGCTCCATCTGTTGACCGCTTAGATATGAAAAATTTCACTTCTTTTTATTTATTTCACTTCTTTTGATTTATTCTCGCAAAATTAAAAATTTACTCACGACTCACCCACTTTCTCTCACCAGACCCATTTAACAAATGACAACCGCCGGTCCAGCTCATCGCTCATAGATCAGCCGATCTAGCCCCGCTAATTTCGTTCCCGGTCCATGTCGGCTCAACGTCAACAGCAACATACACGGGTACTGAAGTGTGCGGCAGGTTACTCCCCTCAGCCACGAAGAATCGCCTGCCTGCACCTAATAATGTGCAATAGGAGTGATTTTATAAAAAATAAAATTTGAAATGGTTTAAGTGAAATTGAACTATGAATTTTAAGGGAAAGGGACCAGTGGGTGGATTGTTTAAAACATAAGACCATTTAATTAGTTGATTGATCGAGGGGTATAGTCACAGCATTTAAAGTTTATGACGCTCGTCAATTATCTTTCGTATTATCTAAACTGTTGATCAATATCAAAAGAGAATGTTAATATCGCTCGTTGGATTGTTAAAAGAAATTGGTCCTTCAACCTGAAGAGCATGGTGGAAAGAATGCCTTCCTGTTCTAATTTCAGATTCGAAAAAGCTTCCATCTGTTCTGATGAAATTCGAAAAATTGCTAATGTTGCCCACAGAGTAGGAGGAAAAGGATTTAGCGTTTTGAGGAAAGAAGTAGTGGAAGGACTTATTCCTCCCTGCTTAGTAATTTTCACAGTCTCGTCTAGATTTATAATCTCTTTTCAGGTAACATGTCTACCGATACCAATTGACTATCACTAACGCAACGTCATCCGATGTCGCTCGAAAACTTCTAATTACCCTTGGGATACATATGCTACATAATAGTGAAATGCTTCTTCTTGATTTCTTGGTAATTAATGCCACAGTCCAGAAGTGCTATAAAGCAAGTTCGAGCTAATGACGCAAGAAAACAACACTATTATAATGATCTAGATCCACCAGTATTTGCTAGCATTTGCCTGTAATAGTCCAGTAGTTTCAAGCCAGCCTTAAATATTCCAAATTAGTTCGTTCGATACTGTTTTAATCTCCTGTGCGTGCTTTGCTACAACTGCTGGTAATGGCAATTGCGAAACCATCTCTTTTACTCTTTTTGAAAGGACTGACGTAAGAATCCATTGTACATGATACTCCAGACCCCCCGCTGATCACTCATTATCAATTTACGCTTTCTTCACTCTCGTCCTTCCGCTCCTCATCCGAAGCATTTATCATTAGTTAATTTCTAAAATATAATCAAATGCCTTGTTCTCAAAGACAAGAAAATGGGGAGTGTTTACAAACTTTGTTTCCCCATGGCTTTAGCATTTTTAAGGTTTTGTGTGAAACAAAACCTTATTAGAATCGATTCGATGTCTGTCTGTCCGTCTGTCTGTCTGTCTGTCTGTCTGTCTGTCTGTCTGTCCGTCTGTCTGTCTGTCTGTCTGTCTGTCTGTCTGTCTGTCTGTCTGTCACACCCGATTTATTCGGAAACGGCTGGACCATTTGTCACGAAAATCGGTGAAAGTATATAATCTGGTGTTCCCTTTACATGCAGTAACTGGCGCCAACTTGTGTTAAGTTTAAGGGGGGGCTCCCCATACATGTGAATGGAGGCTGCAAATTTTTTTTTCACAGAATGTAGCCATGTGGGATATCAAATGAAAGGTCTCAATTAGTACTTTTCGAAACTGGTTCAATATTTGATGTTGAGTGAAACATAGGGGAGTGAGGGCTCAAAATATGACCCCCAAAAAGTGTAACAGGTCTCGTTCTCAGAACCTATCCAACCGAAAAATCTGAAAAAAATCACAGTGGTGCATCCCTACGAAATCTAGGCCTCAAAATATATCCGGTTCCGATATCTGCACAAATAGAGTTAATAATAGTATATTTCCACATTTTAGAAATTCACCCGGCACCCCCCTTATATTCATCCCAGAACTACAAAATTTAACATGCATATAAAGAAGAATATAATGCACAAGTTAGTCAAGTTTGAAAAAAATCCAATTATTATTAACAAAGTTATAGGGGGTGAAACTTCACATTTTTTTGTGAATTTTGTGCACTCTACAACCTGCATGACGTCATCATCACATATCAATTCGTCAATACCACACGGAGTAAGTTCGTATGAATTGGGTGGAAAAGAATTATTTTGTTTTAGTTCTTTAATCATTTGTATATGAATATCAATTATTCCAACGAGACATGTGTGTATGTAGGTATATAGTATATGCGTACTAATGAACTTTGTGGGTGGAGCCTAATTCAGATAGATATAAGAAGTAAATCGGAAATATGGGTACGATCAATTTATATACGTGCCTATATGTGTACAGTATTCGAAAATAGGGAGTTTGTTTGTTTAGGGTGAGCGTAACATCTACGGCTGTAATATGTACGTATGTCTCGCAGTTTTGTAGCTGTATACGGGTAGAAAAATGTGCGTTGAAATTGCTTAGATAAGATGAACACAAAACCTTTATACCCGAAGCACGAGCTTCCGGTATTCCGACTTGTTTTCTAGTGGATATCATGTGATATTTTGTAACAATAAATTCAACCGTTTGTGGACCAATTGATTGTATTATACATGGTGTATGTCAGATAGACAAAGAAAATAAATAAATATGCACATTATGTAAACATGCATATATATTCCAACGTTCTGCATATGAGTTACATACCACACATACTGGAAAAGTGAATGCTTAATTAGTTATCCACATATTCTTTTGTGACTAACAGAGACATCTGTTCGCAGTTCATATGTATGCATACAGCAGGTCAAATTAAACATTTTCTTGATCTAATTGCGATATAATATTTTAATAGTATTAATTTGCATATATTCGCAATTAGTGGTAAAAATTGCAATAGATTGAAAGTAAATTATTTAGCGCTTACTATCTAACATGCAATACGTTAGAATATTAATAGGGAAGGACTGGTTAACTACCCACGAACATCTTTTCAAAAGACTTTTAAGTAGTGTTAAAACTGCAAAATACCATCGATGTACCTAATAAATGACGAGGTTTTACCATTTGATATGAGATAATATGAGATATGATACTTTTTATTCCAAAAGAAGTCACACTGAAGTTTGAAACCGGAGGCTTAATTATAATAGTATAAATAATGGCTCGAAAATTACAAAGTATAGTCCCCGAATCTTTCAAATATAATACATTCCGATGTTGAATCAAATTAAGAATTTTATCGTTAGGCTACACAGGATAATGAGCAACTTAAAATGTGAAACGCATGTATACTTCATTCTAAATAATATTACACTCGTTCATGTTTCATACATTCCCTCCTCTCATCAATGAAATGACTTAGTTTACTGAGGCGCTCAAAAGGACCCCCGTATTTTCGAGCTGGGCTAGCACAGAGGCGTGAAGCGCGTGTCGCCGGGATACTTCAACGCAGCTTCTGTATTTACGGGCGGGCCCCCATAGTTCTTCACTCTCAGTCCAGTCTGACCAGCAAGGAAAGCGATAATAAAATTTAACCGCTCAAATTTCAGCAAAAGGGTATATGTATTTTGATATTTCTGTTAAAAAAGAAAAAAAAACAACGCAAAACAAACACAAAATTGGTTCTGAACTTAATCCGGTCTTCAGGATTAGACATTTTTTAAAAAACACCCTCTTTAAGCTTCATCCGTCCCTCATTTCCCCACACATTAAAGTTCCTCGCGTATCAAATTGATACCCCATAGAAAGTAGACGTGTTTCATGCATTTTTATTTATTTTTATTTGAAAAAATAAAATAAATAATAAAATATTTCGAAAATATTTTATTTAAAAAAAATTGAATTCAGTTCATAAGTATTTATTAAAAAAAAAGTCGATTTTCGCAAAAAACTTTCAATCCCGAAATGTAAAAAATGAAAAAATGAGTTAAATTATAGTTTATCAATGCAGTTTGTGCATAGTTTGAAATGATGTGCATTGCAAACATAAGTTATACACTTATCACAGCGATTGCTGTATAAATTTTTGTTGTTTTTATATTCGCAATGTGCACAACGACTTCGTTTTCCTGCTGACGGAGCATGCGTGAGTTTTTGAGAATTTGGTAAATTCGATTTTCGCGATGCGTTTGTCGTTGATGTTGGCGCTGCTGATGTTGATGTCGTTGGTGATGATGATCTTGATGAAATATTCTGAATTTCATCTATAACAGCATTTGCATTTGGTGTTCGAGGACGAGTTTTTCTGTTCGCAATATATGGTGTAACTAATTGCTTTCCGAGCTTCACTAAGTACAAGCGGCGGCGATACTTTTTTTTCTCATATTTCCAATCTGCGTTGAGATGAATAAATATTACGAAACTGTTGTATGCTGAAGTATCAAGGATGTTACAGAAAAGGGCTAATGGCCAACGATTCACCTTGCGTTTGCAGCGATAAGTGCCTACGAGTTTATCTAGAGAATCAACACCACCTTTCGTCGCATTATAGAATCGAATAATTTCCGGCTTTTTTTGTTCGTCGTTAGCCACACTTTTCTGGTCATGAAGTGTACTAAATAGAGTGACAAAACGATTCTTTTTTGGTACGTAAGAAACCATTGTGCTGCGCAAACCATGATCGAACACAAATTCGGAATGATATACTGGTTTGTTTTTCATTTGCAGCAGCAATGGTGGAATTTCTTTTCGATTTTTTCTGATCGTTCCAATCAACTTGTTTTGTTTCTTTTTCAATTCTAGTGCCAACTGCCGTGAAGTAAAAAAATTATCTGTTGTGATGTTACGACAACTCAGTTGATTGCTTAGAGTCAGAACAACTTTTTGGCCTTGATTTACTCCTGCTTTACAATTTCGATCGCGACCCGTATATACTTCAAGATTCCAAGCATAATACTTGCATCGCACAAACACCATATTTTGATACCGTATTTATGCGGTTTTGATGGTATATATTGTGTAAATGGGCAGCGACCGCGAAATGGTACAAGTTGTTCATCTACTGTAACGTTTTTCCCAACAGTGTAACACATTTTCAATCGATTCACCCATTTGTCGTAAACGTTTCGTATTGGTGCCAATTTATCTCTTGATCGAATTTCCTTTCTCTGTTCTTTGTCATCGAAACGAATGCATTCATTTATTAATTTGAATTTTTTCAAAGTCATTGTGGCGCGGAAGATTGGTGGTCCTGTTTGGTCATCCCACAATTCATTTATACATTGCCCATGCGATCTGTACACGCCAGCTAATATTAGCAAACCATAATAGGCGCGCAAAGAAGCAATATCAACTGGTAACCAAAGTTCCTTGTATTTTCGAGGTCCATATAAATTTGTCATTTCAACTATTGTCTTTTCGATTGGTTCCATGAATAATAGAAAAGACGACAAAATATCAGTACATCGTGACGACGCAAACAAAGTTCGACCTGTTCAAGCAAATATCACAAGCATAACAAGAAGAAGTAGAATATGAAGAAAAATTTACCAGGTGTTTCATGTAGAGCAAATGAAGCATTAGATCTATTCGGCAATTGTGGCGGCGGCTCGAAATAATAACAATATTTTCCATCTTTCGATAACACAAACTCCTTCGGTTCAGAACAAGTAGTTTCATGTTGCTGTGGTTCATTATCTACAACATCGTCGTCTGACTCGTATTCACTACTTTCATCATTTTCACCCGGTTCTGGTAAATATTCTTCGTCGTCACTACTAGTTTCAAATGGATCAAAATCACTTTCTTCCTCGTCGTCTTCACGAGGATCGAAATCAAATAAATTCGACATTTCGACAATAAAACGCGAAAGTGAACACAAAATACGCTTGGCAAGCAGACAGAACTGTGTTCGTTTGATAGCTACAAGAAAACAAATGTCGGTACTGTACCTCTGTTCCGAACACATAACATTACGTAGTATCAATTTGATACGCGAGGAGCTTTTACGTGACTTTTTTTATTGTGCCAATTGGGTGAAAAATAGAAAAGAAGGAAATATATTATCTAATGAATTTCATAAAAATATTCCTTGGGCCAAAAAAGCAGGTCAAAATATTAATATTACTACAAAATACAGAACGTGAAAGTAGCAATTCGTATCAAATTGATACGAGGGACGGATGAAGGTTAAGGTTTTGTGTAGAACAAAACCTTATTAAAGTCATCTGTCTGCCTGCCAGATAGATATCTGTCTGGAGAAATCCATCATGGACTTCTTCTTCATTCTGGTTGTTCTTTCAGTCACTGGTGCTTACGTTCGACGATACTGAAGACCCAAACAAAATTCACAACTTAAGAAATATCCTTAATATGAAGGTCGAAATAAAAGCACTGAGAAACGTCAAGAAAAGTAACACCCCAGTGCAAAAGATGCCAAAGTTTCAATATAGAAAAAATAGAATACTCGGAGGTGGTAAGGCAAGGTGCACTAACCAAAAGCATGACGATGGTAATCAAATACTGAAAACTATTTTAGATAGACTTGACATTTTAAATAGAAGACTTAACGAACAACAAATTTGTGAAGAGCTTAGCAGTATGAAGTAAAAAGACAAAAATATAGCAAGGAAACCAAATGACAAAAAGAGGGATTAAGTTGCTCCCCAAGTGGTTCGGTCCGTCACTAAGTGGGTGCGGGCTCAGGACTCCCAGCATCCTCAGCAAAAAAATACTAAATAAATACTAAATAAATACTAAAACAATTGCCAGAAAAGGGTTTAGTCAAATTATTGCAAATAGTTAATGTAGCTTTCATATTAAAATACGTCTCTCGACAATGGAAAGTGCCCGAAGTAATAACGGCCCCCAAAACAAGGAAGGAGACAAGTAAGTAGACTCGAATCGTATCGACCAATATCGCTACTCCCTACTACAGCCAAACTATTTGAAAGGCGTTAGAGATTGAAGCAAATGGTTGGAATCCAAATCTAATACCACCTCACTAATTCGGTTTCCGCGAAAAACTCTCCATAATCTAACAGGCACAGTTGTATAAATTGCATAGGGACCTCCCAGAAGAATTTTTCGATATCTTAAAATCATATGTATCAGAGCGCCTATTCTGAGTGAAATACGAAGGAACCTACCCTGAACTGAAAAAAATTGCAGCTTGGGTACCGCAGGGCAGTGTCTTGCACCCAACACAGTTTCTTCTGTATACCAATGATATACCTTGTTGTGAAGAAGCCAAAATAGCGATATTTGCGGGTGACACTGCTATCACTACCACGGCTAAAACTACGGAAGAAACAAAAATAAAGTTACAAACAACTATTGACAACATTGTAGAATGGACCAAGAAATTTTCCGTTTCTTCATACTTTTCTCTTGAGCGAAAGCAAATCAACGTACATTAATTTCACAAACAAAAAAGACAATTCAGCTTGAGTCATTGTAAACGCACAAGATGTGACACAGGCGAGTGAGCTCAAATATTTAGGTATAATGCTAAGCTCAGCTGGAAAAGACACATCCTGAGAAAGAAGGACGAGGTAAATATCATATACAGTCGCATGTACTGGTTTTTGGGGATCCCCAGCAAGCAGATCCTAAGGCCGACATGGACGTACCGCATCCAGCTCTGGTGCTGTGCCAAAAAGAATCAAACCTGAAGGTCATACAAACGTTCCAAGATAAAATACTTCGAAATATAGTAGACGCTCCTTGGTTCATTCGTAATGAGGATCTGCATAGGGACAGTTGGTTAATGAAGTCATCAAAGGCCAAGCAATTTAACATATAATATAATAATTGTTGGCGCAACAGTCTATATTGCATCAGGGCCTTGAAGTGTGTTAGAGCACTTCATTCAAGACCGTAACGGTACACTACAGTACACTGTAGAAGGCAATGTGGTCAGCATTGTGCTCGTCCGGTCACTCAGATACTCATTCGCAGCTGAGTCGACTAGTATGCGACATCCAGTCACGATAACAAATCTCTTTGCCACCAGTGAGATTTGAACCGCGACCTACGACAGCCCATACTAATAAACATAGCCACACTCAAATAGACTGCGTGCGCTATTATAATGAGACGACTAAAAAGAGTATAAAGAGGACTGATCACTGATCACTGATTTTTTTCAAATTTTTCGGTTGGATTTCTGAGAGCGAGACCTGTGTCACTTTTTGGGGTACACATTTTGAGCCCTATCTCTCCTATGTTTACCATATCAGAAATAAAACTAATTTGGGAAAGTACTATTTGAGCCCTTTCATTTGATACCCCACATGACCATATTCTGTGAAAAAAAACTCACACCAAATGGTATCACTCGCCCACGTAAAAGGGGATACAGACCACATATTGTCACCAATTTTCGTGACAATCGGTTGAGCCGTTTTCGAGTAAATCGGATGTGACTGACAGACAGACGGACAGACGGCTCTGCCTTCAGGACTGTTTCAGATGATGCAGCATTCGTCATCTCTAGAATGATGCCGATTAACATCTTGGCAGATAAGATGGTGAACATATACAATGCCAAGCCAATTTCTTCCTTATTACAGACGAAGAACGCTGAGAGGGAGAAATCCATAAGTAGATGGCAAGAGCGGTTGGAATGCTCGGGAAAAGGGCGGTGGATTCACAGGCTCATTCCGGCCATCAAAAAGTGGTTGGAGAGACGACACGGTGAGATTAATTATAATCTCACCCAGTTTCTCACGGGGCATGGAGGATATCGCCAATACCTGCACAGGTTTAAATTGGAGACCTCACCCGACTGTCCAAATTGTGATGGAATCCCAGAGGACCCAGAGCATGTATTCTTCCACTGTCCGAGATTTGTGGAAGAAATGAGGAAGCTAGAGGACACTCTAGGAGAGGCGCTGGTACCAGAAAATCTGGTGCCAAAAATGCTAGCACATCAAGGAAATTGGGATGCGGTCAACTCCATGATCGCATCTATCCAAACCAAACTGCGAAAGGCAGAGGAGAGGAGAAAAGCGCGGTCACGTGCGCCGCGCATAGAAGAAAGGTGACTAAGCTAGAATGAGCTGACTCCGCCCCGTGATGTACTACCTTATGGTGGTTCCGCGCGGCAGGGAGGGAGTCGGGGGTGGTTTTAGCGGGTAAAAATCCCACACGCTGGTGTGTCCCCTGACCAGTGTTTTTTGAAGATTTCTCCTCCTGTAAAAAAAAAAGACGGACAGACAGACAGACAGACATTGAATCGATTTCAATGAGATTTTGTTTCATCCTAGATCACTCTCTAAGTTTTTCCTTGAGCTTTTAGATCTGAAATCATGTTCTGCATAGTCGGCTACGCATTCACACATACAGATAGCAAAATCAGGTGATTCATCCAAACCGAACGTATAGAGGTTGTCCCTGTACCCACTGTGTCCGCTTAACAACTGATTTAAATTATAACTCATCCCAGCGTGGTTCCTTTGTAGCTCACATGCTTATAGTCCTAACTGTGATGGGCTTAAGACGTCTGCTTAGTTGTCGCTCATTTCTCTTAAGATGGTAAAATTTACTGTCACAACCAGCACCAGCGTTAATAATACGGACTTAAAATAAACGTCAAGTTTTCGCTTATGTCCATAGATAACTTTGTTTTTTAAGATCATTTTCAATTAAACTCAATAAAAAATTAAATCTTTTCTTATTCTTCCTAGAGTTCTTAAAATACTCCACAGGATCACAATCTTTCATTTTCAGAAATGTCACTTTAAAATAACGCTTTCACTAAAATTCCACCACCCGAACACGAGAGCTAAAACCCCTAACTATGTCGGACTTCAGCCGTCTTAAAGAAGTAGTGGGTAAAGTGGAGAAACAGAAAAAGACGGAGATGGTGTAGCGTCCGTAAATTAAATTGCGATCGAAACACTAATGGTTATTTTAAAGTGACATTTCAAAAAATGAAAGGTTGCGATCCTGTGGAATTCTTTCAGAGGTGTAGAATAAATAAGGCTAGATTTCATTTCTTATTGAATTGGATTGAAAGTGTGCTCAAGAAGAATTCAGTAGCAACACTAATTTCAAAACAAAGCAGAGTCTTCCATGGACGCTAGTGAAAACTTGAGGCACATTTGAAGTTCGTATAGTTAACGCTATTGCTGATCAAGTTTTGACAGCAAATTAAAGAACCTTAAGACAAAGGAGCGACAACTTTGCAGATATCTTAAGTCCAATATAGTTGGGGCTAAAGACTGAGCGAAAGACAAAGCACTGAGCGAAAGTCGAAATAAGTTGAATGTAGTTTACTCGATGCATTCCCATACAGTGGGAGAAACTTCAAGACGACTTAAATCCACCATAGTTTGGGCTTTCGTTGGGCATAAGCCTGTGTGTCCACCGAACATTCTTCGACCTCATTAGCTCAATTTGTTTGCTTAAACTCGCTTCCCGCTTCTCATGCAAACGTTTTGCTTCATGGGCTAAAATATCCCCGCAATCACATATATAGGTAGGTAGGTAGGCGCAGGATTTTAGGAGAGCGCTGAATGTTATCTACGACTTTCTAAGATCTTTATCGCTGATGTCCACTTGCAAACTATAAACTGCTGAACAAAGAAAAATCACATTTTTGTATCTACAATTTTTTGCATGTTTTGTATTTTTCGAAAGTATTGACACTTAAGTATTGTATTAGCAGAAAAACACATTCCGTGCTCCTTCTCCTGCTTTGACTTTTCAAAAGAAACAAGACTCAACGTCGAGTGAGATTGCATAAGAGTGATTTTTTTGCGGATCAAGAGATCTACTCTATGATGCAGGTACAACGACATTTTTGAACGTTAAGTTGTAAATTTCTCCGAAACTCTCCAACCGATTTACTTGACATTTTAAACACTTATTCAAAATTTGTGTGGACCCCTACCACAATCAAGTTAATATATAAAATTTTACAATTTCTGGACAATAAAATGTGTAAAAACGCAATGTTTTGCATGATAGGTATTGAGGTAGGGACGATAGCCACTTATTAAATGATCATAAAGCCATTTAATCACCACTTAAACTAAAGATCTTCAAAGTGCAAGTGAACTACCGTTCTGTTAAAGTCTTTTGTTTATAACGTCATAATTATTTATAGATAGTGTAATATTAACAAAATAATATTTTTTTATTATATTTCAAGAGTGCAACCCAAAAGGAATTGCATAATGATGCACAATTCAGCAAAACAAAATCACAAAAATAACTTTGTTTTTGGTCGAAATACTTGGAAAACGAGTTAAGTATTAATGATGCTATGCCATGATATTTTTAATGACAGTATGTTCATTATCTTGTGTTGATAACATGCCTATAGACGTCTGTCGAACACAAAACTCCATATAAAACAAAGTTCAAATATGGCAGATCTACAGGCCGACTATCATAGAATTAATTTTGGCTATCAAGTTTCGATAAGAGTTGACTTAGTATTTTCTCAATAGCGACATCGAGTATCCCAGAATTGTCGCTTGTTTCAATTGAAAGGAGAGTTTAGGCTACACAAACTTGTCAGTCTGCATCTAATCTAAATGAAATAATTACAGCCGAAAAGTGTCACTTCACAACAAAATTATGAGGATAACATGTGTAATTATAGGTTTAATCTCGTGCCAAGGTGGTTTCATTCCATTTTTTTGGAAATTATTTTGCAATTGCAATTTTTTCATCATCATCATCATCAACGGCGCAACAACCGGTATCCGGTCTAGGCCTGCCTTAATAAGGAACTCCAGACATCCCGGTTTTGCGCCGAGGTCCACCAATTCGATATCCCTAAAAGCTGTCTGGCGTCCTGGCCCACGCCATCGCTCCATCTTAGGCAGGGTCTGCCTCGTCTTCTTTTCCTACCATAGATATTGCCCTTATAGACTTTCCGGGTGGAATCATCTTCATCCATACGGATTAAGTGACCCGCCCACCGTAACCTATTGAGCCGGATTTTATCCACAGCCGGACGGTCATGGTATCGCTCATAGATTTCATCATTGTGTAGGCTACGGAATCGTCCATCCTCATGTAGGGGGCCAAAAATTCTTCGGAGGATTCTTCTCTCGAACGCGGCCAAGAGTTCGCAATTTTTCTTGCTAAGAACCCAAGTTTCCGAGGAATACATGAGGACTGGCAAGATCATAGTCTTGTACAGTAAGAGCTTTGACCCTATGGTGAGACGTTTCGAGCGGAACAGTCTTTGTAAGCTGAAGTAGGCTCTGTTGGCTGACAACAACCGTGCGCGGATTTCATCATCGTAGTTGTTATCGGTTGTGATTTTCGACCCTAGATAGGAGAAATTGTCAACGGTCTCAAAGTTGTATTCCCCTATCCTTATTCTTGTTCGTGTTTGTGTTTGACCAGTGCGGTTTGATGTTGTTGGTTGATTCGTCTTCGGTGCTGACGTTGCCACCATGTATTTTGTCTTGCCTTCATTGATGTGCAGCCCAAGATCTCGCGCCGCCTGCTCGATCTGGATGAAGGCAGTTTGAACGTCTCGGGTGGTTCTTCCCATGATGTCGATATCGTCAGCATAGGCCAGTAGTTGGGTGGACTTGAAGAGGATCGTACCTCTTGCATTCACCTCAGCATCACGGATCACCTTCTCGAGGGCCAGGTTAAAGAGGACGCATGATAGCGCATCCCCTTGTCGTAGACCGTTGTTGATGTCGAATGGTCTTGAGAGTGATCCTGCTGCTTTTATCTGGCCTCGCACATTGGTCAGGGTCAGCCTAGTCAGTCTTATTAATTTCGTCGGGATACCGAATTCCCTCATGGCCGTGTACAGTTTTACCTTGGCTATGCTATCATAGGCGGCTTTAAAGTCGATGAACAGATGGTGCAACTGTTGTCCATATTCCAACAGTTTTTCCATCGCCTGCCGCAGAGAGAAAATCTGATCTGTTGCTGATTTGCCTGGAGTGAAGCCTCTTTGGTATGGGCCAATGATGTTCTGGGCGTATGGGGCTATCCGGCCTAGCAAGATAGTGGAGAATATCTTATAGATGGTACTCAGCAACGTGATACCTCTATAATTGCTGCACTGTGTGATATCTCCCTTTTTATGTATGAGACAGATTATGCCTCGCTGCAAATCGTCAGGCATTGATTCGCTGTCCCATACCTTGAGCACAAGTTGATGAACCACTTGGTGTAACTGGTCGCCTCCATATTTAACCAATTCGGCTGTAATTCCATCGGCTCCTGGCGACTTATGATTTTTTAGCCGATGAATTGCACGGACTGTTTCTCCTAAACTTGGTGGTGGCAGTATTTGTCCGTGGTCTTCAGTTGGCGGGACCTCCAACTCGCCAATGTTCTGGTTGTTCAGTAGCTCATCAAAGTACTCAACCCATCGCTCTAATATGCCCATTCTGTCGGAAATCAGATTTCCCTCTTTGTCTCGGCAGGATGAGCATCGAGGTGTATAAGGCTTCATCCTGCTGACTTGTTGGTAAAACTTCCGCGCCTGGTGCGGTTGCTCCCTGTACTTTTCTAGTTCACAGACTTGTTGGTTCTCCCAGGCTTCCTTTTTCCGTCTGTGAAGTCGCTTCTCCGCTCGACGGAGTTCGTGATAAGTCTCTGCGCGTGCCCGCGTTCTTTGAGAATGCAACATTACTCGGTATGCGGCATTCTTCCGTTCCGTTGCTAGCTTACATTCATCGTCAAACCAGCCGTTCCGACTCCTTTTGCGGCTGGGGCCAAGTATATTTGTGGC
The DNA here is from genome assembly GCF_905115235.1 of Hermetia illucens. Taxonomy (NCBI): domain Eukaryota; kingdom Metazoa; phylum Arthropoda; class Insecta; order Diptera; family Stratiomyidae; genus Hermetia; species Hermetia illucens. Next base: position 91,254,804 of record NC_051849.1, on the reverse strand, counting down.
CGTATCCATGATAACGTTCTTCAGGTGGTTGTGAAGATCATTAGTTGATGCTTCATCTCCAGGTCCTCTATTGACTGCGGTTATTGCGGCATCCATTTCCCTCTTATAGGTGTCGCGGAGGGTTGTGTTGTGGATGGCTTCAGTGTTCACTCTCACCTGATTGTCAGAGGGGATTCTAGGTGGTATTGTTATTCGAGCTCGGAGCACCATGCCAACGAGATAGTGATCCGAGTCTATATTGGCCCCCCTATATGTTCTGACATTCATCAAGGCTGAGAGGTGGCGGCGTTCGATCAACACGTGGTCAATTTGGTTGAAAGTGGTCCCGTCTGGAGAGGCCCACGTATGTTTGTGGACCGCTTTCCGCGCAAACCAGGTACTTCCAACAACCATTTCGTGTGACCCTGCTAATTGAATAGTCCGCAGTCCGTTATCATTTGTTTTTTCGTGTAAGCTATGGGAGCCAACGTATCGCCTGAATACGGGCTCCTTCCCTACTTGCCTGTTAAAATCCCCAAGTATGATTTTGATATCATATCTGGGACAGGCTTCGAGGGTTCTTTCTACTGCCTCGTAGAAGGTATCCTTCTCCGACTCTGCAGTCTCCTCTGTAGGGGCGTGAACGTTTATGAGGCTTATATTTTTCAGCACCCTATTGTTGCTCATTATTGAAATACGCGGCAACTTACCTAAACAAAAGTGTTTTTCGGGTGCCGCGCATTTTAAAGAAAAAAAATAAACGGATTTTAAAGTGTGGGGTATATCACGGTTTGCAAACTAGGGTTTCTAATGTACCATATAAACGTGAATATTAACCAAAATTTTAACTGACCATTAGTCTGCTATACCTGGTCCATTAAACTTGGTCAAAGGCTAGTATAGGTCCCAGGGCAAAACGTGGATTGGTACCCACGATGAAGCATAAAACCTGGGAAACCTCTGTTGAACCAACACCAAAAACTCTACTAACAAATCCTATCACCACCTCCACGTAGTAACCGCTGGGAACTCTTTCTTAACGAAAACCTGCAGCCGGAGAATATCAACTGGTCCTCCAGGTTGGGGGTTGAGTAGGGCTAACAACCCTACACGGAAAACAACCTGTTACGAAACCACAAAAGGAGCTTCGGATAGGATAGACTTTAAAACGACGAACCCGGCAACGACAACGGAATAACGATTTCCGCATTTTTTCATGAAACGTGCACTCCTGTACAGAGATGTTAAGACGACAATCCGCGTAACATTGTGCAATCGCGTGCACTAACGAACACGATCCAATCGATGTCGGTACATCAAAGAGTTGCGCAGAGCAGCGCGGTGCAGTGCAGCGCGTCCGATGTGGACCCGGCTTTAGGTGGAATCCGGCATCTACCGAGATTGTGACAAATCGTAACTAATTTCTAAGAAATGAACAAGTAGAGAAACCGGAAGCTGGACGCGTCAGGTATGAAAGGTTTTGTGCATTTCTTAGTACGCAACACGTAATATATGCATATATTATGTGAGAGTATCCACTTTCGGGTGATATTGACATTCATAGTCTTGAATTTGCAAAGTGGAAACAACTTTCACATATTGTAACTTGGTTAGTAATACTGCGATTTCCACCAAACTTGGTAAGATCATGCTCTATATTATAGCCTATATTATTGCAATTTCGTGGTGCTAGCCGTTTGCTAAAAATTACAGTAATATACTATTATTAACTTTATTTGAACAAATATCGATATGGAAGGTATTTCGGAGCCCAGCCTCCTGATTTTTTTCTGATTGTTCGGTTGGGTAGTTTCTGAGAATGGCCCCCTTAAAGAAATGATTGCTTTCAACCCCCCGCACTCCCAACTTTTCCAACAAATGTCAAAACTAATACCGGCTTCGAAGAGTACTAACCGAGACATTTAATTTAATATCCCACATGACTATGTGATGAAAAAAAAATCTTGGTATCAATCGCTATAAACGTCTCCGAGAAAAATGCGTGTGACGGACGGACAGACAGACATTAAACCGATTTCAATAGATGTGTTTACACAAAACCTTAAAAAAGCGCTTTGAGTGGCCAGCGTGTCAGTATATAGTAGCTTATAATAGATAATTTTAGTAAGATCAATTTTTATCTGTATGGAAAAAAACATTTTTACATTAGCCGAACAATTTCGGTTGATACTGAAACCATTTGTGGAATGTTAGCCTTTAGATTTTATGATTACAACAATCATGTTCCCATAATCACCGCATACATATATCTACACTAGGTTATTATTATTATTATTATATTACTGGTTATAGTGTACCTATTGATCATAGTATCTCAAGCAGGTCTATAACCGTTAGGAACTTTAGTACGTTCCCTACTTCCAGATCTGTCAGCTTTGCACTAGTATTAAGTGTTCTCCCAGATGCCTCGACCTACTTTGCACAAGTGCCGGACACTGTTCCAGGACGTGTATAGAGGTTTCGTCCTCCTCCCCACAAAACCTGCAGACAGTGTCCGTAAATATCCCTAGCTTCCCTAGGGGAAAGTCAGGGGACAAGGGCCAGTGAGAATTCCCACTATGATTCGGAGGTTCTTTTTGGTGAGGTTTAAGCAATCCTTTGTGCGTATGGGTTCGTATCCCCCAATAAGCACCCTGGACTGCTCCATCCCTGGTAGGCCCGCCCAGTATAGTTCCCTCAACCGTTCCTCTTCATTTCTTAGATTCATAGCCATGAAATCGTTTCCGATTCCACAGAAGGGTTCTGGCCCGTGTAAAGGCGTCCCTGCTCCCTTCTTGGCTAGTTCATCCGCTGCCTCGTTGCCTTCCAACCCAGCATAGCCTGGAACCCAAAGTATCCAGACCTTGTTGGACGAGCCGAGTGTATTCAGTTTCTCAAGGCATTCCCATACCAGTTTAGAGTTCACAGAGTTGGACCTAAGTGCCTTGATCGCTGCTTGGCTATCGGTGAGAATAGCTATGTTCTGCACCCTGTAGTTCCTTTGCAGATTAAAGGAGGCACATTTGTCTATGGCGTATATTTCCGCCTGGAATATGCTAGTGTACCTACCCATTGGCTCAAAGTACATTTTCCTTGGACCAATGACACCAGCACCCGCTCCCTCTGCTGTGAGGGATCCGTCAGTGTACCAAGTGATCAGTTGCCGGTTTAAGCCGTATGTCGCAGCCACGCTCTCCCAGTTTGCCTTGTTACTCCAACGTGTTTCAAACTTCTTATCGAAACCTCGTTGTCATGTTATCCCTTGGTATCAGTAATTCGGGATACCGCCTAGAAAGAATATCAACCTTCCTTCGATTTAGGCAGCTCCCCGCCTCACTCATACTACCGGCCATCCTGAATATTGATCTCCTTGCCTCCATCTGCATGTGCAGATGAAGAGGGGTTAATCCCAGAAGGACCTCCAGGGAAGCCGTTGGGCATGTCCTCATTGCCCCACTGATACACACGCAAGCCAGCCTTTGGAGCTTATATATTTCCCTGGCTTGTGAGCTGAGTTCAGATTACCGCTCCATAGGTAATTATTGGCCTTACTATTGCAGTATATATCCAAAGTAGTATCTTCGAGCTGCAACCCCATTTTTTTCCTGCTATGGATCTGCAAGTCATCAGAGCTCTCATGGCTTTCCGACAAGTATTTCCGACATGTGTCTTCCTGAGTAATTTTTGGTCTAGCGTAATTCCCAAATATTTGACCTCTGTTTCTCGTTTCATCTCCATATCATGTAATGTTATGGCTCTCAAGTGATCAAGCTTACGACTCCTTGTGAATGGTACTATGGTGGTTTTGGTTGGGTTGACCCGCAGTCCCACCTTCCTGTACCAGGCACTAGCAACCCCTAATCCAGTTTGGATTCTATCACATAGGGTATCTTCATATTTGCCCCTACAGATTAAAACAATGTCGTCCGCGTAACCCTGGACTTGTATTCCAGTATTAGTTAACACGTCCAGGAGTTCAGCCGCTACCATACTCCACATCAGCGGCGATAGTACCCCACCTTGAGTGGTGTTCATGATAATAGAATTTGTACCTTTCGGTGCCTCTATTTGCCAGCTTTCTAGCATTTTGCCCATCCAGAGCGCCAGGGTGTTTCCCACTCCTTTGCGGCTCAGGGCATATTGTATCTCTGTGTGCGATGTGTTGCCGAATGCTCCTTCGATATCCAAAAACGCGCACAGTGCAATTTCTTTTGTTTCTATGGCATCCCGTAGTACCTCTGTCAACTGATACAGAGCAGTTTCAGTTGACTGTCCTGCCCGGTAAGCGTGCTGACAGTGATGTAGGGGACTACGCCTTAGAACGTTAGTTCTAATATAGTTGTCTATGACCTTCTTCACCGTTTTGAGTGCGAACAATGTTAGGCAAATTGGTCTGAAAAATTTAGGGTGAAAAGGATCCTTTTTACCCGCTTTCGGAATAAAGACCGCTTTTGCCCGTCTCCATGCCCTTGGTATGTATCCCAGTGCTATGTTGCCCCTTACCACCCTCAGAAGAGACTCTAAGATAATTTCTAGGCCTCTCTGGATAAGTGCTGGGAAAATGCCATCTACTCCGGGAGATTTCAGTGGTTTAAAAGTTCCCACTGCCCATCTTAGCCTAGCTTCTAAGCATACCTCTTTTGCTAGTTTCTAGCTCTCCTTCCTTCCTCTTTTATTCGTTGTTGGTGTGTCGGGCAGAATATTGTCGCCTGCCACCGTGGGGTAGGACCCCGGGAAATGAGTTCTGAGAAGCAGGTGTACCCTGTCCTCCTCATTCTCGGTAAATGTCTCATCTTCCTTTTTCAAGCAGAATATCCTCTATATTCCCCCGTCTTTGGCTACAGCCTTGTATAGCCTGGTTGCTTCTGTGATCTATTCGATGCCTTCACAGAATTCCCTGAAGCTGTTCCGTTTCGCTTCCCTGATCGCGTTGCTATACGCAGTCAGTGCATTTTTATACCTCTGCCAGTCCCCGGTTTGTTTTGCCCTGTTAGCGAATGCAATGGTTTTGTGTTGACACGGAAACAATATATCTGATGGGTACTGTTTGCTATGCTGTACCTAGCTAGCCAAGGAAGGGTGGCTGAAAAGTAATAAACGTTGTAATACCTTGAACTTTTGATATCGATTCACAATGTGAAATGCATGAATCGGTAACCTATTTTCTCCTCGCTTAATTTGTGGTAAGAAAATGAGTAGCAACACGATATTTCCAAAAGATTTTACATCATGATAACGGTGTAAAAATCTGATTACTCTAGCCATTAAGCGGCAGGAAATTAGCAGATAAGCTTCCATAAAGTTCGTATCATTGTAAATAATATCTCTATCAATTTGTTCTTTAACTTTTGCTTTATAGACACATGGACAATGACTTTCTTATTGTTATTTTCTGTGCAGTAAAGTAATAATGTTTTATTTCACCTGGTGAGTGGGAGTGAGCTCAATTTGAAAAACATGTCATAGAATCCCTAATCTTAAATTGTTGACAAACTGAAGATGTGTATTACAAGAGATTGTTTCATCAAATGAATAATATTTTATAAGAAAATGAATTTGAATAAAGAACGAAAATTCAATAGGGGAAAAGTGTACCCTAAACAGCTGAATAGTTTTGATGAAATGTCCAACATTCAGATTTGGTCTGCAGAACAAGAGGGGATTTATGAGGCAACTGCCTTCCTTCCATTTCATTCTATTATATATAAACTAATGTCTTTCGCTGCACCACACTGTCGAAACAAAAATTAAATATTCTGAACTGGCACTATAATCAAGAATCCTCAAATATCAATCACATTTAATCAAAATAACTGGATCAATAAAATGTAAATTGAAGAAATAGGAATACTCTACTCCACGTACCCGCGGAAATAAACAGGAAAATATATCACTGAAATTTAATATACAGCAAGAAACTAAACTAAATAACAAGCTTGGAACTCACCAAAAAATGTAAAATGCGAAAATAGAAGCAATACACTTCTCAAGGTTATAATTATGAAATTCTAGGCAAGCAAACTGAAAACCGCAAGCACGTGCATTAAAAAGAAGAAACGATCTTGCCCAATCCTTGTATAACCCTATCAGTTGAGGTTTAAGAATACATTGAAAGTACAACGATAATAGGGAATACTTGTCGTAAAAGACGGCTAATAGGGGATATGAATATGTGGGCTTTTAGCCTGCAAATTTCGAAACCATATCAATGTTGAAACGTCAACATCGTCCTGGAGAGAGGCTGATCTCACGGCACCCTCCTTTGCCTACCCAAAACAGATACTGGTTGGTTTCTGCAATCTGCGGACGCTCCTCGGCAACGGTATCAAGGGCCTCATCAATACTCGTTTAAGCGAAGTAAGTTGAACTCTGGAGAGTGCTCCTATCGCTCTTTCACAAAACCTTCAAAAGAAAAACGAAACAACGAAAAAGGAGAAACAATAATCAACAAGCGAAGACCCTTATTATTGATGATTACACGGGGACAATCCTGGTGATCATGAATCACGAAAATGTTCTGCCAAAAGAAGCCTCCCGCTCAAAGTATGTAAATTGTAAAGGACAATATATAACTCCAGAGGCAGTGAACCATCAAAAAATATAGAAGTCAAGTATCGTCATCATGTTTACTGTTCCTGAAAGAAGAGCATCTGAGCCCCGTGATCACATTACCGCGTTTATACTCCTAGCTTACCCTAATAAAATGTACTCGAAGGTAGTGAGCCTTGTCTTGCTACCTACTACTAATAAAAAATAATGAAGTAACCAAATACCAAAAACTAATTTAGATAAAGTTAACATTTCAACTGAAAGACTTGACTTGGAATATAGTGAACACATGCTGAGGAACGTTGAACACGTGAGCTCTGACAAAGAGATCTGCCTGTTTAATCACCATCTCTAACTTTTATCACCACTACCTTCGCCCCCACCCAGAAGACCAGACAAGCTTCCAACGTTAAACTACACGTCCTCAGACACATTACAACCTAGTCAAACCGGAGCTAAGAGGAATATCATCCCAATGGATTTACTTTCTTCCTCCTTTGCCTATTAGCCGTCGTTAGACCATCTGCCGTCGGCCATCATCCAGACAACAAGTCCATCCCTTTGAACCCAGCCGCATAAATGCAGATCATTTAAACTAATAAACTAGAATGCTTTCCAGCGCGACTTATCCAATGCGCTGGGCCTCCCCTGAACAAAATGCGTCTTCATACCACTGAACACTTACGGTTTCCGAGCATGATCTACTATCTCCCTCAACGTAGTGGAACGCCCCCAACCCTTTGAAAAGACCATTCTCAGAAGATGCACGGCCTAATGCAGAAGGTCGAATTTAAAATTTTACAAAAAATCCTCTCCTCCATACCCTTCCTGGGGTTTCTCCCACAATCTCCTATATGAATAAACTTTCACACGTCAGACAGAAGAAGTCATTGTTCCACCTTAATCTGTTGGTACAAAATCTTGTCACAGATAACGCCTCGTTGGGCGAGCAGAGGTATTACGTGTCAGGATTGGCCTCCTCTCAGATGCTAATTAACCTCTCAATCACCACGCTTCCCTCCTTCGTTTATACCTTCCTTTTATCAAGATCCTCTCTAGACTTTCACAGCGGCATAGCGCTCAGTCAATACTGCAGGCAATCAATCCTTGATCACTTATTCTATTTTATATTGCTTGTCTCGACTAAGGTAGCTCTAGGGGCCCGTCTCTTCTTAAATCATTTTTTGAAATCGTCCAAAAACCAGGAATTTGTTAATTTATTTTTATCTAATCGAATTATCTAGAATTAGAGACTATAATTGAATCTTTCTGTTTAGTTACCTGGAAGCCTTAATTAATTTGTTTTAGTTTTACGAGGATGTAAATACGAAAGAAACAATAACAAATAGTACTGCTCAATAAGAAACAATAAATATAGAAGAATACAACTTGTTGATAATTTCTCATACCTAAGCTGGAAAATCACAACCATCTGGTTGCCTATAAAACAGGATATCGGCAGGGTACTAGGACTTCAATATTTACATATAATGTCAATTATTCTTAAGATGCGGTAGCTTTCCGCGAAATTAATAAGTTTAAACTACCATAATTTTGATACTAAAAGGCGAAATATTATTAGAGCAGATTATTAGAATGGGGTACATCTTGAAGCCTACATTTCATATAAGCGCAACAACCTTAATTTTTCCCCCATAGCCAGGGTAAAACCGTACACGGCCATGAGAGGATTCGGTAGCCCGACGAAATTGATAAGACTGACTAGGCTGACCTTGCCCAATGTGGGAGGCCAGATAAAACCAGCAGGGTGTCTCTCGAAACCATTCAATATCAACAACGGTCTAAGACATGGGAATGCCCTATCATGCATCCTCTTTAACCTGGCACTGGAGAAAGTGATTCATGATGCAGATATTTATGCAAGAGGCATTATCCTCTTCAAGTCCACCCAACTTTTGCCTACAGTGACGACATTGATATTATGGGAAAAATACCCGAGATGTACAGTCTATCTTCATCCAGATCGAGCAGGCGGCACGAGATCTCGGACTACACACTAAAGAAGGCAAGAAGGAACACATGGTGGCAATGTCAGTACCAAAAACCATAGAACGGACAACATCGATTCGCTCCTATCAAACGAAAATAATAAAGACAGAAAACTACAACTTTGAGACCGTTTAAAACTTCTTACTGTACAAGGCTATGATCTTACCAGTCTTTATGAATTCCACGGAGACTGGGGTTCCTAGCAAGAAAAATTGCGAACTTTTGGTCGCGTTCGAGAGAAGAATCCTACGAAGAATTATTGATCCCCTACATGAGGATGGACGATTCCATAGCATAATTGATAATGACGAAATCTATGAGCAATACCACAACCCTCCGGTTGTGGATAAAATCCGGGTCAACAGGTTATGGTGGATGGGTCACCTAACCCGTATAGATGAGGATGATCCAGCCCGGAAACGCCATAACGGCAGTATCTATGGCAATATCTAGAAGAAGAAGACGAAGCGGACGGAGGTGGAGCGATGACCAGACAGCTTTTAGGGATGTCAAATTGGTGAACCTCGGCGCAAAACCGGGGTGTATGGAGGCAGGCCTAGACCGGGCCCCATTTGCACCAAATGTCAGGAATGAAGCTAGTTGCGGAAAATGCTAGTCAACACTTCTCGTTTGATACTCCACAAGTTATATTTAATATAATAATAACCGTTGGCGCAACAATCCTTTTAGGATCAGATCCTTGGAGTGTGTTAGAACACCTCATTCAAGACCCTAACGATACACTACAATACAATGTAAGAGGCATTGTCGTCAGCATTGCACTCGCCCGAGATTATTACTCTGATTTGACTCAAGTACTTATTCACAGCTGAGTCGACTGGTATACGACATCTAGTCACAATAACAAACTCCTCTACCACTTGTGAGTTTTGAATCGCGACCTTCCCTACGACAGCGCAACGCTCTAACCACTTGAACCATCCGGACACTTCATTGCTATATTTGGTGACAGAAAATGTACACCCCCTTTTACATATATAGGAGACCCATTAAACTCAACCCCTTTAAACTCAACATAGAACGATGGTGCGGTGCATACGTAGGGGTTCACAGCTCCCACCTTTTCACCAAATTTTGTGTAGGAGCAACCGTTTCTGAAAAAAGTGCGTGCAACAGAGAGACACAAAACCTTAAAGAAATTAATCGAAACCAAATTTTTGTGACTCAAAAAACAAGGTAGACCCAAATTCTTTGGAGGCACTACTTTACGACTCTTTACGACAAAAGGTACCCTTTTGCTCCTCAATTCTGTTAATTCATGAATTGGTTTCAAGTTCTAAAATTGTTTGCTCAGAGAAATGAAGCAAAATCCTTGTTGGCTGTGGCAAAACAAGTAACTGGTCCATATTTCGAATGACAAGAAGCAATTCCTTTGGGATCGAATTAGTTACCCCTTTGGTGCAGAATGGCAGACCTAATTTGAGTCAGCCGAAAGTTTTGTGTTTTATCAACTCACAGCGTTCTGAAAATTGCTAAAATCACTCAAGCATGCTATATTTAATTAATTTATTTCTCCTGTTCACTTATTTATGGGGTATAAGGCATCACTCAGCGTCAGGTATCAATGATATTGCGCTTCCGTTTTGTGATTATTGCTATGCAAGTGCAACTCTTCAGAATTCGGAACCGCCTTCGATAGAGTCAATCTCATTTTAGATAAATATGTAGTATTTTGACTGAGAAAAAGCTAATTATCCTGTATACGCATGTCCTTCCAAATCTTAGAGTGGAAGTTCCAGTTTCTGGGTCTAAATGGAAGACAATGCGCAAACAGGGAGGCAGGTGTAATCTTGTGACGGATTTGTACTTCTCCTAATAAGAGAAAAAGGAATTTCCATGTAATATTAATAGCATTTATAAAAACATACAAAGTTTTCCATTCAATAAGATTTCCCCATTATAAAGATTACAAAGTTAAGATAGACAGTCTAATATTCTTACTTAAGATTATGGTTTCAGATACTCCAACGCAGTTGCCCGCAAGCCGTCGCTATATATACAAATAAGCTCCATTGATAAGTCATCAGTCGTTTCTAACGGTGGCCAGTGATGTGATTAGTTCATACACCAGACAAGTGAACAGAATATCTACCGCCGTAAGAGATAAGGATCTTTTTGTAAATATAGCCTTTGGAATAAAATATCTAAAAAAGTATGTCGATAATATTCGTATAACGGAGTGCGTGTGTTCATTTTATGATCCCTGCAAAATCGTTTATATTATGGTGGTGAAGAGTACAGAGGAACTCAATTCTCTACAATTTCCTTAAATTACGTTGTTGTGTTCCGATGAATTACAGATTAATTTTTACTTTACCTCTTGATATGAATAGAAAAAGAAAGAAAAATTCCAAAATTCCAGGTTCATGTTTATCATCATCAAATTATATATTTCTATTTTTAATGTCCAGACATCCATCCATGATAAAGCTCTTATCTCAACAATTAATTAATTAATTTTTACTGTAAAAAATCGCCGTTTTCAAGCTCACTATTAGCTGAATGATACGATTCAATAATCGTTAGGGAAATACACGTGCTTTAAAGCAGTTGTGGATAAATAGCTTGTGATTGACTTATTAACGTTGTCAAGAAACTGGATTTTTTATAAATGAATTTAAATTCATAAGCATTAAGTGGAAAAATTGTGTTGTAACAACTTCCCACGAGGTACACATAACTATTTATATTTAATTAAAGAATACACATACTCGAAATTACACAATAAAATCTGTCAAATTATACCTATATATTCCACATCTCCTTGAGTAAACTCAAGGGGATCGAGGCTACTCAAACTTTGCCATATACTCATGAATACTAATTTAACATTTCCCTTTTGTCTACCCCTTGTCGAAGATTTAATGAAATTATTAGTAATAGTAATACAAAAAAAAAAAAATAATACAAATGTATGGTAATATTGCATGGATAACAAATGAGAGTCTAGAGTAGTGCTTTTTAGTTTATAAAAAAAATCTTTGCAAGTTCCACCCAAGCTCGACAAGGAAACAACTGTTATTCTCATTTAGCCTTCGCCTATTCGGTGTTAAGGTTGGCTAGTCCAGACCGGGCTCCATACTTTCGGAGGTAAACTTATTCCGCGGAGTCGAGTTTTCATTCAGCGTATCAAGTCATTGTGTGTGCGTGTTTGAGGGCCCTAGTGGTCCATTATACTCGATGCCCACGTCTAACGGAATATCCCAGATTCCCGTTAGTAGATGTGATGGTACCAAAAATCTGATGTCTGATGCGTCCATAGGCGGGGCACTCACGTAGAAAATGTTTCGTGAATTCCGCTTCCTCATTACAAGGAGGGCACGTACCATCTTGGAGAAGAAAGGAGACTGGGAAAGTTTGGTGTGTTTTGCAGCATTAAGACTCAAAAACTGCCGGTTTCGTCTAGCGCAGAGGCAACTCATCAGATGCTGCCTCATTGTCACTGCCCCACGGCGAAAGCGGCGACAGGTGGTAATCGCTCCATTTATATATAATATCAAACACACAAATTCTCTTCTGGTCCATGACCCCCTCTTTTTCGGGCTAAACGCCCAAATCTTTTTAAAAAAATTTCCAAATGGTTTCATCCAGGACAGAGAGAAAGTAAGCTGCTCCCAAGTGGCCCGGGCCGTCATCAAGTAGAAGCAAACTCAGGATTCCCATCATCCTGAACAAAAAATTCACTTTGGCCTGGTTTAGGTCGGAACATACTACGGATTTCACTTTAATATAATTGGCACTAATGTTGTATTAGCAATTATACATAAATGGAGCGATTATCATCCGCCGCCGCTTTCAATCATGCTGCTCACAGGGCAGAGGTGTGGCAGCGTCTGATGAGTTGCCTCTGCCCTGGACAAAACTTTTTTTTGGAAAACTAGGGTTTCTAGCCCAAAAAAGTGGGGTCATGGACCACAAGAGAGGAAGTAAGTTGCTTCTTAAGTGATCCGTCATCAAGTGGTTGCGACTCATGACTCCCATCATCCTTAACAAAAAATTAAGGCTCATCAACCTGTCATTGTGGCAAGCTCATTCCCAATTTTTGATAGCAGCATTAGCCAATGGTGCTGACACCTCAATTGCGTGTTCCGGTCAGGGTATGGGGGAAATTAAACCCTCTTTTGCTGAATCATCCGAGATTTCATTTCCCTCTACACCACAATGACCGGGTACATATAGTAGTTTCATCGTATTGAATCTAGAAGCACAGTATTAAATGTTATTATACCATAATGGTGCTAACGCATTAAAAATTAAATAGCATAAAGAAAAATACAATAACTTGGGAGTGTCCAGTTCCTTTGAGATTATATCAGGAAGGAATGCCAAGACAGTATGTCAGTAAAGGCTTAGAACCGCCGCCCCTCTATAACAGCCCAATGAAAGCTTCAGTATGAAAGTATCACAATTGGTTTTTGGTGAAAATTGAAAAATGTTATACCGTGAACTTTGGTTTTCTTGTCGTTAATTCCCCGGAGAGTCCCTTTGCTTTTTTAAAGCTCCGGAACCATGACTGAATAAGAAACTATTATATTAGAAGACCATCAAAGTTGTTAGGAGGAGCTAACCGTATATCACGGTAATTAGCCGCTTTATCGATTTAAGCCTTATTCATACTAACCAACACAGCACAGAGAAAACCAATCATACTTAACAGCCCGGAGCATGTCAGATAGAAAAGTATTCTTTCATATATTCACTATGCGAATATTCATATTTACAAGCAGCAAACATAACGTAACCATATAGACACCGTACAGCACATGTCAGAATTTTTGCAAAGAATATTTTTGCCGTGATGGATACGGATATGCTGCAAACGCTAGACGTAGGGAAATGTAATTTATAAGTTGGGTTACATTAATACACTCTTGAAATATAATAAAAAAAACGTACATTGTGTTCTTCTTTTTTTTAGGCTTTGTCCCGTTCACAAGCGGGGTTGGCTTGTCGTGATTGGTTGCGCCATTTTGTTCTCTCTGATCTAACGCATTTTCACGCATTTATACTTTACTCCGTGCACAAAATCATACATATATATGCTTAAAGTACTAGTACTAACTTATACATATGTCCAGCCAATTGGACACTACCCGCAAACATCATTACATAGAAATATCTCTTTCGAGTAATTCATACTGATATACATACAAATAACTCAAAAAGCTAAACATGGAAAGCTAAAATATTACTATGGATCCCGTGTTCATATATCATCATCATCAACGGCGCAGCCATGCCTTAATAAGGAACTCCAGACATCCCAGTTTTGCGCCGAGGTCCACCAATTCGATATCCCTAAAAGCTGTCTGGCGTCCTGGCCTACGCCATCGCTCCATCTTGGGCAGGGTCTGCCTCGTCTTCTTTTTCTACCATAGATTGCGGTCATGGTATCGCTCATAGAGTTCGTCATTGTGTAGGCTACGGAATCGTCCATCCTCATGAAGGGGGCCAAAAATTCTTCGGAGGATTCTTCTCTCGAACGCGGCCAAGAGTTCTCAATTTTTCTTGCTAAGAACCCAAGTTTCCGAGGAATACATGAGGACTGGCAAGATCATAGTCTTGTACAGTACGAGCTTTGACCCTATGGTGAGACGTTTCGAGCGGAACAGTCTTTGTAAGCTGAAATATGCTCTGTTGGCTGACAACAACCGTGCGCGGATTTCATCATCGTAGCTATTATCGGTTGTGATTTTCGACCCTAGATAGGAGAAATTGTCAACGGTTTCAAAGTTGTATTCTCCTATCCTTATTCTTCCCGTTTGACCAGTGCGGTTTGATGTTGTTGGTTATTTCGTCTTCGGTGCTGACGTTGCCACCATATATTTTGTCTTGCCTTCATTGATGTGCAGCCCAAGATCTCGTGCCAATCGCCGCCTGCTCGATCTGAATGAATGCAGTTTGTACGTCTCGGGTGGTTCTTCCCATGATGTCGATATCGTCAACGCGTTCATATAAGTTCACTTTATTTGATGATGACGTCATAAATGTCTTAGGGTGCGACAATTTACGTCAAATGTAAAAATTTGACCTTCTAAAACTTTGTTAATAATAGTTGGGTTTCATTTTCAAAGTTTTGCTTTATATTATCCTTTACCCCACTGGCAAATTTTGCACTTCTAGGATGAAATTAAGGGTGGTTTTCTGGAAAATTTCTAAATTATTGTAGTATGCTATTATTAAATTTATTTGAGCAGATATCGGAACAAATTTCTTTTTGAGGCTTGGACTTCGTAGAGATTCTTCACTGTGATTTATTTCAGATTTTTCGGTTGGATAGGTTCTGAGAACGAGATCTGTTTCACTTTTTGGGGCACACATTTTGAGCCCTCACTCCACGTGTTGATTCAATATCAAAAACAAACAAATTTTCGAAAAAATTTAATTGACCTCTTTCATTTGATATCTGACATGCTCATATTCTGAGAAAAATAAAATTTACACTATCCTTTCGTCCCCCTCAAACTCAATACAAAATGGCGTCACACCTTCTAACTAAATTTCGTGACAATCGGCTTAACCGTCTTCGAATAAATCGGTTGTGACAGACAGACCTTGATTTCAATAGAGTTTGTTTCACACAGAACCTTAAAATGTGACCAATCACTGCGCAAGGTTGTGGCAGCTTTGTGACGAAGAAAAGGAAAAGTAAATATTAAACTCAATTGATTGTTCGAACCACAATCATTGAGAAAAGAAATTCTAATATATAATGATCACAAATTTAAAATGAAGTGTTGATTCTAGGGGGATTCTCACATACAAGTTTTTTTCCAAACGTAGCCATTTGTAGCGTCTAATAAACTGTTTTGACACTAGTTCTGAAGAAGAGGAGTAAACTATTCAACTGAAATATTTCAAAAATATTACAATGGTGCATTTCTACTCAAATATAGTGAGCAAAGTATTGGAAATTCATTGCAAAGGATGTCTTACCTACACTCTTCGAGTATAAAATTTCACAACAAATAAAATTTAAATTTAAGGCTCGATACTAAGTGATCTTAAGGGGGTCATCCCGTGTGAAGGCCGTTTTTTTTGCCTTTCTTTGAAAAATTATTTTGGAGGACTGGATAAAGATAGAAACGTGATTTTTTCACCATATGTTTATTGATATCTCTAGTATATGTGATAAATTTTTCAGTTTGATATCGTAGCTAGTTTTTGGAATACGTGTCAATTTATGCACCCACCTCCAAAAAAAGGTGTTTTTGGAGGGCGCTGTGTTCATCTGAAGAAAAAAACCTAAACGGCGTTTTAATGTGGACAATATTCTACTGTCCGCAAACTAGGATAATTAGAAAATATTAAAAGATAAATTTTTGGTGGGCTTTTAAAGTTAATTTTTTGAATTTTGGTGTTTTTTTACGGTTTTTCTTATGAACAAAAAAAAACTACCCATCCGATTGCAATTATCCTAGTTTGCGGACCGTAGAAATATGTATTAAAGAAGTCATGAAAATTTCAAAGAATTTGGTTAGATAGATTTTGAGCTATGGTGGCAGCCGATTTTCAAGATGCAGTTTCGAGAAAAACGCATTTCAAAATTTAAATGTGATTATCAACAGGAAAATTTTAACTCAGCATAAATCTGCTATACATGGTCCATAGAGAGTACCCTCCGTTTCTTCAAAAAAGCCTTGTGAGGCCGATTGTTGCTCTCTGGTTTCAATTCTGTCTCTTTTAGAGAGGTCAGTCGATCGTCGTTCGGACCGCCAAATTCGCGCTTTTTTACGGCGGTCGACATAAACCTGACATATGTGACCAACTTGACATCCCATTGTCACTAGGATTTTGAGAATGCCATTGAGTCTTTCATTGAAAATAATTACAGCCAGAAAAGTGACTATTTCTACATCCTTGGCCCCAGAATTGGGGTGTTTAGGAGCGAAAGTGCAGATCAATGCATTTAACGACTCATTGTTCCCACCCTTTCCTCGATATGTCCTACACATTCCGTTTTTGCTACTACGTATATTTTATTATTTGCAAAAATTTGCAGAATTACCGGAGAAAACTCCAGCAAAATCCAATATACAATATACAAAACTTGTCGCAATTCGAACATCCATGTTCATGCATGTTAAAAGTCACTTTGCTGATGTTGATGCGAAGTCCTTTTTCTTCTCTAATAAGTATCGATTCCCATGAAATACTCGTTTTTTAGTGCGAGCATGACGTTGAACGGTAAAGCGATCTCCCTTCGTACGATCCATTCAAAAAAATCACTGAACACACAAACAGCACAATACTTATAACAAAATATAACTGAGTATAGCTTGAAAGCCTTTCAGTGCTCACTCTAGACTGGATTATCCTTTTTATTCCAAACAGCAAATAAGTTTAGACAATTGATTGGTTTTCCATCTTTTTATATTTATACCTGTCTTCGAATTTATAAGGCTCAGGTAAAAAACTAACAGGTAAAAAAAGATTCGATGCTCTTTCTCATCGAGTACTCTATCCGCGGCTGCAAACTCCTTACCTGTTTAACACTGTAATTTCTGAACGACTTGGAATATCGGAAAATCCTTTTGCCCACATATTCTCCACCATATATAGATACAATTCATGCAAAAAAAATCGATTTCTCCAACCCGACACACGGGATGACCCCCTTAAGAGGATCATCATGTGCGTCGAGGGAATCGATTTCTTTTGCCATAATTTATATCCAGATATAGTGTAGAATATTTAGGTAAAGATATTTTTCGACATTCCGAGCAATTTGGAAATTATCATGTTAAACAGGTAAGGTGTCATATGTCACGTTTAGGTCAATCGCCGTAATGAAGTGCGAATTTATCAGTTCGAACGACGCTCGCCAAAAAGAGCGACAAATGAAGCCAAAGAGCAATAATCGGTTTTACATAACTTTTTTTTGTGAAGAAACTGAAGGTTTACGGACCTTACATATTTACATTTAAAACCAAAAATTGTAGTTCGGAGGAATCGCTTTGTCTATTAGTTTCAGGCTAGACTGCAAGTAGCAGACGAAAATCTAACCTCTTAGTCAAGATTTGTTCTGCCACGCGTATTGCTAATCTAAATGAAATATGTTACAAACATTTAAAAATTTTCCCAGGCCGAGGAAACTACCTATCGATAAGAATTGATTGTACACCAATAAAAATTTCGTCTCGTATAAACTGATAAATGAAATGGAAATAATGATTGCGACAAAAAAACAAACTGATATCTGCAGTCACCTCATCTCAATAGTCCAAAATGTGTAAAAAGCGGATAAAATAAAGCGCAAAATAAGAAATTATTTCGTAATTATTTGAAATTTCTGTCTTCCTTATTTTTTTACCTGTCTTAGGTAAATTCTGTGTATTTCAATTCAATCTTCTAGCATACTTCTTCAGAAAGGATCCAGATTTACACGAGTCCCAAATGAAATTTCTCAACCTTATATAAATCCGACCATTGAGCTGGCCAATCTATCTAGTTTTACTTGATGCTTGGAATCGTTACTTTGTTGAAATATATAATGAACCCACATATGCCTTTCTTGCAAGACTTCATTTTAATAAATTTAAATAAAGCTCGCTAGTCATTATGGAAGTAATTTTTACCAGTTTTCTAATTTCTGTCGCAGGGAAAAGCCCGCCTACCATGTTTTTCTATGAGCATAATATTTTGAGGATCTAGTTTCTGTGAAGGCTCACACCAAATTTGTTTATTTTTTAGCTTTTCAGCTTGAATTTTGGAGCAAATTATTCGATGCCAAGGTGATTCGGGCGTGTTTACATATCTTTTCGTAAAAGAGAGTCGTTTTTAAGGTTTTGTCATGTCACACCATTTTTCTCCAAAACGGTTATAGTACCTATTGACACAAAGGCTCAAACCGTAAACCCCCCCGAATGCAGTAAATAACACAATTGCAAGCTGAACTTAAGGGCGGTGCGATTTTTTTTCCCGAATATAGGCACTTTTCGAAACAGGCGTTGAGAGCTTTTTACTTTGACTATAAAAAAGATGAGTGCAGGGGATAGAGAGCAGTTATTCCCAGGACCTATTCTCAGAAAATACCAACCCGAAAAATCTGAAAAAAAAATCGTTTTCCCCGCACAAGACCGTAAAATATCCTCCGTTGCGATATCTTCTCAAATATAGTTAATATTACTATATTTATATATTTTGAAAAGTAGCTAACACCCTTCAAAAAATTCTTTCTATTATTTTTATAATGCTTCAGGAATTATGTGCTTTTGACAAATGAACGTTTTGCACTTTATTTTGCCTAAATACCAATAGCGAAAGACGAGCTTCTTTATTTTTCAGTCTACTAACTAGTACACAATTTAAATTATTTGTTTCAAATTTATTTCAAGGGAATCCCCATTATATATTTGAAATATGACCGGATTGAATTAAAGGATTACTATCCACAAATAAAGTACTGATTACGGAATGGGGCTGTTTGCACTTTATTTTGTCCGACGCAATATAAGAACTGGAAAAATAAAATAAGTTTCTAGATAGTATCCAACTGTAATATCTCTTAACAGTAGCTCAGAATATTTGAATTTATACTCCTTAAAAGAGGGACAAGAGACACACATATATGCATATAAAAATTAACATAAGAGACCTAGTTACCTATTTTATAGAATACTAAATGTGAATTTTCTTGGCACGAAGCAGAACAGGGAAATACAACAAATAATTGCTACTTTATGAATGTTTTTATGTAATAATGTTAGGTTGAGCAATATTACATAAAACACCAAATAACAAAAAAGACAACATTGTATACGGTAGCACTTATTACGCAAAATGAAGTACTACACCCCACGACAAAATGGTGCGACACATCTTACTTTCTAATGATTTAAAGGGAATCCAAACAAGTCAGAAACCGGAAGTTCAACGCTTCTGGTAAGCAAGGTTTCGTGCATTTCTCGTGTAGGTATATTCGATATGCATTTAATGTTAGTGTGATATTGATATTTGGTTTTTGAGAAGCTACTGTAATTTTGTCAGTTAAAGTACGATTTTGACCATGCTAGTATCTATATTAAAACAAATCTTTAACCTTGTTGACAGTGAAACCTAAAGGGGGTTTCTAGTCAATTTCCCAAGAACATAGTAGTACATATACTATTATTGACAATAGTAGATAACGAAATTTTGCAGTATATTGCGTTTCCCGCAACTCCCGCACGTGACTTTGCAGAAAGTCGATGAGGGTATAGGTGGCGGCATCAACAATACCACGCCGCATTGCAGATAACAGTTTCAGTACTCGCCGAAGCACTCTCCTCCACCGTCCAGCTGAAGTTTCCGCTGAGGTTCGAGACGAATTCCAAAGAGCATGTATAGAATTCTCGAAAATGGTACCTTTGCATAGACCTGCTGCTGCAACTACAATCACTTGTGTATTGTGGTGCAGTTACGGCTATCAGATTGCGCGGTCAGATGATTCGTTTTCGTGTTATTGGTTTGAGTGACCGAAGAAATTCACCATGAAAAATTCGTCTGGAACGTCGGCGGGACTCACTAAGGCATTGCTAGACTGATTCAAATAAGACGGATGAGAAATAAAGTGCAGAAGGTTTACAGAAACTATACCATCCCCAGCGAGACACCCATAGTTGAAATTCTGGACACACTAAAGCAAAAATTTTCTGTCGTATGTAGTCGGTTACAACGATAACATACGCGACGAACCAGAGGATCTTTTTCAGTTCTTCCAACAGAGCGTCCAGACAGCATAGTTTTCGGTCACGGAAGCGAGAAAATATTGGGGTGGACTTTGAGGGTTACCCGCCCAGCATACTGAGCATGTTGAGTGGATCACCGCCGAAGGCACCCGCCATGCCAATACGCCTGGCATGAATTTTGCGGATGTTACCGAAAAGGAAGGTCGACTCTATGAAGGACACGATGCAGAAACCCACAGACACAAGGCCGATTACTTCCTTACCAACCCTCTGCAAATTCATAACGTCCATTATTAGTGAAAGGGGCAATGCGCACCTCGAGACCAACAACATTCTGTAAAGGGGTTGCAAAAAGCAACTCATTATCGACTCGGTAGTTGTACGACAAGCAACTAGAGGCCAAAGAAACCTCTTTAGTTGCTATATTGATTATGCCAAGGCTTTCGATAGCGTTCCGCATACCTGGCTAATCGATGTCCTACATCTGAATCGCATTGATCCGAAACTAATAAAGTTTATGCTGACAGTTATGGAAGCGTGGCATACCACCTGATCATTGCTAATACCTCAGAGGTGATCCGTATCCGTATCTTCCAGAGGGATTCGTTGAGTCCCCTTTGGTTTCGTATGACACTGAACCCCTTTCATGGCTGTTTAATGATGCTAGAGGGCATGGTTTTGCAATTAAATATGGCCTACGTGCTAAGTGCGAAGTAATCCATTTGATGTACTTAGATTACGTCAAGTTTTGTGCTGGTACTGACGACCACCTTGGAAGTCTGTTGCGAATAGTAGAAATGTTCAGCCGTGATATTCGGATGGAGTTTGGATTAGACAAGTCTCGAATCCAAGCCATCAGCAAAGGTCATCACGAGCCGCATGCAAACATTGCATTGCTGGCCTCCAAATTGAAGCTATGACCGAGACAGGCTTCTACAAGTATCTAGGAAGTCTGCAAGGAACCCATGCTCAAGTTGGTGATCTGAAGGATGCTCTGCTGTCCGAATTCCTGCGACGTGTAAAGCTGGTGCTGAAATCGCATCTTTCGGGGAAAAATAAAATAAGCGCGTTAAATGTATTCGTTATCCCTTCGCTGGCTTATGCATTCGGAATATTGTCGTAGACGAAGACCGATCTAGAAAACGTCCAGCGGCGGATACGAACAACTATGCTCAAATTCCGAATGTATCATCCAATCTCTGCCGTGGAACGGATGAACGTGCTTCGTGACATTGGAGGTAGGGGCGTGGTTGACGTGACGGCACAACATCATCGCCAAGTGCACTCGCTGCGCCTTTATTTTTACAGTAAAGAGCAGGCGAGTCCCTTGCATGCGGCTATCTGTAAGGCAGTCTGTGGGCTGACTCCAATTAACTGTGAGCGGCAGCAATTTGTCGATTTGCATTCGTCGGACAGGTGGCTGTATGCTGCATTATATCCAAACCCTTGCATACAGGCATGGGCAGAACACAGGAAATGTCCGGTTTACCAATATAAGCTGCAAGGAGCACTTGATAGTTCTGCTTACAGCATGTATTGGGACCGGCAAGTTCTGACTGATCGCTATATTCCACACAATAAGCCTGACGTATTGTTAATTGACAAGACGTGTCGCTCCGCGTATATAATTGATGTTGCTATCCCCCATAACAGCAACATCGAACTGAATTACGTGGAGAAGAAGGTGCAAGGTGAAGGACCACTGGCTCGGGAAATCAAAGAAATTTGGCGGAGCGGGTGGCTGTAGTTCCCATAATATTGTCAGCTACAGGTATTGTACCTAAAGCCTAGTATTAGGTAAAATCCGACATCTGCCAAGATTGTGACAACTCGGAAATAATAATCGTTGGCGCAACAATCCATATCGGATCAGGACCTTGAAGTGTGTTGAAGCAGTATTATGCCGGATACTATTTTCTATGCTGCTGCTGCTTCTAGAGTAAAAGTAACGGGGTTTTCGAGTAAATTCATTTGAGAAGATGTTGGAATGGAACATATCTTAAGGCCTAGACTTCACATAAGCGCTTCGTCCCGATTTTTTTTAGTTTTTTGGGTTAGATAGGTTCCGAAAATGAGTCCGGTCTCACTTTAAGTGTGCCAATTTTGACTTTTTACTCACCCTTTTTGCAATCTAAATCGAAACTAAAATCTGTTTGTGAAAGTACTAATTGAGAACTTTCATTTGATATGCCTGCAAATGAGGTGAACCGCCTTTACTTGTATGGGGAGCCCCTTCATGCTCCACGCAAATTAATGTCACTCAGTGTATGCATGGGAATCGACGTAGCTGTTTTAGAGAAAAGTGTGTGTGGCAGATACGACATGTCACGACTGCATTACACGAAATTTAAAAAAAAAAATTGTTTAAACGAAATGGGACTTCTCAAAGACGCACGAAACTATAGGGCGTTAACATTGTTTTTCAATTGATTTGGAACCATCTCTAGAAAGGGGGTTGAAAGAGCAAATAATCCTGTGTAAAATGTTTTTTTTTCGAAATTTCTAAAAATAATAAAATATACCATGTGGAAAAAAACTAACACAAAGTTGTTTTCAACAGGATGGAAAAAATATTTCAAAGTTCGCACAAATACTGAGGGAAAACCGAAGAATGATATTAAAGTACTGAAAAAATCTCTTTAAATATAGCGAGAAGCGTGCAGGAAGTCGGTCACCTGGAGTGACGGGCAATTCTCTGGGCTACTTTAAATTGAATGGCAGCAGTAAGGAAAAACAATGCAGAGACAGCTATACACAAAAGGGCACGTAATATCTAACATCCCAATAGAAAAAGACCGGCTCCAAAAGCGCAAATAAAATGCTTCCAAAGCAGTGCGGGGTGCTTGCTTTCCAGTCCAACATTTATTACCGTTGCATATCAGTGCCGAGTAGCGCTTCTTTTACGCTCCTGTCAATGCGCTTCTGGAATGCTTATTTGACCACTGATTAATAAGCACTTTGTGATGCTTGCACTTACGAGTAGTTGACAGCCGTGACAAAAATTACAGAATTCGCTTTTTATGTTTCTAAAAAAACCAAATCATAGAAGTAATTGTAACTTCAGAGAATCCCAACCGAAATTTTGTGCTCCAATTAATTGAATTCCCTAAAACATTTCCGACATGTGATATAGACCACAGACTCAGACAGGTCCAAAACTTTTCAAAAGTGAATTGCAGCGTATATCCTCGATCTACCTTTTCTATCAAGCGGCAGAAAGGTTTTCTTTACACTAAAATGGGCTTATATTTTCTCAGTTACCCCCTTTCCTTAAAAACAACTTTTCTACTATAATTGTGTATTCACTAGAAAAAAGTTTGCTCATCTGAATTTTTCTTTTCACTTGTAAACTTATAGATAATTTTTTTATTATTTAGATTCAATTAACCCTTATAGACCGTCACAGTTACTGGCAACTGATCTTGCAGAAAAACTTAATCATGGCTAAAGTGGATTTTGATCTTGTTTAACAGCCAATTTGTAAACCTTTTAATTGTTGTTGTATATTTTTGGTCAAAACGAATAGGCACAAATTTCACTTTTCCTCTGTTGTTGGAATTTACATTTAAACTTTACTTAATTTAGCTTTTCCCAGTTTAACATTCTTATCCAGAGGTGCACTGATAAGGATCTTTTGCCCTCAATAAGTTTTAATGACATTTGACTATATCTATACTTAGTATGTGGCTCACTCAAGTTAAGGGACATTGAACCGATTTAAATAAGGTTTTGTTTTGCAAAACAAAGCCTTCAAGAAACGGGTTGACTGCGTGCGTGGAGCCGTAAACCTCCGGACCCAAGTGCCGCGATCGAGGGGTGAAAGATCCAGGACGGATCACAGACGGATTCAGTTATTTATTCATTACTACTTCAGTATGTTTTTTCAATGAAAAAAAAAACTCGCAGATAGCTCTTTTGTAATTTTGCAAGTTCCTACCATGTGAGGGCAAAAACCCAAATGCCTACTGGGAAGCAAACGCAAGTTAGCCACAAAAAAGTGAATAGAAATTCGCCGTGGCATGTACGCATTCCCTAAACAGCCTTTGTGCGACGACTGTTAACAGAACGCATCAACGCACACACGTACCGGTTCTCCTTATCTCTTTTCAGGTGGATGGTTGGCCGAGTCGTTTTTCATTCAATCACCGGCTGCCCGAACAGCCCAGTCCAGATTTCATCCACGTTGCGGTTGCCGGCCAATTGTAGACTATTCTGTCGTAACTGACAAACCAAACTGATCGTGGATGGCGACCTTCAAAGCCTTAAGCGTTATGCTAATCCTAAACAAAAAAGATTGCCTACTACACACACTTATGCATACATATGGATGTGCATGCATACATAAATATAACTCATTAGCAAATATATTGTCTCGGGTACTGAGATACAAATAACTAAAAAACTCGAACAGGCCAAAAAAGTTTTCACGCGTTCTAAGTTCATATTAACTTACTTTATTGTGATATTGATGAATTTATTGTGGTATTGAAACAGGAAGAATAAGGATAGGAGAATACAACTTTGAGACCGTTGACAATTTCTCCTATCTAGGGTCGAAAATCATAACCGATAACAGCTACGATGATGAAATCCGCGCACGGTTGTTGTCAGCCAACAGAGCCTATTTCAGCTTACAAAACCTGTTCCGCTCGGAACGTCTCACCATAGCGTCAAAGCTCTTACGGTACAAGACTATGATCTTGCCAGTCCTCATGTTTTCCTCGGAAACTTGGGTTCTTAGCAAGAAAAATTGCGAACTCTTAGCCGCGTTCGAGAGAAGAATCCTCTGAAGAATTTTTGGCCCCCTACATGAGGATGGACGATTCCGTAGCCTACACAATGACGAAATCTATGAGCGGTACCATGATCGTCCAGTTGTGGAAAAAACCCGGCTGAATAGGTTACGGTGGGCGGGTCACTTAATCCGTATGGATGAGGATGATCCCACCCGGAAGGTCTATAAGGGCAATATCTATGGTAGAAAAAGACAGCTTTTAGGGATATCGAATTGGTGGACCTCGGCGCAAAACCGGGATGTCTGGAGTTCCTTATTAAGGCAGGGCTAGACCGGATACCGGTTGTTGCGCCGTTGATGATGATGATGATGAATTGACATATGATGATAACGTCTTAGGGTGCAATAAATTCACATGCAATGGAAAATGGAGTGATGCCTTATTATATCTTTTATTTAGATGCCAATTTTGTGCTTCTAGGATGAACTCAGGGGGGTTTCGAGTAAATTTCTAAAACATGATCATACCATTATTAACTGTATTTGTGCAGATAAGGGAACAGGAAGTATTTCGTCTCTTTATTGTTATTATTTTTAACCCCCAATTTTCAACGGGGCTGAGTTTCAGTTTCATCATTATCACAGTTAATGCTGCGCAAGTGATAAGTTCACAATAGTGAGATGAACACAAAGATTCATGATTCAAACCCAAGACCAAACATCGGGAACCGGAAGCTTTACTGATTTTTTATGTAAGGATATTTGGATTCACCATGGTTCAACTTTATATAGTATATACCATGGATATCAACTTAGAGAGTAGTAATTTGACGCTAAAGAAGCACGAAACTCTCCATTTATGCTGCTTCATTTTAAAAAATACTTGGATTTACCTCTGCCTTCAATGAAACCCTACTTTACTACTCCTAAGAAATACCAGAACACAACTCGTTCATGACAGATCTTATAGATGACCTGCAATATATCGCATCACTGCTTGACTCGAAAGGCAATGTTCGCCACCGGGAGATAAACAATGTCTGCTGTAATTCCCCTGGCGCATTGTCTAATAAACCATCTTTATAAATCAGCCATGATACACTTGAAGATTTCTCTTTTGTTAATGGATCACTATCAAAACCTTTTCTTTGCAATTTTTACCAATACTTTATTGATATTTATTGCTTCAGTACCCGTGCGAGCGATATACTTTTGCAAATTTAATTAATTACAGATTTATTATTCTAATTCATTGACGTAAATCCTCCATCAAACAAGCGTGGTTTTACATTTCCGAAGGTGCAAATTATCAAAACATGAATATATTTGCATTTGCTCATACCTTTGGTAGATTTATCTGGTAAATCACACAAGATTAACCTACAAAACCGGTCACATTTCCACAGTAATTTAAATATTTTTGAGATTATAATGGAATACATTAATATGAATTCCTCCTACACATTCCAATATGGCACTGCATTTAGATGCTATTGTAAAAATAAAAGGAAAGGTTTCATTCCAAATTGTTGCTTTCGATCTTGCTTTCCAACCTTTGAAGTTATTGACATAGTTTTATCACGGTTGTGTTAGGTGGTTAAATTTTTTTCACTTGAAAAATAATCGATAGACCGCACAGGAAAATAATCAATAGTCCCATCACCATTAACGGCACAACAACCGGCATTAGGTGAAACCTGCCTTAGCAAAGAACTGCAGATATCCCGACTTTGCGTCGAATTTCGCCAATTCGATATCCCTAACAGCTGTCTAGTATCGCGCCATATGTGGCATGATTAGGTGATCGCCCATCACAGCATATTGAATAGAATTTTAGCCACAACTAAACAGTCATGATATCCCTTATAAATTTCGTCATTTTATAGGATACCGTCTATCTCCTGTAGCGGTTCTCAGGTTCGGAGTTCGTAATTTTTCTTCCAGTATCCGAGAAATACATGAGGACAAGCGAGATAATTTTCTTGTACAGTAAAAGCTTTGATAATGGGATGATTTGATCGGAGCCAATTTAACGTTTCCGCGACTTTCATTTTCGGTGCAGACGTCGGCACCATGTTGTTCTCACGCCGATCGCCGGCTGTTTCGATCTGGATGAAGGCACTTTGTACATTTCGGATTGTACTCCCATAATGTCGATTTCGTCATCCTATGATTACCAATGCACATGGTCTATACAAATAGTTGGGTGGACTTAAAAAGAATGGTGCCTCCCGCATCACAAACATCATCGGCCAACGATGCACAATAAGGGACCCCCTTGTCTTAGACCGTTGTTGATGGTGAAGGTCTCGAGAGTGATCCTCCTGCTTTTATCTAGTCTTACACATTGGTCAGGGTTAGCCTAAGCAGTCTTATTAGTTTCGTTGGGTTACCGAATTTTCCCATGGCTTTGTACAGTTTTACCTTAGCTTTGCCATTATAGGAGGCCTTCAAGTCGATGCAAAGATAGTGCAACTAATGACCATATTCCAGCAGTTTTCCAAAAGTTTGCCGCAGAGCGAAAATCTGATCTTGCCTGTTACTATCCCATCAACATGTTCTCGATCGGGCAACCTCTAACGAAGAACTGCTTTATCATGCCAGGATTGCAATACATATTGCTCGCTATGTTATGCAGCAGAACCCATTATTCCCGGTAGGCGGACAAATGGGCTACCTTTGAACAACGTGGACCACAAAAACAACGAATGGTGTTGTAATGGCTAACCACGAAAGCTTCGCAAGAATTAAAACAAATTTTCAGGACCCGGCAAAGACGGACCGTCATAGGAATGGGTGACTTGGTACGCTCCACATAGGAGCCTAACTATTTCTCTCGTTCATTTCTTTGTGGAATACAGAGTACCACTATTACTTTTTCCTATTCGATTTTCAGTATGATCAGACCTAATTCAATGTAAGTGATAAGCTTCCAGCAGTGGATCGGTACAAAGAACCCAACCCACCGCAAGGAGATTAAAAAGCTAACTCCCATTGTACGGTCAAGAGATCTAAAACAACCATATAAAAAATAATTCCATAGGACAAGCACTAATATACTATACCGCAACCACTAATATGTTTTGATTTTCTGCACACGGACGAAGCCAATACCTCAGTGGGTCAGTATGGAGTTGCACCAAGAAGACTGAACACTGCAGGAGCAAAATAAGTTTCTGGGGGGCGCGGAATGTCAATACATATTCGCCGGGTAGGTTCGAGGTAACTAACTGACCCGTGGTCTTTGTGGTTCATGTTTTGGTGTTTCCGTGTGTTGATGGCGCCTAGATGGTCTTCTTGTGCTCGCTCGCTGTGCTCGCAGTAGGCGCACACCAATAGATTGCAACACGTACATGGTACCTTTTTCATGGAGAACATTCTGAAAATTATAAAAAAAAACGACGAAACAACAGACAAGGAGGAAGAGCTGGGTGCGTTTGGGCGGAGCACAAAGATGCGTCGTTCACCGCAGCGACCAGTGAAAGAGGCAACGAGGGCTGATATACCCGATGAGACACCGGGGCGCCCATATAAAGAGGAAGCCTCATCAAGTGGTGCGACTGACCGTGCGGGGATGGCAACTCCATTACCTTGCAGTGCCCCTGTCCTGGAAGTAAGCTCAGTGAGAAACGCTAGTCCTGAGCAGATGGATTTGGACACAAATCGAGTGGAAATGCATTCGACCGTCCTCGCTAGAGCCGAAGAGGAAAGGCTCATCCGAAAGTGCGCAGCAATGGTGAAACGTATGCGGTCGGCAACGTTCCTTCAGAGAAACGTCAGCAAATGCGTCAAAAACGGGCTGATGGAACTGGAGGAACTACTGGACCGCATTTCCTTTTATAGACGCACGTGGAGAGCAGCGGAAGACGATTGTAGAGCAGAAACAGTCGCACTCCCCGCTGAGAATGCTGCTTGCGTCAAACGGACCGCAGATAGCCCTTTGCAAAGTGAACAGGGGAAAAAGCGGAAAGAGGACGACGTGCCTGAAGGAGACTTTATCGAAGTAGTCTCCAAGGCCCAAAAAAAGAAGTCGAAAAAGGATAAAAAGAAACAACGGACTCCGGCGCCAGAGACACGTCTGTCCAAAAACAAGGAGGCTGCCAACCCAAAGCCAGTAGCGGAAGAAACGAGGAAACGAAGAAGGACTAGATCGTTGGCTCTGCTCCTTAACGGAAGGCAAGACATTTGCGGAAGTCCTTAGTGAAATCCGCTACAGGATGAAACCCGAGGAGAACGGAGCAGAGGTGTCTTCGATACGGAAAACGAGGAGTGGTGGAGTTCTCGTCGAACTGGGCCCAAAGACGACCAACAAGAGCACGTTCTGCGAAGCGGTCAAGGGGCTATTGGGGGAGAAGGCCCTTGTTTCCAGCCTAGAACCCATGTGCTCTCTGGAAATACGGGATCTTGACTGCCTTACAGAAAAGGTCGAAGTAGAGGAGGCGCTAAAGCGTGAATGTCCAGAGGTAACCAATGCCCGGGTAGGTATTACCTCTGTAAATGCTCGAGGCCAAAAACTTGCCGTGGTGGATGTCCCCGAGCAATATGCGAGGAAACTCCTTAACAGCGGGAGAATCAAAATCGGATGGGTAGTATGCAGGGTACGAATGCGGATAGTCCCCACCAAGTGCTACAGGTGTCTGGACTATGGACACACATCAGCAGCTTGCAAGGGTCCGGACAGGAGGACAGCATGCCGGAGATGCGGCCAAGCGGGTCATCAAGCGAAGACTTGCAAGGAAAGCGAGAGTTGTGTTCTCTGCAGGGATCGTGGCGCATCTGGCGAAAGCGTCGCACACACTGCGGGCTCGGGACGGTGTCCGATCTTCAGGGCGGAATTGGAGAGGGCTAGGATGCGAATGCCATGATCCGCATTTTGCAAATTAACATGCACCGGAGTGCAACCGCTCACCAGTTGCTAGCGCAGTTCGCTGCGGAAGTAAATGCTGATCTAGTGCTGATTAGCGAGCAATACCGAAACAAGGACCCGTCCTCATGGTATCTCGACTTATCGGGCACCGCTCCCATCTGGGTTCGGGACGACGTTCGACTTCGTGTTCTTGCCGAAGGCCGGGGGGACGGATTTGCCTGGATCCGGTGTTTAGGGATAATGTTTTTTAGCGTTTACCTGACGCCGAATGAGTCGATTCCGGACTTTCAACGCCGGCTTGATGCTCTGGAGGACGCCGTTTCGAACACGGAGGGACGAATCCTGGTTGGCGGTGATTTTAATGCCAGGGCTCTTGAATGGGGCATGCCTGAATCAGACTCCAGAGGGAAACGGATTCTGGAAATGGCGGCGAGAACCGGGCTCGTAATTTTAAACACCGGATCCACGCCAACGTTTCGGCGCTCAGGTTGTGAAGGAAGCATTCTCGACATAACTTTTGCGTCGGAATCTCTGGCATCATCGGTGGACGGGTGGCGAGTCCTAGAAGACTTCTCGGCAAGTGATCATCAGTACATTGCGTTCGAAGTGTTTGACGCTACTTGCCGGCGAGCACCAACACGACGTTCCCCCTGCGTGTGGAATGTCGCGAAGGTGAACGTCGGAAGGTTCGTCGAAGCTCTTGGAGCAAGTAGGGCCGCGCTGGGGGGCACTCCCGGGGGGTGGTGGTGTCGCAGCTGACACCGTCGTAAATTCAGTGATGAATCTGATAACGACGGCGTGTGAGGCTTCCATGCCCCGGAGAGGCCCCAGGCGCGACAAGCCTTCTATGTACTGGTGGACGGCGGAAATTGCCGACCTACGGAAGGAGTGTCATAAGCTCCGCCGTTTGGCACAACGTTTGTACGCCAACGAGGAGGCATGTGCCATAAAGGCACAATATAGATCAGCAAAAAGGAGACTCCGCAGCGCTATAAATAAAAGCAAAGCTCGCGGCTGGCAAAATCTTATTAATGAGGTGAATGATGACCCGTGGGGACTTGGCTATAAGCTTGTCACTCGGAAAATCGGGGCTCTGCGGAAGCCCTGCATACTGAGCACCGACCAGATGGACCGCATTGTGCGGGCATTGTTCCCCAGACACCCTGTACGGCTTGATGTAAACAGCGCGGAAAGCGTCGTGGATTGCCCCCTTTTCACAATGGGAGAACTCGAAGAAGCGGTTCTCACTATGAAAAACAGGAAGGCGCCAGGTCCTGATGGCATCCCGGCGGAAGTTTACAAACTGGTGTTCCGCCAACGGCCAGAATTGCTGCTCGAAGCGTTCAACGCGTGCTTGAAGGAGGGCATTTTTGCTTCTCGCTGGAAAGTGGCCAGACTCGCGTTGATCCGTAAGGGTAAAGGAGATCCGGAGCTCCCGTCTGCATACCGACCGCTGTGTATGCTTGACACGGCCGGAAAAGTGCTCGAGAAGCTCATCAGGGGTAGACTCGCTGAAGCGATCCGTGCTGCCGGGGACTTATCCGCAAGGCAGTTCGGGTTTAGAACAGGGAAATCTACAGTGGATGCTGTTATGGAGGTCGTAGATGCGTTTAATCGAGCCGGGGCACACAGCCGCCGATCTCGACGGATAGTGCTCCTCATAACGCTTGATGTCAGAAATGCCTTCAATTCCGTAAGATGGACAGATATGCTGGGCACACTAGAGAACTCCTTTCACGTGCCAAGCTATCTCTTGCGTATATTGAGGGATTATCTGAAAGACCGCTCCCTGTTCTATGAGACGCTAGAGGACCAGAGGAGGATGGAAATCACGTCGGGAGTAGCGCAGGGATCCATCCTAGGGCCGGACCTCTGGAACGCTTCCTACGATAGTCTGCTGAGACTCGATATGCCTGAAGAGTCGCGCCTGGTCGGTTATGCAGACGACGTTGCGGCACTTGTTGCCGGACGCACTGTTGAACAGGCGCAAAGCAGACTTGGCATATTGATGCGACGAGTAAGCGGATGGATGACTGCTCACGGTTTCAACCTTGCGCTGGAAAAAACCGAAGTAGGCATCCTGACCAGAATAAGAATTCCGACCTTGCGTCCCATATCGATCGGCGAGTTGACTATAGAGTCAAAACCAACGGTTAAATACCTTGGTTTAATGCTCGACTCGAAGATGAGCTTCTTCGAGCAAATCAAAGCAGCCGCGGACAGGGCTGCAGCAGAAGTCGCGGCCTTGAGTCGGCTAATGGCGAATGTCGGCGGCCCTATATCAACTAGGAGACATCTCCTCATGGGAGCAACGCAGTCCGTCCTTCTCTATGGTGCGGAGGTATGGGCTGATGCCCTTGACAAGGAGGTGCATCGTAAACGCCTCGCTCAAGTGCAGAGGCGGGGAGCTTTGCGAGTGGCGTCTGCTTATCGCACTGTCTCCGAACCGGCTGTGATGGTGATTGCGGGAGCGATCCCCGTTGCCCTCCTTGCCAAGGAGCGCAAAGCTATCTATCGCCGTAAGGGCGAAAACTTAAGAGAAGTGGTTGCCCGTGAAGAACGTCAACGCACCCTTAACGAGTGGCAACTTTCTTGGCAAAATGAGCCAAGGGGCAAGTGGACTGCGCGGCTCATCGACAAATTAGACCCGTGGTTGAACAGAAAGCACGGTGAGATTGATTACTTCCTTACCCAACTTCTAAGTGGGCATGGAGGTTTTCAGTCTTACCTGCACAGGGTTGGGAAGGCGCGATCTCCTGACTGTGTGTTCTGCAATAGAGTGGCGGATGACGCTGAACACACCTTTTTCTCTTGCGAGAGGTGGGACGGCCTCCGCCAGCAGCTGTATGCAGACACAGGGGAGCTCTCTCCAGACAACATTGTCAGAGAGATGCTGAAGAGCGCTGGCAGCTGGAATCGTATTGCGCATTATGTTCGGGCTCTTCTTACTACGAAGAAGATTGAACTCGACCGGCAGAGGGATCGGACGGTAAGGGGTTCCCTGAACTAACAACTCCCTTCCTCCCCTCCCCTCCCGTTGGTGAAAGGAATTCCCTGACTTGAAGGCTCCCAAAGCCGAGAGAGCGGGAGGGCTAGCCCGAAGTAATGTGTCAAACGGTTCCAGGCTAGTTCTCTGATGACAGGGAGGTGTTTAGTTGGTAGTCCGCTAGCGTGCTGTTGCGGGAGTCCAACACTCTGTGCGTAAACACATTCACCTACCCTACTCCCAAAAAAAAAAAAAATCACGTACATGGTATTGAGACGCAAGTACCGAAGAAGGTTGAGCATGTGAAATGACTTTTTTCCAACATACAAATTCAAGTAATGCACTGTGCGTATTCTTCATAGGTTATACCCACCACGAAAAAGTTATCTTCAATGGTATATACATACAGCCCTTGCTAACAAAAACTTGCCAGCTAAAATGGAAACGAACATCTAATTCGATGGGAAACAACCCACAATCCACCGAAACAGAGATGACTTGATGCAGGAGATGATGATTTGGTAATTCCGCTCGGCGCAAAAAGCAGCAAACTTGATCTATACGAGCCCGTCGCCCCGAGGCTTGAACAGCTTAGGCTTTGTGAAACCTGTAGTTGTTTTACTATCAAAATTTGATCCTTGTAATATATAGAATGGTAACAAAAGAAAAACCATAGACACAAAATACTTTCCACTCAAAAACATGAAGCGATGTCATCAATTTTGCCTGGCATTTACTAAATGTTCTAACATGTACTTACATATTTCGTACATATATCTAGACTCGAGTCCTTATTAAGGTACTTTCTTAAGGATACCTTTAGAAACCACAAATTAACTCATTTCATATTTTCTTTTTTCGCTTTCCTCACTAACGCAGCTTTCGGCAATTGTAGTTGCAACCTCTTATGCTTAACAACATTAAACAATAATGGAAAATGCGTTTATTCGATGTGCTTCATTATCGTCCATGCTCAGTCTCCATTTAACAATGGTACGGTGCCAACATCGAATTGAATGAGTGTAAGCCCCATAACATGATTTGAATTCTTGATCTGGTTAGTAGTTGTCTCACTAGGGTAGGCATATCTTTACTCAGAAGTAGGAGTAATGATAAAGAAACCGAGCATGAAGTACCGCAGTGTGATAAATATACTCTTTATATAGCATGCCAAATGCTGCAAAATATACACTTAAATATCAACAGCTTTGCTACCAAATTCTCCCTACAAGTTTAAGTGGCGACCACCGAGTACAGTTAGTCTAGGGCAGAGCCGAAAGGGCGCGACAAGTATCCACCAGAAACCATAATCCTGTCCAAATTGCTCAACCACCCCAGTTTTGCGTTAAGTCAGGGCTTAACAACTTTTCCCTGAAAAAAAAACATTGCTAAGGAATCAGCTAATCGGTCTGAGAACAAAATGATTCAACGACAATGACTCCGGCGAACAACCGCCGACGTTCCTTTAAAATTTGGAGCGCTAGAACTCTGTATATAACATGCGCGCCGAAGGAATTCCCTATTCCTAATCTAATCTGAGAATAATATCTTTCCAATTAAAAAACTACTCGGCGATGAAGTTAAGGGCTTGGGGACTCACATAATCATATCATAGCAGAAATCTCCCGCGTTCCACATCAAAACAATATTTTGTAATGGATGGCTAATGGACTCCAATGGAACACCAGAAAATCGCGGATAAAGACTTTTTTACAATACTCTAATATGAAATATCGCTCTCAAACAATATTGAAATACTCCTGAGCGACATCAACGGAAAACACGGTAACAATAGGAGAGCTCAGATACACAAATATAACCAGATTCTAAACTTAGTCATGACTTCTATATGTTTCTCAGACGTTAGGAGAAAGGCCATATTGCCAGAGAGTGCAATAGGGACCCCAAATGCCTATTGTGCGAAACAAAAGAGGGACAGGATAACCGGCACATTGTCGGAAGTGGCAAATGTCCGGAATTTAGGAAGGCGCTCACTGCAATGAGAAAATAAGTTTTATTCAAATAAACCTGAATAATTGCAGGGTCGCTTAGGATTTACTTGAGCAGACCACGTTCGAATTTGAGGTGGAAGTTGCCATCATAAGTGAACCGTATAGAAACCGTCACGGTGGCATATGGGTCACAGATTCGACTGGTGGAGCGGCGATATGGGCTTGCGGTCGACAGGCCATACAATGTACTGCAAGTCAGGCATCGTAGCAAAACTCACCATGGTTCAACTACTCGGAGCACACCACTCGCCTACTTGCGAGTATCAGGATGAGAGCCACAAGGCCGGTGTAGGAACCGGTCTGTTTTAATTGAATTGATTAACTCAACTATCCATCCCTTCCCCTTTTGCAAACGGGTCTAGGCAAGGCTACGGCGCAGTTTAATAAATTAAAATTAATATATATAGTAATAATTAATTATGCGGAAGCGACTGGTAAAGAACTGAGACGCTTCTCAGAAAAGCTTGACTTCTCATTCCTCAACAACTCGTAACCACTTTTGTTTTATTGAGGAAAGTGAACTTCTATTGCAAATTTTTATCGGGGTCACCAATTTTAGTTAATTTTAATTAATTAATATGTTAAATTAAATGATTAATTTAAATGGGTACTGTCGGAGTTCAGATCATCCGTCACCATCACATTGTCATCCTTAGAAAGCCCCTCATGAACTTCATTTAATTACTTATAGAAAGAGTCCCTGTCCTCAATATCGGAAATCTCTGTTGATGCTTAGCACTTCACAGTTGTGAAGAGATCAAGAGAGATGCGCCTTGCAGTATTGTGACGCTGGATTGACGTCTTTCTTTCCAGAGTACAAAAACACAGTACCACAAAAGTTAGAGGATTACTCTCCCAGAATATCCGGCTTATACTATTTCAATTCTCGCTCGAATTGGAGAAAGCTAGCATTCTTGGAACCCTAGATACCATTGTCGAGTAGCGTCCGCACATTCCAGAAACCAATCATAAATCGTTTTCGATAGCCAAAAGTCCTAGTCACCTTCTTATCCCAGGTGCTACTGACGTTTCCTATGTAAGGTAATTTCAAAATTTGAAGGTTGCTGACTTGAACATTTCTATCCCTTTTAATCCCCTTCACGGCAAGCATTGCATTGGGCAGTGTGTTAAAAGTATGTTAAAAAAAATCGTATGCAATTAGCGCTTTGGTACGTTGTTTTAATGCCACAAACTCTTAAGACCATGACTACTATGGTAACAGCAAGGGGACAGAGTCTAGCCTGCTCAAATCTTCAGGGGCAATCCGTAGCATTAACAAAGGAAAGTAGCTATTCCATCCTGTTACTAGAGATCCCTCTGAGCTCCTAAAAGAAACTGCACAGGCGGTTTTTTTTAAATCCTATTAAGCTTCATCCAAGTACACTTTTTAGTAAATTAGGATAGGACGTACTACGGCTGTGTGCATCCAAAGAGCCATGCTCGACCGGAAGCCCCATTGCTTTGTAATAGTCCTCTTGCAGGCATAAAAGGCTATACAGCCTATTAAGTCCGTAACTCTCTATTTAATCTCTACTTATCTTCGGATCCAGAACTACAGCCTGGTACTTTACATTAAAGGAAACAACCAATCTTTGTTCATTCAATCGCGAGAGGTGGAAATTAGGTACCCTAACTTGGTGGTGAATAGCATCAGTTGCCCACATATCACCACCTTCACCGCTCCTGTTCAATATGGGTAAAATTTCGTCCATTACTATCAACCAGAGCACCGAAGAGATAATGCCAGATCAGACTTTATTATCTTGGTTCTCAGCATGGACATTATCCAGTGCGTAGATACCCCTCCAACCCAGTACTGCTCAAGGCTTCCTTGATAGCATTGGTACTAGCTTTGTTGAATGCTCCCTTTATATCCAAGAAGGCAGCGAGAGTATACTGCTTGTACTGTAGTGACCGCATAACCGTGCAAACTGCCTCGTGGAGAGCGGTTTCTGTGGATTTGTATCCTTATAAAACTCACGCTACGGTACTCAACTCTCAAAATGAACCATTGAGGATCAAATGTCCGCGAAACGCTCAATACCCAAACCGAGGACGCAGACCAGAGGTCCATTCTCGGAATTTGGAGGAGGTCGTTGTTAGAGGTCAGAACTCGATTTGAGCTGTAGCGCCATCGATGATTATGTGAGTGAAAGACTGTCTCGTGAGAAAGGGAATAGGAAAATTAATAAACAAAGAACCAGTGTGGACGTCTTATATTCGACGAAGGTGTGAACAGGAACCAATATTTATTAACACGAAAATTGTAGAATAGGTGAACATTGTATACATTAGGATTGAGTCAATTGACTTCCCGGTCAGTTAGTTAACTGACATATCTCCGTGAACCCAATGGTTTTTTCACGTATAAACAGGCACATGTACTTTGTCTGATGTTAGTTTCTCTTAGTGCTATGTGCAAACATTTTTTAATTAGTAATCTATTGAAGGAATACAAAAAAGGAATCTGTGAGAAAAATATATTTATTTTGAAGACACTGCCGCAAACCCTATTGCGAATATCAAGTGGACTTGGAACTTCTTATTTGATGTGTTTGTTTGAACTTTTCTCTTGGAAGGCCTGCATGTATCGTATAGCTGAATACTTGACATACATATGTCATCTTTTGAAAACAACACATTTTACGAAGTTTGGTGATTCATCCGCATCATTGGAGCCAATACAGTAAAGAGCAAGAACTTCGCGTATGCCATGGTTCTAAGTACTCCACTATTTTTTATTATGATCAGTTCCAGTGAACCTGAATCTAGCAATTAACACACTGAGGAAATATCTTTTATTTTCTCCACTCAAGGTGAACAACATGCAAACGCATCATGCATTCAAAATGAATTTCAATTGACTTCATTAGTAAGTGAATAACGAGCCATCCAAGATACCCGCCATAGTATTGTATATGGAGATACTTAAAACGGGAATCCATATGGTATCAGTTTACTACGAAGTTCAGGTGCGCATACTGGAAAACAACCTCACACGCCGGTCAGACGTTAAGTTGTCGCACCGCTTACGTATGCTGGGGAATGGCTGTATAATCGAAAATACCGAACTTTCCGCACAGACTTGGAATCTCGCTGGACAAGTTTGAGGCTTATATCGTAGACAGAATTTCACACGAAATGAAATGTATCACTTTTTGCGGAATCCACTGCTGGAGAGCGTTGGTGATTTTCAAAAAGGGAATCCCGGCAAAGTGGAGAAACCATTGAATGGATTAGTTGCAGATGAAGCTTTCTTGAGATGATATTTAAAGAAAAGTAAACATAAACGCCGATCAGTTGATTGCCAGAAGTGTGTGATATTGTTCATAAGAGGAAGTGTACCTGAATCTAGTATTAACCTATCAGAGTTTCGTTATATTAGAAGTAATTAGTAGTTGTGAGTGATAAGAGTGATTACAGCGATAGCGTGGATACCTATTTTGGATAATATTATAAATAATAACAAAGTTCGAATTTGGTAAGATAACTGTTTGAACTTGTGATTTGTATAATGTATTGTAATTTTAAGACCTATCGACCTAAAAAGAACGAAAAGCAGAAGATCAATATTATTGATTTAATTTCGGAACGAACTTTAAATACTTGTGAGGTAAAAAAATATGGAGATGTTCCTAAGCCTTCATTTATATTTCACCTGCAAAGCCATCTCTTTGAAAATATAATCAACTAGTGAAGCAATATACATAGTCGTATATAGAGCCAAGTAGAAATGTTACTACACTAAGAACATTGCAGGAGTTATGTACCCTTCGGAGTATCAAAGCTGGATAAATGGATTTCAAAAAAGTCGTTAATTTCATCGTTTTGTTAATCTTCACCTACTACAACAATAGAGTAGTTATGATATATAGACAAGTTTAGTATCTTTCATTGTTCGAATATTTAACAGGCATAAATTTGCAGCGAAGTAATGCAATCAAATGACAGCACATATGAACCTATGTAGCTTCAAGAAATTTTTTAGATCTTTCTTGACTTTACCTTCGGTTGCGAGAACTTCCTACTCTTGCAGATTTTTGAAGTCGTGCTCTGTTCTTATTAATATAAAAATTATCAACGACATATGGGTATATATATGTGTACTTCTGAAATAAAGATTTCTAGCATTTATCCCTGAGATCCAATACGAATTGGGCCATATATTTGAACATTCCACGCATACACATTCTACACATATTCTTATTTTCACTCAAATTACATTGGTCTGAAGCAAGTTTTTCAGTGAAAATAAGCGTGCTTATTCCAAAAAGTAACAAAAGGGTGCTTATGTTATAATTGCAAGTCGATGCAGGAATGCGTTAAATTTTAATTTTGTAAATTTTTTGTGACAACGCATTAATTTCTTTGCCGCCTCGGTGTTTTTCTCGCATTCACGAATAGCAGATGGATAAGAAATTTAATACTAATAGCATCCATTGACAATATTCCTCCCCTGAGAGCTAGTTCTCCACCCACTTTCCCATTGACAAACTTTCTTTCTAAAGTTCTGAACTCTATTAATTTTTCTCAAAAATGACTACGCCAGTTTATAAAGCAACAAAGTAAAAAGTTCAAGTTCAGAACAGATACCTACATAATATCGCTATTTCAAGCCACCTTACCCATTGAGTGTCTGTATGTTTTAGATATTCCTAGAACTGTGTACCGTCGACTTAAGTCCAAAGGTGATATGTTATGTTGAGTGCTTTTCGCCGTAGCAAAACATCAATACAGTTCAAATAAACTTACACACTCGAACTATGTCGCTCTCCAACCCTTATCGCATATCCAATCTCTTGGGCTAATTATATAACTACTTGCAATTACGGCGATTGATAAATGAAACCATGACTTGCAGTGCATTTTATCATAACTACAGCGCACATTGCATAGCAGTCAGCACAAAGCGCGCGAACAAGAAACAATTATCTTTTTCTAGTTTGAGAACATAACATTAAAGATAATTTGTTTAGATGCTTTCCCTTAAAATAAGTCTCTGTTACTAAAATCGATGAATTCCTTTTTTGGCGGAGTTACTTATTGTTCTGTGCAGTTGTCCTCCAAGAAAGAAAAACTCACCCGTGGAGGCTAGATTATGCAGATATTAAAAATAATTATAATATTTAGTTCCAATCTATATTAAAAAAGTAGATTCCATAGAATTCGACGCCACCATCGCTGTTTAATTTATTACAGATGTTTCGACTAAAAATATGAGGGAAGCATAGGTTGTTTTTTTAATGCTAATCGAGGAGATGCCAGCACTAACTCTCTGCCATTTTTTAAAGAAACGACAAACCTTTGATGATAGTAAATCGAATTGGCTCTAATATATGTATGTCCATACATCTATTATAGTTTGGTCGTATCCCTTTACCATAATCCGAACTGTAGGGGACAAAAGTTATGTACTTTTAACATCCTAACAAGTCTATTTGGAGGGGGTTTCCTGAGTTTTTCTATCTAGAAAAAACTTGCGTGGGTGTCAAGCTTTACCGGCTTGAGCTATTCATCCGATATATCCCGCTCTTCTCTTTATGCTCTTTTCTATCCTTCTCTCTTGTTAACCGGCACTTGAGCGTATATTCCTCCTGGAGCCAACAAACTCAGTATCAAACTTATTCAAATTGGTTCATATCTCATTAAAGAATTCCTTGAAGTAGGCGGTAGTTATCCTATACGCTTTGTTTTTGTTTTTAAGGTTTTGTTTGTAAAACAAAACCTTATTAAAATCGGTTTACCGTCTGTCTGTCTGTCCGTCTGTCTGTCTGTCTGTCTGTCTGTCTGTCTGTCTGTCACACGCATTTTTCTCGGAGATGGTTGTAGCGATTGACACCAAATTTGGTAAAAAGGTGGGAACTGTGAACGCTCACGCATATAGTGAGTTACATCCTCTTACGATGAATTTAAGGGGGGGGTCCCCATACATGCAAAAGGGGGGTGTACATTTTTTTTTCATCAAATATAGTCATGTGGGGTATCAAATTAAAGGTCTCGGTTAGTACTTTTCGAAGCCGGTGTTAGTTTTGACTTTTGCTGAAAAGGTGGGGAGTGCGGGGGGTTGAAAGTGGTCATTTTTTTAGCGAACCCATTCTCAGGAACTACCAAACCGAAAAATCTGGAAAAAAACAGAGGGCTGCCACTATATGCTGCCTAGGCTCCGAAATACCCTCCATATCGATACCTGTTCAAATAAAGTTAATAATAGTATATTACTATAATTTTTAGTAATTGACAGGAAAACCCCCCTTAAGTTCACCCTAGAATCACACAATTTTGCAGCAATGTAGGCACCAGTATAAATCATGATCCTGCCAAATTTGGTGAAAATCGCACTGTTACTAACAAAGTTATACTAGGTCAAATCTGCGCTTCTCTGCAAATTCAAGACTATGAATGTCAATATCACTTGAAAGTGGCTATTTTCACATAATATATGCATATTTTACGTGATACATGCTAATGGGACAAATGCACACCCAAATCTCTTTATAAAAGAAATACACAAAACCTTTCATACCTGAAGCGTCTAACTTCCGGTTTCCCGACTTGTTTTTTCTTGTTCATAAGGGGTTGTGTATTTATTTCTTGATCAACTTTGCTTTTTCTTTATAATTTAATCGATCATCTGGGGTGGTAGTTTTTTGTTGCGATATTAGGGATGACCGTTCGTTCTTTCTTTAATCTTTCATCGGTTAGGAATACTGTTAGTCAATGGCCTTCTTGTGTTAGTATGTGTGGTTCGATGTAATCATGATAGTTCTCAGTGGCTAGAGGACTAGGTTATCATGCGGAAGGTCACGGTTCGAATCTCACTAATGTCACCGGGATTTGTATCGTGACTTGACGTTGGATACCAGTCGACTCAGCTGAATCCTGAGTGAAATCATTATAGTAATCACGGGCGAGCGCAATGCTGAACTTCCTAAAAATGTCAAATTCTATTGTATTTTTATATATTAGAAATTACCTTGAGGTCGAAAAAGAGGTTTCTCCTCCTTCTTCCACTGTCAAGATAAATTTGATGTTGGGGTGTAGTTGGTTTATGTTCAGCAGAACTATCCCCAGAGAGAGTAATAATCACATTAAACATCCATTAAGCCATGACACAGTTTATAAAAGCCACATATGTATATCAGTCAGTGATCTGCCCGGTGAACAAACAGTCTATAAGCTCGACTCGGCTGCTGTCGAATGTTGCGCCAAGATCCTTATAAGAAGAAATAGCTGAAAGAGACAGACCATCTAAATAATAACCAGGTGTTAGGGAAGGAGATTGTAGGAAAAAACTATCATGAAACATTTGCTAAGTTGTTCACACCAATGAAACAGAGTGTCGAAGTTTGAGTGTAGGTGATGAAAGTTCTATAGGCGAGTCAACTATAGCAAATGGTTTTCAATGATCTGCATACAACAAATAAGGACAAGTAAACAAGGAAGGATAATGATCTTCCTAAAGAAGAAGGAGCCTCCAGATGGGAGGAAAAAACGCAACTGTTGAAGGGGACCCTACTCACTTTACCCAATAAGTACGAGCTCAACCAACAAATGACGGAAAGACATACGAGCCAAGATTGTTGGGCAGCAAGATATGGTGAATGGAGTGTCAGAGTAAATTGTGTGCACGTCTTCCTTTCATTGAGCGATTTAGTAAGAAAGTTGATAAACTATAATAAGTTAGTTACGGTGAAGCACCGCCTTTGAAAACCATGCTACTTCTGCGCAGTGAGGTGTCCGAAGCAAGACGAAAGGCAACCTTTAACATATCTCTCCAGAATTTCATACGTAGAACAAAGGATTGAGGTGTACTGGTAGTTTTCAACCAATGAAGCGTCACCTTTCTATGTAAGGAGATGATTCATGCCTTATTCCAAGATATCTACAGATGAACAGAAAATTAACGAAAAGACGGGGATAAAAATGCTGTTCATATTTAAAAGAAAATTAGCAGAACTACCGCCACAACCGCCCATAATACTAAGACTGTCGTTGGCAAGGGTCGGAAAAGAAATGGAGAGACATAGGGTGATAGTATATTGAATTGATCGGAAGAAGTACAGAAAAAGGGGGTAGATATAAAGACTAATGAAAAGTAATTTCGGTGAAACTCACCTGCAGAATTGGGGGAGAATGAAATACAATCGTCGAATTTTATGTTGTTAATGGGATTCGAAAAACGAGAAGTTCGAACATGAACAGATCGCTCGGAATAAGTGTTCCGCATTTAGATTTTTGTCGACGAATATGGGACTTTAAAGTTGGCAACATCGACTGCACATCAACCGGAAGCTTATAATACAAGGTGGAAACAAAGAATGGAAGCAATTTCTCGAGGAAGTAATAAAACGCTACGGCAGCCTAGTTACAAAATAATCAGGAAGACATGAACGTCGTACGAGCTAGAAACGCGCGAGTGATGTGTTTTCAAATGACGGGTAGACCGACTGAGGTCGGCCATTGAATTGTGGGATATACAGATGATGAATCGTTGGGCCGAATATTTAGTTAACAGAATATCCCCCCGCTTATGAAAAAAAAATGTCCACCTACCCGACCGGCAAAAACAATAAACAAGAAATAATAAACGGAACGCAGTTCGAAGATGAAATACGAATAGTGATTGCCTCATATGGACAGGTGCTTAATAGAGTGATAGGGTCAACAGGAATATGTTGCTTGACATCTCCACCTATGAGTTTGTCTGAAATCTGAACATCGCGATCGCGGCAAAAAAATGAATACCCATCGAGAAACTCAGAGTTACTATCAAGACATGTTTCAAAGTGACAGGTGCTATTATGGAATGCGCGGCTGATATCCGCAAATCTGGCTTCTTAGTCCTGAGGCCTCTTTCATCTTGGCAGTATAATCTGATCACTTTGGAAATTTTCGAGCCAGTTTGACGGCTATAATTTTTGATAAAAGCGTATGGCGACCAGAACGGCCATAGATTCAATCCATCAGGGTCTTGTGGG
Source organism: Hermetia illucens (assembly GCF_905115235.1). Lineage (NCBI taxonomy): Eukaryota > Metazoa > Arthropoda > Insecta > Diptera > Stratiomyidae > Hermetia > Hermetia illucens. The sequence goes on along the minus strand of NC_051849.1, from coordinate 91,210,998 downwards.
TATTTTACTTTACATGGCGCTATAGCTCGACCCGGATTGTTGTTTTTAATCAATTTGGGACAAGCAAATAGAGACGGTAAGTACCGCAACCCATGCTCCACATACCTCCAAACGCCCTGAGTCGTGAATAGGGAAAGTTATTTGAGGGGCATGACAACACATAAAGTTGGGGCAATCACCTCCTGCGCTGATATGATAGCAAAGACAGAGGAAGGCAAAGTGTGCTGTCAGTTCAACTTCCAATCAAGCCTTGGTTAGGCCGTTATATGTATTATAAATAGCACTACTTATTACTCTCAAACAAATTTAATTACATACTCGTATATGCCAATCCGCCTTCAGAGTTTTGAAAAGCAAAAAAAAACTTCGCCTTTCTTTGTTTGTACTCATTTATCAAACTGACTAACAAAATCTACTACTACTAAAGCGTTAAGGGCCTACAGTGCTAACAAATCGGTTACGGTTTCCCGACTGGACGCTTCAAGCATGAAAAGTTTTGTGTGTTATATAAACATATTTGAGTGGACATTTGTTCGATTTGAATGCACCTAGCACATATTGTATTATGTAAGAATACTTACTTTAGCGTGATACTGACATTCATTCAAATTTTAGAATTTACACATAACGACAACTTTGTTCTACTATAACTTCGTTAATAATAGTGCGATTAACACCAAACTTAGTAGGATCATGCTTTATATTATATTAAAGCCTTTCGAAGTCTTTGATGATTTCCTGTGTTCTAGGATGAACTTAGATCAATCAATTACTAAAAATTAACTTTATTTGAACAGATATCGGTATGGAGAGTATTGTGGAACCCAGGTGCCGTATTGTAGCAGCTTCGTGATGTTACAGATTTTTCGGTTAGGTAGATCGTGAGAATCTTAAATTCCACATCGAGCGATGTAGCTCATTGTGTGCGTGCGCATTCACAGTTACCACCTTTCCACCAAGTTTCGTGTCAATCGGTATAACTGTTCCTAAGAAAAGTGGTTTGGTTTTACACAACGAACCACAAACCTTAATTAAAACGATATGCACCCATATACAGCCTAGTGGTTTTTTAAACATCCTCACATTACATGCATATACCATCCAGGAATGTGTAATATTGAGTATGTCACGCTTTGAAACTTTCATAATAATATAATTATAACTAAAGTTCATTATCAATGTGTGTTAGCGAAACGATTTAAGGAATTAAAACCGTCTCTCTCGTCTCGTCTCTCCGTTGCTAGTATTAATTTTCTTCAGTACCGGCACTGAAGAAGGGATCAAGTTTTCCCGAAATATCTTGTAAGTCGAATAAAAAATCACTACTAGCAAGGGAGACGGTGTTTCGCTTAATTCCTTAAAGTTTATTACCAGAAGGAACGCCCATTGAAGGAAAACTATCTTCGTAAGCCAACCTTTGGAATAAATTGCAATCATGGATTCGCAATATGCCATTTCTGGTGAAATAAGCATAACGTTCAATAGGTACATATCATTGCATTTCCGTCCTGCTCCAAGCGTTAGGTTTTCATTTCCGGAACGACAATGATAGTTCCTGGGGTTAACATCATTTATTCCACGAATGAATGCATAACTTATCTGTTGTTTTAAACATTTGTATGTTTATGTAGATAAGGCTTCCACTGCGGTCAAGTTCGGCGTTAGTGATTGCTATTTCCAAGCTATATACAAGCAACTAAAAAAGCAGAAGCAGATTAGTATGTACTCGATGATCAGCAAATAAATAGAAGAGTTTGCTTGCGATTACTTTCTGATTAATTCATTATATGATATGTTGTTTTTTATTTTCCGACACTAGTAAACTGTCAGCGTTAAATTTAAGGACCTTTCATTTGAATTAAAAAATGTGATGATTGCTATTCTAGCAAGCTCAAAAGGGTCGCACCCAGTTTACAATTTATTCGAAGTAGCATGCAATAGCTGAGAATGTTAAGGTGGCTGCTTACTTGCGATTTCTCCAGCTGCCCATAAACATGGAACTAATCGACTATTCAATGCAAATTCCGAGAAAACTTCACACGTTTATGGCGCTGTGTGTTATTTTAATATTTTAACGTATTCATCTTTGACGCTTAAATATTTCGGTTTATTTCATTGCTTCCATAAACGTCCAGTACCGACATCTTACCAAATAATTCGATCAAAATTAAAATTCTACAGCTTTATATTCGTACGCTAATTAGCATTATATATACGAGTACATTCCTGTTAAGGAAGCAATCATCCATGAATGAAAAAGATTCATTTTTTCCGCTTTATTAAAATCGTAGTTGATAAGAGAAGTTTGCGAGTCGTAGTGTTAGCAATGGAGCTGTTCCCATCAGTTGTCTACTGAATTTTACCCGGGATACGTCTAAAGAGCTTGGGCTCTGTGCAACGCAATCATCAAAATTGCAGGGAGCCTCATTAAGCTCCTGTTATTCGTAACGAACGCAGGATATCTGTACAAATTCATTATGCAACAGGAAACCGTCTGAGAATGTGTTTAATTCTAGAGCATGTTGCATAAACAGCGCGCAAAAACCAAATGAACAAATCCAAACAAAGTGTCGACTACCGTTTCGAGCGCATCCTGCTATTAAATATTCTGTGCAGGCAGCCACTGCAGTGCCAGGACTCACGCTATACTGCTTTATACTTCCCTGGGATAGCAGGGTCGGAATCGGGTCGGGGGATGAGTGAGTGATTCATTCAGTTGCTGGATAGATGTTGCCGCATTCAGTAACAAACCAAAGTCAAGGATACAAGTGTGATAAGTGAGAAAGTGTTTGCTTTTGTGTAACAGGAAATCTAGTGATTTTGAAAAGAAGAGTTACATTCTTTTTCATCTCTTTTGTAAGTGCATGTATGCTTTGTCTAATAATGTCTTAATTTATAGAATTATATCATTCTTAAATTGGAACACACATACATATGTACACCAAGTGAAAAAGTTTGTTTGTAGTGCCGGAAATCATTTGCACGAATCCATAATTCTTGTGTTCTTTGACCGTGAATGCTTTCATATAGGCTCGCTGCTTTGGAGTTCTAGTTCAATGTCGGTCGGCCTTGAAATCCTTGCGGCTTTTTACTGTGTGAATTGGAAGCCTTTGATGTGGTATACAAACATATACAAAACACTAGGAAGCATTTATTTTCTAGTGCTCTGAAAATGGGGCTACTGAATATATAAAAGTAGAGTATACTTCAGAGAGACAATGAAATGACATTGATATTAGTTTGAGTTGTCCATTTACCATAGATTTCTTCCGCTTTTTGAAGGAAGCCTTCTTAACAAACATTTAATTTTATCAAAACCAATCAACTGACTAATTTGATATTCATATTGTGTCGAAATCCCTAACAAATTGCTTGGAATCGCGCGCACTAGTCCATGTCAATTCAATCAGTCGTGCAATTACCAATTAAAACCAGAAATAATCGAACTGTAAACAAAGATAAGGTAATAAAAGTGTTTTGCATCCCTACATAATGCCGACCACCCTGATACACTTACTATATGTAGAAGTCTGTCTAGGATGCAATATCTTTTTCTGTGTTTTAACTTTCTTTCCATAAAGCAATTTAAAATCGACACTATAAAAAGTATGAATGGGAGATATAAATAACTAAATTTACAATTTAAATAGGAATAACGTTATATTTAAAATAGAAGAGTAAGAATTGAGTGTGTGTATTGCTCGTATGTAACGAAATATTTTGAAATTTAATGATATACTCATAATCGATATATTTCCATTTTAGTAAAGGATAAGGATCAGCACCAACTCTAATTCCGCTCGAGTAACTAATTTTTGACAGACTTTTTATTTTTTAATTTTTACACTTTATTTTAAACATCCGTAATTCTGGTCCGAACCACTATTATGTATTTCCATCAATCATTTCTTATTTTCGTTCTGAATTTTCTCCGCCATTTTAATGTAACATTACACTCGTGGTTCCGACAATGGCGACAGGTACGCAGAATAAGAATACGTCTAAAGTTTTGGTTTCAACCGGAACTAAACCGTAATACAAAAGTTTAGCATTTTCCACATAATCGTCCGTTCTGGGAATACATATTTCCTTGCTAGTTACTGAAATAGGTCTGATATTGTCATGGAGCAGAGCGACATTTTTAAGATTTTGTGTAGAACAAAATCTTACTAAAATGACATTTGTTATCAGTCGTTCAGATAATCCATAGGAAACTTGGCTGAACAAAGGAACAATTGCCGTGAACTTTTTGACCGCTCTTTTTCCACTTCGATCACCTAACACCACAGGTTAAAATTGTACTGCTAAAGGGGTTGCTGTCTTGCTTTATTGGATTGAAGAGCTACTCGAAAACTTTCATCGAAGGTTCACTGTCACAAGTTGTAAGGTATTCCCGTAATTCATATTGGGCGACCCAGAGATTTTAGTGCCTAATTTTCCTTTATTAAATTTCTGAACCTCTGGATATTGACAACGCTCATCCTTGGACAGCGATCATAGCTCAGTTTTCGACATTTCGATTAATTCAAAATTCTTTGTGCCGTGTTAAAACACAGATCCTTCGAAGTGACCGAACAATTTTTGCCGTGGAAAAAATAATAAAAAAAATCAAAACACCACACCATAACTTTTTATGTTATGTCATTGAGTCCGTCAAATATACTAAATTGAATATTTAAATATTTTCAATAAAACGAGGCATTAAATTCATTCTGCCACTTAATTAATATTTCTGCGAAATACGGATTATCCGGAGTTTAGAAAATCTTAATTCGAACCATTTTTCAATTCCCTGACTAATATTTTTTGGACGTCCGAAATCCAAAAGCACTAACTACTATAGTAACTAATTTTCTACTAATTAAAGAGAATAAAGCCTTAATATATAAAAAGCATTATTTCTCCAAATACAAATTCTGGCAGGCTTCATGTAACCCAAAAGTATATAAAGACAATATCTATGTTCGAAATAAAAGACCTAGTAAATCCTGCCTCAGATAGAGTAGTTAGGCTGGCAATGTCTAGACCGGATACCGGTTTCTGTGCTGTTGATGCTAATGATGATGATAATTTAATGCAACAATCGTTATCTTCGACCACGTGCTGTATGATGTCGAACTAAATATTATGAAAGAGATTGGGAAAAAGTTAAAAAAACAATTCTGGATGTTTTATTCTTGACTTTTTCCATTTTTCCATTTTTTGGATTAACCTTAATAAACATTCTTTCAATCCTGATAAACTATTGTACACCCTGTTTACTATTTTATTTCAATCTAGTTGGCAGACCACCCTACTTAACTTTATAACTTTAGCTTTATAGTCATAATAACAAGTTATGAATATAGACAACATACAGGTCAGATTAATATTAATTAGATGTTTGAACCTATAATTGCAAGATTTATGTACATGATAGTCAGATCTGTGTCAGAGTCTGCTGAATGCTGTGCTACTAATGAATTTAATTTGATTTCATTAAAAAAAAATAAGAATAATTGTGAATATTTTTTAAATAATTCGGTCGTTTATCTATATTTGTCTTTAATCAATTAGGACTATGAAACATTTTTTTTTTCATAATTCAAACATGCCTTAATCTCAGTCTGAGGGCGATTCTCGGCAATATTTTTCAAAAAGAAACATAGCCAATTGGTTAAGAAATTAGGCCAGCTCTGAGCAGCCCTTCAAAATTAGGTTATCAGAAGATGAAAGACTATACAACATTTTTTATGAAAGATCCGTCCGATTTGCTTCAATTTTAATTTGCAGATTTTAATTGAATTTATTTTAGTTTTCGATGAAAGGGGCTCGATAATAACTTACTTTATTGGGAATGCATAATGACACAGTTTGCCAGTTTGCTCAGAAAGTTCGCTGCGCGGATGAAATCGCAGTATACGCTTCGGCCAGTCTATGGTGCTTCAGCCCGATGTCAGCCCTTGATTTCTCGAAGTCTTCGTCTCTATTCTTTCGGTCTAGCGACGGCGTCTACAAATTCGAATGCCGAGCAGCCTGTAACTAGCGTTCTCCACTGAGTCCTCCAGTCTATTTCGAAATTTCACTGATAGTCGTTTTCTTTCCACCTTTCCACCTTCCATTCCATTCCATTTCTTCTTTCTGCAGATTTTGTTAGCAATCCGTCTTATTTCTACGTATATGCCTCCTTTGGGACTTGTGGGTCGTTCCTAATATTGTTCGGCATAATATCGAGGTTCGTATTCGATGCGATTGCGTCCTTTAGTGGACTCCACCTCCCATCAATACTAACAGCGTCCTAGTGTCGTTTCAGCGTCTTCAGGATTTGTTCTTCAACCGCTCGGACTTATTTTGATGTCATTACTTTATTCTGCAACTTTTCAATATCAAACCTGATAACTGAGGTAACCTGCTACTGCCAATATTTGCTATCCGCCTTCGATATCTTGCTTTGAGGTGATAATGGTCGCTGTCGCAAGTTACCTCCAGATATGAGCGTACATCGAGGATGCTATATGCAGCTCATTTCTGATGTATGATATTTTTATGGACCTTGCGATGAGGGAAACGAGCAGATGATATTGACATATTTCTTCATATTTCTGCTGTAGGGAAATTATATGAGTTTGCTTTTTGAGGGATTGTGGTCCCCGGTTCCACGGTGGACCAGTTTGTTTCGGATCTTTGCGTTGAAGTCACCGAGTGCTATTTTCCCCACTATAGATTTCGGTTTTACTGAGCCATCTCTGCCTTCCGTTAGAACATACATACCCTATATGTTAATAAACCTAACGTTTTCACTCGTCGCCCACCAATCCCTTGATTGGTTGGAAGTCTGGTTTGTGCCGGCTAAATTTTTTTGGACGACAAAAGTCATGCCGCATCTTCGCGTTTCAAACTTTTTCCCACATTTGATAAATTCTCACGTATTCCTCAAAAAATTGGGTTCTTAGCGAGCAAAATTTCTAGCTTGCAACCACTTTTAAGAGGAGAATCCATCGAAGAGCTTTTTACCCCTATTCTATGAATGACATCGCTACTGTTTGGTTGTGGATGAAATCATGCTAAATTGGCTGCATTGGGTGCGCCATCTAATTCGAATAAGTAAATACGATTCAACCCAGAAAGCTTATAGGACCAAAATCTATGGTAAAAAAGAGGAAGTGTAGATTCGGCCGCGTGTTGGGTGACGGCATATGTCAGAATAGCAGGCAGGTGCTAGCTGGAGGCTTGGCATGTTTGGTGTAATGAAAATGAGCATGTGAGTAATGCGAGTTTCAGCTTCTTCCAAATCTACAGTACAGTACAGTCAAAACATTGAAGTGCCTGCAGCTTTTTAGTAGAAAATGTTACACAAGGGCACAGTTTCCATCACAGTGGTACATTCTAAGTAGGTGTTGTAGCCCAGACGCAATTTCAAAGGGAGGCTGTCGCTAATGATCCCTCATATTCCTTATAATCAAGATTCCTATGTGAGCACTAACGAGATTTTTCAATATCATCGAATATGATCGGAGATCTGAACCACAGGAGATATACAATACTCGAAAAATAAATGCTCCCAAGTTACTTAGAGATGGTGAATATTTATTTTTATCTATATGTTTTCCGGCAGCCACCTGCTGCCTTCTTCAGCGGAATGAACAAGGATATTCTCTTAACTTTAAAATCCACAAAGAAGCGAAGAAATGAGGTAAATAATAGTAGATACGAAAATTATGCGAGTCAGGGGTGAAAATTATCAGACAGGGGAAGTATACAATGCACGGAACAGTACCATAGAGGGAGCCAGAGAAGGAGAAGATAGGTTTGGTGGGGCGTGAGGCAATTAGGACTTCGTTCCTTGCTTCTTAAACATTCTTGTGAAATAAGCGGAAAGTGAAGCCTGCAAATTGTTGCGCTTGTATGATTTAATGAACACACTTTTCACCCTAAAAGAAAAATTGACGATTAAGTCATATTGATAAGTTACTCTGAACGAAGCAATCACACGGTCGGGGTTACTGTCTTTTGTAACTTGGACTCAACAGAGTTTTGGAAGTGACCCAACTTTGCTCATGATGTGAGCTTCAAGAGAAAAAGCTGTTCCGTGAAGTACCTCGGTTGAGTACCACGACGGGAAGGATAAAAAATTAAGTAAGAAAAATTAAAGGGAATTCGGAAATGTTTAATATGAAAGTATTTTCCGCAATGACCATCGCAATGTAAAAATTTCGACCGTTATAATTCAGGCTCCTTACAGATGCACATAAAATATCATATACTGTGGAGCGGATTACTACTTGCTACCTGCCGAAGAATTCTTCGGGTGATATGCTTCAGTATTATATTGAAGAGACTGAGTGCGAGACCGTCTTCTTTCTTTCATCCCTAGTTTGCCCTGAAGCTCTTTGTCGAATCTCTTTGGATCTAGAACCATTTGTCCCAATTTCATTGAAATTTTAAGGCTGGGCATTATTTTATACAAAATTTATTTTATATGATCTATACTGTCGTAGCTTCCTTAAAATCCACAAAGGCCTGGTGCACATCGATGCTGAATTCCAGTATTTCTTAAGCACATGTTTCACTCAGAACAGTTGATCACTTGTGGGCCGCTTAGTTTTGAGGCCACTTTAATATTCACCAATGATCGTTTCCGAAAACTGCTTTGATCTTCTTCCAATGATTATAATTTGCCTATGAAATTGTCAGAAAGGAGTTTATGGTAATGCTTTTGCGTCAGTCCATATCATAGCGATCAATTTGTTTCGAAGAGCTGCCAAGGATGCTAGGTCCACCGTTTTCACTTATCCTTACGTTACTAATTAACAATTAATATCTAATTTCATCGTGTTTTCTTTCATTTCAGATAATTAAGTGCTGCGCTGAGATTCTATGCTAGAAAAAGTCTATTCTTAATGTGCATTTTTTACTATTTTATTAAAAATGACTAAGAAAGCCTTCAACATTGCTCAAAGTACCATTTTAAAACATGTGACGAATCGTGGTAGTTGGGATCCACCACAATTAAATGCAGACGAGAAACAAACCAAAGCAAGTGGCCTAACCCCGTAAGTAAATGTGCAACTGCGTAGTTGTGTACTAAATTTATTCATACACTCATCAATTCGAGGTCATGATTTGTAACAGATGCCTAGACTTGAGGATTCCAAGTAATTTATTAAGCTTATAAAGTATAGATATATGTAGCCAACCAATTATTGTAATGTGAACTATGAGTACCTGCAGAAATTCCTCGTAAGCGATTCTGAGATCATATCAGGTTGAAGAAATGAGACAATCAATTTCCATTAACATTCATAAAATTGCAAGAAATAAGATTTTACTTTCCGCAAGAATAAACGAGTAATTATTAATTAAAGACAAAATCGATATATAAGCTCCAAAGCTATTACAATGCAGCTACACCCCATCTGCTACAATTTAATTTACTAAAACAAATACCATATTTCGGGGATCAGTTACTCCTCCTACGGTGTTTATTTCCTATTTATAAACTCTGAAAGACGGAAAACTAATCCCCGAAATAGCAAATACTCTATTTTAATAAATTAATTTATATTCAAGAAAGGAAGAAATGTTGGCTACCAGATTACTCCAAAAATGACAAACTAGTTAATTTAATGACGTTTCACATATTGTGCGGTATTTTCTTGATTACAAACTAAATTTGAGTATTAATTCGAACGATGAACTTCAAAGATGTTTATGCCATTTTGGGATATGAGAGAAAAAATAATTCTCATAGTGCTGAGTATGGCAGGTTATGAAATGTATAACATTTCTTAGCAAAAGATCCCGACGGCAAAAGTAAATTTATGTTTTTTTATTTAATGGTTTTTACCTTGTTTCCATAAGGATATTTGTATGTAAACTGCGGAGAAAATAGATAGTTTTCAATAAACATTTCATTACAGGACATACATCCATTCGAACGCAGATCTAGATGAGACTTCAATCTCTTATTTCGACTTGGTGAGTTAACAACAAGATGCTCTAATATGAAACACCAAATGCTAACTTTTGTCCCTTACAGTTCAAATTTTCAACAATATGGGAGCGGATTTTGACTATGGTGGCCATTGTGTTTGCGGCCATTGGAGCAGTGGGCCTTCCTTTCGCAATAATCGCGTATGGTGAATTTACAACGCTGTTAGTTGATAGAACATCTTATAATAGGACGTCGACTAAAACTATACTATTATCCCTGTTTGGCGGCGGCAAAGTCCTGTAAGTAGCACTCATATCCAAAAATTTGAAACTCCCCTTTTACCAATCCTTACCATATTATAGAACCAACCCGACACCAGAAGAAAACAAAGAGGCTATATTGCAGGATTCAAATGCCTTTGGATTTGCAAGCCTTGCAATTGCTGGAGTTCAGCTAGTTAGCTTAGCTATAGCAGCTGATTTAGTCAATTATGCAGCTTTAAGACAGGTGAGAAAAACTTTTAATCCAAAGGCTAAGAACCCAAGGAAACTAAATAGCGATTCCTTCTTACCCTTACAGATAGAGACAATTCGAAAACTTTTTTTCCGCTCAGCAATTAGACAAGACATAACTTGGTATGATACTTCTACAAACAATAACTTCGCTGCAAAGTTAGCTGAGTAAGTAACCTTTCCTGCAATTATCAATAAAGTACTAACAATGTCCTGTTTATATTTTCCAGTAACTTGGATAAAATGAAAGACGGAATAGGAGAAAAACTGGTATTTTTCACTTTTCTCGTCGCATCATTCATTATGAGTATTATCTTCTCATTTTTCTACGGATGGAAGTTAACGTTAGTAGTGCTTAGTTGTGCTCCTCTTATCATTTTCTCGACCGCCTTCGTAGCCAAGATACAAAGCTCACTCTCTGAAAAGGAGTTAAAGGCATATTCTTCGGCAGGATCGGTTGCGGAAGAAGTCTTGAATGGAATTCGCACTGTAGTTGCTTTCGGTGGAGAAGAAAAAGAGTTGCAACGATACCAAGTGAAGCTTGGTCCTGCTGAAAAGAGTGGAGTAAGAAAAGGACTCATCTCCGGGATTGGAGGAGGAACCATGTGGTTTCTTATATATTGTTGTTATGCCTTAGCGTTTTGGTATGGAGTTTCCTTGATTCTTGATGACCGCGACAAAGAAGATAAACTCTACACCCCGGCTGTGCTAATTATAGTTTTATTTGGTGTCCTAGTTGGGGCACAAAATTTGGGCTTTGCATCACCTCATATTGAGGCATTCTCATCAGCCAGAGGAGCGGCTAAAACAATATATTCAATAATAAATAGGCAACCTCTAATTGATCCACTTAGTAAAGATGGCTTGAAGCCTATGGATATCAAAGGCGATATTAATTTCGAGAATGTATACTTCAACTATCCTGCCCGTAATGATGTCAAAGTGCTCCAAGGACTATCTTTGACCGTGAAAGCAGGTCAATCTGTCGCATTAGTTGGACCATCAGGCTGCGGAAAATCAACTTGCCTACAGCTTTTGCAGAGGCTTTATGATCCGAAAAGTGGAATAATTCGCTTGGACGGAAATAAGATAACTGAACTTAATACAAATTGGTTGCGCTCTAATATTGGTGTAGTTGGACAGGAGCCCGTCCTTTTCGCTACAACTATCGGTGATAACATTCGCTATGGAAAACCAGATTGCACCCAAGAAGAAATTATCGCAGCTGCTAAAATTGCGAACTGCCACGACTTTATAATGAAACTTCCCCAACAGTACGAATCAATGGTAGGAGAACGTGGGGCACAACTTTCGGGGGGCCAGAAGCAACGTATTGCAATCGCTAGAGCTATAATTCGGGATCCAAAAATTCTGCTTCTGGATGAAGCGACATCTGCCTTAGATCCGACTTCTGAAAAAAGAGTGCAAAAAGCTTTAGAGAAAGCTAGTGAGGGGCGAACTACTTTAGTTGTATCGCATCGATTGTCAACTATCACCAACTCCGACAAAATTGTATTTATTCAAAACGGTGTCGTCCAAGAAGAAGGCACCCACCGCGAATTAATGGAACGAAAGGGTCTCTATTATGACTTGGTAAATGTCTCAAAATCTGAGGAACCTGAATCTGAGGAAGAGAAGCCAAGAAGAAGGAAACAATCTCGCACTTTTTCCAGTTCCTCGGAGGATGACGATCTAGAAAAGGACTCATCATCTCAAGCTTCAGGAACAGAAGATGCAGGTAGATTCCTGGAAAAAATTACTCCCCCTTTATTCTTAACGATATATTTTATTTATATCCTAGATGTTGCAAATGGCAAAAAATATAAAGTATCTCTGACGCGACTGTTCAAATTGAATGCTCCAGAATGGAAATTTATAGTAATTGGATGCTTGGCTGCAATTATGCATGGATCTACTCATCCTGCTTTCGCCGTAATTTTCGGAGAATTCTACGGAGTAAGAGTTTTAATAACTTCCAAATATCAACCCTCGCTAAATTTTTATCGTTTCAAAACAGATTCTCTCTATCGACGATCCTGGAATGGTCTCGTCAGAATCTGTTCTATTCTCAATCTACTTCCTGATTTTGGGATTTTTCGCTGGACTTGGAAATTTGCTACAAACTTTCATGTTAAACATTGCTGGATCTCGATTAACTACAAGATTGCGGAAAATGACTTTTAAAGCGATCTTGTCACAGGAAATGGGTTATTTTGATGATCAAGATAACTCTGTTGGCGCACTGAGTGCTAGATTGTCAGGAGATTGCGCTGGCGTACAAGGGGTCAGTTGTTTATACAATTTTCTAATTGCTTGCAAAATACATACATTTGAGATTGGTTATCACTGATCATCACTTCCTATTTTCAGGCTACTGGCTCACGAATCGGAGCGATACTTCAGTCTATTTCCACAATGGTGATCGGAGTATTGTTGGCTTTCGTATTTTCATGGAAGTTAACTTTAGTTGGACTTACGACAATACCTCTAGTGCTCGGATCTATAGTTTTCGAGGCTCGTTATATGGAAGCTGGTGACGCCGAAGAAAAGAAGGCACTAGAGAAAGCGTCACAAATAGCCGTTGAGGCTATTTCGAATATTCGTACGATTGCTTCTCTTAATCAAGAGGAACCAGTTATCGAACGATACAGCAAGCAAACTGAAGCATCCCTGGCTGCGTGTCGGAAGAAAAATCGATTCCGCGGTGCAGTGTTTGCATTGGGACAAACTGCCCCCACTATGGCCTACGGTTTAGCATTGTGGTATGGTGGGGTGCTAGTAGCTCATGGGGAATTACATTACAAGGATGTAATCAAGTGAGTTTGTTTATTTCTGCAAGTTGTTGGATTTATCTGATAAATTGTCTTTCTAGAGTATCAGAAGCTTTGGTTTTTGGCGCATGGATGTTGGGTCAAGCCCTTTCATACGCACCAAATGTGAATGCGGCTATGAATTCGGCTGCTCGCATTCTCAAATTGCTCGACAGAGTTCCAAAATTCCATAACCCTCCATCACTGCCGTTTAACGACGAATCGGTAAGTACCTTCCATTAATGACTTCATTATTTTTGCAAAGTACATCCACATGTTTGTTAACTGCAATAACCTGCCATTATTATCCTGCTTAACAACGAACTATGATTTAATTAGCTTTCCTCTTTAATTTCAGAAAATTCAAGGCAACATTGATTACAGTGATATCTACTTCCGATATCCAACTCGACCTAATATCCCAGTCCTTCAAGGTCTAAAACTGAAAATTCCGAAAGGTAGCACAGTAGCGCTGGTAGGCCCTTCAGGTTGTGGAAAATCAACCTGCATACAACTGCTGCTACGTTATTATGATCCGGACGAAGGAGAAATAAATCTTGATGGAGTTCCAACAACAGATTTTCCGGTGGAAAAACTCCGATCACATTTAGGATTAGTTTCGCAAGAGCCTGTGTTATTCGACAAAACAATTGCTGAAAATATCGCTTATGGGGATAATTCCCGAGAAGTGGCTATGGCAGAAATTATTGAAGCTGCGAAAAATGCCAATATACATGACTTTGTAACGAATCTTCCACTGGTAAGTAAGACTACGTTGATATTAATTGAAAGTCTTCTTTATTTTTCTGTATGTTTCTTCATTGAGAAAATGAGAGTGTTGAACTTCAAACAAACAGTGTAATAGAAAATTCAAACGGAGATATAAACGCCATATGTCCCATTGGATATTGAACCTAGAGCACGTTAAATGTCTTAGAGTTAGAAAATACATAATATGATTTTGAACATGCTATTTTACCGTTGATTATTTTTTGATATATTTGATTTTACACCTTCTTAGGGCTACGAAACCTCCCTAGGAGCTAAAGGCACTCAACTTTCGGGAGGACAAAAGCAGCGAATAGCAATTGCTCGAGCACTTGTTCGAAATCCACGGATAATGCTTTTAGACGAGGCCACATCAGCTTTAGACACTCACAGTGAAAAAGTAGTTCAACGCGCCTTAGACGCTGCTCGCGAAGGACGAACTTGTATTACAATCGCTCATCGCTTAACAACAATCCAAAATGCAGATGTAATTTGCGTCATCAAGGCAGGCGAAGTCGTAGAAATGGGAACTCATCGCGAACTCATGGATTTAGGAAAGGAGTATGCAAAATTGCACGCAATGCAACAAATAGATTAGTCAATTTTATTTAAGCTTCAAAACGAATCATTGTGATATTAGAACTGAATAAAAACATTCACTTCTGCTTTCTCCTTATCGGCTGATATATTTATATATTATAAATATTATTAGAAACGTTCCGAACAAATGCAGTAGGTGCTATTGAAAGATTTCAAAAGTAAGATAAAAAAAATAAAGTCTTAACATAATGAATACGTTCAATGATTTATTCATAAATTAACAGATTGGACTCCTTCAAAAATAACTAGTTCAATCAGTCTTTAGTTCCTGAACCCTGGTAAGGTGGTCCGAATCTTTCGTCGCTTCGTCCTCTTCTTATATCATTTCAGGTGACTAAAAATTGGTACAACCTGGCAAAAAAACACAAATTTGTAAAAGCTCATCATGCAGATATAAATAGATATAAACCAAACAAAAAATAACAAGTCGGGAAACCGGAAGTTTGACGCTTCAGGTATAAAAGGTTTCCCTATCTAACTCGCTCAGTTCTCGGCAGGTTACTGCCATTACCAGAACTGAGCGATTTAAATATCTCGAGGGGCAGGTTACTGTCATTGACAGAACTCAGTGATTTGAATATCTCGAGTCAATGCTATCAGCCAATGGAGAACTGCGTGATGAAATTGCTCCACGCATTAACGCAACCTGGATGAGGTGGCATTTCACAACTGGTGTTCTTCGTGATCGACGTGTCAGCGCACGTCTCAAATCTAAAATTTACCGCAGTGTCGTCCGTCTGCCGCTCTCTATAGTTCTGAGCGTTGGCCGACTATAAAAGACAATGAACGGCGTTTGGGGTAATGGGGACGAAGATGCTACATTACACTGGCGGCGTGACAGGTTGTGATTACGTCTGAAATGAGAATATGTGCGATCGATATGGGTTTGCACCGATCGTGGAGAAACTGCGAGAGTGGGGTTTTCGATGGTGTGGTCTGAACATCAAAGTTAATGGTATGCAACTAAAAAGCCGGCTTAAACAACGGTGGCTTGATACGCTGGATGGGGATTTAAAGGCCTCGCGATTACAACCTGAACAGGCATTTAATAAAATAAAATGACGAAACCGATCACGACGAGTCGACCCCGCTTGTGAGCGGGAAAAAGGCTGAAAAAAAGAAAAAGATGTGAGGAGCGACGAGTGCACGACAGCTCCGTGTCACATAGCTAAAAATTTCAATGCCCTCTATTTTTTAGAAAGCGATTTAAATAAATCATTTGATGGAAACCCCTGTATTGATCGTCAACCTCATGTACTTCACACTCTGAGTTTAATATTATTAGCAAATGCCAAGAATGTAACCTACCTATTTACCTTTCTTCTTGAACGGAATTTTAATATTTCTCTTGAATGTCAATTATTATCGTTAATTATGACGTCAGCATCTTATTTGTATGGCTTAGGATGCGCACGAAATTGATAAGTTAGAACTGCTATAACTTTGACACTAATAATTGGATGTTCGTGAAACTTGGCATGTGTATGCACGAGGCACACCTAGGAGTTTTTTAGTCAATTTCTAATAGTTGATAATATACTATTAGTAAATTTATTTGAGCAGATACCGGAATGGGAGATCTCTCGAAGATTAGTTTCACATAAGTATTTTACACAAAACCTTAAAAAGGGCTACAGATAAGTAGATTCTTCATAAATGTGACTTTAATATTTCACGCGAATGTCAATTATTCTCGTTAATTAGCATCTTATTTACATGGCTTTGGAAGCAGTTAATTCGCGCGAAATTGCTAAGTTCGAACTGCTATAACTTTTATATTGTCCCCTATGCTGGTACGAAATGCGGAAGTCCTGCGATGAATTTTAGGGGGTTTTTTCAATAAATTTCTAAAAGTTAGTAATATATTATTACTAAGTTTATTTGAGCAGATATCGGAATGGGACATATTTTGAGGCCTAGATTTCGTCTAAGCGCACCACCCCCATTTTTTTTTGGATTTTTAGGTTGGGTAGTTTCCGAAAGTGAGTCCTCTCTCACTTTATGCGCGTACATTTTGGCTCCTTACTCACCCACTTTGCAATTCTCGTCAAAACTAATGTCAGTTTCGGAAAGTACAAATCGACACCTTTCATTTGATACCCTGCACAACTATATCCGGTGAAAAAATTTCTGAATCCCCCTTTGCATATATGTGGAGCCCCCTTTAAACTCCACCTAAATTTATACCACTCGCTGTATACGTGGGATTTCATAGTTCCCATTTATGCACCAAATTTCGTTCGGATCGGTTTAGCCGTTTTGGAGAAAAGTGTGTGTGACAGGCAGACAGACAGACATTGAATCGATTTTAATAAGGTTTTGTTTCACACAAAACCTTAAAAGGTGGCAAAATGCAAGTGTAACTGTAACTGGCGGTTATCCCTAACTAAATGCGTACATCTGGCTCCCGTAATGGCTAACACAACATCAAAATCGCTTATCGTGAACTAGTTCAAGGTCACTAACAAGGGTTCAACTAATGCAGCTTACCACAATGCATGGCCAAATTAAAATAGCGGAGATAGATGAAATATCTTACCACCCCTTCATGATGAAACTGTAGAGCAGCCTTTAGGTTAATACTGCTTTACACTCAGAAAATCCCAGCCGTCATCAAGGAGCGTGTTTGGCTTGAGGTCGTCGCGAACGCCACGCTGCTGGCAACAGGTTCATTAATCCCCGAAGCACTCTTTAGCCTAAAGTCTCCACTGACATTCATAATGAATTCTAAAGAATATATATAATTGTCGAAAAGGGTTCCTTTGCAGAGACTAGGCATTCCCAAACACTATGCATCTCCGACAACTCCGAAAATTCTAATTCAAGGCAATGATGAATGAGATTGTGTACTATTTTTTAGGGTAGAATTTGCAGTTTACCCGCTCAGCATGTAGTAGATTACTGCTGAAGTTACTCACTTGGAGAAGCCCTAGCCTGAATCAGGTGCCGAAATCCTCATACAGGAAGTTCACTCGTATACACGGTCGGTTGATGCATTTTATAAATCAAGTCTATAGTCAGCCGGAGGAAATTCCACCCAAAAAAGGATCGACCAGCTCCTGCGAACCAATAGCATCCTGTCCGAGGAGTAGTGCCGTTCGCACGTACTAAAGTAGAAAAATCAGACACGATTCTGCAAGGGACTTATTGGAAATAGCTTTTGCCTCGAGACCGGCCCGGTTATTTGCGACTGGCTCCCTTATCAGAGTTTCATGATGGTTACGTTTGGGCCCATATCGTGGTCAGAGCTCCTTATGGGCTCAAGTCCTTAGTTGCACTGTACAACTAGGGTACCGTATCCCCTAGTTGCGCAGAGATGTTAAACAGACCTCGCATTCAATGATATGAATGCTGAGCCTGCACTGAGTATAAACCATGGGGCTCTGATCGTGATCTCCAAGTCCATCATGTTAAACCCCCAGGACTTCCATATCCGAGAAGCACAAGGACTCCCAAATTGGATCGAAAGGTTGCAGAGAGCAACTGCTTACCAACTTGGAAGTTGTAGAACAGGCAAAGTCCAAAGAAATCTATTTAGTTGTTATATCAATTATGCCAGGGCTTCTGAGCATACCTGGCCAATCGACGTCCTATGTCTGTGTCGCAAAGGATTTGGCAACAGTCATGAATGGATGGCACACCACCTTATCAGTGTATTTATCTGAGAGTACAAACATCATGATGATGCGGGTACTGATAACCATCTTAGAAGTCTGTTGTGCATAGTTCACATGTTTAGCAATGATATTCAAATGGAATTTGGTTTAAAAAAGGGACGAACCGAAGCAATCCGTAAAGGTTATCACAAGCCACTTGCCAAATATAACATTTGAAGCCTCTACATTCAAACTATGACCGATACAGACTTTTATAACCCACGAGAAATGTTTCAAGGAACACTTGCTCGATTTGGCGATTTGACGAATTTTGTGTTGTCCACATTCCTGAGACTACCGAAACTGGTGCTGAAATATCATCTCTCGCGGAAGCATAAAAGAAACGTACTAAATGTATTCGTTATGCCTTCACTGGCATATGTTTTCTGAATATTGCCGGATTTGGACTGCTATGTTCAAATTCCGAATGCTTCATCCAAATTCTACCCTGAAGCAAATGAACCTGCCTTGTGACATCCCAGTCAGGGACATGATTTACGTTGCGGCATAACATAATGGCTAAGTCGATTCGGTGAAGTTCTGGAAAACGTCCAGTGCCGGATACTATGTCTATAAGTACTATGTCCAAATCATCATCATCAACGGCGCAATAACGGGCAATCACTCTAGGCTTATCTTAGTAAGGAACAAATCTATGGACGATACCATGACCGCTGGTTATGAACGAAATCCGGCTCAAAAAGTTGCACTTAGTTCGTATGGATGAGCATGATCCAGCCCAAAAAGTCTATAAGGGCAATATCTATTTTAGAAAAAGAAGACGTGGCAGATTTTGTCTGAGATGGAGCGATGGCGTAGGGCAGACTGCAAGACAACTTTTAGGGATATCGAATTAGCTGACCACGGCGCAAAACCGGCGCCGCTTGACAGTAATTGAGGTTGATTTGTATCATCAACGGAAAAAATCTCTACGCCAATTCGCTTGGATTTTAGTCTTTGAGATATGGAATTGGACCGGGTGATTGTATTGGATGGTAAAAGGGTCATATAGGTCCCAGGGCGAAACGTGGATTGGTACCCACGATGAAGCATAAAAACTGGAAAACGCGTGCTAAACCAATACCAACAGCTCTGCTACCAAACCCTATCTCCACCACCACGTAATGATCGCTGGGAGTTCTTTCTTAATGAAAAATTGCAGACGGAGGAAGATGAAGACGACTTTTCCGCGCCTAGAAATGGAACAAACTGGTCTTCCAGGTTGCAGATTGGGTAGGGCCACGAAAGGAGCTTCGGACAGGATGGAGTTTACAACGAAAACGGAATAACGATTTAGAAACTATCTCGTACAACGTGCGCCCCCTGTACAGACCAAATGCTGCTCAGTAGCTAACCGATATCCTGTCCCAATATAAGGCTGATGTAACAGCATTGCAGGAGATACGTTGGACAAGGACCGACTTCCTAAAGAAGAGGCACCAAATATTATAGCGGCCATTCACTAAACCATATGCTCGGAGTAGGTTTCCTAATCAGCCAAAAAATTAAACTTGCTGTTATCGACTTTGAATGCATAAGCATTTGCGAGGCAAGTTTAGAAATAAAAGCCTCATTAACGTTCACACCACTACAAACGGGACTGCAGAGTAAGAGAAAGATGTCTTCTTCTCGACAATGAATGTAAGCTAGCAACGCTCATCCTGCCTAGACAAAGAAGGAATTATGATTTCTGCATATTGGAACGATGGATTGAATTTTTTGATGAATTGCTCAACAACCATATCAGCGAGTTTGAAGTCTCGCCAACTCAAGATGACGGATAAATGTTGACACCACCAAACATTGAAGAAACAGTCCGTGCAATTCATCCACTTAAAAACCATAAGTCTCTAGGAGCCGATGAAATTAAAGCCGAATTGGTTAAATATGAAGTCGACCAACTCAACAAGCGATTCATCAAGCTCAAGATGTGGGACAGCGAATCAATGCTTAACGACTGGCAACGAGGCATGATTTGTCCCATACATAAAAAGAGAGATATCACATAGTGCAGCAAGGTATTGCATTACTAAGTACCATCTATAAGATATTCTCCGCTATCTTGTTTGGTCGGATAGCCCCATGCGCTCAGAACAGCATCGACCCATACCAAACAACTCCATGCAAATCAACAACAGATCAGATTTTCTCTCTGCGGCAAACGATGGAAAAACTTTTGGACCGCGAACATCAATTGCATCATCTTTTCATCTACTTTAAAGCCGCGTAGCATAGCCAGGGTAAAACGGTACATGGCCATGGGAGCATTCGGTATCTCGACGAAATTGATAACACTGACTGACGCAGACCCCGACCAATGTGCGAGGCCAGATAAAAACAATAGCATCACTCTCGAGGCCATTCAACATCAACAATGGTCTATCATGGGTCCTCTTTAACCTGTCCCTGGATAAAGTGATCCGCGATGCAAATGTTAATGGAATAAGCCGTCGTCTTCAAGCCCACCCAACTACTGGCCCACGCTGATGATATTGACATTATGGGAAGAACAACTCGAGATGTACGGTCTACCTTGATCCAGATCGTGCAGGTGACGCGAAATCTTGGGCTGCACATTAATGAAGGCAAGGCAGTAAAGATAGAAGACTGGAACTTTGAGAGCGCTGAAAATTTCTCCTATTTGATGTCGAAAATCTCAACCGATAATAGCTATGACGATGAAAACGAAATCCGCGCACGGTTGTTGGCTGCCACCCACAGGGTCAAAGCTCCTACTGTACAAGACAATAATCTTACCACTCCTTATGTATTCCTCGGAGACCTGGGTTCTTAGCAAGAAAAATTTGCAAACTTTTGACCGCGTTCGAGAGAAGAATTCTCCGAAGAATTTTTGGCCCTCTACATGAGGATGGAAGATTCTGTAGCTCCCATAACGATGAAATCCGTGAGCGAACAGTTCGCATTTAGTGGATCACCTACTCCGTATGGGTGAGGATGATCCAACCCGCAAAGTCTATAAGGGCAATATCTATGGTAGAAAAAGAAGACGAGGCAAACCCTGCCTGAGATGGAGCGATGGCATAGGACAGGACGCCAGAGAGGACGTCGAATTGGTGGACTTCGGCGAAAACCGGAGGCAGGATTAGACCGGATACCGGTTGTTGTGCGGTTTATGATTGTAGTGTGGGTAGAATTGGGATTGATGAATGCGCTGCTTAGATTTAGGTGTTGATTTGAAGGGTATATTTATTGGGGTATGGGGTGTTGATTTCGATAGCCAGATTTGCTTCCTTATTTTTTCTTGTGTAATCAGTTCTTGTGTGCGCACGAAAAACGAAGTTTACTAATAGAAGTATCAGTAAGAAGATATGCAGCATATTGTTCAATTTTAACAAAACAAAACTTTTCTCCATACTTCATTTGTTGTTTTAACTGATTTTTTAACGTTTATGTTTTCTTTTTCTTTTTTACAATATTTTTCATTTCGAACATTCAAATTCAAAGGAAAAGGAACTCTTATACCGAGTGCACTATGTATGGCAGCCCCAGCAGAGTGATTATATGTTTCTTCTTCTTATACAACTGTCAAATTGAAGGCTTTCTCGCCTACAAGTTGGCGCACCTGCCAGCGCAATTCCTCGCTCCACGGCTTTTTGCCATATTCCTTGTTGTTTTCCTGAGGTGTGTGTGGCAGATCGTAGCAGCTGGAACTGATTCCGAGCCTGATTTGCAGCTAGAAATGTGCGTAGATTCGGGCGTTTGATTTTGAACTCTAGCTCAACACCCAGTATACCGTCTGACATGACGTAAAGTGCAAGGTGGCGAAGTAAATGTTTGTATTGTGTTGAAAGTGTCGCAAGTGACCATCGGAAACAGTTCTCGAGTACGTACGTGCAATGGAGTGAATTCGCGAGAGTGATTTCTTGCAATCCGAGTAAGTTTGTGCGCTTAGTGGTTGTCCTACGTTTCCAGTTGGTTGCTGTGGCGGCGAGTGCGGTCTGATCAGTTGACTTCATTGAGAATTCGACCGAGTTGTGCCTGGCGAGTGCCCCCCGTGTCGAACTGTCACCGCCGTCAAGTGAGATCTTACGTAGGCCATTTTGCCGAGGAAATCGTGACAGGAATTAAACTCCCTGGGAATGGCCCAGTAGATAAGGCGCTGATCTCATAGCTTTAGGAGCGCTGCCCGACTGAGCTAGGAAGCAGCTCTGCCGGCTTCCGCCGGGGTTCAATGACATCAAGGTGAAACCTTTCACAATCGAATGCGCCGCCTGCATGCATTCTCGATGCGACGGTGGAAAGTCTTTTGTTTTTCTCCGGGAACTCGTGGTGCAATTACCTTTTGTTCTGGGTTAATTAACGTCCGATGAAGTGCTACGCGTACAAGTGCAAACTTGTCCAAACGTGTTTAAATTGCACCACGGGCCAGTCGCTTCCAGAGTCCGCAGCATATCGCCGTCTGTGACGACACACAAACCAAAGGTCATTCCCTCGCTCTAGCATCTGACTTTCCGCTTGTTGCGTAGTTTATCACTGCACGAGTGCGAGTGTTTATGTTTTTTTCGAAGAGACCATCAAGCGAAGTATCGGCGCTTAACTGATTAATTAATCCGCTAACGAGCCACAGGCAATTTCCCCGTTTCTTGGTGTCTATTATCAATTTGGTTCGAACATGTGCCCCAGTGGGGAGGGAGGGGGTCCTTGCAACGCTCAGCTTGATCATTCCTGCTCCTAATAAAGTCGTATATATTTTATGCAAAGTTAAGAAATTTGTTGACGACTTGTCCTTGAATTCCGGCTTCCTTTCCAACATGAAAATGGGCACTATTTTGAGCACCCATCGGATGTCCCTTCTATTATGAAGATGGCGCGTCTATGAACCTCCTAATTTTGTCAGTCGCTGTATGAGTCATGACAAAGTAGTGGGGATTCTTCGAGCGGCACTTTATGGCAAATTTCCTAGAACTACTCGCGACCAATATGAACCCGTACCTCTGAGTGTCCCGGTTTGGTCCCGTCCCTTTTTACTCGAAAGATCTAATACCCAATTTGTGACTATCGCCCCAACTAGCTAACAATTAGTGCCAGGTGACCATTTTGCTCACTCATTTCAGCGCTTTCTATTTTAACAGAGTCATAAGGAGTAGTAGGAATTTAGTAAATTGTTACAATTAACGCAATAACCAAAAGCTTGAAACGTTCTTTGCTACGGTTATTGTCGCACAGATCAAAAAAACCGGAGTGTATTTTGCCTCTTCTCGCGATCGCCGTCAAGCTAAACTTAGGCCTCTGTTTTCACTGCGGTTTGCTAGTCTTCCCCATTTGGTCTTATCTATTAAGGTTTTGTGTGAAACAAAACCTTATTAGAATCGATTCGGTGTCTGTCTGTCCGTCTGCCTGTCTATCACACCCGATTTATTCGGAAACGGCTAAATCGATTGTCACGAAAATTGGTAAAAGTGTGTAATCTGTCGTTCCCTTTACATACACCGCCATTTTGTGTTAAATTTAAGGGGGCTCTCTATACATGTGAATGGAGGGTGCAAAATTTTTTTTCATAAAGTGTAGTCATGTGTGGTATCAAATAAAAGGGCTCAACTAGTACTTTTCGAAACTGGATCCATATTTGATAATGCGTGAAACATAGGGGAGTCTTCTTTTTCTTCAGCCTTTGTCCCGTTCAAAAGCGGGGTCGACTCATCGTGATCGGTTCCGCCATTTGGCTCTATCGAATGCCTGATTTGGTTGCAATTTCGAGGCTTTCAAATCCCCATCAAGCGTATCAAGCCACCGTTGTTTAGGCCTGCCTTTTGGTCGTTTACCATCAATTTCGATATTGTTGCGGTCAATTTTAGATTTGAGACGTTCGTTGATACGTCGATCACAAAGAACACCAGTAGTGGAACGCCACTTCATCCAGGTTGCGTTAATGCGTGAAGCAATTTCATAACGCAGTTCTCAATTAGCTGGTAGCGTTGACCCGAGGTATTTAAATCGCTCAGTTCTGGGCAGATCACTGCCGCTGACAGTGATTGTGCCTGTTTCATGGGGATCGGTCGTCAAAAATTCAGTTTTGTTTAAATTCAATCTGAGACCGTGTTGCATGAGGCGATCATTCCATTTTTGGACAAGTTGCTCGAGATCATTTTTGCTATCAGATGTTAGGAAAGCATCATCTGCATAAAGCAGTGTGTAGGGCGCTGGACGTTGGATATCCCGTGCGATGGTGTCCATAACAAGAACAAAGAGGAGTGGTGAGAGGGCGCTTCCTTGAAGAACACCAACAGAGACACGAAGCGGTTTTAATACACCCGCCATATTTCGAACTTTATTTTTCGGATCGTGGTAGAGCAATTGAACCCAGCGCCTAAGTTCTTCTGGTACTAAGTGTTGTCGTAAAGCATACCAGATGAGTTCGTGTGGCACACGGTCAAACGCTTTCTCTAGATCCAGAAAGGCAATGTAAAGAGGGCGATGCTTCTCACGGTGTTTTTCCATGAGTAACCGCGCAGCGTGTATTGCGTCAGTAGTTCCGCAGTTTTTGACGAATCCGGCTTGATTCACGGTTATTTCAACGATTTCGCGAATACGGTTGTCAAGAATGCATTCAAAAATCTTCATGGTATGGGAAAGTAACCGGATCGGACGGTAATTTGAACATTTTCTGGACCACCTTTTTTCCATATTGGAACAGTAGTACTTTCTTGTCAGTCAGATGGGGTTTTTCCTTCCTGAATAACCCGGTTAAATAATTCACTAAGTCACAGTATTGGGTCCCAGCTCCTCGCTTTACAGAGCTCAGATGCGATGTCGTCAGGGCCAACCGCAAATAACCGAGCTGTCCTCACATACAACAGGAGTTCACCCGAAGTATGTGAGTCCAGGGGCTTTCCCGGTTCCCATGGTACCAGTATACCCCTGGTAAGGTTTCGTGACCAATTTGCCACTTCAGATGAGTCCCCGTGCAGACTCGGGTCTGATCGCCCTAATTAGGTCTTTGGAGCATTCGCCTACTGAATCACGACCGGCAAGCCAAAGCAATTACAGCGTATCCCGGTGCCACCACTATGGAGGTTCTTCTCGACCACTTGGTTTTGGTTTGGCCGATAGGGTTGCCGCCCCATCTTCCTCACCGCCACCTCTGAGCACCAGCTGCGCTGACAGGTGGAACTGCTCCAAATGTCGGCAATGATTGTGGAAGTGAAGGATGAGCAAATTCTTCAGTTGAAATTTGCTCGAAGCATTCGCGCCATCTATCCGTTGTGGCTCGACGGGTGGTAAGCAAAGTACCCTTCTTGTCCTTAACGCAACAGAAGTGTTCGATAGCCTGTATGCGTTCATTACGGCTTTTAGCAAGTCGATACAGATCTCTCTCGCCATCCCGAGTGTCCAGTTTATCATAAAGATTTTTGTAATGGTTCGTTCGGGTGACAACGACCGCTTTCTTTGCTTCACGGTTGGCATTCTTATAAATTTGCCAATTAGCAGGCGTTTTATCGTCGAGAAATTTGTGGTAGAGGCGTTTCTTTTCACGGACCTTCATTTCAACATCATCATTCCAAAGCCAAGTATCTCGGTTGATGTACCGCTTACCCGGCCTGGTGACCCTAAGGGTTGCAGAGGCCGCTTTGTGGATCGTGTCTTTCATTTGGTTCCATGATTCTTCCACATTCGTAATGGTCGGCAATCGTATGAGTGAGATCGTTTCTTCTTGCTTCTCACCGAATCGCCACCATTTAATGCGTCGCGGGCCAATGCGTTCCTCACGCTGTTTTATCGATGGCTTAATTCGCAGGACGGTAACCAATGGCCGATGTTGAGATGCGATGGTCTCATAGGGAACGACTTTGCAATCAGTGACAGTGGTAAAATGTTGGCGTCTTATGAGAATATAGTCGATTTGCGTTTTGTGGATGAAACATAGGGGAGTGAGGGCTCAAAATATGACCCACAAAAAGTGTAACAGATCTCGTTTTCAGAACCTATCCAACCGAAAAATCTGAAAAAAAATCACAGTAGTGCATCAGGAAATGTAGGCCTCAAAATACATCCGGTTCCGATATCTGCACAAATAAAACTAATAACAGTATGTTTACACATTTTAGAAATTTACTCGGCAACCCCCCTTATGTCCATCTCAGAAGTACAAAATTTGGCATGCGTGTAAGGAAGAACATAGTGCACAATTTGGTCAAGTTTGAAGAAAACTCAGCTATTATTAGCAAATTTATAGGGGGTAAAACTTCGCCATTTTTTGTGAATTTCGTGCATGACGTCATCATCACATATCAATTCGTCAATACCACAACGAAACGAGTTCTTGTGATTGAGGCCGCAAAGAATTATTTTTTTTTTTGTTTTTTAGTCATTTGTATATGAATATCAATTACTTCAAGCAGACATGTGTGTGTAGGTATATAGTATATGCGTGCTAACGAAGTTTGCGGGTAGTGTTTAATTTAAATAGATATATTTGTATTAGGTTGTTGCACATGAAGTGGTCGATTTGGCAATCAAGTGAAGTTAGTTGGAATTTTGCTGTATCAAAGCAGCAGCAGTTGGCGCTGTTGGTGTCGAATAATGAAGTAAAAATACTCCTACATTTAATCAAGGAGTTATTTCAGTTTTGACCATTGTTGTGATAACTGTAAATAAAAAGGACAAAAGGATGGAAAAGAGCCAAGAACGTATACTTTTTTCTGTATGAGTTCAAACGCATTCATAAAGCAGCGGAGGCATTTGGAGTTGATACGGTAAACGAACGAACCACACGGCGGTGATTCGAAAAATTCCAGTCAGGCGATGTAAACCTTCAAAGTGAGCCACGTGGACGACGAGCTGCGTTTACTAATCAAATCCGACTCACGTCAGCCTGTGAGAGACATTGCAGAGAAACTGGGCGTACACTATTCGACAGTTTCCCGG
The DNA here is from genome assembly GCF_905115235.1 of Hermetia illucens. Lineage (NCBI taxonomy): Eukaryota > Metazoa > Arthropoda > Insecta > Diptera > Stratiomyidae > Hermetia > Hermetia illucens. The sequence goes on along the minus strand of NC_051849.1, from coordinate 91,183,853 downwards.
CACTTGCAACAACTTGGAAAGGTGAAAAGGCTCGACAAATGGGTTCCGTATGCCCTGACGGAGCAAAACATGGCGCTTCGAATGGAAATTTGTAGTTCTTTACTCTCCTGCAACAGAATCGATCCCTTTTTGCACAGAATAGTGACATCTGATAAAAAGTGGATATTATAGAACAATCGTCGCTGATCAGCCCAATGGCTGGATGCCGATGAGCCACCGAAGCATATGCCGAAACCGAGCCTCCATCCGAAGAAGATAATGGTGACTCTTTGGTGGTCTACAGCTGGAGTTCTCAACTATTTTTTTTCTGGCATCTGGAGAAACGATAAATGCACAGAAATACTGTGCCCAACTCGAGGAAATTCACGAAAAATTGAATATTTAACGGCCGAGATTAGCCAGCAGAGATGGTGTGATACTCCTTCACGACAATGCACGACCTCATGTATCCAGAACAACATTTCAAAAGTTGAACGAATTGCAGTATGAGACTCTGCCTCATCCACCATGTTCACCGGACCTTTCGCCAACTGACTACCACTTTTTTAAGCATTTAGATAATTTTTTGGTGGAAAAACAATATAGGAACTATATATATATATATATATGTATAGTTTTGTGGGTGAAGTAAACCGGAAATATATGTACGATCAATTTACATATATATGTGCATGGATATGTACAGTATTCGGTAATAGACAGTTTATTTGTTTAGGGTGAGAATAATATCATATCTTGTAGTTTTGAAAATATGAAGGAATATGTTGGATTTGTAGCTATATACGGATAGAAAAATGTGCGTAGGTGTTATACTGTAAGATGAACAAAAAACATTTATGCCCGAAGCGTGAGTTTCCGGTATTCCGAACAATAAACAGAGTAAGCTCTAGTTACTTGTTGAACTCTGCACAATTTAGATTCTTTAGGTAAATTAAAAACAACGCAAATATTTGTATGTTTAGTTTCTCTTCATTTATATACGGAATTTTAAGGTATTGTATTAGCAGATAAATGGGTAATAAATTGTTGAAAAAGTAGTATCAATCAGGAAAAATTGAAAAAATCGAAAAAATATGGTATTCGTCGCCGGATACATTTATCGGTGTTGATCTGGTACATCTTCGCCAACAAAATTCAGTAATCTTAAACTTGCCGTACTTTTCGGCCCTTCGATGGGGAGCATAACAACATCGTTTTTGCTCTTTTCTCTGGTGGCGCCGACGATGTTGAAACTTGAGGTGACCCTTGCAATGATGTTGAAGATTCACGAAGAACCAAGTCAAGATTCAGCCGAGGCTCAGTGTGTAAACCCATCTTGCTTCTGGCTTTTATTTGTTGATACACCAGTTGATCAAATTCATCTAGATCCGTTTTCTTTACTTACCGGACAATTGTTCACTAGTTTTCAACACATTTTGAGGAATAATATGAATCGCAATTGCAGCAACGTTGATCAAATTATAGAAGATAGCTTGGAGCCATCGTTTCGTTCGACGGGGCACGGTGTGGGTATGATAAACATTGGTCGGAAGTGTCGACACCTGCTTTCGTCACTAAAATGTAGAGTTGATAAAATCGCCACAGTCTTGTTTGATTTCGAAAGATAAAAGTGTTCCTGTCTGCCGAAAACCAAACAAATTGCTTTCTGCATCACGACGATGATTTAGAAGAAATTCGTTTGATTTTAAACTTTGTGCCAATTCCAGGAAAGTGAAAAAATGTCCATTACTACATTTCTTCCTGTTGTGTAATACGGCTCACACAATTCGACAACGACAATTTGCACGATACTGACTTTTCTACCAGCACCATTTCGTTCTTTTCCCAAATACACTTTTGCGTTGAGAAGATACGCTGTTTTGGAATCACAAAAGCAGAAAATTTTCATTCCGTATTAGTCGGGATAGTGGGTATACACTGTTTGGAAGAACAGCGACCGCGGAAAGGAGCAAGTCGTTCATCAACAGTTAAAAGTTCGCAGGAAGAATAAGATTTTTTCATAACCAGATCGAATATCTCTTTTATTGCAGCAGACTTGTCGCGAGAACGTCGAACGCAGCGTGCATCCTTATCATCGAATCGTAAATGACGACGAATCTCTTCAATCTCATTCTTTTTTTTCTTCAGCCTTTGTCCCGTTCACAAGCGGGATCGGCTCGTCGTGATCGGTTTCGCCATTTGGCTCTATCGAATGCCTGATCTGATTGCAATTTTAAGTCCTTATTCAGCGTACCAAGCCACCGTTATTCCGGCCTGCCTTTTGGTCGTTTACCATCGACTTCCTTGTTCAGACTAATCTTGGCAAGTGAATTCTCGTTAACACGAATTGCGTGACCATATCATCGAAGACGCCTCTCTCGCAATTTTTGAACGATCGCGGTTATCCTCATTTCGGATGTGATCAAAACGTGTCACGCCACTATTCCAACGCAACATCTTCGTCTCCATTATCGCCTTGAATATCGACGACCAAAAAATCCTTCGCAATTCCTTTTGCTTGACCGGTCAACGCGTACGGCAATCAAAGCCTTTCAGTTCAATGGAGTCAACATCATAATAATGCTACATACGTTTGGTGGAATTTCATTGGTTTCAACACAGAGAGGGGACTTAACAAATATCAGGGCACCGCCGCCGGTTAACTTGCCCCAACAAAAGACAGAGTAACCTTCCAGGAGTTCCCAATCTACAAGTCGGTCATCCAAACAGGTTTCAGTAATGTAGATAATGTTGGAATTCTAAGCCAGATAACTCGAAACTCGTCAGCTTGGTTCTTAGACACCTTATATTTTGGTAAAAAAAATCTTAAATAATGAGAATCGTTCAAAGTCCGCGGAGCTGGACGGCGGAAATTTTCTCGAAACTTCCTCTGATAAGGCGCTATGAAAACCCATTGCGAGGAAAAGGAAGATTGGGCTATAGCGTCGAAGTTGTGGGAATCTGCAACATTGAAGGAAGCAGCCTCTCGGTCTGGAGAGCGAGTTTCACATGCGAGGGAGGTGACAGTTGAGTTGTCTTTGCGTAGTAAGCTAGCAACGACACGAACAATTGTTTCGGTGGTGAGGCAACGTTCAGCAGGGACCATTGGATGACGGCAAGTGTGGTCTAAGGTTCAACGGTAACACAAGGGTGATGAGGCGCTGGATAGATGTCGCGGAAGCGTAGGTGAAAATACACCTAGCCACGGGAAGCTAACAGTGGAAAATTTTACACCGTGCAGTCAATACAGCCAAAGTTCGGCAGAAAAAAAATCAGCAGCGCCATTTCCGCTCTGACTTTCGAATAGTCTGCTTAAGGCGGCCAACGATTGCATGCTTGCATGCAGAATCTTGGATGTATCAGGCATTTGAACAACTTTCATTTCTGCCTGACTCACCATTGGTTCAAATTTTTCTCCAACATTTCACACATTATCCTCCTATGTTCAGTTCCACATTGAATATTCATATTTTGAGTCTACAAAATGATACCCTATCTTATCAGTTTGTGTTCCTCTTGTAAATACTGCTAACTTCCAGCGTCACCAAATTCGAAGAGGTTTTTTTCCAGCCGGGATAGAATTTGGTGAATGGGAGAAACCCTGATATCGCATCATGTCACTGGCATTCGCTACTATTCGGCCGGGCATAAATTATGTACAATTCATGCCTTATATCACATATAGGTAAATTTGGTTTTTAAAATTTTGCCTAAAACAAGCCTTACTAAATTCAGTTTGATGTCTGTCTACTTCTTTGTCGTATTCTGGCTATCATCAGGAGATGAAAAGTTCCTAAATTTCCCGCTGGCTTTTGTCACGCGGTTTACTGAAATTCTTACTAACTAAAACCCCTTCTTCCCCTTCCTTCGCAGGATTTCCACAATCAGCACGATTTCCACAATATTTTCAGGATTCCAGCCTGTTTCTGTCACAGTCTTCAATCTTGCATCTCGGGAAGTACGATGAATCGTCACCAAATTGATGTAAGTGTGTAGGTTAATCTCTGCTGCACATACGCTGCTTCTCTCAAGGTTGTTCGCTCAGCATTGCAATATTCGGAGTGTACTTAATGGATGCCACAGCTTGCTTTGCTTTGCTTTGTTTTCCAGCAGAGTTGCCCTTACTGGAGCTGGGTAGAATAGAAAGGAACTACCCTTCAAATAAGAAAACATCCACTTTGTCTTCTAGAGATTGGTAGGTGATGCCATGCAATAAAACTCACTATTCCAGAATGGTCGACGAGGTGGTCGAACAGTGGAGTACAAGTTTCTCACAAAACCGTAGAAGCATATTGCCAGGAACCAACAACGATTGCGCTTAGACGTGGTTAACACGCTGTCATGGGTCATGCATTGTAAATTTAGCCATTATATTGAATGCGTTGACAGTTGGTCTCACCTTACAAGATGAGAACTGCTTGTCATAAAGAACTCCTTCCTGATTCGCCGCCAATGGTGTTGATCAGACGTATTGTTCTAGCTGAGGAAAGGGAGCCCAAAAATTTACCTGACTTCCGAATGAATTTCAGCCTATGTAGCTTCTATTGCTCAGAGAAGACACTTTGAAAAGCTTAGGCTTAGGCATATGCAGAAGCATATTTTACGTCACCTAAAGCTTCCTTATATGCAGCTGCTATAAAGGGCTGCAAGATAATTTAGTATAGTTGACATCTTCCATAAAAGAATGGTAGCTATATTCTGGAACAATTTAGGATAAGTAATTGGTGGGAGCGTTTGCCTTTCAACATCATGACTTGTAAGCGCAACCCAATAAATCAGAGCCGACTTTGAATGTTCAATCTTGCTCTTTTCGTAGTCACTTGGAATTTTTTCATCGCATTTTCATATTGTACGCCTACTTCCTAGAATTCAGGAACGTTTCTTTTATATCTCAGCATACTACTAAGCTACTAGCATTGAGGCGACTTTTCCAACATTCGCTAATTTCCGAGTTCCATCGGAAATCGAAAACGGTGCACTGAGGCGTATAATTTGTTCAGCAACTATGCAAATTCCTCTAACTTCTCTGGATGTTTTCTCTTCTTTAGCTCGATTTCCGCACCTCCATATTACTGTTTTGCCTATTATTCATACATCACGTTTACCGCTTTTTGAAATTTAATTGCTGTCGCTATTTTTGAGTTTTTTGCAGAATACGCTTTTTGGCTTTTCGTTGCAGATACAGATGGAATCTGTCATAGGATAGGCAGTCCAAACTGCCAGCATTTAAAACAATTATTATTGGATTCTGTTCTCTAAACCTGATACCTGCTTGGTTTGGAAGACTTATTGGTGGTAAATTTTCAAAGATAGAACACTTCAGATTCGCTTATTAATTTTAGCCCTAGTTAAGACTCCGAAAGCCTCATAGGTCTGGTGATTTCGTCAAAGTCCTTGTAGTGAATAGTTATAAATGAAGAGTCCTTTCTCAGAAACTATTCACCCTCCATGCCGATGTATGTCCAAAATAAAGTTAATAGTATAATTTCACCTTTCCCTTTCTTACAAGTGCTTATGTTACTTCATTTTCAGTGGTCAGGGCCCCAAGGTTTTGCTGATATTTTCACACCAATTTAGCTTTATTTTAAGATGATGAAAAAGCTTTTAAGCGGCCAGTAGGAATATGGATTTTAGCACTTCTGTAGATTCTCTCTTTTCTCTGAAGTCCCCATTTCTGTATCCGTCTGTCTTCTGTGGTAATGTGCTTTTCACAGCATCCCTAATACAGAGACATCCGATCTACATTTGGCTACGATACTAAAGCTCCATAGATGGGCACGTTTCTTAACACGACTCGTTATCTTCCGGTTTATCATGTGTAGTTTTTTATCCGTAAAGTCACCTGCTTGTCCTTTTGTGGTACAGAGGGCTCGCACGCTTTTTTTATTACTGAAGATTTTTGTCCTAATTAAGCATTGTACACAGTATCAACCCCAAATTGCTAGTTAAAACCCCTTTCCAAAAAAAACGTGAAATCTCAATTTTTCCAGCTTTTGCCTCTTGGTACTGGAAACGAGCTTTATTAGGGCTTAGTAAAGAGCCCCATGCGCAACCTCTTGGAGGGTGTGTACATTTCCACATCATGGGAATGCGCACATTTTCTGCGTATCCCCGTAATATCCTGCCTTTTTTAGTAAAGTTATTCTACTGCAAGGTCTCACAGCATTTTTTTCTCTCAACTATATTACGAAGTGATACCAAAAATTATACTAATTCGAATAAAGCTTTAATAGCCCACAAAATCGTCCATATCTAAAACTCCGTTTCCGGCTTCGGCCAATATTTACTAGTATGATAAATTTAATACTCTGATTAGATTAGATTGGGCAACCAATTTTAACTTTTTGTTTTGCCATTAAGAAAAAGTGCTTATGATATAATAGTCGACCAGCGTTAAAATCAGTGATATATATATTTATCTGAACACTTGGCAAGAGCCACTTCTTCCTGTGGAAATGAGAAAAAAAAGCATATCCGGCATTTCAAAATTTATTGAAATCCCATTAAAATTGTTTGTTATACAGGATGCGACACAAATTAGTTTATATATTTAAATTTTATATTTCGTGCAAACCCAAGCAGCTCAAGGGCATGTGGAAGGGTCTAGTGGTTAGCTCGTTTATTTTTATATTTATTCGCAACGGATCGGTTCAAGATGCCGTAGCGCGCTTTTTTTCTAAAGCACTTCAAACAATCGTTCTCCCATCATGGGGCGCATATTCAGCATCGAATACGATTTACACGGCTTAAATCAGCACTTGGGGGCAGAGAAATGAGTGAAGAAATTTTCGAAGACAGGATCGACATTAAATGTGAAGCAAACCAGCGACCTGAGTGAAAAATATAATTTGTACATCATTTTTAACTTTATAATTCCCTGAGAAGCTGTCATATACTCCTTTTAATGATTCCTGTGCATGCCTGTGCTTTTAATATAAAAGGTTGCTGAACCGTTATTCCCTCATATTATAATTTGTCTCATCAATAACCAGTTTGCTCTTTTACTAATGCTTGATATTAAGTTTCAGGAACTTATTTCTAAAATAGAGGAACGCCTTACTACCTTTGTCAGCCGAGTTTTTATGCAATGGGTGGAAGTAAGATCCTATTTTCCTCGCACCTGCGATGAATAAAAAGTGGAAGGGTGACAATTCCATTGTTAGCTACGTCATGCAGTGGGAGCTACTATGCCAAAATAGCTGAAATGATAATCATAGAATTGCAGTGCGTAAGAAGCACTGGCAGGAAAGGAGTAGAGTCCAGTATTTTTTTTTTTCCAAGTGTTGGATTAAGTAAAAAGTAATTACTTTTGTTTGCAGCAGATTGTATTGGCACCGTTTTGGCAATACTGGGTCATTTGTATACATATATGTTTATCATACGTCGTTTGCCAACTAGTTGGGTTTAGAGATTTCAAAACAAGTTGAAAATGGAAGAATAAATTGTGTATTTGTCTATATTTTACTCTTTTACAGCCGTAAAAGCACTTATCACGATTTTTTCTTTTCGTTGTAAGTCACGGACAAATACATGGTTTAGTGCCGCGTTGAACTTTTACATTTTCCAAATATTTAAGGAAACAAGTCGGGAAACCTAGCACGTAATATATGTGTGTATTATGTAAGAATATCAATTTCTACATATTAAGGTTCAAAGGCTTGAATTCGCACAGACGCGATAACTTTGACCTTCTATACCTTTGTTAGTAATAGTGCGCTTTCCCTCAAACTTGCTAGTATCATATTCGATGTAATAGCCTACATTGCTGCGTGATCCTAAGATGAACTTAAGCGGGGTTTGTAGTCAATTACTAAAAATTATAGTAATATACTATTACTAACTCTATTTGAACAGATGTCCTTATGGATCTCAGAGCCTAGACACCATATAGTAGCAGCCTCTTGATTTTTGATTGATTTTTAGATTTGGTAGTTTTTGTTGGTTGATTAGTTTTTGAGAATGGGTCCGTTAAAAAAATGATCACTTTCGAACCTCCTCCCCAGCTTTCCAACACAAGTCAAAACTAAGACCCGGTTCAGAAAGTACTAACCACGGCTCTGTATTGTCCCTCTTGCGTAGAGCATTTCATATATACTCCGTGTTTGTGCCGTCGGAAGCTTTATCGAAATCGATGAAGAGAAGGTGAAATGAAGATCTAAACTCCGTACATTGTTCCAAAACGACCCACGGGGTGTTGATCTGGTCAATGCAGGAGAGTTCAGAGCGAAAAAATACGATCAAGCCTTCGAGATATTGATTGATACATACATTGCAGACTTATTTAGCTTTGCGACAGCAGGAAGCACACACAATTGTCACACTGAGAACGATCATCCTCTTCTCTCTTTTTGAGCAAAAAATCCAATTATGATTTTTATACGTAGAAGTAGCATCTCTACAGAAAGGGCAGAGGTTACGATAAACAATTTCCCGGCGTGACCGTCAAATCCGACGATTATACTCTGGTTGAGTCCATTGACGACCGAGATTATTTCACTTCTTTTTGGAGGAGCAGTCCATATCCGCATGTTACGGCAACTTGGCCTATCATCCATGAGGTGGAACTTCACCAGATGTTATATGATTAAAGACCGATATTAAATGCCCCTTCGACCTCTTTAGTTGCCCATTATCATTAGTCCATCAAATTATTGATTTCGGGGCGGATGTCAGCGCCTCTCTTGTTACGTGCATTCAGAAGACAACTCCTAAGCCTACTACTGATACCAATGAGATAAATTTGATTTCTCGTACGTTACCGGTCATTCACTCTCCTCACAGAATCTATAGACAGTGTCCGTAGATATCCCTAACTTCTCCAGGTGATAATTTAGCCTGCCAAGAGCACTCTGGACTGTTCCATTCCCGGTAAGTTCGCCGAGTACAGTTCTCTCAGTGGTTCCACTTCGTTTTCAGCGTAGTAGCTATGAATCCATTTTTGACTCTATGGAATAGATCGTCCCCTGCCCCATTGCCTTCTAATCAGGCCACATTGCCACATCCAGACCATACTGAATCGAGCCGAACGTGTTTACTCTGCCATCCCATTACCTTGATGTCTGGATAGCTGAGTAGTTAGAGCACAAGGTTTTCATACGGAAGGTCGTGGTTTAAATCTCACTAGTGGAAGTGGGTTAAGTATCGTGATTTGACGTCGGATACCAGTAGACTCAGCTGTAAAGGAGTACCTGAGTCAAATCAGAGTAATAATCTCGGGCGAGCGCAATGTAGTGTACCGTTATGGTCTTAAATGAAGTGCTCTAACACACTTCAAGGCCCTGATCCAATATGGATTGTTGCGCCAAAGATTATTATTAGTTTGGAATTTAGGTAGGACCTAAGTGTCAAAATAGCCGGTACCGGCTGCCTCTGCCGTAAGGGATCCGTTAGTGTACCAGCTAAGCCATTGCTGGTGTAAGCCGTATGTCAGTGCTACGCTCTCTCAGTTTACCCTGTTTCTCCAACGTGTTTTCAACTTTTTATCGAAATGAAACTTCGTTGACATGTTATTCCTTAGTGTCAGTAATTCGGGATATCGCCTAGAAAAAATACCAATTTTCCTTCGATTTAGGCAGCTCCTCGCCTCGTTGGTACTCCGAGATATTCTGAAAATTGCCTTCCTTGCCTGCATCTGTATGGAGAGGAGTCAATCCCAGAAGGACCTCCAGAAATGCCGTTAGGTATGTCTCCATTGCTCCACTGATACTTACGCAAGCCAGCCTTTACGGTTTTTTTTAACTCCCTGGCTGTGGTGCTGAATTCGGTTCTATCTGTTGAGATTATCACCTCATAGGTAATAATTGACCTTACTATTGCAGTGTATATTCAATGCAGCATTTTCGGAGTGCAACCCCCTTTCTTCCCCGCTATAGACCTGCAAAAAAGCTTTCCGACATATGGTATGTTTGCAATATGTCTTCCAAATTAGTTTTTGATCTAATGTGATTCCCAAAAATCCGGCCTCTGTTACTCGCTTCCACTCCATCTAATCTAATGCTCCCATATGATCATACTACATCCGTCAATCAGTTTCGATCGTTCTGCCCAGTAAACGTAATGACAAGGGGTGAAGGGGATCCTTTTTATTCGCTTTTGGAATAAAGGCCACTTTTGTCCCCCTCCATTTCCTTGGTATATATCCCAAAGCTATGCTGACAGTTACCACCCTTAGGTAAGATCCTAAGATGATTTCTAGTCCTCTCTGGAGTAATGCTGGGAAAATGCCTTCTACACCAAGTAATTTCAGTCGTTTAAAGGCTCCCACTGCCTAGCTTCCAAGCATACTGCTTTTTCTAATTTCCAATTCACATTTTAACCTTATTGTCCGTTGTTGAGGTGTCAGGCAGAATGCTATTCCTTCCGCCGTGAGTTAGGACCCCGGAAAATGAATTCTGAAAAGCATTACATCTGTTCCTCCTTACTCTTGGTAAATGTCCCATTTTCCATCTTCAGACACTGTCATCCATTCTTTCTCTCTAGTCTAGGTCCTTGTTCCAGCAGTGCACGTCCGCTCTTAGTCGGACGGTTGGCCTGATATGTGTGACAGCTCTATTGACATCTTCCACCATTGTTTGCATTTCTATTTCACTCCTAATGTCACTGCCTTCCTATAGATGAGTCATGTTGCCACTCAGGTGTCTTGTGTGGGAGTCCTTATTATTCTATCTACTTCCGAGTTGTCCTCAGAACCTATATTCTATGATCTAACATAAAGAGCTCATTCGACATCCTCCAATTCTTAACCAAACCGCTTATCAATGTGTTCCCTAGATTTATGTCTAGTACCTCTTGCTTGATGTTGACCAAGAATGTTGGCGCGAATTCAAGAAGGTACTTATTTCTTCGATTGCTGTTGCTGGAGATCTCATGGTGGGCGTTGACTTCGCTGCCGAGAAGAAGTGGTAGCGCCAACCTCTCCCAGAACTTCTGTCTAACGATTGATTCCGATGAAATCCGGGAGTAGTCTCCAGGGAATTATCCTGGTGCTACGTCTGTCTCTCAAGTTGTTCCTCCGATTTCCGACTTGGACTGCAGTCTTTAGTTACCATAGAAACTATGAAAGATATATTTTAAGTTTCTTTTGAGAATGATGCAAGCTCTTGGGTTTTCACAAGAAGAATCCCAAATTACCTGCATGCTTCCTCCTTGCGGACCGCCAATTTGCGCCGGGTATATCTAGGGCTCTTGAGCCAGCACTATTCCAATCAAAAAATCAAAAATTACTGACGGTTTCGTCCAGGGCAGAGGCAACTCATCAGACGCTGCCTCCCCTCTGCCCTGGGAGCAGCGTGACCGAAAGTGCCAACAGGTGGAAAACGCTCCCTTTTATCATCGTAAAAACACGACAAGGTTGCGAATTATATTGGACTAAAACACCAGTTGTTTTAGTCTAAGCTAGACTAAGGCTAAAGCTAGGTAGTTGTTTAGGATATGCGGGATCCTAAGTCCACATCCACTTGATGGTGGACCGGACTAGATGAGGAGCAACTTACTCCCACGTTTTCTAGTCCATGGATCCCTAGTTTGGAGCATAGCACCCCAAGCAGGGGCTTCTTGTCGCACAACTGTACACGACGCAGAACAGTGGATAAAGAGTGCAGGCTTCCCGCGAAGTCTTCGGCTTAGGCGTTGTTGATGCGTTATAATCCATATCAATTTGGCACTTGATAAATTTGACATATATCATTTCCGTCCCATTAATTCCCCACTTTGAAAGCAATTCCATGATAATCATAGCGATTGGAAATATGTAATAGGTAAGTTCTTACCCTTCATAATTTTCAATGTCCCTATTAGTCAGTACAAATTACGTCCGGAAACGTCATCTGATATTTTCTTACTAAGATGGCTGGCGTTATTCCACAAAATTGGATAGCAAAGTTCCCTACATTCAGCCGCACTCAAATCCCCATAAAGTTAAATTTCAAGAATTATATAATAAATCTAACACCTTGAATCAACGAAAAGCCATTCAAATTATTACCGATAACTTCATTAGATCCCAAGCTTAAATACCATATTTTATCCGAAGCAGCAAAGATCATTAGCGATACAAATAATCTTTGAACTCATATTACCTTTCTCATAAATTTTAGCGAAAAAACCAACAATACAGCGCACACAATTCCATATTGCTAACACCCCTTATATCTCAAGGTTATCGGAACATAATATGAAGAAAATGATTCATGTCGCTTCAAACTACTTTGGGTACGTCCTTATATGTAACACCGTATCGCGAAATGCATTAGACTAAGCTTTTTTGCTAATAAGTTCATTATTAGGGAAAATAAGCACCAAATTTTTGTTTTTTATGTTTTATTGCTATAATGTTGATGTTGCTAGGAAAGAGGTATCATTCTACGTTTGATGAGATTTTTACAGTTGACGGCATAAGTATTCGGGATGATCTGTAGTAGCAAATGACAACATCTTTTCTCGTCGCTCAACTGGAAAAAATACAAAACGTTGGCGCCAGATTGTATGAAAAAGTGTAAGGCACATTAACGGGTATCACCAGTTGGTTCAAGATCTAGAACATAAAAGTATAATGTATAAAATTTAATATGAGCGAAACAGAATGGTTTGCACTAAACTTTGTTTACTCCAGTAAAAGTGGTTGATGTCTCATAAAAGCATATCAGTTCGTGAACCTTTGGAATGATTAGTTACATCTCCGTGCTCATAAAATGCTCACAAACTATCAAAATACGCTTAAGGTTTGCTGTGAAAACTACGTTCCATTGTATGGGCCAAAATTAAATATATTCGGTTTTGTGGTAGAGCATGAATCACGGTGATAGATACGGGTCGGATTATAATGTACGAAAGTGAAGCGGTAACTTAATCTGATAAACCGAATTTGATCCGTTTTTATAATGAAGATCATGGCTTCTTTGTATTTTCTTCTGATTTTTCAATGGCTTTAGTTGCTGCGAATAATTTATCGAAGTTGTAAGTTGGCCTAAAGTGACGGCAGACAGTTAAGTAAGCAAATGGACCTTCGTGGAAAAAGCGACAATTTCTTCACGAACTTTTTATGTCGACAATGTAAGAAACAAACAAGCAACTAAACCACAGAACTTCTGAGGTGGAAACTTGCATTCTTCTTTAGCCTTCGTTCTATTTGGTAGCGGGATAGTGATGTCTTTCGCACCTCTAGATCGACTTTGTAACTTTTCTCGGTTATAACTTGATCTGGGTGGTGGAATCGAGAGGCTTTCGAAACTCCATCTAGCCTACCACACCATCATTGTTTCCGTTGACTTTTTGGTCCTTTCCCACCGACTTCGATATTTAAGCCAGTCTTAGCTAATGAGTTGAGCACGAGTTACATGATCGTCCCTTCAAAGACGTCTCTCTCACAAATTTTCCTATGATGATATCCACCGCGGATATTCTCAAATCGGACATGGGACATAGCGCGTTGCGCCATTGATCCAACGAAACTTCGTCCCCATTACCGTGAGCCGCAGCTTATTGCTTTCGTGGGTCTGCAAGCACTGAGAACCATTGAGACAACAAAGTGAACGACGTTGCGATAGAATTGGGATTTGAGACATTCGTAGGTCCATCGCTGACAAAGAACGCCAGTTGTGTGTCACTTTATCCAGGTTACGCTGATGTAATATGCATTTGCATATTTAAAACGCTTTCACGGTCTTGCAAAATTTAATCAGATTCTGTTGCATGAAGCGATCTTTTAGACAGCAGTGTGTACCACGCTACACGGGGGATGTCTCCAGTGATAATGTCCATGACAAACACATGATACACCGTCAAAGATACGAAGTGGTTTCGATATGCCTGTCGCACCATGAACTTTACTCTTTGGATCGTGGTAGACTAATTACGTGTATATCAGACGAGTTTATGTGACAAACGCCTTCTGTAGATGCAGAAATGCGAATGTGGCTTGACTCATAGTAAGTTAAGCATTCTGCTAAACTGTTTTTCCATTGCCACATTACAACGGTTATGGTTTCTTGTCAGTTAGATGCTGATCAGTCGTACCCAATAACGCATTTGAAGAGATTACTGAACCAGAGTGTTGTCCACATATATATCAAACAAAAGCAGCAAACACAGTAGTGTCTAGAATCCCATGGATGTGTACCAAAATAGCGAAAACCTCAATAATCTGGTTACGGTTTCTGTTTTCAAGGGCTCAGAGATTAATTTTCATGGTCTCCCTGAAAAAAACACGAGAATATCATATTTTATTATGGACCTGAGATGGGAAATAAACGTGTATTTTGAAGATCTCAAAATATTATGAAAAAAGCAATCAACATTTTTTTGGGGAAAATGTATCGAGCTAAGAAGGAGACTTTGTTGAAGACTAAAATTGATTTTTGCCAAAAAAATTGCTGATAGAAGTCTTGTTACTGTCACCATCGGAATCTCAAGCAGTGTTTCAGCGTGAAGTTTTGCTTCAAACTTGGAAAAACCGTCAAGGAAACTTTCGATATGATTAAGCAAACCTACGGAGATGTTTTCATGAACCGTGTTTGAGTGGCACCAGTTGTTCCGGGAGGGGAGGATGACGAACGCGTTGTTTGCCAGTCAACATCAAGGATTGTCCAAAATGTGATGGGAAATAAACAACTTCTGAATCTTGATCGTCGGTTATCAATTCGTCTGATTAGGAAGGATCCGAAGGCATCATCCAAACTACCATCGGAGAAAATTTGGAAATGAGGAAATTGTGCGTGAAGGTTGTCCTAATAATTTTGGGTAATGAACAAAATGCGAATCATTTCCAAATTCCAACCGATATTTTGAAATGCATTAGAAAAACCCCAAATTTTCCTTCAAAGGTGATTACTGGAAACCAGGTGTTTGAAGTGTGGTATACAATCAAATCTCCTCATCCGAAAAAGAGAAGGATTAGCAAGTTTTCTGTTGTTATCAAATCGATATTTTGAAGAACAGGTAGCAGGCGACATAAGCGACATAAGTTGGTATGCTAAATTTAAAAAGCTGTCGTACGAACATCTTTATGTTAAACACTTCGGACGACCATGAGATCGTGAAGATATTAATAAGGTTCTCACATATTTTGCAGAAACATTTTGCATGAAGAAACTTTTGTCACGATGAGCGTTGCATTATTTGCTTAGAGTTAATCTAAGACCTCGCGCAGAAAATTCAGGAATTCACGGATGTTACAATGCATGAAATAAAAATCCATCATCACACTCCTTAGTTAAGGCGACCAAAGCATCAAAAAATGTCAGTTGGAAAGATTTTGGTCTTTATATTCAATGACTACGTTGAGAAAGGATTAATGCTATCAACCAACGGCGGACTGCGTTACGAAACATCTAGGATCCAAAATCGGCCACACTGTCATTTGCCCTGTTTCCCTGACCGCAATGGAGACAGATGTCGCGTGGGGCCAGTGGTTTAGCAAGTTTGGTCACTTCGGAATTGCACCCATAGTGGAAAAATTGCGGGAAAGACATTTTTGGTGCTATGCTCATATAATTCGCGCTTCCAAGAACTCACTAAGATTGGCCTAAGGGTCGACCAAACGACCGAAAGGTTGACCGAAACAACCACTGTGCGGCTGATGTGAATAGTCCGCCTGCACATGATTTTCTCCGCATAGAATACTCATTCCGTATAACGGCGCGATGTAGAAACAACTTTCTTTTGTATCGTGCGAGCAAACTATCAGGTGTTTTTGGCCTCTCCATCTACATCCCCTTGCGATAAAATTTGCTTTCTATAAGCGGAAATAATCGCCACGATTCAGCACCAGTTTTCTTCAAATAAAAACAAAAAATTAATAGTGTCGGTGAATTCTCCTTATTTTTTCAAAAAGTGATATGATAATACATTACCTATTAAGGTGATGTTTTGC
This sequence comes from Hermetia illucens, assembly GCF_905115235.1. Lineage (NCBI taxonomy): Eukaryota > Metazoa > Arthropoda > Insecta > Diptera > Stratiomyidae > Hermetia > Hermetia illucens. The sequence goes on along the minus strand of NC_051849.1, from coordinate 91,168,006 downwards.
ACACCTCTAAATCGAAGTAGTTTTCAAGAAGTGAACGCCCCCTCCAACCTTGTTATTTGCAAGTTGTGTGATGACTACGTTTAAATTACGAAGGAGATTCCTTCGAAATTGCCGTGGAATTGTACTTTCTCTCAATCGGGTGTCAGTTACCTCAAAACGCCAGAGATATTATATAAGCCCAATATTGATTCTATCTTACAAGGGTCTAAACACATTCAGTCAAATTAGAATTCAAATGAGAACATTGTATTGTGATAGTGTTTATTAACGCTATGTTTAGTTATTTTTCTTGCCTAGAATTCAAACCAATCCAATGACCTTCTGTTTCCGTTTAATTCCAGGTAGTAAATTGTTTGGATCGTCGAACAAATTTCAACTGAAAAATCGTGCCAATTAAACCCATTCGTAAAAAGACTGGTGCCAATTTAACTTAAACCTTATAATAGCCACAAAAAGAGTACAAGTAACAATGAAAAGCAACATATTAGGAGCAAACGACAAGTAAACTATGACGCGATTATCGATCAACCAAATATTGAGAATCTTGGAAAAATGGCTCAAACATAAAGCCTAGGAGAAATGAAGTAGAGATAATACACGAGGGCAGCTAAGATCAGCTACTGGAAGCTCACAAGAGCGCACAATAACGCAAACATTCATTGATCTACTGATTTCCGCCGTTAATTTTTTTGTTATTTCATTTTTTCCACGATTCACGGTTAAGTATATTTTACTTTTATTCGATTCTGCATTTCCCTCGTCACTTACTCGGCGGTATTTATTGGTGTCGTCGGTGTTTCATATGTGTGATCGTATTGGCTTCGAATAGTCTTCAAAGAGAAGTCATCAGACTTCCCACGTCCAAGTCTGAAAATTGTCTCTCTTTCTCTCACGTGAAAACAGAGTAATTGTAAAAGTAGTAATAAAATCGTAGTTAGGAAAATGCAGTTTAAATTAAAGTAAATTATTTTTTCCTGCCGTTTCGTTCGCATTTTAACTATCGACGGTTTTTGAGATGTTACATTTGTTTTATAATGGCTTACGGGAACATCGTAGTGAAATATCCAGCGCAATAAAAACAGTGTAAAACGCTTTGCGTTTATTTGTTGGAAGTCTTAAGCAACGGTTGAATTTATTTGTAGAATCGTAACTTTTTAAAAAGAAATAAGAGTGAGAATTACTATCAAGCGGATCTAGTAAGATTAACAGGGCCGTAATCAGTTAACTTAACCATTTCCATCCGAAGTCTTCTTTGCAACATCCAAATATTATGGGTAATTGTCTTACATGTTTCAAATCGTCATCGGATCAGATGTGCTCGTCTGCACCGACATCGCAAGCTGCAAATGTTGTCGATTCAAGAAGTGGTGCGGGCACTACACTCGATAGGAACATGTACGCTGATCGGCCGGGAGGTAAGTAAAATGAATAATATTTTAACTGCACACTTTTCTTGTTTATTTAAACAATTTATAAATTTTAGAAATATGGTCATTATTCCATTAGCACTCCCAATTATGTATAAACATTTGATGTGTGCTTTAAAGAATATAGCTCTTCGTTATAAAGGCGCGTATTCGCTTCATTCTGTTATCATGAAATTTTAATCAAGAGCTCTTCTTGAAGATGGAGTGAATTTTTCTTATAGAGTAACTATTTTGTTAAATCAAAAGATATGATTTTAGAGGCAATATATGACCGCGAACTTCAATTGGTTCAAAATGGCTAGTGAGGATTCCATAATTTGTGCTTAATTGCCCATGAAAAGGTTCTAAACGAAAGCACTACTACTGAATATCTTTATGTTAATTTGAGAGTTTGACATTTACATGAATGCCAAGTGTCATCCGACAGCGAACTGCTTAATTTTTCAATTCATCATCATCATCAACGGTGCAACAACCGGTATCCGGTCTAGGCCTACCTTCATAAGGAGCCCCAGACACCCCGGTTTTGTGACGAGATCCACCAATTCGATATCAATAAAAAATGTCTGGCGTCCTGACCTACGCCATCGCTCGATCTCAGGCAGGGTCTGCCTCGTCTTTCTTTTCTACCATAAATAATGCCCTTATAGACTTTCCGGGTTGGATCATCCTCACCCATACGGATTAGGTGATCCGCTCAATGCAAACTTTTCACTCATAGATTTCTTCGTTATGGAGGCTGCGGAATCCTCCATCCTCATGTAGGGGGCCAAAAATCCTTCGGAGAATTCTTCTCTCGAACGCGGCCAAGAGTTCCCATTTTTTCTTGCTAACAACCCAGGTCTCGGAGGAATACATAGGACTGGCAAGATCATTGTCTTGTACAGTAAGAGGTTTGACCCTATGGTATGACGTTTCGAGCAGAACAGTTTTTGTAACCTGAAATAGACTCTGTTGGCAGCCAACAACCGTGCGCTGATTTCATCGTCATAGCTGTTATAGATTATGATTTTCGGCCCTAGATAGGAGAAATTTTCAACGATCTCAAAGTTGTGGTGCGATTCGATCGTTCTTTTGTTTTTGGCGCTGACGTTGCCACTATGTACTTCGTCATGCCTACATTAATGTGCAGCCCAAGATCTCGAGCCGCCTGCTCGATCTGGATGAAGGTATACTGTACATCTTGGGATAATCTTCCCATGGGAGAGAATTTACAGTTAATAAAATCAAAATCTATGATATATAGTTTGATTAGGACAAATTAAAAAAATATATAAATAAAAAAAAATCATGATTTATTTGATTTTTTTAATAAAATCAAAAAGATCTGTCAAAAAACAAAAAAACATAATTAATTCTATCAACCCTGATTTTAAAGATAACGTACTTCAGAGCGATTTTGATAATGTTGGATCTAGCCCATTTCATTTCGAAGTCTTCGAAGCATCTTAATAGCTGATTCTGCAGCTTTACTTGATCACTAGTTAATTGCCGTTCTGATTAACTAGTTTTGAAACCTGAATATCGTAGAGAGGCAGTTTGTGAGGTTTTTTTTTTGGTCAGATTTTTTGGTTGACTAGTTCTGAGAATAGGCCCTTGAAATGAATAATCAGTGTTGGTGAAAAATGTTAAATGGGGATTTCAACTAATCCGCTTCTCGTCAACATGGTTGTTTTCTTGATGGAGATTTAACAGCCGTTTTTTCATGCCCGTGCTTTTCTATATCAAACTTAAAGGGGACATCCCGTGTGTAGGGTTGGAGAAATCGATTTTTTTTTTGATGAATTGTATCTATATATAGTGGACAAAGGCATTTTTCGATATTCCGAGTCGTTCAGAAATTACAGTGTTAAACAAATAAGGAGTTTGCAGCCGCGGCTAGAGAACTCGATGAGAAAGAGCGCCGAATCTTTTTTTACCTGTTAGTTTTTTTACTTGAGCCTTATAAATTCGAACACAGGTATAAATATAAAAAGATGGAAAACCAATCAATTGTCTAAACTAATCTGTTGTTTGGAATAAAGAGGATAATCCAGTCTAGAGTGAGCACTGAAAGGCTTTCAAGCTATACTCAGTTATATTTTGTTGTAAGTATTGTGCTGTTTGTGTGTTCAGTGATTTTTTTAAATGGATCGTACGAAGGGAGATCGCTTTAACGTTCAACGTCATGCTCGCACTAAAAAACGAGTATTTCATGGGAATCGATACTTATCAGAGAAGAAAAAGGACTTGGCATCAACATCAGCAAAGAAACTTTTAGCAAGCATGAACATGGATGTTCCAATTGCGGCAAGTTTTGTATATTGTATATTGGATTTTGCTGGAGTTTCCTCCGGTATTTCTGCAAATAATAAAATATACGTAGTAGTAAAAAAGGAATGCGTAGGACATGTCGAGAAAAGAATGGGAACGCGGCTTAGAAATGCAAAGAAGAATCACAAAGGCATTGGTGGAAAAGGGGCTGGAAAACTTACTGGTAAGGTTATTAACGACCTCACTACATTTTTTGGGCTAGCTATTTGTCGACACGCAAATTCGATAGAAGGAATGAAGCAAGAAATTTGGGCAACTTTCTTCTATAAATGTTCTACAGACGAAAATCCTCAGCATCAAAATTGTCCAGCAGGCGAGGACAGTTGTTGCAAATATCGCAAAGCGGAAGCCAAAGGAGAACTTGATAGTTTCGACCACGAGAAGGCACTTTTGACTGAAGAAGTTCAAACAGTCATCAAACCAATCTACGAAGATTTGTCACGAGATGATCTCTTGAACAGATTTTTAGGAGCAGAGATCCAGAATAACAATGAGTCGTAAATGCATTGATCTGGACTTTCGCTCCCAAACACCTTCATTCTGGGGCCAAGGTCGTAGAAATAGCCACTTTTCTGGCTGTAATTATTTTCAATGAAGGATTCAATGGCATTCTCGAAATCCTAGTGACAATGGGATGTCAAGTTGGTCACATATGCCAGGTTTATGCCGACCGCCGTAATGAAGCACGGTCCGAACGACGATCGACTCACCTCGCTAAAAGAGCCAGAATTGAAACCAGAGAGCAACAATCGGCCTTACAAGACTTTTTTGAAGAAACGAAGGGTGCTCTCTATGGACCAGGCAATGCAGATTAATGGCGAGTTAAAATTTTACTGTTGATAATCACATTTAAATTTTCAAATGCGTTTTCCTCGATACTGCATCTTGAAAATCGGTTGCCACCATAGCTCAAAATCTATTCAATCAAATTCTTCAAAATTTTCACGACACTAATACATATTTCTACGGTCCGCAAACTAGGATGCAATCGGACGGGTCGTTTTTTTTATTCATAAAAAAGCCGTAAAAAAACACCAAAATCCAAAAATTTAGTTTAAAAGCCCACCAAAAATTTACCTTTTAATATTTTCTAATTATCCTAGTTTGCGGACCGTGGAATATTGTCCACGTTAAACTGCTGTTTAGTTTTTTTTCCTCAGATGAACACAGCGCACTCCAGCGTTACAGCAGAAAAACACCTTTTTTTGGGGATGGGTGCATAAATTGACACGTATTCCTAAAACTAGCTACGATATCAAGTTGAAAAATTTATCACATATATTAGAGATATCAATAAACATATGGTGAAAAAATCACGTTTCTATCTTTATCCAGTCCTCCAAAATAATTTTTCAAAAAAAGGAAAAAAAACGGCCTTCACACGGGATGACCCCCTTAATACAAATAACGCAAAGAAAATAAACAACCGAGGCAACAAAGTATTGGCACAGCAAGAAAAATGAACTTCCTCTCTAATTTTAATGTATGAAATTAGAGCGCAATTGGAAAGATATTGAATATCATCGGAAATCATTTTTTTGAGATGTGCAGTTTATGTACTTGAAGTTTGAGCAAGTGTGACAAATGTTCAACCAGGTTAAAATTTACCGATTGGGAAGACATTCATAGTTGCCGTGGGAGTTATGCAATAACGGTTTTCTTCTGTCAGCTCTCGCAGTGTGTCGTTCCACTTTATATTCAATTTAGTGGACAATTTCGATGGCAGCTGAACGTTATCAATTCAAATTTTCGGTCATTTTGTCATTTAGCAAAAGTACTGAAAAAGTGCTAAGGTATTGATGAACTTAAAAAGGCACTAAATTGAGTACCTTTGGTACCAAAAAGACAACACTGTGAGTTAGAACACAGGAGCCAGTGTGAACTATTTCAACATAAAGGACGAATTCCTCAGGTAATATATCTCTGGAAGCGATATCGGCGGGATTATCCTCCATCGGCACACGATTCCACTTGTCTGAAAGGGAATCTTGATGAATAAAGCCTAATTCTCACGCTGGATTAGTCAGAGAATCCATGCAATTGTATAGTAGCTTTATGTACCCTATCCATAAAGGCGATGTAGCTAATTTGAGTTATTCAACCAAAGTTAGATGTGTTATTGTGATATTTCGTCATCACAGTCTATTTTGAGTGACCACGATTGTTGAATTGCAATTTTGCCGGTAATGATGCAAGGCAGTAACCAATCCAATGGATCGTATAGTCTTGCTTCTTATAATAAAATAAGACGTTTTGTCAACTTAGTTTTCCCTGGCAGATGTACCTTGAATCCTGTCCTCGGAGCTATTGTAAACTTAGTGTTTTTATTTCTTCGGTTAATTCAAAATTTAATGACAAGTTTCTCAATCTTCCGGTCTAATATGTTCTAAAAGATCTGGGTAATAAGCTGTCTATTCCGGAGTATGGAAACCTCTTCTTCATTAGAAACATAGGAAACTTTCAAAATCATTTCGCTGGGTCCCGGATAATTGAGCTAATGTACGTATTGCTGTTTATTTGGGTTAAACTGCTATAAATTAAGTTGGTAGTTTCGTGTGATTTTCGTGTATCTGAATTAATCAATTGTTGAAATGTTAGTGGCAATGAGAAACCTATGGCTCCTTCATCACTGGCTAGCAGGATCGATAGCCCAACACAAAGCAAATGATTTAGTAAAGCATTAAAGTGGTTGTTCAACTGGTGTCTGCATTGTCAACGCCAAAAATGGAAGTGATGCTTCCACACAATTTCCATTAATAATGGTATCTATGTCAACGATGTCTGTTGTAACGGCTTCCTGGGATTCGATACCTTCAATAGAAGTCTTAAGGGGATCCAAAGTTCAAGGGAACTACTTCTCTAGTTGATTTAATATACACTATGCTGTAGCAAGTAGCACCTGACTGAGTGCGTTAGCTCGGATGCGCTGAATTTTGGTTCTTGTCGTTTTCAACAAATCACTCGACATGTTTGAATGTCTTTTATAAAAGGCACTATTCCACCTGGTGGCTGGAGGGCAAACAATTGAAATCAAATTTGCTGGATTTGAAAACATGACGTTTCTTCTATACACATCCTATGTATAGACTTGAATTTCGCAAAAAATGTAAATATATTTACGCGGTTTCTTACCGATTAAATGCGATTACACCTGCTTGCGATTTATCATTGTAGTTTCTTGGCGAGTTGCATCGTGCCAGTGCGCGAATCAAGTAAAGTTTTAGAGCTAGTAGTAGTATGAGGACGACGATTAGATATCTCATCTGAGTTACGAAACAGTGTTATTGTTAAAAACGATTAGTTTTTCTTATCGGTTGCGACGGTTTCTTGCTTGATCAAGTCCCTCAATGGGATCAGCTTCTTCTCCATACATGAGGAATATTCAGTAGATCAAATTTCATATTCAATCAAAGAAGCCGGATTACGTAGAATCAGCCTTGAAAAACGCACCGAAAAGTCTTCATCGTACCAATAAGTCATCCCCATTAATTATCAGGTTATATTAGTACAAGCAAGAATTTCAATCAATTAGAAGATTGGAATATAAACTATGGTATGTTCTTATCTAGTCACGGAATTTATCTCCTATTGTTGTACATTATCGATTTTGTGCCCTATCTAGCAATTGTCTAATAGATTTTGTTCTAAGAGACGGAGGAATTGGAAAATTAGAGCCAAATAGCTTTCTTCGTTTTAAGGTTACTTTTGGCTTCTATACGATTGCCCTTTCCTCAGCTTTCAACGGCTGCTTGAAATTTTTATTGAAATTCTGCAATTGGATTTTTTAAGTAATTGAGTAGCTGAAATGATTCTGTAGTGCAGAAAGGAATGGCTCGAAAGTCTAATATACAGAGTTTTTTTTTTTGAGATCTTAACCCAACAGTATCCGAAATTTAGACATTGCATCTATTTTTATGAATTTTAACGATGGACCAACTAGGTTTCGAGTATTAAACGCATTTTGTGCAATGTACCTTGTACTATCCTCAGTAAAACAAAAATAAAATGCTTGGATCCGGAAAAGAGTTAAATAAAGTATAGTTGGAGTTACTTCACTATACCAAATCCTACCTGATCTCTCTTGGTGGCAGGTCTCGCGGCAAGCCACAAACACAAAAATGATTATGTTGAGGCATCCATCCAAAACCTCCGAGAAATGCAGGGCCCCAGTCCTGTCAAGAAATCAGCAAGAGTTTTTGATGCATGGACGGCATGAGGACGTAACTAAATTAATCCGAGCAAACCACATACGTGTCCGCACACTAAATATTAGTACCATCAATAGAAAGATCGAGAAACTAGTGAGAGCCCTTTGAAAAAGGTGCCAAAAGTTGCGAGATAGAACGCAAATGCAATCAAAATGGCTATAAACTTCTCTGATTTGATAACCCACGGACTCATTATGGTGTTGTCATTGTCATCCCAAAGGATTAAAGAAGTCGAACGGTTTGATGACCGGCTGATGAAGTTCACTATATATCAGCCAATCCCACGATTCACTTCTTCACCGCATACGCACCTCAGACAGATTAACGTGATGCCGAGGAAGATGTCTTTTGGAAACTTCTCGATACAAAGGCCTGCAATATGCGGTTAAATGAAATAATTTGGAGGCTGAAAGCTTTAATGAGTGGACCATAGTCAATGAAGATTTGAATAATTTGCCACTCTGGATAACGTAATCTTTCAGCTGTTTAGCAGTTTGATTTTCTTCCTAAAATATTCATCCATGACTATCCCAATACCAACATCCAGTCAAGCCGTTTGACTCCAAATCTTTGCCACTAGTGTTAGCCATGTGCGAATGAGTTACCAACTCCTTGCACTAAACAAACGTTTATTATTATAATGATACGTGGGGTAATATTGCTAAAAAACATTCCTAGGTAGATTTTCTAACATGCCACCTAGCAAGGTTCTGTTGGAAAATGCCCACTTTCCCGATTTTCGCTTTTAAATCTTAACTCGGTTATTGCTAATAACGATCACCAGTTATTGTTTCAGCCGCCCATGGTAGACTACTCTCTTCTGGTCCTATCATGTTTTTCACTTTAAAGGCTAACATCACCGTCTATTGAGGGGGATGGTACATCTAGGATTGTCAAACAGATTGATTTTCCAATTTTTGTATTTTTTTAAAAGTTTGGATGCTGGAGAATTTTTGGTGAGAATTTCAAGTAAAAGTTCGAAAAAAATTAAAATGGAATGTTAGACACGCGCGGGTTAACGAAACTTCAAATTGCTCATTTCTCGAAACTATGATTTGAAATCGGTGCTCAAAATATCTCCAAAACTACTGAAACGGTTGCCTTGATTTGTTGTTATGTTTATTATAAACAAAGGTATCTGGTCTTTGTCATAGGATTTTTTTTCATTGCATGCTTTTTAGTTTATGGACAAAATATTGATTTTTTTGTTCAAAATTGCCACTTCAAATTCTATGTTTTTAAAATCGGCTATAAAGAAAAAACGCACCATCTAGTTTGATAATCAGTTTGTTTTTTTTTTTTTGTTTCGGATGACCTTTGAACAAAAAGCAATGGACACCGAAATTATGGATTTTTTGCCGCGTTACGCATATCGCTTCAGCTTTTCGAGCATTTCCAACCGGGCCAACTATACACGGTACGCAGACGGCAGCATCTCATTTCCCTTTGTTAATCAGCGCAAACTTTATTACCTTTCAGCGCCAAAAAAATGCTGTTCAAGCGAGCGTTGAATGCTCCAAGCAGTAGATTTTGCCAATGGTTGAAAGTCAATTTATATATATCTGCCGGGATACCATCAGCACCTTATACAGCCTCTTCAAGTTTTTTTCATCATAAAAAGCATACAAGATATTTAGGAAATAATGTCCATACAATGCGGTCCATGTGTTCGGCATTAAATAAGCGGCGTTCCCCAGAGCCCCGATTTTCCTGATGACAAGTTTATAACCGAAGTCTGACGGATTCCAATTCACTTCGTTGACTATGTTTGGGGCAGGGAGAGCCAAAGCCTATGAGCACTCAGGCCCTAGTGGTACATTATTCTCGACCTCGTCGACTAAGTCTAATCAACAGCGAGCTTGGGTCCGTACTCTGTCATTGTGGTGCATTCCTCCTCCCGAGCGTTTAAAACTTTGTACAGAACAGCAGGGCTTATAACACTCCTTCTGTAGTTCGGCAATTTCCGCTGTCCACTAATGCGTAGAAGGTTTTTCACGGCTGAGTGGCATCCGCAGCCTGCCGTTATCAATCAATAATAAAGTAAACAATTCAGCTTCCTTACAGGCAATGAATTTTATTACAGCAGAATCCCGGTAATTAGTATTGTCAAGGGTCTTACGATTTGGTACGAAATATCAAGTTTACCAATTATCGGGAGTGCAAAATAAAGAAAATTAGCTCTGGGGGCTGGCAAATTTTTACGAATTAGCGGGAAATACGAATTATCGATGTACGAATTTTCGGGATTCTACTGTATATAATACGCATTTCGGCAGACACTTGCTGCCTTCTTGATTACAAGGAAGCTGAATTGTTATTAACTTTTAGAATATGATGAGCGGGACGCAACACGCAATGCTGCCGTTAAAAAGTTTATCACTGAATTTCCGACAGTGCTAGCTTCAAGGCCACTACGCCCCGAAGTGCCCTATAGTGCGGGTCTGCCTGTTCTGAAAGCTTCTACGAATCTCTCCATATTCACCGCCGCAACTTTCCATGCGCAGGAGCGCCAGGTGGCGCACAACAAGAAATTGTGTCAATCTCTTCAAACACGATGTATTGGTGGTCACTTGCCGGGAAGTCTTCCAGAATTCGCCACCCATCCAACGGCGGCACCAGTCATTCGGATTCAAAGGATACGCTGGCCTGAACCCGGTGATTAGAACTATCCGCTAGGTTCTCTCTGTCATTTCCAAAACTTCAATTTTATTTTTTTAAAACCGAATGCAGACAAAGCTAACCTCTTAGCTTTTGATGATCAGTGCTCTGCAGCGAATTGCACTGGCAACTCGTGAGTGGTTGCACTGCAGTGCATGTTTATTTATACGATAGAGAGGTTATGTTAGCGGCGTCCTAGCTCTTTCAGTTTCATCCCAAAGACTGGACATCATCCTGAGACCACAGAATGTGCAACGCTCTCACCAGACGCGCCACGATCGTTGCAAAGAGTGCAACTCTCCTTTTCGTTTCAAGTCTTGGCTTTGTAACCTATTTGTCCGCATTTACGGCATGTTGCCCTCCCGTTAGATGTCGGCACACTATAGACGTGTGCCCATACTCTAAACATTTGAAACACTTGAGAGGAATGGGGCTATCCGCTTCCGGTCCTTACATACTATCCAATCATTTCAAGTTTCTCACGGTTAAAGAGCTTCCTCACGTATTGCTCGGCAACTTCCACAATAGCAAATTTTTGGCATTGAGAATCCGCGCTATCGACCTTTTCTATGAAGCAGTGAATATATCGAATTTTCAAAGAACATGTATACTAGGAGCCAGAAAATTCTCTTCCTGTGATCCCTTGACCGCCTCGAACATACTCTTGTTTCTTGTCTTCGGAATTAATTCAACGATGATTTCGCCACCCTTCCTTTTCTGTGTGGAAGAAGTTCTGCATCGCTGTTTTCGAGTTTGATCTTACAGGGGATCTCACTGAGAACTTTCGCAAATGTCTGTGAAATCCTTTGTCGGTTTAATTGCGATGGCCTAGTTCTCCGGTGCTCCATCATTCCACCTTGACTTTACGGAGACGGTTTTTAATTGCGCAGCATGTTGTTTCCTTTTGTCCTTCTTCAATTTGCAACTATCTAACTGCGGTCCCTTTTGCTCTGACGGTGTTCTTAGCGGGAAGTGCTCTCTGTCCGCCTGCAGAAAGAATTGGGGTCCAGAAATTCTTCCAGTTGCATCAAGTCGCTTTTCATGTCTGCTGAAGTTTTTCTGGAGGAAGGTTGCAGGCCGCATGCGCTTTACTATTACTACGTATTTGCTCGGGCACTTCAGTAACACCACTCCACGTATCATGATCGACACGTTGAAGATCTCAGGCCTAATTGACTTTGTAGCAAAAGGTATACTCGCACACTGTGCCGGCGGTGAATATTGCCGAAATTTGCAAAATTTCCATCATTCTTGATATGGTTAGCATATCCGTCCCCGATATTACATCCTTGACCAAGATGTTGTCAGAGTCTACTTTACAATATCAATTTTAGAAAGCAGCAATCTTACGCTGGATGCACATTTACTACTGTTAGGTTTAGAAAAATATAAAAGCAGATCAATTTCCATGTCATGTAGGTCGGCAAGGCTTGTACAATTTTATTCTTTTACCGCCCTCGTATATTTTATTTTCCATTTTACGTATTTCAGTAAGTCAATGGGATGAGTTTGATTTTTGGGGAAGAATTTGCTCGTAAGCTTAACGAAATAATTATTAAAGTTAGGAGGACACATCGTTCCATTTTCGCTCCTTTGCTATACATTTCGCTTTCATTTACATGATATTACGCCAAATAACAATGTTTGCGCCCTATAAAATCAATGACTCGTGTGCACACTGAGTAAGACAGCATATTCATCATTCATAAATTTACATTTTCGTCTGCACACTGATCAGTCCACATTTGTATATACATTGAACCTTGAACATTTTTCAGCAATTGAATCGATTTGCATTTCGTCCTCGAAATAAAAACATTTTCTTCAATTTCAGAAACAGATGAGCTACTATCTCATAATCAGCAGCATCTTACAAATCTCAGCTATTCCGGTGAAACGAAACGAAGTAGTTTTAAGAAGCCAATAGTTTTGTTAAATGGCAATACTAACAATATGGGTGATATTATTACGACTGGTGAGCGGTCAAAATTCATTTGTCACCTTGTAGCGCTGATAGCATTTAATACTTTTCAGTTAAAGAACCACAACAAGTCTCAGATAACACGCTAAATCAACTTTTCGAAGAGTACAAAGATCGCAATGAGGATGCAATCTTGTCAGAAGGTATTGTCCGACTGTGTAAAGATTTAGGGTATGAACCGGACGATTTCGCAATATTGGTGCTAGCGTGGCTTTTGGATGCTTCACAAATGTGCCGTTTTACCAAGTCGGAGTTCATACAAGGATTGCAAGCGATGCCAGCCGACACTATTGACACAATACGCGAGAGACTGAAACAGAAGATTGAAGAGCTGAAGACGGATAGCGAAATGTTTAAACAGTTGTATCGGTTCACATTCCGGTAAGTGGGCTTGCATAATTCCCTTGCTTACTACCTCAACAATTGAGAAATTTGCAGAAGCAACCAATAGTCATGTCTCCTTGGTTTCTATCTTTTTTCAGATTTGGTCTAGAACCAGATCAACGGATTTTATCGATCAACATGGCAATCAGTCTATGGCGATTAGTCTTCACAAATCACACGCCAGAAATATTAGAAAGTTGGCTCAATTTTCTCAGTAACATCCAATGTAGAGGAATCCAAAAGGACACGTGGAACATGTTCTTAATTTTTGCGGAAACATGTGATATAAACCAATACGATGACACCGAGGCCTGGCCAAGCTTATTCGATGATTTCGTTGAGACGGAACGATTGAAACAGAGCCAACGAGCAGCAGACGCAACAGCAAACCATTCAACAAATAAAGACTCGGAAACGAATGATATCTTATAGTATTAAATTTCATCATTTTCAATTATCCTTTACTTGATTGTTTTGTAATATGACGCATCTGGAAGAATTAATTTTATGTTAAAATATTTTTAAGGTATAAAGTAATTTTATATAACCTATTTATTTGTCATGCACTGCAATAAATATAGGGGATGTGAGGAGGCGGGAGTATTTACTGCAGTTCGCAAGGAAACCTTTCAGTTTTTAGTTTTCGATGTCTTATGAATGTGATAATTGTCTTTGATTTTGACTTTACAAGAAATCCGACATTTCAAACAGCATGCAGACATGCTTATTGGTTTCAAGACTCCCCGAATAGTACAGCATTGATTCGTTGAAAAACGAGAGATTACCAACTCAAGGGAGACCCAAGCAGAAGCACAGATCAGCAGACAATTTAGTTTACTAAAGTTGTATTCATTGAAAAACTTCCATTTCCAGTCGATATAATTACGTTCTCCGATTTAGCTAGACATTGTATTGTGATAAAGACGTTATTCAATTGAAATATGGGTAATGTAACAAATATCAATAAGTAAACAAATGCAGAATGTAATGTAGTCGTGAATTAGAGAATGCGAATATTGACGATGTCCGAAGTGAGTTTCAGTTATTAATAAGCAACAACCACGCAGAACTATAGTACATCAAGTTATGCCCGAATAACATGCGAAATTGAAACGGAAACACGCTAACTGCCAGAGCCTTTCTGAAAACTGTAGACCTATAGATCAAAGCACTTTAAAGGTAGAGTATCGTCCAGCAACGCAGAGGTACTGTATCGATCTGTAAATAGCAAAATCCAACTTAAGGAAATATCGGATAAATGCGTTTTACATAACACGGTGTAAAGCAAAACAAAGCTGAAACTAACTGTATATGGAATTAACGAAATTAGGTCAGATATAGTTTGTTTGATTTGATTTGAAGGTGAAAACATTAAGTTAAACGCAAAGTTGTCTATTAAAATTGCAAAATGAATGGAATCTTTTCAATATATCAAGAGAGGAAGAATATTTTAATGTAAATATTTCTTAAAATAAAACTGGACTTTTCAAGAAAGATTGTGTTTACTTTTATAATTACAGCTAAAATTGATTATAACGACAGATAACTTAAGCTATGACCAGTTGGGTTCGTAGGTTAACATAGGAAAAAAATTCTTGATAAAATTTGATCTTATTGAATATAGTTACCTTTGAGGGCGATACAACTATTATAGCGGCCATATAATTCTTCGATACCATTTTTATATATACGATTTGTCCTCAAAATATGCCTCAGTTTCGGCGATTACCTCTTCATCGGCGATTTGTTTCCAGCAAACCTCGTCTTGAGGTCTAAAGACCGGAGAAATTCGAAGCTCAATTCATGCAATTTTGTCATGATTTTCATTGATTTGTGACACGGTACATTGTCTTGATGAAACAGCATTTTCTTTTTCTTCAAATGGGGCCGCTTTTCCGCCATTTTATCCTTTAAACGCCCCAATAACGCTATGTAATAGTCGCTGTTGGTGGGTTTCCCCTTCTCAAGATAGCGCATCCCAAAATACTAATGCTATAGCCGCTTTCGAGTCGATTCACCGCGTAGAGTCCACTCAGATGACCATCGTTTTGATTCTGGCGTGAAATAATAGAGCCATGTTTGCTACACCTTAAATGCGGGTATTTTTATGGAGCTGAGTGCTAAGTGGTTAAAGCACAAGCCTGTCGTACGGAAGGTGGCGGTTCAAGTGGCAGTGGGATTTGTATTTGACGTCGGATACCAGTCGACTCAGCTGTGAATGAGTACCTGAGTCAAATCAAGGTAATAATCTCGGGCGAGCGCAATGCTGCCAGGGCGAGAGGGTTTTGAGGTCCAAAGCGTAGTTAGCCAGGTTGCTTCTTGTCACCAATATTATTTCTTCTCGTTATCAGTGACATTCTTCATCCTGCCTTCTCCAGAAGACGTGGAGGAGTTCAATAGACTATGACATCTTTCTTGAAACACCTCAAATCAGTTGATGACATCTGTTTGCTTGGCCAAATGGCTCCGGATTTTGCAAAAGAGGCAAATGGATTTGGACTGAAGATAAACATCAAAATAATATAATAATATATCCATATATTATGTCAGAGTATCCACTTTACGGTGATATTGACGTTCATAGTCTTCAATTTTCAAAGAAGCAACAAATTTGAGATATTATAACTTTGTTAGTAATCGTGCGATTTCCACCAAACTTGGTAAGATCATGCTCTATATTATAGCCTATATCACTGCAAAATTTCATGGTACTAGGATGAACTTAAGGGGGGTTTCTAACCAATTACAAAAAATTGTAGTAATATACTATTATTAACTTAATTTAAACAGATATCGGCATGGAAGGTATTTCGGAGCCCAGGCACCATATAGTGGCAGCCTCCTGATTTTTTTCAGATTTTTCGGTGCGGTGGTTTTTGAGAATGGCCCCCTTAAAGAAGTGATCACTTTCAACCCCCCGCGCTCCCCACCCTTCCAACGAATGTCAAAACTAAGATTTTGAAAAGTACTAATCGAGACCTTTAATTTGATACCCCACATGACTATATTTGATGAAAAAAAATTTTACACCCCCCCTCAAATTCGACGTAAAACGATGTAATTCACTGTATGCGTGCGCGTTCACAGTTCCCACCTTTCTACCAAATTTGGTGTCAATCGCTATAACCATCTCCGAGAAAAATGCGTGTGACGGACAGACAGACAGACAGTAAACCGATTTTAATAAGGTTTTAAAAAGGCCCTCTTTTGCGTTCAGATTTTCCCATGTCGCCCACACTTAGATTTTAATTGCTGTAAAGGTTTCGACATGTTTCATGTTCTCTAAAAGGTTTTCTATTCTTGTTTTGAAATCAGTAGAAAATACCGGGGTTTTTTAAACGTTTTAGGTGAAACAAAACCTTATTAAAATCAATTCAATGTCTGTCTGTCTGTCGCATCGATTTACTCGGAAACGGCTGATCCAATTGTCACAAAATTTGGTGAGAATGATGATCTGTTAATCCCTTTACATATGGCTACGGGCGCTATTTTGTGTTGAGTTTGAAGGGGGGTCGCCACACATGCGTGTACAATTTTTCACAGAATATGGTCATGTGGAGTATTAAATAAAAGGACTCGATTAGTACTTTTCGGAAGTAATCTTATTTTTTATATTGGGTGAAACATAGAGGAGTGAGCGCTCAAAATGTTTGCCCGAAAAAAGTGGAACGGGTCTCGTTCTCAGAATCTATCCAGCCGAGATTTTGAAAAAAAATCACAATGGTGCATCTATGCGAAATCTAAGCCTCAAAATTCATCCCATTCCGATATGTATTCAAATACAATTAATAACAGCATATTATATATATTTGAGAAATTCACCCGAAGATTTGACACTAATATAAGAGATTATATAAGACGTAACTTTAGGAAGTTTGAATTAAATGCAATTATTGTTAACAAAGTTATCGCCGTTGAAACTTTTGCATTTCACGAAAATTGATTGCACCTTAAGAGGTATATGACATCATCATCATGTAAAGTGAAGTTATATGAACGGAGGGGACCATGGGGACATTTTAGTTTTCCTTTTTTAGTTTTTTTTTGTTATTTGTATATCAGTATCAATTACTCGAGACAAACATGTGTATGTATACGCATGTGCTAATTAGGTTTGCGTATAGTGTTCAATAAGATAGACAGGTGTGTACATTAGTACCAGTGGTAAGTAATTACTTTAAGTACATATTTGTATGCTTTTGTATACGTGGTAAAATGCAAATGCGTGAGAGATGCGCTAGATCCATTTGGATGGGCGGGCAATATTTGTTTATTTATGATTAGCACAATATTGATGCCTTTGATATGAATGTACATATGTATATCAGCAGTTTAGCAATTAATGAAGGAATATTGTGCATATTTAGCTATGTACGTATAGAAAACTATGCATAGGGGTTCCTCACATAATATGAACGCAAAACCTTTTACCCGAAGCGCCCAGCTTCCTGTATACCGACTTGTTTATGTTTTTCGTGAACAAAAGGTGTTAGCGATTCTATGTATATATTAACATTGATATACTAATTGCATTTCAGAGAATTTTCTAAATTAGAAACTTTTTGCAAAACCAACCATTTGTGTCAATTCTTGCCTCAAAAATACCCCAAACCGACTTCACGTGTAATTTCCTTTTCCCCAGAGGTAATTGTACTCTAAACGCTATCCACATGAATAATTACACCGTCTTCCGAGTACCTAACATTCTTCACTTCTTGTCTATCATCGTTCATTGTCATATAATCCCCTTCCACCGAGAACATTATCGCTTTCGAAATCAAACTTATCTTCCAGAAATTTTTCTCTTAATTTAATGAAGAAAAAAAACCAAAATAATATTTTTAAATTCAAAAACCAGGAGAGTCCAGTTAAGGGTTAATGGTCGAGGCATTTGTACATCTAGGAAGCACGGTGGCACTGAATTGGATGTTGCCCGATGCATTAAAAGCCTTCAATTCGCTTTCACTGTCTTGTCTAAAATGTGGAAATGTAGTTTTCTCAACACCAAGATCAGGTTGGGACTATTCTGTGCTAGTCTTCTTTCTGTGTTGCTATATATATGGAAGGCACATAGAAAGCGACCCCCACTGTTATTCAAAAGCTCCAAGCCTTCGCCAACACGTGCCTTCGACGTATCATAGGAGTACGCTGGCCTGGCACTATCCCAAACGAAGAACGGAAGTGGCAGTGGATAGGTCACACATTAAGAAGGGCCGACAATAACATTGCTGGCTATATCATGGAGTGGTTTCCACTCACCGAAGATAGCCGACGGGTGGATCGCCCCAATGGGAACGGCGTATAAGAAAAAAGTACAGGCCGCTTAGTAAATCGTGGGGGAAGCTATAGCGCATTTTGGGTAACCACGAATGATGGCGCTTGGGTGTAGTTGACGTGCTATACCGCTCCAAGGAGTAAGTGGCAACCATATACATATGTATATATTTCAACATACAGCCAAGATCCATAGAATTTCTCTGTGGCGCACGTCGGATATAACGATATCACTTATTACAAAGGCTTAAGCAACGCATTTTTAGAATAAATTCCAAATTTGAATGTAAAGACCTATTAGGTCCCATTGTAACCACTAGGCACATCTGTGAAAACAAATGCATACAATCTGCGATCCGAATCAAACAAAGGTAATTTTTGAATTTTCAAGGTGACCCCTTTTTAAGGTTTTATGTAAAACAAAATCTTATTAAAATCGATGGAATGTTTATCTGTTCGTGTATTTTTAAGAGCTGGAAATCTTCAAAATACGCACTCTTAGACACGTTAGTGTGTCGGATTTTCACCCACCAAAACAAACCACGACTCCACCCCCTAGCGGGCACCCGCGGAGGCAACGCACTCCCGGCATACGTCATCGCTGCCATAGCAGAGCATCCATTCTTTTAAATAGCTGTGAGATAGGCGAAAATATCAATCTTCGCCAGGGATTCTCGAATTAGCTTCCAATTGCCCAAGTTGAATGCATTTCACACTTTCAGAGTCACCATTACGCAATATTTGCTGGTACTACCCTGTCCGTGAATTGCATCTTCGCCGAAGTCAGTTATCAATCTGATGGCATCAATGGTTGATCTGGCTTTATGGAACCCATACTGCCGATCTGAGAGTCCTCCTTGGCTCTCAATCTGGTCTCTCTGATCAATCCTACCTACCACCCTCTGAGCCGTCCGTTTGGCTGGCCAATTCACTACTCCACCAGTAGTTGGATTTTATACTCGGGAATGAACATCTCCTAAGCATGAACGCGAAACATCCTAGGAGGATACATTATGTCACATGAACAACTCTTTCTTTAGAGACGCCTGCTTTATTGGTTGTTTGGTCTAACCACACCTCTATGAAGGTCCATTTGTTCAAAAGTTTTTGCAGACCAACCTGAAATCTTTCTCCTTTTCGGTGGTGCTCTGCCCTATGACTCTACCCATATTTCAAATAAAATTGCCTGATGATCAATGTGGGCGTAGGATTCGCTGACTTACCAGGTCATACTAAGTCACTGGCAATCACTTTGAACTAAATCTCGTTTGCGGTGAGAACAAGATTGTCAAGCACTTGCTCAAATTCAGACAGTATCAGACTTGGCAGGTCGTAACAGCTGTGCACAAACACACCACCGGTTTCACCCACTTCGCCGACATAAAGTCGCCACCGGGACGGTTACTGTATGGCTCGCTTATAATGGTTATTTTCATCCCAGATTCGTAGGTGATCCACTCGTTATCTTTATAGAATTTCCTGGTAATATGATGTTTCTCCCAACACCTTCTACATCGATCAGATCGATCAATGTCACTAGTGTATACTTTCGGGAAGTGTCCAAACATGAAGTCTTTGTAGCACCTCTTTAGTGATATCTGTTCTCTTAAACGGCAAACTACCCATATAATTCGAACTTTTCCGGCCGCCTTCAATTTCTACGCTGCATTGCTGGTAATCGTTTTGTGGCCGTTTGAGTACCACCATAGGCTTTTCTCAAGCTCACATCCGCAAGTTCCTCCAAATTGAATTGTTCTTTTAAGGCACTGTAGACTTCTCCTTTCGATGTCACTTCGTCAAGATCTTTACACTGCATGTAAAACTCATGTTTTTGGGCACGTACTGTGACGTTCTCTCCAAGCAAGTTTTCAACATGAAGCCATCATTTTTGTCCACGCTGGTCCCATTTTTCCCATTTTTGGGTTCTTCGGATTCTGTTGACATTTCCGCTCTTTTAGGTCGGAATCATCTTCGACACTTTTGAGTATCACCGCGTAGGACAAATTGCAACAATTTGCTCTTTTGATTATCTTTTTGTTTTTTGCTGATTACCTTTATCCATCCATTGTTTTCGCCTGTATGCTCTTTTTCTTTTTAGGGAGCTGTTGATTCCGAAGAGAATCCCCTCATTTACCCGTGCTCTTTTATTTGATGGAAGTGCAGTTACGTGTTATTGGGGTAGTAGGTTTCGCCGTCTCCTTGAGATTCCTTTCCTCCTCCTGCGATCTGCTATAAAGAATTCTGTTCGCATGCTCACTCCCAAAGCCGCCGGTATTGGCGTTCCAAACCCATGTATTGTAAATTTACTCCTCTCGTCTTCCATAGAGGGTTTATGTTGTGGCTATCCTTCAGATGATCATTTTGGTTCACGCACTACAGGTGAACAAACACTTGCCCATTCGCAATCTAGGGAAGAGCATGAACACATATTTACACATCAATAGGTATGCCTCTATCCGTCACTCGGGATCGGCTTCATAAGAGATCTGACAAATCCTCGCAGGTCTGTAAAAGTTTGAAGGCAATTTAATGCTCCTAATAAAGTTATTGGCGGTCAAAGTTTTGTATTTTATGACGTTTATAACGTCATTATCATATAAATTGCACTCACACGGACTTGAGGACCATGGGAACATGTTGTATATCAATATCAATTACTCGAGACAGCCATTTTTGGTATCTACATAATGCAGTCTATTGGGTTTATTGCAGTTGTATTGGGTGTATGCATAAGTTTTTTCGGTTCTTCCAAGACTTGAAAGCTATGAATTGTTACTGGCATTTGAGGAGAAGGATGAATTCTAATAACTGTTGCTGAAGTATCGAAAGATTATGCGTACACCGTACCAGCATAGGAAAATGAATTTGATTCCTGCTGTGAAATTTGATTCAAAGGTTTCCCATGAATTATCCCTCAGGATACTATGATCCGAAGGCTCTTCTTGGCGACATTCAAGCAATCTTTCGAGCGCTTGGGCTCATATCTCCACATGAAATCCTTCGACTGTTTCATTCACGGTAAGTTCGCCCTGTACAGTTCACTTAGCCGTTCCATTTCGTTTTTCGGCGTCGTAATCATGAACTCATTTCCTACTCCACAGAAGGGTTGTGATTCATGTAGCGACGTAACTTCTTCTTTCCTGGCCAGCTAGTTGCTTCCTAATCCAATGTGACTTGGAATCCAGATCTTATTGAGCAAGCCGAGCATATTCAGTCTGTTAAGACATTCCTCTACCAGTTTGGAATTCACCTGGTACCTTAATAGTGACTTGGATGTCACTAGCAATGTTCTGCTCCCTGCAGTTCTTTTTGAGGTTGAAGGGGACACATCTATCTATGGCGTATAATGCTGTCTGGAGTATGCTATTGTGCTTACTCATTTGTTCAAAGTACGTTTTCCTTGGACCTTGGCGCCCGCTCCCTCTGTAGTGAGGGATCCATCAGAGTACCGGCTAATTAGTTACTGACTTGAGCCGAAGGGTACTGCAACGATTTCCCAGTTTACGCTGTTGCTCCAACGTGTTTCTAACTTCTCATCGAAATGAAACCTCATTATCCTGAAGATCGCCCCCCTTGCCTGCATCTGTTTGTACAGATGGAGAATAGTATGTCCTAGGAGGGCCTCTAGGGATGCTCACCCAAGGCCGTCTTTGAAGTTTCTCTAACTCACTGGCTGTTGTGCTGAGATTAGTTCTGTCTGCCCAGATTGCCTCCCGGTAAATAATTATTGGCCTAAATAACCCTAGGCTAGTGTATATCCAATGCAGTATTTTCGGGGTGTATTCTCATTTTTTCCAGCTATGGACTTACAATCCATCAGGGCCCTTGTAGGTTTCCAACATATGTATGTTTTCAACATGTGTATTCCAGAGTAGTTTTTGGTTTGGTATGATTCCCAAATATTTGACTTCTGTTATTCATTTCACCTCACTGCCATGTAATCTAATGGTTCTCAAGTGATCAAGCTTACGCTTCCTAGTGTTGCTACTATACTATATTACCCTTCCTTCACTATATACTAGTGATTCCTATTCCAGATTGAATTCTGTCTTATAGGGTATCCTTCATATGTCCCCTAGAAAAGAAAAGAATGTCATCAACTTAACCCTGGACCTACAATTGAGTGTTTGTTCGCTCTTCGTGGAGTTACCTACTTTATAACATCCAGCCCACCCAGAAGGCTAGGGTGTTTCCCACTCCCTTGGGGACCAGGGCATCTCGCACCTCTGTGTTCGATGTGTTATCGAACCCTCCGTCGATCACCAAAAACGATACTTCTTTGGGTTCCTATGGTATCTCATAGTACATGCATCAGCTCATCCATCCGATAAGCATATTGGCATGGATGTAGAGGATTACGTATTGGAACATTAGTTCTAATATAGTTGTCTATGATCTTCTGCACCGTTTTGAGTACAAATGATGTCAGGGAGATTGGTCTGAAAGATTTAGGGTGAAAGAGATCCTTTTTACTCGCTTACGGAATGAAGACTACTTTCCCCGCTTCTATGTCCTTGGTATATATCTAAAGGGTCATACTGTCCCTTCCAATTCTTAGGAGAGATCTTAAGATGAGTTCTAGGCCTCTCTGGGGTAGTGCTGGGAAAATGCCACCTACCCCGGGTGATTTCAGTGGTTCAAAGGTTCCCACTGCCTATCTTGCTAGTTTCCAAGTATACCTCTTTCGGTAGCTTCCAACTCACCTTCTTTCTCTTCCGTTATTGTGGGGTGTCAGGCAGAATGGTATTGCTTGGCTTTGTAGGACAGAACCCTGGAAAATGAATTCTGAGAACCAGATGTACCCTCACCTCCTCATTCTCGGTAAATGTTCCATCTTCTTCAGACAGACAAAAGATATGGCCCTGTCTTTGGCTATAGCTTTGTATAGCCGGGATGCTTCTGTGGTTTGTTCTATCCCTTCACAGAATTCTCTGGAGCTGCTTCTCTGGTTGCCTTTCCTCTTTTGTACTTCTATCCTGGTTGGAGGTTTTCACACCTCCTTTCTCATTCTGCTTACGTTTCTGTTCCATCCGGGTTCGTCTCTTGATGGCTCGATTGTCTTAGCCGGACAGCTGAAATCATATGCTTCAATGACAACTCTACTGAGGCCTTGACTCACTGTCTTCAGCTCTATTTCACTCCTCATGATACCGATCGCCTGTAGATGCGCCATATTGACACTCAGGTGTCTTGTGTAGATGTCTCAGTCTGTTCTCTAAGGATTTCTTATTATTCTATTTACTTCCGAGCTGCCCTCAATATCGAATCTGATTATTCTGTGATCCGACATAGAGGGCTCATCCGACACCCTCCAATTCTTGATCAAGCCACTATTCAGAGTATTCTATAGAGTTATTTTCAGTACTTCTTACCTAGTACTGATCACGAATATTGGTGTATTCCCTACATTATGTATTTCTAACTTATTACTGAGGATGAATTCCAGGAGGTACTTATCTCTTCCATTAATGTTTTTGCTTCCCCAGGCCTCAACGTGGGCAGTCGAGAAAAAGTCCTCTCTCCCCTTCCTCATCTTCCTCTGGCTAACGACTAATTCCGGAGAGATCCGGACGTTGTCTCCTGGGAAGTATTCAGATACCACGACTGTTTCTCGAATTCTTCCATCGGCTTCCAGTGGATAGCTACAAACTCTCCAGTTAGAGGCTCTGAAAGACATATATACTTTAAGTTTCTTTTAACAATGATGCGAGTTCTTGGTTTTCCAAAAGAGGAAAAGAGGAGATAACGATGGGTCTCCTGGCTCCTGCGTCCACCCTTCGCCGCTCCCGAGATTTCTCCTCTCTTGGGATCGGGTTTAGGTTTCTTGAAAGCATTCCTCTTTTGCGGCCTAATTTTCGCTGCTCCCCGCTTTCTTGGCTCCGATGTTGAAGGCTTAGGTTTGTCGTTCTTAAGGATCTCTTCTGGTTTCA
This sequence comes from Hermetia illucens, assembly GCF_905115235.1. Classification (NCBI taxonomy): domain Eukaryota; kingdom Metazoa; phylum Arthropoda; class Insecta; order Diptera; family Stratiomyidae; genus Hermetia; species Hermetia illucens. Next base: position 91,143,831 of record NC_051849.1, on the reverse strand, counting down.
GGCTTTCCTTCAGATAGCGCAGATAGCGTTTAGCACCTGCACCACTGACGCCTGTCTTATATATCTGATATACTGACCTCAGACGTAGCCTTGCTCACCCCTGCTCTTTGAGCGGGGACTTTTGTTGATTGCGATCTGCGCAGTAGGCAAATGTTAAACGTGGTTGCACTGCTTGACTGCCCAACTTCTCCTTTCTTACGCGTAATCACTTGGTGTAAGTGTTGCGGAGATATGCCCCGTCTTATGGGCTAGTTTATGTGCGGTACGAGATCCCGCTTGTGTATTGTTGGATTTTTTAGTGTTTTTGTTTATACATTTAAATCCATCATAGCGCGGTAAGATCAGATTTATTCACTGAGGCGACCAGGTATCAGTGAGCTTCGTTCGAATACAGTTAATTACCCTGGACTACAAACTATCCAAAGAGCACGGTTCCCATAACACCTTGGATGGGGGGAGGTGGTTTTCGAATCCTCGGTCTAGAGGAGGTGGCTGGATAGACTCCCAGAAGGCTTTATTTCGCCCAGCCTAGCCTGCAATCCACCGAAGCTGACGATGGGCTTAATTGTGGAAAATTTAGGAATATTACGTATTAGAAGGGATAAAAAGTGGTCTTGCTATAGAAATTCCTCCCATGAACAAATTTCCTAAATGTTCCACTTTTTTTCTAAAAAATATTTTTTTGTTGGTGTAAATCATACTTTTTCCGAAATTCCGGAATTTTGGAATATCGCATTAATAAGTTTTGTTACAAAAAATCTATTGTCAAAACTTTAAACGAGTTTTACTCGAAGCCACTTTTCAAATTTTCGTGGAAGTACTCACAAAAAATTACTTAGCCGATTCAGTTGAAATTTGATTCTCTTATTTTACACATCCATGTTGGTGTGCAGAATCTAAAAAATATTTAATTTTTTAATAGTAAATATTTTTTTAACAATTTCCCATAAAAAAATATAACAATTTTGAAAAGAAATTTCACAGTTCGCCATTATGTTATTTTTGAGATATATTTGCATATTTCGACGAGTCTATAGAATAGGTCGGCGCGATTTTTGAGGGGGTAGGGCGTCAGCCCCCCAATTTCACTGTTCTGGGTTTGAATCCCAGCCGAGAAAATCGGGTTCATTCTTAATTTCCGTGAAATTATCATCTACATCTCACAGCCAGCTTTTAAATTGAAATTAGTTACAATATAAAGATAGAAACACCGCAGCTACTCGTACACTATCAGCGACTTGAAACGATGAAATCTTAATCTGTCACCACTAAAGCTTTTTCAAACTCCAACAGAAGGAATATATAAAGTTTTAAAGAAAAAATTCATAAAATTTCTTAAGTATTTTAGTTTTATTCACAATCGTTCCCAGAACTTTTCTCACAAAACAAAGAAAAAACAAAAACCTTCTCCTTTCTTTAGTTCACTTGATGACTTTGCCTCCTTCGACGACGGATTGCGGTAGTTCGCCCGGAGTCGCTGTCTGGGCCCCAACAGATGAATCCAAGGAATTGTTCCCGGAAAAATTGGGATCGAGCTCCTGCTTATCCAGCGGATCAGCTGTCTCTCCAGTTAGCCGATCTCGCTAATGGTGATTCTGCCGACTCCGGCTTCAACTTCCCAATTCAGTAGAGGTGCCGGAAAGGAATGGAATTGATAAATTGAACGGTGTAAATTGGGGAAGCGAAGGGCTCTCAGGACGAGAGAAAACGAAGAGACATTGGATTTCATTGAATGCATTTTCCCATCAGATCGCTCCGGACAAGCTAAGGAAAATGCTGCCTATATCGCAAAGCAATGGACACAACAATTGATTAATGCAAAATCAAGTAACAAAAATTATGAAATAAAGTTGAAATTTCGAGCGTCACACTGTACTACTACCTTAAATCCCTCAAATTTGCATAACTTATTGTGTGGACCTAAATATGGTATTTATACATGAAAAGACACGGTTTTTCAGGTTTATGTGAATAACCGTACAAAAACCTGCATTTTATCGAATTGATGGACCTCGGCGCAAGACCGGTGCCTCTGGGGTTCCTAATTAAGGCAGACCTAGACCGGATACCGGTTGTTGTGCCGTTGATGATGATGATGATTTATTCAACTAGAAAACGATACCTTTAAACATAAATAAAGAGGAAGTGGACACCATCAGTGTCCTGTGTTTTGTTTAAGATGACACAAATTTTAACGGTGAATAGTAACACTTTGAAAAAATGTCAGGTGATGACGGCTTTACGGTTTCTTACCAGGGTAGAGGCAAATAGTCAGACGCTGCCTCACTTCGGTCACGCTGCTCCCAGGGCAGAGGTGAGGCAGCGTCTGGCGATTTGCCTCTGCCCTGGTAAGAAACCATAAAACCGTCATCGCCGTACATTTTTTTAAAGTTTGGGTGCTATTCCCTAAACGAGGGGCCGTGAACCAAAAAAACGGAGTAAGTTGCTCTCCATTTGGTCCGGTCCGGCATTAAGTTGATGCAGACTTGGTTAAGGAAGATTGGACCGCGGAATGGGCATTCTTTTACCGTTACGGAATTATAGCGTTTTTTGTGAATAACATCAAAAAGTTTGACTTTCGCAAAAAATTACAATTTTCACACCCTCAACCATTTAATCCCAGATTTGATACCATTTTCGGAAACTACAAAGTTTCTTATAAACGGATATTTTCTTAACTACAAAGATTATCATCACTACGAAGGTATAACTGTTTAAATTTTAAAGGAATTTCAAAATCAATTTTTTTCTAAATTTCAATATGCATTATTGTAGGAATACTTTAACTAGCAAACCGACTAAGTTTAGAAAAGTGGCCTCATTATGTTGACTTTCAAATGACATGCAAAAATGGTGGGTTTAATTATGGAAAATTTAGGAATATTACGCATTAAATGGGAGAAAACGTGGTGTTGATGTGGAGCAAATTCACTTAAATATGGTTAGCTCTAGTGTTGTCGCGCATTAGTTTTCCATTGTTCGTATTTAAAACTGCCATATTTGAGTGAATTTGCTCCATATCAAGACCACGTTTTCTCTCATTTAAATAAATAGTTGAATTCGTTCACATATGAACCTTCCTTCCCGTCGGATCTTATTTTACCGGAAGTATTTTCAGTATTTTGAAATTTACTGAATATTTAACGGAAACTCACTCAAGATGGCTCAGTTTATAACAACCTATTGGGATTTTTCGCAGAAAGTGTACTTCCAGCTGATTTGCTTCGGGGCTTTCCCAATCAGTTGAAGCCAACTTCGCTTGTAAACATGTTGTTTATTTGTGACATTGACGTCCCCCACTGCCAGAAATCGCATTCCAAATATGTGTTTGTGTGCAGCTGATGCCCGAATTCCGTCGTTCTACTGTGGCCGTGTGGGACAAAGTCGCTGGTTCCGTCACGAATTCACTTTCGTGTCAGGCAAGTGGCAGATCAGAAGTGTCAATTGCGTTCTTGTTTATGAATAAATCTCTTTGTTCTTCTTATCAATCTTTTGCTTTCGGAAATTGCGAGGTCTTAATCACTCATATAACGGGAACCTCTTTGGCTTGGGTAAATTACTTGCGGGAACTGTAGAATCGCGAGTTGTGCGTCTGTTGGCCGAGTGGCGTAGAAATCTTTTGTTCTGTGACCTAATCGTGTGCCAGATTCTGCGGTGGCAGCAAGAAATGACGAAATTGTGCGAAATTTGACGTTTGCCGCGAACCTTGCTCGGGGGAGTAGCGAGTAGCGGGCGACCGCGTACGAACGGCTACGTCGAAATGTCAGCTGACTTCGCGAGACACGGAGCAGAAGTGGAAGCGGATTGTGTCGTTTGCGTAGCGTGCGGGAAACGCAAATTGCGTGGAAAGCGACGATTTCGAGTGAGTGCATTGTGAAAAATTGGAAAATTCGATCCGAACGGAAATCAATTGGATGTGCGGAGTGCCGCTGGTGCCAGAAGCGCGCGTGAAATTCGATGCTCCAGTGCCCAGGGTCTGGAGTGAAAATTGAAAAGTTGTTTGTGCGCTGCTGTCATCGATTCTGGCCTTGAAGTTCGCGAGACGGGGTCGAGTGATTGCCATTTTGTCGGGGGTTTCTGGTGCAGCAGGGATCCTGCGAAATACGTTCTAGCCTTTGGTGATTTGTTCCGCGAAAGTCCGTTGGCCTGGTGTTGTGCAACGAGAGCAGTGGAGTGAAAAGGCGATCAGTGCTCGACTGCAAGTGGTGGCGGAGCGCGAGCTCGAGTCGCTGTTGCCGTGGCGCGGTGGCGAAAGAAGTACATCCCACGCACCAGTGGGTCGCTCCAAATGCTTAACGGGGCCGTATAATTGGTGCGATATTGCCGTAAGTGCTCAACTCGTAATTCATATGTTGCTCGAGTAATTTTCATTGCTGCATCGTATTTTGCTCTCACTTGGCTATGAACACATTCACACTCGTCCGGGGTCGTCCTCAATGGACTGTTGGGACTCCCCATTAGCGGACTGTTTGTGGTGTCAAGTCCGGGGTATCAGTGGTTTTTTCCACAGCGGGTTCTCCCGCAAATTTAGTTTATCAAATGTAGGCATCAGCCAGACCTGTTTAGCTGACCAAAATAGTCGCTTGTGATTGTCTTTCCACCGGCATCTGGAGATCGAAAATTCGCATCTGACCATCGAATGCTCCTGTGAATAGCGTCTTTCTTCCTCTGCGCGTACTTTTCTAGTAGTAGATTTTTGAATTTAATGAACGAGCTATGAGCCAAGGAGCCATTTATTTATAGCTCAAACCGTTCATGGTAAAACTGATTACACTTAGGTCAAATAGAGTCAATTGTTGACTAACAACGTTAAGGCAAACGGTAGATGGGCAGAGGATGCCGAAACGCTGGAAAAGTGGTCCTTTGCGGCTATTTTGTTTTGACTATTTTATTTTATTTTTTTTATCTGCATCGAAAGCCCTCAATTTGGTTTTATTACTGCGATAACAACACATTAAGACCCCTGAGACAAAAGAGCTATTTCCGTATGGTAACGGTATCGTGTTTTGCAGTATTGATAGAAACTACGCATTATGAGTAAATCATTTTTTTCTTCCTACTGCGTAGCGTTGCACTTTTTGCCAAAATGCTGCTATCAAACCTCTCCCCTCGCATCGCATTTGGCGGTCTATTTTTTTTAATAATAATGTGTTGTCCTCGTCAATGCTTTCCACGAATGGCTGCCTGGTCTAACGCAATCGTTCCCGTTCCAATACAATTTCTAAAAGTCCCTCCTTCATGTAATTCTATATGTCATCCTCAAAGGAGGATTTGCATTACAAATTATATATCCTTCAATTCTCTGTCATAGCTTATCCACCAAACTCTTCTACGATCCTTCTCAGTATTTTCAGTTTAGGATCATTGAGTGGTTTCCTCGTGGTTTTTGAATAGGTTCCAAGATAAGCAACAGCCGTCTTGCCCAGATTAAATGTTCATCATTTCTAAAATCATACTTTCAACAGACTGGGGATTGATTGCAGAGCACTAGAGACATTCATTCAGTAAACTGTACACGATTATAGCTTCTCAACATTCTAAGCAGAAGTGGGTTGAAGTAATAAAGAACTCCATTAGTAATGTAGTCAGCCTTTCTGATAGCTCACAGACTAAATCGAAGTTTGCTATTAACTCTGTATTGGAGGGTCAATGAATGGTCTGAAAAGTTTCTGAAATCAAACACTGTTACTAGAAGCCATCAACATCAAGTTACTGCTGCTCTTCGTAAATCTTCAAACGTTTTGCTACATAGAGTAGCACAAGGAAAGTGAGCGTTACTGGTCCTCGGAAGCTCCATGTTTTTATCAACTCAAGCCTGCGTGTGTCATTGGTGTATTTGGGCCTGAGGTAATAATAAATGAAAAACTTTATCGGCGTATGGGTTGGATACCCGCAGACGTGTTGATCAGAAAGCAGAAGTAGCAATGGATATGTCACGCATTTATAATGGACAGCAATGTAATCCTGATCCACTATCTCAGGGTAGAAGATTACCAGGCCCTAGAGCTTCGTGGAGCGGAACAATGAAGGAGGAGCACAAGCTTCTTGAAAGTTTTTGGGGGAGATTTAAACATATTATCACAAAACAGCAACGATAGCGTGCTTTGCTTCACATAGGGTGCCACACATTGCAAGTCAAGTTGTCCCTGCTTGAGAATAACATCTAAATTCGGGCGAAAGGTAGTGCTTTTCGTACTTTTAGATATGTGCACGATGAATGAATTGAAAATGGGCGATGGTTTTCGGCTAGTCTAACCTAATTATTTTTCGTATGGGACCAATTCGAGCTTTCTTGTAAAATCCGGGAAGTGAATGTATTGCCCGCATTTCTTGAGGAAAACATTTGCAAGTTCAACGGGACCAAAATTGAGCAACTCGCGGCTCATCGATCGGTAAGCAAAGTACCGCTCCTGTTATTAATGCAAAAGACAAGTCAATACAGATTTCTCTCGCCATCCCGAGTGTCCAATTTATCGTAGATATTTTGATGGATCGCTCGGGTAACAGCGATTACTTTCTTAACTTCCAGATTTGCATCCTCGTAAATTTGCCAAGTTGGCGTTTTTTTCACGGTCCTTCATTTGGATATCATCGTTCCAAAGTAAATATTTCAGTTGATGCACCGGAGGTTGCACAAGCCGCTTTGTAGATCATGTCTTTAACTGGGTTCCACGATTGGTTGGCAATCGCGTTCAATGCGTTCCTCACGCTGTTTTATCGGTGGCTTGAGTCACAAGGTCTCATAGGGAATGGGTTTGCAGTCAATGACGGTGATAAAATGTCGGCGTCTTATGAGGATAAAGTCGTTTTGCGTTTTACTGTTCTCACTGACCTCGATGAACCATGTATTCGCAAGTACAAGGTCGTGAGTGCCCGCTCATTGCGTGTTCCAACTCCTTTTCCCCCCACGGCACTTGTTTTCGTTTACCTTTTTACCCACATGATTATTAAGACTATCTGCGATGAGAAGTTGTCAGAAGAAATATGCCTTTCTCGACGTACCGTTTTTGCCCCAAAGTCCACCAATTCGATATCTCTCCATCTGAGGCAAGGTTTGCCACGTCTTTTTGTATCACTGTAGACATTGCCCTTATAGACTTTCCGGATTGGATCATCTTCACGTATTAAGTGACCCGCTCACCGCAATCTATTGAACCGGATTTTATCCACAACCAGATGGCCATAGTATCGCGAATCAATTTCGTTATTATATAGGTTATGGAATTGCCCATCCTCCTTTTGGGGGTCATGAATCGCTTTTTCCTTACCCAGTTAAAAAAATGTATTAAGGGGAATCCGCTTGTCGTAGACTGTTGTTTTTATCTGGCCTCGTACATTGTTCAGGGTCAGTCTAATCTATCCTATCAATTTATTTGGGATATCGAATTCTCTTACAGTACTGTTTTACCCTGACTATGCTATCATAGGCCTTCTTGAATACGATGAAAAGATGTGCATGGTCATATTTCAATAGTTTTCCCATCGCTTGTCGCACAGACAAAATCTGATCTATTGCTGATTTATCTGGAGTGAAGTCTTTTTGTTATGGGGCAGATAATGTCTCGTTACCAGTAAGCAGGCAAATTTTGAAACTTTATTGCTACCGAAACGTCGACAACGCCTCGAATAGGCATTGACCTCACAGCAACGACCTTTCGCTATCGAAAACGGACTATGACTGGTATTTGAAATGTGCTCCTCGACAACGGTAGCGAGGGTCCTCAAAATGCTCGCTTTCTCTAACTTGAGTGGAAATTCGGACGATATAAACTGGATATTCTGGGCCTAAGCGAAGTAAAATGGTGGGATTCTGTTCAATGCTCCTCTCCCTCTTGCGGCAGTGTGCTTTTGAACTGTGGAAAGCCAAGTGGTAGCAGTCGCGAATCCGGTGTCGGGTTCAGTTTTTGACAGACTTCTAACTGCAAGATTCCGGTCCAAGTTAAGGAGTATCACAATTGTACAAGGCTACCCACCAACGGAGACTTCCGATATAGGGGAAAATGATGCTCTTTACAAGCAATTATGCGCGATTCAGGAGAAGCTTCCTAAAGTGACATTGTGATTGTGATGGGTGATCTGAATGCCAAGGTGGGATCGACAACACCTTGTTCATTTGGGCATGTGATGGAGAAGCACCTAACGGTAATGATGGGAGGTTGGTGGATTTCTGCAACTTCCAGCGCCTGGTCATTGGTGGCACATTGTTCAAGCACAGAGCCTGTTGACGCTGTACGAGCACTCAAATCGACCACTTCGCGATCAGCAGTAGATTTAGGCGTACGACATCGGCTTCGAAAAGGATCACCATCTTGCTTACGTTCGCTTGCGTGTTGCGTCTGCTATTTCTCACAGGGGTGGGGAGCCGTTAAGATTAATATCGACCGCTTGTACGACCCAGCTGTTGCTCGACAGTGGGAGAGCTATTTTGCTGGTCGAACGGCAGAACTATTGGGTAATGCGCCTGAGAATATCGATAGGCATTGGGCCGCCATCAAAAATGTTCTTTTCTCGGGTGCTGCATAGGTCGTCGGCCACGTTCCGAAGGAGTCTCATAAGACCTGGCTGACAGGAGTCGTGGAAGTGGAACGATGAACGGAAGGGATTGGAGGCTCTTCTGATCGCTGCGAGTGATGGTGAACTCCAAAACCGAGCGAAATTCTGAGAAGTTCAGCGTAGTGTATGCCGTGACAAGAAAAAATTTGCTGTTACACTGGTCAGGGAATCGGAAGATGGCAATGATTTCAAAAGTGTATACCGCATCACGAAAGATCTTGCAGGACTTCTCATCCACGATGAACATTACATCACGGTTCTTAACCGTATTACATCCGGTGAGGTTCCTCCTCTTCTGGGTGAAATGGCTAGCCACCGTAACATGTGGATACGGACTGTTCCTCCAAGTACAAGAGAAATTGTTTCGGCCATCAATGCGGAGGGAGCAAAATCGCTGGGCTTGATGGTCCCCTCGCAGAGTTATTTATCGCTGCACCTGCAGTTACTGCAGATCTACTTCCACTCGTACGGAAATTTTGGGATTCCCACACCCTTTCAGAGAGTAGAAGAAGGGGACGATCGTTAAGATCCTAAAGCAGACCCGTTTTGGATGTGACAATTAGAGTGATATTTGCGTGCTCCCTGTGGTCACAAAGATAACAGCTGAAATAATCTTGGAACACATCAAAATACTTTTCGAAAGCTTGATGAACAGAGAGCCGGCTGGTTTTCGCTCCGGAGCCTTGTGCATTGACCACATCAACACCCTACGGATCATATTGGAACAGTGCGCCGAATTTTGATTTTCACTGCACTTGCTTTCTTCGATTTCGAGAAAGCTTCCGATAGCGTGAACAGGGAGCCCTCTACGTAGGAGGGAAATCCCACTGAAACTAATAGCTATTATCAGAGCGACATATGATGGCGCAAAATGTCACAGGCTGTATCGAGGCAAAAATCTCGAAGGATTTTGAATTCGAAAGTTGAGTCCGCCAGGGTTGCATCCTGTCACCGATATTATTTCTTCTTGTTATCGGTGACGTTCTTCATGCTACCTTGTCCGGAGGACGTGGAGGAAGTTAATGGACAACGACATTTTTCCTCAAACATCTCGACTATGCTGATGATATCTGTTTGCTCTCTCACCGGGTGATGGACTTTGGCCAAATGGTTCTGGATTTGGAAGGAGGCAGATAGAGTTGGACTGGAGATAAACACCAACAAAACTAAGGTTCTCAGTTGAACGGGTCTTCACATTCGCCCCATGTGCATTAATGGACAGAACATCGAAAGTGTCAATAAATTTGTATATCTAGGAAATGTGGTTTCTTCTGACGAATTAGATCTGCTTTCGCTCTCCTATCTAAAATCTGGAAACGCAGTTATCTCAATAGCAAGATATACATGCCGCGAGTGGCGCCATTTTGCGTTAACTTTGAAGAGGGCTGTAAATTTTTATTTCATCAAATATGGGGGATATCAAGAGAAAGGGCTCGATTAGGACTTTCCGAAACTGATATTGGGTGAAACATAGGGAAGATAGGGTTCAAAATGTGTGCCCCGAAAAGTGAAACCGGTCTCGTTCTCAGAACCTATCCGAAAAATCTGAACAAAATCACAGTGATGCATCTATATGAAATCTAGGTCTTAAATCACACCTCATTCCGATAATAAAGAAAGTTAATAATAGTCTATTACCATGTTTTAGAAATTTACTCATTCATTCCAGAAGTGCAAAATTTGGACATCAGCATAGGCGATAATATCGGACATAATTCTGAAAAGTTTGAAGGCAATCCAACTATCATTAACGAAGTTATAGGTCAAACTTCCGCATTTCAAATAAATTTTTGGCACCATAAGACGCGTATGACGTCATCAGCATATAAAGTGAACTTATATGAACGGCGGATTCCATGGGGATGTTTTAGTTTCCCTTTTTGGTTTTTCCAGGCTTTTGCATATCAGTGTCAATTACTCAAAGTAGACATGAGTATGCATGTGCTAATAAAGCTAATATAAAGAACATGTCCGTAACTGGTTACATGACATATACACTAGGCAGAAAAAGTGTGCGTACACTCAGTAGTATGATACTTTTCCTTAGTAAAACAAAAAAATTAAGCTAATTTTTGTGGCGAATTTATTATCCAAACATTACAAATAGTTCCGTAGTTTTAGTGTATTTAATTCACTAAGTTATAAGTCTTACAAAAACCAGGTTATAAAGTCAAAAATTAAAAGAATCGCAATAATTCAGTAGAAAAAGTCTGCGTACAGTAAACAAATATTTAAAAAAAATTATATTTGAGTAAATAGGAAAAGCAAATCAGTAGCTTGTAGGATACCCTTTTCTTTTTATGACCTCTTTTAATCTTTTCGGCATAGAAGATACAAGTTTAGATGTTTCTTCAATACTTATTTTATTCCATTCTTCTTGTAATACATTTTTCAGCATATCCTTTGAAGTTATATCGTATTGGCGAATTCTGCGTTCTAATAAATCCCATAGATGTTCTATGGGATTTAAATCTGGCGATTGTGGGGGTGTATGTAACTGTTTGGGAACATTATATAATAGCCACAGCTTATTAACCTCAGCCGTATGCTTAGGGTCGTTGTCATGCATAAAATAAAATTCGTCACCCAGGCGTAAATTTTCAGCACTTTGTTTTAAATTACGTTTTAAAATATTCAGGTAGTCATATTTGTCCATGGTAGACTCTATAAATTGCAGATTTCCTACGCCACCACTTGCCATACACCCCCAAATCATTATTCCGCCACCACCATGCTTTACCGTTGGCATCAAATTTTCTTTATTCAATGCTGTACATGCTTTTCTCCATACTATTTTTCTTCCTTTTATTCCAAAAATGCAGTATTTACTTTCATCTGAGAAAAGCACATTTTCCCAGAATTCATTTGATTGGTTTACGTACTTATTCGCAAATTTTATTCGTTTTCGCCTATTAGTTAATGAAATAAATGGTTTCTTACGTGCAACTCGCCCATGGTAACCAGCTCTCTTGAGTATTTTCCGTGCAGTATCAGCACAAATTTTTTTGTTGAACTTAAGTTCAATATCTTTCGCGATTTGTGGTGCAGTTATTCGTGGATTCTTTTTCACCGAACCTATAATACTTCGCCTTTCGCTAATCGACAACTTCGATGGGCGACCAGATCGTGGCTTCGATGTTATTATTCCCGTCGATTTAAAGTTGTTAACTACCCTTTGAACAGATGAATGTCGCCTTCCTACTATCCTGGCTATTTCGCGGAAACTTTTTCCTTCTTCCCATAATTTTATTATAACTTTTCTTTCACTTACACAAATCTCTTTTCGCTTCAATTCCATAATAACAATTATACACACAAAATAACGAAAAAACGTCCTTATTTTTCACACTTCAAACATAGCCATAAACCAATAACTCACAATCAATTTACTCCAAATGGCAAGGATTTATATTTCGGGGAATCACCTAATTATGTGGCTGTACGCAGACTTTTTCTACTGAACATTTGTGACTTTTCTTATTTCCCTTTTTTTATTTCAGTTTCCTTGAATTCTAATTTCGTAAAAGTGGTTTTATCAAAGCAACAAGGCCACAAGCAATATGCAAACAATAAAATATTTTTAAAAAAACTAATTTATTCGTGTGTTTTACTAACGAATAACCAGGAACTGCTTAGTGTACGCACATTTTTTCTAGCGAGTGTATATGTATACTTTTGTGCACAGAGTAAATATATATGCATGCAACGTAGTGCGGTAATAGACAAAGTTTGTTTATTTAGGATGAACATAGTATTTATGTCGTTGATATGTATGTACATATGCGTTTCTTGGAGTTATGACGGAATATTTTGTATTCTTAGCTCGGGACGAATGGAAAATCATTCATAGAGAGTTTCTCACAGAAAATGAACACAAACTCTTTATACCTGAAGTGCCTAGCTTCTTTGTTTTTTGCAGATTTTGGGAGAGTTACTACCAATGTCTCTTTTGGCTCTCATGGGTCGCTTCAGATGGCACTCTTCGTCAAACCATTCATTCCTTTTACGCCCAGGTTCGAATTCGATGGTTTTCTCTACAGCCGTCTTGATTCCGTCTTTCGACTACCTGGTGTCAAGTCATCGTCTGCTGGGTTTGTTTTTTTTAACGTTTTGGCATATTTTGATGCTATTTCTTCTTTCTGGTGTTTCTCAGTATCGAAATTTATATCGGAGGTGAGTCTGTGTCGATATATCTCGCTTTGATGATATATTGTTCGTTGTCACTATTTGCCCCGCCATATGACCGTACGCCGATGATGGTAGATGTAGTTTGTTTTTCAATGAGGACGTGAATCCAATGAAGGTGCCTATGGGATTCGTCTTTTACTGAGTCGTCTTTGCTTTTCGTTGGAATATTGGAGCTTTAATTAGCCAAACATTACTTTTAATTAGCCACATCAAAACGCACCAATCCTTTCATTGTTTTGCCTGAAGGTTATGATGTTGTGGTCGATATTCTTATGAACGACAAAAGCTATACCGTTTGTGTTTGTGTTCGCGAGTCAAATGCCTCATTGCCTAATAAATCGTTTCACCAATCGCAAGGACATCTAACTTACTGTGAACAGGTTGTTAGCGTGTTGTACAACCCACAACCTGGAGAACCACTCGGATCATCTCTCTTTTACGGCGTAGAGAACTCGCCGTTTATCCTCTCTTATTTGCTCCTTTGCATTATCTAAGGGTTATCAGCGTAAAGGTGAAGGTGATAGGATTTGCTAGTAGCGCTGTAGGTATTAAATTATCGTCCATTACCCAGGATTTGTGCCGAATCTGCAACTCCCCCATTCGTAATCCCAAATATGAGTACATACATATATGCTTAATACTGAGACACAAAAGTAAGTAAGATTGAAATTTGGATTCTTTTGTAAGTCGAGAAAACAAAATTGTATGTAAATAATAGGGTGGAAACCATTCCTTTTTGAGGATTGATTGTGCTTTCAGCGTTTAATCGGTAGTCGTATTTATTATCCTCTTTCAAAAAAAAAAAATAGAAATATTAACTTACAGCCCGCTATCTAGAAATATGCTGCCGTATCCTTGACATAAGAAGTGCAAATTTAACTTAGACGACTACAAAACCGACATATTTTTCTCTGTTGTGCAATACAACTGCCCAAACTGTCTTCATCGATGAGTAGTCCTATTGTCAAATGTAAGGAAAGAACATGACCCCAAATTACATAGTTTTGGTATTTGAATTGTAATTCATTCATACTCATAAGTGAAAAATGGTTATGCAGCTATCTACTGTGGATGATTTGCACATTTGATTAAGAATGCATGTGGAATCCTGACCTCAAACTGCTTCAGGCCACATCGAGCAATGTAATTACTCATGTCCTTTCCTATTATAAATTCGTGTAGGTGTCACTTGATGGTTGGCTGTGGTCATGCTACACAACTTAGAGTTAACTGTTGGCGTGTTCCAAGCCGCCAGCTAGGAAATTCTATACTTATATCTAGAGTGAAAAAGAGAATTGTTGAAGGGATGTATGTATCACCTTGTTCGTCAGAAGTTCGGGGATAGTATCTCTCTCGATCTAATGCAGCTTGCATCAGTTGGTTGGGGTTTTAGGGGCCTACATGTATTCTTAATTAACAGACCTCTATCAGAAATTCTTTTCGAAATAACTATTTGGTGGAAAAAAAATAATGATGCCTTTTCAATTTCTTTTAAATATGTAACCAAAATTTTATATCTTACTTAATTTAGTATCGAATGAAATGTAGGCAGAGGCGGTATCTTCGTACTACCAACAAAATTATCATTGAACTACTTTGTTCACCCTTGTTTGACCCGAACAGCGTACACAAGATTTTTGCTGTGTTTACCACAGTAAACAATGAAATTCAGAAGCAGGCACAGAAGGCAATGAAATGCAAAAGCTTCACAATTTTAGATTAAAAGATGACGGTATGAAAATAAAGACCAGAGTCGGACAAGGGAATTTCGCTTCTCTGTGAGCAGATTCATTAAAAACTGAGACAATGGCCTTTAGTTCTCGTCATTTAGATATTCTTGTGGTACCTACATTTTTCAATGCGCTCGCCTTGGTGATAATGCTTAACGGAAAATTTATTCTTTGTTATGTCTAACTTGGTTAACTTCAGTGGAATTATGAAGCTGAAGATAATACCTTGACCTCTTTTCTACTTTGAGGTATTTTGATAAGATAAGATGGCGGATTATGTTGACTTTTGCAATTCAACACAAAGTATGAGGTAATTGTAGGGAAATTCATTTGATGCTGGTGATTGATGCAAAATTATCTACAGTAGTGCTATAAAAAATAAACGACTAAAATTTTTTATAATATTGTAACCAATTTTGTATTTTTTAAAATTTGCATTATTTTTCTTTACACAAAATAAAATTTTTAAAATTAGGAGGCAGACACTATTATTTTTTATTATGCATTTATTGACATTCTGGAAACTAGATGTGTTTCCTCGATGCGGCTATCTACAATCTGATAATAATAAATTGATCTGCTTTGCAATTGAAACAAGTCGGAATACCGGGAGCTCGGCGCTGCG
Organism: Hermetia illucens; assembly: GCF_905115235.1. NCBI lineage: Eukaryota > Metazoa > Arthropoda > Insecta > Diptera > Stratiomyidae > Hermetia > Hermetia illucens. The sequence continues at coordinate 91,128,735 of NC_051849.1, read as the reverse complement.
AGTATAGAGGTTTTGTATTCATCGTATGTGAGGAACTCTCTATGCATGTTTTTCCATTCCTCCTATCCTTTTCTATTATCTTATACTGATGCATACATATATATGTACATATCTAAATTGATCTAATGCATCTCCATATATTTCCACTTTATCCCGTGCTCAAAAGCATGTATGAATGTAAACTAAATATCGCTGGTACTAACGTACAAACATAGTAAAGTCGGAAACTACATTAGCACATAAATATATATAGATACACATGTCTGTTCCCAGTAATTGATACTGACATTCAAATAACTAAAAAAAGCTAAAAAAACGAAAATGTCCTCATTGACCTCGCCGTTCATGTAAGTTACATGGTAATGACGTCATACACGTCTTAAAGTGCAATAGATATACGTGAATTGTCAAAGTTTGACTTTCAATAACTTTGTTAATAATAATTATATTGCGTTCAAACTTTCCAGAATTATGTACTATAGTATATTAGTACAAAATATCATGATTCTGGAACGGACTAGGGATTGTTTTCGGCTAAATTTCGAAAATATGGTCATATACCATTATTAACTTTATTTATGCAAGTATCGGAATGGGATGCATTTTGCAGGGTTGCTAAAAATCATGATTTTTTTTGTTTTTGACAGATTTTTTTGATCTATTTAATGCAAATAGTGTCCGGATAGCTGAGTAGTTAAAGCACAAGAAGATCGCGGTTTCAAACCTCACTGTTCGCAGTGGGATTTGTATCGTGATTTGGATAACAGTCGACTCAGCTGTGAATGACTACCTGAGACAACTCAGGGTAATAATCTCGGGCGAGGGCAATACTGACCATATTGCCTCCTAATGGGTACTGTAATCCAGTAGTGTGTTGAATGAAGTGCTCTAACACACTTCAAGGCCCCGATACAATATGGGTTGTTGCGCCAACGATGATTATGATTATTAATGCAAATAAATAAATTACGATTTTTTTTATATTTTTTGCAAATTTGTCCTAATTAAACTGTAAATGGTAGTTTTAGCTTTATTAACTGCTAACTAGAAAGTTACTATTTAAAAGAGCTACTATTTTCTACACTACCTTGCCGACTTTCTATCCACTGGGTTTACAGCAAAGCGGAGAGGTTATCAGGGAAATTTTGAACTATATCATTTCCGATAGCAACGAATACTTTCGGAACTATTCTTGGGGATCGCCTAATATTTTTTCTACTCCGTCGCGAAGGCCTTACATGAGACGGTACCATACGAAAAAATCGGATGTCCTGAAAATCGTCGTTAGTTATCGTTTATCAGGTCCAAACAAGTTGATTTTGGACTCATCTGTCCAAATAACTTTCTTCCAATTCTGGTTTATCCAGTTTTCATATTTTTTGGCAAATGCCTTATGTCTCTCAGTCAAACGTGGTTTTTGTATTCGTTTGCACGCATGGAAATCGCAACTGTTGATTTCTTTAAGAACCGTACGTTTGAAGATACTCACGTTGTAGCACTTCTATTCCACTTCTCGAGGATTTTTTGCTTCTTCTGAAGCGATTAAACGCTGAACAGTACGTCTTTCCCTTTCCAGCAAGGTTGATTTTCTTCCACTGGGAGGTTTAACTGCGTTTTTCGGGAATATATTATCAACAGATTTCAATGATATATTGGGTTGGGAAAAAACAAATGTCGTATTTTGTCAATAGATGGCGACACTTAAACCTATCTTGTGTTGTACTTATCGCATCGGGTCATACTATACGGCGATTTGAAGACGACAATCTGTGCTATTAGTGTCTCTTTGACAGTGTTGTGATCGTACGTTTCAGTCTCAAGTTATAGCGCGTCAAAGATGGTGTCCATCAAGCAAGAAATTCGTCATATTTTACATTTTTACTACCTGCGAGGTAAAAATGCAACGAAAAAATTTGTGAAGTTTATGGGCCCGATACTGTAACGATTCGCACAGCACAGCGTTGGTTCGATTAATTTCGTTCTGATGTAGTGGATGTCGAATATTCACCCCGTACTGGTAGGCAGCCCAATATTAAATTTGCAGGATATATGCATGAAGCTCCTTTAGGACGCATTTCTCTACTTCAATGCTGTCATCATTGAGTATTCTACGAACGGTTATGAAATCGTTGCCACAAAATCGTAATTGAAATTAATTTTTTCTACTTTTTGTGTCACTTTTCACTGTGAATAGAACCCAAAAAAAATCTACAAGCCCAAATTTACTTCACTTTACTACTGAATTAACTGGTGCGACAAAATGGTGTAAATGGCTTACCGAGGTTCGACCACGTGATCTCAAAATATCGTTATCTGTCAAGACACTTCTCGTTGTTACCAAAGTTGACTAACACTGACCAAAAACATATATAATAGAGGTTATCACATCTCTGGTAGTTTTGCAAAAGGAAGAATATTCATTACCTGTCAGTAAACATTTAAACAATTCTATCCCGCACTGTATATCGGTGACAAGATGTATTAGTTACGGACGCCGCTTTTCATCTCAAATCCATTGACAAGAGGCGGAACTTCACCGGATGTGATATGGTTAAAAGCCGTGTGTGAGTAAGGAGTCGACCATTAACTTCCCCCACAGATCCACCGATAGATTTGCGAACACATGCAAGTTCTTTCATGATGCGGAATATGGTTCTAAAATCATTGCTATCTGCGGCAACTTCTGCTTCCATGACCAGCACAATAAAAAAATTAGCTTTTGTCGGACTGCCATCACTCGCAGCTATTCAAAATCTTCCGTTCTTCGATCCACTAGGTTTCGAGAAAAGAGCAGGTTTAACCCTTATGTTGCCACCCGGGTATTAATTGGATCTTCACGATTGGGCAAATTTTCTATCGAATTATGCATTAAGCAGTTTTCTTTCATTTTTTAACTAAGGAAATTTTGGAGTAATAAAAAGTACACGTATAACCCATCCGGGGTTCCTGGGTCTTTCTTCGTTTACGAATAGGTTGCTTACTGCAAATGAGGCATGATCCTACTACAACTTCTGCCAGTGGTCTCTCGCAGTTCTCTAACACTGCGAGAAGTGCCGGATGCAACACGCAAGCGATTATTATTTAGATGGTGATCCCCTTCGAGGCGATGTCAGTAACTCTCTTATTACGCACATTCCGAATATAACTCCTAAACTTACTACTGACCGTGAAGTGGCCAATCTGATTCCTTTGTACATTGCCGGTGAGTTGAAACCCAACTGACCTCATGGCAAGGTTGGTGCTCGAACAATGTGCCGCCAATGACGAGGCAGTGGGAGATGCAGAAATCCAGAAACTTCTCACTATTATCGTTAAGGTAGCCAAAATTGTGTTTGCCCATCATGAGCACAATGTTCCCTTTACTAAGCCTCTCCTGAATTGCCTATAATTTCTTATAAAAAGCATATATAGGAAATTTCTGTTCGTGTAAAGAAATCTGACGTGCAGGCGCATTATCTAAAATGACAGTTTTTAAGATTTTATGAGAAACAAAATCTTGTTCGAATCGATTGAATGTCCATTTGTCTGTCTGTGATCCGATTTATGCGGAGACGGCTGAACTCATTGTTATGAAATTTGGTAAGAACATGTGGGCCTTTACAAATAGCAAGTAGTGCTCAATTTCCTGTTGAGTTTAAGGGATATAATCATGTGGAGTATCAAATGAAAGGACTTGATTAGTACTTTTCGAAAACTTACTTCTGATATTGAATGAAACTTAGGGGAGTGAGGGCTCAAAATGTATGCCCCAAAAAGTGTAACAGATTCAAAGCCTATCCAACCGAAAAATCTGAAAAAATTCAAAATGGTGCACTTATACAAAATCTGGACCTCAAAATGCATCCCATTCCGATACCTGCTGAAATAAAGTGGTACAGTTTAGTGATAATATAATACACAATTTTGGAAAGTTTGAAGGAAAGCTGGCTATTGTTAACCAAGTTATAGAAAGTCTAAATTTTGTATTTCACGTGAATTTATCGCAATCTAAGGCAGGTATGACGTCGTCATGTCAAGTGACCTCATATGAACGGGGTTGGATATATCAGGGAATATTTTGAATTTTAAGCTATCTGTACATAAGATGAACACAGAACTTTTATGCTCGAAGCATCCAGCTTTCGGTATTCCGATTTGTTTTTTGCTAAAGTGCACGAATAATACGAAAAGACTGCCTGCGGATGCCCTGTACTCCACAAGCAGAAAACATTCAACACTTATCAAAGATTTATGTTTGTGGTCCTCTGAAAATATAGAATATTGGTTTTCCGAGTATCATATAGCTTTATGTTCGATCCTTTCTGTCAATTTCGGAAAAATATCTAAAATTATATGGGCGTAGGAAATAATTTGGGCAGTTCTGAAACGAAAACTAGTAATTTCTAATTCTTTGGCATGTTAAATCGGAAAAAGGAAATAATTGGTTTTTAAAGTTATGCTCTCTTGATTCTGATCCAAATTTTGAGTAGGCTATTCAATTCGCTCTAGTGGTTTGGGCGTTACATATTTTGAGTTTGAGTTTCGATATGTACTTTGATTCGCTGTCGTCTTGAAAAAGCAAATTATTACCTATTTTGGGCGTGGACAATATATTCTATTCTGCGTTATCGCGCAAAAGAGCGGCTCCTCCTCAGCTAAACAATTTGCGAAAATAAAATAATATATCGCTTGCTTATAAAAAATATATTTAGTGCCAGACGATCGAGGTTTAACTGTCTGTTCCTGATGTTTGGGATAACTCCTCAATTCCATTCAGAACCTCCCATAACAATTTTTTCCACTAAGTAACAGGTTGAATTCGCTTTTATAATAATAAACTAATTGGATCAGGGCATTAAAGTGTGTTCGAGCACAGTATCCTGGAGGAGACAATCTAGTCAGTATTGCGCTCGCCTGTGCGTATTACCCTGATTTGATTCAGGCACTCATTCAGGGCTAAGTCGACCGGTGCTCGACATCCAGTCACGATACAAATCTTTCTGCCACCAGTGAGATTTGAACCCTTTGTGTGACAGCTTACAGCTTAGAGCGCCACTGAGCCATCGGACAAATCGTTTTTATCGCCCTAAAATACTTGTCCTCAAAATCCATTAGGCTTAGGCTCAGGCCATTTTCAATGAATTAAATAGAATAGACGTTAAGTTGCGGATTTAAATTTTTTTCGACCACGAATATTTTGGAAGAATCGTTGCGAGATTCTACAAGCAGTTAGTATGAATAAATAAATCTCAAAGACTTCTTTATTCAATTCTGGTTGGGAAGCACTAGTTAGATTTTTGTTAGGTAATAGCTGGAAAAAGTGGATTTAGATTGAATAAGAAAATCCCCATTTGTTGCTAGTCAGGATTTTGTTATTTTAAATCTGTTGCATTCTAATTAGGTAATGTCTAGATCCGCTGAATCCACCATTGCTGCTTTTCAAAATGTGGAAATGCAATTATCTTAACACGTACATCAAGTTGGGACTTGCATGGTAATGTCCTTTCGGTGTTATTTTGTAGAAATACCACACGGAAAACAACGTACATATACTATGAACCGAAAGTTCCAAGCCTTCGTCAACACTTGCTTGTGTCGTCTGGCCTGATACAATCGTTAGCGCATAGGCCAATTACCCGTATTTTTGTTGATCAGAAGGTGCAAGCGACAATTGGTAGGTCACACATTAAGGAAGGGCGCGGCCATCAGGCGACTAGGTAGGTCGCCAAGGAAACACATAGTGCAGAATCGTAGAGGAGGAGTGCAAGCAAATACAAATAAAAAATTCAAACCGTTTCCGTTTCCTTGACTATAATTTGAGAAAGGCGACAAGTAGTCGCCGAAACAAAATTTAGTAAAGGAAACGGAAGCCGTTGGATTTTTTTACTTACTAACATACTAAACACTTTCAGCGTAGGTTTTGTTAATACGAAGTTTCTCTAAAAGTCCTTGAGCTTGAAAAGCAATAAACCGTGAACGATGGAGCTTAAGCATGCGCGTCGTGCTATGTACCGGAATAGATAGGATTTTTATACTCCATATTTTCAGAACATTGGACGCATTTTACACGGATTTTCCAAATTGTTCAGGGGCCTGTAGTAACATTTGAATTATTTTATATTTCTGTGTCATCAATATTATTACTAATACATATATTTACTTTGAGTCATTTCCAAACTCTACTATCTACAAACGACTCAAATCATCTTTTCACAATTTGGTCTAAGCCTTTTTCGCTTGCAGCTCTGATTAGTTTAGTGGATGTCGCGCTATTGTACATACACATGCAAAGATTATCAAAAAATCACTTAGCTTTTCAGCACAGTTGAGGCGAAACATTTTGATCATAAATCATTCCTTTTATTGGTTGTGTTCCTATATTATTTGCTCGTTTAGCTCTTGCAGATATTCCCCTGACTGTTTGTGATAACGACGATTTGGGAGTAGTCAATGTTTAGATTGTTGTTTCTCGGATATCCCTAACTACTTGTAGCCATATATATTCTAGACAAGTCATTGCATTATTTTGTAGAATTCTTCTAGGTTCGACGAAAGTGTTATTTTTTGTAATGGTGCTCCTCTTTTCAGCGATAGCCGATAGCTCAATGGTCAGCAAGTATTGTCTTTAATGCACCAACTCTGTGTAATATGATCTTGACTGAATCCAAGTGGTTAGTCATTTGCAGTCGAGATACGATGCACCAACAGTTCGTTGAAACTAGATAATGTCATGTGCTGGTCGTTTCTGTGCTTGTTGTTATCGGTCATTTGGATTTGCTTATTGTTTTATATTTTAAGTGATTATTTTTCCCTGGCGGATCTACAAAGTGGTGCAGTATTATCGCGTATGTTTTTGAAGCAAAACGTAAGAGACCTTATCTATTTGCTTTTGTTTGCTAACGTAATGTCATTTCTCCAACTAGATAGTGTATATCTAGTAGATATTTCAGCAGATTATTTGATGCACCCGAAGATTGTTCCATACTTCTGCGGAAAGCTCTAAACATCCATCGAATGTTTAAGGATTATGGCGATATTTAAAATTGTTTGCTTTGAAGAAATTTAAAAAATTCGCTGTTAGATATGACTGGATTTATTTGTGTAGCTGTTATCAATTCTTAAAAACGTTTATATATTCGCTTTCAATAAGTAATTCATCAGGTCATTGGCTATTAACAGATAGTAAATTTACGTGGATATGTGTCGAAATTTCTTAGATATATCATGATATGTCAGTGGTTTGATACATTTGAATGGAAGTAACTTTTTGTGTAAAAAGCGGTGAAAATATTTTGATAAATTGTGGTGTCCATTATAACAATTTAGATCATCTGTCTTGGCTCTTATATAAATAAAATAATTGCATACAGATTTAGCTACGAACTGTTTATTTAACAAAGTAACTGTGATCATTATGTGGTTAATTTTAGTAGAACTTACACTCAAATAACATACTATTGCGTCCCTATGAAGGATAATTTCCTTTATCCCACTTTGTTCCCCGAAACAATAAACTATCGCAAAGAAATCATTACTTCGGGGTAGAGAAATTGGCGCGCTTACACTGTATTTTAGCCTTATCCTCCACATACTTTCCCTGCCTTTGCAGATAACAATGGGATACTTGACCGTTCTGGGTTGTTTTTGGCTATTCGGGGTTGAGGGGGGGGGATATTAATTTTAATGTTTTAACTGGGATGCCAATAAGAAGATATCGCCTGCAATGATTGACAGTTGCTCAACGGAATCAGAGTGATCCTTGGCTCGTCCACTTTTTTGCGACGGAATCGTTGATCTTCAAATAAGGAAGACCTTGACGGCATATAATTTAAATATATGTATCTCCGCACCTATTGCAGTATCATGAATTTAGAGTGGATCCCCATAGTACATGTGGCAACTAAATAACGCGACCATCATCCGTCTTCGCGGGCAGTCAATATTTATGCAATTATCTTCCGTGTTCATGTGAACCCTTCTATAAAATGACTACTTTGGTGAAAACTGGAAATGACATTGGAATAGTGAGAAAAATTCGACCTTCACATCTGCATCAATTTGGTAAAAATTGCTTACAATTTGGATAAATGGGAGATTTTTAAGGTTTAAGGTTTTAAGGTGTCAATCGTGCCTTGGCGTCAATTTCCGCCTTCGCTTTCTGTGCGGCGAACCGGGGGCAGTTAAAAACAACATGCTCCGCATTCTCCGGAATCATCACGCATGTCGGGCAATACGGGGAGTCCTCACGCCCGAAGGGATACAGGTATGCACAGTACTATCTGTGTCCGCTTAGGAATTGAGTTAGGTAGTAACTAACCTCACCGTGCCTTCGTTTAATCCATTTAGAGACATCTGGAATAATCCTGTGCGGTGAATCATCCCATCTTTTTTGCCATTCCAAAATAGATTCACTTCGTGCCAATTGCCGACGATAGGTATAGGACTCGCCGATTGCATATGATGGGTCATAGGGGCGTCGACCCTCGTTCACCAAGATGTCTATGGGGATCATGCCTGCTGTCACCCCAGGTGCTTCATCTGATGTTGTACAATGCAATGCACTCAATCGGTATGGGGCCGGGGTTTTCTTCTGACACTGGAGCTGCATAAAGCAAGATGGAGCTAATAACTCTCGAGATCAGGAGCCGACGGCTTTGCCTAGGACCACCTATATTTGGTAACATTCTTGCCAACAATGTAGCCAACCCGGAATCTTTGGTTGCTAAATTTTCAAAATTGGACTTGAATTTCAATCTTTGGTTAATCATGACTCCTAGGTATTTAAGCTTTGGCTGCGACTATATGATGTGTTCACCAATCCTATTATTATTCGTACATTGTTAAAATGAAAAATATTCCTTCATTAATTGGTAAGTGGGTAATTTCTGAGCAAAAATGGGCTGAACTACCTCAAGCGCTCTGCAAAAAATGGTTGAGAGCATGCCTCGCGGGGTTATACTCAGTAGTAGCAATTAGCCTCAAAAAATTGATCGAAAACATGAAGTTCCTATCTTATTTTAGTTAAGTTTTATATAACGTTAAAAGCAGAATATCTACTTATTTTTATATTTTAATTTATTAATTGTATAATATAAGATTTTCGAAGAAAATGACATGACTCGTTTTTGTGCTATTGAATTTCAAAGCAAAAATCCAAACATCGCGATTAATTGTTTGAGTCACTGTATGCCTATATAAATCAAAGACAAAATATTAATTATACTGTAAATCGGCCTTTGCCCTCCATATTTGTGGCTACTACAAGTGTTTCCCTTTTAGAAAATTATCGCGAGTGAACAGTGATGAGGAATTGGAGCATGAAGTTGAATCTATCATCTAAGCCCGCTGCATTTTTTTGAATTGTTTTTGTTATTTCTTATATCGTGTTTGACGTTATCGTGATTTGACGTCGGATACCAGTCGACTCAGCTGTGAAAGAATAATAATCTCGGGCGAGCGCAATGCTGACCACATTGTCTCCTACAGTATACTGTACTGCATCGTTTCGGTCTTGAATGAAGTGCTCTAACACACTTCAAGGCCCTGATGCAATATGGATTGTTGCGCCAACGATTATTATTATTATTCTGTTATTTCTGCGCTGAAACCGTTCTCGCACTTTTTAACATGTAGACTGATAAGGGTTTGAAGTGAAATACCATATATCATCCAAGTTTACGTTAAGCCACTGTATATTGACGACATTAAATGCTAAAGATGACAGTCGCAGTCGAAACTATAGACTAATGGTACACTTTCTTACGAGACAGAAACATTACTTACCTCGGCTGAGGATATTTCGCTCCCAACTAGAAAGTTTATATTCTGCATGCGTTCTCAGTTGACAATTCCAATTGCAATTTGTGTAACTGCAAAAAAGTACATAATCCCAGCGAATTATTCTCTGTAAAATTCTCCGCAAAAATCTCGCATTGAAGCAAAACTTAAAATACTAGCATCCCCTTTTAATAAATAAACTTCAATTGGAAGCTTGGAGAATGTTCCGACCAGAACACTGGTCAAATATTAGAAAAGCAGCTGGAAAAAAATTGGTATTATGACCCCTTCATGGACAACATGAAGAAGATATAAAAGCAACAGAACAAGTCATTGCAGTTGTCGTTGCATGGAGCTAAACAGTGAAGGAAAAGTACAAGTTTCCCAGGAAGTCCTGAGTAGGGTTAAAATACATCAGTATTCACTAGTACATAGAGAGAATTTTGATGGCGATTTGGCGATTGATCATACCACTGCATGGATTGACTTTTCACTCTTTGACATTTGAACTTGCGCACAAAAATCGGAGCTGAAAGTTACGAACGTCTTTGTAATGTTTTTATTTTACCCAATAAATTATGTTAGTTTGCAATCGCAATGCAACTTCTAAGGTATTTGGCTACGTTTCAAAGGCGCGATAATATTCATCAGCCTCAGTCACCGGCGGATTCAAATGTATATTGTTGTATGATGAAAGCATTAAAATAATACAACTTAACATAATATATAATACATATTGTGGAGGCACAATATCGCATTCCATGACAGCACTATTTTTGCTAGAAATAGAAAGATCGTCATCGAATGAAATTTCGGAACAATAGCAGGTAATAGGGAAAAGATGGTGTTTTACAGCCAGTAGTGGTATACCACGAGTGATCACTATTAACATTATTGGTCCTTCGCTATGTGCTTCAATTTCCAAGGAGTTCCTGCGAAAGGCATAATTATCATTAACTACTCTGCAGGTGTCCAGATAGCTGAGTGGTTAGAGCACAAGGCTGTCGTATGGAAGGTCGCGGTTCAAATCTCATTGGTGCCAGTCGACTCAGCTGTGAATGAGTACCTGGGTCAAATCAACAATAATAATAATAATCTCGGTCGAGCGCAATACTGACTACATTGCCTGTTAGAGGATACTGTAATCCTGTAGGGTACCGTTACGGTCTTGAATGAAGTGCTCTAACACACTTCAAGGCCTTGATCCAATATGGATTGTTGCGCCAACGATTATTATTATTACTCTGCAGGAAAATAAAGTGCAGCACTAATCACAAGTAGAATTATTGGTGACAACATACCTATACAATCTTTAATGAATACATTTTAATATAAGTCAATTGAGATGTGAGACAATCATTTTAAGTACTCTCTGCATTACTTCACTATAATTGAAAAAGCAGAGTGACCTTAAATTGCTTGCCCGTATTGATTTAGTTATTGTCTTTATGGCTATTGATGTTTGAAGGATATCAGTCATATCCGTTAGGCTAAGTTAGGTTAGGTTGAGAGACTGGGGGAAAGTATAGCTCGAAAAATTTAGGCGTTTTATTAGGTTGGCCTGAATGTAGTATCAAATATTTATTAATTTGTTACGTTTTTTTTTCAATTAAAAAAAAACTCACGAGTAGTTTGTAATCTTGACAGTTTCTACCATGCGAGAACAAAAACACAAATGCCCACTATGAGGTAACCGTCTTCTATCCACGGAAAAAGTGCATGGGAATGTGCCGTATATCGCTGAAAACATGTTAAGGAGCATTGGCTTTGGAGTCCAGGCACTCCCTTCTTGAGGGACAGTAAAAATGCTGTCTATAGGCCTCGGGCTCTTCCACAACATTTCTGGCTTTCCATCAGGTATCCTTTTCACTACGGTTTTCCTTCTCAGCCTCCTGTCCCCCAGACAAAGAGACATATAGAACGTCACCGTGCAGAAGCATCCACATTCGAGATTTTCTTTGATACGTTCCAGGATACTTTTAGCTATTATCTTTGCGACGGTGATAAGCACTGCATACCTCGGTCAAATCAATGGTAAAAACGCTCCATGGAGGATATTAAGTCAGCGGGTAGGTTGTTTCGGAATGCGGAGTTTCCAAACTTGTTTGGTTTTACTTTCAAAACTCTTGTGTTTTTTCGCTTTCATCAAGTTCATCCGATATATCGTGATTTTGTAATTTACTACGAATTTCGGTAAATATATAATAGCGCCGTTTTTATTAAGAAATTTTAATGGTACTTCCGCATGAATAGAAATCGGTTTCTATTCAAAGCGAATCGCGACGTGCTAGCGCTTTTCAACAGTTGCTATGTAATATTTCTGAAGGATCTGGTGCTCGATTTTATTGAAAATTAGTTAAAAATCGTAGTAAAATATGCCTCAATTCGGTGCTAATTTTAAAGGCAATCGAAGTAACGCATGCTGGGCAAAGATGTTGTAGAAATAACATCTCGGACCCCAGCTTGTGCTTTCTATGAATGGTCAGGAACTTATCTGATATCTGGTCGGGGGAAACTGAAGAGCGGCGTATCACGCAAGCAAGAAGGAGGGGCAGCAAGCAATCGAAAGGGGGATACATTTTGAAGAAAAAAATTTTAGTCAACTATTTGCAGCTGCTGACAGAGAGTGAGAACTCTCAGTATTCATCAGGGTTGGACGATTACGATTACACAAAAATTAACGCTTTATACAGTAAAATTTTGATAAAATAAAACTTTAGATAGGTTTGGTTCAAAACTATGTTTTTAAAATTGACACGACGTTTTTCTTGGAATCTACTCGATCAAAAAATTTAGATTGGTCTATTACGGCGGACAACTAGACAATCAACTTCCAAAAGTTTAATGGCGTTGCTCCAAAAAAGGTGATTTTACGGGGTTTTCAGAAAATTGTATATAACTGTGAGAATATGAACAAATGGGTTTCTTAAACGTTTGCTACCTACCTTATGAGTACAATCCTTTTTGAATTTTCAATGTATTTGTTACACGCAGTCAGCAAAGTATCACAACATCTAAAACGTATTTTTTTGATAAACGCCCTTTACAGTGGTTAAAAAGAGCTTAAATTATCAGTGGCATTTTTAAGGTTTTGTGTAAACACAAAACCTTATTAAAATCGGTTTACTGTCTGTCTGTCCGTCTGTCTGTCTGTTCGTCACACGCATTTTTCTCGGAGACGGTTATAGCGCTTGGCACCAAATTTGGTAGAAAGGTGGACACTGTGAACGCTCACGCATATAGTGAGTTACATCCGTTTACGTCGAATTTAAGGAGGGGTCCCCATGCATGCAAAAGGGGGTGTAAATTTTTTTTCATCAAATATAGTCATGTGGGGTATCAAACTAAAGGTTTCGGTTAGTACTTTTCCAGGCCGGTCTTAGTTTCGACATTTGTTGAAAAGGTGGGGAGTGCGGGGGGTTGAACGTGGTCATTTTTTTAACGAACCCATTCTCAGAAACTACCAAACCGAAAAATCTGAAAAAATTAGGGGCTGCCACTATATAGTGCCTAGGCTCCCAAATACCCTCCATATCGATACCTGTTGAAATAAAGTTTATAATAGTACATTACTAGATTTTTTAGTAATTGACAGGAAAACCCCCCTTAAGTTCACTGTAGAATCACAAAATTTTGCAGCAATGTAGGCTACAGCATAGAGCATGATCCTGCCAAATATGCAAATCACACTATTATTAACAAAGTTATACTAGGTCAAAACTGTCGTTCTCTGCAAATTCAAGACTATGAATGTAAATATTACTTGAAAGTGGAAATTTTCACATAATACATATATGCATATTTTACGTGCTACATGCTAATGAGACAAATGTACACTAAAATCTCTTTATAAAGGAAATACACAAAACCTTTCATACCTGAAGCGCAGAGCTTCCGGTTTCCTGACTTGTTTATATTTTATGATATTTTTAATTACTTGCAAAACAAAGATCTTAAAAAGGTGAATTTTTGTAAAATTTTGAAATGGAAAGTCCTCTTAAACCGTGTGATTTACTTGCTACAACTTAATATTGATGCAATCATGTTCTCTAAAGAAGTTGCCGGTAAACGTTAGCAGATACCATTCGATGTATTATGCATTCGAAGTTTCTTCAATTCTCTTTACCTAATCTCTCGATTGGTAGTCGCTATCGTATCTTAGGTCTTTCTAAGATCTGGGTGTAACCTTAACTCAATTACACATCCTCGAGTATTGCTTTGCTATTTGACATTTCCTCTGCATAATCTAGTACTAGATTGCCTTTCTTTAAGGTGAACTTTCCTGTATTGTCTACCTTATTCGCACGCTTATTCTCAATTTTCCTTAATTGTAAGAATGTCGAAATTTATTTGATTTTGTCTATTGGACTGCTTCGCTTCTTTTAACAATACCCTTTGCAATGGGTTCTATGACTCTTCCGCTCCCTAATGCGGAGACTACGGTGATGGTACTACGGTCTGTAATTAGGCTCCTTGAATTTTTCTTTTCTAAGTTTTGTCTTCACTCGGTGGACAACATATACATACTAACGTATAATTCTTCTAATTAGCATGTAGATAAATAAATGTTGAGCATGTAAAAATAAAGTATCTACTTCGTGTACGCAAACTTTGTTCACCAATTGCAACGTCACATTCCAGCGTCATCTGACCAATTATCTATAACCTAGTTAATAATTAGGTCGTCGTGGGATTTTTTCTACGTATAAATTTGGTACGGAATTATCACTGTGCTGAAATACATGGTTTGATAAGACTAAATAGAATTATCTGAATAAACAATCAATCACAAAAATAAATACTTTTTCTGCTTTGAGTTTGGCATGTATATCAAAATAATGACGTATTTTTCTATTTCTCGGCTCTGTCCGTTGGTTATAAACGGAATAAAATATGGTTTACATTTTTCTAACTGTGTGCGCTCATTTATGCGTTTTCAATTAGCTGCTTTATTTATGCAGCCAATGTGTTATTGCACAGTTAAACTCTCTATCGGAAATGTGTGCATTAATATAGACTAATATATTAGCGTGAAGTAATTTGCGTTGGGGCGTTATATCTTCGGTAATATTAAAAGCTATATATTACAATAGGAAGCTATCGTCACAGACCTGCTCTTTCAGGCTTTGCATGATTCTCTTTTTTTTGTAGTTGGCGGCATTTTTGGAGGCATCAGCAACAGACACCCGAAAGTATTGCATCATTCAATTCAGAAATGATGAGTTTTAGTGCTAACAGATAAGTCTCTTAGAAATTTCAAAAGAAACAGTAACGATGTATACAAATACCAGTGTGCCTTTCTTTACAAAGTCTCCTGTTTTGAAAGAGTTGAGGATTTAGCTTTAAACATTTGCTTGTCGGAGAAAGATACAACTGCACCGGTAGTTATCTACTGTACAGTTTCTTTGTCAACTCTCCAAAACCTCCCTGCTTCTGTTTAAAAAACCAAAGATCTTAATAATCCAATGTTCGCAAAGGTGTGGCAAATTCGAATCAAAGTAAATAATGGCAGATCTGTTTGATTGGGGAGGCATCCTATTCTTTCTAAAAATGTAAAATTTACTATATGGAATGAAGCCTTGAAACTGAGTTTCTGTTAAAAATCCGTTTTATTTTCCAATAGTGTTTTTTTCTGTTACATATTCGTTTTCCTATTGCTTTTCTTTCTTCTTTGTTTCTATCATTCCCTGAAACCATCTTTTTATGCTGGCCGCTGGGAGCTAGATTGGAACAGTATGGTAGATGAAAAAGCAATCTGTAATTTATCATTATCTTTTTGCAGGTGTGGATTGAACGATGTGGTCTTGGAAAAAATTTTTTAATTGCTACTAATATATTCCATTATAATATATTCTTGTAATTGCCTCGTCTTTTAGAGGTAATCTATGATGATCATGCAAAATTTGAAATGATTTTTTTCATGTTTTCTGCAATTATCGTCTCAGTCAAATATCCTGAACGCATTATTTCTTCTTCTTATTGGTGACGTTCTTCTATTTCATGTTTTGTCTGGATCTGAAAAGACAGGCAAGTAGAGTTGGACTGAAAGTAAACACTAACAAAATCAGTGTCAGTCTGACGGATTATCGTAATCTCCCTATCTGCATTAATGGAGAGAGCATTGAAAGTGTCAATTAATTTGTATATTTAGGGAGCGTGCGGATGTTGGCTCCGAACTGTATGTTGCCCGACGCATTAACAGCGCTAGATCAGCTTTCGTTGTCCAGTCTAAAATCAGGAGTTGTATTTATCTCAACACCAAGATGAAGTTGATACTGTTCGGTGCTAGTGTTTTTTCTGTAATGCTATATGGGAGAAGCGCATGGAAAGGGAACTTCGGTGTTATCCAAAAGCTCCAATTTATCGTCAACATATGTCCGCGTCGTTTCATCGGAGTGCATTGCGCGGACAATATCTCAAACGAAGAACTTAATCGACATACAGGTCTGCCACTCGTATGCACTGTGATTAAAAGTTGGAAGTAGCAGTGGATAGGTTACAATTTAAGGACGGGCGACAATTGTATTAGGGGCTGTGCCATGTAGTGCAATCCATTCTCCCAAGATGGCCGACGACTGGGTCGCCCCAAGGGTAGTTCGTGGAGAACAGTAGAGGACAAGTTCGAGCGTCTCGGATAGTCGTTGAGGAGCTGAAAGGCATTTGAGGTAACTGCGAGCATGGCAGGTAGGTGTAGTTGACGCGAAACATCATGTTTGGAGCTTACTAAACTTAGTCGTACAAAGTCAATGTTTCCTCAGTGCCCACTTTTGTTGGGTGGCAGAATTATTTATCCATCTTCTTCCTAGACCCTCTAGATGATCTCTGTTGAGCTAATCAATTAGATCTTACGTTTAGTTAGTTCCGGCGTCACGTAATTGACCGCTTTTTGAAACTGCTTTGACACTTTTAGATCTTAAACGCGATTCGTTTATTTCTATACCAAATTGTTAACTATAAAATAAAACGAAAATTTTAGCAAATTGTTATGAGCTTTAGACATGTATATTAACTTTATGACAACACGATAGAAACGAAAATTAGTTCAAATACTCCGATGCACTGAAACATGTAATGTCTAATTAATAAATTTCGGTATGCGGTAATCAAAGTAGAAATTACTGTTAATTTTATGATAACTTGATTTATATAACTTTAGCAAAGTAATATAGTTTACTGTCACCAGATGTGGCATTGCAAATAACTCTCTTAGAGATCCATAGTTATTGCAAAACATTTGCTAGAGTTGTATTAATTATTGATGGCTACTCATCTGCCGTTCTATCTTTATATGTACTGCTTTGAAATTGAAAGAGGAAGCAGGATAGTAACCAAGTATAAGGGTATAAAGGTTTTGTTGCTGGAGGAAAGAGATGTAGACGTTTTGGTTACAAACTACAGACTTATCGGGCATCGATTGAAAAGATTGAATAAGTCAAGTCTGTGCAACTTACTTGTATTGTGAGGTATATTTATATGAAAGAGTTTAATAATAATAATCGTTGGCGCAACAATCCAATTGAATCAAGGCCTTGAAATGTGTTAGAGCACTTCATTCAAGACCATAACGGCACACTACAGTCCACTGTAGGAGGCAATGTTGCCAGCACTGCGCTCGCCCGAGATTATTACCTTCATTTGACTCAGATACTCATTCACAGCTGAGTCGACTGGTATCCGACGTCAAATCACGATACACGGACATGGTTAAAAAAGAATGAGATGAAAACATGTTCTAACCTTTTCTTTTGTGAAGACTATGAAGACAAAAAATCTCAATAATACTCTTTTGCAAGGGTCTCTGCAATTAATATCTTTAAAAATTATATGCCATTGGTTTCAATTTTAATGTTCGTTTATTCAAAATTATCTATTATAATTATAAGTTTGATACCTAATGGAAAGCGCTGAGCCCCTGATACCTAAAGTTATAATCTTATTTGATTTGTTCACGAATTCTTTGACAGAAAATTAGTTTGGATTTTCTCATTATTCCATACATATTTTTGATTTGCTATCATATAAACATATCTGAAATAAATTACCGATAACTCTACTTTTAAAACTGATTTTCAAATTCGAGAGAGATGTGTTTAATTTATGAAATAAATTAAGAAGTTGACTTGTTATATTGGTTAACACCAGTCATGATGGGGATTGATAGACCAGTAGCTTACTCCAAACTATAATTTTATTTTATAGTGAGATATATATATTTTGCGAGCAACTTACTCCCTGAGGTAGCTTTGTACTGATGAAGGGAGTAATATATATATACGAAATATATATATACACTGTAAAATCAAATTGTAGTTTGGGGTAAGCTACAAACTACAAATGGAAGACAATATCTAACCTCCATGATGGGGATGTTGAGTGTGTTTTATTGCTGAGAAATGAATAATATATAACTTATTAATCGTCATTAACTATAATAAATTAATTTATTAATTTACTTATTTGGTGAAGGTTTAAATAAATGATTTTGGAAAAAAATGAAGGCTTTGTATAAAACAAAAGCTTCTGGAAGATGTGTTCTCGGCCTGGTTATTTGCAGTTGGGGTCTTGTGAGAATCTGAACACGAAGTCAGACCAGAGGTCATTTGGTAGCATGGTAACTGGACAACTCATGGGGGATGTATTTTCGGCCTGGTTATTGCCGGTGGGAGTTTCATGACAGTTGCGCCCATACCGAAGTCAGAACTCCTTGTGCGCTCAGGCGTGGAGTTGCGTTGTACATCTCGGGCGCCATACTTCTTAGTTGCAGCAGAGGTGTTAGATAGGCCTCACATCTATTGAGCCTGCACTCACTATAAACCAGTACCCTAGCGCTAGTCACGTCGGGGCTTTGATTATGGTCTCCAAGTCAATCCGCATCGAAAGAGGATCGTGGGATTATGATCACACGGCAAGTGCTTACGTCAAATCCCCAGGACTTATTGTCTGTCTATTTATCATATGCTCTTTTCTCAAGGGCACTATTAAGGCTGTTGTGACAGACAACAGTTAACACGGAAAGGATGTCGAATGTGAAGAAAATGAGTGAAGTTGCAAAAGGGGACATTTTGGTGTTGCGAACCGAATCTTTAAGCGTGCGGGAAATTTCGGCTAGGGTAGGCTACCGTAAGTCTGCAGTATTAACTTTTTTAAAAAAATTTGCTGAGACTGGGTCAACTGAGCGAAAAGTATGATCAGGAGCCCACAGAAAGACTCCTGCAAGTGAAGATCGACTCTTAAAGAGGATTAGTTTTAGAGACCGCTTCAAGATGGCTGAGGACGTTAGAAGTTAGAAGTAGAGGACGCCTTGAGTGAGCTAAGAAGCACAAAAGCTGGACTATTGATGATTGGAAGAATGTGATCTTCTGAGATGAAATGAAGTTCAACATTTCTCGCAATGATGGATTGCAGTATGTGCGCAGAAGGACCGAAGACCGTTATAGCGACGAGAGTATTCTACGAACATTAAGGCATCCAGTGAGCAGAATGATCTGGGGATGCTTTTCGTATAACCAAATTGGACGATTGGCTATGCTTGAACGAACAATCAAAGCTGTTGATTATAAAAAGATCCTGGAAGAAATTTTGGTATCTGTTCTCGAAGAGCATTTTTCGCATGTGTATGATTTTCCAAGATGATTCTGCTCCTTGTCCTCGAGCTCATTTTTTCCTCAATTCTGATTCCATCCTCAACAATAGTTCCCAATTTCAACTGTCTTACCTTTCCTAATTTTTAATAGGCAAAGAATTATTTACGCGAATTCGGTATTTCCTGTATGTTATGGCCTGGCAACAGTCCGGATCTTAACCCAATAGAGAACCTTTGACCCATAATGAAAGTGCAGATAGCGAAAGAGGGACTAATTTGGAAGAGTTAGAGAGAATAATCCAAAAGCTTTGGTACGAAGGCATTCCAGCAGAAGTCTTGAAAAATTTAATCAATTCAATGCCACGTCGAGTTATCGCGGTTATGAAAGCGAGAGGCGATTCAACAAAATATTGAAAAGTGCGTTTAATATGTAGCAACATTCCCACTCGAAAGATCAAACGTCAAAACGTTTGAAAAAATTAATTACATTTCCTCTATCCTTCGCATCGATATCGTCGTGTGATGAATTTGATTCGTTTTGATTTATTCATAAAATGCAATCTGGTAAATCAGAGAAGCAATGGTGAATCTGGAACATATGTTATGGTAAAGGTACTCGAGTAATAGACCAAATTCCCAGATAACAACCTAGCCAATGTGTTAATCGAAAGATTGCAATTACCGACCGATGTTATCAGGGATATTTTCTTGCTTGAAGCCTCCTGAATTTGCAACGAAAACAGCAATACCATACTGTTTACGTGCAGCGTAACACTAACCTATTTCTTAAACTCGAATGAAATTGCGAATCATGAAACGGAACAATGGAGTGTTGAGATATTCATCCAAGAGAGTTTTATTTCTTCAAATACGAAAAGTGAAGACTATCTCGATATAGGCCGTTGCACTTGACGGATCATCCAACGCAGTCTTACAGACCCATATTTTTTGGCTTTCGAAAAGAGAGCATTTTTACATCCAAAAGTGGGTAGGTAGTGCTCACTTCAAATTATTTTCATTTTTTACTTACAAATTCATAACGGAATAGGTAGAATGGATAGAACTATTGTTTTGAGAGCAATTAATTGGTTCGTTCAGTTAAATTTCTTTTGAAACATTTTAATTTTTAAATAAATTGAATTTTATTTTTTTATGGAATCTAAAATCTGTATTGTGTATTCATGTATTGGTTGGGAGACGTTCGTCTGATAAGTCGTTCAACAATAAACTAAATTGGCTCAATTATAAACGTTGATCGTTAATATATTTATGGATGTGAATTGATAGTTTCTAAGCTTTTCATTGTACTCATTTTGCTTGTAGTTGAATGAAAAGAAAGTGAGTAGAGTAATTATTTCAATATCAAAACTGGCACTATCAAATAATCATTGTTTGTTTGATGACGACAAACACGTTATCGAAGTACGACGTAGAAGCGATTTGTGGTGCGATGCAGTTTCCTCTAGCTCTGGGTGCTGACATGTATGTATATTTATTGGAAGGTGACATTACCGCCACATTTGATTTTTTAAATAAATTTGGCTGGATAGACTTAATGCCTTTTCAATGTTTTGTGGAAATGAATTTTATTAAAATCAATCTATTTATTGTTACTCGTAATACACAAAGCCGGTTGTCACATAATTTGTTAATGTGAAGTGAAGAAACTAAAATTTTGGAAGTGCAATGAGAGGCTTGGTTATATTATAACTATATTTCTCTTACGCCTAAGTGGATCAAACATAGTAATCAGTTGAGTTGCATGTAATAAGTCAAAATTTTAGATCTAAAACTGTAAAACTCCTAAGGGGAACCTGCTGTGTGTGAGGGAATCAGAATACCAGAGAAGCATTGTCTTAATGACTACTCCAACAAAAGGTGGTTCAAACTTGTTGGACTCATCATACTGGAGTAATTTTTAGTTCCTAACTTCATTAAGTGGAGGTAACAATTTATGGAAGGCTCATTTATGCAGTTTAAAATAGTAACAGTATAACAATAAATTGATGGCATTTTCGTAACCTTTTCAAAATCGTCCTTTATTCTGCTCCACCCTCTGTAAATAATTCATTCTTCGTGCCAATAAACGGTAAAGATTATATTAGAAGCAAAGAAAATTATCTGTATTGCTATGAACAAAGTTATAACAGATAAACATTGTATTTAGTGGACTCTAAAACTTTATAGAATAAAGGTTCAAAAGTTATATACTGGAAAGTATAATATAATTGCATTTTGCACTATATGTAAACTCAAATATTTTACATAAGAAAACCACAAATAATATATATATAACAAAGCAACAATTCTAGAATTGAAAAATTAAGTGTAACATTCTGGCGCTTACAACACCACAATGTAATGTGTTTTGTGCGTTGTTAACTACTACGTGTTTAATCGTGTCGAGTTAAGGACAAAAGTGTTCGTACACTTCATTTTTCTCAAATATGGATGGTATACCTGAGAATAGTTTAAAAATATCTAAAAGAAGTCAGAATATCGGAAGCTCGGCGTTTCGGGTATAAAGGCTTTGTGTTAATCTTATGTGGGACACGGCATATTGCGGGAAGCAGCAGATGTCCGGTATATAGGAGGGAGCTGAACCGTACAGGCAAATGAGATTGATACAAATCAATCTCAATCACTGTGAGGCAGCTCAGGACCTGCTCTCGCAAAGCATTCGAGAGTCGAATGTCGATGTCGCGGTTATTTGCGAGCCGTACAGAAACTACGGCGGTGCGACTTGGGCGGTGGATGCGACTGGCAACGCCGCAATCTGGGCGTGCGGAAGACAGGCCATTCAGGAAGTCATGCCCCCCCCCCGGCAGCCGGTTTTATAAGGACGAAGGTCAACGGTGTCCATATTTACAGCTGCTACGCTCCTCCTAGTGCAACCTTAGCACAATATGAGGAGATGTTAGACAGTCTGGTGTTGAACGCTAGAGACCGCAGCCCTAAAATCATTGCGGCCGATTTCAACGCGTGGGCCCTGGAGTGGGGAAGCCGATCGACGAACACCAGAGGTCAAATTCTGTTGGAGTCATTTGCGGAGCTGGACATCGCGCTGGCCAACTTTGGATGCGTGCCCACCTTTCGAGGAAGAGGGTCGGGTTCGATCGTTGACCTGACATTTGTTAGCACTTCACTGGTGAGGGAGATGGCTTGGCAAGTGAGTGAGCACTACACCCACAGTGACCACCAGGCCATCTTCCTCCGCATTGGGAACCGGGGAAGCAGTCAACGATGCTCTGGAGGTGGAAAGGCTAAGGCGGTTGACTGGTCTATCAGAGCTTTCGACGAGGAGACATTCCTGGGCGCATTGGAGGGAGCCCATGATCCGGATGGAACAGCGGTGGAAAGGGTCACACAGCTGTCTCAGCGTGTAACCGAAGCATGCGACGCTACGATGCCACGACAACGTTTGCACCACGCCAAACTATTGGTGGAACACGGAGATCGCTGCCTTGAGATCCTCTTGTCTCCGAGCGAGGAGACTTTCCCACAGGACAAGAGCAAGGCCGGAGCACCAGGAGCGTGAGGAGGAATACAGGGATCTGCGAAGCAACCTTAAGAAGGCCAGTCGGAGAAGCAAGCGGGAATGCTACCAGAAGCTCTGCATGGAGGCTAATACGAATCCGTGGGGTACAGCCTACCAAGTTGTAATGAAGAAGATCCGCGGGCGAAAATCACCTTAGGTGACATGCCCACGGCTCTTGTTGCAAATAATTACAACTCTTTTCCCGCAGCAGGAGCAGAACGAAAGAGAACCCCAACTGGCAGCTCAGCAGGACGTCTTCTCGATCCCTGATGTTACCGAAAAGGAACTTTGGGAAATCTGCAGACGTATTGGGGACAGCAAGGCTCCGGGATTGGACGGAATTCGGAACAGGGCTCTGAAGGTGGCGGTCAAGGCCAGACCAAGATGGTTCGCAAGCACATTCGAATCGTGCATGGCGGAAGGAGTGTTTCCCGCCCAGTGGAAGAGGCAGAAGCTGGTCTTGCTACCGAAGCCCCGAAAATCACCCGGCGTGCCCTCTTCATATCGCCCTATTTGTCTCTTAGACACCATGGGGAAGATGTTGGAGAGAGTGATATACAACAGGCTGCTCCCGTTCATCGAGCTTGCGGGTGGTCTTTCAGAGCGGCAATATGGGTTTCGGCGAACCCGTTCTACGGTCGATGCAGTAGCAAAGGTCGTGGAATTGGCTCGAAATGCAATGGCCATGGGCGCCCTTACGCTTTGGCCAAACTGGGTGTTCCTAGCTACTTGGCTCGGCTCATCGAGAGTTACTTTTCAGACCGACTTCTCTGGTACGAGACGGACGACGGGCCGAAGGAGTACATTGTGACAGCAGGTGTGCCTCAAGGTTCTGTATTGGGACCGCTGCTGTGGAACATAATGTACGACGGAGTGCTTGGCCTTCGCGTGCCGGAGGAGACACCGCTGATTGGTTGTGCGGACGACTTGGCGGTAGTTGCAATTGCAAAGCATCCCGAGGACGTGGAGCTTTATGCAAATGAAGCCATTCATACCATCAAGTCATTATTACGAATGGCCAAGCAGGACCTGGCGGACGAAAAGACGGAGGCGGTCCTCATTACCAACAACACGGTTACCATCCAGATTGGTAATCGTGAGATCGTCTCAAAATCGGTTGTCAAATACCTGGGGGTGATGATCGATGCCAAGCTGAGTTTCAAGGGACACTTGGATTATGCGCGACAGAAGGCAGCAAATGCCAGCTCATCCCTTGCAAGGATGATGCCTAACGTGGGAGGGCGGAAGTATAGTCGCAGGCTACTCATCGCGGGAGTGGTGAGGTCGATCCTGCTATACACGGCCCCTGTCTGGCGGGAGCGTTGAACCACGCTGTCAACCGGAGGAAGATATGTTCGGCATACCGGTCAATTGCGTTAAGGGTGTGCAGCGCATTTAGGACGGCGTCGACGGAGGCAGTGTGTGTTATCGCAGGAATGATCCCTATAGATCTTCTAGCGAGCGAGGCACACTGGCTCTACGAAAAACGGAAGGCAAATCCAGCCGAGGTGAATGCGGATTTCCGAAAAGCCATCAGGAGAGAGTTGTGTGGCAAGTGGCAACAACGATGGGATAACTCCGACAAGGGCAGGTGGACCCATACATTGATCCCGTGTATCGAGAAATGGGTCAACCGAAAGCACGGAGAATTGAATTACCACCTGACACAGTTCCTTACGGGACACGGTGGCTATAGGAAGTACTTGCATCGCTTCGAGTTGGACGAGTCTCCCAACTGTCCTGAATGTGGTGCTACACTCGAGGACCCGGAGCACGTTATGTTCCATTGTCCCAGATTTCTGCAGCAGAAAAGGAGGTTGAACAGCATCTTAGGGGCGGACATCGAGCCCTCCAACCTGGTGGAAGAGATGTTGAAGTCGGAGGAAAACTGGATGGAGGTAAATGAGGCAGTAGCCGTGGTGCAGACAAAACTCCTGGAGTTGTATCGAGCTCGGAAGGCGGCGCGACGGAGACGTGACATGGACGAGCTGGTATAGCGAACCAGAGCCTCCCCCGCGAAGTAATACTTCACGGTGGTC
Organism: Hermetia illucens; assembly: GCF_905115235.1. Lineage (NCBI taxonomy): Eukaryota > Metazoa > Arthropoda > Insecta > Diptera > Stratiomyidae > Hermetia > Hermetia illucens. The sequence goes on along the minus strand of NC_051849.1, from coordinate 91,103,819 downwards.
CCGCGGGGAGGGGCGGAAGAGTGGGGGTGGTTTTAGTGGGTGTGAATCCCACACACTGCTGCAACCTGGCGCAGCAGCGTCTTTCTAAGATTTCCACCTCCATCCATAAAAAAAAAAAATGTGGGACACTCTTTTGCATTCTTCCATAGCTAGGTATACGAAATATTTCTTCATATATTGACAAACTCAAGTTATAAATATATATATACATGTTAGAACATGTGTATGTATGTACGCATGTAAATTGATCTAGCGCAACTCCACATATTTCTGCCCGTGCCAGTGCTCGAAAGCGTACACATGTACGTAAAGTAAATACTGCTGGTATTAACGTGCACACATGTCTATCTTAAATATTGTACACTATCCGCAAACTTCATTAGCGCATACAGATATATACATCCAAATACTATATGTACATACGCGTATATATCTCCAGTAATTGATAATGATATACAGATAATTAAAAAAAGCTAAAAAGAAAATTAAAATGTCTCCATTAAATCCGCCGTTCTTATATGTTTATTTTATGTGGTTATGTCATATATGCCTTAAAGAGCAATAAATTTATGTGAAATGCGAAACTGGCCTTCTAGAACTGTGTTAATAATAATTAGATCGAGTTGAATTTTTCCAGACCTGTGTCTTATAGTGTCGATGAACTCATCAAAAGTACTAATCGAGCCCTTTCGCATATATGGGGAGCCCCCCCCCCCCTTCCTGTTCCTTTTCACTAATAAATGAATTTATACGAGGGATTCTACTATTATAACCACCGAATTTTTTTGCCACGTATTGTGGCAGCTTTCATCCAGTAATTCTTTGATTTTCGTTCGCCTTACCCAAAACGACTCTAAATTCTCGACTAGAAAGTTATGGCCGACCGCCTTTAACCTCGTTTACTACAAACCTTTTATTTTTATATTTCGGTATATGTTAGGTAGTTGAATCTTGATTGAATCAACTAAACCACCAATTTCACAATAAAGTTTCCCTAATTTACATCGTTAATGAATGAAATTTTTAATTTCCATATTGATTTCTTTACGAACACTCATTTTCATCATCAAACTAGACATTTCAATCACAAATGCATCAAAACTATTGGATTAGTGCCAGAAATCTAGTAAATTTTGAAGCAAATGGAGTGTATGAACCTTTGTCTTTATCTGTATATGAACAGATATTGCACAACACATGGCAGCCACGACGAATTATTCTTCTTGAGAATATAGTGTCTTTTTCTAATGCACTGCAAACGTTCATGATAATTACGACGATGTAAATAATTACATTGTTTTTTCTGAAACTGCCTGGTTCGTCCTCTTAACTGCGAGAGGCTGCTCGTTACCTTTGGAGACAATCCAGCACTCAGAGTAATAGAATGAATTACGCTGCGGCAGCTTTTTGATTCAAAGTTAATTGATGTTTAATTTTGATATGACTATCACTATCACTTGCTTTCGATTTGAAGCATAACATATTTCTGTTCATTTATAATAATATTTTCACGATGGATGCGATTGAAGATAAAAATCTTCTTTGGATGTAAATTCTCACCCAAGCAGTCTCTCGAATTTCATTTAAGTTGTACGTCTCTTGTTCACTCCTTCGAGGAAGAAAGTTGCTCCGAATCAAATACAATGTTGAAATCAATTTCCAACTTTATTATCTAAAACGGAACGCAATAAACTATTCAAAAACGAAATTGAAAATATGAAACTGAAAAGTTCTTTATGGACTGAGTCAAGTTCGCGTTCATTGAAAATCTAAAATGTCAAATCATACTTTCCATTATTTTTTCGACCAATCAAGGCCTACTTCGCCACCGAGAACATCGGTGGTGGCAACTGTCAATCGAATTAACAACATTCGAAATAAATTTCGTATGTTTTTAACCCTGCTGCGTCACAGATGCATCGATAGTGAAGCAAGCAGTTACAGTGCCCTAGGTAGTTGAATAAGTTACATAGGGCAGCTTGATGTTATCTCGCGTGACAGCATCCATGCCGATGATTGAAAGGATCGAGGAGAGGATATTTATTGATGACTAGCTGACCCGGCAGACTTCGAACTGCCTCAATGGATTTGTCAGCTCGAACGATAATATTATGGCTATCAGATGGCATCCGATCCAATGCTATTTTGAACATGTTTACTAAATTGTTATTCTGGTGCAGAAACATTTTTAATTCATGGACAATGGTTCTCTTCACTGTTGGATTGTGAGCACAACGATTATCAACTTCCGCATCTGAATTGCCCATAAAATAAATTTGTAAAAATTGATAATCTGCATCAGGTACTGGTGACAGTGTCCCCAATAAGTGGTAAATTTGTCCTTGTATCTGTAATTTTTAAAAATTTGTCGATTAATTATTTCCGATACATATTTTAGTACATATTGAATATTATAAAAAAATATTATATAACAGAACCTTGAAAGTGGGCATGAAATTGTCCTGTATAATATGTGTAGCGCCAAATGATATCATCTGGAAACAGCTGTTATATTTCTGAATGTTGGCCAAGAAGTGCTTGGAATCATTTCCAATCCCAGAAACTAAAGATCGTAAAGGATCTGGTGGTAGGAGCAATTGTGGCAATTTTACTTTGCCTCCAGCACAACAATTGCTACCGATTTGTCAGCACTATAATCAATTGCCGGATCATAGTGGAATGCAGCTCGTTCGAGAATCACAGGAGCATTCCGTTTGCGCATTCGATCAATTTCATTATGTCGTGATTGCTGTTGTTATGTTTGATGTGCACGAACTCGTTGCATTCTAAGCCTATCGACTTCATTATCACTCACTAAATAACACAATTCTGACATAGCAATACGACTATTTTCTTGATCTGTCTCTCTCTGGTCATCAGTGCGGTTAGCACGTGAGCACAGTTAGATACTAGACAGCTACCTCACTCCCCCTTGCCCCTCAAGGGGGGAAATCAGTGCGAGTACACACGATTTCAAATTGTTTTGCCCTTGAGCATGAGCGAGATGTACCAAAAACCCGATCAGCTGTGTTTGACATACCGCCCGGACTTGCCAATGTATTGGTGAGATCAGCAAGTTTTTGCTTATGTATAAGTGAATACGTGAAACAACTTTTTGCTATATGGGTGACCACGCCGTAGTATCAGAATAGCAGAAGCTTACCGATCTCTCTCTTACCAATACGATTTGACGAAGATTATGCCTTTTCCTTGTTTAGCGTCTCTGATGTGTACAGATAAGCTTCAGCAAGCCCATTTGCAAGTGGGGTCATTTTTGTAAGGGTACTGCCTATAGTAGATCTACTGTGCACGTGAGGTAGCTCTTCGCATATTTGATTGACTGCGACGACCTAAGTCAAGTCGTCTTCTCCTCGGCATCGTAAATTGTAAATAATCAAAGTGAGAAAATTTTTCGCTCACTTAGCAGTAAAGTGTCACAATCGCAAAATATCAAAAAAAAGCACATTTACTGGAATGTCACTATCACAAAGGATCGCCAAAGTAAAGAAAGTTCTCGCGCACTCATAGATATCGTAACACAATATCGTAATACTTCTTTCCGTGTTCTAAAGTGCAAGAGGATGGATTGACATATTAGTTGGTTGTCAAATCGAATGTCAAATATTATCGTTGCATTCAGAAATTTAATTTGTAACAAAACTTGATATCTAGTCTAGGTCTAGGTAGTCTAGTTTGTTTTGAAATATTTATGGAAATTCAGAGAAGGTTTAAACGGTGAGAAACAAAAATACTAAAAACAGAAATTCTATTTTCTTTTGTCTTTTTAGTAATAAAAGATTGTCACTTGGTTGTAATATGAGGTCCGATGAACATAGTGAGTGATTGAACTTTATTGAATATCAATAAAGTTCAAATTGACTCTAAATTTTATTTAGAAAAAAACGTTTATATGGGAAGAAGAAAAGTGCTGTTTTTAGGATTTTGCCGGCAATTATTCGAATTTTTCTCACCTTTTAAACCTTCCCTAGACCTCCACGGACATTTCAAAGCCAAGGTAACATAAATCCGTTGAGCCGTTCTCGAGTTTTAGCGAGACCAACGAACAGCAATTGATTTTTATATATAAGAAAGATTAGTCAGCCATTGTTTGTTTTTCTGCACAAGAAATTTTAATACACTATTTTCCGACCGCTGCTTTGTGTTGCTCTGTGGTTAGAGTTCTGGAAGTGAGAGTAGTATTTGGCTAGAGAGTAGGAGCTGTGGGTAAATCAACGATACTTAATCAGTTTTTCATCGTGGAGTTCAGTATTCTGAATATGCAAATTGCTCGGAGGCACATATCTCTCTCTAATCTCAGCAACGTCAATTTCATAGAAGGCTATTTCAGTAAAATTGTTGATTCGCTTCCAAAAATGCATAATCTTCATAGCGTTAAATAACAGTCGAATCGATGGGTAACCAAATTCTGCTCTACTGTCTGTAGTGTGCTGCTGGAAAAAGTAAATAATCACAAGGAGTTGAATAAATAATATAGATTTAAAGAACACTTTTCTGACATCGTTGATATGCTTCGCTTCAAGGAAAAATCCAATAGAGTCCCAAAGGAAAACTTACATTGGGGAATATGCCAAAGTTAAGTCTTCACTTTCCGAAGGACAGCTAACTCTCGTGTCTGGTACAATGCTCTACTTGTAGGAAAGCGGTTAATTTCATCAGATATTGCTGGATGGTCCACACGAGAAACATAATATATAGACTAACCTGAAGCTTAGAACACAAAATAAATCTTTTTTGGATTACGGTCTGCTTTTTTGGGGCTTTTTGACAATCGTGCATTATTTGTTGTGCGTAGGGTACGACGTTGCCATCGGCGAAGGTGGGGAAGTGGTAAAGAGCTTGGTGATGCGGCAAACGTTTAATGATCTATTGATGAATACAAAGTTTGAGCGTGATCAATATCGACGATACTCTCAGGCGGTTATCGAATATTTTTTTTGAATGACGTAACAGAAAATCTTATAAATGGAAATGACAATTCTGTATTGAGTAAATGAATTATCAAAGTAATTTAAAACAGATCATCCACTGCTCTAAACATTTCTTTGTTGAGTGTTTGATGTGTCCATCAGAATCATTTTTGATTTTTCTGTTGTCTCCTCTCAATTGTTAAAACGTGTTCTCCGTAGTGATTTTTTAACTCGATCAAACCGAAAAAAATCTTATCGAGCAAAATCACATAAATTCGGTACAGTTGGGTGGTATTTGTTTCGCGTTTGACCAAAAATTCGCAGATGATAATGGCACTGCCCAGCGATGAATTTTTGTGGTGCAAAATCCGCTAGTTGATTGTCCTCAAATCTCTTGGCAAAAATGATTACAGACAATACTATAGAAATCGAAGAAAAACCATAAGCCTTCCTGTTCGGCTGAAAACTACGATATATCGATTTTGTGCCGTACTCAGAAACCCACATTTCGAATCTAGTAATGATACTCTTGTTGAATGGTAGATTTTTTAACATAAAAAATTTAAATCAAACACATTATTTTAAATTCAATCTTATTTTTGAAAAAAGTGAAAATATGACACATATTTTCAATTTGGCATCATTTTAACAACTTGAAATACGGAGATTTGGAATGTGCTTTAGCCTTAGTCAATCTTAAAAAAACATAACTCCCATTTTTGATGTAACAAATAGTTTCATTTGTATTAGATACTGTGAACACTCTGGTAGCAACAAAATCTCCTTTTTGTAAAATTCAGATGACTTGGATGAAAGGACGTTGTTAGTCAGGTAATTTATCAGTTTCTATTGCTGGAATCTTGATTAGTTGCTTTGCGAATTCATAGTAACCGATGATTTGAAATTAGTAGTTGCTAGGTGGTATTTGCTCATCCTCCACTTCCACAATCATTGCCGACATTTGGACCAGTTCCAGCAGTCAGCGCAACTGAAGTCGAGGAGGCAATAAAACAAATGAAATCGGGGAAAGCAACAGGACCAGACGACATCGCATCTGAGCTCTGAAAAGCGAAGAGCTGGGACTCAACACTGTGGCTCAGTGAATTCTTTAACCGGGTTATTCGGGAAGGAAGAACACCATCTGACTGGCAAGAAAATACCACTGTTCCAATATGGAAAAAGAAAGGTAGCCCAGCAGAATGTTCCAATTATCGTCCGATCCGGTCACTTTCCCATACCATGAAGATTTTTGAACGCATTCTTGACAACCGTATTTGGGAAATCGTTGAAATAACCGTGAATCAAGCCGGATTTGTCAAGAACTGCGGAACTACTGACACAATACATGCTGCGCCTCTTTACATTCATCATCCACGGCGCAACAACCGGTATAGGCCTGCTTTAATAAGGAACTCCAGACATCCCGGTTTTGCGCCGAGGTTCACCAATTCGATATCCCTAAAAGCTGTCTGGCCATCCTGCCATCCCTGGCCAGCTGTCTGGCCTGTCCATCTTCTTCTTTTTCTACCATAGATATTGCCCTTATAGACTTTCCGGGTGGGATCATCCTCATCCATACCGATTAAGTGACCCGCCTACCGTAACCTATTGAGTCGGATTTTATCCACAACCGGACGGTCATGGTATCGCTCATAGATTTCGTCATTGTGTAGGCTACGGAATCGTCCATCCTTATGTAGGGGGCCAAAAATTCTTCGGAGAATTCTTCTCTCGAACGCGGCCAAGAGTTCGCAATTTTTCTTGCTAAGAACCCAAGTTTCCGAGGAATACATGAGGACTGGCAAGATCATAGTCTTGTACAGTAAGAGCTTTGACCCTATGGTGAGATGTTTCGAGCGGAACAGTCTTTGTAAGCTGAAATAGACTCTGTTGGCTGACAACAACCGTGCGCGGATTTCATGATCGTAGCTGTTATCGGTTGTGATTTTCGACCCTAGATAGGAGAAATTGTCGACGGTCTCAAAGTTGTATTCTCCTATCCTTCTTCTTGTTTGTGTTTGACCAGTGCGGTTTGATGTTGTTGGTTCATTCGTCTTCGGTGCTGACGTTGCCACCATATATTTTGTCTTACCTTCATTGATGTGCAGCCCAAGATCTCGCGCCGCCTGCTCGATCTGGATGAAGGCAGTTTGTACATCTCGGGGGGAAGAACCATGATGTCGATATCGTCAGCATAGGCCAGTAGTTGGGTGGACTTGAAGCGGATCGTACCTCTTACATTTACCTCGGCATCACGGATCACTTTCTCGAGGGCCAGGTTAAAGAGGACGCATGATAGCGCATCCCCTTGTCGTAGACCGTTGTTGATGTCGAATGGTCTTGAGAGTGATCCTGCTGCTTTTATCTGGCCTCGCACATTGGTCAGGGTCAGCCTAGTCAGTCTTATTAATTTCGTCGGGATACCGAATTCTCTCATGGCCGTGTACAGTTTTACCCTGGCTATGCTATCATAGGCGACTTTAAAGTCGATGAACAGATGGTGCAACTGTTGTCCATATTCCAAAAGTTTTTCCATCGCTTGCCGCAGGGTGAAAATCTGATCTGTTGCTGATTTGCCTGGAGTGAAGTCTCTTTGATATGGGCCAATGATGTTCTGGGTGTATGGGGCTATCCGGCCTAGCAAGATAGTGGAGAATATCTTATAGATGGTACTCAGCAACGTGATACCTCTATAATTGCTGCACTGTGTGATATCTCCCTTTTTATGTATGAGACAGATAATGCCTCGTTGCCAATCGTCAGGCATTGATTCGCTGTCCCATACCTTGAGCACAAGTTGATGAACCTCTTGGTGTAACTGGTCGCCTCCATATTTAACTAATTCGGCTGTAATTCCATCGGCTCCTGGCGACTCATGATTTTTTAGCCGATGAATTGCACGGACTGTTTCTCCTAAACTTGGTGGTGACAGTATTTTTCCGTCGTCTTCAGTTGGCGGGACCTCCAACTCGCCGATGTTCTGGTTGTTCAGTAGCTCATCAAAGTACTCAACCCATCGCTCTAATATGCCCATTCTGTCGGAAATCAGATTTCCCTCTTTGTCTCGGCAGGATGAGCATCGAGGTGTATAAGGTTTCATCTTGCTGACTTGTTGGTAAAACTTCCGCGCCTGGTGCGGTTGCTCCCTGTACTTTTCTAGTTCACAGACTTGTTGGTTCTCCCAGGCTTCCTTTTTACGTCTGTGAAGTCGCTTCTCCGCTCGACGGAGTTCGTGATAAGTCTCCGCGCGTGCCCGCGTTCTTTGAGAATGCAACATTACTCGGTATGCGGCATTCTTCCGTTCCGTTGCTAGCTTACATTCATCGTCAAACCAGCCGTTCCGACTCCTTTTGCGGCTGGGGACAAGTATGTTTGTGACCGTATCCATGATAACGTTCTTCAGGTAATTGTGAAGATCATTTGTTGATGCTTCATCTCCAGGTCCTATGTTGACTGCGGTTATTGCGGCATCCATTTCCCTCTTATAGGTGTCGCGGAGGGTTGTGTTGTGGATGGCTTCAGTGTTCACTTTCACCTGATTGTCAGAGGGGATTCTAGGTGGTATTGTTATTCGAGCTCGGAGCACCATGCCAACGAGATAGTGATTCGAGTCTATATTGGCCCCCCTATATGTTCTGACATTCATTAAGGCTGAGAGGTGGCGGCGTTCGACCAACACGTAGTCAATTTGGTTGAAAGTGGTCCCGTCTGGAGAGGCCCACGTATATTTGTGGACCGCTTTCCGCGCAAACCATGTATTATACTTCCAACAACCATTTCGTGTGACCCTGCTAATTGAATAGTCCGCAGTCCGTTATCATTTGTTTTTTCGTGTAAGCTATGGGAGCCAACGTATCGCCTGAATACGGGCTCCTTCCCTACTTGGCTGTTAAAATCCCCAAGTATGATTTTGATATCATATCTGGGACAGGCTTCGAGGGTTGGTTCTACTGCCTCGTAGAAGGTATCCTTCTCCGACTCTGCAGTCTCCTCTGTAGGGGCGTGAACGTTTATGAGGCTTATATTTCTAAACTTGCCTCGCAAGCGCAGAGTGCATAGCCGTTCGCTTATGTTTTCAAAGCCGATAAGAGCAGGTTTCATTTTTTGGCTGACTAAGAAACCTACTCCGAGCACATGGTTTACTGATTGACCGCTATAATATATGGTGTAGTGGCTCTTCTCCAGGAAACCGGTCCCTGTCCATCGCATCTCTTGCAACGCTGTTATATCAGCCCTATATTGGGACAGGGTATCGGCTAGCTGCTCGTCAGCTTCATCTCTGTACAGGGAGCGCACGTTCCATGAGAAAATGCGGAAATCGTTATTCCGTGTTGGTTGCCGGGTCCGTCGTTTTAAAATCCGTCCTGTCCGAGGCTCCTGTTGTGGCTTCGTAACAAGTTATTTTCCGTGTAGGGTTGTCAGCCCTACCCAACCCCGAACCTGGAGGACCAGTTGGTACAATTTGTCCCGTTTTTAGGCGCGGGAGACTCGCCTTCATCCTTCTTCGTCTGCAGCTTTTCGTTAAGAAAGAGCTCCCAGCGGGCACCACGTGGAGGTGGAGATAGGGTTTGGTAGTAGAGCTGTTGGTGTTGGTTCAGCAGGCATTTCCTAGGTTTTATGCTCCATCGTGGGTACCAATCCGCGTTTCGCCCTGGGACCTATACTACCCTTTGACCACCTTTACATTGCCTTTCTGGATCTAGAGAAAGCGTTTGACCGTGTACCACACGAACTCATCTGGTTTGCTTTACGACAACACTTCGTGCCATAAGAACTCGTGCGCTGAGTTCAATTGCTCTACTACGATCCGAAAAGTAAAGTTCGAAGTATGGCGGGTGTATCAAAACCGCTTCGTGTCTCTGTTGGTGTTGAAAAGAAGCGCCCTCTCACCACTCCTCTTTGTTCTTGTTATGGACACCGTCACACGGGATATCCAACGTCCAGCGCCCTACACACTGCTTTATGCAGATGATGTTTTCCTAGCATCTGATAGCAAAAATGATCTCGAGCAACTTGTTCAAAAACGGAATGATCGCCTCATGCAACACGGTCTCAGCTTGAATTTAAACAAAACTGAATTTTTTGACAACCGATCCCCATGAAGCAGGCACAATCACTGTCAGCGGCAGTGATCTGCCCAGAACTGAGCGATTTAAATACCTCGGGTCAACGCTATCAGCCAATGGAGTTCTGCGTTATGAAATTGCTTTACGCATTAACGCAACCTGGATGAAGTGGCGTTCCATAACTGGTGTTCTTTGTGATCGACGTATCAACGAACGTCTCAAATCTAAAATTTACCGCAATGTCGTCCGTCCAGTCGCTTTCTATGGTTCTGAGTGTTGGCCGACCATAAAAGACAATGAACGGCGTCTTGCGGTAATGGAGGCGAAGATGCTACGTTGGACTTGCGGCGTCACACGTTTAGATCACATCCGAAATGAGGATATCCGCGATCGTTATGGGGTTGCACCAATCGTGGCAAAGTTGCGAGAGAGGCGTCTTCGATGGTATGGTCACGCAATTCGTGCAAACGAGAATTCACTTGCCAAGATTAGTGTGAACATCGAAGTCGATGGTAAACGACCAAAAGGTAGACCTAAACAACGGTGGCTTGATACGCTAGGTGGGGATTTGAAAGCCTCGAGATTGCACCCAGATCAGGCTTTCGATAGAGTCAAATGGCGAAGGCGATCACGACGAGCCGACCCCGCTTGTGAACGGGACAAAGGCTGAAGAAAAGAGTTGCTAGGTGGCATTATTACACTCTTACGAGTCTGCGAGTGGTTAGAATATACTATGCAGTACACAGGTAGGAAGCGGTAGAAAATATTCTATGCAGAAAGTCTTGGTCATGCCGTCAATTCGTGACTTATTGCCACAAGAAAAATGTAAATCTATCACAAAAATAGACGAGTTGTATTTTCGTCCAGGGCAGAGGCAGATCAGACCTTCACTCCTTCTGTTATGAATCAAATTCATACTCATGTCATATTTTTGAATTGTATACAATAGGTCAAACAACAGGATGGAACAGCGTCTGATGAGTTGCTTCTTACCTGGTGTAAATCGCAAGCCGTCTATGCTAGCCCAGAACAAAGGAGTCTGTGGATAAGAAACGGGAGAAAATAGTTTCTTTCCAATTGGTTCGGAACCGCGTTAAGTGGATGGCGGACTTAGGATTCCCTCATATCCTCAAAACAAAATGTAAATGAATACAGATGAAAAAGATGACTTGTGCATAAGTCATTATCTTTTTATTATCTGTTATAACAATTACATCATTACATATTTTATATCTATTTAGAAAAATCCCCCATGCTATCTCTTTCAATTGTTTTGACGCTTTGATGTTAAAAGGGTTTTCTTTAATTGTGTTAATAATTATAGAAATAATAATTATATATCCGGATAAAATTTGAATTAGACAAATGTCGAACTGCGGCCATCCGCAGGGCACTTCACGAAGCTCATGCCGGACATAGCATTGATATCCTTCACATTCAAGCGATGATTGAAACACACTTCTAAAAATACTTCTAATTTTGCAATGAACTCACACTATTGTTGGTACTTTGAAGAATGCTCTGTTGCCCTATTTCTTGCGTCGTGTGAAGGTGGTGCTGAAATCGCATCTCTTGAGGGAGAATAAAGTAAGCGCTCTGATTATATTCGGTATCTATTCACTGACATATTCATTCAGCATATTGCCGTGGACGAAGACCGATCAACGATTTGTAGAACAAAGCCTTATTTAAACGGATTTAATGTCTATCTGTCTGTCACACACACTTTTCTCAGAAACGGCTATAACGATTGACACGAAATTCGGTGAGAAGGTGGGAACTATGAACGACCGCGCACGCAGTAAGTTACATCTTTCTACGTTGAGTTTAAGGTATGGGGTCTTCATACATGCAAAAGGGGGGTGTAAACTTTTTCGCTGAATATAGTCATGTTGCGTATTAAATAAAAGTCTCGATAATTTCTTTTAATAGACCCATTCTCAGAAACTACCCAGCCAAAAAATCAGAAATCACATACGGTGACCAGGGCACGAAATACTCTCCATATCGATATCTACTCAAGTTTATTTAAGAATAGTATATTACCGTTTTTGGGAAATATAGTTCTGCTTACGGCATGTACTGGGGCCGGCAAGTTTTAACTGATCGTCATGTACCATGCAACAAGCCTAACGTGCTGTTGGCGAGACGCTGCTCGACGTATATTATTGACGTTGCTATCCCCTATAATAGCAACGTTGAACGTGGAGACGAAGATGAAGTTTGAGCCACCGACTTGTGAAATCAAAGAAATTTGGCGTCTCGAGAGGGTGGTTGTAATTCCTATAATATTGTCAGCTACAGGTGTGGTACTTAAATCCCTTATGGCTTCACTTGATGCGCTGGAACTCTACTCGGTGCTCGATGCTGCGGGGTGCTTTCAACGGATTTTGCATTTACCTGCCACCGGCCACCACCATCAGAGCCCCTATATATTCAAATAGGTAGTCCGAGTCTAAATTCTTGGCACTTAGTGCTAATATTAGGTAAAATTCGACATCTGCCCAGATTCTGATAACTTCGAAACTAATAAGTCTATCACTGTTTGTCGTTATTAATTCTGACGGTGGAATAACCCGATTGATCATGCTTTTCCTTTCTGATTTGTTCAGTATTAAATATGATGATAATGGAGGTGAAGTAATATCATTGAAAATGAAGCAGAATTTTTACTGTATTTTTTTAAAGGCTGGCCAGATGGTCTGATGCGTTGCTAGCTAGCGTTTCTACGTGGTGGAGAACCTAAGTTTATTCAAGTCAGTCTGTAGATAATTTTTACCAAACACATTTTACTTGGTCTGGCCACTTTCAATCTGCCTAGGTAATAGTCTATATTATCCTAGTTTTTCATGCCAGTCCTGGGCAGTTTTTGACCTAGTCTAACTTGTCTAATTTAGATTGTTCGTAGCCAGGGCAAGTTACAAGGTATAACCGAAAAACTGGATATATTGTTATACGAAATCTAGTTGGACGTGGACACCATAAATTGAACTTATCGTTACTGGTTTTCCTTAATTGATAAGTCCGCTGAATTTTTCAAGGCCTTTCGTAAATTACAATTCACAAACTCCCGACGAAAGAGATTTCATATCCTTTAAAAAACCGGAAACTATAATATTGTACCGAGATTCTCAGCATAGAAGTTATTTCTGTAAGCAAAATTAATCGATTGGTTTAAAGTACAGTCCACTGCCATACGCAAACAAACGGATAAGTGAACGTTGGGATGACACATTGAGTACAAGCTGGCATTTTGTGGACATAAGATGTAGGCACACTTAAGTTGTTACACTTAATAGCACCCTTCACGCATTATTATGTTTTCTTGACTGATAGTTATGACAAAAGAAAGTATAATAAATCGGATTTTTTTCATCTAAATTATGATTGGAGCTGACAGATGGCTATTACGTAACAATTGAAAACGACAAACAGGATCCGTAAGATTTGTTTCTGTTATTGATAAAACTAAACTACAGGCGCTCTGGTAACCGTTTTTCAGCTCGGCAGAAATATTTGAAAGAGTGACCTGGACCTCCCATCAGCCCCATGCCATCCTTTGGTTGTGACAGCGCTAGTAGTATTTCATTAACTATATGAAAAATAAACTAAAATTGGAAGTACAGTCACTCATTTTAATTCAATCAGACTTAATTGAATTGGAAGTGTCTGGCACGCCTTTTACAATTTTCTCAAATTTACAATATTACTCTAATTGGTGGAATATTTATAATTTGTATACACGATAAACAGAAAAGCTAAACGCAAGTTACCTAATTCATTAACAACAGTCTATGTATTGTATCATCGGCTAATGCCGACGTTTCGAGAGTCGGTAAATGGGAACGAATATTTAGGAATTCTTCTAACTTAAAAAACTTGCAATTTTATGTCTCTGTTTTTCAATGTCTTGTGACGCAGAAAAAAGCGGGTCTCCTCTAAAATTGTATGCAGGGGATTTTACTGTTTTAGAGTTATACTCGTACATTGCGGGTAAGTTTTTTTTTTTTTTCGAGAATGCCTTTTTTCAATATATTTCATATGTCAGCTTTTCATTATATTATTTTAGATTCTCGACCCACCACAATAGATTTAATTTTTTTAAGTGAAATTATTTGAAGTGTTCCGCGAATAAAATTATATTAACAAGCAATCGAACAGTGGAATAAATAAAGATTTTTTTTTTACAGATTGTGGAGTAATTTGGGTCATCCTCAGTCACGATGGAATCTGCTGATGGCCAAGCTGAGGAGAAAAAACTCCTCACCGAAGCTAAATATCGAAATTATATGTCAAACATTGATAAGGCATTAAAGAATTTTGAATATTCCAGTGAATGGGCTGATTTAATATCAGCGCTTGGCAAGCTAAATAAGGTGAGTTACAGTTGAAATCGTGATTAATAGTTGTGAGCTTTATCATTTAAGGCGAAATTAAGTCACTGTTACATAAAAGATACGCCTTTGTGCAGTTGAAAATATTTCGTTGGGTTTTTATATGGGTATGCAAATAATTGGTGCTACTCTGTAAATCAATTGAAGGCCATTAAAGCGGTATTATTGAAGTACCAACGTTTACGTCAGCAAGTCACTTATGAAATGGATCGCCCATAATATTAATAAGTGAGACTTGTTGAATGAAAAGTTTTCATTACGCTCACAATAAACACCTACACTCGAGATACGTTCGTCCATTTAATACTTCCAATGGTTCTCAATTTGTAACGATTATGAGCGACAGGATTTTAATGGTTTTATGAGGATTGCATACATATACGCAAGAGCAAAGATAATGTTTTTTTGAATGGTTTGCCTTTTCCATAAAATGTTTTACGATCAACTCAAGCAGTTAAATACCTGTTCCCTCAGGGCACTATACTGCGTAAGAATTATGCATTTTGTAAATCAGATATATCTTCTAGTTTAAATGAGTCATTTCGGTAATTGTTAAAAGTTAGAGAAATCTTTGAATTTTCTTTTATATATAATAACGGCGCGGTCGTTGTTAACCTTAACATGCTGATTTTATATCGCACCCCCTAATATTGACATTATTGTATGTTTGCGCTTTCGTAGAAGCTCCATCACAAGGATATAACTTAGCGAAATTTTAATGAATATTTGAGACATTTTACTCCAAATTTTGTTTCTTTAGAAAATAATGATTACCTATTACAAGTAAGCTCGTTTTTGAGGTTTTGGGGGACACAAGGAGGAATTAAAATCGTTTTATTGTCTGTCTGTTAGCCTCTTGTTTGTCATACCAGTTTTTTCAGAAATTGTTAATCCTGTTGACAAAACATTTGGTGGAAAGGTTGAAATTGTGAACCTCCCGCTCATGAAAGAAATTACATTGTTCTATCGTTGCTCGGGTTTCTTATTCTGAGTCGGTGAGATGGTTATCGTCGGCCGTGGAACCATTTCTATGTTTTGGGTAAGCGGTACATCAACCGAGATACTTGGCTTTGGAATGATGATGTTGAAATGAAGGTTCGTGAAAAGAAACGCCTCTACCACAAATTTCTTGACGATAAAACGTCTGTTAATTGGCAAATTTATAAGAATGCCAACCGTGAAGCAAAGAAAGCGGTCGCTGTCAGCCGAGCGAACCATTTCAAAAATCTTTACGATAAACTGAACGCTCGGGATGGCGAGAAAGATCTGTATCGACTTGCTAAAAGCCGTAATGAACGCACACAGGATATCGAACACTTCTGTTGCGTGAATGACAAGAAAGGTACTTTGTTTACCAACCGTCGAGCCGCAACGAATAGATGGCGAGAATACTTCGAGCAAATTTCAACTGAAGAATTTGCTCATCCTCCACTTCCACAATCATTGCCGACATTTGGACCAGTTTCACCTGTCAGCGCAACTGAAGTCGAGGAGGCAATAAAATAAATGAAGTCGGGGAAAGCAACAGGACCTGACGACATCGCATCTGAGCTCTGGAAAGCGAAGAGCTGGGACTCAACACTGTGGCTCAGTGAATTTTTTAACCGGGTTATTCAAGTAGGAAGAACAGCATCTGACTGGCAAGAAAATACCACTGTTCCAATATGGAAAAAGAAAGGTAGTCTAGCAGAATGTTCAATTCCGTCCGATCCGGTTACTTTCCCATACCATGAAGATTTTTGAACGCATTCTTGACAACCCTATTCGCGAAATTGTTGAAATAACCGTGAATCAAGCCGGATTTGTCAAGAAATGCGGAACTACTGACACAATACATGCTGCGCGGTTACTCATAGAGAAACACCGTGAGAAGCATCGCCCTCTTTACATTGCATTTCTGGATCTAGAGAAAGCGTTTGACCGTGTGCCACACGAACTCATCTGGAATGCTTTACGACAACACTTAGTGCCAGAAGAACTCGTGCGTTGGGTTCAATTGCTCTGCCACGATTCGAAAAGTAAAGTTCGAAGTATGGCGGGTGTATCAAAATCGCTTCGTGTCTCTGTTGGTGTTCATCAAGGAAGCGCCCTCTCACCACACCTCTTTGTTCTTGTTATGGGCACCGTCACACGAGATACCCAACGTCCAGCACTCTACATACTGCTTTATGCAGATGATGTTTTTCTAGCATCTGATAGCAAAAATGATCTCGAGCAACTTGTTCAAAAATGGAATGATCGCCTCATGCAATATGGTCTCAGATTGAGCCGAAACAAAACTGAATTTCTGACGACCGATCCCCATGAAAAAGGCACAATCTCTGTCAGCGGCAGTGCCCTGCCCAGAACTAAGCCATTTAAATATCTCGAGTTAATGCTAACAGCCAATGCAGAACTGCGTTATGCGTTTCAACGATCTGCCCAGAACTGAGCGATTTAAATACCTCGGGTCAACGCTATCAGCAATAGAGAACTGCGTTATGAAATTGTTTCACGCATTAACGCAACCTGGATGAAGTGGCGTTCTACAACTGGTGTTCTTTGTGATCGACGTATCCAGGACCGTCTCAAATCTAAAATTTACCGGAATGTCGTCCGTCCAGTCGCTTTCTATGGTTCTCAGTGTTGGCCGACTATAAAAGACAATGAACGGCGTTTTGCGGTAATGGAGACGAAGATGCTACGTTGGACTAGTGGCGTCACACGTTTAGATTACATCCGAAATGAGGATATCCGCGATCGTCATGGGGTTGCGAAAGAGGCGTCTTCGATGGTATGGTCACGCAATTCGTGCCAACGAGAATTCACTTGCCAAGATTGGTCTGAACATCGAAATTGACGATAAACGACCAAAAGGCAGACCTAAACAACGGTGGCTTGATACGCTAGATGGGGATTTGAAAGTCTCGAGATTACACCCAGATCAGGCATTCGATAGAGCCAAATGGCGAAGCAAATCACGACGAGCCTACCCCGCTTGTGAACGGGACAAAGGCTGAAGAAAAAGAAGAAGATTGTGAGTTTAAGAGGGGTCCCCACACATGCAATTTTGCCTATAATATGGGATATCAAATGAAAGGCATGTTTTATTTTTGACATTGCTGGCAAGGGGGGGGGGGGGCTAAAAGTATCAACCTGTGAAACTGATTTGATTATGGTCATTTTCCTAAGTTACGTCTAAGTCTCAAAAACTCTTCCCTCCAATATCTTTTAATAATAATATATTATTATATTTTTTAGCTTGGCTAGAAGAAAGGAGGGAGTCTCAAAATGCTCCGCACAGAACCTGCAGACAGTGTCCGGAAATGACCAGTAGTATTCTCACTTGGTGAGATTTAAATAGTCCTTTGTGCGCTTGGGTTCGTATCTCCCCATAAGCACCCGGAATCTTCCATTTTTGGTTGGCTGGCCCAGTATAGTTCCCTCAGTCGTTCCTCTTTAATTTTTTAGTGTCATAGCCGCTTCCGATTCCACAGAAGGGTTCTGGGCGTGTAGAGACATCCCTGCTCCCTTTTTAGCCCGTTCATCCGTTGCCTCATTGCATTCCAACCTAATATCACATCAGATAGATCTAGAGTATCCAAACCTTATTGTTCGAGCTGATCGTATTCAGCCGCTCAAGGCATCCCCATACCAGTTTGAAGTTTACCCGGTTGTACCTAAGTATTTTGGCTGACCCCGGCATTCGCAACCTCTTCTGTTAGAAAATCTACCTTTACTAAAATTATAATTCGCAAAGCGAAGCGCAACAAGGTCATACACAGCACAATAAGTTGAGCAAGCGTTTCTGTTGCGCAAAAGATTTCAAACATCAAACACCGCCATGCATTGGCAAGTTATTGCGTAAAAGCATGTGTTGGGCGATTTGTTTGACAGTGTATGGGCCCTTTAATGCAAGTGCAACTCCCATGCCCGCAAGTTCCTCACATAGGGAAACAAAAAACCTTTCATACTTGCAGGGTCTAGCTTCCGGTTTACGGACGTATTTATTGAATATCTTGATCACATTTACAAACCTTTCAGTTTCATATATACAACTCGCTTCTGTTTATTTTTCAGCATACATTCACATTTTGTCAACGTTGCCTGATTATGAGCTAAATAAATACGTTAATAAGAAAGTGGCATCATGGGGCGTGAATCATCACGGAATAGTACCTGCTCATAACCCATTGGGAATTTCGCAAGCTGGTTGTTGATAAGCGCTTCGCGGTATGAACACACATACCAAAAATGTGTGACACATACATGCTTCAGCGATATGGAGCTTACTTTCGAAATTTGCTATTGAACTTGGACATTATTTTCAGAGAAACTTCCGCATTTTGATATTTGACGAAAACAAACGTCTTATCAACATCAGTTATATCAATGTTGTTTCGGAAGTCATGTGCGAGCAGTCGTGAATGGCCAAACATCAATTATACTACATTGAATTAACCTTCAGTTTTAAGTTAATCAGAAGCATCGTTTCGAAACATTGCAGTAGAATAGGTGGTTGCTTACCATTTAAATAATTACCAAAAAATGCTCCAAGCTTTCCATTGCAAGCAAAGGCTAATTAGCACATATTCATATGATAGACTGAATGTTGCACACACATGGACGATCCACAATTTTATTATATTCTTCGAATAACTGTTCGACTTTCATTGAGCATGATGTGCGCATCATATTATTGTGCCGAAAATATAAACAATGCCATTCGTGCTCATAAATAATGCGCATATACATATATGTATGATTTAGGACTGATTAACCAGTGTTTATAGGCGTTATTTTTGTGGAAAATAAAACCTTATTTATTATAAGGATTTGTTCGCATTTGCTATTAATCGAAGACTGTACCCAATCAAAAACCATTTTATTCCATTATTTTTTTCTAGATTATATATAGTGATTAAAAGGGATCTATAGAAGCTTTTGTGTTGAACTGAGTTATTCATGAAGTATCAAATGAAATTGTTTTCAGAAAAAGTCATATGGTTTGTACTTTTGCAGAAAGTACAAAATGGAACTCTCCATGAACTATTCAGAAACTTATTCAACGTTTCGTTTGTTTTGCTGAAAAATGTCTCTCCTCTACCATGATTAATATTTTGATATATTTATTTACAGAGGAATTTTTAAAAAAAATCTCAAAAAGTTTTCTCATTTGGTATGTTCACTTGTATTTATTTGGTTAAGTCAGAAGGTTATCCGGTTGTCCTGTAACAGTAGGACAGTTTGCGACTTGTCTCTATTGAGCAAAGCCTTCATGTCGGGCAAGGAATCATACAAATAATTGATATATGAACCTACAAACCTAATCTGTTGTCCGGAGTTATTTGAATTGTGATGTATTCATAAGTAACAGCTAGTTTCTGTTTCGTCTTTATTAAATCGTTGGCAATTTTACACTTTAAACCGGAACGGAACGCTTCACGTATGCAAAGTTTTGTGTGTGTCTCTTAGTCTTTGTTCCATTTGTATATAGCTCGTAATGTTTGCGCGATTACTATGTCAGGTTATCCACTTTAGTGAGATGCTAGCATTGAAGGTATTATTATATTTTGTAGCAAGTTTGCGTAAATGCCTTCACTTTGATCTATTATAACTTTGTTAGGAATAGTGCAATTTCCATAATATATTATAGCCTATATTATTGCAAAGCTTGATGTTTCTAGAATAAATCTAAAGGGAATTTGCAACTTCTGAAAAATATAACAATAATATATTATGGCTCTATGCATCTCCAGTAACTCCGGGAATTCTACCTCAAATTAATGATGAGATTGCATCTCGGCTGTGTGCTGATATGTCGCTGCTGAAACTACAATCACTTGTGTATTGTAGTGCAGTTTCGCAGATTCGCTTTCGTGTTATTGGTTTGAGTGACCAAAGAGATCCACTATGGAAAATTCGTCTAGAACGTCGGCAGGATTCACTAACGCAGGACATTGCTAGACTGATTCAGATCAGCACTGGCAATGCCAGCAGACGGGTGCCAAATAAAGTGCGGAGGGTTTACCGGAACTATGCCATCCCCAGTGAGACACCCGTAGTTGAAATTCTGGACACACTAAAACAGAAACTTTCTGTCATATGCAGTCGGTTATGACGGTATGGCGAAAGTCATTCCAGACGTGTCCAGAATGCAACATACGCGAGGAACCAGCGGAGCTTTTTCAAATCTCTCAACGAATCCCAACAGAGTGTCCAGACAGTGTAGTTTTTGGTAACGGAAGCGAAAAAATATTGGGATGGACTTTGGGGGTTACCCCCCAGCATGCTATTCATGCTGAGTGGATCACCACCGAAGGCACCTGCCATGCCAGCACGCCTGGCATGAATTTTGCGAATGTTACCAAAGAGGAAGTTCGACGAGCCATAAACAGCTCGAAGAACTGGAGGGGCCCAGGTCTGGATCGGGTGCAGAATTTCTGGTTTAAGAAATTTAGCATCGTACACAGTCGGTTGGCACGCAGGATAAATGCGATCATGAGCCACCCGGAGGAGTTTCCACCCTTCCTCACTGCGGGGATTACCTTATCCCTAAGAAGGACACGGTGCAGGACCCCGCAGACACAAGATCGATCACTTGCTTACCAACCCTCTGCAAATTCATCACGTCCATTATTAGTGGAAGGATCAATGCGCACCTTGAGACCAACAACATTCTGTTCGAAGAGCAGAAGGGTTGCCGAGTGGGGTTGTAAAGAGCAACTCATTACCGACTCGGTAGTTGTAGGACAAGCAACTAGAGGTCAAAGAAACCTCTTTAGTTGCTATATCGATTGTGCCAAGGCTTTTGATAGCGTTCCGCATACCTGACTAATCGATATCCTACATCTGTATGGCATTGATCCAAAACTAATAAAGTTGTTGGCGACAGTCATTGAAGGGTGGCATACCATCTTATCAGTGCGTACATCTGAGGGTGCTAAAATCTCAGAGCCTATTCGTACACGGAGGGGCATCTTCCAGGGGGATTCGTTGAATCCCCTTTGGTCTTGTACTACTGAATGATGCTAGAGGGCATGGTTTTGCAATAAAGTATGGCCTACGTGCTAAGTGCGAACTGACACACTTGATGTACTTAGATGACATCAAGCTGTATGCTGGTACTGACAACCATCTTAGAAGTCTGTTGCGAATAATAGACATGTTCAGCCGTGATATTCGGATGGAGTTTGGATTAGACAAATGTCGAATCCAAGCCATTCGCAAAGGTCATCACGAGCCGCATGCCGGACATAGCATTGGTGACCTCCACATCGAAGCTATGACCGAGACAGACTTCTACAAGTACCTAGGAATTCTGCAAGGAACCCATGCTCGAGTTGGCGATCTGAAGGATGCTCTGCTGTCCGAATTCCTGCGACGTGTAACGCTGGTGCTGAAATCGCATCTCTCGGGGATGAATAAAATAAGCGCTTTGAGTGTATTCGCTATCCCTTCACTGGCTTATGCATTCGGAATATTGCCGTGGACGAAGACCGATATGGAAAACGTCCAGCGACGGATAGGGACAACTATGTCCAAATTCCGAATGCATCATCCAAAGTCTGCCGTGGAGCGAATGAGCCTGCCTCGTGACATCGGAGGTAGGGGCGTGGTTGACGTGGCGGCACAACATCATCGCCAAGTCGACTCGCTGCGCGCTTATTTTTATTGCAAGAAGCAGACGAGTCTCTTGCATGCGGTTGTCTGTCTGGCAGACTGTGGACTGACTCCACTTAACTTGAAGGATCGATCCTTGAATCCTCTGAGTGGGGTGAAGTCGGACCAAGAGCGGATCGATGAATGGAAGTCGAAGGCAATGCACGGTAAATACGTGAATTGTCTTTGACAGCCATTTGTCGATATGCATTTGTCGAACACATGGCTGTGTGCTGGGGAGCTCTTTGCTGACACGGAAGGGACGTGGTCGCCATCCGAGCTTATAAAAAGCTGATCATGAAAGAACGGGTGGAGAATGACCAGTGCAGAATGTGTGGTTCGGCGTTAGAGACGTTGGACCATCTCTGTACTGTTTTGACACCGGTGCAATACATTACCAGGCATAATGCTGTATGTAAGCTAATCCATCAAAACCTTGCATACAAGCATGGGCTGATCACGGGAACATGTCCGGTTTACCGATATGAGCCGCAAGCATTACTTACAGCATGTATTGGGACCGGCGAGTTCTAATTGATCGCCATAGTCCACACAACAAGCCTGACGTACTGTTAGTTGGCAAGACGGGTCGCTCCGCGTATATTATTGATGTTGCTATCCCCCATAATAACAACATTGAACGGAAATACGTGGAGAAGAAGGTGAACTATGAGGCATTGGCTGGGAGGTTGTAGTTCCCATAATATTGTCAGCTACAGGAATTGTACCTAAATCCCTCACGGCTTCCCTTGATATCCTGGGACTTTCGCACAGTCTGGTTCAAACCATGCAGAAATACACCATTCTGCATACGTGCGCGATGTTGCGGGGATTTCTTGACGGATTCTCCTATTAACCTACTACCGGCCACCAGCGCCCCTTTAGTTTTTAAGTAGGTATGATCGTCCGAACCTAAATGCTTGGCACTTAGTGCTAGTATTAGGTAAAATCCGGCGGTTCGCTATATGAATAAAATCGAAATAAATCTTTTAATTTTTATTGGAATCAAATTAAATTTCATTCTGGTATTCTTTGGGAAGTTCATGATTAGCTAACAATTAGTATCTTGTCTTTCAACAAAATCTGGGGAAAAAATTCGATGTTGATCTGTATAAAAGGCTCGTTATTTTGCGTTCATTCCTGTTGCCCGGATAACTGCTAACCAGTTCAACATACGGAGATATCGTCGGCTGTGCATTCTGGCTGGATATTGAATAACCAATTTCTTTGAAAGAGAATCACCTCCACACCATGATTCTACCACTATGTGAAAGTCGCGGGGCAATTTTATCAATGGGCTTTTCTCGTCATTGGTATAATAGAAATGTTTCCCATTTCCAATGAAAAAGAATTTTCGTCTGACCACAAAATTTATCTCCGAAGTTCAATTCATTTATTTTTGTATGGCAAAGCGATGGAATTTCTTCAGTTTTTCGAAGTACGTAGTACGTAAGCTTTTATCGCAGCATCGGATAACTGAGTGGTTAGAGCACAAAGCTATCGTACGGAAGGTCACGGTTCAAATCTCACTGGTGGCAGTGGGATTTGTATCGTGATTTCATGTCTGATACCAGTCGACTCAGCTGTGAATGAGTACCTGAGTCAAATCAGGGTAATAATCTCGGGCGAGCGCAATGCTGACCACATTGCCTCCTGCCTGTCTTGAATGAAGTGCTCTAACACACTTCAAGGCCCTGATCCAATATGGAGCATTGGCTGACGTAGGTGTTACTATATATTTTTCGATTCTGGTCGAAAATTACTTCCCAGAGAGAATTCTCTGGTGCGGGACGGACAAGAGTCCTAAAGAAGACATCGTCACAGTGGGAATACTAACCTGACTGTAATTGGTACAGTGAGTCCTCGGGGGGTTTTACGTGAGTACCTGTCATGGAGACTTAATCCCACGGTCTTCTTAAAATACGGATTGGTTTTGTGACCACAATCAGAGCCTCGCTGTGACAAGCAACAACAATACCAGTCTATACCAAATGCATGGCTTAGCATTCATACTGGTGGATACAAGACCTACCTAAATCTCTACTGAACTAAGGAGTACGTCACCCGTGTTGAAACCCGAAGGTCTCTGTTCGCTTGAACGCAACCACAACCCCCATGAAGCTCCCACTAGGGGGCTAACCGCAAACATCCGAGCTGAACGCACATACAACAGGAATTCTCCTGAAGTATGTGGGTCCAGGGGTTATATCAGTTTCCATGGTACCAGTATACCCCTGGTAAGGTTTTCGTGACTAATTGCCACTTCAGATGAGTCCCCGTAGAGACTCGGGTCTGGTCGCTCTAATTTGGCCTTTGTAGCATTCGCCTACTGCATTACGGCCGGCAAGCCAATGCGATACAGCGTCTCCCGATGCCATCACTATGGAGGTTCTCCTCGGCCACTTGGTTTTGGTTCAGCTGACGTCTATATGGTCGTCTTGAAGCCGGCTATAAAATACCTGGGATTGGTAATTGACGCCAAACTGAGCTTTATGGAGCACTTAAAGTATGCATGCCAAAACACAACCACTCACAAAAGTGTTGCTAAATGTTAACGGGTCGAAACACTGTTGGAGTTTGCTTCTACCCGGAGTGGTTCGATTAATTTTTTTACTTGTTACCTGTGTGAGCAGAGTTGCTTGCAAACTCTCAGAGAAGGAGTCGGAGTGATCATGCCAGCTTATGGTTTGCACTTGCTTTAAAGCGTACGGTAAGGAACGCACGAAAGTTAAATATTGGATGGTGCCTCAACATCAGAACTGCGGAAGATTCAAATTTAGAATGGTCTGTGAGGTTTTTCACTAAAGTATAACTTTTTGTTGGATTTCTACATATATTGGGCAATCTTTCTAGATTACTATGTGCAGTGTTAGAGTTGCTGCATTTCTCGGCAAGGGAATCGCTTTTTTGATGCAATTCTTACTCATTTTTGTTGAATTTCTAACCAATGTGGACTTTGTTTGAAGCTGAATGTATTTCATTTGTCAAGTTCTCTGTTCTCTTCTCTGCAGTTTTTTTTTTATAATTTAAAAAGTCGCAGCAAATATTTGTTATCTGTCGCTGTTTTTTGAAGTGTTGTATTTCTTCACAATATATATGAATTATAGTCTTCAGATTATTAGGGCATATGTAGATCTCTTCTAGCTCTTGTCGGGCAACGATTTTTGCATATTTCCTCAGCCTATTAGAATTTCTTATTCTGTAAATCGAGTTGTTCAAAACGTCATATTTCATAAAAAAAATATCCCAGTATGGTGTAAGGTATTAAAATTCAATATATCGGATAGCATGTGTTTAGCCGATTTGTCTCTATTTATGGGTGTGGTCACACCCTGGTGTATTATGCCATAAAATCGTTCGCCTGATAAGTTAAACGAAATTGGAAAATACCAATGTTAACTTAACCTATATGGGACAATCACATATCGATTATCCAGCTCTAGATAGAAAGGGAAGTGAAATGATATTTAATTTAATTTCTTTTAATATTTTTTAAATGCTTCCAGAATTTTCTCGGCATTATACTACCATTAGGATGTTCCAACATTTTTTGTTTTAATATTTTAGGCATACATTAGATAGTCTTGAATGAAGTGCTCTAACACACTTCAAGGCCCTGATCCAATATGGATTGTTGCGCCAACGATTATTATTATTATTAGTAGATTTTGCACTATTTTGAACAATCGAATCAATAGAATAACATACATATAATCTTTCTAGCTCCATAGTTCGTTTCGAAAGGTTATGAAACTAATTCTAAGCTTATATCAGCATTCAGAATTTTTAAAAACAAAAAGTGACAATTTTAGTTGTGTTGGACGTTCAAATTTTGATTTGTTTGTCACCAGAATATACTATTGTGAGGTAGTATTCAAACCGAGTTAATGACTAAAGAAGATACCTCCCTTGAGCGAAGTCATAGGAAAGAAATAAAAGCTGTTGGAAAAGTTTAACAATAAAATTACTAAGAAAATCAACTCGATTACTAATAAAGTTTATGGCGATTCATTCATTGTATAATGAATCATGTCAATTTATCACGGAAAACTTTAATAAAAATATCAGTCAAAAGTGAGAACTTATAAAAATGTTGTGATTCCCAATCGAATTAGTTCACCGACCGATATGATGCAGAGTAAACTTGCTTCATAGACATCTGCCTACGCAAAAGCATATAATTATGCTAGTTGATGTTTGACTCATATGACTTTCCTTTGAACTGCGCGAAAAAGCGGAAGTTTACAAAATTACAAAATGTCAATCATACGGCAATACTGAGAAGTGGGAGAGTCATAAAAAAAGTATACAACTGTCGTATCTTGATCAAGAAGTTTCCGGAGTTCTTTCAGAAAATTTTAAATGCCAAATTATTCATCAAAATCAATATTGTCCCCTTCAAAGTAATCTTCATCCATTGCACTGCATTTATTCTCGAAATATTACTTATACTCTGTTTGTTATATCCTCCAGAACTACTTCAAGGAGGTAATATATTCTCTCGGTTGCTAAAACACTTTCATCGTATAAAAAAATCGCAGGGAGCCACAGCAGGTGCATTCTATGACTATCGGATGGTGTCCGTTCAGTGTTCGATATTGGTGACATTGTGCATTCGCGTCTTATTATGGTCTAAAATCCACGGGTTGTTTGTCCACAAATCCTTTCATTTTCCACGAATTGTATCACGTAAACATCTCATACTACCCAAATCATTCTCCTTATTCACTGTCAGAAATGAATGATCACAAAACCCACGCAATTAATGAAACTACGTGTTTTTTTCAGTTCATTCGTAGCAGGCTATTTACTCGCTTAAAAATATCTATCTCCAGTGATGACTTGTCTGATGAATTTTGAGCCAGATTCAGCTATGGAAGTCGTGTCTATCTTAGTTGTTGCGAATTCAATTCCATTATAATCGTAAAGAGTCTGAAACACGCTCACGGAAGATGTACTTAGGACAACTTCACTTTCACAACTGTTGAACTATGACGCTAAAATTAGGAGATCAGGCAAATAAAGTGTTCAAATTTTGCGTGAATTCAATGAGACTGTATATCAGTTTTATTGTCACCGCATTTAATCCTGTGCAAGCCATAAGTTTACAGCAGCGGGACAGCATAAAAACAAACACAAACCTCCATGACCAAGCGGATTTCTATCCCGATATAACGTGGGGAGTGTAGGGCATCCACACCGAGTCTTATGAGGCTGTACTTGAGTTCATTATCATCACACTTAATTCTGTGCAAATTTTACGCTCACAGCAGCGACACAAACCCAGACATCCATGACGACTGGGAATCGAACTCAGAGCAACGAGAGGCTGACGGTTTACCCCATCAACCATATATACGATTTGATCCACACAAATTGAGCGTCCATGAATATTGCTTCAAGTTTAACATTCCAGAGACTTGATTAAAAAAGACTTTTGTCATCCCACATTCCCGGAAACCCATGGTAATTGGTGAGGAGACGTATTGTTTTCAATATGACCGCGAAACGAAATGTCAAAGTGCTGAGTGGAGGCTTATTTATCGTGCATGGTCAAGATATCTTAAACCTGGAAGTTGACATTTGTTAGATGATAATGCACGAGCTGATCGATTGATTTTATTGACGGTTGAAACAAGCCGTAAACTGAAAGCTCGGCGTTTCAGCTACGAACGGCTTTATTGGGACATAGCACCTAATGTGTGGTATTCATTTCCGTTTTAAGTTTTGCAGATTATTTACGTTAATGTTATACTGTCTTAAGGTACAGTAAATTTGATTTTCTACAGCTAGACTGATAATGGTAGGATTTCTTTAAAACTTTTCAGCATGTAAATGTTTGGTTTTACACAAAACCTAATATCGGGCGCTCGGTGCTTTAAATATAAAAGATTTTGTATTGGGTTGGGGAAAAAGAAATGTCTCAGTTTTGATCGAAATTTGACCCTTTATTTAACATACTTAGAATTATCCGATTTAAGTCAAATATACACCGTTTTGTTCGCAAACTTGCTGCCATTTAGAAGGCACTTCATTATCCCCTCCTTATTTGCAAAAAAAATCAGAAAGCCCTTTTTCGCAGGCCTCTTTTGAGGCATTCTTTTGTAGCAGCAAGAGCGTTTTTCATGGACCGCAAGGGATGGTAATCACTTAGTGCCAGGTTCGGACTGTACGGTGGGTGCGATAGGACATCCCATCCGAACTCCCGTAGCTTCTGGCGGGTCATCAAAAATGTGTGAGGCTGAGCGCTGTCCTGGTGGAGCACAACGCCATTCCTATTGACCAATTCTGGCCGCTTCTAGTCAATCGCCTGCTTCAAACGGTCGAGTTGCTCATAGCAGAGTGCCGAATTGAGAGTCTGGCCATTGTTGAGCAGCTCTTAGTGGATGGTTCCCTTTCAATCACACCAAACACACGCGTTTCGATCACGATCTTTTTCGCTTGCGGTTGTCGTACGTGATCCACTTTTCATCACCAGTCACCATTCGCTTCAAAAATGGGTCGAATTCGTTCCGTTTCAGCAGTACATCGCAGGCATTGATTCGGTCCAAGAGATTTTTTTGCGTCAACTCGTGTGGCACCCAAACATCCAGCTTTTTTTGGAATCCAATCTTCTGTGTCCGGATAGCTGAGTGGTCTACCACACTTCAAGGCCCTGATCCAACATGGATTGTTGCGCCAACGATTATTATTATTAATCTTCTGCAAATGGTTCCAAACGGTTTCATGGTCTATACTCAGTTCTTGGTCAATCGATCGAATGCTCACGTGCCGGTCTACTTGGATGATTTCGACGATTTTATTGGTTTTTACGACGATTGGCCTACCAGTAGGGGGTGTAACTTCGACATTCACTACACCAGAGCGAAATCAATCAAGCCAACACTGTGTTGTGCGAATCGTTACAGTAGCGGGCCAATAAACTCCACAAATTTTTTCGGCCGCCTTCGTTGCATTTTTACCTCTCAGGTAGTAAAAACGTAAGATATGACGAATTTCTTGCTTGGTGGACTCCATCTTTGACGCGCTATAACTTGAGACTGAAACGTGCAATCCCAACACTGTCATTTGTAGCACAGATTGTCGTCTTCAAAAGGCCGCATAATATGACCCGATGCGATAAGTACAACACAAGATATGTTTAAGTGCCGCTATCTATTGACAAAATACGACAGTTCTTTTTCCCCAACCCAATATTTCAAAGAAAATGTACTTCGGGAACCTGTGTGTTCTTCTATTTTGCTATTCGCTGAGCATTGGCAAGTAAAGCTCCGAATTTCAACTATGATTTCACTTGGGAATCCAACGTTTAATAAACTTCAATCCGATGTAAAAATCATATCATTTTTGCATATTTGCAAATTTTTCCAAATCTCTGAATGTATTATAGTTTATAAATTTATTTCATCCTTCACTTCCAGCTTCAATTCAGAAATTAAAATTTTTCCAATAAAACATTTCTGATATAAAAAGATAATTTTTGCATCTATTTTGGGACAAAAAATGCAGTTTTTGGCTCGTGACGTTTGACTCATTTAAACCTTTTCTTTTTTCAGGCAATATCGAGTAACACACAATACCAAGTAATACCCCGACGTATTAAAATTTCAAAACGTTTAGCACAATGTATGCATCCGGCACTGCCAAGTGGAGTTCATTTGAAAGCGCTGGAAACTTATGATGTTATTTTTAGTAAAACTGGTCCTGAACGGTTGGCCACGGAACTTTTCATTTATAGGTAAGTTTATGTTTTTAGTCATAAGATGTTTTGTGCTGGTGAAAACTGGACTGAATATCGGAAGATAGTGCTTTCTGATGAATTTCATAGTTTTGTAACATATTTTTATGTGATCTTGCTTATTTATAATGAATGGGTATGATACAATTATTTGGAAACCCGAATCGACCAAGAATTCATACTGAAGAGGCTTCTCAAGGTCTACCATATCATATTTACAATGCTCTCATTTTTACACTATCCCCAACGAGGAGAAGCGAGGTTTGTCGACGAAGGCGTTGTAAATTCCCTTCTATAAAAGAATTTCTACAAAACAAACTCTTGCAAATAAGATGAGGGAATTCAACATCCATTGTAGAACACGATCGATTGTATTAGTTGCTTGTACGTAGTGTAACCTTTATTCGAAAATGTGTCCCACTATAACGGTTAACCAAAAGGGAGACTACTAAATCAGTTGCTAAGGTCACTATATATTCTCTTGTCTGTTGTACAATATATTTGATAACTTAGAGGATCTCGTTCAGTATGCGTTCAGGAGGATCTCTTATTTTCCAGTTTATTGCTACTTTTACCCTTCCTGATATTCCTTCTATATATCTATAAGCCTTTTCATTTATCCTTTACAGAAGTTCCTCTCAAATGACGTTGATTTTTTGTGCTACTAAAGATAACTTACATTTTTTCGCTAAGAAACTCCTTAGTTTATTGGCTTCTGTGGAGCAAGCTATGGCAACTCACCATTAATTATACATATACATATCTGCCTACAAATATCGTACCTACCCAGACAACACTGCCTTGCCGTTTTAAAAATGTTTAAAATTAAGCTGAGTGTTATGTCAAAAATTATTATTGTTTACTAATCTCGCTATCCTGCCAAAGATGTCCCAAGCCCATTTGGAAAAGGATGGGGAACGAGTCACTATGGTCTGAATGATCATGTAACACAGGAATTCATTCACAGGGAGTAGACGTGGCCTTGTTTGAAAAAAGTGGCTAAATGGGATAGAAATTCGTGCGCGTTCGTTTACTGTCTGGCATTCACTTTTATTGGCTACCAACATGGGTGTAAGGCACACCCATGTTGGCAGTCAATTGACCTAGAAACGTCGAAAAGTGGTTGGTCTGGGCCTAGACAATTACTTTTGTTTGAGGATAGAGTGGTCTTGAATCCACCATCAACTTTGGGCAGCACTAATTTTGAGGAGTAATTTATTCCATCTCCATGGTTCCCTCTTTCTTGGCCAAATACCCAATTTTCAAGAAAGTTATTGCTTGCTGGCAGTTTGGTTCGCCAATGCAAGCATTTTTTTGAAAATTGGGTATTTACCCAAGAAAAAGAGTGGTGCTTGCACTGCAAGTAGTGCAACTGACGGTGCCAGAAATTTGCGCCTAAATCAATAAATCTCGTTCGAAATTCGTTTCAGTGACTACAGTCATATAACAATTGCGGGAAGCTAACCTTTTTGATCGCATTGATGCCCAAAAACCTTTATTAAAGCACAAACCAAGAAGAAACGGATCCAATGGACTGTTACCCATTG
Source organism: Hermetia illucens (assembly GCF_905115235.1). Taxonomy (NCBI): domain Eukaryota; kingdom Metazoa; phylum Arthropoda; class Insecta; order Diptera; family Stratiomyidae; genus Hermetia; species Hermetia illucens. The sequence continues at coordinate 91,072,505 of NC_051849.1, read as the reverse complement.
AGAATGGACAGATAAAGTTTTGAAAAAGTTTTTTTGAGTGACAAAAAGAAATTCGAATTATTCGAATCAAAAGCCGTCGCAGCGCCGAAGATAAGATGATGAAAGATGGTGGCTCCAACTGTCAAACATTTAGGCCTGGGGTTGTTTTTATACTCATAGAACTGAAAGTTTGTCACAAATTTGAGGAATTATCCTTCTGAACTTAATTTAATCAGTAATGCATCTATTCTGCTACAAGAAAGTGAACCAAAGCACAACTTAAGATTGTCTCGTCGTTTCTTACAAGAGAAATATATAGAAGGAGCGTTGAAAATGGTATGGCCACCGCAGTGTTCCGATTTCAATCCCATAGCTTTTGACTGATGTCCGAGTACATATCAGAATTATTTGCTCGTATGGCAAGATTGGTAAAAAAATAAATAAATACTAATGGAGATATTTTGATGAAAAATTGGTTTAAAGTTCTTTTTAAGGTTTTGTGTTACCTGTGAATCTCTTTACATATGGAAGTGGCACCATTTTCTGTTGTGTTTGAAGGTTGCTCCCCATACTTGCGAAAGGGGAGTGTAAATTGTTTTTTCACTGGATATGGTGATGTAGGGTATCAAATGAAAGGGCTCAATTTGAACTTTTTTTGATATTGGACGAAACATAGGGGAGTGAGGGCTCAACATATGAGCCGCAAGTGTAAAATCTAAAGAAAAAAAAAATCACAACGGTGCATCTATAAGTTAATAATAGCACATTACCATATTTTAGAAACTCCCTTTAAGTTTATCTTAGAAGTACATGGTATCTACATAAGTGATAAGATAGCACATCGTCAGCTTAAAGTAAATCACAAGGATATATTTTAGTTTATTTCTCTAGCTTTTTTGGTTTTTTGTATATTAGTGCGATGTGCCCGCTTATGACTGTATCATCAATCTACCGTCGACCTTAATGGTCATGTGGGTGAAAAGGCAGACTTTAACAGGTGGGAAAAGAGGGAAAACCATTACGAATGTGGAAGAATCATCATCAAGCCAGGTAAGCGGTACATCAACCGAGATATTTGGCTCTGGAATGACGATGCTAAAATGAAGGTGCGTGAAAAGAAACGCCTCTGCCACAAGTTCGTCGACGATAAAACGCTCGCCAATTGGCAAATTTATAAGAATGTTAACCGGAAAACGATCGCTGTCACCCGAGAGATCTGTATCGACTTGCCAAAAGTCGACACGAACGAAAGATTGTAAACACTTCTGTTGTTTGTTGTTCTGTTAATAAGAACGGTACTTTGCTTACCGACCGTCGAGCCGCATTGGATAGATGAACAGAATATTTCGACCAGATTTCAACTGAAGAATTTGCTCATCCTCCACTTCTACAATCATTGTCGATATTTGGAGCAGTTCCACCTGTCAGCGCAACTGAAGTCAATAAAACAAATGAAATCGGGGAAAGCAACAGGACCTGACGACATCACATTTGAGCTGTGGGAAGCGAAGAGCTGCAACCCAACACTGTTACTCTGTGAATTATTTAATCGGGTTATTCAAGAAGGTAGAACACCATCTGACTGGCAAGAAAGTACCACTGTTACAATATGGAAAAAAGGTAGTCCAGCAGAATGTTCAAATTACCTTCAGATCCGGTTACTTTCCCATATCATGAATATTTTTGAACGCATTCCTTACAACTGTATTTGCGAAAACGTTGAAATAACCGTGAATCAAGCCGGGTTTGCCAAGAACTGCGGAATTACTGATGCAATACACGTTGCGTGGTTGCTCATGGAGAAACACCATGAGAAGCATCGCCCTCTTTACATTGTATTTCTGGATCTAGAGAAAGCGTTTGACCGTGTACCACACGAACTAATCTGGTATGCTCTACGACAACCCTTAGTGCCAGAAGGACTCGTGTGCTATGTTCAATTGCTTTACCGCGATACGAAAAGTAAAGTTCGAAGTGTGGCGAGTGCATCAAAACTGTTTCCTGTCTCTGTCGATGCTCATTAAGGAAGCGCCCTCTCACCACTCCTCCTTGTTTTTGCTATGGACACTGTCATACGGAACATTCAACCTCCTGCCCCCAGCGTCTAATAGCAAAAATTATCTCGAGCAACTTGTCCAAAAATGGAATGATGGCCTCATGCAACACGGTCTCAGATTGAATCTGAATAAAACTGAATTTTTGCCTAGCGATCCCGATGAAACAGATACGGCCACTGTCAGCGGCAGTGACCTGCCCAGAACTGACCGATTTAAATATCTCGAGTTAATGCTAACAGCTAAAATGGCAATAGCAAGAGTTATTCGAAAGTTTCTCGGAAAAAAGTAGAATTGCGGTGCTCCTTATAACTCGGTACTGGATCATTCGAAATAAAAAAAATCAAAGTTCTTTCATTAGATGATCATTTTCCTCAGTTAACGTTGGCAGGGCTTTTAAAATTTAAATTTTTCACTTTTTGGGAACACTTTGAAGTGAAAAACGGCATTTTTGAGGAAAAAACTGGCTAATTTACTATTGTCAAATAAAAACTATTATCAAGTTCACCTCGTAAGTTGTGTTCAAAGTTTCAAAATGATCAGTGCAGTAATTTTGGAGTTATGAGGGGCACCGATTTTAAAAAAGTGCGTTGAAGGAAAAACGCTTTCAAGTTTTGAACATTGAAAAATTTGGAATAAAACGTTCATATGCGAGTTTTATCGGCTTAGCGCACACTGAATCATCAATCCTAGGTCCATAAAGGATGTTGATATTATCCATGATTTCTTAAGCACATTTTTGCTCCTTGCGATGTATCTTGCCGTTTTTAGTCTGTTTTTCATCTCTCGACACCGCTCGGCTTATCGCGCTTATTCATTTTCGCTTGGTCCACTACTGATTTCCATGCCTTGCAGGAAGGTTAGTATAGCAAAAAATCTTCATTGAAGACACAGACTGCCACATAAGCTGCAATTTCAACGATGATAGATTTTCCAAAGTAAGTTGATTCGAACTCTCATTGTTGTTCTGCCTAAAACCTCCGTCACATCGCTCCAGGAGGGCATCTTTGCTTAGATTATCAAAAAACTTAGTGAAAACGTGTGGTCTATGAACCTCTTTACACATAGGTAATGGCGCCACTTTGTGTTGAGTTTAAGGGGGCTCACCATACATGCGAAAAGAGGGTGCAACATTTTTTTTCATAGAATATGGCCATGTGGGGAATCAAATGAAAGGGTTCAATTAGTACTTTTTAATATCTATGCCTGAAACTGGCCCCAAATTTGATATCGAATGAAACGTAGGGGAGTGAGGGCTCAAAATATGACCTCCAAAAAGTGTGACAGGTCTCGTTCTCAGAATCTATCCAACTGAAAAATCTGAAAAAATCACAGTGGCGCATCTAAACGGAATCCAGGACTCAAAATACATTCTGTTCCGATATCTGCACAAATAAAGCTAATAATAGTATATTGGTATATTTTAGAAATTTAGCCAGAAGCCCCCTTTAAGATCATGCTAGAAGTACAATATTTGGCATAAGCATAAAGGATATTATAAGGCATAACTTTGGGAAGGAAATCTAACTTTTATTAACAAAGTTACAAAAGATGAAACTTTTACACTTTGTGTGAATTTCGTGCATTCTAAAATGTGTATGACTTCATAACATATCTATTCGTCAATATCACAACAAAGTGAGCTCATATGAATCAGGGAAGCATTCCGTTTTAGTTTTCTAATCTTTATATATCAATTACTCGAGACATTATTCCATTATTCCATTATCACAGTTTTAACTCATTTGCAAAAGTCTCAGTACGAAAATTGGTTCGATGAAAAAATGTGTTTTTAATCAACTGTACAAAGTGTTGAAATTCCATTTGCAGTTTATCATTGAAACGGAGGGAGATTGAACTGCTTTAAAAGAAAATATAGCGGAAAATCTGGAAAAACGAAATAAGGTTGCACAAACCAGTAGTAATGTGTATTTGGTGGAATCGGGTAGGCTAAAAAAGAAGGTGTGTGGCCTAAATATTGATTCTAACCTAGAGTTTAAACACGCCATTACACGAGATGTGATTTTTCGCAATGGCAATGATAGAAAACTCATATTATTGGGAACTCAGCGTAGAGTGAGAGATTTCAGATGGAAATGGAAATTTAAATGCGTTTACGTATGGCCATTAAAGCGTAACATTTGAATTGCTAAAGCTGATTTAAAATGTTAGAACAATTTAAGTCAATGTTACAAATTTGATCGATTTGCCTCCCAGCCAGTATATTATTTATTAGTATGTTTTCATCAATAGTAATAAGTTGCTTCCAGCTGGTTCACTTTTTGAACAGTTCTAATGACCTAATTAAAATAGAAGTTAGTGTAGAATTACAACTAGTCTTATGTTACATTGTCCACTAATCGCTAGATTGTTATATGATGTCATTAACTCAAAAGTCGTAAGTTCATATTATACATATGTACTAGTACAGTAGTAGTGAAAGTCATATTCGTATTTCTTGTGGAAGCTTTGGTCGTTAATATAATGATGGTAAGATGAACGAATTTAAAAAACAAATAGCGGTAATATAATTAAGATATTAGGTTATCGAGAACAATCTGTTTCATTTTGTTAAATTATTTACAAACAACTATTACAAAACGATTGAATCCTGCTGGTTTGTAGGTTCTTTATTTTCGAAACAACTTTAATCGATACTTCTTACAAGAAACGAAAGAACGAAAATTGTTTACTCCAGCTCATTCTCCTAACCCCCCCAATTTATCTTTTTTAGATAATGTTTTATTAACAAATCTGTAGCAGTAAAAAATATTCCGGAAAGTCTAAGAAGTACTTCTTAAAGTAGTTTAGCATAACAGTAACATATATGCAAAATTTTATAAAAATATCTCCTTTTTTTGTCCTTAAAAATAAAGTGTTCGAAAACTACTTTGAGTACTTTGAGTATATTGTCTAAGAGAGGCGTTGTTTTGAACAGTTGGAATAATTAGTAAAACGTCACTTAGAAATTAGAAACTTAATGTTTGCGCTCGATATCTCATCTACGGATTATCGGCAAAAACCTCGTATGATGCCCTACGCAATGTGGGCCATCATCTTTCAAATCATCTTCATTGGTGTTATGTGTATGATTCGAATTCAGGTAATAGTATACATAGGAAAGTAAAAAAAAATAATTTTTAAAGTAGCAACTCAATGTTAAATATGCACGCGGAACACCACAGCTGAATTCGGGAAGTTTATATTGACATTATGATGACTTTGTAGAGTAGGCGTTTGTACTCGAGTCCCAGCTTAGAGTTTTTATTTAGAATTTTTTGTTCTCAACTTCATTTACATTGCCTTTATCCCAATATGTTTGCTCCATATTGTGGCGAAGGCAAAGGCAAGGTACAAATTGAGAAACCTTACCTCATTTTGCTAAAGAATTTTTACACCATCGATTGAGACCTTAGTGCAGTTTAGTCGGTACAGGGTGAAAGTGACGTGATAGCACTTGATTTCTCTCCGAATTCTTCGTCTTATGTAGGCTTGTATTTTTTATACAACCTGAGGATTGGTATGGTTTCTTGAAATTCCAAAGAAATTCATTGGGAACCCCCCTTAAGTTTGTCCTAGAATCATCAAATTTGGCATAGGCTATACTATAGAGCATACTACTTTCAAGTTTGGCGGAAATCACACTATTACTAATAGAGTTAGAATAGGTCAAATTTGCCACTTTTGTGTGAATTCATTGCATTCTATAACTTTTAATGTGAGTGCCATACACAATACACAAAACTTTTCATACATTCGTATCTCTTGTAGGTGAACTTCTACACATTTGCTAATAATGTTGAATTCCTAGTGTGAAGCGTATGCGGTTGACTATTATCAATGTAGTGCTTCCAAATCATATTATTTGTGTAAATGGCTCTTTACAAAGTAGCGGGGAATTGAATTTTTAACTCCTCATTTTTTTCATAGAATATGATCATGTGGGGTATCAAATGTAAAGAGTTGATTAGTACTTTTGGATTTCTGGTATTAAGTGCAACGCAAGAGAGTGAAGAATCAAAATGTGTCCCCCAAAAAGTGAAGCAGGTCTTGTTAACACAATAATGCATCTATGCAAAATCTAGGCTTCACAAGTTAAAAATAGTATATTAAGGGAGAACATAAGGCATAACTTTGGGAAATTTGAAGGAAATCTAACCATTATTAACAAAATTTTAGAATATGAAACTTACATTTTGTGTGAATTTCCTGCACTCTGAAACGTGTATGACGTCATCATAACATATCCTTTTGTCAATACCACAACGTGAGCTCACGTGAATGGGAGGTCGCAGGGAAGCATTTCGTTTTAGTTTCTTAATCATTTATATATCAATATCAATTACTCAAGGCAGACATATGTACGTATTTATATGCATATGTAAATTAAGCTTTGGGGTAGTGCCTAATTTAGATATATTTGTGCATTGAACAAGCGGTATTCAGTATACTTTATATGTACATACACTAATGATCAAAAAAAAGTGGCCACCTACCTGGTGTCGAAAGAGTGTCAAATATTGCCGCCGCATGTAATATTTCGGGGTTTTTCGTAATTTTGCAATGAAGCAGGTATAAAAAGGGACATCAGAACATCAAAGGACATCAGTTCCTAACAAACAGACGAAGTGCAAGGATACAAAATTTAGAAATAGTGAAAAATCATTCAAAGGTGGAAATAGTGCTTGAAATACATTTTTAATAATTTGTCGAATTAAAATGTCTCCAAAACAGCGGTAAGTAATTATTATCATTAACTTAGTAGAAAAGGATAGTAAGAAAAAACTCATCAAAAATTAGGCTTGCCTCAAGGACTTTTCAGAAGGATAATCCTGGTAGAGTCCTGGAAGCAAGCGGAGAAATCAGTTTGAAGATTAAAAATTTATATATTTGAATTATTTTCAAAAAATCATTTTGTTTGAAAAGAAACTCAAGAAAAGTGTATACATTTTTTCTACAGGCAATTAACGGAGGAAGAAAAAGGACGCATCGTAGGACTAAGCGAGTCTGGCAAATCACAACGCGAAATCGTGAGAATTTTTAAAAAATCGGATGTCGAAGTTTCCAGAAGCGGCGTGTAGCAAGTTTTGCGACGTAAACAAGCAAGCGGCAGTGTAGTACGTAAGAAAGGCTCCGGAAGACCACGAAAAATGAATAGCAGAGACACGAGAGCGTTGGAACACACGCGCTGAGGAATCGGATATCGTCGATCGCACAAATATCTAAAGATTTTGTGCCAGCCAGCGGAAACTTAGTAAGTCGCCACACGATTTCACGCCGTTTGAAAGATGTTGGCATTCGCAGTCGGCGCTGTCGAAAAGTTCCGGCTCTTAAACCGAGGCACAAAGCTGCAAGATTGGTTTGGGCCAAAGACCATCGAAACACCGACTGGACTAAAATCATTTGGTCGGACGAATCAAGATTTTGCCTTCGATCGGACAGGCCGCAACGCTGTCTTCGTAGGTCAGGCGAGGAATACAGTGAGGATTGCATCCAGGAAACGCAGAAAGGCAACCCTGGAATAATGGTATGGGGCTGTTTTTCCTCAAAAACAGTAGGTGTACTGCATCGGGTACCAGTGAATACAAAAATCAACTCAGCTGAATATAAAAATATTTTAGAAACATCACTGGTACCAACTCTAGCGAGGTTCAGAACACCTCGCCTATTAACTTTCCAACAAGATAATGCACCATGCCATAAGACAAGGCTCATATCCGATTGGTTGGCCCAAAAACATATAAGGACTCTTGATTGGCCTGCTCAAAGCCCTGATTTAAATCCCATCGAAAATATATGGGACCATATTGATCGTGAGATTCACGACAAGACAATTAACAACTTAAACGAGCTATGGGAAGCTATTTTGGGTGCCTGGAATAGAATCTCCGAGGAGTATTTAGAAGTACTAATTAATTCTATGCCAAACAGAATTGATAATGTTATTAAAAATAAAGGAGGACATACCTCTTATTAATAATACAAAATTTGTTTTTTATTTATAAATAGCCTTTACACTTCCCACCATAGTATTTGTAAAACAGATATTTGAAATTGTTATCAATTGGGGAGAAACTAGGGTTCAAGTTTGGATTTTCGGAAAAAGTTTGGGTGGCCACTTTTTTTTGATCATTAGTGTATGTATACTTTTATGCACGAAGTAAACCGCAAATAGGTGTACGATCAATTTATATATATCCATATAGAATAAAGTATTCGGTAATGTGCAATGTCTGTTTGTTTAGGGTAAGCATAATATCTACGTCTGTAATATGTATTTATTTCTTGTGTATTTTGGATTTTTAGTCATACACGAATGGAAAAATGTGCGTAGAAAGTTTCTCATATTAGATGAACACAAAACCGTCCGTCCGGTATCCCGACTTGTTTTATAAAGTTTCCTCCCATAAAAATCCTTCTTTGTCTTCTCAAAGTGCGCTTGATATTGCCTGTTCACTTCTTGACCCTTCTTGGCGGTTACATTTCCGATTTCCCTCATCCAATGAAGTGCCAACGATTGCACAAACATAATTTTGTATTGTACCAAAAAAAATCAATTCAACATAATATATTAACAAATATTAATGATCATAACATTTTATAATAAAACGCCATAAATGTATCATAACTTATTCAGATAAGGTCGAAACATTTTTTTTCACCTTATTAGAGATGTAAATTTCCTTGGGATGAGCGAACACATGTCGGTCATATTGAATTGAATTTTAAAAATAAATTCCAATCAATAACTTCAATTACATGTTTTTCATTTCAGTGCTGGACTATTCCCTCTGCTGAGCTATGCGGCTATGAATGTACGTCCTACCCTACTTGCCATCTATGAAAAGTATTTCGTGCCCTTGGGTGAGAAACTACGACCTGCCTTAAGTGGCTTTTTAAGCGGAGTTTTACCTGGCTATGAAAGTGGGCTGGATCACTTCGAGCGCACAAACTCCTTGCTGACGCACGTTTGTACAGCTGTTACTCCCAGTTTCTTTTACACGTGCCTATGGGAATGCGTCGCTAAGAATGCATCAATTCGCTTGCCGGCAATATCATACCTATTAGACCACTTCAACAAACGTTTAGGCATGCAAGAACAATTGTATATAATGGGACACAATCATGAAGTTATGATGTGCGGACTTTGTGCATGCTTGAATGATGCTGTAATCCTGGTGCAGCGGAACACCTTAGAATTTTTACTATTGGGCTTCCCTATGCATACGAAATACCTAAATGAATTGGATTTGACTAAGTTGGTGACAAATGGATTGAATACTATACTGCGGCGAGACATGTCATTGAACCGACGCCTCTATTCATGGTTGCTGGGTACAGAAGTGGCGAAAACTGGGCAATTAGAAATGGACGAAAAATCCGAAAATTATTTCGAAAAGTATTCAAAGAATATCTTAATAAAGGCTCTTATTTGTACACTAAGCCTAAGTTTAAACAACACACCTGTGGATTTGAAGCCCTACAGAATACTTGTTTCGTTGCTGGATAAAGCTGAAATTGGTCCCGTTGTGCTAGACTATGTTCTGTGCGATGTTATCCGAACTATGTCACTAGCGAATGGAAATATGGAAGTAACAAAGTCAGCGAACCTGCTTTTTGCTACGTTTGACCCAGCGTATATTTGGAACTTCATGACAATAATGTTCGAGAAATCCTGTAAAGCTGTAAGTGCCTACCTGGGTTATTATATTTATTGCATAATATTTTAATAAATTGAAATGTTGAGCTTATATTGTTAGTACAGGGCAATCACAATTGGTTTTAATTTTTGTCTAACTGCTCTTAAAAACAATGAAGTGGTTCGTTTTTTTGAATACACCTACCTATACGAGAAATGCATCTACCTAAACAGTTTTTTAAAGTTGTGTTCAGTTGCCTGTTTTTCCAATTCTTTATAAATGGTAGGTAGAACTATTTGACTTTTTTCAACTTTAAACAAATAATGATGTTCATATTCAATTGAATTTGCACTGCCCTTGATAAACATATTAGAAACAAGAATTTCAAACTAAGTTTAATTATGCGGTGCTTCTAACGATTAATTATCTGAAATAATAAAAAACTTGTTTCATTTTCCTTGGTGTCGATATTTATTCTTCCAAATATCGATATTTCGGGAACCACTTGTTTCCTTCATCAGTGCTAACGTGTTAAAAGGTTTTTTCTACCCACCTTAAAAGATTCGTTAACCAAAGTAGGTACTTTTTGTGTTAAGCAAATTTATTATGGGCCCCGTTGCATGCACTGTCATTTTTGTATAAACAGGAGTTGAACTACTTGATGCCTTCTTAAATATCGTCTATGGACCTGGAGTTTGAGCACATGCTACAGATGTTCAGTCAGGTTAAAGTTTACCGATTGGGAAGGCATGTAGAGTCAGTGCGGGACATTATACAATAAATATTCTCGTGCCGAGACGGAAGTGTACTTGGGTTTGTTGTCCCACTGGAAAACAAACGATTGTTATATGCCTAAGGCGACATTTTATAGCAAATTTAAAAATAGCACAATAAAGTATACTTCTTTTTCATGTTATAATCAATAAATGACAATCTATCCGCTGTGGTCGCTTTGAAGCCCCAATTTAACGCCATCATGCTTGACGATTGTATATATGTTGCCAGTTTTAAACTCCGTATTGCCTTGTCTGTAGATATATTGCTTTCTGTTATTTTATTTTACTTATTTACTTTTGCGAGATCACATTTGAGAATACTAAAAGTATAAAATTTTTATAGCACGCTTTTTCATGAAGACAGGCAGTTTTTTCGGTTATTTTCGGAGATTAAGATTTTGTTCTGGCTGGGTGGCTGTGAAACTTTCCTACCTAAAATACTGCACTCTAAAGTGAACCTCGAGGTCGCGATTCGTCCTAATGTCGTTGAGTTTTTGAACCGACTTTTTTGTGAATTGCGAATGACGTTGAACTGCCAGCTTTCGTAGTGGTTCTTTCCACTTTAGTGGGTTATTTTATACCTTTTATGACGTAGTCGACTGCATTCACCAAAGCCGTTACCTTGCTTTATGATTTTACGGAAATTTTAGTCTATTTCATGACTTAAACTAACAGGTCGGGAAACCGAAAGCTGGACGCTTCAGGTATGAAAGGTTTTGTGTATTTCTTTTATAAAGACATTTGCGTGTGAATTTGTCCATTAGTACGTAACACGTAATATTCGCATATATTATGTGAGAATATTCACTTTCGGGTGATATTGACATTCAAAATCTTGAATTTTTAAGGAAGTGACAACTTTGATCTATTATAACTTTGTTAGTAATAGTGCGATTTCCACCAAACTTGGCAGGATTATGCTCTATGTTATAGCTCATAGTACTGCATTGTGGTGTGGTTGAACTTAAGGGGCGTTCTGCAGCCAAGTACTGAAAATTATAGTAATATATTATTATTAACTTTATTTGAAGGGATATCGGTATGGAAGATATTTCGGAGCCTAACCACCATATAGTGGCAGCCCCTTGCTTTTTTTCAGATTCTTCAGTTGGTCAGTTTCTGATCCGTTAAATAAATGATCATGTTCGACCCCCCGAATTCCCCGCCTTTCCAACCAACGTCAAAATTAAAACCAATTTGGAAAGCACTAACCGAGACCTTTCATTTGATACCCCACATGACTCATTTGGTCAAACAAATTTACATCCCCTTTTGCATGTATGGGGACCTCGCTTTAAATTCAACGTAACCACCAAATTTGGTGTCAATCACTCTTACAGTCTCCGAGAAAAATGCGTGTGACGGACAGATAGGCAGTAAACCGATTTTAATAAGGTTTCGTTTTACACATCTTACTTAACGGGCAGTGACAATTCGTTGCAACCCTCCCTTGTGTAATCACTAAGAAGTTATGGGTGACCAGAAGGCCCTCATGGATAGGGGTTCAAAAGATTTCTGATGATTGTAGCCATTAAAATCAGATTGAAGAGCTAAATCAGAGCTTTCCAGCTGCATCTTAAATATTAAACCACTTGCGCAGCATTGGTGAAAAATAATTGAACATAAAAACCACATTTTGTTATTTTCTTTTTTGTTTAGAGTTAAAAAAAATTCAAGTGGTTTGGGTACAATGAGGGAGGTGAGTCTCTCCATAGTTCTATTATGTATAAACTGTTAAAAAGCAGCAGTTGAGAATAAATGAATACAATTAACCAATGTTAATAATTTTTTCAGAATAGATGCATTATCTATGTAGATATTTATACAAAAAGTCCAAGTGGCTTGAATTTGTTTGAGGGTAGTTAGAAAATATTATAAGGGTTGTATCATTTGTGAATGCAGTATATAGATCGAAATCTAAAAATATGGAATCTATTTAATTTGATTGTTTATTTTAATAGGCTAATGAACCATCATCAAAACTATCACGGAATATTCGTGGAACATTCCAGCAACAATTATCTTCCTCGGGCAGCAGCAGTCATAAATTTCAATCTGTTGTTGGATGTGGAGATCCGGGACTGATTGAAATTTGCTATTTGACTGAATTCTTGCTAGAAACAATCTCATTAGAAATGTATACCGAAACAACACGTGTTTACTTGCCAAAAGTTTTCTTAGCCATTACGCAAATGTTGACAATTCATTCGGAGAATATGACGCATGAAGAAGTTACTGCCTCGCTTAAATTATGTATGAAAATTGTTTCTAGAGTTCAACCGATGATTACGTAAGTTCAAAACACGTCATAATTATCGATTTGAAGATATATGTAACATTTTTATATTTTACTAATTCATAGAAGTCCAGTTAAAGTGGCGAAAGTATCAACCAAGAAGCAGCATGCGGAAGAAGCAATTAACACTATTAGCAATAAAAATAGTAATGTAAGTGGTGGCGATTCAGGTAGTGCGCTAGAAAAAAGTAAATCGGATTCAAAGCTAAACCAATGCTTATTTGATGACGAGCCTATTCGGAGATCAAATTCAAACCAATTCATCGATAAGAAAAGTCCGAAGAAAACGAAAAAAGCTAAATCATATTCAAAGCTTCTAGAGTTGGATAAGGAGGTAAGCTAGATTGTAGTAAATTGCTTCTAGAAATGGTGGTAGCATACATCAGTGGGTAGGAACTGGGCTAAGAAATATAGAATCCACTAGACACTAGGCAAACATTTCTTTAGTGAGTGTTTTTAAAGAAATCGTAAAAAAATGTATATTGTTCCATTGTACAATGGAATTTAGGCAATCAGATCCAGCTCCTTATATTTGAGTATTTTATTGAGCAAAAGGAATTTTTATAATTTCTATTATTCTTTTTGGTAAACTTTCATACAATTTCGTAGTATATTTTCTCGGAATCTGGCACAGTGCAGAGGTAGTAGTTGTTCCTAATTCTTTTGCGTCTTGATTTTTGTTTTTGGATTTAGCGTAAACGATTGGGCTTATACGACCCTTTCAATAATATTCGGTTTTGGAGACCTTGCTGAGAAATCGAAAACTTCATTTTGATTCTGCTGAAAGTAGTACTAGAGTAAAACCTTTGCAACGTGAGCCGAGCACATTACTCTTCATGAAGCATTGTCTTATATCGGGAGCTGCTTTTTTTCAAGCTAAGACCTCTTCATTGTATCCTATAGCAGCCCTAACCATTACACTTCCGCCACCGTGCTCTCTTGCGCGATATGTTTGCTTCTTTCTTAAAACCATGGGAATGATAACTGAAATCGATTGCTCGTCGCGATCGAACGTTTTTTCGTCCATTAAAATTACACGACACCGCTTTTACCAGCGCAAGTGACCTTTAAGAACGACCATTCTGACTATTCAAAAGATGTTGTTCACTGCAATATATGGCACTTAACATAAGATACTTTGCTTGTGCGGTAATGTCCATCTTTAGTACTCATGTCCGCCTTAGATACTAATCAGGAATTACAATTCTTAGTTGTCCTCTTGACCTTTTCTTGCCATAATTGCCAGGATCTGGAATAAAGTTACGAGGCACACATTCGCTTCGCAACACAACACGAGCAATTTTCGTAATGCGTTTTTCTTCGTCGTGGTAATTTTTTGTAATATTCAATTCCTTGGTAGTCGGCTGCTTTGCTCTACCCATTATCATGAATTCTACACAAAATTAGTTAGAAATCGGCTTCAACTATTGCAAAACAATTGTATAAAGACTTTTCGTGTTTTTTAAAGAGCAAATATTCACATCCAATTAACCAGAGAATGTTTTTTTTGTGTTGTGTTACCATTTTTCCGTACCTGAAATTCGACTTTCTATTTAATTACTCGTAAACTCCTAAGGAGCATGTAATGTCCTGCGATCATTTCAGATACATATACAGCTTATGGAATCTGAATTATTATTTTACGGTTTATATTTAGGGTGATTCATTTGGACATTTCTTTGAGTATAGTTTTTTCACAGATTATGCATGACTCGTATCAAACTGCCGTGTCACTTTTATTCAGTTTTCTTTGACAAATCATCATGAAAACTTTGACACCGAGGTAACGCTGATCAAAATTGTTCAGTTGTGCTACGAAAAGCAAAATTCAGCGCGTCCACCACGCCTATGCGCCTATGATTATCTAAAAGGTCCTTTGCTATCCCCACGACTTCCTGAGACGCCGGCATTCCTTCTTCAGCGTTCTACGCCAAGTGCCCTTGGGGCGACCCAATGGTCGGCCATCTTGGGAGAGTGGATTCTTCTGTATGATGTTGCCAGCAATGCATTTGTCGCCCCTTTTTAACGTGTGATCTATCCATTGTAATTTCCGCTTCCGATCACATTACGTATGTGCCAGGCCTGTGTGCTGACCAAGTTTTTATACTGATGCCACGTTTTGTACTTCAAGGATGAACTTGAGTGGGGTTTTCGGGTTAATTTCTAAAATATGATAATATATCATTATTGATTTTATTTATGTAAATATCGGAAGGAGGTGTATTTTATTTCATATGTCAATATTGTGACTATTTTCAGATTTTCCAGTTGGGTACTTCTGAGAAACGGACCTCTTTAATTTTTTGGGGCTCCCCTCACTCCCCTACTTTCCATCCAGAGTCAGTTTGGAAAAAATACTAATTGTGCCCTTTCATTTGATACCCTAAACGGCCACACTCTGTGAAAAAAATTGTGCAACCTCCTCCCATGTATGGGGAAGCCCCCCTCTTCCCTAAAACTCAACAGAAAATGGTGCCAATTGTTTTATGTAAAGACACAGACCACACGTTTTTACCACATTTCGTAACAATAGTTTCAGCCGTTTCCGAGCAGAGAGAGGAGGGCAGACATTGAATCGATTTAAATCGATTTTAATAAGGTTTTGTTTACCACAAATGAATCAGTCCATATAATCCAATGACTAAATACTTGAAAGTTGAACCTCTCTTGTTACCTTTTGCAGATGTACTATTTGAACATGGATAATTATGGTCGCCTGTACGACTTCTTTGGGAATCCTAAGTTCAAAACTTTCCTGTATTTGCTGCTTTTAAACCATCGGAGCTAATTGTTTATTGAGTGTAATCTGTGTTCTTATAATATCATCTCCACGGTTAATGAAATCTAATAAATGTTGTAATCCCTTGACTTTCTTCCCGAAAGGTATTCAAGGTTATTTCTCAGCCGGTAGTGTTGGTAATTATTAAAGGAGATTGCCGCCCGCTGCTTTTGCATTTAAATTTATTTCAAAGTACTGCGGCAACATTGGAACTATATTCTCTCCAACGCAATTGGAATCAATATTAGTATTGAAGCGGAGTCCACCTAAACCCTCATCGTATATTGGTAGTTTTTTTCGGAAACCAAAATAGCATCACTTTTTCACTTGGACACCTCTAAAAGATGAACTTACAATCAGCATAATTGAAAATTAATGTTCGCCGGTTTGTGTACCACGACATATCACAGGTAGTGTTATCATATCTGAAAGATAAGATAGATGCATTTAAAAGCCTTGGGGTACGTGTTTCTTCAAGTTTTTTCCATAATGTCCTGAATTACATGCACATTTCCAAGATAGAAATTTCAAAGGATCGTAGTAAACATTTACAAAGGCACGGAAATACTGCGCTACAAATATTTTGTTAGCAATTAGGCCATCAGATGTGAAGGGACAGACCATCACCTAAAGAGGTTGATTGTTAACTTGATTTTCAAATATATTTGATCTGATGAGGTTGAGTCAAAGACTTTTCGCAGAATGCGATATGGATGTCTACTCGCCTTTATCAGAACAAAGTAATACATACATACATGCTTTAAAAAAATTACTTTCAGAGCAACAAGTGGTCCCAAAAGAATTATTATTATTTTCAGAATTGAGTCATCCTTTTCCCTCTTTATTAAATAATATGCGGTATAATGTGAAAACTATGTCAAATATAGTTCAGCATTCATATTGAATCAGTAGTGTTAGTCATCATTACATTCAGATTTGTATTTTTATCGTTTTGCAATTCAATTGCTATTGCAGTCTACGTCCCAAAAACTGTTCATTGAATTCAAGAATTTGCGAGATATCCCTAAGGCGAATTAAACAGTTTTTGCTAACGGATTTGGTTAATATTTCCATTTGCTTGTTTAGGAGTACTTTAAAAAGTTTTAGTGGACATGTTTTTTCTGTGTGAAAACTTCATTGTTCATAATGTGATGCGTTAATACTACCTGAAAAACAGTCTCGTTGAAAGTAATTATAATTGTTGGTACGACAATCTAATTGAATCTGGGGTCTGAAACGTGTTAGACCGCGTCAACAATGGAATGGTACACTGCAGGACTAAAGTACACTGTAGGAGGCAATGTGGTCAGCATTGCGTCCCGCGATTATTACACTGATTCAATGTAGATACTCATTCACAGCTGAGCATACTGGTATCCAGCATCCCGTCGCGTGTCGATACAAATCCCTCTACCACCAATGAGATTTGAACCGCGACTTTCTGCTACGGAAGCCAAGCGACCTAACCACTGGACCATTCCTTTATCATCTAATTGGAAGTTGTCCTGAGGAGTTTTGAGAGTGTGCCCGTTTTTAATAAAAGGAAGCAATCGACGTCTCGTTACGATTTATTTTTCTATGACCATTTTCCTATGTCCAATGTCGGTCTATCGAAATCTTCGTCTTCACTTTTTTGGTAGAGTTGCGAGGACTTATTCATCCTTTGATTTCTAAACTGATCAATGTATAACCCATGTCGTCAATTATGTCTTCCCATCTATTTTGCGTCTTTTCAAGTTGTGTGCCTTCTATCTTGCCTCTGAATAATCTTTCGGGAATGCTTCGCCTTCCGGCCCGGTTTTTTCTCCTGGTCGTACCATAATTGTCTGAATCACAGTTTTGCAGCTTGTCGGTTTTGCTTTCCTGTCTACAATTTTATTTTTTAATCTTGAAAATGAGAGATAATATGTTTCGTAAGCAATCATGATCCTTTTGTTGACCTCCTGCATTTTATTATGGCCCTATTTAATTGTCGAACTTAAATATGCGAAATTGTCCACTTGCTAAGAGTTGAAATCGTTCAATAAGACATTTTGTCCAATCAGCTTCTTTTACTGGTTTGTATCATAGGCTCAGTCTTATCCTTGTTTATTTTTATTCTGAACCCTTTCTCCTACTCGTCATCTTTGCCAGGGTTCCTCGGTGCCAAGATATATATTATCCGCATAGGCCACTATTTTGGGTGATCTATACTGCAATGTTGTTTTCAAGTCTACTGGCAATTTCCGGTTGAAGTAGTTCAATGCGGTGTTGAATAATGTTTGAGCTAGACTAACGCATTGCTTCCGGAATCTGTTCCAAAACGTCCTCTGATTCTGCAGCTTTGCTTCAGTGGTCGATTGACGCTGGCTCAGTATAGTATATCTATTTGAAGTCCATGGAAATTTGAAAAATTTTCCAACCATTTTCCATTTTCCCTAGTTACCGCCAGCTATCTTTCTGATGAAAGGCTCCTGTTTTCTTCTCTTTGTAACTTTTTTTTGTAAGTTCATCCTAGCAGTGTTATCTTATTTTATATTTTGCATTGCATAGAGGACGGTATCGCGCATAATACTGGTAAATTTCATGGAAATTTGGCTATTAGTATCAAAGTTATATCAGTTCAAACTTATCAGTTGCACGCGAATTCCCTGCATCTTAAGCTGTGCAAATAAGATATCTACTTCTCCCCAGCCCTTTTTAAGGTTTACTGTCTGTTCGGCCGTCTGTCTGTCACAATCATGTCCTCAGAAACGACTGTACCCTACCCTATCCCTACTGATACGAAATTTGGTGGAAAGGTGGGAACTGTGGATACTCTTGCATATAGTGAGTAACATCGTTCTAATACGTAAAGGAGGGGTGCTATGTTTTTTTTTTTCACCGAATATAGCCATTTTGAGTTTCAAATCAAAGGTTTCGACTAGTTTTTTTCGAAGCAGATATTAGTTTTTACCACTGGTTGCAAAGGGGAGAAGTTCAGGGCCCGAAAAGAATTAATTATTTCAAGGAGCCATTCTCAGGAACTGCCCCACCTGAAAATCAGAAAAATTATGGTGTTCCGTGCACATGGTATCTAGGCTTCAAAATGTTGTCATGATTTCTGCTCAAATAATAATTTAATAGTATATTATTATATTTTGAAAATTTACTGCTTTCATTTTTAGATTTGTGCAGTGAGGTAGACTTTAATAGGAAGCATTATACTCGAATGGTTGGGTGAAATCCTACTATTAACAAAGTTAGAACAGTTCTCGTGAGAAGTATCCTACGAAATAAAATGTCAGTACCATATCAAATTGACTATCGAGTATATTCAACGCATATACCTAAATTATGAGGTATATATAGGTGGAACCATTGTGACCAAACATTCTTAGATAAAAAAACAGCAAAACCCATACATGAAGCGTTTAGCTTCTGGTTAAAATATTTCGGTTCGACAACCAGAATGCCTGCTTTCTCGAACTTGGGAGAAAATTTCAGTAAGTGTAGTGGTAGAAAATACGAATCTGGCGTCGGATTATCATTGACGGCTGTCACAAGCCCCGGCTTGTAATCTGGAAGCAGTTAAGCACCTTAACTGCAAAATTCCGGATCAGGTTAATACGCATCACAATTGTATAGTACTATGTACGCAACAAAGACTTCCGATATAGAGGAGAAGAATGTTGCCTAAGGATGACATTGTGATCACAATGGGTTATCTGATTGTCATGGCGGACTCTGACAATCTCTTGGTTACCATAACAGCAATGGTGGAAAGTTTTGAATTTCTGAAACATTCATCACCTCGTCATCTGTGGCAGTCTGCTTAAATAGAGGGGTCTGCCAAAAGTCAGTTCGTTTTCGATTGATCGGTAACGAACATCTATTCAAATCGACCAAATCGCTATGAATAGTAGTCTTTTTCGAATATGCGTAAGAAAGAGATGGTGACATCGGCTTCGTAATGGACCATCTTCTGATGGTCGTTTACCTTCGTTTGAATGTCGGTACTGCATCTACTCACAGGAGAGAAGAGCGTCGGTCCTCCAAATACTATACAGGCCATCTCCGCAATCTTCTTGCTACCAAGGCGTCGTAAACTTTAAACAACCCGCCCGAGAATACTGCCTGCCATTAAAAATACCTTTGTCTCTGGAGTTGTCGGGCAAGTTTCAGAAGGACTTTACAAGACCTGCCTGATTGCGGAAATGTGGAGGCGGATCGATAGACGTAAAGGCCTGAGGGCTTCCTTGCTAACTGCGAGCGGAGTTTCATTGATAAGGGAGCAAAAATTGATGAAAATAGCATTTCTCCATCGTATACTACCTCATGAAAGCCTGGTTCCGCGAGGGTCATTAACGACAAGGTCTTCATTCACGACGATGAGTAGCTGAGTGTATGGAGCACTTTATCACGATAGTTATTTGTTGTTGAGCGCCTTGCCAGGAATTGACAGAGATGAAGCGTAGGGGATCTCAAGTAAGGGTTTATGAGAACCATATATAAAGTAAATTTGCTCATAAAATTTCTACTCGAATCTTGCTCTGGAAAATTTTTAATCCACGGCGCCTAATGGTGATAGTTATTCTAAACCAAGCAAAGTAAGACTGAATGAAAACAATGAAAAATAAGTTTGACTACTCGGCGTTATTCTCGCCAAAATTTGATTTTGACCAAAGATGGTTGAAGCAACTCTTACCTATTGTTAATTTCAGTCCGTGACACCTAGCGATTTTTTTATTTGATTGTTGATAGTTCAAAAGACTACATATATTAAAAATTTATTTTCATAAAAAATGTGTACTGTGCAACTACAAAGATTATAAGATGTGGAATCCAGACAGCTTCACTCTGCGATAATAGCGCAATTTTCTTATTTTCGACGAAATGTCGATTTAAAATCAAGCAGTCAACTCCAACTCCGCCATAAAAGCATATATTTGTAAGGGCTTTTGATTATTAGTAATTAGGGAAAATACGTTAAATTAAACATACCAGTCGGTTAAATTAAAAAAAAAAGTGCTACTATTGTCGCCGAGCATATATAAAAGCTTCTTTTACATATGTTATATTACTCTAAACATTTTCACTCACTCTCGCCCCATCGGCATTCTTTGTAATTGAAAACAAACTTTTTTTGAAGCTAATAAGCGCTGGCACCTGTTTTTTACACCAAAACATGGTTTTCTGATTTTTTCAGATAGCTCCAGACACGGGACAACCTACGATACCATCATCTTCCTCCGACCTAGACACCCCTACTAATGTGAAGAAGCTGAAACATAAAAAGACGTCACCATATATGAAGCTAAAGTCTAGTCCAAAACGCGAACATAAAAATAAGCGTTCTTCAGATCACTCAAAGCAAAGTGAACCTCACTCACCGGATAGTTCTTCCTTGCCACCCCTTACCCCCGAGACTCCCACCAGTAGAGCCGATGGCGGCGAAAATGGATCTGAAATCGATGATGAAATAAAAGAGGTCACGGTTCCTCAACGGGAAACTTCAATGCAGGAGTATTCCATTTTAGAGAAATGCATAAAACAATATGAAATATTCTTTGAAGTTTACCTCACACGACACGTCTTGCAAATCAACTTACCACAATTTATAAGTTCATGCTCAATAACAGTAAGTCGGGTGTCAGACAGCTCAAGTCCCGATGAACTTAACAATATTTTTGAAAATGAAGCCGTGTATGAAAACGGCTGTATTGAGCGATTGAGAGAAATTGACAAACTTTTCGATACGTTAAAAATAAATTTAGTGAGTAGAACAGCACAATTACATTCGCTGCTGAACAAATCCATCGTGGCGGAATCAACTAGTGATCTAAGTGACCTGGAGTTTAAGGATTGTGTGTCGAGCACTGAACGATTGGACTCATGTGAACCGAGAATCAGACAATTCGACGATTCAGTTGAAAAGGCAGTTGGGAAGTTAATGTCATTAAAGTTAAATGAACAAGCGAGAAATTGCATAAAGCTCGCATCCAACTTGTTGGTGGAAATGTCGACATTCCCTAACTACAATCAGAATCTAGTTCTGCATCACGGAGGTAGGTTTTGTCTCTCTATTTTGTCGAATTTTTATTTGAATAGTCCTCAATCAATTTTATATAAGAAAACCTGAAATGAAGTATATTCATTGTTTGCAATCACCCCCAAGAACTTGTACTAATTCAAAATGACTACCCCCCTTTTCCTAGATTTGGACATTCCTAGTTGGCTAAAAGTATTGACTCTCGTCTCTTGTTACACGCGCAACGATAAAGAACTGCAACTCGCTTCAATATCCACGCTTTTCGATCTGATTAGGTAAACTCTTGTTTATTTCCCTTTCACTATGTACGGAATTACAAACAAAAATGTTTATTTTTCAGTTTGCTAAAGTCTCAACTTGAGCACAGTACCAGCCCAGGCGTCACTTTTGTTGTTATGCTGCCGTTGCTGAAATTTGGACACGTTAGTTATATTGAACACAAAACTCGGATTTTCCAACTTATTTGTTCAGTTCTTTGGGACTACTTGGGCGATCCCACTTTGGATCCAATGCAGACGAGCTCACTTCTTTACCAACTCCATAATTGTCTCGAAAGTGGACTAGTCGAAACAGTGATTGGAAATAGGATGTCAAATGCTCACAAACAATTTTGTGATGATGATCTTGTTAGTTACTATTCTGAAAATAACACAGGTGGTCTTAAAAGGCGTCTACCTAGTTACAAATTAGAGCGACTGGGTGACATTCGCGTTATGTGTACAGAACCTACAACAATCGCGTGTAACGTCCAGCTAAGTGAAACCGAATCTAAGAGCTTCAAGAAGTTCGAGCTACTCTGGCATTTAGGTCGTGACAAGCAGTTTTCCAAAGGTTTCGAAAAAACGTTGCTTAGAGTACTAGATATTCTGTCCTTGCCGTATTATATATCTGTCCGGACCTTTGTTACAAAATGGTTGCAGGAGTCATTACTTAGGGGAGATTTAGATCGAGTACTCAAACCTTTAAATAAAATCCTCTTATCATCAAACACAAAGCGAATAGGTGTTGTTCACGCTCATCTTATTCGGAAAGATATGGATGAAAGTCAATCAGATACAGCGCTTAGCCGCGATATAGATGATGAAATGGATACTATCAGCGATCGAGATGTTTACGCAATCAGCTCAGAATTCGGAACTGTAAAGTATCATATGGACACGACCCATAATAAGAAACGCAGTCCAATTCGATCGCTTCAGAAGAAGTTTTTCGGAGTAACTTTGGGAAACAAAAACAAAACCTCCAATTTCGTAAGTGATAAAACGGCTTCACTTACCGAAAGCGACAGCAACATTGGACTCATAATAAACCCTTTGGATTTGTCATCTGACGTGGAAGCGGGCGATTCGGAGCTAGGGTCACTTAGTAGTAGTGCTCCAAATAAAATCGAAAGTACACAGCCAACAATGGAGGACAGTGAGAAAGGTATACATTATAGAGTATAATCGTTGGTGATATATATTTTGATGATTGTTTGTTTAGACCGACATGAAGACACGGCTCAGCATGAATTTTGTTCATCATGTGATTCAGATCAAAGTTCGACAGAAACTGAATCTGAAAGGCGGGAAAATAGCATTGAAAAGGAAATAATATCAACTTCAAATGATATCAAACGGTTTGTTGGAGATTGCGAACGTGTGTCTGAGGTATTATCTGAGCATGATCGAACGAAAAACCGAAAGACATACCACGTAAGTTGCAACCTTTGGTTCTTTCTAATGTATCTCAGTTGAAAAACAACATTCCTTGTAACTGCTGACTTTAATATTTTTTTTTGGTCTACAGCTAAATCGGGCATCTAACGGAACTACTGACAAACAGGAGCTCTCATCTTTAGAAGGTAATGGAAGTCTAGCATCAACTCAAACGTTTGAGGAATCACACCCTGCGGATGAATACTTTAGTTCTTCGTCCAGCACAGAAACTGTTGAGCATTTTGTTAGCGACTTAATAGAGCAGGCGGCTGAGAAATGTGATAAAAAGTTAAAATCGAAAAGTCCGCTCCCAGCGAAAATCAAGAATGTATTGAAGGAAACGAAGAAAAGTAAGAAGTCAAATGACAAAAAGCGTAGTAGTTGCATTTCAAAGGCTTCGACAGATAGCAACGGCAGTGTGATAACTTTAGATAGAAGTCTCAACGAAGGAATTGGAATTTCAGATTCTAATTATTCGAATAGCGAGAATGAAAGCGAAGTGTTTGATGAGAAACCTAAAACTGAGGAGAATATCTCGAACAAAGAAGAGCTGGATGCGAGGAAGAAATCTCTGAGCTTATTGGATAAAGAGGCATTGGAGAAGAGTAAGCAAAATGTTGAGATACTAAGACAAAATGTATCGATGGATGGGAATGGCAAAAAATATCTGAAACGAAAAATATCCGAGGAAAGGAAACGTCATTATGACAAGGTAAAACTCAGCCTTAAAAATTAGTTATATTTTATATTATGATATTGAGATGTTCTAATTTAAACTATTTCATTTTAATTCAATTACAGTTACATCCATTCCATACACACATGCTTTTATACTTCGATGTGTATGACACAAAACAAACTTTATATGCATTCCAAACATTACGCAATATAATCGCTTGCGACACGAGGACATTCTTATGCCTCTCTATTACTACGTCAATTCCAAATGACACATTGAAGCATCTACTCATTCGACACCGCAAAAGCATTTTTGGCAAAGGATTCTCCGGGAGCATTTTGAATACCGAATTCAGTCAAAATTACCGGGGTTGCATGTATCTGGAAGCGTTAGTTACGATTTGCCTATATTACGCTCGTAGCTTCTTCCAAAAGAATTCCAATGAAATGAATAAACTGCCAAACTCTGCAGATATTGAAGGGAACTGTAAAGTGCAATTAGCCAGTATTGAACTCCTCACTCTCATTTGTATTGAACTTATTGAAATTGTTCGCGGAATGGGGAAGGGCTTAGCTTGTTACATTGCAGATTTAATGGCTAAGTGCAAAATGCAAAAAATTATCTTGCATTGTGTTAATTCATCGGTTCTTGCATTTTCGCCAACGAAAAGTCAAACATTAACAGAACAAATCCTCGCATTTAATAGTCCGGGGGATGAAAATCTGCATGCGGAAACGTTGCAGGTCGAATTGTTGCGATTGCTTATGGCTGTGATTAAACTAGAGTACGAAGTAAAATTATTGAAAAGCGATGAAAGTACCGCAGGAAAGAGTGGCGCAGATGGAAATGTGCCAGCAGCAAATACGAATTCGAATTCCCCCACGCGCCTGACAAGTGGAGTCATCAATGTGAAGTATTTACCTAACAGTTTGATAAGTCAACAGCCGATGTTCTTGGCGGCAGTATTAAGTGCATTGCAGGTAAGTGTACAGTTTTAATTTATTATATATTTATGAATTTTTGGGAGAAAAAAGAACTACGGCTTCTTGAAAATTATTGTACCTAATTTAAGTTTCAAATTCCAAAGAAATTTCTGACAGCAACTTAACGTATTACTTTATGATGGACATTCTGTAAGCGTTTGCAGCTATCACTGAAGCATATTTTTTGCCACTGTTCCAATACAATCATATATTCGATAACATATGACGTCCAACTAGAATCCATCACCTCTGATGGTATGCACAGTCATTCAACTGACAGGCAAAGAACAAGCAAGCAATAAGCGCTAAATTTATTTTCACAATTCCTTGTTTTTCGTGTGTTCTTCATCAATGATGAAACATCCCCTTCTCAATGACAGCACAATGTGGGCCGTAATAAAAAATAATTCACCAATGTAATAAACAGAGAAAAAAAATGTTTACAAATGAAGTCAATTGAAATTTCTCATCCGCATGAAACAATTTAAGAGGTAGGAAAAGAATCTGCCGCGTATTGAGTCTAATGCTAGTCCAATTTCACGAAATCTTTATAACATTTATGTTTACGTATTTCATATATCTCCTATGAATTCTTTAGGATTGTTGCATCAACTTAATTTGAATGTGTGAGAAATTGAGACATTCTGCAACGCGTGAAAGAGGAAATGACTGTTGTTGTCCCGAAAAAAAGGAGTCATGTTTTTACAGTATTTGGAGGACTATTGCATATTCCTAAGAACTTATATCTTGAAAGCTGCACCTTGCCAAAGCTGATGAACAACCTAAAAATCAAAAACCCAAGTGGCGGTTAGGTAACCTTTTCAATATGATCAATCTTTCCAAGCTAGGTGTTAGCCGATGCGTTAACGGATGAAATCTAATTTCGGCACACACGCCAAATCGAGGTTTTTTTCTGCTTCTGCAATCTTTCTTCCGTTCGATAGCGGAGTCGACTCATCTAAATCGGGTTGCCTACTACTATTCTTAACTGTAGGTTTCTTCTAAGCGAAGTCGAGTCATATCAAGCCATTCCTGTTTGGGTCTACTATTGGGTCATTTCTCAGCGATTTGGATGTGCAAGCCAATCTTAGCTAGTAAGTTCTCGTCGTCGCGGATTGCCTACGTAATCATAACGTCGTGACGGACATGAACCAGCACTTAGAACTATAGGGGGTGACAGGACGAAGGACACTGTGATACATTTTGAGTTTGAGACAGCCGCTGATGCGAAGCCGACTGCGAAGTACGCCAGGTGTGGAACGCCACTTCGTCCAAGTTATGCTGATACGTGAAGCAATTTAATATTTGTGCTTATCTGTGCTCTAATTATCGCACTTTCAGGACAGAGGTCCTTCTTCGAAATATTAACAACCATCCCACTCCATTCACATCTCAGATTCCCAGGGATTACTAATGAGTGGAAGCAGTATTCAGCAGGGACTGTATATTTGCATGATAGGGTGGCTTGTCGTGTCATTTACAAGAGACAGAACTTCATTGACTGTTATACGTCTCATCGTGAATGAGAATCCTACCGCCAGCTCTCTTCACGAGATCGTCGAAAAATGTATCAACAATCACTTGCAAGCTCTCCCATGATGCAGTATCCAATAGCGTAATCGTTTTTATTTGAGACAGCTTTTGTTCACCTGACGAACACAATGGTGGAATACCTTTTGTCAAGCCGTATACTGGTAGGGCAAAGGAGTTCCAGCGCAGCGGATTGACCTTTGTTCGGAGCCATCAACAGAGTTCTCAGCTCCCTACCTTGATCGATTCGCCTACACCTCTCTCCAGTCAGTCAGGTATTGTAATGACCATCAGAAATAGTCCCTTTCGAGGCCGATGTTAGCACAAATGCTACTGCTGACGGTGATACGGTGCACCTGGTAAGATGTTTATTGCTGGTCAGTCCAAACTTAACTGACTTTGTGGCAGCTCCTGTACTCGAACAGTGTACCACCGATGACGAAGCAATAAAAGTTACAGAATTCTACAAACTTTCATCGTGATGTTAAGGTGCATTGATTTTGCGGAGACTGTTAGAAAGTGGTGGCGTCTAATAAGAATATTGTGGCTTTGCATCTTACTATTTCCACTATAAAAAGGGGAAGTGTGACACCGGTTTAGTATGTGTAAGTTTCGGCAAAATTCACGATACTTTCGCCATCCCTTTACACTCATTTCTTCGGTTGTCGTTTAAATTTTCGATAATATGACGATTGAAGTCACCGAAAATGATGGTATAGCCAGGTTTATATGTGAAGTAGTTACCGAGGCTATTCATTATCAATATTTTATGTTTCCATACACAAACTGTTCAGAGAATTTGTCCGCACTATAAAATGTGCAAGACCGTCGGTTTCGGTAGCATTGGTCTTCGAAAAGCTATGAGAGTGTGCTTGTATGGTGGGGGAATGTATCAGCCCTTAGGTATTTAGACATTAGTGTACTAGACGCCACGACCAACGGAATATACTAGATTCGCTTATGTATCAAAGATTCATCGGTAATGGATGCGATGCTACTCTCTGTAACTAGAGTACCAAACATTTTATGTTTTACAATCAGATTGTAATAAGCACTGACTGGGAAAGGAACAACTGCCTCCCAAAATATCGATATATGCGTAACTACACCGGATTTGTTTCTATTAAAAAACACTTGTTTTTCTTTATAATGTATATAAGTTCAGATTGCCACATGAAGCCTGATTGCCCATGTCGAAGCAAAGACCATTTGCATAGCTCATAGGCTGTGTGTTAATTTTTGCCACTAAATATTTGTTCTAAAATAGTTTCTTATCTAGAATAACTGCCAGATATTTCACTTCTTCGGAAAGTTGAAAGTTTTGTGTGAAACAAAATCTTATTAAAAGCGGTTTACTGTCTGTCTGTCCTTCTGTCTGTCCATCACACGTATTTTTCTCGGAGACAGTTGTAGCGATTCACACCAAATTTAGTGGAAAGGTGGGAACTGTGAACGCTCACGCATACAATGAGTTACACAACTCTACATTGAATTTAATGGGGGAGGGGGTCCCCATAAATGAAAAAGGGGGTGTAATTTTTTTTCCATCAAATATGTGAGGCATCAAATCAATGGTCTCGATTTGTACTTTCCGAAGCCAGTCTTAGTTTTGACATTTGTTGGAAAGGTGAGGAGTGCGGGGGGTCGAAAGTTATCGTTTTTTAACGGATCCATCCTCAGAAACTACCCAACCTAAAAATTTGAAAAAAATCAATCGGCTGCCACTATATAGCGCCTAGGCTCCGAAATACACTTCATATTGATATCTGTTCAAATAAAGTTAATAATAGTATATCACTATAATTTTTAGTAATTGGCTTCAAAACACTCCTTAAGTTCATCCCAGCACCACGAACCATCACATAGAGCATAACCCTACCAGGTTTGGCATTCAAGACTAATATTCTTCAAGGCTTTGAATGCCAATATTACCTGAATGTGGATATTCTCACATAATATATACATATATTACGTGCTACGTACTAATGGGACAAATGCACACTCAAATGTCTTTATAAAAGAAATACACAATACCTTTCATACCTGAAGCGTCTTATTTCCGGTTTCCCGACTTGTTAAATAATACATTATGAGGGTACCCTGTCCTAAAACTTCGAAGACGATTGACGTAAATACTGCGGACATGCTAAGTATGTGAAAAAGGCAAAAGATGGCATTTTCCCATCAATACCAGCGGATTTTGTAGAATAGTTAAGTTGTTGGCTAGCCTTTCCAGGGATTCTTGAGGAGATTTAAAGTACATTGCTAGAAAGTCATGTCGACACATAGTCATGTCTATGGATCAATTTCGCGTAAATGTATTTAACCCTCTTTCCCCTCTCTCTATCGGTTATCGATTGTATTTCAAATAATGTTCTATGTAACTTTTTCGCCCAACCCAATGTGTCAATTGGAGCTTACTGCTTCCTACTATTCCAGTCTTCAATTTCTTCACACCAAGTCCGTATTGTCCAGATAGCGATCATCGCATATCTCAAATCTTCTCTCATGATGATGATAAGTCAATGGCGCAAAAATCGGTGCCCGGACTAGGCCTGTCTTATTAAGGAAACTCCAGACATCCCGGATTTGCGCCGAGCTCCACCAATTCGATAACCCTAAAAGCGTTCTGGGGTACTGGCCTACACCATTGACATTCGATGACCCTGTGGTGAGCCGAATAGTTTTTGTAAACTGCAATTATCTCTGTTGGATGCCAACAACCGTGTGCGGATTTCGTCATCATAGCTGATATCAGTTGTGACTTTCAAACCTAGATAGGAAAAGTTATCAATGATTTCAAAGTTTTATTCTCTTCTCTTTATTGGTTTCTGTTGACCAGTACTATTTGATGTCATTTTTGTGAATCAAAATCTTATTAGAATCGATTTGACGTCTGTCAGTCCGTCGGTCTGTCTGTCGCAATCGATTTATTCGAAGACGGTTAAGCCGATTGTCACGAAATTTGGTGAGAACATGTTGTCTGTGAATCCCTTTACATATAGCAGGTGGTGCCATTTTATGTTTAGTTTAAGCGGGGTATCTGGATTAGAACTTTTCGAAACTGGTCCCATATTTGATATTGCGTAGAACGTAGGGGAATGAGGCAAATCTAGGCCTCAAAGCACATCTCGATCCGATATCCGCACAAATGAAATTAATAATTAGTATATTGCTATATTTTAGAAACCTAGTTGGAAACCTCGCTTAAATTCATGCTAGAAGTGCAGTGTGGCGGTGATATAAGAAATAACAAAGTTTAAAGGAAATCCAACTATTATTAAGAAAGTTGTAGAAGGTAAAACTTTTACATTTGATCTTTATTTCGTGCATTCTAAAACGTGTATGACGTCATCATAACAAATCAATGCCTAATTCAGATAGATATATTTTGTACATTGAATAAGCGGTATTCAATATATGTACTGTATATGTCATATGTACGTGTTTGTGCACAAAGTAAATCGGAAATATGCGTACGATCAATTTATATACGTACATGTACAAGTATAGTTTCCGATAATAGGTAATGTTTGTTTGTTTAGGGTGAGCATAATATTTACGTCTGTAATATATTGTAGTTTAAAAAAATATGAAGGAATATTTTGGGTTTTGAACAAAACCCCTTTAGACCTGAAGCACCAGTTTTCAGTATTCTGACTTGTTTCCTTTTTGGTGTTGACATTGCTACTATGCGTTCCGTTTTGTCTTCATTTATGTGCAGGCCAAGACCTCGCGTGGTCTTGGCGATCTGGATGAAGCCAGATTATACATCTTTGGTTAACCTTTCCATATTGTCAATATCATAAGCATAGACCAGTAATTGGGTGGCCTTAAAGGGAATGGTGCCTTTCGCATTATCATCAGCCTCGCAGATCACTTTTTCCAGGGCCAGGTTAAAAAGAATGCATGATCCCCTTGTCTTGAACCATTGTTGATTGTGAAAAGTATCTAGAGTGATTCTGTCGCATTTATCTAGCCTCACACATTGGTCAGATTCAGCCTAGTCAGTTTTATGTATTTAGTTGGGATACCGAATTCTCTCATGGGCATATAGAGTTTTGCACTGGGGAAGCTATCATTGGCGGCCTTGAAGTCAAGGGAGGATTGCTTTAACTGATGGCGGCCATATTCCAATAGTTTTTCATCAATTTTCGCACTGGAGTGAAGCCAATTATGATCTGGTTATATGGGTTTATTCGGCATAACGTGATAGCTCTATAATTGCTGCACTGCATGCTGTCCGCCTTTTTATGTATGGGACAATTGATACCCGGTTGCCAGGCATCGGGCATTGATTTGCTGTCCTAAACCTTGGCCATAAGTTGATGAACCGGTGCTTGGTGGTGGTTGCATTCGTTCGTCGCATTGAATTGCCGCGACCTCCAACTGGTCGATATTTTCGTGGTTCAGTATTTTAACACAATACTCTACATTTCACTCTCATATGCCGATACAGTCGGAAATTAGATTTCCCTCTTTGACTCGGTAGGATGAGCATCGAAATGTACATATATGGCTTCATTCTACTGAGTTGTTGGTGAAACTTCCGCGCTTGTCGCAGTTGCTCCCCGTATCTCTTGAGTCCAAAGACCTGTTGGTTGTCCCTGGCTCCGTTTTTCTGCCTGTGAAGTCACTTTTCCGTCCGACAGTGTTTCATGGTAGGTCTCTGGGCGCGCCTGCGTCTTTTGAAAGGCTTGCATTAGGCGGTATGCACGATTCTTCCATTTCGTTGCTAGCTTGCATGTATCGTCGAACCAGTCGTTTCGACTTTTTTTGCGTTCACACCAACGATAACTTTCTTCAGGTGGTTGTGAAGACTATTTATCGATGCTTTTTTTCCAGAACATCTATTAGGTGCGGCTATTGTGGCATCCATTTCCTCCTTATATGTTTTACAAAAGGTTTTGCTATAGATGCCTTCTGTAATTGATTTTCAGGGGGTTAGAGGTGGGGTTGTTATTCGTACCCGAAGCGCCCATGCCAACGAGATACTGATCTGAGTTTATATTGCTGCCCCTATATGTGGCGTGGGCTATTTGGTTGAAAGTGGTCGGGTCAGGCCCCATGGCCTCATGTTTGTTCATGTGACCCCTTCCGCGCAAATCAGGTATTTCAACCAACCATTTCATGTGACATTACTAATTTAATAATTTACAGTCGCTATCATTGTTTTTTCTATGTAAGCTGTGGGAGCCAAGCTATCGCCTGAATAGGGCTCCGTCTTTACTTGGCTGTTAAAATTTCTAAGTATAATTTTGATATCATACCTTTGGCAGACTTCGAAGGTTCCTTCCACTGGTAGAAGGTATCCTTCTTCTGCTCTGTAGTCTCCTTTGTAGAGGTGTGGAAGTTAATATATGGTTACCATTTACCTTTGGTAGGGTATAGCGCATCGACTACTCCCACGCGTCATCGTGCGCAGTCCGCTGAAATGCGCTTCAACTTCTTCCAGAACTTCTCGAAAATCATAGGCCTCTTCTCTATTGTTCTGCGTCAAGTACTCCTGGAGTGACCTACTCGTCGGAAATCTTGGGAGAATCGATACCACTGTATGGTGGAGTCTTAATATATGGCCTATGCACTGCAACTGCCGCCTTCTGATCAATTCGTCAACGGGTAACTGACCTGTGCCTCGACCAAGTTCTTTGTTTGAAATAATATCAGGCATCTCGTTAACACGTCGCAGACAAGTGTTGGAAGCTTGGAGCTCCTGTGTAGCAGTGGTAATCACTTTCTATGTGCTATCCCAAAATCGTTAGCATAGAATAGTCACAATTAGATGTTGTTAGGATAACTGCATTTTTAAATTATTCGCAGCGATCAATAGAGCCTTCAATCCTTTTCGTTCGTTGATCCGGTTACATGTTTGCACAGTCAGTCAGATTTTTTGATGCCTTTTGGACGTGGCGACAGCCTACGTATCCTCCGGGAAAAGTTACTGAGGGTATCTAACTTCACATTGGCAAAATAACCCTCCTACTGTCGACCGACAACTGGAACAAATAAGCGGTTGTTGTTGGACATGGGGGATCGCAACTCTCCAACCCCAAAAGACAACTACTAAATCAGTTTAAACCCAACTGACTTTATGGCAAGGGGGGGGGGATTAATACTATAAAATACATAAATAAATATTTACACTATTCATCAGCAACCAATTCTGCTGCTCTGGAGACAAATCTGAAAACATATCCATAAGAATTTATCATAGTTCATTCCATTGGCTCCATACAATTTTTGAATTTGTGATGAACGATCGACAACGAAATGAATTTGAATGGACCGTCATAGAGGCAGATTTTAAAATGGTTCTCAAAGAATGTGTATTGCCAACAGGGCATTTTCTGTTGTTGATTTGCTCTTGTTCTGCCAAAT
Source organism: Hermetia illucens (assembly GCF_905115235.1). NCBI lineage: Eukaryota > Metazoa > Arthropoda > Insecta > Diptera > Stratiomyidae > Hermetia > Hermetia illucens. The sequence continues at coordinate 91,039,704 of NC_051849.1, read as the reverse complement.
TGCCGTTAAGAACCACAATTTTGAGCCGTATTATCATTTTTACAGTAGTTTCCTCTGTTATTTTTCTGTCACTGTATTTTTCTTAATTACGTATTGGAAGCAATGTTTTTCTTGCTTCTAATGAGGCAACGCCACTGGTCACCATCATATGTTCGGGCAAGGTATTTTTAGAGTCCAGCTTAGCATTCAATTCACACATTACGGTCACAATGTCACCTTTAGAAGCTCCTGAACTGCATGTAATTGCTCATAGAAAACATCTTTCTCCATTATATCGGAAATCTCCGTTTTTAGCACTGTAGACCAGAATCTTGCAGTTAAGACCCTGTGAGGAACCCGATCCCAAGTAGCCGTCAGAAACATTCCGACATCGGATTCGGATCTGCTACCACTTGGCTTTCAAGGGTGCAAAAGCACAGTGTCGTTAGACAGAGAGGAGTACTCTCTCAAGTTCCACTATTTCACTCCGCCTAGACCCAGAATGTAAAGCGAACATTCAGGGGACTCTTGATACTTTTAGCCGCCTTCTCATTTTTGGGGGTGAGACTAGACACCTTTCTTCGCAGTTTTTCATTAGGAAAGAACTCCCAGCGATCAATATGTGCAGGTGAAGATAGGGTTTGGTAGTGGAGCTGTTGGTGTTGGTTGAACAGGCGTTTCTTAGGTTTTACGCTCGATCGTATCAATCAACGTTTTCATCCTGAGACCTATTTATAAAATTTTTGAATCTGGCAGTGCATACGGCCCCTACTAAGCTTTTGGAAAGATGTCCAAGATATAGCGATGTTGAGAGAGGTTACTGAAAGCTAGCAAATGGAAGTATTCAAGTAATCAAGGAAAACATCGAGCAGATACCCTAAACCGTAATCAATTGTATTGGAAGTCAAACAATTGCCACTTAAGAGATTAAGGTCATCCATGCTTTTTAAGGTTTTGTGTGAAACAAAACCTTATTAGAATCGAGACGGTGTCTGTCTGTCCGTCTGTCCGTCTGTCTGTCTGTCTGTCTGTCTGTCTGTCTGTCTGTCTGTCTGTCACACCCGATTTATTCGGAAACGGCTGGACCGATTGTCACGAAAATTGGTGAGAGTATGTAATCTGGTGATCCCTTTACATGCAGTAAGTGGCGCCATCTTGTGTTAAGTTTAAGGGGGGGCTCCCCATACATGTGAATGTAGGGTGCAAATTTTTTTTTCACAGAATGTAGCCATGTAGGGTATCAAATGAAAGGTCTCAATTAGTACTTTTCGAACCTGGTTCAATATTTGATATTAGATGAAACATAGGGGAGTGAGGGTTCAAAATATGACCGACAAAGAGTGTAACAGGTCTCGTTCTCAGAACCTATCCAACCGAAAAATCTGAAAAAAATCAAAATGGTGCATCTCTACGAAATCTAGGCCTCAAAATATATCCGGTTCCGATATATACACAAATAAAGTTAATAATAGTATATTTCCACATTTTAGAAATTTACCCGGCACCCCCCCTTATGTTCATCCCAGAAGTACAAAATCTGGCATGCCTGTAACGAAGAATATAATGCACAGTTTGGTCAAGTTTGAAGAAAATCCAACAATTATTAACAAAGTTATAGGGGGTGAAACTTTACAATTTTTCGTGAATTTCGTGCACTCTACAGCCTGCATGACGTCATCATGACATATCAATTCGTCAGTACCACAACGAAATGAGTTCTTATGAATTGGGTCCCAGAGAATTATTTTGTTTTAGTTTTTTAGTTATTTGTCAGCCAGACATGTGTGTATGTAGGTATATAATATATGCGTGCTAATGAACTTTGCGGGTAGTGCCTAATTCAAATAGATATAAGAAGTAAATCGGAAATATGGGTACGATCCATTTATATACGTGCATATATGTGTACAGTATTCGGTAATAGGCAGTTTGTTTGTTTAGGGTGAGCGTGATATCTATGGCTGCAATATGTACGTATTTCTCGTAGTTTGGAAAAATATGAAGGATTATGTTGGATTTGTAGCTATACGGACAGAAAAATGTGCGTTGAAGTTTCTTCCATAAGATGAACACAAAACCTTTATACCCGAAGCGCGAGCTTCCGGTATTCCGACTTGTTTGAATATATAATGGATAACAGTCGTTTGCGGTTCATCTCAACTACCAATTACACCGACTTGAAGTTTCGTTGGACGATGTGAATAATACTATTTAGAGACATTTGTTCGTCGTTATAGAATATTTCTTGCGAGAAACGTGAAACCGTAGTTGTCATGGGATCATCATTTCAGTGATTTATATATACAAATGCATTAAAATAGAAACGGTCTGCTATCATTTACAGTGATGCTGCTCATCTTTTCCTTATTGAGAGGGGCAGCAACATGATTACTTGCTCCAAAATTTTGCTCACCACTTTAATCTTTGGATGATGAATTTTTCATTAATTTTTCGACATTTCATTTTCCAGGCCGATCATTTACGCCATCTACATCGTAACTGGACGGATTTAGTAACATCATCTCTTAATTGCTTCAGCTTTGGCAGCTTAGCCAATATAGTTATAAGTGTAGTTCATCAATTGTGCAATAATATCGATAAAATATCTGGACTTACCCTGAAGCAACAATGTAATTTTCCACCTGACTATGTAGTCTCATTGCTAGAATCAATCACAACCTTGTGTCATTATTGTCTTCTGGATAATACGCAGCAAACCACGCTCTCACATTTATTCAGTCAAGCTTACCCTCAAACAAGTGCCTCAGTACAAAGTTCAAATACCGGACAACTGCTGAACAACATTGTACATTCGTTTTTATCATCTCAATCATCGACGGAAAGTCAAACGAAAAATCCACAACAACTCGCCGCCAGGAATGCCGTTTTAAGTCATCTAGCAAGAATAGTTGCTAGCGTAGCGGCAATTTGGGATAGTGACTTAGGTCAAGTTAGACAGGTGAAACAGCAACTTATGGAGTTCCTCAGTCCAATTTCTCTACATCATGGTGCAAACTTCCTAGCAGCAGTCTCTGTCACATGGCAAGAACGCGGAGATATTTACCGTAGAGAACAAGAACGGAAACAAAATGAACGAAAAAATTCTTCGTCAGACCAAAATGTGAAAAACTACCTCCCACACGCTAGCACAGAACAGCTGAGTCTCGTGAAATTGGTATCGAGCATCCGAGTAATGCCGATGGACTCGTTTGTACAAACTTTGCATCAGGTCGTCAAGTCGCCACCTCCAATTCATCACCCGCCGGCGGGATTAAGTGTGGAGGTCAGTGCACTGGAATTGTTTTATTTCTACATGAAAAGTGCCCCAGCGCCCCAGTTAGCCGATTCGTGGAGTCCGTTGTTGACCCTGTTACGAGATGGTATCAGTCTGCCGCCACCCGCACAATTCGTCCTATTAATGTTACTCAACGAATTTGTGCAGCGGTGTCCTCAAATGCCATTCCAAGACAAGAAGGACCTAAAGGATTTACATGATGTGACGTCTCGTCTCGTGGAAGCGTTGTCAAATGTGGCCGGTGCTTGCTTAGAACAAACTACTTGGTTACGAAGGAATCTAGCCGTTAAAGAGGATATTTCACCTGCAACCCCCGACGGAAGTGTACGCGATCTAACAGGAAATCAACAGTATTGCGTGCAAGCACAATCGGTAAATTATATTAATCTACCAAACCGCTTAGACGGGGAGCAATTAATTGTATTCATTTGAAAACATATCCTTTCGACACTATTTTAGATGCTAGCGGCGGTATTAGCAAACCTTTTGGACGTCGCGTATGGTTCTCAAGAGAAGGACAAGGTCGTGACTATAATCACCACGTTGATGTACAACATTACGCCTTACTTGAAGAATCATACTATTCGCAACATTCCCTCATTTTATGCTTGTTCAAACCTGCTGGCCAGTTTGAGTGGTTATCAGGTAAAATGAAATTTATCTTGGGTTGCAAGTTAATATACATAAATGCCATTTATTCAGTACACGCGGAAAGCATGGCGGAAAGATGTCTTGGATTTGCTCTTGGATCCCTCCTTCTTTCAAATGGACATTTCTTGCTTGCCATTTTGGAAGCAAATCTTGGATAGTTTAATGACCTATGACAATACCACATTTAGAGAATTGATGAGTCGAATTTCATTGGCTCAAACAGGCAGTTTGAACATCTTCGCATCACGGGAGCAGGAGTATGAACAACGCGCTATGCTTTTGAAGCGACTAGCTTTTGTTATATTCTGTAGTGAATTGGATCAATACCATAAGTACATGCCCGAGATTTTAGGTAATGAAGTAAATTTTTCATGTTAAATTTCTCAGTTTTTGTTAATTTTCTTCTAATTCTCCAGAACAACTTGCTAACAGCCTCCGCTTGCCGTCAGTAGTTCCATCAGTGCAGGCTGCAGTTTTTCTGTTTTTCCGTGTTCTTTTGTTGAGAATGTCGCCTGACCACGTTACGTCATTGTGGCCAATTATAATTGCTGAAATGGTTCAAGTTTTCCTAGCAATCGAAGAAGAGCTTAAAACAGAATCGGATGAATTGAGGTAAGTGTTTTGCAGCGTGTGTAATTTGTGGGAGATTGGAAGCTAATCGATTGTCTTTATTCCTAACACACATCCCAAAGGAATTCTGGCAGGTTAGGCATTGATCGCCATAGATTTTTTTGGTTTGAATCTTTAGAATTTGCACAAATAATTGGATAGTCGAAATTCACTTAAGCAAATTTTTCTTTCAAGTTCAATTTCGTAATTCTCAAAATGTTTTCTGTTTATTGATTCGAAAAGATGATTTTATACATTTCTTTATCTAGTCAATTACGTCTCTCTGGTATCGATGTGTCATGGTCAGTGAACACAGGAAATGGAATCTCCTCATTGAATCATCTGGCTTGTTGGCGAAACGTGCAGCTAGAAGCCTCGAAGTTGCTGGAGCTGGGATGCGTGTTGCCTGCAACAAATTTGCCACACTTTCAAATGTACAGGTGGGCGTTTGTTGGCACCGAATTCGATGCACCCGAAGAAAAGATAGTTACTAATGGTCATATGGAAGAAGTCCAGTTGTACAGTTGTTCGGGCTACGTGCCACATGTTCGGCGAATTGCTCGGTTGATGGATTTGAAATACGCTGTTCACTCGCCGGTAAGATTAAATAGTGTTAAATTAAAAATGGCACGGTTAATTTCTGCTGATGCTTCAAACTCATCAATATTTTCAATTATAAGGAGAAATAATCCCCTAATTGTCTCTTCTTCATTTTTCCTACAGAAATCAGAGAACAAGAAGGGCACACACCTTGTGCTCACCTGCCAACAAATAACTAGTTTGCAAGATCTGTACGGTTTCTTCTCAACGCTCAGTGTCATGTCGGCTAGTCCTATGAACTTTGCCGACTGTGATAAAGAGGTGGCGAATTGCTTAGCAGAAATTGAAAGCGTCTTAGCCAGCGATTTTCTAGAGAAAATGACCTCAACTTCAAGATGAAAGTCGGCAATCGGAGGAACCAACACCACGAAGTGCTCATCGGCACTATCTACATCGTCCTCGGCCCCTTATTATGTGTGATTTTAAGGTACGCGTGCACTCGAATTCACCTCACATCTCAACACATTACGAATTCTTGTACAATTTAACCGATATCTCTAAGTAAGTGGAAATCACAACTCGAGAAACGGAAGTAGTATTTTCTGTGCAATTTCTTTGAATACATCAAATATTTCGTAATTTTCAATTTCTGAATGGTCACGTGTCAGCAGAAGCGAATTTTGTGCATTTTGGAGAAAATTCTAAATAAAATGTAGTTAGACCGAATTTTTCAATTGACTTGTTCTTTTTTCTCACGAATTAGCTCATGATATTCCTTTATCGCATTGTTCTAGTTTTAGTTTGATCTTGCTTTGTATTATGTTTTCGAGAACGTACCAATTGAGCGTTGTATGTACATAAATGTATCGGAATTAGAGAAGTGACAAATATTTTTTGTTATATGATGTAAATTTACCGTAGAGAAATATTTATATGTTATGTTAAATGAAAATGTTTTTTTTTCTTTTTCAAAGAATAATTTTTAGGTTAGCGTTAATAAACAAATAATGCATACTAAACTGTCGGTGTTTATTTTCCTTTTTGTCAATGCAATCAAATGTTATCCATGCCTGCGACGGACGACGGATGGATTTATCAGTTACAACTTTCAACTATGGTACTAGAACACGAGTTGATTTTTGGAATGTATGCAGCCATGTCAAGGACCCCATCAATGCTCGCTTTCTCCAACCAGAACAAGAGCCCCAGCGTTTTAAGTTCTCCCTCTCCCTCTTGTAACATTGTGCTATTATAGTGTCTAAAGTCAGGTACACCTTTATTACTTAGAGGCTGCTCCGGACCAGGCACGGATGCACAGACACAGAGGAGAAGGACGCTTTCCGCTAGCAATCGAATGTAGTCCAGTTGGGTTTCAACTGATCAGCAATATATGGGAAGTCAATCTGATCTGACATGATCAGCAGTTTACTTAGGAGTTGTCTTCTGGATGTGCCTAACAAGAAGAACGCTGACATCAAAAGGGATCAGCAACGGAAAGTCGCTTGTCTTCGCTTCTGCCTTTCGCAAGGTTGGAGAGTTTCACATTCAAGTTCAACACCGCTCACTTACATGATTGAGCTGTCGTTCGCCAGTGACGGAAACATTTGGCTGATCGGAAAGTAGATGGAATGTTGATAAGCGTTCGACCGCAACCTTTTTTCGGGCGTTATTCAGGTTGCCAAGCCTGACTGTGGAATCGTGAAAGTGATTGTTGATCGCTAGGAGTGGTGGGGACGCGCTCGAACTCCTATAGTGTGAGAAATTTATGAAATTGTAATGTGCGCCGATTTGAACGCGACTTTATAATTGCGCTAGTCAGGAAAGCAATGATATCAGTATCATAAACCGCGTCCCGAAAGAACTTGCAAACCATCAAACTGCCTAAGAGAAGAAAAGCCGCTGGGTTTGATGGTCTCGCCACAGAGTCCCGCAGCTTCTGCAGAGCTGTTGTAGCGTCAGCAGCTTTGTAGCATGTGCAACATTTCATTCACCTTGTCCAGTGATAATCTGATGAAGGAGTGTATTCTCTGATATGCAACATTTCTTCGTTTTCTTACGTGTTAGCATCATTCACTTATATTACAAATTTGATTTTTAAAATGATCAATTTTATTTTATCTATAACATTCTACTAGTTTGTACCTTTCGCTAAAATTCTAAAACAAATTTCCATTTAAATATTTCAAATTTTAACATAATAATTTCCTAATATTGCAAAATGATGGTTGACCCTTTGCTATATACTATTGTATTTAATCCCAACGTTTTGTTTCTGGCTTGGCGAATGGGAACTTGTGGCAATGATTCGATGCATACGGCATATGAAAATTTTACCATCGCCGACATTGAAATGAGTGAATTGGCGAGGTCGTGAAACTGTCTAATCTGATTTATGTTTGACTCGTACCGGGGTCAATGGTGGAACCTGCATTTCTTTAAGTCTTAGAATTTATTTGGATGCTAGCGCTCTCTGAAGCTCATTATCAACAAATCAATGTAGGTTTAAAAAATATAACTTTCCGCGCAAGTCTCTAGTTGCGAATGAAGCTCAAGATCGCATTTGGGTTATTTTTGCCGGTAGCGGCCGTGCGTTTTGCGCTCCTAGGGGTGTCATTCAAGTCATTTTCGTAATTGGTATCGAGGTTATTGCTCCAGTTTGCGCTTCTTGTTTCCTTTCCACTGGGGAAGCGGACGAGAGATTGAATTATCGTTCTACTGTTATGTAGGTAGTTTTGTCCGGCTTGTTTTTATAAGAGAAAACTAAAATGAAAGACTAAATATCCTTTTGTTTGTTGTTTTTTTTTTCTTACTAAAAACCAAGTCGGAAAAAACGACTTACATAACAGTAGAATTAGTAATGGCAACCAAGCTCACGTCGGAATTTAGTCAACTGCTAAAACTTAAAAAGGCGATAGCCAACACCTGTGAGAACATTCGCTTTTTGAAAATGCGTTAAATACCACGTTACCCCCAAAATCCGCCAAACAAAAGTAAACCCTCGCATATCCTCCTCCTGAGATGCGTGAGATCATAGCGGCGACATTCACCAACATAGAAGATAGCACGATGACTATTGTATAGATTCAACGAACTAGGAGTAGCAACGGGAGAACGAACCATAAGGAACGGAGAAGAACGTATTCAGAAATTTCAGCACTTTCGGATGAGGAAAGTATGGTATCATTCGACATAAAAACTCTTTTTTCTAGCATATCAGTAAAGGAAGCACTGGCATACTTAGAAATGATCGATGAGTCATCTTGGGAATGGAGAAGGGAAGTATGACAATGCATGGAGTTAGTTACCCTATGTATGAGTCAAAGCTACTTCATGTTCAGGAATAGATATTTCAAAACCATCGGGGGCGTCAAAATAGGTAATCCGATATCATCATTTTCCAGCGACATCTTTTTGGAGTGAATAGAGGAACTTATAGAGAAACTTGGCATTTGCAATTGGGAAACGAAATTAGCTTGAAACGAGAGTCGACAAACTGAATATTATCCACAAGAGGATAATATCCACCATGGAAGTCGAAAATAACCCCCAACTATCCTTCTTGAAATTACTCATTAACAATAGAGAGAAAAATCGAATTTGACATTTACCGGGAACGATCTTCCACGCAGAGAACGATCCCAGCAACATAACACCACTCCTGCTTACAAAAAATGGCACCGTAAGGTGCAATGCTCCATCGTATGTTAACCAGACGATTTTCAGAGAAAAGCTTGAATAACGAGAGGCGTCACATTACTGAAACAGCGACAAAGAATTGTTTCAGTAGGGTGTCGATTCTAGGGATAGTCCGAAAAAAATTGGAAAAAAAGTGGAAAGAAAAAACCTGGCCGTACTTTTCATACAAACAGGACTTTCCCAAATCAGTTACCAGGTTAAAAATCTTATAAAAAATACGATATCGAAGTGATATTTACTAGCAGACCACATAAACTGAAGAAACGATTAGGAAGCGTGAAGGATTCCAAAGGTGACAGCAGGAAAAGCGAAATCTATCACTAACCTGCAGCGATTGCGACAAATCATATATAGGGCAAAACAGAAGGCTAATAACAACGAACTTCATCGATCATATAAGGGAAGCAAATCTGGTGAAAGCGAAAAACAGACTGACACATGTCTTGTAATCATGAGTAGCCAAACACATCATCGAGGGGAAGCATTCAATAACGGAGGATAATTTAAAGTCCGCCATCCACGTTCAGTTGGGGGGAGCGAGATAGGGTTTGGTAGTAAAACTGTTGGTGTTGGTTCAGCAAGCGTTTCCCAGGTTTTACGCTTCATCCTGAGTACCAATCCGCGTTTCCTCCTAGGACTTATACTACCCTTTGACCACCGCTTAGCTCCTGAATAGTTTTAATGCTTTCCTCCTATGTGAGAAGAGATAACGTGGTAAAATTGGCCAGATGGGTGGAGGGGATCGAGGATTTTTGTGAGAAGAAGCAGCAGCATTTAAAAAATCAAATACAATTGCATGGTGCACTTTTGTTCACCAAATATAGTCATGTGGGGTATCAAATGAAAGGTCTCAATTAGTACTTTCCAAAACCGGTCATTTGTTGTAGAGGTGGGGAGTGCGGGGGGTCGAAGGTGATCATTTCTTTAACGAACCCATTCGCGTAGTTTCTGCGAACCGAAAAATCTGAAAAAAAATCAGGAGGCTGGTGCCTGGGGCTCCGAAATACCTTCCACATCGATATCTGTTCAAATAAAGTTAATAATAGTATATAACTATAATTTTTAGTAATCGGATGCAAAAAACCCCCTTAAGTTCACCTTAGCACCACGAAATGCAGTGCCGTGATGTAGGCTATAATATAGAGCATGATCCAACCAAGTTTGGTCGAAATGGCACTAATATCAACAAAGTTATAATAGGTCAAAGTTTTCGCTTTTTTGGAAATTCAAGACTATGAATGTCAATACTCTCACATAATATATGCATATATTACGTGCTAAGTACTAATGGGACAAATGCACACTCAAATGTCTTTATATAAGAAATACACAAAACCTTTCATACCTTAAGCGTCCAGCTTCCGGTTTCTCGACTTGTTCTAAATATTGAAATGTTGTTTTTTCTAAACACTCTGCTTTCCTCTACGCTGATTCCGTGTGTCCGGATGGGGTTAGAGCGCCGGGCTACCGTAGTGGAAGGTCGCTGTTTCAATCTCACTGATGGCAAAGGGATTTGTTATCTTGACGGGATGTCGGATACCAGTCGACCCGGCGGTGAATGAGTACCTGAGTCAGTGTACTGTAGTGTACCATTACGGTCTTGAATGAAGTGCTTTAACAAGCTTCAAGGCCCTGATCCAATATGGAATGTTGTGGGAATGATTATTATATTACTATTATTATGATGCAGGAATCCAAACTAGTTAAGGCTATTTTTTGCTGCAACTAAAAATTCGGCCTAACAGTTCAATTTTTAGGGAAAAACTTAAGTATGTTCAGGAATAAATATGTATTTTAGTCTACGTACCCACTTTGTAGAACGTTTTACTGACTCTCAGGTGTGCGATATTTTTGTCGCCCACTGTACTTTGAGTGTATTCTTAAACCCCAACTAAACAAACTAAATGAATTGTTTGTATGAACTGGTGAAACTAGTAATAGTGGTCGATGAAATTGTTTAAAAATGTTCATATATCTTTATCGTAGGGAACATAACTGATATGTATACCCTTAGCAGGGGTAGAACTATTGTTTTCAACAAAACTGTAGAGGATTTTATGAAGTTTTGTTGTGAAAGCTTCAGAGGCAGATATCGTTAACTAATAGTTGTGCACAAGAGAACAAATAAAAATTGCTGCAATTACTGACTTCGTTATAGAGCAATTGACAATAGAAGAAAACTCCAAGGAGCCGTGCGTAATCAATTACGGAATGAATTAGCCTAAGCTTAAAAAAATTCCATTGAGCGTACATACGTTGTTTTATTTGTCTTACATAGATAAAAAGAAATCAAGCTCCTGATAAAGAAAAGAAAGATTTTTGCCAACAATGTAGTTCAAGCAAAGTTTTTCAAGCCAGTCGACCAGTAAAAGCCCATTCGCAATAAATTACAATGATGAAGTGGGAAGATTTGTTATCGCCGTTTTTATTAGAAATGTGTGCACCTTCACTTTAATATTCACGTCTTTGTAAATAAACAAGTTGCACGGCTCAGATTTCAATACCAAATAAAAATAGATGCTCAAATGCTTACACGATGGACTTAAGATAAGTGCAGTGTGCTACCAAATGTTTGCTTCGAGGTCGTAGGTTCGACTGTGAGAATTAAACTAGGATGTGAAAAAAACCTGCCTACTGTATTTCAAATTTTGAAAATTAATAGTCCAATTATTTATCTGGAGAGTACTCCTCTCCCTATTGCTGCACTTAAGGCAATGTGCTTTTGGACTCTGGACTGCCAAATGGTGCCAGACGCGAATCCGGGGTCGGGTTGTTTCTGACGACTAGTGCAAGGCGCGCTCTCTTCACCTGGGAGCCCGTTTCTAACAGACTTCTAACTGCAAGATTCCGCTCCAGGTTATTATCGTACAGTGGGTGACCCGACAACACCTTGCTCGGGCATGTAATTTGCGAACTTGGCGACCGTAATGTCAGTCGTGAGAGGTTGCCCTTGAGGCTGTTCTTAAGTGGAAAATGTGGGAGATAGATAAGAGAGACACCAGGGTAGTTAAGGGCACCTAAACTGAATAGGCCTGACCTGAGGTAATGTGTCAAATTGTACCAGGTCCTAGATGTCCTAGTCCTAGATGCATCAGGAAGTGTTTGAACCGGTTGCCTGTCTTTGACAGGAGTCCGGCAGTTTTTGCGTAAATGCATTTCACTTGCTTACTCAAAAAGCAAGTCGGAAGTTGTGCGTTTCGTGTTTAAAGGCTTTGTGCTCATCTTAAGTAAAGAACATTTCTATACATGTTTCTAATTCATACATAGCTAATGCCACGCTTGCCAAACATGGTTTGTGTAGGTTTGCAAGCGCTTGTAGCCGATCCGACTGAGTGTCGGTTCTTTGGTACAAATCAAACAGAATTGCCACAAGCGCTTGACATGCATCTACACCTTTGACCATGAGGACAAGTTGGAAAACGGGAAGCTGGCCGTTTCAGAGATGAAAGGTTTTGTTTATTTCTTATATAAAACTATTTGAATGGACATTTGTTTCATTTGTGCCTAGTACGTAATGTATATACATAAATTATGTCAAAATATTCACTTTTACATAATACTGACATTCAAAGTCGTAGAATTAGCATTGAAGCGATAATGTCGACATATTATAACTTTGTTATTAATAGTGCGATTTCCACCAAATTTGGTTAGATCATGTTATATATTATAGTCTATAATACTGTAAAATTTCATGATGCTAAAATGAGCTCAAGAAGGCTTTTAAAATCAATTACAATAAATCATACTACTATAGTGTTATTAACTTTATTTAAACAAATATCAGTATGGAGGGTATTTTCGAGCTTAGTTACGGTACAGTTCAAGCTTCGTGATTTGTTTTAGATTCCGCGGTTGGGTAGATTCTGAGAATGGGCTCGCGAAAGAGATTATCATTTGCCATCCCCCGCCCTCTCTGCTTTTGCATTAAATGTCAGAACCGAGACTAGCATTGAAAAGTAATAATCGAAGCCTTTCATTTGATATCCCATTGACCATATTTGATGAATAAAAATTACACGTCCTTTTGCGTGTATGGAGACCCCCCTCTCCCTTAAGTTCCACGTAGAGCGTTGTAACTCTCTGTGTGCGTTCACAGTTCCCATCTTCCCAACAAATTTGGTGTCAATCGGTACAACCATTTCTCGGAAATGTGTGTATAACAGACAGACAGACAGTAAACCAGTTTGAATAAGATTTTATTTTACACAAAACTTGAATAAAAAGAGAATAGCTGATGCATGGATTCGCCTTAGCATCAACTTATCCGTTCTTGCCTGCTCAGAACACACTAACGCACTTGCAAGTGTGTGAATGGCGATGTTTGGTCCCCAAAATTAAGACAAACGTTTGTGGAGATTTGAAGTTTGTGGCAAGTGCCAAGCAGGTGGATCCGGCATAACATTACAGGCACCCTGCCGTTCATATGAGTTCAGTGCTGTGGATTCATGCGAAATACAATACAAAATTTTGACCTTCTAACAAATGGCTTTATTAGTAATTATTAGATTTTCTTCTAGCTTCGCGGAAGTATGTACTATATTCGCTTTTATATTGGTGCCAAATTTTGTGCTTTTAGAATGAACTTAGGGGTGGCTTTCGGGTAAATTTCAAAAACATGGTAATCTGCCATTATTACTTTATTTGATCAGGTGTCGGAATCGGATGATTTTGGGGCCGAGACCGTGTAGATGCATTATTGTGATTTTGTCCAGATTTCCCGGTTGAATAAATTCTAAGAACGAGACCTGTTTCACTTTTTTGGGCACATATTTTGAGTCCTCACTCCCCCGTATTTTACCCAATGTCACAAACAGGATCATTTTCGGAAAGTACGAACTGGGCCCTTTCAAACCCTACCACATGGCTATATTTGGTGGAAAAAAAATTTGCTCCCTCCTTTCGCATATATAGAGAGCCCCTTTAAACCCAACACAAAATAATGCAACTAGTTGCGCGTGTAACGGTTGACAGAGGATATTTTGCCACCAAATTTCGTAACTATAGCTCCAGCCGTTACGGGGTAATTCTGGTGTGACAGACGGATAGACAGAAACTGAACTGATTTTGTTTTGTTTTACACAAAAAGGGCTGGGGAGAAGGACACAGGTGCAAAATTATTTCAACATGCGACATTTTTCACAAATTTTAACTTCGCATCTGATTTTTTCACATTACCGTTATATTTTTTAAAATAGGTTCTATTCATATTAGTATGAAGATTACTAGGAACGAAATTTGATTTACATTGAAACCAGTAAGTTCTCTGGTTGGGCCCTCTAGAGATTTTATTGGGTGACAAAGGTGCTGATAGCCGGCTCTCCATGAAAATTGGCGGTATTATGCGCGATATTGTCCTCTACGCTGCTGCAGTCACTTTGCAAAAGTTGGTAATATGCTATTAGCAAGTTTATTTGAGCAGATATCGCAATGGGAAATATTTTGAGGCCTAGATTTAGGTAGTTTCGGAAAATGAGTCCTGTCTGACTTTAAGCGTGGGCATTTTGATTCCTTATTTGCACATTTTACAATCTACGTCAAAACTAATATCTGTTTCGGAAAGAACTAATTAAGACCTATCATTTGATACCCCTTTCCCCCTTTGCATGTATGGGGAGCCATTCTTTAAACGCCCCGCAAATACACTCACTGTATGTGCGGGATTTCATTGTTCCCATATGTCCACTGAATTTCGTTTGGATCGGTGTAGCGAAAAGTGCGTGTGACAGACAGACAGGCGGATCGTGAATTGATTTCAATAAAGTTTTGTTTTACACACAAACAGATACAGTGGAATCCCGATAATTCGTACAAGTTTGTCGGTCCTCAGAATTAATTTTCTTTATTCTGCACTCCCGATAATTGGTAATCCCGATATTTCGTACCAAGTCATCAGTCTCTTGACGATATAAATTATCGGGATTCTATTGTATATCTCGAATCTGATGGCATAAAAAGAAAAAGGATACCCACTATGGAAGGCTGCGAAAAATCTAAAAAGACCCAGAGAACAGATCCCACTTATTAAACAGGAAAATGGGAAATGGGTACCTTCTGCACAGGATAAAGCAGATCTCTTCGTGAAGCATTAGATTTCTTCCAGCCTGTAGATAAATAATTGCATAACCCCAGTCAGAAAAGTGAAATACAATGACGGAAAACAGATGCGCTCAGCCATTTTATAAGATGGCGCACCAAGGTATGTGGTATAAACTGCATATTGATCTGCTAGAATATTTTTTTGAGATCCTAAATTAAATATTTGGGTATAAATTTAGCCTAGCATTAAGCTCAGCTAGAAAAGACATATCCTAAGGAAGATGAACGGGTTAAACACCAGATACAGACAGACGTATCGGCTACTGGAGAGGAATTCTCAGCTCACCGTCGAGAACAAGTTACTAATATACAAGCAGATCCTAAGGCCCATATGTACGTATAACATCCAACTCTGACCTGTGCCAAGGAATCAAACCTGAAGGTCATACAAGCGTTCCAAAATAAAGTGCTTAGAAGCATAGTAGACGCTGCCTGCTTCATTGGTAATGAGGATCTGCATAAAGACTTGAAAATACAGGTCCATTAGCTATGCTAGTGCAGTGAAGCGCATTCGACTGGCCATACTGCCAAAAATGTTTCCCGAGCTAATACTCACTCGTGAGGAGCAGGGAGCTAGGCAGATGTGCAAAGAATAGACTTCGAAATTTGCGTTCACAGGTCACATACTGGTGGATTGCGCGAAGAAAGATTGCAGAGTGGTTTAGGACAATAGTTCCTAAATTGTCAGGCTGGGAAGGAGCAGAACTATCAATATGTGCTGGGAATGATATACCAGGAGCACACATGGCGACAGTATTTCTCTCGAAAGCCTCAACAATAGAGCCGGAAGATCTCATGGACCTCCTAATCGCCCAGAATGAGGATCTCCATACGCGGTTATGGAGAGTCTTCAGAAGCAAGGTGGAGGGCAAGGGTAGACACCTCATGATCGGGGTAAATGACCGATCCCTGGAGGCAATCAAACGTCTGAGTTGCCATTATTAACTATCGATTTGGCAAGATACCTGTGCACGCGCACAGGGAAAAGCCGAGGAAAGACACCTCGAGGGAATCTGGGGCAATGAAAAAAGACGTGTTCTGCGTCCTCTACAATATTTGGGCACTTTGGGCAATATGGCGAATCATCACGCCCAAATCGATAGAGATATGCTGGATAGCCTCCGTGTCCGCTCAAGAATTGAGTTAGATCAAAACCTACTTCGCCGGATATCCCATATGATTTTGTTAGTCCAACCGCCTTTTTCCGACTCGTCCCATTTCTCTTGCCATTCCGCGACAGTTTCAGTTCATGCGAACTGTCGCCGACGGGCAGGAGATTCTCCGGTGAGGTACGTTCGGTCGTAAAGTCGTTGTATTTCTTTCGCCAGAATCTCAATCGGGACCATTCCTGCTATCACGCAAGCTGCTTCATTGGATATTGTTCTGTAAGCGCAACATGTTCGGAGTACACTTATGCGATACGCAGCTCCAATCTTTCTCTTATTTGCTATATTTCCCAGTGCATCTGCCCATACTGGAGCTGCATACAGAAGGATCGAACTGGCCACCTTCGAAATAAGGACTCCACGGCTCGGTCTTGGGCCACCTATATTTGGTAGCATTCTTGCAACCAGCGCTCCGATTTTATATGCTTTGGTTGCTGCACCCTCCACATGCAATCTGAAATTTAACCTCTGGTCAATCATTACATTTAAGTACTTAAGTGCAGGCTTGCAATGAATGGTTTGCGTTCCAACTTCGCTTTTCATGAAAGTGCACTTTCTCCGCTTAGTTATAAGTACTACTTCCGTCTTATGCTCTGCGAGCTGTAGACCAGCATTCTCTAACCAGGATTTAATCTCATAGATTGCTTGATTTACATAAAGCTCGACTTCTTCGAGAAGGCGTGCAACAACCGTCACACCAATATCGTCTGCGAAACCAATGGAAGCCACACCGCTAGGAAGGTCTAGGGTCAGTTCTCCTTTATACATAATAATCCACAAGAGTGGCCCTAGGACAGACCCTTGTGGAACTCCGCATGTCGTTTGGTATGATTTCATTCCTTCATCTAATTCTCAGCACAGAATCCTATCGATTAGGAAGTCGGCAACGATGCGCTCCAGGTACTTTGCCACGCCTGCATAACATTTGCCCTCGTCAAGTGCGGTCTTAGCTGTGTTGCTACTAGGGCAGTGCATCCGTTGTAGACCTTCCCTTTCGAAAACCGAACTGATTTTCGGAGAGACCGCCATCCTTTTCGGCAATTCCAATTAATCTGTTATACTCGTTCGAACAGTTTGCCAGTATTATTTAGAAGGCATATCGGCCTGTAGAACGAAGCTTCACCCAAAAGTTTGTTTGCTTGGGGACTAATATCAATTTCTGCTTCTTCCATTGTGTAGGAAATGCTCCTTCTTTTTAGGCATTTGGTGAACGCCTCGGCAAACATATTTGGAGCTCTTTTGACTGCTGCCTTGAGAGCTTTATTGGGGATGCTATCCAAGCCAGGTGCTTTATTTCCAACAATTTTATCCGCAGCTTTGAGGACCTCCTTTTCAATTACCATGGGAATTTCGGCGGTGTCTATCTCGACAGTGGGAAGGTTAGCGGTACTCACATTCTGTGGGAAAAGATCCGTTACTATTTCATTAAGCAGAGTAGGGCAAGAGATCTGTGGGGAGTGTTTGCTTTTAACTTTTGATATTATGGTTTCATAGGCGCCACCTCAGGGGTTCGTGTCAGCTTCATTACACAGTCACTTAAAGTGTTCGCTTTTACTTTTTATGATGGCCACATGTTATTTCTTCTGAGCGTTTTTATGTTCTTCATGTAATTGCTCGTATCCAGATCAGTTTCTATTTCGTTGACTGGGCCTTCTGGCCTTGAGGCAGGCCTTGCGGCATTCTCCGATTTCAGAATTCTACCAAAAGTTCGGAACTCGCTTCTGTGATACAAAATACCTTGGCATGGATGCGTCACATGCTCGTCGCAACTTTTCGCCAATCTGTAAAGCTTTATTTTCTGCGCTTCCTTCAAGCGCTGCATTTTGCTGCAGAACTTTTTCGAAAATCTCCTCGTCAAACTTATTAGCTGCCCACCTTTCAGCCTGGTGGTCGCTATGTGTATATTCGTCACTGACATACCACTGGAGATCCTGAGCTAAAACATCGCTACGGAAAGTGTTCACGCATCCAGTGTTAGAAAACTACAAGATTTAGACGAGAAAGAGCTTCGAGTAATATACGTCCTCTTGCGTTCGTTTCCCGGCTGCCCTATTCTTCAGCCCATGCGTTGAAATCGTCAGCCACTATCTTAGGGCTATGGTTGTGTGCATCCGTTGCTAGCCTCTCCACCAAAGAATGAAACTCCTCTGTCGAAAGGCTTGGAGCCGCATAACAGCTGTAAATAGATGCTCCGCCTATTTTTGCTCTAGTGAAGCCATTCTCGAGGATCCTCGTGGTTCCTTGTATAGCCCGATTTCCGCATGACCATATCGCTGCCTTTCCGCTCTTATCCGCAACCCAAACTCCACTGCCTAGATTTTTGTATTGCTCGCAGATAATAGTAGCGTCGATTTTTTGATTTCCAATATCGTCTGGGAGAGGAGGTCCTGAGCTGCTTGGCAATGGTTTAGGTTTAGCTGTAGGAACCTCCTTTGCGCATAGTGTCGATCGCCTTCCTATACACCGGACATGTGCTGCTGCCTGTGATATGGGCGCTGTCAATGTCGTTTATTTGCCTGCAGAATAGACAATTGGGATTTTCTTCACAGACTTTTGCAATATGGCCTTTTTTCCGCATTTTCGACACAGGTCGGACTTATCGTGAACACTAGCATATTTTTTCGCCACGTGGCCAAATTCCAAACACCTGAAGCATCTTTTCGGAGTTATCTGCTCTCGTAGTCGGCAGACAACCCAGCCAATCCAAACTTTACTGGCCGCTTCAAGTGTTTGACTTATGGACGCAGTTTATGTGCAGGCATATGCCTTCCTTAGCCGTAGAATATCTCGCTCCTGGATCGATTGTATTCTCAGCTCGTCCAAGTCTTTACACTCAATAACCACACCATTTTGACTGAGCTTCACTTCTGCTGCCTCACCCAGTGACGACTCGATTTTTTTCTGCAAGTCTTCTGACTTGTTTTCGCCTGGTTTAAATTTCAGCAATTGGTCGCCCTTCTGCGTTCGCCTTATGCGGCTGACACTTTCCCCTAGCTCTATAAACGAGGTGTCTGTTTTGACCTTGCGCAGAATATCAACGTACGTAGGCTCACTTGTTTTTGTTATTATTAGCGCATCGGGCCGGCTCCTATTCTGCAGCTTTTTCTTCTTTTCCACCTTAGTCCAAGTGGAACCTTGATTACAGTTACCGTCTTTCGCCGTAGGGTCGTTCGTCTTTCGAATTTGCCGTGGAGGCGTTTTCTCTATTTTGCGTTTTTGGCTGCGTTGAGGAGATTCCACTTCCCCATTAGACTCTCTCAGTCTTTTACGGGGCTCCGGAGTTTCCTTTGTGCCCAGTACACGTTGTCCATCCTTAATAGTGAAGGGGCTGCCCTTAGATGGGAGCACTCTAGGCGTTGACTGCAGTGCTCTAGTTTCTCCCTGTTTCTTACCTTCACTACTTTCTTTTAGTCCCTCTCATACTTCAAGATATGCATCTCTAATAGCCCGCACTTGGTCTTTAATCGCTTGATGGACATTATGTCGAGCATTGACATACTCCATAAGGTTTTTTATCATCGCCCTCAGCTTAGTTATCCCTTCAGGCTCACTACTCGCATCCTTAATCGAGGCGCGTTGGCTAATTTTGTGAGCATTATCAGGCTTTGCTGTCGGGGATCGCATTTCTTTACTGCTCCTCTTAAATGGGACGCTTCCAATGTTTACCAGTGGCGTTTTCTCGTCGACACTCTTGCTAGTGGGAACCAGACTGGATGTTGTGTTACTATTCAACGTCCGGGTGGATGTCTCTTCTCCGGGTTGATTATATTCACCTTCCACTTTATTCAAATAATCTACTACTAAACAAATCAAGCTTGTTACCTACCGTAGCACTGCATTCCACGGTGTTTGTGAAGATAACAAGCTGTAATTTTTGACGGATAGAAAATTTAATTTATATTTCGCTTTCAGTGGGATTCAAACCCGCGGTGGAAATCGATTCTCGAGAATGAGTGTTAGCGTAACTTACGCTGTCTGTCTTTTTTTTTTTGAGGAGGTGGAAATCTTCAAAAGACACTGGTCTGGACACACCAGCGTGTGGGATTTTTACCCACTAAAACCACCCCCGACTCCCTCCCTGCCCCGCGGAACCACCATAAGGTATTACATCACGGGGCGGAGTCGGTTCATTCTAGCTTTGTCACCGTGCTTCTATACGCGGCACACGTGACCGTGTTTTCCTCCTCTCCTCTGCTTTTCGCAGTTTATTTTGGATAGATGCGATCATGCAGTTGACCGCATCCCAATTCTCTTGATGTGCTAGCATTTTCGGCACCTGATTTTCTGGTATTAGCACCTCTCCTAGAGTCTCCTCTAGATTTCTCCTTTCTTCCACAAATCGCGGACAGTGGAAGAATACATGCTCTGGGTCCTCTGGGACTCCCTCGCAATTTGGACAGTCGGGTGAGGTCTCCAATTTAAACCTGTGACGGTATTGGCGATATCCTCCATGTCCCGTGAGAAACTGGGTGAGATTATAATTAATCTCAGCGTGTCGTCTCTCCAACCACTCCTTGATGGCAGGAATGAGCCTGTGAGTCCACCGACCCTTTCCCGAGCGTTCCCACCGCTCTTGCCATCTATTTATGGATCTCTCCCTCTCAGTGTTCTTCGTCTGCAATAAGGGAGAGATTGGCTTCGCATTGTATATATTCGCCATCTCATCTGCCAAGATGTCAATCGGCATCATTCCAGAGATGACGAATGCTGCATCATCTGAGACAGTCCTGAAGGCAGAGCATACCCTCAGAGCTGTCCTCCTGTAGACTGCATTCAGTTTGCTAGTATTAACTGACATCCGCAATGCCTCGCTCCAAACTGGGGTCGCATAGAGCATGATTGAGGTGACCATCCTGGCTATAAGCAACTTAGAGCTATGCCGTGGCCCTCCCACGTTCGGCATCATCCTCGCCAGGGCCATACTAGCAGTGGATGTTTTATCACACACATACTGTACGTGTTGCTTATAGCTGAGCTTCCTGTCTATCACCACCCCCAAGTATTTGATGGTCGGCTTGGAAGTGATGATATGATTCCCGATTCTAACACAGGCGTAATTTCTCTTCCGGCGCTTCGTGATGAAGACTGCTTCTGTTTTTTCCTCCGCAAGCGTCAGACCAGAGCTCTCCAACCAGCATTTGACAGCACTGATTGCCTCAGCATCTTCGAGATGCTTTGCGACAACAACCAGTGCTATGTCGTCAGCGTAACCCACCACTGTGGCTTCCTCCGGAAGGGGAAAATTAAGTACATCATTGTACATGATGTTCCACAATAGTGGGCCCAATACGGAGCCCTGTGGGACACCCGCGGAAACAACATACGCTGTCTGTCTGTCTGTCCGTCTGTCTGTATTTCTGTTCGTCTGTCTGTCTGTCTGTCATACCCGATTTATACGGAAATGGCTGGACTGATTGTCACGAGAATTAGTAAGAATATGTAATCTGTTGTTCCCTTTATATGCAGTAAGTGGCGCCATTTTGTGTTAAGTTTAAGGAGGGCTGCCCATACATGTGAATGGAGGGTGCAAAGTTTTTTTCTTTCAAAAAATGTGGCCATGTGGGGTATCAAATTAAAGGGCTACTAATTAGTACTTTTCGAAACTGGTTCCATATTTGATATTGGGTGAAACATAGGGTAGTGAGGGCTCAAAATATGACCCACAAAAAGTGTAACAGGTCTCGTTCTCAGAACCTATCCAACCGAAAAATCCGAAAAAAATCACAGTAGTCCATCTCCACTAAATCTAGGTCTCAAAATATATCCGGTTCCGATATCTGCGCAAATAAACTTAATAATAGTATATTTCCACATTTTAGAAATTTACCCAGCAACCCCCCTTATATTCAACCCAGAAGCATAAAATGGGCATGGGTGTAATGAAAAATATAGGGCACAAGTTGGTCAAGTTTCAAGAAAATCCAATTATTAATCACAAAGTTATAGGGGTTGAAACTTTGCAATTTTTTATGAATTTCGTGCAATCTACAACCTATATGACGTCATCATTACATTTCCATTCATCAATACCAGAACGAAATGAGTTCTTATGAATGGGGTCACAAAGAATTATTTTGTTTTAGTTTTTCAGCTATTTATATATGAATATCAATTACTCCAGACATGTGTGTATGTAGGTATATAGTACATACGTGCTAATGAAGTTTGGGGGTAGTGTCTAATTCAGATAGATATATTTGTACATTAAACCAACCGTATTTAATATACGTACATATGTACATATGAATCCTTTTTGCACGAAGTCAATCGGAAATATGGGTACGATCAATATATACGTGCATATATATGTGCAATATTCGGAAATAGGCAGTTTGTTTGTTTAGAGTGAGGATAATATCTATGGCTGTAATATGTATGTATGTCTTGTAGTTTGGAAAAACATGAAGAAATATGTTGGATTTGTAGCTATATACGGATAGAAAAATGTGCGTTGAAGTTTCTTACATAAGATGAGTACAAAACCTTTATACCCGAAAGGCGCGCTTCCGGTATTCTGACTTGTTTTTTATTTGAAAGGACGAAATTTTGATTTTAATGGCCAAATAGATGATCATGCATAATTTTAAGTGGATAGCTTTCACAGTTTATTTTGATAACCGTTTTCAAACGAAACCCTTCCGTAGGTATTTAATTTAGTTTAAAATTAGTTTCTGATGCTAACAATGTCTTACCCTTATGATTATTGAGCGACCATAAGTGGATAAAAAAGTATTTTCTGGCTATATATGTATCTGATATGCATAAATGATAAAAGATAGTGCTCCCAAAAATATGATGTGTAGTGATCTGATTACAAAGAGTAGCGTGAAGTGCGAGTATGTACACATTTACAGATGCAGCCCAGGAAAACGCTCGGTCTTTTTTCCTCCGAGTTTAACGTTTTCCAAGCGCAAACAAATTCATTCTGGTGCCGGCTGCTATGTATGAACGACAAAAGTTATCTGTTTAAAATGTGCTAGAATAAACAAAAACTCAGCAAACAGCTGGAGCTAAAGATGAGTAAGCTTCAAGCTCTCAGATAATCCGCGTCTAGGGGAGCTCCCGGCTAGCGAGTTGTGCTGATTCTTCAGGAGCTTTTGGCATTGGGGCCAGCGAAGCTTTCTGTGGACGACCATCGACTCAGTACGTACTACGTCTTGTTGCGATAAAGTGAATAAATTTCAGGCGAGCGGTGCAGTTGAAAATTGGATTATCTAAGTGAAAGAGCACTAAAATGGCGAACGACCGCTTCTGTTGCTTCCGAGTGCATACAATTGGAATGATCCTGGGATGGCTGGGATCCATTTCCGCGGTTATCACGATTGTTGTCATGGGCTTCCTGTTGGGGTACTTGGACCAAATAGTGGCTGAGGTGGTGAAGAAAGATCCAGCGCATTATGACTACGACACCGTGAGAGGCAGTAAGTATGTAGAAGTGAGACGGCCCAAGGGACCCCCATTGTAATAAAATTATTTCGCAATGGAACAATTGCGACATTGGTGAAATTATTTACGTTCCTTACATCCGGAAGTTCTAATAGGTTCACTGAACGCTTGCATGGGAGATGCCAGATTTTCATGCACTCATAGTACATGTGTGCCGACATACATACAGAAGTGTTCGAAAATGATATAAACACATCCGACCGGGGATTCCTTGCTTTCACTTAGAACATGTTTTCTTTGTAATCATCAATCAATTGCATTTTCTTTGTTAATTCTATTTGGCTTGTTTTCTCTTTCAGTTCTTCTTGCTGTTGTGGTGGCTGGGCTCGTTCTGACGACGATTCACCTAATTGCTTCGATACTGCTCATCGCCGGCACCGTAAAGGTAAGGGAATCAACTACTTTTCCTCAATGTAGGGTTTCCTCTTGTTGTGCCATAACTAGAATTGCTAGTTTCAAGTATGATCATATAATTTAGAAAAAACAAATTGTGAAATGCTATGCTTTCATTTCTGTCCGCCTTCGCGAACATTGCACACCCCATCGACAGCAGTTTTCCTATAATTGCGTTTCTTGGTTATCGCTCGTACGAACTCATCTAGTTTACAGCTGTCTCCCCGATTAGTCATGGAGCAAATCATGGCGACCCATGGGTTTTTTTATGATAAAACTGCAAAACAAAAAATTGGTGATAAATCACCAGAGAGCGTCCGCTTCTCCCCTGTAAATAATATAGTAAAGCGGAGCATACACGTATGCTCTGAAATCTCACTAACTGCTCAGAGGGTTGAGCAGTTTACCTGGTTTAAAATCTATTTATTTGTCTGTTATCAATTTGAGATTATTTCTCATGTGAGTGAAGCACTGCACTGTGTACGTGCATGCAGAAGAAAATAAGCAAATAAAATAATTTTTTTACGCGAAACTTAAGAGAACTTACTCAGGATAAAATAATCTAAAAAAGGGATGAATAGCCGCGCGCTCTACGTTTTTATAAGTAAGAATTGTGTGTTTATTTTAGCAGTTGGTATAGAATTAGAAAATTAGCGCTCGTAAAATCGGCGGTAACTACCGGAGAACCCGCTAGGGTCGCATCGTCTTTTCAAAATGATGCGAATCCTAAAAGGTAAGTAGTCTTCTTTTCTCGAAACCTTTTTCATGGTTTTCTTCACAGAATCTGGCAATGCTCACAAACATCTCCAACTTCGCCCAGTGGTAATTCAATTCATTAAGAGCCTAAAGGTTTTCTTCGTGAAATTGAAACAATGCCGCGTTGGCACCCTGAACCGTTCCATTTTAGTAAACAGCACGAATGTAGGTAAACTCTTTTATAATACCGCGGAGATATTTTGCGCGTTCCTGCTCCATTACTGGCCAACTAGTCCGCCGTCTCTGCCTTTTAACCCAATGCGGCTCGAAGTCCAGAGTATCCAGTACTTATTGTGCGAGCCAAGCGTATTTAATTTATTAAGGTATTCTTATACCAATATTTTTGGATGACTTAGTGGTCAGAACTCAAGGACATCGCAACGGAATGTCGCGGTTCGAATCTCACTGGTGGCAGAGGTATTTGTATCGTGACTAGATTTCAGAAACCAGCCGACTCAGCTGTGGATGAGTACTTGAGTTAAGTCAGAGTGAACGCAATGTAGAGTTCACCTCGTTTGACCTGAGCGTCTTGATTGTCAAATAGGATTGTAATATTTTGTCCTCTATAGGTGGTTTGGAACACATCTAAAAGGTAGTAAACAAACTCAAAGGTCCGTTCCGTCAATGACAGCTGATTTCATTTCGAATAACTTGCTCATGCTTTAGTTCAGAGCAATTTGAAATCGCATTGATTTCATTGTTTTGAGGGGAAAGGGGGAAGTGGGGTAGCTGCTCGTACTTAACTGTGGTTTGGAAGTTAAAATATTCATCTACTGCACTTATCTCTGCCTGAAATATTGTATTAATATATTTACCCATTGGTTCTAAACATGTTTTCAAGGGCCAGTGACCCTTGTGTTCGTTCCCCCTGCTGTTGTGGATTCGTTAATATCCTAAGTAATTAGTTGTCTGTTAGTTAGCTGTGGTTTAAGCGGTGGCACTGTCAAGCTCTTCCACTCCTCCCTGTTACCTCATCGTGTTTCAAGTTTCTTACCGGAATAAAACTTTAATGTCATGCCATCCCTCTGGGCCAGTAATTCTCGGTACCATCTAGAGCTCTCCACCTGTCTGGTACACAGGGACATTCTGAATATTCATCATCAACGGCGCAACAACCGGTATCCGGTCTAGGTCTACTTTAATAAGGAACTCCAGACATCCCGGTTTTGCGCCGAGGTCTACCAATTCGATATCCCTAAAAGCTGTCTGGCGTCCTGACCTACGCCATCGCTCCATCTTAGGCAGGGTCTGTCTCGTCTTCTTTTTCTACCATAGATATTGCCCTTGTAGACTTTCCGGGTGGGATCATCCTCATCCATACGGATTAAGTGACCCGCCCACCGGTCATGGTATCGCTCATAGATTTCGTCATTGTGTAGGCTACGGAATCGTCCATCCTCATGTAGGGGGCCAAAAATTCTTTGGAGGATTCTTCTCTCGAACGCGGCCAAGAGTTCGCAATTTTTCTTCCTAAGAACTCAAGTTTCCGAGGAATACATGAGGACTGGCAAGATTCTTCTTCGTGTTTGACCAGTGCGGTTTGATGTTGTTGGTTGATTCGTCTTCGGTGCTGACGTTGCCACCATATATTTTGTCTTGCCTTCATTGATGTGCAGCCCAAGATCTCGCGCCAAAATCCGCCTGCTCGATCTGGATGAAGGCATTTTGTACGTCTCGGGTGGTTCTTCCCATGATGTCGATATCGTCAGCATAGGCCATTGGGTGGACTTGAAGAGGATCGTGCCTCTTGCATTTACCTCAGCATCACGGATCACTTTCTCAAGGGCCAGGTTAAAGAGGACGCATGATAGGGCATCCCCTTGTCGTAGACCGTTGTTGATGTCGAATGGTCTTGAGAGTGATCCTGTTGCTTTTATCTGGCCTCGCACATTGGTCAGGGTCAGCCTAGTCAGTCTTATTAATTTCGTCGGGATACCGAATTCTCTCATGGCCGTGTACAGCTTTACCCTGGCTATGCTATCATAGGCGGCTTTAAAGTCGATGAACAGATGGTGCAACTGTTGTCCATATTCCAACAGTTTTTCCATCGCTTGCCGCACAGAGAAAATCTGTTCTGTTGCTGATTTGCCTGGAGTGAAACCTCTTTGGTATGAGCCAATGATGTTCTGAGCGTATGGGGCTATCCGGCCTAGCAAGATAGTGGAGAATATCTTATAGATGGTACTCAGCAACGTGATACCTCTATAATTGCTGCACTGTGTGATATCTCCCTTTTTATGTATGAGACAGGTAATGCCTCGTTGCCAATCGTCAGGCATTGATTCGCTGTCCCATACCTTGAGCACAAGCTGATGAACCACTTGGTGTAACTGGTCGCCTCCATATTTAACCAATTCGGCTGTAATTCCATCGGCTCCTGGCGACTTATGATTTTTTAGCCGATGAATTGCACGGATTGTTTCTCCTAAGCTTGGTGGTGGCAGTATTTGTCCGTGGTCTTCAGTTGGCGGGACCTCCAAATCGCCGATGTTCTGGTTGTTCAGTAGCTCATCAAAGTACTCAATCCATCGCTCCAATATGCCCATTCGGTCGGAAATCAGATTTCCCTTTTGGTCTCGGCAGGATGAGCATCGAGGTGGATAAGGCTTCATTCTGCTGACTTGTTGGTAAAACTTGGGGGCCTGGTGCGGTTCCTCCCTGTACTTTTCTAGTTCACAGACTTGCTGGTTCTCCCAAGCTTCCTTTTTCCGTCTGTGAAGTCGCTTCTCCGCTCGACGGAGTTCGTGATAAGTCTCTGCGCGTGCCCGCGTTCTTTGAGAATGCAACATTACTCGGTATGCGGCATTCTTCCGTTCCGTTGCTAGCTTAAATTCATCGTCAAACCAGCCGTTCCGACTCCTTTTGCGGCTGGGGCCAAGTATGCTTGTGGCCGTATCCATGATAACGTTCTTCAGGTGATTGTGAAGATCATTTGTTGATGCTTCATCTCCAGGTCCTCTGTTGACTGCAGTTATTGCGGCATCCATTTCCCTCTTATAGGTGTCGCGGAGGGTTGTGTTGTGGATGGCTTCAGTGTTGACTCTCACCTGATTGTCAGAGGGGATTCTAGGTGGTATTGTTATTCGAGCTCGGAGCACCATGCCAACGAGATAGTGATCCGAGTCTATATTGGCCCCCCTATATGTTCTGACATTCATCAAGGCTGAGAGGTAGCGGCGTTCGATCAACACGTGGTCAATTTGGTTGAAAGTGGTCCCATCTGGAGAGGCGCTCGTATGTTTGTGGACCGTTTTCCGCGCCAACCAGGTACTTTCAACAACCATTTCGTGTGACTCTGCTAATTGAATAATCTGCAGTCCGTTATCATTTGTATTTTCGTGTAAGCTATGGGAGCCAACGTATCGCCTGAATACGGGCTCCTTCCCTACTTGGCTGTTAAAATCCCCAAGTATGATTTTGATATCATATCTGGGACAGGCTTCGAGGGTTCGTTCTACTGCCTCGTAGAAGGTATCCTTCTCCGACTCTGCAGTCTCCTCTGTAGGGGCGTGAACGTTAATGAGGCTTATATTTCTAAACTTGCCTCACAAGCGCAGAGTGCATAGCCGTTCGCTTATGTTTTCAAAGCCGATAACAGCAGGTTTCATTTTTTGGCTGACTAAGAAACCTACTCCTGGTTTACTGGATGACCGCTATAATATATGGTGTAGTGGCTCTTCTCCAGGAAACCGGTCCCTGTCCATCGCATCTCTTGTAACGCTGTTATATCAGCCCTATATTGGGACAGGGTATCGGCTAGCTGCTCATCAGCTTCATCTCTGTACAGGGAGCGGACGTTCCATGAGAAAATGCAGAAATGGTTGATCCGTTGTCGTTTTAAAGTCCGTCCTGTCCGAGGCTCCTGTTGTGGCTTCGTAACAAGTTGTTTTCTGTGTAGGGTTGTCAGCCCTACCCAACCCCCAACCTGGAGGACTAGTTGGTACAATTTGTCCCGTTTTTAGGCGCGGGAGACTCGCCTTCATCCTTTTCCGTCTGCAGCTTTTCGTTAAGAAAGAGCTCCCAGCGGTCACCACGTGGAGGTGGCGATAGGGTTTGATAGTAGAGCTTTTGGTGTTGGTTCAGCAGGCTCCATCGTGGGTACCAATCCACGTTTCGCCCTGGGACCTATACTACCCTTTGACCACCTTCTGAATATTGCCATGAATCTGTATGCGAAAACGAAGAGGAGAAAATCCGAGCAGAACCTCGCCGTTGGTAATGTTCTTGTCGTCCAAATAATGCAGATTACCGCTCCATAGGTAATCACTAACCTTATTACTGCAGTATATATCCGTGGTAGTTTTGTGCTGCACCCCCTTTTCCTCTCTGGTACGGAGTTTCGAGTCATCAAAGCGCTTGTAGCTATTTCCTTTTCTTTTGCCCGCCTTCATTCTTTGGTATGCGTCCAAAGGCTATACTATCCATTACTATCCTCAGGAAGTAATGTTATTAATGTAAAAGTTCTTACTCCCTGTCTTAATCTAATTTCTTTTGTCTGTTATTGGGGTGTCAACAGAAGGTTATTGTCCTCCGTCATGGGATAAGGCAAATAAGTTTTGAAAAGTAGGTGTACCCTGTCCTCATTCTCGGTGAATGTCCCATCCTCTTTTTTTCAGGCATGGATGCTGTAATATATCATAATATATTCAATCGCTTAGGCGTAAGAAACAACCGATTTGGTCAAAATTTGAAACATCTGTATCATTGCGCTTGCTTGACTCGTACTAGTTTGTTTATTTTTTTCATTTTCTCAACTTTTCTTTTATGCTAGATAACTCTAAAAGTTGACCGAATTTCTCCTTTGGACGCTATATACTATAACACTGTTATATTTCTTTCGTGAATTTTGGGTGCCAAGTCCTCTGCTTTTATCGGTTATAGGTGTGGATGGAGTGGCGTCGAGACGTTTTGAAATTAGCATCTCAAGTATCAAACCAGCGCTGTTTCGGTCGACCTTTGAGTTGATTCTCATCGACTTAGATTCTTAGATTACTTTAAGGTAATGAATTCTCATCAATGTGGGATACACAACCATATCAAATACGTTCCTTTTGCCTTTTTGGAACACAATGTTTTTCTCTTCATTACCCCAAGATGGCCGCTCGATAGCCACCAAATTTTTTTTTTTTAATAAAAAACTGAATCTCTGAAAATCAAGCCAATAATTGGGAAAGTCATGCAGCCCTGCTAAGTCAAATTTATTTGTATCAGAGAAAAAAACCAAAACTCAACCAAAACAAAACTCAAAATCTTCAATTTCCTTAAGAAGTTGAAAAGTTTCACTTTGGGGAATGGCTGGCTGTCATTGATTAATTAATTGCGATATGGCGATATCCTCCGTACATTAATCTTTTCAAATAAATTTTATAATAATACTGTGATATATTATTCAGACTTTCTTGCTCATTTTCCGTTTGTTGTGAATCCCTTAGCTCATCGTGTGTTGCGGTTGTTCTTCTTCCATTTTTTAGATCGAATCCTCAATAGGCGAGTGGCAATGGTCCTTTCAGCCTTGTCCGCTGAAACTCGAAGTTTGCCTCCATTTACTTCGATTTTTTACAATCTCGGCTGATGTTACCTAATATAGATTTGGTGGTGGTGATCGGCAGTATATTCCCGAGAAGTTCCGTCGGGCACTTTCGGCAACATCGAGCATGTTTGCAGAATCGTGTACTTCATGGTTTGAGTCAAACTGTGCGTCTGTCTCAGGACATCTAGGGAAGTCGTGAGAGAATTAGACAATATTATAGGTACTATAATCACTCTCTTGAAATATCAAATTTCTTTGAATTGCCGTCTCAGCCGCTCATAGTTCATCTTCTTTTCCACGTACTTCTATTTTATCTTCCTATTGTAATTGATAGCAACATTACCAATATAAGCGAGGCGACCCTTCTTGTCAACTTACAGAACGTCAGGCTTGTTGCTTGGAATGTAGCGTTTAGTTGAAACTTTTAAGTTTCCTGTTCATTTCTGCAGGGCATTTCAATATCCAATGTCCGGATAGCTGAGTGGTTAGAGCATAAGGCTGTCGTACGGAAGGTCGCGGTTCAAATCTCAGGGGGGGGGGGCTTTGTTTCATGATTTGACGTCGGTTACCAGCCAACTCAGCTGTGAATGAGTACCTGAGTTAAATCATAATAATAATAATAATCTCGAGCGAGCGCAATGCTGACGACATTGCCTCCTACAGGTTATCCTATAGTATACCGTTACGGTCTTCAATGAAGTGCTCTAACACATTTCAAAGCCCTGATCCAATATGGATTGTTGCGTCAATAATTATTTCCGAGTTATCACAATCTCGGCGGATGCCGGATTTTACCTAATACTGGCACTAAGTGCCGAGCATTTAGGCTCGGATGATCCTACCAACTTAAAAACTAAAGGGGCGCTGGTGGTGGTGGCCGGTGGTAGGTTAATAGGAGAATTCGTCGAGAAATTCCCGCAACATCGAGTACGTATGCAGAATAGTGTACTTCTGCATGGTTTGAACCAGACTGTGCGAAAGTCCCAGGGTATCAAGGGAAGCCGTCAGGGATTTGGGTACAATACCTGTTGCGGACAATATTATGGGAACTACAACCACCCGCTCGAGATGCCAAATTTCTTTGATTTCCCGATCCAATGGCTCATAGTTCAGCTTCTTCTCCACGTATTTCCGTTCAATGTTGCTATTATGGGGGATAGCAACATCAATAATATACGCGGAGCGACCCGTCTTGTCAACTAACAGTACGTCAGGCTTATTGTGTGCGGTATGGCGATCAGTCAGAACTTGCCGGTCCCAATACATGCTGTAAGCAGAACTATCAAATACTGGTTGCGGCTTATATCGGTAAACCGGACATGTTCCCGTCATCAGCCCATGCTTGTATGTAAGCTTTTGGTGGATAACGTTACATATAGCATTATGCACCGGTACCATAACAGTACAGCCAGAAATGAGATGGTCCAACGTCTCTAACGCCGAACCACACATTCTGCACTGGTCGTTCTCCACCCGTTCTTTCATGATGAGCTTTTTATAAGCTCGGGTGGCGACCACGCCGTCCTGAATGGCACACATGAATCCCTCCGTCTCAGCAAAGAGTTCCCCATCACACAGCCATCTGTTCGACAAATGCAAATTGACAAATGGCTGCCCAAGACAATTCACGTGTTTACTGTGCATTGCCTTCGATTTCCATTCATCGATCCGCTCTTGGTCCGACTTCACCCCACTCAGAGGATTGAAAGATCGATACTTCAAGTTAAGTGGAGTTAGCCCACAGTCTGCTTTACAGACAGCCGCATGCAAGAGACTCGCCTGCTCTTTGCTGTAAAAATAAGCGCGCAGCGAATCGACTTGGCGATGATGTTGTGCCGCCACGTCAACCACGCCCCTACCTCCGATGTCACGAGGCAGGTTCATCCGCTCCACGGCAGACTTTGGATGATGCATTCAGATTTTACACATAGTTGTCCGTATCCGTCGCTGGACGTTTTCCAGATCGGTCTTCGTCCACGGCAATATTCCGAATGCATAAACCAGTGAAGGGATAGCGAATACATTCAACGCGCTTATTTTATTCTTCCCCGAGAGATGCGATTTCAGTACCAGCTTAACACGTCGCAGGAACTCGGACAGCAGAGCATCCTTCAGATCACCAACTCGAGCATGGAGCAGGAATGCAGAATTCCTAGGTACTTGTAGAAGTCTGTCTCGGTCATAGCTTCGATGTGGAGGTCACCAATGCTACGTCCGGCATGCGGCTCGTGATGACCTTTGCGGATGGCTTGGATTCGACACTTGTCTAATCCAAACTCCATCCGAATATCACGGTTGAATAATAGACATGCGCAACAGACCTCTAAGATGGTCGTCACCAGCATACAGCTTGATGTCATCAAAGTACATCAAGTGTATTAGTTCGCACTTAGCACGTAGGTCATACTTTATTGCAAAACCATGCCCTCTAGCATCATTCAGTAGCCATGAAAGAGGGTTCAGTGCCAAAAAAAACCAAAGGGGGCTCAACGAATCTCCCTGGAAGATGCGCCTCCGTATAGGGATGGGATCTGAGGTATTACCACCCTCAGATGTACGCACTGATAAGGTGGTATGCCACATGACTGTCGCCAGAAACTTTATTAGTTTCGGATAAATACGATACAGATTTAGGATATCGATTAGCCAGGTATGTGGAACGCTATCAAAAGTTTTGGCATAATCGATATAGCAACTAAAGAGGTTTCTTTGGCCTCTAGTTGCTTGTCCTACAAATACCGAGTCGATAATGAGTTCCTCTTTGCAACTTCTTGACTCAACTCGGCAGCCCTTCTGCTCCTCGGACAAAATGTTGTTGGTCTCGAGGTGCGCATTGATCCTTCCACTAATAATGGACGTGGTGAATTTGTAGAGGGTTGGTAAGCAAGTAATCGGGTTTGTGTCTGCGGGGTCCTGCACCGTGTCCTTCTTAGGGATAAGGTAGGTAATCCCCGCAGTGAGGGATGGTGGAAATTGCTTCGGCCGACTTATGACCTCATTTACACTGCGTGCCAACCGACTGTGTACGCTCAACGATTATTATTATTATCTTTTCTGTTGATTTTTCCATTTCGTCAACTTTGCAAGTGCTCACCTTCGTCGGGAATACTCTGTATTTTTTGGCAAGTAGCTCTGTCTGTCAGTAACTGGGAATCATTTTAAAGTCTTTTCTAGTAGGAGCACCTACATCTTATCTAAGCAACGGTTCTTTCCTGGTCTACACTTCATTTATATTATTGGCCTCAAAACTCCTTTCTGTGATGATCATTAAACCGGCGGCAGGGTGAACGTTGATACCTCTTGGATAATGAATAACGAAGACTAAAGGTTGGCTTTCACTCATAGTAGCAAGTCGTAGCTGACTCTGCCTCTGTCGTTTTCGTCTCTTATTCCGCGTTGCCTTTGTCGGTTAATTTCCCCCTCCCTTACCACCAATACCAACCCTACTCCTCTACTGCTCTTTACTAAATATTTCTGCAGTATGACAAGTTCATCGGGAATTAAGGGACAATGGACGCCATATATGGTATAGTCTTTCCTTAATGTGTAACATATCCACTAGTATCTTTGATTTTTATTCAATACGTCCATGGGTGGCTATGTAGCTCATACGTGATCATAATTCTTTGGGTATTGTTTCCGAGTATTCCGTCGACACGTCACATGAAAGCTTGGAGTTTTCGAGTGACAGTAGGGTCACTTTCCATATACTGGCACCGCCTTAATTTTTCTTTCATCAATGCAGATAGGAGAAGCCGCGGGTCACAGTAAGACCTTTGATTGTTTTGGTATTAATTTTCTATTTCATCACAGCTTTGAGCTGCTTTTGAGATTTGACTTTGACGCTGTCTTCTTGCTATATAAAAATTGTACACAAACGTGGTTTGTATGGAATATGGACGATATTTATTAAGTTTTGATTTGTGAAAGTAGTTGAACTTTAGAGAAAAAGTGAGTTTTTTTTAATTAATTTGATATTTAAATAGAGGATTCTGGAGTATGAAATGAAATATTAAAAACATATTCTTCCAGAAAGAGAAAAAATTGAATAATTTCCAAGAATAAGTAAATTTTTACTTTTCATTGCAGAACAGGCATCTCTTGATTCTACCATGGTTGGTGAATAGCACGTTCGGCATACTGTATCTAATTGTGGTAGCAATAGTTACTGTATCCCAACAAGAGTTCCATTCCTTCGGAAACTTCTTGGCCGTGATGATGCCACTTCTGTTAAGTCTTGGTATGATAATTTTAAGTATGAATTTTGATTTTCATTTCTATAACAATTATCTTCTGATTTCAGTAATTCAACTAATACTTTGGAGTGCGGTTTACAAGCTTTTCCGAAACATCAGGGAGCAGTTAGGAAGTGAAAATCAACGCCTGCTTCAAGGAGCAACAGCACCAACTTACACACGGCTTTAGAAAGTCGAGTTGCTGATGGGCGCTGAGAGAAACTACATAAAAGATTGAAAATCTTCGGGACGTTTTGTGATATTGGAGCTATAAATAGCAACATGAAGCGATATACGATAATACTTAACATTATTTTCATTGAACATATGCTATTTTTCTAATTGGATTCTTAATAAAGCTAATATGTGTTGAAACTTCAATAGTTTGAATGTTATATTTTTTGTGAGAGCTTGGCACCTTACCTAGGAATTTGTGGAATCACTTTTTTAATAAATACGTTCACGGCTTGACTTTGCGCCATCGGAATTATGCCGAAAAATTGGAACGATCCAGCACCTTCTGAGAGCAGTCAACAAAATGGAAGTATAATCTGACGGATGGAGGTCTACATCAAAGACGTATTTGTCCCTAGTTTATGTGCGTAATACGATAGGTAAAATACAATCGAAAGCAAAAACATCGCATAAGCCTTTCAACGGCTTTTTCCTATCTTTTTACGGAAAAGTTAATGTCATGTAAAACCACGCATTTAAACTGAAAGCCTCCCATCCCAAGAATGCTCGATTCGAGTAGAGCCTGGGCTTCGAACTAGCCATGGCATTAGCGGTAGATTCACCTTCTCCAAACACCGGCGTACGATAGCAGCGATGTGCGGCTTTGCGTTATTACCCATGAAAACAAAGTTTTTTCTGACATATGGTTGTCATTTACTCCTTGGTGGGGTTAACCACACCTATGGTGATATCGTTTGCGGTTACCTGAAATGCGCTCACTCAGCGTACTCCAATGATACGACGCAGACAGGTGTTGTTGAAGGCTTGGAGTTTTTAAGTAACAGTGGGGTTCACTTTCCATGTGTTGCTCCCATATAGCAACGCAGAAAGAACACAGCACAGCACAGTCTTGATCTAGGTGTTGAAATAGCTGCATTTCTAGATTTAAGACAAGCCAGCGAAAGCAGTTCTAGCGCTGTTAATGCGTCGTGCAACATTCAGTTCGTGCCAGCGTCGACAGAAACCACAATTGCTAGATATATAAATTGATCGACACTTTCGATGCTCTGCCTATTAATGCAGATAGGAAAAGTGCGATGACCCGTCAGAGTGGAAACTTTGGTTTTGCGGGTCTTTCTTCAGTCCAACTCTACTTGTGTCTCTTTTTAAATTCGGAGTTATTTGGCCAAGGCGCATGACCTGATAAGAGAGCAAACAAATGTCACCAGCGTAGCCGAGGTGTTTGAGGAAAGATGTCATAGTCCATTGAAGTCCTCCGCGTTCTCCGAACACTCAACATTAAGAATGTTTCCGACAACAAGAAGAAGTTGTGGACCCCAAAATCCTCCAAGATTTTACCTTAGTGCAACAAGTGACATTTAGCGCCATCAAATGTCGCTCTGATAATAGCTATTCGTTTGACCGGAACGCTTCTCCTGCGTGGAGCGTGTGTGTGTGTTTGAGGTGGGGGGAGGCAAAGCCTCTGAGCACTCAGACCCTAGTGGTTCATTGCACTCGATTTGCCCGTCTAACGGAATATCTCCTCCAGAGATTCAAGGAACATATAAGAGTACACCAACCGAAAAAGCGACGACCCTCGAAACGTTAAGTCAATGGTAGCAAGGCATATGGTGGAAGAGGGACATACCGTAACGATGGAAAATGTGGAAACTCTAAAGCGGGTGCGGAAAACACACCTTTTGGATGCACCGGAAAGCATATGCATCATCAAAGAAGGGAGGCAGGTAACCTTAAATCACGATGAGGGAAACTGCGCAACGAGCTTGGTAAAAAGGTATACAGCAGGTGATAAAAAAAAAATTGAGGGAAATCGGAAAAGATGAGAAAAAATGGAAAACAATTATAGTTATTAGTAGTTGAAAGTTACCATGCAAATAGGGGTAGTTTAAGACAGATCAATTTATTTGTATATTACCACTGATGAAGGAGGCACGTGGTCCCCGAAACAATTGTATGCGAAAGGAAAATAAAAAAAATTCCAGAATAAGGGGGAAAACCTAGTTCTTTTCTTGATATTGATACCAAAAATTTGATTTATGGTGGGCTCATAGGCGTGTTGCGTGGATGCCGCTTCCTCATTATAGGATGGACACGTATCATCTTGAAGAATTTTTATTCTGATCATATGGCCTGTCGGACAAAACTTCTGTAAGTCTTCCTGCTTTTCGACAACATAAACTTTACCATATGTTTATTTGATTCTAACGGGGAAAGTTTGGTGTATTGAGCAGCGTTAAGGCTCTGCCATATGTTGTTCCCAGTTTTTGATAGCAGCATAAGTCAATGCTACTGCTACCGAAATTACTGGTTCTAGCCCGAGTATGGAGGAAATTGAACCCTCTTTTGCCAAAGCATCCGAGATTTCATTTCTCCCTACACCACAATGACCAGGTAGACAGAGTAGTTTTATCGTATTGAATCTAGAAACAGATTTCAGCCGATTTCTACATTACTGAACGATTTTTGAAGTGATTGACCCTCAATGCAGTTTGGACTATCGCTACAGATTGCAATCCGCGTGCCCTTTAATTGCTCATCAATCATCCAGGTTGCCGCCCTTAGGATTGCATACACTTCAGCTTGAAAGACCATTGCATATTGTCCCAAGAGAAATGAACTTTTCTCGTTCTCGTTTCTATTCAAAAGGTAGACTGCTCTAAACCCTGTTCCGTTTTTGAGCTATTGGTATATAAGACGTCAGTGAATCTTGACAGGTATTCTTCTGCTTCGTCCCAGTTTTGTTTTCGCTTGCAGATAACTTCATATCTTCTACCAAACAGATGTATGGGGATCTGAGAGTCAGAAGGCATTGAAAAAACTGGATTCATTTCTCCTAAATTTTCCAATGCTCTGTGCCTCCACGTCCATTGTTCCACCATAGATTTAATCGAATTAGCATATGAACTACTAAAAAATGTCTTATAAAAATTTTTCGTACAAATAGCAAGTTATTCAAGTTTAAGCATATCATTTTTTCATCGAAAAAAATGCATGTTTCAAAACGGTTTTTCGCAAATAACTCGAAAACCATGCGTTTTTAGAAATGATGAGAGGTTAAAACAACACATATTTAACAACGAAAAGAATGAACTTATTTATCTTATTGTAGGTGCAATACGGACTGAGTTATAGCTGGTCAAACGTTCATTCGTAATTGCTAAACGATAAATTAATATAATGCTTTCAAATCACCCAAAACTAGCAACATTTTGGTGGAAATTTTACCAGAACTTTAAAAATGAGGTATAATAGAAGTCAGCAGGATAAATAATAACGGAGAAATGATCAAAATAATGTAATGGTTTTCTCATATAAATTGAAAGAGAGTCTACCATATTTAAGCCCTTTTTTTATCATCATCATCAGCGGCGCAACAACCAGTATCCGGTATAGGCCTGCCTTAATAAGGAACTCCAGACTTCCCGGTTTTGCGCCGAGGTCCACCAATTCAATCATGGGTAAACCAGTTGTCTCCAGTTATATTATGGTTTGTTTCTTCTACAGGGTGCATTAATTAGATTATAACTTCATCAGCTAAGCTTGTATGGTTCGTTAGTTCCTCAAAAGAGAATTCGCAATGGCTAAACAAAAAATTCATACTGATAAAAGAAATTTTTCGAGTTAGATCACACTTTTTTCCGAAGCTGCGTACCTTAAATCCACCAAATTTGATTATAAAGAATGGACATAAAATTGGAATTCATTAAGGTTCGAAAAATTCAAGTGAGCCAAGGTGGTGAAAATTTACGTACTTATTGTTGACTAGTTAACATCGTAGATTACTTGTGACGGGGGTGTAAATGTCAGAATTATTCTTGTCTTAATTTCTCTAAAGTCAAAATTTAATCTCGTTTTGAAAATCCAAATTAAACTTGCCATTTATTTATTAATTTATCTCGTCTTTAACTGTTAACTCAATAGGATTCAATATAGTTTTACATGTAAATTAAATCCACGTTTTAAATTACTTTAACTTCTCCTTTTCCTATGAGCCATGGTTCAGGAACGGTGTTGCTGTCTGCCTTTGGAGGTTTGCGGTCTAACGATAGGACTGTTGGACGCTATCAAGAACTTAGCGTTTCTAGGTTTATATATTTATTTTCTCGTTAATGTGGACCAATATACGAAAGAGCCGTCAAAATCAGGAAAAGGCTATTTCATCAATGAAGACACTAAAAGAAGTAAAGGCAATTACCTTAGAATTGAAGAACTACTTGGTGGCTAATTTGCTTTCTTTTATTTTTAGTGTTTATTGCAGTTTTTTGCATCTATATCGTCGTTTATGTTGGCCTTTTCCTTGCAGCCATCTTCCTTATTGCGGGTATAATGCAGGTAATGGTTTAGCTCACTTATCCTGTCTTCATTTATTTAACATCGTTAAAGATTGCTAGTTGGTGTTAGTCTCATCAGATATCAGTTGCGATCTTAATGAATCCTCTAATGTTAGACTCCTTGCGAGTTTTTTTTAATAGGTTAACTGATGTCCGTTGAAACTGCGCTGTATTTTTTCTCCATTGAGACAATACTTTTTTTCTTTAGACAAGTCTGATTCAATTAAGCAGCCGTGACCTGTGGCGTCAATAGTATGTTTGTCCCATATACAGGTGTCCCGTTAATGATGGTATAAATTAGAGTTATATCTTTTTTCGTGAATGGTGTCAAAAAGCCTGACCTTCCCAAAAATAAAAAATATAAAAAAATAAAATTTTTTATAAACGAATATTTTTTCAATTGCAAAGCTCATCATCACTTCGAAGATAAAACTTTTTAAATATTAAAGGAATTTCGAAACCGATTTTTATTTAACTTAAATGGAAGAGAACATTCTCGATATGGGCAAATTCACTTTAATATAATAGTTCCATTGTTCGCATTTAAGATTACCGTATTTAAGCGGGTTATCCCGTGCGAAAATGGTTTTTTTGCTTTTTTTAGAAATTTTTTTGTGAATTGGATGAAGGTACAAGTGCGAATTTTTCACCATATATTTATCAATATCTTGAGCATGCTTAGTGAATTTTTCCAGCCTTATAGCATAGTTCATTATTGAAATACAGAGCAACTTATACACCCATCTCCAAAAAGGTGTTTTTCTGCTGCCACGCGGAATTAATCATAGTCCGTAACTAGGATGATTAAAAAATATTAAAAGCTAAATTTTTGGTGTCTTGTTAAACTTCTTTTTTGTGAATTTTGATGTTTTTTCAAGGGTTCTTTAATGAATAAAAAAAAATTTCGCAATTATCCTAGTTTGCGGATCGTAGAAATATGTTCTGAATAAGCCTTGAAAATTTCAAAGAATTTCGTCGAATAGATTTTGGTGGCAATAGATTTTAAACGTGCAGTTTCGAGGAAAACGTATTTGAAAAGTGCAACGCGATTTTTAACCATAAAATCTTGACTCACCATTAATCCGCTGTACCTATTCCATAAACCTTAGGTTTCTTGGAGAAACGCATATAAAGCCTTGCCTTCAATTCTTATGATTTTAGCGTAGTCATTCAAACGTCATTCGAACGTCATTTAAACGCCATTCGGACCGATAAATATGCGCTTTATTACGGCGATCGACATAAACCTGGCATGTGACATTTTACCTGATCAACACTGTAATTGCCGAACGACTCCGAATATCAAAAAATCACTTTTCCTATTATACACTATATTTAGATACAATTGATGCCAAAAAAATCTATTGCTAGGATCCGCCATACGGGATGACCTCCTCAAGTTAATTTACTCCACATCAAGACCACCTTTTTCCATTTAATGCGTAATATTCCAAAATTTCCCATAATTAAGCCAATCATTTTTACATGGTATTGGAAAGCTAACATAATGGAATAATTTTTATGCAGGATTATATCTTTAAAGCTCGGTTACAATAGTGCCTATTGAAATTTAGGTAAAAAATCGATTTTAAAATTTCGTTAGAAGATTAATAAAGCTGACTGAACTGGAACTAGAAAGATTGTTTTTAAAAGCTCATGAAGCGAGTGAATAGCAGGGTAGTAAGTAGTAACCTTGTAGAATAATATTATCGACGAAGGAATTGTAAGGGACTCTAGGATAAGTAGGGAGTTTTAAGTTATGCATTTCTAAATAAAAAGTATTAGGTAATTTTTTTTTGGTTTCTTAAACGTTTTATTGCCGCAGCCATTTCAATTTCTAAAGACAAATCGGGAATTTTACAACGGTAGAAGCATCATAACTCAAAAATTACGATAGCTAAAGCATTGGAATCCTGGCTAAGAGATCACTTCTAAATAAAAAAGTTACCCTGTAATAAGAAAGTAGTAAGTTGTCTAAAAATAAAAATTCTCCAAATGTAAAAATTTTGTTTGGCCTCCCTTAAATTTTACTGTTTAACTTAATTTTTATCAATTTTTCTTTCATTGTGGTAAAGTTTCATCCAGATTAGTTTATCCGATTCAACGGAAACCCACTAAGAAAAAAATAGATAAAAACCTGTTGTAATAGTTAAATAATGCACACAATTGATTTTTGTTACATTTTATTCATTGGAAGCTACCATCACCCCTATTTAATCACACTGGGTGAATTTCACCCAAAAAAAAATGTTGAGCTCCTACGTGAAATTCACCCAGTGTCACTTTAATGTGGTGTGACCAAATAGAGTTAACACTTGAGTGTAATTGTTTTTAATTACTAGTGGTTGATAAGAGCAGTTATAGAAGTTAATTTAGGAGAAAAAGCTCACTCACGTGTTACTGTAACTCATTAAAATCATCATAGCCTGAAACAAACACAATTTGGAAGCAATCTCACCCCTAAAATATAAGAAAGTACATTCTTAACATATCAAGTAAGGAGTACATTTTTGCAGTATGTAATTTCAATAAAAGACCATTCTATTGGCTAACAATTAAGGCTGATTCCTTCGAACATTTTCATAAAACAAAATGATAACGCTCAATTATCTTTCAAGTATCTAACATTTCGTTCTGTCAGTTCTTTTACTGTGCGAATCCAGTATGTTTTTCATTTTTATGGTTCACATTTCCAGACGTGTAACTGTTACCAATTGTGTAATTAGGATGAAATGATGTTAACATAATTTAATCACAGTGAATTGGTTTTTTTTGCAAGAAAATTAGTATATATGTTGAATAGTGATGTGGTACTGGCACTTGTGAAAAAACTATCCCAAGCGGCCGGAGTCGATCAAGAGGGGAGAGTTATCCCAAAAAAGTAGGCGAAATTGACCGTGGAGGTCAAGGTTATAGAGGAGGAGGGCAAGAGTCATCATCATCATCAACGGTGAAACAACCAGTATCCGGTCTAGGCCTGCCTTAATAAGG
This sequence comes from Hermetia illucens, assembly GCF_905115235.1. Classification (NCBI taxonomy): domain Eukaryota; kingdom Metazoa; phylum Arthropoda; class Insecta; order Diptera; family Stratiomyidae; genus Hermetia; species Hermetia illucens. Next base: position 90,997,792 of record NC_051849.1, on the reverse strand, counting down.
AACTCCAAACATCGCGGTTTTGCGCTGAGATTCACCAATTCGATATCCCTAAAAGCTGTCTGGCGTCCTGGATTACGCCGTCGCTCCATCTTAGGTAGGGTCTGCCTCGTCTTCTTTTCCTACCATAGATATTGCCTTTATAGACTTTCCGGACTGGATCATCCTCATCCATACGGATTAAGTGACCCGCCCACCGTAACCTATTGAGCGGAATTTTATCCACAACCGGACAGCCATGGTGTCGCTCATAGATTTCGTCATTGTGTAGGCTACGGAATCGTCCATCCGCATGTAGGGGGCCAAAAATTCTTCAGAGGATTCTTCTCTCGAACGCGGCTAAGAGTGATTTCTCAAATTAAAGATTTTCGATAAAAGAAAAAAATCTGATGCTCCCGCATTCATCAATTCACTGCAACACATGTGCTCACGTGCTACTTGCTCGACTGCTTTGGCGTAACGAGAAGATTTCCTTAATGTTCGTTTACCTTGTTTGGTTGCCTTTTATTTGGGTAGACCAGTGTTTGAAAGGTTTAGTTGTCTTCGATAATAATTTGTTGTCACGCTTTCAATAGTCCAATAGTGGTAACTCTCTGGAGTAATTGGTTTTAGTTGCTTTAAAACATAAAAGGGTTTCCGAAACCCCGGTAGAAATGCTTTTCAACAAACATTCAGGAAACACTGGTTTATGTAACAATCGTATGAGCACAATCCCAACGTCACGAGGATATGTCCAAAAATTTAAATTTAATTTAGTTTAACCTGCATTTCGAAATTAGCGAAGAAAATTAGCACGCATAACTACAGCGGATTTCCGTTAAGGGCTGATTGTCGCATCACAATGCGGACAACTCTTCATCCGGAAGTTTGAAAAGCTTGGATCTATGACCATTGTTGCTACTACTGCCAGTTAATCCTTGCAATTGTTCACACCATTCCTGGTACTTATGGTTGAGATGTTACCATTACCAATGTGGGCTTCCCCGATTTTGTCATTTTTTAAGGTTTTGTTTGTTTGTCTGGTTGATTTAAAACACCAACGCAGCATGAAGGAGTAAGGTAATAAGCCTCACGATGGTCCCGGGGGGAGTGACTTGTTGCTGTCTTCCTCAGCTGGCATTCGAGGAAGACGAGAAGTAATCAAATAATGCAAAAACACTTACTTAAGCAAATATTATTTCAACATTGGATTTATAGTAATGAAATTCTTAAACAAATTCACAATTTTATTTCTTTTACAGAATCGACACAAATTTATTCTACCGTGGATAATCGTAAATTTTATTAATCTAACGCTAACAATTATAAATGTAGTCTACCTAGTAGCATCGAGGCAGGAAAAAGTGGAAGAATTGAAAAAGCCAGGTCCTGTTATTGCTCTGTCCCTCATTCTTTGTAAGTGTTATGCACAATGGTCTTGACTACCACATTTCCACTTCAAATTAACGACATTGCAGGCGAAATTAAAAATTCTCCAAATCAAGTTGATTGATTCTAAATCAAATTCACGGCTTTCCAATTTTCCAAATATTTTTCCAAAACAAATTAACAACTTTCCAAATGGAATTAACAGTTTTCCAAATCAATTCAAGCAATTTTCAAATAAAATTAAGATTTTTTAAAATTAAATTTACAATAAATCTTCGATTTTCTAAATCAATCAATTCAGGGGAATATCACCTTCGAAAACCACTGGTATGAAAAGTGTACTTAAGTTTCGAAGGGAATCGAATGAATGCCTCGCGGAGGAAAGAGAGTTTATTTTTCACAGCAATGGTTCACCGACATGATATTCTTCTTTGGAATTATTAGACAATTATTTACAAAATCCTAAATTCGATTCGGAAACAAACTTAAATTTTATCTGAAAAATGTTTAAATTTATTTAGGAAATTGTTAATTCCTTTAATTAATTCGTCAATTTGGTTCGGAAAAATGATAAATTTGGAGAGTCGAGAATTTGATGTGAGAAGCTGTTAATTTGATTTGGAACAATGATAATTCCATCTAGAATGTCAATTTGAGGTGGAAATGCTATTAACCAATGTTGAAGAATATTTTCTTTAACAATGTTAAAGAATCTTTTCTTTCTGCAACTCCTAGCTGAAGGAATAATTTGTATTTACAGTTTTCGGCACATTTGCTATTGTCGTCATTATTAAACTGTACCGTTTGATACGATTTCGAAATGCAGTTTGAGAGGCTGTGACAGGGAAGGTTGCAATTTGAAAAATGTAGTTAGTGTTATATTGTAATATTTTATTATTAAAATAAACATTATTAGAAAAAAAATGTTTGGAATGTTCACTTTTTCCTTTTGTTTGGCCTTTGTTCGTTCCAATAGCTGGGGCAACTTGTCTAAATCGGATTTGTCATTTCCTTCGGTCACAGATTTGGTTCGGGTGAAGTCGAGAAGCTCTCAACTCACCATCTAGCGTATCAATCCACCACTGTTTCGAATGAGGTTTGATCCGTTTCTCATCGACCTAAATGTTTAGGTTAATCTTAGTTAATAAGTTCTTATTAGCGCGAATTACATTCCCTACAATTTCCAATTGAAAGTGAAGAAATTTTGCATATACATACATATATAGCTAGCCGGAAACCCCCCTTAAATTCATGCTGGAAGAACAATGTAATTTCGCCATTAAATTATTTGAAATAATTAAGAGTTGCTTTTTTCTATTCGCTAGTGGTACTTATATATTTCGGGAACCATATGTTCCCTTCACCTGGATTTGTTAGCCTGATTAATAATTGCCTATATGTTTAGAGGGAGTATGGCATCTACGTCTACGGTGGTCAAGGGTAGTATAGGTCCGAGGGCAAAACGTGGATTGGTGCCCACGATGGAGTATAAAACCTGGGTAACGCGTGCTGAGCCAACTCCAACAGCTCTACTACCAAACCCTATCTACATCTCCACGTGGTGACCGCTCTTTCTTAACAAAAAGCTGAAGCAAGAGAGAGAATGAGAAGGATGAAGGCGAGTCTCCCGCGCCTAAAAATGGGACAAATTGTACCAACTGGTCCTCCAGGTTGGGGGTTGGGTAAGGCTGACAACGCTACACGGAAAATTACTTGTTACGAATCCACAATAGGAACCTCGGACTGGATTGATAACACAGCGACAAACTCGGCAACGACAACGGAATAATGATTTGCGCATTTTCTCATGGAACATGCGCTCCCTGTACAGAGATGGAGTTGCGAAGCGGCTAGCCGATACCCTGTCCCAATATAGGGCTGATGTAACAGCGTTACAGGAGATGCGTTGGACAGGGACCCGTTTCTTAGGGAAGAGTTGCTACACCATATATTAAAGCGGCCATCCAGTAAACCATGTGCTCGGAGTAGGTTTCTTAGTCAGCTAAAAAATGAAACCTGGTGTTATCGGCTTTGAAAACATAAGCGAACGGCTATGCACTTTGCGCTTGCGAAGCAAGTTTAGAAATATAAGCTTCATTAACGTTCACGCCCCTATAGAGGAGACTGCAGAGTCGGAGAAGGATACCTTCTACGAGGCGGTAGAACGAACCCTCGAAGCCTGTCCCAGATATGATATCAAAATCATATTTGGGGAGTTTAACAGCCAAGTATGGAAGCTTACATTAAAATACAAATGATAACGGACTGCGGATTATTCAATTAGCAGTGTCACACGAAATGGTTGTTGGAAGTATCTGGTTTGCGTGGAAAGCGATCCACAAACAAATGTGGGCCTCTCCAGAAGAGACCACTTTCAATCAAATTGAACGCCGCCACATCTCAACCTTGATTAATATTAAAACATATAGGAGGGCGAATATAGACTCGGATCACTATCTCGTTGGAATGGTGCCCCGAGCTCGAATAACAACACCACGCAGAATCCTATCTGACAATCAGGTGAGACTTAACATTGAAGCCACTAACAAGTATAGAAGAATCAGTCCGTGCAATGCGTCAGCTTAAAAATTATTAGTCGCCAGGAGCCGATGGAATTATATCCGAATTGGTTAAATATGGTGGCGACCAATTACACCAATTGGTTTATCAACTTGCGCTCAAGTTGCAGGACAGCAAATCGATGCCTGACTACTAAAAATGAGGCATTATCTGTCTCATACATAAGAAGGGAGATATAACACAGTGCAGCAATTATAGAGATATCACGTTGCTGAGTACCATCTGTAAGCCTGAGTGCTCTCCCAACATACACACACACACCATCTGTAAGATATTTTCCGCTACCTTGCTAGGTCGGATAGCCTAATATGCCCAGAGCATTATTGGCCTATACCAAAGAGGCTGCACTCCAGGCAAACCAGCAACAGATTAGATTTTCTCTCTGAGACAAGCGATGGAAAAACTGTTGGAATATGGACATCAGTTGCACCATCTATTCATTGACTTTAAAGCCGCCTATGATAGCATAGCCAGGGTAAAACTGTACACGGCCATGAGAGAATTCGATGAATCCCGACGAAATTGATAAGACTGACTAGGCGGACCCTTGATAATGCGCGAGGCCAGATAAAAGCAATTGGATCTCTCTGAAGACCATTCGACATTAACAACGGTCTACGACAAGGGGATGCCTTACCATGCGTCTTCTTTAACCTCGCCCTGGAGAAAGTGATTCGTGATGCTTAGGTAAATGCAAAAGGTACGATCCTCTTTAAGTCCACCCAACTACTGGCCTATGCTGACGATATCGACATCATGAGAAGAACGATCTGAGACATACAAGCTGCCTTCATCCAGATCGAGCGGGCGGCGATCGGCGCAAGATCTTGGGCTGCACATCAATGAAGGCAAGACAGAATATATGGTGGCAACGTCAGCACCAAAAACCAGGCAACCGACGTCAAACACTGGTCAAAGGGGAACAATAAAGATAGGAGAATACAACTTTGAGACTGTTGATAATTTTTACTATGTAGGGTCGAAAATCACAACCGATAACAACTATGGCGATGAAAGCCGCGCACGGTTGTTGGCAGTCAATAGAGCCTATATAAGCCTGCAAAAACTATTCCGCTGGAAACGGCTCACCATAGAGTGAAAGCTCTTACTGTACAAGACAATGATCTTGCCAGTCCTCATGTATTCCTCGGAGACTTGGGTTCTTTGCAAGAAGAATTGCGAACTCATGGCCGTGTTCGAGAGAAGAATCCTCCGAAGAATTTTTGACCCCCTGCATGAGGATGGCCGATTCCGTAGCCTACATAACGATGAAATCTATGAGCGATACTATCACCGTCAGGTTGTGGATAAAATTCGGCTCAATAGGTTACGGTGTGCGGGTCCCTTAATCCGTATGGATGAGGATGATCTCACCCGAAAAGTCTATAAGGGCAATATCTATGGTAGAAAAAGAAGACGAGATAGACTCTGTTTAAAATGGACCGATGGCGTGGGTCAGGACGCCAGACAGCTTTTAGGGATATCGAATTGGTGGAATGTCTGGAGTTCCTTATTAAGGCAGGCCTTGACCGGATACGGGTTGTTGCGCCGTTGATGATGATGATGATAATATCTACGTCTTTAATATGTACGTATATCTTATAGTTTGGAGGAGGAATATTCTACGTTTTTAGCCATAGACGAATAGAAAATATGTGTAGGTAGTTTCTCACTCAAGATGAACACAAAACCTTTATACCCGAAGCGCCAGTTTCCGTTATTCCGACTTGTTTCGATAAGTCGATGTGGGGACAGTTTCAGCAAAAAACAACAGATCGATTTCTTGAAATTTATATAATAGCTAACCGGGGCCAATATTAAAGAACAAATGTTTTGGTTACGCAGTGAAAAGCAACACTCCGTCTACATGAAGGATGGAGTTCTCATGAATCGTTTATTGGCGATGAAATCAATGCAAGTTGACGCCTGCGCCGGTAACATCCACTTACTTTATTTTGTAAACTAAGTTTCATTCCATTCAAATGAATATTTTCTACAGATTCCAATAAGAGAGAGAAAATGTATTGTATATTGCAACATTTTGGATGCAATTTATAAAGAGAACAGCGCGTTATAGTTACTGATAGAAACATGATGGAAGTGTTTAGAGGAAATCCAAATGTTCACTGCGTTACTTGCTGCACAACGTCAGAGAAAACTAAACTTGTGTTGTAAGCTGATCAAATTTTTTAAAAAGTCTGGCGCCGATTGCCCACACCAGTTGACACACCGTTGCACCTTCCAGTTACAAAAAAAAAAAAAAATATGAAAAATATTGCTACTTTATTAAAAAACTTACTAAAACCTTTACGTTTTTAAAGAAGGAGGAAGGGCTTTTTTGGCGAAAGTATATTCGGTGATCACAGTTGCTATATTTTAAAAGATCATATCAAGAAAATTCTACAAAAAAAAATAGATTGTCGTAGCCGGTCCCAAGTCAGGTTGTGAACCGAGGGAGGACTAGATAGTTTCAATCTGAATGACTGTACGCCAGTGCAGCGTGTGAGTGGTTTCGCCACAAACTGTGACGATCACTTCAGCAAGTTGCGTAGACAGCGGATGACGTGAACTAAGTAAATGAACTTCTTTATCATCCGCTGCTACTACGAAATAACGGCTGGGACAGGTGAAACATCTTAGGAAGGTGAAGGCGAGTTTTCTGCGTCTTAAAATGGAAAAAATATCCAGACCAGCCCTGAATAGTGTTTGAGAGAAGCGCTAACTATACTTTCCCGGAAAATATCAGCCTGTCCAGGAACCCAGGATACACTCTCGAATTAGACGGATCTAACGGCGACGATTTCGACAAACATAAAATGGACTACTCTTTTGGGTCTTTTCGAACGGGCGCACTGCGGGAGTTTCTCTATAAAGTATCCCGTAACAACATTAGCATCTACGTGTTCGAAAGAAAGAAATGGCTCGAGAGCGAAGTAAATGATTGCGAACCTTACAAAATATCTTTCAGCGGCAAAGAGCGAGTAAGCAGAGAATTCGGTGTCCCATTTGTCATAAACAACACATTTAGACAAGGAATTGTTCCATAGAGGCTTCCCTCATAAGAACATACATAAAATAACGTGGGCATCACCAGACGGGCAGAAGTTTAATCAAATTGACCACGTCCTCGTCGAAAAAAGAGCTGCCTTAAACATAATGGACATGAGAACGCTACGAGGTGCTGACTGTGACTCGGACCATTTCCTGGATAGAGAGAAATACCGCTGCCGAAGAGCCAAAAACAGCCAGAGCCACAGGAACCGGACTCCCAAAATGAATGTAGAAAAGTTGAAAAACAACACAGTCAAAGTGGCTTACATGTCCACAACCAAGGTACATTTCTATGCACTACCTCATGCTGGTCCTGAAGAAAGTAATAACGAAATGTGGTGAAAAATTAGGGAAGGTATCCAGAGTGCAGCTAAAAACACCCTTAGGCATGCAGAATTCAGGGACTGTAACGAACGGAAAAACGAAACTCAACGACTACTAATCGAAAGACGAACTCGAGCCAGAGAAAATAAGTATCACAAACAAAGACGATACGGTAACAGGATTTGTAGACGAGAACAACGGAAATTCAATAAAACGAAATTTTAACACGACAGCTTGAAGAAGAACGACGTAAGAGTAACATTTAGCACTGTGAAACAGATAAGGATTGGTTTTAAACGGTGAACAACCCTCTGTAGAGATCAGAATGGCAATATCATCAGCAATGCGACTCAAATTAAAGCAAGATGGGTTCCGTACTATTAAGCCTTTTTGAATGCAACGACGACACTTTTCCACTCCTTTGTCATTCTGGGTGACCCAAACGAAGAACAAGTGCCCATATCCTCGATTTCGCAACAACCGGCATCCGGTCTAGGCCTGCCTTAATAAGGAACTCCACACATCCCGGTTTTGGGCCGAGGTCCACCAATTTGATATCCCTAAAAGCTGTCTGGCGTCCTGACTTACGCCATCGCTCCATCTCAAGCAGGGTTTGCCTCGCCTTCTTTTTCTACCATGGATATTGCCCTTATAGACTTTCCGGGCTCGATTATTCTCATCCATACGGATTAAATGACCCGCCCACCGTAACCCATTGAACCGCATTCTATACACAACCTGACGGTCGTTGTATCGTTCATAGATTTCGTCGTTACGTATGTTACGGAATTATCCATCTTCATGTAGGGGGCCACAAATTCTTCAAAGGATTCTTCTCTCGAACGCGGCCAAGAATTCGCAATTTTTCTTGCTAAGAACCCAAGTCTCCGAGGAATACATGAGGACTGGCAAGATCATCGCCTTGTACAGTAAGAGCTTTGGCCCTATGGTGAGACGTTTCGAGCGGAACAGTCTTTTGTAAGCTGAAATAGGCTCTGTTGGCTGAAAACAACCGTGCGCGGATTTCATGATCGTAGCTGTTATCGGTTGTGATTTTCGACCCTAGATAGGAGAAATTGTCGACGGTCTCAAAGTTGTATTCTCCTATCCTTCTTCTTGTTTGTGTTTGACCAGTGCGGTTTGATGTTGTTGGTTCATTCGTCTTCGGTGCTGACGTTGCCACCATATATTTTGTCTTACCTTCATTGATGTGCAGCCCAAGATCTCGCGCCGCCTGCTCGATCTGGATGAAGGCAGTTTGTACATCTCGGGGGGAAGAACCATGATGTCGATATCGTCAGCATAGGCCAGTAGTTGGGTGGACTTGAAGCGGATCGTACCTCTTACATTTACCTCGGCATCACGGATCACTTTCTCGAGGGCCAGGTTAAAGAGGACGCATGAAAGGGCATGGATAGGGAATGGTCTTGAGAGTGATCCTGCTGCTTTTATGTGGCCTCGCACATTGGTCAGGGTCAGCCTAATCAGTCTTATCAATTTCGTTGGGATATCGAATTCACTCATGGCGGTGTACAGCTTTACCCTGACTATGCTTTAAAGTCGATGAAAAGATGGTGCACTGATGTCCATATTCCAACAGTTTTTCCATCGCTTGCCACAGGGAGAAAATCTGATCTGTTGCTGATTTGCCTGGAGTGCAGTCTCTTTGGTATGGGCCAATAATGCTCTGGGCTTATGCGTCTATCCGGCCTAGCAAGATAGCGGAGAATATCTTATAGATGGTACTCAGCAACGTGATACCACTATGTGTTATCTCACTTCTTATGTATGACACAGATAATGCCTCGTTGCCAATCGTCAGGCATTGATTCGCTGTCCCAAACCTTGAGCACAAGTTGATGAATTACTTGCTGTTATTGGTCGCCTCCATATTTAACTAATTCGGCTGAAATTCCATCGGCTCCTGGCGACTTATGGTTATTAAGCCGGTGGATTGCACGGACTGTTTCTTTCACACTCGGTGGCGGCAGCATTTGTCCGTCGTCTTCGGTTGGCGGGACGTCCAACTCCCCGATACTTTGGTTGTTGAGCAGTTCATCAAAATACTCAACCGATCGCTCCAATATGCCTATTCTGTCGGAAATCAGATTTCCCTCTTTGTCTCGGCAGGATGAACATCGACGTGTGTAAAGCTTCATCCTGTTGATTTGTTGGTAAAACTTCCGCGCCTGGTGCGGTTTCTCCCTGCACTTTTCCAGTTCACAGACTTATTGGTTCTGCCACAATCATTAGCAATGAGGGCCAGGTAAAAATCCCCATTGAACTGATACAAAGCTATCCTATAGTGCCAGGACTTAAACAAAGGAATGATCTCGCCCCCACGTTCTTAAACTTGGTGCTCGAATACGTCGTCAGGAAGGTGGCCTTAGTTGATACCAGAGGCACGTTGTTGGTAAAATCTGCGCAACTGGTGGCCTACCCAGACAACGATGTTTCGTATGGAGGAAGTGTTTGAGCAGTTCGAGTCAGCAGCGGGCGAAGTGGGGCTCAAGGCCAATGAATCCTAAACGGAATATATGACGCAAACTCGAAAGGTGGCTGCAAAACATTGGTATGAGCGAGCATAATTTCGATGAGGTGGACCAACTCCCTTCCTTAGAAGTCCTACTCTCGAAGGACGCCTAATACCTATAAAGCATAAAGCTTTACTGCTCATAAAGCATTTTATGCTGTGCTCTTCACAATGAAGTCGTTAAAGGTACATAGACGCAATAAACTATGCATTTCCAAGCTATTAATTCAGCCGTTGCAGCTTCATGGATGCGAATCATGAACCTTGACGCATATGTCGGAAAAGCAGATCGATATCTCCGAGAGAAAAGTCCCCCGAAAGATTTTCGGAGCCATAAAGGAGGGAGATACCTAGTGAATTAGATACTATCATGAATTGTATGAATTATCGCATCGATTCTAATCAAAATCCGGAAATTGCAATGAGATAATTGGAGATAATTGGAGGCGGTGCATTCGGGACTCGAAAGCTCGCTTTGGGCTGTAGCACCATCGAAGTACAAAAAAAACATTCAAAAAAAAAACCATCATACACAAGAGGAAACTGTTTAGAAAGGGTCCTCTCGATATTGGTGACTCTCATGTGTTATTCAGCTTGATCATTTCGAGACACTTTGCTAAGTACCAATCACTTTTATAAGATTAACTATATTTTGCAATGAAACAAGACTAATGTACTATTTAGCGCAGTACGCATAGTATAACGTATGTTCATATGCATATACATATCAATCATCATCATCATTCATCTTTTACTTCTTCTTTAGTCCTTGTCTTGGCTGAACTTTTCACTTTTCTCGGTTAAAGTTTTGGTCCGGGTGGAGTCGAGAGGCTCAATTCATCAACCGAATTATATGAGTGTACCATCTACAACTTTTTCATGAGCGGCGCCATCCTATATCGATATTTGTAGTTTCATTCCACTAGCAAAACAGCATCTGCAATGTATGTTGCAACGTTCGAGACAATAGCAAAAAGAAATAGTGCGGGGGACTATCTCTTGATGAGCACGAACAGAAACACTGGATGATAGAGGAATTTATAACACACCAGTTCGTCTGGCATTATTTGCGGGTGTAATTCCGCAGTTTTTGACAAACTCAGGTTGATTCAAAATCACAACAAAAATCCTCATACTATGAGGTAACTACCGAATCTGACCACAATTTGAACGTTTCGTCGAACTCTATTATTAGAGTTGGCGTGGTTCCTTGGCAGTCAATTGGTGTTCTAATCTTCTCAATATCGCGGTTGAAGAACTTTCTGAACCAGCTTGCTGAGGTCCCAACTATTCGCGGGTCCAATGATGTCAGATCTTGTTGCTTTACCCGATGGTGCTGAGGTGCCCCTTCAAGTAGGGCATGAGGAATTCTTTCATTGAAATCTATTCGTGGTATTCTCGTAATTTGTCCGTTGCGGCACGTACCATTTCGTCATTTACGTAACAAAAGCGTTCGATAACCTATGTCGTTTGTATCCTTTTATCCGCGGTTGTGTAAGTGGGGACACTCCTTCTTTTTCTCGCGAAATTGCCACCATTTAAATCACGGCAGGCAGTAAAGTCCTCATGCTGTTTCGATGGTGGCTTGATTCGCAAGATTGAAATCAAGGTGAGGTGCGGTGCGCGGGCGACTTGCATCCTTCGGTTAATCTTCATAGAGTACGCAAAAATATAATAGTTTATGCCCGCCCTAAAATTTGCGAGTTTTAAGTTTTGCCATTTGTTTTGAAGAACGTAAATATTTTGCTATTCTAAACTATTTTGAAAAACTTCAGTACAAATTTTGATATGATTTGGACTAAAAATGTTAAACTTCTGAACAAAAGTCGATTTTTGGGTCGTGATAAAGGTTTACGTGCACTTTAAAGAATCATTTTTTTTAGTATGAAACAACAACAAAAACAGCAACTAAGATATTTATATTATCATTCAACTTGACCTCCATCATTCCTCATTATGCAAAAATGCCACCGTTCGTAGAGCCAATTATATTTCACAAAAAAATTTGGTTAAAATTGACCTATGCTGTGAATATGGTAGTTTCGAACTCCTCAATTGACTCGTACTGTTTATAGTTTAGGCGCATTAGGGTACCGGCCAGTTGGGTACAATTACTTGTTTCTGTTGACATCAAGTATGGTAGCGGACGAACTCCTGGAAGCGTTAACAAATACTAGAATACAGGTCCAGGGTTGCGCAGACGTCATTGTTTTAACCTGTAGGGGCAAATATGAGGATACCCTATGCGGTAGAATCCAAACTGAATAAAGGGTTACTAATCCCTGGTCTAGGAAGGCGGGACTGCCAATAAATCAAGCCAAAACCATCATAGTACTATTCACTAGGGGAAGTAAACTTGATCACCTGAGAGTCATAAGGTTACACGACATGGAGGTGAAACGAGAAACAGAGGTCAAATATTGGGGAATTTAACTAGACCAAAAATTATTCTTTTATTATTCTTCTGGCGGTTAAAGGGTAGTATAGGTCCAAGGGCGAAACGTGGATTGGTACCCACGATGGAGCATAAAACCTGGGAAACGCCTGCTGAACCAACACCAACAACTCAACTACCAAACCCTATCGCCACCTCCACGTGGTGCCCGCTGGGAGCTCTTTCTTTATGAAAAGCTGCAGACGGAGAAGGATGAAGGCGAGTCTCCCGCACCTAAAAACGGGACAAAATGTACCAACTGGTCCTTCAGGTTGGGGGTTGGGTAGGGCTGACAACCCTACACGGAAAACAGATGTTACGAAGCCACGAAAGGAGCCTCGGACAGGATGGATCTTACAACGACGGCGGATTAACGATTTGCGTATTTTCTTATGGAACGTGCGCTCCCTGTACAGACCGAATGCTGCTGAGTAGCTAGCCGATACCCTGTCCCAATATAGGGCTGATGTAATAGCGTTACAAGAGATGCGATGAACAGGGACCGGTTTCCTGGAGAAGCGTCGCTGCACCGTACATTATAGCGGCCATCCAGTAAATCATGTGCTCGGAGTAGGTTTCTTAGTCTGCCAAAAAATGAAACCTGTTGTTATCGGCTTTGAAAATATAAGCGAAAGGCTATGCACTCTGCGTTTGCGAGGCAAATTTAGAAATATAAGCCTCATTAACGTTCACGCTCCTACAGACGAGACTGCAGAGTCGGAGAAGGGCACCTTCTATGAGGAAGAAGAAATACAATAGAACGAAGCTTAATAGGATTCAAAGAACCGCGTGTGCAGGTGCTACGGGGGCTCTGTAGTCTTGCCCGGCAGATGCTCTCAATGTACTCCTGCATCTCCTCCCCTTTGACCTCCACATCAAATATGTTGCAGCGTGCAGTGCCGTCAGACTACGTGAGTCCGGATGCTGGGCAGCGAAGTCCTACGGCCACAGCAACATTCTAGATGAAATACCTTGAGAAATCTGGGCATCCCCCACGGACTATGTCGCACGCAAGCTGAACTTCACGAGAAACTTTGCTGTGGACCTTCCAACCAGGGCAAAGTGGAAGACCGGCGGCGTGTTGCAAGACTACGACACGGTATTCTTTACGGACGGATCAAAGATGGCCTATGGAGTCGGCGCGGGGGTTTTCTCGAATACACACGGTGTGTCCAAGTCGTATGGTCTCCCAGGTTTCACCAGTGTATTCCAGGCGGAAGTACTGGCGATATTGGAAGTCTGTCGATGGCTGGAGCGTGATTCGAGCCCCAAGCGTAACATAGCCATTCTGACCGACAGCCAAGCGGCCATCAAGGCCTTGTACTCAACGACGACATCTACCCGGTTGGTGGGGCAGTGCAGAGACACGCTCAACCATCTGGGCGGCACGCTCAAGATAACTCTCCTCTGGGTTCCCGGGCATAGGAACATAGAAGGGAGTGAGCGGGCTGACGGATTGGCCAGGCAAGGCTCTGCTCTTGGCAGTCCCTCGGGGAACACAGTCGGTGTTCCGCTGGCGGCTGTCGGGGGCCGAGTCTACTCGCACTACCTAGCAGCCGCGGGCCTGAGATGGCGAAGGCTTACAAGCTGTGCCAAATCAAGGAGAATTTGGCCCGCTTATAACATAGCCCGATCACGAGAGCTCCTGTGCCAGACGCGTGCAAATGCATTCAAGATTACGGCGGTCTGCACGGGGCACTGGCCCATAGGGGACCATGCCGCTAGGCTCGGCTTACCCTACAACTCGCATTGCCGAAGCTGTGGAGAAGGAAGGGAAACCCTCATGCACTTTCTCTGCGATTGCCCGGCTCTGGCTCGAGTCAGGCTGCGGACACTGGTTAAACCATTCTTTGGGGACCTCAGTGAGATTTCTGGTTGCAGGGTCGGAGAGCTGCTTTCCTTCGTGAATGCTACGGGCTGGCTCTGAAGATCCGATCCAGCTGGACTCCGCTTCCCTGTTCCTATAACAACAGTCACGGTCTTAGGAGTTTGTGGCATCAAAACGGCGCACCAAAGCGCTAATTGGGCTCCTCGGAGCGGCCACTGATGCCTACCTACCTACCTACCTTCTACGAGGCAGTTGAGCGGGCCCTCGAAGCCTGTCCCAAGTATGATTTCAAAATCATACTTGGAGATTTCACCAGTCAAGTAGGGACGGAGCCAGTATTCAGGCGATACGTTGGCTCCCATAGCTTACATAGGGATACAAATGATAACGGATTGCGCATTATCCAGTTAGCAGCATCACACGAAATGGTTGTTGGAAGTACCTGGTTGGTGCGGAAAGCGGTTCACAAATATACGTGGGCCTCTCCAGACGGGACCACCTTCAACCAAATTGATCACGTGCTGATTGAACGCCGCTACCTCTCAGCCTTGATGAATGTCAGAACAAATAGGGGGGCCAATATAGACTCGGACCACTATCTCGTTGGCATGGTGCTCTGAGCTCGAATTACGACACCACCTACAATCCCCACTGACAATCAGGTGAGAGTGAATACTGAAGCCATCCATAACACAGCCCTCCGCGACACCTATAAGAGGGAAATGGATGCCACAATAACCGCAATCGACAGAGGTCCTGGAGAAGAAGCGTCAACAAATGATCTTCACAACCACCTGAATAACGTTATCATTGACACGGCTACAAAGATACTTGGTCCCAGCCGCAAAAAAAGTCCGAACGGCTGATTTGACGATGAATGTAAGCTAGCAACGGAACTGAAGAATGCTGCATATCGAGTAACGTTGCATTCTCAAAAAACGCGGGCACGGGCACAGACTTATCACGAACTCCGTTGAGCGGAGAAGCGACTTCACAGACGTGTCTGTGAACTAGAAAAGTACAGGGAGCAACCGCACCAGGCGCGGAATTTTTACCAACAAGTCAGCAGGATGAAGCCTTATACACCACGATGCTCATCCTGCCGAAACAAAGAGGGAAATCTGATTTTCGACAGAATGGGCATATTGGAGCGACGGGTTGAGTACTTTGATGAGCTACTGAACAACCAGAACATCGGCGAGTTGGAGGTCCCGCCAAATGAAGACAGCGGACAAATACTGCCACCACCATGTATAGGAGAAACAGTCCGTTCAATTCATCGACTTAAAAATCAGAAGTCGCCAGGAGTCGATGGAATTACAGCCGAATTGGTTAAATATGGAGGCGACCAGTTGCACCAAGTGGTTCATCAACTTGTGGTCAAGGTATGGGACAGCGAATCAATGCCTGACGATTGGCAACGAGGCATTATCTGTCTTATATGTAAAAAGGGAGATATCACACAGTGCAGCAATTATAGAGGTATCACATTGCTGAGTACTATTTATAAGATATTCTCCTCTATCTTGCTAGGCCGGATAGCCCCATACGCCCAGAACATCATTGGCCCATACCAAAGAGACTTCACTGCAGGCAAATCAGCAACAGATCAGATTTTCTCTCTGCGGCAACCGATGGAAAACTATTGGAATATGGACAATAGTTGCACCTTCTATTTATCGACTTTAAAGCCACCTATGATAGCATAGCCAGGGTAAAACTGTACACGGCCATGAAAGAATTCGGTATCCCGACGAAATTGATAAGAGTGATTAGGCTGACCCTGACCAATGTGCGAGGCCAGATAAAAGCAGCATGGTCTCTCTCAAGACCATTCGACATCAACAACGATCTACGACAAGGGGATGCCCTATCATGGGTCCTCTTCAATCTGGCCCTCGAGAAAGTGCGCTGATGTAAATGCAAGAGGTACGATCCTCTTTAAGTCCACCCAACTACTGGCCTATGCTGACGATATCGACATCATGGGAAGAACCGCCCGAGACGTACAAGATCTTGGGCTGCACATCAATGAAGGCAAGACAAAATATATGGTGGCAACGTCAGCATCGAAAACCAACCAACCAACAACATCAAACCGCACTGGTCAAACGGGAAAAATAAAAATAGGAGAATGCAACTTTGAGACCGTTGATAATTTCTCCTATCTAGGGTTGAAAATCACAACCGATAACAGCTATAATGATGAAATCCGCGCACGGTTGTTGTCAGCCAACAGAGCCTATTTCAGCTTACAGAAACTGTTCCGCTCGAAACGTCTCACCATAGGGTCAAAGCTCTTACTTTACAAGACAATAATCTTGCCAGTCCTCATGTATTCCTCGGAGACTTGGGTTCTTAGCAAGAAAAATTGCGAACTCTTAGCCGCGTTCGAGAGAAGAGTCCTCCGAAGAATTTTTGGCCCCCTACATGAGGATGGAAGATTCCGTAGCCTACATAACGACGAAATCTATGAGCGATACCATGACCGTCCGGTTGTGGATAAAATCCGGCTCAGTAGGTTCCGGTGGGCGGGTCACTTAATCCGTATGGATGAGGATGATCCCACCCGGAAAGTCTATAAGGGCAATATATATGGTAGGAAAAGAAGACGAGGCAGACCCTGCCTAAGATGGAACGATGGCGTAGGTCAGGACGCCAGACAGCTTTTAAGGATATCGAATTGGTGGATCTCGGCCCAAAACCGGGATGTCTGGAGTTCCTTATTAAGGCAGGCCTAGACCGGATACCGGTTGTTGCGCCGTTGATGATGATGAAAAATTATTCTGGAAAAAACATTTTGGAAAAACTTGTCGGAAAACTGGGCTCTGGGGGCTCTGATGACTTGTAGGTCCATAGTAGGAAAAAATGAGGTTGCACCCCGAAGATACTACTTTGGATGGACACAACAATAGTAAGGCGAATGATTACCTATAGGGCGGTAGTCTCGGCAGAAAGAACTGAACTCAGCACACAAGCCAGAGGGCTACAGAAACTCCAAAAACGGGTTTGCGTGTGTATCAGTGAGACAATGGGGGCATACCCCACAGCATCCCTGGAGGTCCTTCTGGGATTAACCCTTCTCTTCTGCACATATCGGTGCAGGCAAGGAGGGCAATCTTCAGGATGACCGGGAGTATCAGTGAGGCGGGCGGCTTTCTAAATCCAAAGAATATTAATGTTCTTTCTAGGTGATATCCCCGAATTAATGAAGGGGGGATAGCATGACAACGAGGTTCCATTTCGATAAGAAGTTTGAAACGCGTTGGAGTAACAAGGCAAATTGGGAGTGTGTGGCTTTGTCATACGGCTTAAACGGCTTAAAGGAACTGATTACTTGGTACACTGACGGATCCTTCACAGCCGGTGTCATTGGTCCAAGGAAAATGCACTTGGAGCCAATGGGTAAGCACACTACCATATTCCAGGCGGAAATATACGCCATAGACAGATGCGCTTCCATTAATATCCAAAGGAACAATAGGGGCAGAACATTGCTAATCTGACTGACAGCCAAGCAGCGATCAAGGCGCTTAGGTCTTACCAGGTGAACTCTGAAATGATATGGGAATGCCTTGAGAGACTGAATACGCTCGGCTCGCTCAATAAGGGGTTCCAGGTAATGTTGGGTTGAAAGGCACTGAGGCAGTGTACGAACTAGCCAAGAAAGGAAAAGGGGGCGCTTTTACAACGGCCAGAACCGTTCTGTGGTGTCGGAAACGGGTTCATGGCTATGACATTGAAGAGGGAGAGGAACGGTTGAGGGAACTATACTGGGAGGGCCTACCAAGAATGGAGCAGTCCAGGGTGCTTATTGTGGGATACGAACCTAAACGTACAAAAAGGTTGCTTAAACTTCACCAAGAAGGGCCTCCAAGTCATAGTGGGAATTCTCGTTGGTTACTGCCGGCTAAACTATCACTTGGGGAAGCTAGGGATATTTGTGGACACTGTCTGCAGGTTCTGTGCGGAGTGTGATGAAACCTCTATAGACGTTCCGGGATAGTGTCCAGCACTTGTGCAAAGTAGGTCGAGGCATCTGGAAGAACACTTAATCCTAGAAACAAAGTTGAAAGGTTTGGAAGTAGGGAATATACTAAAATTCCTTACGGCTATAGGCTTGCTTGAGATACAATAAGCAATAGGTACACTATAAGCAGTAAAAGGGGCACAATAGTTCTTTAAGGACGCGGTGCGACTTTCCCTTAGCAGAATAATAATAATGATACCAAGTTTTAGTCTCATGGCTACAACATATATCGGGGCGTTGATGATTCCACCCATAAGCTACACCAAACCATTGTCTACTATCGAGTAGAGAGATAGTTTCTGAACCTGTTCGGGTTGTTCATAACCCTAATATGTCAATTTTTGTTTACTAGCGTATCCATGGAGCCGAAAATGCGCGGATGATGTGCACTATAAATACCTTTAGGTACCCGAAAAATGCTTTTAACTGAACGCTGATTTTTGTAAAATAGCTGAAGAATTTGAAGGCGTTGTTGCAACATCAGTCTTTCCTTAATGATTTGCTAAACAATACTGAATTAAAGTGGTATGACCGTTTCACACGAGTCATGCGCGATCTGTCAGAAAACCCTATTCAGAAAAAATTTCCAAGTTTGAATTAAAATGGAAATATTTTGAAGTGGTTCTTGTCACTGAAGAAGAAAAGTAAGCAATTGCAATCAGATGGGGGTTTTTGGATGCAGGAGTTTGCTGCTAATGTAGTATTAATACGGTAAGATATTGAATCAAATTATTCCATTAACTGTATTTTAGAATTTAATTATAAATTGCAGTTGGAACTGTTCCTCATTCTAAATCCTAATTTTATTATATACTTAACCTGTACAGATACATGCAAACATATGAGGGGAGTCAACGCTAGTGTGAAAGCCAAATGCCAGGGCTTGATTATCAACAATCAATCAATAGACAAATATCTAATAAATGGCATTTAAATGTAACCTGTCTTGTTACCTTAAATATGGTCACGTGGTAGGGAAAGAATAAATTGAAGTGAATTCTTCTTTTGTGTTGAACATGGACGGATTTTTGTTTTAAAATTTACATTTGATTCTGGATTAAAATGTTAGGATGTTGACTACAAGCTAATATATAAATTGCAGGAAAAAGACAAGAAACAGTATAAAATTTGATTCTGTATAGTTTATTGAAAAACATGTATATAATATTGTATAAATTTGTTACAGTACATTTGGATATAAAGAGACATCTAAATATAGAATATACATATAGAGATATATAAACTTTAATTATTATATTTACTGGCAAAGTATACGTACGTTTGTTAATATGTTGGCTACATTCTATAATTTTTTTGTGGCTCTAATTTTTATTGTATCTTCAAGGCAAACTATAAATATTTGAAGGCAGTATATTTTTTAAATAATTTATACAAAGTGACTGAATTCATAAAGGTCACTTAGAATATTTCATTGTACATGGTGGTTGCAGTAAAAATCAATGCTCAGGTATTGTTGATTGACTTACTTTGAATTCAAACGTATGCTGGATCGACTTGATTTTTCTCATCATCAATCATTTCCAAATACAGCGAATAAATGCACATCCAAATATAAACTCCCCAAGCAGTTACTTTAATTAAATTAATATATGAATAACGATAAATTTTGTTTTGTTTTAAAAAACTTACATATATGAGTTCCAATCAAAATGGCCACACCTATTAGCATCCTTCCAGCAAGTAAGAGGTATATTGCAACAGCTGTCAAAGCCATCAGGTTCAAGATCAAACTTAACATATTCATAAGCAAATAAGGGATCAAGCACTGTCTTTCCCGTTTCTTCGATCCAATTATGAGCATAGTGAATGCGATTAGGGCAATCGCAGACCAAATCGTCCCATACAGCTTCACAGGAACTGAAAGATAACGGAAAACCCAAATGAATTATTTATTTACTATTCTTTAGATATAAGATAAGTATGTTATGAGAGGTTAGATATTGTCTTCTATTTGTAGTTAAGCCTAAAATTGATAGACCACTCCAAAAAAATTGATAGTTACTCCAAACTACAATTTTTATTTTACAGTGTATAGATATATATTTCGGGAGCAACTTACCCCCTTCATCAGTACAAAGCTAGCTTTGTAGTTTGGAGTAAGCTACTGGTCTATCAAGTATGTTATGTCTCGGCCGTTTCCGAATTTCAGATAAGATTTTTAACTTTTAAGTTACACACATTCCGAGCATAGAGGTGACAAACTGTGGAAACTGGACCTTCAGGCTGGGGTTTTGGTTACGGCCAAGAACTCCCACACGGGCTCGATTTATTTTACAACGACGGACCCGGCAACGAAACACGATTTACACATTTCCTCATGGAACCTACCCTCCCTGTATAGAGTTAAAGCTGCTCAGCGGCTAGTCGATACCCTATCCTAATATAGGACTGATATCACCGCATTATTAGAGATGTGCTGGATAGGGACTATCCACTCTGTTCTTCTGAGGCAAATTCTGAAATATAATCATCATAAACCCGCACGCTTCGACAAAGAAGATTGCAGAGTCGAATCTTCTATGAGGTTGTGGAAAGAACTACCGAAGTCTTCCCCAGGTATGACATAAAAATCGCACTTGTAGACCTATATTTAGGCGATAGGTCGGCTCTCATAGCTTGTATAAACTTATCAATTAGAGAGGACTGTGGATTATTGGTTTGCGCGGAAAGAGTTCCAGAACGTAGGCCTTTCTAGACGAGACCACTCTCAAATCAAACTGATCACGTGCTAATCGAACGGCGCCATCTTTTAGCCTCGATGGATATCACAATACATGGGGGGAAACAATGCAGACTTGGATTAGTATTTCGTTGGCACGGTGCTGCGGATTCGAATAACAGCACCACCTCGAATACTCTGCCACAATCAGGTGAGATTAGTGAAGTAATCTATACCAAAGTTCCCCGTAAACCCTATGAGGGAGAAATGGATGCCACAATAACCGCAGTTATCAAATATTCTGGAGATGAAGCATCGACAAACTATCTTCAAAACAAACTAAACAGCGTTATTATTGGTACGGCTACAATAAAAGTCGGAAAGACTGGTTCGATGCGATTGTTAGCAGTGGAATAGAAGAATACTGCTTACCAAGAAATGCAGCAATTTCAAAGAACGCAGGCACGCGCAGAGACCTACCATGAACTTCGTCTAATGGAAAAGCGAATTGACAGACAGAAGAAAGAAGCCTGGGAAAATCGACAGGTCTGTAAACTAGAGAAAATAGGGAACAACCACAGTAGGCATGCAAGTTTTATCATCAAATCAGCATAATGAAACCAAATATACCTCCGCGTTCATCCCGCCGAGATAAAGAGGAAAAGCTGATTATCGACCGCATGATCTTTTCAACAGATATAATGTCAGTGAGTTTTGGATCCCGCCAACTGAAGCCGACGAAAAAATACTGCCACTACCAAGCATGTAAGAAACAGGCCATGCAATTTAGCTACTTAAGAATTATAAGTAGCCAGGAGTCGTTAGAGTTCTAGCTGCATTGATTAACCATGAAAGGGATCGACTACATTAAGCGATTGTTAAGATTTGGAACAGCAAATCATTGCCTGATCATACGTAAACAAGTCGGAAAACCAGAAGTTAGATGCTTCATGTTATGACAAGTTCTGCGTTTTTGTTCTTTGCGAAGTATTGAAGACATAATTATTATGATCATTCTAAATAGACATACTATTTACTAGTGCATAAATATATACGTATGTACACATTTAGATTACTCATCTCCACGCTCTACTTCAGCCAATATTTTTCGCACTGAAAACATACTTGCATATATACTAAATATCAAACTGTTTGTTTGATATATACTAAATTTCTCGAAATTGGAAATGCGGGCAAACTTCGTACGAGACTCGATATACAAATATTTGAACGAACTAAAAAAGTCAAAATAAGATGCTTCAATACAGTTTTCGGAACGGAATAACTATTTGCGCATTTTCGAACGATTTTACGTTCCATTTTCTCATGGAACGTGCGCTCTATGTACAGAGATGAAGCTGATGAGCAGCTAGCCGATACCCTATCCCAATTTAGGGCTGATGTAACAGCGTTAAAGGAGATGCGTTGGACAGGGACCGGTTTCCTGGAGCAGAGCCACTGCACCATATATTATAGTGGCCGTCCAGTAAACCATGTGCTCGGAGTAGGTTTCTTAGTCAGCCAGAAAATGAAACCTGCCGTCATCGGCTTTGAAAACATAAGCGAACGGCTATGCACTCTGCGCTTGCGAAGCAAATTTAGAAATATAAGCCTCATTAACGTTCACGCCCCAACAGAAGAGACTGCAGAGTCGGAAATGGATACCTTCTACGAGGCAGTAGAACGAACCCTTGAAGCCTGTCCCAGATATAATATCATACTTGGGGATTTTAACAGCCAAGTAGGGAAGGAGCCCGTATTCAGGCGATGCGTTGGCTCCCATAGATTACACCAAAATACAAATGATAACGGACTGCGGATTATTCAATTAGCAGCGTCACACGAAATGGTTGTTGGAACTACCTGGTTTGCGTGGAAAGCGGTCCACAAACATATCTGGGCCTGTCAAGACGGGACCACTTTCAACCAAATTGACCACGTGTTGATCGAACGCCGCCACATCTCAGCCTTGATGAATGTCAGAACATATAGGGGGGCCAATATAGACTCGGATCACTATCTCGTTGGCATGGTGCTCCGAGCTCGAATAACAATCCCCTCTGACAATCAGGTGAGAGTTAACACTGAAGCCATCCACAACATGGATGCCGCAATAACTGCAGTTAACAGAGGACCTGGAGATGAAGCATCAACAAATGATCTTCACAACCACCTGAAGAACGTTATCATGGATACGGCCACAAACATACTTGGTCCCAGCCGCAAAAGGAGTCGGAACGGCTGGTTTGATGATGAATGTAAGCTAGCAACGGAACGGAAGAATGCTGCATACCGAGTAATGTTGCATTCTCAAAGAACGCAGGCACGCACAGAGACTTATCATGAACTCCGTCGAGCGGAGAAGCGACTTCACAGACGGAAAAAGGAAGCCTGGGAGAACCAACAAATCTGTGAACAAGAAAAGTACAGGGAGCATCCGCACCCGGCCCCCAAGTTTTACCAACAAGTCAGCAGGATGAAGCCTTATACACCTCAATACTCATCCTGCCGAGACAAAGAGGGAAATCTGATTTCCGACAGAATGGGCATATTGGAGCGATGGATTGAGTACTTTGATGAACTACTGAACAACCAGAACATCGGTGAGTTGGAGGTCCCGCCAACTGAAGACGACGGACAAACACTGCCACCACCAAGTTTAGGAGAAACAGTCCGTGCAATTCATCGGCTAAAAAATCATAAGTCGCCAGGAGCCGATGGAATTACAGCCGAATTGGTTAAATATGGAGGCGACCAATTACACCAAGTGGTTCATCAACTTGTGTTCATGGCGTGGGACAGCGAATCAATGCCTGACGATTGGCAACGAGGCATTATCTGTCTCATACATAAAAAGGGAGATATCACACAGTGCAACAATTATAGAGGTATTACGTTGCTGAGTGCCATCTATAAGATATTCTCCGCTATCTTGCTAGGCCGGATAGCCCCATACGCTCAGAACATCATTGGCCCATACCGAAGTGGCTTCACTGCAGGCAAATCAGCAACAGATCAGATTTTCTCTCTGCGGCAAGCGATGGAAAAACTGTTGGAATATGGACAACAGTTGCATCACCTGTTCATCGACTTTAAACCCGCCTATGATAGCATAGCCAGGGTAAAACTGTACACCGCCATGAGAGAATTCGGTATCACGATGAAATTAATAAGACTGACTAGGCTGACCCTGGCCTATGTGCGAGGCCAAATAAAAGCAGGACTATTCCACATCAACAACGGTCTTCGACAAGGGGATGCCCTATCATGGGTCCTCTTTAACATGGCCCTTGAAAAAGTGATCCGTGATGCTGAGGTAAATGCAAGATTACGATCCTCCTTAAGTCCACCCAACTACTGGCCTATGCTAACGATATCGACATCATGTGAAGAACCACCCGAGACGTACAAACTGTCGTCATCCAGATCGAGCATGCGGCTCGAGATCTTGGCTGCACATCAATGAAGGCAAGACAAAATATATGGTGGCAACGTCAGCACCGAAAACCAACCAACAACATCAAACCGCACTGGTCAAACGGGAAAAATAAAAATAGGAGAATACAACTTTGAGACCGTTGATAATTTCTCCTATCTAGGGTTGAAAATCACAACCGATAACAGCTATAATGATGAAATCCGCGCACGGTTGTTGTCAACCAACAGAGCCTATTTCAGCTTACAGAAACTGTTCCGCTCGAAACGTCTCACCATAGGGTTAAAGCTCTTACTTTACAAGACAATAATCTTGCCAGTCCTCATGTATTCCTCGGAGACTTGGGTTCTTAGCAAGAAAAATTGCGAACTCTTAGCCGCGTTCGAGAGAAGAATCCTCCGAAGAATTTTTGGCCCCCTACATGAGGATGGAAGATTCCGGAGCCTACATAACGACGAAATCTATGAGCGATAAAATCCGGCTCAGTAGGTTCCGGTGGGCGGGTCACTTAATCCGTATGGATGAGGATGATCCCACCCGGAAAGTCTATAAGGGCAATATCTATGGTAGAAAAAGAAAACGAGGCAGACCCTGCCTAAGATGGAGCAATGGCGTAGGTCAGGACGCCAGACAGCTTTTAGGGATATCGAATTGGTGGACTTCGGCGCAAAACCGGTATGTCTGGAGTTCCTTATTAAGGCAGGCCTAGACCGGATACCGATTGTTGCGCCGTTGATGAAGATGATGATGATGAATCCAGTCTTCGTATACATATTTCATATCTCGTTCACTTTATAGTAGCGTTGATATATATTGATGCAGAACATATCGAATTCGGATTTCCTTGAAACTTTCCACGATTATGCATATTTAAGAATTATCCACTATACCCACCCAATTTAATGACATACCATAATTCATAATTCACCATAATAAGATGAGTCGGTCAAATTGGACTCTCTTAGAAAACCCGACGGTATTTTCACGAACTCCAGACTGGAATCAGTACAGACGCTCTTGGAAGTACACCATCCCGCAGAACGGGCGAGAAAAGTGGTGATGGTTCTTGCAAGTGCTGCAAGGGGAATTGGACCAATGTGAAAGCGATTGTTACCAATGAAAAGGTGAGAGCTGTCAAACTGTCCTTTGAACATTTCAAAGCACCCGCCATGGATGGCATCTATCCAGCAATGCTAAATGAGGGTATGGAACCCTTACAGCAACCTCAAAGGAATATTTTTTGAGTATGTCTTCCTCTGGGCTACGTGCCTTCCTCTTGGCAAAATGTTAAGGTAATCTTCATATCAAAACCTGGGAAAGGTGATGTCCTAGTCCAAAGAACTTTAGACAGATGAGCTTGACTTCATTCTTGCTGCAGAGACTGGTTGAGCGGCACATTCGTGGGAACGCACTTAACGAAAACCAACATGCTTACCAGGGTGGAAAGTCCTGTGGGTCATGAACATTGAAGGAGTTTGTGGCTGCGCGCACTTCCAACGGCAAAAGTGGATATACGTTGCTATCATTAGGCCGATGTTCGCTTATGCATTCGTAGTGTGGTGGGTTAAAGTGAGACAAAAAAGTTTTCACCGTAAACTAGCCACACTGCAAGGAACTATGTGCCTGGGTATCACTGCTGCCATGAGTACGACATCCGGATATATTTATTCAAAGCAATGCAATGAGAACAGCTCATAGACTAATTCGGTTAGATCTATGGGATTCTCGGATCCCATACATCTGTTTGGTAGAAGATATGAATTTACCTTGAAGCGTAGGGAGAACTGGGAAGTCCCAGAGGAACAAGCTTCCCATTCTGACAGGTGGTAGAGCCTAAGTGCTGCTAGACACACCAAACTTTCGCTGGCAGAACCGAACATGCATACCGCAAAGTTTATTGCGCCGAAAAGCAGGAGAACTTGCAGGAGTATTGTGAGTATTCTGACATGCCATAATTCACTAGCTGGGTATATGTTCAGAATAGGAATTATTCAAGATGATGTGTATGCCAGCCTGAGTGCTCAAAAGTTACAACTTCTGGCGGGCAACTGATCACTTGGACGCAGCGGAGATCGTTTTTGTAATTAGAAGGAATGGGAGTGTTGGTATCGTGGCTGAACTAGAAAATTACTTCCTCCATATTAATGTTTTGTTGCTGGATCAGTGTTAAGATTTACGATTCAAAATTGTCGTGATTATGACAACATTTTTAGTGATCTGAAGGTGAGATAACTTCCATTTTTAAGGTTTTGGGTGAAACAAAACCTTATTAGAATCGAGTCGATGTCTGTCTGTCCGTCTGTCACAGCCGATTTATTCGGAAACGGCTGGACCGATTGTCAAGAAACTTGGTGGGAGCATGGGCTCTGTTGTTCCCTTTACATACAGCCAGTGCCGCCATTTTGTGTTAAGTTTAAGGGGGGCCTCCCCATACATGTAAATGGAGGGTGTAAATTTCTTTTTCATTAAAATGTGGCCATGTATATATCAAATGAAAGGGCTCAATTAGTACTTTTTTAAACTGGTTCTATATTTGATATCGGGTGAAACATAGAGGAGGGGGGCTCAAAACATGACCCCCAAAAAGGGTAACAGGTCTCGTTCTCAGAACCTATTCAACCGAAAAATCTGAAAAAATCACAGTGGTGCATCTCTACGAAATCTAGGCGTCAAAATACATTCGGTTCCGATATCTGCACAAATAAAGTTAAGTTAATATCTCGGGTCAATGCTGTAATCCAATGGAGAACTACGTTATGCTCCTCCCATAGGTAAATACAAAACCTTTTATACCTGAAGCGTCAAGCTTCCGGTTTCCCGACTTGTTACAATGTTTATTCGAAAAGAAGCATTCTGAAAAATATTTTTGCACATCAAGGGATGGTCTCGACGAGTGGTACAATGATGTATAGAATGCTTCACTATGTTCTCGTTATCTCTTGATGTTTGCTTGAAATTTCCAACAAAACAAAAAGCAACTTAGTATTTATTTATAGGATGCAGAAACAAATGTGTAGAAGGACACTCTTGAAAAATGTGATCAAACAGAGCTCTGGGTGAGGTGTTTGCATTTATTATTGGTTATCTTATCTTTTATTATTTTTTTTGTTTAGTTATAGTTTAAAATGAATTCAAGCTAAATATTTCTGATTATTGCCCTCTTTAATTCCGCAAAACTTTCTTTATTAGGGGCATCTTCGAATAGTATGATCAGAGGATGCCAAAGCACAGAGGGAAACTCGAAGGCCACGTCTCATTGCACATCTGAGGTAGGAGAAATATCGATAAAGAATGCGATTCGTCGTGGATCTTCCATTTCGATCGAGGTACTCGAATCCGGAGTTTTACGGCTCCACGCGCAGTGGAGCCATTATTTTCTATTGTTGTTTCAATTCCGATTTAGCTTGCGTGTTGATTATTCTTTAGTTTCACGCGAAGTCCCGTGTTTGTAGAATTTTTAGAATGAATTTTAACCCACGCATCGGTTAAAAGAACAAGTGAATTTTTGTATAATGACACGTGAGAAATTGAGGTGCCAGAGGATCCCGTCTCCCCACATTCCCGAGCCAGGTTAGCATAGAGGCATGCAAACACCTGTCGACGGAACACTTAACATTATTTGCGGGCGAACCTTCACGGTCAATTTCTCTTGGTCGTCTCCGGCTACTAAAAATGCTTTTTTGATTATCGCCAATTCCATTATGACATTAAATCATTTTATTCCAAATAGTTTTGTTTTTCCAATGAATTATCTTTCATACCTGTGTCTGCGAAAGAACAAACATCGTGGTATATTCATAATAAACATTTTTCCACTCTGGCTGTGTGTATTAATCTTCGTTCTGCAACAGTAATATGTATTCGAATACAAAAGATAACGTAAGGACGAACATAGGAATATAGTAAGACATTACTACTCCATAGACAATTCTTTCCAAGTTTAAGAGTCAAACTGGGTATATGCAAAAGGACTAAATGAGTCCTAAAACGGATTCAGTTGATATGTTTGTTTATATGTCAGAAAGACTTTGCCACAGATAAGAAGCATACGACTCAATAATTAATGTTATTTTACTTAAAGGAAGTAGAATACATCCATGTCAGCCTTAGTCAAATGGCTAGATATAAAAGTTTTAAAAGTTTTTAAGTATGCACATGAAACGTGATATGGGAACCAAGGGTGAAAACCTACAAAATATCATACACTGAAACATAGAGAGGTATTGATGCGAAAATTACTATTAACAAATCCACTAGAAAGCCGAACAATATGTCCCTCTTGTAACCTCTTTTGGATAATATGTGTGGTCGAGTTTTCGAAAGATCCATTGTTCAGAATATTGCCCTAATTTTAATACACAAAGATTAATTCCAAAGAGATGTAATAACCATGGGTTGTGGAAAGAACTATGTTTGTACATATTAAATTAAATTTATTAAACATAACATAAAAGTAAATCTTCAAACAACCACTTTTTTGAATTGGTTATCATTGTTCGAAATATTCAAAAATAATTAAATAATTAATAAATATCTTGCAAGACAGTGATTAATGGTGACTATTGCAATATGTGCTCGCTCAATATTTCGTCTTAAATACGAGAGGTTGTACTCTTGCTTGTACACGGCATTAAAGCCACTTGTTGAGTGTTGCATCCTCTCTTCACATTACTTCCAACAATACTTCTTTGATGCGAATTAAATTGGCAACAAGCCAATTTTTTCAGAAGAATATGCAGGTATTTATGGACAGTAATAGGAGATCAACAAGTGTAAAAATACCAAAAAATGGGTATAATTTTGCAAGTTGAGTGAGCGGTGGAATAATCTGAGATTCAGGATGATAGTAGAAATGCTGAAGTGCACAACAAGTGAATCGCCAATTGCAAACTTGTAGGGTCCTTAAGTAGTCGTGGTGGTCCGGTTATGAGCCTTAAATAGAAAGGAAGGAAGTAGTGTTCAGGTAGGGACATATAAATATTTAAAAATACACATAACCAAAGTGTAAAAACAGTATATTGTCATTAACACCACCCCGTCTGTTTGTAGAATAGTGCATTTCAGAAATCACTCCCTGTCTCCTTTTTCTGACGGTGCAATGGTCTAGGTGATTGAAACCTTGCGAATCCTTGTCTGGGTTATGGTTGCTAGCATTTGGGGTTTTCACTTGCCCAGCATTAACAAACGGAAGGAGAATCATAGCTTTATGCAGAATATTAGGTAACTAAAGATAACAATACAACAAGTTGAAAACCGCAAGCTCAACGCTTCAGGTATGGAAGGTTCTGTGTATTTCTTGTGTAAGTATATTTAAGTGCAGAAGTATTCCATATGTACCTAGCCCGTAATGTCTACGTATTTAACATGTCAGACAGCTCACTTTAGTGTGATATTGATAATTAGTGTTTTGCGTTCCAGTAAATTTACACAGAAGGCACAACTTTGAGCTAGTGTAATTTTATCAGTAATAGTGCGACCTTGACCAAACTTGGAGATATCATTGCTCATCATCATCATCAACGACGCAACAACCGGTATCCGGTCTAGGCCTGCCCTAATAAAGAATTCCAGACATCCCGGTTTGGCGCCAAGGTCCACCAATTCGATATCCCTAAAAGCCGTCTGCATCTCCGCCTACGCCATCGTTCCATCTTAGGCAGGGTCTACCTCGTCTTCTTTTTCTACCATAGATAGACCCTTATAGACTTTCCGGGTGGGATCATCCTCATCCATACGGATTAAGTGACCCGCCCACCGTAACCTATTGAGCCGGATTTTATCCACAACCGGACGGTCATGGTATCGCTCATAGATTTCGTCATTGTGTAGGCTACGGAATCGTCCATCTTCAGAGAGCCCTAGAGGGCTTCGGAGGATTCTTCTCTCGAACGCGGCCAACAGTTCACAATTCTTCTTGCTAAGAACCCAAGTTTCCGAGGAATACATGAGGACTGGCAAGATCATTGTCTTATACAGTAAGAGCTTTGACCCTATGAGCTGAAATAGGCTCCGTTGGCTGACAACAACCGTGCGCGGATTTCATCATCGTAGTTGTTATCGGTTGTGATTTTCGACCCTAGATAGGAGAAATTATCAACGGTCTGAAAGTTGTATTCCTCTATCTTTATTCTTCCCGTTTGACCAGTGCGGTTTGATGTTGTTGGCTGGTTCGTTTTCGGTGCTGACGTTGCCACCATATATTTTGTCTTGCCTTCATTGATGTGCAGCCCAAGATCTCGCGCCGCCTGCTCGATCTGGATGAAGGCAGTTTGTTCGTCTCGGGTGGTTCTTCCCATGATGTCGATATCGTTAGCATAGGCCAGTAGTTGGGTGGACTTAAGGAGGATCGTACCTCTTGCATTTACCTCAGCATCACGGATCACTTTCTTGAGGGCCAGGTCAAAGAGGACGCATGATAGGGCATCCCATTGTCGTAGACCGTTGTTGATGTCGAATGGTCTTGAAAGTGATCCTACTGCTTTTATCTGGCCTCGCACATTGGTCAGGGTCAGCCTAGTCAGTGTTATTAATTTCGTCGGGATACCCAATTCTCACATGGCCGTGTACAGTTTTACCCTGGCTATGCTATCATAGGCGGCTTTAAAGTCGATGAATAGATGGTGCAACTGTTGTCCATATTCCAACAGTTTTTCCATCGCTTGCCGCACAGAGAAAATCTGATCTATTGCTGATTTGCCTGGAGGGAAGCCTCTTTGGTATGGGCCAATGATGTTCTGAGCGTATGGGGCTATCTGGCCTAGCAAGATAGCGGAGAATATTTTGTAGATGGTACTCAGCATCGTGATACCTCTATAATTGCTGCACTGTGTGATATCTCCCTTTTTATGTATGAGACAGATAATGCCTCGTTGCCAATCGTCAGGCATTGATTCGCTGTCCCATACCTTGAGCACAAGTTGGTGTAACTGGTTGCCTCCATATTTAACCAATTCCGCTGTAATTCCATCGGCTCCAGGCGACTTATGATTTTTTAGCCGATGAATTGCACGGACTGTTTCTCCTAAACTTCATTCTTCATACTATATCTATATTACTACTCTTGGATCAACTTAAGCGGGGTTCCTAATCAATTTCCCAAAAACATAACAATATATTATTATTAACTTAATTTGAGTAAATATGTGTATGGACGGTATTTTGGAGCCTGGACATACAGGATACAGCCAGCTTCAGAATTTTCGGTTGGGTAATTTCTGAGAATGGGTCTGCGAAAGATTTCATTAATTTCCGACCCCGGCATGCCATGTCTTTCCAACAAGACCGAATTCGGTAAGTTCTAATGGAGGTTTTTCATTTGATTCTCTACACGATGATATCCGGTAAAAAAGATTTACACCCCCTTTTTGCATGTTTTTGGATCTCCTCCTTAAAGTCAACGCAAAACAAAGTTGTCACCTTCCTACCAAATTTCGTGTCAATCGGTGCAGCCGATTCTGAGAGAAGAGCGTGTAACAGGCAAACAGACAGACGGACAAAGATTGTACCGATTCGAATAAGGTTTTGTTTTACACAAAACCATGTTTAAGCAAAACCTTAAAAAGGAAGGAATGAATAATGTTCTATGCTCTCTTTAATGTTTTGTTGAAGCCCATGTACTAAAGAACTGATCTCCACTCCCTGCTTTTCAATTGAAATCTATTTCAGTTAGCTGAAATTTTTCATGTGATACCACTCATGAGTGTATTTGGAAAAAAGTCCGTTTTACATATACGAGGAGCCCGCCTTGAACTCAAAGTAAAATTTCATGTGGATAGGTGAAATGGTTCGCGAATAAAGTATGTACGGCAGAGGGATGGATAGAGACGTACACAGATAAAAAACATTACTTTTCTACACGATCTAATTAAAATCTACTCCCGTAAAATCCAAGCGGCGAAAACGAACGAAACGCTTTCTGAGCGGACCTTCATATTAGATTCTGCAAAGAAGAGCCAGTAACAAAACCCCTAAGGGAGATGGGATACTAAAAAAGTGCTCAAACTGTCATGAGGGTTGCACCAATAAAGAGAACAGGGAGATAAAAGGAGCTGCACGTCGACCAAGTGCTTGCCGAATATGTTGTGCACATTCATCCATTCATCATCTGAAGAAGTAGCATGTTTCTACGGAGATAATTCCTGCATTTCTGTTAACATCATGCCAAGGAAAGACAATTGGTTCTAGGATCTAACGTTTGTAAGTGGGGAACCTAACAATCTGTTACGGTGGCTGTGGATAAAATCTGTCTCAATAGCTTTGCGATGGGCGGGTCACTTAATCCGTATGAGAGAGTATGATTCAGCCGGTAAAGTCTCTAACGGCTATCTATGGTAAAGAAAGAAGACGAAGACGTGCCAGATTCTGGTTCGTAGGTCAGGATGCCAGACAGCTTTTAGGGATGTCGAATTGGTGGACCTCATTGCAAAACCGGAATATTTGGATTTTCTTACTAAGACAGGTCTAGACCGGATACCGGTTGTTGATTATGATGACTCAGGAATATCAAGTATAATGATCTTCTTAGTGTTCCGATTGCCGAGGAGGGGACGAGTATCGGTTACGTTGATGGTATGGCAGTGATTGAGGTTGCAAAGCCTCGCTCGGATGTGGACTTTTATTTATCAGGACAATAACTGCTCATCATAAAGCATCTTCATAATGTCCTTATGTGATTGAGGTTTTGTTTTATACAAAGCTTTGAACAATTTTGGAGGGATTGCTTTAAGAATGCTTTCCTGACTGAACCATGACGTATGTATATCGAAAACGGCATGAACTCCGCCCTTCAAGAGTACGTAAATTGTCATCCTTTTTATCTTTTATTTCATCTTTCATAATAAATTAAATCGATTTTAGTTCAGTAAACATCTATCAGAGGAGCGCCGATGCCATATGATAGTGTCTTGGAAAGAAGTTGTTCGCATGCATGGCCAGGATATGTTACTAGCGCGTGGGATATGATGATGAAAAACAGGAATGTTTTAGAATCGATGAATTATATTATGTAGATTTTTTTTGAAAGCTAATAGGTCTAGTATTGGGGTTATATGGAAAATTCTTGAAAAAGTATATTTTTCAAATGATGGATTCTAGGGAGTTTTCGTTTTTTGAACGAACTGCATTTTGCACGTGGTGGCTTTTGTTTATGGAATGTGTACTATACGACCTCATTCACTATCTGTGAAGTGAGACATTTTCCCACTTTGTAACTTATGCCATTTCGAGGCTTAAAGCCAACACTCCGAAATAAACTTCCAACCAAACAATCATAAACCAATAAGTTCACTTTACAAACCATATCATTTATCAGGCTATTATTATTGCAAAAAAAAATTATGTTTTTTTAAACAATCGACTGTTTTCCGAATTATATCTAGCAGTTGTAAAATCACGTGAACGTCTCTCAATTTGATTTTTGAAACATTCGAATCCAAGACTTACCTGGAACCGTTTCCGCTTTCTTCTCATTTATCGTCAGGAACAGGAAATATACATTTAACGGGCAGGCGAAAATTCCTAATATACCTAAAGTGTAGGCACCGGTTTCAAGCTTAAAGCAAAAACAGCACTTCTTTAAAGGCCACATTTTCTCCATAGTGTCGTAAATAAACTATTTGAGTCACCACTCCATCCGCTAAGTATTCCAAAGAACTTCCCTAACTATCTAAGACCTGGAGCACTTTCGAAAAATTCACGTCATCTTAATTTAAAGCGGCAACATATAGGAATCAACGCGTGGTTTCTCCAATTCAACCGATGGTTCATAGATAGACGGACTTTTTGATGATGAATGATCTCAAGTAGTCAGTAAGGGAGTCAGTTTCCATCGAAGCTGACTTCCCTCGGTTTGGAAAGGGATTTACAGTCAAGCGCAGTGGCATGGTAGGCATAGACAATAGACAATCATGAGCTCATGCTGCTTTCAAGCTTATATGTATATGGAACGCAGTTCTAGTAAGGATGCTGTGGAGTTGAACTCTTGGAATGTGGGTCGGCCACTCACACCCTGCCTTTGTGGATTTCATGCGTTCGACTTCTAGACGCCTAGAATAGCTAATCGTTAGGACGTCACTTTTCAAGCTCCAGAGACGTGAAGTGGACTTTCGCTTGAATGTACAGCACTCGGAGTCTTATTTATGCATTGTTGTAGGTTGACTCGTTTGGGGAGCGCTATTCATTACGTACCCAAAGGATACTACCCACAGCATGGGAGGTTAATAAAGTTTGCTCAGTTTTTCCTATAGCAGTATTACAGAACTATTGCTGCAGAGTGTCTGGCAGTTTGAATCAATTATTTTTTATTTTGATATCACTTTCTCCAGCAATAAAAATTATGTTAGCTGTGATATTTAGCCTCCCTCTCAACAATGAACTAAGTGGAAATAAATAAGGAAAGTTTCCGTAATATTTCTTAAAGTTATGCATCTACGTACAAATATATACGAGTGTGTTAAATATGTGTGGGTTTCACGGGAATGTATTTCATATTTACTTGTTGAGTTAACATTTTCAAGAGAGCCGATAAAGTTAAAACTTTAGTTACCATTTTTAATTCATGAAGTCTAAGTATTTCTTCCGGTGGTATGTTCTATTCTGGAGTGGATCAGGTCACGCCAGCGTCACGTATTTCGACAGAGAAATAGTTCCACAGAAAGGTTGACGGAAATGCGCACTTGTTGGTAGTCGTGACGTTAAGTATGGGTATGGTTTAAGGAAACGTGGAATAATGGCCCACCAGTGTCCCCAAGCTTACTTTTGCCATATCTGATTTGCAAGTACTATTCGCAACACTTCTTTGGTAGACTTTAAATCTATTCTTATGATACGTTAAGGGTACAGAGGGGTTCACATGTTTAATTACTTTATTTTGTAAGAAAAAAAGAGATATCTTGATGAAAATGTAATTATATTCTAAAAAGTATTTTTTGGAATTTCCAGGTTGCTTTTTGTCTGCTACAAATTAAATAAAACATGAAAAATGATTTCGGGCCACTTGAGATTTTCACTAAAATGAAATAAAATCAAAAGTGTATAGCCAGCAAAAAAAAAACACAATGACGCCTTTTTTCCAAATTTGTCGGTTTGCACGCAAAAAAACATGATGTAAACTAAAGTATTTAGCACTAACTGTGGGCCATTCTGTCGTTTTGAATGTGTATAAGGACATATTCAAATTTCAAAGCGATTGGTTAATTCGTTTCTTTTAATTTTCCACGTCAACTCGAAAAAAGTTATTTAATCTGCGATGTCTACACCACATAGTATTTTTTCCTCCTCATACGACGCGAATTAAATATCTCCAGGGGCAGGTTACTGCCATTGGCAGAACTCAGCGATTTAAATATCTCGAGTCAATGCTATCAGCCAATGGAGAACTGCGTAATGAAACTGTTTCACGCATTTACGCCGCCTGGATCAAGTGGCATTCCCCAACTGGTGTTCTTTGTGATCGACGTATCAGCGCACGTCCCAAATCTAAAATTATGTCGTCCGTCTGCCGCTCTCTATAGTTCTGAGTGTTGGCGACTATAAAGGACAATGAACGGCGTCTTGCGGTAATGAGGACGAAGATGTTGCATTACACTGGTGGCGTGACACGTTTTGATCACGTCTGAAATGAGAATATCCAAGATCGATATGGGTTTGCACCGATCGTGGAAAGCTGCAAGAGAGGCGTTTTCGATGGTGTGGTCACGTAATTCATGCTAACGAGAATTCAACAACCAGTATTGGTCAGAACATTGAAGCCAATGGTAAGCAACCACAAAGCCGGCCAAAACAATGGTCGCATGATACACTGGATGGGGATTTGAAGGTCTCGCGATTACATCCTGATCAGGCATTTGATAAAATAAAATGACGAAACCGATCACGACGAGCCGACCCCGCTTGTGAACTGAAGGCTGAAGAAAAAGAAGAAGATGTGAGGAGCGATGAGCCTGACAGTTCCGTGTCACATAATTAAAAATTCTATTGGCCTCTACTTTTTAGAAAGTAATTTAAATAAATCATTTAATGGAAAGCACTATATTGAAATAGTCAACCTCATACGGTTCACACTCTGAGTTTAATATTATTAGCAAATGCAAGAATTTAACCAACATCAAATATAAACAAGTCGGGAAACCGGAAGCTAAACGCTTCAGGTACGAAAGGTTTTGTGTATTTCTTAGTACGTAGCACGTAATATATCCATATATTATGTGAGAGTATCCACTTTCGGGTGATATTGACATTCATAGTCTTCAATTTTCAAAGAAGCAACAAATTTGAGGTATTATAACTTTGTTAGTAATAGCGCGATTTCCACCAAACTTGGTAAGATCATGCTCTATATTATAGCCTATATCACTGCAATTTCATGGTACTAGGATGAACTTAAGGGGTGTTTCTACCCAATTACAAAACATTGTAGTAATATACTATTATTAACTTTATTTAAACAGATATCGGCATGGAAGGTATTTCGGAGCCCAGGCACCATATAATGGCAGCCTCCTGATTTTATTCAGATTTTTCGGTTTGGTAGTTTCTGAGAATGGCCCCCTTAAAGAAGTGATCACTTTCAACCTCCCGTGCTCCCCACGCTTCCAACGAATGTCAAAACTAAGATCGGCTTTGAAAAGTACTAATCGAGACCTTTAATTTGATACCCCACATGACTATATTTGATGAAAAAAAATTTTACACCCCCCTTTTGCATGTATGGGGACCCCCCTTAAATTCGACGTAAAAGGATGTAATTCACTGTATGCGTGAGCGTTCACAGTTCCCACCTTTCTACCAAATTTGGTGTCAATCGATATAACCGTCTCCGAGAAAAATGCGTGTGACGGACAGACAGACAGACAGACAGTAAACCGATTTTAATAAGGTTTTGTGTTTACACAAAACCTTAAAAAAGGCTAGGGAGAATTAGATTCTTCTTGAATGGAATTTTAATATTTCACTCGAATTTCAATTATTCTCGTTAATTCTGACGTCAGCATCTTATTTGTATGGCTTAGGCTGCTGTTAATTAGCACGAATTGATAAGTTTGAACTTCTATAACTTTGACACTAATAGTTGGATTTTAATGGAGCTTGGCATGTCATGAGACTGTCCTCTATGCCGGTGCAAAATTTGGTACACCTAGGATGAACTTAAGGGGAGTTTTTTAGTCAATTTCTAAAAGTTGATAATATGCTATTAGTAAATTTATTTGAGCAGATACCGGAATGGAACATCTCTCGAAGATTAGATTTCACATAAGTGTTTTACACAAAACCTTAAAAAGGGCTGCAGATAAATAGATTCTTCATAAATGCGACTTTAATATTTCAGGCGAATGTCAATTATTCCGGGTAATTATGACGTCAGCATCTGATTTGTATGGCTTTGGAAACGGTAAATTCGCGCGAAATTGCTAAGTTTGAACTCCTATAACTTAAGCGCTAATTGCCAGATTTCTACGGAATTTAGCACATATATACGAAATATTGTCCTCTATGCTGGTACAAAATTCGGAAAGCCTAGGATGAATTTAAGGGGGGTTTTTCAGTACATTTTTGAAAAGTAGTAATATACTATTAGTAAGTTTATTTGAGCAGATATCGAGATGGGACGTATTTTGAGGCCTAGATTTCATCTAGGCGCACCATCTTGATTTTTTTCGGATTTTTAGGTTGGGTAGTTTCGGAAAATGGGTCCTGTCTCACTTTAAGTGCGTTCATTTTGACTCCTTACTCACGCACTTTGCAATTCATGCCAAAACTTATGCCAGTTTCGGAAAGTATAAATCGATACCTTTCAGTTGATACCTTACACGACTGTATCCGGTGAAAAATTTTTTTGCATGTATGGGGAGCCCCCTTTTAAACTCCACCTAAATTTATGCCACTCGCTGTATGCGTGGGATTTCATGGTTTACATCTGTCCACCAAATTTTGTTCGGATCGGTTTAGCCGTTTTGGAGAAAAATGCGTGTGACAGGCAGACGGACAGACATTAACAAAACCTTAAAAAAAGGAAATTTATTACAAATTAAAAAATTTCCAACATAAATGTTCAGTTGCTTTTGTTTTAACAAAGCTGGTGACGATGCTAGGTAAGAACAAAATTCTTGGTGTGTTTTTTTAATATTGACTCTAGTTAACAACATAGCCTTCAGGTCCGGCACCTGTAACTGGCTTTTCTTTGACGACTACAATTTCTCTATCAAAGAAAAGATCCTTTCTACTGTTGCATTTGTGCCAGGCAAACATAATATATTCCAATTAAAATATAAAAGTTTGTATGTTCAAAATTGTTAGTGCGAAAGTGTCTGAGCACTTTTACCCAACGACTTTCTGTCAAACCATTTTGATTGTTCCATTCACGTACTTTTTGCAACGTGATGAAGTTAGAAATTAATGAAAATCCCTCAAATACTTCTGTATCTTTATTACAATTAATCCCTTTTCAACCACTACATCCAATACTTTTTAAACATCTTCCCATGCGTGCACTTTTTTTAAACCCGCCCACTGTTCCCAATATTCACGGCTTGTTTTATAAAATTTTGTAACTGTACTTTTCACAAACTCTTCGTCAATACCTGTGCTACCGTTTTTAAATTTCACCATTGTTTTTGAGCCAAATTATCTTTCAGTTGCAGTTTCTAATGCTTCAATTTTCAATGCCGCTTGATGAAAACTTGCCAATTGAGGGTGTAAGAAAAGACGCCACAATTCTGATGGTGTGTCTGTTACAGTTTGGGGACATTTTTGAAGGCTCAAAACGTAGTTCTTTAATGTTTGGTATACTTTTAAAACTGTTTCCAGGGTAGCTATAAGTGCAAGCCACCTAGCTTTGCTATAGCCCAGCATTTTTTATGTTCTGTTTCTTTTTCCGCGGAAAACTCCTTTAGAACTTCAACTCGAACTGTGTTTATATGAAAAAATATGTCTTTACAAATATGCATTCATATTTTACAGGTAGGCCATCAGTAGCAGGATTTATTGCGTTATGAATTATATGGACTCCACATTCAATACCCATTATTATGGCATTATTAGTTCCTCGCCTAGCTGTGCCTCCAAAACTGACGTTGGCATTTTACCCAAAAAAAAACCATAATTTTGCGGTCAAGCTATTCTCGGCAAACACTTGGACTAAATAATTAAAAATGATATCAGAAGTTTCCTTTGATTGGTCTTGGAGGTCTAAAATTTTTATTAGCACACCTTCGTAAGGTTGAAAAAAGCGAACCAGTACAGGATATAATTTCTTGTTACTGTGGTTTGAAGTGTCGGTTGAAATTGTAATACAGGTGGATTTACCAAGATCCTCTTTTAGTTGACCACTGTGCGCACAAAAACCTTTACTATTATTGCTACTGTTTTCGAACGTGCGAATGTAAATTTCTGATCGAAACAGGACTTGAACGCACGATCATTAGAGCGAAAACTGTGGTTTTCTTGTATAGTGTGATAGGTCCAGATTGGATTCTGCCAAGTCAATATCCAAATCATTTGAAGTTGGCGCGTCCGATTTCTTGAAAAATGTTAACATTGAAGAACTTGAAGTGGCATCACAATAGGCATTTTTGTGTTTGTCAGACTTTAAATGCTGTTCAATACTACCGGCACCACAGTGAGAAACACTAAATTCTGTGCGAACTTATCGCATCTGACTCCTGAGGGAGTATTTATTTGCTTAATAAATGGATATTTTGCTTGTAAATTACCACTGAATATGCAGTTAAGTTTTGGTATAGTGAAACAAGTCGGAATACCGGAAGCTGGGCACTTCGGGTATAAAGGTTTTGTGTTCATCTTATGTGAGGAACTTCTAAGAACATTTTCCATCTGTATATAGCTACAAATCCAACACCTTCCTTCATATTTTTTCAAACTACAAGATATTCGTACATATTACAGGCATAGATATTATTCTCACCTTAAACAAACAAACTGCCTAATACCGAATGCTGTACATATCCATGCATATATAAATTGATCGTACTTATATTTCCGATTTACTTCATGTACAAAAGTATGCATATGTACGTATATAGTACGTATATTGAATACCGCTGATTTAATGTACTAACATATCTATTAACTATCCACAATCTTCATCAGCACCTACATAAATACATATGTCTGGCTGGAGTAATTAATATTGATATACAAATGACCCAAAAACTTAAAATGTTTCGTTGTGACCCTCCATTCATGTGAGCTCACTTTGTTTTGGTATTGACGAATTGGTATGGGATGATGACGTCATACACGTTGCAGAATGCACGAAATTCACAACAAATGGTAAAGTTTCACCCCATATAACTTTGTTAATAATAGTTGGATTTTCTTCAAACTTATGCAAATTATGCCATATGCTTTATACAAATGCAAAATTTTGTAGTTTTAGCATGAACTTAAGGGTGGTTTCCAGCTAAATATCTAAAAAATGATAATATACTATTATTAACTTTATTCATACAGATATCGGAATGGGATGTATTTTGAGGACTAGATTTTGTTTAGATACATCACTGTGATTTTTTTCAGATTTTTTGTTCGGATAGGTTCTGAGAACGAGACCTGTTACACTTTTTGTAGGTCATATTTTGAGCTTTCACTCCCCTACGTTTCACCCGATATCATAAGTAGTGCCAATTTCGAAAAGTACTAATTGAGCCCTTTCATTTTATACCCCACATGAGTACATTCTGTGGAAAAAAAATTGCACCCTCCATTCACATTTATGGGGAGCCTCCTTCAAATTAAGACAAAATGCCGCCACTTAGTATATGTAAAAGGAACATCAGAACACACGCTCTCCCAAATTTTCGTGACAATCAATCCAGCT
Organism: Hermetia illucens; assembly: GCF_905115235.1. Taxonomy (NCBI): domain Eukaryota; kingdom Metazoa; phylum Arthropoda; class Insecta; order Diptera; family Stratiomyidae; genus Hermetia; species Hermetia illucens. Next base: position 90,956,697 of record NC_051849.1, on the reverse strand, counting down.
GTTTCCGAGTAAATCGGGTATGACAGACGGACAGGCAGACATCGAATCGATTCTAATAAGGTTTTGTTTCACACAAAACCTTAAAAAGACTCCAAAACAAAAAATGTACACGTAACAACGATTAAACAAATCAGGACAGTGGAGGCTGGTGCTTCGGGCATAAAGGTTTTCATTTTATGTGTTCATCTTATGTGTGTCTTTTTACTGCATTGTTTTCCTTTCACGTTTCCATCTAGATATGGAATATCGTATATCAAGTATTGGCCGAACTTCCTCTTTCATCTTCGAGATTTTGGTGGTTATAGGTTCACCCGTTCTTTCCTACTATTCAATTCCTTTCCAACTTTACAGAAGCAGTCTGAAATATATTGACGGGAGTCCAGAAAATTTACCTGCTTATGGATTGAGGGTTTATCATAATCTTGTCGATAGAATTGACCAATGCGAAATCTACTCCATGGAAGATCATACGCAATGTCCATTTACGAGAGCGTATGTATATTCCATAAAGCCCGATCATTTGGTCTAGAAGATCAACACCACAAATTTCTGGACGTTTGATAGTGACATACAGGGGCGCAGCATAACTTCCTTTTTTAAAATGCGCGCCACTCAGTTAGTTGATGTCATAGCGGAGCGCTAGTGGTCTCGTTCAAGAGGGGATACTGTAAAATTTTGTTCCGACACGGTTCAGTTGCTATCATGCGTTGGAATAGTGAGGAGCGTGCCTTTGCCGTTGAGGTTTACTTTTCAAGCGGATGTTCGGTTATTGCAACACAGCGTGCATTTCGGAATCGCTTTAATTTAGCCCCGTTGGCTCCCGTCCCAGACCGCAAATCAATTGTTACATGGGTCACTACATTCAGACAAACTGCAAGTCCGACAAAAGGAAGAACTGGAGTCCCTGGGCCCGTTAGATCACCTGAGAACACTGAAGCAGTGAGAGCGTCAATGTTGCGATCGCCACGGCGTTCTGCGCGCAAACATGCATCTGCCCTTGGACTATCCGATCGTTCTGTGAGAAGAATTCTTCGTGATGATCTTCATTTTCATCCCTATAAGATGGCGATAGTGCAGGAACTTTCAGAACGTGGCTTCAATTCTCGGATGAACGCGTGTGAGCTTCTTCTTGATGTCCTTCCCGAGGGTGCTATTGTTTTTTTAGCGATGAAGCCCATTTTCATTTGTGTGGGTCGGTTAACAAACAAAACATGCGCTACTGGGCTGACACCAACCCTCGAGAATTGCATCAAAAGTCTTTGCATTCACCCAAAGTCACAGTGTGGTGTGCAATTTCCTCAGCTGGAATTATTGGTCCCTGGTTTTTTGAGGAAAATGCGGTTACGGTGACAGTGAATTCGGACCGGTATGTAAACATGCTACAGAATTTTTTTTTCCCACGGCTAGAAAATTTGGATTTGGGGGACATTTGGTTCCAACAAGACGGTGCAACAGCACACACTTCAAGAGCATCGATGGCTGTTTTGAGGGAACACTTTCCAGAGCGCCTTATCTCAATTAGAGGCGATTTGGAATGGCCGGCACGCTCTCCCGATCTGTCCCCTTGTGATTTTTTTCTATGGGGTTTTTTGAAATCCCGTGTTTATGTGAACCGTCCAAGAACCCTACATGATTTGAAGACCAACATCCAAGAAGAAATTGCCAACATAACACCTGCTATGCTAACAAGAGTCATGACAAACGCCATAAATCGGTTTACGCAATGTATGGAGAATGGGGGACGTCACCTAACAGATTTGAGCTTTGAACTTTAGACATGTACCTACATTATAAAAATCAAAAATAAATATTTTCCGATGCATACAATAGTTTTTATTGAGTTTTGGAAAAGGGAAGTTATGTTGCCGCACCCTGTATTTTAATTGTTTTTTGTCCCACCTGGAAACTTCGTCTTCACCACCAAGAAACATTGATGCCAAAAGCTGACCTGGGTGATGTCACCAATTTCACTAACCATCTCATCATTTGCTCCTCGATTCATTTTTTCATGTCTTTGTCGCCTAATTGCTCCGCCAGCAAATATTTTCTGTTTTAGTATTTCCAATAACTGAAATGATGGAAATAATTGTTTTCCTACAATTGATGTCCTTCATCTGTTATCCTTTTCGTGAGATGTAGGACAACAGACGCACCAAGTCCAAATTTCTTCATGTTTTTTGTGTTCAATTCTGTAGCTGATCCCTTGTAAATTTTAAAATCGTTTACAAGTCTAGGCTTCCCACATAAAATAAATATTTTAACACTGCATGGTGTTGGTTTACCCTTCACAGTTTGATTGCCAAGTCTCCTCGAAACGAAACAATCTGACCGTCAATGCAATGATTTCGTTCTGTTTGCAATTCGAAGCAGCGCTTTATAATGACATCGTAAAGTGGGCGGACTTTGTACAATTTTGAATTGCCAAGATAATCCACGGGTATTTGAGGATTATTTACACAATGCAAGTTCGAGTGGATTTTAGGTCAATTTTTAATGCTTTCTTTGAATAGAGACATTCCTTGTGGGCTTTAGAATGCCAACAGTTAGATGCAAAGCAAATAATGCTTTGATTCCTGATACACGGGTCGTTTTGAAGCCCCAGTATCTTAGTGACGCGCATATAAATTTGTGTTGCTGACCATGTCTTCGAATCGAGTTCCGCCAATATATCCAAAAAATAATAATAATAATAAATAAATGGACTGAGTAATTTCAAATGTTCGGTTTCGTCTGCGCATTGAATACCACCCCAAACTGTGATGATTTCTTTAACGGATCCATTCTCAGAAACTACCCAACCGACAAATCTGAAAAAATTCATGAAATTGCCTCTATATAGTGTCCAGGCCTCAAAATACTCTCCATATTGATATCTGTTGAAATTAAGTTAATAATAGTATATTACCATTTTTTTGGGGAAATAGAGTAAAAACCGCTCTTAAGTTTATCCCAGAGTTATAGTTGGAGTGGTTACAGAATATAATATGAAGCATATAATCCCCAAGTTCTACAAAAATCATACTATTACTAAAAAAGTTACAGTAGCTCAAAGTTGACTTTACCTTGAAAATTTACTGCAACTAAATAACAAAATCACAATAAAGTGAATAGTCTGACATGCTCAATGCATATACATAACGAGCTGCGTACAAATGGGATAGTTCTGCACTCAAATATACTCACAGAAGAAGCAAACAAAACCTTTCATACCTGAAGCGCCGAGCTTCCGGTTTCCAGACTTGTTTGTTCTTATAAATGTGCTTACATTACGTTTTATCCTAAGGCTGACCTTAGACGATCAGTATTTCACCAGTCTGGCGTCAGTCTGAATGTCAAAATTATGGTAAACTGATTGTCTGCCGTATTTTTATGGCAATGACTGATAGACTGATGAAAATTTCAATTTTTTAATAAAATCTGTCAGATTGTGGTGGTGGTATTTTGACGCTCAGTCTATCATGATTGACTTATGGCAGACTGATGAAATACCCATAGGGTAAAATCAGCCTAACATAATTTCTATGTATGCTCACAGCTACAGCATAAGCAAAACTGTACTATGGCTTTTGGTGCAAAAGAAAAGGGATTATGATTCATCTTTAGTAAGTTAGCATGCGTATCATTATTATGCTTCTGAGACATGCCTTCTTCCTTAGAGAGAAAGTCTCCTCATTTTTTTTAGAGAATATTTTTGATTTTAATTTTAAGATTTTTATTTTTCATGTAAAAATAGACAAAGATCGTTACTCTTATAATTGTAATAATGATTGCTACACTAATTCCTGTGGTTGTAATCATGCCTTTTACATATTTGATTTCTTTTATTTCACCCTAATGTTGAATGGTGAGATTACGTAATGCAGGTATAGTTATTTCCTTTTTCTGATTAGTAACATGCATTCCTGGTATTAGTATTTTGTTCTAAAAAACTGGTTTACTATTTTGGAATGAACAATAATCGATTGTTATTGAACAATTGTCAAAGTTTACTACAAAATTTGGAATGTATTTAGTTTTTCGTCACAAGTACTTTGTAAACTAAATGCTTTATTTATTATAACTAGTGTTCCTTGTTCTATTTTCAGTATTTGTTCCTTCAAATTGTTTCGAGTTTTACAAATACCATTCACATAAAATTTATTATTTATTATAATTTGTTGGTTGATTCTCTCTAGAGGTTCGTGATTGTTTTCATCTATTGTTCTTAAACGTCTGTCGATCGTTATCATCTATCACTAAAAAATTCATTTGTATATAGTACCCACGAGGTTCATCGGTCCCTTTTTTCACCCGATTAGGCTATCAAATTCTTCTCCATCGGTTATATACTTTCTTGTTGTAATTGTTTCTTATTGTTTTATTTTATTTATTTTTATTTATTTATTTAATTCACGTATTTGTTCTTTAATTATTTTTTGTTTCTCCTCGTCTAGGCTAATTTGGTTAAGTTGCTCTAAGTCTTGTATCGCTATACATATGGATGTTAGATTGTCTGATAAAATATAATTTTATTTTTTTCCACAATTTCGACTAAATTTAATTTCAGCGTATCCCTATTTAAGTATGCACTATCTTTTCGTTAATCGGAGTTGCTTGGGTTGTTGTTAAGATGAAGAATATCATTAGTACTATAATTTTCGCTAGTTTTTGGCATGTGTTGAATTTCTGAACAGAAGTGTTTTTTAAGGCGTTGGAAATCTTCAAAAGACACTGGTCTGGACATACCAGTGCTTGGGATTTTTATCCACTAAAACCATGGGTCCGTCCTCCAGGACCCAATCGCAATTTGGACAATCAGGTGGGGTCTCCAATTTAAACCTATACAGGTATTGACGGTATCCTCCAAGGCCGGTGAGAAACTGAGTAGGATTATAATTGATTAATTGATTTTCCTCATGTTTTCTTTCCAGGCACTCTTCCGTGGTAGGGATCAACCTATGTGTCGAACGTCCCTTGTTTAAGTCGTCCCATCGCTGTTGCCACCCATTAAAGATTTCTCCCTTTCGACTTTTTTTCGCTTCCGATAAAGGAGAGATGGACTTGATGTTATATATGTTCTTTATTTCATCTGCCAAGGTATCGGTCGGCACCATTCCTGAGATGACGAACGCTGCATCTCTGCTGTCCAGAAGGCAGACATACCTCTAAGAGTGTTCTTCTGTAGGCAGCACTCAGTTTATGAATGCTTGATAAGATATACAGTGCTAATCCCCAACCTGGGACTGCATGCATTGTGATGGAATTCACCACCCTGGCCATACGCAGCATGCAAATATGCCACGGACCTTATACATACGGCATCATTCTCGCCAGATCCATACTGGCGGTGGATGATTTTCGCAAATATATTTCACGGGCCAATTAAAACTGAGCTTGAATCTATTATCACTCCAAAGTATTTGATTTGATTCACACTTCTAATGTGGGAGAAATTTCTCTTCCGGCGCCTGATGGGGACCGCGTTCGTCTTTTCCTTCGCGAGTGCTAGTCCAACGTTATCGCGCCAAGCCTTAACAGAACTGACTGCTTCTCATGAGTAAAACACAGCATTTTCCAGATTCTTTGCAACCATAACCAGTGCAATGTCGTCGGCATAGCCCACCACTGTGGCTTTCTCCGGAACAGAAGAGATCAAGAACATCATTGTACATTATGTTCCACAGCAGTGGGCTTAGTACAGAACCCTGTGGGACATCGGCGGAGGCAACGTACTCCTGAAGTCCATCATCAGTGTTATATCAGAACGTCCGTTTTGGAAAGTAGCTGTTCACAATGGCAGCGAGATAGGCGGAACCACCAATAATTGCTAGGATGGCTTACCTGAAGGTTTGCCAGCCTCAGGCAACAGAATCAACTTCTGTCGCTTTCATGATGTAGGGGGTATCCCCTCGGATTTGCGAGTTTTTAATAACTTGGTGAATATTTCCGGTTTAGATTTCATGGCGAGTTTAAAGTCTCCATTCGGAAGTTTTATACAGGCCTGGAGCTTTGTTATCATTTATTCTGATGCAGATCTCCAACAATTCATCTGTAGTTACTGCCGGGTGCTCAGAGGTGGCGTTGAGGAAGACGGGGCGACAACCCTGTCGGCCAAACCAAAACCAAGTGGCCGAAGAGAACCTCCATAGTGGTGGCACCGGGAGACGCTGTACTCACTTTGGCTTGCCGGCCATGATGCAGTAGGCGAATGCTCCATGCCTAATTAGGGCGATCAGATCCGAGTCTGTACGGGGATTCATCTGAAGTGGCAATTTGATCACAAAACCTTACCAGGGTATACTGATACCATGGGAACCGGGATAGCCTCTGGACTCTCATACTTCGGGTGAACTCCCGTTGTATGTGAGTACAGCTCGGTTATTTGCGGTTGACTCCCTAGTGGGAGTTTCATGGGCGTTGTGGTTATGCTCAAGCGAGAAGAGACCTTCGGGCCTCGGCGTGGTGTTGCGTTTCAACACGGGTGCCGTACTCCTTAGTTCGGTAGAGATTTACGTATGTCTTGCAATCCACCAGTATGAATGTTAAGCCATGCACTTGGTATAGACTGGTACCGTTGTTGCTTGTCTCAGCGGGGCTTTCATTGTGGTCACAAAATCAATCCGTGTCCTAAGAAGACCGTGGGATTAAGTCTTCCAGACAGGTGCTCACGTAAAACCCTCAAGGACTTAACTGTATCAGAGTGAAATTATGCGGTGTTTCCAACGATTAATTAATTGAAATAATAAAACTTGTTGTTTCTTTTTCGTTGGTGTTGGTTTGTATTCTTGCAAATACCGATATTTCGGGAACCACTTGTTCCCTTCATCAGTGCAAACAAGTTTGCTCAGGCAAACTTGTTTGCACTGATGAAGGGAACAAGGGAACAAGTTTGCTCAGGCAAACTTGTTTGCACTGATGAAGGGAACAAGTGGTTCCCGAAATATCGGTATTTGCAAGAATACAAACCAACACCAACGAAAAAGAAACAACAAGTTTTATTATTTCACTTAACTGTAGTTACTGCCGGAATTGTCGTCACATCCAGAGTTCTCTGAATGATGTCAGCTGAGAGAAAAACCCTTTGATGATTTTCAACAAGAGAGTGGGACATATGCTCTGCGGATATGGACGGCCATTGAATCGCCTCATCACAGCAGCGCATGGGGTTTACATCCGCCTCCGAGCACAACAATTTTGACTTTCTAGTACGAGAAATATTAAATTTAATACCTTTTGAAGTTCATCAGTACCTCAGTATTATTTATTAATAATTCAATGTTTTCTAGTCAAATAGGTACTTTTCTACAGAAACCGAAACGAAGTTCTATTTGGCAATATCATGTTTTGTAAATGACAAAATGATCGTGAAGTTGAACTGGTATCGCTACTTCGCAAAATAGGTGAAAATTTCCGTGAAATTGCCAAAAAAAGTAGGGGTTTCGGCGAATGTAGTCTACTAAGTTGGACATAAATTGGAACGACCCACTGCGGGAGCTGGGAACTCCAAAAAGATGCGACGTCATTCGCAATAGACATAAAAGTCCGTTCGAAAACATGCATAATTAAGTTGTTACAAAACCCCACCTTAAGTATACAGCACCATACCTTTCCAGTCCAATGAATCGTTGTTTTTCAGCCGTAATTGAGTAAGTGCATTGATCCCACACTTCCAGGAAGGTTTTCTCATCCAGTGCTTTTGCGGACCAGCCTGATGTCCCTCTCGGTTTTGAGTATGTTATTTGTCAATATTATTTGTCTATCAGTCGAGTCTGTAACCCATTCACCACGGTGATGGTTTCTGTATGATTCACTTACGACAGCAACCTGTAGTTTGTAGTCCTGTGTGGTCTGTGTGGTCTGCTCAAGTAAATCCTAATCGACCATGCAATGATTTAGGTTTATTATTTGAATAAAATATTCTGGTTATCCCGTCCCTCCTTTTCTTTGCACAACAGGCATTTGGGGTTACTATTGCAATCCTTCGCAATGTGGCCTTTCTCCCCACACCTTCTGCATCGGTCGAAACGATCCATTACCCAAGCTGGATTTTTTCAACTCAAACATGAGATCGCCTTTCTGGGCTGTTCCGATTTTGCTAGCATTTTCGCCAAAATCTTTCAGCTAGAAACATATTGCTTCTGCCTGAGATAACAATCGACTTTGGGTGGCTTCGCACCTTTGTTATCTTTTTCGTCATTATGCTTAGGTCCATTTACCATTTTCGTTTCCTTTTAGTGTAGCTTCGATTGTCGACAGTTGCACTTGGAACGCAGACTTTCTCTTTTCCATACTTTTAGTTCTGTTTTTCGGAAACTGCTAGTGTGCTCTTTTTCTCTTAGACATCTGCTGATTTCCTAGAAGATCACCACCCTGCATTCTTTTATTTGGGGACAGGTTGATGGCATTGGGTGTCACTTGGATCGCCTGTGACACCGTTTGGGCTGCCGAATTCAGCTTTTGCTTATGTGCTCTTTCCTCGTCTTGTGACCTTTTCAACGAAACGAAGACGAATGAACACATATTTGCAATCAATAGGTATACCCCTATTCGCCATTTGGGGTTGCGCCTGGCGAGAGACCTGGTAACTGCTCCGTCTGTCTATCTGTCTGTCACATGCATTTTTCTCGGTTATAGCTATTGACCCCACATTTGGTGGAAAGATGGAAACTGTGAACCCTCACGTATACAGTGAATTCATTCGACTTTGGATTTAAGGGGGCTCTCCATGCGTGGACATCTTTTCTTCACCAAAGATAGTCATGTGGGGATAAAATGAAAGGTCTCGATTAGCCCTTTCCAAAATCTCTTCTTAACCTTAGTTTTGACGTTTTCCGGAAAGATGGGGAGTGCAGGGGGTCGAAAGTGATCATTTTCTTTAACGAACCCATGCTAAGAAACTATCCAATCTAAAAAGCTGAAAAAAATCAGGAGGGTCTAGGCTCAAAAATACCCTCTATTTCGATGCCTGTTCAAATAAAGTTAATAACAGTATATTAAGTTCGTCCTACACTCACGAATACAATATATGTTATAACATAGAGCACAACCCTGTCAAATTTGATAGTCAGTGCACTATTATTAGCAAAGTTATAATAGGTGAAACTTGTCGCTTCTATGCAAATTCAAGACTTTGAATGTCAGTATCACGCGAAACTGGATATTCTCACATTATATATGTATACATTCTGTACTAACTCCCCCTCGGACACCACCTTAACGTGGTGGGGGAGCTTGTGGTAGCTTAGTATTTATTAGTATTAAGGGTGTCCAAAAACACATGAAGATGGAAACAAAGGATTGTAATTCTTCAAGTGGTAAGAAGTCACATACTTCGAATCCATCCGCGACTTTGAGAAACAAGATCGTGGCCGAGGCGTGGAGAAATCTGTGGAAGACAGGCTTTCCACTTCAGTGGAAAATCTATACTCGGTGTCTGCGGCGCGGTCAGCCAGAAAGGATAGTACAGCAACTCCCTTAATGAGAAGAACTGGAAACCTGACTACGGTTGGCCTGTCGGTGACACTGTTGCCTAACTCTTCTAAAATACGGGGAAGCAAACTTTAGCTGCAAAGGAGAAGGGATTACAGGCTTGCTTTCTAGACCCTCCTCCTCCGCCTGTACCCGGAAAAACGGAAGAAAGGGAAGTTGATAATTTGGGCGCAACTGGTCTAACGGAAGAGATCCATGCAGTCCGTACGCCGCGAACCTGAGAGGACTTCTAGCCAACGATAACGGAAGGCATCGCGAAAGAAGAAAAACTTTCTTAGGAATCAGGACATGGACACCACCAAGTGTGGCGATAACCAGAGAAATCGGATGCAAGAAAGCGGAACTTTCGGCTTTATATTAGACTGCACTTATGGCTACAAACCTAAGACTTAGTCAAATTAACCTGCAGCATGCCAAGCTTCTTCCTATCTACTGGCGGCAAAGCTGCCAAAATTGCAGGACTGCCCATATATATTTCTGGTTCAAGAGCCATGCGTTCGTTTTAAAAGAATCTGTGATATTGTATTAGTCAAGGGGACTAGGTCTTCTACAATGAAAGATCGTCGAGACCGAGCGCCTGGATTCTGACGTGAAAGTTGTTAGAGGCAACCATGTTGACACAATTTTGTTCCCAGGACCTTCTTGCGGTCAAATTACAATACCTGGTTAATGGTTAGAGGAAAACGTCATAGTTGCCTCTGCTTACTTACCCTATGATTCTTTGTGTCCTCCGCCGGCGCAAGAACTAAGGGATCTGGTATGCACAATCAAGTGGCCTTGAATTTTTAATAGCCTGTGATGCGAACGTTGAGCATATTTGTTGAGGCAGAAGCTGTTGTTGTTGAGCTCCTTAGGCGACAAAGGACTCCTTTGGAGATAGAAAATCAAATGGAAACTCGGAATCGCACACTTCTAGGGGGCTTTGAAGAGGCTTGTCCTATTTCCCGAGGCCAAAACGGTAAAACCGTTCTACGGTGGAACCGATAACTGCAAAGACTCAGGAAATCAACCCGGTGACTTTTAAATCGTGCTTGCAAAAGCAATAAAGATGAAGACTGGCTAAACTTCTGGAATTTACAACGTGAATATAAGAGGCTCGTAAAACGTTCAAAAGAGACTCTTTTAGAGCATACTATGAGGAACTGGAAGATGAAAAACTTTGGGGCTGTGTAGAGTCCTTAATGGGGATAATTCGGACAAGTAGGACTCCCCTAGAAAACCGTATGATACTTTCACCAACTCCAGTGTTGAGTTTACACAGACTCTCTTGGAAGTACACCCCCCGGAAGAACAGGTGGGAAGAAGACAATTGGCGGTCTCTGCCAACCCATTAACACGAAGGTGTTGCAAGGGGAATTGAGAGACCGCGAAAGCAATTGTTACCAATGAAAAGGCGAGGGTTGCTATCCTATCATTTGAACACTTTAAAGCACCTGGCATGGATGGCATCTTCCCAGCGATATTAAAGGAGGGTATACATCACTTAGAGCAACTTCTGAGAAATATTTTTCGATGATGTCTTATTCTGGGCCATGTGCTTTCCTCTTAGCAGAAGGTTAAGGTAGTCTTTATATTGAAACCTGGGAAAGATGACTATTCACATCCAAAAAGTTTCAGGCAAATCAGCTTAACATCGTTTTCGCTGAAATGTCTGGAGAGGCTGGTTGAGCATCACATTCGCGAGAAGGCGCTAAGGTTACACCCACTGAATGAAAACCAATATGCTTACCAATGTGGGAAGTCCTGTGAGTCTGCTCTTCATTTTTGGTTTCAAAGATAGAAGACGCAATTCTGAAAGGTGAGTACACGATGGGGGTGTTCGTGGACATTAAAGGGGCTTTTGACTGTGTGCCCTTCCAAATGTTGTGTGATGCCGCCAGAGTGCATGGTATTGACGAAATTGCAATAAAGTGAATCTACGCTATGCTAGCGCTGAGATTATTGCGCTGAAGTGGGTGTTGATCGCTACTTAAGAATGGAAGCGACGAAAGGCTGCCCTCAGGAGGTTTGCCATCGTCACTTCGGTGGAGTATTCTGATCAACTTACTACTATGCAAACTGCAAAATCTGCCAATATACGTTCAAGCTTATGCGGATGACGTGGTTGTGCTGGCTGTTGGTCGAGATCTCGATTGTGTATTTCCCGGTATTACTGGTGCCATGAGCACCATATCCGGCGCAGCTCTGAATGCATTACTCAATTTGCAGTCCCTGGATCTATTTATTCAGAGCACTGCAATGAAAGCAGCTCATAAACTAATTCGATTAGATTTATGGGAAAACAATGGACGTGGGAGGCACAGATCATTGGAAGAGTCGTTGAGAGAACTGAATCAAGTTCATACAATGCCTTCCGATTCTCGGATCCCCATACACCTGTTTGGTAGAAGATATGAAGTTATCTTCAAACGAAGAGGAAACTGGGACGAACTAGAAGAATACTTGTCAGGATATACTGACGTCTTCTAGACCGATGGTTCAAAAACAGAACAGGGTTCTGGAGCAGGTCTACTTCTCGAATAAAAACGAGAGGTGGGCTTTTCCCTTGGGGCCATACACGAAGGTCTTTCAGGCTGAAGTGTATGTGATCCTCAGGGCGGTAACCTGGATGATTGACGAGCGGTTGAAGGGCAGGCGCTCTCAATCTATAGCGGTAGTCAAGCTGCATTGAGGGCGTTGAGTAGTACTTTGATCATTTCAAAAATCGTTCAGGAATGTAGGAATGAATTCTAGATTCAATACGGTGGAATTACTCTGGGTACCTGGTCGTTGTGGTGTAGAAGGAACTGAAATCTCCAATGACTTAGAAAAAGAGGCTTCAACTTTCCCCATGCCCGGACCGGAACCAGGAATTGAGGTGTCAGTTGTATTGGCTGAAACTGGGAACAATCTTCCCATAATGACAGGTGGCGGAGCCTTAATATTGCTAAACACACCAAGCTTTTCTGGTCAGAACCACACAAACATACTGCAAAGTTTATGCTGTCAAAAAGCAGAAGTATTGTGGGCTTTCTAACACGCCATAATCCAGATAGGAATCATCCAAGATGATACGTATCCATCCTGTAATGAGGAAGAGGAATCCACGGAACATTTTCTATATGATTGCCCTGTCTATGGGCGCATCAGACATCCAATTTTTTGGTGCTGGTGTGCTCCAATTGCAACGGGTAGCATCACGTCCACTAACGGAAATCCTGCCATACGGTAACGAATCCGGTATATTGCGTTAGACAGGGGAATCGAGTACAATGGACCACTAAGGTCTGAGTGCCCAGAGGCTTTGCCTCTCCCCCACCTCAAACACACACACACGCTGCACTAGGTACTAATGGTACAAATGTCCACTCAAATAGTTTTTATAAAAGAAATGTATAAAACCTTTCATACCTGAATCGTCCCGCTTCTGGTTTTCCGGCTTGCTTTGAGCTGTTTGCATACTAAAATAAATTGCTCCAAACAGGCATGTGTGTTTGAAATAATTAGACGGTTTTTGCTTTTGTTGGTATTTTTATTGGCTTATACCAATATTTCAGTGTACTCCATCTGCTTATCTCCCTAAAAGTTGTCTGGCGTTGTGGCCTACACCATCGTTCCATCTTAGGCAGGGTCTGCCTCGTCTTCTTTTTCCACAACAGATATTGACCTTATAGTCTTTCCGGGTGGGATCATCCTCATCCATACGGATTAAGTGACCCGCCCACCGTAACCTATTGAGCCGGATTTTATCCACAACCGGACGGTCATGATATCGCTCATAGATTTCGTCGTTATGTAGGCTACGGAATCGTCCATCCTCATCCATCCATCCTCAGTTTGATATCAGTCAATTTTTTATCATCATCATCAACGGCGCAACAACCGGTATCCGGTCTAGGCCTGCCTTAATAAAGAACACAAGACATCCCCGTTTTGTGCCGAGGTCCACCAATCCGATATCCCAAAAAGTTGTTTGGCGTCATGACCTACGCCATCGCTCCACCTTAGGCAGGGTCTGCCTCGTCTTCTTTTTCCACCACAGATATTGCCCTTATAGTCTTTCCGGGTGGGATCATCCTCATCCATACGGATTAAGTGACTCGCCCACCGTAACCTATTGAGCCGGATTTTATCCACAACCGGACGGTCATGGTATCGCTCATAGATTTCGTCGTTATGTAGGCTACGGAATCGTCCATCCTCATGTAGGGAGCCAAAAATTCTTCGGAGGATTCGCCTCAAAATTGTAGTATCCTATCTTTATTCTTCCCGTTGGACCAGTGCAGTTTGATGTTGTTGGTTGGCTGGTTTTTGGTGCTGACGTTGACACTATGTATTTTGTCTTGCCTTCATTGAGCATTGAGCAGCCCAAGATCTCGCGCCCCCTGCTCGATCGGGATGAAGGCAGTTTGTACGTCCCGGGTGGTTCTTCCCATTATGTCGATATCGTCATCATAGGCCAGTAGTTGGGTGGACTTAAAGAGGATCGTACCTCTTGCATTTACCTCAGCATCACGGACCACTTTCTCGAGGGCCAGGTTAAAGAGGACCCATGATAGGGCATCCCCTTGTCGTAGACCGTTGTTGATGTCGAATGGTCTTGAGAGTGATCCTGCTGTTTTATCTGGCCTGGCACATTGGTCAGGGTCAGCCTAGTCAGTCTTATCAATTTCGTCGGGATACCAAATTCTCTCATGGCCCTGTACAGTTTTACCCTGGCTAAGCTATCATAGGCGGCTTCAAATTCGATGAGTAGATGGTGCAACTGACGTTCATATTCCAACAGTTTTTCCATCGCTTGCCGCACAGAGAAAATCTGATCTGTTGCTGATTTGCCTGCAGTGAAGCCTCTTTGGTATGGACCAATGATGTTCTGAGCGTATGGGTCTATCTGGCCTAGCAAAATAGCGGAGAAAATCTTATAGGTGTTACTCAGCAACGTGATACCTCTATAATTGCTGCACTGTGTGATATCCCCTTTTTTATGTATGAGACAGATAATGCTGCGTTGCCAACTGTCAGCACAAGTTGATGAACCACTTGGTCGCATCCATATTTAACTAATTTGGCTATAATTCCATCAGCTCATGGCGACTTATGATTTTTATGCCGATGAATTGCACGGACTGTCCTCTACTTAGTGGTGGCAGTATTTGTCCATCGTCTTCAGCTGGCGGGACCTCCAACTCGCCGATGTTCTGGTTGTTCAGTAGTTCATCAAAGTACTCAACCCATCGCTCCAATATGCCCATTCTGTCGCAAATCAGATTTCGCTCTTTGTCTCGGCAGGATGAACATCGAGGTGTATAAGGTTTCATCCTGCTGACTTGTTCGTAAAACTTCCGCGCCTGGTCCGGTTGCTCCCTGTACTTTTCTAGTTCACAGACTTGTAGGTTCTCCCAGGCTTCCTTTTTCCAGCTGTGAAGTCGCTTCTCCGCTTAACGGAGTTCGTGATAAGTCTCTGCGCGTGCCCGCGTTCTTTGAGAATGCAACATTACTCGGTATGCGGCATCCTTCCGTTCCGTTGCTAGCTTACATTCATCGTCAAACCAGCCGTTCCGACTCCTTTTGCGGCTGGAGCCAAGTATGTTTGTGGCCGTATCAATGATAACGTTCTTCAGGTGGTTGTGAAGATCATTTGTTGATGCTTCATCTTCAGGTCCTCTGTTGACTGTGGTTATTGCGGCATCCATTTCCCTCTTATAGGTGTCGCGGAGGGCTGTGTTGTGGATGGCTTCAGTGTTAATTCTCACCTGATTGTCAGAGGGGATTCTAGGTGGTATTCAAGGCTGAGCGGTGGCGGCGTTCAATCAACACGTGGTCAATTTGGTTGAAAGTGGTCCCGTCTGGAGAGGCCCATGTATGTTTGGGAACCACTTTCTGCGTAAGCCAGGTACTTCCAACAACCGTTTCGTGCGATAGTGCTAACTGGATAACGCGCAGTCCGTATCCCTATGTAAGCTATGGGAGCCAACGTACCGCCTGAATACGGACTCCTTCACTACTTGACTGTTGAAATCTCCAAGTATGATTTGGATGTCATACTTGGGACAGGCTTCGAGGGTCCGCTCAACTGCCTCGTAGAAGTTATCTTTCTCCGACTCTGCAGTCTCCTCTGTAGGGGCGTGAACATTTATGAGGCTTATATTTCTAAACTTGCCTCGCAAGCGCAGAGTACATAGCCTTTCGCTTATGGGTTTTTATGGATTGTTCTATGCCAGACTGATGAAAAACTGACCATGCAAGGTCAACGTGAAGAGAAAAATTGACGACAGTCATGTAGTTAAAGATCTTATTTTAAAAAATAGTGCAGGTATATATTTATACAATGTTTGCCAAAATTAACAGTTTTATAAAAAAGTTTGTTTGGTTTTTCGTGTTTTTTGAAACGTCAAATTTTTCATAAACGTTTCATTTTAAAATTAAGTTGCATTCCAAAAACCCCGTTCATAACGTGGTTTCGCAAAACAGGGAGTTTTGGGAATCCCCAGTGTCTGCTAGTTCGTTGGTTTCAAATATACTTGACAAGTTCTGATTATCATTCGGTTCCATAGTCTCCACATTCGATGGATCACCCGCTTCATGATTCGCATCGTGGTTATTAGACGAATCCTGGAGGTGTTGGCTGCTATCTTTTAGTGAAATCACTGGTTTGTGGTGAAAATGTAATAAATGATTTGTCATGTCAATAATCACCATCCTTCGAAACATCCGTTGGCTTGCTTTTATAATTCATGAAAAGCGAAATTATACTTAGCACATTGTGGATACCAAGGGGAATAGCTTGAAATAGAAAAAGTATTATGAAATCATAATGATTGATTTATTGGCGGTAACTTACTTATAACGGAAACACCAACGACCACAAGCGCTCCTCTAGGATCTTCATTATTTGAAAATACAAAATAAATAACTCCCAGTACATTTATAGCCATGGCGATGGTACCGAGGACAATGTATGGAAGCAGTAACCATTTCTTCCTTTTGTTTATTCCAGATATTAGCAGCGCAAAGGCAAGTAAAAAGGAAGCTGCAAATACTGCTTGAACCAGTATGACATAATCTGTAAAATAATCAAAAGTTTTGTATTTATATTTTCTGTATTATATATTATTGATTAAAATTAAATGAGTACATATGAAAGGTGAAAGGTATAAATGAATGTCATGTGTGATATCTTAATATCTCCTATAATTTTGCTAATAATAGAAGGATATATATGAAAATTTCCAATTTCGTACTCCATACATATTGCGGTTTTCCCTTTTGCAAAATTTCGTAAGAGGTTTATTGATTACTTTTGTTTTATCGATGGGGATCTACATTTTTAACATCCCCTTGCTTGAGGTTTGGCGAGAAGCAACTGTTTTGCCTCCTCAAGTGATTAAGGCATTGACTTTGTCTTTCTTATTTGATGAGATAGAGTGCTTTGTTACGTGGACCAACACCAAAGTGGATTAAATCTGATTTTTCCTGGCTAATTAGCCAATTAGATTGGTCTGTGGAAACAAAGTCCAGAGCGCTGTTTTGATTCAATGCAATTCATAGTTATTTTCACTTTGAGGAAGCAACTGCATTAGTCTTCATAAAAGGAAATAATGCTCGAACTACTCCTTATCCATATTTCCTTCTCATCATGAACTTCGAGTTCAGGATAATTTGTATGATAGAGGCAATACCTACCAATGCTGAAATTGTCTTTTTTTGCACCCGGTTTACCGAAATTAGTTGCACATCAACTTTTTCTTCAAGCAGTTCTGTCAATCTAGCTCCTTTCGCATTACAATGACATATTTTCAGGTCAGTAATCTTTAACCGAAAAAACCTGCAGAGTTTGCGTTTGCTTATAATTTCTTAAAATATATATTTTTCAGTGATGACATAAACTGATTCATTTTCTTCATAATTGCATCGAGAAGTCCCTATGGATTTTGTGAAATTTTTGCAGGTGAGTGATCTTGTGGAATAGATCTCACAACAT
The DNA here is from genome assembly GCF_905115235.1 of Hermetia illucens. Classification (NCBI taxonomy): domain Eukaryota; kingdom Metazoa; phylum Arthropoda; class Insecta; order Diptera; family Stratiomyidae; genus Hermetia; species Hermetia illucens. The sequence goes on along the minus strand of NC_051849.1, from coordinate 90,939,269 downwards.
TTGCACAACTGGCGATTGATTGGTTATTTAGCATTGTGATTGGTGTCTATGCAACGGTAGGACTGCTTCTAGTTTTAGGTACTGTGGCATGTTCCAGGCGTGTCTGTGGTGCATCTCTGCTCAGCACCCACTCGTACGGGTAGCCTCTGTAGTTAGTAATATGCATCCCGGTGCAACCGTTATAGTTTTATGCTATGGTGCCCAGCTTACTCTTTAAATAAGTAGCGGTGCTACGTAGTTACCCCCACCCCCTCTCCATAGACAGTAAGGAATATAGAAAGTGCGTTTCACAATTATAATTTCACTATAAAATTAACCATGTTATGATGAAATTTACATCATACTGAAGAGTGACTAACACTATTGCATTTTGCTATTAAAGGAACTTACCAGTTCGACAAAAAGAAAAAGTCCTAAATCAATACATTATGTTACTATTATTGTTAATAACTTGTGAAGGTCACCACAAGTCCACCAGACCATTGCAATTTCTGTTACTCAAAACCCTCCCGTTATCATTAGATCCCTCCAGTAATAATTATGGTTCGTTCAGATTAAACTTTTTTTCATTATTGAAAATGCCTTAAATATTTTTTCTAAACTTATTTAACTTTTAATCTTTCAATCTTTCTACAAATAAGTAAAGCCCTATAAAGTTCGGTGTAAAACAAAACTTACTTTACTGTCTCTACCCAACTCAAAAATCTGAAAAAAAAATCAAGAGGCTGCCACTACATTGTATTTGTGGCTCCGAAATACCCTCCATACCGATATCTGTTCAAATAAAGTTAATAATAGTAATTTTTAGTAATTGCCTGTAAAACCCTCTTAAGTTAATCCTAGAATCATGAAAGCAATCTAGGCTATAATACAGAGCATGATCCCAGTTTGGTGGAAATCGCACTATTATTAACAAAGTTATAATAGGTCAAAGTTGTCGCTTCTGTGCAAATTCGAGACTTTGAATGTCAGTATTACGTGGACGCGGGTATTCTCACATATTGCGCCCCCGTTGGCCGTTTCTGGAAATATGCTTCAACCGCGCTGTTTTGTGTGTCTAGCAGTATTAAGGCTCTGCCACCTGCACACTACGATGCACTTGCTCTTTAACTGCTTGCTAATCACCCATGTGCTGCGATTAGAATCGCATACACTCCAGTCTAAAAGACCGTTGCATATTCTTTTCTCCATATTTTGAGGATAACTTCGTATCTTCTACCAAACATAAGTACGGAGATATGGAGAAGACATTGCAAAAACATGATTCAGTCCTGTTAATAACTTTTTCAATGCTCTGTGCCCCTCATGTTCGTTGTTTCCCCCTAGATTTAAAAGTATTAGTCTTTTACTGCTCTCTTTGCAGTGCTCTGAATATATATTATACATATATCCAGGAGTGCAAATTGAGTAATGCATTTAGAGCTATCCTGGATGTCATGTTTATGGCACCGGTAATACACAGCCATACAGTGAAAACTATGTTGTTTCAGCTTAATTCACAACACTATATAAGAAATGTAAAAGCCATCAAAAAAGGCTGCGTTGGATACAATACGATGAAAACTAACGGAGAACGATAAAATAAAACCCTTACTGAGAGCGAAGTACAAAATAATACCCTACTTCCGTAGGCAAAATTGAAATCCGGACAAAAATAAATAAGTCGGGAAACCGAGAACAATACGTTTGAGGTATAAAGGGTTTTGTGTTTGCCTATGTGAGGACGATGGTCAAAGGGTAGTATAGGTCCGAAGGCGAAACGTGGATTGGTACCCACGATGGAGTATAAAACCTGGGAAACGCCTGCTGAACCAACACCAACAGCTCTACTACCAAACCCTATCTCCACCTCCACATGGTGACCGCTGGGAGCTCTTTCTTAACGAAAAACTGCAGACGGGGGTGGATGAAGGCGAGTCTCCCGCGCCTAAAAATGGGACAAATTGTACCAACTGGTCCACCAGGTTGGGGGTCGGGTATGGCTAACAACACTACATGGAAAACAACCTATTACGAAGCCACACAAGGAGTCTCGGGCTGGTCTGACAACACAACGACGAACCCGGCAACGCAAACGGAATTACGATTTGCGCATTTTCTCATGAAACGTGCGCTCCATGTACAGAGATGGAGCTGCCAAGCAGCTAGCCGATACCCTGTCCCATTATAGGGCTGATGTAACAGCAAATTTTGTGCTCGTAGTAGGTTTCTTAGTCAGCCAAAAAATGAAATCTGCTGTTATCGGCTTGAAAAACATAAGCGAAAGGCTATACACTCTGCGTTTGCGAGGCAAATTTAGAAATATAAGCCTCATTAACGTTCACGCCCTATAGAGCAGACTGCAGAGTCGGAGAAGGATACCTTCTATGAGGCAGTAGAACAAACCCTCGAAGCCTGTCCCAGATATGATATCAAAATCATACTCGGGGATTTTAACAACCAAGCCCGTATTCAGGCGATACGTTGGCTCCCATAGCATACATCAAAATACAAATGATAACGGATTGCGGATTATTCAATTAGCAGTGACACACGAAATGGTTGTTGGAAGTACCTGGCTTGCGCGGAAAGCGGTCCACAAATAAACATGGGCCTCTCCAGACGGGACCACTTTCAACCAAATTGACCACGTGTTGATCGAACGCCGCCACCTCTCACCCTTGATGAATGTCACAACATATAGGTGAAGTGAAGCCATCCACAACAAAGCAATCCGCAACACCTATAAAAGGGAAATGGATGCCGCAATAACCGCAGTCAACAGAGATCCTGGAGATGAAGCATCAACAAATCATCTTCAGAATCACATGAAGAACGTTATCGTAAATACGACCAAAAACATACTTGGCCCCAGCTGCAAAAAGAGTCGGAACGGCTGGTTCGGCGATGAGTGTAAGCTAGCAATGGAACGGAAGAATGCTCCATACCGATTAATATTGAATTGTCAAAGAACGCGGGCACGCGCAGAGACTTATCTCGATCTCTGTTGAGCGCAGAACCGACTTCACAGATAGATAAAAGTAGCCTGGGAGAACCAATAGGAGAAAGTGATCCGTGATGCTGAGGTAAATGCGAGGGGTATGATCCCTTTAAGTCCACCCAACTATTGGGCTATGCTGACGATATTGACATCATCGGAAGAACGACCCGAGACGTACAAATTGCCTTCATCCATATCGAGCAGGCGGCTCGAGATCTTGGACTGCACATCAATGAAGGCCAGACAAAATTTATAGTGGCAACGTCAGTAGCAAAAATCAACCGACCAACAACTTCAAATCGCACTGGTCAAACGGGAAGATTAAAGCTAGGAGACTACAAGTTTGAGACCGTTGATAATTTCTTCCATCTAGGTTCGAAAATCACAACCGATAACAGCTACAATGATGAAATCCGTGCACGGTTGTTGTCAGCCAACAGAGCCTATTACAGCTTACAAAAGCTGTTCCCCTGAAAACGTCTCACAACATAGGATCAAAGCTCTTACTGTACAAGACAATGATCTTGCCAGTCCTTATGTATTCCTCGGAGACTTGGGTTTTTGCAAGAAAAATTGCGAACTTTTGGCGGCGTTCTAGAGAAGAATTTTCCGAAGAATTTTTGGCCCCCCACATGAGGATGTACGATTCCATAGCCTATATAACGATGAAATCTATGATCGATACCATGACCGCAGGCTTTACAGGTTACGATGGGCGGGTCACTTAATCCTTATGAGTGAGGATTATCCAGCCTGGGAAGTCTATAAGGGCAATATCTATGGTAGAAAAAGAAGACAAGGTAGAGCCTGCTTGAGATGGATGGCGTAGGCCAGGACGCCAGACAGCTTTTAGGGATATCGAATTGGTGGACCGCGGCGCAAAACGCGGATGCCTGGAGTTCCATATTAAGGCAGGCCTAGACCGGATACCGGTTGTTGCGTCACTGATGATGATGGTGTGAGGAACGATAAGCGCATGGCAGCTCAGTGTGTACATAGTTACAAATTCGATTGGCCTCTATTTTTTAAAGAGCCAATAATTCAAATACTTTCATCCAGAAAACACTGCATTGATAGTAGTAGTTCACTCTAGGACTTTAATATTAATAGAAAATGTGAAGAAGCTCACTTACAACAGATACAAATAAGTAGGAATACCGGAAGCTGGGTGGTTCAGGTGTGTTAACTAATGTCAGGAAGGTACATATATAACATATATAACTACAAAAGTTGAATACCGCTGATACCAACTCGGCTTGCCCCGGGTCTCTGATTCTGGGGTCCCTCGATCGTCGTTACTCATAGTCAGTATACGTCGACACCGTGAGGATAACATAAAATGCAAAAGAGGTAAATAATTCTCCTTTTTTTACTCGCACGGAGAACGCGGTATGTTTTGATACCTCTTAGTTTTCTCTTCCGAGAACACTGATGCTGAATGTGACCAACACTCGTGCAATTCCCATCTTGGTAAATATATTATAATAATAATCGTTGGCGCAACAATGCATATTGGATTTGACTCAGGTGCTCATTCACAGCTGAGTCGACTGGTATCCGATGTCAAATCATGATATAAATCCCACTGCCGCCAGTGAGATTTGAACCGCGACCTTCCGTACGACACCCTTGTGCTCTAACCACTCAGCTATCCGGACATCGGCAAATATATTGGTAAATTTATAGGTTGTCTTACTGTTATAACCACTAGAGTCACCTGGACTTTTTGCACGGTGCTTTGGTTTTTTTTATGCTGAACGCATCTATTATAATACGCGTGGAATTCCCGTTTTGGAAAATGCATAGATGAACTTGGTTATGACATTACGGATAATGATTTTTCGAAGTAGACCTTCAGAGCTGAATTCGATTAGTCCTCGTCTTGTCGTGTATCTAAGGAAAAGTAAGTAATATCCTCATTAGAAATTAGGCTATAATTGTCTTCCTTTTAAGCATGCAACTTTTTATACAGTTCATGCATTTTGCGAGTGCTCTGGTCCTTTGTTAGGTGTTTTTCGCGGCGATAAAAGTGAGTCGTGGAGAGCATGTGAAAACAGATGTGAACAAGCGCAAAATAAACGCAGCTAGCCCCTTAGAGCGGCTAGCGCACCTTGACGCCCCCTAGCAACGGTCGGTTTCCGCCGACAAACAACTTCCCGGTCTCTGGCAGAGGAGGTAATCTGCTTATCTCCCTCCCTCCTCCTTCAGCTAGCCCCCGCAACGCTCCCTAAACGAGTGCAAGTGCGTTGAGAGGTACGTTGCGGGAGCTAACTGAGTTGAGGGTGACTACCCTCTGTGCCAGATGCCGGGAGTCACATTCCGGCGGAAACTGGCCGCTGAAGGGGTTAACCCTCAACGGAGGGGGAGGTGTAAAAATCGCTAGGTGCGTTTGTTTGACAGATATTTCCACCCATTTTCACACATTTTCCACTGTTTCGAGTAGTAAACCTAACCTCACCAAACATAATAAAATCGATTTTTTTATGTAATTTAACATCCCGCCGTTCCGCCACCTATTAACTTACTTTTACCGCAAAATGCAAAAAAATCCAAACTTTCTACCACCTCTTTTGCGTTAGCCACATACTGAAGTATTATCCAGCTGGATAATGGCAAGGTGGAACGGATAGCTAGGCAGTGCACCTATGCTGCCAGCATTACTCGAAAATTATAGGTCATGGGCCTTTGTTTAAGATGATAGCTTGTGTGCCCTAATTTGCTACTCGCTGGTAGGTTTTCGCTCTTGTCAATAATCAGCGTATATTAAAACTTAACAATTGCGTATGGATTGAATTATATTTTGTGACACAATGTAATGTAATACTGAATTTAGGTGTGCCTCCAAAACAAGTCATCAAAGTGACCTGGACTAGCATTTTTAAAAAGGTGGCCAAGCGAGTAGAACTCCTTTCTGCAATTGTATCGATGTGCGCTATTGTTTTTGGAGCTTTACATCTATTGCAGATATCGTTATTTATTTTGCCTATTATTTGTAGGAATAATAATAATCGTTGGCGCAACAGTCCATATTGGATCAGGGCCTTGAAATGGGTTAGAGCACTTTATTTAAGCCCGTAACGGTACACTACAGGATCACAGTACCCTATAGGAGGCAATGTCGTCACCATTGCGCTTGCCCGAGATTATTATCCTGATTTGACTCAGGTACTCATTCACAGCTGGGTCGACTGGCATCCGACGTCAAATCATGATACAAATTCCGCTGCCACCAGTGAGATTTGAACCGCGACCTTCCGTACAACAGCCTTATGCTATAACCACTCAGCTATCCGAACACAGGAATGCTTTACTGTGTGGTTTGAGAGGAGTCGCTTTAAAATTTTTTTGTGGTGATACTTGTGGGGGGGGGGGGGGGTTGTCAAGGGTCGGATAGGGGTGAATAGGAAAGATCTAGAGAAGAAGGTGCTTTTAGTTCATGCAATGGATTGGTAGCTCTCATTCCAATCATTGAGGGTTTGCTTTTTAACATTGCACTCGATATCCGTCGGTCGGGCCAATTGCTATATTCAGGAATCATCGACGGGCGCTGCAGCAGCTGCCCTGTGAGCAAGAGTGTTTCGTATGTAGCCGCTCCGTGCCATCTTCTTTCATTTGTTTGTGCATCTCTCAGATAGATTTTTTTGCATTGAGACCCATTACAGTCCTTGGAAGATAGACCATAGTTTAAGTATCTGGAAACATCTGTACCTCTAACATGAACTTAAGGGGGGTTTCCGGCTAAATTTATAAAGTATAGTAATATACTGTTATTAACTTTATTTGTGGAGACTTCGGAGCCATTTCTGAATAAATTGGGTGTGACAGACAGACGGACAGACAGATATCTAATCGATTCTAATAAGGTTTTGTTTCACACAAAACAAAAGGCTTAGTATTAAGGAACCATTTTTGACAGCACTCCCGATGAATCTTTCGTGAATCTTTTATTCTCACTTAAGGCATTGCATAATCTGTCGCCTACCATTGTGAACATGTTTTTATGTCAGCCGAATATGTCCAGCGTTTGGTCGAATCTATGTCAAGCATTATTAATTAATATTAATTAATATTATTAAAAAAGTTATAGTAGATCAAAATTGCCTATTTTGCATAGATTTAGTGCACTCTAAGACGTCATATGTATGCAAATTGCAGGACTGAATCATTTGAGCGTTTAATAAGTATACACAAGAAATTTTGGTCGAGTGGAATAAGGATTTGTACGGTATGCATCCAGAACGCATAACAACCAAAATATGACCCAAGAATGCCCGACTTCTTTCTTTCTGTTTAATTTATTGGAGGGCAAAAGCTACTGCTAGCTCCTGCTGTAAGGTTGAAGCTCTTACTTACTAAAACCAACACCTTCTGCTTCACTTACCTCGCGAGGCTGCCATTATGGTATTACATCGCGGGGCAACATCGGTTATTAACTGCGGCTTGTGTTGCTGTACGTTATTTTCCTTCAAAACTTCCCTTTCCTCAGGCCGTTGCCGATCGTCATATCATGCACAGCGTCCCGATGACAGTCTCTACTACTTTTCTGTGTGCCTAAATTGGCATGATGGACGATAAATATATAAGTGGTATCCTCCATGTCATCTTAGGAATTGTGTTAGGTAGTAGCTTACTTTTCCAAGGTATTTGACTCCTGTTCGCTCAGATATCGATGAAAACCATACGAGCTGTCATACATGCTGCTTTTCTGGATGTGGTTCGGAAAGGTCAAGACGTTTGCAATCCACTTAGAGGCTATACAACTCTATTTTTTTCTCTACTGCGAAATGCCTGACAGCTACACGAAGGAAGATTGAGTGAACAACGCTTGAGATAAGGAGCCGACGAGTTTGCCTTAAGCCACCTATATTTGCTAACGCCCTCGTGAGCTAGATTCTCAGGAAGCGGCTTAAAGTTTAGTTTCTGATAGGCCGATACAAGATCAGCTTTTGCGTGCCAGGATCTAATTTATCAAATTATTTCATTTGCGAAGATCTCAACCTCCTTCAGGTGCCTACAGTAATCTCGATGTCACCTGCAAAGTCAGTGATGGTAACGCATCGCGTATCGTCAAAATGCCGTTGTACATTATTATCGACACCGGAAAAACCTGAAAAAACGCAGGTTGTCCGAAATGCTAGAGTCCAGTTCAGAATTTATTGGCCCCAATGGCTGCAATTTTCGTTCTGGTTCCCATATTAGAGGTTTATTTTCAGTAATCTCATTTGGTGCCTCTCATATAGAAACTTCTTGGAGAGGAGTGCTTATAATATTTCATTGCAAATAACTAGGTCGCGTCCTGGAACAGTATTTCCGCGAAAACTACCCCAACAAATTTCTTGGATGTGAAATCGCCAATTGTTGTTTTCCAGGTTGATTCTGTTATTGTTCGCAAATTTTCTTTTCTCACCCGCCATTGGATGTCCTTGGATGATTTGTCGCTAATAAAAGTAAGACCGTCTTCGAAAGGTGTTGTTGATTTACACCTGACATGACGTGGTACTTCATAGAACCATGTAGTTTTGAGAGCAGGCCTGTCTCAAAGACGGTTGTGGCAGAATTTATAAAATTAAGGATAAGAAGAGAAGACTACTCGGTGTTTATAAAAATATACCGCAAATTTCTTCTACGGCTAAAATGTACGCGTGTATATGAGGCATGCACGTAAAAACATGTGTGTACTCATGTAGCAATTATGTACATACAGTTGGTCGTAAAAGTATTGACTCACCATAAACTAACGGAAGCAAATTGAAATTTTACAATTTAAGAAATTCCTATCAAGTATAAATAGTCATCATTACAAACTGTAATATTCATACCTTAAAATCCAATAACTTAAAAAAGCAAAATTGGCAGCAGAAAATATAATAATAAGTTGGCTTTAAAAATAGAAATCGAACGTAAAAAGTGTTGACTCAATAACGAACATTTCCTAGAATGATGAGAATCACCGGAATATTATTATATTTAGCAATTTTTAGATTTTTTGTATCCTGGTTTTGTCGTCTTGGGAAAATTTGACTTTGGAATTATGCCTAAAGTATGTGAAAGAAGTGAAGTGGTGGAAAGAAATTTAGTGATCCTTTTCCTAAAAAGTGTGACGAATGCTAAGATATAGTGGTTTTCGGTGTCGCATATGCTCAAAAAAGATTTGAGTTAGTAAAGTGAACGCATGTCATTCATACAGCCAGTCCAAAAGTTTTAAGTTATTTTTTGTGCAAACCTTTTTTATATGGAAACCAATTTTTTAAATTACCTTATAATAGTTGCTATGAATGCTATTATATACTCTTGTGGTAACTGTTGTAAGTGTTGTTACTTTCTAGCAAGTATGACGATTTCATGTCTGTCTCTCCGCTTGCCAGTCTGTCTGTCACACCCGATTTACTCGGAAATGGCTGAGCCTATTGTCACATACGAAAGAAGGATGCAACATTTTTTTACCAAATATAATCATGTGTGGGGGGGCTTAAGAATGCACTCAAAGTCTTCTATGTTTTTCGTAAGAGGCGAGATAGAAAGAGATAGACATTTTTGGGCTAACAACTTCCAAATTTTGAATTGTTTTTGTTACCGAGACGTAAACGACGGCTCGGATAGGGACTGACCTCACGGCTACGACTTTTGACTATCGAAAACGGACTATGATTGTTTTCTAGAAAGCTCGCTTTCTCCAACTCGAGCGGATATTCAAACGGTATAAGTTGGACATTCTGGGCCTAAGTACGTTAAGATGGCGGGATTCTAGAGAGTACAATTCTCTCTCTTGCGGGGATCTGATTTTGTACTCTAGAAAGTCAAGAAGTAGCAGACGTGAATCCCATGTCGGGTTGCTTCTGATGCAACAATATCGAGAAGCATTGGGTTGCCATCAAAACTGCTCTTTTCTCGAGTGGCGCACAAGTTGTCGGCCACGTCCTGCAGAGGCGTCATAAGATCTGACAGACTACGTAATCGTGGAAACAGCACTTCACCACCGTTGTTAAACATATCACGTACAGTGGAGTTCCTCCCCTTATGGATGAAATGGTTAGGTAGCATGCGGATACGGACGGCTCCTCCAAGCAGAAGAGAAATCATTTCGGCCATCAATCCACTCAGACGGAGTAAAACCGTTGAACTCGACGATCTTCTTGAAGAGTTGTTTATCGCTTCAAATGCAGTTACTGCAGGTCTGCTCATTGGTGCGGAAATACTGGGAATCCAAAACCTTTTCCAGAGAGTGGAAGAAGGGTACCGATTTTGAGTGTAACAATTGAAAGAGCGGTATCTGCCTGCTCCCTGATATCGCAAAGAGAATAGCTAAAATAATCCTGGAATGCATCAACGAGAATCTCAAAAACTTGATCGACAGAGAACTTGCCGGTTTCCGCTGCGGATTATCCTACATCGACCGTATCAACACCTTACCGATTATTTTAGAACAGTGCGTGGTGTGTAGATCTTCGCTTCAACAGCACTTCATCGATTTCAGGAGCGCTTTCGATATGGTGAACAGGAAGTATATCAGGAGGGGCATTTGGGAAAAACGAATAGCTGTTATCAGAGTAATATATGATGGCGCAAAATGCCACGCGCCGCACTAAGGTAAAATCTCACAGGATTTTGAGTTTGAAAGGGGAACCGACTGTTGTATTTTGCCACCGATAGTGTTTATTCGTTTTATCGGTGACGTTCTTCATGCTGTCTTGTCCAGAAGACGTGGAAAAGTTCAATTTCATTTCTCGAATACCTCGACTACACTGATGGCATCTGTTCACTCTCTCACCAGGTCATGGACCTTGGCTAAATGGTTCTGGATTTAAAATGAGAGGGAATTAGAATTGAACTGAAGATAAACATCAACAAAACCAAGGTGTGTAACGGGTTATCGCACTCTACCTATCTGCATTAACGAGCAAAGCATCGAAGGCCCCGATCAATTTATATATCTTGGAAGCCTGCCGATGATGGCACCGAACTGGATGATGACCGATGCGTTAACCGTGCTAGATCCACTTTCGCCTGCTTTGTCTAAAATTTGGAAATGCGGTTATCTCAACAGGAAGATCAAGTTGAGATTGTTCTGTGCTAATGTTATTTCTGTGTTGCTATATGGGAGTAGCACATGGAAAATGAATTCCACTATTACTCAAAAACTCTAAGCCTTCGTGAGCACCTGTCTGCGATGTATCATCGGAGGACACTGGTCTGGTACTATCACAAATCAAGAACGTGGTCGTCGCACTGGCCTGGTACTCCTACGTAATGGGATGTGGCAGTGGATCAAGTAGAACAATTGCATTGCGGTTTACGCTATGCAGTGGAATCCATTCTCCCAAGATGCCGACGAATAGGTCGCCCCAAGGGACTTGGCGCAGAGTAGTAGAGAAGGAGGACAGACATCTCATGAAGTCGTCGGGAGGCTGAAGCACATTTCAGATAACAACCAACGATGGCGCGTAGGTTGAAGCACTATACCCTACCCTATATTTGAAAGGGAAAACGGATCGATGAAAAAAAAAAACGATCGGAATAAGCGTCAAGCAATTGTAGTGCAAGCAGTAAGATGATGTTGACGAACTGTCGGACCGCATCTTGTTTGAGAGCTTATGCAAACGGCACGGCTGCTAAAATTTATCTATAATAAAGTGCGCTTCAGTTGATGCGCATTTTGCGTGGATATAACACTGGTCTATTTTAAATCAATTAATTTGGTGAGGATATGCATTATGGAATACTCTTTTTGATCTTTTGGCCAGACTAGGAAAAGTTGGCGGGATCTAAGGTGTGAATCTCGGTCTTTTCAAAGCGCAATTTTGGTGAGAATCAAGGCCTGAACGAATACGGTAAACAACGTCGGTGGTGGTTTCGAACAAGATAAGCAGCAATCACTACCGCTCAAATAATTTTTATCCAGCATGGCTCAGCGTTCATACTGGTGGTTGGAAGAGATACCCGAATTGTAAGCGCATCTTCACGTTTGAGTTCCGAAAGTCTTTCGCCTGTACATAACTACAGCCGCCATGAAACTTCTGCCAGAAGTCCAACCGCCAATAATCGGGCCGCCGAAAAAAACATGGATTCTCCGGAGACTTATGAATGGGGGCTCTCCTGGTTCCAATGGTACCAAAGAACGTCTGATGAGGCTTTGTGGTCAAAGCCACTTCAGATGAGTCCCGTGCAAACTCATTTCTGATCGGCTGGTATTCGACACTCAGTCATGATATAAATCCTTCTGCCACCAGTGAGAATTAAACCGTGACCTGTCTAATTGATGTAATCTTGTCGGTATTAATGAAAATTTCTGGATACCATGCTAAGTTGAAAACGGATGATAATTGTTTTCCGAAACGTATTACACTGTTATACAAGAAAAGGAAATACGCTAATGAAATCTTAACTAAACGAGTTCAAAAACAACAAAAATGCACAGGATGAACTGATCGGCTTCGGAGAGAATGTTTTATTTAGCGACAAATGTAAATTCGGAATCTTTGGCTTTTCTATAAGAAAGTATGTGCAGGCAAACGGAGAAAACAGAATCGTAAAGAAAACATGCCGCCTACGTTAAAATTGGCGGTAGTTCTATGTGGGTGTGAAGTTGTATGAGAGCAGCTAAGGTGAAAACCTTTTGTTTTTAGTCAGTATCATTGGTAAAACTGTTTGTTTTATTTAAAAGCCAGTGCAGTAAAACAGGGAGTTACCGACAAGTTTACAACGACTTGATATTCTGCCCGAATCGCCAGGCGTCAACGGAATTGACTAATTTTGGTGACATCTCAACCAAGCAATCAATGAGTAAAATAAAATTTTAAATAACAACAAGTTCCGTACAATTCTGTAGAAATACTGAAATAAGTAGAGAGGTAATCGAAATATTAATTCAATTGATGCCTTCGAGGTAAAAATATTTTAAAATTTAAAGGCAAGACGAAGCGCTGATTTCTTATTGGAATTTATGTTGCATTTTGAATGTTTTTAGTCAATGGTGTTTGTATTCAGTTTCTTTCTTGAATTGAAGTATTATTGATTCTAGTTATGGGTGCATTATATTTTTGCTAATTAATATAGACTTTGAAATATATATGTATATCAAGTTTCTTAACTTAATCGGTTTTGATTCTTTACACAAATAAAAAAAAAATTCCAACGTGCTTTAAGTGAGTCAACACTGTAGTGACTGACTGTATATATTTTCTATAAATATGCATCGTCCTACTTACGTCTTTGATAAGCAACACTCAGAACTATTGAACACAAGATAAGATATGCCAAGGAAATAAAGAATCCGAGAATACCCAGAACATACGCCCCCATTTCCAGTTTGCAGCAGAAACAGAACGTTTTAAAGGGCAACATTGCGACGTGGTTATGTTCAATTTATTTATTTATACTTTTGTGTTATACTCGAACGTGCTGAAAACTGAATCGCTACTAAATGCTGATGATAATCGACGGGGACCACTTGTATCTACGAACTCTTCTGAGAATGAACTGAAAATGTAGCTTTCTTTTGCAATATCACGCACACCACTTGGCAGATAATCTCCAAGATTCCAAGAACTAGATGAGTGAGCTTTCTCTCTTATGTTTTGATTTTTGGCGAACGGACGTAAACAACAAATATTCTAATAAAATTTAACCTTCTGAATTGATAATTCATTCACATCATGCATGTAAAGCTTCACACGTCAGGCCACTCGAACGTGCTTTCATGTTTTGGTGGCTCTCATAATTAATTACATTGTAAGTGCAATGAAAAATAATTCCTTCGATTTACTGCATTCTTTTATTGAAAGACATTTTTCTTAAGGGAAAAATTGGAATAATGACATCATACACTGCGGCCTGAATCTTTCAATAACTGCGCTCTTGACTTAAACTGATGATCTAGGTTTTTAAGTTTCTTTGTAATACACATGAGCTGTCACAATCTCGGCAGATGCCAGATTTTACCTAATACTAGCACTAAGTGCCAAGCATTTAGACTCGGACGATCCTACTTACTTAAAAATAAATATAAATACCAGTTCGGTAGTGGTTCCTGGTGCAGGTTAATGGGAGAATTCTTCGAAAACTCCCTGTAACATTGAACACGTATGTATAATAGAATGGGGTATTTCTGCATGGTTTGATCCACACTATGTGAGAGTCCCAGGACACTAAAGGAAGCCGTAAGGGATTTTGGTACAGTACGTGCAGCTGACAATATTATGGGAATTACAACCACCCACCTAGACACCAAACGTCTTTGATTGCCCGAGCTGGTGGTTCATAGTGAACCTTCTTCTCCACGTATTTCCGTTGGAATATCAATAATATACACGGAACCGTCTTTTCAACTAGCAGGACGACAGGCTTGTTATGCAGTATGTTTCGATCAGTTAGAACTTGCCGTCCCAAATGCACTCCATTACATTGTAAACTATCAAGTACTGCCTGCGGTTCATATCGGTAAACTGGACATGTTTCCGTGAACATCGTACATATACCATTGTGCCTGTTGGTGTATTGCACCGGTGTCATTACAGTGCAGTCAGAAATGAGAGGGTGCAACGTCTCTAATGCCGAACCACACATTCTGCACTGGTCGTACCGCACCCGCTCTTTCATTGTGAGCTTTTATAAGGTTAGGTGGCGACCATGCCGTGCTAAATGGCACACATGAATCTCTCCGTCTTAACAAAGAGCTCCTTAGCACACAGCTAGCTGTTCGACAAATGCAAATCGACAAATGGTTGTCAAAGGCAATCCATGTGTTTGGCGTGCTTGCCTTTAACTTCCATTCATCGATTCGCTCTTGGTCTGCCTTCACCTCACTCAGAGGATTGAAAGATCGATCTTTAGCGTTAATTAATGTCACTTTTGTTTGATTGGATTTTAATCAAACAAACTTTCGCTATTGCTAATGTTCTAGGTTAACTTATATTTTTAACTTGTTTTCCGAATTCCGTTTCCACCACTTTAAGAAAATTTCAGTATTGTCTGGGCATTCGCAGTTACGGTTCTTTACACCCTTGTGATCAAACTTAGTAAATTCATATTTATGTATATAAAAACAACTTGGAAATCACTTTTGTATAAATGGGTTTTTAATATATTCCGTTATATTCATTTTCTATATTTCATGTTCCAAATATTAATTAACGCTACTTTATAACATTATTATTGTTATTATTCAATTTAGAAACTTTATAACATAATTATGTATTATTATTATTCAATTTAGAAACTTTAGTCGCAGGATTCCACGTCTTACCTTTGCGAGTTTAACTATATGGTGAACGGTGAAAGGTTTTTCGTATTTATTTGATGGGCCGCGTGAGAAGCCGCGTGTGTCTCCCGGTGGTTGTGATAGAAGAGACCGGCTTATTTCCATGCGGTCTTTTCCTGTCCCAACCAACGGCACTTTCTCACCGCTAGTCCTCCACTCCCGTGGCGAGTTCTAAAAACGTCGAGAGTTCCGCGTCATCTATTTGTTCGCATTCGCAACGTTTGAAATAATTTTCGAATGCTGCGAATCCTGCCACACCACAGATCCTTCAAGGTTAAAGGAGTCAGCCCACACTCTGTTTTACAATTAGCTGCACGCAAGGGACGCTTGCTATTTTTTGTAAAAATAGGCGCCTTGCGAGGCGACTTAGCGGTGATTTTGTGCCACCACGTCAAACACGCCCTTACCTCCACTGTCACGAGGCAGGTTCATTCATCTCCACCGCAGAGTTTGGATGATGCACTCGGAATTTGGACACAGTAGTGCGAATCCGCCGCTGGACGTTTTCCAGAGTGGTTATCGTCCACGGCAATATTCCGAATGCATATCTATTGTTATTATTATATCAATCGTTTGGGAAAAATTGTTCCATGAAGTAGCCATTCTATCTTTTGCAGTTAGGGTTTTCGTAAATAGTGTCAAAAAGTTTGCCTTGCCCAACAAAATCACCATTTTCCATTCCCATTTGACCCCGGATATGATACCAGTTGGGGAAACTCATAAACAACAACTACATAAGTGGATACTTTTCCGATTACAAAGGTCACCGTCACTTCGAAGTTTGTCTGTTCAAAATTTAAAGATTATTCAAAATTTCAAAATAGTAAAGATACTTTAAAATTAACCGTAGTGGTTGGTAACATAGTATCTTATCTTGATGAGAGTGAATATTTTCTTCTTCTCTTTCTTCTTGCCTACATTTTTTTTTTAGTTTTTGCTCTGTTGGAGGTTTTGTTTAAAAATCAGTTTACTGTCTTTTTGTTTTTTTCTCCCGATGGAAAGTTGGAAAGCTTCAAAAGCTACCGCAGGCTCCTGCCACACGGTTTTGTGGGACTCTTACCCACTAAAACCACCTCCTTCTCCTTCCACTCTCCCCGCGGAACTCCCATTTAGTATTACGTCGCGGGGCTGGATCAGAATTTATTTTGCGCCCATGTTAATATTCGTGTTCCTCTCGCGTTCATTCTTTCGGACGACTTCTTCCTGCCTGTTGTAGCTCCTAATGTAGCCCTTTGGGCTTCGAATAAGGGCAGTGAAAAAAGACGTGTTCTGCGTCCTCTGGAATATTTGGACACTTTGGACAATATAGCGAATCATCTAGTCCAAATCGATACAGATATGCTCGATAGCCTCCGTGTCCGCTCAAGAATTGAGTTAGGTCGGAACCTACTTCGCCGTGAGGTCGCTCGATCCATTTCCGGATATCCCATATGGATTTGTGAGTCCAACGGCGTTTTTCTGACTCGTCCCACTTCTCTTGCCATTCCGCGACAGTTTCAGTTCGTGCCAACTGTCGCCGACGGGCGGTACGTTCTCCGGTGAGGTACATTCAATCGTAAAGTCGTTATATTTCTTTCGCCAGGATTTCAACCGGGACCATTCCTGCTATCACGCAAGATGCTTCCTTGGATATTGTTCTGTAAACGCAACATGTTCAGTGTACATTTATGCGATACTCCAATCTTTCTCTTATTTACTATATTTTCCAGTGCATCTGCCCATACTGACCGCCTTCGAAATAAGTGCCAGAGGAGGCACTTTTTTAACGATGGTAGCTCAGAAACCCTTTTCAAGGTTAGTTGCGCACCCTCCCACACATCGTTGAGAGAGGAGCAGTTCTGCCTGAGCCACTAGTTCGTGTCTTGGTCGGCAAAGTTTAGTCGTAACATTTTTCGGTATACACCTACCGACCCAAAGCAAAGCTTAATGCCTTGCGAGGTCCTTACAGCTAGGAGGACTTTGTTCCTAAGCTATTCGCACTGCTCAGTATCGTGATGAATTAGAGTCGCCATACAGAAGCCATCCATCGGCTTCGATAGCCTCGGCAAAGCTTAATGCCTTGCGAGGTCCTTACAGCTAGGAGGACTTTGTTCCTAAGCTATTCGCACTGCTCAGTATCGTGATGAATTAGAGTCGCCATACAGAAGCCATCCATCGGCTTCGATAGCCTCGGCTGCAAATGAAGGGCTAGCCGTTGCCGGTCGAGCCCTCTTTGCTGCGTTTTGTGTCGAAGAGTTAGGATCGTCCGAGGACCACTGCCGCTTCGGTTTCCCCTTAACCGCAGGTGCCCCGAACGATCCTTTCTCTTCTCTTGGTTTGAAATGGTAAAAATAAACTTTCTTATGTTTAACGCTTAGAAAACCAGCCAAATTTATTGGCAGTTTCTTTCTAGAAATTAACCTTTTTCGACTATTTTTGTTGTTAGTAATTAAAAACCAACTACACTGAAGTGTTAATGGGGTCTTCTAATTAAAGTTGAATCTACTATATCCGTTAACTAGCAGTTATGGAAAGGTTTTTTCTACTTTATGCCTTGGGTTCAGGTATTTAGTGTGGTTTTTCAATAAGGGGATTTCCATCTGACCTAAAATAACTACGTCAAATTGAGTATTTAGGATAAAATGATGTTAACAAAGTTTTATGAAACAGAGTTTAATATTTTTAAGAAAATGAGTACATTGCGTATGTATGTCAAAATTCAAGAAAAATTGGGTTAAATTTTTATTGAAAAAACGCATTTGGAAAGCTATTACTTCTACACAGGCTACTCCCGTTTTATAATTAAACTTTTGTATTTTTTATTGAAGTCCTAGCTATGACTCCATGTTTATTTCAATTCCCTAACTATCGCAGTTTTTACGTTATTATTCAGTGATGTAAGGGCGGCGATTTTTTAGAAATTAAAACTCTTTCTTAGGCCCATCCATTAGCCGGTATAAAAGGCCTTCTCCATGTGTATAAGGCAAGCGCCTACGCACTCACCGTTGTTAA
The DNA here is from genome assembly GCF_905115235.1 of Hermetia illucens. Lineage (NCBI taxonomy): Eukaryota > Metazoa > Arthropoda > Insecta > Diptera > Stratiomyidae > Hermetia > Hermetia illucens. The sequence continues at coordinate 90,921,042 of NC_051849.1, read as the reverse complement.
TCCGCAAATATCCAACGTTATATTATTACATGTATTGTACTCAGGACTCCCAGCATCCTCAACAAAAAAATATTATTTACTTCAGCCTGGTTTAGGTCTAGACTGATGACGGATTTCACTTAAACATAATTTGTACCCATTACGTGTTTGCGATTATATTTAAGTGGAGCAATTACCATCTATCGTTACTTTCGGTCACACTGCTCCCAAGGCAGAGGTGAGGCAGCGTCTGATGGGTTGCCTCTGCCCTGGACGAAACCGTCAATCAACTTTTTGCTTTTTTGTAAACTCGGGTTTAACTACAAAAGAGGGAGTAAGTTTCTCCCAAGTGGTTCGTTCCGTCACTAAGTGGGTGCGGACTCAGGACCCTCAGCATCCTCAACAAAAATCGAAATCCGAATTTTACATTCGGCAATAGTTCCGCCTTCAAAGCTTCCAATACCAACACCTCGAACACCTTCATGATGTTAGGAAGAAAACTGATTAGGCGGTTGCTCTTAACATTGGATGAATCTTTTCCTCTCTTTAAGATTGCGAATACCTGGACTTTCTTTCTCTGTCCTGAAAAGAAGGCATTGTTCAATAGATTATTGAAAAGGATTCTATACCTACGGACGTCAACGTCTGGTGGTGCCTTTGGATAGCATCTATATCGGAAGATCTCTTATTATTTACCTGTCGAAACATGGAGGTTAATTTCCCATATGAGACAAAATAACTTATATCCGATTCGCTTGGTGAAATACCCTTTAGCTGCTCTCGGCGAAATATGGGCGAATAAGAATCGCTGCAATTTTAGGGAGTCATTTGAACTCAACCAATGTGGAGTGATCATAATCACTACATCTCCAAAAGATGTAGAGAGATTCAACAGATTTGACGCGAGTGAGCAAAAGCTTTTGGTTTTCCCAGCCTTTTTATGTTTGCAGTTTTAAATCCTTCCTTTTCATATCCTTACATATTGAAAAGATGCTGAAGTATTTCAACGTTGCTCAAGTTACTGTCACGTGGCACAATTGCCCTATCGTTTTGCCCATCAAAAGGCAGGAATCTCTCTCAATATTCGACAAACTTCCCTTCCATCTGTTTGTTTAAAATTCAGTCTGTGGGCACCGCTGTCCATCGGCAGAAGGCGAATTCTTCGTCCATCAAACTGAACGTCCATAAGAATCGCGTTATGGCCATTATCGTAAGGGAGAGTCTGAAGTGTGCGTTGAAGGTTCTTAAAATTGAAGGTTGGCGTGCAATTAGGATTAATACTATGTCTGCTCTGGGATTGCTTGTGGCGTTTAGTGATGAGGTACGCCTAGCATTAACATCAACATCTATAATATAATAATGGGCTCCCCGAGTTAGATAATAACTATCATACATATGTTTTTTTACGTTGAAATAGTAGTTTCACCTGCCCAGTTACTAAATCCGTTGAAAAAATCAACTCGGAAAGCCCATTTAATCATTATAATTGTCCAACAATTGAATTCTCACAAGGCGGAAAAGAAAACACTTGACTTCATGTGACGTCACGGAGCGAGAAATTTGAATCTAGACAGTGGGATTTGTATCGCTAGTCAACTCGGCTGTGAATGAGTACCTGAGTCTAATCAGGGTAATAATCCCGGGTGAGCGCAATGCTCACCACATGGCCTCCTTTAGAGTGTTGTAATCCTGTAGTGTCCCGTCACGGTCTTGAATGAAGTGTTATAACACACTTCAAGGCCCTGCTCCATTTGGATTGTTGCGCCAGCGATTATTATTATTACTAAGCAGTAATGGTAAGAAGCTATATAGCAAATTCTGGCAAATACAACGTCCTCAAAAAGAAAGGTGTCAAAACGGTAGGTTCAATATATTTTTTGCCTCATATTACTAAGTAGAATCATAGTGTTGTAATGTTGATTAATATCTATCTCCGTAGATTCCGTCACTAATAGCTCCCATTTTACAAGCCAGAGAAACGAAATTAATGCAAATCTTCGCCATATTGTTACATAATTACATATTGTTACATAATTATAGAGGTATCACGTTGCTGAGTACCATCTATAAGATATTCTCCTCTATCTTGCTAGGCCGGATAGCCCCATACGCCCAGCTCAAAACATCATACCAAAGAGGCTTCACTCCAGGCAAATCAGCAACAGATCAGATTTTCTCTCTGCAGCAAGCGATGGAAAAACTGTTGGAATATGGACACCATCTATTCATCGATTTTAAACCCGCCTATGATAGCATAGCCAGGGTAAAACTGTACACGGTCATGAGAGAATTCGGTATCCCGACGAAATTAATAACACTGACTAGGCTGACCCTGACCAATGTTCGAGGCCAGATAAAAGCAGCAGAATCACTCTCAAGCCCATTCGACATCAACAACGGTCTCCGACAAGGGGTGCCCTATCATGCGTCGTCTTTAATCTGGCCCTCGAGAAAGTGATCCGTGATGCTGATGTAAATGCAAGAGGTACGATCCTCTTTAAGTCCACCCAACTACTGGCCTATGCGGACGATATCGACATCATGGGATGAATCACTCGAGACTTACAAACTGCCTTCATCCAGATCGAGCAGGCGGCAATTAGCGCGAGATCTTGGGCTGCACATCAATGAAGGCAAGACCAAATATATGGTGGCAACGTCAGTATCGAAAACAAACCAACCAACAACATCAAACCGCACTAGTCAAACGGGAAGAATAAGGATAGGAGAATACAACAGACCGTTGATAATTTCTCCTATGTAGGGTCGAAAATCACAACCCATAACAACTACGATGATGAAATCCGCGCACGGTTGTTGTCAGCCAACAGAGCTTATTTCAGCTTACAAAAACTGTTCCGCTCGAAACGCCTCACCATAGGGTCAAAGCTCTTACTGTACAAGACTATGATCTTGCCAGTCCTTATGTATTCCTAGGAGACTTGGGTTCTTAGCAAGAAAAATTGCGAACTCTTGACCGCGTTCGAGAGAAGAATCCTCTGAAGAATTTTTGGCCCCCTGCATGAGGATGAACGATTCCGTAGCCTACATAATGACGAAATCTATGAGCGATACCATGACCGTCCGGTTGTGGATAAAATCCGGCTCAATAGGTTACGGTGGGCGGTCCACTTAATCCGTATGAATGAGGATGATCCCACCCGGAAAGTCTATAAGGGCAATATCTATGGTAGAAAAAGAAGACGAAGCAGACCCTGTCTAAGATCGAGCGATGGAGTAGGTCAGGACGCCAGACAACTTTTAGGGATATCGAATTGGTGGACCTCGGCGCAAAACCGGGGTGTCTGGAGTTCCTTATTAAGGCAGGCCTAGACCGGATACGGGTTGTTGCGCCGTTGATGATGATGAATTATGGAGACAATGCAGTGATGCGAGTGCAGTTAATGTGGCTTTGGTGAAAGTAATGCTCGAATACAGGTTTACAAGAAATTTCGCTCGCATCGGCAATAAAACGTACGTTTTCGGAAAAAATGGATTTGCACTGAGCGGGATTCGAATATGAAAACATAAAATTCTAAAGCGGTCATATATTAACAATTAGTATTGGGTTCAACTTTAAAAAATGTCAACTAATATTGAAATCATCCCCAAAGTTTAAACCTGACTCCAAAAAAACTGAATTTAGTCGGGTGATGGAGGTCCACATCTTACGAAAATGTCCTTTTGGGACAGCAAAAAAAACTTTCGGCGGGTTTTTTACGGAATTATTTATGCAACAAGGCACGGAACAATATTTCACGGCCTTTCTTGATATTTCACACGCGAAATTAATTTTCGCATTTTGAGGTGTTAATGAGCAACTTCCAGTTGCCGGTCTCCTGAGGCTTCCTGACGCGATTTATGACGTCACACACAACAGTACCAGCTTTTTAGATTGTTTGAATTTGGTTGAAATTTAATAAAGGCTGATAATTTTGAAAACACATTTTTTTCAGCATTCATTCACTTCGTAAGCAGGGAATGGAATTCTACCGTGAATTTGGCTCGATGGTTTCCCACTGTACAGACTGAAGCAATCTGTAAATTCCTTCTTCCAGGCGCAGTGAAAACAAAACACAGGAAGCTTCCATACATTCAAAAGCTACCTATTCGGGCTTCTTAATTTGCTTGCTACTGGTAGTGAAATCAAGGAGCGCTTTCGGCGGATTACTACGGTGGAGCCCACATAAGTCGACCATCTAGCGATATCGTTGCGGGTACAAACTTAGCGCCAGGCATGTTGTTTGTGTCAATATTCTGTAATATTGTTTATTTTTCTAATGTGTTCGTGTAGCGTATGTATTCTGTTTTCATACCAGGTTAGTATTTTATTGAGGATGGTTTTCATCCCGCAACTTACATCCTATTGGGGTTTCTTAGTTCCCGCTTATCGAATTACCTCTGCAAACGGCATCCCAGGGACAATTAGTGCCGAAGAGACGGTGTCGTTTAAGATAGCTGGCATCTTAACCGTTTGGGCAGATCCCGGCGTCTGGTATCTTTTCGCCTTGGTACTGTGGGTTGTATTACCTCCACGATACAATGCTCTCCGCTTCCGCAATTGACACATAAGTTTTTTTCTTGCCCTCTGCTTCAGTGAGCGAATATGCGGCCTTACTCACATTTTGCACTTCGCAAGGCTATTTGGCAGTTAACTGTCGAGTGACCATGGCGCTGGTAATTTCGTCGTGCTTCTTCGGGCTTATTTGCACGACGAAGTGCGTGGTAATTCCTTTCTTCAAGACGGATCTCCTCGTACTAAAACAAGACACCGACAGGAATTTGACTTAAGCTCCCGTCTCGCGGTGCATTTGCACCTCATCGAGCTCCTTCTTCGCATCCAAACCTCTCAGAAGGAAGGTTTCCTTTGAGGTGAAGTGAGGAGTGTTCATTCGCTTGAGTACCTTGTAGCACGCTACAAATTATTTGGGCTCTTTCAGTCCCAGTCTTCTTATAACAAAATCGCGATCCCTGCGCTCCCATTAATTAGTTGATTTGACCAAACTAATTGGCACCCCATACACATTAATGGGAAGCAGCTAGCAAAGTAGATTGATCAGTTTGGCCTTGCTGTCCATTCAACATCAAATTGTTGACAAAGTAATGTTTTAGCTGTTTAGTTATTTTGTTTCCCCTTAAACCTGTCCAATTGACTGACAGACAATATATAATAATTGCTTGGAGAAGAAATGGATAAAAACTATAATAATCATAATAACATTTATTTAAATTAATTCGTTATACAAAATTTAATAAAAAATATGGCACCAAATATGTAGGGTTCACGCTTTGCATCTCAGCAGTTAAAAGTTAATATTATATGCACTTCATTGATTTTTAAACTGTTTGTAAATAATAAAGTTTCCTCATGTAATATATAAAACATTCAAACTAAAGGGTGAAAACTATTATATATTTATCCATTTCGGGGTAAATATTTTTGGAAGATTATGAATGAATTTTAATGATTTCAAATTTAAAACTTTTTATAATTTTGTTCTTATATCTGGTGACATCTTCTCCTCCATTTGGTGATTACCTTTCATTACATCCTAAACTTTACCTAATTTGTGATGACAATAATTTTGTTTCTGTTCTGAAAATTTTACTTAGAGGTAGCAGTTGGGTTTTATTTCTGTAACCGATGATGTGAAATTTTTCAATCCTCCCTCTTTAGATTAGATGTTAATAATGTTAGATGTTAATAATCTTCATCCTTTAAACCTTTCGTTCCTTCGCTATTAAACTTCATGAATAACGAAATCATACTGAGCACATTCTGGACACCAAAGGGAATACCTTGAAATAGAGAAAAAATAGTATAGTTTCACAATGATTGATCTTTTGGATGTTTGGTAACTTACTTATAACGGAAATACCGACGATCACAAGTGCTGCGCTGGGGTCTTGATCATTTGAAATTATTAAATAAATAACTACCAAAGCATTTACAGCCGTGGCGATGGAAGCGAGAAGAATGTATGGAAGCGCAAGCCATTTATTCCTTCTGTTTGTTCCAATGATTAACAATAGGAATGCAAGGAAAAAGGCACCTGGGAATACTAAACCAATCAGCCAGGCGTAATCTGAAAAGTAATAAAATTCAAATTTATTTCAACGATAAGGTTAAACTGATACTTATAGGTATGCATAGTTCAATTCATGTGGACAAAAATAACTTTTTTAGTTAGGGGCGGGGGTTTCCATTAGTATTGTTCGTAGTTTTGCTATTATTTACGAAAGATGGTGCGGCGAATGCGAAAGGCTCAACTAAAGAATCTGAAAAAAACCCGGAAGTTGCCTCTATACAGTGCGTAGGGCATAACACACCCTCCATTCATTCAAAATGCAGTAACAGGCTATGATATAAAGCATAAAAGAAATTGCAAATCGCGCCACTATTAAACATTGCGGATTATTCAATTAGCAGGGTCACACGAAATGGTTGTTGGAAGTACCTGGTTTGTGCGGAAAGCGGTTCACAAACATACGTGGGCCTCTCCAGACGGGACCACTTTCAACCAAATTGACCACGTGTTGATCGAACGCCGCCACCTCTCAGCCTTGATGAATGTCAGAACATATAGGGGGGCCAATATAGACTCGAATCACTATCTCGTTGGCATGGTGCTCCGAGCTCGAATAACAATACCACCTAGAATCCCCTCTGACAATCAGGTGAGAGTGAACACTGAAGCCATCCACAACACAACCCTCCGCGACACCTATAAGAGGGAAATGGATGCCGCAATAACCGCAGTCAACAGAGGACCTGGAGATGAAGAATCAACAAATGATCTTCACAACCACCTGAAGAACGTTATCATGGATACGGCCACAAACATACATGGCCCCAGCCGCAAAAGGAGTCGGAACGGCTGGTTTGACGATGAATGTAAGCTAGTAATGGAACGGAAGAATGCCGCATACCGAGTAAGGTTGCATTCTTAAAGGATGCGGGCATGCGCAGAGATTTATCACGAACCCCGTCGAGCGGAGAAGCGACTTCACAGACGGAAAAAGGAAGCCTGGGAGAAACAACAAGTCTGTGAACTAGAAAAGTACAGGGAGCAACCGCACCAGGCGCGGAAGTTTTACCAACAAGTCAGCAAGATGAAGCCTTATACACCTCGATGCTCATCCTGCCGAGACAAAGAGGGAAATCTGATTTCCGACAGAATGGGCATATTGGAGTGATGGGTTGAGTACTTTGATGAACTACTGAACAACCAGAACATCGACGAGTTGGAGGTCCTGCCAACTGAAGACGACGGACCACCGCCACCGCCAAGTTCAGGAGAAACAGTCCGTGCAATTCATTAGCTAAAAAATCATAAGTCGCCAGGAGCCGATGGAATTACAGCCGAATTAATTAAATATGGAGGCGACCAGTTACACCAAGTGGTTCATCAGCTTGTGCTCAAGGTATTAGATAGTGAATCAATGCCTGACGATTGGCAACGAGGCATTATCTGTCTCATACATAAAAAGGGAGATATTACACAGTGCAGCAATTATAGAGGTATCACGTTGCTGAGTACAATCTATAAGATGTTCTGCGCTATCTTGTTAGGCCGGATAGCCCCATACGCTCAGAACATAATTGGCCCATACCAAAGAGGCTTCATTCCAGGAAAATCAGCAATAGATCAGATTTTCTCTGTGCGGCAAGCGATGGAAAAACTGTTGGAATATGGACAACAGTTGCACCATCTATTCATCGACTTTAAAGCCGCCTATGATAGCATAGCCAGGCTAAAGCTATACACGGCTATCCCGGTGAAATTGATAAGACCGACTAGGCTGACCCTGACCAATGTTCGAGGCCAGATAAAAGCAGCAGAATCCCTCTCAAGACCATTCAACATCAACAACGGTTTACGACAAGGGGATGCCCTATCATGCGTCTTCTTTAACCTGGCCCTCGAGAAAGTGATCCGTGATGCTGATGTAAATGCAAGAGGTACGATCCTCTTTAAGTCCATCCAACTACTGGCCTATGCTGACGATATCGACATCGTGGGAAGAACCACCCGAGACGTACAAACTGCATTCATCCAGATCGAGCAGGGGGCGCGAGATCTTGGGCTGCACATCAATGAAGGCAAGACAAAATATATGATGGCAACGTCAGCACAGAAGACGAACCAACGAACAACATCAAACCGCACTGGTCAAACAGGAAGAATAAGGAGAGGAAAATACAACTTTGAGACCGTTGATAATTTCTCCTATGTAGGGTCGAAAATCACAACCGATAACAGCTACGATGATGAAATCCGTGCACGGTTGTTGTCAGCCAACAGAGCCTATTTCAGCTTACAAAAACTGTTCCGCTCGAAACGTCTCACTATAGGGTCAAAGCTCTTACTGTACAAGACTATGATCTTACCAGTCCTCATGTATTCTTCGGAAACTTGGGCTCTTAGCAAAAAAAATTGCGAACTCTTGGCCGCGTTCGAGAGAACCTGTAGTGACCGCGGCTGCGCGATGGGAGCGGAATCTCATTCGGCTCTTTCTTAATTAATTTGCTTAAATAATGCATTTAATAATGTGCAATTGCCCTAATGTTCGCCGCAGATTGCACCTTATTGAATCCATTCGGGCGAATTTATCTTGGCAAGAGACGAATGATTTGCCGCAGGCGCATGCGCATGTTGCCGCAACATTGACTAGGGAGAGTTGAGGGCAATGTAGCGGCAAATGAAGCGGTGCTGGAAAAAAGAGGAGGACCTTTGTTTGTTTTTTTGGGTTTTGGAGAGGAGGAAGTGACAGTTGGGTTGGGAAGTGAAAATCGCTTTTTTGAAAAAGGTGTGAAGATTTTCGCGAGGAAAATAAAAGGGATTCGACCAAGAAAACTAACATCGTGCTAAATCATAACTCAAGTGTATTTTAACGAAAGATTTCGAGAATAAGTTCAAATCGTTGACAAGAGTAACAAATGATAAATGCTCAGTGATTTAAAGAAAAAAACGGGAAGCCGAAGGCCGGGAAGTCTTTGTTTGAGCACGTTTGGTGAGGACGTGAACGGCACGAACCCTTGGTCGTCTCTGTCCCGGATAAAGAAAGCCTCCGGGACTGCTTCGAAGACTAATCGAGACGCGGTTTGGATTAATATTAACAGTGAAAAGTTATAACGTTCGTGGAAATAGATTGTTACACCAGAGAACAGCGGAAAGAAGGCGAAAAGGCGGCTCCAGTTGATGTGAAATTTTCGGGGAGTCTTGCCCGCAACTACACACTCACCAATCGGAAGGAACACTGAAACAAGGAGAAGGGAGACCATAAAAAAAAATAATTTTCAATTAAAGAATTGTTATTTTTAGGATTATCAGTCTCTAACATATCCGTATTTAACGAATTACATATTCTACAGCACCATCTTCGAGCTCGAAGTTGACGGCCTAAGTGAGTTTTTTTAAAATTTTCGTTGCTTTCTTATTTTTCTTTTGGTTTTTTTTTCTTTTTTTTTTATTGCATTTCGTTATTTCAGTTAATTTTTTTTTCTATTTCTTTGCCTGTTACATATTTATAATTTATTTTTCTTTTAATATATGATGAATAGTGAATAAATCAAGGGTAATTTGAGGACTTCCTCTCTCTCTTTTCCTCCGCGCTCGTAAGGGACGTCCTCAAAAACATCCTCAAAAATGACAAACTGGCCTGAGGATGTCAAGGAAGGGTAGGAGCCTCAAGGGCCGTGCCTCATACAAGATCTGAGGCGGAAGAGGCAATAATTGGGACTGTGATCCGTCGTGGATCTTCCCCTCCTTGATCATCGCGGCACTCGGGTCCGGAGACTTACGGCTCCACGCGCGCGGTCGAGCCGTTTTTTTTTATTTCCCAATTTTAGTTCGCGTTCTGGTTACTATTCGATAGGCCGTCGCGAATTCCCTAGTCTTGTCACGCATCGGAATAGACACGTTGATTTTTGGTAGTAATGAAGCGTGAGGGATCAAAGCGTTCAAAGGACCCCCCGCATATTCCCGAGCCTGGCTAGCACAGAGGCGTGCAAGAACGTGTCGACCGAGCACTTTGATGGAGCTTCAATCTTTGCGGGCGGACCTTCACGGTCAACTTAACCAATTTGTTTTGGTTTCTGGGATAGGTCTGCCCTCTAGGTCGTTATCGGCCACTAAGGATGATCGCTCTGATCATCCAATCCATCTATTTCATTACAGAATTCTCTGAAGAATTTTTGGCCCCCTACATGAGGATAGATGATTTCGTAGCCTACACAATGACGAAATCTGTGAGCGATACCATGACTGTCCGGTTGTGGATAAAATCCGGCTCAATAGGTTACGGTGGGCGGGTCACTTAATCCGTATGGATGAGGATGATCCCACCCGGAAAGCCTATAAGGGCAATATCTATGGTAGAAAAAGAAGGCGAGGCAGACCCTGTCTAAGATGGAGTGATTGCGTAGGCCAGGACGTAGGACGTAGGACAGTTTTCAGGGATATCGAATTGTTGGACCTCGTCGCAAAACGGGGATGGCTGGGGTTCCTTATTAAGACAAGCCTACACCGGAGACCGGTTGTTGCGCCGTTGATGATGATGATGATTAAACCTTAACTGGAATCGTGGAGTCCAAGTGGAAACTACCGATCGCATCTTTGCTCTAATATTATATTTATATTTTTTAACGTACGCGCATGCTCATCTAAGTAATCTCATTACGTCACGTGCTGCAGTGGTTGCCGAAACTAGGGCGGTTAGTCTTTGCTAGAAGCAGAAATACAAACGGCTTGGGGTCCAAATAGACCCACGACACCAGTTATAAATGTTTTCTTTTGAATTTGAATTTATAAATAATATTTTTGTTTTTTTCGTTAATTTGAAACAAAAATGTCACGAAATTGAAATGCCCACGGGTACATGTATTTCTGGAAGAAAAGCTTGATTTCGAGAGGGATAATATCCTTGGTAGAAGGAGGTTATTCGACGATGGACTTTTTAGTGATTGAGAAGAAGTGGAGAGTGTTTGTTATTATATAATTATTATTAACTCTGGGAAAAAAGAAAATAACACGTGCAGTCGTTTTAGGGTATTTTTAAGGGATGAATCGATGTAAATGGTTAGTTTTTTTAAAAACTTCTAATTTAGAAAGCTTATGAATAAACATTAATATATAGAGATTTGCTGACACCAACTTTTCAAAGCACACGAAACATGTTGAAACCTTTAGGCCAATGAAAATTTTAGTGTGGGTCATGACGTCATGAACACAAAAGAGGGCATTATTATTTATGCCACCGAAAGAAGGATCAAAACCAATGTTCAAAATGTTGTAAATATATTTGTAAAAGTAATTTAGTGAAGAAGGTAATGTGTTTTAAATGTCAAATATAAATAGTTGTGAAAATATTCTAAACAACTCGCTTTGTTTTCGCTAATATTTTGAAATTACGTTTAGTTTGTCATTTTTTTAAGTTCAGAACCCAAGTAAATATAAAAAGGTGTCTGCTTTTCTTGTTATTTATTTTTTTAATATTTTTCAATTATCTGAAGTACCCACTTAACAAAAAAAAATACTCAAAATCGAAGATAAGTAATATGTGATGAAGGATTTACGATAAAGTTAACAAAAAATTAATTTGTATTTAAAAAAGGTGCTATTTTTTAAAATGTGTAGATTTTCCCTACAATTTTTATACATTTATTTGCTTTGTAAGGGTCATGTGGGCTATCAAATGAAAGGTATCGATCAGTATTTTTCGAAGTCACCCTTAGTTTTGAGGTTTATTAGAAAGGCGGGAAGCGGGAGGGGTCGAAAGTGATGATTTCTTTAACGTACCCATTCTCAGCAACTACTACACCGAAAAATCTAAAAAAAAGGCATGAAGCGGCCTCTATATGGTGCCCAGGCCTCAAAATACTCTCCATATCGATATCCGTTCAAATTAAGTTAATAATAGCATATTACAATATTTTTGGGGAAATTGAGTAAAACCCCCCTTAAGTTTATCCCAGAGTTATAAAAGTTGGTAGTGGTATAAAATATAATATTAAGCATATTATCCCCAAGTTTGATCGAAATCATGCTATTAGTAACAAAGTTACAGAAGCTCAAATTTACTTTACCGTGTAAATTTACTGCAACTGAATATCAATATCACACTAAAGTAGTCAGTAGTAGTCAGACATGCTAAATGCATATACATAATGGGCTACGTTCAAATGGGATAGTTCTACACTTAAATATACGCACACAAGAAGCAAACAAAACCTTTCATACCTGAAGTGCCCAGCTTCCGGTTTCCCGACTTGTTTCCAATTGGGATCATTTTGGACCCACAACACCAATCACGTAGCTAAAAATATCGACACCAGGTAAAGGTTAATAAAGTTATAACAGATCAAAGTTGCCGCTCTTGTGCAAATTTATTGTAATACAACATAGACAGCGTGATGTCTGACTGGATAGAGCGTCAGCTTTTCAATGTCTCTTAAATATGGTAGTTTGAAATGCGTATAATGGAAAATTAATGCGCCAAAACAATAGAACTACCATTTTTAAGTAAATTTGTTCCATATCACCACGTTTTCGTGCATTCAATGCATAATATTCTTAAATTTTCCATAACTAAGCCCATAATTTTTACATGCCATTGCCATAATCAGGCAACTTTTATCAACACTGCAGGCATATTTACACAAAAGCCATTTTGAAACGTCTTTAAAATTTAAACAGTTATATTTTTGAAGGGATTATGACCTTTGCAATTGAAAAAATATCCGTTTATAAGAAATTTTATGCAGTTTCCGAAAATGTTATCAAATCTGGAATTAAATGATTGATGGAGTGGAAAATTGTGGTTTTTTTGTCAAGCTTTTTGATACTTCTTCTTTTCTTTTAGCCTTTGTTGGCTCGTCGTGCCCAGTTGCGCTATTTCATTTTATCAAAATCTTGATCTGGATGTAGTCGTGAGGCCTTCAAATCGCTATCCAGCGTATCAAGCCACAGTTGTTCCCGTCGGCCTCTTGGTCGCTTACCATCGACTTAGATGTTTAGACCAATCTTGGCAAGTAAATTCCCTTTAGCGCGAATTATATGACCATACCATCGAAGACGAATCTCTCACAATTTTTCCACGATCGTTGCGACCTCATATGAATTGAGGATATCCTCATTTCGGATGTGAACAAGGAATGTCACGCCATTAGTCCAACACAACATCTTCGTCTCCATTAACGCAAGACGCGGTACTTGTCCTTTATTGTCGGCCAACACTCAGAACCATAAAGGGTGGCAGGACGGACGACATTGCGATAAATTTTAGATTTGAGACGTTCCTTGATACGTCGATTACAAAGAACACAAGTTGTGGAACACGCCGCTTCATCCAACAATTTCGTAATGCAGTTTTCCATTGACTGAGCATTGACCTGATATATTTAAATTGCTCAGTTCTGGGCAGCCCACTGACATTGACAGTGATAGTCCCTTATTCATGGGGGGCCGTCGTCAAAAATTCTGTTTTATTCAGATTCAATCTGAGATCGTGTTGCATGAGGCGATGCTATTAGATGTTAGGAAAACTTCATCTGCATAAAGCGGTTTATAGGGCGCTGGACGTTGCAGAAATTCAATGTAAAGAGGGTGATGTTGTCACACTGTTTCTTAATGAGTAATAGCGCAGCGTGTATTGTCTCAATAGTTCCGCAGTTCTAGACAAACCCGGCTTGATTCATGTTGATTTCAACGATTTCGCAAATACGGTTTTGAAGGATGCGTGTCTTGCTAGTTAGATGGTGTTCTACCTTCCTCAATAACCCGATCGAAGAATTTACTGCGCCACAGTGGTGGGTCGTTTTATTGCTTCCTCGACTTCAGTGGGCTGACATGTGAAATGGCTTCAAATGTTGGCAATGGTTGCGGAAGTAGAGGATGAACCAATTCCGTTGAAATCTGCTCGAAATATTCTCGCCATCGGTCCGTCGCGACCTGCCTTAATAAGGAACTCCAGACATCCCGGTTTTGCGATGAGGTCCAACAATTTGATATCCCTAAAAGTTATCTGGCATCCTGACCTACGCCATTACTCCATCTTAGGCAGGGTCTGCCTCGTCTTCTTTTTCTACCATAGATATTGGGCTTATACACTTTCTGGGCTGGATCATCCTCATCCATATGGATTAAGTGACCCGCCCACAGTAACCTATTGAGCAGGATTTTATCCACAACCGGACGGTCATGATATCGCTCATAGATTTCGTTGTTATGTAGGCTACGGAATCGTCCATCCTCATGTTGGGGGCTAAAAATTCTTCAGAGAATTCTTCTCTCGAACGCGGCTAAGACATCGCAATTCTTTTTGCTACCCAAATCTCCGAAGAATAAATGAGGACTGGCAAGATCATAGTCTTGTACAGTAAGAGCTTTGACCCTATGGTGAAACGTTTCGAGCGGAACAGTTTTTGTAAGCTGAAATAGGTTCTGTTGGCTGACAACAACCGTGCGTGGATTTCATCATCGTAGTTGTTATCGGTTGTGATTTCGACAAATTATCAATGGTCTCAACGTAGTATTCTCCTATCTTTATTCTTCCCGTTTGATCAGTGCGGTTTGATGTCGTTGGTTGGTTCGTTTTCGGTGCTGACATTACCTCCATATACTTTGTCTTGCCTTCATTGATGTGCATCCTGAGATCTCGCGCCGCCTGCTCGACCTGGATGAATGCAGTTTGTACGTCTCGGGTGGTTTTTCCCATGATATCGATATCGTCAGAACAGGCCAGTAACTGGCTATACTTAAAGAGGATCGTACCTTTTACATTTACCTCGGCATCACGGATCACTTTCTCAAGGGCCAGGTTAAAGAAGACGCATGATAGGGCATCCCCTTGTCGTAGACCGTTGTTGATGTCGAATGGTCTTGAGAGTGATCCTGCTGCTTTTATCTGGCCTCAAACATTGGTCAGGGTCAGCCTAGCCAGTCTTATTAATTTCGTCGGGATACCGAATTCTCTCATGGCCGTGTACAGTTTTACCCTGGCTATGCTATCATAGGCGGCTTTAAGTGATGGTGTTAAAATGTCTGCGTCTTATGAGAATATAGCCGATTTTGCGCTTTATTTTTCCACAATGAAACGTAGGAAGATGAGACAATCGTTTAATGAAACATGTATTCATAAATACAAGGTCATGAGAGCCTGCAAAATGTTCAAATCAAATCGTCTGACTTCTTTAATGGCATTCCGGAAACCCTCTGGGATGGCAATGCCAACACCATAATGAGTGTGTGGGCCACTAAAATAGAGAACTTCATAGCCATTTTTGCCACTTTCGGCTCCTGTGTCACAGATTCGGCACCATCAGGTTTCTTGTAGAGCGCAGATATCAAAGCTCATTTTTCGCAGGACTCTTGCGAGTTTCTCGGCCCCTCCTGTGAGGGTGCTAAAATTTAGCATGCGGACACGTATTTGATTTGCTCTTACTAATTTACTTACGTCCTGACGCCATCCATGTACTAAGAACCTTTACCCATTTCCCGACAGGACCGAGGTTCGTCCTGCCGCGCCGACTGAAGCGCTAGGATTTCAGCATTTTTCCGAAGCTTATAGCTCAACCCAATCATTTTTTAAATAATATTGGATGCATTTTATTGGGCGGCCTGTCGCGGGACCTGGCACCAAGAGAGATCAGGTATAATTTATCATAGCAGAATAGCTACCTATCCCATAAGATCATATTACTGTGTTAATTTGGATATTTGAGAGATTTATTAAGAACTGTCACTCTGCAACCGAATCCTAACAGTGGAAACGCACAGTATAAGGCTAGGATGCCTCAATGCAGCGTCGAAGGAAGAACGTCCAATCGTGATGAATAACTGGCCAAGACAATGCTAAGCCTCACACAGCTACACTCACTCAGAGAAAAATCGGAGTTACGTTTACAGCAATCAGTCTAACACCCATACGCCTCTGCAGATTTTTACTTGTTTCGCTCCTTGGACAACAATCATTTGAAAAATGGAATTTTATAACGAAACTGCTCCAAAAACCGAACTTACGGATTTATGCAATGCAACATTTTTCTTAACATTTGACTTAAAAACAAAAAAAAAACATAACGTGCAAACAAAAAACCTTATTAAAGTCGGTTCAATGTTTGTCTGTTAGAAACTGCCGAACCGATCGATTTTGGGAGAACATGTGGTCTGTGTGTCCCTTAACATACAATGAGTGGCGCCATTTTGTGTTGAATTTTAAGAGGGCTCCCCATACATGCAAAATGACGGTGTATATATAAATAAAAGGGCTCAATTAGTACTTTTTTTTTTCTGATATTGGGTGAAACATAGGGGAGATAGGGCTCATGTGTACCCCAACAAGTGAAGCAGCAACATTGATTGGTTTTGCAGACGACCTGGTGGTGGTACAACAAACCCAGGACGTGGAACTATATGGTAGTGAAACCATTCATGCCATCAAAGCATGACTCCAAATACTGAAACTCGATCTGCTGTAAGCTAAGATGGAGGCGGTTCTTATTACCAATCGCAAGAAAAACACCAGGTTTTTCAAAATCGATCATTGGATATCTGGGGGTAATGATCGATGCCTAGCTAACCTTCAAGGCGCACCTAAATTATTCGCGCAAAAAGGCAGCAAAGGCTACCTCATCTCTAGCAAAGATGATGCCAAATATTGGAGGGCCAAAATCTAATCGTCGGCTATTTATCGCAGCGGTGCTGAAATCCATGCTGCCACACATGGTTTGGGCGTGTGTACTAGATAACACAGTGAACCAGGGACGGATCAGTTCCGGATACGGGCCAATCGGGCTGAGAGTGAGCAATGCATATAGGACAGTATCCGGTGAGGCAGTGTGTGTCTTCGCGGGGATGATTCCCTTGGATATTCTAGCGAATAAGGAACACTGTCTTCACCAGGGAAGGAAGACGATCCCGGCCGAAGTAACTGCGAGCCTCCCGAAAGTCACTAGAAAGAGAAATGGCAGCAACGGTGGGATAATTTCGAACAAGGCCGATGGACTAATACACTGATCCTGTGTATTGAGAGTTGGATTACCACCTAAGACTGTTCTTTAAGGGACACGAAGGATACAGGAAGTACTTGTATCGCTTCGGATTGGATGAGTGCCCAGACTGTCCCGAATGCAGCGCTACACCGGGAGCATGTTATGTTCCATTGTCCCAGATTCGCGATTGGAAGAAGGAAAGAGAAACGGACCCAGTAACTGCGATATAGGAAAAGCTACAGAAACTGGATCGGGCCCGGAAAGCGCGACCGACGCGTCACTTAGTTGTACTGGTATAAATCAGAGTCCTCTTCGCGAAGTAATACTTCACGGTGGTCCTGCGGGAATATGGGAAGAGAAGTGGAGGTGGCCCAACTTCGTCTTTTTAACATTTCCACCTTCACCCATCAAAAAATATGTATGTACATATTTATATCTTGCAGTTTGGCAATATAATACAGAATATTTTGCACTTTTAGCTATGGAGGAATGGAAAAACGTCCATGGAGAGTTCCTCACATAAGATGAATACAAAACTTTTATACTCGAAGCGACGAGTTTCCGGTACTCCGATTTGTTTTAAAGAGTTTTCGCAAATGACCATCAAAGTTTCTTTCAAAATTGTGTAGTATAGAAGTTGCTTAGTTTCAATAACATTAAACTAGTTCCTGCTTTCAAATTGAAAGTTGGCCTAATGAAAGGAACAGTTACATATTTTTCCGGGGAAACTCTAATTGAAATTTTTCCGTGATAAAATTTTGTCCATTTCGTCCGTTTCGTCTCACCCAAAATCTTAAAAATTCACAAGCAGAAATTGAGAACATTTCACGGAAAATTTGGGTGTGTTTTTTGCACCGTCGAAATTTCTAGTATATTTGTGAAAATATGCCGCAAATTTAATTCTCAAACTTCCTACTTGAGGCATATTCTGCGCAGAATGTACTTTCAGAACTTTCGAATCTATTTTCCCCCTTCAATGCATTTGTTCTGTACACTACTGTTTATACTGGATCTAGGGCTGGAGGTCAATAATGACGCAACACAAGCTTTGAACCTTATTATAACGCGCATCGTATATTACAATCTATTAAAACTTCCTAACCTTTAATAACATGCATTTCAAAGTCGAAATCGAAGTGAATGCGAAAATATTTTACATCTAAGTTTGGCGTCGTCTTGTTTTGCGAAGAATTTTTTTTATTTTAACAGACGAAGTAATTCAGGAACTAGTTCTTCTTTCTGTCAACGCTAAACCTCTTAACGGAAACGAAGACATATTTTTCACTTATACTGGTAATGGCGCATTGAAAAATTATACGGGGGTGCAATTACACGACTCTGGGGAAGACATTTTGCGGGCGAGCCTATTATCCTTTTTTCAAATTCAAACTTCTTTTCCGGGCCCCTGAGAGAACTCCGAGCCCGAGCAGGAATTCCCTTTCCATCCCCTCTCGTCTGGCCAGGATATTCATATAAACCGTACATACTTATGCAAAAGTTAAGTGTATATATATGTATGTATACAAATATTCTATAAAAATGGATCGCTGTACTTACTAACGTAAACTACTGCCACTGAGAACAACATTGTATACGCCATACAAGCAACTAATCCAAGGATACCCAGAACGTACGCTCCAGTTTCCAGTTTGCAACAAAAACAACACGATTCAAAGGGTAACATTTTGATAATGTTACTACGTTCTGTTCAATTATATTTGTATATATATTTGTAGGAGTGAAACCGAATTGTCACTAAATGCTAATGATAATTGGAAGACCACTTCTGTCTATTAACTCTTCTAAGATTAAACTGAAAACATAGCCTTCATCTGCAGTCGCATAAGCACTAATTGTGTGGATACTCTCGAGATCCCGAGAACTCGATGAGTAATTTACTTTTGGCAAAGAATTATAGAAAATAGTTTCATTAAATTTAGCCGGACGTAAACAATAAATACTTTAACAAAATTTAACTTTCTGAGTTGATAATGCATCACAGCGTGTGCATACATATGTACTACATGACTTCAACCCATCTACGTTTGTGTTTAAGTTTCATTGTGCGTTATAATTAGTTTCATTCTAATGACAACCAGGAATAATGCTTCACTTGTTTTCATTGAAGGTCATTTTCATGAAGGCATAAATTACAATTATTATTGATAACATACACAGCGCAGTAATTTAATATGGGTTTCATCCTTTTACTTTATTTTCAACGAAAAATGTATCAATCATAATGTAGAGTAAAAGTGGTAAATCTGCTTTATAATTACATAAGCGCAAATAGTGATAGTTTTGAAGATAAATCTAAACGAAAAGTCGAAGAAGCGATGGTAAATAAGCAGAAAAACATCCATAAAGGAGTATACATCCATGATTGGAACTCAAAATGCACAATCGTTAGGGTATGGTACACTAGAGCAACGATATCTTTATATCTTTTTGAAAGAGGAGTAGGAATACAAATACACACTTTAGCAATAAAGTGCGTACACAGCAGTGGAAAAAAAGATTGAAACATTTGCCAAATGCATACCCAATAATAAAATAAAAATACAAACAACGGTAATTATATTCTATATTAATTCAGTTGAAAATCACATATATGGTGTAAGCATATCAAAAGATATTCTATTAGCCCTCACCAAACGAAAGGCCACAAGGAAAAAAATGTCGTCCAACCACTACGAAATCGTTAAGGAGTTGAAAGAGAAACTAGTTTGCTACTTACCAGCGGGCAAGACTTAGTACGAAAATATTAGAAGAAGGTAAGTTTCATTTCATCATGAAGGACCCTCTACCAGACTCCGTTAAAAGAGTGGAAAAGGCTCTGGCAGAATGCAAATCCATCATTAACCTAACCCATCTCTGCCTTGAATCAAGTGTCTCTCCAAAATACATAAAGAAGGTAACGCGGTCAGAGGCATAATAGCAGCCATGAACTCACCAACCCTAAATATTGCGAAGAGGACAAATCATCATCATCAATGACGCAACAACCGGTATCCCGTCTAAGCCTGCCTTAACAAGGAAATCCAAACATCCCGGTTTTGCGCCGTGGTCTACCAATCCGATATCCCTAAAAGCTGTCTGGCGCCCTGACCTACAGCATGGCTCCATCTTAGGCAGGGTCTGCCTCGTCTTATTTTTCTACCATAGATATTGCCCTTATAGACGTTCTGTACTGGATCATTCTCATCCATACGGATTAAGTCACCCGCCCATCGTAACCTATTCAGCCGAATTTCATCCACAACCAGACGGTCGTGGTATCGCTCATAGATTTCATCGTGATGTAGGCTACTGAATCGTCCATCCTCAGGTAGGGGGCCAAAATTCTTCGGAGGATTCTTCTCTCGAACGCGGCCAAGAGTTCGTAATTCTTCTTGCTAAGAACCCAAATCTCCGAAGAATAAATGAGGACTGGCAAGATCATAGTCTTATACAGTAAGAGCTTTGACCCTATGGTGAGACGTTTCGAGCGGAACAGTTTTTGTAAGCTGAAATAAGCTCTGTTGGCTGATAACAACCGTGCGCGGATTTCATCATCGTAGTTGTTATGGGTTGTGATTTTCGACCCTACATAGGAGAAATTATCAACGGTCTGTTGTATTCTCCTATCTTTATTCTTCCCGTTTGACTAGTGCGGTTTGATGTTGTTGGTTGGTTGGTTTTTGGTACTGACGTTGCCACCATATATTTTGTCTTGCCTTCATTGGTGTGCAGCCCAAGATCTCGCGCTAATTGCCGCCTGCTCGATCTGGATGAAAGCAGTTTGTTCGTCTAGAGTGGTTCTTCCCATGATGTCGATATCGAGGGCCAGGTTAAAGAGGACCCATGATAGGGCATCCCCTTGTTGTAGACCGTTGTTGATGTCGAATGGTCTTGAGAGTGATCCTGCTGCTTTTATCTGGCTTCGCACATTGGTCAGGGTCAGCCAAATTAGTCTTATTAATTTCGTCGGGATACCGAATTCTCTCATGGCCGTATACAGTTTTACCCTGGCTATGCTATCACGGGCGGCTTTAAATTCGATTAATAGATGGTGCAACTGTTGTCCATATTCCAACAGTTTTTCCATCGCTTGCTGCACTGAGAAAATCTGATCTGTTGCTGATTTTCCTGGAATGAAGCCTCTTTGGTGTGGGCCAATGATGTTTTGGGCTGGGTGTATGGGGTTATCCGGCCTAGCAAGATATCGGAGAATATCTTATAGATGGTACTCAGCAACGTGATACCTCTATAATTGCTGCATTGTGTGATATGTCCCTTTTTAAGGTTTTGTGTAAACACAAAACCTTATTAAAATCGGTTTACTGTCTGCCTGTCTGTCCGTCTGTCTGTCTGTCTGTCTGTCTGTCTGTCCGTCACACGCATTTTTCTCGGAGGCGGTTATAGCGATTGACACCAAATTTGGTGGAAAGGTGGGAACTGTGAACGCTCACGCATATAGTGAGTTACATCCTTTTACGATGAATTAAAAGAGTGGTCCCCATACATGCAAAAGGGGAGTGTACATTTTTTTTTCATCAAATATAGTTATGTGGGGTATCAAATTAAAAGTCTCGGTTAGTACTTTTCAAAGCCGGTCTTAGTTTTGACATTTATTGAAAAGGTGGGGAGTGCGGGGGGTTGAAAGTGGACATTTTTCCAACGAACCCATTCTCAGGAACTACCCAGCTGAAAAATCTGGAAAAAATCAGGGGGCTGCCACTATATGGTGCCTAGGCTCCGAAATACCCTCCATATCGATACCTGTTCAAATAAAGTTAATAATAGTATATTACTAGAATTTTTAGTAATTGACAGGAAAACCCGCCTTAAGTTCACCCTACAATCAGTAATGTAGGCTACAGTATGGAGCATGTTCCTGCTAAATTTGGTGGAAATCGCACTATTACTAACAAAGTTATACAAGGTTAAATCTGTCACTCCCCTGCAAATTCAAGACTATGAATGTCAATATCACTTGAAAGTGGTAATTTTCACAGAATATATGCATATTTTACGTGCTACATGCTAATGGGACAAATCTACACCCAAATCTCTTTATAAAAGAAATACACAAAACCTTTCATACCTGAAGCGTCTAGCTTCCGGTTTCCCGACTTGTTATGTATGAGGCAGATAATGGTTCGTTGCCAATCGTCAGGCATTGATTCGCTGGCCCATACCATGAGCACAAGTTTATGAACCACTTGGTGTAATTGGTCGCGTCCATATTTAACCACTTCGGCTGTAATCCCATTGGCTCCTGCGACTTATGATTTTTTAGCCGATGAATTGTACGGACTGTTTCTCCTAAACTTGGTGGTGGCAGTATTTGTCTGTCGTCTTGAGTTGGCGGGACCTCCAAGTCGCCGATGTTCTGGTTGTTTAGTAATTCATCAAAGTACTCAACCTATCGCTCCAATATGCCCATTCTGTCGAAAATCAGATTTCCCTTTTTGTCTCAGCAGGATGAGCATCGTGGTGCATAAGGCTTCATCCTGCTGACTTGTTGGTAAAACTTGCGGGCCTGGTGCGGTTGCTCCCTGTACTTTTCTAGTTCACAGACTTGTATGTTCTCCCAGGCTTCCTTTTTCCGTCTATGCGCTTCTCCGCTCGACGGAGTTCGTGATAAGTCTCCGCGTGTGCCCGCGTTCTTTGAGAATGCAACATTACTCGGTATGCAGCATTCTTCCGTTCCGTTACTAGCTTACATTCATCGTCAAACCAGCAGTTCCGACTCCTTTTGCGGCTGGGGCTTGTCGCCGTATCCATGATAACATTCTTCAGGTGATTGTGAAGATCATTTGTTGATGCTTCATCTCCAGGTCCTCTGTTGGCTGCGGTTATTGCGGCATCCATTTCCCTCTTATAGGTGTCGCGGAGGGCTGTGTTGTGGATGGCTTCAGTGTTGACTCTCACCTGATTGTCAGAAGGGATTCTAGGTGGTAGTATTATTCGAGTCGGAGCACCATGCCAACGAGATAGTGATCCGAGTCTATGTTCGCCCCCCTATATGTTCTGACATTCATCAAGGCTGAGAGGTGGCGGCGTTCGGTATTATTCGAGCTCGGAACACCATGCCAACGAGATAGTGATCTGAGTCTATGTTCGCCCCCCCTATATGTTCTGATATTCATCAAGGCTGAGAGGTGGCAGCGTTCGATCAACACGTGGTCAATTTGGTTGAAAGCGGTCCCATCTGGAGAGGCCCACGTATGTTTGTGGACTTTCCGCGCAAACCGGGTACTTCCAACATCCATTTCGTGTGACCCTGCTAATTGAATAATCCGCAGTCCGTTATCATTTGAATTTTGGCGTAAGCTATGGGAGCCAACGTATCGCCTGAATACGGGTTCCTTCCCTATTTGCTGCTAAACCTCCAAGTATGATTTTGATGTCATATCTGGGACAGGCTTCGAGGGTTCGTTCTACTGCCTCGTAGAAGGTATCCTTCTCCAACTCTGCAGTCTCCTCTGTAGGGCCGTGAACGTTAATTAGGCTTATATTTCTAAACTTGCCTCGCAAGCGCAGGGTGCATAGCCGTTCGCTTATGTTTTCAAAGCCGATAATAGCAGGTTTCATTTTTTTGCTGACTAAGAAACCTACCCCGAGCACATGGTTTACTGAATGGCCGCTATAATATATGGTGTAGCGGCTCTTCTCCAGGAAACCGGTCTCTATCGATCGTATCTCTTGTAGTGCTGTCATATCAGCCCTATATTGGGACAGGGTATCGGCTAGCTGCTCATCAGCTTTATCTCTGTACAGGGAGCGCACGTTCCATGAGAAAATGCGCAAATCGTTATTCCTTTGTCGTTGCCAGGTTCGTCGTTGTAAACTCCATCCTGGCCGAGGCTCCTTTCGTGGCTCCTTAACATCGGTTTTCCGTGTAGGGTTGTCAGCCCGACCCAACCCCAACCTACAGGACCAGTTGGTACAGTTTGTCCCGTTTTTAGGTGCGGGAGACTCGCCTTCATCCTTCTCCGTGTGCAGCTTTTCGTTAAGAAAGAGCTCCCAGCGGTCACCACGTGGAGGTGGAGATACGGTTTGGTAGTAGAGCTGTTGGTGTTGGTTCAGCAGGCATTTCCCAGGTTTTATGTTCCATCGTGGGTACCAATCCGCGATTCGCCCTGGAACCTATACTATCCTTTGACCACCATTATGTTTTGAATTTATTTATTGGCATTAAAAAGAAAAATTTGCTTTAATTTGATCAGCATTGGTACATCGTTGATGAAAAAAGTGAATTTGTAGTAAAAACAATGGTTCTGACACAAATGCAAAAAGCTGACCGGCTTACTTATAAAAGGGAATTAGTTGCAAACTTATGCTTATTAAAAAGACAAATGATGCTATATCTTTTAACTTTAACTTTTTCTAGTTCCTACATGGACCGCCTAATTTATAGCGCCTTCCTGCAATATAATTTCTTCAATAGCATTGCTTGTAATTACTTTCCGAGCATAATGCATGGAGAATGATTTACAGTACTCTGTACTCATTCCTCCTTACATTACCCATTGCTTATATGTCGCGGCATGTAGCCCAGTCATTAAAGCTGAAAATAGGGTGCGATCTTCGAATTCTTTCAGTCAAGACCGATTCATATGAAAATTCACCCCCGGAGGAAGGTTTCACACCCGTCCGGGGGGAGACGCAGATCGGCGCTATATATCTTTTGTTTCTCACGCCACCCTCTACCCCACCTCAAATTCAATCGGACTTGACTGAAAGAATTCGGAGGTTGAAAGCTTTAATGACTCCCAAATCTGGACCAATTGAGTTCGTTCTGCTTTCGCCAGAGGAAATTGCATCAGCCCATCACCTGCTAACCAATTTTTGCTTTTTGTGTACCAAATCATTCGGTGGGAACACATTTTCGCAGAAAGAATGGCCTTTTTAAGGTTTTGTAAAAAACAAAACTTTATTAAAATCGGTTCAATGTCTGAATGTCTGTCACGGGCAGGGTTGGGAACTATGAACGCACACCCACGCAATTAGTAACATTGTTTTACATTGAGTTTAAGGGGGAAGCCGCCCCCATATATGCAAAAAGTGGGTGTAATTTTTTTTCACCAAATATAGTCATGTGGAGTATTAAATGAAATGTCACGACTAGTATTTTCCAAAGCCGGTATTAGTTTTGTCATTAGTTAAAGTGAATAGTCTGACATACTAGATGGATTGCGAACTAGATACAAATGAGACAAATATTCAGTATATAAAAATTACACAAAACTATTCATACCTGAAGCGTCCAGCTTCCGTTTTCTCAACTTGTCCTAAGCTTTTACAGCTGAGCTGCTTAAATCCACATTAAAGGCGTTCTTCATTTCCACACTAATTTTGGAGGCAGCTTTACGACAATTACACAAAGATTTTCGGAACAAATTCCTATCCTTCCGCTCGCTTGTCTTTTTTGGAACGCCGCTACTGTATATCATTATATATGTATATATCTGACTATATTTAATGTGTTTAAAGTTAAAATTAACATGAAAGTGGCAACTTTGACCCAAACAACTTTGTGAACAAACCTTAAACTATTCGATGTATATTATGTTATAGCTTATATCATTAACAAATATTGTGCTTCTAGAGTGAACCTAAGGGGGGTTTTTGGTCGTTTGTTTTTGCAAACAGCGAAGTACATCCTGTTTTTTTAGATTTTTTGGGCAGGAAGTTTCTCAGAATGAGTCCCGTCTTATTTAAAATTAGGACTTTTCATTTGATAACCCACATTCCACTCCCTTTGGTTATCATCAAAAACGGACAACGATTGGAATGTACGCACCTCCTTGATGGTGTTGATGGTCCCAATAATACTGGATTATTTCAACTCAAATGAGAATTCCAGCGATATATGCTGGGCATTCTGGGCGGAAGCGAAGTAAGGTGGTGGCATTTCTGGAAAGTATTCCTCGCCCTCTTGCGGCATGTGTTTTTGTACTTGGGAAGGCCAAATGGTAGCAGGCAGGAATCCGTTGTCAGGTTGCTTCTGGAGCCATTTTCTGATAGGAGCCTGACTTCAAGATTCTGGTGTAAGCTAAGTAGCATCATAATTATACACAGAAAGCTGTGCACATAGTTAAGGAGAGGATTTCTAAAGGTGATATTGTTACCGTGATGAGTGATCTATATGCCAAGAAGAACTCTGATCAACACTTTGCTCGGACTTGTGATGGGAAAATACGCTCTTGATGACCATAACGATACTGGTGGGAGGTTTGTGGATTTCTATAGATTCCACCTCCTTGTCATTGGTGGCAAATTATTCCAGCACAAAGCTTGCCATAAGGTCATTTGGATTTCAATAATGACTTATTGTGATTGGTGACGGCCAAAGATCAAGACGGGAGAGCTGTCCCAGAAACCCAAGGGAAACAAGTCGGAATACCGGAAGCTCGCGCTTCGGGTATAAAGGTTTTGTGTTCATCTTATGTAAGAGACGCACATTTCTCTGTCCGTATATAGCTGCAAATCCAACAGAATCCTTCATATTTTTCCAAACTACGAGACATACGTACATATTAGAGCCATAGATATCACGCTCACCCTAAACAAACAAACTGCCTATTACCTGCTGTACACATATATGCACGTATCTAAATTTATCGTACCCATATTTCCGATTTACGTCTTATATCTATCTGAATTAGGCACTAGCCGCAAAGTTCATTAGCACGCATATATTATATACCTACATATACACATGTCTGGTTGACAAATAACTAAAAAACTAAAACAAAATAATTGTCTGCGACCCAATTCATAAGAATTCATTTCGTTGTGGAATTGACGAATTAATATGTGATGATGACGTCATGCGGGTTGTAAAGTGCACGAAATTCACAAAAAATTGTAAAGTTTCACCCCCAATAACTTTGTTAATAATAGTTGGATTTTCTTCAAACTTGACCAAACTGTGCATTATATTCTTCGTTACACTCATGCCAAATTTTGTATTTCTGGGATGAACATAAGGGGGGGTGCCGGGTAAATTTCTAAAATGTGGAAATATACTATTATTAACTTTATTTGTGCAGATATCGGAACCGGATATATTTTGAGGCCTAGATTTCGTAGAGATGCACCACTGTGATTTTTTCCAGATTTTTCGGTTGGATAGGTTCTGAGAACGAGACCTGTTACACTTTTTGTGTGTCATATTTTCAACCCTTACTCCCCTATGTTTCATCTAATATCAAATATTGAACCAGATTCGAAAAGTACTAGTTGAGACCTTTCATTTGATACCCTACTTGGCTACATTCTGTGAAAAAAAAATTTGCACCCTCCATTCACATGTACGGAGAGCCCCCCTTAAACTTAACGTAAGATGGCGCCACTTACTGCATGTAAAGGGATCACCAGATTACATACTCTCACCAATTTTCGTGACAATCGGTTTAGCCGTTTCCGAATAAATCGGGTGTGACAGACAGACAGACAGACAGACAGACAGACAGACAGACAGACAGACAGACGGACAGACGGACAGACAGACACCGTCACCATTCTAATAAGGTTTTGTTTCACACAAAACCTTAAAAAACTGGCGAACTTGACCGAGAATTTTTCCCCCTCAAATATTGAAACTCCAACATAGTTTTTCATCGACAGATGGCTGCTTGCCAATATTCTAGCCAGACTCGGGAATGTGTGGGAGGCCCTTGAGCACTTCGATCCCTCACATTCCATTTACGTATCATTAACTGACACACTGACAGCTAAATAAAGCTGTATTCTTACTTCTGAAAGTGACTACAACTTCTATTACATTTGTATTTACGGGGGTGAATACGTATTCTGTTGGATTCATATTTCTAAGTGCGAATACGAATTCTTTTGAACTGAAATATTAGTATTCGCCCGGATTCCAAATATTAGCGCCTTAATGAACTGATCATGTCGTACATATGTATGAAGAAGTCGAACTTAATATCTCAAAAATAGAAAAAGTGAAAAAATTAAATGGTGTAGTTAAAGAAGTAGAATATGTACGTATATGTAAACTCGAAAGATATTTCCAAGTCGGAAGAATTGTTTTGTGAAGAGAAAGCGCTTGAAAGCAAAGGCATCAATCAATCTAGACAATTTCCCCAAGAATAGTAATACACTGTTATTAACAGTATGCTAGACGCACAGACAGACAGACCGACAGATGGATAGACAGACAGGTGGACAGGCATGGTGACTTTTTTTTTGGTTTTTTGGGGCACAAACCGAATTATCTTCATTGATTGCTTCCAGAAGGGTAAAACCGCCATTAGCTGAAGTGCAAAGAAGGGCCGCATCGGGGTTGCTCCATAAGAACACATTTGTTCATACGTCAATCATTATAATCACTAAAATAAACGGCTTAAAGTTCGAATGGTTCTCCCATCCAGCATATTCATTAGATTTAGTCCCCAGCGTTTTTGTTTCCTAATTACAAAAAATGGCACGGAGATGAAAACCTCCTTTACGTCCTCCGTACAAGGCAACGCCAAAAAAACGGGAATGAAAAGCATCATTGACAAGGTGTCGCTGAATCACTTACGCTATTATTTGTCTCTTTGATATTAGCTATTAGCTACTCCGTATACTACGCATATATTCAGAACATGGGATGTGAAAACGAAGCGGCAAACGGAGTATCAGGGGTAGTTAATTAAGTTTTTATACCAGAAACCGAGATTCGACTGGTTCAAATGTGTTATGGATATATAAATGAGCTATGCGTAAGTGTATGCCTGAATTTTCTTATCGAAGTTTTAAATCCTCGAATCGACTAAGTTGAGATCATCATACTTCCTTGCCAAAACCGGGGATATTCAGTCGTTATTGCTAGAGGTCGTTGTTTTTTTCTCACCGTTTCCGATCTTCATCTCTGTTCAGTTTTATAGTTTCTCAATTACTAAATTGATCGAGACGATTTTGAAACCTTATTAAAATCGGCTCAATGTGTGTCTATCTGTCTATCTGTCTGTCAGAAACGGCTATACCGATTGACACGAAATTTTGCGAGGTGGGAACTGTGAACGCCCAGATATGCAGTGAGTGATATCCTTCTACGTCGAGATTTACTCTCCATATCGATATCTGCTCAAATTAAGTTAATAATAATGCATTACCATTTTTTTGGGGAAATTGAGTAAAATCCTCCATTAAGTTTATCCCAGAGTTATAAAAGTTTGTATAGAATATAATGTGAAATATGTTACTAACAAAGTTACGGTAGCTCAAAGGTTACTTTACTGTATAAATTTACTGCTAACTAAATACCAATATCACCCTAAAGTGAGTAGTTTGATATGCTAAATGCATATACATAACGGGCTACGTACAAATGAGATGGTTCTGCACTCAAACATATTCACAGAAGAAGCAAACAAAACCTTTCATACTGAAGCGCCGGTTTCCCGACTTGTCTTTTATTTTGTTCAGAACGACGCGTAGAATGCTAAAAAAAATTGATTTGCTAAAAAGGCTCCTTTTCGGTACAACTTTCTTTTTGTTTTAAAGAAGAAAGATAAATAAAGGTTGTACCAATAAGTAAACTAGTTAAAAAATTGTATAATGTAAAAACTTCAACTTCTATTTCTTCATTCAAGTTAAGTTTTCTTAACATCTACTGCGATTTTCCGAAAAA
Source organism: Hermetia illucens (assembly GCF_905115235.1). NCBI lineage: Eukaryota > Metazoa > Arthropoda > Insecta > Diptera > Stratiomyidae > Hermetia > Hermetia illucens. The sequence continues at coordinate 90,891,439 of NC_051849.1, read as the reverse complement.
GGGCCCGGGGTAATCTTAATATTCTTTTGCTGATGATTTTAAAAAAGAATAAATTATACATTCCCAATGGATTTTGAGAAAAATGTATCGAAACATTGAAAAAGGTAACTTTCCGGGCAACATTATTTTTTAGTTCATGTTCATATTTTGCCGCCCTTTGTTATCCTATCGGTGAAAATCGATTCCTAGGTCGTGTAGAGGTCGATACTTCATAGGAATGCCTTACTACGTAGGAGCAGTCGGCCACGTTTTTAAAACTAAGCTTTGTCTGCCGACTTGCTTATTTAGTAAAATTGTGTAATTATAACTTCTTCACTAATGCCTCGTTTAGGAGGAGTGTATAAACAATTCGGGAAACGGGAAGCTGAGCGCTTCAGGTATAAAAGGCTTTATGTATTGCTTATATTAGCATATTTGAATAGGTATCTATCTCATGTGTACCTAACTCGTAATATTTAAGTATGTAGTTTGTCAGACTGCCACTTTAGTATGATACTGACATTTAAAAGAAGAAAGAAATTTGCATAAAAGTGACAACTGACTTATAACGACTCTGTTATCTCTCTCTCGCACTATTAGTGCGATTTCGGCCAAACTATTATGCTCTATAGTATAACCTATATTACTGAAAAAGTTCAGGATTCTAGGTCAAACTTTGTCAATTTCTAAAAAATAAACTTAAAATAAATAAAATAAATACGGTAATGTACTATTTTAACTTTGAACACTTTTCCCCTTTGGAACCAATGTCAAAATTGTTACTACTTGAGGTCTTGCATTTGGGGAGTACGTGACTATATTCGGTGAAAAAAATACACTACACTACTTTTTTGCCTGTGTGAGGACCCTCCTCTAAACTCAACGTGGAACTATGCTATTTTCTGCATACGAGGGAATTCGCAGGTCCCATATTTCTACCAAATTTCATAGCAATAGGAGTAGTCGTTTCTGTAATAATAGGGGTGGCACACAGCACATAGGAAGACAGACAAGCGGACAGATAGACAAATAAGCAAAAAGTAAACCGTTTTAAATATGATTTTGTTTTATACAAAACCTTAAAAACGAAAAGGAACATGATACGTAACACGACTTCATTTTCCAGCGCTCCTCGTCATATCTCCAACAATGTTGCTTGGCGGGAGCTCCCCTATGTCTGCATAAAGCTGCTGACGAAAGCCGTCCAACCTTTTAATAATAACAATCGTTGGCGCAACAATACATATTGGTTCAGGGCCTTGAAGTGTATTAGAGCACTTCATTCAAAACCAGAACGGTATACTACAATACACTGTAGGAGGCAATGTGGTTAGCATTGCGCTCGCCCGAGATTATTACCCACAGCTGAGTCGCCTGGTGTTGACGTCCATCTTAGCAGCGAGATTTGAACCGCGACCTTCCGCTAAGACAGCTCAGCGCGTGAAAAAATTGTGCTCGGCGTCGCCCGCCACTCGATTGCAGAACACACAATCATGAGATCATGCCTTTCCAATCTTGTGCAGGTACGACTGAAAACCTCCATGTCTACTTAAAAGTTGGGTAAGGAAGCAATCAATCTCACCATACTTTTGATTCAGCCACGGATTTAAATTGCGATGAGCCGCGCAGTCCATCTTCCTTTTGGCTTATTTTGCCAAAAGAGTTGCCACTCGATAAGTGTGCGCTGACATTCTTCATGGGTAACAACCTCTCTTAAATCTTCGCCCATGCGACTGTAGGTAGCTTTACGTTCCTTAGTAAGGGGGGCGATGCGGATAACTTCCCTGATCTCCATCACGGCGGTTTTGAGACAGTGTTATAAGCAAACGCCACCCGTTTCTGCACTTAAAAATGGCGCTTACGATTACCTCTTTGTCAAGCGCAATAGCGCATGCTTCCGTGCGATAGGGCAGAACTGACTGCGTTGTTTCCATAACAAGGCATCTCCTGTAAATACAGAGCCCTCAACATTCCCCCTTAGCCGACTCAAGACCAAGACTCCCGCTGCAGCACTGTCCGCTGCTACTTTGATTTGCACGAAGACGCTACCCCCGACGTGATCTCCATCCTGTTCTGCCTCTCTAGCGTCTCACATGGCAGGGAGCGGTACTTCAGATAATCCTTCAATGTCCGCAAGAGATAGCTTGATCGGTGGAATACGTTTTAAATGTGCCTTGCATATCGGTTCATCTTACGGAATAGAAGACATTTCTGACATCAAGCATTATGAGGAGCACTCTCCGCCGAAGTCGTCCGATTTGTGTCACGCACATCGTCGATGAACCGTATCCATGACCTCGATAATAGCAAGTAGCGTTAACCAATTCGAACACGATGTGCTGGTGACAACTTACCAAGAAGTTTTCTAAGACCTGCCACCAACCTACCGATGTTGCCAGAGATTTTGAAGGTAGAGCCCGAAAGCTGGACATAGCAGTAATTTTACGGCCTTTGGTACCGTTTTAAAGTAACATGTACACACTTTAAAAATAATTCTTACACAGCTGTAGCTGGAGAATTTATTCTTATGTGAGACATGAGCCATGTTTCCCTTTCAATAAACTACATAACCTTCAATTTATATGAGGTTACTATCTTGCTAGGATACTTGTTGCTTTGAGATCGATATAGTTCGCTCCTTGTTAGCTGCATTTAATCTACTTTGTTCAGCCTTGAGGTGCATGAATATATCTAAGTTATTAAGACTGGAGCGAGCGACTTTTCATGCATTTTCCTTTCCGTCCTTCGTAAATCGTATTTGGATGCAATATTATGTGGAGCGAGTTTAGAGAGTATAGTGAAAAGCGTTCCTCTTGAGCAGTAAATATTTAATTTCATGGAGACAAAACGGAGGGGCTTTCATTTTTTCTTCAATCTAGAAAGATAAGCTACTGGAAGTTGGCAGATCCTATGTATTTACATTTTGCCATTAAAGACAAAAACCACCGAGACTAATCGAAAAGGTTTTTTTGAATATCTGAGACAAGCATAAGAAGGACTTGCAGGTGTTATCCATTATAAAGTATTTTTTTTCATATTAGAAAATTATGATTGCGCCTAAGAGATTGAAACATTAAAAGCACATCCATCAAAGTACTTACTTTTTCCACCAAGGGGATTCTGCCGATCTCCATTGATTCAAGCATCTGCGCTGCAAAGTTTTTCTTGTGAGGCGTGTTATTTTTAAGATTTTGTGTAAACACAAAACCTTATTAAAATTGGTTTACTGTCTGTCTGTCTGACTGTCTGTCCGTCACACGCATTTTTCTCGGAGACGGTTGTAGCGGTTGACACCAAATTGACACGCATATAGTGAGTTACATCCTTTTACGTCGAATTTAAGGAGGGTGCGGGTAAATTTTTTTTATCAAATATAGTCATGCGGGGTATCAAATTAAAGGTCTCGGTTGTTTGACATTTGTTTGAACGGTGGGGAGGGTGGGGGGTTGAAAGTGCTCATTTTCTTAAAGAACCCATTCTCTGAAACTACCCAACCGAAAAATCTGAAAAGAATCAACGGGCTGCCACTATATGGTGCCTGGGCTACGAAATACTCTCCATACCGATATCCCTTCAAATAAAGTTAATAATAGTACGTTACTATAATTTTTAGTAATTGGCAGAACAATTTTGCAGCAATGTAAGCTATAGTATATATTAGGTGAAAATCGCACTATTACTAACAAAGTTATACTAGGTCACAGCGGTCGCTTCTGTGCAAATTCAAGACTATGAATGTCAATATCACTTGAAGGCGGATATTCTCACATAATATATTCATATATTACGTGCTATATACTAATGGGACAAATGCACACTCAAATCTCTTTAGAAAAGAAATACACAATTCCTTTCATACCTGATGCGCCTAGCTTCCGGTTTCCCCCTTGTTTACTAATCAAATGTGTTACCGAAAAATGCTTGCAGGTTGCTTGCCAAGGGTAGTGACAAACGAACTGGTTTTAACCGAATTTTACTCGTTAGCGTTACTTTGTTGTCAATGGGTGATAATACACGTAACGGCGCGTTTTATGTTAAAGTCATTTAACATTTTAAAAAAATATAAAAATGAATAAAACACCGATTCACTATTGACTGATTAATTTAATTACTCCAAAGCCAGTTGAAATTCTAGGTAGCATCCAAGAAAATTCAAATATGCTGAAGTTGCATGTCCAAACTAAACATTTTCCAATCTGACACGTGGCTGACACAAGTGTAAGAATTATTTGTTGATGAGTGTGGAGTTTCAGGTAACTTAACTAGCACTAGGTGGTTTGAGGCAGCCTCTGCATTGGAATTACCTGACATTAAGGTGCTATGCTGTTATGGTTGTTATTTTCCCGAAACATTTAATCACGTTTTTTTCAACTACCTCAATGTTTACCTTGGTATATTCTCTCTTTGCTATCGAACTGGCTTGAAAGCTGATCGTAAAATCATCGTATGAATAACTCCATGAAAATCGCAGCGGGACGCTTCGGTTGAAACCGTTTAATTCATCTAAAAGTTTACAGCGAAATATCTATGAGATTGCATTTTATGAATTTTATATCATTTGAAGAAAAGGATTTGACTTAGGTTTGTTGCTGCTTTCGAAATTATATAGATTGAAAATCAAAAGATACTTCTGCTGAATGCTATATTTTCGTGGTGATACATATTCTTATAACATTTGACAATTACTATTCATAATTGGAGTACATATGAGACAATGTTCCTAAAATGAAATAAATTTAAGAAAGGTAATTAAAGAATAAATTGAGATTTAGAACATACCTATAACCTAATTTTATATGTGCATATCTTTCTCCAACCGATAGAATCCATCCTTTCTTGTGTCCGCTTCTTCCTTCCTGAATTTCATGAACAGAGAAATCATACTAAGCACACAATGAATGCCCAGTAGGAGACCTTTTGAGAACAAAGAAAACTGTTAATTTGAAAAGTGCGCTTTCAATTTCGACTTACAAAAAATGGAGATTCCTAAGAGCTCAAGGTCGTTTGCATCCACTTTTCCATGCAATAATGAAATAGTAAGCATTATTAATATATCCGTAACAAGGATTATGATAGCGAAGACTATGTATGGCAATAGGAGCCATTTATTTCTTGTCTTCGCCCCGAATATCATCAGCAGAAAACAACTCAAAGCGTTCGATGCGAAAAGTATTAGAATTACTGGCAAAATGACTGTAAAAATAAATAGAAAAAAAGAAAAATGAAAAATATGTATATGTGTGGATAACGTATATATAGTGAAGTCATTCGAGAAATTTTAGGGCTTTTACACTTTGCAGCAATTTTTTTCCATATAAACCGATGGACCTGTGAGCAGAGATTCGACCAATTAATCGACACCATAGTCTGGTATTTATGTGGGTCATTAGGCTGTTTCGCTCCTACAGCATTTCATAATTGAGCTCCCTCAAAATATTATATCTTCACAGTATATGTGCCCAATATCGAATCTCGAAAAAGTTTCCTTTTGTAGGTATAACAACTCGAGACGTATATAATTTAGCTGTTACTTGCCATTTCAGGCCAGGCAAACAATTCTCTTATAAGATACATACAATAACTATTTGTCCAACTAACTACAACGATTTCCTACACTCGTAGCACCAACGAGTCGGTCAAACGTCAGCTTCTCGATGCCATTGCCCTACGTTCGGAGCTCATTTGGTTGGTTGTTTTCGTCTTTGTGGTGTCCCGCTGCTGTGGGCTTATCACTTGCACATCATTAAGTGTGATAACAATGAAGCTGAAGCATAATCTCCCTGAAAATCAAGTAGAGAAAGATCAATACGGAGTAGATATCGTCTGGATGCCCTATACTTAGGAAATAACAGGAAATTTACTAAGCTATTAAAGGAGGAATAGTTCCATTTTAGAACGCTCTAAATTCTGTGAAGCTTGTGTGGCTGAAAACTTTTCTGACTCTAGATGATACCGAAAGTGTTCCAAGAGTTGTATAAAACAATACATTATTAAGATCAATTCAATGCCTGTCTATTACACGCGGTTCACTCGCAAAAGGTTGAAACTATCGTCGCGAAATTCGGCGAGAATGTGTGGTCTGTGAAACTCTTTAAACTCTATTCATACTATTCAGTAACTAATGTGTCCAGCACAGCGCAGACGAAAGTATTCACACCTTCCAGCAGCTAGCGTGTCCAGCACAGAACGTGTCAGACCCAAAAGAATTCTTCCGTACATTTACTATGAGCATTTATGGCACGGAGCTTTTCAGGCACGGCATGGGTAGGAACCAAGAAGACTTACTTTTTGGCTTCAATTTGTATGGTGGAAGAAATTTTTTGCGCAGGTACGCCATTCCGCGTATCCCAGTGGGACTTTGTGCAAGTAATTTGTTCTTGCATCAATGCAAACTAATGAAAAATGAATGTATCTAAAATTTGTATCGACAATGGCAACTACAGCTCGTTCTGTGTGACATTGGAATAATTTGTTTATTTACACAAATTAATAATAAATTCACAGAGCACGAGGAGAAATATTCTTTCAAAAGTGGATTGAATCAAGCCAAGGCTGGCGACTTGAACTACTTCCCCAGATGTGTCAATATGATTGCGAATGTGGAGCATGTTGTATTTCATTGCTCGAGGTTCACTGCGTAGTGTGGAGGCTGTCATATTTAACAGCTGAAAATATTATGGAGTTCATGATACAAACAAATGAGATTTGAAAGCTAAGGAACAAAAAAATTCAGATGACAACAAGAAAGGGAGAGAACCATAGTGAGCCGCACTTAAGGACTGATCAAGTTCCATGACGTAATGCTTTGGGAAAGTTTATGGAGACAGTGGAAGGAGGTGGTGTTTTCAAGTACAAGTCTCACATAACTTTGGGCATGAGCCAGCGATCACCCTAGAATGCTAGCAAGGGTTGCGTTGTCGAACTGGGTGTAGCAAATACAAGCTATAATACTCCTAATCCGAAATCGTCGACGTCGAGGACCCCTCCAAAAGTAAGGGCTGAGGAGAATGATGGCCACTACAAACCAGCAAAGAAGCGAAGGCCCACTGGAGTCCAGCTCAAAAGCGAGTACCAGAAGGTCATACAAATTGGCGACATTGAAACGACAAATGAACTGGAATCAAAGGTCGAGCTTCAGGAAAAGGCATTCGAAACCGCCTTCAAAGTCTCATGCTCTCCTGTCAGTTGGTGGAGTGTAGATCTGTATAACCTCAGAAAACTAGCCAGAGAAGTCTACAACATATGCTACCCTCACAAATATTGGCAGCGATACAAGGACTGCATTGATTCATTGTCAAACAATTGAAAGAACCAGCAAGGCTGCCAGACTCAATGAGATTCTGGTCTAGTTTTACATAGAAGCCGATTCTTTCTTAAAAAGCCGGCAGGCTCCTGCTCGGAATCTTCTGGTGAAACCCAGAAACTGCTGGTTGAATAGCATTTCCCCACCAGTCGTACGTTACAGTCAAATCGGTGATTACCGAGGATAAAATCGGCTGAGCTATAAACAGCTTCTCCACATATAAATTTGTGGGCTCAGATGACATAAATCTAGTCATGCTACAGAATTAACAAGAAGAAGTTGAGTCATGGCTTGTCGGGATTTACGGAAACTGCATTTCTTTGGCATACGTTCCCCACTTTTGGTGACGCGTGCGCGTGGTTTTGATACCGAAAACGGACAGATGCAGCCATGAATTCGTGGAGGATTTTTGACCGATTAGCCTCATCTTTTTCATATCAAAAACCCTAAAGCATGCAATGGACATCCACTTAAAGAGGATTATGGAGAGAATACCTTCCTCCGAGTCTCAGCACGCCTACCTCAAAGGCAATCCATAGCATTATACCCTAGCCGCCTTCCTTGGTCAAGAAAGAGTATTCCATGGCGTCAGTGTCAACTCCATGAGCCATCAAAGAAGTTTTAATCAGGATAGAATTGGAGGGGTTTCTTAACTGTTGGGTAATATCCACGCTAAGAACTAAGATAAACCAGTTTAATCTAGGAGGAAACACTTAACCACAGCAGAAGTACGCTGCAGGGGGGTTAATAGTGATGAACGAAACTCTATGCATATTGGACAGAATTAAGATGAAACTATTTCGGCGTTGTTTCCCTCCGATACGGGTGTGGTGCCCCCGTTGACTGCGAGATGTGGACTCGGTATAAATTCAACCAAAACGGAGCTGATGCTATTCATCATCAAGGCAAGGGTACCTGAATTTCTCCATCCGCGGCTTTCCTCCAATGTAGAATTATCGGTGTGTCACCTTGGATCCTAAGTTAAATATGAGATTGAACATAGAACTAAGATTTAGCAAAACCGGGCAACATAATTTGAACAGCAAGTTCCAGGTCACCCTTCTCTGGGTTACCGGTCTTAGGAACATAGAGGGGACCGGGCGGACTGACGGACTAGCCAGGTGGGGCTTTGTTTTCGGCAACCCCGCGGTAGCACAGTTTGTGTCCCGCTGACGACTGTTACACGCACTACCTTATAGCCAGACCCGATCTTGTGGCAGACACGTGCATACAAAATGACGGCAGTTTGCGCGGGCACTGGTCTATAGAGACCAGACAAGGTATACCTAACAATTCGCATTGCCTACATCAATTGTGGTCTTAAAAGTTTGTGGAATCACAACGGTGCATAATTGGGCCCCTCGCGACCTCTGATACCTATTTACACTTTACAAGCAAATTCATTATCCGTGCATGAGTTTTTCTCTTTCAAAATTCTTTTTATCTTATCTAATAGAGCCGCGCATAAGGGGAAGGGTGTAGCGAGTCCAGGACGTAAACCAGTTTTTGCTTTTATTGGGACAGATTTATTCTACACATTGAATACTTAATGAAGTACATAAAACGTTACAGTTTCCCTATTCTAATCTATTTCTATCTTTTCCTACTGAGACCAGTGGCGTGGGTCTTTCCCAATTACAGAAGATACCATCAATAACAGTGCATTATGTTCTTACCACCTTTTCTCTTTTCAGTAGCGCTTTCTCCAAAAGGTTACAGTTTAAAAACCTGGACCTCCTGACATTACCAGGAGCGCAACAGAGAAATTGAAGTATAATAGTTATCAATATAAATTTTATAATTATTAACTGGAGGGCCCCTCGTTCGTTAATCAGGTAGCATACCAGGTAGGCCAAAAAGTTTTAGGCCATCCTAGAAAAATATTTCTTTTTTGACAAAATTTGAATTTATTATTTAATATAGTTGCCTTCCAGGGCAATACAACCATTATAGCGGCCATACAATTTTTCGATACCATTTTTAGTCTCAAAGTTGGCCTCCGTTTCTGCGACTACCTTTTCATCGGCGATGGATTTCTTCCCAGCCAGCATTCTCTCGAGGTCTGAGAATAGGAAAAAGTCGTTGGGGGTCAGATTTAGAAAATACGGTGGGTGCGGGAGCAATTCGGAGCCTAATTCATGCAAATTTGCCATGGTTTGTGGCACAGTGCATTGTCTTGATGAAATAACGCTTTCTATTTCTCCAAATGAGGGCGTTTTTACACAATCTCATCCTTCAAATGCTCTAATAACGCTATGTAATAGTCGCTATTGATGGGTTTTCTTTTCTCAACATAGTCGATGAATATTACATATACCATGTGACTGGATGGCATAGGCTTGCTACCTGACTTTTGCGTCTTTGCAGCCTTTAGAGTGATCCACTCAGATGACGATCGCTTTATTATTATTATTTTTGGCCAAAAACCAATGCTTTATTAACGTACGAAATTCCCTTTTATCCATTTTTAAAGTTTTGTGTAAAACAAAACCTTATTAAAATCGGTTTACTGTCTGTCCCTCTGTCCGTCACATGCATTTTTCTCGGAGACGGTTATAATGATTGACACGAAATTTGGTGGAAAGGTGGGAACGCAAGCAGCGAGGTACATCCTTTTATGCAGAATTTAAAGGGGTGCAGACTTTTTTTTACCAAATATAGTCATGTGGGGTTGGTTTTGACATTTGTTGGAAAGGTGGAGTCGAAAATCATCATCTCTTTAACTAACTTTAACTCTTAAACTACCCAACCCAAAAATCTGAAAAAAATCAGGAGTCTGCTACTATATAGTGTCTAGGTTGCGAAATACCCTCCATACCAATATCCTTTAAAATAAAGTTAATAATAGTATATTACTATAATTTTTAACAATTGGATGCAAAACCCCGCTATGGGGTATGAGTTTGGTAGAAATCGCACTATTACTAGCAAAGTTATAATGGGTAAAATTTGACGCTTCTTTGCAAATTCAAGGCTATGGATATCAATATCACCTGAAAGCGGATATTCTCACATAATATATGCTCATATTACGTACTATGTACTAATGGGGCAAATGCACACTCAAATGTCTTTATATAAGAAATACAAATCTTTCATATCTGAAGTGTCCAGCTTCCGGTTTCCCGACTTGTTTTGTAACTAGCAAAAGTTAAGCCAATAGTCCGACAACTGCCAAATTAGTGCACGTGACTTTTGAAGGTTATGGTTAACCAAAAACCAAATTAATTTAACCCTAGTAGTGCCATCTGTGTTAGCCTACGAACTTTTTCACCTGCCTGGTATGTTAATCGAAATCTTAAGGTATAAGAAAAAAATATTTCTACTTTATTTTAAAACAAAATGGCGGCCAGGCAACTGATTCGACAAAGCTGTATGTGCGAAAGTCTGCAAGTCGTTACTTTTTTATATACAGCATAAAACCAAAAAGTTTCTTAAAGTAGACAAGAAAAACCTAGTGAATTACATCCGATTTCTTTAAAATATTGGGTATTTACAAGAATAAATATCTACACCAACGAAAAAGAAACAGCAAGTTTTTTATTATTTCAGATAATTAATCGTTGGAAACACTGCATAATTACACTCTTATAAAAATCGCATTTTTCGCAGAAACAGTCATGCCGATTGGAACCAAATTGGGCGGAAAGGTGGAAGTGGTGATCGCCCACGTACGCAGTAAGTTATATCATTGAACGTGGAACCTAAGGGAGTCTCCATACATGACAAAGGAAGTATACAATTTTTTTCGCCGAATATATTCAAGTGAAAGGAATCGATTAGTACCTACTTTTCAAAGCTCAAAAGCGGAAAGAGCAGAGTAGAAACTGTCATTTCTTTCACGGACCTATTCTTAGAACTTACCCAACCTGAAAATCTTAAATCAATAAGGAGGCTACCAAGGCGTCAATTGTAAAGTGCGCGAGTAAAGAGTCAAAGCGTGCACATTTAAAGTGAAACAGAACTCACTTTCGGAAACTACCCAAAAATCTAAAAAAAAAATCAAGGTGGTGCGCTTATATGAAATTTAGGCTTCAAAATATGTCCCATTCCGGTATCTGCTTAAATAAATTTACTAAAAGTATATACGAATTTTTAGAAATTGACTGAAAAACTTCCCATAAGTTCATCCTAGGAGTACTAATTTGTCCAGCATAGAGGACAGTATTGTGCATACGTATGCCAATTTTCGGGACATCCCGGTATTAGTGTCAAAGTTGTTGCAGTTCAAGCTTATGAATTTCGCACGAATTTAATGCATCTTAAGTCATGCAAATAAGATGCCGACACTATAATTAATGAGAATAATTGATATTCGAGTGAAATGTTAAAATTCCATCCATACTATATGCAAATTGGAAACCGGGAGCTTGGCGCAGGTGTAAAAGGTTTTGTTTTCGCTTATGTAAGTATATTTAAGTGCAGAACTATCCCATTCGTACGTAGCCCGTAATGTATATGTATATAGCAGGTGCTCTGAGGTGGCGGGGAGGAAGATGGGGCGGCAACCCTGTCGGCTGAACCAAAACCAAACCACGACGTGGTGTTGCGTATCAACACGGGTGCCGTTCGGTAGAGATTTAGGTGATGCTCGCATCCACCAGTATGAATGCCAAGCCATGCACTTGACATAGACCGGTACCGTTCTGCTTCTCTAACGGGGCTCTGATTGTGGTCACAAAATCAATCCATGCCTGAAGAGGGCCGTAGGATTAAGTCTCAAGACAGGTACCTACGTTAAACACCGAGGACTTCACTGTATATTTAGCAGGTACTCAACCCTGTCGGCCAAACCAAAACCAAGTGCCCGAGGAGAACCTCCATAGTGGTGGTACCGGGAAAACGCGGTACTCACTTTGGCGTGCCGGCCGTGATGCAGTAGCCGAATGCTCCAAAGAACTAATGAGGGCGATCAGACCCGAGTCTGCACGGGGACTCATCTGAAGTGGCAAATTGGTCACGAAACCTCACCAGGGGTATACTGATACCATGGGAACCGAGATGGCCCCTGGACTCTCATACTTCGGGTGAACTCCCGTTGTATGTGAGTACAGCTCGGTTGTTTGCGGTTGGCCCCCTAGTAGGAGCTTCATGGGGGTTTTTGGTATGCTCAAGCGAGAAGAGACCTTCGGGCCTCGACGTGGTGTTGCATTTCGACACGGGTGCCGTACTCCTTAGTTCGGTAGAGATTTAGGTAGGTCTTGCATCCATCAGTATGAATGCTAAGCCATGCACTCGGTATAGACTGGTACCGATGTTACTTGTCTCGGGGGGGTCTGATTGTGGTCACAAAATCAATCCGTATCCTAAGAAGACTGTGGGATTAAGTCTTCCAGACAGGTGCTCACGTAAAACCCTCAAGGACTCACTGTATATTTAGCATGCTAAACTACTCACTTGGTGTGATATGGTATTGAGTACTTTAGTTTGCGGGAAATTTACACGGAAAAGGCAACTTTGAGCTACTGTAACTTTATTAGTAATAGTACGATTTTGATCAAACTTTGGGAGAATATGTTTCATACTATAGTCTATATTATAATAATGACGCTCAATTTCTGAAAAACATAATAATATACTATCATTTACTTAATTTGAGTATATATCAATATGGGGTGTATTGTGAGGCCTGGACACCGCATGGAGAAAGCATTATGATTATTTTCAGATTTTTCGGTTGAATAGCTTCTGAGAATGGTTCTGTTAAAGGAATGATCACTTTCAACCCCCTGTACTCTCCGCCTTTCCAACAAATATCAAAACTAATACAGATTTCGCAAAGTACTAATCGAGACCTTTCATTTATAATGATATAAACAATAGTTAGATTCCGTTCAAATTTTCAGGAATTATGTCCTATATTATCGCCTATATTGCTACAATTTTATATTTTTAGAATACTAATACTACTAATAATAACTTAAGAGGGATTTTCAGGTAAATTTCTAAAGTATGGTGATATACTATATATTATTATCTTTATTTGTGCATATATTGGAACAAGATGTATTTTGAGGCCTAGATTTTCTATAGGCGCATCACTATGATTTTTTTTCATATCTTTCACTTGGATAGGTTCTGAAAACGAGACCTGCTTCACTTTTCGGAGCTCACATTTTGAGTCTTCATTTCCCTTTATTTCACCCAATATTAAAAGTAAGAAGGTTTTCGAAAACTTCTAAGCCCTTTCATTTAATACCCCACATGACTATATTCGGTGAAAAAAAAATGCAACCCTCTTTTGCATGTATGAGGTCCCCCCTCCTCCGTTGATCCAGACATAAAAAAATGTAACTTACTACATGTATGGGCGTTCACAGTTGCCACCTTCTCATCAATTTCGAATGAATGTGAATATGAATATAGCTTTTTCTGAGAACAGTGCGTGTGCCAGATAGATAGACAGACGGACGGGCAGACAGCCAAACAGGCACTGAACCGATTTTAATAAGATTTTGTTTTACAAGAAAACCTTGAAAATCTACTTCTCTCCAGCCATTTTGTGATTTTGTGTAAATACAATGTATATGCTAATGGAGTTTGCGGATAGTATTCAATAAGTTGGACAGGTGTACGTATGTAACATATGCTTTCGTGCATACAGTTAAGTGGAAATGCGCCAAGATGCGCTAGATCGATTAGATGGAATGTTTGTTTATTTAGGATGAACATAATTTAAAAAATGCCATTAAAGAAATCAAACGAATTGATGATCGGCTGATGAAGCTCACCATTATATCAGCTGATCGCACTATTCACCTCTTCATCGCGTACGCACCACAGACAGGTCGAACTGATACCGAGAAAGATGCCTTCTGCCAACTTCTCGATAGAAAGACTTGATTTTGCGAACACCTATGACCTTGTACTTATGAATACATGGTTCATCAAATGATTGTCTCATCTTCCTACATTTTATAGTGGGAACAGTAAAACGCAAATCGACTATATTCTCTTCAGACGCCGACATTTTACCACCATCACTGATTGCAAAGCCGTTTCCTATGAGACCATCGCACCTCAACATCGGCCATTGATTGCCGCCCTGCGAATTAAGCCACCAATAAAACAGTGTGAGGAACGCACTGGACTGCCGCACATTAAATGGTCTCGATTCTCGAAGGAAGAAGAGACGATCTCACTCAAACGATTACCCACCATTACGAATGTGGAAGAATCGTGGAACCAAATAATTTTACCTGAAGCGCCAAGTTTCCGGTATTCCTACTTGTTTGTATCTGTTCTAGGTTACTTTCTTTATATTTGTGAATAATATTGAACTACTAGTGCGAAGTGTATTAGGTTGTCTATTATCAATACAGCGCTTTCCAGAATTATTTGAATATGTTTTTTTTTAAAATAGAGAGTAATGAGGTTTTCAACTATGTGCAAACGGAACTGTCATGCATTCATCGATTTCCACATAGGGAAACACAAAACCTTTTATACCTGAAGCGTCTAGCTCTTTCGGTTTCCCCACTTGTTCTATATAATATAACATATTACAATATAAAAGGCTGATGAAATCAATTTTGTCGTGAGAAACACGACTCACTCACAACGAAATCTATCGGAGTTTTTGGTATCAACTCTTGCCTAGGATGAACATTTACCTACTAGAAACATCTAGTGGGCCATTTCAAAAGATTTACAAACCTCGATAATACGTAACACATTATTAGCTTACAAATAAACTAGATATTAATGGGGTGATTTGCTTCCAAATTACCTTCGAAACGACACCAAAACAAGCATTTCTGTCAATAAAAACGTACATATTGCCCCTTAAATTCTTTTTTAGGTAATTAAATACTATTATATTAAATATGATTTATTAAATTATACAAAATATTATAATAAAAGTTATTCGTGCTTCAATGGCAGAATTAAACATCTTTAAAAAACGGAAAACCGTTCCTCATCGACTGCTTGAGACTGACTGCTCTCTGAAATTTAAGTGTCAACTCGAATATCGCTTCGCAAATGACCAATTATTATCGCTAAAGTTCTGATTTTAGTTTCGAAAGCATCTTTGTGTTCAGAAATTAACAGCTAAAGAACCAAAAAGTATGTGCAGGCTGGCTCCAAATGTTGCCAAGAACAACCAGTACTCGATACAGAAGGTTGGCCACGGCTTATATCGATTATAAATCGGCCTTTCACTTCGTGCCACATTTGTGCTACTTCTCCTAAAAACAGTGCTGGGGAATTGGAACACAAAGCTATTGGTGTCGTCACAAACAACAAGAGGGATTTCAATTGGACATGGATTATGCCAAGGTAACTTCATGTCGGCTGCCGGTTTTCTAGGAAAAAAATCCTCTATCCAATTTCACGAAGCTACCGTCACGGGACATTATAAATTGTCCCCTTCGAACTTGAAAAACAGAGAATGGGGTCCTATGTCGAGACTAAATTCAGCTTAATAAAAGACCCACATAAGAAAGGTCAAACCCATTTACAGAGGGCACAATCAAATTAACTGTTGCCTCGAATTGATAGTGAAGAATCTAACAAAAGGTTGTTACTATTGGTGTATTATTTTACCAGACCATACTTTACTTAAATTCAGGTTGCTTCGCTCCCAACAAAAAACTATAAATCGTATGTTCTTCCCAACTTTTCAATCAGTGCCCCATCGTAGACTATCTAATTGTAAAGAGCAGACCATCCAACATAAACATCTGTGGGCAGGATGCTGACCAGTACTAGATTCAGTGACAAACTACCATCCACAGTGTTGACCACTATTCGTACAGTTGGACCGGAATACTGTTGGAAAACAACCAAAAAACCGGGATTAAGAGCTGCTCGCTAAAAACCCTGATGTTCGAGGAATACATAGGAATACATACGGACTGATAAGGTCATTGTCTTGTCAAGTAGGTGCTTTGGTCTTTTGGTGAGATGTTCCGAGTGAAAGAGGTCGAATGCCCAATGTAACCTTTGCCATAAAAAGCTTTCCACAATACGCAGAAACGACAGGAAGATAATCTGCGTTATTGGCCATGTTTTGTTCGCAGTGTTATTCAAAATGTCATGAAAACAATAGATTCCTTGGTTAAGGGCACCTACCATAAAATATTCTTTTCGAGAACGTCTCACACATTTTGCGTCTAATGTGATCCATTTTACGTACACACAGATTATCTCCACAGTGAAAAACGCCCCCGATATTTACCTTGCCTGAATCATGATGTTTTCTTTTCCTGTCATACCTTGTAATATAATTTGAGCATAATGCGGTGTACTCACAAAAGTAGTAAGGTGTTCGTAACTCACCTAGGATTCGAACCCAGGGTCCGAAGACCAAGAGTGGGCTACAAATCCTCGTTTTTCGTTATTCCACATGCAAAATTGTATTATCTTCAAATATGACTTAAACTTACGTAAAAAAGGGATTTGTTGGAAAATGTGACCTAAAATTATCAGACCAAAGAGAATAGTTCCTAGTGAACCGAGTGATCCCAGAATACCCAAAGTATATGCACCCGTTTCCAATTGACAACAAAGGCAACACGTTTTAAAAGGAAACATTGCGAAAAAGTACTTGACACTTGCACCGGATTCGTGTAAAATTTTTTTATTATTATCTACGATCACACAAACTATAGATCAGAACATTTGGAGGAATCAACAAGAAGCACTTCGAAGAACTGTGAACCTGTTCGAGATTGAACTGAAATCGACGCAGATCCCAATGCACATATATATATGTTGTGTGTGTTGCTTATGTGGATTTCCCGTGATTCCCAGAAATACAAGTTGAATGTTTTTGTTTTGGGTAGCTTTCTTGCATACTCATTTCAAGAATCTACAACGGAAAGCTTCGTAGAAACTTGCAATGCACCACTAAATATATGCAAATAATCTAGTAAGAGTTTGACCTCCGAAATTGATAATCTTCAATGTAGTATGGACAGTGAGCAAAATTGAAATCCGGACACTATTGTAAGAAATACATAAATATTCAAACAAGTCGGGAAACCGGAAACTGGGCGCTTGAGGTATGAAAGGTTTTGTGTATTTCTTTTATAAAGACAGTTGAGTGTGAATTTGTCCCATTAGTACGTCAGACGTGATATACGCATATATTATGCCAGAATATCCACTTTCGGGTGATATTGACATTCAAAATCTTAAATTTCCAAAGAAGTGACAACTTTAACCTATTATAACTTTGTTAGTAACACTGCGATTTCGACCAAACTTGGAATAATCAAGTTCCATATTATAGCCTATAGTACGGCTTCGTGGTGCCAGGATGAACTTAAGGGGGGTTCTGCAGCCAATTACTGAAAATTATAGTAATATACTATTATTAACTTTATTTGAAGGGATATCGGAATGGAAGGTATTTCAGAGCCTAGCCTCCATATAGTGGCAGCCTCTTGACCTCTTGATTTTTTTCAGATTTTTCAGTTGAGCAGTTTCTGAGAATGGCCCCATTAAATAAATGACCACTTTCAATCCCTCCCACTCCCCGCCTTTCCAAAATCAAAATTAGGACCAGCTTCTGAAAGTATTACCCGAGACCTTTCATTTGATACCCCACATGACTATATTTGGTGAAAAAACAAATGTTCACCCCCTTTTGCATGTTTGGGTCCCCCCCTCCCTCCTTAAGTTCGACGTAAAAGGATGTAACTGTATGTTTGAGTGTTCACAGTTCCCACCTTTCCACTATTTTGTCTCAATCGCTGCCACAGTCTCTGTGACGGACAGACAGACAAACAATTGTAATCTCCAGCAGAGGACGTCTAATGCGGAGATACTCAAGAAGGTGAAATCTGATCCCGACCTAAAAGACCTAAGCGGAAATGTCTGCAAAATCCGGAGGACCTAGAAAGGGGATCTCATGTTTGAACTGAAAAAATCCAGCGTGGGAAAAACTGACGGCTTTCGTAACCAAGTTATAAACTCACTTGGGGAGAATATCGCGGTTCGTTCCCAAAAACATGAGGTCTATATACAGTGCAAGGATCTCGATGAGGTAACATCCAGAGAAGAGATCTACACTGCCTTGAAACAACAATTCAAGTTGGAGGAATTCAGGGAAGAATCTATCGTGAGCCTAAGAAAAGTTTGTGGCGGTACTCAAACGACCACAATGCGACTGCCAGTGGAGTCAACGCAGAAATTGTTAGTCGTGGAGAAGGTTCAGATTGGATGGGTTGTTTGCCGACTAATGGAACAGATCTCTTTAAAAAGGCATGCACTAGCTGCATTGATCGGTCTAATCAATGTGGAAGGTGTGGGGAAAAAGGACACATTGCCAAGGAGTGCAATAGAGACCCCAAATGCATTTTGTGCGAAGAAAAGGAGGGAAGGGATAACCGGCACATTGCAGTGAAAACATGAAGTTAATACAAATAAACCCCAATCGTTGCAGAGTCGTACAAGATTTGCTAGCGCAGACCACTTACGAACCCGCGATGGAGGTTGCTATCTTTAGTGAACCGTACAGAAATCTTGACGATAGTGTATGTGTTACAGATTCGACTGATGGAGCGGCGATATGGACGTACGGTCGGCTACGGCTAGTGGCTTTGTGTGGGCAAAAATAAGCGGTATATTCGTATATAGCTGTTACGTCACACCGAGCCTCACATTGCTCGAGTTTGAAGACTTGTTAGACCATCTTGTTCACGAAGCAAGGGACGAGGTCCAAACGTGATAATAATAATCGTTAGCGCAACAATCCATATTGGATCAGGGCCTTGAAGTGTGTTAGCGCACGTCATTCAAGACCGTAACGGTACACTACAATTTATTGTAGGAGGCAATATGGTCAGCATTGCGCTCGCCCGAGATTATTACCCTGATCTGACTCAGGTACTCATTCACCGGTGAAAACCGGTGACTTTAGTGCGTGGGCTATTGAGTGGGGCAGCAAAAAGACTAACGCAAGGGGCGGTGCTTATTAGAAGCATTCGCCCAATTGGATGTAGTTCTGGCCAACGAAGGCGATGTAAACACTTATCGGAAAGGGGGAAGTGGTTCAATTGTTGATCTGACTTTTGTCAGCCCTGCGTTAGCACGTGACATATCCTAGGAAGTTAGCGAGGACTTCACGTACAGCGACCACCAGGCAATCACCTTTGAACTAAGGACGGAGTCACAAGGCAGTAGACTCGCACCCCGGAAACCGAAATCCAAAAGAACACCAGAATGGTCTGTAAAAGCGATGGATGGGTAAACATTCATGGAAGTGTGGCTAGACTTGCCTAGCAAAGCAGGCACTTCCTCTGATAGAGCTCTCCATGTCACACAGAGCATCTGTAAAGCATGTGACGCGTCGATGCCTAGGAGATGCTCATTCCCCACTAGAAGACCCAATTATCGGCGGAATAGTGAACTTGCCAGCGTTCGATCGATTTGCCACAGAGCCAGATGAACGGTTCAGAGGGCAATAGGTAGGATCGATCAAGGGCCAAAGGAGCATCCTTATAGGGAAGCTCGCCATCCAGCGGAGTAAGAGGGGGTATGTTTTAAGGAGCTCTGTTCGGAAGCGGACATAAATCCGTGGGGTAGCGCCTATAAAATCGTGACAGGACGATTCAGAGGCCGATCATCACCACACATTACGTGCCCTATGCTCTTGTTGAAAATAATCCAGCGATTATTTCTCCAGCAAGAGGGGGTACTGACACCTTCCAGCGCGCCCTGAATGTGACGCCGATTCCACCAGTCACCAGAGACGAGCTGCTGGAGATCTGCAGTGAAATAGGTGACATCAGAGCCCCGGGTCTTGACGGCATACCGAATAAGGCCCTCAAACTTACCGTCAAATGTAGACCGGATATGTTCGCATAGCTGTTCGAAACGTGCATGCCCGAGGGTACCTTTCCTGCACCATGGAAGCTTGTGCTACTGCCTAAGGCTGGCAAACCTCCAGGCGAACCGTCCTCCTATAGAATATGTCTTCTAGACACTATGGGGAAAATGTTGGAGCGGGTTATTTATAATAGATTACTCCCAGTCGTCGAGAGCCAAGGGGGTCTTTCAGATAGGTAGTATGGGTTCTGCAAAGCCAGATCAACCATTGATGCCATCAAAATGGTTACTGGCTTGGCCGAAAATGCAATTCACGGAAGTGATTGTACCAGCAAATATTGTGTGGTGGTCACTCTGGATGTGAGTCTCTGGCGACGATTGGTGTTCCCAGCTACCTCGCCGCTATTATCGATAGCTATTTGCATGAGCGAACACTCTAGTATAATACCGATGATGCACCCAAGGAGTAAGTTGTCTCCGCGGTTGTCCCACAGGGCTCTGTACTAGGACCACTACTGTGGAATATCATGTATAATGATGTACTTAACATTCCGGTTCCGGAGGAGGCCACGGTGGTGGGTTACGCCGATGTTATAGCACTGGTTGTGGTCGCAAAGCGACGATGCTGAGTTGTACCCAAGCGAAGCAATCAGTGTTGTTAAGGCTTGGTTAGAGAGTGCTGGACTGGAACTTGCGGAGGAAAAGACGGAAGGGATCCTCATCACCAAGCGCCGCAATAAAAATTGCGCTTGCATTAGAATTGGGAATCGCATCATCACTTCCAAGCCGGCCATCAAATATTTCGGGGTGATGATAGACGGAGGACTTAATTTTAAGCAGCACATAGAGTATACTTGTAAAAGAGGCTCTGGCAAGGATGATGCCGAAAGTAGGAGGACCACGGTATACTTGCAAGCTGCTCATAGAAAGGGTGGAGAGTTCTATCATGCTGTATGGAGTCCCAGTTTGGGGAAAAGCGCTGCAGGTTTTAGGCAATACACATAAAGTGAGTACGGTTTACAGAAGAACATCCTTCTGTTTCTTGAAGAAACCTAAGGTTTATAGACTAGGTATAGCAGATTAATGATCAGTTAAGATTTTATGGCTAAAAATCACATTCTACTTTTTAAATGCGTTTTTTTTCGCAACTGCATATTGAAAAAAAAATCTGCCACCATAGTCCAAAATCTATCCAATGAAATTCTTTCAAATTTCCACGACTTATTCAGAACATATTTCTACGGTCCGCAAACTAGGCTAATTGCGATTCATTCAGTAGTTTTTTTTTACCGGCCACAAAAATTTGGCTATATTTTAATATTTTTTAATAATCTTAGTTTTGCGGACTGTATTACGTCTGCACGTTAAATTCCGTTTACTTTTTTTCCTTTAAGATTATCACAGCGCCCTTTAGCATGGCAGCAGAAAAACACTTTTTTTTTAGATGGGTTTATAAATTGCTCTGTATTTCAATAGTGAACTATGCTATCGGGCTGGAAAATTATTACGCATGCTCAAGATATTAGTAAATATATGGTGAAAAATTCGTATTTGTATCTTTATCCAGTTCTTCACAACAAATTTATAAAAAAAAAACGAAAAGAAACGGTCTTCACACGGGATGACCCTCTTATCAATACATCGACCGATATCCTGAGCCTGCCATCTACCGAAAAGCGAGCCTCGCTAGTTTGAGGAGGGATGTAACCTATTCCAAGTGCAATACAAATAAACCACAAACTCGATCGTTTCGATTTGACCACATTTTCCGTACATTTGCTGCACTGTGTTATCTAAATAAACGACGCAGGTTTTATCTATGAAATCCCTGAGGACGCTCATTCGATCATTAGACGTTGAAACGTGGCCGTGGCGTTTTTTAACCCAAACGACATTCTAATGAACTCATACAACCCATGTGGTGTTAAGGTACAAACGCTGTTTTATACCTGTCCTTTTCCTTGACCAATGCCTGATGGTGGCCTTTGGACCACTCAGGCGTAGCCATTATCCGACCGGTCTTGTGAGTCATACCTACTTTTGAAAAATACATTTTTTTTAAACAATGTACAGTGTTGAACCTTTATTAAGACAAATATACATCCATATATACATTGATTCGATTCTTATATCTAAACTCCAAAAATGAAATTCAAACCAAAACTTGTGATGTGTTATGCCCCCATTTTAAATATGTCGATTTTCTTCCAGTTTATAGAATGTATTAGCTTTATCTTCGATTTGTTCATGCTTGATTTTCAAAAATAGAGAAATCATGCACAGAATAATGTAGACTGCTAAACAAAAGCCTGCACAAAGATAAATCGTAAGGAAGTCTTCCATATAATTTGATTATAATTTAACTTACCTAACATATAAGAGATTCCAAACACAAGTTGAAATTTATAATCGGATGCTGACGCTAATATGCGGATTACTAAAACTGTATTCGCAATCAAACCGATGATTGATAAAATAATATACGGGAGCAAAAGCCATCTATTTCTCTTCTTTGTCCCGACTATCAACGAGGTAAAGCAAAAGGCTCCAACAACGGCGAATCCAACTTGAATTATTACTGCAGAAGCTGTAAGAAACCATATTAAGTCAGTATTTATATATCTGTAAACGCAGCGTGGATCTGCAAAAATGAAATCAATCTTTGAAATATTAATTCACTCAGATAGTAAAGTTAGAGTTAGTAAACAACGGAAAAGGATTTTTGAAAATGGTGTTATAATATTTAGTTTAAATATTCGGGTAACTCGATCTCAGGCGAGTGGAAAAGGATGCAGGAAATTTCATTCCAGCCTGAGTTGACGAGAAAAATCTAGCCGTTATCCCAGGGATTATCTGCACAAGCAGATCAACTAAAATAAATAAAATTTCAATCTTTAAATTCAGCAGCTAAATCATTGGTAATGAAACGGTACCTCCACCTCAAATTGCACAATTTTTAAAGTCTAGACATTGCAAAACTCAGCATTTCTCCAATATATCCCTTCCACTGTGTCGATTTCCATCCCGGCATTCATTTATACGAAAAAGTTAATTTTTAAAGTAATCAACTTAATTTTTGTTTTTATAATTTGGTTTGTTTACTGAACCTTGTAATTTTTCCGAAAACTCTAAAACCCATTTTCATTTAAATATTTCTAAATTTACCATATCAATTTTCAAATATTGCAAATGATCGTCGAGTTTTTTGCCGACACAAAGCTTACTCAGGCTGCATATGATTGCATGCAAACGTGATGTTATTGTTAATGGCTGGGGCTGTGTTGTTGCTGCTTGTTTAGCTGGTGAAAATTTAAAGTCATTTTTGCTTTTGCTGTCGCCGACATTGAATGCGAGGTTGAAAGTTGGGGTTAGCGAAAGCGAAAATTAGTGGGCCTAGGCCCGTCAACAGCTGGACGACTCGACTCTCTCGATTTTAAGACGGAAAGAAATTAGCAGTGACAGTTTGTCGTAATGAAAGCAGTGAGGATTTCAACGTTGAGTGCTTCATGAATAAAATGGAGCGCCTTTGTCCGCTATTCAAGCGTTTTTTGTTAACATCATTTATTCGAGTGTCTTGAACAAGATTTTTAAATCTCGGAGCTTTTTTCCCCCTGATTTTTACCATACAAATGTGAAAATCAGCCAGAAATCAATGCAGCAAATCATGTAAAGTAAGAAGCAAGCTTCTGTCATCCACCGCTGACCAACCAACTTCAAAAGTGAAAAGGAGAAGGAGCTGAATCCACTATCCTTGTCGTCTGTAAAGATCTCTAATTAGCATTATCTTCCGTGAAATTATTTTCACGCAATTTCTTGATTCTCTTGCTAAGGGGTACAACCATCTGATCGGTTAAAATACAATAATGTCCCTGAAAGTCCCGCAAAACCCCGGTACGTTTGTTCTCCCGTTTTCCGCTGGCGTGTTTCCGTGAATCAGCTCTGATTGGGCGTCATTCAATCAAGTGCTCTGTTAGGATCTTGTGAAAACATGTGTGAATCGAAAAGCTGATGAGCGACAGTAGCAGCGCACAATTTGCAAAATAAACAAAAACAAACCTTAAATAGAACCGGCTTATTTGCACTGACTATTTGATAGAAAAACGCAAATTGTTCCTTTAAGTCTATGAGCGATTTATTGTTTCAAATGTACATTTCGATAGCCACTTGCTACCTTCGGAGATCTCGTGGACTTTATAATAGTCTTACACCAAATGTACGTGGATCCGGAAGCGCACTGGGAGTTCATATTGGGCTCATTAATCCAATTAAAACCTGATCACAAGGACGAAATACTCACAACTCCTTTAGGACTAACTTTGCTTATGCTGCCTACCTCAGAAGCAGGCATGTTGATGCTCATAATCACAGGCCCAATTTGAGTTATAAAACAAGTCGGGAAATCGGTAGCTAGACGCTTCAGGTGTGAGCGATTTTGAGTATTTCTTACATAAAAATATTTGAGTGGAAATTTGTTCTATTTGTAGCTAACACGTAATGTACATACATATATTATATCTGAATACTCACTTTGGCATGATACTAACATTCAAAGTCTTACAATTTACAATGAAGCGACAATCTAAACCTGGCCTAACATAAATAATTCTATTAATGACAATGCGTTTTCCACCATCATGCCTTATAGTATATATATTATCTGGGTAGTATAGGTACCCACGATGGAGCATAAAACCTGGGAAATGCCTGCTGAACCAACACCAACAGCTTTACTACTAAACCCTATCTCAACCTCCAAGTGGTGACCATTGGGAGCTCTTTCTTAACGAAAAGCTGCAGACGGAGAAGGATGAGGGCAAGTCGCCCGCGCCTAAAACCATGACAATTGTACCAACTGGTCCTCCAAGTTGGGGGTTGGGTAGGGTTAACGACCCTATATGAAAACCGACGTTTCTTAGCGACAGAAGGAGCCTCGGACAGGTTCGACTTTAAAACGACGAACTCGCCAACTTAAACGAAATAATGATTTTCTCATGGAGCGTCCGCTCCCTATACAGAGATGGAGCTGCCAAGCAGCTAGCCGATATCCTAACCTAATATATGGCTGATGTAACAGCGTTGCAGGAGACGCATTGGACAGGGACCGGTTCCTTAGAGGAGAGCCACTACGCTATATATTATAGTAGCCATCCCGTAAATCATGTGCTCGGAGTAGGTTTCTTAGTCAGCAAAAACAAAATGAAATCTGCTGTTATTGGCTTTAAAAACATAAGCGGCAGGCTATGCACTCTGCGTTTGCGAGGCAAATTTAGGAATATAAGCGCCGTTAACGTTCACGCCGCTACAGAGGAGACTGCAGAATCGGAGAAGGATATCTTCTATATAGCAGTAGAACGAACCCTCGTATTCAAGCGATACGTTGGCTCACATGGCTTACATTAGGATACAAATGATAACGGACTGTGGATTATTCAATTCGCAGTGTCACACGAAATGGTTGTTGGAAGTCTCTGCTTTGCGCGGGGCACAGTCCACACATATACGTGGGCCTCTCCAGACGGGACCACTTTCAACCAAATTGACCACGTGTTGATCGAACGCTGTCACCTCTTAGCTTTGATGAATGTTAGGCCAATAAAGACTCGGATCAATATCTCGTTGGCTCCCGGCTCGAATAACTTCACCACCTACATTCTCCTATGACAATCAAGCAAGACTTAACACTGAAGTCATTCACAGCACAGCCCTCCGTAAAACCTATAAGGGGGAGATGGATGCCTCAATAACCGCAGTCAACAGAGATCCTGGAGATGAAGCATCAACAAATGATCTTCACAATCACCTGAATACTTATCACGAATTCCGGCGAGCAGAGAAGCGATTCACAGACGGAAAAAGGTAGCCTGGGAGAACCAACAGGTCTGTGAACTCGAAAAGTGGAGGGAGCAACCGCACCAGGCGGGATGTTTTCCCAATAAGTCAGCAGGATGAAGCCTTATACAACTGGAGCGATAGGTTGAGTATTTTGATGAACAGCTGAACAACCAGAACATCGGCGAGTTGGAGGTGCAAACACTGCACCACCAAGTATAAAAGAAACAGTCCGTGCAAGTCATCGACTTAAAATTAATAAGTTGTGAGGAGCTGTTGGAATTACAGCCGTTACACGTTGCTGAGTACCATCTATTAGATATTCTCCTCTATCTTGTTAGGCCGGATAACCCCATTCGCCCAGAACATCATCGGCCGCTACCAAAGAGGCTTCATTCCAGGCAAATCAGCAACAGATCAGATTTTCTCCCTGCGAGAAGCGATGGATGCGTATCGAACTACTCTGGGATCACCTATTGTCACCGACCACAGTGTTAATCATAATAGACCCGATCTAGTTCTGCTTCTCAAGAAAGAACGAGTGTGTTTCATAATCGGTGTAGCGCACCGTTGCACCGGAATTCTGTTGAAACGGCGAGTCCAGAACCACGGCTCTTGACGGACGATATGAGGAAGACTTAGAGACTGCAAAAAATTGAAGTAATCCCAGTCGTAATTTCAGCGATGGGCTCAATCCCGAAAAATTTACATTACGCGGTAATCCTTGTAACCTGTGCTGTAGTCCGGATAGCCTTGTCTGATATTAAGTTAGCCTGGCCTATTGAGCCTACCTATGTACATTTCTGTAGTTAAAAGCCACTACGTCACTGCTTGACCTTCAGCCCATCTCTAGGATGAAGAAAGATCGTTGGCTTTTTTGACTATACA
The DNA here is from genome assembly GCF_905115235.1 of Hermetia illucens. Classification (NCBI taxonomy): domain Eukaryota; kingdom Metazoa; phylum Arthropoda; class Insecta; order Diptera; family Stratiomyidae; genus Hermetia; species Hermetia illucens. Next base: position 90,864,663 of record NC_051849.1, on the reverse strand, counting down.
TATATATAATGTTTCAGGTTCTGTTGTGGTTGCGGCCGGATTAAAAACAAATTAAGTGTTACACATGAGCTAAGATGACTTAGTGATGGATTCCATTCCATGACATGGCGTCCGTGTCCTACCCACTGCCACGTTCACACACACCTGGTCGGCCAAGTTCCGCATTGTCATATTGTCTCAGGCCAGAGTACCTCGACAGACATAAATTCAAAGAATATGCTTTTTTTCCTAAACATGGCTAAGGGGGAGGCACGCAAGCATGCGTTGATGGTTGAGATGCACTTCAGTGCTAGCGGATCTATATTGTCAACCGTCAAAACTGTTTTTATCATCTTTTGGAACCGCTATGCTCCTGTAGTAACAGAAGTTAATCCAGTATGATTCGCTACCAGCTGGAAATTGCAAAGGGTACATTTCTCAAGTACAAGTACATAACATGCCACGTACTCAGCCCTCATAGCTAATTTTACAACAGTCTTCGTCAAAACGCCGCGTTGGAGTGCATTTTATCGAGAAACTACCATCCTTACTATAAGATTACTCCGCAAAAAAAAAATTGGAGAATGGTGCCCGACCGCACGCCTGAAGTAGGGTCTTGATAGATGGTGCGACGACAAGTAACTGACTTTTCGAAAGGCAAACAATATCTGTTTGTTGAGGATGAGATAAGTCATCACCTGGATGAAAAATTATCCATCACTACCCTGTGAATGGTCTTGACGTGCTTTAGCTAGAGGTTATGTATCTTAGTAACTATTGCCGCCTTCAAATTGCATGCCATTTCAAAGCTACTTCACCATTGTCGGTTATATGAAAACTGTGGTGATGATTTTTCAAGATATGATCGAGTGGCGCGATTAACTTCATTTCTTAACTTTCCAGCTCTCTTATTAACGACGAAACGTCCGGAACGGTAAAGTCCTCCTGCGCGTAGTTCTCTGTTATTCGCACCAAGGTATCGATTGTGGAAATGAACAATCATGACAACCGCAAAATAAACTCTGGACTCAGTAATCTCATAAGTTAATGACATCCAAAATTCTACCATCGCATTGGCAAAAATGATTTTCTTAGTTGTCGTTTTAGGATTTTTAGCCTGAGATCCGGGACAACAACATATAATGCATTCAAAGCCTCATTATCAATTGGAGATTTATCCTGGTTACTGGGTTCATGAAGTACGTTACAGGCCCGTGATGTCAGCTCCATATTGAGCTCAACTGGAGCTATATTATGTTCTACTATTATCCGATATTGGCTCCCCCTCGGACACCACCTTGTTGTGGTGGGGGAGCCTGTAGTAGTTTACTACTACACTAAGGGTGTCCAAAAATATGGAAACGATGGATTTAAACTCTCCAAGTGGTGAGAAGTCACAGACTTCGAATCCACCCGCGACCATGAGCAATCATGTCGCGGCCGAGGCGCGGATTTTAGAGGCCTCACCATATTCATATTCGCCTACAGATCAATTTGTAGAAGGCATGCTTTCCGACTCAGTAGAAAGTTTGCACTTGGTGCCTACGGCGAAGTTAGCCAGAAAGGAAAGTACGGAAACTTTCAAATTGGGAGAAACTGGAAATCCGACTACGGCTGAATTCTACCTGTCAGAACCTTCTCCTTCATCCTTACCAGGAAGAGCGGAAGAACGGGAAGCTGGTGACGTGGACGCTACTGGTTTAACGCCGGTGTGTGGAAATGGATCCAAGCGGTCCGGACACCGTGGACCTGGAAAGGCCCTAAGCCGACGGCAGAAGAGAGCACTGCGAAGGACGATGAAGCACCTTGGGAATGAGGACATGGACGTGGCTGTACCACTAGGCGCGGTAACGCCCAGAGAAATCAGACACAAGGAAGCGGAATCTCCGGCAGAAGGTGGGGATAAACTGGAAACCCCGGTAAGATCCACACTGGACGCACCAGACTCCTCTGTCAGCGACAATAGACTAAGTTTATGTCGAAAAACATAAAGATTGGTCAAATCAACCTGCAGCATGCCAAAGCTCCCTCCTACCTGTTGGCAGCGAGAATGACAAAGCTGCAGGATTTCCCCTATATCTTTCTGGTGCAAGAACCGTGGGTTCGATTTAACAGAATCTGTGGCATTGGATCAGTAAAGGGGGCTAGGATCTTCTACGACGAAAGATCCATAAGACCGAGAGCTTGCGTCCTGATGTCAAGACGGTTAGAGGCAACTATGCTGAGACAACATTGTTCCCAGGACTTAGCTACGGTCATCATACAATACCAAATAAGTGGCGAGAGTATCCTCCACCGACGCAAGAACTTAGGGATCTGGTGGCGTATGCAGAATCAAGTAGTCTCGAACTCTTAATAGGTTGCGATGCGAATGCTCAACATATTTGTTGGGACAGTAGCAAATGCAATCCAAGAGGAGAGAAGCTATTTGATTTCATCACTTCAGTTGGTCTTATGACTGCAAACGTAGGGTGCGAAGTAATTGACCTAACAATCTGTACCCCAAAATTGTTAGAGTTGATTACACACTGGCGAGTGCTAGACGAGGTCTCACTGTCAGATCACCGATATCTAGAATTCAATCTGACTATTGCGGACGAACAGTCTGCAGTACAAAGACGGAACCCTAGGCAAACGGATTGGGCAAAGTTCAATGAACTTCTTGGCAATACAGTACAGTTCTCTAGGCGACTAAGGACTCCTTTGGTGCTGGAAGATGAATTGAAAACTCTGAACGGCACACTTTTAGAGTGCTATGAAGAGGCTTGTCCTATTTCCCGAAGCCAAAGCGGTAAAACGGTTCCTTGGTGGAACCGAGAACTGCAAAAACTCAGGAAATCAACCAGGCGACTTCTAAATCGTGCTTGCAAAAGTAACAAGGACGAAGACTGGTTAAATTTCAGGAACTCACAACGTGAATATAAGAGGCTCGTGAGGTGCTCGAAACGAGATTCCTTTAGAGCGCACTGTGAGGAACTGGAAGGCGAAAGGGAGACTTCAAGGCTGTGCAGAGTCCTCAAAAGGGATGAGTCGGCCAAGTTGGATTCTCTTAGAAAACCCGCCGGTACTTTCACGAGCTCCAGGCTCACGAGACCCTCCTGGAAGTGCACCACCCGGGAGAACGGGTGAGAGAAGTGGCAGGGGGAGAGTTGACGGTTCTTGCAACCCCTTCAACACGCAAGCGTTGCAAGGGGAACTGGAACACTGCGAAAGCGGTTGTTACCCATGAAAAGGTGGAAGCTGCCATACTGTCCTTTGAACATTTCAAAGCACCTGGCATGGATGGCATCTATCCGGCAATGCTAAAGGAGGGTATGGAGCATTTCGAGCGACCTCTAACAAATATTTTTCGAGGATGTCGTGCTCTGGGCTACGTGCCTTCTTCTTGGCAACAGGTTAAGGTAGTTTTCATACCGAAACCTGGGAAAGATGACTATTCTAATCCAAAGAACTTCAGACAGATCAGCTTGACTTCATTCTTGCTGAGAGGTTTGGAGAGACTGGTGGAGCGTCATATTCGTGGAAACGCACTTAGGTCACACCCACTTAGTGAAAACCAACATGCTTACCAACGTGGAAAGTCCTGTGAGTCTGCTCTTCATTCTTTGGTCACAAAGATAGAGGATGCAACTTTGAATGGTGAGTACGCGATGGGGGTGTTCGTGTACATTGAAGGGGCTTTTGACTGTGCGCCTTTTCAAAAACTTTGTGATGCCGCCAGAGCGCATGGTGTTGATGATGCTTTAATTAAGTGGATCCATGCTATGCTAACGCAAAGGTTGTTGTGCGCTGAGGTAGGGGTCGATCGCTACCTGACTACAGAAGCGACGAAGGGCTGCCCCCAAGGAGGTGTGCTTTCGCCGCTTCTGTGGAGTATGCTAATCGACTCACTGCTTTGCGAACTGCAAAATTTGCCAATACACGCTCAAGCTTATGCTGATGACGTGGCTGTACTTGCTGTTGATCGGGATCTTGGAACGGCGTGTAGGAACATACAGCGTGCCGTTGATTTGATAGACAGCTGGTGCCTTAGACATGGTTTGTCAGTTAATCCAAATAAAACCACAATGGTTTTATTCACAAAAAGGAGAAAACTGGATAGACTTTTTCTCCCTGAGATGAGGGGTATTACCCTTCAACTCTCCGAAGAAGTGAAATATCTGGGGGTCACTCTAGATAAAAAACTTCTTTGGAACAAACATGTAGAGGTAAAGATGAAACGAGCTCTCACAGCTTATGGGCTGTGCAGACGGACCTTTGCCTCGACATGGGGACTCAGGCCTCATGTGGTAATGTGGATATACGTTGCCATCATTAGGCCGATGTTCGTATATGCATCCGTAGTGTGGTGGGTTAAGGTGAGACAAAAAGGTTTTCACCGTAAACTAGCTGCATTGCAAAGAACTGTTTGTCTGGGTATCATTGGTGCCATGAGCACGACATCCGGCGCAGCTCTGAATGCACTACTCAATTTGCAGCCCCTGGATATATTTATTCAAAACACTGCAATGAGAGCAGCTCATAGGCTAATTCGATTAGATCTATGGGAAAACAACGGATGTGGGGGGCACAGAGCATTGGAAGAGTTACTGGGAGGACTAAATCCAATTCTTACAATGCCTTCCGATTCTCGTGTCCCCATACATCTGTTTGGTAGAAGATATGTTGTTACCCTGAAGCGTTGAGAGGACTGGGAAGACCCAGAGGAATGCGTGGCGGGATATACGGAAGTCTTCTATACCGATGGCTCAAAAACAGAAGAGGGTTCTGGAGCCGGAGTCTACCTCTCGAATAAAAACGAGAAGTGGGTTTTTCCTTTGGGACAATATGCAACGCTTTTTCAAGCCGAAGTTTATGTGATCTTAAGGGTGGCAAACTGGGTGATTGACGAGCGGTTGAAGGGCAGGGGCATCGCAATCTGCAGTGACAGTCAAGCTGCACTGAGGGTATTGAGCAGTCCTTTGATCACCTCGAAAATCGTTTAGGAATTCAGAAACCGTTTGAACTCTATGTCTAGATTCAATACGGTGGAACTACTCTGGGTACCTGGTCACTGTGGCATAGAGGGAAATGAAATCTCGGACGCTTTAGCGAAAGAGGGGTCAATCTCCCCTATGCCGGGACCGGAGCCAGCAATTGGGGTACCAGTAGCATTGGCTAAATCTGTTTTCAAAAACTGGGAACAAGTTTCCCATAACGACAGGTGGCAGACCTTAAATGCTGCTCGACACACCAAACTTTTCCTGCCAGAACCCAACATACGTACCGCAAAGTTTATCCTGTCGAAAAGCAGGAGGACTTGCAGGTGTATTGTGGGCATTCTGACAAGCCATAATTCACTAGCTGGGCATATGTTCAGAATAGGAATTACCGAAGATGATACGTGTCCCTCCCCTCCCGTAATGAGGAAGCGGAATCCACGGAGCATTTCCTATCTGAATGCCCCGCCTATGGACGCATTAGGCATCAGATCTTTGGTGCCGATTTCCTCCAATTGCCACGGGTAGCATCACAACCACTAACGGAAATCCTGCGATACGTTAACGAATCCGGAATATTCCGTTAGACGGGGGAGGCGAGTACAATGGGCCAATACGGACTGAGTGCTAAGAAGCTGTAGCTTCTCCCCCACCATACACACACACACACACACACATCCGATATTGACTAATGACGCTAAACATGGCCGGGCTCCAGGAAATGGACGATGAACCTGTTATTGAGTTGATGTCTGCACTATGAGAAATTTCACTTTATACCTGCAGCATGGTAATATTGTTACTTATTGATTTATGTATTCCAATATTTAAAAATATTTAAGCGGACATTTGCCTCATTAGTAGCACTAGCATATAACATATATGTATACAGACATGTCGGGCACAATAGTTCCTTAAGGACGCGGTGCGGCTTCCCCTTAACAGAATAATATATGAAGTTAGAATATTCACTTTCGCGTGCTACTTTGTCCTATTATAATTTTGTTATTAATAGCGCGATTTCCACCAAACTATGCTATGTTACTGATTGTTGTGCATTAAATGTCAGAACTGAATTGAAAAGTACTAACCGAGACCACTTAATACCCCACATAAATATATTCGATCAAAAAATTGAAATCCCCCTTGTGCATGAATGGAGAACCCCCTATAAACGATGTAGAACGATGTAGCTCACTGCATTCGTGGACGTCCAAAACTCCTACCTTCCCATCAAATTTGTTGTTATTGGGAAAAGAGTTTCTGAGAAAAGACATTAGCCGGTTTTCTTAGGGTTTTGTTTTATAGAAAACTTTAAAAATTGTTGTGTGTTGGAGAAAAAGTAGTGGTAAACAATCATCGTCAATCCACTAATATAATAACGGCAGGCGTGACATCTTCAGTACAGACTGAAATCTTTTTGATTTTCCAAAAGTCGATCAACCAATTTGTATAAATATCCCCCGCCATCCATGAACACCTGCCAAATAATTGACGGGTAGATAATTTATTCACTGAAAACAATGGGATTTGCTCCTTCTTCTTATTATTGAAGAATTCAACTTATTTGACATGTTGGCTCCGATCGGTAAATTTAATCTTTCTTTGCTATGCTTTCCGTCAAAACATTTATCTCCTTTCAGCCCTAAAGTCCTATTTGGCAAGCGCTGGTAAATAAGTCAAAATACCGGGAGCTAGATGCTCTAGAGGTTTTCTGTTCATCTTATGTGAAAAACTACCGATTGATACGAAATTTGGCAAGAATGTGGGAACTGTGAACATATGTACATGCAGTGGGTTACATCCTTTTACGCTGAATTTAAGGGGGTGTCCACATATGTATGTACACGAAAAGGGGGGAATGTGATATCGTTTCCACCAAATATGGTCGCATGGGGTGTTAAATGGAAGGTCTCAATTAGTACTACCCGCAACCAGTCTTAGTCTTGATATTTGTTGAAAACTAGTCGGAGAACAAGAACTATAAAATGCTAATTTCTTCAACGGACACATTCTCAGAAACTGCTCAACCGAAAATTCTACCTATATCTGCCCAAACTAAGTTAATAATAGTATATTATGTTTTTGAAAAGTTGAGGTTTCAAGGAACGTCACAACATCATTTTTAAAACAAATAAAGGTGGTCAAAGGGTAGTGTAGGTCCCAGGGCGAAACGTGGATTGGTACCCACGATGGAGCATACAACCTGGGAAATGCCTGCTGAACCAACACCAATAGCTCTACTACCAAACCCTATCTCCACCTCCACGTGGTGACCGCAGGGAACTCTTTCTTAACGAAAAGCTGCAGACGGAGAAGGATGAAGGCGAGTCTCCCGCGCCTAAAAGCGGGACAAATTGTACCAACTGGTCCTCCAGGTTGGGGGTTGGGTAGGGCTAACAACCCTACACGGAAAACAACTTGTTACGAAGCCACAACAGGAGCCTCGGACAGGACGGACCCGGCAACGACAATGGATGAACGATTTGCACATTTACTCATGGAACGTGCGATCCCTGTACAGAGATGAAGCTGAAGAGCAGCTAGCTGTCCCAATATAGGGCTGATATAACAGCGTTACAAGAGATGCGATGGACAGGGACCGGTTTCCTGGAGAAGAGCCACTACACCATATATTATAGCGGTCATCCAGTAAACCATGTGCTCGCAGTAGGTTTCTTAGTCAGCCAAAAAATGAAACCTGCTGTTATCGGCTTTGAAAACGTAAGCGAACGGCTATGCACTCTGCGCTTGCGAGGCAAGCAGAGTCGAAGAAGGATACCTTCTAGGAGGCAGTAGGACGAACCCTCGAAGCCTGTCCCAGATATGATATCAAAATCATACTTGGGGATTTTAACAGCCAAGTAGGGAAGGAGCCCGTATTCAGGCGATACGTTGGCTCCCATAGCTTACACGAAAAAACAAATGATAACGGACTGCGGATTATTCAATTAGCAGGGTCACACGAAATGGTTGTTGGAAGTACCTGGTTTGCGCGGAAAGCGGTTCACAAACATACGTGGGTCTCCCCAGACGGGGCTTTCGACCAAATTGACCACGTGCTGATCGAACGCCGCCACCTCTCAGCCTTGATGAATGTCAGAACATATAGGGGGTCCAATATAGACTCGGATTACTATCTCGTTGGCATGGTGCTCCGAGCTCGAATAACAATACCACCTAGAATCCCCTTTGACAATCAGGTGAGAGTGAACGCTGGAGCCATCCACAACACAACCCTCCGCGACACCTATAAGAATGGGAAATGGATGCCGCAATAACCGCAGTCAACAGAGGACCTGGAGATGAAACATCAACAAATGATCTTCACAATCACCTGAAGAACGATCATGGATACGGCCACAAGCATACTTGGCCCCAGCCGCAAAAGGAGTCGGAATGGCTGGTTTGACGATGAATGTAAGCTAGCAACGGAACGGAAGAATGCCGCATACCAAGTAATGTTCCATTCTCAAAGAACGCGGGCACGCGCAGAGACTTATCACGAACTACGTCGAGCAGAGAAGCGACTTCACAGACGGAAAAAGAAAGCTTGGGAGAACCAACAAGTCTGTGAACTAGAAAAGTACAGGGAGCAACCGCACCAGGCGCGGAAGTTTCACCAGCAAGTCAGCAGGATGAAGCCCTATACACCACTATGCTCATCCTGCCGAGACAAAGAGGGAAATCTGATTTCTGACAGAATGGGCATATTGGAGCGATGGGTTGAGTACTTTGATGAGCTACTGAACAACCAGAACATCGGCGAGTTGGAGGTCCCGCCAACTGTAGACCACGGACAAATACTGCCACCACCATGTATAGGAGAAACAGTCCGTTCAATTCATCGACTTAAAAATCATAAGTCGCCAGGAGCCCATGGAATTACAGCCGAATTGGTTAAATATGCAGACGACCAGTTACACCAAGTGGTTCATCAACTTGTGCTCAAGGTATGGGACAGCGAATCAATGCCTGACGATTGACAACGAGGCATTATCTGTCTCATACATAAAAAGGGAGATATCACATAGTGCAGCAATTATAGAGGTATCACGTTGCTGAGTACCATCTATAAGATATTCTCCTCTATCTTGCTAGGCCGGATAGCCCCATATGCCCAGAACATCATTGGCCCATACCAAAGAGGCTTCATTCCAGGAAAATCAGCAACAGATCAGATTTTCTCTCTGCAGCAAGCGATGGAAAAACTGTTTGAATATGGACAACAGTTGCACCATCTGTTCATCGACTTTAAAGCCGCCTATGATAGCATAGCCTGGGTAAAACTGTACACGGCCATGAGAGAATTCGTTATCCCGACGAAATTAATAAGACTGACTAGGCTGACCCTGACCAATGTGCGAGGCCAGATAAAAACAGCAGGATCACTCTCAAGACCATTCGACTTCAACAACGGTCTACGACAAGGGGATGCCCTATCATGCGTCCTGTTTAACCTGGCCCTCGAGGAAGTGATCCGTGATGTTGAGGTAAATGCAAGAGGTCCGATTCTCTTTAAATCCACCCAACTACTGGCCTATGCTGATGATATCGACATCATGGGAAGAACCACCCGAGACGTACAAACTGCCTTCATCCAAATCGACCAGACGGCGATCGGCGCGAGATCTTGGGCTGCACATCAATGAAGGTAAGACCAAATATATGGTGGGAACGTCAGCACCGAAGACGAATCAACCAACAACATCAAACCGCACTGGTCAAACACGAAGAAGAATAAGGATAGGAGAATACAACTTTGAGACCGTTGACAATTTCTCCTATCTAGGGTCGAAAATCACAACCGATAACAGCTATGATGATGAAATCCGCGTACGGTTGTTGTCAGCCAACAGAGCCTATTTCAGCTTACAAAGACTGTTCCGCTCGAAACGTCTCACCATAGGGTCAAAACTCTTACTGTACAAGACAATGATCTTGCCAGTCCTCATGTATTCCTCGGAAACTTGGGTTCTTAGCAAGAAAAATTGCGAACTCTTCGCCGCGTTCGAGAGAAGAATCCTCCGAAGAATTTTTGGCCCCCTACATGAGGATGGACGATTCTGTAGCCTACACAATGACGAAATCTATGAGCGATACCATGACCGTCCGGTTGTGGATAAAATCCCGCTCAATAGGTTACGGTGGGCGGGTGACTTAATCCGTATGGATGAGGGTGATCCAGTCCGGAAAGTCTATAAGGGCAATATCTATGGTGGAAAAAGAAGACGAGGCAGACTCTGCCTGAGACGGAACGATGGCGTAGGTCAAGACGCCAGACAGCTTTTAGGGATATCGAATTGATGGACCTCGGCGCAAAACCGGGATGTCTGGAATTCCTTGTTGCACGCCTAGACCGGATACCGGTTGTTGCGCCGTTGATGATGATGAAAGGTGAAACCGAAGGGATACCTTCAGATTTAGTTAAGAAACTTTCAAAAATGTGTGATGGATATGAGTTACATTTACAATTTTGATGAGACTGGTTTATTTGATAAAGCAACACCTGAGAAGACATTGTATTTGAAGAATGAAAAATGCTTTGGTGGGAAATTGGCGAAAGAGAGATTGACGGTAGCTGTGCCCTGCAATCCGCTAGATGATAAAGAACCTTTGTTAAATATCGATAGGATGTTTCAAATTGATCAACAGTCAATGTTCACTGTGGCGAAGTAACAGAACAGCCGGGATGATTTCGAAATTCTTTGATGACCTGACGACATCGCATCTGAGCTCTGGCAAGGGAAGAGCTGGGACCCAACACGGTGGCCCAGTGAATTCTTTAATCGGGTTATTTAGGAAGGGAGAACACCATCTGACTGGCAAGAAAGTACCACTGTTCCAATATGGAAAAAGAAAGGTAGTCCAGCAGAATGTTCAAATTACCCTCCGATCCGGTTACTTCGCCATACCATGAAGATTTTTGAATGCATTCTTGACAACCGTATTCGCGAAATCGTTGAAATAACCGTGAATCAAGCCAGATTTGTCAAAAACTCCGGAACTACTGACGCAATACACGCTGCGCGGTTGCTCATGGAGAAACACCGTGAGAAGCATCGCCATCTTTACATTGCCTTTCTGGATCTAGGGAAAGCGTTTGACCGTGTGCCACACGAACTCATCTGGTATGCTTTACGACAACACTTCGTGCCAGAAGAACTCGTGCGCTGGATTCAATTGCTCAACCACGATCCGAAAAGTAAAGTTCGAAGTATGGCGGGTGTATCAAAACCGCTTCGTGTCTCAGTTGGAGTTCATCAAGGAAGCGCCCTCTCACCACTCCTCTGTGTTCTTGTTATGGACACCGTCACACGGGATATCCAACGTCCAGCGCCCTACACACTGCTTTATGCAGATGATGTTTTCCTAGCATCTGATAGCAAAAATGATCTTGAGCAACTTGTACAAAAATGGAATGATCGCCTCATGCAACACGGTCTCAGATTGAATTTAAACAAAACTGAATTTTTGACGATCGATCCCCATGAAACAGGCACAATCACTGTCAGGGGCTGTGATCTGCCCAGAACTGAGCGATTTAAATACCTCGGGTCAACGCTATCGGCCAATGGAGAACTGCGTTATGAAATTGCTTCATGCATTAATGCAACCTGGATGAAGTGGCGTTCCGCAACTGGTGTTCTTTGTGATCGACGTATCAACGAACGTCTCAAATCTAAAATTTACCGGAATGTGGTCCGTCCTGTCGCTCTCTATGGTTCTGAGTGTTGGCCGACTATAAAAGGCAATGAACGACGTCTTGCGGTAATGGAGACGAAGATGCAACGTTGGACTAGTGGCGACACACGTTTAGATCACATTCGAAATGAGGATATCCGCGATCGTTATGGGGTTTCACCGATCGTGGAAAAGTTGCGAGCGAGGCGTCTTCGATGGTATGGTCACGCAATTCGTGCCAACGAGAATTCACTTGCCAAGATAGGTCTGAACATCGAAGTCGATGGTAAACGACCAAAAGGCAGACCTAAGCAACGGTGGCTTGATACGCTTGTTTTTAGTTGAAGACTGCATGGAACGAAGTAATAAACGGGAATACACTTAAAAACTGTTTCAAACAAAGTGAATTTCATTTCCCGTCAAGTTCATAATCGATGAAACGATTCGTTGATATGGATGATGACATCTTGACATTCGAACCATGGGCCTCAAACCGGAAAAATGAATTTCTCGACTCACTCGATGTTTTCAAAGAAGAAGATGAAATCCCCATATTTTCAAGATAATGGAGTTGATGATACAGACGATTCTCTTAATTTTTTTGCAATTAATAACGGTTTAGGTGACCGATTTGGAAAAAAGTAACCAAAGATTCACAAATGTCATTATTTCAAAAGAACAAGTGTCAAAAAAAATGATTTTTTTGGCTATGCATACTCTAAGTTTCATTTTGTATTCTTTATTTCTTTGTGTGCACTGTTGATTAAAAAGTACAAACATATTATGCTTATGTATAGTTTCAAAAAGCAAAAAAGACGGCAACGGTTTCGTACCAGGGCAGAGGCAACTCATCAGACGCTGCCCCACCTCTGCCCTGGGAGCAACGTGACCAAAGTGGCTCGCAAATATATATTATAAATATATAATTCGCAAAACACGACAAGGGTGCGAATTATATCCAGCGTAAATCCGCCCGTAGTTCGGACCAAAGCTTGGTCGGAGCTAGACACTTTTTTTAGGAATTTAGGAGTCCTAAGTCTGCATCCACTTGATGCCAGACCAGACCAAATGGAGAGTAACTTGCTTCCATTCTTTATGGTTTGGTCCGGCATCAAGTAGATGCGGACTTAAGAAATGCAATGAACAACATCAATTTGAGACTGTTCTGTGCTACTGATCTTTGTGTGTTTCTATATGGGAGTAGCACATGGAAAGTGAACACTACTGTTATCCAAAAGCTCCAAGCTTTCGTTAATACCTGTCTACGTCGTATCATCGGGGTACGCTGGCCTGCCACTATCTCAAAGGAACAACTTGGTCGGCACACAGGCTTGGCACTCATATGCATTGTGATCGGAAGATTGAAGTGGCAGTAGATACATCACACATTAAGGAGGGGAGGGCAATTGTATTGCGGGCTACACCATGTAGTGGAATCCATCTTGGGAGGGCGGACGAATGGGTTACCCCAAGGGCATGTAGTGTAGAACAGTAGAGGAAAAGTGCGAGCGTCTCGGGAAGTTGTGGAGGTGCTGGAGCGCATTTCAGATCACCGTGAGCGATGGAGTGTAAGTGTGGTTGACGCGCTATACCCCACCAAGGGTCGAACCATATATACTAGCCACTACTAACAAAAAGACGCAAGCAAGTTAAAATACCGTCAATATTCCGTCATATATTGCCAAATAAAACATATGCAGGGTGCGGCAGCATAACTTCCTTTTTTAAAATGCGCGCCACTCAGTTAGTTGATGTCATAGCGGAGCGCTAGTGGTCTCGTTCAAGAGGGGATACTGTAAAGTTTTGTCCCGACACGGTTCAGTCGCCATCATGTATTGGAATAGTGAGGAGCGTGCCTTTGCCGTTGAGATTTACTTTTCAAGCGGATGTTCGGTTGTTGCAACACAGCGTGCATTTCGGTATCACTTTAATTTAGCCCCGTTGGCTCCCGTCCCAGACCGCAAATCAATTGTTACATGGGTCACTACATTCAGACAAACTGCAAGTGTGACAAAAGGAAGAACTGGAGTCCCTCGGCCCGTTAGATCACCTGAGAACATTGAAGCAGTGAGAGCGTCAATGTTGCGCAAACACGCATCTGCTCTTGGACTATCCGATCGTTGTGTGAGAAGATTTCTTCGTGATGATCTTCATTTTCATCCGTATAAGATGGCGATAGTGCAGGAACTTTCAGAACGTGACTTCAATTCTCCAGAGCGCCTTATCTCAATTAGAGGCGATTTGGAATGGCCGGCACGCTCTCCCGATCTGTGCCCTTGTGATTTTTTTCTATGGGGTTTTTTGAAATCCCGTGTTTATGTGAACCGTCCAAGAACCCTACAAGATTTGAAGACCAAGATCCAAGAAGAAATTGCCAACATAACACCTGCTATGCTAACAAGAGTCATGACAAACGCCAGAAATCGGTTTACGCAATGTATGGAGAATGGGGGACGTCACCTAACAGATTTGATCTTCAAAACAATGTAAATAAAAACTTTAGACATGTACCTACATTATAAATATCTTCCGATGCATACAATAGTTTTTATTGAGTTTTGAAAAAAGGAAGTTATGCTGCCGCACCCTGTATATGTACATACATATTAAAGACAAATATTGTGCTTATCCAAAACAAACAAACATTACCTACTACCGTATACCGATGCTTACATACATATATGCACGCATTTAAATCGATTTAATTTTTTAATTTCTTCACGCATTTCCCCTTTACTCTGCGCGCGAAAGCATATATACGTACACACATACATATAACATATATATACTTGATAATGATACTCAAATAATCAAAAATAGCTTAAAAAGAAAAGGGAAAATTTTTCCATGAACATCGCCGTTCATATAAGTTCACTTTATACATATAATGATGACATCATATACGTTCTAGATTGTAATAAATTTACTAGAAATGCAAAATTTTCAACTTCTGGTACGTTGTTAATAATAGTTAATAATTGCGTTCAAACTTTATTATGCTGTATATTATTCTCTATATTGCTACCAAATTCTATACTTTTTAACTTTACTTGAGCAGATATTGAAATGGGATGTCCTTTGAGGCCTAGATTTGATGATGATTTTTATTTCAGATTTTTCGGTTGAATAGGTTCTGAGAACGAAGCCTTCTTTCACTTTTTAGAGCACACATTGTGAGCCCTTAATCCCCTTATCTTTCACCCAATATCAGAAATAAAATCAGATTCGAAAAGTACTAACCGACTACCCTACATGACTATATTCTGTGAAAAAAAAAATATACACGCCACTTTCGCATGCATTTAAAGAGACACACAGACCACATCTTCTCACCAAATTTCATTACAATTGGTTCAGCCGTTTCCGAATAAGTCGGGTGTGACAGACCGACAGACAACGCATCGAGAGCTGCCAAAATTCTGCTTCACTACCGATCCCGTTAATTCTATTTCGGGCCATAACTACATGTGTTTGCGCTTTCTTCTTCGGGTTCACGGTTGGGTCAAAAGAGCTGGAGAAGTTGGGATAGCATACTTAATACTATAATCTATAATCTATATTACTACAAATTTTTATAACTTTAGGATAAACCTAAGGGGGCTTTCTAGTCAATTTCCTCAAAATTTAGTAGTACATTATTATTAACTTAATTTGAGCAGAGGCAGAGACGGCTTCATAATTTTTCTCGGATTTTTGGGTTGGGTAATTTCTGAAAAGTCTGTTAAAGAAACCACCTTCGACCCCCGCACACCCCGCCTTTCCGAAAAATTCCAAAACTAAGACTGGCATTGAACTACCAATCAAGACCTTTCATTTGATAACCAACATGACTATATTTGGTGAAAAAAAATTTTACACCCCCGTTTCGTATGTATGAGGACCCCTCTCCCTTACTCTCAACGTAGAAAGATGGAACTAACTGCATGTCTGGACGTTCACAGTTGCCACCTTTTCACCAAATCGTGTCAATCAGCCGTGCGTGTGACAGACAGACGGGCAGACTGACATTGAACCGATTTTAATAAGGTTTTGTTTTACAAGCAAAACCCCAAAAAACGGTCATTTTTAACATAAAATTTTAATTTTATGCTTTATCTCCAGAATAAATCGAAAATCATCATTTCTGAGAAATCTAAATTTAAAAAAACTTTACTAATTGCCCCCTGAGTGTTTTCCCCAAACTTACAAAATACGCTTCGACTACTTAGAGCAATTCGACTTAGAGGTTCAATTTTGTATAGGAAATTGATGACAAAATAATTCGGCATAGAGCGATTTCGCAATAGAGAGATTTGACTGTATAAAGCTTCGGATACGCTCATTCTTAAGTACACTTATATAGATGCAAAACGCCAAGCAGCAACTAACAATTCGCTAAACGAGTATGCAATCAAAAGCACAAAACAACAAATAAATAGAATCATAAACGCCTTTTTCGATAAATTTCATTCGACGGTAGAGCTTGAAACTTTGTTGAACATATTTCGGGGCTCAATCATAAAAAGCAGAAATATTCTTTGTGATTTATAGTTGTGATGTAAAAGAACTGGTTCTTACTTCAAAATACGTCAACCAAGATACAATTTGGCAAATACCAATATCTTATTGTAAACAAATCGGGTTTGCGATCAACCAACAGAAATATACTCAAGCTCTTCTCAAATTTGCTTTTCTGATTTTCAAATCTTTATAATGTACGTATACGTATATGCATGTTTCCATTTTACTGAAAACTATCGTTGAAACGTACCAAAAACTAAGCAGCAGAGTTAATAAAAGTTAAACATTTCACAATTTCGTATAAAATTTTTAAATTATCTATTCACTGGCATTGCTAACAACCAAATTCTAGGAATATCCGTTCTTGTATACATATAGTATGTTACTAATTCGATAATCACATATTCAGGTGTTACAACACTATTAAACGGAGAAACGGGAGTTTTTCTGAAAACTATTATTGCCAAATCTTTTTTTGTACTTTATAGATTATGTTGCTGACTACAGACTTCAAAAATAATAAAACATAACTGCATCTGCCTTTTAATTTAAAGTGCAGTTTTCTATTTCACAAGCATTACAACAGACTGCGACTGAAAGCCTTACCATCAGTGTTTTGTATATTACTCAAATATCACTGAACCAGTCAACTGAAAACATAAACTTGTTAGTAAATAATATCGAGGCGTTATAAATCCTTTTCGAGCAGGATATCTGTGTATACTATATATTTCCTTTTAACTCCTTCGTAGAGTATAGGGTATCCATACAATCTTCGTCTGATTGCCGTTTTTCATTCCTATTTGTTCTTCAATGAGACTGTGCCCCAGTTCATTAAGCCTGCAGAGACAGAACCGGGATTTGAACACGGGGTTACAAGATCGAAAGGGTATCCCTCAATTAGTTCAGTCAGTGTATTGTTGACCAACACATAACCTAGTCAGACAATAAATTAATAAGAACTTTGAATCTTATAACATAAGCTTAAAGTATATTGTATGTTCACATGGAACTTCTTCACCTCCACCCTAGCCAAGGCACCATAAACAACGCCATCGACAAGGAGAAGAAAAAGTAGAAATTTACATTTTGACTTACATATGTCTCTCATGTGAAAGGTATCAGCTTCTCCACAATGCCTGTCTGTGAAGTGGCAGTGGATAGATCACACATTAAGGAGGGGCGACAATTGCAACCATGAAAATATCAAATCGAAATTCCAAGTTATAATCCCTCACATCCTTAAACGAGTTTTTCTCAAAATGTGTAAAACAAAACTTTATTAAAATCGTTTTTGAGACCTTTGTTGATACGCCTATCACAAAGAACACCAGTTGTGGAACGCCACATTATTCAGGTTGCGCTAATGCGTGAAGCAATTTCATAACCCAGTTCACCATTGGCTGATAGTATTGATCAGGAATAGTTAGATCGCTCAGTCCTGGGCAGGTGACTGCCACTGGTTCGACGATGAATGTAAGCTAGCAATATATAGCATATCCATATCCAGTAATGTTAGATACACAAAGGACGCGTTACATCCTCACATACTCCGTCGAGCGGAGAAGCGACTTCACAGACGGAAAAAGAAAGCCTGGGAGAACCAACAGGTCTGTGAACTCGAAAAGTACAGGGAGCAACCGCACAAACCGCGGAAGTTTTACCAACAAGTCAACAGTATGAAAGGGGGATATCACCAGTGCAGCAATTATAGAGGTATCACGTTGCTGAGTACCATCTATAAGATATTCTCCTCTATCTTGCTAGGTCGGACAGCCCCTTACAACCAGAACATCATTGGCCTATACCAAAAAGGCTTCACTCCAGGCAAATCAGCAACAGATCAGATTTTCTCTCTGCGGCAAGCGGTGGAAAAACTATTAGAATATGGGCATCAGTTGCACCATCTCTTCATCGACTTTAAGGTCGCTTATGATAGTATAGCCAGGGTGAAACTGTACACAGTAATGAAAAAATTCGGTATCCCAATGAAAGTGATAAGACTGACTAGGCCAGGATCGAGCCAATATGCGACATGCCGACATCAACAACGGTCTAAGACGACAATAACGTGGCTCTGGAAAAAGTGACCCGTGATGCTGAGGTAAATGCAAGAGGTACGATCCTCTTTAAGTCCACCCAACTATTGACATATGCTGACGATATCGACATCATAGGAACAACAACCTGAGATGTACAAACTGCCTTCATCCAGATCGAGCACGCGGCCCGAGATCTCGGGCTGCACATAAATGAAGGCAAGACGAAGTACATGGTGGCAACGTCAGCGCCAAAACCAACCAACCAACAACATCAAACTGCGCACGATTGTTGGCAGCGAACAGAGCCTATTTCAGCTTACAAAAACCATTACATTCGAAACATCAAAGCTCTCTCTCTCTATACAAGACAATGATCTTGTCAGTCCTCATGTATTCCTCGGAGACTTGGGTTGTTATTAAGGTAGGTCTAGACCAGATACCGGTTGTTGCGCCGTTCATGATGATGTTGACTGCCACTGACAGTGATAGGGGTCAGTTTCATCTGGATTGGTCGTCAAAAAATCAGTTTTGTTCAGTTCAATCTGAGACCATGCTGCATGGGACGATCATTCCATTCGCGAATGAGTTGCTCAAGATTTTGCTATGGGACACTAGGAAAACAGCTCCTGCATTAATGTCGCGAAAGACAGTCGCCCAAAGGTCCTCCATTAGGTTTCTGCCTAGTGAATAACTGACAATGGGTTCCTGAAGTCGCCCTTTCACAATGTGGTAAACGATATGGAATATTGCACTGGAAGAAAACTAAATATAACGATTGATCCTAGGAATAGATATCTGATTGACGTGCTCTTATGGTAGCCCAACTCGCCTACCACTTACCACTCAATCGTTCATTTAAGAATAAGTCCCAGAACCCTTTTATTTCACTCCTAAACACTGGCTAAAGTAAATTTGAATCACATTTGGCGTTAAATGGGCCAGTTTTGAAACGCCTAATGCCAATTATCGACAGTAACATTGAGCCGTGTGACTTTTCCTAGAAACTGACAGCAAAAATATATTCAAGATGTTGAGTTTATTTCTTATATTTTCACTCAATTGATAATATCGCACCAAACTTCCGTTCCAATGCATTTTACGATATTGCAAGCAAACTGAGTGGAACCTTTTCTGCTCGCATCCGGTGCAATGCGCTTTTATCTAATTACTAATACTTTGATTGTAATAAATGATTCATTCATTTCATTTATTTGCATTTGGCGTGATAAGAGAGAGTGGCTCTTATATTCTATCCGAGTATTTTAGCCGCGGGTTCCATTGTACAAGAGGAGCTATAATGGGCGATCTCCACGGAACGGTTGGATGCCATTATGATGCACAAAAGAACGTTTTACAGAGTAAATTAGAATTTCAATATCAACCAAGAAAACTGAAAAACGGTGGCACGTTTTGTTGACATGGGTAATTGGACCATGTTAATATTTATTAGAAAACTAAAGTAAAAATTCAAGGCTCAAAATGATTACAAGAAATGATAGCAAGTTGTTGCACTTTAATGGCGGTTGTGGATATGCATACTGCTATTTATTTGAGAACCCAATAATCATGAAATCAATCTATGATAAATATCCTAAAAAGGAAGTAGATTAGAAAGTAATATACAATAAATCGAAAGCTGTAGCTTCTAATGCGGCGTCTTTGAATTGTCAAAGTCGGGTATCGAAATAGAAACCGTTCTGCGGCAAATCATCATGCCGCCAGTAGGCAGAAATTTCTTCGATAAGATACGTTCGAACCCATTGTCCTTCTCTCGCCAGAGCTTCAATCGGGGTAATCGCTGATTGTTCGGGGAAAGAAAGGGATATCTATATTCTTGCCATCACTTCTCCGATGTTATATATCTTGGTTGCTGCACCCTCCTAAATACTTGAGCATAGGCGTGGAACGTATTATTTCTGTTGTTTGATCTTCATAGACATGCCCTTACTCCGCTTAGTAATAAGTACTACTTCTGTTTTATGTTCTGAGAGCGACAGGCCCGCCTTCTCCAACCAGGACTTATTGCCGTAGACTGTTTCATTCGGGTGAATCTCGAGCTTATCAAGCATGCGTTCTAAGAATTTCAAACCACTGTCGTCCGCGAAGCCAATGTTTGCTATGAAGGTAAACTGATATAAAGTCGGCACCCCGTTATACATAATTGTCCGCAAGAGCAGTCCTAGGGCGGATCATTGTGTAGCCTATCGATTAAAAATGATGCTCGCAAGACGCAAATTTGTCCAAAAGTTTGTTTAGCTTGCGAATGAGTATTAGCCCCTCCCTCTGTCTCTTCCGTTTATGGGAAACGCTCCTTTCTTACAACATGCGGTAAATACCTCGACAAACATATTTGGCGGTATCTTGACTGCTGTCTTAAGAACTTTCTTTGGGATGCTAGCCAGGAGCGTATTTCCTCTTCCCATTCTTAACTTCATTCAATACCTCCATTACCCTCCTTTCAATTTCCTAGACCAACATCCACTAATTTTGAAATATTAACTTTAAAAGGAGGATTTTTAGTTTCAATTCTGCTTATGAAACTCTCTCACCTTTTAACTTCTAACGAAACCCTAAAATTCATTTAAATATTTCATGGTTAATAAAGAAATTTCCTAGCATTTCCAAAACGGCCATTAACCTTTATGCTGTTTTTTGAAAATAAATTTAATCATGTTCCCTAAAAAGAAATGCATTCCTAACGCTTATTTCTAGCTAAAGCGAAATTTTGTGAGCGCAAATGCGGACTTAGCGGATCTATATTTGGGTAGATGATGACTCGATGAAGAACGGCTGAGCCGCTGCTTGGGGAGTGCAATGGGAAGGTAAACCACACATAACTTAGTTCCCTTGTTTGCTGTTGAGCAGTCTCCATGTTAAACCATTAACAAGTTTTACTCTATTCTTAGGGAAATTGAGCACTGTCGACAGCGGTCAAGTTGTGAAAGTCTAGGCATTGACTTTTTCTTATAATCTTCTGAATAATTTTCGGAAAAACCAGAGTCCCGTATCTCCATTGAATTTGCCCAACGGTGGTAGCGGTGGCATTGAAGAAAATCATGGAACTTTTCATATTGACAATCTACCTAGTGGTAATCGTAATAATCATCGTCAACAAGGAGGTTTTGTTCGTATGGGGTCTAAAACTAGCAATCAGCAAGATGGGACCATACGTAAACAGAATGCCTTTATCGGACCAAGAAACTTCCGGCTAAAAATTCTAAAATATATTATGGATAATGTTAATTCTGCGGTGCAAGAAGAGTGCGATATTTTCGTTTTTGCAGGGCGATTTGGAGAGACTGCCCAGAGTGCGTGCGTTCTTTGCTTTTTTTCTTGAGCGCACTTGAGGCTTTTATCCTGAAATTTCTTAAGCCGTGGATTAATTCCTAAAGGTTCGTAAAGTCCCGCAAAGGGGGGAGGGGGGGGGGGGGGTTTCGTATGAAAACAAACCTAAAGTAGAGAAAGGTACTTGCAGGGTACTTCGCCACAATGTCGTCATCGTTAAGAAGGACCATTGTATATGAGCCCCAAAACATTGCAGGAATTCTTTTCGGATTCGTCGAATACAGTTGTCAAAATTATTTTCACATAACGATATTCCAGTATTTAGTAATGGAATTTGGTGTTACGACCTGGCATTTTAGACAAACCTCTGTTTTCGAACGCCGGTTACCTATTAAAATTATGTTAAAAATCTCACTGGCTAAATGAAATCACGCGTGCGGATAAGACGTTATGTTTTTTTTTTGTTTTGATTTCTAGTTTTAACTTGCGCCTTATGTATTATATTCCGACGTTTATTTGTTTTGAGGTTCCGTATAAGGACACGTGAAGCTTTGCTAAATGACACGTGAGGAACTAAAGTGGGACTGTTTTGCTGACTGTTTCTTCTGGCTTTGAGTTATTCCTCAATTTGAGAGTTCCACCAAAAGTTCAGTACTCTTTTCTAGGAACAAGTACGCCTTGGGCGCACGACATGTTCACGTAGCTTTTCGACGATTTGGGTGGCCTTACAATTTGCACTACCTTCCAACATTGTGTTTTGCAGCAGAACCTCTTTCAAAGTCTCCTAATCAAACCAGTTTACTGCCCATCTTACAACTAATCATCTAAGACCAATTTATTTTTTTACATTGCCTGATTTTGTCTTGTTTGTTATTATGTCGTTGTGGCCACTGTGTGAATAGTTTTCACTAAAGTATAATACAACTGGAGATCCTTAGCTAAAGTGTCACCAGCAAATGTGATATCTATCACCACCCCATTTCTCACCAACAAGATTCAGACGGGAAAGAACTCAAGGCCCATACCCGGTAGAATATTTGTGTCCTGCATTGATTGTATTCCAGCTGGGACCGTAAAGCTTGGCGAATTTCCTCCCTCCTAGTAACCTCATCCGAGTCCTTGCATTCAATGACTATATGACTTTTACTCATTCCTATTTCTGCCGTTTCTTCCAGTGACGATTCAATTTTCTTCTGCAGGTTTTCTAGTTTTTCGCCCGGTTTACATTCAAATAATGAACCATACCTCCGACGTTCGCCTTATATCGTCCACACTTCATCTACACCTGCCTATCTATCCGCCTGTCTGCTTTTCCATTTCACTGCCTGTTAGCATATTTGTGGGTCACAGGCAATTTAGTCGGAAAATATTGCACATATAGACATGCAATTTGATGGAAATCGGTACCCCCATTTTAAAGAAGTTATACTAGAAGCCTGTAGCCTTCAGAGAGAGTCATCTTCAAATAACTTTATTCATTGCCATTTTCGAAGTCTACGCGCGATAAAGGACGAACACGGAGAGAGTGACAAGAAACGAGAAGCAACGAAACTACTAAGCTCCCCAAATCGACGCTTGCAGACAATTAGAAGTATATAATAATCGTTGGCGCAACAATCCATGTTGGATCAGGGCCTTGAAGTGTGTTAGAGCACTTCATTCAAGACCGTAACGGTACACTAGGAGGCAATGTGGTCAGCATTGCGCTCGCCCGAGATTATTACCCTGATTTGACTCAGGTACTCATTCACAGCTGAGTCGACTGGTGTCCGACGTCAAATCACGATACAAATTCCACTGCCACCAGCGAGATTTGAACCGCGACCTTCCGTACGACAGCCTTGCGCTCTAACCACTCAGCTATCCGGACACTATTAGACTAATTAGAAGTATGATCCAACGATATTTGGGATTTGAGTCCACTGACTATTCGTTGTGGAAAGCAGCACAGATCATCATCAATGACATAACAATCAGTATCCGGTCTACGCCTGCGTTAATAAGGAACTCCAAACATCCTGCTTTTGCGCAGACGTCCATTAAGCTAAACAGATTAATAGATCAATAATCAGGAAGACTCCGTGGAGGTCAGTCATACGGATTTCAGTTAAAATACAAAGTTAAAGCACAGCTCACTTCGAAGCAGTATTAATAGCAGCCAAACCCTAAATGTCACTTGACCATCCCCAAATGTCGAGTAAGCAGTAGAAGGATACTCGAATTAAATCTCACACACCTTAAATTAAAACAAGTCGGGAAATCGGAAGCTCGGCGCTTCAGGTATGAAAGGCTTTCTTTGCTTCTTCTGTGAGTATATGCATTTAACATGTCGGACTACTCACTTTAGTGTGATATTGGTATTTAGGACTTTGGGATGCAATGAATTTATATAATACAATACAGACAACTTTGAGCTACTGTAACTTTGTTAGTAATGGTATGATCTTGATAAAACTTGGGGATAACATGCTTCAATCCAACTCAAAAATCAACTTATATGAAATCTAGGGTTCAAAATATGCTCCATTGCGATATTAGTTCAAATAAACTTATTGTTAGTATATTAACAACTTTTTGAAATTGACGGCGGTAGCGTAGAAAAAAGTATCGCACATAATACTGTCAATTTCATGGAAATTCAAGAGAATAATTGACAATCGAGTGAAATATTAAATTCCATTGATGAAAGATCTACTTGTTCGCAGCCCTTTTTAAGGTTTTGTGTCCCCATACATGCAAAAGGGGGTTTACATTTTTTTTTTTAAAAATATAGTCATGTGAGGTATCAAATTAAAGGAATCAATTAGTACTTCCGATGCCAGTCTTATTTTCGAAAGGTGGAGAGGTCAGAAACTACTCAACCCAAAAATCTGAAAAAAAACAAGAAGCTTCCATTATATAGTGCCTAGACCTAGGCTCTGAAATACCCTGCATGCCGATATCTATTCAAATGAAGTTAATAATGGTATATTACTATAATTTTTAGTAGTAGACTGCGAAACCCCCCTTAAGTTCACCCTATAATCACGAAATTTTGGAGTGATGTATGATGTATGTGACGTGGCTATAATATAGAGCATGATCCTACCAAGAAATACTCCAAAGTTATAATGGGCCAAAATTGTCGCTTCTGTTCAAATTCAAGACTTTGAATGTCAGTATCACGCAAAACTAGATATTCTCACATAATATATCCATATAAAGTTGAAATTTATATCCATGTTTTTTTCAATTTTTGAAAGTGGTTATATATTAAGAAAAGAACTAGGTTTTCTTCCTTATTCTGTCAATTTTTTATTTTCCTTTTACATACAATCGTTTCATCACTCATCAGTGCTAATACCTAAAATTAGGTATTAGCACTGATAAAGGAGGCACGTGGCCTCCGAAACAATTGTAGTTATTTTCTTAATATATCCATATATTTCGTGAGTGCACATTTGTCCCATTAGTACCTAGTAATGGGACACATGTGCACTCAAATGTTTTTATGAAAGGATTACACAAAACCTTTCATACCTGAAGCGTCCAGCTTCCGGTATCCTGACTTGTTTGTATCTATTATAAGTGAACTTCTTCACATTTGCTAATAATGCTAGACTCCCAGTCTGAAGAGCATGAGGTTGACAATTATCAATACGGTCCTTTCCAAAATCAAATTATTTTTGTAAATATTTTTTTA
The DNA here is from genome assembly GCF_905115235.1 of Hermetia illucens. Taxonomy (NCBI): domain Eukaryota; kingdom Metazoa; phylum Arthropoda; class Insecta; order Diptera; family Stratiomyidae; genus Hermetia; species Hermetia illucens. The sequence continues at coordinate 90,839,512 of NC_051849.1, read as the reverse complement.
AAAATTAGAGGGCGATTCAAAACTTTTTAAAAAGTGTGAAATACCAAACGGGTGATCATACTTAGTACTTCATGAAATCGACCTTCAAGTGTAGTGTAATGCAAGAAGAGTCTTTTTTCAGCCTTTGCCAGTTCAGAAAGGCAGACGGCTCGTCTTGATCAGCTGTGTCATCTTGCTCGATCATAGACTTGATCTGGATCGAGTCGAGAGGCTTCCAAATCACCATCCCGTGTATCAAGTCATTGTTGCTGCTAAATGATTCATATCAGAATGATAAGAAGACAAATATATTATGGAATTATAGCAAATACTATTATAGTTTACGACTATTCTATTGTTAAATTAATTTAACAGCCGGGCTATTGGCCCATCGACTTCGATGTTCAGGCTAATGTTGGCAAGCGAATTTTCATCAGCACTCGCTCGTAATTTTTCTACGATCGGTGTAAGCCTATATCGATCACTGATGCCCTCTTTTCGGATATGATCACGACTTGCTACTCTGTTACACCAATGGTCCAATGCAACATATCTAACTCCATTATCGCGAGGCGTTGTCCGTTGTGTTTTGAAACTTCATTTATACATCGATCATAAAGAATGTCGATTGTGCAACACCACTTCACCCAAGCTGCGCTAAAACATCAAGGAATTTCATAACGCGGTTCACTGTTTGCTGATAATATTGATCCTACATATCTCAATCGCTCAGTTCTAGGCAGGTCGCTGCCATTGACAGTTATAGTGCCTGTTTCATTGTCTATTTTATTCAGATTCAACTTCGGACCGTGCTGGATTAGGTGGTCATTTTTGGACATGTTGCTCAAGATCAGCTTTGCTATGTAACGCTAAACACACAAAACATTATCTGGAGAGAGCAGTGTTTCGGGCGCTGGACTTTGGATGTCTCGTGTAACAGTATTCATAACAAGAACAAAAGGGAGTGGTGGGAGGGTGTTTAATTGATGAAAGCCGACAGAATCACGAATGTGTTTTGATACACCTGCCACACTTCAAACTTTACTTTTCGGATCGTGGTAGAGCAATTTAGATGAGATGAGTTTGTGTGGCACACGGTGAAACGCTTTCTCTATATCCAAGAACGCAGTGCAGAGAGGGTAATTCTTCTCACGGTGTTTCTCCATGAGTAACCGCGCAGCGTATATCACGCCAGTAGTTCCGCAGTTCTTGATAAACCCGGCTTGATTCATGGTTATTTGAACAATTTCGCGAATACGGTTGTTAAGAATGCGTCCAAAAATCTTCAAGTTGTTGAACAGAAACCGAGTCGGACGGTTATTTAACATTCTGCTGGACACCCTTCTTTTTCCATATTGGAAGGGTTATGCTTTCTTTACCAGTGACTATTTGTCAGTGACCATTTGTCAGATGTTCTACCCTACGCAATAATATGATTGAAGAACTCACTGGGCTCTTTGGGTCCCAGTCCATCGCCTTTCAGGACTCAATTACAATGTCTTCATGCCCCGCGAGTGTTTCATAGCTACCTTAGGGATCGTATTTTATGGGTGGCTTGATTTGCAAGACAGCAATCATTGGCCGATGTTTAGGTGCAATGGTCTGACTGACTTTTCAGTCAGTGTTAAAATATCGATGTCTTATGAAGTCGATTTGTGTTTTACTGTTCCCACACTATTAAATGTGGGAAGATGAGACAATCGTTTATTAAAGTATACTTTGAAAAATACAAGATTGTGAGTGTCGACTCTCATTGCGTGCTCCAAACCCTTTACCCTATGACATCGGTTGTCGTCTGCCTTTTTACCCATATATGTATAATAACAATTGAGATACCCCGCAATGACGATAAAGTCATCAGGAGGCACATTACAGGCCTTTATATCAAGCCGGTATGTCGAGTCGACTTGTTCGTGGTGCGTATGCGGTGAAGAAATTAATCGTGTGGACACCATATAGCTTAAGTGAGCTATCAAAATAGAAAAGTTTATAGCCATTTTTACCGCAAACATCTATGGAATCTAGGGTCAAATATTTGCTCCTTTGATTTAAACCGTTTAAACACAAACAAAATTTAAATGGAATCCCTGACAAATAATTTACTTAGAATATATTGCACTTATTAACACGAAATTTGGTTGTATTGTATGGTTTGTCATTGCGTTCAAGAGAGACTCTAGTTGCGTGAAGATGAAAACCTTGACACTTGAATAAGAAATCGAAAAGCGTATGTATATGAGATCGTACCTTAAGATTGCGATAAATTTGCATGAGGGCGACAAGTTTGAACTATTATAACTTTATTACAAATAGAGTTAGTTCGTAACTGATATTGTTGTATTTTATGATTCTATGATGAGTTTAGGGGAGGGGGATTTCCACGCTATTATTAAATTTAATTAACCATTTCTCCTTACCGGGGGTATTTTGAGCCTTAGGTACTGTATAGTGGCAACTTCATGATTTTTTTAAAATTTTTAGGTTGAGCAGTTTCTGAGAATGCTGCCAATAAAGGAGTGCTCCCTTTCCCCCGTTTACTACTAATGCCAAAACTAATACCACCTTCGGGAAGTACCTTTCATTGAACACGTGACATAAGATTAGATTTTCGTCTGCTACTTGTAGTCCAGCCTAAAATTAATAGACAAGGAGTAGTTTTCTCCAAACTACAATTTTTTACATGTCGCTGCCGAAATATATATATATACGCTAAAAAAAAATTGTAGTTTGGAGAAAGCTACTCCTTGTTTACCTCACATGACTATATTCATTCGCTTTTGCATATATGGAGAGACCATCTGCTCCCTCTTCGAGGGGGGAGGCGATGTTAGTCACTGAATACATGCTTGTTTACAGTTCCAACTTTCTCACTAAATTTCGCGTCAATTGGTGCAACCGTTTCTGGGAAAAGTACGTATCACAGACAAACAGACAGACGGAGAAGCAGACAATGAAAGGATTTAATAAGATCTTATTTTAAACAAAACCTTAACACTGTACTCCCAAAGTTCCCTACACAAAATTTCCTACTTCCAAAGTGTCGAGCTTCCAGTGTTCGATTCTTTTGTAAGGGGAACTTATAGCATCTGAGAATGTATATACCTTTTTGAGTTATTCTTTTCAATGCCTACCTATGATTCCAGACTGAATAAAAATTCGATTGTTTTGTTATTTTGATTTGTGATTTTTGCTGAAGTTGCGATTTGAATCATCTAGAGATTACAAAATTCTGTCTCGGACCATCAAACTTTATTCTTCACTTATAGCTAAACCAGAGTTACATTGCTGGGTTACCCCAATTGCTTCCACGGCAGCAGGTTATCACTGATCTTTTGAGGAAACAACCAACGGCGCACATTTTTAATAAGATGTAAGTATTACGTATTATCGAATCTATGAGTTCATTTTTAATCCGAAAAGGATATGCAAACCAGCAACAACCTCTATTTACCCACATCCATAATCATTGAACACAAACAATGCACATTGGATCAAATCCTTAAATTGATGCACTTACTTGATTCCGGATGATTCTTCGTATGATAGGCCAGAAAGAAAATAGTGAGAGCAATGTTAATTGCGCATCCCACTAATCCACTGATACCAATAGTGTAAGCACCCGTTTCAAGTTGACAACAAAAGCAACACTTTTTGAAAAGCCGCATTTTGAATGATTGGTACCTGCACCAGCAACTTTCGTTATACTTGAAATTTTTCTAGAGCAGCACTCCTCACTGAATTAGAATATTCACTCAGCTACAGCTAAAGCTAAACTAACGACTTTATCAGCTCGATGTCCATCGGGAAGTGAAAAATTACGAATATTGCCAATAATTGAAATTGAAAAAAACTGAAATTTATTCTACGAAAAAGATTATTTGCATTGGTATGAAGAATGTACATATGTACACATGCCAGCCTCTCATATTAGAATAAGCAGAAAAGCATTTAACATGGTGGTCACTAGCAGCTAATATTTGGCGACATACATACGTAAATGATTTGTAATTTTTCATGATTTGATTAGCGATTCGTATGTATATACTTACTTACATATGTAATTTTTGTGTAATGGAATAAATACGATTTCGGCAAAAACTCTGTAACTTTTTAGTTGCCTAACAAAACGATTAAAGCAATCGTGGCTTAGAAAAATTGTTTTGTTTTTGTTAAGCAATTCCCTAGGATCTTGCTCGATTAGGGGTTATGCAGTTGTAGCGTTATGAGTTTGGCCAACTCGAAAAATGTAGTTTCGAGAAAAATACGAGAAAAATTCCCTTAGTTCCCATCGGACTAAGTGGCTGCGCCAAAATTTATAGTTGAAGTATTTAGATACTGTCTTCTTCTTTCTTAAGAGGTTAGGGTAGAAGTTCCGTAGAAAAAGAAAGGATCGATTTATGAAATTTCTACAGCGGCCTAGCGCCTTAAGGGACTTCTCTTATGTCACTCCAGATATTTCAATCTTTTTCAGATTTTATTGACAATAAAAAAGATGTTATCTTTTTGATATTTGTCCAATAAAAGGCATCTTGAATTGTGATACAAACTTTTTAATTAATAATGTGTTTATTTATTTTTTCTGCGATCAAAGTGTACTCTTCTAAAAATAAGTAGGTGGTAGGTGGAAGGCATATTTCTATTTGAAGTAATCTGGAAGTATAAATCTAAACGTTTTCTTATTCCGTATGCTTGCCTTTATCGTCCGCACCACAGTTGTAATTTTACCTTACAACCACATCAGCAGTACTGGCTCCCCATTTTTCTCTAAGGTGCGTCCATTACCACCGCAGAAGCTCATTGTTGCGCAAAAAGAATTCGAACAACTTCTTAAGCAGGGTATTTGCAGACTTTCAGACAGTTGGTAATCTTCGCCAGGAGGAGTAGGAAGGAAATCGTTCGTAAAGAAGTGGGGGACATTCTAGACAAGAGAACAACAAGTGAAAAAACATACCGATATGACCCGAAAGTTAATAAATGACGGGAAAAGGACGTTCCCAACACGCAAACCCGACAAAGGAAACGCAGTTGTGATAATAAACAAGAACGAATACAACAGTGCCCTAGAAGAAAAACTGAAAAATGGAAATTTTTCCAAGTTGAGAAGCAATCCTCTTCCCGAATCCATAAAAAGGGTAGAAAAGGCGCTCAACGAAAGTAGGAAAATACTAGGAAACATAGCAGACTTGAGGATGCCAAACCCGTTTTTACCGAGAATGAGGATCCAGCCAAAAATCCATAAGCAAGGTAATGAGACACGAAAGAGCATAGCGGACACCAACTCTCCAACCTATAAAGTTGCAAAGTGGCTTATGAAAGAAATAAGCATCATCGGAAATTATCCCCGCAAGTATTCAGTAAAAAACAGCATGGAGCTAGTGGAGAAACTTGTTGCACACAAAACCCAGGAAAAGCGACTGTCTGGTATCATTCGATATAAAAGCCTTATATCCGAGCATACCAACCAAAGAAGCCATTTGGAAACTCGAGGATTGGCTAACGGAACAATGCGTGGAAATTAACGAGAGGAAAAAGGCGAAAGTCTACGCAAAATTAGCAGCTCTCTGCATGAATGAGAACTACTTTATCTGCAGAGACCAATTCTACAAAATCACTTCAGGAACTGCAATGGGGAATCCGTTATCCCCTTGATAAACGAAATAGAAGAAGAAATTGAAAAACGGGGCATCAGGAAATAAACAGAATATTACGTAAAAAAACAAAATAGAGTAAATACGGACCAACTCACAACACTCTATAAACAACAAAAAAGGAATAATGCTCCTATCAGAGCGAGCATTACATTTTCATCGCTAACGAGCAAAATAAGGAATACACTTTCAAAACATCGAAATAATAAGCGCAAGCGCTAACAGACAACTGAGGACTAAGCTAGGTTCAACCAAAGATAAATTGAAACAAGTCGGAAAACCGGAAGCTAGACGCTTCAGGTATGAAAGGTTTTGTGTATTTTGTGATTCTAGGGTGAACTTAAGCGGGGTTTTCCTGTCAATTCTACCAAAAATTATAGTAATGTACTATTATTATCTTTATTTGAACAGGTATCGAAATGAAGGGTATTTCGGAGCCTAGGCACCATATATTGGCAGTCTCCTGATTTTTTCAGACATGTCGGTTTGGTAGTTTCTTCTTCACATAGGTTCGTTAAAAAAATTATCATTTTTGACTCCCCGCACTCCCCACCTTTTCAACAAATGATAAAACTAAGACCGATTTCGAAAAGTACTAATCGAGACCTTTAATTTGATACCCCACACGACTATATTTAATGAAAAAAGAATTTACACCCCCCTTTTGCATGTATGGGGACCCCCCCTTAAATTCGACGTAAAAGGATGTAACTCTCTATATGCGTGAGCGTTCACAGTTTCCACCTTTCCACCAAATTTGGTGCCAATCGCTACAACCGTCTTCGAGAAAAATGCGTGTGACGGACAGACAGACAGACAGACGGACAGCCAGACAGACAGTAAACCGATTTTAATAAGGTTTTGTTATTACACAAAACCTTAAAAAGAAGAGATGAGTGGAATCTATAAGGTTAGCTGTCCAGAATGTGAAAAATTATACATTGGTCAGACTTAAAGGCTAGTGACCACAAGATTCGAGGAACACTTAAGAGAGTACAACACACGAAAGAGCGGCGACCCTCGAAACATCAAGTCAATGGTTGCAAGGCGTACGGTGGAAGAGGGACATACCCTAACGATGGACAATGTGGATATTATAAAACGGGTGCGGAAACCCCACCTTTTAGATGCAGCAGAAAGCATATACATCATCAAAGAAGGGAGGCAGGTAACCTTAAATCACGACGAAGGAGGAGGAGGCACGTGGTCTCCGAAACAATTGTATGCGGGGAAAAAATAAAAATGTTTACAGGATTACGAAAAACACCTAGTTCTTTTCTTAACTTATATATCAACTGTAAACAAGTCGGGAAACCGAAAGCTGGGCGCTTCAGGAATGAAAGGTTTTGTTTGCTTATGTGAGTATATTTGAGTGTAGAACTATCCCATTTGTACGTAACCCGTTAAGAATATGCATTTAGCATGTCAGATTCAGTACTTCGGGTTGTAAATTTACACGGCAAAGACAACTTTGAGCTACCATAACTTTATTACTAATAGTATGATTTTGATCAAACTTGAAGATAATATGCTTCATACAGGGTGCGGCAGCATAACTTCCTTTTTTCAAAACTCAATAAAAACTATTGCATGCATCGGAAAATATTTATTTATTTTTTATAATGTAGGTACATGTCTAAAGTTTTTATTTACATTGTTTTGAAGATCAAATCTGTTAGGTGACGTCCCCCATTCTCCATACATTGCGTAAACCGATTTCTGGCGTTTGTCATGACTCTTGTTAGCATAGCAGGTGTTATGTTGGCAATTTCTTTTTGGATGTTGGTCTTCAAATCTTGTAACCGACCCACACAAATGAAAATGGGCTTCATCGCTAAAAAAAACAATAGCACCCTCGGGAACGACATCAAGAAGAAGCTCACACGCGTTCATCCGAGAATTGAAGTCACGTTCTGAAAGTTCCTGCACTATCGCCATCTTATAGGGATGAAAATGAAGATCATCACGAAGAATTCTTCTCACAGAACGATCGGATACTCCAAGGGCAGATGCGTGTTTGCGCGCAAAACGCCGTGGCGATCGCAACATTGACGCTCTCACTGCTTCAATGTTCTCAGGTGATCTAACGGGCCGAGGGACTTCAGTTCTTCCTTTTGTCGCACTTGCAGTTTGTCTGAATGTAGTGGCCCATGTAACAATTGATTTGCGGTCTGGAACGGGAGCCAAAGGGGCTAAATTAAAGCGATTCCGAACATCCGCTTTAAAAGTAAACCTCAACGGCAAAGGCACACTCCTCACTATTCCAATGCATGATGGCGACTGAACCGTGTCGGGACAAAACTTTACAGTATCCCCTCTTGAACGAGACCACTAGCGCTCCGCTATGACATCAACTAACTGAGTGGCGCGCATTTTAAAAAAGGAAGTTAAGCTGCCGCACCCTGTATTATAATTTGTACTACTACCAACTTTTATAACTCTGAGATAAACTTAAGGGGGGTTTTACTCAATTTTCCCAAAAATATGGTAATATATATTATTAACTTAATTTGAATAGATATTGATATCGAGAGTATTTTGAGGCCTGCGCACCATATAGACGCTGCTTCATGATTTTTTTTAGATTTTTCGGCTGGGTAGTTTCTGAGAATGGGTCCGTTAAAGAAGTCATCACTTTCCACCGCTCCCACTCCCCGCCTTTTTAATAAATCTCAAAAACATGGACATCAATTTCAACTGTATATAGTACCTGCTGAAATACATAAAATCTTTCATACTTGAAGCGTCCAGCTCCCCGTTTCCCGACTTCTGTTATTAAGGTTTTGTGTGAAACAAAACTTTATTAAAATCAATTGAATGGCTGTCTACATGTCACACCCGATTTACTCGAAAACGGCTAAACCGATTGTCACAAAATTTGGAAAGAAGATGTGGTCTGTGAATCCCATTTCATATAGCCAGTGGCGCCATTCAGTGTTGAGTGTTTGAGGACGGGCTCTCTATACTTGCGTTTGTTTAGGTTGAAGATAATATCTATGGCTGTAATATGTACGTATATATTGTAGTTTAGAAAAATATGAAGGAATATGTTGGATTTATAGCTATATAAGGATAGAAAAATGTGCGTTGAAGTTTCTTACATAAGATGAACACAAAACCTTTATACCCAAAGCGGGAGCTTCCGGTATTCCGACTTGTTTGTATCTGTTATAGGTTAAATTCTTCGTATTTGCTAATGACATTAAACTCCCAGTGTGAAACGTATGAGATTGACTATTATCAATACGGTGCTTTCAATTCAATTAGTTATTTAAATCGCTTTCCAAATAATAGAGGGCAATGGATGAACTGTCCAGATAGCTGAGTGGTTAGAGCACGAGCCTGTCGTATGGAAGGTCGCGGTTCAAATCTCATTGGTGGCAGTGGGATTTATATCGTGATTTGACGTCGGATACCAGTCGGCCCAGCTGTGAATGAGTACCTGAGTCAAATCAGGGTAATAATCTCGGGCGAGCGCAATGCTGACCACATTGCCTCCTACAGTATACTGTAGTGTACCGTTACGGTCTTGAATGAAGTACTCTAACACACTTCAAGGCCCTGATTCCAATATGGATTGTTGCACCAACGATTATTATTATTATTATTATTGGATGACCTGTGTGCCCACGGAACTGTCATGCACTCATCGTTCCTCACATCTTCTTTCCCTTCAGCCTTTGCCCCGTTCACAGACGGTGTCGGCTAGTTGTGATCGGTTTTGCCATTTTATTTTATCAAATGAATGATTTAGATGTAATCCCGAGGCTTTTAAATCCCCAACCAGCGTAACAAGCCACCGTTCTTTCGACTGGTCTTTTGGTCGCTTACCATCGACTTCGGTGTTCAGACCAATCTTGGTAAGTGAATTCTCGTTAGCGCGAATTACGTGACCATGGCATCGAAGACGCCTCTCTTCTAATTTTTTCACGATCGGTGAAACGCGCGCGGATATCTTCAGTTCGGACGTGATCAAAACGTGTCACGCCACTAGTCCAACGCAACATTTTCGTCTCCATTACCGCAAGACGCCGTTCATTTTCTTTTATAGTCGGCCAACACTCAGAACCGTAGAGAGTGGCAGGACGGACGACACTGTGGTAAATTTTAGATTTAAAACGTTAATGCGTTACGCAAGGTCATTATGCAATTCTTCATTGGCTGATAACATTGTCCCGAGATGTCTAAATCGCTCACTAGGTAGGTCACTGCCTCGGACAGTACTGAGCGACTTAAATATCTCGATTCAATGCTATCAGCCAATGGAGCACTGCGTTATCCTCCTCACATAGGGAACCACAAAACCTTTTATACCTGAAGCATCAAGCTTCCAGTTTCCCGACTTATTTAAAGAACGACTGAATTTTATATGTTTTCTTCCTTATCTTATAAAACAAATTTCTTAATTCTTAAGCGATTTTTTTTAAATCATCATCTTGTCGGATAAACGCAACAATTTTGCAATTATATAAAGGACGGTTAATTGCACAATACTGCTTTTATCCAAATTCTGGCTAAATACACAGCCTGGTTAAATACCAAAGATTTTGAAGCGGGCTAGGTACTACTGGGACAAGCGTCCACTGAAATGTTTTTATAAAAGAAGTACACAAAACCTTTCATACCTGAAGCGTTCAGCTTCTGATTTCCCGACTTATTTAGCACTGTCCGAATTTCAGTTTTGCATAGGAAAATGGAATTTCTTTTGTGACTTAATTTTAGTTTAATGCTTTTTCGTTGATCTTGTTCGCATTGTATACAACGTTATGTTCTCGTAAAAAAAGCGAAACACATACCACTCCTTTTACCCCCTTTCTAAAAAGTTATGTATTTCGTACGACGGTGTCAGGATTTCAATTTTGCTTATTGCATGTGTCAGAAAAACGTTTAATTTTGTAGCTGTTGAGCGTATTTATTACCACGTTTATAGTATCCATTCTGAACATACTCTAATTTTCCAGTAATCAAACACAACATGGCCAAAGAAGTTTTTGTAAAAATTTTAATATAAAAGACTTGCCATGTTCTCAAAACCATTCCGTGCAAGATTCACTTTGCAGCTCCTGCTATGGGAATTTTTGAGGATCCCGAAATGGTTACCGCTCAATGTGCTCAAGCGTGCCCAAGGCTTGACTACACGTTACTATACCGATAAAACTTGTTTGGTAAGCTTCAGTTAAAATATTGAGAAACGGTAGCTTTGCATTTATACATATTAGAAACGGTGTTAAACACCATAATGCTTCTAAGGTATTATACTTTTCGGCGTTCTAGGTGTAATATCTACAATATATGTAGAAACATTTAACTGATGTTGATTGGTCGACAAGGGCAAAAAAGATTGATTTGCAGCCATAACCCTGGGATTATGAAAAAACTTGAAACGATTATCAAATTCAAGTTCACATGGAAACATCCATCAAAAAGCGCGCAATGTACCAAACCCAAATATGTCGAAAACAATCAGCTTCACACGATTGTTAACCGCATGAAACAAAATGTTTATATTTCTATTTTGTTTCAATTGAGGCTATAAGCTTGGATACCGGTTAGCGAGTCTCTATAAATAATTACATATTTGTTCAACTATAAATCTTTTGTCTGAGAATTTCGTCTTCTTCACTTTTGGTTTCACCTGCAATTTAGATGTCGCTTCCAAATTGTTCTCTCATTTTTTATTTTGCCGCTTCAAGTATCTATGAAATCCGTACGAAGAACAGGTACAAACTGTGGAATGCAACAAAAACCTACGAGTATGTATGTGCATGATATGTAGTGAGTACGCTAGGCTAGTTATACGACATTCCAGTTGAATGAGTTTCGAGCGTGAAATGAAGAATGTACGGATAAAAGTATGAATAGTAAATGCAAGAGCGTCTACCTGGGTAAGCTGGAGAAATACTATACAGTATAACATTCTCCGATTTTTCAGCCCGTTACTTGGGAGTACATGTTATATTTCAATGATTTCCGAAACATTCTCGCTGAGCATGTATGGATTAGGTTGGTTCATTCTGTGCTTCGGGTTAGATTTCCAAAAAATTCAAAATTTGAGGGAGGCAATATGATTTGTCTTCAGAAGTTTCTAGTTATTTGCATCCCAATACGCAGAGCATACGTTCATATGTATATTATCTGAGAGTGCTGTTTAAAAAAATAAGATGTTAGATCTCTTCATCCACATACATGCCACTCATTACCACGAAAGGTGGCACCGTACTGTTGTGAAATATGAAGGGTCTCCCCTTTATAAGGTTCTGCGTCAAAGAGGGGCTAGCTGTTTTCGAGCGAATTAGGTAGATAAACCCACAAAAAGATGGGTAAACGGATAGACGATCAGACAGGTAAACGGATGTTAAAACGGGTGTTATGAGATTTTTTTAACGGAAAACCTTAAAGATATACTTTCCACCTGTAAACAAGTCGGAATACCGGAAGCTCGCGCTTCGGGTATAAAGGTTTTGTGTTCATCTTATCTAAGAAATTTCAACGCACATTTTTCTGTCCGTATATAGCTACAAATCCAACATACTCCTTCATATTTTTCCAAACTACGAGACATACGTACATATTATGCTCACCCTAAACAAACAAACTGCCTATTTCTGAATACTGTACACATATAGGCACGCAATTGATCGTACCCATATTTCCGATTTACATCGTATATCTATCTGAATTAGGCACTACCCGCAAAGTCCACATACAAATGACTAAAAAACTAAAACAAAATAATCCTTTTCCACCCAATTCATACGAACTTACTTCGTTGTGGTATTGACGAATTAATATGTGATGATGACGTCATGCAGGTTGTAGAGTCCACGATATTCACAAAAAATGATAAAGTTTTATCCCCTATAACTTTGTTAATAATAATTGGATTTTCTTCAAACTTGACCGAATTGTGCACCATATTCTTCATTACACCTATGCTATGCTTGTACTTCTGGGATAAACATAAGGGGGGTGCCGGGTAAATTTCTAAAATGTGGAAAAATACTATTATTAACTTTATTTGTGCAGATATCGGAACCGGATATATTTTGAGGCCTAGATTTCCTAGAGATGCACTACTGTGATTTTTTTCAGATTTTTCGGTTGGATAGGTTCTGAGAACGAGACCTGTTACACTTTTTGATGGTCATATTTTGAGCCGTCACTCCCCTATGTTTCACCCAATATCAAATATTGAACAAGTTTCGAAAAGTACTAATTGAGACCTTTCATTTGATACCCAACATGGCTACATTCTGTGAAAAAAAATTTTGCAGCCTCCTTTCACATGTATGGGGAGCCCTCCCTTAAACTTAACACAAAATGGCGCCAGTTGCTGCATGTAAAGGGAACGGTCCAGCCGTTCCCGAATAAATCGGCTGTGACAGACAGACAGACAGACGGACAGACAGACATCGACTCGATTCTAATAAGGTTTTGTTTCAAACAAAACCTTAAAAATGAAATCATCTTTTTAACGGGGTCATCCCGTGTGTTAGGTCCGGGAAATCGTTTTTTTCGCCAACAATTATATCCAGATATGCCGTAGATTATTTGAGCATCGATTTTACGACATTGGGAAATTACTATGTTAAACAAGGAAGGTTTTATATGTCAGGTTTATGTCGTTCGTCATAACGAAACGCGAATTTACGGTTCGCACACTAGGATAATTGCGATTCACCGAGTCGTTTTTGAGGTTTTGCTCGTAAAACAAAACTTTACCAAAATCAGTTCAATGTACGTTTGTCTGTCTGTCACACGCACATTTCTCAGAAATGCCTGTACTAATTGACACAAAATTTGGTGAAAATTTGGGAAGTTGACGTACTTCCCAAATTTTCAGTCAAATTTGAGTCCACTTATATGCAAAAGAGGGGTGTCAATTTCCTTCAACGAGTGTAGTCATTTTGGGAATTAAATGGGAAGTCTCGATTGGTACTTTTTGAAGCCCGTCTTAATTTTGACATTTGTTCGAAAGGCAAGGAGAGCAGGGGTCGAGATTGATGGTTTCTTTAACGGAGCCATTTTCAGGAACTAACCAAACGAAAAATCTGAAAAAAAATCTTGAAGCTGTTTTAATTAAAATAGTCCATTTCTTTGCAAACCACAATTTTTAGGTACACTGGAACATAGACTAGGTTTTTTACAATCAATACTCGATAGATGAAATAATTATAATTTATTTATTTTAATGAATCAGTAAGAGCAAACGACTATTTACACGTTAGAGGCAGAAGAGAATCATCTCGCTTCATGTGTTTCTTTCTGCCCCTAACTCATGGCACACTTTCCTCGCTAGTCCTCCACTCCCGTGGCGAGCTCTACAAAGTTAGTGCAGCGCCATCTATTTGTTCGCATTCGCAACATTCGAAATAAATTTCGAATGCTGCGAATCCTGCCGCGCCACACTGTCTCTATACGGTGCCCACGCCTCAAATACCATGTTTTTGGAAAATTGACCAGAACCCCCCCCCCCCCTTAAATTTATACTAGAGTCATAAAAATTAGACTATGAGGCATGATATCCCCGAGTTTAGTTGGAATAGTACTATCAATGACTACTACCAAACGCCAATAAATGAATTTTGATCAACATAGAAATAAGGTAAAAAATTTAACATGATTCGTACTTTACACAGAATCCCTCCGGATTCATCTATAATCAATTTTATATCGTGGTGGGAGGGTGGGCGTATTTTTGGGTTCAGATATGATATAGGAGCAGGTAGTTTTCAAGGATAGGTCCTTTGCGTCTAAATCACGTATTACAGCAACTCTAAAAAAAATATTAAAAAACATTTAAATAGATGTAAATGACTGTGTAAGAGTACATTGCGAAAGCAATATTGGTGTTTCGTTGTGTACTGATTATTTTTTCAGGAATATTATACAGAACTTAGGGTATTTCGGGAATAAACCAAATTCGTTGTAATATTACACAGCAAGCTTTGTAAAGTTACTACAATTTCAGTGGTTTCAACATTGGAGTGATTTTGTAAAACTTTTCATTAAGTCTCTTTGCGTTAAGTCATTCATTGTTTTGCGACTTGACGTGGGCGGACGTAATCGTCAAATGGCCAAGTGGAGGATTTTTGAACACTAGGCAAAATATGTGGAGAGTTAGAGTTTATTAAACAGTCTCACCTCGATTGAAGTTTTTTTCTATGACGGCTCATAACGTGATTTTTGTCCTGTCCTCGCTGATTAATATTTAGTGGAGTAAGAAAACAAGCGAATTTGGTGTGGAGTCAGTGAAATTTTTGATTTTATTTTAAAATGACTTTAAATTACGGTCAACGGGTAGCATAGGTCCCAGGACGAAATATGGATTGGTGCACACTATGAAGCATAACCTGCGTAACACGTGCTGAATACAACACCACGTAACTCTATCTACACATGGTGGTTCCGCGGAGTTCTTTCTCAAGCAAAACTGCAGATCTAGAAGGATGAAGACGAGTCAACCGTGTCTAAAACCGGGGCAAATTGTACCACCTGGTCCTCTAGGTTGGGAGTTGGATAAGGCTGACAACCCTACACTTAAAACTAAAGCTACTGAGTCACGAAAGGAACCTCGGACGACGCATTTTTCAACAACGGACTCGACAATAAAAACGGGCGCATTTTCTCATGGAACGTACGCTTCCTATATAGAAGAGGAAATGCCGAGCAGCAACCCAATGGCCTGTCCCAATATAAGGCTGACGTGACAAAGTGACGGGCCCCGGTCCTGTCGGGAAATGGGCAAAGGTTCTTGATGCATGGACGGTGTCAGTACGTAAGCAAGTTAGTCCGAACAAAACAAATACGTATCGGCACATTAAATGTTGGCACCCTAACTGGAAAGACTGAGGAACTCGTAAGAGCCCTTCGGAAAAGGCGCATTGATATCTGCGCTCTGCAAGAAACCCAATGGTTTGGTGCCAAAAGCTGCGACATAGAACGCGAACGTGGTAAAAATGCCTATAAACTTCTCTATTTTGGTAGCCGACACTCTCAATACGGTGTTGGCATTGTTATCTCAGAGGGTTTCCGTGATCCCATGAAAGAAGTCGAACGATTTGATGACCGGCTGATGAAGCGCTATTCATTTCTTCATCGCGTACGCACCACAGATAGGTCGGCCTGATACCGAGAAAGATACCTTCTGGCAACTTCTTGATACAAAGACCTGCAACGTGCCTGCTGATGACTATATCATCATTGTAGGCAGCCCTAATGGCCATGTGGGTGGAAAGATAGACGGTAACAGGTACCATTGAGGAAAGGGGTTTGGAGCGCGGAATGAGGGTGACGAGCGTATAATCGATTTTGCGGAAACCCAGGACCTTGTACGTACGAACACATGGTTCATCAAAAGATTGTCTCATCCTCCTACATTCTATAGGGAGAATAGTAAAATGCAAATCTACATTACTCTTATAACACGCCGATATTTTACTACCGTCACTGATTGCAAAGCCGTTGCCTATTAGACCACCGCAGCTTAACATCGTCCGTCCAATACCGCCCTGCGAATCAAGCCACCGATAAAACAGCGTGAGCAACGCCCTGGCCCGCGGTGCATTAAATGGTAGCGATTTCGTGAGAAGAAAGAGAGGGTCTATCAAACCACTTCGTGTCTCTGCTGGAGTTCATCAAGGAAGCACCCTACCATCACTCCTTTTTCTTCTTGTTATGGACACTGTTACATGGGATATTCAACGTCCAGCGTCTAATACCAAAAATGATCTCGAGCAACTTGTCTAAAATTGAAATGATCACCTCATGCAACACGGTCTAAGATTGAATCTGAATAAAACTGAATTTTTGACGAACGATCCCCATGAAAGAGGTACAATCACTGTCAGCGGCAGTGACCTGCCCAGAACTGAGCGATTTAAATACATCAGGTCAATGCTATCAGCCAATAGAGAACTGCGTTATGAAATCGCTTCCTGAAACCTGAATGAAGTGGCGTTCCACAACTGATGTTCTTTGTGATCGACGTAACAACGAACATCTCAAATCTAAGATTTACCGCAATGTCGTCTGTCCGATCGCTCTGAACATTTAAGTCAATGGTAAACGATTAAAAGGCTGGCCGAAATAACGGTGGCTTTATATGCTGAATGGGGATTTAAAAACCTGTGGTCGCATACAGATCAGGCATTTGATAGAACCAAACGCGAGACCGATTATGGCGAGCCGACCCCGCTTGTGAATGGGACCAAGGCTGAAAAAAAAGAAGTAGTCGTCTATTAAACCATGTGTTCGGACTAGGCTTCCTAGTGACCACGACCACGTGGCAATCGAACGCCGCCATCTTTCAACCATGACCAATGTCAGAACATATGGGGGGGGGGGGGGGGGGGGGTGTCAATATCGACTCGGATCACTATTTCGTTGGCATGGTGTTCTGAGCCCTCTGACAATCAGGGAAGAGTCAACACTAAAACTATTCATAGCCGAATTCTCCATAATATCTATAAGGGGAAAATGGATGCGGCAATGCCGAAGCTAATAGAGTTTCTGGAGATAAAGCGTCAACAAATATTCTTCACAACCACCAACGTTGTTATTGGTACGGTGGAAAACACACTTAGTCACAGCGACTGGTTCAACGAAGAATGTAAGCTAGCAACGGAACGGAAGAATGCCGCATACCGGGCAATACCGCATTCTCAAAGAGCACGAGCGCGTGCAAAGATCTATCATGAACTCCATCGAATGAAGAACACATGTGTGTGAACTTGAAAAGTACAGCGGACAACCGGACCAGGTGCGAAACTTTTACCAACAAGCCAGCAAGATGGAGCCTTATTCACCACAATGCTCATTCTGCCGAGACAAAGAGGGAAATCTGATTTGCATCCGGACGGGCATATTGGAGCGATGCCACCACAATGCATGGAAGAAACATCATCAGCTTAAAAATCATAAATCGCCAGGAACCGATGAAATTGCAGCCAACTGGTTAAATATGGAGGTGACCAATTACATCTAGCGGTTCAACAACTGATGCTCAAAGTGTGGGACAGCGAATCAATGTATGAGGGCTCGCGACGAGGCACTATTTATCCCATATATAACAAGTGAGATATCATGCATTGCAACAATTATACAGGTATCAAGCCGCTGAGTGCCACCTATAAGATATTCGCCGCTATCTTGCTAGGCCCGATAGCCTCATATGCCAACAATATAATCAGCACATACCAAAGAGACTTAATTTCAGACAAATCAGCAGCTCAGATTTCCTCTGTTCGACAAGCGGCGCAAAAACTGTTGGAATATGGCCATCAGTTCCATCATGTTTTCATCGACTTCAAGACCGCCTCTATAACCTCACCGTGGAAAAAGTGATCTGCGATGCTCTTCAAGTCCACCCAATTACTGGTCTGTGCTGATGATATTGACATTATGGGAACTACAACCCGAGAAGTACAATTGACCTTCATCCAGTTCGAGTAGGCAGCAATTGGAACTACATCTTGGGCTGCACATTAATGGCAATACGAAGCACATGGTGGCAGCATAAACACCGAAAACAAAAGAAGCAACAATCAAATGGCACTGGTCAAATGAGAACGATGAAGATAGGGGTCGACAACTTTGAGACCGAACAGCTACGATGCGGAAATCCGCGCACGGTTGTTGTCAGCCAACAGAGCCTATTTCAGCTTACAAAAATTGTTCCGCTTGAAATGTCTCACCATAGGGTCAAAGCTCTTACTGTATAAGACAATGATCTTGCCTAAACTCATGTATTCCTCGGGGACTGGCTTCTTAGCAAGAAAAATTGCAAACTCTCGAACGTTCGAGAAAAGAATCCTCCGAAGAATTGTTGGCCCCCTACATGAGGATGGACGATTCAATAAATAACAACGGGATTTATGAGGGATATCGCGACAGTCTGCTTGTAAATAAAATCCGGTTAAACAGGTTATGGTGGGAGGGTTACTTAATCCGTATGGGTGAGGGTGATCCAATCCGAAGAATCTCAAAAGACAAAACCTAGGATGTGTCCGGATGGCTCAAGTGGTTGGAGTGCTGGGCTGTCGTAGCAGAAAGTGGTGGCAAGAGGGATTTGTTATCGTGACTAGATGTCGGATACCCCGTCGACTCAGCTGTTAATGAGTACCTGTGTCAAATCAGGGTAATGCTGACCACATTGCCTCCTAGAGTCTACTGTAGTGTACCGTTACGGTCTTGAATGAAGTGCTCTAACACACTTCAAGGCCCTGATTCAATATGGTTTGTTACGCCAACGATTATTATTAAAATCTAGGACATAAAAAAAAGACGAGGCAGACCCTTCTTTTGATGCATACCGGTTGTTACGCCTTTGATGATGATGATAACTGTCAGCATATGTCCCGTGATGATTTGCGTAATTGTTTATTGAAAATTTGGGAAAGTCATTCTAAAATTGGCAGTTCTGCAAAATGTGATTAAAATGAGGCAAATTATATGAAAACAAATTTTGTTTAATTGCAAAAATTCTGCCCCCTTTTAACAACTCATCATTTGGGAACCATAGCTATAACATTGAAATTTAGAAGGTGTGTCAGTGATAGATGTGGCAACGTGACAAAAAACCAAAGAACAGAAATCTGATCAGTAGAAGTGTCACATTTGGTCATATGACTAAAGGATTCTTACAAGTCATCAGCCATATCTAACCTGCCGTCTCCTCGCTAAGGACAAGACAGATTTTTTTCACCGAATATTATTATGGGGTATCAAATTGAAGTCCTCGCTTAATACTTTCCTAGGCTGGCATTTACTTTGACATTGGTTGCGAAGGGGAGAAGTGTGGGGATCTGCAAAGGCTCATTTACTTCGTGGACCGGTTCTAACCGTCTTCTAATTACCCAATCCAAATATCTGAAAAAAATACGGTGCATGCTAGGCCTCAAAATACGGATGCTTGTTACAATAAAGCTAGTAATATATCCATTGTAAGTATATTTTTAGAAATTGACTGGGAACTCCCTTAAGTTTATCCTAGAATCATCAGGTTTTGAAGTAGTAAAAACTGTACTATAGAGCAAGAAACTGCCAAGTTTGGCCGAAATCGCACTATTACTAACAGAGTAAAAAATGTCACATTTGTGCAAATTTATTGCATGCTAAATGTCAGTATCCATACTGAAGTGAATGGTCTGCCAATCTAAATGCATAGAAATCACGAGCTAGGTACAAATGGGGCAAATATCCTTATATATGCAATACACAAAACCTTTCAACGTTTAGCTTCAGGTTTCCCGACTGCTTCATTTTCGCTAGTATTTCCAGTTAGCAATTGTAGCACCGAGGAAAAGAACAATTGGTTCCCGAAATATCCGTATATATGGATTAAAATAATTTTTTTTTTAGAAAATACTTTTATCTTGTTTGATCGAACCACCTTAATCAACAAATTTCTTCAGTAGATACATACTATCATATATGTATGCCAGCAGATTTCTTCGGTCTGCTGAAGTTCAGACTTCTTGAGCCTAACTTGAAGCAACAACCAATCTTTCTTGAGGCAAGCTATACACAAACAGAGAGTTGAGTTTCGACTCAGTTGCTTCGTATTACCTGTTCGCTACAGGTAGAAGATGGATGTGAGTATTTGAGATACAATCGTGGTATGCAATGTTAAAGAGAATCTTCTTGCCTGGTGTGGTCGTTTTCTGTTTGTTGATGCTCAAAGTAAGAACGAACGTGCACATACATACATACCTGTCTCTCCATTAACTTGACTTAAATAAACAGTTGTTAACCTGAACTTGTGCTGAGTCCGCATTGAAAACGCATTTGTGTATCGACATTAAGGAAAGCAGTTTTGTATTTGGGTGGTAGTTTGTCGAGAAGTAAGAAACGGAAAAACGTCTTCAAGAAGCTTTTCTAGAAGTGTGGGCTCAGTGTTTTTAAGGTCAATTCGTTTAAGTTTGGAGTGAAACGTTTTTGCATACAAAGTGTTTTTGTGAGTTCCCCGTAGTAAATAATTAGGTGTGACAACAGTGATGTACATAGGCACCAAGCAAGCAATCTTAAAGAAAAATCTTTCGTTAGTAGTGGGTTACATTCTCATTTCTCAGAGTCTTGTGTTTCAAAAGCTGAAAGTTATTAGTGCAGATAATAATTGCTAGCCAAGCAAATCTGAGCTGGATTTCTAGGAATGTGATGATCCGTGCGACTATCGACTTCTACTAATACGTAAAAGTGGAACAACTATTCCAATCAGCAGCTTCGGTGTCGGTTCAATGTACTTCAGACATATAATGACCATGTTCTGCATACCTTAGCAGACGCCAGCAAAGAAATCATATTCATCAGCGATAAGCAATTTCTTCAACATCTTCATCGTCATTCCGGCTTCCACCTTTTGGAGCAATCAAATTTGTGAGTAAATTTTGATACATTGCTTGGTTTTTGTACGTTCAAAACAAAATATGCAAATGTGCTCTTTGGCCGTACAAAACGGACTAAGAATTAAGCGTCATCTGCCATTTAAAACGTGATCGAAATTACTAATGTAATATTGGTGGACAAGTGGCTGAGCACGTATCGATCAAAAACAATGAGGAATAAAGTTGACACACAAGGTGGACAAACTACTCCTAACAGCTGATAGGCGAAGATGCACTAAGCCACTTCAATCAGCTCTGCCATTTGTGCAATATATTGTCGACTTTATTCACTCGTTCAAGATAACTTTGCGAGCGAACCGCCTAGATATTGTCTGGAGAACACAGAACAATTGAAATCGGTTTCGACTTGGAACTCCTTTTTCGGAAATAAGTAAAGGAATTTTATTTGATTTTTTCTTCATTTTAACCCATTGATCGGATTGAAAGAGATTATTTGGCCACTTACGTGAACAATTAATAGAAAATGCGATAGTCGGCTTTTGTGATATCCACGAAGTACACCGGTTGTCGAAGATATTTAACCTCTTTCTGCTTTTTTTGCTGTCAGTAGGAAGGAAGGGCCTTTGGCATACTGTTCTAACCAGATAATTGTATTCTATTTTGTCACAGCAAACTAACCGACTTTTGCATTACTTTGAAAAATCTGAACGATCTAAATTCGAGTTCAGTAATTTACAGGCAAAACCAATGGTAGTGGATCAACTTAAAAATACTGAATTCTGTCGTCGCCGTCGAGGCACTAAAGAATATTTTGATCCTTGGCCTTCAGGAAGTCTTTCCTCGGCCATCTTGATATATCGATCGCGACCCTATTGATCAACAGGATCCGCCCAACGCTTCTGGGGTTTTCTTACCGGTCTTCGTCTTTCTGCTCTCTGCCCAGTGGACGTAATTTTTTTCGTTTACTTCATAAAAATCGTCTTATTTTTGTTAATTCGAAGACCAATTTCGTTTGCTGTTTTATCGAGGTTTATAAAAATCTCCTTTGGTTATATGAAAGATCGAGTCATGATGTTTATATCGTCGGCATATGCGACGATTTGGAGGCGTGCCTTCTGTGTCCACAGATAACTTCCGTATAACTTCTATTATTATTCTGTTAAGGGAAAGTCGCATCGCGTCCCTCAAGAACTATTGTGCCCCCACCCTCCCCCCCTCCCGTATAACACTCCAGTGCCAGCTTGTAGAGTAGAGGTGCCAGCCCATCTCCTCTTTTATATCTACGTTTGTCCACTGGGAGCTCTTCCTTAATGAAAAGCTGCAGACGGAGAATAACAGGCGAGTCTCCTGCGCCTAAAAACGGGATAAATTGTATCAACTGGTCTTCTAGGTTGGGGGTTCGGTAGAGCTGACAACCCTACACGGTAAACCGAAGTTACGAAGCCACAACAGGAGCCTCGGACTGGAGGGATAACACAACGACAACGGAATAACGATACCCATTTTCTCATGGAAGATGTGCTCCCTGTACAGAGATGAAGCTGCCAAGCAGTTCCAATATAAGGCTGATGTAACAGCGTTACAGGAGACGCGTTAGTACCCCATATATTATAGTGGCCATCCAGTAAACCATGTGCTCGGAGTAGGTTTCTTAGTCAGCCAAAAAATGAAACCTGTTGCTATCGGCTCCGAAAACATAAACGAACGGCAATGCACTCTGCGCTTGAGAGACAAATTTGGAAATATAAGCCTCATTAACGTTCACGCCCCTACAGAGGAGACTGCAGACTCGGAGAAGGATAGCTTCTACGAGGCAGTAGAACGAACCCTCGAATTCTGTCCCAGATATGATATCAAAATCATACTTGGGGATTTTAACAGCCAAGTAGGCACGGAGCCCATATTCAGGCGATACGTTGGCTCTCATAGCTTACATCAAAATACAAATGATAACGGACTGCGGATTATTCAATTAGTAGGGTCACACGAAATGGTTGTTGGAAGTACCTGGCTTGCGCGGAAAGCGGTTCACAAACATACAGACTCCGGCGAGCGGAGACGCGACTTCACAGACGGAAAAGGAAGCCTGTCAGAACTAACAGATCTGTGAATTCGAAAAGTACAGGGAGCAACCGCACCAGGCGCGAAAGTTTTACCAACAAGCAGGATGAAGCCTCGATGCTCATCCTGCCGAGACAAAGAGGGAAATCTGCTTTCCGACAGAATGGGCATATTGGAGCGATGAGTGGAGTTCTTTTGAACTACTGAACAACCAGAACATCGGCTAGTTGGAGATCCCACCAACTGAAGACGACGGACAAATACTGCCACCACCAAGTATAGAAGAAACAGTTCGTGCAATTCATCGGATTAAAAACTATAAGTCGCCAGGAGCCGATAGAATTACAGCCGAATTGGTTAAATATGGCCGCGACCAATTACACCAAGTGGTTCATCAACTTGTGCTCAAGGTGTGGGACAGCGAATCAATGCCTGACGTCTGGCAGAGAGGCATTATCTGTCTTATACATAAAAAGGGAGATATCACACAGTGCAGCAATTATAGAGATGTCACATTGCTGAGTACCATCTATAAGATATTGTCCGCTATGTTGCTAGGCCGGATAGCCCCATACGCCCAGAACATCATAGGCCCATACCAAAAAGGCTTCACTCCAGGCAAATCAACAAAAGATCAGATTTTTTCTCTGTGGCAAACGATGGAAAAACTGTTGGAATATGGACATCAGTTGCACCATCTATTCATCGACTTTAAAGAACCACCCGAGACGTACAAACTGCCTTCATACAGATCGAGCAAGTGGCGCGAGATCTTGGGCTGCACATCAATGAAGGCAAGACAAAATATATGGTGGCAACGTCAGCACCGAAGACGAACCAACCAACAACATCAAACCGCACTGGTCAAACAGGAAGAATAAGGATAGGAGAATACAATTTTGAGACCGTTGATAGCTTCTCCTATCTAGGGTCGAAAATCACAACCGATAACAGCTACGATGATGAAATCCGCGCACGATTGTTGTCAGCCAACACAGCCTATTTTAGCTTACAAAAACGAAACGAAACGTCTCACCATAGAATCAAAGCTCTTACTGTACAAGGCAATGATTTTGCCAGTCCTCATGTATTCCTCGGAGACTTGAGCTCTTAGCAAGAAAAATTGCGAACTCTTGCGTTCGAGAGAAGAATCCTCCGAAGAATTTTTGGCCCCCTACATGAGGATGGACGATTCCGAAGCCTATATAACGACGAAATCTATGAGCGATACCATGACCATCCGGTTGTGGATAAAATCCGGCTTAATAGATTACGGGGGGGGGGGGGGTGACTTAATCCGTATGGATGAGGAAGATCCCACCCGGAAAGTCTATAAGGGGAATATCTATGGTAGAAAAAGAAGACGAGGCAGACCCTGCCTGAGAGGGAGCGATGGCGTAGGTCAGGACGTCAGACAGCTTTAAGGGATATCGAATTGGTGGACCTCGGCGCAAAACGCGGATGTCTGGAGTTCCTTATTCAGGCAGGCCTAGACCGGATGCCGGTTGTTACGCCGTTCATGATGATGATGACGTTTGTCCCAAATACATCTGTCAGGCTATAATTTGTTTTCACAAAGGCTGGTTTTGGATTGATATCTACGCATCAGGCTCTCCATTACTTTGTAGACTTGTCTTGTGTTGTTTGCTCGCGATGTTGTCAACAACTTCTTCGCTTCTTCGTAAAATGTTTTCTCTTCTTTTGCCCCAACATTTTATTAACTGTTCATCAAAGGTTCCGTCCTTGTACCTCATTCTATGTATTGTTTGAATCCCTCATTTTCCTGTGAAGCACTTCTTGGCATTCCTCTTCAAACCAATCATTTTTTCGGAGCCGGGATTTACATCCAACCACTTCTTCTACTCTTGTTTTGATAATGTGTTATAGATCATACCAGGTGTCATCTCTAGGCTAGGGAGAATAGCACCTGATAGTTCTTTCATTTTACATTGTATTCTCCCGCTATTCAATCATTTTTAGCTTTCCCACCTCAAATTTTCGAAATAGGTCTCCGCGGGTCTTTGTAATTCGGCACATGTAGTCAATACTGCCCAAAGCTATTCATTTGGTTTCTGTACATAATATTTGGTTTTTTAATGGATGACGGGTTGTGGACCCATAGCTCCGAACCCCATAGGCTTCGAGGGAAAAATTATATTTGGTGAAGTAAATCGACTTGGCAAAGCGTTACTCTAAGAATCGTCCGTAATCCTTCGCAGCATAATTCACTGTCGTGAAGAAATTCTTTACCTGCCATAGATCATACCCGTTTTGCCATTGTAGATAATCAAACGTGTGAAAATACCTTTATACAGTCGTGAGCGATATTTTTCGATCCAAAGCAGTATATTTGCATCTATTTCTCTTAGGGTGAAAATTCCTAACAATACTTTTATTCAAAAAACAAATTGGTTGGTTGGTTTTGTTGTAATCAGTGGTCTACACCCCAGGTTCTGACAGAATACCTTGGACTCATCAATTTATTTTTCAAAAGGGACTTGACGACTCCCTAGCATTTGCACCAGCACCAGCCTGCATCTTTACAAAGTTATCTTTAACTCTGAAGTGTAGTTTACATGCATTAGATAACTAAATGACTAACTCATTGCCAATAAAGCGTTTCGGGTAATTTAGTACTTTTAGAAATATTTATCTTCAATCTTGCTTCCGATTCTTCCTTCCGATATACGCCTTTCTACTTACTGAAAATGTGCAGGTATGCATTTATTGTATTTATATGTACATGTTTAGACAGTCACTCACCTTTACCTTAGTAATGAGTCAGTATCAAAACACTTTTTGCTTCATACTTTCCAATACGTGCTTTCAGTAGCCGCTATCCACGGAATTGGCGTCCACACTCGTACATATGTGAAATATTCGAACAGTACAATTGATAGAAAGCAACTTGATGTTTATAATTTTTTCCAGGCAAATTGAGATTAAAGTTGTTAAATAAAAAAGATGCGATTGCGAAGAAAGTCAATGAAGACAAATTTTTGTAGTAGATTAGAAAAATTGGCTTCGCAATTTTCAGAGCAATTTGACTTTCAGTTTCTTTTGATAATTGTTCGATGTTTATATCAATTGCGGAATTGTCCTATTTAGTCTAAGTGGCCTTTGATATTCAGCTAAATAAGGAGGGACTAAGTAAATCTTTCTTCCGCTTGCCGCGGTTTACACATACTTCACAAATGTGGGACAAAAAAGAATCTTCCCCTGGGTGCAGCTGGGGCAGTTAGCTTTTCTCTATGCATAGTGAGAAATAGGATAAGACTATATTCGATCGACCGATCAACGGCCCTTTTCTGCTTGTGTTCGTCGATATTGTTACCTACATACTTTTTGAAGTGCGGCCCACAGGAACTGCATTTCTCATATGTGGATACGCTTTGCCTCATCCGACACATCATTACAGCGACAGTCTGTCTCAGCTCGTCCAAGGCGAAACTAAAGGCTCAATACAATCTTCGGACGCTCATCTGTAAACCGCACTCAGACTAATGCCGACGGATGGCTGAATGACGAACTTCGATACTTAGCAGCATCTTTGTCGGAATCACGCTGGTATTGGATGCTTTATCGTAAGCATAGTATAGTTTGTGAACTCAGCCTGGCGTCTATCACGATTTCAAGATGTCTGGTGCACCGCCCTGAAGTCAAATAATTCACTGTTCCTTTAAAAGCTGAGCTTGTTTTGTACGCTATTCTCTTCTGGCCAAAATTCGTTGCGCACGTAGGCTTGCAAAACCTTGACTTTTTGTTTATATCTAAAGCTATTGGACTATGGAAAACTAAACACTACGTTGCACTCGCAAGAAGGATTCTGTTGTTCGAGGTTATATCGCCAACGTTTGCCATTTGCCAACTTGGGGCCAAAACTCCAGCTGCCTTGCCAGCTTTGGATTTGATTTGCTCGAAAAAAGCTTATTTTCGAGTGTAGCATCAATTCAAGGCACTTAACCGATGATTTTGACTCGCCGATCAAAGTGTGGCGTATTCCAGAGGAAGTATCCCTGTACTATACCCGAAGTGATTTCCATCCCTATCTGCATGTATTCGAAATAGATTTCGAATGCCGCGAATCCTGCCGCGCCACATCACTCCGCCCCCAGATGAAACCGAGGGGTTTCAGCGACCGAATCCGGAACGCTGTTCCCCATCAGTCGTTGAAGCGAACGCGCCATTGTTTAGGCCTGGACAGGGAGACCGCCTTTTTGTGTCCACCGATCTCGAGCTGAAAGAAATGTTCTCCCCGCTCGAGAACGCGGTACGGGCCTTCATAAGGAGGCTGCAGCGGTTTCCGGATGGCATCCGTCCTGACCAGGACGTGCGTACACGTGTCCCGTTCCTTGGGCGCACAGACAGGTGCGGGCGAGTGTTGGGTGGGAGGAGTGGCCTTCACACCAACCCCGACTCTGTGATACCCGATCTCTTGTCGAAGACCGGATCACTTCGGAGTCTCGGGTTCTCCCCGTATACCAGCTCCGCGGGGCTGGCAGCTAATTCTTCTCGGCGGGTTGTACGTAGGCCGAGTAGGACGAGAGGCAAGACTTGGGTCCAGGACGGATCGTCACGTGCCATAATGGCAGCTTTCAGCGTCCGGTGCCAACATTCTAGCATCCCATTGGATTGCGGGTGGTATGCAGTAGTCCGCTGGCGTTTAAACCCCAGGAGTTTGCCTAACTCCGAGAAAAGGGTGGACTCAAATTGCATTCCCTGGTCAGTGATGACCACTGTAGAGATGCCAAAGCGAAGTATCCACTCTCGACAGAGGGCTTCGGCAATGTCTTTCAGAGGTATTGCCTCAGGCCCCTGCGTAAACCTGTCGATGATTGTGAGGCAATACTTGTAACCGTGCGAGTCTCGCAAAGGCCCTACTATGTCGAGGTGTATGGTGTGGAATCGATTAGTAGTGCGGGGGAATGAGCCCACTTCTTTCCTTACATGTCTGGTAACTTTACACTTTTGGCATGCGATGCACTCTCTGGCCCAGGACTTGACATCCTTGTTCATGGAGGGCCAGAAGTATTTATCGGTGACTAACCGATTTGTTGACCTGATACCTGGATGCGTTAAGTCGTGAACTGCGTGGAACACTTCCTTGCGAAAGGTGGCCGGAATGTATGGCTGAGGTCCCTTTTCCGAGTCTGCGCAGCAGAGAGAGGTTCGAGCCGAAGATGGGCAACTCTCGAAATTTGTATTTGGGGTTGGATTTGAAGCTCTGAAGTACTGCGTCATCCTCCTGCGCCTTGGCAATAGCCGAGAAATCGAGTGAGGCGGGGATGTTAACCTCGGAGACACGAGACAAAGCGTCAGCAACTATGTTGTCCTTGTCGGACACGTGCTGGAT
Organism: Hermetia illucens; assembly: GCF_905115235.1. Classification (NCBI taxonomy): domain Eukaryota; kingdom Metazoa; phylum Arthropoda; class Insecta; order Diptera; family Stratiomyidae; genus Hermetia; species Hermetia illucens. Next base: position 90,811,127 of record NC_051849.1, on the reverse strand, counting down.
GTCTGACGTAAACTGGCTTAAAAAGCTCAGATGTCGAAGCTGACGAGGGGACGCTTTGTCGGGCTTTTGTTTCAAAGCATATGCGAGAGGTTTATGGTCCGTGAACACTGTGAACGGCCTGCCTTCAAGGGAGATGCGGAAGTATTTCATGCTTACTGTATACTGTAGTTCCGTTGAGCGGGGTTCAGCTGCCTAGAGAAGATGCTCAACGGCAACGGTTTAGCATGCCCAAGAACCTGCGCAAATCCTTTACAGTTTTCGGACGCGGGAAGCTTGTAATCGCTTGCGCCTTGTCTGAATCGGGCTGTATTCCTTCAGGGGAAATGGAGTGGCCGAGGAATCTCACCTGTGTTTGAAGGAACTTGCATTTCTCAACGATTAGGATTAACTCGGCCTCAAGAAGACGTTGAAAAATGCACTCGAGATGGCTAAGTGCTCAAAATCTGAGGAAGAAGCGACCAAAACATCATCCAAATAACGAAACAGAAGTCGAGGTTTCGCAAGACCGAGTGGATGAACCTTTGAAAGTTTTGCGCCGCATTGCACAATCCGAAAGTCATCCGGGTGAACACGAAAAGTCCAAAGGGTGTGCATATTGCCGTCTTTGGAATGTCTTCTGGAGCTATAGGGATTTGATGATAAGCCCTGGTTAAGTCCAAGGTCGAAAAGATGCGGCAATTCGCGAGGTAATGCGCAAAGTCGTGGATAAGTGGAATTGGATATCGGTCAGGAACCTGAGCCGTTTGGCTTAGGGACCATATGTAGTAGGGAAGACCAACAGCTCTTTGAGGACCTGCATAATTGCTGGACTTATACTTCGACTGACAACGACCTGAAAAAAAAGGAATGGACATCTGCACTCCGCTGACATTTTGAGATATAAAAAGTTTTTATGAATTGTGTTAGTTTATGAAATTAATTGTTTTTTAAAAAAATTTAAGTTTAACAGTATATAATTCATTAAATACTAAAAACTCATCTTCCCAGGTGACAAGTTTATAACCGAGTCCCTATGGAGCCCTAATCGCCTGGTCGACTACGTACTGCCAACAGCGAGCTTTGTTTTGTATATCTTGTTCCGAAGTTTCTTTTTGGTTGATCAATACTTTGCCCTTATGGTGCGTGCCTTCTCCCGGGCGATTAAACATTGTGCCAAATTTCTTGGAACGCAATATATTGATTGTCGCTTGTTGAGAAGTCTTGCAGAACTCATCATTCGTCTACCAATGACACCAGTGATTCCGATGCAAAGATTACACCGGGAATGCTCCGCTGCATGGGCACAGAATCATTGGATGAATCCGGTGTTTAAAATTTCCAGCCTTTTTCTCGCCGTCATTTCCAAAATCTGCTTCCCTCTAAAGCTGAGTGTGACATGCCTCGCCCAAGGGCCTTGTCAATAAAGTTATCAACCAGGATACACTCTTCGTGCCCAAGCCATGGTCTTCCAGAGCACCAAGCCTGCGTCGAAAGTCCTGTATCGCCTCATTCCGTATTAAATATACACTGAAAAATATTATGCTTAAATACCGAATTCAATCAAAGCCATCCTATCAGTCTTGGACAAGAATCCGAATTCGAGTGCTTACCTCAACTAGGCAGATGCCACGTGACTGGGATCTTGTTTCGATACTACGCGCTGATTAGCACTAGATCTAGATCTTTATCTCCGCAGTGAACTACCCTAGCAACTCGTATTACTTGTAAGGTGGGTCAAGTTTATTGCGTTTTAGCCTTTTCTAGTTTCACTCTGAAGATCGGTCGTACCATTGTTTCTTGTCTTCGGATATAATTTAACGCCACAATTACCACCTTCGTCGATGCCAATTCACGGCTCTGCGGACTCGCAGTATGTCCGCAGGTGTACCGGTCACTAGCGGTTAGCTCTTCATCAAGAAACTTTCTTAAGGCTACTAACTAGGACATAGGTATAATGTTACCTAACGGATTAGAACTACTTGCTCAGGCACCTCGGGAGCACCATTCCCCGTATCGTAACCGCCCAGATGACCCAGACAGTAGACACTAGTAGAATAACGTCTTATATGTTTATATAGACTAAGGCACTGATTTATATATATGATAATAACTTACAGTTCAGAGAGAGTGACATCCACAAAAAGGTTTTAAACGTAAGTCTGAGTTGCTAATTCTTGCCATTCTGACCTACAAGAAACACTTTTAATGAGGCTTGTTCCCAGCTATTTAGCGTCATTTACAGATTAGTTTGGCAAACTGAAAGTGTTTTACATACACTTCGAATCGTTTACCTCCATCCTTCATACCTTTTTATTCTACAGCACTGTACATATTCTCCCATAATGCGCATATTTGAAACACTTGAAGCATTTCCTTCAAAGAGACCTGCCCCTCATTAAGCCAGGGTCACCCAATGCGAACTTTTTGTATACCTAAGTATGTGTAGGTTGCGTAGTAGCAGAATAATCGCTGTGAATGTCACCACATATCTTCATGAGAATAAGTCACGACATCTCCTGCAAAGCCTATAGTTTAAACTATCCTATTAAAGCAGTACCGATATTTACCCCTTAGATTTAACCTCTGCACTTGGTGGCTTGGATCTCATTCTTTTGAAGGCGTCCTGCGGTATTCTCCACAAAGAAAGTTCTTACTTGGCTGCAGAGTTGAAACACCTTTTTTAGAGTTCTCAGATTCTGGTACTATTTCCTTTTCTTTAGATTGAATTCAGCGTTCACCTCTTTGGACTTGAGTGTAAAACAGCAGCAACATTTCTGCCATTTCAATCACAACTGATCCAATATATATCGCGCTCATGCTGCACACTTTTCGTTTAGAGATCGGCCCGCCTCCGGGCGCTTACACCTGGCCCCCACTTTTCCACCTACTGAAGTTTTAGCCTCCTTGTTCAACTTGAGTGACATGTTTATTTTTTGTTTCTTAAACTTCTTCTGCTCACTTAGGATTTCCCATTTTTTAAGGTTTTCGTTGTCTCCCTGTCTGTCACATGCACTTTTCTTCAAAATGACTACTCTGATTCAAGCGAAATCTGGTGGACATATGGAAGCTATGAAATCCCACGGAAACAGTGAGTGGCATAAATTTACGTGGAGTTTAAAGGGGGGCTCACCATACATGCAAAGCATGATGTAGAGAAGGCGTATCAAATGAAAGACCTTGGTTAATACTTTCCGAAACTGATATTGACGTAAATTGCAAAATACGCGAGTAAGGAGCTAAAATATACACGATTAAAGTGAAAGAGGACTAGGAAACTACCCAAACCAAGAATCTGAAAAAAATCAGGGTGATGCGATTATATGAAATGTAGGCTTCAAAGTGTCCTATCGCTAATAGTATATTACCAAGTTTTTGAAATTGACCGAAGAACCCTTCTTAACTTCATTCTAGGAGTTTCGTGGAAATCCTACAAACTTATCAATTGCCCGCGAATTTACTCGATTTTAAACCATGCAAATAAGATGTTGACGTCATAATTAACGAGAATAATTGGCATTCGTGTGAAGTATTAAAATTCAATTTATGAGGAATCTACTTCGCTCCAGCCCTTTTCAAGGCTTTGTGTAAAACAAAGCTTATAAAAACCGGTTTACTGTCTGTCTGTTCGTTTGGTCGATGGAATGTTGAAAACTTCAAAAGCTACCGCTAGTTCATGCCAGACAGTTATGTGGGACTCTTACCCACTCAAACCACCTCCTTCTCCTTCCAATCTCCCCGTGGGACTCCCATATGATATTATGTCGCGGGGCTGTGTCATGATTTATCCTATACTCGGGTTCACGTTCGTGCTCCTCTGTCGTTCATTCTTCCGACCGTCTTCTTCCTGCCTAAGCTGCTATTACCTTTTCGACTTGGGTCCATATCGCCTTCGACTTCAATATATAATGCATGCTGTTTTCGGCTTTTAAGTTCTCCTCGATTGTATCATAACTTCGAATGCAGCCCTCTAAGCTGCGAATATCAGAAAGTGAAAAAAAGGTCTTGCGTCCTCCGCAATATTCGTGCACTTTGGGCAACATGGAGAATCGTCGTTATGTCGAAACCAACTTCTCCTTGTGGTTGCTCGATCCATTTCCAAATATCCCCTGTTCCACCTCTCCTATAATATACCTATAATTGGGAGCATTCTGGAAATCAGTTCTTCGGTATTATATACCTTCGTGGCTGCACACTCTAAATGCTATTTGAAATTCAGCCTCTCGTCAATCATTACGCCTAAGTGCTTGAGCGTAAGCTTGGAATGTATTGTTTGATATTGTTTGATTTTCATGGACATGCACTTTCTCCGTCTTATTTTCTACAAGCAATAGACTAGCATTCTCCAATCAGGACTTAATCTCATAGATTGCTTAATTCACATAAAGCTCGACTTCTTCGAGGAGGCATGCAATAACCGACACATCGTTCGCGAAACCAATGGAGGCCCCACCAATAGGAAGTTCTAGTATCAGGACTCCATTATACATAATAATCCACAAGAGTGGGTCTCGATCGAAGCTTTGTGAGACTTGCAAGTCGTTCGATATTAATTCCGTAATCTGGTTTGCAGCACAAAAGCCTATCAATTAAGGAGTCGGCAAAGTAAGTAAGTATTTTGCTTCATCTCGCGGACTTGAAGGCATTCTTAACATGATCAGTGTGATCGCTGCGCAGCACTTATCCTCGTCAAGTGCGACCTTGGCTGTATTAGTTACCAGGTTAACTGCATCAGTCGTAGTCCTCCCCTTTCGAAAACCGAACTGATTTTCAGAGAGAACGCCTTCTTTTTCGGCAATAGGATGTAATTTGTTATAGATGATGCCAGTATTATTTAGAAGGCGTATCGACCTGTAGAATGAAGCTTCACCCAAAGGTTTGTTTAGATTGGGAATTAACATTGGTTTCTAATCCTCCTTCATTAAGGCATGTGGTAAATGCCTCGGCAGCATATTTGGCGCTATCTTGACTGCAGCCCTAAGAGCTTTGCTGGAGATGCTATCCAAATCAGGCGCTTTGTTCGCATTTTTTTTTTTCGCGGCTTCTAGGACTTCCTCCTCATTTACCAAGGGAACTTCGTTAGTGTCTACCTCAATCAGTGGGAAGGTTAGCGGTGCTCATGTTTTGTGGAAACAGATTCGTTTCGTTCATTTTCGTTTCATAAAGCAGATTAGGGAAAAAAATTGGTGAAGAGCGTTTGCTTTTGGCTTTTGACATTATTTTCTTGTAGGCGCCACCTCAAGGGTCCGTGTCATCTTCCTTACACAGTCGCTCTTACTTTCTATGATAGCCACATGTAATTTCTTCTGAGTCTCTGTATATTCTTCATGTAGCTGCTCTTCTGCTTCGTTGATTGCGTCTTCTGGCAAACTTTGCGACATTTTCCGATTTCAGAATTCCACCAAAAGTTCGGAAATCGCATCTGTCTGGTGTGACAACACGCACTTTTTTTTAGAAACGATCATACTGTTTGGCACCAAATTTGGTGGGGAAGTGGGAACTTTGAACTCTTACGCATACAGTGAGTCACATCGTTCTACGTGGAAGTTAAGGCGATTTCTATGGGTGAAAAAGGGGGTTCTAAATTCACCAAATATAATCATGTGGGACATCAAATGAAAGTCCTAGATTAATATTTCTGGCTTCAGTTCTGGCATTCAATGCATGGGGTAGCAAGGGCTAATTTCTTTCAGGGACCTACCCAACCAAAAAATCTGAAAAAAATCACAAAGCTGCTCCTATACGATACGATAAGCCATACCGATATCTGTTCAAATAAAATTAATAATACTATATTAACACTATATTACTAAAAATTTTAGTAATTAACTGTTAAACCCTCCTTAAATTCATTCTAGAATCGTGAGTGCTGTAATATACGTTATATTATATTGATCCTACCCAAATTGGTGGAAGTCGCTCCACTATTTAACAAAGTTATAGCAGGTCAAAGTTGTCGCTTCAGTGCAAATTCTAAAACTAAGATTTGACATAATACATTACGTGCTAGGCACAAATGGAACAAATGCTCACTCAAATATTGATATATAAGAAAAACACAAAACCTTTCATACCAAATCCAGTTTCTGGTTTCCTGACTGGTTTGTATCTGTTGGAAGTGTACTTCACATATTTTAGTAATGTTGAACTCCTAGTGTGAAGCCTATGAAGTTGACTACTATCAATACATTGCTTTCCAGATCAAATTATTTGTGTAAATGACTCTTTAAAAAATAAAGCCCAATTAAAGTTTTAATGACGTACATACGGACTGTTACGCACTGTTCATCATATTGGGCAATACAAAATCTTTTATACCTGAAGCGTCTAGCTTCCAGTTCGAATTGTTGTCTTCTCTTCTCTCGTTCATTTGACCAGAGGTCAACGGGAATATAATTAGATGCTGTTGTAAGCCTTTCCTGCTTTTATTCCCATGATTTATTGCGTAGTGCTTTCACCGTGTTCTTGATTTACGTCTATTTATGTTGCTTGCCTTTGGTAAATTCAACCAGCTGAACAATTTTAGTTCCAAGAGGAGTGTAAAGTGACTTTTCTTGATCAGATCCCCATTCCATTTCCTGTCGTGTAATATTAAAGAAAAAAAATACCAACCTTTCCGTTTTCTTCAGCGATAATCAGTAAAAGTAAGGATTACCTACAAAATAACTTGTTATATGTACATGCATACTATATGCATTGTTGAATGTTAAGGTGAAAATGGCTACAGCTAGTCTGATCCGCATCCTATAAATCAACATGCGACGCAGCGCAGCTTAAGATTTTATTAGCGCAATTCGCTCCTAGCTGATTTAGTTCTAATCAGCGAATAGTACCGGAATAAGGACTCAGCTACATAGCGTCTTGACTTATCAGGTATGGGCTCGGAATTTGGTGACCATCAATGCATCGCGTTCGAAGTGGTTGACGCTGTCCCTCGACGTCCACCAGCCTAGCGCTCTCTCTGCGCGTGGAATGTCGTAAAGGTGAACATCGGAAGATTCGTCGAAGCTCTTAGAACGCTGGAGGATACTTCAGGGGGTGGTCGCGCTGCAGTTGGCACTGTGGTATTATACATTATGTTATGAACCTGGTAGCGACGGCCAAATAAGCGCCATGCCGGGCCATGAGAAGCCATCTATGTCTGGGTGGGCGGACAGAAGGAGTGTCATCAGCTTCGCCGTTCGGCGCAATATTTAAATGGCCGGAAGGCATCCATTACAAAGACACGCTCGAGATTATTACCCTGATTTAACTCAGGTACCTATTCCCAGCTGAGTCGACTGGTATCCGAAATTCAGTCACGATAACAAAAACCACTGCCACTAGTGAGATTTGAATCGCAACCTTCCGTACGACAGCTTTATATTACAGACCATTATTTCGTATGAATCCTGTTCGGGTTGACGACAACAACAGATTGCCTACTTTTCACTGCGAAAGAGCTGAGAGAGAAAGTCCCCTCTATCATAAATAAAAAGGCGCCGAGATCTTAGGGTATCCCGGGCATTTCTCATTGTCGCTGGAGACCTTGAGCTAGTGTTTATATACCGGTCACTGTATGTTTGACATACCCGAAAAAATACTCGAAAAGCTCATAAGAAGACTGCTGCCGGGGAGTTATCTCCAAGGCCGTTCGGTTTTAGAACAGGGAGATCCACAGTGGATGCTATTCATCAAGCTGAAGCATACATCCGTTGATCTCGACGAATAGTACTCTTCGTAACAATTGATGTCAGAAATGTAAATACCTTGGATTGACACTTAACTCGAAGATAGACTTATTGTGCAAATCAAAGCAATAGTGGATAAGGTTGTAACTTACATTTCGGCTTTAAGTCGACTGAAGGCGAATGTTTGGGATACTTCTATATCTGGCTGTCTTCTTGTAAGTGCAGCGCAGTCCGTTCTGCTCTATCGGCCGATGCTCTTGGCAAGGAGGTGTATCGTAAGCGCCTTGCATAGAGACAGGGAGCTTTCCGGGTATCGCGCTCAGAATCGGCAGTGACAATGATCGCGGGAGTTATTCCCGTGGCCTTCCTTGCTAAGGAACGTAAAGTCCTCTATAATGCTTGGGAGAGACTCAAGGAAGTGATTGCTTCTGGCAAAATGAATCAAGAGGCAGTGGAACTGCGCTGCTCATTGACAACTTAGGTCCGTGACTGAACCGGAAGCATGGTGAGATAAATTATTTTCTCGGGTATGGAGGCTTTCTGTGATACCTGCATAAGTTTGGTAAGGCACGGTGGACGACGCTGATCATACTTTTTTTGTGGAAGATGGATTCGTTGGCAACTTTGTCCAAGTACAGGGAAGCTCTCTCCGGATAACATTTGTCAAAGACATAATGAGGTGGATTAACAGATGGAGCCGCGTTGCACGTTATGTTCGCATTCTTGTTTTCGTAAAGCAGATTGACCTCGATCGGTGGAGAAACCGGATGGCAGGGTTCTTTGAACTAATAATTCCCTTCCTCCTCTCCGCTCCCTTTGATGAAAGGAATCCCCTGACTTGTAAGCTTCGTAGTCCGGGAACTAGAAACGAGTTCTTTGATAACGGGGTGGTGGATGTTGCGGTAGCCCAAATGCAATGCGTAAATATTATATATTCACCTACCCTACCGAAAAAAGGGAAATAAAACATAAATAAATACTTTGTAAACTGAAAACGGATTTCTAAACTCAGAAATTAGAACCAATTATTCCAATCTCATAGCGACACATGTAAAGCTTTTCTAGTTTCTGTGAGATCTAATTTTAAAGCGGATACAGTAAGTATGCAATGGTTGGAAGGCAACGAGGCAGTGGGCAAACTAGTCAAGAAGGGAGCAGGGACGCCTTTACACGGGCCAGAACCCTTCTGTGGAATCGGAAACGGTTTCATGGCTATGAATCTAAGAAATGAAGAGGAACGGTTGAGGGAACTATACTGGGCGGGCCTACCGGGGATGTAGCAGTCCAGGGTGCTTATTGGGGGATACGAACCCATACGCACAAAGGATTGCTTAAACCTCACCAAAAAGAACCTCCGAATCATAGTGGGAATTCTCACTGGTCATTGCCGGCTGAACTATCTAGCAAGGGATATCTACGGACACTGCCTGCAGGTTTTGTAAGGAGGAGGACGAAACCTCTATACAAGTCCTGGGACAGTGTCCGGCACTTGTGCAAAGTAGGTCGAGGCATCTGGGAGAACACTTAGTACCAGATGCAAGGCTGAAAGATCTGGAAGTAGGGAACATACTAAAGTTCCTAACGGTTATAGGCCTGCTTGAGATACTATGATCAATAGGTACACTATAACCAGTAAAAGGGGCACAATAGTTCTTCAAGGACGCGGTGCAACTTTCCCTTAACAGAATAATAATAATAAGTATGCAATTGCATCCATTTGAAGATTTGATAATCATAGATGCCCATCCTTTTGAAGTTTGCGAAAAACACAGCAGATATACTTCGAAAACGCACTTTTCCAATTGACCACCCAAACCTAATAATTTGTCTGCAATTCTAAGGCAAATACAAGGTAGAGGCTAAAGGTGGCTCATCGACACTTTAGTGTGAAACAACAATTTACGGATTTAGAAACATAGATGTTGGTGATAGACTTGTAGTAGGGGCGGAACACAATTTGGCCTTTAATCAGAAAACCAGGGGTCCAGAGTAACATGTCCTGATTATACATTCCATATGTTAATACCCATTATTTGATCCATGGCCTATAATCAACTATAAGGAGCAAATCGAAGAATTACATCAAGTAATAGAAAATACGTGTCCGGATAGCTGAGTGGTTAGAGCGCAAGGCTGTCATACGGAAGGTCGCGGTTCAAATCTCACTGGTGGCAGTGGAATTTGTATCGTGATTTGACGTCGGATACCAGTCGACTCAGCTGTGAATGAGTACCTGAGTCAAATCAGGGTAATAATCTCGGGCGAGCGCAATGCTGACCACATTGCCTCCTAGTGTACCGTTACGGTCTTGAATGAAGTGCTCTAACACACTTCAAGGCCCTGATCCAACATGGATTGTTGCGCCAACGATTATTATTATTATTATAATAGAAAATACATACAATGATTTGAATGATATCTAATGTAATAGAGAATAAGACTTATCCCGTTTATATTAAAAAAAACTATATCCAACTGTCAAGGAAATTGCTACAAAAAATCAAAGAGTATAATATAAATGAATTGTTTTTTGACTATAGTTTCACAATTTTCTAGATGATCTACCAAAATGGGAGTCCGGAGAACTGGAGTTGGCAGAGGATACGAGGAAATGGATGGCGCCAACATACAGGTACCGCAAAATAACAACCTTAATGATTCGCACGTAATCAACACATCACTAGACACTGAATTCGAGTTGTCGTCAGTAAGCGTTGTACCTGATGGTGAGTGTTTTTACCCTTAAATTTTTCAATAGTAACTAATATCCTTATTTTTCAGATACTTTCACTGTGCAGCAGGCAGTCAATGCTTTGGGTTTTGGATGGTTTCAGGTGAAACTTTCTCTTTGCGTTGGGCTATGCTGGATGGCAGATTCAATGGAAATGACAATACTGAGTGTTCTTGGTCCGGCATTACATTGTGATTGGGGCATTTCCAGATATCAGCAGGCTCTCACCACAACAATAGTATTTTTAGGGATGATGCTTAGTTCCACATTCTGGACGCAGCTCAGTGATCGATATGGGAGGAAACCAGTAAGTAATTGACATGCCTAAATTTCAAAATTGAATTTAAGTTGATTATTCAATTCGCTTGTTAATATTTGAAACGGTTTTTAGGCTTTAACACTTTGCGGCATTCTGTTGTTCCTTTACGGATTGTTAAGCGCGGTAGCGCCGAGTTTTGGGTGGTTGCTATTACTTCGAGGATTGGTGGGCTTCGCTATTGGATGTGTTCCCCAATCGTAAATTTTACCTTTACTTGCCCTTTCGAGAAATACAGTTTCCATTTTCTTCCAGGGTAACTTTATATGCAGAATTCCTTCCAACTAAGCAAAGGGCCAAATGTGTTGTCCTTTTAGATGTAAGTAATCAAAGAATAGTAATAGGGTGTATATGTAAAGGGAGGAAGTTGATTAAATTTCTTTTGCAGTGTTTCTGGGCGCTAGGGGCGTGCTTCGAAGTTGCTCTTGCATTGGCTGTTGCCCCAAATCTTGGCTGGCGATGGCTACTTGGACTTTCAGCTGCACCCTTGTTCATTTTTGCTGTAATAACACCGGTGAGAGTGACATATTTTTCAATTGAGAATCATGAAAATGAAATATTCTCTATTTACAGTGGTTGCCAGAATCAGCACGATATCATGTCTCAAATGGTCAAAATGAGAAAGCTTTACGAACGCTTGAGGATGTGAGTCTTGAATAGCAATTGTAATATTTTATAAATGCCGATTTAGTTGCATTTCGAAGACTATAATAAAAGATACTGCTTAGCAGCTATTATTTTCTCCTATAGAACTATTCCCACTTTTAGTTCAATTTTGGCACTTTTGCAGCAAGCAGACATAAATGATTATTATAATAAATATAATTTGTACATATGAATATACATACAAAAACTATTAAGAATTTTTGAAAATTGCCAAAAAAATAGTATATTTTAAAACCTATCCATTTTATTTGTACTCCGACGAAGCTTTTTCTGATATTTACAGATTGCCAAAGATAATAAACGACCAATGCTTTTGGGAAGACTAGTTGTTGATGGACCAACAATCAGCCGAGGTAGTGTTAAAGCTTTGCTGAGTGTATCGCTACGAAGAACGACACTCTTGTTGTGGTTCATATGGTATGTCTATTATTATTATAAACTATTTTTAGTTTATCATGTTTTTATGAATGCCAATGAATGAAACTACATGAAATTTTCTGTAAGCAGAAAGTCGACTCACGAACAACTTTACAAATCCGCTCTTAAAGTATTGATACGTAAATATCTGGTGTTTTATTTGTTGAAATTATGAATCCAGAAGAAAGTTTCATGAGAACAAAATCAGAACAATAGAATGAATAGGGCCAGCATGAACGCCACGTACGGTACTTAAGAACAAGCACAACATAGGAATCATGAGTCAACTTCCAGCATTTTATGAAGTTGGACAATATTCGAACAATTAATACTCGCCAAATTTCAGTTGCAAATATTCTATGAAAGCCAAATAACGAATGACGGAACTTAAGTTGACAATTATTAGCATTTGATTGGAAGCTATCTAAACTATATCTGCCTTTTGAAACTTCTTTGAAATTCAACTCCAATGAATTACACGTCTCACGAATAATTAATTCCACTACTAATAAATGATGTACGTATGACTGCACTACAGAAAACTTTCACTGGCGACAAACAAAAACAATTTTTTTATAGTTACTAAATCCAGCACACATCCCCAAAAGCTGATAGCGAAGGGTATACATTTTTTTTTTGGGTCTTACATAATTCCATATGTCCAGAGAAATGCCATTGCATACAGATTTCTAGAATGGTCGCCATTATACTCATTTTACAATTTTTTCTTTAGCGTCAAGTATCCAAACCTTAATGAAAATAAATGTGCTTGATTTTGTAGCTGATTTCTAAAATGTATGAAAATTTTACTATTATTTTTGAGGTTTCATGTTGAATGTTGCAGGATTGCGCAATCTCTCCGGTCTTTTAGTTCATGGATGAAAAGTTAAATTGGAAATTAAACATAGAACTAACCCTCAGTTCTGTATAAGGAAATAGTATCTTCGATCATGGATTGGTCTCTGGCTGAACAGAGACGTGGTGCACCCCACCCTACCGTACGATTCTATTGTGTGGTGACCGGCGCTAAGAAAGAACTAGTGAATTTCTTAAAAACGACGGTGTTGTTCGGCATATACTCTCAATTTACTCCTGCACCTCCTTCCTATGACCCCTCATTAAATATGCTGCAGCGTGCCATCAGACTGCGTGAATCCGGATGTTGACCTGTGAAGGGCATAGTAACACCCTAGCCGGGAAGTACGTTGAGATCTAGATACCATGTATATCATGGACCACCGTATCCTTTAAGATTTATCAGTTGAGTAGTTTCTCAGAAATGGTCCTTGAAGTAAGTGACACTTTTCGGACATTCCCCTTCGTAACTAATGTGGAAACTAATATCTGCTTCGGAAAGCACTAATCGCGAACTTTCATTTGATACCCCACCTGAATATATATTCGGTGAAAAAAAATTTAAACTCAACCTTTCCACAAAATTTCGTATCAATAGAAGTAACGACACATAAATGGACAGACAGACAGAGAGACAGTAAACCGATTTTAATAAGATTTTGGTTTACACAAAACCTTACAAAAAGGGTCAATTATAATTTCTAGCTGTATACAATTACATGATTATTAAATAGGATTTAGAGTTTCGAGAAATTTGATGCATCTTTGACAAACATTGTGTGCGATTTATATCGTGACTTACGGTCGGACACCAGTCGACTCAGCCGTGAATGAGTATCTGAGCCAAATCAGGGTAATAATATTGGGCGAGCGTAATGCTGACCACATTGCCTCCTACAGTGTACTGTAGTGTACCGTTACGGTCTTGAATGAAGTGCTCTAACACACTTCAAGGCCCTGATCCAATAAGGACTGTTGCGCCAACGTTTATAATTATTATTTTCCGAGTTATCACAATCTCGGCAGATGCCGGATTTTACCTAATACTAGCACTAAGTGCCAAGCATTTAGGCTCGGACGATCCTACCTACTTAAAAACTAAAGGGGCACTGGTGGTGGTGGCCGGTGGTAGGTCAGTGGGAGAATCCGTCGAGTCCTCCCCGCAACATCGATCACGTATTCAGAATGGTGTACTTCTGCATGGTTTGAACCAGACTGTGCGAAAGTTCCAGGACATCAAGGGAAGCCGTGAGGGATTTAGGTACAATACCTGTAGCTGACAATATTATGGGAACTACAATCACCCGCTCGAGACGCCAAATTTCTTTGATTTCCCGAGCCAATGGCTCATAGTTCACCTTCTTCTCCACGTATTTCAGTTCAATGTTGCTCTTGTGGGGAGTAACAACATCAATAATATACGCGGAGCGACCCGTCTTGTCAACTAACAGTACGTCAGGCTTGTTGTGTGCAGTATGGCGATCAGTCAGAACTTGCCGGTCCTTTAAGCAGAACTATCAAGTACTGCTTGCGGCTCATATCGGTAAACCGGACATGTTCCCGTGATCAGCCCATGCTTATATGCAAGGTTTTGATGGATAACCTTACACACAGCATTATGCCTGGTGATGTATTGCACCGGTGCCATAACAGTACAGCCAGAAATGAGATGGACCAACGTCTCTAACGCCGAACCACACATTCTGCACTGGTCGTTTTCCACCCGTTACTTCATGATGAGCTTTTTATAAGCTCGAGTGGCGACCACGCCGTCCTGAATGGCATACATGAACCTCCGTCTCAGCAAAGAGCTCCCCAGCACACAGCCATCTGTTCGACAAATGCAAATCGACAAATGGCTGTCAAAGACAATTCACGTGTTTACCGTGCATTGCCTTCGACTTCCATTCATCGATCCGCTCTTGGTCCGACTTCACCCCACTCAGAGGATTGAAAGATCGATCCTTCAAGTTAGGTGGAGTCAGCCCACAGTCTGCCTTACAGACAGCCGCATGCAAGGGACTCGCCTGCTCTTTGCTGTAAAAATAAGCGTGTAGCGAGTCAACTTGGTGATGATGTTGTGCCGCCACGTCAACCACGCCCCTACCGCCGATGTCACGAGGCAGGTTCATCCGCTCAACGGCAGACTTTGGATGATGTATTCGGAATTTGGACATAGTTGTCCGTATCCGCCGTTGGACGTTTTCCAGATCGGTCTTCGTCCACGGCAATATTCCGAATGCATAAGCCAGTGAAGGGATAGGGAATACACTCAACGCGCTTACTTTATTCTTCCCCGAGAGATGCGATTTCAGCACCAGCTTTACACGTCGCAGGAATTCGGACAGCAGAGCATCCTTCAGATCACTAACTCAAGCATGGGTTCCTTGCAGAATTCCTAGGTACTTGTAGAAGTCCGTCTCGGTCATAGCTGCGATGTGGAGGTCACCAATGCTATGTCCGGCATGCAGCTCGTGATGACCTTTGCGAATGGCTTGAATTCGATATTTGTCTAATCCAATAATCCAAACTCCATCCGAATATCACGGCTGAACATGTCTATTATTCGCAACAGACTTCTAAGATGGTCGTCAGTACCAGTATACAGCTTGATGTCATCTAAGTACGTCAAGTGTGTCAGTTCGCACTTAGCACGTAGGCCATACTTTATTGCAAAACCATGCCCTCTAGCTTCATTCAGTAGCCATGAAAGGGGGTTCAGTGCCATACAAAACCAAAGGGGACTCAACGAATCCCCCGGAAAAATGCCCCTCCGGATACGGATGGGCTCTGAGGTATTAGCACCCTCAGATGTTTGCACTGATAAGGTGGTAGGTCACCCTTCCATAACTGTCGCCAAAAACTTTATTAGTTTTGGATCAATGCGATACAGATGTAGGACATCGATTAGCCAGGTATGCGAAACGCTATCAAAAGCCATAATTAATATAGCAACTGAAGAGGTTTCTTTGGCCTCTAGTTGCTTGTCCTATAACTACCGAGTCGATAATGAGTTGCTCTTGCAACCCCTTGACCCAACTCGGCAGCCCTTCTGCTCCTCGGTCAGAATGTTGTTGGTCTCGAGATGCGCATTAATCCTTCCACTAATAATGGACGTGATGAATTTGTAGAGGGTTGGTAAGCAAGTGATCGGTCTTGTGTCTGCGGGGTCCTGCACCGTGTCCTTCTTAGGGATAAGGTAGGTAATCCCCGCAATGAGGAAGGGTGGAAATTCCTCCGGCCGACTTATGACCTCATTTATACTGCGTGCCACCCGACTGTGTATGCTGGTAAATTTCTTATACCAGAAATTCTGCACCCGATCCAGACCTGGGCCCCTCCAGTTCTTCGAGCTGTTTATAGCTCGTCGAACTTCATCTTCGGTAACATCCGCAAAATTCATGCCAAGCGTATTGGCATGGTGGGTGCTTTCGGCGGTGATCCACTCAGCATGCTGGGCGGGTAACCCCCAAAGTCCATCCCAATACTTTTTCGCTTCTGTCACCGAGAACTGTATTGTCTGGACGCTCTGTTGGGATTCGTTGAGAGATCTGAAAAAACTCCGCTGGTTCCTCGCGTATGTTGCATTCTGGACACGTCTGGAATGACTTTCGCCATACCATCGTAACCGACTGCATATGACAGAAAGTTTCTGTTTTATTATTATTATTATTATTATAGTGGGAGTGCGGGAACTGGAATTGGAAGTGGGACAATTTAACGGATGGAAATGTTATGTAGTAGACGGAAGAGGATGGTGCATACAATCAAATGAATTTCTCCATCACGAATTGAAATTGAAGAAACAATGATAGTTCGCAAGTCGCGAAACCGGCGAATAGTGCAGATTTTACTGCACCCTTTACAAAACCAATAGGAAGCCTATAAACGAGGTAATTAAACATTCCAAATTTACCTCATACCCATAAAATGTTACGGTTGCTGGACACTTCATTACTTTTTAAGGTTTAGTGTAGAACAAAACCCTATTGAAATCGATTCACCGTCTATCTATATGTCTGTCTGTCTATTTGTTACACGCATTTTTCTCCAAAACAGCTACACCGATCTGAACGAAATTCGGGAAATATGAAATCCCACGCATATAGTGAGTGACATAAATTTACGCTGAGTTTAAAGGGGGCTCTCCATACATGCAAAGGGGTGATGTATTTTTTTTTCACCGAATATAGTTACGGTATCATATGAAAAGCATCGATTAGTACTTTACGAAACTGGTTGTAGTTTTGACGTAAATTGTAAAATGCGTCAGTAAGGAATCAAAATGTATACACTTAAAGTGACACAAAACTCATTTTCGAAAACTATCCAACTCAAAACTCTTAAAAAAAACCAAGATGATGTGATGATATGAAATCTAGGCCTCAAAATATGCCCCATTCCGATATCTGCTCAAATAAACTCACTAATTATATAATACCAAGTTTTCCAAATTGACTGAAAAAACCCTTAAGTTATTTTTAGGAGTACTAAATTTTGCAAGAGCATAGAAAACAGTATCTTGCATAATGCTGTCGAGTTTGAATTTACTGCATCTTAAGCCGTACAAACAAGATGCTGACGTCACAATTAACGAGAATAATTGACATTCGTTTGAGATATTAAAGTTCCATTTATGAAGAATCCTCTTCTCAGCAGCTCTTTTTAAGGTTTTGTGTAAAACAAAAAGAGAGGGCGAGGTGAGATGAAAAGTGGTCTTTTTTTCACGGACCATTCTCAAAACCTACCGCACTGAAAAATATGAAAAAAATCACGAAGCGGCCGCTATACGGCACCTAAGCTCCATCCCGTTCAAATAAAGTTAATGATACTATATTACTATCGTTTTTAGTAATTGACTGTTAAACCCTCCTTAAATTCATTCTAGAGTCATGCATGAAATGGTTATAATAGAGGGCATGATTCTACCAAGATTGCTGTAAATCGCTCCATTATTAAGAAAGTTATAGTAATGCAAATTCTAAAACTTTGAATGTCAGTATCACACTAAAGTGAATATTCTGACATATATATGAATATATGCTAGGTACCAATGCTACAAATAACCAGTTAAATGTTGTTATAAAAGGAATACACAAAACCTTTCATACCAAGTCCAGCTTCTGGTTTCCCGACTGGTTTGTATCTGTTAGAGGTGAACATCTTTACATTTTCTGATAATTTTGAACTCCTAGTGGGAAGCCTATGGAGCTGCTATTATCGACACAGTGCTTTCCAAACTAAATTATTTATGTAAATGGCTCTTGCAAAAACAGAGCGCAATTGAACGGAACTGTCATGCACTCATCGTTCATCACATAAGGCAGCACAAAACTTTTCATACCTGAAGCGTCTAGTTTTCGGTTTTTCGATTTGCTTTTTTTAACCTAGGCCTTACCGTGTGAAAAGAACTACTTTAGCATTGAAATTATTTGCCTGATTTCTCGGTCACATACGCTGAAGCTGACTATACTGGAAAATCACACTTGCCTCCACAAAGCTGTGCTATGTGTGTTTATCTAACAAAATGTTCACTTGCCATTAGATCTTAGTCTGTTCTGTCCTTTTCAATGTACTATGATGTTTTGCTATCTAACAGGAGGGAAGGAGTTTGAATCCATTGAGCGGTACATACGTACAATATCTCTACGTTAATCGAGGACTAAACTTTAAAGAGTAGTCAATGCGTTGGAATTGGTCCAGCCGACCAGCATTCATATGTGTAAGAAAAGTGTCAAACCTATATTCTATGACTTACCAAAGTCCGATGCTGTTATATAGAAACTTTAACTAACCTAAAATCCTCTAATATCATCAGTTGTAATTTTTTTCCAAAACTCCCCAACAGGATGGCTTGTGCATTTTGCTATTACGGACTTGTTTTAATGTCAACTGAGATGTTTGCCAACAATCCTGTTGAACCTATACAGGATCCTACCAATGACTGTCAACATCTACAAACAACTGATTATATGGATCTATTGTGGACTACATTAGCAGAATTCCCAGGGATCTTTGCCACTATAGCAATCATTGAGAGATGTGGACGTAAGAAGACAATGGCGATACAATTTCTGCTTTTCGCAGTATGCGTAGGGACTTTGACTAGCACAAACGAGTAAGTAAAATTATTTAACGTAACGTCAACACATTATATTAGACGTACACTATAGCACCTTATAATAATGGCGTAGTGTACTTACTTGTTTGTATTGTCGGCAGAAACAAAAATACAAATTGCAATTTAATTGGACGTTGACTTATTTCTGTCATTTTCAGTCGAGTTCTGCTCACAATAATACTTTTCCTCGCACGAGGTGTTATCGCAGGATTGTTCCAAGCTGCTTATGTTTACACACCTGAAGTATACCCAACAGCATTACGTTCGATAGGGGTAGGCGGATGCTCTGCACTGGCTCGACTCGGTGCAATGGCGACCCCTTATGTGGCCCAAGTACTCCTGCAGACCTCGCTTTGGAGTGCAGTTTCAGTTTATGGATTGTTTGCAATATGTGCAGCTCTAGCATGTCTTCTACTGCCCTACGAAACGCAAGGATCTGAATCTAATTCATAAGTGTTACCACGCGTGGATATCTAGGTTCTGCAAGTCTGATTCACAATTTTGAATTAGAAATGAAAAAGTCTGAACTTAAAATGGAAAATTCCGAAAATGACTTGGAAAAATCTGAAGTTAGTTTGGAAGTTTCTGAAATTAGTTTGGAAAATAATGAATTTGATTTGCAAAACCTATATACATTGTACATACCGAGTTAAAAAAAAACTGATTCTCAAAGCGCGGTGCTTTCTGGCGTTAGAATAAGGGCAAATTGTTAAAGCTAGTTTTAAGAACCCGTAATATTTTAAACACTCTTTAGATAAAATAGGGTATTGTTAATTTATTCAATTATTTATTGCAGTTGAATTTTTAACTAATTAATAAACACTAAAATTTCATTATTTCATTATTTTAAATAATTCGGCTTTTGAAGTCTTTTTCACAGGCATTACTTATCATTTTCCGTCCTATAACTCGACCACGTTCATGTATAGATTCATTTTCAAACTCATTCTTAGTTACGATTCAACGTTTATTCTGGCTTCTAAGTGCTGTCCGAATCTGCTACGCCTACCAGACAACATCGTATGAGGCAGCATGCCAGGGAAGATTCCTGTGAATACTTTAGTCGATGAGGCAAACCGCTTGTACCTGAAGCAGGAAGCGAACCTTAGCAAATTGAGCGTAATATTCCTAAATTTTCCGTAATTAAGCCCATCATTTTTATTTATTAAGGTTTTGTGTAAAACAAAACCTTATTAAAATCGATTCAGTGTCTGTCTGTCTGTCTGTCACACGCATTTTTCTCCAAAACGGCTAAACCGATCCTAACGAAATTTGGTGGACAGATGGGAACTATGAAATCCCACGCATACAGTGAGTGGCATAAATTTAGATGGAGTTTAAAGGGGGCTCCCCATACATGCAAAGGGGAGATTCAAAAATTTTTTTCACCGGATATAGTTGTGTAGGGTATCAAATGAAACGTCTCGATTTGTACTTTCCGAAACCGACATTAGTTTTGGCATAAATTGCAAAGTGCGTCAGTAAGGAGTCAAAATGTACGCATTTGAAGTGTGACAGGACTCATTTTCGGAAACTACCCAACCTAAAAATCCGAAAAAAATCAAGGTGGTGCGCCTAGATGAAATCTAGGCCTCAAAATATGTTCCATTCCGATATCTGCTCAAATAAACTCACTAATAGTATATTACTACTTTTTAGAAATTTACTGAAAAACCCCCCTTAAATTCATCCTAGGACTTCCGAATTTTGTACCAGCATAGGGGATAATATTTCATGTATATGTGCTAAATTTCATGGAAATCAGGCAATTAACGCCAAAGTGATAGCAGTTCAAACTTAGCAATTTCGCGCGAGTTTACTGCTTCCAAAGCCATGCAAATCAGATGCTGACGTCATAATTACCCGGAAAAATTGACATTCGCGTGGAATATTAAAGTCACATTTATGAAGAATCTATTTATCTGCAGCCCTTTTTAAGGCTTTGTGTAAAACACTTATGTGAAATCTAATCTTCGAGAGATGTCCTATTCCGGTACCTGCTCAAAAAATTTACTAATAGTATATTATCAACTTTTAGAAATAGACTAAAAAACTCCCCTTAAGTTCATCCTAAGTGTACTAAATTTGCACCGACATAGAGGACAGCCTCGTGTATACACATTCCAAGTTTCATGAAAATCCAACTATTATTGGGAAAGTTATAGCAGTTCAAACTTATCAATTTCGTGCTAATTAACAGCATCCTAAGCCATACAAATAAGATGCTGACGTCATAATTAACGAGAATAATTGAAATTCCAGTGAAATATTAAAATTCCATTCAAGAAGAATCTAATTCTCCCTAGCCCTTTTTAAGGTTTTGTGTGAAACAAAACCTTATTAGAATCGAGACGGTGTCTGTCTGTCCGTCTGTCTGTCTGTCACACCCGATTTATTCGGAAACGACTAGACCGATTGTCACGAAAATTGGTGAGAGTATGTAATCTGGTGATCCCTTTACATGCAGTAAGTGGCGCCACCTTGTGTTAAGTTTAAGGGGGGGCTCCCCATACATGTGAATGGAGGGTGCAAATTTTTTTTTCACAGAATGTAGCCATGTAGGGTATCAAATGAAAGGTCTCAATTAGTACTTTTCGAATCTAGTTCAATATTTGATATTAGATGAAACATAGGGGAATGAGGCTTCAAAATATGACCCACAAAAAGTGTAACAGGTCTCGTTCTCAGAACCTATCCAACCGAAAAATCTGAAAAAAATCACAGTGGTGCATCTCTACGAAATCTAGGCCTCAAAATATATCCGGTTCCGATATCTGCACAAATAAAGTTAATAATAGTATATTTCCACATTTTAGAAATTTACCCGGCACCCCCCTTATGTTCATCCCAGAAGTACAAAATTTGGCATCCGTGTAATGAAGAACATAATGCACAGTTTGGTCAAGTTTGAAGAAAATCCAACTATTATTAACAAAGTTATAGGGGGTGAAACTTCACCATTTTTTGTGAATTTCGTGCACTCTACAACCTGCATGACGTCATCATCACATATCAATTCGTCAATACCACAACGAAATGAGTTCTTATGAATTGGGTTGCAGAGAATTATTTTGTTTTAGTTTTTTAGTTATTTGTCAGCCAGACATGTGTGTATGTAGGCATATAATAGATGCGTGCTAATGAACTTTGCGGGTAGTGCCTAATTCAAATAGATATAAGAAGTAAATCGGAAATATGGGTACGATCCATTTATATACGTGCATATATGTGTACAGTATTCGGTAATAGACAGTTTGTTTGTTTAGGGTGAGCGTGATATCTATGGCTGTAATATGTACGTATGTCTCGTAGTTTGGAAAAATATGAAGGATTATGTTGGATTTGTAGCTATATACGGACAGGAAAATGTGCGTTGAAGTTTCTCACATAAGATAAACACAAAACCTTTGTACCCGAAGCGGGAGCTTCCCGTATGCCGACTTGTTTATATCTGATGTTGGTTAAATTGTTGGCATTTGCTAATAATATTAAACTCAGAGTGTGAAGCGTATGAGGTTGACTATTTCAATACAGGGCTTTCCATCAAATGATTTATTTAAATTACTTTCTAAAAAATAGATGCCAATAGAATTTTTAACTATGTGACACGGAACTGTCAGGCTCACCGCTCCTCACATCTTCTTCTTTTTCTTCAGCCTTCAGTTCACAAGCGGGGTCGGCTCGTGATGATCGGTTTCGCCATTTTATTTTGTCAAATGCCTCATCAGGATGTAATCGCGAGACCTTTAAATCCCCATCCAGCGTATCAAGCCACCATTGTCTTGGCCGGCTTTTTGGTTGCTTACCATTGCTTTCGATGTTCTGATCAATACTGGTTGTTGAATTTTCGTTAGCGTGAATTACGTGACCACACCCTCGAAAACGCCTCTCTTGCAGTTTTCCCACGATCGATGCAAACCCATATCGATCGCGGATATTCTCATTTCAGACGTAATCAAAACGTGTCACGCCACCAGTGCAATGCAACATTTTCGTCCCCATTACCGCAAGACGCCGTTCATTCTCCTTTATAGTCGGCCAACACTCAGAACTATAGAGAGTGGCAGACGGACGACATTGCAGTAAATTTTAGATTTTACCACCAGTTGGGGAATGCCACTCCATCCAGGTTGCATTAATGCGTGAAACAATTTCATTACGCAGTTCTCCATTGGCTGATAGCGTTGACTCGAGATATTTAAATCGCTGAGTTCTGCCAATGGCAGTAACCTGCCCAGAACTGAACGATTTCAATATCTCGGGTCAATGCTATAAGCCAATGGAGAACTACGTTATGCTCCTCACATAGGGAAACACAAAACCTTTTATACCTGAAGCGTCAAGCTTCCGGTTTCCCGACTTGTATTTATATCATTTGAAACAAGCAACTTTTGTCAACTTTGCAGGTTTGTAAGTTTAAACGACCGTTACAATAATGCATATCGAAATTTAGACGAAAAATCGATTTTGAATTTTTTTTACATTTGAACAGTTACATATATCTTCGAAGTGTTGATGACCTTCGCAATTGAAAAATTATCCTTTTATAACAAATTTTATGTAGTTTCCGAAATTGCTATCACATCTGAGATTATATGATTGAGGGAGTGGGAAATTATGATTTTTTTACGAAAGTCAAGCTTTTTAATACTATTCACGGAAAACGCTATAACTCTGTAACAGTAAAAGGTAAAGTGTCCATTCCATGGGCCAATTTTCCTCAAATAGGTGGTTCTAAAAAAAATAACTGACGGTTTCAATTGATCAGACGTTGCCTCACCTCTGCTCTGGGAGCAGCGTGACCGAAAGTAGCGACAGGTGCTAATCGCTCCATTTATATATAATCGGAAATACGACATGAGTGCGAATTATATTGGTGATAATATCCACCATTAAAATTTATACCATCTAAAACGGGACACCCTGTATAGTAAAATTAGATACCGCTTGGAATGCAGTAGTCGCAGCCGTGAAATGGATGCTCCAACAGCTAAAAGACGCTGAAGCTGAATGGAGGCACAGCAGCGAACCTATTGCAATTAACACCGCGCAAAGCAATAACAATCAATCCATAAACAGCTTAACAGTTAAATAGCCCCGCGAAGCAATATCAGGACGGTCCTCGCGCAGGGAGAGTGTGGAGAAAATATGGGAGGTTTCAGTCGCAAAAGTCGAGCATGTGGATCCAAGTTCAATTTCCCCCAACTAAAAAAGACAAACAGACATTGAACCGATTTTAATAACACAAAACCTTAAAAAGGATGAAGAGCTTTGGGAAGAAGTATGATACACGGATAGGACCGAAGTCGGGTGAAAGCCGAGCACAATACTGCAGCTGAAAATTCTTTTTGTAACTGTGAAGTATGGTGGAGATCATGTTATGGTTTAGATAGCTAAAGAAACCACTAAACGTCAGCTCAAACACTATCCATTGGAAGTAACCGGTAAGGACTTCATTCAAAGGAGCTCGTTATACCTGCAAATGTGACCAGGTGAACTTACTTCATTTAATAATACTTAATATATCGAGGGCGGTTCACTCAGTTCTTTAAAAGTTTAGGGAACAAATTCATTGCTGCTGTGGATTTCACTGGGACTCAAAGTTAGTTTCTTCCAAAGGAAAAGAATTGTATGAAACAATCTTAGGCAGCAAAATTGACCACATATCGGTAGGTCAGCCTACATCTGACATCAACAAAACTCAAAATCTAATTGAAGTTTTAAAAAGAATACGACGAGAATGTACAAGCCTACAAATTGGAGAGCATACAAGAAGGAAATTGACGATAGCGTTTCATTACGCGTTAAAAAGCAAATCTGGCATCGATGAAGTGCTTGAGCGTTTTAACGAAATTATACTAGAAGCCGAGGCGGCCCCTATTATAATTTCTATATAGCAATCCGAAAGACTTCGTACAGAACCGATTTCAAAGAACATTTTAAAGCTTTTTGTAAAAGACGAACACGGAGAAAATGGCAACTATATAGGTTTCCGCAAACGAGAAGCAGACTCAATATAACCAAAAAATTGCTTAAATCGGCGGGAGTCTGATATACAACAATTTCTGCGTAGGCTATCTAAAGTGAAAAAAATTAATAAGTCTACATTTAGAGAGTCTAGCTTAAAAATTACAACAGGAAATTAAGCTAAAAGAAACGAGCACAAAGTCAAAGGTCCAAATGACGTAGTTCATAAGTATTCAAACCACTTCTTTCTTGTTGAAACAGCTTCCAGTGAAAGCCTTTAAACTGTTGTGCTATACTTTCCCCTTCCATTCCCATTTATCCGAATAGTGGTTTCCGCAAGAAATTATTGTATAAGTATAATGGGGTTCTATGAATTTGCTGGTTAAGAGAATGATTTACAAAATTCAACACGGGGGAGGAATATCTGCCCCATCGCCGGAAAGTGTCTTGACATTAGGCGAACAACCAACTAGCAAGAGTGATAAAGAAAAGTCGTCTACAAACATAAAGCGAGTAAGCGCAATACTACAATATGAAGATCGCGGACAGGGAAAACGAATCTGACCAGAAGCTAGAACAAAGACCCGTTGGCAACAAGTAGCGCTTATATCGCAGATGATGCAGAAAAAGATGCGTTTACAAATCTGGGTGTTATGATTTCAAAGCTGAATCTCTTGTACTTTTGATTTTTGATTTTTGCCTTTAGTAAATTACAATTTTCTTTTTGCAGTTATTTTTTATTATTTTATTTCATCCAATCTGAACTGATGAGAATTTTCTTTTCCTTCTACTCCTTTTAACTTTTTTTTTCCTAACTGACTTCGCGATTCCCAACTGCGTGCGCTTAACAAGCAAATAATTATATTGGAAATTGAAACTCCATACAGATCATGTGCCTCAACATTCTGACGAACAAGTCTATGCCAATTGATGAATCACATAGCTCTAGTCGATAATTAACACGGTCTGTGACGGTGAGTGACAAAGGAGATGGGAAAATTCCCCAGAAGGACACTGGGCCTACAGAATTATCCCACATGTTTCAAAGTGGTTTAAACGACAACATGCAGAATTAGCAACGACCTAAAGCAATTCCGGATACTAAGGCTATCGCGTACATCCATATTGCCCGACATATGAGATGATTGGCGAGGATGTGCGACACATTGCTTTTAAATGCCAGAGATTTGGGGAGGAGGTCGATACCAACCAACCAAGTTGCCGTTGTCCGTAAGAAAAAAGCTGACGGACAGACAAATACATAGACAGATAGGCACCAAGCCAAACAACCGATTTTAATATGCTTTGATTTTTACACAACACCTTAAATAAATTCGGAAACCGGGAGCTAGACGCTTCAAGCAGAAAAAGGTTTTGTTTCTTTCTGTGAGGAATAATGAATGCATAACAGTTCCATGTGTATATACTAGGTTGTTCAATAAGTTTTGTGGTTCGAAAAGAGAGGGCGTTGCTACTAGCCTACATTTCTCTTGTTATGTTGGTATACTCTTCATATGAACATATGTGAAGTTTCATTCTCACCTGTCAAATCATTCTTTGTTTACAAGCCGTTTAGTATCGATGTGCCACAGTATTTTTTGTAATGGAAAAAATTAAGTTTGGTGCTGCGATTGAATTTTTTTGGAAGGTTTAAAAACAAAGGAAATGTATGAACGAATGTTGAAAGTATGCAAGGACTCTTCGTCTTCAATTAGTACAGTAGTAGATACCGTACAAGCTTTGAGGACGATTCACATCGGAGACGTCCAGAAACAGCAACAACACCAGAAATAATGGAAAACAAGAGGATATTTAATTGGAAAATCGTCGAGCGACTTAGGCAGTGTAAGCAATAGTGGGTCTCAGAAAACCGCGGGTCCAATGGGTGCCGCATTCGCTAACAAAGGAACAGACACATTCGAATGCGACTTTCTCAGCAACATTTAGAGCGTTTTCGAAAGGATAACGTGAATTTTGTGCGTCAATTCATCACTATGGATGAGACTTGTGTCTATCACCATAATCCTGAGCAAAACAAGAGTCTAAAGAGTGGGGTGAACCTGGGTCTTTGGCTCTGAAAAGAATTCGTGTCCAGACATCGGCCAAGGTGTTAGCAGTTTTTTGGGGTGCGAAAGGAATTTTGTTTGTGGATTGGTAAAACTTAGTATTTTCAAACTCCAACCCCGCCGTTCATATGAGTTCACTTTATATCATTATGACGTGGTACACGTCTTAAAGTGCGATAAATTCACGTGAAAAACACAAATTTGACCTTATATAACTTTGTTAATATTTGGATTTTTATAAAACTTCACAAAATTGTGCATTATGTTATTACTTATAATCGTGTCGAATGTTATACTTCTAGGATGAACGTAAGGGGGGTTTTCGGGATAATTTCTAAGTATGGTAATATACTATTATTAACTTTATTTAAGCAGATATCGGATGGGGTGTATTTTGATGTCTAAATTTCGTATGGATGCACTATTGTGATTTTTTCTAGATTTTTCGGTTGGATAGGTTCTGAGAACGAGATTTGGTGCACACATTTTGACCCTTAACTCGCCTATATTTCACCCAGTATCAAAAATATCATCAAGCTCGAAAACTACTGATTGAACCCTTTTATTTGACACCCCACATGACCATATTCTGTAAAAAGAAATGTATACACCCCTTTTACATGTGCGTGGTCGCCCCAGCTCGACAGCATTGCCGATGTCGTGGCAAGTTTTCAGTGCAACTCTGATGTGGAAATGAGCGCTGATATATTTCTTGTATTTCAACCAGTTTGTCCTCTTATTTGTTAGTTTGTTGGACGTGTTTAAATTTATTGCTTGGCTGGTGATAGTGATTATATATAACAGGGAAATGATCCGAAGATAAGTCAAAGTTTGTGTTGACTGATGCCATTTGCATTCCAATGACAGAATTTCAACTCGATCATTTATTACATATTAGGACTTGTAGGATTTTTGATTGGTTACGCATCATCTCCTGGAGCATGGTAAGTTTATTTGAGCAGATATCGGAATAACACATATTTTGAGGCCTAGATTTCATATAACTGCATCACCCTGATTTTTTTTCAGATTTTTGGTTTTAGTATTTTCCGAAAATGAGTCCTTAAACCTTAAAACCTTAAAAAACATGAGTCCCTTATATACAAGAAATTTGTTGCAAACTTTAAAATTTGGTTTTGCTTCAAACCGTTCTAGTGTAATTCAAAAGATATGTTTCAAAATTCAAGTGTGGCTATAATTTCATGCAAGACTGCCCATCGATTTCAATTGGGGTTGATTAAGGTATTTGTTCATCTATTCTGAACAGACTACTCGCGATAGCCGCGCAACTAGTGTTGTTTGCATCCACATTAACCAGTGAAGCAATGTTCGTTTCCATATTTATTTCGGTTTGTTTAATTGTTGTATTCATATTCTACCGGCAACATGTTCAGGAAAAACGGGTCAAATATTTCAAAGACCGCGGCATTGTGATGCAGAAATCAGAATTCTTCATTAAGGAACTGTGGACTGTCCTAACAAACAATATCACTCTCCTTATCAATCAAATGTATGAAAAATATAAAAGTGAAAGGTAATTAAAGAGCTTATTGATATGTGCAAAATGTCGTGGCATATGTTGTTTTCGTTGTCTTTGACTGATCGATAATTATTATATTTATATCAATCCAAATACCACTTTATAAATTATTTTCACTATATTCTTAGAAGTTGCGTATATTGGTGATGGTGGAATGTGATTTATATAGTTCAATGACTATGTATGCGAACCTATTCGTGAAATTGTAAATATTGGAAAAGAAAAGCATATACTGGTTCGCTATTCGTCAAATGATAATTTACACCAACCTTATCTTGCTTTGTTTATCTGATATAGGAATAACAAAAGCGGAAGAGGAGTTATATTGAGTGACAAAAGTTTTTCAATATTGATCATATTCATTTTAATAGAAAATATACTTGGTATGGATCGGTTAAAAAATAATATATAACAATAATCGTTGGCGCAACAATCCATGTTGGATCAGGGCCTTGAAGTGTGTTAGAGCACTTCATTCAAGACCGTAACGGTACACTACAGAATACCCTATAGGAGACAATGTGGTCAACATTGTGCTCGCCCGAGATTATTACCCTGATTTGACTCAGGTACTCATTCACAGCTGAGTTGACTGGTATCCGACGTCAAATCACGATACAAATCCCACTGACACCAGTGAGATTTGAACCGCGACCTTCTGTATGACAGCCTTATGCTCTAACCACTCAGCTATCCAGAGACCGGGTAAAAAAAAATTTAAGCTATAATTCAAAATGTTTTCATCCTGCTTTACTAGGTTGTGTCGGTAAATTGATTTTAATTAAATTGAACTATTTTCTGAGTGCTCACAATTTCGTATGTCGCAAACTTATTCATGCCTGAATTAAGGACCTTCTTGATTTTGTTTGTAAGAAAACCCAAAATTTTTTTGCAATATCGAATCAACTCTTCTTGGAAATTTATTAGGTTGTTGCAAATGAAATGTCGGATTTTTCAATGAAGTGAAGTTAGTTATGATTTTAATGTTTAAAACTGCCACAAGGTGACCCTGGTGGTATGGGATAATTGAGTATAAATAGTCGTTCGTTCGATCAAGGAGTCATTTCAGTTTCAATCGTCATTGAAGTTCCAAGTAAAACTCAAAGAAAAAAGCATGCAAGGGAGTCAAAAACGTCTACTTTTTCTATATGAATTTAAACTTGGTCACAACGCAGCGGAGGCAACCAGAAACATTTGCAGAGCATTTGGAGCTGACGCAGCAAACGAACGAACGGCACAGCGGTGGTTCGAAAAATTCCGATCAGGCGACATGACCCTCCAAAGTGAACCTCGTGGACACCCAGGACCATCGATCGACAACGACGAGTTGCGTTTGATAGTGGAATCTGATCCCCGATCATCGATTCGTGACATTGCAGAGAAAATAGGCGTACACTATTCGACAGTATCTCGGCACTTACAACAGCTTGGAAAGGTGAAGAAGCTTGATAAGTGGGTTTCGCATGAACTCAACGAGCAAAACATGGCGGTGCGAATGGAAATATCCAGTTCTCTACTCAACCGCAACAGAAACAATCCCTTTTTGCGCAGAATAGTGACATGCGATGAAAAGTGGATATTGTACGACAACCGTCGCAGATCAGCGCAATGGATAGATGCCGATCAGCCTCCACAACACATGCCAAAACCGAGCCTTCACCCGAAGAAGGTAATGGTAACTGTTTGGTGGTCTGCATCTGGAATTATTCATTATTCGTTTTTGGAGCGTGGTGAAACAATTAATGCAGAGAAATATTGTGCCCAACTTGATGAAATGCACGAGAAATTACGTGTTCAGCAGCCTAGATTGGTCAACAGAGATGAAGTGATACTGCTCCATGATAACGCCCGACCTCATGTTTCCAGAATGACGGTCCAAAAATTAAATGAATTACGATATGAGACTCTTCCTCATACACCATATTCACCCGACCTCTCGCCAACCGACTACCACTTTTTTAAGCATTTGGATCACTTTTTGGCGGGGAAACAATTCAGCAATGAAGTAGCTGTCAAAAGTGCCTTTGAAGAATTTCTTAGCTCTAGAAACCCAGACTTTTACGAAACTGGAATAAATGCCCTTGTATCTCGTTGGGAGAAGTGCATTGAAGCTGCTGGTTCTTATTTTGACTAATAAAATTAATTTTCATAAAAGTTATAGTTTTTTGAAATTTTACTCAAATATCCGACATTCCATTTGCAACAACCTAATAGTATTGGAATGAAAGAATCTACGAATGAAGTTGCCATTCGATACATTCTAGCCCAATTTTTTTCTATCGCATAATAATTGTAGCCGCAGTTATTTTTTTTTGTTTTTTCTGACGGTGGAGAATTAAACCCTCACCCTTTAAAGCGAACCTTTGTAAACGGCAAATGTTTAGGTTCTTTTTTGGGAAAACATACTGAATATTGTACATTCTCTAAAAAAATGCTTCGATGTCCACCGGGATGTCCACAGAAACTGTTTTAATGAATTGTTTTCATTACATTTACTGCAGTGTGGTCTGCCCTATCGCTTTCTATAGTTCTGAGTGTTGAACGACTATAAAAGGCAATGAAAGGTGCCTCGCGCTAATGGAGATGAAGATGTTGCGATGAATCAGTGGCGGAAATCGCCATGATCATATTCGAAATGAAGATATAGACATAGACATGGGGATGCACCGATCGTGGAAAAAGTGCAAGAGAAACGATGGTATCGCCTATGGCCATGTAATTCGCATTGACGAGAATTTGCTTGTCTTGTTGGTTTGTTGGTGTTTATCGATGGGAAACGACCAAAAGGCTGGCTGAAACAACGATAGCGTCATACGCTGGTGATTTGAGAACATCACGACTCGATCTAGCTCATGCATTTGACCGAGCAAAATGACGCAACCGATAAAAACGAGCCGACCGCACTTCTGCACGGAGCAAAGGTTAAAGAAGAAGAAGACACTTTTAAACAGCTGGACACCATATTTCTGCTGTAAATTGTTCAATTTGATCCTACTTCGCTAATAATTTGTATATGGTATTCGAAAAAAAATTTGTAATTCTCAGCAATTCTACAACTGAAATTTTTGTTTTAGATTTACCTATAATTACCGCATGAATTAACGCTCTACTAGTTTAAATTCACATTGAAAGAAAGAGATTTATAATGTGGTGTTGTAAATATAACAAATTTCAAGTAGTAATTGCTCAAGAGTTGCTGATTTTTGGGAAAAAGTCTTTGTCCTATTCTCACTTAATCAAAATAATTGCTTGCTGAAATTTAGTTGGAGGAAACACTATGCATATGTATGCTACGGGGTTAGTCCATTGTTAAAACACGAAAAATGTCCTTTTTCCTTTAACTTGTCATAAAACTTTATATAAAAAATTATATACACAGTGTCGGTTGTCCACGCCCAGCGCATCAGCAGATATTCGTCGCTCTAAATGATGCCATTTGAAATATGAATACACTTTAAAAAGTGTTGAGATTCTTAAGTAGCTCTAGCAACTTGAGTTTCTCTGGCGGCTCAGTCAAAAGTAGCAAAGTGATCAGTCAAACAACACATACCAACACATGCCAAATTCAAAGCGCGACAATGTAAGCACAATACAGCACATTTTGTAATTGTAGTCTTCGTTGTAATTGAATGCTGCTTTATTAGGATCGGTTTTCAATCTTGATTGAGTCTGTGTGTTTTGCTCTTCGGGATTTACTACGGGTCCAAAAGTAGATGCATTTGCTTAAAGATTGATAATTGGTAAACCATGTTGTTGAGATGATTCGGCACCCCTTAAAGTGGAAGATCAAACTCGCAGGTTTCCACATCATGCATCTCGCTTTTCTAATGTTTCAGCAGCTCTTGAAATAAAAGCTCTGACTCATTCTGCGTCCAGACGCGAGTCTTGTTCTTCAGATATTTTAGCAGCTTTACTGGCTGATAATTGCCATGCATATCTGGTTTGTCTTCCTATGTTCGATATTTGTCATGACCACTGCTTGAAAGGTGTATAAGTTGATCTACTACAGTGTCATTTAGGGGCAAGCAACAACAAGGTCGGTAGGGCCAAAATGTTTTACATTAAAAACCACATATATATAGTATATAGCAATTTGCATAGCAATCAGATGAACGGTGTAAAGATTGATCTGCGCAGCACTATCTAGTGTCGAGCTACAACAACGGGATTAAGACCAAAACATTGTCAATGAAAAGATGCGTATATTTACCCATTTCTATGTTGATCCGTTGAACGGAGGAGAAGTTTATCCTTTGCAACGCCGTCTAGTGGCAAGTTACAGGAGCGTGAAAACCTTCTCGGTTGAACGGTCACGGAGACTATAAATTTCAAACGGAAATACATGTATATATGTCAACATCCATATTTAAGATTTTGTGTTTACTGTCTTCCCTCGCACGCATTTTTCTCGGATACAGTCTTGCCACCAAACTTGATGAAAAGGTGGGTGCGGGGGGTCGAAACTAATCATTTTTTCACTAATCTGAAAAAATCAGGAGGCTTCCACTATATGGTACCTAGGCTTCAAAATACCTTCCATACCGATATCCTTTCAAATAAAGTTAATAATAGTATATATTAC
The DNA here is from genome assembly GCF_905115235.1 of Hermetia illucens. Lineage (NCBI taxonomy): Eukaryota > Metazoa > Arthropoda > Insecta > Diptera > Stratiomyidae > Hermetia > Hermetia illucens. The sequence continues at coordinate 90,778,220 of NC_051849.1, read as the reverse complement.
TACATGTTTAGTAATTGGTAGGAACAGTTCATCCTAGTATCACGAAATTTTGCTGTAATGTAGGCTATAACATAGAACACCAAGTTTGATGGAGATCGCACTATTATTAACAAAGTTACAATAAGTCAAAATTGTCGCTTTTTTGCAAATTCAAGACTGTGAATGTCAATATCACCCAAAAGTGGATACTCGCACATAATATACGCATAAATTACTTGCTACGTACTAATGGGGCAAATGCACGCTCATATGTCTTTATATAAGATGTACACAAAACCTTTCATGCCTGAAGTGTCTAGCTTCCGGTTTCCCGACTTGTTATATATTAAGAAAATTCATTACAGCCTATAGAAGGTTCTCTGAAAATGAATAAATGGGAGATTTGGATGATGAATGTTACCAACATTGCATAGAGATATAAAAACGGAAGGGTGTTGAGAGGTTATTGCAGATTTTTTCATTATATATTTTATTATTGGTGGTACTCGGAGCAAGCGCTAATTTTTTATAGAATCAATTAAATTTACAATGGGTAAACAATAAATATATAATCAAGTCACAAAACATTTTAATCAGCAGCAGGTTAATTTTTTTAATGCAATTAATAAGTATTTGGAAGTTATTCTATATGAGAAGCTTCTTGGAGCAAAAATGTAGAGACGAAGTTGAAATGAGCTCTCATTGCCTATGGGCTGTGCTTGCCTCGTACTGGGGACTTAGAGCTCATGTTGATACATGTTACTATCATTAGGTCAATGTTCGCTTATGCATCCGTAGTAGGGCGGGTTAAGGTAAAACAAAGGAATTTTTACTGTAAGCAGCCATCCAGGGGATATTCATTTCCACCTCTGCACGTGACGGCAATCCCCGCAGTAACCAAAGACGAGGTGCTAAAGATAAACAGTAGAATAAGTGACAGTAAAACTCCGAGCCTGGACGGCATAACAAATGAGATCCTTAAGCCCGTCGTATATGTTCGCAGAATTGTTTGAAATGTGTTGATATTTCAGTATTCTATAAATTTCCAAACTTTCAGTCATGCCTAACATCCTTCCTTCCTCTTATTTGCTTCACCAATCTTGCGCTTCCCCTGGAAACCATGTGATTATTTAGACGATATGTTTCCCTACCTTCGATTTAAAAATTGTCGCACCATTCTGGGATCGATCAAGGATCCAATCAATCAAATGACCAAGTCCAGGATAAACGAAATTGCCTGCGTAGATTGCTGAAATATACATCGAACAAGCCGAAAGGATCGTGGAAACACTTTTTGGAGATCAGAGTGAAATTATGCGGTGTTTCCAACGATTAATTAATTGAAATAATAAAACTTGTTGTTTCTTTTTCGTTGGTGTGGGTATTTATTCTTGCAAATACCGATATTTCGGGAACCACTTGTTCCCTTCATCAGTGCAAACAAGTTTGCTCATCTATAGACATTATGTTCTATTTATACTACTCTATACTATGATATTATAATTACGACTAAAAACTTATATCTAGGTCCTGAAAAAGAAAATAAATATTTAATTTAACTACCTAATAGCTAATGTATCTTAAAACTTATATCTAGGTCCTGAAAAAGAATAGTTAATTCACCTCCTAATAGCTAATTTATCAATCCTAAAACAAGACGAGATTATTTTACTTTAAGAGTTTTCTAAACAATGGGGAATAGCAGTTACCCAAATCTGAGTTCAACCTAGTGTCAACCGGTTGTTTGTTGATGAACCAGCTTTCGTAAGCATCCAGTTGGTTAGTCTTTCTTACTTGCTTTAGGACTTTCAAGTCATCAGCGCTTACTTTATGGCCGCATTCGACCATATGTTTTGCCACCATAGATTTAGTGGGTTTTCGGGAGTGCTTTACAGCCAGCTCTGCCTCCTTCATGTGCTCCCTAAATCTAGTGGTTGCCAATCTTTTTGTCTGCCCGATATATACCTTCGGGCAATCCGAGCAGGCGATTTTATAGATGCCGCTCATCTCTTCCACCGTTTTTGGATCTTTTTCCCCCGCCAGCTGGGTTTTTAGCTGGTAGATACGGCTTGATCCTACCAGCTGTATGTCAAACCTTTTCAATGTCCTTTGTATGTGTTTGGACAAGTTTGAGAAGGTGACATTTGATCTTTTCTGAGCAGTTAAGGTTGATTGTTGGCTATAGAGTGTAGTAAGATTACTACGTTCTAACCTTCGGGTGTGTTTCTTAATCATTGTTTCTATGGTGGAGCTGGGGTACCCGTTCTTCATAGCCGTGTCCAAGATATAGAGTTTTTCGCTCAGGTAGTCTTCCTCAGTGAGCGGAATTGTTAAGAGGCGGTGGATCATGGTGCCATAAGCAGCCATTTTGTGTTGGTAGCTGTGGAACGAAGTGGCCGGGATGGTGCGTTGAGTGCTGGTCGGTTTCCTGAAAATAGAAAAGGTAACTTGTCCATTTTGACGTTTGATTGTCAAATCTAGGAAAGCCAATTGATTATTTGCTTCAATCTCATGGCTGAAGGTTATTTTAGGGTGCAGCGTGTTGATTTTTTCCAGCATATTTTGGATATTTGTGTCTGGGATCACTGCCAAAATGTCGTCCACGTACCTGAACCATTTATTTGGCAATAATCCATCCTCCTCCATTTTTTCCTCTAGTGATGCCATGAAAATTTCACTAAGGAGTGGGGAGAGGGGCCCATCGCTACACCTGAGGTCGTTTTGAAATATTTACCCCTGAAAGTGAAATAATTCTCACTCATGCAGAGGGAAGCCAACCTCGCATATTGTTTGGCCTTTTTCCTCCATTCTGGGGTCGAGCCAAACCGTAATAGCCACTCTTCAAATTTTGTTATGGCTTCTCTTACAGGCGTGCTTGGGAATAGAGCTTTGACGTCAAATGACACTAGTCGTTCATTATCCGCCAAAGTCCCCACTGCACTCAATCTCTCAATCAATTCTTTTGAGTTTTTTACGGATTGGTTTCCGTTAATGGATCCCAATTTTTGGCATTCATCGACCAACCATTTAGCGATGTTGTACGTAGGGGAGTTTGAATCTGCAATGATCTCCCTCATCTCATTGCCTGGTTTATGAATTTTAGGTTGGCATCTAATTCTAGGTAACGAGGGGTTTGGCATCCGCAGCCTGGTGGGATTACCAACCACTAGAGAGCATTCTTTGAGGGCCTTCTCCACTCTTTTTATAGAGCCTGGTAGCGGGTCATTCCTAAGTTCGAAATAGTTTCCACCAGTCAACTTTTCCATAACAAGGAAAAGCTAAGGAAAAAGCTCAGCTTATTGATAAAAAACTCCCCGCACACTAGTCATGAAAAACCAACGGTAAGTACTATTCCTAATCAAGTTATTAACAAATCCTCTACTAGTTTCAACAAGGATGAAATGGATCTCCTAAACAAGGGTTGGAACTACGCGGTAAAAACCGACCTGCCAGTTGAGCACACTGTAGTAGATGTAGAAGGAACTATAAAATTCATGGGCAATGAAGCAAAGGATGAAATCCGGCATGAAATGTCAAAAGCCATGGCTCACCAGAACAGGATTCGGAAGTCTGCTAACCAGCGTGAAATCAAGATCGTACGAGAACTGAAGAAGAAGCCGGTATATTACTTAAAAGCGGATAAGGGCAACATGATCGTAATTATGGACAAGCAACATTACGATAACCTTGTTACCAGCTAAAAACCCAGCTGGCGGGGGAAAAAGATCCAAAAACGGTGGAAGAGATGAGCGGCATCTATAAAATCGCCTGCTCGGATTGCCCGAAGGTATATATCGGGCAGACAAAAAGATTGGCAACCACTAGATTTAGGGAGCACATGAAGGAGGCAGAGCTGGCTGTAAAGCACTCCCGAAAACCCACTAAATCTATGGTGGCAAAACATATGGTCGAATGCGGCCATAAAGTAAGCGCTGATGACTTGAAAGTCCTAAAGCAAGTAAGAAAGACTAACCAACTGGATGCTTACGAAAGCTGGTTCATCAACAAACAACCGGTTGACACTAGGTTGAACTCAGATTTGGGTAACTGCTATTCCCCATTGTTTAGAAAACTCTTAAAGTAAAATAATCTCGTCTTGTTTTAGGATTGATAAATTAGCTATTAGGAGGTGAATTAACTATTCTTTTTCAGGACCTAGATATAAGTTTTAAGATACATTAGCTATTAGGTAGTTAAATTAAATATTTATTTTCTTTTTCAGGACCTAGATATAAGTTTTTAGTCGTAATTATAATATCATAGTATAGAGTAGTATAAATAGAACATAATGTCTATAGATGAGCAAACTTGTTTGCACTGATGAAGGGAACAAGTGGTTCCCGAAATATCGGTATTTGCAAGAATAAATACCCACACCAACGAAAAAGAAACAACAAGTTTTATTATTTCAACTTTTTGGAGAGTAACTGAAAGGAGCAGAGTTGCCGGAAAAAAAAGTCCGACCATCTTCCAATCAAAGATAGCAGAACACATTTCCCTAAATAAATACATAATCACCAGGGAGACCGAAATATTCTTGAAGAACGTAAGAGATACAAAGAAGTTAAACATGGCCGAAAGTCTAGAAATTGATAGAACACAGAAAAATGAACTTCTCAACAGGGATCAAGATAACAGTTACTCCTGACTTTTCAAATTGATCACTCGTGGACACAATTAGAAATTTGCTCCTTCGGCGAGACAACAACAAGACTTGTTTCCTGATTAAACAAGTCGTCAAACCGGAAGTTAGGCGCTTCAGGTATGAAAAGTTTTGTGTATTTCTTTTATGAAGAGATTTGAGTGTGCATTTGTTCCATTAGTACGTAACATATATATATATTATCCATACATTATGTGAAAATGTACACTTTCAAGTGATATTGACATTCAAAGTCTTAAATTTGCAAAGAAACGACAGCTTTGACCTATTAAAACTTTGTTAGCAATAGTGCGATTTTCATCAAATTTGCTAGTCATGCTCTATGCTGTAGCCAACATTGTTGCAATTGATGAACTGATTCATATTAAAAATTATAGTAATGTGCTATTATTAACTTTATTTGAACAGATCGGTATGTAGGGTATTTCGGAGCCTAGGCACTATATAGTGCAAGCCTCCTAATTTTTTTTCAGATTTTTCGATTGGGTAGTTTCTGAGAATGGGTCCTTTCAACCCCCTGCACCCTACACCTTTTCAACAAATACAAAAACTAATACCGGCTTCGGAAAGTACTAACCGAGACCTTTCATTTGATACCCCACATGACTATATTTGATAAAAAAAAAATTTACACCATCCGACATAAAAGGATGTAACTCACTGTATGCGTGAGCGTTCACAGTTCCCACCTTTCCACGAAATTTGGTGTTAATCGCTATAACCGTCTCCGAGAAAAATATGTGTGCAGACAGACAGACAGTAAACCGATTTTAATAAGGCTTTGTTTTACACAAAACCTTAAAAAGAGTGAATGAGGGTATAATCCAAAATGTAACCACCCAATTGAAGACAGTCGCAAAAGTAAACCATAAACATGCTTTAAAGACACTCACGGAGCGTGTTCAACAGTGCATCTATTTAAATGACAAAATGATAAAATACTATTTCATCTGTTGACGGGTGAATTGCCTGCAATACATAGAAATTTGCGTCAGTAGTTCGAGAACAGAAATACACAACGTTTGATATTTCCCACGGGAATTCAATTCTTCTCAAGAGGTGAAGCCGCTTTTCCCTAGCACTCGTATGAGAGTTATGTTCGATGATTTCACTTTAAATTAAAGTTTTTTATATAATAAAAGGAAAAGGAATTATATAAAATTATCTACAGTCATGAGAATACGATTATTACACAGTCAATAACAAATTCGTCTATTTCGCAGAATTATCGGATTTTTCAACTCAGGCATACCCCAGTGCTTTGTACTCGATCCTGTTATCATCAAGCAAATCACGGTCAAGGATTTTGACCACTTTGTAGACCATTTAAGCTTTCTGGATTTTTATCACGACCCATTTTTTGGGAACACCCTTATCTCATTAAAAGGCAAGCGATGGCGTGATATGCGATCTTCGTTAAGTCCAGCATTCACAGGAAGTAAAATGCGATCTATGTTCCAATTGGTGCAACAATGCAGTCAACAAATGGCCCAATACTTTTTAGAGCAATGTAATCAAAATGGACCACATTCATATGATATGAAAGATATTTATTCAAAGTTTACCAATGATGTAATTGCATCGTGTGCCTTTGGTTTGAAATGTGATACATTCCGTGAACCAGAAAATGAGTTCTTCAAAATTGGGAAAAAAGTAGCAAATTTCCAAAGTCCTTGGAATTTATTTAAACTTATAATCTACAGAATGATTCCTTTCCGGAATGTTGCAAAACTTTTAGACGTGAAACTCTTAGATGACAAAAGTAGAAATACTTTCACAAAGATAATTTTCACTTCAATGAAAACTCGAGAGGAAAGGAAAATTTTTCGACCCGATATGATCAACTTATTGATGGAACTAAAGAAAGGACAATTGCAAGCTAGTGCTGAAATAGAAGCCAATAAAAGCATAGCTGCAGTGGATGAACATATCAATCTATCAACAGAACCAAAACAGACTTGGACGGATGATGAGCTAATTTCCCAATGCTTCATATTTTTCTTAGCTGGTTTCGATACCAGCTCCACGTTGATGACCTTCACCGCATATGAGTTAGCACTCAACCCGAATGTTCAAACAAAGCTTTTAGAGGAAATTGATCGGATCAACATTGATTTGGCAGGAAAGCCATTAGATTACGACCACCTTCAATCAATGACTTATATGGACATGGTGATTACAGAAACTCTACGGAAATGGCCACCTGTGGCCATAACAGATCGACTTTGCATTCGAGATTATAATTATCAAGGGGAGGATGGTTTTCAATTTAGAATAGAAAAGGGGACCGACCTTCTCATTCCCATTTATTCATTACAAAGCGATCCAGAATATTTTCCTGAACCTGATAAATTTCATCCGGAGCGCTTCAGTAGTGACAGTAAATCATCAGTAAATTTGGGTGTTTATATTCCCTTTGGTATTGGACCAAGGAACTGTATTGGTAAGATAATCTCTTTAACTTTACCTTTATTTATCATCAACAAATTCCAAATTTTCTCATAAAAATAGTTTGATTGTAAACTTTGCAGATATACACATCACGATTCTTTTCCTTAGTAAATAGCATTATATTGGATTGGGGGAAAAAAAATGTCATATTTTGTCAATAGATGGCGACATTTAAACATATCTTGTGTTGTACTTATCGCATGGGGTCATACTATACGGCAATTTAAAGACAACAATCTGTGCTACAAGTTTATGGGCCCGATACTGTAACGATTCGCACAGTAGAGCGTTGGTTCGACCGATTTCGTTCTGGTGTAGTGGATGTCGAAGATACACCCCGTACTGGTAGGCCAATCGTCGTAGAAACCGATAAAATCGTCGAAATCATCCAACTACCTGCATGTGAGCATTCGCTCGATTGGCCAGGAACTAGGTATAGACCATAAAACCGTTTGGAACCATTTGCAGATGATTAGATTCCAAAAAAAGCTAGATGTTTGGGTACCACGCGAGTTAACCCAAAAAAGTTTCTTGGACCGAATCAACGCCTGCGATGCGCTGCTGAAACGGAACGAATTCGACCCATTTTTGAAGCGGATGGTGACTGGTAATGAAAAGTGAATCACGTACGACAACCTCAAGCGAAAAAGATCGTGGTCGAAGCGCGGCGAGCTGGCTCAAACCATCGCCGAGCCCGTATTGACGGCCAGGAAGGCTTTGCTGTGTGTTTGGAAGGGAATCATCCACTATGAGCTACTCAACTATCGCCACACCCTTAATTTGGTCCTCTACTGTGAGCAACTCGACTGTTTGAACTAGGCGATTGAGCAGAAGCGGCCAGAATTGGTCAATAGGAATGGTGTTCTGTTCCACCAGGACAACACTCGGCCCCACAGATCTTTGATGACCCACCAGAAGCTACGGGAGCTCGTATGGGATGTCCTATCGCACCCAGCGTATAGTCCGGACCTGGCACCAAGTGATTACCATCTTTTCCGGTCCTTGTAAAACGCTCTTGGTGCTACTAAGTTGCCCTCAAAAGAGGCTTGCGAAAACTGGCTGTCTGAGTTTTTTGCAAACAAGGAGGGGGGGTTTTATATGGGGAGATAATGAAGTTGCCTTCTAAATGGTAACAAGTTTGCGAACAAAACGGCGCATATTTGACTTAAATCGAATAACTCTAAATATGTTAAATAAAGCGTCAAATTTCAATCACAAATACGACATCTCTTTTTCCCCAACCCAATATATATCTGCACCAATTTATAAGAATAAAACATCGAGAACTTTAACGTTGCTAGTTCCTAGCTAGGAATTTAAACTTTCCCTTGTATTATTTTGCCTATTCCACAGTTGAGAGAAATCTTGAGAAAACCGGCTTTATTATGTAGCATGTTCAACAATGGAAGAAGTTCCTCCTCTCGTAACTGAGCTATACATAGAATTGATTTATTTTTAAAATAACTTTCTCAAATTTAGGCAGTAACTCAGAACCACTAATACCAACATTAACAGAAACAACTCCGGCCAGGCACACGTCAAACTGCTAGCTCTGCTAACCATTCCATTCATCAAGGCTTTTTCTATCTCTTTTTTCAAATCCAAGCCATCTACGACATGTAGCTGTTTGCAAACGGATATTACTGCCAATTGAATCCATTAGAGTATCCCACACAATATACAATATAATACAGCCCAAAGTCGAGGTGAAGAACAATCCGCCGAAATAATTTTAATTGTTCGCCTACAGCTATTTCGTTTCCATGAACGTAACATAGATTCTTTTTCAAAGTACATTTCCGTAAAATAGAGAACATTACAGGTTCTTCTAACTGCGCCGCTCGCTTTACTGATATTAAGCTCAAGGTGGAATGAACTTTTATTCCTGAATATCTGAACAATTATGATCTATTTGGTTTTTCTGATCCTGAGCATTAAGTGTTTTGTTTTCGTATGGATAAATCCAGAAACAATTTCAAAATTGGAATAGCTTTCCAGGTTCCCAACTGGGACACCGTCCAACAGCGAAAAAGAAATATCCTTTGCAAGATTTCTGAACTGCGTCTGTGGAGTCGGAACGCTTGCTGCTGAATCGTATGAATACTCTCATAGCAAATGTATGAAATAATTGCTTTGTGTCTGAAACACTAGCTAGCTGGTGGATCGTATGAGTAGAGCTTAAGAAGTCTTCCTCACCTGCAAAATATAATGGAGCAGTCTATATCATTGAATTGCCTTGGAAGGAATTTCAAAAGGCTGCATCTTACCTTCGTAGTGTTCTGAAATAAAGGTAATCGTATTTCACGCGAGCACTCTCAATACCCATGATACTATTATCGACGAACGGACTCATATAAATATCCCAATCATACGTAATCCATGTACTGATGATGACTAACATCTAATCTATACCCTGAAATAAAAATCGGCTGAAGAAAAAACAGTTTCCTGAGGTGCGGAAGAATTTCAAACTAATTAAGTAAATATGTAATATGAATAAAATGAAGTATTTCAACGTTTTTAATTTTTTAGCATTGCTAAAAACATAGTCTAATAAAATAACGATTTTTTTTCTATTTAAAGGTTCCCGTTTTGCTCTGATGGAAACCAAATCGATTATTTATCATTTGCTTCTAAATTTCACCTTTGATTTGTGCGAGAAAACTCAAATTCCAATAAAATTGAAGAACACCATGGGGGGAGTGTTACCAGATAAAGCCGAAATATTACTGCGGCCGAGACATTAACGGTGCGGATTTCTTTTTCCGGCAGACCTTTTCGGTTGCGATATTTCATTCTATAATTTTGTATACTAAACAAATATGTAAATATTCTAAGTGTGCATTTTGAATATATTGTTTCTCAAAGGAATAGTTTATGAACAGACGGAGAGACCGACCCACACGCACATGAGCAGTAGTTTTCCCATCACCAACGCAAATTTGTGAACAGGTGTGGGAACTTTTCATCGTGTCCTCTTAAGGTCAATATCATCTTACGGAATATTTTTGTAGCGACTATATATTCGTTGTAAGAAAATATTTACTGTAAATAATGGCGGCTCAGTACATGCTAAACGTATGCCGATCAATATTACCAATATTTACTACTTTATAATTGTAAATACTAAAAATCATGATCATCAACGGCGCAACAACCGGTATCCGGTCTAGGCCTACCTTAATAAGGAACTCCAGACATCCCGGTTTTGCGACGAGGTCCACCAATTCGATATCCCTAAAAGCTTTCTGGTGTCCTGACCTACGCCATCGCTCCATCTTAGGTAGGGTCTGCCTCGTCTTGCTTTTCCGTCCATCATGTAGGAGGGCCAAAAATTCTTCGGAGAATTCTTCTCTCGAACGCGGCCAGGAGTTCGCAATTCTTCTTGCTAAGAACGCAAGTCCGCGAGGAATACATGAGGACTGGCAAGATCGTTGTCTTGTACAGTAAGAGCTTTGATCCTATGGTGAGACGTTTCGAGTGGAACAGTTTTTGTAAACTGAAATAGGCTCTGTTGGCTGACAACAACTGTACGCGGATTTCATCATCGTAGCTGTTATCGGTTGTGATTTTCGACCCTAGATAGGAGAAAGGTAGTCTCAAGATACATAGTCTCAAAGTTGTATTCTCCTATCCTTATTTTTACTGTTTGACTAGTGCGGTTTGATGTTGTTGGTTGGTTGGTTTTCGGTGCTGACGTTGCCACCATATACTTTGTCTTGCCTTCATTGATGTGCAACCCAAGATCTCGCGCCGCCTGCTCGATCTGATTCCTCCCAAGATGTCGATATCGTCAGAATAGGCTAGTAGTTGGGTGGACTTAAAAAGAATCGTACCTCTTGCATTTACCTCAGCATCACGAATCACTTTCTCAACGGCCAGGTTAAAGAGGACGCATGATAGGGCATCCCCTTGTCGTAGACCGTTGTTGATGTTGAATGGTCTTGAGAGTGATGCTGCTGCTTTTATATGGCGTCGCACATTGGTCAGGGTCAGCCTAGTCAGTCTTATCAATTTCGTCGGGATATCGATTTCTCCCATGGGCCGTGTACAGTTTTACTCTGGCTATGCTAGCATAGGCGGCTTTAAAGTCGATGAATAGAGAGAAGAGAATAGAAAAGAGAAAATCTGATCTGTTGCTGATTTTCCTGGAGTGACGCCTCGTTGGTATGGGCCAATGATGTTCTGGGCATATGGGGCTATCCAGCCTAACAAGATAGAGGAGAATATCTTATAGATGGTACTTGGCAACGTGATATCTCTATAATTGCTGCACTGTGTGTTATCTCCCTTTTTATGTATGAAACAGGTAATGCCCTACTAAAAATGAAAATTCAAAACCGTTTCCTCTTTTTAAGGTTTTGTGTGAAACAAAACCTTATTAGAATCGAGACGGTGTCTGTCTGTCCGTCTGTCTGTCTGTCTGTCTGTCACACCCGATTTATTCGGAAACGGCTGGACCGATTGTTACGAAAATTGGTGAGAGTATGTTATCTGGTGATCCCTTTACATGCAGTAAGTGGCGCCATCTTGTGTTAAGTTTAAGGGGGGGTTCCCCATACATGTGAATGGAGGGTGCAAATTTTTTTTTCACAGAATGTAGCCATGTGGGGTATCAAATGAAAGGTCTCAATTAGTACTTTTCGAAACTGGTACAATATTTGATATTGGGTGAAACATCGAAGAGTGAGCGCTCAAAGTATGACCCCCAAAAAGTGTAACAGGTCTCGTTCTCAGAACCTATCCAACCGAAAAATCTGAAAAAAATCACAGTGGTGCATCTCTACGAAATCTAGGCCTCAAAATATATCCGGTTCCGATATCTGAACAAATAAAGTTAATAATAGTATATTTCCACATTTTAGAAATTTATCCGGCACCCCCCCTATGTTCATCCCAGAAGTACAAAATTTGGCATGCGTATAATGAAGACCATAATGCACAATTTGGTCAAGTTTGAAGAAAATCCAATTATTATTAACAAAGTTATAGGAGGTGAAACTTTACAATTTTTTGTGAATTTCGTGCACTCTACAACCTGCATGACGTCATCATCACATATCAATTCATCAATACCACAACGAAATGAGTTCTTATGAATTGGGTCCGAGAGAATTATTTTCTTTTAGTTTTTTTAGTTATTTGCCAACCAGACATGTGTGTATGTAGGTATATAATATATGCGTGCTAATGAACTTTGCGGGCAGTGCCTAATTCAAATAGATATAAGAAGTAAATCGAAAATATGGGTACGATCAATTTATATATGTGCCTATATGTGTACAGTATTCGGAAATAGGCAGTTTGTTTGTTTAGGGTGAGCGTAATATCTATGGCTGTAATATGTACGTATGTCTCGTAGTTTCGAAAAATATGAAGGAGTATGTTGGATTTGTAGCTATATACGGATAGAAAAATATGCGTTGAAATTTCTTACATAAGATGAACACAAAACCTTTATATCCGAAGCGCGAGCTTCCGGTATTCCGACTTGTTTATTGTCTGCAAATATGCAGATTTCGGCGACTAGTTGTCGCCTTAATCAACAAGTGAAACTCTTTTGGAAAGAACTTTTCTGAAACGCTCTAAACTAAGGTTTTGTTAAAGGTAAATACTGCTATGCTTGTTTTTCTAATTTGGCTTTCTGTATAAATCCCTTTTGGCGTTGATCGCATATAGATTCCTTGAGAGCAAAATATACCTTCTGATATGCTTTTAATTTCGGTTGGGTTCCAAATCGTTTGTCGCAGGCCCCGCATTGACACATTTGTTCTTGCTTTTGACTCGATTTTTCGCCAAAACCTTTGATTGCGCACAAAACTCTCATCATTTGTTGGGAAAACGAATAATATTTATAGTCAATCTGTGTTTGTGCTGTTTCTAGCGAAAAGGGGATTGAAACGCGGCACCGTCTCCGTCGCTAGTGGTGTTGGCATATTTGACAAATACTGATATTTCGGGAACATCTTGTTTCTTTCTTCAGTGGCGGGTGTCTGCTAATATTTAGCATAAGAAATTTCAACGAAAAAAGGGATAATAAGGCGCCCAGTTTAGTTGCATAATTTTTATCATGGGCTCGGATTTTCTCTATATCGCCATGACCATATCATCTTAAAACGTAACTTCTACCTACGTCTCGTCATTGCGTTCTGGTCTGACATAATTTAGCGTCCACATGTGATTTGATGACTGGCTGATGAAACACAGGTGATCGGACGATTCATTTTTTTACTCCCTCCACACCATAGCAGGAAGGACTATCCCTTGAATATCCGTTGAATATAGAAATGGGCAACTCGCAAGTGAGTCGACTGATTGTGCTATTCAGCCCATTGATGTAAATGAATGGACTTATCACAAAAGAGGCATACATAGTACCACCTCAGAAGAGTCGACGGCATCGAATCGCCTCAATTGATGCAACAGTACATCCGCAAAATTTCAACAGTACAATGGGCACACTACACATCCGACTCAACGAGATGCGAGTCGACTCAATCGGTGAGGCGATATTGGTAGGATTGTGGATGCGGTGTACTGTGTGCATAGGGGATACATTTCTGCTTTGCAACTGCAACAAATGAGAATCGTACCTGTGCATGTATGTAGGTAGGGGTGTTTACAAGGCAATCTTGTAGCGTGCACGTCGAAACGATCATTTAAAGGTTTTTGTGGAAACAATTATTAGGTAAGATGAGGTATGAACAAAATGTGCATAAATTTCAATATGGAATGAAGTACATAACTTGAATATTCATTGATTCGACACCTAATCTTACATATGAGCCACATTTTAACAAGTCAAATTGCAAATTCATATCAATTTTTCGCATGAGGTTATCACGTTTTAGTGAACAAGATGAGATAATATGTACAAATATGCATGCTATTGTCGGAAGCAAGAGCAATGTAAGTTATGGAGGGTCGAATGAAACAACTTCAATTTCGGGATTGAATCTTTTTTTATTCACAGTTTGAATGCAACCAATTACAAATTCCCTTGTTAACTAAAATGTTACTTCAAAGCGGAAACGCATAGGTGTACATTTAAATAGCTCGTCCTTTAAATAAATGTTGCGTTTTAGGTAAATTTGATGCTCTAGACGTTACTCAATCGCCGAAAAGATCTCAGGCAAATTTGCTTGAATTTTATAGTCCTTCGAGTATGTGGGTAGAATTGGGAAATATTACTCTGGAAATTGAGGAATACGCTTCTTGAATTTATGGTATGAATTACAGGTAAGTGCTGGATTGACAGGACTGTGTTGACTTTTATATAACCCCAGCACAACGAGACTTTGCTCTTTTGTTTAACTAGACTTCTTTCTAATTTCTGAATGTCAAATACAAGCAAAACGAAATCACAATATATTAGGAAAATTTTTCATTCTAAAATTATTATTTATTGTTTTACGCTGATTTTTAAGTTTTCAATATGACATTTTCCTCATAGTGCTATAGGTGAAGTGAAATTTTCCTCGTAGTGCTATAGGCAAATTTGAACTACAGTAAATTTGGTAATAACAGTAGGATTTCTACCAAACTTTCCAGTATGAAGCATCATGTTAAAGCCCATATTATGAGATGAACTTAAGGGAGATTCGCAGTAAATTTTAAAATATATTAATATTTATCAACTTCACTTGAGCAGATATCGGTGTCGAAGTTATTTCGAGGCCTAGGTGTCATATAGGGATACCACTTTGATTTTTTTCAAGTTTGTGGATATTTTCTAAGGATGACTTCTTTATTTAAGTGACCCGTTTATGGCCCCTCATTTCTCCATTACGCAACTGACTTCAAAACTGATTCAAAAAGGACTAATCAAGACCTTTCATTTGATACCTCGCATGGTCATATTCGGTAAAAAAAAGTATACACCCCTCTTTCGCATGCATGGGGATCCCTCCTCTTTATTTCGACATAGAATGATTTATCTCATTGCATGCGTGAATGTTCACAGTTACCACCTTTCCACTGAATTTCATGTCAACGTTTCTGAGAAAAGTGCGTGTGACAGACAAGCAGACAGTAAACCAATTTTAATAAGATTTTATTTTCAACAAAACCTTAAAAAATGGCAGCAGTTTGACACAAACACCGTTTACGTGCCTGCCGAAGACCATCGTCGTTACGAGTAATCTCAGTAGTCACGTTTGAGAAAAGAAAAGAATCCGATGCAATGGATAAAGAGGCTTTGGCAAATGTAAACAGGGTGGCACGTACAAAGAAATGATCCCACTAATTCCACTGCCGACTATTGCAAGCATCGAAAAAATCAGGAAGCAAAACAGAACTACAAGCCACAAAGCAACCTACGCGACCCTGCGGTTTACCAAGCCCGGTGAGCGGTTCATCAACCGAAATACTTCGCTTTGGGATGACAATGCCGAAACGAAGGACGATGACACAAATTTATGCCAACCGGGAAACAAAAAAGCGATCGCTGTTACCCGAGTAGCCCACTACAAAATCTTTATGATAAACTGGATATTCAAGATGTCAAAAAACGAGGCCAATACACACAGAATTTCGAAAACTTCCATTGTGGCGGGAATTGTTCAACCAAATTTCATAGGAAGAAATTGTTTATCCATCTGTCAGGGGGGAAGTGAATAACTGGAACCCCACCATCTAGTTTAGGGAGTTCTTCAATCGCGTTGAGGAGAATACAACACTATCTAACTGATAAGAAAGCACCACCGTTCCAATATGTAAAAAGAGAGAGAATCCTCAAATTACCATTTGATTCCGTTGTTGTCCCATACCATGAATCTTTTGATTGCATTCTTAACAATGACATTAGCTCAACTCAAAGGTCGACTGAAACAGCAATATATGAACTCATACGCTAGGTGGTAATTTGAGGATCTGTTGGCTTCACCCGGCCAACCCTATGACCGAGAAAAGTGGCTAAGTCGGCCCCGTTACCGAACGGCACCAAGGTCAAAGAAGCAGAAGATTCACTCATAACTATTACGGAATAAAAATGTAATGAAAGAAGCAACAATTTACACATTTACTGAAATGATTGACGTATCAAGAAATTTCTTCGAAAAATCTATACATTTGCCTGCTGGGGCTGGAAATATTATGAATAAGCAAACTGCAAACTGTGCAAACTGTTACTGCTGGCAGCCTAGCAGATGATAGCTCACTGGTTCTTCTCAACAGGTCTTCCAGCAGAATCCGAAAGGAAAAAGAAATTAAGTCTCGTTTAGTATTCTAAATACAACACCGAAAATTGAAGCACAAACGAGTATTACCAAATAAATTTCTGGGGGAAGATACAAGCACTTAGTGAGCAAGAATACACCTAAGAACTTCGGGGTAGCTTTGACTGAGTACCAAACGGATCAATGCTGGATCAGGTCTGATTGATAGTCGGATGAAAGTCAAACAACCAGTTCAAACCGGTATCGCTCGTAAACAAAAACATACTTTTACACAAAATAAAATAAATGGAATAGAGCCTACATTCGTAGATCCTTATCCAATGTGCGTGCTGAAATGACGTCTGCAAAGACCAGAAAAACCTTCTTCCCATGATAGCACGCGAAATCAGTTAGCTAAAAAGATAGGCCATGACCCTGATAATTGTGGAAAACTGACCATGATCCAGCGAAAGTAATAAAAAGGTGTGAGTCAGATATTTACCCTTTATTCACACAACATGATTAACATGATTAACATCGGAGTTCAGAGAGTGAGTTTGCTTAACAAATCTGAGCAATCGTACAATTGTTGACGGTGTTACACCTTGAATGCGACTGGCGGCTGCAATCTATGAATCAGAAATTAGGTTATGTGGACATTTTCTCAGAAACTTATCTAACAACACTTCGCTTTGCAAATTAGGCTTACCGTTTGTGGTTGGATCATGGTCAATTTTTCTCGTTCCTCATTTGATAAACTAAGAGATTTCCTGCAGTAAGAAAATATCGTGTCAGACAACTGAAAAGGACTATATCTAAATTTCACTCACTCAAAATAATCAATATTCACTGGAATTTTAAGTTGTTCATCCTTTCTAACTTCCTCAACTTCTTTGGCTTGTTCACCAATGGCATGCTCATATAAAGCCTCTATTTTGATCCGATCAGCCACATGTGGATGATCTCGAAGCCAGCCTAACGGTTCAGGTAAAATGTTGGCTAAGTCATCGCAAGAAATACCATCACTCGGTATAGCTATCATATCAAAAGCGCTAAAATATTACAAAAGTTGGTAATAAACAATGTACCAGTCAGACGTATAGTTTTTAACAACCTTTTCATAACAGATGACTTAGAGACAGGCCTTTTAAGCAGCACCCGCCATTCATTCGATGGTTTACTAATCGATTTTAGGAGGGAGATACCTTCTTGTAATTTTGAACGAACAGAAGTCATTTTGTTGAATCTTTCATTAGAGACTAATCCAATTTTGTATCCCTGGAAAGTATATTTGGGTGAGGATATGTTCAGAGGAACTATTTGCGAACAAACCACAAACCTTCTCCGTTAGTCTAAGATCAGCATTGTCCGGCCGGAGTATCAAACGAAACTCTGCTCTGCTCGTGAACATCCTGTAAGGTTCACTCGTGCCTAATGTGGTAAGGTCGTCTATGAGAACTCCAATATACCCTTCAGTCCTGCTAGCAGTCAGAGGTTCTCGATTCAAGCACTATTAAAACATAAAACAATTAATTGGGGATCTCATATATGTAAAGTTGGTAGATCTACTTTAGCCGCAGCATTTGCTCCTGCTAAAATGCCTTGTCCAGCCGCTTCTTCATACCCCGTGGTTCCATTAATTTGACCAGCTAAAAATAAGTTTGCTATCTTCTTTGTTTCAAGCGTTTGATATAATTCCCTCGGGTCAATGAAATCATAACTAACTCCATAACCGGGTCGAACGATTTCAGCATTTTCCAAACCATGTATCGTCCGAACTAATCGAATTTGATGCTCCTCCGGCATTGTGCAAGAAATGCCATTCGGATAAGTGATATCGCTATTAAAACCTTCAGGCTCCAACCAAATCTATTTCGAAGTAGTATTTATTATTGGAAGTAAAAGAATTACTTTAATAATACCTGATGTGGTTTATTGCCAAAACGTAATATTTTCGATTCTATAGAAGGACAGTACCGGGGTCCCGTCACTTCTTCTGTGACATGACGGTTGCAGTGCAATGTTTCATGAACAATTTTATTTACAGCTTCACCAGTATAAGTTAAATGACAAGGCAATTGTTCAGAAGGCTTTAGCAACACTGAGTCATTCATAAAGGAGAATGGAACCGGTGGATTATCACCATAGTGGGCTTCGAGTACTTTGAAGTTAATTGAGCTGGATTTAATTCTTGGTGGTGTTCCAGTTCTCAACCGACTCATTCGAAATTCTAACGCTTCTAGACTTTTCGCTAATCCAATTGCCGGTTCATCACCAATACGGCCCGCAGGCCTTATGTCTAGTCCGATGTTGATTTGGCCTCTGAGGAATGTTCCAGTTGTAATTACTACACATTTAGATTCAATGCGGCTCCCATCCTGAAGGATAACCCCATCACATCTTACATTCGAATTTGAATTAGCATATATGTCATTCTGATTAATAATTAGGTCCTCGACAGGTTGACACATTACTTCTAAATTAGGAATTTTAAACAATTCTTTCTGGACCGCTTCTTTATAGAGACTACGATCAATCTGAGCTCTTGGACCCCATACAGCCGGACCCCGGCGACGATTAAGAACCTAAAATAATAATAAAGATTCTGATGCGCCATATCAATGTAATCCTTACCATTCAATATTCAAACTTTTCCAAGCCCTAAAATGAATGAATGAAAACTGACACATACCTTGTATTGTACACCGGAAACATCGCAACATCTCCCACAGACTCCGTCCAATGCATCGACTTCTCGAACCAAATGACCTTTGCCGATGCCTCCAAATGAAGGGTTGCAAGACATTTCACCTGGTTGAAAATGCCCTGAGTCTTATTTTATTCAGTCACGAAATGAGAAAGAAGATAAAATATTGCATAGCAGCTAATAACGAAACTGACGGAAAGTGGATGGTGGACTATAAAACCTCTGAGAATCCCGAAAAAGTCGATATACCGAAGTTGATAACCTCCAAGGCAATTGACCTCCGCGGCTAACCGCAAAACGCTGTTAAGTAACGCGGGTAGTCGCCAGAGAGGGGTCAGATTATCGAGCAATGCATATTCGATTCACAAATGAAATGGACACCATCATTATTATATATCATCGCCATACCAAAAATGCTTACTGGTTTGGGCCGTCAAGGCAAAACTTTTCATCGGACAACCTAACCATAAAGGAATGAAAATACATTTGATGCCTCTACGTCTAATGACAATCTGCAAAATTGGCCTTAATTTCGCAATGTTCCAGCTTCAACATCGGTGCTTGAGCATTCGCAGATAACATTAGTTTCGTGATTCTTTTATACTCTTTCAAATTGGCACATGTTGAACAAATTCACGCTCAATTGACGCTCAGTTCAAAATCTCCCGCTTTTTATGACAGCTTAGAACTTTCGGACAACCAGAAAATTTTTGCGAACCGTAACCCTTGGAAGCAACAAAAATCTCTAAGCGGCAAAGATTCTCATATTCATTTGATACACTTTTTCTTCCCATTGTTTTATAAAAGTTTACGAAAATGTATTATGAACACAGTTTCAAAAACTTCGCACTAAAGCCACACAAACGACCAAAAGCAACTAACATTTTCCTATGATTCTGTTATTTATGAATGTGATATGAACGGATTTAAAGAAAAATCGTAATATACGCGCACCGAGTACCGAAGCAGCCAAAATATGGAGAAATTTAGCGAAGGAATTGACGTCGACATCTCATTTGTCAAAGGGTGGTCAAAGGGTAGTATAGGTTCCAGGGGGAAACGTGGATTGGTACCCACGATGGAGCATAAAACCTGGGAAATGCCTGCTGAACCAACACCAACAGCTATACCAAACCCTACCTCCACCTCCACGTGGTGACCGCTAGGAGCTCTTTCTTAACGAAACGCTGCAGACGCGCATTTTCTCATGGAACGTGCGCTCCCTGTACAGAGATAAAGCTTTTGACCAGCTAGCCGATTCCCTGCCCCCATAGAGGGCTGATGTAACAGCGTTATAGGAGATGCGTTGGACAGGGACCGGTTTCCTGGAAAAGAGCCGCTACACCATATATTATAGTGGGCATCCATTAAACCATGTGCTCGGAGTAGGGTGCTTAGTCAGCCAAAATATGAAACCTGCTGTTATCGGCTTTGAAAACATAAGCTATGTATTCTGAGCTTGCGAGGCAAGTTTAGAAATATAAGCCACATTAAGATTCACGCCCCTACAGAGGAGACTGCAGAGTCGGAGAAGGATACCTTCTACGAGGCAGTAGAACGAACCCTCATAGCCTGTCCCAGATATGATATCAAAATCATACTTGGGGATATTAACAGGCAAGTAGGGAAGGAGCTCGTATTCAAGCGATACGTTGGCTCCCACAGCTTACACCAAAATACAAACGATAATGGACTGCGGATTATTCAATTAGCAGGGCCACACGAAATGGTTGTTGGAAGTACCTGGTTTGTGCGGAAAGCGGTCCACAAACATACGTGGGCCTCAACAGACGGGACCACTTCCAACCAAATTGACTACATGTTGATTGAACCCCGCCACCTCTCAGCCTTGATGAATGTCAGAACATATAGGGGGTCAATATAGACTACACTATCTCATTGGCATGGTGTTCGGAGCTCGAATAACAACACCACCCAAACTACCCTCTGACAATTAGGTGAAAGTTAACACTGAAGCCATCCACAACACAGCCCTCCGCAACACGCGACACCTATAAGAGGGAAATCGATGCCGCGATAACCGCAGTCAACAGAGGTCCTAGAGATAAAGCATCAACAAATGATCTTCACAACCACCTGAAGAACATTATCATTGATACGGCCACAAACATACTTGGCCCCAGCCGCAAAAGGAGTCGGAACGGCTGGTTTAACGATAAATGTAAGCTAGCAACGGAATGGAAGAATGTCGCATACCGAGTAATGTTGCATTCCCAAAGAACGCGGGCACGCGCAGAGACTTATCACGAACTCCGTCGTGCGGAGAAGCGACTTCACCGACGGAAAAAGGAACCCTGGGAGAACCAACCAATCTGTGAACTAGAAAAATACAGGGAGCAACCGCACCAGGCCCGCAAGTTTTACCAACAAGACAGCAGGATGAAGCCTTATACACCTCGATGCTCATCCTGCCGAGACAAAGAGGGAAATGTGATTTGCGACAGAATGGGCATATTGGAGCAATGGGTTGAATACTTTGATGAGCTACTGAACAACCAGAACATCGGCGACTTGGAGGTCCAGCCAACTGAAGACGACGGACAAATACTGCCACCAACAAGTATAGGAGAAGCAGTCCATGCAATAAATAGGTTTAACAATCATAAGTCACCAGGATCCGATGGAATTACAGCCGAATTGGTTAAATATGGAGGCGGCCAATTACAAGTGGTTCATCAGCTTGTGCTCAAGGGGGGGAGGGCAGCGAATCAATGCCTGACGACTGGCAAAGAGGCATTATCTGTCTCATACATAAAAAGGGAGATATCACACAGCGCAGCAATTGTAGAGGTATTACGTTGCTGAGTACCATCTATAAGATATGCTCCGCTATCTTGCTAGACCGGATAGCCCCATACGCCCAGAACATCATTGGCCCATACCAAAGAGGCTTCACTCCAGGCAAATCAGCAACAGATCAGATTTTCTCTCTGCGGCAAGCGATGGAAAATCTGTTGGAATATGGACACCATATACCTATGATAGCAAAGCCAGGGTAAAACTGTACACGGCGATGAGAGAAGTCGGAATTCCAACGAAATTGATAAGACTGACTAGGCTGACCCTGACCAATGTGCGAGGCCAGATAAAAGCAGCAGGATCACTCTCAAGACCATCCGACATCAATAACGGTCTACGACAAGGGGATGCCCTATCATGCGTCCTCTTTAACCTGGTCTTCGAGAAAGTGATCCGTGACGTTGAGGTAAATGCAAGAGCTACGATCCTCTTTAAGTCCACCCAACAAAAAGAAGAACCACCCGAGACGTACAAACTGCCTTCATCCAAATCGATCAGGCGGCGATGGGCGCGAGATCTTGGGCTGCATATCAATGAAGGTAAGACAAAGTAAATGGTGGCAACGTCAGCACCAAAAACCAACCAACCAACAACATGAAACTGCACTGATCAAGCGGGAAGAAAAAAGATAGGAGAATGCAACTTTGAGACCGTTGATAATTTCTCCTATCTAGGGTCGAAAATCACAACCAATAACAGCTACGATGATGAGATCCGCGCACGGTTGTTAGCAGCCAACAGAGCCTATTTCAGCTTACAAAAACTGTTTCGCTCGAAATGTCTCACCATAGGGTCAAAGCTCTCACTGTACAAGACAATGATCTTGCCAGTCCTCATGTATTCCAAGGAAGACTTGGGTTCTTAGCAAGAAAAATTGCGAACTCTTGGCCGCGTTCGAGAGAAGAATCTTCCGAAGAATTTTTAGCCCCCTACATAAGGATGGACGATTCCGTAGCCTACATAACGATGAAATCTATGAGCGATACCATGACCGTCAGGTTGTGGATAAAATCCGGCGGGTCACTAAATCCGTATGAATGAGGATGATCCAGCTCGGAAGGTCTATAGGGGAAATAACTATGGTGGAAAAAGAAGACAAGGCAGACCCTGCCTAAGATGGACGATGGCGTAGGTCAGGACGCCAGACAGCTTTTAGGGATATCGAATTGGTGGACCTCGGCGCAAAACCGGGATGTCTGCAATTCCTTATTAAGGCAGGCCTAGGTCGGATACCGGTTGTTGCGCCGTTGATGATGATGATCTCATTTTTCTTCAGCCTTTGTCCCGTTCAGCGGGAGGTTGATTCGCCTAGACCGAATTCTCCATTCTTCTCAGTCAAAGTAAGCAAGATTTTACCTCCCCAATTCCTAAGGTTTTAATTTCTACTTCTAATGACTAAACTTTAATCATCAATGCACTCAAGCGGAGTGAAGCGACGAGATTTGACTGTCTTTCTGATGATGAAATCCCGGAAGACTGAAATCTTTTCCAGGGAATGGAAAAGTAATCGAAAGACCCTCACCCTGAATTTAACAACAAGAAGGTAGTTTGCGTACTTCTACTGTTGCAAAGATAATAGCTAAAATAGTTTTGGAAGGTAAGAAGAAAATCTCGAAGGGTTATTCGGTGCAAAAAGTGGACCCTATTCCGGAAAACTAAATGTCGACATTCCGTTCAACGCCATAATTTTATTTTCTGGTGTTGCAAATGGAGAAATATATATCTCTAAATAAATGGTTGCCAATATCCCTGAATCAGGTCTTTTCGGGAAACATACACTTCTCCTCTACTGTTCTGCGGCATATGTTTCTCGGGCAGCCCATTCGCCGGGCACTTTGCGATAGTGAATTCTCTCCGAATTAACATGGTTATCTATATCTAGTCTCTAGGCCGATGCAGCTCTTCATTCCAGATTGTGTTGGGCAAAAATACACCGATAACACGGCGGAAACAGGTACCGGTGAATGCTTGCAGCGCACGAGCAACAATCGTCGTCACTTTCCATGTGCTGTTCCCAAATAGCAGGTGGGTCTAGGACGGTTAATGCCTCGGGTAACTTCAAACTGGTTGCCACTGTTGACCATCATAACGTTACCAAGAGGGACAAATTGATCTGCGTCCTCGATGTTATGTCCTTTAATCCAGATAGGAAGAGCGCGATGAACGGTCCAACTGAGAGGTTTGTTTGTTTGTTGATCATCAGTCTGACTCCGCTTGCCTCATTTTCCAAGTCCAGAGCCATTTGATCAAGTTCCATGACCCGGTATGAGAGAAAGCAGATGTTATCAGGGTAGTTGAGATTTGAAAAAAGACGTCATGGTCTATTCAAGACCTTCACATCCTCCAGATAAGGCAGCATGGAAAACGTTACTGCTAACAAGGAAGTATCGGTGACAAAATGCAATGTTATTAACTATTAATTTCATCGGAATGTCTCTCCTGCATAGGGCACTCCAAGCACATTCATGCTGACGAAAGCGAAATCGAAGAAAAACAGGTGAAACCGCAATATGAACCACAAACATGGTTCCAAAATGATCCGAACGGTATATCGAAAAGTTCGCGGAATGCGAAGCGAAAAGCGTATTTATATTTATAAAAATTAACTTCTACACACTTATTCCAGCCATTTTCTAATTTAAGGATCCCATCCCTAGTAGTTTTCTGAATGATCTGCAAAATACCCATAGTAGCTATTACCTCTTCATTTGATGAAAATCGATATCCACGTAAGAATTTTTTGAGGTGTCGGAAAAGCCGGAAGTCAGGAGATATTGCAACTATTCGAACTTCAATTCCGTGATTTCAGCAATGGTTTTGTGAGCGTGTGCATTATCTTGATGCAAAATTACGTTTTTCTTTTGCTAACCAGGCCTTTTCTCATAAATTTTCACGTCAACTGATCCAAAAGGTTACAATAATAATCTTGATTTATTGTTTTATCAGTTTAAAGGTAATCTACTAATAGAATTCTTTTAGCATCCCAAAACACTAAAGCTAACCCCTTTAACTCGCTCCGGTGCCGAAAATTCGGGTGTGGGCACCACTTATTAACCTCTTGTTTCGATCCAGGATTATGATAATAAATCCAGGTCCCATCCAAATATCGCTGAGAAAGCCACATTCGGATGCGTTTTTGATCCGTTGTTAAAGAATGCGGCACCCATTACGCGCACAGCTTTCTCAAGCCCAAAATGTCATTTAAATTATGACTTATACTCCCCACTGAAATTCCTACGAACTCCACTAACTCTTTCTGTGTCACTTCCATGTGTCGATTTTCCAAAACCATATCCTGTATTTTTCTCATGTTTTCTGAAGTTGATGCACTCTTTGGGCACCCCGCAATTGAATCGCCTTCAATGCTTGTACAACCTCTTTCAAATTCACCAGCCCACTTGTAAACCATTCGCCTCAAACCTTTTTTTACAAAAAAACACGATGCCCGACGTTTTTTATTGTAGCAAAATGCACTGAAATGCCAACTTAAAATAGCTGTAACCAAAAACATAATTGCCAGGTCGAGTTGAAATTCGGGGAATACTTTAATGAGAGATGGAATGTTGAAATGTGGTCTAAACCCTAGCTATAATATCGACGGATGGATAGCGTTCCGCGAACTTTCTGATACACGTAATATATGATTGGCGATTACCCCATGGTGGGGTATAGCGCGTCAACTGCCCCACGCCATCGCTTGCAGTTCGCTGAAATGCGGTTCAGCTACCTCCAGGACTTACCGAGGTTCTATTCTGCTATTCTGTTCTGCATCAGTTACTCTTGGGCGACCCACTCGTCGGTCATCTTGAGAAAGTTGGCATCACTGCATGGTGTAGTCAACAATGAAATTATCGCCAAGCTTTAATGTTTGACTTATTCACTGCCTCTTCCGCCTTCCGATCACATCGCCAACGGGTGGCAAGCCTGAGCGCTGACCAATTTCTTCGTTTGAAATAGTATCACTTCAGCCCACTCCAATGACACGTCGCTTGGAACTTTCGAATGACAGTGGGGGTTGCTGTGATACTCCCATATAGCAAGACAGAAACAACAATAGTAGCTAACAGTCCCAACTTGGTATTGGTATTGAGATAACTGCATTATAGACAAGATCAGGCAATATCCAGTGAACGTGTGATGGCTCGTCAGATTGATAACCATGGTTTTGTTGGTGTTTATCTTCAGTCCAACTCTACTTGCCTCTCTTTCCAAATTCAAAGCCATTAGACCAAGATCTGCATTCCCGTGAGAGAGCAAACAGATGCCACCAGCGTAGTCGAGGTGTTTGAGGAAGAATGTCATAGCCCATTGCACTCCTCTACGTCTTCGAGACAAGACAATATGAAAAATGTCACCGATAACAAGTAGAAATGATATCGGTGACAAGCTGCAACCCGGGCGGACTCCGCGTTGGATCTGAAATTACTCACAGATCTTATCTCGGTGCACTCTGTGACATCTGGCGCAACCACATGTCGCTCTGATAATAGCTACTATAATAGTTTCACCGGAATTTCCTTCCTGTGTAGGACACGTCAACAAATTCACTCCCTATTCGTGTTGTCGAAAGCTTTCTGGAAATCGATGAAGAGCAGTTGAAGCGAAAATCTAAACTTCGCGCACTGTCGCAAAATGATCTGTAATGTTAATGGGATCAATGCAGGAGAATCAGGAGCGGAAAGCAACCTGCTCTCTGCCGATCAAGTTTTCGAAATGTTCTTTGATGCGTTCCGGGATGATTATTTTAGCCATTATCTTTGCAATGGCAGGGAGCACGCAGATACCCCTTTGGAATCTTAACGATCATCCACACTTTGCACTCCCTGGGAAAGGTCGTGGATTTCTAAGATTTTCATAGTAGTAGCAGAAGCAGCAAATCCGCAACGATAAATAACTCTGCGGAGAGACAATCGGGCCCAGCGGCTTTAGTCCGTTTGACTGCGTTAATGGTCGATATGATTTCTTTTCTGTTTGCAGGAACTTTCCGTATCCGCATGATATGGTGACTAGCCCTTTCATTCGCATGAGGCGAAACTTCATCGAACGTGATGCGGTTGAGAACTATGGTGTTCCTTCCACTGCTTCATCGTCATCAGGGGTCGACCGGTAACGCATTTCACAAAACCATTGAAAGATTCGCAACCACGTGCAAGTGCATCCGTGAACCGATATACAGTTTTTAAATCATTGCGTTCTACGGCATTTTCCGCTTCAGTAACCACCGTAATAAAAATCTCCTTTTGTCATGGCGCACAGAACGTTGAACTTCACAGGATTTCGCACGATCTCGGAGTTTGAACGCGTCACGCCCGTCATCAATCGCAGCGATCAATAGAGGTTTCAACCCCTTCCGTTTATTGATTTCTTTCCACCATTCCGCAGCCAACACTGTCCAATTATGATGCTTCTTAACCTGAGCCGGAATCTTGCAGTTAGAAGTCTGTCAGAAACCGGCTCCCAGGTGAAGAGAGTGTGACTTACGGTAGCCTTCAGAAAGAACCCGACATCGGTTTCGCGTCTGCTACCAGACGGCTTTGCAGAGTATAAAAGCACAGTACCGTAAATGTGGTAAGAAGGAGAAGAGTACTCTACAGAGTCCCACAATCTTATTTCGCTTAGGCCCAGAATGCCCAGCTTATATCGTTGGAATTCTCGCTCGAGTTAGAGGAAGCGAGCATTCTGGCGGCCCTCGCTACCGTTGCCGAGGAGCGTGCGCACATTTCAGAAACCAATTATAGTCCGTTTTCGATAGCTAAAGGTCCTAGCCGTGAGATGAGTCCCTATCCAAGGCTTTCTTGACGTTTCGGTGACAGTAAATTTTCAAAATTTACTTGGGAAGACTTAAGTGTATTCTTAAGCCCCAACTCACCGGGCGCTAAATTTATTTTAAATATCGGCATGGTTTGCACACGATATGAGATGTTTCGTAACAACTTCCCCCTTCTAGCAAATTATACACCAATCCAAAATTTGCCATAATCCAACTAGATAATATCTTAAGTTGGCTTAGGGATATTCGAAGTGCTGCAATTTACGGCCCGTCAAGTATAAGATCTGTAACAATCACTGATATTCGGGGTAAACACATGCTCGTCAGAAGCCGTGATTGACTGTAGTAAACCCAATTGATCATTCTGGCTATCCCCTGCATCTACGCTCAAAACATCTTCGGGCTTCAATATGTAGAGGCGTCCTTTTTCGAATCGTATGAATTATAAAGACTAAAGTTTCTAAAAGACCACACGCACAGTCCAGAGCTGGACTGATGCAGAGAAATACAAGCGCGTTGACGGAAGTGTACTTTTCAAATTTTTGAATAGCTCTTCCCTCGTTAATTCAGTTCCTTCGTGGGCAAGTAGAATAAACTAGGCTTACCTATTGTTTCCTTCTTGTGTGTGACCAGTAACGTCCGAGCACCCATTCTGGCTGCAGCCGCGCATGCTTCCGTACCGGCATGCCCGCCTCCAATAACGACTACATCGTAAACTTTTCTGATGTCGGTAGACAGTTTCCTATTTAAAAAGTTATTCCCTTTTGAAAAAAATGTATTTATGTAATTCAAACATGTTATTACCGCCTATCAAGCAAATAACCTCCAAATCGATACATCCCAACATCAGCTGCGATGAAAGATGTTCACTGCCAGCTGATTTGCTTTGTTTACTTCAAGAAAATACATTTTCGGAGTAATTTCTTAAGTAGCAGCATGAATAAGATTCCGAAAATCGGGTAGGAATCTAGGATGCAAGCATTACACTTATTTAACGTTATTCCCGTCCTTGAGTAAAAAGACATTTTGTGATTAATTTTAATTCTGGTTACATTTCACTAAAAATTCTTCTAAGCAAGGCATCTAATATCTTAAGATGTAATGCTACTTTCTGCGCATGGAGTCAAGAGTCCTTTTCTAGGATTTACAGAAGAAAAACGAATACCTTTAGTTCTGTCTCTTCTTTTATATGTTAATCTAAGGTTTGAGGTATAAGAAAAAAATATTTCTACATTATTTTAAAGCAAAACGGCTGCGCAATAGATGATTCGATGTACCTGTTTTTTTGAAGGACTTCTGTGGCCGAAAGGCTGCAAGTCGTAATTTTTCATTTAGAGAACAAACGAAAAAGTTTGCTAAAGTGGAAATATGGTAAAAACCTAGTGAAGTAAGCAAAATTTTGATTTGCAAAAAGTGGAGTCAACCTGAAGTAAAAATTTACCTTTTTTACGGAAAAATTTGTATAAATTTGGCAATAAAATAGTAAAATTTTAGTCAATCAAAAAAGTCCTACACACTTCACTAATAAATGTTACTATAAAGCAGAGTTGGGCAAAATTGTGATTATGATTACGATTATGATTGCGGTTATAATTAGAAATGTGCGATTGTAAACATGTAATCATGAAATGGTAGCCACCGTAATCATAATCATCGAATCATATGAAATCACCGTAGTTACCATTTCGAGCGATGTTGTTTGTGCTTTGTGCAGTTGTTGGGATTTTAACTAACAACAATTTAGTGGATTAGATGTGGGCAGAGTAAGAATTAAAAAGTATTAAAATTTCAAACGACTGTAAAGCTTATAAAAATTTATTTATTGAATCAAAATAGGTGCCAGTCGATTCAAAGCACTTCTCCCAGCGAGATTCAAGAGCATGTATGCCAGTTTCGTAGAAGCCCAACTGTCGGGCAGAGTCTCATACTGCAATTCGTTCAACTTTTGAACCGTTGTTCTGGAAACATGAGGTCGTGCATTGTCGTGAAAGAGTATCACACCATCTCTGCTGACTAATCTCGGCCGTTGAATACTCAATTTTTGGTGCATTTCCTCGAGTTGGGTACTGTGCATTTATCGTTTCTGTAGGTGCCAAAAAAGAATACTGGATAACTCCAGCTATAGACCACCAAGCAGTCACCATTACCTTCTTCGAATGGAAGCTCGGTTTCGGCATATGCTTCCGTGGCTCATCAGCATCTAGCCATTGTGCTGATCGGCGACGATTGTCGTATAATATTCACTTTTCATTACATGACACTACTCTGTGCAAAAAGAGATCACTTCTGGCGCAGGAGAGTAAAGAACTGCAAATTACCTTTCGAAAGGCCATGTTTTGCTCCGTAAGGGCATGCGGAACCCATTTGTCGAGCGTTTTCACCTTTCCAAGTTGTTGCAACTTCCGGAAAACTGTCGAATAGTGTACGCCCAGTTTCTCTGCAATGTCCCTCACAGACCGACGTGTGTCGGATCCGAGTAGCAAACGCAGCTCGTCCTTGTCAATCGATGATCCTGCATGTCTACGTGGCTCACTTTGAAGGCTTACGTCGCCTGACCAGAATTTTTCAAACCACCGCCGTGTGGTTCGTTCGCTTACCGTATCAGCTCCAAATGCGCTGTTAATGTTCCTGGTCACCTCCACTGCTTTAAAACCGAGGTTACAGTACAGAAAAAATATACGTTCTTGGCTCTTTTCCATCCTTTTTTTTCTTTTTATTCACTGTTTTCACAACGATGGTCAAAACTGAAATGACTCCTTGATTAAATGTAGGAGTATTTATACTTCGTTATCCGACACCAACAGCGGCAACTGGTGGTGGTTTGATACAAGAAAATCGCAACTAACTTCACTTGATTGCCAAATCCGCCATTTCACGTACAACAACCTAATAACAACGATGGGGTCAAGCGGTGCACTGCAGGATAGACTGACGCGGAATATAGCTCCCTGAGGCCAACCTATCTCTCTCTGAGGATGAGCTGTCTCTCCTCTGGGACGGTGCGTAGCTTTCTGGGAGCCAAGCCTCTCGTCTACCAATACCGTTAGTGAGTGGTGATAGCCACATCCTGTACGAGGTGACCCTACTATTAACAAAACGCTACGGATCTAGACTGGGGAGTCGAAAAACACCTCCCCTAATCCAGGGTGTTATGCGAACCGTGCCTATTGGATAGTTTGCAGTCGGGGGTAACTGCTTGTATTCGAACGGAACCTCACTGATATCTAGTCGCCTCAGTGAGTAAGTTAGACCTTTCCGTACTACGGGGGCTATGGCACGCCGGACCTCTTAACCCCCATACTTGTGGGAATCAAATGACTACAAAAAAAAAAAACGAAAACCAAACAAGCGGGGCCCCGTACCGCAAAAAAACTGGTTAATCAGGCGGAGGTACATTACACCCAAGAAGGAAGAAGTTGGGACGTCAAGCAGTGGATCCAAGGTTAACATTGGTATACTGCGTGGACAACAACCTACGAACACCACTGCTCAACGAGCAGGGACCAGCAAAAGCACGTCTGAGATAAATATAACAGACGTCAGGAAGGAGACAAGTCTCAGTAGCGCCGGTGTTAAATGGTACCTGCGCTATCTGAAGGAAGGCCTGAAACCAGAAGAGGCCCTTAGGAAGGCTCAGGACATACCTAAGCCATCTCTACCATCATCTATCAGTGGGGCAATGAGGACATGCCCAACGGCATCCCTGGAGGTCCTTCTGGGATTAGCCCCTCTCCATCTGCACATACAGATGCAGGCAAGGAGGGCAATATTCAGGATGGCCGGTAGTATGAATGAGGCGGGGAGCTGCCTAAATCGAAGGAAGATTGATATTCTTTCTAGGCGGTACCCTGAATTACTGATACCAAGGGATAACATGACAACGAGGTTTCACTTCGATAAGAAGTTTGAAACACGTTGGAGTAACAAGGCAAACTGGGAGAGTGTGGCTGCGACATACGGCTTAAACCAGCAACTTATTACTTGGTACACTGACGGATCCCTCACAGCAGAGGGAGCGGGTGCCGGGGTCATTGGTCCAAGAAAAATGTTGTTTGAGCCAATGGGCAGGTACACTAGCATATTCCAGGCGGAAATATACGCTATAGACAAATGTGCCTCCTTTAATCTGCAAAGGAACTATAGCGGGCGGAACATAGCTATTCTCATCAATAGCCAAGCAGCGATCAAGGCACTTAGGGCCAACCAGGTGAACTCTAAACTGGTATGGGAATGCCTTGAGAGACTGAATACACTCGGTTCGTCCAACAAGGTCTGGATACTTTGGGTTCCAGGCCATGCTGGGTTGGAAGGCAACGAAGCAGCGGACGAACTAGCCAAGAAGGGAGCATGGACGTCTTTACCCCTGCTAGAACCCTTGCGTGGAATGGGAAACGGTTTCATGACTGGAAACGGTTGAGGGAACTGTACTGAACGGGCCTGCAAGGAATGGAGCAGTCCAGGGTGTTTATTGGGGAATATGAACCCATGCGCATAAAGGATTGCTTAAACCTCACCAAAAAGAACCTCTGAATCATAGTGGGAATTCTCACTGGTCATTGTCGGCTGAACTATCACCTAGGGAAGCTAGGGATATCTACGGACACTGCCTGCAGGTTTTGTAAGGAGGATGAAGAAACCTCTATACACGTCCTGGAACAATGTCCGGTACCTGTGCAAAGTAGGTCGAGGCATCTGGGAGAACACTTAATATCAGATGCAAAGTTGAAAGATCTGGAAGTAGGGAACATACTAAAGTTCCTAACAGTTATAGGCCTGCTTGAGATACTATGATCAATAGGTACACTATAACCAGTAAAAGAAGCACAATAGTTCTTCATGGACGCGGTGCGACTTTCCCTTAACAGAATAATAATAAGTAACAACGATGAGAGTTATGCAAATTGAAATTTGAAGTACTTTGAGGCTCTGGTGCTAACATAAAATAAATTCATTTTGAAAACATTTGAGTTTCTGTTTGTGTGCCTTTGATGACTAATTTGTTCGAAGCTGGGACCACAGATGTTGGCACAATTTTAAGTTTATTTGAAAAAAGATTTCTTTGCTGAAACGGCTGCGTTGCTGGGACACTTTTATTTCTTCAGTTGCAATAGTCTCAATTCAAAAACATACATGGATGTATATATGTGTGCATTCCATCAGTGATCTGGTAATGTTCAATTTGTGTGCTCATATATACGGGCCGTGTAGTATCCTTGTGCAAAATTTGGTTGAAAACTTAGTGTTAGTCAGAAAGAGGAATTATCTAAGTGTAATTTCACGGTGCTTCTTGGGATTAAATTATTTGAAATAATTAAGACTTGCTTTTTTCCTATTCGCTAGTGATATTTATTGGTTCTGCAAATACCGATAATTCGGAAACCACTTGTTCCCTTCATCAGTGCTAACAAGTCTGCTCTTCGGTGGACTTATTAACTATTTATATACTAATCTAAACTTATAATACTACTCTAACTAATTATATTGCTAAATTAGTTTTAAAAAGCTTTAAACTTTATCCTGAAAAAGAAGAAATATTTAATTACATTTTAAAGACTTATTCGTATATCCTGAGAGAAGCTTTCTTAGGTTTCTAGCTGGTTAATACTTTCAGATCTTTGGTGTATATTTTATGGCCGCATTCCACCATATGCTTAGCAACCATCGATTTTGTGGGTTTTCGGGCGAACTTGATAGCCAACTCTGCCTCCTTCATATGCTCCCTAAATCTCATGGTTACTAGCCTTTTCGTTTGTCCGATATACACCTTCAGACAATCTGAGCAAGCGATTTTATAAATACCGCTAATCTCATCCACCGTTTTTCGGTACTTTTCTCTAGCAAGGTGGTAGATACGACTAGAAAAACATTTCAGCTTGCTAGAGAAAGGGACCGAAAAATGGTAGATGATATGAGCGGTATTTATAAAATCGTGAGAAGCGAGCGCACCCAAGCTATCTTGGGCTGTGCGGCCTCCGCATCTTCGGAAGTGTTACCGAAAACCGCTGACAATATCCGCGAGGTACATGCGCGCCCCGCGTTCACTGAAGGGGAGGCGGGAGGCCAAGGGCTAAGCCTAGCTTCAGCTGACCGTGGCTACCCTCACGACTACCGTCTCTAAGCTAGTGGCAACAGTGGGAGCTTTGCGCTCGGCAGGTAAGTCCCCAACTCGTTCAAGATCCACCAACCGAAATGAGCGATCGAGTAGCCGCGCGTCGGGGCGTTCGACGATTCCTACAGTTTGCTGGTGCCCCGCGTCTTTGTCGACAAAGCAAAGAAGTGCCCCAGCCCGTGCACGCTTACAACATCAAAAAACTAAACTCGTTGGGAGCTCCTGCGGCAGCTACCCAGAATGCAGCTAGTTATGTATGCGTCAGCACACATAAATAAAAAAAACAGATTACACGTGCCTGTATCTAATCCGCCAGATACAGACACCTTAGACGCGATGAAACAAGATACCGTCTGAAAAGAATTTGCTGCATTTCTGGGAAAATGCAAGCAGTCAGACGCTTAATCAGCATTTATAAATGAATAAATATAGGATATCAAATAACATCTCGCCCAGTTGCCGCGAATCACCCGTCACTTCATATTGTCAATTATTATTGTGTGGAATAAATATTTCGAAAAAAAAGTAAAAATTCTGTTTTCATTTATATTTCTTTTTTTTTTGTCCCCGCTCGGAGCCAGGGACTTAATTAGCTCCACACCGTCTAAAAATCTACTCTCCTTTTAGCAAGCCCCATTACCTTGTAGACACAGGAACAGACGTCTTAGCCCTCCCGGTATCGCAAAATCACAATTGATCCCGCTTAAACTAGAGCAAGCAAACTCCTCAACCACACACACTTACGCCTGCAGGCGTAAGTCTGGGAATCCGACAGACCTTTTCATTTCGTTTTGTTATAGCGGACATTAGCAGTCCCATATTAGGCGAAGATTTCTCAGGCCACTACGGATTAGCGGTAGCTCGGCAGAGCAGGTCTCTTATGGACCCCGCAACTTCGCTCAGGTCTTGGGAAAAATCTAACGTCTGCTCAAGCGTCAGTCTGTCTATCATTTTTGAAGAAGTAGCCGACCTTCGCATTCGCGCTCTCCTTCAAAAATACAGCAACATAACTACCGAAAGTAGTCTCTTGCAACCAGCTAAGCATGATGTACAGTGCCACATCCGCACTACACCCTAGAAGCTCGCTGCTGCTAAGAAAGAACTTGATATACTTTTAAAGCAGATTTGCAGACCATCAAATAGCTGCTGGTCTTCCCTACTACACATGGTCCCAAAGTCTAACGGCAAATGGAGACCATGTGGCGATTACAGACATCAGATGCTCAGACTATTTTAGACCGCTACTCCATGCCACTCATCCACTACTTTGCGTGTTTTCACGACCTTGGACTTACCTCAGGCGTACCATTATCCCAGTAGCTCCAGAAGACATTCCGAAAATGGCAATATGCACAACTTTCAGACTCTTCGAGTTCACACGATGCCTTTTGGTCTGCGCAACGCGGCGCAAACTTTTCAGTAGTTCATCCAGTTTATTCTGCGAAACCTTAACTTTCTTTCGTGTACTTGGATGATATCTTGGTCACCTCTTTCTCGGAGTCTCGAATGCATCTTTCAACGTGTCTTTGAAGCAAGTATTGTACCTAATGTTGAAAAATGCAATTTCTTCAACAGCAGCTGAAGTTTTTAAGCCACACGATTTCCTCCGAGAGAATTCAACCGGATCCAGACAAGGTTTAAGCCACCAAAGACTTCTCATAACCTAAAACAGTCGAGGATCTGCGAAGGTTTTTGGGCATGTCGTTGTTTCTTGCCCAAAGCCGTTCAACATCAAACGATGCTCAACGCCTACTTGTTTGGAACCAAGACCAAAGCCTCACGCGTGATTGCGTGGTTCGCATAAGCCGTCCAGGCATTTGAGCAAGCCAAACGACAGTTGGCGGACACTAGACTCCTGGTATTCCCTCAAACAGATGCCCCCCGTAGCTGTATTAGTCGATGCCTCAGACATCGCGGTAGGTGCTGCCCTTCACCAAAAGGTGAACCAAATCTGGCAGCCGTTGAGCTTCTTTTCTATGAAATTGAATACAGCTCAATGGAACTACACCACCTACGGTCGTGAGCCATTAGCTGCGTAGATTGCAATCAAATACTTCCGATATTCCCTAGAAGGCAGAGCGTTCACAGTGTCCATGGACTGCAAGCCTCTCACCTTGCCTTTTAAGCAGAAGTCCGACAGAGCGTCCCTCGCCAACCTTGGCACCTGAACTTGATAAGCCAGTTTACTTCGGACATCTACGGTCGATTTTTCGGCAATCGCCGAGGCATAGAAGAATGACGTAGGGCTTGTGAACCGCAGGAACAACCCCAAATACAAATTTCGGGAGTATCCCCCTTTCGGCTCAATCTCCGAAATACTCTGTGAGAATTTTGAAGATCTAGCGTACCCAGGCATTCGGACAACGAATCGGCTGGTTACTAACCAATATTTCTGGCCCTCAATGAATAAGGATGTTACTTCCTGAGGCAGACAGTGCATCGCGTACCAGAAGTGTAAAGTCACCAAGCACATGGAGAAAGTACGCAAAGTACGCTGAAGGCCGCTATAATAGCACACGATGACTCTTCGTGGTCGTAAGTTGAGCCTTTCGTTCTACTTGGCCTATGTACAGCCCATCGTGAAGAGTCTGCCGCCAACTCCGCCGAACTAGTATACGGGAGGAACTTGAGACTCCCTAGCGACCCTGTCCTCGAAACAAGGTCAGTCCTTTCCACCACTGGGCCATCAGATAAGCACTTATCTGATGATGATGCCATTATTTACAATATAGAGAGGTAAATAAAAAGCTATCATTATAGTTCGTACTAATTCGGAATCGAAGTTTGGAACTAACAGGCAGAAGCGTAGCGCATATTACTACGCTGAGCTACACGATTCTTTTTCAAACATACTGATAAAAACAATATTTTTAAGTATATGCTAATCCCAATAGGTTAAAGGATATCTATACAAAAGTTGATTTTTAATTTTTAAGTTATATTCCACAACATGGAAAAAACATGTTTTAAAAGAGAAACGCGAGTAAAACTTAATCTGCGATGCCAGGAATATAAAGTAAGCCTTC
Organism: Hermetia illucens; assembly: GCF_905115235.1. Lineage (NCBI taxonomy): Eukaryota > Metazoa > Arthropoda > Insecta > Diptera > Stratiomyidae > Hermetia > Hermetia illucens. The sequence goes on along the minus strand of NC_051849.1, from coordinate 90,741,540 downwards.
TACTTGGAAAAATTATTCATTAAAATTTCTTCCAAAAAGTACAAACATTTTTTGGGGAAGAAACTAAAAGGCATAGGCCGTAAAAAGCGCGCTTAACCGCTTTTGGTAATTCCGAAGTTTATCACTTGACTTTCTAAGGTCTTTTAAGGCTCCTAGGTTTCTAAACTTTTTTTTGGAATTTTTTTTGTTCATTGATTTTCTGATCCATATATCAAGTGACCCACTGTAAGCTATAGGGCCGGATTTTATCCACAACCTGACGGCCGTGGTATCGCTAAAAAATTTAAGCCTTATAGAGGCTAGAAATCGTTCATCCTCTTGTAGGGATTCGAAAATTCTTCACAGGATGCTTCTCTCGAACGCGGCTAAAAGTTTGCAATTTTTCCTGCAAAGAACCCAGGTCTTCGAGGAATACATAAGGACTGATATGATCATAGTCTTGCACAGTAAGAGCTTTTTTCCATATGGTGAGACGTTTCGAGCGAAACAGTTTTTGTAAGCTGAAATAGGCTCTATTGGCAGCCAACAACCATGCGCGGATTTCATCGTCGTAGCTGTTATCGTTTGTGACTTTGACCCTAAATAGGAGAAATTATCAACGCTCTCGAAGTCGTCGAAGTCGTAGACTCCTATCTTTATTGTTCTCGTTTGTCCGTTGCAAATCGATGTTGTTGATTCTCTGGTTTTTGGCACTGACGTTGTCATCATGTATTTCGTCTTGCTTTCATTAATGTTCAGCCCAAGATCTCGCACTGTTTGCTCGATCTGGTTGAAAGTAGGGTCAAATTAAAGAGTACGACTATATACTCCTAAGGCGCCGATATTTTATAACCGACAGCACTGTCCTCTAAGCCCATCGCGCCTCAAAATCGTGTTCTCAACTCCCCCGTCTAACGGAATATCCCAGATTCATTTATATATTGCGGGATTTTCGCTAGTGGATGTAAGCCATCTACTGTTGTTGCAGTTACAGTACATCAATACCAAAAATTCTGATGCTTGGTATGTCTTTAGGCGGGATAAACACTATCATCTTGTTTAATTCCTATTCTTATTATGGCCAGTCAGAATATCAACAATACTTCTGCAAATCTTCCTGCTCTTCGACAGATTACATTTTTCAGTATGTCTGATTGGTTATTACAGAAAAAGTTTGTCCTTATGGGAAGTTTGTTCCCAGTTTTTGATGGAAGCGTTAACCAATGCTACTGCCACTCCAATTGTTGGTTACTCAAAGTAGTTCCGGCCGTATTGAATCTAGAAATAAAGTCCAAACCAGTTCTCCTTCTTCTTGCCCTCAACGCCCTATTCCTTTTTCAGAGTTGCGTTCTCTACCCTTGAACCCAAGCAATGAAGACACACAAGGACTTTCCACGCTGGTAAGTATATTGGTGTTCATTTCGTGGACGCAACTTTAGAGCCTTCTCATGAATGGGACATTAAACGAGTCTCTCCCAACATTTCAGCTAGAATTATGTTAAGCTGATCTGTCTGAAGTCCTTTGGGTTTAAATAGTCATCGTTCCTAGATTTCGGTATGAAGACGGTAGGGAACGTGCCGAGTCATGATAGAAAAATATTTCCTAGGGGAAGCTCTAAGTGCTCTACACTCTCCTTTAGAATGCCATTCATCTGGGTACTTTGGACTGATTCAAGGGGCAATATAGTAGCTCTCTCCTTGCAGCAGTTTCTTGTTGAAAGGTTTGTGTAAACCGCCAACTCTCACCTTCCCAATTCTATCACCTGTTCCCTCGAATGGTGTACTTTCAAGAAAGTGTATTCAGACTCAATTTTGGATTTCGTGAAGTTCCATCCGGTTTTCTAAGAGAGTCAAACTCGACCAACCAATCCTTTTTAAAAACTTTGTACAGCCTTGAAGTCTTTCTTCGTCTTTCAGTCCCTCACAGTACGTTGTAAAGGGGTCCCGCTTCGAAGCGAGCCTCCTATATTCACTTTGTGAATTCCTGCGGTTTAACTAGTCTTCATTATTATTGATTTCATAAGCACGCTCGGAAATTATCTGATCGTTTTCCTGAGTATTGGCAACTCTCGGTTCCATCAGGGAACCGTACTACCGCGTTGGCCTAGAGTCATAAGACAAGCCTCTTCAGAGCAAGCTAAAAGTGTGGGAGTTCCCAATTGATCTTCTATCGCGAAAGCAATCCTTAGTCGCCTAGGGAGCCACACTTTATTGACAATCAGTTTCCGTCTTTGTATTACAGTCTGTTCGCCTGCAACAATTAAATTGAATTCTAAGCAAAGGTGGTCTGACGATGAGACTTTCTCCAACACCCGCCAATCTCTCGCCAACACTAATAATATTGCGTACTCCAAACCCTTTTCATCCATGGCGACTGTTGCCGTCTAACTTTCTACACACAATGATGATGCAGATCTCGACAAACACGCTGCAGGGCTTTGTGTCAAGTTGCTGCTAAAAGGTACGAGTATCTTTCTCAGTATTGGGTCAATCGAAGAAATGAAGCGTGTGATTTGCTGTAAAAGTCAGAAACAACGCCCCTTGGTAGATGTTTACAAGCTGCTGGCTAATAAATGTCTTGTGGAATATTTGAGCTTTTGTGACAAGTTAGAACAATTTTAAATAAAATGAACAGTCTTTAGAGAAGTAGTGAAATTCAGTAGCATGTCTTATTGCTTATCTACCTTACTAGAATACAATAAAACTTCGTCATAACGCTCTTACAGAGTCCAGGGAAAAAGAACGCTTTAATCCCGAGAAAAGAAAAACTGATGAACAAAAATAAATTTATTTCAAAATAAATGCCTACATACGTACTATTTAAAGTAATTGTCTATTTTGCTTTGTTTAAAACAAAATAACGATCAAATAAAAGTTGTGTTGTCTAATTTTGCAATTGCTTTAAAGACATCATCATCCTCCATTGCTGTACATGAGAAGAAGATTGTCTTTAACGCTTCCGTAGCGTGCTTATTTTTGGTGAAATGATTTCAGCGTATTCAGTTTCATCTTCATCATCCTTTTTATTGTGACTCTTCAACCTTAAGAATTTATTAGTCACAAGGGCATCGTCAATATCATTGAAACCTTCCAAGTCATTCAATCTTGCTTCAGATAAAAGAGCTTGTCAACTTTCTTCATCATTAATCTATTAACAAAATTGCCAGAAGGTAGAAATGTAGGCACATGCATAAATAGAAACTACCTTTTCGATTTCTTGTTCTCAGTAGTAGCCCCGGTTAGGCCTGGTCTTTTGAAATAATTACAAATTGTTCCTTTATCGATGTCCGCCCACGCAGCATACAAGAAGTGGATGGCATCTGAAACTGAGATTTTCGGCGCCGTCGACCTAGAGCTGCCCATGCTTGGAAAGTATTGGTGAATTCCCTTTTTCCGTAGGCTTGTTTTAAAACTTTTACTAAACCCTGATCATAGGGATGAAGTTCACTCTTGTGTTAAACGGCATAAACCCCAACTTGATGTTTTTAAGGTTTTGTTGAATCGGATATTAATTTTGATACTGAGATGGAGCAATGGCGTAGGTCGGGACGCCAGACAGCTATTAGGGATATCGAATTGGTATATAATAATAATCATCATCATGGCACTATTGCGAAACTCACTTAAATTCATCCTAGATCTATAAAATGCAATAGAATAGGTTTTTAAAGGAAGCATCATACTGAAAAGTTTGGTGGAAATCGAACTAATATGAATAAAGTGATAGTAAGCCAAAGTTGCTCCATTCGCGCCAAATAGTTACTTGCTAAGGTGCTCAAGCAACGCGGCTTACCACATTTACTGATCACAAGAGGTTTTCGTTTATCTATTTCGATGCTATTTGTGCAAACGAGGACTATCAAACGTTCTTTGCTTAATTTTCCACCGTTACATTTTTCGGATTTATCGGACATCAGTTTAAAAAAATAATCCAAATATGTCGGCGTTATAAATAAATAACATGGAATCAAATTTTAGAAGAAAACTTCCCTACCCGGTATGACCGGCAAATCATTTTAAACGGGAGCGTTATAACGAAGCTTTACTGTATATCATTTATCTCCTGCAGGGCTTGGACCTAGCTGAAAGAAAAAATCAACAAACCCCAAAAATATAATAATTTCACGTTATTACTTCGCCCATTTTAGACAAGCCAAATAAATAAACACACAATAACACATATTAGCTTTACTATAGTGTTTACTACGCTCAGCTGTTATATAATGTAACAGCAAAACTATGGTAACGTACATATGTATAGCAGCAACTCATTCCCATACCCAGGAATCTCGTCCAAAATATTTGTTAATTGCTATTGGCCCAAAGCGCTGGCGGACATCGTCTAGTATTATCAATGATTGACTGTAATTATAGTACACATTATCAAGCCGCAACACACGACCTCGAATATTTCCGACCTACCGTAATATACATATGTAAAAGTATGTGGGCACATATTCGAATAGAAACATAATCATGGAATATTTAAAAGCACGAAAGTAATCGGGGAAGCTCCATACATCGTACTTTTTATCGATATTGATTTGGAGACATTATGATTGGAACACTGCCTATGAATTATCAATCGTAATCTGAAATGTATTCGGCTTTCAAAAGAAAATTGAATGTTTTAAGCCCAATTGTGATTGGGTGGAGGGAAGGCACTGCCGTTTAAATGGGTGAGAAACGTTTAGCTGCCGTGGGTAGTAGTTCAGATAATGTATGGGCATTGTGCAGGTATTTTCTTATTTCCGTAGACGGTCCCAAATTCAAATAGAAACTATAGAACGTGCAGTCCCACTGAAATGTTCCCATACCAATAATAAGAAGATTATCAATATTCCTTATAAGTAATTTATTTATTTATTACAATATACAATTATACAAAATACGACACACGTCAGGTTACAAGTAATACATAGAATTACAAAATAGAAAGCAAAACGCAATAAGGGACGTTGATTAGAGAAAGGATCACAAGGACAGGAGGTCCCCAGTAAGAATATTTTTGAACCGGGATCTATATGGTGGTCAAAGGGTAGTATAGGTCCCAGGGCGAAACGTGGATTGGTACCCTCGATGGAGCATAAAACCTGGGAAATGCATGCTGAACGAACACCAACAGCTCTACTACCAAACCCTATCTCCACCTCCACGTGGTGACCGCTGGGAGCTCTTTCTTAACGAAAAGCTGCAGACGGAGAAGGATGAAGGCGAGTCTCCCGCGCCTAAAAACGGGACAAATTGTACCAACTGGTCCTCCAGGTTGGGGGTTGGGCAGGGCTGACAACCCTACACGGAAAACAACTTGTTACGAAGCCACAACAGGAGCCTCGGACAGCACGGATTTTAAAACGACGGACCCGGCAGCGAACAAGGAATAATGATTTGCGCATTTTCTCATGGAACGTGCGCTCCCTGTACAGAGATGAAGCTGATGAGCAGCTAGCCGATACCCTGTCCCAATATAAGGCTGATATAACAGCGTTGCAAGAGATGCGATGGACAGGGACCGGTTTCCTGGAGAAGAGCCACTACACCATATATTATAGCGGTCATCCAGTAAACCATGTGCCCGGAGTAGGTTTCTTAGTCAGCCAAAAAATGAAACCTGCTGTTATCGGCTTTGAAAACATAAGCGAACGGCTATGCACTCTGCGCTTGCGAGGCAAGTTTAGAAATATAAGCCTCATCAACGTTCACGCCCCTACAGAGGAGACTGCAGAGTCGGAGAAGGATACCTTCTACGAGGCAGTAGAACGAACCCTCGAAGCCTGTCCCAGATATGATGTCAAAATCATACTTGGGGATTTTAACAGCCAAGTAGGGAAGGAGCTCGTATTCAGGCGATACGTTGGCTCCCATAGCTTACACGAAAATACAAATGATAACGGACTGCGGACTATTCAATTAGCAGGGTCACACGAAATGGTTGTTGGAAGTACCTGGTTTGCGCGGAAAGCGGTCCACAAACATACGAGGGCGTCTCCAGACGGGACCACTTTCAACCAAATTGACCACGTGTTGATCGAACGCCGCCACCTCTTAGCCTTGATGAATGTCAGAACATATAGGAGGGCCAATATAGACTCGGATCACTATCTCGTTGGCATGGTGCTCCGAGCTCGAATAACAATACCACCTAGAATCCCCTCTGACAATCAGCTGAGAGTGAACACTGAAGCCATCCACAACACAACCCTCCGCGACACCTATAAGAGGGAAATGGATGCCGCAATAACCGCAGTCAACAGAGGACCTGGAGATGAAGCATCAACAAATGATCTTCACAATCACCTGAAGAACGTTATCATGGATACGGCCACAAATATACTTGGCCCCAGCCGCAAAAGGAGTCGGAACGGCTGGTTTGACGATGAATGTAAGCTAGCAACGGTACGGAAGAATGCTGCATACCGAGTAATGTTGCATTCTCAAAGAACGCGGGCACGCGCAGAGACTTATCACGAACTCCGTCGAGCGGAGAAGCGACTTCACAGACGGAAAAAGGAAGCCTGGGAGAACCAACAAGTCTGTGAACTAGAAAAGTACAGGGAGCAACCGCACCAGGCGCGGAAGTTTTACCAACAAGTCAGCAGGATGAAACCTTATACACCTCGATGCCCATCCTGCCGAGACAAAGAGGGAAATCTGATCTCCGACAGATTGGGCATATTAGAGCAATGGGTTGAGTACTTCAATGAGCTACTGAACAACCAGAACATCGGCGAGTTGGAGGTCCCGCCAACTGAAGACGACGGACAAATACTGTCACCACCAAGTTTAGGAGAAACAGTCCGTGCAATTCATCGGCTAAAAAATCATAAGTCGCCAGGAGCCGATGGAATTACAGCCGAATTAGTTAAATATGGAAGCTACCAGTTACACCAAGTGGTTCATCAACTTGTGCTCAAGGTATGGGACAGCGAATCAATGCCTGACGATTGGCAACGAGGCATTATCTGTCTCATACATAAAAAGGGAGATATCACACAGTGCAGCTATTATAGAGGTATCACGTTGCTGAGTACCATCTATAAGATATTCTCCACTATCTTGCTAGGCCGGATAGCCCCATACACCCAGAACATCATTGGCCCATACCAAAGAGGCTTCACTCCAGGCAAATCAGCAACAGATCAGATTTTCTCTCTGCGGCAAGCGATAGAAAAACTGTTGGAATCTGGACAACAGTTGCACTATCTGTTCATCGACTTTAAAGCCGCCTATGATAGCATAGCCAGGGTAAAACTGTACACGGCCATGAGAGAATTCGGTATCCCGACGAAATTAATAAGACTGACTAGGCTGACCCTGACCAATGTGCGAGGCCAGATAAAAGCAGCAGGATCACTCTCAAGACCATTCGACATCAACAACGGTCTACGACAAGGGGATGCGCTATCATGCGTCCTCTTTAACCTGGCCCTCGAGAAAGTGATCCGTGATGCTGATGTAAATGCAAGAGGTACGATCCTCTTCAAGTCCACGCAGCTACTGACCTATGCTGACGATATCGATATCATGGGAAGAACCACCCGAGATGTACAAACTGCCTTCATCCAGATCGAGCAGGCGGAGACTGGCGCGAGATCTTGGGCTGCACATCAATGAAGGCAAGACAAAATATATGGTGGCAACGTCAGCACCGAAGACGAATCAACCAACAACATCAAACCGCACTGGTCAAACACAAACACAAAGAAGAATAAGGATAGGAGAATACAACTTTGAGACCGTTGACAATTTCTCCTATCTAGGGTCGAAAATCACAACCGATAACAACTACGATGATGAAATCCACGCACGGTTGTTGTCAGCCAACAGAGCCTATTTCAGCTTACAAAGACTGTTCCGCTCGAAATGTCTCACCATAGGGTCAAAGCTCTTACTGTACAAGACAATGATCTTGCCAGTCCTCATGTATTCCTCGGAAACTTGAGTTCTTAGCAAGACAAATTGCGAACTCTTGGCCGCGTTCGAGAGAAGAATCCTCCGAAGAATTTTTGGCCCCTTACATGAGGATGGACGATTCCGTAGCCTACACAATGACGAAATCTATGAGCGACACCATGACCGTCAGGTTGTGGATAAAATCCGGCTCAATAGGTTACGGTGGGCGGGTCACCTTATTCGTATGGATGAGGATGATCCCACCCGGAAAGTCTATAAGGGCAATATATATGGTAGAAAAAGAAGACGAGGCAGACCCTGCCTAAGATGGAGCGATGGCGTGGGTCAGGACGCCAGAAAGCTTTTAGGGATATCGAATTGGTGGACCTCGGCGCAAAACCGGGATGTCTGGAGTTCCTTATTAAGGCAGGCCTAGACCGGATACCGGTTGTTGCGCCGTTGATGATGATGATGATGATCTACATAAGCTGTGCGCCTCGACAGTGTTGAATATATTAGGTTGTTGCAAATGAAATGGCCGTTTTGGTACTCAAATTTGAAACGACTGTAAAGCTTACAAAAATTTATTTATTTAATCAAAATAGGTGCCAGTCGATTCAAAACACTTCTCCCAGCGAGATTCAAGAGCATGTATATCAGTTTTGTAGAAGTCCAACTGTCGAAGGCAATTTTGACATTCTCTTCGTTCCTAAATTGTTTTTCCGCCAAAAAATGATCCAAATGCTTAAAAAAGTGGTAGTCGGTTGGCGAAAGGTCCGGTGAATATGGTGGATGAGGCAGAGTCTCATACTGCAATTCGTCCAACTTTTGAACCATTGTTTTGGATACATGAGATCGTGCATTGTCGTGAAGAGTATCACACCATCTCTGGTGCATTTCCTCAAGTTGGGCACAGTATTTCTGTGCATTTATCGTTTCTACAGGTGCCAAAAAAGAAGAGTGGACAACTCCAGCTGTAAACCACCAAACAGTCCCCATTACCTTCTTCGGATGGAGGCTCGATTTCGGCATATGCTTTGGTGGCTCATCAGAATCTAACCATTGTGCTGATCGGCGACGATTGTCGTATAATATCCACTTTTCATCACATGCCACTATTCTGTGCAAAAAGGGATCGCTTCTGTTGCGGGAGAGTAAAGAACTGCAAATTTCCATTCCAAGCGCCATGTTTTGCTCCGTCAGGGCATCCGAACAAATTTGTCGAACTTTTTCATCTTTCTAAGTTGTTGCAACTGCCGGAAAACTATCGAATAGTGTACGCCCAGTTTCTCTGCAATGTCTCTCACAGACTGACGTGTGTCGGATTCAACTAGCAAACGCAGTTCGTCGTTATCAATCGATAGTCCTGGATGTGCACGTGGCTTCCTTTGAAGGTTTACGGCGCCTGACCGGAATTTTTTGAACCACCGCCGTGTGGTTCGTTCGCTTACCGTATCAGCTTCAAATGCGCTGTTAATGTTCCTGGTCGCCTCCGCTGCTTTATGACCAAGTTTGAACTCATACAGAAAAAGTATACTTTCTTGGCTCTTTTGCATCCTTTTTTCCTTTTTATTCAGTGGTATCACAACGATGGTGAAAACTGAAATGGCTCCTTGATTAACTGTAGGAGTACTTATACTTCATGGTTTGATAATCGCAACTAATTTCACTTGAGTGCCAAATCGGCCATTTCATGTGCAACAACCTAATACATCGGCATCTGTTTATGGGTTCATTAAATCCATAAACAGTTTGGTGCTGATATTTTTTAAACAAAGAAGAATGTCTTTTGCGTCTCGGTTGGTCGAAGATAATCTTAGTAGAATGAGCACAAACAATGCCGGCGTATTCAAGCAGTGGACATACAATGTCATATATGTATAAGGACTTAGTGACCCAAATGTCTTGAATTCCTTCGCTCGCCTTTTGATGAAACCAAGTTGTTTATTTGCCGTGGACAGGATTCTCTCATATTGTAGATTAAAGTGCAATTTGCTACCCAGAACTACATATACCCCTGCGCACCCCGTATGGGATGGTGACATCGGCGTGGAGAGCGCAGAGGACTGTCCACTTTTCTCTATAAAAGAGTTGGAACAGGCAGTCCTCTCTATGAAAAACAAGAAGGCGCCAGGGCCCGATGGTATTCCAGCAGAGGTATACAAACTGGTATTCCAACACCAGCCAGACCTACTGCTAGGCGCATTCAACGCTTGCCTGAAAGAGGGCACTTTCCCTGCTCGTTGGAAAGTTGCGAGGCTTGCGCTGATCCATAAAAGGACAGACGACCCCGAATTGCCGTCTTCATATCGCTCACTATGTATGTTTTGTAATGATATTTTTGGAGATAAGAGATCCAGTCGATCCCTTGAGTGGCCGATAACGACCTAGAGGGCAGAGCTATCCCAAAAAAAACTAAACAATTTGGCAAAATTTGACCGTGAAGGTCCGCCCACGAAGATTGCAGCTCTATCAAAGCTCTCGGTCGACACGTTCTTGCACGCCTCTGTGCTAGCCAGGCTCGGGAATGTGGGGGGGTCCTTTGAGCGCTTTGATCCCTCACGCTTCATTACTAAATATAACGTGTCTTTACCGGTGCGTGGGTCCGCACCGGATTTTAAAATCGAATTTCACGTAAGAATTCGCGACGGCCTATCGAATAAAACCAGAACGCGAGCTAAATTGGAAAATAAAAAAAAACGGCTCGACCGCGCGCGTGGAGCCGTTTGTCTCCGGACCCGAGTGCCGCGATCAAGTATTGGAAAATCTACGACGGATCACCTTCCCGATTGCCGTCCCTTCCGCCTCAGATCTTGGACGAGGCGCGGCCGGTGAGGTTCCCACCCTTCCTCGACATCCTCCGGCCAGTTATTCTTTTAGAGGATGTCCCTTTTGTAAGAATTCCGCGGGAGAAAAGGAGGAACTAAGGAGAGGGAGTCCTCAAACTACTTCCGATTACGAAAAATTCATTATTTAATATAAAATTCTAAGATATTATCTATCAACACAAAGGTGACAATAAAATAATTAATTATACCAATTCAAAAAAAAAAAAAAAAGAAATAATATGGCAAATGAAAAATATTAAACATAAATAAAAAAAAAAGAAAATAAAATAAAATAAAAGAGAAAAAAAACAAAATCCAACCACTTACGTACTCTAGTCGTCACGCCGAGCTCGGTTAACGCTGGTATACATGTTCTAAAAGAAAAACAATAAATTATGTCACGTATGCAATGACAATATGATAATTACAGTTTTTCTGTTTCACTATTTTTTTTTTTTTAGTTCCGACTATAGGTACAACTTTTTCAAAGATTTCTTAAATAAATGTATTTATTTTGCTCGTCTGATCACACCATTAGCGAAACACTTCACTGATTTCTTAAATAGAGGCACTTATATTGCTCGTCTGATCAAATCATTAGCGAATCGCTTCACTGATCTTTTCCTTAAGTCAATTATGGGTTATTACCTTTCCAATTTTTGCTTTCGGGTGAAAATTTATCCAGTGCCTATTGCTTCTTTATTGTGAATCTATTGTCATTACTTCACCTTCCTTCGCTAAGTTCTCAAGCTCCAAAAACTTCCTCCTTCACCTCCTAAACTCTTTCGCCCAAGAAAAAAAACTCGCTGCTGCCTTTTTCTCCTTCTTCCACTCCAATCTTCAAAATCCAATTCCCGAATCTCATCCAACCACTCGCCTCTAGATTTCACACAAAAACTCCAAATCAATTCCCGAATCACATCCAACCACTCGCCTCTAGATCTATATCTTTCAACCAAAAAAACTCCAAAACCCCTCTCGAATCTCATTCAACCGCTCGCCTCTAGATCTCAAATCCAACTCCCCCGTTTTTTCCTTCCCGCCAAAAACCTTCTCCCAGCAACATTCTCGCTGCCTTTCCGTGCACCGCTTCTATTCCCGCTACATAGCCTTTCTCACTCGCTAGGCAATGTTGCGGCAACATACGCATGCGCCTGCGGATGCGGCAAATCATTCCCCTCCTGTCAAGATCAATTCGCTTGAATACATTGAATAATGTGCAATCTGCGGCGAACTTTAAGGCAATTGCACACTATTAAATGCATTGTTTAAGCAAATTGATTAAGAAAGAGCCGAATGAAATTCCGCTCCCGTCGCGCAGCCGCGGTCACTACAGGGCAGCTGGGTTTTCGAGACCCGCTCGAGGAAAGAAAGCTGAAGACCAGTGAGGGCCTCACTGCTGATAGCGGCTGGGTGTTGGCGGTTACAAAGAAAGGTAGACCGAGATCCAAACCCACATTAGGCCTTGAGGTCCTTCGCGTGAGCGATGCCCAGGTTACGACCCTCCATGTCCTCCAGCTCGTATTGAACCGTTCCGACTCGACCGATGACCTTCGCCTTCACGAACTTCTGATCCAATTTGGCATTATATCGTTTTGCTGCACTGCTTAAGTTGAAGAGCCGCTTATACACGATATCTCCGACCTGAAATTCACGAGCTCGGGATCGCAAGTTGTAACCCCTTTCCTGTGTCTCTCTTGCCTGGAGGATTCGCCCTTGAACCTCTGCTCTCAGAATAGCAAGTTTATCCTGAGAACAGATCTCCAAGGTAGCATCAGGCAAGGCGTTCAGGCGTCGTAAGAGGGCGTAGGTACTCCCATGGGTGACCATGCTTTGCCCAAAAACGACGTGATAGGGTGATGTCCCTATCGAGACGTGTTTCGCTGAACGCAAGGCACAGTTGATGGATGACAACTTGTTATCCCAATCTCTTTGATCAGGACCGATATAAGCGCGTATAGCAGCCAACAGTGAGCGATTCACTCGCTCCGAGGCGTTTGCCTGCGGGGAGTATAAAGCGGTGTAAATGTGTTGAATGCCATACTGGTTCAGAAGATCGTTGAAAGCCACGGATTTGAACTGTACCCCATTATCAGAGGTGATCGACTCAGGGATTCCAAACACATGAAAGATTCTCTTCTCCAAGTATTCTGTCAGCACGTTTGCGGTAAACCGTTTAATCGGTTCCACAAATGAAAACTTTGAGAGAGAATCGAGAACGACTATTGCTCCGATATTTCCGGCGCGAGATCTGGGGTATGGGCCGATCAAATCGATATACAAACGTTGAAATACCCGATCGGAGATGAGCGCTTTTCCCATTAGAGGTTGGAGCGTTTGGTTGGGAGCTTTTGACGTCTTGCACGTTTCACAATTGCGGATATAGTCCTTGACCTGTGAAACCATTTTAGGCCAATAAAACCACAACCGCAGTCTACCCAAGGTTTTACCAACCCCCCCATGTGCACTCAAAGGATGATCATGGGCACGGGTGATCACCTCCATCGTCAGCTCCTCCGGAATCCAAAGCTTCCAAGCCTGTTGTTCTTGCATCTCATCTCCTGAAGCATGATTGGTTCGTTTGTATACCAATCCATCGCACACCTGCAGATCAGGGAGTTTGTTGGAATTCTCCCTAATACGCTCTATTAATTGCAAATAGTTCGCAGACCGAAAATGTGATGAATTAAAATCCACGTCTGCGTTGTTCCCACTTCTCTCCAAAGCATCCACCTCCGCTGGTGAATACATGCGAGATAGAGAATCCGGGACCAGATGTTGTGATCCCTTTCTGTGTTTAATGATGAACGAGAATCCTTGAAGCTTCAATGCCCATCTGGCCAGTCTGCCGTGAAGGTCGGACTGGTTCATCAGCCATTTGAGCGAAGCGTGGTCAGTTACCACTTCGAATGTTGTGCCTTCAACATACGCTCGGAATTTGCGCACTGCCTCCACCGCTGCCAGACATTCTTGCTCAGTGACAGTGTAGTTTCGCTGAGGTTGTGTAAGCTTCTTCGACATATACGCTATAGGAACTTCATGTCCCTCCTCTGTCTTCTGCATCAGCACCGCTCCTATGCCATGTTGACTTGCGTCACAATGTATAGCGAAAGGCTTGGAGAAGTCGGGGCTGTGCAGAACTGGAGCCGAGGAGAGACTCGTTTTCAGAGCGTCGAAGGCCGAGATAGCTTCCTCAGACCAGCAAAACTGCCGCTTCTTCTGAAGCATGTCTGTCAACGGTGCAGTCAGCGAAGCGTAATTTGGCACAAATCGCTGATACCACCCACACATCCCAAGAAACCGCCGCAGTTGCCTGACGGTTTTCGGCCGCGGAAAATCTTTAATGGCGTGTACCTTGTCGGGATCGGTACAAATCGTCCCGTTACCGATGATGTGCCCCAAGTATCGAACTTCCTTCATGACAAACTTGCTCTTCCGGATGTTCAACGTCAAGCCAGCGCGTCTCATACAGAGAGCCACTTCGCTTAAGAGCAGCAGGTGCTGGTCGAAGGTCTCTGTAATAAGCAGCAAGTCATCTAAATATACAAAGACTTGATGACGTAAGTGAGCAGGGATGACCTTATCCATCAGTCGTTGCATGGTTTGAGGTGCATTGCAGAGCCCAAACGGCATGGTCACAAACTGATAGAGTGGCCGACCTGGGACGGTGAAGGCAGTCTTATCCTTGGACGCCTCATCCAGAGGAATTTGCCAGAACGCATCCTTCAGATCTAGACTCGTAATGAATCTAGCCTTCGGGAGACGACTGAAAATCCCCTCGATGAGAGGTAAAGGATAAGCGTCCTTCACTGTTACGCTATTCACTTTACGTGCATCAAGGCAAAGTCGCACTTTACCAGGTTTCACCACAAGGGTAACTGGTGAAGACCAGGCGCTTTGCGATTCTTCGATGACTCCCAAAGCCAGCATCCTATCAATCTCTTCGTAGAGGAGCTTTTCGATGGCGGGAGAGACTGAGAAGTGTCTCTGTTTAATCGGTTTGTTACCGCCGACATCGATGACGTGTGTCGTGAGACTTGTACGTCCTAAGCCCTCCGACTCGAAAGATGGAAAACTGCCAATGACAGCATCGAGCCTTGCTCGCTGGTGTGTCGTCAACTGGTGTTGATTGACGTTCTCAACATTTTCGACAGAACAAACTGAAGGTACAAATAAGTCCTGTGCGAGATCGAACTTGCGCACAAAATCAGCTCCAAGGTAAAGATTTTGCGTTAACGACGGGATAAGGAGGAACGACATCGATTCCGTCCGATCACGAAACGTGATGTCAGCTGACACTCTGCCTACTGTCGAGTGGCTAGTCCCATCAGCTGTCCTGAGATCGATGCGTAATCTCTCCCACTTGTACCGACCGTCGTTAATAATTTTCCGGGCGAAATCCGAAGCTAAGCAACTTACAGTGGCTCCGGTATCAATCAGTCCTGAAACACGCTCACCCAAGACTGTGACATCCGCATACGGGCGAATATCATTATTGGGCCGGCTCGTGAGAATGGCAGAGTAGTAAAGACGACGGTTGCGCATTATTCGCATCCAATAGTGCCGTAAGCGAAGAGTAGAGCGCTTCGGTTTTTTCGTCGTCATCTCTGCTACTCCGAAGATCCGTTCTCTGGCCGCTTGATATTGTTGCAGTCTTACGTGCAACGGCCTCAGAACCGAAAGCATCGGTTTCCTTGAAACAATTGGTGGTGGGGTCAAATCCGGGTAGGTCATGTTTAAGTTATCGGACCGCTTCAACACGGTAACTTTCGGAGTTACTGTGGAAGACGTTGTCGCAACGCCTGCGCAGTCACGTGCGTCCAATGTAGGAACGCCCTGATGACTGGGGCTGGGCTCTGGAACTCGACAGTTCGGACATACGGGCTTACGCGTGTTCGGGCGCCCGCAACCGAAACAAAAGACTTTGGGATCTTCCCAACAGTCTTCAAACAAGTGTCCAATCTGCCGACAATTCCAGCAGACCAAGTCCAAATCTCGATCTTGAATCTCAGACTGAGGATTTCCTGAGATGTTCTTTATGTCAACACCCTCTTCAGATTCAGCAGAATAGCTGTGTAATTGGTGAGAGAGCCTACTTGAGAGACGCTCCTCTAAAATTTCGCTCTGCTGCACTAACTTACGCAGCTCGCGAACCGTGCTAGCCGGAAAATAGAGAAGTTGCCTCTGAACGTCGGGTCTCAATCCACGACGTAGCAACTCTACCAATTTGTCTTCCGTTAAGGAATTTTCTAGCCTATTGGCTAGCGAACGCACAGCTTTATAGTAACTGTCGAAATCTTCGGATGGACCTTGCATGCGCTCCCTCATCAGTTCAAGGATATCCCAGTCATCTAGAGAATCCTTAAACTCATGGCGAAGAGCCTCACGAAAAGAGGTCCACTCGATTCGTCCGACAGACTGGTGATAGTCCCAGTACCAATCTGCTGCTCTGTCTCTGAAAAGGGTGTGTACATAAGTACACAGCAGGCCAAAATCCCCCTGTAAGGTTGTGTTGGTCAAAGCCTCCACGCGGAACAGGAATTGGTTGATTGGCAAAGTTTTGGATGTGCCATCAAAAACCAAGTCCCAGGATGCCAAAATTGAATAAACACGATCCGCTGACATGGTACTAAACGGTCGTGCCTGGCATCCATACGGCAAATCGTCCTCGTCAGAGTCAGTAAAATCGTACATATAGTCGAGTCCGGATCTGTCGTCATGTCGTTGAAAGTTCTCGGATCCGGACCTGTCGTCAAGTCCGTAAAAATCAACGTTACGTCTATGGTCATGTATGTAAAAATTGTTTTTATGATGTCCATGGTCACGTCCGTCTTCAAAATGCACTGCACGAGTTGAAGCAGGCTGATGTTGAGCTGCCTGATGCACTGAGTGCGTGTCCTGGTTCGAGTCTCGAAGCGCAGCAAATTGCTCTCGAACCAATCCTTCAACTCGTGAAGCGTCCGTCGTCCTAGCATCCCGCGTGGAAGGATCAACCCAACCCACAGGATCTCTCCTCGCCGCCTCATGCCACCGTCAGTCGTCACGGCGTGCTGGCAGGTCAAGCTCAGCTGAGCTCCATTGACCTGGAGGTAGCGTGGAAGGAAGGCGATAAAGGTCGCGAGACCCGTGATCTCGTCGATGTGACATATCGTTAAAGAAATTTAAAAAAAAAAAAAAAAATAAAATTGGAAACGACCAAAAGGAAGTCCAAGAAAAAAGGAAAAGAAGCGAAATTACAAGTTGCAAAAGCAGAAAGAAAAAAAAACGAAGTATATAAAAGAAAGCAAAAAAAAGTGAAAATTGTCAAATCAATCGAAAAGAAAAAGAAGCGAAAAAAAAACAAAAACAAAGCAAAAGAAAGAAAATAGTGAAAAAGTAGAACGAAAAAGAAAAAAAAAACGAATTCCGAGGACTCCTCCCTCTCCAAATTTTCAACTCCATATTCAACTCCCGCAGAACTCTCGGATGACCAAAATGCCATCCCAACCTCATAAATTTTCTCATCTGTGTGCAGAACTTCCACACACAGTGTTTTCCAAGAAGAGACAACAATCGAGTTGCTCCCCGTCGCAGAATATTAAATAAAAGAACAAGCAAAAAGGGAACGCGAGAATTCAATCTTCCTCGTCTGGAGTCAGAGAACAAAGTGAAGATGAATCATTGAGGACGGAATGGCACAGCATATAGCCGACTACCTCCGTATTCCATCAAGGATCCATCTCACCCGCCACTTCATCCCTACGAAGAAGAAAGAATATTTAATTTTCTTCAAAATTCCGAAACGAAGAGATAGTCGTTTCACATAAAGGTAGGGAAGGACACTCCTCAGAAGCTCGGACGGCAATACCTTTCAGCTTATAGCCGCAAAGGCCCGTAGATCCAGAGACTTCTGGGAGGCAATCACCTACGAGACGTTAAGTCTCAAGACAAACACAACAAACGACTAGCTCTTATGGTATTCTACCAAGGATAGGGCAGGAAACTCTACGTTACAAGGTGGGAAAGGAAATTGAGGCTTAGGAACACTTGCTTCCGGGGAAAAAGGCGTGAAACCTAAAACTAGAAATCTGAAGGCAAGTGTACGTGGAGCCTAGCCGGGAACAATATTGAGAATCTATTGATTCTCTATCCGACACCACCAAACGAAGTTGTGAGCCGGAATAGGCTATCTTCCACATGATTCAGGAAACCTGTAAATAATTAATTAGGCTTGAATCCAGGAAATGTTTAGCCCCACGTTGGGCGCCATTTGTAATGATATTTTTGGAGATAAGAGATCCAGTCGATCCCTTGAGTGGCCGATAACGACCTAGAGGGCAGAGCTATCCCAAAAAAAACTAAACAATTTGGCAAAATTTGACCGTGAAGGTCCGCCCACGAAGATTGCAGCTCTATCAAAGCTCTCGGTCGACACGTTCTTGCACGCCTCTGTGCTAGCCAGGCTCGGGAATGTGGGGGGGTCCTTTGAGCGCTTTGATCCCTCACGCTTCATTACTAAATATAACGTGTCTTTACCGGTGCGTGGGTCCGCACCGGATTTTAAAATCGAATTTCACGTAAGAATTCGCGACGGCCTATCGAATAAAACCAGAACGCGAGCTAAATTGGAAAATAAAAAAAAAACGGCTCGACCGCGCGCGTGGAGCCGTTTGTCTCCGGACCCGAGTGCCGCGATCAAGTATTGGAAAATCTACGACGGATCACCTTCCCGATTGCCGTCCCTTCCGCCTCAGATCTTGGACGAGGCGCGGCCGGTGAGGTTCCCACCCTTCCTCGACATCCTCCGGCCAGTTATTCTTTTAGAGGATGTCCCTTTTGTAAGAATTCCGCGGGAGAAAAGGAGGAACTAAGGAGAGGGAGTCCTCAAACTACTTCCGATTACGAAAAATTCATTATTTAATATAAAATTCTAAGATATTATCTATCAACACAAAGGTGACAATAAAATAATTAATTATACCAATTCAAAAAAAAAAAAAAAAGAAATAATATGGCAAATGAAAAATATTAAACATAAATAAAAAAAAAAGAAAATAAAATAAAATAAAAGAGAAAAAAAACAAAATCCAACCACTTACGTACTCTAGTCGTCACGCCGAGCTCGGTTAACGCTGGTATACATGTTCTAAAAGAAAAACAATAAATTATGTCACGTATGCAATGACAATATGATAATTACAGTTTTTCTGTTTCACTATTTTTTTTTTTTTAGTTCCGACTATAGGTACAACTTTTTCAAAGATTTCTTAAATAAATGTATTTATTTTGCTCGTCTGATCACACCATTAGCGAAACACTTCACTGATTTCTTAAATAGAGGCACTTATATTGCTCGTCTGATCAAATCATTAGCGAATCGCTTCACTGATCTTTTCCTTAAGTCAATTATGGGTTATTACCTTTCCAATTTTTGCTTTCGGGTGAAAATTTATCCAGTGCCTATTGCTTCTTTATTGTGAATCTATTGTCATTACTTCACCTTCCTTCGCTAAGTTCTCAAGCTCCAAAAACTTCCTCCTTCACCTCCTAAACTCTTTCGCCCAAGAAAAAAAACTCGCTGCTGCCTTTTTCTCCTTCTTCCACTCCAATCTTCAAAATCCAATTCCCGAATCTCATCCAACCACTCGCCTCTAGATTTCACACAAAAACTCCAAATCAATTCCCGAATCACATCCAACCACTCGCCTCTAGATCTATATCTTTCAACCAAAAAAACTCCAAAACCCCTCTCGAATCTCATTCAACCGCTCGCCTCTAGATCTCAAATCCAACTCCCCCGTTTTTTCCTTCCCGCCAAAAACCTTCTCCCAGCAACATTCTCGCTGCCTTTCCGTGCACCGCTTCTATTCCCGCTACATAGCCTTTCTCACTCGCTAGGCAATGTTGCGGCAACATACGCATGCGCCTGCGGATGCGGCAAATCATTCCCCTCCTGTCAAGATCAATTCGCTTGAATACATTGAATAATGTGCAATCTGCGGCGAACTTTAAGGCAATTGCACACTATTAAATGCATTGTTTAAGCAAATTGATTAAGAAAGAGCCGAATGAAATTCCGCTCCCGTCGCGCAGCCGCGGTCACTACAGTTTGACACTGGGAAAGTGCTCGAAAAGCTCATCAGAAGTAGACTTGCTGAAGCGATACGCGCTGCCGGAGATTTATCTCCCCGGCAGTTTGGTTTTAGAGCAGGGAGATCGACAATTGATTGTGTCATGCAAGTCGTGGACGCCGTTCGACGAGCAGAGGCACATAGCCGCCGAACTCGACGGGTGGTGCTCCTCGTAACACTTGACGCCAGAAACGCATTTAATTCCTTAAGATGGAAAGACATTCTAGGCACACTAGACAATACTTTCAATGTGCCGAACTATCTCTTACGGATTTTGATGGACTATCTGAGGAACCGCTCCCAGCTCTACGAAACACTAGAGGGTCAAAGGTAGATGGAGGTCACGTCGGGGGTAGCAAAGGGATCCAGTCTGCTTAAATTCGACATGTCAGAAGAGTCGCGCCTGGTCGGCTATGCAGATGATGTCGCAGCACTTGTTGCTGGACGCACTGTCGAACAGGCGCAAAGCAGACTCGGTATATTGATGCGACGGGTAAGGGGATGGATGACTACTCATGGTTTCAACCTTGCCTGGAAAAAACCGAAGTAGTCATCCTGACTAAAAAGAAAATTCCGACACTGCGTCCCATATCGTTCGGCGAGTCGATAATCGAGTCAAAATCAGCGGTAAAGTACCTCTGGTTGACTCTTGACTCAAAGATGAGCTTCTCTCAGCAAATCAAAGCAGCAGCGAACAAGGCTGCGGCTGGAGTTTCGGCGTTAAGTAGGCTAATGGAACATTGGGGGTCCTACGTCTAGTAGGCGACGTCTCCTGATGAGTTCAACGCAGTTTGTCCTGCTCTACGGCGCAGAGGTATGGACTGGCGCTCTTAACAAAGAGGTATATCGCAAACGCCTCGTGCAAATACAGAGACGGGGAGCTTTGCGGGTGGCGTCTGCGTACCGTTCTGTCTCTGAACCGGCCGTGATGGTGATCACGGGAGTGATCCCCGTTGCCCTTCTTGCTAGGGAGCGTCAGGCCATATACAAACGCAAGGGAGACGAGCCAAGGGAGGTGGTTACTCGCGAAGAACGGCAACACAGAGCTCTCTTGGCAAAATGAAACTAGAGGCAGATGGACTGCGCGGGTCATCGGCAACTTAGGTGCGTGGTTGAATCGGAAGCATGGCGAGACTGACTATTTCCTTACCTAATTTTTAAGTGGGCATGGAAGTTTTCAGTTTTACCTGCACAAGATTGGAAAGGCGCGTTCTCCGGATTGTGTGTTTTGCAATGGAGTTATGGACGACGCCCAACACACTTTGTTTTCTTGTGGAAAGTGGGATGGGGTTCGTCAGCAGCTCTATTTAAACACAGGGGATCTCTCCCCAGACAACATTGTCGAAGAGATGCTGAGGACTGCTGACAGGTGGAACCGTATTGCCAATAACGTTCGGGTCCTTCTCGCTGCTAAGAGGATAGAACTCGACCGGCGGAGGAGCCGGATGGCAGGGGATTCCTTGGACTGACAGTTCCCTTCCTCCTCTCCCCACCCGTTGGTCAAAGGAATTCCCGGATTTGAAGGCTTCGCAAGGCGGGAGAGTTCGGGGACTAGCCCGAAGTAATGCGGCAAATGGTTCCAGGCTAGCTCTCTGACGATGGGGAGGTGTTTAGTTGGTAGTCCGACGACGTACCGAATCGGGATTCCAACACTGTGCGCGTAAATGCATTCACCTACCCTACCCCAAAAAAAAAAACTACATATACCAAGGTCTATAACATGATCGACTCTGTTCAGTTTCACGTTATCGACAGAGTAGCAATGAGTCGTGGTTAAACCCTTGCGAGAGAAGCTTATCGTGTTGCATTTATTAGCATTCAGGTAGAGATTATTATGGATACATCAACGTTCCAGAGATTGGAAGCCTTGTTGAAGTCTGTATAGATCGCGTCAACTTGGTGTATTTTTTGCAACTCACAGAGGACCTTAGAAACTGGAATGATGAGATTAGGTGGGGTCGACTTACTCTCTCGAAACCCTTCTTTAGTTTAGGGTTAGCTGACAAGATAGCAACACCTCGGTAATTTTCAACCGACCGTCTGTCATTACTTTTAAAGATGGACGTGAGATGAGAAGACTTTCACATGGATGGATTGAGCGGTTTGTTAAAGATCAAATGCAGAGGAGTAGTCAATTGGTTTGTACCTGCGCCAAAACGTAGGGAGGGATTAGATCGGGGCTGGGACCTTTGTTGACGTGGATCTCCTTAAAATCTTTGCTGATCTCATCATGGATCAAAACTATGTCACCAATAAGCGATGTCGGAATCAGCTAACGTAGTAGGCAGTGGGATAAAAGGTGGACAGAAAGTACTTTGAAAGCGATCAGCAAATAAGCCACATATTTCCTGTGGGCGAGAGGAAATTATGCTCTCTCTAAACAAGGAAGCAGGGAAACCGGTTGTCTTTCGCTTTATATTAGCAAAGACGAAAAATTTCTTAGGATCTTTGATGATTTTTGCACCCATTGAGTTAACATATAACCTACATGCTCCGTGGGATTTCAAGGTAAATTCCTTGGAAATTGCATCGTACTTCCCCTTAATATCCTCGCTAATGGTGTAGCCGTTTTCATAGCTTTGTGTCGTTTATTCCGTTTATCCCTTAGATGTCTTAAATGACTATCAACCCAGGGTTATCTTGTAGAACGATGTTACGAAGCCATCTAGATTCGAAGCTTAAAGAAAGCTGGTCCATTTCTAATGCTCTCATAGTCAGCATTTAAAAAGTCATATTCAACTTTATTATTGTACGAATGAATAAGGGCAGGATCCGTGGAGGTGAGTTGAACTGTAAGGACGGAATGATAGGGAGAGTTGGAGAAAAGGTTCTCGGCATCAATAGTTGGACTAACCACCACTTCGTCGTAAGCATTGATAAAGATTATATCTAGCCATTAACGTTGGTTGCTTAAATGCTGGTTAATAGATATTGGAATTTTAAATTATTTTTTGCGCGCGTTTCAGAAAAAGTTATGGCAAATGAAAATGGTTCAGTATGTCTATGTATTCTAACAGAACTTGCCGATGGTGGTACGTTTTCTTCTAGTCCAACGATTTAAGGGATAGATTAGAAGCAAGAAGACTATACACAGGAGTCAGGAAAAGTCTTGCACACATTCGACCGCCAAGGGCTGGTGTTAGTGCCGTGCATGTGATGCAAGACATTGGTGTGCGTTCTCGTAGTTGCGAGTACATGACTCCGAGTTACTGCGAGCACGTGGTAGTATCTGACATAATAATAGATATTGCACAACTGTTTGCGACTTCCCACTTCCCAACAGAAATGAGAAGTAGAGCTTCCTTTAAAATTCATTTCGGATTAATGGTAATTTATCTCAATGGAATCACTGAACGAATGATGCTTCAAAAATCCTCTATAGAATGGTTAGTGGAAGCAAGCACGCGCAAGAGTCTTAGGAACTGTGGAGGAAACATGTACTTGTTGTAGATGCTTCCAAGATCCATCTTTCGGTTGCATCCGTTTCCTGCTGGGATAAGATGAAGAAACACCCTCAAGAAACCCATCTAGGCGGCATCGACCGACACACCAATACCACTTACTTACTTCGTTCTTACCCGCAATGTGCACAATCAGACTCGATGCCCGTTTGCCACAGAAGTTGCTCCCCTGTGTATAGTCTTCTTGGTTAAAAGTAGAACTCCGCCATGTTATTTACATAGCACACCGGCCCCAACCCTAAATAAAAGATCAGGGTTTAAGGCAAAGTACTGTCGACCATTCTCAGTAAAATAAAAATAAAATGCTGGGTCATGGAAAGGGATGAAAGAACTAAAATAGGAATTACTCTACCATATTGAATCCTATCTGATCTTCCTTGGTGACTGATCCTGTGGCAGCCCGATCAAGAAAACGCTTAAAATTTCATTAAAAAAAACTATCGAGTTGAATAAGATCATCAACAGCGCAACAACTAGCATTCGGTCTAGGCTTGTCTTAATAAGGAACCCCAGACATCCCGGTTTTGCGCCGAGGTTCACCAATTCAGCATCATCAACGGCGCAACAACCAGTATCCGGTCTAGGCCTGCCTTAATAAGGAACTCCAGACATTCCGGTTTTGCGTCGAGGTTCACCAATTGGAAATCCCTAAAAGCTGTCTGGCGTTTTGACCTACGCCATATTTCCATCTCAGGTAGAGTCTGACTCGTCTTCTTTTTCTACTATAGATATTGCCCTTATAGACTTTCCGGGGTGGATCATCCTCATCCATACGGATTAAGTGACCCGCCCACCGTAACCTATTGAGCCGGATTTTATCCACAGCCTGATGGTCATGGTATCGCTCATAGATTTCGTCGTTATGTAGACTACGGAATTGTCCATCCTCATGTAGCGGGCCAAACATTTTTCGGAGGATTTTTCTCTCGAATTTGGCCAGGAGTTCGCAATTCCTCTTGCTAACAACCCAAGTCTACCAGGAATACATGAGGACTGGCAAGATCATTGTCTTGTACAGTAAGAGCTTTGAACATAGGGTGAGACGTTTCGAGCGGAACAGTTTTTGTAAGCTGAAATAGGCTCTGTTGGCTGCCAACAACTGTGCACGGATTTCATCATCATAGCTGTTATCGGTTGTGATTTTCGACCCTAGATAGGATGAAGGCAGTTTATTCGTGTCGGGCTGTTCTTCCCACGATATCGATTCGTTACCATAGGCCAATAGTTGGCGGACTTAAAGAGGATAGTACCGCAGAGAGAAAATCTGATCTGCTGCTGATTTGCCTGGAGTGAAGCCTCTTTGGTATGGGCCAATAATGTTCTGGGCGTATGGGGCTATCCGGCCTGGCAAGATAGAGGACAATATCTTATAGATGGTACTCAGCTACATGATACCTCTATAATAGCTGCACTGTGTGATATCTCCCTTTTTATGTATAAGACAGATAATGCCTCGTTGCCAATCGTCAGGCATTGATTCGCTGTCCCATACCTTGAGCACAAGTTGATAAACTATTTGGTGTAATTGGTCGCCTCCATATTTAACCAATCCGGCTGAATTCCTGCGGCTTCTAGCGACTTATGATTTTTAAGCCGATGAATTGCAGGGACTGTTTCTTCTACACTTGGTGGTGCTAGTATTTGTCCGTCGTCTTCAGTTGCGGGACCTCCAACTCGTCGATGTTCTGGTTGTTCAATAGTTCATCAAAATACACAACCCATCGGTGTATAAGGCTTCATCCTGCTGACTTATTGGTGAAATTTGCGCACCTGGTGCGGTTGCTCCCTGTACTTTTCTAGTTCACAGCCTTGTTGGTTCTTCCAAGCTTCCTTTTTCCGTCTGTGAAGTCGTTTCTCCACTCGACTGGGTTCGTGATAAATCTTTGCGCGTGCCCGCGTTCTTTGAGAATGCAACATGACTTAATATGCGTCATTCTTCCATTTCGTAGCTAGTTTACATTCATCGTCAAAGCAGCCGTTCCAACTTTTTTTGCCTTTCTGGCCGTATCAATGATAACGTTCTTCAGGTGATTGTGAAAATCATTTGTTAATGCTTCATCTGTAGGATCTCTATTGACTGCGGTTATTGCGGCATTCATTTCGACCTTATAGGTGTTGCGCACGGCTGTGTTGTGAATGGCTTCGGTATTCATTCTCACCGAGCTCGGAGCACTATTTTGGCCCCCTATATTTTCTGGCATTCATCATGGCTGAGAGGTGGCGGTGTTCAATCAGCACGTGGTCAATCTGGAGAAGCCCATGTTTGTTTGTGGACCACTTTCCGCGCAAACCAGGAACTTCCAACAACCATTTCGTGTGACACTGCTAATTGAATAATTCACAGTCCTTTATCATTTTTATTTCTATGTAAGCTGAGGGAGCCAACGTATCGCCTGAATACGGGATCCGTCCCCACTTGGCTGTTAAAATCCCCAAGTATGATTTTATATCCTTCTTCGACCCTTCAGTCTCCTCTGTAGGGGCATGAAAGTTAATGAGGCTTATGTTTCTAAATTTGCCTCGCAAGCCCTGAGTGCATATCCTTTCGCTTATATTTTCAAAGCCGACAACGGCAGGTTTCATTTTTTGGCTGACTAAGAAACCTACACCGAGCACATGGTTTACTGGATGGCCACTATAATATATGGTGTAGCGGCTCTTCTGCAGAAAAACGATCCTTGCCCATTGCATTTCTTGCAACGCTGTTACATCATTGGCTAGCTGCTCAGCAACATTCAGTCTATACAGGGTGCCCACGTTCCATGAGAAAATGCGCAAATTGTTATTCCTTTTTCGTTGCCGGGTTCGTCGTTGCAAAATCCATCCAGTGCGAGGCTCCTGTCGTGACTTTGTAACAAACCCAACAAGTTTCGCCCTGGGACTTATACTACCCTTTGATTGCTAGTGAGATAGTAGTGTTAAAAGAAACTCATAAATAATATCGAAAACTTGCCACATACTAAAACATACAAACACTTTCTTTTCCACATAGGAGTGACCAAAAGGACAGAGTGAGGGTCGAGTTTAAAAAAACAAATTGTACATTGAAGCTCGTGCGGTCCGCAAAAAAATTTTGGCATGGAAGAAACGACTGAAAAAAAGGGATAATTTTTCAAATTTTTTTTTTAAATTCAGCAATTTTTTGTCTTTATCAAATTTTTAAACTTTCCAATTTTTAGATTAGCTGGCGTCAAGAAGACAATTCACAGGATGAGACTGGCTAATTACATTTTTTCAAGATAAAAAATATAACGTCCGGTGTGCAGTCAAGGTCGCAGTTACATTCTTCATTAGTATTGGTTCCCATTTGTTTCACGGTGTTAGTGCATTTGGCTGCATTTGTAATACAATTTTTCCAGCTTGATGTCAAAATCAGTCGTAGAACGCGGCGATCCGAATAATATGACAATGTTTCTTTCAAAATTTGTTGCCTTGTTACTATACATGGATTCACATATATAGAAGTGCTAGAGGAATACAACAGACAATACCTCAACATATGTAGACTGAACTCAGTTTGGTAGCGCTCCTTGACATCCGCAACGCCTCCCTCCAAACTGGGGTTGCATAGAACATGATTGAGGTCACCACCCTGGCTATAAGCAACCTAGAGGTATGCCGTGGCCCTCAAACGTTCGGCATCATCCTTGCCAGGGCCATATTTGCTAAGCTTACTGTCTATCACCGAATCCAAGTATTTGATGGTCTGCTTGGAAGTGATGATATGATTCCCGATTCTAATACAGGCGTAATTTCTCTTCCGGCGGTTAGTAATGAGGACCGCTTCTGTTTTTTCCTCCGCAAGTGAAAGACCAGAGCTTTTTAGCCAACTTTTAACAGCACTGATTGCCTCGCTTGAGTATAACTCAGCATCTTCAAGATGCTTTGCGACAACAACCAGCGCTATGTAACCCACGCAACCCACCACTGTGGCTTCCCTCGGAAGGGGAAGATTAAGTACATCGTTGTACATGATGTTCCACAGTAGACATCCGCGGAAACAACGTACTCCTGGGGTCAGTCATCGGTGTCATACCAGAGCCTCCTTTCAGTTAAATAACTATCGACGATAGTAGCGAGATAGGCGGGAATACCCACCTTCGCTAAAGATTTCCGTATTAGTTTCCAATTGGCCGAATTGAATGCATTTTTCACATCCAGGGTTACTACCACGCAATATTTGCTGGTACTACCCTTTCCGTGAATTGCATCCTCGGCCAAGCCAGTAACTAATTTGATGGCATCAATGGTTGATCTGGCTTTACGGAACCCATATTGCCGATCTGAAAGGCCGCCTTGGCTCTCAACAACCGGGGGTAATCTATTATAGATTACCCGCTCTAACATTTTCCCCACCGTGTCCAAAAGACGTATGGGTCGGTATGAGGATGGTTCACCTGGAGGTTTACCTGGCTTAGGCAGAAGTACCCACTTCTGCCGCTTCGAACAACTCAGCGAACATGTCCGGTCTGGATTTCACTACAAGCTTAACGGCCTTATTCGGCACTCCGTCCAGTCCCGGCGCTCGAAGACCAGCCAGTTCACCATTCCACCAGTAGTTTGGTCTCCTACTGGGGAATGAGCACCTCCTAGGCATGGGCACGTCATATGGACGGCTCTTTCTGTAGAGGCGCCTAACCACACCTCTATGAAGGTCTCCTCATCCAAAGATTTTGCAGGCCAGCGTGGAATCTTTCTTGGTTTCGGGCATGATAGGTCTTTGCCCTGTGGCTGGACATATGTCTCGAAGAAGATCGCCTGGTGATCGTTGTGGATGTAGCGTTCGCTGACGTACCAGCCCATACCAAGCGCCAGCGTAGGGCTGACAAAGGTCAGGTCTAGAACTGAACCGGACCCCCCTTCTGAAAGGTGTTCACAGCACCTTGGTTAGCCAAAACTATGTCCATCTGCACAAAAGCTTCTAATAAACTGCAGCCCTGGCATTTGATTCTCTGGTACCCCACTCAAGGGTCTGTCTATCTGCCTACCTGTCTGTCTGTCCCACGCAGTTGTCTCTAGCGATTTACACCAAATTTGGTGGAAAGGTGGGAACTGTGAACGCTCACGCATACAGTGAGTTACATAATTCTATGTCTATGGAACACATACACAAAATTTTTCATACCTGAAGCGACCAGTTTCACCCCCGTATACAATCATCTTCGCTACCGTTCGTTTTTGCGGTGTCAACTTTGGCGTCTTCTATAAAATAGCTAAATGATGATAATTGGTACGCAATTAGAAAAAAAAAGTTGCGTGATCATATAAAAAATAAAAGAGCTAAGAAAGTGTTAGGTTGGAACCATTAAAGACTTCGAGAATAACGAACAGAGAGGTTCCCATTTTAGTACGAATGAAACATACTTTCCCTTGGCGCATTTCCCGACTAAAAGATCGATAGAAAAACAAAAAAAAACAGGTAATTTAGAATGTTCTACTGTACGTTTAATCAAATAGAGAAAAGAGTTGCTAGTTTGGAAATGGTTAATGATTATTATATTATCTTGAAAGACGTATATAGAAGACAGAGCAGTGAAGGTATGAAGGTTTTGTTTTGTACAAAAGCTTATTAAAATCAGTTCACTGTCTGGTAGGTGGTACCACTTATTGCTTTAAATTTATTAGAAATGTTAAATCTGTGTTGAATAATGCATGTAGTGAATAACATCATTTTACGTTGGGTTTGAGGAGGGAAGGAATCTTCATATATGCCAAGGGGTTGTCAAATGTTTCCCACCAAAAATAGCCATGGTTGGACTCAAATTGGAGAGCTCTCATTTAGAAAAGGTATCAATTAAAAGAGGCTTTGGTGTTGACATTGGCTGTAAAAGATAGATTGCAGATGCACTTACCAAGATAGATAGCAGATGCATCTTACCCTTATACAGTTTTTGCGTCTTCTCTAAATGCCGTTACTGCAAATTTAAACTGACGACATTTTCGTTACAATATGTAAATTGTTCGTATCGTGAAGAGTGTGACACTAAATAGTTACGTGAAAATGAAACTGTCATGAACAGAAATATTCTCAAGGAAGAAATACACCAATCCTTTCATACCTGAAGCGAAAAATCGAAAATTTCAGCCTTGGATTTCCCGAAAAGTACTCAAGAAGAATTTATAATCAAGAGTACAATTTATTGCCAAATTGAGACGCCATGGAAACGGTAATCTTCTAGGCAGCTAATTCTGACTACGAACATATTCTGAGGACTGAAATTCTCAACACCAGAAATGCAACTGATACTGTACTTCTCATTTTCAAGTATCGCATATTCAACTATTATTACTTTTCGTGCTTTTCCTAGGAAAATCTCTCATAATTGCATATAGACTTCTCGATTTTCCATTTGCTTTCGATAATCTACTGAAAACAGGTAATCTATGATTGAGTTGAGATTATACTCCGAAGATGGTAGAAAGGAATTAACGCTTTGCGTCCACTGCTCATGTGGATTAGCTCACTCGTTGGTAATTGAATAAGGCATACAAAACTCGTTGGAACGACTTATTGGTTTAGCTCGCCTCATTTCAATGGCAACGAGTATCTCAAGCAACGACCTTACTAACTGAACTTTATCGGGGCTATCTGAGTGCAACTCGTGGTCGCCTGCTTGGTGAGGAAACTGACGCTTCCAAAACGTTCAGCTATCGAGCGGGAAAACTTGTCCACTTTCACGCTATAGTAACTCTGCCTTGCTCCTCAGTAACTCGGTTTTGACTTCAATTTATGCGGTGAATTGAATGCGCAAACGCTGCACTGTTTGCAGTTTCATCGCCCAAAAGAAAGCAGATACCGTAGAAAACTGAATACACCTAGTGGAAATCGTTCGTGCGATTCATAACGATAAATTTATGCGGTCTAGAAATCGTGTCAAGTTCAGTGTTGCTGAATTCGAAAATATACTCACATAGGAATAAGTAAAAAAACTGATAATTGAAATAGAGGTACATTGACCACCACTTTAACAACAGACATGACTAATCAACTCGATTAGTTCGGTTTAATCATTCGGAAGCAGTGTTATAACTATTCGAATATGAAAGAAATTCCTCCTATCAATGGATTACGATAAAATTTATCCATGAGCTTTGGATCTACCCTAATAAAATGAGAAGACATTTTAAAGAAGAGAGAGGACTTTAATTATGTAAATGTAAAAATATTTTGGCCACATGTGTTATCTGGGGAATTTAAGAATTTCAATATTATATATCGCAAACGTATGACACAAGTCAAAAATCATTTTTGATCTTTTTCATTGTGTGGTGCTTCTTTCTCCCTCTTTCAAAACTTTCCCTCTGGTGCAGGTTGTAGGCGTCAAGTAATGGCTTTTTCGGAATTTTTGAATGATTTACATTGATCGCATTGGTTCTTTTTTGTTTTACACAAAACCTTTTTAAAATCGGTTTAATGTCTGTCTGTCTGTCTATCACACTTATTTTTCTCACAAAAGGTCATTTCGATTGAAGCAAATTTAGTGGGGAGGTGGGAACTGTGGATGCTCCCGCATACAGTGAGCTACATCGTTCGACGTGAAATTTAAGGTAAGGTTCCCTACATGCAAAAGGCGGGTGTAAAATTTGTTTTCACCAAATATAGTCATGTGGGGTATCAAGTGAAAGGTCTCGATTAGTACTTTCAGAAGCCGGTTAGTTTTGACATTTGTTGGAAAGGTGGGGATTTCGGGGGTTGAAAGTAATCATTTCTTCCACGGTTTCGTTCTCAGAAACTACTAAAAAAATCTGAAAAAATCAAGAGGTTGCCACTATATGGTGCCTAGGTTCCGAAATTTCATCCATACCGAGAGCTGTATGAATAAAGTTAATAACAGTATATTAATAACAGTATATTATAGTATATTACTATAATTTGTAGTAGTATATTACCTTAATCTATTTTTGCTGACGACATGCTTATCTTCTTATTTAGCCTCCGACCCGTTAAGGCAACTAATGCAATTGAGAGTAAGTAGTACAGTAATGAGCAGTTCACGTGAAACAAAAGAATTGCAGTAATATAGGCTATAATATGGAGTATGATCCTACCAAGTTTGGTATAAATCGCACTATTACTAACAAAGTTATAATAGGTCAAAGTTGTCGTTTCTGTGCAAATTCAAGACTCTGAATGTCAGTATCACCCGAAAGTGGATATTGTCATCTTAAGTACTAATGGAACAAATGTCCATTCAAATGTTTTTATAAAAGAAATACACAAAACCTTCCATACTTGAGGCGTCCAGCTTCCGATTTCCAAACTTGTTGGCATATAAAAAGGAATATTGTAATATGGCCGCATTTGGATGTGATCAGTTTTCTTGTTAGCTATGTTTGTAATCGAGATGGAGGTCTGTTAGGCACCTACCAATATCTATAAACTCTTGCGTAGTTTGGATCTTTAGGTAATGTAACTCGATTCTAGGAATAACGTCAACAAACTTTTTCACTCTATTTTTAAAATCAGAGCAAAAGTGCAATGGTTTTCGTGCTTCTTAAATTTTAGATATTTGAATATCGATATTTTGGTTTTATAAATGTTGTGTGCCTCATGACGAACTCTTTTTGTTCTTGTCAATCAGCGAGACCCGTTAATTTTTAAAGATTTCAATTCGAGCTGACTGATCAATTTTCTTACCACAAACACATTTTCATTTTTTTAGGGTTATGAGGGAACTTAAGTTCACATCTACTTTTAGTTGCACTGGACCAGATAGACCAAATAGAGGGCATTACACCCAAATATTCCAAAAGGAGGAACGACGAGTTAACGGTTTCGTCCAGGTCAGAGGCAACTTATCAGACAGAGGTGAGGCAGCCTCACCAGAGTGAGTTACCCTGCAGATACAGTTGTCTCATAAGTGGATTGGAATGATTCTCCGGTCTTGCGAAAAGTTTCAGAATGAGAGCGAATTCTCGAAGACGTCACACTTGGGCATTGTGGCCGCATTTCTTGCTTTTCCAATTGTACGACGAGCCGGTACACGGCCTGAAGATTCTGCACTCAAGGACTTACTTTTCCTTACAGCTTTTGTGTGTGATTCATGTAAGGGCACGGTAACTTTGTAGAGAAAATTTAGTTTTAGTGCTTAGCTTTTCTCTTTTACGAATAATAGAGTAGATACTAGTTACTTCACCGCGTGCTTTGCTAAGAGCGAGCTCAAGGGGGGGATTAGATTTTAGATGCTCATGAAATACTATCCCGAAGTATTTCATTGAATGAATTTGAATTTCATTCATTCGAGAACTGCTCATTACGTACCACTTACTCTCAATTGCATTAGCTGCCTTGCCGCTCTCAAGGATCGCACATAATACTGTAGTTTTGTTGTTAACGTTAAGTCTGCTATTCACTGTCTCGTGAAGGTAGCTTAGTACGAGTTAAGTTCCGTGCTTGGTCTGGTGGTTCGTAATAATGCTTGTCTGATCGCGGTGCTGGATCAACCTCACTGGCCATGCTTCTTCGAAAATTTTTTCTTTGTGCGTTAGATTTTGTTTGACTGTGAGTTTTCTCAGATTTAGCTTCATTGTTAATTCTGACCTGAACTTATCCCAGTTAGTGTGGGTGAAAGATCTAATTTTGTTTGGTACACGCTTTTGCAGCTGAGAGGAAAAGGGGTGTTTTAGCTCAACTGCGAAGTGATCGGACATGCCTAGCAAAATATTGCACGTTAATACCTGTAAAGTAAGACGGTTGTGGATCCATCGATCGATCCATCGATATCAAAGTTATCTCAATTCATCAGATTATTAAAATGCTTCAACATGATTCGACAACAGTGACATATGTATTTCGAAATGAGTAGCATGTTGTTATTTACCTTCTGCCATATTTCTACCTCCTTGTTTAACTTACTAACAAGAAAAATGCCACAATTCAAAACAACATTTTTTCCTATTTGTTTATCACAACCGTCATCCTAAGCAACGACAAGCAACTGCCAATGTGTCACTCTTGTTACATCGGTTCTTTTACTTTTTTGGTCCACGGACCCATTTTTCGGGCTAAGCCCCCAAGCTTCTTAAAAAAGAACAACTGGCACTTTTGTTCAGGGCAGGAACAGCTCGTTAAACTCTGGGAGTAGCTTGATCGAAACTGGCCGCAGGTTTTGATCGCTCAATTTTTTCACAGATCCGATGGGTACGGAATAACCAATGAAAATAAAAACATTGCCTTGCTTACACCTAAGTTTGGCCGAAATGAACTTTGCGTATAAGGATTGAGGAACCGTGACTTTGTCACATTTTTAAGGTTTTATCAAAAACACAACTTTATTTATTATAAAATCGGTTTACCGTCTGTCTGTCTGCTCGTCCGCCTGTATGTCTATCTGTCACACCCATTTTCGCGGAAACAGCTACACCTATTGATACAACGAAAGGCGGGAACTGTGAATCCCCTTGCATGCAATAAGTAACATCGCTCTACTCCTCGCCGCGATATTTGCTCAAATGAATTATACAGGGTGCGGCAGCATAACTTCCTTTTTTAAAATGCGCGCCACTCAGTTAGTTGATGTCATAGCGGAGCGCTGGTGGTCTCGTTCAAGAGGGGATACTGTAAAGTTTCAAAAAAAAGCGTGCCTTTGCCGTTGAGGTTTACTTTTCAAGCGGATGTTCGGTTATTGCAACACAGCGTGCATTTCGGAATCGCAAATCAATTATTACATGGGTCACTACATTCAGACAAACTGCAAGTGCGACAAAAAGAAGAACTGGAGTCCCTCGGCCCGTTAGATCACCTGAGAACAATGAAGCAGTGAGAGCGTCAATGTTGCTAACAAGAGTCATGACAAACGCCAGAAATAGGTTTACGCCATGTATGGAGAATGGGAGACGTCACCTAACAGATTTGATCTTCAAAACAATGTAAGTAAAAACTTTAGATATGAACGTACATTATAAAAAATAAATCAATATTTTCCGATGCATACAATAGTTTTCGAAAAAAGGAAGTTATGCTGCCGCACCCTGTATATTATTATATATTGAAAATTTACTTCGAACCCCTTGAATTCATCTTAGATCCGTGAACGTTGCAGTAGTATAGGATTTGATATGGAGTATCATGCTGAAAAGTTCGGTGAAAATGTTATTATTATTAACAAAGTGATAGTAGGTTAAAATCGCCCACAAGATAAAATGTCAGCACCTCATCGAATTGAATATCGGGTATATTCAACGTATATATGCCATGAAATATATATAAGTGGAACTATCGTGTACCCAAATATTCTTCAATAAAAATTCAACAAAACCTTTCATACATGGAGCATCCAACTTCCGGTTTCTCGACTTTATTGGAATGAATGGACTGCTACATGTACGGTGCTCGTCAAATAAAATAAGATATAATGGACGAAAAGAATTATCTCAATCAAATCGTGGGAGCTATCCAAATGCATCGCCAGGAACGGTTAGTAGAAAGTTCAACAGATATTCTGCCTAAATTAAGATTGTCAAGGTTGTAATTTCGAGAATCACAATTTTAGTTATTTAAATCTTAATTTTCTATTAGGATGTGAGGATTTATACCCACCCACATAAGTGAGATAGCTTTGGATTGTTTCATTCATTGGGAGATGTTCAGTGGTTCATCAACCTCCCGCCTCAACTATTGTTTTTCCAGTTTTACGTAATTTTTCTAAAGAATTTATTTTAATCAATTTTCAAATTTCTGTTATTGTTGCACATATTGCATTAATATGGCACATAAACAGGTCATTTATCTTACATTTCAGATACACATAAGAACGACATCTTCTATTTTCTTTATAAGAAAGGAATTATCCAAGAATAACAACACTAGATTGAGCCCCAAAGTTCCATTACATCAAATTCCAATGATACTCTAATCTGCTGGCTTGGAGGTTCGCTAGAGTTGCAGCAATGGGCTTCAGCGCATGGCTCGGTTAAACCACACGTGGATTTCTCGTGGACTCACCTGGAAATTCGATTCAACATTCCGATGTTACTCTCAAATACCTGGCCACGTTATCAGTTCGCTAAGATGAAGGTAGTCCAGCTTAGTGTTTTCTAAGTTGGCGCTCAGTCGAATCGCTAACTTGACCGCATACAGTTGGCAGAAGCCGGTTCGAGGAACCGAACTTGATCTTTGTCCATTCGTATGGGAGCTGCCCCCTGCGAGCGCAGTTCTTGTATCCATATTTGGAAATCAGTGGCATCAGAAGCGAGTGTGGTTGACCGATTACAGTGCGTCCAGATACATGAGTCGACGCTAATACAGTTTAGTACTTCGTGGTTTTAGTGAATGGCATAGTACAATAACAATAGTGAAAATTGAGGTGAAAGAAACATTTCGATAGACGGTTCAGCCATGGAAATCACTCGCTCCGAACAACTTTTTACTAACAGCAGTGACAGCGGCGACAGTGTGAAGAAGGGCGAAGCCGGCGAGCAGGATCAAGAGGTTTGGAAGCTGGTGCTCACCGTGATTGGGATTATCCTCGGAGTACTCATCCTAATGTATCTTATTCGGTGAGTGTTTCTACACCAGAAAAACAACATACCCAGTGAAATATTTAACTGCCGGCATGCTTTACTTTCACCGTGCCACAATACATTTCACAGGTGCTAATGAGAACTTTCTTGTATATTAATCATCGACGAAATCAACGCTCCAAATTTCTAAAATGTGTGCGCTTTCCACTGTTGTGGCTGTGAAGGCATAGTTTCTAGTGCTGTTTACATTTTTTGTGACTGTCTGGACTGGTCTGGTTTAGCCACTTTTGGCGATTTGTGTTCTCTTTGATTCGTTCTTGCAGTGGCACAATTAATAAACCGCGTGGGTCATGGAATATGCGCCGAAATTTAGCTACGTACATGACCTTGGGAGTTTGAAAAAATATTTCCATTGAAATACCTTGTTTGGTTCTATTTATGTGTCATGCTTAAAAAATTTGATTGGTGGTAAAATTAACTTTGCAGGTAATCCCAAAAAGCGACGTGTTTTCTCGCTTCTTTCAGAGAGTCACACGAATGAGGTAAATTTTTGATCTACAAAAAAAAAACGTTTCTGTGAATATGCGACTTATTTATATCTAAATATTTATGAATAAGTACAGTGAAATTTTTCCCGCTAATTTGTGAAAATCGTGCATCAAATACGTTTTGCATAATTGGATTGCGGTGCTGAATCTCAATAATTCATAAAAAAACAATGCCAATAAGATGAAACGCACTATAGAAACTTTAATCTTTTAATTGGTACAGATTATATTCATTTTTCTCATGCTTTACAAATTTATTCACCTAAATCGAAACAAAGTACAACACCTTGATTTTAGTCCAATGCATCAAGGTAAGCAAGGTTCTAACATTTATGGGTATCATTAAATTCAAAGTAATGATATAACAGATCACAGAAAAAAGATACTCGATTCAATTAATACTATAGAAAACAACCAACATGTTTTTGGTGCCTTTCCTGAGTTTTTTTCATATTTTTCTCAAGCATAATGCTGTTGTTTGTTTACTATTTTAAGTTTTTTAAGTCCATTTACCAAAAGTGTTTAAATAATTGGGGGAAGTTGAAGAATAGTTGAGCTAAGCATCAACAACCGTCAACACGCCTTTAGATAATTGAAATTATTGTTGACGAGATTAGCCCAGTTCAAATGGTTTGATAGTTAAATTGCTTGATTGAGAAGAATTTTGTATGAAAAAGGACAACATTGCGGCATTTCGATATTCTTAACTCTCTTTTTAAGGGGATTTTTTAGCTCTTGTTCGACCCCATTTACGGCGCAGAAAAATAGGTCATTTTCATGATTTCTTTTAGGAAAACTGCGAAACTTTTTTAAAGATCATTATATCATTTTGAAGTACACACATTGAAAAGCTTTCATAATTTTTTTTATTGAAAAATATTCCACAGTTTTGTTATGAATGGTCGTCAAAAAATGTATTTTTATTTTGATGTTTTGCGGTAACCAAAATTGTGATTTCGATGGATATAGGTAAATAACAGTATAAGCTAGTGTTTGATCGAATGATTTTGGTGGTACACAGTCAAACTTAATATTTCCATTATTCTTTGAAAAAATGGTAATTTCTGGGCTATAGAACGTCCATTTTTTATTGAAAAAAAAAACGGTTAAATACTAAATCGTCAAATTTCAAGAGGATTGGCTCAATAGTTTTCGAGTAATTTCGGTCACCGGTTTTAAGCTATATCTCAGTCAATTTAATTCTGATTGAAATTTGGAGGACGTATTTTCAGATAATTCCACTTGAAAAAATGCAATGAAAACTAGTTTTTTTTCAAAGTTACAAGTGAGGTTAACCCCTTAAATAATGCGATGCAAATCCCACTGTCACCAGCCAGATTTGAACAATTTAGCAAAAATGCAGAAGTTCCCTTAATGGCACTTTTGACAATCAGTGCGCGACTAATATTCAAATCTGCGATTTCTCAAAAATGAAATTACTCATTGATTTGCGTTGTTTTTATTTTGAATATAAAGAATGAATTCTCAATAAAAAATGTATCTGGTTCTGGTTGTTGTTGTTTGATATTGAAATTCTGCTTTTTTGAGAAATTCATCCAACTTCTGCTTTTTTGGACGAAGAAGAAAGTGTAAACGTAAAGTTTAGAACACATGCAGTTATTGCTCAAAATAGAACTAACGGGATTGGTTGAAAAATAGAATTTTGGTAGCTTTTTAAAACTTAAATTTCAAAATTGCCCTCATTTTTTCTATCTAAAACACCGAAAAAAAGCACTTAATATCAACAAATCTCCGAAATTCATGTTTCGGCTATAATAATGAGTGTCGCGATCATTTTAATAAAAAAGCGACCCGATAGTTCCTGGGAAAAATGAGATAAACGCGTGCAAAATTTCAAAGTGCGGGTTTTTGTTATGGTAAATCCATAGAATAAAACAAAGAGAGAATCAAGCAAATGGAATGATAAATCGCCGAACAATTTCGGAAAAACGAGGTGTCACAAACATAATTCATATGAAATGTTTTGTATCCCTTGTTAGTTAGTGACTTGTATGAAATTTCTTGACTTGTCTTAAAAAAAATTCAAAAAATGCGAGTTTCGACTTGATTCTTGATGCTCCATTCGATCAAATTAATAAATAAAAAAATTGCAAAAAATGCTGTCTATAAAAAGTCCCCTTAAAGTATGAGTAGATACAATCAAGTCGAGAAACCGGAAGCTTCAGGTATGAAAGTTTTTGGGTATTGCTTATATAAGCATATTTGAATGGGCATTTGTCTCATTTGTACTTAGCTCGTAATGTTTATGCATTTAGTTTGCCAGACTCTTTACTTTTGTAGGATAGTCTTAGAAAGCAAGCAATTTGCACAAAAGTGGCAACTGTGAACTATTATAACTTTCTTAGTAATAGTGCGATTTTCATCAAACTCATGCATCAAGTATAATGTTCTATATTATAGCCTATATTACCGCAAAAATTTATAATTCTAGGATAAACTTAAGGGGACTCCCAGGCGATTTCTAAAAAAATTACTTACAATAAATATGGTAATATACTGTTAGTAACTTTATTTGGAGAATATTTTGAGGTCTAGATACCATGTGCATGGCCCACCATATTTCTTTTCAAACATTTGGGTTGGGTAATTTCCTATGACGGGTCTTTGAAGTAACTTTTTTCGGGCCCCTGCACACTTCCCCTGTGAAATTAATATCAAAACAAGACGGCTTCGGAAAGTACTAATCCAGAGTTTTGATTTGATACCCCACATGGCTATATTCGGTGAAAATAATTTTACACCCACCGTTCGCATGTATGGAGATCCTCCTTAAACTCAACGTGGAACTATGTTGCTCGCTGCACCAGACAGACAGAAGGACCAATAGACAGACAGTAAATCGCTTTTAATAGGATTTTGTTTCGCCCAAAACCTCGAAAAGAAATGGGAAAACGTAGCTATATATGTGAAAGGGCAGAAACCGTCTGATTATTTCAAATTACATTTTATGTTTATACCATAGGATGAAGTAAATTCATCCTGAAATTACATCTTCGTCGTAATAACAAGGGAAAAATATTCAGTACTATCTGATATATAAATCTAACGGGAGTTTCTCGGTCAATTTAAAAAAGTATTTAATATTGCTGTGTAATGTAATATATTATAAAACCGTAACTCTCTATGTCTTACTTTAATCCTTGCTCTTAAAAACCACAGCTTATCTTTCTCAATACCAATATTGTTGAGGTCTCCTGCCGTAATTTAGCTGATATTTCTATGTACTCAAATTACACTACCTTTTATTCGACTCCCCTCTTGTCAACTTGTTGATTCCTCTGAGACAATTACGCAGGTTCCTCCCAAGTTTTCTCGATTAATCTCTCTGTTTCTAGAGTTTTTTCAAAGTCTTAGAATGTTCTTGTTCTTTAAACTACATCTCAATAAGAAGAGAACTACGTTGATGCACTGGCCTCAAACATAATTTTCACCCCGGAGCAGTATAATTGTGGTCCAGATATTCTTTTTACGGTCTGGACCTATGAGCTAAAATCTTCATATTAAACGATGGTTTGTCAAGAAATGGCGGGATAAATTATAAAAAAGTATCTTAGATTAACAATTAACGTCGGTTGTAACTTAATCCTTGGCATCTAGAATACAAAGTAAGAAGAATCATACATTGAAGAGCATTTATGACTTGTTAGTCCGTAAAGAACAGAATGGTATTTTTTTGCATGTGGTTAAAGTCTAAAGTCTGTAACCCATAATGATCCAGAAAACCGGAGATGATCACAATGATACAAAGAATAGCAAAACTTCAAAAAATCTGAAAAGCTTGTAAGTGTTGACCATTTATCATCATCCGCATCTAGGTATAGGCCGCCAAGCACCACTACTTTGGAAAGATGGTCGGGTCCTTTGCGTTTCATGTCTTCCCTCTTTATTAAAAAAATAACACAGACAACGGTCTGGCATTAAGTTGATGCGGACTTAGGACCCCACAATTCTCAAAAAATATGTATTTGAGACTTTTCCTAGATTGGGCACCATTTTTCATTTATACCCATTCATATGATTCGCAAAATTAAAATGGGAGTTTTATATTTCTGAGGCCAAAAACCGCCTAAATGGTAAACCTTCCTGCTTTATTGGATATTGAAAAAGTTATGAAAGGAGGGTGCCAATTTTCCTTAGACTGGCTATGACAATCGAATACTTCCATTTGGGCCACAGAGATGTAATATTGAACCACATAGGACGAAACTGCTGCGTTTTATCAATTTTCATGTAGTGTACTCCCCTCAAGCTGTCACAAACCATAAGCAAAATTGTAAATGGCGAAATGATCTGCCTCCCGCAAATTGGAACAATATTATTCAATTACTGCTATGGATGCAATGAAAAGGTTTCATCAAACATAAACGGATAAT
The DNA here is from genome assembly GCF_905115235.1 of Hermetia illucens. Taxonomy (NCBI): domain Eukaryota; kingdom Metazoa; phylum Arthropoda; class Insecta; order Diptera; family Stratiomyidae; genus Hermetia; species Hermetia illucens. Next base: position 90,700,865 of record NC_051849.1, on the reverse strand, counting down.
GGAAGTGGAAATATGGTCACAGATTGCTTGGTTTCTTCAAAATTTGAAATTTGTTGAACTGTGCAGATGACATCCTTTTATAGTATAGTATATATCTAAACTTTTGTTTTCAAACTATCCCTTTATATGATTTCAAAGTAAGCACTTGTTAACTTCAATAATTCTAAAATCTAACTTGTCATAGACCTTGAGAACTAGAACTTTATACTCCGGTTGGGCAGTTATTAAAATAATTGCGTAATCGTACTAAGTGTTATACAGATTTCTAGCAAGCTCAATGTTATGGACTTTATAGCTGAAAACGTAGTTTATCTTGTAGTCAATGTTACTAATTACATAAGAAGAGAACTGCGGTGATGTATAGGCTTCGATTATATACATTATATTTCATTTTAACATCAGAATAAAATCTCGTTGCATTTTTTCAATTTGACGTTTATAGTACAGAATAGCATCATTCTTTCAAAAGAGTTCAACACCATAAATAATTATTCTCCATAATCTGAGTATTACTACAGCGAGCAGTTTGTTTCATTGAGCAATATTCTTTCTCTCTATTGATTGCTAATAATTTTTTTTAGTACCGAAACAACAGATTGATAAAAAAGTCGACTTTATATCTAAATCTGGCAATCATTTGTTTACTTCTTCTATCCATGAGTATGGCCCAAGTCGGTATTTTGTCAGAAAATCCACCCACAATCATTTACATAAATGCTAGTTCGATGAGTTCCACTTCTACAGGGTGTTGTCTTCCTATTCGTAGAGTCTCAAAGTTCAAGTATTGACAATAACGTGTTTATATATGTTGTTATCACCAAATGTTGCAACAAGTACATTTTCGAACCGCATGGTTGACTTTTAGCACAATGTGGTGTTACTATTTTTGCTGCAGAAAAATTAGTGAAATTATTACTTTTCTTGAAGAATTGTTTGCGCAATATGCGTCTGGGTAACTGGGCTGACGCCACTAGATGCTTTTTACGCTTCTTTATTAATTGACGTTGTGATTACTTGGGTCGCTGCTAATATTTTTCGAAGTTTGCTTGACTAAAATTTTAGTTATGTGCCCATATATGTATGAATGGTATGTGTACATGTGCAGAAAATATAAATAGTAAAAAACTCACGGAATTAATTTAGTCATTCAGTAACCTGGGTTTTTTTTATCAAAGAAAAGATTAAAAGTTAACAAATAACAAATTGAACTATAAAAAAGTCATGAGCAGTAAATATGGAGTTGAGAGTTATCAAGAAGCATTCCCATGCCATCGACTCACATTTGATGGTGTTGCTGTTATATGACTTGAGTCAATATGCGGCGAGCGTCAAGCTCGACTATTCCATCATTAGCTGCCTGCTCAAAGTTATTTTGGATTCACCTGATCACGAAGGTGGATAAGGTAATACATCTTTGAGATGATCCTATTGAAATAATCACTAATACTTCGTACTACGCCTCTATTATAAGCATATTTGTCATGAAAGCTTCGCCCACGACAAAATTTTCTTCTAGTTTTGCAATATGACCATGCAATATGATATGAGAAAGAATGACTATAAAATGAAATGAAAAATTGATCAAATATAAATGGTTTGAGAAAATTTACAAAACCCACGTTTTGTTAGTAGTTTTTAGCCAAATTAAGCGCTATTAGTGCGCCAGACACTATTCATCCCAGTATCGTCATCGGTGGAGTAATGTTAAATATATACTGAGATGTTTGACACTTTTCGCATTTTTGGCATGGATAACCAAGGTCTACTTCATCCTTCAAAAAATGGAATAATTTTTTCAAGGCGTATGACTCACCGCTGTCGGTGTTTCTTGAGTGTAATGCGATCAACATAATATATTTTTGTTATCAGAATGACAATATACATATATAGTAAATGTAAACAGTTTTGTGCGCTAGCGCATCAGTCACAGCAACGATTAATCGTTGTCGGTTTATTGAAACGTAAACATAAACGTAAACTACCACCATAGTTTCCCGAGAAACTTGTACTCCTCCCACAGTCCACCATGTATTTCTGGGGCTATGACTCGTCAGTCATCCTGGGATAGTAGATTCTATTGGTGTAGTCAGCAATGAAGTTATTGTCCTTTTTTGAAATGTAGCTTGTACACTGCTACTTCCGCCCTCCAGTCGATACGACTATGGTAACTCTAATGGAATTATTCTTTTATTATTGTCTCAGGCAGGAGTATTCTGTTGGCAAGGCACCGACAAGTGTTGATGAAATCTTGAAGCTTCGGAGTCTCAATGGTTCCATGTATTGTCCCTAGGAGTACCTCTATTTGAGGTATCCACATTTTTAAAAATGATCAGTCGATTTTTCAACACACTATAAAGATTAATTGGACCAAATAAGTCTGGCTAAACGTGAATCAAAATATATAGATTTCAATATACTAACGTTTCCAACCAAAAAAACTTCCAAATATTTTGCAAATATTCTAATAAATCTATTTTAATTTTTCCCTGATCGGAAAACCATTATCTTGTCAGTGAAAAATTAAAATAGGTCTATTAGACTAGTAGGGCCAGATTTGGAAAATTTTTTGCCTGGAATCGTTAGGACATTGATAATTGATACTTTGATTCATACCCAACAAGACATATTTGGTAAAATTTATCTTTTATAGCGTATCGAAAAATCTATTGATTATATTTCTGAAAGGCTATAATTTGGGCCTTTGGCGGATGGAGGCGGATTTAGCGCTGCAATATGTTGGGCGACATCGAGTTCGTTGGTACAATACTTCTCTAGATATTCTGCCCATTAATGCAGATAGGAAGCGTGCGAAGACCAGTTAAACCTTGTTTTAATCTTTAGTCCGAGTCTGCTTGCTTCCTTATCCAAATCCAGGGCTATTTCGCTAGGATCCACGACTCGGTTTTAAAATTAGCAGATATCATCAGTGTAGTCGAGGTGTTTGAGAAAAGACGTCATGTTCCATTGAACCCCTCTATGCCTTACAGCCAATGCAACATAGAGAACGTCATCGATAAAAAAAAAGAACAATATCGGCAACAAAATGCTACCGTGGCAGATTTCAAACTCGTCTAAGATTTTATCTCGATGCAGTCCGTGTCATTTTGTGTCATCATATGTCGCTCTGATAATACTTTTTATTGCTGAGTTTCACGGAGTATCCTGCTGCGTTGAATATTCCAGATATACTCCCTGTTCACGTTGTCGGCAGCCATCTGGAAATCGACGGACATGTGGAGCAGGCATCTAAATATTATTAATGTGTTAATATGGTCAGTATAAGAGGATCAAAACGGAAAATGGACCGTTGTCTCTCTCTCCCTCTTTTTCTACCTCTCTGAAATTGCTCTTGGATCCGTTCCAGAATTATTATAACAATTATCTTGAAGCCGACAGAGAGCAAGCACAAACCCCGGCAAAAATTGCAGAAGGTGTCCTTCCCCAGTCGTTAGGATCCTGGGGAAGCACACCTTCTGCAATTTTTGCTGGGGTTTTTTGCTGTTTTTTCCTCTTTGTGACAAAACTTCCGAGGAATGAATTGGAGTTTTCTCTGTTTGTTGTCCATTAGATTAAATAAATAAATAAATACTCAGAATTTTCGGGTGCAGAAAATGCAGGCGCTGCCATGGAGAGTACCGCGGAGAGGATCGTTTTGGCGGAGCACTTCGTATCGTTTCGGTGACTAGCATTTCACCTCAAAAGGAAGAAGGAGCTTCACCGAATGTCACACGATTAAGTATAGCGGTGAAATGCCAATCCCGTCTCTTAAACTGCTTATCATCGTTGATGGGCAGCGTACTGTTAACGTCCAATTAAGGACGATTAAGGAGACTATCGAAAGATGTTTTTCGCGGCAGATTCTGTTTTCTTTACTAACACAATATTGAATTTTTTACACTATACTTGTCCGCCTTCCTCAACCAAGCTTGCAGCAATCAACAAGCTCTCAGCTCCTCGACCCGTTTTTACGTTACCGAAGTCAGCTAGGTCTTGTTTTTCCATCAATAAGATAATTCTCTTATAGAAGCCGCGATCATCAGATGATGATCCCGTTCGAGGCCGGTGCTAGCGTTCTTCATGTTATGCATATCCAGAGGATAACACCTCACCGGTCTATAGTGACCCAACTGAGCTTATAGCTGGCTCTGTATTCGAACACTGTGCTACCAATAACAACGCGGTGGGAGCTGCAGTAATTCGTAAGGCTGGCAGTATCATCGTTACGGTCGCTAGACTTTATTTCCCCATTATACCATATACGCGGGCAAGGTGTTTTCAGAGCCCAGCTTGGCATTCAGGGCACCCATTACGATCGCAATTTAATTTTAAAGAAGTATTTCCTTGACTACATTCAATTACTGATAGAAAGAATTCTTCTCTTCTGCATCGGAAATCGCCGTCGAGGCCTAACAACATATTATTGAAATGTTCCTTAATCTGAACCGACTTTCAAGGTAGTGAAAGCGCGCTTTGCCAGGCAGGCCTTCCAAAGTACAGCATCACAGTGTGTTAGGAGAGAGGGAGTGGAGTACTCTCAGAGTCAAATCATCTGACCTCGTATAATTCCAGAATATCCAGTGTATGGCGTAAATTCTAGTGGGGAGGTATTGATTGAAAGTTGCTTTATTTGCTATATCGTTTACGATAATACTTTAGATACGGTGTTACATAGTTGACTAATCCTTGACTAAGGTCCTATCATAACGCACTACATGAATCCAAACCTAAAAAGATTCTAATGCTAATATTAGAAGGTAAGTACTCCACTTCCCGTCATACAACCTAATGTTTCCTTCGGTAACGCTTCCTCTGATGTCTAAAGAAGGACCAGTTTCAAGAATCGTAATAAATTTCATTTCATATATTATGGCTATATTCAGAGGTGTGAGTGGAAAAACTTTGCTATTGTCTCATAGCAATTCATTCTCTAAACACACTTCATAAAAAAGACGACGTATCGATTTTAATAAAATCTTGTCTTTCATAAAATACTAACAAGAGTCGGAAACAATAACATGGTCTCGGATTGTTTACTAACGGGGGGATGTATTTTATGAGAAAGCGATCTCATCTTTGCTTCCGAAACTTATATTTATGTTTCGTAGATAAAAGTCATAATAGAAAGATAGATTTTAATGAAAAGAAATCAAAACTTTATCCATTTTTTGCCGTGCTGTGTGAAATCAACAAGTGTTCAATTAGATTCAGGCTACACGAAAGTCGAAAGTGAGAAACTTGTTAACCAATTTTCTAAAATATAGTTGTTTCTCGACGTGAAATTATATACTATATGCAGCAAGAACGAGCTTGTTGAATAATACAGATAGAGAAGTAAATAAGCTTCTACTAACAACAAAGTAGTTTTACAAAAAGAGGCAATTGACGATTTCGTCCAGGACGGGGGCAACTCATCAGACGCTACCTCGCCCTGCCCCGGAAGGACGGAACGGAGTATATTTTAAGATCTAGATGCCGTGTACGAGCACCATTATGATATTTTCCAGACTTTTGGGTAATTTCTGAGAATGGGTTCTTAAAATAAATGACTATTTTCTAGCCCCGCATTCATTTTCTCTAGAGATACTGTAGATGTTTGATGAATGTTTGAAGAAATCAGCAGTTATAAGGATACCTGGTTATTTACTTGACTTGAAATATTATGCAATATTGCCCACAGACGAGTTAATATTAGTATGATATATTAGTATATTTCTTGAGCCGTCTCCCTTGTGCTTGTGAATGGTTTTGCATTCCTTAGGAAAGAGGATAACTTAGATCATGTCCATTGGCACCTACACTGCCGGTTATGATACACCGCAGTAGGCACACGGTCTCGGTATCTGAGTAAGGCGCTTATTATATACATAGACTTATATACTCTTCGCTGAGAATATCCAGGAGAGGAGGGCCGCTGAGACAAGCACAACGGTACCAGTCTATATTGAGCTGGTGGCTTAGTTTATTCATACTGGTGGATGCAAGACCGAATCTCTAGCGAACTTTGGAGCCCGGCACTCGTGTTAAACCGCAACACCACGTTTGAAGCCCGAGGGTATCTTGTTCGCTTAAACGTTAACCGCAAACAACCGTGCTGAATTCACTGCTCAAGAATTTCTCCTCAATATGAGGTTTCGTGACCGAAGCCACTTCAGATAAGTCACCGTGCAGGTTCGGATCTGGTCGCCCTAATTAGGCTATGAAGTATTCGCCTATTGCATCAAGCTCAGCAAACCAAAGTGAGTGCAGCGTTTCCCGGTGCCACCACAGCTTCCTTAGCCACTTGGTTTTGGTTTGGTCGACAGGGTTGCTGCCTCGTTGAATCCCCACCACTTTGAGCACCACCTTCCAAGGGCAAATAAAAATGTCAAACTTCAAGCAAACATTGGATGCGCCGCGCAGTAGGTCTGACAAATGGTGAAACACCAGGTTATATATATCTGCCGCGATACTGTCAGATCCTGGCGCCTATTCGATTTTCATAGAAAGGGCTTCTAGCTCTTTCATAGCCAAAAGTGGGCAACCCTCGTTGCATGTTTTTGTCATCAATTCGAACAAGATCTGCAGGGAATAATGTCCACAAAAGTCGGCCCATCTGTTCAGCATTAAGTGTACAGGGTTTCCGCATCATTTCGAATTTTTGGGTTAATAACCTCCACCTCGTCGGCTAGCTCCTGCCAGCAGCGAGCTACATGTATTATCGAGGTTTTTTTTAACGTTGAATATGTTGAATACATACACATAATTAATCTTATGTGAAATTCCTTTGAAATCTGATCCTGGACTTTATTTTTGTCATTAATAAGAGCGCTCGGAAATTAGAATTTATTAGAAATTGGAATTGGTAAAAATTTTTTTTTCTAATTTTCGAGCTGGTCCTGTATTATTATTTACTCTGGTGGAAAATTTTGTAAGTCCAAGATGAACTTAAGAGAGATGTTTACTAACTTTACTTGAGCAGATATCGAAATAGGATGTATTTTGGAACCTACATGAACCATTTTGATTTTTTTTTAGATTTTTCGGTTGAGTAGGTTCTGAGAACGGAATCTGTTACACTTTTTGAAGCACACATTCCCCTATGTTTCACCCAGTATCAGAAATAATACCAATTTCGAAAAGTACTAATCGAGCCCTTTCATTTGCTACCATACATATTCCATATTCTGTGAAAAAATTGTGGACCCCCGTTTGACATGAATATCACTGGCATTCGCTTACTTGCACATAGTGATGAAAATTCTTCGAAATAAAACCTATGGATGTTTACACAAGAGGTACGAGGAGGTTAAGGTGGTGATTCCAAGCTCCAATTTGGCTACATGGTGCAATGCCAGTGCCAAAACCCAAAGAATGAACAACATTGAATCGCACTAGTCAAAGTAAAACAATGAAGTCAGGAGACTACAACCGATAGCAGCTATGACGATGAAATCCACGCCCGGTTGTTGGCAGCGAATAGAGCCTATTTCAGCTTACAAAAATTGTTTCGCTCGAAACGTTTCACCATAGGGTAAAAAAAGTTCTTACTGTACAAAACTATAATTTTGCCAATCCTTATGTATTCCTCGGAGACTTGGGTTCTTAGCAAAAAAAATGCGAACTTTTGCCTGCGTTCGAGAGAAGAATCCTTCGAAGAATTTTTGCCCCTTACATGAGGATGGGCGCATCCTGGAAAGTTTGAAGGCAATCCGATTATATTAAGTTATAGGAGGTCAAAGCTTGGCATTTCAGGTAAATTTGTGGCGCCCAGGACAGGTATGACGTCATCATCTTATAAAGTGAACTTATATGAACGGCGGGGTCGTGGGAACGTTTTAGTTTTCCTTGGCTTTTTAAAATCGGTTTATTGTCTGACTGTGTCTGTCTGTCTGTCCGCATTTGTTTCGAAGACGGTTGCAGTGATTGGCACCAAATTTGGTAGAAGTTGGGAACACTCACGCATATAGTGAGTTATATCCTTTTATGTCAAATTTAAGAGGGGGTCCCCATACATGCAAAAGAGGGTGTAATTTTGTTTTTCATCAAATATACTCATGTGTAGTATCAAATTAAAGGTTTCGATTAGTACTTTTCGAAGCCGGTCTTAGATTTGGCATTTGTTGGAAAGGTGGGGAGTGCGGGGGGTTGAAAGTGTCCATTTCTATAACGGACCCATTCCCAGAAACTACTTAACCGGAGCACTCTGAAAAAAGTCAAAAGGCTGCCGTTGAATGGTAGCTAGGCCCCAAAATACTCTCCATACCGATACCTGCTCAAATGAAGTTAATAATATTACATTACTATAATTTTTAGTAATTGGCAGGAAAACTCCCCTTAAGTTCTTCCTAAAATCACGAAATTTTGCAGCAATGTATGCTACAGCATAGAGCATGAGCCTACCAATTTTGGAGAAAATTGCACTATTACTAACAAAGTTATAATAGGTCAAAGTTGTCGCTTCTGTGCAAATTCAAGACTTTGAATGTCAATATCGCTTGAAAGTTGATATTCTCACATAATATATGCATATATTACGTGCTACATACTAATGGAACAAATGTACACTCAAATCTCTTTATAAAAGAAATACACAAAAGCTTTCATATCTGAAGCGCCTAGCTTCCGGTTTCCCCACTTAGTTATTTGCATTTCAGTGTCCATTACTCCAGGTAGACATGTGTATATATATGTATATGGTAATAAAGCTTGCCGGTAGTAACTAATATAATAGACATGTGCGTTGTGGTTACCAGCGGTTTTTAACTTATGTACCTAACATATATTATATGTATGCTTTTGTGCACGGAGTAAAGTGGAAATGGGTGGTTACACGAATTTAGATGGGCACATATATAGGCCTGCATCGTCATGCGGTAGTAGACAATGTTTGTTTATTAGGGTCTTTATTTGTAATATATGTAGATATGTGAATCTTGGAGTTTGGCAAAATATGATGGAATATTTCTTAGCTATATAGGAATGGAAAATCGTGCATAGCGAGTTTCTCACATAACATGAACACAATACCTTTATACCCAAAGCCCCCGGCTTCCGGTATTTTTTTAATTTCATATTTGCCCCTTTCTACCGATTTTTGCACGGTTTCGGTTTGGTTTGAATTCTTAACGTTCCGTTATGTCAGTTTTTAATTATTTTTGTTTTTAGTATATCTTTTTCTTTTTATTGAGATGAAATTTACTTGATAAATTTTGTGGTAACTATAATGACTTATTAATTCATTTTCCTCTAATTTGATGATCCCTTTTCCTTACTCCCCGGAAATCTTACACGAAATGGGCATCTCCATATTCATTCTCATAGGCCGCGCTTCATCGACATCTGAGACAGAAAAGGCATCGGACGAAGATTTGATGACCTTCAGGCCTTCAGGACGCGAGTTCTCCAGTATCCTGTGTGCGGTCGGGCGGATATTTTCTTCGTTTTCCCAATTTTTTTCGCGTGCCGTTTATCAGAACTTCTCGCGGATTTACCCAAACTGATATTTCAGTTTGATGCCAACGCAGCACCACTTGAAGTATTGTTCATGACGTTTAAGTGATTGAAGTTTCCAAAATGACCCCAACTTCCACATTTCCGAGCCTGGCTAGCGTAGAGACATGCAAGTGCGTCACGATAGAAAACTTCTGTGGAGCTGTCGCTACTTTTGCTGGTTTTGGAATATTTCTGCCCCCGTGGTTGAACACAATTAACCCGGATGACCACTTTCACCATTTGCTTCATCAACTTCTACTACAATTATTGGACTTCCCCAGCTGTTATATAAGGAGGTCCATTTCAAAACAGTTTTTGGTTGCAAACTTGTTCCAAATTTACCTTACACCCGAAATTTTTAGTACATTCTGGGAGGAATCTAAATCCAAAGAGTATCGTGTTATCATATATTGTGCTTGGTGGTACTGTTTGGTGATTGCGAAAGGCTATGAGCCAAATCCTCAACAGTTTAGAAACAAGTCGGAATTCCTGGAGTTGGACGCTTCAGGTATAAAAGTTTTGTGTTCACCTTGTGTGAGAAATACCTTCTTCACGTTTTCCCATTCGTATATACCGCAACTCAAAATATTCCTTGATGTACATATGTACTTCCAAACTCCAAATTCACAGTCCATATGCGTTCACTTTAGCGCATATGATGATGACGGCATACACGTCTTAGAGTCGGATGAATTCACGAATTGTCCATTATATTGGGTTGGGAAAAAGTAATGTCGTATTTGTGATCGAATTTTAACGCTTTATTTAACATACTTACAATTATCCGTTTTAAGTCGAATATGCGCTGTTTTGTTCGCAAACTTGTTGCCATTTAGAAGGCAACTCCACTATCCCCCTCTTATGAACCCCGCCCCCCCCCCCCTCCTTGTTTGCAAAAAACTCAGACAGCCAGTATTCGCAAGCCTCTTTTGAGGCCAACTTAGTAGCACCAAGAGCGTTTTGCATGGACCGGAAGAGATGGTAATCACTTGGTGCCAGGTCCGGACTATACGTTGGGTGCGATAGGACATCCCATCCCATCCCCAGCTTCCATCCCATAGCTTCTGACGGGTCATCAAAGATGTGTGAGGCCGAGCGTTATCCTGAACAACATTCCTATTGACCAATCCTGGCCGCTTCTAGTCAATCGCCTGTTTCAAACGGTCGAGTTGCTCACAGTAGAGGACCGAATTGAGAGTCTGGCCATAGTTGAGCAGCTCATAGTGGATGACTCCCTTCCAATCCCACCAAACACAGCAAAACCTTCCTGGCCGTCAATCCGGGCTTGGCGGTGGTTTGGGCCGATTCGCCGCGCTTCGACCACGATCTTTTTCACTTGAGATTTTCGTACGTGATCCACTTTTCATCACCAGTCACCATCCGCTTCAAAAATGGGTCGGATTCGTTCCGTTTCAACAGTGCATCGCAGGCGTTGATTTGCTCCAAGAGATTTTTTTCCGTCAACTCGTGTGGTACCCAAACATCCAGGTTTTTTGGAATTTAATCTTCTGCAAATTGTTCCAAACGGTTTTGTAGTCTATACCCAGTTCCTGGCCAATCGAGCGAATGCTCACATGCCGGTTTACTTGGATGATTTCGACATACACTACACCAGAACGAAATCGATCGAACCAACGCTGTGCTGTGCGAATCGTTACAGTATCGGACCCATAAACTTCACAAATTTTTTCGGCCGCCTTCGTTGCATTTTTACCTCTCAGGTAGTAAAAATGTAAAATGTGACGAATTTCTTCCTTGGTGGACTCCATCTTTGACGCGCTATAACTTGAGACTGAAACGTACGATCATAAAACTGCCAAAGAGACACCTGTAGCCCAGATTGTCGTCTTCAAATCGCCGTGTAGTATGACCCGATGCGATAAGTACACAAGATATGTTTAAGTGTCGCCATCTTTTGACAAAATACGACATTACTTTTTCCTCAACCTAATATTATCGTTTATAATCGTACCAGAGTTCTTACTTATGGGATGATCTTAGAGGGGTTTTTCGAGTAAATTTCAAAAATATGGTAATATACTATTATCAACTTTATTTAAACGGATATCGGAATGGGATGTATTTTAAGAACCTAGATTCCGTATGGATTCACCATTGTGATTTTTTTCAGACTTTTTGTTGGTTGGATAGGTTCTGAGAACAAGACCTATTACGCTTTTTGCGGCACACGTTCTAGGCCCTCACTACTCTATGTTTAATCTACTATCAAAAATAATTGTTTCGGAAAGTACTTATTGAGTTCTTTCACTTGCTACCCTACTGCCTACATTCTCTGAAAAAATCCACACTCCCCACTCACATGTATGGGGAGCCCATCCTTACACTCAACAGGAAATGACACAACTTGCTGTATGTAAAAGGATTCACAGGGATTCACATATCCTCGCCAAAATTACGGGACAATTGGTTTAGCCGTTTACGAATAAATTGGGTGTGACAGACAGACATGGAATCGATTCTAATAAGGCTTAGTTTCACACAAAACCGTAATTATAGCTTCCCGCACTTTATCGAAGATTTTGAAGAGTGTATTACATGCCTTTGGCGCTTATCTACCTTCTTATACTATAAAAAATTACGATGAATAACGCTAGTTTTCATTCATCTTTTAAAATATGATCAATTCGAACCAACTAGTTTTTATCGGAATTTAACTTCGAAATATTCAAAATACCATAAAATTATCAAAATGAATGTAAAAAAAAATATTTTATTAGATGGTTTTGAAAAAAAATTGTTATGAGAAGGAAAATAATCTGTGTCGAGTGATGAGTATGGTGAAGAGAATCACTAATTTTCTGTTAGAACAAGATGAACGGGTTCAAGCAGGCCGAACAAGTTATATTATGGTTTAACTGCAGTTTAAATTTAGATTTGAGAACTGGTATAAACCAGAATAACTCTATTCTGGAAGATTTATTGTTTTCAAATGTTTTGCGCATAATCATGGGATCCAGTTTAGAATTAAAATTTTGTTTATATAAAAACAATCTTTTCGAGTCCTCCCAGGTGAGCTTCAAAAACTGATGCAGTTAAAAGCTAGAGCTAAACATTTATTCGGAAAGTAACTTAGATATTAACCAAATTTTTCTTAATCAACTTTATATGAAGTCACCGTCAGAGACATAAATATTAATATCATAATAAAATGAATGAAAAACAAAAACAATTTTCGTGTGTTTTCACTTATCACAAATACCAAAGTGACTGCTGCAATAATGTCAAATAATAAGGTCCGAAAAGTCACTTATGTACATATGATAACGAATTTTTGTGCTGAGTGGTTTACAAGATTTGTATGTAATTAAATATATACAAAGTTCGTCTATATCGTACATTTCAATGGGAAACACATACGTGACATGAATATAAAATGACATTTGCTTCAATATATGCGTTAGCAACCCTCTGCAGATCTATATATTTACATATTGTAAATGCGCATGTATGTAATGAAAATCGCACGAGAGATGGAGTATGCATCATTTTGAAGTGAGAATGCTTTCTCAATTCTAATGATTAGACTTTGTAATTTATTGAGTCCAGAGTCCAGCTCAATTGTTATTTTGTACGCGTAATTAAAGCACGCAATTACAGCGTCCTAAATGTAAAATAATAATATAGCGCTTTTCTCAATTACAACGTAATGATTGAACGTAATTAATTTACTCGCTTTCAATGTTCTACAATATCCAGAAATATTGCCTTGAGTTGAAAAACAAAGATAAGTTGACCTTTGAATCGTTGGGGCTGCAGACGCAAATTAGTGCCGAAGTTAAGCCAAAATTCCAATTATGACTCGACTACGTACATATATTGCTAAGAACAGACATCCCGAGAAAACATTCAAATATTTCGGGAAAACTCTTCCAAGCTGAACTCATCATCAGTGCTACGTAGGCCGTTGAGTCTGACTGTATATATAAATAAATGTACAGTCACCATTTCCCTTATAAATTTCATTACGCTAGGTCACACATTTCATTATTAAAGAAAAGATGTTGTCAAAAGGCGTAAGTCACGGTTTTCCTGGAGAACGACTGAATTGACAAAAAGTAGGGAAAAATGGCTTCAAAAATTGGGCGAAACATACGAAATAGTTTTTCTCTGCGGTGGATTTGGCTTCCGAAAAGTTGCTGCTTAATTATCTGTCTGTTACAGACCATTCATATGGAAAAAGTTGGACATATCCCTACTACATTTTTAAGGTTTTGTTTCCAAAACAAAACCTTATTAAAATCGGTTCAATGTCTGTCTGTCTGTCAGAAGCACTTTTCTCAGAAACGGCTATACCGATTGACACGAAATTTGGTGAGAAGATGGAAACTGTGGACCCCCAGACCTGCAGTGAGTGATATTCTTCTAGGTTGAATTTAAGGGGGGGTCCCCATAGATGTAAAAGGGGGGTGTACAAATTTTTTCCACCGAATGTAGCCATGTGGGGTATCAAATGAAAGGTTTCGATTAGTACTTTTCGAAGTCGGTCTTAGTTTTGAGATTTGTTAAAAAGGCGGGGAGTGGGAGAGGTGGAAAGTGATGATTTCTTTAACGGACCCATTCTCAGAAACTACACAACCGAAAAATTTGAAAAAATTTCACGAAGTTGCCTCTGTATGGTGCCCAGGCCTCAAAATACTCTCCATATCGATATCTGTTATTAAGTAAATAACAGTATATTACCATATTTTTGGGGAAATTGAGTAAAACCCCTCTTAAGTTTATCCCAGAGTTATAAAAGTTGATAGTAGTATAAAATATAACATGAAGCATATGAGCATTTGATCGAAACCATACTATTAGTGACAAAGTTACCCTAGCTCAAAATTTACTCTCCCCTGTAAATTTACTGCAACTAAATATCAATATCACATTGAAGTGGGTAGTCAGACAAATACATAACGGGCTACGTACAAATGGAATAGTTCTACACTTAAATATACTCACAGAAGAAGCAAACAAAACCTTTCATACCTGAAGCGCCCAGCTTCCGGTTTCCCGACTTGTTAAAACAAATATTCTTCTTACTTCATGGCCTTTATCAATTCGCTTTTACACGCTGGCATTCGTATCTGTTAAAACATTTAGTATATAACCAATGTAGGTACTCGTTACTGGAATTCTTTTGATGGATGACTAGCACTCGTTAATATTCTTCGTCAATTCGTTCTTCTATAAAACAACATATTTTAAATACTATTAGTAATTCTAAGGTTTTTTCAAGAGATGCAGGCAATTATCATACATCTGCGACTGTGGGGTGGTCGAGCTTGTTGAGTGCAAGCTTCTCCATCTCGTTGCCTCGGATTTCAATCTTGGTTCATTCAGGATGCTTCGCCTTTGAGTTACCCTGTATCCTTATATTGGGCGGGCCTACCAGGGATGGAGCAGTCCAGGGTGCTTATTGGGGGATACGAACCCATGCGCACAAAGGATTGCCTAAACCTCACCAAAAAGAACCTCCGAATCATAGTGGGAATTCTCACTGGTCATTGTCGGCTGAACTACCACCTAGGGAAGCTAGGGATATCTACGGACACTGCCTGCAGGTTCTGTGAGGAGGAGGACGAAACCTCTATGCACGTCCTGGGACAGTGTCCAGCACTTGTGCAAAGTAGGTCGATACATCTGGGAGAACACTTAATACCAGATGCAAAGCTGAAACTTCTGGAAGTGGGGAACATACTAAAGTTCCTAACGGTCACTGGCCTGCTTGAGATACTATGATCAACAGGTACACTATAACCAGTAAAAGGGGCACAATAGTTCTTCAAGGACGCGGTGCGACTTTCCCTTAACAAAATAATAATAATACCCTGTATCCTGCTCCTGTTTATCACTTGCGCAGCATTAAGGGCGTTGATAATAAAACTCAAGAACATTATCATTGAAATCCATAAAAAATTAAAGGAAAAGAAAATAATACGAACAATGCTAATAAACATTGTATGGATACTTATGCTTCCCAAAGGAATGAAAAGAAAGCCTACCAGTTCCGATAGTAAATTTGAATGGACCATTTCAAGACAAATCTTATCGACGATTAAGAATGTATTTAATGTGCGAAGCCTGAAACCAATGTCCAAAGGTCTCATTAAAGAGAATTTCCTTTAAACTCCACAGGCAGGGCCTATCTACACTCAGAGGTAATATACTCGAGGAGAAGATAAACAAATTCATGACTTCTAAGTGATGGTCTCCTTTGATTACGAATTTATTTGGAATGTTTTCCAATATAACAGAATATGACGAAATAACACTCTCGTCGTATAATCAAATATTAAAAATATAACCCCAATTGTATTTACCTTTTGTCTTTATCAATTTGTCAACATATTGGAAACTAAATAAAAGTTTATTCAATGGATTGGAACTCTAAAGAGTTTAAAATCAATCCAAGAAGGAGGAAGGAAGAAGAATGAAAAGGAATGAAAAGCTTCAGTCTGATTGTGTGAAGACGATCATTGCGCCTCAAAGGGAAGCGACGTAGGTGTGGTCCCGCAGACTGCTCAATAGGACAGCTATCATAGTACCTGGCAGCCAGATATAAAATCCAACACCATATAAAATCCAAATCCAAAAAGGATGAGAAATAATTTAGGGACTGGTTCGAATAATCGCCGGAAGTGGTCTGATCTGGTGGCTGTTCTGAGTTGTGTCGGGGCCGATTCAACGTCTGAGCAGGGTCTCCCGAAGCTGCTTCGCATGCAGTCGGCTCGAGTAGCACCCCATGGATGGGGTACAGATTTTATGGTACAAAATATTTATCAATATACACCGTCGTACATAATATAAATCGGATCTATAGCCAGCCGAAGGAATCCCATATCAAAAGACAGAAGATCAATAACTTGCTTACCAACCCTCTACAAACTTATAACCTCCGATATTAGCGAAATGATTAATGCCCACGTCGAGGCCAACAAGATATCGGAAGGGAAGAGTGGCTTTCGTGTTCCATGCAGGGGCTGTAACGAATAACTTGCTTTGACTTGGTACCTGTAGGACAACAAAAAACCGAGACCAAAGAATTCTATTTACTTGTTCTATCGATTATGCGAAAGGGTTGACATCGTCCATTGTGCGTCTGTATTGCATATATCTGAAATAAGTGGCAACACCGGAAGCTGGGCGGTCGTCAAAAATGCCGCTTTAATTAGATTCAATCTGAGACCGCTTTGCATAGGGCGATCATTCAATTTTTGGACAAGTTGCTTGAGATCATTTGCCTAAAGCAGTATATATGGTGTTGGACATTGGATGTCCCGTATGATAGGGTCCATAACAAGCATAAAGAAGAGTGGTGAAAGGGTGTTTCCTTGATTAACCACGGCAGAGACACGAGTCGGTTTTGATACACCCGCCACACTTCCAGCTTTACTTGTCGGATCGTGGTAGAGTAATTTAACGAAGCGCACGAGTTCTTCTGGTACTGGGTATTGTCGTAGAGCTACCAGATGAGTTTGTGTGATACACGGTCAAACGCTTTCTCCAGATCCAGAAATGCAATGTAAAGAGGGCGACGCTACTTACCGTGTTTCTCCATGAGTAACCGCGCAGTGTGTGTTGCGTCAAGAGTTCCGCAATTCTTGACAAACTCGACTTGATTTACGGTTACTCGTCCCAAATTCGGTTCTGTAACCGGACCTGAAGGTAGTTTGGTAATTTGCTTGCGGAAGTGTATCTTTCGCGGCAACGTTTGCGCAAGCTAATTTCCGTTCTTGTCAGTAACGCAACGGAATTGTTCGATATACTGTGTGTGTTGGTGTTGGCTTTTGACAAGTCGATCCAGATCTCGCTCGCCATCCCGAGTGCCCAATTTATCGTAAAGGTCTTCGTAATGGACCGCTCGTGTGACAGCGAGCACCTTCTTGGCTTGTCGGTCGGCATTCTTATAAATTTGCCAATTGGCCAGCGTTTTATCATCGATAGCTACAAATTCAAAATGTTCCTCCATATACGTATTTCCAAACTTTCAGATATACATATGTACATATCGAAGACATAAATCTTATGCCATCTATTAACGCATACTGATATATACAATACACATACCTGCAGAAGTCTGTTTTGGTCCTAACTTTGATGTGGAGGTCGCCAATGCTATGTCTGCCATACGGCTCGTGATGACCTTTGCGGATGGCTTGGATTCGACACTTGTTTAGTCCAAACTCCATCCGAATATCACGGCTGAACATGTCTACTACTCCAAACAGACTACTAAGGTGTGTCGTCAGCACCAGCATACAACCTGATGTCATCTAAGTACATCAAGTGTGTCAGTTCGCACTAAGCACGTAGGCCATACTTTATTGAAAAACTATGCCCTCTAGCATCATTCAGTAGCCATGAAAGGAGGTCCAGTGCCATGTAAAATCAAAGAATTCCTCTGGAAGATGCCCCTCCGTATATGAAATATCGGGACCCTCAGATGAAGGACCCTCCCATAACTGTCACTAAAAACTTTTCTATGGTAGATCTCTTCGATCACTCAAACCAATCTGCATCTGCAATCTGACAGCCGCAACTGCACCACAAAACACAAGTGATTTAAGTTGCAACAGCGCCATATCAGCACACAGTCGAGATGCAAACTCATCATTGATTTGAGATAGAATTCTTGGAGTTGCTGGAGGTGCATAGAACCTAGGAATACCTGGTCTATGCAAAGGATCCATTTCCAAGAATTCTATACACGTTCGTTGGCATTCGTCCCGAACCTCAACGGAAATCTCAGCTGGACGGCGTGGTGTTGTTGATACCGCCGCTTTTGCCCCCATCGACTCTCGATCACCAGTTTCCGCGGTGACCTCAAGTCGAACACGCTCCCTGATGATGGCCGGGATTGGGTCGCTGCGAGTTATAAAGCGGTACTGGTTTGAGACTCGCTGCACAGTCACATGCGCGAATTGCGGGAAACGCCCGACAATTCTCAGGTGCAATAAGGGGCGGTAAGATGTTGTATCCGCCTCCGCCGCTATTTCATAGTAGGAGCGGATGATGAAGAGATTCATTTCCTCAGTTCATTTTATCCGCTCCCTACGCGAACCTGCTGAATTGTTCGCCACAGATTGTGGCGAAACAGCTGCAGCAGGTGGAGCAACGCTCCTGGTCATCGTGGCGGTTTTATATTTAAGTGCCAAGTGTGATGATAGCTTCCTCTCTTAGTAATCTGCAAGACTGCAAAGTTGCTGCAGTTTCCTCACCTACCCCCTGAGACGCTACGTATTTCACTATTAGACAGAACATAAAATAAATTACATACTTGCAGTAGTTTCAAGGTACACATGGTCCAGGTGTTTTTCTGTTTAAGATAAGATATATGTTCAACGTAACTCCGAATATTTAGAAACATTATACGCAAATTTCCATTATCTATAAAATTATCATTATCTTTGTTGTGTTTAGAAAGAGAACTTAGTTATACGCTGCGAAATTTTAGTTTATTTTTCTAGGATTCGCGTATATATTATATAAAGAGCACATTGAATCAATTCTACTTCAAATGGTTTCTGAGTCACCTCCAGCTCCGTCGAGAGAGGTGAGATTCCCCGCGGATGGAACTCTCCCGTTGGCCCGGAGTAGAGAAAAGTTGCCTTAATTAATTAAATGAATTATGCAATTCCAGAAAGGCCCGCATGCTTTTTACCTCGGGCCTGGTTTTTCCTTCGAAAGACCTTAGTGTCATCATATATGCGAATAATAAATGCCATCATATTAGTGCTCCCTACTTTGCTTCACTACTTTGATTATTTTGGACAATTATTACTCACTTTTGTTATTCATAATGAGCACCAAACCGATGGTACTTTCCCAGAATTGGGTCAATACCTACCAACGTCTATTCCTGGCTTAATAGCCTCTTTCCACGTTCTGGCATGAACAGGGACAACATTAATAGCCAGGACATCAAAATTTAATGCTTTTGGTTGGATAAGTATGTTTCGGGCATGCATTTCACCTATCTCCAGTCAATTAGTTTAATGACATTGATTGTTGGAAATGATAAGGACATTTCTTTCTGGGTTTTTTAATGCCTTCTTCATGAGAGTTTTGTAGTCAATATGGTCTGGTAGTATTAATAAAGTTATTGCTCTCTACATGTTAACGATGCGTATAGATATAAATGTTAAATTTAGTCATCTTATCTCTATAGTATCTACAATAATTTTTCAGTAGAATATTCAGTTAATATTTCTTATACTTTGCTTTTGCCTAATTATCAGGTAAAGATTTTACAAGTTGCTGGCAGTATTACGATATGTTATTTTAGAAAGAAAGCATAGCCCTTGTTATGTAATAAAAAAACACATAAAAATCGGTTTATTGTCTGTTTGTGAATGGAAGATATGAAAAGAGACAACAAGTTTTCTAGTCATATAGTCATGAAGGATTGTGATGAACAAAGGTAACTATAGGTAATGATGGCCAACATTTTTTTTAGACTTGAGAAAAGCCAGGATGGGTAAGCACTCAAGGCTGTGCCTCACTTTATCCGGCGTTGGGGTAAATAAACCAGGAAAACATTTCATCTCCTATTGCTACCTATCCTTGGTGAGCAAAAGGGCCACTAAAATATTTTTTTTTTCAGCGGCTCAGCTTTGACGAATGCAGCCCTCCATAACACCTATAAGAGGGAAATGGATGCCCCAATAACCGCCGCTAACAGATGTCCTGGAGATGAAGCATCAACAAATGATCTTCACAACCACCTGAAGAATGTTATTATTGATACGCCTACAAACATATCCCAGCCACAAGAAAAGTCGGAACGGCTGGTTCGACGATGAATGTAAGCTAGGAAATGAACGGAAAAATGCTGCATACCGAGTAATGTTGCATTCGCAAAGGCTTATCACGAACTCCGTCGAGCGGAGAAGCGACTTCACAGACAAAAAAAGGAATCCTGGAAGAACCAACAACTTGAAAAGTACAGGGAGCAACCGCATCATACGCGGAAGCTTTATCAACAAGTCAGCAGGATGAAGCCTTATACACGTCGATGCTCATCCTGTTGATTTCCGACAGAATGGGCATTTTAGAGCGATGGGTTGAATATTTTGATGAACAAAGTTGGAGGTCCCGCCAACAGAAGACGATGGACAAATGCTGCCCCCACCAAGCATAGAAGAAACAGTCCGTGCAATCCATCGGCTAAAAACCATATGTCACCAAGAGCCGATGGAATTACAGCCGAATTGGTTAAATATGGAGGCGACCAATTACACCCAGTGGTTTATCGACTTATATTCAAAGTATGGGACAGTGAATCAATGCTTGACGAATGACAGCGGGGCATTATCTGTTCCATACATAAAAAGGGAGATATCACGCAGTGCAGGAATTATAGAGGTATCATGTTGTTGAGTATGGATAGCCCCGTATGCCCAGAACATCATTGGCCCATACCAAAGAGGCTTCACTCCAGGCAAATCAGCAACAGATCAGATTTTCTCTCTGCGGCGAGCGATGGAAAAACTGTTGGAATATGGACATCAGTTGCACCATTTATTGATCGACTTTAAAGCCACCTATGATAGCATAGCCAGGGTAAAACTGTACGCGGCCTTGAAAGAATTCGGTATCCCCACGAAATTGATAAGACTGACTAGGCTGACCCTGACCAATGTGTGAGGTCAGATAAAAGCAGCAGGATCACTCTCAAGACCATTCAACATCAAGAACGATCTAAGACAAGGGGATACCCTATCATGCGTCTTTAACCTGGCCCTGGATAAAGTGATTCGCGATGCGATGTCAATGCGAGAAGCACTATCCTCTTCAAGTCCACCCAACTACTGGCCCACGCTGACGATATTGACATCATGAGAAGAACAACTCGAAATGTACAGTCTACCTTTATCCAGCTCGCGCAGGTGGCGCGAGATCTTAGGCTGCACATAACTGAAGGTAAGACGAAGTACAGGGTGGCAACGTCAACGCCAAAATCAAAACCGAAAGAACGAACAACATCGAATCGCACTGGTCAAACGAAAATATTGAAGCTAGGAGACTACAACTTTGAGGCCATTGAAAATTCCTCCTACCTAGGGTCGAAAATCACAACCGATAATAACTATGACGATGAAATCCGCACATGATTGTTGGCTTCCAACAGAGCCTATTTCAGCTTACAAAAACTGTTTCGCTGGAAACGTCTAACCATAGGGTCAAAATTCTGACTATACAAGACTGCGATCTTGCGAGTCCTTATGTATTCCTCGGAAACATGGATTCTTACCAAAAAAAACTCCGAACTCTTGGCTGCGTTCGAGAGAAGAAACCTCCGAGGATTTTTTGGCTCCCTACATGAGGATGGACAATTCCGTAGTCTACATAACGACGAAATTTATGAGCGATACCACGTGGTGGATAAAATCCGGCTCCGGAAAGTCTATAAGGGTAATATCTATGGTAGAAAAAGAAGACGAGGCAGACCCTGCCTGAGATGGAGCGATAGCGTAGGTCAGGACGCCAGACAGACAGATATTAAGGTAGGCCAACACCGGATACTGGCTGTTGCGCCGTTGATGATGATGGTCCACTGCTCAAAACTCACATTTTCTATTAGAGGATAAGTATGTACGTTTGCGTTTCATTGTGGTCTTAACTTTTTGTAAAGCTCTACAGTATTTACTCACTTTCGTATTTTCGATGGCGCAGTAGTCAAATTTGGACCTGGACCTGCTTGATATATCACTTCCAATTAGGAAAAGCGCCCTTATCCGCTTATTCGATGCGACCGATCAACTCGAGTTTCCGTCGCATGAATAAAATCTATACCTGTGGTTCATCAAATAGGTGTCCTTACCTTTCCGAAGAACACATTGACCATGTGAAAACCCTATCAACTTTTGCATTTTCTTGACAGCATCCTCAAAGAACGGTTAACTTTGTACCCGTAGCCTGGCTCTTCTCCGCAGCTTCGGAAATGCGAATTGTGGGGTATGCCGAGTCTGGCATCATGGTCCGTTATAGGCCAGTGCCCCGTTCAGACCGCCGTAATCGTGTATGCATTTGCACGGGTCTGGCACAAGAGCTCTCACGATCTTGTTTTGTTATAGGTGGGCCTTCGCCATCTGTGGCACGAGGCCGCTAAATAGAGTAGATTCCATCCTTAAAAGTCATCAACAGGACACAGACTGTAGTGACCGAAGGGTTACCGCTCATTTTCCTCTATGTTTCCTATGACCGGCAACTTAGAGGAGGGTGATCTTGAGTGTGCTACCCGGACTGTGCTACGCATTTCTGCGCTGTCCCACCCCATGTCGCCACTGAGTAAAAGGCCTTAATAGTTGCTTGGCTTCTCAGTCAGAAAGGCTATCTTACGCTTGGGGTTTTGATAATGCTCCACCCATTGATAGGCCTCCAGTATCGCCAATACTTGGACTTGGAATAAACTCCCACACTCCAACACACGGTCAATCTTCCACTGGGCTCTGGTTGGAAAGTCCACCGTAAAGTAAAACTATTAAAAGAAACAGTTTTCGGTTTTACTGTTTCGGACACAACATGTGCCCTCCTTCAGTGCTGGTTTTGTACACAACAGGAGTACATAAAGAGCATCTGCCGGGCAGGACTGCAGAGCCCCGGTAGCACCTGCCTCCGCGGTTCTTTGAATCCCATTAACCTTCGTTCTACTGGAAGACATGCAGAAATATTGTTGGTATTATGGCTGGCCATAATTCATTAGCTGGAATTATGTTCAGAATAGGAATTCTACAAGATGATGCGTACCCTGTAATGAGGAAGTGGAATCCACGGAGCAACTCCTATATGACTGACCTGCTTATAGGAGCATCAGTCTTCAGATTTTTTAGTGCTGATATACTCCAGGTGGAGCAGATAATATCACATCCCCTAAGGGCATTCCTGCGATACATAAACGAATCTAGGATATTCCCTTAGACGGAGCGTCGAGTGCAATAGGCCACTACTGTTTGAGTGCTCCCAGTGTCTAGAATCAATAACCATTAGCTTCAAAGTAGAGTGTTGAATTTTCGAAAGACCTTTTCAAATAATTGGGAGCAGACTTAGGTCAAAATCGTTTCCCTTTACTTATCATTCAAATATCTTCATTGTTAATAGGATTAATAATTAGCTAGTCTTTCTCGTTGAATCTCATGAAGATGCTATTCTACATTATCATACGTATTGCAAATTAACTCTAAAAATAATAGACTCTATTAATAATAATAATAATAATCGTTGGCACAACAATCCATATTGGATCAGGGCCTTGAAGTGTGTTAGAGCACTTCATTCAAGACCGTAACGGTACACTACAGAGCACTGTAGGAGGCAATGTGGTCAGCATTACGCTCGCCCGAGATTATTACCCCGATTTGACTCAGGTACTCATTCACAGCTGAGTCGACTGGTATCCGACGTCAAATCACGATACAAATCCCACTGCCGCCAGCGAGATTTGAGCCGCGATCTTCCGTACGACAGCCTTATACTCTAACCACTCAGCTATCCGGATCTATTAATAAGTTGGGTTATATATCGGCGTATAAAATTCAGCAATGTCAGGCATGTGCTGAATGAATGAAAGCTTAATTTTACATTCAATGACCTAGCTGCTGCTTCCAAAACCATTGTGACTAACGGGATAACGTCGAATAAAATTTCGTATGATAATCTTTTTTGGAACTTAAGTGGTGATGATAATACTGAATGTAAGTCCGCATATTTGCGCTATAATAGTTTTTTCATTGTCAATGGACATGCATAAATTGTATTATTGATGATGATCGTTTTGGGTGAGAGGGAAATGTACGGAAAGTTAATAATTCGTGACTGATATAATATTGTCTAGTTTTCAGAAAGGTTTTTACTGCAATAATAAGAAAGAGTTGTGTTATATTAAAAACCGCTTTTTATGCTCTAATATTATTTTGTGCAGTGAAAATAAGTCGGAAACCGGAAATTGGTTAATTGAATTGAGAAATGTTTCTGGGCCCTTTGTATGCATGCATAAATTTCGGGGCAGCATGGCAGTGCGATGGTTGAACGGGTAGAGCGTCAGGAGCTCAATCTCTCTTCTCTGGGTTTGAATCCCAGTCGTCATGAGTGTCTGCATTCGTCCTGTGTTTGTCTCGCTGTTGTGGGCTTATCAGTTTTATAGCGTCAAGTGTGATGATTGTGAAACTGAAGTACAGTCTGACTGTTAACACATTATGCTTAGACGCACTGTTCCATACAATCTTCTGGTACTGCATTATTACATACTCTTTCTTAGCTTATTCTGTAGTCAAGGATAAATTGGTTTCCTACAATGAACTTCCAACTAATTACAATTAAATATATTAATTTTATTTATTTGATATTATTCAATTTATTTAGAGAAAAGTAACAAATATTTTGTATTTGAGACGTCCTTTTTCGGGCTTCCAGTTGAATAGTTTCACACGCTTTAAGTCTTTACTCTTCGACACCCTAACTTGTAATTTAAACTAAAGATTCGTCCAAAAAGTACTAACCAATGTATTGTTATTAATAAGTATAACCATTATTATCATCTACGAAGGAACTAAGAAACTTTACTAAATTTATATAAAACAAGTACGCTTCACGCTAGGAGTTCAATATTATTAGGAAATATGAAGAAGAAGTTAACCTACAACAGATACCGCGCACGGTTGTTGCCAGCCAACAGAGCCTATTTCAGTTTACAAAAACTATTCCGCTCGAAACGTCTCACCATAGGGTCAAAGCTCTTACTGTACAAGACTATGATCTTGCCAGTCCTCATGTATTCCTCGGAAACTTGGGTTCTTAGCAAGAAAAATTGCGAACTCTTAACCGCGTTCGAGAGACGAATCCTCTGAAGAATATTTGGCCCCTTACATGAGGATGGACGATTCTGTAGCCTACACAATGACCAAATCTATAAGCGATACCATGACCGTCCGGTTGTAGATAAAATCCGGCTCAATAGGTTACGGTGGGCAGGTCACTTAATCCGTATGGATGAGGATGATCCCACCCGGAAAGTCTATAAGGGCAATATCTATGGTAGAAAAAGAAGACGAGGCAGACCCTGCCTAAGATGGAGCGATGGCGTAGGTCAGGACGCCAGACAGATTTTAGGAATATCGAATTGGTGGACCTCGGCTCAAAACCGAGATGCCTGGAGTTCGTTATTAAGGCAAGCCTAGACCGGATACCGGTTGTTGCGCCGTTGATGATGATGATGAGATACAAACAAGTCGGAATATCGGAAGCTGGTGCTTCCGGTATAAAGGTTTTCTGTTCATCTTATGTTAGAAATTTTCTACGACCATTCGTATATGGCTAAGAACCCAAAATATGCCTTCATATTTTATTCAAATTACAAGATTTAGGTACATATTACATACATAGATATTATACTCACCCTAAACAAACAAATATTGCCTATTACCGAACACTATACTTATACATGCACGTATATAAATTGATCGTACACATATTTCTGATTTACTTGGTGCACAAAAGCATACATATGTACATATACAGTACGTACATTGAATACCACTGGTTTAATGTGCATTGTCCCAAAGCTTGATTAGCACATACATATCCCGAGTAATTGATATTGATACAATGATTAAAACAATAAAACGACATGTTTTCCTGTGATCCCCCATTCATATCAGCTCACTTTGTTGTGGTATTCCCGAATTGATATGTTATGATGATGTCATACGCGTTTTAGAATGCACGAAATATACATAAAATGTTAAAGTTTCACTTTCTTTAATTTTGTTAATAATATTTGGGTTTCCTTTAAACTTCCAAAAGTTGTGCCTTATTTTATCCCTTATATCACTACCAAATTTTGTACTTCTAGCATGAGAATTTGAGAGCTGAATGGCACGTCCGCATGATAACAGCTTATTTTTCCCTTTTTAGCTTTTTTAAAGTTTTGTTTGCCAAACAAAACCTTATTAAAATCACTTCAATGGCTGTCTGTCTGTCTGTTACACGCACTTTTCTCGGAAATGGCTACATCGATCGACACGAAATTTGATGAGAAGGTGGGAACTGTGAATGCCCAGACATGCATGAGTAACATCTTCCAACGTTGATATTAAGAGGGT
Organism: Hermetia illucens; assembly: GCF_905115235.1. Classification (NCBI taxonomy): domain Eukaryota; kingdom Metazoa; phylum Arthropoda; class Insecta; order Diptera; family Stratiomyidae; genus Hermetia; species Hermetia illucens. Next base: position 90,674,289 of record NC_051849.1, on the reverse strand, counting down.
AGGAGGGTGCTCATACATACAAAAGGAGGGTTTAAAAGTTTTTCTCACCGAATGTAGTCAATGAAAGATCTTGATTAGTACTTTTCGAACCCGGTCTTGGTTTTGACATTTGTGGGAAAGGCGGGAGGTGGGAGGGGTCGAAAGTAATGCTTTTGTTAACGGACCCATTCTCAGAAACTACCCAACCAAAAAATCGAAAAAAAATCATGAAGCTACCTCTACACAGTGTCCAGGTCTCGAAATAGTCTCCATATCGACATCTGCTCAAATTAAGTTAATAATAGTATAATATATTACTATATTTTTGGGGAATTGTTTATCCTAGAATTATAAAACTAAAATAAGTAAAGTTGTAGTAATACAGATTATAGTATGGAGCATGTTATCCCCAAGTCTGATCAAAATTGTACTATTAATAACAAAGTTACAGTAGCTCAAAGTTGAATTTACCGTGTAAATTTACTGCAACTAAATATCAATATCACGCTAAAGTGAGTAGTCTCACATGCTGATACATATACATAACGGGCTATGTATAAATGGAATTGTTCTGAACTCAAATATTCTCACTGAAGGAACAAACAAAACTTTCCAAGCTTCCGGTTTCCCGACTTGTTAGTTATTTATATATCATCATCAACGACGCGAACAACCGGTATCCGGTCTAGGCCTGCCTTAATAAGGAACTCTAGACATCCCGGTTTTGCGCCGAGGTCCACCAATTCGATATCCCTAGAAGCTGTCTGGCATCCCTGACCTACGCCATCGCTCCGTCTTAGGCAGGGTCTGCCTCGTCTTCTTTTTCTACCATAGATATTGCCCTTATAGACTTTCCGGGTGGGATCATCCTCATCCATACGGATTAAGTGACCCGCCCACCGTAACCTATTGAGCCGGATTTTATCCACAACCGGACGGTCATGGTATCGCTCATAGATTTCGTCATTGTGTAGGCTACGGAATCGTCCATCCTCATGTAGGGGGCCAAAAATTCTTCGGTGGATTCTTCTCTCGAACGCGGCTAAGAGTTCGCAATTTTTCTTGCTAAGAACCCAAGTTTCCGAGGAATACATGAGGACTGGCAAGATCATAGTCTTGTACAGTAAGAGCTTTGACCCTGTGGTGAGACGTTTCGAGCGGAACAGTTTTTGTAAGCCTAAATGGGCTCTGTTGGCTGACAACAACCGTGCGCGGATTTCATCATCGTAGCTGTTATCGGTTGTGATTTTCGACCCTAGATAGGAGAAATTGTCAACGGTCTCAAAGTTGTATTCTCCTATCCTTATTCTTCTTCGTGTTTGTGTTTGACCAGTGCGGTTTGATATTGTTGGTTGATTCGTCTTCCGTGCTGACGTTGCCACCATATATTTTGTCTTGCCTTCATTGATGTGCAGCCCAAGATCTCGCGCCAGTCTCCGCCTGCTCGATCTGGATGAAGGCAGTTTGTACGTCTCGGGTTGTTCTTGCCATGATGTCGATATTGTCAACATAGGCCAGTAGTTGCGTGGACTTGAAGAGGATCGTACCTCTTGCATTTATCTCAGCATCACGGATCACTTTCTCGAGGGCCAGGTTAAAGAGGACGCATGATAGGGCATCCCCTTGTCGTAGACCGCTGTTGATGTCGAATGGTCTTGAGAGTGATCCTGCTGCTTTTATCTGGCCTCGCACATTGGTCAGGGTCAGCCTAGTCAGTCTTATTATCATAATTTCGTCGGGATACCGAATTCTCTCATGGCCGGGTACAGTTTTACCCTGGCAATGCTATCATAGGCGGCTTTAAAGTCGATGAACAGATGGTGCAACTGTTGTCCACATTCCAACAGTTTTTCCATCGCTTGCCGCAGAGTGAAAATCTGATCTGTTGCTGATTTGCTTGGAGTGAAGCCTCTTTGGTATGGGCCAATGATGTTTTGGGCGTATGGGGCTTTCCGGCCTAGCAAGATAGAAGAGAATATCTTATAGATGGTACTCAGCAACATGATACGTCTATAATTGCTGCACTGTGTGATATCTCCCTTTTTATGTATGAGACAGATAATGCCTCGTTGCCAATTGTCAGGCATTGATTCGCTGTCCTATACCTTGAGCACAAGTTGATGAACCACTTGGTGTAACTGATTGCCTCGGCTGTAATTCCATCGGCTCCTGGCGACTTATGATTAGTTATTTATATATCAGTATCAATTATTTGAAACAGACTGTACATGTATATCTCAAGCAAACTTGTGATATATTTTGACTTTAGTACCAGCGATATTCAATTTACGTACATAAATGTACGTTTGGTTCTCAATACAGAGAAAGAATTTGAGTGTACTTGCAAACCGTTACACACAAGGTTATAAGAAACTTTTTAATTAGGTGCATCCCATTTTTCCATATATGTAAAGGTTAGTCACGTTTTCAAAAAGTTGCTAATTTACTATTATCAAATTTATTTAAGCAGATATCGGAATGATTATTTTCCAAAAATGAGTCGTGTCTCACTTTAAGTTTGTACATTTTAAGCCGTTACTCGCGCATAAGGCGGAAACCGAAGATCAGGTTTTCCGGTAAGAACGATTTTGTGTATTTCTTTTATAAAAGCAACACAACCGAATGGCGCGGACATTTAAATACTTGCAAGAAATGGTTTTTTGTTGTCTCGTTTATACCAAGCAAATCAGTCCATCAGTCAACTTTTGTTGGGTTGACTTATGACAGGCTGATGGAATACTGATCGTGTAAGGTCAGCCATAGAAAGATATGCCATCGCTTTAAAGCCGGTTATCAAATGTGTCCGGATGGCTCAAGTGGTTTGATCGCTGAGCTGTCAAATCTCACTGGTGGCAAAGGGGTTTGCTTTCGTGATTGAAAATCCAATACCAGTCGACTCAGCTTTGAATAAGTACCTCAGTCAAATCAGGGTAATAATCTCGGGCGAGCGCAATGTTGACAACATTGCCCATAACCATGACCATAAATTACCACCTGACGTGGCATGGTGATTAAAGAAAGTATCTGTATTGCATGAAGTCACGAGGGGAAGCGCACAAAGGAAACCCCAAGTGCAGAGGGCGTGGTCACGCTTCGTGAAGTGATGCTTTGCGACGGCTCTGAGGGATGACGAATGACAAAGTGGGTTTAGTTTTAGTGGTTGAGAATCTGTGCCCTTTTATAATGTCCTCCTTCTGCCATAAAAAATAAAAAAAAACAACCAGACAGACAAACAGTCAGTGAACACATTTTTGAAAACCTTATGATTTTCAAAAACATTAAAAATAACTACGCATATGCATCATCCGAACCGTTCCAATCCCATTATAACAACATAATTTTATACGGTATACAATTGGTGGCTCAGAAAAAAACTATTATTAAAACTACTGTATCAAAGAAATTTTGATAACGAAAGAATGTTCTTAGTTCTATTGTAACAGTTTTAACAACAGTTGCAGACATACTGCTCCTGGAACTTTAAATTTTGAACCCCCAGTTTCATACCTTGAATTAAGATGAAAACAGGATCAATTATAATAACATAGTTTCAACTATTTTATTTGACAACCCTTATAAACATAATTGTTAAAAATGTAATAATACCAATTTTTGACAGGTATATTAGTAATGCGGCCTTGAAGGAATCGTTAAATCGTCAAGAGCAATGTCCCGAAGTGTTTACACTCACTCGCTCACTCATGGCTGGTGTAATTTTCCTCATTATGAAACCAACAAAATAGAGATTTATTATTCGATATTGTGTGGAAGTTTATTATTTGTTGACTTCCATACAGCCCCTACCAGCTTCTACAGAGACACTCCCCTTTATTGTCAACTTTTACATCATTTTCCCAAATAACATTACTTCTAAATAATATTTATGTAAACAAATTACTAGAAACAAATTTATTGTTACTACACACATGAGATTATACCCAAGGCTATAATATAGTACATACACATATGTATTATATGTTGTATCTCTCCAACGCGCAAATCTTTCGTATGGTATCATGTATTCGATAGAGACTAAACACTGCATTTTAATATTAAATATGTGATTGAATGCCGTAGAATTAATGCATTCTATTCTTCTAAACTGTCTAAGTAATTCCAACTGAATAACAAAATAGTTAATAGTAAAATCAAACAATGGTGCTTTGAAATGACAATACAATGAAATAGCAATGGTTTCAGAACGCAACAGTCCTTTAACTTGGATTTTCTGACCATTGATCTTTTCACTAGTGGAACCGCTGGACCCTAAAATCTGTTGGAATAATTAAAATTCAATGATTATGTGCAAACGATACATGTTTATAAAAATGTTTATCAAATGAAAATGTGGACTTTTTATTTTTAATTGAAAAAATTGACAATTCCAATTCACAATACACATTTGATGTCTTCGCGTAAATTCTCACGAAAAGCTTGGCTAAACTTCATTAATTACAGTGGGTTACATAACACATAACTTTCCAGTTTTATGGCCTATGTCAAGACTTGTATTTTTTACTCTTAAACTAAGAGTGTAGTAGTAAATTTCCAAAACGCACCAATGTAATATTATTAATTTTACTTGAGCAGTTATCTGCCTGGGCTATGGTTTTTTTAGTCAGTCATCGCTGGATGTTTCGAATTAACTTCCCAGCTATTTACAGTCCTGTAGCAGTGTCCTAAAATAGATTTAATGCCCGAAAACGACCACATTTGTGAACTTTTCTCAAAATATGGTCATATGGAGTGTCAATTACAGATTTCCATAAAACCCTATGTGGGGCATAGTGCTTGAAGCATACTTGCGCGTCATTGCTGTAGGTATCTGGCAAGCAGCTTCAACAGTTTCCACAAATTTCCGGGAAGCTTGCTTTCCTTCTTCGCTGTTCTACGCCATATAGTTTTAAGGCGACCTACTCGCCAGCCATTCCGGAATAGTGGGTTGTATTGCTTAGCATAACCCGCCTTCCTTAACATGTGATCTCATTTGCTTTCTAATCAACACGTCCACGGTACATCTAATAATTACACTCAATGGACCAGATTTGCAAATGTATGTTTTTCCCAGCACATTATAGGCACTAAACTACATGTAGCCACTGCTTTTTGGTTTTGACCATGAGATTGTGTGGATGTCCCCTATTGAGTGAATAAAAAATATTAATTAATGCTCTTAGAAACCGGAGGAAATATCTCCAAAGCGTTTCTTTTGGCTGTAGCTGAAGCTATTTTTGAATTTTCAATTAGAGGGGAGGAAGAGGTCCTCCATATAATAATAATCGTCGGCGCAACAATTCATATTGGATCAGGGCCTTGAAGTGTGTTAGAGCACTTCATTCAAGACCGAGTCGACTGGTATCCGACGTCAAATCACGATACAAATCCCACTGCCCACGGACACCCTCCCTATTAAACCCCACAGAAAAATTGAGCCGGTCCCCCGGAGGGTAGGGGGCAAGAAGAGTATGTAGGAAGGATAGGAAACTCCTCTTTGTTTGATCCGTTAAAGGACTACGGCGGTAGATACAGCCTTTAAAAGTTATGGCAGCCCAATTAGGGGTTAATTTCATATCATTAGTAGGTTTATTCGTGGCGCCGATAATTGTCTTACCAGTAAGTTGCAACTCTGTATGCGTAGGCGACAACTGCAAATTTTTAGCGAGTGTAGGAAGGGGCTTTTTTTCTTCTCTTATACCCCTTTTCTCTTGCGAGGATGGAGTGAGGTTGGCAAATAAGAATTTATCATGTTATCAAAATAGTATTTTTTGAAAAGCAATCATTTTTAGGGGGGGGGGGGGGGGTTACTGATGCAATTTTTTTAACGAGAAGCCCTTCTTCTTTAATCACCTTCCTACCACCCTTCGAGGGTTGCATACAAAATTAAACCCTATCGTTTTTGCATTAAAATTATCCCACTTTTTGACGCTATAACTTTTCAAGGGGGAAATATCGCGACGATACTCGCTAGAAAGGATGGACTTTCCTCTTTCTCCTATGTACACTATTCTCTCGCCCTCCGGGAATAGGTTTAAAAATTGAATTCGAACTTTACCATGCTGAGTTTTCGTCGAGCTTGACGCGGGAAACATCGCCTTTCTCTGGAAATGGGGTTGGAAATTATCCCTTTAGTGGTACTAGGAAAAAAATGTCGAAACTTCGAAAGCGACCATTCAGGACCAAGGATGATTCTTTGAGAATATAAAACAATTAGGTCATTAGAAATGTATATTGTCCAAGAGGCAGAGACGAGGACAAAGACGGCAACTTTTTATTTCTCAAAAGTTTATTTTCATTTATAAAATAATTTACGCAAAAATTACAAATATCAATTGAGATAAGTATTTCACTCAGTCCTACTTTTGATGCAATTGGTTCACGGAGGAATTTATTTATTTCATGTATGCCGATTTGCTCCTGCACGCGAAACAATTTCTTTTTACGGTAAATACGTTTGAACGAAAATGGGAGACGTATTTTTGCAGGCATGGCGCCTTTAAAAAACCAAAGTCATCACTTTAAATAATTTTCCATCATTGTAACTACTTGCGATGACGGCGCAATTGTTAAGGAGCTAGAACGTGAACAGAAAACACTAAAATACATACGTATTATAATTACGCTGCCCTATGCTACGCCTCCAATGTGCAAAGTTTACGCTTTTTTGCGCTTACACTTCATTGGATAATACACGCTACGATGCGCTACGCTTTTAACCTGCAATCGGGATTAAGTCAGAATACCTCGATGGTAAGGCGCAAACAAGAATTGATGAATGCTTGAAGCTTATGAGAAACATTGGTGGTCACTTTCCTTGCATTACTCCATATAATAGCACAGGGAAGACGCTGGTGCGGAACAGCCTCAATTGTTTAGTCAGTCCACCTCCACTTACCTGTTTATCCACATCGAGAACCATGACTCAGTGAGAGAGAGAATGCGGATATCACCAGCGTAGTCGGGATATTGCAAGAAATTGAAAAACGGCAGGAGAAAGTTGGCAAGTTGCAGTCCAGTCAGGATATTCGAAAATCACAAGAAGTGATCAGTCAGAAGGTGACTAAAGAGGAGCCAAACCGAGAAGCAGTGGACCATGGAGAGGTCATAAGTGAAGGTGTAAAATGGCAGGAGGAGGCCATGCGAGAAGATACGAAACAGGAAAAAGAAATTGGTAAGCAGGTTGGGCATATCTGGCAGGACCGTGCAAAGCCGGAGGAGATGACTATTGGAGAAGTGATATGTTGGCAGACGGAAAGTGTGAAGTGGCGAAAAGCGATTGAGAAGAACTTGTTACCTTGAAGGACAGAGGTAGAATCTAACAACAGTGTACAATTCGCTTAGTGTCTTGAAAGCAATGGTCCGCCAAGTTCAAATAGACACGGAAAAGGCAAGAGTTTTGGGATAATTACTGTGAAGAAAGCGAAATGATAAATAAAATGAATTGAAAAGTAACAAGGACACAGGAGTGGGTATCGTGGAACGATACAGCAGTGTTTATCGTTTGAATGGCACGGCAGAGAAAAAGCTGACTTTCGAGCAAGTATGGCAAGGCTCTGAAAAAGTAGTAAAAGTGAAGGTAGCAATTAGTTGGGAGGAGCAGTACCAGAGACGAAATTCGATTGAATTAATGGTGAAAATTTGGATGGCTAAGGAATCTGGAATCTTCTGCAAGTGAGAAGATACCTATTTAACGTTTCCGTAAACGAATGTTGCGGAGCCGTACAAATGTTGATTGTTGCGTTACGAGCAAGAGGCATTATTTTGGAACATCATGAAGTAGTAACCAGTGAGATGCTGATATGTGAACTTGGAACCGCCATTCGAATGGGATTTTATAATTGAAGCAAAGCCGTTATCAGGACGCAGCACCTTCCGGGGCCAACTAGTATTTTTCCACAGCCCAAGAAGGAAGATAAGCGAAAGTCACCTTCGAAACTGAAAGGACTACGGGGAGATAGTTATGGGAAAGTACGGGAGATAGTTAGGACGCTATTAACTAAATTAGGCGAAGTGGACAAAGTCGGACGGAAATAGAATTCCGAATGGGCGAATATTTAGTTAGGATAATTGTTAACAGATGACTCTAATGCCGGAAAGGAGATCTTGTCAGAGGCGCAAAGTAATTTCCTAGTGAAGTGTTTGCATACCTTTCTGGAATGTTCCGCGGGCCGGAGGTCCGCCCACGGGGTCAGTCTAGTTCTAGAGTTAGAATAGATTGCGTCAGTTATGAATACGCCTCGAATTGAACCAGTTAAGGAATTGTTCTATAATTAATTGTGCAGTACGGTTATAAAAGGAAATGTAAAATAAACGCTTATATTGAAGTTATAGAACGGGGTTTTGTCTAGTGCTACGCAATCCAGTAATACGAGTCTATGTAAAGCAAATAGTAACTAGAGACGAAACTACATAAAGCGAAGTACATAACAGTATCCTTCCCCATTAGATTGGAAGAAACCAAATTCGCGTCAACTAGAAGTTGGCTTTTCTCAATACAAAAGTACAGTGCCATAAGCATGGCAAGAGGGAGAGGTATACTCTCCAGACCCCTACAATTTCACTTCGCTTAGGCCCAGAATTTCCAGCCTATATCACCGTTCCAGTTGGAGAAATGGAGCATTCTGAGAGCCCTCGATACGGTTATCGAGGAACGTGCTTATATTTGAGAAAGCAATTATAACCTGTCTTTGATAGCCAAGGGTTGTAGCCATGAAATTAGTCCCTGTCCGAGTCGTTGTTGACATTTCGGTAGCAATATAATTTATATATATACATATCTGTATCCATTTAGTCGTCTTTTACGAGAGCAGAGAATACTTTGAATATATTCTTAAAACTCAACTGACAGGTCGGAAGTATTGAAAGTGCTTAATTAGTACTTTTCGGAACTAGCGTAAGCTTTAATACCTGTTGAGAAAAAGGGAAGTTACAGCTTAAGTTTTAGGAACCTCGAAGTGTGTGGTAATGGATGCCATTTTAAAAACGTATCTCGCGAAAAATATATTCTATTCTAATATAATTTTAAATAAAGATAATAAAAATATACTGCACACTACGTTATTTAAAATGGTATTTCATAAAGTACATGCAGCACGATTTTCAAAGTAAAATTTGTTACATTTTTCTTTGCAAATAAGCCCTGAAGGACTTCTTCTGTAGTATTAATCTTCTGGCATTGGCTTGTCCTCTAATACTAAATTTGAAACCTCAGATTATTTGCTTACTGAAGAATATTTAACCTTGGTGGTATATTATTTGAAGGCTAGTACAATTTTGCTTTTGCAGATTAGTGTGAACTTCGTTGATTTGTAGCTTCCAACAAATATTGCAAATGCGTCTCCATTTGCGGTTAGCTTCTTGTGATTTTCTATCATCACTTTTTTGCATACATGTATAAAACAATACTCATTTTGGGGCCATTCTAATACTAATTCCGTGTTTGCATTCATGTTTTTCAGGAAATTCATTCAAGGTGGCCAATATATGAAGAAAAATCGAATTGACGGTAAAGTAGTTATAATAACCGGATGCAATACTGGGATTGGCAAAGAAACCGCCAAGGAGTTGGCTAAACGAGGAGGTAAAATTTATATGGCATGTCGAGATCCTAAGCGCTGTGAGGAAGCTCGATTAGAAATCATCGATAAAACCAAGAACACGAATATTTTCAATAGAACGCTAGATCTGTCGTCGTTGGAGTCAGTTAGGAAATTTGCAGCTAAGTAGGTTGAATTCTGATGTGCGAAATTGCTAATTTACTTCGATTCAGAAAACACATGCATTTTTATTTTTCAGGTTCAAAGAAGAGGAATCAAGACTAGACATTTTGATAAACAACGCAGGGATCATGGCTTGCCCAAAGGGTCTCACAAAAGATGGCTTCGAACTGCAGATTGGTGTGAATCACATGGGACACTTCTTGTTGACAAACCTTTTGCTGGACCGTTTGAAAGAATCCGCACCAAGTCGCATCGTTGTTCTCTCCAGCCATGCTTACATGACCGGAAAAATCAACAAAGCTGATCTAAACAGTGAAAAGTCGTACAACAAAGTTGCTGCCTATTCACAAAGCAAACTTGCAAACATATTATTCACACGCTATTTGAGCAAAAAATTGGAAGGTACAGGTGTTGTCGTAAATTGTTGTCACCCAGGGGTTGTTAAGACTGAGCTCGGTCGGCACATCGTCTCCGGTGTATGGAAGTATGTTGAAATAATTTTTTATCAAGTATGTCATAACTGAACACCATCATTTTTAGGAATATTACCTCACCACTGATGTCTTGCTTCTTTAAAACTGCGAAATCTGGAGCACAGACTTCTATCAAGTTAGCTATTGATCCAGATATGGAGAAGGTTTCCGGAAATTATTACAGTGATTGCATTAAATTCCCAACACTGAACCGAACTAAAGACGATAGTACAGCAGAATGGCTATGGAAAGTAAGTGAAGAATGGACTGGTTTGGCCCCGAAAACCGAGAAATCGACAATTGAAATAGATATTAGCAGTGAGGGGAAAGTGGTTGAAAAGACAAAATAATTTAACGAATTTGCAATGCTAATTTTGTTCAATGGTTTATTGGCGGCATTCAATTGTAATGTGTTACTCCCGACGCGATTTGTAACGACAATTTGTCTTAATTATTTTATTTTGTTGATAAGAATAAATAGTTAGGAACTTAAGGTGTTTTGTTTTAATTAGAATAAAATTACTCATTATTTGGAGGGGCGGTTCTATTAAATATGTGTAAAGGAGGTGTAAACTGAGAGGAGTTGCGGAAAGGCTAGGTTATGCTTTTTATATCTCACTGAATAGAGAGTAGTACATCAGCACCAAAAATCTGTCGTCCGATGATCCATTGGCTTCCGTCTTTTCGCAACAGGAGGGCACGTACCATTTTCCAATGCTTCTATTCTTCCTGCTGTTCAACAGGATCAACTTTGCAGTATGTTTGTGTATCGTGATTTTAGCCGCCGAATTTAGACTCTACTCTGCCAGTTGTTCTTGTGGAAACTTGCAACCAGTGTTTGATAGTAACATTTGCTACTGCTACCGACACTTAAGCCCTTGGTTCCGGAATGTGGGAACGTCAACTCTGTTTTCTAAGGCTTTCGATATTTCATTTCTTTTTACGCCACATCGACCAGGTACCCAGCGTAGTTACTTCAGTACAAACTGCCATATATTTTTGGTCTATGTGAATTTTCTATACGCTTGAGGCTAACTTTATATTTGCTAGATTGCTAGATGGGGATTCGAGATTCAGAAGAACTAGATTCAGTTCTCTAATAACTACTACTACTACTACTATATATGGTGTCCCGTTGACGATGGTAGAAATTTGAAGGGGATATATTACCACTCGATTGAGGGAAATTGTTCTGTAGAAAGGCCACTCTCTCTTTTACCGTTGAACAGTTATACTGTTTTTCATGAAAAGTGTCAAAAAGCTTGACTTGCCCAAGAAAATCACAATTTTCCACTTTCAGATTTGGTATCATTTTTAGAAATTTCAAAAAATTTTATATAATATAATATTATATATTCATCTAAATTTCAGTTGCTCCATTATATTAGCTGCCATTCGAAAGCTAAAAATAAGGGACTTAATTATGAAAAATTTACGAATATTATACGTAACCGTAACCGTAAGGAAATTAGCTTAAATACGTTAAGGTTTTACAGCCTATTCCGGGTCTTGGCCTTCAGGATGCCCTTCCTCCCATCGATCGCGTCCTCTAAATTTAGCTGCCTTGCATCAAATGCTGAGAAATGAAGTCGATTCCAAAATAAGGGGAGGGGATATATCTATTGTCCAAAATCCAGGGACATTTAGTGGCAGATACGGATACTTCAGGTACTCTATCAGTAATCAGCCCTGCAGCAGTGGCGCTAATTTTTTGTACAGTCTCAACAAATGGTACATAGAACGAATAATTGTAAATATGTTTTTACATATACTCTATATTGTGTTAAATTCTTCTGTAAATTTTGGAAACAATTGATTTAGCACTTTTTATTTAAAAAATTCCCGAAAAAGTAACTACATTTGGAACTTTTACATTAGGATAGCCTCTTAAGGGGGTCATCCCGTGTGTAGGCCGTTCTTTTTGCGTTTATTTAGAAATTTTTTGTGAAGGTTTACGGACCGTACAAATATGTTCTGAATAAGTTTCAAAGAATTTCGTTGGATAAATTTTGGCCGATTTTCAACATGCGGTTTCGAGAAAAACGCATTTAAAAAGTAGAATGCGATGTTTGGCCATAAAATCTTAACTGACTAATAATCTGCTATACCTAGTCCATAAACCTTAGGATTCTTGAGGAAGCACATGTATAGTATTGGCTTCAATTCTTGTCTTTTTAGCGAAGTCATTCAAACATCATTCGGACCGATAAATACGAGCTTTATTACGGCGATCGACATACATCTGGCATGTGACCTATCACATGTTCAACACTATAATTTCGAACGACTCCGAATATCAAAAAATCACTTTACCCATATATTCTACACTATATCTAGATACAACTGATGCCAAAAAAAAAATCGATTTCGCGGATCCGACACACGGGATGACCCCCATAATTCGTAATATTCGTAAATTTCTCATAAATATCATAAAATAACAGCTCTACTACCAAACTCTATCTCCACCTCCACGTGGTGACCGCTGGGAGCTCTTTCTTAACGAAAACCTGCAGACGGAGAAGGATGAAGGCGAGTCTCCGGCGCCTAAAAACGGAACAAATTGTACCAACTGGTCCTCCAGGTTGGGGGTTGGGTAGGGCTGACAACCCTACACGGAAAACAACTTGTTACGAAGCCACAACAGGAGCCTCGGACAGCACGGATTTTAAAACGACGGACCCGGCAACGAACACGGAATAACGATTTGCGCATTTTCTCATGGAACGTGCGCTCCCTGTACAGATATGAAGCTGATGAGCAGCTAGCCGATACCCTGTCCCAATATAGGGCTGATATAACAGCGTTGCAAGAAATGCGAATGACAGGGACCGGTTTCCTGGAGAAGAGCCACTACACCATATATTACAGCGGTCATCCAGTAAACCATGTGCTCGGAGTAGGTTTCTTAGTCAGCCAAAAAATGAAACCTGCTGTTATCGGCTTTGAAAACATAAGCGAACGGCTATGCACTCTGCGCTTGCGAGGCAAGTTTGGAAATATAAGCCTGATCAACGTTCACGCCCCTACAGAGGAGATTGCAGAGTCGGAGAAGGATACCTTCTACGAGGCAGTAGAACCAACCCTCGAAGCCTGTCCCAGATATGATATCAAAATCATACTTGGGGATTTTAACAGCCAAGTAGGGAAGGAGCCCGTATTCAGGCGATACGTTGGCTCCCATAGCTTACACGAAAATACAAATGATAACGGACTGCGGACTATTCAATTAGCAGGGTCACACGAAATGGTTGTTGGAAGTACCTGGTTTGCGCGGAAAGCGGTCCACAAACATACGTGGGCCTCTCCAGACGGGACCACTTCCAACCAAATTCACCACGTGTTGATCGAACGCCGCCACCTCTCAGCCTTGATGAATGTCAGAACATATAGGAGGGCCAATATAGACTCGGATCACTATCTCGTTGGCATGGTGCTCCGAGCTCGAATAACAATACCACCTAGAATCCCCTCTGACAATCAGCTGAGAGTGAACACTGAAGCCATCCACAACACAACCCTCCGCGACACCTATAAGAGGGAAATGGATGCCGCAATATCTAAAGTCAACAGAGGACCTGGAGATGAAGCATCAACAAATGATCTTCACAATCACCTGAAGAACTTTATCATGGATACGGCCACAAACATACTTGGCCCCAGCCGCAAAAGGAGTCGGAACGGCTGGTTTGACGATGAATGTAAGCTAGCAACGGAACGGAAGAATGCCGCATACCGAGTAATGTTGCATTCTCAAAGAACGCGGGCACGCGCAGAGACTTACCACGAACTCCGTCGAGCGGAGAAGCGACTTAACAGACGGAAAAAGGAAGCCTGGGAGAACCAACAAGTCTGTGAACTAGAAAAGTACAGGGAGCAACCGCACCAGGCGCGGAAGTTTTACCAACAAGTCAGCAGGATGAAACCTTATACACCTCGATGCTCATCCTCCCGAGACAAAGAGGGAAATCTGATTTCTGACAGAATGGGCATATTAGAGCGATGGGTTGAGTACTTCGATGAGCTACTGAACAACCAGAACATCGGCGAGTTGGAGGTCCCGCCAACTGAAGACGACGGACAAATACTGCCACCACCAAGTTTAGGAGAAACAGTCCGTGCAATTCATAGGCTAAAAAATCATAAGTCGCCAGGAGCCGATGGAATTACAGCCGAATTAGTTAAATATGGAGGCGACCAGTTACACCAAGTGGTTCATCAACTTGTGCTCAAGGTATGGGACAGCGAATCAATGCCTGACGACTGGCAAAGAGGCATTATCTGTCTCATACATAAAAAGGGAGATATCACACAGTGCAGCAATTATAGAGGTATTACGTTGCTGAGTACCATCTATAAGATATTCTCCACTATCTTGCTAGGCCGGATAGCCCCATACACCCAGAACATCATTGGCCCATACCAAAGAGGCTTCACTCCAGGCAAATCAGCGACAGATCAGATTTTCTCTCTGCGGCAAGCGATGGAATAACTGTTGGAATATGGACAACAGTTGCGCCATCTGTTCATCGACTTTAAAGCCGCCTATGATAGCATAGCCAGGGTAAAACTGTACACGGCCATGAGAGAATTCGGTATCCCGACGAAATTAATAAGACTGACTAGGCTGACCCTGACCAATGTGCGAGGCCAGATAAACGCAGCAGGATCACTCTCAAGACCATTCGACATTAACAACGGTCTACGACAAGGGGATGCCCTATCATGCGTCCTCTTTAACCTGGCCCTCGAGAAAGTGATCCGTGATGTCGAGGTAAATGCAAGAGGTACGATCCTCTTTAAGTCCACCCAACTACTGGCCTATGCTGACGATATCGATATCATGGGAAGAACCACCCGAGATGTACAAACTGCCTTCATCCAGATCGAGCAGGCGGCGCGAGATCTTGGGCTGCACATCAATGAAGGCAAGACAAAATATATGGTGGCAACGTCAGCACCGAAGACGAATCAACCAACAACATCAAACCGCACTGGTCAAACACGAAGAAGAATAAGGATAGGAGAATACAACTTTGAGACCGTTGACAATTTCTCCTATCTAGGGTCGAAAATCACAACCGATAACAACTACGATGATGAAATCCGCGCACGGTTGTTGTCAGCCAACAGAGCCTATTTCAGCTTACAAAGACTGTTCCGCTCGAAACGTCTCACCATAGGGTCAAAGCTCTTACTGTACAAGACTATGATCTTGCCAGTCCTCATGTATTCCTCGGAAACTTGGGTTCTTAGCAAGAAAAATTGCGAACTCTTGGCCGCGTTCGAGAGAAGAATCCTCCGAAGAATTTTTGGCCCCCTACATGAGGATGGACGATTCCGTAGCCTACACAATGACGAAATCTATGAGCAATACCATGACCGTCCGGTTGTGGATAAAATCCGGCTCAATAGATTACGGTGGGCGGGTCACGTAATCCGTAAGATGGAGCGATGGCGTGGGTCAGGACGCCAGATAGCTTTTAGGGATATCGAATTGGTGGACCTCGGCGCAAAACCGGGATGCCTGGAGTTCCTTATTAAGGCAGGCCTAGACCGGATACCGGTTGTTGCGCCGTTGATGATGATGATGATCATAAAATAATGGTCTTATTATTTTTACATATCATTTGAAAGATAACAAGCAAAGCAACTTTTGTCGGTAGATTTGAGGTAGATTCCAAGTCTGTGATTTTAAATGTTCCGCTAGTTACAGAAGAAAAAGCTTCTATATTTGAATATCATCGTAATTGAATTAATTTAAGGGAAGTTTACACAAGGAACCGAATAAGTCAAAGCATTGTCATCTTCGTATTTTCTTCGTATTTTTCTTAATATCTTGCTTGCTTCTTAAACCATCTTCAATATTAAAATACCAATTAGGTGGGTGAGATTATATGTAAAACGAAATTAAAAGAATCAGCCAGATGTTTCTTTGAACAATAATTTATACCGAATACTGCCTTTGTTCTGCTCATCAATATTCCGCTAACAGCTGCATGAATGATTATATGGATATAAATGCAGTAAAAGTGTTAGGATGAAACTGGAGAAGACAATCAAAGGCCGACCCAAACAACGATAACTTGATATTCTAGGTAGTGATTTGTATTCCGGCTAAGCCTATAACCAAAAAAATGGCGAATTCGGTCTAGACGAAGCGACTCCGCTACCGAACGGAACAAAGATTAAAGAAAAGTATGAAGAAGAACTACAAACGATCCTCATTATACTTTAGATCAATGCAGGAAAATTATGATAATTTCCTCCCTACAGTATGTAAGTAACATTATTCATAAAAAAAATCGGTTATGGGTTGTTGTCCCATACTATGAAGATTTTTGAACGTATTCTTGACTGTATTCGCGATATCGTTCAAATAATCGTGAATCAACTCCGGTTTGTCAAGAACTCTGGAACTACTGAAGCAATACACACTGCGCGGTCACTCATGTAGAAACACCATGAGAAGCATCGTCCTATTGGCATTGCATTTCTGGATCTAGAAACCGTGTGGCTCTACTAATCTAGTATGCTCTCCGGGAATACACAGTGCCAAAAGAACAGGTGCACTGGGTTAAATTGCTCTACCACGATTCGAAAAGTAAAGTTCGAAGTATGGCGACATATTAAAACCACTTCGTGTCTCCGTCGGTGTTCAAGGAAGCGTTCTGTCATCACTCCTCTTTAATCTTGTTGAATGTCCCATGTGAGAGTGCTCATATGCACACGGGACACTCAGCTTCCTGCACCCTATAAAGCTGATCTCGAGCAACTTGTTCAAAAATGGAATGATTGCCTTATGCAACACTGGCTCAGATTGAATCCGAATAAAACATAATTTTCGGCGACAGATCCTAATGAAGCAGGCACTATCACTGTCAGCGACCTACCTACCCAGTGTTCTTTGTGATCGACGTATCAACGAACATCTTAAATCGAAAATTTACCGCAGTCTTGTCGGCCCTGTCGCCTTCGATGGTTCTGAGTATTGGTGGACTATATGAGGATATCCGGAACGGATACATCAATCGTGGAAAAATTGCAAGAGGCGTCTTCAATGGTACCCTCAAGTGTCTGAACATCGAAGTCGATGAGAAACGACCAAAGGTCTGCCGAAACAACGATGATGGTTTGTTATGCTGGATGGTGATTTGATAGTTTCGCGACTGTATCCAAATGAGGCTTTTCATCATCATCATCAACGGCCTAAAAGCTGTCTGGCGTCCGCTCCATCTTAGGCAGAATCTGCCCCTTTTTTTTTTTTACCATAGATATTGCCCTTATAGGCTTTTCCTGCTGGATCATCCTCGTCCATCGGATTAAGTGACCCGCCCACCGTAACCTATTGAGCCGGATTTTATCCACAACCTGACGGTCATGGTATTTCTCATAGATTTCGTCGTTATGTAGGCTATGGAATCGTCCATCCTCATGTAGGGGGGCCAAAAATTCTTCGCAGGACTCTTCTCTTTGGCAAAATTGAGGAGCCGACCAAGATGAGACGACCCCACTTCTGAACGGGGGAAAGGCTGAAAAACAATTAAGTACCTTAAACGTCATTATGCTCCATGCACGAAGGAAGTTACAGAATATTGCAGTGGTCTTTGAATGACAGATTTTGAAAGAAACTTATCGATAAGAGTTGTGTAGAGGCGAAGTTGTCAACATCAGAAATACCATAAATAATTGAAGCATCTTTGTCTTATTCATTGATACAAATACCATCTTTCTTGAATTCCGAATTGGTTAAATTAGTCTTGGTGGAATATTCTATATTTTGCGCCGATATAATTTAAGCAAACTTATATGCAAAGACACCGATTTATTGCTTCTGCTACATATATTGTTTGATATACTTATTTAGTTTTATGAGGTTACACAAAAACGTTTATACCTGAAGTATCTAGTTTCCGTTTTCCCGACTTGTTTTAAATATCGAAATTTTTTTTTTCCAAAAACTCCTCTACTCTGAATTTCTAGTTTTTAGCAAGAAAAAATATGAACTTTCAGTCGTATTCGAGAGGAGAATCCTTCGAAGAACTTCTGGCCCCCTACACGAGTTTGGACGACTTCATAAATTATATAATGGCGAAATTTATTATCGTTCATATATTTCGCCATTTCGCCACGACCGTCTGCTTGTAGAGCTCAAGAGGTTGCGGTGGGCGGGTTACTTAATCCGTATGGATGAGAATGATCCAGCCCAGAAAATCTATAAGGGAAATATTTATGATAAGAAAATAAGACTTAATTCATATGGAGCGATGATGTAGGCCAGGACGCCAGACAGGAATATCGAATTGATGGACCTCGGCGAAAAACAGGCACAGACCAGATACCGGTTGGTGCGCCGTTGATGATGAAGTAGGTCGACTGCGCTCCTCTAAAGCGACCTGGTGCTGATCGTTGACGATAACCGATGAAAGTTCGAAAATGGAATGAATGCTGCCTAGATGAAAAGGTGTAATTTACAAAATTCAAGTTGAACTGTACCATATATCTCTTTGGGACTGGATCTACGATGAGCGCCTTCTTAGTCAACGGCGTGCGGCCCAGAACTTAGTGATTTTAGTATCTGGTGTCGGTGATGAACCATCCCGTAGATTACTTCATGTATCAGCACAACTTGGATGAAGTGCAATCCTCAACTGGTGTTCTTTGAGACCGATGTATCAATGAACGCCTCAAAACCAAAATCTATGATAGCATCGTTTGCTCTGTCGTCATATATAGATTTGACCGCTGTACAACTAGTGAAGATAGTCTACGATGCCTCGCGGTTACACAGACGAATATATGTTGGATTAGTGGTATAACTCGCTATGATCACGGCAGAAGTGAGGACATTGTGTTTGATATCGTCTTGCATCCTCTCCACAAAACGGAGAGAGAAACGCATTCGATAAAGTTATTATCTCAGTCATGCTGATTACGAAGTGATGGGAGCTGATCACTTCGTAATTTACGCATTACACGTTGGACAGGATATTGCCCGACAAATCGACTAGAGCGCCATGGGCTTTGCGATGCATCATCAAAGGTCTATACTGATGCTATCTACATACTGAGTAATTACTCCTTCATCAATAAGTGTGCGGTTTGTAGCATCGAAGTCCAAGGTAGCCCCGCTGAAAACACAGTCCATATTGCAACCATGCATTGGTTGGAAAAGAAACTACGCATCCTGCGATCCTACAAAAATGGACATTAGCAAAGTTATTAACTCAAAGAGCACACCTTCAAACACTACATGGGGGTGGACAAATAATTTTGACCACCTTACAATTGATTCACTGGATAATAGGAGGAAGTGGGAAAGGAAAATGATCACTAGATCCAGAGAACAATTAATGCCAGTCTTACCTCGCTATAAAATGGAACGGAGGGCGTGGAAATTCATACTTATCTCCACTTTGATGAGCTCGGAGAAGTCGGTGTCCATGAAGTGCCATCTCCACAGATCTCTACGAAACGATTGGACAACTCTTAAACCTAGAAGAATTTAACACACTGTCTGCGCAAATAGAGGCTTGCCTGAATTCACGGTCACTTACAGAAATCAATAGTGATCAAACACATGCTTCAGCTTTAATTCTGGGGATTTTCTCCTCGTGGACAACTCATTTGAGTTGCGAAATGAATCCAGTGAGACAAGTAAAACTCTTATAAAGAGGTGGAAATTAGTACAATCCATGAAGCATTCATTCTGGTCCCAATGGAGTCAAGAGTATTTGTCTCATCGTCAGCCTGGTAGGAAGAGCATCCAGTTTAAGACCCGGGCGGCCCTTGGTGGCCGGAGTGAAAGAGCATTGAATGGTAAATTTCAATTATTGCAATTCTCACAACTCAATGCATATTTACGGAGCAATAAACTTAATAATATCTAGTATCTGTATAGTACATATACTTGCTCACAGAATTACAAAATTTGTATTTTTTAAAAAACGTAGTTAGCGTAGTAAGCAAAATTATTCTATAAATATCTGCGAATAAATAATTACTAGTCAGTTGGGAATTCCAACCCTTAACTTCGAGTCGTCTTGTGAGGCTGCGAGACGTTCCCCATTTCCGCCGGAACGAGATAAAGAAAAAAAATAACCAATGGACCTTTTAAGAATTTTCGTTAACTGCCCTCTTATGTTATAATCATCATCAACATCAACAACGGCGCAACAACCGGTATCCGGCCTAGGCCTGCCTTAATAAGGAACTCTAGACATCCCGGTTTTGCGCCGAGATCCACCAATTCGATATCCTTAAAAGCTCTCTGGCGTCCTGACCTACGCCATCGCTCCATCTTAGGCAGGGTCTGCCTCGTCTTCTTTTTCTACCATAGATATTGCCCTTATAGACTTTCCGGGCTGGATCATCCTCATCCATACGGATTAAGTGACCCGCCCACCGTAATCTATTGAGCCGGATTTTATCCACAACCGGACGGTCATGGTATCGCTCATAGATTTCGTCGTTATGTAGGCTGCGGAATCGTCCATCCTCATCTAGGGGGTCAAAAATTCTTCGGAGGTTTCTTCTCTTGAACGCGGCTAAGAGTTCGCAATTCTTCTTCCTAAGAATCCAATTCTCCGAGGAATACATGAGGACTGGCAAGATCATTGTCTTGTACAGTAAGAGCTTTGACCCTGTGGTGAGACGTTTCGACAGTTTTTGTAAGCTGAAATAGGCTCTGTTGGCTGCCAGCAACCGTGCGCGGATTTCATCATCTTAGCTGTTGTCGGTTGTGATTTTCGACCCTAGATAGGAGAAATTATGTTATAATAGAGGCTATAATGGTGAGCAACGATCTTGTTGTCCCGATTTGGATCGTGTTTTTGTGTAAATGTCTTTGCGGTGGCCACTGGAGATGAGCAACTCATGAGTGAGTCGACTCAATTGTGCTACTCAGTTCAGTGATGCACGTGAGTGACTCATCACAAGAGAGGCCAGCCGAAAACATCGAACCGCCTTAATTGATGCGATAGCACATCAGCACATTCTCAACGGCACAATTAGCACGCTAACACCCGCTCCAGCGAGATGTGAGTCGATTTAATTGGTGAGGCGATATTGGATGGCATATTGATGAGGTGTACTGTGTGCATAGTGGATGCACTTCTGTTTTGTAAATTTAGCAAATATGACTATTGCATGTATGTATATTTACAGAGCAATCTTGTACTGTGCACTTTGTTTATTGAAGCGATCATGTTAAGGCTTTGGATAAAAACAATTATGTATAAAGTGAAATGTGGTATGAGCAAAATATGCACAAACATGGAATGAAGCAATTTTAATATGAGTATTCATAGATTCGACAGGTAATATATCTCAGAGCAATCTACATACCGTTTTCCCTTTAAATGAAATTCAATCTCAAACGTAAAGTTTGTATTTAACCAGAAATCTCAATATACAGGGTGCGGCAGCATAACTTCCTTTTTTCAAAACTCAATAAAAACTATTGTATGCATCGGAAAATATTTATTTATTTTTTATAATGTGTGTGTGTCTAAAGTTTTTATTTACATTGTTTTGAAGATCAAATCTGTTAGGTGACGTCCCCCATTCTCCATACATTGCGTAAACCGATTTCTGGCGTTTGTCATGACTTTTCTTAGCATAGCAGGTGTTATGTTGGCAATTTCTTCTTGGATGTTGGTCTTCAAATCTTGTAGGGTTCTTGGACGGTTCACATAAACACGGGATTTCAAAAAACCCCATAGAAAAAAATCACAAGGGGACAGATCGGGAGAGCGTGCCGGCCATTCCAAATCGCCTCTAATTGAGATAAGGCGCTCTGGAAAGTGTTCTCTCAAAACAGCCGTCGATGCTCTTGAAGTGTGTGCTGTTGCACCGTCTTGTTGGAACCAAGTGTCCCTCAAATCCAAATTTTCTAGCCGTGGGAAAAAAAAATTCTGTAGCATGTTTACATACCGGTCCGTATTCACTGTCACTGTAACCTCATTTTCCTCAAAAAACCAGGGACCAATAATTCCAGCTGAGGAAATTGCACACCACACTGTGACTTTGGGTGATTGCAAAGGCTTTTGATACAATTCTCGAGGGTTGGTGTCAGCCCAGTAGCGCATGTTTTGTTTGTTAACCGACCCACACAAATGAAGATGGGCTTCATCCCTAAAAAAACAATAGCACCCTCGGGAACGACATCAAGAAGAAGCTCACACGCGTTCATCCGAGAATTGAAGTCACGTTCTGAAAGTTCCTGCACTATCGCCATCTTATAGGGATGAAAATGAAGATCATCACGAAGAATTCTTCTCACAGAACGATCGGATAGTCCAAGGGCAGATGCGTGTTTGCGCGCAGAACGCCGTGACGATCGCAACATTGACGCTCTCACTGCTTCAATGTTCTCAGGTGATCTAACGGGCCGAGGGACTCCAGTTCTTCCTTTTGTCGCACTTGCAGTTTGTCTGAATGTAGTGACCCATGTAACAATTGATTTACGGTCTGGGACGGGAGCCAACGGGGCTAAATTAAAGCGATTCCGAAATGCATGCTGTGTTGCAATAACCGAACATCCGCTTGAAAAGTAAACCTCAACGGCAAAGGCACGCTCCTCACTATTCCAACGCATGATGGCGACTGAACCGTGTCGGGACAAAACTTTACAGTATCCCCTCTTGAACGAGACCACTAGCGCTCCACTATGACCTCAACTAACTGAGTGGCGTGCATTTTAAAAAAGGAAGTTATGCTGCCGCACCCTGTATTAGCGAAATTCTCTGTTGTTGTGAAATATAGTTATATGGCATTTAATGGGTGTTATGAAGCCACCGGCACATTCGAGATAATCATCCCAGAGCAATCTGCATAATGTAGTAATAATTACGAATCAACCCTTATCAAGTTATCGTATGCACACAAGCCTGTAGATCTGCCATTTTTTGTTATTTTTTCATTAAAGAAAATTTCACAAATACCTCACAATATGTAATAATCGATGCTGCAGTTTTTAAAGAAAGATTTACTAAGCTGTCAAAAAATTGACAAAATATCGTCATTTTACCCACTGCAACTGTGTATAACCTCTAAAAGGACGAAGGCTATAAAACGACTATACTCGAATAAAACTTCTTTTTTGAAATGGTTTTACTAAAAATATTTTTCACAATATTTTCGCCTTTTACATCGATTGATATAATTATTATCATTGCATCCCTATATGTACACAATCCTTACATAAAACTAATTTAAAATCAATATCACGTAAATTGAAACGAAGATCAGCTAGAAAAATAGCTTCTCGAATAACAAATATGTTTTATCCGCTTTAAGGTACATTCATTTTTACAAAAGGTTTATACCCCACTAAAAATTGAAAGAGTGAAACGATGTCGCCTGTATTGTTGCAATAATTTAAAAATGTTCTCCAAGGCTGAGTTCTATTGTTACTATTCCTCTTACTGTATTCTGATATCGTGAAAAAGTAACTAATACTAAATCTTATTTGCCTCGATAAAACCTCTAGTAAAGGTATATAATTTAAAAATAAAAAGTACATTTTGTGTAAAGCTCTATTGGTCTTTCTGCGTGCAGGATTTAACAAAAACTCAGTTTTCCGCAGAAAGCTGTATTAGCCCTTATGAATTTATATACATTTGCAGCATTAAAATATATTTTTAATTGAATTGGCTCAATTGGTCGAATAGCGCGAGTTCACTTATAAACATTTCCAAATGTTTACATTTTTGTACAAATAACTTCCCTAATTAAGTAGTGTTATGTTTTCATATTTCATAATTAAAAGTACCTAAACTAAACACTAGTTACTTCTACCCTAATGCCACATCCAGGCACATCATCACTATAAATCCTGCTATTGTACCCCATGTCGCCGTCACTCCATTTCCACTGAAATTACGTTTACTTTACGAATTCCTAACGAGAGTACTATGACATGACCACTTACCTGGCGTGAGCTTCGGGTAGAATGTCGTCTGCAACTATGTAAATCATGGCACCTGCTGCAAAGGATAATGCGTATGGTAAAATAATCGTGGCAAGAGTAACTGCTACGGCTCCTAATATTCCGAAGATTGGTTCAACCATTCCTGATAGTTGTCCATACCAAAAACTTCGCGGTAAACTGAAGCCGGCTGCATGCAAAGGCAAGCTCACTGCCAACCCTTCAGGAAAATTTTGTATCCCTATTCCGATAGCAAGGTTTCTGCACGAAAAAGATAAGTATGAGGGTTGAAAATATATCACCAGAAGCACTCAAAACGCTGCTAACGAGATTTGTAACTTACCTTGCTGCTTCAAATGTCGCCAATTTTGAATTACCTATCGCTCCGAAGCTCACTCCTACCGAAAGTCCTGTAAAAATGATGAGTCAACGTTACAAAGTGAATAAGGCTAGATAATTTACCTTCGGGAATATTGTGCACTGTAATTGCAACGACGAGCAGCATTATCCTTTTCCACTGTGCCATCGCATTCTGATGATCAATCGCTCTTTGATCTGTGTAAGTAGCTTGCTCGCGATCGTTGCTATTCTTTCGTCGTCTGCGTGACGTCGTCGTGCCATGCTGTACACTCAAGCAATCTGCAAAACTTTCCATTTTAATTGCTGTCGAACTTCCCGTGTTTTCAACTGAATTTCGTGCTATACAAAGTGCATGTGATTTATTTGTATGGTTTTATTAAATGGTAGAACAGCTCTCATCGGCGGTATAGCTTACCAAGACCATTTTTCTGGTTTTCCAAACTGTTGTTAATATCATCTGATGCAATTTCAGCTTTATCTTTATTCGTATGTGTGAGGGCTAAAAATATAAAAATATGTTATGGTTTTTTGTTTGTTTGATTTTGGCCATAAATTTGATTGACACTCCCTCGGTTAATGAATTTTTAAAGCCTCTAATCTTTTTCGAGCTTTTTTCAGAAAATTTAAAATTCGTGTAGATTTGCACAATAATTAGCGAATGAATGCTAATATCAACAAGAACTTGTTCTCAAGGGTGACCATCTAGAACTTTTCAATTCAATGAATACCGTACCTATCATCATGTGTGAATCGTTTAGTCCCAAATACGAAATTAGTTTGTCTGTGCCAAATACAAATATAGCTCCGAGAAGAAATCCCAATGCAACTGGAAAGTATGCATATTTGCCATCCTCGCCGTACATCCCCGAACCTTCGGCCATTTCAATAGCTGGCGCCAGAAGCGACCAAAATGAAGCAGCGATCATTACTCCGGCAGCGAACCCTAAGGCTGCATCCAGTGATTTCCGCTGAAAGACATTAAAAAGTTACTCAAATAAAGTGATAATATTCTCTCATGGTAATTAGCGATATATGCGACTGGAGTGAATATCCGTCAGGTTAAAGATAATGGTTTTGTACATAAACAAGAATTCATTCTTTGTTTACGTTTTTCCTCAAGTCTTTTACGAGGCTTTATTATAAAGTGATACAAGGTATTAAGTACTTAGTTCGTAGGGTGACCGAAAACGCATATGTGCCTTCATTTTAAATGTTTGAATGAAAATTTCCATTTGGATATACTTAGCATTAGTTTGCTAGAAACTACTTGCATTTTATCTAAACGAAGCTGATAGAGATTTTAGCGAACCTATCATGCTTATATGCTTGCTAGAGTTAAAGAAATGGTAAGAATTTGATGGTTCTACTACATGTAGTGTACATCATTTCGCAAATGCCTTGGAATTTATAGCGATATAAATGTCGAAAATGTAGGGTGAATTTTATTCCCGTTATCAAAAAAGTTGGCATTAGTTGCAGAACATTTCTTGCTGTTCAGGGTTGCGAAAATGAGTTCGTAAAGTGATGAGAGTGTTGGTTAGTATGGAATGTATGTATTCATTATTACACCAAAGGCATCCCTCATTGCACACATTTAATACACAAGGAGAAGGTTGACCGTGTCCAGTTGTTATTCTATTACATAGCAATATGCAAGATGTTTGCATTGTCCTTTTTGAGGTGCGGTGCTTGCTTGAACCGAATGAAATAATTAGATCAATCTGATATGGAATCAACGCTCGAAAAACTACATGAAGTGATATTTACTCGTTACTGAAAGCTAGCGTAGTTCACTAGAAGGTCCACAGAATGCATTAACTCGTCTGGTGGATGTTAATAATAAAAATGGCATTTTAGGGCGAGCAAAAACATTAGTTAGAGAATTTTTTGGATATTCCGGTAAAATAATTTTCGAAGCATATCACGACAGATGAACTTCAGTCGATTCATTCGGTTTAAATTTATTCGCAATTGTTCAATCACGTATTCCTACCAGTCTATATTGCTGTCAATTAGTTTCAATTGAAATTCTGAGCTTCTTGATGTTAGAGAGTCACTAAAAACTTTTCGGTTTTTTGTTCATATTTGGCTAATTATAGTCAATTCCTAAATTTGCTCCTGATTAATAATCACCACTGCATTAGAGATTTAGGAATTATCTGTAGAAAATAGCAACACTGGTAAATGATAAGATTCTGGAGCTGTACTCACCTGATTTCCTCGTAGAAATACAACCATCGCGGCTCCGGCCGCTGTAAGACCCCATGTTAACAGCGTACCAAGGAGGGCTTGCGTCACCGGTCCATATCCAACTATCATTGTTCAATTATAGTCCTTCAAATAGGACTCGTAACACACCAAATTTCACACTTTTTTTGAATTTCCGATGAGCTACCACCACGCGTTACTGGGCTCGGGAAGTAATTGCTTTACTTCACATGCAGGGCCAATATCTAAAACATCAAACACAATATATAATTGATACAAGCAGTTCAATACATTTAACAAGCGACTAATTAAAACTCCCGTACATTAAAGGCGAAAGAAAGACAGATCGCAGCTCGTCCTATATAAATGGTGTGCAGACTTCAACTGACTGTGCTACACAGTTTATGCAGGCAGTTTTAAAGTAAACGTCGACAGGCTTGAATCCAGAAGTTAATGTGTAGAACGTAGCACAAATAAATTAGCGTGTTGTGACGCTATGTAATCAGAGTGATGACTAAATAAGTTGCAGATGGAACAAAGATTTGCTTAAGGTTTTCTAATGACGAAAAGTGTTGATTTTGTGCGCTCGAAATTTTCTAAGTGATAATATATTAAACGCTGGTAGTGAAATATAGAAAGTGTAGTTTGATTGATGTGGATTATTTGCATCAACTTTATCAAACACGCTTGGTATCTGAAAATAGCCCAAAATGAACGTGCGTACTATCAAGGATTACTTATCTACAATCCGTCAAGTTGGCATAGCTGATAATACTTGCTAATTAGTGAGACTGACAAAATCACAGTAGATACGCAGGTATCTGAGAATGAATGAACGAATAAGTTTTCATTGAATCCAATTATAAAACGATATTCCAAAGAAAGTTCAATGTTATAGCTCAGATCTAGTACTATAGCATTTGCTATCAAAATAGAAACTGGTCTCGAAAACGTGAATTCATATATGAGATGTTCTATCGATTTGCGAAGAAATATTAGAAATGCCCGATCTGTAACAATAATAAAGTAATACACTAACCCAAACTAATATTCGTACATTATATTTTCGAAAAACATTTGGGAAATATGAAACATTATTTGTAAAATTTGTGTTGCCTAAATGATGCAAGTTTTTGTAGAAAAAATATCCGATTGTTCGTGTACACATTTTTTTTAAAGTTTGTGAAATTGACAAATTTATCAGTAATAAAAGCTACTTTTTTAATAGTTTTGCGATCTATTGAGAATACACCTGAAGCTGCTAACACTGTGCCCTTAAATCGATATACCTGTTGAAAAACACAATAATTGACCTTTCGCCGCACTAGTCCGATCCAATTAACTCAGAGATGCCATTACCTATTCTATAGAATTTCAGTTGAGTGTCGATAAAAGCATAGATTTTTTAAAGAAAAATGAAAGGAAATTTGAAGTCTCAAAAGATGAAGGGTCCAATTTGGGGAAGGCGCCGCACTTTGCATACAACTGTAGAATTTTTTGTTGCCACCCCTTCAAGGCTACGACAATTGACAATCGGAAATAGTTTATGATTGTTTTCTGGAATGTATACACGTTCCCCGACAACGGTGTTGAGGATCTTAGGAGTGGTCGCTTTTTCTAACTTCGACGAGGATTACGACAGTATAAGCTGGTCATCCTGGTCATCAGCGAAGTGAGATGGCGGGACCCTGGATAGTAATCCACTCCCTCTTTTCGTAGGGTAATTTTATACTTCAGAAATCTTGCTGGTTACATGAAAATTATACAGTGTTATGCACCATCGGGGACTTTTTATGACTAACTACACGTAGTTTAGGAAAGATTTCCTCAAGGTAATATTGTAATCATGATGTGTGATCTGACCCTCTAGGTAGCCTCTGACAATACTTTGCTCGTGCATATCATGGAGATTTACAGTTAAGATGAACATTTCCCATCGGTCCCTATAGTCTCTGTATAGGTGTTACTACCATTCATAAGCAAATCCCGGGAAACTGAATTTTTTTCAAATGAGTGAAAGGGGGGGGGGGGTGATCGTATGTTCAGTTGGTTTCTGTTCTAGGTGCTGCTATACTGGCCACCCTTCAGGTCATTGTGGAGCAATGTTCTCGTCATCAATTTCGACAGAAATTTCAACAGCATCAACAAAGAGTGTGTCTGAAATACTCTACATAAGATGGGTATTCAGGAGGAACTAATAGCTATCATCAGAGTGACATTTGATGATGCAAAATATCACGTGCTGCATGGAGAGAAAATCTCAGAGGAATGTAAAGTTGAAAGCGGAGTCTACTAGGAACATTTTCTGACCGATGGTTTTCTCTCATTATCGGTGACGCCTTTATGTTGGCTTGGTCGGAAGACGTGGAGGGGTTCAACGGACAATGTCGTTTTAAATAACATTTGTTTGATCTATTATTGAGACATCAAACCAACATTCTTAGATTGACAGGTCACCGCACTATTTCTATTTCCATGAATGGACAAAAGAACATTAAAGTAATCTTTCAATTTTTCAACCCTGGTAGCATTGTTGAACGGTTTGTACGAGTATAGTTAGGTAGGGTTTTTTCTTCTACCGGCGGTGAATATAGCTCGACGTATCAACATCGCTAAATTCGCCTCCGCTGTTTTGTGCAAAGTCCGAAAATGCAACTATCTCAACACAAATCAAGTTGAGACTGTCCCGCATCAGTATTCTCCTTGTGCTACTATACGGAAGTAGCATATGGAAAGTGACGGCCATTGTTACTCGGAACTCCCAAGCTTTGATCAACTCATGCCTGTGTCGTGTCATCGCAACATTCTGACTTGAGACAATAATAAATAAAGAACTTCATTCGCGTATAGGCTAGATGCTCGTGGCAACATTGGGGCATAGGTGTAGCTGATGCGCTATCTATCACATAGAGATTTATGACAATCTTATATAAATTCATAGCATTGGTTCCTTTGCAGAACGATTAGACGGGACCGTTTCAAGATTTTTTGCTTGGATATTGACAAAAAATCCACTTTTCTTCCTTCTTCTGGGGATTCGATTAAGACGCATTTCATTTCAGCAATGGTTGGTTACAATTTTGACATTTTTCACAACCCAATTTATGTGATATTGTTGATACTTTTTGGAATCACAGTTGATTTTTTTATTAATTTTGATGGGGTTTAATTGGAACTTCCATCCAACAATGATTAAACGTTACATATTCATTTTTTTACTGTTTCTCATTTATCCTTGCCTTTTACATCGAAATCAAAGGAAATTACTACTTTCAATAGCTTAATTTTAATATACAACCAAACCGTCAAGCACTATTGAAAAAAATGTGATGTCTGTCTGTTTGTTACATGCAATTTCCTGGGATACGCTTACACTTATTGACACGAAACTTGTTGGAAAGGTTTGAACTGTGAACCCCGTGCAGTGGACGGCACTATGTTACGTTCAGTTTAAAGGAGGAGAGGTCGCTATACATGCGAAAGGGGGAATACATCACATCAAATGAAAAGACAAAAAAAAGTTTTAGAAGTGGGTATAAAAAGAAGGGAGCGGGAGCAAAAAAGTGTAGTTTTGATACATTCTCAGAAGCTAACAAAATGGAAAATTTAGAAAAATCACGAGCTGACCCCCTAATATTATGGAGTACATTGGTCGCCTTTTAAGTTTTTACGGTGGAAAAGAAACGAACAAGTTGGAAGCAGGTACGGTCCAACATTATGTGAACTTAGTATCCCCCATATCCTAAACAATTACCTAGCTTTAGTCTAGCTTAGACTCAAATTACTAACGGTTTTAACTTCAATATAATTGGCAACCTTGTCGTGTGGCACTTTCGGTCTCGCTGCTCCCAGGGCAGAGGTGAGGCAGCGCCTGAAGAGTTGCCTCTGTCCTGGACGAAACCGCTAGTCTTTTTTTTGTTTTTTGAATGCGTGGGTGCTACGCCTCAAACGGGGGATCCACGGACCAAAAACCGTGGGAGTAAGTTGCTCTCCATTTGGTCTGGTCCAACATCATGTGAATGTGAACTTAGGATCCCCTATATCCTAAACAAGTTTTTTATTGTTTTTTGGAATATTCGATTTTAAGGTCTGTACATTTTGTATACGTATCAATTATGGGAACAGTTTCTCCACTCTCACGTGTCGATCTTCTTTAATTATGTTGCACACATTATTGATATTTTTCGAAACGACAATCGGTTTTGGTCAACCCCCAATATATTTATCACTGAGTGCCATTCTTTGATTGTGTTTCATTACTCATGAAAAGGCCATTCTAGGTGTTACATTCTTTTTTAAAACCATAAAAAATCATCCAACGCACACCTCCAGTGATTTCCTCTTTTGCACAAATTTGCTTCTTTTAAACGTTCACTATCAACAACCGGCTTGTTCAATTTCTAAGTTGAAATTGGCTTCGCTATAACAAACGTGAGTGTTCACGAATACAGTGATGCCACAACTCACCGAAGTCATCTATTGATCATTTGTAAAAGAATTCAAAAGGCAACCTACGTACGATTTGGGTTTATTAACGAAATTATAGTTGGTCAAAGATGCCAAGATATAAAAGGGAAATATCACGATAAAGAAAATCATGGAATATAATCGACGATGCTAAAGATTTATTTAATGAAAATGATATTCAAGGAGAGCATATAAAAAAAATCTAAATAATATTTTCGGGTGGTGATATTCCCTGGAAGATGATCTAAGAGAGGGCCCTTTCTACTAACGATACCGAGAAATTTGATAGAAAGATGATATTTGTGAGGTTATTTTCTTGTTAGTTAACCGTCGAACAAAAAGAGCAGCGAGTTAACGTTCCACGCGATTTCGATCAGGAAGTACATTTTTGATAAAACCGGCAGGGGTGATTAAACATGGTATTTTCAGTATGATTCACCAGGAAACGTCAAAATATGAGAAGGCGGAGTTTGGTAACCTACCACGATAGGGTAAGAAAAGAAGATGCTGATCATCTCTTTTTTCGATTTTAGAAACGAATGGGGCATGTGTGCCGAGAATAGTACTAGTTCGATGGATTTCTTTTGTATGGCAACGCACCAGTACGACTGATTTTAGCCAAAAAGGACACTACTCTCGATTCACCAGATTTGGCTCCCGCGAACATTTTTTTTTATTCTCAAAATTAAAAACCATGATGAAGGGAAAGCGTAACATCGTCACGGACATTAAAGGCAACGTGTTATTAAGGACATTGACTTTACGAAGGTCCAACAATTTGTATAGCAATTTTTAAAAAATTTGTAATTTTACTTTTTTTTGGATTTTTGTTTTTTTTAAGAATGTGTAACATTTAAAAAATTTTGTGTCAAAATTTTAAGTCGATCGGAGTAGAATTGATAAAGTTATGAATATTTGTACGTCTGTTGTTCTAGCCCGGGTCAATTAGTGTGCAAAATTTCAAATGGTTTTTTTGAAATTTCCTATTTTGAAGCCCGTGTACGCCATAATTCAAAATCTACTGTACCTATCGTTATGAAATTTTGCACAAAGCTTCTTCAGGTAATTCTCCAGGTATCCCTGGGAGTTTATTTGTTTTTTGTTTGAACATTCCCTAATTTTATTTTAATATTTCATCTCCTTTAACGAATGCATTTTGTTTTTTGTGTTTCAAATGATTCTATCGCCACCACAAAGCAACTATTTCCCAAAGTGCCTCCCGAGATTCACTGTCATTCGTTCAATTTTAATTTTTTTGCAATAGAAATTTTGGGACATATTGTTCGATTGTTTCATTATTATATGGAAAATGACTAAATGCAACAAAAATGACATTTTTTCACCAAATTAACCCCTTCCCCCCCGTTTGTAAATACTTCGAGGTGAGGCAGTAATGTTTTTGAAACGTTTCAACAGCTGTTTTATTCGTAATAGAACAATGAACAACTCTTTTGTAAACGGCCCTTTCCGAAAGAATATTCAACAATTTTAGACTAGGAACGCACATAATATCAGGGCTCCATTGCGGCAAGGTGCAACAACTGAAATAAACCCATCCATCAATGCTAACAACCCAGACAGCTTTTGGGGATAACAAATTGGTGGACCTCTGCGCAAAACCGGGATGTCTGGAGTTCCTTATTAAGGCAGGCCTAGACCGAATACCGGTTGTTGTTGTGCCGTTGATGATGATGATGATTTTTTATTAAGCCTTAACTGCCCCGTAAGCATTTTGTAAGCTTTGTAAATCCAAATTTTTCGTTTATTGAATCTTTCGATATTTCCATTTTAAGGGACTTGAATTTATATTTAGGGGTTTCGTCGAATTCGCTTTTATGGTCAGCCGTGTCCTAACAGTACGTGGCCATTTGACTGACATAAGTCTAACTGTCAAAATCTGACAACTATGAAATTTTAACTAATTTTGAGGTATTTAAAATTGCGGTTCATTAAGAAGTTTAGAGTCAGGGTTTAGAGTGGACGTCTAAAGAAAAGTTGAGTCTATCGCTGATCACAATTTGATTCATTGTACCAGCCAGTTGAATAGTATGTTATGTTAGATCTACACACTGAAGAAATACCTTGAAATCAATGGAGATTACATCGAAAAAATACAAACCGATAAGGATTCATAAATATAGAAGGAATAAATTTTTTCAGTTTATTGATTTTTTTATTTAAATTTATTTATTTCTTTTTTAAATTCAATTTATTTAATTATGTTGGTCCCTTCATACATTATCTTCTTCCAATATTTTTCTTTCCACT
This sequence comes from Hermetia illucens, assembly GCF_905115235.1. Taxonomy (NCBI): domain Eukaryota; kingdom Metazoa; phylum Arthropoda; class Insecta; order Diptera; family Stratiomyidae; genus Hermetia; species Hermetia illucens. Next base: position 90,640,888 of record NC_051849.1, on the reverse strand, counting down.
TCAGAATAATAATTTATTGGACAAATAAATGTGTGAGTTCCTACTTTCCATGTATTATTTTTTTCGTTCTGATAATTGAATTTGTGTGTTCCATTTTATTGATTACACTTTAGATGACGAGAAGACTTCGTTCAAACATTTACCGATTTCTGATAACAACGCACCAATTAAATGGAAGTAAGAACCTTTTTGGGGGGTTCTGGTGTCTAATTACCTTCTCTTTTTCCACAAATAATTCAATGAATCTATAGAGATTTTCAACGTTACGAATTTTATTTGGATGTATATTCTTGAAATGAAATGGAATTGGTTTTGATTAGATGTAGATAACATTAGTAACAGCTCTGAAACTTTTTTCTGTTTGATACTTTGTACCGTAATATTAACCATTCTTAAAAACCGGTTTCCCGCTTTATTTTAAGCAGTTGACATTATTATAAAGGTGCTGAAAAGCTTGCTTTTAAAGAATTTCCTGTTGTAGCTCTTATTCGCCAAAATACAACGGATACTGAAAATCTTCCCAATGAATGTGGTATGTAGTTTCTTCTTATGCTTTATGGTAATGTGAAGGTATTAATTTCCGCCTCTGTGTTTGGTTTTGTAAAGCTCAGAAGAATTAAAGAATTATTAGAAAGAATGTAAAACGCAAATAGTGCAAAGCTACTTTTCTACTATTTACTATCTGGCCTTTTTTACAGATAACGAATATTAATCCCACCAGTGTGCTCGTGTAATGATTATTAATACTGAAATGCTGGAAAAATGATTTTAGTCTTCGTCATTGTGTTGGTGCTCTATGGAAATTTACTATTATTCTCTCTGCGAAGAAACTATAATGTCCCAACCCTTTTAAGGGAAATAAAAACCATGTAATGAGGAAGAATTTCAAAATACTGAAATATAGTACCAATATCTACAGGTTTAAGAGAAGCTCCTTCAAAATCTGGTATCTATAACAAAATCTTCTGTAATGGAAAGGATAATCATGAAGCAGATGAAGCAATAAAACAACAATGATGCAGAATTCATCCAGAAGTAAGGTAGACAAAGTCAAAACGTCAATACTTCGCAATGGCTGCTAGTAAGTTTAATTCAATTACCATCAAAATAGAGTGCCATCCTCGAAATGATAAGGAAAACAAAACAATAATTAGATAAACCCATTCTGAATTATAAAATGCCTGATTTCGTAGATATGATTAGGAGCTTGGAGTTGATATTATTTACTATCAACACAAGCCGGATGTTAGCGACTTAAAAATGAAGTAAGCCTAAATATAAGTGAAGTTTGTGAGACTGTTTCACTTTAGCATGATACTGACATTCATAGTCTTAGAATGCAAGGAATTTGCACAAAAGTGACAATTTTTACCTTTTATAACATGTCAGTTATAGTGCGAATTCCATGCCTTTCTATAGTACAACTTAAAGGCGGAGGGAGGAGGGAGGTTCGCAGTCAATTTTAAAAAACATACTAATAATGAATATGGCAATATACTATTTTAACTTTATTTAAAGAGTGTCGAAATGGAGGGTATTTTATGCCTAGATGCCATGTCCGTGAACTACAACATTTCTTTTCAGATAATTGGTTTGGGTAGTTTTCGAGAACGGGTGTTCGAAGTAATTGACCATTTTCGGACCCCCGCACTCCTACTCTTTCCATCGAATGCCAAACTACTACCGAAAAGTACTAATCGAGAGCTTTAATATGATATCCCACATGACTATATCCAGGGAAAACAATATGACATGTATGGGCATCGAAAAAAGAGACTTAATGTCAACAAATCTCAGAAACCCTAGTACGGGTCATAATGATGAAAGTTGAAATTATTTTGATAAAAAAATTGTTAAAGTATTTCCACTAGTTCCCGAGAAAAATGAGAAGTTTTGAAAAACGTGTTTTCGAGATGAACGCGTTTAGATGCAGTTTTTTTAAAAAAAGTCTGGAGAATAAAATAAAACAAGTCGGGAAACCGGAAGCTGGACGCTTCAGGTACGAAAGGTTTTGTGTATTTCTTAGTACGTAGCACGTAATATATGCATATATTATGTGAGAATATCCACTTTCGGAAGATATCGACATTCTTAGTCTTGAATCTGCGGAGAAGCGACAACTTTGACGTATTATAACTTTGTTAGCAACAGTGCGATTTCCACCAAACTTGATGAGATTATGTTCTATGTTATATCCAATATTGTTGCGAAATTTCGTCGTGCTAGCATGAAATTAAGGGGGGTTTTACAGTCAATTACTAAAAATTATAGTAATATACTATTATTAACTTTATTTGTACAAATATCAGTATGGAAGGTATTTCGGAGCCCAAGCACCACATAGTGGCAGCCTCCTGATTTTTTTCAGATTTTTCGGTTGGGTAGTTTCTGAGAATGGCCCCCTTAAAGGAACACTTTCAACCCCCCGCACTCCCGACCCTTCTAACAAATGTCAAAACTAAGACCGGCTTCGAAAAGTACTAACCAAGACCTTTAATTTGATACCCCACATGACAATATTTGATGAAAAAAAATTGTACACCCCCCTTTTGCATGTATGGGGACCCCCCCTCAAATTCGTCGTAAAAGGATGTAACTCACTGTATGCGTGAGCGTTCGCAGTTCCCACCTTTCTACCAAATTTGGAGTCAATCACTATAGCCGTCTCCGAGAAAAATGCGTGTGACGGACAGACAGACAGACAGTAAACCGATTTTAATAAGGTTTTGTGTTTACACAAAACCTTAAAAAGGCATCAAGTAAATGAAATAATAAATGGCCAAGCAATCTTAAACGTGGTGTCACAAATAGAATTCATATGAAAAATGTGCTGTTTCGTCTTGTTGTTGTATTCTGTTCTGTATGAAATTTCCTGACTTACCATTAAAAAAAAATTGTTAAAAAATCAATTATTGCGAGTTTCAACCTGAAATTTTGAGGGTTGGTTCTTGAAAATATATTCTGTGGGAAGAGTAAATAAAAATAAAATTGCGAAAAAAATGCTGACAGTGAAAAGCCCCCTTAATGATTTGTATGATAAATCTAAATTTTACGGAAAGAGATAACAATAGAAACTGACGTAGAAGTAATTAGCATTCAAACATTAAGAAAAACGACAAACTAGTTTCACTCAAATATAACTTTATAGTCAATATCTGAATGACCTACAAGACCTTAGAAATATTAACATGATGACCGTCGAGGAGTAATCTTACAACATACAGGTCGTATCAGGAAATAAAAGGATATTAACATCATCAGTAGGGGAGGGATGGTGTGTAAAATGGACTCCCTTTTCTGTCCATCAGCAAGCGGGGTCGGTTCGTCGTGATCGGTTTCGCCATTTGGCTCTATCAAATGCTTGATATGAACGCAATCTCGAGGCTTTTAAATCCCCATCTAGCGTATCAAGCCACCGTTGTTTGGGCTTGCCTTTTGGTCGTTTACCATCGACTTGGCAAGTGAATTCTCGTTAGCGCGAATTGCGTGACCATACCATCGAAGACGCCTCTCTCGCAATTTTTCCACGATCGGTGCAACGCCATAACGATCGCGGATATCCTCGTTTCGGAGGTGATCAAAACGTGTCACGCCACTAGTCCAACGCAACATCTTCGTCCTCATTACCGCAAGACGCCGTTGGTAATTAACTTTTCAATAAACTGGAATTTTATTTGCTAACAGGCACCACTTTATTGGTTATTAATAACCAGTTTATTGTGTCACACCCCTTTTTAAACGAAGCGAACGGTGCTTAGAAAATCCAAAAGATGGTGGTTTTGGCATCAGAGGTGTATTTTAGTAAAAGTCATTTCTCATCAGATAGCGGTCAAAGTTTCAATAATATCCGCCATACGACTACATTTCGATTGTCAATTGAAGGCAGAAGCTTCTGCTTATTTCGACAAATGGAAAAAGTGAATTTCGAGTAATGATTAAACACTTATATTACAAAGGCTTAACATCGAAAGAGATGGAAGCTGAAGTTTATGATATGTCTGTCCTTCTGATAGCAATAGTTTACAATTGGGTTAGTGAATTCCGGAAACCCGAATGCAATCGCCGAATAAAAGCGCACGAAATAGTTGATACTACAGGCATATAGGAGGGTGGTCTTTTAGATTTTGCACTAAAAAAATGGGATATCGAAAGAATTTGGGGATGGGTGCAATCGTGATGAGTATCAGCGTCGATTCTTTACCAACAACGAAAAGCTGACACACTATTACACTCCGGAAACAAAGAAACAGCCAAAGCAGTGGATGTTTAAAAGCAGACAGGCTCTGAAGAGGACAACAACGATGAAATTAACCGGGAAGGTTACGGCCACAGTTTTCTGTAATACAGACGGAATCATTCATACCGATTACTTGGAAAACGGAAAACAATAACTGGGCAGTATTATACGTAGTTATTGCATCAGTTAAACGAAGAAATCAACAATAAACGTCCTTGTTTAATCAAGACAATGCATGGGTGACCTCTCTTTTTTTCAATGACCGAAATCACGGATAGTAAATACTTTGTTTTTCTGCCTTTTTCTAAGGACTTATTGAACGACCCTCTTAGCATATTCTGTTCATGATAAGTTTATACATATATCCTATATGTTCCCGTGTAAAACAGTAGTTCTCTGTATACACATTTATGGGAAAAGATTGAAAGTTTAATGCTAGAGTGTGTGTGTAAGACTTTTGCCGGGATATTTCTTCGCAAGCCGCCATGACATTAAAACGGCACTCAACTGAGTTTTAACTGAAGATAAATTCCGCCATAACAGTTAAAAAAACATCTTTTATTTATTATAATCTGTGATCATAACGTGGCGCAAAACAAACAAATCTTCACTGGATCTATAAATCACTTGTCTTGAAAATTAAAAACACAAATTAGAGCATACCTACAAAAACAAAACTTTATATTTAATATCCTGAACTGTACATTGGAAGTTTATGACATTTGAGTAAAGCGGACTCTCTTTTCCCTTAAGAGTTGTTTCCGCAAAAGACATAAATATGGAAAGAATACATACGTGCTCAAATAGACGATTTCTCGGAGAAGTGTCTTGACGTTAAGTGAAGTCAACGAGAGTAAATTCAAGAGCACACTTAGTTTCGCAGATTAGCGTTTCATAGCAGCAACAACTGTGATAAAATATTTTAATTTATAATGCTTGAAGTAGTGATAAGTTCTTTACACATAAACGTAAGATTAATTGAAATTCCAGAACCAGAGCTGTGTATATAAGCCAGCGCGAAACTTTCATTTTTAGCAGTTGCATACCTAACCTCTGTCCGACTAAACAACAGTCAAGATAGTCAAGGATTAAAGAAGTGGTTTAAAACTGTACAACTGAACATACATTGCACTTTTACTTTTTATTAAAGAATTCGTATTTTTAGATAAGGCTTGGAGTAGAAGTGTTAATAAAATTTCATTCATGGAAGCTGGTGCGCCTAAAAATTGTGTCACACGCCTACATGTCTGCTAAGTATACTATTAATGTTGTCAATGCAAATATTATATCTGCCCAAATAAAAATATTGAATCTTTGTTATCGTGGTTTAATTAAAAAAGAAAATATTTGTCCCTTTCGATTCGAAATTAATTGCTAATTCTTTGTATTATTTTAACCAGATGTATTTTTGGAACGCTTTGCTAATTTATTTTAGTATTGTATTATATAAAAGTTACAGCCATTTTAAGACCACGACCAGGGGTAAGTGCACTTGACTACTTATTTAATATTTAATCTGTCTAGCGGAGTGAAATTTTGAGATATTTCAAAATTTATTTTTAGTTTATTTCTCGTCTACTTTTTTATTTCATATTCACATTAAAGCAGGTTGGGCTTGAAACCACTTTGCGGAGTATTTTCCTATCAGTATACGTGAGAGATATCATGATGGAGGAAGCGGACGCTAAGAATGTAAGCACGTGAGCTGCATAGTGAAGAATTATGTTCTTTAAGAAAGCTTTTCTGTTTTTAGCCAGCGTGGGACTTTTTTACTTTTTCAGCTTTCCTTACAGTATTAACAAGATGCGACCATACTTTAGAAGCCACCGGGGCAAATCTGTACAAGCTCATAGCAAATATAGTAAGTTGGCTGCTGAATATGTTTATTTTCATAGATTTGCCTATAGATACGTCTATATGCACAGATGAAAAGAATTCGTTAGAATTTTTTCCTTAAATATTTGAAGGATTACATTAGAAGCCTATTGTCAGCATAACTCAATTTCACAGTTGCGATATTGTTATCTGCGTAGGCATGCTCCATAAAGAGCGAATAAGGGGCCATGTGCTGGAGAAAATCTTAAGATATTAATTTTTATGGCATGAATTTCAATAACTTCCTAATTTTGTCTTTTAGGCTTACATTCCTATATTTGTTGAAGTAAAAGATTAAAACAGATATATCCGATTTAAAAAAAATATATAATAAGAACTTTTAACTCAGGAAAGTAGTACCATGAAAGGAAATTTGTTTACCTCGACACTAGCTTCTTTAATTCAATTTTCTAATTTATTTTGTATCATAAAACGATTTAGGCACAACTTCCGAAGTACCTTTGGATTTTTTTTTAGAGAAGTTCATTTAACCAAAGTTTGTTCATTTGAAGCACTTCCTAGCTGTAGACCATTTCTCATGTAAGAGATGAATATTGCACCGCCAGAAAGAATTTCCATAGAAATCAGAAATTCTCCCATTTTTTTCACGCCGTCGGCTGTAACAAGTAAAAGTGTGACTATGATGAATGTTGTGCATCCCTGGTCGCCTCTTCGATAAATTTCGTAGTGTAGTTTTTCAGATAGACCTAGACCGGATACCGGTTGTTGCACCGTTGATGTTGATGAATTTTTCAGATCTCTAGCCCATTCTTGACTAGGGTGGTCAAAGGGTAGTATAGGTTCCAGGGCGAAATGTGGATTGGTATCCACGATGGAGCATAAAACCTGGGAAATGCCTGCTGAACCAACATCAACAGCTCTACTACCAAACCCTATCTTCACCTCCACGTGGTGACCGCAGGGAGCTCTTTCTCAACGAAAAGCTGCAGACGGAGAAGGATGAAGGCGAGTCTCCCGCGCCTAAAAACAAGATAAATTGTACCAACTGATTCTCCAGGTTGGGGGTTGGGTAGGGCTGACAACCCTACACGGAAAACAACTTGTTACGAAGCCACAACAGGAGCCTTGGACTGGACGGATTATACAACGACGAACCCGGCAACGGGCTGATGTAACAGCGTTACAGGAGATGCGTTGGGCAGGGACCGGTTTCCTGGAGAAGAGCCGCTACACTATATATTATAGTGGCCATCCAGTAAACCATGTGCTCGGAGTAGGTTTCTTAGTCAGCCAAAAACTGAAACCGGCTGTTATCAGCTTTGAAAACATAAGCGAACGGCTATGCACTCTGCGCTTGCGAAGCAAGTTTAGAAATATAAGCCTCATTAACGTTCACGCCCCTACAGAGGAGACTGCAGAGTCAGAGAAGGATACCTTCTACGAGGCAGTAGAACGAACCCTCGAAGCTTGTCCCGAATATGATATCAAAATCATACTTGAGGATTTTAACAGCCAAGTGGGGAAGGAGTCCGTATTCAGGCGATACGTTGGCTCTCATAGCTAACGCGAAAATACAAATGATAACGGACTGCGAATTATTCAATTAGCAGGGTCACACGAAATGTTTCTTGGAAGTACCTGGTTTATGCGGAAAGCGGTCCACAAACATACGTGGGCCTCTCCAGACGGGACCACTTCCAACCAAATTGACCACGTGTTGATCGAACGCTGCCACCTCTTAGCCTTGATGAATGTCAGAACCTATAGGGGGGCCAATATAGACTCGGATCACTATCTCGTTGGCATGGTGCTCCGAACTCGAATAACAACACCATCTAGAATCCCCTCTGACAATCAGGTGGGAGTTAACACTGAAGCCATCCATAACACAGCTCTCCGCGACACCTATAAGAGGGAAATGGATGCCGCAATACCTAAAGTCAACAGAGGACCTGGAGATGAAGCATCAACAAATGATCTTCACAACACTTGAAGAACGTTATCATGGATACGGCCACAAACATACTTGGCCCCAGCCGCAAAAGGAGTCGGAACGGGTGGTTTGACGATGAATGTAAGCTAGCAACGCAACGGAAGAATGCCGCATACCGAGCAATATTGCATTCTCAAAGAACGCGGTCACGCGCAGAGACTTATCACGAACTCTATCGAACGGAGAAACGACTTCACAGACGGAAAAAGGAAGCCTGGGAGAACCAACAAGTCTGTGAACTAGAAAAGTACAGGGAGCAACCGCACCAGGCGCGGAAGTTTTACCAACAAGTCAGCAGGATGAAACCTTATACACCTCGATGTTCATCCTGCCGAGACAAAGAGGGAACTCTGATTTCCGACAGAATGGGCATATTAGAGCGATGGGTTGAGTACTTCGATGAGCTACTGAACAACCAGAACATCGGCGAGTTGGAGGTCCCGCCAACTGAAGACGACGGACGAATACTGCCACCACCAAGTTTAGGAGAAACAGTCCGTGCAATTCATAGGCTAAAAAATCATAAGTCGCCAGGAGCCGATGGAATTACAGCCGAATTAATTAAATATGGAGGCGACCAGTTACACCAAGTGGTTCATCAACTTGTGCTCAAGGTATGGGACAGCGAATCAATGCCTGACGGTTGGCAACAAGGCATTATCTGTCTCATACATAAAAAGGGAGATATCACACAGTGCAGCAATTATAGAGGTATCACGTGGCTGAGTACCATCTATAAGATATTCTCCACTATCTTGCTAGGCCGGATAGCCCCATACGCCCAGAACATCATTGGCCCACACCAAAGAGGCTTCACTCCAGGCAAATCAGCAACAGATCAGATTTTCTCTCTGCGGCAAGCGATGGAAAAACTGTTGGAATATGGACAACAGTTCCACCATCTATTCATCGACTTTAAAGCCGCCTATGATAGCATAGCCAGAGTAAAACTGTACACGGCCATGAGAGAATTCGGTATCCCGACGAAATTAATAAGACTGACTAGACTGACCTTGACCAATGTGGGAGGCCGGATAAAAGCAGCGGAATCACTCTCAAGACCATTCGACATCAACAACGGTCTACGAAAAGGGAATGCCCTATCATGCGTCCTCTTTAACCTGGCCCTCGAGAAAGTGATCCGTGATGCTGATGTAAATGCAAGAGGTACGTTCTTCTTTAAGTCCACCCAACTACTGGCCTATACTGACGATATCGACATCATGGGAAGAACCACCCGAAACGTACAAACTGCCTTCATCCAGATCGAGCAGGCGGCGCGAGATCTTGGGCTGCACATCAATGAAGGCAAGACAAAATATATGGTGGCAACGTCAGCACCAAACCAACCAACCAACAACGTCAAACCGCACTGATCAAACGGGAAGAATAAAGATAGGAGAATACAACTTTGAGACCGTTGATAATTTCTCCTATCTAGGGTCGAACATCGCAACCGATAACAGCTACGATGATGAAATTCGCGTACGGTTGTTTGTCGCCAACAGAGCCTATTTCAGCTTACAAAAACTGTTCCGCTCGAAGCGTCTCACCATAGGGTCAAAGCTCTTGCCAGTTCTCATGTATTCTTCGGAAAATTGGGTTCTTAGCAAGAAAAATTGCGAACCTTGGGCGCGTTCGAGAAAAGAATCCTCCGAAGAATTTTCGGCCCCATACATGAGGATGGACGATTTCGTAGCCTACATAACGACGAAATATATGAGCGATACCACGATAAAATCCTGCTCAATAGGTTACGGTGGGCGGGTCACTTAATCCGTATGGATGAGGATGATCCAGCCCGGAAAGTCTATAAGGGCAATATCTGTGGTAGAAAAAGAAGACGAGGCAGACCCTGCTTGAGATGGAACGATGACGTAGACCAGGACGCCAGGCAGCTTTTAGGGATATCGAATTCGCGGATCTCGACGAAAACCGGGATGTCTGAAATTCCTCATTAAGGCAGGCCTAGACAGGATATCGGTTTTTGCACCATTGATTATGATGATACAAAGCCAAACTCAATGAGTTCCTTTGGAAAATGCCTCTCCGTATGTGGATGGGCTCTAAGGTGTTGGTACGCTCAGATGAGTGCACTGACCAGGTAGTATGCTATCATTAAATGGTTGTCGCCGAAAATTTTACTAGTTTTGAATCAATGCATAAATCGTGACTCGTTCTATCCTAAACCATCATTTCGAGGGTGAAGATAATAGCATTTTAAAACAACTCAAAATTTTCCGTTTTTAAATTGCTTTTATACATAGGAAAGGAATTTGAATTTTCTAAATTATTTTCTAAGATGGATTTCCTTCAATATCCATTATGAGTGTTTAATAACCTGGATACACATCACCACCACGACTCGTCATCGTCATCTTGTCAAAGCAAATGCGAATACCAGTTAGGAAGCAGTGAGAAGTTCCCGAGTGGTATTACCTAACAGAGGGACTAATTTTTATTTTGCTCCTCCTTGCTTCTCGTACAAATTCAGCTCATATTGACTACGATCTTTATTTTGGATGTATCTCATCGATCGTAAGCAGATGCAATTTGTGTGTTTCGGAGACAGAACGCAGCTTTTATACCTTTTTTCCGTGAAAGTTGTACTTTTCGCAACTAGTCAAACAGACAGATTTCCGATTTAGTGCATTGGCACTTACATTAAATTATAATAGTAGACCACGAATTGTCAGGAGGACAAACTTTGCGATATGAGGCTTAGCAGGCTGTGTTTGAACTTGTCTCACACTGATTAAAATTCTAGCTACTCTGCAATTTTTTAAGAATAATTTCTCCTTGACCCCTGGCTTAGTAGGTTTTGTTTGAAGTTGTCTCACATTGATTAAAACTTTAGCTACTCTGCAATATTTTAAGAGTAATTATAATGCTTGAATGCAAAAAAGTGTCTGGAAACTGTTACTAAACAAAACTGTCTGGCCATAGTTGATTTCTTTCGAAAAAAGCTATGTACCTAATGAGTTTAATTTTTTTCGGAGAAGCATATTACATACTGTAAACCATTAATATGGAAGATCTACATAAGCTTTTATGGTTCGGCAATAATGTCTACTTTGAAGATTCACCCAATGCAAGTTGGATCACAGCTCCTAGCTGTTATCCTAAAATATGGACGATTGTTAATGCTTTAAGTATGGGCTTATCACTTCGTATACTATTCATCGTTATGATATATTAACAATGAAAACTTAGTAATGTTCAGAAAAGTTAGACATTCTAGGCGCACTACTTGTATACTCTACACAGGGGGTAAGAAAAGATATTTTTAATACAGTTGCTATTTAATTTCACCGAATTGTTTTTAAGACTCCTTCGACGGCTTTTCTATATTTAATATTATTGCCCTCCTTTGCATTCTCCACGCGCCAAGAATTGTGATATTGCTAATTCTGCTTTTAATTATATAAGAAAAGTTTCCGGCCTGAGAAAAAAATTTTTTTTGTGGGTCTATTTTATTTTTCAACGGAATCTCCATGGAGATTAATACATTTTGTATAATGGGCTCATATGCAGTGGAAAAATTTTTATAGGATGAATCAAAAAGTTGCTCAAAATATGTATTTCTAGCATTAATAACTTCCTCGTTGTCATAAATTTATTTCCAGTGTGTCAAAAAAAAAAAAATAAGTGCTCTATGTATAATGTTTCATACTAAAGTTCCTAACGGTTACTGGCCTGCTTGAGATACTATGATCAACGGGTACACTATAACCAGTAAAAGGGGCACAATAGTTCTTCAAGGACGCGGTGCGACTTTCCCTTAACAAATAATAATAATGTATAATGTTTACATCGAGACTGTAGTGGAGTTTCCAACCTGTTTGGGGTGTTGTGACGCAGCAGGATTCGTAGCATTCGAAATTTATTTCGAATGTTGCGAATACGACGGATAGATGGCGCACGGAACTCTCCACGCCTTTAGAATTCGCCATGGTAGTGGAGAGCTAGCGGTGAGAATGTGCCGTTGGTTGGGGGCAGAAAGAACCGCATGGAGACGAATCGGTCTCTTCTGCCTCCAGCTGTGACCGCGAACACTAGTAGTAAAAGTAAAAAATAAATAAAAGATTTGAAATAATAAAAACTTGTTGTTTCTTTTTCGTTGGTGTGGGTATTTATTCTTGCAAATACCGATATTTCGGGAACCACTAGTTCCCTTCATCAGTGCAAGCAAGTTTGCACTTGTTCTGTGGTTCCCGAAATATCGGTATTTGTAAGAATAAATACCCACACCAACGAAAAAGAAACAACAAGTTTTTATTATTTCAATTAATTAATCGTTGGAAACACCTCATAATTTCACCCAAATAAAAGATTATTACCTAAAGTAGATTTTTTTTGTACGTTGCCTAGCGAACGGAGAAACGACTTCACAGACGGAAAAAGGAAGCCTGGGAGAACCAACAAGTCTGTGAACTAGAAAAGTACAGGGAGCAACCGCACCAGGCGCGGAAGTTTTACCAACAAGTCAGCAGGATGAAACCTTATACACCTCGATGCTCATCCTGCCGAGACAAAGAGGGAAATTTGATTTCCGACAGAATGGGCATATTAGCGCAATGGGTTGAGTACTTCGATGAGCTACTGAACAACCAGAACATCGGCGAGTTGGAGGTCCCGCCAACTGAAGACGACGGACGAATGCTGCCACCACCAAGTTTAGGAGAAACAGTCCGTGCAATTCATCGACTAAAAAATCATAAGTCGCCAGGAGCCGATGGAATTACAGCCGAATTAGTTAGATATGGAGGCGACCAGTTACACCAAGTGGTTCATCAACTTGTGCTCAAGGTATGGGACAGCGAATCAATGCCTGACGGTTGGCAACAAGGCATTATCTGTCGGACTTGCGGGTCACTGTATGTATATGTAACCACGGTTTCATTTGTACTATATAGAATAAAAAAAAATTAATAATGAACTATCTTTTAGATTATGTTCTTCGTTTAATTCGTCTAGGAGCTGCTACAACGCGCGCAGTAAAACCCAGAGAAGAGGGCTACCCGTAAAAACATATAAGGTAGAGAAGCTAGTAAAAAATAAAAGTACTGCTGCACATTGGTAAAAAGATCCCAAGGTGTATATTGTAGTACCTAGCACCAAAGTGATTTCCTGACCACCCCCAGGTTGTTGAGTTCTGCTTATTTAGTGGTTAAGTACGCTTCCGCAGAATGCCGAGACGCGGATTTTAGAGGCCTCACCACATTCATGGTGGGTAACGCTTTATTGTACTCCGCACCAGGGCCTACATCCGCACATCCCATGGAGATTAGGACCGGTGTGCCGGGAGGCCGCCGAAGGAAGGCAGAGGACATCATCTGCGTGTTGGGTGAACAACGCAGGCATGGACTTTGGACACAAGAGGGTAAAATTCATGAATGTCAGCTTGGTGTTCGAACTGGACCAAAAGAGTCTGAAAGAGTGAAAGTCACCATATGGTACTCCACTTTTTCCTAGATAGATTGAAATTCAATCATATCAGGAAACTGTGGAACATCATCTCCATTTTGAGAGCAAAGAACAATGATGGCCTTCGGCTCACACCAAATAGAGAGCAAATTGCAGCATCTTCGGTGCGCTTTCCCACAATTGAGCTGCACGCGGAGAATAGTGCATACAGTAGCGGAACACCCGTATGGAGGTTCCCACTGGCGAAGGGACTACAAAATGAATCCTACCCGTTAGTAACTTTTCCTATACCATTCACGGAACAGGGGGAAGAAAGGGAAGCCAGGGACGGAACTGACTTGATGATCGAGTAATCGAATCAATGCAAACCGGACACCGCAAACCAGTGAAGATGTTAAATGAAAAACAGACGAATGCTTTGCGGGATGAGATGAGACCGTTCAGAGAGAGATGAGAACTGCTGTACCCCCAAGTGTGAATATTCAAAAACTCAGGAAATCAACCAGGCCACTACTGAACCGTGCTTGTAAAAGTATTAAGAAGGAAGACAGGTTAATCTTCCAGAACTCACAGCATGAATATAAGATCTCGTTAAGCGTTCGAAACGAGACTCCTTTAGAGTGTACTGTGAGGAACTGGAAGGCGAAAGAGAGAGTGCAAGGCTGCGTAGAGTCCTTAAAAGGGATGAGTCGGCCAGTTGGACTTAGAAAACCTACCTTCACGAGCTCCACACTTGAAGGACACCATCCGGGTGAACTAATGAGGCAAGTGGTAGGGGAAGAGTTGACGACTCGTGCAACCCCTTCAACACGCAAGTGTTTGCAAGGTGAACTGGAACACTGTTACCTATGAAAAGGTGAGAGCAGCCATACTGTCCTTTGTCAGAACCTAACATGCATACCGCAAAGTTTATCCTGGCGAAAAGCAAGAGGACTTGCAGTATTGTAGGCGTTCTGGCAGGCAATAATTCAGTAGCTGGACGTTTGTTCAGAATAGGAAATAATCAAGATGATATGTGTCCCTTCTGTAATGGAGAAGCGGAATTCACGGAGCATTTTCTATGTGAATGGACGCATCAGACATCAGATCTTCGATGTCGATGTTCTCCAGATGCGACAGGTAGCATCACATCCATTAACGGAATCCTGTCAACGAATCCGGAATATTCTGTTAGATGAGGGAGTCCAGTACAATGGGCCACCACGGTCTGAGTGCTCAGAGGCTATAGATTCTCCCCACCACAAACACACGCACACACAATGTCGAGTGGATCTTTCTCAGAATTACCAAAAATGCGAAGCGAAAAATTTAAATTGGCCATAATCCATGCAATAATGTCATGGTCACCTAAAGGTGACAACATTCTGAGCAGTTGAAATTGTACATCGGATGCTGAACTGCAACTAAAAGTTACAAATGCCCATATTTACTTGTTCCCGTAGTTGCTTAACACGCACTTGGATCTACATCCATCATGTTGTAGCGCCAACCAAAATTTCCCACTAGATACGCTTAAAAAATGCATAACATTTCTCCATAGCACAAACCAGACATTGCAAGTGCCGCCCACAGTTACAGGTTTGGAGCAAAGTACTCTTATGAATGCAATAATTTTATTGGGAATACATGATTCGGTGCACAGACTCCGATTTGCTGAAACTGCGTTTCTTATCTTTGGAAGCCGCGGAAATGTGTTTGTATTGGAATGGCCATGCGTATGCGATCGACGAAAACATGTCGTTGTAAGCATTGGACATTGGAGATCTATATTTAGCCTAAGTGCATTGAGATGCTCAGCTTGCACTCGAGCGACCAAAACTTACTAGAAGAGTGTTTAACATCATCCTTCGTTCTCAGTAGGACGACCCGTGAAGCAATGGCACCAGAGGCATATTATCCTTGTCTGAGTCGAATCCGAGGCGGAATAGTTTTTCCTTTATCCCAAAGACAGGAAAAATTCGATTTGCTTTGCAATAGCAGCACATCTAGTCACGTTTCATTCCTGGAAAAGACGATTCTTCGAGCACCAGCGCAGATGTTTTGATCTAATCCAATCAACCGTGCCCGTTTGAAAGTATTCACATTAATAATGCATGGATTTCTTATTAGGTCATAGTTTGTTGGCGAGACCGCGACTTCTGGCTACCCATTCAGCTGTCTGGTCTCCATTCTGTTGAATTCATTAAATAATCAATTGAGCGGTGGCGCGAAGAGATTCAATTCAACTCCAAACCGGTAGTGGAAAGCTCGCAACCTTGAGCCCGACCTCTTTTATTTTCCCGTGCGAAACGTCAGCTTGAAATATTTATTCAAGGTTCCAAGTAGTCCGAACTAATTTACGGTTGCGACTCTTTCCGTTATCGTTACAAGCCCATATCTGCTATCAGCCTTTTATCGCTGTTCGTTTCCGGAAACAATCTTACGATGAGTCTACGTCAAAACAAAAAAAGAATCTGTCAAGTGTCACTCACCCGAGATCGGAATCTGTCGAGTTATTTTTGTACTCCTGCAGGGACAAGACTCAAAAGCCCGTCAAGCTGAAAGGGACGATATGAGAACTACATTCGATTCACACGCGATTTGGCTAAGACAATTTTCCGCGGCATATTCTTTACGAACTTCACTTTAAAAATACGGGACCAGACAAAAACACGACCTAAATGCCAACCAACAATTCTGACTGGACCAGCACGTCAAACTGTAGCTGACATTGACAGCTCCGTTCTGTGGCACATTTTATCGCATTCAGAGCTACCTGCTGGCCACTAGCGAACTTGCTTACATGTATTCACGATAGCAGGAACCGGATGTATGGAAAGAAATGGGAAAAATGTTGACTTCCGGATGGATGGTGAGCTTCTATAGTTAAAGTTTCCTAGACAAGGAATTCTTCACCATCGACACGAAGCTTCTTACTGTGATCAACCGCAAGATCTTCCGAATTAGCAGCGAGCAGACGGACTGGGTGCACGATACGCAGATATTGTTTAGGGCCTTTTTTTTAATATTTGATTTTGGTTAAATTCTCGGCATTTGCTAATAATATTAAACTCAGAGTGTGAAGCGTATTAGGTTGACTATTATCAATACAGGGCTTTCCATCAAATGATTTATTTAAATCGCTTTCTAGAAAATAGAGGACAATGGGATTTTTAACTATATTACACGGAGCTATCGTGCACTCGTCGCTCCCCACATCTTTTTGCTTTTTCTTCAGCCTTCAGTTCACAAGCGGGGTCCGCTCGTGATGATCGGTTTCGTCATTTTATAATAATAATAATCGTTGGCGCAACAATCCATATTGGATCAGGGCTTTGAAGTGTGTTAGAGCACTTCATTCAAGACCGTAACGGTACACTAGGAGGCAATGTGGTCAGCATTGCGCTCGCCCGAGATTATTACCCTGATTTGACTCAGGTACTCATTCACAGCCGAGTCGACTGGTATCCGATGTCAAATCACGATGCAAATTCCACTGCCACCAGTGAGATTTGAACCGCGACCTTCCGTATGACAGCCTAGTGCTCTAACCACTGAGCTATCCGGACATTCATTTTATTTTATCAAATGCCTGATCAGGATGTAATCGCGAGACCTTAAATCCCCATCCAGTGTATCAAGCCACCGTTGTTTTGTCCGGCTTTTTGGTTGCTTACCATTGACTTCAATGTTCTGACCAATACTGGTTGTTGAATTCTCGTTAGCCTGAATTACGTGACCACACAATCGAAAACGCCTCTCTTGCAGTTTTTCCACGATCGGTGCAAACCCATATCGACCGCGGATATTCTCATTTCAGACGTGATCAAAACGTGTCACGCCACCAGTGCAATGCAACATCTTCGTCCCCATTATCGCAAGTCCCGTTCATTGTCCTTTATAGTCGGCCAACACTCAGAACTAAAGAGAGCGGCAGACGGACGACATTGCAGTAAATTTTAGATTTGGGATGTGCGCTGATACGTCGATCACAAAGAACACCAGTTTCGGGTCAATGCTATCAGCAAATGGAGAACTACGTCATGCTCCTCACTTAGGGAAACACAAAACCTTTTATACCTGAAGCGTCAAGCTTCCGGTTTCCCGACTTTTCATGTCTGCTAACAAGACTCGTCGGCAATGCTGCGAATCCAACAACCCTGGGCTCTATTATCCATAAAACAAACTCTAACAATCGACTGCGACCGTGGTAATAAACGGACGTATTTGATTACACCTGTCCGGATAGCTTGTTAGAGCACAAGGTTGTCGTACGGAAGGTCGCGGATACCAGTAGTCTCAGCAGTAAATCAGGGTAATAATAGGGTACTATAGGGTACTGTAAGCCTGTAGTGTACCGTTACGGTCTTATGAATGAAGTGCTCTAACACACTTCAATGACCCGATCCAATTGGATTGTTATGCCAACGATTATTATTATTACTCTGCAGGAAAATCTTCAAAAAAATTTTGCTCTGGATACCAGTTTGTGGGTCGCAGAGAGGAAATCCCGGTACGGGGTAAAAATTTTGTGGGTTCACCTATTATTCCTTAATTTCAAGTTTTCTTTCCATCTTCCTGCGAATACTCGCCCACAGAGGAGATCGTTTCTCTCCCTCCTTCTCTTACCAAGCCGACTGTCCAAGGAAGCACTTCCAAAATTGTGATATTAATCCTTTAGCCTATTGGCATTTTGTAGTGTCGGTGAACGGTGTCGGTGATGGTGAAAAGACTACCTTGGTTTTCCAGAGTCGGCCTAGAGTTCAGAGGTATCCAAACAACCCGAAAGTTGGTGCTCCAAGGGGTTTTTTTTTGCGCACTCCAGTCTCTTGCGCGTCATTTACCAAAACTTCGCTGCTCATTTTAACCATTGCTTGGGTCCGTACCGGAACCGGCAAAACTGAAAAACATGGCATTACGCCAGAACCTAGTGGAAAAAAAACGCGAGCTAAAACTGGAAAACAAAAATATAAAATCACTCGGCAGCGTGCATAGAGCCATGTGATTCGAGCACCGAGTGCCACGATCGAGAAGGAAGACTCACGCGGATCACATCCTCAATTAATGCTCCTCCTGCCTCAGATCTACATGATGCCACTTTGTTGCGCCAATTTGTTCGGTCGAAAGCCTGATCTGGGTAGAGTCGCTCTCAAATCACCATCCAGAGTATCAAGGCATCGTTCCTCCAATCGGCTTTTTGGTCGTTTCCCATTGACTTCGATGTGCAGACTAAGCTTGGCAAGTTAATTCTCTTTAGCGTGAATTGCATGACCATACTATCGAATTCACTTGCTTCGTGACATCTGCCGTGGGCAGACGCATTTCGTGTTTGTATCGACAGTGCGTTTTTAGTTTGAAGCTAATTTTCTTTTTGCCTATCCGCGTGGGTGTAATAAACCGTGTTTTCCTTCTGTTTTTGATAGTTTTGGCGGTGAATCGGTTCCTGCTTAAGGAAAAAGGTAAGTGCCTTAGTTTTATTTCTGCTTCTTCACGCAATCAATCTTGTAAGTAGAAATCTGCCCCTGTATCCTTTGGTGGTTTTTCCCCTGTAAACAGGCATTCTGGCATCTGTCAAGATAGGCCATGGAGGTTAGGGAGTGTGAACCCCCGGACAAGGGGAAAATAAATTTTGACCGGTCTGTTTCCCAAATGCCAACATCTCCTCAGGCAGCTGTAGGGCCACAGTTCAAAAGCCCAACTGAAATCGGTGGCTATGTCCTAACCAGGAAAGAGCGAAGGGCTTCGAGGAGCCTGTCAAGATCCCCAATCCAGTCTCCCACAATTAAACAACAAAAGGTTTCTGGATTTCTACCAGCCACGACTAAACTCCAAGCTTTCCCTGAGGTCACCCAATCTCAGGACCAAAGCAAGACCCTTTCACCAATGGAAAAACAAAAAATAGTTCCGATGGAGCAAACAGCCCCAGTGTACAGGTACAGTGAGAACGCTCAATGCAAAACGTACACAGTATGTGTGGAGAGAAGCAACCCCATGACATACATAGATAAGGTTAACGGACAGGAAAGAATTGAGGGTTTCAAACCCCTCAATTTCCATAAACTTACGAGGCGTCTCAACCTCAAAGACCAGGTAGTTACGGTCAAGGAAGATGGGCCTACGAGGGTAAAAGTTTTTTGCAAATCAGCGTCCTGCGCGAACAATTTGGCATCCGACAATCGCTTGGTCACATTAGGGCTAAAAGCATTTATTTCCTTGAGAGATACCCATAGATTTGGGATTATTAAAGGCATCCCCACAGATTTCACAGAAGATGAAATACTTCAGGACATTAACTCCCCGATAAAAGTGGCGAAAGTTCAAAGGCTGAACTTCAGATCTAAGGAAAACAAAGATGTCTTCCTTCCATCTCGAACAGTCAAATTAACCTTCGTTGGCTCTGACATCCCCAAACATATTTCAATCGGTAGCGTGAGGGTTGAGGTTGATCATTATTTAAACAGACCGAGGCAATGTTTTGCTTGTGGCAGATTGGGCCACATTGCCACTAACTGCAAAGCGAAAGTGAGTAGATGCTTAAATTGCAGTGGTCCAAAAGATCAGTGCGATGGCAACACATGCGGGAAAAAATGTGCTTTATGTGGTAAGACTGACCATGACGCCAGAGACAGGAAGTGCACCATCTGGGTCGAACACCTGGCGATTATCAAGACGGCAGCAATAAAAAATATCTCCATGAGGGAAGCCACTAAAGAAGTGAAAAATTATTACGACTCACTGGACTGCGATGTTGACTGTGACGTTGCCTTCCCTCCGCTGGAAAAAAGAGAAAATCAGAACAACTGGACAAGGAATCCTCAAGATGAGTTCAACAGAACCATCAGAGGGAGCAAAAAATTCAGTTCTGCTGTCAAATCAAATCTACGTCAGAACACCAGAACACCCTTTCCCAAAGGTGACTATCAAGAACCACTTACGCCAAATCAAACTGTTTTCGAACACTCAACGTACACGGTTGTATCTGAGTACCAAAAAATACTGGCGCAAATCATCAAACTCATGAACAACATCTCTTCAAAGATACAAGATCCATCTTTGGCAGAAGACATGCAAAAAATAAAAAAACAGACTGATAAACTCAACATCACAAGCGACTTGACGTTCGTAGAAATTGCAAATGGTAAACATCCTACAATATAACATTCAAAGTCTAGCTAACAATAAGTCTGAAATTGAATACTTTGCTAATACTTATGGCTATGACATACTATCCCTACAAGAAATCTTCACTTTTAACTCGTCCCATCATTCTCGGTACCTAAAAGGTTTCAACCTTATGTACAAATTCAGAGAGGATGGCTATGGTGGAGTTGCCCTCGCATTTCGCAAAGGCATAAATGCCAGGCCAATGACCTATGATACCAACATGGACATCATTATTGCTAAGACCATGAACCTTACTCCAAACATCACCATTGCCTCCATATACATGCCCCCGCATACAACTACGGCCACTTTCAAAGTAGAACTGGACAAGCTACTTCAATTTCTGAGCAATACCCCAAACACCATAATAACGGGCGACCTAAATGCCAGGTCATTCATACTTGGGGACTCCATTGAGAATAGTAAAGGGAGGCATCTCCAAACGCACTATGCAGATCTGACTTTAGACTACTCAACAACGGTTCACTAACCTTTGTGGACCAGGTAACAAACGGCAAAACAAGAGCATCTGCACCAGATGTCACCCTTACTAATTCCATTACTATATCCTGGTCCTGGAACGCGCTGGCACAACCGATCTCCAAAAGCAAGCATAAACCAATAGCCATCCACAGTAACACCATTGTAATTCAACAGAAATACAAAATAGGCCTCCTACATCTAAAAACTGCCTTGCAGTCCATCCCTCCCACGGAGAATTTGAACGGTCTGACAGCAGAAATCCAAAGCAAAATTAAAGAGTCGACATTCAAAATCCGCAAGGGCTCCTCCCATAAACCATGGTGGAACAGTGGTCTGAAGACACTATTTGTAGAGAAAAGGCAAGCTCTGAGAGCCTACCACAGGGATGCCAACCACACCAACTTCATATCTTTCTCGGTTGCAAACAAAAATTGGTTACAAGCGGTGAAAGCGGCTAAGAAAAAAACCTGGGACGAGATTTGGGAAGAACTGAGTGTCGAAAAAGACACTAAGGTATTCTGGAAAAGCATAAAAAATTTTAAAAATTTTCAAGAGGAAGAATCCAGCAACCGGATTTGGGATGCTGAAAATGACCAGAAATACCTAGACTTTCTAAGCTCAAGCTACAACAAGCCAACTCCAAATAATATTACATCCAACTTACCGCCACCATTGCTGCAACAAAATTTTACTCCTGAGGAATTCGCTCTTGTCCTCAACAAACGGAAAAAGAACTCTGCACCGGGTATTGACCAAATTACGTACACCTACATTCAGTGGCTTAGCCCTCCGGTCAAATCTGCTCTCCTTACCTCCATTAATGAAACCTGGCAAAATTTAAACCCTCCACAGGAGTGGTCTGCTATTAAGATAGTTCCCATACCCAAAATAAATAAAGATCTGTCAGACATTAAAAATTTCAGACCCATATCTCTAATTAATGTTTTCGCCAAAATCCTCAACACACTTGTCAAAAACAGATTAAACCATTTCATTCTAGAGCACAAAATTCTCCCTCCCAACAGTCATGCCTATCAGAGCGGATTATCCACTGTGACATGTCTAAATGACATCCTTCTCGCAATCTCCATAGCCAAAGCAAACAAACTGCAGGCGCAAGCGGTAGTTCTTGATGTATCCAAAGCATATGAAAGTGTAGATCTAAAAACCCTTGAATCTAAAATGATCTTTCATAAAATACCAGCCGAAATCATTATCTGGATCTCACGGTTCCTGGCCAACAGGAATCTAATCCTAGGTGATGCGAAGGTGGGAATTTGCAATGGTATACCCCAAGGATGTGTCTTGAGCCCCACGCTATTCAATATTTACACGGCCTCACTTCATAAACCAGTCGACCCCAACATAGAAATCTATCAATATGCTGATGATTTTTTCATATTAGCCACTGGCAAAACAATTATGGAAACTGAAGTCTCCATTAAACAAACAGTAGCCCTCATTGACGAATGCAAAAGCCTAAACCTTCACATAAATCCGGACAAATCAAAATTCATTACCCTTAAAAGAAATAGTAGTACACTACACCCCTTGAATCTTGGCAATATCAGCATACAGCAATTCAAAAAGATAACCTTCCTTGGCAAGACAATTAACTCATCTTTAATATTAAAAGACCAAACAATTGACACCATCTCTAAGGCTAAAAAAGCTGCTAGAGTCATCAATTTCTCTACTGGGCATTCTTGGGGCCTTCCTCCCGAAAATAGCATCAAATTGTTCAGAGTGCTAATACGACCCATCCTAGATTACGCCGCTGCCACATCTGTATTAGCACCCAAATACCTGAATAACAAAATCACCTCAATAGCGGCCACAATCCTAAAAAGATGCCTAGGGCTTACCAAAACTGCTCCCCACCTGTCCACCTTTGCTCTGGCAAATGAACCGCCGCCCCATCTCAGAATAACAGTTTTAGCAACTAAGGAGGTAATAAGGCTCCATGCAAATCGACCTCATGTTTTTCGGAATGTCCAAGAGAGTGCAGATGCTAAAAATGGCCTCTCTGCAACCTACAAACGTTTCTCTCACCTCTTTGACCTCCTGAGAGCTGACATAAAATCAAGCCCTCCACATACCTTACAAGTGGTTATAAATCAGGCGTCAGGCAGAAACATTCCAAAAACGGCTTTAGCAAATGAGATCAACTCCTCCATATGCAACTACAAATCCAGGAATTTCGAAATATTTGCAACAGATGCCTCTGTCAGAGGAGGTGATGTAAGCATTGCAGTGGTCAATGATCATGCTGAAACGGTGGGTCAGTACAGGCTAAATCAAATCACAACATTATCAGCAGAACTCCAAGCGGTTTGGCTAGCCACTAAATACGCGTTGGATAAAGGTCATAAGAAAGTGGTCATAATTACTGACTCCCTACATGCGTGCCGGATCTTGGGCAAAGAGTCTACCACTCACTACATGGTAAACGAAATCCACAACAACATCAAATGCATGAACGGTGAAGAAGTAGTCATAATGTGGTGCCCGGCAAGGAGTGGCATCAAATTAAATGAAAGTGCACATCTGGCAGCTGCCGAAGGCCAGAACAGCGCCACGCTGATGAACTGTCACCTAGCACCCATAGATTTAAACCTTCTGGTTGCCAACCAAATAGCAGAGGAGTGGGACTCAAGCTATCAAAATGACATTCGCTCCAAAGGGAAATTCTTTGCAAAAATATTCCCCCATGTACCCATAAAACCTCCGAAAGACCTTTCCAAACAAAAGGTGTCGCGGATAAAAACTGCCAACAGAATCATGTCAGGTCACTCCTATAATAAACCATGGCTCAAAAAGATGAAAATCATAAGAAATGACAGTTGCAATACATGCAATGCGCAGGAAACCTTAGACCACATCCTCTTCAAATGTACTAAGTATATCCAAATCAGAAATAATTTTAACTGGGATAGATCCATCAACTCTGTCGAGCTCCTGCTTGCAGAGGACCTAAATAAACACCTACTAGAAATTATCACCTTTCTTGAACAAGCAGAAGTAAAACTTTAGCACTTAAATAAAGCCTAGGTAAAAGCCTAAATTTTTACGGTTATAAGTTGAAAAATAAGCAAAATGAATCTTACTTCTTACTACTCAATCACGTTAACAAATTAAAAATTTACAAAGCAATATAAGGCCCAGGAGCCCATATTTTTCGTAGTCATGCTGGCAACATAGACAACAGTCTAGCCAACCGTGTCACGGAGTCATCGTAGGTGGTATCTGGTGGTATACATCGTTAGCCTGCCGGGACAACGTGGGACAAATCAAAAACACACACACACACACACACATACTATCGAATACGCCTCTTTCGAAATTTTTCCACGATCGGTGCAACCCCATATCGACACAGATGTGCTTATTTCGGATGTAAACAAAGAGTGTTACGCCACTAGTCCAACGCAACATCTTCGTCTCCATTACTGCGAGACCAACACTCTGAACCATAGACGGTGACAGGACGGACTACACTGCGGTAAATTTTGGATTTGAGTCATCTGTTGATATGGAAGGCCACTTGTGCTAATACGTGAAGCAAATTCATAGCGTAGTTCATCATTGGCTGATAACATTGATCCGATATGTTTAAATCGCACAATTCTGGGTGATTTGAATACAAAGGTGAGATGTGACAACACCTTGCTCGGAGGTGTCATGGGGAAACACGGTCTTGCCAACCATAACGGTAATGGTGGGGGGTTCGTGGATTTCTGCAACTTTTCTTGATGGCACATTGTTCAAGCACAGAGCCTGCCATTGGGTCAGTTAGGTTTCAACTGACTGACGCCGACCACTTCACGATCAGCAGTAAAACTAGGAGTTGTCTTCTGGATGTGCGTAACGAGAGAGGCATAGAAATCGGCTTCGAAAGGAATCACCATCTGATAGTCGTCTACGTTCGCTTGCGTGTTGCGTCCGCCACTTCTCGTAAAGTTGGGGAGTTGCGACCCCCTAAGTTCAACATCGACCGCTTCTATAACCCAGCTATCACTTGACAGGAAGAGCTATCTTGCTGATGGGACGGCATATATACTGAGCAACCCGCCTCAGAACAACGATGAGGATTAGGCCGCAATCGAAAATGCTCTTTTCTCGGGTGCTTCAGAGGGACTGTCGGTCGGTAAGCAAAGCACCGTTTTTGTCATTATCGCAGCAGAAGTATTCGATATCCTGTATGCGTCGCTGTTGGCGTGTCGATGAAGATCTCTTTTAACAAAGGAACGCGCGAGTAACAGCGATGACTGTTTTTTTTTATTCCCATTGACTCCTTGTAAATTTGCCCATTGGCCAGCGCTTTATCGTTGAGAAACTTATGGTAGAGGCGTTTCTTTCCACGGACCTTCATGAGTGACCCCGAGGGTTACATATGACACTTTGTGGATCGCGTTTTTAATTTGGTCCAACGATTCTTCGACATTTGTATTGGTTGGTAATCACGTAAGTGAGGTCAGTTCTTTTTTTTTCTCACGAAATCGTCACGCTACTTTATTGGTAACCTGATTCGGAAGACAATAATCAACGGGCGACGTTGAGGTGCGATGGTCTCGTAGTGAACGGCTTTGCAATCACTGATGGTGATAAAATGTCGGCGACTTATGAGGATATAGAGGATTTACGTTTTACTGTTCTCACTATAAAATGGAGGAAGATGGTCTCATCATCAGCATTTGATAAAGTATGTATTGAGAAGTACGAGGTCGTGAGTGTCCGCAAAATCGACTATCATTGTGCGCACCAAACCCTTTTCCCCCATGGTACCTGTTGCCCTCCGCCTTTTCACCCACATGACCATTCAGGTAGCCCACAGTGATGAAATAGTAATCAGCAGATACGTTACAAGTCATTGGACCGAGAAGTTGCCAGAAGGCATGATATTAACCTGTCTGTGGTGCGTATGCAGCG
Organism: Hermetia illucens; assembly: GCF_905115235.1. Classification (NCBI taxonomy): domain Eukaryota; kingdom Metazoa; phylum Arthropoda; class Insecta; order Diptera; family Stratiomyidae; genus Hermetia; species Hermetia illucens. The sequence continues at coordinate 90,614,840 of NC_051849.1, read as the reverse complement.
AAGAAGTGAATCCTGCCATCAGCTGACATAATGGTGAGCTCCATCAGCCAATCACAAAATTACTAAACTTCTTTAATGGCATCACCGATCCTCAGAGACGGCGGTGTCAACATCATACTAAGTGTAAGGGCGACCAAAATATAAATGTTTATTCCCATTCTCACCGCGCTCGCGTGCTATTTTAAATCGTTACTTTTGGCATGACACCATTGTAGAGCGTAAACATCAATACGCCTCTTCCGAAGGGTTCTTGCGGTCTTTCCAATGAGGGTACCAATATTTAGCGTGCAGATACGTATTTGTTTTGTTCGGGTTAATTTACTTACGACGCGATGCCATGTTTCAAGGCCCATGATGCCGCGTCAACTGAGGTAAACGCCCTAGCATTTTGCCGAAGCTTTAAATTTAACAGGGTTATTTTCTTTTTTAACGAAATTAAAATCATTTTCTTGGTCGGTCTATCGCGGGACTTATCAGCAAGAGAGATAAGATAGAATTTAGTAGAGATTCGGCGAAAGTCACTCCAGACGAGAGGAACCAAATCCCAACAGAGCTTGCAAACTCTGCAATTTTCGGTAACGGAACAAAAGAATTCACTTTTGGGGCTACTCGTTCAACATGCTGAGTAAGTTGTGTGGATTACCGCTGAAGGCACAGGCATGCCACTATGCCAGGCATGGAATTTGCAGATGTCAAAGAAGAGGAGGCTCTACCAGCCATAAGCAGCACGAAGAACGGTAGTGGTTCTCACCTGGATCGGAGGCAGAATTTCCTAGTGCCAAAAGCGTACCAGTATACACGGCCGGTTTGAAGAAAATAGGACAACGACCAGCCTCAATAAAACAGGCACTATTGTTACCAGTGGCAGCGACTTGCTGAGAATCGAGCAATTTAAGTGTCTCAGACCGGCGCTCTTAGGCAATGGTAGACTGTGCTACGAAATTGCTTCACACATCGACTTAACCTGGTTTAAGTAACACTACACAATTTTATACATCTCTGATCGACACATCATCAAACGTCTTAAATCCGAAATTCATCTCAGCGTCATTTGATGTATGGCCCTCTACGGTTTGGAATACTGAGCGGCCAGCAAAGGTACGGAACGCCTCCTCGCGGTAATGGAGGCGAAGGTGTTGCTTTGCATCAGTGGAATAACACGTTTTAATCATGTCTGAAGCTAAGACCTTGGCGATCGATCGTGGAGAAATTGCGAGAGAGGCGTCTTTGACGATATGGTCATATGATCCGAAATTAAGATCAGCCTGAACTTCTAAGCCCATGGAAAACGACTCAATGGCGGACTGAAACAGCGCTGACTTGACATAGGGATGGTGATTTTGAGTCGAGCTCGAGACATCAGCCGGACGAACTTTACTACCAAGAAAAGTGGTGAAATTTAGACTTTATTAAATCAGGCGTCATTAACGTTGGCGAATAGTTAATTCGATCTGAAAGTTGGGCATCTGTTTCCATAAAATGAAATAGTTTTAGGTTGGAAATATTGAGGGTATGGCAGCTAAAACTAAATAGTCGTGAAAGAAAATAGGGTGGCACACTGAAAAGGAAACTTTCCGTGCAGCGCAAGAAATGAGTATCGGTTTTGGAGTGGACATGATTGCTTCGCACAGAAGAATACATATATTCCTATATATCGGTGAGGTTATTAGCACTGGTAAATTGGTTCGGACAATGAGCTACTTCTAAACTTGACTGTGGGAAGGCACTGGAGAAGCAGTTATTGATGCCACTAATGAAAGTGAAATAACTAGCGATCAGCACGTGCAGAAACATTTGAAGTCAAGACTGGACTCAGTGTACACAGACTAGACAAGGTAATATCATCCGACGTCACTTGGGTCGTAATTGTCGAGTAGTCCGTTTCGGTTTGAAAATCGTTGCGAATATTCTATTGAGAAGTGTTGAAATTTGTGGTTTTAATGTTTCTATCAAGACAAATGTTTGTTAAAAATTGTAAATGGTGAGGTACGCGATAAATGGTTGTGATAGTTATAAAGGCAAAAGAGGAAACAGCTTGAGATTCTTTCATTTTCCGAAAAATGAGGTAATTTGCGAAGAGTGGAGAAAACTTGGTAAAAAATGTAAGAGGATCGACTTCAAAAACGCTCGTATGTGTTGAAAACATTTTGTGCAAGACGATTGTAAGCTCGAACACATACTTCTGGGGACTTTGCAAAGCAAAAGATGCATAAAAGGTTTTGTGTATTTCTTTTATAAAGACATTTGAGTGTGTGTGCATTTGTCCCATTAGTATGTAGCACTAACTAATGCATATATTATGTGACGTTCAAGTGACGTTAATACTCAAAGTCTTGAATTTGCTAAGAAGTGACAATTTCGCCCTATTATAACTTTGTTAGTAATAGTGCGATTTTCACCAAACTTGATAGGATCATAGTCTACATTGCTGCAACTTAAGGAAGGTTCTGCAGCCAATTACTGAAAATTATGGTAATATACTATTATTAACTTTATTTGAACAGATATCGGTATGGAGTTTATTTCGGGGCCTATGCTCTTGCAAGTTTTTCTCTGAACTTTTAAAAGACAGGTGTTCTATTGTTCACAATCGAATGCAACATTCTATTTACTTACGATAAATTTTATTGATGACCTCATTTTTCGTCGCAATATTAACAAATCTGTGATCATCTTACCAAATTGGAATCTCGAAATCGAATATCTCTGAGACTTTTCTGCCGCTTTTCATGAATATATATTTTATTCATGGATAGAGATGTTACCTATAAATTTTCATTGATAACTTTCCTTTAGCCATAATAGTTCCAGAGGTACAAGATCTTCGTTAAATTTCACTACACATTATATCGATCCAAGTGACATCACCAGAAATTTGACGTTTCGTATTGATGGACTAGAGCGTTCTGTTCTCCACATTATTCCATAAATTTTCGTTGTTCTTTGAAAAAATTTGGATAATGAGTAATAACCAGCAGCCATGGCTCATGCGAATGGCTTAGGAAAAGAGCAAGAAATACCAGAAACCCACCCTAATAAAGCTTTTGAAGTACAACAGCCATCCAGCACTTATAGCTACTCTCTATCCAGAGGTAACCGTCTTGGCACATTAGACCTTTGTGTAATACTCGTTGCCACAAGTATATGCTGCATAAGCAACATATTAAATGATAGGTAAAATGCGAGTCGGTTCCCGTTCCAGATCCCCGTATGTACATAGATTAAATTCATCCCCAATTTCCATTTCTTCATGTTTCCATTCGTTTTTCAAAGGCATTGGAATTTGAAAATGAAATCCACATTCATCATCATTGACAGCGTAACAACCGGTATGCGGTGCGGGATCTAGGTCTGCTTTAGCATGGAACTTCAGACATCCCGGTTTTGTGTCGAGGTCCAGCAATTCTATATGACTAACTGCTGTCTGGCGTCCTGGTCCACTTCATCTGAGGCAGGCTCTCACAAGTCTTTTTTTGTGTAAAACAAAACCTTATTGAAATCGGTTTGCTGACTGTTTGTCTATCCGTCTGTATTTTTTTTGGCTGGGGAAAATTCATCATAGATACGCATTTTGAATTGAGGACGCGCATGTCGGACTTTTACCGACTAAAACCTCCCATATTTTCTTTACACTCTGCCTGCGGATTCATCTTTCTGGTATTGCTTCGCGGGGTTGTTCAGTTTATTAACTGTTTATGGAATAGCTGCTTCTCCTTTATATGCTGTTGATTGCATTAACTTCGCTTTTATTCCTTTGTTTAGATTCGTCTTCTTTTAACCGTTGTTGCATCTGTCTTACCCCTCCAACTATTGCATTCCACGCGGTATCTTTTTCTTCTTTTTCTTTATCCTTAGTTCCGTTCACAAGCGGGGTCAGCGCGACGTGATGAGATGTGCCATTTCATTTTATCAAAGGCCTGATCTGGATGTACTCGTAAGGACTCGCTAGCCGTTTGGTCGCTTACTATAGGTGGTGACAGGACCGACGACATTACGGTAAATTTTAGATTTGAGATGTGCATTGATATGATGATGTCGATCACAAAGAACGCTAGTTGTAAAATGCACTTCATCCAGGTTGCGCTAATGCGTAAAGCAATTTCCGTTGACTGATAGCGTTGATCCGAGATATTTTAATCACTCAATTCTAGGCAGGTCACTGCCGCTGACAGTCATTGTGCCTGTTTCATGAGGATCGCTCGTTAAAAATTCAGTTTTATTCAGATTTATTCTGAGACGGTGTTGCATGGGGCGATCATTCAATTTTTAGACAACTTGTTCGAGATTATTTGTGCTATTAAGTGCCAGGAAAACATTTGCATAAAGCAGGTATAGGACCCTGGACGTTGGATATCCCGGGTGACAGTGCCCACAGCAAGAAAAGAGGGGATTGTTTAGAGGGCGCTTCCTTGATGGACATCGACAGAGATACGAAGCAGTTTTGATACACTTGCCAAACTTTGAACGTTACTGTTCGGATCCTGGTAGAGAAATTCTGGTACTAGGTATCCGATTTCACCATATGGCTAACCTGATTTTCCACCGTTAAAGGGAATCCCAGCTCAATCTTGAGGTTTCTCCTTAAGCGTTCGAATTTTGGGCAGACGAAGAAAACATATTGTGCATCTTCTTCACATGTAGGAAAATCTGACGATTCATTCAAACCCAGCCTCAGTACCCACCATGTCTGCTCAACAATTGAGTAAAGTCGTAACTCGTCTCGCCATGGTTTCGTGTAGTCCACATCCTAATATTCGGGATTAGCCTGTATGTCCACCAACAATTCTTTGCTTGGTCTCATACTGTTTGCCAGGCAGCCAATGACCTCATTCGCTTAGTTGGCTTGCTAAGGCTCGCTTCCTGCTTCTCGTACAAGCGTCTTGCTTTAACGATTAAAACATCCACTGGAATCATATCCGCAGTTACGCAAGCTACCTCATACGACTTTGCACATTTGGTGAATCATGTGGGGAGAGCACTTAGCCAATATGCAACTTGAAACTGTCTGCAATTTTCTACAATTTTTAATCGTTGATGCCCACACTGGTGCTCCGTATAAAAGAACAGAGCTGAGGACTCGCGATGCAAGTAATCGTCGGTTGTGTTTCGGGTCGTTTCGGGTCCTTGCTAATGTCGAGCTCATGTTCGCTGCTTTTTGCCCAGTAAGCTTCAAATGGAGTGGCGATAGCTGGGAGCGAACGGTATATGAGCCGATACAGATCTAAACTGCTTTTTGTTTTCGCCGCTTTGTTAAAAACTCCGTTTTCTGTTAGGCAAGCTTCAGCCCGATGTCTTCAATCCAAGACTTGATCGTACAAATAGCCTTATCCGCATACATTTTTACTTGGTCGGGGTGATTAGATGTTATGACCACCCCAACTTAATCTGTGAATCCCGCGATAATAGGCTGCTTAGGTATTGGGAACCGTAGAAGGCCATCATATATTATATTCCATAGCGACCCAGAACAGACCTCTATAGAACTCCGAATCAAGTAACTTCCGCTGTCGGAAATAGTCGAAGATTATTGTTAATATATAATTTGGCGCTTGTACCGCGATGAGCGCTTCGATAATACGGCTCCATCTGGCAGACTTTGAATCAAAAAATCATCGAAAGTCACCAGTGCGCTGTATTTTCTTCGTCAAAGCCTTTCCTGTCTAGTGCAAACACCACTTTGGTAGCATCAACCGCTAACCAAGCCTTCCGGAAGACAAACTACTTATTTGATAAATAACCCCCACTATCAATTATTAGATAAAATCGATTATATATTATCCGCTCGAGAAACTTGGCTCGCATATTGGCCTACCTAACTTCAGGATTAATACAAGGTTTTGTAATTTCCACTCTGCGGGAAGATCCTTCTTTTAGGCAGTGTGTGAATCCTTGTGTGAACATTCTTGGTACCATTCTTATCGCCAGTTTTAGAACTTCGTCTGCGGTTACTTGCGAGATGTCATACGAAAAGTAGTTTCCAGATGTTGTGGAAAGACTGTCAAACGATCTCCCACACCAATCAGGGATACATAACAGAAGGCGACCTTTTGTCTTTTATTGCCTACATAACAAATTTGTATGAACCTTTCCATAGGTCAAAATCGGGCTCATTATAGATTCGCTTGAAGCGATCGTTATTATTTTTCGTGATGGTCCATTGTAACTTTTTACGCGTATGTTTATACTCGAGATATTCCGGCGTGTTTCTTCGGCGTTAACTTCGATTTCTGGCCTCCAAGCATTTCGCTCTTTGAGCGTCCCACCAGTAATTGGGATTCCGTTTGTAAGAGTGTAAACTGCGACGCCTTATCTACATTTGTTCTAATAAACTTAGTACACCACCGCAACACCTCCAGAAATATATCTTCATTAAGTGATTCTGATAACTAACCTGGTTCTAGTCTCTTCAGATTGACAGTTATCGCTTATCAATGGTGATATATACCGTCTGGTGGTCACTATGCGTATACTCCTTGCTAACATGCCGGTCTATATGCTTGACCAGCGAGTCCCTTACGAAAGCAAGCTCCATGATAGGGTCTAGTTCTTAACGCCTAAAAGTTTTTACCTTTCCGGCATTGGCCAGGGTGATGCTGAGACAGGAAAACACCTCGCCAGTCTGTCTGTATGCCTGACATAATGACATGATAGTGTCTTGTCTTACATCGCCTTGTCGCCTCGCAGAAGGTATTCTTCTCCTGCTCTGTAGTGCAGAATGCAAACCCGCACGCTTATATTTTCAAAACCGATAATAGCAGGTTTTATTTTTTGGCTGACGAGAAAATGTGCAACACATTTATGCTTTTCTTTTTCGGGGTGCACATTGGACTCCATCAAGTATATATTTTGCCACCGGTGCCTTTCATACTGGTCAAAGGAGGAAAACAGTGGGACACTACTTATTCCTTGACGCCGTTCTGGATTGTATCGATGGCTATGCAGGGGTATACTGATGCTGGACGGTTCGAAAAGAATGCCAATTGCTCCGGAGTAAGCTGACGCGCAGTATGATTAACGCACTGCTCGTATTTTACGGGACCATGTTTATTTTCATTTATTCATTCAGATCGCTAGATAATTCTAAGGTATTGAAACTAATGCCAACAGTCCCACTAATTTTTTTATACTGCGACGTATCGAGGGGCACTTTACTGTGATTACCTAATAATCGGCATTATTTTGAAATTATTTCACGTTCACATTTATGGTTTAGTCATTCCATCGATAATATCATATACGATATAAATGCGCTTCACTTTTCGAGCTTTTACATTTTCGATTGTTACTAGATTATTCTGGTTAATGTAAAATTTACTGGGCTGAGCACTTTCTTCTCTATTGATTTTTTTTTATTCGAACGAAGGAAAATCGAAGTTCTATTCAAAATGGTTTATTACAGAATAAATTTATCAACTTAATTATCTATAAATTGTTATATCACAGAACGTTATTCACAATAAAATCACAACACAATGCACTGCAGGAGATTCAGGGAGAATTATCCTTTAACATAGGCATTTTATCTGCAGAGTGGATGTCTCTAAGGCCTTTGATTGGATTATCTTATCTGATTTCCGCAGATATGTGAATGGGTCTCTGGGCTTCGAAAGCAAAATTTCACTTAAAGTTCCTAAAAGTAAAATTTGCAGTCACCGCTCGATTGGAATAACTGTACTCGGGTTTTCTGCTGCCTTCTCCTTCTCGTAAACTATGGCTTCGTCATAAGAAGGAGGCATATCGTATTTCGGAGGACTAGGAGTTCGGCTGCCAGCTGTTAATAGACCAGAAATGGTGAACAGCGAGGACACTGAAATAAAAATGAAATTGTTTAAATTTACTTTTGGTTCGTGGCGGGATGAATTCTGATGATTAATTCTAGATTAGATCAATTTAAGGAACTCAATCTTTATGGTTATGTTTTATAAATGAAAAAAATAAGTTATTCTTGATTATATCTTACCTGACGTTCCTGTTGGACTCTGTACCTGACTCGCCACACTGGTTTGCGTTTGCAACCGCTGCTGATTGTTCCTTATGCGACCATCATTTGCGAATGTCTCCTTACCAAAGGCCCTCTGGCATGCCACAATCTTACAAATAAAATACTGGAAATAGTATTCAATTTTCAAAATAACTAACTCAAAGATCACTAATGGATGCACTACTTACAATAAGAAACACGACAACAATAACGGTCAAGGGTATGTAATTGAGTGAATCCATCTTCATCGATTCGTTACTCTAGTTCACTAGTTAACTTCACTTTTGCAACTGTTCTTTCCGCAATACATGTCATACTATTCATAGCAGTTAGAGCTGCTCGCTATGTAGAACACGAGATAAGATAAGGAATCATGCATCGGTGACGAATACTTACCTGCCTATTTGGTGCTTCTCGATAAGGTTGAAGAGCTTTTAGGACGCGAATTCAATGCATGTACATATCTTAATTCATATGTTTGCCAAAACTTGATTAGTGGCAGATACTATAGAATTTGAAATTAGCAGAAAAATAATGTGCTCATGTGTTCTTATGTACACACCTGGAAAATTACTAATAGATCTTGAATATGATAGTAGTAATTGGTTCTTGCATTTTTCCTGTGAAACTGTTGCTAATAGAACAGTAAATCAGTATGCCATTAATACTTTTAATAATAATTCGTGTGCATTGAACGCACAACAGAGGAAACACCTTTATCCATGCTCCGAAGTTCACCAGGTAAGATTGTATCTTTTTATATCAGGCCGTCCAATTCAACTTTGCATGCTACCAATAAACAATACTGTTCGTAATTTTTTCACGATAGTCTCGAAGATATTTATGAATTATATCATTTCCAAAGAAATTTGTTATTATCACTGAAATTTGCACTGCATATTCGGAGAAATTGGAACATAAGATAACACCAGAAAAGAAATATCAAAGGCATATTTAGAAAAGAGATAAAGTAGATAAAGTATTTAAGGCGTAAAATACAATAATAATATTGATCCGAATTTTCAGAACAAATAAATGAGCAATACCCATAGTAGTAAATATTTTCATAGGTATGGTGCAGACGCGGATGTTTTTATTGTTGCCATAACGGATAAACATTGTTAACTACGTACTTACAAACGCATTTTGGGACAATTTTTAAATAAACTTCAATCAGGTTGTTGCATCTCAATTCATATCTTTATTTTACGGTTCAAAAAGTTACTTCTGATACGAGGTTTTTGCACCTGAGGAGATGCATGTTAATTTTCTCAATTATTAATCCTTTATTATATAAAAACGAAAACCAAGCAATAAGACGCGCTACGTTCCACATGGCCAACCCTTATCTACCGCCAACATCTCAGCTAGGCTTTGTAAAAGAAGAAGGTTGTACATAGTTGGACTTGTTAATCGGCAATGGAATCATTATTTGATTACATGATTACAATATTCGATATCGGTAATCTATTTAGTGCTTCCACGTAGTTATATTGCCGGATGTGAGGGTGTTGTTTGTTGCTGACATCGTGAATTTCTCTTGATCTAAGAGCGTAGAAGGAAACCATCTGTTTATTACCTTTGCATCTAAATCAGGTTAAGTTTTAGTTACTTTCACGTTAAACATAATGCAAGTGGTTTTAATCAACCTTAATAGCAAAGAATGTGGCAAATCTTGGCTGTTGGCAAAGCCACCGCTCAACTGAAATAATAAAGCCACAGTAGTAAAGAAAGAGTTTCCAATTTTCCTGTATACCTTTACTCGGGCAAAGTACCTCGAGAAAGCTATTCACTCTCTATATGGGTGATTGATCTATTGGATCGCTATACTACAACTGCATCCCGCAGGAACTTGTCCCTTACAACACAGCTATAAGAATCACCGACAATCACAATTTAGTTTTAATTTTAGTTAGTAATTATTAATAATAGCTGTTCTCGCTAATAATAACTAACAATAGCTGTTTTCGCTTTATATTTCACACCCCATTCACCTTATCTTTGACGAAGCTTTTCGGTCCGTTAATCCTCCGTTGAGCTCGGCGACCAGAGTTGTTTATGCTACTTTGCTTCATAAATTCATGATGAATTGTTTGGAGAAGATTAGCGTATTCAAGGCGGGTGGAATTATTAATCCTTTTCTTCTTTGAATTTTGACTTTATAGTGGGTGTGGTTCTGGATACTAAGCTCAACTGCTTCCGAGATTTGTCCAAACCGTCGATCGCAGAGAGTAATTCTGCATTTGCGCATTTCTTTTTATTGATTTACCCTTTTCTGTTGGGATTTTTAGGCAATAGTTTTTATTTTTTGCTGTAAGTTGTATATCTTTCGTGATCTTCACTGGTATGATTAGCTTATCTATTAGAGTGCAACTCATCTTCCACTTGTTGGGGGTGTTATTTTTACGTTGAACTATGTTAATGAAGAGCGAGATCACGCTCTCTTATGAATTTCTCACTTTCACATACCCGGAGAAATCAAGTAATGTTATCCAGACCGCAGGGTGTGTATGGGTTGAGGGAAAGGCGCAGCACTCAGATTGTAGTGGTCCATTATAGTCAACGCTCCGCCTAACCGAGCACCCCAGATTTGCTTATGTGTGGCAGGATTTCGGTTAGTTGATATGGTGGAACCTATAACTGGAGTGCATCAGTACCAAAAATCTGATGTTTGAAAGGTTCATACTAAGGGGACGCACACAGGAAATGTTGGATTCCGCTTCCTCATTATACGGTGAACACAGGTAGTGTTTTTTTTCTGTTCTTATACGGAGATGGAAAATCTAGAAAGCCACATCGGCTGAGCTCTCCGGTCTCTTCGCCTCCGGGGGCCATCATTTATTAGCTCACGGGGTTGATTTGCTTTTAAGCACTCACGATTTTCGTCCTTGAAGTTTTCCTTCTCCTCCTCACCAGCTCATTCTGTACTTTTACAGTTGCGAAGGAAACCGTAAGTCAGTTCTTCTTCGACGTTAGCATTTCCGCAACTATGCTCTCTGGGCTGACGTTCTTTCCCGGCGCCTCCTCTCCATCGCGAACATTGGGCAGTAAAACATCTCATAATCGGCATCCTGCCATTGAATGCAGAACAATTCAGCGAATCATCCAGCCCAAAGCGGTGAAAATGCTTCCTGCAAAAAACAACATTTCTGTGTTCCATATGCCCTTCATGCGTATTGCAATATATACCAATATTTCATTTGCCCGAATGTCGACCGGGGTCATGCCCGCCACTACCCTGTATTGCCTCATCTGATGAGGTTCTAAAATCGCTTCAAACCATCAAGACCATCATCCGGTAAACCCAGTTCACCTGCTTCCGTCTTTGAGAGTTTGATGCCCTATCATGCGAAAATAATGAACATAGAAGACCACAACTTTGAGATCGTTGAAAATTTCTCCACTAATGATAACAGCTATGACGAGGAATTTTTGGTCCCGTACATGAGGATGGACGAGTCCGTAGCCTACATAACGATGAAATCTCTAAGCGATATCTCCTCTAGTTGGGGATAAAATCCAGGCTGCGGTGGGCGGGTCACTTAATCCGTATGGATGAGAATGATCTACCCCTGAAGTCTATAAGGCTAGAAAAAGAAGACGAAGCAGACCCTGCCTGAGATGGAGTGTTGACATAGGTCAGGGTGCCAGACATCTTTTAGGGATATCGAATTGGTGGACCTCGGCGCAAAACCGGGGCGTCTGGAGTTCCTTCTTAGGGCAGGCCTAGACCGGATATCGGGTGGTTCGCTGTTGATGATGATGATGGTCCTTGAACCAAATGCCACCACCATAGTTTCGGTATGACTCACTAATTATAGGCACATCGATATTTTTCTCACGGATGGTTTGTGAGAGTACATCCTGAGCCGCTTGGCAATGGTTGAGGTTGATTGTCTCAGCCTTATCTACGACTTGCGTTGAGGGCTCTCTTGCATTCCGCTCACCTGCTGCCACCTGCAATGTACCAATGGTCCACTGGGCAGGCACGGCTCCGCATCTCTTGCATTACTTCGACCAGTTATCGACACCGAAACATGCCTTCGCGATGTGACCGAAGCCAAGGCAACTAAAGCACCTTTTCAACAACACCTGCTCCCTAGGACGACACATAAGACACATGAAACGTCCTCATCACCTGCTCCACTTTTTTGGGAGTTGAGCCCTTTTTTCTCTTAAGTGTTTGCTGGCAAGTTGACCCATTAAGTCATTCGCATAGCCTCTTTCCGGATTCTCCCTGATGCTGAGCACATTGCCTCCTACAGTGTACTGTAGTGTACCATTACGGTCTTGAATGAAGTGCTCTAACACGCTTCAAGGACCTGATCTAATATGGGCTGTTGCGTCAACGATTATTACTGGGTTTCCTGCACGGTAACTTTAACTTTATTCTTCTCCTTCATGTTTGGTTTTATTTCTGGGTATCCTCACCAAAGCCAGTTTTTATCCACGTGCATAAGTACTCATTCACAGTTGAATCAACTTCTATCCGACGTGAAATCACGATACAAGTCCCACTGCCACCAGGGAGACTTGAACCACGACCTTCCGTACGACAGCCTAGTGCTCCAACCACTCAGCTATCCAGGCACGTTTATTAGATATGCTGCAGTATTATATTCATCTTGAGGAGGGAAAAACCATTAACCTCGGCTATTACTTAGCACGTAGCGTTTGAAGGATAAAATCGCGCCCAGCTATTGAATTATTGCCAGTCAGAATTTAGGCTCTGCCACTTGTCCTCATAGAAAGCTTTTTCCCAGATTTTGATCGCAGCATTAACCAATCAGGGGATTGTTCTGCGGCGTCAAGCAGCTTGGGTATCGTTGTAGATCGCGATGTGCCTGTTCTTTAATAGCACGGGAATCATCCAGGTTGCTGCGCTAAGGATCGCACACACTTCAGCCCGGAAGATCATTTCATATTGTCCCAGGGAAAAGATCACTTCGCGTTTTTATCTGAGAGGTAGAAGCAGGACTTCAGAACTTTATTTCGTTTTTAAGTCAGTAGTGTAGAAGATCTTAGTAAATTCCGTCTTTTGAATCGTTTCAATTGTCTCTGAAATTGAAGATATATGGTGATCCGAGAAACATTAGGCATTACAAGAACTCAATTCAGTTCTCCCAATGTCTGGGGTGCAAAAATGAGTAGTACCTCCAGAGCTGCGCTGTCGCGCTCATGGCGCTGGTAATTCCCCAGTTCTTTATACTCACGCTACCTCACATTGAAGACTTTTTTGTCTCATCTTATCCCCCACAATACGGATTCATAGGTGAGCATCGCCCTAATAATAGTAGCCCAGTCACTCAAGCTTCCAACCTCCGAATTTTTTCGGTCAAGATCGATCGATATAAAAGGTGGCATAAAAAAACAAAAGGTAAAGACCGATTGACATGAAGGGTGGCATAAGAAACAAAAGTTATATAACGCTGTGCACTCCCGCACCGGAAGGAGTGGCAACCTTCTCGGGAGTGGAAAATTTTATATGCGAATTACCGCAGAAATCGATTAAATGGTCACGACGATGATCTGCGGACTTAAGCTGACTTTCGGGGAGTCTTCCTCTTCTGTGAACAAAATCGTGGACAGTAAAAAAAGACATGCTCCGGGTCCTCATGTGTGCAACCACATTCAGGGCAAAATAGAGAATCATCCAACCTGAAATGGTACAGATACTTCTTCTATGCCCTGACACCCAGGGTCAGGTGGTAGATAATATCGCCATGTCGTCGCAGAATCCACTCCTTAATACGGGCAATCAGAGTGTGGGTCCAGCGACATTCCTGTCACTCATCCTACCGTTACTGCCACTTTTCCAACGACTCTTGGCTTGCCATCTTTCGGTATTTTGTATCCTTTTCAGGTAGATTCATTCTTCTTTTCTCGTACAGACAGCGTGCCTCACTTGCCAGAATGTCCGTCGAAACCATTCCCGTAATAGCACACGCTATCTTGCCTCAGATTACTCTGAGAAAGGGTGCTAAATCCAATACTAAAATTTCAAAAGCAGCTCTTTTTGATTAAGTAAATTCCATTTTACAATGGTAATAACATAAGGTGTCTTATCATTTTTACTCACCTGAAATTAATCTTTTTTAAAGGTTTTGTGCAAAACCCAGCCCAACTATCTGAAAAAAATATGGTGGTTCATGCACATGGTATATAGGCCTCCAAATATTCCCCATACCGATACATGTTTAAATTTAGTTAATAATAGTATAGTATAGTATAGTATTGTATTTTTTTTTTTTTGTGTGTACACGGAGGTGGAAAATCTTAGAAAGACACGTCCGCCGCAGCTCCGCCGCCCGAACGGCGGAACAACAGCGGGCGCGTGTGGGATTCACACCCACTAAAAACCACCCCCGGTCTCTCCAGCCCCAGCCCCGCAGGACTACCATTGAGGTATTACTTCGCGGGGTAGGTTTGCTCTTAGGCACTCATCCTTCTCCTATTTGCAGCTTTCCTCCTTCTTTGTTCCTTCAGCAACTCCTCCTGTATTTGGATGATTGCGGAGCCAACCGAAAGCCACTTCTCCTCGGACTCCAGCATCTCAGTAACCAAGTTCTCCGGGGTCCCGCTCCTGCCCAGCACCTGGTTTAAGCTCCTTCTCTCAATCGCAAATCGTGGGCAGTGAAACATCACATGCTCTGGATCCTCCGGTATGCCATCGCATCTGGGACAGTTCGGAGAATCATCCAACCCAAAGCGGTGCAGATACTGCCTGTAGCAACCACCGTGCCCCGCGAGGAACTGGGTAATGTGGTAGTTGGTCTCCCCATGTTTCGCTCAAGCCACACCCCAATGTTGGGAATGAGCCTGTGCGTCCACCGACCTTTCGCAGACTCGTCCCATCTGCGTTGCCAGAGATCAAGTGACTCTGACCTTGCCGCATTTCTACGCTGTGCATGCCCCTCCATATGTCTTGCATTGTACAGGACACTCATTTCTTTGGCCAGGATGTCAACCGGGATCATGCCTGCCACCACCAACACTGCCTCATCTGATGTGGTTCTAAAAGCACTGCAAACTCTCGAAGCCATCCGCCGGTAAACCGAGTTCACCTGCTTCCGTCTCTGAGAGTTTGCAAGCGCCTCTGCCCACACAGGCGACGAGTAGAGCAGGATGGAGCGCACCACTCCAGCTAGCACCAACCTCCGGCAATGTTTCGGTCCACCAATATTTGGCAACATTTTTGCAAGTGCCGTGGTGGCACTGGCTGCCTTTTGGCACGCATACTCTAGGTGTTCCCTAAAACTCAATTTGGTGTCAATTATTACCCCCAGGTATTTGATAGCCGGCTTTGATACGACCGTATGTCCACCAACCTCCACTTTTACAGTGTTATTTTTTCTGCGTTTCGTTATTAAGACCGCTTCCGTTTTCGCGTCCGCCAAGGTCAGCCCGGCCTTTTCTAGCCAGGACTTTACCGCTCTCACTGTTTCCGTTGCGTAAACCTCCACATCTTCTGGGTGTCTTGCTGCAACAACCATAGCTAGGTCATCAGCAAAGCCGACAATCGTAGTCCCCTCTGGGACGGGAAGAGCAAGCACCCCATTATACATGATATTCCACAACAGGGGACCAAGTACCGATCCCTGTGGTACCCCGGCTGTGACAATGTACTCTTTGGGGCCCTCATCCGTCCCGTACCAGAGGGTCCTCTCTGAGAGGTATCCGGGGACACCCATGTCAGCCAACGCTCCTTTAATTCTATTCCAGTTGGCCGAGTTGAATGCGTTTTTGACATCCAACGCCACCACGGCACAGTAGCCGCCAGAAATCAGTGCACCTTTTGCCAGGTTTACCACCATGCCAATTGCGTCCATCGTAGAGTGGGCGCGTCGGAAACCAAACTGGCGTTCCGACAAACCATTGCTGGCTTCGACGATGGGCAGGAGTCTGTTGTAGATGACTCTCTCCATCATCTTCCCCATTATATCCAACAGGCAGATAGGACGATAAGACGCTGGGTTTCCAGGTGGCTTGCCAGGTTTCGGAAGCAGCACCAACTTTTGCTTTTTCCATTGGGCAGGGAATATTCCTTCTTTTAGGCACGCCTCGAAGGTGTTGGCGAAAAGTTCGGGCCTAGTCTTCACTGCCAGTTTCAAAGCTCGGTTGGGGATGCCATCCAAACCTGGGGCCTTGTTGTCACCGAACCTACCACATATTTCCCGCAGCTCCTCCACAGTTACGGGCGGTATTATGCCGTCATTTAGCTGGACAAAAATTTGCTTTCCCCTATTTTCGTGGTGAGGGAACAGAGTGGTAACAATATGTTTCAAGAGGCACGGACAGGTCACCTGGGGTGATTTCCGCAGTCTTTTCATCACCACTCTGTAAGCCTCGCTCCAAGGGTTTATGTCGGCATGGTCGCACAGCTGTTTGAAGCAGTTCTTTTTGCTCCTCCGAATGGCTTCCTTTAGGCGGCCACGCAATTGCTTGTGTGCCTCCTCTCGACCGTCGCCACTGGGTTTTCCCCTGAGTCTCTGGCAAAGCCTCCTTGACCGGAAACATGCGGCTCGCAAACTTGCGATTTCGTTGTTCCACCAGTAGTTGGGTTGCCTACTGGGGAGCAATCGCCTTCTGGGCATAGTAGCATCGCATGCTTCCGTCACCCATCGAGTGATCTGGGTGGCTTTCTCTCCAGCCGTACCATTCAGGGATATGTCGGATTTGAGCACCGCGGAAAATGTGTCCCCCTCCAACGCTTTCACTGTTCAGCCAAGCATACCACCCGGCATTTTTCGAAAACTCTTTTTCGAGCTCGATCCGCCCTTGATCTTTATGCAGATTGCCTGGTGGTCGCTGTGAGTATAGTCCTCACTAACATGCCAAGCGATTCTACTGGCTAAAGTGGCACTCACGTGTGTCACGTCCACTATAGACCCCAGGCCCGTTCCCCGGAAAGTGTACGAAGACCCAACATTCGCCAGTACCACGTCCAGCTCCGCGAATGCTTCGAGGAGAACACGTCCCCTGACATTAGTTATCCGGCTGCCCCATTCAAGAGCCCACGCATTGAAATCGCCTCCTATTATGATCGGCCAACGTCCTCTTGCATCCAAAACAAGAGCAGCAAGCATCCGTTCATACTCGACGAGTGTAGCGCTGGGTGGTGGAGCATAGCAGCTGTAGATGTGGATGCCCTTCACCTTCGCTTTGATGAAGCCCTCCTCCGGGTACTCCATTATTTCCTGGAAGGCTGGTTCTCCACAAGTCCACAGCGCTGCTTGGCCCGTTTGGTCTTTGACCCAAACGCTACCACCGCGGTTTCGGTATAGTTCACTTAGTATGGCCACATCGATGTTTTTCTCGCGGATGGTTTGCGCGAGTAGATCCTGCGCCGCCTCGCAGTGGTTGAGGTTGATTTGTATCAACCTCATCTGCGATTTGTGCTAAGGGCTCTCCTGTATTCCGGGCACCTGCTGCTGCCTGCAATGTACCGATAATCCACACCCTCCTTTCCTTTGCACAGTAGACAATTTGGGTCAGCTCCGCAGTCCTTGCTGATGTGGCCTTCCACTCCGTATCTCCTGCATTGCTTTAACCTGTCATTTGGGTTAGTGCATGACTTTGCAATGTGACCAAAGCCAAGGCATCTAAAGCACCGTTTTAACGCCACCTGTTCCCTAAGGCGACACATAACCCAGCCTATTCTCACTCTCCCTGCTGCTAACAGTTTGAGTGCGTTCTCCACTGGTAGGCTGATGATGGCGGTTTGTGTTCCCCCATAGGCTTTCCTTAGCGTTTTCACCACTGACTCTTGTAGTCCGGCAAGATCGAACTGTTTCTCCAACGCTTCGCGAACCTCCTCCTTCGTCGTGATTTCATCTATATCTTTGCAGATTATAGTGATCTCCGGCCTGCTAGCTCTTATGTCGGCTTCCTGCCCTAAAGTCTTCCCGATTTGGTTTAAGAATTTGTCCGCGATTACATCCTTGGATTTCTTAAGTTCCAACATAAGATCTCCCTTCTGCGACCGTCTAATACGGCTGACGTTGTTTCCCAAATTGGTGAGTTCGGGGTCTGCCTTCACTTTCCTGAGAATGTCGGCGTATTACCCTTCGTCTCGTTTGGAAATGAAAATCACCTCCGGTCTAATCTTCCTCCGATAATTTCTTTTCCGCGGTTCTACCTTCCTCCAAGCTTCCGCATTCGCCTTTGAAGGTTCGATCACTTTTCTCGAGGTAACCACTGCAGTATTTTCCCTGGTAGCTTCAGACGTACTTTTCATGAACTCCGCCTTTTTGAGAGTTGAGTCCTTTTTTCTTTTCGGGGTTTGCTGGCCTGTTGAGTCATTCAGCTTCTCGCGCAGCCTCTTCCCCGGTTTCTCCCCTTTTGTGTTTTGAACCGGCGTTACTTGAGTTGCCTGGTTCACTTTTCCAATCGGCGACTTCCCTACTCGTTCATCCTGGGCCTTGCCGTACGTCAAACGGATGCCTCTTATCATGGCCCTTGTATTTTGGTGAATGTTCCTGCGCTCCTTTATAAACTCACACAGTTCCATGATCTTTTTACCGAGGGCAGTAAAGGCAGCTCCAGACTGATCATTGCCCAAAACATCGCTCGGGTGAATCGGCGTCAGTGATTCTTCCTCATCGAAGACTCCCGCTGTACGCTTCCCACTGGGGGCACCGATCGTGGGGGCTTGTGCCCGTGTGGGAGGGGATCTGCGAAAAATCGAGCTCCTTCTAAACGGATCCATCACTGGAGCCAGTTCAAGTTCCTCCCGTACGCTTGTAACATTAGATGCCACAGTAGCCAAGGTTCACACTACTGAGGCACTGCGGTCGTTGGATATCGACGGCCGGGAGCCCGCTTGCTCACTCCCAAAAACCGCCGGCACTGGGTTTCCGAAGCCCTGCACCGCAACTTCATTCTTCTTCTGCTCCTCCGTGTTTGGTTTTATTTCTGGGTATCCTTCCCATAGCCAATTTTTATCCACGGGTGGGCGTTTACTTCCCACCTACCCGGCCTGCACATAAACATGCCCATACAGGCACATCTCCGGATGCGTGCATGTGCATGGCCATGACACATTCGCCGAGCATTCCCTTATCCGCACGAAGGGACGCGCCTGATGGGAGATTTGGCAACTCCACACAGGATAGTATAGTATAGTATATTTTTTAGAAATTGACTGGGAAGTTTATCCCAGAATCATCAACTTTTGCAGTAACATAGCTTATATTCTAGAGTATGCCAACTTTGATGGAAATCGCACTATTACTGACAAAATAATAATGGACCAAAGTTGGTACTTTTGTGCAAATTTCTTGCATTCTAAGTCAGTAACATACTAAAGTGAATGGTTTGGCAAACTTAATGCATTAACGTTACGAGCTGGGTTTCAAATGGGACAAATGCTCACTCAAATATGTTATGTGTAAGCAATACACAAGACCCTTCCCGACTTGCTTAGGGGAGCGTGACTGGTTCAATTTTTGAATTTTTGTAATTTTTTTTAAAGATTTTTGATGGAAAATACATCTGAAAATATGTGTTATGAATATAAAAGTCATATTCGATTTTATAAATGAGTAACCAGTATATATAACGCGGCGGGTCAAAGCGGCACCTTGAGCTTCTCACTTCTTGTATCGTGCCTTTCTTCTCAAAATGTCTGCTTTCTTTACGTATGCTACACATCCATGCCTTACTAGCATGTTGTATAAATAGAAGGGAACACTTTGGGAACTGGTTTTACTAGTTATGATTCTGTAATAAATTATTTAAACATGTTTGGAGGATTAAAAAAATCACTTGACGATTCGCTTTGAAGTTTTAGTATGTCATTGCACACTTTTAAAGCAATAAAATGAGCCACGAAGACAGAGATAGATGGTAAATATTTTGATTTACATCATGTTTTTTGCCACCGAAAAATGTAAAAAAAGTTGCCGCCATTTTGTTATTTCTTGGCGTAATTTATCGATTGTGGTTCATTTTATAGAGAATTTCAGTGACCGGAAATCATCATCGTCGTCAATTTTTGAGGTTTTATTAACAAATTTGTAGCAAACAAAAGGCAGCCTTTTCTCTCACAAAACCAACCATTTAAAAAAAAGTAAAACAATTAAAATTTGAACTCGTCACGTTCCCTTAATTAGGCTGAAAACACTCAGTTGGTTGCTTAGGAAAGTGCAATGGAATGCTGTCACATCCATCCATCCATCAGACAGCGGATTCATTGGCTGCCTCTACCTGTCTCTATATAAACTAACAAGTCGGGAAACCGGAAGCTGGACGCTTCAGATATGAAAGGTTTTGTGTATTTCTTTTATAAAGAGATTTGAGTGTGCATTTGTCCCATTAGTATGTAGCACGTACTATATGCATATATTAAATGAAAATATATACTTTCAAGAGATATTGACATTCAAAGTTTTGAATTTGCCCAGAAGCAATAGCTTTGACCTAGTATAACTTTGTTAGTAATAGCGCGATTTTCACAAAATTTGGTAGGATCCTGCTCTATGCTACAGTTTACATTGCTGCAAAATTGATTGATTGATTGATTCTAGGGTAAACTTAAGGGGGGGGGGGGGTTTCCAACAAATGTCAAAACTGGGACCAGCTTCGAAAAGTGTGACTACATTAAAAAACAATTTACACCACCCATTTGCATGTATGGGGACAATCCTCCTTAAATTCGACTTAAAGGATATAACTCACTATCTGCGTGACCTTTCACAGTTCCCACCTCCCTACCAAATTTGGTGTCAATCACTACTACCGCCTCCGAGAAAAATGCGTGTGACGGATAGACAGTAAACCGATTTTAATAAGGTTTTGTGTTTACACAAAACCTTAAAAAGCAGCTCAAAAATGTTGTTGCTGGCGGTTTTGTTGGCTTGAAGTAATTCCTTCCTCGAAATTAGTCGAGAACCACTCTACCGCTAAACGAAAAAAGTTGGTGAATTAGAAAGCTAATTAAAAATTTATAGGTACACATTTTTCCTATCCTTCATCATTGGCAAAATGCTTCAAACCAAACTGCTGGCCCATTGGAAAATACAGAAATTATCTAGAATCTATCACTAATCCATTTAGTGAAAACTTTCTAGTTAAATTGAATAATGAAGTCACCGAACTGAATTCATTAATTTCTACGGAATTCAACAATTTCGCCAATTGATAAGACAAAACACTCCCATGTTTGTGGAATTTTTTCAATTGGGTTATAAGGAAAGATTTTTTACAAAAAACCTAGAAGATAACATTTACAAATGATAAGGATCAATTAGCGGCAAATAGAATTTTCATACCAAATACCAAGTGAATATCTAATTTCGTGGTTGTAATTATACTTTGTGTTTATTTTTATTTAAAGAAGTTTTTGTAAAGGTAAAGCTTCGCTAGGGTTGATGGCCGTCGGATAGAGCCCTGCGAACTAAAGAACACAGGTTTATGGGAAGTTCCATTAAGATTCTGTGTAAAACAAAATCTCACTAAAACCGATTCAATGTCAGACTATCCATCTCCCTCTGTTTCTGTGTCTCATATCCAATTTACTCAGAAGTGGCTGAGCCTGTTACGAAATTTGCTGAGAATGTGTGCTCCGTGGATCCCTTATTTGCAATGATTTTCCCGATCTTGTGGGGGTAAAAAAAATGTGCTATGTAGAGTATCAGATGAAAGGGCTTAATTCTTAGAACCGACATAGCCTTCAATTCACCATAAATTGGAACAGGTCTACATTTCAGAATCTATCCATCCACAAGTCTGAAAATGCATCCACATGAAGTCTAGTCTCAAAATACATACAGTGAGCAAAAGTGAAATCCGGGCACCGTCGCGTCGGCGTCGGTCGTCGTACGAAATCAATACATAAGTGCTCAGAAAGGAGTAAAAGGAGTTGTATGTGTTTTGTCTTTTTTTAAATAACCTTATATATAGTCCGTAGGATACAATGCAAGAAAAAATAAGAGAAAGGATAAAATGAAACCCTTGCCGAGGGTGAAAAACAAAAAAAAACTATCTTCGTATGCAAAATTGAAATACGGACAGTGCCAACAAATCGTTATTAGGTCGTTAAAAACTCAAAAAAATACTACTTAATACTTCGTATTGAGACTTTTACCATCATGTACATCCTTCACTGGGCAGTGGGGTGGATTTGACCAAACGTTATATATATTCGTTATTGATGAGTTTTTGAATAGCTTCGGACAATTGCACACTACCCCATGCGTGTTTTTCAAGCTGTATTTTTCGGGTCATCGTTTTTGCATATCTTCCAAGTTTGACAAATACCTTATTACTCTGCGCTGGCATCACATCCATCTTCCCTTCTACGAATGCCATATTCCCCACGTCGTCCGCACAGCCATCCTACCATAGCATCTCCCTAGTCATGCATTTCAATAAATAAAAATAAAACTTATGTTAATAAAGTCAATCAAGTAAAGCCATTGCGGGTGATGTACTCTTTGTCGAAGATGTATTCTCCTGCAATGGAAAGCAAAAGCTTGAAGAAAGTCCAACACAAAACTGGAGCCGAAAAATTTGTAAATCACCGTAAAGTGGTATGGCAGGGTGGCTGCTACCGGGCGGAGGTGTGGGTAATGTGGTATTCATGAAAGGGAATATTGTTGCGAATATTTACATAGGTATTTTGTAAAAAAAAATCTGCATGCCAGCGCAAAGAAATTAGGTGTTAGTCAAACTCTCAAGGTATACCAAAACAATGACTGGAAACATAAAGCATGAAAAACATGCATGAGGTAGTGTGCAATTGTCCGAAGCTACTCAAAAATTGTAGCCGAGTATATCCAATGTTTGGTCAAATCCATGCCACTACCCAGTGAAGGATGTATATGATGCTAAAAGTTTCCATACGAGGTATTAACTAGTCATTTGTTGAGTTTTTAATGTCATTATTACGATTTTATGGCACTGTCCGGATTTCAATTTTGCATATGAAAATGGAGTTTCTTTTGTTTTTCGCTCACAGCCAGGATTTCATTTTCCCTTTCTTCGTGGATCCTTTTTGGGGTGTGTCCAACAGACTGTACGTAACGTTCTTGTAAAAAAAAAAAACAAAAGACATAAAACTCCTTTTCCCTCCTTTCTGAGGACATATGTATTTCGTACGACGGTGTCCGGATTTCACTTTTGCCCACTGTATGCATGTTCCAATATCTTCAAATAAAATTAACAATAACATATTACTATATTTTAGAAATTTCTCAAAACAAAAAAACCCAAAATACTGAAATGGGCAAGAGTCTAAATGATAATATAAGCCATAATACCGCAAAGATTTATGGAAATCCCATTATTATCAACAAAGTTATATTTAGTTATTATTAGTTATAATATAACAGTTATAGTTTCTACTTCGTGTGTATTTATTGCACCCTAAGATATCATATGTAGAATATATTATATACATATTTCAGTACCACAATAAAGGGCCGCATGGGAGCATCTAATATTAACTTTCTAACTCTTGGCGTTTGCAGGCAGTATCCACCCAGTATCCAATTACATATGCTTATAAAATTCAGTTTAGATATGTATGTACGGTGCAGGGATTCGGAAACCCAGTGCCGGCGGTTTTTGGGAGTGAGCAAGCGGGCTCCCGGCCGTCGATATCCAACGACCGCAGTGCCTCAGTAGTGGGAAACTTGGCTACTGTGGCATCTAATGCTACAGAGATAATGGTGGAGTGGAAATTAGGTCCACACCGGATCCTTTTAGGAGGAGTTCGAAGCTTGGGAGATCACCACCGAGAACAATGGTTCCTTTTAGTAGTCGAGATTCATCGCGGGACTCTGAAAGAAACATGAGTAGTCCCTTGATCGACATCATTCCTTGTGGCGCAAGGCGCGAAAGCGAACGGGAACATATCGGAATGGCGTTCGTTACACTCGGGGAACGAATAAATGAACTGTACGAGTTCATCAAGGAGAGGCGGAATATCCACCAAAATATTCGAGCCTTGATAAGAGGCATTAAATTGTCTTATATCAAGGCACTCGAAGAAAAGAATTCCCAAGCGTCAGCTGGCAAGGTCACAAGGGAAACGCAGGTGACGCCTCCCCATAATAAGGCAGGTGGGAAGACAGGAAAACGGGCTAGAGATGGTACCAGCGAACCTCTAAGACCACAGCAAGTCCCGAAGAAGAAAAAAGCCTCTTCACAAAAGAAGGCGGAGCCGGCGAGAGAACCCGCGAAAGTCGGTAATCTCACGATTGCAGCCACAACACCTACAAAAGTGGAAGAAATCAACGCCCGGAAGCCCGAACAATGGACTAAGGTGAGCAACAAGAGGAAAAAGGACAAAAAGAAGCTCCGCCCAGAAATAATAATTATTTCCAAGACGGGAAATATGTCCTATGCCGACATCCTCCGAAAGGTGAAGTCAGACCCGGAATTGAAGGATTTGGGGGATAGTGTAAGCCGTATCAGGCGAACACGGAGAGGGGATCTGATGCTGGAGTTAAGTAAATCCGCCGACAAGTCGGCCGATAACTTCCGCGGGAAGGTGGAAAGTGTACTTAGAGAGGCAGCTGAGGTAAGAGCTCGGAAACAGGAGATAGTGGTTGGATGCAAGGACCTAGATGAGGTCACCTCACGGGAGGACATCTGTGCTCCGCTAAAGCAGCAGTTAAACCTTGGCAATATAGACCAGAGTGCCATAAAAAGGAGGAAGAAGGCATATTAGTTTGCCGGCGGAATCAGCTATTAAGTTGATTACCGCGGGCAAGGTAAGAGTAGGTTGGGTCGTGTGCAGGCTCAGGGAGCAAATATCTCTAAAAAGATGCTTCAGATGCCTCGATTTTGGCCATTTTGCGGCGGCGTGCACTAGCCAGCATGATAGGTCGAGGAGTTGCAGGAAGTGTGGGGAAGAGGGCCACCTCATCAAAAATTGCACCGGAGATCCACGGTGTATGCTATGTAGTAGGAAAGAGGGCGTGGACGATCGGCATGTTGCGGGAAGCAGCAGATGTCCGGTATATAGGAAGGAGCTGAACCGCACAGGCAAATGAGATTGATACAAATCAATCTCATTCACTGTGAGGCAGCTCAGGCCCTGCTCTCGCAAACCATTCGAGAGTCGAATGTCGATGTCGCGGTTATTTGCGAGCCGTACAAAAACCACGGCGGTGCAATTTGGGCGGTGGATGCGTCTGGCAACGCCGCAATCTGGGCGTGCGGAAGACAGGCCATTCAGGAAGCCATGGCCCCCCCGTCAACCGGTTTTATAAGGACGAAGGTCAACGGTGTCCATATTTACAGCTGCTAAGCTCCTCCTAGTGCAACCTTAGCATAATATGAGGAGATGTTCGACAGTCTGGTGTTGGACGCTAGAGACCGCAGCCCTAAAATCATTGCGGGCGATTTCAACGCGTGGGCCATGGAGTGGGGAAACCGATCGACGAACACCAGAGGTCAAATTCTGTTGGAGTCATTTGCGGAGCTGGACATCGTGCTGGCCAACGTTAGATGCGTGCCCACCTTTCGAAGAAGAGGGTCGGGTTCGATCGTTGATCTGACATTTGTTAGCACTTCCCTGGTGAGGGAGATGGCTTGGCAAGTGAGTGAGCACTACCCCCACAGTGACTACCAGGCCATCTTACTTCGCATTGGAAACCGGGGAAGCAGTCAACGACGCTCTGGAGGTGGAAAGGTTAAGGCGGTTGGCTGGTCTATCGCAGCTTTCGACGAGGAGACATTTCTGGCCGCATTAGAGGGAACCCATGATCCGGATGGAACAGCGGTAGAAAGGGTCGCACAGCTGTCTCAGCGTGTAACCGAAGCATGCGACGCTACGATGCCACGACGACGTTTGCACTACGGCAAGAGGCCAAACTACTGGTGGAACACGGAGATCGCTGCCTTGAGATCCTCTTGTCTCCGAGCGAGGAGACTTTCCCACTGGACAAGGGGAAGGCTAGAGCACCAGGAGCGTGAGGAGGAATACAGGGATCTGCGAAGCAACCTTAAGAAGGCCATTCGGGGAAGCAAGCGGGAATGCTACCAGAAGCTCTGCATGGAGGCTCATACGAATCCGTGGGGTACAGCCTACCAAGTTGTAATGAAGAAGATTCGCGGGCAAAAATCACCTCAAGTGACATGCCCACGGCTCTTGTTGCAAATAATTACAACTCTTTTCCCGTAGCAGGAGCAGGACGAAAGAGACTGGCAGCTCAGCAGGACGTCTTCTCGATCCCTGATGTTACCGAAGAGGAACTTTGGGAAATCTGCAGACGTACTGGGGATAGCAAGGCTCCGGGATTGGACGGAATTCCGAACAAGGTTCTGAAGGTGGCGGTCAAGGCCAGACCAAGGTGGTTCGCAAGCACATTGGAATCGTGCATGGCAGAAGGATTGTTTCCCGCCCAGTGGAAGAGGCAGAAACTGGTGTTGCTACCGAAGCCCCAAAAACCACCCGGCGTGCCCTCTTCATATCGCCCTATTTGTCTCTTAGACACAATGGGGAAGATGTTGGAGAGGGTGATATACAACAGGCTGCTCCCGTTCATCGAGCTTGCGGGTGGTCTTTCAGAACGGCAATATGGGTTTCGTCGAGCCCGTTCTACTGTCGATGCAGTAGCAAAGGTCGTGGAATTGACTCGAAATGCAATGGCCATGGGCAAATGCTGTGCTCTGGTGACGCTGGACGTCAAAAATGCTTTTAACTCAGCCAACTGGGGCTGGATTAAGGGGGTTGGCCAAACTGGGTGTTCCTAGCTGCTTGGCTCGGCTCATCGAGAGTTACCTTTCGGACAGACTTCTCTGGTACGAGACGGACGATGGGCCGAAGGAGTACATTGTGACAGCAGGTGTGCCTCAAGGTTCTGTATTGGGACCGCTGCTGTGGAACATAATGTACGACGGAGTGCTTGGCCTTCGCGTGCTGGAGGAGACAACGCTGATTGGTTTTGCGAACGACCTGGCGGTAGTTGCAATTGCAAAGTATCCCGAGGACGTGGAGCTTTATGCAAATGAAGCCATTCATACCATCAAGTCATGGTTACGAATGGCCAAGCTGGACCTCGCGGACGAAAAGATGGAGGCGGTTCTCATTACCAACCGTAGGAAGAACAACACGGTCACCATCCAGGTTGGTAATCGTGAGGTCGTCTCAAAATCGGTTGTCAAATACCTAGGGGTGATGACCGATGCCAAGCTGAGTTTCAAGGGACACTTGGATTATGCGCGAGAGAAGGCAGCAAATGCCAGCTCATCCCTTGCAAGGATGATGCCTAACGTGGGAGGGCCGAAGTATAGTCGCAGGCTACTCATCGCGGGAGTGGTAAGGTCGATCCTGCTATACGCGGTCCCTGTCTGGGCGGGAGCGTTGAACCACGCTGTCAACTGGAGGAAGATATGTTCGGCATACCGGCCGCATTTAGGACGGCGTCGAAGGAGGCAGTGTGTGTCATCGCAGGAATGATCCCTATAGATCTTCTAGCGAGCGAGGCACATTGGTTCAACGAAAAACGGGAGGCAAATCCAGCCGAGGTGAATGCGGATTTCCGAAAAGCCATCAGGAGAGAGTTGTGTGGCAAGTGGCAACAACGGTGGGATAACTCCGACAAGGGCCGGTGGACCCATACATTGATCCCGTGTATCAAGAAATGGGTCTACCGAAAGCACGGAGAATTGAATTACCACCTGACACAGTTCTTTCTGCAGCAGAAAAGGAGGTTGAACAGCATCTTAGGGGCGGACATCGAGCCCTTGAACCATGTGGAAGAGATGCTGAAGTCGGAGGAAAACTGGATGGCGGTAAATGAGGCAGTAGGCGTGGTGCACACAAAACTCCTGGAGTTGGATCGAACTCGGAAGGCGGCGCGACGGAGACGTGACATGGATGAGCTGGTATAGCGAACCAGAGCCTCCCCCGCGAAGTAATACTTCACGGTGGTCCCGCGGGGAGGGGCGGAAGAGTGGGGGTGGTTTTAGTGGGTGCGAATCCCACACACTGCTGCAACCTGGCGCAGCAGCGTCTTTCTAAGATTTCCACCTCCATCCATGAAAAAAAAAAAGATATGTATGCACATACATACGGTGTTTAAAAACTTCCGGACAAGTAAGTGGGGCGTTTTTTATGGAGTGTTAACCGAAACTATTAAGTATTTTTTTCGATTTCTAAATCCCTTAGCTTTGAGAGATACATATTTTAATTTATAGAAAAAATTGAAGACCTTATATTATTAAACTCAAAATCTACAATAGCTACGCCATTAAATATACGCCGAATCATAGCTGAGACTGAGAATATAAACGTCATTCTGTGAAAATAAAGTGAACAGTGTAGAAACGAGAACACTATACAAAGGAGGTGAAAAAATGACAAACATTTTGGGGCAGTTATCCCCAAAATTTTACTGTTTGGCCTACTTTTTTTTGACAAATTTACTAATTTTCTTTTAAAAAATTATTTGTTCTCTCATTATGATAAAATTATACTCACATAATTTTATCTTAATTTCTCAACCAGTGACAGTTGCAGACCAGGAAATGTGAACCATAAATATGAAAATCGCACTGAATTTCGCCCAGTAGCAGAGGAGTTTATTTTCAACGGCTAAAGATTAAAAGACGATTAATTTAAAAAAAGTAAGCAATGTCTTACAAATTCTATTATTGGGAGGAACAAGTGCCAGAAAAAAATAAACCATTTTTTGGTCAGATGTAATATGAAATTAATAAATAATGGATCGGTGCGCAATAATCAATGTAATGATCTTTGATTTTACTATAAAATAAAGGAGTAAAAAAAGTCGAGCGCATTTTTTTCGTAAATAGCTGGTTCTTAGTTGTTTTTCGATAATATGCCACTTTTAAGAGTTTGTATGAAACAAAGCCTTATTAAAATCGATCCAATATCTATTTGTCCCTCTGTGCCTCTGCTCGTCTGTGTATCCATCCGTCAGTCCATTTTCATACGATATGGTCATGCAGGGCATCAAATCAAAAGGTTTGATTAGTACTTTTCAAAACTTATTTCTGACACTGAGCGAAACATAGAGGAGTGAGGGCTCAAAATGGTGGCCCCCAAAAATGAAACAGGTCGCGTTCCTAGATGGGTCCAACCGAAAAATCTGTAAAAACAACAGTGAACCATTATACCAAATAACCTCCGCATCAGAATACATCCCGTTCCGATGTCTGCACAAATAAAGTTAATAATAGTATGTTACCATATTTTATAAATTTACCAGGAAATTCCTCTTAAGTTCATTCTAG
This sequence comes from Hermetia illucens, assembly GCF_905115235.1. Lineage (NCBI taxonomy): Eukaryota > Metazoa > Arthropoda > Insecta > Diptera > Stratiomyidae > Hermetia > Hermetia illucens. The sequence goes on along the minus strand of NC_051849.1, from coordinate 90,585,649 downwards.
AAGTACAAAATTTGGAAGCAGTATAGGTGATATTATAGGACATAATTCTACTATTAACAAAGCTATAGAAGGTCGAGGTTTTGTATTTCACGTAGATTTATTGCTCTCTAAGATCATATAAAGTGAACTTATATGAACATCGGGTTCCATAGGGACATTTTAGGTTTTCTTTATTAGTTTTTATTCATTATTTATGTAACAGTATCAATTCCTGGAGACAGCCATATGTATGTACTAATGAAGTTTGCAGGTAGTGTACAATAAGATGGACATGCGTGTATATAAGTAACAACCGTATTTAATTTTTATACATATGCGTATGCTCTTGAGCACGGGATAAAGTGAAAATATGTGGATATGCACTAGATCATGTGTACATACCCATATGATATGCTTCATTCCGTTTATGGTGAAAAGAACTTTCTCGTCCAGCATAGTTTCGCCGTTTGCATATTGGCAACGACGAGAATTTCATTTTTTTTTTCAATTTTTCCATTAAAACTTTGGTTTCTCATTGCAGTTGGCAAAGTCTTGTTGAAAAAATCGGTTTCAAAATTGAGGTAATCATACTCCCAAATAGAGAAGTTAGTTTCATATACCGGCATTATACATTGTGCCTGAATGACTTAACGGTTAGAGCAATAGCCTGTTGCGACGAAAAGTCGCGGTGAACATTTCACTAGTAGTAAAAAAGTTTGTATCGTTGCTGAATGTCGGATACCAGTCGATTCAGCTGTAAATGGGTACTTGGGTCAAACTAGGGTAATAGCGCAATGCTGTAACCACAATATATAGTAGTCCTGCAATGTACTGTTACTGGTTTGGATGATGTGCTCTAACACTCTTCAGGGTCCAGATTCAATTGAATTGTCGCGCCAACGATTATCATCATTCGAGGACGACATTTTATAATAGTGGCATTTTTATGGACTACCATAAATCTAGCATATAGGAAACCGAGCGATTTTGGGGATAATTTAATAACTTGGTTTTCTTTGAGTTGATTTATTCCAGAGAATTGAAAAGACTATCCTTTACCCTGAGATATTTTTTTAGATTGGGAATGGTAGTATTGACAAATTTTAGAAACGTTGGTCATCTTTCCTGCAGATTCTATGGTAGCAATTTGACAGGAAACTGATCAGTCACGCTATTTTTAGTTTAAATTTATAACGTTGCGCCCGGCATGCCTGTCAGTTTCGCTTGAACAGTCCCCAACTGGTGGCCCAAATGTGTGTGGGTTTTGGTTGACATGTCAGTTCCGATTGTACTGGCGGCTGGTGATCGATTGTGGAAACGATTTGGTTAGCTGGCTGACATAAAGAAAATTCAGGCAAGTCTACGGTTGCCGAGCAAGCTATTTAGGAGTTCGCCGATCTCCATTTTTCTCATTTGAGTTTCACTTCACTACCCGATATTCCTACTTGGTGGTTGTCGAAATCGCCAGTACTACACTAAAGGGATAAATAGTCTTATATAGTCACTGTTCAAACCTGAAGTACCGAGGTTCCTGTTCCCGACTAGTTCCATATGTAGAGTGCAGTGCAAACTGTAATTTGGGGAAGATAGTAGTGTTATGCCAAATTCGTTCATTTTTTAGCTCGGATAAATGAACGAATGATTACAATGTCATGCAAAAACAACGGTAGTTGTATTTGTCGGTAAAAACCATACTAATTACATGCATTCATTTTTCATTACTTTATAATAATAATAATAATCGTTGGCCCAACACTCTAATTGAATCAGTGTCTTGAAGTATGTTAGAGCATTTCGTTCAAGACCGTAACAATACACTAAAGGATTACGGTACCCTACAGGAGGCAATGTGGTAGCGTTGCGCTCGCCCGAGATTATTACCCTGATTTGACTCAGGTACTCATTCACAGCTGGTATTCGACGTCAAATCACAATGCAAATCCCACTGCCACTAGTGAGATTTGAACCGCGATCTTCCGTACGACAGTTTTGTGCTCTAACTACTCAGCTATCCGGACACATTTCATTATTTGGCATTGATGAAATTATTGATATTATAATGAAATCATCATCAATGGCGCAACAACCGGTACTCGGTCTATGACTGCCTTAATAAGGAACTCCAAACATCCCGGTTTTGGACCGAGTTCGATATCCCTAAAGGCTGTCTGGCGTCCTGACTTACGCCATCAATCCATCTCAGGCAGCGTCTGCCTCGTCTTCTTTTTTTGCTATAGATATTGCCGTTATAGACTTTCCGGGCTGGATCATCCTCATCCATACGGATTAAGTGACCCGCCCACCGCAACCTGTTGAGCCGGATTTTAGCGCGTCGTACTGTCCTGGTATCACTCATAGATTTCGTCGTTATTCAGACTACGGAATCGTCCATCCTTATGTAGGAGGCAAACATTCTTCGGAGGATTCTTATCTCGAACGCTGCCAAGTGTTCGCAATTTTTTTTTGCTAGGAACTCAGGTTTCCGAGGAATACTAAGGACTGGCAAGATCATAGTCTTGTACAGTAAGAGCTTTGACTCTATGGTGAGACGTTTCGAGCGAAACAGTTTTTGCAAGCTAAGATAGGCTCTGTTGGCAGCCAACAATCGTGCGCCGATTTAATCGTCATGAATGGAATACTTGCGCAAAGTCCTACTTGGATGCACCCCCGGGGGGCACCCCTTCTCGAAAGGGGAAAATTTTATATTCGAAATAACCGTAGAAATTAGTAAATTTTTTAAATGGTCAATTATAAGCATAATGTGGCTTATGGAAATTTTTGGTACAAGTAGCAATTTTCGAGTTATTCATATTCAAACACGACGTTTTCTCATCGAAAAAGCTCGAAAACTATGCGTTTTATTCGTAAATGACTAGTTGAACCCGGCAGAAGAAGTAAACTAATTCGATGATATAATTGTCTTTTCAGTTTGAATGTGGGAGTGAGAGTAACATATTTTATAATATCCGTCGTGAAACGCATGCTGCGTTTCAGAATATACTGAAAAAAGTGTTTGAATTCTTGAGTACCTCCAGTAATATGAGTTAGAAGGGGCTCTGGAGGCTTAGTCAGGGGTAGCATATTGACTTTGTCTGCCCTAGGCATTTTTACTGAAACTTCAAAGCGCGGCAATCTAAGCGCAATATAGCGTAAGCGTAATTTTTATTGTAATTGAATGCTATTTTATTGGGGTCGATTTTCAATCTTGATCGAGCCTGTCATGAGCATTCAGCTTTACAGAATTGTAATTGTTAGACCTCGTTGGTGAGCACAAGGCTGGTTAGAGCACAAGGCTGGTTAGAGCACAAGGCTGTACGGAAGGTCGCAGTTCAAATCTCACTGGTGGCAGTGGGATTTGTATCGTAATTTGATGTCGGATACCAGTCGACTCAGCTGTGAATGAGTACCTGAGTCAAATCAGAGTAATAATCTCGGGCGAGCGTAATGCTGGCCACATTGCCTCCTACAGTGTTCTGTAGTGTACCGTTACGGTCTTGAATGAAGTGCTCTAACACACTTCAAGGCCCTGATCCAATATGGATTGTTGCGCCAACGATTATTACTATTATTAATGTCTCGCCAATTAACATTCATTATTTGTCATGACGACTGGTTGAAAGTTGTATAAGTTTGGACAGCACCAAACATTTCCATTTAAAAATAACACACATATATATACCAATTTCCATGGCGATCATGTAAACGGTGTATGATCTTTGCAGCACCATTTCGTGGCGAGCTACAATAGCGTGGATATGACCAAAATATTTTCCATGGAAAAATGCATACATATATACCCCAATTTTCATGGCAATCAAGTCAAGGGTGTACAAATTGATCCTTTACAGCGCCATCCAATGGCGAATTACAGCAATGTATAAAGCTTGGAAGCCTTCTCCATTATAAAATACATAATTACACCAAATTTCATGGCGATCAGTTGAACGGTATTATCTATATGCCAAAAACTTCAATTTTTACGTTTTTGTGTTTTTGTTGAAATCAGTTTGCTGTCTGTCTGCCGCATATACTTTTAACGGAAATGGTTATACTGGTTGACTTCAAATTTAGTGGAAAGCTGGTAAATGTCAACGCCCACGCATGTGTGAGTTGCATCGTCCTATGTAGAACTTAAGGGTCGTCTCCTTACCCGAAAAAGGAGGTTTGTTTTTCACCAAATTTAGTCATGCGGGGTATTAACTGAAAGGTCTCGATTAGCACTTTTCAACGCTGGTAGCTCTGACATTTAATGCAAAAGGAGGAGGCGGAAGCTGGGAAGTGGCCATTTCTTTCTCGGACTCATTCCCAAAAATTACCTAACTGGAAAATCAGAAAAATCCCGAAGTTGCCACTATATGGTGCCTAGGGTTGGAAATGTCCTCCATATAGATATGTGTTCAAATGAAGTTAACAATAGTAAATTAGTTTTAGTAATTTACTTTGAAGCTCAAGGGAAGTTCATCCTAGAATTATCAACTTTTGCAGTGATATAGCCTATAATTAAGGCATGAACCTACCAAGTTTGGTTCGCACTAGTACTAACCAAATTATAATAGGTCAAATTCTCGCTTCAGTGCAAATTCTAATACCTTGAATGTCAGGATCATGCTAAACTGAATATTCTGACTTAATCTGTGCATATATATTTCGTGCTAGGTACAAATGGAGCAAATTTCCACACAAAAAATTTTATAAAAGAAATACACAAAGCTTCCCGACTTATTATATATATCATCATCATTAACGGCGCAACAACCGGTATCCGGTCTAGGCCTGCTTAATAAAGAACTCCAGACATCTCGGTTTTGCGCCGAAGTCCACCAATTCGATATCCCTAAAAGCTGTCTGGCGTCCTGGCCTACGCCATCGCTCCATCTTAAGCAGGGTCTGCCTCGTCTTCTTTTTCTACCATAGATATTGCCCTTATAGACTTTCCGGGTGGGATCATCCTCATCCATACGGATTAAGTGACCCGCCCACCTTAACTTATTGAGCCGGATTTTATCCACAACCGGACGGTCATAGTATCACTCATAGATTTCGTCATTATGTAAGTTACGGAATCGTCCATCCTCATATAGGGGGCCAAAAATTCTTCGGAGGATTCTTCTCTCGAACGCGGCCAAGAGTTCGTGTTATATATATACTAGAAGACAAAGATAATGAGCAGAAGCAAAGCATAATTAATAACAAGACGAATGGAGTAGCTGTATGAACCAACTGGTCAAACGTAAACTCGTAATGACTTAAAACAAAAGTGATTTCTTTTAACGTCAAATAACGCAAAACCGGTAACAGGGCCGCTATATAACTTTTGTTTATTATGCCACCTTTTACTCCCATCCGCAATTTCGTGTCAATTGGCCTTGACCGAAAGAATTCGGAGATGGCACCTAATTTTCAACTTCATTGACTCGACTTATTGGGTGCTGGACATGCTAGCTGCTAGATCGTAAGAATACTTTCATCTGTACTATGCTGAACACGCGTCATGCTGGATACGCTAGCTGCTGGATCGTATGAATAGAGCTTAAGACCCATACCGTAAAAAGAAATGCAATAAAAGGCTCTGAGCTGTAAGATGTATTATAAAAAGTTCTTTTTTAATCAAATTCATAAACGGAGGTATCTTTTAAAGCCTACTCAAATGACTGGCAGGTATTAACACCACTGAACACAGAATTCAATTGGGAATGACAAATAGCAAAGATTTTTCACATTGATGTACAGGGTGCGGCAGCATAACTTCCTTTTTTAAAATGCGCGCCACTCAGTTAGTTGATGTCATAGCGGAGCGCTAGTGGTCTCGTTCAAGAGGGGATACTGTAAAGTTTTGTCCCGACACGGTTCAGTCGCCATCATGCATTGGAATAGTGAGGAGCGTGCCTTTACCCTTGAGGTTTACTTTTCAAGCGGATGTTTGGTTATTGCAACACAGCGTGCATTTCGGAATCGCTTTAATTTAGCCCCGTTGGCTCCCGTCCCAGACCGCAAATCAATTGTTATATGGGTCACAACATTCAGACAAACTGCAAGTGCGACAAAAGGAAGAACTGGAGTCCCTCGGTCCGTTAGATCACCTGAGAACGTTGAAGCAATGAGAGCGTCAATGTTGCGATCGCCACGGCGTTCTGCGTGCAAACACGCATCTGCCCTTGGACTATCCGATCGTTCTGTGAGAAGAATTCTTCGTGATGATCTTCATTTTCATCCCCATAAGATGGCGATAGTGCAGGAACTTTCAGAACGTGACTTCAATTCTCGGATGAACGCGTGTGAGCTTCTTCTTGATGTCGTTCACGAGGGTGCTATTGTTTTTTTAGCGATGAAGCCCATTTTCATTTGTGTGGGTCGGTTAACAAACGAAACATGCGCTACTGAGCTGACACCAACCCTCGAAAATTGCATCAAAAGCCTTTGCATTCACCCAAAGTCACAGTGTGGTGTGCAATTTCTTCAGCTGGAATTATTGGTCCCTGGTTTTTTGAGGAAAAATGAGGTTACAGTGACAGTGAATTCGGACCGGTATGTAAACATGCTACAGAATTTTTTTTTCCCACGGCTAGAAAATTTGGATTTGGGGGACACTTGGTTCCAACAAGACGGTGCAACAGCACACACTTCAAGAGCATCGATGGCTGTTTTGAGGGAACACTTTCCAGAGCGCCTTATCTCAATTAGAGGCGATTTGGAATGGCCGGCACGCTCTCCCGATCTGTCCCCTTGTGATTTTTTTCTATGGGTTTTTTTGAAATCCCGTGTTTATGTGAACCGTCCAAGAACCCTACAAGATTTGAAGACCAACATCCAAGAAGAAATTGCCAACATAACACCTGCTATGCTAACAAGAGTCATGACAAACGCCAGAAATCGGTTTACGCAATGTATAGAGAATGGGGGACGTCACCTAACAGATTTGATCTTCAAAACAATGTAAATAAAAACTTTAGACATGTACCTACATTATAAAAAATAAATAAATATTTTCCGATGCATACAATAGTTTTTATTGAGTTTTGAAAAAAGGAAGTTATGCTGCCGCACCCTGTATTTTCGATAAGTAAGTGCATATGTGCATATACATATCGCTTGATTGCTCTATTTTCTAAATGGAATCTTCCATCCATTTTTCAGAAGAAGTGATATTGAAGTGGGTCCAGTAAAGAACCAAGCCATTAGATTTGTATCTACTTACTTAAGAGATTCGCAGAGCCTTTTATAACTGGAATGCCCAGTTTCCGGGTTCCGCTTTCTAGCTTTATTTTCGACAATTTGAAAGTCATTGTAAGACGAATTATATCATAATCTTATTTCAATATTTATAATCAAAACTATAGAATCAAATCGAATTGATCATTAACCTCAATTAAAAATGATAAATTGTAACAAATTTCATGTTGATAAACTTTGGTTATTGAGTCCATATTTACATATGCTGGTGTAGTTTCTAAATGTGTCTCCAAAAGTGTTTTAAGCTGGTTCCGTTTCGTTGCGCACTGTCACCATTGCTTTAGATATGGGGTAAAATATAGCTTCATCGTACGATGGTGGTAGTTCTTGAACATTCTCCGTATTTTCTGTGTTTCTTGTTGAACTGCTTGGATTTGTACTCATAACAACAGCGGCAACAGTGTAAAATGTAGGTGCTGAAATCAATTTTTAATTATCCTCAAAGATTAATGGGTGTAGGGAAATTTCGCATCTATTTTTGGTGCAGACTTAATGTAATCATAATTATTGTATTTAAAGGATTTAAATGCTATAAACACAATAGACTAACTTCAACATGAGATGCAAAACAAAAAAATTGAAATCGGCCATTCCATCAATGGTAATGACGTCTATTTTATGAATCCGAGTATCTTTATTGTACGAAGCAGGTGGTAATTAAATATGATTAGCTAAATAGATTCAGACTCTTTCAAGTACAATTCGCTCTACCGTATGCGAAGGAATTGCAAGCTTTTCTGAATTTGCAGATAACTGAAAATGGAATAAATTCACAGTAATGTGGCCACACTACGCGCATTACTTCTACATACGGTAAATGAGTATCTATATTTTCATAATTAAGGATGGAGGTGCATGAATACAAAAAAAAAATAGATAAATGAGCTCATCTGACTTTACTGACGAGATTCAATAAATGGAAACGGTATACTGTATTCTTTTAAAATATTCCTAAATGCACAAATACAATATTTAGAGAAAAACTACGAAGAAAATTGAAAATAAAGTACATATCGATGGAAAAGCAAAGTACAATTCGAAATTATATATAAATGCTATACTTCGAATATACGTGCAAATCTAAATAAATAGATAATTGTCAGAGTGGAAATTGGTGTCACATATTAAGCATATACATACGTACATGTAACATCAACTTCCACTATAGGAATTATCTACATATTTGGATTTTGCTATGATAATATACTTTTACGATATATAATAGATAGGGAATTCCGACATTAACTTATTCTTTTTCTAACTTTAATTTTAGAAAGCAAATATAACTAGACACTTACTATGTGGGGTGTTGATAGGTTGGCAACGAATGCGGTTTTCATTTTGCCGAGTATTTTGTTCTAATCTTTCACTCAATACACTCGTTTGTAATTTTGACAATTGTGCGGCATATCTATAACTAAAATACTTGAGAAAGCATAAATAAATGCACATTAGTCATTTTCAATTGAGGTATACAGAAAGGGTTTACTTACAATTAGTAAGCTGAGAGCAATTACTATTACCAAGTAATCTATCCAATTTAACGCTAATTCTCCCATTTTCAGAGCAAAATTCCATTAATCCTTCCACAGAAATTTTTAAAAATACGACTATATAAATTGCGACGTTTGAAAAGTTCTGGGCTTATTCCAAGCAAATCTGTAATTTGCTCTTATGAGCTCTTATGATAAGATAATAGTGATATTTCAAAATAATCAACAGCTGACTATCATACTTTGGAGGCATAATCTGATGAAGAGAATTCTGAATTTATTGGTAAGCCATATTTAGATATTGTAGACACTTGTGGAAGTGTGGATCATATAATTTACATTCGTTTTCTAGCAAAACAGCAAATATAGGACACACTAGACATTTTATCATATTAGACGCCATTCCACTTTTCACGGGCAGAAGCAATATCTAATATGTCCCCAATATTTCCAATTTCTACCTAGAAACATACATACTCGTATTTATCATTTGTTTTGATGAGAAATAATCTGGAGGAAGTATGAAATTTACGATTATAAGAGGTTGGGCTCTTCTGCATAGATCGAATTTGTATGTTTGATTTGGGTTGATAACATCAATACCTTTCAAGTGCCACTTCCTCTTTCTCAATTTATTAAATATTGACAGATAAGTCTAGAGCAATAAAATAATTTTATGATAAAGTCTAGTAAATGGAGATCTATATAGTATAATTATTGTGGCTATAGTTATATTGGTATATTTGTTGAGTACACTGAATTCTTGGCTTAGTTTGTTGCCGACGCTAATGACCAGCGTAAATTGTAACTAAAGGATTAACATTTCAGTCATAGTTTTTGAAATAGTGTTCTTCTTTTTCTTCAGCCTTTGTCCCGTTCACAAGCGGGGTCGGCTCTTCGTGATCGGCTTCGCCATTTGGCTCTATCGAATGCCTGATCTGGGTGCAATCTCGAGGCTTTCAAATCTCCATCCAGCGTATCAAGCCACCGTTGTTTAGGTCTGCCTTTTGGTCGTTTCCCATCGACTTCGATGTTCAGACCAATCTTGGCAAGTGAATTCTCGTTTGCACGAATTGCGTGACCATACCATCGAAGACGCCTCTCTCGCAACTTTTCCACGATCGGTGCAACCCCATAACAATCGCGGATATCCTTATTTCGGATGTGATCTAAACTTCAGCATAAACTCCACAATGTTTTCGGGTGTTAAACGCCTCTCTGCGATCGCTTCCATTCTTGTTCGGTGCGCGGTGAACCTCGGGCAATCAAATATGACATGCTCCGCATTCTCAGCCACGTTACCACATCTTGGGCAGCACGGTGATTCGTCGTGATCAAATCAATGTAACTAAGCACGATAACCTCCATGTCCACTTAAGAATTGTGTTAACTCGTAGCTTAATTCCCCATGGTTTCGTTCAAACTATCTCCGAATATCCGGAATGATGCGGTATGTCCAACGACCAGTTTGAAACTCCTCCCATCGCTTTTGCCACCGTTCGATAGATTCCCACTGTGCCAGCTGCCGTCGAAATGGGCTAGACTCTCCAGCTGCATACGTTTTGTCGTAGAGTCGCCGACTTTCCTTCGCCAAGATGTCTATGAGGAGCATCCCTGCTAGTACATATGCTGCTTCTCCTGATGCTGTCCGATATGTATTCCATACCCGGATTGCACTTAGCCGATACCCCATTCCCAATTTTGGACAGTTCACCTTGTTATTCAGAGCAGTTGTCCAAACTGGAGCTGCGTAGAGTAGCACGTAGCTGACTATCCTGGGGAGCAGAAGACGTCGACTTTGTCTTGGCCCACCAATGTTCGGTAGTATCCCCGAGATCGTTGCATGGAAGACGCTTTAGTTGCGGCGTACTCAATGTGTCTTTTGAAGTTGAGTCTTCTGTCAATAATTACTCCCAAGTATGATATTTGAGCGACGGTTGGGAGTAAATTGTTTTTTCGCCAATTTTGATTTTCACAGTTGTGTTCTTTCTTCTCTTGCTAATGAGCACTACTTCTGTTTTATGTTCCGCAAGTGAAAGGCCAGAATATCTCAACCAGGAATTGACCTTCCATATCGTTTCATTTGCATAGATCTCGATCTCGTCTTGGTGCTTTGCAAACACTGTTATTCCGATATCATCGCCGAAGCCAATAGTTGTCACGTTGTCCGGTAGGCGTAGCGTCAACACTCCATCGTACATAACTAACCACAGCAAGGGACCCAGGACAGAACCCTGTGGCACTCCGCAAATTGTCGGGAATATTTTTCGCCCATCGTCCGAGTCGCAGTAAAGTCTTCTCCCAAGGAGAAACTCGACCACAATGCGTACAATGTACTTCGGAGCCTTTATCTTGTCGAATGCCTCGATGATTTTTTTCCATTTTGCACTATTGAACGCATTTTTTACGTCGATGATTATTACTGCATAGCATTTTCCTTCCTCTATTGCAGCCTGAGCCAAGCCAGTCAGCATGCTGATTGCGTCGACAGTTGATTTTGCCTTACGAAATCCGAATTGTTTGTCGGAAACGCCTCCTTTCTTTTCCGCAACAGCGAGCAGTCTGTTATATATTATTCGTTCAAATAATTTGCCAATGGTAATGACCAGACATATGTAAAAGGGGGGTGTACACATTTTTTTTCACTAAATATAGGCATGTGGGGTATCAAATTTCGAAGCCTTAGTCTTAGTTTTGAGATTTGTTAAAAAGGCGGGGAGTGGGAGGGGTGCAAAGCGATGATTACTTTAACGGACCCATTCTCAGAAACTACCCAATCGAAAAATCTGAAAAAAATCATAAAGCTGCCTCTATATGGTTCCCAGGCCTCAACATACTCTCCATATCGATATCTGTTCAAATTAAGTTAATAATAGTATATTACCATATTTTTGGGAAAATTGAGTAAAACCCCCCTTAAGTTTATCTCAGGGTTATAAAAGTTAGTAGTAGTATCAAATATAACATGAGGCATATTATCTCCAAGTTTGATCAAAATCATACTGTTAGTAACAAGGTTACAGTAGCTCAAAGTTGTCTTTACCGTGTAAATTTACAACCGAAGCACTAAATCTGATATGCTAAATGCATATTCTTAACGGGCTACGTACAAATGGGATAGTTCTACACTCAAATATACTCACACAAGAAGCAAACAAAGTCTTTCATACCTGAAGCGTCTAGCTTCCGGTTTCCCGACTTGTTTTATCGTTAGAAGGTGAAAAGTGGAAAAATTTAATGTTGGCTCCACCATATGGTCATGTGAGACTTTTATTCACCAAAAACCATTTTTCCTTCGCTTTCGTTGTTACGTCGTTCGTTCGCATTTCGTTGTTACGTCGCGGCGTAGAATCAGTTACGAACTGCGCTCTTGTCTGTATTTACTGCTCTCCTTCGAAGCTACTCCTTCCTGGGCTGTGGGACGCCTTAATTAATTTTTCCACAGCACTCTAGGTTGTTTCAGAGGTTAGCATGTGGCCCACGATATTCGCGAGTGGCAACATTCGCCGGCGTCAATTTCAACACGGCCGTGTGCACGCCGAACTTCGGGCAGTTAAAAGCAACATGATTCGCATCTTTTGGAATCATCTCGTATGTCAGGTAATATGGGAATCTGTCACGCCCGAAGCGATGAAGGTGTGCATGGTATCCTCAATGTCCGATTAGAAATTGAGTTTTGTCGTAGTTTATTTCACCGTGCCTTTGTTTGATCCATTTTGAAACATCTAGGTAAATTCTGTGAGGCCATCGTCCTTTAGGTGAATCATCCCATCTTTTTCCACTCGAAAACAGCTTGATTTCATGCTGATTACTGAGACAGGTACAGGACTCGTATGTTGGGTCATAGTTGCGTCAACCCCCGTTCGCCAAGATGTCGATGGGACCGTCTCTGTTATCAAATATACTGTTTCGTCTGATGTTGTACGGCATGCCCACGACGTTCGCACCACATTCAATCGATTTGGGACTACGATCTCTCTCTGAAAAGTACTAATTGAGAACTTGACATTGAGACCCACATGACTGTAATTAGTGAAAAAAAATGTACACCCCCTTTTGCATGTATGGGGACCCCCTCTTAAATTCAATGCAGAACGATGTAACTCACTGTGTGCGTGAGCGTTCATAGTTCCCACCAATTTTGGTGTCATTAAGTGTAGCCGTTTCCGAGAAAATTACGTGTGGCGGACAGATAGACAGACAAACAATCAAACAGACGGACCGACAGACAGTAAACCGATATCAATAAAGTTTTGTTTTATACAAAACCTTAAAAAGAAAAGTAATTGATATGAAGGTATGAAGAATATCGGACCTATTTCTGGTAGATACCGCATTCCCGCCGTAAGAGGGGACAAGTTTTTGAGGCTACTAATTTCAACGGTGTTATAAGGTGCTTGAGAACCAACCTCTGATCACCCTAGGTTTAAATCACATTTATAGCAGATATCTAGGAAAATTTTTTGCGAAAAGTCTCAGTCAAAATGCAATATTGAAGAGTAAGTGAATGAAATGGAATTGATCCTATTTTTAACTTCTGAGTTTATACAGTCTTTGGACAGATTCTAGCGAGTGTAAATCAGTCAGTCCGTCGACAACCCGAAAACTAGGGGATAGTAGCGAGAAACTGAATAAATTATTAATTGGGCAGCGAATGAGCCGTTACGAAAGTACCCTGTAATTAGAAAAAGCATCTAGAACCGAACAAATTTTCATGACATTGGTTTCAGTTTGGATCATTTGCAAAAAGAACGACACAATCCGCATTATATCAATGATTGGAAAAAATTTAAAAGATCCAATCACACTTTGGCAAAGAACGTAATCTCTGTCTCGGACAATGACGGTTTTTTCAGTTATGAGCTTCGACTATTATATGGAGATGAAGCTTTTGAAATGCGTCAATGTTGCTAGATAAAGATTTCGAATATCTTGTGACTCAATTTCTTCAGATTGCTAAAGAATTTCAGTGATATTATCGTCTAGACATTCTGAGTTCAAAAGAAGTAAGATAAAGTCTGATAGTAGTTAGTAATACTTTCCCTTTTACGGTACCACGCTTTTGTACCCTGATAAGTCGGTGTTGAAGAGGTGCTAATAACGCAGCGCATGGTCATGACCTGGGAATTGATTTCGGACCATGACCAGAATGGGAAAAAGAAACAAATCAATGTAATGGGAAAGGAATAAAACAAAATTACGTATGTGACAAAGTCCTTAAATTTTCAGTGTGAGAAGGTGATGCACACACACAACAAAAATATACATAAATACGATCTTTCCTTGAAGCGAATTTTGATAAGTGTACTGTTTCTTTAAAAAATATTCTTACAAAATTTCAAAAATTGATTTGCCTTTCTCAACTTGCACTGAGTGCCCCCCACCATGTTAACCGCATTCCAGTTCACTTGGCACGTAACAATTTTCCCAATTAGATTTTCCGCTGCTACTGTTCCTCCCAATGTCTCTTGTTAACTCTTTCTTCCCTCTGCCAATCTAGGATACTGGAAGAAAACATATTCCTCCGAAATACCGCCGCAGATGCGGCATACCCTGAGGCTGGGAATCAATTTTTTCCGTCCGTTTCCACCGTTGAAGCCACCTGCTAAATGATTCCTGCCTTTCGGAGTGTTTCCCGAGCCGATCAGCGGAAAAACCGGGCTCATCATTGATCATCTCGTCGGTCAAAACGTCTATGGCGTCGTTTCGCCTGAGAGGGTTCTAAAACAACAGCATATTCTTAAGGCGGTCTTTCTATAAATCGCGCCCATTTTGTGAGCATTGCATTTGGTCTGAAGTGATGTTGCCCAAACTGGCGCTAGTCGCTTACGGGTGCATCGCAGTTGAGTTACTGGGTATACCAATCGCCGTCAAAGACCTTCTTATAAGATCCCAATTGCCCGAGGTGCACCCATTTTGCTCATGAATTGTAATCACCGCGCAATACTTGCTTGATTTTCGCAACGCCTCCCTCCAAACTGGGGTCGCATAGAGCTTGATTGAAGTCACCACTCTGGCTATAAGAAACCTAGAGGTATGCCGTGGCCCTCCCACGTTCGGCATCATCCTCGCCAGGGCCACACTAGCAGTGGATGATTTATCACAAACATACTGTACGTGTTGCTTATAGCTGAGCTTCCTGTCTATCACCACCCCGAAGTATTTGCTGGTCGGCTTGGAAGTGATGATATGATTCCCGATTCGAATACAGGCGTAATTTTTCTTCCGGCGCTTAGTGATGAGGACCGCCTCTGTTTTTTCCTCCGCAAGCGTCAGACCAGGGCTCTCGTACCAGCATTTGACAGCACTGATTGCCTCGTAACCCACCATTGTAGCTTCCTCCGGAAGGGGAAGATTAAGTACATCGTTGTACATGATGTTCCACAGTAGTACACTCAATACGAAGCCCTGTGGGACACCCGCGGAAACAACGTTTTCCTGGGGTCCGTCATGAGTGTCATACCAGTGCCTCCTTTCAGTTAAGTAATTATCGACGATAGCAGCGAGATAGGCGGGAATACCAACCATCGCTAGGGATTTGCGTATTAGATTCCAATTGGCCGAATTGAATGCATTTTTCACGTCCAGGGTTGCGGAGATGAACGGCCTCTGAATCATCCCATCACGATTCCATAAGCTCTCCTCCACGGGTTGATGTCCGCTTCTGAGCGGAGTTCCTTAAAGCACTCCCTCTTGCTTCGTTGGATGGCGAGCTTGAGGGTTTTGCGGGCTTCCTTATAGGGGCACTCTTTCTGCCCTTGATCGACTCTACCTACCGCCCTCTGGGCCGCTCTTCTAGCTCGATTGCAGGCTGATCGAAGACCGGTCAGTTCATCATGCCACCAGTAGTTTGGTCTTCTACGGAGGAATGAGCACCTCCTTAGCATGGGCGCGTCACATGCTTTGGCGATGCATTGAGCCAAATGGACGGCTCTTTCCGTAGAGGTGCCTGCTTTATCAGGTTGATCTAACCACACCTCTATGAAGGTCTGCTCATCCAAAAATTTTGCAGACCAGCGTGAAATCTTTTTCGGTTTCGGGCATGATAACTCTTTGGCATGAGGCTCGACACATGTCTCAAAGAAGATTGCCTGGTGATCGCTGTGGGTGTAGCGTTCGCTGACGCACCAGGACATACCACGCGCCAGCGAAGGGCTGACAAAGGTCAGGTCTACAACTGAGCCTGACCCCCCTTTCTGGAAGGTGTTTACAGCACTTTCGTTAGCCAAAACCATGACCATCTGCGCGAAAGCGTTTTAAAAAACTCGCCCCCTAGCATTTGATTCTCTGTTACCCCACTCTAGGGCCCAAGCATTGAAGTCACCAGCAATCGCCTTTGGACTTCGTCCCCTTGCGTCGAGAACAAGATTATCAAGCATTTGCTCGACTTCAGACAGTGTCAAACTTGGTGGGGCGTAGCAGCTGAATACATATACACCATTTATTTTCACCAACACAAAGCCACTGGCTGCCTGACTTGCAATACATTGTATGGCCTGTCGACCACAAGCCCATATCGCCGCTCCACCAGTGGAATCTGTGACCTATGTATACACCACCGTGACGGTTTCTATATGGTTCACTTATGATGGCGATTTCCATCTCAGATTCGAACGTGGTCTGCTCAAGTAAATCCTGAGTGACCCTGCAATGATTCAGGTTTATTTGAGTAAACCCCATTTTCTCATTGCAGTGAGCGCCTTCCTAAATTCCGGACATTTACCACTTCCGGCAATATGCCGGTTATCGTGTCTGTATTTTACTTCACATAGTAGGCATTTGGGGTCCCTATTGCACTCTCTGGCAATATGGTCTTTCTCCCCACACCTTCTGCATCGATCGGATCGATCAATGCTGCTGATGCATGCCTTCGCGAAGTGCCCAAACATGAGGCATTTAAAGCCCCTCTTCAGTGAAATTTGTTCTCTTAAACGGCAGAAAACCCATCAAATCCGAACCCTGCCGGCAGCCAACAACATCTGCGCTGCCTCTGGTACTCGTATTGTGGTCGTTTGAGTATCACCATAGGCTTTTCGTAAGCCCACAACAGACTCCTCGGTAAGTTCTTTCAACTTGAATTGCTCCTTCAGAGCAGTAAAAATTTCTCCTTTCGATGTCACTTCATCGAGATCCTTACATTGTATATAGATCTCATTTTTTTGGGCACCCACTGCGGCATTCTCCCCAAGTGAGTTTTTCACTTGAGTGCGAAAGTCATCAGTTTTGCCACCGCTGGTTCTTTTCAGCTCGAACATGAGATCCCCTTTCTGGGTTCTTCGGATTCTGTTCACATTTCCGCTCAGATCTTTTAGGTCGGGATCAGCTTTGACCTTTTTGAGTATCTCCGCATAGGACAGATTGCCCTTACTGGAGATAGCAATCGCATCTGGACGAGTTCGCACTTTTGCTTTTTGTTTCGTTTTTTTGTTGTGGTCCATCCATCGTTTTCGTTCGTTTTGGGCTTCGCAACGCTGGTCGAGTTTCCTAGATTCGCTGTATGCTTTCCTCCTTCTGAACTGTTGGTGTTGGTTTTCAGGATGTCCTGTCCGCCTTTTTTCCTCCTAGGCGCCTGCTCATTATTTAAAGGATCCCCCTCTTTTTCACGTACTCGCTTATTTCGTCGGGATTCGATGGTAGTACGATTAGGCATCACTTGGCTCGCTTGTGATACTGTTGGCACAGCGGGGTTCGGCGTATCCTTATTATTCTTTTCCTCCATCTGTGATCTATTATAG
Source organism: Hermetia illucens (assembly GCF_905115235.1). Taxonomy (NCBI): domain Eukaryota; kingdom Metazoa; phylum Arthropoda; class Insecta; order Diptera; family Stratiomyidae; genus Hermetia; species Hermetia illucens. The sequence goes on along the minus strand of NC_051849.1, from coordinate 90,568,212 downwards.
AAGACTCTAATAGCCCTAACCATATTCTTTATGGCTTGGTGTACATTGTGCTTGTCCTTAATAAACTCGGACAGCTCAAATATTTTTGCCCCAAGCTGGGTGAAGGGTAATTCCTCCGGATCGGGGCTCTGCTCCCTTGCCTGTACTTTATCCTTCATCTTCTTTGGCATTGGTGGAGATCTCAAAGTTGATGAACTTCTTTTGAATGGATTCCTTCCTTGTTCCTGGAGCACCTCCTGCTGTCAAGCATCTTGAACATGTGCGGTGGGTGTTGTCACGGTTTTTGTTGTCCAAAAAGCTGCCTTTAGTTCATCTTTGTTTGGTCTTGTTATTGGTGTTCTCGGTAAGGTCGTATTTCGCTTGAACACCTCCTTCTCCAGATTCAATCACTTGTAGCATTATATGCCAAGGTGGCCAAGTTGTCCACCACCTAGGCACTGCGGTCGAGGGATATCGACGACCAGGAGCCCGCTTGCTCACTCCCAAAAGCCGCCGGTACTGGGGTTCTGAGCCCCTGCATTGTAAATTTCCTCCTTCTCGCGTCTTCCATGGTGGTTTTATGTTCTGGCTATCCTTCCCATAGCCATTTTGGTCCTCGCACCAGAGATGAGCAAACACTAGCCCACGCACAGTCAGAAAAGAAAAGTGCTTGAACACATATTTACACATCAATAGGTATGCCCCAATCCGCCAACTGGGGTCGTGCCTGATGGGAGCTCTGGCCACTCCTCACAGGTCCGTCTATCCGCCTGTTCGTCTGCCTATCTGTCAGTCTGTTACACCCGATTTACTCAGAAACGGCTGAATCGATTGTTATGAAATTGGTGAGAACATGTGGTCTGTATGTCTCTTTACGTTCAGCGAGTGGCGCCATTTTTTCTACAATTTGAAGGGGGGCTCCTCTTACATGCGCAAGTGGGCTGTACATTTTTTTCACAAAATGTGGTATCAAATGAAAGGGATCGAAAAGCGCTTTCCAGAACTGATCTTATTTTCCATATTGGCTGAAATATAAGGGAGATAGGGCTCAAAATGTGTACCCCAAAAAGTGAAACAGGTCTCGTTCGCAGACCCTATCCAACCGAAAAATTAAAAAAAAATCACAGTGATGCGTCTATATGAAATCTAGGCCTGATATTCGCACAAATAAATTTTATAATGGTATATAACCATATTTTAGAAATTGACCGGAAAACCCTCCTTAAGTTCATCTCAGAAGTACAAAATTTGGCATCATTATAGGTGATAACATAGGACATAGTTCCGATAGCAATCCATCCATTAACAAAATTATTGAAAGTGAAAGTTTCGCATTTCAGGTAAATTTATTCGACCCTAAGACGTGTGTGACGTCATTTGCACGGAGTAAAGTGGAAATGCGTGAAGTTGCGTTAGGTCAATTTATCAGTGCGATAATAGACAATGTTTGTTTATTTAGGATGATCACAGTATTTATGTCGTTGATTGGAGTTTGGCAAAATTTGACGAAATATCTTGAATTCTTAGCTATGTACGAATGGAAAATCGTGCATAAAGAGTTTCTCACATAAGATGAACACAAAACCTTTATATCCGAAGCGCCCAGCTTCCGGTGTCCCGACTTGTTTTAAGGTTCTGAGTGAATCAAAACTTTATCAGATTCTATGTCTGCCAGTCTGTCTGTCATATCCGATTTATTCGGAAACGTCTTTTCGATATTGGGTGAAATATAGGGGAGTAAGTCCTCAAAATGTGTGCTCCGAAAACTGAATTTATCCAACCAAGAAATCTGGAAAAATTCATTCAAAATCAAGACCTCCAAATACATGTCATTCCGATACTTGTTTAAATAAAGTGAATAATACAAATTGCCATATTTTAGAAATTTACCCGAAGTGCAACTTCATCATCATCAACGGCGCAACAACCGGTATCCGGTCTAGGCCTGCCTTAATAAGGAACTCCAGACATCCCGGTTTTGCGCCGAGGTCCACCAATTCGATATCCCTAAAAGCTGTCTGGCGTCCGGACCCACGCCATCGCTCCATCTTAGGCAGGGTCTGCCTCGTCTTCTTTTTCTACCATAGATATTGCCCTTATAGACTTTCCGGGTGGGATCATCCTCATCCATACGGATTAAGTGACCCGCCCACCGTAACCTATTGAGCCGGATTTTATCCACAACCGGACGGTCATAGTATCGCTCATAGATTTCGTCATTGTGTAGGCTACGGAATCGTCCATCCTCATGTAGGGGGCCAAAAATTGAAGTGCATCTTAGAGGAAGAAAATTCGGTACCATTATATGCAATAATATAATGCACAATTTTAAGGAAATGCAAGTATTATTAATAATGTTATGGAAGTTCAAAATTTTGCAAATAAAGTTAATAATAGCATATTATCAGCTTTTTGAAGTTGATTGAAATTAAACCTACTGTCCTCCCCTTATAGTCTAGACTTAGACTTAGAAAGTGACCCATAATTAAATTTCTAGCTACTTAAAAATGGGTCGTTAATCCTTACTTTTCTGCATAACACAACAATACCTCAGATACATAAAACGATCCGTTTCCGGTTTGTTTCAAGTCATAATCTTATTTCAGTGCTTCTAATCAAAATTATTATATGAAATCAAAAAATCATTATCCATAATTAATAATTACAAATTATAACAAATTTCATGTTAATAAACTTCAGTTATTGGGTGGATATTTACATATGTACATCTACCGCTTGCGAAATGGTGTAGTTTCTGAATGGATTTCCCAAAATGTGTTTCAAACTGGGTCCGTTTCTTTGCGCATTGTTATCATTGCTTTAGATATGGGGTAAAATATTGCTTCATCGTACGATGGTGGTAGTTCTTCATCATTCTCCATATTTTCTGTGTTTCTTGTTGAACTGCTTGCATTTGAAGTCATGACGACAGCGGCAACAGTGTATAATGTAGGTGCTGAAATCAATTTTTAATTATCCTCAAAGGCTAGTTTAGGGGAAATTATGCTTTTACTTTTTGGACATAACTTTTGAAATCATAATTATTGTATTTTAATTGATTAAAATGCTACAAAGATAATATGAAGTGCATCTATTATACATGAGATAGGAAAAAAATGGTTCCATCAATGGTAATAATGTTTACTTTAAGAATTAGATTATTTTTATTATTCAAGTAATCAATGACGATTAGCTATAAAGACTCCAACTTCGAATTGAAAAGTTTCCTAAATTTACGTAAGTGGGAAATTTGTATAAAACGTATAGTTGAAAATGGGTTAAAATCCCCTAAAAACACAGACTACAGGTAATACATTGTTCCTTTACAATTCAGTAATTAGTAATATCACATTTGTGTGATGTAAAAATGATTGGGTTTGATTTGATTGGAAGGGGTTTACGATATCATTATTCAAAATATTGCTAGACAACACAACATACAAGAAAGTTATACAAACCAAGTGGAAGAAAAATATATATATATAAGTAGATAGGAAAGCAATATAAAATTCGAAAATGATAGCAAATTCTATACCAAACATTTACATATATATACATATGTATATATGAGTGTATTATAAAATGAACTTCCATTATTTTGTAACTTGGGAATTATCTGCATATTTTGGCTTACTATGATTATCTACTTTGCCAGTATATGTACAATATAATAGATAGGAAATTCTATCCTCAGCTTAGTCATTGCCTAATTTTAACTTCGAAAGGCAAGTAAAACTGGACACTTACCATGTGAGTTGTTTGGTTGGCAACGTCTGCGGTTTAATTGATTCTCCCGGATATCTTGCTCCAATCTTTCACGCAATATACTCGATTGTAGTTTTGACAGTCTCGTGGCACATCTATAGCTAGAATACTTCAGGAAACAAATAAATGCACGTCAGTAATTTCCGCTTTCTAAACGTGTGCAAAAACTGTTTACTTACAATTAGCAAACTGAGAGCGACTACTATTACCAAATAATCTATCCAATCTAATCCCATTTTCTAAGCACTGTTCCATTAATCCCTTCTTAGAAATTTTTAAAATGTTACGGACGACTATACAAATTGCGACGTCTGAAAACTTCTGCACTTATTACAAACAAATCTGTAAATTGCTCTCATGATAAGATAATACTGATATCAATTATTTCAAAATAATCAACAGCTGACAATCAGACTTCGGAGGTATGATTTGATGGAGAGAACTCTGAATTTTCGAGTAAACCATATTTAGATACAGTAGACGCTTGTAGAAGTTTGTAGATTACTTTATTTACGCTGATATACGTATACTATATATGTTCGTGTATAGACATTGTCGCGCCGAAGTTTCTAATAATACGGAAAATGTAGAAAACAGTGGATAAATTTATAATATTAGATCGCATTCCACCTTTCACGTGCTAAAGCCATATTCAATATGTGCTCAATATTCAGTTTTCACCTAGAAACATACGTACTCGTATCTATCGTTTATTTTGAGGAAAAATAAAAATAAACCAGAGGAAGTATGAAATATACAGGAATAACAGGTTGGGCGTTTGGTTTGGTTTAATAAAATCAATACCTTTCAAGTGTTTCTTCCTCATTTTTAATTTATTGAATATCGATAGTCGAATCTTACGCAGTAAAGTAATGATAAATATTAATAAATGAAAATTTGTACAACACACACACACATAGGCAAGGTGTAACGACAAAAAACGTTTGCTGAGTAACTTGACTTTATCGCTATAAATATTATTCGATTCGATTTTTATATATGATACATGAGGAATCAGTCAAGGTTCCGCGTTATTGATCTTTACATAAGATCATTTTTTAAGTGACAGGAGCGATAGACAAATTAGAGGTCGAACCTTAAGTAGAAACAGCTATCTACGTCGTTTCTATAAATCAACGTTTCACACATAGATAGTAACCGAAGACGGCTTTGCGGATTCGTTCCAGGGCAGAGGCAACTCGTCTGACTTTACCCTGGGAGCAGCGTAATCGAAGCGTTTCGTTGTGCGTCCTTGTATGAAATAGTAAGACTTACTATTTTTTTGGACCAAAAAAGAGGGAATAAATTGCTCCCCATTTGGTTCGATCCGAAATTAAACAAAATATATCAAGCTTTGGCAATTATGTCGCATTTTGCGAATTATATAATAATAATAATAATCGTTGGCGCAACAATCCATATTGGATCAGGGCCTTGAAGTGTGTTAGAGCACTTCATTCAAGACCGTAACGGTACACTAGGAGGCAATGTGGTCAGCATTGCGCTCGCCCGAGATTATTACCCTGATTTGACTCAGGTACTCATTCACAGCTGAGTCGACTGGTATCCGACGTCAAATCACGATGCAAATTCCACTGCCACCAGTGAGATTTGAACCGCGACCTTCCGTATGACAGCCTAGTGCTCTAACCACTGAGCTATCCGGAATTATATAAAGGAGCATTTAACAACTGCGAACGACTTCGGTCACGCTGCTCTCAGAGCAGAGGTGAGACAACATCTGACGAGTTGCCTTTGCCTTTTTAAGTTTGGGTGCTAGGCCCAAAACGAAGGGTCCCTCGATCAAAAACGAGTGAGTATGAATCCTTACACAAAACAAGTCAAAATGCCGAAAGCTCAAGCTTCAGGTATAAAGGTTTTGTGTTCATCTTATGTAAGAAACTTCAACGTATATTTTTCTATCCGTATATAGCACAAATCCAACTTATTCCTTCATATTTCTCCAAACTACAAAACATACGTACATATTCCAGCCATAGATGTTATACTCACCCTAAACAAGCAAACTGCCTATTTCCGAATACTGTACATATATATGCACGTATATAATCGTACTTATATTTCCAATTTACTTCGTGCGCAAAAGCGTACATATGTACATATATAGTACGTATATTAAGGCAAGCAATGAAAAAACTGTTGGAATACGGACAACAGTTGCACCATCTATTCATTGACTTTAAAGCCGCCTATGATAGAATAGCCAGGGTAAAATTGTAACGGCCATGAGAGAAAGCTGATCTTGCCAGTCCTCATGTATTACTCGGAAACTTGGGTTTTTAGCAAGAAGAATTGCGAACTCCTGGCCGCGTTCGAGAGAAGAATCCTCCGAAGAGTTTTTGGCCCCCTACATGAAGATGGACGATTCCGTAGTCTACATAACGACGAAATCTATGAGCGATACCATGACCGTCCGGTTGTGGATAAAATCCGGCTTAATAGGTTATGGTGGGCGGGTCACTTAATTCGTATGGATGAGGATGATCCAGCCCGGAAAGTCTATAAGGACAATATCTATGGTAGAAAAAGAAAACGAGGCAGACCCTGCCTAAGATGGAGCGATGGCGTAGGCCAGGATGCCAGACAGCTTTTGGGGATATCGAATTGGTGGACCTCGGCGCAAAACCGGGATGTCTGGAGTTCCTTATTAAGGCCGGCCTAGAGCGGATACTGTGATTTTTTTCAGATTTTTCGGTTGGATAGGTTCTGAGAACGAGACATGTTACACTTTTTGAGCCCTCGCTCCCCTATGTTTCACTCAATATCAAATATGGAAGTTTGAAAAGTACTAATTGAGACCTTTCATTTGATACTCTACATGGCCACATTTTATGGAACAAAATTTCGCACCCTCCACTCACATGTAGGAGGAGCCCCCCCCCCCCCCGCCCCCCTTAAACTTAACACAAAATGGCGCCACTTGCTGTATATAAAGAGAACACCAGATCACACACTCTTACCAATTTTCGTGACAATCGGTCAAAGGCTCGGAAAAGGGTCGATGGACTCACAGGCTCATTCCAGCCATCAAAGAATGGTTGAAGAGACGACACGGGAAGATTAATTATAATCTCACCCAATTTCTCTGCACAGGTTTAAATTGAAGACCTCACCCGATTGCCCAAATTGCGATGGAGTCCCAGAGGACCCAGAGCATATATTCTTCGACTGTCCGAGATTTGTGGAAGAAAGGAGGAATCTAGAGGAGACTCTAGGAGAGGTGCTGGTGCCAGAAAATCTGGTGGCGAAAATGCTAGCAAAACAAGAGAATTGGGATGCGGCCAACTGCATGATCGCATCTATCCAAAATAAATTGCGAAAGGTAGAGGAGAGGAGAAAAGCGCGCTCATGTACGCCGCGTATACAAGAAACGGGATTAAGCTAGAATGAGCTGACTCCGCCCCGTGATGTAATACCTTAGAGTGGTTCCGGGGGCTTGGGGAGAGTCGAGGGTGGTTTTAGTGGGTAAATATCCCACACACTGGTGTGCCCAGACCAGTGTCTTTTGAAGATTTCCACCTCCTCGAAAAAAAAGACAGACGAACAGACAGACACCGACTCGATTCTACTAAGATTTGGTTTCACACAAAACCTTAAAAAGGTATACATAGTTACGCAATTAGCGAGCGAAGTGAATATCTTTCTATATACATCTATCCTTATATACTGAATACTAAAGGTATCCATAACAGAGTCATCCGTAACATCTATAAGGTGTGCGGGATGCCACAATAATTGATTGATTTTCACAACCGCCTGAAGAACGTTATCATTATTGCGGGCACAAACATGCTTGGCCCCAGTCACAAAAAAAAAATCGGAACCAATGGTTCGGCGATGAATGTAGGTTAGCAACGGAACGAAAGAACATTGTTTATCGGACAATGCTACAATCTCGGCGGCTTTCTAGACGGAAAAAGCCATATAGAACGCCCTGTACTTATCGCATCGAAATAGAGAAATCTGATTTCCGACTGTATCAGCATATTGGAGTAAAGGGATGAGTACTTTTATGAACCTATCAACAACCAAAATATCGGCGAGATGGAGGTTCCGTAAACTGTCAAGATGACGGGCAAATGCTGCCACCACCAAACATGGAAAAAACAGTCCATGCAATTCATCGGCTTAAAAGCCATAAGCAGCCGGGAGCCAAACGATTTATCAACTTGTGCTAAAAGTGTGGAATTGCGAATTAATGCTTGACTACTGGTAACAAGGCATTATTTGTCCCATACATAAGAAAGGAGAAATCACGTACTGGAGCAACTATAGAGTTATCACGCTACTAAGTAACATCTATAAGGTATTCTCCGCTATCTTGCTATTTCGAATATCCCCATACGCCGAGAACATCGCAGGTCCATACTAAAGGCAGATCGGACTTACTCTGTGCGGGAAGTAATGGGAAAACTGTTAGAATGTGGCCATTTTTTCATCGACTTCATGGCCGCCTATAATAGCGTAGTCAGGGTAGAACTTGACACGGATGTGAAAGAATTCGTTATTCCGATGAAATTAATAAGACCGACTATGCTGATCCTGAGCAATGTGTGAGGCTAAATGAAAGCAGCAGGATCACTCTCAAGACCATTTGACATTAACAACGGTCTAAGACAAGGAGATGCATATAATGCAAGAGGCACCATCCTTTTCAAGTCCTCCCAACTATTGGGCTATGCTGGCTATGTCGACATCAATCCGGGATGTGCAAACTGCATTCAGCCATATTGCCAACTCGATTTTGGAATGAATATTAACGAAGGTAAGACGAAGTTCATGGGAGCAACGTCAGTATCAACAACGAAAGAATCGACAGCATCAGATCGCACTGGTCTAATAAGAGCAATAAAGATAGGAGACTACAGCTTTGAGACCGTTGATAATTTTTCCTACCTACGGGCGAAAGTCGTAACGGAAAACCACTACAACGATGAAATCCAAGCAACAACAACAGTGCATATTTCAACTTGCAAAAACGGTCTCCCTCAAAACGTTTAGCCATAGAGTCAATGTTTTTACTGTAAAAGACAATGATCTTGCCAGTATTCATGTATTTCCCAGAGAATTGGGTTCTTAGCAAGGAAAATTGTGAACTCTTGGTCGCGTTCGAGAGAAGAATCCTCCGAAAAATTGATGGCCCTTGAAGAAGATAAACGATTCCGTACCCTATAAAACGATGGAATCTATGAGTCTGGTTATGGATAAAATCCAACTCAGTAGGTTGTGGTGGGCAGGTCACTTAATCCATATGAGCGTGGATGATTCAGCCTGGAGAGGGTATAAGGGAAATATTTAAGCTAGAAAAAGAAGAAGAAGGCGTGGTAGACCTTGCTTCAGATGGAGTTCGTAGGCCACGACGCCCAACAGCTTTTCGCGATATCGAATTGGTGGACCTTGGCGCAAAACCAGAACGTCCGCAGTTCCATGCTAAGGCAGGCCGAAACCAAATAAAGGTGCGCTAGTTATGTTGATGATATATCCTTACCCTATTAAATAATGTCCATCAAAATGAGTTGTTGCATCTCATTTCTTTGTGTAAAAAATGGGACAATAACGTTCTTGTGAAATGATCGTATTTAGATTTGTGAAGAATTAAGAGTGCAACTATGGCAAGATTTTCGAAAGCTTCCATTTTCTCTCAGCAACCGTCCCACCTATTGAGACGAGATTTGGTGGGGATATTGGAACTAGGAACTTCACGCACACGGTGGGTCACATTTAAATAAAAATCAAGGAGTCAAAAGACGGATTTTGTTCGCCCATACTTTTATAATAATTTGTATCAATGCGCTGAAATTTAAGTGTATAGTTAGCTAGTAATCATTGACTGAAGGGACAAGTGTTAAAAATACCAACCTACAAGAGATTAGATGAAGCAACCAAAAAGAAATTGAATTGAATCACTGTAATTTGGATTAAGAGAAAAAATGTGATAATATAATAAATGTGAAAGTATGTCGTTCATTAGTGGAGCGATTTTCAAAAGAATACTGCCCAACTGAACAGTTTACTGGACGGATATATCCGGGACTATCTCAAACTCAGACTCTTAACTTCAAGAATGAGGCTTATTTAAAGCTTTTATGTTTAGTGGGTCGATGATTAGCGCCGGTAGTAACTAAAGAGTTAGACGCATATGTGAGGGACGAGTTTCTGGTAGAGATCCTCAAAACACTGTTAAACATCCCTCATATGTTAGGATCTAAGGAACCATAGTATTATCAAAGAGTGGGAGCCATGGTAACGCTGAGAGATTCTTTGAATGGCGAAAAATACAAAACATTAAAAATAGAAGAAGTTATATTTAACATACTATCGAGGCGTTACGATTCAGTCGTTAGTTATCGAGCAGAATGTGTAAGTTACCCTTGGTAGTAATGCAAGGAATTTCTTTTCCTAATGAGGATCAACCTTTTTTATAATTATTGAAAAAGCTAAAAAGTCTAAGACGGAAGCCACATTAAAAGACTTATTTTCATGTATTTTTTACAATTTTTTTTTAGTGGGAAGAATTAATTGAAATTTAATCAAATCAAATTAAATAAAACGGGATGTGTAGGAACTTAAATTTTTGTCTGAAACCAAGAACGTTTTAATCTTTCGCCACTAACTTATTTTCTAAAAAAGTGAACCTCAACACAAGGGAAAATAATTGAAATTTAAAACTTTGAAACTTTAAATTTTATAATAATCAGTTCAATTTGTCTTGAGTTAGAACTCCCGGAAATGTGAAAAAGGCCATTTTGAGCAAAGCGCCAGGCACCAGCGTCAACCACACTCCTACGTCATTGCTACTGGCGTGTTCTGTCGTGGTTGAGGCGCCTGTATTAGTTTACTAGTGCACTAAAGGTGTTAAAAAACACATGAAGATGGAAACAAAGGATTGTATTCGTTTTGAGAATGAAGGGAGTCCTAAGTCCGCATCAACTTTGTTCCAACGATTTGCGCTCAATATAATTCGTAGGCATGTCGTGTTTTACGAATTATATAAAGGAGCATTCAACATCTGCGAGCCGCTACGGTCAAGCTGCTCCCAGGGCAGAGGTGAGGCAGCGTCTGACGATTTGCCTCTGCCCTGGTAAGGAACCGTAAAGCCGTCGTCGCTCGACTTTTTTTTAAAAAAGTTTGGGTGCAAGCCCTAAGCCAGGGGTCCGTGGACCAGAAAAGAAGGAGTAAGTTGCTCCTCAATTGGTCCCGTCCTGCATTAAGTTGATGCGGACTTAGGACCCGCTTCATTCTCAAAACGAATATTTCAGCTCTGGCCAGCTTTGGTCAATAAGGCGGATTTGCGCTCAATATAATTCGTAGGCATGTCGTGTTTTACGAATTATATAAAGGAGCATTCAACATCTGCGAGCCGCTACGGTCACGCTGCTCCCAGGGCAGAGGTGAGGTAGCGTCTGACGATTCGCCTCTGCCCTGGTAAGAAACCGTAAAGCCGTCGTCGCTTGACTTTTTTTTAAAAAAGGATTGTAATTCCCCGTCCTGACCCCATGGCACTGATTTTGGCCCCCAAAGGAGGAATCTGTGGAAGACAAGCTCGACACTTAATTGTAAAGACTTTCCAAATTTTCTCTACTAACAACACGTTCCCACTTGAATTGAATTTTAGTTTTCTTCACGAAGTAAAGTAGAACTTTTTTAATTTGATTTTGCTCTTGTTCGTTCTTGGAGCAATTATCGTTTCCATGCTTTAGTATCTCATGTAACAAAGAAAGAGACCAAATTAGAAATTAAAAAGAATCAAGCAACTAGCAAACACAACGAAGTTATCTTTTGCTGCGAATATCTTGATGCCTGAATTCGCATCAAGAGATGGAGTTCGATGTGTGGTATAATGGTGCATGGAATACTAACTATAAGACATTTTTTCTTTAATCCTTAATTTTGTATATGAAGTTCCTAACAAAAAAAAAGCGTATTTGTCTTTATTTAGGGGATGAGAAAACAGATATGAAAAAGGAGTTTATCGGAAATTTCATTTCAATCCTTTTTTCTGCTTATTTTCACTGGATTTTTATTTGATTAATGAGTTATTTCCTATATTTACAATTATTACAATTTCCTCATTATTCCTTTATTCTTTATTTTCGTTCATATTATTTTATTTAGTTACTTAGCACCACATTATTTAAATAAAATGATAGGAATTTTAGATGAATTTCTTTAATTTGAGGACTTTCCTTTTCCCTCTCTTGGGTACGCTTGCGCGAATCCCTTTGTTTGTGAATTTCAGAATCGGAAAGGACAAGTGAGTTTTGGTAATTTCTTTAAAACACTTTTAATCGAAAACCATTTACAAAATGTATTAATTTCCAATTACGAGCCAATCCAGCTTCTGAACCGGAGAGCGGCTATGGAAGAAGAAGAAACAAGTCGGGAAACCGGAACCTGGGCGCTTCAGGTATGGAAGGTTTTGTTTGCTGCCTCTGTGAGTATATTCGACAGTAGAACTATCCCATTTGTACTTAGCCCGTTAAGAATATGCATTTAGCATGTTAGATTCAGTGCTTCAGGTTGTAAATTTACACGGTAAAAACAACTTTGAGCTACTGTAACTTTGTTACTAATGGTATGATTTTGATCAAACTTGGGAATAATATGCTTCATATTATATTTTATACTACTACCAACTTTTATAACTCTGGGATAAACTTAAGGGGGGTTTTACTCAATTTTCCCAAAAATATGGTAATATACTCTTATTAACTTAATTTGAACAGGTATCGGTATGGATAGTATTTTGAGGCCTAGGCACCATATAGAGGAAGCTTAATGATTTTTTTCAGATTTTTCGGTTGAGTAGTTTCTGAGAGTGGGTCCGTTAAAGAAATCATCACTTTCCACCCCTCCCACTCCCCGCCTTTCTAGCAAATCTCAAAACTAAGATCAGCTTCGAAAAGTACTAACTGAGACCTTTCATTTGATGCCTTATATGACTATATTCGGTAAAAAAAATGAGCATCCATCACGAGTATTGCTCTGGCAAGGATGATGCCGAACGTAGGAGGCCCGCGGCATATTTGCAGGCTGCTCATAGCCAGGGTGTGTTCTGCCTTCAGGACCGTCTCTGACGATGCAGCGTTCGTCATCTCGGGAATGATGCCAATTGACATCCTGGCAACCGAAATGATGAACATTTATAACACCAGGTCCATCTCTCCCTTATCTCAGGTGAAAAAAGCCAAAAGGGGGAGATCCATAAACAGCGATGGGACAAGTCAGAAAAGGGTCGTTAGCTCCCTTCCATCGGGGAGTGGCTGGAGAGAAAGCACGGGGAGATCAATTATAATCTCACCCAGTTTCTCACCGGTCATGGAGGATACCGTCAATACCAGCAGAGCGCACGTTTTCTTCTAGTGTCCCAGGCTCGTGGAAGAAAGAAGGAACCTAGAGGAAACTCGAGGTGAAGTGCTATCACCGGAAAATTTTGTCCGGAGAATGATAGCCTGTCAGGAAGACTGGGATGCGATCAATTCCATGATCGCTGTAATCCAGGAAAAACTGCGAAAAGCGGAAGAAGTGAAGAACGCGTGGTTACGAACCCGGCGAGTAGACGGAAGGAGACCTAGCTAAAGTAAGCTAACTCCCGTGATGTAATACCTAAAGGTGGTTCAAGGGGGGGGGGGGGGGGGGGGGGGAGAGAGTCGGGGGTGGCTTTAGTGGGTAAAAATCCCACACTCTGGCGTGCCCAGGTCAGAGCTTTTTGAAGATTTCCACCTACTTAAAAAAAAGACAGACACACCGATTTTAATAAGGTTTTATTTTGCAAACAAAACATTAAAAAATGATTAATTAATTGATTGCACTCTAGGACGTGTATGACGTCCTCCTCACATAAATTGGGCTCATCTGAACAGCAGGAAGCATGTGAATTTCCTATTTTTACCTTGTTTGGCTTATTAGTTATTTGTATATTCGCATGACGCGCATTACGCGGTAGCGATAAATATGCATATATGTATGCATCAGTATGTGTCCTAATAACTGAGTGGTAAGAGCACAAGGCTATGTGCGGAAAGTTGTGGTTCAAATTTCACTGGTGGATACCAGCCGACTCAGCTGTGAATGAGTACCTGAGTCAAATCAAGGTAATAATCTGGGGCGAGTGCAATGCTGACCACATTGCCTCCTTCAGTGTACTGTAGTGTACTGTTATGGTCGTGAATGAAATACCCTAACACACTTCAAGGCCCTGATACAATTGGAGTATTGTGCCCACGATTATTATTATTATGCATCAGTATGCGGTAGTAAAATATAATGTTTCTTTAGGATGGGCTATATTTGTGGCATTAATATAAATTTGTGTATGTATATTTTTTTGAGAATTGTGGGGTCCCAAGTCCGCATCAACTTAATGTTGGACCGGACCAAATGCGGAGCAACTTACTCCCTGTTTTTTGGTCCACGTATACCTCGTTTAGGCTTAGCACTCAAACCTTCAAAATAGTAGGCGATGACGGCTTTACGGTTTCTTCCCTGCGCAGAGGCAAATCGTCAGACGCTGCCTCACCTCTGCCCTGGGAGCAGTGTGACCGTAGCGGCTCGCAGATGTTAAGTGCTCCTTTATATAATTCGCAGAACATAATATGACTATGAATTATGAATATAAGAAACCGTAAAGCCGTTATCGCCTAATATTGTGTATGTATATTTTACAGTTTAGAAATATAGGAAGGACTATTTTGAATTGTTGGCTATGTACGAATGGAAATACGCGTGTTAGGAAGTTTCTCACATAAGATGAACACAAGACCTTTATATCCGGCATTTCGCCTTATTTAAGTAAGTAGGATAGTGCAAGCGCTTAGTCCTAATCATAGGTAAAATCAAATATCGGCCGAGATTTTGGCAACTCGAAAAAATAAATGATAATAAGAAAAGAAAATAAGGAAAGAAATTAACTTGAATTAAATGGTACGTATTACTTCCAGCAAAGAGCAAAAGGAAGATTTAGTGTTTATTAAGGTTTGAGTCAAAGGTTAATACTTTATTCTTTGTTTTAACTTCTTTGACATGATACAACTTGTTGTTACTGCATTCAACTATTAGAATGGCATGCGAATACTGATTGCCCAAACTCAAAATTGCCTAAGACCATCAGATAAGTAGCGACTTCGAATTGATCAAACTCCGACTTTACCAGTAAAAATCAGGTAACAAGATATATTATAAATCGACGGAATAGAAGTAAGAGCGACAGGATATCTACGTTCACGATCTACGACGATGTAGCCTATCGACCAAACTACATAGGTGGATCATCTCTAGCGAACGTTACAAATCGATGCAAATAATACTCGACATCACTGCTGGATTTTGTCTGACCGTCACGGTTCCGAAGACGATATTCGCGAACAAACCAACCTAATTCAACTATTATAGTCATCTGGCATCGTTACGGGTAGATGGCTAATTAGTGTTGACAACTGGATCTCACAGTGTAGTTTAGCTGGTTTGTCGCTCTGCCTTTGGGGAGGCTTAATGATATAATCTATTGAGATTTGCTGTTGAAACATTAAAACCTCGGGCTCTCCATTCAACTCGGAATTCCTCAAGCAACCCCTCAGGAAGTAACTGAAACGATGGATATATTGGTAATTATGTTTTAACCCATATATACATTTATTTAATTTTACCTTAATTTCGGGAAGGTGGCTGAATAACTTTAATTGAAGGAATTAGTTACATCAGCTGACTTCTAGAGGACATGTATTTCGGAAATATTTAGAATAGGGTCATTAGTCCAAACGCAAACTTCATTTTTCGCGCTCACAGAAGATATCGCAGGTGAACTGTGGATATAAACTCCGCCAACATACGGTTCGCCAAATGCCAAAATATCCTTCTTTCAAACAACTTACCACCCCTCTTTCACGTTCTCTCTACACTCTCAATTTAGCCAATATCTCTTTTTTCCAGCATCGTATATTCTTTAAGCCAACTATGCAAGCTATTTTTTGACTATACAAGCAGCAATGCAAGTATCGAATATAGCCAAATCAATATCTTGCTTATCTGCTAACGGTCCTACAGCGCATTAAGTCGATATCCAAATTTTGCTGATGATGAGCTGATTTTCAAAATATAATAATATACTATTATTAACATCACTTGAGCAGATATCGTAACGGAGAGTGTTTTGAGACCTAGATACCATGTACACTCCGCCATAATTTCAGATTTTTCGGTTGAATAACTTCTGCGAATGACTCCCTCAAGTAATTGGCCCTTTCGGGCCCCCGCACTCTTCGCCTCTGGAACTAATATTAAAACTTTATTGCTTTGAAAAATACTAATCAAGACTTTTCATTTGATGCCCCACGTGGCATATTCGACGAAAAAAAATGTGCACACATCTTTTAGGTATGCTGTAATGTAATTCACCATGTGTGTGAGTTCACAACCCCCAACTTCTCATCAAATTTCGTGTCAGCTGGTAGTCGTTTCTGAGAAAAGTGCGTGTGACAGACAGACAGATGGACACAGAGAAAGACAGGCAGTGAATCGTTTTTGTTAAGGTGTTGCTAAAAAAAAACATTAGAAATAGTAACGGTAAATTGAAAGAATTCATCACTATCATTTCAACATAGTATTCCCTGCAGATAGGTGAATATCATTCAATGTTGTCATGTGGTAAGGTGCACATGTTAGTAATATTTGACATCGTCAGGATTCTCGGTGCAGATTTCTCTGTTCTGTAGTATACTAAGCAAGAAGAAAATTACGTCGATGAAGGATTTTCGCTCTTGAAAGACATAAAATTAATCCAGCATGTCCAACTGACGTGGTCTCCTATTTTTTATTTGGGTAAATTTGCCAACCGGATATCTGGTCTTCGTGACATTCTGTTGCTAAAATTGTGTGGTCGTTTTATAGGAAAAATACCGTGCCTAAGCTTCGGATTACCCTTCATACCGATATTTGTTCAAATAAATTTAATAACAGTATATTACTATAATTTTTAGTAAATGACTACAAAACCCCCCTCAAGTTCATATCAGAATTATGCAATTTTGCAGGAATGGGGGGGAGGCTGTATATAATAAAGAGCATGATCCCAAGTTTGGTAGAAGTCGCACTATTACTAACAAAGTTATGATAGGTCAAAATTGTCGCTTCAGTGCAAGTTCTAAGACTTTGAATGTGAGTATCACGCTAAAGTGGATATTTTAACACAAAGTCTGCATGTACATTATGTGGTAGGTACTTATGAGACAAATGTCCCAAACGTTTTGATTTAAAAAACACACAAAATGCACAAACGGACGGACATATAAAGAGACATAGATGGACCATTTTTACAATCTTAAAATACTTGATTATTTACAAAAAAATTATTATACCCAAATATTATTGGTTATGGTCATTTCTTTAGACAATGAAAAAATCAAAAGCACAAATAATTTTTTGATAAGCATTGTAATTTCTAGTGCAGTAGCCGCTCAAAAATTAGAATTCGCAAAAATTAAACCAAACAATTTATGTCTAAAATTAGAACAAATGGTTCTAATTTTTGTGCTTAAAAATTCGTTTTCCATTTTCAAGTTATTTTACCTCCGGTTTTTGTTTTGTTTAGGTGGGGTAGGGGAGTTGATTTATGCCCTGCAGTTTGACTATCAATCGCATACCTTCGCGTCATCAGAGAATTTGCGGGAGACATTTAACACATCACTTGGGGCTAGCCCTCCCGTTCTCCCTCCTTTGGGCGGCTGCAAGTTAGGGAATTCCCTTCAGGTGGGGAGAGGGGGAAGGGAATTGTTAACTCAAAGAACCTTCCGCCGTCCGGCTCCTAAACCGGTGGAGCTCAATATTTTTCGCGAGAAGAAGAACCCGTACATAATGGGCAAGACGGCCCTATCTGGTAGTGTTTCTCCGCATGCCCTGACAAGTAATATTCGGAAGCTCTTTTTCTCTAGGTAAAGTTGCTGACGGGTCCCATCTCACCTTCCGCAAGTAAAAAGGTTTGATCGGCATCGTCCACTACCCCATTCCAGAACGCCCAGTCAGGGAATTGTATCTTCCTGAATTGGTACAGGTAACCCTGAAAGCCTCCATGAACGCTTAGGAGCTGGATAAAAAATAATCTCGCCATACTTTCAGCTCTAAATTTCCAGTTCCATTGCCTCTTGACTCTTTTTGTCAAAAGAGCTACCACGAGCAAACAGCTCCCCTTTCGCGAAGCTACCTTTCTCTGTATTTATGCAAGGCGCTTATGATACACCTCCGACCAAGAGCATAAGCGCAGAGCGGAACGGGCTGCGTGTCACTCATGAGTAGACATCTCCTGGTAGAGGTAGAAGTAAGTAAGTAAATAATTAGGAATTGTTGAGAAGTAATCACCCGAAGAGCTCCAATTAATGCCTTAGGTACGGTGGGAATTATTATGTCATTTCCTTATACAAATTCGATTTAAGGAGCAGCAACTAATTTGTAATTTTGAGCTTGGAATGAAAAAATACATTTTCTGAATCCAGATCGTGTTAAAAATAAAAAGATATACCAAGGCTGTCCATATTTTTCTCATTTTATTCTAATTTAAATTTCTTTTTACTTGAATATACATTTCGCTGTTGGATGACACTTAAGTGTGGAGTGAATATTTCGGCAGTGGTACTAGTATTAACGAGTTCAAAAAATATCTTATAAACCCATGTGTGATCACTAGATTCTGCCCAGTTTATTTACACGTTTGTAAGAAATTACAAATGTTTCAAAATAACGAAAATGCGCTCCGTTACGTTTCTGCACAACGGTGATATGAAATATGGTGACTGATATGAATGCAAACAATGGAAATGTTTTTCTTCACAAATGAATTAATAAATTAAACCATTAATTTAAATATGTTCCTTATATATGGCATTTCACAGCCCAATATATTTTAACGACACACTCACGCTCACTCAATCAAAAAAAGCTTTCCTTTGTCGTCGAATTTGATGACAGTGCTAAAACTATAATCTATTAATATTTTAAATGAATAATCAACTATTTTCGACGAATATACACACGTCAACAACGTATTGGAAACAATCGTTCAATGTATGGTACAAACATACACTTCGATCTCTATCAATTAAAATGTGTCTTCATTGTTGTGTTTTCCAAGCAGTGTCAAAACCCAAACAATGAAAAAAATCTAATTATCACATCCACACGGGCACACCACTGAAATCAAGTTAATTAAACTTTGGGGTTTTTTCCCCCTCTTTCATCACGTTGTTCTTGGTGTTTGCCATTGTTGTTGCTACTGTTGCTGTTGTTGCTGTTGCTGCTATTGTTGCTGTTGTTGCTGTTGTTGCTGTTGCTGCTGTTGTTGCTGTTGTTGCTGTTGTTGCTGTTGCTGCTGTTGCTGCTGTTGTCGTTGTTGCTGGTTTTGCTGTTCACTTTCCTGCTGTGACTTTCCTTCAGGGCTGGCGAGAATTAAAGCTTCATCGTACGAAGGAGGAAGGTCATCAACAGGATTGGGAGTTTTATAGCCGGGGGGATGTTGTTGATCGGGCACGACAACTGCGGTTATTGTATACACTGAAAATAAATTTATATATATTTATTAAAATTATCTAGAAATTATTTCAAATTAGTTTAGTATATCTGCTTGAAATTGGACCAGAATTTGGGACTTTTTTGTAGAATACAAATCATATTTAAAGTGTGGTTTATATTTCAACAACAGTTTCGTTTGGGAGTCATCATCATCATCAACAACCGGTATCCGGTCTAGGCCAGAAATCCCGGTTTTGCGCCGAGGTCCACCAATTCGATATCCCTAAAAGATGTCTGGCGTCCTGGCCTACGCCATCGCTCCATCTTAGGCAGGGTCTGCCTCGTCTTCTTTTTCTACCATAGATATTGCCCTTATAGACGTTCCGGGTGGGATCATCCTCATCCATACGGATTAAGTGACCCGCCCACCGTAACCTATTGAGCCGGATTTTATCCACAACCGGACGGTCACAGTATCGCTCATAGATTTCGTCGTTATGGAGGCTACGGAATCGTCCATCCTCATGTAGGGGGCCAAAAATTCTTCGGAGGATTCTTCTCTCGAACGCGGCCAAGAGTTCGCAATTCTTCTTGCTAGGAAACCAAGTCTCCGAGGAATACATGAGGACCGGCAAGATCATTGTCTTGTACAGTAAGAGCTTTGACCCTATGGTAAGACGTTTCGAGCGGAACAGTTTTTGTAATCTGAAATAGACTCCGTTGGCTGACAACAACCATGTGCGGATCTCATCATCGTAGCTGTTATCGGTTGTGATTTTCGAACCTAAATAGGAGAAATTCGTTTGAGAGTGGCACGCTATAAATACTTATGTAAATAAAAATAAAACAGTATTCCTGGAAGTTTTATTTGAAAGTAGATATGTGAAAATTCTTCCAAAAACCTCCAGGGACTCTTTACCATCCAATGTTTTGGTGAGAAAATTGATGTTAGAAAACTTTTCAAGGTTATTAGAAACAAGGATATATTTGTTGATTAACCTTAAAAAGTCATTTTTCAACATTAATCGAAACTAAATTATTATTTTGTATTTTCACAAACGTGAGCTTAGACGAAAGTCTTTATTTTTAGAAAGATATTTGTTTTCGCTTTCCACCAGCCTCAGCATCACCAGGGATACTAATATAGGATACAGGATACATTTATAGATAGAGTCAATTGCATACTTAAAAAAACTCTTATTTTTCTAATAAGGAGTTTGTAATTAATTATTTAAGCGATTAGATTATCTGTTAATTCAATGACACAGTAGGAAATCTTGATATCCTCCACATCTGCTTTTTCATTCACGGCTAGGTATATGTGGAGAATCTATAGGGCCGTCTTTTTTTTTAAGTTGCGTTCCTCTACTCGAATTTTCACTCAATCAAGAATGGTATAGGTATGGTTATCGTTTAGACAGTGATGGGTCAGAGACGTTTTATGTTCCCGCTCTTGTTCTTCAAATCTGATTTGCATCTAGCGGTCTCACACTTCACTTTCTTTTTTCCGCTAGGTATGTTGAAAACCAAATTGGCTTATTTGAGGATTGGCTTTGAGTCTGACAAGTATTTTTTTACATTATCTGGAGTGCTGTGGAACATTTTCTTATTTGCCGAAATCCATGGATCGGAAAACCAGTCTTCTTCTTCATTTTCCTCAGCCTTTGTCCCATTCACAAGCGGGGTCGGCTCGTCGTGATCTATCAAATCTCTGATTTGGATGAGATCTCGAAGCTTGTAAATTCCTATCCAACGTATCAAGCCACCGTTGTCTCGGCCGGTCTTTTGGTCGTTTACCATTGACTTCAATTTTCAGACCAATCTTGGCAAAGGAATTCTCGTTAGCGCGAATTACGTGACCATACCATCGAAGACGCATCTCGCGCAATTTTCCCACGATCGATGCAACTTCATATCGATTGCAGATATTCTATTTTCGGATGTGATTAAAACGTGTCACGCCACTAGTCCAACGCAACATCTTCGTCGCCATTACCGCAAGACACTGTTCATTGTCTCTTATAGTTGGCCAACACTCAGAACCATTCTTCGTTTGAAGTCTACAAAAATCTGCTTTTGCTGTCACCATGAAACTCAACGTCCCTCATTATGAGTGCACTGAGTACTATATTGTAGGCAATATTCATTTTCCAGGCAGTGTCTGATGAATTGCCTTTGGTCTGGATGAAACTGTCAGTCAACTTTTTCGTTCTTTTTGTAAATTTGGGTGTTTATGACAAAAAAGGTGAGTCCATGAACTACAAAACAAGTAAGTTGCTTCTCAAGTAGTCCGAGCCGTCACCAAGTGGGTGTGGACTCAGGACTCCCAACATTCTCAACAAGAAAAATCATTTTCCGTCTCCTGGGATGTAATGATTGGAAGTGTTTAATTAGGAATAAGTCGTTGTCCTATTCGATTAGCACTTTCGTGGCCACGTGTTGGCGACTGAGGCATTTTCCTACCAAGTCCTTCATTACGATATCTGCCACCACAAGCTCGATGATAATTTTCTACGCCAATCTGGAACGGTGGTAAATACTCATTTAACATTAAAAAATGCCATTATTTTCTCAGTTCTGTTGGTAAACTTTCAGAGTTCCACGGAGATCTGTCCCCCAATTTATAGGTGAAAAGTGTCGCCTTCAACATTGATAGCAATTTTTACCTCTTCAGCATCGTCCAGCACTTGAATTAGCATATCCTCCCTCACTTTTTTGTTCTAGAGAGTTTAGAGTGCTTCACTTTTCCGTAATAACAGAGATCATTTTCAATTTTTAATATTTAATAATTGCTGGAAGTAGCAGCTAAGTAAATTACAGAGTCTCGAATTAAAAAAATTTAATTTCGGAATTCAATCTTTGTTTATTCACGATTTGAATGCAACTAATTACAATTTTGCTTCTTAATTAAAATGTTACCTGGCAGCGGAATTGCACAGTTGTGCATTTCAATAATGCGTTCCTAAAATAAATGTTGTATTTTAGGTTAATTTGATGCCCTAGAGTCTTTGGAGTATGGAATTGGATCGGGCGATTGCGCTGTGGGTACTGTTGGGAAATATGAGGGCTGCACTGTAAAAACTGGTTTAATGAATTTAGTCGTGTCCTCAAAGGCGAGTTCTAAGAAGATCGTTTAAAATCAGTTGTTGTGCCAGAAAACATTGATGCTGTGAAAAGTATGGTAACTTAAAATCGTTATGTGATATACAGTGAGGTTGAGGCGTCCTTGGGTGTTAATATGAGAAGTATTAGTACCACTTTGCATGAACACTTGGACGTAAATGTGCTCTCGTTGGATACCCAAAAGTTTGACAATCGTCCAAAAAAAAATGTCTCCCGTCGCTTGGTGCGAAGGAATGCTCAAAAAATACAATCGCGGTGAATAACATCTACAATCATGGGTATGAGCCCGAAAAAAACAACGATCCACTGTATAGGTCTTCCAAAACGAAAAAATCCGGCAAAAGTTACTCGAGCAAGGAGCACCGCCAAGCAAATGGTTGCCTGTTTTTCAGAAAAACTGGACAAGTGGCTACAGTGCCATTAGGGAATTGTAAGACCGTCAATTCCGAATGACATACAAACAAAATAAATAAAAAAAAATAAGGGCAAGCAGGGAATAATTTTTTACCATAACAATGCGAAGGCATTCGATAGAGCCAGCTGGCGAAACCGATCACGACGAGCCGACCCCGCTTGTGAACGGGACAAAGGCTGAAGAAAAAGAAGATTGTGGTTGCTACAAAGTCAGTGTATAAGTCTGCTTTTGTTAATCTTAAGTCGGGATGTGGCCAGAAGTTTTTGATTATATCTTAGTTGTGACTTTGAATGAAAGATAATTGAGTGATATTGGTTAGTTTTCCATCGGAAAGTTCATATAAAACATTCTGAGGTTGTTCATTCGCCAAGTGTAGCTGCTACTGTACTATAGGACCTGTCGATCGGCAAACTTTCAGGAGGTATTGCGGAAGGTAATATAGGTATTATTTTTATCCCGGAGGAACTTTCTTTAATGATAGAATGGAGAATATTTATTTTGAAATTAATTTACAGAACTGTAAAACATTCTTAGCTGTTTTTCAATTTTTCAATATGTAATTTTCCTCATAGTGTTATTAATGAATAATGCTAACTCTTTTGAGGCATTCACTGAAAAGAGTCATATTTCCTACCACTATGGACCAGGTCCTGACAAAATGTTGAACCTTACGCATAAAATAATATTTTGTTGTCTAGCGAGGCAGCGACAGCACTTCCCACTTAGGATGATAGTAGAGATAGTGTAATACAAACATTGAACATCTGTAGCATCTATTCGAATTTCTGGTCAATAAACGCCGGGTCTCCCGCAAAATGTTCTCCGGAAGGCTTGAAATGATCCTAATTTGGATCTACTGATGTGATTCGAATTCTTGCTAATTTGATGTCTCGTGGCCTAGTAGCTAGAAGTCGAAATCGAAATTCATATTTAGTTGACTTTCATTAGAATCAGTCCATTTTTCTTGCTCTACCAATGTTATACTTGGTTGCACACATTTTCTTTCCATACCTTATAAAATGAATGTTTTGGTTCCTTCATTGCATGCATGTCTAGATGGACATTCTTCAGCTTTTCTTCTCCTAAAGCGATTGTCCGTCGTATACGAATATTTTATTATCCATTGCATATATGACATGACAGTAGTTAGTCACATTAAGCAACATCTATGAGAAATGTTAACATAACCGAGGTGAAATACCTTTTTTTGTTTGGACCTAAGTACGCCCATAAAAAGGTATAATTTAGAGCTTTTCTATCACATTTTTTCATATCATATTTATTTAGTTTCCCTGATTTGTTGCCCTCGATCCACCAATTTGTTGAGAGGCCTTCAGCATAAGTGGTAAATGAGCATAAGTGGTAAATTTAAAACAAATGTACACATATACACTGGATATCGTTTATAACGTATAAAATATAACAACATATCGCTTACAGATAATAACTATTCTTTGAAGTTCCGTCAAGTGTTTATATAATATAAACGGTTATAACGATATCGGCCATAACTAGGCTTGACGAGTGGAGAGCGGGAAAGGAGGTGCTTGAGGTGGAAGTGGGAAAGAGGATTTCCTGGGAATTTTCCGTGGGCCCGAAATAGAAATTTCGATGAAAAAAAGGACTCATATGGGGCCTTGACCATCCCGGACCAGTTGCTCCGCAGAATTTCCATCTCCGGCCTGACTATCTACCGTCTAACGATATATAAGCTCTATTGACACAATTTCCTCAGAAAGAAATTTAGGGAAAAATTCGTTTATAAGGACTGTTTCCTGAATTTGTTAATTAATCGTGAGTCGGATTCTCAAATAACCAAAGATTTCGGTGCACATAGTACAATTTCGATGATATGCGAAGTATGCGATTGAAAGGTCGAGACTTTTAGAAACGGTGCATTTTAAACGTTAAAGCCTGGAAAGGAATTTAGAGTCTCAATGACGATATGACGATGCGTCCTCTTTAACCTGGCCCTCGAGAAAGTGATTCGTGATGCTGAGGTAAATGCAAGAGGTACGATCCTCTTTAAATCCACCCAACTACTGGCCTATCCTGACGATATCGACATCATGGGAAGAACCATACCATGACCGTCCGGTTGTGGATAAAATCCGGCTCAATAGGTTACGGTGGGCGGGTCACTTAATCCGTATGGATGAGGATGATCCCACACCGAAAGTCTATAAGGGCAATATCTATGGTAGAAAAAGAAGACGAGGCAGACCCTGCCTAAGATGGAGCGATGGCGTAGGCCAGGACGCCAGACAGCTTTTAGGGATATCGAATTGGTGGACGTCGGCGCAAAACCGGAATGTCTGAAGTTCCTTATTAAGGCAGGCCTAGACCGGATACCGGTTGTTGCGCCGTTGATGATGATGAATGACGATAAGGGCAACCCACACGGCTAATTCATTTTCTTCGGGCATACGTTTTACGTAATGCGAGATTATCCTGAAACGTTTCAGGAATAGTTGGGCTGTTCTCATCAGTGGATAGAGCGTTTCCGACAGCCCCTCTGGACTTTGATGGAAGTTTAAACTTTCCAGGTTGTACTCTACCTAACCTTCCGCATTTTAGCATCCCGCGTCAGTATTTCAGCCAGGTTGAATAACGGTCGAAATTAAAATTTGTTCCGCGTTTAGTGCAGATATCCAAAAAGCTGGCACCATATTGTTCTTCAATTTGCGGATAACATGCTCGTTCTGGTTGAATGACTGTCAGGAGAGACTCATGAATATTTGAGCATGTTGCGGTGTGTTGAATTTACAACAAAATTATTACTTGTTGCGAACTCAATTAGGCACCTTCCCCAGTTTTGATGTTTCGACACGTTTATATATGGTATTATTTTCAAAATACCGATACTTTTGATACATTTATAAAACTCGAAGCAACGAGATAAAGATGCTAATGCCACGCCAGTTCGGTCATCGTACTATCTATAGCCCGCTTGGAGCGTTAAAGAAATCTGTTAATCTGTTAAAATCAGTACCAAATATATAAAAACAAAATAATATTATAAAATATCATACTAGGCATATTTGGCACTAAAATTTTAATATATCAATATTACTTCAGGCATCGATAGTTGATGCCTTCAGTTCATTAATTGCTCAAAATAAGCTCCTTTGTGGTACTTACATAAATCTAATTTGGGCCCCGATTGGTTTAAAAAAAGTTTTTGCCCAAAAATTACAAGAATGTAATGTAAAAAAATTGAAATTTTTTTTACACAATGACTCTCTTAAAGACAATTCTTAAACTGAATTACAGAAACCTTCTAATAAAGATCAAAAGTAATACCGAAACCCGCCTTTGCAATATTGAAATCAATGATGAATGAAAGTCTTTAGTATAATATATAGTAATGCATATTCCCGAAGATATTACCCTTAGACACGCTAGTATTTTAGTAGTAGTATTTTAAATTGAAAAGTAAAAATACACGAAAGTTTTTACGTTGCATAAAAGAAACAATTCGTTTTCACTGAAAAAAGATTACGTTGACTTTTCTCTTCTAGACTGAGTTCATATCGCTTGATTGTCATTTCAATTGAAATTGCCAACATATCTTCATAGTAATTTTCTTCAAAAAGAAACTCATCAAAATTGATTCATTGGTTGCCTGTTGATGTTTTTACGTTGCAATCAGTTTACTTGAGAATCATTGAAAATATTGTCACGAAGTGAAATAATGAATTTTCCCTGGAATGAAAGGAAGATTATCGATGGCAGAATTCTCAAATGTATGCGCCCCACATAAAGCCACTAAATGAAATGCGTTCCACATAAGACCGCTAAATGAAAGTTCTCTGTTAGTACTTATTGAAAGTATAATAATATTCTTTTCACCATTGTTCAAGGCATATTATAGATCAGGAGAAGTTTCTGGGAACAGTTAGACTAGATTGCCTTCTAACAGAGAAGAGTGGGATCGACTGAAAGTATGCATGAGTTGTGGACACCGCAAAAAGCGCTTTTGCTCTAATATGTTTATTTAATACTTGAGCATCATAGCACGGAAATCGCAATCGGTATTTTCGGTCCCTATGGCTTTGCAAACCTGCCACACCAATTTCTTATAAAATGATGGAAAATTGTTAGTTTTATAAATTTGATCATGAAAATTTCGACTGCATCTAAATCCAGCAAAAGCAGGGAGACTTTATAAAAATAGAAGGCGAGAAAATTAAAATCGTGTACATATGTCCACCATTATTTTCAATAGCATTTTGTAGTCCTTCCCACATAGAAGAAATATTTTTTTTGTAAACTTGAGTTCACCATGTCGACGGACATGCTGTATTTTGGTATAATGCGCTTTGCGTTTTGGGCCGTTATCTTGGTAAAATACAATAGCATTTTTCATGTTCTGCATTTACCTCATGTTCTGCGAAAACTAGCCTCTTTTCAAGATTTTGTGTTGAGCAATTTGTGTTAAACAATACCTCATTGAAATCGGTTTACAGTCTGTCTATCACACTCAGAGACGATCACTCCTATTGGTACGAAATTTGGTGGAAACATCGTATCATGTTGTTAAATTTCTTTCACTGTGGGGTATCAAATGAAATAGACTTTTTGAGACAGATAATAGTTTTGACTTTGGTTGCAAAGCGGAGGAGTGCGGGGGTTCCAAAGCGGTCAATTATTTCAAAGATCCGTTCTCAGAAATTACTCAAACAAAAATTCAGAAAAAAACTATGTTGGTCCTGGTATATGGTGTCTTAAGTGTCAAAATGCCCTACTCTACGAAATCTACTCAAATAAAGTTAATAATAACATTACTATATTTAGTATTACTATTTTTTCAAAAATTGATGGGAAATCCCCTTTGAGTTTATCTTAGAATCAACAGATAATATAGGTTATAATATTGAGCATGATATTAACAAGTTTGGTGGAAATCGCGCTATTAGTAACAAAGTTATAATGGCACAAAATTAACATTTCTTCACAAATTTACTGCAATCGAAGGTTTGAATGTATTACACTAAAATGAATAGTATGTCATCATCATCAATGGCGCAACAACCGATATCCGGTCTAGGCCTACCTTAATAAGGAACTCCAAACATCCCGGTTTGGCGCCGAGGTCCACCAATTCGATATCCCTAAAAGCTGTCTGGCGTCCTGACCTACGCCATCGCTCCATCTTAGGCAGGGTCTGCCTCGTCTTCTTTTCCTACCATAAATATTGCCGTTATAGGCTTTCCCGGTTGGATCATCCTCATCCATAAGGATTAAGTGACCCGCCCACCGTAACCTATTGAGCCAGATTTTATCCTCAACTTGACGGTCATGGTATCGCTCAGATTTCGTCGTTATGTAGGCTACGGAATCGTCCATCCTTATGTAGGGGGCCAAAAACTGTTCGGAGGATTCTTCTCTCGAACGTGGCCAAGAGTTTGCAATTATTCTTGCTAAGAACCCAAGTTTCCGAGTAATACATGAGGACTGGCAAGATCATAGTCTTGTACAGTAAGAGCTTTGATCCTGTGGTGAGACGTTTCGAGCGGAACAGTTTTTGTAAGTTGAAATAGGCTCTGTTGGCTGACAACAACCGCGCGGATTTCATCATCGTAACTGTTATCGGTTGTGATTTTCGACCCTAGATAGGAGAAATTGTCAACGGTTTCAAAGTTGTATTCTCTTATCCTTATTCTTCCTGTTTAACCAGTGTGGTTTGATGTTGTTGGTTGGTTTGTCTTCGGTGCTGACGTCGCCGCCATATATTTTGTCTTGCCTTCATTAATGTGCAGCCCAAGGTCTCGCACCGCCTGCTCGATCTGGATGAAGGCAGTTTGTACGTCTCGGGTGGTTCTTCCCATGATGTCGATATCGTCAGCATAGGCCAGTAGTTGGGTGGACTTAAAGAGGATCGTACCTCTTACATTTACCTCAGCATCACGAATCACTTTCTCGAGGGCTAGGTTAAAGGTTAAAGGACGCATGATAGGGCATCCCCTTTTCGTAGACCGTTGTTGATGTCGAATGGTCTTGAGAGTGATCCTGCTGCTTTTATTTGGCCTCACACACTGGTCAGAGTCAGCCTAGTCAGTCTTATTAATTTCGTCGGGAACCGAACCGAATTCTCTCATGGCCGTGTACAGTTTTACCTGGCTATGCTATCGTAGGCGGTTTTGAAGTCGATGAATAGATGGTGTAACTGATATCCCTATTCCAGCAGTTTTTCCATCGC
Source organism: Hermetia illucens (assembly GCF_905115235.1). Lineage (NCBI taxonomy): Eukaryota > Metazoa > Arthropoda > Insecta > Diptera > Stratiomyidae > Hermetia > Hermetia illucens. The sequence continues at coordinate 90,539,212 of NC_051849.1, read as the reverse complement.
TTGCCGCAGCGAAAAAATTTGATCTGTTGCTGATTTTCCTGGGGTGAAGCCTCTTTGGTATGGACCAATGATGTTCTGGGCGTATGGGGCTATCCGGCCTAGCAAGATAGTGGAGAATATCTTATAGATGGTACTCAGCAACGTGATACCTCTATAATTGCTGCACTCTGTGATATCTCCCTTTTGATGTATGAGACAGATAATGCCTCTTTGCCAGTCGTCAGGCATTGATTCGCTGTCCCATACCTTGAGCAAAAGTTAATGAACCACTTGGTGTAACTGGTCGCCTCCATATTTAACTAATTCGGCTGCAATTCCATTGAGTCCTGGCGACTTATGATTTTTTAGCCGATGAATTGCACGGACTGTTTCTCCTAAACTTGGTGGTGACAGTATTTGTCCGTCGTCTTCAGTTGGCGGGACCTCCAACTCGCCGATGTTCTGGTTGTTCAGTAGCTCATCAAAGTACTCAACTCATCGTTCCAATATCCCCATTCTGTCGGAAATCAAATTTCCTTCTTTGTCTCGGCAGGATGAGCATCGAGGTGTATAAGGTTTCATCCTGCTGACTTGTTGGTAAAATTTGCGAGCCTGGTGCGGTTGCTCCCTGTACTTTTCTAGTTCACAGACTCGTTGGTTCTGCCAGGCTTCCTTTTTCCGTCTGTGAAGTTCGTGATAAGTCTCTGCGCGTGCCCGCGTTCTTTGAGAATGCAACATTACTAGGTATGCTGCATTCCTCCGTTCCGTTGCCAGCTTACATTCATCGTCAAACCAGCCGTTCCGACTCCTTTTGCGATTGGGGCCAAGTATGTTTGTGGCCGTATCAATGATAACGTTCTTCAGGTGGTTGTGAAGATCATTTGTTGAAGCTTCATCTCCAGGTCCTCTGTTGACTGCGGCTATTGCGGCATTCATTTCCCTTTTATAGGTGTCGCGGAGGGCTGTCCTGTGCATGGCTTCGGTGTTAACTCTCACCTGATTGTCAGAGGGGATTCTGGGTGGTGTTGTTATTCGAGCTCGGAGCACCATGCCAACAAGATAGTGATCCGAGCCTATATTGGCCCCCTATATGTTCTGACATTCATTAAGGCTGAGAGGTGGCGGCGTTCGATCAACACGTGGTCAATTTGGTAGAAAGTGGTCCCATCTGGAGAGACCCATGTATGTTTGTGGACTGCTTTCCGCATAAACCAGGTACTTCCGGCAACCATTTCGTGTGACCCTGTTAGTTAAATAATCCGCAGTCCGTTATTATTTGTATTTTCGTGTAAGCTATGGTAGCCAACGTATCGCCTGAATACGGGCTCCTTCCATACTTGGCTGTTAAAAGCCCGAAGTGTGATTTTGATATCGTATCTGGGACAGGCTTCGAGGGTTCGTTCTACTGCCTCGTAGAAGGTATCCTTCTCCGACGTTGCAGTCTCCTCTGTAGGGGCGTGAACGTTAATGAGGCTTATATTTCTAAACTTGCCTCGCAAGCGCAGAGTGCATAGCCGTTCGCTTATGTTTTCAAAAGCGATAAAAGCAGGTTTCATTTTTTGCCTAACTACTCCGAGCACATGGTTTACTGGATGGCCACCATAATATATGATGGAGCTGCTCTTCTCCAGGAAACTGGTCCCTGTCCAACGCATCTCCTGTAACGCTGCTACATCAGCCCTATATTGAGACAGGGTATCGGCTAGCTGCTCATCAGCTTCATCTCTGTACAGGGAGCGCATGTTCCATGAGAAAATGCGCAAATTGTTATTGCGTTGTCGTTGCCGGGTTCTATTATGGCTCCTATTATGGCTTCGTAACAAGTTGTTTTCCATGTAGGGTTGTCAGGCCTCCCCAACCCGAAGGACGTTAAGAAAGAGCTCGTTAAGAAAGAGCTCGCAGCGGTCACCACGTGGAGGTGGAGATAGGGTTTGGTAGTAGAGCTGTTGGTGTTGGTTCAGCAGGCATTCCCCAGGTTTAATGCTCCATCGTGGGTACCAATCCGCGTTTTGCCCTGGGATCTATACTACCCTTTGACCACCCATGGTAAATGCTTAGACATTACGAACTACGTACAAATGTTTTGCCCTGGGACCTATACTACCCTTTGACCACCGATGGTAAATGCATAAACATTACGGACTACGTACAAATGTCCACTCAAATATTCTTATGTAGAAATTGCACAAAACCTTTCATACCTGAGACAGATAGCTTCCTCCCTTGTTCTTATTAGCTACACTAATGTATGGTTTCCGACAAGTATAACACGAATTGTACTCCCAACGGCATATGAAGTAAAGTGGTTTTGGAAAAGAGGTGGAAAAGATTGGGGTAGTGGTGTCGGCTGTGTGCAGCCAATGTGAGGAGGAGGAGGAGACGGCCCTGCACTTTTTATGCATCTGCCCGGCATCCTCAGATCTCAGACGAAGACACCTTGGCAAGGTTTTCTTCAACGAAGAATCTGCACACTCTCTGTCTCTGGAGAAAGTTCTAAAATTCGCTAAAGCCTGCGAACACCGTAGGCGGGAAGCCATTGAATAGGCAACTTACGGGGATAGTACAATGGGCCTAATAATGGCCTGAGTGCGCGGAGCTGCGGCTTCCCCAGTTAACTAAACTAAACTAAAAGTGGTTTTCACTCAACTTTTCATACCTCCGCAGTTGTCCACACATGTCTCTATGCTATAGTCTATATTGCTGCAAAATTTTGTGATTCTAGGGTAAACTTAAGGGGGTTTTCCTGCCAATTACTAAAAATTATAGTAATGTACTATTATTAACTTTATTTGCACAGGTATCGGTATGAAGGGTATTTCGGAACCTAGGCACCATATAGTGGCAGCCGCCTGATTAGTTTCTGAGAATGGATTCGATAAAAAAATGGTCACCTTCAACCCCCCTCACTCCCCACCTTTTCAACAAATGTCAAAACTAAGACCGCTTTCGAAAAGTACTAACTGAGACCTTTAATTTGATACCCCACATGACTATATTTAATGAAAAAAAAATTTACACACCCTTTTGCATGTATGCCCCCCCCCCTTAAATTCGACGTGAAAGGATGTAACTCACTATATACGTGAGCGTTCACAGTTCCTACCTTTCTACCAAATTTGGTGCCAATCGCTACAACCGTCTCCGAGAAAAATGCGTGTGACGGACAGACAGACAGACAGCCAGACAGACAGACAGGCAGACAGACAGACAGACAGACAGACCGACAAACAGACAAAAAACCGATTTTAATAAGGTTTTGTGTTTACACAAAACCTTAAAAAAGTCCCATCATTGCGCTTTTTCCCATCTTGTTGACCTTTTCGTTATTCATGTTTCTAGGGCTTGCAATGAGAACCAAATGTATGACATCATAATTACAGTTAAACCGCCCGCCTCCGCTCAAACAAGAATGAAATGAAATTTAATTTTTATCCTTGCTGTTTTCCTGGAAAGTATGATTAGAGCACCGAAGAGTAAGCAATTTTCATTATCTTGGTAGGATTCATGGATAATTTAACTACACGGCAACACAAGGCGCAAAGGAATATTCATGTTTTTTTGTGTGATTACTAACATATATATCCGAGTATTTGATTCCACCAGAATATCTATACATATTCCCCACGTGTTCCAACCACCCACAAATTTTCACTTTCGCATGGGACGTTCAGCAATATTGATTTGCGTTATCATACTTGTCTACACATATATGGATTAAATGGGATATGTAACATATATAACATTGAAAGCACAACGAACAAGGGCAAGCTAATTTACTATATGCGTATCTTCCTATCGTAAAAAAGTGAAAGGTCTCCTTCCATTTACGTAATGTAGTAGAAGTAGTAGAAGATTTTCTAGGTTAGATGATCGGCAGCTTTATTGCTACTATTGCCGCGTACAAAGGAGTAATCTGTTCTAAACTTCAAAAGCATCATTATTACTGATACAGCTATAATAGGAGAAATGTGAGGGCCAATTGAATTCACCAAATATACCCCCCCCCCCCCCCCCCCCAGGTACATGCGTATTCTCTTTTGAGTTTTAAATTTTTTGAGATGCCGCCAGCCAATATACGAGGTGTGTTTATTAAATAACGAAACCAACTGTGTCAAACACTTTATTTTGATTTCAAAAATATTTTCTTATTATCACTTTTATTACAGCCCCTCCTCTATTCCTACAACGACTCTTGCGAACATTCCATTGTTCGAAACATTGCTGGAAGAATTCTTTTGTCAGATCTTTTAGGGCGGATGCTGCTTTCTTCCTCAAACCTTCCACAGACCTAAACCGTGTTTCTTTTAATTTAGATTACACCTTTTGGAACTGGTTCGGCAAGATTCGCCAAATAAGCCAATAATGCACTAATTGGCTAGAAATCTCTTGCTAGATAACGTGGAATAAGCTGGCGAGCTCTCTTCATGGAAAGTCTATCACTTATCCTTCCACAATTCGGGCCGTTTTTCCCTTATTCTTTCACAGAGATAGCTGCACCTTCGGCAGGAACTCAGCGAGAGTACACATTCCCGTGAATATCGGAAGAAACAATAATCATTACATTCGAGTTGGCAACCTTGGCAACCTCAAAAAAATTGTCAAGCTGTCAATAAAATTGTTTTTCAAAGTTATGGCCGACTCTTTCCAGAGCGTTTACAATTGCGTGCGTTCGTATGTAAATCTGATTGTGGTCGAACATGGAGTATTCATGGCAATTAAAAACTACTAAACAGAATAAAATATGTTTCTTACAGTATCAACCCCTACGTATTTTTAGTTAGATTTGTTATCTCAAATCAATCGCATGCGGTGGTGCTAGAAATAAATTGATCATAAATTATGCCCAACGTTGGCTTTCATATATATATCAGTGGACACCAAGCCTAAAGTTTTCACAAGGAGCCCGAAATAGTGGCTTTAACAAAATTGATTTGATTCTAGAATTTCGGTGGTTGATATTATGTTTCATCTTAAGCACGAGTTCTTCCCGTCCGGTCCTGTTTGTTTCCAACAACAATGACGCACTTATTAGTATATGAACGAAAATACAGGAATATATGGGAATATAGCAATATATGGGAATCCACCAATTTCGCCATGTTATTTACATAGCCTGCTGGTTCCAAGCCCAGATAAAGAAGAAGGATCTGAGGAAACAGTACAAAGCGCTGTAAAGCAAAACAAAAATAAAAATGTTGAGATCAGGGAAAGAGATAAATAAAGTGTAATTGGTGTTATTCCACTGTGCTACATCCTATTTGATCTCTCTTGGTAACAGGTTCCGCGACAGGCCCACATTCCAAATACGTGTCTGCGCGCTAAATATTGGCACGCTCACTGGCAATACCGAGGAACTTGCAAGAGCCCTTTGGAAAAGGCGCATTGATATCTGTGCTTTACAAGAAACCCGACGGTCTGATACCAAAAGATGTAGCATTGAACGCTAATGCGGTAAAAATGGCTATGAACTTCTCTATTTTGGTAGCCCACACACTCAATATGATCACCACAGATAGGCCGACTTAATGCCGAGGAAGAAGACCTCTAGCAAGCTCTCGAGGCGAAGACCTGTAACGTGTCGGCTGATGAATATTATCATTGCAGGCAACCTTAATGGGCGTGAAAAGACAGATGGCAACAGGTGCCAAGAGGGAAAGGGTTTGGAGCTCACAATGAGGGTGGCGAGTATATAGTTGACTTTGCAGACACTCATGATCTGGTGCTTCTGTATACATGATTCATTGAACGATTGTCTAATAATCATACATTGTATAGGAGAACAGTAAAACGGAAATCGACTATATTCGCAGATGACGCCAACATTTTACCATCGTCATTGATTGCAATGAGACCATCGCACTTCAACATTCCTTCAGTCAGGACTGATTGACATGAAATTTGGGGTGGCGGTAGAAGGTGGCATAAGCAACAAAAGTTATATAGTGCCGATGTGCGCCTTCCCCCGGAAGCATGTGACACCCCCTCCGGGAATGAGCGGAAATAACCGCAGAAATCGATTAAATGGTCAATTTTAAGCGAAAAATGTTTAATAAAAATGTTTCGTGCAAATAGTTGTTTTCGAGTTTTTCGCAAATAACTTTTCATTTTATGTAGAAATGATATTAAGCAGAAACAAAGCATATTAAATAAGAAAAAAATGAATCTTTTGATTTTTTGTAGGTGCAATATGGTCTGAGTTATAGTTCGTCAAACATAAATTCGAAATATCTTGAAAAAATTAATACTTTTATTGTCAAATAACACAAAACCAGTAACTTTTAGTGGAAATTCATCTTAAGCTCTTTTAAAGTGCTCGTTTAAAAATAAAGAAATTTTCTTGGGGTAAATCACACTTTTTCCCGCAACTATGCACTTTATATCCACCATACGATAGATTCCCAAAGGATTCGGGTTACTTTCAATTTATATGCGAGAAGCATGTTTTGGTTTTATTGATTTTTATATAAAAAATTCAGGAAATTGCATTATTTTGATCATAGCTCTTTTATCATTTATTACACTGACTTCTATTACATCCAATTTGAAAGTTCTTTTGAAGCACTTTAAGAGAACTTTAGATTAACTTCCACAAAAAGTTACTGGTTTTGTGTTATTTGACCTTAAGAGTATAAATTTTTTATTATTTATTTATAAGGAGCTATGACTCAGTTCATATTGCACCTACGAAAAAATCAAAAGATTTATTCTTTTTGTTATTTAATATGCTTTGTTTCTTTTTAACATCATTTCTACATGAAATGGATGTAATTTCGTAAGAAGAAAGAAGAAATTATCTCATTTACGGGTTTACCAAACATTATGAATGAGGAAGAATCGTGGAACCAAGTTAAATACATGATCCATAAAGTATTCTATGCAACCCTCACGGTCACCAAGCCGCCAGGGAGGTAAGCGATTCAAATGACTTGGCTTGGGAAGGACGATGTTCAAATGAAGGTCAGTGAAAAGAAACGACTCTACCACAAGCTGCTCGACGATAAAACGTTCGCCAATTGGAAAATTTATAAGAATGCCAACCGGGAAGCAAAGAAAGCGATCGCCGTCACCTGAGCTGTCCACTACAGACATCTTTACGATAAACTGGACACTCGGAATAGCAAGAGAGATCTGTATCGACTTGCTAAAACCCGACACGAATGCACATATGATATCCAACACTGCTGTTGCGATAATGACGAGAACGGTAATTTGCTTATCAACCGACTAGCCGCGACAGATTGATGGCATGAATATTTCAAGAAGATTTAGCGTTACTTACTGTCACTTTTGTAAAAACGGGTTTTCAATATATTCCGTTATATTCATTTTCCACATTTCATGTTCCTAATATTAATTAACGCTACTTTATAACATTTTTATTGTTATTATTCAATTTAGAAACTGACTATATTATTATTATTATTCAATTTAGAAACTTTATTATGGTGAACGGAGAAAGGTTTTACTCGATGGGCCGCGAGAGAAGCCGCGTGTGTCTCCCGGTGGTTGCGACAGAAGAGACCGGCTTATTTCCTTGCGGTCCTTTCTGTCCCAACCAACGGCTCTTTCTCACCGCTAATTCTCCACTCTCGTGGCGAGTTCTAAAGTGAGTGGAGAGTTCCGCGCCATCTACCCGTCCGGATCCGCAACATTCGAAATAAATTTCGAATGCCGCGGATCCTGCCGCGCCACAAAGATTTCAACTGAAGAATTTGTTTATCCTCCATTTCCACAAGCATTGCCGACATTTGGACCAATTCAATCTGTGAGCTCCACTGAACTCGAGGAACCAATAAAACGAATGAATTCGCTGGGCGGTTGCTCATGGAGAAACACTGTGAGAAGCATCGCCCCCTTTAAATTGAATTTTTGGATCTAGAGAAAGCGTTTGACCGTGTGCTCATCTGGTATGCTCTACGACAACACTAGTGCCAGAAGAACTCGTGCGCTGAGTTCAATTGTTCTACCACGCTCTTTCGGATCGGGTGGCGCTCATCAAGGAACCACCCTCTTACCACTCCACTTTGTTATTGTTATGGAAACTGTCACTTGGGACAACCAATGTCTAGCGCTCTATAAACTGCTTTATGCAGGTGATGTTTCCCTAGCGTCTAATAGCAAAAATGATCTCGAGCTAGTTGTCTAAAAAAGGAATGATCATCTCATGCAGCACGGTCAGTTTTTGACGACCGATCCCCACGAAACAAATACAATCACTGTCAGCGGTAGTGCCCAGAACTGAGCGATGTAAATACCTCGGGTCAATGCTATTAGCCAACGGAGAACTGCGTTATGAAATTGCTTGACGCATTAACGCAACCTGGATGAAGTGGCGTTCCACAACTGGTGTTCGTTGTGATCGACGTGTCAACTAACGTCTCAAATGTAAAACTTACCGCAATATCGTCCGCCCAGTTGCCCTATATAGTTCTGAGTGTTGCCTGACTATAAAAGAAACTGAATGGCGTCTTGCGGTAATGGAGACGAAGATGGTATGTTAGACTAGTGCCGTAACACACTTTGATCACATCCGAAATGAAAGTATCCGTAATCGATATGGGGTTATACCGGTTGTGGAAAAATTGCGATAGATGCGTCTTCGATGGCATGGCCACATAATTCATGCTAGCGAGAATTCACTTGCCAAGACTGGTCTGAACATTGAAGTTGATGGTAAGCGACCAAAAGGCCGGTCGAAACAACGGTGCTTTGATACGCTGGATGACGATGTGAAAGTCTCGCGACTGCATCCAGATAAGGCCTTTAACAGAACAAAATGGCGGAGCCGATCACGACTAGCCGCCCCCCTTCCGAGCGGGACAAAGGCTGAAGAAAGAGAAGATATGGAAATTCACCTAACAGCAGAATCTGATGAATTGATATAACATAGGTGTATACTGCTCGCTTAAATTTGAGAATCGCTGGGTAAGGAATTTGTAGACAACTTGAACAATATGCGTATTGTACCAACAATTTTTCAGAAACTGAAATGCAAAGATAAATCTTATGCCGGATCCACATGTTTGCCAACCCTAAATAAACCCCCGCAAACGCAAACCTGTGGAAGGGGCATTTGGCTGGCTAGTGTAGATTTGCAAACGCTTGCCACCGATCCGATTTTTGGATAAATCAAAGGAAATTTGTTTACCGCAAACGATAGGATAGTAATATACGAGTACGTTTGGAGGTTTGATGTTTCCGGCAAGTTCCAAATATGTGGCGCAACGATTATGAAATTCGATAGAACGAGTAGAATACCATTTGTTTATTTGTTGTTGAAGAAGAGGGATATCAACTAATCCACTAGTTGCGGGCGAAATTTGTGATAAACTCTTAATACAGTGAGCCTATTGAATGTTAATTAGTGTAACGCGAATATCATGCCTACCATAATCTTTTTATTGAACTTACATAAACAGTTTATTTAGTTAGTTAGCCCATTTATAACTCCAGAACGACTGGTCCGATTTTCATGATCTTCGACTTGTTGGACTTGTCTCCGCGCTGAATAGCATAAGAACTGTTAAAACAACAAAAAAAAAACATGCACTCTGTGCAGAACGACTTTTTTGATGAAATTTCGAAAACGGATTATCCCCTAATGTGTTTTCCTGAAATCCATCAAGGAAAAGTGAGGTGAGAGATGCATAATTTCAGTTTGTTGAAGTGCACATTATGGACAGTTGTCTCGTTTGTCATTGTGCGCATACCGACAAGTAATCCAACTGATGATTTCAGTTTGCGTGTTTGATTTTCCAGACAGATCGTTCGTCATTCAGAAGACATTTTACATCGAATTCGTGCCGGTTCAGGAAACCAAATCCTGATCTTGAGATGAATGGAGAGATACATAACTAGATATTGCTTTTGATCGAAAACATGTGCTACCTCATATGCAGCAGTTTGTTAGTCAAGTTAGAAATGCCTGCGGAAGATGGTGAAATGAAAGGTTTCAACCTATTATAGAATTGAAACTTAAATTGACCAGAAAGAAGTATGCGACAAGTTAATGAAGCCAATTGATAAAAGAAATGGTGGCGGAAAGACATTCCCCATGTCATTGATTTTGGCCTCCGTTCGTGTAAGATCCGAAATTGATGTAGCAGTTGTTTCTTCTAGGATAGCGACCACGTTGATAAAAGGATGCCGACCCGCTTATTCAGTATTAAAGCTTTAAACGACTGACAAGTCGAAATGCAGTATTGCGAAACACTGGGATAAATGCCAAACGGTGCACAAGCGTGCACTGGAAGCACTGCATCGAACTATGAGAGATATGTCCAATGACACTACCAATCATTCCAAGGACGCCCGCTGCCAATGAAATAAACGTTTGTCCCAAATCATCTAATCTGTGGCTTTATGTGAAGAGACTTCACCTACCGGCAAATATGCGAGCTGTATTGCTCAACAAGCGAATATTTCTCCTGTTAACGAACGATTTCGTTTCCGCCGCCATAACGACCAAGAAATCGACTGCCAATCCTTGAATGTTTGTGGCATAATACTTGAAAACTTGGCATTAAAGGGCAAAATTTGATCAGCATTAGCAGATCAATTGATGAGAGAAATGGATTTGTAATGGAAACGATAATTTTGAGAAAAATGCAAAAAAATTGATATGGTTACTTATAGAATTCGTTGTATGCTTATAAAAAAACAAATGTTGATATCTAAAAAAATTAGATGTAATAAATCATCAGTGAGAAAAATTTCGGGCGAATTATTTCAAAAAGGAGAAAATATTGTGCCCCAGTCTGAAAGCTCGTAATGTTTATGTATTTAGTATGTTAAACTATGCACTTTAGTGTGATATTGACATTCCAAGTCATAGTAACAGTAAATAGTGATAGTAAAAAAGGGATAGCATTAACCTATTATAACTTTATTAATAATTATGCGATTTCCACCCAACTTAGTACATAATATCATGCAAGAAATTTCTAAAAAATAGAGTAATGTATAATTATTAAATTTATTCAAACAGATATTGCTATGGCAGGTACTTTGAGGTTTTTACACCATATAGTGACTACTTTTTGATTTTTGTCAAATTTTTCGGTTGAGCGATTTCTGAGAATGGGTCCGTGAAATACGTCTCCTTTGCACAACTAATACCGGCTTTGGAAAATACTAATCGACTACATGACTACATTTGGTGAAAAAAATGTTACACCCCCTCATTTGCTGTAGTTCGAATTTATTTTAAATAGTTTTCGACTTGAAAAGTGAAAAGGGATTAAATTGCCCTGAAAACTTTCTTCTTCTTTATGTTATCACAGTTGAATACAGTCAATGGTTGATTTGCAAAGTATCTTATCAGTAAGATATCGGAATTTACTTTCTTTTTTATAGTGCAGAGTATTTAGGATAGCAGCTTATTGGTGGAAGCACCTCCGTTCAACTTGTCCATATGCTCAATGGGTTTGAGTGAATTAGCCATACCTGCAATCTATATTGACATAGCCATGAGTCACTTCTCATGTTAGATAAAATCTGTTCAATTCCATTTAAAAGACTTTTCTCAAAAGAGAAAAATAAAATAAACGATTTTGAAATTTATATTGAAAACCGAACCTTATTAAAATTGACTTACTGCCTGGCTGTCTATCCGACACATGCTGGCAGCTACTAATATGAAGCAGGTTTTAGTTTTGACACCAGTTGAAAAGTGGAAAAGTGGGTGGTGCGATTCGAAAGAAAGGGGTTAAATTAAGGGTCATTCTCAGAACTTTCCCAACTCAAAAATCTGAAGAAAATTATGGTTACAAAATTATGTGTTCACAAAATATTTACTAATTTACTCGTATGCTCAAATAAAATAAATACTTGATATTATTATGCTTTATAATATCAGTTTTACTTTAAAGCGCTAACATTTATAAAATAAAAACAGAAAACAGAAAAAAACGGTGTTAATAAGATTTTGTTTTATACAAAACAAAAAAGGATTAGATATTGTCTTCTGTTTGTAGTTGGATGGAGAAGAAAAGTTCGTATCTATGCTAACCTTGCCAGGCACTGCATGAACGAAAACTATTTTACATTTCGGGACAGATTCTACAAAACTATTTCTGGAGTAGCGATGGGGAACCCCCTCTCGCCATTACTGACTGAAAGGTTCATGTCATCAATCGAAGAAGAAATGGAATCGAGCGAAATAATGCCTAAAGTATGGTTTAGGTATGTAGACGACGTATTTGCGATCGTTAGAAGCAACGACATCGACATGGTCATCTCCTCTATAAACAAGATTCATAATAAAATCGAGTTTACACTAGAGGTAGAAAAGGATGGGGTACTACCTTTCCTGGATCTAAATGTCGTCAACTCTAATGGAAAGCTTAAGTTCGAGATATACCGTAAGCCTACAGCAACGCAGAGAACGATACCGGTAACTTCACATCACACATTTTCCCAAAAAATGGCTGCCTATAATTGCATGATTCACCGACTGATCACGTACCCTCTTTCAAAATACGGTTTCAATAAAGAACGACAGTACATTATTGACACCGCTATTAAGAATGGGATAGCTCAGTGGTTAGAGCACTGGGTTGTCATACGGAAGGCCGCGGTTCAAATCTCACTGGTGGCAGTGGGATTTGTATCGTGACTTGACGTCGGATGCCAGTCGACTCAGCTGTGAATGAGTACCTGAGTCAAATCAGGGTAATAATCTCGGGCGAGCGCAATGCTGACCACATTGCCTCCTACAGTGTTCTGTAGTGTACCGTTACGGTCTTGAATGAAGTGCTCTAACACACTTCAAGGCCCTGATCCAATATGGATTGTTGCGCCAACGATTATTATTATTATTATTAAGAATGGGACCTATTCAACAACATCAGGAATTGGGTAAAAAAGTACCAACTGGAAATAGTAGGTTCGAGTCCATCATCCACCTTGCGGAGTTTACTGGGAAGCGTTAAGGATCCTTTGGGAGCGAACGAAAAAAGCAGAATTTACCGAATAACGTGCAGCGACTGCAATAAAATATACATAGGACGTGCAGCGACTGCAATAAAATATACATAGAATCGCAATTGTTTTCAGTAGCTTTGTACTGATGAAGGGAGTAAGTTGCTCCCGAAATATATATATACATAATAAAATAAAATTGTAGTTTGGAGTAAGCTACTGGTCTATCAATTTTAGACAAAAAAGGAGTTGAAAAAATATCCACTTGACCGTTTACTCTCCTATCGAATATCAAAATTGATGATTTAACCTTGATGGTTCAACCTTCGAAATCAGTCATTGTGTACGTGGATTTTTACATTTTCTGCAGATTCGCCAAACTTCATATCAAGTGACTATGTATGTGGCCGACAAATAGTAAATCGATTTTAATAAGGTTTTGTTTCAAATAATACAATTACATTTGTTTAAAACAAATCTAAACAAGTCGAAAATTGGAGGCTCTGCGCCTTAAGAATGGAATATTTTGTGTGTTTCTTATATAAAAATACTTGAGTGGACATTTGTCCCATTTATACCTAGCTCTTAGTGTAAACTGTTCACATTATGTGATACTGACATTCAAAGTCTTAGATTTCAGTAAATTTGCGCAAAAGCGACAACTTTGCTAGTAATAGCGCGATTTCCACCAAAATTGGCGGTAGCATGCACTGTGTAGTCTCTGTCATAGCATATATCACCGCAAAATTTTAGGATTCCAGAATGAAATTAAAGAGGATTTCTGTTGATTTTTAAAGAAATGTTGTATCGTATGGATGGTACTTAGAAACCTGGATACGGTATAGTGCCTGTTTTGTGATTTTTTTCAGACCTTTGACTTGGGTAGCGTCCGAGAAAGGGTTGTTGAAAGAAATGATTACTGTCCAGCCCTCGTACTCCCTCTTTTTGCTTCAAATGTTATAACTGAGACTAGCTTTTGAAAGTACTACTGTGAATATGCAACAAAACGTCATTAATTTCAATTCAATGTCTCCCTGTTTGTCTGTCTATCACACCTAATTTACTACGAAAAGGCTGAACTTAGTGAACTTGACTGACAATGGGATAATTTTATATTGACTTTCCATACATGTAATAGCGGGCTACAAATTTTTTTTGCAGGAGGGGGGATCATTTGGAATGGCTTAGTATTTTTAGAACTGGCCTAACTTTCCATATCAGCTGGAATATAAAGGACAGAAAAAGTAGGTCCATGAAGTGTAACAGGTGTCGTTCTCATAACCTCAACAAGCCATCGCAAATTAAAACGAATAGAGTGTTTGGCTTGCTTTGTGTACTTTTTCCAGCACTTGTCAAGGATCGGATCGAGTGTCGGTTTTTTGGACAAATCAAAGAGAACTTGCTTACCTGCTAAGAAACCCCTATCCCACTTGTAAACGTGTGGAGGGCGATGCTTGCTTAGGCAAACGTTTGTAAAGGTTTGGGATTTGCGGCAAGTACCAAACGTGTGGAGTCAGCGTAGGATTAGTTTAAAATCATTTAAGTAAAGATATTTGAAAAAATCAAAATTTTCTACTTAAGTTTTGGTTTTTTCAAGAATTGTTCGTTTATGGTTTAAAACATTTTTTAATGGTTTTAATATAAAACGAAAAGCAAAATTTTAAAATTAGTTATATTGGTATATAGCGAAGTAGTGCGAAACGAGCTATTTCGGATACGTAAAACTCGTGAACGTTTATACAGCACACTGTTGGTTTTTGTAATATTATTAAAGTGAAAACATCGATACGGATAAAAGATGGGGTAGAAGAGGCAAAACACGACCTGACAGAAGTAAATAAGTCAGGATACCTCTTCCGGCATAAAGGTTTTCTGTTCATCTTATGTGAGGAACTCTCTCTCAGAACGAGACCTGTTTCAGTTTTCGGGCACATATCACATCATTCTTCTATGTTTTACTCAATATCAAAAATGGGATCAGTTTCGGTGCCTATGGAGCTCTTTCATTTGATACCCCGTATGACTATATTCTGCGAAAAAAATTTCACTCCCTTTAGGATGTATAGGGAGCCCCCCTCAAACTTAGCACAAAATAGTGCCACTTACTGTATATAAAAGGATTCATACACCACACCTCACCAAATTTCGTGACAAATGGTTTAGCTGTTTTCTAGTAAATGGGGTGTGACAAACAGACATTGAATCGATTTTTCGTTTCCACCAGTCACTATGGATCACATTCAATCAATGTTTCTCTTGCTTCACTGTCTAAGAGGAGGCGCACCCTTTGAGGTCTGTGGCATCCTTCGGCCATATGAAGTTGGCTGATCATAAAATTGATACTAAATGATTTACAGCGCCATTTCACCAGAAAAATGCTTTGATTTTTTCCCTCAAAATGGCGAGTAACCTCATAATATAAACTACTGCCTTTCACAAAAAGTGTAGAAGTATGTCTGCCCACTGCACTTAGGTTTAAACATTCAATCAATTTCTTGCTTATTATCCGTTGCTTGTTATAAAAGGCGACTAAAAAGAGTAGAAATTTGTGGACTAGCATCCTGCAAATTTCAAAACTATAATATTTACCTGTCGAAGCTTCCAACACGCTTTGGACAGGGTGTAACCTTATGGTTATGTCCTTTGACTACCAAAAACAGTTTATGATTGATTTCTTTGTTTGTTATCAATGGCCCCCAAAATATTTGCTAAGTGAAATGACATGGTAGGACTCTGAAGAGGACTCTTGTCCTTCTCGTCGCATTGTGCTTTTGTATTCTAGTGCGGTGTCAATCCTGCACTCACAACTGCCAAAAGTTGCTATATTGAAATCCACAAAGGATTTTTGCAACTTTCATCGCCTCTTCATCGGCGGCCATAAGATTAATTTCGGATAAACTGCAACGAACATCCAACCAGAATGACCACGTTGTGTTTAGAAGTAAACTTAAAAGTTGTCCTTTGAATGTGCGTAACAAAAATAGTGCTGATATCGGTCTCGAATATACCATCGACTGATCATTGCTTATCTTCTCTTACGTGTCGCAACTGCATTCGATCGCAGCGTGATCAGACTGTCATCGATCATCAGGAGGGCTGTCTTGCACAACCCGTGAGCACACCGCCTAAGAACATTATAGAGTCCTGGACCGCCATTAAAAGCGTTTTTATTTGTGGGAGGGTTAGACTTTTTCTTTCCGTCCCAAAAGGGTGTCACAGGAACTAATTAATGACGGAAACATGGAAAAGGTTCGATCAACGTAAGAAGCTGGGAAGCCAGTTGATTGAAGTGAGTGGGGATGAACGCGGCGCCCTGCAGCTCCGATAGCGCGAGAAACCGTCAAAACTGCATGTAGTATGCGTGGGCTGGACAGAAAAGCAGCATTTTTCAGAATCAAAAATTCAAATATCGTTTAAAACGCTGCTAAATTCTAAAAAATTCTGCAGTAAATATGAAACATGAAAAAATGTCGCTTTGTGAAAATGCGTCTCAAGATAAGAATGTTGATTTCGGTGTTATAAACCCAGAAATATCCAGTGCTTACAAAGTACATCTGGTTTACAAGACTGAGCGACCGATTTCACAAGGAGGGTCCAGTTACTTACTTCGCCTTCGTAGATCTCAACGGTTTAACGTTCACCTATTGCAAAAACGTTTTCTTGTCGTTGTTGCGTAAGGTAAGATTTATGAAGAAACCCCACTGTGAGATCTGGTGAATAGGCATGTGAAAAGTCTCTAAATCTCTTACTGAGTAAGCTGTGGCGGAAGAGCTATCAGCTCGGTAGGGATACTGTCTAGCAGCCGCCCTTTAAATTATATGCAAGTGAGACTTTCTTACTCTACGCTGCCATTCTCAAACACAAAATGTTGTCAGTTTGTTTTTCATATGGGCGGTATGAACTAAAAGAAACATACAAAGAACGGGGGTGCATCCTGGGCAAATAATCTCATTTTGTCGACAGAAATAAGTTCTTTCATCTTAGGACGGAGATACTAGCACATAAAGCTCACTCATACCTTTCCGCTGATAGAAAGGGAATGATATTAGGAAGTGTAAATTTAGTCAAACTCCTTGAAGTACTTTTCCAGAATCACAAATTTGAACGTTTCCATTTTCTTCAACTTTTCTCAGCTTCCAACAAAGATGCTGATGGTATATACATATAACGTTCTGCAACGTGGATGGCTTTTTCAATATAATTCACTAAAACCAACAATCACACATTGCGAAACTCATCTTACCTTGTGTATTGTTTGTTCCTTGATTTGGCCGGTTGCGTTGGTTTTGTCTACTTCGATTGCGCTCACTTGCTGCTTCTTTTATGCAAATAATACGACAGCAGAAATACTAAAACAAAGTTCAAATTAGTTTAACACCCAGGAATTAGCACTTATTTTGAACTATATCATATATTTATTCACAAAAAGCTACGTACGAAAAATAGAACTATAATTAAACTAATTGGGAAAACCAGTGTGTATTCCCAATACCACACGGACACATATGCCATTTCGTTAATATCTTTTCACACTCTCATTTGGATAAAATTCCCGGTTCACTTATTATTAAAAAGAAACGTTCACGGTCGATTTCCCGATATTAAGTGGTATCTTCAGCTTGGCTTGAAGACTCTTCGCAGTTGAACACCCTCGCTGAACAAAACGTAGACAATTATGAAGATTAGATAAGTTGATTTCATTATCAACAGCCTTCGTTTCTCACCGATAAAGTACTGATTAGATAAATGACGGTGGTTTTTACGATTCCATCTTTGTTTGAGGTAGTTTGAACTTTGTAAATTGCTGATTTATATGGCGAAACAGAACATGTAGTGTCCTAACTATAACATAAGGTTTGCGTTTCTTTAATTTTGAAAATAATGGTGTCGGTGGAAATTCATTAAAAGAAGTAGCATCTGGTGTGCAGTAATCGTCTGAGAGGCATAACAATTATTATTATAATAATCCTTGATGCAGCAATCCAATTGAAGTGTCGTAACGGTACACGATCGGACTACGGTACACTGTGACAGCGAATGAGCCATAATTTAAGGCACCTTCGATGTCCATGAATGCGCCCAAGGCGTATTCTTTTTCGGACATCGCCTTTTCAATTTTTGCCGTAAGTTCATGCAGTGCTGTCTACGTGGAGTTGCCTTCCTGGTAGGCGGGTTGCCTATGATGAAGTGGCCACTTAGGAATGTGTGTATCCCTTATGAGCCGATCTACTAGTCTTTCTAGTCCTTTTAGCAGAAAGGACGTTAGGCTAATCGGTCGAAAGCTTTTAGCGTCTGTGTAGGTGACTTTTCCTGGTTTGGGAATGAACAGCACCTTCACATCCTGCCATTTAATTGGAATTTAAGCGTGTGCTAGGCATGCACGATATATATTCCGAATGTGTAGACTCAGGGCATCCATTCCTTCTATTACTAGCGCAGGGATGATGCCATCCGGACCTGCAGACTTGTATCTATGGAACGATTTAAATGCCTATTTCACTCGCTCCAGTGATACTACTTTGCATGCCAGATTCTAGTCTCTCGCTTGAGGGCTGTATGCACCTGTTGGCCCCGAAATTAGATTTTGGGATGCTGCCTGGGAAGTGCACTTCAAGCAAATGGTTTGCCGTTTCTTCATCCCTTTCTGTGTACTTCCCATTCTGTAAACGTAAATAATCCAGTTTCTGGCTACCTTGACCAGAATCCGCTTCAGCTTTGAGGTTGCCTCAAGAGAGTTAGTCTCGTCGCAAAGCGTCTCCAAGATGATCGTTTTGCCGATCTTATGCTCTTCTTTAGAGCCTTCTGGGCCTCTTTATAGCGATTCCAGCTAGTACCTGATTCACCCTTCAGAGCACGATTAAGGGGCATCCTTGTCGTTCTCCTTTGTTTTGCCAAATCCAGTTTCACCATGGTGTTTTACCCTTCTTTGCCATCTATTGCACTCTAAGTCGTGAATGACATCATCATTATATAAAGTGAATTTATATGAACGGCGGGGTCTATTAAAACATTTTAATTTTCCTTTTTTAACTTTTTTCATTTATTCGTATATTAGTTTGAACAACTCGAGACAGATATATATATGTATGTCAGGGGCGTCATTGGAAACAAGATGACTTTGTTACTTCTGGCTTAAATTATCCAAAAAATCTCGAAAGTTGTTCGCAATATCAGAAATATAATGTCCAACTTAATTGAATTCCAGTCAATTCTTTCCATTAAAAAAAATCAAAAAAGTAAATGAAAATAAGCCTTCTAACGCGGTTTCCCCTTAAGGGAGAGTTTCCGAATATGAAAAAGAACCTGTAAAGTTTTCTTTCCCGAATATAGCCGTGTATGGGGTATCAAATGAAAGGTCTTGATTTGTACTTCTCCAAAAGGGAAGCTATCAATTTTAAGGAAGGAAGTGCTGGGGCTTATAAGGGGCGATTTATTTTAAGCCACTCGAATAATCTGAAAAAAAATAATGAAACTGCCCCTGTACGATATGTCCACCTCAAAGCGCCCTCCATACCAATATCTGTTCAAATAAAGTTAATAGTAATAAAACAATTAAAAGAAAAAGTTTCCAATTTTGTAAACGTGTTTCGGACACAAGAGTTCCTGGATATGTGGAGAGTCGCACTTACCTCTCAGAGAGAACTCTCTGGCAAGGATAAGGATTCCTGGGCTCCTTGCTGTGGAATATCATCTTAATGGAGTGCTTGTATGTGTTCCCATCTCAGTGGTTGCAGCAAAGTACCCGGAGGACATGGAGGTATACGTGGCGGAGACGGTGAGAGTGGTAAAAATATGGCTACAGAAGGACGGGTTGACCATGGCGAATGAGAAATCGGAATTGATGTTAATAACCTGCCGTAAAAAGACAAACGCAGTGAAGGTAGAAGTCGGTAGACGTTTCTAAGCCGACTACCAAGTACCAAGGGTAATATGATAATTGGCGCCAGAATGATTCTTAGGAAGCGTCTAGAATACAAGACAGCTCGTGCTGAAAGAATGTCGCCAGTGGACTGAAACACTGCAGAAGATTGCTTTTAGTGGGTGTGGTGCGATCCCTTCTGGTTCACGCATCGCCAGTGTTAGTAGAGCCGCTTTTGAGACTTTTAGAGCAGGAAGTAAATGAATTCAGTTTACCGGCTTATGGCTTTGAGGATTTGCATGGCTTTTAAAGCTACATCCGATGGGGCCGTATTGGTGATGGCGGGCATGATCCCAGTCAACAGTATGGCAAATGAAATGAGTGTGATATACCGTGCAAGGGGGGGCGCACAGAACGCTCGGGTGCGGCAAGGTCAGAATCGCATGATTTTTGGCAATGATGATGAGTTTCGAATGATCGGTAGGCACACATCCTCATTCCTAATATTACAGGGCCCATACATTATCAAACAAGTTGCGCAACGCAGGCTGTTGCGCAATAATTTGCTAATGTATGGGCACGTTTGACGCGTTGTGCAAATGTTTGACGGATTTCCAGCATGTTTGAAATCTTTTGCGCAACGGAGACGTTTGCGCAACGCGATGTGTTGTGTATGGGCATATTGTGTTTCGTTCGGCAATATTTTTCAGCCGACCGCTGAAATGTAATTTTCATAATGGTGGAATTTCAACCCCATCCCCGGAGAGGATGGAAAGGAGAAAAAGGAACTCGATGCGCCCATCGCCCTTACAAAGTTATGGCCATTCAAAGTGGGGTTCCTTTTACATCAGCATGACCAAGTTTAAACCGGCGGGGAGGACTGAATGGGGAGGAAGGTTTTCTTTTTCTAACCTCGTTAAAAGACAGCCATCATCCCTTTAAATGATAAGGTTTAATTTAGAACCCTATTTCTGCTGTGATAAAGGATGTCCTCTCTCTCGAATTCCCTCCGTCTAATGGGGGATATTTTGATATTATCATGGTAAAGTTGAGTTTGCCAACCATATCCCCGGACAGTAAGAGTGTAAAGAGGATAAATAGAAAGAAAAAAATATTCCTCCTTTCCATTTATCTTAAAGTTACAGCACCTCGAAAACGGGCTAGTTTCGAATCATAAATAAGCTGTGAGAGTAAATATCGCCCCAATGAGGAAGGGAGGCTAGAAAGGACTCCACCCCCTTACCCTCCTACCCCTCCCGATAACAATACAGATAGATGCAATACCCTTTTAATGCCATGTTACTCATACCGTTTCCAACTTGTAACTAATGTTTGAACAAAATTTCACTAAGTGTATGGGAAAAGCAATTGCACAACGCAACGTTGCGCATCACCCCGTTGCGCAATTTGTTTGACAGTGTATGGGCGCTATTAGAGTGCGGATTGAGCGGAAACACGAAGAAACCAACTACTACTTTACTCATTTCCTCATAGGATACTGTG
This sequence comes from Hermetia illucens, assembly GCF_905115235.1. Taxonomy (NCBI): domain Eukaryota; kingdom Metazoa; phylum Arthropoda; class Insecta; order Diptera; family Stratiomyidae; genus Hermetia; species Hermetia illucens. The sequence continues at coordinate 90,517,950 of NC_051849.1, read as the reverse complement.
GTTACTACAAGTTATACCTGAGCCGGAATCAAGCGTTGGAAGCGCGGGCCGGGAGATTATAGTGGCGAAGATGATGAGGTTGAAGCAGAACTGGCTTACGGCTGAAGCACAACGAATAAGAGCACGCATGTGCACGAGACAAGCTGCGACCCGTGTGCAACTCCAAAGCACAAGGTGCGGCAGCATAACTTCCTTTTTTAAAATGCGCGCCACTGATGTCATAGCGGAGCGCTAGTGGTCTCGTTCAAGAGGGGATACTGTAAAGTTTTGTCCCGACCCGGTTCAGTTGAGGAGCATGCCTTTGTCGTTGAGGTTTACTTTTCAAGCGGATGTTTGGTTATTGCAACACAGCGTGCATTTCGGAATCGCTTTAATTTAGCCCCGTTGGCTCCCGTCCCAGACCGCAAATCAATTGTTACATGGGTCACTACATTCAGACAAACTGCAAGTGCGACAAAAGGAAGAACTGGAGTCCCTCGGCCCGTTAGATCACCTGAGAACATTGAAGCAGTGAGAGCGTCAATGTTGCGATCGCCACGGCGTTCTGCGCGCAAACACGCATCTGCCCTTGGACTATCCGATCGTTTTGTGAGAAGAATTCTTCGTGATGATCTTCATTTTCATCCCTATAAGATGGCGATAGTGCAGGAACTTTCAGAACGTGACTTCAATTCTCGGATGAACGCGTGTGAGCTTCTTCTTGATGTCGTTCCCGAGGGTGCTATTGTTTTTTTTAGCGATGAAGCCCATTTTCATTTGTGTGGGTCGGTTAACAAACAAAACATGCGCTACTGGGCTGACACCAACCCTCGAGAATTGCATCAAAAGCCTTTGCATTCACCCAAAGTCACAGTGTCACAGTGTGGTGTGCAATTTCTTCAGCTGGAATTATTGGTCCCTGGTTTTTTGAGGGAAATGAGGTTAGAGTGACAGTGAATTCGGACCGGTAAGTAAACATGCTAAAGCATTTTTTTTCCCACGGCTAGAAAATTTGGATTTGGGGGACACTTGGTTCCAACAAGACGGTGCAACAGCACACACTTCAAGAGCATCGATGGCTGTTTTGAGGGAACACTTTCCAGAGCGCCTTATCTCAATTAGAGGCGATTTGGAATGGCCGGCACGTTCTCCCGATCTGTTCCCTTGTGATTTTTGTCTATGGGGTTTTTTGAAATCCCGTGTTTATGTGAACAGTCCAAGAACCCTTCAAGATTTGAAGACCAACATCCAAGAAGAAATTGCCAACATAACACCTGCTATGCTAACAAGAGTCATGACAAACGCCAGAAATCGGTTTACGCAATGTATGGAGAATGGGGGACGTCACCTAACAGATTTGATCTTCAAAACAACGTAAATGAAAACTTTAGACATGTACGTACATTATAAAAAATAAATAAATATTTTCCGATGCATACAATAGTTTTTATTGAGTTTTGAAAAAAGGAAGTTATGCTGCCGCACCCTGTACAATGAAATTTTCCAGGGCGGCAAAGTTTGTGCCACGTCGGTTCGATCTGATAGCAGATTACGTCATTCACAATTTGGTCGCACATTTTATTTCTGACAGTTACTTTTTGAATATAAATACATTTGTATAAATTCTTTTTGAAACCTGAGTGTAGTATTAGTGGCAAGTAGTAATTATTGATGTATTTTGCATTAGTTTCATCGATTAGGGAGTATTTTTTATTATTTGAGCAAATAACGGAATGGGAAGTACTTTGAGGCCTAGATGTTGTATAGACATGTTTTGTAATTAATTTCAGATAGGTTCCGAGAACAAGACCTGTTAAAATCTGTGTTACCTACTTTTTGTGTCCTAGCTCCCCTAGGAGGGAAGTTAGACTTGTTCTGAAAAGTATTAACTGGGAATCCGTAACCGTATCTGATAACAAAAACTTTAAACTCAACATAAAATCATGCTACTGATTGCACGTAAAGAAAATTATAAACTACACGTTTTCAACATACTTCTTTACAATAAGTCCACCCGTTTCCTAGTAAATTGGATGTACACAAAACCTTCAAAAGGGATATCACTCAGCAGCAATTAGAAAGGCGTCACGCTGCTTAGTAGCACCCATAATGTATTTTCCGCTATCTTGCTAGCCATACTAAAGGAGTATCCCTTCAGAAAAATCAACAACTAGACCGCCTACAGCTGCGCACAACCATTTGACCTCGCTGACCCTGTCCAATATGTGAGGTCAGATAAAAGCAGCATGATCAATCTCCAGAAGCTTCGTCATCAACAACGGTTTGATAGAAGGGGATGCCCTGCCATGCATCCTCTTTAACCTGGCTTTGGAAAAAGTGGTCCATAATGTTGATGTAAATACGAAAAGGGCCATTCTCTTCATGTCCACTCAACTATTGCCTTACACTGATAATATCGACATTATGGAAAAAACAACCAGATTTACAAACTGCCTTCGTCCACATCGAGAAAGCATCGATCGACTCGAGATCGTGGGATGTACATTAATAAATACAAGACAAAATACATGGTGGCAACGTCAGCACCAAAAACCAAACATCAAAAGGCACTGATCAACTGAAAAAAATAAAGATAGGAATACAATTTTGAAGCCTTTGAAAATATCTCCTACCTAGTATCGCAAATCTGAACCAATAACAGATATGATGAAGAAATTCGTGCACGGTTGTTGGCTGCCAACAGAGCCTATTTCAGCTTACAAAAACTGTTCCGCTCGAAATGTCTCACCATAGGATCAAAGCTCTTAAGTAAGTTTTTGTAAGCTGAAATTTTCTCTGTTGGCTGACAACAACCGTGCGCGGATTTCCTCATCGTAGCTGTTATCGGTTGTGCTTTTTGGCCCTAGATAGGAGAAATTATCAACGACCTCAAAGTTGTATTCTCCTATCCTTATTTTTCCTGTTTGACCGGTGCGGTTTGGTGTTGTTGGTTGGTTGGTTTTCGGTGCTGACATTGCTACCATATACTTTGTCTTGCCTTCATTGATGTGCAGCCAAAGAACTTTCCAAATGATTATATGTGTGTACGCATGTTGATTTGGTTGAGTCCTTTGAGCCCCCGCCAAACTAAGAGTAGAGTTCACCGTTGTCGATATCGATAAGTTCTTTCCGACTTTATTGCAAATAGTTTGCTCGTCAATTTGTGGGCATTATTCTATTATATTGTTTGTGTAAAGCTGGAATTAGCAATGTCCACAGGTTTATATGGAGTAGTATTAGCGAACATTATTTTTTTGGATAATATCTGTTATTATCTACTTTTTAGTATCTTGTATTATTCTCATAAACTATACGTAGGGATATACTCTGTTGAGCAAGCGATAATTTTACCCCATTTTGTTCTAGGTTCAAAGCTGGCAGTGTATCCACTAAAATTCCACTACTGGTTTTGTCCAAAATGCTTTTAGAAGACCAAACCGGTCTAATCAGAGTGCGGACTGCATTGCAACTCCTTCACTTACACAAATATAAAACCCCAAAAAAGTGATCCTGCTTAGGTTTTCCTCTTCACGGAAGACTGCAGATTCGCATTTCTATATTACCAAATTAGATAATTTCCGGAGTAACAATTAGGTTGGAGTACATTTTGGAACTGTTGTGACTTTCGTGTTTCTTACAAAGTCTGGTGCTTGAAAAGTACTGGAAAAGTTGCAAACAAGTAAAGTCTAACCAATCCCCAAAAAAAACCATTGTTTCATGAAATTCCCTGGCAAAAAATTAGACGCAACCATGATAGAAAACGTAAAAATTAAAACTGATAATCTCGTTGATATGCATTTTCTTTGGTAATTGCAGATGCCCGACGTACCTCTTTCTCTAAATATAGGTCTTTGTCGCAAAAACATGCTGATAAAACGAGATATAACTAAAAAATAAATATTGCTACATAAAGTTACTTATTCATTGATTAATAACTTCTATGGTCAATTGCAGTGTGAAATGAGACGCAGTGGAGATCACTTGTGATATACCATAGTAAGTTCCCAAGAAAAATCATTAAAAGCTCGTGTTACAGAGTCAGCAACAGATTGGCCCAGATGTTTTTATGTTTTTTTCTTAAATTTATTGTTTCCTTTTTAAAAACTGCCCCAATTAAGTACTTCATCCCCCCCCCCCCTTCATATCGTAAATCTCCACATAGATATTCTCCAGTGTATATGTATTTATCGTATATATGCAGGCAAGCTGCTGGAATACATGATACTGAAACTTAATCTACAACCACATGAAGAATTTTAATACAATCACTAACACAGATGTTCATGGCTCCGCTTTATACGGGGGGGGGGCAAATAAAACAAAATCATGGGATCAACGCACAAGATACTTCTGCAAATTCAGCGTAATAAACGCAAAAATCTGCGGCCTGATAAAACGTTTAGAGCAGTTTTGCCTACATACATGGTATATAGGCATGGCGTTGACTTTGTTCATTGCACTTGATATTGATGACTTCTTCCTTTCTTGTTGCACAAGTACCGTATTAATGCAAATAGGTAGTTCCCTTTCCAGATGTTGCTTTCATTACGATAAGTTTTTACCTTGTCTTCTCTGGTGCATTATGCTATTCAAAAGAAATTACCTAAGAATAATATATGGTGGTCCTCTTAGAGTACTCATTGAACAGGACGATCTGTGAAACGAAATGATTAGGCAGTAAGGTATTTTATTGTCGAACACACACTGTTTTTATAAGCAGAACGCAAGGCTTCAGTATACGCAAGAAGACCATACCAAGAGATTCGTCTCCCGCGCACTGTTTGAAATAGTATGGTGGAAAAAAATTACTGCGCATTTACGAATTTCTTCGGTACTGCGCGAGTAAAATCCTGCGCATTAACTCTGATGTTAATGCCGTGCATGTGATGCAGTGCATTGTTGTATGGTCACGTGACTGCGAGCACAGCTGTCTATGGCTTACCACATGCCATTGACACACCGATTCATCAATACATGAACCCCAAAGGCCACGGGAAGTTAGCTACTTCATTCTACCCCGCGAATACTCAATTACCGTCCGTGCCCCCCAAAACATTTGGTTTGTTCCTCCTGTGTTTAGTCTTCTTGAGTATACCTTTCGTCGTCCAAAGAATTCCATCTGTAATATCACAGACTTCAAACCGATCATTGAAAGAATTGGTATTCTTCCTATGAAAACTAAATTTTGGCGAATCAACGCATATACATATCTTCATATACAATGGAATCAACGCGAGTATCAAAATTTCAAATTCCTCAGAATTTGAGCATGGACGAGATATACGTAAAATGAAATCAATTGTGATTGATAAGCCCCCACGGACTTGCCAATGTATTGACAATATCGGCACTTTTTTTCCAACGTATTAGTGGATAAGTATGGATGACCACGCAAATATCGGTTGTTGTTTTCCGGTGAGGCCTAGGCGATATGCTATCGCCTCACTCCAACTATAACGTTCGATGATCAAAAGCTACAGAACGAAGAAATGGAGGACCGGAATGTGAAGAACAAAGGCTCGAAGGGAACGGAACTGTTGACATGTGCTAGGAATCATATACCAGGCATACATAATGAGTGCTACCTTTCCAAACCCGCAGTAATTGAGGTGGGGAAGCTTTTCCGCTTCCTCATCATTCAAACCATGGATCTCCACACGCGATTATGGAGATTTTTTAGAAGCAAGGAGGAAGCCAAAGCCAAACCCCTCACGATTGGAGAAAATGACCAATCCTTGGCCGCAATTAGTCGCCATACTTTCCAGGAGACGACACCCGGATCCCGCCGGAATCAGTCGTTTGACTGGGAGACATTTGTAACTGGAAATACCACTTCTGTTCGTCTACGATGCCAACGCCCACTATGAAATCTGGGCAAGCAACAACACTAATTGAAGAGGTGGGTACCTGTTTAATTCATTCTTAGCAATAAGGCGTGGAATAGGAACAGGGAGTATAAAAGCAAAAAATGGCACCAAAATGGAACAATTGACAGTGGAGAAATAGATAACATAGAGAAAACTAAAGTTCGAGACCAGCACCAGACAATGGGTACTGATCAGAACTTTATGGAACACTCTAATAAGCGGCTAAGTCAAAAACTGGGGGGTGTCGAATAAGTGCTCTATATCGGATCAGAGAATAATCAGATTCGACATTGGGAGCAAGTCACAAATATAACGAATTCCAGGAGAACAGATTTTGACTCCAACACAAGATACCTAAGTGACAGCATGTCCGCTTTACAAAAAGGCGGGGAAATCAGGAGCGAAAGGCTGGAAACAGTGAAGGAAGACTTCAATGGAGTGGTCGTTGACGCATATTAGGCCAGTTGTCCGGCTAAGACAGCCAAATGCTCAAGGGACCTATCCTGGTTGAACAGGAGCCTATTCAAAATGAGAAAAGAGATGCGAAAACACTTCAACACTTCAGGTTAGAAAGCAAATCTGATTAGCCCTCCCTACCACCCCCCTCAACTCGGGAGTGGACAGTGTCGAAAAACAAAGATAAAGCATCGTGAGATCAGCCAAGCAAAAAGCCAGTATTTTTTACAGAAATTTGGCACATTTGACAGCCCGCCCACGCTTTTGTCTACCAGGTAACCTTAAGATCCAACCATTTGCGTAAGTGTTATGATAGTGAAACTGAAGCACGATTGTGAATGCTCTATACTCCACTAAGAAGTGAACAGGAAACAGTAACTTGCGTGACGTCCTTCGTACTTGAAACGGTGGAGAGGTTATAATTCCAATGTGCAATCGCCTACATTCATGTCAACACGCTTACCGGGCAGGACAGTCATCTCAAACTAGCCTCTACCAGCTGACGGATATAGTACGGGATGCCACAGAAAAAAAAAAGAAAAGCACTGTGCGCATTTTTGGACATCGAAGAGTTTAACACTCCGCGCACATGGATTCGAGTGCCCTGATTCGCACCGTAGCGGAAAACACCATGGCCTTCTGGATAGGCAAATGTTAGAGAGTAGGCAAATAGAAGTGCTGACAGGTACAATTTCTATTGTCATAAACGATACTCAATGTTGTCCACAGGGTGGGTTTTATTACCGTTAATGTGGAGAACGGTAATTGACGAACTCCTAAAAGAGCACTGGAATGCAGATCCAAACTGGAGTACGAATTACTAGTAACTGGTAAAGAAAGGCAGGGCTGCCCATCAACCCAGCCAAGGCCAATATATGAACATCATTCACTAGGAAACGCAAACTTCATCAATGGAGATATATTGATTGCATGGCGCGGAGGTGAAAGGAACAAGGAAGGTCAAATATTTGGGAATCACATTAGATCAAAAAGTACTTTGGAAGACACATGTTCTAAACATAAATCGGAAAGTTACAAGAGCTCTGATAACTTCCATGTTCATAATAGGAAAAAATACACCGGATATACATTACTATAGAAAAGTCAATGATTACTTATGTAGCGGCAATCTGGGCGGACAGAACTTAACACAGTATAACAGCCAGATAGTTACACAAACTTCAAAAATTGGCTTCCGTGTGCATCAATGAGGCTATCGCAAATTCATTTCTCTCCATCTGCACATAAAGATGAAGGCAAGAAAGGTGATCTTCAGAATTTCCGGGAGGACCAGCGTAGCGGAGAGCTGCCTAAGAGGAAAACTAATATTCTTTCTTAACGGCATCGCGAATTACTAATACCAAGAGATACCATTTCGATAAGAAGTTCAAAACACGTTAGAACAATAGGGCAAACGAGACAGTGTGGAAGTGACATACGGCCTAAACCAGCAACTACTTCCGTGTACACTGGCGGATCCCTCACAACGGAGAGAGCGGAAGCGGAGTCACTGGTTTAAAGAAAACACATTTTGAACCAATCAATAAGCATTCTAGCATATTCCAGCCGGGAATATACGCCATAGATAGATATGCCTTCTTCAACCCCGAAAGAAACCGAGAGCCGAGAGGCTACGAAGGCACTTAGGTTCAAAAAGGTCAGGTCAATTCCAAACTGGTATGCCTTATTAGATTGAACTAGGTCTGTATACTCTGTCTGAACAAGCTCGTCAGGACAGGAGGGATGCCACTATATGGACCAGAGCCATTCTGTGAAGTCGGAAATGCGTTCATGGTTGCTACGGTGAAAAACGAAGAGGAACAGTTGATGAAACTGTGTTGGGCCAACTGTCTAAGAATGGAACAGTCCAGGGTGCTCATGGGGGGATATGAACCCCGAAAGATTATTTAAACCTCACCAACAAGAGCCTCCGGAACATAATAGGAATACTGAACGGTTACTGCAGGCTAAGTTATCACCTGGAAGCCAGGGATATCTACGAACACTGTAGTTGTCCTGGAGATGAAGCATCAACAAATGATCTTCATAACCATCTGAAGAGCGTTACCATTGATACGGCCACAAACATCCTTGACCCCAGCCGCAGAATGACTGTTTTGTCGATGTATGAAAGCTAGACATGGAACGGAAAAATGCTGCATACCGGGCAATGCTGCACTCTCAAAGAACGCGGGCACGCGCAGAGACTTATCACGAACTCCGTCGAGTGGAGAACTTCACAGATGGAGAAAGAAAGCCTGGTAGAACCAATAACCAGCCGCTGAAGTTTTACCAACAAGTCAGCATAACGAAGCCTTATACACCTCCATATCATCCTGCCGATTCAAAGAGGGATATCAGATTTCAGACAGAATAGGCATATTGGAGCGATGGGTTGAGTATTTTGATGAACTGCTTATCCATCAAAATATCGGCGAGCTGGAGGTCTCGCCAACTGAAGACGACGCACAAATTCTACCACCATCAAGCTTGAAAGGAACTGTCCGTGCAAGTCATCGGCTTAAAAACCATAAGTCGCTAAGAACCGATGGAATATAGCCGAATTGGTTAAAAATATAGGGGACCAACTATACCAAGCCGTTCAACAACTTATGCTCAAAGGGTGGGACAGCGAATCAATGCCCTGTGCGGAGTTGCCAAATCTCCCATCAGGCGCGTCCCTTCGTGCGGATAAGGGAATGCTCGGCGAATGTGTCATGAGCATGCACATGCACGCATCCGGAGATGTGCGTGTATGGGCATGCTAATCTGCAGGCCGGGTAGGTGGGAAGTAAACGCCCACCCGTGGATAAAAATTGGCTATGGGAAGGACACCCAGAAATTAAACCAAATATGGAAGAGGAAAAAAGTAATTTTTTCACGGTGCAGGGCTTCGGAAACCCAGTGCCGGCGATTTTTAGGATTGAGCAAGCGGGCTCCCGGCCGGCGATATCCAACGACCGCAGTGCCTCAGTAGTGGGAAACTTGGCTACTGTGGCATCTAATGCTATAAGAGATAATGGTGGAGTGGAAATTAGGTCCACACCGGATCCTTTTAGGAGGAGTTCGAAGCTTGGGAGATCACCATCGAGAGCAATGGTTCTTTTTGGTAGTCGAGATTCGTCGCGGGACTCTGAAAGAAATACGAATAGTCCCTCAATCGAGATCATTCCTTGTGGTGCAAGGCGCGAAAGCAAACGGGAACATATCGGAATGGCGTTCGTTACACTCGGGGAACGAATAAATGAACTGTGCGAGTTCATCAAGGAGAGGCGGAATATCCACCAAAATATTCGAGCCTTGATAAGAGGCATTAAATTGTCTTATATCAAGGCACTCGAAGAAAAGAATTCCCAAGCGTCAGTTGGCAAGGTCATAAGGGAAACGCAGGTGACGCCTCCCCGTGATAAAGCAGGCGGGAAGACAGGAAAACGGGCTAGAGACGGTACCAGCGAGCCTTTTGGACCACAGCAAGTCCCGAAGAAGAAAAAAGCCTCTTCACCAAAAAAGGCGGAGCCGGCGAGAGTACCCGCGAAAGTCGGTAATCTCACGATTGCACCCAAAACACCTACAAAAGTGGAAGAAACCAACGCCCGGAGGCCCGAACAATGGACTAAGGTGAGTAACAAGAGGAAAAAGGACAAAAAGAAGCTCCGCCCGGAAATAATAATTATTTCCAAGAAGGGAAATATGTCCTATGCCGACATCCTCCGAAAGGTGAAGTCAGACCCGGAATTGAAGGATTTGGGGGATAGTGTAAGCCGTATCAGGCGAACACAGAGAGGGGATCTGATGCTGGAGTTAAGTAAATCCGCCGACAAGTCGGCCGATAACTTCCGCGGGAAGGTGGAAAGTGTGCTTAGAGAGGCAGCTGAGGTAAGAGCTCGGAAACAGGAGATAGTGGTTGAATGCAAGGACCTAGATGAGGTCACCTCACGGGAGGACATCTGTGCTGCGCTAAAGCAGCAGTTCAACCTTGGCGATATAGACCAGAGTGCCATAAAAAGGATGAAGAAGGCATATGGTGGTACACTGACCGCTATTATTAGTTTGCCGGCGGAATCAGCTATTAAGTTAATTACCGCGGCCAATGTAAGAGTAGGTTGGGTCGTGTGCAGGCTCAGGGAGCAAATATCTCTAAAGGGATGCTTCATATGCCTCGATTTCGGCCATTTTGCGGCGGCGTGCACTAGCCAGCATGATAGGTTGAGGAGTTGCAGGAAGTGTGGGGAAGAGGGCCACCTCATCAAATATTGCACTGGAGATCCACGGTGTATGTTATGTAGTGGGAAAGAGGGCGTGGACGGCCGGCATATTGCGGGAAGCAGCAGATGTCCGGTATATAGGAGGGAGCTGAACCGCACAGGCAAATGAGATTGATACAAATCAATCTCAATCACTGTGAGGCAGCTCAGGACCTGCTCTCGCAAACCATTCGAGAGTCGAATGTCGATGTCGCGGTTATTTGCGAGCCGTACAGATACTACGGCGGTGCGACTTGGGCGGTGGATACGTCTGGCAACGCCGCAATCTGGGCGTGCGGAAGACAGGCCATTCAGGAAGTCATGGCCCCCCCGGCAGCCGGTTTTATAAGGACGAAGGTCAACGGTGTCCATATTTACAGCTGCTACGCTCCACCTAGTGCAACCTTAGCACAATATGAGGAGATGTTAGACAGTCTGGTGTTGGACGTTAGAGACCGCAGCCCTAAAATCATTACGGGCGATTTCAACGCGTGGGCCCTGGAGTGGGGAAGCCGATCGACGAACACCAGAGGTCAAATTCTGTTGGAGTCTTTTGCGGAGCTGGACATCGTGCTGGCCAACGTTGGATGCGTGCCCACCTTTCGAGGAAGAGGGTCGGGTTCGATCGTTGATCTGACATTTGTTAGCACTTCACTGGTGAGGGAGATGGCTTGGCAAGTGAGTGAGCACTACCCCCATCTTACTTCGCATTGGAAACCGGGGAAGCAGTCAACGACGCTCTGGAGGTGGAAAGGTTAAGGCGGTTGGCTGGTCTATCGCAGCTTTCGACGAGGAGACATTTCTGGCCGCATTAGAGGGAACCCATGATCCGGATGGAACAGCGGTGGAAAGGGTCACACAGCTGTCTCAGCGCGTAACCGAAACATGCGACGCTACGATGCCACGACGACGTTTGCACCACGGCAAGAGGCCAAACTACTGGTGGAACACGGAGATCGCTGCCTTGAGATTCTCTTGTCTCCGAGCGAGGAGACTTTCCCACAGGACAAGGGGAAGGCCGGAGCACCAGGAGCGTGAGGAGGAATACAGGGATCTGCGAAGCAACCTTAAGAAGGCCATTCGGAGAAGCAAGCGGCAATGCTACCAGAAGTTCTGCATGGAGGCTAATACGAATCCGTGGGGTACAGCCTACCAAGTTGTAATGAAGAAGATCCGCGGGCGAAAATCACCTCAGGTGACATGCCCACGGCTCTTGTTGCAAATAATTACAACTCTTTTCCCGCAGCAGGAGCAGGACGAAAGAGAACCCCAACTGGCAGCTCAGCAGGATGTCTTCTCGATCCCTGATGTTACCGAAGAGGAACTTTGGGAAATCTGCAGACGTACTGGGGACAGCAAGGCTCCGGGATTGGACGGAATTCCGAACAAGACTCTGAAGGTGGCGGTCAAGGCCAGACCAGAATATTGGTTATAACATAGAGCATGATCCTACCAAGTTTGGTGGCAATCGCACTATTTCTAACAAAATTATAAAAGGCCAAATTTGTCGCTTCTCTGCAAATTCTTCTCACATAACATGCATATATTACGTGCTAGGTACTAATGGGACAAATGCACACTCAAATGTCTTTATAAAAGAAATACCCAAACTTTTCATACCTGAAGCGTCCAGCTTCCGGCTTCTCGTCTTGTTTCATTCGTAGATTGAATCTTTAATGTGCTAGGGCTAGCTTAAAATCATATTGTTCTACAAAAGAGCCAAAATGCTTCTGAGGGGATGAAAAACATCCTCTTGAATTTAACAAACCAGTACAAAACATTGTCTACAGCTGACTGGGAAAAGGTAAGACTCGAGCAAAAAGTAATTTCAAAGTATTTGCTATTACAAAAAAATAACTGCTTCTAAATTTTGATTTTTTAGCCCCTGTTTAGTAACAAATCCACTTTGAGAGCATTGGCAGACCAGCTTGTTTCAGTTCGACGGCGACCAAGAGAGAAGTACCACCCTTCCTACATTTAAATAACTATTAAACACTCTCCCTTCAGTGCTAATTTGAGGAGTGGTAGTGGACCAAATCCCTTGATCCTTGCACTTTGTGGAAGGCACCAGGAACCAGCAATAATATTGAAAAGCCTTAAACGATGGTCTTCTGCCATTTAAGCACCGAATGGTAGCGAATAGAGATTCTGCAAATTTTATGCAAGCCAATAAATGCGCCCGTGCCGCGAAATCTGCCAGGGAGTTTTTGTCCAGTCGAAAAATCGTCGCTCTTCCTTGCCCACCAAACCCTTCTGATATCAACCCAACGTGTTTTAAAACAAAAGGTTTATGAGAGGCAAAATGCTACGGAGGAAATTTTAACACAAAATATTCCCGAAGTGTGTCTGGACAATACACTTATTTCCTAATGCATTGCATCTTGTGTTCAGAGTTCGCTGCACAGAATTGAAAGTATTATTTGAAACAAATTTAGGCGGACATAATATTAATAAATTTCAGATAAAAATAAGTATATTTTATTTAAAATCGGCCATTCTAATAAATTCATTACCTTTTTATCCTTTTTGAAACATAATTTGTTTTATTTCGCAGTTCAAAAGGCAATATATCAAAATTTTGTGAGTGTTCATAATTCGATGGCACCGCATTGTAGATGGTGATTCTACAGCCGCCATTTTGCAGAAAATTGGCAATAATAATTTTTTTTTTACTTCTGAAGAGTTGTCTATTCGATTAGTACATTGCTTATGATCTATAATTTAAAAATATGCTCAAAGAAAAATCTTGAAAAAACCCTTTTCTTAGCGGCTTGAAACAGATACAATCCCTTAAATATACTGCATGGGAGCTCACGGTTGGAAGGTTTTGTCAGACTAGCTTAGCTTTGGAGATTAGGGGAGCTACAATTCCAAGTACTCAGGTCTTTTATTAGGCCCATTGTACTATTCCAAAATTCGGTTTGTACAAAATTTTGTATAGAAAAACGGACAGACAGAAGAACAATTTAAAAGTAAACCGATTTTAGTGAGGTTTTGTTTCACGCGAACCTTAAACTGTTAAATCTATATCGTGGATATTGACCAGTCAACATATTTACTGTATGATACCCTGCACTATCCAATTAGTAGGGCTCAAAACATCATCATCAACAACGACGCAACAATCGGTATCCGGTCTAGGCCTGCCTTAATAAGGAACTCCAAACATCCCGGTTTTGCGCCAAGGTCCACCAATTCGATATCCCTAAAAGCTGTCTGGCGTCCTGGCCTACGCCATCGCTCCATCTTAGGCAGGGGCTGCCTCGTCTTCTTTTTTACCATAGATTTTGTCCTTATAGAGAGTTAGGTTTGGAGATTAGGGGAGCCTATTGAGCCGGATTTTATCCACAACCGGATGGTCATGGTATCGTTCATAGATTTCGTCATTGTGTAGGCTACGAAATCGTCCATCCATGTAGGGCGCCAAAAATTCTTCGGATAATTCTTCTATCGAACGCGGCCAAGAGTTCGCAATTTTTCTTGTTAAGAACCCAAGTTTCCGAGGAATACATGAGGGCTGGTAAGATCATAGTCTTGTACAGTAAGAGCTCTGACCCTATGGTGAGACGTTTCGGGCGGAACAGTTTTGTTTGGCTGACAACAACAGCTTTGTTGACTGACAACAACCGTGGGCGGATTTCATCATCGCAGCTGTTATCGGTTGTCATTTTCGACCCTAGATAGGACAAATTATCCACGGTCTCAAAGTTGTATTCTCCTATCTTTGACCAGTGCGGTTTGATGTTGTTGGTTGGTTGGTTTTCGGTGCTGACGTTGCCACCATATATTTTGTCTTGCCTTCATTGATGTGCAGCCCAAGGTCTCGCGCCGCTTGCTCGATCTGGATGAAGGCCTTTTGTACGTTTTGGGTGGTTCTTCCCATGATATCGATATCGTCAGCATAGGCCAGTAGTTGGGTGGACTTAAAGAGGATCGTACCTCTTGAATTTACCTCCGCATTACGGATCACTTTCTTCAGAGCCAGGTTAAAGAGGACGCATGATAGAGCCTTAGACCGTTGTTGATGTCGAATGGTCTTCAGAGTGATTCTGCTGCTTTTATCTGGCCTCGCATATTGGTCAGTGTCAGCCTAGTGAGTCTTATTAATTTCGTCGGGATACCGAATTCTCTCATGGCCGTGTACAGATTTACCTGGCTATGCTATCATAGGCGGCCTTAAAGTCGATGACTAGAGGGTGCAACTGTTGTCCATAGTCCAACAGTTTTTCCATCGATCTGATCTGTTATTGATTTGCCTGGAATGAAGGCTCTTTGGTATGGGCCAGTGATGTTCTGGACGTATGGGGCTATCCGGCCTAGCAAGATAGAGGAGAATATCTTATAGATGGTACTCAGCAACGTGATACCTCTATAATTGCTGCACTGTGTGATATCTCCCTTTTTATGTATGAGACAGATAATGCCTCGTTCTCAATCGTCAGGCATTGATTCGCTGTCCCATACCTTGAGCACAAGTTGATGAACCACTTGGTGTAACTGGTCGCCTCCATATTTAACCGATTCGGCTGTAATTCCATCGGCTCCTGGCGACTTATGATTTTTTAGCCGATGAGTTGCACGGCCTGTTCCTCCAAAATTTGGTGGTGGCAGTATTTGCCCATCGTCTTCAGTTGGCGGGACCTCCAACTCGCCGATGTTCTGGTTGTTCAGTAGCTCATCAAAGTACTCAACCCATCGCTCCAATATGCCCATTCTGTCGGAAATCAGATTCCCTCTTTGTCTCGGGAGGATGAGCATCGAGGTGTATAAGGTTTCATCCTGCTGACTTGTTGGTAAAACTTGCGCGCCTGGTGCGGTTGCTCCCTGTACTTTTCAAGTTCACAGAATTGTTGGTTCTCCCAGGCTTCCTTTCTCCGTCTGTGAAGTCGCTTCTTCGTTCAACGGAGTTCGTGATAAGTCTCTGCGCGTGCCCGCGTTCTTTGAGAATGCAACATTACTCGATATGCACCATTCTTCCGTTCCGTTGCTAGCTTACATTCATCGTCAAACCAGCCCTTCCGACTCCTTTTGCGGCTGGAGCCAAGTATGTTTGTGGCCGTATCCATGATAAAGCTCTTCAGGTGATTGTGAAGATCATTTGTTGATGCTTCATCTCCAGGTCCTCTGTTGACTGCGGTTATTGCGGCATCCATTTCCCTCTTATAGGTGTCGCAGAGGGTTGTGTTGTGGATGGCTTCAGTATTCACTCTCACCTGGTTGTCAGAGGGGATTCTAGGTGGTATTGTTATTCTAGCTCGGAGCATCATGCCAACGAGGTAGTGATCCCCCTATATGTTCTGACATTCATCAAGGCTGAGAGGTGGCGGCGTTCGATCAACACGTGGTCAATTTGGTTGAAAGTGGTCCCGTCTGGAGAGGCGCATGTATGTTTGTGGACCGCTTTCCGGGCAAACTAGGTACTTCCAACAACCATTTCGTGTGACCCTGCTAGTTGAATAATCCGCAGTCCGTTATCATTTGTTTTTTCGTGTAAGGTATGGGAGCCAGCGTATCGCCTGGATACTGGCTCCTTCCCTACTTGGCTGTTTAAATCCCCAAGTATGATTTTAATATCATATCTGGGACAGACTTCGAGGGTTCGTTCTACTGCCTCGTAGAAGGTATCCTTCTCCGACTCTGCAGTCTCCTCTGTAGGGGCGTGAACGTTAATGAGGCTTATATTTCTAAACTTTCCCCGCAAGCGCAGAGTGCATAGCCGTTCGCTTATGTTTTCAAAGCTGATAACAGCAGGTTTTATTTTTTGGCTGACTAAGTAACCTTCTCCGAGCACATGGTTTACTGGATGGCCACTATAATATATAGTGTAGTGGCTCTTCTCCAGGACCTATTCGCCCTGGGACCTATACTACCCTTTGACCTTTAACTTTAGTGAGGTTTTGCTTCACACGAAACCTTAAACTGTCCTATATTGTAGATACTGACCAGTCAACATATTTACTGTATGATAACTTGCACTATCCAATTAGTAGGGCCCAAAAAACATCCCTCAAAAATTATAAAATTTGCATACTTTTCATGATTGCGACTTTTGATCAGATTATCAGGTGGTTGCTTAAAAGGTAATACAATATAATGTAGGTTTGTCAAAGTCATTATTCGTTAATAACAATCAATCACTTTTTATAACGACCTACCCTTTCGAATTTCGCTCCAAGTAACTGTTATGATACTATTACAATATTGAATTTCCATCTTTTTGCAATAAGCTATTTGTTAATTTCAACTTTTACGTTTATCTTCGCCACACAAAATGCCAACTTAAGACGTTTGAATTTAAATCGTCCCCGATCAAAATTTATATTTGATTGGATAATCTTGAATAATACTGATCATGGGTATTTTCACTTGAGGCAAAGTAACATGCTTATTCCGTTCACTAATGGTATATATCCAGATTTCTGAAAATTTGCTATCTTATCATTTATTTTTATCGTGAACCAATTTAACGATAAATCAGTGAAACGCATTTAATACTATAATTTAGTAACTACAGTGGTAAATGATTTACGATGGCTATTAGTGCGTGGATAGCTTTGCTTGCTATACCTTTAACAGCAGCTTTGATTTCTGTTGTGGTAAGTTTGTGACCGGTTTGAATTGCTTATAGTGATCAAAGTTTTAAAAGAAGTCTTTTTTGGGAAAATAGTATTTTTGCTATATAAAAATATGGCGATGGAGATTCCGGGAAGCTTACAGAAACCACAGAAATCGCCGGTCGCGGCAAAATTGTATGTATTGACTAAGTATTTGTGAATACTTCTTTCAAAAACAATTCACTGATCATCCCCAATTTAATTTGTGTTCAGCTTCAACAATATACACGGTACCGGTTGGCATTATAGATGATGAAAGCTCCATAGGCTCCCAAAAAGCATATGGAAATCCCCGACGATATCCAGAACGACCTCCAACGTATGATGACGCCGTACGCGCAGAACAAAGTTGATAAAAATTAGATAAGTGCATAGGATTTGCTGTGGAATCTCACAAATCCCGCAATGATTCGGCAAAACGTGACAATCTTACCTGCTTTCTCTTTACAGTTGCAATCTTAAGTGATATTTTACACATGTAACGCGTTGAATATTTTTTTGAATCAGATAAAGTTGACTTGAAAGTAACTTCAGCGATATTTATTCATTCGTCCTTCTACTAATACCTTCCAAGCTATCGCAAATTTGTGTACGAAACCTTCAGCTCCAATGCAAATTAACTTTTCGCCACTAACTAACGCTAGTTGATAGAACAACTGTAAGTAATTTTGAAAATGGCATCCGAAAACGCTATCGTTATCTTAAATATCAATTTCCATAATGAAAGTTCATTCCTCCACAATTAAACTTCCAAAATGTTTTTGTTCAGTTAAAATGAGTATCCTATGAAGGAGAGTATGGCATCATTTCTCAACCGTGAACTGCCTCAGAAAATTTGGAACGGTAGTGAGTCATTCAAATTAGAAACGAGTGACGGTTACCTTATCTTACATTGTTGCAAGATAACTGCATGATTGATCCGAGTGTGGTAAATTGCCGCATGCATCATCGGAAATAATACGATTTAATAAACATGAATGTACTATGCCATACTGTATGCTTGCCACACCATATTCTTCTGTAAAAATCAAATTGAGCCTCACCAATCAAGATTCCATGACTCTCTTTTATTTGTCCATTATTATTGCGAACTCTTGGCCGCGTTCGAGAGAAGAATCCTCCGAAGAATTTTTGGCCCCCTAGATGAGGATGGACGATTCCGTAGTCTACACAACGACGAAATCTATGAGCGATACCACGACCGTCTGGTTGTGGATAAAATCCGGCTCAATAGGTTACGGTGGGCGGGTCACTTAATCCGTATGGATGAGATCCCACCTGGAAAGTCTAAAAAGACAATATCTATGGTAGAAAAAGAAGACGAGACAGACCCTGCCTAAAATGGAGCGATGGCGTAGGCCAGGACGCCAGATAGCTTTTAGGTATATCGAATTGGTGGACCTCGGCGCAGAACCGGGATGTCTAGAGTTCCTTATTAAGGCAGGCCTAGACCGAATACCGGTTGTTGCGCCGTTGATGATGATGATGATTATTACCAGTTTTTACCTATCAACTAGATGTTGGGAAGGGTCACTTCTGCAATTATTATCCTGAAAATGCGGGCCCTTTTTAGGGATCTTAACAATCAACATCTAAGATTTGAAATTTCCAAAAATTCAAGCTAAACGGAAGAAAAGGCGATGTGCGTAACTCTCCAGAAACTATCGAGAATACGAAAAATATTTCTCCGTATTGGTAACTAATTTTATCTAACTTTTGTTAGAAAGTGCAGTTTTCATCTGAATGAGGACTCAAAATACTCTTCGAAATCACAAGTTACTCGCGCGGGGAAGTCATTAGCTTCATTCAATTATTGGATGTACTTTATGTTCAATTCCTGAAATGCTCACCAGGATACTAGTGAAGTATTCACCCTAGGGCCATTACCTTCCCTTGCTTAGACATTCCAATTTCAACCGATATATGTAGCAAAGATACTCGCTCAAGTTGCACATCGTGTAGAATTTGGAAACTAATTTATATACTACCGAGAGTTACAAGATGCTAATCTGCAACTTTGTAACTCTTTCAGTCACTTGTTACAATGAAGGAATTATTTGAATGATTTTTTACAGGCGAGTCATTATCAAAGTGCCGTATCTGAAGTATTCTTATGAACTGACTGTGACTATTCAATGTTTTACTCACATTTCCTTCAGTAGCAACTTTACCCAAACTACAAAATTTTAGTTTCGGGTAAAGTTATTCCTTTATCTACTAATTATAGGCTGGACTACAAGCATCAGACAAAAATCTAATCTCTTCAGTAGCAATCTATACTTCTGATGGGCATACTTATATAGTTTTGTGACTATGTAACTATCTGAACACGAAGGAGTTTACCAGACTATGGTAGCATTTCTCAAATAGCTCAGTTCATTGGCTTTGGATTTGAAAGAGGAGGCATCTGTCTACCACGCTCGCTGCTTGTCGAAAAAGGCAACTAAAAATAATAATTTGTGTGCTACCTGTAAATTTCGAAATATTTTACTAATAAAATTTTACCCATGTTTCGAGGAGATGGAGTCCTTCTATGAACAACAAGCTGAGACTGAATGTCAACAAATGCCACTGGATGTGCTATTCGCTTAAACCTTCCCCAACATCCTTTTCCTATTCTCTCCCTTTCACTACTGACCTCCTTCAAATACCTGGGTGTAATATTCGACGACAAATTTTATTTCAATTTCCACTTCGTTGACATCATCAATAGAGCTTCCAAAATGCCTGGTTTTATCCTACGTTCCTCCTCCGACTTTACCTCGATCCAGCCCTCCTTAACACTCTTCAAATCCCTTGTCAGAAGCATTCTTAAATATTGCTGTGTAGTCTAGTCCCTCTTCCGCATTCGTGACTGCCGCGCTCTTGAAGTTGTACAACGCAAATTTACCCGGACCCTCTTTTACAAAAAGAACCTTTCACGGGTTGATTATCCGCCACGGCTCCGTACCCTCAATCTCCCCTCCCTACAGCAACGTCGTATCTTCCTTCATATGTGTACTCTTTCCAAACTCTGCAATTCTCTGATGAACTGCTCCGCGAACTCGGATATTACTTTCCGTACCGCCTCGTCTCATAACACACCTAGTGCGGATATTTTGGATGTACCCTTCGCGGAGCTCGAGATTTACTTCCACTCTCCGATCCCGAGGCTATGCCGGTCCTACAACGCCCTACAGCTTGGGTCCATGTTTCCTTCTCTAGTTTTAAGCGTAAATTAAGTCATTCACTTGCTCCTTCCTCTGAGGACAATATGTAATAAGGAATTTGTTTTCTGTGTATTGTCCTCATTAAATAAATAAATAAATAAAATGTAGTTCAAAAGGAGCTTCCTAAAGGTGAGATAACAAGATCAATTGCGTTTCAAATAAGCGGCAACGATTGACCATGTTGCAATCGGTGGCAAATTTAAGAGCTGTGATTTACCTTCCCTTGCAGATTGCATTCACTGTTTATTGCAAGGTTGAAGAAATTCGGGCCTCCAAATTGATCACCAACACGATTCAGCTGTCACTGGACAAGGTGGAAACTATCTTGCTGATTGGAAGGCAAATATTTCCCCTTAAAATGTAAGCAATGAGCCTTAATTGAAAATACCTTTTTTCGGTCGAAGGGCGTCACAGGATCTGTCTCCCGCGGATTCGTGAAAATGGATTGATAAACCTAAGAGATTGGAGGCTCTTTTAATCACTGCAAGTGGTGGGGAGCGCGAATTGTCCGAGCTTCAATACTGTGAGGAATATCAGGAGTCCAGCCTGTTGTATCCGCTCATCACAAAAGAATTTTGCGGTGGTCCCAAATCCTTCGGTGGTCTGATCAAGGACGTCAACGGTCGGCATAGAATTGTCCATGTAGAGGAAAATACTAATATTCCGTGTTGAACGCGACAATTTGAGGGGTATTTGCGGGTTTCTTTCCGTCACAAAACTACCGGCTAAAATAAACTTGGAATGCATGAAGAAACAAATTGAAAGATTGATCGACAGAGAACAGGTTGTTTACCGCTCTCCATCCTCCTGTATCGGCCTTCGATATTGTGAACAGAGAGTGTATTTGGAATTTTTTACTCAAGAGAGTCATCCCGAAGAAGCTTATTGCTATTTTCAGAGTGATATATGAATTACGCCGTGTTATTTATATATATAGTATGGTAGTCCCAAGCCCAGATAAAGGAGGAAGGCTTGAGACAATGTACTTGTTACTATCCTTAGTAAAACAAAAATAAAATACTGAAATCAGGTAAGGAGAAAAATAAATAATAATAATAAATAACTTATAGTTGGAGTTAGCCCATCACACAAATCTTTCCTGATATGTTTTGGTGACAAGTTCCGGTACAAGCAACCTAAGAAAATGCGTGCAATGCCATTAAAAACAAAAATGATGATGCAGCCAATTACTGAAAATTATGGTAATATTCTATTATTAACTTTTCTTGAACAGATATCGGTATGGAGGGTATTTCGGAGCCTAAGCACCATATATTGGGAGCCTCTTGTTTTTTTTCAAATTTTTCGGTTAAGTAGTTTCTGAGAATGGGTCCGTTAAAGAAATTATCGCTTTCGACCCCCTCACTCCCACCTTTCCAACAAATGTCAAAATAAAGACAGGCTTCGGAAAGTGCTAATCGGGACTATATTTGGTGGAAACAAAATGTACACCTCCATTTTGCATGTATGGAGACCCCCCTTAAATTCGACGCAGAATGATGTAACTCACTATATGCGCTAGCGTTCACAGTTCCCACCTTTCCAGCAAATTTGGTATCAATCACTATAACCGTTTCCTTGCGTGTGACAGACAGACAGATAGACACACAGACAATAGACCGATTTTAATAAGGTTTTGTTTCACACAAAACCTTAAAAACAGAAAACCTTTAGTATTCTTACTCTTTTAGTTATTCAAGTAAAATTTTGTGCTGCATTCTGTAATATTTGACAGATCGGAATTCTTCCCTGCGGCAAGTAATGAAAAACTGTTGCAGTATCACCATAAGTTGCATCATCTCTTCACCGACTACAAGGTCGCCTAAAATTACATAGCCAAGGTAAAACTGTACCCGGCCATGGGAGAATTTGGTATTCCGACCACATTGATAAGACTGACTAGAGAAATGAAACCAGCCTAGTCCTCGCTAGCTCCCTACAAGAAGATGGAATACGGACCATATTATATGTAATTTATATATGATATTATGAGCGGTACCATGATTGTCTGATTATATGGAAAATCTGACTCAATAGGTCCCAGTGGCGAGGATGATCCAGCCCTGAAAGATTGGATATTCATACATCCCTCTCAAAATTATACGACCACCCTATTTTTTCGATTTCTTATTGACTGACTTTGGTTTTTTGAGAAATTTGTTTATTGGGATACTTTGATTGGGCATAAACCTAAATTACTTTATTATTATAGCAAATACGTGATTCATATTTGCAGGGATAGTTAGGATATTTTTAAAAAAATTTGCAAAGCATACAGTAATTACTGGTTAAAACAGCATTCAGGTCAGCTCCAAACATGCGATAAATGTCACATTATGAACGCAGGATCAAGTTCGACAGTTTCCTACAACGAAATTACTGCGAATTCGAAAGTCGATATGCTGAGACTGTAAGACAAACGAATTGCTAAGGCAAGATTATTAAAAGATCTAAAATGTTGGAAGCACCTGCGTTAATTAATGAAAACAAAGAACAGAATTTGCTTATAACAATTTACGTACAAATTTTCTCAATTTAATTATCATAATTGCAATCTTGAGGATTTGTTGATTTGATCATTTAGTCAGGTGATAATAGTTAGATTCTGGATGGGACAGATAAATTTAAAAGTTGATTTGGTATGCAGTTAGTATGCATCTTAAAGTTCGACTGGCTTTCCTGCGGCTCGAATAGATAAGTATGCATGCTGCGAACTTGTTGTTAGCCTTTCAGCAGGGTAATTATACCATCCGTTTACCAAATGCTACTAACCGTTCGTTTCAAGTTGCTCAGATTTCCCTTCTAAATTGACCAGCGTAGTTTTCTGATCTAAATCTTATTGAGACGAATTGGACAATCCTTCAATTATCTTCAAACCCAAAGTATTTAATACTTTAATATCTAAATTTTGTTTACATGGGGTGAATTAGATAATAACTTGTTCCAAAATTTAGTCCGGTCAATGGATAACCGCCTATTTCAGATAATTAACCAAAAAGTAGGTATTAATATGAAATTTGATTGTTTTGCAAAGTGGATGTATAATTTTGTAGAGATCTATTTTGCAAAAAATGCATTTTATCCTAATAATAATATTGTTATAATGTGCTTAACGTATACAAAATTTGTCGAAGGACTTCCATTGAATTGAGCAGATGAAGCAAATCTCGTAAATAGAAGAAATTAGTATAACACTTTTGAAAAAATAGGTTGGACGTATGATTTTGTGGGGGAGTATTTATTAAAAAGAACAACCTTGAAGTATAACTTGATTCAAACTGCGTTCAAACCATACCATAATGCGATTCGACTCCAGTTTTACAATGAACCTTCGGTGCATGTTTACAGATATCTAAATTTTCTAAAGGTTACTGATAAATTCGTTCATCAACATATTCAATCAAACTTTTTAAAAAATTGCTTTGCACCAGTTTATTCCGATTTTCAAAAAGGATCCACTTCTCTTCTATTGAAAACTTACTGAACTAATTTCTAAAATCGTTACGATAATAAATGCCATTGGACATAGTAGGGAAAACATACTATTATCATTCTTTCGGTCAACAGATAGTTGTTGCATACAAAATTGCAAAAATAGGATTCGTATTTCAATGCACACCGAGAACGACTATAACTGGCACCTCTGTGAATTGTTAATTTTATCAATTTATGTTTAAAATCCATCTACTTAAGCCTGTAAAGAGTGAAACACTTTTAATTAACACAAACTTAAACATGTTCGAAATAAACAATTGTCCACATGAAAAAATAATGAACTAATATCCATCAAAATCATTCACGTATGTCGGCACAAGACAAATAAAAACAATGTATGGTTATGAGGATTCCCATTGCTTATATCGATTGTAGTTGATGGAGTTAGACCGACTTCAACATGAACATTTTGTTATTTATAATCGTAATGTCACTGATAAACTGATGAATTGAAAATGTAACTATTCATATGTGAACATTTTTATTGCCGTTTAGATTCACTGGGATGTAAGAAGGCTTATAATAAATTATCACCTTAGAGTTAGAACCATGATATAATTTACAACAAATGTGGGAAGTGCAATTAGAAATATAATTTAAGACTATCACTTATCCCTGAGTGTCTGTGAGTTTAACGCTGAAGTAACGGAACCTTGAACTTAAATCAAGGCTTGCTTATTAAATTGTTTAATACTGCTTAATTAACCACTTTCAAACATAGCAATCTACATAACAACACCTGTATTTTCAATAAAAACCATTTATGGTGGTTGTTGTGTTCGTGTGGCTTCTGCATATGAGGGTGGTAAGTCCAAGGATGAGTCTCGTGTTGATGGTCTTCTAGGTCTTACTGGGTTTTCTAAAACTACAGTAGTAATTGAATACACCGACGGAGCTAGCAGTGAAAATATTAAAGTGTTAACAAGCTGGTTCGTCAACAATTGAATAACGAATAACTTACATTGCCCCACGTTAGTCCGCCTGCTTTCTAAGACACGCCTATTGGATGAGGATTTCATTCGAACTACATATCTGCACCAGTAATACTGCAACCAAAAATAGTGAACATTTCAAAATCCTGTTGAAGCAACGTATTCCCCGTTTTAGCACTCACAATCACAAATATTAACGATGTAACAAAAATGACTATCATTACAATTTGCCAGTAATCCATTCCAGTGCTTTTCTTTGCACCCTCTCCGAACCATCCTAGCGTTTCACGGTGTCACAACTAGAACGACTACAAACAAACATTTCGATAAATTATCCAACTCGCCGAATTATATAGATGTCGAAAAGTGATAAGATAACAACGGTGATTTTCTGTATGAAGATAATTACGAACTGTTGAATCAGTTTCGCACATAATTTGTGAATTAACACATACCAGGCTGGGGTAAATAAAAATAGGCCGTTTAATAGGAACTCAAAACCGCTTTTGTTCCACTGGTCTGAAAGTGCACAATAAACTTTATTTGCTCCAATCTGGATTGAATACATTCATTACATGTTTACTTGGTGTGAAAGCTACCCATTTTGTGAAAACACTCTAAATGAGTTTGAGGTAAACTATTTAGTTCATTGCAACTGACTATATTTTATCGATTTGTGATTCGAAATATATTAACTTTGTTTGAAGGAACAGAATCCGTGACAAGTCGTGATCGATGATAGTAGAATAGACCTGGAATCAGAGTATAGTATTTCCACAACTTTTAATGTATAAATTGGGAAACTACGTAGATAGCGAGTCAAATTCAGGTGAATATTCGTCATTCCTTTATTTGTCTGTTGGCGTGACTCGAAACTGGATGAATGGGCAGCTTTGACTTTTTGTAATGAAAATTATGGCGTACGATTTTTTCACATCTGCAACTGATGAGTTTCAATACAACCTTCTGTCAGAACTTCCAATGAGGAATATATTGAAATTTAAAAAAGGTTGTTATCAAAACTACTGCTTTCACTAATATTGTTGTACTGTATATGGACAACAGTACCTACAAATTGAAGAAATCGTTTTTATTTCATTTTCTTACCTGGAAGTGCTTGTGAAGTGATCTAATTATTTGTCTTATCTATGGAAAACCACAACTTTGAATGAGTTGCTCACCTCACACAACTTCGTGTGATCTTTACGATAGGATGACCACCTCTTGACACTTTAAGCCAATTTTCAACTACATATTGAAATTGTTTCATTAACTGATAATCTGTGCAGTTAATAATGTATCCAAAAAATTACGCCATGCGCATACCTAATTGGCAATTATTTCTTTTGCCTTTACTCTGTGGGCTGATGAGACGACTCAATTGCTTGTAGGTAACATTTTTCCTTTTCGTCCTATTTACTACCATTATTTCCATTATCCTTATTTTAGATTCCTATTTCTCATTCCGACATCATATCGCATATTAGCATATTTTCAATATTAACTTATAAATAATCATTTTGTTGTTTAAAACCTTTTTTTTATCGTTGGAAAGTGGAAAGGTTCGAAACTTACTATTGACCCTTACTCACTCACTTTCTCCGCGGGACTGCTCTAAAGCATTGCGTCGCGCAACTCGTTGTGGTTCTCTCCCATTCTTCTTTTCTTCGAAATTCTTCCTGCGTAAACTAGCCAAGTGTTTCGAAGGCTTCGTTGACTCCAGCATGAACTCTATAATATTTTCAAGTGAACTGCCTCCAATTTCGTCCAATACATAGTAAACTTGGTTCGATCAAACACACCTTGCTCCACATGTTCAGCCATATTAACGCATCTTGGGTAGTATGGCGAATCGCCGTGCCCAAATCTATGTATTATTGACTGCGTCCCCGTGGCTTCGTTCAATCCACGTTTGAATTTCCGGAATGATACGGTATATCCAACGACCACTTTGTGACTCGTTCCATACCTTTTGCCATTCTGCGACAGATTCCCGCCGTGCCAGCCATTTTCGAATTGCATTAGACTCTTCGGTTGCATATGTTTTATCGTAGAGGCGTCAGCCTTCATTCGTTAGAATGTCTATTGTGAGTAACTGTATTAGCACGCATGCTGCTTCTCCTGATGTTGTTCAGTAAGCATGGCATGTCCCGATACGCCATTCCTAGTTTCTTACAGTTTAGTTTATTTTTCAGCACTGTTGCCCATACTGCAGCTGCTGAATACCACAGAAAAGACTATCCTTGAAAGAAGAAGACGTCGACTTTGTCTTGGCCCATCGATGTTCGGTAGGATTCTAGAGGTCGTTACAGCGAAGGAGACGCTTTACATGCTACACACTCAATGTATTTCATGAAACTTAGTGCCGGTTGGGAGTAAATTATTTTTTCACGTTGTTGTTCTCTTGCCGCGTAGAATTACTCCTGTTGTATTTTGAGCAAGTAGCAGGCCGGAATTTATTAACAAAAAATTGATCCTCCATATCGCTTTCTTTGCATATATTTCGATTTCGCCTAGGGTTTTGCTACTATTGTAATCCTGATATGATCCGCAAAGCGAATTGTTCTATGTTGGGAAGGCGTTGTGTTAACTCTCCATCATACACAATTAACCATAGCATAGGGACCATAGGGACCTAGGACAGTACCCTGTGGTACACCGCAAGTTGTCTGGAATATTTTCAATCCTCCGTCCGAGTGGCAATACAGCTCCCTTACCAGGAGAAATTCGACATATCGAGGCCTGTAGTTTCACTAGTGCCCCCATTCTTTACATTTACGGTTACCACCGCACTACATTTGCCTTCCTCTATTGCAGTCCGCGCGAGACCAATTACCATATTGATTACGTAGACGGATGATCTCGCCTTAAATAATCCAAATTGCCCATCAGAAAGGTCTCATTCCATTTTTGCAATTGGAAGGAAGTTATTGTATGTCACTCTAATTTGCCAATGATATTGACCAAACATATCGGTCTACAGGAGGAGGGGTCACCCAAACGTTTACCTGACTTCGGTGTCAGTAATGCGCTTTTCCATTGCTTGGAGAATACTTTTTCATTGCTTGGGGAATACTCCTTTTCTAAGGCATGTTGTACAAACTTGGGCAAGCTTACTTGGTACTACTCTGGCTGCCATTTTCAAGGCTACATTAGGGATGCCATCCAGCCATCGGAACTTTCCCATCTAACACTACAGGAACGTCGTCGGAGTTTAACTGCATTGCCGGAAGCTCGTATAGTGTACATTTCCTGGGAAGAGGATATTCACTATATTCAGCAGTAACTTAGGACAAGTGATCGGTGGGGAGCGCTTGCCTTTCAGTGATGATATCACTGATTTATATGTGGCACTTCGTGGATCTGAATCGGCTTCTATCTGTCTTTTTGTCTCTCTGTCACACGCACTTTTCACAAAAAGTCAAAGTTGTCATTTCAATGTAAATAATAAGACTTCCAATGTCAGTATCACGCTAAAGTGCATATTCTGATATAATATATGCATATTATACATTACATGATAGGTACAAATGTCCACTCAAATATTTTTATATATAAGAAATACACAAAACCTTTCACACCTGAACCGTGCAGCTTTCGGTTTCCCTACTTGTTTATTTAATTTTTCAAAATATTTCTTTTTAAGGTTTTGTTTGCAAAACCGAACTATATTAAAATCGGTTCAATCTCAATGTCTGTTATATGAGCTTTTCTCAGAAACGGCTATATCGGTTGACACGAAATTTGCTGAGAAGGTGGGAACTGTGAACGCCCAGATATGCAGTGAGTAGTATCCTTTTACGTTGAGATTTATGGGGGTCCCCATACATGCAAAAGAGGAGTGCAAAATTTTTTTTTACCAAATATAGTCATGGTTGGTATCAAATAAAAGGCCTCAGTCTTATCTCTCAGATGAGTACTTTTCAAAGCTGGTCTTAGTTTCGAGATTTGTTAGAAATGCGGGGAGTGGGAGGGGTGGAAAGTGATGATTTCTTTAATGGACCCATTCTCAGAAACTACCCAACCCAAAAATTTGAAAAAATTCATGAAGCAGCCTCTATATGGTGTCCAGCTCTCAAAATACTCTCCATATTGATATTTGTTCAAATTAAGTTAATAATAGAATATTACCACATTTTTGGGAAAATTTAGTAAAAACCCCCCTTAAGTTTATCTCAGAGTTATAAAAGTTGATAATGGTATAAAATATAATATGAAGCATATTATCTCCAAGTTTGATCAAAATCATACTATTAGTAACAAAGTTACAGTAGTTCAAAGTCGTCTTTACCGTATAAATTTACAACCCGAAGTACTATAATAAATCTGACTTGCTAAATGCATATACCATACATAACGGGCTACCATACGTACAAATGGGATAGTTCTACACTCAAATATACTCACACAAGAGGCAAACAAAACATTGCATACCTGAAGCGCCCAGCTTCCGGTTTCACAGCTTATTATATATGGAATCAATGAAACTAATACAACTAACATCAATAATTAGCGTTGGTCACTAAAATAGTACCTTCCTCAGTCTACGAAACCATTTCATACAAAGTACCTGCATGTATATGTGCTAAGAAATCACATCAAAACATTTGCTGGAATCGACGTCAGTTCTTGTTCTGGGTTTTCTTTTTAAGGTTGTGTGAAACAAAACCTTTTTAAAATCAATTCAATGTTTGTCTGTCCGGCTGTCCATCTGTCCGTCTGTCTGTCTGTCACACCCGATTTACTCGGAAACACCTAAACGGATTATCACGAAAATTTGGTCTGTGTGTCCCCTTACATACAGTGAGTGGCGCCGCTTTGGGTTGAGTTTAAAATGAGACTCCCCATACATGCGGAAGAGGGGTGTAAATTTTTTTTCACAGAATATGGTCATGTGGCATATCAAATTAAAGGGCTCGATTAGTACTTAGTACTGAAACATAGGGGCGATAGGGATCAAAATGTGTGCTCAAAAAAATGAAACAGGTCTCGTTTTCAGAACCTGTCCAAACGAAAAATTTGAAAAAGAACACAGTGATGTATCTATATGAAATTTAAGCCTAAAAATACATCACGTTCCGATATCCGCACAAATAAAGTTAAGAATAGTATGTTACCATGTTTTAAAAATTGGGGTTTCCCCCCTTAAGTTCATTCCAGCGGTACAAAATTTTACATCAGCTTAAGGGGGTCATCCCATGTGAAGGCTGTTTTTTCCCCTTTTCCAGAATTTTTTTGTGAAGAACTGCATCAAGATACAAATACGAATTTTCCACCATCTATTTATTAACATCTTGAGCATACGTAATAATTTTTCCTGCCCGATAGCATAGTTCACTATTAAAATATAGAGCAATTTATACACCAATCTCCAAAAGAAGGTGTTTTTCTGCTGCCACGCTAGAGGGTGCTGCGATCATGTTAAGAAAAAAAGTAAACAGCATTTTGACATGCTGACTTAACTACAGTCCGCAAACTAGGATTAAAAAATATTAAAAACTAAATTTTTGATGCCCTGTTAAACTTTTTTTTTGTGAATTTCGGTGTTTTATTGAATAATGTTTTAATGAATAAAAAAAACTACTGGATGAATCGCGATTATCCTAGTTTGCGGACCGTAGGAATATGTTCTGAATAAGCCATTTGAACGCCATTCGGACCGATAAATACGCGCTTTATTACGGTGGTCGGCTTAAATTATATCGAGATACAATTGATGTGAAAAAAAAATTCGATTCCTCGGATCCGACACACGGGATGACCCCCTTAAGCGCTAATATAGGTCACAATTCTGGAAAGTTTGAACTTGGTCTAACTATTATTAACAAAGTTTAAGGATGGTCAAAGTTTCATATTTCAGGTAAATTTATTGCACCCAAAGACGTGTATGCATAACTTATATGTCGCCCATGGGAGGTTTTAGTTTTCCTTTTTGGGCTTTTTTTAGTTATTTGCTAATAAAGCTCGTGGGTAGTAAACAATATAATAGACATATTTGTCTGGTGTGTCTGGTTACCAGCGGTTTTTAATTTACGTACATTGCATATATATGTATGCTTTTGTGCACAGAGTAAGTGGAAATGCGTGAAGATGCGTTACATCAATTTATATATTGTGTGTACATCGTCATGCGATGTTTATTTTGGATGAACACAGCAATTGTGTCGTTAATATGTATGTACATACATATGTGTATCTTGGAGTTTGGCAAAATATGACGGAATATTTTGTATTCTCAACCGTGTACGAATGCTCCTTTACGTGCTTGCTGATTCGTCAAAAAAAAATCGAGTCCCTGGTGCAGGACTTTAACAAACTATTCAAATAATGTATAATAGTAACAAATACAACTCCCTACCCACAATGAACTTCTGGAACTCCGCCAGCACAATTCCGTCGACCAACGGCGCCAACTGCCAGGATTTTTTTTATCTCAAATTCTATAAGATGAGGACGGACATTTTTTTAACACTCTCTAGTCTTCATTCGACTTCAACGGCGACCATCTCACTCCGAGGAAAAAACCCCAAGCCAGTCCCCAATGCCACGCTACGTCACTGCTCTCACATCCGCCGCCTCATGTGAACTCTCCTATTTGTAACGATGGCTCATCGATAACGATCAAGCTCATAAATTTCTAAATTCGCGAAATCACAGTCAATTGTAAGACAATACCTTATAAGCCTTCTCGATCAATGTAAACATGCTCACGTATGAAGAAAACATCTTCAAGTAAGACAAACAATTTACTAACTCAACATGGCGATTCACTAACTTATCTTTTACTCGGGCAATAGATAAAGCCGTTAATTTTGCAGAATTGCATTTCGAAGAGATCAGAATCATCACTCTGAAGAGTATACAAAACGTAATATTAGTATTTTGCATTTTTTGGTCAGAATAATAAAAGTACAGAGTCTGGCGACAGTCTGACTGATGGTGTAAACGCAACGACTGATGAACCAGACTGGCGAAAGTTATTGAAATTTTCAAATAAAATCTGTCCTGGTGTGGTCAAATTAACTGATGACAGATTGAGACTGATGCCAAACTAGTTTTAAATTGGTCCTGCAAGGTTATTCTTAGAGTCAATCTGCAGTCAGTCTTTACTTATACGTTGTTTATCAGTTATCCAAACTTAGCGATTTGTATTGAATTCAATGATAAGCAGTGTTGTGTTACTTTCCTTTTTAAAATGGATGAAAATCCGTACGATAAAAAATAGAGACCGAAAAAAATGATTGAAAACAAATAAATTAAATTATTATTGGCGAAATACTCAACAAAGGAAATCCCTCAAGCCAGCCTTCTCGCCACCTCGTAACATTGCACTCACTTAGTTTTGACAACTGTTGCGTTTGGGGGGTCGAAACAGATCATTTCTTCACGAACCCATTGCCAGAAACTACACAACCGAGAAATCTGTTATGAAATCATGAGGCTGCCACTATCATCATCATCGATATGTGTATAAATAAAGTTAATAATAAAATATTACTATAATTTTAAGTAAGTAACAGTAAAACCTCCCTTAAATTTATTCTAACCACAGAAATGCAGGCTATAGCATAGAGCATGATCCTGCTAAGTTTGGTGGTAATCACACTATTACTAACAAAGTTATATATGTCAACGCAATGCCGGCACACTATGCACCAAAATGCTTTAGTAAGTACCGTTATCTGGTAATATTTCAAGAGAAAATGCATGGAAACGAACACATTTTTGGTGTATATAGCGGGAAACACAATTGAGACGAATGCGTAGTGCGCACAAGACAAGCTCCGATCCGTACGCAGTTTCAATGTACAATGAACATTTTGGATCGGCAAAGTTCACTCCACGTCGGCAAGATTCGCTGTGATGACAGATTACGCCATTTGCAATTTGGCGCTTTTCGTTTTCGGCTTTTACTTTTGAATGTAACTAATTTGAATGAATTCGTTATGAGAACTGCGCAAGGGACTATTTGCTTTGCAAATGCCAATTATTAATGTCCCATGCATTAGTCCCAGCACCTTAGATAGACATGGTTTGTGCCAGTGCCAGTCCTCATGTGTTCTTCGGAAACTTGGGTTCTTAGCAAGAAGAATTGCGAACTCTTGGTCGCGTTCGAGAGAAGAATCCTCCGAAGAATTTTTGGCCCCCTACATGAGGATGGACGATTCCGTAGCCTACATAACGACGAAATCTATGAGCGAAACCATGACCGTCCGGTTGTGGATCAAATCCGGCTCAATAAGTTACGGTGGGCGGGTCACTTAATCCGTATGGATGAGGATGATCCCACCCGGAAAGTCTATAAGGGCAATATCTATGATAGAAGAAGAAGACGAGGCAAACCCTGCCTAAGATGGAGCGATGGCGTAGGTCAGGACGCCAAACAGCTTTTAGGGATATCGAATTGGTGGACCTGGGCGCAAAACCGGTATGTCTGGAGTTCCTTATTAAGGCAGACCTAGACCGGATACCGGTCGTTTGCGCTGTTGATGATGATGATGATGGTTTGTGGGATAATGCACTTCCCTTCAGTTGCGCTCTGCGTCCGCATCTACTTGTATAGGTAGAGAGCCTCAGCTCAACACGAGTCACTTTCGGCACCCGGGTGTAGGTGGTATTATTGGGATGAGCAGGAAGGCAAAGGCGTCATGAAAGACCTTGCAAGTGATCGCAAGTCTTTTAATGTAACGGGCAACGGCGTTAATGGTCTAGCTTCTCATTCATGGTGATGAGCAGCTTAAGAGGAGGAAAAATCATTTCACGATGGTTTTCAACCGTATCCCAACCCCATTATCCGATCCTATAAAACTCCACCTTTTGTAACATGCGATTATGACCTGCTGCTCTACACAATAGTCCAGTTATTAAAGCTGGACATCGGGTATGACCTCTGAATTCTTTCAGTCAAAACCGATTAACATGCAATTTGGCTGGGGTAGAGGGTGGGATAAGAAACAAAAGTTATATAACGCCGATGTGGGCCCCCTCCGCCCAAATAACCACAGAAATCGATTAAATGGTAAATTATAAACAAAAAATGTTATGTGAGAATTTTTCGTACAACTAATAGTTTTCGAGTTATTCGTATTCAAACATGTCGTTTTTTATCGAAAAATGCATGTTTTTAAAGGTTTCTTGCAACTAACTCGAAAACCATGAATTTTATGTAGAAATGACATTAACCAGAAATAAGGCATAATAAATAACACAAAGAATGAATCGTTTTATTTTTTGGTAGGTGCAATATAGACTGAGTTATAGTTCGTCAAACGGAAGTTCGTAATTTCTAAACAAGTCGGGAAACCGGACGCTTCAGGTACGAAAGGTTTTGTGTATTTCTTATTACGTAGCACGTAATATATTCATATGTTATGTGAGAGTATCCACTTTCGGGTGATATTGACATTCATAGTCTTCAATTTTCAGAGAAGCAACAACTTTGACGTATTATAACTTAGTTAGCAATAGTTTGATTTCCACCAAACTTAGTAAGATCATGCTCTACATGATAGCCTACACAACTGCAAAATTTCGATGGACTTAAGGGGGGTTTTTAGCCAATTACAACAAATTATAGTACTATATTATTATTAACTTTATTTGAGCAGATATTGGTATGAAAGCGATTTCGGAGCCCAGGCACCATATAGTGGCAGCCTGCTGATTTTTTTCAGATTTTTTGGTTGGGTAGTTTCTGAGAATGGCCCCCGTAAAGAAATGATCACTTTCAAACCCCGCACTCCCCACCTTTCCAAGAAATGTCAAAACTAAGACCGGCTTCGAAAAGTACTAACCGAGACCTTTAATTTAATACATGTTTACACAAAACCTTAAAAAGAAGTTAATACTTTCAAGGTCAAATAACACAAAACCAGTAACTTTTAGTAGAAATTGATGTAAAGCTCATTCATCATTGAGAAGACCTTTAAAATGAGGTATGTTAGAAGTCAGTGGAATAAATAATGAAAGCTTTAATGACTGAACTACAAAAGTAAATTCATCTCAGATACCATCACACTCCAGTCGCTGCATCAATTGGAGGGGTTATTGCGGGCTTAATCAATAGAGAGCAGGATACTTTCTATTCCGGATAGTCCTGACTTAAGATTATTGTGAGGCAATTTATCACTTCAAATGCTCTACGCAGGCACGGCCGTAGAGAAAATATCCGGACCCGAGGTTAATATTAAGCCTTGTCCGGAAGACGTGGAGAACTTCAATGGTCTTTGACATGTTCTATCAAATCCCTTGACTATGATGATGGTTTGCTTTCTCTCAGAGTATGGACCTTTGCTCTGGATTTGGAGAAGGACTCAAGCTGATTCGGACTGAAGGCAAACCCCAACAAAATTAAGGTTCTCAGACTCATTAGTCATAGTGCTCTTCCTATCTGCATTAATGAGTACACCACCTATGGTGTCCATCAATTGATCTGTCGCTTATATAAAGTGCTGTCAAAAATCAAATGCATGGGTAATTTTCTTAAACTAGTCAAAAGTGATTATTCTAATTGACACGAAATTTCGCGAAAAGATGGCAACTGGAAATCCCCTCGTATGCAGTGAGTAACATCCTTCAACGTTAAGGCGAAACGTCCGTGTACATTTTTTTTCGCCGAATACAGGCTTCGATTTATACTTTTCAAACATTTGATAGAAACGGAGGGAGTGCGGGGACTGTAAATTATCATTTTTTTTTATGCTATGAAACGCCGGGAAACACCATCTGTATAAAGCAGTTTATGGGGCGCTGGACGGTGCTTTCCGTACCAAATGAGTTCGTAGGGCGCACGATCAATCGGCTTCTCTAAATCCAGAAATGCAATGTAAAGAGAGCGATGATTCTCACGGTGTTTCTCCATAACTAATTTTCCAGCGTGTATTGCGTCAGTAGCTCCGCAGTTCTTGTCAAACCCAACTTAATTCACAGTTATTTGAATGAAAACTGCGTTCAAAAATCTTTATGGTATGGGACAGCAACGGATTCTTACGGTAATTGGAACATTCTGCTGGACTACCTTTCTTTTTCGGTTTAGAACGATCGTGCGTTCTTGCCAGTCTTGTTATTTTCCACGATTTCATTCGTTTTATTGCTTGCTCGACTTCAGTGGCGCTGGTACATGGAATTTCTCCAAGTATCAGCAATGCTTGAGGAGGTCGAGGATGAACAAATTCTTAAATGAAAATCTGCTGCTTCACCGTCGGTAAGCAAAGAACCGTTTTTGTCATTAACGCAACAGAAGTGTTCGATATCCTGAATGAAAGGTTTTGTGTTTTCTTAAATAAATAATACTTGGTTATGCTTTTACCCATTTTATACGTACCTCGTAACGTTTATGTTTGCTACAATATGCAGATGCAAATTTGCACAAAGGTGAAAATTTTAACTTATTATAACTGTGTAAGTAATAGTGCGCTTTTCACCAAACAGCACAACTAAGTTTGATATATAATGGAACCATGTTTCGTCCATTGTCACATATCACATAAATTCCTGGTGTTCAAGGAGGAAGAGCTTTAAACACTGCTTAGAATCGTCAACTCATTGTTGTTTTTCGTCGATTGTAAGTTCGTGAGGAACTTACTTTGAACAAAATGTTTGCACGCCTTCAAGCACGATATGTGTAACACGTTCCTTTGATTTATTTAGAGCCTCAGCTATCTCAATCAACTTCACTTTGCGGTCATTCAAAATTACTTTGTTGACTTTTTTATGTTTTCGACGGTAACAGCCTCTTTCGGGCGTCTACTGCGTACATTGCGCTCAGTGTTCATTTCGCTTCGCATATGCTTGCCAAACCATTCAAAAAAGTGACTGACAATTTCGTCCAGGGAAAAGACAACTCTTCAGACGCTGCCTCATCTCTGCCTTTGGAGGAGCGTGACCGAAATATATAATTGCAAACACGACATAAGTGCGAACTATTATATAAACAGCCTCCCCAAACAGAAACGATTGTTTTTTCTGGGGCAAAGTCTTTGGCTTTAACAGTATTTTTTTTCTGCCAAAACGCAAGGCTTTATTAACACACAAAATTCCTTTTCATCCATTGTTAAAGTGCCCAGCTTCCGGTATCCCAACTTGTTTTAGAACTAAAAAAAGTTGGTTCACTCAAATTATTCTCTCACAAGCTAATAGACAGCTGACTAATTTGTACACGTGTCTTTTGAATGTTAGGGTTAACTAAAAATCATATGTAGTTAATACTAGTAGCGCCATTTTTTATGTTAGCCTACGTACTTTTGAGTCCAACTGGTATAATGAATAGGGTAATATACTAGTATTAACTTGATTTAAACAGATATCGGTATCGAGAGTATTTTGTCGGTCTAGGCACCGTATAGTGGTAACCTCATGATGAAAAAATGATCATCTTCCAGCCCGCGCACTACCCTTTATCACATTTTATGTCAAAACTTTGAAAAATACTTATCGAGACTATTCATTTGGTATAGCAAATTCCATAAAAAAAATTACACCTCAGTTTTTCATGTAGATCCCCCTTCAAATCCAGGTTGTTTCTCATTCATAGTTGCATCAATTGGAGTAACTGTTTCTGAGATAATAGGTGTGACAGACACACAGCCAGATAAACGGACGGACAAAGACACAGTGATTCAAACGTTAAATTTAGCGCGAAAAAAAGTTTAATTTTACAATTGATGCAAGTGGAGGTCTTAGGTCTTGAATTTCTGCGCTGTTCTGTTTTAAAATTGCTTTGATTACTGTAAAATGGTAATTGGAAAAGTAGGCGTGATCATCCTCTATGTATGAAACCTAGCACGAAGAAGGTTGAAATTAGTGTTTATTTAACACTTTTATTTTAAAAGGCAGCTATTTAAAACGATGGATTATGGATAATCGTTCAAATCTAAATCAAACATTTATCCTGTCAGAAAAGAAAAAAAAATAGGGAAAAGTATTTACAAGTCGCTTTCTAGAATGTCATCAGTATCATTGCACTACAGGCTTTTTGACACACAATGTGCGAAAGTTCTGCCGGCGAAATGTTGATTTTCTTGAAAGAGAAGACACTAAAGAATCCGTTGATGATAGCAATATATGAAACACATTTTTCGTCGTCTTTTCAGGTGAAATTTGCTGGGTATGAAACTCTCTAAGCTTTGTAAAGTCTTTGTTTCTTGATTCCAAGGCTTCTTAGGACAGCATTTCTATAGGGAAGGTAGATTGTGTATTATATCGGCCCATGACTCAATATTTTGTGAACATATGAGGACCATGGATATAGTTCCACAGAATCAAGCGTATAATTTTCGAAAAGCATCAACAGCGTAGCCACATGACATGGTATTCAAAACTATATTGAATCTCCAAATTAGAGTCTCGCTGACTCGTTACATTTGAAGTTAACTCCTCTTGTTGAAAGAACTTTCTTGCAGTATTGCTATCATTAGAACTTCCAATTTATGGCTGCAGAATATCCGCATGCAAATGCATTATAGTTTTAAGCTTGTCGAGTATATTTTTTTCATCTCCTTCATTAGAATTTAGCCTCATGAACTTGCTATTTCTGAATCTGAAGTTTGTACGCAACGTACAAAATATATTCAAAACATCTAGTTCGGGCATTCAACGTAGATAAACCATATTAGCAACTGACGTTGCAATTCAGCTATTTTCTCTAAGTCGTTCATCATCATCCTGCAATAATACTAAATACTTTTCTATCATTGTTGAGTGAAAACTGTGTTTCATATTGAGAAGAAATTGTGAAAATTTGAGCTTTGACATTCTCACGTTCCTGCAGTATTAAAGATGACAGTTGAAATCTATTTATTCAAACCAATGTTACATGGCATTCAAAGAATATTGTATGAAAGTTTCATGAAGAAAAAATAAAAAAATAATTGCTGCCATTATTCGAAAGCGTCCCTGAAAAAATCGGATTGCGGTGAGTCCCATAACCTGTGCAGGATCATCTAAATCAAAAAATCAAAGTTCTTTCATTAGATGATCGCTTTTCCCAGATAACGTTAGGTAGGTTTTTCGAAATTTCAATTTTTCACTTTTTAGGAACAATTTGAAGTGAAAAATACGAGTTCTGCAAAAAAATCGACTAATTTATTATGAATAACAAGAAAAATTTTATTTTTTAAATGCCGAATAATCAGTTTTTATTCCTCATATTCCGCTGTTTCGAGGAACAGTTGTGTGCTGTTTTTGTCACAGGCGAAAAAGCTGCAATCTTAACGATGAGAGAGGTTCCGCTCAAGTGCTTTGGTGAGATGTTCCACATAAGTTGGTCCGAATGCTCATTGTTGTTCTGCTTAAAACGTCCGAAACATGGCTTCAGGAGGACATCTTTCCTCAGATCTTCATAGATAGGTATCCAAAACATCCTTGGCAACAGCGTTATCGGTCTGTTTGAATGAATCCAATGCATTTACAGCTGACGCCTTTTGCCATTCGAACCACGAGTCCTCGGTGAGTCATGTATGAGACGCGGTTGCCTAACTAGCAATATCTTCCTTAGTTTTGCTCCGATTCATCCCGAATTTTCTCACAACATTCTTGAAAGGCTCTTCATTCAAAAAATTAAAAATAAAAAAAAATGTCGAAAAATTTTAAAAACGTTTTCCACACTCCGAACGAAACTAATTACACATTATCATTACACATCGAACCATTCTTGGTTACAAGTCTCTAAAACGTATTTTGTTCTGTTTGCAGTTGACAATTTTCTTGACAAATTTAAATTTCAAATTATTGTTTTTAGTTGATTATTATATTCATGAAACACAAATATTGAGAATACGTGATTAATCACGGCAAAAGATTTTTGTAGGGCAACCTTTCTGAAACGGACATTTTCGTTTAAAGAAAAATTAAACGAA
This sequence comes from Hermetia illucens, assembly GCF_905115235.1. Taxonomy (NCBI): domain Eukaryota; kingdom Metazoa; phylum Arthropoda; class Insecta; order Diptera; family Stratiomyidae; genus Hermetia; species Hermetia illucens. The sequence goes on along the minus strand of NC_051849.1, from coordinate 90,478,299 downwards.
AACGAAATCAAAAGCGATTATTTGGCTCTTTTCAAAAAGCCTAACAACGCTGTAAAAGCTTATGGGACTGAAAGTCTTGGGAAAAGTTGATAAAATTTCTGAAATTAACAAATTGTATGTACCGCTTGTTTCGGCGACTTATTCCAATAGCCAAAATATATTCACATTATCAGCTTATGTGTATATGCTTCATTTAAAAACAACATAAACATTCGCTAAATATGGTCGTTATAACTAGCAATCTTCGAAAAAGTACCCGCGAAATAGCTACCATACCAATTCCTCTTTTTTGGCACGTGTAACATCCTTAATTTACCATAGAATCACATATTTTTGGTACTGTTAGCTTACCGTTTTACGAATTTTCTATACATTGGATTTTTTTCAGTATCTTCGCGCTAAATACAGCATTTGAACCACTGTGCAGACAGTTAGTAAACTGATTTTCATCAACGGCGAACCCGGTAACGACAACGACAACGAATAACGATTTGCGCCTGTACCGAAATGAAGCTGATGAGCAGCTAGCCGATACCCTGTCCCAGTATAGGGCTGATGTAACAGCGTTACAGGAGATGCGTTGGACAGGGACCGGTTTCCTGGAGAAGAGCCGCTACACCATATATTATAGTGACCATCCAGTAAACCATGTGCTCGGAGTAGGTTTCCTAATCAGCCAAAAAATGAAACCTGCTGTTATCGGCTTTGAAAACATAAGCGAACGGCTATGCACTCTGCGCTTGCGAGGCAAGTTTAGAAATATAAACCTTATTAACGTTCACGCCCCTACAGAGGAGACTGCAGATTCGGAAAAGGATACCTTCTACGAGGCAGTAGAAGGAACCCTCGAAGTCTGTCCCAGATATGATATCAAAATCATATTCGGGGATTTTAACAACCAAGTAGGGAAGGAGCCCGTATTCAGGCGATACGTTGGCTCCCATAGCTTACACGAAAATACAAATGATAACGGACTGCGGATTATTCAATTAGCAGTGTCACACGAAATGGTTGTTGGAAGTACCTGATTTGCGCGGAAAGCAGTCCACAAACATACATGGGCCTCTCCAGCCGGGACCACTTTCAACCAAATTGACTACGTGTTGATCGAACGCCGCCACCTCTCAGCCTTGATAAATGTCAGAACATATAGGGGGGCCAATATAAACTCGCATCACTATTTCGTTAGCATGGTGTTCCGAGCTCGAATAACAACACTACGCAGAATCCTCTCTGACAAGAGAGTTAGCACTGATACCATCCACAACACAACCCTCCGCGACACCTATAAGAAATGGATGCCGCAATAACCGCAGTCAACAGAGGACCTGGAGATGAAGCACCAACAAATGGTCTTCACAACCACCTGAAGAATGTTATCATTGAAACGGCCACAAACATACTTGGCCCCAGCCGCAAAAGGAGTCGGAAGGGCTGGTTTGACGATGAATGTAAGCTAGCTACGGTACGGAAGAATGCCGCATACCGAGTAATGTTGCATTCTCAAAGAACGGGGGCACGCGCAGAAACTTATCGCGAAGTCCGTCGAGCGGAAAAGCGACTTCACAGACGGGAAAAGGAAGCCTGGCAGAACCAACAAGTCTGTGAACTAGAAAAGTACAGGGAGTAACCGCACCAGGCTCGCAAGTTTTACCAACAAGTCAGCAGGACGAAACCTTATACACCTCAATGCTCATCCTGCCGAGATAAAGAGGGAAATCTGATTTCCGATAGAATGGACATATTGAAGCAATAGGTTGAGTGCTTTGATGAGCTACTGAACAACCAGAACATCGGCGAGTTGGAGGTCCCGCCAACTGAAGACGACGGACAAATGCTGCCACCACCAAGTTTAGGAGAAACAGTCCGTGCAATTCATCGGCTAAAAAATCATAAGTCGCCAGGAGCCGATGGAATTACAGCCGAATTAGTTAAATATGGAGGCGACCAGTTACACCAAGTGGTTCATCAACTTGTGCTCAAGGTATGGAACAGCGAATCAATGCCTGACGATTGGCAACGAGGCATTATCTGTCTCATACATAAAAAGGGAGATATCACACAGTGCAGCTATTATAGAGGTATCACGTTGCTGAGTACCATCTATAAGATATTCTCCACTATCTTGCTAGGCCGGATAGCCCCATATGCCCAGAACATCATTGGCCCCTACCAAAGAGGTTTCACTCCAGGCAAATCAGCAACAGATCAGACTTTCTCTGTGCGGCAATCGATGGAAAAACTGTTGGAATATGGACAACAGTTGCACCATCTATTCATCGACTTTAAGGCCGCCTATGATAGCGTAGCGAGGGTTAAACTGTACACGGCCATGAGAGAATTCAGTATCCCGACGAAATTAATAAGACTGACTAGGCTGACCCTGACCAATATGCGAGGCCAGATAAAAGCAGCAGGATCACTCTGAAGATCATTCAATATCAACAACGGTCTACGACAAGGGGATGCCCTATCATGCGTCCTCTTTAACCTGGTCCTCGAGAAAGTGAGCCGTGATGCTGAGGTAAATGCAAGAGATACGATCCTCTTTAAGTCCACCCAACTACTGGCCTATGTTGACGATATCGACATCATGGAAAGAACTACCCGAAGCGTACAAACTGCCGTCATCCAGATCGAGCAGGCGGTGATCGGCGCGAGATCTTGGGCTGCACATCAATGAAGGCAAGACAAAATATATGGTGGCGACGTCAGCACCGAAAACCAACCAACCAACGACGTCATGGTAGAAAAAGAAGACGAGGCAGACCCTGCCTAAGATGGAGCGATGGCATAGGCCAGGACGCCAGACAGCTTTTGGGGATATCGAATTGGTGGACCTCGACTCAAAACCGGGTTGTCTGGAGCTCCTTATTAAGGCAGGCCAAGACCGGATACCGGTTGTTGCGCCGTTGATGATGATGATTTATTTTACACAACCTTAAAAGAGAACCATTTGAAACCAAATCATACATTATTCAGTGAATATGCACAGATACATTCAAGTGTGAAGCCTCCATATCTGTTCTTCGATAATCTTTTATTTTTACATTCACTGCAGTAATATTTGTGTATATAAGCATCTCACTTTGAATTCGTAAAGTTATCGGGGTTCAGGCAACAAATTCGTCAAGATAATGACTGAATTACAAATTAATTACCAGTTAGATGTGAGTTAAGTCTTTATACATTTCGGGCCTTATACATATGAACAGGATGTTGATGTGGAAATAAAGCATAGAGTTCGGTTCAGGTCTTCACAACTGAATAATAGAGTTCGACGAAGTATTGCTGCAGCTAATGTTTGACTAAAATGCGCAAAATATATTGAAATCTGGACATTATCTTGTTATGCGTACTAACTTTCCAATTGCAAAAATGTGTATTACTATATTAATATATAGAAATTTATTAACTAATTCTAGAAATTCACAATCAAACTTATATGCGTAATTTAAAATATCTGCCAGACTGCCTTCAAGTCACATCAGTCGTGTTAGATTTCGGATCAAGTTGTAAGTAATTTGAATTTTGTTTTATGACTTCGTCATATGATGGAGGCAGGTCAGATAGTCCGTTCAAATCTAATCTTGCGTTGGGCGATGGATTCTCTATAGGAACCTGAACCGTGTAGATGCTAGGTCCTTAAAATGTCGTGGCTTTAGTTGAAATCGTTATATGAGAAACTTTAGTATTCTACTTACTTCTTTCTCCATCTTCTGCCCCATCATGCCGGTTACATCTCCGGCTACGTCTCCTACGACTGGCTGAACATGTCGAAGCATTGCAATAATAATACTACAGAGAAACATATGCAAATTAATCAATTCCCCACGTCCACACAAACTTCACTCACAATTATGTATATCATAGAAATCACAATGAGTCCTGTAATTGCTATTTGCCACAGAGACATTATGTCCTTAAATGTATGTAAATTTCGCAATAGCTTACGTAGTCAATAAGTTAACCGCGTGGTTTTGACTTTATGTGATTAAATTGACAATTACTGTTTTCAAAGAATACAAATTCCCCAGTAAAGTGCTTTCCATTATTAAAATATTGATAAGATAGCAAAATAAACAGAAGCTTATGAGAAAATCTTAAGCAAGATAGCCTGTGCGGGTATGTGAGAGGAAAGCCGCAAAGATAGTGGTTTGAAAATGTGTGAATTAGTTTTTAACAAAAGGTCGGAAGTGTTTTCAGTTTCAAAATTGAATACATTGATTGAAGGTTAAATCTTATTAACACGAGGCGTTCTACTATGAAATATTTTGTGTCCGATTTTTCCTAGCTCGTGCTATTGTGCTGAGACATACCATTATAATCAGGCGAATTATTCACTGTAGACCAGGGCATGCATCTTCAATATTACCCATGCTCCGGGGCAAATGGTACAAACTGAACCTCCAAGTTGGGAGTTGCGAGTTCATGAAAAACCACACGTTATGGAGCCACGAAAGAACTGAATTGATTTTAAAACGATGAACCCGATTTGTGCATTGTCTCATGGGACGTGCACTCATTATAGAGAAAAGGAGCTGCTAAACACCAAGCCGACATCCTGTTGCAACATAATAATGGTATCCCAGCTGTACAAAAGATGATCTGGTCAAATACCGGTTTTCTTAAGAAGAGCCCTTATACTATATATATAGTTAAAAAAGCCCACGATTGTTGCAAACAGTTCAAGCAGTGACGCGGTGGTTCTAAACTGCAGAGACATAGATTTTAAATGGATGACGGTACGGATCAAGACTGTTCACTAGGCTAGACTGTTATCGGACTCTTCAGACTATAACACAGGTTGCAAGGATTGCCGCTTTTTGCATCTCCGTGTATAGACCGCCTTAAGATCGAGTGTTTTCAGCGCTTTATGTAAATTACCACTGGGACAATGATCTTTTGTAGTCTCCAAGTCTACTTCATATCGTCCGCTAAGGGGCCGGATTTTTTCTTGCTGTTTTTCAACAGTGTACCGGTTCAACGGTACGGCTGCATCGATTACGAAGCACGCTCGTTCTTCCTTGAAAAGTAGAACTAGATCGGATCTGTTGTGTGAACACTGTGGTCGGTGGAAATAGTACTATGGCCCGAACATTTCTGTGCGTAGTATACTTATAAGTAGGATGGTAGGTTGCCACTAAATTATACTTCAACGCAAGGTTTTGATGGAGAATCTTCCATACGGAGTTATGACGCCTGGTGTTCTCGATACTGTTCAATGTCCTGCAGATATTATGTACTGGATGGTCTCCTCTTTACAGTTGTATAACCTAGAACTGGAGTTAGTGATTCAAGCGTTGTGAAGAATGTACCGTTTACAATTTTTTGTTGGGAGCGAAGCATCCTGAATTGAAGTTAGGAATGCTTCGGCCTCATAAAAAAGTACACCGTTAACCAATCATTTGTTGTTGTTCGATGTCAATGCCTGGAAACAACAAATTTTTGATATGACCTCCGTGAATGGGTTTTTCCTTCCACTTGTCGACCTTCTGTTGGACTGAAGTAACATTCGACATGAGATCCCATTCTCTGCTTATCAAGTTCAAAGGGCGGTAGTCTGATGTGTTTGACTAGAAGATTGTTTTTCATAGAAAAACTCACGAATAGAATGCACTTGATTGTAATGCAATGTTTTTAAATCAAGTACCCCCCTTCCTCCCTGATGACGTAGGATGGTGATCCTCAATTTTTCGGCAGCTATATTGTGCATGTTGTCATTTGTTTTTGCAAATCCCTAACAATCCCTACCCGTCTATTGATAGAATCTAAATCCGTATTACTCCACCGTATCACACCGAAAGTATATAGAAGGACGGAAATGGCGAAGGTGTTGACTGCCACGATTTTATTATTCCCGTACAGCTCAGTTTTCACAACAATTTCCAAACAGCGTTCAAATTCCCCCCGCACCTTAGATTTCATTATTGCCAGGTTTCTTGCTTGCAATATGCCGAGGTATTTGTAGACGTCGTCCATACCTTCAACTTGAATGTTATTATAGCTGTATCCTTCGTTGTGTTTTTTCCGAACAATTGTTTTTATGTAATATTTCCCCAAACCCTCATCTTTGGCATACAATTTGATGTCGTCAATATACATTAAATGACTTAATGTACATTTCGACAATATGCCATGTTTAACTTGGAACCCGTATTTGCTTTCATGTAGAAGATGGGATAACAGATTCAAAGCGAAGCAAAACCACAGCGGGCTTAGAGAGTCGCCTTGACAGATGCCACTCCTAATTGATATCTCACCTGATGTTTGTAAGAGTACTGATAGCTTCGTGCTCCAATTCTTCATCGCTATTCTAAGGAGAAGAACGTCATTCGGGTTAATTTTGTACAAGCGTAATACTTGCAGTAACCATGAATGTGATATGGAGTCAACGGCTGATTTGATGGGCAGTCTGCTTTACAGTGACCGTATCGATTATAAGCAGTTCTTTGGAGCCTCAGGAGACTTTTGCACATCCTTTTTGTTCTTCAGTTATCAATTTATGAATATCAAGATGTTTTGAGATGTTTGCGCACAGAACTAAAGTGAAGACCTTTTAAATGGTAGGAAGACAAGTGATTGGTCGACATTTTGAAGGGCGAGGGACATCCTGTTCCTGGAGGATGAGGAAAGTTCCCTTTGGTGAAAAATTGCGAAACTAATTTCAGATCGACAATGATTAAATGAACTGTCAATACTCTGTGAGTGATCTTGAACCGCTTCACCCAGAAGTTGTGAATTTTATCAACTCCTGACGCGTTTCAATTACCTCCTTTTTCAAGAGCTGTTTCTACGTCGACTTCAGATACGTCAGACATGGTCATTTTGGGGAGGGCCCCACATGAGCGCATAAGGTGTGGGAGCCACGCTGGTTCTAAATTGTAACGGCTAGGTTCGCTTCAAACACTTCTCAAGAAGTCTTCTGCCTAATCCAGATCGAAGTTACTTTCCCGAACTGAGTTAGAGAGATTTTTATAGAATCCCCGTTATCTGTCCTTCGCTGAAAGCTCTTTTGATACCTACGGATGCGATTGGAGCATACTGCAAGTTTATGGTTCAGCACCTTGAGGATTTCTTTGATTGGCATAACATTGGATGGTGGTTTCCAATGACGTTTGCAATGCATCTGTGCACTCTTGGTAATGGATTTCCAAGAAGTGCTTGCGCGACACGACCAAGATGTTGACTTAGGAGACGAAAACTGTGACAGGCTATGATCTCACTCATTAATCTCGCTAATCAAGCGATCAGCCAAAATTCTATCAATGGCAGTAATGGTGTTGGTAGTTGCCGAAGTAAACTTTTGTTTTGGGATCTTTAACCTAGCATCTCAGCATATTCTGTGAATGCGACCTGGAATGCGGTCAAAGCCTAAATTGGGTCGACATCCCTAGTCACTAAGCTTCTCCTGATTACTGGGTTCATGGAGGTGCAGTACTCATGTTGCTCCTTTGTTCAGTCCGGTTAGTTAAAGATTCCACACCAAGCTCAAGTGAAACTTCATGGAAAATTTGTTGCTTAGTTGGTAGGACAACTCGATTATTTTTCACTATCAGCCGGTATCGATTGATGACGTTGTGCTGCGGAGCGTAACTTAGTTCTTGAAAGCGAGCTATGAACACGCCATGGAGGCTTAATTGGTACTTTTCGAAACTGTTCCTTTTTTTGATATCGTGTGAAAAGTGTAGAAATGATGTATATTTCCATATTTTAAGAATTTACCCAGCAACCCCCGTTAATTTCATGCTGGAAGTACATTGGTATAAGGGATAACATAAGGCTCAATTTGGTAGTTTGAAGAAAATCAAACTATTACTAACAAAATTATAGAGGGTGAAACTTCATCAAATTTGAATGGGAAGTTGCAAAGAAACATTTTGTTTTAGTTTTTTAGTGATTTGTATATCAATATTAATTACTCAAGTCAAAAAAATGTATGTATGCATATATATGTGGTAATGAAGTTTGCGGGTAGGGTCTAATTCAGGTAAATATATTTGTAATTAAACAAGCGGTATTTAATATAAGCACTGCATTTTAATACGTATGTATGCTTTTGTGCACGAGTAAATCGAAAATATCTCTAAAGTGAGCATAATATCTATGCCTGTAATATTTAATGTGACGTAGATATAATGTCCCTGAATATTGCAACTTGAAATTCAAATTTGAAGAGGAAGAGATGACGGGACCATTCGTCCTGCAGATGTTACAGCTGATCCTTCCCCGTGCATCCCGCGCGCGTTAGGTTTTTGAGATTTTGTCCCCTCCCTTATCAGACCGTCTAGCAGTATAGCTCTTTTTGGATTAAAATCTTCGGTGGTGTCAATCCACCTTAAGACTCCACGTCTCTATTAGAATAGTTTGCCCCGGGTGGGTTTAGTTTGACTCTTGAGTCAAAGCACGTGAAAAAATCTCTGTGCCCGACAGGGAGATAATATTGGGGAAACATCACCTTCGTAGGGTGTATGTCACTTTGAGAAAAAAGTGATATTACAAAGTAATATCACAAATATTATTTTTCGTTACTCTAACAGCATAGAAGATGTTATATCATCAACAGCAAATATGAACAGTCGGCAGTCAATTTTACCAAATATTACTTATAGCACATAAAGTTACGGCAACGTCAAATAGGCATCAATGAAAAATGAATGAACCTCTAACACAAGAGAGAAAAAACAGATAAATTCTATATAAGATATTAGATAGTACATACAATATTTTCACATGCAAAGAACAGGGAATCATAATTTTTACGAATGAAGATTTCTTCACTTAAAAATTTTCTTTAATTACGATCATTAATTGATAAACAATCTGAGTTTTCTGAGTCAGTTACAGTTGTGTGTGTGTGTGTGTGTGTGGTGGGGAGAAGCTACAGCTTCTGAGCATTCAGGCCGTGTTGGCCCATTGTACTCGCGTCCCCCGTCTAACGGAATATTCCGGATTCGTTAACGTATCGTAGGATTTCCGTTAGTGGATGTGATGCTACCCGTCGTAATTGGAGAACATCGGCACCAAAGATTTGATGCCTGATACGTCCATAGGCGGGGCATTCACATAGGAAATGCTCCGTGGATTCCGCTTCCTCATTACAGGAGGGACACGTATCATCTTCGGTAATTCCTATTCTGAACATATGCCCAGCTAGTGAATTATGGCCTGTCAGAATGCCCACAATACACCTGCAAGTCCTCCTGCTTCTCGACAGGATAAACTTTGCGGTACGTATGTTGGGTTCTGGCAGGAAAAGTTTGGTGTGTCGAGCAGCATTAAGGCTCTGCCACCTGTCATTATGGGAAACCTGTTCCCAGTTTTTGAAAACAGATTTAGCCAATGCTACTGATACCCCAATTGCTGGCTCCGGTCCCGGCATAGGGGAGATTGACCCCTCTTTCGCTAAAGCGTCCGAGATTTCATTTCCTTCTATGCCACAGTGACCAGGTACCCAGAGTAGTTCCACCGTATTGAATCTAGACATAGAATTCAAACGGTTTCTGCATTCCTGAACGATTTTCGAGGTGATCAAAGGACTGCTCAATGCCCTCAGTGCAGCTTGACTGTCACTGCAGATTGCGATGCGCCTGCCCTTCAACCGCTCGTCAATCACCCAGTTTGCCACCCTTAGGATCGCATAAACTTCGGCTTGAAAAACCGTTGCATATTGTCCCAAAGGAAAAGCCCACTTCTCGTTTTTATTCGAGAGGTAGACTCCGGCTCCAGAACCCTCTTCTGTTTTTGAGCCATCCGTGTAGAAGACTTCCGTATATCCCTCCACGCATTCCTCTGGGTCTTCCCAGTCCTCTCTACGCTTCAGGGTAACTATATATCTTCTACCAAACAGATGTATGGGGACACGAGAATCGGAAGGCATTGTAAGAACTGGATTCAGTCCTCCCAGTAACTCTTCCAATGCTCTGTGCCCCCCACATCCGTTGTTTTCCCATAGATCTAATCGAATTAGCCTATGGGCTGCTCTCATTGCAGTGCTTTGAATAAATATATCCAGGGGCTGCAAATTGAGTAGTGCATTCAGAGCTGCGCCGGATGTCGTGCTCATGGCACCAGTGATACCCAGACAAACAGTTCTTTGCAGTGCGTCTAGTTTACGGTGAAAACCTTTTTGTCTCACTTTAACCCACCACACTACGGATGCATATACGAACATCGGCCTAATGATGGCAACGTATATCCACATTACCACATGAGGTCTGAGTCCCCATGTCGAGGCAAAGGTCCGTCTGCACAGCCCATAAGCTGTGAGAGCTCGTTTCATCTTTACCTCTACATGTTTGTTCCAAAGAAGTTTTTTATCTAGAGTAACCCCCAGGTATTTCACTTCTTCGGAGAGTTGAAGGGTAGTACCCCTCATCTCAGGGAGACAAAGTCCATCCAGTTTTCTCCTTTTTGTGAATAAAACCATTGTGGTTTTATTTGGATTAACGGACAAACCATGTCTAAGGCACCAGCTGTCTATCAAATCAACGGCACGCTGTATATTCCTACACACCGTTCCAAGATCCCGATCAACAGCAAGTACAGCCACGTCATCAGCATAAGCTTGAGCGTGTATTGGCAAATTTTGCAGTTCGCATAGCAGTGAGTCGATCAGCATACTCCACAGAAGCGGCGAAAGCACACCTCCTTGGGGGCAGCCCTTCGTTGCCTCCGTAGTCAGGTAGCGATCGACCCCTACCTCAGCGCACAGCAATCTTTGCGTTAGCATAGCATGGATCCACTTAATTAAAGCATCATCAACACCATGCGCTCTGGCGGCATCACAAAGTTTTTGAAAAGGCGCACAGTCAAAAGCCCCTTCAATGTCCACAAACACCCCCATCGCGTACTCACCATTCAAAGTTGCATCCTCTATCTTTGTGACCAAAGAATGAAGAGCAGACTCACAGGACTTTCCACGTTGGTAAGCATGTTGGTTTTCACTAAGTGGGTGTGACCTAAGTGCCTTTCCACGAATGTGACGCTCCACCAGTCTCTCCAAACCTTTCAGCAAGAATGAAGTCAAGCTGATCTGTCTGAAGTTCTTTGGATTAGAATAGTCGTCTTTCCCAGGTTTCGGTATGAAAACTACCTTAACCTGTTGCCAAGAAGAAGGCACGTAGCCCAGAGCAAGACATCCTCGAAAAATATTTGTTAGAGGTCGCTCTAAATGCTCCATACCCTCCTTTAGCATTGCCGGATAGATGCCATCCATGCCAGGTGCTTTGAAATGTTCAAAGGACAGTATCGCAGCTCTCACCTTTTCAAGGGTAACAACCGCTTTCGCAGTGTTCCAGTTCCTCTTGCAACACTTGCGTGTTGAAGGGGTTGCAAGAACCGTCAACTCTCCCCCTACCACCTCTCTCACCCGTTCCCCCGGGTGGTGTACTTCCAGGAGGGTCTGTACTGAGTCCAGTCTGGAGTTCGTGAAAGTACCGTCGGGTTTTCTAAGAGAATCCAACTTGGCCGACTCATCCCTTTTGAGGACTCTGCACAGCCTTGAAGTCTCCCTTTCGCCTTCCAGTTCCTCACAGTACGCTCTAAAGGAGTCTCGTTTCGAGCACCTCACGAGCCTCTTATATTCACGTTGTGAGTTCCTGAAATTTAACCAGTCTTCGTTCTTGTTACTTTTGCAAGCACGATTTAGAAGTCGCCTGGTTGATTTCCTGAGTTTTTGCAGTTCTCGGTTCCACCAAGGAACTGTTTTACCGCTTTGGCCTCGGGAAATAGGACAAACCTCTTCATAACACTCTAAAAGTGTGTAGTTCAGAGTTTTCAATTCATCTTCCAGCACCAAAGGAGTCCTTAGTCGCCTAGGGAACTGTACTTTATTGCCAAGAAGTTCATTGAACTTTGCCCAATCCGTTTTCCTAGGGTTCCGTCTTTGTACTGCAGACTGTTCGCCCGCAATAGTCAGATTGAATTCTAGATATCGGTGATCTGACAGTGAGACCTCGTCTAGCACTCGCCAGTGTGTAATCAACTCTAACAATTTTGGGGTACAGATTGTTAGGTCAATTACTTCGCTTCTTCTCGGTCCCACGAACGTAGGGGCGCACCCCACGTTTGCAGTCATAAGACCAGCTGAAGTGATGAAATCAAATAGCTTCTCTCCTCTTGGATTGCATTTGCTACTGCCCCAACAAATATGTTGAGCATTCGCATCGCAACCTATTAAGAGTTCGAGACCACTTGATTCTGCATACGCCACCAGATCCCTAAGTTCTTGCGTCGGTGGAGGATACAAAGAATCATAGGGTAAATAAGCGGAGGCAACTATGATGTTTTTCCTCTCGCCATTTATCTGGTATTGTATGATGACCGTAGCTAAGTCCTGGGAACAATATTGTCTCAGCATAGTTGCCTCTAACCGTCTTGACATCAGGACGCAAGCTCTCGGTCTTATGGATCTTTCGTCGTAGAAGATCCTAGCCCCCTTTACTGATCCAATACCACAGATTCTGTTAAATCGAACCCACGGTTCTTGCACCAGAAAGATATAGGGGAAATCCTGTAGCTTTGTCATTCTCGCTGCCAACAGGTAGGAGGGAGCTTTGGCATGCTGCAGGTTGATTTGACCAATCTTTATGTTTTTCGACATAAACTTAGTCTATTGTCTTATAGAAAACAGTTAGAAGCGTATGCGGCAGTCCGCGTATGACGGGGTTTCCCCCACACCGTACCGCCAGAGACTCGATCCCCTCGTGATTGATTTCTCTGTGAAAAGCCGTACTTGGGAGTACCGCAATTCCCATGTTCTCATCCACGAAAGATCTCACCTCATCCCGCAGAGCATTCGTCTGTTTTCTACTTAGCACCTTACTTGGTTTGCGGTGTCCGGGTTGCATAGATTCGATCACTCGAACTGGCATCAAGTCAGTTTCGTTCACGTCTCTGGCTACCCTTCCTTCCGCCTGTTCCTTGGAAGGTGTAGGAGAAGTTACTAGCAGGTAGGATTCACTCTGTAGTCCCTTCCCCAGTGCGAGCCCCCATACGGGGGTTCCGCCCCTGTATGCACTATCCTCCGCGCACGTCTCCATTGTGGGAGAGCGCACCGAAGATGCTGCAATTTGCTCTATGTTGTGTGAGTCGAAGACCATCATTGTTCTTCGCTCTCAAAAATGGAGATGATGCCCTACAGTCTCCTGATATGACTGAATTTCAGTCTATATAGGAAAAAGTGGAGCACCATATGGTGACTTCCCCTGAGCACATTTAGACTCTGTTGCTCCAGTTCGAATACCAAGTTGAAGCCCTCCACGTTTGTAGATTGGTCCTTCCTGGCATTCATGAACTTTACCCTCCAGTGTCCAAAGTCCATGCCCGGGTTCTGTTCACCCAGCAAGCGGATGATGTCCTCTGCCTTCCTTCGAGGGCCCGGTAGCCAACATCCGACATGTTCTGTCCTGCGTAGCTCAGTGTTCACAATAGTGAACTTGGGCCGACCGCCGGAACTCAAAGTTGGGATTACCTGCTGGAGCCACTTTAAGGCAGCCTCGTCAGCGCACTCCAAATGTAGAAGCCCATCACGAAAACCTTGATCGTTAAATCGTGGCTTCGTTCCAGGCTCCATCATTTTCTTCCACAGGCATTCCTGGAGGATGGTAAATTGTCCCTCTGACATTTTGCCATCCTTGGAGGAAACTCCCACGGCAGCAGTCAGAACAGAGGCCGCAGCTTGCGCATACGTCCTCTTCCTTCCCGCCTTCGTGTTCGTATTCCTGTGGGAGGGACCAGCTTCATTGAGATCTCTCTCACTGATTTGATCACCTCCCGGCACACCGGTCCTAATCCCCGCGAGACGCGTGGATGTAAGCCCTGGTGCGAAGCACAATAAAGCGTCGGCCACAGCAGATGTGTTGGTCTTACGCTTCTTGCGCGCATTACCGCTGACTGAAGAGTCTGGTGCGTCCAGTGTGGATCTTACCGGGGTTTCCAGTTTATCCCCACCTTCCGCCGGAGATTCCGCTACCTTGCGTCCGATTTCTCTGGGCGTTACCGCGCCTAGTGGTACAGCCACGTCCATGTCCTCATTCCCAAGGTGCTTCATCTTCCTTCGCAGTGCTCTCTTCTGCCGTCGGCTTAGGGCCTTTCCAGGTTCACGGTGTTCGGACCGCTTGGATCCATTTCCACATACTGGCGTTGAACCAGTAGCGTCCACGTCACCAGCTTCCCGTTCTTCCGCTCTTCCCAGTAAGGATGGCGGAGAAGGTTCTGACAGGCAGGATTCAGCCTGTAGTCCCCCCTCCTTAGTGGCCGAAGTTCCCTTCTGCCAGGCCTTTCTCTTCCGCTTGCGGGTAGATTTGGGCTGTAGTACCGCGGACGGGCCGGCCGTAGTCGGATTTCCAGTTTCTCCCAATTTGAGAGTTTCCGTACTTTCCTTTCTGGCTAACTTCGCCGTAGGCACTAAATGCAAACTTTCCACTGAGTCGGAAAGCATGCCTTCTACAGATTGCTCTATAGGCAAATATGAACGTGGTGAGGCCTCCAAAATCCGCGCCTCGGCCGCGACATGATTGCTCATGGTCGCGGGTGGATTCGAAGTCTGTGACTTCTTACCACTTGGAGAGTTTATATCCATTGTTTCCATATTCATATTTTGGACACCCTTAGTGTAGCAGTAAACTACTACAGGCTCCCCCACCACGACAAGGTGGTGTCCGAGGGGGAGCAGTTACAGTTGATGCAGCTTAAGAAGCTCCTTCAGCTACGAAGCTTTGTGTTCACGTGGTAAATAGAAACGGATCAGTTATTTCAAAAACCCCTACTTAGAAAATACCCACCGGGAAAAATCTAATAAAAACTCATGATCATGCCCTTAGAAGCGATCTAGACACTAAAATACCCCCCATACCCATATCTGTTTAAACGAAGTTAATAAGAGTATTTTTAATTTTTTTTGGAATTTGACTGGAAACCATCTTCAGGGGGAAACCACATTAGAATGCCCTTTTTCACGTACTTTTTGAGTTTTTAAGTGGGAAGAATTATTTGTAATTCAAATTCCTCACATTCCTAACAACTTTTAAGCCAAAGAGTTATGCGACAATATTCCGCTGAAGGTCGTTAATTAGTTCTCTAACTGCAGGACGTGTGGTAACTCCAATTTTTATTTCAAATCTCAATGCCACTAAAAATATTCAAAATCAAAAATTTTGTAAGTGTTAAAAAAGAATATTTCAATTTTGACCATTTTTTTCACTAATTCTGCAAGAAAAGGCACTCTTAAAAATATGATATCATGGCAAATGTTGGTCCAAACTCCTAATTTTGTAAGGAATCATGGCTTCAAATTTCATAATGGTCGATTCATTACTTTTTGAGTTAGAATTCAAACGTCAAAAACGTCATTTTGAGAAAAACGCGTTTGAAAGAAAATTATTTGAAAAATCCCCTTTCGGATATGAAGACATTTATTCCTCTTAATTCTGCAAGAAAAGGCACTCTTAAAAATATGATATCATGGCAAATGTTGGTCCAAACTCCTAATTTTGTAAGGAATCATGGCTTCAAATTTCATAATGGTCGATTCATTACTTTTTGAGTTAGAATTCAAACGTCAAAAACGTCATTTTGAGAAAAACGCGTTTGAAAGAAAATTATTTGAAAAATCCCCTTTCGGATATGAAGACATTTATTCCTCTTAATTATGAACAAACTACAGTTGCGGTGGACCCTGAGCCTGTACCCGATAATCGCTCGATTCTACGCCCATAAAATCTGAAGGATTATGAATTTCCTTTTGAAACTTCTGCAGTGTATTCTGGGATAGTTAAGCTATCCCAGACGATCTATGACATAAAAAAAGTTGATTCTGCTTTGCCCCGCTAAATTCATTCTAAAAATAGAAAATTTTGAAGCAGTATAGATCAACGACATGAAGCATCATACTGGGAAATTTGATGGAAATCTTACTATTATTAACAAGTTTTGTGAAGATTTACCACGCCCTAAGACTTTTATATGCATGTCCCGTTTAGTTAACACCAATTCAATACGGCACCGGAAAAGAGAAAGGATTGGTGACCAGGGTCTTAATACATACCTTACCTCATTTAGGCTCAGAATATCCAGCTGATATGGCGGACAGACCATAATCAATCATAATAAATAAGTCGGAGAACCGGAAGCAGGACGCTTCAGCTATAAAAGCTTTTGCATTTCCCTAGGTAAGGAACAATGAGTGCATGACAGTTTCGTGTGTACACAATTCAAAATTCCAATGTCCTCTATTTATGAAAAAGCCACTTAAACAAATAATTTGATCTAGAAAGTACTGTATTGGTAATAGTCAACCTAATACGCTTCACACTAGAAGTTCAATATTATTAGCAAATATGAAAAAGCTAATCTACAACAGAAACAAACAAGTCAGCAAACCGGAAGCTGGACGCTTCTTATATAAAGATATTTGAGTATGCACTTGCTCCATTAGTACGTAGCACATAATATATGCATATATTATATGCATTAAACTCCACGTAGATTTATGTCACACACTGTATGCGCGGGATTTCATAGTTCCCATATATGCTTCAAATTTCTTTCGGGTCGGTTTAAATCTTATGGAAAAAAGTGCGTGCGACAGACATACAGACTGTGAATGTATTTTAATAAGGTTTTGTTTTGCACAAAACCTTAAACAAGTCGGAATACCGGAAGCTAGCGCTTCAGGTATGAAGGTTTTGTGTTCATCTTATGTAAGAAAGTTTCTACGCACATTTTTTCATTGGTATATTGCTAAAAACACAAAATATTAATTCATTTTTTTTTTCAAACTGCAAGAAATACGTACATATTATAGACGTAGATATTATGCTCACCCTAAACAAACAAACCTTGTCTATTGCTGAATAATATGCTTATATATGCATAAATTGATCGTACACATATTTCCGATTTACTTCGTGCTCAAAAACATACATATGTACGTATGAAGTACACTGGTTTAACGTACAAATATATCTATCTGAATTAGGCACTGCCCCAAAACTTCATTTACATATATATACCATATAAATACATACATGGTGTAATTGATATTGATATATAAATGTTAAAAAACTAAAACAAAATGTTTCTCTGAGACCTCCCATTCACGTGAGCTCATTTTGTTGTGGTTTTGACGAATTGATATGTGATGATGACGTCATGCATGTTTTAGTATGCACGAAATTCACACCAGTGTAAAAGTTTCACCCTCTAAAACTTTGTTAATAATAGTTGGATTTCCTTCCAACTCTCCAAAGTTATGCCCTATGTTATTCCTTATGCAAGTGCTAAATTTTACAGTTATAGCTTGAACTTAAAGAGGGTTTCCGGCTGAATTTCTAAAATATGGTAATACACTATTATTAACGTTATTTGTACAGATATCGGAACGGGATATACTTTGAGGCCTAGATTTCGGTTAGATACACCACTGTGATTTTTCCCAGATTTTTCGGTTGGGTAGGTTCTGAGAAGGAGACATCTTACACTTTTTCACATGTATGGGAAGCCCCCCTTTAAACTTAACACAAAATGGCGACACTTTCGGTATGTAAAGGGAACAACATACTACATGCTCTCACCAATTTTCTTGACAATCGGTCTAGCCGTTTCTGAATGAATCGGGTGTGACAGACAGACAAACGGACAGACAGACATCGAATCGATTCTAATAAGGTTTTGTTTCACCCAAAACCTTAAAAACGACGAACGATTTCAATTTAAGGATAAGGAGACCTTTTTAAAATCGGTTCATCTTCTGTCTGTCTGTCACCCGCTCTTTTAGAAACGTTGTTAATAATATCATAGTATATTATTATATTCTGAAAATTTACTACAAAGTTTGTCCAGAAAATTTGACAGTAATATAATTTCTAATATGTAGCATTATACCGGAATTTGGTGGAAATTCTACTTTTATTATACTCCAAATTACCACTCCCTGAAAAATAAAACGTGAGTATCATGTATATTCAACATATATATATACATATATGCTCGACTCGAAGATGAGCTTCTTCGAGCAAATCAAAACAGCCGCGGACAGGGCTGCGGCTGGAGTCGCGGCCTTGAGTCGGCTAATGGCGAATGTCGGCGGCCCTATATCAACTAGGAGACGTCTCCTCATGGGAGTAACGCAGTCCGTCCTTCTCTATGGTGCGAAGGTATGGGCTGATCCCCTTGACAAGGAGGTGCATCGTAAACGCCTCGCTCAAGTGCAGAGGCGGGGAGCTTTGCGAGTGGCGTCTGCTTATCGCACCGTCTCCGAACCGGCTGTGATGGTGATTGCGGGAGTGATCCCCGTTGCCCTCCTTGCCAAGGAGCGCAAAGCTATCTATCGCCGTAAGAGCGAAAACTTAAGAGAAGTGGTTGCCCGTGAAGAACGTCAACGCACCCTTAACGAGTGGCAACTTTCTTGGCAAAATGAGCCAAGGGGCAAGTGGACTGCGCGGCTCATCGACAAATTAGACCCGTGGTTGAACAGAAAGCACGGTGAGATTGATTACTTCCTTACCCAACTTCTAAGTGGGCATGGAGGTTTTCAGTCTTATCTGCACAGGGTTGGGAAGGCGTGATCTCCTGATTGTGTGTTCTGCAATAGAGTGGCGGATGACGCTGAACACACCTTTTTCTCTTGCGAGAGGTGGGACGGCCTCCGCTAGCAGCTTAATGCAGACACAGGGGAGCTCTCTCCAGACAACATTTTCAGAGAGATGCTGAAGAGCGCTGGCAGCTGGAATCGTATTGCGCATTATGTTCGGGCTCTTCTTACTACGAAGAAGATTGAACTCGACCGCCAGAGGGATCGGGCGGTAAGGGGTTCCCTGAACTAACAACTCCCTTCCTCCCCTCCCCTCCCGTTGGTGAAAGGAATTCCCTGACTTGAAGGCTCCCAAAGCCGGGAGAACGGGAGGGCTAGCCCGAAGTAATGTGTCAAACGGTACCAGGCTAGTTCTCTGATGACAGGGAGGTGTTTAGTTGGTAGTCCGCCAGCGTGCGGTTGCGGGAGTCCAACACTCTGTGCGTAAACGCATTCACCTACCCTACTCCCAAAAAAAAAAAAAAAAAAACATATATACATGGTACCATCGAGTACCTAAATATTCTTACATAAGAAATCAACAAGACCTTTCGTACTTGACGCGCTGAGATTCCGGTTTCCGATTTACTTTCACTCCTATCATTATTATTTGAGCAGTCTCTTAACACTTCTTAAGAAACAGGAATCATTTCTACTACGTTCTTCAATAGTCTTTAGTAATTGTCAATTACATTCAGAATCGGCTGTTGCTTCTTAAAAGTTTCTCATACTCTCAGAAAGTAACAAATTGTAACTTCACCATGGTCAGATATTGTTATCATTTATTTCTATTCATTTTATTCATTCATATATTTCAACATTCAAGACTACCTTGGGTTGCCAGATTCTAAATGATTCAGTTAAGACGTATTGTAATTGGCGAACGTAGCTTTCTTTTCGTCGTTATCTATTTATCATATTCCATCGTATTGCGATGAATCTTGTTCCGTCTCAAGATCGTTATCTTATCGCAATTTCTCGAAAAATACGAAACTTACAATGTAGAATCAACATGAGAACGTCTTGAAATATTTCAAGGATTAGAGTAAAATATTCGAGAATTCTTCTCTATAAAAAAAGTGCTGGATGATGGGTTAGGAAGTCGACTTATTTCGAATGTTGCTGCATAGGAAGCAAACAATATTAAAAATGGATTTCAGTTTTTGGGAAGCCGCTCTAATACTCACACTTTCGTTTATAACCGTCTGCGTTTTAGTAAGTACGCGTGTCTTAAATGAAAGCGTTCAAGTGGAATATCAGTGTTGAAATCAATCGTGATTGTGTTTTCTTGGTGATCTTAAATAATTGGTTGATTTTTGTTTGAATCTAGTATTATTGGTGTACTTCAACGTGTTGCCAAAGGAGCGAACCGGAACTGGATATCGATGACTCTATGGATTCTAATCAAAGAAGTATGCGCTTAGTATTTGAATAGTATTGTAGTAAATAAGTTGATTTTGGATGATGTAGGACCTTTTATTGGTAACCTTCAGTTTGTGAGCGATTTCTTTTGGTAATAGTAAGGTAACAACATAGCCATTTCTTGACTAAGGATAACAACATTTTTTATATGGTATGAGTGACAAATGTTGACCTCAATATGTTCAATGGTGCCCGATACTTTTAGCAATTAATATAATATGTTAATGTATTTGACCCACAAGTCAATTTGGATCAGTGATTCACTTTCTTCACAGAGTTCGAGATGTGGCTGGTATATCTAAACCGCTCTGTGAATGTTTATCAAGGAAGCGCCCTGTCACTACCCTTCTTTGTTCTTGTTATGGACACTGTCATACTGGCGAGACTGAACACTGTCATGAGCTGGCGAGGAGCAAAGCCTCTGAGCACTCACACCCTAGTGGTTTATTTTACTCGAGACCCTCGTCTAACAAAATATCCCTATTCCGAACATATGCCCAGGTAGTGAATCATGACGAGTCAGAATGACCACAATACTCCTGCAAGTCTTCCTGCTTCTCGACAGGATAAATTTTGCAGTGTGTTTGTTTGTTTCTGAGAAGAAAACTTTGGTATATTTAGCAGCTGCCACCTTCCATTATAGAAACCTTTCCAGTTTTTGCTACTGCTACTGACACTCCAATTGCTGGTTCCGGTCGGGCATGGGGAAATTTGAACTCTCTTTTGCCAAAAAACTCCGGAATTTCATTTTCATCTGCACCAGAATGAACGGGCACCCAGAGTAGTTTCACCGTATTGAATCTACATACAGAGTTCAATCGGTTTCAATATTCCTGAACGATTTTTACAGTGGTCAAACGACTACTCAATGCCCTCAATGCAGCTTGATTATCGCTACAGATTGCGATGTGCCTGCCCTTCCACGCTCGTCAATCATCCAGGTTGCTACCCTTAGGATCGCATACACTTCAGCTGGGAAGAGTGTTGCATGTTTTCCCAAGGGAAAAGCCTTCTCGTTTTTATTCGTTTTATTTCGAACTATCAGTATAGAAGATGTCATTATATACAGAGGCGCATTCTTCTGGTTCTTCCCAGTTTTCTTTATGTTTCAAGATAACTTAATATTATATCATCTACAACACAGATGTATGGGGATCCGAGAATCAGAAGGTATTGCGAAAACTGGATTGAGTTCTTCAAATAACTTTTCCAATGCTCTCTGCAGTAGGTTCCGTTTTCTTGCATCTGACTTATCTGGATATCACCATAGTTGTTGGTCAAGCAACGTCCATGTCTTCATTCCCGAGCAACTTAATTTTCTGTGGGAATACCTTCCGTTATCATCAGCTGGCAGCCTTCCCAGACTCACGGTGTCTGCACTGCATGGATCTGTTTCCACGTACCAGTATAAGACCAGTTGCGTCCACATCACCAGCTTCCCTTTCTTTTGCTTTTTCTGTTAGAGACAAAAGGGAAGGTTCTAACAGGCAATCCATTCAGGGTGTAGTCCCCTCTATTTTTCCCGCTGTAGTTTTCTTCCGTCGAGCCTTCCTCCCCCATTTTCTGAAAGAATAAGGCAACAGGGTCACTGACCGTAGTCAGATTTATAATTCCTCTTATTGAGGGAGTTCCTTACTATACTTTCTGGCTTATCGCGCCGTAGAAACCGCTGTGGACTTCTACATAGGCGAACATGAATCTAGTGAGGCGTTCAAAATCGATGCTTCGGCTAGGACCTGATTCGTGGAAGGATTCAAAATCTTCGACTTCTTACCTCTTGGAAAGTTACAATCGGTTGCGTCCATCTTCATGTATTTTAGACACTCTTATTGTAGCAGTAAACTACTACTCCATCACGACAAGGTGGTGTTCGAGGGAGGTCCCGGGAAGTAAATTCACACGATATTGAAAACTATCTAAGTTTTATTTTAAGAAAGTTATAAACTTTCTATTATAACTTCCTTGAGGTTTCCACAATTATCCCTTTATTGTCCTTTAGCACGTGCCATTCAATTGATTTCATTTAATTAATTAATTAATTTAATTAATTTCAATTAATTTCTAAAATATAGAAATATACAGGGTGCGGCAACATAACTTCCTTTTTTCAAAACTCAATAAAAACTATTGTATGCATCGGAAAATATTTATTTATTTTTTATAATGTAGGTACATGTCTAAAGTTTTTATTTACATTATTTTGAAGATCAAATCTGTTAGGTGACGTCCCCCATTCTCCATACATTGCGTAAACCGATTTCTGGCGTTTGTCATGACTTTTGTTAGCATAGCAGGTGTTATGTTGGCAATTTCTTCTTGGATGTTGGTCTTCAAATCTTGTAGGGTTCTTGGACGGTTCACATAAACACGGGATTTCAAAAAACCCCATAGAAAAAAATAAAAAAAACAATAGCACCCTCGGGAATGACATCAAGAAGAAGCTCACACGCGTTCATCCGCTCCTCACTATTCCAACGCATGATGGCGACTGAACCGTGTCGGAACGAAACTTTACAGTATCCCCTCTTGAACGAGACCACTAGCGCTCCGTTATGACATCAACTAAATGAGTGGCGCGCATTTTAAAAAAGGAAGTTATGCTGCCGCACCCTGTACATACCTTTTACGCGTATGAGGAACCCTAACATAAAGGGACTGACAAACCATACGTTCTCACTAAATTTCATGATAATATCCGTTTCCGAGTATGTTGAATATAGTAGAAAGACATTGAATCGGCACTAATGGCCTGAAGAACTAGCAATGAACAAGTGAATTCAATGCCCTGATAACCTACCCAACCCTCACTGTTCTTGCTTGCACTTTGTACTCCCTTGGTTTATATTCACCTCACCGTACGCAGAGTTGTAGTTGACTGGTGAAAAAGTTTCGTTGCGGTTCTCGGGGCCGGGCCGGTCAGCTCATTGGAGATTAACTGATACCGTGGAAACCGGGATTGCCTTCTGAGAGAGAATTCCTTGAGAATGTGCTTTCGGCCTAATTATTTTCGATCGGCGACTTTATGGGAGTTTCATGGTAGTTGTGCCCATATTGCGGACAAAACTCTTTGTGGGCTGGAGCGTGGAGTTTGGTTATACAATTCAGGCGCCGTGCCCTTAGTTGTGGCAGAGGTGTCACATAGGCCTCGCATCCACTGGTACGAATGCTGAGCCAGCATTCAGCATAAACCAGTACCGCTGTCCCAGTCACGGCCGGACTCTGAGTGTTATCTCCAAATCGATCCGCGTCCGAAGACGACCGTCGGATTGTCCCTACACGGCAAGTACTCATGTTGAACACCAGGTCCTTCATATCCATCTCACCATAATACCGTATAATGCCATCTCGGAATTTTCACTTTTTGAACAAAGACCTCCTGTTGATCGAGGAGTAATATGCCATCACCGTCAGTTATTCCATACTGCATAGCTCACACTTTATTAAGATTCTTCATTAGTAGTTTATATTAGTCTTTCACTGAGATAGTGTATAGCACTGCATAGGAATAGAAACGTTACCTTTCCAGACCAGAATACGCCAATGATAGGTGGTAAAATAACTTCAATTAAACGCCTGTAATGATTTCCACTAAATCGTTCGTCTCCAATTTTTCTGTGTTCAGAGTAAGAAAAACTACTAGATGTCATTTAGGTAGTCAGAAAACAATACATTATTAATAAATATGAACATTACCATTTAAAAGATGCTTAACCTAACAGGAACCTTAGCAATTATTTAGGTAGTGAATCGTTGATATAAATATTCCGTTTGAGTATAAAATTTATTGCTCATGAGAATCGCCTCCCCTCTAGAAAGCAACAAAAAACAAAAAGCTGTGCACCTACCGATTTGGTACTAAGATATTCTTCGTATCTGCACATTTTGTGTTAAGTCGGCAACAACTTTATGGTTTCAATAGTGAGATCACATCACGGAAATCCGGCTGCCATCCTTGAAAACTTCCAGGCCATCAACTACTCAGAGCACTTATTATACATTTCAGCAGCTTCTGTCATTTTCATAATTCTAGGAAGGTCACCGCCGCAGTGCATGTTTCTTAAAATAAAACTTAGCAAAAGTGTCCAATCTTGTCTTCACCATGAGTTTGAAAGATTCATTAGATTCGTCTTCCAGACTGGGAGCCTTATGTTTCATTTATACAGTATGACTTGGGATCTTAATAATAATCGTTGGCGCAACAATCCATGTTGGATCAGGGCCTTGAAGTGTGTTAGAGCACTTCATTCAAGACCGTAACGGTACAGTAGGAGGCAATGTGGTCAGCATTGCGCTCGGCCGAGATTATTACCCTGATTTGACTCAGGTACTCATCCACCGCTGAGTCGACTGGTATCCGACGTCAAATCACGATACAAATTCCACTGCCACCAGTGAGATTTGAACTGCGACCTTCCGTACAACAGCCTTGCGCTCTAACCACTCAGCTATCCGGACACTAAAAAAAAATACTGCTATTGATTTTTCCTAAAACGGGATATATTTTTCAGTTGTATATGCGGACTTTTGCCACCAGTTGTGCCCTTCTTTAGTATACAATAGATTATCTACATTAGGCCTCTTGTATCTTGTATTGTACTTATCACATCGGGTCATACTATACGGCGATTTGAAGACGACAATCTGTGCTGCAAGTCTCTTTTCGACAGTGTTGTGATCGTACGTTTCAGTCTCAAGCTATAGCGCGTCAAAGATCGAGTCCACCAAGCAAGAAATTCGTCATATTTTACGTTTATACTACCTGAGAGGTAAAAATCCAACGAAGGCGGCCGAAAAAATTTTTGAAGTTTGTGATACTGTAACAATTCGCATAGCAAAGTCTTGGTTCGATCGATTTCGTTCTGGTGTAGTGGATGTCGAAGATACACCCCGTACTGGTAGGCCAATCGTCGTAGAGACCGATAAAATCGTCAAAATCATCCAAATAGACCGGCATGTGAGCATTCGCTCGATTGGCCAGGAACTGGGTATAGATCAACCGTTTGGAACTATTTGCAGAAGATTGGATTCCAAAAAAAAGCTGGATGTTTTGGGTGCCACACAGGTTGACGCAAAAAATCCCTTGGACCGAATTAACGCCCGCGACGCATTGCTGAAACGGAACGAATTCGACCCATTTTTGAAGCGGATGGTGGATTGGCGATGAAAGTGGATCACATAAGGCAACTTCAAATGAAAAAGATCGTTGTCGAAGCGCGGCGAGCCGGCCTAAACCATCGACAAGCCCGGATTGACGTCCAGGAAGGTTTTGCTGTGTGTTTGGTGGAATTGGAAGGGAATCATCGACTATGAGCTGCTCAACTATGGCCAGACCCTCAATTCGGTCCTCTTCTGTGAGCAACTCGACCGTTTGAAGCAGGCGATTGACCAGAAGCGGTCAGAATTGGTCAATAGGAATGGTTTTCTGTTCCACCAGGACAACGCTCGGCCTCACACATCTTTGATGACCCGCCAGAAGCTACGGGAGCTTGGATGGGACGTCCTATCGCATCCACCGTATAGTCCGAACCTGGCGCCAAGTGATTACCATCTCTTCCGGTCCATGCAAAACGCTCTTGGTGCTACTAAGTTGGCCTCAAAAGAGGCTTGCGAAAACTGGCTGACTGAGTTTTTTGTAAATAAGGAGGGGTAATGAAGTTGTCTTCTAAATGGCAACAAGTTTGCAAACAAAACAGCGGATATTTGACTTGAATCGGATAATTCTAAGTATGTTAAATAAAGCGTCAAATTTCGATCACAAATACGACATTTCTTTTTCCCCAACCCAATATTAAATTCAATAAAGTTATATTTTAATTGGATTAACTCAGAAAATCGGGGTTCGAGGGAGAACAAAGAATATTGCCCGGTGTTTCATTTGCTACCACTCTGAGCAGCTTCGAACCTACACATTTTGCCCATGGCGTGCTTTCATCCGTTGCCGCTGGTTCCCACAACATCCCCTAGCTCTCTTACGCATCTATGTATGACAGCTTTCCGCTGTTTTGTGTTGTTTTAATGTGCTATTGTTCTGGAACTTTAATATGATATTAATGGAAGCATAAAATGCATAACAAACTTAATTTTGCATTAATTAATGTATGTTTTTTATGACCAAAGTAGACTCCTTGAAAAAAAGGCCTACTCGGGGAGGCACAGACTTTTGTAAAAGTAGGAATTCAAGAAAATAAATTTCTTTCTATTCTGCAGACTTGTTGAAATATGCGAAACCTCAAATATGGAAATATTTTTCAAAAATAAGAAAATAGCGAATTTGTGGAGAAAAATTCAAAATTGTCGTAATATTTTATGTCAAATTGTTACAAACAAAATATCTACTATTAGAAAATGAAATATTGTTGAGGTTCCGCATATCGGCATAGCTAGGTAGAATAAGCTACTGAAATTTCAACGAAATCGGCTAAGTAGTTTTTTTGTGAGTGCTTCCCCAAAGTTTTGAAAATATGATTTCGAGGAAAACCCGTTTAAGATGTTGACAATATATTTTCCGCACCAAACTTACTGATGAGATGTTCATCTTCTTCTTTCTAATATATGTTATGTAACGATTTCTTATTTTCTAATAGTATATATTTTTACAAATGTCTAGACCTTAGCCAGCTGACCTTAATATTATAGGATGGATGATATTATATAGAAGGGACGACTGAAGTAGCTACTGCCAGCTAATTTCTTTTTTAGATACATACCTTATACGTAATATTTTTAATTTCAATCTGAATTTTTGAGTTTTCTTCCAAAATATCTAAACCCGCAGAATGTCACCTCTATTCTTCTATACAATTACATGTTGCTGGCGAAGGATGTCAGCACCCGGACTTCTTGGAGTTTCGTCTTTTATTCATAAGGCTTTCAATGACCATTAGTTGGAAGCTGTTCTTCACTCTGGTGTCGATGATATTAATATTTCAGCACTGAGGGACATTATGGAAAGAGGCCTTTTTTCATAATATGTATGTGGGTGAGTGTGTTTCCAACTTTCCGGAATCATTCATTGGTGTATGTGGGTTTCCTAAAAAGGTAAAAAAGTATCCTCTTTTCCCCCTCAAATAATTCTTAAATTTAGAAACCGGGTTTATCATCTTATTGAACCCAACCCGCATATAGGTATACACACCCACGCTTGTCTTCAGGAATTGATAATGATATTCAAATAATCTCAAAAAAGACAAGTGAAAGTGTCTCCATGGACCCCGTCTTCCATATAAGTTCACTTTATACATATGCTGATGACGTCATACACGTTCTAGAATGCAATAAATTTCCATGAAATGCAATGATTTGACTTTCAATAACTTAATAATAGTTGGATTGCGTTCAAACTTTCCAGAATTATGTCCTATATTATCAGCTACACTGTTGCAATTTTGTACTTTTAGGATGAATTTAAGGGAGGTTTTCGGGTAAATTTCTAAAACATGGCAATATACTATTAACTTTATTTGTGTAGATAAATACATCACTCTGATTTTTTTCAGATTTATCCGTTGGGTAAGTTCTGAAAACCTATTTCACTTTTTAGAGCACACTTTTTGAACTCTCACTCCCCTGTGTTTCATCTAATATCAGGAAGAAGATCAGTTTCGGAAAGTGCTAATCCAGCTCTTTCATTTGATAACCCACATGACCATACTCTGTGGAAAAAAAATGTACACCCCTCTTTCGCATGTATGGGATGGCGCCACTCCCTGCATATAAAGGGACACATAGACCACATGTTTTCATAAAATTTCGTAACAAATGGTTCAGTCGTTTCCGACTAAATCGGCTGTGACAGACACACAGGCAGACAGACGGAAAGACAGACATTGAACTGATTTTAATAAGTATTTGTTTCACATAAAACCTTAAAAATGGCATCTACACATCTTGGCCAGAATTTAGAGAGCAAGCCTTTGGAACATAAATCATTCTCAATCCGGTTCATGAACAGATCACTCAAGAAGGGTGGCAGAGGTTTCCCCATTACAACGCCTCTGATTTTTTTGTAGAATTTTCTTCTAAGGTAACTCTATCCAGTAGGTCAGGCCTCTGTCGTACATATCCAGGCAGGCTTCGTGAAGAAAGTTTCTATTAACAAATAACGTAAGGCTACCAACAGTTTTCAATGTTTTCTTGTTATGTTTTCCTTTATGGGCGAAATTTTTTGTGGGTCAAAGGGTTAGTTTACAGTTAAAACACGAAATGACCATCTTCTTTTAACCTGCCACAAAAAAAAATGGCAATTTGAAATTCTCATTTATCGTAGTTAATAATTTCAATTATAAAAACAAGGAATAAAACAAAAAATGGCGGATCTCCCAGCCCAGCGCTTCAGCAGTTTTCAATGGAAAAATGAAATTGGTAGATGTAAAATTTTGGCGAAACTATCTAGTTGGAATACCGGAAGCTGGAGTTTCGGGTATAAAGGTTTTACGTTCATCTTATGTGAAAAATTTTCTACTCACATTTTGTATATTGGTAGACACCCAAAATATTCCTTCACATTTTTTTCAAACTACAAGATATACAATTAATACGCGATGACTACGTTATACACGTTGTAGAATGCATGAAATTCACATAAAATATAAAAGTTTCACCTTCTATAAGTTTGTTAATAATAGTTGGATTTTCTTTAAAATTCCCAAAGTTATTTCTTGTAAAGACGAGGCAGACCCTGCCTAAGTGGAGCGATGGCGTAGGCCAGGATGCCAGACAGCTTTTAGGGATATCGAATTGGTGGACCTCGGCGCAAAGCCGGCATGTCTGGAGTTCCCTATTAAGACAGGCCTAGACCGGATACCGGTTGTTGCCCTGTTGATTATGATGATGTCTTATGTTATCCCTTATGCTTGTGCCAAATTACATGCATGAAAGTATTGAACATAACAAAAAATGGCGTCAGTTACTGTATGTAAAGGGATTCACAGACCACATGCTCTCACCAAATTTCGTGATGATCGGTCCAGCCGCTTCCGAATAAATCGGGTGTGACAGACAGACAAACATCGCCTCGATTCTAATAAGGTTTTGTTTCACAGAAAGCCTTAAAAATTGGCTTGTTGAGGCTATAACTTATTGCACTGACTACATTTAAGATAAAAAAGAAATATTTTCCTGGAATTTGACTTTACTAAAATCGATTCAGTGTCTGTCTGTCCATCTCTCTGTCTGCCTATCCGTCTGTAACAAGAGATTTACTTCGAAACGGCTGGAACAATCATCACGAAATTTGACGAGAATATGTGGCCTGTAAACCGCTACACATGCAACGAGTAGCATCATTATGTATTGGGGTTAAAGGGGGCTCCCCATATTTGCAAAAGAGAGCGCCAATTTTTTTCACAGGAGACAGGCTCAACTAGTACTTTCTTCTCTTCTTATATTGAGTGAAGCACAAGGGAATAACGATCCAAAAGGTGAGCCCCAAAAAGTGAAATAGGTCTCGTTCTTAGAGCTTATCCAACCGAACAATCTAAAGAAAATCATACTAATACATCGATTTAATCTAGGCCACAAAATACATCCCATTATAAAAACTACTCAAATAAAATTAATAATAACACATAACTATATATTTTACAAATTTACCCGAAAACCCCCCGTGAGTTCATTCTAGAATTCGAAATTTGCCATCAGTATAAAGTGATATTATCACTGGACACAATTCTTGAAAGTTGAAGGCAATCAATCATCACAAAGTTATAGAAGGTTTGTATTCCATGTGAATTCATTGTATTCCGGTGGTTCTGAGCGCGCAACGTACTACTGGCGGAATTCATTCAATTTCATTAGTTTTATTAGCTAAAACTAATCTAAGTGCAAACCTAGCGCTTTTAAACAATAATTCGCACCCTTATCGGGTTTTGAATTAAACAAAAATAAAACAAAATGCCACCCACACCAGTTTGCGGTCACACTACTCCCAGCTGCCCAGCTTCCGGTATTCCATCTTGTTTTAATTCAAGAAGTCGGAATACCATGCTTCTTGCTGTTCAGATCAGGATGATGTCATACACGTATAGAGTGCACTTTATAAAAAATACAATACCTTCACGCTCTATAACGTTGTTTGTATTGGTTGAAATTCCTTCATACTTCCCGTTTTTAAGGTTTTCTGTGAAACAAAACCTGTCTGTCTTTCCGTCTGTCCGTCCGTCCTCCTGACTGTCTGTCAAACCCGATTTATTCGGAAACGACTGAAATGATTGTCATGAAATTTGATGAGAACATGTGGTCTGTGTGTCCCTTTACATGCATATAGTGGCATCATTTTGGGTTGGGATTAAGGCGTGCTCACCATACTAGATGCGAAAGGGAATGTTTTTTTTTTACCAAATATAGCCACGTGGAGTATAAAATGAAAGGGCTCGGTTAGTACTTTTCGAAACTGATTTATTTTTGATATTGACTAAAACACACGGGAGTGATGACGAAAAATATGGCCCAAAACGTGAAGCAGATCTGGTTTGCAGAACCTATCCAACCGAAAACTCTGAAAAATTCACAACAGTGCTCTTATAAGAAAGCTGGGCCTCAAAATACATCCCGTTGCAATATCTGCACAAATAAAGTTAATAATAGCATATTACTATGGTATATTTTAGAAATTTACCCGAAAACCCCGCTTAAGTTCATGCTAGAAGTAATACAGCAAGAATATAAGACGCAATTCTGGAAAGTTTGAACACCATCTAACTATTATTAACGAGGTTATAGATGGTCAAAGTTTTGCATTTC
Organism: Hermetia illucens; assembly: GCF_905115235.1. Taxonomy (NCBI): domain Eukaryota; kingdom Metazoa; phylum Arthropoda; class Insecta; order Diptera; family Stratiomyidae; genus Hermetia; species Hermetia illucens. The sequence goes on along the minus strand of NC_051849.1, from coordinate 90,447,563 downwards.
ATGTAAATTTATTGCTTTCTAAGACTTGTATGACATCATAGCCACATAAAGTGAACCTATATGAACGGCTGGTTCTATGGAGACATTTTAACTTTCGTTTCTTAGCTATTTTAAGGTTTTGCGTGAAACAAAACTTTAACCTGTCTGTCAGGTCAGATTTGCTCGGAAATTGCCACGAAATTTGGTGAGAACATGTGGTTTGTGAATCCCTTCACATACTGCAAGTGACGCCATTTTCTGCTGAGTTTAACAGGGCGAGTCACCAGACATGTGTAAGGAGGAGGAAGGGGGGGGGGGGGGGGGGGGGAGTGTAGTTCTTTTTCGCATAATATGGTCGTGTGCGATATCAGATGAAGGCGTTTAGTTAGTACTTTTCAAAACTGATGATGTTTTTGATATCGGGTGAAACATAGGGGAGTGAGAACTCAAAATATGTGCCCCAAAATGTGTAACAGGTCAGCTTCTCAGAACCTATTCAACCGAAAGGGGATTCTTCGTTGGAACTTGCTTCAAGTAAGTGCAAATATCCAAAATAGTCGGTTGATCTGGCCTCTTTCTGGCTTCTGGATATTTCGAGCTTTTTTTGTAAAGCCTAGTAATAAGTCGTGAACTTATTGCTGCCCCTTGCAGAGAAGTACCCCCATGTCCACACGATGTGAGGATGGTGACGTCCCCAATGTAAACCCACTCTAATTGTAATTTTTATGTAATTACACTTTCGTCTTGTAGGGAATAAATCGTACCTATATCGAAAGACTCATTTTTTACTTTTTGTAAAACGGGAGACTCATTTTCTGCAATGGAATTTCGAACAAAGGTAATCATTTACCTTAAATAGGGATTGGAGTGGATAGAGTCACTCCCGGACTATAAGAGCCATAATCGCTTTTCTTGTTTTTCCCGCCTCTAAAAGTCCTTCCGGAGTACACGGATGGTGCACAGTGATCCCCCTCCCCCCGCCAGTTGCCACGAGACGAGACCAAGGAGGTCCCCGAGAGCAATAGACCAGCCCCGACATAAATTAAAAGGAGCGCAATTACTCTTGCGGCATACCGGGTCTATCTTCAAGTACGGCGCCCAGCAACGGAGGTATGGGCAACGATTCCGAGACGGCCAAGAGAAGGACGGAAAGTGACGAGGCGACTGGAACGGCAGGCACTGTTCCTGGCACAGTAGATATACTATAGGCAGTACCCTTACTAAAATGACCCCACTTGCAAATGTGCTTGCAGAAGCTTATCTGTACACATCAGAGACGCTAAACAAGGAAAAGGCATAATCTTCGTCAAATCGTATTGGTAAGAGAGAGATCGGTGAGCTTTTGCTATTCTGGTACTACGGCGTGCTCACCCATATAGCAAAAAGTTGTTTCACGTATTCACTTATACATAAGCGAAAACTTGCCAATCTCACCAATACATTGGCAAGTCCGGGCGGTATGTCAAACACAGCTGATCGGGTTTTCGGTACATCTCGCTCATGCTCAAGGGCAAAACAATTTGAAATCGTGTGTACTCGCACTGATTTCCCCCCTTGAGGGGCAAGGGGGAGTGAAGTAGCTGTCTAGTATCTAACTGTGGTTCCTGGTTCAAGAGTACCTCAGTAGCGAGGAAACTCGGAGGCAGGCGGAGATCGGCTTGCAGAATGGCAGAGGGTCGAGAAATTGGAGTATCGGCACCGAAAAAAGGGAAAAACAGCGATACGGTAATAGGCAATGTTTGTTTGTCTTAATATATATGTACATATTTATATCTTGGAGTTTGGCAATATATGGAGAAATATTTTACAGTCTTCGCTATGGAGGAATGGGAAAACGTGCATAGGGAGTTCCCCACATGAGATGAACACAAAACCTTTATTCCCGAGGCGTCGCGCTTCCAGTATTCCGACTTGTTTTCAGACATTTCAATAGGATAGGTTGTGAGACCGAGACCTGTTTCACTTTTTGGGGTACACATTTTAAGTCCTCACTCCCCTGCGCTTCACCCAATGTCAGAAATAAGATCATTCGAAAATTATTAATTGATACCCCACATCACCATATCCTGTAAAAAAATTGCTAGTCCCTTTCGCATTTATGGGAAGCCCCTTTAAGCCAACAGAAAATGATGCGACTTGTTGCACATATGGGCGTTCACAGCCCACATATTCTCACCAAATTTTGTGACTGTAGGTCCACCCGTTTCGGAGTAAATCTCGTGTAATTGACAAACAAACAGACATCCGTCAAATTTATTTTTTAAATTTTTACATCGCGCACCAAAAAAATGCGTAGTTTACGAACACTAGTCACAACTTGCGAGAGGTGAACATTTCGAACACTTCTTGCATTGTTAATGCACAAAATTTTAATGAATATTACATGATAATAAGGGTTTCAACCAAACAAGTCCGAATATAAAGTATAAAGGTTTTGCATTCATCTGGCGTACGAAATTTTTCTATGCATGTTTTTTCATTTACATACTTAAACGTTCAAAATAATCATATGAGCTCACTTTATACAAGGATGACGTCATACACTTCTTAGTGTTTGCTGTTCACCCCTTGGTGGATTATGTAATAGAACATCCACATAGTCAGGTTGTGCTTCAATTTCACTCCTCTACGTTTCACCTAGTATCAGAAATAAGGTCAGTTTCGAAAAGAACTAATCCTACTAATTTCATTTCATACCCCACATGACTATATTCTGTAAACAAAAACTATACCCTCCTATCGCATGTATGAGGAGCCGTCCGTCCGTCCTTGAGTGTATAAGCGATAACATACAGTCCTTTAAATATACGAAATCCTGCTTTTATTAACAAAGTTATAGTAGATGAAAGTTGCTCTTTTCGCGTCAAATAGTAACTGCTAGCCAAGAGATAAAATGTCAGTACCACGTCCAGTTAAATGTCGAGTATATTCAACATATGTATATACACTACGACCGATATACAATATATATGGAACCATCGTTTAGCCAAATATCCTTACATAAAGAATCAACAACAATCTAATTATTGCTGTATTTCGGCATTGCATCTTCATTCAACTATTATTTTATCTTTTATCATAATGTTGGTAGCGGTTTCCTTTCCTTAAATATTTAAGCGAGCCGTTTGGTAACAAAATTATACAAATATTTACTCATCCTCTAAATTCTCAGCACCAACCAAATTGTCATTTATATTTTCAGCACCAGCTATTTTCACCATCACCACCGTTTTAATGGGAGACAGCCGATCTACTACGCAACGTTACACGACAACACGCACGAATGCAGAGTTGGTCCCTGGAGATTATCCGCCTACGTATGAAGAAGCCGTCAGACGGATAAGAGTTTCTTAGCTTGGTGCGCCCTCAATTGTGGAAACCAACTTCGAAATAATGATCATTTAATATTACATTTAGAAAATAAAGACATTCCTAACGTTGTATCCAATTTTAATATTTTCCTTGATTATCTTTAAAAATAAAAAATTTTCAGTTGGAGAATGACCCGAACCCCCGAAGCTTCAAGCGGAAGCTCGGAAAATAGTTTCAGAGTCATGGGAAATGTTTGCACCATCGAAACAAACAACCGTGACTATTAATGAGTAGTACTCTTGTAATATTTGATGTGAGGCATGCCTTTGACACTACGAGGTAGGTTGACATGAGTGGGGTAGCCAAAATATTATAATATAATCATTTTAAACAGACAGAGATCGCCTATTGCCGCAGACTGATGCACCTCCCTTTACCTGTATGAGAAGTCCCCCACCAGCAATTCGAAAATAACAGAAAATTCGAACTGGTAACGCTGACTGTGGTCACTTCGTTTCACAAAATTTGCATAAGGTCGTAAAAACAAAGTAGCGTAAGACTTGCGGTTTCGTCCAGGGCAGAGGCAACTCATCAGACGCTGCCTCACCTCTGCCCTGGGAGCAGCGTGACCGAAGTGGTAACAAGGTGGTATTTGCTCCCCAGTAGCGTCTTTGGTGAATGCAGTCCACTAAAATGCAAAGCGACCCCCTGTGGGGCTGCAAGTTCAAAAACAACGCGATATCATTTGCGGATCTGGAGGGATTTGCTGCGAGATGCAGACAAGTTCACTTCCAGAACAGAGCGTTGTGAGTATCGCGTTTGTGAAAGAGCGTGCTACAGAAGCCTTACACTTTTGGTATTTGGTATTTGTGGTCTCGTAGAAACAAATATAACCCGTTTAGGTTTGGTAAAAATCAGTATGAATGTTTTTTTTTGTTTTTTGTGTAGAGCGGGATTGATTCACTTTTTGAGGAACATATTTTGAGTCCTCACTTGCCCAATATCACAGATATTATTTGTTCTTTAAAAAGCAACAATTCAAACCTTTGATACTCCACATGACTATACATTGTAAAAAAACAAAATGCACCTCTCTTCACATGTATAAGAAGCCCCCACCCCCTTAAACTCGAGGAAAAACAGGGCACTTGGTTGCAAGCCGAAATGCTGAATTTAGATGCGTACAAATATAAGGGTTCATTGTGAGCTGGGCTAATCTCCATTTAGAAACTTAAATATTTATATATGAGTATTTTGTAATTATTTATACGCGCTTACTGTGTGAGTCAATTGCCCAACCACCTGTCTGCTTCAGACGCAGACATCTGTCTGCCTGTTGTCTGATACAGACTGTCTGATGTCTGAGGCCCACTCAGACATTTGTTTGAGGGAGCCTTGAATATTTGTCAGATACAGAGTTTCCGCTCCGTGAAAGACGTTGCAGGTGATATACGAAACCGTGTGGCAATTGATGTCAGTAGAAGCGTAGCGTCCATTAGGCCGATAGAAAGCCTAAAGAGGATATACTCGTAAACACCAAAATAGGGTGTAGTTTTAAGTAAGGCAGGCTTAGAGAGGGTATTCAGAAAGTTGTTTTTAAAGTCCGCCATCCACGTATCGTTTGGTCTGTTGGTTACGCCGGTAAAACCCCCAATGTACCCGCCCACTAGTTGAACTGAATGCAATCCACGTCCCAACAAGCCGCAACATCATCAGTTCAACACTGGATGTGGAAGGACTTGAGACCAGAATTTGAGATATTTTTTTGTGTGAGCATTTATCAAAAATGTTCATTCTCGCTCACAACCTAAACAAACATGAAATCCTCGCTCACAGCAGAAGTAAACATCTATGGCAGGTTGGCCGAATCATTTTTCATTTGATCACCGGCCGCCAGAACAGTCAAAACTGACAGATAATTGAATCCCATTCACGTTACGGCCGCCGGTCAATTGCGGACTATTCGGGCGTAGCTGACAGGCAGAACTGTACGTGGATGGCGGGCTTAAAGAGGGGATCGCGTGAAATTGCGTTGATTTTTCTCTAGGACAATACAATCTCAGTGGAAAATATCATCTTCTCTGATATTTATCTGTAATTCTTCGAAGGAAAGCGTTTCTTGCATGGAAATTAGTGGAAATATAGAATTGGTTTTGAAAATATGTTGAAACATTTTTAACAGAGGGGACATTTTCTGAATGGGAGCAATTCTAGAAAAGGCGGTTTTTTTCGCATTTTCAATACATCGTAATTATTTGTTTTATTATGTCTATATTTGTTCCGTTTATGATGGAAGAAATTTTAATAGTGGATAGTACCATTTGTTTAAGGAAAATTGGTCCATGGGATGGACATTCTATCTTTTACCGTTACAGAGTTGTAGCGTCTTTGATGAATAGTGTCAAAAAAAGTTGCTTCAGTATATTACTTTTCAATTAACATGTAAAAATGGGGAGCTCAACTATGGAAAATTTAGGAATATTACACATTAAATGGAAGAAAACTTGGTCTTGATATCGAGCAAATTCACTTAAATATCGTTTAATTTTTTTTATGCCCTAATTTTCTATTGTTCGCTGATACGGTAAACGAATGAACCATATAGTGGTGGCTCGAAAAATTTCGGTTGGGCAGCATAAGCCGTCAAAGCGAGCCACAGGGACATCCAGGCCCTCAATCGACAACGACGAGCTGTGCTTGACCCCGCAACCAGAAAAACAAGTCGGAATACCGGAAGCTCGCGCTTCGGGTATAAAGGTTTTATGTTCATCTTATCTGCATTATGTTATCCCTTATCTCCATACCGAATTTTGCATTTCTGGGATGGACATTAGGCGGGTTACCGGGTAAACTTCTAAAATGTGGCAATATACTATTATTAACTTTATTTGTACAGATATCGGAACTGGATGTATTTTGAGGCCTAGATTTCATAGAGATGCACGACTGTAATTTTTTTTTCAGATTTTTCGGTTCTGACAACGAGACCTGTTACAATTTTTCATGGTCGTATGTTGAGCTCTCACTGCCCTATGTTTCACCCAATATCAAATATGGAACCAGTTTCGAAAAGTTCTAATTGAGCACTTTCGTTTGATACCCCACATGGCCACATTTTATGAAAAAAATTTTTGCAACCTCCATTCACATGTATGGGGACAATCGGTTCAGCCGTTCCCGATTAAATCGGAAATGACAGACAGACAGACGTGTAAACAGGCACTGAATGGCTTTCAATAAGTTTTTTTTTATACAAACCCTTAAAAAAATTCAAGTATCATAATAAAAGCATCTAAGGAGAAAAAGTGGTGAGTAAGAATACTAACTGAAAAATTTTGTATAAGCAAAAGGTAAGTCAGTAGGATCTTGGTATCTCGAGAAAAAATACGAAAGACTTTGGATAATATTGAGGATTTGAAAAGAGAAAGGATTAACCCCGGGCATTTATACGAAAGAATCGAATGTGCAACTTACATGTGGTTTTGCTTAGGTAGATAGAAGATGCAAGTCACAAAGCACTAGTTGACAAATTTAAAGGAAACCTTTCAAAAAAATTGTGATGGATATGAGTCGAAGGATATTTACAATTTTGATGATACTGGCTTATTTTATAAAGCAACGCCAGAGAGACATTGCATTTGGAAAATGGAAGGTGCATTTTGTTAATTATTAGTAAGATGTTTCAAATTTATCAATAGTCAGTGTTCTTATTCTTAAACCAGTTTCAGAGGTAATGCGCGCAAACCTTGAAATCGACGTAGAGTCAGTATTAGGGATAACCTGGCAAAGTAACAGAACATCGCAATTCTTTGAAGAGTAGACGGTGTAATTTGATAAAAAATTGGACAGCGGAAACGAAAAGTTATCCTCTCTTGATAACGACCGTTGTCACATCAATATTGATTTACCAAACGTCAAACTCGCATTCTTCCCACCAAATACCACGTGTTCGCTACAGCCAATTAATCAATGGATCATAAGAAGCCTTAAAACGCACTATCGCAAACTCTTTTTAGCACTCTTTTTTCGCTTCCTAATGAGGTGCGTTCTATTCCTGAATGTTTTCCTAGCAAGTAACCTCCCTAGTTCTTTAAACCTACTCAACAGCCACTTGGCGATGGATCTTAGGTAAACACTTTATTCTTAACAGTACGGGGTTGGGCGTCCTAAGTTTGGTTGGATTCTCGATTATGTAGCGACATTACTTTAATACTTTTTCCACCAGTTTGACTGAATCTGGCAAAGGGTCCTTCATCAATTCAAAGTATCCTCCTGTGCCAAGTTTTTCAAACATTGCCGCATCGTACTCCGTTTTCTACACTATTACTACCGCATTTGCTTTGCTGTTTTTAAATAAGATACCGATTCCTCTTTTAGTTCCTTTATGATTCTCCCTTGTTTTTGCGCTATGCGTAATTCCTTGGGGAGAGGTTTATTATACGAAAAAAGAATGTTAGCCACATTATTACGGATTGCTTCTTTCAATTCACTGTTTTCAAATTGAACGCCTACTACGCTTCACGATCATCGATAGATTCGTGCGGTGACCTGAGGCGATACTTCTGAAGTTCTTTGTCGAAAGAGAATTGCGCGCTAAAATGTTAATATAATAATAATAACTCCGCCGTAGCCGGTCCCAACCGCCGTTGTGAAAGGAGAAGTGATCTAAGTGGGGTGAAGTCGGACCAAGAGCGGATCGATGAATGGAAGTCGAAGGCAATGCACGGTAAACACGTGAATTGTCTTTGGCAGCCATTTGTCGATTTGCATCTGTCGAACCGATGGCTGTATGCTGGGGAGCTCTTTGCTGAGACGGAGGGGTTCATGTGTGCCATTCAGGACGACGTGGTCGCCACCCGAGCTTATAAAATGCTCATCATGAAAGAACGGGTGGAGAACGACCAGTGCAGAATGTGTGGTTCGGCGTTAGAGACGTTGGACCATCTCATTTCTGGCTGTACTCATGGTACCGGTGCAATACATCACCAGGCATAATGCTGTATGCAAGGTGATCCATCAAAACCTTTGCATACAAGCATGGGCTTATCACGGGAACATGTCCCGTTACCGGATATGAGCCGCAAGCAGTACTTTATAGTATTAGTATTGAGACCGGCAAGTTCTGACTGATCCATATTCCACATAATAAGCCTGACGTTTTGTTGGTTGACAAGATAGGTCCCTTCGCGTATATTATTGATGTTGCTCTCCCCCATAATAGCAACACTGAACGGAAGTATGTGGAGAAGAAGGTGAACTATGAGGCACTAGCTCAGGAAATCAAAGAAATTTGGCGTCTCGAGCGGGTGATTGTAGTTCCCATAATATTGTGAGCTAGAAGTAATGTACCTAAATTCCTCACGGCTTCCCTTGATGTCCTGGGACTTTCGCACAGTCTGGTTCAAATCATGCGGAAGTACATCATTCTGCATACGTGCTCAATGTTAGGGGGAGTTCTCGACGGATTCTCCCATTGACCTACCCCCGGCTACCACCACCAGCGCGCCTTTAATTTTTAAGTAGTTAGAATCGTCCGACCCTAAATGCTTGGCACTTAGTGCTAGTATTAGATAAAATCCGGCATCTGCCGAGATTGTGACAACACGAATAGACAGATAGATAACGAATAGACTGTATGGATGCCCTACACTCCACGAGTGAACAGGAAACAAACATTCGTTAAACATATAAGTTGAGAGAATATAATTGCTTAATCAATAATAGGGTCAGCATTAGGATGCAGTGGTTGTTACCCTCATATAGCATAAGGAAAGGACAGGATTCTATTGATGAGTAAGCTGCACAGTGAAGTCTAGTCTCTCGAAAGTTGACGAACATGATTCTCGCTTGCTAGTAAACTTCACGATGTCCAAGAGATGATAAAGGGGCATTTGTCCAGAAGATTTGGCCTTTGGGACTTACGTTCGACCCGCGCTCTATTCTCTTATTGAATCTTGGCAGGCTTTTTTCACTCCTTAGTTGTGCGAGTAGTTGAAAAAGAGTGATAACATAATGTCACCTTTCAAAGCAAGCATAACACCGGTGAATCAGTTGTACTGGAGTAAAAAGGATTGTAAAGAGTTGTTACATTTCTTAAACAGCGTTTATTGAACAAATAAAAAAGTCTTTGTTTTCTTTAATCGATAAAGAATTAAGCAGTCAATATATGTATCATCCATAACATGTGATCATATTAAAGAATAACTGATATCAGAAGTAATTGCGTATTATATTTGTTATTACATTTGTCCATTTATTAATGACATAGTGTAATATATAATCAGTACAGTAACAGCATTCATTTTGAATTTCAGCAACAATTAAGTTTATTTTTGTATGTATCCATCTTTTTTCTGGTAGAAACAACAACACTTAACATCACTATAATCAGCTTTTGTTTGTTACTATGTAATAGATCCTAGTCTACTCAATATAGGAATGTATAGCTTCCCCAACTGCGTAGTTTTCTCATGTTCATTTCTAATCCTCTATATAATATCGAGTTCTTTGTAAATACAACACTTTCTTATTTTAGAGATCTAATTTCAGGTCGCTATCATCCATCATTAGAAACTGTTTATTGACATTTAACGTTTATATCTTATGTTGCATTGCCATTTCATATCTCTCATAAATATACCTATATTTTATTTTATACCTAAATAAAAATTTATTATTGAAGAGTTGTTGTAAAATGTTAAATTTTTAAGTCTTTCGAATTTTTCTAGAACTATTCATAGATCATAAATTCAATTAGAATATAAACTTCATTATTACATAAAACTGGGAATCTTAAAGTTTTTAAAAAGGGAAAGCAATTTTTTACAGAGACAAGAAACCGTTTTAAATTATTCAGAGGTCTTTGTTTTATGGTGGGGTAAAATCTGGTATTATGTTGATTGCTTTGAAGTGACAGTAATAGATACTGTGCCAGTAACATGAATGATCAAATTAAAAGTCAGGAATCATTTACACTGCAATAAATTACTCTGAATTCTGACCCTATTCGGGTAAAAATACAAAAACCAGTATTCTTATCGGCCCTTCTATTTTTGCATTGTACACAAAAGATATGACGGTAGGAAAAACAATCAATCATGCAATCAATTGATTTACATAATTTGTTGGATATATTTGTACTAAGTAAGTAGATGCAGGTGGATTACAGAATTTGAGGACCATTCAGTGTTTAGTAACGTTAAGAATTTAGGAAACGCAGCTGTGACTATTACAGTTGAATCATTACATTATAACTATTCATTATAGAAATTTCAGTGAACCGTAGATGGAATGAGAGTTTCAGAATTTGGCTTTCTTTTTGAGGTTGCAACGGTCTAATAAAGTTACAAGCCATTGGTATTCCTACACAAGGTGTTTGGTATGTGATACATTGACTACCAAATAAAATTAGAGCAAATATTGAGTACCTCGGTACCAAAGGGAGCTTGCCATTTCCTTCGAAACAGCAGTATTGAAAAACGATGAAGATAGAGGACCAAATGAAGTCGAAATTGTAATTTTGGTTCGAATAATTAACATTTTTACATCTTTTCAGTTTTCTAAAGGAATAGCCACTAGTTGCTAACTTTGATTGATTTAACTTACCCCTTTTGAATTACTAATTTATTAATCCTGTAGATAACATCCACTCCAATTTAATATTAAGTTACACTTAACTGTAAATAGTTTTTCTATTACTACTGACATTCCACCTTCCGAAGATGAGCAGTATCCAGTTATGTACATATTTATAAGGACATCTCTTCACAATTACTATTTTTATGTACAAGGCGATTAGTAGAAGGAGAAAAATAGATTTCTATAAAATACCCTCTGCGTCTATATCTATGGTTCAATGTTAGCATGCTCGTTATCCAGTTTAATAAAGTTTCTCTTCTTCCTTTAAACTCTGCTAAAAATACTCATGCGTAGAACTAGAATCTTAGTTTATAATTAATATGTTTAAGTTTTACTTTTCTGTATTGTCAAAGAATTGGTTTTGTATATATAATAGTTTTCTTGATATTTATTCTATAAGAAGTTATTCGTTTCAATTCAAAAGAAAATTAAACTACCGATTTGTAGCGAACAACCAAATTTGTTGTTCAACGTGATTAGTGTTTGCCATTGTCATGTCGTTATGAGTATTGTCTTTGTAGTAATACGATGAGGAGTGTTGACGGAGAAGCATTAATGTCTTTAATTAGCTAGTGTGTAGTTAAGTAAAAAATATTGAGCAATACATGAAATTACATGAGCAACATTCCGGCGTGATGTACGTAACGTTTATGGTTTCAACTCGGTCCTATGTTTATGTTTGAATTCATTACTTCATTATCCCAACTAATACATGCTGCAAGCAAAAATCGACATCTATCGTGGTTTTCCTAGGAAACTGCCTTGGTATGCATTTTGTTAGTTCAACTCAATTCTGATCAATTTTCTTCAAAGCTAGTCAAAATAAAATGTATCGAATGCTTCCGCAGAAGAGAAGTTCTTTATTGTGTTGCGGGGATGTTTCGTTATACTATTTTGGTATAAATATATATTTTTTTTAAATCTTGAATTAAAAACACTTTTTCAATGCTTTCTAATCAAAAGCATGAAATTCAGTCAATGTGCGTATTCAATCCTCAGATCCGATTCCAAAAATGTTTTTCCTTTCAATTTCGGAACAGCATATAAACTCATTCTAGTGGAAGTGATTCTTGAAGATAGGATGACGTGAACGTTAGCTATAGAAAATGAAACGAATATGCTCCCTGGCACGATTTACTCTACTCTCTGTTATATTGAAACGTTTGAGTCTGATAACCTCAGGCATTACTGCTTTGTTTGAGCCAATAGGAATATTTTCGGGTAGAACCTACGGCCAGATGTAAGAAAATGTTGGAATGCCTGAAACTTGAAGAGCTTCGGAGAATTTTCCACTAGAAGTCAAAATAAATAACAAAAGAAAACAAAATAATAGCAATTTGTTTTATATTTTCGTTATGTTTTAAGCTCTAAGTGAATAATAGTTAAAAACAATGTTTACAATATTTCCTTGTAGAATTTTGGAGACGTAAGGAGGTTTCAACAGGATTGAAAACTTTTCAATTGAAATCCCTATTCACTTACAATACACAATAAATACTGGAAAAGATTATCATTACCTCTACTATTAAGACTAAACAGTTTACGTTTTTGCTTTAATATATCAAATGTTCCTGTTCTCATAATTTTGCTTCGTGGAAACTGTTTTCATATGATCTAAATGTATAAGTACAACTTTATCTCATTATAAACAAATGTTAAAATACGAGAGGACAGAAAATATTGCTGAAATTAGTTGTTCTTTTTGTTCAAAAATATATATTGCTTAAAGAGTAAGTATTTAGAGGAAATTCAAAATTTTACCATTTATTTTTAATAAATAATCGTAAATTATTGGATTCTGAACATAACAACTATTAATATTTCCCAAAAGGGGTAAAATGCAAAACACGGCGTCATTAAGGTGAATCGCTATCTTATTTTGCGGTTTTAACTATCTTATGTTCGACTAAAATCGATTTAAGTACAAATTCGATACCATTAAATCAGCATTCAATTCCTTTAAAATCTTCAGTATTAAATATAGTCTGTTTTCTTTGATTTCAATTATAATGAGTTCCCGGAATTTTCGTTAAATTCCGGAGTATGTGAACAAATCGATATTAGCTGTAAAACATTGAAGTATTTGGAAATAATTCTATTATTTTTGAAATTGTTGCTAAATATTAAGAATGGCCTTCCAAGCGTACACATTCTATGAACTGGAAAAGAATTGGCTTGTTTGCTTCATGCTATATATAAAATTAACTTAACGACTTTTGTGAAACTTGAATTTGGAAACGCATATCTATTGTTCACATAGCCATTGACCAATTTCTCTTTATGAAAATTTGAAAAAAGAGCAAAAAACTTAAATTTCAACTTCGACTGGCATGTATCAGAAGTATATTTCCTCTTCCTCTTGATTTGAAGTAGCTGGTTTGTCGTTGGAACCAGTAGAAGACTGATTTGAGGGGTTCGGCCGGCTATTGCTCGACGAAATTGATTTTTTCACCATTGTCGGCGTTCCAATTGCGGTAGGTTGTGAGCTATTTGACGACATCATAGATACATTACCGTATTGCATTGTTTTGCCACTGTGGGATCCTTGTGTTGCTGACATCGGTAAAGGCGACACTGTTCCAGGGGTGGGTGTGGAGTGTTGTGATTGTAGTTGGTGGTGAAGTGGAAGGCCTACATCCGAGCTACGAACTCGATATCTTTCAGGAAGCTTGGGGTAAGTATTGGTGCTAAAAATTAGTAAGAATTTTAGTTCGAGAAGCTTAATAATGGCAATCTGAACCTTACCGTGTGGCAGGATTGCCTGACTGTTGAGGGACAGGTTGTTGAATTATCGCTGGACTGCTTCCAGTTCGTGAATGGTTTATATTTTGGTTCTGAAATAAAAAACAAACAAGTAAACAAATTTAACCAGTGAACTTTTTCTGTTAAATATCTTTTCCCACAAAATGTATAAAATCAAAAATCAATAGTAGATGAAATATCAGTCAACATTAACTAGGGGATGCAGAAATTGTGATATCTGAGAGTGGAAAAAATCAGGAATCAAAACGACTATTAAATTCAAAATGCAAAACGGGTTGAGAGAAGTGTCAGAAGAAATAGTTTAATTTAGTGGGAGAAGAATTCAGGCTAGGGCTATTGTACTATCATCGGAAACCGCCTGTTCAATGGAGAAGTCAAGTCACCTGTGGCGTTTGCAAACTTTTGCCAATCTCACCAAATTCTCTGGAGGCAGAGGAACGAAACCTTAAAGTCTCCTCCTCTTCACATTCATGCATATTGCCGAAGCCACAAATCCAGATGCCAAAAGCTGGCTCCCCATTATTATGGATCCAGACTCTTGGTGAGTCGGTCTGTTGACCTGCTCATTACCAGCAATGTTCGAGCTCCCTGGCATCCACATCAGGAATGTTTCGTTTGATCGGCCAAGTTTCAGCAGCAATCGATGCCAACTCTATAACAACAACCCTGCGCCCGATCCACGAAGAGATTATTAGGTCTGTAATTCTAAGAGACTTGTGATCATTTATCAACCAATCTTCTCTTTTGATGAATATGCCAGAATATATCTTTCCAAAGACTGGAGTGGAGTGCGATCACCGTGGATTTTCCTTCCTGATGAGCCTGTTGTCTAAAGCAAAGTGGCCAGTTAGCAATGCATGTATTCCTCACGAACCGATCTACTAATCTTTCTAGTCATTTGAGTAGAAAGGACGTTAGATTGATCGATCGTTTTGTCCGTGTAGGTGGGTTTCCTTGGTTTGGGAATAAAACTATCTTCACATGACGCTAGTTAATTGGAATATAAGCGTGCGCAAGGCATGCACCGTATACATTCCGAATATACATGCCCAGGGCATCCATTCCCTCTATTACTAGCGTGGGAATGATGCCATCCGGACCTGCAGATTTTTATCTATGGAACGAATTAAATGCCCATTTTACTAGCTCCATTCTGCTACTATTCCGGATGACTCAAGTGGTTAGAGCGTTGGGCTGTCGTAACGGAAGGTCACGCAAATTTCACTGGTGGCAGAGGGGTTTGTTATCATGACTGGATGTCGGATACCAGCCGACTCAGCTGCGAAGCTGTACCTGAGCCAAATCAGGCGAGCGCGAGCGCAATGTCAACCACATTGCTTGCTACATTGTACTGTAGTGTACCGTTATGGTCTTGAATGAAGTGTTCTAACAAACTTAAAGGCTTTGATCCAATATGAAATGTTGTACCGACGATTATTATTAGCGACGCGGCTTTGCATATCAGATGCTAGTTTCTCGATTAATGGCTGTATGCACCTGTCGGCATCGCGATGAGATTTTGGATGCCTGCGAAGTGCACTTCAAGCATGTGGTTTGCAGTTTCTTCATCGTTTTCTATGTACTTTCCACTATGTAAACGTAGATAACTCAGCTTCTGGCTACGTTCCTTGATAAAGGTCGGCAGCAACTTCGAGATTGCCTTAAGATTGTTAGTCTCTTCGGAAAAGCATCTCCATGATTATCGTTTACCCGATCTTATGCTCTTCGTTAGAGCTTTCTGCGCCTCTCTGTACCGATTCCAGCTAGCGGCGGGCTCATACTTCAGAGCACGATTAATGAACACCCTCCTCCCTCCTCTCCTCTGTTGCACCAAATTCGAGCTCCACAATGGTGTTTTACCCCTTTTGGCATCTTGAGTAGGTAACTTTTTTCGAAAGCTTTTCTCATGCTATTTATGATCATCTGGGTTGTTTTCCCGATTCCAACAATGGGTTTGATCGTAACTCGGGGGCTCAGTTCTATTTTATACGTCACCCAATCTGCTTTCCGTGAATTCGGAAATGGAGTAATTGGAGGTAGGTCCGTGCCCATTGAAAAATCGATGTTCATGTAATGAGAAGATATAACTGTGAATTCATTTTAAAATATCCCAAAAACGGGCACGAAATATTCTGAGGGAATACAATTCTTTCTTTCTTACTTCCGAGTTTCCAGTGGACTGGGATCCGAAATTCAATTACGATTTTTCATAATTGTGAAACGGTAGCTATCTGCAAACTTCGAAATCGCTACTACAGGCTAAATCCTGCCTCCACTCCACCCTCACCAGTAAGAGTGGAAGAAAGGGAAGTGCTGATGTGGATGTTACTGATCTATCGTGAACCTGGGAAAATTTCTAGCCGTGGGCAGCGAAAGGGTTTGCGAATGAATACAAAGCTCTTTGGGGATGAGAACATGGGGGTGGCTGCACCACTAGGTATGGTAATATCCAGAGAAATCGAACGCAATGAATCAGAATTTTTGGCGGCAGGTGACGACAAACTGGCAACCTCAGTGAAACCCACACTGGACGCAGCGAACTCTTCGGTAATCAGTAATGCGTCAAGAAGCATAAGACCAACATATCTGTGGTGAGCCTGCATTAGGCTCTATTTCCACGCTTCGCGTGGAGATGAGAACTGCGTCCCGGGAGATTGGCACGAAGTTGGACTTTACCATAGGAATACGAACACGGTAGAGGGGAAGAATAGGACGTATGCACAAGCTGCAGCCTAATCTTTTACCGTTGCCGTTGTAAAACGCCAGAGGGATCATTTACTAGTCGGGAGGAAGTACTTCTGAAAAAAACATATTGGCATCTGGACTGAACCCAAGGTTTAATAATCAAGGTTTTCGCGATGGGATTCGCCATTTGGAAAGTATCGATGAGCAGGTTTTAAAGTGGCCCTGACAGGCAATCTCAATTTTTAGTTCTAGCTTTCGATCCAAGTTCATCATTGTGGATGAGCAGAAAATATCAGATACTGGATATTTGAACTTCGGACAAAGGTAGAGGAAATCATTTGGATAATGGGTGAACAGAACCTGAACATTGATCTCGCAGATTGGAGGGTAAAGTTCATGAATGCCAAGAGGAACTAATCCGCAAAAGTGGAGTGTTTCACCTTAGTGTTCCAACTGGGCCAAAAGAGTTTGAAGTGCCCATAGAAAGTCACCATATGTGGCCCATGCTTTCCTGAGAAGATTGAAATTCAATTATATCAGGAAACTGTAGATCAGCATCTTTATTTTGAGAGGGAAAAACAATGATGGTCTTCCATTCATACAAAATACATCAAATTGCAGCATCCTCAGTGCGTTTATCAATAATGGATCTGCGCGGAGAATAGTGCTTACAGTGGCGGAACCCCGGAAGGGAGTTCGCACTGATGAAGAAGCACAGGACAAATTCTACCTTACAGTAACTTCTCCCACATCTTTCCGGAACAAGCGTAAGAAAGGAAAGCTAGAAACCTGAAGGGGTCTGGTTTGATGCCAGTTTATGGAATTGGATCTGAGAGAACCACACATTTCGAAAAACATTAAGATTGGTCAAATCAACCTGCAGCATATCAAAGCATCTTTTTAAGGTTTTGTGTGAAACAAAACCTTATTAGAATCGAGACGGTGTCTGTCTGTCTGTCTGTCACACCCGATTTATTCGGAAACGGCTCCACCGATTATCACAAAAATTGATGAGAGTATGTAATCTGGTGATCCCTTTACATGCAGTAAGTGGCGCCATCTTGTGTTAAGTTTAAGGGGGGGCTCCCCATACATGTGAATGGAGGGTGCAAATTTTTTTTTCGCAGAATGTAGGGTATCAAATGAAAGGTCTCAATTAGTACTTTTCGAATCTGGTTCAATATTTGATATTAGATGAAACATAGGGGAGTGAGGGTTCAAAATATGACCCCAAAAAGTGTAACAGGTCTCGTTCTCAGAACCCATCCAACCGAAAAATCTGAAAAAAATCACAGTGGTGCATCTCTACGAAATCTAGGCCTCAAAATATATCCGGTTCCGATATCTGCACAAATAAAGTTAATAATAGTATATTTCCACATTTTAGAAATTTACCCAGCACCCCCCCTTATGTTCATCCCAGAAGTACAAAATTTGGCATGCCTATAACGAAGAATATAATGCACAGTTTGGTCAAGTTTGAAGAAAATCCAACTATTACTAACAAAGTTATAGGGGGTGAAACTTTACAATTTTTTGTGAATTTCGTGCACTCTCCAACCTGCATGACGTCATCATCACATATCAATTCGTCAATACCACAACGAAATGAGCTCTTATGAATTGGGTCGCAGAGAATTATTTTGTTTTAGTTTTTTAGTTATTTGTCAGCCAGACATGTGTGTATGTAGGTATATAATAGATGCGTGCTAATGAACTTTGCGGGTAGTGCCTAATTCAAATAGATATAAGAAGTAAATCGGAAATATGGGTACGATCCATTTATATACGTGCATATATGTGTACAGTATCCGGTAATAGGCAGTTTGTTTGTTTAGGGTGAGCGCGATATCTATGGCTGTAATATGTACGTATGGCTCGTAGTTTGGAAAAATATGAAGGATTATGTTGGATTTGTAGCTACTTATATACGAACAGAAAAATGTGCGTTGAAGTTTCTCACATAAGATGAACACAAAACCTTTATACCCGAAGCGCGAGCTTCCGGTATTCCGACTTGTTTTCTACTGGCGACAAGACTGACAAAACTAGAGGACTGCCCTTATATTTTTAAGATGGAAGGACCATGTGTTTCATGGTTTGAATTAGGAGGTAGTTTGTTAGCCAAAGGTAATCTTTAGTGGGTTTCATTTAATAAAATCCGGGAGAAAGCCTGCATCCTGATGTTAACATTGCTAGAGGTAACCATGCTGAGACATTCTCTTTCCAGAAACTAGTTCTGGTCATCTTACAATACCCGATTAATGGCAAGAAAAAAATGTAATAGTTGCCTCTGCTTACTTATCCCATGATTTGTGCTTTCCGCCGACGCAAAAGCTACGATCTGATAGCGTTTGTAAAATTAAGCTGTCTTGAACTTTTAATTGTTTAGGATGCGAAAGTTCAATACATGTTTTGAGAGAGTAGCATGTGCAATCCTAAAAGAGAAAAGGTGTTTGATTTTACCGCTTCTGCTCATCTCATGCCCTTATTTTCGTGTGAAGTAGTTGACCTGACAATCTGCAGTTCAAAGATGTTAAGAGTTGATTGAAACTGGCGGCTGCTAGATGAAGTTTCACTATCAGGCCACCATTACTTCGAATTCTGTCAGACCATTGGAGACGAACAGACTGTTATACAAAGGAAAACGGCAAATTTAATGAACTTATAGGAAATAAAGTGCAGCTTTCTACGCGATTAAGGATTCCTTCAGTGATAGAAGACCAATTGCGAAAAGACTTGCTCTATTACCTGAGAGAAACGCGGTAAAATGGTGCCCTGGTAGAATCGAGAACTATAAAAATTTGATTTCCTTAGTGTTTACCGTTCTTGATTAGGCGACTTCTGGATCGTGCTTGCAACAGCAATAATAGTAAAGACTGGTGAAACTTCCAGAGCTAAATGAGGCCCGTAATATGCGTCAAGTGAAACTCTTTTAAGGGGTTATACCTAGTTAGAACTTTAAAGATCGATTTTTTTATTTGATTTTCGTAATGTAAATATATTTAAGTATACATGCAAAAAAATTCATACTGATTCGAACTGCTCTTGGAAGTAAACTATCCGGGGAAACAGGTTACAGAAATGAGAAGGAAAGAGTTGGCAGTTCCTGTAAACCTTTCAACGGAAAAGTATTACAAGGAAAATTAGAATTAGAGCGGTGGTTACAAATGAAAAAAAAACTGCTATACTAGCCTTTGAGCACTTCCTCCTGGTATGGATAGTATCCATCCAACGATGCTAAAGGAAGGTATAGAATACCCAGAGCGGCTTCTAAGAAATATTTTTCTACATGTGTGGCTTTGGGCTACATGGCTACCTCTTAAGCTTAAAGTAGATTTAATATCGAAGCCCGGGAAAGAAGACGCATGCTGAAGTGGATGTTAATGGTTCTAGATAAAAAACCTCTTTAGAACAAAAGGGCGAGTGTAAAAATGAAGCGAGCCTCAAAGCTTGCGGTCAATGCAGGCGGACTTTTGCCTCGATATGGGGACTTGGGGCTCATGCACTAATGTTGATATATTATATTATCATTACACTGATGTTCGCTTATGGGTTAAGGTGTTAAGGTGAAACAAAAGAGTTTTCACTGTAAGTTGGTCCCACTGCAAAGAGCTGCATGGCTGTGCATTACCGGTATCATGAGCACGACATTCGGTAATATTGGAGGAACAGAATTTAGTTGTTGTAATGTCTTCTGATTCTCGGATCTCCATAAATCTACTTGGTAGAAGATATGAAGTTATTCTTAAATGTAGAGGAAAGTGGGATGGCTGACTTCTGCGGCAGCATAATATTTAAAAAAGTTGAATGAATTCGTTCTTAAGTGAACTGATTTGTATAGTGAGAGGGAAATTATCGATGATTTACCCGATCAAGGTTTAAAATGATCATCTACCGAAGCCAGAGACAAGACAATCATCTGAATAGCACGTTGCATCGGGCTTACTACTTGCTCGGCCGAAAAAGAATCCCGGGTAGTCTGATGGCAATAAAACGAAGACTGATTACTTCTGGTTACGGATATCGCCCTGCAACGAAGAAACCTTTTTTTGAGCGACAGCCAAAAACATTTGCAGTGGGTCACAGATCGCACATGAATCACGGCTTTTTGAACGCCGTTTTTACTGATGAATCGTTTCTTTACCAAGGAATACTCACAAGATTGATGGTTGATACGCGGAAAACCACATACTCAGCGCAACATTGAACATCCAGATAAGGAGCACGTTTAGGGATGTTTCAGCGACATTGGCCGACAGCATGTGTAAATGTGTAGACTTGCAGGGAAACCGCGGCAGCAGTGTTTGCTGCTAGTATAACCCGCGTTAGCCTTACTGTTATGTTTGTCATATTAGCTTGCACACTAGTAAAGATATTCAATTACAAGCTCCGTTTCCGTCGGTTTATTTTTGCATTTACTAGTATTCCGCGAACAATCAATAGTACTTCGTCAACAATTTGTTTCCTTGCGCAAGTCCATTGCTGAGAAAGTGAAATACGCTGATTACAAAAACGAAAGGCATCAGTGATAAAATGCAACCCTGGTGGACTTCGTTTTGGACATCAGACTCTTCTGGGATTTTGCGTTGATTGCGAAATGGGGAAGTTTGGGTGATCTTGCTTTTTCCCGTGAAAACTTATATTATAATTGTGTACAGTTATTTGATGACCGTTAACATCAATTTAATGATAATACTAGAACTAGAACACGTCTTTGCCTTGCTTGATAGCTGCAAACTTCTGATTCGATACAAAATTCTCAAGCAAAACATGCTCAAATTACCGTGCAATTTCATGCATACATTCATTAATAAACATACCTTTTTGTCAGCCAATTTTAAGGGAAATATTTGTGTGATTCCGCCACTAGGATTAATTGGTGAATTATTTGAATTACTAGAAGTTGGTGCCTTGTCGGATTTTGTGCTGTAATAAGAAATATTTGTTTTTTTTTTTTTGTTTGGAAGGATAAAAGGAATTACATCATACGTACAAACAAATGAACAAATATAAAAAAATCAAGCACAAATGTGATCGATAAAATGGAAGAGAATAAATAGTAAACAGACAAACAAAATTGATTAACATTTTTGTGCACTTACCTCGACAATGATGACAATTTCATCGGTATTTGTTGTTTAACATTTGCCTGATTGACCTTTGGAGCGTTGGTTGCACTTAACAGATTTGCAGGGGGTGTTTTATTAACTGAAATTAGAATTCGAAAGCGATCGTTTGATTTTCTTTTCATTGGCTACACTCTTTTCTTCTTTCATATTAAGTGATTTACGGACATGTTTATACAGGAGCGATTTCTTGATAGCTGTGTCAATATTTGAAATCGAAAGTATTATTCTAAGTTTGCATTTCAAGTTAGTTGAGGACGTTTCCGAAACGATTGCATTATTTTCTAAAATAAAGTTAGTGAAAATATTCACTTACTGGATGCAGAACGCCATTTGTCATTGCGTTTGTCTGAAAGGGTTCCATGCAAATGATGATACTCGTCTGAGCTATGTGGATGATTATCAGTATCTGCATTTGGAGCTACATTGGCAATTGATAACGGGGTCTGGAGAATAAATTGGCTTTAGTAGGCGGATTGTGTGAAAAATTATAATAAGTTACTTACATTTGGGGAAAGAAGCAATCCTTGACTGTAAAGCATTTCCATTTTCTTATAAAGCTGTTCTCTCTGCTGCCGAATATCCTCTTGGTCGGCTTTATTCTGTTTTTCAATCGCTAATTGCGCATTGCGCTGTTCTTCTAAATCTTTTTCTTGCTGCTCTTTCTGTTTCAACCACGCTTGTTTCTCTTCTTGTAACTTGTCTTGCAAGTTTCTTAGTTCTTCCAGCTGATCGTTGTGCTTGTAGAGTGTTTTTGGGTTATCGCGGAAACTTGCAAGTTGAGTACGCAGATTGTTAATTGTTGTCATTTGTTGAGAAATTATACAAAGTAATGTGTGGAGATGGTGGGAGACTTGCAGCGCTGCATAATTATGATCTTTCAGGGAAATATTCTCAGATTGTGCTTTTAAACTGTTCTGATAAACAGATAAGGTATTCGAATTAGTATCACATTCTGAAGCTATTGAGTCTCGTTTATCAGTTCCTTGATAATAATGATTGTCTCTAGTTGGCATTGGTGCCATTGGCAATGTTGATAAGACTGCGTCTCGCCAAGGAATATTACTCTGCAAAACATAGTTTGGTAAATAGACTAACAATAGTTTCCTGTGCTAACGGTTGTATGGCTTATATTTTCGGGCACACATATCAGGGATATTTATAAAATAAGAAACTGCGAATACAAACCTTATTTCGACGCTCATCAAAACCACCAAAGGTTTCAGCGCGTTTCGGTAGAATTGGTGACGTGTAGCCCTCACTTTGCCGCTCACCAACAGAACTAAATGAACGTGAAACTGGAAGACCAGTAGCTGCAGTATACAAAGATGAAGCCAAATGGCCTATTTCCTATTGAAAATGAAAATATTATATCAAATAGGTAAAGTTTATTTTCTAAATGTGCGTCCAATAATGTAATAATCTAGCTTTCACTAACTGGAGGATTTAAATTAAATTTGAAGTAAATTCAGAACTCAAAGTAGTCCTATCTTTAGGCTAAGGTGAACACCATGAAATATACTAGACGTTTAGGGTAGGTTTGGTTCTTGGGGAACGATGGTGTCGCAACGAAGAGTCGCAGTTTAAGACTCACTGGCCTCAGAGGAACTTATATCGTAGACGGAAATCGACTCAATTATAAATGAGTACCCGAGTCAAATCAGGGTAGTAATCCGGGAAGAATACAATGTTAGCCACATTGTCTTCTGTCGTACTCTTAATGTTTAGAAATAAGAATTCTAATATGCTTCACAGTCCAAGCTCAAGCTGGAGTTTTGCACTCCATTTTTAAATGCAAGAGTGAAATGAGAGGAAAAAATGAATACTCAATTAGCCTCAGTCACTAGGGAACATGTGTAGTAAACTCGTGTGCATAGGTCAACAGTTAAGCTTTATCGGAAAGGGGAAACTTTTGAGCATTTTTTATATTCGATTCGGGTATATGTATCTACAATAAATAATTTAATTATTAATCAATTTAATTACTTAATATAAATTGAAACTCCATAAAATTATAGATCCATATTTGTATTCGTTATCGAATTAAATTCATATATTTATATCAGGCTGTTATCGCCTAATATTTATTGAATCGAAAGTTAGCAAATTAAGAAAATATCCAAATTTCAAAAATACACCATACTTTAAATCATAAACTCAAAAATGGAACCCACACCTGGAAAAATAATGTTTATCATAGAAAAATCGTCAACAATTGAGCAGCATGGATAATTTTCTAAAAAGTAGAAGGAGATGTAAGGCGCAACTTCTTATGAGTGGTGAGATCCGTCTAGACCATGAACGGATCTCCACCCAAATTATGTCAGGAAAATGTTAAAATCTATTTAGATATTTAGTAAAATTAATCTGGATCCATTATTTTGTGGAGATTGATAAAAATTATTTGAGTTGAAACTTTTCTCTTACCTGTACAGTATTTAATACTCTTTTCCATATTTCTACAGTATCACAGTAATTGTCAGTAATTAAGTCTTTATAAGTTCCGAAATTCGCTAGAAATTCTTCAGCATTCATACTGCTTGTTTCAGGTGCCCCTTTCATTTCATTCAGGAGGCTTAACTGTATGAGGATCTTCTCCTCGAGGATAATAGCTTGTTCAATGTCCTTCTGCCGCATTTTATCTGTAAGCATATGCATAAAATATAGTTTTGAAAATAAAAACTAAATTCTCGACGGATATAAATCAACTGTAGACATGCTGATTTTTGATTGGTGTTAACGGTGAAATTGATGTGTATACATATAAAATATGAACAACAGCACAATCCGTAAGCCAATTAACTCAAATTACTAAGTCTAGATAAAGGGATAACTACCCAAACGGAAGAGCAAAATCAGGTTCGAAAATGCTTTTTAAAAAATTATCTGGACGGTTGGTAGGTCTAATGTTATTGTTTGTTTTTTATTTCACCATTTAGGCTAATTTTGCTTAGACTATGCTTCAGTTTCATTACTTTTGTACAAAACCATTTCGACCAAATTAGAATCTAAACGTCAGCATTATATCGAATTTCCACGTAGGCAACACAATCACAATCAACAGTTAGTAAAGCAAAAGTAAACCAGTCGATTCGAAGGATATACGTATTGTATTTGACTCCTATCAATATTAACTACAATATCAGAAAAGTATATTGAAGTAGAAAACTAATAAATTGAAAAGCTCCGTTAGCGGCGTTATTTATCTAAGGCCGGACTCTTCTCATAAACGATTAAAAGGAGGGTATAAGGTTTTTTTTTACAAAATGAGGAGGGTGGGGGTATTAAATGAGAAAGTGAAACATTGGGGAGTGGGGGTTCATAACACTATCCAACCGAAAAATCCGAGAAAAATCAAAACAGTGCTTCTGTATGAAATAAAAAAACCATCTCTCTGCTCAAATGAAGTTAATAATGGCATATCATAGTTTGGAAATTTATCCAAACCACCCCCCTAAAATCAACCTAACAATATAAAATAATATAAAATAAAAACATCTTCATTGACATCCTCGAAAGACTAGAGGTGCACAGGATACCTGAAGAAAACAAGTCGACTTTGGGTATAAAGGTTTAGCGCTCATCTTGTATGAGAAACTTTTTATGTACGTTTTTCCATTCGTACATAGCTGAAAATTCAAAATAGTCCTCATATGCTGGGTTGGGGAAAAAGTAATGTCGTATTTGTGATCGAATTTTAACGCTTTATTTAACATACTTAGAATTATCGGATTTACGTCAAATATGCGCCGTTTTGTTCGCAAACTTGTTGCCACTTAGAAGACAACTCCATTATCCCCCTCTTATAACCACCCCCCCCCCCCCTCTCCTTATTTGCGAAAAACTCAGACAGCCACTTTTCGCAAACCTCTTTTGAGGGGAACTTAGTAGCACCAAGAGCGTTTTGCATGGATCGGAAGAGATGGTAATCATTTGTTGCCAGGTCCCGACTATACGGTGGGTGCGATAGGACATCCCATCTGGGTCATCAAAGATGTGTGAGGCCGAGCGTTGTCCTGGTGGAACAGAACACCATTCCTATTGACCAATCCGCGGTTCTGATCAATTGCCTGCTTCAAACGGTCGAGTTGCTCACAGTAGAAGCCCGAATTGAGGGTCTGGCCATAGTTGAGCAGCTCATAGTGGATGACTCCCTTCCAATCCCACCAAACACACAGCAAAACCTTCCTGGCTGTCAATCCGGGCTTGGCGATGGTTTTGGCCGGCTCGCCGCGCTTCGACCACAATTTTTTCGATTGAGATTTTCATACGTGATCCACTTTTCATCACCAGTCACCATCCGCTTCAAAAATGGATTGAATTCGTTCCGTTTCAGCACTGCATCGCAGGCGTTGATTCGACCCAAGAGATTTTTTTCCGTCAACTCGTGTGGCACCCAAACGTCCAGCTTTTTTTGGGATCTAAAGGGTTTTATGGTCCTTACCCGGTTCCTGGCCAATCGAGCGAATGCTCACATGCCGGTCTACTTGGATGATTTCGACGATTTTATCGGTTTCTACGACGATTGGCCTACCAGCACGGGGTGTATCTTCGACATCCACTACACCAGAACGAAATCGATTGAACCAACGCTGTGCTGCGCGAATTGGTACAGTATCGGGGCGACAAACTTCACAAATTTTTTAGGTCGCCTTCGTTGCATTTTTACCTCTCAGGTAGTAAAAATGTAAAATAGGACGAATTTCTTCCTTGGTGGACTGCAGCTTTGACGCGCTATAACTTGAGACTGAAACGTACGATCATAAAACTGTCAAAGAGACACCTGTAGCCCAGATTGTCGCCGTATAGTACGACCCGGTGCGATAAGTACAACACAAGACATGTTTAAGTGTCGCCATCTATTGACAAAATACGACATTACTTTTTCCCCAACCTAATTTATTTCCAAACTGGAAAATATACACATATTAACGTCATAAATATTGCTCATCCTAAACATACAAATGCATTCTACTACCGCATGATGCATACAAATGTATATATGCATGAACTCCTCGCGCAAATTGAATTGAATTCCGCTGGTGAAATATACATACCCATGTACATACATCTATTTGATTTGGGCACTACTTGGAACACTATTAGTGTATACACACCTGCCTCGACTAATTGATGCCGATATAGAGATAACTAAAAAAAAGTTCGAAAATATTCACTTACTTCCTGCTGTTGAGATGAGCCCGCTTTACATCAAGATGACGTCATATACGTCTTAGAGTCTAATCGATCCATATAAAATAAAAAACCTTTACGCTCTATAACATTGTTAATAGTAGACGAACTTCCTTCAAACTTCTCATTTTGTTTGTTCCACATAAAACCTTAATAAAAAATAAAAAAAGTGATACGGGGCAAAAATCTCTTATCTCAGAATTCTCATCTTGCTCATTCAACGTTTAACCATTGTGATCTCACGATATCCACCAACCCAGCATACACTATTCACCAAACTAATCCTCAGTGGTCTGAGCATTTGATAATCTTATTAGGATTAGGCGATATCACCCGCAAATAAAAACAGTGACTCGATGCGAATCCGAATTGATCACTACGCGCATGCTTTTTATGTTTTGTCTCGAGAAACAGAGGCCGATACACAATTAACTAGGAAAAGCTAAAATGGTCAAAAGAACCACACGGCCCTTCGTATACATATATAGGCTCACAGTTTCTCAGACAGTTCACTTTATTGTGGCGTTGATGTATATCGCTATATAGGACATATGCTATGTATGATGTCTTCCGGGACAACCACAAGTTGAAAATTAAAAACATTTCATCATTTTTTAAAGTTTTGTGTAAAACAAAACCTTATTAAAATGGGTTTGTCTGTCTGTCATAGGTACTTTTCTCCAAAATGTGTGGAATGATCCGAACGAAATTTGGTGGACATATGGGAAGTATGAAATGCCACGCAGACAGTGAATGTCATAAATTTCGGTGGAGTTTAACATGTACTACATGCAAAGCGCGGATGTAAAAATTGTTTTCACCGCATATAGTCATGTGGGATATCAACTGAGAGGTCTCGGTTAGTACTTTCCGAAACTGATATTGGCGTGAATTGTTAAGTGCATGAGTAAGGAGTCTAAATGTGTTTATATAAAGTGAAACAAGACTCATTTCCCGAAACTACCCAATCCTAAAATATAAACAAGTCGAGAAACCGGAAGCTGCATGCTTCAGGTATAAAAGATTTTGTGTATTTCTTATATAAAGTATGTAATATATGCATATATTATGTGAGAGTATCCACTTCCGAGTGGTATTGACATCCACAGTCTTGAATTTGTAAAGAAACGACAACTTAGACGTATTATAACTTTGTTAGTAATAGTGCGATTTCCACCAAACTTGGTACGATCATGCTACTACTGCAGCCTACATTACTGCAAAATTTGGGCTGCACATTAATGAAGGCAAGACGAAGTACATGGTGGTAACGTCAGCGCCAAAACCGAAAGAACGAACAACAACGAATCGCACTGGTCAAACGAAAGCAATGAAGATAGGAGACTACCACTTTGAGGCCGTTGAAAATTTATCTTATCTAGGGTCGAAAATCACAACCGATAACAGCTATGACGATGAAATCCGCGCACGATTGTTGGCTGCCAACAGAGCCTATTTCAGCTTACAACAAGTCGGGAAACCGGAAGCTGGGCGCTTCAGGTATGAAAGGTTTTGTTTGCTTTTTCTATGAGTGTATTTAAGCGTAGAACTATCCGATTTGTACATAGCCCGTTATGTATATGCATTTAGCATGTCTGACTACCCACTTTAGTGTGATATTGATATTCAGTTGCAGTAAATTTACACGGTAAAGTCAACTTTGAGCTACTATAACTTTGTTACTAATAGTATGATTTTGATCAAAATGCTTCATTTTATATTTGATATACTACTAACTTTTATAACTCTGGGATACACTTAAGGAGGGTTTTACTCAATTTCTCCAAAAATATGGTAATATACTATTATTAACTTAATTTGAACGGATATCGATATGGAGAGTATTTTGAGGCCTGGGCACCATATAGAGGCAGCTTCATGATTTTTTTCAGATTTTTCGGTTGGGTAGTTTCGGAGAATGGGTCCGTTAAAGAAATCATCCCTTTCCACCCCTCCTACTTCCCGCCTTTCTAATAAATATCAAAACTAAGACTGGCTTCGAAAAGTGCTAACCGAGACCTTTCTTTTGATACCCCACATGACTACATTCGGTGAAAAACATTTTTACACCCCCCTTTTACATGTACGGGGACCCCCCTAAATCTCAACGTAGAAGGATATCACTCACTGCATGTCTGAGGATCCACAGTTCCAAATTTCTCACCAAATTTCGTGCTAATCGGTATAGCCATTTCTGAGAAAAGTGCGTGCGACAGACAGACATACAGATACGAAGTGCCCAAACATGAGGCATTTAAGGCACTTCTTCAGTGAAATTTGTTCTCTTAAACGGCAGACAACCGATCCAATTCGAACCCTTCGGGCAGCCAACAACATCTGTGCTGCCTCCGCTGGTACTCGTATTGTGGCCGTTTGAGTACCTCCTCGATGAGTTCTTTCAACTTGAATTGCTCCTTCAGAGCAGTACAAATTTCTTCTTTCGATATTACTTCATCGAGATCCTTACATTGTATATAGATCTCATGGTTTTGGGCACGCCCTGGGGCATTCTTCCCAAGTGAGTTTTTCACTTGAGTGCGAAAGTCATCAGTTTCGCCCACGCTGGATCTTTTCAGCTCGAACATGAGATCCCCTTTCTGGGTTCTTCGGATTCTGGTTACATTTCCGTTCAGATCTTTTAGGTCGGGATTAGCTTTGACCTTTTTGAGTATCTCCGCGTAGGACAGATTGCCCTTACTGGAGATAACAATTGCATCTGGACGAGTTCGCACTTTTGTTTTTCGTTCCGCTTTTTGTTGGTAACTTTAGTCCATCCATCGTTTTCACTCGACTTGGCTTCGCAACGTTGGTCGAGTTTCCTAGATTCGCTGTATGTTTTCCTCACGATTTTTGTCGTCCAAGAATCTGCCTTCAGTTCATCTTTGTTTGGTGTTGTTATTGGTGTTCTTGGCAAGGTCGTACTTCACTTGAACACCTCCTTCTCCAGATCCAAATCACTTGTAACATTATATGCCAAGGTGGCCAAGTTGTCCACCACCGAGGCACTGCAGTCGAGGGATATCGACCCGCTTGCTCACTCCCAAAAGCCGCCGGTACTGGGGCTCCGAGCCCGAGATGAGCAAACACTAGCCCACGCACAGTCAGAAAAGAAAAGTGCATGAACACATATTTACACATCAATAGGTATGCCCCAATCCGCCAGCTGAGGTCGCGCCTGATGGAAAATCTAGCCACTCCTCACAGGTTTTGCAAACAAAACCTTAAAAACGATTTCGCTTGAAACGTCTCACCATAGGGTCAAAGCTCTTACTGTACAAGACTACTTGCCAGTCCTTATGCATTCCTTGGAGGCTTGGGTTCTTAGCAAAAAAAATGCGAACCTTTGGCCACGTCCGAGAGAAGAATCTTCCGAAGAATTTTCGGCCCCCTACATGATGGTGGACGATTCTGTAGCCTACATAACAACGAAATCTATGAGCGATATCATGACCGTCTGGTTGTGGACAAAATCCGGCTCAACAGGTTACGGTGGGCGGGTCACTTAATCCGTATGGATGAGGATGATCCAGCCTGGAAAATCTATAAGGGCAATATTTATAAGAAGACGAGGCATACCCTGCCTGAGATGGAGCGATGGCGTAGATCAGGACGCCAAATAGCTTTTAGGGATATCGAATTGGCGCACTTCGGCGCAAAACCGGGGTGTCTGGACATTCGAGTGAAATATTAAAAATTCAGTCAAGAAGAATCAACCTTTTTCTTAGTGAGTTTTGTATTAAATTCAATGACGATAACTACAGCGGTTTCCGAGTAAATCTCGCGTGACAGACAGACAGACAGATATTCAAAAGAAACGATGGGAAAATTGTAACATAAATATCAGATATCATAGAATGCTCAAGAAAAGGGTAATCAAAGCACTTCATAAGACTTCCAAGCCAATATAAGTACATAGAAGAAAGCGGAAAACGATTACAAGATTCAATTTGAGGCGTGCATCCAAAAGCAGGCATTATCTGATTTAAAAATAGGTCCTGGTGTTATAGTTACAGTTATAACTCGTACCATGTAGATCCGATTTGAAGAAATGAGTTGGGGTTGGAAGAGCTGCAAGGAAGGCAGCCTTTTTGAGAAAAAGTACCTTAAGGAAAGGTTGAAATTCGTCCATAAACACATTCTAGGCACAGATAGGGAAAACGTGTTTCGATTCAACGAAACCAAAATAATTTTGTTTGGATCAGACAGAAAACACTATTTTCCGCATCCTAAAGGTAAGGACTAAAAGTGCACCATTAGGTAAAGTATCTAGGCGAATCAATCATTATTTTGGCGTTATTTTTCCATTGCTGATGTTGGTTTTCTCTGCTATATACATATACTGAAGACTAACTACACACCCTGAGTACGTTATGTCGAGGAGAAAATGCCAATAAAGGTCCTATTTGTGGAATGGCAAGTTTCCAGACCTTACCCTCATAAAATACTTATAGGGTTTTTTTTAATTGTTTGTGGGAACTCATAGATATAAAAACAAGGGTGAACTCTGGTAAAAAGTGCAGGAATCAATATGCACCATCGCCGCAGATCTTCTCATTTTAAGCACTTCTTGATACCTCCCAGATGAAATACAGTTTAAATTCAATGGAGTTGTGAATAAATACTTATTTTATGTTTAAAGTGCAGGAACAGCAGCTTGTCCCTCTTTTTTCCCACACTGAATTTTATACATTTTGCATTTGTTAAGTTTATGTTTATAACAAGAATTGAACTGAGGAATACATTTAAATATCTGACTAAAAGTCAATAAATGCTAAATACTGAGTTAAATTTACTTGGCCTTATTATTTTTTCCACCACTAGATATATCTTTGGAGAATTTGGAGAAATATGAAGAAATATTTTGATTTACTAGCTACATGCGAATAGAAAAACTTGCATAAAGAGATCCCGGCAGTCCGACTTGCTTACCTAATCAACAGTAAAACAGATCTAGATAGGGTATGTTTGGATCTAAGCATGGAAATGTGCGAGAGCCATGGTTTGCCTATATAGTTTTGATTTTTAAGCCAGGAGAGTTGCAAAAAATGTCTCAATCGATAAGCGGAAAAACTGAGGTTTAATTGAAATCACAGTGTCAGCAGCAGTGTTGCCGGAAGCGAAAAACTGTGAGAAAAATCCTTATTTTGTAATATGTTAAATGGAAATTCAGAAAAGGGCATATACTCTTTCATCAAATAGAAGAGAAATAAATTCTGAAACTTTATACAGCTCTTTAAAAAATCAAATTTTGTATCAATATTTTGAAGAATCAAAATCTGTATCACAACTCATACGGTCAAACATTTTCCTAAAATAATTCCAATCGTTTTCGATTCTCTATGGTTAAAAGAAAGTTGGTATAAGAGCGAAAAAGTATGCGTCAAGCAGTTTTGGGCATATTTGTATTCGTAAATACGAATACGAATGCATTCGTATTCGAGAAGTGAATACCTCGATATTTACACAAGCGAATACGAATACGGCTGTATTCTCACGTCCGCAAGTGAATACAAACATATTCGTATTTACGAGTACGAATACGAGTTCTGTTGGATTAATACGAATATTTCCAGGTGCGAATACGATTTTTTTGTGTTGACATGTGAGCATTTTGCCTGGATAGCGAATGTTATCGCTTTAGTGATCTGATCGTGTTGTACGTATGTACGGTGGAGTCGGGCTTAATCTGCAATAAGAAAATTTAAAAGCCGTTGCAGGTGGAGACATTTGCCTGTCTAATTTCTCATACAGGCGCAGACATTTACCTGACAAAAGCACAGAAGAAGAAGAATATGTTATGTCTTCGCTTTCAAGAGCTTTTTCTTACCAAGCAATTCTTCATGCTTAAAATATCTTTCGAGTTTATATGTATGTATGTATATACGTATACAAATGTGCCCAACACTGGAATGGAGCCACACTTCTTTGAATACCTAATATAGCAACAATTTTTTGTGGATTTTTTTATTTTATTTTTTAATTTCGCTCAGGGCATAAATGAGGCAGCGTCTAATGAGTTGTCTTCCGTCTGGTATGAAGTCGTAAACCGTTTTCACATCTAAGTTTTTGATCACATGAGTGCCAAGCCCGAAAGGAGGAGTCCGTGGACCAAAACAAATGGGAGTAAATTGCTCTCCATTTGGTCCAGTCCGATATCGAATGGATGCGAAACTATGATCCCTTGATCCTTAAAAAAAATTCAAATATTTCTTCATATATTTCAATTACAGTAAAAGAAATTGGAGGTTTCGTGTTTGGTAAAACGCAAATCTGAATTGAAAAGTTTGCAATTTATTATCGTCACAATATGCGTTTATGAATTTGAAGTCACGCAGAAATGGCACCGAAGACAGCGTAATAATAAGAACTGAACTATTCTTCATATACAATCTACAAAACTAGAAAATATAATAATCACATACTAAGCCCATTATGTTTCATTTCATAGAAAAATAAACGTACAGAAACAGGTAGAGATAAAGATAATGCGGCTGCAAACATACAAGCGACACTCAGTCATCCAATACTTACAAAACGATGAAGTAGATGAATGAAAAAATGTTTGTTATCAGAAAAACTGATAAGATAATCAACGAAACACTGAGAAATTGTCGAAAAATGACTCAGTCACGTAATAGAATTTAGTCCAATAATTATTTCATCCAACTACTAATTCGAACAAAATCATATTGTTGTTGAAACTGATCAAATTTAAGGCTAAACTATGCAAATTGTGATTTCTTTGAGCTGGGATATAATGTAACTAAATCTGTGAAAATGGTGAAAGAGTATCTAATATTCCTAATATGTGCTGTGTGGTTAGTTGATAGCAGTTCAGGTGATGATAAACTTATGTGCCCGAAATATTGCAATTGTGATTTATATGAAAATTATAACCGCGCAGATTGCAGGTAAAATTCAATCGATACGGACGTTTTAGGATATACTAAAACGATATTGAAATTTAAATTTCCAGTAATCGAAAGCTGATCAGTTCAATTATCGACATACCGATCACAGCGGAAATATTGGATTTGAGCTATAATGACATCAATTTTTTGGAAGACAAGAGTTTTAAGGTTGGTGTTTGTTTGCTAAATTCTTCTCAATCGGATTATTATTAAAAAGCATGTGTATAGTTTCAACTCATTGGTTTGACCAATAAGTTAAATAGCACCTTAATGTCTGTATCATTTAGCATCACACGGAGTTTCAAAAAATGAGTTGCAATTTCGATCCAATTGAAAAAGGTAGAATCCTCATAACTCGAAAAAAATAATTTCTCTTCTTAAATTATAGGATCTAAAATACCTCATGAACTTAACGATCTCAAACAATGGAATACACACAATATACCTTGATGCTTTCTACGATCTACTTGAATTGCAGTTTATCGATTTGTCATACAATCGGTTGGAATATTTCGACCCACGAATTTTCGAAAACAATCGAAAGCTATTGGGTGTAAATTTGGATGGAAATAAATTCATGTCGCTGCCTAATGAACCATTCATCATAAACCCCTCATTGCAATTTCTTAGTCTTCATAAGGCGCAAATAATGCAAACAACTGACTCACAGTTCACAAAGATGCCACTTCTTAGCAAATTGGATTTGTCGGACAACTTGATGATTACTTTAAAAGTTGCTACCTTCATCCGGTTAGGTCAACTGAAATATTTAAATGTTCTAAACAACCGTTGGACTACATGTCACAATGATTTGAAGTCAACAGTTGAGTATTTGCGAGCAAAACAGGTTGAAGTGAGGATAAATGTTTGCAGCAAGAAATTCGGCGAGAAGAAGTTTGAGAAAATGATGATGGCTCCAGTTGAAGAAGATATCGAAACAAATGCAAAATCCGATACTGAGAAGGATATCAGTTTGGTATGGAAGAATTCTACGATCTTGAACCTGACAAACAACTTCAAATGTGACGTCGAAAATCTGGATACAATATGCACTTTATATGAATCATGCAATATAAAGTATAATAAATTACTAAGTGACCAAGCAATCATTCATTATCGTTCAAATTGGATTGATCACAATGACAGGGTTTATGTAGCCTTATATTCCGGGCTTTTTTTGGGTTTCTTCGTAACAAGTTCCGTAGTTTATGTTATATATTTGATATGTGGCTCGAGGTACTGGAAAAAGCGCCGATTACAACGCAAGTTAGCACAACGAAGAAGTATGTTAAAGAAAAATACTCGCTTCAAATTATTAGTATCAAATGTACTATTCTCGCTTGTAATTTTTGTTGTGTCTTTTGTGATGTATTCATATTTGTTCATTATATATCTTAATTTGTTATTTGATTGAATGTTTGCTGACGTTTTTCATTCAACAAATTATGGTAGAATGTTTAATGAGTCCCAACTTTCGTGTTCGATTAGCTAACGTTTCAACCGTAAATGCCAATTAAATACAACTTTGCAATAGCTACAATATTTTAATAACGTCTACTTATAGTTTCGATAAAGTATATATATTTTTAGGACAGACTCCACCTTGCCAGAGTTCTCGAGATCACCAAATTATAGTGACAAGGCCAGTTCGCCTTGTCCGGTGTCCACCAAGGCCACCACAACCTCAGCCAACACGACACGCAATAAATAGAGCACATCAACGTGAATTTCTATTAGCTAGACTTTTTGAGCGTCCTGAAAGGCATCGATACATTCACCGTCATAGTAGCTTGAATAATAGAGCACGAACGGCAACTAATTCGGAGAATTTGGATACAGAGCGGCTAATTCGACCGAGTCCTACCGAGGATGATACTGTGTCGCCTATTGCTTTAGCTGCCCAGGAACCCTCAATCGCGGCTATACCGATTCTCCAAAACGAACCTATGATTGAAAATCTAGCAGATATAACAGTAACCACAGCAAATGGAGCAGAACATGAAGAATTGGATACCCATACTACGACAATAGCAAGGGCGGAGACACCACCTCCTCCTTATAGTGAAATCGTCAAAGATTAATTACAGATTATTTTCAAGACTTCTAGTTCATACGACCTCATTTGTAAACATATTTCTTAACGAAAATTCAATATACATGACAAGTACCTTCTATTTTCAAAAAAACTTGCTACTGACATGAAAAAACCCCGAAGAGTGGATATCTGGATTTTTGCCTAAAATAAATCTTTCTTAGTATCCGCAGAAGCAATAGGCCTAGACCTTCCTGAACTTGAAGCATAGTCATAACGATTGATTTATTTTAACATGTGATATTAGTAGTATTATTGGCATTCCCAAGCAATTTCAAAGACTTTATTTCGGGAATATATCTATGGGCCAACTACCATGCAAAAATTCTACGTTGAACTTAAATGAATGTAAATGATAAATAGTGCAACCACTACCCAATCAAAATCAAATTTATAGAAAGTTTGACTCTCCATTTGACTCCTAGACAACGCTATCAGTAATAACTACTAAAGGACTCAATATATATTCATGATTAGCTTACCTTCTAATTCACTATTTCCCATTGCTTAAGCAAATGATAAGGTTTATCAATTTTATTTACTTATTCTTTTTGTATGATTGATTTATTCAATGCTATGTACTAAAAACTAATTATTTACAAAAATCAAATAAAGACAAGAAAAAATTTGTATTTAGTATTTCAAAGCGACGACGTTGCATAAAGCAATGGGGCGTTTTTACATGGTTTCATATGGAAATTTTCAATTATTCAACACGTCACCGTTTGTTATTCAATATTTGTATGAAAATAGTTTTAGGCAATATGAATGACATCGTTGAAAGGGTGGTACTATTTTTTCTTTATGAAGACCGAAGTTACTCTTTAAAAGCTTTCAAATCGATCAATAGCTAGGTGATGTCAAATTTAGGTGGAATGTCTAATTAACAAAATCTATTCTCATATTCCATCGATCAAATCATGTCATTTATGTCGCCAAAAGTTTGCTGCATATGAAAGTAAATAATACTCACAAATAAGCTCCCTCATAGTCGCCTGTTTGGCGTCAATCAACCTTTGCTTCTCTTCAGCGGTTAAATCATCAGTTTCATGCTCATCATCAATAGGACATTCCAGAACTGCGGCCCTGTAAACCAAACGGAGAAAAGAAGAGTTTCTTTGTTAAAGCACTTTTTCCCTACGTGTTGAATTCGTTTTCGGATTTTCCAGACTACTTCACAATGTCTGAATATGTATTTTCATCTAATTTTCAACCTGAGTAAAACGACATACCTTATCGATTGAATCCACACATTTTTATCCTTTGGATTTTGTACTTTCAGTTCATACATTTCAGGGTAAGCAGGATTGGATGAAATAATATAAATGCCACGCGATTCAGTTCCGGCTTTTTCACGTATCAACAGTTTTTGTAATGAAACGACACCAGCCTGCAAAAATATAACCACACATATATTTAAAGGAAACTAATTCCCAGCTCTCATCTAATTCTTACCTTATTTTCCGGTGTAAAAAAAGTATATTTATTATGAGAACTTTCTTGAAGGAAAAATAAACAATCTGTTAAGACTACAACCAAAACATTTTGCATTTTTGATCGCCCTTGCATTAGAGTTGCATAACCTTCGAACCTATTTGTGAATTAGGGTGATTAGTAGCGCCTAGATAATCATCATGTTTGCAATACTAACTTTAGTTTCCTGTTTGCCCATAGATCCGATTTCCTAAATTGCTTATTTTTATAGATTGCAAATGATTTAACGTCGATACATTTGAAAATCTCCAATTGACGGTCTTCTTTCTCTTTCTCGGCAACTCGGGCGTCGACGTCTACTAAAATTCCCTTCACTAAAGCCATCGCCTTTTGTAATTTTTCATGTTCGAATTTATCTTCACGAGAGCTTTTGAGCAACGGATCTATCAACAGCGGATATTTTGTAAGACGCTATAAAGAATTGAAAATTATAGAAATTTTAGAAGCCAAATAACACAATGTTAATGTTTGAGTTTCCCTGACGCAAAGGCTATTTTTACTTGGTTCAAATATAAAAACTCCTGAAATATACCGCTCAGAAGACAACAAAAATAGTTACGCGCTTATTTTCTAATTGTTATTTCGGGTGAATATTCTATTTTAGTGTTCTTTCATCTCGATATAATACCACCAAATACTTTCATGGAGTGTGTTTACAGCTTCAGAAAAAGAATTCTAATTAATGTGTACATTGTTCAATTTGCATACTTACTTGCGTAACAAATAAAATGCACTCTGGTATTCCTTTCTTCTTCAACAAAGGATTTTGTTGGCAATGTTTATACCACTCAGCAAATGTCTGATCGTCTGTCATATACATCTTAAATGTATCAAGAGCCGATCGGTGGTTTGAACAAAATTCACCTGGAAATAACGCAGATAAACATAATATGATTGTTTACTCTTTTCTGGAAATTTTCAACTTTATCAACGGTGGAATTTTTTTGTAACTTTTTTTCAGTGAGAACTAAATTGCAGGAACATAATGTGCCTAGTCTTTCTTCTTGTTTGCATGATTGTAGTAATATGCAAACAGAATTTAAAGGATTTTATATTTGAGTGATTCTAAGAAAACGTATTGCTTACAAAAAAAATCATTACTCATATCTTAAAATATATGAGGTATCACGGGAATCCGTCGATGTAAACAAATCTTAAAAACTTAGACACGACACTCGGAAAAATGATAAAATGCTACACAATGCACATAAAATTAAGTTCCGTGTCATCGCACGATTACGCAACATTCAGAAAGGTATAAATGCATTGCAAACTGCCATTCTTACATAGTTGAGCGTGACGTTCCAAAATGAAAAAGTACAAGTTATTATTTATACTTTGTTTTATTTTACTGTTAATAGGTGGTAAGTTATTGTGAATCGCACTATCAATTGAAAGCATGTTCAATTTCATACATTCGCAGACTCACTGGTGAAAGCAGTGCCAAGTAGCACAGGGGGTAGGCCGATTATCAGTGGTAGTATGTTTGGAAAATAGAGCCCTGATTCGATGTATTTCAAACACACAAAGATACAAATTTTTATAAATCGTTCCTATAGTTTCATCTACCGTTTTTCTTTTTGATCATGTTCATGTGTATTCAATTAAGTAATCATACAATAATATTGCTCCTTTATTAGTGGACGCCAATTAAGTTTAAAATGATTTAAGAAATAATTCTACACCTCTGGAAAAAATATACAATAAATGAAACTTTCCACAACGAACCCAGTGTCACATTAAAATAAAGTTCGCATAACAGGTAAAAAAATATCTTTTTTTTAAATCCAATATTTTGGAAGGCGGACTATAATGGAGAACTAATAGAAATGGAGTTATGTATTTACAGCTCTATTCAGGGTGATTTGCATTGTAAAGGTTTGAGGGTTAATGAGGACAAAACGAAACTCACGACTCAAAAATGGGGTAGTAAGAAAGTGACATCAACCCCGACTCTGGAGAATGATAACATTGAATGGGTAGATATGTATGTATATTTGGTGCGCAAATGAGGACCGACGGTAATGGAGTGAATGCAAAAGAGCTAAAATAAGGTCTTTCTCTCGATCCTCCTGACATTGAAATCGAGAAATGTGCATAAGTAAAACAAACAAACAAACTTCATGGGATGCGAAACGTGGATTCTAAAAAAGGCACTGAAAAGCAAAAGCAACAAAATTGAATACTTCGCTGCATATGTGGACCAGTGCGAAATGGACCAAATTGGAGAATCCGGTATAATCAAGCTATACATCTATGACTATTTAGTAGCATCTATGGTAATAAAATGAGTGGTCACATAAAGCACATGAATACAACAATTCCCAAATCTCCATCGGAGAGGAAAGGGCGGCGATCACCGGGGAAAGTACGAAACCGTGTTTTCTGTGGTTGCCGCAGACCCCTATGTGGGGCAAGCGCTATCGATTTTTGGTAATGTGTTTTAGTTGCCTCCGAGAAGCCTCCACTTCTCTTTCACTGTTCTATGCCACGCAGTTCTAGAGCGACACACTCATCGGCCATTATGTCTTATGTATAATAGTATGATAGATTCCATTGCATGACATAGTCCGGACTTGTCGCCCTTCCTCTATGTATTACCTACTCACTATCATTTTTGCTTTCTGATTAACATGTCCTAGTTCGTACGCGAACTAAGTTCTCTATTAGTAGTTGTATTAGGCTAAAATAAACCGATAAAACGACGTAGGTATCAATTGATGGGAGTTTGGAACTTTGGAATAACAGTGATGTCAACGTTGAGTGTTGAGTTGTATCAAGTCTGTATAGAGATCAGCGAGGCAGCAGCTTCACCAGATTTGAGCGCGATGATTAGTGTTTCCTGTTCACTCCTTGGTTAAATATAGGGTATCCACACACTAAGATGATGCTTCAGTTTCACTATGATGATACTTAGCCCTGTGCAAGTGATAAGCTCACAGCAGCGAGCCAAACACAAGACGAACACAGACACCAATGACGACTGGAATTCGGTACCAGAGCAGCAAGATTGGAAGACTGACGCTCAATTCTCTCAACAATCACGCCGTCAAACTGAGCGCGATGGTGACACATATAATTTCGCTCCTATTTGGAAGAACAATTTGTATCCGCATGATACTTTAGTTGCTTATATATTTTATTATATCATATTATTTTAATTAATGGATATAAACTTAAATCAATTAAATCTAATTGTGCAAACATTAATTCAATTTATTTTGGGTTCATCCAAAGCAAACGACTGACTATTATAAATTCGTTTATATTTTCTAAAAATTATTAATAATAACGATGCATGGGCGGCAGCTGGCTATAGACTTCATAATCATATTCAATTATTAATTGTTTCAATCTAAATTAGTTGTCAAGGCCTACTACGCCACGGAGAACACCGGTGGTGGCATCTGTCAGTCGACTTAACGAAATACCGGTGGTGGCATCTGTCAGTCGAATTAACAAAATTCAAAATAAATTTCGAATGTTGTTTACCTTGCTGGGCCACATTACGATGTTTGCAGTACCATCCATAAGAGGTGGAACTTTATTGCTAGATGTTTTACTATTGTAGATGGTATAAGGTAGAACAATCGTTGCTGGAATCTCCAACGAAGCTCCAAACAAATTACCACCGTCGATCCGCCTTCACATTGGAAGGGGCTGACAACTTCATCTTTGGTCTTGATGGCCGCCCAGTGCTCATCAATATTCTGAGGCGGATTTAGAGTGTGTGTCGTTTGCGTATCTAAAAAGTTCAGCTCTGCTGGACCACAGCCAGGTCGTAGAGACGGTCTGTACTGAATTTGATGTGCCCACGTTCAGTTCCCCTACAATTCCAAGCAGCAGTCCCACGTTAGCGAAGGTGAAAGAGCATCAGACAATGGTCAAGTTCCAGGCCGATGTTACCACCGCTTTTGTTAGGTACATTATGAGGACAATTTTTAAATCTGCTCGAACAGTGTGCTGCCGATGAGATTGTGAAAATTGTAGAAGTCTACAAACTTTTCAATGTTGTTTCGGTCACAAAGACACACGTCCGAGGAAGCTGTTATCAGACCCCACCTCCACATTCGTGTCACCTTTGAGAAGCTTCTTCTGTACTACGTGCAATTGCTCATAGAAGGCATCTTTCTCCACTACATTGGAAATCACTATTGGAGCATAGCCCTGCACAGTTGTGAAGTACTTCAAACTGGACCGGAATTTTACATTCAAACCCTGGCAGAAATCGACTTCCAGGTCAAGAGAGCGGGCCTTGAAGTAGTCGTCAGCCGTCACCGGATCCACGTGTACTATTAACTGGCTTTCCAAAATATAAAAGTATAGTGCCGCAAGACAGAGCAATATTTTTCAAAATCTTACTTCGCTGAGGCCCAAAGTGTCCTGCATATATCGCCCAACATTTCGCTCAAGCTGGAGAAAGCGAGTTTTCTGGGGCCTTTGAAGCCGTTGTCAAGGAGGTTCCAGAAACCAATCGTTAACCGTTTTCAATAGCCATAGGTCTTAGCCGTGTGAGGCGTTGTTGACATTTCGGTAGTAAGAGAATTTCAAAATTTGCGAGTTTTGAGCCTTTCTAATCACTTTTTACGACAAGCAGGGAATGCTTTGACTGTTTTCTTACACCACAACTCATAGGGCAACTACACTAAATTAGAACGAAATATATTATTTTTGTTTAAAAGTTCAACTTACCGTAAGAGCTTTTAAGTTTCTGTGCCGATGACCCCGAAAAGAAGTCAAGTAATATATCTGCAATGCTGTCCACGATTGGATTTTCCTTCTGTTTCAGTCGCAACTTTTTGAGGAAACTAGAAAAAAATTTCTTATCAATTTTCGCAATCGATTCAAAAAGTGCTATCAGGCATTTTGGATTCTATTTTCTCATTAGCGCAGTTCATAATATACTTAGAATCACTGGACTTACTGGACTTAAATAAGATAAGCTTTTTCCAATTAAATGTGAACTCGTTGTTCGCGTTGAAGTTATTTACGTTAAAAAAGGAAAATACCTTGTGTGGAGTTCCGTTAATTCTGGCAACCTAGGAAACAGTTTGTCCAGTTTCAGGCGACTGAAATGCCTTTGTAAGCTCTCCACAAATACTTTCTGCATGACTAGAAGTGTTTGGCAGTGATGCTTTTCTGTCATTATAAATTCATAAATGTGTTCCTGTCGTTTAACCTGTAAAAAAACAATAAATAATAACTTTCAATTTTATTTTTTCATTAATGTAAAATTATGTTGAACCGCAAAATGTTGGTGTATTCAACAAGAACTACATCAGGATGCATGCACTAACTTGTACCACGTTCTTACATTTAAATAGGAAACAAGTTGGAATGCCAGAAGCTCCGCGCTTCAGGGATAAAGGTTTTGTGTTCATCTTACATGAGCAACTTTCTATGAACGTTTTTCCATTCGTACATAGCTAAGGATGCAAAATATTCCTTCATATATTGCTAAACAAAATATATATATGTATGTATATATTAAGGGGGTCATCCCGTGTGAAGGCCGTTTTTTTTGCCTTTTTTCGAAAAATTATTTTGAAGAACTGGATAAAGATAGAAACGTGATTTTTTCACCATATGTTTACTGATATCTCTAGCATATGTGATAAATTTTTCAGCTTGATTTCGTAGCTAATTTTTGGAATAGATGTTAATTTATGCACCCATCTCCAAAAAAAGGTGTTTTTCTGCTGCCACGCTGGAGGGCGCTGTGTTCATCTGAGGGAAAAAAACTAAACGGCGTTTTAATGTGAACAATATTCCACGGTCCGCAAACTAGGATAATTAGAAAATATTAAAAGGTAAATTTTTAGTGGGCTTTTAAACTTAATTTTTTGGATTTTGGTGTTTTTTTACGGATTTTTTTTATGAATAAAAAAAAAACTACCCGTCCGATTGCAATTATCCTAGTTTGCGGACC
Source organism: Hermetia illucens (assembly GCF_905115235.1). Taxonomy (NCBI): domain Eukaryota; kingdom Metazoa; phylum Arthropoda; class Insecta; order Diptera; family Stratiomyidae; genus Hermetia; species Hermetia illucens. Next base: position 90,404,438 of record NC_051849.1, on the reverse strand, counting down.
GTAGAAATATGTACTAAAGGAGCTGTGAAAATTTCAAAGAATTTGGTTGGATAGATTTTGAGCTATGGTGGCAGCCGATTTTCAAGATGCAGTTTCGAGAAAAACGCATTTGAAAATTTAAATATGATTATCAACAGTAAAATTTTAGCTCACCATTAATCTGCTATACCTGGTCCATAGAGAGCACCAGGATTTTGAGAATGCCATCGAATCCTTCATTGAAAATAATTACAGCCAGAAAAGTGGCGATTTCTACGACCTTGGCCCCAGAATGAAGGTGTTTAGGACCGAAAGTTCAGATCAATGCATTTAACGACTCATTGTTATTCTGGGTCTCTGCTCCTAAACATCTGTTCAAGAGATCATCTCGTGACAAATCTTCGTAGATTGGTTTGATGACTGTTTGAACTTCCTCAGTAAAAGGTGCCTTCTCGTGGTGAGAACTATCCAGTTCTCCTTTAGCTTCCGCTTTGCGCCATTTGCATCAACTGTCCTCGCCTGCTGGACGATTTTCATGCTGAGGATTTTCGTCTGTAGAACATTTATGGAAGAAAGTTTCCCAAATTTCTTGTTTCATTACTTCTATCGAATTTGCGTGTCGACGAATAGCCAGCCCAGGAAATGTAGTGAGGTCCTTATCAGTAAGTTTTCCAGCCCCTTTTCCACCAATGCCTTTGTGATTCTTCTTTGCATTTCTAAGCCGCGTTCCCATTCTTTTCTCGACATGTCCTACGTATTCCTTTTTTACTACTACGTATATTTTATTATTTGCAGAAATTTGCAGAAATACCGAAGAAAACTCCAGCAAAATCCAATATACAATATACAAAACTTGTCGCAATTGGAACATCCATGTTCATGCTTGCTAAAAGTTTCTTTGCTGATGTTGATGCGAAGTCCTTTTTCTTCTCTGATAACTATTGATTCCCATGAAATACTCGTTTTTTAGTGCGAACATGACGTTGAACGTTAAAGCGATTTCCCTTCGTACGATCCATTTAAAAAAAATCACTGAACACACAATAGCACAATACTTACAACAAAATATAACTGAGTATAACTTGAACGCCTTTCAGTGCTCACTCTAGACTGGATTATCCTTTTTATTCCAAACAGCAAATAATTTTAGACAATTGATTGGTTTTCCATCTTTTTATATTTATACCTGTGTTCAAATTTATAAGGCTCAGGTGAAAAACTAACAGGTAACAAAAGATTCGATGCTCTTTCTCATCGAGTACTCTAGCCGCGGCTGCAAACTCCTTACCTGTTTAACCCTGTAATTTCTGAAGGACTCGGAATATCGGAAAATCCTTTTGCCCACATATTCTCCACTATATATAGATACAATTCATGCAAAAAAAAAATCGATTTCTCCAACCCGACACACGGGATGACCCTCTTAACGGCAAAAATATTGTGCTCACCCTAAACAAACAAATATTATCAATTACCGTATACATCTGAACTTAATTGATCTAACGCATCTGCAAGCATTTCCACTTTACTCTCTGCGCACGAAAGTATACATACGTACACACATCTCTATCTTATTGAGCATTACTCACAAACTTCATTTTCATATACATACACTGATATTGAAATAACTTAAAAAAGCTAAACAAAAATATCCCCATGGACGCTACTGTACATATAAATCCACTTTATATGATGATGATCATACACGTCTTAGAATGCAATAAATTTACGTGAAATGGAAATCAGACAATTTGACTTGACTTTTGACTTTGACTTTTTAGCTTTCAATAATTTTGTTACTAATAGATGGATTCCCTTCAAACTTTACAGAATTATGTCCTATACTATTGCCTATAATTTGTTGTATCTCATCTGGGAGAATGAACTTAAAGGTTTCCGGTAAATTTCTGAAATATTGTAACATACCATTATTAATTTTATGCAGATATTGGAACGGGATGTATTTCGAGGCCTAGATTTCGTATAGATGCATCACTGTAATTTTTTTTCAGATTTTTTTGCTGGATAGGTTCTGAGAACGAGACGTGTTTCGCTTTTTGGGCACACATTATGAGCCTTCTCCCCTAAGTTTAACCCAATATCAGAAAAGAGATCAGTTGCACATTATGAGCCTTCTCCCCTAAGTTTAACCCAATATCAGAAAAGAGATCAGTTGCAAAAAGTACTAACCGAGCCCTTTCATTTTATACCCCACATGTCCATATTCTGTGATAAAAGTGCACTCCCCCCTTTCGAACCTTTCAAACTCAACATAAAGTGAGCCACTTGTTGTATATAAAGGGATTCATAGACCAAATTTTCTCACCAAATTTCATAACAATCAGTTCAGTCGTTTTCTGTTAGGAAGAAGCTGTTTCAAATCCAGAAGCGAAAAACGGCTATAGAATAACCACGTAGGCGACCACGCTCCTAAAAGCTGACAAGGAAACTCAACAAAGATGACAAGGAGAATGCCAGGGAAAATAAAAAATATATGGAGAGCCCTTAACGTTAGAAAAGCTGAGCACCGAATAATGCAAGGTGGTATAAAGGACTATTTTGTGTGAGATGTGAAAGTGTGAACCATCCACTTGGCCAGCCTTAAGACCATTGTTGGAAAAAAGATTGCTTCAAAAACGTCTATGTGGTGAGATTCTATTCGCCGTCATATTCTAATACTGTCTACTTTATCATTTCTATTGTGGAACCTTGCAGTCTTAATAAACGAAGTGGGGTATCATTTCCAAATCCTTGGAAACAATCTCAGAACCGGTACAATAAGCTCTGAGACTAGTAGAGAGATGCTAGGAATGAGAAAATATCACAATAATTTCCAACAGGACCAGTCTCCTCGTGTTCACGAAAAATCAAGACTTCGATAATTAGGGAGAACCGGAATTATTGGAATGACAACCACCTGAGCAAGCACATATTGTGTCTGGATTCATATTACCTTTGACAGTTGAGTTTTTAAATGCCATCGCGTTACTCTAAACCAGATCTATCTAGCAAAGTTTCAAAACCCGGGCCGGGGAAAACGAGGTGAAGTTGAAATGAATAGCGGAGCACAAATGCATTGATGACAATAAGAGGGCAGGCGACCTTACAAGAAGGGATCTGAAATATCATTTATTTATTCATATTCAAAATTTGCCTGGTTTACTGCTGCTGCTTAGGTAATATTATAGCTACTAGTTGTCAATCGTAACTACTAACTCTTTATGTTGTTAACTACGTTTTTCACCAACTACTTTTTGCAAGTATTATTTAGTAATGGAAATTATTCAAGTAGTAACTAATAATAGGACAAGTAGTTGTTAGTTTTAAACTAATAATTACATTTCCACTAATTAGGGATAACTACATTGTTAGCTGGAACTATATTTTGCTCAACACTGACATTCAAGTATAACAATAAAATGCTTCTGCCTCTGGTTCCATTCAAATTGTTAAACATGGCTCAAAGCGCCGTCAAAAACCAGTTTGTAAAGAGATATGAGAATGAGGTTCAAACTGACAGCGAGAGTTCATATGGATATCACGAAAATTATAGTCAACTATTATATTTTCTTTTATTTGAATACGTTCAATAGCATGTAGTAGCATTTATATCCATTTACCTGTTTATCTTTCAGGGATTTCACGATCTCCTTCGTTACACTAGGGCTCCATGAATCAGGTTCATCTGCGGCAATTCCCCAAGCTGGATCGGCTCCAAGATCCTGCGGACCGATTGGTGGATCATTCAAAAATTCCCCCTTGATTAAAGGTGTATCATCGGAGTAACTACAAATCAGAATAAGACGGTCTTCAGCTGTTGACTTTGTACTATGCAAATATTAAATGCTTTCTTAAAGTTATTCAACTAGCATTTTTAGTCTATTGTTGTCATAAGTTCATGAATTGTGAAAGCATATCAATGCAAAATAGTATAAGAGCTTCACAAAATATGTTTATATGTGTAAAATATAATATTTGACAAGAAAATGGCGTAAATTATTTTTGAAATGCATTCTTATTGCTGTACTCACTTTACATGATCATTTTGGGAGTGCCCATCATAATAGTCCCGGCCATCGTCATGATGCGATGAAGTATGGCTAAATGCAAGCGTAAAGTAAACGAAAAGTGAAAATAAAAAGATACAGTTCAATAAAACATAATAATTGAACTAAAATCAAATGAATACTATACAAAAATCAACTAAACTATATGTTTCAATATTTAAAGAGAAATAGGCAAACGATATAGTCGAGAAGAGAATATGTTGAGACTAAGTTGTACGTAAATATCTCATTTTTCAGTTAGTTTGTAGGTCACCAGTATTCTGATAATTGCAACTTCAATTTTCATTACCACGATATTATATCGTTGGAGTCATGCTTATAATCACATCAAAGTGAGCTATATCTACGTACAAAACCATATGGAAATGATATGAATGGTTTTTCGCTTGTAATAGATTATTGATTTTAAAGGATTCCTAAAGGAGAAGTAGAATGATGATAATAGTTGATAAGACAAAGAATTGCATATTCTTATTAATTGCAGCCAAAATGAAGAGAATCGGAATATAATCAAAATATAAAACTCAATCAAAACCGATTGAATTGGATCATATAACAACTTCTATAACGCCTTTTTTCAAAGAAATATTTATTAAGTCCTTAAAACCAAGTTTTTTGTTTTTCTTTGTTTGTATGTGTATGGAATTTATGTAAGGAGATTTACAAACAGTGACTTAAATGTCGTAAGATTCTAAAAAGTCATAGATTAACTTTGATTAATGCATTCAGGGCTGTTTAGAACGTGCAATGAAACAGAAAATTACATTGGAAATGATTGGGTAAATATTGGACATATCCATAGAAGGTAGGATGAAAATGTGACTGCTGATTTTGTGCCATTAACTGGATTATTATATTATTGAGTGTAAAGTGGTCGGAATTCTAACTGGATAATTATATGCGTGCTTGGAAACATTTATTCCTGATAATCAAAGATGATGAAACGCGTTGATTGATTACAAGAAGACACTATAAGAGAAGTGATCATATGCAGAAGGTACACCCCGCATAGGTGGGATGGCAATGACACAAAGAGGTTATACCACTAAGGGGTAAAGTATAATAGCGCTTTACAAAATATATATTATACACCCCGCGACAATTTCCTAACGAAAAGTTTCCAAGCGTATTGGTCCACGGTTATAATTTTTGTTCTTCAAATATACAACTTTAATACGACTAAAATCTATGAAACGCCTTCCTTCATTCAGTATGCAATACAAGTTCTTCCTCTTAAGCAAATAGTCTAACAGCTGGCTACATGAAAATTTACATTACTCGTTGCACGGAGCATTTTAACTGAAAATGGATAGAATATAGTCGGTAAAGCAAAAGCCGGCAGTCAGAAGGCCTACCAGAAGACTAAGGGGTGGGCGCGCTGCCCAACCTGTCAAATTTTGGTTAGAAAAAAGCTAACTCTTGCACAGCTGAATTGTTGCATAAACACATACCCACATATAGAGGACAAATATTGTAAGAAGGCTAGGTGGAAGATAAAGGGCTGCCAGAAGTTTAAAGTTGCAAAAAACACGTAAAATTTGCAGATTAAAATGGACTTTGGAAATTTGCACGTATACATGGTGTTTCAAAATTACCGGATAAACTGTATGCAAGCCGATTCCTAATACAATGCTAAGCAAAAAATATTAAGTAATTTTTTTTTTCAATTTATTGACCCTCTAGCTAGTCGGGAAACCGGAAACTGGGCGCTTCAATTATGAAAGGTTTTGTGCATTCCTTTTGTAAATACATTTGAGTGTGCATTTATCCCGTTAGTACGTAGCACGTATGTGAAAATATCCACTTTCAAGTAATATTGATATTCAAAGTCTTGAATTTGAAAGGATATCGGTATGGAGGGTATTTTGGAACCTAAGCACCACATAGTGGCGACCTCTTGATTTTGTTCAGATTTTTCGGTTTGGTAGTTTCTGAGAATGGGTCCGTTAAAGAGATGATCATTTTTGTTTTGTTTAACATAAATCCTTCAAAATCATCGCCTTTGCCCCACTAAAATCATAACTCGAAAACTACGTCAGCTAGAGTATTGGAATAGACGTCGAATCGTAGAAGACATTACTCTGGAACATGAAAGTATGCTTGTGAAAATAGAGTAAGTGGGTCGAAATTATAGCTTTCTAAATGCAAAAATTGTGTTTTTCTTCCCCCCAAATTTTGCTGTTTAACCCTATTTTCCTCCAATTTTAACATACACAATATACACATTTTCTTATAAAAAATTAATCTCCGTTTTACCGTGATAAAATCTTATTAACATGATTTCATTTTAATTGCACAATTAGTGGCAGTTGGAAATGTAGAACCATAAAAATGAAACAAAAAAAACACAAATTCGCAAAATAAAAAGAAGTTTATTTTCAACGGAACAAATGACATAACGGACACTTTGATGACTGAAAATTAAAAAATGTTGTATTCCAAGTATTTTCATTTAATCTCATTTCATTTAATACTTGGTATTTTCATTTAATTTTTTTTTTAAGAAAATGTTCGAAGTAACTGCCCTCCATTGTTATTTTCTGCCTTTGGGTTCAGGTGCTTGGTGTTTCTTTTCAATGAGTGGGGTTCCATTGAACCTATTATAACTAACACAAATTGAGTACTTAAGATAAAATGATGTTAACATCATTCTATCATGTTGAAACGGAGATTCATTTTTCTGTAAGGAAATTGGTACATTGTGTATGTTAAAATTCGCGGAAAATAGGGTTAAATAGCAAAATTTGAAGGGAGAGTCACTGAATTCTTTAATCGGGTTATTTAGGAAGGTAGAACAACCTCTGACTGGAAAGAAAATACCACAGTTCTCATATGGAAAAAGAAAAGTAATCCAGCAAAATGTTCAAATTACCGTTCGATCCGGTCACTCTCCCATACAATGAAGATTTTTGAACGTATTCTTGACAACCGTATTCGCGAAATCGTTGAAATAACCGTGAATCAAGCCGGGTTTGTCAAGAACTGGGGAACTACTGACGCAATACATGCTGCGCGGTTACTCACGAAGCCTTAAGAAGCATCGCCTGCTTTACATTGCATTTTTGGATATAAAGAAAGCGTTTGTTGTGTGCCACACGAACTCATCTGGTATGCTCTATGACAACACTCAGTGCCAGAAGAACTCGTGCGCTAGGTTCAATTGCTCTAAGAGGATTCGCAAAGTAAAGTTCGAAGTGTGGCTGGTGTGTCAAAACCGCTTGATATCTCTGTTGATGTTAAGCAATGAAGTGCCCTCTCAACCCTCCTCTTTGTTTTTATTATTTACACCGTCACACGAGATATCCATCTTCCAGCGCCCTATACACTGCTTTATGCAGATGATGTTTTCCTAGCGCCTAATAGCAAAAGTGATCTCGAGCAACTTGTCCAAAAATGAAATACGCATCGCCATCTCAGATTGAATCTGAATAAAATTGAATTTTTGTCGACCGATCCCCATGAAACAGACACAATCAGTATCAATGGCAGTGACCTGCCCAGAACTGAGCGATTTAAATATCTCGGGTCAATGTTGTCAGTCAATGGAGAACTGCCGTATGAAATTGCTTCACGCATTAACGCAACCTGGATGAAGTGGCGTTCCACAACTGGTGTTATTTGTGATGAACGTCTCAAATCTAAAATTTACCGCAATGTCGTCGGTCCTGTCGCTCTCTATGGTTCTGAGTATTGGCCGACTATAAAAAGCATCCTGCAGTAATGGAGACAAAGATGTTGCGTTTGACTAATGGCGTGACACGTTGTGATCACATTCCAAAATGAGGATATCTACGATCGATATGGAGTTGCACCGATCGTGCAAAAATTGCGAGAGAGGCATCTTCAGTGGTACGGTCACGTAATTCGGCCGAAACAACGGTGGCTTGATATGTCGAATTGGGATTTAAAAGCCTTGCGACTGCATCCGTTTCAGGCATTTGATAGAATCAAATGGTGGAATCGATCACGACGAGCCAACCCCGCTTGTGAACGAGACAAAGGCTGAAGAAAAAGAAGACTTAACGTCCTGTTATATGTGAGAAAATATAATAAAACACCACTAGAGAAGATACCAAGTTCTCGTTCTCAAAAAAAGGGAATATATATAAATGTTTCAATGTTTTTGCCTAAGTTGACTAAAGACTTCACCATAAATTACCTTTTATTATGGATGTTAGCTCCTTTCATCATTTTAAAACAATATTCCATTCAATATTATCTTGTTTAGGGTATTAAATCACATACAGGGTAGCACATGTAACGGTGCTCCTTATTGAAAGTGATTACTTAAGAATATGAAAAGTGTTCATCCTATTCACTTTGTTAACTCAGTATTCAACAAAACATAACATAAATAGTAACTATAACTTACTAAATAGAAATGAGAATACAGTTACATATTTATTACATTTATCGCTTCTCCAGTAACGTGGTGAATTTTTATTTCGTGAGGACTTATTTCTCAAATGAGCCAATTTTCTGTTTAGGGGTGGTTTTGCAAAAGAAACTTGTTTTCCCTGAGTATCTTTCAATAGAAAGCTAAAAAGCACATCGTTACAAGCATGAGAATTGGGTGCAGCATAGATAAACATAGTGCCATGCAAGAAATGAATTTACTCAGAGAGCAATTCGATCAATTCGACACAGGACGGAAATTTTCATTGTCTAGGATAACTAATAACGAAAACGCATTAAACTTTATACTTACAGAAGCGTTCAAGAAAGATAGAGCAAATACTTTAAAACAATCAATGAAGAAAAGGAAGATAGATAAATAAATTTAGGGTAACTTGCATCAAGTATTTGCCTTTTGACGATTATAAGCAAAACAACATATTTACACTACAATCCATTACTTTTCTGGCAGAATTCTCTTATTAGTGAAATTTACTACGGAAGAAAAGTAAAGAATCGAAGAACACTCTCTGATTTTGATCATAAATAGCACTCGATTATCAAATTCAAAGAATGTTGTTGATTCCAAAATAACAGACCAGAAGCTTGAAACCAAACAAGATGAACAAAGTAGCAAAGTAAATAATTTCCAAGGAGTCATTGGTAACGATCAAAGAATCTCTCGAAAATAGAGCTTTCGCAATATCTGTTAGAATTCGGAGAATTAGAAAGTCATGTCGTCAACAGTAAAGGAGTAAAAAGTATTCAGAAAATTTTCTGAATCAAAATCATTTCAGAGAAAATAGCTAAGCAAGCAGAGCTTAAGGCGTAGAACACTTCTAACACAAATAGAAGAAGATATATATGATAGTCGAATAATTCAAAATTAAATGAAATGAGAAGTCATTGAAAATGGTTTCTATTTGAAAAGAGAAAACCCAATTTACTCGTAAACAGATATATACGTATAGTGTAAGAATTATATTAGTTTAGCTAATAAGCAGCGTTTAAAAATAAATTCAAACGTTGTTTTTGTAACTGTATCTGATTGTTGTCTTGTTTTGGATGGATTTGAACTGATTTTGTCATATCTTTTAATGTTACCTGGCGTGATGCGATGTCACGCCTAATTTGTTAGCGACCAATCTCCAAGGGGAGTAGCATCCGGTCATTTTTTTGCCGCTTTTGTGATTTTGACAAAGAGTTTAAAAGAAAATAACAGAAATTTTAATCTTTCTAATTTTATTGATAAAATTGTTTGAGCAAACCTAAATTTAGTGGAGTTTTTTTCATATGATAAATGAGACTAATGTTCGCTTCAAAAAGAACTCAAGTATGGTACCTGTTTTTATTTGTTTTTAATTCTAACTAGAGTCTTATTTTCAAAGAAATACCAATGTGAAAATCTACAGAGGCACCAAACTTGAGTGCTTCTTTTTATCGTCATCAAAACGTGTAGGCGAGAAAATGTACCTTAGGAATTTACCAGAGTTCAACGAAAATATTAACTTTGAATGGGATTCCGTTTTGTATTTTTGTTTGTGGAGTGAAATGAAAAAACAGTTAATGTTTTTCGACGGGTGCTCACATTCAGTCCTTAGGACATTTCAAATTTTCAATTGGGATTTCGTACAACTGATTAAAAAATACAAATTAAATGAATAAGACAAAATAACAGATATTCTTATGTTTTTCGACAATTCCATCACTGAAGAGGAAACCTCAGCCACAAAACAACTCAAGAGTTGATTGCGCACAGATACTGTAAGCGGTTGAGACAAAGAAAAGAGAAAACGAAATAGAAGAAAGCAAATTTTAAATAACATAAGCTATGCGCTTTTTCTGATTACTCTACAATTTCTTCCAGCGAATCTGCTGCGGTAGTTGTTCACAACTTGCTTGGTAGTTAATCATGCATGTGAATTCCTCTTATTTTACGTCTATGTCCCGCGAATGAGACATCTTTTTCGACTTTATATATATAACCCAACTCTACGTATGAACAATCCTCTGATTTCCATGGAAATTCTTTAACCGTAGGTCTTTATATTTACAATATTACACTTATCTATTTTCCCTTGAAAAACAATTTTCAAAATGAATAGTGATATTACCACATTAAAAAGTCCTCACCCAGTTGTAATTGAAGCAACCGTAAAAACGGAAGAGGATTCGAAGTAAATGTAATTGTCTATAAATGCTTACTACACTCGTTAAATCAATTACAAACTAATCTAATGACATCCGACATTATATTTGAAATAAATCATTATTGAATATCTGCATGAAATGGGTCAAACGTTAAAACATTCAATGTTTCGATGGGTTTTGATTTTTCAAATTAAAAAATCAACAGTGTCACATTGTTGCGAGAAATTATATTTCAAGAAGAACTGTAAATATTCCAATTTGAAATTAAAAGTAAATAATGCCTATGTTTGTCATTAGCATGTTTTGGGGTTCAGAACAATAATTTCAAACATTTTTATCGTTATCATTGCTGTTTCTGCAGCATTCATGAAATGGATGTGAGGAAGTGCGGCATAAGCAAAAACATAAAGCAAATGAATCCAGACTATAATAGATTCTCATAAAATTAGACATATGAAAAGCAATCATCTAATTATGCGCAATCATTTATTTGTTGAATTTTTATATTTTTTTTCAAATTGTTTCTGTATGGCGTGATTGATCTCCTACTCCTGGTTTGGTTTAGTCCGTTGAAAGTTCTCAAACTTGTTCGTCTTTTTTGTATAAACTCATCAAAAATCTAAAACATAAATATACTCAAAGGCTAATCTAAAGTATTAGCAATCGATTGTTTATAAAACTAAAAAGAAATTAATTTCCAAACTTTGATAAAATAATTTTAAAAAAGCGTATTATTGAGGTGATAATACGAATCGATTATAAATTTAGACTTCTCGAGGATTGTTGAGAATATAAATTAGTATTTAGGTTACCTGCGTATTTTCAGCAAATATGCAATTGAAATGCATACTAATGCATTTAGTAATATTGTAAGCTTTTTATGTATAGGTCTGGTTTTTAAATTATGTTAAATTGAAAGTTGTATATCTATCATACATTTTTACACCTTAACTTTAGTAGGAAGAATACTCACTAATTTTTGATAATTGGCAACTAACATGAAGTAAAATATTTACCTGTTCGCAGATCCCTTCTTTCCAGATCCAGACTTTGAAGATTGCTGCTTCGATGGCTTTCCTTTGCATTCGAGAGCATGTTCCTTGCATGTTGACAGATTAATAACGGCACCACAAGCTATTTGGACAAAAGTGAAAATATCATCAGTTATTCTTTTAAAGTAAAGGTTGCTATTCTATACATACAAAAAAAATCGATGAAAAAACAGTGGGAACGTTCTATGAAAACAATTGCCTAACAGAGCGGATATTATTAAATATATTGATGTTTCGAAGCAGCAAAATCATATACGTACATATTTCTTGCGCATCATCAACCAGAATATACAGATTAGTTTTTTGCATGCACCATAAAGTGAAACAAGCCTCAAGTTTTGTAGAAAAATGATGGTGATGCACATATAAAATCGAAACCTTAATGCATCTTATATCGATTTTGTTCAAATAATGAAATCGCATGACGTCACTATCAAATTTAAGTGGAAAGCCTAACATATTTATGTATATACGAGGCAAATATTCTAACTAGCGATAAATTATTGTTTGGTCAATCTAGAACTTTACTCCTGCGAACTTCAATTATTTAACAATATCAAAGTTACTTGCTAAGTACTCTAATTAGCGGAACTCGACAAGTGATCCCCAAGGTAATCTGTCGATAGAGTGCATTTTTGCTTTGCCAATACACTCTTCTCAATTTCTTAATTTCCTTCTCGACATTCACTTACATCAAACATTTAATATTTAAAGTTACTGGTTTCATTTTATTTACCAAAACCTACCGCGTAGCACCTTTTCCTAAACTTCTAAAACCCATTTCCATTTAAAAAAAATTAAATTTGTACATAATAACAATTCCGATCAAAGGGTAATATAGGTCCCAGGACGAACACCCGATAGAGTATGAAACCGGGGTAACGCCTGGTTAATTACCAACAGTCCTATTACCAAACCCTATCTTCACCTCCCTGTAAAGATCGAATGCTGCCCAGTCGTTACACCGTCCCAATTACCTTGTTCCAATAAAAGACTGATGTAGCAGCGTTACATGCTGGACAGGGACGGGCTTCTTGAAGAAGAGCCATTATTCCATATATTATAGCGGCCATCCAGTAAAACAAATACTCGAAGTAAGTTTTCTAGTCAACCAAAAACTGAAACCTACCCTTATCGGCTTTGAAAACAGGCTATACACTCTGCGTTTGCAAGGCAAATTTCAAAATATTAGCATCGGTAAGGTTCACGCTCATACAGAGGAGATTGCAGAGTCGGAGAAGGGTACCTTGTACGAGGCAGTAGGGCGGACCTTCGAAGTCTGTTCCAAGGATGATATAAAAATCATATTCCGAGCCACAAACGAAGCGATCCACAAATAAACGTGGGTCTCGGGGGACGGGACCACTTTCAAATTGACCACTTGTTGATTGAACACCACCATCTCTCACTCTTAATGAATTTCAGAACATATAGGGGGGTCAATATAGACTCGGATCACACTCTCGTTGGGATAGTGCTCCGGCTAGAATCCCCTCTGATAATCATGGGAAAATAAATACTAAAGCCATCCACAACAGATCCCCCCGCACACCATATAAGGGGGAATGGATGCCGCAATAACTGCAGTTAGCACAGGACCTGGAGGTGAAGCATTGACAAATGATCTTCAGAATCACCCGAAGAACATTATCATTGATACGGCCATAAACATACGCGGCGTTAGTCGCAAAAAAGTCGGAACGACTGGTTTGACGATGAATGTAAACTAACAAAGGAACGGAAGGATGCTGCACTCTTAAAGAACGCATGCATGCGCAGAGAACTATCACGAACTCTGTCGAGTTGATAAGCGACTTCACACACAAACAAGTCGGGAAACCGGAAGCTGGGCGCTTCAGGAATGAAAGGTTTTGTTTGCTTCTTGTGTGAGTATATTTGAGTGTAGAACTATCCCATTTGTACGTAGCCCGTTAAGAATATGCATTTATCATGTCAGATTTAGTACTTCGGGTTGTAAATTTACACGGTAAAGACAACTTTGAGCTACTATAACTTTGTTGCTAATAGTATGATTTTGGTCAAATTTGGGGATAAGATGCTTCATATTATATTTTATAGTACTACCAACTTTTAAAACTCTGAGGTAAACTTAAGAGGGGTTTTACTCAATTTTCCCAAAAATATGGTTATATATTATACTATTATTATCTTAATTTGAACAGATATCGATATGGAGAGTATTTTGAGGCCTGGGCACCATATAGAGGCAGCTTCATGATTTTTTTCAGATTTTTCGGTTGGGTAGTTTCGGAGAATGATTCCGTTAAAGAAAACATCAGTTTCCAGACCTCCCACTCCCCGCCTTTCTAACAAATCTCAAAACTAAGACCGGCTTCGAAAAGTACTAACCGAGGCCTTTCATTTGATACCCCACATGACTATATTTGGTGAAAAAAAATTTTACACCCCCCTTTTACATGTATGGAGACCCCCCCTAAATCTCAACGTAGAAGGATGTCACTCACTGCATGTCTGGGGGTCCGCAGCTCCCACCTTCTTGCCAAATTTCGTATCAACCGAGATGGCCGTTTCTGAGAAAAGTGCCTGTGACAGACAGACAGACATTGAACCGATTTTAATAAAGTTTTGTTTTGCAAACAAAACCTTGAAATGGGAAGCCTGGGAGAACCAGAAGAACAAGACGAACTGAGGGCAACATCACCAGACGTGGAAGTTTTACCAACAAGTCAGTAAGATGGAGCCTTATACACCTCGATGCTCATCCTGTTGTGGCGCGGCAGGATGCGCGGCATTCGAAATTTATTTCGAATGTCGCGAATACCAGCGGACAGATGACGTCACCGGCGCTCTCCACTGAGTTCGGACCTCGCTACAAGAGTGAAGAACAGAGTAGGTGACGAGAAACGTCAGATAAAAAAATAATAATAATAAGAAAGGAAGACAGTTCGCAGTCATTGTGAGAAGAACGAGTTTCGTGCAGAAAGAAAACAGTTACAGACGGTAATCAGTATAACTTCTAATATCTCGGAGTTATAATAAAAAAACCTATTTCGAAGAATAGAAGCTCTTAAATTTGTCAAAAGGAAAAGAATACAAAGCTGAAATTCTTCGGCTTAAGAATCATAAGTTGCCAGGAGCCGATGAAATCACAACCGAACTGTCTAAATATGAAGGCGGAAAAATACACCAAGCGGTTCATCAACTTATGCTCAAGGTGTGGGACAGCGAATCAATGCCTGACGATTGGCAAAGAGGCATTACTTGTCCCATACATAAAAAACGAGATATCAAGCAGTGCAGTGATTCAAGAGTTGGCCACGTTGCTGAATACCATCTATAAGATATTCTCCGCTACCTTGCTAGGTCGGATAGTCCCATACGCCCAGAACATCATTGGCCCATACCTCACTCTAGGCAAATCAGAAACAAATAAGATTTTCTCTCTGCGGCAAGCGATGGAAAACCTGTTCGAATATGTCCATCAATTTCCCATGTTTTCATTGACTTTAAGGCCGCCTATTATAGCATCAGCAGTGTAAAATTGTACACGAACATGAGAGAATTCGGTATCCCGACGAAATTGGTAAGACTGACTAGGCTGACCCTGACCAATGTGCGAGCCAGACAAAAACAGTCTCGAAACCCATCAACATCAACAACGATTTAAGACGAAAGGGTGCCCTATAATGCATCCTTTTTAACCTGGCCCTAAGAAAAGTGATCCGCGATGTTGGCGTAAATGCGACTCACTATTCTCTTCAAGTCCACCCAACTACTGGCCTATGCTGACGATATCGATATTGTGGGAAAAACAAACTGTACAAGACAATGATCTTGCCAGTCGTCATATATTCCTTGGAGACCTGGATTCTTACTAAGAAAAAATGCGAACTCTTAGCCGCGTTTAAGAGAAGAATCCTTCGAAGCATTTTCGACCCCCTAGATGAAGATAGACGATTCTGTATTTATTTTATTTATTTATTTTGACAGAAAAAGAAGGCGTAGGAGACCCTGCCTCAGATGGAACAATGGCGTCGGTCAAAGTAATGTCGGAAAGCTATTACTATGGCTACGCCTCAGCTATCATAGTTTTTGATTTATTACAATTTTATTACTTCGGAAACGGCTTTTAAAGAAATTAAAATGCTTGTTACAATCCTTTAAGGATTAAGAAATCGGAACAAAAATACTGAACATTTTTTGCTTGGAATTACGTGAAGAATCGCTTGGCAAATACGTGATGGTATATAATATACATATAATACCCTGCAACATTAATTACCAATTTATAAACAATTTAGTTGCTTAAGAATTTCCTCAAAGAGT
The DNA here is from genome assembly GCF_905115235.1 of Hermetia illucens. Taxonomy (NCBI): domain Eukaryota; kingdom Metazoa; phylum Arthropoda; class Insecta; order Diptera; family Stratiomyidae; genus Hermetia; species Hermetia illucens. The sequence goes on along the minus strand of NC_051849.1, from coordinate 90,388,486 downwards.
GAAGTGGTGGTCGCTCGATCACCAAGGTTAAGTACTGTTAGTAATGATTAGTACATAGAGGGGGCCAGATGACAGTCGTTATTCCTAATTTGCCTTCCTTTTCTAGTTAATCACAAAATAGATGCATAAAATATGATACCTTAATTGTAGTTTTTACTACTACACATTAACAAATTTATAGACGATCAACCAATGCAAAATCTAATTTGATGTGAATACGTATAATAGAAAAGCCATTAACAAATTCCACACACAAAAAAATACAATTCCAAGATATATTCATGTAAAAAAAATAATAAAAAAAAGTTAACTTTCTTTTATCAAATTCTTTAACATAAAGAAACATTTGCTCGCGGTACATTATGTTGTGCAATTGAGATAAAATGGAATTAAAGGAGTTCTACGATGAATTTCTAGTGAAGCTTTGAGTACTCTCGTCGGCCATCAAGATTTCCATATAAGCGGAAGCAACAGATCTGTGGTAACTGCAGATGCGGTGATAAATAAATCTGGGGGAGACCGTCAACCCCAGTGGCTTTACAGGACCATCAAAAGATTTGTAGCCAAATGTAAACTCTTTCGTGATGCGGTATACACTTCTGAAATCATTGCGTTCAGCGGCATCTTCCGTTTCCTTTACCAGCGCAATAGTGAATCGTCGTCGATGTTGAACGTAGGGGTTCGCAGCTCCCCAACCCTGCGAGAAGTGGCACTGCTCCCTTCCGAGGCTGATGTCAGTGCCTCTCTTGTTACTCACAAACAAGAGACAACTGCGGATCGCGAAGTGGTCAATTTGAAGTTGCAGAAATCCACGAACCTCCCACCATTATCGTTACGCTCGCCAAAACCATACTTCCCCATCACATGTCCGAGCAAGGTGAGCCCACCTGGGCATTCAGATCAGTGTTACCTTTAGATAGCCTCCCCTGAACTCCGTGTAGTTGGTCGTAGAAAGTATACTTCTCCACTATATTGAAAGTCTCTGTTATTGCATTGCATTTTATAATTGTGATACTCTTGACCTGAACCGGAATCTTGCAGTTAGAAGTCTGTCAGAAACCAGTTCCCAGTTCAAGAAAGCGTGTCGTGTGGTAGCCGTCAGAATCAACCCGACACCGGATTCGCATCTGCTACCACTTGGCTTTCTAGAGTAAAAAAGCGCATTGCCATAAGTGTGGCAAGAAGAAGTGGTGTACTCTCTAGAGTGCCACCACCTTACTTCACTTAGGCTCAGAATGGCTAGCTTATGTCATTGAAATCCCCCCGCCCCCCGCTCTTTTTCCTGCATTATCGAGCAATATTTTCTAATAAATATTTGCAGAAATTAATGCAGAATATATTTCTAAAAATATGGGTTTTAAAGCGGAATAGCTGTTACTAGCTAAGAACTTTTTTCAAAACTATATTCTATTTTTGTCGGAACAACAGTATGAATTTTATAGAATGATTCATCATTTTTATAGGATTTATGATAATTTATTAGGAAATACATACCATCACAATTTGTGGACTGTCCCTTTGTTTTTGTCTTATCTTTTTTCTTTCGGAAGAAAAGCGAACCCCGTTTTCGACGCTTTTCCGGATGATCAGCATAAACTTCACTAAAAAAACAAAATGTGTAAAATGTACTTATTGTTTTTACTAGAGGTATGATTGGCTGTATACTATGTGTCTTAATATGAATATTTATATTGAAAAAAATTCTGGAAACACAGTTACGTAGTAAAAATAATTGATATTATTTCAACTTGCGTTACTTTCAAGAAGCTGGTATACATTCGTTCCAATTTCAACACTAATAAACAAAGAAATAGTGAAAAGCCTTACAATTATACTTACATCTTATCTCTAGCGCTGAGTAATGATCGATCATCCTGATCTTCACTATCAGAGAGATGTCTTGATCTATACAAAGAATATGCAAAGAAAAAAGACACACATACGAAATATTGAATGAGCCAATTCATAAAAAAATAAAGGACATAAATCGTTTTGGAAAGTTACAAATCATTATAACGAAAATGGTATCCATATTAAAACATGGTTCAATTTTCAATATGTACATAAATATAAACAATGTTCATAAAATTGTTTGTTTTCCTTATCTATGCAATTTTATGATCAATTTTTGGGATAAATTTACCATTACGACTGGTCGTTAGGTGAAAAGCTTCTCGATGTAATAATTGCAACATATTTTAAATTTCATAAGCAAATCACGGACAAATAATTAAAGATACACACGTAGAAGCTTACAAAATATAAAAGGGAGAAAAAGAAAATGAATTCATTGATACATAAATATTCGAGTTAATGTGCTTTGCGATGCCAGGCTCCATTTAGTAGTTCAAAAATAAACTAACAAGTTGACACCTTAATGTTTCAGAAGAAATAATAGAGCTCTCCGCTTAAATGTTTCAATAACATTATATGGTTAATGTATATCAATGCAAAGTTAGCGGCCAACTTGTGAAGAATTTTCTAGATCTCTTATGTAGCATTTGGAGGACATTTTAAGTTATTTGGGAAGCTACGATTTGAAATCGCGTTTCCCCTTACTCCCTAATTATATCTGACAATGCCTTTCATTTGAGCAGAATTGAAAAGTCCTTTAATTGGTTGATATTCGTGAATTCTAAACGAGAGTGATTGTCGAATTTGAAAATTAGAATTTCAATTGATAACAGGATATATTGAAATATAAACCGATTTTTTTTAATTTGTGGGGTTTCTAACAGTGTAGATACATTACAGAAAGAATATTAAGTAGTAGTAGTATTAATTAGGAATATTATTTAGATGACTTTCAAATATTATATATGAGATGAGAACTTGATAATGCAAAACCTACTAACTTTCTAAAAACCATTCTTTCGGGCGCGACGATAGTGAATTTATATCAACCTCAAGTTATCATCATAATTTCCAAAAAAACGTTGGAAATCATCGAATTACAGGTTCGAGAGCAAAGAGATTCCTATCGATTGATTTTTTTAAACAATATCAAAAACTCGAAGTTATTGAAAGAATCAAATAAGTTAAGTGAAACCTGATTAAGGATCTAAGGATCTACGCATGGGCTTACAAAGAAGATTTCAGCATTATGCAGATCCTTTCACTATTGCTGTAGGAAAGATTTCCGCACGGATGTTTCATACATGTCTACCGGTACTTTATACAATATTTATGTATCTATGTTTCTTGAAAATATTGAATATAATGAATAAAATTACACTCATGTTAGGTGACCTCATTTGTATATATCTACATTTCATCTGGATGTCACCGGTTACATGCTTCGGTAAATGTGCATTTCAAACTTACGCTGTTATGTTATTGTCCTCTTTTTGTCCTGGCTTCCGAATTGGTGCTATTGATGGCGTTGAAATACTCTTCTGCAATGGTATTCGATTGATTACCAAAGGCACCAGGTTCCGTTTCGCAGTTATTCGTTCAAAGTCACGCTACGAGTAATGCATTGTAAACAATAATTTCATCGAATAGTAATGCTTCACTTACAGCTAATTCCGCTTCATTCAAAGAGTGTGTCGATATTCCGCCCGTACTATTTCGACTCGAACGACTGTGAAGGCGTTCAGCCACCCGTATAGATTCTTGTTCTTCGCTATCTAGACTTGACAAGCTGACACTTGAATAAATATATAATATAAGTAATACCGATATCAGGGCCACATTTGGATTATTACGATATTTATCTTTTATTATATATACTAAATACCTTTTATGCGAGCTTTTAGTGCAGTCAGTCAAATCCTCTGCCCCTGTCCACGATTTTCGTCTGTCCGAATTTTGAAGGCTTTGAGGTGGAGACCATAAACTATTATTGGCATTAACAGCTGCAGTCAAATCGGGAAGTGACGGACACGATGAAAAAATTCTTGAAGAGTTTAACTGCAAAATGAAACGATGGAAATTTTTCATTTAAATTTCATTTGTGCTGCGAAGGTGACTGCGGAAAAAATTATGGAAGTTTGACAAATAATGTATAATAAGTTTGGCTCTTAATTTATCAGCGACCTTTTTCAGACTTTACAATTTCAGCGTACTACTGATATTTACAGTTCCAGGAATATTTAAATTTTAATCATACTATTAAATATCATGACAGGTGATGTGTGCAAAAATATCTTATCAATATTTTTTAATACAACGTTCCTTAAGGGGAAACCACATTCGAAGATTTTCAGAATCGAATTTTTTTATTGCATAGATCGTTAATTGAGCTATCCCAGAATACGCTACAAAAATTTCATTTGCAGCAATCCTAATCCAAAACGTAATAAACCGATCATTATGAAATTTGGAGGTATGATTCTTTATAAAACTGCCAAGAGTTTGAACCAACATTTGGAACAATATCATATTTTTAAGGATGCCTTTTTCGATTATTTTTAAAAACTTTTTGATTTTGATTCCTAAAAAATAAGTTAATAACATAGAATTAAAGGCTTTTTAGGTTCAGATAAAAGTTGAAGTCGCTACACGTCCCACAGATGGCTAACTCTTGGTACGACCTTCATCAAAACAATGTAACTTCATTTTTGGCTTAAATTTTTCAAAAAAAATCCAGAAAGCTCTCCGGGAAATGACTAATATAATGTCCAAATTTGATAGAAATATAATTTTAGTTTATCCCACTAAAAAGTCCCGAAAACTTACGTGGAAATAGGCCTTCTAATGGGGTTATACTTGTATACCCCAAAAATATGTTGGGAAACCGGAAGCTGGACGCTTCAGGTATCAAAGGTTTTGTGTATTTCTTTTATGATGCATATGCATATATATGTGAAAATATTCACTTTCAAGTGATATTGACATTCAAAGTCTTGAATTTGAAAAGAAACGGCAGATTTGGCCTATTATAACGTCGTTAGTAATAGAGCGTCTCTTCGCAATATTGAAAAGTGTGGTCTTTTGTGGATTTTCTTCTTAGAAGTTACTCTAGAGAAACTAATTTTACTACTAGCCAATAAAAAAAGTGAAAAAAAATCCAAACAGATATAATCCCTGAACTAGATTTTGACTTTATTTAATATGGGAGAATTATGTGTTAGCAGTAATTATGCAAAGCTAAGGTGGAAGCGCGAACCACTCAGAGGAGCCGAATACGGGAATTGGGTTTGATCAAGAGTGTAAATGTTAATAAAAATTTGAGGGCTCCATAAAAAGCTAATCCAAAAAAACATCGGATATGTATGAATTTATTGAATAAGATATGAAAACCCAACGCCAGGGAGGTTGAGATTAGTCACACTCCTTGAAAGAATGTTTTATTAGAAGCTACTTGGTTTAGCAGCAAATAGGACCATTGGACGCATTCAAGACGGATGAAGGACGGCTAGGAAAGGTTCCTTGCTCAGACTAAAGTAATATATAGTTGTACTCCTTGTCCATCTTGAGAGAGGAACTTTCACTGCATGGTGTTTCTAGCGATCGCTTTCTGATCAACTGGTTCATGTGTAACTTCCCTGTGGGCCGACCAAGTTTTTTCTTGGAAATAGTTTCAGAACAGCGTATCTCGATCACACTTCACAAATGAGTGTTCGGGAAGGCTTGGTCCGTTTCGCATAAGCGCAGAATAATGTCAATTTGACCTCGGTGTTGAGGTAAGTGCATTTCCAGACTTTAGACTAGGCAGCGAAGACGGATCTACCGCCGTTGATGTCTCGAGCGTCGGCAGACATACATTTCCTACGTATACTCCTTCGATGTTCTGACCATAATCCCAGAAGAGAACATTGGTTTTGTTGACGTTTTTTTTTTCAATTCAACTCTATTCGCCACTATTTGCAAATCCAGAGCCATTAGGCCAAGGTCCATGACTCGTATTGGAGGTTTTTGAGGAATGATGTTATGTCCATTGAAGTTCTCCGAGTCCTCCGGACAAGGTAGCATAACAAGAATAAAAATTTCGGTGACAAGATATAGCCCTGGCGAATTCCACTTTGGACCTGAAGTTCCTATGGGATTTTACCTTGGCGCAACTCGTTGCTTTGATAATAATTATTACTTTCTCCAGAATGTCACCCCTGCGTAAAGCACGCCAGATACACTCCCTGTTCAAACTGTCGAAAGCACGTAGAGAGGAAATCCGGGGCGGGTTGAAAATTATGTGACAAAATCGGGCCCGAAGTGAAAATTATATGGCTAAAGGAAAGATAAAAATTATACTTTTTTCATTGAAATTTATATTGCGGGCCGCGGATAAAAATCCGGGCTGGGTGATATCCCCCCCCCCCCCCTTCCTCGCGTCTGGCTTGATAGCAGGTGAAGTGGAAATCAAAACTACGCACATTTTTCGACAAAATTCATAAAGCGGCTGATTTTATGGCTTTCTTCTACGCTACAGTTTTGCTTGAAAGGGTAATGCGACCAAGCTGATGTTGTTCAATACTTATTTGCTCATATTTGGCTAGCAACATGTTTAACTAAAAATACATTTTAGCGGAAAATATAATTCAATCATGTGAATTATCTTTACACGTTTTACCCAGATATAATATTTTCTTCTTACTTTAAATTATCATCGAATGGTACTAGGATTCTGAAATAATTATGGAAACATCCGGAATAAAGCGATAAACCAAAGAAAAAAAATCATTAATCAGTTTTATTTTTCTGGAAATTGCTTTTAAGTGTTTTTTTGCACATTATTGTATATTCGATTGAAAAAATAGCTTTTTCAGACTTGTTACGTTCTCTATCGGAAATAACTATTTATTTATAGGAAACTTCCAGTTTTAAAGAAGATAATTTGCAACATTGTGTGATGCAATTAATGTACTGTTCCACAAATAACCTCACCGTATGCATAACATTATCAAAAATTGTAGGACAAACGGTTTCGCCCAGGGCAGAGGCAACTCTTCAGACGCTGCCTCACCTCTGCCCTGGGAGCAGCGTGACCGTGAGTGGCATCGGATGGAAAACGCTCCATTTATATGTTTAGGAAAACACGCCAAGGGTGCGAATTATATCCAGTAGAAACCGATAGTTTGAGCCTGAGCTGGCTAAAGCTAAATTAATTGTTTAGGATAAGTGAGGGATCCTAAGTCCACAACCACTTGTTGTTGGACCGGACCAAATGGAGAGTAAGTTGCTCTCCATTTGGTCCGGTCCAACAACAAGTGGTTGTGGACTTAGGATCCCTCACTTATCCTAAACAATAACATTATCTTTTAACCGTAAAGAAGAGATTTTGCCATGGAGTGGGTAGGAGAATCATTTTAATGTCATCTCATTTTACGAAATTTCAAAGTTGATTAGGGTTTCTTTGAAAAAACTATCGTTTGCAAAAAATACTTTCACGTATAGATTTAAAGAAAATATATAATAAAAACTTAACGACCAAGACAAAGGATCAGTAAATCAGAACTTTCCACAGACAGAAATGATTAGATGCGGCAGCAACTTGGAAGACAGAAGTATAATTCGAGTGTAAGTTAGACCTATATTACTTTTGACATATTATGATAATATCTAAGATGGTAGAATAAAAAAAGTGGTGTTTCGCATTTTCTCAACAACACAGTTAGGGATTGGAGACGGGCAAAAGTGAAAACTGACAAAAAGGATCCTTTTCACTCTAAATCTTTCTGACAGATTTGCCTGTACTAAAAACAGTGGAGAAGGTCATAGACAACTATATTAGAATTAGCATCTTTATGCGTAATCTGTACATCTATTTCAACACGCTTACGGGGCAGGTGGCTCAATCGAAACTGCCATGTATCGCAACTAAAGAAATAACGCTGTGTGCATTTTTGGTCATCGAAGGTATTTTCGCCGATATATCACATATAGAAATACCAGATGCCCTGATCGACAAGACAGTGGAGACCAGACTTGTTTTCTATACAGCATTAGCTTACATGGAATGGGATTGACTCTTTTCCATCTCCATATACAGATGCAAGCAAGGGTGGTATCAGTGAAACATACAGCTACCTCAAACGAAAGAAGATCGACATTCTTCCTATGCGGTATCCCGAATCACTGATACCAAGGGATAGCATGACAATAGGGATTCAGTTCGACACTTGTGCAAATTAGATTAAGGCACCTTGAAGAATATTGAATACCGAATGCCACGCTAAAGCACCTTGAATTGGGGCACATCTTCAAATTCCTGTCGATTGTAGACTTCATTGACATAATACAGTTGAAAGGTATTCTACACCCATTAAAGGGGCATAATAGCCCTTCTAGAATGCATTGCGAACATTTAGTATCAGGGTGAGAAAGCAGACACAATAGATTTTATTATTTAAAATACTTACCGAATTACTAATAAGACCACAAGGAGCATAACTTTGTTTCTGTACAGTTGAATTTTTCATGTGTACAACACTTTCTCGAATGTTCTGTAGTTGATTGATTGTGTCCTCTGTAAAAATTGTGGAACGTTTATTTATTATTATAATATTTGATAGTTGTTTGAATTATTAGTATGAAACCCCTGTTAAATATAGCGCTAATGACTCAAATCATAGTCAAATTTAAAACTTTTCAAATTTTATAATACATACCCAGAATACTATTGTATTTGGTCCCCGGACTGTGCGGAGTGACACTTATAATGGGGACCATGTTGCCAGATATTGTATTATTAGACGCCGTGTTGGTAGCGTTTAACTGCTGTTGTTGATGAAAATTGTTTTGCTCTGGCCGACTAGAGCAATTGACCAATAGTTGTTTTGGTTGCCTTTGCTTCAGGCTGCAGTGATTTGTCGTTTCGGCGGCATGTTTTATGTTCGAACTAAGGAAGTCGGTTACTAAATCGACATCACTATCATCGTCTGAAAAAAAAAATTGGTTCAGATATGATGGATGTTACTATTACTATTTCACATAACATAAAGGGGTGATATTGGCAATTTTTCAGAAAACAAATAATTATATATTAAATTAAAAATTTGGAGAGTTATTCCAGAAATTTAGCTGATAAATAAACTCTTCTTTTGAATTATCCAGTGTTTTCATAAATTAGCTACGCAATTTAGAGGTACAATTCCGCGATAGTTACGTGTATGTAAGAAACCATTACCGTTTGATCTTCATCCTGGCTCTTCTCGAAGTAGGTTGCAGTGTTTCAGAAAGATATATGACAGGAGTAGCCCACACATTAAGTACAAGATTATGCGTAGCGGAGCTTATCATTAGCTATGTGGCAATGAACTAAGCTGAATACTAATCCATAACCACACTTGCCATTTGGAATTATTTGCTAATTTTGCATGATTGAATGCCACTTATGACATTTTGATTATATTTATAAGAATAATTAACGTATTACTACAAGATTTATTTCAAGAGTTATCAATTATTTTATTAGTTTTCACCACTACTTTTTTCACAGTTTTTCCCCTCACTTTTGAGGTTTTGCGGAAAATAAAGCCTTATTAAAATCCGTTCATTGCCTTTCTGTCAAAAATATTTTTCTCAAATCTCTTGATGAAATCAGTGAAAAGATTTGAACACTGAGCTTAAGAGGGGGGCACCGATCAATATAAAGGTGATATTTTTTTTTTACCAAATGAAAAGTCTCCGTTAGTACTTTTCTTGAGTTCATTCTTGAATTATAGAATTTTGAAACAATATAGACCATGATATGGAATATCTTACTCAAAGATTTGGAAAAAATCATATTATGGTACTAGTTGTATTTGTATTTTTGTTGTAGAAAACAAAACCTTATTAAAATCGATTCACTGCCTGGCTGTCTGTCCGCCCCTCTGTGACACGCACTCTTTTCAGAAACGACTGCACACATTGACACCAAGTTGGTGGGAAGGTGTGAACTGTGAACCTCACACATGCGGTGAATTATATTGCTGTCAAACTTTGTAGTGACCGCGGCTGCGCGACAGGAGCGGAATCTCATTCGGCTCTTTCTTAATTAATTTGCTTAAACAATGCATTTGCATTTGCATTTGCATAAACAATGCAATTGCCTTAATGTTCGCCGCAGATTGCACATTATTGAATGCATTCGGGCAAATTGATCTTGACAAGAGGCGAATGATTTGCCGCATCCGCATGTTGCCGCAACATTGCCTAGCGAGTGGAGAGGCGATGTAGCGGGAAGTGAAGCGGTGCAGGGAAAAAGAACGGGGAGTTGTGCTTGGTCTTTGTGGGAGGACAGAACGAAATAAGGAGTTTTTTTGAAATCGAAGGAGAGGACAAAAAAGTTTTTGGGATCGAAGGGAGGAAAAAGGAGTTTTGGAATCGAAGACAGAGGACAAAGGAGTTTAGGGATCGAAGGCAGAGAAAAGAGAAGTTTTTGGATCGAAGGAAGGAAATAGTAAGTTTTGGGAGCGACAGACAAAGGAAGTGAAGTTTTGCAGAAGAAAGGGAGAGTGCTTTGCTGTGGCTAAGAAACGTGCGGATACAAAATACTGAAAAGAACAAAAAAACTTAAAAAGAAAGGAGAAAATAAGTGAAAAAAAAAAACAGGTTTATACTTAATTTGAAATTACATTGGAGTGGAGGAGGAGAACTGGTGGAAATAATGTTTATGTGAATTTTGCTTTTCCGTTAATGCTCTAAACCGAACTATCTGAAATGTGAATTAGAATAAATCTAAAATTAAAACAAGCACATTCCACCAGAGTGAAAATTACGGCTTTAGGTAGTTCTTATATTGAATTGAGAATGTTCATAGCTATGTTTAGAGAGGGTAACAATTAATATAGATATTGGTGATGGCCTGTGACATGAATCGCGATCAGATTTTTATGCATTCAATGTTTCGCGTAAATTATCACTGGTAACATCAAAGAACACAGAGCATGCGCAACGGCGAACTCTGCTACTTGCATAACTTGCACTTGGTGTTATTAATATATGCATATATATTATAATCGTTTTACTTCCAAGAGAGAAGAGACTTGGTTTTTAATACAGAAGCAAATGAAGATGAAGCAGAAATTGATCATTAATTTCTAATTCTTGTATTTTAGCAATTACTTAAAAATAGAGACTAAGCAACTTTGAACAAAGTAAACCAGCATCAATCCGAGCTCGGAGTGACGACCTGGGTAAGTCATTGTTTTTTTATTTTCTTTTCTATTTTCTTTTTTTTTATGATTTTATTTCTTTAAATTTTACATATTGTTTATTTTTATTTTCATTTTTTTCGATTATAATTAATGTAATGAAGTTTGCTTGAACAACGAACAATGGTGCTTGACTAATCTAATCGTAGTTTGAGGACTTCCTCCCTTTCGTTCCTCCTTACTCCCGCGGAATTTCTATAAGGGACATCCTCAAAGTGAATAACTGGCCTGAGGATGTCGAGGAAGGGTGGGAACCTCAGAGGTCGCGCCTCATAAGAATTGAGACGGTGATCGGTCGTGGATCTTCCCCTTCTTGATCGCGGCACTCGGGTCCGGAGACTTACGGCTCCACGCGCGCGGTCGAGTCGGTTTTTTTTTTCTCTTTTCTATTTTCCAATTTAGTTCGCGTTCTGTTTTTCATTCGATAGGCCGTCGCGAAATCCTAATTAGTGTCGAGTTTAGAATCCGTCCACACATCGGAATAGACACGTTGGTTTTTAGTAATGAAGCGTGAGGGATCAAAGCGCTCAAAGGACCCCCCACATTCCCGAGCCTGGCTAGCACAGAGGCGTGCAAGAACGTGTCGACCGAGCACTTTGATAGAGCTTCAATCTTTGTGGGCGGACCTTCACGGTCAATTTAGCCAATTTGTTTAGATTTTTGGGATAGCTCTGCCCTCTAGGTCGTTATCGGCCACTCAGGATGATCGACCTGATCTCCTATTTCCACTAATAACATTACAACTTAAGGGGGTCCCTATACACATAAAAAAAGGATGCAATTTTTTTTTCAACGAATATAGCCATGTGGGGTGTCAACTGAAAGGCCTCGATTAGTGCTTTTCGAAGCAGATATTAGTTTTGATATTGATTGCAAAGGCGAGGAATGCGGCTGTACGAAATTAGTTAATCACTTTAAGGACTCATTTTCACAAACTACTCAAACAAAAACGTCGCGTCAAACTACTACTCAATAAGAGATAGAACCTCACCACCAGATCGAATTGAATACCGGGTATATTCAAAGTATATACATTACTAGCTATATGTAAATGTAGCCAAATATTCTTCCACAAAAACAACCAACAAAACCTTTCATACCTGAAGCGTCAAGAGAGAGACGAGAACAACTTTTAAGAAAATTCATTATGTCTTGTTTAAAAATATGTAGTAAATAGTAAAAAAAAATATTACACGAAATACGTATGAAATGAAACAAATTGGGAAACCGGTAGCTGGACGCTTCAGATATCAAAGGTTTTGTGCATTACTTTTATAAAGAGATTTCCACTTTCAAGTGATATTGATATTCAAAGCCTTGAATTTGCAAAGAAGTGACAATTTTGACCTATTATAACTTTGTTAATAAAAGTGAAATTTCCACCAAACTTGGTAGGATTATGCTCTATGTTATAATTTACATTACTGCACGCGATACTAGGATGAACTTAAGGGGGGTTTGTAGCCAATTACTAAAAATTATAATGGTAAATTATTATCAACTTTATTTGAACAGACATCGACATGGAGGGTATTTCGTAACCTAGGCTATACAGGCAGCCTCTCGATTTTTTTTCAGATTTTTCGGTTGGGTAGTTTCTGAGAATGGGTCCGTTAAAGAGATCATCACTTTCAACCCCCTGCACTCCGCACCTTTCCGACAAATGTCAAAACTATGAAAACTTCGAAGGGTAATAATCGAAGCCTTTCATTTGATACCCCACATGATTATATTTGATGTAATTATAGGGGATCTATGGGGACTCCCCCCTTAAATTCGACGTACAATTATGTAACTCACTGTATGCGTGAGCGATCACAGTTTCCAACTTTCCACCAAATTTAATGTCAATGGCTACAACCGCCTCCGAGAAAAATGCGCGTGACAGACAGATAGTAAACCGATTTTGATAAGGTTTTGTTTTTTTTAATTAGGTTTTGTTTTGCACATAAACAACATTTTTTTCATTGTAGATGTTTGTGAACCTAAAATACTAAATAATAAATTTACATAAATATTTAAAAATTGCATGACTCTAAATTTTTTAACAGCTCCAACTTAATGTGTAATGATGGTAAAATTAGGTTTCTACTTAAGTAAATTCATTCGCATTTTACTGAAGTAATTTCAATTCGGGCAAGCCAACCTTCAATCGAACAAACGTAATCAAAAGATCCAGAAAAGTAAAAAAATTATTAGAATTTAGTTTACACACTCTGATAATTTTTATAAAAAAAAATCACTTTAGTTTACAAAAATACCAGAAAACTATATGAAATCCAAATTGACAATGCCCATAAAAATAGTAAAAAATTAACAGTGAGAGTGACGTGATAGAATTTCTCCAATCATTGCGTTTCATTAGTAAGAGTATAAAAAAAATGAAACTTGTGGTCAATAAAGTTAAAACAGTTTAAAGTTGCCTCCTACACGCGAGATTGCATCACGAAAGAGATAAAATATTAGCATCCCATTGAAATGAGTAGTCGGATATACTCAATGCATGTATATATGTACATATAAAGACTACGTGTTATGTAAAAATGGAACCAGTGTGCACCCAATTTTTTTACCTAAGAAATCCACGAAATTCTTCATATTCATAGCACTGAGCCTTCATTTTCGACTTATTATCATAGTTTTATTATCGTTGCAATTTTTTCTTTAGGTTCATTCTTCTTTTCTTCTTTTTCTTCAGCATTTGTCGTGAATTTTAATTTAGAAAGATAACATTGCACTTTTAAAATCGTTAAAAACCAACCAGACTATGATATTATTCAATACATTTAAGATGCTTAGAAAATATGCTCTACATATGAATCGATTAACAGAAAATGTGGCACAAAGAAAAATTCTGCCTTAAACAACCGTAGGGCATTCGTGTATAACGACACTTTTCTAATTTGATTGAGCGAACCTTTGCGAAATTGATTCCTACTTTTTCTCATCTCTAATTGATGATCGATTTGTATATTATACAGGGTGCCTCGTTTATTGTGGTACAAATTTTAATGGTGGATAGCACCATTTATTTGAGGGTAATTGGTCCAGGATTAGGCACCCTATCTTTTGCCGTTACAGAGTTATAGCGTTTTTTGTGAATAGTGTCAAAAAGCTTCACCTTTCTAAAAAAATCGCAATTTTCCTGTCATTTGATCCCAGATTTGATACTATTATCGGAAACTAATAAAATTTTTTATAAATGCATATATTTTCAATTACAAAGGTCATTATCACTTCGAAGATATAACTGTTTAAATTACGAAGAAATTACAAAATTGTAATTATTGTAATTACCTAAAACTTAAAAACCTGCAAAGTTGACATTTGAAATGACATGTAAAAATAATGGGTTGATTATGGAAAATTTGGGAATATTACGCTTTAAAGGGGAGAAAACGTGATAAGGAGGAAATTTACTTAAATACGGTAGTTTTAAATTCCAGCAATGGAAAATTAATGCGTGAAAACGCGAGAGCTACCATAGTTAAGTGATTGCTCTATATCACATTTTCTCCCATTTAATGCGTGATAGTATCATTATGTGTCCGGATGGCGGAGTAGTTACAGCATAAGGCTATTGTACGGAAGGTCGCGGTTCAAATCTCACTGGTGGCAGTGGCATTTGTATCGTGATTTGACGTCGGATACCAGTCGACTCAGCTGTGAATGAGTACCTGAGTCAAATCAGAGTAATAATATCGGCCGAACGCAATGTTGACCACATTGCCTCCGACAGTGTTACTGTAGTGTACCGTTACGGTCTTGAATGAAGTGCTCTAACACACTTCAAGGCCCTGATCCAATATGGATTGTTGCCCCAACGATTATTATTATTTTCCGAGTTATCACAATCTCGGCAGATGCCGAATTTCATCTAATACTAGCACTAAGTGCCAAGCATTTAGGCTCGGACGATCCTACCTACTAAAAACCAAAGGGGCGCTGGTGGTGGTGGTCATTGGTAGGTTAATGGGAGAATCCGTCGAGATTAGTATTATTATAATTAACAGAAAAATCATGTATCTAATCTATAAGACAGGTAAAAATGTAATTGACAATAGTATAATTCCTCCGTTTATAATTTTGTTATGCCTAAGATATGAGTAATACAGTATGTATTTGATAAACATTAAAAGTTTATGCAGTTTTTAGCTACCCAATGGAGGAATTATGTATATTGTCCATTGCCAGGTAAGAGAATAATTTTTCAAAACCGCGGTAGACGACGGCAAGGAGTTACCTTGAGTCATCAAGACAATTATAAGACAAATTCAGAGTGCGCACAACAAAAAACTTTTCAAAAATATTTACCCTGAACTGTGTCATACTAAAAAATCCAATATAAACAATAAATCATTTCATGCGATAAAAAGTTATCAGCCCTTGTTATTGTCCCAGGTATACTTTAATCCACTCAATTAGGCACAACAAAAGAATTGTCTATATATTAGTCAGTAGTTTTCTATTAATGAATGGCCCCAAATTACATTGACAGAAATGCCTCCAGCTTAATTATAATAAAAGCTTTTGTGCTGTGACAAATAGAATTGATTGCACATTTCTTATCGATTTTATGGACATATTCAATGAGTGAATGCCTTTGATGTGAATCATTTAATCACTCAATGGTTTATGAGAGTAAAATGCTGATAAAGTTTGTAGCTTTATGGTAAATTTAGGCTGCACACTTTTATAAATAACATGCATTTAGAAATAGTTATTACTTAACTTTTCTACGGCGCTTGCATCTTCCTATGTGTGAATTAGTTTTTTTTCTCATTTCATCATGAAGAGGTCTGTACTTTTTTCAAAAATATATATTTGCCTTGAGGCTCGCGGATGATAAAACAAAGAATGACATTCAAAAATAATTTTTTTAGAGTTTTTAAGGAAGTTTGTTCATAAGATAGCTTACAATTATTGTTCTGCTACGTTGCGATTTTCAATAATGTACCGATAAGGAGTGTCAACTAAACATATAATATAGCACCGGGTTTTTCGTGGCATAAAAAAACAAAAGAATTGCTAAAGAAGGTGACATGAAGCTCTAAAATGTATTCATTGCTAAATCGATTCCAATGCATCTCACTAAGATGTTGGGGCATTCCGAAAGTCAGAATCAGGTTCAGTCTGGATTCAAGGACTTTCTTACAAATTAATACAGCATTAAATCCCTAACCAAATGATTAGCCTTGCTCCAAGCTTCTTTGTAGACCAGTACTTCTTGCCGATATCCAAAGGGTTACCTCAATGGAAACGGTTCAGATTCATGGAATATTTTTATGATCTGATACAGTTTATCAAGAATACACGTGTTTTTTTGTGAGCTTCCACTTTATTGAGGCAGCAAATGCAACTAATGCAAATGTATAACTAAGGACTAAGGAACTGAAGGAGCTGGGGCATAACAATCAACCAAGCCAAAATTTAATTGTACACTTTTCGAAGAAAATAGAGACACTTGGAGTGTAGAGAAGCAGAACGCTTAACACTAAAACCCGAAAGTCTGCTCGACTTTTTCAGTCACGTAGTATTACTATCTTAACAGCGTTAAACCACATTGATTTTGGTAGCCACTGACCAGAAGCTCGGCGCTCCAGATACTAAAGGTTTTGCGTATTTCGTATATAAAAATTTTTGAGTAGACATTTGCACCATTGACACTTAATTCTTAATATATATAGATCTATTATGCGAGACTATTCGCGTTTGCGTTGTGAACATTGGTAGTTGAAAATTACGGGGATATTTGTCGAAAAAACAAGGACATACTGTTAATAATTCCAGCCGAAAACGTGGTACTATGGCATGACACGATACGAAGCCAACAAATATTTTATTTCAATATAAATTGAAGAGAATTATTTTTATAATAATTAAACATAGTTATATTAATATGTTTCGGTTTTTCGTCCTGGTTTGCAGTATCATGTATAAACACATAACTGATTATCGTGTTGTGTCACAAAGGATATGCTTCATATGTGTACTTGGACACATTGATTAAACCATGGCCACTGTGCGTTGAGCCTGTGTAATTAGTTTGCCGACGAAATGATCAGAACAGACATGATATCCCACATGCTATCATGGCTATGTAAAAATTATCATTATGAACTGCCTCTCCCTTACGATTATTGATTGATTGATGCTTAAACAGTTTAAAAATTTTGTAGGTTCCAGTAAAAATGTGACTCACAATGACTTCGGACAGGAAAATCGACAACTCTAAATATAAACTTAAAATTATTTTTATGAATTCTGCAGTTACTGAAAGTTGGAAATAACCTCTGCCTTAAAGAAGTCATAATCTATAAAGCTGACGATATTGAAATAAAGTTTCATGTACACATACTACAGTATCAAAGAGAACAGATAACTAGAACTCTTTATTCTATTGATCTGCATGTATGGTAATTTCCAGTTGCTAGCAATTTGACCCGAAAATTGAATAAATAATAAATTTAGCGATTATAACCCCTTCCATTTACGAGGGTTCAATTCGATGGTTTATTAAAGGGGTTTTCCTATGCGATATTTCAACCTTGTTTTGGATTTTTTTCTGCTATCAATAAATGTAATTTTCCAATCTTTTGATGTTATTGTTGGGCCTTGAATTGTGATATAAAACGAATTTGATAATCGTTTGTAGTTGTTTGTAAGGGTTAAAGTGGGGTTCTTTAAAAACAAGTCGAAATACCGAAAGTTCGCCCTTCGGATATAAAGGTTTTGTGTTCATCTTATGTTGGAAACTTCTACGCACATGCATACATATTACAGACATAGATATTATTCTCACCTTAAACAAACAAATTGCCTATTACCGAATACTGTACATGTATGGATATATAAATTGATCGTACTTATATTTTCGGTTTACTTTTTTCACCAAATATAGTCATGTGGGGTATCAAATGAAAGGCCTCGGTTAGTACTTTTCGAAGCCGGTCTTAGTTTTGAGATTTGTTAGAAAGGCGGGGAGTGGGAGGTCTGGAAACTGATGTTTTCTTTAACGGAATCATTCTCTGAAACTACCCAACCGAAAAATCTGAAAAAAATCATGAAGCTGCCTCTATATGGTGCCCAGGCCTCAAAATACTCTCCATATCGATATCTGTTCAAATTAAGTTAAGTTAATGGTAAATTGCAATATTTTTGGGAAAATTGAAAAAAAAAACCCTTAGGTTTATCCCAGAGCTATAGAACTTGGTAGTAGTATAAAATATAATATGAAGCATGTTATCACCAAGTGTGATCAAAATCATACTATTAGTGACAAAATTACAGTAGCTCAAAGTTGTCTTTACCGTGTAAATTTACAACCCGAAGTACTAATTCTGACATGCTAAATGCATATGCACAACGGGCTACGTACAAATGGGATAGTTCTACACTCAGATATACTTACAGAAGAAGCAAACAAAACCTTTCATATCTGAAGCGCCCAGCTTCCGGTTTCCCGACTTGTTACTTGTGGAATGGACACGAGGGGGGTTTCCGGATAAATTTCTAAAATGTAGAAATATACTGTTATTTACTTTATTTGTGCAGATATCGGAAAAGAATGTATTTTGAGGTCTAGATTTCGTAGAGATGCGCCATTGTGTTTGTTTTCAGATTTTTCCGTTGAATAGGTTCTGAGATCGAGACCTGTTACACTTTTTGATGGTCATATTTTGAGCCTCCGCTCCTCTATAATTCAGCCGATATTAAATATGGGGCCAGTTTCGAAAAGTACTAATTGAGCCCTTTCATTTGATATTCCACACGACCACATTTTATGAAAAAAAATTTGCACCCTCCACTCCTCCTTAAACTTGGCACAAAATGGCACCACTTGCTGTATGTAAAGGGAACAACAGATCACACACTATTACCAATTTTCGTGATAAACACAAAGCCTTGTATTTACACAAAACTTTAAAATTGTGGTCCCGAGAGAAACACGTTTAAAACTTCCATTTTGTATGCATATCACTATGCCACGTACTCTTCCTTTTACTGTAACTCCATAAATATTCGGAATTTCGGTCTAAAATTTTGCAATATATTCCCAACATATTCTTCTTCCAAAATATATATAGTATAAAAGAAAAAATCGAGTTCTGGAAACCGTCACATAGGAAAACCCCCTTAGATCAAAAGAAAATTTGGGCTATTTTCATCATAACTCTCTTCAATGCTTATATAATTGTCATATCCCGGCCACATTTACCTCTGAATCTTGACCTTTTTCGTTGAAGCTAATTTTTTCGTGTCACACACATCTCTTTACTACCAAATGATAGAATCTCGAATTTTCCTGCTTTACAGAAATCCTCGAGTAAGGTTCACAAAAGTGATTCCCAGTCTCGTCAATGGTTTAAATTAGTTCAATTTTTTTTCGTGGTTTAAAATCTAATTACGTCATGTTGTTCTTTTGCTGTGCAACTCTTAATCGGAATTGGTATTTTTAATTGCTCACTGCAAACGATTTCCTCTCCTATTTCCCTAAGTGATGATAATCTTAATTCACGCAGCCATATATCTCATCTAAGGAAACACTTGGTATCCATAGGAAGAAATTTTTTTTCAACGTAAACTTTCAAATGTAATAAAAACAAATACTTAGATGAAAGTAGGTGGGTCTGTTTCTGACATAAATAACAAAATTTACTTGTAAAGTAAAGCATCCTAACAATGACTCACTATTTTTAGCGTTAGATTCTTACAAATGCTTGCCCGATGCACACATCTTCAAGACAAAACGACACAAAACAATGAGTTCCAATCAGATGATTTCTTTTTGTGTGCGGAAGAGGAAACTGAAGCATCATGGTTTATTTCACGTCGTAGCAACGAAGGTGTATGGAGCTCTTCATATAGTTCCCATGCCAATAGGCATGGAATCTTTCTAGCTAGTAGACTATGAACAAAAAAGTGAGATATTTTCTGGGTTAATGTTTGACGTGAGTCTTAAACAATGGAACTTTCATGATAGTGGCGGAATTCAATTTTCTCGGCGCGCCTGTGCTCTGTGTATGAAAAAAGGAATTAGAAAAGCTCAGAGAGAAATGTGTGGGTTCATTAATTGTAAAAAATAAATGATCTATTCATTGTAGTTGAAAAGGAGGAAGGAAATCGAAGAAATGTCTAAAAAAATTTAAGGATGATTTACGAAATAATAGTTCGAATATTTGAGTCGGAAAACGGGATGGATCTTACTAACTGAAGACAGACCCACGGTCCTAACAGGACAGGACAGGAACAGGAAGCAAAAACATAATTAGTGTACTGTAGCACGATAAACAAGCATGAACAGAGAAATACTTTAATGACTGGGTCCAATATTTGAGAGAATTATTTTATGTGAGGCAAGTGCCTAACTACTCCTCTGAGTAGTGTCAGTACAACCATTTTCGAAGATTCAGACTAGTCCACAAAGAAACACTTTGGATGATGAATTCGAGGGACATGCCGGTATCCAAAGAAAAATAAATGCGGAATGGAGTAACCGTCACGGTTTAGCTATTAGAATTTTGAAAACATTCAATAGAGAAATTTTCGATCTTCATGACTATTGCTTTCTAGAATGCAGTGCAATTAGAAGAAAATTAATTTTCTTTCTTAATTTTAGTTTGAGTTTTACTATACTTACTCTTTGTTGTAAAACACTCAGATTTCTGCATTTGTGGAAATTTACTAAATCGTTTATCAAAAGTACAAACTTCAACATATTTCCAACCTCAGGCTGGAATCATGTGATTAGCACTGACTTGCCTAACTCACGTGATTTCTATTATAAGAAGAAAAGAGTTAAGTACCCATCTCTAACTGAAGCCGCTAACATTTACCTTCCAACATTTTTGGCTTTCTTTTTCCATCTAATTTTGGTTAGCCTAACACGCAACCAGAAATGAGGTATGATGAATTATGTAGCAAGTTCCCGGCTTTCTTACAGTACAATTAAAATCTGCTTTTTTAATAACATGGCTCTCAGTTATGTGACCTGGTAACTGTCCTCTAATTCTGTAAATGGAAACGCAAAACTGTTTACGACAGATGATAGCCAAGGTCATTTTTGGTAATGCATGTCTTGAGGTGAATAGTTGTCTTTCGCGGCCCGTTAGCCATTATGTTCACACACGAGTGTCAAGGTTGTTCAACGTAGAGGTGACCATTTTTACTCGATGAGAATTGAGTTACGCCTAACGTGGAAAGTGAAGAATCTAAACCGTTTTAAATGTTTTTCCAATATTCGAAATTGTTTCTCACATTTGCGAAATTTAAAAAAAAAAACGCTTTGGGCGATTATTCCCAAACATAGAGTAACAATAAAGGAAAGTGGTGGAAGTGGGTATGTATGTTCTACTAGCCGGGTTCAGTGAGGAACGGATAACACTGTTAAAAATTCTAGACATAATCGGCTTCAAATCGTACCAATACGCCGTACAAAAAGATAAAGAGAGGATCTTAATGGTCGAAAAAGCTAAGACGAAGGAAGCAAGTCCGTCCAAACAAGTAGCACAGCAAGAAGAGGAGCAGGAGTATATCGACTCGGAAGTACTATTTTACGATCCAGGGATAACAAATTGATCAATTGTAAATATAAACAAAGGGAAAACCTTAAACGCACTTTTAAATTTTTGTGTAAAACAAAACCTTATTAAAAGCGATTCACTGTCTGTCTCTCTGTCACACGCACTTTTCTCCAAAATGGCTAAACCTATCCAAACGAAATTTGGTGGACATATGGGAACTATGAAATCCTACGCATACAGTGAGTGACATAAATTTACGTGCAGTTTACATGTAAATACCTATACGCGGGGATGTAAAATTTTTTTTCATCGAATATAGTCATGTAGGGTATCAAATGAATTAGTACGAATCTAATATTGGTTTTGACGTGAATCGCAAAGTATGCGAGTAAGAAGTCAAAATGTATACACTTAAAGTGAGACAGGACTCATTTTCGGAAACAACCCAACCTAAACATCCGAAAAAAAATCGCGCTTAGATGAAGTCTAGGCCTTATGATGCCATTTGAGTTTTAAATTTGACGTATCAAATGGCATCATAATCTTGGGACAGTGGATTCCATTGCATGGCATAGCCCGCAATTCACTTGTCTCCCTTCCGTAAGGTATGTCTTAACCATTGCCATTCCGTCTTCCTATCACAGTGCACCGACCAAATTTTCGTGTGAGATAATGTCAGGCCGTATTCCGATGATATGACGCAGAGGGGTATTGACGAAAGCTTGGAGCTTGTGAATAACAGGGGAGTTTACTTTCCATATGCTACTTTCAAATATCAACCCAGGAAGAACGCTAGCACAGAACAGTCTCAACTTGAGATAACTGCATTTCCAGATTTTAGACAGAGCAGCGAAAGCGGATCTAGCACTGTTACATATATAAATATACAAATTGATCGACGCCCTCGGTGGTCTGGGAGAGTGCGATCACCCGTCAGCCTGAGAAACTTGGTTTCGTTGTTCAATCCAACCTTACTTGCCTCTCTTTCCCGGCGAGAAACACATAGATGTCATCAACAAACAAATATTTCTTATATATACATATATATTTATTTTATTTATTGCCATTAAGGTTGTCTTCACAAAAAAAGTTCAAAAAGTTCATTATTCTCTTCCTAACTCTGGACGAGTTCTTAGCGATAATTGTTGAATTTTTTGTGAGCTATTGGAATGTGTTCGGGAAAATTACAGAAAATTATTAAATTAGAAATTCATAAAAGAAACTTTTATTTGTCTCTGAAAACCTTCTGATCAACACAATATCTATTAATTTATTAACGATATTTATGATCTCAATTTTGAGTTTTTAAAGCTACGTAAACGACTGTGGACAGCAAAACATCACATTTGATCTCCACATAAATCGTAACAAATCGTCAGCTCCGTAAACTCTGAACAGTATTTGGAAGATCGGAATCTAGTAGTAGAAATGATTTGCTCTTTATTTGGAAATGTCGTCCACTGCATCTACATATATTGCAATCATCAAGCTTTGATTTCATCATTTGTCGTTTCAGCCTATTATCAATAACGATTGGAGTTGATATTTTGTCTGCAGAACTTCTTAATTTTTATTGACTGCGAATCAATGTCAACAATTTGTTTCTAGCTGTTTAAAAACTAATTGTTGACATATAAAAAGTAATTCTCCAAACTTCGTTACCAAATGAGAAAAAAACGTTGTTTATATTTAAAACAATGGAGTACCTTTTCTTTTCCCAATAAGCTTATTTGCCCCAGGTTTCTATGTAAAAAATATAATTAGTGTCAAGTTATCTATGAAAAAAATTAATTAGTGCAAACTATTCTTAGCAAATCTCAGTTTCAAGAATTTCGCGAAGATAACGTTAAATTATTTTCTGTTCTGCAAATTAAATAGAATGGAATAGAGTTGAGTATAAAATAACAAAACCATTTTTATATTACACAATTATGTTTTTCTGCATGCATATATCTAGATAAATATGAATATCAAAAGACATTGAATACGTTATGACGTAGCGACTGCTGTGTACTATTCCATTCACTTATTATGTAATCTAGACGCTGGAAGAGTTTTATACAACAACATAAGTTTGTGGGGAATATTCAAGTATATTGACTATTTTCGCAAAAGCGCAGCAAGTGGGGTAGTAACTAATCGTAAAATGAGTAGTGACCAAAAACAAATAATCTTAGGCTTATGAGAATTGTATCAGCATTTTTGTAAGTTATCAGATAATTAAAAGTGTTATCTTCCTATACAGTTTATTTCAACGGTATGAAAATGTGAAGTGTTCTTATTGAGACTAGTGCAACTAGATTTAGTTATGTCCTTCTTTGATACTTCCGATTACCCTAAGAACATGTCAGTGAACTTATTATCATATTTTCAAGTTAGATATTTAGATTGTATTGAATATCCGGAGCGGTATACCGTCCCGTGATGCGATTAAATGGTAACACAAAACAGGTTTCAAACATCATGAACCCCAATTACTCAAAGAACCAACAAATTCTAGTAAAAGGCTCACCAGTGTACAGACTGATTATGACTCACGTTCGACACTGTCATGACAAGGAAAATTAGTTGTGAAAGATGTAAATGTACTTGCACAGTATCTTCATTAATATTCCAGATTTAGCCATAGCCAAGTTGACACACCCGAAGTCATCTTGATGTGAAATCGCCTTAAAGGCCAAACATGCTTTTTAATGTTATCTTATGCGAGACGTGAAAATCTCTAAATTAAGATCACAAATGCAGTCAACCAATTTAAAAATTGGATAGTTTCTGCAATACAATTTGAAGTCAAATATCTCGAAAGTCAGATGATAGGAAAAATCATTATTTTTATTGTGTTTTCTATCATTGTTGTTATTTTGTTGATTTTGTGTTACACAGAACGGTTGTGAAAAAACAAAAAAAAATTAAGTATCAAAGTCAAACGAAAGCTTGAACACTTCAAGTTACCATTTCATATCAGTAACACGTAATTTGATTGCTGTTCAAAGGGAAGTACCATTTTCATATTGCGTTTAGAAGTTCTGCACTTCCTAATGTCTGCAGTAACGGTTAATTCGTTGCAAATATTGCGCATTAAACAGCAGGGGGTCCGGAAGAGTCTGAACAACAACCGCTAGTGAAGATCGTTTGGTAAAGAGAATGTGTTTGCGGAATCAACTCCAAACGACGGAGTATATTAGAAGAGTGTTGGTGGAATAAGATGGAGCAGAATGGAGCACACGGAAGGTAGGAGGGTAGCTTATGTGCTCAAAAAACCGTGCCAAAAAACAAGTTTCGAACCAAAAAAATTGAAAAAGCATATGCAATAGGCAAAAAGGTCTGGAAATTGGACGGCACTCAACTTCAGAAGGATAATATTCTACGATGAATTCATCCGGCATTTCTAAGCTAAACTATATGGAAAACAGACCTAATATCTACCCTAGCGGGAACCTTTGGTACATTATAAAGTTGGTACTGAAGTAGAAACCCAAATATCTTGCTGAATTAGGCAAAGGGATCGAAGACGTACAGTATAATAAAATTGCAACACCTCTTTTGCAGTATTTCTGCAATTCGATGTCTGATAGGACTCAAAAACTATGGAAAGGTTAGATTATGAATCACCGTTTGCTACATAATAAGAAGTAATTGCATAAAAAATATTCTTCAGCCTTTGTCCCGTTCACAAGCGGAGTCGGCTCGTCGTGATTGGTTTCACCATTTGGTTCTATCAAATGTCTGATATGGATGCAATCTCGAGCTTTTCACTCCCCATTCAACGTATCAAGCCACCTTTGTTTCGGCCGGCAAGTGAATCCTCGTTAAAGCGAATTACGTAACCATACCATCGAAGACGCCTCTCCCGCAATTTTTCCATGATCGGTGCAACCGCATATCGATCGCGGATATCCTCATTTCGGCTGTGATCAAAACGTGTTACGCCACTAGTTCAAAGCAGTCTCCATTACCGCAAGACGCTGTTCGTTGCCTTTTATGGCAGGCCGACACTCAGGATCATGGAGAACGATAGGATGGACGACATTGCGGTAAATTTTAGATGTGAGACGTCGATTACCAAGAACACCAGTTGTGGAACGCTGCTTCATCCAGGTTAGGTTAATGCGTGAAGCAATTTCATAACGCAGTTCTCCATTGGCTGATAGCATTGACCCGAGATATTCAAATCGCTTGGACAGGGCAGGTCACTGTCGCTAACAGTGATTGATCCTGTGTCATAAGGATCGGTCGTCAAAAACTCAAGTTTTATTCAGATTCAATCTGAGACGAGTCGCATGAGGCGATTGTTCCATTTTTGGACAGGTTGCTCGATATCATTTTTGCTATTAGACGTTAGGAAAACATCATCTGCATAAAGCAGTGTGTAAGGCGCTGGACGTTGGGTGTACCGTGTGACAGTTCACATAAAAACAAAGGAGAAGTGAGAGGGTGCTTTCTTTAGAACAAAACTTGTTACATTTCTTGAGGATTATGCTTTGAGTCCTCACTCCCTTAAGTTTCACCCGATATCAAATATGGGACCAGTTTCGAAAAGTAATTTCATTTGATACCTCACATGGTCGCATTATGTCGACAAAAATCTTATGGTACCTAATATGCCATATACCGAAACCGCAAAAAATACAAGATCAACTATAGCAGCTGGTAGCATCCTCCGTCAAGATCCCAATAACGAGGAACGCTTATCGAATTAGTCATTCGCCGATTCAACTTAGCTTCACTTATTTCCGAAATTCTACATGCGGAAGAATTGGTCTAGATTATGAAATAAGAACCCATCTATATTTCAGAGATGTATTTTCGTAACCATCATGGTATAAATTTCACCAGACATAAATCTAGCTGGAACCACCATAAAAGGATTGTCACATTACTAGATAAAAGTATTCCTTTTATATTAATATTATTTTATGTTAGAGCACATCATTCAAGACCGTAACGGTACACTACAGTACAGTGTAAGAGGCAATGTAGCCAGCATTGCGTTCGCTCGAGATCATTACAATGATTCGACTCAGGTACTCATTCACAGCTGAGTCGACTGGTATCCAACATCCAGTCACGATAACAAATCTCTCTATTTTTATTATAATTTGATTTTCAAGATCGATGGGCTAACCCTCAAACAACTGGATCATCGCACCGTCAACCTTGAACTGCTACTACCTGAACCACCCACACGACCTTGTTAAGGCTTGAATATTTCGTGATATCTGATGGAATCACGCAGATCAAGAGCTGCAAAATTTGTGACCATTTTGTTGTGGAGTTGAAGCCTGATACCCCAAAATTGCCAATTCGTATATGCAGGAATTATAAATTGATTAAAGTCAAAGAGCGTGCAGATCTCTTCCTCATGATATCCCGAACTCATTAAAATTTTAGCAAATCCACCGAAGGAAGTTCAACAGAAATTTTCACATATATGTAAACAAACGCAATGCCGAATATAAGTCATTATATTCTTGTTTGGTGGACCAAACATCGCCATCCATACGTTTGTAAGTTCGTTAGTGTTTTCTGAGCAGGCAAGCAAATTAACATTGATTTGTTCAAAAAAACCTGCACAAGCTAAGCTAAACCCGCTAGATACTTGAATTTGCAAAGGCTTGTTGAAGTTTAATAAACATGTTTATTCTCCATTATAATAAGGGATGGTTAGTAAAATTAGGTGACATAAAAGCCTGAATTTCATCATGGTAAGAGGTTTCCGGGTAAAACACAAGGTCCATGAATTAAGGAACCTACTGATTGTAGGCTAGAGGCGGTGACGGAAACATCAATTTGTTTGAAGAAAGCCATCAGAGCATTAAAGCGCAGATTGTGTCATTAGGACCATAAATCATCTTAAGTGATTGACATTTTTTTGTATATAATTTTAATTGCCCAAAGTGCTTTGAACTCTCCATTACCTTTGTGAACGGCGCAGCACCCTGTTACCGTGCCTAAAGTATAAAAATATTATTGGGCTCTTGCAGCAGCGCGATGTCACCTTCGTCAGGTAATTCCCCCGACCTGAACCCGATTGAAAACATCTGGGGGCACCTGACATCCAAAAATTTACAATTCTGCGAAATGTTTAAAAAAGTAACATTTCTCAACATATGAAAGTATTGATCCAAACAATCATAGACACATGCCTTAAAAGCATGCTAGGTAGTATATAAGGGCAGCCATTGAATCAAATAGCGGCGCCACCAAATGCAGATATTTACGAATAAACTTTTATGTTTACGGGCCAAATACAGAATGCAGCAACAACTGTTTAAATTTGTTATTCCCCTCTTAAAAAAGATAAGATAAAAAATTCGCATTTCTCCTAGTTCGATGTAGAGTGAAGGTACCTCTACAACACAATACCCCCGGTCTTAACGTAAATAATAAATTTGCATTATTATCTGCCCGTAATTTCGTGAAGGCTATTGACATTCTCGACAAATCTGCATCTTTCAGGATATACAGTTTTACTTCAGTATTGAAGATAAATTATAGGACTTATTTTTGGTATCATCAGAAGTTTCTCAGTTCTATCCTTAGACTTTCATTGTACAATATATTCAAAGCTACTATTATTATTGTTCAATTTGCCGATGACATCTTTATATTTGCTTGTAGTCCCAAACCAATCAAAGTAGTGAACGCCATTGAAAAACACCTCGTGGATCTAACCAACCACTATGAAAGTTGGGATACTAAAATTAATTAAGGCAGAACAAAATCCTGCATATTTAGAAGGGAAGATATTTCCGATCTAAATCAATACACGAACAAAGAGCGAACAATTGAAAGTCGAAAATTCTACAATAGTCCCAACTTCATGCATTAAATATCTTGGAATAACACTAAATACAATCTAGTCCCTACTGCGTAAGACAAAAGGACTTTCGACTAATAAAATTCACTCTGTACAAAACCTTTAGACCAATTATATGACATGAAGCATATAATATCAAACAAAGGATGGGCTCCAGCGTCGAATTTTGTCTCCCATATCATTTGGAGTCCCAAGAAGAACTACATCTACAGGAATTGAACAGCGTACTTGAAGATTAGAGTTAAACCACTTCCACAGCATGTTTCCAATAAAGCTCATAGCTTGTCATCCGAAAGTTATAATCACCAATTATATCAGTTAGGCAAAAATCGCCCAATAAGAAACTTTCTAAGGCCTAGCGAAATATTGGATCTCCATCTATCATCATCGCTCTTTTCTCTTTCCGACAAGTATATTCGGTTGCAATCTCAAAAGGGTAGGATGTGTGAAATATCGGCGCCACTATATACAACTTCGCTCCTCCAGAGAGTGCATACCTCAGAAAACCGTTAGCGATGGCGCGTAGGCGTGGTTGACGCGCTGAGAGTAAATTAGGAGTGAATTAGGGTTTCCTTTTCACTCCTTGGTGGATTTACAAATTTATGGATTTAAAAATTTATTAAAAATTATTTTTCTTCTTCTCGAACTTTTGCTCTAAATGTTGGCTGACATATGCACTCAAATATCAACCACAATGTTCACAAGCAAAACAATAGTTATTTAACCCAAAAGCATTTCATATTTCCCTGTCAAGTTCCGAAAAGATATTTATCTGAATCTTCCGCAATACACGTATGTAGACCGTACGTCCTCCGAACGTATTCCCCTCCATTAAACTGATTCTGCTTTCCCTCCAGTAGTTAAAAAGTAATTTGAGAAGCGAAACCACAGAATTTCATTACTAGAAAGTTAAAATTGTCAGTAGTTGAATTTCAGTGCAGCAAAGGTGTGGACAAGAACCGGTTGTTGTCGTTGTTGCCACTCGCTTACAATTTATTAACGAAAATTTATCATTACCGCAATCGTTTGTTGATAACTCGTATCATATTTCGTGCCATTTTCAAGCAATCTTTCCCACAGCGGCCATGCAAGAATTTATATTGTGCTTTTGTGCTGACCGGGTCCATGGTGCTCTTAACACATTTACTGACTTCATGATTTTTAACGCGTGTCTTTTCGAGAACGTAGCACGCCAAAACGTGCTCAAAGTCTAATTTTGTTCTATATTTCAATAGCGATCTGGTTGTTAGGTCTCGTGGGAGTGTTTGGGAAAGACAAACATGGCGATTGATGGTAACAACAATGGGCAATGAAATTTTCTTATGTACTGACTAGACGGGCTATTTAAAAGTATTAGTTTTGTTACTACCTCGAATTAAGGCGTATTACATAATCGCACCTTATATATAATAGAATAGAATTGTAATGTGTCTAACAGAGAGATGATAGGCCTTCAATTGACAGAAGGAAAGACAGTTTTCCTAGTGACCTTCAATTTACATAACTTATGAGTAGCTACCAATTCATATCGATATTAAAACAAAGATGGGATGAAATTACGAATTTTGTTTGTTTTAAAATTATGACAACGCATGAAATCCAAAAATCGGTGGCGTAACCATCAAACTTTTTGAATATTGTTCATTAAATACTTTTGGGCGAGCAAATATGAATCGTGACTGAGTTAAAGTATTTTTTCTTAATTTTCTTTTATTTTTACTGCATTCAATTTGTTTCTATTGTTTACAAATAAACTCATTTTAAGGTTTTGTGTAAAACAATCGATTAACTGTCTATCACACGCACTTTTCTTTAAAACTGCTACAGCGATCCAAACAAAATTATGTGGACCTATAGGAACTATGAAATCCTACGCATATAGTGAGAGACACAAATTTACGTGGAGTTTGAAAACTGGCGCCCGATACATGCAAAGGGGGTACCCATTATAAGGCCTCCATTAGCACTTTCCGCTGATATTAGCTTTAACGTAAATTGTAAAATGGGGTCAAAGGGGTCAAAATGTCCACACCTCGGGAAGTCGGGAACCCAGAATCTGAACAATTCAGGTATAAAAGGTTTTGTGTTTCCCTAAATGAGAAATTTTGAGTGTGTATATAGTACATAGCTAAGAATACGAAATAGTCTTTTATATTTTGCCAAACTCTAAGGTGCACGTATGTACATATCAACGACATAAATACTGTGTTCATCCTAAATAAATAAACATTGTCAGTTAACCGCCACTTTACTCCGTCACAAAAGCACGTACGCAAAATTAAAAACCGCTGGTAACCAGGTACATAAATGTCTATTATATTGGTTTTATTACACATACATGTACGTACGCATGACTCCCTCGAGTAATTGACACTGCTATGCAAATAACTGAAAGAAAGCAAACAAAGGAAAACTAAAATATCCCCATGAACAACGCCGTTCATATAAGTTCACTTTATCTGATGGTGACGTCATACACGTCTTAGGATGCAATAAATTTACCTGAAATCGAAACTTTGACCTTCTCTAACTTTGTTAATAATAGTTGGATTGCCTTCAAACTTTCAGAATTATATCCTATATTATCCCCTATGCTGATGTCAGCATGTACTTCTGGGATGAAGTTAAGGTGGGTTTTACGGCAAATTTCTAAAACATGGTAACGCACTTCCATGAATTTTATTTGTGCAGATATCGGAACGGGATGTATTTTGATGTGTAGATTTCATATACATGAATCACTGATTCAGATTTTTCGGTTGGATAGGCTCTGAAAACGAGCCCTGTTTCATTTTTGTGAAGTTTGCTCGAAATCGCCCTATTATTAATAAAGTTATAATAGATAAAAGTTGTCACTTCATTTGAAAGTGGATATTTTCAAATAATACATGCATATATTACAGGTTACGTACTAATGGGGCGAATGCATACTCAAATCTCTTTATAAAAGAAATACACAAATCCTTTCATACCTGGAGCGTCCAGCTTCCGGTTTCCCCAGTTACATGTATCTGTTTTCGGTGAACTTATTTGCATTTGTTATAATGTTGAACTTTCACAGTTCAAAGCGCATCAAGTTCGAAATCAAATTATTTGTTGAAATCGCTTTTTAAAAGTCACAATTGAATTCTTAACTATGTACACGGAGAACGGTCATGTACTCACAGTTCCTCAGATAAGGTGTGCTTTCAGAACCTATCTAACCGGAAAGTCAGAAAAAAAACACAGAGGTGTGTCTATCTAGACCCATCCCGATAATTGCTCAAATAAAGATGATATTGACGGCATATTGCGACTATTATTAACAAATTGATAGAGGAGAAAGTTTTCTTTTTCATGGAAATTTGTTGCAGTCTAAGATGAGTTATGACGTCATCATCATATATCAGCATATCAGTCCCACAATAAAGTGAGCTCATATGATGGTGATCATTTCTTTAACGGGCCTATTCTCAGATACTACTCAATCGGAAAATCTGAAAAAAAATCAAGATACTGCCACTATATGGTGCTTAGGAACCGAAATACCCTCCATACCTGTTCAAATAAAGTTAATAATAGTATTCTACTACTTTTTTCAATAATTGACTGCCAACCCCCCTTAAGTTCATTCTAGAACCACGAATTGCAGCAATGTAGGGTATAGTATAGAACATGATCCTGCCAAATTTTGTGGAAATCGCACTATTATTAACAAAATTAGGTCAAAGTTTCCGCTCCTGTGCAAATTTAAACCTTTGAATGTCATTATCACGTAAAAGTGGATATTCTCACATAAAGCATGCCTATATTACATGCTACGTACTAATGGGATAAATGCATACTCAAATGGCTTTATAAAAGTAATACACAAAATCTTTCATACCTTTTATTGGTTTTTTATTTGTTAATTGAGTATTAATTACTCGAGACAGACATATGTATAAGTACATGAAGTTTGGGGTTAGAAAATGGGAACAGCTGACTGATATGAAATTAAATGCACATAAAAGTATGTGAAGTATGTGAATTTTGTTATCCGATTTTTACGTTCTATTTTTGGAGAAATTTTTAATTAAAGTTCGAAACATTTCATTTTCTTCCATAAAAAAAAAATGAACTGTTTTTCTATAGTGAGTCAAACATTCAGGGGATCAAAAAAAATGGAATAAAACTCAATAAATAGTACTAATTATGGTTATTTTAGATGCCTGATAGCGAAATGTTGTGAAGTGATTGCAGAAGTGAATGAAAGAGGACCAAGTTTGCAAGATGTTTGGGAATGTTTTCAGGGCTCTCCTCAGCCATATTGAAATTAAATGCAAAATTGGAAAATACTGGTATTAAGGAAAGACAAATAGAAAGTGGCGGCCTCTAGTACGAATTATCTAGAAAGGTCTACCCAAA
Organism: Hermetia illucens; assembly: GCF_905115235.1. Lineage (NCBI taxonomy): Eukaryota > Metazoa > Arthropoda > Insecta > Diptera > Stratiomyidae > Hermetia > Hermetia illucens. Next base: position 90,355,679 of record NC_051849.1, on the reverse strand, counting down.
AGTCAGTACATACATTTGAAAAGCCGTGCCCGAAAACCACAATATTCAGAAATCGAAATCTACGGCCCAGGAAATTTTGAGGAAATTCTCCAAGGATCGGATATTATTTTTTTGGAAGAAATCAAGTTATCGCTGCATAAGAAAAAATCTACTATTTTCATGAAAAATGCACGCGTCCTTTTGAAGTTTGCTTCGAAGCATCAGCACCGTGCCAGATTAGATCCATTCTCTTTGGAGGTACAAGAGGTAAATTCGATTTGTTCCCCACCGATACAACGTATTAACGACCACATCTGAGATGCCAATTACTATAGATAAACCACGAAAGAAGTGTTACTATCTGAAGTATGACGTAAATAAACCACTCACTTTCTCATTTGTTTAATAACGCATTGTAGGTTACATTTCCTACGATGGCTCAAGTGGTTAGAGCGCCGGGCCGTGAAAGCGGAAGGTCGCTCACTAGTGCCAGTGGGATTTGTTATCGGCACTGAATGTCCTACAGAGTGAAGTTGTTCCATATCAAGACCACGTTTTCTTCCACTTAATGCGTAATATTGCTATTTTTTTTAAGGTTTTGTGTGAAACAAAACCTTATTAGAATCGAGACGGTGTCTGTCTGTCCGTCTGTCTGTCTGTCTGTCTGTCTGTCTGTCTGTCTGTCACACCCGATTTATTCGGAAACGGCTGGACCGATTATCACGAAAATTGGTGAGAGTATGTAATCTGGTGTTCCCTTTACATGCAGTAAGTGGCGCCATCTTGTGTCAAGTCTAAGGGGGGGCTCCCCATACATGTGAATGGAGGGTGCAAATTTTTTTTTCACAGAATGTAGCCATGTGGGGTATCAAATGAAAGGTCTCAATTAGTACTTTTCGAAACTGGTTCAATATTTGATATTGGGTGAAACATAGGGGAGTGAGGGCTCAAAATGTGACCCCCAAAAAGTGTAACAGGTCTCGTTCTCAGAACCTATCCAACCGAAAAATCTGAAAAAAATCACAGTGATGCATCTCTACGAAATCTAGGCCTCAAAATATATCCGGTTCCGATATCTGCACAAATAAAGTTAATAATAGTATATTTCCACATTTTAGAAATTTACCCGGAACCCCCCCTTATGTTCATTCTAGAAGTACAAAATTTAGCGTGCATATAATGAAGAACATAGTGCACAGTTTGGTCAAGTTTGAAGAAAATCCAATTATTATTAACAAAGTTATAGGGGGTAAAACTTTACCATTTTTTGTGAATTTCGTGCACTCTACAACCCGCATGACGTCATCATCACATATCATTTCGTCAATACCACAACGAAATGAGTTGTTATGGATGGGGTCGCAAAGAATTATTTTGTTTTAGTTTTTTAGTCATTTGTATGAGAATATCAATTACTCCAACCAGACATGTGTGTATGTAGGTATATAGTATATGCGTGCTAATGAACTTTGCGGGTAGTACCTAATTCAGATAGATGTAAGAAGTAAATCGGAAATATGGGTACGATCAATTGATATACGTGGATATATGTGTACAGTATTCGGAAATAGGCAGTTTGTTTGTTTAGGGTGAGCGTAATGTGTACGTATGTCTCGTAGTTTGGAAAAATATAAAGGATTATGTTGGATTTGTAGCTATATACGGATAGAGAAATGTGCGTTGAAATTTCTTACATAAGATGAACACAAAACCTTTATACCCGAAGCGCGAGCTTCGGGTATTCCGACTTGTTTATAATTAAGCCCAGCATCTTTATGTGTCATTTGAACGTTAACATAATGGGGCAACTTTTAACAACTTTGCAGGTTTGTATGTTTATAGTGCTGTTGCAAAAATGCATATTGAAATTTGGATAAAAAGTCGATTTTGAAATTTCTTTACAATTTAAACAGTTATATCTTCAAGTCATGATGACCTTCGCGATTGAAGACATACAACAACAAGTGGTACTATCCACCACTAACATTTGTACCATCATAAACGGGACACCCTGTATATTTACAGAAAATATGTTAAAAAGTTTGAAGTTTATAGTTTATCTGGCTTTAAAAAATTTGTTTCCATTTTTTTTTATTAATTTTACAAAAAAAAAAAAAAAACCTAGATTCTTTTTTGTTAACATAATTTGAAAACTTTTCAAAAAGAAATAATAATTGCAAAGATAACAAATATTATTTTCTTTTTATAACCATTCGATTTCATGTTAATTTTGCAAAGATTCATAATTCGGTGAGGAAGTGCGTGTTTGAGAAAAGATGGCATCGCCCATTGAACTTCTCCGCGTTCTTCGGTTAAGCCAGCATACAACATGTCATCTATAACGAAGTGAGAAAGTATCGATACCAGAGTGGACTCCACTTGAAATTTCAACTTCCTCTGAGATGTTACCTCGATATGGTACGCAACCTTTTGCGCTGTTATATGTTCTCCTAACAGTTGGGTTTCCCAAACCAAAACCATGCGCCTTCCTCACATACCTGAGTAAGGTGTTGTCAGTACCCGTTTTGTTATCGAATAGTTTAGACCATGAGTGGTGTAGTCTTATTTAAAAGTATTAAAATGTCATTCAACAAATATATTGATTTGTCGAGGATTTCATCGAAGTGAAAACTTTTGTCATTTCTACTTTACAATATACTTTTCGATTATATTTTCAGCAGGGCGACACCTTAATTCACGGCCCAAAAGTTGTAAGTATTATAGATAGTTTTTGAATAAAGAAGTAACAGTTTTACAATAACTCACTTGCTTCTTAGGTTAGGATTATCTGACTCGTAAGTGATAACACAGAAAAACACAATAACGAATGTCAACAGATACTTCAAGAAACAACTACGAATTATATCGGTTTCAAAATGATGTAGTATTGAAGGGACACCAATGTAAACGAGAGATTTCTTCAATAGCTAAACAAATCGGAAACTGAAAGTTTGGAGCTTCCGTAATGCGATGCTCCGTATTTTACCTGCGTTGGAAACCTATAGTGCGCAGAGCCGAAGCTAAAGATTCCATTGTGCGTTATTTTTGAAGGTCCGTTTACATGGCGAATTCGTTCTGGAGAGAACAGTCCGTGAGATATTAAAGGTTTTGTGCTTTGTTTGCATCAGAAACTTACGGTACAAGACTATTCCAGTTTAATCTAAAATATACTAGCAATCTATTTCTTAGGATACAGCAAATTCAAGCAGGAAGAACAACTTTGGCGTAATATAATTTTATTACGCATATTAAGATTTGTTAATTTTCCAGCATCATCGCATATTTGCATTTGACTATCAAACCCATATCAATAGATCCGACGGTTTTCGAAATAAGTGCGTCTAACAAACAAACAGAAAAACTAATTTAGATCAGGTGTTATTTTACATAAAACTTCCAAAAAATAATTGAAAATTTTAGTTTAACAGTTAATTTTGTTAAAGTAAAAAAATGCATATGCAAATTCATATTGTGGGAAACACTAAAAACATGAATCAAAATTTGTTAACGTCGACACCATGAATTAGTTTGCTTTTACGCTTTATATTTTATTATGTAGAGCAATTTCTTATTAAAGAGCTGACGGATTTCACTTTTGCATAACATTGTTTGTAGTGGAAAAGCTTGATTTTCACACATATTCAAATTTTCCAAACTTTGGACTTTGTTTTCTTAAAACTGCAGATTCATGATGTTGGCATCGTGCCAATAATATTCCGTTCTGTAAATTGTTTATTATGGCTTTCATACTCGAAAGCGATCGAATAAAGGCTTTATTCTGAACCAATCATATTATATATTAATATTTTACTTTAGTTTTATTATTTTAAAAGGCAAAATGCTGTAGATGACGGATCTACTCGTACTGTAGCTTGACAAAACATAAAAACTTCTGAGTACTAGCATGTCCATAATCGGTGAGTTCAAGGCAGAGGCTCGGTGCGGATCGACGGTCCAACTTTCTTTCAAAATAACTCTCTCGTCATCAAACCTTTGAATTTAAGATAGGAGCTTTAGAGAAAAAATCTTACTCATCCTGAACTGTTTCACGAACTTTAATACTATAGAAAAAAGATGGGATCATTGGGAAGTCACCAAGGAATCCAGGGATATGATTATATTTGATTCCCGATGATCGGCGATTGGGTTGGGATACATACACAAAGTAAAACTCTAGTTTAGGGATATGTAAAACCATAAGCAACCCCTGTTTCGAAGGGCTGCGGTTTGAATAGTGGTGGGTAATGACTTCAATTCAGATAATTTGAATGTTTTAAAATTTTCCCCTTAAGTGTTATTACAAAATCATTTAATTAGTTTAACTGTTTTCGAGCTAATGTAATGTGTAATGTTAAAAAATAGTTTAAATCACCTGACGTTGTTTGTACGAGCGGCTCTGTAGAAATGTCCATTGTGCGATGGTGATGTGATTTGTGTTATGAATGTTTGCTGTGTTTTTCTCATTGACATGTGCACACACGAAAAGCAGGATAACAGCTTCACTCCTTTTACATTTACCACCGTGTTAATTTTCTAGCTTTTATTGTTTATGTGCATATCCAATTTAGAAGATATCGATTAAGTGCTCTACAGTAAGTGATTTGTGTCGAACGAAAATCTAGAAAAATAAAAAACACACGGAAAGCAAAACAATGAATAATGTATAAGAAATACAAATCAAGATGAGACGACATATATTGTAGAAAGCGAAATGAAATAGATACAATGAAAACATCAACAAAATCTGAAATAAATTGAATTCTATTACGTGTTCGTGGTGATGTGTTTGTTTATGTAATGAAGATAGTAGTTTGGGGTATATATAACTAGGGAAACGACGGTGAATGTAATTATAGAGTAAATTATTACCTATTCAAAGTGTGTATATGTTCTAAGGTCGATGAACTTTCGAATAAGGACTTTTTTTCTAATTGAGAGCTCCGTACTATCACCGAAAGCATGCGAAAAAGAGCAAGCATTGATATGAATGCAACAGAGCGTATTTAGTGTCAGTGCAAGCAGCGTATTTAGTGTCAGTGCAAGCCCATTCACTATTTGCATCATTGATTTTTTTCGGTAAATGTGAATCGATAATTTTGATGACATCTACCATACACCATCGCCTCCGCAATGTCTCTCAATGCCCTTGGTGATGGTATTCCAAGCTCCCCACGTGGAACTTGATGTGCACAGAACTTTTAATTTTTCAGTCAAAAACGAGCAAAAGATAGGACTGACTCACAATCTAAGCTGATATTTTGTACGTGATGATGTCATATTTACATTGTCCAAAGTGAATAACTGCTTTGATTCAAAACAAAAACCAGGCGAACTGGATGATGTTAATGACCAAAATCATTAATCCGACTTGCTTCTTCCAATGTAAACGTTAGAGCATTGTTTAAACCCAAGATAGATTGTTGTAAGGAAAAAAACGAATCGGTACTTCAAGCCAACATAGTTATATCCAATATTTTTAAGAAGACGTGGCAGACTTGTCGTTTGGATAATAATTGTGCACGCATTGGTCCTATCAAACAAAACTTACTGAAAAATAAAACAAAACTTTGCCCTTTATGATATTAGCTCCTTTGTGAGAGCGCATGTGGTTCGCAATTACATTTGATCTCTTTTTGATGAATCCCCATCGATATACCTATCAGAAATTAATCCTGGCCGTAACTGTGAATTCTACTCCATCGCAAAATCACCATAACATCGTCAAAGAAATAATAATTTGAAACTCTATTACGACAAGTCCCGGGATGGTGATTGAATGATTTGATTGCAGCTTGGGTGTTGGACAATCGGACTGTTCTTCCTCGTCGTTGTCTATCCATTTATTTCTCCCGGTTGTTGCTCCATATAACATAGAGCTAAGCTTCTCCCTGTTTGTACACTTTGCAAGCTTTGAAAGTTTTCAACTATATGGTATACATTTTAATTTCTTTTCGTATGAGATAACGATGCAACATTTCATCACCTAAACCTACAAGTGAAAGTTTGAGTAGCTGTCCAAAGAACTCTCTCTAGTGTTCGACGTTACATTCTGTATTAGTTATTTCGGATTTCCATACGTGTTGGAAATAATATGCAAATTGGCAAGAATTAATATTTATTCGAAGTATGGATATTAATATGTTCCTGATATTCCTATCAATAAAAAAGCACAAATAAAAACATTGAGGATATTCTTAACATGCGATTTATCCATATATTAAGCCAACCAGAAAAACGATAGTATATCATCCTCGCTTTGTGCTGGTAATAATAATTTTGTCAAGGGACGTCGCACTTTCTCCTAAAAGAACTGTTGTGCCCCTTTACTGGTAATAGTATACCTATAAATTATACTATACCGGTTAAGCCTACAACCGACAGAAACTTTATTATCGTCCCTACTTCCAAGTACTTCAACTTTGCATCTGGTATTAAGTATTCTCCCAGGTGCCTTAGTTTACTTTACAAAGGTGCCGGAGAGTGTCTGAGAACATGTGTGGACGTTTCATCACTCTCGTTACAGAATTAACACAGTGCCCGTAGACATCTCTAGCTTCCCCAGGTGATCGTTTAGCCTGCAGCAATCTGTTAATATTCCCACTATGATCTAAAGGCGCTTCTTGGTGAGGTTTAAACAATCTTTCGAACGCGTGAATTCGTACTCCCAACAGCATCCTGGAGTGTTCCTTTCTTGGCAAGTTAACCCAGTACAGTTCCTTCAGTTAAGTCGGTATTATAAATTTCAGAATGGAGCGAAGCACACATCCGGTTTTATGATCCCAAATCTGACAAGAACTGCAGAAGGACATGTGAATTACGTATCCACAGTTTACTAGCGATAGAGGGGGCAAAAGTTCTATATCTACAATGTACACTTGTCAAAAACCCCTATGTGGGGCGAGTGCATCAACCACAGCTATATGTTATCGTTGTCGATTCCTGGCAAAGGTATTTAAAAATACTCTCAAATATTTCCTACTTATCGTAAAGGGCAACTAAAAAGGAATAGAAATTTTCTGCTGCTAACGAGACGTCAATCACGCCTCGGATAGGCACTGGTTTCATGACTACAACTTTTGAATATCGAATACCGTTTATCATTGGTTTCTGGAATGTGCGCACGCTCTTCGACAACCATATCGAGGGTGCCCAGGATACTCGGCGTAACCAAAGTAAGACAATGGGACGTTGGAAAATACTCCTCTCACTCTTGCAGCACTGTGCTTTTGTGCTTTGGAAATTCAAGTGAAAGTAGACGCAAATTCAGGGTCGAACTAGTGTGGGAGGTTTCATTGTCTGGCAGATTCTGGTCCTGGTTAACAGTTTGAACAAAAACTTTATGTAATTGAAATGTTCACAGGAACATGTTTTTGAAATACGGTTCGTAATTTTCCTGGAAACCACAGAGCCGGAAAAGGTGTTCAATATTGTCTTAGTAACTTAGAAGTGTATGGGATGCTGTATGCAACTAATAGTAGACCTTCTACACAGACATTTGGATGTTTTCTTCTAAATTTCAGGGCCAAAATTGGTATCCATAGGATACACCCAGCATATAAAAAGGGTATCAAGGCAAACAGAAATAGAATATGGTAGCTTACTACTATAGGACGCTCAAAAGAGATGCACTGGACCAAAAAGATCACAGGAAACCATGAATAAAAGTAAAATATAAATGATTTTTCTTCTTTACATACATGCTTAATTAGTATTGTAGAAAAATAGAGGATAATTGACTTTTTTTAAAATGTACATATATTGGTTACAGGCTAGTTGTAGATAAAAAAAAACATTCAATTTTCATTAAAGTGATTTTCGTATAACTATTAGGTTGGCGGTGGTTCCACAAATTCCAGTCAGGCGACGTAAACCTTCAAAGTGAGCCACGTGGACATCCAGGACCATCGATTGACAATGACGAGCTGCGTTTGCTAGTGGAATCCGACACACGTCAGTCTATGAGAGACATTGCAGAGAAACTGGGCGGACACTATTCGACAGTTTCCCTGCACTTGCAACAACTTGGAAAGGTGAAAAAGCTCGACAAATGGGTTCCGCTTGCCCTTACGGAGCAAAACATGGCGCTTCGAATGGAAATTTGCAATTCTTTACTTTCCCGCAACAGAAGCAATCCCTTTTTGGACAGAATAGTGACATGTGATGAAAAGTGGATATTATACGACAATCGTCACCGATCAGCACAATGGCTAGATGCTGATGAGCCACCGAAACATATGCCGAAACGGAGTTTCCATCCAAAGCTGGAGTTATCTACTATTTTTTTGTCAACTGGAGAAGCGATAAATGCACAGCAACGCTGTGCCCAATTCGAGAAATGCACCAACAATTTTGTATTCAACGGCCGAGATTAGTCAACAGAGGTGGTGTAATACTCCTTCACGACAATGCACGACCTCGTGTATCCAGAACAACGGTTCAAATTTGAACGAATTGCAGTATGAGACTCTGCCTCATCCACCATATTCACCGGACTTTTCGCCAACGGACTACCACTTTTTTAAGCATTTGGATCAATTTTGCCGGAAAAATAATTTAGAAATGAAGAGGCCATCGAAATGGCCTTCGACAATTTAATCAACCCGCGAAAATTGGATTTCTACGAAACTGGCATATACGCTCTTGTATCTCGCTGGAAAAAGTGTCTTGAATCGATGGGCATCTACTTTGATTAATTGAATAAATTTTTGCAAGCTTTACAGTCGTTTCAATTTTTAGTACCAAATCCGCCATTTCATGTGCAACAACCTAATAGTTAACTAAACTGGGTACCTCAGGTCAGCTTGGCATTAAATAGCACTGTTAGGCTGTGATCCTCCGTGAGATAGATTTAGGATTCATTTTCTCATAAAACTCGAACAATATTTGTTTGTATCCGAAAATTCTCTTGCACTTCTCTTAAAGAGTGACTTATGGTGCAATAATATAATAATGCATTGAAGCTTTCAGTTGCCAAATCCCCATTTTAAAAGGCTAGGAGAACAGGTTGGCGGAATTTACTCACACTCCCAAAAAATTGTTTATTGCTTTTTAGATTAAAATTTTAAATTAAAGTTAAATTAATTTAAATATCCAAACAAGACGGACAGCTTAACTATTCCCTTAACTCTCATGAAGCTATGTCTGGCGTTTTGTTATTTATATATTGGATTAACAATAAAAGTAACTCTGAACCTTAACATAGTCCCACGCGTTATTTTCTCGTAACATGTCGTCAGCGTTGATTTTAATGGTTTTAAGAGAAAATAAATAAACCAATATAGCACTTGCCATTGACAATAATCCTATGGATTTGGCATTTTTGAAAAAATTCAATAATAATGCTGCCGTAGCAAATAGTAATAATGGTGAATTGGAAACCACTTGAAATTACTCCAGCACCAGTTAGCAGTTTAACTAACAATGTCATCATCCTAGATGATTTTTCGAAGCGAATTCAAGTAAGTTTCCTTTTTCTTTAAAGTCCAATTTGCGTACAGATAACGTAAGCTAAGTATAAATGTTAACCAAGTAATCAAATTGGGTAATTCAGCTGAAGCTGCTTTTGTGGAGTATTTACCTCAGGTATCAATATATCCGCCGTACCGATATCTTTTCACATTTCATTCCTTTACAACTGATGTCAAAAATTAATGGAAACCTTTCATTCGATACCCCCGCATGATTATATTTCGCATCGGGTCATACTATACGGCGATTTGCAGCCGACAATATGGGTTATAGGCGTCGCTATGACAGTTTTATGATCGTACGTTTCAGTCTCAAGTTATAGCGCGTCAAAGCTGGAGTCCACCAAGGAAGAAATACGTCATATTTTACATTTTTACTACCTGAGAGGTAAAAATGCAACGAAGGCGACCAAAAAAATTTGTGAAGTTTATGGTTCCGACACTGTTAACGATGGGCATAGCACAGCGTTGGTTCCATTGATTTCGTTCTAGTGTAGCGGATGTCGAAGATACACCCCCCCGATAAAATCGTCGAAATCATCCAAGTAGACCGGCATGTGAGCATTCGCTCGATTGGCCAGGAACTGGGTAAGGACCATAAAACCGTTTCGAACAATTTGCAGCAGATTGGATTCCAAAAAAAGCTGAATGTTTGGGTGCCACATGAGTTGACGGAAAAAAAATCTCTTGGACCGAATCAACGCCTGCGATGCACTGCTGAAACGGAACGAATTCGATCCATTTTTGAAACGGATGGTGACTGGTGATGAAAAGTGGATCACGTATGAAAATCTCAAGCGAAAAAGATCGTGATCGAAGCGCGGCGAGCCGGCCCAAATCATCGCCAAGCCCGGATTGACGACCTGGTGGCTCAAAACTCATTAAAACGAAGCACATTTTAAGGTTTTGTGTAAAACAAAACCTTATTAAAATCCGTTTACTGTCTGTCTGTCTGCCACACGTATTTTTCTCAGAAACCGTTGTAGCAATTGACCCCAAATCTGGTGGAAAGGTGGGAACTGTGAATGCTCACGCATACAGTGAATAACATCATTCTCGGTCGAACTTAAGGGGGGTCTCCATATATACAAAAGGGGGTACAAAATTTTCCAGGAAATATAGTCATGTGGGATATCAAATGAAAGGTTTCGATTAGTACTATTCGACACCGGTCTTAGTTTTGACATCGATTTGAAAAGTGGGAAGTGCGGGGGCCAAAAGTGATAATTTCTTTAACGGGCCCATTTTCAGAAACTACACAATTTTGTCGTTTCTGTGCAAATCCAAGTCTTTGACTGTCAGTATCATGCGAAAGTGCATATATTACATGCTAGATTCTAATGGGACAAATGAGCACTCAAATATTTTTATATAAGAAATACACAAAACCTTTCATACCTAAAACGTCCGGTTTCCCGACTTGTTTTCCTTTGAAATTCCAATAGAATCATCGAGACTACAAGGTCGAAGATATAAGCTTTTGGAAGTATTAAAAGGAAAGAAGGAAAACAAAAAAAGTTTGCGCCAACCCAGGCGATGGAGTTATTGTTCATGCAACTTTATCACTTCTTCAAAAAACAAGTGGGAATGCCGGAAGGTCCCTTTTCCGGGATAAAGGTTTTGTGTTCATCTTATGTGAGAAACCCATAATCATAAATACCACTTGTAACCACTTGCTCACGTTGCTCCCAGGGCAGAGGTGAGGCAGCGTCTGATGAGTTGCATCTGTCCTGGACGAAACCGCAAGTCATTCATTAGAACATATATATACATACATACACACATATATCTGCCAGGAATAATTGATATTGTTATTTGTATATGACTAAAAAACTAAAACAAAATATTTCTTTGCGACCCCCATTCATAAGAGCTCATTTTGTTGTGGTATTGAAGAATTCATATGTGATGATAACGTCACACGTTTTAGAGTGCACGAAATTTCCAAAAAATGTATTTTACGTTTGTATGTATTTTGAAGTCTAGATTTCGGTTAGATAGTGTGATACTGTGATTTTTTTTCAGATTTTTCAGTTGGATAGGTTCTGAGAACGGGACCTGTTATACTTTCTGAGAATCATATTTTAAGCCCTCACTCCCCTACGTTTCACCCGATATGAGACCAGTTTCAAAAAGTACTAATTGAGCCCTTTCATTTGGTCATGTGGGGGGCCACATTCTATGGAAAGAATTTTGCACTCCTCTTTCGCATGTATGGGGCCCCCTTAAAGTCAACGCAAAATGGTGCCATTTGCTGTATGTAAAGGGGGGATCCACAGACTACACCAACTTTCATAACAATCGGTCCAGCCTTTTCCGAATAAGTCAGGTGTGACAGACAGACAGACGGACAGAAGGTATCGACTCGGTTCTAATAAGTTTTTCTTTCATATAAACGAGATGCTTCATAGATACACGAAAACATCGCAAATATTCCAACACGTGCCAGTAAATGCAGACGAGCATATTCGAAGCGAAATAATTGCTCCGCTTTCGGCAAGGGAAGCTTTTCATTTTTTGTTGATGGCAATTTTACCGACAATACGAATTAATAAATCCAGCAACTAAAAACATTACCCTCGCTGTAACCTTTTGTTAAGGGCAAAGCAAGAATGTTACTAACCGGAAGACTCCTCCATACAACGGTATCTGCGCAGAAAGAAATTTACAAAGTTTATTGGATCTCCCAAATATGTGCTCGTCACTATTCTTGGAAGAAATGCTGATAACGCTTAATGTCGATGAAGGAGGGCTTTAAACATGATGGGTAATTTCTGAGAATGGATCCGTGAAACAAATGATCAGTTTCAAGCCTCCACAATCCTTCCCTTTAATATGAATGTCAAAACTGTCCTGCTTCGGAAAGCACTAAACGAGACCTTTCATTTGGTACACTATATCCGATGAAAAAAAGCTTACACCCCCCTTTGCATGGATGTTACTGGTTGCATGGGAAACTATTCCATCTCAGACTATTCTTTAAAAGAGTTGGGAGAATGTGCCAGGAATGTCGCTGGGAAAAGTGACTTTGAAGAGGGAGAAAAGAACTGCCTGCTATTCTAACGTTTAGATTAGGATTAGATAGATCATGGATTTTTAAAATATGTAAGGACTCCTTTTTCATTCAGGAGGCAACGGAAACTTGGGTGGAAGAATGGAATGACCACAATATTGAGCAATAATTAAATTCACCAAATTACTGCGGATCCGAAGAATTTTGTTAAGCAGAAGTAATTATCAGAGTCGGAAATTGATATCATACCAAATTTTCGAGACAAGACCGCAAACTTGTCTACAAAAGTTGACGAAAGGTAATCTAAAATAAATAAGTCCTTTACTATGTAATCTTTGTGATTTACTTTTCCCATTACTTTATACATCACAAACTCTAAGAATAAATACATATAAATGATTAATTTCATACGAAATGCTTTTGAAATCACAGAGCTTTATTTTTGTCGTTATAACAAAATGGAAATGATTAAAATTTAAAATTGATTAATTTTTTCTCCCATTTTCAAGCTACTACTGCACCTGTTAAAATTTCGATTTTTGGGAAAGTCAGTTATTGTGTTATGTGAATGCTTTTGTAAAAATGGAATAATGTGCAATGGCTAAATTCCTGAACCTTTCAAGCACGCCTACGCAAATTGAAACCGAATTGGACTAAACAGAAAGTCTGCTTCACAGCCAAGAAATCGGTAGACAAATTTAAAAGCGGTCGTACCAGCTTAGTGGTTCATGAGCACTCGAGACAGTCAAAAACCGAAAAGTTGCACCAAGTGGTACTGGACGACCGTAGAATCAAGGTTAGAGTTATTGCCATGGGTCATCGAAAGATCGCGTTTGTGATATATTGACTGAAATATTCAAAATGCGTAAGCCAGCTGCACCTTGAGTGACGCGCTTTCTCACTTCAGACCAAAAGCGCATTCGAATGAATATTTCTAAGATATTGGTTGCGCAGGTTAACCAAGATGAAATTTTCATGCACCATCAAAATTGTAGAAGTAATGATTTAATATATGCAGTCACGAAATTACGTCGAATGACTATCGTCACAACTGTTACTGGCCAGACAAAAGCCCGAAACTGCGAAAAAAGGGAGCATTTGGAAAAAACGCGAACTTATTGAAATAATGCAGATAAACAGAATCCGTTCTTGAGCCTCCTCCTACCTCCTATTTCGAATTTGGCCAGCAAGAAGAGGATTTTCATCAAACGAAAGTTGTGCGATTGTGTCATCACCAGCTCAGTCGGTGGCTTTGCAGCGTGTCATGTCATGATTAAATTCCATATTTCAATGGGTAATGCAAATTTTCTCGCCGCTTTTGTCACATTCCTGATTTTCTCGAATACAATAAAATCCACTATTCCATTGACTAAATTCCATATTGCATTAGTCGCACTTTGCTTCCTACTCCCTATACATAGCCAACTGGAAAAGAGATGTTTACACCTTTGCTGTTAGTGCTATTACGAATAATACATATTTGTACTTATCTAAGGAATCCTAGTTACTTACTGGTTAGCATTTATCCGTAGATCCTGTTCTTTTTAATGTTCAAAGAAAGAATTTGTTATGCGAAGAAAACAAAATATGGGGTTGGCAGGGGCCTCCTGCATGTCAAACTGTTCAATTAAAAGCTAGGCATTGAAGAGAGGCATCATATCACGCTATCCTGGATTTATTATCCTGATTTGTCCGCGGTACTTGTTCAACTTATAACCGACATGCAGCGTACGATACAAATTCTCTTGCCCCGGGTAAGATTTTACATCAACCTTCCGTTGCGACAGTTCAGTGTAGTCACTAAAGCATACTGTTTATTTCCCTTACGACGGAGACGAAGTTCCCAGTAAAACATTCATGAGAGCTAACCAGTATGTCAACCGTAAACTCATGTTGAAGAAGCTGTAACATCAACACGATTGGATCCACATTATGAGAATAGTAGGGACCGAACGATTTCCTTCAATACGATCTTCCAAGAGGTCATCGACATCATGGTTTGGTTGCGTATATCGAATGATATCACTTCATTCATTCTGTAATGGGCGCAGATCCATCTTCAATTCGTAATCTGTGGAAGATAAATTGCGCGACTTGCAAACTAGTGCTAGGTGCCCGAATTACAACCCCTACGAGCTGCATTAAATCCATTGCCGCAATTGAGAAAACAACCCAAATGATCACAACTGGTATGAAGAAGAAAGCTTGGAGGAAGAGCATAAGGTTGGCTAAACGATTATCAAGGAGACGATTTTCGAAAGAGACTAACTCGCAATTAAAGCGGATTCTTGTTAAATAATGCAGCCAGCAGCTGGTTAATCTATGTTCACAAAGCGAGGAGGAAACGCCATCTGCTGGAAGTGTATTTCGCAGACAGCATCCAATCCAAGGCCGACAGCCACCAACAACCCTCAACCCAGAGACCGGCTTCAGCCTAATAATGAATTAACGACGACGATCCGACACGCACTTATGGTTTGGCAAACGACTCGGAATAGGTTGGATATGACAACTATTCTATTCTGTTATCTTACTACTACAAAGTGACATTTCGTGGAATCGGCTCTCAGGCTAATGTTATAGCCACCTCCGTGCAGATAATAATCTTGGCAGGGCTGCAAGTTCATTCAAAACAATGATATCATTAAAATGGCAATGCAAGCTCATTTGAGATGGAGAACCAACTAGCGCCTGATCCCGGCTTTGAACATAAACTCCCATAAGCATTTTTGCCGCCCAGCGCTCCTATAGACAATCCCGGGGAACATTAAGGACGATTGCACTTTCTACCAGAGATGACGGTTGGGAACCATGATAAAACGCCAACAACAGTATCAACCATTACAACGACACCCCGTTCACCGCTTCTTCTTTGCTAGAAGCAAAAGCTACGTGAGAAGGAGTAGCACCAGGGAAAGTAATAGTTCTCGCGGCTAAAAAGGAAAGACATCATCATGCTCCAGATCGGAAAAAGGGCATCGAGAAAAGATAGCAAGCTCTAAGTTGCGTCACTCACTCGGGAAAAAAACAT
The DNA here is from genome assembly GCF_905115235.1 of Hermetia illucens. NCBI lineage: Eukaryota > Metazoa > Arthropoda > Insecta > Diptera > Stratiomyidae > Hermetia > Hermetia illucens. The sequence continues at coordinate 90,340,189 of NC_051849.1, read as the reverse complement.
TGGCGAACTCCTTAACCGGACTGAAACGCAAGTCATTTCAGCAGAGAGTTTGGACCTCATCCCAAAGACAAGAGCAAAGAAAGCAAAGCGACATCACATATTTGATGAAAGGAGACGACGGGAAAACAGGGCAAATTTGTCACCCGACGCAGCACGAAAAATTCCGAAAGATCCAACCAAACGGATCAACCAGCGTCAAAAAATGGCGAAAATATAGCGTAAGTTGGGTATCAATGACAGTGAGTCCATTGTAGCGAAGTCGGCATCAACTAGAACACCAAAATCATCACCCGAGAAAGAGAGACGATCAGATAACGCTCGTTCTATGAAAAATCTACAACAACGCCAAACCAGAAGATGTTGGGGTAGATATTAAATCTATCCACGGAGTCGAACCGGCGATTTACTTGCCGAACAAGAACAGTGCATTCTAGCCACGAAAGCAATCTAGAACCATGTGCATTCTTGAAATACGACATCTGGACTGTCTTGCAAATGAAGAAGAGATGGAGGAACACATAATGATGATGTCAACTCCAGCGGACAAAAATTGGCCATTGTCACCGATCCTGAAAAGGCATTTTCATTGCGGAAAGATCGTTAGGACCATCCGCCGAATAAGGCGAAGAGCAAGACTACGAAGGAAGTACCTCATACTTCGGGGGATTGTACAGAGCGCAAGAGGTCAAGAAAGAGCGAAAAAAGTACTCCGCCACGAAATTAACAGGCAAAGAGGGTACTATGGCAGGAGTTAGGTTTTGTCTCCCATGTACACACACTCCCTAAGTCTGGAGAAAATCTAAGTCGTCGTCGAGAAGGGTTCCCACAGCCCCCTGTATCCAGGTCATCCTTCCGTTAAAATCGTGGTTTTGACGAAACCAGCGATGAAATACCTAGGTATCAAGCTCATCTTGATACCATTTAGCAAATTTAAAACACCACAGACAAGACTGAAGCTAAAATGTTTACGATTTACTGGCTGATGGCCAATGCCGGAGGTCCCTTATCCAGTAGACATCTGGATGCTGATGAGTACGATTCAGTTCATCCTTCTTTACGATTATGAAGTGTAGGTCGGCGCCCATAGTAAGAAGAAGTACCGCAAGCCAGCAGCCCAAGTACAACGGCAAGGAGCTTTGCGCGCTGCATCCATCTATCGTACGATCTCGGAGCCAGCATTAATAATGATAGCAGGAGATATTCCGATCGCTCTCCAAAACGGATACCTATATACGGCAGAGAAGGTAAGGGAAATAAGAAACCCATCGTTTGTGAAGAGAGTCCGCACTCTCAGCGTTTGGCAGCAATTCTGGGAAAGAGATTCGACGAGTAGATGGACTGTGGCCGTGTACCTAAGCCAGCTGCTCAGTCTTACCTGCATACAATTGCATTTACGGCAAGACGCGTGCCATACCTTTTCCCCTTATGCAGAAGGACACTATAATTGAGATCATATTGCAGAGCAAGGATAAGTGAAGCAGAATGGCACGTTAGACTGAAGGCATTCTTAAGACGAAAAAGGAAGAGAGAGATCGATAGGAGGGACGACAGAATAGCTGCGTTTTTGTTCTAATCCATTGAATATGCCCGGCCTGAGGTAATCTGTCAAACGGCAACGTTTCAGATTCTAGAAACAAAAGGGAATGTTGAAGTGGATTTTTCACAACTAGCTACACAATCCTCGTTTTATAAGGAATGGAAATCCAGCTGATACAAACAGTCAAATATTTAATGGTACATTTCGAATCGAAGCTAACCTTTAGCCCTCATATCCAGCAACAATATAAGAAATCTTGCAAATTGCTATAATTCTGTAGGACAACAGTAAGTAAGACGTGGGGACTTACAGTACAACGGAATCATTGCATTTACACCTCAATGATAAAGCCTATTTTGATGCATGCATGCATGGTCTGGTGCTGCGGCAAGACTTTGCTAACAGCAGGAAGCTGCCAACATATATTTGCAGCGTATTTATTTAGGTGCTACTAGCTTGTTGCATGCAAGAGCAAAAATAGCTTCTAAAACACGCATGCTAGGTAATGCATGAACTAATTTTATTTCAAAACTGTAACGGGTAGAAGCGAACATGACAGTTGGGCGTTTGAAGTTAAGCTAGATGTACACTCTGCTCGCAGGAAGCTGAATTGTTAGAATACAATTTTAGTGGATAAACACGTCGGATGTGTTGAGGAAGCGGATGCAACGTTATTCTCGGTTGCCCGTTGGCTGCTGTATCCTGAAATGACATCGCAGTCAATTTAAGTTGACGACAGACTTCTAAACGGGCTGGGATGTACATATCGGTTGGAAAACAATTAGTGGTGGCTTCGATTGACGATCGTCTTGAAGTTGAATCGGCGTTGGTTGAACCATAAGTGGGATATTAACGAGGTTTTGAAGCTATTCGATCTGAGAAGGAGGAAGCTGAGGTGATCCTGAGTGCTGAGACGGATTGTCAGGAGCGATAGCTAAGAATGCTGGTTTCAGCCATTCCGTAGAAATGTTGACCTTTCGATCATTAAGATTGCCTCTGGTCCTGTAATGGTTGAGCGAGCGGCTTCTTGACAAAGCCTACCTTCACGAAAATCTGCGGGCATTACTTGATTACCTTGCAATTGTTCTAAAGTTGAGCTAATCGCGACGTTCGAAGTATTTGACCAGAGAACGACCCTCTGATTCGACTGATAATAGACAAGGAGGATGGCGTCCACCCTGTTGTAGGCAAGGCCCAAAAATTACTAATAAAACAGGTGTTTTTGGTTTTGCACGAACTAAATTTTATTCATAAATTTGTACCCAACAAAGTAAATCCAACGAGAGCGTGTGGAATGAAATTAAATGTACATACATTCGGTTCGCTGAACGTTGAATTGTTCACTTTGGCTACAGATCCAAAGGCTCGTTTGCTTAAGTATTTCTAGAGCGACAGAACTGACCCAGATTTCTGGGTAAGGAGACAATCATATTCAATATTTGTAACAAAAATGGTAGTGTTGTACCATTCGAATCGGTTTCGATAGTCATATAGCGTTGTCAGCACTATATAGTAATACTATGGATTAGTTGAGTTATTGAGTTAGTTGCTAGCGCTAACAGATTGGCTCACCAAGGGCCTAACTTCACTAACTGGTGGGATAAGAGCCAGGATCTGGTGTCAGACCATGCACTGGCAAGTGCTACATGTAGGCAGTGTTAAGGAGAGGAAGAGGCGGCTCTGCATCTGGTATGCAGCTGCACGACTTCTGCAGATTTAGACAAAGATATACCGGAAAGAGTTCCTCCGATGAAGAAGCTGCGCACTCTCGGTCTCTGGAAGACATTCTCAGATCCTCAGAAGCCTGCGCATAACGGGTAGGAGGGTATTGAATAGGCAATTTGACAGGCAGTACAATGAGCCTAACAAAACGCCTGCGTGCTTGGAACTACGGCTCCACCCGCCAAACTAACCTAACCTATTCTCCTGCTTAAGTGCGCTTGCTGTGATTGGATTGATTTTGAAGTCAAAGGCAAGAGAAGTGCGAAAAATTCTATGTTCAGGAATAAATACAAAGAAATCCCAATAGCAACTGCGTTCAAGTCCGGAAAGGGGTGAACATACTATGTTATCACAACTGCAATGTTTATTTTTCCCACATCCTTTCCAGGAAGCAAATGAGTTTATCCTTTCACATTGAACGAAAGTCTTTTCACTTTCCTGCAATCAAAAGCACTTTCTAATCGGAATAACATTTCCAGTTCAAATTGAGCCCCTGTCGGCCAACCAAGGAAAACTGCTCGTAAAATTAATAACTCCAATTACTCCTTGATCCGAAAGACGTTCTCGACGACAATAAAAACTCAATTTCGTCGCAGTAACAGTCACTTCATCCCGGCGCTGCCCCAGCCACTACGTTTCCTAATGCCCTGCACCAACTATGTGTGAAAATGTGGAAGCGGTCGATAAGCTCGTAATCCTTAAAATCAACCACCCCAGTCCCGTGTTATGTTTGGTTATGTTGTTCCCTCAACGAAAACAAGACCGAAAACAACTTTTTGGCCTTTCCTCGTCACCTGATGCGTGTGCTGGGAGGATTTTTCTTAGAGCACCATCCCAAACAGTAACGCCACGAGAGCGAGTATAGGAACACGGGAGCTTGGGGATGCGCAGGACGCGAGGAGTGACAAGGCCTAAGGCAGAGGCAAGGACAAGCATAGAGAACTTAAAAGGGGCTGAAGGACAAGGGCCAGGACAAGGCCAGAAGAGAGTCTTGAGAGTCTCCTTCTCGACCCCGCTACCCCCTCCTAAGCTCCGATCCAGCTGCAGAGTTTGTGACGGCGACAAAGGCAAAACGAGTGAGTGAGTGAATGGTCCACGGGCACGCTCCACTTGGATGTGCGAGTCCTTGCGACGCTGCCAAAAACAACAAAGTTTTCAAAAGCGAAATGCGAATCGATCGATTGACTACGACGTCGGTAGCGAGTACAATAACAACGCCAGCGAATAAACGACGCAACAACTGCCTGGCGGGCCAGGCGTCCGTGCTGCAGGTGGGCAGGTGATATCGGCCCGATCCGTGACGGAATTCATTTAAATGTAGTAAAAAAATGGTTGGATGTTGGGTGAAAACATTCCAGGGTTCAAAAACACATCCCCCAATGTGAGGATAGATACCTACCTCATGTAGAATTCCGAGCTCCCTCGCCCTTGTAGGGCTGCTTGGATGCTGTCTCCACGGTGTCTACCTCGAATCGAATCGCCACCCGACGTCAACCTTGAGCGTTGTTCGGCACAAATCACGACTAGGAACTTTCCACGGTCTCCTCGACAGCGGAAAGCATCCGGAAAATTTTCTCCTGGCTTCGGTTACACAATCGCCCGATGCGCGCACTTCAAACACCGTGAACTGGGGCTGCCTGGAGCCCTGCGAATTCGATAAGGAACACTTTTCACCCAACACGTCTAGAATCTTGCGGGCTTATCACAAAGGCATTTTCACGAGCGTGTAAATATCGCACGCATTTTCGCTTGCACCACGGACTCACAGCACACACCACCTTGCACGCAGCACCGTGCCTTTACGCGATACAGGTCGGGGATGGGTCCCCCGTACCTGTTGGGCGATGTCTTGCCTGGGAGCTCCTAATCGGATTTTCGCTCGGCCGTCGCGGGACTGGAAAATCCGTCAAGACTGCAGGCGAAGGCACCCTGTCTGCTGGCACGAAACGGAAAAAGGGCTGCTGAGCTTGTGCCTCGCTGCAGCTCCACTAATTCGATAGACCTCACTTGCCTGCTCGCTCGAGAATTCGTAATTACGCTGTGCAGCCACGGCAGCGCAATCGCGTTTTGCGAAAGTGTTACCTTCGCTTTTCGGGGAGAGCAACCACTTATCGCAGAAAACGACTCGAACGGCGATCACTATGAAAACACGAAAAAATGCCAAAAATTCACTTTATCACCAAATTTGCTGGCATTGACATCCGTCACGGTGAGCAGCACAACCAAACCACCTTTCCTGGTTTTCGCGTAAATGCCGTTAATTAGTCGCGCATTCGTGTTCTTATTACTTCCACGGGGTTTCGTTCGTGACTTTCGTAAGTTTCAGCAATTTTCGTTTATTCTTTGGGCGATTTTCACAGATAAATGAAAGAAAACACGACAGACCGACGTAGACACCTCCAATCCGGAGCGCCCATCTTAATTTCACCTGTGACGTCAAGATATTTTGTATAACTACACGATTCCGATGAGGCAACTACCTGAGCGAACTAAAGGGTTGTGTCTGAGGCATTGGTGTGGGTCGCAAGTAGATGGCGCTCGGTTCCACCTGATTTGTGGTCATCCAAGTTGAAAACACAGATGGCGCGCTGGAAGTTCTAATTTTATACTCTATCGGAGACATAACACATTCGAGAAAGGGGCAGATGTCGCTAGCTCGAAAAATTTGAAAATTTATTGATTCCAAAGTTTGTATTACAGTGTATTGGAGGTGTTGCATATCAGATCATTTCAATGTAATTTTGAATTTGTCACTGCCTTATGTGATGCTGAAAATAGATAGAAATTAGTAAAAAATTGGAAATCAAAAGACAAACATAAATTAAAAAAAAAACAAAAACATTTTTAAATGTTTTAGACTTTCGACAGAGTTCGAGTGAATTAAACTTTCAGTAATGATGATCTCTGCTCTGGATGATTTCATGACTTCGAATAAGGTGGAAGGAAGAATTCAGATAAACGAGAGTTTGATGAGTTATGGAAAAATGCCAAATGTCCCAAATAATTGAGGTCGAACGTGATCATCTCTTTGAAGGAGCCATTCTCAGAAACTACCCAACCGAAAAGTTTGAAAAAAATCAAAACGCTGCCACTATATGGTGCCCAGGCTACGAAATACCCTGAAGGGTATGAATACCGGTAACCTTTCAAATAGAGTTAAAATAGTATGTTACTATAATTTTCAGTAATAGGCTGCCAAACCCTCTTAAGTTGATCTTAGCACCACAGCAATGTAGGCTATATATTATAGCCTATATTAGAGCTCTATATTAGAGCATGATCCTAGTTAGTGGAATTCGCATCATTACTAACAAAATTTTAAATTTCAATATCACCTGAAAGTGGATATTCTCACATAATAGATACGCGTAAATATATTACGTGTTACGTACTAATGGGGCAAATGCACACTCAAACGTCTTTACAAAAGAAACCTTTCATACCTGATGCGTCCAGCTTCCGGTTTCCCGACTTGTTCTCTTTTATACATACAATTGCCAGAATAATTATTCGTACACCTTAAACCTAACTATCTACGCTTGACATTGTTGGGAAAGTGCTCGAAAAGCTCATCGGAAGTAGCTAAATGCCCGAGATGCATCTCCCGGCAGAAGAGTCACGCTTGGTCGGCTATGTGTCGCAGCTCTTGTTGCTGGACGCATTGTCAAACAGGCGCAAAGCAGACTCGGCATATTGATGCGACGGCCAAGCGGATGGATGACTATTCATGGTTTCAACATTGCACTGGAAAAAACCGAAGTAGTCATCCTGACTAAAAAGATAATTCTGACCCTGCGTCCCATATCGGTCTGCGAGTCGATAATCGAATCAAAATTAGTGGCAAAGTACCTCGGGTTGACTCTTGACTCAAAGATGAGTTTTTTTGAGCAAATCAAAGCAGCAGCGAACAAGGTTGTAGCTAGAGTTTCAGCGTTAAGTAGGCTAATGGTAAACAGTGGGAGTCTATCAGGCGATGTCTCCTGATGAGTTCAACGCTATCTGTCCTGCTCTCGCGCAAGTACAGAGACGAGGAGCTTTGCGAGTGGCGTCGGCGAACCGCACTGTCTGTGAACTGACCGTGATGGTGATCGGGGGAGTGATCCCCATTACCCTTCTTGCTAAGGAGCGTCAAACCATATGCAAGCGCAAGGGAGATGAGCCAAGAGAGGTGGTTGCTCGCGAAGAACGGCAACGCACTCTAGACCAGAGTTAGATACTAGACAGCTACCTCACTCCCCCTTACCCCTCAAGGGGGGAAATCAGTGCGAGTACACACGATTTCAAATTGTTTTGCCCTTGAGCATGAGCGAGATGTACCGAAAACCCGATCAGCTGTGTTTGACATACCGCCCGGACTTGCTAATGTATTGGTGAGATTGGCTAGTTTTTGCTTATGTATAAGTGAATACGTGAAACAACTTTTTGCTATATGGGTGAACACGCCGTAGTACCAGAATAGCAAAAGCTCACCGATCTCTCTCTTACCAATACGATTTGACGAAGATTAGGCCTTTTCCTTGTTTAGCGTCTCTGATGTGTACAGATAAGCTTCTGCAAGCACATTTGAAAGTGAGGTCATTTTTGTAAGGGTACTGCCTATAGTAGATCTACTGTGCTCTAGACGAGTGGCAGCTCTCGTGGCAAAATGAAACTAGAGGCAGATGGACTGCGCGGCTCATCGGCAACTTAGGTGCGTGGCTGAATCGGAAGCATGGTGAGACTGATTATTTCCTTACTCAATTTTTAAGTGGGCATGGAAGTTTTCAGTCTTACTTGCACAAGATTGCAAAGGCGCGATCTCCGGATTGTGTGTTTTGCAATGGAGTTGTGGACGACGCCCACCAAAAATGTATGCACTTAAAGTGAGACAGGACTCATTTTCGGAAACTACCCAACCTAAAAATCCGCAAAAAATCAGGGTGATGCGTTTAGATGAAATCTAGGCCTCAAAACATGTCACATTCCCATATCTGCTCAAATAAACTTACTAATAGTACATGACTGACTTTTAGAAATTTTCTGAAAAACTCCCCATAAATTCATCCTAGGACTTCCGAGTTTTGCACCAGCATAGAGGATAATATTTGGTATATATGTGCTTGCTTCATGGAAATCTGGCTATTAACGCCAAAGTTATAGCAGTTCAAACTTGTCGTGATCGGTTGCGTTATTTTATTTTATCAAATGTTTGATCAGGATGTAATCGCGAGGCCTTTAAATCCCCATCCAGCGTATCTAGCTACCGTTGTTTAGGCCGGTTTTTTGGTTGCTTACCATTGAGTTTGATGTTCACACCAATATTGGTAAGTGAATTCTCGTTACCGTGAATTACGTGACCACGCCATCGAAAACGCCTCTCTCGCAGTTTTTCCACGATCGGTGCAAACCCATATCGATGGTGGATATTCTCATTTCATACGTGATCAAAACGTGCCACACCACTAGTCCAATGCTACATCTTAGTCCCCATTACCGCAAGACGCCGTTCATTGTCTTTTATAGTCGGCCAACACTCAGAAGTATAGAGAACAGGAGATGGACGACTTCGCGGTAAATTTTAGATTTAAGACGCTCGCTAATACGTCGATCACAAAGAACACCAGTTGTGGAATGCCACTTCATCTAGGCTGCGTTAATGCCTAAAGCAATTTCATTACGCAGTTCTTCATTGGCTGATAGCATTGAATCGAGATATTTAAATCGGTGAGTTCTCACAATGGCAGTAACCTGCCCCTCGAGATATTTATATCGCTTAGTTCTGGCAATGGCAGTAACTTGCCCAGAACTGAGCGATTTATACATTTCGGGTTAATGCTATCAACCAATGGAGAAGTACGTTATGCTCCTCACATAGGGAAACACAAAACGTTTTATACCTGAAGCGTCAAGCTTCCGGTTTCCCGACTTGTTATGTATTCATTAGCGAATTCCATTCTTTTCTTTCGGTTTATGTCGGATATGTACGTCTTTCTATGCGCTACACGGTAATTATACTCGGCGTTTTCAATTTTTTCGTACGGCATCTTCATGAATGTTTCTTTTGAAGGATTCCCTTAGATCTTCGCTAATTTTGGCAGCCGTAATTTTTGGATGTTCTTTCACTGATGACATAATTTATCGTTTCTCTCGTTCGGGCGACTTAGATAGACGGCCTGTTCGTGGCTTGGTAGCAAAGCGTTGCCAGGCTGGATTTTTCTACTGGAAAAAAATGTTACGAAAGCGCAGGACTTCGAAAACATACCAAACATAAAGTACACATTCCGATAAATCGGTGGTATTAGATAAGTAAACAAAACTATTTTGTTTATTTTTTAAATTAATTAGTTATTCTGGCAATGTTGACGTCATATAAAACAAAAAAATGCTTTAAATGCACTTTCTTTAAAAAATACGTTGCTTCAACTGGTGGGATAATAATAATAATAATAATAACTCCGCCGAAGCCGGTCCCAAGCCCGGTTGTGAAAGGAGGAGGGATGGATAGCTTCAGTCTGAATGGCTGTACGCCACCGCAGCGTCTCAGGGGGTAGGTGAGGAAAGTGCAGGAACTTTGCAGTCTTGCAGATTACTCACTAAGGAAGCTATCTACACACCTGGCAGCTAGGGATAAAATGCACCACCAAAAAATGAGAAGAAGAAGAAATTTAAGGTCCGGTACGGATAACCGGCGGGAGTCGTCTGACTTGGTGACTGGGTCGGGCTCTCGTAATGGACAGCACGGCGTCGAAACCGCTAGTCGTGGGGCGGTTCGACGTCTAGGCGCCACGACGACCAGGAGCACAGCTCCGCCTGCTGCAGCTGTTTCGCCACAATCTGTGGCGACCACTTCAGCAGGTTCGCGTAGGAAGCGGATGAAATGGACTGAAGAAATGAACCTCTTCATCATCCGCTCCTACTACGAAATAACGGCGGGGGCGGGTACAACATCTTACCGCCCCTTGTTGCACCAGAGATTCGTCGAGCGTTTCCCGCAATTCGCGCACGTGACTGTGCAGCGAGTCGCAGACCAGTACCGCTTCATCACTCGCAGTGACACAATCCCGGCCACCATCAGGGAACGTGTTCGACTTGAAGTCATCGGGGAAACTGGTGACCGAGAGTCGATGGGGGCAGAGGCGGCGGCATCAACAACACCACGCCGCACTGCAGGCAACAGCTTCAGTACTCGCCGAAGCACTCTTCTCCACCGTCCAGCTGAGGTTTCCGCTGAAGTTCGGGACGAATTCCAAAGAGCGTGTATAGAATTCTCGGATATGGATCCTTTGCATAGACCAGGTATTCCCAGGCTCTATGCATCTCCAGCAACTCCGGGAATTCTATCTCAAATCAATGATGAGATTGCGTCTCGACTGTGTGCTGATATGTCGCTGCTGCAACTACAATCACTTGTGTATTGTGGTGCAGTTGCGGCTATCAGATTGCACGGTCAGAAGATTCGCTTTCGCGTTATTGGTTTGAGTGACAAAAGAGATCCACCATGGAAAATTCGTCTGGAACGTCGGCGGGACTCACTAAGGCAGGACATTGCTAGACTGATTCAGATCAGCACTGGCAATGCCAGCCGACGGGTGAGAAACAAAGTGCAGAGGGTTTACCGGAACTATGCCATCCCCTGTGAGACACCCGTAGTTGAAATTCTGGACACACTAAAACAGAAACTTTCTGTCATATGCAGTCGGTTACGACGGTATGGCGAAAGTTATTCCAGACGTGTCCAGAATGCAACATACGCGAGGAACCAGCGGAGCTTTTTCAGATCTCTCAACGAATCCCAACAGAGCGCCCAGACAATACAGTTCTCGGTGACGGAAGCGAAAGAGTATTGGGATGGACTTTGGGGGTTACCTGCCCAGCATGCTGAGCATGCTGAGTGGATCACCGCCGAAGGCACCCGCCATGTCAATACACCTGGCATGAATTTCGCGGATGTTACCGAAGAGGAAGTTCGAGGAGCCATAAACAGCTCGAAGAACTGGAGGGGCCCAGGTCTGGATCGGGTGCAGAATTTCTGGTATAAGAAATTTACCAGCGTACACAGTCGGTTGGCACGCAGTATAAATGAGGTCATGAGTCGGCCGGAGGAATTTCCACCTTTCCTCACTGCGGGGATTACCTACCTTATCCCTAAGAAGGACACGGTGCAGGACCCCGCAGACACAAGACCGATCACTTGCTTACCAACCCTCTACAAATTCATCACGTCCATTATTAGTGGAAGGATCAATGCGCACCTCGAGACCAACAACATTCTGTCCGAGGAGCAGAAGGGCTGCCGAGTTGGGTCAAGGGGTTGCAAAGAGCAACTCATTATCGACTCGGTAGTTGTAGGACAAGCAACTAGAGGCCAAAGAAACCTCTTCAGTTGCTATATCGATTATGCCAAGGCTTTTGATAGCGTTCCGCATACCTGGCTAATCGACATCCTACATCTCTATCGCATTGATCCGAAACTAATAAAGTTTTTGGCGACAGTCATGGAAGGGTGGCATACCACCTTGTCAGTCCGTACATCTGAGGGTGCTAATACCTCAGAGCCCATCCGTATTCGGAGGGGCATCTTCCAGGGGGATTCATTGAGTCCTCTTTGGTTTTGTATGGCACTGAACCCCCTTTCATGGCTACTGAATGATGCTAGAGGGCATGGTTTTGCAATAAAATATGGCCTACGTGCTAAGTGCGAACTGACACACTTGATGTACCTAGATGACATCAAGCTGTATGCTGGTACTGACAACCATCTTAGAAGTCTGTTGAGAATAATAGACATGTTCAGCCGTGATATTCGGATGGAGTTTGGATTAGACAAATGTCGAATCCAAGCCATCCGCAAAGGTCATCACGAGCCGCATGCCGGACATAGCATTGGTGACCTCCACATCGAAGCTATGACCGAGACAGACTTCTACAAGTACCTAGGAATTCTGCAAGGAACCCATGCTCGAGTTGGTGATCTGAAGGAAGCTCTGCTGTCCGAATTCCTGCGACGTGTAAAGCTGGTGCTGAAATCGCATCTCTCGGGGAAGAATAAAATAAGCGCGTTGAATGTATTCGCTATCCCTTCACTGGCTTATGCATTCGGAATATTGCCGTGGACGAAGACCGACCTGGAAAACGTCCAGCGGCGGATACGGACAACTATGTCCAAATTCCGAATGCATCACCCAAAGTCTGCCGTGGAGCGGATGAACCTGCCTCGTGACATCGGAGGTAGGGGCGTGGTTGACGTGGCGGCACAACATCATCGCCAAGTCGACTCGCTGCGCGCTTATTTTTACAGTAAAGAGCAGGCGAGTCCCTTGCATGCGGCTGTCTGTAAGGCAGACTGTGGACTGACTCCACTTAACTTGAAGGATCGATCTTTCAATCCTCTGAGTGGGGTGAAGTCGGACCAGGAGCGGATCGAGGAATGGAAGTCGAAGGCAATGCACGGTAAACACGTGAATTGTCTTTGGCAGCCATTTGTCGATTTGCATCTGTCGAACCGATGGCTGTGTGCTGGGGAGCTCTTTGCTGAGACGGAGGGGTTCATGTGTGCCATTCAGGACGGCGTGGTCGCCACCCGAGCTTATAAAATGCTCATCATGAAAGAACGGGTGGAGAACGACCAGTGCAGAATGTGTGGTTCGGCGTTAGAGACGTTGGACCATCTCATTTCTGGCTGTACTGTTATGGCACCGGTGCAATACATCACCAGGCATAATGCTGTATGTAAGGTTATCCATCAAAACCTTGCATATAAGCATGGGCTGATCACGGGAACATGTCCGGTATACCGATATGAGCCGCAAGCAGTACTTGATAGTTCTGCTTACAGCATGTATTGGGACCGGCAAGTTCTGACTGATCGCCATACCGCACACAACAAGCCTGACGTACTGCTAGTTGACAAGACGGGTCGCTCCGCGTATATTATTGATGTTGCTATCCCCCATAATAGCAACATTGAACGGAAATACGTGGAGAAGAAGGTGAACTATGAGCCATTGGCTCGTGAAATCAAAGAAATTTGGCGTCTCGAGCGGGTGGTCGTAGTTCCCATAATATTGTCAGCTACAGGTATTGTACCTAAATCCCTGACGGCTTCCCTTGATGTCCTGGGACTTTCGCACAGTCTGGTTCAAACCATGCAGAAGTACACCATTCTGCATACGTGCTCGATGTTGCGGGGGGTACTCGACGGATTCTCCCACTGACCTACCACCGGCCACCACCACCAGTGCCCCTTTAGTTTTTAAGTAGGTAGGATCGTCCGAGCCTAAATGCTTGGCACTTAGTGCTAGTATTAGGTAAAATCCGGCATCTGCCGAGATTGTGATAACTCGGAAATAATAATAATAATGGTAGACGCAACAATCCATATTGGATCAGGGCCTTGAAGTGTGTTAGAGCACTTCATTCAAGGTAGTAAAGGTACACTACAGAACACTGTGGGACAGTTCATACCATTGGACGAATACGACAAACGATTCATCACCAAATAATTCTCCTGTTTCGGAAGTAAATCTCAAAACACCTTCCCAAGAATGTAATTCATCGTATTGGTTCCATACAATTTATGAAATCGCGATGAATGCTCAACAACGGAATGAATTTTTCAATGGATGTACAGGCAAATTTTGAAATGTGTATCCCGAATAGGACATTCTTCATTTTTATAGCGGTTTTCGCTCACTGTATTTTTTAATTAAGTAAGGGAAGCTTCCAATAACGCCACGCCACTGGTCTCCCGGTAAATTCCAAAAATACGCTATTATAAACTTTACTTGAGTAGATATCGCAATGAGATGTATTTTCAGATTTTTCGGTTGAATAGGTTCAGAGAACAAGACCTGTTTCACTTTCTTAGGCACACATTTTGAGCCCTCACTACCCTATATTGCATCTAATTTGAACAGGTCGGGAAACTGGAAGCTGGACGCTTCAGGTATGAACGGTTTTGTGAATTTCTTTTATAGAAGCACTTGAGTAGGCATTTGTCCTATTAGTACCTAGTACGTAATGTATATACATATATTAGGTGGGAATATCCACTTTCGCGTGATACTGACATTTAAAGCGTTTGAATTTGCACAGAAGCGACAAATTTGTCTTAAATTATTTATTTATTATTTCTACCAAACTTGGTAGGATGCTCTATGTTCCAGCCTTTGTCGTTGCCAATATTGCTCCAAAAAATCTATCGTGGCTTATCGTGTGTTGACAGGGCAACGGTTGTCGCACACAAGTTGTATAGCCAGCAAGCGAGAATTTCATATTTGTTTAGATTGTGAGCAAGCATTTTATAGGCATCTTCATCGTTGGTAAACATTTTTTATAAATGCTCACCACAGAAATGGATGACGGCCTTAAGATACGATAAGATTCGACAATAGAATAGAACAGAATTCGTTAGAAAACGACTATAAATTCTCACAAGGCAGAAAAGAAAACGCCTGCTCAATGCAAATTGTTACTGAGATCAGCAGACGGCAGCTGGGAAAGAAGAGATGCCGGCGTCTGCAAAACATCTGAAAAAAGTATTTCTCCCCTACTTACCTGAGACGGACTCAAGACCTCCAAAATTATCCATGGCTACGTCGAAGTCAAAATTTTCATGTAAAGCCAAATAAGTTGCTCAAGACTTTAAAGAGCAAGTGGACTTAAAAAAGCTCCAGGGCATGACTTAATCACCGAAAAAATTTGAAGGAATTTCCAACAATCGGAATCACTCACGTGATTCTCATATTGAACGCAATTGTTCGTCTCGCCTATTTCCCCAAGGCTTTGGAGGTTACAGAAGTTACAATGGTTCATAAATATGGGAAGTACCAAACGCAGGTTGCCCCCTACAGGTCCCTAAGCCTGCCACCCATCTTCGTGTTCGAAAAACTATTATTTTCAAAATTTTACCACTTCTAGTGGAAAACGAAGTCATTCCTCAGCACTAATTTGGCTTTCGAGAAACCCATGGTACAATCGAACAAATTCAGAGAATCGTTTCTAAGATAAGGCATTGGACAATGTGTGGCACGAAGGTTTGGTTTTTAAAATAAAGAAGCTGCTTCATTGGAGTGCAAATTCATTGTGAAATACAAAAGCTCCACGTCTCGCGAGTACAGTATCCAAGTTGGAGTTCTTCCTCTGATCTACCAACTGATTCTAACTTGATAACTTCAAGCACTACAAACAATACAGTTTCTGGATTTGCACCTGAATTGACGACTAATGTCGAGAAAAGATATTGAAAGAAAGGCAATGCAAATGAAGCCGAGAAAAACATACATATATTGGCTTTTTACCAAAAATTCTAAATTGGGACTCGACTACAAATGGCTGCTCTACAAAGCCGTCATAATGTCAACTTACGGAATTTAGCAGTCGGAAAAGAACTAGGTGTTTTTCCTTATCCTGTAAATATTTTTATTTTTTCCCCCGCATAGAATTGTTTAGGAGACCACGTGCCTCCTTCCCCTCCTCCTCGGTGCTTGTACCTAATTAGTTAACCTATCTTAAACTACCCCAATTTATATCGAAGCTTTTTAGCTCTACTAATTACGTAATAATTAATTTACTGATCCTACCCATATTTTCCACTTCTTTTTATTTTTTTATTATTACCTGCTGCATAGCTTTTTTACCAGGGTCGTTGCACAGTTTCCTTTGTCGTGATTTAAGGTTACCTGCCTCTCTTCGTTGATGATGTATATGCGCTCTGCTGCATCTAAAAGATGGGGTTTCCGTAACCGCTTTATAACATTCACATTGTCCATCGTTAGGGTATGCCCCTCTTCCACCATATGCCTTGCAACCATTGACTTGATGTTTCGAGGGTCGTCACTTTTTCGAAACCCTCAGCTGGGGGCGGAGCGATACTGAGCGCAACCTGCCACAAGGCCAATTGGTTGCAATTTTGGAAATTGAAAAAAGAAGAAATTTGTCATTCAAGAAATGTGGACTCCTCTCTCTTAGATCGTTTTTTAAATAAAATTTTCTTTTAATTGATTTGACATATTTATGAAAAAGGTTTTTTGTTTGTTAAGAACAACGATAATAAATAAGTTATAATTAAATAAAATAAAAACTAATGAAGTTTTATTCGCGAAAAGAACATGTCCGACGGCATCCTTGTTTATTTCCACATACACAGTTGCAGGCAAAGAGATTAACCTTCATAACGACAGGCGATATCAGTGAGCGGAAGACCTGTCTAACGAAATCAACTTCCTTTTCAAGTGCTATCTGAAAATACTGATATTGAGCAGCCGGAATGACAATGAAGTTCCACTTCAGTAAGAAATTTTAGATACAAATGAACAGGGAACGTTGGAAGATATAATGCATTCAGAGTTTCAACCTTTTCACCAAATTCTATATCAGCAGGTGTAACCATTTCTGAAAAAAGTACGGGTGATAAACAGACAAACATACAAGCCTTTAATGCAACATGACGATGCCACTGCATTGTATTCCAGAATATGCTAAAAAAGTGTTTGGATTCTTGAGTAACTCCAGTAATATGAGCCAGAAATTGCCCTCCGCTGTAAACTCCCTTGCACAACAAGATGACGATAACCATCAATAGGCTAATTAATGCTGTGGAAATACCTCCTTTCGGGGCGTCATAACTTTTGAACGGGAATGAATGCCTCCATTTTCCTTCACCGTATTCTCTTTATCCCCTCTCCTTCCGGGGATAGCGCTGACAAATCAAACTTCATATGGTAATATCAAAATACCCCCTATTTGAGAGAGGGGACGTGACCGTTGCGATTATTAACGGGCTTTGAGAGAGAAGATCTCCTGTTTCTTTATTCATACCCTTCTTTCTGCCTGGGGAGATGGGGTTCAAAGTTCAACCCTACCCTTCTGACCTGCAAATATAGCTTCCAACGCGATGACGGGCGTAGTACTTTTCTAACTGGGTTAATGAGGGAGATCTTACTCTTGCACACCCTCCATCGCTTCTCTTTAACGTGGTAGGGTTGAAAATTAAAAGACTAATATGATGACATAACAAACACTTTGAAGGGCCATACCTTTTTAAAGGATAGAATAGGGACTGTCTCTATCCCTCAGCATAAACTTCGCAACCTTGCAGGTCCACCTAGTGGCGAATTACAGCCACGCGTATAGCGTATAAACCTTCTCAATTACAAAATAAATGTATGTACCAATTTTCATAGCGATCGGTTGAACGGTTTCGGAGTCAATCGATCATAAACGAATATTTATACCCATCACTCCCATTTTTAAAGTTTTGTGTGGAACAAAACCTTATAAGAATCGAGTCAATGTCTGTCTTTCCGTCTGTCTGTCTGTCTGTCACATCCGATTTATTCGGAAATGACTGAACCGATTGTCAGGAAAATTGGGAAGAGCGTGTGGTGTGTTGTTTCCTTTACATGTAGCTAGTGATGCCATTTTGTGCTAAGTTTAAGGGGGGTTCCCCAAACATGTGAATGGAGGGTGCAAAGTTTTTTTTTACAGAATATGGCCATGTGGGGTATCAAATGAAAGGGCTCAATTAGTACTTTTCGAAACTGGTATTCCATATTTGATATCGGGTAAAACATAGAGGAGTGAGGGCTGAAAATATGACCTCCAAAAAGTGTAAAAAATCTCGTTCTCGGAACCTATTCAACCAAAAAATCTGAAAAAACGACGTGTATCTAAACGAAATCTAGGCCTGAAAATATATCCAGTTTCGATAGCCGCACAGATAAAGTTAATAATAGCATATTAGCATATTCTAGAGATTTACCCAGAAACCCCCCTTAAGTTTATGCTAGAACTACAAAATTTGGCACTTTGGGAAGTTTGAAGGAAATCCAACTATTATTAACGAAGTTATAGAAGGTGAAACTTTTACATTTTGTATCAATTTCTTGTATTCTAAACCGTGTACGACGTCATCATAACATATCAATTCGTCAATACCACAACAAAGTGAGCTCATGTGAATTGGAGGTCGCAGGGAAACATTTCGTTTTAGTTTTTTAATCATTTATATATCAATTACTCGATGTATATGTATGAATATGTAAATGAAGCTTTGGGGTAGTGCCTAATTCAGATAAATATCTTTGTACATTGAACAAGTGGTATTCGGTATGCTTTTGTGCACGAAGTAAATCGGAAATATGTGCACAATCAATTTTATACGTGCATATTTAGTACAGTATTCGGTACTAGGCAATGTTTGTTTGTTTACAGTGAGGATAATATCTACGTCTGTAATATGTACGTATATCTTGTCGTTTGAAAAAATATACAGGAATATTTTGGGTTTTTAGCCATATTCCAATGGAAAAATACGTGTAGAAAGTTTCTCACATAAGATCAACACAAAATCTTTATACCCAAAGCGCTAGCTTCCGGTATTCCGACTTGTTATACAATGAACAATGAATTATATAATTGACTATGAAACGGATATTATAATGATCTATTTGATATAAGTATGTTCCATTAACCCTTGCATTTCTCTTGATCGACAAAGAGCAGGCTCTGGATGATCCTGCAACATCCTGCGGACGAAGCTCAAATCCTCACTCAACCTCTTCTTTCATCGCATTCGAGAAGGCTTTCGGCGTAAACTTGGTGTTTTTAAAAAAATTGTAGCATCGCCTGTGTATTGAGTTTTAAATCACAAACTTCTGCTTTCATCATTATCAAGGGTTTATCTCAAAATTACTCTGAAAATAAAGTTTTTTCCAATTTTCCTCACAGCCACATATACTTGAATGACAATGCGAAATTAGCAATAGAGTTTTTGCTGTAATTCCGAAAAGTCTATAATTTTCATTAATTAGGAACATAACAGATTCCAGTGCTGCTTTTATATGCGGAACCGAAAAGAATTTGCAGAAACCATAACAAACTTTGCCTTTGCAGAAAAATTATGATAGTGCATCAAGCGTGACAGTAATTTAATTGCGATAAGAATAGAAGAGTTTTTAGAAATTCTCAATAACAAATTCTCTCCTCGTGTCAGCTCAAGGTTCGAAATAAATTATTCTACAACTATTAAAGGGGAGGCGAGTGGAAGTTAAGTGCTGTTAAAATAGGCCAGAAGACAAAGTAATCACGAAACGAATATTTGAAAATTAAGAACAAACAACTGGTGCTTCGGGCCTTCACTTGACTTTGATTCTGCAAATCACAAAGGTGGTCAGATTTGACAAATTTTTATTAATTTTGAAAGAACATCATCATAAATCCTCAACGGCGCAACAACCGATATCCGGTCTAGGTCTGCCTTAATAAGGAACTCCAGACATCCCGGTTTTGCGACGGGGTCCACCAATTCGATATCCCCAAAAGCTGTCTGGCGTCCTGGCTTACGCCTTCGCTCCATCTCAGGCAGGGTCTGCCTCGTCTTCTTTTTCTATCATAGATATTGCCCTTATAGACTTTCCGGGTGGGATCATCTTCACCCATACGGATTAAGTGACCCGCCCACCGTAACCTAATAAGACGGATTTTATCCACAACCGGACGGTCAAGGTATGGCTCATAGATTTCGTCGTTATGTAGGCTACGGAATCGTACATCCTCATGTAGGGGCCAACAATTCTTTGGAGGATTCTTCTTTCGAACGCGGTCAAGAGTTCGCAATTTTTCTTGCTAAGAACCCAAGTTTCCGAGGAATACATGAGGACTGGCAAGATCATAATCTTGTACAGTAAGAGCTTTGACCTTATGGCGAGACGTTTCGAGCGGAACAGTTTTTGTAAGCTGAAATAGGCTCTGTTGGCTGACAACAACCGTGCGCGGATTTCATCATCGTAGCTGTTATCGGTTGTGATTTTCGACACTAGATGGGAAAAGTTGTCAACGGTCTCAAAGTTGGTGTTGACGTTGCCACCATATATTTTGTCTTGCCTTCATTGATGTGCAGACCAAGATCTCGCGCCGCCTTGTCGATCTGTATGAAGGCAGTTTGTACGACTCGGGTGGTTCTTCCCATGATGTCGATATCGTCAGCATAGGCCACTAGTTGGGTGGACTTAAAGAGGATCTTGCGTTTACCTCAGCATCACGGATCACTTTCTCGAGAGCCAGGTTACAGAGGACGCATGATAGAGCATCTCCTTGTCGTAGACCGTTGTTGATGTCGAATGGTCTTGACAGTGATCCTGCTTTTATCTGGCCTCTCACATTGGTCAGGGTCAGTCTAGTCAGTCTTATTAATTTCGTCAGGATACCGAATTCTCTCATGGCCGTGTACAGTTTTACCCTGGCTATGCTATCATAGGTGGCTTTAAAATCGATGAATGACTGTTGTCCATATTCCAACAGTTTTTCCATCGCTTGCCGCAGAGAGAAAATCTGATCTGTTGCTCATTTGCCTGATGTGAAGCCCCTTTGGTATGGGCCAATGATGTTCTGGGCGTATGGCGCTATCCAGCCTAGCAAGATAGCGGAGAATATCTTATAGATGGTACTCAGTACGTAATACCTCTATAATTGTTGTACTGTGTGATATCTCCCTTTTTATGTATGAGACAGATAATGCCTCGTTGCCAATCGTCAGGCATTGATTCGCTGTCCCATACCTTGAGCACAAGTTGATGAACCACTTGGTGTAACTGGTCGCCTCCGTATTTAACCAATTCGGCTGTAATTCCATCGGCTCCTGGCGACTTATGATTTTTTAGCCGATGAATTTCACGGACTGTTTCTCCTAAATTTGGTGGTGGCAGTATTTGTTCGTCGTCTTCAGTTGACGGGATCTCCAACTCGCCGATGTTCTGGTTGTTCAGTAGCTCATCAAAGTACTCAACCCATCACTCCAATATGCCCATTCTGTCGGAAATCAGATTTCCCTCTTTGTCTCGGCAGGATGAACATCGAGGTGTATAAGGCTTCATCCTGCTGACTTATTGGTAAAACTTCTGCACCTGGTGCGGTTGCTCCCTGTACTTTTCTAGTTCACAGACTTGTTGGTTCTCCCAGGCTTCCTTTTTCCGTCTGTGAAGTCGCTTCTCCGCTCGCCGGAGTTCGTGATAAGTCTCTGCGCGTGCCCGCGTTCTTTGAGAATGCAACATTACTCGGTATGCGGCATTTCGTTCCGTTGCTAGCTTACATTTATCGTCAAACCAGCCGTTCCGACTTTTTTTGCGGCTGGGGCTAAGTATGTTTGTGTCAGTATCAATGACAACGTTCTTCAGATGATTGTGAAGATCATTTGTTGATGCTTCATCTCCAGGTCCTCTGTTGACTACGGTTATTGCGGCATCCATTTCCCTCTTATAGGTGTCGCGGAGGGTTGTGTTGTGGATGGCTTCAGTGTTAACTCTCACCTGATTGTCAGAGGGGATTCTAGGTGGTGTTGTTATTCGAGCTCCGAGCACCATGCCAATGAGATAATGATCCGAGTCTATATTGGCCCCCCTATATGTTCTGACATTCATCAAGGCTGAGAGGTGGCGGCGTTCGATCAACACGTGGTCAATTTGGTTGAAAGTGGCCCCGTCTAGAGAGGCCCATGTATGTTTGTGGACCACTTTCCGCGCAAACCAGCTACTTCCAACAACCATTTCGTGTGACACTGCTAATTAAATAATCCGCAGTCCGTTATCATTTGTATTTTTTGGCTGACTAAGAAACCTACTCCGAGCACATGGTTTACTGGATGACCACTATAATATATGGTGTAGCAGCTCTTCTCCAGTAAACCGGTCCCTGTCCAACTCATCTCCTGTAACGCTATTACATCAGCCCTATATTGGGACAGGGTATCGGCTAGCTGCTCATCAGCTTCATCTCCATTGTTATTCCGTTGTCGTTGCCGGGTTCGTCGTTGTGTAATCCGTCCAGTCCGAGGCTCCTGTTGTGGCTTCGTAACAAGTTGTTTTCCGTGGACCAGTTGGTACAATTTGTCCAGTTTTTAGGCGGGAGAGACTCGCCTTCATCCTTCTCCATCTGCAGTTTTTCGTTAAGAAAGAGCTTCCAGCGGTCACCACGTGGAGGTGGAGATAGAGTTTGGTAGTAGAGCTGTTGGTGTTGGTTCAGCAGTCATTTCCCAGGTTTTATGCTCCATCGTGGGTACCAATCCACGTTTCGCCCTGGGACCTATACTACCCTTTGACCACTACGCATTCATTACAGGGTAAAATCGCTTGAAACTTTATTTTTTCACTTCTTTTAAAGGTTTTGGGTAAAAACAAACGAACCCCTAATAATATAGGTTTACTGTCTGTTCATCTTCTTTTCGGTACGAAAAATCTTCTAAAAATTGTCGCCAGTGAAACCACTCCCTAACTCTTGTTCTCTTCGCGACGGAACCACCATAAGATATTACTTTTAACTGCCTTCCTGGCACGCAAACATTTCCCCAATTAGAATTTACGGTGCTACCGTCCTTCCCAAACGTTTCCTTCGAACTCTTCCTTTTCTGTGTGGATCCAGAACAATGCAAAATTTATGCTCTCCCGATCAGGGAAGAGGATTCGCGCTCATTCTAAATGTACGTCATTTCATCCGGCAAAACGTCGATCAACATCATTTCAGTTATCGTGTAAGTGGCATTGTCTAAGATAGTTCTGAAATCACAGCTTACTCTTAAGGTGGTACCCTTGTAAACTGCACTCATTTAATGGGCATTGCATGCGGTATCCACTGCCTAGCCTAAGATCCATCCACTAAAAGGAAGGAACCACATCATGATTCTGATATGAACGGTCGTTTCCTTATAATATTTGTTTTGTCCTCGTTCACTTCCTTAAAGCAGTAGTTGCTCTCGATGAATACAAGTCAACATCCAAGAGATGTTTTGTAGCTATAATCGATGTAATCGATGTAATTCACAGTCGTGGATCGGCGAGGTCATGATTATATGTAAAATTTCACAATATTCATCCCAGTATCTAAGGGTTAGATGGTCATGGATACGCGCAGCCAAGTATCAGCAGCGTAATACCTCTAAATCAGCAGCCAAGTAACTCGATACACCAATCGTTGCCAGATATTTCGTTATTAAGTTGAATTGGCCAAATTAAATAAATTTTGTACATTAATGGTGATCACTGCGCAATACTTACTAGTACTACCCTTTCCGTGGATTGCCTGTTCAGCTAAAGCAGTGAAAAGTTTGATGGTGCCAATGGTTGATTTGGCTATATGGAAGCCGAATTTTCGGGGTACAAGGCTCTCTGTAGCAGGGATCGATTTGATACATATTTTTCGCTTTACTATTTTCTTCATAATATGCAATAGGTAGATATATCTGTACGAGGATGGTCTACCAAAAAGTTTACTAGCTTTTGGCAATAACACCAGCCTCTGTGGTTTCCACACCCCTGGAAAGAATCCAGCCACAATTTCTGATCATTCACTGTTGCACTTGAAGTTAGGCTTGTGTGTGTGTGTTTTTGGTGGGGGAGAAGTCCTTTATGGCCTCTGGGCGCTCAGACCGTGATACCACGCTTCAATTCACCCGACTAACAGAATATCCTGGATTTCGTCCTGCTGAACGTTGCCTCGCCAACGAAAGAACTATTCATGTCAAGATTAGTGTACTCTACCACTACCGAGAATATTCTGGCCTACATCAAAAGCAAGGCCAACTGACTCTACAGACCGAGTAATAGCTTTCTTTAAAATTATGTGTCCCCACAACTTTAATACTATCCCCCAATCTTCATTATGACAACAAAGGGTCTTTGTCACATCTTATCAGAGGAATACGCTTTTAGAAAGATTTCATCGGAAGGCTTTGTTCATCCTCCGTTTCCACAGGCATTGCCGACATTTGGAGCAATTCCACCTGTCACCGCCACTGAAGTCTAGGGAGTAATAGAACGAATGAAATCAGGGAATGCAGCAGGACCTGAAGTCATCGCGTCTGAACTCGGGAAAGCGAAGAGCTGGGATTCAACGCTGTGGCTCAGTGAATTCTTTAATCGGTTTATTGAGGAAGATAGAAAACCATCCGAGTGGCAAAAAAGTGCCACAGTTCTAATATCGAAAAAGGAAAGGTGTTCCTGTAGAATCTTTAAATTTCCGGTTGCTGTGCCGTACCATGAAGACTTTTGAACGCAATCTTGACAGCCGCATTCGCAAAATCGTTCAAATAACCGTGAAGTTTGTCAAGAAATGCGGAACTACTAACGCAATACACGCTGCCCGGTTACTCATGGAGAAACATTGCTGTTTTTATATTGCGTTTCTGGATCTGGAGAAAGCAGTTGACGGTGTGCCACATGAACTCATGTAGTATTTTCTACGACAACACACAGTGTTAGAAGAACTCCGCAGCATTCGGTATTATAATTTGTTTTCCCTTTGTACTGGTTTAGATAGGAGGTTTGGAATTGGAAGCTATCGGTGGGGTACTAACAATTTTAAGTCTAACCTGTGTCCTGTTTTTCTTGAACTGCGCCGGGCGAAACTAAATTCGTTTTTGCCGCTGTCGCTGTTTTCATTGATGATGGTGCTGCTACTGGTACTACTTCCCGCTGGCCTCCTCCTTTCTGTCTGCTTGGCTGACTTCCAGTTGAGTACTTAATTTGCTTCTTCTCTTCTTTAAGGGTTCGTAGCTCCTCCTGAAATTGGGGAATCAGCGCATGTTGACACTTCAGTTGATGCACCATAGTGGCCTTTTGCCCCTTAAGCTCTTCCATATGTATATGAAGGCTGCCCTCAGCTTGTTCTGCCGTGCCTCTGATGACTTTCCTATGGGTTTCATTTTCATTCTTTCGGCGGACATCCTGTCCCCAAGTCCTGGCCTTCCTATTGGCTACTGAATGTTGAGTTTATCCTGAAACTAAAGAAAAATTGTAATTAATTCTTTTTCCATGAAAACCGTTCCCCAAAATTTCTGAGATACACTGTATACTTGCTTCTGCCGAGAGTTGATCCACTTCACTTTTTTTTATTTTTCAAATACACTAACGACAATCAGTTGTCGCGCACCGTGTCTCCTTTTTATGATGCATACGTCTGTTCGCTGCGAATATCGGCACAGGATGTCATCCTCTCGAATTCCGCTTCGACTTGCTCAGAGCACTCTAGATGTACTCCGCCACTACCGAAAGCCTTTTCAAAATCGATGACGAGCGCGTAAATGTCAATCCCATTATGACAGTCAAGATAAGCGTCTGTCCGTGATCTTAAGGATCATGCCCGTTTCCCAATTTTTGCAAAGATTTCAAAACATGTGGGAGCTGTGGAAAAATTGTAGGAAGTACAAGGAACAGTCTAGCGGCTTTACTCCAGTTGGGTACATTGATAATCGAATTGATTTCACTTCACTAGAGGAATAGACCATGTTCGCATGTCGCGATGGCTCGCTTTTCTTCCATGAGAGGTTCCAAGCATCGAAATACTACACCTACAAATAGCAAATGTGCAAAAGTTGCGAAGTTTCCTAAAATGTTCGAAAGTACTTGCAAGAATGCCATAGAAAAATTTTGTTATTCAAAGAGAAATGATATATTACTTTTACTATGTAATACAACATATAACAATTTCTTAAGGCAGTTAAGCACCTATTTCTGGGTGACTATTCTTCAATTAAAAAGTTGGCCGATAATTGATTGACGTAAGAATAATGTCGGTCAGTGCAGAAAATATAAATTATTTTGTTTATGTAGCTAATGCAATCGCAGAGCATAATCCAGAAATAAACAAAAATCTTTCTCAATTTGGGGCATCTCGGATTGGTTTATGGTATGGAATAAATCATGCATACCGCCGAGATAGCTGATAAATCCATAAAGTCATAATTCAACTGAATTGCAAATGAAATATTGCATATATGTAATATACGAGTACATACAAAAATTTCATACTTATCGGTTACGGAGTGTTTTAATCTGGGTTCAAGTAGTGCGTGTTATTTATTGTTACTTTATGATAAACGGCAGGAAACTGAGCTATCACCTTCAAGCATCTTTTAAAAAAATTGGTTTAAAATGACTTCTGTCAAACACGAATTAGATTTGTTATTCATAATGACCCCCAATGGTTCTTTGAACAGATAACATAATGAATACTAGCAAATAAGTTTCTTTCGATTTGTTGTTATGCCAAATTGAAGATCATAGGAGATGCGCGATAACGGTAGATAGGTTCCTACTTTACATTGGAATTCCCCATGTGCATATTGATAGGGCATTTCTTTTCATAATAATGAAATTTCACTGGTAAACATAATTGTTAATTCATTTTAACACATTATGTACATACATACGTATACTTTCCTGCAAAATTTCGTGGTTCTAAGATAAACTTAACAGCGGTTTCACAGTCAATTACTACAAATTATAGTAATATACTATTATTAACGTTATTTTAGGGCATGGAGAGTATTTCGGGACCTAGCCACCATATAGTGGCAGCCTTTTCAGAATTTTTGGTTGGATAGTTTCTGAGACTTGGTCCGTGAAAGAAATTATCACTTCCACTGTATCCGTGAGTTTTGGTGTTAATCGCTACAACCGTTTCCGAGAAACATGCGTCTGACAGACAAACAGACAGGCAGATATAGTTCCATCATCATCAACAGCGCAACAACCGGTATCCGGTGTAGGCCTCCCTTAATAAGGAACTCGAAACATCCTGCTTTTACGCCGAGGTTCACCAATTCGATATACCTAAAAGCTTTTGCCCCCCCCCCCCCCTGCTCTACGCCTTCGTTCCATCTCAGGCAGGGTCTGCCTCGTCTTCTTCTTCTACCACAGATATTGCCCTTACAGACTTTTCGGTCCGGATCAACCTCATCCATACGGATTAAGTGACCCGCCCACCGTTACATATTGAGCTGGATTTTATCCACAATTAAACGGTCAAGGTATCGCTCATAGATTTCGTCGTTATGTAAGCTACGGAATTATCATGAAGCGGGCCAAAAATTCTTCGGAGGATTCTTCTCTCGAATGCGGCCAAAAGTTCGCAATTTTCCTTGTTAAGAACCCAATTTTCCGACCAACACATGAGGACTGGCAAGATGATTGTCTTGTACAGTAAGAGCTTTGACCCTATGGCGAGACGCTTCG
Organism: Hermetia illucens; assembly: GCF_905115235.1. Taxonomy (NCBI): domain Eukaryota; kingdom Metazoa; phylum Arthropoda; class Insecta; order Diptera; family Stratiomyidae; genus Hermetia; species Hermetia illucens. The sequence goes on along the minus strand of NC_051849.1, from coordinate 90,312,949 downwards.
AGCGGAACAGTTTTTATAAGCTGAAATAGTTGGTTGTCAACAATCGTGTGCGGATTTCATCATCGTAGCTGTTATCGGTTGTGATTTTCGACCGTTGATAGAAGAAATTCTCAACGGTCTCAAAGTTGTAGTCTCCTATCTTTATTCTTCCCGTTTAATCGGTGCGCTTTGACGTTGCCACCACATATTTCGTTTTGCCTTCATTGATGTGCAGCCCAAGATCTCGCGCCGCCTGCTCGATCTGGATGAAGGCAGTTCGTATATCTCGGGTCATCCTTCCCATGATGTCGATATCGTAGTTGGGTGAACTGAAAGAAGATCGTGGCTCTCGCATTTACCTCAGCGTCACGAAACAATTTTTCCAGAGCAGGTTAAATAGGACGCATGATAGGGCATCCCCTTGTCTCAGACCGTTGTTGATGTCGAATGATCCGGAGAGTGATCCAACTGCTTTTATCTGGCCTCGCCCATTGGTCAGGGTCAGCCTAATCAGTTTTATCAATTTCGTTGGGATACCGAATTCTCTTATGGCTGTATAGGCGCCTTAAACGCGATTGCGGCACAAAGAAAATCTGATCTGTTGCTGATTTGCCTGGAGTGAAGCCTCTTTGGTATGGGCCAATGATATTGTGTGCGTATGGGGCTATCAGACCTAGCACGAAGAATACCTTATAGATGATACTCAGCAACGTGATACCTCTATAATTGCTGCACTGCATGATATCTCCCTTTTTATATATGGGACAGATAATGCCTCGTCGTCAGGCATTGATTCGTTCTCCTAGACCTTGAGCATAAGTTGATGGACCGCTTGGTGTAATTGGTCACCTTCATTTTTAACCAATTCGGCTCTAATTCCATCGGCTCCTGGCGATTTATGATTTTTCAGCCGATGAATTAAACGGACTGTTTCTTCTATACTTGGTGGTGGCAGTATTTATCCGTCGTCTTCAGTTGGCGCGACCTCCAACTCGCCGATATTTTGGAGTGATGGGTTGAGTATTTTGATGAACTCAATCCATAACTCCAATATGCCCATTCTGTCGAGAATTAAATTTCCTTGGTAGTCTCGGTAGGATGAGTATCGAGGTGTGTAAGACCTCATTTTACGGGCTTGTTAGTAAAACTTCCGCGCTTGGTGCGGTTATTTAAAGAAGTCCACCGAGAAATTATCGATCCCAAAGCACGAAGATCTGTTCAAAAAAAGTAGTAGTATAGAGGAAAGAGCAACCCAAAAAGTCGAGACCCGACTTCAAATGGAAACGTCACAGCCAACAAAGGGATGACAAAAGCGTGTGAAAAAAGTTTTTGACGATCAAATTTTACATCAACAGGCTCAAAGGAAAAAAAGAAGTATCTCCCATGAGAGCACTGGCCATTGTTGGACAAAAGGCGCCAAAAGACAAAGGGATCCGAGCCCAAGCTCTAATGTCCAGTTTTCCTAAAAGGAACGAAGCGAAATTGAGAGAATACTTCGGAAGCGAAACTGCCAAGAAGCCCTGGTGATAACAGGAAAAGCGGTCATATCCTACGCTAACATTCTACATAAGGCAAAAGCAGATCTTGCGACAATTTGACGCGAATCAGGCGAACATAAAAAAGGGGGACTACTATTCGAATTATCGAAGAAGAAGAAGAAGGATCACGACCTCTTACAAAGAACATCGAATCTTCACTCGGCGAGCCACTGTCCGCGTTAGTCGGCCAATAGTTGTGATAGAGTGCAAAGATCTTGGCGAGTAACCACCAAAAAGGAAACCTGCGAAGAACTCCGAGACCAATTGAAACTAGAAGACGTACAAGAAACGTGTATTAAGAGCCTAAGACGAGCATACGGCGGAACGCAGACAGGGACTCTTATTATGTCTGCTGGGTCAGCAACGAAAGCATTGTCTGCGGGTAAAGTGCGCGTAGGAGGTCGCGTGCAGGCTACATGAGCAAATTTCCCTAAAAAGGTGCTTTAAATGCCGTGGAAACGGACACATGGAGAAGGATTGAACTAGCACCGTCGATAGATCGAAACTGTGTGAAAATGTGGAGGAGAAAATCATTAGGCAATTGACTGCACCAAGAACCCTCACTGTCTCCTATGCACGGAAGCTAAAGATCGCGATTATAACCACATAACACGCAGTACCAGGTGCCCCGCCTACAGGATTGCGTTAACTAGCTTACATAAACGAGAGTAATCCAGCTGAATTTAAATCACTTCTAAGTTACTCAGGACTTGCTATCACAAAAGTATTCGAAAAGGAAATGGATGTTGCTATTGCCAGTGAGCAATACAAAAACCGTCCACTAAGGCGTTTGGAAACGCTGTGGTGTGGGCCTGCGGAAAACGAGTTTGGCGACAAGCAATGGAGCACTGCGAACTCGATTTTGGGGGGATTAAGATCGACGACCTCTACATTTACAGCTTTTATGCTGCACCAAGTATCACAATATGAGAATATTTGGGTTAGTACGGGACGACAAAGAGCACAACCCCAAGATTATTGCTCGGGAAAAGAATGAAAGGAGAAGAATCCTACCCGAGGAGCTCTCTTGCCTAAACAGCACCCTGACCAATGTCGGAAACGTAAACACTTTCAGACGTTGAGTACTAGACTCCATCGTGGATCTTACTTTCGTTAATGACTCGGTGGTCAAGCATATGAACTGGCATGTTAGTGATGAGTATACGCATAGTGACCACCAGGCGATATAGATCACATTGATGAACGACCTAGAATAATAAATGTCAATCTGAAGAGACCCGAACCAGGTTAGTCAACAAGATCACTTGATGAGGATACATTTCTGGAGGTATCGCGGTGGCGTACAGAGTTTTCTGGAATGGCTGCAGATAAGGCGTCGCAGTTGTCCCAACAGATATATCGAGCATGCGATGCTCCCATGCGAAGACGTATGCCCACTCAAAAGCGGAATCCCAACTGCGAAATGCCATATGGAATGCTTGAAGGCTAGAAAGCAAAGTCAACACCGAAGAAAAACACGGCGGAATATGAACAACAGTATCTCGAGTATAAAAACGCGCGTAAAAAGTTGCAATAGGCCATCACGAAAAGTAAAACGAAAAGTGGCTCTATAATGAGGCAGTCTCTTGGGGAGGTGCATATAAATCGGTTATGTCGGTAGTAAAAGCTCTCCTTATATTATGTGCCCCAGATTGCTGCGGGAGATCTTTTCGACACTTTTTCCCCAACATCCGAAACACTACATACGATCCCACTAAATGCTAAAGATGTTTCTCTAGTAACCGCAGACGAAATTCTGGACGCAGTAAACGAGTCCAAGATAACGCAGCCCCCGTTATCGATCGAATCTCCAACAAAGGGCGAAAACTGGCAATGAGAATGCACCAAGAATTTTTGCAAAAGTATTCACAGACTATCTAAAAGAAGAATCTTTCCCCGTGGGGTGGAAATTGTATTGATCGTTAAGCTAGGTAGGTCAATAGACGAGCCGAGATGCTACCGACCTATCTGTCTTCTGAATATAATAGGCAAGGTTCTCGAGCGGATCATATATAACCGGTTATATCGAATAATTGATAGTGGCGGTTGTTTATCAGACAGGCAGTGTGGCTTCCAGAAGGCTCGATCAACGATTGATGCCATCAAAGTGTTTTTTGAACTAGCTAGGAAAGCCTTTGACGAAGGAAAATACTGCGCACTAGTGACTCTCGACGTCAAAAAGGTAGTCAATTCTGCCAGATAGAATCTTATCATCGAAGCGCTGATCGTGGCACAAACGCCAAATTATATAATATTAAGTACTGAAGCTGACTGAAGCTTGCTAAACAGAAAACGGAACTGGTACTTTTGACGAAGCGAAAACTGTTCAGATCTTCATCCGCTCGCATACCGTTCATTCCCAGCTATTGCTAAAATACTTAAGAATAACTTCCGACTCAAAGCTCAATTTTAAGCCCCATTTAAAGCTTACTGGGCAAAAAGCAGTGACCATCACTCAACATTAGCAAGGATGCTTCCCAATATAGGCGGTCCGAAACACAGCCGATTATTACTTTTATCGCGAGTCGCCAGCTCTGTTCTTTTATATGCGGCACCAGTGTGAGTATCTAGGCTAAAGATTGTAGAATATCCCAGACAGTTTCAAGCTGCATATTGGTTCTCCGCACACGTTCCTTCCACCGGACAACATCGTATGAGGCAGCATGCGTAATTGCGGGGATGATTTCAGTGTTTTAGCTGATGAAGCAAGCCGCTTGTACGAGAAGCAGGAAACGATCCTTAGCAAGCAATCTGGGTACAGGCTAATCCCGAACATTAGGATGTGGACCACACGAAACCATAACCCGACGAATTACGACTTGACCCAATTCTTAAGCGGACATGATAGGTACAGAAAGTACCTCTGTAGGTTCGGTTTGGTTGAATCATCAGATTGTTTTACATGTGAATGTGGAAAAGAAGATGCGGAACACGTTTTCTTCATCTGCCCAAGGTTCGAACGCCCAAGGGGAAACCTCGAGGATGAGCTGAGGTACCCGTAACGCTGGAAAACCTGGTAAGCTATATGGTGAAATCGGATACTGCGTGGAATGCAGAGTAGTGCTCCAACGGCTAAAAGGGGCAGAAGCTGAACGGAGGCACAGAAGTGAAGTTAATGCAACTACCACCACATAAAGCAGAAGCAACTATTCCATAAACAGTTAACAAACTGAACAGTTTCGCGAAGCAATACCAGAACGGTGGTCCCGCGGGGAAAGTGTGGCGAAAAGATGGGAGGCTTTAGTCGGTAAAAGTCCAGCATGCGCATCCTCGATTCCAGATGCGTTATCATGATGGATTTCATGGATTTCCCCCAGCTACAGAACTTAAAAAATGCTGATTTGTGCCATCTTGTTAGTAGTGACTTGTGTGAAATTTCCCGACTAGCCTTCACAAAAAATCTCAAAAAAATTTATTGCGGGGTTCGACTTGAAACTTTGAGGGATGATTCGTAAGACTATATTCTATCGAATTAGTAAATAAAAAAAAATTTAAAAAAATGACTGATTGTGGAAAATCACCCTAAGCGACACACACACTGCGGCAATCATCACACCTTTACAAGATATGCTCCTCTCGGTTTATGCGTGATTCCCACTATGTATGCAACCGCCTCAAGTAGCAGCCGCCAATTCGATTAACACATTATCACTTGCTGTAAATTCATTCAATGTAATGTAATATAAAAATATTTATTTATTTTCGGAAAAATAACCATCTGCTAGGCTGATAAGAGCATGAAGTGGAAGCTCCGGTTGAAGTTGGTTTTGTTTCGCGCTTGCACCCACATCACGTACATATTCCGTGCACTGCAGCATGGAATACGAAGATGATACAAACTACGGACAGTTACGAGGGTATCATGAACCTTGTACTTTCTGAAAAACCACTATCAGTCATGTAGTCGCTTTATGTGATGTTTACTACCAGGCTTAATCTACATGTCACCATTTCCCGGAGATTTCCTTTAGTATGTTCTTTCCGCCCTCGTCGCTCAGCCGCTTAAAGGTCAATCGAATAGAAAGTGTTAAATTTTGCTTGGAGATATCAGCACATTGCCAAAACGTGCCAGTCGCTTTTGCTAGATGTAAACTATTTAATCTAGTTTCGATGAGCCACGGAGTCTAGACAATCGAAGGCCAAGAAATTGATTGGGGCGGCTCTGGGAAAAATAGCGAATATTCCCAAGTTCATTGATAGTGCACATTACACAGAAATCTATGAGTAATTGCTACATGTTCGGGAAGTCGTATTCAATGCACAATCTGTAAATCCATTCGTAATCAATTTAGTGCATTTATAACAGAATGAAAGCCATCGCAGCTATCCTACTTTCTAAAAATGAATCCACCAAGCAATTCACACAAATCGAGGATATTCACCTTCTGTGGCCTAAACGCAGAATGACCTACTCTCAAGTAGCTAATTATTACAGTGAAGTTATTTCGAAGTATGTATGCCTGCAAATTGTAAATAATTACAATTCTTAAAACGTGACAATTTCGCTGACTTTGTGTTATTTGTTCAATGCAGCACCTAATCCTTATTTTATTCACCAGGTGAATGTGCTGAGAATGTTTTGTGTAATTTTATCACCCCGGAATTTACCAAATTTCTCAGCAGAGCGGCATTGACTCTGAGTCATTTGTTTGCTTCCTGCACAACTGGTACATGCATATCTTATCAAAAACACCGTCTCGTCAAAATATAAACAACAAATGTATGTATGTACACGCAGGTGAAAAATTTATTTGGATATGATTACGAATTGCGTATCATCTGTTCCCGATATTTTCTGTAGTATAGATTAGGATCTGCATACATATATCTTATTTTTCAGCTTCTTATTTTTTCCTTTTACTACGTTACCTAATTTTAGGCTTTTAAAAACACGCGTTCAGATAAATCTGATAACAATGAATTTAATTTTTTACACTTTTTCAAAGGTATATATTTTATTTGATAGAACTGTGGTTATAAACTGGAATTTAATGAATATAAATATGAGGTTCAATCTATTCGTATTCATCTATTATTTCAGCTTAATGGTGTCTTATAGATACCATATCTATTATTAAGATTTGTGTAAAACAAAACTTTATTAAAATCAGTTTACTGTCTGTTTGTCCGTCCGTCTGTCTGTCTGTCTGCCACACGGATTTTTCTTGGAGACGGTTGTAGCGATTGGTAGGAACTGTGAACGCTCACGCAACCGTGAGTTACATCATTCTTCGTCGAATTTAAGGGGGGGGGGGCGGTTCCCACATAAGCAAAAGTGGCGTGCAATTTTTTTTTCACCAAATAGAGTCATGCAGGGTATCAAATGAAAAGTCAGTGCTTTCCGAGGCCGTTCAATTTTGTCATTTATTGAAAAGGTGGGGTGTAAAGGGGGTTGAAAGTGATCATTTCTTTAACGGCGCTCTTTTCAGAATCTACTGAACCGAATAACCACTATATGGTGCCTAGCCTCCTAAATACCCTCCATACCGATATCTACTCAAATAAAGTTAATCATAGTATATTACGATAATTTTCAGTAATTAGCTGCTGAACCCCCTAAGTTCCGCCTGGCACCATGAAAGCAGCATATAGGCTATGATATAAAGTACGATCCTACCAAGTTTGGCGAAAATCCCACTATTACTAACTATTACTAGGTCAAAGTAGTCACTTCTTTGCATTCAAGACTTTGAACTTGAAAGTGGATATTCTCACATATATTACGTTCTACGTGCTAATGGGACAAATGCACACTCAAATGTCTTTCCAAAAGAAATACGCAAAATCTTTCATACCTGAAGCGTCCAGCTTCCGGTTTCCAGACTTGTTTTATTATGCTTTAGAGTATGTGAAAATGAATCAATCAAAACGAAGCTCCAGACAATTCTGTGAAGGGATAGAACAAACCACAAAAGCATCCAAGTTATACGAAACTGTAGCCAAAGACAAGGCAATATCTTCTGTCTGTTTAAAGAAGGAAAATGAGACGTTTACCAAAAATGAGGAGGACAGCGTACATCTGCTTCTCAGAACTAATTTCCTCCAATTACATTTTACGTGACAACTCGACAACGTACACAAGTGGAAACAAGTTGTAATACCGGACGTTCGGCGCTTCAGAAAAAAGATTTTGTGTTCTTCTTCGTTTTCCATTCATACATATGTAGCTAAGAATACAAAATATTCCGCAATATTTTTCTAAACTCTAAGATACACATATGTACACTGTATAAACAAACATTGTCTATTACCGTATTGATAAATTGATCTAAAGGGGGCTTTACACGCAACGATAACTCGTAACAATTCATTGAACGATTTATCGCTCCAACAAATCGAAAGAGTAGAGCACTGTTTACACGCTACGCTAAATTGTAACGATTTCTTGTCAAATGTCACCCTACATCGACCCCCCAGTCTTTATAAAAGCTTTAACCATGGAGGAAGTAGTGTTGCTGTCGCTGTACATCGGTTGTTTGGTGAGAAAGGTGAAGAAGTCGCGAAAACCAAGAACACAGTGGAGCCACGTTCCAACATGTCGTTACGATTCCCAGAAATTGATGCCGGCCGGCATCAACCATCCACTCCAACTCCAATCCCAATAAATCGCTACAATCTCCCGTTTACACACAACGATAAATTGTAACAATCTGATCGTTACGATAAATTGCTACAACGTATCGTTGCGTGTAAAGCCCCCTTAACACATCTTCATGCATTTCCACTTTACTTCGCGCACAAAAGCACGTACGTAAATTAAAAACGGCTGGTAACTAGGTACACACATGTCTAATATACTGGTTACTACCCACGAGCTTGATTACACATACATATTCATACACTTCCTCAAGTAATTGACGCTGATATGCAAATAACTAAAAAAGGAAAACTAAAACGTTCCCATGTCCTGCATCGCCCATGCTGCTGCCGAATTTTGTATATTGTACTCTGTATTTGGAATAAACTTAAGGGGGGTTTTCCGGTAAATCAGTTAAAATATGGTAATATACTGTTATTAACTTTATTTGTGTATATATCGGAACGGGATGTTTTATACCAGAAAGAAGACCAGTGCCACAAAGTACTATTCGACCCCTCTCATTTGATACCCCAAATGACCATATTCTAAGAAAAAAAATTACACCTCCTTTTCGCATGTATGGCGAGCCTGCTTCAAACTTAGCACAAAATGGCGTCACTAGCTGTATGTAAAGGGCACCCAGGTCACATGTTCTCACCAAATTTCGTGATAATCAGTTCTGTCGTTTCCGAATAATTCGGGCGTGGCAGACTGATAGATGGACATGCAGAATCGAATCGATTTGATTAAGGTTTTGATTCACACAGAGAAGATCGCCCTATTACTGGGTGCAAGCTGAATGTACCTGTTTTTTTTTAAATCCCTGAAAATATCCAGGGCGAAAAGACACTAATTTTCGCTCTTCTATCGATGGTCACGATTAGAAGGGGCTCAACGCCACAACGACAATTCCTCCATCGCTAAGAGATACAGTTCCTTATTATCCGAGGTATGCATCGAGATACCGTCTTAGCAGATATAAGCATTGAGCTTAAATCACAACACCCCAAACTGACCCCAACACTAGCTAATTTCGTGACGAGAGGGATTAGAGCTATACATAGTGGAAATCCAACACTCCCGTTGAAATCACAATCAAGACTATTTGTCACCAAGTTCGGGCCCACTCAAGAGCTCAATGAGGTATTCAGGAGGAAGTATTTTCTTCGCCAGACGCCAGAAGTTTACGCCAGTGGAATAGGACCAGTGTGTCAACTGCCAAAACTTCGGGCATAATGCCCAAACTGTTCAATCTTGCAAAGGTGCGTAAAGTGCAGTAAGAGCCATCTGTGTGAGGAATTTCCAAGATCCACAACAGAAACACAAGGCTGCTGTAATTGTAGTAAAAACGGACATCCCATGAGCTACCGCAAATGTCCGGCATACAAAGAAATGATTGCCAAAATGAAAGTTGGCAAATCGAAGAAACGAATTGGCCTGCACGAGTCAAGCTGTCAGTCAAGCAGATGTCACAAAGTTTGGCCCAACCAGGCATATCATACGCACACGCTGCTAGGAACTGCACCCCAACTGTCTCAAATACGCGTAACCCGAACTAAGCAGTTTTTAAGAATTTAGTCGGAACTTGCGAATCAGCCAAAACCAATGAGCATTGCTAATTCCTTGCTATCAAACTTTTAACGAATGGAATTAAATGTTGTCACATTAAATTTAACGGCCTTGATCTGAGTCGCACAACGTGTCACTGTCCAAGTGTTTATTGATAGTTTGAAAGCAGATATCTATTGCGTTTCAGAAACACATTTCGAAAGCAGGCACAATCTCCAAGTCGGCGGATATAACATTATCTGGAGTGACGTCAACACTGGGCTGTCAGGAAAAACTTTATTTTTCAAGGAATTCCATCGACAACCTGCTCACCTCCTCCACCGCACCGCGGCAGCAATAGTAACAAGTCGGGAAACTGGGAGCTGGACGCTTCAAGTATGAAATCTTTTGTGTATTTCTTTTGTAAAGACATTTAAGTGCGCGTTTATCCCATTAGTGCATTTGCAAAGAAGCGACAACGTTGATCTTTTATAACTTGATTAGTAATAGTACGATTTCCACCAAACCTGGCAGTATTATGCTCTGTGTTATAGCCTCCACTGCTACTCCGCGGTGCCAGGATGAACTTAAGGGGGTCATCCCGTGTGTCCGATCGGCGGAATCGATTTTTTTTTTGGCATCAGTTATATCTAGATATAGTGTAGAATATATGGGCAAAGTAATTTTTTGATATTATAGTGTTAAACACGTGATAAGTAACATGCGATAATTGCGATTCATTCAGTACCTTTTTTTTTATTCATTGAAGAAGCCGGTAAAAAACACCAAAATTCACAAAAAAAAAGTTTAACACGCCACCAAAAATTTAGCTTTTAATATTTTTTAATAATCCTAGTTTGCGGACAGTAGTTAAGTCTGGACGTTAAAATGCCGTTTACTTTTTTTCTTTAAGATGATCACAGCGGTCTCTAGCGTGGCAGTAGAAAAACACCATTTTTTTGGAGATGGGTGTATAAATTGCCTTGTATTTCACTAACCAACTATGCGATCGGGGTGGAAAAATTACTATGCACGCTCAAGGCATTAGTAAATCTATGGTGAAAAATTTGTATTTGTATCTTTATCCAGTTCTTCACAAAAAATTTCTAAAAAAAAGCGAAAAAAACGACCTTCACACGGGATGACCCTCTTAAGGGGGCTTTTGCAGCCAATTATATAAAATTATAGTAATATACTATTATTAACTTTACCACCATATAGTGGCAGCATCTTGATTTTTTGATTGGGTAGTTTCAAAGAATGGGTCCGTTAAAGAAATGATTAATCTCGACCCTTCGCACCCCTCACCTTTCCAACAAATGTCAAAACTAAGACCGGCTTCGGAAAGTACTAACCGAGACCTTTTCTTTGATACCTCGCATGACTATATTTTATGATAAAAAGATTTTACACCCCCGTTTTGCATGTATGGTGATCCCCCTTAAATTCGACGTAGAATTCTGTATCTAATTGCATACCTGAGCGTTCACAGTTCCCACTTTTCATCAAATTTGGCGTCAAACGCTACAACTGTCTCCGAGAAAAATGTGTGTGACAGACATACAGACATACAGACTAACAGGCAGGCAGTAAATCGATTTTAATAATTTTACACAAAACCTTAAAAATAGTAGGCGAATTTTGGTAGTTTTCGTCTACCTCAAATACAATTCTCGAACTGAGCAGCTGGGCCAAAACCTAAAAATCTTGGGAAATCTCCAGTTGTAATCTAAGTATTTCGTTGTTGGTGGCGATTTCAGCTCATGGCACACTTTCTGGGAGATACACAACTTAATTTAAATGGGGGACCCCACTCAAATGGATCCAAGACCCTTCCTTGCCAGTCTACGTTGACATGGTCTTGCCAGATACACCGCCAAGACTCAGTAGTCAATCAACCCCTGACTACTTCCTGCTGCCTGAAGAAACTGCTCTGGACTTTCAAGTGATATCTTGCAAAACTCTACCAGGCGTGTCTGATCATTTTGCAGTTGAACTTAAACTTTCTTCCCAACTACAAAAGGGGGTAATGACCACCACAAGATCATTCGCCCATACCGACTGGGATAAATTCAAGTCAAACATAGTGCCAAGGTTGAAATTGAAAAAAATCGCAACTAACCGTAATTTGCCAGACAGAGAAATCGTCGGAAATAACAATACAGAATTCAAAACATTGCTTTAACGGATTAATTGGGTGACGAATTTCTGCAATTAAGAATTTACAAGAAAGCTACAAGAAATTATTAAATTCGGGCTAAATATGTTTCAACATATTAACTGGCTAAAGGGCAAACGGTTTAAATCCCGCAACCTCGAACACATCTGCATCCAGGAACACATCTGCAGCGACATTAGGAAAGCACAAGCCCTTGCGGAATCTTTCGTGACTTAGCTTAACACCCCTCCGTCTCAAAACACCCCGACTATATCGTCGATTGTTGGTTCAACCACAGTGTATTAAATAGGGAGTACCCACACTCAATAGACCGAACTTGCGAATGTATTCCAAAAGCTTTTCCGTACACATCATAGGCCCCCAACATCTGGCAGTATATACATGTAGTTTAGTGCCTATGATGTGTACGGATAAGCTTCCCCAATACACTCGCAAGTCCGGTCCATTTCAAATTTATTTATCATGAACTCTTCTGTCGAACCAACGGGTTCGCAACATTTTCTGAGTTTATTACAACTCACCGACTTAACCAAAAACTCAAAAAGTAAAAGATCCTGGGGGCCTGATGAAATCCCAAATTCCTTCTGCCTGGAAAGTAGTAAAAACTATTGCTATCCGGCATATCCCTACTATCTAATTTAGTTAAACTTTTGCATAAAGCGTTGACAATTGGATTGGTGCAGCATTGCAATCTCAATAACAGTAATGTTAACTGTCATGTCACTTTTATTCATGTATATTCATGTAGCAGATATTTGGGGTAACCCAGATCACTAGTTCGGGTTCCGTTTCAAACAGGCAACTCCTCATTCCCAAGAAACTTGATCTTCTTTCGCAGTGCCTTCAGTCGTCGTTGGTTGGGAGCCCTCCCAGGTTCCCGGATTTCTTTCCATCCGATTCGTTTCAAATTTGACGCACATACTTACTAACTAATAATAATAATAATTAATTTATTGTCAATGCAGTCTTCTATTCAAATAAGTCTGGAAGCCGGAAGTTGATCAATATAGGTATGAAAGGTTTTGTGTATTGCTTATATAAGCATGTTTATATGGGCATTTGTCCTATTTGTAACTAACTCGTAATGTTTATGTATTTAGTTTGTAAGAGGATATACTTTAGTATGATACTGACATTTAAAGACTTGGAATGCAATAAATTCGCACAAAAGTGACAATTTGACCTATTGTAAATCTGTTAATAGTAGTGCCATTTCCACCAAACTGAGCAATACTTAATGTTTCTAGGAGAAACTTAAGTGGGCTCCCAGTCAATTTCTAAAAAATACCCTTATAATAAATATGGTAATATTAACTATATAATTGTAGTTAATAATAACTTTAATGTATATCGGCATGGAGAGTATTTTGAGGCCTAAATACCATGTGCACGAAAACGATATTTTTTTTTAGATTTTTCGGTTTGGTAGTTTCTGAAAGTCAGTCCTCGAAGTAACTGACTGTTTCGGACACCCGCATCCGTCTGTTTTGCAACCAGTGTGAAAACTACTATCGGCATTCGCAAGTACTAATCGAGGCGTTCAACTTGATACCACACATGATTATATTCGGTGAAAAGAAAATTTACACCTTTCTTGTATGGCGACCTCCCTTAAACTCAACGTGGAACTATGTTACTCACTGTATGAGAAGATTCGCAGGTCCCACCCTTCTATTAAATTTTATATATAAATGGGGGTAACCGTTTCTGAGATAGTAGGTGTGACAGACTGACAGGCAGACAGACAAACAGTAAACCGATTTTAATAAGGTTTTGTTTTACACCAAACTTTAAAAAGGTTCTAAAATGGGCCCCACTATTTCCAGATGCGTGTCAAATTCCAGGATTTTCTCTTTATCTGAATAGATTATAGTCTGAAGCAGATTTTTAGATTTTTTTTAATATTATGTTTAGATATGGACTGGATAGTTTCGACAAGATTTGAAATCGCGCTGGGCTAGAGCAGGCGCCATTTAGAATATTTTATTTTTTATAAGTGAAATTTTTAACTTCAAAGTGTAATAAATAAGCATTTCCAATTCAAGTCGATAGCTTCTGTTATCTTTTTCATGACAGGTTAAAGAAAGATGGTCAGTTTTCGTGTTTTAACAGTGGACTAACCCTTTCAATTTCAGATGGCAATCTTTTGTCATGGGTCGATAGTAGCACCATTGACAATTACCTTGTGTCCCGCCTGATTTTTGAAGAAATGTGGAACGATGCTTCTGTCATAAACTGCACCGAACCGTTGTTTTTCCTGGGGTTGATTAGCCTAAATACGGCGATTTTGGTTACTAGACCAAGAAATGTACCGATGGTGTGAAATATAAATACCTTTAAATACACACATTTTTAATTGAACGATACTTTTCGTAGTACGAGTAAACACCGCTGTTGTGGTATCAGTTTTTCCATGATGATTTGCTAAACAATACTGAATAAAAGTGACATGACAGTTTGACACTAGACTAGATACCGGTTGTTGTGCCGTTGATGATGATAAAGAGTCACTACCCCAAATGATCAGGGAGTTACAGGATGTTAAACAAAACTTATGTATAATTCACAATATTCTGTTAATGAGCTTTTCACCAAAATCTTGCTACTTAGTGTTTAACGCTCCTCTTGTCGATGCTCGTGCAGTTACAGAACATACGTGGTGTAGTCCTTCGACTGAAGACAACTATCACAGAGAACTTTTAAAGTGGCAGATTTATTATATATTAATCAAAAAGTTCATATTTATTATCTTCTCTCATTTTCCTATTTTCCTCCAAAATGCTTTAAAATCAGTAATTTTGGTACGGTTAATTATTAACGTACATTCATTGATCAAATATGTTGTGATCGGAGTCTATATGTATATACATAAATGTACTGGGATCGTCGCCCTTATACGACTTCCATGATGTGTTCATATTCTTTATACCGTATTTAGCACTCGATCTACAGTTACATATTAGTTAATAATCATGAAAAAATCACTTTGCGGTTTGTTATTTAAGCTCCATGAGTCAATGACTATTCAGTTTCTTTACAAGGCGCCCAATGGGACTTCATATTATCATATATGAATGAACTTAACCATTTGACTGCCATGTGGTTCATTCATGATTACATATTGCGTCTCATTCAAAATCACGGTCCTCTGCGATCTCTACGGCCTTCTCTCTATTACCCGAAGAAGTGGACCGAAGAGACAGAGGTGGTAGCAAAAAAGTGAGAAGATGGTATGAACCACAGTTAGATACTAGACAGCTACCTCACTCCCCCTTGCCCCTCAAGGGGGGAAATCAGTGCGAGTACACACGATTTCAAATTGTTTTGCCCTTGAGCATGAGCGAGATGTACCGAAAACCCGATCAGCTGTGTTTGACATACCGCCCGGACTTGCCAATGCATTGGTGAGATTGGCAAGTTTTTGCTTATGCATAAGTGAATACGTGAAACAACTTTTTGCTAATGGGTGAGCACGCCGTAGTACGAGAATAGCAAAAGCTCACCGATCTCTCTCTTACCAATACGATTTGACGAAGATTATGCCTTTTCCTTGTTTAGCGTCTCTGATGTGTACAGATAAGCTTCTGCAAGCACATTTGCAAGTGGGGTCAGTTTTGTAAGGGTACTGCCTATAGTAGATCTACTGTGGTATGAACGAAGGGTGTCAGGGTGGGTGATCAAAATAGCTAGGGATTTTATTTAAGGTTGTAGTAGCGAGGAGAAAATTTTTATGTTCTACTGTTATTATCGCAATTCTCCACCAGAAATGAATAATATAGAGTAGAGATAAAAAAATTGTCTATCTGTCGAAAGAGCTAGCGATACAGACTCAAGCGGCCATGTCATTGATTTAAAAAGGCTGGTTCTTGTATTTGGAGATGAATTCATTATACTGATGGGCATTGATCGCCATTAAAAGATTGTTTAATATGGATAGCGCAGGAATCAGGGATCCTACTATTATTAACAAAGTTACGCTGTGAATTTACTACTCTCGAAGACATCACAGGTAAAACATATTTTATACACAATAAATAGTGACACATATATATATACAGGGTGCGGTAGCATAACTTCCTTTTTTCAAAACTCAACAAAAACTATTGTATGCGTCGGAAAATATTTATTTATTTTTTATAATGTAGGTACATGTCTAAAGTTTTTATTTACATTGTTTTGAAGATCAAATCTGTTAGGTGACGTCCCCCATTCTCCATACATTGCGTAAACCGATTTCTGGCGTTTGTCATGACTCTTGTTAGCATAGCAGGTGTTATGTTGGCAATTTCTTCTTGGATGTTGGTGTTCAAATCTTGTAGGGTTCTTGGACGGTTCACATAAACACGGGGTTTCAAAAAACCCCATAGAAAAAAATCACAAGGGGACAGATCGGGAGAGCGTGCCGGCCATTCCAAATCGCCTCTAATGGAAATAAGGCGCTCTGGAAAGTGTTCCCTCAAAACAGCCGTCGATGCTCTTGAAGTGTGTGATGTTGCACCGTCTTGTTGGAACCAAGTGTCCCCCAAATCCAAATTTTCTAGCCGTGGGAAAAAAAATTCTGTAGCATGTTTACATGTCGGTCCGAATTCACTGTCACTATAACCTCATTTTCCTCAAAAGACCAGGGACCAATAATTCCAGCTGAGGAAATTGCACACCACACTGTGACTTTGGGTGAATGCAAAGGCTTTTGATGCAATTCTCGAGGGTTGGTGTCAGCCCAGTAGTGCATGTTTTGTTTGTTAACCGACCCACACAAATGAAAATGGGCTTCATCGCTAAAAAAAACAATAGCACCCTCGGGAACGACATCAAGAAGAAGCTCACACGCGTTCATCCGAGAATTGAAGTCACGTTCTAAAAGTTCCTGCACTATCGCACTTATAGGAATGAAAATGAAGATCATCACCAAGAATTCTTCTCACAGAACGATCGGTTAGTCATAGGGCAGATGCGTGTTTGCGCGCAGAACGCCGTGGCGATCGCAACATTGACGCTCTCACTGCTTCAATGTTTTCAGGTGATCTAACGGGCCGAGGGACTCCAGTTCTTCCTTTTGTCGCACTTGCAGTTTGTCTGAATGTAGTGACCCATGTAACAATTGATTTGCGGTCTGGGACGGGAGCCAACGGGGCTAAATTAAAGCGATTCCGAAATGCACGCTGTGTTGCAATAACCGAACATCCGCTTGAAAAGTAAACCTCAACGGCAAAGGCACGCTCCTCACTATTCCAACGCATGATGACGACTGAACCATGTCGGGGCAAAACTTTACAGTATCCCCTCTTGAACGAGACCACTAGCGCTCCGCTATGACATCAACTAACTGAGTGGCGCGCATTTTAAAAAAGGAAGTTATGCTGCCGCACCCTGTAGTATATCAATACGTGTCATCAATGAAGCATCTGAAATATTGCCAGATTACAGCCTCTTATTGTATTTTTACTTTTTAAGGATTTGTGCAAAACACTGCTTTTGAAGGAACATCTTCATAATTGATGGGTCCAGATGCCAAGGTAGGATGGGAACTGAGGGAATGATACCTAGAAGGACCTTCGATACCTGGCTAGCCCCAAGGCATGAGAGTGCGTGTTGATCCAATACTTTTGTGGAGTTCTACTTAGGTGACAGCGAATCTACATGGTCAAGTTCTTCTTTCTTCTTGGTTTCTTATCGAATAGCTTAATCTTCATAATTGGCTATCGTCACTCCGGACGGTCATTTTGACCTGTGCAGCCAACTTCATTGGCATTTTTTCCGAAACCTTGGAGCTGCGTGTTCAGTCGCACTTTTCCGCCAGGTAGGAGGACTGTGAGTCAGAGCCTTGCTTGGAGGGTATGCAGCCACCCTACCCGTGTGAGACTACCAAATCAGTAATTACCGAGAATAAGATCGGCTGGGCTATAAACAGCTTCTCCACATATAAATCTCTGCGTCCAGATGGCATAATGCCAATCATGCCACAGAAACAGCAAGAAAATGTTGTGCTTTGGCTTGTCGAGATTTACCCGAGCTGTATATATTGCGATACGTTCCACAGTCTTGGAGACGCGCACGAGGGATTTTCATACCGAAAGCGGACGGGCGCGGACATCAGTCCGCGAAGGTTTTTCAACCAATCAGCCTCACCTCTTTAGTGCTGAAGACGCTAGAGCGCGTACTGGATATCCACTTAAGGGCGATTATTGAGAGACTGCCTTTCTCCCAGTCCCAGCATACCTACATTCATTTGACCACAGCTGTCAACAGAGGCACCCCCCAGGGTGGCGGTGATCTGATTAATAGTGATATATAAAATTTTGCGAATATTGGACAGGAGACTTTGTGATACAGTAGAATCCCGATAATTCGTTTTTCCCTGACGATTTGGTACGAATTATCGGGATTACTAATTATCGGCATACAAAATAAAGAAAATTAACTTTGGTAAAGAACAAATTTGTACGAATTTACCGGAAATACTAATAATCGATGTACGAATTATTGGGATTCCACTGTATTAGTGTCAGTGATGTTTCCCTCATCATGGAAGGTGCGTTGAGAAAGAGGAGCTTGTTGGCTGCAAGATGCGGACTCGGCAGAAACGCAACCAAAATGTAACTGATGCTATTTAACACCAAGACAAGGGTGCCCGAATTCCACCTACCGCGGCTGAATGAACAAAAATTGGTTCTTTCCTCCAATGTCCTGGACCCAAAGCTAAATTGAGGATTGAACATAGAACTGCAGGTTAGGAAGGCCTGTATAACCTTCTGTGCTTCCAAGAGAACCTTTGTAAAGCAATGAGGTTTCCGGCCGAGGATGGTTCTCTGGATGTACACAGTTGTGATGCGTGTCATCCTAACGTAGGTTCTATTGTTTGTGGCTTTGAACAAAAAATACAATAGAAAAAAGCTTAATAGGATTCAAAGAACCGCGTGTGTGCTACCGGGACTCTACAGTACTACCTGGCGGATGCTCTCAATGTACTCCTACATCTCCTCCCCCTAGACCTCCACATCAAATACATTGTAGCGTGCAGTGCCGTCAGAATACGTGAGTACACATGCTAGATAACGAAGCCCTACGGCTATATATCATCCTACACAAAGTACCTCGGGACACGTGTTGCAAAGCTACAACAGAGTATTCTTCACGGATCAAAGATGGTCCGATGGCTCCGAGGTTTCGCCAGTATATACCAGGCGGAAGTAATGCCGATACGGGAAACTTGTCGATGGCTGGTGCATGTTTCGAGCCCCAAGCGTAACATAGCCATTCTGATTGACAGCCAAACGGCCATTAAAGCCTTATACTCAGCGACGACATCCTCTAGACTGGTGGGACAGTGCAGAAATACACTGAACAATCTGGTCGGCGCGCTCAAGGTAATCTTTCTCAGGGATCGTGGTCATCGGAACATAGAGGGAAATGAGCAGGTTGACGGATTGGTTAGGATGGGGTCTGCTCTTAGCAGTCCTTCGGCGGTACAGTCTGTGTCAAGGGTGGAATCTACTCGCATTAGTTAGCAGCGGCGGACCTCAGATGGTGAAGGCTCACCACCTGTGTGTCAGTTGCAAAAATAAAAACTTTAGAAATACCTTAATATGACACTCACATCCACTAACAGTTGGTCTCTACTTGTTCGTTCAACTGACTGTCTGGAGCTTGCGGCGAGCGGTAAATATGTAGAGCCGAGGTTATATTAGTCAAACAAATACACAGGAAAACAACAAAACACAAGCACCGCACCTATTATTCTACCTGAATCATTTCCAGAGCAAATACTCATTCGGAAAGAACAGAAAATCATCAAGTACCTTATCTTCGCCCAGATGCGTAAGGAATGGAGTGTCAAGCTTGTATTCACTAGCATATTATTAGACTGTCGAACTGAGGACAGGATGGAATGGCTCTGGATCATAGTTCAATAGCTAGGCTGGAAGGGAGCAGAGATCAGATATGTTTGGGGATGATATACTAGACGAAAGCATGGTGGAAGGTTTATCTTCTTGAAGCGTTAAAATAATGTTAAATACAGCTTCTCTGTAATTATAAAAACGCAAATAGGTTGTTGGGTAACTATTGTAATGGAATGCGGGTAATGAATTCAAACCCCTTATCTTCCTTTCAGCGTAAAAACGCTGTTCGTTCGCATCTTTATTAAAACCAATATGTGTTTATAGTCAAGAAATAGCAATTTGGTAGCTATCGCGTTAAGACGTGCAGTCAATAATAATGTAAATAAAACCGCAAGAGAAGTTTCCAAAGAAATTCAATCTGAAGATAGTAAGTTCGCATAGCGACAATAATTCAGCTTTGATTCATGAGTTAAACTACATTTACTCAAAGTAGATTCATCACCTACAAATAAGTATGAGCACTGTAGAAGGGAAGAAGTGATGAAGTAGAAAACCCCACGTTGTTAAATAATATTTTCGCTAATTTATCAGTTGTTATCATTTTGCGCCATTTTTCATTGAAATCGATATTATTCATAGGCAGTTGTTAAAGAAATTAGCGTATGGAAATATCTAAAGTTAGATGTACAGTGAAAGGGCATTCGATCGAATTAGTTTATAATTTTCTTTTAATAGTATGTGGAGGAATATTATTTTTTGTTGAGTTTAATTGGGTTCCACGTGCGTGCGAGAAATATGTAAACATGTTTAGTCCTGTGAGGTATCAAAGGTTAATCAAGACTTGTTAAAATTCTTAGGTTTGATGTTGGTTGTGAACAAGAATAATGAGGGAAGCGAAGATACTGACTTAAAAGGGGTTTTCCTATGTGAAGCTCAATTTTTAAATTTTATTGCATTTTTGGGGGTCTTGAATTGTCATAAAGAGTTTTTAATTAATGAATTTGATAATTGTTTGTATTTGTTTTTTACGCCCAAAATATGCCTGGAACCAAAAATTCAAACGTTTTCTTATTTTGTATACTTGTTCCTATCGTCCGAACCACTATTATAATTTTACTTTACTAAATATTAAAAAAACGGGATTGTAAAAAAAATCTACAAAAATCGCGTCTCCTTTTCAGGGGAAATTCATAATAAAAGGTAGAAATTATTGATGAAAATAATGTGTAGAATAATGTGTCAAAATGTTAGTCTGAACGGTGCAAAATATATTTAGTTGTGCTTTCCAGCAATTGAAAAAGTATGGTTTCCAAAAAGCTCGTTTAAAATATTCCTTTTGTATCCATGTCAAGATGCGCTCTTCTATTTGCTATAATTTGTAAATATTCTGAATTTCGGTCTGAAATTTATACACTATACTCCTAGCATGTTCCGCTTTCAAAATATGTATAAAAAATCAATTTTTGGAAACCGTGATATAGGAAAACCCCCTTAAAATGAGGTAGGAGTCATTCTCAGAAGCTACCCAACTAAAAGATCTAAAAATCGACCAGCGTCTGATCTGATGAAGTTTAGTAATAGTTAGCCTAGCTTCTATTTGAATAAAGTTAATAAAACCATGATCAGATACGTTCGAAATTATTTTATAGGTATAAGTATAGATGAAATTTTTGAACCCTGCCTCCGTTTTTGGCTTATGATGTTAAATTTCGGTGTATTTCAAGTCCTTCTTTCACTTTGATAAACCAGTCATTTATTCTTTTTAACTCCTAAGTCAGAAACGTGGCAACTGCTTTTGGCTCGAAATGAGATACCATTTGACGAGTTGCAAAGTCTTCTTTTTCAAAAAATTATTAACTTAAAGGTTTCCCTTTAATTGGTCCGGTCCGTGGTCAGGTAAATGTGCAACTCCCTAACCTCTCTTTCTCTCTGACTTCATTTTTCGCCAATTGTAACTCTTCCTCGCATGTCTTGTGTCGCTATTATCCTGGGAGCCAGCCTTGCGGACATTCTTCTGGCTATAAGTAATAATATCGTGTCACCTCAACATGTTCTCTAAAATAGTACTAATCTGAAACTAAGGAATATTATTAGATATTATTTTGATGCAGCTAGTAAAACGACCTAATTAAATTTGGAAATACAAGTCGAGAAACTGGAAGCTGGACGCCTCGTCTTCTTTTTCTACCATAGATATTGCCCTTACAGACTTTCCGGGTGGGATCATCCTCATCCATACGGATTAAGTGACCTGCCCACCGTAACCCATTGAGCCAGATTTTATCCACGATCATGATATCGCT
This sequence comes from Hermetia illucens, assembly GCF_905115235.1. Lineage (NCBI taxonomy): Eukaryota > Metazoa > Arthropoda > Insecta > Diptera > Stratiomyidae > Hermetia > Hermetia illucens. The sequence continues at coordinate 90,290,981 of NC_051849.1, read as the reverse complement.
CATAGATTTCGTCGTTCGTCGTCCATTCTCATGTAGGGGGTCAAAAATTCTACGGAGGATTCTTCTCTCGAACGCCAAAAGTTCGCAATTTTTCTTGCTAAGAACCCAAGTCTCCGAGGAATACATGAGGACTGGCAAGATCATTGTCTTGTACAGTAAGAGCTTTGACCCTATGGTGAGACGTTTCGAGCGGAACAGTTTTTGTAAGCTGAAATAGATTCTGTTGGCTGACAACAACCGTGCGCGGATTTCATCATCATAGCTGTTATCGGTTGTGATTTTCGACCCTAGATAGGAGAAATTCTCAACGGTCTCAAAGTTGTATTCTCCTATCTTTATTCTTCTTCGTGTTGGACTAGTGCGTTTTGAGGTTGTTGGTTGATTCGTCTTCGGTGCTGACGTTGGCACCATATATTTTGTCTTGCCTTCATTGATGTGCAGTCCAAGTTCTCTGGCCGCCTGCTCGATTTGTATGAAGGGGTAGTTCTTCCCATGATGTCGATATCGTCAGCATAGGCCAGTAGTTGGGTGGACTTAAAGAGGATCATACGCATGATCGGCATCCCTTGTCATAGACCGTTGTTGATGTCGAATGATCTTGAGAGTGATCTCGCTGCTTTTATCTGGCCTCGAAAATTGGTCAGGGTCAGCCTAGTCACTCTTATCAATTTCGTCGGGATACCCTATCAGTACCTAGCACGTAATGTATGCATACACAACTTTGTTATTTATAGTACGATTTCCACCAAACTTGGTAGTTTCGGTTCCGGTTGAGTAGTCTCTGAGAATGGGTCCATTAAAGAAATGACTATTTCCTAGTTCCTACCTTTCCACCAAATTTGGTGTCCATCACTATAACCATTTCCGAGAAAAATGGGAGTGACAGATAGACAAAGACTAAACCGATTTTATTAAGGGGTTGTTTTACACAAAGCCTTAATAATAAGGTTTTATTCTGCATAAAACCTTCAAAATCTTATATGTGGTTAGACCAAAGCGTCGCCATGATATTGATGTGAAATAAGATATTTTACTCTGACTGGTCCACATCAGTTTTAGCATATGATTAGTATAAACATCTTTTCTATTTCATTTGAAATCAAGGGCTTTCTGCAATTTATTTTTCCATTAGTTTCGGAGTTTGATCACCTCCAATCGCCTACTCACTATGCCGATACTAGTCCTGAAATTCATATACTTTCGAAGAAATCTAGAAAGACCTGAGGTTAAAATTCTTTGGACCATTTTCAGTTCCTTTTTGTTAGGAGACGTAGATGATCATTTCCAGCTGATCGTTGTAAGAGTGGCCGAGATGGCTTAACAACTAAAAAACACTGAAACTTATCAAAGAGTAATGCTGAAAGTTGGATCGGTGAGGAGTAGGCTTGCTTCCGCTCTACAGACCACATGAACACCATTCGGATCATTGTCGAACAGTGTGCCGAGTTTAGATGCCCGATCATGCTGCTTATCATCCAGGTTTCTTTCGACGGTGTTGAAAGTGCATTTGGAATGCTATATGCAGAGACGAAATTCTAAAGAAAGTGCTTTCAGAGCGACATATGATGACAGAAAATGTAGCGTTTTGAATCGTGGTAAAATCTCAGAAAAATTTGAAGTTCGAACACATTTTCTCCTCGTTATCAGTGAGGTCTTTGGTGCAGTAAATGAAGGAGTTCAATGAACCATGATATCCTCCCTTAAACATCTCCACAATGGTGCTCTATCAACGAGACCTGGACTTTGACTAAATAGTTCTCGATTTGTAGAAGAACGTTAGCAGGATCGTACTGAAAATTACACACCAACACAAGCAATGTTCTTAGTCTGACGGATCATCGCACTTTTCCCAGCATGAGCAACATAGAGGATGTCACACTATGCCTAGAAAGTGTTCTTTCCATTGACAGCGGAGCGTCATTCGAGGCATTAGTAGTGCTAAATTTAACTTTTCCCTTTCTCCAAAATTTGGAAATGCAACTATCTGAACATGAACATCAAATTAAGATTGCTCCGGGTTGGCCTTTTCGGTGAGGTACTATATGGGAGTTGTGCATGGAAAATGAGCACTACTGTTGCTCGAATGATCTAAGCTTTCAGCAACTCATGTCTGCATTCTTCTATCGCCGCAATCTGACCTAAGACAATAACAAATGAAAAACTTCGCACGCATAAGAGACAGATATCCGTAGACATGTTGGTGGAAAGGTGGAAGTAGTAGTGCCAGTCACACATCAAGAAAGCGGGATAAATTTATAGTTCAAGTATACAAGGCAATTCGCTATCCCAGGATCCCCGACGAGCTGCATGACGAAGAGCAATAGAGAAAAAGAGTCAGCTTTTCGGAAAACCTTGGGAATAGCTTAAGTACATTGCCGGATTGCGATGGCGCGTAGATATGGTTGACACACTATGTTCCATAGAGTGATCTACGGCACCCATATTTTCTGTTGCTAAATTTTACAGACATCGCATCGCATCGTTGATCTTTCAAATCCCTTAAAACGTTCACAAGTGCATTTGGAAGAACTCGAAAAGTATCGGTCAAGTTCTTCGTTTGAAATAGTGTCAGACCAGCGTACTCCATTGATATCTACGATGTAGGCATGTATTAATCAAAGTTTGGAGCTTTTGAGCAACTGTGGAGTTTACCTTCCATGTACTACTCCCATATAGCAATATAGAAAGAACACTAGCACAGAATGGTCATAACTTGATTTTACTATTGAGATAACTATATTTCCAGATTTTAGACAGGCCAGCGAAAGTGGATTTAGTGTTGTTAATGTGCTGGGCGACATCCAGTTCGGTGCCACCGTCATCGACACCTTCGATGCTTTCCCTATTAATGCAGAAAGGGAGAATGCAATGACCCGTTAGACTGAGAATCTTGTTGATATTTATATTCAGTTTAACTCCACTTGCCCCTCTTTCTAAATCTAGAACCATTTGGCCAAGGTTCATGAGAGAGCAAGCAGATGTCATCAGTCTTGTCGAGGTGTTTAATAAAAGATGTTATTATCCATTGAATTCCTCCACGTCCTCCGGATAGGGCAGCATGAAAAACGTCACTGATAACAAGAAGAAATTATATCGGTGACAGGATGCAACTCTGGCAGACTCCGCTTTAGATCACAAAATTTTCCGAGACTTTACTTCGGTTCAACACGTGACATTTTGCGATATCATATGTCGCTCTGATAATAGTTATTAGTTTCTCCGAAGTGAACCTCCTGCGTAGAGCACTCTAAATACACTTCCTGTTCACGCTATCGAAAGCTATCTCGAAATCAATGAAGAGAAGGTGTAGCAAAGATCTAGACTCCGCGCGTTGTTCCCAAATCTTCCGTAGGGTGTTGATGTGCAATGCGATCAAGATGTTCTTTGATGCATCCCAGGATTTTTTTGGCTATTATTTTTGCTACGGCAGGGAAATTTCCGTACAAATGGAAGCAGCAGATCAGCAGTAACTGCAAGTAAAGCGATAAAGAACTCCGCGGGGAGATTATCAAGGCCAGCGGCTTTACTCCATTTGGCCAAGTGACTCCCAATGTCGAGCGACAGTGGCAGATGTAACAGCGAACGAAAGCGACCATCAGATGGTGATTTCTTTCGAAGCCGATGTCAACGCTTTTCTTGTTATGCATGCAGGAGACAGCTCCTAAATTTACGATCTGATTCCTCGTACGGCGTAGGTCAGTTGAAACCGAAGTGACCTAATAGCAGGCTTTGTACTCGAACAATGTGCAACCATTGACGAAGTGGTGCAATTTGCACAAATTTACAAACCTCCCAGAACTACCGTTGTGGCCGCCAGCACCGTGTTTCCCCATTGCATAGGTGTTTCCTGATCCCACCTTGGCATCCAGATTACCTGTCATGATCACAATGTTACCCTCAGAAAGTTTCTCCTAAATCGCCTTTAATTGTTGGTAGGAAGCATCCTTCTTTATTACATCGGAAGTCTCCGTTGGTGCGTAGTATTGCACAATTGTGATGTGCCCAAATCTGGACCGGAATTCTGCCATTAGAAGTCTGTCAGAAACCGGCTCCCAGATGAAGAGAGCGCGCCTTTCGTTAGCCGTCAGAAGCAAACCGGATTTGCGTCTACTATCACTTAACTTTCCAGAGTACAAAAGCACATTGCCTCAAGAGAGAGAGGAGTACTCTCTAGAGCACCACCATCTTACTTCGCTTAGGCCCAGAATGCCCAGTTTCTATCGCTGGAATTCCCGCTCCGGTTAGAGAAAGTTAGTAGACCCTCGCTACCATTGTTGAGGTGCATGGGCACATTCCATGAGCTTAGTCCCTATCCCAGGCGTTGTTGACGTTTAGCAATAAAATTTCAAATTTTGCGGGTTGCTAGCATACAAATTTCTATTTCTTTTAGTCGTCTTATGTCGTCTTACGCCAAGCAGGGAAGGCTTTGAGTGGATTCTTAAGCCTCAACTCACGGGGCGCACTGCTGAACTGAAAGCTTAAAAAAAGAAATTAGAACAATTAAGATTTAAGAATTAATGATTACAACAGGGCTTAACAAAGAATGTTTCTAGAATTAGCCACAATACGAATTGAAAATCTAAACCTAGTTGATTTCGTTTTTATTCTGTAGAGTTAATGTTCATGGACAGTTCTGTATGTCATTGTATATGGGCCGTTGCTTTCAAAATTAACATATATAAATATTAAGGTCTAAGGCTATCATACACATAAGTAGGCCGAACCGGATTTCTCCGAAAATTATTATTGTTTACAGAATTTAAATATAAAAATAAATAGAAATGATAATTGACTAAATCGGAAATTATTGTATACATACGTACGTTCTTCGTGGATTATAATTTTCTCTTCTGTATATTGGAAAATAAAATGCGTTTCAACTATCTAAACTCACTATCAATTTCATCACTCTATGATGAAGTTAATATTATACATTAAATACTAGCTAAATAGTAATTTTAATAAATGTTAGCGGTTTCAAAACCGGACAGTGGAGGACTCAATGGTTTTCCGTTTTTTTATGCGAACTGATACATGTGTGTGTGTGTGTGTGTATGGTGGGGAGAAGCTACAGCTTCTGAGCACTCAGGCCGTGTTGGCCCATTGTACTCGCGTCCCCCGTCTAACGGAATATTCCCGCTACCCGTCGTAATTGGAGAACATCGGCACCAAAGATCTGATGCCTGATGCGTCCATAGGCGGGGCATTCACATAGGAAATGCTCCGTGGATTCCGCTTCCTCATTACAGGAGGGACACGTATCATCTTCGGTAATTCCTATTCTGAACATATGCCCAGCTAGTGAATTATGGCCTGTCAGGATGCCCACAATACACCTGCAAGTCCTCCTGCTTTTCGACAGGATGAACTTTGCGGTACGTATGTTGGGTTCTGGCAGGAAAAGTTTGGTGTGTCGAGCAGCATTTAGGCTCTGCCACCTGTCATTATGGGAAACTTTTTCCCAGTTTTTGAAAACAGATTTAGCCAATGCTACTGATACCCCAATTGCTGGCTCCGGTCCCGGCATAGGGGAGATTGACCCCTCTTTCGCTAAAGCGTCCGAGATTTCATTTCCCTCTATGCCACAGTGACCATCGCATAAACTTCGGCTTGAAAAACCGTTGCATATTGTCCCAAAGGAAAAGCCCACTTCTCGTTTTTATTCGAGAGGTAGACTCCGGCTCCAGAACCCTCTTCTGTTTTTGAGCCATCGGTGTAGAAGACTTCCGTACATCCCTCCACGCATTCCTCTGGGTCTTCCCAGTCCTCTCTACGCTTCAGGGTAACTACATATCTTCTACCAAACAAATGTATGGGGACACGAGAATCGGAAGGCATTGTAAGAACTGGATTTAGTCCTCCCAGTAACTCTTCCAATGCTCTGTGCCCCCCACATCCGTTGTTTTCCCATAGATCTAATCGAATTAACCTATGAGCTGCTTTCATTGCAGTGCTTTGAATAAATATCATATATCCAGGGGCTGCAAATTGAGTAGTGCATTCAGAGCTGCGCCGGATGTCGTGCTGATGGCACCAGTGATACCCAGACAAACAGTTCTTTGCAGTGCAGCTAGTTTACGGTGAAAACCTTTTTGTCTCACCTTAACCCACCACACTACGGATGCATATACGAACGTCGGCCTAATGATGGCAACGTATATCCACTTTACCACATGAGGCCTGAGTCCCCATGTCGAGGTAAAGGTCCGTCTGCACAGCCCATAGGCTGTGAGAGCTCGTTTCATCTTTACCTCTACATGTTTGTTCCAAAGAAGTTTTTTATCTAGAGTAACCCCCAGGTATTTCACCTCTTCGGAGAGTTGAAGGGTAGTACCCTTCATCTCAGGGAGGCAAAGTCCATCCAGTTTTCTCCTTTTTATGAATAAAACCATTGTGGTTTTATTTGGATTAACTGACAAACCATGTTTAAGGCACCAGCTGTCTATCAAATCAACGGCACGCTGTATATTCCTACACACCGTTCCAAGATCCCGATCAACAGCAAGTACAGCCACGTCATCAGCATAAGCTTGAGCGTGTATTGGCAAATTTTGCAGTTCGCATAGCAGTGAGTCGATCAGCATACTCCACAGAAGCGGCGAAAGCACACCTCCTTGGGGGCAGGCCTTCGTCGTTTCTGTAGTCAGGTAGCGATCGACCCCTACCTCAGCGCACAACAATCTTTGCGTTAGCATAGCATGGATCCACTTAATTAAAGCATCATCAACACCATGCGCTCTGGCGGCATCACAAAGTTTTTGAAAAGGCGCACAGTCAAAAGCCCCTTCAATGTCCACGAACAGCCCCATCGCGTACTCACCATTCAAAGTTGCATCCTCTATCTTTGTGACCAAAGAATGAAGAGCAGACTCACAGGACTTTCCACGTTGGTAAGCATGTTGGTTTTCACTAAGTGGGTGTGACCTAAGTGCCTTTCCACGAATGTGACGCTCCACCAGTCTTTCCATACCTTTCAGCAAGAATGAAGTCAAGCTGATCTGTCTGAAGTTCTTTGGATTAGAATAGTCATCTTTCCCAGGTTTCGGTATGAAAACTACCTTAACCTGTTGCCAAGAAGAAGGCACGTAGCCCAGAGCACGACATCCTCGAAAAATATTTGTTAGAGGTCGCTCGAAATGCTCCATACCCTCCTTTAGCATTGCCGGATAGATGCCATCCATGCCAGGTGCTTTGAAATGTTCAAAGGACAGTATGGCAGCTTCCACCTTTTCATGGGTAACAACCGCTTTCGCAGTGTTCCAGTTCCCCTTGCAACGCTTGCGTGTTGAAGGGGTTGCAAGAACCGTCAACTCTCCCCCTGCCACTTCTCTCACCCGTTCTCCCGGGTGGTGTACTTCCAGGAGGGTCTCGTGAGCCTGGAGCTCGTGAAAGTACCGGCGGGTTTTCTAAGAGAATCCAACTTGGCCGACTCATCCCTTTTGAGGACTCTGCACAGCCTTGAAGTCTCCCTTTCGCCTTCCAGTTCCTCACAGTACGCTCTAAAGGAGTCTCCTTTCGAGCACCTCACGAGCCTCTTATATTCACGTTGTGAGTTCCTGAAATTTAACCAGTCTTCGTTCTTGTTACTTTTGCAAGCACGATTTAGAAGACGCCTGGTTGATTTCCTGAGTTTTTGCAGTTCTCGGTTCCACTCCAACTGTTTTACCGCTTTGGCCTCGGGAAATAGGACAAGCCTCTTCATAACACTCTAAAAGTGTGTAGTTCAGAGTTTTCAATTCATCTTTCAGCACTAAAGGAGTCCTTAGTCGCCTAGGAAACTGTACTTCATTGCCAAGAAGTTCATTGAACTTTGCCCAATCCGTTTTCCTAGGGTTCTGTCTTTGTACTGCAGACTGTTCGCCCGCAATAGTCAGATTGAATTCTAGATATCGGTAATCTGACAGTGAGACCTCGTCTAGCACTCGCCAGTGTGTAATCAACTCTAACAATTTTGGGGTACAGATTGTTAGGTCAATTACTTCGCTTCTTCTCGGTCCCACGAACGTAGGGGCGCACCCCACGTTTGCAGTCATAAGACCAGCTGAAGTGATGAAATCAAATAGCTTCTCTCCTCTTGGATTGCATTTGCTACTGCCCCAACAAATATGTTGAGCATTCGCATCACAACCTATTAGGAGTTCGAGACCACTTGATTCTGCATACGTCACCAGATCCCTAAGTTCTTGCGTCGGTGGAGGATACAAAGAATCATAGGGTAAATAAGCGGAGGCAACTATGATGTTTTTCCTCTCGCCATTTATCTGGTATTGTATGATGACCGTAGCTAAGTCCTGGGAACAATATTGTCTCAGCATAGTTGTCTCTAACCGTCTTGACATCAGGACGCAAGCTCTCGGTCTTATGGATCTTTCGTCGTAGAAGATCCTAGCCCCCTTTACTGATCCAATACCACAGATTCTGTTAAATCGAACCCACGGTTCTTGCACCAGAAAGATATAGGGGAAATCCTGTAGCTTTGTCATTCTCGCTGCCAACAGGTAGGAGGGAGCTTTAGCATGCTGCAGGTTGATTTGACCAATCTTTATGTTTTTCGACATAAACTTAGTCTATTGTCTTATGGAAAACAGAAGCGTATGACTGGGTTTCCTCCACACCGTACCGCCAGAGACTCGATCCCCTCGTGATTGATTTCTCTGAGAAAAGCCGTACTTGGGAGTACCGCAATTCCCATGTTCTCATCCACGAAAGATCTCACCTCATCCCGCAGAGCATTCGTCTGTTTTCTACTTAGCACCTTACTTGGTTTGCAGTGTCCGGGTTGCATAGATTCGATCACTCGAACTGGCATCAAGTCAGTTTCGTTCACGTCTCTGGCTTCCCTTCCTTCCGCCTGTTCCTTGTTAAGGTGTAGGAGAAGTTACTAGCAGGTAGGATTCACTCTGTAGTCCCTTCCCCAGTGCGAGCCCCCATACGGGGGTTCCGCCCCTGTATGCACTATCCTCCGCGCACGTCTCCATTGTGGGAGAGCGCACCGAAGATGCTGCAATTTCTTCTATGTTGTGTGAGTCGTTGTGTTGTTCTTCGCTCTCAAAATGGAGATGATGCCCTACAGTTTCCTGATATGACTGAATTTCAGTCTATATAGGAAAAAGTGGAGCACCATATGGTGACTTCCCCTGAGCACATTCAGACTCGGTTGGTCCAGTTCGAATACCAAGTTGAAGCCCTCCACGTTTGTAGATTGGTTCTTCCTGGCATTCATGAACTTTACCCTCCAGTGCCCGAAGTCCATGCCCGGGTTCTGTTCACCTAGCAAGTGGATGATGTCCTCTGGCTTCCTTCGAGGGCCCGGTAGCCAACATCCGACATGTTCTGTCCTGCGTAGCTCAGTGTTCACAATAGTAAACTTGGGCCGACCGCCGGAACTCAAAATTGGGATTACCCGCTGGAGCCACTTTAAGGCAGCCTCGTCAGCGCACTCCAAATGAAGAAGCCCATCACGAAAACCTTGATCGTTAAATCGTGGCTTCGTTCCAGGCTCCATCATTTTCTTCCACAGGCATTCCTGGAGGATGGTAAATTGTCCCTCTGACATTTTGCCATCCTTGGAGGAAACTCCCACGGCAGCAGTCAGAACAGAGGCCGCAGCTTGCGCATACGTCCTCTTCCTTCCCGCCTTCGTGTTCGTATTTCTGTGGGAGGGACCAGCTTCATTGAGATCTCTCTCGCTGATTTGATCACCTCCCGGCACACCGGTCCTAATCCCCGCGAGACGCGTGGATGTAAGCCCTGGTGCGGAGCACAATAAAGCGTCGGCCACAGCAAATGTGTTGGTCTTACGCTTCTTGCGCGCATTACCGCTGACTGAAGAGTCTGGTGCGTCCAGTGTGGATCTTACCGGGGTTTCCAGTTTATCCCCACCTTCCGCCGGAGATTCCGCTTCCTTGCGTCCGATTTCTCTGGGCGTTACCGCGTCCATGTCCTCATTCCCAAGGTGCTTCATCTTCCTTCGCAGTGCTCTCTTCTGCCGTCGGCTTAGGGCCTTTTCAGGTTCACGGTGTTCGGACCGCTTGGATCCATTTCCACATACTGGCGTTGAACCAGTAGCGTCCACGTCACCAGCTTCCCGTTCTTCCGCTCTTCCCAGTAAGGATGGCGGAGAAGGTTCTGACAGGCAGGATTCAGCCTGTAGTCCCCCCTCCTTAGTGGCCGAAGTTCCCTTCTGCCGGGCCTTTCTCTTCCGCTTGCGGGTAGATTTGGGCTGTAGTACCGCGGATTTCCAGTTTCTCCCAATTTGAGAGTTTCCGTACTTTCCTTTCTGGCTAACTTCGCCGTAGGCATCAAAGGCAAACTTTCCACTGAGTCGGAAAGCATGCCTTCTACAGATTGCTCTATAGGCAAATATGAATGTGGTGACGCCTCCAAAATCCGCTCCTCGGCCACGACATGATTGCTCATGGTCGCGGGTGGATTCGAAGTCTGTGACTTCTTACCACTTGGAGAGTTTATATTCATCGTTTCCATATTCATATTTTTGGACACCCTTAGTGTAGTAGTAAACTACTACAGGCTCCCCCACCACGACAAGGTGGTGTCCGAGGGGGAGAACTGATACATAGTTAACAATTCAATTGTGCATCACAAAATACTGTTTCGATTATAGTTAATTATCGTTAGTATTTTGCTTCACAATAACAGTAGAGAATTCCGTAGAAATTCCCTTAAAACAGATACAAAAAGGGACAGTAAAAGTAGTTTCAGTAGTATAGTCTTTAGTGCTATATATCAACTATCCCTTCCACCAGCTCCAACCTAGTTAGTAATAGCAGAATTCACACGAAACTTTCCAGTATTATCCGTGATGGTATTCTTTACTTTTTATGCTACTATAAATTTGGTGTAGTCCGGATAGCTCAGTGGTTAGAGCACTAGGCTGTCATACGGAAGGTCGCGGTTCAAATCTCACTGGTGGCAGTGGAATTTGCATCGTGATTTGACGTCGGACACCAGTCGACTCAGCTGTGAATGAGTACCTGAGTCAAATCAGGGTAATAATCTCGGGCGAGCGCAATGCTGACCACATTGCCTCCTAGTGTACCGTTACGGTCTTGAATGAAGTGCTCTAACACACTTCAAGGCCCTGATCCAATATGGATTGTTGCGCCAACGATTATTATTTATATAAATTTGGTACACCTACGATGAACATGGGTCAGTCATTTAAAAAATTTGGCAATATACTATTCTTTTAAGTAAATCTCGAATTAAAAGATACTTTAAGTTCGTATTTTTGTACCCAGTACACCCTTGAATACTCACCACGGATATGTGTACATATTATATTATGAATTGTACGCCCTCCTTTTGCATATATACCTTACACAAATCCATGCGGCTCACCATATGCGTACGATACGCCATATGTGCACAAAAATTCGTTTGAATCGTTTGAACGGATTCAATCTTCTTTGCTAGAACCTGAACGTAAGGTGCAACAAGGCTCCATTTGTGAACGCCGACCCGAATTCCTTCGATAACATTATCCGGAGCGAGCTTCGTGAGATTCCATCAAGATCCATCATTCCACAAGAGAATGAGTTGTGATCACGTTCACCACCTCATTGTCTCACTAACGTTGTATACCAAATTCGTATGGTATCCTTCCAAATTATCATATCGTCATAAGCGTCGTAAGTCTATCTATGATATATTTGTCTATCTCATATTTTTCTTTATGGTTTGAAGTGGAAATCTTAACAAGACATTGCTACCAAGTAGCAGCAGTCTGTAGAATTTTCATCCGCTGAAAACATCCCCCCCTTCACCTCCTCTTTTCCCCGCGGAGCCGCTAAAAAACTTTGGGAAGACTGCGCTTTAAGGAGGTCATCCCGTGTGTTGGATCCCAGGAATCGATTGTATTGTATCTAGTAGTGGTGGTGGATTTTTGGTGCCTTGTTAAACCTTTTTTTTGTGAATTTTAGTATTTTTCACGGCTTTTTCAATGAATAAAAAAAAAACTATTGAATGAATCGCAATTATCCTAGTTCACTGACCGTAGAAATATGTTCTGAATAGGTAGGTAGGTAGGTATCAGTGGCGACTCCGAGGAGCCCAATTAGCACTTTAGTGCGCCGTTTTGATGCCACAAACTCCTAAGACCGTGACTGTTGTTATGGGAGCAGGGAGGCAGAGTCCCGGATCTTCAGAGGCAGCTCGTAGCATATAGCTAGAAGTCTCTCTGAGGTCCCCAAATAGTGGTTTAGCCAGTGTCCGCAGCCTGACTCTAGCCAGAGCTGGGAAAGTGCATGAGGGTTTCCCTTCCTTCTCCGCAGCTTCGGCAATGCCAATTGTAGGGTATGCCGAGCCTAGCGGCATGGTTCCCCATGGGCCGGTGCCCCCTGCAGACCGCTGTAACCTTGAATGCATGTGCACGCGTCTGGCACAGGAGCTCTCGTGATCGGCTATGTTATAAACGGGCTAAATTCTCCTGGACTTGGCACAGCTCGTAAGCGCTCGCCATCGTAGGCCCGCGGCTGCTTGATAGTGCGAGTAGACTAGGCCCCCGACAGTTACCAGCGGAACACCGACTACATTCGCCGAAGGACTGCCAAGAGCAGAGCCTCACCTGGCTAATCCATCAGTCCGCTAATTCCCCTATATTTTCCTCTGTCCGGGAATCCAGAGGAGAGTGACCTTGAGGGTGGCGTCCAAACGACAGCGTTCTGGATAAATCATGAAAATTTCAAAGAATTTCGTTGGATAGATTTTGAGCTATGGTGGCAGCCGAAAAGTAGAATGCGATTTTTACCCAAACCTTAACTGACCATTAATCTGCTACATCTAGTCCACAAACCTTAGTGCAGGTTTCTTGAAGAAACACATGCGCCGCCTTGACTTCAATTCTTGTCCTTTTAGCGAAGTCATTCGAGCGTCATTCGGACCGATAAATACCAGCATTATTACGGTATGTGACGGATCACGTGTTTAACTCTATACTTTCCGAACGGCTCCGAATATTAAAAAATCACTTTGCCCATGTATTCTATACTATATCTAGATACAATTAATGCCAAAAAAATTCGATTCCCCGGATCCGATACATTCGTACAAAAACTTGGTGCAAATTTGTCGTTCTTCGTCTGGGTGTTAGCAGAAAGAGTGACTGCTATTTTGAGCTGGATTTTCCCTACGCGCTTTCTGTGAGTGCCAGAACATAGCAAAGTATGCGAGAAATCCTCCAGATTATCGGTTTCTTCTACAGAGAGATCTGCAGCACAATCTCTCTGCAGATGCCGGATTTTACTTAATAATAGTACTAAGTGCCAAGCATTTAGGCTCGAACGATCCTACCTACTTAAAAACTAAAAGGGCGCTGGTGGTGTTGGCCGATGGCAGGTCAATGGAAAAATCCGTCGAGAACTCCCGTCTGCACGTATGCAGAATGGTGTACTTCTGAATGCTTTGACCCAGACTTTGCGAAGGTTCCAGGACATCAAGGGAAGCCGTGAGGGATTTAGGTACAATATTATGGGAACTACAACCACCTGCTCGAAGCGCCAAATTTCTTTGATTTCCCGAGCCAGTGGCTCATAGTTCACCTTCTTCTCCACGTATTTCCGTTCGATGTTGCTGTTATGGGGGATAGAAACATCAATAATATACGCGGAGCGACCCGTCTTGTCAACTAACATTATGCCAAGCTTGCTATATGAAGTATGGCGATCAGTCAAAACGTGCCGCTCCCAATATATTCTGTAAGCAGAACTATCAAGTACTGCTTGCGGTTCATATCCGTAAACCAAACATGTTCCCGTGATGCGCTCATGCTTGTAAGCAAGGTTTTCATTGATAACCTTACATACAGCATTGCAGTATAGCCAGAAATGAGATGGTCCAACATCTCTAACGCCGAACCACACATTCTGCAATGGTCGTTCTCCACCCGTTCTTTCATGATGAGCTTTATATAAGCTCGGGTGGTGCCCACGCCGTCCTGAATGACACACATGAACCCTTCCGTCTCAGCAAAGAGCTCTCCAGCACACAGCCATCTGTTCGACAAATACAAATCGACAAATGGCTGCCAAAGACAATTCACGTGTTTACCGTACATTGCTTTCGACTTCCATTCATCGATCCACTCTTGGTCCGACTTCACCCCACTCAGAGGATTGAAAGATCGATCCTTGAAGTTAAGTGGAGTCAGCCCACAGTTTGCCTTACAGACAGCTGCATGCAAGGGACTCGCCTGCTCTTTGCTGTAAAAATAAGCGCGCAGTGAGTTGACTTGGCGATGATGTTGTGCCTCCACGTCAACCACGTCCCTACCTCCGATGGCACGAGGCAGGTTCTTCCGCTCCACGGTACAGTTAGGATGATGCATTCAGAATTTAGACATAGTTGTCCGTATCTCCCCCTGGACGTTTTCCAGATCGGTCTTGGTCCACGGCAATATTCCGAATGCATAAGCCAGTCAAGGGATAGCGAATACACTCAACGCGCTTACTTCATTCTTCCCCGAGAGATGCGAGTTTCAGCTTTACCCGTCGTATTTTCATTATTATTATCATATGATTTATTTGATTTTATTATTTTAATTATCAATTGTCATTTGTGATTGTGCTTGATCGCGGCACTCGGATCCGGAGGTTTACGGCTCTACGCACGTGGTTGAGCCGTTTTTTTTTTATTTTCCAATTTTAACTCGCACTCTGTTCTAACTCGTTAGGCGGTAGCGAATTCCCTTGTTTGTTTGGTGATTTTCAGATTCGGTGCGGACCCACGTAGCGGTACAGACACGTTAATTTTGTTTAATGACGCGTGAGGCATCAAAACACTGAAAGGATCTTTCGCTTGCTTGGGCCTATAGCTTGCTTAAAGCTACCTCGAAGGTTTGGTCTTCCTCCTCCTCTAGATCGTTGGCAGATCTGTCTTGCTCGAAACCATGCATCCCACAACGCCGCGATTCCTTTGTTTCATTAATAGTTTGGCCGCCTAAGCATGGGAGCATCGCATGCCTTCGTAATGTGTCTCACCTTTTAGTTACCTTTTCTATTGGTATAGTGCTCACTTATAGACCAGACAATTCTACTCCATAATGTGGTACTTAAATATGTCAAATTGACTATTTAAATTGAACCTATCTCTCGAAGAATTAATATATTTCGGATTTTTACAAGTACCAACTTTAACTCCGCGAAAGCATTAAGCAAAATGCGGTCCCTGCTGTTCGCAGTTCGATTGCCGCAATAAACTCCGACTATGCGTTAAAATCACTCAGTGTGATTCTGGGATTTCGACTTCCTACATCCGAAACTGGCAAGTTTAGCATTTCCTTGTATTCTACCATCGATTGATGGAATATAGCAACTGGATATGTAAACACCAACCATTTTCACTTGATAAATCCACTTCTTGGATAGATTGATTTCTTGCAAATTATATTTGCGGCCCAGGCTCCATTATTATTTTTGCGATAAGCCGCGGCGATTATGGTCAGTTCGGTCCCCTTTTCATGGATCTGTGAGAGCAGAATTTGCGCTGCCTCATAATGATTGAGATTTGTATCAGCCTCATTTCTTCATCATCATCATTCAAGGCTTTAAATACTGCCGTGAGAGGCTTTTCTGCATCTTAGCCCGTTGCGAGGATGTTGAAGTTTACTGTCCTTTGGGTTTGGTTGGCATCACTTGTGTTACCTGTCTAATGTTTGTTTTCTTCGAAGCATTTTTTTCATCCTTAGCACTGTTATACGGAACTCTAATGGTTCTAGTCACGTCTATAATTGCCTCGTCCTCACATCTTACACCTTAAAGATGAATGCAAAATTGCGAATATAGCCATGTGGGGCATTAAAAGAAAGGTCTTGATTAATACTTTTCGAAGCAGGTATTGTCTTGATTTTGATATTGATGGGAATAAGGAGGAGTGCGGGTGTCCGAAAGGGATCAATTACTTCAACGGCAGGTTCTCGAAAACTATCGAAAAATCTGGAAAAAAAATATGGTGGTCCATGCATACCGTCTCTAGACCCTGATATCGACTCAAATAAAGTTAATAATATTTTGAAAATTTACTGCGCACCCCCTTAAGAAGGTCATCCCGTGTGCCGGATCCGCGGAATAGATTTTTTCTTTGGCATATATGGGCAAAGTGATTTTTTTATATTCAGAGTCGTTCGGAAATTATATTGTGAAACACGTGATAAGTCACATGTTAGATTTATGTCGATCGTTGTAATAAAGCTCGTATTTATCGGTCCGAATGATTTGGCTAAGAGGACAAGAATTGAAGCCGAGGCTGTATATGTGGACTAGGTATAGCAGATTAATGATCAGTTAAAGTTTTATGGCTAAAAATCGCATTCTACTTTTTAAATGCGTTTTTTTGAAACCGCATCTTGAAAATCGGCTGCCACCATAGCGCCAAATTTATCAAACGAAATTCTTTGAAATTTTTACAACTTATTCAGAACATATTTCTACAGTCCGCAAACTAGAATAATTGCGATTCATTCAGTAGTTTTTTTTATTCATTGAAGAAGCCAAAAGGAGCCAAGCCAAAAAAATGGCCTTCACACGGGATGACCCCCTTACGAGTAAGTTCCTACTAGCAGCATAAAAGATAATATAGGTTTTAATATGAGGCATTGGGAAGTTTGGCGGGAGTCCTGCTATTATTAACAAAGCAATATTGAAAGCAAAGCAATAGTATGACCAAATTTGAAGTGTAATATCAATTTGATCGTAAAATTATTAATGGGATAGTGAAATTAGATTTGTGAAAAGCATTTTATAAATGTAAAGTTTGCTATACTTGGACAGTTGCGTTTTTTCTCTATTTTCAGTTTAGTCAGGATTCTGGGACGCTTTCCTCTAAAATCGGATATTGGGTTTAGCCTGGTAGGATAATAGAAAATATGTTAAACCCTCATTAAAGCTATTATTTTTTCAGAAACAGTCATCGTATTCCAAAATTATCAATTATGAAATTATCGCACATGTTCCCGGAATGTAGCTCGTGTTTTAGTCATTTTTAAATAATCAGAATTTTGAGCTAATCTCCGGGTTTCAATCTTGGTAATTGCCACTTGTTGACCTTCTGGCTACACATTATTGAAAATGTGCTTTTCGCTAAGCTTTTAATAGTCATGACATATCTTTTCGAAAACATTGTTTTTTCTTTCAGGAATCAGGCGCCCAACAAAAAAAAAGAAACCAATAAATGGAGAGATATTGTGGAAGTTCTTCCATTATGCAATTGGATCCCATCATTGCTTTATTTATTTGCACTTCAACATTAATAGTGATAAGGAAGGAACTGTAATCAGTACCCGGGCATAGCATTTTTCTTATTTTTATTAAACGTTCATACCGTGAAAATAAAACAAACTTACGAATGAACTTTCGTTTAATATCAAAAGGCCAAGCTAATTGCGCCTTACGGTAAATCCGAATTATTGTTATCAGAGAATCGGATTTGTTTGGATTAGTGTCATAATGAATGTTAGTCTACTTTAACTAGAAGTACTAACGGTATATAGGAACAAACGTAGTTCTATCGTGAAGCTACCATTAAACTGCATAGCATACATTCTACCGATCTGTAAAATTGCAAACAGATTTCGGGTTATGGGCAACAGCAGCCTTGTCCGTACTCCATTTGAAAATTCTTCAAATTTGAGCTACTTTCTATGTATATGTATATCGAATTGCCTACCTCGGATAGTTTTCAAATTGCCTTTACTTGCAAACTTAAATTAAATGACTACACCACTGTAGAGGCCGAAATACAAATCAAATTTTTTTTTGTTTTTTTATTTCTAAAAAAAAAAAAATAAATAAATAAAAATGTGGTTATTGTTCAAAGCAAAATAGGGACTTCTTAGTGTTTTCGCACATCATAGCTGGCACGCAGGCATAGGCCGGACTGATAACCGCAAAATTTTAAGGATACAGTGCTGAAACAAAAAGAAATCGATTTCCTTTTCTTTCTTTACTTTTTATAATTTGATTTTTGCAAAAATGACATGTTTGTGAATAAAAAAACATTTAAAAGAAGAAAAAAGCAGCTCGTAAATTATTAATAAATATTCAACAACATAAAACAATTGAACAATATAAAGCAAACATTTTTATATAGTGTCGAGAAGTAAGTTGTTCTGAATATTTGTAGGGAAAATGATTTTCAAATAAATTTGTAAAAATGGCAAATGTTGCTATATGTAACAAATATAAGTGGGAAATATTTGAAACAGGGAGTTCAATGCGCTGTCCTGGCAGTAGACTTTCAAGTAAATTAAGGAATGTAAAGATATTTTAGAGACTGAGTTCTTGTCATAGATTCCAATCAGCCCAGACTTTAACCTTATTGAGAACGTTTCGGCAGTACGTCCTTATGTACTCAATAATATAAAACAAGGCGGAAGCTGGGCGCTTCAGGTATGAAACGTTTTGTTTGCTTCTTCTGTGAGTATATTTGAGTGCAGAACTATCCCATTTGTACGTAGCCCGTTATGTATATGCATTTAGCATGTCAGACTACTAACTTCAGTGTGATATTGATATTTAGTTGCAGTAAATTTACGCGGTAAAGTCAATTTTCAACTACTGTAACTTTGTTAGTACTAGTATGATTTTGATCAACCTTGGGGATAATATGCTTCATATTATATTCTACACTACTGCCATATTACTCTAGGGTAAACTTTAGGGGGGGTTTTTACTACTATTTATCATTTACTATTATTAACTTAGTTTGAGCAGATATCGACATAGATAGTTTTTTGAGGCCTGGACACCATATAGAGGCAGCTTCATGATTTTTTTCACATTTTGCGTTGGGTAGTTTCTGAGAGTGGGTCCGTTAAAGAAATCATCGCTTTCCACCCTTCCCACTCCTCGGCTTTCTAGCAAATCTCGAAACTAAGACCGGCTCCGAAAAGTACTAATTGAGACCTTTCATTTGATACCCGGCATGATTATATTCGGTGAAAAAAAATTTTACACCACCCTTTTGCATGAATGGCGACCTCCCCTTAACCTCAGCGTATAAGGATATCCCTCACTGCATGTCTGGGAATTTACAGTTCCCATCTTCTCACCATCAATCGGTATAGCCGTTTCTGAGAAAAGTTCGTGTCCGTTCTCCCGACCGGTGGAAGGGCAAAAACTAGTTTTGCCGCCGAAGCCGAATAAGCACCTAGGACACCCATCATCGACCGATTTGCCTCATCGATACGGCAGGAAAGTTGCTCGAAAAGGCCATCTACAATAGACTGCTCCCTATCATTCAATATAAGGATGGACTATCGGAGCGACAATTTGGATTTCGACAAGCCCACTCAACGATCGACGCCGTAGACGTTGTTTTGAAGCTGGCTCGAGGCGCGATGTCGCGTGGTGACATTGGACATCAAAAATGCGTTCAATTCCGCTAGCTGACAGTGAATAAAAAGCTCACTGGCTAAAACGGGTGTCCCTAGTTATTTGACTAAGCTCCTCGACAGTTTACTTTCGGAGAGAACACTTTCTTACGACACGGATGAGGGATCCAAGCAGTACACCGTCACCGCAGGAGTACCACAGGGCTAAGTGTTGGGTCCTCTCCTGTGGAACGTTATGTAAAATGGTGTCCTTGTTCTTCCCGTGCCAAAGGAGGCCACGATAATCGGTTTTGCAGATGGTCTAGCTGTGGTTGCCGTCGCGAAACAACCTGAAGACGTTGAAGTGTACTTTAACGAAACTATTAGCGCCATAAAAGCGTGACTGGAAATGGTTCAGCTTGACCTTGCGAAACAAAAGACGGAGGCGGTCTTGATTTCCAACTGTAGGAAGAGGAATACGGTTAATATTCGCGTTGGTGGTTACATCATCACTTCGAAACCGGTTATAAAATACCTAGGGGTGATGATTGACGCTAAAATCAATTTCAGAGGGCACCTGGACTATGCCTGTGAGAAAGCTAGACTATTTTGAGGACCAGATACTAAGTGCATCGACTACCATATTTTTCAAATATTTGGATTGAGTAGTTTCTGAGAACGAGTCCTTGAATTAAGTGAGCTTTTTGTCGTTGCTACAATCCATTGTTGTAGGAGATTGTATGCCTGGGCTGCCGCCAATTTTTGACTGCTAATGAAGATATTCGAGTTCGTGTATTTATTATTATTTCGTTTCGTTTATTTATATATCATTTGTAGTCCTTGTATGTATACCTGGTATATGTTTCAAGTGAAGCTGCCACTAGTATTGTGAGGATAACCGGGTTGACTATGATGAAGGTCGTTATTTCCCCCATGTTGTTCACTTTTTTTGTTTGTTTGCTATTCAGGGTGCTGGCGATGACTATCGGGCTGGTGTAAAGTACTGCTTGTTTCATAGTATAAATACCTATCGGCTGGGTGTTAGAAGTAAGTCAGTTCTCTGTAATCTAAAGAGTGATTTCGGTTATAGTAGCTATCTAGCGCTGAAGTTCGGGTGGTTACTTAAGCGAGTAATATAATTGCCGCTATGTTTTATTACTTCTTCAGCTATTATTTTGGGGCACCTAGAATGGTTCTGTTATTTTTATCTGCGTTCTTTGTAGAATGCTGAGGTGCAACTTTTTAGGTGCTCCCTAAAATTGGATTGCATATGAGTAGTTTTTTGGTGTCTAGGCTTAGTTTTCATTAGCCAGTATATTTGTAGGTTAACTTGATCACGTTTCTTGGTAATGTGTGTTTTCCATGTCAGTCCAGATGAACTCCCAAGCATTTGACTTGGTACCCTGGTTTGTGGGACTTTTGAACCATTGATGGAAATAGAACTGTGATTTGTTGTGTTTTGACAACGCTTATTTTTATTTAACATCTGTCGGCCCACTCCATCACCTGTTTACCTTTAATTGTAACCCTTTCGTGGTAGTTGATGGATTGGTGTGTGAGAATAATTTCGCTATAATGGTTTGACTGGGTGCAGTGGCTGTGTTGCTGATGAGCGTTGCTTAACCAGTATATGACGTTGTTTGGCTGAAGACTTCAGAAGAGTGTAAAGCAAACGTTTCCGCATGCTACCTGTGGTCGTTGACCTGTACCTGAGGAATTCTTTACGGGTGTTATCGGTTGGACGGTTTTCTGGATCCTCTTTATAATTTTCTACACAGAGTAGTTGGTGTCTGCTCCATGTGACAAATTGCTTATAAAGGTATCTATTTTACTGGCTTTGTTGATAGCTTAAGTTCTTTTTAGCTCCTTGGTGGCTCTGTTTAAGTCACTTTTGCTTTTGGGCGAGCGGGTCCGTTGCATTCCGCCTCGGCTTTACGTTTCCTTTACGTTCTCGTAAACCCTGTTGAAAGTTACGTGTGTGGCAAATTCTGTGATTGTTACTGTTAAGTCTAAAAGCGCGGCTACTATATCATCAGATTTGAGGTTGATGTTGGGGCAGCATATTTGGTAAACAGTTAGATAGGTTGATCATAATAATTTTTTATTAGGATGGCTGTACCACCATGTGATTTGTCTTCTGAGTGATTGTTATTGTAGGCTGTGTAGTCTCTACCTTTGAAGGCAAAGAGTGAAGAGCAGACTCACAGGACTTTCCACATTGGTAAGCATTTCATTTAGGGGTGCGACGTTAGCGCCTTTTCGTCAATGTGATGATTAATCAGTCTCTCCAAACATTTCAGCGAAAATTATGTTAACTGATTTGCCTAAAGTTCTTTGGATTTCAGTAGTCATCTTTCTCATGCTTATGGGTATGAAGGCTATCTTAACCTTCTTCCAGAGGAAGGCACGTAGTCGAGGGCAAGACATCCTCGAAAAAGATTTCTTAGAAGCTGCTCTAAGTGCTCTGCCCTGCTTTGGCATCGCTGGGTAGATGCCATCTATGCCAGGTGGTTTGAAGTGTTCAAATGATAATATAGCAACTCTCGCCTTTTCATTGGTAACAACGGCTTCCGCAGTGTTCTAATTCCCTTTGCCACACTTTCATGTTGAAAGGATTGCGACACCGCCAATTCTCTTCCTCATGGATGGTGTACTTTCAAGATAAGCCGAATAAACTCACCTCTGGAGTTCGTGAAAGTATCATCCGGTTTTCTAAGAGATTTCAACTTGGACGAGTCAAAGTCTGGAATCGTCCATCCACATGTAAGGGGTCAAAAATTCTTCGGAGGATTCTTCTTCCGTAGCCTACATAACGACGATATTTATGAGCGATACCACGACCGTATGGTTGGGGATAAAATCCGGCTCGACAGTTTGTGATAACAGGTTACTTAATCCATATGGAGGAGGATGATCCAGCCCGAAAAGTCTATAAGGGCAATATCTATGGTAGAAAAAGAAGAAGAGGCAGACCCTGCCTGAGATGGAGCGATGGCGTGGGTCAGGATATCGAATTGGTGGAGCTGGCCGCAAAACCGGGGTGTCTGGAGTTCCTTATTAAGGCACGCCTAAATCGGATACCGGTTGTTGCACCATTGATGATGATAAAAGTCTGGACATCTGCCTTTTAGCTTCCAGTTCCTCATAGCATGTTCGAAAGGAGGTTCGCCATGACAGCTTTACGAGCATTTTATATTCACGTCGTCAGTTTCGGAAATTTAACCTGTTTTCATTCTTAGTGCCTTTGCAAGCACGATTTATAAGTCGTCTAATTGATTTCTTGTCTTTTCAGCGCTCGGTTCCACCATGGAAGCGTTTTACCGCTTTGGTGTCAAGACATAGGATAAGCCTTTTCAAAGCATTCTAACAGTGTACGATTCATAGTTTCCAATTGATCTTTGACAGTCCTTAGCCGCGAAGAACTTCACTGAACTTTGTCTAATTCGTTTTCCTGGTATTTGATTTTTGTATTACAGAATGTTCCAACCTAGCAATCGCCAGTCTTTAATCAACTCTAACAAATTTGAAGTGGAGATTATTATATAGTTCAATTACTTCACTTCTTGTTGGGCCCACAAACGTAGGGGCGCGTTCTACGTTCGGGGTCACCAGATCTGCTGAAGCGAGAAAATCAAACAGCTTAGATTTTTCTTAGATTGCGTTTGCTACTGCCCCAACAAATATGTTGGGCGTTCGTATCACAACCCATTAAGAGTTCAAGACCACTTGATTCTGCATACATTACCAGATCGATTAGTTTTTGCGTCGGCCGAGCACAGAAAGAATCATAAGCTAAGTAAGCAGAGACAACTATGACATTTCCCTTCTTGGTATTGTAAGTTGACCACGACAAGTTTCTGGGAACAGAATTGTCTCAGCATGGTTGCTTCTAACACTTTTGACTTCAGAATCCAGGCTCTTGGTATCGGGGATCTTTCATCGAAGAAAATCAGTCAAGATCCAATACCACAGATTTTGTTAAAACGAACCTATGAAATGTATAAGGGCAATTCTGCAATGTTGTCGGCCTTGTTGCCAGTAAATGGGAAGAGGCTTTGACACGCTGCAGGTTAATTTGGCTAACTTTTATTTTTATATACACAAGTGTAGCCCAATGTGAAAACAGCCACTAACTGAAAAGTCTGCTGTTTCAGAAGCGTTCCTCACCTTCCACCGAAAGTTTCGTTTTTTTTGTGTTCAATTTCTCTTGATATCGCCACACTTGGTGGTGCAGCAACCCCCATGTCTTGATTCCCAAGAAACTTTACCTTCTTTCGCAGTCTTTTCCGTTGCAGTCGGCTGGCGCTGGGATTGCATGGATCTATTTCACCAGCTTCCCTTTCTAACGCTTTCCCGGGTAGAGGCGGTGGAGAAGGTTCTGACAGGCAAGCATTTAGTCCCTTCTCCTTTGCGGCTGAAGTCTCGTTCTGCCGACCGCTTCCACTGCCGTTTTCAGAAAGAATAAGGCAACAGTGTCCCCGGCAGGCGGCCGGTGGTTAGTTCTTATATAAAAATATAGCACGTAATGTATACGCATATATTACATCAGAATAATCACTTCCACGTGCTACTAATAAGTCTTAGAATTTGCATTGAAAAACAGACCTACCATAACTTTGTTAGTAATTGTGCGATTTCCACCAAACTTAGTAGGATTATGTTTTATATGAAAGGGTTTTACAGTCAGTTACTAAAAATTATAGTAATATAGTATATTCTTCTTTCCTTCAGCCTTTGCCCTGTTCACAAGCGAGGTTAGCTCGTCGTGATCGGTTCCGCCATTTGGCTCTATCAACTGCCTGATTTGGAAGCAATCACGAGGTTTTTAAATCCCCATCAATCGTATCAAGCCACCGTTGTTTCGGCCTGCCTGCCTTGGCAAGTGAATTCCCATTAGCGCGAATTATGTGACCATACCATCGAAGACGAATCTCTCACAATTTTTTCATTATCGGTGCAACTCCACAGCGATTGCGGATATCATCATGTGATGTGATCAAACCGTATCACGCCACTAGTCTAACGCAACATCTTCGTTTTCATTACCGCAAGACGACGTTCATTGTCTTTTATAGTCGGCCAACACTCAGAACCATAGAGCGCGACAGGACGGATGACATTGCGGTAAATTTTAGATTTAAGACGTTCGTTGATATGTCGATCACAAGGAACACCTGTTGTGGAACGCCACTTCATTTAGGTTGCGTTAATGCGTGAAGCAATTTCATAACGCAGTTCTCCATTGGCTGATAGCGTTGACCCGAGGTATTTAAATCGCTCAGTTTTGGGCAGATCACTGCCGCTGACAGTGATTGTGCCTGTTTCATGGGGATCGGTATTCAAAAATTCAGTTTTGTTTAGATTCAATCTCAGATCGTGGTGCATGAGGCGATCATTCCATTTTTGGACAAGTTGCCCGAAATCATTTTTGCTATTAGATGCTAGGAAAACATCATCTGCATAAAGCAGTATATAGGGCGCAGGACGTTGGATGTCCCGTATGACGGTGTCCATAACAAGAACAAAGAGGAATGGTGAGAGGGCGCTTCCTTGATGAACACCACCGGTGACACGAAACGGTTTTGATACACCCCGCCATACTTCGAACTTTACTTTTTGGATTGTGGTATAGCACTTGCACACGGGTTCTTCTGGCCCTAAGTGTTGTTGTAGATCATACCAGATGAGTTGGTGTGGCACACGGTTAAACGCTTTTTCTAGATCCAGAAATGCAATGTGCAAATGGCGATGCATCTCACGGTGTTTCTCCATGAGTAACCGCGCAGCTTGTATTGCGTCAGTAGTTCCGCAGTTTTTGACAAATCTGGCTTGATTCACGGTTATTTCAACAATTTCGCGAATACGGCTGTCAAGTATGCATTCGAAAATCCTCTTGGTATGGGGATTTTCGAACCGGATCGGACGGTAATTTGAACATTCTGCTGGCCTACCTTTCTTTGAAATATCATAATAAAAGACTTGTTTTTTCTTTTCGCTGTTGTTGGTATTTTTATTTTTGTATTTTTGGTTGATAGGGTTCTAAGAATGGGGCCGCAAACGAAGTGAACATTCTTCAGTCCCCGCCCTCGCCCTTATTACAATAAATGTCAGAACTGAGGCCAGCGTTGAAAAGTATTAATCGAGACCTTTCATTTGACACTCCACATGATTATATTCAGTGAAAAAAATGTTACACTCCACTTTTGGAATTCATAGTTCCCACCAAATTTAGTGTCAATCAATACAACCGCTTCTGAGAAAAGTGCATGTGACAGAGAGATCGACAGACAGTAAACCGGTTTTAATAAAATTTTGCTTTGCATAAAATCTTAAAAAGGAATCGAACAGACATGATAGCGAAAAGTAGCCGAATATTTTTGCTATCTCTAATAAATTTCTCTCAGATTAATGTGTTTATAACGTACTGTTGAATGTATGTAATTGCATAAGTAAGGAAAATATCATTTCCTCCAAATATTAACGTCATTCTGATACCATTCTCTCCTATCCAAACTCAAGTGCATTGTCAGTCGGTCCGCGAACAGTTTTCCTTCATAGAGGGTCATACACACATAAAAACTTCACAGCTGTTGGCCTCAGATTCGGAATATGGAGCCTTGGAAGAGTGTTCTCTTTGCAATGCGGGCACTTTGCCTTGCTAACATATCTTTTCTCTTGCATAGTTGCTTCGCTCAGCGCATGCGACGTGGATAGTGCATACCGAGAAAGTGCATCTACTCCATGTGTTTGTCGCACAGTTTCATGCATCGATGCCTAACATCTCCTTGCCTTCCACAGTACCTTGTGATACTTGTGTGACATACATATCTATTTTACCCTTAGTTATTCAGAGCGCAGGGTGCGGAAAACTGAGCCATTATTTATCTACATCCATAAGTAATCGAGCCGGTACTGATGTAGAGTTGTGGAAGCGAAGTGCTCGGGCATAACATTGATAGTGACTGGGAACTGGCAATAACTGGAGCTCTTTGGCGGCACCTTATCGTCTAAATTGCGAGCAGTTACTAAGCATTCAGCACATACGATTCGCCGCGTACTGAGTACAAGTGATTATTATCACAATTGAGGAAGAAAAGACATGGCTGCGTAGTGAAAAGCCCAAAGCCGACACTGAGTTTGTGCCTAGTATATCAGCTGAGAACTGTGGCTCTGGTCCTTCAGTGCAGTTTCGTATTCGGAATGGATCAATACTTGGTCGTGGTGCGCATTTTTATACGTTTTCGTAAGAGGAATCATTGAAATCCTTTAGTGCTTTGCCTTAGTGAATTTGTGGTTTTCCGTGTTCAAAAGTACTCACCGAGGAACAAAACATATCTTAAATGGAAAATATAGGCTGAAATTGCTTCTGTAAATTTCGTGAAACTTCAGTGTGAAGTGAATATTTTTATTAAGTGCATTACTAAATCCGAGCGAGGTTCCATTGATACAAACCCGGGAAGTTATTTTTAAACGCTGCAATTGCGTAAGTTGCCACTGAAGGGACTCAGTTCATCGCTCGCTGCTCCACTACCTCACGCTAGAAAGCATAAAATCAAATCCAAAATGTCGTCTTTAGTGGAGAAATCGGAAACGCCAATCCGAAAACCAACACTCGAGAAGCGAAATTTCTTCCTCAGATCCAGTTCCATACAGAAAATCAAATGCTCAGCTACTTATCCATTCCGAATTGCCGGTGAGTTTCTAGCCAATAACAATTAGTTTAATTACAATAAATAATTAAGTCTAGTGTTGTGCGCGTGTCAAACATTTATTGGTTAGTTCCTGGACACTATTATGCAGTTAGTTGCATTTGCTAACTGTAATTAGATTGCAACTCGACGCAATTGGGCTAATTCTATGCAGAGTCATGTATTCTAGTGTTGAAAAGGACGAGATACATATGGGCTGATGGTGATTTAATATGTTTACAGTGTCATGCTAACTGTTATGTATTTTCCTGCATTTGATAACATATGGTGATTAGATAGATCTTTTAACGGAGAGGCACTTACTGTTAACAGTTATTATTACATTTTACGGCTTCTGTGGCATGTCCCAATATGGACAAGGGGTAGTTGTGCTCAGAGCCAAACTGAATGCGGAACCACACATTATCTGAGTGTCGAAAAGGGTCATCTTCGTTTTTTAACCATCATGTTAATTTTTCGACAGTCAGTGATAACTTCTTTACATACCGGCAATTAGTTCCTGAGGATTCTTTTCTTATACAATTTCTCCTAATACGTGTTTGAAAATTTCAAATTTGTTTGATTCTTTTTCTTTATCCAAAGCGGCGAACTTATTTTCAATATTCCCTGCATTACGTGTATATGTTCCCAAAAAATATTCTCTCAAACATAGTTTATCCAATAAACAAACGTACTTACTTTGCTTCATTTCATTAAAGGAGTGTCTAATTATATAGCGATGGGGTAGGCCAGGAACCCAGGCAGCTTTTAGGTATATCGAACTGGTGGACCTTGGCACAAAACCGGGGTGTCCAGAATTTCTTACTAAGCCAAGCCTAGGCTGATTATCCGTTGCTGCACCGTTCATAACGATGATTTATAATAGTCAATTTATACCAAGGTAAACAGTTAAACCTTCGTTTTTTTCTTCTTCCTGAAGTACTAATGAAAACCTTTCGGAATATTCGAAGAAAAAAATTCGACACCCTTTTCTCGTTTGTATGGGGCTTCCTCGTAGAATTCCTTAGAAAATCAAGCCTTTTCTAGAATGGGTGGAATTTTATAGTCTACTTATGTCCACCAAAATTCATTTGAATAGGTCTAACTGGTTACGAGAAAATTGCGTGTGGCCGACAGGTGGCCAGATACAGACAGGCAGATAGTAAACCGATCGTTTCTAAACAAAGCCTTAAAACTGGATGTTGCTCCGAAACCGTAAACGAAAGTTGGGGATATTGGGTGAATTTGGTATATAAAAATATTGGCTAGTTTGAAAAAATATTTTTCAGGAAGGAGGACGGGAAAATTATTTTTCAAGATACCGAGCAACTGAAAGAATTAAGGTTTCCTTAACAAATTATGATTCACAATCCCGAGTAGATAGCATTCAAAATTATTCGAAATGTTCGTCAAATGTCAAATGTTAAAAAATTGTTAAGTATGTGCGATGCTTTGACCGATAGATTGGGGCAATGAAATCACATTTGACGACATAAACCTCATCTTAATATGATTGGCGAAAATTTTTTTCCAATCTGCTAAATTACCGGCTGGGTCGCCGCAGAATGGAAGCAGTAACAAAAGCTTTAATTTGCGGTACGATACGCAATATATATATATATATTGAAAGATATTTCCTTAGTTAATGTTTTACACAACTCATGGTTTCAAACATGTATAAAACATTGAATAATGGAACAATTGTTCGCTACAGTGGAACATTAAACCTCCTTAATTTGAAATGTAGATGTTAAAAAGCTTTTGTTTCCGAAATAACACTGACGTATACGCCAGTCAAAGTTTATTTTCATTCCCTCCTCTGAAAATTTATTAACCACGTAAAGACTTTTTCATGTCATCCATAACAATATTGCGTTAGTATCTGCCTTCATGCATTATTTAATAAGTGCCAAGAAGAATAACAAAAGACTTACAAATGAATGGAGAAAAGAAGCTTCTTGGTTCCTTATTCCAATCTATGCAACTTTATGTCTCTTTAGTAACTCAATACGTTGCGTAATTAACGAAACAAAAAAACACAAAAGGTTTGTAGTTCACATTTGGTTCCCCATCTGAATGTTAACCACTTCCGACAAAACTTAACTGGGGTGAATGGATGAGGGCTTCTTTTTCTTCCCGCACTGTTTCGATTTAAGCTTACTTCTTACTTACTTTCTATCTAAGTACTCTAGTAGTCTTACGTAATGGAACGTAATGTCAGATGTTTATTTAATTGGTAACTTTGATATTACTTAATAAATGAAGTTTACTTGCTCAGTGGTTTCAAAGTGATTAGTCTAACATTTTTCAGCCAGCGAAAATATTCTGGTCATATATTTCGTTGACACTGATATTTTACGGTATTCAAGTAAATTCACACGAAAAAAACAAACATGTCAATTGTATTTGAGTAAATATCTAGATAGAAAGTATTTTGAGAAACAGGTTTTACGTTTGGTCCTTTCTGATAATTCAGTTGGTATTGCCTTTTAATTTGTACCTTTAGCCTCTATTTAGCTCGGTGTATCACAATCGATTTACTAATCGATATCTTTCTTCTGATGTGACTATCATAAAATGTGCAGCACCGCTTCGCGTTTCTTCCTTTTCTTTTGAACTCTGCACAAACTCATGACAGTCCCCGTGGACCTGAAATTTCTCAGTTTCTGTACATCCATATAAATATCATGCCATTTGCATGAAAAGCGCATGTGACAGAGATGCAGGAGTGAACAATTTTGAATGAGGCTTTGTATAAAACTTTCACATATTTGTTTCATCCTGTGAATTTTACTGGGTGATAAATGTAAATCATATGTATGGGTTGGTATTTCTTAGAACCTAGAAATTATTTCTTCAAACCAGAAAAAAACTAATTCAAACGAAACGATATACAATTCTGATAAAATAATTGCTAGAAAATAAGTTCGGAGGTTGAAAATACTACACAAATAATAAAAAGATCTAAGAAACTAAACCTCCAGTCAGAGAGTGTGGATCTGTGGACCTGCCAAATCAGCAGGTCGGGGCATAATTTCTGTTTGTTTTTTTTGGTTTTTAAAATTTTTAAGTTTTTCCAAAAATAAAACTACAATCGGTCTATAATGTATTTTCGTAAATTATTTATGACTTTCTTCCTGATTTTGAAGTTCAGAACCGTTGTTAAGGAAGTTTCGCGAAAATTGTTTGAAAGTGTTCGAAATAGGTTCTAACCACATGTCGCGAGATGAATTTGGTCACTTTTGCTATCACGCCCACTGTTATGCAGGATCATTTGGTGTTGCCATTTTGGTCTTTTTCCTAGAGTAGCTGCTTTATATTTGCGAAGTTAGTGACAATGAAGTTGTGCACTAATTGTCTGATTTCCCGGGAATAGTTCGCAGCAAATGACACCCAGTTGCTGTCACCATACACGTAACACTCTCCATTTTGGGTGAGGACCTTGTTTAGCACCGAGCGTTCACTGCTTGTGTTGACTCAGCCACTCTTTTCTTTGCTTGAAAACCACGTACAAACACCATTTCTCATCACCGGTGACTAGTGACGACAAGCGAATAAGGAAGCGTTTATAGAAACTCGTTGATTTTTGTTATTACCCTTCAAAACTTATCAATACTCTGAGTTTTTCAAACTTACTCATGGATTTCGGATATCGAACGATTATTGAATGGTCGTAACCCATTATATTGCCGGGTTCTGTTGCTGTTTGACCAGGATCATGATGGGTTATTGTATTTAAATAGTCTTCATCCAAGTATTATGATCGTGAGCGCTTAAGTCAAAATTTCTCTTCTTCAAACGTGAAAACCATCTTCCAGCTTTCCTTTCGGTGATAGCACCTTCCCCAAAAATGACATACATGTTCCTACTTTTGTTCCACGATTAAACTCGAATAAAAAAAGATTACGGAAATGTTCCTTTTTAATCAACTAGAGACTCCATATAAACTCCAATTAAACTTCCTTTCCAAAAAATCGGTCGAAAATTATGCTATGACCTCGATTGGTTTTTAAAAACCTCTTCGCGGGATAACAGATAAGCCAGTGATCTTTTTGCTTCCATCTGCATCATTCAATTTTTCAAGACTCTCCCCTGGCCATTCTCAGTTGGTTACATCTGTCATTGAAAAACAAAGCTAATCCTACAATATTCTTATAGATTCGTGAGTGTGCAAATTCCTTCTTAGGAATATAGTCATACGAACTATGAGATCGAAGGACTGTTAAATTTGGAATCGATTAGAAAAAAGCGAATATGAATGGATTCGCTGGGTATACTTCAGAATCAAAGGGTGGTATTCTTCTAAAATGAAGGGCTAGTAACCCAGATAATTAGTAGAAGATTTTAATAACAGTCTTTTCCCGTTCAGTAGCGATGTAGGCTTACGTCTAGATCGAACTTGAGCTTCATGCTCGGCCGTAGACTTACTCCGAGTAGAGTTTTATTTACTAATTTGATACAAGTTTCAAGAATCATCCTTCATAGTTTCAAGTCGAAAAAAAGTAATAGTTTTTCTTTGAAAATTTTTTTTGAAATATCAGTTACACATGACCTTTTTGAGTATTGTAAACATGAGAATATAAATGTAATCAGAATTATAAAAATTTTATACCAAAAAAGCAGCTTTACTTTCTTTAAATTTCCGCTTACCTTATTCATCCCATTTGTCATGTAAAATGGCTCGTCAGTGTCCGGGATACGTAAACTTCCAATGTAACTATTCCAATGCAACAAAATTATAGAATGTCAAAGTTGTGGATTTCAGGTGAATTGATCGGATTCTAAGACGTGTATGAGGTCATCATCATATAAAGTGAACTCATATGAACGGCGGAGTTGGAAATACGTATGTATATGAAGGGATATTTTAAATTTGAGGCATATGTGAACGTGAAAATGTGATTAGGAAATTTTTCGCATAAGATGAACACAAAACCTGTATATCCGCAGCATCCAGCTTCCGGTATTCCGACTTTTCTATTCTTCTATAAACACAATGAACTTTAAAATTGAAATGACACCTTGAAGGACTATTTATACTCTACTATCCAATACCACCAGCGCCACTTGGCGGCAGCTTAACATCGCAAAATTGCAACTAACTTCACACCATTATGAAATCCGACATTTCAACTGCAACAACCTAATATTGCTGGTGGTTGCAACATAATTCGTACGAACATAATAATTTTTCAGCCAGATTTTCCGAGCAGAAAGATCCCAAAATTTCCTATCATTGTTTACTCACGTATTTCGTAGCCTAGCATGTAATACACGTGTGAGGCGTAGAGCACATGCAAATGTTGCGTACATGTATTACGCAACTGGACAATTCCTGAACGAATATGCAGTAAAGTAATTATTCAATTAATTGCATATGCTAAATGTAATCAATTTGCAATTTGGCCGAGTTGGTGTAAATTTGTGACGAAGCTAGACATGAGTTAAAATTATTGTAAATTAACTTTCCCTTTAATTTTAATACTATGCAACTAACGTTTTGAGAGGTTGATTTATATATAAAATTTATTAAGATGGTTGATTATAGAAAGTGAGAGAAATGAGTTTACATTCAGCGCAATGTACTGAGTGAATATGCTTAATTCATTCATTCATTTGCCAGTCGTCTCAGAGCTGTTCTGCTGTCAATGTCAATGGCTCATTTCAGGTTTTTTTGTAAATGATACTTCCTTTCCAGGAGAAATTTTGGTCAATATAGTCTCCATTGGCAACGGTTTTAAAAGGTATAACTTCCAAGGGCCGAATACAACCTGCTACCATTCTAGCATCTACAGTGTTGAAGTCCTTGTTTCAGCCCAAACAAATGAACAGCGGCAATTTGCTGTTATTAAATTCATCATGAATGTATGGAGTTAATTGTCGTAACATTCTTCCGTGCTGGCTTCAAAAGCCCAATGTGCTACTGTCCATGTATTGAGACACACCTAAGGAGCAGGCATGTTTGCGTTTCAGTGGAAATAACATTATCCGATATGCCACCAACACCAGCTCTGAAGAAGATGAAAAAAATTTGATTTTCAGGAAGTAGTCATCGACACTCTGAAAACTCTTCTGCCGCAGCGGGGTTGTTAAAACTACCAATAATAGAAACATATTGGTAGGTAAAATGTCAGTTATTGACTGAGCAATTGGAAAATGACTTCAACCTCATGGCTGATCTCCACTTAAAGTTTAAGTACCTTATTTTCAGTGACACTCAACTTCAACTTAACGCATACTTCCTGGGGCGATACAGCAGATAACAGCCAGCACCCATTGAACAAACTTGAGATGATTTTATAGATACACCTACAAGATCGGTTAGTCAGTTCATTTTTGACTATTTTCTGCTGCCTAAGGAAACTCGACACTCTTTGTAGGTGCAGTTATGTAAACCGATACCAGACTTGTCTGAGCACTTTGCAGTTCAATACAGCCTGTGCTTCCCACAACTGCAAATAGGAGTATTCAGGAAATAAATATACTGACGGATCGAAACAAACCCACAACTTCGTTCTTACTTACAACAGAGAACTCATTTGCATTGACGCTAGAAAGGCGCAAGTACTAACGGAGTCGTTCGAGTCCCAGTTCAACCTTCCTCCGTCTCTGAAAATACAGCTAAATTGTCCAACAAATCAATTGACATGACAAGTTTTTTGAACGTATGTCAACTTTATGTCAGCGTGGGAAATTAATACTCTTGTCGGTAACTTCGGTTAACCTTCTAAAATATGTTCCAGGTTGACGTTCCGAATCCTGAAAAATGCACTTCTCGGAGACAACTTAGATACAGTGAGCAATTCACGATCAATTAAGTACTTATTCTGTAGATTTCAGGAATTCTTGAGACTTAATTCACACCTTGAGCTCACTATTAATAAAGCACTCGGTGTATTTAGTAGCATCTATTCTATTCTTTGCAAGAGATTAGTTCTATGCAGCAGAACTAAGATGACTCTTTAATGAACTCTTATACCACCCACTATTTGCTACTGAACACCTACGTGGGTCACCCCTTTAACGAAAGTCATGGGGAAGCATGAGGCACTCAAACACCGAATGTTTCATCACGTTTCCGACTCCTACAATTGGAGGCCAATAAAGGGCGATCCCAGTGCGAAGGGGATGCAGGTATTTTACCATTAACAAAAATTAACTAGTTCAGACTAGCATCTTCTTGAGATATGAATATGTAGAAATTTAAATGTAATAATCGACCTTTTCAATATTGTAATCGAGCAGTCAGGCCTGAGTAGTCTATGAATTGATTTATGATTCTTTTCGGAGGCCGTCCAAGATATACCGTTCTTAGCCAGGTTATACCCCTGTCGGTGCAAAGTTAAACATCATGGAATCTAAGACACGTAATATTTTTAAATGAAGGTGGGAGAAAAAAAGCGCCCGGCCCACATTGTCAAACTGGCTAGCAAAGAGACACGCAGACCATCTCGTTAGGTGCTTCGTTTCAATTCCATATACTCGTAGGCACTGGTGAATTCGAACGGTCAAATTGGGACATTCCTTTTAGCTTGTTGTATACCTCTACCATCGTTGTTGACACAATTTATTCAGAATGACAATTTTGGCCCACCACAACTTCCTATTCATGAAAACCTTATTATATTATCCCAAAGTTATGCTGCTTTCTATATTTAATTTGTATGCGATTGCCATCACCCTGCAATCACTGTAATACTTCCTTTTAATAAATTTGACCTATCGAATGAAGATCGACTAGTCAATTTTTGAAGGCACTAGTATTTATAAATAATAGGTACATAACTTTGCCAGCGAAAGATATCCTCATTAGAATTCTAGGCCCTTGAAATTTCAGGTGCCGCTTTTCGGTCAGATTTGGAATGAAACTTTTTTGAAAATGCAACAATAATTACTATTTAGTTGACAGTTTTCAATTATCATGAAAGTGATAATAAAAGTTTATTCTGTGAAATGATTCATTCGGCAAGATTAGTGCTTCGTAGCATATGGTTAACATATTTTAGGATAATATCGATATTGAATGATGGAAGTACACATTTCGTAAGAGCTTCTACCTGTGCCTGAAGGTAAAATCTTTACCTTGTAGATATTATATTTACTTGTTTGCTTGGAGGTATCAATGTAGAAG
This sequence comes from Hermetia illucens, assembly GCF_905115235.1. Classification (NCBI taxonomy): domain Eukaryota; kingdom Metazoa; phylum Arthropoda; class Insecta; order Diptera; family Stratiomyidae; genus Hermetia; species Hermetia illucens. Next base: position 90,255,838 of record NC_051849.1, on the reverse strand, counting down.
ATAATTTTATAAGGGTTCAGCTGCAACGGAATTCGTATGAGCACACTGTATGTTGTATTTTCTAAAATTTAGACATTTTATACTCAAGTGAAGTACAGGTAGATAGGAACTGAGTTGTATACAAAAGCACACCAAGTGCATGAAACGGAAAAATATCAGTACGAAATTATCAGTTGTGACAACGTCTTCGTTTTGGCTTTGATAAGACTGGTATTATCGGTGTGTTATTTGAATGATAAACGATAATTTTCTGGTGTTCATGTTTTGTTAAATAATTTGTAAACAATTTCCACTGCGTATTATTCGACCCGCTCGTTATTGAGCACGATGGAAATTCTCAACAAGTTCTTATGGAAAATTTTCCATGCGTCGGTTCAAGGTATGTCTGTTTTATTCAATATAATTTAAAAGAATGCAGAACTTTTTGAGTATAATAACCTTAGTTTTTGCGTGCTACATATAAACTTTTCTTCTGTTCATTTTACGCTAGCTTGTGACAGGTGCCGGTCAATTCATATTCCAGCAAATATAATGGCCAAATTTAAATTCTTTCAAATAAATACTATTCATCTTCGAAGCCTTATTGTGATCGATGTGGTAAAGTAATAATTAAATGACGTGTTTGTTGCAAAGAATACAACTACAAGCTGTAGATATACGAGAAAGATGATGAAAACAACTTTTGGAAGAACTTTTCCTAAAAGATCACTACTAGTATTCGTATTTCAGTTCTTGAAATAATTTCAAAATGCTTAAAGACTGGTAATTTAGTGGAAAACTTTTGTAGGCATCCTACTTTGCTTTTTTAGATGGTTTAATTCTCCAGTTTCATTTAATTTTTTCGATAAAATATGATAAGTATATAATGCGGTCAATTATGGTTTTTCGTTTGATATGACATATGGCATGCACTCTTTCTTTGAAATAACTCAACTCTAATTTCGAATGTGTTTTTAAATTTTTTTCATTCCTGCGACATTTTCCGTTGACTGCAATTAGCAATAGCGCAACGATCAGAGAATCGAAGTCTTATATACATATATGATCTGTTGAACAGGGCACAGCGCGTCTATTAAACTTACACAGATTTTAGACCGTCCCAAGAAGTTTCCTGTTGTCGCCTTTTCTGCAAGTGTGACCTATGCACTGCTATTGCCCCTTCTAATGCTATTAGGTAGATTCATCCACTCCAAGATAGAATTTGGATGATACATTCACAATTTCGACATAGTAATCCGTATCCACCGCAAGAAGTTTTGCAGTTTAATTTTCCTTCGCGGTAATATTCCGAATACATGTGCCAGTGAAGGAATAGAGAAGCAAATGTGATTGCATTGTATCGAAGATATGTGTACCGTAGTATCTTTCTCCTCTTCCGATGCGCCAAATTTCTCAAGAGATACGTCAACAACTCCTTGATCGCGTACTTCGTAGCACGATTCTCTGAAACATTGTATGATTTTTCTAGAGCTTTTGCATTAATCACAATATCCTACTGTCTTAACTCCCTCTGCTCAACTTATTCTCTTCATTCATCTCATGGGTCTCTTTTACCTATCGAACCGTTCCCGGGTGAGGTCACTTGCAATCCAATCTATGGTACTTTGGTACATTTGCGCACGGTGAACAAGTTAATACCAAATACCAACAAATGCTACTCGATGTGCTACTTGTCAAACTTATAATTGCCTGATAGACAGCTCTGTCTCCTCGGATATTATATTCCACATTGCCCTTCGTAGCGCACGTAGTACGGGCATTTTTTAAGTTCCCTTCGCTGAGCTCGACAGCTATTTTTACTCAACGATCCTGAGATCACAGTCACCTACAATTCACTACAGCTTGGGTCCTGATTTTTGCAGCTGCAAAGAAAAGTGTCGCCACTGTTAAGTCCACATCTAATAGGTACTTGGTTGCATAGAAGAAAAAAAAAACACATTCCGATGGACACAATATTGGTCAAATTACAGTGTCATTAATTTGATGACATAATATTCAGGAAATATTTTTTATTGACAAAATAGTACATTTAAGCGTATTTGATTTATGATTTCCCCTTGAGGCAAAATCTGGGCTTACTTTGATGAAAAATAACAAAGAAAGTAGCGTTTGAAGTTTGATTTGTGATAACTTTGATGACCAAAGAGGATGAGGAGCGAAAACTCTGGCAAGCCTCGTAGGGAAGCGTTCGAACATTGCAGAATTGTTTCTGAAACAAAAAAAACATGAAAATTTGCAGGTTACCTTTTACGACAAGCAAACATGTTTTCGTTTCAAATTGTCAAAATATTATGAAGCCGGATACTTGAATAACTGAATAACTTTGTATATAGCGAGAAAATAAATTATGTAACATTTTTCTACACTCGTTTAATTGATGAATTCGTTACGGCGGTTACTGTATCGCGAAAGATAATAAGAAAAATTCTCACTATACGGATGGCCCTTTAGTATGTGAGATTTCTATTAATGTGTTATAAGGCATTGCCCTGTTACGACTTATTTCATATTAGTATAACTTCCACCAAACTTTCCTATACCGTACCCTATTTTGTGAATTTTGTTGTTGCAAAATTTTGTATTTATAAATTGAACATAAGAAGGGGGTTTCTAGCAAATTTTTTAAAATGTAATAATATACTTTATCAGATATCGAGAAGGCATATTTGTAAAATTTGAATAAAAACTAAGCCTTATTAAAATCGATTCACGGTCAATATATTTGGCGAGCATACGCACTTTTCACAGAAATGGTTGCATCTCTTGCTACGAAATTTGGTAGAAGAGTTGGAACTGTAGACCCCCACGTATGTGGCAAATCACATTATATTCGACGCTGAACTGAAGGGGGGGGGGCAGGTCCTGCACACATAAAAGATGAGTGTAATATTTTCTTTACCGCCATTGTTGCATCAAACGAAAGGTCTTGATTGGTACTTTTCGAAGTAAATATTGGATAGAAGACTATGACTTTGAAAACGTTAATAATTTCCCTTATCTAGGGTGGAAAATCACACCCAATGACAGCTACCACGATGAAACCCGTGCACGGTTGTTGGCAGTCAACAGAGTCCATTTCATTTTACAAAAAATGTTTCGCTCGGAACATTCATACGGCTAAAGCTTTTACTGTACAAGACACTGATCTTAGTAAACTCTTGGCCGCATTCGAGAGAAGAATCCTTCGAAGAGTTTTTGGCTCAATACAAGAGGATGGACGATTCAGCAGCTGAAATCTATGAGCGATACCACGACCGCCTGGTTGTGGATGAAATGCGATCCAATAGGTTGCAGTGGGCGGATCATTTAATCCATGTGGACGAGGATGACAGCTCTGAACATCTGTAAGGGCAATATTTATGGTAGAAAAAGATGTTTAGATGGACCGCTTTTTGGGCTTTTGCTTGATGATGATGAATTTAGGCGTCATGGTGGAAAGTTTGGTCGAAATTCTGTCATTATTAACAAAGTTATATTAGATCAAAGTTGCCTCTTCCTCGACAAATGACTATTCCCGAAGAGATATGTTAAAATATCAGTACCATATCGACTTAAATATCGGATAGATTCTACGTATATGCACTACGAGCTATGTATAAATGGCACCATCATGTACCCAAATATTCTTAAATGAAAGAAACCTTTCTAATCCTTCGGTTAAACAGATTTTGAGTGCGAGACCACTTTGTGCTGGGTACATTTTCTTATATTTCAACAAAACTATAAAAAACAAATTAATCGAGGTCATGATCAACCAAATTCCTTACAAAATTGAAGTGTGCAATAAGCGTGTATGTTGTAATGTGCATTTAATGAAATATTTGCTCTTATCTTATCGTCAAATTGTTTAGATATGTAATTATTAGAGTTCAATATGCGATAAGTTGTTGATATACATATTCATCGCGCTACTTTAAACTACGTCTGTTATAGACTAATTAATGTTACTCATATATGCAGCATATTCTTACGTTTGCAGTAGACGATATTCATTTGTTTCCAAGGAGATACGGTGAAACTCTCCTGGTAATTGGCGTATATGCACTTTCGTGTAAGTGCTTATATTTACAAATACTCCCCATTTGCTTTGAAATGATAATAGGCTCTATCTTCAAATTATTGTCAACAATAAGCTTATTGTATGGTCTGGGGCATTCGGAACCGCGGCGTACATACGATCGTGCGCATATAGAAGTGGATGATGGTGGAATTATCCAATGAATAAATTATAAAATTACACAACGTGGCAGGGCGTCATTTCAATTTGAATGCCACATGCTTGATTTATCAGTTTAGATGCGCAGGTATTATTGTTTTGATTCCAGAAATATCCATGATCATGAAGCCAAGAGCAGTGACTGAGATTGTTCATGGAGCATTAATGTTAAATAAGGAGCTATGAACAATGTAATTGAAAGAGACATGTTCCTAGACTAAAATTTTGGATGCGTAAAGCGCGTCAATGATTCATGGTGGAATAGACGCGGGTCACAAAATTCGAATTGTCCCTTAATCTTCTTAATCGTTTCGAAGTGGCCATAAAGAGACCCGAGCTAATAGAATGGTACCTAGCATTTCATTTCTATAGATAGATACGTCGCCTCCACTGTCTTCACATTTTCTATATAATGCAAAAGGTGAGTGTTGACCCCAGTAACAAAAGGAGATCTAGGCAACCTTGAAGCCATTAAATTTCAATGGCCAGTCAATGCCAATTACATCCTCTATTATTGGCTATTCCTTAGCGAAAACGAACGTGTACTTCTACATGTCTATAAAAAAGCATAAGATGCAACTTCCATCCATAATGGGGGGCTATCATGCATTTAATGATCTCCAATGCTTCCCTAAAAAGGAACATGCAATCATCTTGCACAAAATTCCTACAAGATAAGTACAATGGACGCTTCATCATACCTCTATCGCCTGCACGCTTCTTATGCATCTACACATCAAAGTGGGTTTCCGGAGCATCTTGGTCGTTTCGAGCCGCATTCCCAGACAATTGAAGGCTAGGCTGCAGAACAACCAATGGTTACATATAGAGTCAGCCTGTGCGTTCCATGGATACCTGTTTGATCCTCTTGTTAACTGGTCTAGATAACCAGCTGAATACGAATTAGCCCTTAAGAATTCATTAAAGGCCATGAAGAATGTTCATGATTTTTATACGCAGAAACAGAAGCGAAATTATAATTCAGTTTTTTCTTCTTGTCCGAGGTGGAAACATCCGATTTGGGCAGAATAACAATTTCCATATCTACTTCCAGAGGCCGTCTTGAGGTCGATGCGAAATGGAAGGTTATCGCATAATTTTATTTATTAATTACTTTTTTTTTATTAAAAAAGAGATAACTAAAATGTATGAAAGGCACGGGGAAGAATCTCTAGTCGAATAAATTATTTTGCTTTCGGGGAGCAGATAATGAATAGATGAAATTGGTAGTAATTGAACCAAGTAATATGCCCAATAAGTGAAATTTATCAGTTTCAGTTGAAGTAAAGGGATTTATACTACATGCCATCATTAAATGGGGGCTGGACCGTCAAAATGTGGCCTCCCTTTAAACATCCAGGTTCTACTATCAGGTTTTCTTCCTAACCACTTTTAATATCTATAATGCATGATACATGTATTCTTCCAACGTTCGCGGATATTTCAGCCATTCAGTAATTTTTGGATAGTCTTCAAATTTCGTTTGCTCGCTTCATTTGATTAAAGTATTTCCGATAATTTTTTTATGGGAGGGGACATTTGAAATTTGGATCTGGATCAACATCAATTAAATTTATGATAAAGTAGGATAGTCGGGACGAAAAACTTAACATGGCAGCGCCCCTGTCGGCGGATACTTTTTTAAATGGTTTTATAGCTCTGCTCTCATAATTGACAATACTCAACAAATCAATCTTCACTCTTGTAATATTCGATGAATTTTCAGGGTGCTTCCTTGGCAGTTGCCCAATTTATACTACTATATAATGTCCTAAGAATATTTTACTCTCTAACCCTTAAGCATTTTTAGACATTTTCACTCAGGTTTGCTATCAGAGCACATTTCATAGGGTTAACACTGATAATTTTTCAAAAGTAGTTTTAGTGTTTGATTGAAATTTCTGTTTTATTTTAAATGTCTTTCGAAAACTAATAACTTTAATCTATATTTTCAGGTTCCAAATTGTCCAGAGAAGCGATCAAACAGCTGCTGGAATCGTTAATCGTCAAGGCTAGGTTGGTTTCACAGAAAGCTTTAATAATCATCTATATTGCTACGCTCAGGGTTATTGGTGCCATTTCACCCCTTTCCTCAAGTATACTAGCTTATGACGATGTCTGTGATAAACTGAAGGTACATTTTTTTCATTCATCAGAAAACTTGATTATTCAAATGTGCAACTTTTTCTTACTTTTAGGAGACAGGAAAACAGCTAACATTCATTGAAAGGCTATTGTTCCATTTAATCAAATTGCACATCCACAAAGTAGAACATCAAAGGAAACAAGGAGAGGAAAGCGAGAAAGTTATTGCACCAGCAGTTGGTTCTAAAATTGAACAAACTCCAGAAGCTACGCCTGTTCCGGAGTCAAATATTAATAAAAGACTTCTGCTATCTGAAAGGACTGAACCCAAGAAACGGAATCTCATGTTCATTGGATTAGTTTTCACTAGCGCCACCTTGATTTACGTCCAATTTTTGGCACTAGTCTTCGTTCTAAATACAGCTCCAACACCTCCTGGTCTGATATTTATGGTTGCCGGTCTATCTTTTATCGGCTATTTAGCATTTAAAGTAAGCAACGAACTAGATTATACTTTGTTTTGTTCCATTCTAAAAGAATTTCTTTGCCAACTTGCAGGTATTTTGCACGAATACACGAGCTTCCGTGCAGGCAAGCCTGACTAAGAAAGAAGCTAGCAAAACGGAGGAGAATAAAGACTTAAACAACTCGACCAGGCAGAGTCGATTCAGAATCAGGGGGACTATTGACTTCGGCGGAAAAACGCTGAGCAAAATCAAAATACTCTAGAGATATCCTAAATAGTAGAGAACAAAGTACAAGACTAGTAGAGCATTTATATTTAGTTTACTTCATTTGAAATAGCTTTGAACTTCGTGTGAACCGTGAATATTATTTTGTGATCCTGGTTCCGAACCCAATTCCATGGACCTCGAAAAATACATTGATGATTGAAATATATCCATTGAAACTTTTATAATTTGCCTTATGTTCCCAGCTAGAGTATGTTCTACTTCCCTTTTTCTTCCCATTTAGATATGTAAATGAAGCATAACTGATTAACATGTACCTTCTTTATAAACATTTTTCTCTTAGATAGCGTTATGAGAATTTCCTTGTTTTTGAAGGAAAAGTCTTCATGTGATGAGATACTTGTGAGAACTTTTGTACTACTTTTATATGCGTTAAAATATATCATACATGAGAAAGCAATGGTTATCTAAGATGATTGCAAATAAATTAATATTTAAATTTGTACTAAATTTTGATTTTCATCTAATCAGGCCAATGACTTCGAATATACGTGCATAAAAGGAAATGGGAAAGGTCCTAGAGTTTTTGTCGTGAGTATTTATATGTCGCCTTTTTTGCCAGCCACAAAAATCAAATAATCGTTAGTTTGGTGAAAATATGAAGAAGTTGGAAGAATCTAGATATCCTCTTCTTCTTTAATTTTTCTTCCGTTCAGTAGCAGGGTCAGCTTGCCTCGATTGATTACGCCGGTTTTTTCGGCCATGTCTAGGTCATGGTCTGGATGGAGTCGAGAAGCTCTCGATTAGTACTTTCCGAAGCCGGTATTAGTTTTGTATTGATTGCAAATGGGAGGAGTGCGAAGGTCCGAAAAGGGTCAGTTACTTCAAGAACCCATTCTCAGAACCTATTCGCATAAATATCTAAAAAGAAATATAGTGGTCCATGCACACAGTACATCTATGGTATTTTCGAAAAATTGTAGAATGTTGGCCGACTTACATATCCTCTAAGCTAAGGAATGTCCTTTAATTTCCTCTTTGTTGGCCAGTATTTTAAATCGAGGTTGTTTGCCATTTCTACAAAATGCAGGATTGTAATCATTACCAGTAAAGGGATGGTATTCGGATAAAGCTTTGCAAAGTTGCAGCCCTAAATGTTTTTGGAGCCCATTTACTATACAGGGTGTCCCGTTTATGATGGTACAAATTTTAATGATAGATAGTACGACTTGTTTGAGGAAAATTGGTCCACGAAACACATACTCTATCTTTTACCGTTACAGAGTTATAGTGTTTTTCGTGTCAAAAGGCTTGACCATCACAAGAAAATCACAATGTTTTTTAATTATAAGGGTCATAATTACTTCAAAGATGAAAAATTTGAAAATCTATTTTTTATCTAAATTTCAATTCAATATCGTAACGGTAGTTTGAACAAACCGGCAAAGTTGATAAAAGTTGCCCCATTAAGTTTCAAATATCATGTAAAAATGATTTGCTTAATTATGGGAAATTTAGGAATATTACGCATTAAATGGGAGAGAACGGGGTCTGGATATGAAGCAAATTCACTTAAAGAAGCTTTAGTTCATCATTGTACATGATGTTCCACAGTCGTGGGCCCAGTGCGGAGCACTATTGTACACCCGCGAAGTCAACGTACTTGTTATCCGCGTATATGCAATATAAAACCAGGCAATATAAAAATCACTGTTTTATTATATAGTAGTTTATTTTATCTGATTACAATGCCTCCACGAGACAAGAACTAGACAGAAAAAGCGCAACTATAAACAAGCGACTTATATTTATAGTCAGATGGATAAGATGCTAGGTTGCAATTTGTAGCCGAATGTTTTGAGAAACAATCAATGTTTTGATTGTGTACATTTGTTTGTTGTCTTAGAAGATAGATTTGTTATGGGAACTGAGTTGTGAGAACGAAATTTTCTCACAGTGGCATTGCACCTGACATACTCCTGAAGTCTATCATCAGTGTCATACCAGAGTTCGTTCTCAAATAACTATCTGATGGATGATGGATGGATGGATATGTAGGAATATCCTTCGTCGCATGGACTTCTGTATACGGTTCCAATTAAGCGCATTAAATACATTTTTGACATCCAGGGTTACTACTACGCAATATTTGCTGCTGAATTGAATTGCACCTTCGGCCAGGCCAGCCACCAGCTTGATAGCATCAATGGTTAATCTGCCTTTACGAAGCCTATACTATCGATTTGAAACTCTTCTTTGGCTCTCAACAACCGGGAGCAATATATTCTAGATCACCCGTTACAGCATTTTACTTATAATGTCTAGGAGACATGTAGGTCTATAGGAGGATGGCTCATACTGAAGTTTATCAGCCGTGGGCAATGGCAATAATTTCTCCCGCTTCGATGCTGTTAGATACATTCTTTCGGACATGCATGCTTCGAACAACTCAACGAACATGTCCGATTTAGATTTCACGATGAGCTTAAGGACCCTATTCGGTATTCTATTAAAGCCCGGAGTTTCGTTGTCACCTGTTCTGCTGCAGATCTCCAACAGCTCGTCCGTGGTTATTGCTGCAATTGCTGTCACATTCAAAGATCTCTGAAAGATGCTGGCGCTCCTCTCTTGCAGGTGAAATAACCCCTGGATGATTTTCAACAAGAGGCTATGGTGCGTTACCAGCAGAGATACCCGGTCTCTGAATTGTCCCATCACAACTCTATAGGTGGTCGCCCACGGGTTTATGTCCGCCTGAGAGCAGAATTCCATAAACATTCGCTTTTGCTTCGCTGAATGACTAACTTGAGATTTTTGCAGACTTCTTTATAGGTATATTCTGTTTGCAATTGATCGATCCTACCTACCGCTCTCTTAGCCGTTCGTCTGATTCGGTGGCTGATCGGAGGCCGGCTGGTTTATCAGAATGAACATCTCCTTGGTATGGAATAGTTATATGCCTTGGAAATTCACTGTGCCACATGGTGAGCTTCCTTGAAAGTTTGCAGCGCCTTTGTAGAAAGGTCTGATATCCTTCTCGGCTTTGGATATTCAGTTTCCCTACCGTGTGGCGTCATGAGCAAAGTTGTCCAACATGTCTTCAAATTCAGGCAATGAGAGACTCGGTGGGGCGTAGTAGCCGTACACGTACACGCCGTTTATTTTTTCCCACACAAAGTGACTGGCCATGCATTGTGCATTGTAGCTTGAATACCGCAAGTGCACAATGCCGCAGCACCAGTCGAGTTTGAGTTACGGTTCACTTATGATTGCGACCTCCATCGACTGCTCAAGTAAATCCTGAGCGACTTTGCAATGATTTGATTTATTTGAATAAACCTCGTTTTTTCATTGCAGTCAACACCTTCCTGAATTCTGGACATTTACTACTTCCGGCAATATTCCGGTTAGCCCGTCTCCTCTTTCCTGCGTAACATGGGGATTTGGGGTCCCCATTGCAATATGGCGTTCCTCCCCACATCTTCTTTTTCGATCCACTGGTAGTTGTATTGTGGGTGTCTGAGTACTATCATACGCCCTCTACAAACAATGGATTCTTCACCCAGTTTCTTCAACTTAAATTGTTCTTTCAACGCAGTGCAAATTTCGCTCTCTCCCTCTGTATATAGATTTGATTTTTTTGGGCCCGTACTATAACATTCTTCCCAAGTGACTTCTTAATTTGACTACGAAAGCTGTCAGTTTTTCTCAAGCTGAATTTTTCAACTCAAACATGTGATCGCCTTTCTGAGTTCTTCAGAATTTGCTAACATTTCCGTCTAGATCTTTTAGGTGGGGGTCAGCTTACGGCAGGTTGCACTTGCTGGAGATAACAATTGCCTTTGGGCGAATTAGCGCCTTTGCTTTATATTTCGCCTTTCTGCTAATGACCTTGGTCTATTTGAGGCGGTGCATCGAAGGTGCGAACCTGTCTGCCACTATTGAAATGTCAAGCAGGACTTTTACCGAAAACAAAGGGGACTGAAGTCTCAACCGCCAGAGAACAGAAAAACGCCCAATTGCATTATAACAAAATAAATTATTAAAGCTCAGTAAAAGTCGCTATATTAAAACAAAAGTGTGATATAGCTATTAGAAGTTGAATTTGGAATATATGGTTATAGTAAGCAATTCCTGTCTTTTAATTTGTGAGGGAAAACGGAGGAATCGTTTTCCCTCACATTCGTCATTCTCGTTCCCCTTAGATTTCTCCTATTCGATTGTTGGAGCTTGCACCTGGGGATATGCTTTCTTCCTTCCGTACGTTCAGTTCCGTTTTTCGGAACTGCTTGTATACCTTTTTCTTCTTAGGCACCCGCCGTTATCCCAGAATATCTATATTGATGGGCATGTTGATGACAATACGATTAGGTAGAGTCGGCTGTCACACTGTTGGGGCAGAAGGCTTCGTTGCCCTTGGAATTTCATTCTTCCTCCTGCGATTTGTTGAAGCATTCTAATTGCTCTCACCATATTGTTTATGGCTAGCTTAACTATTTGTTTAACAAGCTGCGTGAAGGGTAATTTCTCCGAGTCAGGGCGCTATTAGTGTTTTTAAATAGTCCATCACTTTTGACATTCATTGATCTTCCCCCTGCTTTATTTTTTAACGATATTTGGCATTGGCGGAGATCACAGAGATGACGAGCTTCTCCTGAAAGGGTCTTTCTCTTGGCCCTGGAGTACGTCCTGCCCTAGCTTTTCTTGAACAAATGTGGTGGATGTTGTTACCGTTTTTATAGTCAAGGGATCTGCTTCCAACTCATCTTTCTTGGATATTGTTATTGGTTTTCTCGGTAAGGTGGTACTTTGTTTGAACATCTCCTTCTCAAAATCTACGACACTTGTAGCATTAATTGCCACGGTGGTACTGTCGAGAGATATCGACAACGGGGAACCCGCTGGCTCACACTCAAAAACCGTCGGTACTGGCGATCTGAACCCCTGCACTGTAAGTTTCCTCTTTTTCGCGTCTCCCATAGTGGTTTCAAGTTCTGGGAATCTTTCTCATAGCCATTTTTTCCACCAAATAAAGTCGTGTGGGATATCAAATGAAAGGTCTCGATTAGTGTTTTTCATAACCGGTCTTGGTTTTGACATTTCTTGGAAAGGCAGGGAACTACCTAACTGAAAAGGCTGAAAAAATATCCTCCATACCAAGATCTACTTAAATTGAGGGAATAATAGTATATTTCCACACTTTTAGGAAATTGACTAGAAACCCCATTTAAGGGGGTCATCCCGTGTGAAGGCCGTTTTTTCTTGCCTTTTTTTGAAAAATTATTTTGGAGGACTGGACAATGATAGTAACGTGATTTTTTCACCATATGTTTACTAATATATCTAGCATACGTGATATACTGAAATATACTTGATATCGTAGCTAGTTTTCGGAATACGTGCCAATTTATGCACCCATCTCCAAAAAAAAGTTGTTTTTCTGCTGCCACGCTGGAGGGCGCTGTGTTCATCTGAGGAAAAAAAGTTTAGTTTAGTTTAGTTAATTGGGGGGAGCCGTAGCTCCGAGCACTCAGGCCATTATTAGGCCCATTGTACTATCCCCGTAAGTTGCCTATTCAATGGCTTCCCGCCTATGGTGTTCGCAGGCTTTAGCGAATCTTAGAACATTCTCCAGAGGCAGAGAGTGTGCAGATTCTTCATTGAAGAAAACTTCGCCAAGGTGTTTTCGTCTGAGATCTGAGGATGCCGGGCTGCATAAAAAGTGCAGGGCCGCCTCCTCCTCCTCCTCCTCACGTTGGCTGCACACAGCCGAAACCACTACCCCAATCTTTTCCATGAGGAAAAAAAAACTAAAAGGCATTTTAATGTGGACAATATTTCACGGTTCGCAAACTAAGATTAGAGAATTAGAAAATATTAAAAGGTACATTTTTGGTGGGCTTTTAAACTTAATTTTTTGGATTTTGGTGTTTTTTACGGCTTTTTTTATGAATAAAAAAAAACGACCCGTCCAATTGCAATTAGTTATCCTAGTTTCCGGACCGTAGAAATATGTATTAAAGAAGTCGTGAAAATTTCAAAGATTTGGTTGGATAGATTTTGAGCTCTGGTGGCAGCCGATTTTCAAGATGCAGTTTCGAGAAAAATGCATTTAAAAATTTAAATGTGATTATCAATAGTAAAATTTTAACTCACCATTAATCTGCTATACCTGCTCCATAGAGAGCACCCTTCGTTTCTTAAAAAAAGTCTTGAAAGGCCGATTGTTGCTCTCTGGTTTCAATTCTGGTACTTTTAGCGAGGTCTGTCGATCGTCGTTCAGACAGCCAAATTCGCGCTTCATTACGGCGGTCGGCATAAACCTGACATATGTGACCAACTTGACATCCCATTATCACTAGGATTTTGAGAATGCAATTGAATCCTTCATTGAAAATAATTACAACTAGAAAAGGGGCTATTTCTACGACCTTGGCCCCAGAATGAAGGTGTTTGGGAGCGAAAGTCCAGATCAATGCATTTAGCGACTCATTGTTATTCTGGGTCTCTACTCCTAAACATCTATTCAAGAGATCATCTCGTGACAAATCTTCGTAGATTGGTTAGATGACTGTTTGAACTTCTTCAGTCAAGGGTGCCTTCTCGTGGTGGAAACTATCCAGTTCTCCTTTAGCTTCCGCTTTGCGCCATTTGCACCAACTGTTCTCGCCTGTTGGACAATTTTGATGCTGAGGATTTTCGTCTGTAGAACATTTATGGAAGAAAGTTGCCCAAATTTCTTGCTTCGTTCCTTTTATCGAATTTGCGTGTCGACGAATAGCTAGCCCAAAAAATTTAGTGAAGTTGTTAATAACCTTATCAGTAAGTTTTCCAGCTCCTTTTCCTCCAATGCCTTTGTGATTCTTCTTTGCATTTCTAAGCCACGTTCCCATTCTTTTCTCGACATGTCCTACGCATTCCTTTTTTACTACTACCTATATTTTATTATTTGCAGAAATTTGTAGAAATAACGGAGAAAACTCCAACAAAATCCAATATACAATATACAAAACTTGTCGCAATTGGAACATCCATGTTCATGCTTGCTAAAAGTTTCTTTGCTGATGTTGATGTGAAGTCCTTTTTCTTCTCTGATAAGTATCGATTCCCATGAAATACTCGTTTTTTAGTGCGAGCATGACGTTGAACGTTAAAGCGATCTCCCTTCGTACGATCCATTTAAAAAAATCACTGAACACACAAACAGCAGAATACTTACAACAAAATACAACTGAGTACAGCTTGAAAGCCTTTCAGTGCTCACTCCAGACTGGATTATCCTTTTCAAATAAGTTTAGACAATTGATTGGTTTTCCATCTTTTGATATTTATATCTGTGTTCGAATTTATAAGGCTCAGGTAAAAAACTACCAGGTAAAAAAAGATTCGATGCTCTTTCTCATCGAGTACTCTAGCCGCGGCTGCAAACTCCTTACTTGTTTAACACTGTAATTTCTGAACGACTCGGATTACCGGAAAATCCCTTTGCCCACATATTCTCCACTATATATAGATAAAATTCATGCAAAAAAAAAAACGATTTCTCCAACCCGACACACGAGATGACCACCTTAATTTTATCTTCGAATCATAAAATTTTGTAGTATTATAATATAATAGTGTGAAGCAGAATATTGGTCAAAGTTATACTAGTACTGACAAAGTTACAATAATTTAAAATTGTCTCTTCCGTGTAAATTTACTTCCACCCAAAACACTAAATACCAACATTAGACTAAAGTGAGTAGTCTGACTTGCTAAATGCCTATACATTTCGCGCTACGTACAAATGGAATGCTTCTGGAAATAAACTTACGCAAGAAATTCGCAAAACCTTTTATACCTGGAATGTAGTTTCTAATTTTCCATTTGTTTTTGATGACCAGTAGTTATTGAATATTTATTTATTTATTTGATCGACAATAAATGTTGAATATTCCAAATACCTATTGCATATAAGTACATACAAGAAGCCGGAAGAAAAAAAATTTACAAAGGGTCAATAAGGTAAGTGGGTGGGGATGAAGCAAGGGGGAGCTGAAGCAACAAAAGAGCTCTGCGAACGGAATCCTAAAAGCATTAAGGTTGCAAATATTATGTGAAGTGTCTGGTATTGAATTTTGGAGGTTACAGAACTGTCCATCAAGGTATTACCAGTTAAGGAAACCAGACGATCAGGATATGTTGAGTTGGGAACGTTCTTTTTAAAGTTCAGGAATCGAGCAAATTTTCTTTGCACAGATTCAATTTCAATGGTAATCAGAATTACGGTAAAGGAACCACACTGTGAAAGCATATTCAAGAATATTACGGACGAAGGATTTATAAGGGTTATCTGACTTTTTATTTTCGTGTTTATTTTATTATATTCTTTTGATTCCTTGTGCTCGTGACACTTTCTCATGAATTATTGTTTTTCTCGTTTTGATTTTATCTCATAATTTTGCTGTTTCTGATTTTTTAAATGCTTTACAATGGATTCCATCAAATTTTTGTTTAACGTGAGAGCTCCCTTTTCCCATCCTCGCCTTTGACGCCGCAAAACTTTCCTGCTCAGGGGTATCCTTCAATAGAATGGCCTGAGGATGTCAAGGCAGGGGCAATCTTGAAGGTGCGCCTTACAACTTATTCGAGGCAGGAGAAGCATCAATTGAGGATGCGATTCGTCGTGGATCTTTTCTTCCGATTGCGGCGGTCGGGTCTGAACCGTTGTTTATCTTTTATTTAGCCCGGTAGGCTCGCGCGGATCCCCTGCCTGTTCGATTTTCAGGATCCGGTGTGGACCCCCCCAACGGTTTAAAGCACACTTGGAGTTTTATTTATAATGACACGAGAGGGATTGAAGTGGCCGAGGATTTGTCTTCCCTTGTGTCTAGGGAGACTTCCGTCCAGGAGATGAATCCGAAACTGACTGAAGGTCTGCTTAGTTGTTTGTAGCAGAAAATTCTGACCTTTAATGGAGTGGATTTATTGATCCGAAGGAGAGGATATAAGGGTTTGAAGGGGGCGTTTATAGGGTTGAGTGCCTTGTCAACGTGGGAGGTGTTAGATAATATTCATTAGAGACAGCTTCTTTGCACAGATAGTACTTTTTCAATTATTTGAAAAGAAAAAATGAAATTCTTCCTTGAGGTTAGTTATTTACATTATTTACCCAGCTATATATGTATTTTGGTAGCTACATCATCATCATCAACGGCGAAACAACCGGTATCCGAGCTAGGCCTGCCTTAAAAAGGAACTCCAGACATACCGGTTTTGCGCCGAGGTCCACCAATTCGATATCCTTAAAAGCTGTCTGGCGTCCTGACCTAAGCCGTCGCTCCATCTTAGGCAGGGTCTGCCTCGTCTTGTTTTTCTGCCATAGATATTGTCCTTACAGACTGTCCCGGTGGAATCATCTTCATCCATATGGATTAAGTGACCCACCCACCGTAACATTCAGCCGGTTTTTATCCACAACCGGATGGTATCGCTCATAGATTTCGTAATTGTGTAGGTTACGGAATTGTCCATCCTCCTGTAGGGGGCCAACAATTCTTCGGGGGATTCTTCTCTCGAACGCGGCCAAGAGTTCACAATTCTTGTTGCTAAGAACCCAAATCTCCGAGAAATACATAAGAACTGGCAAGATCATTGTCTTGTACAGTAAGAACTTTGACTCTATGGTGAGACGTTTCATCATCGTAGCTGTTATTGATTGTGAGTTTCGACCCTACATAGGAGAAATTATCAACGGTCTCAAAGTTGTAGTCTCCTATCTTTATTCTCCTCCTCCAGTGTGGTTTGATGTTGTTGGTTGGTTGGTTTTTGGTGCTGTCGTTGCCACCATATATTTTATCTTGCTTTCATTGATATGCAGCCCAAACTCTCGAGCCGCCTCCTCAATCTGGATGAAGGCAGTTTGTACGTCGCGGGTGGTTCTTCTCATGATGTCGATATCGTCAGCATAGGCCAGTAGTTGCGTGGACTTGAGGAGGATCGTACCACTCGCATTTACCTCAGCATCACGGATGACTTTCTGTAGGGTCAGGTTAAAGAGGACGTTATTTCGTATTACAGTCGTAAATATGCAGCCTAAAATCTCGTGTCGACTGCTCAATTTGAATACATGTAGATTCCCTGTTTTTCTTCCCATAATGTTAATATTGTAAGCATTGGTCAGTATCCCATATCAACATAATTGATCACTTCTTCCAGATCCATGTGCAAAAGGATGTGCAAGCATGCAACAACTGTTTCGAGTAATGAGGCAGCTGGGCGGGGATAAGGTCGGCTCTGAGCTTTTGAACTCTCTGTGGTTGCAGCGGCTCCCGGAGATTACCGGCGCTATCTTCGCCTGCGTGGACTCGCTGTCGCTGGAGGTGCTGTCCGCCACGGCCTACAGAGTCTATGAGGTGTACACGCGCTCCGTGATTGTAGAAGTGTCTAGGGACACACGCCAGGAGGTCGACGACTTTAGAACGGTGGTGACTTTACTTGCGGACGTGGTCTCTAGGCTGATAACGGCGTGAGTGCTTTACGTTCGAGAGGCATATTTCGATTGAAAAGGTATATCTCGATCGAAAAGGGCATGGGGGTACTTACACCTCGGGGCCCTCAACGGCCCTGGCAATTTACCATCGAAAATACGGAGCTCAAGTGACTAAATATACCATCGGATGCAATTCCAACGCAAAAAACTAGGCTCGCTAAATGCCTCAGCAACGGCTAGCCAAAGCGCAGTACCACGTCGCCTTACAGTATTCGACCCTCTGAACAGATGTTGCTTTGCTGGTGAAGACGGTTGCGGAGTTATCGGTTCTCCCCGTACCGCGTCCAAACGCGCTAATACCACAAAACTTGCGACTCGCTGCCGCCTGGCTTCTCCGATCTGCATTTACGACTACAGGCAGGAGGATACTGTTGGTTGGCCTGCAGAATAAATCCTCGATAAATTCCGCAACCTCTTTAAAATCTTCAGGAAAAATTTCCACCGGCGCAAACGACACTCGTTCGATTGTTTTCGAGGACATTGCATTCTCGCACTCGTCGAAAATATTGCAACATCACTACTGAAAGTAGTTCAGAGAGAGTGGATTAACACTCTATTCTAAGAAACTTAAATTTCTGTTTTCTTACCATGGATGATGTTTTGG
Source organism: Hermetia illucens (assembly GCF_905115235.1). Classification (NCBI taxonomy): domain Eukaryota; kingdom Metazoa; phylum Arthropoda; class Insecta; order Diptera; family Stratiomyidae; genus Hermetia; species Hermetia illucens. The sequence continues at coordinate 90,237,707 of NC_051849.1, read as the reverse complement.
TCGCCTCTTCTGCCGAATCTGAGCATATTGACCATCTCGAAATTATTTTTGACCTTGAAGCCGGGTTCCTTCTAAATGTTGAAAAATGCAAATTCCTATAAAAGCAACAAATTTATTTGCTTATTTGTTTGCTCCCAAAACAAAAGACTTCCGCGAGGTTGCATAGTCTACTGAGAGCATCCAAAATCGTCAACCAACAGCTGGTTGATGCAAAACTTTTGGCATTTCCTCGGCTAGATACACCCTAGCCACGTTCGTAAATGTCCAAACGGAACGGTACGCACCGCTCTTCCCCAACGGGTGAACCAAATCTGGCAGCCATTGAGCTTATTTTCAAAACAACTCAAAGTAACTGCAGCGCCTACGATCGTGAGCTACTCGCCGCGTCCTTCTCTATTAAATACTTCCGATTCTCCTTCGAGATCAGGTCGTTCTCCGTGTTCACGTATTACAATCCTCTTACGTTCGCATTTAAACAAAAGCCCGACAAAGCGTCTCCTTGCCAACTTTGGCACCTGAGTTTCATCAGCCGAGCTTCAGAACCTGAGGACAAACTCCAAATACAAGTTCAAGGAGTTTCCTATTTTCGGCTCAAACTCCTATTTATTCTGCGAGATCTCAGACAAGGGACCTATTCTATTTATTCCTGCCGAATGGAGCATCCATCCATTATCCAGCGATGGAATCTATTCGGCGTGTAAAGTCTGTGTTCCGCTGGTGACTATCAACGATGGAATCTATTTGCACTACTTACAAGCAGCGTATCTCAGATGGCGAAGAAAGACAATTTGTGTCAAATCAAGGGGGTTTTGCCCGCTTATAACAAAACCAGATCGAGTGAGCTCTTGTGGCAGACGCTTGCACATGCATACAAGGTTATGACGGGGACATTGACCTATAGCGGACCATGCCGCCAGAATCAAACCCTACAATTTGCATTACCGATGCAGCGAAGAACGGAGAGAAACACTTAGGCACTTCCTTTGCGATTGTGCAGCTCTATCTAGAGCCACGCTACGGATACTAGGTAAATCATACTTTGAAGACTTCGGAGATATCTCTAGCTGTAGGATAAGAGAGCTGCCTTCCTTTATAAATGCTAGGGGCTGGCCCTCAAGATCTGAGTGGGCTGGATTTCGCCCCGTTGGTCTTACCACAATAGTCATTGTCTTAGGAGTTTGTGGTATGAGAACGGCGCACCACAGCACTAATGGGGCTCCTCGAAGTGGCTACTGATACCTACCCATTGCTCCTATCACTGCGCTCATCACTGATAAGTCTGTTCAAAGATTTTGCGAGAAGTGCTGAAGAGGAAGATAGGTCTGTAGCTATCAAGAAGAAGAGGATTATAAACTTTTTTGGATATAAACGTGATTTGAACAAAGTGGGCGCTCACCAAGTAATGATTAATTAGAAGGAAAAGAATGGTGGGACTATCGATTTCGAAAGATGCGTCAAAGGGGACTAGATCTTAGGTCCCCAGCGGACTTTTGTGTACACTAAGTGAAGTCTTGGTCACGAACGATAAGGAATGAGGTTTTCTCCGAAAAGTCATTATGAAACTTCGCCCGGTTCTTCACGAGAAAGTTCTTGTTCGCGGCGTAGTTCTCTTTGTTCTTGAAGAGTATCCGATTATCTGAACTCGTTGATTTCTTATCCAGGAAGTCCTTGGTGATGGGGAACACAATAGTGGGATGAATTTTGTGTGTTCCCCTGTTTCTATCGAGGCGTTTTGTTTTGACTGAGTAGTAGCACTGGGTACCTGCTTCTACGGCCCTGGTGTTGGCAATTAATCGGCTCATCCAGGGATACAGGTATGTTTCTCATGGCTTCATTGGATTGGAGTCGTTGCTTGCGGTAGACTCCCTGTTTTTCGGTGCTTCTTCTTACGTTTTTCTTCCCCGGCATGAGTTGAAAAGCCACCTCTATTGCGGGTGGTAGAACCTGTCATTTTACTGTTTTTTCTTCCGAGTGGAAGCACATTTGGTTGCTTCAACATTCGGAATTTTACCAAGTGGCGATATTGTGATATTTTCCGTACACAGTTTATTTCTTCCAACCCCGTTTAAACTTGCCGTACGTAAGTATGGTGGCAACACTGGAGCACTACAATGGTACCTCAACAACCTATCTATGGAATTGTGAAATGCAGTTATCGATTGCCAACGCCACAGAATAACGGGTCGCATTGCGTGAGTGAGTTGGGGCTTAAGAATACAATCAAAGGCTTCCCTGTTGTCGTGAGAGGTAACTAAAAGCGATAGAAATTTATGGACTACCAACCTTCAAATTTTGAAACTTTGTTGCTATCGAAATGTCAACAGCGCCTGGGATAGGGACTGATCTCACAGTTTGTTTTCTTTAACTTAGCGAGAATTGCAAAGATACAGGCTCGACATTCAGGGCCTAAACCAGGTGGCAGAACTAATCTTCCTCTTACCACTCTAATGGCAATGTGCTTTTGTTATCTGGGAAACTGAGTAAAAGCAGATGCGAATCCCGTGCCAGGTTGCACCTGACGAGAACTACAGGCATGCTTTCTTCGACTGGTGGCCGGTTTTTGACTGGCTTCTGACTTCAAGATTCCGATCCAGGTTAATAATAATAATAACCGTTGGCGCAACAATCCATATTGGATCAGGGCCTTGTGTGTTAGAGCACTTCATTCAAGACCGTAACGGTACACTACAGCACACTGTAGGAGGCAATGTGGTCAGCATTGCGCTCGCCCAAGATTATTACCCTGATTTGATTCAGGTACTCACTCATTCACAGCTGAGTCGACTGGTATCCGATTGCAAATCATGATATAAAACCCACTGCCACCAGTGAGATTTGAACCGCCACCTTCCGTACGGCAGCCTTGCGCTCTTACCACTCAGCTATCCGGACACACGATCCAGGTTAAGCAGCATCAAAATCGTATAATGCTATGCACTAATGAACACTTCCTATAAAGTGAAGATGGATGCTTTCTATGAGCAATTACACGCAGTTCAGGGGAGGCTCCCTAAAGGTGATCTGAATGCTAAGGTGGGCTCAGACAAAAACTTGTTCGGACATATGATAAGCAAACAAGGATAATGGTGGGAGGTTTGTGGATTTCTGCAGCTTGTACCGCCTCATCATTGGTGGCACATTGTTCAAGTACAGAGCTTACTATAAGGTCAATTGGTTTTCAACAGATTGCCACCGTATGCGGATGTACGCGACAAGAGGGGCGTTGTCATTGGCCTCAAAAAGCATCAGCATCCCTTGCTCACTTTCCTAGGGTTGGAGAGCTGCGACCCCCAAATTCAGCATCGACCGCTTGTATGATCCAGTTGTCACTCGATAGTGACAGACCTATCTTGCTAATCGGACGGCAAATACACTGAGTAAGCCTCCTGAAAATATCGATGGACCATCAAAAATGCTCCCTCCTCGTCTTGAAACGTTGTGATAAGATCTGGCTGACTAGGGAAACATGGAATCGCTTGCATAAACTGAAGAGGTTGAAAGCTTCATTCGCTGATGCGAGTGATGGTAGCCATAAAACAAGCCGGAATACCGAAAGCTGGACGCTTCGGGTATAAAGGATTTGTGTTATCTTGTGCAAGAAATTTCGAGAAATCGTACATACCTACAATTCAAAATATTACTTGATGCATGAATTTCCAAACTCCAACTCTGTCGCTCATATGAGTTCAATTTATATGATGAGACACATCTTAGACTGTGATAAATACACGTAAAATACACAATTTTGACCTTCTATAACTTGGTCGGATTTTTTTTCAACCGTAACAAATTTTGTAATTCTAGGATGAACCTACGGGGAGTTTTCATGTAAATTTTTAAAATATGATAGTATACTATTTAACACTTCCAATAGACGAAAAAGATGGTGCACATTTTGTTCACCGTATATAGTCTTGTGGGGCATGGTTAGTGCATTCCGAAGCAGACATTATATTGATTGGTGGTCCGTGCACTGATTAGAGATTCCGTTAGAATAATAATTTTATAGAATTAATAATTATATATTAGCATAGTCAGAAAATTTGCTTCGAAACCTTTACATTCGTTGTAGATAGGTAAAATGCAGTAATATAGGTCTTAATATGCACCATACTGGAAAGTTTGGTGGTAATACTGCTATTATTACCAAAGTTATAGTAGGTGAAAATTGTCTCTTTAGCATCAAATGACTACTCCTTAAGAAGTAAAATGTTCAGGTCACATCGAATTCAATATCGGGTATATTCAATGTACATATAAGGTTGTTGCACATGAAATGGTCCATTTGGCAATGAAGTGAAGTTAGTTGCGATTTTGCTGTATCAAACCACCACCAGTTGGCGCTGCTGGTGTCGGATAATGAAGTATAAATATTCCTACATTTAATAAAGGAGTTATTTCAGTTTTGACCATAATTGTGATAACAGTGAATAAAAAGGATGGAAAAGAGCCAAGAACGTATACTTTTTCAGTATAAATTCAAACTCCGTCATAAAGCAGCAGAGGCGACCAGGAACATTCACAGCGCATTTGGAGCCGATACGGTAAGCGAACGAACTACACGGCGATGGTTCGAAAAATTCCAGTCAGGCGACGTAAACCTTCAAAGTGAGCAACGTGGATATCCAGGACCATCGATTGACAACGATGAGCTGCGTTTGCTAGTTAAATACGACACACGTCAGTCTGTGAGAGACATTGTAGAGAGACTGGGCGTACATTATTCGACAGTTTTCCGGCACTTGCAACAACTTTAAAAGGTGAAAAAGCTCGACAAATGGGTTCCGCATGCCCTTACGAATCAAAACATGGCGCTTCGAATGGAAATTTTCAGTTTTTCACTCTCCCGCAACAGAAGCGATCCCTTTTTGTACAGAATAGTAACATGTGATGAAAAATGGATGTTATACGACAATCGTCGCCGACCAGCACAATGGCTAGACGCTGATGAGCCACCGAAGCATATACCGAAACCGACCCTTCATCCGAAGAAGGTAATGACGACTTTTTGGTGGTCAACAGCTGGAGTTATCCACTATTCTTGTTTGGCACCTGGAGAAACGATAAATGCACAGAAATACTGTGCCCAACTCGAGGAAATGCACCAAAAATTGAGTATTCAACGACCGAGATTAGCCAACACAAATCGAGTGATACTCCTTCACGACAATGCACGACCTCATGTTTCCAGAACAACGGTTCAAAAGTTGAATGAATTGCAGTATGAGACTCTGCCTCATCCATCATATTCACCGGACCTTTCGCCAACCGACTACTACTTTTTTAAACATTTGGATCAGTTTTTGGCGGAAAAACATTTTAGGAATGAAGAGGCCATCAAAATTGCCTTCAACGAGTTTATCAACATTTGAAAATTGGAGTTCTACGAAACTGCCATACATGCCTTTGTATCTCACTGGGAGAAGTGTTTTGAATCGACTGGCACCTATTTTAATTAATTGAATAAATTTTTGTAAGCTTTACAGTCGTTTCAAATTTTAGTACCAAATCGGCCATTTCATGTGCAACACCCTAATATATACACCAACCAAGAGCTGTTCATAGGTGAAACCATCGTGTAGCTAAATATTCTTACATAAAAAATCAACGAAACCTTTCGTACCAGAAGTGTTCAGCTTTGCCTATTAATTGAGGCTGCCATATACTTGATGGTGTGCCGGACCAATTGGGGGGGAGCTTTCTACCATTGTGTTTGATCCATGTACCCCTCTGTTTAGGAGTAGCTTCTAATTTTTAAAAAGATAGACGACCAGCGGATTCGTCCAGAGCAGAGACAACCCATCATACTTTATACTTCGGTAAGGAAGCCCTCTGTGATTTGAATGGCATCTTCATTAATATCTCCTATGAATTCATTGCTTCATTTAAGCTTTGCGATAACCACTTATGATTGCTGATAAATTTATCAGATCACATGGAATTCAAAGCGCTACCAGCAATTGGACCTTTTATAATTCTGCGATTTTTTTCTAATGACGTCTATAAAATTCGATTTCCTTGGAGTGGCATGGCAACTCATTCCCGATATATTCCTCTTTTGATGCTCAGCGCTTGGGGTGGAGCCCAATGTTTACCCTTACGAACTGTTTCATACCCCACCGAAAACTAAACTTGATAGTGATTTCCCTTTATGTACCACCATGCGTAACGTAACGCAACACAATACTCCCGGTCAGATGCGACACAATAGCATCACTGGTTTGAAGTAGAATTTCCGGAAAGGATTACTTCGGGGGTGGAAATATTGGTTATGCTAGAGACCAGCCGCACTATTCCCGGCCGTCCTTTCTGGATAGGGAATCCAACTGAATCTCGTTTAAACCGCACTGGTTGACCAATTTTAGAACTAACTGCTAGGTGATGTAGTATGTCTTCTAAGTTATTGCCCTTTCTTCGTTTATCTCTAGAGACGTTGTGGCGGCCAGCAGTCATTTTGATAAAATCTATCTATCAGTCCGTGCTTCATTAGGACCAGTTGGCGCATGGTTCATATTATTATTAGTGCTATGCTTGCCTATAACAATCATTATTATCTGAAACAATTCGTATATAAACTGCTGGATGAAGAAGCGTCTAATAACCAACGCCAGGCCATTCGGAAGCGTCCTACTTTCCCCGATTTCCGCAGCTAACTGAAATAATGTTTTCATTGACTTTTTCCTTTCCCAATGAAATCCACCAAGGAGCTACACATGCTGCTCTGCTCATGCCCACAGCTTCAGCTGTTTAATCGGAAGCAGTAAGTATGCTACTATTATAATTCGCAATTTCCCCATGTGAAACTTGGGTAAACGTCAAATCGAAGAAAATTCTATTATTGCCGGCATTGCCGAGTGCCGAGCATTCTCATCGGAAAATCTTTTCTCTGTGGGAAAGCCTCGTGGTGCAATGCACCGTGAGCATACACTTCCACATGCCGTACACACACTCTGGAGAAATTTCACTAGCATAGATGTTCGAATTTCCATGCCGAGGAAAATGTGAGGTAGAGCTTTTCCGCAGATTGAAATGTGAAAGAGATTGAATTTTCTTATTGAAGAGAGCCTTTTGTCTGAGCTGAAGTTGTTGTATTGTGAATCATAGCGTAATTTTATATCATCCTTCTCACTCCATGTCTACTGCAGTAATTCACTGGAACTTCAGTTAATTCGAGGATGTGTTGGAGATGCTCATGTCTGACAATAGGTCCAAGTTAATAGTCATTAATTGCTCTAATCGGTTTTTGCAGTGGAGCAATATTGTGGTTATTAAGCGGAAAAAACATCGTTAATGTTCCATTGATTTTTGTGAGAACTTCATTCGGAATTCAGCCGGAAATTTGTTACTGGTTCAAGATTCATAAATTGGTATTTAATTCGATCTTTCAATTTATGAAGCCAAAGGTTGTTTCTTGAATCTAAATGAGAAAAATGAAAAAGGAAATTAAAATTTTTTAAAATGTGCTATAATTCTGTAATATCAATGTTTTTGGTCTTTTATTATATACAGTAGATCACGCACATAATCGGACAAGGAGTGCTCCATGTTTTGAACATGTTTATTTGTATTAAATTATGTCTTTTTTTCAAAATTTACATGGAGCTTTTAGATAATAAACTTACCTTTCAAGTGATTGAAAGGCAAGCTTCATTATTATAAAAAAAGAAAACTAGCAACATCTCAAACGAATAATCGGGCACATAGACCAATCGGCAGATATTAGCTATATAACATTACTTTCTCCCTGGAATTATTTGTTATTGGTAGGTACAAGTTTGCATAAGTCGAAATTTAAAAGCGTTATTCACGTTTTTTCTTCGAAAGGAAAAAATATGGAAGCAATGGGTGTCGGTGACAAAACAAACAACTCTTGAAATACGCCACCTGATAATAACGCTACATGGAAGGGACAAAACTGTCCGAACCATCGGAACAATTGCTTCTGAAAACTACTCTACTATTTAGACATTCTAGAACGTTATAAATAAAAATTTTCAAATTCAAAATGAGAGCAGAACTGGTTAAGGGAAAAACATCGACGATCATCATGAGCGGTGTATTCTAAAAAGGATTTAATAAAAATGTTTCTTAACGACAAATGGATGTTTGTGCAGAAACGGTTGAAAATTTTCTAGGAAAATATGATTTCCATGACATAGTAACTGGCAAAACGCCTTACATCATTACGTAAAAAAGTTCCAAGGCTTTAACTCCGTAAAGAATATTTCAACAAGAATATTGATTTTTGCAAAACGGTAAATACCGGAAACTTTTATAATTCAAATCATTTTTAACCTTTTCTAAGATAATGCAGGTATCGTTTGCTCTATTGAATCTGATGGTAAAACATACATATGGCGGAATATACATAATATCTGGGCCGCTATCAAGCGAGGTGGAGTGTCAGTGATGATGTGGGGGCGTTTTCCCAGCGCTGGAAGATGGAATATTTATTTCATAAACGAAGGAGCTGAATATATTATTTAAATTCGCCTTCTATCTGAACGATGATCCGGGTCACATTTGTGATGTTGCTGAATTGTGTGTCATCTATAACTGCCCGAAATTTTTGAAAAACAGATGTGACATTATTGAACACGTTGGGGAAGAACTGGTACGAAAATTAGAGAAATCAAGATACAAAAATATAAAGAAGGTTAAGGAGGTTATTAACCAGGATTGGAAGGTCTATCAATTGGAATAATATTTCTCCAAAATTTGGTGAAAGTCTCGTTTGCTCGATACTCCGACGCTCAGAAGTAGTGACAAAAACAAAAGGAAATTCTTCAAAATATTGAGATTTTGTTTTTGAAACGTTTGTGCGGTTATTTGTTTGGCTTAAATTTATGCTTATGTTTTGTTGTCAAGCTTGTGGCGCAGCAGGGTTAACAACATTCAAAATTTATTTCGAAATTTATTTCGAATGTTGTTAATTCGATTGACAGTGGCCACGATCGGTGTTCTTCGTGGCAGAGCAGGCCATGATGAAATCATAAATTCCAAAAAAAAAAATAATTTTTTTTTTTGAAAGTCAGTGCAGTATTCTTTAATTTAAGCATGAAGATTAATTTATATTTTCATCTTTTTAAGTTTTAAAAATATAAAAAGATTTAAAGAAGAAGTCTATAAATAAAATAAATAAAATTTGAGTGAAAAGCTGTTCTCAGAAGCGTTTCAGATCGTTATCGATTATTCCCGCATTTCTTTCGTTTGCCATTTTCAACCTGCATTTACCTTGGAACGGATTTGGCATCGACTTTCGATCAGTTTTGGTGCTTATAGCCGATTAAAAGTACATAATTCTGTGGGAAAGGAAATCGAGACCGCAGATCTGAGAAGTCGGCCATTAATAGGCTGAAAACCCTTTCAAGAGCCTACAGGCGCGTGACAAGCAGTCCCAAAGGAGCTCAAGGAGCAATTCGTCGTTGACATCACCCATCCACGGCAGTAGTGTGTTCGTCGTTTGTCCTTTTTGTGAAGACGTTTTTACTACACGGTGTAAGCGATCTCAAGCTTCCCGTCCGAAAACGTGAAGGATTTGCGGACGTTCTTGGCATGCTAAACTTATATCGTCGTTTCCTGCACAAGGCATTTTCTCAACAAGATGCACCCATGTGGGCTAATTCCCCGCTCTATCAAGCGGTTCCACTCCACTTCGACATAGTAGGACCTTTGCGAGGCGTGCACGGTTACAAGTATTGCCTTACAATCATCGACTGGTTTACGCGGTGGCCTGAGGCAATACCTCTGAAGGACATTACGGCACAATCTTTTGCCGAAGTCCTCTGTCGAGAGTGGATCCCTCGCTTTAGCGTCCCTGCAGTGGTCATCACCGACCAGGAAATGCAATTTGAGTCCACCCTTTTCTCGGAGTTAGGCAGACTCCTGGGTTTCAACCGCCAGCGGACTACGGTATACCACCCACAATTCAATGGGATGCTAGAACGTTGGCACCGGACGCTGAAAGCCGCCATTATGGCCCGCGACCATCCATCCTGGACTCAAATCTTGTCTCTCGTCCTACTCGGCCTACGAACAACCCGCCGAGAGAAATTTGCTGCCAGCTCTGCGAAGCTGGTATACGGGGAAACACAAGGCTCCGAAGTGATCCGGTCTTTGACAAGAGATCGGGTCTCACAGATTCGGGATTGCTGCGTCTGCTGAAAGACAACTTTCGCCACATGAAAGCCACACCTCCCACATGACACTCGTCCGCACCTGTCTGTGCGCCCAGGGGGCTGGACATGTGTACGCACGTCCTGCTCAGGACGGATGCTGTCCGAAAGCTTTTGTAGCCTCCATACGAAGGCCCGTATCGTGTTCTCGAGCGTGGAGAGCATTTATTCCAGCTCGAGATCGGGGGACAGAAAAAGGCTGCCTCTTTATCCAGGCTGAAGCCCGTTTGTGCTCCTAATTATCGTCGCGTTCGCTTCGCTGTATGATGGGAACGCAGTTCTGGAGTGGGTCGCTCAAACCCCTAGGTTTCATTTCGGGGCGGAGTGATGCGGCGCAGCGGGGTTATATTCGAATGTTGTTAATTCGATTGACAGTGGCCACCATCGGTGTTCTCCGTGGCAGAGCAGACCATAATAAAATTATAAATTGCAAAAAAAAAATAAATTGTTTTTTGAAAGTCAGCGCAGAATTGGAGTTGTACAGATAGACATCTATTCCTATTATTCTTTAATTTAAGCATGAAGATTAATTTGAAGATTTAAAAAAGAAGTCTAGAGATTTCTTTAAGCTTTTTACACGGATATTTAATAAAATATGTTATGTATACACTTATCTTGAAAGGTCTGTTCATTATCTAAAAGAGAAATATACATTTTGAAGAAAAAAAAAAATTGATAAATAAGTACGAAAAGACATGTTCAAAGCATGAATCACTGTTTGTCCGATTATACGCAACTGGATGTATCCACAAAGGGGTATTGAAGGTTCCGACAAACTTCTACCAATCCATCTAGTTAGACCAATTCAACTAGATGGATTGGTAGAAGTCCATCAGCATAGAAGAGGCGTGTACAAACCTATGTATTTATGCGTGTCGAACAGGTAGTTTTGAACCTTTTCTCATGATGGTATGCCTTTCATGTTATTTTTCTCAGTAATATATTTTTTTTTCGTCACGAATATTTCATCCTGGAACTTCACATTATGGTCAAGGGGGCCTCAGCACCTCTTTAATCTGCAAATGTTTCAAAAACTTTTATCCTTAGGAATTAAACTCGTTGGCTACCAACCATTTTTAAGGTTTTGTTTGCAAAACAAAACTTTATTAAAATCGGTTCAATGTCTGTCTGTCTGTCTATCCGTCAGTCTGTCTGTCACACGCACGTTTCTCAGAAACGACTATACCGATTAGCACGAAATTTGGTGAGAAGGTGGGAATTGTGGACCCCCAGACATGCAGTGAGTGATATCCTTCTACGTTGAGATTTAGGGGGGTCCCCATACATGTAAAAAGCTAGTCTTAGTTTTGAGATTTATTAGAAAGGCGGGGAGTGGGAGGGGTCGAAAGTGATGACTTCTTTAGCGGACCCATTCTCAGAAACTACCCAACCGAAAAATCTGAAAAAATAACGAAGCTGCCTCTATATGGTGCTCAGGCCTCCAAATACACAATAATAGTATATTACAATAGTTTTGGGGAAATTGAGTAACACTCCCCTTAAGTTTATCCTAGAATTATAAAAGTTGGTAGTACTATAAAATATGATATGACGCATATTATTCTCAAGTTTGATGAAAATCATACTATTAGTAACAAAGTTACAGTAGCTCAAAGTTGACTTTATCGTGTAAATTTACTGCAACCGAATATCAATATCACACTAAAGTGGATAGTCAGACATGCCAAATGCATATACATAACGGGCTACATACAAATGGCATAGTTCAACATTTAAATATACTCACAGAAGAAGCAAACAAAACCTTTCATACCTGAAAAGCCCAACTTCCGGTTTCCCGACTTGTCTTCTTTCTAATTGGTCATGTTTCTACCCTGCTCATATGGTGTCTTCAGTCCGCTTTTCAGAACCGATAAATACTTTACCATTGGCTTCCTAACAACATTTCAACTGATGTAATCGTGTAGTTTACGCACCATGAGCAACGAAATCCGTCCTTTCGAATATGCATGTGACACTGTCGGTTTCCACATAGACGCACAATTCCTTATCCGACGTTCAGATTCAAAGAAAGTTGATTGTGTTTTCAATGTGCGTCGATCTGGGAATGGAATGTGAGACCGCATGTCAATGGCAATCAACCTAAAAACACGACGCGAAAGGATAAATGGTCTCTAATCGCACTGAAACCTACAGTTAATGATTGCGAGCTAGAATGTTTAAATTGATCTAGATATGTAGCAATTTCACACAGAGCGAGTGCAAAGTCTACAAAAATTTCTATTACTATGGGGAGAGTCAAAGAATATGTAACCCTCATAATGAAGTGGAAACCAGCGAACTAGAAGCAACACTATGATACTTTACACCTTACGCCAGGATAATTGGGATCGGAATATTAGGGAAACTAACCTTTGGAACTGACGACGGTATCTGGTAAGTTGGAAATTAGACATTGGCCATTTCGACTATGAATGAAATGCGTCTTTCTCATTTAGTAATCTTCATTTCAGTATTCCCAATACTCCTTGTATGCAAACTTTTTCCACAGTGGAAGAATACACGCTCTGGGTCCTTTGGGGCTCCATCGCAGTTTCGACAATAACAAGAAGTATCCAGTTTAACCCTAAAGGCACCGACGATATTGTCCATGCCCTCATGTCCATGGCTTCCCAATACTGAAGCTGTAAATTAGAGGTAGATATACGAGTATAGTACCGATACAGTTGGGAGTCAGTCAAAAAGTTTAAGACGGCTCTCGTCTTCAAACGTGCTGGCGGTGATAACTTCAACCACTTGGGTGACGGATCTAGCTGGCGTGTGATTCTAATAAACCAAATCAGCGAAATTAGCCTTTGACTCTATTATAGTCGTACACACGCAACGTACATTCAACATACAAAGAGTAAAGATCACTCCGGTTACCATTAATGGAGCTCGACGTGATTCTTTCGACGTGGAAATTACTACATGAGAGGTTCATGAATTATTCTACATTATAGCTATCATGGTTATTTGTTTCTACAACCGACATCTTGGATCTAGCGGCACGGGTCGGGCAGGAGAATATTACCATTTTAGGTGTTCCTATCAATAAAGAAGTTAAAAAATTGTGAAAGGAGATTGGCTACCTGACAATTCATCTAGAAAAGTGTTTAAGACGGTTGCAGGTATAATCGAGTATTAACGATAGGCTGACAGCTGAAATTCTTGAGTTCCTGCAGGTTGCTGGTACTTCAGCAGCATCCATGGGAATCAAAATAGTTATCAACGAAAGTTGGGGTTATAAACTGATGATTTTTTTGTAGGCACATTGCACGAAACTATCCAACCAAAAACTCGGACAAAAAAAACGGAGCTCTTGGAATGACATATTCTCAGCAGAACAATTTTGTATAGCTTAACGTATACGCAATGTTGATTTGCATAGTTTACAAGACTTTAACTACTTTTGAATTTATCTTCTTCTTCTGATTTGGAGCGTTGATGAAACAATTCCACACGACCATTTATAAATGTTTTATCTTTGAATTCTTCATTATAGAATTCGCTGCTATTTCTCCTTAATAACTGGTTAATTGTTGCTATACATGTAGAAGCATTTTCCGACTTCTGTTCTTGATGATGAACCTGGAGTGGAAATTCGTGTCTGCCTTTAAGCCGGATGATATATTTTTTTTTCTTCAAGGGTTTTCTGAGAGAACTACAGGTATTAGTTGCTTTCTTCCTTGTGCCGGGCGGTTCACAATCTGCTTGGCAAATCTTGTGCAGGTAAGACTGAAGCTGGAAAAGGATGTAATTAATCTCATTATGCTTTCGGTTCAATCACTAATGCAAGTTGTGGATCAGCAACGTAGTTCATCTGCCTCTTCACTCATTTTGCCAACAGAATTGCCAGTCATTTTGTGTGTCCTGTTGTTTTTCATGAGCAGCCACCTCCCTTACGCTTGTATATAGCTTAATGATCCCTAGCAAGGCATCAACGGGTTCACTTTCACAGCCGAATCTGAGGCAACCCGATAGACAGATCCCACCCGAAAAATTTCCGTCTTCATTTTCAAAAGAAACTTGCGATATACCTCCTTGCCCGGAGCATCAGCCCATATGTTCACGTCATAGTAGTACGGATACCAGGGCAATCATGAGAAAACGCCTCCTGGTATATGTTCAAACTTAAGGCCAATACTTCAATTGCAGTCTTATTTGATGCTGCTTCTTTGTTATCATAGATATTTTCCAGATAGACTTTCCGGGCAGCATCATCCTCATCCGCGCGGATTAGATGATCCGCCCACCGCAACCTGATTTTATCTACAACCAGACGGTTGTAGGGTATTTCTAAGATTTCATCGTTATAGAGGCTGCGGAATCGCCCATCCTCATATAGGGGCCAAAAATTCTTCGGAGGATTCTTCTCTCGAACGCGGCAAAGAGTTCGCAATTTTGTTTGCTAAGAATTCAGGTCTCCGGGGAATACATAAAGACTGGCGAGATTATTGTCTTGTACAGGAGGAGAAGGAGCTTTGACCCTATGGTGAGACGTTTCGAGCGACACAGTCTTTGTAAGCTGAAATAAGCTCTGTTAGCTGCTAACAATCGTGCGCGGATTTCATTATCATAGCTGTTATCGGTTGTGATTTTCGACCCTAGATTGGAGAAATTTTCAACGGTCATAAAGTTATAGTCTCCTGTCTTTACTGTTCTCGTTTGGCCCGTGCGATTTTATGTTATTGGTTCTTTGGTTTTTGGCTTTGACGTTGCTACCATGTACTTCGTCTTGCACATTGGTTAGGATTAATCTAATCAGTCTTATCAATTTTGTCGGGATAGCAAATTCGCTCATGGCCGTGTACAGTTTTACCCTGGTTATGCTGTCATGCAATTGATGTCCACATTCTAACAGTTTTCCATAGTTTACTGCCGAGAGAAATCTGATCTGTTACTGATTTGCCTGGAATGAAGGCGTATGGTGTTATCCTGCCTAGCAAGATAGCGGAGAATATCTTATAGATGGTACATAGCAACGTGATACCTGCATGATATCTTTTTATATATGGGACAGATAATGCCTCTTTGCCAGTCGTTATATATTGATTCGCTGTCCCACACCATGAGCAGAAGTTGATGAACCACTTGGTGTAATTGGTCGCCTCCATATTCAACCAATTCAGCTGTAATTTCATCGGCTCCTGCCGACTTATGATTTTTAAGTCGATAAATTGCACGGACTGTTTCTTCCATACTTGGTGGTGGCAGTATTTGTTCGTTGTCTTCCATTGGCGGGAAGTCCAACCTACCGGCTTCATCCTGCTCACTTGTTGACAAAACTTTCGCGCCTGGTGCGGTTGCTCCCTGTACTTTTCTAGATCAGAGATCTCCTGGTTGCCGTAGGCTTCCTTTTTCGTCTGTAAAGCCGCTTCTCTGCTCGCCGGAGTTCGTAATAAGTCTCTGCGCGTGCCCGCGCCCTTTGAGAATGCAATATTACTCGGCATGCAGCATTCTTCCGTTCTATTGCTAGCTTACATTCATCGTTGAACGAGTCGTTCCGACTTTTCTTGCGACTGGGGTCAAGTATGTTTGTCGCTGTATCAATGATGGCGCCCTTCAGGTGGTTGTGAAGATCATTCGTCGATGGTTCATCTCCAGGACATCTTTGACTGCGGTTATTGCGGTATCCACTTCCCTTTTATTGGTGTTACGCAGGGCCGTGTTATGAATGGCTTCAGTATTCACTATCACCTGACTGTTAGAGGGATTGTAGGTGGCGTTGTAATTCAAGCCCGGACCAGCATGCCAACCTAATAGTGATCCGAATCTTTATTGGCCCTTTTAAATTTTGACAGTCATCACGGCTCAATCAGCACATAATCACTTTCGTTCGTAGTCCTGTTGCGCCCCTCCCCGCGTTTTCTGTGCAAACCAGGTACTTCTAACAACCATTACGTGTGATATTGCTAACTGAATAATTCGCAGTCCGTTATTATTGGTATCCCTATGTAAGCTGTGGGTGCCGATGTATTGCCTGAGTACGGGATCCATCCCTTCTTGATTGTTAGAATTTGCAAGAATGATTTCGATATTATACTTGGGACAGGCTTCGAGAGTCCGTTCAACTGCCACATAGAAGCTATCCTTCTGCCAGTTTGCAGTTTCCTCTGTAGGGGCGTGAACGTTAATGAGATTTATATTTCTAAATTTGCGTGGGAAACAGAGAATGCATAGTCTTTCGCTTATATTTTCAAAGCCAATAACAGCGGGTTTCGTTTTTTGGCTGACTAAGAACCCTGTAATATATGGTGTAGTGGCTCTTCTCCAGAAAATCGGTCCCTGTTCAGTGCATCTCTTGCTACGCTGTTACATCAGCGTTATATTGAGATAGGGTATCGAATAGCTGCTCGGGAGCATTCGTTCTGTACTAATACACGTAAAGTTGCCGTGTAATATTTGTTTTCGAACAAAATTAAAAATGAAAATTATCTCGGCTTCAAGTCACGAAAATTTTCCAATAATCACGATTCTGAATGAAAAACTTAACACTGGGCAAAAAAAGGAAAGCTCTGGCCCATAGCGGACCATGCCGCTAGGCTCAGCATATCCTACAACTCGCATTGCCGAAGCTGCCGAGAAGGAAGGGAAACCCTGCACTTTCTCTGTGATTGCCCAGCTCTGGCTAGAGTCAGGCTGCGGACACTGGGTAAACTAGGACCTCAGAGAGATTTCTAGCTGCAAGGTGGGACAGCTGTTTTTTTTCGTGAATGCTACGGGCTAGCTCTGAAGATCCGAGCCGGCTGAACTCTGCCTTCCTGTTCCCATAACAACACTCACGGTCTTAGGAGTTTGTGGCATCAAAACCGCGCACCAAAGCGCTAATGGGGCTCCTCGGAGCGACCACTGATACCTACCCAGATAAGAGTCGCATCTCTCTTACCGGATTATCAAAGATTTACGCAACAGAAGACCTCATGATGTACCAAAAATCTCAAAAAGCTCCATATCATCTTGTAAGATTGTATCATCTTGCATAATCCCTATCCCTATATATCCAACTATAATAGTAAACTACGGCTAGTCAGAATGCTCACAGTACTTTGCTGTTTGTCGACAACATAAACTTTGCAGTTTTTTTCTTAGTTCTGATGGGAAGAATTTGGTGTGTGGCATGCACGCTTTGCCTCGTGTCCTTATGGAAAGTTTGTTTCAAATTCCTGATATTTCCACTGCTTCTAATTTTCAAATTCACCCAGTTCCAATCCCAGCATAGGAGAACTCCCTTTTGCTAAAACATCCAAAGTTTCATTTTCCAGTACGCCGCAGTAACCAGGTGTTCAGAGTAGTTCCACCGTGATGTATCCGCATATACAGTTCAAATGAGGTCTACATTGCTAAAAGATTTTTGAGGTGATCAAAGCACTATTCAGTGAAAGAAGAATGTATATCCTAAAGGAAAAGCCCACTTATCGTTTCTATTTCAGAAAGTTACCACTACTCCAAGACCTTATTTTTTTTTTGAACGATTGAGATAGAATACCGTATATTCTGCCCCGTATTCTTCTGGTTTCTCTCAGTTTTCTCTGCGCTTCAGGCTAACTTCATATTCCCTACCAAATATATTGGATTCGAGAGTCATAGAGCATTACAAGGACTGTTCTTTCATTTCTTTTAGTGTTACTTCCATTGTTCTGTGTTTGCCATATACATTAAGGTATTGCCCAATGGGCTACTTTCATTGCAGTGTTCTGAATATACGATATGCATATAGAGGCTGTAAATTGAATAGTGGTCTAATGTCGCAACAAATATCGACACTATCACAATTCTGATGGTGGAGCAAAGGTCCGTTTGCATAGCCATCATTTGTGTTTAAATGCCTGTTCCAAAGAAGCTTCTTTGGATAGTTGAAAAGTTATTCTCTTCATCTTTTGAAAAATGGAACTATTCATTTTTTTTCTATTTGTTGATAATAATATGGTGGCGGACATAAATTATCAATACAGTCTTTCCATTCGTATAAGCTCAGACGTGTACAGACAGATTTAGAAATTCACTAAATAGTAAGTCGACTATAATATTCCATAGGACTAGTGATAGCAGAAATGCTTGCGGGTATCCTTTTGTTGCTCTTGTTGTCAGGCCGCGATCAACACCTACTTCAGCACATAGTAATCTTTGCGTTAGCAAAGCATCAATCAAGCATCAATTAAGGGGACGTGACGGTTTCAACTTCTTTTAAAAAAAATTTTATTACTGATTTTGATTGAAAATACATCTGAAAATATGTGTTAAGAATATGAAAGTCATATTCAATTTTAACAAGTCGGGAAACTGGAAGCTAGACGCTTCAGGTATCAAAGGTTTTGTGTATTCCTTTTATAAAGAGATTTGAGTGTGCATTTGTCTCGTTAGTATGTAGCACGTAATATATGCATATATTATGTTAAGTGATATTGACATTCACAGTGTTGAATTTTCAGAGAAGCAACAGCTTTGACCAAGTATAACTTTGTTAGTAATAGTACGATTTTCACCAAATTTGGTAGGATTATGCTCTATGCTAGCCTACATTACTGTAAAATGTCGTGATTCTAGTGTGAACTTAAGGGGGGTTTTCCCCTCAATTACTGAAAATTATTATAATGTACTGTTATTAACTTTATTTGAACAGGTATCCGTAAGAAGGGTATTTTGGAGCCTAGGCAGCATATAGTGACAGCTCCTGATTTTTTTCAGATTTTTCAGTTGGGTGGTTTCTGAGAATGGGTTCATCAAAAAATGATCCCTGTCAACCCCCGGACTCCCTACCTACCTTACCAACAAATGTCAAAAGGAAGACCGGCTTCGAAAAGGGTTGATCGTGACCTTTAATTTAATACCCACATATATATATTTGATGAAAAAAAAACACCCCCCCCTTTTGATGTATGGGGACATGTGTTTACACAAAACCTTAAAAATAAATTTTGTTATTTTTCGGCGAACATTTTCATTCTATAAAGAATTTTATGCTGATTAAAGAACGGTTTTTTTAGACGTTTCAGTGACCCGAAATCGAAATCATCCACGCCGCAGGTTTTGACGTTTTATTAAAAAATCTGTAGTTAACAAAAAGCAGCCCAAAAAATTTCAAAAATCCGTTTTTATTATATTTAAACTTTAACATCATAACATCTATGCAAAATTTCATCAAAATATTTGCCCTTTTTGTTAAAAAATAAAGTATTTGAAAAAAGTAGAAAAATCAAAATTTGAACCCGTCCCGTCTCCTTAAGGTTCGACTACATATGCTCTACGTGACGCGACACTTCATTCAGCACAACTGCCGCGACGCGACATGCCTATGTTGCTCTAGCGCGGTAGCCAACTACAAATTTGGGTCCTACATCTTGAAAACTAAGGAAAGAAGGACAGTCGCAGAGAACTTTCTGCGCTGGTAATCAAGTTGCTTTCCATTCAACGGGTGCGAAAATATCCTCTTTTCTCGAATATAATGCTCAACAAGTCTCTCGAGAAATTTCATCTAAAATTCTTTGGGTTTGAATATTAATCCTTCCCATACTTTGTCATGGAGATTACTTTAATCTTTTGTGAAAAGGTGGGCAACTAGCCCTGGGCAAGACATAATAAAAAAAATATTTCCTAGAAATCACCCTAGGTGCTTTACACCCTCCTTTAACATCGTTGGATAGATGCCATTCATACCAGGTGCTTTGAGAATGCCCAAAGGATTACAGGTAACCACTGCTTTCGTAGCGTTCCCGTCCTTTGTAGCACTTTCGTGTTGAAAGGTTTCAAAAAACGCTACTGACTCAACTGTAGAGTTTGCAAAAGTGACATCCTATTTGCTAAACGAGGTACAGTTTGGCAGGCATATCTCTTACATTCTTGCATGTTTCCTTTGTTCAGTATAGGTCATTTACATAACCTATTTTGTCATGAATCAACCAACAACATCAAACCGCACTGGTCAAACACAAACACGAAGAAGAATAAGGATAGGAGAATACAACTTTGAGACCGTTGACAATTTCTCCTATCTACGGTCGAAAATCACAACCGATAACAACTACGATGATGAAATCCGCGCACGGTTGTTGTCAGCCAACAGAGCCTATTTCAGCTTACAAAGACTGTTCCGCTCGAAACGTCTCACCATAGGGTCAAAGCTCTTACTGTACAAGACAGTCCTCATACATTCCTCGGAAACTTGGGTTCTTAGCAAGAAAAATTGCGAACTCTTGGCCGCGTTCGAGAGAAGAATCCTCCGTAGTATTTTTGGCCCCCTACACGACCGCCAGAATTAATAGCTGGAGTCACTTTAAGGAATGTCACAAAAACTTTGATTTTTAAACGTTAGCTTTGGTTCAAGCTTCAACTTTTTTGTCCGGAGGCACTTCATAGGTGGTCATTTCTCCTTGTGACATTTTACCACCCTTAGAGAAAACTACTACGACAGCAGTCAAAAACGAAGTTGCTGCTTGTCATACCTCTTCCTTTTTCCTACCTTCCTGTTAGCACTCCTATAAGAGGGAATTTCACTGAAACTTCTTTCGATGATTGATTATCTACCCACACACCGGTATCAGTCCTTGTAATCGTTATCGTACCACGGCAGAGTGGTGTCCGATTTAAGTTAGTGTAGGGTGGATTTTGAGAATGAGTGCTCTATTGCTAACAGCATTTCACCTTTCATGCCCTTATACTTCAGCGATTCTTAACGGTTCGTTTACGATACGGGGAGTGGCACTCCCGCGGTGCCTGAGCAAGTAGTCCTAGGTAGTAGCCCCGAGAAAGTTTCTTGGTGAAGAGCGAATTGCCAATGACAGATACGTGCTGAGACATACTGGGAACCCCGGAGCCGTTGACAATTTCTTGTCGACGTCGACGGGAGGAGCTTAGGTCTGCCAAATGAGTAGTTGTGGCGTATATAACGGATAGTGTGTATTGAACCGGTATTAGTAGGTCGCGTTGCCCGAGCAACCGCTGACCGTCCTTGATTTCCGGGATCAGTTAAGCGTAAGTTTGGCCTCAGGTAACTGGGATAAGGACTTTACTCCCGATGGTATATGCGTTCCTGACTATTGCAGCCCGCTCCCTCGGGCTGCGTTTTTACACAGCACAAAAAATTCGCCACTCATCGTAGCTCCCAGCGAAGAACGCAGCAAGAGGCGAAACATCCTACAAGATATTGGGATGCGCAAGCAGAGAAGAGGACTCGCAAAGTGATGCGCCGCCTGGGATGGAAACGGCAATCCAGACAGTACCACGCAGTGCTGTTGTTGCAGAAAGAGGCGCAGTGGAAACTGCTGAAACCAAATGGCTTCGAATATAAGCCGAGTTGGAGCACTGTTAATTATTCTCGCGAAAGCGGAAGAGTAAATGCTTATCAAGAAATGCGAGGCACTTCTTTCAATTTCTTCAGAAAAACGTCAGCAAAGGCATGAAAAACGGGCTGATGGAGCTAGGGGAGCTCCTGGATAGAATTTCATATTACAGGCGGACATGGAGAGTAACAGAAAATGCGCGATAAGCAAAAACTACCGCGCTCCCCGTTGATAATACTGTAAATGACAAATTGATCGTTGAGCGAGCTGGGGAAAAATCGAAACGAGGAAGAGCCATTTCAAGGAGACTTCGTGCTACTCTCCAGGGTTCAAAAGGAGAAGGCGAAGAGGGACATGAGACAATAAAGACCTCTGCTTAAAATTAAAGGGGACGCGAAGGACAGTGCACCAAAAGAAAAGGTGGGGAGACGAAAGAAGTTGTGACCGCCAGTTCTGCGGACGTAAGTCAAGACCTTTGAGGAAACCCTCAGTGAAATCCGCTATAGGATCAAGCCCGAAGATAACGGAGAGGAAGTCCCTTCCATTCGGAAAACGAAGGGTTGTGGAATCCTAGTTGAATTAGGCCCGGGAACAACAGAACTGTTAAGGAATATTTGGGGAGAAAGCTTCGGTTTCTATCCTAGAACCCACATGCTCTCTGAAAATCGTTGACTATCTCACTGAAAAGAACAATGGCCTTTTCTACCATCAAGTGCAAATGCCCGGAGGCAACAAATGTCTGGACTAGTCCTAACTCTGCGGACTCCTGAGGCCAGAAACTCGCTGTGGTGGAGCTTGCCGCACACTGCGGGTTCGGAGCACTATCCAGTCTTCGGGACAGAACTGGAAAGATGATCCGATTCTAGAGATCAATATGCGCAATTGTGCAACTGCTCACGAGTTGCTAGCGCAGTTCGCTGCGGAGATCAAAGCTGTGTTCATCAGCGAACAGTACCGAAACAAGAGCCCAGCTTCATGGCACACGGCCATATCAGCTGCCGCTACTTTCTGCGTTCGGGACGGCGTCCATCTTAGGGTTCTTGCTCAAGGCCGAGTCGATGGCTTTGTCTTCGATTCGATGTTTAGGGGTGATGTTTTTCAGTGTCTATCTAACACCGAATGAGACGCTGCCCGACTTTCGACGCATTCTTGATGCTCTGAGCTCTTGGACACTGAGGGCGGATCCTGGCCGGGGATGACTTCAACGCCAAGACACTTAAATGGAACATGCCTCGACCATATTTCAGAGGAAAACGAATTTTCGAAATAGCGGAGAGAACAAGACTTGCAGTTTTAAACACCGGATCCCCCAACGTTCCGATGCCAAGGCTGCAAGGGAGACATGTAACCTTCGCGCCGGAATCATTAGTGTCTCTGGTGGATGCGTGGCGAATTCTGGAAGACTTCTCGGCAGCGAGTATCAATATATTGCCTTTGAAATGGTTGACACAAACTCTCGGTGTACGACAATACAGCGCTCTTTCTGTGTGTGGAACGTTGCGAGGTCACCGTGAGGTTTATCGAAACTCTTGGAGCAGGTGGGGCCGCGTTGAGGGCATTCCTGGGAGTGGTGGCGCTGCAGTTGACATTGCCATAAATTCAATTATGACAGCCAGCGGAGCTCTCATGCCGAGGAGGGCATCGAGATGTGGCAAGCCTTCTATGTATTGATGGACAGCGAAAGATGCTGAGCTCTGGAAAGAGTGTTAAAAACTCAGCCGCTTGACACAAGGTCTGAACGACTGGGGGAAGGCCTGTACCGTAATGACAAAGCAAAATAGGAGACTCCGCGGGGCAACAAATAGGAGCAAAGCTTGTTGCTGGCAGGAACTGGTAGACGAGGTGAATAGAGACTGAGTTACAAACTGGTAACCCGAAAAATCGAGGCTCTGCGGAAACCCTGTTCCCTAAAGGCCGAGCAGATGGACTGTATTGTATGGGCATTATTCCCTGCATACCCCGTATGATGATGTCAGCGAGTGCTAAGGACTATAAAAGAGTTGTAAGAGACGGTCTTCTCTATGAAAAACAGGAAGGCGCAGACCCCAGGAATATTGCTTGGCGTATTCAACGATTGCCTGAACGAGAGTATTTCCTCTTCTTGTTGGAAGGTAGCGAGGCTTGCTGTGGTTAGCAAAGGGAACGGTGGCCCTGAGTTGCCGTCTTCATACCGACCGACTTTGTCTGCTTGACACTGCTGGAAAAGTGCTCATCAGAAGTAGTCTCACTGAAGCGATACGTGCCGCCGGAGACTTATTCCCACGGTAGTTTCACTTTAGAGCAGGGACGAGTCGACCTACCTCTTACGGATATTGGAGGATTATTTGAGGAACCGCGTCCTGCTTTATGAGACGCTAGGGGGTCAGAGGAGGATGGAGGTCACGTCGGTGGTAGTGCAAGGATCCATCCTTGCGCCGGCCCACTGGAACGCTTCCTATGATGGAGAGACATGGCAGAGTCGCGCCTGGTTGCATATTGCTAGACACACAGTCGAACAAGCGCAAAGCGGACTTGCCAGTGGCTGACTACTCATGGAGGAGTTATCCTCATTAAAAAGATAATTCCGATCCTACTTCGCATATCGATAGACGAATCGATAATCGAGTCAAAATCAACGGTTAACCTTGGATTGATGCTAGACTCAAAGATGGACTTTTTCGAGCAAATAAAAACAGCAGCGTTCAAGGCTGTAGCTAGAGCTGGGACCTTAAGTTGACTAATGGCAAATGTGGGGGGTCCTACGTTCAGCAGGCGGCGTCTCTCGATGAGTGTTCAACGCAGCCTATTCTGTTTTACGGCTTAAAGTTATGTACTGACGTTTCCTTGTCCAGGAAGTATATCGTAAGCGGGGGGAGTTTTGTGGGTGGCGTCTCCTTACCACTGTCGCGGAACAGGCCGTGACGGTGATCCCCGTTGCCGTTTTTACTAAGGAGCGTAAAGCCATATACAAGCGCAAGGGAGAAGAGTCAAGGGAGGTGGTTACTCGTGAAGAACGGCAACGAACCCTAGATGAGTGGCAACTCTCTTGGCGATATGCGACTAGAGGCAGTCTAGCTCTGTGACGACGGGGAAGTGTTAGTTGGTAGTACCTCCAAAAAAATCTCCTACCTTCGGAACCTTTGCAAAACTTTGATGTTGGTCCATGGCCCCATAAATTTCGCTTTACTAACATAGATCAATATTTTGACGATCCACATTGTTTCTTTTTTAAGGATACTTGGGAGATGGCTTTGCAGGTTCAGGTCCACGAAAAGCTCATCCAGCTATTTAGAAATTGAATTTTCTTACTTCCTTCCAGCATCATTTTCCCGATCTTTTACCAGTTTTATTTGGTTCTATCAGGAAATAATTTTTCTTTTTTGCCGTTGTTAGCCTTATTGGTGTTTGAAAATACTCCGGAACATTGAACGTGCATATTGTGCAAAATTTACGCACAAGCCGCTGGATTCATGCTTCCAACATCCAAAAACAAAGTTCCGTTTGTGTGGAACATCTCTAATTGCACAATTTCTTTTATATATAGCGCGTCCGACAAAAATGCTATTTATTTTTGTAACAATGTCGACTATATTTAGCGGCATCATGAGCGGCGCATTCCATAGTTCCTATGAAAAGCCAGTAATTCTACTTAAAATTTATGAATATGTCTTATAAGAACCGCCATCAATCAACTACATGCACGCTTTTCATTCGTCAAGAATTATAAAAACGAGAATCAACACAAAATCCTTATATTTGTAAAGACAAAAGACGGCTTCTTGCTTTTTATATTTTCTCGATATATAATGGGAAAAGCAATAAGAAGAAATGATGAGAAACTGCTGAAAAATGCCTCCGGAAAAACCATATAAAATCTCCCATAAATTTACACAATAGTGTAAAATGAAGGATTGAATGTTGTTCGTCTAACACCAGGAGTCCGTCGGTTGACTGTTAGAGATACACACTTTTCATATTTTCCTTCCACATAGATTTTTCTCATTTCGCAAAATGAGCTGGGAAAGTAGGGAAAGCGAGAAAAAACGGAAAGAAAATTTCAGCGCATGGAAACCTTGTCTCAACTGAGTGGATTGTGGGAAAGGCCGAGTCGAAATCGAAGTCGGAAAAATCTCTCTCAACCGGAAAATTTCAGTTGATGAAAAGTGCCCGGTAAAAATGCACGCACAACGTGTTATCGCGAAAAATCGTTTTCGAAAGGCTGAATCGCAAAATCTTCGATAGAGTGGAGTGCTTGTGCTTGGTGGAGTGCACTCTGTACATAGGCCCCACGGGAGAAGGACAACTCATTTCCACGGGATAGGGTTTGAATTTGGCGAGGACACGGGCGGATAGTAGGATAATACCCTATCTAGATACTCATCGCCGATATCGAAGAAGCAGTGTACGTGGATGGCTTTCCAATTTTCCTCCGTGGATATTCTCGTTATTTTGTGCGTTCCTAGTTTCGCTGTGAATTGAAAATAACTTTCTAGTGGGCATGCAAAAGCCGCAAGATAACAGAATTAGCAGTAATACTCGTAATACATAGAAATATATACTGAACTTGTAAATAAACTAGACTTGTAAGATCGATCCTCCGTGGAGATCAGCCGAAGGAAGGAGTTCCGAGTTTTACGCGTCAACGTTGGAGTTATTTTCCGGGGTCGGTGGAGCTCATTCAGAACTGAGTTGAGACGTCTTCATAAGAAACCGGTCAAAAATAGTTTGACAGGAATATCGGACCATTCGTGTCTTTTCTGATTTCTTCTATTTAAAGATCGTTTCGGGCACTTTTCACATAATTTCGGAATTTTGTCAAGTAGTTTTCCGCTAGTGCTTAACGTTATTCCTTCTTGGCGTTTGGGGATTCAACTTTTCCGGTAAATTCGCGAGTAGGCAACGAATAATGCGTCCGTGTTCTTTGTGAAGCACAATACTGGGTCCCCACGACGAATGCAGTTTTTCCTGTCTCATGCAGAATCCAGTGTAATGTTCGAGATTTCTTCCTTTACCTAAGATAAATCATTTATAGAAGTTGTATCTACACATCCGTTTCGTGTTTTGACAGTGAAAATTAATCGTCGCAGAAGTGAATGTGGAATGAAAAGCAAAAAATAAATGAAGAAAGAAAGCACATGTGAAAAAGAAAAGAATTAGCGAAATTAATTCAATTAGAACTGTTGTGGGAAAGGTCTTGTATGGAAATTATATAAGCAGATAGAGTAATATCAAGAAGGGAGAATGTAGTAGACAAGAAGAGGAAACAAGAGAAAGAATTCGTGCAGGAAGAACAGTGCAATGTAAATAGAGACCACATGCATCGACGTGAGATATGAAGTGAAAATGTTAATCAAATAAAGAAAATATAACCCGTTTTAGTTGTGAATAAAAAATATTAGTTATTAGTGTAGGCTAAATTGATAGTGTGTAAACTGGAGTCTTCAGGCTGCTCTGTTAGATAGACTAGTGCCACTTAGGAAATGTCCTAGAAGGTCGAGAAGTAGTGCTAAGTTGTACATAAGGAAATTGTCGTTTAAAAGTTTGAGTGAGTACCCAGTGTGCAGTGAAAAACGTGACGCAGTCTAAAAAGTGTTTTTGTTTTGGATATACAAACACGAAAATAATAGACTTTGTGGTGAGTAATAATGACAGCTAAAGTATTCATTTGGTTAACATTTTCTCCATACTTGGTCAATGGTGTTGTAGAAAAGTTGTAAGAGTCATAAATAGTCACAAGATGCATAGTGTCATGGAAAGGACATCCATCCTGTAAGATTTTCCAGCGAGTTCTAAGTTAAATTGCATGCTCTGACCACAATTTTACTAAGAAAAATGTATGTTACCAAGTGAGAAATTATTTGGAGACATTTAAGAATCATTCATGTTTGGTGGCACCCTTTAATAAAGTCCAACCGCGTTAAACTTGCGCTCTGAAGGGGTCCAGAAATGTTACCAGAACCATTATTAAATGAGTTCAGTCAATTCTGTGTGTGTGTATAGTTTGCAGCGAGTCTTACTGGACCCTTAGAAGCTCCAAATAAGGGCAATCAATTTTTGGGCCGGAATGGTCTTCATGAAGTTTCCATTCGAAGAAAATCCTGATACTGCCGGTCTCCGAACTGCTATAAGCGCTCATACGTTAAGGATATATTTATACAGACGCTTTGTGTTTTTGTTGAACTAAATTATTACAGCCAACCCCCGCTTCCTGAGCGCTGTAAAGAATAAAGGTTTTCTGAATTATATGCACAGTTTCAAGAGCAGCGGATAACTTACATATGTTATTAGTTCTTATATCTCGTTTATGATTGTTTTCTTAAATCGGGCAACTCCTTGGAGAATCATCATCGCATCACCTTGGAGAATTCCCATTCGGAACATATGCACAGCTGTTGAGAGCAGCATTAGTCAATGATACAGTACTGGTTCCGATCCGGGTGTGGTGGAAATTGAACCCTCTTTTGTGAAAACATCTGAGATCGAATTGGTGGGCCTTCGTGCAAAACCGGGATGCTCGGAGTTCCTTATTAAGTCAAGCCTAGACCGGATTCCGGTTGTTGCGCCGTTGATGATGATGATGATCCGAGATTTAATTTCCGTCTATACCACAATGACCGGGCACCTAAAGTAGTTCCATTGATTTGAATCAGAAACAGAGTTCAATCGATTTCTACATTCCTGAACGATTCCTGAACCATCAAAAGACTGCTCAACGTTCTCAATGAAGCTTGAATATCGCTACAGATTGCGATGCACCTGCACTTCAACTACTCATCAATCATCCAGGTTGCTGCCCTTAGGATCGCATACACTCCAGCTTGAAACACCGTTGCATATTGTCCGAAGAGAAAGCCCACTTCTCGTTTTTATTTCTGAGAGAACCTAGTTTTGTTTTTGAGCCATCGGTGTAAAAGACGTCAGTATATCCTGTTAGGCATTCTTATGCTTCATGTCAGTTTACCCTTCGTTTCAAGATAGCTTCATATCTTCTATCAAACAGATGTACGGGGAACCGAGAATCAGAAGGCATTGCGAAAACCGGATCCAGTTCTCACAATAACGCTTCCAATACTTTGTGCCCTTCCACTTCCATTTTTTCACCATAGATCTAATCGAATTAGTCTAAGAGCTGCTCTCATTTCAGTGCCGTGAATAAACAAATCCAAGGGCTGCATTTACAGTTGCGCCGGATGTCGTTCTCATGGTACCGGTAATATCCAGGCACACAGTTCTTTGGCGTGTCGCTAGTTTACAGTGAAAGCTCTTTTGTTTCACCTTAACCCACCACACTCTGGATGGACAAGTAACATCCGCCTAATGATAGCAACATATATCCACATTACTACCTGAGGCCTAAGTCCCCATGTCGAGGCAAAGGTCCGCCTACTCAACCAATAAGCTGTGAGAGCTCGTTTCATCTTTACATTTACATGCTTCTTGTCTTCTGAAGCTTCTTGTCTAGAATAACTCCCAGATATTCCAATTCTACGGGGAGTTGAAGCATTGTACCACTCATCCGCAGTGCGCATAGTAGTGAAGCGATCAGCATACTCCACGGAAGTGACAATAGCACAGGTTGCATTCGAAATTTATTTCAAATGTTGCGAATGTGAGCGGTCAGATGACGCCACCGGCGCTCTCCACACATTTTTAGAACTCGCCAAAGGAGTAGACAGCGGGCAAAAATAGTGCCATGAGTTGGTGGCAGAATGACAGGAAAAAAATAATTGCTTATCTTCTGCCTTGAGTTTGTTAACCGCAGCCGGCACGCCAGGATTTCTAATTTTGAGGTAGGACTTGTGAAAACTTTATTGTATTTTCAATTCGACTTGTTGAAACTTAAGTGTAAGCGATAAAACGTATTTATAAAGTTGGAAAAGAGGCATTTTATTCTATGTGGCAGCTTTTCAAGAGGACGATTACAGGGTTCTTTTAGCTTAGCTCTTGCTAGGTTTGGTAGTGTGCTTGTTTATGACCTACCGCTTTTGCCTTAGTTTGGCGAAGCGTCTTTCAGAAGTTGCGGGATTTTATATTCAATGGTATCTTGTGAAACTAAGGTACTAGCAGTGTGATAGTTTCTAGGAATGTCATGAAACTAAAAGTGCAACCCTATATCCCCATTTCGGATGCATCCACGGCACCTTAAGCTACTGGTCCAATGTAACATCTTTGTCTGTATTACCACAAGATGCCATTCGTTGTCTTTTATAGTCGGCCAACACTCAGGAACATACATAGAGGGCGTCAGGGCGGACGGCCTTGCGGTAATTTTATATCTGAGACGTTCGTTGATGTGCCGATCACAAAGAACGCCAATAGTGGATTGCCATATCATCCAAATTGCATGTGATGCATGATGCAACATTGTTCAGGTCTAGTAAAGGTCACTTACAGTCATAGTGCCTGTTTCAAAATTCTGTTTGATTCAAATTCGAATTCGGATTTATTATGAGCCCCCAGAGAAACATCTGCCTAAAGTAGCTTGGCAGTGTCCATAATAAGAACAAAGAGGAGTGGCGGGAGGGCGAGGTACGAAACGACGTCGCACTACACTATTCGGATTGCGGTAGAACAAATTAACGCAGAACCAACGCAGAAACGCGAGTTTCTCTGGCACTAGGTATTGTCGCTTGCCTTGCGTCGTTTTATCGGTCTCTGGGTTCTTCCGAAGCAATCTAAAGTTGATGTTAAAGTATGATTATCTCATAGGGAATGACATGACGATTAGTGACGGTGAGAAATGCCTTCATCTTATGAGGATATATAGTCGACTTGCGTTTTACTGTTTTTATTATAAAATGCAGGAAGATGAGACAATCGTTTAATAAACCATGTATTGACAAGTGCAAGGTCGTGAATGTGTGCGGAATCGACTATACGCTTGCCACCTTCATTGCGTGCTCCAAACCCTTTTCATAATCAACAGGCGCGTGACAAGTTGTTGTGTCAAGACGTTGCCAGAAAGCATCTTTCTCGGCATCGGATTGACCTGCCTGTGGTGCGCATGCGGTGAAGAAATGAATTGTCCGGTCATCACATCGTTCTACTTCTTTGACAGCGTCACGGAAACTTTCAGAGCTGAAAATGCGACACCATATTGCTTGAGTGGTTTACCAAAATGGAGAAGTTGGGGCTATACCATTTTTACTACGTTCGCGTTCTATATAGCAACACCACACAAATTTCTTGTCCTTGCGCCAAGAACCCTTGCCCATTTTTCGACAGGATAAACAGAGGTAAACCCTTAGCATCATTTCTGATTTTAGAAAGACGCTCCTGCACTAGATTGCGGAAGTGTGTTCGATTTTGACCCACTGAAGCCTACTCTACTTTTCCGCGAATATTCCCGCGGCACCACCGTGAAGTATTACTTTTTGGGGAAGGGTTTGGTCTATACCAGGAAAATTAAATCACGCATTCGTCGCACTTTTTGATTTTCGTCGAACTCCTGGAGCATTTCTTGTATCGGAGTTATCGTTGCGTTTCCCGAGCTGCAGTTTGTCTCCGATTTCAGTATTTGCTGTACGAGATTATTGAACTAGTAATTAAGTTGAGACACTCAACCTCACTCTTTCTTTCACGACTCTCCTGTGCAGTTCCTTCCTAGTGATTTTTCGGAAATCCACAGTCACCTCGAATGGATTCTCCGTTTTTTTTGGGAGCCTTGGCGAACACTTCTGTCACAACGTATTCTTTTGCCCCGTTGACCGTCCCATACAAGAAAAAACTTTTCGAGAGGTAACTCTTGACTCGAGCTAGGTAATTAGGGGCACTAAATTTAAACAGGATGCCTTTAATACAACCCCCAGCTGGCCGAATTAAAGGCATTTCTTACGTGTAGCGTCACCACTGCGGAGCACTTATTAATAGCCAACGCCTCCCGATATTCACGACTATTATCCTACTGCGTCAGGGGTAGAGCGGACTCGCCCAAATTTATACTGCCGCTTGGTAAGACTATACGATTGCTCCTTGAACAAGAGTAGCCTCTCTCTCCAACATCTTTCTTATAGTATTTCTGATAAATTTTTAAACTATAGTAATACACTTATTTAAACAGATATTAAATAAGATATATTTTAAGATTTAAGTTTTATAGAGAAGGCTGACTTTTTTAAGAATTTTAAAATGCAGAAGTTGTTTTTCAGTTTTTTCAAGATGCTATGTTCACGCCTTTAAAGGCGATACGTTATCTTGTAGAGTCAAGAGTGGGAAAAGCCATATTGAGGGAGACTGGGGGCAGTTGATCAACATGGAAATAGATAAAATTAATTTAAGGCATTGTTTACGTTGTGAATTCGATCTTGGACAGAGAGCGGCGAATGATTGTTGAAATTTGTGTGAAATTCACGGCAACAATATTGTATGTGATTGTGTGTGTCAACAGTAATTCTAACTATTTGGTGGGAAACATTGATTTAGCATCAACCGCGTTCTAGACGGCTAGAAAGTTTGAGAACTACGAATTGAGTGAAATTGGGGGAAGGGTATAAATTAACTATCGCTGAGATATTTAACTTACACTAGACCACCATAAAAAGAAGAATCTGATTCTTAAATTGTGTTGCAAAATTTGATTCTTAGATTCCCAACGAGCTACTCCGCAAAAACAAAGGAAGACCGCCTGGAAAATTGCATTTCCCATTTGAATAGACAAAACACAAGGCAGTGATGTGATGTGAGCAATATTAAAAATAGATGAACACTTTCAACATTTACTCCATTTTGGGATTCATTTCCTTCAATTCAAAAACATTCAGGAGGAAACTCTAGAAACGGCATTGGTATCCGTAGGATAAATCTGAAATGTTTGAGTCTACAGCACACATGTGAAAATCTCGACCCATACCATCTGAAGTAATCAAGTTTCCAGCGTTAGCACTAGAGCCGTAGAGCTATAAAAGATAATGTAAAGTTCCTCATTGTAGTATTGCAGATATAAAGCTAAATTTTAAATTTAGTTGAAACTAAGCCTCTACGCGAAATTGGATGAACGGAAGACTAATTCGAGTTACATAATTTAGTTACGACTACTGAAAAATCACCCTGAAGCCGTGAACATCCTAAAAATCATTTATTTAAATTTTAATTCAATTTCACGGGATATTCGGGATCGACGTTTGTAAGGTTGTGATATCCTTGTGAAGGTAATCTAAAAATTTCACACTCAATGCAGAAAGGTGATGCTTTGGGAAGCTGACTGGGATTTAGTTGATGAAAACTCAAAAGAGACTTCTATTTAACACGAGTTTTCAACCATATTGTGGAGCTTACCACCTTAAATTCCGATTTTTAGGGCTATTCTCATAAAAGCTAACTGGCCCAAATAAAAATTAATATTTCGTGGAGCTTGATACGTGCTTATATCACCTCATAATAAGCACTCAGCCAGAAATCTTCGATACGTATTGCGCACGTGATTAAAATCTTCTTGGAACACTGGAAAACTCAATCGAAAACTTAAAACTGGAGGCTTGAAAGAGTCGTGCGCACATTATAAATGCACACACATTTTTCCTCTCAACAGTTCCAATCGCTTAGCGATAAAAATTAATTTGCATTCCAGTATTAAAGCCTGTTTACATATAACGGTTTGTTTATAAAATTCTGCAAGCTCTCTTGATTTAGTGTAACATTTTAAGATTGTGCTATACTTTATTATTTGGACCGCTTTAACATCACACCGTTTATTTGAAAACCTCTAAAATCTCCATCTGCTTCACAAGTTTCATAGAAAAGAGCGTGAGATAAGAATATATTGGCAAGCTTATGCTATATCTAAGTGTTATAATTTACAACAAAGTGAAAGTCTGAAATGGGTGGTAAAAGTTGCTAGTGAAATGCTCTTACTCTATTTGCCTTTGGGTCGTCGTTGACCGACGCCTCATCTATCGAATGGAAAGTTTTCAAAACGTGACGTAAATTATACTGTAATTTCATATGTTCATATCTATTGCGAAAAGCGTGATTTTAGCAGATTCAGCTATTTAGCGAATGCTTCGTCTATTTTGACGATTCTGGGTAAGGCAGTGTGATGCAAATCACCTCTCCGGGTAAAATTCAACTCTTCCAAATACTATAAAAATCTGTGAAAATTTTAGAACAACGTTAATTATCCATTTCCCCAAATTTCTCAAAATGTATTTCTTCCCTTTATCGTCAGAAGCAACTACCCTTAGTTGGATCTGTAATTTCACTTTTACGAGTCTATGTTTGCGTTGTAATAATAGTGTCAAGGGAAGTTACACTGCGTCCTAAAAGAACTATTGCACCCCTTTAATGGTGCGTATTAACTATAGTTTGTCGATCAAGCATATAACCGAATGGAACTTCAAGATGTTCCCTAATTCCAGATGTTTCACCCTGGCATTTGGTATTACAGTATTTCTCTACATTTTTCGCGTATTGCCTGGAAACTTCCACCACAGCGAGTTTTTGGCCTCGGAGGTTCGCAGAGGTAATACAAATCCGGACATTGATCCGCGTTTGATGGTCAGGCTTTCTTGACTGCTTCACAGAAAGTAAGTTTATTTGTTGTCATTGGGCCTAATTCGACTAGGACTCCATCACCCTTCGTTTTTTGAATGAAAGACACTTCTGCTCTGCTAACTTCGGGCTTAATCTTGTAATGGATTTCACTGGGGACTTCCGCAAAAGTCTTGCCTTCCGTCGGCTTAATAAGCCGAGTTGGCGGTTTAGTTCTCCTTCGTCTCCCCACCTTTTCCTTTGGTGTTCCAGTCTTCGTGTCGCCTTAATTTTAAGGGGAGGTTTTTCTGATGACGGGGCTTGTTGTTGTCTCTTGTCCCTCTTCGTCTTTTGAGGCCTGGAGAGTACCTGAATGAAGTCTCCTTCACATGCCCCTCTCACCTTTCGTTTTTTCCCCCGTTCGCTCTGCAACGGGCAATCTGCGTTCCGTTTGGCGCTCGCAGTGCTCTCATCGCGAGGCGCGGTTGTTTCAGTTTCCCGCGGATTTTCTGTTACCCTCCATGTCTGCATATAATACGATATCCAGGAGCTCCCTCAGCTCCATCAGTCAGTTCTTCACCTCTTTGCTGATGCTTTGGAGGAACGTCGTAGATCGCATGTGCTTCACAAATGCCGCGCATTTTTTAATAAGCCTCCTCCTCTTCTGCTTTCGCTAGAGTAGTCGATAGCGCTCCCATTCGGGTTATATTTGGAACCATCTGGTTAATTTCAGCAGTTTCCACTGTGTCTCTTTCCGCAACAATAGCACTACGTGTTACTGTCTTGGTTCCCGTCTCCGTTACAGATGCCGCATTATTTTGGAAGTCTTCTTCTCTGTTTGCTCATCCAGATGTCTCGTCGGATATTTCAACCTTTGCTGCCTCCTTCGCTGGGCGTTGGGGTGAGCGGCGCATTTCCGTGCTCCGTATAAACACAGCCAGCTCACTCTCTATTCCCACTATCTCCTCGTTCGTATTGTTTGTTTTAGCCATTTAATTTTTAAGTAGATCGGTCCTGGACTCAAATTTTAATAGGGGTATGTGAAAACGAATCTAAGTCGACTGTAGACCGTGAACCTAGTTGGCTCTTTGGAAATGTGGACATTGGCGTTAGTGCATGACAAGGTGTGGCAATATTCAAAGAAATCGAATGCGGGTACAAGTTGGTACACTCGGCAAGTTCCTTATTGAATGCGGCAGACCCTTTGGTCAGCGGAGGCTTTTTATCACATATAACACGAAGTATGTTAAAGGAAAAAAAAGATGGTCAAATTGAGACTTCTACTTCCTCCTGCCAAGGACCACAAAGTTGCGGCAACGTTACTTCTTCCTTCTGACACCATAGCAAATATTTCCGTTTAACAAAATCTGTGGCTAAGATCTTCTATAAAGAGAAATCCACAAAACCGAATGCTTCTGGGTCAATGCCATATCTTCTGAGACTAGGATCCAGGACTTAGCTGCAGGCATTTTCAAATACCAGGTAAGCGCAGAAACGTCGTAGTTGCATTTGTATACCCCACTACGATTCATTGTGTCATCCGCTGGAAGAACTAGGGGACCCGGTAACGCAAGCGGAGTCAAATGATCTTGAACTTTGAATAGATTATAATGCATTGCTTTGTCGAAATCTAGGAAGGAAACAACATGCTCAATTCAATGCATCACAAGTCGCAGTCATGCGTCTAATAAGGAAACATGCGAAGTAATTAGGCATGTTAGCTTATGTTCATTTGTTTTCAGCTAAAATGGTACCGGCATTTTCCCACTATTTCAAACATTATTCAAGTGAACTGTATTTTCTTGTTATAAATCAATTGTTGAAACCTGTCAAATATACTATAAACGAGAATCTAAAGCCTATGATCTGATCTTTCCTATTAAGCACAATGTGTGTGTGTCAGTCGTCTGTTTCCGAGAGATATGTTTCTGGGAAACAGTATCTGTCGTCTTTTTTGAAGGATGCATCATCAGGATCAACGACACAACAACCGGTGTCCGATCTAGGCTTACCTTAATAAGGAACTCCAGCCATGCCGGTTTTGCAACAAGGCCCACCAAATCGATATTACTAAAAGTCCGTGCCTCCCACGTCTTCTTTTTCGCCATAGATCCATTCTCAACCACACGGATTAAGTAACACGCCAACTGTACCTATTGAGCAGGATTTTATCCACAAGCACACTCTTATCTTTATTGTTTTTATATAACCAGTGTAAATTTTATGCTGCTGCCCAATTTGCATGAAGGTACATCTTGGGTTTTTCTTCCTATGATGCCAATGTCGTCTGCATAGGCATAGGTAGACTTAAAGAGCATGGTGTCTCTCGCATTTACATCAGCATAACGAATCACTCTATCTACGCCAGGTTAAAAAGGATGGATGATAGGGCATCGCCTTGTCCTAGACCGTGGTTGATGGTAAATGGCCACGAGAGTGAAGCTGCTGCTGTTATCTAGTCTCACACATTGGTCAGGGCCAGCCTAGTCCGGGTACAGTATCATCAGGGCCATAAAGAGTAAATCCGGGCCCGGGTGAAAATTATGAGGAAGATGAGGCCGGGGTGAAAATTATACGGGTCTAGGGAGAAAATTATGAAGGCTATCTCTTTTTTTACACATTTTTTCGGGTCCCCGAGAAAACTTCGGACTCGGGGAGAATCCTCCTCCCCTTTTCAGTTCCCTTTCGTTTGGCCTGAGTATCATCGGCAAATGGTACATTTGATAATGTGGAATGTGGCTTACGACAATATTTCCACTGCCTTCCGGAGAGAGAAAATCTGATCTGTTGCTGGTTGGCCTGGAGTGCAGCCTCTGCGGTATGGGCCAATGATGTTGTGTATGTAGCAACGTGATATGTGTCATTTCGTTCACGGACCCTTTCTTAGAAAATCTGACAAAAATTAAGAAGCTGCCACTATATGGCGCCTAGGCTCCGAAATAGCCCCATACCGATATTTGTTCAAATAAAGTTAATAATAGTATATTTCTATAATTTTTAGTAATTGACCAAACCCTTAAGTTCGTCCTAGAGTCATGAAATTTGCAGCAATATAGGCTAGAAAATGGAACAAACAACAAACCTCTCACACATGAGGCGTCTGTATGTAGCCATCTCTATAGGATATCGTTTTGGGTAAAACAACGCTTCTTATCTAGTTTGGAAGGATATAC
Organism: Hermetia illucens; assembly: GCF_905115235.1. Lineage (NCBI taxonomy): Eukaryota > Metazoa > Arthropoda > Insecta > Diptera > Stratiomyidae > Hermetia > Hermetia illucens. The sequence continues at coordinate 90,200,636 of NC_051849.1, read as the reverse complement.
GATTCAATGTGTTAAGAGGGCCTTCGAGGTTTCAAGAATCGATTTTTTATTTTGCATATTTCGAATCTTGATCTTATCAGAAATACGGAAAATATCTTTGTGTGTAGAATCTAGCCTGTTTGAGCTTTTTAATACATTGCTGCATTGCCTTTTCAGGAACTTTTGCAGGTACAAATCCATTCCTAGGAGGGTTGAACCTACGATTCTTGGCAAACTACCCAGATGAAAAGGTTTCTCCAATCACAAGTTTCCCCATCAATTATCTATCGATGCTATTTCCTGGTCTTTTTACCTTTGGCGTATAACTTCTGTAAAAACAAAGAATTTGATGAATTTCTTTCGTTATTCAGTAGGTGAGTCGCTATTTATTCTCGAGGGGGATTTTCAAATTTTTATGTTTTCAAATTTTTACAGCTTTCAATAGACCAAAAATTGATCCAATTTTTTGTCTTTTTAAAAAGGCATTGCATATGACGTTTGATTATGGTTAAAATTCGACTCAATCTGCTAGGGTGGGCGGGACATCTAACCCGTATGGGTGAGGACAATCTACCATATTTGAAGCTTTCAATTCAACGATTTGGTAGAATTTTCTTAGCTTTTTCGCTTATTGTTTAAATGATAAAGTTTCAGGTTCAATGACATTATGTCTTAATTATTACTTTCAATGTTTGCATCCATTAGAAACCCTGCACTGTAGATAAAAACAGAGTTGTTAATGTTTAAATTTTGAAAAGTCACCCCTACTTCTGACCCATAGTAAATAGTACAGCCTGTACTTGCATTGTGCTGATTAGGCTAATCATTGATTCATATTTTAATTCCAATAATTAAAAACAAATTTTCCATTCCAAAACTTTGTAATGCATACTAATTCACTTAAATTGTGGGTAAACTTAAAGCATTTCAATTATCTTAAATATTTTAGCATCAATTTCAAAAAATTTCGAACGTTACGCCATTGTTTGATGTTCATGGTAAGAAGGTGGTTTATGTAGCTCTAAAGAGAGCCACGGTAATGGAGTGGGAGGCCAGTTTTGTGGTGATTGTTACTTTCTGCCGCTGGCCTCCTTCCACGTTTAAGTCTGCTGGTGAAATTTTGAGCCTGATACTCAATTCATCAATTCATCAAGTAATGCATAATAACTTTTTTGGGTGTTTGTTTGCCAATGGTGGGAGATGTAGTTACTGGAAAGCTTACGAAGATGTATTACTGTGCGAGCGAAATTTTGTTATGGCGCCGCGATGGATTAATAATTTTATAAATGGGGAGTATTATTGCATGATGTTATGAATCTGAAAACAAGCTTTGGCAAAATATTCCCCACAAACGTTCTTGTTGTTTATTAAATATTTAAAGTTTTATAAAATATGAAATGAATAACAAGAATGTACGGATTGTAAAATTAGTTGATTAGGATTTCTTGGTGTTGCTTCAAACATTACCTGAAGCTTTTGCTGTTCTGCCACAACCCTGCTGGTAGTAGATAGTATTTTCAACACATATCTAACTGACGAATCCGCAGTCCATTATCACTGGTGGTTTCATATAAGCTTGGGGAAAATACGAGCTCCGTGCCTACTTGGCTGTTAAAATGTCTAGGTATGATGATACTTGGGACAAGCTGCGAGGGTCTGCTCTACTGTCTCGTAGAAGCTATGCTTCTCCGACTCCGCTGTGAACGTCAATGACGCTTATATTCCGAAATTTGCCTTGCAAACGCAGAGTGCATAACCTTTCGCTTACGTTTCTAAAGCCGATAATAAAAGGTTTCATTTTTGGCTAACTAAGAAACGTATTCCGAGCCACTATAATATATAGCGTAGTGGTTTTTCGTCATGAAACAGATGCTCAATGCATCTCTTGTAACGCTGTTGCATCAGTCTTGTAGTGGGCCAGTGTATCATCGGCTAGCTGTTGGGCTGCCTTCGATCTGTACAGCGTTTCATGACAAATCGAATATCGGGTATATTTTAGGTATGTACTATACACTAGGAACTATGTATAAATGGAACCATCGTGTACCCCAATATTCTTACATAAAACATCGACAAAATGATTCATACTTGAAGCTTGGAGCTTCCAGTTTTCCTTCTTTTTTAAAAAAGAACGTTACCTACAGTTTGAAGGCAGTTTCTTGAAAAAAAAAGTCAACATTAAAAATTAAAAAGTTCAAAAAATTAGAAAGGAACGTGTGGTATGTTACAGTCAGCCATCATAGTGCGACTAATCGAAAGTCATCCTTGGATACGCTCCTCCTTTTGTCGTCGTAAAGCATGAATCACCAGTTGCACAAATTATCATGTTTGTTCCTAAAGTTTCATCATCATCAACGGCGCAACAACCGGTATCCGGTCTAGGCCTGCCTTAATAAGGAACTCAAGACATCCCGGTTTTGCGCCGAGTTCCACCAATTCGATATCCCTAAAAGCTGTCTGCGTCCTGACCTACGCCATCGCTCCATCTTGGGCAGGGTCTGTCTCGTTTTCTTTTTCTACCATAGATATTGCCCTTATAGACTTTCTGGGCTGGATCATTCTCATCCATGCGGATTAAGTGACTCGCCCACCGTAACCTATTGAGCCGGATTTTATCCATAACTGGTCGGTCATGGTATCGCTCATATATTTCGTCGTTATGCAAGCTACGGAATCGTCCATCCTCATGTAGTGGATCAAAAATTCTCCAGAGGATTCTTCTCGGGAACGCGGCCAAGAGTTCGCAATTTTTCTTGCTAAGAACTCAAGTTTCCGAGGAATACATGAGGGCTGGCAAGATCATTGTCTTGTACAGTTAGAGCGTTGACCCTATGGTGAGACGTTTCGAGCAGAACAATCGTGCGCGGATTTCATCATCGTAGCTGTTACTGCTTGTGATTTTCGACCCTAGATACGAGAAATTATCAACGGTCTCAAAGTCGTATTCTCCTATCTTTATTCTTCCCGTTTGACCAGTGCGGTTTGATATGCTGGCATTGCCACCATATACTTTGTCTTGCCTTCATTGATATGCAGCCCGAGAGCTCTCCCCAATTTCCGCCTGCTCGATCTGAATGAAGGCAGTTTGTGGGTCTCGGGTCGTTCGTGTCGTGATGTCAATATCGTCAGCATAGGCCAGTAGTTGGTTGGACTTTAAAGAGAATCGTTCCTCTTGTCTTTACCTCAGCATCACGAATCACTTTCTCCAGGGCCAGATTAAAGAGGACGCATGATAGGGCATCCCCTTGTTGTAGACCGTTGTTGATGTCCAATGGTCTTGAGAGTGTTCCTGCTGCTTTTATCTGGCCTCGCACATTGGTCAGGCTCAGCCTAGTAAGTCTTGTTAATTTCGTCGGGATACCGAATTCTCTCATGACCGTGTACAGTTTTACCCTGGCTATGCTATCATAGGCAGATTTACAGTCGATAAAGAGATGGCGCAGATGGTGAAGCCTCTTTAGTATGTGCCATTGATGTTCTGGGCGTATTGGGCCATCCGGCCGAGCAAGATAGCGGAGTTTATTTCATATTAATTGCTAAGGCCGATAGTACACAGGCATCACATGAAGCTTATCATTACGCATTACTTTAATGTACAGTCACTGAGTTCCATGGAACGTTTAAAAAAAAAACAAACCACAATCTCTACTGTTCGTTGCCTTTTTTGTCAGATCCGTATCCGTCGTTACATACTTCAACTTTCCATACACACAAAAATTTCGAACTTTTGGCGGTCTCCATCGCGCTGATAATCCTCTAGCTAATTTCAATGTTTTCCAACTCTGTTTGTGGACGTTTAATTAAGTCAATTAATTAGAACGTTGACGTTTGAATCTAGCGATAGTTTACCGTGTTCTCCTTTCATGACGAAAACGAAAAAAAAATTCCCCTTGTCCTCCATCGAAGACGAAAAACCAACTCCTCAAGAAGACTTTGCAACCCAAAATTCCATTTGATGTAAGATTTACACACTTTCAATATGCACTTATATCACCACGAAAGGGATTTGGACACCAACAGAGTTTTCCTCGACAGTACAGGTGACGCTCTTAGTGTCCAGTCCAACAATTTTTCGAAATCGCTTCTGCGATTCTCCTGTAACCCCGTAGACCAATGATATTGGGGGGAGTATATTGGCGACGCTAAGGGGTGTTAAAATGCAAAACAAAGAAAGGGGGAGAATATTGCGCATTATTAAATGCATTCTATTTTAAAATTGCCTCTGGAAAAGGTGAGTGAAGTACTGACGCGGATACTACCAAAGGTTTTTCTTTTCGTAGGTAGCTATAAATTCAAATTTTTTTTTTCATTTATACCAAACTTTCAGATATATATATGTACATATTAAAGATATAAATACTATGCTTATCCTAAACAAACATTGACCATTACCGCATTCAGATGTGTACCTTTGCGATAAAAGTGGCGTAACTCAGTTAGTTTTTCACAAATAACAAAAAACCGTTTGTTGCTAAAGAAGAGAACTTCCTCTTCCTTAGTAGTCAGACGTTTGCTTCTCATTCCTGTAAATATAAATATTAAGGTTTTTATGGTGCATGCAGATGTCTGCAATTTGCTACAAACTCCAAACCTTCAACAACTATCTACCTTGATTTTGTGTATCAATATCGTCATCGTGTGTAAATCCGTTACACTAGCCGCAGACGTACAACCAAGTTGACAACTATGTTGTTGATTAACACGAAAATGCACGTGTATAGACAACTTCCGGTTGCCTAAACCCTGCAATCAACAACCTATTTGACAACCTTCTCGCACGTATGTGGCTAGTATTAAGCCAGCTCAACATATTTGCCGCTTGCCACAACCCAGCGGGAAACAAAGGCAGAGATTCGTTAAAGATTCGTTTAGTATTAATGGCAATTGGTCTCCATCGAATCTGTGAGCAAATGATGTTTCCAAATTCGTTTATGGGAATCTTCGTAGAAGCACAGGCGCATATACACTTTTATTTTTTTGTTTATGTTTTCGCGCATAAACGGAACGGATGCATCCCAAGTAAAACGGATACATCCCAAGTAAAACACCCTCTCCACACGAACAACTGCTTTTATGTTTTTTTGAAGATAAATCACAACTATTATTTTCAACTAACGGAGGTGTTGTAAGTGTCATCTAGCCATCTACTAATGGTGGAGCAAGTTGGTTCTCAAATTAGTGTGGACCGCCATTAGTAGATGGCGGGCTCAGAACCATTGGAATACAGTGCATTCACGTGGAATATAAAACAACTTTGACCTTCTATAACTTAGTTATTAATAGTTGGATTACCTTCAAACTTTCCAGAATTGTCTCATATATTATCGCTTTCACCGACGCAATTTTTTATACTTCTAGCATTTCGGTTTTAGGGTAAATTTCTAAAATATAGTTATATGCTATTATTAACGTTATTTGTGCAGATATTGTAATGGGAAATATTTTGAGGCCCAAATTTCGTAGAGTTGCATTGCTTCATTTATTTTCAGATTCCAAGTTCTGAAAACGCGACCTTTTTCACTTTTTGGAGCACATATTTTGAGTCGTCACTTCCCTTGTGTTTCACTCAATATAAGAAGGAAGATTATTTCCGAAAAGTACTAATTGAGCGCTGTTATTTGATACTCTACAAGACCAAAAAAAATTTACAGTCTTCTTTCACATACATATTTTATATGAAGAAGCCCTTTTTAAACGCAATATAAAATGATGCCACGCGTACGAGTAGCGGTTCACAGACCACATAGCTTTGGAGTAAATATCGTGTGACAGACGGACAGGCAGCCGGACTGACAGGCAGACATTGAACTGATTTTGGTAAGCTCTTGTTTCACAGAAAATTTTAAAAAATGGTACGATGAATCACAATTGTGCTAGTTTGCGAACTGTCGAAACATGTTCTGAATATGTCGGGAAAGTTTCAAAGAATTTCGTTGGATAGATTTTGAGCTATGGTGGGAAATTCGTGCTTCATTACGGCGAGCGACATACATCACGACATATAACACCTTACTTGTTTAACACTGTAATTTGCTAATGATTCGGAATATCGAAAAATCACTTTGCTCAAATATTCTGCACTATATCTGCACACAATTAATGGCATAAAAATCGATTTCTCGAACCCGACACGCTGGATGACCCGTTAAGAACATAGTGATAAAAAGCTTCTGTAGACAATGCAATTTCGGAAAACCACGGCAATTTACTCAATATACAATATATTTCGTATTATTGTTGGGTATATTATTGCTTTTATTAGTGGGGGTGCTAAATAGGCACTGGTATTGAGGGAGATATTTTTTTGGCGAAGATCCCTCTTTGCATTCATGAGAATAAGAGCCACTGCGGAGTATGCCTTTCGCCTGTAAAGCTGTCCAGTCGACATACATAGTTAATTGATCATCGATAGATTCATTTGATAGTTCTGTCCCGATGCGGTAACTTCGAAACGAAATTATCCTTATTTATGATAGTCGTTGTTTGCTTAGCTATTGTTGACCAAATTCCGCGGAAGTTTTAATGTGTCACGTTAGTTTCCATTCGAAGTAACCATCTGAACTCTAAATATTTTGTGGTGGCCGATTCGCCTTAACGTCTCCGTGTATACATATGTATTATATAATAGTTAGTCAAGTTCTGTGGCGACCTTTTCTATGGCCAACAAATTCATTCGCACCAGAGGCAAACGCGTGGGGTAGCGGGGGCTGATCGTTGTATCTGTTTTGATTGCTCCCCCACTATGGAATGCCAATAAAACTGTTAGCCGATTTCGTATTGAACTAGAACATCAACTTCAGACAGTCTCTTTTAACCGGAGCTGCACATTATAATAACAATGACATCGGGGGAAGTTTCACTGCGCCCTAATAACGCCCATAGTATGCAATCTTTTTCCTGGATTGGGAGTCTGAGTTGATGTCCAGCAAGTGCGATTCCTGTTAGTATTAATTTAACATTGAACAGCATAATTGAAAGTTAGTAAAACTAAAATACGGTGTAATATAATTAAAAAAAACAATTTATCAAAGCTGCCGTAGGTTTTATAAACGATACATATAAGTACATAACATTCGGAATGCAATTGCAGAAGTTAAGGCAACACGTATATGCATCTTTTTTGGCAGTTCTCTAATTTATGACTCGATAGGAATTTTATATACTCTTCGGCCTCTAATTTTTGTCGGATTTTCACATCCAGCACTGGAAAAACTCAACGAGTTTTGGAGGCTGTATTTGGTTGGATCGATGCCAACAGGTCAAAGTATCTCCATTTTCATGTTCACGACCGCGTGCAATAGATAGCACGCTGATATGCTCCTTCGGGGAGCATTCGCATCGCATATCATGAACTTTGCCGCCGTGCACTACATTCTTCGCATGCATTCGAATCTACGATTGCTTATGCAAGAATGTGTTAACTTGCAAAATTCGGGTTGCAAAAAGTATTTAAAAGTGCGACCGCAATGCTGTGTTTCCTTTCTTTTGCATCTTGCCCACAGTTCGAAAATAAATTGAAGGCGAAACTTTTTTGGGAACAAGCGTCATCAATTTCAAGCAGGCCTTGTAGTGGTACTTACTGTATCGGACTCACTAAAATACTTTTGATTTTTGCTAATTGCGAAGTGTGTACTCCTTGCATGCTGTAAAGAGTCGGTGGAAAGCTGGTGATTATGATAAGTTATGCGGGAAATCTACAAAGACGAATGGAGGAGTTAAGGAGCAAATGAACCAAAAACAAGGACGTGTGTGAAGTTTAGATGATCATACATTTGGCTTTTGTAAAATAATTTTAAAAGTTGGAAGCCCAAACTTAATATTTATACAATTTTTTGTGAAAACCAACTGAAGATAGAAGTCAGAAACTCTCAGTAGAATTTTAATTTTCTCCTGAAAAATGTTTTCATAATATGACACTGACAAAAATTCTTCATCTATACCTTATGCTGGCTCCACACGTTTGGCACTTGCCGCAAATTTCAAACCTCCACAAACGTTTGGCTTGATTTTGGGGCCCAAATATATCTGTGGCGCGGCAGGATTCGCAGCATTCGAAATTTATTTCGAATGTTGCGAGTGCGAGCAAATAGATGGCGCGGATCTATCCACTTTGCGTGGCACGCCAAGGGAGTGGAAGATCTCAAAAAAGTGTGCGATGAATAATTTTGTTTTAGGAGACCTGTCACAAATTAAAGATATCAAGTTGGGAATTGAACACCGAAGTCTTTTTGAGTTCGTTGAATTAAAAAGTAATGTTAATTGTACATTAATGAAAATAACATATGAATTGTTAATTTAAAAATATCTTAAATATTTATAAGAATTAAACATAGAATTTCAAAAATACATATATGTGAAGAATTACTTAATTGGTGACCCCGGAACTCGCACCAAAACATCAACTACGTAGAAAAGAACCTCGAAGACTCCAAAGACTACTTCAAACGGAAAGTGGATTACGTCCAAGAACAAATCGAGAAGATCGATATGCTCCAAATGCAGAAGTCTCAATTCCTCAATGCTGTGCACGAGGTGTCATATAATTCCCTCATATGGAGGCTGCAGCGGCTTCCGGACGGCATCCGTCCTGATCAGCACGTGCGTGCAAGTGTCCAGCTCCTTGGGCGAACAGGCAGGTATGGACGAGTGTCGAGTGGGTGGCGGCGCTTTGATGCGTCGGAGATTGTCTCTCAGCAGACGCACCAACCCCGACTCCGTGAGACCCGATCTCTTGTCGAAGACCGGATCGCTTGGGAGTCTCGGGTTCTCCCCGTAAACCAGCTCCGCGGGGCTGGCAGCAAACTCCTCTCGGCGGGTTGTTCGAAGGCCGAGTAGGACGAGAGGCAAGACTTGCGTCCAGGACGGGTCGTCGCGTGCCATAATGGCGGCTTTCAGCGTCCGGTGCCAACGTTCCAACATCCCATTGGATTGTGGGTGGTATGCCGTAGTCCGCTGGCGTTTAAAACCAAGGAGTTTGCCTAACTCGGAGAAAAGGGTGGACTCAAATTGCATTCCCTGGTCAGTGATGACCACTGCAGGGACGCCAAAGCGAGGTATCCACTCTCGACAGAGGGCTTCAGCACATGATTGCGCCGTGATGTCTTTCAGAGGTATTGCCTCAGGCCACCGCGTGAACCTGTCGATGATTGTGAGGCAATACTTATAACCGTGCGAGTCTCGCAAAGGCCCTATTATGTCGAGGTGTATGGTGTGGAAACGCTTGGTAGTGCGGGGGAATGAGCCCACTTCTTTCCTAACATGCCTGGAGACCTTACATTTTTGGCATGCGATGCACTCTCTGGCCCAGGAATTAATATCCTTATTCATGGAGGGCCAGAAGTATTTTCCGGTGACTAACCGGTTTGTTGTCCTGATGCCGGGGTGCGCCAAGTCGTGAACTGCGTGGAACACTTCCTTGCGAAATGTGGCCGGAATGTATGGCCGAGGTCCCTTTTCCGAGTCTTCGCAGCAGAGCGAGAGGTTTGAGCCGAAGATGGGCAACTCCCGAAATTTGTATTTGGGGTTGGACTTGAGGCTCTGAAGTGCTGCGTCATCCACTTGCGCCTTGGCAATAGCCGAGAAATCGAGTGAGGCGGGGATGTTAACTTCGGAGACACGAGACAAAGCGTCAGCAACAATGTTGTCCTTCCCGGACACGTGCTGGATGTCCGACGTAAACTGGCTTATGAAGCTCAGGTGTCGAAGCTGACGAGGGGACGCTTTGTCGGGCTTCTGTTTCAAAGCGAACGTGAGAGGCTTATGATCCGTGAACACTGTGAACGGCCGGCCCTCTAGGGAGAAACGGAAGTATTTGATGGACAGGTATGCGGCGAGCAGTTCGCGATCGTAGGTGCTGTAGTTCCGTTGAGCGGGATTCAACTGCTTCGAGAAGAAGCTCAACGGCTGCCAAACTTGGTCCACCTTTTGGTGAAGGGCAGCACCTACTGCGTTGTCAGAGGCATCAACAAAAACGGCTAGGGGTGCATCTTGCAGAGGGAATGCCAAGAGCGTAGCGTCAGCCAGTTGTTGACGAGATTTGTCAAACGCGCAGATAGCCTCTTCAGACCACACGATCTCTCGTGTGTCCTTAGTTTTGGGGCCAGACAAGTACGCGTTCAAAATGGACTGGAGATGGGCGGCCTTGGGCAGGAAACGACGGTAGAAGTTCAGCATGCCCAAGAACCTCCTCAACTCCCTCACTGTCTTTGGACGCGGGAAGCTTGTTATCGCTTGCACCTTGTCTGGGTCGGGCTGTATTCCTTCAGGGGAAATGAAATGGCCGAGGAATCTCACCTGTTGTTGAAGGAATTTGCATTTCTCAACGTTTAGGACTAAACCGGCCTCAAGGAGACGTTGAAAAATGCACTCGAGATGGGCTAAGTGCTCAGACTCAGTGGTAGAAGCGACCAAAACATCATCCAAATATACGAAACAGAATTCGAGGTTTCGCAGGACTGAGTGAATGAACCTTTGAAAGGTTTGCGCCGCATTGCACAATCCGAAAGTCATTCGGGTGAACTCGAAGAGTCCAAAGGGTGTGCATATTGCCGTCTTTGGAATGTCTTCAGGAGCTACTGGAATTTGGTGATAAGCCTTGGTTAAGTCCAAGGTCGAAAAGATGCGGCAATTCGCGAGGTGATGCGCAAAGTCATGGATGAGTGGAATTGGATATCGGTCAGGAACAGTCTGTGCATTTAGTCTTCTGTAATCCCCACATGGGCGCCATTCGCCGTTTGGCTTAGGGACCATATGCAGTGGGGAAGACCAACAGCTGTTTGAGGGCCTGCAGATACCCTGTTGAACGAGTTGTTCAAACTCTTTCCGTGCAATTGCCAGTTTCTGAGATGGTAGAGGACGCACCTTCGAGAAGATCGGGGAACCAGTAGTGATAATGTGGTGCTGCACATTGTGCTTCACTGGTTTGGAGAGACTACAGTTGGTAGTAATCTGGCTGAACTTTTGGAGAAGTGCCCGAACACGAGAGTCGGTAATGTCTTCTAAAAGAACGGAAAGATTATTGCCTGGGTGAGATACCATATGTCCCGACGTATTAAGGTTGGTCGTGGAATCTATAAGAGACTTGTTTTGCAAGTCCACCAGCAATCCATAGTGACACAGGAAGTCTGCGCCTAGTATGGGGAAGCTGACATCCGCCAGGATGAAACGCCACGAAAACGTCCTACGCAAGCCAAGACTCACGTCCACTTGCCTATACCCGTACGTGTTTATGCGGGAGGAATTTGCTGCCGCAAGTTTGAGCGGTTGAGGGAAAAGTTGATGATGCTGGGGTACGGGAAGAACCGAAACCTCCGCACCCGTGTCGACGAGGTAGTCGCGCCTGCTGAGGGGGTCAAAAATAGTTAGGCGACGTGGTGCTGCGTTCTGGGTGGCCGCCGCCAAAACCCCCCGCGGACCTAGTTTTTTGCGGTAGAAGAGAATCTACACGGTAGCGTACATCTTGTCGCTTTATCCCCGAATCTGCGGTGGTACCAGCAAATCCCTGGGTCCGTGGACTGTCTTGACGACCTGCTACCTGATCGCCCTTTTCGGATGGCAGACCGCGAGCGTGCTCGCGATCTGGCGCCCGAACGCTGAGCGTCCAACGTCGCCCGCATCTCGGCCATACTGGCTGTTAATGCAGCAATCTCGCGCCTAAATTCACCCACCTCATCCGACGGTGGTTGAACGGCCGCCAAGGTTGGGCGTACGTACACCTCCTGAACCTGGTCGGCCGTCGCTGCCAGTTCCTCCAAGGAACCGGAGACGCAAGCGAGGATCGCCTGGGTGCCCTCCGGGAGCCGACGCAGCCAGAGCGACTTGATCAGGTCTTCGCCGATCTTACTCCCACCCAATTGCCTCATTTCACGAAGCAATTGGCTGGGAGTTCGATCACCTAAGGTTAAACCTGCCAGCAAGTGGTCTAATTTTGCCGACTCGCTTGCCGACAGGCGCCTGATCAACTCGCTCTTGAGCTGCACATACGATGTCGACTTCACCACGTCGGACACCAGAAGTATGGACTCTTCGTCCAGGCCGACCACCGCGTAGTTGAAGCGGGTCGCGTCCGATGTGATGCCGGACATTTGGAATTGTGCTTCCAAATGCACGAACCACAGTTCGGGGTTCCGCCGCCAAAACGGAGGAACGCGTACGGCGAGGGCGGTCACTTGCGGGTTCGATGGGCCCGCCGCGTCCCTATTGTCAAAAGACATCTTGTTTCACGAAAAGTACGAGATTGAAATGCAAACGCGGTGAGTTTATTCTGAAACGCGGTGGACTTTACACCGACACGGCAGGCCGCACCCACAAATGCACGCACGAAACGAGAAAAAAACGAAGCGGACGCTATCCAGCGCAGACCAAAAACACCACCAATGAGAATGGAGGGGTCGCAATGTTAAACACTTGCACGCCGTCTCTTGCAGCGATTTCAATTTTTTTATTATTATTTATACAAAAAGTTGGGACAAACTCATTACGCTTAAAGAAGAGTGAAAAATACATGCGTGCCACGCGAGCATTTTAAAGTAAAACTAAAGAGAATTTCCTCAGGTCGTTAAGTTGCAGCGGTTACATTTGGTATGTATTTCGTCGTGGGGTCTTCTTATTCCGATAGCCGAGTAATCTGATGGTGATGAGTCTAGATCTTGCGACGGGCGCTCCCCGCAAGCGGTGGGGCTGCCGTTTTAATGGTAGCGAAAGTAGAAAAGGATGTTGTGCAGGAGGACGTGCGTACGGGAAGTCGCGTGAAAATCCACTTCTGGTGATGGTCCGACGTGTGTCGCGCAGTACACTGTGTAGAGAAGGTTTGTTGATGGGGATGATGATGTGCTTGAGTTTTTCAATTATATGACACCTCGTGCACAGCATTGAGGAATTGAGACTTCTGCATTTGGAGCATATCGATCTTCTCGATTTGTTCTTGGACGTAATCCACTTTCCGTTTGAAGTAGTCTTTGGAGTCTTCGAGGTTCTTTTCTACGTAGTTGATGTTTTGGTGCGAGTTCCGGGGTCACCAATTAAGTAATTTTTTACATATATGTATTTTTGAAATTCTATGTTTAATTCTTATAAATATTTAAGATATTTTTAAATTAACAATTCATATGTTATTTTCATTAATGTACAATTAACATTACTTTTTAATTCAACGAACTCAAAAAGACTTCGGTGTTCAATTCCCAACTTGATATCTTTAATTTGTGACAGGTCTCCTAAAACAAAATTATTCATCGCACACTTTTTTGAGATCTTCCACTCCCTTGGCGTGCCACGCAAAGTGGATAGATCCGCGCCATCTATTTGCTCGCACTCGCAACATTCGAAATAAATTTCGAATGCTGCGAATCCTGCCGCGCCACATATCCATTGGCACGGTTGCAACACTGCAAACTGGTCCTGCTACGATCTGCTGGTGTCCGAACTTTTATTTCTTTCATTTATAGTCAGATTTGAGTGTTGAATTGCGACAACAATGATTTCACATTTCACATTGTAAACTTTTTTCTTTCAAGTTTTTCTTTACTATATTAGTATAATGAAATTGCCCAATCAAAACGCAACTGATGCTATTCACCACCAAGCCAAGGATACCTGAATTCCATCTACCACGGCTGAATGAACAAGGATTGGTTCTTTCCTCTAATGTAAAGTATGTGGGTGTAATCCTGGATCCTAAGCTAAATTGGAGGTTGAACATAGAACTGAGGATTAAGAAGGCCAGTATAGCATTCTATGCCTGCAAGAGAACCTTTGCAAAGAAATGAGGTCTCCGGCCGAGGATGGTTCTCTGGATGTACACCGTTGTAGTGCGTCCGATCCTAACGTACGGCTCTATTGTATGGTGGCAGGCTTTGAAGAAAAAATACAATAGAACGAAGCTTAATAGGATTCAAAGAACCGCGTGTGCAGGTGTTACGGGGGCTCTGTAGTCCTGCCAGGTAAATGCGTTCAATGTACTCCTGCATCTCCTCCCCCTAGACCTTCACATTAAATATGTTGCAGCGTGCAGTGCCATCAGACTACGTGAGTCCGGATGCTGGGCAGCGAAGTCCTACGGTCACAGAAACATCCTAAATGAAATACCTCGAGAAATCTGGGCATCCCCACGGACTATGTCACACGCAAGCTGAACTTCACGAGAAATTTTGCTGCGGACCTTCCAACCAGGGCAAAGTGGAAGATCGGCGGCATGTTGCAAGACTATGACACGGTATTCTTTACGGACGGATCAAAGATGGCCTTTGAAGTCGGCGTGGGGGTTTCTTGAATGCACACAGTGTATCCAAGTCGTATGGTCTCCCAGGTTTCACCAGTGTATTCCAGGCGAAAATACTGGCGGAAGTCAGTCGATGGCTGGAGCGTGATTCGAGCCCCAAGCGTAACATAGCCATTCTGACCAACAGCCAAGCGGCCATCAAGGCCTTGTACTCAACGACGACATCTTCCCGGCTGGTGGGGCAGTGCAGAGATGCGCTCAACCATCTGGGCGGCACGCTGAAGGACATAGGAACAAAGAGCGGAATGAGCGGGCTGACGGATTGGCCAGGCAAGGCTCTGCTCTTGGCAGTCCCACGGCGAATACAGTCGGTGTTCCGCTGGCGGCTGTCGGGGGCGGACACACTACCTAGCAGCCGCAGGCTTGAGATGGCGTGTCTTACAAGCTGTGCCAAGTCAAGGAGAATTTGGCCCGCTTATAACAGAGCTCCTGTGCCAGACGCGTGCAAATGCACTCAAGATTACAGCGGTCTGCACGAGGCACTGGCCCATAGGGGACCATGCCGCAAGAGTCGGCATACCCTACAGCCGAAGCTGTGGAGAAGGAAGGGAAAGCCTCATGCACTTTCTCTGCGATTGCCCAGCTCTGGCTAGAGTCAGGCTGCGGACACTACGTAAACCATTGTTTGGGGACCTCAGAGAGATTTCTAGCTGCAGGGTCGGAGAGCTGCTTTCCTTCGTGAATGCTACGGGCTGGCTCTGAAGATCCTAGCCGGCTGGACTCTGCCTACCTGCTCCCATAACAAGAGTCACGGTCTTGGGAGTTTGTGGCATCAAAATGGCGCACCAAAGCGCTAATTGGGCTCCTCACAGCGGCCACTGATACCTACCTACCTAACCCATAATGAAATTTAACGCTTTTCTTTTACCATGCGACTTAAAAGTCTTCGTAGAAGTATAACAAAAAAGAAATACAAAAGTGTTACTACATTGTTATTATTAGCCATTAAAATAAAAAAAATGGAAGGCTACGACAAGAATTATTTATATATATGGTTACTCTTCACCCCTTGGTGGGGTAAGCACGTCAGCCACACCTAAGCTTCATCGCGCGCTATTACCTGAAACTCCTTTCAGCTCCCCCTTGACTTCTCGCTACGCTTGCACTCGTCCTCTACTGTGCTATGCCAAATGCCCCTAGGGCGATCCTCCCGCCGGCATCCTTGGGAGAGTGGATTCCACTGCATGGCATAGCCCGCAATGCAATTGTCGCCTCTCCTTAATGTCTGACCTATCCTCGCCACTTCTGATTACATGGCCTACGAGTGCCAAACCTGTGTGCGAACCAAGTTGTTCGTTTGAGATAGTGTCAGGGTAGCACATTGAGATGATACAGCGCAGACAGGCATTGACGAAAGCTTGGAGCTTTTTAGTAACAGTAGAGTTCACCTTTCATTTGCTGCTCCCACGGAAAGAACATTAGCATAGAACAGTATCAACTTGATTTTGGTGTTGAGATAACTGCATTTCCTAATTTCACAAGGCAGCCAAAACGAGTCTAGCACTATTGATGCGTAGGACAACGCTATGTAGATATACAAATTGATCGACGCCTTCGATGCTCTGGCCATTGATGTAGATAAGGAGATTAGGATGACCCGTCAGACTGAATACCTCAGTTTTGTTGGTGTTTATCTTCAGTCCAATTCTTCTTGCCTTCTTTCCCAAATCCAGAGCCATTTGGCCAAGTCCATGGCCCGGTGAGACAGCAAATAGATGTCATCAGCATAATTGTGGTGCTTAATGAAAAGTGTCAACGTCCATTGAATTCCTTCAGGTCTTCCGGGCAAGGCAGCACGAAGAACGTCGCTTTTATTACTAGTTTTTGCGGAATGCGCATCCTGCGTAGAGCACTCCAGATACACTCTCTGTTCACGGTATCGAAAGCTTTCTCGAAATCGATAAAGAATAGGTGCAGCAAAGATCTAAATTTAGCGCACTGCTCCAAAATGATACATAGGGTTTTGATCTGGATGACGCAGGAGGATCCCGAGCGGAAACCAGCTTACCCTCTGTCAATCAAGCTTTCGAGATGTTATTTGATGCGTTTCAGGATTATTTAAGCTACGATCTTTGCGGCGGTAGGGAACACGCAAATACCCCTCCAATTGTCACACTCAAAACATATGCCTTTTTAAGGTTTTGTGTGAAACAAAACCTTATTAGAATCGAGTCGATGTCTGTCTGTCTTTTTTGTTTTTTTTTTGACTGGGTGAAATCCATCATGGATACGCATCTGGAATGCATTTCGGACTCTTCATCATCATTATCAACGGCGCAGCAACCGGTATCCGGTCTAGGCCTGGCTTAATAAAGAATTGCAGACATCCCGGTTTTGCGCCATCGCTCCATCTCAGGCAGAGTTTGCTCCGTCTTCTTTTCCTACCATAGATATTGCCCTTATAGACTTCCCGGACTGGATCATCCTCACCCATATGGATTAAGTCACTTGCCCACCGTAACCTATTGGTAAAATAAAATAAAACTCGTAAATTGCGTCATTATATGCGGAGTACCCATCCTTCCATACGAGTCCGAGAATTCTTCGGACGATTCTCCCCCGAACGTGGTTAAGAGTTGCCAATTTTTCTTGCTATGAACCCAAGTCTCCGAGGAATAAATGATGACTGGCACGATTATTGTCATGTATGGTAAGGGCTTTGACTCATTAGATGCTACTTTTTTTTAGGGCCACATGAAAAACGATGGATGATGGGGCAGCTTCTTGTCTTAGACCGAAGTTGATGGTGAATGGTGTTGCGAGTAATTCTGCTGCTTTTATCTGCACTTGCACACCGGTTACAACTTATATCTTGATGTTTACCTTAAATTAACGGTCGTTCTAGATCAAATAGCCAGAGCTCTGGAGCGGTTGCCATCTTTGGAAATTCTCCAATTCCTAGATTAAGTGATGTTGGACTACACTCCCACAATAACAGATACTGATACAAATTGATTTGTTGCTTAAATGCGAACCACCGTAATGGACTAACATAATTTTCAAATTCTTGAAACCAGAAATTCGGGGCAGGCTGTTTGGTCTCCAGGAGCCGTCGCGTTTGAAACAACCGAGCAGCAGCATCAAATATTTCCGTTTTTCCTTTGAAGGCCGGCCTCTCACCTTGTTAATAGACCAAAAGCTTTTCATATTTGCGGAAAAAGCCCGACGAAGTGTTTACTGCGAAAATTCTACATGTGTCCGGTAAAGACAAATTAGTTACAAATGCTTTATCCCAGTTTTCAGAAATCAGCATTCCGGTCCCAGTTGAAATTTTGGCAATCTCTCCGGCCCGAAAAAATGATTTCCTGAGAGTCTCCAACCGAACTTCAAATATACGTTTCTCTTCCTCTTATCCACTCTGGGCCACATAGTGTGGCCAATTTCCGTATGAAAGAATTTTCGCTCGCCTAGTGGCTGACAAGTATTTCTGGCGTCTATGAATAAGGACGGTAATTCTTGCGCCAGAGAGTGCATCACACGCTAGAAATGTAAGATGGAGGAAAGTAACAAGTCTGAATGACATTGTAGCACAGTCATGTACCGAGACCGTCTTCCGAGAGCGGGTTCCGCATTGAAATGTTCCAGTGGTAATAGTCACAGACCAGGGAAAGCAATTCGAATCTGCTCTCTTCTCGGAGTTGAGAAAACTCCTGGGTTTCAAGCGTCCGATGAAACCGCATTCCACACTCCAATAGAATGCCATTATGGTACGCGACGGTCCGTGCTGGTGGCAGGTCTTATTTTTCGTTTTGCTTGGCCCCGTACTGTCATTTCCGATGCTGACTTATGTAGAAATGTCTATCTTTGAAAAAGTTGACAGCAAGTGTCATGATCAGGATACGGAACTGATTTTCAATTAATTTATAAATGAGTTCATTTACCCACACGAAGTTTAAGGTCTCGTACAGGTCAAGAGCGCAGACTACCATAGGTGTTTTATTGACGTTTAGCGGGGTACTCAGGGTATCGCGGAGGTACCTAAGAGCGTGCTGGGTAGACTACTTGATTAGGAATCCAAACTGATGGGTAAGGATTAAGATATTTAGATCACAATGCTGGACTAACTTGATTGTCATGCCCTTACTTGATTGTCATGCCCTCTCAAATAGTTTACCCGAGTTAGATAGTAAGGAAATGGGCCTATAGTTTTTGGTTAACCTTTTTTTTCTATGGGCAACAGTTTCACCTATTTCCTAGGTGGATGGTAAATAACCGTTATTAATGCACTGGTTGTAGACTGGAAGTAGGAAGACCGGGTTTCCCATGACGAAGTTTTGAATTTCTTCTGGCATCAGGCTGACTTCTTACCTAAATTATGGTAAACGCAGAAAATTTTGTGAATCCTTGGGTTTGGTTGGCGGATTCGTTGAGGAAAAAGTGGTGAGCTTGTAGTAATTTCTCGAGATCAATTCTTTGACTTTTGATTGAATAGTCACAGTGAGGGGTGGGTCTTTCTGTGGAAGAGATATATTGAGGTGTCGCTTAAAAAATTCTGCGATTAGCTTATGCATGTCTTGGAGCATACTTGGTCCAAATTAGATTATTTGTTAATTTGCGGGTCAATTCTTTTTTACGGAAATTCGCCACCATTTCCAGGATTAACGTACTGAGGCAGTTGTTCCGAAAAAACTATGCTTTATATTCAGCGTTAGCTCTATTTCCGTGTTTGTGGAACATTCGCTTGAGATTTCTGCGCCTAATCTGTCTGTTCTCCAGGGGACGCATTATGTTGTGGGGAAGTGAGTTGTACTGGAACTCAAATTTTGTCTTGCTTCTTTAGACAGCTAGAAGTAATCAAGGAAAAATTGACTAGTCCTGTTGGTGAATTCCGTAAGACTATTTCAAGGTCAGTTTGAGTGAAAGGGTCATGGATTCATTTCAGCGTACCGCCGCAGAAGGCATGCCTGCACTGAAAATAAGGCATTTAGACTTTAACTAGAGATTGTCTAAGACTTTCAGGTCTTGGCCCAGTTGTTTAGTGTGGTAATTGCGTCTAATATAAACGGAGATGACCAAAATCCGCCTATTACCTGCCGTTTTCACTATTGCCGCCGCAGCGGAAGAGGCAAGCAGGTTCTCGATGACGACTTTCTCAAAATGGTAGTCAGTTCTAACTAAATGGGTAGAATCAGTGTTGTTGTCATTTCGGATAATATTATATTCGGTAAATTGAACATTTGATTGGATCACATTGTCTCCTACAGGGTACTGCAATCCTGTAGTGTACCGTTACGGTCTTGAATGAAGTTCTCTAACACACTTCAAGACCATGATCCAATTGCATTGTTGCGCCAACGATTATTATTCTTATTAAATTGAACATTGTTCCTGCTTTTAAGATGAGTTTCCGAAAGTGGATGCCTGCTTTTAGAGTGTTAATCAACACCTAGACAATGGCATGTTAAGAGTGTGAGATTAGGAACACGGAGTTAAAAGTTATGATTTTTAACTCCTTAGGTTGAGAATTAGTTTGATAGCGACAGCGAATTCATGCTGCTCGTTGATGATGGTTGAAGCAAGCAATTCAACGAATTCACGCTGTTGGCAGAGTCTTACTGCCTTGAGCGTAAAAGTCTCCGAGATTTGTCAAGTTTTGTGACATTTGACTTCGGTTGTTTTCCGATTTTTGGCTACCTCCCTTCTGCCTTATATCTCATTGTAGGCTTGGCACCTGCAATAACTCACACGGTGGCTTGGCCGCTCTTGCAGCAGTGCAGCACCTCACTTGCAAGTCTCATGCGTTGCCTGCGTCGATGGCTTTTGTACACTTCATGCGCCTGTGTACAATTGTAAGGTTTAGGCCAATGTGCCCGAAGATCTGGTAGTTAATGCACTACACTTGTTCAATTGGCTTTACCTATTCAAATACCACTTCTTGTTGAGGGATGAACCTAATTTTTATAACTTCAATGAACTATTAGGTGGGCTTGGAGGCTGCGAATAGCCTCGATTACGATTTGATCAGGAGCGTGGGGTTCTCCAAGAGGGAAACTTTAATTCTTTTGGTTACAAGGTTCGCGACCGAGCGTATTTAAGCTATTCAGTATTAAGTATTCAACTTAGAAACCCGACAAAATATTGGCTGGATAATTAAGGACTGCGTCCTTAATGAAGAAGGGATGATTGTTGCGGTGTTCAGCCGTAGCTCTATAAAAAGAGTGAAAATGTTTTTATGGTCCTCGATGGACTCCGCGAATATCAGGGTCCTATCTGCCCTCGTTTTTTTAGGGTTACTTCCAATGTCTTTTCCTTCAAAACCCGCAAAAGTTGGGGTACATTCAAATTATGCCCGATGATGGGAGGGATCTTTTCTTTTTGGTTTTTCGGGACAGCGGGCTGGATCAAATTGGACTGGGAAAAGGATGCCTGTGGAGCACCTACATGCTTAGCACGAATCTGTTTGTCAGTGCTTTTTCTTCGAACTGCTACAAAGTTGAAAGGTCTTCCTTCGTTGTTTTACCCCCACCTAGGTCTACTTTTTCCCCTTAAGTTTATCTTAGAATCATCAAGTTTCGCAGTAACAAACTCTATTATAGAGCATGATACTGCCTGAGTTTGGTGGAAATATCATAATTACTAACGGAGATCAAAGTGTGCTAGACTTTGAATATCAGTATCATACTAAAGTGAATGGTTCGACAACTGAAATACATAAACATTACGAGCTAGTTACAAAAGGGAGAAATGCCCACTTAAATATGCTTATATAAGAAATACACAAACCTTTAGCTTCCTTAGCTTGAGGTTCCTTGACTTGTTCTATGTTAATATTAGGTAGTCCTTGTGGATGATGCTGGTGTTGGTCTGGCCGCTGATGCTCTTCCCTCCAACTGTTCTGCGGGAATTCCTTCCTCCTCCGATGGCTCCGCTAGGAGCTTCATTTTTCGTCTCTTGGCGGATATTTTGTCCTCAAACTCTTTTGAGGTGTTACCAGATGCTCGATGGCTGCTCCTCGGATATAGCCTAGATAATTCATGGTCGTCATGTTCTGTGGATGGTGCAATGGTCCACTTATTTGAGTGTCAGCGAGCCGATCTTCATCGAGTTTATATGAAATTCGTGGGATTTTCTGCAGTGAAATGTCAATTCCTCATGTGTGATATGAACTAAGTAATTATATAAAATTTTAACTGAAATTTATTGAGGATGAATCTTAAGTTACTGACTAAAAGGATACAGTTCCCTCTTTCCAGTAAACTTGGCATTTATTACGAGTAAGTTTTGTAATAATTCACTACACAACTCAATAAATTAGGTTTTTGTAGAGAGAAGCTAACTTACGGTCAGGGTTTTAAATATTCTACAATTACTGAAAATAACAACTTATGATGGACTTAACTCTATGTAAATGCCACTTAAATACATAGCCTTTGAGTTATTAGTCAAATAATCGAATCTGATAAGTAGCATGGAGCTGTAGCCGTAGAAATAGTAAATATTGAATGTTATGAATATGTTATATCTAAATAAAACCTCCGGCGTTGATATTGTAATCCTTTATTTAGCAATCAGTAATAACACATGCGAACGTACATCTGTTATGTAAATAAATAGGGTTTATTCAGGCCCAGTTGGGTATAAATCAATACCCGTGAGGCATGATAACGAATTTGAGGTGTAATTTACACTTTATAAATTAGTATAATTTAAATATAAGCTGGTTAGTTCCAGTATATTTTCCTATTTTAGCTGATCTGTTTGAAACATTGCAGCACTTTATACGAAGGTGAGAAATTAGTAGTCAAAACCAGCTCCATGAACTCGGGGTTTGTGCTTAGCTGGGTCCGTATTAATTTCTACAGGGTGCGGCAGCATAACTTCCTTTTTTAAAATGCGCGCCACTCAGTTAGTTGATGTCATAGCGGAGCGCTAGTGGTCTCGTTCAAGAGGGGATACTGTAAAGTTTTGTCCCGACACGGTTCAGTCGCCATCATGCGTTGGAATAGTGAGGAGCGTGCCTTTGCCGTTGAGGTTCACTTTTCAAGCGGATTTTCGGTTATTGCAACACAGCGTGCATTTCGGAATCGCAAATCAATTGTTACATGGGTCACTACATTCAGACAAACTGCAAGTGCGACAAAAGGAAGAACTGGAGTCCCTCGGCCCGTTAGATCACCTGAGAACATTGAAGCAGTGAGAGCGTCAATGTTGCTAATAAGAGTTATGACAAACGCCAGAAATCGGTTTACGCAATGTATGGAGAATGGGGGACGTCACCTAACAGATTTGATTTTCAAAATAATGTAAATAAAAACAGATAAACAACATTATAAAAAATAAATAACTATTTTCCGATGCATACAATAGTTTTTATTGAGTTTTGAAAAAAGGAAGTTATGCTGCCGCACCCTGTAGTATATCGAATTTTCCTTAAAAGTGAATAGTTACTCATTTATGTAATTCTAGGGTTCCAGTCCCCAGGCTTTTACTTTTGATACTAGTGAATGGATTGTTAATGTATTCGGGTTGGGATATATATATACATGCGTGTATTTAAAGATCATGACTTCCATCCTGTCTTTGCTGCTTTTTCAATTTTTGTTTGCAAGTGAAGTTCCCGGTATTGTATGAGGTCCAGTCAACTGTAGATTGATGGAGACCCAATCACCCAATGCTTCTGAAATTAGGAGGCAACCTCTTAACTTAACACTTTTAGAAATATTTTAGTGGGTATTTGCATATACAAGATTCTTCTTTTCCTTCAGCCTTTGTCCCGTTCGCAGGCGGGGTCGCTTCGTCGTGATCGGTTTCGCCATTTGGTTTTATCGAATGCGTGATCTGGGTGCACTCCGAGGCTTTTAAATCCCCATCCAACGTATCAATCCACCGTTGTTTAGGCCTGCCTTTTGGTCGTTTACCATCGACTTCGATGTTCAGTCCAATCTTGGCAAATGAATTCTCGTTAGCACGAATTGCGTGACCATACCATCGAAGACGCCTCTCTCGCAACTTTTCCACGATCGGTGCAACCATTACCGCAAGATGCGGTTCATTGTCTTTTATAGTTGGCCAACACTCAGAACCATAGAGAGCGACAGGACGGACGACATTCCGGTAAATTTTAGATTTGAGACGTTCGTTGATACGTCGATCGAAAAGAACACCAGTTGTGGAACGCCACTTCATCCAGGTTGAGTTAATGCGTGAAGCGATTTCATAACGCAGTTCTCCATTGGCTGATAGCATTGACCCGAGGTATTTAAACCGCTCAGTTCTCGACAGATCATTGCCGCTGACAGTGATTGTGCCTGTTTTATGGGGATCGGTCGTCAAAAATTCAGTTTTGTTTAGATTCAATCTGAGACCGTGTTGCAAGAGGCGATCATTCCATTTTTGGACAAGTTGCTGGAGATCATTTTTGCTATCAGATGCTAGGAAAACATCATCTGCATAGAGCAGTGTTTAGGGCGCAGGACGTTGTATGTCTCGTGTGACGGTGTCCATAACAACAAAGATGACTGGTGAGAGGGCGCTTCTTTGATGAACACCAACAGAGACACGAAGCGATGTTGATATACCCGCCATACTTCGAACTTTACTTTTCGGATCGCGGTAGAGCAATTGAACCCAGCGCACGAGTTCTTCTGGCACGAAGTGCTGTCGTAAAGCATACCAGATGAGTTTGTGTGGCATACGGTCAAACGCTTTCTCTAGATCCAGAAATGCAATGTAAAGAGGGCGATACTTCTCACGGTGTTTCTCCATGAGTAACCGCGCAGCGTGTATTGCGTCAGTAGTTCCGCAGTTTTTGACATACAATACGGTTGTCAAGAATGTGTTCAAAAATCTCCATGATATGGGAAAGTAACCGGATCGGACGGTAATTTGAACATTATGCTGGACTACCTTTCTTATTCCATATTGGAACAATGGTACTTTCTTGCCAGTCAGATGGTGTTCTTCCTTCCTGAATTGAATAACCCGGTTAAAGAATTCACTGAGTCAGAGTCAGGTCCTGTGGCTTTCCCCGATTTCATTCGTTTTATTGCCACCTCAGGGGGGGGGGGAGGGGGGGTTTAACGTGAGTACCTGCCGTGAAGGCATAATCCCACGGTCCTCATCGGATACGGATTGATTTTGGGACCACAATCAGAGCCCCGCCATGCAAGCACAGTGGTCCTGGTTTATACTGAGTGCAGGCTTAGCATTCATACCAGCGGATGCGAGGCCTATCTAACACCTCTGCCGCAACTAAGGAGTACGGCACCCGAGTTGTACAGCGCAGCTCCACGCTTGAGCTCCGAGGAGCTCTGCCCGCGATGTAGGCATAACCACAAGAACCATGAAACTCCTACTAGGGGGCCAACCGCAAATAACCGGGCCGGGGACATATCTTCCAGGAATTCTCCTGGAGCATATGCTCTCAGAGGGCCATCCCGGTTCCCATGGTACCAGGTAACCTCCGGTGAGGCTTCGTGGTAGAGCCACTTCAGATGAGTCCCTTGCAGACTCGGGTCTTATCGCCCTCCTCGAGTACGTGGGGACGGAACTCCCCAACGGGTTAACTGGAGTTGCGCTGACAGGTTGAACTGCTCCAAATGTCGGCAATGATTGTGGAAATGGAGGATGAGCACGTTCTTCAGTTGTATTCTGCTCGAAGTATTCTCGCCATCTATCCGTTGTGGCTCGACGGTTGGTAAGTAAAGTACCGTTCCTGTCATTAAGGCAACAGAAGTGTTCAATATCCTACGTACGTTCGTTATGGCTTTTGGCAAGTCGATACAGATCTCTCTCGCCACCCCTAGGGTCCAGTTTATCGTAAAGATTTTTGTAATGGTTTGCTCGGGTGACAGCGACTGCTTTCTTTGCTTCCAGGTTGGCATTCTTATAAATTTGCCAATTAGCAGGTGTTTTCTCGTCAAGAAATTTGTGGTGGAGGCGTTTTCAAAGCCAAGTATCTCGGTTGATGTACCGCTTACCTGGCTTGGTGACCTCGAGAGTTGCAGAGGCCGCTTTGTGGATCGTATCTTCCATTTGGTTCCATGATTCTCCCACATTCGTAATGGTCAACAATCGTATGAGTGAGATCGTTTCTTCTTTTTTCTCACCAAATCGCCACCATTTAATGCACCGCGGGCCTGTGCGTTTCTCACGTTGTTTTATCGGTGGCTTAATTCGCAGGACGGCAATCAACGGCCGAGGTTGAGGTGCGATGGTCCCATAGCGAACGACTTAGCAATCAGTGGTAAAATGTTAGCGTTTTATGAGAATATAGTCGATTTGCGTTTTACTGCTCCCACTATAAAATGTTGGAAGATGAGACAATCGTTTGATAAACCATGTATTCATAAGTACAAGGTCATGGGTGTCCGCAAAATCGATTATACGTACGCCACCTTCATTGCGCGCTCCGAGCCCCTTTCCCCCATGGCACCTGTTACCGTCTGCCTTTTCACCATTAAAGTCGCCGAAAATGATAATATAGTCGTCAGGCAGGCATCTTTCTCGGCATCAGGTGTGGTGCGTACGCGGTGAAGAAGTGAATAGTGCGATCAGCTGATATAATGATGAGTTTCATCAGCCGATCATCAAATCGTTCGACTTCTTTAATGGCATCACGGAAGCCCTCTGAGATGGCAATGCCAATACCATATTGAGTGTGTGGGTTACCAAAATAGAGAAGTTTATAGCCATTTTTACCGCGTTCGGATTTAATTACGCAGCTTTTGGCATCAGACCATCGCGTTTCTTGCAGAGCGCAGATATCGATGCGCCTTTTCCGATGGGGTCTTGCGAGTTCTTCCGTCTGTCCAGTTAGGGTGCCAACATTTAGCGTGCAGACACGCATTTGTTTTGTTTGTTTTGTTCGGACTAACTTTCTTACGTCTTGATGCCGTCCATGCGTCAAGAACCCTTGCCCATTTCTCGACAGGACCGGGGCCCGTCCTGCCGCGTCGACTGAGGTGGATGCCCTAGCATTTCTCCGAGGCTTGTGACTCAATTCGATCATCATGTTTGTAACGACATTGTATGCATTTTCTTGGTCGGCCTGTCGCGGGACCTGTCACCAGGTAGGATTTAGCATAGTGGAATAACTCCAATTATACTCTATTTATCTCTTTCCTTGATCTCTGCATTTTATTTTTATTTTACTGAGGATAGTACAGAGTACGTTTCCTCAAACCCTTCTCCTGGGCTTGGGACCACCATACTATGTTAATAGCATGGCGGAGTTTTGCATATACAAGATTGCTTGTTCGCATTCACAATCTTTCTTCTCGTATAGTAATTCATTGACTTTGAGGTGTTATGAGGTAGATATTGTAGGCGATTTGCTAAATTTGACTACTTTCAACGAGATCTGAATATCCCAAATCGTCAGAAAAGTGTCAGTGAGAAACTACCCGGACGTCTTTAATTTGATTTTCTGAGCAAGTTTAGGAAGGCGGGAGGTGGATCAAAAAGATTTCTTTGATAATTTATTACAATTCATTTGGATTTAAATTCCGAATGTGTTTATAATTAAATATTTTTTTTTATTATATAAAAACTGCTACAATAATGAGTAGAAAATTAAAAAGAGCAAGAATTGCAGACCTCGGAGTTTCAATAGTTTTCACAAAAAGAATTTGGTTAAGATGTGTTGAAAATTGTAAAGGTGGAAAATTCTTAATCTGGAGTTCATTGAGTTCATTTCATTTTTACACTGTGCATTCTATGTTCGTATTTTCTTGTAAACTTTTATAAATAATAAATCAAATTCACTTATTTTACGTCAGTGACTTTGTGGAAAAATGATAGCGAATGAGATTAAAAATGAGGAAGCTGCACTAATAGTAAAAGTTTATCTTTTGTTTTTCAAATTAGATATTTTATTTGGCAATAGCGGATTAACATAAAACATAGCACTAATTTTAACACAAATGTAAACATCGTAAATGCAAGACCAGATGAAAATATAGTCAGTGAGAAAAACCTATGTATATTCAACTATTTTGAATCTTAGGATATTAGCACAGAAGTTGTGCGTGCTTTGACCTCACTAAAGAGTCTGTTTGTTGGTTACGGTTTCGCGGATTCTTTTGCCGAACAGGAAAATAGACGTTAATATTGTGTTTGTGTATGAGGTGGGGGAGAAAGGAAGCCTCTGAACACTCAGACCCTGGTGGCTCGATTCCCCCGTCGAACGGAATATCCCAGATTCGTTTATGGATCGTAGGATTTCCGTTAGTGGATGTGATGCTACCCGCTGCAGTTGGAGCAGCAAAACTCAGATGTCTGATGGGTTCATAGGTAGACGTACAAACTGCCTTCATCCAGATCGAGCAGGCGGCGCGAGATCTTGGGCTGCACATCAATGAAAGCAATACAAAATATATGGTGGCAACGTCATCACCGAAAAACAACCAACCAACAACATCACACCGCACTGGTCAAACGGGAAGAATAAAGATAGGAAAATACAACTTTGAGACCGTTAACAATTTCTCCTGTCTAGGGTAGAAAATCACAACCCATAACAGCTACGATGATGAAATCCGCGCACAGTTATTGTCAGCCAACAGACACTATTTCAGCTTACAAAAACTGTTTCGCTCGAAACGTCTCACCATAGGGTCAAAGCTCTTACTGTACAAGACAATGATCTTGCCAGTCCTCATGTATTTCTCGGAGACTTGGGTTCTTAGAGAGAAGAATCTTTCAAAGAATGTTTGGCCTCCTACATGAGGATGGACGATTCCGTAGCCTACACAATGACGAAATCTATGAGCGATTAATTACGCATGTGGATAAAATCCGACTCAATAGGTTACGGTGGGCGGGTCAATTAATCCGTATGGATGAGGATAATCCCATCCGGAAAGTCTATAAGGGCAATATCTATGGTATAAAAAGAAGACGAGGCAGACCCTGACAGACAGCTTATAGGGATATCGATTTGGTGGACCTCGGCGCAAAACCGGGATGTCTGGAGTTCCTTATTAAGGCAGATCTAGACCGGATACCGGTTGCTGCGCCGTTGATGATGATAATGATCCTGTAATAAGGAAGCGTTATCATCTTAAAAAATCCCTTTTCTGAACATATGCCCAGCTAGTGAAATATGGCGAGCCAGAATGCCTACAATATTCTTTCAAATGTTCCTGCTTTTCGGTAAATAAACTTTGAAGTATATTTGTTCGGGTCTGACAGGAAATGTTTGATGTATTTAGCAGCATTAAGGCTCTACCACCTGTCATTATGGGAAGTTTCCAGTTTTTGATAGTTGCGTTAGCGAATGTAATTGACACCAGAATTGTTAGTTCTGGTCCGGGTATGGGGGAAATTTAATCTTGTTTTGCTAAAGCAGCCGAGATTTCACTTCCCTCTACACCGGAAAGACCAGATCGCAGAGTAGTTCCACCGTATTGAATTGAGAAACAGAGTTCATTCAGTTTCTGCATGCTTAAACGAATTTTGAAGTAATCAAAGGAATGTAATGCTTGCTCGTCAGACATCCAGGTTGCCGCCCTCAGAATCGCATACACTTCAGCCGTTGTATATTATCCCAAGGGAAAAGCCCACTCTATCTTTTTATTCAAGAGGTAGACTTCTGCTCCGGAACCCTGTTCTATTTTTGAGCCAACAGTGTGGAAGAAGTTAGTATATCCGCATTCTTACGGTGGGTTCTATATTTCTCTTCGTTTCGAGATAACTTGATGTCGCCTACCAAGCAGATGTATCTGAGTGTGTCAGTCATCCACATTACTACCTGAGGACTAAGTCCGATGTCGAAGCAAAAGTCCGCCTTTACAGCTCATAAGCTGTGAGAGGCCGTTTCACTACAGGCTTGTTCCAAAGAAGCTTCTTGTCTAGAATAACACATATTTCACTTCTTCACAGAGTTAAAGGATTGTAGTTTTCTCCTTTTTTGAAAGTAATACCATTGTGGTTTTATTTGGATTTACTGAAAGTCTATGCCTAAAACATCAATTGTCAGTCAAAACTAAGGCGCGTTGGGTATTGCTACACACCGAGATCGCAATTAACTACTAGCATAGCCACGTCACCAGCATTAGCTTGAGTGAGTCGATCAACATACTCCACAGAAGCGCCGATTACACAGCGCCTTGAAGCAGCCTTCCATCGCTTCTGTTATTAGGTACCGATCGACAGTCACTTCAGCATTCAGCAATCTTCGCGTGAGCATAGCGTAGATCCACTTAATTAAAATCCATTATTTCTAGCGGTATCACTTTGTTTTTTGGAGAGACGAGTCAAACGCCTCTTCAATATTTACGAACACCCCACGCGTATTCGCCTGTTGTAGAGCAGACTCACAGGACTTTTTACGCTGGTAACCATGTTGGTTTTCATTTAGTGGGTGCGAACTTTGACCCTTCTCACGAATGTGTCCCTCAGCTAACCTCTCCAGACATGTCAGCGAAAATGATATTGAGCTGATTTGTATGAAGCTCCTTGGATATCAATAGTCATCTTCCCCTGGTTTAGGTATGAAGGCTACCTTAACCTTTTGCCAAGAGGTAGGTAAGTAACCTAGAACAATACAACCTCGAAAAAAATTTCTTCGAAGTTGCTCTAAGTGCTCAATGCCCTCCTTTAGTATCGTTGAATATATGCCATCCACGCCAGATGCTTTAAAGTGTTCAACGGTAGTAACCGCTCTCGCCGTGTTCCAATATCCTTGCACGGCTTTCGTGTTGGAAGGTTTGCAGAAACCGCCAATTCACTGCAATGGTTAATTACGTTTCGAGATTTATTTATGTGCATCATAGATTGAGAGCATTTTTTGATTCTGAAAATAATGGAGTTTCTTCCCGATGAAGACTCTCTTCACACCTAGGACACTCAACAATTGCAGAATCCTTCGAAAATCATTTTCAAGGATGGTAATTTTTCTTTCAGTTAAAATAAGCATATTTCGCTGACAACAATAGCAACAATAGCAATGAAACCTTGCTAGATTGAAGTCACCAAGCATATTTTTGCAGTCTAAATGTGAAGGATATTTTAGTTAATAAATTTGCCGTCAATTATTAGGCACCATATTGACCTTGCTTTCAAATGGTGTTGTAAACACACGACAATTATCCATTTTAAAATTGTTATTATTAATTATTCAATTTTGCGTTGAAATCGAAAGATCTATATGTGTACACTTACGCTAATTAGATACTTTCGTTTGGTACGTACACCTCATGAGAATATTTCATTATTTGATTTGGTTACTAGTTACTTCAGCGGTAGAAAACGCTTTGTGATTGGTTCCTGGAATGTACACGAAACCGGTACCGGGGGTACCCAGATTGTTTCTTGTGACTCGCATAAGGCTCTTGACCTGGGAGCGGGTTTCTGATAGGATTCTAATTACCAGATTCCGATCAACAGGCACAGGGAAACTAAATTACGCATTTACGACAAAAATGATTAAATCAGAATTTTTTATTTCAAAAATTCTCCTCATTATTTGATAAAATCTTATGTACTTTGCTAGATAACCAATTCAGGAAGTTACAGTTTAATTTTCAAGTCGATCGAATGAAAACTCTTCGAGTTCTACAGCCTATCGCTTTCGAAAAGACAGTTTTGAAACAAAGGCGTTTGAAGTTTGAAAACACTTGTCCAAATCATAATAACATGACCTTATTAGAATCGATGTTTGTCGGTCTGTCAAT
The DNA here is from genome assembly GCF_905115235.1 of Hermetia illucens. Taxonomy (NCBI): domain Eukaryota; kingdom Metazoa; phylum Arthropoda; class Insecta; order Diptera; family Stratiomyidae; genus Hermetia; species Hermetia illucens. The sequence continues at coordinate 90,169,763 of NC_051849.1, read as the reverse complement.
TTGTTTGCCTGTCTTTCTGCCACAGCACGAAATTTGGTGAGAAAGTGTGGTTTGCGTATTCTTTTGCATATAGTGAGTGGCGCTATTTTGTGCTGAATTTGAAAGGGGGCTCCAAATAAATTTTTTTAAAAGAAGATAGTCATTTGAGATATCAAAGGGAGAGCTTGATTAGTACTTTTTGAAAAAGGCCGAAAATGTGTGCCCTAAAAAGTGTAAGAGGTCTCGGTCTCAGAACCCATCCAACCGAAAATCTCGAAAAGGTCGACCTGATGCCGAGAAAGACGCCTTCTGTCAACTTCTCGATAAAAAGACTTGTCACGTGCCTGCTGGCGACTATATCATCATTGCCGGGGACCTCAATGGTCATGTGCGTGAAAAGACAGATGGTAACAGGGGGAAGGGGTTCGGAGCGCGCAATAAGGGTGGCGAGCGTATAATCGATTTTGCGGACACCCATGACCTTGTACTTATGAATACGTGGTTCATCAAACGATTGTCTCATCTTCGACTATATTCTCATAAGATGTCGACATTTCACCACCGGCACTGATTGCAAAACCGTTCCCTATGAGTCCATCGCATCTGAACCGCCGTTAATTGCCGTCCTGCGAACAGCGTGAGGAGCGCACTGTCCCGCCGCGGATTAAATGGTGGCGATTTCGTGAGAAGAAAGAAGAACTTTCGGGGTCACCAAGCCAGGTAAGCGCTACATCAACCGAGACACTTGGCTTCGGAATGACGAGGTTCAAATGAAGGTCCGTGAAAAGAAACGCCTCTACCACAAGTTTCTCGATGATAAAACGCTGGCGAATTGGCAAATCTATAAGAATGCCAACCGGGAAGCAAAGATAGCGATTGCTGCCACCCGAGCGGTCCATTAAGAAGATCTTTACAATAAACTGGACGGTTGAGATGGCGAGAGAGATCTGTATCGAACACTTCAGTTGCATCAGATGGCGAGAAAATTGTCTACGAGATTTCAACAGAAAAATTTGTTCATCGTTCACTTCCACAATCATTGCTGACGTTTGGAGTAGTTCCACTTGTCATCACGACTGAAGTCGAAGAGGCAATAGACCGAATGAAATTGGGGAAAGCCACAGGATCTGAGGATGTCGCATCTGAGCTCTGGAAAGCGAAGAGCTGGGACCCAACACTGCGACTGTCACTCAGTGAATTTTTTAACTGGGTTATTTTGGAAGGTAAAACACAATCTGACTGGCAAGAAAGCATCCCTGTTCCAATATGCAAAAAGAAGAATCCAGCAGAATGTTCAAATTACCGTCCGATCCGGTTACTTTCCCATACCATAAAGATTTTTGAACGTATTGAATTAAGCCAGATTTGTCAAGAACTGTGGAACTACTGACGCAATAGCCGCTGCGCGATTACTCATGGAGAAACACCGTCAGAAGCATTATGCTCCTTACATTGCATTTCTAGATCTGGAGAAAGTGTTTGACCATATGCCACACGAACTCATCTGGTGTGCTATTCGACTACACTTAGTGTTAGAAGAACTCGTCCGTTGCGTTCAATTGCTCTACCACGATCCGAAAAGTAAAGTTCGAAGTGTGGCGGATGTATTAAAACCGCTTCGTGTCTCTGTTGATATTGATTAATGAAGCGCCCTCCCAGCACTCCTCTGTGTTCTTGTTATGGACAGCCTTACGCGGGACATTCAACATTCAGCTTATACACTGCTTTATGCAGACGATATTTTGCTAGTGTCTGGTAGCAAAAGTGAGCTTGTGCAGTTGCTGTCCAAAAATGGACAATCACTGTCAATGACAGTAGCCTGCCCAGAACTGAGCGATTTAAATATCTCGAGTCAACGCTATCAGCCAATGGAGAACTTTGTTATGAAACTGCATCACGTATTAATGCAACCTGGATGAAGTGGCGTTCTACAACTGGTGTTCTTTGTGATCGACGTACGTCTCAAATCTAAAATTTACCGCAATGTCGCCCTTTATGGTTCTGAGTGTTGGCCGACTATAAAAGGTAATAAACGGCGTCTTGCGGTAATGTTGTTTTGGATTTGTGACGTGATATGTTTTGATCACATCCAAAATGAGGTTATCCGCGATCGATATGAGTGAGTTGCTCACATAAGATGAACACAAAACTTTTATATCTGAATTGTTAAGCTTCCGGTATTCCGACTTGTTCCAACTTCGCCTTGATACCCCAGAACTATACAATTTCGATTCCATACCCAGATTTTACACCTCCAATTATTTTCTGGTCCAGTCTTTTTCCCATATTGGAAAATGAGTATTTGGCCATTTGGTTGCAGTTTTTTAAAGTAGTTGTTCAAAAAAAGAAATAATTATAAGAATGGAAGTTGTTTTTATAGACGAATGCTATCGATTATGAATCTAGGTATGTTTTAACATATTTTAAGCGAACAAAACAATGGAGAAAAGAAGAGTTCAAACAGAAATAACACCTTATTAATCGCAGTTGGAGGTTTTATTTGAATTTACATTTTGAATGAAATGCAAATGGAAGGTGTGAGAAGTATCGAGTCGGCACAATAAAATAATAAAGCTTCTTCCTTCTCCTTTGCATATCAACTTAAATTAGAATATTATTTTCCTATAGCAAAACCATCACCTAGTCGACTACTATATATTACACCCGCACATTATGAGGAGAACAAATAGAATCATAAAATTGATTATCTCTCACCATTTATCTATTTACTATCCTACTAAGGATTTTTACGGGTTGACGTCACTCAGGAGCCCCTTGCTGCACAGAACTATCTACATCTACATTCTTTCGGAATCTATAGAAAAGAATATGCTCTGAGTTCATGCCATACCTATTGCCAAATTAATCTACATAGAGACATACTATCCTGTATCTAGTCCTACATTTGTCATACTTGAAGTAGAGCAAGGAAGAGTCCTACAATATTAAGAACAAGAATTCAGGGAGAGTGTGCGACACTAAAATGTTCATCTAGTAAGAAAGCCGGCGCCAACTAACTTAACTATGTATTATACTACCGCAAGATTTTTTTGTGCTTTTGTTGTGGCCTCCACTATGCAAGAGATAGAAAGCGAAATTCTGGGAAAGCAAAGATTTCCCCTGAAGTTCAGCATTGAGGGAAAATACATTTTGAGAAACTACTTTTCGTACGATTTGGTACTTGATATATATGTAGCAGTAAAAAGCAGAATGAATTGAATTAGGTCTTCTAGCAATTTCATTGTGGCTAATGGAAAGCATGAAATATTGTCTTATATAATACATATATCGTGAAAGTGAATCAATATTTCGTGATCTTCGCAAAGTCTGGAATGTTTGAAGTTTCCAGAAATGAGTTAATATTATGCTTCGAACTTTGAAAGAGAAAGAGGGAACAATTTTGAAAGAAGTTAAATTTTACCTCAATCTATCAAAGGGAACCAAATCTTTTATCTTTTGTGGTCCAATCTGAAAATGTTTCACAATCTTGTTAACTTTTCTGATCTATAACAATTCGCGAAATATTAAATTTGTTAAATCATAAATTGGTTCAATCTACGCATGCTGTTAGAAAAATTTTGTGATAGTACGTTTTCGTTATAGTCGTGGAAAGTTTGGTACAAATTCTTCTACTGTTGACGATGTTGTCGTGTATCAAAATCTTGTTTGCTGTAAGAATTTGCTATACCGCCATAAAATACCTACGCCACCTTAAAGTGTCTACCTACATTACTAAGTAGTTTAGATGTCTGGCAGTCTCCCTATCTACCATACGCACTTTTCTCGGAAGTATATACATTTATTGTGTTGAAATTTTGTGGGCCCATGCAGACCCAATCCCAATTCTACGCATAAAGAGAGAGGCATCACTTTACGTAGAGTTGACGGGAAGGGGAGAAATCCTCTTACAAGTGTAAAGGGGGCGTAACATTTTTTTTCGCAACTTATCGATTGGCGCGTTACGAAAAAGGTCTCAGATTTGAAATGGCATGCAAAGTAACAAGGGGTTGAAAACCTAAGCGGGGAGATACCTGAAATCGGTTCAAGAACTTCAAAATTTTCTGTTCATCTAAATATATTGGTGGTTTTCCGTATAATAAACCCTGAAAATTTCAAATCAAAATTCGAAATAATTTTGAAGTTATAGCCTTCGAAGCGTCTTTGCCTCCTCATAGTCGTCTTACCTTCTGATTCGTTTACTGACTGTTAACCATTTTATATACCGATATGCATTCAATTAGTATAAGTATATACCGATCTTAACGAGGGAACTGAAGGATTGCAGTATGTGATGGAATCACTGAATGTTTACAATTATCGATTTTTAGTTATCGACATTTTAAAACAGTCTCTTTCAAGTTGCTGTGAAAGATAACTCAAAAAACACTACTTGCTAAAATATGGCACACACATTTAAAACCCGAAATATTATATCAATTTTTATTGAAAATTTAATATTATTATATATCAATTTTTACTGAAAAATAAAAGCTTAAAATTTTTAACAAATTTTGAAAGTTTTCAACATTTTATAGGTTCAACTTGAAACTGTACATGTTTATATTAAACTGTGAATTGTTTTTATTTCTCTGGAAATAATTGAGGAGGCATGTCAATTTGGCATTCCAATTGTGAATTCCTTCAAAGTTTCTACTTCTTCTTTTTAGCCTTTGTCCTGTTCACTTTCACGCGTTATTTTGTACTGTTAAAGACCTGATCTGGTTACAGTTGCGAAACCTTCAAGTCCCGTATTAACGTATCGAGCCACCGTTCTTTCAGCCGGCATTTTGGTCATTACCCATCGACTTCGATGTTCAGAACAATCTTGGCAAGTGAATTCTCGTTAGCACGGGTTACATGACCAGACCATGTCTGCCTTACAATTTTTCCACGATCAGTAAAGTTCGCGGATATACTCATTTCGGATAATATCAAGGCGTGTCACACCACTGGTTCAACGTAACAGATTCATCTCCATTCCCGCGAGACCCCGTTCATTGCGTTTAATAGTCGGAAAATACTCAGAAACATAGACGCGCACAAGACGGACGACACTGCGGCAAGTTTCATATTTGAAACGTTCGTTGATACGTCGATCAAAAAGAAAACCAGTTGTAGAACACCACACATTCAGATTTAATTTGAGATGGTGTTGAATGAGTCTATCATTCGATTTTTGGACAAATTGCTCTAGATCATCTTTGCTATTAGACGTTAGGAGAACATCACCTGCATAAAGCAGAGAGAATGTAGGATGTCCTGTGTGAATCGTCTATAAGAAGAATAAAGGGTAGTGATGAGAGGGCGCTTCATTGATGGTCTTCGACAGAGACAATAAGCGGTTTTGATAAATCCGCCACCTTCGAACTTTACTTTTCGAATCGTGTTGGAGCAGTTGGACCTAGGGCACGAGTTCTTCTCTCGCTAGGTGTTGTTGTAGAGTATACTAGGCAAGTTGGTATAGCACATGGTTAAACGCTTTTTATTTAAAAAGAGCTTAGTTTTCTAGAATTATTAAATTGCCCAACTAAAAGGATTCCCATACTTTATTTACTGTTTTAATAATGGTTTTCAAATTTTGATTTATTTTAAAAGGGGAAGAGATAATAATTAAGTAATTATAATTAGGGGTTCAAGGCGTTTTTTGGATAATATAAAAACATAAAAAGGTCCATCTCATCCGGGAACATGTTTTCACTTTTGTTGCCAATATCTTCTTGGTCATTTCTAAGATGGTGATGACATAAATAAATTACTTTTGTTAAGAGTGCCCTCAATATCAGACTTTCTGATATTTCTTTTTTACCTAGTTTTTAGTAATAATGCTTCCGTTTAAATTTTTTGTCGTTCATAGCTAATAGAACGATGAACAATTGATATTTCTCTTGGAAGATTCAAATCGAATTAGAAGTTTTTGGATATTTTCTTAACTACTTGCAATTCTTTGAAATCATAGGTAAAAGTTATGGTAAAAACAGATAGACTTAGTTATATTAAGGCAGTTTTCCACTGTCAAGTGTGAATGCCAGGCCAATTTGTTTATTTAATTTATACTTGTTTCAACTTTTCAAACATATTTTAGAAAATTACCCATCCTTTTTCTTATGTCCTTGAAACATGCTAGCCTTTGTCGAAATGTCATGGCCGACTTTGAGGTCAAAAGAATCATATTTCATAAGAATAAGTGTTCAGTTGGCTATGCTTTCTCGTTCGGGACTTTTATTATTTTGAAAATTTACAAAAGGTCGGAAAGTCTTAGGGACATATTCACTGAACAACTGAAAAAATTGTTTAAATTAGATATTTTTAGTAGAAGTGATGTCTCAATTTTTAGAAAAGTCAACTTTCAGGAAACGCGTTCAAAGATAAAATATGGTATAAAACATGATTGCAGACACTTACAATTCAATTTGCAATACCAGTGCCGTAGAGGTCTTCCTCATTGAGAAAATGTTCTCGGTTGGCAGCATTTTCTTGCCCTGTTGAATTCGGAGGCTTTTTACAGCGTCACTGATCGATCCTATGCCGATGCATTTCTCGTCTCCCAAAGGAATCACAAATACGTCCAGCAAATGGACAAAAATCATTCGTTGAATATCATTACTGCTAAGTGGGTAGCAATTTCAACCACGTGTTTGCCCAAGTGCAAACGTTTTGGAGCCAAAAATATAAATGCAGCTTTCGGGGGATTCGTTGCTGTTTTGAGTGTGCATCTTTTTAATAAACTATCAGAAGATGGATTCTTGTATGTCGATTTCATCAACTGTACCATCTGGATAGGAATTCTGTCGTGCTGAAAACTTGTGAAAGTTCCTTGGTCCTTGGCATGATGCTACCCAGCGGTCGAAAAGACCAAAGGTGTTCACATTCCCCCTGAAACCAGGACGGTAGAAAACATCCTTAAGGTCTTAAGCAATCTCTTTATAAATGCTTTGATTGGGAGCTATTACTATTTTCTTGGAAATGCGGTAGGATATGTGGTCTTGTCTTGATTAATTATGTTGTTTGAATCAACTTTTTATCTTAACTATTTGAATGTAATACGGCGTGTAGATCGTGTCTTGCTTCTATTTCTGACATATACTGTTGGAAGCCTGAATGGTATGCCGTTCGTCGCTTCCGTTGTTAGGTAGCTGTCAACAGCTACTTCATTACACAGCAATATTTGCGTTAGCATATCGTAGAACCGCTTTATCGAAGGTTCATCAACATCGTGCTCTTCGGCGGTATTACAGAGTTGCGTCCTGCGAACGAGGAGCAGACTCGCAGGACTTTCCACGCTGGTAAGCATGATGGTTTTTATTGAGTCGGTGCGACCTTAGTGCCTTATCACGAATGTGACGCTCTCTCTCTTCTTTGAATAGTCATCTTTCTCTTTCCCTTTCTTTAAGTTAGTTACCATTAGTTACCAGTTTTTGCTCTTATCACCGTGATTGTTAACGGTTGCCATCCTGTTGAAACGAAAAATAATGCTTTCTGATTCAAATATTTGGAATGTATTTATCTGGGATTCCCCCAACCTTATGACGTTTGCAGAATGTGTTTACCGTGGCACAACTATCACCAATTAATATTAATTTGAAGGCAGAAATGTCTGCTTCCTAAACTACATCTTGAATATTATTTCCGCTGAAATTAATCTGGACCGATGAGAAGTCCCAAGCAGACTAAATTAGCGTGCACTAAAAAATATTTTTTCTTTCCTTCAGTCATCATACTAAAATAATTTTTTTCCGATATTGGTTTCAAAAATATTCACATTGAATATAAAAACAAAATTTTTCATTTAAGATTTCTAGGTTTTTTTTTCATCTATTTCACGTCCTAAATATATAGTTTGCCTCCAACACTAATTCAGATCAATAGCGCAAACATGGTTAGCTGTGGCAAGGTACTTGAAAAACAATATGAAGGGTCAGTTTCCGCTTTATCAGTGTCCGGTCATGTGCGGGCATAAACTTCCTTAGATTCTCGTACTGAAGTTTGAGGAGATATTCAAGATAAGATTGAAGGCCAAAAATAACCCGGTAGAGTTAAAGCCACAATTTTTCACTTTTGCACTAAAGGAGCCTTCAAAATTTTACTTCAATTTTTCCGAGTTCTCGAAGTTCATTCGAAGATGATGCCGCCCACTCCCTCCGCCCTGAAATTCTACTTATCAATCTCCTTCCATTACATTCATCCGTCACTGCTGGATCTAGAATTTCACAGCATGCTCTCTTATTACTCTTGTTGTATGTTTATTCATAAAAAAATCAATAATTTTGGCTATCTCTGATTTATCCTTATTCAGGCAATTCATTTTCATTTTCTTCAGCAAAACAGCTATTATGGGCTCTTCTATTCGTCTCATATAGAATCATCACATACAAAGCATTGAAACGGTTTTACGGCAGCGAGACTTCACACATTTCGTGGTTTGCTTTTTAAATCTTATATAAAAGATAGTAATTAGGCTAATTCAGAATTCAATCAGTTCCAATCATCATTGCTTGATATAACTATTATGGTCAACTGCTTTTAGTTGTTCTCAACAGCATCTTAGTTGCGCTTAAAAGGAATCCGACACTGTTAGATATTTGATGTGAAATGAACTATCAGACAATATCCAGTGCCAATTTATCTGATGAATAGTGAAACTAGTTCAGATCATCAAAGAGTGACAGCATTGCCAAATGTATTGGTCAAGATATAGTGTCTTCGAATGAAACATTCGTTCATCTCAGTGTATGTACAACACACATGGTACGATAAGCCGGAACGTCCGTGCTAGCTACTTCAGGCTCAGAGGCACAGTCGTTGCGACCTGGGCAAGTTACTGGGGAAGAATCGAAATTCAATTCTTTCTACTTGCACAGGCGTGCAGGTTGCTTTGGCACGCTTGACACCTTCCAGGTTAGTTGTTATTATTATTCTGTTATCGTATCCCCCAATAAGCACCCTGGACTGCTCCATCCCTGGTAGGCCCGCCCAATATAGTTCCCTCAACCGTTTCTCTTCATTTCTTAGATTCATAGCTATGAAACCGTTTCCGATTCCACAGAAGGGTTCTGGCCCGTGTAAAGGTGTCCCTGCTCCCTTCTTGGCTAGTTTGCTGCCTCGTTGCCTTCCAACCCAGCATGGCCTGGAATCCAAAGTATCCAGACCTTGTTGGACGAGCCGAGAGCCTCTAAAGGCACTCCCATACCAGTTTAGAGTTCACATGGTTGGACCTAAGTGTCTTGATCGCTGCTTGGCTATCGGTGAGAATAGCTATGTGCTGTCCCTTGTAGTTCCTTTGCAGATTAAAGGAGGCACATTTGTATATGGCGTATATTTCCGTCTGGAATATGCTAGTGTACCTGCCCATTAGCTCAAAGTATATTTTCCTTGGACCAATGACACCCTCACCCGCTCCCTCTGCTGTGAGGGATCCGTCAGTGTACCAAGTAATCAGTTGCTGGTTTAAGCCGTATGTCCCATCCACGCTCTCCCAATTTGCCTTATTACTCCAACGTGTTTCGAACTTCTTATCGAAGTCGAACCTCGTTGTCATGTTATCTCTCGGTATCAGTAATTCGGGATACCGCCTAGAAAGGATATCAATCTTCCTTCGATTTAGGCAGCTCCCCGCCTCACTCATACTACCGGCCATTCTGAATATTGATCTCCTTGCCTGCATCTGTATGTGCAGATGGAGAAGGGTTAATCCCAGAAGGACCTCCAGGGATGCCGTTGGGCATGTCCTCATTGCCTCACCGATACACACGCAAGCCAGTCTTTGGAGCTTATGTAATTCCCTGGCTTGTGTGCTGAGTTGGGTTCTTTCTGCCCAGATGACCGTTCCATAGGTAATCATTGGTCTTACTATTGCAGTATATATCCAAAGTAGTATGTTCGGGTGGCAGCCCCATTTTTTTCCTGCTATGGATCTGCAAGCCATCAGAGCCCTCGTGGGTTTCCAGCTTACGCCTCCTACTGAATCGTACTATGGCGGTTTTGGTTGGGTTGATCCGCAGTCCCACCTTCCTGCACCAGGCACTAGTAACCCTTAATCCAGTTTGGATTCTATCACATAGGGTATCTTCATATTTGCCCCTAAAAATTAAAACAATGTCGTCCGCGTAGCCATGGACTTGTATTCCAGTATTTGTTACCACGTCTAGGATTTCATCCACTATCATACCCCACATCAGCGGTGATAGTACTCCACCCTGTGGACAGCCTTGAGTGGTGTTCATGATAATAAAATTTGTACCTGTCGGTACCTCTATTTGTCTGTTTTCTAGCATTTTGCCCATCCAGAGTGCTAAGGTGTTTCCCATCCTTTGCGGCTCAGGGCATACTGTATCTCTGTGTGCGATGTGTTGTCGAATATTCCTTCGATATCCAAAAACGCGCACAGTGCAATTTCTTTTGTTTTTATGGCGTCCCGTAGTACCTCTGTCAGCTGATACAGAACAGTTTCAGTTGACCGTCCTGCCTGGTAAGCGTGTTGACAGTGATTTAGGGGATTACGCTTTAGAATGTTAGTTCTAATATAGTTGTCTATGACCTCCTCCGCTTTGAGTACGAACGATGTTAGGAAGATTGGTCTGAAAGATTCAGGGTGAAAAGGATCCTTTTTACCCGCTTTCGAAATAAAAACCACTTTTGCCCGTCTCCATGCCTTTGGTATGTAACCCAGTGCTATGCTCCCTTTTACCACCCTCAGAAGAGACTGTAAGATAATCCCTAGGCCTCTCTGGATAAGTGCTGAGAAAATGCCATCTACCCCGGGAGATTTCATAGGTTTGAAAGTTCCCACTGCCCATCTTAGCCTAGCTTCTGAGCATACCCCTTTTGCTAGTTTCCAGCTCTCTTTCCTTCCACTTTTATTCGTCGTTGGGGTGTAAGGCAGATTGTTGTCGCCTGCTACCGTGCGGTAGGACCCCGGGAAATGAGTTCTGAGAAGCAGGTGTACCCTGTCCTCCTCATTCTCGGTAAATGTCCCATCTTCCTTTTTCAAGCAGACAGAGGATATTCCCCCGTTTTTGGCTACAGCCTTGTACAGCCTGGTTGCTTCTGTGATCTGTTCAATCCCTTCACAGAATTCCCTAAAGCTGTTCCGTTTCGCTTCCCTGATCGCGTGGCTATACGCAGTGAGTGCATTGTTATACCTCCGCCAGTCCCTGGTTTGTTTTGCCCGGTTAAAGAGGTTAGTTGTTAGATTTGTTGGGTTTTCTTGGTGGTTAATATACTTATATATATTTCGGCCGGATATGACAGCGAGATCGATGAAGTAAGTACTTAGATAAAACTTTCATAATTAAATTAATCTATATTTTATAATCACAAATTGAAGGTTTATAATAACACATAGAGTCTACATCTTTTACTAATTAAAGCGAAATATCTTAAACTGTAAGAATTATTGACCTACTTAACGGCAAACTATTTTGTGTTGCCAAGAACGTTACTATGTTGCATTGCCATTTTGCCTTTTATCATTAAGTATAAAGTGCACTCATACCTGAACTGTTTAGAACCAGAACCAATATTCCCTTGGTTCAGACATATCGGTGCGGAAATATTCAATTCTGATTTAAATCTGTAGTAGGTTGGTGTTCCATCAAAATTTTATGCGATCACTTCCTTTGTTATACACAAACCTGTCTGTCTACGGTCTATCCGTCATACGCATTTTCCTCGGAAACGGTTAGCGCGATTAATACCAATTATATTAATTAATTACTATAATTTTTAGTAATTGGCAAGAAAACCCCCCTTAAGTTCAGCCTAGAATCACGAAATTTTGCACCAATCTTGGCTGTCGCCTAGAGCATGATCCTACTAAATTTGGTAATCGCACTATTACTAACAAAGTTATAAAAGGTCAAAGCTGCTCTTTGCAAATTGAAGACTTTGAATGTCAATATCACCTAAAGGTGGTTATTTTCACATAATATATGCATATATTACGAGTTGTGTATTAATGGGGCAAATACACACTCAAATCTCTTCATAAAAGAAATACACAAAACCTTTCATACCTGAAGTCTAGCTTTCGGTTTCCCGACTTGACTGCCGCAAACCATACCGTATGAGTTTGTGTTTGGACGGATGGTAACTTGAATACTGCTGGATTGCCTTTCTTTTCCATATTGGGACGGTGATGCTTCCTTACAAGTTAAATGGTGTGCTATCCTTCTAGATAACCCAACTAAAGAACTCAATGGACCACAGTGTTGGGTCTCAGATGCGATATAATCAGTTCCTGCCGCTTTCCCCGATATTATTCGTTTGATTGCTTCCTCGACTTTTGTACTGAACACTGACTGACCTTGACAGGTGAAATTGCTCCAAATTCTCGCATGTACGCTGAAACCTCTAACTCTCTCTCTCTCTCTCCCACTTCCGTCACCTATATTCGCAGGCATGAGAGCAATCAGAGGGATGAATACAAATAATTTCCCTCCTGATTCCTCCTAAGAAATATGGTGAGAATCCGCCTCACAATCAATTAAGAGTTTAGGACCACTTGATTCTGCATACTCTACCAGATTCCTTGGTTCTTATGACGACCAAGAACAGAAAGAATCCTAGGGTAAATAAGCAGGGCAACTATTGCGGTTTTCCTTTTACCATTAATATGTAATTGTGAGTTGAACGCAACTTGGCCCTGGGACCAAATTGTTTGAATATGGTTGCCTCCAACAATTCTAATATCAGGACACAGAGTTTCAACTTGAAGAGGCTGCTAAAAGATCCTAGCCCCTTTTACTGATTATACCACGCATCACTGATTTTTTTAAATCGAACTCATGGCTCCTGTGCCAAAAATATATAAGGACAGTTCTGCAGCTTTTCAGAATTGCTGCCGGCAGAAAGGAAGAGGCTTCGACATGCTTCAAGTTTATTTGTAATAAAAAACATTTGGAAGCTTATGCCACGATTTGTGTGTAACCAGCTTCTCCTCATACCCTACCTTCATCATGATCAATTTCTTAGAGAATAGTTACATTTCGTAGTATGCCATTGTCCATGTCCTTATCTACAAAGGATCTCGTTTCTTCACGCAAACAATTTCCTCTCCTTCGATTTAGCATCTTCTCTAGTTCGAGGTATCCGGTTCGCGCAGATCTGATTCCATAGAATGACATCGAACTATCATAGATCCGTTACTTTTTCTAGCTTTCCTTTTCTCCACTTGTTTCGGTAAAGTTGCATGAGCAGATTCAGGTAGAATCTGACTTGCAGTCTGCTTGCCAATGCAAGTATGTGTTATCCTCCGTGCGGATCCATTGTGAAGAACAGCACCGAAGATGCTGCAATTAATCTATTTTGAGTGAGCTGATGACCATCATACTTTTTCTCGCTCAAAACAAGCCGGAGTATCGGAAGCTGCGTGCTGAAGGGTGGAGGCGTAAGGAGTAGCGTGACCGAAACCGGCTAAAGGTGGCATTTAGCTTGATTTTTGTTGAATGAAAATCAGATAAGGGTATGAATTACGGTTCGAAAGCACCGAGTTTGCACATAGACTGGTTTTAGCCAATACAACTCAGCCCGCCATCCACCGAAGAGCGGGGCGAATTGCTACTTAAATTAGTTTTAGTTTGGCCGTCGGTAGCTGGCGTGTGATATGAGTTCACATCATATGATGATGATATCATGCATGTCTTGTAGTATGATGAATTCACATGGAATACAGAAATTTAATCTTCAAAACTTTCCTTGGAACAGTTGGATAGCATTCAAACTTTCCAGAATTGTGTCTTATATTATCACATATACTGATTGCTTTGTATTTTTAGAATGAACTTAAAAAATGTTTTCGGGTAAATTTCTAAAATATAGCGAATATCGAAATGGGATGTATTCCGAGGTCTAGATTTTGAATAGATGCATCACTGTGATTTTTTTCAATTGTTCGGACGAGTAGGTTCTGAGAACGAGACCTGTTTCACCTTTTAAGGCGCCCATTTTGAGCCCTCAGTCTCTTGTGTTTCACCCGTGATATAAGAAAGGGGATCATTTTCGAATTAAGCCCTTTCGTTTCGTACCCTACATTGACCATATTCTGTGAAAAAGAAATTGCCCCCCCCCTGGCAGCGCACTGGAAATTGGGGAGCCCATCGCTGAACCCTTGATTGGCTTCGATTCAGGCTCCAACTTAATATTTTTAACTACCATACATCTTTGTCATTTGTGATAATTTTTTACAATGACAATGACTTTATTTGCGTCGCAGATTACAATACTATTTATAGTGTTCTCTGAGCTGAGCAAACAATCATCCAATTAGTAAAAGAACTCCAATAGTGCTGAGCAATAATTGGGTCACTCAAACGTTTTGCATCCAATGGATGAATTCACGATATTCCCATAATTAACATCCATAAACTAATCTAACCTGCAATTTGTTGTTGCCCGCAATATATTCAATTTCATCTTAGGTTTGTTCGGAGAGAGTCAAACAAGTCAAACAAGTGATAAGGTGGTGAAAGGTTTTGCAAGGTGCAGAAATTGACGAAGCTTCGCGCCAAGTCTGCGTTTTAATATCACGTAATTTAGCAGCTTTTTGTAATAAGATTTTCTATTAAGATTACAACGATATCTCAGTAAAGCTTATCGTGACTTTCATTGAGCATTCTAAGAAAACATCTGCTTTCTTCCGATTATAAGGATAAATCGCAATATGAAAACTATTCCCTAGCCATGACTTTGAGGATCTATTTACCAATTTATGAGCGGCCTCTCGATTACTTCCTGAAATCTGATAAGTTTTTACCTTAATGACGTCCCCTGCGATGCAAACATACAGAGTGTTGATATGAAATTTCAGCACGGTCAGATATCCAAATGGTTAGAACAATCATCATCATCATCAACGGCGCAACAATCGATATCCGGTCTAGGCCTGCCTTAATAAGGAATTCCAGACATCCCGGTTTTGCGCCGAGGTCCACCAATTCGATATCCCTAAAAGCGGTCTGGCGTCCTGACCAACGCCATCGCACCATCTTAGGTAGGTTCTGCCTCGTCATCTTTTTCTACCATAGATATTGCCCTTATAGACTTTCTGGGCTGGATCATCCTCATCCACACGGATTACCGTTCCGCTGAGCCTGACCTGCCAACACGCCGTGACGATTGACGGTGGCATGAGGCGGCGAGGAGAGATCTTGTGGGTTGGGTCGATCCTTCCACGCGGGGTGCTAGGGCGACGGACACTTCACGAGTAGAAGGATTGGTGCGAGAGCAATTTGTTCCGTTTCGAGACTCGAACCCGAACACGCGCTCAGTGCATCAGGCAGCTCAACATCAGCGTGCTTCAACTCGTGCAGTACAATTTGAGGACTTCCTCCCTCTCTTTTCCTCCTTTCTCCCGCGGAACTTCTAATAGGGGACATCCTCAGAAATGGTAAACTGGCCTGAGGATGTCAAGGAAGGGTGGGAACCTCAGGGGCCGCGTCTCATTCAAAATCTGAGGTAGATGAGGCAATAATTGGGACTGTGATTCGTCGTGGATCTTCCCCTCCTTGATCGCAGCACTCGGGTCCGGAGACTTACGGAATAGACACGTTGTTTTGTAGTAATGAAGCGTGAGGGATCAAAGCGCTCAAAGGACCCCCCCACATTCCCGAGCCTGGCTAGCACAGAGGCGTGCAAGAACGTGTCGACCGAGCACTTTGATGGAGCTTCAATCTTTGTGGGCGGACCTCCACGGTCAACTTAGCCAATTTGTTTAGATTTCTGGGATAGCTCTGCCCTCTAGTTCATTATCGGCCACTCAGGATGATCGACCTGATCCTCCTATATTCACTCAAACCATTACAAATGTTTAGAGTAAATTCTAAACCAGCAGCTGAGAGAGAAATCAGAACCTCAGTGGGGCTTCGACTTGCCAACTGAATAGTAAATACATTTATTTCGAGTGACGAAGCTTATGCCACCCTGAAACGCCTAAGTATTATACAGCTATGTTAACTATTAAGTAAAACATTCCAACTTCTTCTCTTTAACGGTCTTGAGGCCGTCTATTCCGGAGTGCTCCTCAGGGTCAAATAAATCTTCCACCTTTTATTTTCTGATGGGTTTACAGTCTCGTATATTTCGTACTTAATCGCTTGCAAAAGTGGATTTCGCCTTCCTCTTACTCGACTGGATTGAGGCAAAAATTTGGGTGGGGGGAGACGGGGAGAAAGAAGACTCTATACGCAATGTCTAAGCCAAGTGCGAAAATGATGAGCCCATATAAAGTTCGAAACTCTTAAAACACTTTACGCTATTGTAGTCTTCAAATGAGGGAAAACAAATTAAGAAGGCGAATATAACCGTAGGCAAGATTAAGAAAATCAAGTCTGTTGCTTACTTGAGGTGGGCCAGCCCCACGAAGGCAGTCATACATTTTCAAGAAAACACGTAAGCTTCACCACATATTCAAAACCAATAACATTTATTGCGCTATTATATCGGATGGTCAACTTCCCCATGGCGTATGTACCACAGGAAAGAAGGTATAGAGGAAGATATTTGAGTGTTATTCTTCTTTCACGTCACTGCTCGTGCAGTTTCTATAATTTGCCAAGAAAGCAAAAGGCCATAAATTCAAATGTATCATATCTAAGCAATGTTGGTCATGTTCATTACCATACCTTACATGCCTCATTTATTACTCTGACACTCGAGTAGTATAGAAAAATAGCGTCATTTGCATGGATGCACCACTATATTTGTTACAAATCCACTCGAGTAGAATTGAGCTGCATCAGACTTTATGAGATTATGTATGATACAAACTCATTATTTATCGACCCATTCTAATTCTGTGTTAATATAGTGAATGCGTTTGGAGTGCTCACTCTATCGACATGAAATCATATTCAGAGATACCTTAAGAAAGAGCCGTTTTCAGAGGACAGTCGATGTATGTAAAATCATTAATACCAACAACCTTTCTCGATCGATTTCATAAACATTGAAATGTTGAGGTTGTGTGCCTGTGAAGGGTGGTAAAAAATAATTGAAAAGTACTATAAGCATTTGGAAATCAAAGACTAACCTTACTCACTCGATAGAGTCCTACGGCTTCCAAGATCCATATTTCCCTTTGATGTGCGTAATTATTTTTAGAAATATGATGGGAATTCAAAACTAAGAGTGACCAGCAGGGGCTTTCTCCATAGTGTTTATTCTTGCTGGTAATTGATATTATTCAATACATACTTGATCCATTGAAGAATTATTCCAACTTTGTGACATTTGCCACTTATCTGGACGCGAATCTTATTAGGGGTCATTATATAAAATAACATCTACGGATTTAAATAGTGAACCAAAGAAGCGAGGAAATGACTCAGGTGAATTCAAATTTCTATAAGTTTCCGATTTTCGGGAAACATGTTAAACAAATCCTTATTAAAATCTGCTCATTTTCGGTCTGCCTGTTTGTCACATGTGGTTTTGTTAGAACCAGCTTTATCGATTGAAACGAAATTTCGGTGGAAAGGTTGGAAATGAAAGGGGGGGTTACTTTTTCTTCACCAAATATAGTCTTATAATAGTTTTGATATTAGTTGCAGAAGAAGGAAGGGCTAGAAAGTGATCATTAGTTTTATCAGGTCATTCTCTGAAATTATTCAACCTGAAAATCTGAAACAAAATCGCAAAGTTACCCCTATAGGACACCTGGTCCGCAAAATGCCTTTCATATCGATATCTGCTCAAGTGAAGTAAATAATAGCATATTACTAGATTTTGGTAAATTGGGTAGAAATCTCCTCGCGGGATGTGGTACACATAACGTTTAATGCTTTTTGGGCTCCATTTCTAAGAGTATCTATCGGATCATGGCCTCTGTTGTAGAGTCCCAACTATCCATGAACCTAGGACAATGGAGCATTATGTGCTCCTGGTCCGGTGTATTCGGGATATTCGGGAGAGTCGTTCATCCGAATTGACGCAAATACTTCCTATGACCATCGTGTCTGGTAATGAACTGTTTCATGTAGTAATTTATACCTCCGTACTTCCGGCCGACCAATTTATTAATTTCACGATAATCCCGCCGTCACTGGCATTTCCTCTGTTCACCTTTAGCGCGAAGTAGCCCCCCTTTGGCTTACAATATTGTTCAAAGCTCTCGCCGAGACAGAAGCCTCATACAGCAAAATGAATAAAGAGTCGCCAACTGTATTTTCGATCTCCGATAATTCATCATTCTCGCTACAGATGAAATTGCCTTTGCTTCTTTTTTTTGCACACTATCAGACCATTCATGTCATTTGCGTTACTGACACCTGGTAGATTACCAGAATTTTCGATTCAGAGTTCCTCGAAGGTCAATCTATCTTTCGTTGTGACAGAAACTGATGCATTTGGTAAGGCAACCGGCGGAGGTGCCTTGATAGCTCTTAAGTCCCTTTTCCGTGTCGAAACCATCTCTTTCTCCTCTTCTTTTATCCACGATTCTGTCGCGGTACAGGACATCTCGCCAAACGTATGTCCTTTCATATCAGCCTCCTCTGGGTTCCCGGTCATAAGAACATAGGGGGGGGGGGGATGAGCAGGTCGACGCACTGACCACGCGGTGCGACTGTCAAGGTTGCAATCTACTTGAATTACTTAGCAACCGCGGACCTCACAATCTGTACCTAATCAAGAAGGATTTGGTCCACCTATACTACCACCTGATCGCGATCGCTCTTGTGCCAGACGAGTGCAAGGTTACTGCGATCTACATGGGACACTGGCCTATAGAGGACCCTCCCACCAGACTCGTCGTACCCTGCCGTTCGCATTGGTGAAGCTGTGGAGAAGAGAAAGAATCCCTCAGCCACTTCCTTTACGTTTGTCCAACTCTAGGTAAACCATTCTTTGAGGGCCTCAGGGAAACCTTCAGCTGCGAGGTGGGAAAAGTGCTTTCCTTCGTAAATACTAGGCTCTGGTTCTAAAAATTGAAGCCGTTGAACTCTGCCCCTTGCTCTTATGACAGAAGTCATGGTCTTAAAAGTTTCATCATAATCATCATCATCATCATCAACGGCGCAACAACCGGTATCCGGTCTAGGCCTGCCTTAATAAGGAACTCCAGACATCCCGGTTTTGCGCCGAGGTCCACCAATTCGATATCCCTAAAAGCTGTCTGGCGTCCTGGCCCACGCCATCGCTCCATCTTAGGCAGGGTCTGCCTCGTTTTCTTTTTCTACCATAGATATTGCCCTTATAGACTTTCCGGGTGGGATCATCTTCATCCATACGGATTAAGTGACCCGCCCACCGTAACCTATTGAGCCGGATTTTATCCACAACCGGACGGTCATGGTATCGCTCATAGATTTCGTCATTGTGTAGGCTACGGAATCGTCCATCCTCTTGTAGGGGGCCAAAAATTCTTCTGAGGATTCTTCTCTCAAACGCGGCCAAGAGTTTGCAATTTTTCTTGCTGAGAACCCAAGTTTCCGAGGAATACATGAGGACTGGCAAGATCATAGTCTTGTACAGTAAGAGCTTTGACCCTATGGTGAGACGCTTCGAGCGGAACAGTCTTTGTAAGCTGAAGTAGGCTCTGTTGGCTGACAACAACCGTGCGCGGATTTCATCATCGTAGTTGTTATCGGTTGTGATTTTCGACCCTAGATAGGAGAAATTGTCAACGGTCTCAAAGTTGTATTCCCCTATCCTTATTCTTGTTCGTGCTTGTGTTTGACCAGTGCGGTTTGATGTTGTTGCTTGATTCGCCTTCGGTGCTGACGTTGCCACCATGTATTTTGTCTTGCCTTCATTGATGTGCAGCCCAAGATCTCGCGCCGCCTGCTCGATCTGGATGAAGGCAGTTTGAACGTCTCGGGTGGTTCTTCCCATGATGTCGATATCGTCAGCATAGGCCAGTAGTTGGGTGGACTTGAAGAGGATCGTACCTCTTGCATTCACCTCAGCATCACGGATCACTTTCTCGAGGGCCAGGTTAAAGAGGACGCATGATAGCGCATCCCCTTGTCGTAGACCGTTGTTGATGTCGAATGGTCTTGAGAGTGATCCTGCTGCTTTTATCTGGCCTCGCACATTGGTCAGGGTCAGCCTAGTCAGTCTTATTAATTTCGTCGGGATACCGAATTCTCTCATGGCCGTGTACAGTTTTACCCTGGCTATGCTATCATAGGCGGCTTTAAAGTCGATGAACAGATGGTGCAACTGTTGTCCATATTCCAACAGTTTTTCCATCGCCTGCCGCAGAGAGAAAATCTGATCTGTTGCTGATTTGCCTGGAGTGAAGCCTCTGTGGTATGGGCCAATGATGTTCTGAGCGTATGGGGCTATCCGGCCTAGCAAGATAGTGGAGAATATCTTATAGATGGTACTCAGCAACGTGATACCTCTATAATTGCTGCACTGTGTGATATCTCCCTTTTTATGTATGAGACAGATAATGCCTCGTTGCCAATCGTCAGGCATTGATTCGCTGTCCCATACCTTGAGCACAAGTTGATGAACCACTTGGTGTAACTGGTCGCCTCCATATTTAACCAATTCGGCTGTAATTCCATCGGCTTCTGGCGACTTATGATTTGTAAGCCGATGAATTGCACGGACTGTTTCTCCTAAACTTGGTGGTGGCAGTATTTGTTCGTCGTCTTCGGTTGGCGGGACCTCCAACTCGCCGATGTTCTGGTTGTTCAGTAGCTCATCAAAGTACTCAACCCATCGCTCTAATATGCCCATTCTGTCGGAAATCAGATTTCCCTCTTTGTCTCGGCAGGATGAGCATCGAGGTGTATAAGGCTTCATCCCGCTGACTTGTTGATAAAACTTCCGCGCCTGGTGCGGTTGGTCCCTGTACTTTTCTAATTCACAGACTTGTTGGTTCTCCCAGCTTTCCTTTTTCCGTCTGTGAAGTCGCTTCTTCGCTCGACAGAGTTCGTGATAAGTCTCTGCGCGTGCCCGCGTTCTTTGAGAATGCAACATTACTCGGTATGCGGCATTCCGTTCCGTTGCTAGCTTACATTTATCGTCAAACCAGCCGTCCCGACTTTTTTTGCGGCTGGGGCTAAGTATGTTTGTGTCAGTATCAATGACAACGTTCTTCAGATGATTGTGAAGATCATTTGTTGATGCTTCATCTCCAGGTCCTCTGTTGACTGTAGGTATTGCGGCATCCATTTCCTTCTTATAGGTGTCGCAGAGGGTTGTGTTGTGGATGGCTTCAGTGTTCACTCTCACCTGATTGTCAGAGGGGATTCGAGGTGGTATTGTTATTCGAGCTCGGAGCACCATGCCAACGAGATGGTGATCCGAGTCTATATTGGCCCCCATATGTTCTGACATTCATCAAGGCTGAGAGGTGGCGTCGTTCGATCAACACGTGGTCAATTTGGTTGAAAGTGGTCCCGTCTGGAGAGGCCCACGTATGTTTGTGGACCGCTTTCCGCGCAAACCAGGTACTTCCAACAACCATTTCGTGTGACCCTGCTAATTGAATAGTCCGCAGTCCGTTATCATTTGTTTTTTCGTGTAAGCTATGGGAGCCAACGTATCGCCTGAATACGGGCTCCTTCCCTACTTGACTGTTAAAATCCCCAAGTATGATTTTGATATCATATCTGGGACAGGCTTCGAGGGTTCGTTCTACTGCTTCGTAGAAGGTATCCTTCTCCGACTCTGCAGTCTCCTCTGTAGGGGCGTGAACGTTTATGAGGCTTATATTTCTAAACTTGCCTCGCAAGCCCAGAGTGTATAGCCGTTCGCTTATGTTTTCAAAGCCGATAACAGCAGGTTCCATTTTTTGGCTGACTAAGAAACCTACTCCGAGCACATGGTTTACTAGATGACCGCTATAATATATCGTCCATCGCATCTCTTGCAACTCTGTTATATCAGCCCTATATTGGGACAGGGTATCGGCTAGCTGCTTATCGGCTTCATCTCTGTACAGGGAGCGCACGTTCCATGAGAAAATGCGGAAATCGTTGTTCCTTTGTCGTTGCCGGGTCCGTCGTTTTAAAATCCGTCCTATCCGAGGCTCCTGTTGTAGCTTTGTAACAAGTTGTTTTCCGTGTAGGGTTGTCAGCCCTACCCAACCCCCAACCTGGAGGACCAGATGGTACAATTTGTCCCGTTTTTAGTCGCGGGAGACTCGCCTTCATCCTTCTCCGTCTGCAGCTTTTCGTCAAGAAAGAGCTCCCAGCGGTCACGACGTGGAGGTGGAGATAGGGTTTGGTAGTAGAGCTGTTGGTGTTGGTTCGGCAGGCATTTCCCAGGTTTTATGCTCCATCGTGGGTACCAATCCACGTTTCGCCCCGGGACCTATACTACCCTTTGACCACCAAAAGTTTGTGACATCAAAATGGCATACCACAGGGCTACTTGGGATCTACTTGGGAGGTACCGACTGCTACCTACTTACTTACCATGCCCCTTTATTATAAGCTGTTTATATTTTCCCAGCCTCAACCACTTTTCCTGTACGAAAATTTCGTCAGCAGATTATCGGAAATCCTAACCGTAGCCACTTTAACCTTCCTATGCTTTCTTGCCCTACTATGCCTGGTTCTCCTTGCCTCCCCCATAATTCCTCCAACCTTTCCTTTTCTTTATCCACTTTCCTGAATGCCTGTGCCGCTCTCCAATTTAAACTTCCCAGATATTATTTAATTCGCGCTCTTAAACTTTTCCTCCAACTGTCCTGCATATTGCTTTTCTTATCTTTCGTTGTTCCTGACCCTCAACAGCTTGCTATGGAGATTGAAGGTCAGATCACCCGACTCTACTCTTACTTAGTCTGATTCACCAGTGAAGCCTACAAAAAACTTCGTCAAGAACTTATTGCTTGGAAGAAGTTCTCGAACCCATGCTGTCTTCGTTTTTTTTGTAAACTCTGCGTTCTTCGATCAAACCTATAATATTTAAGTCTTGAAAGAAATATCTGACCAGTAGTCTCACTAAAGCGGGAAAACCTCACACATGTCCAGCTATCTCTGGCTCTTTAGCTAACTCCTTCCAAATATCTTGTGATTTACTCTACCACTACTTTTCCGCAGTCTATAATCTCTCCGCTCGCTCATCTTCTCTCTTATTACGCAATCTACCCCGCCTTTCCTGCTGTTTCCCTTCTTACCTCTTTCCTTCTCGAGTACTTCCTGGGTAACATTCATGCCAATCTTTGTCCTGGTCACGACGATCTTCCTTAACTCTTTTGATTAAAACTGGTCAGTCCAGAAGAGAAACATTTTCTTAACGTGTGGGAAGAGGCGCTTATCATTTCCATACACGCATTATTGGTAAGAATTATTGTCCTTATACGCTCTTCGCCTATTATTCCAAAATCTTGGAGGTATGAGTGTATGTTGGCGACTGGTTGTCCGTTTACTTTTCCCTCCTCATAGTGGAAGAGCAACACAGACTTGATCAACTTTGTGACTAAACATCTAAATTCAGGCAACAGGCTATCTATCCTGAATTTTCAAAATTCTTCAGCACTGTATATTACAAGATAGTTTTGTCCAAACTTACCGTTTTCAAAGTTCCAGAAAGCTTCTTTCTTATCTTTCCCACCGATCCTTCCGCGTTTCTTTTAATGACTGCGCATCACATCTTATTTCGTTTCCCCTCTGGCGTCCCACACGGCTCTATTCTGGACTCCTTATTATTTTTACCCTTTATCAACGACCTTGTCTCCCCCCTTACTTCTTCTGTTTGTCCTATGTCGACGACCGTAAGCTCTCTTTCGCTTTATCGGTGGTTACGGATTGTATGTCTCTTCTTCTAAACTTAGACACTGTGGTTTTCTGATGCTCTAGTAGTTTGTTCCTAAAAGTGAGAAAGTCCTCTCTAAATGTTACTAGCTCAAATCCTCACTCACTTCCTTTCTCCACTCTCTTCTCATATCAGAACTACAATCAAGATTTACCGCAGTGTCGTCCGTCCTGTCGTTCTCTATGATTCTAAGTGTTGCCGACTATAAAAGACAATGAGCGGCGTCTTGCGGTAATGGAGACGAAGATGTTGCGTTGGACTAGTGGTATGACACGTTTTGATCACATCCGAAATGAGGATCTTCGCGATCGTTATGGAGTTACACCGATCGTGAAAAATCTGCGAGAGAGGCGTCTTCGATGGTATGGTCACGTAATTCTCGCCAACGAGAATTCACTTGCCACAATTGGGCTGAACATCAAAGTTGGTGGTAAACGACCAAAAGGCTGTTCGAAACAACGGCTTGATACGTTGGATGGGGATTTAACCTCGAGACTGCATCTAGATTAGGGTATTTGATAGGGTCAAATGGCGAGGCCGATTACGACGAGCCGACCTCGCTTGTGAACGGGACAAAGGCTGAAGAAAAAGAAGAAGACTATAGACTATAGACTATCTGTATTATACTTTATGTACCCTAGCTCCGATTACTAGAATTTCTCAAGTTGCTATCATTCCGAACTAGTTTTATCAACGTTTGAATAACAAAGTCTTATGGTAGAGTCTTAATCAAGACAACAAGGACTTAAAACACGAAATATCGATTCGAAATACTAGAAGCTGGGCGCTTTGGGTATAAAGATTTTGTGTTCATCTTGTTTGAGAAATTACCTATGCACGTTTTTCCACTAGTACATAGCTAAAAATTCAAAACATTTTTTGGTATATGTATTTCCAAACTTAAACTCCGTCGTTCAAATGATTTATACACGTCCTACGACGTACGATACATTCACATGAAATACGCAATTTCTATAGATTTGTTAATAATAGTTGGATTCATTTCTAATTTTCTAAAATTGTATGTTATTATATATTACCTATAATGGTAAATTTTGTACATCTGAAATGAACTTAAAGAGGGTTATTCGCTAAATTTTCAAAATATATTAATACGCTGTTATAAACTTTATTTGAGCAAAAATGAGATGTATTTTGTTGCCTAGATTTCATATAGATGCACCATTGTGAACTTTTTTAGACCTGATAGTGAGACCTGTTACACACTTATACTTACAAAGTATAAGCCCTTTCATTTGACACCCCTTATGACTATATTTTGTAAAAAAAAATTAAACTCCCCTTTCGCATGTACGTAGGGCCTTTTTAAGGTTTTGTGTGAAACAAAACCTTATTAGAATCGATTCGATGTCTGTCTGTCCGTCTGTCTGTCTGTCTGTCCGTCTGTCTGTCTGTCTGATTGTCTGTCTGTCTGTCACACCCGATTTATTCGGAAACGGCTGGACCGATTGTCACGAAAATTGATAAGAGTATGTGATCTGCCGTTCCCTTTACATGCAGCAACTGACGTCATTTTGTGTTAAGTTTAAGGGGGCTCCCCATACAGGTGAAAGGAGGGTGCAAAATTTTTTTTCACAGAATGTAGCCATGTGGGGTATCAAATAAAAGGTCTCAACTAGTACTTTTCGAAACTGGTTCAATATTTTATATTGGGTGAAGTGAGGGCTCAAAATACGACCATCAAAAAGTGTAACAGGTCTCGTTCTCAGAATCTATCCAACCGAAAAATCTGAAAAAAATCACAGCGGTGCATCTCTATGAAATCTAGGCCTCAAAATACATCCGGTTCCGATATCTGCAGAAATAAATTTAATAATTTCAGAAATTTACCCGGCACCCTCCTTATGTTCATCGCAGAAGTACAAAATTTAGAATAGTTGTAATAAAGAACATGGTGCACAATTCGGTCAAGTTTGAAGAATTATTATTAACAAAGTTATAGGGGGTGAAACTTTACAATTTTTTGTGAATTTCGTGCACTCTACAACCTGCATGACGTCATCATCACGTATCAATTCGTCAATACCACAACGAAGTTAGTTCGTATGAATTGGGTGGAAAAGGATTATTTTGTTTTAGTTTTTTAGTCATTTGTATATGAATATCAATTATTCCAGCGAGACATGTGTGTATATAGGTGTAGTATATGCGTGCTAATGGACTTTGCGGGTAGTGCCTAATTCAGATAGATATAAGAAGTAAATCGGAAATATGGGTACGATCAATTTATATATGTGTACAGTATTCGAAAATAGGCAGTTTGTTTGTTTAGGGTGAGCGTAACATCTACGGTAATATGTACGTATGTCTCGTAGTTTGGAAAAATATGAAGGAGTATTTTGGATTTGTAGCTATATACGGATAGAAAAATGTGCGTTGAAATTTCGTAGATAAGATGAACACAAAACCTTTATACCCGAAGCGCGAGCTTCCGGTATTCCGACTTGTTTGTTTTTGTTTCCCACAAAAGCTTAAAAATCAAGCTTACATCGTTAAACGGGAGCAAAAAGATAGCTAAGTGCGTTTTATGCTACGCTTTATATGGGTTTCGTTTAAAAATTCGTTAAAAAAATTGTTTTTTATTTTTTGGTAATATTCTTATGAATTGTCACATCAGATACCCTAATAAAGAAAACTTAATAAGATCTTTTAAAGTCGGTCGAGAGAATCCTGAGAATAAAACCTAAATCCGAGAAAAACATGTTTAAACTCTTTTCTATATTTATTTAGGTAATATCTTTTAGTAAATTAAGTGTTAACATTGCCAATTGGTCAATCTCCTACCCCTGAAATATATAATACAAAAGTACTCCTGAGTTCATATAATCCTGCTTTTTTTTGCTGCCCAACTTATTTGGACTTCTCTTAGTTTTTTTGTACCCTATTTTCGTAGGATTCAAAGCCAATCGGGCAGTCTATTTTGTCTAGACTTATCCGTCCTCCATTGAACCCAGGCCAGTGCAATAAGCACAACAAGTTCAACGACTTTGTTACTCGCAAACGTTAGTTTGAGAATGATTACCAAGAGCGTTTTATTACAACATTCGTTCTTATTTGGAGTGAGTGTTCATTTCCAAACAACTTTCAAGTAAATTATCGTCGGTGAAATTGTCAAAAACTGGCATAATCCTGACTTGCACTTTGAAAAACATATTTTACAATTTTCATTTTTCGCTTCACAACGAACTAATATGCTTTTCTATTCTGTCCTTCGTGAAGCGTTGGCAGACTTCACGAGACAAGAAGGGGAAGGGTTGATTTTCCTTGGCCCTGGGGAATTCCGGACAAGACGGAGGTTATCTGGTACCATGGGAACCGGGATAGCCCTCTGAGAGCATATGCTCCAGGAGAATTCCTGGAGGATGTGCTCTCGGCCCGGTTATTTGCGGTTGACCCCCTAGTGGGAGTTTCATTGTGGTTGTGGTTATGCCTACATCGCGGGCAGAGCTCCTCGGAGCTCAAGCGTGGAGTTGCGCTGTACAACTCGGGTGCCGTACCCCTTAGTTGCGGCAGAGGTGTTAGATAGGCCTTGCATCCACTGGTATGAATGCTGAGCCTGCACTCAGTATAAACCAGCACCACTGTGCTAGTCATGGCGAGGCTCTGATTGTGGTCCCAAAATCAATCCGAGGACCGTGGGATTATGCCTACCCGGCAGGTACTCACGTTAAACCCCTAAGACTTTCATACAGTCTCAATCATATCAGTCCTTGTAAAGAATATAAAAGGGTACTAAGTGGCTTTATCGAAGCAACGATTGTGATGGAACTTCAAATTCATATTGTGCAAAGGAAAGGAGGGTTTACATAATGACCATGTTGCTGAAAGCACCATATGCCTGGAATAATAAAATAAACTCATATCTTGAATTCTCACTGAGAATTTGCACTTTCAAACCGCTTTAAAAGTCAACTTAGAATAGGTGATTGTCCAGAAGTAGATGGTAGATTATACTAAACGAAGTAGTGTCTCTACGGTCTTCAAATTAGCAGCGTGGCGAAGAAAAACGAAGGATTTTGCTCTGAAATGAATATAAGCTCTTCATGGATTTCTTAAGGGTTGTGATAGGGCCACTCAAAAGCCACATGTCCCCGCGGATCACGTGGACTAAACTCCTGTTGAAAACTATTTAGGGATTTTTCCTCCAGCAAAGATACCGTGGCTGTTATCAGTGTCCCGGGAAGTGGATAGTAACCATAGGAATCAGAGCTGGCAATAGCATGGCAGTATGATATGCAAACTTAATAAGGTCTTCTAACTAGTGGTAAAGACAAGGTCTAGTATATTTGCTTAGTTGTCTGAAGCATGCATTGCAGAGAATATCTTCCCTGTATTAAGGGAGTTGCGTATAACGATAGTTTTGGGTTGTTAATAGCCTAGAACCCTTGGAGATTGGCAATTTCGTTTCCGTAAATCGATATTACTTTCGAAACCATAAAATTGGCTACTGGCTTTGTTGAAAATAAGTGGATTTGAGAAATGCATCAATACAAATCCACGACAGTGATGATGAAGTCAAAGAACATTACATAGCATTGGTTGCGGTGACAAAACACCATAAGGGGCAAAAAACGTAAACAATACTCATAATCGCAAAGCACCATGAAATACGTTTTGTTTTCGCTAGCGTTTTGAATTACATCATCACTTTTATGCCGACCTATATGCTGGGCCGTTAAAATTTAACGATATGGAGTATATTAGCATGTAGACTTCTCCGTATACTACTACGCATAACGAAGTAACTAACGATAAAGGGATAATAGAAGCGGCCACATAATTTTCACCCCGGGTCTGGATTTTCTCCCCATGGCCATGGGGATTCGGACTTGTTCAAACCTTCGAAGGGTCTGATCGGCAGCTCTGCCTCTAACGAGACCACTTGCTGTACCGTCTTTTACAACACACGCAATGCAGATATTTTTAACGTGCTCACGGATCCCGAAACCTAGTTTCATCCCCCGATTGCAAGACTTGACCTTTTAAACTTTTCTTCTTTCAATAGTTTTAACTATAGGTTAGGGTTCTTACTCCCACATCCTTTTGAGGACAATAAATCATAGAAATTTACTGCCCTTTAATAAACAAATAAATATAAAAAAACTCCTGTTTTTGAATAACCTGCATAGACGAAATTCGTAACTCGTCGTAACTTTTGATCTAGAACCCAACAAACAGAGTTCTGTAAATACAAATCTAGTGAAGCACTTTGGACTTTTTTAAAACATTGTTTTTTGTCATAATCAAAAAGTGCCATCCACTCCTCATACGTCACCCACTCCTCACCTATCCATAGATGCCAATATCATCCCTTTATTTCAAGAATAAAATTTTCCTTAATAACTTGCGACATTGTATCAAATTCATATTTTTAGTTAAAAACCTTGTTATGTAAACATCCAGCTGCTCCAGACATTAATATCCCAAATTGCAACTAAAGCACTTTTAGCATCTGCATTTATTTATCTTAATCGCATCCGCTTAAATTTAATCAATACGTCTATCTCCATTCTCTCATCCTCCGTCAAGATATTCGAGCGGATCACAAAAGTCATTATCGGCGAGCATTGTGAGTCCAATTATTCACTCCCACAATTCCAATTCGCCAGCTGACAAGTCCAACTGCATGAACATCTCTCTTCTCTTTATTCCAGTCCGGCTGGCATCCCTCAGGGATCAGTCCTCTCCGCTACCCAATACGCAGATGACCTTATCCTCTACAACTCTACCAGAAATATCCCAGCCGGTGAAGCCTGTCAGAATTTCCATTTGAACGAGCTCTACCGATATTTCACCCGTTGGGAGACCATCGTATTCTGCGGTAACGCTAAGATGACACCGAAAATAAGGAGCGACATATCAACTCGATCCCTGAAGATCCACAATGACACAATCCCAACCGTGAAGGAAGTCACCTACCTTGGGATGACAATGAATTCCCGCCTATCCTACCTCCCAAATATCCGTCCCCTCCTCATTTTCGGCTTTATCTTCTGGTCCGGTCCCCTCACTAAATCGAACGACTCCGTCTCATGGAGCGCAGAATCCTACGCCACTGTTCCAACATCTACAAAAACGAAGACCGCTCCAAATACATCTCCAACCAGATCCTCTACGACTCCTGTCAAACGCCCCGTATCGACGCCGTCCTAGCCCGTAATGCCCTCAAATTCCTCGACAAATGCCTATCCCATCCAAATCCACTTATCTCCCAGGCCACTCAGATCAAGATCGTCGAAGAATATCCTCTACGAAATCATCTGTTCCCTCAAATCCTCCTATATCTCCAGAACCGAAAACTCCTTTTCGACCCCGACGGTAGAGTAATCGGCAGCGGCAGCTTCTGAGAAAAGTTACGAGTATAACAATGAAATTTGTTTCGTAAAGAGCATTATTGCATGATAGGCATTATGGAGATAATTTACTACAACGCTCGCGTCAATATCGCCATTGGAAACAGATTCAGGGGTCATTAACCAGGCCATCGCATACCCGGATTGGTTATCGTTTTGTAAAAACATGATAATTCCAAACCCCCTTTTGACGGGAAACCCGTAGAGTTCAGAATCCTTGCACTTAATGTACCACATTGGTATAAATTGAACACTCTATTCGCGTGTATCCGCATTATGTAGTCACTAATAGATACTTTTATGTCATATATTGGAAGCTACTTTACTACGGGTTCTCTGTTATCAAGTGTTTTGACTCAGTATTCACTCTACTGTCATGCAATTTTTATGTCATTGCTAAGGCCGTTACTGGCCGTTACCTTGAATTTTAATTGACCTCACACATATTGTTTGAAAGTAATTTTCGTCACAGTATATACTTTGATGTCATGCAAGGATGTTTGATGACGACACTTGCAAGTACAATTGTGTCGGAGCCTGTCGGAACAGGCAGGATACGTGTTACAAGTTTCGATACAGCTATCGTTTTTAAAGTTTTGTTTGAATCTGTTCCTCCACACATTGTGCCTCCAATACTCAAAAATAATGTGGTCCATTGTTTCCTGCACGCCACACTTTAGACAATAGTCGTTGTTGATTTCGCCAAGTAAGGAAAGCTTGTATTTTAATCGGCAGTTCCCGAAAGATTACCGCGAAATTTTTGCCTTTTTAATTTTATTCTGCACCACCCATAGTACATCGTCAGCTGCAAAGGATCAAACCATGGTACTTCTGCTGATTAGGGCTGTTTTTGCTGCTTAGTGCGCCATCTCGTTCCACATAATTTCACTTTTAGCTGGGCACCACAATACTTCTATTTCGTCGAGGTTAGAAATCGCTATAGCGTCAATTATTTCCTAGACAATGGGATCTTTGATATCTCGTTTTTCCAGAAGAGTGCAGTGTGGTTATTGCTATCTTCTTTTCATTTGCGTGGCCATCTTTATCCTATTCAGTTCAGCAAAGAGGACCGTCATTGCTTCCATCCTGTAGCCAGCTTTGACACGAGCGTGGTCAGAGACTACCGCGACATCTGGAGGCCACAGCCAATGTTGCTGCGTCAGTTCCATATAGGGCGAAACTTCTGTTCCTGAGTTTGGTTTTTTCATTTTGGATTTTAACTACCTCCCCATTTCTTCCATGCCCACGCCAGACCAGCAGGTTTCCCACTCTTTTTTCCTCCTCATAGATCTTGAAGCTATTAAAGGATTGCTGGAAATTCTTATAATTTAGCGATTGACCATTTTTAGACATGGGATTGCCTATGACCAAACTATGGGAGGAGGGAGCAGATCTTTCGAGCCTTATCAGCTTTATTGAGGCTAAGTGCGCCTTTTCGAACTTAAGGTGGGGAGGGGGGGTTCGTCAAATCATGGGCCACATGAAGCGGTGAACACTAAGTTAAACCTAAGCATATTTTCAACTGAGACGCTACAATCGTGGCTATTCTGTTGTGTAGGTATTTGGGCATAAACTGCATGGAGGTAGCTGCATAATCAAGCACTGGTCTCACAATGGACCTAAACAGTTTTACGGCTGTCTCAGATCTTAATCACCATGAGAAACCTGTAGCAAAGTTTACTACCCTCAAAACCTGTTTCGTCGTTATTATTGCATTGTTGATCTGATCTTTCAGGGTGTGCTGTTGTCCTGCCCAAAAATATTATCGCCTGTTTTAGAGGGAACTGATGTACCAAAATTTTACATGGTTTGCCATTATTTCTCCTAAAAGCAATGATGCTAGACTTGTTTCTGTTGGGGGAGTTTCAGGGTGTTTTATTTGTTCACGAAAAGGTCAACCTGTTTCTGTAATAGCCTATCCATACCTGATCATCTCCTGTACTCATAGCATGGATAGTAAAGCCGTCTGAGTATTGGTAGATGTCAGTTGAGTCGTTCAGTTTGGACTCAAGCGAGATTATGTACAGATTGAGAAGTACTGGACTTAAGACACTTTTCATCCAGCTTCAGACCTCTGTATTCTGGGAAGCGCAGGTTCCAAGCGTAAATGTCAGATGGCACGTTTTTCTCTCTCATAGTTTCGGCAAGAAGGAGTAGGTTTCATTTTTTGGACGTTTTGTTGATGTCAAGAGACACTGCTTTGACGACTCTGTCCTCACTGTTGGCAACAGATATTTTCAGAAACAGGTCGATTAAATGCGTCGTGGTCGACTTATATTTTCTGTACCCGCAGCAATGCTCCGCAAACACGTTTTTTGGTTCTAGGAAGAAGGAAAGTCCTTCCTTGACCATACCGTTAAGAATTTTAGCGAAAGTGCTTATTAGGGAGACAGGTCTGAAGAACATAGTGTTGTTCACAGCAATGTGGGTTTCGGGTATTGGAATAATCTTGACTGTCCTCCATTCTTCTAATAGTTGGAGGGCCCTTCAAACTTCATTAAGTGCGCTCAGAATGTGTAATTTGGTTTCTTCATTCAGCCAGTTTATACAAGAGTAAAGTATCTTATCATTCCCTGGAGCGGACTGTCCCCTGTGCTTAGCAAGAACTTAAATATAAATATAAATTCGAAATTACAATGATGTCGGATTTAAGATTTAGTGTTTGTGCAATCAGTATATCATGTTTAGTGTTAAAATAAAGTTTTCTAAAGGTTATTCCATTTCGACAGGTTCATCCTTACAATTAACTATGCTTTGTTGCAAGATCATTCCAATCATAGTTTTCCATGAATAGCACGTCGGTAGAGTTGTTCAACTTTTCTGTCAAAACTCTGATGTCCTGTATCTGGTCGAGAATTCCAAGATATTCGTGGCTCTCATACAGTTTGTGAAATACCAGCATTATATTATGCAATAGTTTCTGATACTAAGATACTATAAAGCAGAGGTGATGTTCAAACACTGAACCATTGTTTGTATTCGCAGTTATCTGCATTGACGTTCTTTTAAAGGATTCATCTTTGTAAATCTTCTGCTTTAGTGGTAAAAGGTTCCCATTCCATCGAAATGCATTGTGACAAAATAACAAACTTTTATGTTCAAAATCAGTGCGATCCATCCTGATTATGACCTAGATCTGGATGTGCAAAGTTTTTTTTAACTTATAACTTTCTTTCGGTTAATACAACTTTCGAATAATAGAAAAAAAATCCTCTTAATTAAAACACATCAATTCAAAAAAAATACGTGAGTTCCCTACGCAACCGTGCTATAAATAAAAACTTTACGCATTGTCTGCGGGACTTATTAACCGGGAACAAAACGAGACTTTCTCTATAAAACACGGTTGAGGATTCAGAATTTTTTTTTATATTTTCGCACAGTGCGAATGCGAAATTTTGCAATTGCTAAGTGTCAGCCCCAGGGTTAGATACTTGACATCAACTCCGTCAATCTGAATTTTAATTTCATTAGAATGAAGTGTTGTAAATAGCATCTAGCTTTTTGCTTCTATGACATACATACGGATATGTGCATCTATACAAGAAGCATTTCAGGATATAAAGGCAAAACTTTAAGAATGGAGGGAATAAATACATATAATGTTAACGTATATCTGAATGTGTATGAATATATCTACCTCACAGGCAATCAATTTTTTTTATTAACCGAAAATTAATAACGCAGAACAGTGCACCAACTGAAATGGTCTGGAATAGGGGCGTGAATGGCTAAGTAAAGCATTTACTAAGAGAAAGAAACTAAATTACTCAAATACTAAGGTGTGGCACACGAGGGTGATTAGCTGTATAATATGTCCCATAGAAATGGTAAGACCCATTGGAATAATATAATTGTGCTCTTTTACTGGTTATACCTATAGACTATAGTATATCATTTACATCTATAATCGAAATAAACTTTATGTGTGTTTCAAGCTAGCATCTGGTATTAATATTCTCCCAACTGCCTGAATCTATTTTGCACAAGTGTGTGGAGGTTTCATCATTTCAGGATCTACAGACAGTGTCCGCAGATATCCTTAGCTTCCCCAGGTGATAGTTTAGCCCGCAGTGACCAGTCTTTTGTGCGCTTGGATTCGTATCTCCCAAAAAGCCCTGAACTGCTCTATTCCTGGTAAATTGGCCCAGTAAAGTTCCCTCAGCCGGTCCGCTTCATTTTTCAATGTTGTAGCCAAGAACACATTTCTGACTCCATAGAATGGCTTCGGCCCGCATAGCGTCGCTGCCCCTTTCTTGCCCAGCTCGTCCGCTACCTCATTGCCTTCGAACCTAATGTGGTCCGGAACCCAGAGTAGCCAGACCTTATTTAACGAGCCGAGCGTATTCAGTCTCTCTAGGCATTCCCATATCAGTTTGGAATCCACCTGGTAAAACCTAAGTGCCATAATAGGCGCTTAGCTGTCGTTTTCTGCCCACTGTAGTTCCTTTCGAGAATGAAGGAGGCACATTTGTCTATGGCGTATATTGCTGCTTGAAATATGCTATTGTGCTCATCTACTAGTTCAAAGTGCATTTTCCTTGGACCAATGATCCACCTACTCCCTCTGCAGTAATCAGTTGCTGGTTTAAGCCGTGTGTCAAAGCCATGCTCTCCTTGTTTGCTCTGTTGCTCAAACGTGTTTGAAACTACTTACTGAAGTGAAAATTTGTTGTCATGTTGTCCCTTGTTATCAGTAATTCGGGATGCCGCCTACAAAGATATCAAATTCTTTTCGATTTAGGCAGCTCTCCGCCTCACTGACACTCCCGGGCATTTGAAGGTCGCCCTCCTTTCCTGCATCTGTATGTGCCGATGGAAAGTAGTTAATCCGAAAAGGACCTCTAAAGATACCGTTGGTTAAGTTCTCTCCGCCCCACTGATACACACGCAAGTCTTTGAAGTTTGTCTAACGCCCTGGCTGTTATGCTGGGTTCTGCTCTGTCTGCCCAGATTACCGCCCCCTAGGTAATCATTGGTGTTACTATTGCAGTGTATATCCTTTGCAGCATTTTCGGAGTGCATCCCTATTTTTTCCCTGTTATGGACCTGCAAGTCATCAGAAGTCTTTTGGCTTCCCGGCATATGTTTTCAACATTTGTCTTTTTGAGTAGTTTCTGGTCTATGTGACCAACAAATATTTGTCCTCTGTTACTCCTTTCACCTCCATGTCATACAATTTAGTAACTCTCAGGTGATCAAGCTTGCGTTTTCTAATAGATGGTATTATATTGGCCTCGGTAGGATTGATATACAGCCTCGCCTTCCACCACCAGTTACTAGCAATTTGCAGTCCGGTTTAGATTCTGTCACATAGTATCCTCATATTTGCCTCAACAAGTTGAAACAATATCATCAGCGTAACCCTGGACCTGCATTCCAGTATTTATTAGCTTTCTTAGGAGTTCATCCACTATCATGCTTTTAATTGCATGGTGCTAATATTCAACCTGGTGGACAACCTTGAGTAGCGTTTATGACAATAGGATTTCTTCTTTTCGGCACTTCTATTTGTCTACTCACAAATACTCTGCCCATCCCCCCAGAAGGCTAAGATGTTTCCCACTCCTTTGCTGATTAGGCCGCCTCGTATTTCTGTGCGGTGTGTTATGGAACACTGCTTCGATGCTCAAAAACGAACACAGTTCTATTTTTTTGTTTCTATGGCATCCCGTACTACATCTCTCAACAGATACTGGGCAGTTTTGGCTGACCGTCCTGCTCGGTAAACGTGCTGACATAGATGCAGGAGATTACGCATTAGCACGTTAGTTCCATTGTCAGATAGTTGTATATGACCTTCTCCGTCGCTTTGAGAACAAACGATCCCAGGCTAATTGGTCTGAAAAATTTAGAGTCTAAAAGAATTTTTTTACCCTCTTTCAGAATAAAGACTACTCTTTCCCGTCTTTACGCACTTGGTATATATCCCAAGGCTGTGCTGCTTCTTACCAGTTTTAGAAGAGATCCTAACATGATTTCGAGGCCACTCTGGAGTAGTGCTGGGAAAATGCCATCTACTCCGGGTGATTTCAGTGGTTTAAAGTTCCCACTTCCCATCTTATTCTAGTTTTCGCAGCATATCTCTTTCGCCAGTTTCCAGTTCTTCATTCCCTTCCTTCCCTTTTGTTCGTTGTTGTAGTGCCAGGCAGAATGTTATCGCCTTCCGCCGTTGGGTAGAGCCCCGGAAAATGAGTTTTGCAGAAATGTGCCTTGTCTTCCTCATTCTCCGTAAATGCCCCATCTCCCTTCTTCAGAGAGATGAAAGATATTGCCTTGTCTTTGGCTATAGTTCTATTCCACCCCATAATTCCCTGAAGCTATTTCGCTTTGCTCCGTGATCTTGTTGCTATACGTCGTCACTCCCCTTTTGAACCTCTACCACTCCCCGGTTTGTTTCGCCCGATTGAAGAATTTTCGCACCACCTTTTTTATCGTGGCTAGGTTCCTGTTCCACCTGATCAGGTTCCTATTTTACCAGGGTACGTCCGTTGATGACTTCATTGTCTTAACCGGACAGTTGTTCTCATACGTGCCAATGAAAACTTCATTGAGACCTTCCATATGTGCTCTATTTCGTTCCTGATGTCACCGCTCACCAGTGGGCCATATTGTCTCTCACGTGTTGTGTGTAAGAGCTCCATGTGGTCTCCTGGCATTCCGTATTATTCTATCTACTTGCGAGTTGCCATCAATATCGAATCTGGTTATTCTGTGATCCGGCATAGGAGGCTCATCCGACACCCTCCAATTGTTAACCAAACCGGTCATCAGAGTGCTTCCTAGAGTAATGCCTAGTGCCTCTTGCCTGGTGCCGGTCACGAATGTTGCAGTGTTCCCTACGTTATGTATTTCTAACTTGTTACTAAGGATGAATTCCGCAACCTCTTCGGCTAAAGTCGGTGCTTTGCCAGACCTTATGGTGACGTTGGCATTGCCGAGAAGAAGTGGTAGCGCCTTCTTCTTACACAACTTCGCCAGTCTAACGACTAATGCCGGTGGAATCCGGGGGTCGTCTCCTGGAAAGTATTCTTATGTTACGATTGTCTTCCCGTGAGACTTGGACAATCATAAAGTCGTCAGTCAGAAAGACATATGTATATATGTAAGTTTTTTTTTTTGAGAATTATGCAGGCCTTCGTTTTTCCCAACAGGAATAACACATTACTTGCATACTTCTTCCCTGTAGACCGCAAATCTGCCCAAGTACACTCAGGGTTCTTGAGACAGTACTACTCCAATGTTATTCTTGAAACCCATCTTTGCAATTAATGCAGATGCAGCTTTTGCATGGTGGAGGTTTACCTGGGCTAATTTAGTGATGCCCATCTGATCTGTTAGTGCTTGGAGCTCTTCTTCAATGTTGGCTTATTACCCTTCTTCTCCGATATTGCGCTTCCATGTGCTTTGCCGTCCGACTTGAGAGACCTAGAAGGTTTAAGTGAAGGTTGCTCAGCTTTTCTTCTTCTGCGGGCGGCAGGTCCATCTCCCTGCTGGGGCCTGCTGTTTTTGCCTCTATGGCCTTTCCGGTTGCTTTAGGGACCTCGGTTGGATTTTCACCCCGTGTGCCATCTGAAATATCCTTCCTTTGTTTCTCCCTGTGCATGTGTATAAGTAGGCTACCAAATCTGTAATTGAGAGGCAGTTACGACGTTCAATTGCCTCCAAGGACCTGCCGTCTACCCCGATCGTGAGGAGTTTGTTTCTGCCCTCCTCCTTGTTTGTAAAAACTCTCCATAACTATGTGTGGAGATGTTCGTCATCATCGCTGCGACTTTGGAAAGGTAAACCGTCACCATGTGTGCTCCTGGCATGCCATTCCCAGCATATGTCGATTGTTGCGTCCCCTTCCATTCTGACAGTTCAGGAGCTACAGTCCTAAGTCAGTCCGCCGTGGCCTCGGTCGGGCAGTCTATCAGTATAAGATCTGGTCGAAATCGAATGTCGGTAAACCCGAGCGCCTTACGCCACGCCTTACATATCTCCATGACAATGAGGTCCTCAACTATTTCCTGCTTATCACGAGTATTTGCTCCGGAAATGGTTTTGGTAGTGCGATTAGTGGAATGCTCTTTACAGTATTAGTATAGTTAACGGCGGGTCACGGGTCTTCATCACTGATCGCCTACAGCTCGAGCTGCATATTAATCTCAGGGAGAAATAGGCTCGCTCCCAGAAGTCTGTATTCCGCATCAGCATATTCTGCCGTCCACCGCATCGACCCCAGTATCATTGAAAAATCGGAGAGAGACATCAAAGACTGGTCAAAGCTTCGGAAGCAGATAATAAAATATCTTTTGTTAAAAATTTTCAATTGACGAAAGTTCACGTTAGTTCTCCAGTCGCTGTACTCAGTCGATAACATATCCATTAATTGTCGAGCAAGAATTTAAAGTCGATGGATCGGAAAGTACAGACGATTTGCAATTGGGACAAATTAAGACAAAATGGCACCGATAAAGAGAACAACTGGCTCCAAAAATATATGTACATATCTGTATATTTGCTGAACGAGAAATATTTCCCATTTCTACATATTCAGTCAGAGAAAATTGGCTAACAAATCACTTTGTTAGCCAACTATGTTAACTATGAAAATTGCTTTACACTCCCGATAGCGGCTTGGTTTTAGAAAATGTTGCTGTTTTCATATGATGTCGTCTCCTTGACAGTCAAATTTGAGTGAATCAATATTGTGAGAAATACTGTCCTAGGTAAGGAGAAATCGTTGCAAGAAGTTTTTTTATGGAATGAGTTTTTATTGTCAAATTAAATTAAGTTCCGTAAAAAGTTTGGTGGTTGTGTGTTGTGGATAGCAGTATTGTCTTTTGTATTTGAGAGAATGCTTTCTTGAAATTCAAATTAAACAATTATCACCTCCGAATGAAACAATGATCGAGAAAAATCAAAGTACTCGATAGCTCGTTTTCAAAAGCGTTTCGATTGGAAAATCTAGGAAAAGCATGATGATTGCTTAGTATCAAATGTATTTTCCAATATTTGTTCAAAGGCTTCGATTGGCAAAATATTTCTACATTGGAAATATGTTTCAATGGTTTCAAATCCGTTAAAAAGAGGTTAAGGTAAGAGTCACGAGAATGTGAGTCTTAATGTCTATGTGATACCTACGAATCTCATGGTGTAGGTGGAAATCTAACTTAGGAAGGAAGTGACTTCCCTATAAGTTAGGGATAGATCATTCACTTAAAGTATTCTACGTTCGTCGTAAAAGGTCACTAAATTATATTATATTATTTTTTCTAGTTATCGGTGAAGTTCTCCGTACAACGTTGGCTGGAGTGCAAGGAAATTCAGACAAGAGAACTGCATCTTTCGTTGTTTTCCTGTCTATAAAGCTAACATAAGCACTTAAGTAAGTGCAATTTCAACTCAAATACAATAATGCTTGAGTAACAATGCCTCCACCGATCTGCCACGGACTAGTCTCTGTCCTATTTCTTATTGGAGGGCAATACCACGAAAACCTTGTACAGGCTTTACGTAATATGTTGGATTTGATTAAACTTCATTTTCGGCCATTGACCAAAATTTCATATATCAATTAGCTGATGTCTGGTGAAGTTGTGACGCAACGGACGTGAAGCTAAAACATCTATCGTGCGGGTGAAGCCTTTACGGCTGCAGACCCGAGTGCCGCAATCAAGAGGTAAGATCCACCATAGGTCATATTCTTAATCGATATTTCTCCTGCTTCTTCAGGAGGCGACCTCAGACTCAGATCGAAATGGAGATGCTGCTAACTAAAGGACAATCTAAATCCTTACTTCCTTTTGAGTTCTAATGGGATTTATATTGCCGTGAAAGCATCATTTAGCAGAGTATATTGAAACACTGCAAACTGGAAGTATTTGATAACAGAATACTGGTTCCTATTTAAGGGAGATTTTGCACACTTTATTTACATATTTCTATTCATTGTCAACGGCGCAACAACCGGTATCCGGTCTAGGCCTGCCCTAATAAGGAACTCCAGACATCCCGGTTTTGCGCCGAGGTCCACCAATTCGATTACCCTAAAAGCTGTCTGATGTCCTGACCTACGCCATCGCTCCACCTGAGGCAGGGTCCCTCTCGTCTTCTTTTTCTACCATACATATTGCCTTTATAGACTTACCAGGTTGGATCCTCCTACTCCATACGGATTAAGTGACCAGCCCACCGCAAAGTGTTGAGCCGGATTTTATCTACAGCATGACGGTCGTGGTATCGTTCTTAAGTTTTATCGTTATAGAGGCTGCGGAATCGCCCATCCTCATGTAGGGGCCAAAAATTCTTCGGAGAATTCTTCTCTCAAACGCTCAATGCTCAACTTTCATGGCCGTGGCTATACTGCCATTAGCGATCTAAAATTCTTTGAAAAGATGGCGCAACTTTTTTTTAACCCCTGCCACCGAGAGAATATCTCATCTGTTGCTGCTTTCCCTGGAGTGAAGCCTCTTTGGTATGGGCCAATGATGTTCTGAGCGTATGGGGCTATCCGACGTAGCAAGATAGCGGAGAATATCTTATAGATGGTACTCAACAACGTGGTACCTATATAATTGCTGCACTGCTTGATATCTCCCTTTTTATGTATGGGACAGATAATGTCCCGTTGCCAGTCGTCAGGCATTGATTCACTGGTCGCCTTCATATTTAACCAATTCGATTCGGCTGTAATTCCATCGGCTCCTGGAAAGTTGTGATTTTTAAGCTAATGAATTGCACGGACGATTTGTTCTATATTTGGTGGTGGCAGTATTTGTCCGTCGTCTTCAGTTCTTTCGCACTTCTGGGGCAAATAGCAAAGTCAGAAGAAAGATGAGCTTCAAAAAGTACTAATTGAACCCTTTCGTTTGATATTCCATATGCCCATATTGTGTGAAAAAAATTACACCCCCTGCCCCTTTCGCATGTATTAGGAACCCCCTTAATCCCAGTGCAAAGTGATACCACTCGTTTCATACAAAGCGACTCACAGACCACTTATTCGCACCAATTTTTGTGACAATAGGTTCGATGCAAAATAATGCAGTGGACGACTTTGATGAAAAGGACAATGCTATATGCTGAGAACGTAATTTGAGTCATTCTCTCAAATTCTACCTTAACAAACATCGTTTAAAAAACTCATTACATTTCGGTCATTGAATATTGAAGGGTAACGGAAGATGAAAAACTTAATTTTAACCAACACTACTCCACGTGTTCGTTTCCTTGCGACGGAGCGAGTACGACTCTAAACCAATGATGTCGAATATGGGAAGACCACCGCACATTTCTGCTCCCGCTAATCACTTGCGAAATTATTTGCTTTATTAACATACATGCAGTAGGTAAACCTCCTGTTAAATATTAGCTGATCCTTACAAACTGACAGCCTGATGCTGAGATTCAATTTAAGTTTGATCTTGCGGTTAAATTATTCGAAATAGATGATAATTGAACTGTTTTTGCTTTTTCGCTAGTATAATTTATTTTATTCGCGTATATCGATATCTCGGGAACCACTTGTTCTTTTCATCATAATTATTTGGAGGAATTCAATATTTCTGTTTTTAGCAAATGAATGCAATCCAATCCCCAAGTGATTCCAGCCCCAGGTGATTGTTCACTTCTCTACTTTTTCTAGAATTCAAATTCACATTTGCACTTTTTAAGGTTTTGTGTAAAACAAAACCTTATTAAAATCGATTCGATGTCTGTCTGTCAGTCACACGCAGTTTTCTCCAAAACGGCTAAACCGATCCGAACGAAATTTGAAGGACAGATGGGAACTATGAAATCCCACGCATACAGGGAATGGCATAAATTTAGGTGGAGTTTAAAGAAGGCCTCCCCATACATGCAAAGGAGGGACTCAAAAATTTTTCTCACCGGATATAGTCGTGTAGGGTATCAAATGAGAGTGACACTAGTTTTGACGTGAATTGCAAAGTGCGTGAGCAAGGAGTCAAAATATGCGTACTTAAAGTGAGACAGGACTCATTTTCGGAAACTACCCAACCTAAAAATTCGAAAAAAATCAGGGTGTTGCATTTAGATGAAATCTAGGCCTCAAAATATGTCCCATTCCCATATCTGCTCAAATAAACTTACTAATAGTATATTACTAACTTCTAGGAATTTACTGAGAAACCCCCCTTAAAATAATGCTAGAACTTTCGAATTTTGCGCCAGCATAGAGGACAATATTTCGTATATAAGTGCTAAATTTCATGGAAATTTGGCCATTAACGCCAAAGTTATTGCAGTTCCAACTTGGCAATTTCGCGCGAATTAACTGCTTCTAAAGCCATACAAATAAGATGCTGACGTCATAATTAACGGGAATAATTGACATTCGCGTGAAATATTAAGGTCATATTTATGAAAAATCTACTTATCTGCAACCCTTTTCAAGGTTTTATGTAAAACACTTATGTGAAATCTAATCTTCGAAAGATGTCCCATTCCGGTATCTTCTCTAATAAATTTACTAATAGTATATTATCAATTCTTAGAAATTGACTTAAAAGCTCCCCTTAAGTTCATCCTAGGTGTACTGCACCGACATACAGGACAGCCTCGTGCATCCACATGTTTCATGAAAATCCAACTATTAGTGTCAAAGTTATAGCAGTTTAAACTTATCAATTTCGTGCGAATTATTAAAATTCCATTCAAGAAGAATCTAATTCTCCCCAGCCTTTTTAAGGTTTTGTGTAAACACAAAACCTTATTAAAATCGGTTTACCGTCTGTCTGTCTGTCTGTCTGTCTGTCCGTCTGTCTGTCTGTCTGTCCGTCACACGCATTTTTCTCGGAAACGGTTACAGCGATTAACACAAAATTTGGTAGAAAGGTGGGAACTGTGAACGCTCACACATACAGTGAGTTACATCCTCTTACGTCGAATTTAAGGGGGGGTCCCCATACATGCAAAAGGGGGGTGTCATTTTTTTTTTTATCAAATATAGTCATGTGGGGTATCAAATTAAAGGTCTCGGTTAGTACTTTTCGAAAACGGTCTTAGTTTTGAAATTTGTTGGAAAGGTGGGGAGTGCGGGGGGTTGAAAGTGACCATTCCTTTACGGGGGCCATTCTCAGAAACTACCCAACCGAAAAATCTGAAAAAAATCAAGAGGCTGCCACTATATGGTGCCTGGGCTCCGAAATACCTTTCACACTGATATCTGCACAAATAAAGTTAATAATAGTATATTACTAGAATTTTTAGTAATTCGCTGCAAAACCCTCCTTATGTTCATGCTAGGACCACCAAATTTCGCAACAATATAGGGTGTAACATAAAGCATGATGTTACCAAGTTTGGTGGAAATCGCACTATTGCTAACAAAGTTATAATACGTCAAAATTGTCGCTTCTTTGCAAATTAAAAGCTATAAATGTCAATATCATCCGAAAGTGGATATTCTCACATAATATTGTATATGCATATATTACGTGCTACGTACTAAGAAATGCACAAAACCTTTCGTACCTGAAGCGTCCAGCTTCCGGTTTCCCGACTTGTTTTATATTTGATGTAGGTTATATTCTTGGCATTTTTTTATAATTTAAACTCAGACTGTGAAGCGTATGAGGTTGATTACTATCAATACAGGGGTTTCCATCAAATGATTTATTTAAATCCCTTTCTAAAAAATATAGGGCGACGGAATTTTTAGCTATGTGACACGGAGCTGTCGTGCATTTGTCGCTCCTCACATCTTCTTCTTTGCCTTCAGCCTTTGTCCCGTTCACAAGCGGGGTCGGTTCG
Organism: Hermetia illucens; assembly: GCF_905115235.1. NCBI lineage: Eukaryota > Metazoa > Arthropoda > Insecta > Diptera > Stratiomyidae > Hermetia > Hermetia illucens. Next base: position 90,125,937 of record NC_051849.1, on the reverse strand, counting down.
TCTTGATCGGTTTCGTCATTTTATTTTATTAAGTGCCTGATTAGGATGTAATCTGCAGGCCTTTAAAACCCTATCTGGGTTATCAAGCCACCGTTGCTTCGGCCGGCTTTTTGGTTGCTTACCATTGACTTCGATGTTCAGGCTAACATTGACAAGTGCATTCTCGTTAGCATGAATTACGTGACCACGCCATCGAAAACGCCTCTCTCATAGTTTTTCTACGATCGGTGCAAACTCATATCGATCGCCTATATTCTCATTTCAGACGTGATCAAAACGTGTCACGCCACCAGTGCAATGCAACATCTTCGTCCCCATTACCGCAAGACCCCGTTGATTGTCTTTTATAGTCGGCCAAAACTCAGAACTATAGAGAGCGGCAGACGGACGACATTGCAATCAATTTTAGGTTTGGGACGTGCGCTGATACGTCGATCACAAAGAACACCAGTTGGGGAATGCCACTTCATCCAGGTTGCGTTAATGCGTGAAGCAATTTCATTACGCAGTTCTCCATTGGCTGATAACATTGACTCGAGATATTTAAATCGCTGAGTTCTGGCAATGGCAGTAATTTGCCCCTCGAGATATTTAAATCGCTCAGTTCTAGTAATGGCAGTAACCTGCTCAGAATTGAGCGATTTAAATATCTCGGGTCAATGCTATCAGCCAATGGAGAACTATGTCATGCTCCTCACAAAGGGATACACAAAACCTTTTATACCTGAAGCGTGAAGCTTTCGGTTTCCCGACTAGTTAGATGTTTGAAAATGTCTCTATTACAATTGGGCGGTTTTGTGCGTTGGATTAATGGTCTCTACGACTATGAATACCTAATATTATTCCGCCATACTGTTTGCAATGCCGGGATCGATTACTATTATAATTTACTCTTCTCTCCTTTTTGGCGAAGTAACTGTGCAATTTATAAATTGCGAGGCGAATCTGCGAACGTACTTTTTACAGGTTATCAGTTAAACCTTTCAATAATCACATTTAGAAAAGGGCTATTGACGATTTCACAGGGCACAAGAAAGGTGGTACTAGTACACCACCAGCGTGAATAGCAATCCACCAGTAATGTAGCGGTACAGAAGAGCTAATTTCAGATTTTTAGCAATTCTAGAAAATTTTACAAATTTTCAGAAGTTATCGAAATTTTGTTTGGCGGAGATTTTCATATGCAATTTTCATTCAAGCTGTTAGAGTAAAAATTCAAAATTTCAGCTCTGTACTTACTTCTAAGGAGACAATATGTTACTGAATAAGAAAAACCTGAAGTAAATTTCAGATACTATGAGAGAGGGCTTTAGACACCTCTTGGTATGACATTGAAAATTACAGTTACGTGAAATTCCTTAGTTTTGTAGTTCCAAAAAAGTTTAAAGAAGTAGGGAGGGAGCCAACCGCAAATAACCGAGCTGCACTCACATACAACGGGAGTTCACCCGAAGTATGAGAGTCCAGGGGCTATCTTGGTTCCCATGGTACCCATGGTGAGGTTTCGTGACCAATTTGCCAATTTGAGACTCGGGTCTGATCGTCCTGATTAGGCCTTTGGAGCATTCACCTACTGCATCACGGCCGGCAAACCAAAGTGAGTACAGCGTCTCCTGGTGCCACCACTATGGAGGTTCTCCTCGGCCACTTGATTTTGGTTTGGCCGACAGGGTTGCCGCCCCGTCTTCCTCACCGCCACCTCTGAGGACCTAGCTTAGGGTCAGTCAAAATTAAACAATTATGGGAAACTGATTGCTTATGGCAATGACTGAAGGACTGGTGAATATTTAAATTTTTAAATAAAATCTCCGGGTCTGGTTTGACTGATGACAGACTGAGTTTAGTGCAGTCTGTATTATTAGTAGAAATATAATTTCCGAACGGTTTGGATGTTAACTGCATGCAACAATTTTTTTTTTGTCATTTTGTTTATATTCAAAACGTTAGTCCATCAGTTTGCCATTAGTCAATTTCCGATGGATATTGGCTTACCGCGGACTGATGTATGTATAGCCTTTTTCAATTACTGCAGGAACATGTGTACGTACATATATATAGCATCTGAATTTTTCAATACTATGGTTAATTAAGAATGTCATTTCCTTTTCTTCCTTCTCCTCTTCCTTCCTTCCTATGAAATTTTTTCAGTTGTTTGAATAAATGCAGTCCTATTGTTACATTACTGCTGGGTGTCTGCAGTGCTATGACACATCTAAGAAATTATTAAAATGGCATATTACCATTCATGACATACTTTTCAGTTTTCACCGTAGACCTCATGCAGATCGATGGCATGCTGCTGTGTGGACTCGAAATAAAAGGGAGTAACGTTCACGACCATCCTAGTAGCAACCAACCAACCAAGCAAATCATGTCAACAGAAACCACTTCGTTGCATGAATGTCTCAACTTTTCGCCGGAATGGGTCATAAAATTTCATGTCCATGTCAAACGTATATATGTTCATAAGTTTGAGTGTGTTAGTGAGTATGTTTGTGAAAATCAACTACAAAGATATGAAGCAAAGCTCTACCTGCTGGTATCCTATAGTTTGCAAAAGGAATTTGCATGTTATCATGTGGTATTTGAACATTTTTTAAACAAGTTCGTGGCTCTAACCAGATTTTTATTGGGAACCTGTTCAAAAATCATTCTTGCAGTAAGCTTCCTTCAAGAAGTAAAAAAGTGCCTTCAATGTTAGGATCGGAAAAGGTTATTGGAAGTTGTTTTGGCAGTTAGAATTCAAAGGAGAAAGGTAATAACCACTCCTTCAAGATGGGGCGTGTTGATAAGTTTTTCATTCTTTTCTTATCAGAATATATGTAAATATATGGTAAAGTGGTTTAAGTTGCAACCCTTTATGTTAGCTTTCAAGAATAATTTCCATACAGACTGTCACAATGAGCATATGTCAGAGTGTGCCAAATAGGATCTGCTATGCAGTAGTTCTCCAGACCACATGAAATCACAGTATCTAACGAACCACAAGTGTAGTATCCCCAACGTCAGATTCTCGACCATTTCCCCATATATTTTCATTCCTTTGCGGCAATTCTGAACGTTTTCTCCTGTTCAAACAGTTGCCGTCAGCGTTGCTGTCGTCTTTCAGAAATTAAAAGACGGGAATGTGCTATCCATACACGCGACTTAAACGTATCTCGAAGTTATGATAAAAGAATTCTGACAATATGAAAATAGATACAAAAGGCGTTGAAAATCGAGGTGAACTATGGACGAATTACTTTCATTGTTGTTTGAAAAGGATCCGAATAATGCTGGAAGAGCAACGACCACCACCGAGTTCACGTGAGCCTTATGGAAAACATTTTGCGTGAAGCGAAGTGTTTGGATACAAGCAGGAACACTGTTCAAGATGGTAAGGAGAAGGAAGCATTGTTTGAGATTGACCGGAATGATAATGAACAAGCCTATAATCATGACTTGCACGTGGTTTTCGAGAGTCCTAATGCCTGTTAGCAGTCGGTTTTTTTCACTTGAAAAGCATCTGTTTGTTTAATAATTTTTATGTCCTGCACTAAGTTATAGCACTTGGTAATGTCTAAAAGAAATTAATACGTCCAAGGTCAAATAAAGCAAAATCAGTAACTTTTAGTGGAAATCGATCTAAAGCTCTTTTAAAGTACTTCAAAAGACCTTTGAAACGAGGCACGATAGAAGTCAGTGCTTTAAATAATAACGGAGCTATGACAATCTGATTTTGTTATATAATCAATAAAAACAAAACCTGGATTGGGGGTCTCGCACTATATAAGGGGGAAGTGCACGTCGCGCTATGTAACTTTTGTTTCTTATGTCAGCCTCCACCCCCACTCCAAATTCCATGTCAATCGGTCTTGACTGAAAGAATTCGAAGGTCGCATCCGATCCGATGGACAAATCTGAAACGCGGTTCATGTGATACTTCGTTTCTTTCACATTTTTTAGATTATTTACTACCGCTAAGTATCCCGATTAGCAAACTATTAGTACAAAGTCATAATCTACATATCCCTTTCCATATAACTGTTGTCGTTGCGGGTTTAGCAAGTAGTCTGCGTTATTTCAATAATAATCAAAAAAATTCTGTTTGGAAAATCATTTGTAAAGAATAATTCTGAAACACAGCGAAGAGAAGACTCTTGCCCACTCGTTTTTAAGGCGTTGCGTAACGCAAAACTTTATTAAAATCGATTCAATGTCTCTCTGTTTGACCGTCTGTCACGACTGATTTACTGGGAAATATTGAATTGTTGAGTTTTAGTTGGAGCCCCATACATGCGAAAGGGGTACACATTTTTTTCCTGTCATATCAAATGAAAGAGCTAAATTAGTACTTTTCGAATTTTTGATATTGGGTGGAAAATAGAGGAGCAAGCATTCAAATGTGGGTCCCAAACAACTTATTCAGCGGAAAATCTGAAAAAAACGCAATGCTGCCCTCCGCCTTCTTCAGTTCATTCTGGAAGGCGTTGGTATAAAAAATATATAAAGCATAATTTTCAAGGAAATCGGACTATTACTAACAACATTATAAGGCATTTTGTATTTTCCATGAACTGATTCCATCATAAGCCGTGTATAACACCATCGTTATATTAAGTGCGAGGCGAAGCCGGTATTCCGACTTGTTCATATCATAAAGCCAGTCGGGAAACCTGAAGCTAGAGGACAAATTTACACCCCTTTATTGCATGTATGGGGACCCCCCTTAAATTCGACGCAAAAGGATGAGACTCACCATATGCGTGAGCGTTCGCAGTTCCCCCCAGTTAAAAAAAATCGCAACTCCCTTATGCATCTATGCGCCCCCCTCCTAAAATTCATTGTAGAAAGTTGTTACTCATTGCATGTGTGGGTGTTCATAGCTCCAACCCTCTCACTAAATTTCGTGACAATAGTTATAGCCGTTTCGAAGAAAAGTGCATATGACAGGAAGATCTTACTAAGTTGTGAAACACTGGACGAATCAGGTATGAACTGTTTTATGTTTTTCTTATGTGGGGGAGAATTTTTGAGGCAAGTTCCATCATCAAATTCGAAATAGTCAAATATAGTAATATTTAAAAATTCAAAGATATAATTACTAAGTTCATCCTAAGTGAACAAATATTGCACATTAACCCTTACTGCCGGTGTACATGCGAGTATATGTGTACACATCTAAATTAGGCCAAAATGTGTGCCTTTGCATACTTATGTATCTATCTGAATCATATACAGTCACGAAATAAGTACGTGTATATACATTCATTTATATAGAAGTCAGAATTAGATATTTCGCGTATTATGTTTCCCGTATATAGTAGTTTTTATCACCTCAAACTTTTCTCTTTATTGTCAGATTGTCGGAAGGGGAATAATTATTGTATCGAAAAATGATAACTTTATATGAGATTTCCACCTGTTGGTGCATTTTGTGTCACACAACGAAGGCAAACAATATAGTATTCCTGCTGAAAGACAAACGATCTACCACCTGAAATTTTCGGCCACTTCAAGAACATCCATGATAGCATAATCAGGGTAAAACTGCACGGCCATGAGAAAATTCGGTATCCCGAAAATATAAATAAAACTGATCTCGACCAGATAGAAGCAAGAGGATCACTTTCGGGTCTTTTCACCATCAAAAATACAAGGGAATGCCATATCATGCATCCTTTTTAATGTGGACTTGGAAACGGTGATCATTGATGCTAATGCAAATATTAGCTGCATTTTTGTTTCAAGTCTGCCCCATACTGGCCAATAACCACTGCTGATGATATTGACAAAAATAACTCGAGCATGCGGTGATCGGCAAAACGAAATACGCCACCATGTATTGTCACCACCGAAAACAAAAGCAAGAATAACATCAAATAGCACTGGTTAACCCAAAACAATAAAGATAGAAAAATACAAGTTTGAATTCGTTCATATCTTAACTAGCGTCGAAAAACACATCCGATAACAACTACGATGATAGCCTTCAATTCATTAAAACTGTTTCGCTTGCAACGTCTCCCTATGCAAAGTTCTTACTCTACAAAAAAATGATTTTTAAGTATTTCTTGGAGACTTAGGTTCTTTGCAAGAAAAATTGGGAGCTTTAAGCGTCGTTCAAGGGAAGAGTCCTCCGAAGAATTCTTGTCCCGCAAGAGGAGAATACACGATTGTGTAGCATACATATATGGTACAATTTATGGGCGATACTGTGGCGCAGCGGGGTTAGCAACATTCGAAATAAATTGTTAATTCGATTGACAGTTGCCGGTGTTCTCTGTGGCGGAGTAGGCCTGGATTTGGCCGCAAAAAAATAATGGAAGTTAGAAAATGATATTGACATTTGATTTTCAATGAAGAGAAGAGATGATAAAAAGTTGTAAAGTTTTTGGTTAACTTAATTATTAATAAATTTATTTAAACTGTGCTTTTTACGTTTATTTTAAGATGACCACCGGGACTTCAAAAGGTTCAGTTATCTTCAGAGTAAAATTTGACGATATTGGAGTCATTTCTACGAAGCAGTCTGGGCCCAGTATTTCTCCACCCGTAGTCTTCACCCAGTAAATCGTCAAGAGACTTTTTTGCTGGCGTCCAGGGTCGGTAACTTAAATGCCCAAAACGGATTACATAAAAGCGGATCAACAAGAAGCCCCCATACGGTAGTGCTGTGCTTACAATCAAGTCAAAATACTAATACGGGCCTGAGATGGCGAAGGCTTACAAGCTGTGCCAAATCAAGGAGAATTTGGCCCGCTTATAACATAGCCCGATCACGAGAGCTCCTGTGCCAGACGCGTGCAAATGCATTCAAGATTACGGCGGTCTGCACGGGGCACTGGCCCAAAGGGGACCATGCCGCTAGGCTCGGCTTACCCTACAACTCGCATTGCCGAAGCTGCGGAGAAGGAAGGGAAACCCTCATGCACTTTCTCTGCGATTGCCCGGCTCTGGCTCGAGTCAGGCTGCGGACACTGGGTAAACCATTCTTTGGGGACCTCAGTGAGATTTTTAGTTACAGGGTCGGAGAGCTGCTTTCCTTCGTGAATGCTACGGGCTGGCTCTGAGGATCCGAGCCAGCTGGACTCCGCTTCCCTGTTCCTATAACAACAGTCACGGTCTTAGGAGTTTGTGGCATCAAAACGGCGCACCAAAGCGCTAATTGGGCTCCTCGGAGCGGCCACTGATACCTACCTACCTACCTACTAAAAATATACTAAAAGACTAAAATACTATGACCATTTCGTTGCGGATAAAATCCAGCTGAATAGACTGTGGCGGGCGAGTCACCTAATTCATCTACCTGAGTCTGGCTGCCTTAAATGACCAGACAGATAATAAGGATATCGAATTGGTGAACTTCGGCACAAGCCGGTTATTTGTAGCTCCTTACGAAGGCAATCCTAAAACCGATACCGGTTTTTGGAAAAATGTTAGCTGTCAGATATATTTTGAGGCATTTACCGTACATATATACCATATCCATTTACTATATACATGAACACATAGTGATGTGCATGAAGGTCAAAAATAAAAGCATTAAGCAGAAGAATTTTAACTGAAAGAACTGTAGAAGCAGTCCTTGCAGAAGTGATGATATTATTGTTAGCACTAACAATGCTACCAATTGTTACCAGCAGTTGCCGGATATCTCATGCATTGATGTTCATATAAGTTAAATATAATATTTGTAATAATCGAGGAAATAGGGAATGGCTAAGGTGACTGAGTGCATTGGGATCGCTCCATAAGCACAGATGGATTTGGGGGAATATCGTGATAATTTACCGGATAGGTATGCAAAGCTAGAACGGAAAAACCCCAAAAAAAATTGGAATAGTCATTCGAAAAATTTAATCTTATTCTACTCATTTTCAACTTACTGTGTACATACCAATTTCCTTTTATCGTAATACGGAATATTCTATATTCCAATGAAAGTATTGATCGCGTCGTTTATATATAAAGTAGTTTCAAAGTACCGTTAAGTTGTATTGAATTCTACTTAATTCAAATATCATATTTCCGATAGGTACTCTTAGTTAACTTAATTATTGATCCAGTCAGTGACTCATGCGTCTACATGAAAAGATGTTCCAAAATCAAAAATATTCACCCAAATTAGAAACTATTCACACAACTTAATACTCAAAGCACAGCACTTATGCGCGTTGTCCGCCCATCTTCAAATGTCCAAACCACTCTTCGTTCCAGGCCTCCAATTCTGAGCCGGGTCCTAAAAGAACCAATCTTTTGTTTGCCGAGGTTGCCTGAGACATAAGAAAAGCTTGTTTCTCTTTGTTTTGCATTACCGGTCGCAATGGTAAGTATTGTTTCAGGTTTACCTTTTTTTGCCAATTAAAAACACTGCCACGCATTCGCAGCTTCTCAACATGGCATACCTAGCAATTTTTCTATTACTTGCGTTAGGCAGGACTGCATTTGATTGCACTATGACATACGAAAGTACCTAGCATTGTGACGTTAGCTATACAGAAGAAACAGGCAAAGGATTACTTTAATTTCTGACAAGGTTGAGAAAGAACTCGGAGGTCGCAACCAATTTTCAGCTTTAATGACTCGACTAACGGCTAATTTATCTTGTTTTTATTAGGCTTTTATCTTTAATTTTTATCTTTTTATCTTTAATAGGCTACATTGCATTTTTTTTGAGAGCAAAGTCTAGAATAATAGGCCGAATTCAGATTACTGTAATGACTTAGTCAATTTGCCCAATGATAATCTGGGCTATTAAGTCGACAATGCAATATAACAAGATAAATATTGATATGCCTTTTCGTCGATGCTTCAAATAATCGTATATTTCTTTTTTCCTTGACTTTCATGCAACTCACTCAATGTAGATACGTATATTCAATCTTTCTGTTAATGGTGGAAGGAAAGTTTACAAACTTTTGGCAAGGTTTTTTGAAGCTTCATTACTCATGAGTAGTGTAGAAAACCATAGCCTATTTATATGAACTTCGCCTATCTATTTAAGGAAATAAGTTCCGATGTTACTGAGAAAATGAATTCACAAAGCACATATTTGTATGTATACGGAAGTAGTAAATATTAGCTATTAGACTTAATGTACATTCATACATAAGTAAAATAATTTGGTCATTTGTAATCAAAGAATACTTTGAGTTTCTACAGACAAATGGAAAGAAAAGCATATTTTGTGTTCAAGATACTTCTGTAGTAAGTTTCCTTTTGATCCTCATTCTTCGCCCCTGTAACATGCGTGTGATGATTTGAAGTCTGGGAGAGTGATGAGGAACATGATAAGGTTTTCGAGTTTGTCTTAGATAATTAATTGAAATCATGATTCCAGAGAAATTGATTACTAGCGGAGCTATTGACAGCATCACTCGATGTTATTTCGTAAGAAATTGAATTAACATTTATATGCACGTGAAAAACATTAAATGAAGAAAATAACGTTCTTTCGGATAACACAAAGATTAACTATTCCGTTAGCAGTTGAAGAAATATCTAATTTCTCAGCAGTTTAGAGTCCAACGTCCTCGTCGCTATGCTTTCTATCAGCGGAGAGTACTTGGAGAGCGTTACTTGCGATATGTTTAAAATTTTATTGCCTGGAATCCTTAGCACATTGATACTTACACAAACTGTATGTCTTGTGGTTAAATTTATCTTCCACAGTACGTTGAAAAATTTCCTGATCATTTTTCTGAAAGGTTGTAACCAGTGCCTTAAAGTCTTTGGGAATACCTTTAGCCGCCGTCACATTGTAGCCGAAGTGAAGTTGTTTCGTTTGCTCCTAAATTTATATATTATACATACCTGTATATATCGATTACTTTTGCTTGCCTGCCTTATATATGAAGGATGCAGAGGAAATCAAATGTCTTGATCTGATATTTTTAAAGTCGGTTCGAAAAGAGGTTGTTGAAAATTCGCAAAGAGCAACCTCAAATTGTAACCAACGCCGTTCATGGTCAACAAATCTTTGGCAACTAATGTCAAGCTTTGGGATATATAATTAGATCTACCTTTCAGTACGCTTACTAAATTTATGTCACCAATGTTGTGACGGCTGTTAAGGTTCTAAATATACAAATCAGAACAGAACGGACTTCTGTAATTGAGACGATGTAAATACTTGACCCTTTTTTAAGAAAATTTATAGAGCACGGCAATCCACGGTGTATCCATTTCAAATATAAAATACTTACTTGCACGGAAAATTTATTAATACGGTTCAAGCACAAATGAAAAAATACGTTGAAATTCCAACACAGAGTCGAATGGTTAATGAAGTATATCAAACAAATCGTAAAACCTAGTTTCCAAACGCAAATACCAACAAGTACTTATCCTTGAAAGATGAGTTACTTCGAAATAAACAATCTTTAAACTAAATTGAATTACGCTAGATGATATATCGGTTTGCAACGTAAATTAATTAGTCGGCTTGTGGTTTGAGGAAATAAATGGAAGATTTTCGAAAATCAACTGAAAGCAGCTCTGGGATTTTACGCTGAGTATTGAATGCACAAACTTAATTCAGTGCAATTTGTAAGACTATCAAATTTCGGCACAATTACACTCATATATACGTACTTCTCGCAACTACTTCATTTTTAAATGGCACTGGTGATTTATTTTCTAGAATAATATGTATAGTTTCAAATAATATTTTTGGTTTATTCCCGGAATTGTTTTTGAATTTACGAAACCTTGCCCCATACAGATTGCATACTTGCACACTTAGGTCCAGAAAAGTTTGTTTATTTTGATCCAAAATCAGCTCTTGCCGAAAAAAACAAGTTCGAGTGCAGGAAATTGGAGAATTTCTTATTTTTGGCGCATTTAATCCCAAGTTAAATAATTAATGATTAGAATGATCTTGAAAAATACATATGTGTGTGCTGAACAGTTTATTTAAGAAAATTTTTAGGTAAAACTAAAAAAGAAGCAAAATTGATGGTGGCGGCCACCTGTTAAGTAATTAACATTTTTAGAATATTTGGATAGAAACAAGTTAACCCTGTAGTGCATGATTTTCAAGATTTGGGGGAACACAAACCTGATACAATTGCTCGCTATCTGCCTCCCTGTCTGTCCATCCCCTACTGTCTATTGGTTGCCTGTCCGTCAGCATGTCGATTACGCGCTTTTTTATAGAAACGGTTACACCTATTGGCACAACATTTGATGCAAACGTGGAAACTGCAAACTTCCACATACATGAGGTGGATGAGATAATTCTACATTGAGTTCAAGGGGAATCCCCGTATATGCTTTATGTTTTAAGTGGGCTAACAATCGAAAGGATTCGATTAGTAAAAAACTTTCTGAAGAAGTCAATTTTAGTGTTAGTAGCTAGTGAGATGGAGCAATCAAATCAAGGGACTGTTTTCAGAAACCGCCGTACCGAATAATTTAAAAAATCATGGTAACGCTTATTTGTGGCATCTAGCTTTTAAAACACTCTTCATTCCAGTACCTGTTCAAATAAAGTTAGCAATATATTATTGTAAATTCACTCCGAATTCCCTTAAGTTCAAATTAGGATCGCCGAATCTTGTCGCAACATCCGTAACATAGGCTATGATCCTGCAGTAATATACGAAAAATTTTGCTCAAATCAATCCATAGTGACAGGAATTTGAATCCAGGGGAAGGAGATCGCATTGTACGCCCTCTGCTATCGCAACACCACCAGATCAAAATTGCTTGTTTCGTGTAAATTTATTGTACCCCAACACATTACGCAATGTAGAATCTCAGTATCACATTAAGAATAGTGAAATAGCTGTACTTCATTCATATACACTATCAGCTAAGTAGGAGTGGGGCCGTCGTGCATCTCAATATTCTTATGTAAAGAATCTTAAAAGCATTTCATGCCTGAACTACCAAGATTGCGGTTTTCGAGTTGTTTCTTTGCTAATGATTAAATATTTTTTGAGATTTTTTTTAGAAAAAAGTTATTAAAATCAATTCACTGACTGTCTGCCTGTTTGTTCGTCACACGCACTTTTCTCCAAAACGGATACACTAATATTTTTTTGAGAATACACTAATCCGAACCAAATTTCGTGAAAATTTGGAAACAATGAAGTCCCATGCATACAATGAGTGACATAAATTTAGGTGGAGTTTAAAGGCGGGGGGGGGGGGGGGGGTTCCCCTTAATGGAAAGAGGGGATGTAAAGTTCTTTTTCACCTAATGTATCCGTGTGGAGTATCATATGAAAGGTCTCGATTAGTACTTTCATAAGCACTTTTAGATTTGACGTAAATTACAAAATGCGCGGGTAAGGAACCAACATGTGAACATTTAAAATGCGATAAGACTCATTTTCGGAAAATACCTAACCCAAAAATTTGTATAAAATCAAGGCCGCAAAGTATGTATTTTAACTTAGTAATAGTATATTTTGACAGGAAAACCTACTTAAGTTCATCCTGGGTTTACGCATTAGCCGTAGCATAGAGGATAGTATCGCACATGATACTGCAAAGTTTCGTGAGAATCCGGTTGTTGGTTTCAAAGTTATAGCAGTTCAAAGCTATCAATTTCACGCGAAATTACTGCATCATAAGCATGCAAATAAGATGCTGACGTTATAATTAAAGAGAAGAATTGACATGCGAGCAAAATATAAAAATTTCATGTACTTCTCCCCAGCCCTTTTTAAGGTTTTGTGTAAAACAAAATGGTGGTGAAAGATTTTGTACAAGGCTGCAGGCCGCAGACAAATCTCTTTAAAGGTGACCAAGAAAACACTGTAGGTAACCCCGACGATATCAAGAAAAGATGGATGGAATACTTTAATAAGTTACTTAACCCAGTAGAAGCTTCAGCCGAGAAGTGCAGCTTTGACGAACCAGGAAGTTATAAACAACACACTAGTCGAACCTCCTTCCATTGCAAAGGTGAAAACAGCCCTGCGCGACCAAAAACTGAGCAAGGCTCCAGGATTCGATGGTATTCTAGCTGAACTATAAAAGGGAGGAAATAGCCCAGATAATCTCCTCTGTAAACTAAACTTAAAAATTTGGACATATTGAAAATTACCTAACGACTGGGGCAAAAGCTTCGTTTGTCCTATACACAAAAAAGGAGATAAACTTACCTGTGATAATTGCAGAGGCATTTCAAGGTTGTGCACGTCCCACAAAATCTTGACGAAAATCGTCCAAGTTCGGTTAGAGCCACATACAAACGAATTAATTGCTGAATTCCAATGTGGCTTTCGAAAACGACGATCCACAATGGACCAAATTTTCACTGTCAAATAACTACTGAAAAAGTGCTGTGAGTTCAATATCGATGTGCATCAGCTCTTCGTCGGCTTCCTTCAAGCGCATGATAGCATTAAATGAGAAGCACTACATCGTATCATGCGCCTACCAGAAAACTGGTTCGAACGACCGAGCTGACCATAATACAACCTGTGCTACTTTACAGCTTTGAAGTGGGGACTCTAACGTAGGCGCTAGAGAAGTCTATCGACACATTCGAACGTGAAGCTGTACGTCGAATAATTGGACCGGTAAGAGATAAAGCTGACTGGCGAATTAGATACAACCATGAGTTGGACCAGCTTTGTGATAACTCAGCAGTATCGGTGGTGGTAAAATTACGAAAATTTCAGTGAGCCGGTCACGTAGAACGGATGTACGATCAGCGAATACCTAACTGGGTAAGCAAAGGCACACCAGAAAGACGTGGCCCAGTGGGAAAACCACGCCAATGGTGGAAGACTCAGTGAACGGGGCTAGTAAAAAGCTGCTGAAATTTTCCAACTGTGGGACCTGGTCGGAAGATTGCGATGGTTGGAGGTCCATCCTGTAGGCCAAGGGCCCGTTTGGCCTGTCGCGGCATTGAAGAAGAAGAAAAAGACATACATAAAACCGTTCATACCCGAAACACTTAACTTCTGGTTTTCCGACTGTGAAATTGAATTGACCTATGTACACACGGAAATTTCATACACTCATCGTTCCTAATATGGAAAAACAAAAGGTTTTATACCCGAAGCCTCTCGCTTCTGGTTTCTCAACATGTCTTATAATTCTTTTAAAGTACATAATGTGTGACACATAGCTGCAATTTGACTATATATTAATGTGGTGCAAAACTCGGAGGAAAACTGATTGCTAACATATTCAAATAAAATTTACATATGGTTGGAAAAATTGTAATCAGAAATCTTCTAAAAGTTGGCTTTTAAAATTAAAAAAACTGTCCCATATACATGAGCGACTAGGAACAGGTATCATGCAAGTTAGAAAAACCATTCTTAGCGTTTATCACTGAAGACAAGAGAGCGGCAAATTAATTTTTGAACGAATCACATGATGAAACACATGTGCGACTTATTTTAATATCTTATACACATGAAGCATATCTTTGGGGGACGTTCTGTTGGGACTCGTTGAGTGATCTGAAGAACCTCCGATATTTCCTCGAGTACGTTACATTCTGAACACGTGTGCAGTGACATTCTCTATATCACAGGAACAAACTGCATACCAGAGAAAGTTCAGAATTTCTACTACGGGTGTCTCACTGGGGATGGCATAATTTCGGTAAACCCTCTACACTTTGTTCTTCAACCGTTTGTTGGCATTGGCAGTGCTGATTTGTTTCCGCTTTGATGAGTTATTTCGAAGTTTTAGACGTATTTTCCATGGTAGATCACTACGGTCACTCAAATCAATGATGCGAAAGTGAATGTTCTGACCATACAATCTGACAGCCGCAACTGCACCGTAATCTACAAGTGACTGCAGTTGCAGGAGCGACATAATAGCACACATCCAAGACGGAATCTTATTGTTGATTGGAGATAAAATTCTAGGAGTCGCTGAAAATGCATAGATGGGGGCAATCTCTGGTCTATGCGAAGAATCCATTACCGAGAGTTTTATGCACGCTCTTTGGAGCTCGTCCCGAACCTCAGTGGAAACTTCAGCCGAACGGCGAAGAAGTGTTCTTTGGCGAGTACTGAAATTACTGGGCATATTCTTTCGAAAACTGATTCAGGGTATTAGTGTTAGGCGGAAACTTCTTGGAAACGGTTATTAATGGTATAACCATTAATAATCAGTCGATACCGATCTATGCGCACTATCGTTGTCTTGTAACTGCTTTTCTGCTTCAGAAACCTTTGCTTCTACTCTGACCATATTGAAGGATTACACAATGGCGAGGCGGCTTGAGTACCGATAGCGTCCAGTTTCGTGTTTGTAGAATGGTGAGTTCGATTAGTCGATTAAGATAGTAGACGTTTAAATGTGCGGCGTTTTCACTTATAGCTGGAAGAGAAAAAGTTAAGAAAATAATGCTCTAAGTATTATACGAATATTTTGGTGAAATTAGCAATTATAAATTACTTTCGCGACATCTAGATGTCTGGATAGCTGTGGGTAGAGTGGTTAGAGCATAAGGCTGTTGTACGGAAGGTCGCGGTTCAAATCTGACGCCGGATAGCAGTCGACTCAGCTGTGAATGAGTACCTGAGTCAAATCAGAGTAATAATTTCGGGCGAACGCAATGCTGACCACATTGCCTCTTACAGTGTCACCGTAGTGTACCGTTACGGCCTTGAATGAAGTGCTCCAGCACACTTCAAGACTCTGATCCAATCGAATTGTTCCACCAACTATTATTATTATTTTGCAGGATAAATTTGCGTGACGTTTAAAGCGGGGTTTTTCATACATGCAAAGAGGGATGTAATTATTTTTTTCTTAACCTACCCGCGTCGTGTATCAAATAAAAGGATTGAATTAGGTCTTTCACAAGTTTAAGTATAAAGGCGAGTAAGGGTTCAGAATGGGCGAATTTAAATGGAGACAGGACTCATTTTCAAAAAATACTCAACGCAAAGGCCTGAAAAAAAAATCAGGCTGATATTTGCCCAAAAAACCTTATTAATAGTATATCACCAACTTTTTTAACTTGATCCGGAAAGCCCTCTTAAGTTCATGTTAGAATTTCGGAGTGCACAGAGGAAAGGGTCGCGCATAGTGTAATTGGGCTATCACTATCAAATTTATAACAGTTCCAATTTTTAAATTTTACGCGATTTTATTACGTTTAGGCTACAGAAATAAGTCGATGATGTCAAAATTAACTAGAATAATTGGCATACGTGTAAAATACTAACGCCCCGTATATGAAGGAGGTACTTTCCACCATTGCTTTTAAAGTTTTGTGTAAAACAGAACCTTATTAAAATCGGTTTACTGTCTGTCTGTTACACGCGCTTTTCTCAGAGATGATTACTCTTATTGGTGTGACATTTAGGGGGAAGAAACCCCTTTTTTTCACCGTTTAAGTGATGTGGGCAGTCAAATGGAAAGTCTCGAAATTTAGCCTCAGTTGTGCCATCTGATTCAAAAAGGGGAGTACAGAGTCTAGAAAGTGATTCTTTTATGGACCCACTGGCAGAATATATCAAACCGGAAAATACTCTCCATACCGATACCCGTTTAAGTAAATAGTATATTACTGTTTTCTATGAATAAACTTGAAACCTCTCTTAAATCCATCCTAGAGTAATGAATACTATGGGAATATAGGCTATAATATAGAGGATGACACTACTAAGTTTGGTGGAAATGACACTATTACAAAGTTCTAGTCAAAGTTGTCTCTTTCGTGCAAATTCGCTGAAATCTAAGTGTCATTCTCACACTAAAGTGAATAGCCTGACATAATACATGTATTTACATAGCGAGCTAGGTACAAATGAAGCGAATGCACACTCAAATATTCTTATATAGGGAATACACAAAACCGTAGAGCTTCTGGGCTTGACTTGTTTTGGCTCTGTATAGAACCCTTTCTAAATCTAGACGTCCTTCCTTCGTACCTAAAAGCTTTTATTTGCTTTCTCTTTGCTTACCTTCACATTTTTAGTATAAATTATATGAATAAATTTTTACTAGGAAGTTCTGCAAAAGAGGAGGCGGCGGCCCTTTAAGGGGGTCATCCCGTGTGAAGGCCGTTTTTTTCGCCCTTTTTAGAAATTTTTTGTGAAGAACTAGATAAAGATAGGAATACGAATTTTTCACCATATATTTATTAATATCTTGAGCATACGTAATAATTTTTGTAGCACGATAGCATTGTTTGTTATTGAACTACAGACCAATTTATACACCCATCTCCAAAATAAGTTGTTTTACTCCTGCCACGCTAGAGGGTGCTGTGGTCGCCTTAAAGAAAAAATGTAAACGGCATTTTAACGTCAAGACTTAACTACAGTCTGCAAACTAGGATTATTAAAAAATATTGAACACTAAATTTTTTGCGCCGTGTTAACCTTTTTTTTTGTGAATTTTGGCGTTTTTTTATGGTTTCTTTATTGAATAAAGAAAACTACTGAATGAATCGCAATTATCCTAGTTTGCGGAACGTTGAAATATATTCTGAATAAGTCGTGAAAATTTCAAAGAATTTGGGTGGATAGATTTTGAGCTATGGTGGTAGCAGATTTTCAATATACAGTTTCGAGAAAAACGCATTTAAAAATTAGAATGTGATTTTTAGACATAAAATCTTAACTGATCATTAATCTGCTATACCTAATCCATAAACCTTAGGTTTCCTGAAGCAACAAATGTACAGGCTTGGCTTCAATTCTTATCCTTTTAGTGAAGTCATTCGAACGTCTTTCGGACCGATAAATACGCGTTTAATTACGACGATCGACATAAATCTGCCATGTGACTTATTACGTGTTTAACACAGTAATTTCCGAACAACTCCGAATATCAAAAAATCACTTTGCCCATATATTCTACACTATATCTAGATACAATTCATGCCAAAAAAAAATTGATTCCGCAGATCCGACACAAAGGATGACCACCTTAATAAAAATTAATTTACTCGGAATTCACCGTGATTCGCTGAGTCCTACATTAACATTAAATTAAAGAAAGATCTGCAAATCTAAAATCCAGAAAGCAATGAAAAATTGTTAAAGAGAAAACAACTAAAATAACTCCAAATAAAACAGTTAGCAGTAAAGAATTGCGTAATAATTAAAAGCAAATTCAAACCTTAAAGAAACTAAAAGAAAAGGAGAGAAAACGTTTGTTCGAAAAATATAGGGATTTAGCAGTAATCCTAACCAAAAGAGAAAAAAAGTATCAAATGTATACTAACTCCTGTCTCCAACCTAGGCGCTCTTTGGATTATAACAGAGTCAAATTTCAGCACTCCAGTTACATTATAACTTCAATTTTCCCACAATCTTTTTATTTCTAACAATGTAGTATATAGTATGTATGTTTATGTCATTCTTGTCACTGAAATCCGTCCACTTGGGACTTTATTAATATAGCGTTAGAGCGTCACGCTGAGCTTTATTGAAATTGGCCAAGACACGAGAAACGAAACTCATATAACGCTATCTGCTCATTATTGATGGTGAATTTTCAAAGATTTCGTAAATTCGTTAAGTTGACAATTCAGGAATGTAGTGTTATACTTCTGGCCGCCAAACAAAATCCTGCTTTCATTGAAAAGTTAGCAGCCATCACCTCGGTACAATTCCTGCCATGCTATTTGTTGGCCTATTCGTTGCTGAAGAGAAGTTATGAGATGGGAGCTCAGGCTCAACTTAACATACATAAATGTTTTATAGTTCATAGCTGCCAGGCAGCCTACTACGCCTAATCTAAATCGTACAAATCATTGATATGATTCCACGGCATTGCTATTTCTTGTTCCCGAATTTTCTTTTTTGAACTAATGAGAGTCACAAGAGATTTTGTTGGAAATCTGAACCAATTTACCGGAAGTAAGATAGTAATTACTTCGCGGGAAATTTGCGAAGTTACACTCATCATTTGATAAAGCTTGTTCATAATGCTAATTAATGACACTCTTGCCACCATCAAGAAAGTATTAACGGCGTTGTTACCTTTTGTTCTGTTCTATCAGCTGTAGCAGGACGAGTTTTGTCCTCCACACTCACTAACTTTACTACGGTTGAAGTGATCTGTACTCCTCGTTGAATTCTTTCATTGTAGCTGGATTTCGGCCAATCGTGAGCTCCTTTAAAATTATTGCCTTCTCTTCTCCGTTCGTGTATCACGAGTCATCATTATTTAACACGTGCTAGACTTCACTCACTGAACATATTTAATACACGTCCTTCTCTTTTCTGATATTTTTATATTTTTTGCCATTACTCATCGAAGGTCAGCGAAATAAAAGGACCCCTAGAACCATTTTATCTGGAACTGATTTCTTCAACTTAGGAATAATGTCAGAATGCGCTTGATATGGGCTTGTGTACCAGAGATGCACGAAAGTAATTTATTGTAATGAGTAATTAATTATGAGTGCTTGCGAACATCAAAGCAATTATGCTTTGTTGCGTGTTGAGGATACTATTAAACCAAAATGAACAAGTGGAAAAACAATGCTCGGCGTCTCAATTATGAAATGTTTCCTGTATTTCTCTCAATCTGTGTTGAATTCATCTGCAATGCCTTCCTACATCAGGGTTGCTTCCACTGACTCTACAATCTTGATCCAGCGGCCCCCATATGACGAGTTACGGTCCACCGGGCCTCCGATCCTGTCTCGCTCCATCGTGCCTACAACAGTACAATCTCCGCAGTCTTCCCAGCAAGTCATGAATCGGAACACGGCCTCCCCACTTTTTGACATTGTTCCTGTCGCCAACGGAACTTCCCGCCGCTGCCATATATCCCGGCACTTCATCCATCTATACCAGTGGCCCCAAGCTAAAGGTGGCGTTCCCACCTAAACAGCTCTTTATCTCCAGGTTAGCGTTCCCAACTTCTACGGACCATGTTCTGAAGTATATAAAAAGCAAAGTTGGTTTATTTTCTCCTCTATCCTGCATTAAACTCACAAAGAACAACAACACCTACCGGGTGATGGCATCTTTCAAGGTTACTTATCCACACGAAGTTGACGTCCTCGGTAACCCTTCTTTCTGGCCTGAATGTGCATTCATCAAACCATAAAAGCGCCCCCATTCGCGGGTAAATTTCAGGGCAAACCGCCTGTCTCGCCGGCGGTGGGGTCCTAATTGCAATAAAAGATACAGTTCCCGCCGAACTTATCTTCTCCTCCTCTGGCTTTCCTTTTGATTGTGTTGCTTTTCGTATCTCCCCGCCCAACTTCCTCCCGTTCATTGTACCTTGTGTATATGTCCCCTGTGCTAGCCCTTTTCACCTGTATGAAGAATTGTTTAACAGTTTGTCTGAACTGCTTACTGTCAGATTCCCTTCCCTACCTTTCTTCCTTTGCGGAGATTTCAACCTCCCCATGCCGCACTGAATTCTCTGTACTCCTTACTGTCAGATTTACTTCCCTACCTTTCTTTCTTTGCGGAGATTTCAACCTCCCCATGCCGTACTGGCCTAATCATCCTAGCCTTCCAATTTCTTTCAACAACCTCTCCCCTTCTTCCCTCCTACTTTCTTCCTTTATGAACATTTCCTCTGCCCTGAATTTTAATACCACCGAAAACTCCTTGGGCCGGACTCTCGATTTTTACCTTTCCAACATCCCCGAGCGCCACCTCTCTTTACTTCCTTGCGCATCCCCGTATGTAAAAACTGACACTCACCAGCCCGCGGTTGAATTTGAAGCGGAGCTCCCTTGTTCAAAACCCAAAACCAAGCGTAAATCCACTAAGTTCAATTTCTGGGTATATTATATATTAAGCAACTCATCATAGCATCAGGCTCTAAACACCTTTTACAATATCCTATCCGATCTCCTCTCCTGTTATGTCCCTTTTTCCCCTCCCTGCCTACGTTCGTACCCAACTTGGTTCACAAGGGAAGTTCTTGTTAACATTTGCTTGAAACATACACTGCGAAAGAAGTTTTGGGATTCTAAGAATGACGTCACCCTTGCTCACTTTAAGGTTATACGCTCTACTCTGAAGTCAATGGTCAGAAAAGCGTCCTTGCCGGCGGGAACTTAAAACTCTTTAGGTCTTACGCTCGCAATTCTCGTAATCCAAGTCAATCTCTTCCTTCTTCTATCAGCTTCGCTGACTCCAGTGCCAACTTCACACAACAATCCTGCGACCTTCTCTGCACCTACTTCTCTTCAGTGCTTTCTCCCTCGAGCCCTCCACCCTCTATCCCTCTCTTAACTGCAGACTCCTTCGAATCTTTAGTCATTCCTCTCCTTACGCCTTCCTTGGTTGAGTTCCTCATTGGTAATCTTGACCTCAATGTCGGACCTGGCCCCGATGGAGCAGCATGGTTTCGTGAAACATAGATCAACGGCTTCAAACCTTCTGAATTCACGACAGGAGGTACATGCTATTTATACCGATTTCTCCAAAGCCTTTGATTCCGTTGACCATACCATTTTCCTCTCTAAACTTTCATTATTAGACTTCCTTCCCTTAGTCATCTACTGGCTTTTCTCCTATCTCTCATACCGTTCTTGCGAAGTTCCTTTTCATGGTTAATCATCTTGTTCCTTCTCTCCTCCCTCTGGTGCTCTCTTACAGTCCAACCTTGATAATTTACTCCGTTGGTGTTCGGTCAACAAGCTAACACTGAATGTCAACAAATGTCGCTGGATGCGCTATTTTCTTAAACCCTCCCCAACATCCTTTTCCTATTTTCTCAGTGGACTAACCCTTTCACTGTTGACCTCCTTCAAAGACCTGGGTGTAATATTCAACGACAAACTTCGTTTCAATTCCCACTTCGTTGACATTATCAATAGAGCTTCCAAAATGTCTGGTTTTATCCTACGTTCCTCCTCCGACTTTACCTCAATCCAGCCAGAATGCCTACTAGTCATAAATGGCGCCCAATGTGGGGCTTGACGTTCAATAAAATTAGCTTTTTTTTGAGTAGCATAAAAAAATGTTTTGCCTTGCAAGTGATTGTTTTCAGAATCTGCTGCGCTACGAACGAATTGATTACATACTTAAAGCGTTTTCTTTTGCGAGTTCCGCATCTTCCTTCCTTTGTTGACTTTTCGCCATCAAAACAGAAGAATTTGACGAGTGCTGAATACTGCGGGAATTGCGGAGGTAGATGATTAATACCACGCCCCCGTCTTCTTATTCTAGTCCGGTTTTTGGTCTTCAAACAATAGAGAATGGATTTTTGCGTGCTTCCCTGTTTTTGATTTTATGCTGCCTTCTATACCACGACGGGGAATATATTGTTTGATGCTACCAACGCCTACTTGCTCATTACATTTGCATGGATAAAGCGTTGGTTAGAATTATTGGTTGTACAAATGAAAGTAATTTATCATCAACCCTCACTTGAAATAAATGTATGTATTTCTTCTACAGCAGTGCAATTGAATATTTCCACCAACACACTAAACTGAGGGTTCAACGCTTAGGTTATGGGATACTTTTCAAATTGGAGTTTTAACGCATTACAAGCTTTCTTGGGCATTACCTTTGATAGCAGGTTTTCTTTTGACATTCTCTCCTCTTCCATTTCATAATTTTCTATCTTCATGCTGTAGTTTCATTCCAATTCCCTGAAGTCTTGTTCTGGTGTTTTGGGTTTTCTGATTGGTCTCCTTCTCGTATTTTGGTTTACCAGCAATTTACTTAAAAATGGGTAAATCTGTCGTCCTGAAATATGGTGGAAATATATTGTTTATGAAACTCTTTCGATTTCGTGTTGTCTTTAGATTACACCTAAGTCATGCGGAAAATGTATTATATGTATATTTTTTCTCGGAATATCATTATGGGGAATATTATATACAACTAACTGAAAGATCTGCCTATCCAAGTTTTAAAATAGTAACATTTTGTCACATATTTAATATTTACCCAAAGTAGTAAACAACCTTCAAGTATTTGGTGTACAAGATTGTAAAACGTCTGGTTTCGGAAATATCTATATACAAAAATATATGATTACTGTAAACTTCTCAGTTAGGTACAGTGCGTCAACCACACGCAGAAACCGTTGTAGTCCTTGTTGGCACTGTATTCACCTCCGTCTGTGTAATAATTTCATTCCTTTCTAAAGTTCTGGATAGGTTCATTTTTAAGGGTTTGTGTAAAACAAAACCTTATTAAAATCGGTTTACTGTCTGTTTGTCCGTCTGTCTGTCTGCCGGTTCGTCACACGCTCATGGGGAGGTGGGAACTGTGAACGCTCATGCATACAGTGAGTTACATCCTTTTACGCTGAATTTAAGGGGGGGGGGAGTCCCCATACATGCAAAAGGGGGGTGTATACTTTTTTTTCACCAAATATAGTCATGTGGAATATCAAATGAAAGGACTCGGTTAGTACTTTTCGAAGCAGGTCTTAGTTTGACATTTGTTGGAAACGTGGAGAGTGCGGGGGGTCGAAAGTGATCATTTCTTTAACGGACCCATTCTCAGAAATTATCCAACCGAAAAATCTGAAAAAATTAAGATGTTGCGATTACATGGTTCTTAGGCTCCGAAATACCCTCCATACCGATATCCTTTCAAATAAATTTAATAATAGTATATTGCTGTACTTTTTAATGATTTGCTGCGAAACCCCTCTTAAGTTCATCCTAGCAGTAATGTAGGCTATAACATAGAGTATGATCCTACCATCCTAGGTTTGGTGGAAATTAAATAATTATTAACAAAGTTATAATAGGTCAAAGTTGACGCTTCTTTGCAAATTCTATGCGACTATGACTATGAATGTCAATATCACCCGAAAGTGGATACTTTCATATAAAATATGCATATATTACGTGCTAGGTACTAATGGGGCAAATGCAAATGTCTTTATATAAGAAATACACAAAACCTTTCATACCTGAAACATCCAGCTTCCGGTTTACCAACTTGTTACAAATTCACCTTCCGTTGACCATTTTCAGGAAATTGATAGTTGATACGCCATTCTCCTTCAACATTATTTGCTTGCGTTTTCCAATCTCGAAATTCATACCATACTTTCTTATAGACTACCACACTTCCAAATAGGCTTGTGAAAGCTTTGATTTATTTAAAAGAGCGATAGCCTTTCGCTGGAAAGCTTTGGAGACTGGTTCCATGGCGGAAAATACGGTTGCTATGAACCTCTATGAGGAACGTGGCGTGTCAACCAGACCTGCGTACCATCGTTGACGGTTTTTGACAATAGGGTTTAGCACTCTCATGGCTTAGAAGCTTACTTTTTTCTGCACTGTTCTTCTTGCTCTGGAAGAACTAACGCGCCACATTCGGTAGAAGATCTAAAGATATCATTCCCCAACGATATCATTGCTATGCCATATTCCTTTCATAATTCCAGTGTGATTGGTCGAATTCACCTTTTCTCGTTCATACTGTTATTCAACACTCTCGACCAGATGGTAATCGCATATAGTAGAATAGATTTCACTATCCCTGCATTAAGTTAGCTGCTACTTAATTTCACGGTCCCAATTTCGGGCATTACCCTTGCTACAGATAAACTAGCCGTGGCTTGTTATCGATCATCCCCCCAGGTACTTAGTCATTTATTTTCAAACGACATAGTGATTACCGACTCACTTCCGCGTTTTCTTCCTCCAGATCTAGTTTAGTGATTTTATTGCTTGAATGTTTTTGCCCCCATACAGTTGATGATTTGTCGCTTCAATCTCCCTGTGGAGCTTATCAACGTTGCCTCCTCTGGTGCACGAAGGTGAAGTGCTCCATCATGGATGATATTTCACAGCAGATCATAAATATCAAACATTGCAGCTGTTGCAATGTATTCTTTCGGCTGGTCGTCCGGCTAGATTTCCTAACATCTAGCATAAACACTCAAGCCCCACGTAGCGTAGACAGTTTTGTTATTCCAAATACCTTCACAA
The DNA here is from genome assembly GCF_905115235.1 of Hermetia illucens. Taxonomy (NCBI): domain Eukaryota; kingdom Metazoa; phylum Arthropoda; class Insecta; order Diptera; family Stratiomyidae; genus Hermetia; species Hermetia illucens. Next base: position 90,101,132 of record NC_051849.1, on the reverse strand, counting down.
ACTTCCCGTATTTCCCTCCCAACAGCCTCGGGAAACAAAAAAGCGTCCCGTTGAACCGTTGACCGAGGTCCACTTTTCAAAGGTGCAAAAATAATTCCAACTATTCTGAACAATAGTGCGAGCATGCCAATCAGGGTAATTTTCACACACTATCTTGTTCATTATAGGTAATGCCTCACCCTTAAGGAACAGGCCTCTGGTAATTCCCTTTCCGGTATGTCTTTTTAAGGCTTCTTCAATGATTTCGGTATTTTTCCTTTCGTTCCCGATGTTGCGACTTTTCGCTTACGTTTTTGTAAAGCCTTCTCGTTAGCATATGATGCAATTTTCCTTTTTCCACCGGTAGTTTAGTTTGCTATTGAGCTGCAAAAGCCATTGCTAGATTGAAGCGTCACATGATTTAGTTGCATGCTGATGCAGGTAGCTAATTTTTTTCCTTCGCTGTCTCCTTCGGGTAGACCCGTTAGAAATGTCTCATCTTTAGAAACAATAGACCACCTAATTAATCTATTTTTTGTCTTCCCCCGGGGTATTTGACTTCCACCATTTTCAATGTTGAGAAAGATGGCATGGTGGTCTCCATGGGTGTAGTGTTCAATCGAAAGTCAGATTATTTCTTTTGGCAGCGACGTGTTGAGGTTTTTTAACCAACTTCAACTTCAGGAATTGTGCAAACTCCTAATGCTGACTAGGAATCATCAGAATTTACTTTGAGCTGTGGTCTCTAGCTTCCGATACCAAGGCGCCAAAATCTCATATTTGGTTGTTCGGGCACTACGAGAAGTATTTCAGCTATAAGTATGAAAGCCAGTTATGGATATGGACGTCCTTACGCTTTTGCTTTACATTTGATTCTTGAATAGTTTGTGAGAACAGGTTTTGTACTGCCCGCTGTTGGCCGAATTGATTAGAATCACCCTTACTTGGCCATCCGAATTAGCCTCCTCATCTCCACCCTTCTTCCTTACCTATATCATTTGACCACGAAAAATATCTAATGTCATCTTGCTGGATTTATTTAATACCAGTATCAGGTCTCCTATCTGTGATCGTCTGATATGGTCATATTGTCGTTCAAATCTGTCCATTCTGGTAACCCAGAGTTAACACTGAAGCCATCCAAAACACAGCCCTCCGCAACACCTATAAGAGGGAAATGGATGCCGTAATAACCGCAGTCCACAGAGATTGTGGAGATGAAGCATCAACAAATGATCTTCACAATCAACTGAAGGACGTTATTATAAATACGGCCACAAATATACTTGGCCCCAGCTGCAAAAAGAGTTGGAACGGCTGGTTTGACGATGAATGTAAGCTTGTAACGGAACGGAAGAATGCTGCATACCGAATAATGCCGCATTCTCAAAGAACGCGGGCACGCGTTGAGACTTATCGCGATCTCCGGCGAGTGGAGAAGCGACTTCACAGACGGAAAAAGGAAACCTGGGAGAACCAACAAGTCTGTGAACTAGAAAAGTACAGGGAGCAACCGCACCAGACGCGCAAGTATTACCAAAAAGTCAGCAGGATGAAGCCTTCATCCTGCCCAGACAAAGAGAAAAATCTGCTTTACGACAGAATGGGCATATTGGAGCGATGGGTTGAGTACTTTGATGAACTATTAAACAACCAGAACATCGGCGAGTTGGAGGTCCCGCCAACTAAACACGACGGACAAATAATGCCACCACCAAGTTTAGGAGAAACAGTCCGTGCAATTCATCGGCTAAAAAATTATAAGTCGTCTAGGGCGATGGAATTACAGCCGAATCGGTTAAATATGGAGGCGACCGGTTACACCAAGTGGTTCATGAACTTGTGTTCAACGTATGGGACAGCGAATCAATGCCTGACGATTGGGAACGAGGCATTATCTGTCCCATACATGAAAAGGGAGATATCACACAGTGCAGCAATTATAGAGGTATGACATTGCTGAGTACCATCTATAAGATATTCTCCGCTATGTTGCTAGGCCGGATAGCCCCATACGCCCAGAACATCATTGGCCCATACCAAAGAGGCTTCACTCGAGGTAAATCAACAACATATCGGATTCTCTCTCTGCGGCAAGCGACGGAAAAGCTGCTGGAATATGGACATCAGTTGCACCATCTCTTTATCGACTTTAGAGCCGGTTATGATAGCATAGTCAGGGTAAAGCTGTAGACGGTCATGAGAGAATTCGGTATCCCGACGAAATTGGTCAGACTGACTAGGCTGACCCTGACCAATGTACGAGGTCAAATAAAGGCAGCAGGATCACTCTCAACACCATTCGACACCAACAACGGTCTACGACAAAGGGATGCGCTATCATGCGTCCTCTTTAACCTGGCCATCGAGAAAGTGATGCTGAGGTAAATGCAAGAGGTACGATCCTTTTTAAGTCCACCCAACTACTGGCCTATGCTAACGATATTGACATCATGGGAAGAACGACCCGAGATGAACAAACTGCCTTCATCCAGATTGAGCAGACGGCGCGAGATCTTGGGTTGCACGTCAATGAAGGCAAGACAAAATATATGGTGGCAACGTGAGGACCAAAAACCAACCAATCAATAACATCAAACCGCACTGGTCAAATGGGAAGAATAAGGATAGGAGAATACAACTATGAGACCGTTGATAATTTCTCCTATCTAGGGTCGAAAATCACAACCGATAAAAGCTACGGTGATGAAATCCGCACATGGTTGTTGTCGGCCAACAGAGCCTATTTCAGCTTACAAAAACTGTTCCGCTCGAAACATCTCACCATAGGGTCAAAGCTCTTACTGTACAACACAATGATCTTGCCAGTCCTAATGTATTTCTCGCAGGCTTAAACCGGATACCGGTTATTGCGCCGTTGATGATGATGACGATCAGATCTCCTATCTGTGATCGTCTGATGCAGTCATATTGTCGTTCAAATCTGTCTCTCAAACTCTGTCAAACTCTTTCATCTTTCCAAGAATATTGTTGCAGAACATATCTTGTCTTCTGGAAGTAATTCTTGTTTCGGAATGTATCTTTTTTTACCTTATCTCCTGCTTATCTTTATCCAATAGGCAGGTTTGCGAGTTTTCGCTTTTCCCCTTGTTGTCGGTGCTCTTCCATGCCTAGCTAGCAAAATTAGCGAGCCCGCACATCCATTATTGGAGGAATTGTCGTCGTTTTAGCTCGTATAAAAAAAAATTACAATGCAGTTCTTGCTTAATAGGGTTCTAATGTTCACCACTATTTATTTTACCAAAATTTTCATTTCTGGATCCCTAGAAACTCAAGTTCCTGTCTTGAAAACTGCACTTTCCAGTTCCAATAATTTGCCCGAATAGGAACTGAATTCTGAAGTAAAAAAAAAAATCTTTTTCTAAATATTTACAAGTCTTTTACGTACCTACGCTTTCCAAAAATGTAAAAAAAGAATTATAAGTAAGTTCCAATATAAAGTAAAAATAAATCTGGAATGTGGAAGATACAATAGCTCTTTGGATCTTGTTTCTTTTAATTATTTACTTTGCTATATTTATTAATGTTTATTTTTAAGAATTGAGTTAATGCCTCGTTTTGGGCCATTTCCGGGCAATTAATTAGTTTTGAATGATCTTGCCAGCCTTTAGATAACATCCAATGCTTATTTTAGAAGATCATACTTGTTCATTTTAAGGTTTTGTGTAGAACGCAACCTTATTAAAATTGGTTTGTTGTCTGTCTCGGAAACGGCTATACCAGTTGGCACGAATTCGATGCGAAGGTGGAAACTGTGAAACCCCCTGCACAGAGTAACATTGATGTTACTATGTTGATTTTAATGGGGGGTGGCAGGTTACTACTGTTTGGTGGAAATCGAGCTATTACTAATAAAGTTATAATAGGACAAAGTTGTAGCTTTTGTACCAATTTACTACAATCTTAGAGTCTGAATGTCAGTATCACACTAAAGCGACTAGCCTGACATAATATTTTCATATATAGTAGGTACATTTTCAGGTAGGTACAAATGGTACAAATGTCTATTCAAATATTCTCGTACAATAAATACACAAAACCTATCATATCTGAAGCATCAAGCATGCGCTTTTTGACTGGTTAAGATTCCATTGTTCTATTTCCGATAGTGCAGCAATAAAAAAATGCATGAAATGATGAAATATAAAGTTTTGTACTAGGGAACTTACCAATTTATTGTTCATCTCTATTAAAAGGAAAAACAATGTTGAATTCGATAATTCCTCAGAAAATTCCTGCATATAACAGTAGTGTGGTGATGGTAGCTACTTGCAAATACTGACCTGGAAAGCTCCTTGCTGTTTCTCAGCCGCCTACAGTGTCTCAGCGAAAATGCAGTTCCAAAAATTGATAAATGCTGGTACCATTCTGGGTCTAATATCGAGGCAAGAAATACAAGAAACCATGCAATTGGACTTTGGAAAATGCTAATGGCCGCGTTTCGTACTCTTGACGACGCCTGCTTATGTCCAACTGAAATACGAAACTATGGTTGTCCATAGAGACAGACGAATCATAATTTATGTATTTCGTAGTATGGTGTCAGTTAATTAAAACAATAAGGTCAATATCGATATTTCAGAAGCAATATATTTTCTTCTTCAGTGCTCTACTTCTCGAGACGAATAGCTTTGAGGAGAGAAACTAGTCCCCCAATGGTTCTCTGAGTGTAGGTTGTAATGATAAGAGTGGAAATAGGAGATCAGGTCGATCATCCGGAGTGGCCGATAATGACCTAGAGGGCAGAGCTATCCCAAAAATCTAAACAAATTGGCTAAATTGACCGTGAAGGTCCGCCCACAAAGATCGAAGCTCCATCAAAGTGCTCGGTCGACACGTTCTTGCACGCCTCTGTGCTAGCCAGGCTCGGGAATGTGGGGGGGTCCTTTGAACGCTTTGATCCCTCACGCTTCATTACTCAAAACAACGTGTCTATTCCGATGCGTGGGTCCGCACCGGATTCTAAAATCGACATTAATCAGGATTTCGCGACGGCCTATCGAATGGTAAACAGAACGCGAACTAAATCGGAAAATGGAAAAGAAAAAAAAACCGGCTCGACCGCGCGCGTGGGGCCGTAAGTCTCCGGACCCGAGTGCCGCGATCAAGGAGGGGAAGATCCACGACGGATCACCGTCTCAATTGCTGTCTCTTCCGCCTCAGATCTTGTATGAGGCGCGGCCTCTGAGGTTCCCACCCTTCCTCGACATCCTCAGGCCAGTTATTTACTTTGAGGATGTCCCTTCTTAGAAATTCCGCGGGAGTAAGGAGGAACGAAAGGGAGGAAGTCCTCAAACTACGGTTAGATTATCTACGCATCATTATTCAACATTTCATCCAATTTCATAACAAGTTAGAACAAAGATGAGATTAAAAAAAAAAGTAAACAATAGATCGAATTCAAATAAGAAGAAGAAAATAAATAAAAAAAAAGAAAATAAATAAAAAATAAAAGACTAAAAACAATAACTCACTCAGGACGTCACTCCGAGCCCGGATTGATGCTGGTATACGAAATTCTAAAAATGATATGATAAGGAACACAATTATATAAAAAAATTAGTTTATCATTATCAATGTATGTTACGCTAATTGGATGCTTCCATAGTGGACACAATATGAATCACTTGGCGTTCTGCAGGCGTATTGCGTAAATTCTTGCAGAATCACCATCAATCCCGTCACAACAAAGCAGGGCAATGTTTTCTTCTGCCGCTTCATCCGCTTTCACAAGAACCTCTTCTTTTCCTTCTCTCGATCCAAAACTTCTTCTTTTCCTCTGTCTTCAAACAAAGCTCAACCACAACTCTCTTCTTCACCTCCGCACAGCTTCATCCGCTTCCACAAGAACCTCTTCTTTTCCTCTGTCTTCAAACAAAGCCCAACCACAACACTCTTCTTCATCTCCGCACAGCTTCATCCGCTTCCACAAGAACCTCTTCTTTTCCTTCTCTCGATTCAAAACTTCTTCTTTTCTTCTGTCTTCAAACAAAGCCCAACCACAACTCCCCGTTCTTTTTCACTGCATTGCTTCACTTCCCGCCACATCGCCTCTCTCATTCGCTAGGTAATGTTGCGGCAACATATGCATGCGCTTGCGGATGCGGCAAATCATTCGCCTCTTGTCAAGATCAATTCGCCCGAATGCATTCAATAATGTACAATCTGCGTCGAACATTAAGGCAATTGCACACTATTAAATGCATTGTCTAAACAAATTAATTAAGAAAGAGCCGAATGAGATTCCGCTCCCGTCGCGCAGCCACGGTCACTACAAGGTTTGACTTGTGACCCATGCTGAGCTGCTCTTTAAGATTACCGTCTTTTGATTTGCATAGACTACAATCTTATCTATGATTTGCTTGTAAAAATGGTTCCCATAGTGTCTTAAGTTAGCAATCTAGTAGCTCGTATCACAAAAATATTTATTCGTCTCACACTAGTGCTGAAAAAACACACAATAACTATATTATATAATGACACGTACCGTACTCAGAAAGCAGATGCCATAAGATCCCATACCAAAATGCCAAATATATTAGGTTGTTGCAAATGAAATGTCGGATTTTTCAATGAAGTGAAGTTAGTTATGATTTTAATGTTTAAAACTGCCGCAAGGTGACTCTGGTGGTATGGGATAATTGAGTATAAATAGTCGTTCGTTCGATCAAGGAGTCATTTCAGTTTCAATCGTCATTGAAGTTCCAAGTAAAACTCAAAGAAAAAAGCATGGAAGGGAGTAAAAAACGTCTACTTTTTCTATATGAATTTAAACTTGGTCACAACGCAGCGGAGGCAACCAGAAATATTTGCAGAGCATTTGGAGCTGACGCAGCAAACGAACGAATGACACAGCGGTGGTTCGAAAAATTCCGATCAGGCGACATGACCCTCCAAAGTGAACCTCGTGGACACCCAGGACCATCGATCGACAACGACGAGTTGCGTTTGATAGTGGAATCTGATCCCCGATCATCGATTCGTGACATTGCAGAGAAAATAGGCGTACACTATTCGACAGTATCTCGGCACTTACAACAGCTTGGAAAGGTGAAGAAGCTTGATAAGTGGGTTCCGCATGAACTCAACGAGCAAAACATGGCGCTGCGAATGGAAATATCCAGTTCTCTACTCAACCGCAACAGGAACAATCCCTTTTTGCGCAGAATAGTGACATGCGATGAAAAGTGGATATTGTACGACAACCGTCGCAGATCAGCGCAATGGCTAGATGCCGATCAGCCTCCACAACACATGCCAAAACCGAGCCTTCACCCGAAGAAGGTAATGGTAACTGTTTGGTGGTCTGCATCTGGAATTATTCATTATTCGTTTTTGGAGCGTGGTGAAACAATTAATGCAGAGAAATATTGTGCCCAACTTGATGAAATGCACGAGAAATTACGTGTTCAGCGGCCTAGATTGGTCAACAGAGATGGAGTGATACTGCTCCATGATAACGCCTGACCTCATGTTTCCAGAATGACGGTCCAAAAATTAAATGAATTACGATATGAGACTCTTCCTCATCCACCATATTCACCCGACCTCTCGTCAACCGACTACCACTTTTTTAAGCATTTGGATCACTTTTTGGCGGGGAAACAATTCAGCAATGAAGTAGCTGTCAAAAGTGCCTTTGAAGAATTTCTTAGCTCTAGAAACCCAGACTTTTACGAAACTGGAATAAATGCCCTTGTATCTCGTTGGGAGAAGTGCATTGAAGCTGCTGGTTCTTATTTTGACTAATAACATTAATTTTCATAAAAGTTATAGTTTTTTGAAATTTTACCCAAATATCCGACATTTCATTTGCAACAACCTAATATTTAGGTTCCAAAAATATAAGCGAATGCGGCTTTACGGTTTCTACCAGAGCAGGGACAACTCGTCAGGCGCTCACCTCTTTCCTGGGAGCAGCGAGACCGAAGGGGTTCATAGATGTGAAATGCATCTTTATATAATTCCCAAAACACGACATGTCTACGAATTATATTGGATGTAAATTCGCCCAAACATTAGACCAAAGTATTTTGTTTAAGGTTTGACTAACTTTAAGCCCCCATTCACTTGATGTTGTGTATATTAGCATTCAGTGGATTCTGCGGTTGAAATAGGCGACTTTGTGGTGATGATTGAAGGGTTGGCGGTGGCTCATTCGATGCCATACCCAACAATCAAAAGCGGATGTAAATCTTGTCCGCGAAAATGAATTCCTTCTTCTCCTTTCTGTGGGGCCCTGGATCCGAGGATCCTGGGGCTTTCAGTCTGTTGTTTCCTAAAATTGGTTGGCATTTCTTTGTAGCCCTTTCCACTTATTCCATTAGTTCTGGTAGCGAACTCGCTTTGAATTCCTTCATTATTTTCCTCTCCGATGCGTTATGGTTGTTTCTTGTCTTGTCAATGTTACTACCTTTAATGCTTCCTATTATTGCAAATTTGAGGAGCAGTCGCAAGATACTAACAGCAGGGGTTCCCCATACATGCGAAATATGTTCATGTGGAGTATCAAATGAAAGGGCTCCATTATTATTTTGCGAAACTGATCTGATCATCAAGTGAAGCATAGGAGAGCGTAAAGAAAGAAAGTGAAACAGGTCTTGTTCTCAGAGCCTATCGAACCGAAAAATCTGAAAAAAATTTCAGTGATGAATCTCCAGCAAATCTAGGCCACAAAATACATTCTGTTTCGATATCCCCACAAATAAAGTTAATAATAGTATATTACCTTATTTTGTAGATTTTCCGGAAAACCTCCCTTAAGGGGGTCATCCCGTGTGAAGGCCCCTTTTTTGGCTTTTTTTAGAAATTTGTTGTGAAGAACTGGATAAAGATACAAATACGATTTTTCCACCGTAGATTTATTCATATCTTGAGCGTGCATAGTAATTTTTCCAGTCCGACCGCATAGTTGAAATACAGAATAATTTATACACTCATCTAGAAAAAAAATGTGTTTTTCTGCTGCCATGCTAGAGGGCGCTGTGATCATCTTAAAGAAAAACAGTAAACGGCATTTTAACGTACAGACTTAACTGCAGTCCGCAAAGTCGGATTATTAAATAATATTAAAAGCTAAATTTTTGGTGCCGTGTTAAACTTTTTTTGTGAATTTTGGTGTTTTTTCACGGCTTCTTCAATGAATAAAAAAAAACTACTAAATGAATCGCAATTATCCTAGTTTGCGAACCGTAGAAATATGTTGTGAATAAGTCATGAAAATTTCAAAGAATTTCGTTTGATCGATTTTGGGCTATGATGGCAGCCGATTTTCGAGGAAAACGCATTTAAAAAGTAGAATGCGATTTTAGCGATATACTTAATCTATATATTTTAGGTGTCTTGAAGAAACACATGTACAGCCTTGGCGTCAATTCTTCTCCATTTAGCGAAGTCATTCCAACATCATTCGGACCGATAAATACGAGCTTTATTATGACGATTGACATAAATCTGGCATGTGACTTATCACGTATTTAATACTATAATTTCCGAACGACTCCGAATATCAAAAATTACTTTGCCCATATATTCTGCACCATATCTAGATGCAATTGATGCCAAAAAAAATTCGATTCCGCGGATCCGACACATAGGATGACCCCCTTAAATTAACCCTAGAAATACAAAATTTGACATTAGTTTAGGTGATAGTATAGGTAATATAGGACATAACTCTCGAAAGTTAGTACGCAATCTAACTATTATTAACAAAGTTATTGAAAATTAAAGTATTGCATTCTACGTAAATTTATTGCATTCTAGGACGTCTATTACGTCACCATCATATGTAACGCAAACAGCGAAGTATATCATTCTACGTCGAATTTGGGGTCCCCATACAGTTAAGCCCGTGGTGTTTAACGTAGGCACCTGTCGTGAGACTTAATCCTACGGTCCTCTTCAGACACGGATTGATTTTGTGACCACAATCAGAGCCCCGCTGAGACTAGCAACAACGGTACCAGTCTATACCAAGTGCATGGCTCAGCATTCATACTGGTGGATGCAAGAATTACCTAAATCTCTACCGAACTATGGAGTACGGCACCCGTGTTGATACGCAACACCACGTGGAGGCCCGAAGGTCACTTCTCGCTTGAGCACAACCACAACCACCATGAAACTCCCACTAGGGGGGCCAACCGCAAATAACCGAGCTGTACTCACATACAACGGGAGTTCACCCGAAGTATGAGAGTCCAGGGGCTTTCCCGGTTCCCATGGTACCAGTATACCCCTGGTAAGGTTTCGTGACCAATTTGCCACTTCAGATGAGTCCCCGTGCAGACTCGGGTCTGATCGTCCTAATAAGGCCTTCGGGGCATTCACCTACTGCATCACGGCCGGCAAACCAAAGTGAGCACAGCGTTTCCCCGTGCCACCACTACGGAGGTTCTCCTCGGCCACTTGGTTTTGGTTTGGCCGACAGGGTTGCCGCCCCGTCTTCCTCACCGCCACCTCTGAGCACCGGGGTCCCCATACATGGAAAAGAGGGGCATACATTTTTTTTTCACCAGATATGGTCATGTGGGTTATCAAATGAAAGGTCTCGGTTAGTACTTTCCGAAGCCAGTCTTTTTTAGTTATTTGAATGTGAACATCAACTACTGGAGACAGTCAAGAATGTGTATACGTATATGCTAATGAAATTTGCGGGTAGTGTCCGATAAGATGGACGTATATTTATGCATGCTTTCGAGCACAGAGTAATGTGGAATTGCGTAAATATGCGCTGGATAAATTTTGCGCACAATATTTACGTCGTTAATTTGTATTCACATATGCATATTTTGCTTGGAAATATATGACGGAATATTTTGCATTCTTTGCTATGTACGAATGGAAAAACGTGCATAGAGAGTTGCTCACATAAGATGAACACAAAACCTTTATACCTGAAACGCCGAGCTTCTGACATTCCGACTTGTTTAACAAGGAATTTGATCACAGCGCGATGTTCCAAATTGCGAGAATTCCGAGTTTCCTTTGACATCGTGTCTTTGCTTGTACCAGGGATAGCAACTAATGAACGAAATAAAGGAGAGGGAGTGTTGTTAATATTAACAATGAGTCATGTAATTAGTGTTGTCAGTAACGAGATGCAGAGTCATCGCTAACTACGTTAGGTCGCGAAATTATCAACCGTTCATCGTATAAGTTTGTGTGGAATAAACATTTGTCCAACATTCGCCTGTATGATGTCTGTAATGAGTACATACATTTGCTTTTCTGTTATCAATTTGTAAATTTTGAATAACAGTCAAACTTGTTTTTAGTTTTCTTGCTCATTGCAAGCAATCCACAGATTTGGTTAGTTGATAGGGTAACTAGCCAATAAGTAAGCTGATTCGTAAAGCACAAACTGCACTGCTCATGATTTTATGATTAATTCGTATGAATGCACGATTACATGATCGCATGATTACAACCATAATCATGACCTGTGATTACGATTACAATCGCGTAATCACGTTATCATTCCCACTTCCCGCTTATAATCATAATCGTGAACTTAACCTTTCATAAAGCAGCCCGACTCCGCTTTTCTAGTGGAAGCTGACTTGGTCATTACAATTTTCCCGCTTAAGTATAATGACATTTCTGTTTGCTTTCAGTAGGGGAAGCACCTAAATGGATTCATTCGCTACATCCTATTATTTCAATGACGTGATTCATGGGCCATTCTCATGAATTCGATACGAATTTAGATTAACCAAAGCTACAGCACGCCGACACTCATATGCTTAAATCGCCTATCAATATCGTAATAAATTTGGATATGGTCGTTATCACTCAATCAACGGAGATACGTTTATTCCACTTATTCGCTTCATTAATCAGATGATCATCTGCCGTGCTAAAAACGAGAAAAATAATTTATGACCGCTTTTTAGTTGGTCGGCGGCGGTCGCAGCAGCTCCGAGTTTCCCATAGTATTCTTTGTATTTCGTCTCGGGGCTGGCTGCGCTTGAATTTATTTTTAAAACTCGATGCGAGTAAAAGTGTGCAAATCGTCCTCCCACCGACCGCTGGCCAGAAGTAATCAGCTGAGTCGCTCCACTAAGTAAGCGTTCATTTTACATCTTGTACCATATTTCGTTCGCTTGTTAGGGTGCCTTCCATGTGCACAATTTTCCTTTCCCTTTTCCCCCGATCTTCCTAAGTTTTTCACTTGCAATGTTGCTTGGGCTGCCAATTTGTGGGGAAATTTTTGCTAAACTCTCCCTGGGGGAAGTTTGGGACGGTCAGAATGAAAAGGATACGCAAATTGTAGGTCATTTTAGAGAACATTTCCTGCTTTGGTAATGTAACTCATTCACTAGAAAATTTCATGCCGGACACTTTCAAAGCTCCTATTAAAAGTTTATCGGTGCTGCGATGACAACTCAGATTATCAATTCTAAAATTATTGAAATGTCCTAACGAGTCACAAGATTACGGCAATTTTCGACAAATGACTGCAAAATGGGAGGCTGGCAATGGGACATGGAGCTCTAGCTATTTTCTCGATGCGTCTATTTTGGCTGCAGCTTACACCACGCTGTTGGCCTCCAAGATCATCATCATGAGGAAATCACTATAATCACGGGGTCATTCCAACCATTCGGGCGCTCCGCATTCGTACGCCTTCCTATGTGTTCCATTGACTTGGCCCACCATGCTTGTCCATGAAATACTTTATTTTAGTCGCTGGCGAAAATAGATCCAATCCGAAAATATATGTGAACAATATGAACCCTTTTTGTTTCCATTTGCTCGGAAGAAAATACAAACAGAAGAATGAACTTAATTAGTGGGAATTGTGAAAGATGGAAAACAAATGTTTCGTGAAAGAATCCAAAAAATTGATGATTGGAATTTTTTGCTGTAGGAATCATTGTTGCTTGTAGGCAGGGTAATACGCCCTTTCGTCATCCCTTCTCTGACAGATTGAAAATTTGTTAGAGGATTTGACGTGGGTAAGTCAACAGAAATATTCACGTAGATATGACTATATCCTTCAGCTTTCGCCACACAGTCAGCGGGGCTGAAAATCTATTAATTGTGTCGTGTTGAAAGTTTGTTGTCAATAAAACATAATACCCAAGTTGTGATCTTTGTGCTTGATAGAGACAAAGGTGGAATACGCAGTAAAAGTTGATGCTTATGGTCTTAGTCTGCCAAAATGTCTGCCAGAAATGCTTTTATTATCGTCGTAAAAGAGCACTTCCGTTCTCAAGGTTGTTCACTAATTATCGTGTTTTGCAGGAAAATTATAACTATTCCGGTAAAAAGCGAATCGAATCTCATAGTGAGGCCGGAACCGGAAGGTAACTGATTCAAACACCGAAAGCTGCAAAATATCTGGATGCACAAGTTTTCCATACGCCCGTATAGACATAAAAGTGCAATTGCATTTCATATTTTAAAGCTTGTAAACAGGCAGAAGATCACTCTCAACAAGATTGTCCCGGAGAAATTAAATTAGAGACGCCGTTTCCGTCACTAATAAAATTGTTTATTATGTCATATTTCGGACACAACTTACTCTTCTTCAGTAGAAAGTGCACAAGGTGTTACCTTGTGCAGAGAAATGGGACCAGGCATTTCCGAAATATCAATGTATCCATTAATGAAAAATTTTACTTATGACGAAAGGAGCGTCCAATTTAACGTTTCTACTGTTTTCTCTAAAAATACCGCAAACACATATTGATGGATTGTGTTAGGATAGTATACTTGAGGTAATCCCTGTCTAGATGACGAGAGTTGGTAATTTTATAAGTGATCCTTTAGAAGCGATTGTAATGATAAGATGGAGATAGGAGATCAAGTCGATCCCTTGAGTGGCCGATAACGACCTAGAGGGCAGAGCTATCCCAAAAAGCTAAACAATTTGGCAAAATTTGACCGTGAAGGTCCGCCCACGCAGATTGCAGCTCTATCAAAGCTCTCGGTCGACACGTTCTTGCACGCCTCTGTGCTAGCCAGGCTCGGGAATGTGGGGGGGGTCCTTTGAGCGCTTTGATCCCTCACGCTTCATTACTAAAAACAACGTGTCTTTACCGGTGCGTGGGTCCGCACCGGATTTTAAAATCGAATTTTACGTAGGAATTCGCGACGGCCTATCGAATAAAACCAGAACGCGAGCTAAATTGGAAAATAAAAATAATAAAAAAAAACGGCTCGACCGCGCGCGTGGAGCCGTTTGTCTCCGGACCCGAGTGCCGCGATCAAGTAGTGGAAAATCCACGACGGATCACCTTCCCGATTGCCGTCCCTTCCGCCTCAGATCTTGAACGAGGCGCGGCCGGTGAGGTTCCCACCCTTCCTCGACATCCTCCGGCCAGTTATTCTTTTAGAGGATGTCCCTTATGTAAGAATCCCGCGGAAGTAAGGAGGAACTAATGAGAGGAAGTCCTCAAACTACCTTTGATTATTCACACATTAATGTACTTTTTCAAGCTTATGAACATAATACAAAGGAAAAAAAAAGAAGTATTACAACCAAAAAGAAATCAAAATAAAGTTAATTAAAATGTAAGTTTAAGAAAAACAAAATGAAAATAATATAAGAGAGAAAAAAAAAATAAAGAAAAACAATAAATAACCAAAGTGTAAAATTTACCAACGAGAAGGGAAATAAACTAAAAATCAATAAAAAAAAGAAAAGAAAAGAAAATAAACAAATCACTTACCCAAATGTCACTCCGAGCTCGGACCGATCCTTCGGGTACCTATTTCTTTTTTGTCTTTAAATTCAAATTATTTATAACTAAAAAATATATAGTCCTACAACAAAAAAAACTAACGTTAGTTCACTTCTTCTCTATGATTTCGTTCCTCATGCTTTTATGAGGGATTGTTTATACACAACGCGCAAATTTCGACACTAGATTTCAGCAATTAGATATTAATTTCTTTCCGTTGCGATTTCGCCTATTTCAATTGTTTTTCTTCTTTTTGCTTTAAAACTCTGTACATTATTCAGGTGTTAACGATTAAACGATTTTAATCTATTCTCGGAATCTTCGTTTTAACTACACTTCAGTTAGCACAATGTGGGGTTAGTTTTCTCGGTCGGATTCTTTTATTTTGCTCGCGGAAATCTTCACACTTTAGGATGAATTATCCTCTTCTTTTTCCTCCGTCCTCACTCTTAACTTTCCTCTTCCTCGTTTTCTTTTTTTCCCTCAGTACTCGCTGCACCTTCCTTCACTCAGTTCACCAGACATCCTCCTCAAGCTCCAAAAGACTTTTTCCTCCGTCCTCACTCTTATCTTTCCTCTTCCTCGTTTTCTTTTTCCCCTCAGTACTCGCTGCACCTTCCTTCACTCCCAAAATTTTCAACTCCATATATTAACTCCCTCAGAACTCTCGGATGACTAAAATGCCATCCCAACCTCATAAATTTTCTCATCTGTGTGCAGAACTTCCACACACAGTGTTTTCCAAGAAGAGACAACAATCGAGTTGCTCCCCGTCGCAGAATATTAAATAAAAAGAACAAACCAAAAAGGGATCGCGAGAATTCAATCTTCCTCGTCTGGAGTCAGAGAACAAAGTGAAGATGAATCATTGAGGACGGAATGGCACAGCATATAGCCGACTACATCCGTATTCCATCAAGGATCCATCTCACCCGTCACTTCCTCCCTACGAAGAAGAAAGAATATTTAATTTTCTTTAAAATTCCGAAACGAAGAGATAGCCGTTTCACATTAAGGTAGGGAAGGACACTCCTCAGAAGCTCGGACGGCAATACCTTTCAGCTTATAGCCGCGAAGGCCCGTAGATCCAGAGGCTTCTGGGAGGCAATCACCTACGAGACGTTAAGTCTCAAGACAAACACAACAAACGACTAGCTCTTTTGGTATTCTACCAAGGATAGGGCAGGAAACTCTACGTTACAAGGTGGGAAAGGAAATTGAGGTTTAGTTCCTCCTTACTTCCGCGGGATTCTTACATAAGGGACATCCTCTAAAAGAATAACTGGCCGGAGGATGTCGAGGAAGGGTGGGAACCTCACCGGCCGCGCCTCGTTCAAGATCTGAGGCGGAAGGGACGGCAATCGGGAAGGTGATCCGTCGTGGATTTTCCACTACTTGATCGCGGCACTCGGGTCCGGAGACAAACGGCTCCACGCGCGCGGTCGAGCCGTTTTTTTTTATTATTTTTATTTTCCAATTTAGCTCGCGTTCTGGTTTTATTCGATAGGCCGTCGCGAATTCCTACGTAAAATTCGATTTTAAAATCCGGTGCGGACCCACGCACCGGTAAAGACACGTTATTTTTAGTAATGAAGCGTGAGGGATCAAAGCGCTCAAAGGACCCCCCCACATTCCCGAGCCTGGCTAGCACAGAGGCGTGCAAGAACGTGTCGACCGAGAGCTTTGATAGAGCTGCAATCTTCGTGGGCGGACCTTCACGGTCAAATTTTGCCAAATTGTTTAGCTTTTTGGGATAGCTCTGCCCTCTAGGTCGTTATCGGCCACTCAAGGGATCGACTTGATCTCCTATCTCCATCTTATCATTACACGATGTCTAAGTTTTAATTAACCATACTCTAATGTGTTATTCTGGAAATGTTCATGGTAAGCGTTTGGGTATGTTTGGAAAGCGATTAGATATAGCTTCTAATAGGGACGTTGATTGGTTCTCCTAACGAGCTGTGTGTGTTTATATCACGTGTTTATGCACTGACCACCTATTGTCCGCGGCTGCCCGGAATGTGCAACATTTCGTTCGTTTTTCGCTGTGCCAAACTAATGAAAAAATTAATTCGCTAGTATGCAACATTTTTCCTTCTCACGATTCACCCCTTTGCTCCTCAAATACACTTCTTCCAATTTCGGAGATCATTCCGACATTTCCTTATATAAAAAAAATTAAAGTAATTATAATTTTTTCTTTCATAAATTACCAACAACTACCACTTTTTAACTTACCGCAAAACCCTCTTTTTTTCTTCAGCCCTTGTCCCGTTCACCAGTGCAGTCGGCTCGTCGTGACCGGTTTCGACATTTGGCTGTATCGAATGCCTGATCTGGGTGCAATCTCGAGGTTTTCAGATCCCCATCCAGCGTATTAAGCCACCGTTGTTTAGGCCTGACTTTTGGTCGTTTACCATCGACTTTGATGTTCAGACCAATCTTGGCAAGTGAATTTTCGTTAGCACGAATTGCGTGACCATACCATCGAAGACGCCTCTCTCGCAACTTTTCCACGATCAGTGCAACCTCATAACGATCGCGGATATCCTCATTTCATATGTGATCAAAACGTGTCACGCCACTAGTCCAACGTAACATCTTCATTTCCATTACCGCAAGACGCCGTTCATTGTCTTTTATAGTTGGCCAACACTCAGAACCATAGAGAGAGACAGGACGGACAACATTGCGGTAAATTTCAGATTTGAGACGTTCGTTGATACTTCGATCACAAAGAACACTAGTTGTGGAACGCCACTTCATCCAGCTTGCGTTAATGAGTGAAGCAATTTCATAACAAAGTTCTCCATTGGCTGACAGCGTTGACTCGAGGTATTTAAATTGCTCAGTTCTGGGCAGATCACTGACGCTGACAGTGATTGTGCCTGTTTCATGGGGATCGGTCGTCAAAAATTCATGAGGCGATCACTCCATTTTTGGACAAGTTGCTCGAGATCATTTTTGCTATCAGATGCTAGGAAAACATCATCTGCATAAAGCCGTGTGTAGGGCGCTGGATGTTGGATATTCCGTGTGACGGTATCCATAACAAGAACAAAGAGAAGTGGTGAGAGGGCGCTTCATTGATGAACACCAACAGAGACACGAAGCGGTTTTGATACACCCGCCTTACTTCGAACTCTTCTTTTCGGATCGTGGTAGAGCAATTGAACCCACCGCACGAGTTCTTCTGGCACGAAGTGTTGTCGTAAAGCATACCAGATGAGTTCGTGTGCTACACGGTCAAATGCTTTCTCTAGATCCAGAAAGGCAATGTAAAGAGGGCCATACTTCTCACGAGGTTTCTCCATGAGTAACAGCGTATCGCGTATTTCGTCAGTAGTTCCGCAGTTTTTGACAAATCCGGCTTGATTCACGGTTATTTCAACGATTTCGCGAATACGGTTGTCAAGAATGCGTCCAAAAATCTTCATGGTTTGGGAAAGTAACCGAATGGGACGGTAATTTGAACATTCTGCTGGACTACCTTTCTTTTTCCATATTGGAACAGTGGTACCTTCTTGCCAGTCTGATGGTGTTCTTCCTTCCTGAATAACACGATTAAAGAATTCTCCGAACCACAGTGTTGGGTCCCAGCTCTTCGCTTTCCAGAGCTCAGATGCGATGTCGTCAGGTCCTGTTGCTTTCCCCGATTTTATTCGTTTTATTGCCTCCTCGACTTCAGTTGCGCTGACAGGTGGAACTGCTCCAAATGCCGGCAATGACTGTGGAAGTGGAGGATGAGCAAATTCTTCAGTTAAAATCTGCTCGAGTTATTCTCGGCACCTGTCCGTTGCGGTTCGACGGTTGGTAAGCAAAGTACCGTTCTTGTCATTAGCGCAACAGAAGTGTTCGATATCCTGTGTACGTTCGTTACTGCTTTTAGCAATTCGGTACCGATCTCTCTCGCCATTCCGAGTGTCCAGTTTATCGTAAAGATTTTTGTAATTGTTTCCTCGGGTGACAGCGACCGCTTTCTTTGCTTCTCGGTTGGCATTCTTTATGGTCGAGAAATTTGTGGTAGAGGCGTTTGTTTGCACGGACCTTCATTTCAACATCATCATTCCAAAGCCAAGTATCTCGGTTGATATACCGCTTACCCGGCTTGGTGACCCCGAGGGTTGCAGAGGCCGCTTTGTGGATCGTGTCTTTCATTTGGTTCCACGATTCTTCCACATTCGTAATGGTCGACAATCGTATGAGTGAGATCGTTTCTTCTTTCTTCTGACCAAATCGCCACCATTTGATGCGCCGCGAGCCAGCGCGTTCCTCACGCTGTTTTATCGGTGGCTTAATTCGCAGAACGGTAATCAACGGCCGATGTTGAGGTGCAATGGTTCCATAGAACGACTTGGCAATCAGTGGTAAAATGTTAGCGTCTTATGAGAATATAGTCGATTTGCGTTTTACTGCTCCCACTATAAAATGTAGGAAGATGAGACAATCGTTTGATGAATCATGTTTTCATGGGTGTCCGCAAAATCGATTATACGCTCGCCACTCTGTTACCGTCAGCCTTTTCACCCACATGACCATTAAAGTCGCCGACAATGATAATGTAGTCGTCAGCAGGTACGTGACAAGTGTTTTCATCGAGAAGTTGCCAGAAGGCATCTTCCTCGGCATCAGGTCGACCTGTCTGTGGTGCGTACGCGGCGAAGAAATGAATAGTGCGATCAGCTGATATAATGGTGAGCTTCATCAGACGATCATCAAATCGTTCGACTTCTTTAATGGCATCACGGAAACTCTCTGAGATGGCAATGCCAATACCATATTGATTGTGTGGGTTACCAAAATAAAGAAGTTTATAGCCATTTTTACCGCGTTCGCGTTTTTTTACGCAATTGCTGTTTACCTGTAATTTGGAAGTGCATATATTGAAGAGAAGCCATGCCCATTTAATGAAGAAAATTTGAAAATATAATAAAAATTTTCTTTCGGAGACTACAAAAAAATATCAGACGGAAGAATATCTAGAAGCAAACAAAGTTCTGTAGGGAGATGTGCAATTCATCGAGACGTCTTCGGATCAAGGATTTAATTCTGAAGCTGAAATTATCGATTATCCTTGGACTTGTAGGGGTTGTAGTAGCGTTGTTGTTCAAACATCATCATATGTATGTTTGTGCGGATTGTTCGGAAATTTATACTAAATATTATTTGTTCTTCAACCATCATTGTCTCCTGAGAGTCTATTCCGATTTATGCTCAGAGTTTACGAGCAATCAATGTTTTTCACGAAACATCGTGAGAGTTTTTTTGCGCATTTGTATTGATGCGAGATTTGTGACAAACAATTTGGAGCCTAACTGAAAATAAAAGCACATTAGAAGCTACATTTTGGGTTTCAAATAATTTGTTTGTGATCAAAGCCGAAGGAGCATGCCCATTCCAAGGCAGGATGGGAATTCCAAAGGCCGCAGGGAAGTTTTACGCCATGCCGCTTACTGACCAGACTTGGCTCTTTCCAAATTGCCCTAAAGACGGGTAAAATATGTAACTAGCAATGGAACATACTTTGAAGAAACTTTCTTTTAGAATTCCTCCGAAATGGGTATGCCTTTTGGGATCAAGATGACTATTTCGTTTTTTTCCAACGCAAGGCAGTTCGTCTTGATCTCCCTCTAGGATTTCATCAGGTAATCCCTCAATATCCCCAAGATATACGAGAAGCTTAACACATGGAGTGAGTTTTCTAATGGCCCTAGCAGATATGCACATTTTAAGGAATTGAAGGCATTTCCGGCATCAAGTGAGATCGGCGGCTGGATGCCACGGCTCAATGAATTGCATCATCGACCTCCATAACAGCACCCACCATGCATTTCCCTGCTTTGAATCTGAAGTGTTTTGGGGATAAGCCAACGGTAGTGCTCCCGGTGATCGCTCCAGAGAGTCCATTTCTGATGAGCTTTCCGACTACGTCAAGCATACACAGCGGTTATTAATCAGGCGGCAGCTCAGCGTCTCCTTTTTCTTTATTGAATAGCGCGAGTCTCGCCACCTTCCAATAAGGAAAAACGCTTGCCTTCAGGCAAGCGTTGAACGCTAAGACCAGTAATTCTGGCCATTATTGGAACACCAAGTTGAAAATTTCCACCGGGATAATATCAGGGCCTGGCGACTTCTTACTTTTCATGGTGAGAATTGCCTCTTCCAGCTCTTCCATGGCGAACAGGAGGCAATCCTTCAACGTTCCATGATATTGGCATCTATACGTACGGGATGTCTGTGAAATAATGCTCGTACAATGCAGTCCATCTGCTCGGTATTAAGTATTTAAGGTTTTCTGCACGCCCGATTTTCCGGGTGACAAGTATATTGCCGAGTCCTTACGGGTCCCCATTTATCTTGTTGACTAACTTCTGTCAGTTGCGTGGACCATACATAGAATGCTCGTCGCGTCTGGGGCCATTTGTGGGATGGAACCTTTACAGGCTATCATTATCAGCTTTATCACTGCATTTAGGACTGTGCCAGTGGCAACGCTACAAATCCTGAAGTACCCCCCATTGCCACTCTGGCCGTTCTAAGCTCTTAGAATGATGTTTACCCTCGCGAGGTTCCACATGCACGCCGATAAATAGCGTCAACAACTTTTAACACCGTGTAGTGGTCGTCACATGCCTAAAAGTCTTCTTGAACTCGCCACCCTTCTACCGACGCTGCCAGAGGTTTTGACGTGAAAGCTGTCAGCCTGGACGCTGTAACGTTGGCGTTGATCTTTTATTTAAGACTAGGAGCCCGGTCACCGTAGTCATTTCCAGGACTCGTTTCTCTCTGGAGTCTGGGTGATGCATGCCCGATCCAAGGGCCGTAGTATTAAAATCATCTCATTCAAGGCTTCGCCCCTCCCTGCTCATAGAGCCTGCGTCTAAAATCCGGCGTTAGCTAAGCGCTATAAAACGTTATCCCTAAACAAAGAACCCGAACGAAGCCATTCCCTCGGCATTGCGGAAGACCCTGGAGTCAAATGCCGTCCCAAAGCCAGATGGCAGCGGTATTTGGTGAGTCAAAATGCCATGAAGCCGGGTCTTGTTCAATTACCTCCACGGCAAAACTGCCCTACCCGCTCGTGAGCATCTGCCGTCTGGTGCATGTTAATTTGTGGGATAAGGGTCATGCTAGTCGCGTCCTAGGTCTTCCCAGCTCCGCCCTAAAGCCTGAACTCCACCTGGAACCCGCAGTGTGCAACGCTTTCACTAGATGCATCACAATTCTTTCAGAGAACGCAATTCCCGCTTCCGTTGCAAGTGCTGACCTACTTGACCGTATCTGTGACATGCTGTCCTCCGGTCGGATCCCTGACAAGTTGCTGACGTGTGTCTATAGTCCAGACACCTAGCACTTGCTGGGGGTTTCCATTCCAATTTTGATTTTGGTGAGGGGTTTCCTCTCGTGTTGGTCGGTGACTTCCACTAAAGCGAGTTTTTGGCCGCGAGCATTTTCCGAAGTTATATCTATGCTTGCATTGGTTACCTCGGCACAATGATGGTTTATCGCCTCTTCCTCTTCCACCTTTGCTGTGGGACCTCCAGATTTCTGGAGAACACATTGGCTCAAGACTAGAAACAAGACGCTTCGACCCAGTACTCATTTGGCCGCTTCGCAGAACATACTCTTTCCAGTTGCCTTCGGGCCTAAATCAACGCGCACTCCGCCACTCTTCGTTTTCTGAATGAAAGACACTTCTGCTCCGCCATGTTCGGTCTTCATCTTGTACCGGATTCCATTAGGGACATCCGCAAATGTCTTGCGTTTCGTCGGCTTAATGAGCAGGGCCGACGATCTAGTCCTTCTTCGTTTTCTCGTTTTCGTGTGAAATAAAAGCTTCTTCGCTGAAATGTTAATATGTTTTTTGTCTGTCTAGGACATCCTGGTGCTCAGAGGTGGCGGCGAGGAAGATGGGGCGGCAACCCTATCGGCCAAACCAAAACCAAGTGGCCGAGGAAAACCTCCATAGTGGTGGCACCGGGAGACGCTGTACTCGCTTTGGTTTGCCGGCCGTGTTTCAGTAGGCGAATGCTCCAAAGGCCTAATCAGGGCGATCAGACCCGAGTCTGCACGGGGACGGGGTATACTGGTACCATGGGAACCGGGAAAGCCCCTGGATTCACATACTTCGGGTGAACTCCTGTTGTACGTGAGGACAGCTCGGTTGTTTGCGGTTGGCGCCCCTAGTGGGAGTTTCATGGTGGTTGTGGTTGTGCTCAAGCGAGAAGAGACCTTCGGGCCTCGACGTGGTGTTGCGTATCAACACGGGTGCCGTACTCCATAGTTCGGTAGAGATTTAGGTAATTCTTGCATCCACCAGTATGAATGCCAAGTCATGCGCTTGGTATAGACTGGTGCCGTTGTTGCTTGTCTCAGCGGGGCTCTGATTGTGGTCACAAAATCAATCCATGTCTTAAGAGGACCGTAGGATTAAGTCTCACGACAGGTGCCTACGTAAAACATCACGGGCTTCACTGTCTAGCACACCCGATTTACTCTAAAACGGTTGAAGCTATCGTCATGACATTTTTACATCTCACAAGTGGCTCCATTTTCGGTTGAATTTAAGGGGGAATATAGCCGTGTGGGGTATCGTATGAAGTACCAAGTTAGTAATTTCCAAAATTGGTTCTATTTTTCACATTACTTGGGTTCCTAGGAGCGGACCGAAAAATCTGAAAAAAATCAGAATCGTATACCCATATGAAATGTATGCATATAGAGTATTCAGTAATAGGCAATGTTTGTTCAGCGTGAGCATAATACCTATGTATGTAGTATATGCATTACATAAATAGTATCATGTAGTTTGAAAGGATATGAGGTAATATATATATATATGTATAATATATAATATTATTGCAGAGAGTTTCTCACGTAAGATAAACACAATATCTTTATACCCGAAGCGTCCGGCTGTCCGTAATTCGTGTTTTCAGGGAGGAGTGCGGTTTTTTCTGCTTTTCGCGCATCTTCCATTGCTGCCCATGTTCGCCTGTAGAAAGAAATACGCTCCCTTAGTTCCTTTAGTTTCTTCAGTCCGCTTTTGAAACCTTTACTGATGTTCCTCTGAAGGAAGGTTTCCGGCCACATACGCTTCACCACTGTCGCCCATTTCCTCATAAGCCTTTCCTCTTCGGCTCTAGCTAGGACGCTGACGCACTTTCAGTCGATTTGTATTTGATTCCTTCTGTTCAGGTCTAGTTATTTTGACAGTTTTTTTCCGGAACAGGAGTACGGCAGGATACTGGAGTTCGCTTTCCCGCGCCGGCAGCCGCGTCAGTTTGTAAGGCTTTCTCTTTATTGGAGCGCATGTGGATCCATTTTATCGTTGTAACTACTGCGTCCCAAGCTTTACTTGATTACACTATGCACTTTACTACACTTTCCACGGGTTAAACGGGCATTTAGCGCAGTTTCAAGGTTTATTCTTCAACTTTCAAATCTTGTTGTGTTCTATATCTCCGACTGCACCTTTACACGTAGGAACGGCAGAATTAAACGCGTTTGTGAGAAGATTTTCCCTCCGTTAAAGCCTTTCCTGGCTGGTCCAATAAGCGAGTTGGTAGCATCAACTGCTGACCAGTACTTCCGGAAGCAAACTGTGTATCTGATAAAGAACCTCCACTATCAATTATCTGATATGGCCTGTTATAGGCTATCTGCTCAAGAACCATTTCTATTGTATTCAGAAGAGAGATAAGTCTATGGGATATTAGTTCACCTATCGGCTTTCTTGACTTCAGGATCAATACAAGCTTTCATAATGCTCCCTCTACGGGTAAGGACTTTTCCTTTAGGCAGTCTGTGCAAATATGTTTCGCATTATTTTCAATGTTAGTTTCAGCGCCTTGTTGGGAATTCCATCGGTACTGGTGGCTGCTTTATTCCGAACTCTCGTAACTGCGTCCAGAACTTCGTCTACGGTTACGGGAGGACTGTCTTCGGCATTCATTGGTATCGTTGAAAAGCCCTTTCCTCTAGGGTACCTGACAGGAGGAGACCTTTTACCTTTTATTACCGTCATAAACGGCTTGTACACACCTTTCCATGAGTCAGAATCTACCTCATCACAAAGCTGTCTAAAATAATACTTTTTACTTTTTTTGATGGTCTAATACACCTTTTTGCGTGCGTGTTTATACTCAAGGTATCGTTGTTCGTATTCCGGTGTTGACTTCGGCTACCAGCTTTTGTCCAATCCGGACGGCATCTCGCTATTCCATCGTTAAACCATTACATGCTCGATATATCGGGTTGTGACAATTGCGTTGTCTTACACATATCTGCAGCCGATCCAGTAAGCTCAGTATTCCACAACAGTACCTCCGAAAATGTATCCTCATCGAGCGAATTGGGCGACCAAGTAGTCCCTAGTCTCCTCAGATGAGGATTTATTGTACTGGGTCGCTTATTAATGGTGATAGATATAGGCTCATGGTAGTATGCCATTGTAGATGCTTGACCAGCGAGTCACTTACGCCTAAGCAACGTGCTTATGTTTCCAACCTTAGCCTGAGCCATGTTTAGGCAGGAGAATAACTTGAGTAGAATTCTTCCCCTTACATTTGTTTTACCCCACTCCACTGCCCACTGCGTTGAAGCCGCTAGCAATAATTTTGGAGTTGTGCTCTTAGGCGTCTCTTGGTAGTCTGTCTAGCATATCACAATACTCTGGTATTGGGCGGTGTAACGGCTGTGACGTATGTACAGAGGTCATCGATCTTAACCCTCACAAGGTCATGTTCGCGATGCTCCAATGCTTGCTGCAAAGCTCGATTGCCGCAAGGCTACATTGTAGCCTTTCCACTGACGTCCGTTTCGCGAATGCATTGAAGACTGTGATATTGTTCAAAGATGTGTGCTAGCAGGTCCTAAGCGGCTTGGGGTTGGTTAAAATTTAGCTGGATAATTCTTATATTTCTAAGGTACTTAAAGCGATCCTGTAAGTGGGACATCTGGTACTGCCCGTTATATGGTTGCTATCGCGATCTTTGATTTCTCTACAAAGAAGACGGTTCTTGATGCAGTCCATCGGAAAGTGATTTTCCCCTCAACATCTTCGAAACAGTTTGGATCTACCGGTAGTGCTAGTGCAATCCTTCGCCATATGTCCGAATCCGAGCTATTTGAAGCACTTATTTAGTGGAATTTGCTGGCGTAGCCTGCACTCGATCTATTCGATACAGACTTTACCCGTGCTTTTGCGGTTGACGCCACAGATATGGTTAGGGTCGCCGTCTGAGTTCCGCTGTACACTCTCCTAAGGATCTTCATATTCATTTCCAGAACGTCCTGCAGTTTGAAATAGTCTTTGAGCGCTGTGCAAACCTTCTCCTTGGTGGTGACTTTGTCAAGATCTTTGCACTCTATCATAAGCATTGACAAACTTACGCAACCGGTCGCTCGCCGAGTCAAGTCTCGATGTTCTTTTTTAGGTCACCATGATCATTGGCTCTTTTTTTTTGATGAATCGAAAAGTAGTCCTCCTTTTTGCATTCGTCTAATTCGTGTAACACCGTTGCTGAGTTTCTTCAATATAGGATCTACTTCAGCCTTGCGCGCATTGATTCAAAATACATCTTATTACGATATTTGCTCAGGAAAAGTTAATAATAGCATAATAGCATATTTTAGAAATTTACCCAAAATCCTCCTTAAGGTTATTCTAAAAGTACGAAATTTGTCATCAGTATAAGTGACAATATACAATATAAGACACAATTCTGGAAAGGCAATCGAACTATTTCTAGCAAAGTTATAAAAGGTCAAAGTTCTGAGTTCCATGCGAAT
The DNA here is from genome assembly GCF_905115235.1 of Hermetia illucens. NCBI lineage: Eukaryota > Metazoa > Arthropoda > Insecta > Diptera > Stratiomyidae > Hermetia > Hermetia illucens. The sequence goes on along the minus strand of NC_051849.1, from coordinate 90,074,646 downwards.
TTATTATATTCCAATGGTTCCCTTGTCGGGTTTTGAATTAAATCAAAATAGAGCAGAGTTTCAATTACGCTTCTCCTCAGAGTTTGATAAGATGGCCTCCACCCGGTGATCGAAACCGACCAGTCACACAAATTGTTTGCGGGTAATGTTCCATCCAGATGGAAATACATATATACTCGTGTGTGTTAATAGATAAATGTGTATATATAATATATCTGAAAATTTGGAAATAGATATTAGAAATAGGAATATTCTAAATTTGTATCTATCTGCGAAAAGAAAAACGTTGATAGGAACTCCCTCATATAAGATTATCACAAAACCTATGTACTTGAAGCGCGCAGCTTTCGGTATTCCATTTTGTTTTCCCTTTAATATTTGCTTATGAAAACTGGATCGTCAACGCATTCTCTGACTCGCTTTTGTATTGCTCGCCTTCGCTGTGGAGCGACCTTCTGAAGTCGGATCTCGGTCAGATCCCTTCTGTGGAGCTGCGTAGTTGAGGATGTTTGAGTTGCTGTCTTCGCTCTGGTAGTCTTAGACAACCCTTGCCAAGTTCCTCACGATCTTTATCAAAGGAGGCTCCAATGGCCCGCACATGGTTTTTGATGGCATGCTACATATTGTTCCTTGGGTTGGCGTATTTCATCAGCCGTATCAGCCAGCTTCGTAAACTCCTCCATTTTGTTCGAATTCGCACATTTCTTCTTCCCCAGATCGATATCTCCTTTCGATTCGCTTGTCGCATTAGCTACGCTTTGGTTTGATTTCTGCCGGTTCTTGGTGGTGATCTTGTTATCTTTGTGCTTTTTTTGAATGAGTCTTCCTGGTTAGGAATCGTCGAATTCTCAATATAAATGGAAGCCACTCCAGAGGCCATATCTTCCTCCGACGTTGGAGCAGCTATCTCTACCCAGAGTTGAGTTTCATGTTTTTCGTTTTTAGTTTAACTCACCCTCTTCTGTTCTCAGATTTAAAGTCTCCGAACACTTCACTTGAATTTCGGTAAATAAACTCAAGAAAGTTAAATATGTTTTTCCCTTAGAATAAATATGTTTTTCCCTTAGAATCCAGTTTTGGAATGAGCTATAATGAGCACTGGAAAAGGCTTCTCTATGGGGCCACGGCAGTTCGTGTCTGGCAAACGTACTTTTCCCAGAAACGACTGTACCGATTCACACGAAATTTGGTATGAACTCCCACGCATGTGATGAATTATATTGCTGCACGCTGAACTTGGGGTGGGGTGGGGGTTACCGATGCACCTAAAAGAGGGTGCAACATTTTTTTTCACGGGATATAGTCCTGTGCTATATGGAACGAGTAATATCGAGTGGAGGAGTGCGAGGGTTTGAAAGAGGACAATTACTTCAAGGACCCATTCTCAGAAACTAGCCAATCAAAAAATTTATAAGAAATTATGGTTGTCCGCGCACATGATACCTAGGCCTTAAAATACTTACGATACCAGTTAAAAAAAGTAAATAATAGTATATTCTTATACTTTGAAAATTTACTGTCCGCCCCCCCTTAGGTCCATGCTTGATAAGTAGATTGCAATAACATAGGTTTCAATAGGAAGCATGATACTGGAAAGTTTGCTGGAAATCGTGTTATTATTAACAAAGTTATAGTAGGTCAAAGTTGCTCCTTTTTAAGGTTTTGTGTAAAACGAAACCTTATTCAAATCGATTCAATGTCTGTCTGTCTGTCACACACTTTTCTCTAAAACGGCTAAACCGATCCGAATGGACAGATGGGAACTATGAAATTCCACACATACAGCGAGTGGCATAAATTTAGGTGGAGTTTAAGGGGGGATTCAAACATTTTTTTCACCGGATATAGTCGTGCAAGTTATTAAATGAAAGGTCTCAATTTGTACTTTCCAAAACTGACATTAGTTTTGGCATGAATTGCAAAGTGCGTGAGTAAGGAGTCAAAATGTACGAACTTAAAGTGAGACAGAACTCATTTTCGGAAACCACTTAACCTAAAAATCCGGAAAAAATCAGGGTGGTGCCATTAACGCCAAAGTTAAAGCAGTTCAAAATTTTCGCGCGAATTTACCGCTTCCAAAGCCATGCAAATAAGATGCTGACATTATAATTAACCGGGATAATTGATATGAAATATTAAAGTCGCATTTATGAAGAATCTATTTATCTGTAGCCCTTTTTAAAGTTTTGTGTAAAACACTTATGTGAAATTTAATCTTCGAGAGATGCCCCATTCCGGTATCTGCTCAAATAAATTTACTAATAGTATATTATCAATTTTTAGAAATTGACTAAAAAGCTCCCCTTAAGTTCATCCTAGGTGTACCGACATAGAGGACAGTCTCGTGCATACACATGCCAAGTTCCACGAAAATCCAACTATTAGTGTCAAAGTTATAGTAGTTTAAACTTATCAATTTCGTGCTAATTAACAGCATCGTAAGCCATACAAATAAGATGCTGACGTCATAATTAACGAGAATAATTGAAATTCCAATGAAATATTAAAATTCCATTCAAGAAGAATCTAATTCTCCCTAGCCCTTTTTTTATATTTGATGTAGGTTACATTCTTGGCATTTGCTAATAATATTAAACTCAGAGTGTGAAGTGTATGAGGCTGACTATTATCAATACAGGGGTTTCCATCAAATGATTTTTTAAATCGCTGTCTAAAAAATAGAGGGCAATGGGCTATGTGACACGGAGCTGTCGTGCACTCGTCGCTCCTCACATCTTTTTCTTTTGCATCAGCCTTCAGTTCACAAGCGGGGTCGGCTCGTGGTGATCGATTTCGTCATTTTATTTTATCAAATGCCTGATCAGGATGTAATCGTGAGACCTTTAAATCCCCATCCAGCGTATCAAGCCACCATTGTTTCGCCCGGCTTTTTGGTTGCTTTGGTTGCTTAATGGCTAATAGCATTGACTCGAGATATTTAAATCACTGAGTTCTGGCAATGGCAGTAACCTGCCCTTTGAGATATCGCTCAGTTCTGGCAATGGCAGTAACCTGCCCAGAACTGAGCGATTTCAATATCTAGGATCAATGCTATAAGCCAATGGAGAACTACGTTATGTTCCTTACATAGGGAAGCACAAAACCTTTTGTACCTGAACCGTCAAGCTTCCGGTTTCCCGACTTGTTTATTTTCAAAATAACTAATCTCTAAGAGATAAAATGTCAGCACCATCGAATTGAGTATGGGCATATTTAACGTACATATATACACCAAGAACTATACATAAGTTAAACCATCTTGTAGCCTAATACTCTTATATCGAAAAACAAAAAAAGCTTCATACCTGAAGCGGAGAGTTATTTGATTTTTTTGTTTGTATTGTTCCTGTATCCCGTTCCCTCGATAGATAATGATTCCCGAGCTGCCGATGGATCTGTTAATAACACAATAAAAAATATTGGGGAAACTGGTAGCGTATCATATGTACCACTAGCCGGTTAAATCTAAAATAAGTGAAATTAATAACGATTTTTGTGTGTGATTAAAGGTGCTGCCCAAAAAGATAGTCCTTAAATTTATGCAGCAGAACACAAACTCTCACTTAACGTCCTTCTTTCACTTCACGCTTATCAGCTTTAAAAAAGTTCAAAACGACTTTGTCTTATTTATTACACACCTACCTACATCGCTGATAGTAACATTCAATCCGTTCGCAGTTTTTTATTCCAGGGCATAAAAACGAATAATCGAGACTTTAATTGGAAAAGTTTCTCATAAAATGGTTCATTTAAAGAGGCGTTGCGCCTGCTTCAGAATAAATCAAACAAAAAGTGGTGGCATTCTTTCATTTGCTAGTCATATTCCTCAAGCACGTGATGATATACGTATTTGCCTAATGTAATACTTTTCAAAGTTAAGACTTCAATGTCATGCTGAAATTGCTTTTGTGAAAGAAAAAAAGTAAAAGTTCTCTTCTTGGTGTCACTCAAAAATTCATTATGTGTGTTTCTTCACCTCCTGCACAATCATATCCAAATATTGGTGTTGAAAACTACCTAGTCGGCAATCAGAAATGGGCAGTCCCGCGTTTATGTATATTTTGTAAAATCTTAGGGACCTAATGGAATGGGGTATAATGGAGAAAAATGTAAGCCTATCCACCATTAGTTACTTATTCGAATATAGTGTGAACTGGATGAACTGAACTGAAAACTGAGCAAAACTGCTCCACTTCGTCTAAATCAGGAAGTAGCGTTCCTTATATAGTCGCACGGCACAGGATTTTCCCGAACATGCTCAATGATATCCTGCAGCGTACCCGTTTGTGCTCAACAAAAGGTGAACAAAATCCTGCCTGAGTATCACTCCAAGTATTCACTCAGAACATTTTTGCATTTTTTGTATATGCTCCCTGTTCATCCAAAACATTTTACACTCGAAACAATTCGTACAAAAAGGCATTGGCCAGGGATGTTTAAAATATTTTTTTTTGTTTTTGTCAAGCTCTCTGCTAACGTATTCGCTATTCTTCTTACTTATTACATGTTCACTAGCAAATTCGTAGAATAAAGAAGATAAAAAAAGAAGAAACACATTTCCTCCGTCAATTTTTTTGGCACCCACCCAAGAAAATTGCCTCAAGAAAAATGATCATCTCGTCCCAAATCGATTGTTGTGAGCATTGTTGTTATTCCGCCTTTTTCTAGGCGAATCGTGCGTTTAGAAAATAGCAAATTCCTTCCTCTGTACGTTATGAATTATGTGATGTTTTCTCCAAGTAATTTGGAAAGTGAAGAGGCTGCCTCAAGAGCTCCAGCAAGTTTAGAAATGGAAATCATGGAAATTAAGTGTAAACTGTGATTTTGCGAAAACGACCGACAGGCGGTCATTGAATTTTCACATCAAAAAAATTAATTGAAATGTTCAAATTTATCTTAGCCGAGCAGACAAACAACAGATGATTCAGGAAAGAGTTAGGAGACGCGATTTTTTTATTGAATTCAGACGCTGTGGCATTGACGTAAGAATGCGTTGCAAGAGGCTGTAAAATTGTCGTGCTGAAGTGTTACGTATTTTTAAATTTTCGAGAAGTTCTAGTAACGTCAAATGTTTGCATACGAGATCTCAGACTTTCCATTCTATGTTGGAGTTTCCGTAAACTCCATTTACAATTTTTTTACGACTGAATTATATTTTGCATAAAAATGATTATATATAAAAATTTCTTATTTTTTCAGCTATCTGGAGTTTCACTTGCCTAATATATATTTGAAGGATTCTCTACGGAAATAAAGAACATTTTCCAGACAGTATCTACAAATAATGAAGCAAGCGGTGGCCGGATTTATCCTAAGATTCTTTCCTTTCCGACCCTTCTTCTACTAGACGCAGAGTTTGCTATACCAGCTTCGAGATTTTTTGCAGGAATTTTCCTAGCAGGAATATGCGGGTGCCATCAGCATACTCTTGGGCATGACTAGTAATTCGTTCACTACCAGGTTCCCCAGTAAAAGTGATAGGTCTCCCCCCCTCCCCCTCCTTTGTAGATAACTCCAGACTACAACAGGCTAGAGAGGCGAGGTTTAGCCACCTTGCCTGCCAACAATGATTCACGTCCATATGTTGTGCCTTCTATACGTAGCTGATACCAACTAGATGTTATGTATATTGTAGAAAGCGCTTGCTATGCCCATTAGGACTACTGCTGTTCTTGCTGTTTCTATCTTTGATATAAACTGTAGTGCCGCCTCACAAAATATCGCCGATTGACAAGCATGCTGGTTTCAATGAAGGGTGGAAGGGTTGAGTTTCTCCTTTTGCTCCTGTCAAGTAAGTTGTGTAGAAGAAAACTTTGTTCAAATCGATTCACTCTCAGTCTGCCTTTCAATCTGTAACGTCATATTTACTCGGAAACACCTGAAGCTATTATTTTAAAATTGGGTATGAATATGTAGACTACACCTTAATATATAGCAAGTGGCATTACTTTCTCTTGAGTTTAGGAGGTTATCAATTTTCAAGCCGAAAATTTAAGTTTGTTTTTGGGAATTAATTGAAAAAATGATTAACGAAGATAATGGCATCATCCCTCCGCTAGTAATAGAGGGAATGGATGCGCTGGTCTACACATTCGGAATGTATATCGTGCATGCCTAGCACACACTTATATTCCAATTAAATGGCGGGATGTGAAGGTGATGTTCATTTCCAAACCAGGAAAACTCACTTACACAGACGCAAGATCGGTTCATAAGGGATACACACATTCCTAAGTGGTCACTTCACCATAGGCAACACGCCTACCAGAAAGGCAAATCCACCGAGAAAAAGAGTTCATGGACATTGAAGGTGCCTTCAATTATGCCTCATTCGCGGCAATTTGTGATGTGGCAAGACAGCATGGAATCGCTGCTAATCAGTTGGAGCCTTCACATGCTAGAGTTGAGAAAAATCCACATATTAGTCGGCCAGAAATCAATTGAAACAGGATGTCTGAGGGGCTGCCCACAGGGTGGGGTTCTCTTTCCACTGTTATGGCTCTTGGTAGTGGATAATCTTGATAGATAGATAATGTGGTCCTGGAGGACAAAAAAGTCTTTGTGCAAGCATTTGCGGATGACCTAGCCATAATAATTACTGGCAAGTTTGCGGACACAGTATGTGACCGCTTGAATGCCACTCTGCTGCTGGTGCCTCCGCAATGGACTCACGGTGAACGCTAGGAAGACTGGACTAGTTATGTTCACTAGGAATGTGAGGTGGGGTAGCTATACGCCACCCAACTTAGCATGGGCGGAAATCCAGCTGGCATAAACAGTCAAATATTTAGGAGTACATTTCGACTCCAAGTTAACGTGGAAGCATCATACCCAGGAACAATATCAGAAATCCTGTAGATTGCTCTGGTGCTGTAGGAATGCGATGTATAATACCTGGGGACTTTCACCCAAACGGATATACTGGATGTATACATCCATAATAAAACCCATTTTGATGAATGCATGCATCATCTAGTGGCCAAGACTGAACTTTGCTGCTACCGCAGATTCAGAGACTTGGTAGCCTAAGTATTACTGGAGGAATGAGTAATACGCCGACTGCGGCACTTGCAGCTATCCTAAATTTACCCCCCTTCACTTGGAGGTGAAACGGAAAGCAGCAAACGACGCATATAGGCTCCATACCATTGGGGCGTGGAAAGGCGGCAAATCAAACAGTCATGAGTCTATCTGGAAATTCCTTGAAAAATATCCGGTAACCCTGATGCCGACCGATCATACGGTTTCCAGATTCGTCTTTGGAAAGACATACACTGTCGTAATCACCGAAAGAGAAGAATGGTCGAAAAGTGGCCATGAGTGTTTTCAGGTTACAGACCTAATAATCTTCACCGACGGGTCAGTCATGGAGGATGGATCGGACGCAGGGGTGTTCTCGGAGAATCCGATCATAGAACTGGCCCGACCACTCGGAAAAATGACGACCATATTCCAGGCGGAGATATATGCCATTTCATTGGCAGGAGAAGAGTGTCTGCGACAAAAGTGTTCCGACAGTCGGGCGGCATTATCAGCACTACGGCATATCAAGCCAGCTGGTGTGGAGTTGTCAACAGGTGCTGCTGAATCTTGGCCCACTGAACGAAACATTCCTGATGTGGGTGCCGGGGCACTCTAACATCGCTGGTAATGAGGAGGCTGACAGACTGCCTCGCCGAGGGTCTGGATCCACAATGGTGGGACCAGAACCAGCTCTTGGAATCCGAACATCTACTGTCAAGTCTCTTAAGAGTGAAATTGCAAGGATTCACGCAACCGAGTGGAGAAATTTGGACTCTTTCCGGCAAGCGAAAATCCTTGTGAAAGATCCTAGGGTCACTAGAGCGGCATTTTTGTTGTCCCTTAAGAAGTGGGAAATGAAAACCCTAGTAGGGCTTTTGACGGGACACTGCTCCTTAAACTACCATATGGGGGTTGGGATAGTGGTTTCAGCTATGTGCAGCCAATGTTAGGAATAGGAGGAGACGGCCCTGCACTTTTTATGCAGCTGCCTGGCATCCTCAGATCTCAGACGAAGACACCTTGGCAAGGGTTTCTTCATTGAAGAATCTGCACACTCTTTTCCTCTGGAGAATGTTCTCAGATTCGTTAAAGACTGCTAACACCGTAGGCGGGAAGCCATTGAATAGGCAACTTACGGGGATAGTACAATGGGCCTAACAATGGCCTGAGTGCTCGCAGCTGCGGCTTCCCCCAGTTGAGTAAACTAACTAACTAACGCATACTGTATGTATATATATAGGGTATGTATATATATGTATATATATACAGGGTGCGGCAGCATAACTTTTTTTTTCAAAACTCAATAAAAACTATTGTATGCATCGGAAGATATTTATTTATTTTTTATAATGTAGGTAAAGTTTTTATTTACATTGTTTTGAAGAACAAATCTGTTAGGTGACGTCCCCCATTCTCCATACATTGCGTAAACCGATTTCTGGCGTTTGTCATGACTCTTGTTAGCATGGCAGGTGTTATGTTGGCAATTTCTTCTTGGATGTTGGTCTTCAAATCTTGTAGGTTCACATAAACACGGGATTTCAAAAAACCCCATAGAAAAAAATCACAAGGGGACAGATCGGGAGAGCATGCCGGCCATTTCAAATCGCCTCTAATTGAGATAAGGCGCTGAAGTCACGTTCTGAAAGTTGCAGCACTATCGCCATCTTATAGGGATGAAAATGAAGATCATCACGAAGAATTCTTCTCACAGAACGATCGGATAGTCCAAGGGCAGATGCGTGTTTGCGCGCAGAACGCCGTGGCGATCGCAACATTGACGCTCTCACTGCTTCAATGTTCTCAGCTGATCTAACGGGCCGAGCGACTCCAGTTCTTCCTTTTGTCGCACTTTCAGTTTGTCTGAATGTAGTGACCCATGTAACAATTGATTTGCGGTCTGGGACGGGAGCCAATGGGGCTAAATTAAAGCGATTCCAAAATGCACGCTGTGTTGCAATAACCAAACATCCGCTTGAAAAGTAAACCTCAACGGCAAAGGTACGCTCCTCACTATTCCAACGCATGATGGCGACTGAACCGTGTCGGTACAAAACTTTACAGTATCCCCTCTTGAACGAGACGACTAGCGCTCCGCTGTGTTATCAACTAACTGAGTGGCGCGCATTTTAAAAAAGGAAGTTATGCTGCCGCACCCTGTATATAGCTCCCATATATCCACCAAACTTCATTTGAATCAATGTAGTCGTTTTCGAAAAAATGTTCGCGTTGGGGATAATATGCTTCATATTATATTTTGTAGTACTACCAACTGTAATAACTCTGGGATAAACTTAAGGGGGGTTTTACTCAATTTCCCCAAAAATATGGTAGTATACTATTATTAACTGAATTTGAATGGATATCGATATGGAGAGTATTTCGAGGCCTGGGAACCATGTAGAGGTATCTTCATGATTTTTTTCAGATTTTTCGGTTGGGTAGTTTCTGAGAATGGCTCCGTTAAAGAAATCATCACTTTCCACCCCTCCCATCCCCGCCTTTTTGATAAATCTCAAAATTAAGACGAACTTCGAAAAGTACTAATCGAGACCTTCATTTGATACCCCACATGACTATATTCGGTGAAAAAAAATGTTACACTCCTCTTTTACATGTATGGTAAATTCAATCTAGAAGGTTATCACTCACTGCATGTCTGAGGGTCCATAGTTCCCACCTTCTCATCAAATTTCGTGCCAATCGGTATAGCCGTTTCTGAGAAAAGTGATTGTGATAGACAAGCAGACAGACAGACGGACGGACAGACAGACAGACATTGAACCGATTTTAATAAGGTTTTATTTTACAAACAAAACCTTAAAAACTAACATGAACACTCATGACCAAGTGGAATTCAAGCGCAGGGTAATGAGGTCGAAAGATTTACGCTCAACCAACTCGTAATGTTTGTAGTTAAACAAGGAAACATTTTGAATTGTTAGCAACGTACAAATAAACAAGTCGGAATACCGGAAGCTTGCGCTTCGGGTATAAAGGTTTTGTGTTCATCTTATGTAAGAAATTTCAACGCACATTTTTCTATCCGTATATAGCTACAAATCCAACATAATCCTTCATATTTTTCCAAACTACGAGACATACGTACATATTACAGCCATAGATATTACGCTCACCCTAAACAAACAAACTGCCTATTTCCGAATACTGTACACATATATGCACGTATACAAATTGATCGTACCCATATTTCTAATTTACTTTGTGCACAACAGCATTCATATGTACATATAAAGTACGTATATTAAATACCGCTGGTTTAATGTACAAATATCTGAATTAGTAAACTTTATTAGCACGCATATACTATATGCCTACATACATACATCTCCGCTTGAAATAATTGTGACTAAAAAACTAAAACAAAATAATTCTTTGCGACCCCATTCATAAGATGAATTGATATGTAATGATGACGTCATACAGGTTGTAGAGTGCACAAAATTCACAAAAAATGGCAAAGTTTCACACCCTACAACTTTGTTAATAATAGTTTGATTTTCTTCTTCGACCAACTTGTGTCTTCATTATACCCATGCCAAATTTTATAATTCTGAGATGAACATAAGGGGGGTTGCCGGGAAATTTTCTAAAATGTGGAAATATATGCTATTATTAACTTTATTTGTTCAGATATCGGAACCGGATATATTTTGAAGCCTAGATTTCGTAGAGATGCTCGCACCACTGTGATTTTTTTCAGATTTTTTGGTTGGATAGGTTCTGAGAACTTTTTGGGGGTCACATTTAGAACCCTCACTCCCCTATGTTTCACCTAATATCAAATATGGAACCAGTTTCGAAAAATACTAATTGAGCCCTTTAATTTGATACCCCACATGCCCACATTTTATGAAAAAAAATTTTGCACCCTCCATTCACATGTATGGGGAGCCCCCCTTAAACTTAACACAAAATGGCGCCACATGCTGCATGTAAAGAGAACAACAGATCACACACACTTACTAATTTTCGTGAGAATTGGTCCAGCAGTTTCCGAATAAATCGGCTGTGACAGACAGACAGACAGACGGACAGACAGATAGACAGACAGACAGACGGGCAGACAGACATCGAATCGATTCTAATAAGGTTTTGTTTCACACAGTTTATCTACCTGCTTCTATAGAGTTTAACTAAATGCTACTCTGGGATTAGAACCTCCTGCTGCAAGAGAATGAGGTAAACTCCATCTGGACCAGGTGGCTTATACGGTTTATTATTGGATGTTGCGATGATGACCGAGAGTTCCCAGTCATCGCTACTTGCATAGTTGTTGAGAACTGTTTGGTTCAACTGGATCTCATTACTTATTCCTATAAAGTGTTTATATTTTCTTCACAGAATCTTCTCTATAAGTCCCCTCTGGCTTCTCTGACCTCCTTTTGTACACTGGGTTTGGTTGTATTTCTGACCTGAAGTCTTCCAGATTTTGAGTAGCGCTTTTTATCAGGCAATAGCTATTCTATTTATTTACAGCCATATCGATATAGTATGTAGTTTGACTGGTTTCGCTTGTAGCGTTTCCATTTTGTGTTAGTTAGTATTTATTTTATGAATAACCGGCATTTTTAAGAGCCTGATAGAAACGACTCATCAGATATATTCCATTGTACCACATTGAAAACAGTTTGAGCAGTAGAGGGAGAAATATCAATTATCTTTTTGTGTCCCCTGGCAACGAAAGTCTGTTTAGCGCCCTCGTTAGGTATTATTAAATCGTATCTAATTCATGAGGATACTCACGTCAAACTTACATTGTTTGTACGGAGGATGTATCTCTTTGGCGTCGGCCGCGTGGCCTTCAGGTTATACGGAAAATAGGCAGTCACTACTAAGTAGTCTAGCACATCCAGATTTGGCCCAGTTGTCCTGATCCATTTTTTTTTTGAGAATGCATGTCCTGCACAGTAGACATGTCTTATATTAACTTAGCGCCTATGAGTTCATTAATTATTGATGTTGGATTAGGAATGTATTCAGAAACTCAAATTTGATTAGCTGGTAGATTCTCATTTGACTTGGAAACGAATGAGTCCCATTTTTCGCTTTTGAGGCTTGAAGTTAACGAGAAGTTTCTCCGGACCGTAAGAATGTAAGTTGCCTGTCATTGATATCCAGATCCAAGAGGGTAACGAACTGTATCGTGAATATGGCTGAAAATTCGCATAATTAGATAGAATTGCTTCTGCTGACGATGCTACTCTGATGTGTAAGGACAAACGGGCCTAAGGTAGGTTTTAATCATCGTTTCACCGTTAAGAAGAGATCAGCTTGCAGGGATCATGCTGAATCATAGTCATATTTGTATCTCTTAAAATGTATCCAACAAAGTCTCCTAATTACGTATATGTCTTTCTGAATTGCATTAGGCCGGTACATCTACAGCTTAACCTAGATTATACATAATAGTGTTAACCTGCAAATTAAACTATACGTCATGATTGTGTACGCTTTGATAGATTAAAATCTGCGGATCCATGTCTCGACGTTTGAGGAATTTTGCATGGAAATATAGGAAACATAGTTCAAGGCCAATATTTTCTAATTCAATTACGAGTATTGAGACTGTCGAGTATTCCCATAAGTTTGCAATTGTGTACATCTATGTGGGTTCACCTCGAATTCTTGTCATATTAAAATATTAAAAAACGCATTGAGTTCAAGCAAAGCAGACCGGCCTCGTGCTAGTAGAAGAAGAAAAATGTGATCCAATTTCATGGTTGTGGCTTTGTGATGGAGTAAGTAGAAGACCACTTGTAAAAGATATTCAAATATTCATGTATAGAAATTAGCTTTGATAAAGAATTAATTTTGGTGCAAAGTTGATTAACTGCGGGAACAAGAAAACTTTTCAAGAGTGGTTGAAAGGTAAACTCATTCGAGCTGGAACCAGGGCGTGTCCAGATGTGGTAACCATTGGTTTTCTAAACTTAAAGAAGAAAAGTCAGTGTCTTTACAGACCCCGCCTTTCATGTAAGTTCACTTTGTACATATGATAATGACGTCATACACGTCCTAGAATGCAATAAATTTACATGAAGTGCAATAATTTGACTTCCAATGCGTTGCGTTCAGAATTATGTACTATCTTGTCAGGTATACTCTTGCGAAATTTTGTATTAGGATTAATTTAAGGGGAGGTTTTCGTGTAAATTTCTAAAACATGGAAATATGCTATTATTAACTTTATTTCTGGAGATATCGGAACGGGATGTATTTTGAGTCCTAGATTTTGTATAGATGCATCACTGTGATTTTTTTCAGATTTTTCGGTTGGCTAGGTTCTGAGAACGAGACCTGTTTCACTTTTTGGGGCACACATATTGAACCCTCACTCACCTCACTCACCTATGTTTCATCTATTATCAGAAGAGTTTCGGAAAGTACTAATCGGACCCTTTCCGTTGATACCCCACATGACCATATTCAGTGAAAAAAAATTTACAACCCCCTTTCGCATAAATGGGAAATTCCAGAAAACAAGCGATTGACGATAAACCCCACCAGACGTACGTTCGTTGACGAAATACTATTGAAGACAGAATTTATCCTTGTCCTTTTTTTTTTTTTTTTTTTTAACACATTCAATTTATTTTGTTTGATTTTGTTACAGGTAGTTTATGACTAAAATTAATACTAGACTTATCTCTAACAGCTTAACTTTACCTAGAAATTAACATTTTGCTTAATACTAGACTTAATTTACGGTGGTATTAATTTATCCTATGGCTAATGTTATAGAGGGGAAAGTAAGGAAAACCCCTCTTATGTTGTTGTTTGTTCGTTGGATAATTGTGTTGCATGAATGGATGGAGGAAGGATACATATAGGGGAAGGTGGTGTTATTGGGCGGTGGAGTAGACGAGGCCAGGGCGATGTCGATCGTATGGGCGGTTGAATATGATCATCTTCCCGCCGCGATAACTGCTGTTTTGGGAGGAAAGGGTTAGGAGGTCTGAAGGGAGGGGATGGTGGCGGTATGTGGGGTTAGTGTTATGGTTTCGTATGTGGGAGTAAAACTGGATGAGGTTGTTTTCATGGGCTTGACATTTGATGAGGAATTTGGTTAGTGAGGTAAGGAGGATCTGGTCTATGCGGGAGCACTTTACCTCGTCGTAGACAGCTTGGTTGGAGTGAATATTGGACTGGGAAAGGGAGAGGCGGAAGAACCTCCTTTCGCGTACCCGAAGGCGCTCCATTTGAGCTGAGGAGACGTCACACCATGCGACGAATCCATATGTAATTAAGGGACGGATTAGCTGCTTATAGCAGTAGAGTTTCACTTTAGGGAGGATGGCGGAGTCTTTCTTAAGGATGGGCCATAGGGTTTTTAGTCCTGTTAGGGTCTTTGAAATGATGGAATTTACCTGGGGTATGGGTGATAGGCGGGTATTGAGGGTTATTCCCAGGTATTTAGTGGATTTGACGGAGGGAATGGTAGAAGGTCCGATCTTGATAGTGAGGTTGCGGGTGTCGGCCAGCATCTTGCGGGTAAAGGTGGCTCTACCGCGGAAGACGATGGCTTCGCATTTGCAGGGGTTGAGTAGGAGTTTCCAGGATTGGAGGAATTTGTTGAGGGTTTGGATTGAAGTATTGATGCGGTTTTGGGCGGATTTTATTCTCCGGGAAGAGGTGTAGAGGATCAAGTCGTCAGCGTATTGGATGGTTTTGACTGCTTGGGGGGAGTTGGTAGGGTGCTGGAGTGGGATATCGGCGGTGTATAGGGAGAAGAGGGTTGCTGACAGAACTGAGCCTTGGGGGATGCCTGCGGGAGGACTGTAAGGGTCGGACAGGGTATCGTGGATACGGACTAAGGATTGGCGATCAGACAGGTAGTTAAGGATGAGTTTGCATAATTGTGGGTGGAATTTGAAAGTGTGGGAGAGTTTGTAGGTGAGGCCGTCGTGCCAGACCGCGTCGAAGGCTTTTTGGATATCGAGGAGGCAAGCTGTGGTGGGGATGTTGTTGTTTAGTTGGGATAGGATGTCGGTTTTGAGGACTAGGAGGGCATGTGAGGTGCCGTGGCCGCGCCTGTTGGCAAACTGGAAGGGGGGGATAATGGCGTGGTCGGTGATGTGTTGGAGCATGATATCGTGGATGACGTGTTCAAAAATTTTCGATGTCACGTTAAGGAGGGAGATGGGGCGGTAGCTGCCCGGGGAAGCTGAAGGCTGGTCCTTTTTTAGGATTGGGACGATGTGGGCTCGTTTCCATGGGGTGGGAAAGTGTGCAGAGAGGAGGCATTGATTGAAGAGTTGGGCGAGAAAGGGGCTTAGGGTTTTGGCGCATTTTTTGAGGATGATGATGGGGATGTGGTCGGGTCCGGTAGATTTTTTATTATTTCGGGAGAGGATAATGGATTCAACTGTTTGGGGTGTGACGGCTTGTATTGGTAAGCAGTAGGTTGTTGTAGATTCGGATGGTGGGATCGGGAATTCGGTGTGGATGGCTGGCGTGGTAGTGATGTTGTGTATGTGTTGGCGCACCGCTGTTTCTGTGGGTGGGTCGGACAAATGTTGGGTGGTGTGGTGGGCGGCTAGAAAGCTGTTAGCAATCAGGTCGGCGTGGGCTTTGGGTGAGGTGTTGTGTGGGAGGACGCTGGCTGAGCGGGGTTTGGCTAGTCGGGGGCAGGTACCCCGGAGTTTATTGCATGTTTGCTGATTAAGCGAGATGTTCGCATGCTTTACCGCGTAGTGATCAGCGTATAGCGTCTGGATCTGGGATTGGATGCGTTGTGTGAGGGAGTGGATTTGTGACTTGAGGAAGTTAAATTGAGGAGCGTACCTGTGCCTGTGGAGTTGGCGTCGTAGGGTTGATTTTTGTTTGATGAGGTCTAGGATGTGTGGTGGCAGGGTGATTAGGCCCTGGTAGTTTAGTGGTCTGAGAGGGATGGTTTCGTTGCAAGCCTTTTGTGTGGATTCCGTGAGCTTTTCCACGGCTGAATCGATTTCGGTAGGAGACGGATTGGACGGGAAGCGGATGGTCGAGAGTTTGTCGGCTAGGTTGTAGTTGAGGCGTTGCCAGTTAGTGGCAGCGTAGTTGGGAAGGAATTTAGGCTGGGATTTGGGGAGGCGGTCGGTGATATTGAAGTGGAGAACCACTCCGTCATGATCGCTCAAGCCGGGGATGGTGGGGAGGTCTTGGGGGGAGGTAGGCGTGCTGGGGTGTACGAGAAGGTGGTTGCTTACCAGGAAGAGGTCGATGAAGGTGTGGGTATTTTGCCTGTGGTAGGTGGGTTGGTTGGTGGGGAGAAGGGTGAGCTGTAGAGGGTGGGAGTGTTGTGAGTACCAGTTGGCTAACCTATTGCCATTGGCATTTATAGTGGTGTTATACCAGGTGTTATGTTTGGCATTTAGGTCGCCCCCTAGTACAAGGGAGAAACGCTTGTTTCGGCTGACTGGGAGGGCTTTGAGGTGTTGTGTAAAGTTGGAGATGTCAGCGGGATTGAGGGTTTGGTCGGGGCAGTAGAGGCTACCTAGGAATGTGATGGAGGAAGGTGTGGCAATGAAGACAATGGTTAGCTCCATGGATGGGGCAATAGTGTTTGGGATGTAGACCCGTTGAGCGTCTAGGGGATTTGCCACTAGTATGGCTGTGCCTCCGCCTGGGCGGTCAACACGGTCGGAGCGGAAGGTGGTATAGTTGGGGATGTGCAGCTTATGCCTTGGGTGCAGTTTGGATTCTGTGAGGAGGAGTAGGTTAGGTTTGTGGACGGACAAGAAATTAGTTAGATCGTGACGTTTTTGTCGACTGACCACCGAATTTACGTTCAGTAATACCACTTTAGTGGACATTACTGGGGGACACTTGGCAGAGGAAGGAGAGGAGAGCGAGTCTCTTCTCCATCGGCGAGGAAAGGGAGTTGTATGTGGGGAGGAATGAGGTGAGTTGGGAGGCTAGTTGGGTGGTGGAGGTGTTGAAGAGGGAGTGGATCTCGGAGTCGAGGTCAAAGGTGGGGACTGGGCGCGAGGCGTTCCTGGCCATCGCAGCGTAAGAGAGTGGTGGGGACGTAGGGTTGTACGGGGCGGGGACCTGAACGGGTTTTGGTTGGGGACCGGGTTTGGTTGGTGGAGCAGGGTTATGCTTTGTGGGGGGTGATTGTTGTGTTTGGCGGGCGCGGGCTTGCACGAACATCGGGCAGTTGCGATAACTAGCCGGATGAGTGTTGGCTCCGCAGTTGATGCAGGATGGATTTTCTTCCTGCTTCTTTGGGCATTGTCGTGGCCCGTGAGGGGTGTTGCATTTAACGCAACGGTAAGCCAGATTGCAATTTGACGCTGCATGCCCAATGCGCTGGCAGTTCCGGCATTGGGTGATTTCGTGTAGCTGGACGGCTTCGAACTTCACGATGCAGTGAAACATCGCCCTGGCTTTCGTGAGAGTGGCCTGCTGGAATTTGGGGGAAAACGTTACAAGGAAGAGGTGGAGGGGTTTCGCGTTTCGTCGGGAGGAGCTAGTCTCGTATTGACGAACGCTGATGGCTTCGGAGATGCCGAGGCGGTGTAGCTCCTTGAGGATTTCATCGGGAGAGTATGTATAATCTAGTCCTCGGAGGACAAGGTTGATTGGTTTGAGGTGTGACGGAGTATACGTGAAGAAGGGGTGGTTTCCTTCTTTAAGTAGGTTTTTTGCAGAATCGTAATCTGCCTGGGAGGTGGCGAGGACGTGGGTTGAGCGTATTGATGTTTTTTTAAGGGATATATTGTTGGGGATTGTGGACAGAATTTTGTTAGTGATATCTTTAGTGGTTGTGGGGTCAGCGCGGATAATTAGCGGCGGGAATTTTTCCTGACTTACCCTTGGTGGGGTGGATTTGGCTGGTTGAGCGGCTTGCTGCGTGGTTGTGGTGGTTGTTATCGGGGTGTGTGTGGTTGGTTGTTGTAGTTGTCGGGCTGGATGTTCGGTGACATTCGTTGTTGTTGTCGTTAGATGGGGTGAGGGTGTAGATGCTATTGCTGAGGCTATTTTTTGTTGTGGCTTCGGTGTGGGAATTTCCATTTCTGCCATCGACCGTTCTTCTTGGTTCTCATGAATTGATGTAGTTGCTGTATTGGGTTGCTGAGATGACTTGTTGAGGGCGATGGTAGATTCCACTAATGAAGAGCTGAACAACGCAGAGAGCCGGTCGTACCGGCTTGTCATCTCCTTCAGGGAGGTTCTCAGTTCTTGTACCTGTCTCCGCAGGGCGGCGACATCGTCTTGATCGTCGTCTGACGTTTCGCGAGCCATGTCCGACTCGCTATCTTCTCGGGCGGGTTCCCGACTGGCTTCGGGACTTGATGGAGCCTCGCTTTCGCTGTCCCCAAGGGGGTGAATCCTCTTGGGCTCAGGATCCATCCCCTGGGGCGACAGTGACCTGTCCTCAACCGGGCGCTTTGACATAGCGCCTCGCCACTGAATGTTTGATCGGAAACACTACGGTCGCGATTGTGTTTTGTTTTGTTTTTCACTCCGCACTTTGGATTTTTCACTCGGCACTTTCGTGAGCACACGTCCGATCGTCTCGGACGCTTGAGACTGACTGATTATCCTTGTCCTTGGGCGTTAAAATGCCAAGGAATTTTAGTTTTGCTTTTTCAAGCGATGTTATTCTATTGGTTTAGTGTTTACTATCGCCATTTGATATAACCAGGTCAAAAAAAGTTGGTTGGGAAAAGAAGGAAATTAGGGGGAAGGAAATTGATGAACTAAGAATTCTCACGAAATGATTTCGTTTGAAAGTTTCATTGAAATCGAAATATTCCTCCATTAAAGACGATTCTACATCCGATTGAAGAGGGAAAAGGAGAGAATTGCTATAGTGTGGTTGGCCTAAAAGGGATATAAATTTGTGGGCTAGCAACCTGCAGCCTCTCCAAACTACAAAATGTTGTGTTGTAGTCATTTGAGAAAATCATAGTGTCGTTACTTTCGAAAGCAATCCTTTCCTTGTGGTACCGTTCTTTCAATTTTTGGTAAATTGTGTTGTAGTATTGAATCAGATTGATTTAAAAAGCTTCTTCAAGGTGCGCATCATGATCTGACATCCAGTTTGAAATAAGGTTTCATCTGTAAAATTCCGGTCCAGGTTAATGAGTATTACAATAGTGCAGTGCTACACAAAGGAAATTCTGGAGGAGAAAAATGCTTTTAGTGAGCAACGGCGATTAGATGTACCAAAAAGTATTGTCTTCTAGGTGTGCACTAATATCGGCGGCACGAATTACTTTTTTACTTACTTTCGCTTGATTGATGCCTCCGCGATCGCAGAAACCTTGGGCCCTGCAAATTCAAAACCACCTTCTTGCCGGACTAGGTATGTAAAGCCATCACTCAATGCTGGGGCACATTTTTGCCTGCACGGATAATAGTAATCTCAGCGGTGGGAATCTTCAATCGGCAGAGTTTTCAGCGTGTCTCTTTTGAATGTTTTGTAAAGTCCTAAAATGACGTCGTTTGAGGACATGCTTTAGGAAAAATAAAACACCACAGGAGGAGGGATGCCATTTGAAGTCAAAAATTCTGTGAAGTAGAGGGCAGTGTGGTACGGAGTGTCGTTATGATGGAACATCCATTTGTCTGCAATATTTGGTCTCACGCGAATAATCCGTTTTCTGAACCTTTCAAGGTTTTAACTTTTCAAACTTCAGACTTGCAGATTCGAGCCTAACTCAAAATTTAATGGCATAACGTTGTTCCGAATTCCGCTGTTTTACTTTGCGTGACTCATTGCCAAAACACAATTTCACTAATAGCAGTCAGAAAAATCATGCAGTTAACGAAAGGAGTTGAAATTCGCCCTGAGCTATGGAAGGGTACCGATACACGTGCAAGTGTTTGCAGTATCACTACTTCACTGCCACAGATCGCATATTCCATTTGAATTAGGCTTCAATTTGAGAATCCTTTTCATATTATTTTCTTCTTCTTCTTACCGGATCTACAGAAGGGGCATCTCCAAAAAGGAGGTTAGGCCTAGACATGCCAGTACTAAATGGGAACCCTAAAAGCCGCCATCATTAAACGTTAAAGGGTACCTAGCAAACTGACTTAATTTTCCCTCCTTTTGACGGTATATATTATCCCGACTGCAAAGCATTTGAGTCAACGACCGAGAATAATTTTACAGGTCAGATCAAATACATAATTTTAGATATTTTAGGCGGATTTTGTTCATAGTTTCCTTAAATCCGTGGTTCAAACAGGGTATATTTGTAAATAATGCTTGAAGGGTAATAGTCGCCAGAGACCCGCCTATTTGACAAGTTAACTATCGCAGTTGCATGAAAGAGTGTTTTAACGAAAGTCCCAAACAGTCATTTTGACCAAATCTTCGAGGTATAACTCTGTTTTCTTGTTCGCCTAGGTTGCTTTTACATATAGTATGTAAGAGAAAAGCATATCCACAAGTTTCCGTATTGATAGCAAAAGGGGGAGCAACTGTTTGTGGTGCATTGTAAAACGCATCCATGGATCTCACTGTCACCAGCGAGATTCGAAGCGCGACCTTCCGTACAACAGTCTTGTGTTCTAACCACTCGGCCATCCGGACAAGAAAGTATATTCATCATCATCAACGGTGCAACACCTGGTATCTGGGTTAGGCCTGCCTTGGTAAGGAACTCCAGACATCCCGGTTTTGCGCCGAGGTCCACCAATTCGATATCTCTGAAAGCTATCTGGTGTCCTGACCTACGCCATCGCTCCATATCAGGCAGGCTCTGCCTTGTCTTCTTTTTCTACCATAGATATTGCCCTTTTAGACTTTCCGGGCTGGATCATCTTCATCTATACGGATTAAGTGACCCGCCCACCGTAACCTATTTAGCTGGATTTTATCCACAACCTGACGGTCATGGTATCGGTCATAGACTTCGCCGTTATGTAGACTACGGAATCGTCCATCCTCATGTACGGGGCCAAACATTCTTCGGAGGATTCATCTCTCTAAGAACCCAAGTCTCCGAGGAATACATGAGGACTGGCAAGATCATTGTCTTGTACAGTTTTTTTAAGCTGAAGTAGGCTCCCAACAATCGTGCGTGGATTTCATCATCGTAGCTGTTATCGGTTGTGATTTTCGATGCTAGATAGGAGAAATTATCAACCGTCTCAAAGTTGTAGTCTCCTATCTTTATTCTTCCCGTTTGACCAGTGCGATTTGATGTTGTTGGTTGGTTGGTTTTCGGTGCTGACATTGCCACCATATACTTTGTCTTGTACACCACATATTTTGTTTTGCCTTCATTAATGTGCAGCCCAAGGTCTCGCGCCGTCTGCTCGATCTGGATGAAGGCAGTTTGTACGTCTCGAATCGCCCTTCCTATGATGTTGACATCGTCAGCATGGGAAAGTAGTTGGGTGGACTTAAAAAGGATCGTACCCCTCGCATCTACCTCAGCATCACGGATCACTTTTTCCAGGGCCAGATTAAAGAGGACGCATGATAGGGCATCCCTTTGTCGTAGACCGTTATTGATGTCGAATGGTCTTGGAGTGATCCTTCTACTTTTATTTGGCCTCGTACATTGGTCAGGGTCAGCCTAGTCAGTCTTATTAATTTTGTTGAGATACCGAAATCTCTCATGGCCGTGTGCAGTTTTACCCTGGCTATGTTATCATAGGCGGCTTTAACGTCGATGAGAAGATGGTGCAACTGATGTCCATATTCCAACAGTTTTTCCATCACTTCCCGCGCAGAGAAAATCTGATCTGTTGCTGATTTGCCTGGAGTGAAGCCTCTTTGGTATGGGCCAATGATGTTCTAGGCGAATGTTCATTTTGTCGGAAATCAGATTTCCCCCTTCTCTATCGGCAGGATGAACATTGAGGTTTGTAAGGCTGGTGCAGTTGCTTCCTGTACTTTTCGAGTTCACAGACCTGTTGGTTCTCCCAAGCTTCCTTTTTCCGTCTGTGAAGTCGCTTCTCTGCTTGACGGAGTTCGTGATAAGCCTCTGCGCGTGCCCGCGTCCTTCGAGAATGCAACATTACCCGGTATGCAGCATTTTTCCGGTCCGTTGTAAGCTTACATTCATCGTCAAACCAGCCGGTCCGACTCTTTTTGCAGCTGATGATAACGTTCTTCAGGTGATTGTGGAGATCATTTGTTGATGCTTCATCTTCAGGATCTCTGTTGACTGCGGTTATTGCGGCATCCATTTCCCTCTTATAGGTGTTGTGGAGGGCTGATTGTCAGTGGGGATTCTGGCTGGTGTTGTTATTCGAGCTCGGAAGACCATGCCAAAGAGATAGTGATACGAGTCTATATTGGCCCCCCTATATGTTCTGACATTCATCAAGGCTGAGAGGTGGCGGTGTTCGATCAACACGTGGTCAATTTGGTTGAAAGTGATACCATCTGGAGAGGCCTACGTTTGTTTGTGCACCGTTTTCCGTGTAAACCACCTAATTGAATAATCCGCAGTCCTTTATCATTTGTATTTTGATGTAAGCTATGGGAGCCATCGTATTCCCAGAATACGGGCCCTTTTCCTACTTGGCTGTTAAAATCCCCAAGTATGATTTTGGGACAGGCTTCGAGGCTTCGTTTTACTGCTTCGTAGAAGGTATCCTTCTCCGACTCTGCAGTCTCGTCTGTAGAGGCGTGAACGTTAATGAGGCTTATATTTCTAAATTTGCCTAAGAAGCGCAGAGTGCATAGCCGTTCGCTTATGTTTTCAAAGCGATAACAGCAGGTTTCATTTTTTGTCTGACTAAGAAACCTACTCCGAGCACATGGTTTACTGGATGGCGACTATAATATATGGTGTAGTGAATTTTCTCCAGGAAACCGGTCCCTGCCCAATGCATCTCCTGTAGCGCTGCTACATAAGCCGTATATTGGGACAGCGTATCGGCTAGCAGCTACATCTCTGTACAGAGAGCGCACGTTCCATGAGAAAATGCGCGAATCGTTATTCCTTTTCGTTACCGGGTTCGTCATTGTATTATCCGTATAGTCCGAGGCTCCTTCTGTGGCTTCGTAACATTGGTTTTTCATGTAAGTTTGTCAGCCCTACCCAACCCCCAACATGGAGGACCAGTTGGTACAATTTGTCCCGCTTTTTGGCGCGGGAAATTGGCCTTCATCCTTCTCCGTTTGCAGCTTTTCGTTAAGAAAGAGCTCCCAGCGGTCACCACGTGGAGGTGGAGATAGGGTTTGGTAGTAGAACTGTTGTTGTTGGTTCAGTAGGCGTTTCCCAGGTTTTATGCTCCACCGTGGGTAGCAATCTACGTTTCGTCCTAGGACCTTACTACCCTTTGACCACCATATTATGCAACTTTATCTGCGATAACGTGTTGCTCTGCAATCTTGCTGTAGCGATGAAATACATGGTCAAAATATCAGTTCCTTATTTTCTATTGAAATTCATGACGAAGATGATTTTGGTGTAGGATCGACTTTTTAATTTAATTGCTTGCTCTGCTAATATTGGTGGTTCCGCGCGGATAATTCATAGGTGGATGCTTCGTTGCTTTCGCCCTACTCCAAAAATGCAAAATCCAGTTTCAATTAGAACTCCCAATAGTGCCTATAGATTATTCGTCAATATCCTTCTCCAAATTTTTATTTCAAATCAATAAGACCAGAAATTACTAGCCGTCCCTCATAGTAATAAAATCTGTTCTCCTACTTCCCAGTTCCCGATTTCCGGAGCTACTAATATGTATAATATCGTAGCCATAAAGTCGCAGTAGACCGTAATTTACCTCTCGTCCTCATTATATTAATATCAAATTAATAACTACCAAGGGGGGTCAAATTCACTTTTTATGAAATATTGCCAGAGCTACGAAAATTCATGTATGCTCTACGCATAAATCGACTCACGTGTACGGGTATATGGGTAGTAAAGCTTCCCCGTAGACTTCTAATTTGCTTGTCCGTTTATTTGTTCGTTTGCGCCTGGAACTCCTCGGGTTGCTAGTTCTGATGCTTCCGCTTATGCAAATCCATTGTATACTAAAATCTTGCTTACGCAGATTGTTGCTTACTCCTGCGATTTGTTCAGGGTAGTCAGGGTGTGCCCGGAGAGTAGGTAAATTGATTATAGGTTTGATTTGCTTAGAATCAAATTTCCAACCCTTAGTTTCTGGCCATCGCATCCCTGGACGATAATATGCATTTGGTTATGAAACCGACAGAAGCATTTTGGAAGTTTCTATGATATAGTGCTGGTCAATACACATTGATTCTTATGCCTGCTCCGCATCCAATATTAAAGATATTTGTACTTTCACATGGCCACAGTTGCCGATGAGATGGGGTAAGCCTGATATTTGCTATGATATGAGTATAAGGGGTAAACTATCAGCTTTGACGTTCAAGGCTGTCGAATTGTAGAGTATCTACGAGTAAACTGCGCACCATTTGCTTAAACTCTTCTTTATATATTTTGATAAACCTTTTGTGATATCAAAATGAAAAATTAGTTTATTCTTCCAATAGTCATATGAATCTAGGCACGTATATTCTATTAAAATGGTAAATGTAGTCCCCTTGCAATTATCTCGTTTTCAGAAAAACGTTTTTTGTAGAGTGTCACCTACTTATACTTTTCTAAAATGACAGTAAAGAATATATTTCAGGTTACATTTATTCTTTTCGATCAAACGCGAATTTCTTTAACGATTTCGTACATTTCACAAGTAACTTCGTGATTTCTTTTTCTCAGCCAAGAACTCAAAATTTTATTCAAAGCTCTTTTTGTTTTTGAATCACTGAACTGTCTCTCAAATTTCAATTACGACCATTGGAGAGACTATGTTAAAAATCCTCAGTAAAGGAGTCAAGTTATCAGAGACTCTATTTCTTTAAATTTTACTCGTAGACTGTTCTCATATGTAAACATATAGCACATGAATATTGAAAAAAGCTAAGAATAGTTTTCATTTCGTATCGCTTTTTGCTGATGCTAATAATTTAAAAAAATATCATTATAAACGGCGTATTAAGCAGGACCTCCAGACATCCCGGTTTTGAGCCGGGGTTCGATAACCCTAATATTTGCTTGGGGTTCTCACCTATGCCATCGCTCAGCAGTCTGGGACAGAGTCTGCCACGTCTCATCTTTCTGTCATAGATATTGCCTATACGGATTAAGCGATCCGCCTATTGTAGCCTATTGACACTGATTATATCCACGATCAAACCGTCGTAACATCGCTCAGAATTTGCATCCCTATACAGACTACACAAACGTCCATCCTCTTACAGAGGGACAGAAATTCATTCCTCCCAGCATTTTTTTCTTGGACGCTGCAAAAAGTTCGTTACTTTTCTTATTGAGAACTGAAGTCTCTGAGGAATACATGAGGACTGGCAAGATTCTTGTCTTGTACAGTAAAAGCTTTGAACCCATATAATGAGATGTTTAGAGCGGAACAGTCTTTTTGTAAGGCTCTGGAGGCTGCTAACAACCGTCCACAGAGTTCGTGCTTCCAGCTGTTATCGGTTATGATTTTCGACCCAATGTATGAAAAATTATGAATGGTTTCAAAGTTGTATTCCCCAATATCTATTGTTCCTGTTATGGTTGATCAGTGCTATTTAAATTTGTTTTTTCGTTCGTTTTTGGTGTTGGCGTTGCCAACATTATCTTTCCTCCATTAAAGGTGAAGTCAGTTTCTGACTTCCGATTCTGTCACTACCATCAGCATCTTAAAAACGATAGCGTTCCTGGCAATTACATTAGCATCACGGGTTACTTTTTCATGTTACTAAATATAATGAGAGTGAACTGGTATAGGTAAATCTAGATAGATCTAGATAGATAGATTGCTAGATTGCTTAGTCACTTCGGATGAATCGATGTTAGGCAACTATGAAGGCTTTGCACTATCAAATACAACTTTGTGTGTTAGAAGCGTGCATAGTTGTTGAGTGGCATGAGGTGGAGTTCAAAGTTGCACGAATTAGATGCAAAGCCGACACCAATGAAATCAACCTTAGATGGGAGACTGCTATCACTACGAATAATTTGCACTAGTAGTAATAGTACTGGTAACTCCATGAATTACGTTTTTTGAACACCGCCCGTTCCGATTATTTTGTTTCTTTCGTCTGAGATCTGAGATATTCCCAAATGATTAAGAAAAGGGATAATTGTCAAGGAATAAGGATGGGAGAGTACGACTTTGAGACCGTTGATAATTTCTCCTATCTAGGGTCGAAAATCACAAATTTAGGCCCCCTACATGAGGATAGACGATTCCGTAGCCTACACAATGACGAAATCTATGAGCGATACCATGACCGTCCGGTTGTGGATAAAATTCGGCTCAATAGGTTACGGTGGGCGAGTCACTTAATCCGTATGAATGAGGATGATCCCACCCGGAAAGTCTATAAGGGCAATATCTATGGTAGAAAAAGAAGACGAGGCAGACCCTGCCTAAGATGGAGCGATGGCGTAGGTCAGGACGCCAAGCAGCTTTTAGAGATATCGAATTGGTGGACCTCGGCGCAAAACCGGGATGTGTAGAGTTCCTTATTAAGGCAGGCTTAGACCGGAAACCGGTTGTTGCGCCGTTGATGATGATGATGATAATTGTGAAGATTCCGAAGAAGAGCACATGTCCTGAATGCGGCTACTGGGACGATATTGGTCTGGTTCATGATGTCTCGAAGATATTAGTAAAATTAATCAATCACTACCTCAAAATTTACATTTTAGATGATTACCGTATACCCTTCGGCTTAGTGCGGAGCAGTGTGCTGAGGAGAAGCATTCGGTGTACTGCTCACAAGTGGGGTCGGCTCGTCGTGATTGGTTGCGCCGTTTTGTTCAATCAAAGGCCTGATATGGTTGCAATCGCAAGGTTTTCAAATCACCCATCCAGTGTATCACACCAACGTTGATGACCCATCTTGGCGAATTTTACTTTGCAGATCGTAGGAAAGCAATTTAACTCAGCGCATGAATACTCTCAAAGTCCAGAAATGCAATGTAAAGAAGGCGATGTTTCTCCATGAGTAACCGCGGAGCGAGTATTGTGTCAGTAGTTCCGCAGATCTTGACAAACCCCGCCTGACTGACGGTTTTTTGAAGGATGCTGCAAGTACGATTGTGAAGAGTGCGTTCAAAAACCTTCGTGGTCTGGGACACCAACAGGATCGGAAGGGTAATTTGAATATTCTGTTGTTGCGATTTGTTGCCAGTCAGATGGTATTCTATTTTGCTCAATCACCCCATTTGAAGAAAGCACTAACCCAAAGTGTTCAGTTACACTCTTCGCTTCCAGAGACCAGATGCAATGTCGTCAGATCCTGTTTGCTTCCTCAATTTCATTCGTTTTGTTGCTTCCTGCAATTCAGTGCCGCTGGCAGTTGCTCCAAATGTAGGCGATGCTTGTGGAAGTGGAGGATGAATAAATTCTCCGCTGAAATCTACTAACCAAAGTACCGTTGTTATCATTAATGCAACAAAAATGTTCGATGTGCTGTATGCGCTAGTGTCGGCTTTTGGCAAATCGATACAAGTCTCGCGCCATTCCGAATATCCAATTTATCGTAAAGATCTTAGTACGCTATTATCAGAACCATATATGTGGATGCTAAATTTGATGTGCTGTATCGAGGCAGAATCTTCGAGGAATTCGAAGTCGAAAGCAAAGTTCTCATTTCATCGACAAAGGGCGATCTCCTGATCCTTAAAACATCTTGACCAAGCTGATGACATATATGATATTTGCCCTCTCACCGTGGTATGGACCTTTGGGGAATCGCTCTGAACTCGGATGAAGGGGCTTAAGATAGATATTGATAAAAACAGTGTTCTGACTGGTTATTGTACTTTTTGCTATTTTCATCAAAGGGAAGGTTTCTAACAATTTGTGCATCTAGATAGGATCTAGAAAACAACTATTTCAATCCCAACATTAAGTAGAAACTGTCCAGCGCCAATATTTCATCCATGTGCTATTCGAACTGTTCAGAAAAATGAATGAGTACAAAAATTTGCAAAAACATCGAATTATCTTTTGATGAGTAAGCCATTGTCCGCGTAAGTTGACCACTAGAGACGATATAATGAAAAGGGTGCCAATTTTTAAATCTCTCAAGGAACTAAAGAATATATAGGATACAGATATGAAGAGTCTAGGGGGAATATACAGCAGAACGCAAACATCGACTATTACTATGACCGTGCAGGCAGATAGCGATGTGGAGAGATGTGGAGGGGGGGATATCATCTGGGGAAGAACTGCGATAGGAACACTCAGCCTCTGTGCAGGGAAGTCAAGAATCATTCTAGGTAGTCGAGTTAGTAGAGGACCAGCCTGTCGATCTCGCTACCCCAGCTTCGAATCTCGTTTCGTCACAGATATTTTCATTCGCCTTTCAATTTTTCCACTGGTAAAGGCTTACCACTTGCACAGCATTAAATGTGATGATCCCACCCGGAAAGTCTATAAGGGCAATATCTATGGTAGAATAAGAAGACGAGGCAGACCCTGCCTAAGATGGAGCGATGGCGTAGGTCAGGACGCCAGACAGCTTTTAGGGATATCGAATTGGTGGACCTCGGCGCAAAACCGGGATGTCTGGAGCTCCTTATTAAGGCAGGCATAGACCGGATACCGGTTGCTGCGCCGTTGATAATGATGATGATGATAATAAAATTCCAGTAAGCCTCATTGAAAATTATTTTGGGAAAAAGTAATATGTGTCCTATATTCCACAAAGGGGTACAGGGGAAGCCATATATATATAAGAAAAATAAATTTAAACCCCTCCCTACTGAGGACCTGATATCACAAAGTTTCTATACAAGAAGGAAATGATGTCGCTATTATCTGCAAGCAATACAAGAATCCCCGTTAAGGAGTTTGGAAAATGAATTTAAATGGAAGGCGTTGACTGTGGAAATTGGTTAAGACCGATGGTATCTACATTTGTATATTGTACGCATTGCAAGAGTATTGTATGTAAATATGCTAGGCAGACTAGTACAACCCGAAGGTTATTGCCGGCGATTTCATTGCTGTCCAGGCAGGAATTGTAAACATATGTAGTCACGTGTAGAGAGGTAGGCTTGCGCTAGTAAGTGGCTTGTGGGTCAAGTATCTATAATGGCGTGTCAGCACAGAGTGTACGCATAATGATCAGGTGATATATTTCACGATTTCTAGGTGATTCAGAGCAATAAATCTTAATCTAAAGAAAAACAAATACAGACTAGTCAGCGAAATCACTTAAAGAGGACAGATTGCTGCGGAATACTAAGTTTACTGTTAAGGCGTAGCGGATATCCCAACGAATATGCCAAGCTTTTGATTCCTCAATGACACGAAGAACAATCGCCACTATTGGTTTCGGCGGCTATAGAGAGCGTCTGCAGGGCAAAACATGAAGTCAATATTAAAGAAACACGTCACAGTATGACCAACGACTCCTCGAGTATAAATACACGTAATTTGTCAAAGACGAAGTCCTGGGCGTAGTCAAGAGAGTCCGAAAAAGCTTTGTCCTCGATGATTGACGATTAGAATAGAACCAAATCCTCCTAATGTTTACCGCCTGTCGAAGTAAATGATGAAATTACCAAAAATTGTGTTGATTCTGAAACCAGGTAAGCCGATGAATGAGTCTTTCAAATACAATAAGCACACTAATTGGTAACGGTGGTAATTTGCCATACCAACGGTTTGGCTTCGGAAAGGCTCGGTCCGCTGTTGGCTAAAATGCTCTAGGAGGAAAGCATTTAGTAATAAAAATCGTTGTTACGACAGGACCTTGAAGCGTGTTAGAGCACTTCATTCGAGACCGTAATGAAATTTTCCAGAATTTACGCTTTAGGAGGCAATGTGGTCAGCATTGCGTTCGTCCGTGATTGTTATTCTAATTTGACTTAGGTACTCATTCAAAGCTGAATTGACTGGTATCCGACACCCACTCACAATACAAGTTCCTCTGCGACCGGTGAGTTTCGAACCGCGATCTTCTACTACGTTAGCATAGTACTGTATCCACTGAGCCATTCGGCTTTGGAAAGCCTAAGGCGAGGAGAAATATTGCCCACTGATGACACTTGACATTGAAAATGCGGTTAGGGCTGCATCAGGAGCTATTTGTTAAATAGAAGCAACGGCTATGTGTTCGATAGAATCTTTGACTATTTCCAATAGCGAAAGGAGTTCTACGACAAAAAGAAGAATGTATCCAGTATAACGACAGACTTTTCTCAGTGGTCTGTTAATATATCACAACATAACCTATAATGACGTCTTATGGCTCTCAGCGCCATTACAGTCGTGTTCATTGATGACTCCGGAGGGGTGATTATTTTCCACCCTCGGATGAAGAGGAAATTTATGCGAGCAAGACTGTCTGGACGATAGAGACTTGGCTTGAAAATTTCGAGCTCGAAGTTGCTGAACGGAAAACTGAGATGGTGCAGCAGAATTAATTTTGCTTGCTATCAGCCATCACTGAGATATCTGGAAGTCATTTTCGATTCGAAGCTGAGCTTAAAACCACATTTAAATCGTATTGAGGAGGAAGTAGCTACTATCAGTTCAATGGTATGTACTTAATGTAGATGGTCTATACCGCAACCGAAGGCCATATCGAGACTAGATTTGACATAATTCTTGAGTGGGGACGGAAGGAAGTACCTCTGAACACTTCGTTTGGATGTATCACCCAATTGTCCTACATGCGAAGGTATAGCCGAAGATGCAGAATACGTTCTTACCACCTTTTCAAAATTTCAGCCGGAGAGGATTTTCGAAATTGTACTTGGATCCGGTTTAATGGTGGAAAATCGAGCGAGCTACATGGCGGGACCGAATGCATTTGGAAATACGTATTAACTGGAATATATTTTGGGGACCTAAATCTGAACTTAATAGATTCGAACTTGCGAGGCTTAGGGGTACGAAAGGAAGGGAAACAGGGTTATTGGCATTGGATTTCTAGTCGCTCTTTGACAAGCTTCCTTTCGAAATCTACTCGAATCAATTTAAACCTTTTCATTGCCACACTTAAAATAGTACCTGGCCAATTGTTATGACAAAATAAATAGGTCGTCATGGTTTCCTTTTAATTACTAATTGTACATAGCAGGGAACAGCGAATGTTAATCAAGAAATACTTGAGAGTTATTAAGCATGAATTAATGAATGAATGTAGTATTCTTCAGGTTATCCTCTTGTTGGGTAAATTCCACAACTAAACTCAGTGGATATGTAAAAGAATCGCACACTATACAGTGAAGAATTCAGAAAGTCGTTCTCCTTCACTATCTAACGACTACTGCTAGTCAATACGCCAACGATTTGCAGAACTCCTGAGTCTCGACGGAAGCATTTCCGTCCGTTGGCCAAAGGGTATGGTTAACGAGGGTGTAGTCTTTAATTCTCGCTTACTCTCCGGTAGGTTTGCGTGCTAGGGTTTGACCAACTTATTCTGTTCAGCGGGTAGAGTAAAATCGAAAGTGGACTGTAATGCTTCGCAGGAGTTCCAGACTTATACAGAAGTGAGGATTTGCTGGTATGGTACCGCATGTGGGAGTCGAACTTTCATTTTATCTTGATATCATTAATAGATTTCGTAGTATAATATACATTGTTAATTGATTATCGGCAATTATTTTGCTTGTAATATACTTAAAGCTCATTTCTTACTTTCAGATGGAGCGCAGAGCGTAGCACTGCATAACATCTCCACATGACTGCAGGAAAAAGGACTGTATGCGACGTCAATAAATCTCACGAAAGGAACCATGCAGTCCTCTGTTCGGAAGGGGTGAAAAGAATTCCGTTCCGGCAATATACAAAACAAACACCAAACGAAGGTTTTCACAAGTGCTTTAGTGATTTATGCAATATCTACGTAAAAATCGAATTGTTATTTATAAAAAGTATATATTAAAGTGTTTTTCTCTGCAACGCCCGTGTGTAAATATTCGATGTAGTGTTTTATATCTATATATATGTTATCGTGCGTTTTATTGTTATTGTTTGAATATATATAATCTCGCAATAATTTCAAGTTAGATTCGAAGATGCATATCCGTTTCAAAATCAAATTATATTAGTAGTGTCTTATCAATATAAATGTGCCGCCAAAATCCAGTAACGTGTGATAATTCGCTCAATCAGTCTTGTCGCAATGCAACCTACTACGCCTATGAAAATGAAGCGCTTTAATTGTGGATGAAAATCGTTCGCACGAAATTTAAATATCATATTTAAATTTAATAAGAAATAATTCCTTTAAAATAGATCTAATAGAAAATAATCTGGAAAAATCAGAGGCTTCAGGAAAAAAAGCTTTACTAGTTGTTTAATTGATAAATAATTAATAACCAATTATGATCGTATTTATTACTTAACGTAGCGTTTAGTGTATATCAATCAACCCTAGAAAAGTATCTTTCTATCTTTTCTTTAAATTCTATCTTGCACTCCCTGTTGCTATCCTTAAAAATATCTCTCTTTCCCTTTTCGTACGAAATCGGGGTCGAAGCATATTGCATATTGTTTGCGAATTGTGGTAAACATACTCCTCCAAGATGCCGGTCCGACGCGGTCATGTCGCCCCAAAGACGACACTCATCGAAACCATCATCAAAAAATTCGACACGCATAGTAAGTAATACTTCATTTCAATTTTACAACTATTAACTTTTATATTTCTTTTATTTAAATAAAAACGTACTCCTAAGAAAAGGAAAACCCTCGGTTAATATCAAACACCTAAAATTTTTATTTGTTCTAAATAAAACCTTCGGATGTACTTTTGACTCACTCTAAATCGTTCCTTCTAGTGTGTCGAAACGTTAGGAATACAAAAAAATGTATTTGAACAAGTTAGGTTTGATATAAAATATGTGCTGTCGATTAATTTAAAATTAACTAGTCGAAATAACCTCTACAACTTTAATTGAATCATTGTGTTTCGGAAAGCAGAGGAGTTCATAGATAATCGAGATAAGATTGATTATGGCTCATCTGTCATCGATAGTTATTTCTTTCCTTTTTAGACTCTCGATCTGATCAACATAACGCAGTGCTTCTACTCTGCTGGCCCTGAAACACTAATATACCTCTTGCAAACTATTATTATAATTTTCTTCCCGGTGTGGCAGTTATTCTCTTTTGTGGGTTTCGTGAATTTTTCTTATAGAGGCGGAAATCTTTGAAATTCTGACACCTTGGTTAAAGTGGCCGGATGGGATCCAATCATCCAATCCCTCCGCCACCAATGATAGTTGAACCGCGACCTTCTGCTGACACAGTCTTGTGGTTTGACCCAGACATGTCTTTATATTTACAATTACTATTTCCTATATTAATCTTTTTAAAACTTCACAGGTTCAACAAGTTCTACTCAATCTTTTATATGACACTCTTCCTTCCTTTTGACTCTAGTCTAAAAGTTGACTCAAAATGTCAAAATATTTTTTTTTATGTCACACCATAATTGCGTGCGTTCGCCACGCAAATTCCTTGTTCCGCCATAGTACTCCACTTCCAGCTGAAAGTAAGGGGAGTTTCAGTGTGGAATCAGACGCATGGCTCCCTCATCTCAGCTGTCGTAAGTCAAAATGGACACGTCGCATGCCTCCTCTTCCTGGTTGCAGTTTCCTGCGCGAAAAAACTGTCTAGCCGAGCCAGGTAGACCCTCATGCGTGTGCTGCCGCCGATGAGGCTAAAATGGTGTGGACCTCACTCGAGGAGCCAGAAGGTGTGTACTGACGAGAATGTGACTTTAATGAAATGCAACATTTCCTGTTTTTTTCACGTCTTAGCAACCCTAAGGTTTACCCATTTACTGATTTCAATTTTTTAATCCCCATTCCGACATATACTTTTCTCGAAAATTTAATATTTGAAATGAGTTAATTTATCAACCTTATAATTGGTAACTTTCCTTTAAATCCGAAAATATTATACATTTCTATTTAAAAAAAATCAATTTTTACATAATATAATGCATATGTATTTATATAATAAACAACGGTCGGTTGTTGCTATTATTGCATGTAAGCGTAACGTTTGGTCCTGGTTGCGGTAAATGTATAATACATGCATTCCAAAAAAATGCAGAAAAAAATTACGCTTATTTGCTTCTGCTATTACCGACCGGGAATTTCAACCTTAAGGCCGGGGTCAGTAAAAGCTAGAATTAGCGGAATCTGGACCGGCTGATGAGGTCGGATATTTACCAGCAGAACTGGGCGGGGGATCATTTTGCTGGAGAGAATTGTCGGAACAAAAGTGAATATCAGTGAAACGCTTTAGACAATTTTACGAATATTCCTTATAAAAACTTTATGCTATTTGAGTTTGAATAAATTGCGATAATTTAGGAATGGCTGATGAGTGAAATCCAACAGGTTACCAATTGGCATTCCTTGTTTCAAGCCGCTGGGTACCTACCGCGCTTCTATCTTTTTAATGCAATTAATGCCGATTTCGAAGTTAATTAGAAGATTTAGATGATAATTCTATGGGTTAAATCTGCTCATCGTGACTCCTGTGATGGGGAAATTCCGCGAGGGAGTCGAGACGCTTTTCACAATCCATTAGGCAATGTCTTATAGTGAAAATAATTATCCGGTTATACAGAGTTGTGAGGAAGTGTCACCAGGTGCAGCGTCAAATATTATAACAAGGCTACCATCAATTTGGTCTTCAACGCCTGTGGAAGCGGGTAAACTCGTTCTCACCCCCTCTCCTGGGTGGAGTGGTCAATTCGAAGAAAAAAATGCTTATTTAAAAAATTTTCGCACAAGTAGTAGTTTTCGAGTTATTCATGTTCAAACACGACGATTTTCTTCAAAAAAAAGGGCATGTTTTTCAACGGTTTTTCGCAAATAATTAGAAAACCATACATTTCACATAGAAATGATTGACCTTTAACATGAAGCCAGTCTGGAAAAATAGTAACGGAGCTATGACCAAAATAATGTAATACCTGAATAGAAAAATTAATAAAAGCAAAACGTGGTTTTCTCATTTAAGTTTAAGCTCTCTCAATAAATTCTGAATTTGGTGGACATAGAATGCGTAGTTTCGGAAAAAAAGTGTGATTCACCCCACAAACTTCATGCAGAGCAAAGTGGCATTGCGGGTGCCTTCGGCGGTAATCCATACAGCATGCTCAGCAGGTTGGGCGGGTAACTCCCAAAGTCCACGTCTCCGCTCCGTCACCGGAAATTGCACTGTCTGGATGCACTGTTGGGATTCGTTGAGTTATATGATAAAACTCCGCTGGTTCCTAGTGTATGTTGTATCGCCATGCCGTCGCAACCGACTATAGACAGAATTTCAACTACGGGTGATTCACTAGGGATGGCATACTTCCGGTAAACCCTCTGCACTTTATTTTTCATTCGTCTGCTGGCACTACCAGAGATGATTTAAATCAGCCTAGCAATGTTCTTCCTTAGTGAGTCCTGTCGCCGTTCCAAACGAATCTTCCATGGTGGATCTCTCCAGTCACTCAAACCAGTAACGCGAAAGTGAATCTTCTGACCGTGCAATCTAACAGTCTCAACTGCACCACAATACACAAGTGATTGTAGTTGCAGCAGCGACATATCAACGTACAGTGGAGATGCAGTGACTTCAGCTGAACAGTAGAGGAAAGTGCTCCGGCGAGTACTGAAACTGTTCGCTGAAGTGCGGCGTAGTTTTATTGTCACCTCTGCCCCCATCGACTTTTGATCTCCAGTTTCCGAGATGACCTCGAGTCGAACACGCTTCCTGATCACGACCGTGTCGTTGAGAGTAATGCGCTTTATTACTCTACTAATTGACGACCCGCTGCACAATTGCGTGAGCATATCTCAGTTACAACAATAGGCGGTAAGATGTGGTCCCTGTCCCCGCTGCGTTTGGTGGTAGGAGTGGATGATAAAGAGGTTCATTTCCTCAATCCACTTCTTCCGCTGCCTAAGCAAACCTGCTGAAATGGGCGCCACAGCTTGTGTGGAAACAGCTATGCCACACGGGACCGTGCTCCTGGTCATCAAGCCGCTCCACGATTAGCGGTTTCGACGCCGTGATATTCATTACTGGAGCCCGACCCCCGCCGGTTATCTGTACCGGAACTCAAATTCCTCCTTCCCCACATTTTTGAATTTGCATTCTATGCCTAACTGTCAGGTGTGGTATTAACTTTCTCCATGAGTAGTCTGTAAGATTGGAAAGTTCCTGTACTTTCTTCACCTACCCCCTGATTCGCTGCGATTGATTGCGTACCGCCAGTCAGACTGAAACTATCTAACCCCCACCTTTCACAATTTTGCTTGGCATCGACTACGGCGACTTTTGTTTATATCTTCCATCGTGGATCTTCCCTCTAGAGCGCCGTACTCGGGTCCGCAGTCTTACGGCTCCATGTGTGCGATCAAGCTCTCCCCCATTTTCCTGAGACAGGCTAGCAAAGGCGCAAGCAAGCGTATACCAATAGAACCCCTTAATGTAGCTTCAATATTTCCCATTCCCACCCTCAATTTCGCCATCTTTTTAATTTTTTGGGATAACTTCCCCTGTTGGTCATCCCCGGCTACTAAGCATGGTCGTTTGATCATCGCCACTGATATTCAGTTTACAGGTGGCTGGTCCTAATTGGGACATGGGCGCAGGAGTCAAATCTCCTAGGTAACTCGGCCACGTTTTTTTCATGGTTGACGGGTGGTGACGGCTTGAGCTTCCGCACTGCGTCCTTGAGCAGGTTCGGTAGAATATTGAATACAATGTTTTTCGGCAGTCCAAGGTTCTCCCCGTGTACCAGCTCCTCAAAACTTGCAGCAAATTTTTCACGGTTAGGTGCCCGAAAGCCAACTAGAACGAGCGGTAACGTTTGCGACAAAGAAGCGCCGTTTTGGGCGGATTTCAGGATCATGTGCTACCATTCAAGCATGCCATTGGACTTGGGGGTTGGTAAGTTTGCCCAACTCCGAGAAAAATGAGGTGTCGAACTGCATTCCCTGTTCGGTGATTATAGTTGCCAGCACACCGAAGTGTGGAATTCACTCTCGACAGAGGGCTCCGGTCTAACACTGTGCAGAAATGTGTTTCGGAGGCATCACTTCAATCCACCATGTGAACCTATCGATGGTTGTGGGGCAATACCTGAAACTGTGCGAGTCACATAAAAAGCCAAGTAAATCGAGATTAATTGGGTAGAAACGCTTGGTGGAAAGAGGAAACATACCTACCTCTTTCCTCCAATGTTTTACATTCTTGCACTTCTGTCATGCGATACACTGTCTGGTCGAAGAATTAATTTTCTTGTTCATGGACGGCCAGAAATGTTTTGCAATAACTAACCCAATCGTCCTCCGGATAGCCAGGTGCGCTAGATCATGACCGGCGTGAACTACTTCCTTGCGGAAATCGCCCGGAATATGTGGCCTTCGTTCCTTGTCCAAGGTGTAGTACTACATCTAGATATTAAGCTGAAAAAAGAAAACCGCCTAAATGTGCATTTGGAGTGTTACCTAAAGCTCTGAAGAAATGCACCTCCGCAATTATCGGAAAATCGGCGATGGCGGCGATCTTGACCTTTGCATCATTTAGCAAATTGTCGACAGTTACATTATTCTTTCCGAACACTGGCGGATACAGCTCAGGTGCCGGAGTTGGCGAGAGAACGTTTTGTTGGGCTTCTGATTCAAAGCAAAGGTGACTGTCATTGTGAACGGTCTGCCTTCAAGGGAATGTTACAAATACTTTCCGACCTTTAAATTGAGCATCTTCAACGCTTTATGTAAATTTTGCAGAACTAATATCGTATCTGAAATGACAACTCCAATTACTTAGAATTTATATAGTCTTCTTGTATCAATCATGTCGTCCGCCAAGGAACCATTGTTCTTCCTTGAGAAGCAGAATATTGATTAGCACTTGGGCAGTGGAAATATGGTGATCCTACAGTAATTTTTCCGAGATTCTCTGCGGAGTATACTTTTAATCAGATCAGGTAAATTGCCATTAAGTTATACTTCAGTGCAAGGTTTTGAAGGAGAATATTGCAGACAAAATTATGGTGTACTCGCTATTATTCAACATCCTATAAGTAGATGTTACGAGTTGGATGGTCTTCTCTTTACAATTGCCTAAGCTACAAGGCTTCGATGTCAATGCCTGGTAAAAACAAATTTTTAATATGACTTCCGTTAATGGGTTTTATTTTCCCATGTCAACTTTCTTGCGGAGTAAAGTTGGGAGGAGAAGCAATAGGGATTACTAGTTTTTCGGAAGCTTTATTGCGCATATTGTTGTTCGCAGGAACTACTCTTACCCGTCTGCTAGCGAACATATACTCTGCAAAGAAAGTACTTCTTTTTTCATTCCATCACTGTTGCTTAATAAGTAAGCAAGCATATTAATAATATGGTTTTATTTATTCACTAGGAAATTAACGACCGGTATTTTAATATTGACTTATTTAATAGAAAACTAACAATCGCTCTCATAGCGGGATCTATATCGACTGCCAAGAGTCCCGCTTCCTAACCGGCCTCGTAGTCATCTACACTTTTTCCGGTTGTTGGTTTGTTGGACAGGTACGCTGCAAATTTACTTATTTGCTGGCATAACCTGGAGGTGCGCCCATTGCTCATCACAGATAGGGCTATGGAGCGGGTATTTAGTATCGCTCGGTAACCGCACTCCGCCCCGTGCTGAAAACGAGGGGTTTTGGAGATCCGCGGTGAAACGTACGCAGTGCTCCTATTTACTTCCAGTGTCGTCTACCTCCTGGAAGAAAGGCTTCTGTCTGTTCGGATAGATAGTCTTGGGTCTGCTAAAGTGGCCTAGAAAGTTCACCTACTGTTGGAGAAATCTCCACTTCTTAACATTAAGAACTAGGTAATTGTGCACCAGGTGTGATGTGTCAAATGCTCAGACTTGGTGGAAGAGGCATTCCGCAGGCCAAAAGTTATCCATGTGGACTCGTTCGAAGTTATGCAAATTGCTGTCTTTGGAATATCTTCGGAAACTACAGGGATCTGGTGGTAAGCCTTGGCGTGATCTAAGATTGGAAAACACGACAATCGCCTAGTAATGGGCAAAGCCTTGGTTGTGTGGAATGGGTATCGGTCCGGAATCGTCTGAGCACTCAACCGTCTATAATCTCTACAAGGTCACCATTTCCCATTAGGCTTGAGGGGCAGATGGTATGGATGAACAACTACTGGACAGCCTACTTATATATTCTGCTTGATTAATTCGTTGAATTTTTTCTCCGTAACCGCTTAACAACACTTTTGAAAAGATTGGGGATACTGGTGGCACCCCCAAATGAAGTGTTCCGAAAGGTCCGATGTCAATCAAACCTTACATCTAGTTGCCTGTAGCCGGGGCGTAGAGTTTCCTACCGCTATTTGCAGCTGCACAACACTATAATAACTAAACAGTGAAGAAAATATTTTGCTAGACGTCTTAATAAATTTTAATTTCTAACCTTCTATCGAAAATTTCCGCACCGCCATAATGCGTCTGAGGTGTCTTAAAATACTACAATGCACTACAAATTGGATCTACATCTTTAGCTAGCAAGCTCCTTCTGATTACTAGACTCATAAAGTGAATTACAGACAGAGTATTCGAGTCGCTCTTTTATTTAGTCTGGTTTGTGGTTGAATCCACACCGACCTCAAACGAAGCTTCATAACAGACTTGTTGCCTAGTTGGGAGGGCAACTCATTTATTTTTCATTGTTATTTGGTACTGATTAAGAAAGCTCTGTTCCAGAACATGATTTTGTTCCGGGAAACGGGTGATGAACGCGTCGTGGAGCCGATGTCTAAATCTGAGATGCGGTATAAGGCGCAGACGCTAAATTTATTCAGTTGGTACGCCCAAATCACGCCTACGTCTTCCGTCCTTGATGGCATAATCGCCAAAATGTCAGAAGACGAAGAGCCACTTGGATATTGTCTTCGAGTCTCTTTTGATGAATATTCAAAAGCAATACCACATGACTATCTTCAAAGATGGAGCGGAGCGGCTGAAATATGGTGTAACGTCACTGTAATTCGGATTTGAAAGCTTTCTTCCTCGGAAAGGAATAGTGAGTAGGGAAAGATAAACACAAATGGCAACGTTTTGCTTGTCCGCGCATGGGACATATCGTTATTGGCAATTTTTACCATCGCCTGGTCGAGGGGCCTGGAAGAAGGGATTGTTCTACAAAATTATAAATCTCCGACTGTCAACTTTACATAACATCTGAAAATACTAAATGACAAGTTAGCCGTTCCGAATAAATTTAAAAATAAAAAAAAAATTATTCAGATTGTACTTTAGAATGTTACTTTGGGTAGCCGTTTAATAGCCAAAAATTTCAAACGCTAAAAAGGAATTTGCAAATACGGTTTCAGCCTGTAGGAGTTATAAAACGGATTTTTAACATTTCATAATATATGGTTATTCTGAGAAAGCAGAAAATAGAGTGGTATCCGTTACTAAAAAGGAAACCAAAAATAAAATTTACATATGATATACGTAACTTCATGAACCACGTAGCAGTATAAAGAATTAATGCATATACCTGAATATATATGTGTAATGACACAGACTACTGTTGTTGAAAAATGTCATATTATGGCATATCTTTCAACTGAGACAATACGATGCTATGAAAACTTTCGCACATGGTAATAGTACTTCCTCATGCCACCATAAAACAAGATTTATTTCATAGACTACACAAGCAAAGCCTCTAGGATTCTTAACGCAGGTGATATATTCACACATCCTTTTTATATAATATATATATACACAAAATGTCAGTTGAACAGCGTACATCTTTTCATCCAGATTTTTTAAACAAGATATGCCTAACCCATATGTGAGCTAGAATATTTCATCCTTATCCTCACCAGCTTGAAGTCGGATTGCGTCGTAGTTTCTGCTTACGAGTGCACTTTCCGTATGTATTCACCCGGTTTGACTCTGCAGAAGTGTTATCCGCTTTCTACTTTAGACACTGTTATGAACAGTCAAGTACTTTTATTTCATAAAAGTGTAATCCTAAGAGTCAGGTATACAAATTAAAACAGCGTTGAGCACTCCAAGTTTGTTTTGTGAAGTGAATGCTCCTGAATCACTAATATGAGGAGGGTTTATGAGCGTATAATTTTGACATTTAACTACCTTAGAAAAGCTTATTATTGACAAAACGCAGGGCTTATTTCAAATATTCTAGATCCACAATTCAGTTACTCTTGAAATTAATTGTCTTCTGTTTAATATAAGGAAAGCGAAGTGAAATAATATTAAATTGAAGTTAATTGACTTTTCATTCTTTAAGTGATGGGAAAAGTAAGCAGTATCCTGCAGTGGCTGAAACAAAACTCCACGGTATTTATCCTTTAAAACACTTCAAAGCCTGAGTGCGGAAACGCAAATGGAGGTGAGGGTTGCGCCCCTGGAAGCCTTATATTATAACAAAGCCAGTCAGGTACAGAATGATGCAATTGTAGATGTGAGATCTGATGCAACGTGAAATGGAATTTGTCGTTACCTTAGTGGGCGAAATAGAAATTGAGGTAAATAATAAAAATTTTGGTTCCCAATGCACTCACATGAAAGTGCAGATGGTCATATCGTTTCCGATGGCTTAGTCAATCGCTTTGCCACTTGACTTCTCAATAACGTAGATAAGTTACTTAAGAAATAAAGCTTGACATTCAAGATAAATCTTACCCGTTTAACATCCGATGGAATTCTGCCTTTCCTGGATGATGTAGTTAATAACTCTCAAAATTATTTCGAGGTTAATACTTACAATGTAAATACTGCTTGAGGCTGTATAGCGAGTGGCAGCCGTCTCGAGTTCGACAATCTTTTATTGATTTGAGAGTGTCAACTAAGAGTGTATTTCAAGGTCACGTCCAGCGACACTGAAGTCTCCCACTAGTTAGGCAACCCTTGAAATATTGAAAAATTCTCAATTGGAAATGTGAAAGTCTGAATTTGAAATGAAGTTGACTTGAAAAATCTATATTCATCCTAACGTCAGTCTGGAAAGTAAAAGCAAATAAATCAGAAGGCAGTTGCTGGAAATCGTTGATTATTTTCAACTTGTGTGTGACTTTATGTAAGCGCCCGATTTATTTATTTCCATTGTGATGGGTCTAATCAGTTTGTACTCAGTATTTGGAATCGACGAGGACTGAATTGGATGGACAGCTGATCAGTTGAATATGGGGAGATCGATTTTGGGTTTGAAAGAAAGGGAAGTGCTACAATGGTGGCCGGACAAGAAGTTGACTTCTTGCATATTGACTGTTGGTTGCGGGCCGAGTGTCAAGTTCTTCAGTCAGAATTGTCTCGACTATGCAAAGATTTAGGTGATTTTAAAGTGAGAGAAATCTTAATTTTTTAAAAAGATTTGCGCGAAAAGAAACTTTACGCGATAACTTTCCGTGTAATATTTGAGTCCATTTAGTTTTGCTTATTATTTTTTTAATTCCTTCTGTTTGAAAAATGTTGTTCCTTTAGTCATAATCTACTGGTTAGTTTAAGTATTCTCCCGAATAGGTGTCGTTTTTGGAAACTGTGGCTTGTGCATAATTATGCACCAAACTGCACAGGCGTTGTGAAAGTCAAAAGAAAAGAAGTCGGAAAACTGGGAGCTTGACGCTTCAGATATGAAAAGTTTTATATTTCCCAATGTGAGGAGCATAACGCAGTTCTCCATTGGCTA
Organism: Hermetia illucens; assembly: GCF_905115235.1. Classification (NCBI taxonomy): domain Eukaryota; kingdom Metazoa; phylum Arthropoda; class Insecta; order Diptera; family Stratiomyidae; genus Hermetia; species Hermetia illucens. The sequence continues at coordinate 90,031,943 of NC_051849.1, read as the reverse complement.
ATAGCATTGGTTCAAGATATTTAAATCGCTTGGTTCTGGCAATGGTAGTAACCTGCCCCTAGTGCGAAATTTGGTAGACTTCGGATGAGTTTACGGGGGGGTAAATTTCTAAAAGTTGGTAATATACCGTTAGTAAATTTATTTGAGCAGATATCGGAATGGGACATATTTTGAGGCCTAGATTTCATCTAAGCGCACCACCCTGTTTTTTTTCGGATTTTTGGGTTGGGTAGTTTCCGAAAATGAGTCTCACTTGAAGTGTGTACATTTTAACTACTTACTCGCACACTTTGCAATTCATGCCAAAACTAGGATCCGTTTCGTAGTACTAATCGAGAGCTTTCATTTGATACTCTACACGACTGTATTCGATGAAAAAAATGTTTACATCCACCCTTTACATGCATAGGGAGCCCCACTTTAAACTCCACCTAAATTTATATCACTCACTGCACGCGTGGAATTCCATAGTTCCCTTATGTCCACAAAATTTCGTTCGCATCATGTGCATGTGACAGACAGACAGTCAGACAGTTATTAAGATTTTGTTTTACAAAAAAACTTAAAACAACAGGAAATAACAGGAATTTGGCAGAATTAATTCAGAAAATATAGGATCTATTTTATTTATTAATATTTCCATTTTGTGTGAAAAAGTACAAAACCATTTCTATCGTTCTTTATGCATAAATGTACATTGCATTTATTGCAATAGAATTGAGTTTTTTTACCGCTGCTTTTGCGTCGTTTCATGTCGTTTATCGGGTATTGGCCGAACTTTATTTTTCTACTTGGAGATTTTCCTGGCTGTAGGTTCGTCGGGTATATTGCTGGGACACACTCTTTTCCTGCTCCTCGATTCGTCTCCAAGTGCACGGAGGCAGCCTACAATATAGTGACAGAAGTCCAAAATATCTAAGCATTTATTTTTCGGGATTGACAGTTTATAGCAATCTCGTCGATATTCGAGCCAAGAATTGGCCAATGCGAGATTTATTGCATGGAGAATTACATGCAATGTCCATTTACGAGCGTGTATGTATATTCTCTAAAGTCCGATCATTTGGTCCAGAAGATCAACATCACTCATAGCATCATTATATATATGGATAATTTTCAGACACTTTTATAGTGACATATTTTCTTTGTTGTTGACCTTCCACAGAAAACAAACATTATAACACTATACGGTGTTGGCTTGCCATTTATATATTGTCTGATGGCCAAGTTTCCTCCAAACAGAATAATCTGTTCGTCAATGCAAAGATTTTCTTCTGTTTCTAATTCAAGGTAGCGCTTTCTAATAATCAATGGTGCACTAACCGGTATCCGGCCTAGGCCTGCATAAGTAAAGAACTCCAGACGACCCAGTTTTGCGCCGAGGTCCAAAAATTCGATATCCCTAAAAGTTGTCTGGCCTGCTATGTCTTTTTTGCTACCATAGATATCGCCCTAATAGACTTTCCGCGCTGGATCATTCTATCCTATTATTAAATGACCCGCCTACCGCAACCTGTTTGATTTGGATTTTATCCATAACCAAACGATCATGGTGCTCATATATAGATTTCATCGTTATAGAGGCTGCGGAATCGTCCATCCTCCTGAAGGGGGCCGAAAATTCTTGGGAGGATTCTTCTCTCGAACGCAGCCAAGAGTTCGCAATTTTTATTGCTAAGAACCCAGTTTTTGTAAGCTGGAATTGGCTCTGTTGACAGCCAACAACCGTGCGTGGATTTTATCGTCATAGCTGTTATCGGTTATGATTTTCGACCCTAAATGGGAGACATTTTCAACGGTCTCAAAGTTGTAATCTCCTATCTTTATCGTTTTCGTTTGACCAGTGCGATTCGATATTGTTCGTTCTTTTGGTTTTGGCGCTGATTTTGCCACCATGTACTTCGTCTTGCCTTGATTAATGTTCAGCCCAAGATCTCGCGCCACCTGTTCGATCTGGATGAAGGTAGACTGTACATCTCGGGTTGTTCTTCCCATGATGTTGATATCGTCAGCATAGGCAGTAGTTTGGTGGATTTGAATGGTGCCTCTCGCATTTATAGTACATCGGAATCGTGAATCACTTTCTGCAAAGTCATGTTGAAGAGGACACATGATAGGGCATCCCCTAGTCGTTGTTGATGTTGAATGGTCTCGAGAGTGATCCTGCTGCTTTTATCTGGCCTCGCATATTGGTCAGGGTTAGCCTAATTAGTCTTATCAATTTAGTTGGGATACCGAGTTCTCTCAGGACTGTGTACAGTTTTGCCCTAGCTATATTATCATAGGCGACCTTGAAGTCTATGAACAAATGGTGACATATTCCAACAGTTTTTCCATCGCTTGCCACACAATGAAAATCTGATCTGTTGGATATGCGCGTACGGATTTTGTACAATCTATCTTGGCAAGGGTATTTGAAGATTATTTAGCAAATTCCTAATCCTTTCTTTCAAAAAATACGTATCCTTGGAAGCATTAGACTCTGATAAACTAGTCGATTTGAAGCCAGAATCTTGCTGAAACGCATGCAAATTTATGGTAGTGGCCGTGTCTGTGTATTGAATACCACTCCAAAGTTTTTCCCATCACACCATCTCTTTTTTTTATCATGTTTTTACAAAAGCCGCACTAGTAGAAACCACTATCTATATCTGGTTCAATTATTTCCTATATCTTATCACCACAAACTCGTACTTTTCTCGATGTTACAGGTTCAACAATATCTTCTCCTTGTCGTCGCTGAGTTCAATGCCGAAATTTGCCACTAAATACGGGATTTCAGTCAAATTTCGAGTTGATGTGAGGTTATATCGCTTTTCTCTTGTCTTCCAAGCGGGACGACATTGGCAGGAGGTGAAGAAGAAGGAGCGCATCAAGAGATGCTGTCAGACAAGTTTTACAACGAAATAGGGAATGCGAACTATAGCACACTTTTACTTTAATTTTCGATTATTACTTGGAATTGCTAATGAGCGTAGAAGTAACTCTCACTGTGGATTTTTCAGGATCTGCTGCGGACATACGCATCAGAAAGGATACGTGACCTTTTGTATAATGATGTGAGGGATCTAAGTGTCCAAAGCAGATCATTGCATCATTAGCGATCATAGTACCATACTCTGTGGATAACCATGACTGTAATATTGGAATATGTTTACTAGCCTGTTTTGCAATACCCTGTCCATCTAAAAGGCGAAGGAGTTTCTGAAACTGGCTATCGCTTCAAGATTACGGTATAGACTGCTATCTTTTCTCAACTTCAACGCTATAAGCTTTTCTGGGGCCGAACGAAGTAATATGGTGGTTCCTTCTCTCTGGTTCTTGCGACAGTGTGCTTTTGTAGTCTTACCTAGTGGTAGCAGATGCGAATTCGATGTCAGGTTATTGCTGATGATTATCATTCAAAATGGAAGTCGGTTTCTGACAGGATCTTGACCGCAGGATTCCGGGCCAACTTCAGTAGTATCATAGCTATGCCGTGGTACTAGATCTTCGATATAGGCTTTATATGAGCAACCACAAGCAGTTTAGGGTTGAGACTTCTTAAAAAATTACGGCGACTGGCTTGCTACTGCGTTTGTTGCCAAGTGAACAGGGCTCCGATCTCCCAAATTTAATACCGGCCATTTCCGCGGTTCCGCGGGAGCTGTCTGCCAAAAACAAGCCAATTATCAAGATTTTTTTCTTAAAGAAATGTAATGTTTCCAATATTTTAAATAATGTGGTCCTAATTAAATATATTTATCATATAAAATATTTTATTTTTGTTTTACTGCTAAAAACCGAAATGGCAGCAATGTTTGCACTTCTTTTAAAGATTTCGCAATTGGAATGCCAAATCGGCATTCAAGCTTTAATCTTTATTTGAAAAAAGTCAAAAATTTCACAATTCATAATAAACATATATAGTTTCTAGTTGAAGATTAAACAAGTCGGGAAACCGGAAGCTGGGCGCTTCAGGTATGAAAGGTTTTGTTTGCTTCTTGTGTAAGTATATTTGAGTGTAGAACTATTCTATTTGTACGTAGCCCGTTAAGAATATGCATTTAGCATGTCAGATTTAGTACTTCGCGTTCTAAATTTACACGGTAAAGACACCTTTGAGCTACTATTACTTTGTTAGTAATAGTATGATTTTGATCAAACTTGGAGATAATATGATTCATAGTATATTTTATACTACTACCAATTTTTATAACTCTAGAATAAACTTAACGGGGGTTTTACTCAATTTCCCCAAAAATATGGTAATATACTATTATTAACTTTACTTGAACATATATCGATATGGAGAGTATTTTGAGGCCTGGACACCATATAGAGGCAGCTTCATGTTTTTCTTCAGGTTTTTCTTCAGGTTGTTCGATTGGGTAGTTTCTGAGAATGGGTCCGTTAAAGAAATCATCACTTTCCACCCATCCCACTCTCCGCCTTTTTAATAAATCTCAAAACTAGGACCGCTTCGAAAAGTACTAATTAAGACTTTCGATTTGATACCCCACATGACTATATTTGGTGAAAAAAAATGTTACACCACCCTTTTCCATGTACCTCAACGTAGGAGGATATCACTGTATGTATGGAGGTCCACAGGTCCCACCTTCTCACCAAATTTCGAGTCATTCGGTATAGCTGTTTCTGTGAGAAATGCCTGTGACAGACAGACAGACATTGAACCGATTTTAATAAGGGTTTGTTTTGCAAACAAAACCTTAAAAAGTACATACTTTTTGGGTTATCTTGCATACAAACTTCAAGAAAACTGTTTTGAGAAAAACGGGTTTAAAATTTCGACAACAAAATGTCGGTAATAGAAAGAACGTACAGCCATTGCGTGACTCCATTCCAAACCGTAATCCCCTCTTTCCAGTAGAAGCACGGAGACTTTAAAGACCATAACTTGAAAATTATTATTATTATATGGAAGATTACGAATATATTAAGATGAATAAAAATTCTGAGTTAAGCAACCCACTTTCTCGCACAAATTGTGGAAGACCTGGCTGACTGCGAGAACATGAGCAGGATGGCTGAACGGGAGCGGGAATGAGCGCGATGTGCTGGAGCTGCATTACCGTAGAAAAGTATTACAAGTGCAGTGCACCTTGCCCTGTTACAAATGGGAATCATCATGGATATGGTGAGGAAAACGGAAGCAGCTGTAAATAGGACCAATATGATCGTATGGTCTTCGGAAGCCATTCGGTTGAGGTCTGCTAAGAGATGTTATCCTTAGGCTTCTCAAGCTGAAGCTCCACCTATCGTGGATGATATGGCGAGCCACCGCGGATACGGACTATTCCTCCATATAGAAATAAAATTATCTTTGTCATCAATCTATTCAAACGCAGTAAAACCACTGATCTTGATGGTTGCCCATGAAACTATTCCTTGCAGCAGCCGCAGTGTCAACCATTTCACATTTAATCGACTTTGAAAAGGCTTTCGACAACTTGAAGAAGGGTGTATCTGAAATATTGTACACAAGAAGTCATTCCGGAGGAACTGATAGCTATGATCAGAGCATCGTTGATGTTGCAAAATGTCACGTATTCAGGTTAAATCTCAAAAGAATTTTAAGTGCAAACCGAAGTCCTCTTGTGTTGCATCTACTTACCACTAACTTTTTTTTTTCATTGTGGATAACGGTCCTTAAGCTGTCTTGTATGGAGGACATGGGAGCATTAAATCAAACTCATTTTCCCTCAAACACCCTGCCTATGGAGATTGTATCTGCTAGCTCTCTCATTTCATCATGGACATACGAATTGGCCTTTACACTGATATTTCCGTAGAACATTCTTAGTAGGGTTTATTGCATCCACTTTTAGCAGGAATTACAAATTATATTAAATATCTTTTGATAACTCCTTTTCGGAGCATTGGGTCCCCTCAAAATCACTTCCGATTACTATTTCATTTTCAAGAATGATAGCGTGGAAATGATGAACTTCTACCAACTAGACAAGCATGAAAGCAATCATTAACCTAATGGTAATGCCAATGAGTGCCAATTACATTTCCATCGTCAGTTCATCATAATCAACGGCGCAACAATCGGTATGCGGTCTAGGCCTGCTTTTATAAGGAACTCCAGACATCCTGGCGGTCATGCTATCGCTCATAGATTTCGTCGTTATGTAGGCTACGGAATCGTCCATCCTCATGTAGGGGGCCAAAAATTCTTTGGAGGATTCTTCTCTCGAACGCGGCCAAGAATTCGCAATTCTCCTTGCTAAGAACCTAAGTCTTCGAGGAATACATGAGGACTGGCAAGATCATTGTCTTGTACAGGAAGAGCTTTGACCCTATGGTGAGACGTTTCGAGCGGAACAGTTTTTGTAAGCTGAGATAGGCTCTGTTGGCTGACAACAATCGTGCGTGGATTTCATCATCGTAACTGTTATCGGTTGTGATTTTCGACCCTAGAGAGAGAGAAATTATCAACGGTCTCAAAGTTGTATTCTCCTATCTTTATTCTTACCGTTTGACCAGTGCGGTTGGATGTTGTTTGTTGGTTGGTTTTCGATGCTCACGTTGCCACCATATGCTTTATCTTGCCTTCATTGATGTGGAGCCCAAGACCTCGCGCCAATTGCCGCCTGCTCGATTTGGATGAAGGCAGTTTGCACATCTCGTATCGTCAGCATAGGCCAGTAGTTGGGTAGACTTAAAGAGGATCCTACCTTTTGCATTTACCTCAGCATCACGGATCACTTTCTTAAGGGCCAGGTTAAAGAGGACGCATGATAGGGCATCCCCTTGTCGTAGACCATTGTTGATGTGGAATGGTCTTGGGAGTGATCCTGTTACTTTTATCTGGCCTCGCACATTGGTCAGGGTCAGCCTAGTCAGTCTTATCAATTTTGTAGGGATACCGAATTCTCTCATGGCCGTGTACAGTTTTACCCTATCATAGGCGGCTTTAAAAGATTAAAAGATGGTGCAACTGATGTACATATTCTAACGGTTTTTCCATCGCTTGCCGCATAGAGAAAATCTGATCTGTTGCTGATTTGCCTGTAGTGAAGCCTGTTTGGGTCATGGGCCAATGATGTTCTGGGCATAAGGGGCTATCCGACTTAGCAAGATAGAGGAGATTATCTTATCGATGGTACTCAGCAACGTGATACCTCTATAACTGCTGCACTATGTGATATCTCCTTTTTATGTATGAGACAGATAATGCCTCTTTGCCAGTCGTCACATACTTTGAGCACAAATTGATGAACCACTTGGTGTAATTGGTCGCGTCCATATCTAACCAATTCGGCTGGCGACTTATGATTTTCTAGCTGGTGAATTACACGGACTGTTTTTCTATATTTGGTGGTGTCGTCTTCAGTTGGCGGGACCTCCAACTCGCCGATGTTCTGGTTGTTCAGTGGTTCGTCAAAGTACTCAACCCATCGCTCCAATATGTTCATTCTGCCGGAAATCGGATTTCCCTCTTTGTCTCGGCAGGATGAACATCGAGGTGTGTAAGGCTTCATTCTGTTGACTTGTTGGTAAGACTTCCGCGTCTAGTGCGGTTACTCCCTGTACTTTTCGAATTTACAGACATGTTGGTTCTCGCAGGCTTCCTTTTTCCGTCTATGAAGTCGCTTCTCCGCTCGCCGGAATTCGTGATAAGTCTTCGCGCGTGCTCGCGTCGTTTGAGAATAGAACATTACTCGGTATGGAGCATTCTTCCATTCCGTTGCTAGCTTAGATTCATAATCAAACCAGCCGCTCTAACTCTTTTTGCGTCTGGGGCCAAGTCTGTTTGTGGCCGTATTTATGATAATGTTCTTCAGGTGATTGATTGATTTGATTTTTTGATGCTTCATCTCCAGGATCTCTGTTGACTGGGGTTATTGCGGCATCCATTTCCTTCTTATAGGTGTTGCGTAGGGCTGTGTTGCGTATGGCTTCAGTGTCAACTCTCACCTAATTGTCAGACGGGATTCTAGGTGGTGTTGTTATTCTAGCTCGGAGCACCATGCCAACGAAATAGTGATCCAAGCCTATATTGGCCCCCCATCATCAGTTGCAGACTCAAATGTAGCTTAATTCGTATTGCCCATGAAGGAGGAAAACCGCCTTTTGCCAGGATCCATTCTGCCGTTCACATTATACTTCCTAAAGTTTTTCGTGGAAAACTTGTTTCCCCCTCCGCATTGATAATTTCGCCTAGTCAATACGGTGCGAATCAATTTGGGCTACAGTATCTATAGTATCGAATAAATGTCATTTTTATTGTCGCTAATGGATAATGATCGCTGTAGAAAGCGGAGACCGAAATTTGACTATTCCTATTTCTCGGGCTATTGTTGGATATTTTGCTCCCTTTCATGTCATTAACAAAATTTCGCGCGTCCTTGATCCGGTGTGTTGGGCCCACACCAAAACCCGAAGTACGGTATGAAATGTCGCGCATTAAGTTAAACCGCAATGGACACTTACCTGGAAATGACTTGATAATGCGCATGGACATAAATGGCCCAAGTGCCGTGACCAACGAGCGAAAATCTACCACGAACAAATCTTCAGTCGAGGTCCCTCCTTGTTCAGATTGTTCAACATAAACGGAGAATGCGACTTTATGTTTATGTAAGTTCTGCGGGAGTTGAGTCAACAAATTACCTTATGTTAATTATAGAAATATTTACTAACTTCACCAAATCAAATATTGATTGATTGACATTATAGAAATTCTTTCATAACCTCTCCTAATAATGAAAAAGTAAAGAAAATAAAATAAAAAAAAAACAAATGATTAAAATAATATGTGAAAATTAAGGGAATTGACTTGAAATAAACAGAAAAGTAAAAACATGGCGCTAAACTCGACATGCCCGTCAATGCTCCCTATTTTTAGGAAATGAAAAGTGATTCACTGACTAGAGAATCTAAACAGTTCTATAGAGGTTGATCGAATTTATGATTATGATTCACTCCTCCACTTGCTATTTAGGAGACGTTATCATTTAGGAACCCGTTTCCATTCCATTTATGGAGATATGTTGCAATGGTAGCGAGATGGTTTCGAGACGCAACTTTAATCCATCAAATATCCATCTTCAGACATAGTTACAGACCGCAGTCAAGATGATGTTAATGTCAATTATCCTTGATGATGCTGAAGCGTCCTCTATACTTGACTAGGTTTGAGAGTACCCTGAAGGACTACGTTGTTGGCATTTTGTCCTCATTGTCGACGATTAACAACGGAGAAATTGCATTCTTGTCGGAATGGTATGCTATGAGTGCATTCCACGGTTTTCTGATAGTTGAGCCAGCGAACGTTTTATAGCTTTGATTTCTACATATACACATATGTATTCATGAATCGATATACATATGTATGTTTGGCTGACTATGACTCTGGCGAGAATAATTCTCTGTGAACATCTAGTAGGGATTCTTTTTATGCAACTATTTGGGTTTCCGAGAAGAGAGCATCATACAGACATCCTGTCTCCTGATGATGTCATGTATGTTAACATGGAAAGCTATGAAAACCTTTAAAAATTTAAATTTGAATTCTTTTTCTGGCAGGAAGAATATATATATTCAAAACTTATCGACCTATCAAGCACGCTATATTTCTTGATCATATTTTCCTAGACTAGGAGGAATATTGCTTTTTAAGGAAAACTCCATTGTATGTTGGTGTTCCTCATTTAAAATGCAGATAGTGACCAATTATAAGTAAAAGCACTAACGGTGAAAAATAACACAATCTTTTTCGAATCCCACGTTAACATCAATATCCTCTGCGAATTTATTTTAATGCAGCACATGAAAGCTTTTGACATCCTGTAATGCTCAAAGCAGTCCTTTTCTCAAACTCAATATAAGGTAGATGAAACGCAAATTTAAACCTTTGCGTTTGTTATCAAGTTTCGCTTCAGATTTTAAAACAGTGCTATCGCAAGAGAAGGTTACGATTCAAATCTCACTGGTGGCAGAGAGTATTGCTCCTACATGTCGGGTATCAGTTCACCGGAGCCAAATCAAGATTATTATCATGGGCCCCAGGGCCCCCATTTTCCAAGTGTTCAAAGCAATTCATCAGTGAATTTCAAAAGTTGATGAAAATGCCGCAGAACGCTGCATCCTATCCGTTCATAACCTCGTTTACTAACCAAAAACCTACAAAAATAAATTGAGTATGAGAAACATCTGTGTAGATATCAACAGAACATACAGAAAACCAAACGTACATGAGAGAGTTGCTTGACCTGACAAGCATCAATTTGGGACTTCCAGGAAATTTTAAGTTGCTGTGAATCATCAGTCTTCCAGATCTCAATTCCACTGTTACTATGAGAATTGGAAGCATTGCTTCTAGCGTTAAGTGCTTTTATGGACTATACAGGATTTTAAATCTATTTGGATAAACCAATTAAAACATTCTTCTTTTTCTTCAGCCTTTGTCCCGTTCACAAGCGGGGTCGGCTCGTTGTGATCGCTTTTGCTATTTGACTCTATCGAATCCCTGATCTGGATGCAATCTCGAGGCTTATAAATCACCATCCAGCTTATCAGGCCACCGTTGTTTAGGCCTGACTTTTGTTCGTTTACCATCGACTTTGATGTTCAGACCAATCTTGGCAAGTGAACTCTCGTTAGCACGAATTGCGTGACCATACCATCGAAGACGCCTCTCTCGCAACTTTTCTATGATCAGTGCAACCCCATAATGATCGCGGATATCCTCCTTTTGGATGTGATCAAAACGTGTGACGCCACTAGTTAAAGGCAACATCTTCATCTCCATTACCCCAAGACGCCGTTCATTGTCTTTTATAGTCTGCCAACACTCAGATACGTTGATACGTCAATCACAAACAACACCAGTTGTGGAACGCCACTTCATCCAGGTTGTGTTAACGCGTGAAGCAATTTCATAACGCAGGTTTCCATTGACTGATAGCAATGACCCGAGGTATTTAAATCGCTCAGTTCTGGGCAGATCACAGGCGCTGATAGTGATTGTTCCTGTTTCACGGGGATCGGTCATCAAAAATTTAGTTTAATATAAATTCGATCTGAGAGCGGGTTCCATGAGGCGATCATTCCATTTTTGAACAAGTTGCTCAAGATCATCTTTGCTGTCAGATGCTAGGAAAACATCATCTGCATAAAGCAGTGTGTAGGGCGCTGGACGTTGGATATCCCTTGTGACGGTGTCCATAACAAGAAAAAAGGTGAGAGGCGCTTCCTTAATGAACACAAACAAAAACACGAAGCGGTTTTGATGCACCCGCCATACTTTGAACTTTACTTTTCGGATCGTGGTAGAGCAATTGAACCCAGCGCACGAGTTTTTCTGCCACTAAGTGCAGTCGTAAAGCATACCAGATGAGTTCGTGTGGTACACGGTCAAACGCTTTCTCTAGATCCAGAAAGGCAATGTAAAGTGGGCGATGCTTCTCACGGTTTTCTCCATGAGTAACCGCGCAGCGTGTATTGCGTCAGTAGTTCCGCAGTTTTTGACAAATCCGGCTTGATTTACGGTTATTTCAACGATTTCCCGAATATGGTTGTCAAGAATGCGTTCAAAAATCTTCATGGTATGGGAAAGTAACCGAATCGGACGGAATTTGAACATTCTGCTGGACTACCTTTCTTTTTCCATATTGGAGCAATGGTACCTTCTTGCCAGGCAGGTGGTGTTCTTCTTTCCTGAATAACCTGATTCAAGAATTCCCTGAGCCACAATGTTGGGTCTTAGCTCTTCGCTTTCCAGAGCTCAGATGCGATGTAGTCAGGTCCTTTGGCTTTCCCTGATTTCATTCGTTTTATTGCCTCTTCGACTTCAGTTGGAACTGCTCCAAATGCCGGTAATGATTGTGGAAGTGGAGGATAACCAAATTCTTCAGTTAAAATCTGCTCGAAGTATTCTCGCCATCTATTCGTTACAGCTCGACGGTTGGTAAGCAAAGTACCGTTCTTGTCATTAACGCAACAGAAGTGTTCGATATCCTGTGTGCATTCATTACGGCTTTTAGCAAATCGATACAGATCTCTCTCGCCATCCCGAGTGTCCAGTTTATCGTAAATATTTTTGAAATAGTTCGCTCGGGTGAAAGCGACCGCTTTCTTTGCTTCACGGTTGGCATTCTTATAAATTTGCCAATTCGCCAGCGTTTCATCGCCGAGAAATTTTGTGGTAGAAGCGTTCCTTTTCACGGACCTTCATGTCAACATTATCATTTCAAAGCCAAGTATCTCGGTTGAAGTACCGCTTACCCGGCTTGGAGACGCCGAGGGTTGCAGAGGCCGCTTTGTGGAGCGTGTCTTTAATTTGATTCCACGATTGTTCCATATTCGTAATGGTCGGCAATCGTATGTTTCTTCTTTGTTCTCACCAAATCGCCACCATTTGATGCGCCGCGGGCCAGTGCATTCCTCACGCTGTTTTATCGGTGGCTTAATCCGCAGGACGGCAATCAACGGCCGATGTTGAGGTTGCGATGGTCTCATATCGAAGGACTTTGCAATCAGTGACAGTGGTAAAATGTCGGTGTCTTATGAGAATATAGTCGATTTGCGTTTTATTGTTCCCACTATAAAATGTAGGAAGATGAGACAATCGTTTGATGAATCATGTATTCATAAGTACAAGGTCATGGGTGTCCGCAAAATCAATTATACCCTCGCCAGCCTCATTGCGCGCTCCAAACTCCTTCCCCTCATGGCACCTGTTACCGTTAGCCTTTTCACCCACATGACCATTAAGGTCGCCGACAATGATAATATAGTCGTCAGTAGGTACGTGACACGTCTTTTCATCGAGAGGTTGCCGGAAGGCATCTTTGTCAACATCAGGTCGACCTGTCTGTGGTGCGTACGCGGTGAAGAAGTGAATAGTGCGATCAGCTGATATAATGGTGAGCTTCATCAGCCGATCATCAAATCGTTCGATTTCTTTAATGGCATTACGGACACCCTCTGAGATGGCAATGCCGACACCATATTGAGTGTGTGCGTTACCAAAATAGAGAAGTTTGTAGCCATTTTTACCGCGTTCGCGTTCAATGTCGCAGCTTTCTTGCAGAGCGCATATCAATGCGCCTTTTCCGAAGGGCTCTTGCGAGTTCCTCGGTCTTTCCAGTTATGGTACCAACATTTAGCGTGCAGACACGTATTTGTTTTGTTCGTTGTGTTCGGACTAACTTGCTTACGTCCTGACGCCGTCCATGCGTCAAGAACCCTTGCCTATTTCTCGACACGGGACCGTCCTGCCGCGTCGACTGAGATGGACGCCCTAGCATTTCTCCGAGGCTTATGGCTCAATCCGACCATTATATTTGTAACGACATTGTATGCATTTTCTTGGTCGACCTGTCGCGGGACCTGTCACCAAGAGAAATCAGGTATTATTTAGCATATTGGAATAACTCCAACTATACTCTATTTATCTCTTTCCCTGATTTCAGCATTTTATTTTTGTTTTACTGAGGATAGTACAGAGTACGTTGCCTCAAACCCTCGTCCTTTACCTGGGCTTGCGACCAGTATACTATGTTAATAGAATGGTGGAGTTTTTACAAATCTCGAATATCTAGATATATGTGCATACAGCCTAAACTGGTGCATACTACCCTTTAACCCAGAGAATGTTGAGACCTCCTGAAAATTCCAAATTATATTAAAACATTAAAGCTAAACGGCAGTGAGCATAATCATTTAGAGATAGTCAAAAGGATCAATTCGATAGTGAAAACCAGAACAATTCGGTAAACGGGACGCTTCAGTTATGAAAGTTTTTGTGTATTTATTTTATAAGAACATTTGAGTGGACATTTGTCCCATTAGAGCGTAGCACGTAATATATGCATGTGAGAATATCCACTTTTGCATGATGCTGACATTCAAAGTCTTGAATGTGCACAGAAGCGACAACTTTGGCCTATTGAAATATCATTAGTAACAGTGCGATTTCCGCCAAACTTGGTGGGATCATACTCTATACTCTAGCCTACATTGTCGATGTGGGTAGTTCTAGGAAGAACTTAAAGGGGGTATTGCAGTCAAATACTAACACAATAGTCAATTACTGACTGTAATATACTATTATTAGCTTTATTTGAACAGATATCGGTATAGAGGGAGGAGGACGAGGAGGATTTTTTTCAGATTTTTCGGTTGAGTAGTTTCTGAGAATGGGTCCGTTAAAGAAATGATCAATTCCGACCCCCCGCACTCCACAGCTTTCGAACAATTGTCAAAACAAAGATCGGCTTGAAAAAGTAATAACCGAGTCCTTGCATTTGAGACCCCACATGACTATATTCGATGATAAAAAATGCATACCCTCCTTTTGCATATATAGGGACCCCCCTCTTTAATTAGATGTAGAATTATGCAACTCACTATATGTATGAGTGTTCACAGTTCGTGCCTTTTCACCAAATTTGGTGTGAATCGCGACAATCGTTTCCCCCATGCGTGTGACGGATCGACGGACAGTCAGTAAACGTATTTTAGTAAGGTTTTGTTTTACACAAAACCTTAAAAATTGAGTTTTAGAAGGTATACCATTGCCTGTTTAATGAGGGTGACTGTGTGTTATAAAAGATGCAGAAGCTTTCGTGCTTCAGACACGGTATTAAAAGTTGAGTTCAGAATAAAACGAAGCAAATATAATTTACCCTTGTCATTAGTTAGTTCCACTCAGTCAAGGAGATTATACACAGGACGTGAAGATAGGGTAGGTAGGTATCAGAGGCCGCTCCGAGGAGCCCAATTAGCGCTTTGCTGCGCCGTTTTGATACCACAAACTCCTAAGACCGTGACTGTTGTTATGGGAGCAGGGAGGGAGAGTCCAGCCGGCTCGGATCTTCAGAGCCAGCCCGTAGCATTCACGAAGGAAAGCAGCTCTCCCACCCTGCAGCTAGAAATCTCTCTGAGGTCCCCAAAGAATGGTCTACCCAGTGTCCGCAGCCTGACTCTAGCCAGAGCTGAGAGAAAGTGCATGAAGGTTTCCCTTCCTTCTCCGCAACTTCGGCAATGCGAGTTGTAGGGTATGCCGAGCCTAGCGGCAGGACGCAGGACGCAGGACAAAAAGGGAATCATCCGGTTTGAGGCCGAGTCGAGATCGCAGTGCATTCTGCGTAACCGTCAATGTATTGTGTATTGTGTTTTTATAGCACTTCTGTGTGTGCGAATCCCTGTAACTAAGCAACCAGCTACAAGCGACCAATACATACATACATAAATATAATAGGAAATCATAAAATGTCATTGGAATATTTTTCGGATCGCCGCCTTCTACGATTGGTTTTGGCACCAAGTTGGGAAATTCCTATATTAAACCCGGTCAGATGCAACACCACCGCACAAATGGGATTAAAATGATATGATGATGCGCAAGACGCAACTGCATCCTGATTGAAAAGCCCCGCCCACCGGATGCTATATTTTCTGCCCGCAGAAGGCTTACCTAAGCAGTTTCACCTCCTCTGAATGAAAAAAACAAGTGTAATGAGTTGCTAATATTATGTTGTTGTTTGTATCAACGTACGTCATGCATGAGTGGAAGTTTTCATAATCTCGTTGTGTAGTGAATTTTAAATATTCAATACTGCTAGCGTTGAATTTGTTTCTTTTCCATAAAATTCAGGAACTCAGGCCTAGCCTACAGATGTCTAACATATTGTCGGGCAGTGCATCTAAAAATGGGTGACCAGTACTTTTCTACAGACTGCACTCACTGACATGCATATGACTTTTCTCAATTTCATTCAGTCTAAGCATACATATCAAAAGCTAGTAAATACAAAATGTCAACCGAACAGTCCAAGGACAAGATTTCCGATGAAACTTTATCAATAGAAGAAGAGGACGCAAGCACTCAAGCTTTCGTTCGGGAATTAATTTTTTCATTGTTGGAATCTGTGGAAGTGTATATTTATCGAAACTACGAGCTAGATGCCATGATTGATTTTGTGGTGCAGTGTGGTTGTAAGGCTATGTCAGAAATCGCCGATCTACATTTTCAAGGTAAATCCAATGTCACGAGATTACCGGAGTACTACTTACCCAAAGGAAGGAACGTTCGAGTTGTGCCACCACCAAAACTGACCGATCAGCAGTAAGTCTGTATGTAATGTAACTGGATTTGCATTGAGAAATATCTGTGCTGAATAAATTGGAAATAAAGATTCGGTGAATTCTCTAAGGGTCCTTTCGTTATTATAAACATAAGATTGTAGTCAGGTCCTGCATGGTTCCGCTTTATATAAAGCTGTCCGCATAAGTCGTGTTAAATTTTTCGCTGCAGCTCTTTTCTTAGATGTCGTGCGCTAACGCCTCACTGACCTAATAAATTTTAATAATAATCATGATTACTACTCCACTCACCCAATCTGAAAAAAGCAAAGTTGAATCATTGCCCATATCCCTAATTAGTTTTTAATTAAAGTCACGTATTACAGACGGCCTATCGATTACGTGAACAATAATTACAGAGAGTGGAGAAAGCACCAGGAAGGACGAAAATAATCGAGTCATCTGGGCCATAAAACTTTCCCGTTTCTAGCAAGCATTTCAGCATGGCACACTGATACATTGGCCAATTTGGCTCTATGCAGTCTTCTACCAACCTATTCCCCACTGACCCACAGCTAATATGTATGTCCTGTGCCAGAGCCAAAGTCACATTCCCTGTAAAATGCCTTTCGTTTTAGTTTGTTATTGTTTTAAAAAGTCTGCCAACATATTCAAAGCGCATAAATCGATTTGCGAAAGCAGTGCCTAGTAAAGGGGACATTGGAGTTAAGGTCGGTGATAGTTACATTCTGAGCGTCTTGGTTAATCCCAGCGACATTTACTCACAGAAGTTAAATCTAATTGCGAAAGTTTCCATTTTTTAAGAAAGGGTGCACGCGGGTGGTTACAATATCACTTTCTTCAAGCTACGAGTATCTAAAATTGTGGCGACTAGATATTCCACAGCAGAGCGACACAAAATTGCGAAAGGAGGCGTTCGTCATTTGATATAACATCGAACTTGGACATATCATTCGACAAATGCCAGTACTCCTAAATGTCACATTGCAACATAAATTATCCCAGATATTGGCCTATGCGGATGATATAAATTTATGCCACTGTCGAAAGTGTTTGCCAAAGAAACTGTGAGACTTCACAAAGGAATTTATGAACCAGCCAAAAGTGCCATTAAACACCTACAATTGAAACAGATCCATAAAGATACACGGCCATTGATGAATTTAAAAGATGACATGTAAGCCGTATTGGTAATATTAAAAACATGAAAATCTAGTCATTAAAGTCAAAGTGACAGTACATAAAACTTTGATTCGGGCGTTCTTGTTCTTCCTGTGACAGGAAGAAAAAAACCCATGAATCAGGCGGATTGCGAGGCATTGATTGCCTGCAATGTCGAGTTCTTTGGAGAATCCTAGGGCCAATGAGAGAGGATTTCGTATGGGGAATCAGTTGCAATAGAAAGTTTGATTTTTATGACCAAAATTATATACCAAAATTCAAAAGCTAAAGTAAAGCGCCTACTTAAAATCACATGCGAAGCAAACGACCACTTATTAAACACTTCTTGATAAAAAGGAATGAAACAAAGAATTCCGAAGGCCTTACACAGACTTCGCAGTGTAGCATCATCAAAATAAGTTACTTTTCGAGCATTGAAATTTGGTAAGCAAAGTTGCAACAGTTTTCTTTGAACTGAGTGGAAATATCGGTGGAAGAAGAAGTTCCTCCCAGCATTATAGTGCGAAAATCGCGCAGTAGAGTTCGTTTTGTTGAAGTCCCTATTGCAATTCGGAAGAAATAGCCTCCTTTCCATCCCATTCTCGATTGAACGGATTCCCTTAGACGGGCACGCCAGTTAGTTAAATAGAACCCCCAGGTGTAATGAAATTTAAATGAACTCTAGTAGTCGATATATTTCCTGACTTGCAATAAATGCTATTAAGATGTCATATCCAGTTATCATCTGAAACAGAATCTTTCAGTACCCTTCACTCGTTTCAGTACGGCTGAATCGATCCGGCTAAGTAGTTCCGTTATTGTTATGTTACTATAGTGATCGCCTACTAGAAGTTTATAGATCTTCTGGTATTTAAACAGAATACCGGCTGGTATCGGGGGATATATTACTTTAGGAAATTACACAAAGATTGTGGCTTATTTGGATAATCTCGATTAAGTTTAATGATGGTGTAAAGTCGAGTAATATATTAGATTAAGAAAGGTCATAATTTTCTGGTCTCAGCACTGACAATCAGAAAACGTATAACAGAAGAATTAAAAATGCTAGCCATGCTTACCAATAGAGCATAAACGTCGCAAGCTAAAAACCTGCAATGAAAATACTACAGGGTGCGGCAGCATAACTTCCTTTTTTCAAAACTCAATAAAAACTATTGTATGCATCGGGAAATATTTATTTACTTTTATAATGTAGGTCAAAGGTCAGTATAGGTCCCGGGGCGAAACGTGGATTGGTACCCACGATGGAGCATAAAACCTGGGAAATGCTTGCTGAACCAACACCAACAGCTCTACTACCAAACCCTATCTCCACGTGGTGACCGCTGGGAGCTCTTTCTTAACGAAAAGCTGCAGACGGAGAAGGATGAAGGCGAGTCTCCCGCGCCTAAAAACGGGACAAATTGTACCAACTGGTCCTCCAGGTTGGGGGTTGGGTAGGGCTGACAACGCTACACGGAAAACAACCTGTTACGAAGCCACAACAGGAGCCTCGGATAGGACGGATGTTAAAACGACGGACCCGGCAACGACAAAGGAACAACGATTTGCGCATTTTCTCATGGAACGTGCGCTCCCTGTACAGAGATGAAGCTGATAAGTAGCTAGCCGATAACCTGTCCCAATATAGGGCTGATGTAACAGCGTTGCAAGAGATGCGATGGACAGGGACCGGTTTCCTGGAGAAGAGCCACTACACCATATATTATAGCGGCCATCCAGTAAACCATGTGCTCGGAGTAGGTTTCTTAGTCAGCCAAAAAATGAAACCTGCTGTTATCGGCTTTGAAAGTATAAGCGAACGGCTATGCACTCTGCGCTTGCGAGGCAAGTTTAGAAATATAAGCCTCATAAACGTTCACGCCCCTACAGAGGAGACTGCAGAGTCGGAGAAGGATACCTTCTACGAGGCAGTAGAAAGAACCCTCGAAGCCTGTCCCAGATATGATATCAAAATCATACTTGGGGATTTTAACAGCCAAGTAGGGAAGGAGCCCGTATTCAGGCGATACGTTGGCTCCCATAGCTTACACGAAAAAACAAATGATAACGGACTGCGGACTATTCAATTAGCAGGGTCACACGAAATGGTTGTTGGAAGTACCTGGTTTGCGCGGAAAGCGGTCCACAAACATACGTGGGCCTCTCCAGACGGGACCACTTTCAACCAAATTGACCACGTGTTGATCGAATGCCGCCACCTCTCAGCCTTGATGAATGTCAGAACATATAGGGGGCCAATATAGACTCGGATCACTATCTCGTTGGCATGGTGCTCCGAGCTCGAATAACAATACCACCTAGAATCCCCTCTGACAATCAGGTGAGAGTGAACACTGAAGCCATCCACAACACAACCCTCCGCGACACCTATAAGAGGGAAATGGATGCCGCAATAACCGCAGTCAATAGAGGACCTGGAGATGAAGCATCAACTAATGATCTTCACAACCACCTGAAGAACGTTATCATGGATACGGCCACAAATATACTTGGCCCCAGCCGCAAAAGGAGTCGGAACGGCTGGTTTGACGATGAATGTAAGCTAGCAACGGAGCGGAAGAATGCCGCATACCGAGTAATGTTGCATTCTCAAAGAACGCGGGCACGCGCAGAGACTTATCACGAACTCCGTCGAGCGGAGAAGCGACTTCACAGACGGAAAAAGGAAGCCTGGGAGAACCAACAAGTCTGTGAGCTAGAAAAGTACAGGGAGCAACCGCACCAGGCGCGGAAGTTTTACCAACAAGTCAGCAGGATGAAGCCTTATACACCTTTATGCTCATCCTGCCGAGACAAAGAGGGAAATCTGATTTCCGACAGAATGGGCATCTTAGAGCGATGGGTTGAGTACTTTGATGTGCTACTGAACAACCAGAACATCGGCGAGTTGGAGGTCCCGCCAACTGAAGACGACGGACAAATACTGCCACCACCAAGTTTAGTAGAAACAGTCCGTGCAATTCATCGGCTAAAAAATCATAAGTCGCCAGGAGCCGATGGAATTACAGCCGAATTGGTTAAATATGGAGGCGACCAGTTACACCAAGTGGTTCATCAACTTGTGCTCAAGGTATGGGACAGCGAATCAATGCCTGACGATTGGCAGCGAGGCATAATCTGTCTCATACATAAAAAGGGAGATATCACACAGTGCAGCAATTATAGAGGTATCACGTTGCTGAGTACCATCTATAAGATATTCTCCACTATCTTGCTAGGCCGGATAGCCCCATACGCCCAGAACATCATTGGCCCATACCAAAGAGGCTTCACTCCAGGCAAATCAGCAACAGATCAGATTTTCTCTCTGCGGCAGGCGATGGAAAAACTGTTGGAATATGGACAACAGTTGCACCATCTGTTCATCGACTTTAAAGCCGCCTATGATAGCATAGCCAGGGTAAAACTGTACACGGCCATGAGAGAATTCGGTATCCCGACGAAATTAATAAGACTGACTAGGCTGACCCTGACCAATGTGCGAGGCCAGATAAAAGCACCAGGATCACTCTCAAGACCATTCGACATCAACAACGGTCTACGACAAGGGGATGCGCTATCATGCGTCCTCTTTAACCTGGCCCTCGAGAAGGTGATCCGTGATGCTGAGGTGAATGCAAGAGGTACGATCCTCTTCAAGTCCACCCAACTACTGGCCTATGCTGACGATATCGACATCATGGGAAGAACCACCCGAGACGTTCAAACTGCCTTCTTGCAGATCGAGCAGGCGGCGCGAGATCTTGGGCTGCACATCAATGAAGGCAAGACAAAATACATGGTGGCAACGTCAGCACCGAAGACGAATCAACCAACAACATCAAACCGCACTGGTCAAACACAAGCACGAACAAGAATAAGGATAGGGGAATACAACTTTGAGACCGTTGACAATTTCTCCTATCTAGGGTCGAAAATCACAACCGATAACAACTACGATGATGAAATCCGCGCACGGTTGTTGTCAGCCAACAGAGTCTACTTCAGCTTACAAAGACTGTTCCGCTCGAAACGTCTCACCATAGGGTCAGAGCTCTTACTGTACAAGACTATGATCTTGCCAGTCCTCATGTATTCCTCGGAAACTTGGGTTCTTAGCAAGAAAAATTGCGAACTCTTGGCCGCGTTCGAGAGAAGAATCCTCCGAAGAATTTTTGGCCCCCTACATGAGGATGGACGATTCCGTAGCCTACACAATGACGAAATCTATGAGCGATACCATGACCGTCCGGTTGTGGATAAAATCCGGCTCAATAGGTTACGGTGGGCGGGTCACTTAATCCGTATGGATGAAGATGATCCCACCCGGAAAGTCTATAAGGGCAATATCTATGGTAGGAAAAGAAGACGAGGCAGACCCTGCCTAAGATGGAGCGATGGCGTGGGCCAGGACGCCAGACAGCTTTTAGGGATATCGAATTGGTGGACCTCGGCGCAAAACCGGGATGTCTGGAGTTCCTTATTAAGGCAGGCCTAGACCGGATACCGGTTGTTGCGCCGTTGATGATGATGATGATGATGAATGTAGGTACATGTCTAAAGTTTCCGATTTCTGGCGTTTGTCATGACTCTTGTTAGCATAGCAGGTGTTATGTTGGCAATTTCATCTTGGATGTTGGTCTTCAAATCTTGTAGGGTTCTTGGACGGTTCACATAAACACGGGATTTCGAAAACCCCATAGAAAAAAATCACAAGGGGACAGATCGGGAGAGCGTGCCGGCCATTCCAAGTCGCCTCTAATTGAGATAAGGCGCTCTGGAAAGTGTTCCCTCAAAACAGCCATCGATGCTCTTGAAGTGTATGCTGTTGCACCGTCTTGTTGAAACCAAGTGTCCCCCAAATCGAAATTTTCTAGCCGTGGAAAAAAAAAATCTGTAGCATGTTTACATACCGGTCCGAATTCACTGTGACTGTAACCTCATTTTCCTTAAAAAACCAGGGACCAATAATTCCAGCTGAGGAAATTGCACACCACACTGTGACTTTGGATGAATGCAAAGGCTTTTGATGCAATTCTCGAGGGTTGGTGTGAGCCCAATAGCGCATGTTTTGTTTGTTAACCGACCCACACAAATGAAAATGGGCTTCATCGCTAAAAAAACAATAGCACCCTCGGGAACGACAGCAAGAAGAAGCTCACACGCGTTCATCCGAGAATTGAAGTCACGCTCTGAAAGTTCCTGCACTATCGCCATCTTATAGGGATGAAAATGAAGATCATCACGAAGAATTCTTCTCACAGAACGATCGGATAGTCCAAGGGCAGATGCGTGTTTGCGCGCAGAACGCCGTGGCGATCGCAACATTGACGCTCTCACTGCTTTAATGTTCTCAGGTGATCTAACGGGCCGAGGGACTCCAGTTCTTCCTTTTGTCGCACTTGCAGTTTGTCTGAATGTAGTGATCCATGTAACAATTGATTTGCGATCTGGGACGGGAGCCAACGGGGCTAAATTAAAGCGAGTCCGAAATGCAAGCTGTGTTGCAATAACCGAACATCCGCTTGAAAAGTAAACCTCAACGGCAAAGGCACGCTCCTCACCATTCCAACGCATGATGGTGACTGAACCATGTCGGGACAAAACTTTTCAGTATCCCCTCTTGAACCTCTACCAACCTCTATAACATCAACTAACTGAGTGGCGCGCATTTTAAAAAAGGAAGTTATGCTGCCGCACCCTGTATACTCACTGCAAATTGGGATGAAAATTGCATTAGATATTGACTGGGACAAAGTGTCGAAAGGTCAATCGGCAAATTTGGGCTAGTGTACAGAGTGCCAGATGACAGGAAAAGGAGACATTCCCCAAGCCTAAAGCAGAATGCATGTGAATACAAATTAATCTTGTTGGTGAAATATGGCCGGTTCGAGGAACACAAATTATGTAAAAATTCGAGACAGGTTTTGCTGTTGTCTCACCTGACGAGGAATTTTGAGTGCAAAGTTGGGGCCAAAATAAAAATTTTCCGGGACGTTGGCTAGCTGAGGAAGGTGAATCGAATTTGGGATGGCCGTTGTGCAGCTGCATTTTAATGGAGAAGAGACTAGAATTTAAAAGTTGAGAAAATATTAGCATAATTTGTATTCTAGATCGTAATAAAAAAGGGAGCTTATGAGTGCGAACAAGGAGAATTCAAGCGATGTTGCTACCGGAATTACCAGAAACACAAGATTATGAAACTTAAGCGAATCATTCATCCGGATTATCAAGGAATTTTAAATAAACAATTGCGGCCCTGTTTATTACTCAGCGTATAATTTTACTCGAGCTAAGCCTAGGTACCCTTACAGCGTCGACTTTTTTATGTAGGTGCGGAATTTGAAAAATACGAGGAAGAACAGACTAGCGTCTGGGGTTAGCCCTCAACGGTTGTGGAGGTATTCTTCAAGGATGTAAATGGTGAAGTCTTTCAGTGTAAGTGACTCATACCGTTTTGGCGATTGGTTAAAACTTGCCGGTCCCAATATAGGCTGTATCAGAACTATCATGTACTGCTTGTGGCTTATATCGGCAAATCGGACATGTTCCCGTGATCAACCCATGTGACCATACCGACCGTGAATGCTACACATAACTCCCTCCGTGTCAGAAAAGATCTCCCCAGCATACAGCTATCTGTTCGACAAATGCAAATCGACAAATGTTCGGCAAAGACAATTCACGTGTTTACCGTGCATTGCCTTCGACTTCCATTCATCGATCCGGTCTTGGCCTTCGATTCTTCAAGTCGAGTGGAGTCAGTCCATAATCCGCCTTACAAACAGCCGCTTACAAACAGCCTGCTCTTTCGACTTGGCGATGATATTGCGCCGTCACGTCAACCACGTCCCTATCTCCGATGTTAGTCCGTATTCGCCGCTGGACGTTTTCCAGATCGGTTTTCGTCCACGGCAATATTCCAAATGTATAAGTCAGTGAAGGGATAGCGAATATATTCAACGCGTTTATTTTATTCTTCCCTGAGAGATGCGATTTCAGTACCACCTTTATACGTCGCAGGAATTCGGACAGCAGAACATCCTTCAGATCACCAATTTGAGCATGGGTTCTTTGCAGAATTCCTAGGTACTTGTCTGTCAAGTCTGTCTCGGTAATAGCTTCGATGTGGAAATCACCAATGCTATGTCCGGCATACGGCTCTTGATGGCTTGGATTTGACACTTGTCTAATCCAAACTCCATTCGAATATCACGGCTGAACATTTCTACTATTCGCAACCGACTTCTAAAATGGTCTATTCTACGCCAAGTGCCATGGGGGTACCCACTCGTCGGCCATCTTGGTAGAGTGGATTCCACTGGATGGCATATCCGGCAATGCAATTGTCGTCTTCCGTACTGTATGACCTATCCACTGCCGCTCCTGTCTTCGAATGCGGGTGCTAAGCCTGTCCCCCGACCAAATTGTTCGTTTCTTTAGAATTTAGAATGGTCTACATTCTCAACGATATTAAAGCACACTACTGACGTCTTAATCAAATCGATGCAAATATATTATCAAAATCTGCGTAAGGTTTTCATTATCTCCTTGAAAAGAAATAGGAAGGCTTTTTTGAAATTCAGCTATTTTGCGATAATTTTCAAATATGAAATAAATGTTTTGTCTATCAAAGCCTTATTAAATTCGATTCAATTTCTGTCTGTCTGCCTATCACAAGCGACTTTTTGTACAACGCTTTCTTTGATTACATTCTACAATTTCTGAGGCGCAAGTATAGATACAATCTATACTGACAATTTCAATAGTTTGTGAAACCTTTTGTTTTGTACTTCCTGAAACTAAGCGCTTTAGCGATAAAAAGTTCTTTGTGTGTGTGTGATTATTTACGCGTTTCCGTGTTTGTTTGGGCTGAGAGAGAGAATTTTACGGGCATCTTCGAACTGGTAAATATTTTTAATAAATGCTTACAAAAAAAATATCTCAAATTCTCATCTCAACGCTTTCTACGTCCAGGGTTGAACTAGTGGTGTTGTGACTTGCCGGTGCATTCAGTTCAACCTGCGGCCGGGTGCATTGCGAGCTCTTCCGATGTAACCGACAGGTCAGACTGAACGTGGATGGCAGTTTCTAACTTCATGGTGACGTCCTTCCCCCTGCATTCTGTTAGTTTTTTCTGAGCTCCGAAGTTTCCTTTATTCCCGAGCTTCTTCTAGAGGGGTACGCTCTTGGCGTCGATCCCACTGTTGTATTTTCTGTCGGTTTTGGAACTACATTAAGTGCGTTTGACCCCTCTAATGCTTGGAATATGCAACTCTAATGACGTGCTGATCTTTGATTGACTAATGCACACCATGCCGAGTATTGACATACTCCATAAGATTTTTATTCATTATGGCAAACTTCGTAGCCGCTTCAGACTTTATCTTCGCGCCACCACCAAGGAGCACCGGTCGATTTTGTGACCATTATCGGCCTTTGTTGCCGAGGATCAAACTACTCTCTTTCTGAATAGATCATACTATAGCCTTCATATATATCTGTAAGTCAACCTGACCTGATACCCACTTACATAAAATTTGTTGGAAAGGTTGTGACTGTGAACCCAAATGCAGTGAAAGGCATTATTCTACGTTGAGGTTAAGACTGGGTTAAGATTTATTATGCAAAAAGGGGCCGTAATATTTTTTTTCGAAAATGGGCATCTAGTATGTCAAGTTAAGAGGTCATTCTCCGAAACTAGCAACAGAAAATCTAACAAAAATCGTGTTGGCTTCCCTACATGACATCTTGGTCTCTTGATACTTACATAAAAGTTAATAAAATTATATCTTCATATTTTGTAAATTTTCTGAAAACCCTCCTTAAGTTCAAGCTAGGAGTAATTTTACAGGACATCCTGCTATTATTAACAAAGTTATATTAGGTCAAATTGTCAGTTTTGCGTGAAGTTCAAGCCTTAGACACATAAAATGCCTGTATCATAGTAAAGTGAATATTCTGACATTTAATTCATATACGCTGTGATGTTTGCACAACAGAAACCACCAAAAACCCCCCAGTCTTTACATCCACAAAACCTTTCTCAACTCAAGCTAATCTAATGGCTTCCGACTAGCTAACTTGTGTCATTGGCGATTTCTGCGAAATTTTTATTTCCATTTTAAATATTACAGTTTTTCTTTAAAAAATTACAAAAATGTGTGGTAATACACCATCTACACTCGCACAACGTTGCTTTATCTAAAGATTTATTATTTGCACTTTGTTGAGTTAAATATTCTTTTAGAAAAATATCCACCTTCCATCAATGAAAAGCTACAAGTAATTGTTCGTCTACGGGAACGCAATGATTACAAATTCTACATTGAGTTTAAATTCTTGTTAAGATTGCATCGGTAATACTTTTCTCAGTAGCAAGCTGGAAACGATCATCCTGAGGCAGACTTTCTTAAAAATTTTCCATTAACGTCGGAGAAAAATTTGCTATACTTTTCCAAGAAACGTAGCTTCATCATTTGAATTACCTATGGAAGGAATAGAACCGCCCCTGTTGCTACCTCTAACGCATTTCCGTCTTTAATTTTTCCCTGCTTCCAGTTTTAATAGAAGGAAATAGCTTCTCACGAATTGTTTGGGAGGGTTGGAATTTGTTTAATTTGAAGGATACTAGTGTATATGTAGATGATAGTATCTATGATTAGTGAAATATTACCAAGTGTAGTGTATAATTGGGGAATCGGAGTTTTCCCTTTTCGTTTTTATTTTTAGTGAATATAATTGTTATTAAGAGCTCATTGACCATTCACACCATATACACTTATAAGTAACTCGAAAGTATTGAGTAACGTAAAGCAAAATAGTTTCGAAATATGAGTTATAAAAAGCCTAAACACCAATCTTGAAAATGCCCATTTTCCACTCTTCAAATTAATTCCATGGTAAACTGTTTAGAATAATATAATTACACAACTTTTAAGGTTAAGAATTAGGCGTAGGTATAAATGCAGCAGATTGGTCATTAACTTCATAGCCCACTGATGAAATTAGGAAATTTGTACCGAAATGCATATATGGGACAATAAAAAAACTCACTGACTCGAAAGAACAATTATTATTTAAAAAAAAAAAAAATAATAAAAACAGTTAGTGCAAGCAAATTACTATATAATGGTAGCCTCTTGATTTTTTTCTGATTTTTCAGTTGGCCAATTCCCGAGAAGGGCCCCATTAAATAAATGATCATTTTCGACCCCCCGAACTCCCAGCCTTTCCGACAAATATCAAAACTAAAACCAGCTTCGGAAAGTAATAACCGAGACCTTTCATTTAATACCTCACATGACTATATTTAGTGGAAAAAAAATGTACACTCCCGTTTTGCATGTATGGGGACCTCTCCTTAAATTCCACGTAAAAGATGTAACTTACTGTATGCGTGAGTGTTCCCAGTTCACAATCGCTGCTACCGTCTCCGTGTGACGGACAGACAGACAGTACATATATTTTAATAAGGCTGTGTAAAACAAACACAAAACCTTAAAAAGGATTTTTGTTTATAAATATACAAAACAAAAAATTGAAGACAGTGCATTTTTATCAAATATTGAAACAAAAAGCCCCTTGATGCAATGACGATGAACGATGACATTACGGTTCGTATTTGGAAGCATGTACCCTCTTATACAGGTAGAAATTTTAATGGTGGATAGCCCCAGGCGTTTGAGGGGAGTTCGTCCACGGAGGGGACACTATATCTTCTACCGTTATAGAGCTATGGCGTAATATCCCTAAATTTTCCACAATTAAGCTCATCATTTGTACCTGTCATACGAAGATTAATACAATATCGCAACTTTTAAAAGTACCGTTATAATATTGCATTTGAAATTTGGTCGAAAAGTCGATTTTGAAATTTGAAAAGTTTGAAAACTTACATCTCCATAATGATGGTGACTTATCCAATCGGAAAAATATTCAAAAATTTCAAAATTCAAAAATGTGGGATTAAATGAGTCGGATAGTGAATTTTGTTGGGCAGGGCAAGCACCACAGTTTTCATGTAATGCTCGCATATAGCAGTACAGGAGAATGTAGGCGCGGAATAACGTTGATGTTGCTGCATTTTCAGATTTCAAGCGTTGTTAATACATCGAGTAGCACCATCTTCTATCCATTAGTGCAGAGATGGAGAGAACAATGAAGAAGAATATAACCCACCTTCTTCAAACGCAGTGGATATCAAGACGTGCTCTAACAGCAACACAAGTGAAACAGAATTTTCAAAGGTTCGGCCGCCAAACAACATGCGCAAACAGGAAGCAGCAATAGCCGGCCGAGGCCCTCAGCTAATCTGCTAGTCTTCGTCCAAGCGGAAGACACCGTCGTCGCATTAATACAGTAGCCTGGGATCGAAAGATAGACCTAAACCATGTGTCCTCCTGCATGCTTTTCTTTCCGGACCCGAATTCCAGGGACCTAGCTATGGTCAAACTGGAGCAGGCGGGAGCGGAGAACTTGTATATTACCTCGGCTTACATGGCTCACAATCGATCAGCTGTCGATGTGTAAGAGGGTCGGTAAACTAACCTTCCATTTTCCTAGGTTGCAGAACTGTGAAAGTTTGGAGGAAGTTCTTGATATCACTCTTGAGAATGTCTGACCAGAGATAATCCTTAGATCCCAGTACTTTCCAGTCTAGCTCACGCTGTAGAGGAGTCCAACCCCCCAGGGGATCGACAGGAGGAAGTTTGGTCAAGTTATCAAGAGCAAACTCTCCGGTGTGTAAAATGGTAGCAATGAGGTGGCAGACGAACTAGAGAAAAGATTCGAAAACGTCTCCAAAGTTTCGCGTGCTGCTGAATGAACTAGGAAACGTTGCCACCCTGACGGTATGAACGGAATGTCCAGTGGTAAAAAGCTGACCAGGCAGATTTTCAGCATCTGCTACAAGCATAAATATTGGCAGTTATACAAGGACTGCTTGCAGAAGTACAAGTCCGCCATCAAAACTACCAAAAGGTAGTCCTGGTTCGACTATTGTCCCAACATAGAAAGCACGAGTGAATCTGCGAGGCTCAGGGAAGTTCAGGGAACATGGGCCCATCCATTCTTAAAAATTCGGAACGCTCCTGCCGGAATCTTTCGTTGAATCCCAGGAGATGTTGGTTCAGATGCAATTCCCCGCAAGTG
Organism: Hermetia illucens; assembly: GCF_905115235.1. NCBI lineage: Eukaryota > Metazoa > Arthropoda > Insecta > Diptera > Stratiomyidae > Hermetia > Hermetia illucens. The sequence continues at coordinate 90,002,561 of NC_051849.1, read as the reverse complement.
AGGAGGTTTGCGAGCCGTGCTTGGAGAGTATGCAGCCCAAATCGTGTGTGATTGTCAAACCGATAAATACGGAGGATCAAATCGGCTCGTTTATAAACAGATTTTCCGCATATAAATCTCCAGACCCACATGCCATATTCGTAGTCATGTTACAGCCACTTGTTGACATTTACCAGAAATGCATCTCCGTGGGGTACCTAGCATACTCTTCGAGATGCGCACAAGGCGTTTTCATACCGAAAGTGGGCAGGCGACGGCCATGACTCTGCCGCTGACTTTCAATCAATCATTCCTGTTGAGGACCCTATAGCACGCCCAGGACATCCATGATTATAGAGAGAACTCCTTGCTCTAAGTCCCAATATACCTACCTCACAGGCAAATCCACAGAAACCGCTCCCCACATGGTAATTGCCACGGTTGAGCACTCATTATAGTACAAGCTGGATATAACATTCAACAATGTTATTAGAGAATTGACCAGAGCTTTGGTTGATAGTGATATACTGGATTCTACGCATACTGGATAGGAGTGAGGAGGAAGGTGACGTCGTATGCCGATATTGATATTGAGCCAAGAATGTTTCCCTTCATTATAAGTAACATCATGGTAGGGACGTTGGGAAAGGTGTTTCTGTGGGTCTCAAGAAGCAGACTTGGCGAAACTGATGCTATTCACTACCATGGTAAGGGTACCTCAATTCCACCTCTAGTAGCTAAATGAACAAAGATTGGTTCTTTCCTCCAATGTAAAGTATCTGCGATCTAAAGATGAATTGAAGACTAATCATAGAACAGAGGGTTAAGAAATCCTGCAAGAGGGGCTCAGCAATCCTACCCGGCAGGTATACTAAATGTACTCCTGCAACTCCTCCCCTAGACTCCACATTGAAAACACTGTGCTGTACTGGATAGCGAAGCCCTACGGACATAGTAACACTCTAGGCGAAATACCTCGGGAACTGGCATTCCTCAACGACCACGCCACATCCAAGCCGAACCTCACGAGAAACTTTGCTGTGGACTTTCGAATTAGGGCAGGTTCAAAAACCGGCGGCGTGTTGCAAGGCTACGACACAGTATTTTTCCCGACAGATCAAAGATGGTCTGTAGATTCGGTTGGCGTCTTTGTGGGCACACAGTGCAGTGCAATGGTCTCGCAGGATTCGACAGTGTATTCCAAGTAGAAGTATTAGCGATACTGGAAAGCTTTCGATGGCTGGGCCATCATCTGAGAGATTAACCAGTTGTGATCCTTGATTTTGGAATGGCTTTTTTAGAAAAAAATATTTAAATCTCTATTCTTGGATGTTTCGTTGATTGTGAATATTTTTTTTTCAAAGAAAATCCGTTTTCTTATTTTTTTAAGCTCACACTCCACATCAGAGTTCAATTTTCTGTTTGAACTCCTACCGAAGGAACTGGAAAAGTTGCTGTTTTTAATTGTAGATAGCGAACAACTTTATCTAAATGACTCTCCGGTGGACGCATTAATGTGTGGAGTTATACATAGACAAAGCACAAGAATTCAAGTAATTCATGCAAATGCTCTTTTTTGGCAAGGAAGGACTCAATAATTTTAACTTGTCCATGCATTAAGCATACGATATTATAGCAGAAACACAGTCCACGTCTAATTTAGGACAAAATGGAGACATGAATCGAGCCAGCTATTCCAGAGTGTACAGATTTAATGCAATGTTCTTTGGCCGTTCCATTCTGATTCCTGACTTAGCCATAATGCGGGCAAACTGCATGTGGATAGTAAATCAACAGGACATTTTGTCGGCTCCAGTGTTTCCTGCCGCCGCTGCCTTTTTGCTTGTACTGCAGTAAAATGAGGATGAAAATATCCATTGTACATGGTATGACACCATAAACGCCAGTTTGTTTGCGTTCTTATACATTCTCCTCTTTCATAAATGTGCAAGTATTTTATGCAAGTGCACTTCTTTGCGACATTACAACTCATTTGAAAGGGAAAACCGCAAATAAGGCAGAACCGTGCTCGTGCGTTGGTAACATAATTCTTGCCTAGTGTTACTTAGGAACGCACCAGGGCAAAGTGGAAGGAAAAGGGGAGACAAAGCAAGTCATGCACAATGTAATTAAGCGCAGCGTGATTAATTAGTTCGCGAGAATGAAATTCAATTGTTCCACTAGCGGAAGGGACATTTTAGCACTGAACTCGAAGAATATAAATGGCCGACAATTTATGCATATCGGATTGGAAAGGAGTTTTGCACAGCGGATAATGAAAATGTTAAAAGGAATCTCGCCAAGGCATCCCATTGGAAAGTTAAAGGGAAGCTTTGATTGTTTTTGTACGGGAAAATTTTAATGAGTTTGAAAGACTTGAATATGGAAAGCCTGATACTTAGCAGAAGGGTGAAGCTTGAGCAAAAGTTAGACTTTACAAGCTGGAGACAGTCTAAAAGTTAAAACCAAGTTATGTCCCTCTGACTTTGATGTGGCACCAGGAATCAAGAAAGCAAATAATCGTAGAACCGACCTTAAACTATGTACTGTAATCATTTACCGGCACGCACTGCATGAAAGTGTATCAGTCCTAGAACGAGGACAAGTTCTCATGTAAACTTCACATATGTATCATATTCGCGTGCTATTAATTTTGTGCGGTAAAACTACCAAAGGCTCCGTGAACGCTGTAATTTTAGTGGAAGGACACCTAGAATTTTCTAAATATTACGTTTTTGGGTGAACTGCATTAGATTACTTTGCTTCGTAATGACGATATCTACACTACGGGCTTTAAGCAGTCTCCTATGTCTGGAAAATATGTGGGCACATTTTCACCACGATGCATAACGATTGTATTTCAAATTCTAGTGTTCCTTCCTAACTTCTTTCCATTCTCATTGTATGCATTTCAATTTGATACTAGTCAGGTTGAGTTGTCATGCAACGCTGCGGTGATGGCTCCATTGCAGTATTATGTTATTTAAAGGGGTCAGTATATATGGAGCGCAGACTGCTCTTATTATTTGCTCCTACTTTACATGGTTTCCATCTGGATAAATACGTGTTGTTCGACATCAGTCATTATGGGAGTCATAAATCTCAGGTCGATAAAGCCAAAAGTAATTACTGTATGTAATATCAATTACGTTGGCTTGTCCTTTACAAATCTGGTACCTCTTTAAGATGATGCTTGCGTTTGAAAATTGTGGATATGTTTTCGACAGCGAAGCAGGAAAGATTGTGTGTCCTTATTATTTGCAGATTAGGCACTCGAGTATCCATTGATAAGGAATCCAATATTGGTTTTCTATTTTACATCGACTTTGCTTTCGACTCAGTCTTTTTCTATCTGGGCTCAACGAACATTCGTTCCATGGACTCGCGAATTTCGATTATGACTAGATAGCAAATCGTTTTAAAAATGTTGGCATGCAGGTTTGAATACTTTGTACCTTATATGAAAATTCTGGAATATTATTCTTCATATATATCGGAAATTGGAGGTGGTAATGGATAATACCCTGAATTTTTGATAAATTTCCAAATGTTCATTGCCGATCCAAAGCGCCTATATGAAAACATATTTGGTATTCCACCTCCAATGGTGTCCGAAATTATAACACACCGTAATGCGCCATTATCGCCGTCGTCGAGGCTTTCGGCCCTTGGCCATCAGGATATCCTTATTCCAAACATCTCGATCCATCGATCGTGTCCTCCAAATTAAAAATCCAACCAGTGATGCGCTGTTTCCGTCAACGGAATCTACTCAGCACTTTCGAGGTTTTTCTACCGGTCTTCGTCGTTCTGCGCTGCCTTCGAATAACCTTTTAGGTATCGTCCACACGTTGAAAGTGGCCAGCCCATCGCAACTTCCCACGTTAGATTAGTTTGGAAACCTCTTGCTTATCCGCAGGACGGTCCTTCCGAAGATATTGCCCAGTTTTTGGGAAGTTTATATTAGTGTCCATGTTTCACACCGTTACATAATACTGGTCATGTTATCGTTTGGTTAACTCGGAGCTTCGCTTTCCCGTGTGGGTAGCTAAATTTTAAAATCGGTAGGACCGAGTATAAAGCTCTGTTTCCCAGCTGAATTCAGCCTTTCATTTTAACAACTTCATTTCCATCTTTCGTCAGTTGTACATCTAAGCATATAATGTCTACCTTTTCTACGATGCACTCTTCAAACGTTGTATTTTGTCTGGTGGTCGTAAGTTTCTTTGTTTGTGTCATAATTTTCGTATCCTATTCGCTAATTGGTAGACCAACTTCCTATGCTCTTTGGTCGGTGTTGTGAAAGATCGCGCCATGATGTTTACATGGTCCGTATATGCGACGATTTGGCAGGACTTATAGAGCAGCGTGTCTTTTGTGTCAACAGGCAAATTTGGTATACCCTTCCCATCATGCTTTTCCATAATTCTTGTAGCTCTTTGGATTGAGACAGATAAGACTTTCCTCTCTTGAGTCTCAATGAAGACTTTCGCCCCTTATAGTTGCCCCGTTTTGTATTATTGCTCGCACTATGGTCGTGAAATTTGTTTAATTCGTCATCAAAATGTTCTCGTTTCCTTTGCGTTAATATTGTGCGATGGAATTCACTTCCGACCACTTCTTCCCCTCTTGTTTTTTTGCCGCTTTAGGATTCTCCATGAGACTCTGGAGAATAAGACCTAATTGTTCTTCCTCTTTTGTTTACTCGAAGTGGGTTGGTTTTTATTTATGGGTTGGTTTTTATTCCACGGGCCTTTGAAATTGGGCATATGTAGACGCGTCTTTATGTAGTGATCAGAGTCACTGTTTGCTCCTCGATATGATCTCACGTTGAGGATGCTGGATGACCATCTTTCGGTGATGGAAACATGGTTTATCTTGTTGAATTGTGTTGAATTTGTAAATGCATTTGTATGGGAAGCATATCGATTAAATTTCTACAATTTACGGAATCATTGAAGTGTTGGCCGTTGTCATTTCGTATATTATGGAGACTCTGCCCGCTGGCCGTTCCTTGATTTGACTCCTTGTTCCTAACCTTGACGCAATGCTTTTATAGTTATGACTTTAATTTAAGATTTATATAATAATTTGTTTATGAAGGCATGTTATTTACATAGTTATCCAAATCCATTAATTGCAGAAAACGAGCAGTGTGGGTGTCTCAGTACCAGTTTCCATTAACGAGTTGCGCGGCACAAATGGCTCGGATGCCCGTGGAATTACCTTAGATAAAAATAACGGCAACTTATTTTGAATTATGGATTCTGAAACGCCATCCGAGTTGGTTGAAGTTAACCAAGAAGAGAGACCTATCTTAAAAAGTCCACCTCGTTAACATACACTTACTCGCTTCTGCGCTAGAAAGCCTCAGGGATGCGGGAAGGGGAGCTTTTCGGACACTTCAGTCCCTCTCTCGCCATTAACGAAGTTTCACCTGCCCTTTAGCCGATGCATGGAATTGCATGCAATCATTGTGAACGCGAAACTTAACATGGAAATTAAGAGAAGAAATAATGGCTCGACGTCGTGCATGAAACAGAAAGACTCGATATTTGCGTTCCGCGATCGAAGGATAAGATTCACGACGGATCACATTCCCAGTCGATGTATCTGTATCTGCTTCAGATTTTCAGGAGGCGCAGTTTTCAGGGTTCCTAACCCTCCTTGGCATATTCAGTCTATCTAGATGAAGGATGTTATATATTGTTGCAATAAAAAATATGTAAAAATGTAGAAAATGTATGAAAATTTGAAATGTTGATTCTTGGAAATGACAAAGTAAATGAAATTTTTGTTATCGCTTAGTTTAGTACTTTAGCTTGTAAAACACCAGGTCTTACACAGGTATTTCCTACTATGGTAGATTGATTGTTTATTGATTCATTAATTGATTTCAGATCGAAATTCGAAATATTTACCAAGTTACAGCAAATAGAAGAGTACAAGCCGTGTTGACGTGTATACAAAACGAAATCTTAAAACGCGTTTTTCTCAAAACTATATTCATATATTTCAAACTAGTGGAAGCATAACTAAAATTCTGTTAAACCGATTTTGCTGAAATTTGTACACATCCGTGATTCTGGTCCGCACCACCATTATGTGATTATGTAGTTCCGTATCTGGATTATCAATCAAAAATGGATGCGATTTTTGAAGATTTTATTTTACAACTCCGTGATTCGGATGAAAGGGGCAAGTATACAGGATAAGAAAACGTTTAAATTTGGTTTCAGATTACTACAAATGAAGTTGTGCTTCCCAAGTAAACCACCGTAGATGAGACCACTTTGACGGTAAAAGCAAATACAGAAGATTACCAAATTGGTCAATTGAAAATATTGTATCATAGCTCAAGGCCACAACAATAACCGAAAGGCATATGTGTCGGCAATCTAACGCAGTTAACTTTATTTCTTTATCTTGCCAACAAGTGGATTTATACCGTGTTGAAAACATCAAATTTTGTGCCGGTAAATCGTCATTTGTGAGAAGTGTTGCTGCACAATTTTTTTTGAAGAAAAGTGCGTCGGAATCGCATCAATACTTGCAAAAGAACATGATGCTCCAACAGTTCGTATGTGTCAAGGCCATGCGAAACATTCAGAAGGAAAATGAGTGCCACATGAATTGTCTGAGAGAGCCATTGGAAGACGTCTGTAAATCTTCGAATTATTTCTTACCAGACATGAAAGAAAGTGATTCCTGCATCTGATTGTACCCGGTGACAAAAAGTGAATCTGTCACGGCCATCCGAAGCGCAAAAAAACATGGGTTTTACAAGGCCAGCCATCAACATCCCATCCAAAGAGGAACATCCAAGGTAATGAGACATTGCTGTGCGTTTGGTTGCACCAGAAATGTGGGATCCCGTACGAGGTCTTGAAACTTGGTCAAAAGGTAACGACAAATCAACGATTGCATCTTAACCTGTTACTGTAAGAAAAACGGCGAGAATAGAAGGACAGGACACGACAAGGTCGTTTTCCAGCACGATGATGCAAGACCGCATGTCACGAAAGCGAATACTCGGCTAGGAGGTGTTACCCACCCGTATTCATCAGACTATGTCCCGTCAGACTATCATTTATTTCAGTCGATGGCCCACGGATTAGCTAACCAGCGTTTCGAGTCTGCAGCAAGTGCCGACTGAATCATCTTCCAACGTGGAATCCGTATGCTGCCAGAAAGTGGACCATGAAAAAAATATTGTGAATAATAATTTTTTTATTAAATAAACAAACAAATGCATTTGCTTAAAAAAAAAACGAAAACGCGTCAATATTATTTTTATACCTGAAAATTTCTACAATATCAAGCGGCACATAAGAAAACCCCTTTGTTGTTGATGCCACCGCCTTTGCCCCATCGACCACTGCCTTTGCCCCAGTTTCCGCGATTTCAAGTCGAAATTGTTTCCTAATGGTGGCCGGAATAGTGTCTCTGCGGTGCTGGTTTGAACAGTTACATGCGCGAATTGCGGGAAAAGCTCGATTAATCTCTGGAGCAACAAGGCGCGGTAAGATGTTGTAACTGCCCCCGCCGTTATTTGGTGGTAGGAGCAGATGATGAAGAGGTTCACTTCCTCAGTTCCTTTCATTCGCATGGTGCTTAGACATCGAACCACCCCACGACTATCGGTTTCGACATCGTGCTGTCCATTACGGGAGCCCGACTCAGTCACTAAGTCAGACGACTCCCGCCGGTTATCCGTACCTGACCTAAAATTTCTCCTTCTCCTCATTTTTTGGGTATGCACTTGATACCTAACTGCCAGGTGTGGTAATAGCTTCCTCAGTGAGTAATCCGCAAGACTGCAAAGTTCGGGCACTTTCTTCACCTACCCCTTAAGACGGTGGCGTACAATTCAGTTTACTTACCGATAAAGTAAAAGAAAAACCAAATAAAATGAGAAAAGATGGGAAATAACACTTAAAGGGACTAATTATTTATAACGGAAATGAAGAGAACAGAAATCAGTGTAAATTTACCACGTCACAAGATCATCAAAGAAACGTTTCATATGCTTGAGTCGATCAGCTATTCCTGTTACTTTTTCTAGTTGAATCACTATTATATTATAGTTTCAGCTCCTTTGATGACTTTCAACACAGTAACAAAACTAATAAGCATTAAAGCGCTTTATTTATGTAACTTCTCCCCGATGATAAGTAATTATAGTTGCTGTTATATATTTTTCTTCTACGTAGTACAAAATTAATTTGGTAGTCCTGAAGATTTTTCACTTTTGTTTACCAAAGAACTCCGCTTTTCACTTGCGGGTGTCGTCCGGGAAACCTTCCTTGCTTGCAAAATATAATTCTCAATGGTTCAATTACCCCACAAAACTAGCCGTCGCTACCATATTGCGATGTAACTCCCATCGTCGAGTTCGTACCCGTCGTAACATTCTTCATCTTTCCGCACCCACAAAAATTATCAATTTTTAAACGTCCGGAAAATGTGTGTTTTTCCATGATAATTCCGCGATACTTAACATTACACGATTTTCAGTTTCAATGTCCTCCTATTCTCTTCTGAGGACGTTTTTCATTTTGCTTCAATTACAATGCCAAAAATTTGGTCTCCAGAAATTTACGGCGTTCCTCTTTCTCGACCGGCTCTTCAATCCGTCCATCCCGCCCCCCGGTATAGCATGTTTTCGCGTATGTTGTTTCTCTGCAATACCAGAGTAGATAAATGTTCTGAATTTGCTGGAGCCGAACCGCTAGGTAAAAATGGCCTGTATATGATCGAGCGCTGCGATATTCTGCCGGAAATTAGATTTTCCTCTTTATCTTGGCAGTGTGAGCATTGGCGTGAATAAGGCTTCATCCTGTTGACTTGTTGCTAGAACTTCCGCGCTTGGTGCGGTTTGAGTTTACAGACCTGCTGGTTCTCGCAGGCTTCCTTTTTCTGTCTGTGAACTCGATTTTCCGCTCGACGGAGTTCGTGATGAGTCTCCGTGCGTGCGTGCTTTGAGAATGTAACATTACTCGGTATGCAGTATTCTTCCGTTTCATTGCTAGCTTATGTTTAGCGTCGAACCAGCCGCTCCGACTTTTCTTTCGGCTGGGGCCAAGTATGTTTGTGGCTGTATTAATGATAACGTTCTTCAAGTGATTGTGAAGATCGTTTGTTGATGCTTCATCTCCAGGACATCTGCTAGCTGTGGTTATAGTGGCAACCATTTTCGCCTTATAGGTATTACGGGGGCTGTGTTGTAAATGGCTTCAGTATTCACTCTCACTTGATTGTCAGAGGGGATTGTAGGTGGTGTTGTAATTCGACTCCGGAGCACTATGCCAACGAGATAGTGATCCAAGTTTATATTGGCCCCCCTATATGTTCTGACATTCATCAAGTTTTAGAGGTGGCGGCATTCGATCAACACGTGGTCAATTTGGTTGAAAGTGGTCACGTCTGAACAGATGTACATACGTTTTTGGACCGCTTCTCACGCAAACCAGGTACTTTCAACAACCATATCGTGCGATACTGCTAACTGAATAATCCGCAGTCCGTTATCATTGGTATCCGAACACATGGTTTACTTGATGGCCGCTATAATATATGGTGTAAGGGCGCTTCTCCAGGAAACTGGTTCCTGTCCAATGCATCTCTTGCAGCGATGCTTCATCAGCCTTACATTGGGACACCGCATCGGCTAGCTGCTGAGGAGCATTCGGTCTGTCTGGGGAGGTCACGTTCCTCGAGAAAACGTGCAAATTGTTATTTCATTGTCGTTGCCGGATTCCTCGTTGTGTACTCCATCTTATCCGCGGCTCCTTTTTGAGACAAATGCCCACTTAAACATGTTATATAAGAAATACACAAAACCTGAATCTGAAGCGCTTAGCTTCCGGTTTTTTGCTTTTTTGCTATGCGGCGTTTTTACATATGTTTTTCCTACCATAATCTTATACACATACCAAATATTTTTTTATCTTTTTCGACTCAGTAAGTTTAAATGATATTTCATTTCCGTCTGTTTCATCGACTGTGTAGGGTAGCTTTAATACAAATTAAATTGGTGTCCCATTGTTTTTGTCCTGCGAGTAATCGTGTTGAATGAAAAATTTGGTTATAAACGTTATATGGGTTTTGCAAAACATGAAAGCGGCAGTGCAACAGGCTTGCTTAAAATGCGGATTTCATATGGCTTTAATGGATATAAAAATAACAACCCTAAAGTGTCCTTTCATAAACTTTGTGCTCAGCGACTTCTTGGCAACTCAGTTTACCATTATATGAACGACTATATATCACAAAGGCTGAAGATTTTGGTTTGGTGTTAAAATAAATAAATAAAAGTATAATTAATGCATTGCCAGACAATTTATTCCAATTTTTCTAAAAGTGCCTTCCGTTAATTTGTAGCTAGTCCATTTCTACATAAACATCGATTTAAATACCCTCTCCACACCCACACCGATGTTTCTCTCAATTTCTTCAAAACAATGCCTGACGATTGGCAACGAGGCATTATCTGTCTCATACATAAAAAGGGAGATATCACACAGTGCAGCAATTATAGAGGTATCACGTTGCTGAGTACCATCTATAAGATATTCTCCACTATATCGCTAGGCCGGATAGCCCCATACGCCCAGAACATCATTGGTCCATACCAAAGAGGCTTCACTCCAGTAAATCAGCAACAGATCAGATTTTCTCTGTGCGGCAAGCGATGGAAAAACTTTTGGAATATGGACAACAGTTGCGCCATCTGTTCATCGACTTTAAAGCCGCCTATGATAGCATAGCCAGGGTAAAACTGTACACGGCCATGAGAGAATTCGGTATCCCGACGAAATTAATAAGACTGATTAGGCTCACCCTGACCAATGTGCGAGGCCAAATAAAGGCAGCAGGATTATTCTCAAGACCATTCGACATCAACAACGGTCTACGACAAGGGGATGCCCTATCATGGGTCCTCTTTAACCTGGCCCTCGAGAAAGTGATCCGTGATGCTGAAGTAAATGCAAGAGGTACGATCCTCTTTAAGTCCACCCAACTGCTGACGATATCGACATCATGGGAAGAACCACCCGAGACGTGCAAACTGCCTTCATCCAGATCGAGCAGGCGGCGCGAGATCTTGGGCTCCACATCAATGAAGGCAAGACAAAATATATGGTGGCAACGTCAGCACCGAAGACGAACCAACCAACAACATCAAACGGCACTGGTCAAACACGAAGAAGAATAAGGATAGGAGAATACAACTTTGAGACCGTTGGTGGACCTCGGTGCAAAACTGGGATGTCTGGAGTTCCTTATTAAGGCAGGCCTAGACCGGATACCGGTTGTTGCGCCGTTGATGATGATGGTGATGAAAACAATGGAGTAAGTTCGATATTCCCGCCCTATTCCCCCAGACATATATACATAGGTACGATGCAGCTAATTTGGGCGAAACAATAAACCATTGCTGAAGTGGTTTTCCATTCAAAACAAGAGAAAATTAATATCCAACAAACTGTGATTCGATCATTGACCTAATTCATTCAGGACAAGCTCCTTTCCACCCTTCTGCAGCAAGTTTTTAAATAATAGCTGCGTAAGTGCTCTCTTTCCGACCGCATTCAGAACAAGTTGACCACCATTTAAGTTAACGATTCATCTCATTAATTACATTTCCATTCATTACTTGCCTAGCTTCCTGCGACATTGGCAGAGCGAGTGGTATTAGGTAGATTTTGATATACGTGCTGAAAACTTGATTAAGTTGAATAATTTGGCCCCTTATCGGATCGCCGACATCCTGCAAGGGTGTTTTCCAAATGTTGTGATTGAGAGCGTCCAACCATTCCTTACTTGTTGCGTTTTCTTTCCATTAGAAGTCATTAATGCTCCCCCACTGCTGTCGTGCCGTGATTGCAATCAAACACAACATGAAGCTAATTAACCGAAATTTTCTCTCATTATGTACCTTTCTAAAAGGAATTTTTATTAGCATATTCCGATGAATGGAAATCGCGTGGATTCTGATTTCCGCAATATCGGAGTCTGGTCAAAATAAATTAAATGAACATCGATTTTGTAATTCTAGCAGTTCATTTTCCAGCAAACTTTACGGAATGGAGCGATATTATTTCTAATTCTAAAAAATATTAGATTCGAGTGAAAAAATGGCCGTCGAACATAAAATAAGCTGAGTAACTCAAATCACAAAGTTCTATTTATTGGGCAGAAATTTAAGCGCCTGTGAATAATTGTGGGATATTTTCTGATCCTGATATTTTACAAAATCCTAAAGCAATGCAAAGCTTCTAAAATTCTTATCAAGAAGGCGTCGACATTACACATACTAATATTGTATTTCATTGTCTATTAACAAGATATCAACTATGTTAGTTGCCGCCTTTACAAGAAACCACACAATCGGTTAAACAAGATGGAATACCGGAAGCTGGGTGGTTTTGTTATAAGGGTTTTGTGTTCTTGTAATGTGAAGAACTTTTTATTTACGTTTTTCTTTTCGCGAATAGCTACAAGTTCAAAACATTTCGTCGTATATGTATTTCCATTTCAGATGTATGTACAGTTTGAAGATATAAATATTATGCGCATCTTAAACAAACATTGTCGATTACCTGGTATACCGGTGTTGTGGCGCGGCAGGATTCGCGCCATTCGAAACTTACTTCGAATGTTGCGGATACGACGGATAGGTGGGCACGGAACTCTCCACGCCTTTAGAACTCGCCACGGGAGTGGAGAGCTAGCGGTGAGAGTGTGCCGTTGGTTGGGGGCAGAAAGAACCACATGCAGAGGAATCGGTCTCTTCTGCCTCCAGCCTTGCGATAGACGGTTGTTCTTGCGGTGCAGCGACTCATATAATAATTTCTTTAAAACTCTTCAGTTCCAATTATTGTGAAATAGCGACTCATAATTTCTTTAAACCCTTTCGATCCAATTAGTGTGAAATAAAACTGTTCTTTCTTCATTGAACGTAGGTCTTTTTTATTATTCATTGCTTTGGAATTCTATCCTCGGTGTGAAATTATTTTCTATGCTGAATCGCGGGTAGTGGGAGTGGAAGCGTGCAATTAGAACTACATCCTAACTGGGCGAAATTACCAGCTGCGCTCCATGCGAAAGTGGAATTGTTATAGTGAGGTGACACAAAGCATCTTGAAATTTAATTTTTTGTATGAGCTGCCGAATTTCCCTGCCTGGCAATTTCGATCGCAGTGTGGAAGCAATCTCACCAGACGCTGCCTCGCGCCTCCACACTGAGGAGCACCGCGACAGCCGGCATTTGGCTCTACTTTTGCTTAATTCAAAACTTGACAATAGTATGAATTACTACTTTTACTTAATTCAAAACTTGACAATACTCAAACTAATCTGGCCGTCATTCCGTAGATGGCGTATCATGTGAGTACAGTTTATACGATTGTAACGTGACAAATGTGGAAGTTCAATGAATTCACGTGGACTGTACAACTTTGATCTTCTATAACCTTGCTAGTAATAGTTGGATTGCATTCAGTCTGGGGGAATTTCCAAAATATAGTAATATGCTATTATTAACTTTATTTGATTAGATATCAGAGTAGGATGTATTTTTAGGCCTAGATTTTCCATAGGTGCACCACTGCGACTTTTTTTTTCAAATTATTGGGTTCTGAGAGCGAACCCTATTACTTTTTTCGAGGCATGCATTTTGATCCGTCACTTCCCTATGTTTCGCCCACTGTCAGAAATAAGATCAGTTTCTAACTTCTAACCGACACTTTTCATTTATAAAGAGCAGAGAAGTTGGCTGTTCACCTGAGGTCCATCCATTTTGATAACCACCCGGTCGATCATCTGGATTATGGGATTTTGAAGGCGGAAAGAGTGGACAACCCTATCCGTATCCTTCGGCAATCGGATGCGAGCAACTGTAATTTTGTTTTCAAATTGTTCGGTTCTGGGGGCGAACCCTGTTATATTTTTCGAGGCACACATTTTGAACCGTCACTTCACTATGTTTCGCCTATCAGAAATAAGATCAGTTTCGTTGTACTAATTGAGCCCTTTCGTTTCATACCACACATGCCCATGTTGTGCAATGATAAGAAAACCTGTTTCACTTTTTTGGAGCAGACATTTTGAGGCCTCATTCCCTTGTGTTTCACCAATGTCAGAATCAAGATCATTGTCGAAAAGCATTAATTGGGCCCTTTTGTTTGATATCTCCATGTGACCATATTTTGTGAAAAAAAAATGTTGTTTCCCCTTCTACATATATGAAGAATCCCTAATTAATCCCAATGCAAAATAATTCCACTTTTTGTATATAAAGGGGGAAGGCAGACCACATGTTCTCATCAAATTCTTCGATCTCACATCATTTCATAGAAAGAGACTCCGTGGGCCGAAACCCCAAAGAAATTGTTTTTAAGGTCTTGTGGTGTTGAACATGTCGTTTTCACTGAATATAGCCATGCGGAGTATTACATGAAAGGCCTCTATTGGTAGTTTTCAGTTATAATTTTGACATCAGTTGTGAAGCACGAGTATGAGAGAGGTAGGAAAAGATGGAAAAGTGGCTACTCTCAGAAACTAATAATTCGAACAGTCTGAAAGTCACAATATTACATAATATATAGGCCTCATAATGCGCAACCCCCATCAAGGACTTGATAACCACCCTGTCGATCATGTAAATTATGGAGTTTTGAAGGCGGAAAGATTGGACTACTCTATCCGTATCCTTCGGCAATCGGATGCGAGCAACCGGTCTCCTCGGAATCTCGCATTCTGTGCATCTCAAATAAAATTATGAATAGGTTAAAATTGTGCTGAAACTTTCAAAATACCAAGAGTTTATTGATGCTTTCAAATTTTTAACATCTTAACACCATAGCCCGAGAGAACAGAATTTCGACGGGTATTTAGTCTGCATTATTGCTAAATCAAAAAGTGTTCAACGGCCACCCCTATATATTAATCTGAGCCTAAAGAAACAATTTTTGAAAATTCATTTTTGAACTTTCAAATTTATAAAAAAAAATTATTGCAAAGCTGTCAGACATTTACTGTCGGATTTATCGTTTGTCTGAATGCTTGAAAATTGTTTGGCAGCAACCAAGGAGGCTGCTGAAGGAGTAGAAAAAATATGGTATAATTTCAATCAATATCATTTTATATTTGAACGAAAAACGGAGCTGAATGCTACCAACAATTCTCAATGACACATTAGTTGGAACGATATTAACTTGAACTTTATGTTGAAAGAACTATATTTCCAGATATCAGACAATGTAGCCAAGGCTGATCTAGCGTCATTAATGCGTGGAGCCATATCAAGTTCAGTGGCACTGCTTCCAAGATATACAAATTAATCACTAATGCCAGTAATGCCAACGCGGCAAATGCAATGGCGCATGAGACTGAGAATAATGGTTCTGTTGGTGTTTTTTCGGTTCAACTTTATTTGCCTGTCTTTCCAAACCCAAAACCATTTGGCCAAATTCTATGACTCTCTGAGAAGGGAAGCAGACTCCACTTTGAGCTTTAAACCCCTTTCAGATTTTATATTCAAGTAACACGTGACTTTTTGCGCCATCATATGCCGGCCTGATAATAGCTATTAGTTATAAGTTGAAAAATGAGAACTAGATGTTTTTCCTTATCCTGTAAATATTTTTATTTTTGCCACGTGCGTGCCTCCTTCTTCAGTGCTAGCACCTAATAGATTAGGTACTAATAGATTAGGTACTAGCACTGAAGAAGGAGGCACGTGGTCTCCGAAACGATCGTATGGGGAGAAAAAATAAAAATATTTACAGGATAAGGAAAAAAACCTAGTTCTCATTTTTCAACTTATATACCAACTGTAAAAAAAAACATGGACACTAATTTCAACTCAGCTATTAGTTTCTGCAGAATGGTCCTCTTTCGTAGGGTACTCCAGATGCATTCCCTGTGGATGCTGTCGAAAGGCTTCTCAATGAAGAGCAGGTGAAGCGGAGAACTAAATCTAAATAATCCGCAGGATGCTAAGGTCATCAATGTTGAACGCGATCGAGCAGAAGCAATTGGCTCTGTGTCGATCAAGCTTTAGAGGTGTGCTTTAACACGTTCCAGGACTATTTTAATTATAATTTCCAACGGTAGGAAGCATGCAAATACACTCAACATGGGTGCGCTTGCTGCAGAAATTGAAGGAGCAGCGTTGAATAGCTCTACGTGGCCTTTCGCTTGAGTGCATTGGCAGTCGGGATAATTTCTCTTCTGTTTGGAAGAGCAGTCCATACCTGGGTGTTAGTGTAACTAGTCATTTCATCCACAAGAGGTGGAACTTCATCGAATTTAATATGGTAAAAAATCATGCTGTGGCTTTACTTGCTCTCCTTCGGCTGCTCACCATCGTAATAACTTTGAATTACTTTAATTTCGTTAGCATAATAGGACTTGTCCGAAACTTCTCACTATCATGCGCTATACTATTTATTGCTCCTGCACAATTTGGTACTTTTAGTAAGAACTTAAGGAAGTTTCGCGGTCAAAAATTTGTTAATATACCGTTGTTACGTTTATTTGAATAGACGCATCGTCACGATTTTCTTCAGATTTCTGGATTTGGCAGTTTTCGAAAATCAAAGTTTGAAATGTTTGGCCTCTAATATCGGATGGAGGTGAAAAATAGGATCGGTTCATCAAAGTGCTAATGAGAGCATTTTGACCAAACGGTGAACCTGAAGAAAAAAGTGTAGATGCAGATGGTTCTATATGTCGGTCGACAAATAGAATTTTGGCAGTTTTTAAAAAAAATAATTTCAAAGACGCCCGCATTTTTTTCTGGGAAATTCTAGTTTGAGCTATAATAAAGAGTACTGGGATTTGATTAAAAAATTTCTAAAGTCGGTCTAGAAGTTGATGAGGAAAAATGAGAAGAAGTTTTGAAAAACCTGTTTTCAAGATAAACGCGTTCAGATTCACAAGTTTAGATGCAGTTTTGTAAAGATAAGTCTAGAAAATAAAATAAAAAATAATAAAATGACTGACAGTCTCAAAAAGTTTTCAGGAAAGCGTGTGTGACATAAACACAATTCATTTCAAAAATGTACTTTTTGTGTCTTCTTGTTTGTTAGTGAATTGAAACTTCAGACATTCTTACTACTCTTTTGGTTATGATTCCTGGTGCAAAGACTCTCTTCCTTTGGACGATGACGCATCACAAATTTTGAAACCAGTTTCCGAAGAATTTACTTTCAAAGATTTATGAAAGCGCTTTGGAAAACAACACCCAAAACAATAATGATAGTTTTAACATGTCCGTATGGAATATGGTTCCAAAACACATTTGCTGGCAAAAGTATTGTTGAAATTGCTGCCACTTATATCATCAATGAATGGTTGTAGATCGTCACAAACAGTTTAGAAAGGATGGTCTGGCCTAGGATTTTACATGGTTCTACGCTCGTTGAATGCGTCGGATGCAGAAAGAGGAAATAAGTCGTCAATGCATCTAAAATATATCAAATTTTCCTCTTTAAGTCCACCCAACTACTGGCCTATGCTGACGATATCGACATCATAGGAAGAACGACCCGAGACGTATAAACTGCCTTCATCCAGATCGAGCAGGCGGCGCGAGATCTTGGGCTCCACATCAATGAAGGCAAGACAAAATATATGGTGGCAACGTCAGCACCGAAAGCGAATCAACCAGCAACATCGAACCGCACTGGTCAAACGGGAAGAATAAAGATAGGAGAATACAACTTTGAGACCGTTGATAATTTCTCTTATCTAAGGTCGAAAATCACAACCGATAACAGCTATGATGATGAAATCCGCGCATGGTTGGCTATTTCAGCTTACAAAAACTGTTCCGCTCGAAACGTCTCACCACAGAGTCAAAGCTCTTACTGTACAAGACTATGATCTTGCCAGTCCTCATGTATTCCTCGGAAACTTGGGTTCTTAGCAAGAAAAATTGCGAACTCTTGGCTGCGTTCGAGAGAAGAATCCTCCGAAGAATGGCCCCCCACATGAGGATGGACGATTTCGTAGCCTGTGGATAAAATCCGGCTCAATAGGTGGGCGGGTCAATTAATCCGTATGGATGAGGATGATCCCACCCGGAAAGTCTGTAAGAGCAATATCTATGATAGAAAAAGAAGACGAGGCAGACCCTGCCTAAGATGGAGCGATGGCGTAGGTCAGGACGCCAAACAGCTTTTAGGGATATCGAATTGGTGGACCTCGGCGCAAAGCAGGGATGTCTGGAGTTCCTTATTGAAGCAAGCCTAAACCGGATACCGGTTGTTGGGCCGTTGATGATGATGAGAAAAGAGTTTCGCTTGGGGATGGGGACACCTGATGGATCTACTACCGTTTGAATGGGTTGATGATAAAGGTAAGTTGCCTTCTTTTTGAAGGAACAGTTCGCATCCGTATGTTGCGGTGGTATACCATATCGTCCACGGAGGTGAAATTTCACCGGATGTTGTACACTTGAAAAATGCGATGAAGTACTCCTTCCATCTCTACTTATTCCTTATTTGTATCCGTTTTAACTGAACATTGGTAATGCTCTACTCTCACTGTGAAGCCAAATATGTACTAATGGAGGATATTATCGCAACGATACTTTCGAGAACGAATTAGTTGTACAAAATTGTCTTGAAAATAGTGGACAATTGAATTTTCAATCACTTATACATAGACGGAGTTACCGTAACACCAAACTGCCTCACATGAGGAAAATCAGCACCTACTAAATTATGTAATACGGTACTAAAATTCACCATTACTCTCTATTCTGTTTCAATTTTCATATCATCCTATAGTATGTGTGAGCTTACCTCATGTTTACCTCAAGTGCCCGAACTGAAATTCAAGACGTTAATTTTGAATATTTTCTTCTTACTTATTTTTTGTCTGGAGGCTTGTTTATTGTTATCAAATTCCTAATACCCTCCTTCTGCAACTGCTGGCCCCCTGATTATTCGCATGTGTCTTCCGCCATCGCCAGGGTAGTTTTTTGTCATCGGCAGTTGCCATGTAGATTGTTATGCTCTTATTGGCGGACGGCTGGATTTCGGTTAATTATTTCCATGAATTTGAAGATATACGTATTTTCCGTTGGTGTTTTCATGTATCTGACCTTCATAATTGAGGAAATGAAATATGTATGTATATTAAATAGTTCTTTTGGAAAGTAATCGTGATCATGCGTGATAGACTCCATTGTGAAAGTTATTCAGTCCTCAAATGTGGAAAAAATCGTGTTAGCACCTTCACTAGATGCATATACATATGCTACACTATGTAGCAAAATGTAAGTAATTTCAATATCTAGGCTAAAAATTTAGAAAATATTTTAAATTCAATTTAAATTCAATGGAAAATTACGCTATGTTAGTTTCGTGAATCTGAAATCTCACATCAATACATATTACAGCCTCTAAAAGTACCATAAACGCGACTGTTGCCGAACCGTAAACTACACGTTAAGAAGTCATCAGCTGTGAATCTGTCGTCTTGTTATTGTTAAGGGGGGATCTGAGGAATCGAATTTTTGGCATCAATTGTATCTAGATATAGTGTAGAATATATTCCCAAGGTGATTTGTTGATATTTGGAGTCGTTCGGAGATTGTAGTGTTAAGCAGGTAAAATGTCGGATGCCAGGTTTACGTCGACTGCCGTAATAAAACGCGTATAAATCGGTCTGAATGACATTCGAATGACTTCTCTAAAATCATAAGAATTGAAGCCAAGGTTTTCAAGAAACCTAAGGTTTATGGACTACGTATGGCATGTTTATGGTCAGTTAAGATTGCATGGCGAAAAAGTGAAATTCTTTGAACATTTTTTTTTGAAAATTACAGAACATATTTCTATGGTCCGCAAACTAGGATAATTGCGATTCATTCACTAGTTTTTTTATTCATTAAAGAAGCCTTGAAAAACCACTAAAATTTACAAAAAGAAAGTTTAATAAGGCACCAAAAATTGAGCTTTTAATATTTTTTAATAATCCTACTTTGCGGACCGTGGTTAAATCCGCACATAAAAATGCCGTTAAATGATTACAGGGCCCTTCTTTTGGAGATGGATGGATAAGTTGCTCTGTATTTCAATAATGAACAATGCTATCGGGCTGGGAAAATTATTACGCATACTCGAAGTATTAATAAATGTATGGTATTTGTACCTTTATCCAGTTCTTCACAAACAAATTTTTAAAAACGGTCTTCACACAGGATGACCCCCTTAAGTTAGCCTTAAGCCAGGAAAACTAACTAGTCTTACCGATTTTGTTGAATTTGCCACTTCAGGTTATTGAATAGGAATTTGAGTGGCTATTTGCCTAGCGATAAAACATTTTCTTCATACGGTTGAGGCAAGCGAGTTCTCCACCTTTATGGATAAGCCACTAACCTTCATCTTCCAATAAAAGAACGAGTGCTCACTACGTCAATTTCGCCATCTAGGTTATCTTGGCCAGTTTACCACATCGGTGATATCGATTCAGCACGTATTTGGTTGCGACAACGTTATCGAAGGCGCATTATCACGCATTGAGGGGTTGCAATCAATGATCGATTACTTAAAGCTTGCAACAAAACAGTGCTGGGAAAAAGAGCTCAAAATACTACAGCAAGGAAACACAGGGCTTTGACTAAAACAATTCCAGGTTCCGGGAATCAGTTGCAAGCTATGGGAGATATGTCTACTGGTACTATCCGACCTTAGATCACTCACTCAGTGCGAAAAATTATTTCAACAGCTTACACTACTTATCCGCCAGGAACAAACATCACGGTTAAACTGATAGCACAGAAATATGTTTGGCCATCTGTCAAAACCCATTGTAGGGATTAGACACGTGGACGCAATAATTGTCACCGATGAAAAGTGATTCATCGTGTGACTACACGAGTTGGGACTTTTGCGGCACCATCATCTAGATTCGGGCACGTTCATCCGGATCTTATCGTTGCCCCTTCCTCACGTTGGCCACGAGTGGCACCAATCACCGATCACGAAGCCATCACAGTTGCCAGAATGTTCCATGGCACTTGGATCTGCAGGTTCGGCATACCACTCTGGAACACTATAGATCAAGAAAGACAATTTGAATTGAGGTTGTTTCAAGAACTCAGCATTCTGACCGATGCAACCCACAATAGAACTACATCATACCATCCGGCAGCTAATGGCATGTTCGAGCGTTAAAAACGCTCCCGTCAGCATTGCTGCCGTGCGCTGGGAAGGAAGACCTCTACGCAACTGCAGCAAAAATGGTGTATGGTCAGTCATTACCTGTCTCAGGCGAATTTTTTGACTTACAGTCCAACAAGGAGCAAGTGTACACGTCTAATTTCGCCAACGAGTTGAGGTAGCGTTTCCAAATGTTATGTGCAGTTAATGGTTAATGACAGTAAAATAATCTTCATATTCGAAGACCTGGCGACATGGCCTGGCCATGACTTCATCTATAACAATGGTTTAACAAAATACTCCAACATCTGTACCAGGGACCATACCGGATGATCAGTTGAATCGCTAAGTTCTTTAAAGTTAAAGTTGCCGGACATCATTACAGTATCTATCGATCGGCTTAACGTGCTTACGCGATGGCCCATGATATCGAAAAGAACCCGATCTCGGCCCAACAACAGCCTCCGTGGCAATGACCACTTTCGAGAGTGACATCCAAAAAATCGCTCAAGTTCCCATTCAACAATTGGAAGTGGCAAACTCAACGAAATCTGGCAGACGGGATAGATTTCCTGATTAGTAGTACTAAGCAGGCCTTCAATAACTTAACAATAGCAAGACCACAGATTCACAGCCTGTCTAAAAACTTGACTTTATCTAGAGACTAACATATAGATTAATTCTACACTTGATTTAAATTAATTCTAACTTGTTGGTTGTAGGGAGGAATATTTAGAATTCATGAATGGCTGGAGGAAGGATATATATAGGGGACGGTGGTATAATTGGGCGGTGGAAGATGCGAGGCCAGGGCGGCGTAGAATACTGTGGATAGTATTAGGAGATCTGTAGGGAGGCGCCAGTAGTTCCCGGTTGTACGTTCCGTATGTACGTTCTGTTGGTCCGAGCTTTCTTAAAAAGAAAGCCAGTGGTTGTCAGCAACTATTAATTCACTGTTGGAGGACTGCTCCAATCACAAAGTTATAGATTTTTGATGTGCAAGCAGCGTCGCCTGTTTTGGAGCGGCTTTCGAGGCTTCAAAAGCTGCTGTAGATTCGCTGGTCCAGTGAACTGCCTTTCATTTTGTCGTGAAGAATTTCTTTGAGTGGTGCCTGTACTGCTGCTACTCCGGGTATGAACCTTCTGTTAAAATTTAACAAGCAGCTTCATGTTGTTGATTGCGGGTATGATTCGATCGCTTTGACTTAGATTGACAAGGGACGTGTCCCCTCTTCATTTGCTTGGATTCCCGGCTACTCCATATTGTTTAAACTTTTGAAACAAGGTTCTTAAGTGGCCGGCGTGCTCTCTACGTGAAGATGAAGCGACTAATATGTCATCGATGTAGTCATAGCAGAAGTCCAAGCCTCTCAAAGCCTCGTCGATGAATCGTTGGGAAGTTTGCGCCGCATTTCGCATCTCTTGAGCTACTGAGATCTGGTTAAATACGCTCACAAGGTCTATTGTTGAAAAGACAGTTTTAGCATATAACGTTTGGGTGAAATCTTGGATCTTGGATGTGTGGAGTTATAGTAGCTGAAAGTTGTATTTTCCGTGTAAATTTGCTGCAACCCAAAATACATGCTTAATATAAATACATAAACATTACGTTCAACGTACATATGTAATAGTTCTACACTCAAATATACTTACATAAGAATCAAACGAAACGTTTCTTACCTGAAGTCCCGAGCTTCCGGTTTCCGACTTGTGGTTATTGTCGCGTTCCCGATTATCCCTCTCGAAGCCGTCCCAAAATATTCTTATGCTTAAGGTTTTGTGTAAATTGAGTTACATTCTTTTACGTTGAATTTTAGGGGGGGGGGGGAAGGGGGGTTCCCATACATGCAAGAGGCAGGTGTACATTTTTCATTAAATATAGTCAGGTGGGGTATCAAATTCAAGTACTTTTCGAAGCCGGTCTTAGTTTTGACATTTGTCGGAAAAGTGGGGAGGGCGGGGGGTTGAAAGTGATCATTTCTTTAACGGACCCGTTCTCAGAAACTACTTAACCGAAAAATCTGAAAAATCTCCACTGTATGGTGCTTAGGCCCCAAACTACCCTCCATATCGATACCTGTTCAAATAAAGTTAATAATAGTACATTACTATAATTTTTAGTAAGAAGAAATTTTGCAGCCAAGTAGGCTGCAGGATGATCCTAATTTGGTGAAAGTCGCACAGTTACTAGCAAAGTTATAATAGGTCAAAGCTGTCGCTTCTGTACAAATTCAAGACTTTGAATGTCAATATCACTTGAAAGTGGTTATTCTCACATAATGTATGCATATATTACATGCTACATACTATTGGGACAAATGCACACTCAAATCTCTTTATAAAAGAAATACACAAAACCCTTCATGCCTGAAGCATCTAGCCTCCTGTTTATAGTTACGAACGATTAGGCCCTGCCTAAATATACAACCATCGTAACAAGTAAAATTAACGCATTTGAACAAAGCTTTCGGAAGCGGTTCGCGTCTAAAAGAAACACGACGAACAAAGTGGTTTTGAAGACTTTGTGTAAAACAAAAATCAGTTCAATGTTTGTCTCACTGTCCATCACACGCATTTTTCTCGGAGACGGTTATAGCGATCGACAGCAAATTTGGTGAAGAGGTAGGAACTGTGAATGCTCACGTATACAGTGAGATACATCATTCCACTTCGAATTTGCAAAAAGGGGGGTGTACATTTTTTTCACCAAATATAGTCATGACGGGTATCAAATGAAAGGTTTCTGTTAGTACTTTCCGAACCGGTCCCAATGTTGACATTTATTGGAAAGGTGGGGAGTGCGGGGTAGCGCCCAGCTTCCGGTTTCCGGACTTGTTTTGATTTGAAATGTGTTACTACGAGCTTAGACACATTGCATTCCAATGATAGTATCATGCTTCATTTCTATTTCCAAATTCGAACTACCGAGTCTTCCGTCCACCTTGGGGATCAATAGGAGGAGTAATAATTTCGAAGAACCTTTAACTGGTTTTCATTTGGATAGCAATTTGATTTCTTCAGTGATATAAATATTCTGTGATGTCCTCAGGCACTTTCTTCCAAAGCGCTTGCAGTAAGCAACGACTTGGATTAACTTTAAAAAACTCGAAAACCTGTTTGAGTGTAATAATAGCTGGCCTGAATACATAATATACATCTGAAAGTAAGGCTCTTATCGTGAGCTTTGATGGGATTAGTTTATGTCTGTTTTTAAAAATAAAATATTATATTAAAATTCTTACCACACAACAGGACACCAGAAAATTTAATGCTATCTTTTCTCTTTGCACACTGCGCAATCACCATGCTTTGTCAAGTAATTATTATTCTAGGTAGTCATTAACTACGTGAACAGTAACAGCTACTGGGGTCAAGGACTAAATTAAAATGAACTGGCAAAAAAAGATTTACCCAGGAAAGGAGCGGCGATAACTGTCCGTAGTTTAATTTTTAGTCCTCTCAAGCAACTGAGAAGCGAAGTGATTACTCTATTTCTAGAGAAAAAATACTAAAAGATATGCAACGCCAACAAACTGAAGATAAGAACTAGCAATCCTTTCTCTCTTTGCATAATGGTTGTGGGAAGAAATCTGCACAGTCCAATAGGAAATAGGAAAATATAGCCGAAATAGGTCAAGCAATTTATTATTCGGTAGGCGAAGGCATCCATATGAATATTGAACATGGATCACTTTGCATTTATGTGACATGTCAACATGGAGCTCTGATGGCTAGAATGGGCCACAGGAAAAATATTTTCATCTTACAGGCCCCAATTGGTGTCTCCTAGTTGGTCATTGCCGGCAAAAAAATCCTATCAGAAATGGTCTTGTTCTAGTTGAATGGTGTGGATGAATATTCGGAAAGGTGATATCCTTGTGATATGTCCAGTAGATGTAGGATATCTACATCATACTTTCATATCTGTACGTAAAACACACATATGCACACATGCATGTATAGTTAATTGTTGGCTGGCATATATCCCAACTAGAAGTGGAAACGGATGTTTGTGATTCATTTGTATTTGTGGCTACTAAATTTTCCTGGATAGATTTTCATTTACCAGAACATGTGCGACAGATTGTTGGACATAATGTGGTTGTCTCTATATTGCAGCAGATTCAAGTGAAATTAGGCAATGAATTGAATTTATGTTGTTTGTCACTAGGATGGTCCTGCCAATGTGAAAGGATATCAAAGACGAACGATTAATATATTTTCAAAAACAAGATAAGATTCGATCGTAGAAATACTTCTCAATACTGGAACTGAAAGAATAAATTGAGGTGGAAGTCTCTAGTTATATACTATAGAATAGTATCCCCTGAAAATGTAGGGCAAAATCAGAAACCCATTGTCGCATTGGTCGAAAATAAGTGGAATAAGGAATAAGCTCCGAGTCTTAACACCGATTCGATCAGAAGAGTGGGAGAAAATCACATGGTTGAGAATACCACACAACATTGTACACAACTTGTACACAATTCGCAACTGGTGATTGCGACTTTTGCTTAAAAATGTTCAATTCTAAAATATTTATTTTATGAGATTAATTGGTACTACACATATCTATGACATAAGCTGTGGTATTTGCCTCCATGCAGCTTCTTTATAGTGTCCCAGTGCACAGCATTTCAAGGGTATAAATCTGTTTCTGCACAAACGTCTTCGATGAGTTTTCGCTTGTTGGGGCATGTGGCCTGCTTAAGCTTTCCGTGAAGATTCAGTTTTAGCCCCTCATCGAAGTTGGGCTTCTTCTGACTTGCTGGCAAAGCCTTTCTGTCTACAGATCTTTTCCGTTAAGGATGTGAAAATCTTCAAAAAACACTGGTCTAGAAAAGCCAGTATTTGAGATTTTTACTCATTAAAATTACCCTCTACTCCTCACTGCCCCGTGGAAGCACTAAAAGGTTTTAATAAGAAATTAGGGAGGCGAAACAGTTGTCCCCTAACGTATAGCACACATAATTCTTATTTAATGTAAACAACTCGAATGAAATACTTTTGGGTAGGTTTTCGTTCAGGATCATGGAAAAACCCTCTCAAATATCGCATAGCTACCGAGGCAACAACCAATTAGATGCATATTTCTTTATCTGTATTAAAAAATTCCTTCCATGATAAGCTGAAATTTTTGACCTTGTTGTACTTTTTCCCTCATGCGTATGCATGCGGTAAAATACCATCACCGGTGCGATTTACGGCGGCAGGCTAGATATTCGTACAACAAAAAAAAACTGATGACAAATTTATTTTCCCCTAATTTAGTCCTATGCCATGCCCATTAATTAATTAATTTAATTAATGTTTTCGATGATTACTTTACGAAAGAGTTCGAAAAATCCTAAAAAAAGACCTAAGCCCCAAAATATTCTCAAGTCAAGTTAGTAACAGGTTATTATTATATTTTGTAAATTTTGCAGCTATATAGCTCATAATAAGAGCACGATGCTGGAAATTATTGCTTAGTACTAACCCTACCACCATTAACAAAGTTATGGTAGGTCAACTTTGTTTCTTGTTGTTTATTGCATTCTAAGGTATCATTTATAGAATACCAGCATCACATTGAAGTGAAAAATCATGCTTATTTATACATACACACTTTAAATATGGAATTCGTATAAATGGAACCGTCATATGCCAAAATATTTTTACATAAAAATAAAATATACATGGGGCGCCAAATTTCCGACTTCCAACTTGCGTCCTTTCAAAAATCCACTGAAAACAAACAAACAATGCATCAAAATGTACCAAAAGAACGCTATTTAAAAGAAATATAAATATATAAGCCTATAATTTTTACAATTTAAAAATTACAAATTAAAAACATGCGACATTTATTATTTATATTTCTACATTGTAATAATTCTTGCTTTTCATGTTATGTTTTTCAGTGACTGTCTTCGTAAATTTAATTTTTTAACTGTAATGGTCAATTTGAGCATTTTATTTGGTCATTTTATTGTTTCTGACACGATTTTGATTTAACCGAATGGTCATTGCTTGTTTCATCTTAGTTCCAAGATAAACATAGCGCATCAGTCATCATCATTCAGTCACTCATCGTTGCAGGTTTAGAGTGGGTGCGAGGCCTACATTGGTACATGTGACAGCGTTCACTTAGGGCAATGTTACTAAACACTCGATTTGATCTGTAAACTACTACCTTAGCAAGGGGAATTGTTCTTTTCGGCAGTGCCCTTTTTAACGGCAGTTTGCCTCAAAATTTCACGACTGTCATGCTAATGCAATCATAAGAACGAACACTCCTTTTTTAAGGTTTTGTTTAAAACGAAACCTTAGTAAAATCGGTTTACTGTCTGCTGCATTTTTCTCGGAGATGGTTGTAGCGATTGACACCACATTTGGTGCAATGGTGGGAACTGTGAACGCTCACGAATACAGAGAGTTACATAATTCTACATCGAATTTAAGGTTTCCCATACATGCAAAACGAGAGTGTAATTTTTTTTCATTAAATATAGTCATGTAGGGTATCAAATGAAAGGTCTCGGTTAGTACTTTCCGAAGCCAGTCTTAGTTTTGACATTTTTTTGAAGGATGGCGATACAGGAGTACAAAGTGGTCACTTCTTTAACGGACCCATTCTCAGAAACTAACCACCTAAAATATCTAAAAAAAATCAAGAGGATACCACTACATGGTGCTAGGGTCCGAAATACCCTCGGTACCGATATATCTTCAAAGAAAGTTAATAATAATATATTACTTTAATTTTTAGTAATTGGCTACAAAATCGCGCTCAAATTCATTCTAGCACGAAACAATGTAACATATAACAGAGCATGATCCTATCAAGTTTGGTAAAAATCGCACTATTACTAACAAAGTTATAATAGGTACTGATTCTAATCAAATTAGCTATAAATTCAGAACTAGTTTTTTTGAGATATAAAGTGCAGAATTAGGTTAGGATATTTTTTTACATATTTTGTCTTCGTTAAAAAGATATAGTTAGTTCTGCCCCTTTTTCGACCATTTCCCGACAACTTACATATTATTTTTCAGTTTAATGTATTTTGTCAATATTAATTATAGTTTATTATTTATTAGTAATAAATTTGGGTAGCCACAGTGGCCATAATGTTTATTGCATTTTTTTGTTAGATATATAAATGGAACCATCTTTCATGAAAAATCAACAAAACCTTTCATACGGGAAACGCTGAGCTTCTAGTTTCCGACTTGTTTTTGTAGTTTTTTTTAGCGAATGCAGCGATAAATTAAAGCAGCTGCAATGACTTGCTTGATTTCGGAGATGGCCAAATATCCATCCGGTCTAACCACAGTCAACCACGAAGGCTTGCTACTGATGTATAATGCAAACATTTTTATGAACATAAGTAAGAGTTTTACAATGTAAGGCAAATTTGTGTATATAAGTGTTGTTCAATGAAGGAAATCTTTAAGATTGTTCAAATAATCAAGACTTTAAAAGTATAACTTCGCCAGCTTCCCAAAATCGGAAAAGGAATCGTACGGTGAAGTTGAGATAGTATACATGGAATTGTACGTGGGAGAATGATATTGAAAAAAACTAAGCTGCAGGAGAAAAGAGAAAATATTTTATGCAATTTTTTTAATGAATTTGTAAGACATCTTGCATTTATGGTTTGCTTTCACACTGAACAAATTGTACATAACCCTTTAGAAGCTTGACCCTGGGGAAATGTATTTAGGTGACAAATTTGATACCAACTTCAAATTCAAACTCCTGCACGGGTTGAACTGCGTTTAAGTTTTTTTTATATCGCAAAAGATCGGATATTAAAGAGATTTTGCTTAAGGGACACTGAGGTCTGATACCTTTTTCAAAAAACCCAATTTCAAAAAACGTTTTTTCGCCCTGTGCACACCAGAGTATAGCACTATACCCACTAAAATCACCCCCAACTTAACCCCCCTCGCTGCCTGTGGAACCATTATAACGTGTTACATGATGGGGTGCACTTAGCTCACTTTAGTTATTTCCCTTTCTTTTGTGTGACTTTCGTAACCCCGCTTTCATCACCTCTTCCACTTTTCGCAGTTTACCCTAGATTGATGCAATCATGGAATTGGTCGCATTCCAACCCCCCTGTGATGCTCACATTCAGCTCACTCCGTTTTCTAGTATCAGTGCTTCATATAAAGTTCCTTCTACGTTTCTCCTCTGGTCAGTGGTAGAATGCGTGCTCTTGGTGTTTGTTGAATTGTCCAGTTTAAATCTACAGAGGTGCGAGCGATATCCTTAAAGAAACTAGATGAGATAATTAATCCGTCCATACTGTCGCCAGCCTCTTCTTGATGGTAGTGTTCGGCCTGTGTGCCCACCGGTACTTTCCCGAGTGCTCACAATGCTCCTGCCGCCTATTTACAGATCTCACCCTTCGATGTTCTTCGTCTGTGACAGTGGAGAGATTATCTCATCTGTCAAAATGTCAATCCGTATCATTCCCGAGACGGGTAATGCTGCCTCATCTGAGACGGTTCCGAAGGCAGAACACACCCTGAGGGCTCTCCCCCTATAGACTGCACTTCGTTAACGGGCATTTCATGATATGTGAAATATTTTTCCCAAATAGCGAGGGCATAGAGCAAGACCCCATTCACTACCCTGAAAATAAGTAGCCTATAAGTATACCGTGGCCATCCACGTTTGGTACTATCCTTGTCAAGGCCACACTCACCGTTACTCCTTTTTCACAAGCAAACTGTAAGTGTTATTTAAACTTAACTTCGTGTCTAACATCGCCCCCATGTATTTGATGGCCGGTTCGAAAGTGTATCATCACTTAATTTCGTAATTTCGCTTCCGCTGCTTTAGGGTGAGGACCGTTTCCGTTTTTTTCCTCTGTAAGTACCAATTTCGGATAGCAGTGCAGTTAGACCACAAGACTGTCGTACGGAACGTCGCGGTTCAAATATCATTGGTGGCAGTGGGATTTGTATCATGACTGGATGTCGGATACCCAGTCGACTCAGCTGTGGATGAGTACCTGAGTCAAATCAGGGTAATCATCTCGGGCGAGCACAATGCTGACCGCATTGCTTCCTGTAGGGTGCTGTAATCCTGTAGTGTACGGTTACGGTTTTGAATGAAGTGCTCTAACACAGTTCAGCGCTCTCCGACTTCCCCTGATTGCTTCGAGTGAGCATAATTCAGCATCCTCTAGATGCTTCTTCTGGCGTCTTCTGGCCAAGATTTGATTTATAAAATTGCTTCTTTTGTGAAAACCTTGATCCCGGGGCGGGGTTGTGGTTAACATTTGTTTCACATAATATAGTCGCGTGAGGTAACAAATGAACGACTAGTACTTTTTGTGTCTGGTTGTGTGGCAGGTTTCATTCTCACAATGTCCGAAGTCTAGGCCTAAAAATACATCCCATTCCGATATCTCCACAAATAAAGTTTTTTTCTTTTTTTTTTTTATTTATGGAGGGAGGTGGAAATCTTAGAAAGACGCTGCTGTGCCAGGTTGCAGCAGTGTGTGGGATTCACACCCACTAAAACCACCCCCACTCTTCCGCCCCTCCCCGCGGGACCACCGTGAAGTATTACTTCGCGGGGGAGGCTCTGGTCCGCTATACCAGCTCGTCCATGTCACGTCTTCGTCGCGCCGCCTTCCGAGCTCGATCCAACTCCAGGAGTTTTGCCTGCACCACGGCTACTGCCTCATTTACCGCCATCCAGTTTTCCTCCGACTTCAACATCTCTTCCACCAGGTTGGAGGGCTCGATGTCCGCCCCTAAGATGCTGTTCAACCTCCTTTTCTGCTGTAGAAATCTGGGACAATAGAACATAACGTGCTCCGGGTCCTCGAGTGTAGCACCGCATTCAGGACAGTTGGGAGACTCGTCCAACTCGAAGCGATGCAAGTACTTCCTATAGCCACCGTGTCCCGTAAGGAACTGTGTCAGGTGGTAATTCAATTCTCCGTGCTTTCGGTTGACCCATTTCTCGATGCACGGGATCAATGTATGGGTCCACCTGCCCTTGTCGGAGTTATCCCATCGTTGTTGCCACTTGCCACACAACTCTCTCCTGATGGCTTTTCGGAAATCCGCATTCACCTCGGCTGGATTTGCCTTCCGTTTTTCGTAGAGCCAGTGTGCCTCGCTCGCTAGAAGATCTATAGGGATCATTCCTGCGATAACACACACTGCCTCCGTCGACGCCGTCCTAAATGCGCTGCACACCCTTAGCGCAATTGGCCGGTATGCCGAACATATCTTCCTCCGGTTGACCGCGTGGTTCAACGCTCCCGCCCAGACAGGGGCCGCGTATAGCAGGATCGACCTCACCACTCCCGCGATGAGTAGCCTGCGACTATACTTCGGCCCTCCCACGTTAGGCATCATCCTCGCAAGGGATGAGCTGGCATTTGCTGCCTTTTCTCGCGCATAATCCAAGTGTCCCTTGAAACTCAGCTTGGCATCGATCATCACCCCCAGGTATTTGACAACCGATTTTGAGACGACCTCACGATTACCAACCCGGATGGTAACCGTGTTGTTCTTCCTACGGTTGGTAATGAGGACCGCCTCCGTCTTTTCGTCCGCCAGGTCCAGCTTGGCCATTCGTAACCATGACTTGATGGTATGAATGGCTTCATTTGCATAAAGCTCCACGTCCTCGGGATGCTTTGCAATTGCAATTACCGCCAAGTCGTCCGCAAAACCAATCAGCGTTGTCTCCTCCGGCACGCGAAGGCCAAGCACTCCGTCGTACATTATGTTCCACAGCAGCGGTCCCAATACAGAACCTTGAGGCACACCTGCTGTCACAATGTACTCCTTCGGCCCGTCGTCCGTCTCGTACCAGAGAAGTCTATCCGAAAAGTAACTCTCGATGAGCCGAGCCAAGTAGCTAGGAACACCCAGTTTGGCCAAAACGCCCTTAATCCAGCCCCAGTTGGCTGAGTTAAAAGCATTTTTGACGTCCAGCGTCACCAGAGCACAGCATTTGCCCATGGCCATCGCATTTCGAGCCAATTCCACGACCTTTGCTACCGCATCGACCGTAGAACGGGCTCGCCGAAACCCATATTGCCGCTCTGAAAGACCACCCGCAAGCTCGATGAACGGGAGCAGCCTGTTGTATATCACCCTCTCCAACATCTTCCCCATGGTGTCTAAGAGACAAATAGGGCGATATGAAGAGGGCACGCCGGGTGGTTTTCGAGGCTTCGGTAGCAAGACCAGTTTCTGCCTCTTCCACTGGGCGGGAAACACTCCTTCCGCCATGCACGATTCGAATGTGCTTGCGAACCACCTTGGTCTGGCCTTGACCGCCACCTTCAGAGCCCTGTTCGAAATTCCGTCCAATCCCGGAGCCTTGCTGTCCCCAATACGTCTGCAGATTTCCCGAAGTTCCTCTTCGGTAACATCAGGGATCGAGAAGACGTCCTGCTGAGCTGCCAGTTGGGGTTCTCTTTCGTCCTGCTCCTGCTGCGGGAAAAGAGTTGCAATTATTTGCAACAAGAGCCGTGGGCATGTCACCGGAGGTGATTTTCGCCCGCGGATCTTCTTCATTACAATTTGGTAGGCTGTACCCCACGGATTCGTATTAGCCTCCATGCAGAGCTTCTGGTAGCATTCCCGCTTGCTTCTCCGAATGGCCTTCTTAATGTTGCTTCGCAGATCCCTGTATTCTTCCTCACGCTCCTGGTGCTCCGGCCTTCCTCTTGTCCTGTGGGAAAGTCTCCTCGCTCGGAGGCAAGAGGATCTCAAGGCAGCGATCTCCGTGTTCCACCAGTAGTTTGGCCTCTTGCCGTGGTGCAAACGTCGTCGTGGCATCGTAGCGTCGCATGCTTCGGTTACACGCTGAGACAGCTGTGTGACCCTTTCCACCGCTGTTCCATCCGGATCATGGGCTCCCTCCAATGCGGCCAGGAATATCTCCTCGTCGAAAGCTCCGATAGACCAGCCAACCGCCTTAGCCTTTCCACCTCCAGAGCGTCGTTGACTGCTTCCCCGGTTCCCAATGTGGAGGAAGATGGCCTGGTGGTCACTGTGGGTGTAGTGCTCACTCACTTGCCAAGCCATCCCCCTCACCAGTGAAGTGCTAACAAATGTCAGGTCAACGATCGAACCCGACCCTCTTCCTCGAAAGGTGGGCACGCATCCAACGTTGGCCAGCACGATGTCCAGCTCCGCAAATGACTCCAACAGAATTTGACCTCTGGTGTTCGTCGATCGGCTTCCCCAGTCCAGGGCCCACGCGTTGAAATCGCCCGCAATGATTTTAGGGCTGCGGTCTCTAGCATCCAACACCAGACTGTCTAACATCTCCTCATATTGTGCTAAGGTTGCACTAGGAGGAGCGTAGCAGCTGTAAATATGGACACCGTTGACCTTCGTCCTTATAAAACCGGCTGCCGGGGGGGCCATGACTTCCTGAATGGCCTGTCTTCCGCACGCCCAGATTGCGGCGTTGCCAGACGCATCCACCGCCCAAGTCGCACCGCCGTAGTTTCTGTATGGCTCGCAAATAACCGCGACATCGACATTCGACTCTCGAATGGTTTGCGAGAGCAGGTCCTGAGCTGCCTCACAGTGATTGAGATTGATTTGTATCAATCTCATTTTCCTGTGCGGTTCAGCTCCCTCCTATATACCGGACATCTGCTGCTTCCCGCAATATGCCGGCCGTCCACGCCCTCTTTCCCACTGCATAACATACACCGTGGATCTCCGGTGCAATCTTTGATGAGGTGGCCCTCTTCCCCACACTTCCTGCAACTCCTCGACCTATCATGCTGGCTAGTGCATGCCGCCGCAAAATGGCCGAAATCAAGGCATCTGAAGCATCTCTTTAGAGAGATTTGTTCCCTGAGCCTGCACACGACCCAACCTACTCTTACCTTGCCCGCGGTAATCAACTTAATAGCTGATTCCGCCGGCAAACTAATAATAGCGGTCTGTGTGCCACCATATGCCTTCTTCATCCTTTTTATGGCACTCTGGTCTATATCGCCAAGGTTGAACTGCTGCTTTAGCGCAGCACAGATGTCCTCCCGTGAGGTGACTTCATCTAGGTCCTTGCACTCAACCACTATCTCCTGTTTCCGAGCTCTTACCTCAGCTTCCTCTCCTAGTACACTTTCCACCTTCCCGCGGAAGTTATCGGCCGACTTGTCGGCGGATTTACTTAACTCCAGCATCAGATCCCCTTTCTGTGTTCGCCTAATACGGCTCACATTATCCCCCAAATCCTTCAATTCCGGGTCTGACTTCACCTTTCGCAGGATGTCGGCATAGGACATATTTCCCTTCTTGGAAATAATTATTATTTCCGGGCGGAGCTTCTTTTTGTCCTTTTTCCTCTTGTTGCTCACCTTAGTCCATTGTTCGGGCCTCCGGGCGTTGGTTTCTTCCACTTTTGTAGGTGTTGTGGCTGCAATCGTGAGATTACCGACTTTCGCGGGTACTCTCGCCGACTCCGCCTTCTTTGGTGAAGAGGCTTTTTTCTTCTTCGGGGCTTGCTGTGGTCCAAGAGGCTCGCTGGTACCGTCTCTAGCCCGTTTTCCTATCTTCCCGCCTGCTTTATCACGGGGAGGCGTCACCTGCGTTTCCCTTATGACCTTGCCAACTGACGCTTGGGAATTCTTTTCTTCGAGTGCCCTGATATAAGACAATTTAATGCCTCTTATCAAGGCTCGAATATTTTGATGGATATTCCGCCTCTCCTTGATGAACTCACACAGTTCATTTATTCGTTCCCCAAGTGTAACGAACGCCATTCCGGTATGTTCTCGTTTGCTTTCGCGCCTTGCGCCACAAGGAATGATCTCGATTAAGGGACTATTCGTATTTCTTTCAGAGTCCCGCGACGAATCTCGACTACCAAAAAGAACCATTGTTCTCGGTGGTGATCTCCCAAGCTTCGAACTCCTCCTAAAGGGATCCGGTGTGGACCTAATTTCCAATCCACCATTATCTCTTGTAGCATTAGATGCCACAGTAGCCAAGTTTCCCACTACTGAGGCACTGCGGTCGTTGGATATCGACGGCCGGGAGCCCGCTTGCTCACTCCCAAAAACCGCCGGCACTGGGTTTCCGAAGCCCTGCACCGTAAAAAAACTACTTTTCTCCTCTTCCATATTTGGTTTAATTTCTGGGTGTCCTTCCCATAGCCAATTTTTATCCACGGGTGGGCGTTTACTTCCCACCTACCCGGCCTGCGCATAAGCATGCCCATACACGCACATCTCCGGATGCGTGCATATGCATGCCCATGACACATTCGCCGAGCATTCCCTTATCCGCACGAAGGGACGCGCCTGATGGGAGATTTGGCAACTCCGCACAGGCCACAAATAAAGTTAATAACGGTATATTGCCATATGTTAGGTATTTACGAAAATCCCCTTAAGTTTATTCTAGGAGTTCGTGGCATGGACATAAGTTTAGACACAATTCTGAAAAGTTTGTTGTAACTGTATTTTATTAGTAATAAAGAGTGAGAAACGTTTTTGTATACACGACTTTTCAAACGCCTTTTTTGCAAAACGACGTTTTTAAAGTTTAACCTTATTACAATCGATTCATTGTCTGTCAGTCTTTCACACGCACTGCTCT
The DNA here is from genome assembly GCF_905115235.1 of Hermetia illucens. NCBI lineage: Eukaryota > Metazoa > Arthropoda > Insecta > Diptera > Stratiomyidae > Hermetia > Hermetia illucens. The sequence goes on along the minus strand of NC_051849.1, from coordinate 89,966,808 downwards.
CCAAACCGGGTCCCCAGACATGCAAAGGCGGGATGTAAGTTTTCTTTTCATCGGATATAAGCAAATGGAAATGAAAGGTCTTGATTAGTGCTTTCTTTAGATATTAGTTTCGACGTAAATTGTAAGTAGGAGTGACGCCATTTTGTGTTGAATTTTAAGAGGGGGGGTTGAATTGTACGAGGACTTTCGAAAGGAGGATGTACATTTTGTTTACAGAACATTGTCATGAAATGAAAGGGCTCAATCAGTAATTTTCGAAACTGATCTTTTTTCTGATATTGGGTGAAACCAAGGCGAGGTAGGGCACAAAATGTATGGTTCAGAAAATAAAACAGGTCTCGTTTTCAGAACCTACCTAACCGAAAAATCTGAAAAAAGATTGCAGTGATACAAAACACATTACAAAATTCAGTGCAAAATACATACATTCCGATATTTTCGCAAATAAAGTAAATAATAGTAGATTACCGTGTTTTGGAAATTAAATTTACCGGAAAGCCCCCCTTAATTTCACCCTAAGAGTACAAAATTTGACATCACTGTTATTAACAAAGTTATAGGAGGTCGATGTTTCGCATTTTAGGTAAATTTATGGTACCCAGGTCATGTTTGACGTCATAATCATATAAAGTGAAGTTATGGGACCGTTTTAGTTTTCTTTTTTTGACTTCTTTTATTATTTGCATTTCAGTGTCAATTACTCCAGGTAGACTTGTGTAGTATGTATATATATATGCTAATAAAGCTTGCCGATAGTAGCCAATCTAATAGACATGTGTGTTCTCGTTACCAGCGGTTTGTAATTTATGTACCTAACATATATGTAAACGTATGCGTTTGTGCATGTAGTAAAGTGGAAACGCGTGAAAATGCGTTATATCAATTTTTTTTATGCGCACATATATATGCATGCATGGCCATGCGGTAATAGACATATGTGAATCTTGCGGTTTGGCAAAATATGACGGAGTATTTTGTATTCTTAGCTTTGTATGAATGGCATTTACCTTCTGGGTTTCCAACTTGCTCATATTTGGGATCATTAGGAAATTCCAGGGTATTATTTTTTTTGATAAAATTGCCAAGAATATGAACCAATATTTAGGGTGATATAATTTTTTAAGGATGTGGTTTTATGCGTTATTTGTGAAAATGTGGTGGAAATTGAAATTTTTTTAAACAACTGCCGAATTTTTGTTTTTGATTATTTTCATTCACATTCAAGTATTTTTTGGCTCACATTTTTCAAAAAAATAATTCAAAGGCTGTTCGGAATACATTAGTCATATTGTCCAAATTTGATTGAATTCCAATTCCAATCTGAAAACAATGTTTAGAACTAGACTAGGTTTTTCCAGGTTCCGTGTACTAATATTGCTTGACATTTTCAATCTCATTTTAGGTGCCATTGATAGTGAAAATGAGGTGATAGGTTAAAATACCGATCCTAGTTAAATTTTGCCAACAATAAGAGCAGATTTGCTAAATTCCTCTGTGACCTCTGGTAGTTGGTAAAAGTCAACACGGAATGGTATGTTGTCCATCCCCCTCCCCCCCATTCTTTTTGCGTTAAAGTATCATGGATAAGTACTAAAGACGATTGTTGTCCCTTAAATCAAACGTGCGTCCCGACTTAACTTTTTTTAGTGAAGATGACTAGGTCAACATGGAATACATATACTGTCCGCCTTTTATTTCTTCATAATAAATTGGTATTTATTTACATTAATAAGTAATCTGATGCTCATATGTGTAAGTTTATGTACGTCGACAGAACATGACAATGTGTCCCAGTTGATTAACGGTTTCACTATTGCATATGCCCAATAATCCATTCAGATACAACAGTTGATTAACAATTTATCATACCAGCAATTTTTGAATTCCTCAATTTCATCTTTTTTTCTACTAGTTCCGGACTGTAATTGGAAAATAAAAATATTTTTTTTTATTCTGACAGGTTGCAGTGTAAACATGAATATGCAGAGCGTATTGAATGTATCTACCTGAAGCAGAAAATTAAGCTTTCAACCTTTTCTGTAGTTCAAAGCCTTTCATCCCAATCAGATTGTCGCAGTCTAGAAAATCGAGTTCAGTTCTCAGTTGGTTCCAAGCCGGGGTGGTAAATGAAAAGCCCTTTATCACTATAAAACAACTGAAAATCAATACCGGATTCAGGAGGGTTCATAAAATGATTTATTGCTGGCGATAACCCCGGTGCCCTCAACCCTCCATTATATTCGATTTTTTACAAGCTTTATATATGGAATAAAATATGCATCGGCTTCATCCTCGTCCCCAATGAACAATAAATATTTCATTAATTATTTTTAACCTTAGTTACACTACATTTGAGATGAGTGAATATTGTATGCATCTTTTATGACATTGAGCTGACAGTGCTGCTTCACTAAAGCAAATATTGATGGTGGTATCAAGGACTGTGGACAACAGAGAGGAGGAGAGCTTAGATGACGGAAAACACAACTTTCTCACTTCTACTCACACATGCATATACAGTTTACCTAGCCCGCAATTATTAAAAATGCCAAGGAACATGAAATCTAAGCAGAATAGCTTTTTATATCGGCTAGTCTAATATTCAGTATTTTTAGTATGAGTTGTCCTCTGAAATCAATGAACTTGAAGTTTTCTCTCAAAGTTGAGAGACTAAATTCTGTATCTCTTTTGCATGACGCCGATGGAACAAGAATTCACATCAGATTTGCACAAAAACATGTTCATTATGCTGGTAAGGCCAGACATAAATAACCTTTTCTACATAAAACTATTTGTATGGGTTTGTGTGAAAGACGCATAACTGCTGCAGGATTTTAACTTTTATTCAGGGCACTAATTTCGAGAGTTGCTATTTAATTTATGGTTCTATTCACAAAGTTGTATGTAATCATTTCATGGTGGCCAAAACTTGAAGGCCATAAAGTAGCACATTACCCTCCAAACACAATTAATTCAGATACAAATTTGGTACACGGGGTATTTTGTACGTTGTCCTCACAAGTTAAGACAATTTATTAACAGAAGCTGACTTTTATACCGTAATGGTTTCCACAAAATTTCTCTCGTTTAAACTTTTTCAGAAAACCTGAAAACAAAGTAAATAATATTTTGTGAATAAGTGCCCTTCAGGTGACAAACATTTAAAAACTTTTGGGTGAAATCTGTTGTTTATTCATTTCAAATATGAAAGCGTAATTTTGTCAAACATTATCAAAGGTACGCAAAGTATGCTATGTTTGTTGTGGTTCATTATGGGCTTGAAAAAGTTTTTAGTTTAGCTAACGTTAGTTGCGTATTGCGAGGACTTTATTTTCTGTCAGTGAAGCGAGTATTATCGATTGAGTATTGAGTATGTCGGCCAAGATCATGACAAAACAACTTAGGGACGGGATAGTTAAAGTGTCATTCGACAATGAAGCTATTCAACTACTTTCGATTGAAGTAACAGTGTTTATGGAGGAACTATGTGCCAAGTTGATTCACTTTTCACTGACGCCAGACAAGCCATCTTTTGATATGATAAACCGCTTTAATTTGTATGAATCTTTTTTCATCACATTTTGGGCTTCGGGGTTTGCTCTGGATGGCTTTCTCATGTAACCCATTTTTGGTGCTAGTTAGATATTTGTAATCATTACCACAGTTGGACGACGTAACCTGCGATTGGTTTGTAGGCTTCTAGATGCGTAGTCTGTCAGGCTGTGAGGCTTCTACTTTTTGGTATCTTAGTTCCCTTGTTGTCAATCGAAGAGACAGGTTAGACCGACTTCAAAAAGTGATAAGCCTCCTTTTAATACCATACATGAATGAATCCTAAAGAGGGAAAAAAATATAGAAATCTCTACGTGTATGGAAAAAGTTCATTTAGGATAATAATAATAATAATCGTTGGCACAACAATCCATATTGGATCAGGGCCTTGAAGTGTGTTAGAGCACTTCATTCAAGACCGTAACGGTACACTACAGAGCACTGTAGGAGGCAATGTGGTCAGCATTACGCTCGCCCGAGATTATTACCCCGATTTGACTCAGGTACTCATTCACAGCTGAGTCGACTGGTATCCGACGTCAAATCACGATACAAATCCCACTGCCGCCAGCGAGATTTGAACCGCGACCTTCCGTACTACAGCCTTATGCTCTAACCACTCAGCTATCCGGACACTAGGATAGCTCATCATTAATTGCTGGAATATTACTTAATGACCGGACTCAAATGCCACCAAAACGCAAGTTATAAACTTGTAAATTGCTCGCCAGTAATAGAGGACTAAATGCATCTTTAATATACTTGCGTTTGCAAAGTTTTACACACATTTACATTACATTTTTAATTTGTATCCCGCATTGATTTTGTGAGTTCTTATCCGAGTTTGTGAGCTTCATGCAAAAACCAAACAACTCGGAATACCAGAAGCTCGACGCTTCAGGTGTAAAGGTTTTGTATTCATCTTATGTGAGAAACTTTCTATGTACGTTTTTCTATTCACACATAGTTGAAAATTCGAAATAGTCCTTCATATATTTCCAAACTGCAAAATATACTCATCTTTTTTTCAGCTTTTGTCCCGTTCACAAACGAGGTTGGCTCGTCATGATCAGTTTCGCCATTTGGTTTTATAAAATGGTTGATCTGGATGCAATTGCAAGGTTTTCAAATCCTCATCCAGTGTATCAAGCCACCGTTGTTTCGGCCAACCTTTTGGTCGGTTACCATTGACTTCGATGTTCTTGTCGATATCGTCAGCATAGGCCAGTAGTTGGGTGGACTTAAAGAGGATTGTAGTTCTTGGATTTACCTCAGCATAAAGGATCACTTTCTCGAGGGCGAGGTTAAAGAGGACGCATGATAGGGCATTCCCTGGTCGTAGGCCGTTGGTGATGTCGAATGCCTTTTATCTGGCCTCGCACATTGGTCAGGATCAGCCTAGTCTATTTTGGGTCTTCACTCTCCTGTTATTCATCCAATTTCAGAAATAAGAGCGTTTTCGAAAAGTACCAATTGATCCCTTTCATTTGATACCCTATATGACTATGTTCTGTGAAAAAATTTGCTCCCCTTCCCTTTCGCATATATAGGGAGCTCCACTTACAGCCAACAGAAAATGATGCGACTGGTAGCACGTGTAGCGATTTAGAGACCAGAATTCTCACCAAATTTCGTGACGATAGCTCCCGCTGTTTCGGAGTAAATCGTGTGTGACCCACGGGCAGACAGACTGACTGACAGATAGACATTGAACCGATTTTGAAAAGTTTTGTGTTACTGCAGTACAATGTCAGGCATTACCCTATGTTATGTTTAACATGCAAAAGGAGGTGTATAGATATTCGAAAACAGTCACTTGCATTAAGAGGCCATTCTCAGAAACCACCACTACCGGAAGTACAAAATTTTGCAGTACTATAGGCTATAGAGTAGGATTTCCAGTAGTCCTACTAGATAGAGATGGACTCGACTCTTCGGAGGAATGCTATCAGCGGAGGGTACACTGTATGTATTCATCTGCTGCCTTCGACGCAAAGAAAGGGTATGTTAGCACAACTGGCCTTGAAATGAAATGGCATATTTTAAAAGGTTCAAATTTACCGAATAATGGGGTAATAGACTGCGATGTTATGTGGAGGAGAACGGTAATCGATACCGTTTGCAACAGCATAACCACCAAAACAACAACACCGAAGCAGTGAAGTTAGATTTAGTAGGTTGCAATAGTGACATGTAAATTCGGTAACTAAAAGGGACATCACAACAATCCGCATTGACAGAAATATACATTTCCACCCGATCCAAGCTTACAGTTGGCATCAGAGCTAAGTTTCGATCTTGTCAGTACGCTATAGAGTCCCCAGAGCTCACAAATAATGAGTATATGGAAAACACTATCATTGAAGAAACTGTTTATTATATTTCTATTATTGCGTTGAACGCTGATGAAAAGAACTCCGTTAGGATGCTGGCTTTCATTCAAAGCTCAGGAAACTCGTAGATTTTAGGAAAATAGAAACCTACCATACCCGATCAGGCAGTCCTGTCAGTTGCCCTCAAAACTCCATAGTCCATTCCACCGCTTGTTGAACTGGAAACACTATACACGTACCGACAAACCGGATGGTACCATCTTTTCAACTCCAGCTGTAAAAGGCGTTCACAGGTAAAATTGAGATATTTTTGCCCAGAGACCGCCGGTCTAACGTCTTAAACCATATATGTACCAGTTGGCCTGACCTCCTTTACAACCGCCCGGATGGCGGAATCGTTTTCCAAACCTGTACAGTCCAAACCGATAGGGCGAGTGGATCCCACACACGTAACTGATCAAAGGTAACTGACAGCGTTAAGGAACCACTCACATTAATAAGAAATCTCAAACAAGCAATCTCAATTCTAACGAATCATATGTCATAAGATTTTTATGCACGGAGGAAGGATATTTTCCATTTAGAAGGGGAGGAACTCAATCATCCACAACAAAGAATACTTACAAAAGGCGATCCGCCCCCGGTTTGTCAAAAGTAACATCTCCAGGTACAAGCAAGCGAAGAGGAAACCAACAAACTGTAGGGTATACGGTGCAAAAAGGGGAAAAAATACTTAGTAAACCTCCCTGGAATTCACATCTGCTCCGGGGGCCTTAAAACTCAGAACCAAATGAACCGAAATAGTGTAGTGGTAGATTTCCACAAATTAAATGCTGTGACGGTGAAATATGCAATCAACTTCTCTTTTGGCGTACCCAGATTTCAATCAACATATTTGACTCACCGCTGGTACTAGCAATGAAGCTTTAGGTGCAGCCCCTTCCCACGTAAAATTGGAGAAAGAAAGGTTTATCCCCCGAAAGGAACACCATCCAAACGGAATTTCTGGACATAATGTGAAGCACAAAAAATTTTGGAACTTACCTTTTAAATTGTTCACAGATCATAAACTTCTGAAAGGAGTTTTTAATGTAAAAGATCTCTCGTCTCATCACAAACTTGTCGAATGTGACTACATAATAGAGTACAAGAAGCAGAATTTCTTATTCAGAGACTAAATCTCTCTCGCGGTACAGGCTGGGAGCAAGGCCACGCAAGAGACATGAGAGAAAAGATGAAGAAATTTATCCTGGAAGCAACAAGACCGCAAACTAGGTTCTAACGACCCACCATCTCTTCCGTTTGCCACTGACTATGACGAAAATCAAACATTGATGAAAGCCTTCCACTATTCTTTATTGGGGGATTACCGAGACAAAACTCAAACATGCGGAAATACGTGACCAATCTCGTTGTTAGAGAAGAGACAGATAGATGGATGTTGTCTTTTCAAATCATTCGCCGCTATAGAACTAACCTTTGTCAGTTCTTCAATAGCCGATTATATATCTTGGAACAACAGGGAACATTACGACAATAGCAATTACCAAGCAATCGTCGTCTCGATCTGAATAGTAGACCATGTGATTATGAGCCTGTACTAAAGTAAAGGACGAACAAATTTATTCGCAAGTTTAGTACAACGAAACCAACCCACCAGGCCTTCTGTACATGTAACGGAGCATATCACGTGGGCGTGTAACTTATCAATGTCGAGACGATACACATTCTTCATAGTCAGGTTAAGTAACACATAGTAAATAACAAGGACAAATACTAGTTCGTTCAGCCCAGTCGAAGCAGGAGGACAACGTGATATGAGCAAGGTTTCTTGACGTATAGACAGTATCAAGACGTAAGTAAATTAGTTCAAAGGGGACAAATACATGTCTGAGCCCTAAACATTGTTATCCTCATTAAAAAGACGATGGAATTAACAAGAACCCTTCGAAAAAGAAGACCTAAAACCTGCGACACAGAACGCAAACGCGGTAAAAATAGCTCCGAACTTCTCTATTTTAGAAGCTCAAACACTCAATATGGTGTCGACATTGCCATCTTAGAGGGTTTCCGTGATGCCACTGAAGAACCATTTATGCACATCATATGCATATAGCCAAGGTGACCCAATGCTGAGCAAGATATCTTCTGTCAATTGCTTGGCACAAAGATCTGGAACGTGCTTACCGATGACTAAATCGTCATTGCGACCGATTGATTTAAAAGGCAGACGCTAACAGGTGCTATGGGGAAAAGGGTTTGGAACACGCAATTACGGTGACCAGCGAATAGTCGACTTTGCGGAAGCTTACCAACTAGTACCATGGTTTCATCTTCCTACATCCTACAGTGTGACAACTAACATGCAAATTGACTATGTATTGATCAAACGCCGACGTTTTATCACCGGTACTGACTGTAAAGTTGTTTCTAATTAAAAATCACACTCTAACATTGGCCATTGATACTGTTGATGCTTATACGACCGTTTAAACAATGTGAGAATGTTGAAAATGTCGAGGAATCATGATAAAGTAAAGCTAGAAGCAAAGCGGCCTATGCAACCCACGGGGCCTACAAATTTGGTAAGTGCGTCATCAATCGAGATATTTATATTGGTTTACAATGGTGATGTCCAAATAAAGGTTCGTAGGAAAAACGCCTCCACCATAATTTCCTCGTCAATAAAAAAAAACAAACACGCCTACCGCGAGGCAAAGAAAGCGATGATTGTTACTCGTGCGGTCTATTGAAAAATATTTACCTTAAACTGAACACTCGGCACGGCGAGAGAGATCTATATCCACTTAAATATATTTCGAGTAGATTCCAATGAAAGAGTTTACTCGTCCTACGCTTCCACAACTACCGCCAACATTTGGGACAATTCCACCTGAAGTCCACCAAAAGTCGAACGGTCAAAGCGAAAATACTTGACGACATCACAACTGAGGACTGGAAAACAAAAAGTGAGGACCCAACACAGTGACTCAGCGATTTTTTTAATAAAGTTGTCGAAGAGGATAAAATATTATCGGATCGACGAGAAAGCACGACCCTTCAAATATTGCAAAAGAAGTCCAGCAGAAAGTTCAAATTACCGTTCGATCCGTGTGCTGTCCCATACTATGAAGATTTTTGAATACATTTTGGACAACTGTACTGCGGAACTGCTGATGTGATACATGCTATGCGATTACTCTACATTCCACCTCTGGATCTAGAGAAAACGTGTAACCGTGTACCAATCTGGTATGCTTTGGTGGAACATCTAATACCAGAGGAACACAGTGGGCTTAGTTAAATTGTTCTATCGCGATCTGAAAAGTAAAATTCGATATGTGGCAGGTCATATCAAAACCGCTTCGTATCTTTGTCGATGTTCATCAAGGAAGCCTCTGGACACTGTTACACAAAACATCCCGCGCTCTGCAGATGATGTTTTCCTAGGGTCTGATAACCAGTCTGGACCAGCTTGTTTAAAAGTGGAATGATCGCCTCATGCAACACAGGTCTAAACTGACTATGAATAAATCAAAAGTTTTGACGACCGATTCTAATGAAATAGACACGGTCACTATCACTGTCAACGATTTTTCGGAGAACTAAGCAATTTGAATATATTGGATCAATGCTGTCAATCAGTGGCGAATTGCTTCATGCAATTTGAAGTAACGTTCCACAATTAGCGTCCTTTCTGATTAACGAACGTCTCTTATCGAAAATTTACGTTTCGATCGCCCTACTCCTTCTATGGTTCGGAATGTTGGCCGACTATAAAAGACAATGAATGGCGCCTCGCAGTATTGGAAAGGAAGATATTTCGTAAGACCAGTTTCGTAACACGCCATGATCTTATCCGAAATGAATCCGCGATCGTTATGGTGCTGAACCGATCGTAGAAAAATTACAAAAGAGCCGTCTTCCACGGTATGGACATGTATTTCACCCTGACGAACTCTCACTTGTCAAGATTGACCTGAATATCGAAGTTGACGGAGAAGACCGGGAGAACAATGTTTATATTCTCCACTAACTCTATTGACCTGTTTATGGAGATTTCTGTGGCAAATCTTAGACTTTCAAGTACAGAATTATGATGTACTGGAACTTGTCGACTTTGATAAACTTGACGCTCCTGCTTTCAATAGTATTAGTGGCGTCGGTATCCACAATGATTGCTTCTTCGATTTCCTTGTCTGACAAATTATGCATAGTTAGAGGTTTCTGCAATCTATCCGCGAATTTTGAACGAGACGCAATAAAGATTATTAAATGCAAAGTATAAACGTGTATCAGTAGTGCCACATAATGCATTTATACCCAAAAAAAAAAAACAGACAGGCGGACAGGGAACGAAACAGTGAATTAATTACGATAGAATTTACAGATTATTTTGGTTTGGAGGCAAGCGTTATAGCTCTGTATTGCTGCATTTAAATTCATGGAGTCTAGTAATTCTGCATTATTCACATATTCGTATTTGAGTCAGTCCTTAGTTATACCACCTTAGAAAATAACTTTTACATTACACCATCACATTACTTTTGATTTGCGACCATCTCTGCATCAAGCAAGTATTTCAAGTCCAGATAGAATCTACTTTTAAATTAGCAGAAGGGCTCAATTTAGGTTATATCCTGACCTACAGCGGTTCTACGTCTTTATTTTTTATCTTCGCTGGGCAAGAAATAGTCGGCCTACTTACGTACAAGTCAACGATTTCTCGGTGATGCCTTCCTTGATCTGAAACAATTGTTTCAATGCACGCCTGTATGCGTCCAAGAATTTTGTTTTCTTTTTCGAGCGGAGATGCGGTGCGTTTGTTTATTTATAACTTTAAACCATACCCAAGATATTTGCTTAGCTTTTTTAATAGAAAATGAAGAGGTGTTGGTTGGATATCCTTGGTCCAAATGGGAAGGGGCTTTCGTAACTTGAACGACAATTTTACGGCACTAACTTTCTCTTTCCTTTCATTTATGAAGATTTAATTTTCATATCAATAAAACCTCTCATGTGAAGGGAATTGAAACTTTTTAGATATTTATATCTAAAAAGTAAAATTATCATTTAACGGTCCTATGTTAACATTAGTCTAACCCTTACATGAATTATCTGTTTCGTGTTCGATCGTCAAAAAGTCAAATTCGCGAAACATAAACACACCCTCTTCAGGGGCGAGTTTATGCATTATTAAATTTTTCACGGCGAAGTATACGCGAGCATAATTTTAACGCGAATAAATAAACATTTTTGAAATTCTTTAGCTAAAATTACAAAATTGTTATTTTAAGAACGCGTCTGACATTGATTGTATGTGGGGAAGTGGCAAGTATGGAAAAGCGACTTGTTAAAACCATTTCATTAAAATATGTTTAAGCAAAATGACGTGGTGTGCAGTCGTTCATAAAATTGTGTCCATCCGCTGGGACCTGAACACATGCGCATACATAGCTGCGATGGTGGTTGTTCTTCAATCAGGCGTCAGAGATGGACTCTGTGTTTACAATTCGGAAGAGATGGCAGCAATTTAAAAGTCTAATTAAAGTTGTGGATCCGACCGTTGATCTCGACTGCCTTTTCTATAAATAGACCCCAAGGTATGGTCGGAACGATACCTCAGTATCAAGCCTCAATACATGCAAAAGGAAAATTAATGGAAAAACTGGGCGACCACCGACTAAACGGTCATCACATGTTTATCTTGGCAGAGACTTGACCTAAAGATGGAGAGTCCAGCGGATGCTTGCAAATCTCCTTTTCTATAAATTGCCTGTCATAATATTTACGACTTCATAGTTTAGTTGGGCAACCGTTTGGAAATCCCAATTATTTGCAAATGATCCCGAATGATCTCTCCACTGTGCAATTATGATAAAACATTCGATCGCATTTGCGCCGATCGTGCCAGAACGCCAGATTTATTTGATTTACTGGGAGCGAGATTTAAGCAATTTTCCTTTGATATCCGCGGGAACGAAAATACGCACTACATATGATCAGAACCCAATTTAATGATCCAGCCGGATAGTCTATTAATTTTAAATGGAGTCAATAAAGACTACATGGTTGAGATATCGACAAGTGTATTATGTTACCCGGAAATTGCCGAAAAGGACGCTGACATTTCAATTTTGATGAAATGAATGTGTTCAGAAGACGCCCCTCCAGGAAATAAAACATGCGGGAGCAAGCATGAAAAAAAAACAAAAATGCACAGCACATTGCTATTGTGCTAGTTTTTGAGCCTGCGACCATTTACTGCTTAGACTTCACTGAAAGTTTTTTTCCAAATTGTCAACGGTCATGCCGTAGTAAGACACGCTGAATAGCCAGGCCATAGTTACGACCTAGATATTTTTATTTGAATTTTTTTCAATACTATATATATATAAATATTATAAATATATATATAAATATTATAAATATAAAACTGTCAGGAAAATTCCACGCTTTTATTGAGGGAAACCAAAAAAGAACACATTTTCTGTACGTCGGCAATAGCCACAGGAATATAGGCTTTACTGCGGGAGCGATTAAGCTACCTTAACCTAGTTTTGGACGGCTTGTTCTAGGCAGGTGTGATAGAGCACTATGTTTCAGAATGCGAAATTTAATAAATTCTTTCTGACTTCAAGTTAATTTTTTTAAGTATTAAAAACAAATATTCACAAAAAAAATTAAAAATGGAAAGAAGAGCTTTTTCAACCTAACACGACATATGTACAAATTTGACAGCTCTGAAGATATCAGAGGAAAAGTTTGGACATATCGTGCATGAATTTTTGGGTATGCAAAAGCTCTGTTCAAAGTGGGTGTCGCGTGAGCTCACAATAGACCAAAAACAAGAACGAGTTAAAGTTTCTGTGCAGTATTTGAAGCTCTGTCTCCATAAAAAATCCGAATTTACGCATCGACAAGTGACAATGTTCGAAATACGACTCCATTATTTCACACCAGAATCAAAATGATCGTCATCTGAGTGAACTGCATGATGAACGGACTCCCAAACGTACAAAGATACAACAGTCGGCTGGCAAGATTATGGCATCAGTATTTTGGGATGCGCATCGTATAATATTCATCGACAATCCTGCGGAGCGAAAACCCATCAACAGCGCCTATAGTATAGCATTATTGGAGCGTTTCAAGGTTGAAACGGCGGAGAAACGATCCCCTTTGAAGAGAAAGTAAGCGCTGTTTCATCAAGACAATGCACTGTGTCAGAAATCAATGAAAACGATAGCAAAGTTATATGATTTGGTCTTTGAATTGCTTCTACATGTATCGTATTCTCCAGATCTAGCCCCCATCGACTTTTTCCTGTTCTCAGACGTTAAGATAATACTCGCTGCAAAGAAATTTAGCGCTGGTAAAGAGTTAGTCACCAAAGCTGACGCCTATTTTGACGCTAAAGACAAATCGTACTATGAAAATGGTATCCAAAAATTGTATGATCGCTATAATCATTGTATCGCCTTCGAAGGCAACTATATTGAATAATAAAATCAAACTAACTATTAGTCTCTGAATGGATGAAATTATTTTTTAGATGGAACCAGTGCAACTTAAGTTTAATTATGTATAGAACAAGAAGTTTGGGGATGCCTGTCATAAAATAGAAATTTTAAAATAAAATCGGACTAAATGGGTAATTATGACTTTTCACGTCTGCTAACGCAGCTCCAGTGAATCTTCCACCGGTGTGGATTAGCTTACCTCTTCCTTAGTCAGGGACCTTAGGGACCCCTCTTCGTTAACTACTTAGAAAGGGGCCTTGGTACTTGGTTTTTTCCCACGTGGAAACCAAAATCTATTTGGCTGAGACCCGAGCATTGAAATTTACAACGACTTAAGACTTGATTATTCACGATTTTAGAAATGAAATTTTATACTAACCAGGGAAAATATGAAAAAGACCATTCACGTGGAGTTTAACAATTCGCTTGGATGGTACGAACGAAGAAGGGAAAATTCATTAGGGAATCAATCAATTAGGTGCCTTTTCTACTCCATCTGTGACGTAAGTGGGAGCTAATGGTTCCCACTGTGGCTTACCGTTACCACTTATGGTTGAGGGTGGTTAACTCGGATGTTCATTTTGACTATTCCCAGCCTCCTTGCTACAATTGGCGCCCACTGCACTATTGCTCCCCATCTGGTTTCCCGATTAAGCTTCACTTGCAAAGCTTTATTTTGCTTGTCTACCCATAATTCCCTATTCCCTCCTCAAAAAGTTTCTATTTCTGTGTTCGTCCCGGGACTAAGGCCCTGCAATTGATTTGATTTATCAGTTTCTGGAAACAGACTTCGTTGCAGTTATAAGGTAAATATGGGAACTATGAAATCCCACGCATACAGTGGATGACATAAATTTACGTACAGTTTAAAAGGGAGCTTTGTTAGTTCTAACATAATTTGTAACGTGCGCGTGTAAGGAGTGAAAATTTAAACACTTAAAGTGAGACAGGACTCATTTTCTCTTCGCCTCAATGTATATCCCATTCCGATATCCGCGCGAATAAATTTACAAATAGTATATTACCAACCAAACCCCGTGAGTTCATTCTAGGAATACCAAATTTTGCAACAACATGGAGCATCGTACATAATACTGCCAAGTTTCATGGAAATCCGGCTACTATCAAAGTTATAGCAATTCAAACTTGTCAATTTAACGCGAATTTACTGCATTCAAGCCATGCAAATAAGATGGTGACGTCATAATTAACGAGAATAATTGACAATCGAGTGAAATATTAAAATTTCATTCATGCAGAATCTACTTCTCCCCAACCCTTTTTGAAGTTTTGTGCGAAATAAAACCTTATTAAAATCGGTTCGAAGTGTATTTGTCCGTCTGCCTGTCTGTCTGTCACACCCAATTTACTCGGAAGCGACTGAACAGATTGTCACGAAATTCGCGAGTCGCGCTTTGACTTTTAAGGGAGGCTCTCCATACATGCGAAAGGGTGGTGTAATTTTTTTTCCACCGAATATGATCATGTGGGCTACCAAAGGGCTCGGTTAGTACTTTTTAAAGGTGATCTTATTTCTGATATTGGATGAAACATAGAGGAGATAGGGCTTAGAATATGTGCCCCAAAAAGTGAACCGGTCTCATTCTCAGAAGCTATCCAACCGAAAAATCTGAAAAGAATACGAAATCTGGGCCTCAAAATACATCTCATTCCGATATCTGCACAAATAAAATTAATAATAGCATATTATCATGTTTTCGAAATTTACCGGGAAATCCCT
The DNA here is from genome assembly GCF_905115235.1 of Hermetia illucens. Lineage (NCBI taxonomy): Eukaryota > Metazoa > Arthropoda > Insecta > Diptera > Stratiomyidae > Hermetia > Hermetia illucens. The sequence goes on along the minus strand of NC_051849.1, from coordinate 89,951,659 downwards.
CTTAGGTTCACCCCTGAAGTATAAACATGTCGTCAACATAGCCGATAATACAGAACATAATTCTGAAAATTTTGAATACAATCTATTATTAACGAAGTTATAGAAGGTCAAAATTTCGCATTTCAGGTTAATTTATGCACTTTAAATTAACGTGTGTGACGTCATAATTATATAAAGTGAACTTATATGAACGGCGGGATCCATGGGGACGTTTCACTTTCTCTTTTCTGCCTTTTTTTTTAGTTATTTACATAACAGTGTCAATTACTCGAGGTAAACATGTGTATGTATATGTATTTGCTAATAAAGCTTGCAGGTAGTAACTTATATAATAGACTTATATAATAGACAATTAGCAAAATATGACTGAATATTTTGTATTCTGAGCTATGTACGAATGGAAAATCGTGCATATAGTGCTTCCCACATAACTTTTATATCCAAAACGTCCAGCTTCCGGTATCTCGACTTGTTCGTATCTGTTATAGGTTAACTTCTTCACATTTGCTAATAATTTTGAACTCGGAGTATGAAGCGTATGAGGTTGACTATTATCAACTGCTTTCCATCAAATTATTTGTATAAATAGCTTTCTATAAAATAGAGGATAATGGAATTTTTAACTAAACACGGAGCTGTCTTGCACTCATCGCTCCTCACATAGGGAAAAACAAAACTTTTTATACCTGAAGCGTTTAGCTTCCGGTTTCCCGACTTGTATAAATTTTCTATAAATTTTTGGGATTTTTCAAATCTATAAAGGGTTGACTTTTTCCCGTTGGTTTCATTTGGCTTACCGAATTCAACACAATAGTTAGGGAATTTCACGAATTTTAACGATTGGCTTGTGTGTATCACTGGGGTAATGAGGATATCTCCAACAGAACTGCATCTCTGGTGGTTCTCTCGGAACTAGTTGCCCTTAATTTTTGCATACAGGCACAGGGAAAGGGGCAATCTTCAGGATGCCCAGGGTAATCAGTGAAGTAGAGAGCAAAGGATGATTGATATGGCATGATAATAATCTTTCATTTCGTTAAGACATTTGAAATACATACACAGGGTAAGATCACGTGACCTAAATCAGCAACTGGCGATGGCGCTTGACAGAATACTTAATATCAGATGCCAGGCTGAAATACCTGGAATTAAACGCAAAACGGTGTATTCCCAGGACATCTAGAGAAGCGTGAGGTACTTTGAGACAACGCCTAATCCTGATATTATGAGAACTACAACCACCCTCTTGAGAGGCCAAATCTCTTTGATTTCCCTCATAATCCACCTTCTTCTCCATGTATTTTCATTAATTCAGCGTTTATGGAAGATAGCAATATCAATAATATACGCGGAGCAACCCATTATGTTAGCTAACAGCTCATCAAACTTGTTGTATAAAATGTGGCTACCACTTAAGCATTGTTCGTCCCAATAAAGCAAATCCACCAAGTTATTCGTTTGTAATGGGTCCTTTGAGTAACAGGGGCTCTCACTTTCCATGTGTTAGTTCCCCCACAAGACAGAAGAAATACCAGCAAATAATAGTCCCAACTTGATCTTGGTGTTGAGATAACTGCATTTCCAGATTTAAGAGAGGGAAGCGAAAACGGATAAGGTGCTGCTAATGTATCGGGTAATATCCAGTTCGGTGCCATCGCCGAAGAATCCTAACTTGCTAGATGTACAAATTGATCGAATCGTTCGATGCTGGATAGTGCGATGATCCGTCACACTGAAAATCTTCAGTCCAATTCTATTTGCCTCTCTTTCTAAACCCAGAGCCGTATGGCCAAGGTCCATGACTCAGTGAGAGAGTAAACAGATGTCATCAGCATAGCGTTTACGGAAAAGTGCTATTGTCCATAGAATTCCTCCATGTCCTTCGGACGAGGCAGCATGAAGAACGTCACCAATAACATGAAGAAATAATATTGGTGATGCTTTAGAGCTCAAAGTACTCCGAGATTTTACCTTGATGCATCATGTGTAGCTTTGGTAATGGCTATCAGTTTTTGTGAAATGACCGCCCTCCCCCCTTTACTAGAGCACTGCAGATACACTCCCTGTTGACGCTATTGAAAGCCTTCTCGAAATTGACGAAGAGCAGGATATGTGTTTTTCCTTATTTCTTATGAGAACATAAATTGACCTCAACCCATTATACTCGCAAAATTAAAAGTCCTTCAATTTTGCTTTTTCCTTCACAGCCTGAAAATAAAAGGATCATCAAATTCAAAACACTTTTCGACAAACTAGTATATTACTTTTACTTCACTGCTGTATTAACTTTCAGAATCTAGAACTTTTCATTCCTTCATATCGGTTCTGACAAAGTCGATTGTTTTTTGTGCTTTCTTGTGGTGGTGGAAGTATAGGACGACACCTTTCGACCATGGGATTGCTGCTTTCTCATATTAACTTTGTTTGACAGTTTGGGTTTGCCCATTAATCCCAACTCAATTAGATTAACTTCATACCAGGAATCCTCACTTTTTTATTCACTTATTTCAACGGCCAAGATGTTTCTCGGAATTATGCTTGAAATAACGTATGCTGATAGGATGCTTGGACTGAGTTTGCAGTTTATGACAATATTTATTGCTGAAGGTACTGACACAAAAGTGCTCAGGATAGACTCTCATTATTAAAATAAGCTTTTATTACCCTTAATATACACGTTGTGTGTATCATAGGAAAAATATCTACAATTCTATTTTACACTATTACGAAGGGAAGTGTTCGAATCTATATTCATATATTTAGATTAGGGCAAAGTTCTCTCCTAGTAATCACAAACAAAAAAACAAAAAAAAAATCAAAATCGTTGCATTTTTTATGTTAAATGGTTAAAAAAAGATGTTTATTATTAGAAAATTAAATATTTGTGTAGAATAAAGCATTCAAAATTCAACTTTAAACTTTTTTTGCAGTAAAGCGCGTTTGAAGTTTTGACATTAAATTTTTCGTAAGAAAACTTACTAATGAGATGATCCAAAATTCCTTTTCGTATAACTGTGCCGATTTCTGATAGTATATATTTTTACATTATGCCTAGAGCTTAGTCAGCTGATTATAACATTATAGAGAGTATATTCGCAATCGATATGGGGTTGCACCGATCGAGAATTCACTTGCCAAGATTGGTCTGAACATCGAAGTCGATGGTAAACGTCCAAAAGGCCGACCGAAACAACGGTGGGTTGATACGCTGGATGGAGATTTGAAAGCCTCGCGATTGCATCCAAATCAGGCATTTGATAAAGTAAAGTGGTGAAACCGATCAGCTCTGGAGGTTTGGTATCAACCTATTTCTTGTTCTCTTCTCATCGTTTCCGCGATTCTACAAGTGACAGATTCCTTGCGACTGTCTTCGAATTGCCGACGTAAGGTTCACCAATTTCATAACCTGGTTCGTGGATTCGTAGATCTTTAATTGCCAAACACTATTATAAATGCTCCGCTATCGTATGTTGTTCGGTAAGGGCAGCATGTTCGGAGGACACTCTTTTAGTTGTTTTTGTAATTTCCTCCCCCATATTTGATTAGCAATGAGACTCTCTTGTGTTTCACTGTCATCACACTTAATGCTGTGCTTTTGATAAGCTTATAACAGTGGGGAAAAGCACAAAGACGAACACAACGCATCCATGGCGACCGGGATATCAACCCGGAGCAATGAGATTGGGGAACTAACATTAACCATAGGTTATTCGATGTTCTTTAGGGCCCTCGTCTGAGTCGCAATAAAACCGCCTTTCTATTAAAAACTCAAAAACAATTCGTGTAATATACATCGCAATACCCAGCCTGCGTCAATGATCTCTTTCCACTTCGCAAGTCAAAGGCGTTTTTTATATCGAGGATTACCATCCCTCACCACTTGTTTGCTTCAATAGCCGATGCAGCGGTGTCGTAGCCTATTCGCATAAGCATACTTTAAGATATTCATTGATTTCAGTATCGCACCTGCGAGAATGTTTCTTCGTCGAGCTTTTTGGAAGTCCTAATGGTGCGCCTTATTTGAAAGATAATCGCTTGATAATAGTTAGGCGTGTAAAGCTCGTTAACATGCCATTGGAGATCCTTAGCTAGGATATCACTAACAAATTTTATGTATATTATATAGGTAGAAAACATTTCTACTCTTCGAAATATGTCTGATCCTCCGACGGTTGCGAAAACGATGTTCATGCGCTAGAAAGCTTGAAGAAGTATGTGCCCTTATGTGTTTGTTTCGCATCTGCCCCATTCTTCAGTCTGCTTTCATGCTGAAGGGGAGACAATGGGTACAAGAAGAAAAGAAACCACAGTGTGTATTGTATCGAATATGACCTGTTCTTTACAACTATTGGAATCTTTAGCAGATCTGTTTTGCTTCTCAGCTGCCAATTTATCAACATCAACGGCGATATTTTGAAGACATTCTGCTTCTTGAATAGAGACTGATTCCCCTGTGGTTCTTTGTGTTATGTATATTAGCGTTGTATGAGCATTTTACACAGATAAGCAGCGAAATAGTTAGTATTTAGACTTTCCTTAAGAGTCTTTCATGTCTGCCCGATGTAATAAATGCATAACTATTGAGGAAATCTGCTGTCGATGCATCAACGGTGCAACAACAGGTATCCGGTCTAGACCTGCCTTAATAAGGAACTCCAGAAATCCTGGTTTTGCGCCGAGGTCCCCCAAAGCTGTCTGGCGTCCTGACCTACGTCATCGATCCATCTCAGGCAGGGTGTGCCTCGTCTTGTTTTTCTATCACAGATATTGTCCTTATAGTCTTTCCGGGCTGGATCATCCTCATCCATACGGATTAAGTGACCCGCCCACCGTAACCTATTGAGCCGGATTTTATCCACAACCGGACGGTCATGGTATCTCTCATAGATTTCGTCATTGTGTAGGCTACGGAATCGTTCATCCTCATGTAGGAGGCCAAAAATTCTTCGGAGGATTCTTTTCTCGAACGCGGCCAAGAGGTCGCAATTTTTCTTGCTAAGAACCCAAGTTTCCAACGAATACATGAGGACTCGCAAGATCATTGCCTTGTACAGTAAGTGATTTGATCCTAAGGTGAGACGTTTCGAGCGGAACAGTTTTTGTAAGCTGAAATAGGCTCTGTTGGCTGACAACAACCATGCGCGGATTTCATCATCGTAGCTGTTATCGGTTGTGATTTTCTACCCTAGATAGGAGAAATTATCAACGGTCTCAAAGTTGTATTCTCCTATCCTTATTCTTCCTGTGTGACCAGTGCGGTTTGATGTTGTTGGTTGGTTGGTTTTTGGTGCTGACGTTGCCACCATATATTTTGTCTTGCCTTCATTGATGTGCAGCCCAAGATCTCGTGCCACCTGTTCGATCTGGACGAAGGCAGTTTGCACGTCTGGGGTTACCCTTCCTATGATGTCGCTATCGTCAGCATAAGCCAGTATTTGAGTGGACTTAAATAGAATTGTACCTCTTGCATTTACCACAGCATGACGTATCACTTTCTCGAGGGTCAGGTTAAAGAGGACGCATGATAGCGCATCCCCTTGTCGTAGACCGTTGTTGATGTCGAATGGTCTTGAGAGTGATCTTGCTACTTTTATCTGCCTTCGCACATTGGCCAGGGTCAGACTAGTCAGTCTTATCTATTTCGTCAGGATACCGAATTCCCTCATGACTGTGTACAGTTTTACCCTCGCTATGCCGCCTATGATAGGCTTTAAAGTCGATGAATAGATGGTGCAACTGTTGTCCATATTCCAACAGTTTTTCCATCGCTTGCCGCAGAGAGAAAATCTGATCCGTTGCTGATTTGCCTCAAGAGCGTATGGGGCTATCCGGCCTAGCAAGATAGCGGAGAATATCTTAGAACATCTTATAGATGGTACTCAGCAACGTGATACCTCTTTAACTGCTGCACTGTGTTATATCTCCCTTTTTATGTATGAGATAGATAATGCCTCTTTGCCAGTCGTCAGGCATTCATCCGCTGTCCCACATCTTGAGCTCAAGTTGATGAACCAGTTGGTGTAATTGGTCGCCTCTATATTTAACCAATTCGTATTTGTCCGCCGTCTTCAGTTGGTGGGACCTCCAACTCGCCGATGTTCTGGTTCATCAAAGTACTCAACCCATCGCTCCAATATGCCCATTCTGTCGGAAATCAGATTTCCCTCTTTGTCTCGCAGGATGAACATCGAGATGTGTAAGGTATCATCCTGCTGATTTGTTGATAAAACTTGGGCGCCTGGTGCGGTTGCTCCGTGTACTTTTCCAGTTCACAGACCTGTTGATTCTCCCAGGCTTCCTTTTGATAAGTCGTGCATGTCTACGTTCTTTGAGCATGCAGCATTACTCGGTATGCAGCATTCTTCCATTCCGGTGCTAGCTTACATTCATCGTCAAACCAGCCGTTCCGACTCTTTTCGCGGTTGGGGCCAAGTATGCTTTTGGCCATATTTATGAAGATCATTTGTTGATGCTTCATCTCCAGGATCTCTGTTTACTGCGGTTATTGCGGCATCCATTTCCCTCATATAGGTGTTGCGGAGGGTTGTGCTGTGGATGGCTTCAGTGTTAGCTCTCACCTAATTGTCAGAGACGGTTCTGGGTGGTGTTGTTGTTCCAGCTCGGAGCACCATGCCAACGAAATAGTGATCCGAGTCTATATTGCCCCCTCCCCCCCTATATGTTCTGACATTCATCAAGGCTAAGAGGTGGTGGCGTTCAATCAGCACGTGGTCAATTTGGTTGAAAGTGGTTCCGTCTGGAGAGGCCCATGTATCTTTGTGAACCGCTTTCCGTGCAAACCAGGTACTTCAAACAACCATTTCATTTGACACTGCTAATTGAATGATCCACAGTCCGTTATTCTTTGTATTTTGGTGTAAGCTAAGGCTCTTTCCCTACTTGGCTGTTAAAATCCCCAAGTATGATTTTGATATCATATCTGGGACAGGCTTCGAGGGTTCGTTCTACTGCCTCGTAGAAGGTATCCTTCTCCGACTCTGCAGTCTCCTCTGTAGGGACGTGAACGTTTATAAGGCTTATATTTCTAAACTTGCCTCGCAAGCGCAGTGTGCATAGCCGTTCGCTTATGTTTTCAAAGCCGATAACAGCAGGTTTCATTTTTTGGCTGACTAAGAAACCTACTCCGAACACATGGTTTACTGAATGGCCACTATAATGTATGGTGTATTGACTCTTCTCTAGGAAACCGGTCCCTGTCCAACGCATCTCTTGTAACGCTGTTATATCAGCCTTATATTGGGACAGGGTATCGGCTAGCCGTTCAGCAGCTTCATCTCTATACAGGGAGCGTACGTTCCACGAGAAAATGTTATTCCTTTGTCGTGACCGGGTTCGTCGATGTGTAATCCGTGCAGTCCGAGGCTCCTGTTGTGGCTTCGTAACAAGTTGTTTTCCGTATAGGGTTGTTAGCCCTACCTACCTGGAGGACCAATTGATACAATTTGTCCCGTTTTTAGGCGTGAGAGACTCGCCTTCATCCTTCTGCGCGGTCTGGAATTTTCGTTAAGAAAGAGCTCCCAGCGTGCACCACGTGGAGGTGGAGATAGGGTTTGGTAATAGAGCTGTTGGTGTTGGGTCAGAAGCCATTTCCCAGGTTTTATGCTCCATCGTGGGTTCCAATCCACGTTTCGCCATGGGACCTGAAATAAACTTCTCAATTACATAATAAGAAGAATTCAAATTATGGTAGGATAGGTAGGTATCAGTGGCCGGGCCAAATTATAGTTCTGTCCTTTTTTCTAATATAACGAATATTCAATAGTTGTTATCGAAAGTTTGTGGCAGAGGAAAATGGTTTTTCCAATTATTTGTAAGTCATGTGAATCGATCCCGCCAGACAGAAATATACTAGTGTCGCATGGCTGTTGCTTTCTAGGAAAAAACTACTGACCTGGAAGGGAAGCTTATCATCGCCATTTCCTTCCATTCCGCTAGTTATAATTGCAAAAAGTATGACAATATCCCATAACGGGTTTTTAGGATTATCGTGTATGGAGAATGCAGTGCCAATCTTCTAGGGTTTTGTGGTGAGATACAAAGTCCAATATGCTTTTTTCTGCCAAATAAATGGTTAGAACAGTTCTAAATTTTGTTGTGTGCAATAATCTCATGATAATTCATTGTCACATTAAAGAAGGGACTTGTTCCAGGATATTAAACTTGAGTTGCGATTTTACCAACTGGTTTGCTTTTGCTTGCTTTAACTGAATGATGGCATTTTAGGGAAGCGACCTTTAATAAGGATAGTCAGCTTGTCTTATGAGGGAACTTGGGATAACTGAACCATTGAGATACTTTAAGCAAGTTCATTTGCTCTATTTCATTGTAAGAAGTTGTGGATCAATTATGAACGCCTTAATTCAAAGCCGGTTCTTTGCTTACACAAAACATTTAAGAAATTTGTACCGAAAATGAAGAAAATCACAAAACCTTGTGAATCCAAGCATTTCTTTTCATGATTCGTTTATACGTATGTACGTGTTACGCCTTTTTACGTTTCTCAGTCATAACTCATCCCCAAATGTACAATTCACCTTGATTGCACGTGAACATTATTATTATTAGTCGACGGGCGACTCAGGTGTGTTGGTTAGAATAGAATCCATGGAAGCGAATTCTTTTCTTCGTCCGTTTTTGCAAGGAATCACCATTTGACAGCGACGTACAAGTGAAGTTATTTTCATAAATTATTTTGAGGGAAATATAAACAAATAATGATAAAAGGATTGCGCCTTTTCATTCAAGGTAACGACCCTTTTGTAGAAGAGAATGAATATGAATGCAAGTGATAAATGATTACGACAAATACTGGATGATTAGTGAATTTCATCCTTGACAAGTATGAATCATTGTAGTTTGCGCTTAGTTAATGTGATAGAAGTGAAAGGAGAGGATATTTAGGTAACTATATAGTTTTTGAGGGAATATGGAATATATTATCGGGAAAAGGGGTATTGTATTTGAGTTTAAAACCATTAACATGGTTCGTTCTTTAAATTTATATCAGAAACCTGTTACGGTATGCATTGAATCCTTTTCTTAAATAAAATTTTGTGTGTCTAGCAAGGGATGTGTGCCTAGGAAGGGATGTTGTATGTGTTGAAAGGGATGCCGGAGATAATAAGCTGCATGATGCATTAGGTCTGTTTATCACTGGTATGTACTTATGGGCCATCATAAGAACTCTGAAAAATTTTGGTCACTGCATCTGAGAACGTGTACACATTCCAGAAACCAATCATCGGTCGTTTTCGATACTCAATGGTCGTAGCGGTGAGGTTAGTTCCCGTCCGATGTTTGAGTAGCAGTAAAATTTTAAAATTTGCAGGTTACTAGGCCACAAATTTCTATCCCTTTTCATAGCCTTCTATGACAAACATGGAATACTTTAAGGGTATTCTTAAACTCCAACTCACAGGCTCCGTCAGTATAAGGCACAACTTGTCTCCACATTCACAAACAAGTCGTTTGACCACATAGTTTTTCCTTTCACTTGACTACTCTCAAATGAAGATGGCTGGACAAACGGTCCTATCTGCCTATAAATTGGAAATCGTCCAAAGGCGGGAGATGTTGGATGGAGTCACCGTAGGATATTGCATCAGGGTGTAGGGCTAGCTCACTTAAACTATTTCTCCTTTCTTCTATTCGCGACGTACCTAACCGCACCTTACTCACTTCCTCCGTGTTTCCTAGTTTACCCTGGATTAATGCCATGGTGGATGCATCCCACTCCTCCTGCGATCTTAACATTTTCCTTACCACATTTTCCAGTATGAGTGTTTCACCTAAAGTGTCTTCTATGTTTCTTCTATCCTCCATGAATCCAGTGGGGGATACATGCTCTGGGCCTTCGAGGACTCCGTCACAGTTTGTATAATTGGGTGAATTGTCCAATTTAAACCGATCGAGGTACTAGCGATATCCCCCATGCCCCGTAAGAAACTGGGTGAAATTATAATTAATCTCCTCATGTTGTCTTCCAAATACTGCTTGATCGTAGGGATCAGCCTATGTGTCTACCGGCATTTTCCCGAGTGGTCCCAATGCTTCTTCCTTCTATTTGCTATTTTTTTTTTTTGCGTTCTTCCTCTGCGACAAATGAGATACTGACTTCAGATTGCATATGCTCGTCATCTCATCTGCCGAAATGATATATTCTACCTCATCTGAGATGGTTGTTAAGCCAGAACATGCTCTTAGAACTGTCCTCCAATAGACCGCACTTAGTTTAAGTGCAGTGGATCCTTTGCCACCAGTGTACTGCATATGTTGTTCAGAATATAGCTTCTTGTCTATCATTACTCCCAAGTATTTGATGGCCGGCTTGAAAGTGAAGATGTAATTGACAATTCTAATTCAAGCGTAATTTTGATTTGACTTGGCCTCAACTGCACTGATTGCTTGGCATGAGTGTAACTCCACACCCTCTGGGTGGTTCGCGACTACAACCAATGCAATATCTTCGTCGTAACCAATCACCATGGTTTCCTCCGGTGTCAGAAAATTAAGTACGTCATTGTACATAATGTTCTACAGTTGTGGGCCCAGTACAGAGCCTTGTCGGAGGCCCGTAGAGAAAAAGTATTCCTAGCGTCCGTCGTGAGTATCATACCAGAATCCCCTTTTTTTTAAATAGCTGTCGACATTAGAAGTGAGGTAGGTAGGAACAACAACCGCTTCCAGGGATTTCTGTATCAACCACAAACTCCCCGAAATTAACGTATTTCCATGAATCGCATTCTTGGCCGAACCAGTAAACAATTTGATGGCATTTATGGTTGATCTGGCTTTACAGAACCGGAACTGCCTATCTGGAAGCCCTCCTTCGCTCCCAATAACGGGGAGTAATCTATTGTAGGTTACGCGTTCTGACATTTTCCCCACTGTGTCTAGAAGACATCTGGGTCTATTAAGGGATAGATCATCTAGAGGTTAACCTGCCTCTTCCGCTTACATCCTGTAAGAAATACCCCCTGGCGTGCACACTTCAAGCAACTTAGTGAGCATATACGGTCTTGATTTTACAGCGAGCTTAATGGCACTTTTCAGTATGCCACCTAAGCCTGGAAGTCTGTGGTTACTGCCGGAATTGCCGTCACATTCAGGGATCTCTACAATATATCAGTGCCCCCCTCTTACTTGGGAAATAACTTCTTGTTGATTTTCAATAAGAGGGTAGGGCGCGTAATTTGCGGTGATAAACAGTTTCTGAGCGGCTCCATCACAATTCTATAGAAGCACATTAAAACATGCCCTCTTATTTTGCTGTATGGCGAACTTCAGGTTTTTGCGAGCTTCCTTGTAACCGTGCTACTTTTATCCCTGATCAATCCTAACTCCCACCATTTGAGTCGTCCGTCTGGATCTTTGCCAGGCTAATCGAAGGGTGGTTAATTTACTAATTCACCAGCAGTAGGGTCTTCTACTGGGAATGAGCATTGCCTAGGCATGGAATCTTAACATGCTTTCGTAATCAATTGTTTCACATGAAGAGCTCATTCCGTAGGCCGCGTGCTTCAGATGGTTTCTAGTTCAAAGATGATTTCCTGGTGATCCGAAAGTGCTTGCGTTACCTTCTTTGACCAAAACTATATCCAACTGGGCAGAAGAATCCTACAATCTTCGGTCCCTTGTGCTGCTCTCCCTACTTCCTCACTCGAGGGCCCAACCTTTGTAGTTACCGCCCATCATCTTTGGATTTCTTCATTCTTCATGGGGCGTAGCAGTTACACACGTATACACCGTTTCCTATCGCTACTCTACCAGTCGAGTCTGTGACCCATACACCACCGTCACGGTTTCTTTTGGGTTCATTTATAATGGCAATTTCTTTTTCAGATTCAGTGGTCTGCTCAATTGAATCCGTAGTGATCCTACAACGATTGAGGTTTATTTCCGTAAACCTATTTTTTTCATTGCATCCTATCCCCTCCTTGTTAATATAGTCTTTCTTCCCACACCTTCTACATTGATTTGACCGATTAATGTCGCTCGTGCATGCTTCCCAGAACTAGCCCAACATTAGGCACTTGAAGCACTTCTTTTATGAAGTCTGCTCTCTCAGACGCAAGACAATCCATCTACGCTACCTCCACTGGTAGTCGCATTGTGGCCGCTTGAGTATAATCATAAGCTTTTCTCAAGCGTAAGATGGATTCTTCTCCCAGTTGCTTCAGCTTAAATTGTTCTTTAAACGCATTAGATATTTCTTTTCTTGGTGTCATTTCATCGAGCTCGTTTCATTGTACGTAGATCTTACGCTTTTGGGCTCGTAATGTGACACTCTCCCCAAGTGAATTCTTCGCTTGGGTGCGAAAGCGTCAGTTTTTTTCGGCCCAAATATCAGATCACCTTTCTAGGTGCTTCGGATCTTGCTGAGATCTCCGCCCAGATCTTTTAGGTCAAAGTTAGCTTTGACTTTGTTTAGAATCTTCGCGTACAGCAAATTGCCCTTACGTGAAAAAACAATTATCTCTTTGCGAATTTGAACTTTGCATTCTTCTTCGTCTTTCTGCTAATGACCTTCGTCTATTCACCATTTCCGTTTTCCTTCGATTGCTGACGCTCGCAACTAGGCACAGGTTTTATCTTTCCGTGTTTTCAGTTCCATTTTACGAACTACGAGGCTTTGGGCTTTAGGCTTTGTGTAAAACAAAACCTTATTAAAATCGGTTCAATACCTCCCTGTCTTTTGACTTGACTGCCACACGCACTTTTCTCGGAGCGGCTATACCAATCGGAACAAAATTTGGTGGGAATTTGGAAACTGTGAACGTCCATACATGCAGTGAGCTAAATCTTTCTACGTTGAGTTTGACGGGGGTCCCCATATATACAAAAGGAGGGTGTTTTGTTCATCTTATATAGTCACGTGGGTTATCCAATGAAAAGACTCGATTAGTACTTTTAGAAGTCGGTCGTAGTTTTTAAGTAGGCATTGTTGGAAAAACCGGCAGTTCGGGGCTATAAAGTAATTATTTTTTCCACGGGTTCATTCTCGGAGACCGTCGAACTGAAAAATCTGAAAAAACAACAATAAGCGAGCCGCTACGATCACGCTGCTCCCAGGGCAGAGGTGAGGCAGCGTCTGACGATTTGCCTCTGCTCTGGTAAGAAACCGTAAAGCCGCCATCGCTTCACTTTTTTTTTTAACAATAAGTTGCTTTTATACGCTGTCCAGGTTCCAAAATACCCGCCATACTGATATCTGCTCAAATTAAGTTAATAATAGTGTATTACAATGTGATGATGTGGATATCCTCAAGCTTTGTGAGGGTCGTACTATTCTTAACAGAGCTGCGGTAGCTCAAAGTTATCTCTTCCATGTAAATTTACTGCAACCCAAAACACTCAATATCAACATCACACTAAAAATTGTAGTTTGATATGTTAAATGCATATGCATTACGGGTTAGGTAAAAATAAAACATCACAAGTGGCTAACACTGTGATTCGGTGTCGCTTGGATTGTCTATGACGCTGTTGGAATGGCAGGTTTCGACTTTTCCTAGGACCTCTTCTTCCTTTTGCGGTCTATCCTAGATGGCCCTAATGGCTCTTGCTATGTTTTTGATAGTTTGGCGCAGGTTTTACTTGCCCTGGGTAAACTCGGACAACTATTTTAGCTCCAATCTACATGAAATGCAGTTCCTTTATGTCATGAGCTTGGTCGGATTATTCTTTGGAAACATACCAACATACATAGCATTTAATGTGCTTTGGTGCATTTTATTTTTTATCTTTGGCATTGGTGGAGGTGGATGAATTAAGAAGCTTCTCTTGGATGGGTAAATCTCTTGATCTTGGAGTCGTCCAACTCGATCAAATGCGATGGGTGTCAAAACCGCCTTAGTCGTCAGCGATCTCCATTTAACCCAACCCCAAATTATCCACCTCCGAGGCACTGCGATTGAAGCAAGGGCTGGGAGCCCGCTTGTTCTCTCTCAAGAGCCGTCGCTACTGGGGTTCCAAGCCTTTGCACGATAAGTTTCCTTTTTCTCTTCCATGTTCTTTTTATTTTCTGCGTATTCTTCTCATTGCCATTTTGGTTAATGCATCAGAGAAGAGCAAACACTTGCCCATGCACAGTCAGAAAATAAAGTACGTGAACACATATTTATAGATCAATAGATACACCCCTATCATTCAACTGGGGTGATGTCTGATCAGAGATCTGTGAAGAGTCCTCATAAGGATTTGGCAATTCCTCATCGAAGTCTGTCTGTCCATCTGGCATATGCACTTTTCTCAGAAACGGCACCGTTTTAGGTAGAGTTTAAGGGGCTCCTCATGGAAAATCGGGAAGTAAATTCCGTTTTTAAAAAACACAGCCATGTGGGGCTACATGAATATTTACAGAAAGGCTTTATAGTTCAGATATCAGTTGTCGTCATATTAACGCAAAAAGTCTGATATAAGGAAAGTCCACATATACATTATGACGAACGGAACATTTGCGCGCAAACATTCTAATATAAGAAATACACAAAACCTCCCTTCATTCAGTTTTTAAGGAGTGAGGTACTCAGAATTTCGAATTACTTGAAATTTGGTAGTTTTTAAAGCGTATATATGTGTGTTGGAGATTACTGCAATAGAGACTTCACCAAGGATTCTTCGCGTAGCTAGTGCTATACTGACTAAGGCAATTCGCTCTTCTAAATTTTTCCGTGGTTTTGGAAAAATCATTGTTCACAGAGGAGACTACATAAAATGGGCCACTTCTTCATAAAGAGGTGAAGGAACTCTCCGGTCGAATGACTCCAGAAACCAGAAACCAGTAAACATACAAAATATACGAAAACTTTAAATGATAACTTCTAAAATCTGCAAGTTCGGCCTCAGTGTGTGTGATAAACATACTCGTATACATATCGAAAATTATGCAAAAGAGGAGTGACGGTTGAGTTTATCAAATTCCGCCTGATAAATTTAATAAATATGAAGGCAGCATTCCCATTAATTTTCTCTCCTAGGGAAATCCTCCTTCCACCGACTCAGACGTAAATGCATGTCGCATAGAAGCGGACATTTGCGTAATTCTTCAAGTTATGTACCTCATTAAAACAACACCAGACGAAATTATAGAACCAAGATTATCGGTATTTCCCCTGACCTCTGACCTACAAATAATCTGATGCAAACTGGTAATGGGCTCAATTTATTCTTGGTAATGATATTGAAACGTCTTGCCCATTCCATGCCGTGCGATTCCTACCGTGAAAGATAACATTGGACATTGGATATTATGTTTTTGTGATGAAAACGATGGCTGCCGGCTCCCTACATTGTGGTCATTACGTTGGATTCCGGAACGCTTCGATTATGCAAACACCAAATATTCACCGCTTTAAGGAAGATTGGACAAACATGACATGGTGGACGAGTATGAGCTAAATTTAAATAGAAAGTCGACAAGTTCCACTTATTTGGCTTCAAGATGAGCGATCCGCCGTCAATAGATGTCAAATTATCGTTCTTCGCAGATTTTTTTATTAATTATGAAGGACTAGGAAATCATGGTCTCGTTGGTTTTAAATTTGACCTCGTTCAATTATGCATGGAGGCTTCATCGAGCTGACATATGGAATCCCATTTAAATGTGCATCGTTTGTGTTATGCATAATGAAATTCCTCTGGAAAATTCATAGAATATGAACATTTTGGAAGTCGTAATTGAACCTCAATAAGTTCCAAGCGGGTAGATTCTAAATAAACGACCACATTTACTATTTATGCCAATGGTTGAGCTGGAGCAGGAATCTTGCAAGTAACGGTTGAATGGGTTTAGATTCATTTAGGGATATTAGATATTCAAATATTGTATCCTTTTACATTTGAAATATTTCATATTTTTGTCTAACATTATTTATGCTTAATTTTGCCTTTTCTGATTTTTTTCAGATCGCAGTTTTCTGGTGGCGAATGCACAATCGGAAACCTTCCACATAATATGGTGTTCGGATGGATTTTGTAAAATGACTGGATATACAAGGGCAGATGTAATGCAACGTTCTAGTTGCACAGAATTTCTCCATGGACCAATGACATCACAAACGGCTGTGAATCAAATTAGGGAGGCATTAACGAAGGGAGTAGAAAAACACTTTGAAATTCTCTACTATCGAAAAGACGGTAAGTAAAAGATTGTTTTTGATACTTCCGTTTGCGCTAATATACATACATATATTATGTGGTACTTTTTCCGCCCACGGGCATTTGCATTTAATCCGCGCTGTTCTTGGGATTTTCTCGACAGTCATATTCCCTTATTAGAACTAAAGCGTACAAACGTGGATCATCACATCATGCTATTGGTGAGAGTGCTTAGTCGTTTCAAACCGAAAGGTTTTTTTTTACTGCACTCACGTAGGTTTAACAAGAAGAAGTGTCAGACAAGTACGTCTCAAGCGTAAATTTTAATCAAACACCCGTAGTGCATATATATTTGATTGCCGTTTACCCCTTAGCACCTACACATCATCGTTCGCGGTCCGTTAAAATGGGTTTTAGCTAACTCCAAAACTTCCCTTGATACCAACCTCCTCCTTTACAATTACGCACCAAGTGCTCTTAACGCGACCCACTCGTCGGCCGTCTTTGGAGAGTGGATTCCATTCCTTGGCGTAACCAGCAATGCAATTGCAATGGGCGACCTATTCACTGCCACTTCCGAATTCCCATCACATCGCGTACGGGTGACAAGTCTGTGCGTCGACAAGGTTCTTTGTTTAAAAAAATAGTATCAGGCCAGCGTACTCCGATGATTGATCGCAAACAGGCATTCACGGAGGTTTGTAGCTTTCTATTGACAGTGGTTGTCATTGTCTATGTGTTGATCCCACATAGCAAAACAAAAAGAACAAGAAAGCACTGTAAAAACCAATGTAGCGCTGTTAATGCATCGGTCGACATCCAGCTCGGTGCAAATGTCAGCACGAACCACGCTTGCTCTGCCAATTAATGAAGATAAGGAGAGTGCGATGACCCGCCAGACTGAAAACCTTGGTTTTCAGTGGTGTATAATACAACTTTACCTGCCTGTCTTTCCAAATCCAGAGCCATTTGGGTAAGGTCCATCATCCCGGTGGCAGGCTTAGCTTTCGACCTGAAATTTCTCTCAGATTTTTGCTCGGTGCATCACGTGACATTTTGCGCCAATGCATGTCACGCTGATTATAGCTCTGGATCTCCGGAATACCTCTCCTAGGTAGCGCACGCCAGATATACTCCAGTTTCACGCTGCCCAAAGTTTTCACGTGAAGCGAATGTCTAAAAAGTTATCTACGGAGTGTTGATGTGGTCAATGCTGAAGAATTCGCAGTGGAAACGAGTGCGCTTTGTCGACCAAGCTTTCGAGATATTCTTTGATGCGTTCCAGGATTATTTTAGCCATTATCTCTGCGACGGGAGGGAGCATGTAGATACTCCTTCAATTGTTACATTCTTCTCTGGAATCATAAAGAACCGTAATGAAGTGTTCTTTCCATCTTTTTAGGTGCTCGACATTGTAGATGATGGAAAGATTTGCGATCATATGTGAGTTCGCTACGCTTCATTCTTTCGCACTTCTGACATCATTGCGTTCTGCGGCATGTTCCCCTTCCCTGACCAGGCAAATTCCTTTTTGCCACGGTGCACACTATGCTGAACTTCCCGGCATTTCGCTCGGTATAAGGGCTCAATCGCGACACGCCGCTATCGCTTGCAGTAATCAATAGAGCTGTTATGAAGATTTTTGAATGCATTCTTGACAACCGTATTTGTGAAATCGTTGAAATAACCATGAAGCAAGCCAGATTTGTCAATTGTAAGGGATCTAAAACCCAACTTGCTGTATGGAACACAATATTATGGAAACATTGTTGAAGCTGTGGAAATTACAGAAAGCCACAAACGATACATGGTTCTACACAGTCGCATCGCATCGCAGTTGGGTATTTAAATGCCGATCAAAGACCTGAGTATTATATGCAAGAAACCACTTCTTTTTCTTCTATATAATAAGGTTCCACTGGTTCACAGCACAGCGATCATCCTCGTTGTGGACCGGAATCAATTCAATTTTGATCTAGAGCAACTTTATTAATAATGCAGGATTTTAACCAACATGCACGGTATTTAACTTATTTCGGGTTGACGCCTTTTGAAATTATAATAATCCCGCGAAACTTCAAAGAATAGTAATACACTATTACCAACTTCATTTGAGTAGATAATGAGATGGGCTACATTTGAGACCTACATTTTATGTAGCGTCATATTCCTGATCATTTTGGATTTTTTGTCTTCAATTGTTTTAAAAATAAATTCTGTCTAAGTACTCAATGACGACATCTTCCCGGCTGGTGGGGCAGTGCAGAGACGCGCTCAACCATCTGGGCGGCGCGCTCAAGGTCACTCTCGTCCGGGTTCCCGGGCATAGGAACATAGAGGGGAATGAGCGGGCTGACGGATTGGGCAGGCAAGCCTCTGCTCTTGAAAGTCCCTCGGCGAATACAGTCGGTGTTCCGCTGGCGGCTGTCGGGGGCGGAGTCTACTCGCGCTACCTAGCAGCCGCGGGCCTGAGATGGCGAAGGCTTACAAGCTGTACCAAGTCAAGGAGAATTTGGCCCGCTTATAACATGGTCCGAGCACGAGAGCTCCTGTGCCGGACGCATGCAAATGCATTCAAGATTACGGCGGTCTGGACGGAGCACTCGCCCATAGGAGACCATGCCGCTAGGCTTGGCATACTCTACAACTAGCATTGCCGACGCTGCGGAGAAGGAAGGCAAACCCTCATGCACTTTCTCTGCCATTGCCCAGCTCTGGCTAGAGTCGGGCTGCGGACACTGGGTAAACCATTCTTTGGAGACCTCAGAGTGATTTCTAGCTGCAAGGTGGGAGAGCTGCTTTCCTTCGTGAATGCTACGGCCTAGCTTTGAAGACCCGAGCCGGCTGGACTCTGCCTCCCTGCTCCCATATCAACAGTCACGATCTTAGGAGTTTGCGGCATTAAAACGGTGCACCAAAGTGCTAATTGGGCTCCTCGGAGGGGCCACTGATACCTACCTACCTACCCCAGTCACAAACAATGTCAAACTGAGAGTAGAATTTGCTCATGAAAACCGTAATAAAAAAGATACGTACCTTCATTCACCCTGCATGGAAGGACGCTCTATTGTGAGCCATTTACTAACTCCAAATAAATTAAGTATCTTAATAAGGTTTCCATTCAGGTAAACCTCTGAAAAACATCAATCAAATTACACTTTCTATTAATAAATTTAGATTTTAATAACCTGCATGAAATTCAAGCAATACTTCGAAATTTTAGCTATTGAACTTTATTTTGTTCAGGAAGGGATGCTGATGGGTGCAAATATAGGAATAACACTTGTAAGTGATAAATCATGTGAAATTAATGCTAATTCGAAAGTAATTATAATTGTCAGACATATTATGAATACATTTTAAAAACGTTTTTGCCGGATTGAAGCCATTTGCCTGATCAAATGATGCTTTCCTCTGACAAGGAGGTTGAAAACCTTTCAACCAAAGGACTGACTATATCAGCAAGATATATACATATCCTAATGATGTTCATATATTTACTTTATTCAATTGGAGCAATAATCCCGTTCCTGCAGTTGTTATCGAAGTGAATATCTACTTTAATATTTAATAGAAGCGTAAATGCCGTGCGCATTTTCTCGTGGAACGTGCGCTCCCTGTACAGACCGAGCAACTAGCCTATACCCTGTCCTAATTTAAGGCTGATGTAACAGCGCTACAAGAGATGCGATGGAGAGGGACCGGTTTCCTGCAGAAGAGCCGCTACACCATATATTATAGCGGTCATCCAGTAAACCATGTGTTCGGTGTAGGTATCTTAGTCAGCCAAAAAACGAAACCTGCTGTTATCGGGTTTGAAAATATAAACGAAAGGCTATGCACTCTGCGCTTGCGAGGCCAGATTATAAATGTAAGCCTCATAAAAGTTTACGCCCCTACAGAGGAGACTGCAGAGTCGAAGAAGGATACCTTCTACGAGACAGTTGAGCGAACCCTCGAAGCCTGTCCACTATCTCGTTGGCATGGTGCTCCGAGCTCGAATTATGACACCACCTACAATCCCCTCTGACAATTAGGTGAGAGTGAATACTGAACAACGGTCTACGACAAGGGGATGCCCTATCATGCGTCCTCATTAACCTGGCCCTTGAGAAAGCGATCCGTGATGCTGAGGTAAATGCAAGAGATACGATCCTCTTTAAGTCCACCCAACTACTGCCCTATGCTGACAATATCGACATCATGGGAAGAATCACCCGAGACGTACAAACTGCCTTCATCCAGATCGAGCAGGCGGCGCGAGATTTTAGGCTGCACATCAATGAAGGCAAAACAAAGTAGGTGGTGGCAAAGTCAGCACCAAAAACCAACCAACCAACAACATCAAGCCGCACTGGTCAAACGGGAAGAATAAAGATAGGAGAATACAACTTTGAGACCCTTGATAATTTCTCCCATCTAAGGTCGGAAATCACAACCGACAACAGCTACGATGATGAAATCCGCGCACGGTTGTTGGTAACCAACAGAGCCTATTTCAGCTTACAAAAACTGTTCCGCTCGGAACGTCTCACCATAGGGTCAAAGCTCTTACTGTACAAGACTATGATCTTGCCAGCCCTCATGTATTCCTCGGAAACTTGGTTTCTTAGCAAGAAAAATTGCGAACTCTTGGCCGCGTTCGAGAGAAGAATCCTCCGAAGAATTTTTGGCCCCCTACATGAGGATGGACGATTCCGTAGCCTACATAACGACGAAATCTATGAGCGGTGCCATGATCGTCCGGTTGTGGATAAAAGCCGGCTCAATAGGTTATGGTGGACGGGTCACTTAATCCGTATAGGTGAAGTTGATCCAGCCGGAAACTCTATAAGGGCAATATCAATGGTAGAAAAAGACGACAAGGCAGACCCTGCCTAAGATGGAGCGATGGCGTAGGTCAGGACGCCAGACAGCTTTTAGGGATATCGAATTGGTAGACCTCGGCGCAAAACCGGATGTCTGGAGTTCCTTATTAAGGCAGGCCTAGACCGGATACCGGCTGTTGCGCTGTTGATGATGATGATGATGGTCATAGTTGCCGTTAAATGCTGCAGTTTTTCTGGTGGAGCTAATCGGTCGTGAGCCATGTAAACCAACGAAAAATAGACGTTTTCTGCCCCGCCTGCTCTAGTTTAATCACGACTAGGTTGTAAGAACTCAGGTTCGGGCAGAGAAAAGCATACAGATTCTTCCTTGTAAGGATATATGCTCTAGATCAGCGTCTCTTGTGCTGATGGATAAATTATAATATTTTCTTTGGAGCCCTTTGATGGTTCGCTCGCCTACGATCCAGGGCTCTTCTACTGCTGCGACATCAATGTCTTCCTCTAAGAGGAAAACGAGCGAATTAGCCGAAGCGCACTTCCAACGCTGCAGATCAGCATGATCTACTTCCGTGGAAGTTCATCAGTTCCCATGGGACCATCGATCCTCATCTCCAATAGCCCGTTGGCGGTGTCGACTGTCCCCAAGTCGCCGTCCGGTTTTGCGGAGCCGAACACTTGCATCTCTGGGTACCTGATTTCCAACCGCACTTTATAGTCTCCTTTTTGCAATGTTTCATGGCACTCTCAGTTGGCTGTTTGTCTGAGGTTTCTCCTCCTTGATAACTGCCCAGTCTTCTATGGGAATCCTGAGAGGAATCGGAACAAGGATGGACCCCTTGTGTTTGCCTTTGGCGTGCAGGAAATGCTCGTTGACCGCGTCCGGCAGCATGCCTTTAGTACAAGTTTACACCTCCGATGCTAGTTTGCCGCAAACTGTATTACCATCCGCCAGCGCCACGCTTAAGTGGCTCCTCGCCACGTTGCTGAAGGATTTTGTAGTTGGTGGCTTGACGGCTGGCTGCTGGTGTTTACCTGTCTGCGGAGTTTGCTTAGGGTCCCAACTCTTGCACACTCTACTCCCCTAGCGTTTTTATTCAACCTTGTCTTAAGCTCGATTACCCTTGAGAGTTAGCATTTTGCCAGGCGTTTTCTGTTATATTCTTTAACAATCGCCTGGTATTTAACAAAGTCCTCTTTATTCTTCGCAATCTTATTGAGAATATACTTGGCTTTCTGGTACTTCTTAGTTTGTTTCCGACGACCGACATTCTTGTTGGACTAAGTACCCCATTGGTTACGCAGCCGTCGGCATATGCTATTCCACTTTGGCTTAAGTTCCTGTTAGCACCTTCTCCAGTACAGGAAGAACGATCCCCAGGTCGTTGCTTCGGCTAATTCCCTGCCAGACCCACTTGCCTTTGACAGGCAAACATAGCCTCGTCGATTTGATGAGCATACTGCCAGCCGACCCTACATACTTTTGGCTCGTCCGAAGACCGTTTCCAGAAGTTACTGGAAAGAGATTTGGTGACAGCTTGCTGAATTCTGAAACCTTAACCTGAAGTATAATACGACCAACCCGAATGTAATCTTTGCTTCCTCTGTTCGTGCGTAGACTCCCACTGCGCATTCCTATTTTTTGCCCATGTCTAACCACCGTGGGCTATGAAGGTGATTAAAATTGTTCAAGGTGCGAAACGCAAGCCTTGTTTGTGCCATTCAATCTAAAGTAGAAGTACCCGAGACAAAGGGTTATTATTGCCAAGTAATAAGTAAGATTTCTAAAAAAATTCTCATAATCAAATTATACATGCGTAGTTTGAAGATTTAAACAAACTGTGATTTGTTATGTTTTTGCCGTGCGTCTTCCATCTAAGAATTCGGAGGGTCCAGCGACGAGTAACGCGGAAGTACCAATTGTCGCAATCAGCTCGAATGAGACCTTGTTTTCAACAATTGTAGATCTTACTGGGACGACACTATCGCACTCGCAAATACGTGTATTTTTCGTCTGTAAGTTCAACTCAAGTATCTTTTCGGTGATATTTTGCAACTTCAAATACATTCGAATTTCTCCAAGTCGAATTATCCTTTAACTCGAACTTTGCGGCCTTCTATTAGCGTC
Source organism: Hermetia illucens (assembly GCF_905115235.1). Lineage (NCBI taxonomy): Eukaryota > Metazoa > Arthropoda > Insecta > Diptera > Stratiomyidae > Hermetia > Hermetia illucens. The sequence continues at coordinate 89,928,586 of NC_051849.1, read as the reverse complement.
AACTTCCTATATAAAATTCAATCTCTAAGTCGAATTATTTTATTTTTTTATTTTTAACTTTAGGGAAATATTTCATATATTACAATTCCTTTAAGTCGAAAGCGAAATCTTTTAATATTCGTGTATGTAGATGTACATTTACAAACTAACGTTCAACATTTCAATGTGAGAATAGTGTTTCCCGGAGATTTTTCTCAACGGGTTCAGTCTCTTTGAATTTTAACCCCAGGGCCCGATTTCGGTCTGCGGTGTACGCAATGTATGCAAAAAGTCTCTGTTAACTGTGGTTCGCAAAAGCTTAAATGGTCCTGCTTTCAGAGCCAGTGAAAGTTAGCTACATCGATTAAAATATACATAACATCTATGAAAAAAGTATATTTGTAGAAAATGCAACATCTCACATGGCTATATTTGATGAAAAAAATGTTACACCCTCCTTAAATTCCGCATAGAACGATATAGCTCACTGTATTTGTGAGCATTCACAGTCCATTTGATGTTAAAAAGTGCGTGTGACAGGCAGACAGTAAAAAGATTTTAATAAGGTTTTGTTTTCAACAAAACTTAAGATGAAAACTTCATGATTATAAGAACGAAAAAAAAAACTAAATGGCGCCCGCAGTATCGCGATATTGCAGCGTGAGATAGAAATGCGAGGGCTAGTACCGAGGATTTCCCAGTGACTTGTAGTCAATTCAATAAAATTTTTTTTTTTGGTTCTGATTTAAATCTACTGCACACATCTAAATTTGGAAATGCATTTTGAATTTAAGCAATTTAGAATGCTTTGGATATGTTATGTTACTTTTATCAATTTTGCCACGTTTCTCGTTGGAAAAATGCTCCGAAATTTTAAATGCATTTGTCTAATTTTTGGTACGTGCAGTAGTAAAACTATCCATTTAATTCTGTGATAACCAGTGCATCAGAAAAACATGTTTTGTAAAAAAAACTTTATTGTGATTTATTATACATCGTTCAAAATATGCTTAAATAACACTGGTCAACAAAAAGAAATTGGACAGACACTCTGATGGGTAATCTTTACTAATTTTGCCTGGTTGCATTAGAATATCACCTGCGATTTTTTCCATCACCTCTGTGTTGGCAAAAATTGAGGTGAAATCGGTAAATTTCGTCTAATCTACTAATTTCACAGCGAAGAATGCTATGTCACGATAAACATCTTTGGAGATCCAAGGGGGTGAAAAAAGGAGGGTCAGGGGGTATTTTTATCAAAAATTCATAAAAAGTCAAATCAGCATTTCATGATTAGAAGAGGTGGAACGGGAGACGGGGGGGATTATGGAAATGAATCATAAGGCTGAGTAATCAAAAAGTATGAAAAATACATACGTGGATCTACTTTGAAACTTTTCTCCTTTTGTAGCGTCCTCCGGTGTTTTTCGAATTTGAGTCCAACGGTAGTCCGCCAAAATACGAGGGTTCCATTTTCCCGGGTAACTGTTCTCCATTCGGGCAATCTGTTGATGAAATTTATCACCATGTTCGTCCAAAACGGCTCCACAATTTTCCGGGAAAAAACTCAAGTGGGAGTGGGGAAAATGAACTTTCAATGACATATTGCAACTTAAAGCCTTGTAAGATTTAAGTAACTCATCAATCCGTTGTTGATAGTCATCTGATCTCTTGTTTCCAAGAAAATGGTGGCAAACAAAGATAGAAGATTCCCGGTCTCTTTTCTCCTTTTTTTGTCCAACTGTTGGAGAAAGCATCGTCGTCAAATAACATAACTGTTTAATATGAGGTCCCACAAATACGCCTTCTTTGATTTTGTCATCACTTATGTGAATCCTTTACCTTCCTTATTTAGAGCCTTAAAAAATCATTTATAAAGGCCCAGCTTAGTGTGAAGTAGAGGGATAATCAATTTTTAAGATTTTATGTAAAACAAAATCTTATTAAAATCGGTTTACTGTCTGTCTGTCTGTCTGTCCGTCACACACATTTTTCTCTGAGATGGTTATAGCGGTTGACATCACATTGGTAGAAAGGTCGGTACTGTGACCGCTCACGCATACAATTAATTACATCCTTTTACGTCGAATTTAAGAAGGGGGGGGGGGTCCCCATACAGGCAAAAGGCGGCATCAAATATATCATACTTATGTGGGGTATCAAATGGTCTCGGTTAGTACTTTCTGAAGTCGCTCTTAGTTTTGACAGCTTTTGGAAAGGTAGGGAGTGCCGGGGGTTGAAAGTGATCATTTCTTTAACGAACCCATTCTTAGAAACTACTAAACCGAAAATTCTGAGAAAAATCTAGAGTCTGCCACTATACGATGCCTAGGTTCAGAAATACCTTCCATACCGATATCTGTTCAAATAAAGTTAATAACAGTACGTCACTACAAGTTTTAGTAATTGTCAGGAAAACCTTCCTTAAGTTCATCCTAGAATGACAAAATAGCAGCAATGTAGGCTATAGCATTGAGCACGATCCTACCAAATTTGGTGAAAATCACACTATTATTAACAAAGCTATAATAGGTCAAAGTACTCGCTTTTGTGCAAATTCAATATCACTTGAAAGTCGATTTTTTCACATAATACATGTATATATTACGTGCCACATACTAATGGGACAAACGCACAGTCTAATCTCTTTATAAAAGAAATATACAAAACCTTTCATACCTTAGGCGTCTAGCTTTCGGTTTCCCGCTCAGCTTTTACTTTAGGCAGGTCTAAATCCAGGACCAAGTCGTTCAATTCATCTTGGGTGAAAAGTTTTTGGTTCGTTCGAATCGTTAGGCGTGAAATCTTTATTTTGGCTGCTATATGGTACCTCCTCTTCCGGCGATAATGCATTCTGTTCAGTTGTTGATTCTTCATAATTAAGGGTGTAGTTTTCGGGTGGTATGGGGACAGGCAACCAATTACTATGTTCAATGGTTCTAATTACCGAAGGGGTATTTGGATAAGTTAGATGTTGCTTGGCTTTCTGCGAGATTCCAGATATTGCGTCATACAAAAATTACAATCTTCGACATGAGAGGTGGGCTCACGCCAGAGCATTGGTACCGCAAATGACATCGTGCGTGATTAGTGTAACAACATATTTTAGGGCCCAAACCTAGTCCTTGGTCCCGACTTCGCAACCGAAATAATGCTCGTGAGCTTTCTGAACCAACGTATTCAAGGGTCTCCTCTGATTCTTAAAAGTTACTTCCCCGCAAATGTGGCAGAAAGAATTCCCATCATTCATACAAGAACGCGGCATTATTTATTACACCAAAAAATTTATGAATTATAAGGAAATACTAAAAGAACAGAAACAAAAACCCCTTCTGCTAAACGCAAACACCGCACTTTCTTTTCGAAAAAGAAAGAGGAAAACTTACGAAATACAGTCTGTTTCAGAACACACGCTCACTGCAACTGAGAGGTACGAATTCAAGTAGTGCAATGTGTTTGATGAGTAAGCGGACAAGCTTCAACTTGTATTCATGAGCATGTCACTTCTTGCACTTTCTTCGAGCAACGTGTTTCAAATCCAGCATGGACATTCATTTTCGTGTTATATTAACGAGAATTGCGACATTTAAGAAACGTAGCTAGTCCTCGGATTCATTTCAACTCCTCCCCTCTCTCTCTATGCTTTTTTAGACGCAATCAATACCACTTAAGAGTGTGTTTCAAGTAATAACTTCATTTAAAAAAAATAAAATATTTTTATTTACACATCCAGATTTACGTTTTTTCCTTTTGCAGAATAGGGGGTAGAAAGGGGGTGAAAAAAGGGATAGGAGGGTGCTAGGGGTAGTGGGAAGGTGTAAAAAGATAGCAAAGGGCCCTGGAATGTCGGTTTTTGCGAAAGAAGTAAAGAAGAATTCTGATTTTTTATGGTGGTATATTCATAATATACCCCTTGACCCCCTTTTTTACCCATTTTTAAGGTTTTGTGTAAACACAAAACCTTATTAAAATCGGTCTACTTACTGTCTGTCTGTCTCCCCGCGGGACCACCGTTCCGGTATTGCTTCGTGGGGCTGTTCAGATCTTAGCTGTTCACTCAAAATGAGCTGCTACCTCTTTACGTAGCGTTGATTGCAGTAGCTTCCCTTCTATGTCTCCGCTGTACTTCTGCTGCTTTTAGTTGCTGGTGGATCCGTTTCACCGTTGCAACTACCGCGTCCCATTCTGTATTTGATTGCACAATGTATGTACCTTATCAGATTTTTCACCGTTAAATGGGTATTTAGTTCTGCTTCACGCTTTCTCCTTGAGCTTTTAAATTTTGGGCAGGCGAGGAAAACGTGTTCTGCATTTTCACCTGCACCTTCACAAGTAGGACAATCAGGCGAGTCACCTAGACCGAACCTATAGAGGTATATCCTGTATCCACCGTTTCCAGTTAAGAACTGAGGCAGATCGTAACTCGTCTCTATGCGTTCCGCATAGTCCACATGCTTATGTCTGGGATAAGCCTGTGTGTCCACCGGCCATTCTCCGCCTGGTCCCATGCTGTTTGCCATGCAGCAGTGACCGCAAACGCTCACTCATAAAGTAGCTTCTGCTCTCGGAAGTAATCGAAGATTATATTTAATATATATTTTGGTGTTTGTGCCGCGATGAGCGCTTCGATGATATGGTTTCATCTGGCAGAATTGAAAGCGAATTGAGAGTCACCAGTGCGCAGTATTTTCCTTCGTCGTAGGCTTTTCTGGCTAGTCCAAAAACCTGTCTGTCTGTCCGTCACATGCATTTTTTTCGGAGCCGGTTATAATGACTGACACCAAATTTGGTAGAAAGGTGGGAACTGTGAACACACATGAAAAAGGAGAGTGTAAAATTTTTTTTCATCAAATATAGTTATATAGGGTATCAAATTAAAGGTCTCGGTTAGTACTTTCTGAAGCCGCTCTTAGTTTTGACATTTGCTTGAAAGGTGGGGAAGGCGGGGGGTTGAAAGTGATCGTTCCTTTAAGGGGCCATTCTCAGAAACTACCAAACCGAAAAATCTGAAAAAAATCAGGAGACTGCCACTATATGGTGCCTGAACTCCGAAATACCTTCCATGCCGATATCTGTTCAAATAAAGTTAATAATATTATATTACTATATTTTTTTGTAATTGGTTAGAAACCCCCCATAAGTTCATCCTAGCACCACATGCAGTGATGTAAGCTATAATGTAGAGCATGATCTTATCAGGTTTGGTGGAAATCGCACCATTACTAACAAAGTTATAATACGTCAAAGTTGTTGCTTCTTTGAAAATTTAAGACTATAAATGTTAATATCACCCGAAAGTGGATACTCTTTCATAATATATGGAAATATTACGTGTTACGTACTAAGAAATACACGAAACCTTTCGTACCTAAAGCGTCCAGCTTCCGGTTTCCCGACTTGCTGCTGTAATTTTAGGCTACAAGTTAGCATTCTTCGCTGTAAAATGAGCAGATTAGACGAAATTTACTGATTTCACCTCAATTTCAGCCAAAGTAGGGATCTGAGAAAAAAGGGGGTGATCGAAGAAAACGGAGGTCATACCCTAATTTGGCGACCCAAAATTAATAAAGATGAAAACCACATCTTACTTTTTAAAAGCGTTTTTCTCGAAATCGCATATTGAAAATCTGCTGCCACCATGGCCCAAAATCTATCCAACAAAATTCTTTGAAATTTTCACCACTTATTCAAAACATATTTCTACGGTCCGCAAACTAGGATAATTGCGATTCATTCAGTATTTTTTTTTTATTCATGGAGGAAGCCGTGAAAAGAACACCAAAATTCACAAAGAAAGGTTTAACAAGGCACCAACAATTTAGCGTTTAATATTTTTTAATAATCCTAGTTTGCGGACTGTAGTTAAGTCTGTACGTTAAAATGCCGTTTACTTTTTTTTCTTTAAGATGATCGCAGCGCCCTCTAGTGTGGCAGCAGAAAAACATCTTTTTTTGGAGATGGGTGTATAAATTGCTCTGTATTTCAATAATGAACTATGATATCGCGCTGGAAAAATTACTAAATATATGGTGAAAAATTCGCGTTTGTACCTTTATCCAGTTCTTTACAAAAGAATTCTAAATAGAGCCGAAAAACGGAAATAGTTCTTATGGTCGTTTCTGGAAACAATGAGTCGGATTTTTTGATTTTATTTTAGTTCGCATTGATCTATTGATGTTTCGGGAATGGGGTGAATCTTTTGCGGTATTGTACGAACGAGAGTTGCTTCCGGAATGTCGGTATATGAGGACTAGAATGAAATTGCTAGCGAAAAGCAAAAGAATAGTTATTTTAATCGTTAGAAACACCAGGCATACCTGTTGAAAGGCGAATGAAAGAGGGGGATTTCACTCGGGTCCGGAGTTTTTCGGGAACCTAAAATAGAAATTTCAATGGAAAAAAAGGTAATAGGGGGTCCGCAGAATTGTTTCCTCGGATCAGAATAATTTTCACCTCGGGCCCGGAGTTTCTCTCCAAGGCCCTGACCGCGAGCATACATTTAGTTGGATAAGATTCGTTTCTGTTGATGTAGTTTTTTGTACCCATTGTTTGCGAATTTACTTTCAGCTATTTAGTACACCAGTAGTAATGTATAATTTCCGTTTTTTTCAGGAGAGAAATTTTTATGTTCAGAAGTGATAGCACCAATCCGTTCAGAGGCTGACGATATATCCTTGTATATAATAAACTTCGAAGACTTAACAAATCCTCCAGAAGAACCACCACCAGTCGAGGAAAGAATTAGTAAATGTAGGTATAAGACACTGTTACCGCCTTCAAATTTCTAATAGAAAACTATTTGGATGTGATTTTCAGTTGATAGAGCTCGTGCTAGTTTTAGGCAGTCATTTAAGTTCGGTAGCTTAAGAGAAAGAGGCCTTAGATTAGCTGGATATCTAACACCTCCTTCAGATGCAACGCAAGAAGAGGAGGAAGCACATGAAAAGTAAGACTGTGATTTGTTTACCGTTTTTCGTAATACAGTAGATTAAGTAGTCGGAAGAGATCAAAGTATTCTTTTTAACAAAATGGTTCATTGTTCGAGAACCACTTTTAATTTCAACACATCAACATCACTTTGAAATCAATAAAGTGAGAAGTCGCAAGCATTTAACATGAAGTACTTGAAAAAATGCATTGTGAAATCATTTCCAATAAGTTTCGGATTAAACTGAAATAATCATTTTGAAATATTTTAAAGTGAAACAATTTTCTATTGACGACAGGTTTTTGACCATGCCTAATTTCTAGATTGGATTGGTCCCAAACGCTTTTTGAGATATTGATTATGGCTATGAAAGTGACTTAGTTGCAACTAACACTAAACGTGATTTGACGTCGGATACCAGTCGGCTCAGCTGTGAATGAGTACTTGAGTCAAATCAGGATAATAGTCTGGGCCGAGCGCAATGCTGACCACACTGTCTCCTACAGGGTACTGTAATCCTGTTACGATCTTGAATGAAGTGCTCTAACACACTTCAAGTCCTTGATCTAATCTAAATTGTTGCGCCAACGATTATTATTATCATTATAACACTAAACATTTGGTATATTCACTCTCAAGACCATTCGACATCAACAACGGTCTACGACAAGGAGATGCCCTATCATGCGTCCTCTTTAACCTGCCCCTCGAGAAAGTGATCCGTGATGCTGATGTAAATGCAAGAGGTACGATCCTCTTCAAGTCCACCCAACTACTGGCCTATGCTGACGATATCGACATCATGGGAAGAATCACCCGAGACGTAGAAACTGCCTTCATCCAGATCGAGCAGGCGCTAATTGGCGCGAGATCTTGGGCTGCACATCAATGAAGGCAAGACAAAATATATGGTGGCAACGTCAGCACCGAAGACGAATCAACCAACAACATCAAACCGCACTGGTCAAACACGAACAAGAATAAGGATAGGAGAATACAACTTTGAGACCGTTGACAATTTCTCCTATCTAGGATCGAAAATCACAACCGATAACAACTACGATGATGAAATCCGCGCACGGTTGTTGTCAGCCAACAGAGCCTATTTCAGCTAACAAAGACTGTTCCGCTCGAAACGTCTCACCATAGAGTCAAAGCTCTTACTGTACAAGACTATGATCTTGCCAGTCCTCATGTATTCCTTGGAAACAGGTTCTTAGCAAGAAAAATTGCGAACTCTTGGCCGCGTTCGAGAGAAGAATCCTCCGAAGAATTTTTGGCCCCCTACATGAGGATGGACCATTCCGTAGCTTACACAATGACGAAATCTATGAGCGATACCATGACCGTCCGGTTGTGGATAAAATCCGGCTCAATAGATTACGGTGGGCGGGTCACTTAATCCGTATGGATGAGGATGATCCCACCCGGAAATCCTATAAGGGCAATATCTATTGTAGAAAAAGAAGACGAGGCAGACCCAGCCTAAGATGGAGCGATGGCGTACGTCTGGACGCCAGACAGCTTTTAGGGATATCGAATTGGTGGACCTCGGCGCAAAACCGGGATATCTGGAGTTCCTTATTAAGGCATGCCTAGACCGGATACCGGTTGTTACGCCGTTGATGATGATGATGATATTTTTTTGATGACATTAAAAAGCATGAACTCGCTAGGCAATAACGTCAGATCTACTTCTTATGGAGAGAACAGTCAACATTACTAGAATGAAAAGTTTTTCTTTTGACTTAGCTAACAACAGTCTAAAGGCGGTTTGAATGACTTCCCCGATTGAGCTTGGGAGAGAAGTTTTGTTGCATTCACCTTGTATTGTTATAACATCGGTCATTAAGAATTGATGTAATTCGATAAAATATTATTGGGAAGAGGATTGTTTTCTTTTGTTAATTTTTTTTTAAATTCAAAAAGATCTGCATGAACTTTTCCGACTACTCAGCGGCAAATTTAAACAAATATATATATATTTACAGTGAATTATTAATTTAAACTTTAAAGAAACTTCTATGATTTAATTTCAGCCAAGCAACACTTCCGAAAATCGAGTCCGGAAAAGTTTGGTCACCAATGGCAACACCAACACTACGAAGCAAAGAGACTGAAAAAATTCGAGATTCCTTACGTTTAGAGGATTTAAAAGTAGTTGTTCCAGACGTGAGTGCCCTTTTCCCATATGATGCCCGCCCCTGTAATGGTTTAACTGAATTTCCCTCTTCCAGAAACCCGTTCCAGAGGAGAAGAAACCTGAATTTGTACATACCAAAAGCTTAGATTTCGATAATCAAACAAAAGGTAAATTGCGTCGATGTTCGTGCTAGGTACCAACATTGTTCTCTCGAACAACTTTACTGAATCACACGAGAAAACATTTATACAAAGTTCATTCTACTTTACCAAATGCATAAACCAATTTTCATTCCATGTTACAATTCCATAGGGAATGCTTCACCTTCGAAATCCACATGCGTACACAAACACACACACGCAATTAGAAGAAAATCACTAGCAAGTGTCCCCACTAAAATTTCCCGTATTTCGAAATCATCCATCCAATACGCCAACCACTTTCCCCGTATTTTCCACAGATTCATGAAAAGCTTTCATTGTGATAACGAATTGATTTCCTTTTTCTTTAGTGACTTCACCAATGAAAACGATGTTTTGTTTTGAAATGGGTTTTTGATTGTTCACTGATAGATTAATGTGTTTATTGCTATTACTAACGATTTATGTTGTTCGTGTTGTGGTTTTATATGTTGTGCTGCATATGTGGCGTCCCAGACTGTGAATTTGTGTTTTCCTTTTGCCTTGTTCGTTATTTATTTTAACTTTTCCTTTATGGATAGCTTCATTTGACTAAACCGACAATTTTGGCTGCACTATTCGATTTTGATGTATGAACAGGGGTAGATAGATCTAGTCCTAGTGAAAATTCTGTTTTGTGACACTCAAGAAATTAACGGATACGCACAGAAAGGTACATATTCTACGCGTGTGCTGGACGTACGGGGGACCGAAGATTGCGAGAGCCCAATCTTTGATATGAGAATGATATGGACGGGTAAGTCTAAAACACTCAACTGATATTCGTATGTATATGCTAAGAGCTGCCGTGAAACACGTGCCTCGGATTAATCGTTTTTCATGCCTTTGGCTCAAAAATGTAAAATAATGAACATATAAGTAGGGACCCTTATGTTATTCGATCATCCAGATGCGTTTTACTTTCACCAGGACTTCCAAGGTCTTATAAAGTTTCTGGGATTCAGATATAGTTCACTGCAAAAAATTTTAACAGATGCGCTCCCTGAAGTAATCTACGATGAATAGGATATGTCACGTACACCTTTAGAGCAATATTCCCGTTGACAAGAAATTCGCAATATTATCCGTCTTCTGAAAAACATTTTCTTATAAAAAAGCTGCTATCGAGTAAATAAATCAATACATATGCATATGAACAATAATAACTTAACAAATCCATGCAATAACGGTGTAAATACTCAAAATTCGAAGCATTGATGTTTAAATATGCTTTCCAGCCTTATATACATATAAATATAACCATTTGTATCTATATACATGTCGACTATAAAATGGTAAAATAAATGAAATGATTTTCTTAGAAATCTAATTGAATACAGTAGCAGGGCCGTAGAAAGAAAATTTGGGTCTGACGAACAAGTTAAACACAAGACGAGGTAGGCGAAAATTATACGGGCGTGTTGTGAAAATGATATGTTATCCCTTTTCTTATTGGCCCCTCAGGCCCCTCAAAAAACTCGCCGGTCTGGAGTGGACCATTCTGTCCATTCAAATTTCGTCAGCCATGTCTAGATGGTAGACTGAAAATAAAAATGTACATATCTAGGAAAATTTGTTACCTTTTCGTTTTAAAAAATAATAATTGTAATCATACAAATTATTTATTTAATAAGAATTAAATTCTCAGATCCAAAACAGTGCGAAATTAAAATTAAAGAACTAAGGGATCACTTTTCGGTATAATTGACATATAGGAAAAAACAATTTTTTTAAATTTATCCAACTAAGCCACATCTCTCTCTACATCTCAAACAAGGGACACTGCAAATCCTTCACTTCCATACAATATTTCCACTTTGATGTTGCACTTTTTAGCCCATAAATAGTTTCACATATTTTTAAGCATTTTGTCATATATTGTGTTTATATCAACGATAAGTAAATGTACCTCAAGCGGATGCATTAGCTCAGTCATCCTTGAGAAAAAAATCTAGGCGAAGTGACACAGCCTTTAAAGTTCGCAATCCTATTTCTTCTTCTTCTTCAATGGCATGACAGGAAAAGTCATCCCTTGGCCTCCAGGATAGACTTCCTCCAGCCATCTCGACCCTTCGATTGCGTCCTCTAATTGGAAAATTTTAGCAGTTTTTTAATAGCCTTGTCCACTGAGTCCTCCCACCGTTTTCGTGGTTTTCCTACTGGGCGGCCTCCTTCAGGTGTACCTTTGAATATCTTGTTAGGTACTCGCTTGTTGTTGCCCATACGTTCTACGTGATCGGCCGACTACAATTTTCGTAGCTTTACCACCACGGATGCTGCTGGGTCGTCATAAAATTGGTGCAACTTATGGTTGTATCTAATTCGCCAATTTTTACAAGTCCAAGTATTCATCGTAAAGCTTTACATTCGACCGTGTCTATGGACCTGACTTCTTCACAGCCGTACAGTAGCATAGGTCGTATTATGGTGTTGTAGATTCAGAGATTATTTTTTCTGCGCACCTTTATCCGGATTGAGTAGTATGATTTGTTGGTTGTGTTTGTTCGTTGCTGAATTTTGTCCTTTTTATTCATTGTTTGCTCCTAAGTACACAAAGTTTTCCACGTTTTCAAAATGAAAGTCACCCATTGTCAGGTTTTGTCGTATTAGCGCATGTATTCTTGATTGGGTCATGAATTTTGTTTTCTTTTCTTAGGCCGACTGCTTGCGTTGCTTCATTTAGTTGTAGGATTACTTCCTTGGCATATGGAATTGAACGTGTCATGATGTTTATGTCGTCAGCGAATACCACTATTTGCGAAGATTTGTAGAACAATGTTCCCGTGGCACCTAATTCCAGTTTGCGGATAACATTTTCACTAGCTTGTTTAAAAATCACGGGGGCAAATTCATCTCCTTCTCTTAATCTGCAATTCGTTTCTGAACATTGCGTTAGCTCGCCAAGCACCTTTATATGGGATTCAGTATTAGCCATCTTAATTTCGATCATTCGTACCAGTTTTTCTGGTAGGCGGATCCTGCGCATGATACCATATAGTACTTCTGGTTTGATGCTATCATACGCTTGAAGGAAGTCGACGAAGAACTGATACACATCGATATTCAACTCATAGCACTTTTCCAGTAGTTGTTTGTCCGTGAAAATTGGGTCCATTGTGGATCGTCCTTATCGAAGGCCACATTGGTATTCACCAATTAATTTATCTGTCTATGGCTCTAATCTAGTTTGAATGATTTTCGTCAGGATCTTGTAGGACATGCACAACAATGAAATGTCTCTGTAATTGTCACAGTGTATAGGACATTCTTTCATGTCCAAATTTTGAAAATAAGTTTATGGAGGAGATTATCCAAGCAATTTCGCCCCCTCTGTAAGAATTCAGCTAGAATACAATTGAATCTCGCGACCCTGTTCAGTTTTGAGTCGTGGAAAGCTGTTTTCACTTCTTTAATGGAAGTAGGTTCGATTGGTGTGTTGTTTATAACTTCCTGGGTTGGTTAAATCTGTACTTTTCATTGACTTTTTGACTCTTTACTCTCTTTTCTTGATATCGTCGGGGTTATTCGGATGTTTTCTTGGCCTGGGCATCCTTACAGAGATTTGTCTGCGGCCTGTGGTCTCGTATGAAATTTTTCGACGCGCCCTATGCGGATCGTACAATTTTATTTTTCATTCAATTGTAATATTCTGTCATTGTTGCATTTTCGCTATTTTTTCCTGCACGTCCCGTTTGCTGTTCGCCTAAACTCGTCGTCAATTTTTTGTTTTCCCCTTGTGGGTCGTTCTATGGGTTTGCGGTAAGGTTCGTTCTTTTTGCTGATTGCAACAATGCATTCCTTGTCGAACCAATCATTACGGATGCCTTTGGTTTGGAAGGTGATTGTCTTTTCTGCGAACCTTTTAGCTTTAACCATCCTTCTTTGACATCGAGTTCGTTTCGCGATGTGATATTGAAGCGGTTGAGTTGGTCTGTAGTGTATCCAACTGTTATTCCCCTGTCTAAGAATTATCAATGTCGAATTTTTTAGACCTGCTCTGCTTCGTATGGCAAGTTTTCATTAGTCGACATCGAAACTTCGTCCTTACTAATATGTGGTCAGAATCACAATTGGCCTCACGTAGTGACCTTACATCGGTGATGCCGGTTGTGGCCCATATTTCGATAAGAACATAGTCAATCTGTCGTGATATGGGAGGCAGGTAGAACTTGCCGTCATGTTTTTACTGCTAGCGAAATCAATAAGACGCTGTCCATTGTCATTCGTGCCTTCATGGAGGCTGTGCCTTCCAGTTGCTCCTCGATGAGAATTTTTTCATCCGACCTGGACATTGAAGTCCCTTAAAAGCATTTTTATATCGTTAGAAGGCAGTGCGCCATAAACTTGTTGCAGGCTATTATAGAACTCGTACTTGACCTCGTCGACTTTACCTTCCGTTGGTGCATGGCAGTCCACTAGTCATACGTTAAAAATTTTCGTTTTGATGCGGATCGGACACAATCGTTCATTTTATTGTTTGAAAGTTCTCTGCTTCCCAATTCTTTTCCGCTTGGATATACTGTGTGCGCATCGGAGCCATTTCGTTTCTTGGATAGCCCAGAGAAAACTCCAATTCAGTTTGGAGTAAGCCATATTCCGTTGCTGAAGTCGTTGCCGTTGAATCTGTCCGGTTCGCGGCGGTTATCCTAGTTGCGCGGCAAAATGGTATTGCCAGGAGGGGTTGCGGGCTCCTCGTTGGTAGATAGGAATATAGCGCCTCACATTCGCTACGACCGTCGTTGGAATTATTTAGCCGCCATCGCGGTTTTGCCTGCTAACCCTACTTCTTACATCCACTGACTTACTAAAATTGAAAATTATGGATGCAATGCCCTCACAATCAATACAGTATCTTCACGAACTGAGGAAAGATAACTGATGCGGTGAGATCCCAATCCCATTAAAACGTTTAAAAGTTTTAAGTCTGCGGTAAAGCTATAAAAAATCAGTTTTAATTAATAAATTCCTAATAATGGTGATAAAATGTGATGGTTTACACATAAAAATCTAGTCAATCTGCTTAATAATTAATTAGCCAGCCAGTGTCCAAGTATTATAAATAGAGTTTTTTTTAAGCTTACTATACGAAAAAGTGAAGCGATGGCGGCTTTACGGTTTCTTACCAGGGCAGAGGCAAATCTTTAGACGCTGCCTCACCTCCAGGCACCTGAGGCAGCGTTTGACGATTTGCCTCTGCCCTGGTAAGAAACCGTAACGCCGCCATCGCTTCACTTTTTTGAGAAGTTTGGGTGCAAGCCCTAAGCGAGGGGTCCGTGGACCAGGAAAGAGGGAGTAAGTTGCTTCCCATTTGGTCCGGTCCAGCATTAATTTGATGCGGACTTAGGACCCCATCATTCCTAAAATGACTACTATATGTTTATTAATTAGGTTACAAAATAAAAAATATCCTTTAAAAAAAAATCACTTATATTAGCATTTTATACTATATGTACTGTGTTTAGATACAAATGCAAATGTAGGTGTTAAAGCTGGTAAAATATATAAACCTCAATAATTACAAGTTTGAATAATTATACCATTAAAAGAAGCCCCTTTTCAAGATTTTACGTCAAACAAAATCTTATTAGAATTAATTTAATGTCTGTCTGTCCGTCTCTCTATCACATCCGATTTATTCAGTACCGGCTGAACCATTTGTCGTGAAATTTAGTGAGAACCTGTGGTCTGTGAATCCTGTATTTACAGCGAGCGTCGCATTTTCTGGCGGGTTTAAGTGGGGCAACTCCACACACGCGAAAGGGGGGTGTACACTTTTTTCGCATAATATGGTCATACGGGTGTATCAAATGAAAAGGGATTGATTAATACTTTTAGAAACTAATCTTATTTCTGATAGCCGGTGCAAAATAGGGAACTGAGGGCTCCAAATGTATGCCCTGAAAATTGTAACATGTCTCGTTCTCAGAAACTACCCAACCGAAAAATCTGCAAAAAAAAATGACAACGGTGCACCTACGTATACCATATAAAATCAACTCCTCAAAATACGTCCCATTCCGATACCTACTCAAATAAAGTTAATAATAGCATATTACCATATTTTAGCAATTTACAAATAAAACCATTACCAGTACTATTATAAGCAATAAAAGAATAGACAAATTGGGAATGTTTGAAGCAAATCCAACTATTATTAGTAAAGATATGGAAGGGTGAAGTTTTGTATTTGAATTGAATTTGTCGCAATAACGCATATGACACCATTGCTGGGTTGAAAAGTTCGTAGTAAATGACGCTACTAGTATTAAGTTCATATAATTTTTAGTTAATCCTAATCTTCAAAAGACACTTATACAAATTTAACAGCTGTCGGGGTGGTGGGGTAGAACAATTTGGGTGTTGAAGCCGAGGCTTCGCTTGATAAACATTATTCGGACTTTGTTTCTGGAAAATCAACCACCGAGAAGTAGTTTGCTAAATCTAAACGAGGTGAAGTGAGCAATGAGAGCGATGCACGCAGTGGGCGCCCCAAAGAGGCTGTTTCCTACGAAAACGTCAAAAAGTTCACAAAATAATTTTGGATGACCGCAAAGTGAAGTTGATCGAGATATCCCAGGCTGTAAAAATATCAAAGGAACGTGTTGGACATGTCGTGCATAGATGGTTCGGTATGCAAAAACTCTGTTCAAAGTGGGTGTCGTGCCAGCTCACAATCGACTAAAAACAACAACTAATTAACGATTCTGAGGAGTGCTTGAAGTTCTTCCTCCATGAAAAACCCGAATTTATGCGTCGATATGTGACAATGGACGAAACCCGTTCGAAGGATGAAATCGCGGAAAAATGGTCCCATTTAAAGAAAAAGAAAGCGCTTTTTCATCAAGACAATGCATAGTGTCAGAAATTAATGAAAATTCCGTCAAAATTACATGAACTGGGCTTCGAATTGCTCCTACATCCACCGTATTCTCCAGATCTGCTCCCTGTGGCTTTTTCCAGCTCTCAGAGAGAACTCCAGATAGTGCTCGCTGGAAAGAAATTTAGCGCCTATTAAGAGGTAGGAGGTCACTTGCCGTTTGCGGTAGTATGCCTCGTATCCTTCAAATCGCACAACATGCATTTAAGGTGTTCGTTACATTCTAACATCGGCCAGACTGACCAACAACCTCTACGTCTCTCCACCTACCTCTGCCGGTAGCCGGATCGTTGCTGTTTGTATATCACAATATGTTTATAATGCATGCCTCCTGCAAGTCCTGCAGGTTAAGCTGTCCGCTAAGGCAGTGCAGCTTCCTATCTCGTCTAATCCCTTGCATATATAGCGATCTCATGCTTTTTAGCATGCACGGCAGTACTTTCCTCAAGTAAATTTTTGGCTTGGTTCCGAAAATCTCCGGGTCTGCTCCTTTCTGACCTTTTCAGCTCCATCATGGGATCCTCCTTTTGATTCCCCAAGTGTTTAAAATCAGAGCCGACTTTGGCTTTGGCACGAATCCTGATTTTTCTTTCTTGTTTAGCTAGACATCGGTTACCTTGGCGGCGCTAGTGCTTTACGTGCTATTTTCCTGCCTATCCCTCCTTTTTGTTTTCTTTTTCTTGGAAACCTTCTGATTTCCTAGATGTTCGGCTTCCTTCGCCCAAAACCTCTTTTTTATCTGCCCATTCACGAATATATGGTTCAGTGTCACCTGCGTTGACTGCATTACTGTCGAACGAGTAATTTTAGAACTCTCCTTTGATTCTTTCGCATCTTCCTGCGATCTTTTGCATAGAACCCTGATGGTTACCACATGCTGTGTTTGTCTTTTCGCTCCATGCAAAATGAAGAGTGATTTTTCTAAGGATATCGACGAACGACAGTCTGCTTCCTCGTTCCCAAAAGCTACCTGGGGTATATGATACAGGAGGTAATTATCGAAAGTTCCATGTAAATGTTCAAATTATTAACAAACTCCAATTTTTGCAATTTCGTGTGAATTTACTGCCTTGAAGACATCATACATAAATGCCACAATGAAGTCAGGCGCCTTAGATGAGGGGGCCCATATATGTCTATATATGACAACACTTCATTTGGTTTTTTAGCTTTTCTTCGTTATTTGTACATCAGCCTAAATTTCTCGAGGCGAGCCATACATATGTATATGCGCAGGAAACTTGCGCGTAGTGATCAATATTGGTTAATGTATACATATGTATGCATGTTTTCATGAGCGACTGATATTTGCGTTTGTGTATAAACTAAAGCGGAAATATTCAGATGCATACTATCAACCATTTTTTTATGGGTGGGGGTGGAAATCTCGATTGGTTGTAGCTGTGTGGGGTTTTCAGCCGCTTAAACCATCCCCCTCATATCTACTCGGGATCACCGAGGAATATTATATGGCGGGGGGAGGCTTACGGGGGGTTGACGCCAGCACGATTTAGTTACGCATCCGTCACGTTGTCCGGGTTCGATCCAGTTTCTGCAGCTCTTCCTGTATCGCAGTTATAGTGTGTTTATTGGACTCCAATTTGCTTCCGACCTTAGCATCTCCTCCACGAAATAACTGCTCCGATTACTGCTTTGAGGGCGTCATTTAACCTCCCTCTTTCAATTGTGAATTTTGGACAATGGAATATAATATCCTCCAAGTCCTCAGAAAGGGACTGTGTTAGGCGGTAATTCAATCGTGTTCCCACTCGACCAATATCTCAATACACGGGATCAGTGTATGTATCCTGCATCTTTTCTGTGCAGCTCCTTCCTAGCGACTTTTCGAAAGCCCGCAGTTACCTCAACCCAATTCGCCCTCTTTCTTCGGTAGGGACAGTATGCTCCATTCTCTAGAAGATCCAAGATCCAAGGGAATTATCCCCACGATGACATGCACTGGCTCGCCGGATATTATCCTACATGCACTGCATACCCTCACGATTGCTGGGTATGCTGAACTTTCCCCTCGTTCACTGTGTTATGCTGTGCGCATGCTCAGACAGGAGCCGCATATAGCAGGATGGATTGCGCTGCTTTTTTGCGCGCATAGTCCCCTTGAAGTTCAACTTGACATGATCATTACCCCCAGCTATCTAATGATCGATTTTGAAACGAGTTTGTGACCACCAGCTCGAATTTTGACACTGTTGTTTTTCCTGCGATTGGTAATACCGCCTCCGTCTTATCTTCCGCCGGGTCCAGCTCTCCAAATGGTGCTTTGATGGCATGAATGCTTCTTTTTTCATACAGCTCGACATCTTGAGCGCGTTTCGCAACGATTTCCGTCGCCAGGTCATCCGCAAAACCAATCAACGTTGCCTTGACATGCGAAGGCCGAGCAGTCCGTCATACAATATGTTCCATGGCATGGGCCAAAATACCTGCTGTCACAACATATTGCTTCGGCCGTCAAAGAAGTCTCTCCGAGAGGTAACTCCCGATTATACGATAACCAGGGACATTCAGTTTAGCCGGGGTTCTTTTAATCCAACCCCAGTTGGCCATGATTCAAATGTGTTTGTGAATCATGCGTGGGCCTGCTTTAGGAGGCAAATTTAATCATCGATTGGTCCACAATCTCTCAAAATTTCTCCTCAGTCATCCCGGGCATGAAGAAGACGTCCCGTCGAACCATTGGCTGAGCTCCAAATCTAATGTTCTGGCTCTCCTTTTGTCCTTTGGCAAAGCCTCCTCGCTCGCAGACACGATGCTATCAACAGGTTCTAGGTTCCAGCACGCCGAAATAGAGTCACTTTTGCCAGCGTCGTTCCCTTCCGGTCGTGAAGCCGCCAGGAAAGTCTCTTCTTCGAAAGCTCCAGTGGACCTCCTATCTATCATGGTTTTTCCACTTCTGTTGCTCACTCGATTGTCGCCTATTCCATTTCTGATATCGAGGAGGATGGCTTAGTGGTCACTGCGGGTGTAGTGTTCGCTCACCCTTCAGACAAT
The DNA here is from genome assembly GCF_905115235.1 of Hermetia illucens. Classification (NCBI taxonomy): domain Eukaryota; kingdom Metazoa; phylum Arthropoda; class Insecta; order Diptera; family Stratiomyidae; genus Hermetia; species Hermetia illucens. The sequence continues at coordinate 89,909,468 of NC_051849.1, read as the reverse complement.
CCTCCTCGGTACTGCTACTGAGTTAATTCGGAACAACGATTGAGGTTAGCCCTCCGCCTTGGAAGGTGAGCACGCACCCAACGATTTCTAGATCCGTGAACGCAGGGTTTGGCCCCTTGTGTTCGCCACTCGACTTCTCCAATCTAAGACCCACACGTTGAAATCGCCGTGAATTACTTTGGGGCTTTGTTTTCTAGCACCCAACACCAAGTCGTCTAGCATCTGCTCATATTGCGTTAATATTGCATTGAGAGGATATTGACGCCGTTGACTTTTGCCCTTACAAAGCTGACTTCCGGGGATGCCACTGCTTATTGAATTGCTTGCCGTTCGCATGCCCGTATCGCCACGCTTCCAGATGAGGCTTTCGCCCACGTAACGCTACCGTAATTTCGGTAAGATTCTGCGTACGTATGATACGACTCACACTGCTGCTCCTTCAAAAGATATCGGCGTAAGAAATTCTCATTTCTTCTATGATAATGATTATAATATATATGATTATAATATATATTATATAATTATAATGATTATGTTCAGATGAATGTTTTTTTCCTTTTTTTGCTCTTTGCCGCCCATCTTTATCCATTATTCGGGTTCACGAGAGTTTACAAACTCTTCCGCTTTCGTAATCAGAGAATTATCCGAAACTTTCGCCGGCTCAGCTTTCTCCGGCGAAGCGGTTTTCTCCTTCTTGGCCATTTGCTGGGCAAGAAGTTCACTTATTCGGTCGCTACTCCATATGCCCGCATTCTCCTTATACTTTGTGTTGAGGAGGCGTCACCTGTGTCTCTTACTTGGCTTTACCACATGACGCTTGTGCGTTTTAATCCTCCGCCACCCTAATATAGGATAACTTAATGCTCCGTGTGAGCCCTGATATTTTGGTGGATATTCCGCCTCTCCTTGACGTATTCACAGAGTTCATTTATGTGTTCTCCTAGTGGAAGAAACGCTGCGCAGTTTGCTGCCTTCTACACTCGTCTTTTACAACATCAGTAATCATGGCGATCCGGGGATTGTCCAAGTTACCTTCCGAATCCTGCGGCGAATCTCGACTGCCTAGGTTAATGTTGCCCTCAGTGGTGATCTTTGTGGTTTTGAGCCCTTACAATCCTGTGTGAATCTCATTTAACTTAGATCTCTTATGGCATTAGTGCCAAACATGAAGGAATATTTTGACTTCTTGGCTATGTGTACATACATTGAAAATTGCTCACATAACAAAAACAAAAAATCACGCATACCTCAACAGTCCAGCTTCTGGGTTCCCTACTTGTTTCATTTAGTAAAAGGAGGACAAATACTACAATTTACTTTTCTCTAACTTCATATTACACCAAGGGTCTACATCAATTATCAGTGTCTGTTTTGTAGTAAACGTCGGCGTTCATTTGAATCCAGCAGCAAAATTGCTGAACACAGGCTGACGATAACTATAAAACAGAAACCGTTCTAAATTAAAATCGTATGTACGTAGCTAAATAAGGCGATTTGAGGGAAACCCACTTGTGGAAGCCTATCCCGATGGGATTTTTGATGGAAAAATTCAACATGGACATAGAAAAACCATAGTATGACCCCAAGTTATTTTCCATCATAGATAATTGCTTTTCATCACTGAAGGGTCAGTCAATCGGTAATTATATAGAAAACGAGTTTCTCGTTAATTTTTTATTTTTCCGATTTTTTTTACCCTCAAAATGATATTGGGGTGACTATCTGCCTGTTTTCTTTCATCGCTGAATGTACCCAAAGCATGTACAAACATAGAACCTGTCTGACATAACAACTCTCCCTAGCTAATCTTATATACATTATCCCCACTCTTGCAATCTGACAAATGCTATTTGAGGTATATTATAACGGATCCTTTAGATTTTGTTTTAATTTCATATGTGCATTGGTGAACTGAACACTCGAGTAGAGGGATTTTTATGGAGAATAGCGTTGCATTATTAGAAATGCCTCCAAAGGTTTTAGCAATTATTCCGTCGGAAGCCAATCTATATCAAAATATACCTCTCAAGAATTCAAGCATATTTTCCGGTTTCGTGTGTAGAGTGCTATGCGAACTTGTGCGAATTTGTGTTATGACAAATTTGTTGCTTTTTCAGCTGTGAATTTATTATCAGCTTGGATAAATGAATCAATGTCATGCAGCAAGAACGGTAGTTGCATTTGTCGATAAAGACCTTATTAATTTTGCATGTATGCATTTTTAAGGTTTTGTGTAAACACAAAACTTATTAAAATCGGTTTACTGTCTGTCTCTCTGTCAGTCCGTCACACGCATTTTTCTCGGAGACGGTTATAGCGATTGACACCAAATTTGGTAGAAAGGTGGGAACTGTGAACGCTCACGCATACAGTAAATTACATCCTTTTATGTCGAATTTAAGGGGGGGGTCCCCACACATGCAAAAAGGGGGTGTACATTTTTTTTCATCAAATATAGTCATGTGGGGTATCAAATTAAAGGCCTTACTTTTCAAAGCCGATCTTAGTTTTGACATTCGTTGGAAGGGTGGGGATCCCGGGGGTTGAAAGTTATCTTTAAGGGGGCCATTCTCAGAAATTACCAAACCGAAAAATCTGAAAAAAATCAGGAGGCTGCCACTATATGGTGCCTGGGCTCCGAAAAACCTTCCATGCCGATATCTGTTTAAATAAAGTTAATAATAGTATATTACTACAATTTTTTGTAATTGATTGGAAACCCCCCTATCCTATCCTAGTACCATGAAACGAGCGCAGTGATATAGGCTATAATATAGAGCATGATTTTACCAAGTTTGGTGGAAATCGCACAATTACTAACAAAGTTATAATACCTCAAATTTGTTGCTTCTTTGAAAATTAAAGACTCTCACATAATATTATATATGAATATATTACGTGCTTCGTACTAAGAAATACACAAAACCTTTCGTACCTGAAGCGCCCAGCTTCCGTTTTCCCGACTTGTTTATTTGCTTGCATTGATAAAATCATTGATGGAAGAACGAAATACTTAAAGTGCCACTGGAATGCGCGGAACGGCGAAAATGCGGAATAATTATCTTCTATCATGCTTCTACCGATGCGGTGTCTGACATGGTCTGTGCTGGATACGGAACGCCTACTGCTGCTACTGCTGTCTTAGTAAATAAATGGAAGAATTCTTTTGTCTCTGGTGCGAATACTTTTATCTGTGTTGTGCAGGATACCTGCAGGATAGTATGAATAGAGTGAACAACCTCAGCAATGTTGTAGGCACAGACCGTTATCTTGAGTAGACATGCTAGCACAAGATCAACTTCCTTGCAATTACAATGGAATCTAGTAGAAAATTGGCTTTATGTTTAGAAGATGGAGGTAAATTATTCCAAGTTTGTTTCTTCTTTACGAAAAGAAAGCTGCCTGGAAATAAATAACAAACAAATGGTCTAAATTATTTGGGAACTTACGTTACTGGGTAGTGGAACTCATGTAGAATCAGCAATTAAATTTAAGTTCAAAAACCTCCAAAAAGCTCCATAAAAAGTTGATGCTGCACTGTGGCTCGCAATATTATAGCTAGAACTCGATGTGGTATTTCAATGATAACCATCGTCCACCCTCATTGGGCCTAAGATTCTCCTGACGAATCGACGTTCGGGGGCATTAATTTTAAAGGTTTCGTGTGAAGATGCTATTATCATAAAATTTGGTGAAACGGTGTGGTATGGGAAACCCTTTCCTGTAAGGAGTTCCTCATAAATACGAAAGGGAGAGTAAAATTTATTTCAGTTGATACTTGAAATTTATCTTCCGTTATTGGGTGAAACATAGGGGAGTGAGGACTCAAAATGTGTGCCCCAAAAAATGAAACAGGTCTCGTTCTCAGAGCCTATCTAATCGAAAAATCTGAAAAAAATTCTCAATGGTACATCTATACCAAATTTAGGCCTGAAAATGTATCCCATTACAATATCTGCTCGAATAAAGTTAATAATGGCATATCACCATACTTGCCTGAGAAGCCCTACCCTTAAGTTCATCCTCGGGGTATAATAATAACGCAACAATTCATATTGGATAAGAGCCTTGAAGCATGTTAAAGCGCTTCATTCAAGACAGTAAGGGTACACTACAGTACATTGGAGGAGGCAATGTGGTCAGCACTGCGCTCGCCCGAGATTATTAACCTGATTTGACTCAGGTACGCATTCACAGTTGAGTCAACTGGTATCTGGCGTCAAATCACGATACAGACCTCACTGCCACCAGTGAGATTCGAACCGCAACCTCCCGTTTGACAGCCTTGCGCTCTAACCATGAAACTATCCGCACACCTCCGGGTATAAGCATCAGCATAAATAGTAATATAGGACATAATTCTAAAAAGTTTGAAGGAAATTCAACGTATTGTATTTTATTGCAAATAAAGTCAAATATTTTAAGAAATGTTTTGAATTTTTACCTATGAACGAATCGAAAAACATGTGTAGGAAGGTGATCACATAAAATAAAAAAATCTTCATACCAGAAGCGTCCAGCTTTCGGTATTCCGGCATGTTTTTTCTTCGGCGTAGTTGATCATGCATGCCATGCTACCGTAAACAGAACCAGCTGTACCAATTCAAAATTTTATATAATGTGAACTTTGCTTTTCTGTGTTTGTGGAATTAGCAGTGCACAGTAGAATGTTTTATTGGCAAGTATGATTCGCCTGACTTGGTCTATTTCCTCTAAATAAGGACATGACAAATCCGGTCAAACAACGTTCACTTTGTAAAACATGTTATCTCTAAAGGTACCTGAAACACTTCTTCGAGAATCAACAGTAATGGCACGTAGGTACGTTTGACGCGCTATCTTCCAATTAGCAGACAATGGCAATTATGTTATTGTTAATTTAACTTATGAAAAACAGGTTACACACAATATCGACGGATATAGAATATATATATCTTTTTTCATTAGAGGTAGACTCATCAGTATAATTAATCTAGCCAAAACTTGAAAACCGTTAGACTTGGAAAGCCACTCAGAGTATCAGTTTCAGTTCCTAAGTAGACCTATAATTCGTTTGCAATAACTTTCTGGTTTCCAGTAGGTGGTCAGTTCTTTGAACTATGAAAAAGGTTTTCTATTCGAGAGGAATTACTGAGAAAACTGGTTATGATTCTAAGAAATTACATTGCTGTTGTTTTTATTTCGGGAATTGGGTTCAACCAGGCGCTGTTATCACTCGTGAATGGAGGAGGAATTTACAAAATTAAATGTGTTTCTGGTTGCTTCTGCTTTTGATCCCGAGAAGTTCATTTTACTTACGGCGTTTCCAGTCGTTAACTAAACGAAGACTTGAAAATAACTCGAATCAGAAGCAGCTCTCCTACTAATTAAGGATTCACTACTTATTGATTGCTTCAAATTTTGGTGCAAGATATAACCCAGATTGTTTTCATATTTATGATTAGGTGACTTTAATTAAGTTAAGGTAGTTGAAGCATTCCAGGGAATTTAACTCAAGGGATTTAGAGCAACAATAATGGAATAATTACCATCGCCACCCGTGGACGATAATTACATACAATTATGTATGTTAAAGAGTCATGCAACAGGGTGTAAGCAGGTATTATTCTGGCTAACACCATGCAGCGGAGTAATACCTCCAATTTATTATCACAACTGTTGGAGTCCAGGTCATTGAATCTTCTGTATAACATAATTCAAGGGCTCGTCCAGTCCCGCAAATTTGTGAAATAATATTCAGTCATTGCATAACTTCCAGAAGATTTTCTAATCAATTTATTTCATATGTAAAATAATTGGAACAATCGCCAGTTGTTTGGTTAGTCGACTTACCTTAATGTATGATTGTTATTCAAATATCCTAAGTTCAGTTAAGATAACTGGATGGATGACTGAAATGCCATAAGCATCTAAGTCCATTAACAAGTGTAGTACAGAGGAAGAACTGGCATTCTTAATTAAACTGAATTCACACTTTGGTAGACTAGGGGACCCATGCTCGAAATGGTGATCTGAAGGATTCTCTGCTCCCCGAATTTCTACGACGTGTTGCTATCCTTTCACTGACATGCATTTCTTCTCTTCCGTGGAGCGGATGAACCTGCCTCGTGACATTTGAGGTAGGAGTGTATGGAAGTCATAGACAATGCACGGTAAACATGTGAATTCTCTCCGATTTGGTTTCCATCTGTTCTGCTCTATTCTGGGGAGCTCTTTGCTAAGACGGGGAATTAATGTGCGTTGTTACCACCCAAGTTTTAGCTGATCGCCATACACCACATAACAAGCCTGACGTGCTATTAGTTGACAAGGCGGGTTGTTCCGCGTATATTTTCGATATTGCTATTCCCCATAAGAGCAACATTGAACGCAAATACGTGAAGAAGAAGGTGAACTATACAATTCTGCATACTGTGCTCGATTTTGCGGGAGGTTCTCGATGGATTCTCCCATTAACCTAGTACCAGCCACTGCCACCCCTTTTTCTTTTCAGTAGATAGCATCGTCCTAGGAAATGTTTAGCACTTATTGTTAGTATTAGGTAAGGATAACTCGGATAATAATATTATGAAGAGAAGTCACAATGCTTCCTAGAGCAACTACATGATAATGTTTATAATATACCTATTAATTACAATATGCCATTCAAGCCCAAAGCCGACAGGAACTTTATTATGTCTATTCTCAAGTGTTTTAGCCTGATATCTGGTATTAGGTTTTCTCTCTTTTGAGGATTGCATGCCCCCTGCATATTTCTATAGCATATATTTCCGCCTGGAATATGCCGATATATTTACCCATGGGTTCAAAGTACGTTTTTCATGAAGCAGTGTCATTGTATGTCACTGCGATGCTCTCCTAATCTGCTCTACTGCTCCAACGTGTTTCAAACTTCGCTGCCATATTATCCCTTGGTATCAGCAATTCGGGATAACCTCTAGAAAGAACATCAATTTTCCATCGATTTAGGCAGGTCCCGGAGCTTCCGAAAATTGCTCTCTTTGGCAGCATCTGTACGTACAGATGGCGAAAAATCAATCCCAGAAGGACCTTTAGGGATGCCCTTGGGCATATCATCATTGCCTTACTGATACACACGTAAGCCAGTATTTGAACTGTGTATCTCCCGGGCTGTTATGGTGAATTGAATTCTGTTTGCATAGATTACCACTTCATAGGTAACTATAGCCCCTACTATCGCACCGTATATCTAGTGCAGCATTTTCAGGGTGTATCCCCATTGTTTCCCTGTTATGGGCCTGCGAGCCATTAGAGCCCTTGTGGCTTTCCGTCATATATTTTCAACATTTGTTTTCCAGAGTAGTTTTGGCCTAGTGTGATTCTCAAGTATTTCACTCTTTTACTTGTTTTCTCCTTCAAGTCATGTAATTTAATGTCTCTCAGATGATGAAGTTCACGTTTCCTAATGAATGGTGCCATACTGACCTTGGCTGGATTTATGTTCAACTCCACATTCCTGCACCAGTTACTGGTGATTCGTAGTGTAGTTTGAATTTTAGCGTATTTGCCCTTACAAGAAAGAACGATGTCATCAGTGAAAATCTGGACCTGTATACCAGTGTTTGTTAGATCTCCTAGGAGTTTGTCAACTACTATATACTATAATACCTTACCCCGTGAACAACCTTCAGCAGTGTCCATGACAACAGAGTTTGTACCTGTCGGTACTTCTATTTGCCTACTCTTTAGCATTTAGCTTATCCAGAAGACCAGGGTATTTTTTTGAAATGTGTTATCGAATAATCCTTCAATGTCCAACATCGCACACTATTTCCTTCGTTTCTGTGAAATCCCATACTACCTCTGCAAGCACAGAGCATTTTCGGTTGACTGTCCTGTAGGGCAAGCGTGTTGATTTGGAGATAGGGGTTACATATTAGAACGTTAGTCCTTATATAATTCACTATGACCTTCGCCATCGTTTTGCGGACAAACGATCCTAGGTAATTTAGTCTAAAAGATTTAGGAAGAAGGGGATCCTTTTTTGCGCTCGTTTTGAATAAAAACCCTTCATGCTTTTGGTATCTCATAGCTTTGCTGCAGATGTATTCTTTCTCCTCATTCTCGATAAATGTTCCATCTTTCTTCTTCAGACAGACAGAAGATATTGCCTTGTTTTTGGGTATAGCTTTGTATAGCCTGAATGGTTCTGTGACTTGTTCGATTCCTTCACAAAATTACCTGAAGCTGTTCCGTTTTGCCTAATTGATCGCGTTATTACGCGCCATCAGTGCATTTTTGTAGCTCGGCCAGGCTCCGGTTTGTTTTGCCCAGTTGAAGAGTTTTGCGATCTCTGTTCTCATTCTGGCAAGGTTTATGTTCCACCAAGATATATTTCCTGATGACTCATATCATAGCCGAACAGCAGGCCTCATATGCGCCAATGAGGACTTTGTTGAGGACTTCCACCACTGTTTCCAGTTTTACTTCCCTCCTTATATCACACGACCTTTGTAGATGAGCCATGTTATTGTTCAGCTTAGCATGAAAGTTCCAAACTGCTTTCCTAGGATTTCTTATTATTCTTTTTGTTTTAGAGTAGCCCCCAACATAGAATCTGATTTTTCGGTGATCCGACATCAAGAGCTAGTACCTCTTGTCCACTGCTGGTCATGAAAGCTGGGGTGCTCCCTATTTTGTTTATTTCTAACATACTAGAATTTATTCAAGACGATCGATCAAGAAGATCTTTGATTAGTTCGCCGCTTCTCCTTCGTGATGGACCTTGACATCGAAGCCGAGGAGAGGTGGTAGCGCCTTCTAATCAGAGAACTTCACCAGTCTGGTGACTAACTCCGGTGCGTCCGGAAGTCGTCGCCTATAAAATTGACCAACGCCAAGGCTGCCTCCTAAATCCCCCCGGCTTTCAGTAAAACTTGAACAGATAGAAGGTCAGATTTATATATTTTGAATTACGTTCAAGAATGATGCAAGCTTGTTTTTTGCAAGAGGACTTCCAAATTACCTGTATACTTTCTCGTTACAGACCGCGAATCTACCCCCGGTGTACCATGTGTTGTTGAACCAGCACTATTACATTGTCGTCTTTGAAGATTGCCCTTGCAATCATTGCAGATGTAGCTCTTGCTTGGTGGAGGCTTACCGGGGCTATCTTAGTGCTAGCCACTAGAGGCGTATCTAGCTCAGGGCGTGCCCAGCACAACATAGACGAAACTATTCATACGATCCAGCAGCTAGCGTGTCCAGTACTGCACCCACACGACACAATAGAATTGTTCCATACGTTTACTATGAGAGTATTCATATGATCCAGCAGCAGACGGAGCATGTCAGACACGACATCGTAGAAGCCAAGAGCACTTGTCTCTCGCCTTAAATTTGAAGGCTGGAAGAAGATTATGTTATTGTGCATGTATGTCATTCCGCGCACCCCAGTGGGCTTTGTGCAAGTATTTCATTCTTGCATGAGTGAATTTTCCAAAGCAAACTAATAAAAATTACCGATAGAAGTTTGCATTGCGCTCATTGCACTCTACACACGGAACCACCTTATATCTGCGACAATTATGCTTGAATTCTTGAGAGGTATATTTTGACATAGATTGGGCTCCGTCGGAAAAATTCTTAAGCAGATCGAAGTCATAAGATTAGCCAGGTATGGAAGGCGTTGTTCCTTTTATAAAAGCATATTTCACCACATGTTTTATTGGTTTGGTTCCACTTATATAAAACTCGTGTGAATATGGTACCGATATTCTATCTCGTGGGTAGTTGTAATTTGCCGTGAAAGGCGCAACTTTGATCTTCTATAACTTTGTTAATAAGAGTAGGACTTTCACCAAACTTTCCAGTAAAGTCTACTTTACTAGATTTTATGGATCTATGATGAATTTACGGGAGTTTACAATAAATTTTCAAAATATAATAATGTACTTTTATTAACTTTATTTGACCAGATGTCGTAACGGAAGGTTTTTTGACACCTAGACACCATGCACGTAGACCACCGTGTTTTGCAGATTTTTTGCTTGGGTAGTTTCTGAAAGCGGGTCCTTGAAATAATTGATCCTTTTCAAACCTCCACTGATCTCATTCGCAACCAACATCAAACCTACAACTAAAGTAATCATCATCATCAACGGCGCAACAACCGGTATCCGGTCTAAGCCTGCCTTAATAAGGAACTCCAGACATCCTAGTTTTGCGCCGAGGTCCACCAATTCGATATCCCTAAAAGCTACCTGGCGTCCTGACCTACGCCATCGCTCCATCTTAGGCAGGGTCTGCCTCGTCTTCTTTTTCTACCATAGATATTGCGCTTATAGACTTTCCGGGTGGGATCATCCTCCTCCATACAGATTAAATGACCCACCAACCGTAACCTATTAAGTCGTATTTTATGCACAACCTAACGGTCATGGTATCGCTCATTGATTTCGTGGTTATGTAGGCTACAGAATCGTCCGTCCTTATGTAGGGGGTCAAAAATTCTTCGGAGAATTCTTCTCTCCAACGCGGCCAAGAGTTCCCAATTCTTCTTGCTAAGAACCCAAGTCTCCAAGGAATACATGAGGACTGGCAAGATCATTGTCTTGTACAGTAAGAGCTTTGAGCCTATGGTGGGACGTTTCGAACGGAACAGTTTTTGTAAGCTGAAATAGGCTCTGTTGGCTGACAACAACCGTGTGCGCATTTCCTCATTCTAGCTATTATCGGTTGTGATTTTCGACCCTAGATAGGAGAAATTATCTACCGTCTCAAAGTTGTATTCTCCTATCCTGATTCTTCCTGTTTGACCAGTGTAGTTTGATGTGGTTGGTTTTCGATGCTGACATTGCCACCATATACTTTGTCTTGCCTTCATTGATATGCAGCCCAAGATCTCACCCCAATTGCTGCATGATAGGGCATCCCCTCGTCGTAGACCGTTGTTGATGTCGAATGGTCTTGAGAGTGATCCTGCTGCTTTTATCTGGCCTTGCACATTGGTCAAGGTCAGCCTAGTCAGTCTTATCAATTTCGTGGGGATACCGAATTCTCTCATGGTCGTGTACAGTTTTACCCTGGCTATGTTATCATAGGCGGCTTTAAAGTCGATGAAATCTGATCTGTTGCTGATTTGCCTGGAGTGAAGACTCTTTGGTATCGGCTAACAACTAAAGTAATAATCGGGACTTTTCATTACCCCACATGACCATATTCGGTGGAAAGAAAATTAACACCCCTCTTCTGAGCTATGGGAACCCGCGTTGAATTCAACCTATCATAGAATAATGAAGGGGATTTACAGTTCCCACTTTCTCACCGCATCAAAAGCAGTGACCGTTTTCGAAAAAATAGATGTTACAGACAGGGACACAGACAATAAACAGATGTTAGTAAGGTTTGATTTCTTCTATACTATGCCAATGGAATACCTTTTTAATTTCCGTACTGGGGCACGGAAAAATATTCTTTGCCAAAATTCTGAACTGTACTGTGCTGTGTCTGTATGGATCCGGAACGGCTGGTGCTGGATTGCATGAATACTATCATGGAAAATGTATTGAACAATTCTTTTATATCTGAAATGTGCAACGTTGGACTTGCTAGCCGCTGAATCGTATAAATAGAGCTTATGTCGAAATGTATCGCTCAACAGCGATGTCCGCTTGTCCAATCATTAACAACCAAACATTGAAACTTATGGGCCTATTTCTCAGAAAACGGAGAATTTAGTTAGATAGATACGGAAGTGATACCAGAAGCTACTAACCTACGCCTGCAATTATTTTTTTCGCCCCGTCTCCATTTTTAATATTCAAATTTGAGGTTTGTAACCACCATACCTATGGTGGTGCCATTAATTTTAATAATATTGCAAGTGATTAAATATTGCCTCAAGATAATACGGTAGAACGAGATGCTATTGGCACACACGTCCTAAATGTGTGACGCAGTTAGCAAATAGCCGCTAGCATTGAGCGAGTTAATCCCTGTTTTGAATTGCAAAGCTTGGTGATACTCTTTTCCAAGTATTTTGCCAGTACTTTGACGGAAAACAACAGCAGTTTATCTACCGATGACTTCTGTTCATTTAAAGGATGATCACTAGTCCGGGTCCTCATCGGTACTCAGGATTACAAGCTTGTTAGTCTTGAAGCTATATCGTGCAGCGTAGTTGTCTCTCTCGCATTATATCCATTGGAGATATGCAGATTAGGTAGTTTGCTGGAAGTCTCCCTAACGCCTTCAATTAATTGCAGATTGAAGAAGAAACTCACCCTTTCTGAGCGTCAAAGGCCAAGATAGTCTTCTTCTGAAGCATCTTTATCAATGGCGCATTAGGGGAACGTATTTATGGACAGTTAGTTGACGGCAGATACCTTGGTGGGATCATCACGTTGCCATTAGGGAGTGCGGTGCCCACATAATTGAAGTGCGCTCAGACCCAAGTTTGCAAAGGACTCATCTGAAGTGGCCCCTGACTCACAGCCTCATTGGAGGTTATCCTGCATCAAGGGAACCGCGGAACTGAGTACACGGCAGGACTTTCGATCAGATGCCCCCACCATCGAGCCTCGTTTATGCACTCCACTCGTGTAAATTAAAAACATTTTTAACTTGACTCAATCACTTCTTGAGCTTTCCTCCTTCCTTATTATTAACTTTTGAAACATTCTTGGATAGTTGGACTTGAAGCCAATAAAAAAAACAACAATGTATGAAAATAGTTAGAAGGCAATGTTACTCCTTTCATAATCTGAATCGATGATTTGTTATTGCCTTTCTGTCTGGAAAGACTGATGTTGTTAGGAGTGCAATTCGTACCCAATTATGCAATTACCTCTTTCTTATTAATGCTTGTATTTCCTTCAATACAGCATCCACATATTTGGTGTCCATTGAAGATCTGATCACTTCAAATAGCGTCCTTTGGAGTAGTTAGAAGTAAATCGGTTATGCTGAATATCAGGCCCCTGATTCTCCATTTTATTTTGTGGTTTCTTTAGGTATGGTTTACGTTTGAGAGACCTACGTGGTAGGTTCCAGCAACCTGCAAATCTCGAATCCTCTATATGGTTTGGATACCACTACCACTTCTTCGATTTTTCAGCTAAGACCTTTCGCTTTTGACAACGCTTGAGGATTGCATTCTGGAATTTTTTAACCCTCCTCGGGAAGGCGAGCGAAATACTTAGTTCCTCCTGCTTCAGTGAAAATTGCAGCAATCCAGGCTGAACATTCTAATGTTAGCGAGATAAGAAGGTGGGAAAATTACTCCTCTCTATCTTGCAGCACCACGCTACTGTACTCTGGCAAATAAGAAATAAAATAAATAAGCGTGAATGTGGTGTTGTTTTTTTACATCTGCTGGGTGCAGTTTCATGCCCTAGGAACTGATGTCGGACAGAGTATTAACTGCCAGATACCGGTCGAGCATAAGGAATATGGCTTTCGCTATAGAGGAGATTTTCCAGAAGTTGAGAACGGGTCAGCAGATGCTGATTGCTGCTCTCAAAAGGTGGCATTACGATCGTGATGGGTGAATTCTGATGAACCCTTGCTTGGATGTGTGATGGAGGAGCGTAATATTCTGGAGTCTTAGATGATTGGGTGGGGGGGGGGGGGGGGTGGGATTCGTATATCGAATCACTATCATATAAAACTTTTAGGTGATCCCAAGTTTCTCAATACCAACCTTCGGTTCGTTATTCAAAATGATAAGCAGCTAAAGATGATGATGTGAATATTCTACCACGGTTTGTAACCGTATGAGATCTTACCATCTTTCCATCTTTTTTGGGTGAAATTACCGTAATATTAGGAAACGGTTTGTTCCTTAAAGAAAAGTTAAACCATTTTAGCCATCAGTGCCTCCACGCTGGTCAAAGCCCTCTCTCAGTGTTGCTTCTTCTAGAGAATCTCGGATCTTACCCAATGAATGATATAAGGCGACGATTGTCAAGGTTTCGCAGAAGGGTATCCGTCTTGGATTTTGCCATCAAAATTTGTTCTTCTGGTTATTGGTAGCTTTTCTTATTCAATGTCAATTTTCCTCAAGCACATCTGCTTGCTCTCGTATTGAGCCATGTTACTTGGTCAACTGGTTCTGGACCTGGAAAAGAAGACAAGTAGAGTCGAACTGAGGATAAACACCAATAAAACCAAGGTTTTAAAGCAACTACTGATTATGGCAGTTTTCTGAAAATCAGCCGAGTCGTCGGTGTACTCTGACGCGAAGTAATTTAAAATGAATAATCTGCTTATGAGCCAGGTACTCGTGTATGTATTAATTAGAAGTTAGGAGCGATAGTATTCGGATCGGAGCGATAGTATTTCGGATTTAAGCAGGGGAGACTACTACCAATGGAATCCACTATCCCGAAATGGCCGACGGGTGAGTTACTGCGCCAAAGGTTTTCGGAATTATTCTCATGACGTTGTCATTAGGCAGTTTTACCAGAGAGGCGCCAAAAGTTTCGTTACTCTTATTTTGTATATAGCTCGGCATACTCGTATATGCCGTTTTTTAAGCACTATTTCATTGTAAATGATTTTAACGGCCTCTAATTTTCAATAGTTTTAAAGATCGCAAACTCGGCACTTTATGGTTTATGGGAGTAAACTTAACGCTTAAATTGTGCCAAAATCATTCTGAAGTAGTGCAATTATTGGCTCTATATATGCAAGGTATAAGTCATAAACAATCGTCTTCAACTTTCTGTCTTTCTGTCCTTTAGTAGTAAGAATTACAGTAAGTATCTAAATAATATATTTTAGCAGGTTAATCAAAGATATTTAAATGAAGTTTCGAAAAACAATTGCAGTGAAGCAAGTACGGCGTCAGCGATAAATAATATTTGAAAAAGCTCCATTGAATGTGCGAATTATTCTTTCCCCGTACGATACTTTCCTGCCTGCTCTTGGTTGGGTAATCGAATATTGCAGTTAAAGTTGTCTGCTTCTACCTTCTTTAAATGGCTACCATCATTTATTTCAAATATTTGAAATTATTGCGGAAACATAAAACTTAAATGAAGCAGACTTGACAAAAACATAGTAATTACTTCGAACCTCTCATTATTCATCCCTTCCGTTATTTTCATTGAATATACCAACTGAAATACTACACACTGTACAGCTATACTAAGTATTTCATAAGATCAATCCAAGACAAATTTCGAGTGAAAAATATAAAATTACAAGCAAAGGACACGATTCAGAAAAATACAAAATTTCTTTAGAGATAAGAAAGTAAAAAGCAAATTATTAACAAAACTTTAGATGAGGAGCAAAACCTTTTACGTATCACCGAAAATTCGGTCCCGCTACCAAATAGTACGCGCGGCCTACAGCAAATGCGAGCACATACGGTCGACGATTTCATGAAAGGTAAATTTCTATTTATTCGTCCTGACATATCTGAACTAGTTTCTTATCGAAGGCTCATTTCATACATTTGACCTGAAGTGATTTTTGAATAATTTTTGATGCTGGCATTGCGTTGTCTACCACCACAGACGTATTTGAAGTAAAAGAAAGTAGACAACATATTTCACTTTCCATTGCATTCGTCAGTTGTAATCACTTTCATCAGCATTTCCCTTCCATGTATTTTTGAAGTATGGAATAGTTTTGGTATTAGGAAGTAAAATTCGTTTTTTTTCTAAGTTATACCGGATAAATTTTCGAATAAGCTCATTAGGTTTTGCTACGATTTCTCCTGATAGTGATTTCTTAACGCTTCTTTGATTTCTTTCTGTAAATATCTATGTTTGTATGTTTTAGCGAGAAGATTGTGATGCATGTTGTCTTGGTTGTCTACATACTGGATATGGAAGCATGTCAAGTCAAAGGTTAATTGGATTTGCAATTGTAAATAATATGCAAAATGAGATGAAGAAGGAATTGTTCTTGGCCTTAAAATACTGTGCCTGGACTGCACTTAGGTATTTAGATTCACGGCGATTTGAGCATATTCACTTAATATTCCATGATATACAATAACAGGAAATGTAATTCAAAACGATTGCATATGGACTTATGGGAATTGTAGGGTTTTTATTACATCGATCCTTCCATGCACAAAGGCGTTTATTTTTTAAATATGATTAGAGAAGAAACAATGACTTGTTTCTTAACGTTCATACTAGTTTATACTTCCTGGGTCGGTTCGTTGGAATTTAGATCCAGTGTACTTCGTTTTCTTGGTATTTATTAATTGCAAGGGAATTCTGGTGCATGGTACTGCTGGAAGATTGACAAGCCCATACATCGATCCATCCATCCTAGAAGGATGTATATCAACAACTATGGAAGCTTTCTTCAGCATAATACTCTTCCTCTTTTATATAACGATATTACCCTGATTATTGTTCATTATCATTTTCAAAGTTGAATACATCCATCTAGAGAGGAGCAGGAGGAGTATATACATGGAAGAGGTAGCCTCATTCTTCAAATAGACTTTGAAGAATGAGACTACCGCTTCCATCTATATATCTCTCTCCCGTTGAACAAGAATTGCGACGTCGGTCCTGCCCTTTCTAAAAGTTATGTGCTCAAAAGTGATGTCGCTTTGATGCCAAAACGGTAGGGTTTAATTTTCAACCTCATCCCATTAGTAGAAAAGGAGAGTTTGGAAGGAGAAAAGAGGGCCCTCCTTCTGAAAGCCCGTTCGAAATACTTGGTGTTCACTCCACCCCAAAGTATAAGAATGGGGAGTGCTTTCATATTATCAAGGTAAAGCTAAATTTTCCAATTCCACTCGCGGAAGGAGAGGGGGGTAAAAAGGGCCTGTTAGTGGGAAAAAATGGTACATATCTCTCTTTCTATTTGCATATCAAATTATGCACTTATTGGTAGGGCAATCATCGTCATGATGTGCAAGGAAGTTACAGATGAGGCTCCCGGGCTGGGCTGAAAAAATCCAACTTTACTACTCCCAATTTGGAATGGCATAATTTTTTAAGGGGGTGATTGTCGCAATTTTTCAGCGGGGTTTGAGAGAGCACCTACTTTTTTTCGTACTAGCCTTTCTTTCGGCGTGAGCGCAGTTCTAAGTTAAACTATTAAATTATCACATGAAAACGGCTCCAGCTTGGTGGCTACAACTTGTTAAGGGAAGTTGGCCGCTGCAATTCTTTAACGGGTTGAGAGAAGGAGGATCTTCACCTTCCTCCGGCATACCTTTCCCATCTTCTCTTTCCCACGGGGCAAGGCCAAAAATTCAAAAGGTGGAGGTGCCCACCACAAGCTTTCATTATGGTTGAACAGGAGAAAACTCTCTCCTCCCTCTCCAGGAGCTGCTCACTCCCGCTGGGAATGGGGTTGAAACTATCACGAAATACTGCCCCAAAACAATAGATATTATGAAATATTCGGATATATTAATAAGGAATGACGATTACGGATCTACCTTAACATCTTCCAAACTCGTCAACCTCCTACCGAACAAGAGAACAAACACCAAATTTCATCTGCGTTTCATTCATAAGATGCATTGAAAAATACTTCTTTTGCGTGTTGTGATTTAAACCCATGTATGCCCGTATGAAATACTAAGTTGAATCACCGAAATTCAATGATAAAATGAGCGAATTGAAACCTAGTGCCAAGGGATCAGGGTACACATTCCTAAAGTTCCCTTATAGACTTCATGAGAATGTGGAATACGCCAGAAACAATTTCTAGAAAAGAACAACTTTAACTTTAAATAAGATCCAGTTTAAATAACTGTAGTATTCACAGCAAAGACCGTAGCCCGAGATCTTGCGCCACCTGTTCGATCTGGATGAAGGCAATTTGTACATCTCGGGTTGTTCTTCCCATGATATCGTCAGCATAGTCCAGTAGTTGGGTGGGGAGAGAATGGGGCTTCTCGCATTTGCCTCAGCGTCACGGATCACTTTCTCGAGGACGAGGTTGAAGAGGACGCATGATAGGGCATGCCCTTGTCCTAGATCGTATTTAATGTTAAATGGTCTCAAGAGTGATCCTGCTGCTTTTATCTGGCCTCGCACATTGGTCAGGGTCAACCTAGTCAGTTTTATCAATTTCGTCAGAACACTGAATTCTCTCATGGCCGTATACAGTTTTACCCTGTCTATGCTGTCATTAAAGTCAGTGAAAAGATGATGCAACTGATGTTCATATTCCCCCAGTTTTTCCATTCCTCATTTGTCTGGACTGAAGCCTCTTTTGTATGGGTCAATGATGTTCTGGGCGTATGGGACTATTCAACCTAGCAAGATAGAGGAGAATATCTTATAGATGGTACTCAGCAACTTGATACCTCTATAATTGCTGCACTGCGTAATATCTCCCTTTTTGTATATGGGACAAATAATGCCTTGTTGCCAGTTGTCAGGCATTGGTTCGCTGTCGCACACCTTCAACATAAGTTCATGAACCACTTGGTGTAATTGGTCGCCTCCATATTTAACCAATTCGGCTGCAATTCCATCGGCCCCTGCTGAAAATGACACGCTCAGCTCATTTTGTCTTGGCGAATAAATCGGGAATTCGTCAGCCGTGCATATCAATCCAGTTCATTTGCATTGCTGGTAATTACTACTATGCGGCAACAACAAAACAGGTGTGTCACAGTTGCGCCTAGACAATTCTCAGGTTTGCATGGAACCCATGGCAAAAATGCATCTTTTGCGAGTGCTTAGGTGAAAAATGCAACGGTCGCTTTAAATGCAGAATTTCCTCGTCGGCAGCATATAAAGCAATCAAGAAACAAATACCTAATTAGCTTGACCCGTAGCTGGAGGTACAAGACGTCCGCTGGGTTTTCGAGGCTCGACAGCGCGACAGAGGTTGACAGCTGCACATCAACGCTTTATTTCCATCTATCATGATGACTTACCATGCATCTGAGGTGGTTGATATAGCATTCGTTACTTTAACTATAAACGGTTATCAGTTCCGTCTAAGATTTCATGATTTATATATTGTCATGTCATAATGTATGTATAACTATCTAACACCTATCCAACCGAAAAATCTGAAAAGTTCAATATGATGCCACCATGTATCCCCTAACCCCCGGGTATTTTTTATCTCTAGACTACTGGGTAAAAAATTATATTGGAAACTTTGATGAAAATTCTACTATTATTAGCAGAGTTATAGTAGACAAGTATTACAGTGAAGTGAATAGTCGCACTATGAATATATAGAAATGGAACCACCATGGCCAACTGAATATAACGGCTTAATAATTCCACGAAACTTTTCAAACCTGAAGCGCCTCTTTTCGCCTTGTTATGCTTTCAATCCACGCCCTGGCAACTTGACCCCCATTAAGTAGTATTTAGGGTATGGCACTAATTTAAGACAAATGCAGCAGGGTTAAGATGCATGACCTTTTAATTGTTAATGACGTATGAGGGCTGGAAGTACCGACCGATCCCTAAAAAAGACTGCAGAAAGACTGAAGAAAGACTGTAGAAAAATCTTGAAAAGTTTCGCTATGAATATGCGAAGTGAAAGAATACCAAACATATCTAGTTTATTTTACCCTCTCCCAAGAATTCCAATATCAATGCCAATTTATGAAGTCACAGGAATTCAAACTTCAAAACATTCTTCGAGTCACGTTTCCCTTGCAGGATTCTCAAATATCGGTTAAAGGAAGAAGTTCTGAGTGTTTTCCGCTAGGTTTCTCCAAAAATTTCTGTGATGGTTTTGTAGTTGTGTAGAACGGTATGCCTTCTGAAATGGAGGCGAAGGCAGAGCAAGCGACTAAAAAAATATTACAGCTTATGGAGCTCATTAATTACCGAAAGAAACAGCAAATCGGCAGTTTCCACGATTTCATTCTCATAATACGGATGTTGAAGTTGAGGCACACTCTGCTAGGTGAATTATTGATAAAATCATGGCAATCGTCACTTAGACCCGGCTTGTGAGCACTTCCATTGACAAGAAAATCGACAACTCTGCCCCGGGAGCAGCGTGACCATTACTAGGTGTAGTTTGTTCCCTTACTTTTAATGAAATTTAGCCTTTTTCGAAACAGATGGTAACTGGTGATGAAAAATAGTTAACCTACGAGAACAACATCCAAGAAAGATCTAGGTCCAATTGCAAACGATCGCAAGCCCAAATTGACGGTCAAAAAGGTTTTGCTGTGTGTTTGGTGGGATTGTAAGGGAATTATCCGCTATGAGTTACTCGAATGTAGGTAATCACTCAATTCTGACTGCTTTCAACAACTGACTAAACTGAAGCTGGCAATATATCAAAAATGGCAAGATTTGGCCAAGTTTCATTCTAACAACAGCAGGCAGAACACATTTTTAACGCTGCAGCGAAGCTCTGAAACAGTAGATAGGAAATTCTACCGCATTCCCGGTATAGTTCAGACCGAGGAGATTGTCACCTTTTCAAGTATGATGGTACAAAACTAACCAGAAGAGATGCTTTCAAGATGAACTGGCCAAGTTTTTTACTCATGAAGCAAGGATTTTTTGAATCTTGAAATCATAATTCTGTATAATTGGACTTCAAATTAGACAAAGGACAAAACGGAGCATATTTAATCAAAATTGGTTTTCCTAGCCACATCAATTTCGAAGTTGTCGATGTAAAACAAAAACTCTCAGAAATTTTTTAATCCATGCAATAAGTATGGAAGTCTTTGATCATAGTGCATAGTTGTATTGATCAGCAAGCAATTCTATGTTCAATGTATAATTCGTATTGACTTATGCGAATGTCTTCGATATATGCTGGATAATTTCTTGCGGCAGATATTTTTGTCCAAGTAGGTAGCTTCTCCAAACATGGTTAATGATTTCCGTAAGATTCATGCCTTCCGGCGAATGGATTCTGCCACAATCCACTCAGCACGTACAGTATTTCAAGAGAGCACTTCTTAAAGTCTATTCAAATTCTAATTTGTCCAGGCGTTCCGTGACTCTATAACTAACCTGAAAAATCCCGCCTGACATCTTATGTGCTTCGCATACTGAGACTTTTACTGTCTTATTGCAATCGGTTATATACTATCTTTCCTGGGTGGATCTATCCAGGACTTCCTTTCATTTACTTACGCTGACTAATATCTGGAAATTCCACACCAATTTCGAAATTTATTTTGACAGTACAGTTGTAATTTGAGACTTGCAACTGCAAATGAATAAAAGTACCGACTGATGAGATTGCGCTGGTTCTGCCCCCAGTTGTTTCGCCGCATCAGTATCTACAGTAACCATAATCCTTAGCGGAAATTAAGCCATTGCAAGCAATAAAACTATTGAAGTTTATTTTCAAGAGGAAACTCATGGTTTTAACAGGTTCCAGTATCCGTCTTTACCATCAAGATAAACGCCCATTTACCTCAATATTTGTTATATTAAGTGAGCTCCTTTCGTTGGTTCAGTCACAGCCATCAGAGCTGCACGTCATTATGTCTCTTCACGAAAATTAAGATGGACCAGAAAACCTCAATGGGGTATCTAAAAATTAAAATTGACAATAGTATGGGGTCTTTGAAGTCGGATCTCTTTCACTTTCCTTAAATAAAAGCGCAAAGAAATCGTCAGTATCTCAATTCGATACCGTTGTTAATAGATTTCAGGCAGAATCACAAAGATGTCAAATTCAGTGCTCTTGTTAGTAGCAGCCCTGTTACGATAGGATAGTAATAAATGAATGATAAAAAAGCAATTTATATATGACGTCACACTTTGCTCATCAACGCGAGCTTTTACTTAAACCCTGATATTCATACCTTTCTTAGTCGAATAACCCGAAAATAGGAATTTATACTTTTAATGCATATTTCTAAGGAATTTAAAGAATAACTTAGGAAGTGGAGAAAACTAGTTGCGACGCTAGTGGTGTCTTAATTTTATTTTGTTGCAATATCTGCTTCAAAATTTAACTCGAAGCAAGTTCTTAAATATAAATTCAAACTAGTATATTCAACTGTACATTTCAATGTTCTAAGATAGAAGTTCAGAAATTTGTTTCTTCTACTTTGCTGCTTCGAGTATCTAGCTTCCGAAATATTAGATTAATTTGTAGCCGTTGTTGACCTTATATTAAAAAGCTTTCCTTTTCGAAATGTTTGCAATTCTGAAGGCAGAAATAACATTTTACAGTATTGAATTGCTGAAAGCGAGTGAATACTAAAATTATAATTTGCGACTGTATTACAATGTTTAAGGTTGGTTTGCTTATTAAAGAAGATGCAATTGAATGAATTCTTGCTGCTGAATAAAACTTCTTTGATTCCGACTGTTAATGTTGGCTGGAAGCTGGTAATATGCTAATTATGCTTATCAATAACAGAAAATCGTAGATATATCTTTTAATTTCAAAATGACACATCTCAAAATAGTGAGAAACGACTTATATATACTCAGCATAATATTGCTTCCATTTGTCAGAAATTAATTCATCATTAATCATCACTTTGCTTACGCTGAAAACTTTTTCTGTGCCAACCGAGCAATTTGCTTCGAGAAAAGGAGACGCTACTTGAAAGTAAAAAATACACGCAAAATAAAATCATGTCTCAGTTGTACATCTTTCTTTCAGTATTTTTGTTGAGATCTCAATTTTAGCTGCTCAAAATTTGAGTTGTACTTGAAACGTTAATTTTAATTTTCTTCATTAATTGTCTTATCGTAGGATACATCACGGAAAACGTCGATGAGAGGCGCGATAATAATCGTAAGTGAAATGAAAGGTCAACGGTGCTCGTTGTTTGAGTTTGTCCGATGTTGTGGCATTTTTCGAAATTATGTATTAAACAGTAGAAGTGCTTGGAGATTTGTCTCCAATTTGTGTCGAATTTGTTGTGCAAATGCAAAATGGCTTCTAATTGTTAAGCTGTGTTAACTTTGTCTAATTTTAATATTCCGCTTGAGTGTCGTGACTACGCATGAATCTGTTATTTGATTGGACATATTCTGGCCTTTTTAAGGAAATGAAAGCTGAATATTTTCATTACAGATCCGGTGAACTTTTCACTTTCGATATTTCCCTCGTAAATGAACAGTTTCATTCAGTTTCTATTTACATCTAGACGTAAGAAAATATCCAACGCACGGTTTTTGCAGTGTAATTAACCCAATCTGTCACCGCAAATGAAGTTATAACATGAAAATAGACCTGCCTTAAAGAAAACATAATTATTAAAGTGTTCAAAATAGATTTTAAGCGCCGGAATGACTAAAGATGTTTGGGATCTGTCAAGTTGTGCCCTTTCAGCTGCGTCTCTTCATGGCTATCGAATTTCAGATAAATGTATTTATCGAAGAGCTTTGAACCTATTTTGAGAACAACTCAACCACCGATGGAACAAAGCGTAGAAATTGTTAATGTTTCCATTATTTCTGACTTTGAACTTTATACATATCTCAGGCAACGGCTCAAGGGTACCCGGTGAATGGAAACTATGTATATCCAAAGCCTTGAATTACATTAGATTGCCAAATATGGAACTAGGATGGAATGCGTTGTTACGATGCATCCGCTTGTCACAAATTTGAGTAGTGACGTGGCAATTGTTATTTTTGAAGCCCAAATATTACTCAAGGATTGTTGGTATTTTATATGTCAATTACCCGACAATTGGGAGTATAATAAAATTCATATGGTTTTCTTTGTTTCATATTTTCCATAGAGAAACTATGCTCTTTGATTGTTTTCAGTCCATGCTAAGCATCGATGTGTCAGTCCGCGCGAACTTTCGGCATTGTTTCCTGCGGTTAAGATAGGACATTTGTTTTCAGTTTGAAGAATCAATCAGAACTTTAGCTCGCATAATAATTCTGACAAATCTTACTGACTCTTAAATGACCTAACTGATAGGTACATGTAACACAAAGCACTGTCAGTACTAGAGTATGTGTTATCCCGTCAAATAGATGTTTCTTTCTTTGATGATATGATGTGGTGTAGTATTATTAATATTATTATTGTCATTGAAAATACGATGTATACAAATGTCACGTGCTCCACCGAGGGAAAATTTGGGGCTAATTTCAAATCGGAAGCATCACCAGGGCTGTATTCTTTTGCCGACGCTATTGCTGCTCCTCATCGGTGAGGTGCATGCAGTACTGTCCGGTGGACATGGGGGGGGGGGGGGTCAATGGACCATGTCAAGAACTGAAGCATATCTCAACGAATCACCAACGATGGAATGTAGGTTTAATCGACTACAACAAGTTTAAAATTAGAAACGCCTTAGATAAGGCCTGACTCTCGAAAATAGTTTGTTGTTGATTTTTGGGATGCGCGCACACTCCATGCCACCCATCTCGTTAGTTCGCCTAATGCTCTCTTGATCCAGCTTCAGCAAAAATTTGGGATGGTGGGACTCCAAACAGTGCTTCTCTCCCTCTTGTGTTGTGCTTTTGCACTTTAGTGGCCGATGCAGTTTCGGGCTGTTGTTGATAGCTACTGCAAAATCCGTTGGCATGGTTAACCGGAATCAGAATTGTACATTTTTGACACAGGGGAGCAAGTACATCCAGTTCAGGAGAAGACTCCTAAATGTGACATTTGATCATAATGGGTGATTTGAAAGAAGAGAGAGAGAAAACATTCTACTTGGACATGTATTGTAACAATAACGTTGAACGGTTTTTTCTGCAACTTTCACGCTTTGTCATCCGATCGGCAATACCTTCTGCGGTGTCGATATCGTTCGAAAAAGGGTCCATCATCTAATTATTATTATTATTTTTGTTAAGGGAAAGTCGCACCGCGTCCTTGAAGAACTATTGTGCCCCTTTTACTGGTTATAGTGTACCTGTTGATCATAGTATCTCAAGCAGGCCAGTAACTGTTAGGAACTTTAGTATGTTCCCCACTTCCAGAAGTTTCAGCTTTGCATCTGGTATTAAGTGTTCTCCCAGATGTATCGACCTACTTTGCACAAGTGCTGGACACTGTCCCAGGACGTGCATAGAGGTTTCGTCCTCCTCCTCACAGAACCTGCAGGCAGTGTCCGTAGATATCCCTAGCTTCCCTAGGTGGTAGTTCAGCCGACAATGACCAGTGAGAATTCCCACTATGATTCGGAGGTTCTTTTTGGTGAGGTTTAGGCAATCCTTTGTGCGCATGGGTTCGTATCCCCCAATAAGCACCCTGGACTGCTCCATCCCTGGTAGGCCCGCCCAATATAGTTCCCTCAACCGTTTTTCTTCGTTTCTTAGATTCATAGCCATGAAACCGTTTCCGATTCCACAGAAGGGTTCTGGCCCGTATAAAGGCATCCCTGCTCCCTTCTTGGCTAGTTCATCCGCTGCCTCATTGCCTTCCAGCCCAGCATGGCCTGGAACCCAAAGTATCCAGACCTTGTTGGACGAGCCGAGTGTATTCAGTCTCTCAAGGCATTCCCATACCAGTTTAGAGTTCACCTCGTTGGACCTAAGTGCCTTGATCGCTGCTTGGCTATCGGTGAGAATAGCTATGTTCTGCCCCCTGTAGTTCCTTTGCAGATTAAAGGAGGCACATTTGTCTATGGCGTAAATTTCCGCCTGGAATATGCTAGTGTACCTGCCCATTGGCTCAAAGTACATTTTCCTTGGACCAATGACACCTGCACCCGCTTGCTCTGCTGAGAGGGATCCGTCAGTGTACCAACTAATCAGTTGCTGGTTTAAGCCGTATGTCGCAGCCACGCTTTCCCAGTTTGTCTTGTTACTCCAACGTGTTTCAAACTTCTTATCGAAGTGAAACCTCGTTGTCATGTTGTCCCTCGGTATCAGTAATTCGGGATACCGCCTAGAAAGGATGTCAATCTTCCTTCGATTTAGGCAGCTCCCCGCCTCACTCATGCTACCGGCCATCCTGAATATTGATCTCCTTGCCTGCATCTGTATGTGCAGATGGAGAAGGGCTAATCCCAGAAGGACCTCCAGGGATGCCGTTGGGCATGTCCTCATTGCCCCACTGATACACACGCAAGCCAGCCTTTGGAGCTTATGTAATTCCCTGGCTTGTGTGCTGAGTTGGGTTCTTTCTGCCCAGATTACCGCTCCATAGGTAATCATTGGTCTTACTATTGCAGTATATATCCAAAGTAGTATCTTCGGGCTACACCCCCATTTTTTTCCTGGTATGGATCTGCAAGTCATCAGAGCCCTCGTGGCTTTCCGACAAGTGTTTCCGACATGTGTCTTCCAGAGTAATTTTTGATCTAGCGTGATTTCCAAGTATTTGACCTCTGTTTCTCGTTTCACCTCCATATCATGTAATGTTATGGCTTTCAGGTGATCCAGCTTACGCCTCCTAGTGAATGGTACTATGGTGGTTTTGGTTGGGTTGATCCGCAGTCCCACCTTCCTGCACCAGGCACTAGTAACCCTTAATCCAGTTTGGATTCTATCACATAGGGTATCTTCATATTTGCCCCTACAGATTAGAACAATGTCGTCCGCGTAGCCCTGGACTTGTATTCCAGTATTAGTTAACACGTCCAGGAGTTCGTCCACTACCATACTCCACATCAGCGGCGATAGTACTCCGCCCTGTGGACAGCCTTGAGTGGTGTTCATGATAATAGAATTTGTACCTGTTTGTACCTCTATTTGTCTGCTTTCTAGCATTTTGCCCATCCAGAGTGCCAGGGTGTTTCCCACTCCTTTGCGGCTCAGGGCATCCTGTATCTCTGTGTGCGATGTGTTGTCGAATGCTCCTTCGATATCCAAAAACGCGCACAGTGCAATTTCTTTTGTTTCAATGGCGTCCCGTAGTACCTCTGTCAGCTGATACAGAGCAGTTTCAGTTGACCTACCTGCCCGGTAAGCGTGTTGACAGTGATGTAAGGGATTACGCTTTAGAACGTTAGTTCTAATATAGTTGTCTATGACCTTCTCCACCGTTTTGAGTACGAACGATGCCCATCTTAGCCTAGCTTCTGAGCATACCTCTTTTGCTAGTTTCCAGCTCTCTTTCCTTCCCCTTTTATTCGTTGTTGGGGTGTCAGGCAGATTATTGTCGTCTGCCGCCGAGGGGTAGGACCCCGGGAAATGAGTTCTGAGAAGCAGGTGTACCCTGTCCTCCTCATTCTCGGTGAATGTCCCATCTTCCTTTTTCAAGCAGACAGAGAATATTCTCCCGTCTTTGGCTACAGCCTTGTACAGCCTAGTTGCTTCTGTGATCTGTTCAATCCCTTCACAGAATTCCCTAAAGCTGTTCCGTTTCGCTTCCCTGATGGCGTTGCTATACGCAGTCAGTGCATTTTTATACCTCCGCCAGTCCCCGGTTCGTTTTGCCCGGTTAAAGAGTTTTCGTACCTCCGTTCTCATTCTGGCTAAGTTTCTGTTCCACCATGGTACATCCCTTGATGACTTGACTGTCTTGGCCGGACAGCTGGCCTCATATGCGTCAATGACGATTGTGTTGAGGTCTTCCACCACCGTTTCTAATTCTAATTCGCTCCTGATGTCACCGCTCCCTTGAAGGTGGGCAATGTTGTTGCTCAGGTGCATTGTGTAGGATTCCCAATCCGTTCTCTTGGGATTCCTTATTATTCTTTTTATTTCGGAGTTACCCTCAATGTCGAATCTGATTATCCTGTGATCAGACATTGAGGGTTCATCCGACACCCTCCAATTCCTGACTATCCCGTTCATTAGGGTATTTCCTAGAGTTATATCTAGTACCTCTTGTCTGGTGCTGGTCACAAATGTTGGAGTGTTCCCTACGTTGTATATTTCTAACTTATTACTAAGAATAAATTCGAGAAGGTACTCACCTCTACGATTAGTGTCACTGCTTCCCCACACTACGTGGTTGGCGTTGGCATCGCAGCCGAGAAGAAGTGGTAACGCCCTCTCCTCGCAATACTCCGTCAGCTTTGCGACTTGTTCCGGTGGAGCCCGGCTCTCGTCTCCTGGGAAGTATCCCGATGCTACCACTACCTTTCGAGTGCTCCTCCCGGCTTCCAATGAGACTTGGATAGCCACAAGGTCCCCGGTTAAGAACTCTGAAAGACATATGTATTTTAGATTACGTTTGAGAATTATGCAAGCTCTTGGTTTTTCACAAGACGAGTCCCAAATTATCTGCATGTCTCCTCCTTGCAGACCGCGAATCTGCCCCCGGTGCACCCAGGGCTCCTGAGCCAGCACTATTCCAATGTTCTCCTTGGAATTTGCCCTTGCAATCACTGCAGATGCAGCTCTCGCATGGTGGAGGTTTATCTGGGCTATCCTAGTGCTGGCCATTGGCTCCGTTATTGTTTGGAGCTCTTCTCCACTGTCGGAGTGTCACCCTCCTCCTCCGACATGGCGCTTTCCTGCGCGTCGCTGTCCACCCCGAGCCCTAGCAGTCCTAGGTCTAGGTCGTCCAGCTTCTGCTCTTCACTGGGCAGCAGGTCTATTTCCCTAGTTGATTCCGTTCTTTCCGCCTCTATGGCTTCCGCGACTTCTTCAGGGACCTCGGTAAGTTTTCCACCCGATGCCTCCTCCGAGGTCTCTTTCCTTGGCTTTTCCTTGTGCACATGCACGGGTATGTTGCCAAATCGGTAGTTGATATGACAACTCCGACGTTTAATTGCCTCTAGGGATCGGTCATCTACCCCGATCGTGAGGAGTTTACCCTTTCCCTCCACCTTGCTTCTGAAGACTCTCCATAGTCGAGTATGGAGATCTTCGTTCTGAGCAATTAGGAGTCTCATGAGGTCTTCTGTTACTATTGCCGCGGCCTTTGGGAGAAAAACTGTCACCATGTGGGCTCCTGGTATATCATCTCCAGCACATGTTGACAGTTCCACCCCTTCCCAGCCTGGCAATCTAGGAATTATGGTTCTGACCCATTCTGCGGTACCTTCCGTCGCGCAGTCCACCAGTATAAGGCCTGGTCGAAAGCGTATCCGGTGAACACCAGTTTCGACGTCCATCCCTTGATCATCTGCTTGACGACAAGTTCTTCAATGGTTTCCTGTTCCTCCCGAGTGTGTATTTGCTCGGGAAACCTTTTTGGCAGTATGGCCAGTCGAATGCCCTTGACCGCACTAGCATAGCTAATGCCGGGCTTCCTGGGTCCTGCCTTCACTCCTGACCTGCCCGGGTTTTCTCCTCCCGTGGGTTCAGGTCTGGGTTTTTTGGGGGCATTCCCTTCATGCGGGCTGATCTCTGCTGCTCCCCGCTTTCTCGGCTCCGGTAGAGATGGCTTAGGTCTGTCCTGAGCCTTCTTAAGGGCCTCTTCTGGTTTCAGGCCTTCCTTCAGATAGCGCAGGTACCATTTAACCCCGGCGCCACTGAGACCTGTCTCCTTCCTGACGTCTGTTATATTTATCTCAGACGTGCTTTTGCTGGTCCCTGCTCTTTGAGCAGTGGTGTTCGTTGGCTGTAGTCCATGCAGTATACCAATGCTCACCTTGGATCCACTGCTTGACGTCCCAACTTCTCCCTTCTTGGGTGTAGTCACCTGGCTTTCAGTAATTCGGAGACGTGCCTCCACCTGATTAACCAGTTTTGGTGCGGTACGGGGCCCCCCTTTTTTGGTTTTTGTTTTTTTTTTCCAATTTAGTACTCATTTGATTCCCACGAGTATGGGGGTTAAGAGGTCCGCCGTGCCATAGCCCCCCGTAGCACGGTAAGATCTAACTTACTCACTGAGGCGACCAGGTATCAGTGAGGCTCCGTTCGAATACAGTCAGTTACCCCCCACTGCAAACTATCCAATGGGCACGGTTCGCATGACACCCTGGATTGGGGGAGGTGTTTTTCGACTCCCCAGTCTAGATCCGTAGCGTTTTGTTAATAGTAGGGTCACCTCGTACAGGGTGTGGCTATCACCACTCACTAACGGTCTTGGCAGACGAGAGGCTTGGCCCCTGAAAAGGCACACACCGTCCCAGAGGAGAGACAACTCATCCTTAGAGAAAGATAGGTTGGCCTCAGGGAGCTATGTTCCGCATCAGTCTATCCTGCAGTACACTGCTTGATCTAATAGTTGCTAACCTGCTTGTCAATACGATCGTCTCTGCGATTCGTTTGCCGCCTAGTAGTGGGGAAAGAATAGATGAAATACCTAGCCACCGTGACATATGAACACAAACCACCTTGCCCATCAATACACTCAAATCACCTTGCCCAGTAGGCTCAAAAGTTTCCCTGCAGAGTTATTTATCGATGCACCTGCAATTTCTGTAGATCTATTACTTCCACTCGTACGAAAATCTTAGGAATCCGAGACATTTCCCAGAGAATTGAGAAAGGAGATAATCGTTAAGCTAAAATAATCCTGGCTTTCGACATCATGGCAAATGAGGTAAAATCTCAAAGGGGTTTGAGGCCCGAAGCGCAGGCACCGAGGGTTGTCATCGATATTATTCGTTTTTGTTAGTGGCGTTCTTCATGTTGCCCTGTTTGGGGACATGGAGGTGTTCAATGGACTATGGCATCTTTCCTCAATTATGCTGATGAGGTCTTTTTGACCCCCTCACCGAGTGCCAAAATGGCTCAGAATTTGTAAAGAGAGGTCAGTTCAGTTGGACTGACGATAAATACCAACAAAGCCTAGATTCTGAGTCTGACGGGTCATCTAATTCTTCCGATCTGCATTAACCGACAGAGCATCAATAGCGTTTATCAGTTTGATAATCTCGGAAGTGTGCTTCTATCGACGGTTGAATCGAGTTGGGTGTCGCTCGATGCAGTGACAGCGTTAGATCCGCCTTGCCTAAAGTCTGAAAAGGCAGAAACCTCAACACCACGAGCAAGTACTTTGGCTTTTTACTATTTCGAACAAAGTAGCTGCTTGTGGGTGAGTTGATCAAGAGGCGGGAGTAGCAAAGGTTACGCACTAAGGAGGGGCGATATTGGATGGTGGAATTCACTTTCTCACGACTATCCCGACAGCACTTGATGCAAAGCAGTAGAGGGGGAATGTTGATTTCTCAGAAAATCTTGGATGGAGTTCAAGGACATTTCAGCTAGCGGTGCCGTATCTTGTTGACGTCCTAGGAGATGAATACCTATCATATGTATGCAATCGTTCACCATGTTTTCAAAGCCGGTAGCAGCAGGTTTCATTTTCTGGTTAAGTGGGAAACTTACTACGAGTACATGGTTTACCTGTGTGGTATAATGACTCTTCTTCACGAAACCGGCCCCTGTCCAGTATAACTCTTGTAGCGTTAAATTGGGACAAAGCCTCGGCCAACTGCTGAGTAGCTTTCGTTGTGTTCAGGGAGTGCAAATTCTATAAGAAACTGTATAAATTGTCCTTTTCCTCTGCCGCGTCTGCCGTTCCTAACACACATATGCAACCCCCAGCGTGGAGAAAAAAATTGTCCTATTCTTAGGCGCGTGAAACGTGCCTTCATCCTTCTTCGTCTGCAAATTTCCGTTAAAAACGAACTGCCAACATTCGCCAGTTGGAGTTGCAGGTATGGTTTTATAGTAGCGTAACTATTCTATCTATTCAGCCAGCATCCTAGATTTTATGCTCCATCGTTGGTACCAATCCACACTTTTACCCTTGGACCTTTCCTATTCTTTGACCGTAATGTGGGAGATCTATAAATATTTCCTTCAAATTCCTGGCAACACTTCACTGATGAACCGACCTCCTTTTAGCTGCTCATAATATTCGTTTCTGTCTTCCATACAGCTTCTGATTAGCTTGATTTATTGCTATTCGAAAGTTGGAAGTATATTAGTATTTAGAGGTTGAAAATACTTTTCGTAATGAAATATTACTAGCCCCAGTCTACTCCTTTTATAATAGTCGGTAAAATTGTTGGGTTAAATGGTGTTATAGGTTTGACATCACATTCTCTTGTAGATGCCTAACTATTTCTCTGCAATTTATAACAATTTAATTTTATTGTCTTTCACTTCCAACGATCCTTGGAATGGCATTTGTTTGAGTTGAAATCCAAATTTAAGTTAGAGTAAAGACGAATGAAGGTGTGACATACAACAGCGACACTCTTAAATATTCTTAAGAGTTTGAAGGTGAATACTGTAACCTATTTTAGATGAGCCAGTCGGGAGCATAATAGCTTTAAACTCAAAATGCTGATCTTTCAGTATAATGCTCATCTGATTTACCTACATTGTTGTTACATGAGGAGGGCGAGCTTGAGAAATTGACTATGACTTCTTATTGAGGTCCCTGGTTAAAGCGGGAAAAACCCCATTGTGAATTCGATTGAAGATCTTA
This sequence comes from Hermetia illucens, assembly GCF_905115235.1. Classification (NCBI taxonomy): domain Eukaryota; kingdom Metazoa; phylum Arthropoda; class Insecta; order Diptera; family Stratiomyidae; genus Hermetia; species Hermetia illucens. The sequence goes on along the minus strand of NC_051849.1, from coordinate 89,877,350 downwards.
TTGCCAAAATGACTTTTGCTGACACCTTGTACGAATATATTGAAAAATAAGAATGTGAGTATCATCTCAGCCATGCATTCTCTCAAGAAAATTGAAGTCGCAGCCCTGGCGGTCTCCTTGAAAATATTTTTTGGAATGCCTATATTTTTTCTACAGCTTCCACTTATATTAATACAATATCTAGGAAAAGTCGCTGAGATCCCACGTAAAGTCAACCATTTTGAGTGCACTAATGGAGGGGTATTTGCGTTCTCCTGTGTTCAAGGTTCATGTGCTGTACAGAGCCAAGAGTTCCGGAAAATTCAAGTCCAATAAAGGTGCATACAGTCACCACCCTTGTTCCTATTAGGATCCTTCAATGGATTAAGCGGCGGATCCACAATCAATAACTACGCGTACTAGTGACTGACAGATAGGCCCGAAAAGTAGTCTACAGTCACAGTTGTCTTATATCACAGATCACTAAAATGCCAAATGAAAAATATTAAACCGAAGTGCTTTATCGGATCCCTTTCCAAGAGTTACCACAGAATGACGCAGTGAAGGTGAGGTTAACTTACTGTAACTGCAACAAGAAAAGGTTTGTCGTCATGGTTTGTCAGTAACCATAAAAAATTACAAGTGGGATTAGGTTTTTAGTAATTTAATTGCCGATCCCTCTTATAAATATTTCTTAAAAAAAAACAATTCTTGAAATTTATCCGCAGAAAGCTGATGAGTTTTCATGCGCACCTTTCTATACGGTGCAGCTCATTATCCAGCAGATTAGAGTGAAATTCTGAAACACACGAGCCAGCAAGATGTACCTTCCAAGCCTCTAATCAATTTGTTAAAAGCTTTCAGATTTTGTCATTTAATTTTGCACTTGGTAGACTTCTTATGTTCATACATACAATCTATCTTGATTTCAATTGTAATCGTCTACCCTTCAAACATCTCCTTAATACTGGAAATTTGGCTTAAAATCACACACGTCAAGTTATTGGACATTGGTATGACTTTCAATTTCCCATGATTCGCCATAATAACGCACCGAAAGCACGCATTTGAATAATTCTGCTGTCTGTTGGGTCTTCAATAATTGAATCTATGCAAATATATTTGCACAAAGTGTACATTCACGTATTGCAATAAAATAATTCCTGTCAGCTTTCGATTTTCCTTTGATGTTTTTGTGCACTTCCGCCCGTGCATTTCCAAATGGAATTATGGCCCCCGCGGAGTTCAAACCGACTTTACATACTCGTATGTAAAGGTGGTCGATTGTGACGATCCACAATGATTGTTACATCACATCTTCCCCAGCTGGGCTAAAGAATCATTACGACACAGGCTCTGCTGCATACATTGTTATCGTGTATGTTTATGGAATATTATTTTCGAACCTACCCTCAAATGCGGAACTCCTCTTCAAATTGAAGTGCGAGCTTGCATTTAGCTTTCTAGGTCACTTCACAGCATCACTTCTAATCCAATTATTTCAATCGTTGTTACATGAAGAAATATCGAAAGAAAGAAAACAATACGGTGGAAATGGGAAACATGCTGCAATGTTTTCCAGACATGCACTCACGGTTTCCATTCATTTTCATCGAACGTAGATAAGCAATAGGTGCTGTTTACGAAAAAAGGACTTGGACGAACCGCGTGTTGAAACCTTTGGCAAACAAGTAAATTTTATTTTTGTTTACTGTTTTGGATGTATATATTGTAGTTGTAAATAGAGGTAGTTTAGATAAGAAAACTTACGTCATCAATCATACTGCCATCATAGAATTTCACCCCAATTCACACACACCTTAGCCGCCCCAATTTTTGTTGACTTTGGCGAATGATTTAATATTTGTAATTGCTCTGATTTTACAGTTGCTTGTTATTGATAGATTTTAAGAGCTAACAATTCCCCGTTTGTTTTTTGGCTTCCAAATTCGTTGTTAAGCTGGAAATGGGCAACCCCTACTTTAATTTTGACCTTACTTTTTATTGAACATGTGCTATGGGTACTTTCAGGTTCCACTGGTCAAACGTCCAGACAGTTTTTTCCATACGTATCCTCCGAGAGTGATCTACAACGTTACAAAGCTATCTCATTCCGTCATAACTCATGTACTAACGAGCAACATCAACGAACAGCCAGTTCATCACTGTCAAATGTGCCTTCAGATTTAAAATCAGATCGAATTAAGGTAAATAGTCATTTGCAATCATCTTATAATTCTGCCTTGCTCCTATCATGCATTCCATCAGGATAATTTTATTGACTTCTGTAAACAGTGGAAATATGTCTATTTGTAACTGAAATGTAGGTGGTAAGTCTGGTGCTTAGCTCGAAGGTGTTAATTAGATCCACATGTGTAATTGATAGTGTGGTTTGCCCGCCCTTTCCTTCACGTGCGTTAACGATTAATCGCACATGCGTAAGGTATTCGCAACGCTTTGTGGGTGCGTTAGTATTCGTATCAGCTGTTTTTCAATGCAATTCTGCTAAATGGGATAGCTCTAATATAGATTGTATTCCACCCAATTTAATGCAGTAAAAAATAATCATTTCACGGGTACTATTGTTCTAACTGGAGTATCTTGCCGTAAATTAAAGTTTAAATAATATTATTTGCGCGAAAAAAAACTGAATCGATAATCAAATCTACATGCACTAACATGTATGTGATAATCAGGGTTATTTTTTTCAGTTAAATTCGTTTTGTGGTGCATATATCCATATTTCGAAAGCATGATACTTCTTTCTCAATCGCGTTTTACAAATTTTTATTAGGAAAATTATTCATCTTGTTGTGGGTGCATCGAGAATACCTATAAACAAAAAGTATTCCAAAAACTTAAAGAGTTGACGGATTCGTTTTGAGCTCTTCAATCGCCCTCGAGTCATTTTACAAAATTTTAATTGTCCTTTCACTGATACTTAGGACCGCATTGCAACCTGAAATACAAGTCGGAAAACCGGAAGCTGGGCGCTTCAGCTATGAAAGGCTTTGTTTATCCTATTTCCACTTAGCCCGTAATCTTTATGCGTTTTGTTGGACCATTCACTTTAGTACGATACTGAGACTCAAATTGACAACTTCAACCTATTATAACTATTTGAGTAGTAGTGTCATTTCCACTAAACTTGGTAGTATTATGCTCTTTAGTGTAACCTTTATTACTGTAAAAGTTGATGATTCTAGGATTCACTTAAGGGGAGTTGCCGGTCAATTTCTATCAAATATACGTATAATGAAGACGGTGATATACTATCATTAACTTTATTCAAAGAGGTATCGGTATGAAAGTATTTTGAAGTCTAGGTACCATGTGCATGGACCACTATATTTATTTTCAGGTATTTGGGTTAGGTAATTTCTGAGGACGGGTCCTTGAAGTGACTTACCCCATTCGGCACTCCTCCGGCATGAACTAAGCAGAACAAAAGCGACAATAAAAATGAAATATATAGCAACATCAGCTCGACCGCGCATGAAGAGTCGCAAAGCTCGAGACCCGAATGCCAGTATCGAAAGGGAAGATCCACGGCGAATCATAATCAACTGTTCAAGAGGCCAGGACTTGGAGGTTTATTTTACAATCAGAAGCAGGCAAGTTCTTTGCATGCAACTGTTTGTAAGGAAGATTCCGGACCGACTCCTTTTAACTTGAAGGATCGATCTTTCAACCCTCTGAGTGAGGTGAAGTCACACCGAACGGATCGATGAATGGAATGGAAGGCAATACACGGTAAACACGTAAATTGTCTTTGGCAGCCATTTGTCGATTTGCATTTGTCGAACAGATGGCTGTGTGCTGGTGAGCTCTTTGAAGGAGGGAGAGATTATTGAGTGCCATTCAGGATGGCGTGGTAGCCACCCGAGCTTATAAAAAGCTCATAATGGAACGGATGGAGAACGACCAATGCAGAATGTGTGGTTCGGCGTTAGAGACGTTGAACCATCTCATTTCGGCTGCACCGTAATGGCATCCGCGCAATTCACAAACAGGCATAATACAATATGTAAGGTAATTCACCAAAATGTTGCGTACAAGCATGGGCTGGGAACATGCTTGGTTTACCGGTATGAGCCACAGGCAGTATTTGATAGTTTCACTACCACTATCAGTTCTAACTGATTGCCATACACCACACTGCAGACAAGACAAGGCAGGGTCGCTCAGCGTATATTATTGTTTGCTGTACTCCATAATAGCAAAATTGAACGAAGAAGGTGAACTATGAGTCGCTGGCTGAGAAAATCAAAGAAATTTGGCATCTCCAGCGGGTGATTGTAGTTCCCATAATATTGTCAGCTATAGGTATTGTACCTAAATCCCTTACGGTTTCCCTAGATTCCCTAAGCCTCTTACAGATTTTGGGTCAAACCATGCAAGAGTACTCTATTCTACTAAAGTGGTCAATGTTGCGGGAATTGTCGACGAATTCTGCCCGTAGCCTACGACTGGCTACTCCGATGGTGGTAGGTAGGATCGCCCGAGCTTAAATTCTTGGCACTTAGTGCTAATATTAGGTAAAATATGGCATCTGTCGCGATTGTGACAACTCGAAAAAATATCAATAGAAACCAAAAAATGAAAAAATAATAAATGCTGAAAATAATTAAATACTATGTAATCACTCAATCAAGCACCTATCCCTTAAAACTCTGGGATCAGATCACAGTATAACAGTATGCTAATTGAACTATAACCCTGTTCTAGGGGCTCGATAATGTTTCAATGTTCATGCTACACGTGAAACGTAACTATTTATTCAAGGAAGCGCTTTATACCATACCTATATACATGTTATCAAGCGGCATTTTCTACAATTCCTGTTGGTATCTTCATAGCGTGCCATAGACGTTACAACCACTAGGTAGACGATTTAGGGTGTTTTGATGTAATCGTTTGCTTGAGGGGTTTTTCGGTTACAACGCTGTATGTGAAAGATTGCCAGGGAATTATTCATAGGCAGTGAGATGTCTGATTTGTTAGTCCTCCCAGTTTACGTGGAGTGTCATTTGATCAAATTTGACACAGAGCGGTTACAAAAAACAACATTTTTATGTATACTTTTAAAATAGGCTCCTTTTGAGGCAATACTAATATCCCCACGGCTGTTCCGATTTTTTATACATTTTTAAAGTTTTGTTTGCAAAATAAAACCTTATTAAAATCGGTTCAATGTTTGTCTGTCTGTCTGTCCGTCCGTCTGTCTATCTGTTTGTCTGTCACCCGCACTTTTCTCAGAAATGGCTATACCGATTAACACGAAGTTTGGCGAGAAGGTAGGAACTGTGAACACCCAAACATTCAGTGAGTCATATCCTTCCACGTTGGAATTTAGGGAAGGGGAGAGGAGGGGGCTCCCCATAAATGCAAAAGGGGGATGCACATTTTTTCGCCGAATATAGCCATATTAGGTATCAAATGAAAGATCTCGATTAGTATTTTTGAAGCCGGTCTTAGTTTTGAGATTTATTAGAAAGGCGGGAAGTGGGAGGGGTGGAAAGTGATGATTTCTTTAATAGACCCATTCTCAGAAACTACCCGAACGAAAAATCTGAAAAAAAATCATAAGGCCTTAAAGTACTCTCCATATCGATATCCGCTTAAATTAAGTTAATGATAGTATATTTCCATATTTTTGGGGAAATTGAGTAAAAATTCCCCTTAGGTTTATCCCAGAGCAATAAAAGTTTGTAGTATAGAATATAATACGAAGCATGTTATCCCCAAGTTTGATCAAAATCGTATTAGTACTAACAAGTAATGTGTTGAGACGATTAATAAGAAATGTCGAGAGCCTCTGCTATGTGTCTGTTGATAACATCACGATTCGATGTTATCACCATTGGCAGTGGTGGAGTATGACCTCACGATCCGCAATGAATGCTTATTGCCGTTAAGATATTTGCACTTTCATTTAATCGAAAACTTGGATTTGCCGGCCAACTCATCGTCCATTTTTTTACATAGTAAAAATTGGCATGACTGGCAATCCCACAATAATGAACATATCCTCAAATTGTACAGCAATGTGATCCACCGCCTGGAGATCTCAAAACCTTGTTCGATGGCCGACGTTATCACCTAATGCCACTTATTTGACTTTCCTTTGATTTCAAGAAGGAAACTTCAAGTATACTACTAGTGGTCAATTTTCTCCGTTATCTACTTAATTGAAAGCAATTGCGCTCCTGCTTCTATACCAGCTTTCATTTATAAATCCGAAATTCCAAAAAAAGTTCAATCCAGCGGAAGAAACTCGAACAAAATCTCCACGTATGTATTAGAACTTAGAAGAAGCACAACGACAACGAACAAATAATAATCATTGGAGTGTGTTAGAGCACTTCATTCAAGACCGCAACTGTACACTTTAGGATTATAGTATCCTGATTTGACTTAGGTTCTTATTCATAGCTGGGTCGACTGGTATACGACATTCAGTCGCGATGCGAATCCCTCTGCCCCGGTGAAATTTGAATCGTGTCCTACAAGAGCCTAGCGCTATGACAACTGTGCCATCCAGACAACGAACAAAAGAAACCAAAATACCGCTTCTCTTCTCCCAATTCTCCATTACTCGCTATTTCAAAACTCGATTCAAACAAAACACAGCCTCCCAACCAAGGCAGACTTAATTGCAGGACGAAGAACTAAGTATCAGCTACCCTTTTATTGAATCGTCCTCAACAAAAATCCTCGCAATATCCGCTGTTCTCAACCATATTTGCATATATAACGTTTCGCATTAGTCTGAAATAAATACCAAAAATGTCTGCGGAAACATCAACAAAAAATGATCATTTTGAAATATTAGTAAATTTCTTTTTTATTATTGAAAATATTTAAATGGGTTCTAGGATTTCGCAAAATTTTCTATGAGGCGACGGATACAACACATTCGATAAATGATTTTCCATAAATTTCATTAAAATGCTTATAAAATGGATGAAGATAAGTTGCTTCCTTTATGTCTCAAAAGTATAGCGACTTCTGTGAAGTATCGGTAAGTATGGCAATGGATTGGCAATGGGGACCATAATACAACTTTTAAATATTCGACAAACATTGTACTAAGCTAAGTGCTATTCAGAAAGGACGTGCATAGGGAGTTATCGTAAAGCAATTATCCCGTTTCCAGAGTGGTGTAATTGTATTACAAAGAAGAATAATTGCAGATACAAAAGGTAAAAGAGGACTCATATTCAATGAAATTAAAAAAGTAGCTCCAAGTAAGATTCATCATCAATGTGCGCTTGATGTAACAAAACCAGTTCGAGCCTTGAAACATTGTTCACCATAAAGCGAATGGATGATATGACGGTTCCCTTCCTTCAAATTCCAGTGTGTCCTTCAGTCGGCGTCAATGCAACCTGGACCTTATACAATCCTCACGCTGCGTACTCCGTTTTCTGTCTAACGCTTCTGATCAATCAGCTTATTCCTCTTGGTAGCATTGGGAGAACTTTATCCAGACACAAGGCTCCTATTTTCTTATCGTGACGTTTGTAAAAATAAACTACCACGAAGCCGATCCATGTTGATGGTTGGAATTGCTCTCTGGTTGTAGCGGATCTAAAGGGCCAAAGTTAGCTACTACTCCCGTTTGTTTAATTGCTCTACTCTCGGACTCGTCAATCTGGAGGTCCATGCACAAATCTTATTTTTAGTTAAAGGAACTGGTTTTAGGAACGTAAAGTGACACTATTACAGGGACAGTGGCATATGTGCCTTATCTATCAAACTGACAACGGACATATTAATAGAAATTAACTCTTCTTAGCGTCAAAGGGTGCTGTTTTCCAAATTAAACGGCACAACTAATTTTCATATATACCAACCTTCTTCGAGCCTTTTCAGAAGGTTAGTTGCCTTCTAGGCTGTGTTCAAAAGTTTGATGTTTATCTGACCTGCACGTTGCAGAGATGCTTTTAAGATGTCTATGCACTTTGTGTTCTAGAGTAATTTTATATTATTTTCATGTCTGGCTATTTAATTACTTGATCTTGTTCGCTTCGTTACTTTCCTTTGTGGTAATTGTGCTGGTGACTCTAATCGCTCGTTCACACATTTTGCGTGTTTTTCACATTGATCCTTTACACCGCTGGCACTTTCCGAAAAACGCGCGAATTTCATTTTATTATTTAGATAACAGGGTTGAAAACACACAATAAACGTGAAAAAATGACATGAGTTGACTGTCCATCACTAGAACTGGATAAAGTCGCAGGATAGATGCTAGGCTAACATCACTTTCAACTTTCACGTTTTCATAATTTGTATGCCAAGTTTTACCGAACTTCAAGAATGGACTAAATTCAGTTGTCGAGGTGTGCCTTATATGCTCTATCGCTTGGATACATGGTGTTATTAGCTTCAAGCCAATGCACCAGCTTGAGGTTTCCGTAAGTGTCATTTCGTTGAAGTGGAAAATATTGGGTAATTGAGTATTTCGTTCATCCTTTCATTTGGAAGACGTATTGCTGAATACCGGCTAATACTATGGGGAAGTTATGGTGATTATATACTTCTCATTTTAACATACACGTGCATACTAATTAGCAGTGCATGCATTACTTCCTTAGTTTCTGCTATTTAGAAAACTTATTGGCTTCGATTGAATACTTCACTTTTCAACGTTGCGTTGTTGAGCGAACCTGACTTCAATTAGATAAGAAAGAATCTTGTGAAATATAACCTTAGGAGCCGTTTCAAGTAAGTACTTGATCTACGCTCCTCTTAGAATTGCGAATTTCATCGTTTTAGACCTTTTCGATTTGTTGTTCTTTCTGTAGCCTTTCTTCTAGTTAAATAATATGCCATGTTTTGTCACTAACATCGGGAAAAGTTCGCCAGTTTTTTTGGCAGTTCGAAGCGACTTGTTTGTAAAGTTTGCAAATCCATGGAGTAATGTAAGCCCCTCTAATAATTATTGTGTCTTATGTTAGTAATCTGTGGTGCATCACTTTCATTTGTTGGACATTCCAATTAGCGCTAATCTGTGTTCAGGCAAAATGCGAAGGATATGCCAATTGTGGAATATGAGACAGTGAGCACGACCTCTCTTATGTGTAATGTTTGTTCAGCTGGCAAGTTTGTTACTACCAACGACTTAATTTAACACTTGCATGCCGGGTCGCTAGCCAGTTCTGGAATATGGGCTGAGTCCTTAGGACTTCGGTCTCACAAGTGTAATACTGTGAAAACTCGCGTTTATTAGCAAAATCGATCTTGTGTTGAAACGAGCTTTGGAACAATCATATGTAGCTAGGTCCCAAAAATTCTCCTCCTTTTCAACCTAAAGATTTCGTAACCTAATAAATTTGGCGTGCCTCCTTTGCTTTAGATAAATTATCAGCGTGCCCCTTTTTCCGCTCTCAACGCTGGCACAACTGAACACTATTTAGAGCGACTACTGTAGCGCCCTCACTTTCGAGATTTTCAAAGATCAACCAACCTAAACATAATATAAACGTGTAATTTAAAAGTGTGTGGGTATAAAGAGGGAGAGAGGCTAAGCTTCTGAACAGTCAGATATTAGTGGCATAATGTACTCGACGCAACTGAATATCTTAGATTCGTTTATGTATCGCTGGATTTACCTTAGTAGATGCGATGCGACCTATAGCACCTTTAGTACATTAGCACCAAAAATCTGATGTTTAGTGCGCCTATAAGCGAGAACTCCCATGTTCCTTTGAGCCCGCTTTCTCATTACATTGATGGGCGCGTATCATCTTGTAGAATTTCTATTGTGAACCTATGCACAGCTAGTGAATTATGCCGGGTCAGAATACCGGCAATATATCTGTATATTCTTTTTCCTCTTTGATGGCTTGGGTGAAATTAACCCTACTTTTGATAAGGTATCTGACTTACACCTGACCTGAACACCAAAGTGCCCAGGCACCCAGATTAGTTCCACCATATTGAATCTAGGAACAGAGTTCATTCGGTTTCTATATTCCTGATTTGCTAAGGTGACCAAAGCACTGTTCAACGCCCTCAATTCCCCTTTATTAACGCTACAGATTGTGATGCGCCTGTCATTCAATCGCTCCTCAATCATTTCCTTTGCTGCTCTTGGGACCGCTTATACCCAACACTCATTCTTCTGGTTCGTCCCAGTTTTCTTTAAGTTTGAGAATCACTTTTTCAATTCAGTTTCAATTCTTCTATCGCACAGTTGTATGGGAATCCAAGAATCAGAAGGCATAACAAGAACTGGATTCAATTATCCCAATATCTTTTCCAATATTCTGTGCCCCTCATATCCCTTATTTCCCTAGGGTTATATACTGAGTAATGCACCTACAGCTGGTAATACCAAAGGATAAAGTTCTAAGAAGTGAGTTTAACAAAAATTCCTTGTGCTTCATCCTAACCCACCACACCACGGACACATAAGCGAACATTGGCGTAATGATAGCAACACACATATATTCACATCACTAGAAGAAGCCGAAGTTCCCATGTTGAGGAGAAGTTCCACCTGGACATCCCATAGTTCCAAGAACATGTTTCATTTTTGCCTCTACATGTTTATTCTGAAGCAGCTTCTCATTTATATTAACTCCCAAATCCTTTGAAGGTAAAGACCATTCAGTTTACTTCTCTTATAAATAATGCCATCGTGATTTTATTTGGATTTACTAAAATCCTATGTTTGATGCACCAACTATTAATCACATCAATGGCCGCCTGTGTATTTCTAGACAATTTTCCTTGGTCGCCAACTAACACAGTCATTTGCATAAGCTTGGGCATGCATTGGCAGACTTGGCAGTTTACTTAGCGACGAACAGTATACTCCTCAGAAGAAGTGTCAGCACACCTCCTTTGGGGTCAACCTTTCGTTGCATGTGTCAGGAAGCAATGACCACTTATTTCAGCATACAACAATAACTGTGTTAACATAGTATAGATCCATTTAATTAAAGTTTCATCGGCTCCATGCTCTCTGCCGCAATCAGAAGGTATTTGGAAATGCGCACAGCCCTTGCATTATCAACGAATCATGTGCTCACCTTTCAGAGTTTCGCCCTCTGTCTGTGAAGCTAAAGAATGGGGAGTAGACTCAAAAAACTTTCAAAGCAAAGCATGTTGGCTTTCATTTAAAGGATACGACGCTCAATCAGTCTCTCCAGACATTTCAGAGAGAACGATGTTAACTCAAACTGCCTCAAGTTCTTTGGAAGGGACAGTCATCTTTCTCAGACATCGTGTCGGTATGAAAACTAACTTAACTATCTGCTAAGAGGTGACATGTAGCCCACAGCGAGATATAGAAGTAAAATATTTCTTAGAAGCCGCTCTATGCCATTCATGCCTAGTGCTTTGAAGTGCTCACGAGGTAATATAATAGCTTTCGCTATTTCATTAGTAACTACTGTTTTCATAGCAGGAATTTCGTGTAGAATGGTTTACAGAAGTGGCTAAGTCTTAGATAATACGTTCAAAAGAAGTTCTCTCTAACTTTTTACGAGCTTCTTAAATTCACGCTTTGAGTTTTGAAGTTTGACCAGTCTTCATTGTGATTGCTTTTACAAGCGCGATTCAGAAGCCATCTGGTTGACATTTTCAAAGGCTCGGTTTCATCAGATATGCCTCCGGTAATAGGACAGACCTTTTCAAATCACTCTAAGAGTATGCGATTTTGAATTTCTATTATAATTGAGCTCCTATGGCCAAAGGAGCGCTCAGTGGCCTAGGCGACTTTACTTTATTGTCTAGGAGCTGATTGAACTTTCAACATCATCAACAGCGCAACAAGCGGTATCCGATGTAGGCCTCCCATAATAAGGAACTCCAGACATCCCAGTTTTTCACCGAGGTCCACCAATTCGATTTCCCTAAAAGCTTTCCGCCGTCCTAACCTAAACCATCTCAGGCAGGGTTTGCCTCGTTTTCTTTTTCTGTCATTTCTATTACCCTTGTAGATTTTCCGGGTTGGATCATGCTCTTCCATACGAATCGTCCACCCTCATGTAGGGGGCCAACAATTCTTCGGAGGATTATTCTCCCGAACGTCCCTGAGAAATATATGAGGACTGGCAAGATCATTGTCTTCTACAGCAACAGATTTCACCATATGGTGAGACGTTTCGAGCGAAACAGTTTTTTTAAGCTGAAATAGGCTTTGTTGGATGCCAGCAACCGTGCGTCGAATTTCGACTTTAGGTAGTAGAAATTATACCATAAACAATCCAAAGTGATAGTCTCCTATGTTTACTGTTCTCGTTTGCCCAGTGCGATTTGATTCTGTTGGTTAGTTGGTTTTTGGTGCTGACATTACCACCATACAGCCCAAGATCCGATCGCCACCTGCTCGACCTGGATGAAGGGAGTTTGTACGTCTCGGGTCGTTCTTCCCATGATGTCGATATCGTCAGCATAAGCGAGCAGTTGACTGGACTTGAAGAGGAGGTGTCTCTCGCATTAACCTCAGCATCGTGGATCACTTTTTCCAGGATCAGGATACAGAGGACGCATGATAGGGTATCCCCTTGTGCTAACTGTTGTTGAGGTCCAATGTTCTCGAGAGTGATCCTGCTGCTTTTATGAAGCCACGCATATTGGTCAGGGTTAACGTAGTCAGTGTTCCCAATTTCCTCGAGATATCGAATTATCTGAGCAACGAGGTGTAGAAGTCTTGCTGACTTGTTTGTAAAAGTTCCACCCCTGGTGCGGTTGTTGCCTGTGTTTTTTGAGTTCACAGACCTTCGGCTTTTGCCTGGCTCCATTTTTCCGTTTATAAAGGCGCTTCTCCGCTCGATGGAGCTCGTTATGTCTCTGGGCGTGCCCGCGTTCTTTGAGAATGCAACATTACTCGGTATGCAGCATTCTTCCGCTCCGATGCTAGCTTACGAATCGTTTCGACTTCTTTTGGAAACAGGGGTCAAGTATCTTTGTGGCCTTATCAATGATGACGTTCTTCAGGTCGCAGTGAAGATCATTTGTTGATGCTTCATCTCCAGGATCTCTGTTAACTGTGGTTATTGCGACATCCATTTCCCCCTTATAGATTTTGAGGAGGGTTGTGCTGTGGATAGCTTCAGTATTAACTCTCACCTGATTGTAATAGGGGATTCCAGCCACTGTTGTTATTCGAGCCAAGAGCACTGTGCCAAGTAGATAGTGAGGCAAGTCATATTTAACCCCCTATATCTTCTGACATTGATTAATGCTGAAAGGTGGCGGCGTTGTGTAAAGGCCCTCGTATGGTAGTGTACCGCTTTATTGTTTCGAAATTTACCTCGCAAGCGCAAAGTACATAGCCTTTCCTACTCCGAGCACATGGCTTACTGGATGGCCGCTATAATATACATTGTAGTGGCTCTTCTTCGGGAAACTGTTCAGCGTTCAGTGCATCTCTTGCAACGCTGTTATATCAGCCTTACATTAGGACAGAGTATCGGCTAGCTGCAGAGGAGCATTCGGTCTGTACAGGGAGTACACGTTCCATGAGACAATCCAGAAACTGTTATGTTGTTTTCGTTGCTGGATTCGTTACTGTAAACTCTATTATGTCCGAAGATTTTTGTGGCTTCGTAGCAAGTTATTTACCGTGTAGGGTTGTCAGCCCTGTTCAACCCCCAACCTGGAAGACCAGTTGGTACAATTTATCCCGTTTTTATCCGCGGGGAGCTCACCTTTTCCGTCTGCAGCTTTCCATTAAGAAAGAACTTCCAGTGATCGCCACGTGGAGGTGGAGGTAGTAGAGCTGTCAATGCATTATTGGTCCGCAACAGACAGAGTAAATTTCAAGTAATTAAGGTTTTACAGAGAGAATTTGTCTAACACCTCCAGCCTCTACTCAAGTCTAACATTTCTAAAGTTTAAATTATTAAGTCAATTGCGTAATTTCTCCTTGGTCCGACGAACATTGTGGCATATCTCCCCTGAAATGATGGAGTCAAATTGTTTCAATTTTATAAGGTTGTATTCGGGACTTCCCCAAAAAATACCACTTGACTCCGCATACGTTACTAGTTTTTAGTTTTGCAGCGGTAAAGAACCCGGAATAGTAGTACCGGTACATAGAGGCAATTATGACGCTTCTTCTCTTACCATTTTTATTGTATGACGGCCGCCACTAGGGCCTTGGCTCACAAATTATTTGAACATGGTTGCTTTTAACAAATACGATGTCAGGATACAGGCTGAATGTCATGGTGCAACAACGCCTGTGTCCTCATTTTCAAGAACTCTTACCTTCTTATCCAGTGCAATCTGGTGCCGTCAGCTATTTCTATAAAGTGCTGCCTGTATAGGTTCGTTTTCATATACCGGTTTTAGACCAGCTGCGTTCTCATCACCTTTCTTCTACTTTTCCTGATGTGATTGAAGTTTCCTTCTGCCGAGCTTTCCTCTTTCTTTCTTGAAAAGTTACGCAACTGCGTCACCCAGAGACCGATTGTAGTAGAGTTTTAATTTTTTTTCTTCTTATGGGGCTTGCTACATTTTACTTTTTTGGCTGACCCAGCTATAGGCACTAAGTTCAGGCTTTCCACTGAGGTGAAGAGCATGTCTTCCACAGATTTCTTCGTGGAGGAATATGAATTTGGTGGAGCCTTCCACGGCGCGATCGCGACTTGATTGCTCGACGTAGCAGGTAATTTCGTAATTCTTGGAGAGTTAAAATCCGTAGCTTCAATATTCAATGTGCTTTAAACACTATTAGCGCAATAGTAAGTTACTATTGCTATGTGACTTCTTGCAAACTGGAGCAGTCAGAAATCCACTTAGGATGCTTCAACTTTTGTGAAGTGATATTTGTTTATAGGCTTTGTAAATTTCTCAAAATGTGGCATCGTTTAGTTTCCTTATATCACTTGTCTGTTTTATCAATTTTACATTCTTCTTTGAAATGATGTGGTCCACCCAGATAATTCGATCTGAAGGCTGCCGGTTCCTTTTTCAGCCAACGCTACGTCCTTTTGATTCACACTGAGTCCTTTTGATCTGCCTGTTTGTTGGTTTTGTTCCATAGTGAGTTAGGTTTCGATCCCTAAGGAAAGTTTGCATAGAAACGGTAGTAAATTGCACCCTGTTCGCGTCGAATTTTAGTTTCTTTCTGATGAGGCAGTTTTCTACTATCTATGATAGGTAGCGTGGAATAGGCACCCTGATTAGTGACCCCTTATGGACGACCAGCTTGCCGAGTGGGAGGCATTCTTCGCATCCAACGTGACCACCTCCCCATTCTCCAGACTTTGCCCCAGGTGTTTACGTGAACCTCCTTTTGGAAAATTTTCAAGCTACTACTTCCATTTTCTTTGATCGCTTTTTGCAGGTTGTAGCTGGTCTTAAAATTTAGTTTTCTTTTCGATCTCTTTTATCCTGAGTTCCTTCAATTTTGCGTTAACAACAACCTGAATTAGTTGCTTTGGAAACAGTTCTGCTGATTCTTGATTTGTATAAATTTTATGAAGTCAACCACAACTATGCTTAGAAAACTATTCTTCCATTTTGAACCTGTCTGGATTCTATCGCTTCTTGTACTTGTGGCGCGGCTGGTATAATAAATAATAAATTTCGAATGTCGCGAATACCAGCGGACAGATGACGCCACCGGCGCTCCACTCAGTTCAGACCTCGCTACAAGAGTGAGGAACAGAGTAGGTGGCGAGAAACGTCAGATAAAAAATAATAATAGGAAAAAAGAGTTAAGAAGATAGTTGGCAGTCATTGTGAAAAGAACGAGTTTTGTGCAGAAAGAAAATAGTTACGGACGGAAATCAGTATAATTTCTAATATCCCTGAACTATAATAGGAGTAGTTTTTTGAAATTGTCTATTGAACGTTGTTAAATACAAGCTCCTAAATACTCTTTGATTTCGAAAATTATGGCCTGATGGGCGCTGTATGTATGCTTCGCTAATAAACCACCTCCTTCGACGCTAATGGGAACAGCTGGCGAAGGTCATGTCAATACCGACTTTACGATAAATGCTCGAATTATTTTGACTTGTCCGCCATTCCTAGTTCCAGAGATACAAACGTTTCGAGCAGCCCAGGACCTCTGATGTCGCTGCGTCTACTATTCATTGGTTGAAAGTACTGCACAAAATTACTGGATATCTAGTGTGCCCATCTGAAGCTACGCTTGCATTGTCTGAACTCTTTCATTATCCGACTGAGTAATGGACACTCACATTACTGCTTGTTTATTCCTGTCTTGAATTGATGCACTATTTTCAGGAATCTTGAATGACTTGCTGAATAGGGTAACGTCTTCACTTGCGTCTATTGCAATTTTTCCCAGGACATCCTGAGACGATCCCAGTGATTGATGCTTATATATATTATCTTGATATGAATTCATAGAATTCAAGGCCCTTCTGAAAACTAGCTACCTGTTATTGCCAGCTGTGTGGCTAGCGTCTTTTGTCGAGTCCTTTCTGCAGCACATATATGACGAAATTTTTTTCGTTATATGATCTTTTACTCCACATCTGCTGCAAAACTTGGATCGATCGTCTGTTTTTGGTCAAGAGTGCAAAGTCCAGGTATTTGAAGCACTTTATAGTCATCGTCTCCTTGCGAACACGATAAACAACCAAGCTCAATTTTACTCCTATGTTTTCTGAAAGCCTAATCATACTTTCCGATGAAAGGTCCGGTGCCACAATTTGTGTACAGTTGTGCGCTTTCCCCAAAAATATTGTTCCTTAGGATATTTTATCCCTGATTTCAAACTACGACTGAACCGCTGCAGCTGATGGTAATTCGGTAATTTAGGTTTCTAATATCCACATGCAAAGGCTTCGTCGATGTTCTTTCGAAGTTGATTTTCCCCTCTTTTGTTGAGTTTGAGTAACAGATTTCCTTGAGTTCTTTTAATTTTGAACATCGCTCTGTCACTGTCTTCCAGTTTTTCAGGTTTGACGCTACACAGTATATTCGGACACAGAAAATAGCGTCGGGCCTCCAACTGCCGGTCTGGTAGCTTCGGACTCTTTCACAAAGGTTTTCGTCTGCCGACAATAGTTCAAATTTCTCCATCTGGCGGCTTGAATCTGTCTCCCTTCAGAGTAGACTTGGCAGTAGAGCCGTTGCCAAAAGCCGGTTCTGGCTCCTCACCATTGATCCAGATTCTTGGCTAACCAGTCTGTCAGTTTCCTCATTATCAGGAATGTTTCGTCCAGTCGGCCAAGTTTCAGCACCACCTACTAGTACCAATGGACTTGATATGTGGTTGCTGTTTAGAGCTACGGATGCTTTAGGGAAGCTTCAAGTGTTACAGTCGGCATAGTACTCATTGTTACGGAGGCACTGCCTGTGGATTATATGCAGAGTGCATTCATGCTGCCGCATACTGTGTCCGCTAACTTGCCGATAATTATTACGACTAAATCGTTCGCAAATGCTTGTGTGAAGAACTTTGCGTACCCCAGAAGCGATAGGAAGGTATCCATTACCAGGGAATATAAAATAGGGTAGAGAACCCCGGTCTGTGGATAGTCCCTATGACAACTTGTCTTAATAGGTGTTGTCCGTATGCGCTAGTATGTGTGTCTTCTTCCATTTCACCATGTGAAGGATCCAATGGATAACATGCTGTCTTGCCGCACCACAAATCACCAAAAATGAGGCGCCTTCGATCTCTATGAATATGCATAAAACGTATTCCTTTTCGGACATTGCCTTCTCAATTTTCTCGTTCATAGAGTGTTGTCTGTGTACCTCCCGCACTGTAAACGTAGATAAACCAATGCGCTTATGATCCAAGAGAGTATCTCGTTTGATGCTCCTCAGTCTCCGGCAAAGGCCGCAATATATGGGCATTCCACGGTGATGTTGATGACCTTTCGTCTAACCGTCATGAAGAAAGTGAGTTCATTACCGAAATTAAGGATATGTAATTCGGCTCCCACCAGATACTCTAATAGTCTCGATCCCCTCATGTTGTTGTTGGAACTTCTATAGTATATATGCGGGTGTTAACATCGCATCCTACTATTACCCCATGCCTCTACTTTTTCCATATTGAATACCTCTGACAAATGTACCCCTGGGCTATGTCATTGGGGAAATAAGGAGAGTACCAAAGAATATCCTTATCTCCCTGATGGCTTTTTATGGTCTGTCGCTGTGGTATCGACATCACATAGGCCGTTATTAAAGATCTCTAAAGGTCCCTTGAAACCATCATGCAGGGCGGAGGACTATCAATGTATGCAACTTGGAAGGTTACGCCTCTGACTTCCACACCAGCAACTCATGGTTCTTGTATGAGGTAAGTAAATGTCTTGCGACGATTAATAGTTGCCGTCCCCGTTTTACAATGTCGCAAATTTATTTGACAAATATGGCACCTCATCTACGCTTTAGATAAAGATGTCATGAGTCGCACGTCTCCTACAATGGCTTTAGGTACCGGCGCGTGTAATGTGACGGTCCTAAGCCCGTAGTAGAGCCGACAGCTTTTTTGCTCCCGAACCTTCTTATTATCCAGTTCAGGAACAACGATAGTGGAGAAATTTCTCGCAGACAGGCGCTTACCCGTGGGAAAGATTTTAGCCTCAGCAGTTGGCGCGGACTAAAGCCCGGAGTCAGCAGTGCTAACAGAGAGATTGCTTCGGCTGTACCGTTAAGCGAGCCAATCTAGACCCAGGTTCTACCACTTCAATCAAGGTTGGATCGTCATGATCAAAGTTTAATTTTTGTTTTGTTTTAAGTTTTAAGTTTTGAAATTTATCATAGTTGGCTACCATGGCTTTTATTTTACTAGGGAAAGTAAGTTGATTTTGGCAGAGACTCTTTTTGTCGAGGCGAGGCTAGTTGAAATTCCGTTTACGCCATATTTCAACCGCTGTAAGCATTCAGCCCTCGGTACGGTAGTCACATCTTGGCTTGTGGTACTGATTACCGCTTAGCCTCAGGTGTCCCATGTGGTTTTCCAGAGGATCTCTTCCTTTCTGAAATTCTTCCCTAGGGCTGGGCAGGTAATTATCGAGGGAGTTTACTAGTTTAATTGTACTCTTCTTTCTCCCCTTGGTGTCACTTACTGCTTACGTTTTGGATTCTATTTTTTATTCGAGGTTCCTCTTCATATCGAACCGGAAGTCTTTTGCGAGGAGTTATTCCTTTGAATCGTCATTTAATTGCGCCATTCAATTTCAGTTAGTTTGTATAGAGCTCCAATGGTCTCAATTGCATCTTTTATCTCTTTCTATATCATATTTTTTCGCCCTTCAACATATCGATCAATTTCAAAATTTCTGGAAGTTGCTGGTTTTCGTGGCAGTGTTGTTCAAGCTTCATATTCGCTGACACTCTGTTTTGAGCTTATGTTCGATAATCTAAAAATATTTAAGCTCCTTTCGATGAGATTTTTCTTTTCGCTGATTTTAGTTCCTTTCCTATGATTATCTATGCAAGCAGGGAGTCCATACAAGGGTTAGCACAAATCCTTATGGGGTCTAGCGTACGTTAGCGATATTCGAGGGGCGGTGACTACGTGATCCTATGATTATCTATGCAAGCAGCGAGTCCATACAAGGGTTAGCACAAATCCTTATGGGGTTTGCATTCACAGCCATATCAGTGCTAATTACCTATGGTTCATCTGAGCCTGTGGCAGTTGTCCAATGTTGATGAAACATTGAGCATTCTTGGAGGTTGGGTGCTGTGCTTATTGCCTTCCTTGGGTTTATATTCAGGGTTAAGTTTCCATAAATTTTTACCCTTACAGCCAAGTATGGCATACAACTTTGTTTTCCGACGTAAAGATCCCCCCAGTCATCGTCTCTCGGTGGCTTCAGATGCATTGCCTGGCGGTTACCACATGGAATTAAAAGTAGGATTTGTTAGCAGAGCTGTAGGTTGTAAACTGGAGTACACTTACCAAATTTTCGTCACGGTGTACAATGCTGTGAGGCACAGCATTTTGGGACACATAATACCTTTCAACCACAACAGTGCCGCTTAGGTTTTGTATAATAACGTGTCATCGGTCGAATTCAATTCAATTTCAACTAATAGTCGCAGCTCGATGGAAGCTGCACTTAGAAGTCGGCTAGCCTGAGCCGTCTAATATTGCGTTGACCACGACTGGTCGACTTTCAGCAATTAAGATAGAAGCTGTGCTAACCTTTTGCTTTGAAATGTGCGTCTTGTCTGGTATCGAATGTGCCGCTTCTTTGAATTGTTGTACCCTAATATAGAAAATAACTTTATTATTATTGTTATTCTGCTAAGGGAAATTGCACCGTATCTTAGAAGATCTATTGTGCCCATTTCCTGGTAACATTGTATCGATTAGCTATAGCATCTCGAGGAAGCCTATAACCACCAGGGATTTTTATGTATATGTTTCCTACTTCCAAGTATTATTCTCCCAAGTCCCTCGACGTATTTTACCAAAGTGTCGGACATTGTTCCAGAACATGTATGGTTTTACCACACACCGCCCGGAATCTACAGGTAGTGCACGTAGATATTTCTAGCTTCCCTAGATGATAGCTTAGTGGGCAGTTGCCAGTGAGTATTTCAACTATAATCCGAAACTTGTTAGGACTGATGAAGGGAACAAGTGGTTCCCGAAATATCGGTATTTGCAAGAATAAATGTCCACACCAACGAAAAAGAAACAACAAGTTTTTATTATTTCAATTAATTAATCGTTGGAAACACCGCATAATTTCACTCAGATATAATCCGCAGGCTTTTCCTGGTAGATTTAAACAGTCCTTTGAGTGCATGGGTTCGTATTCCTACATGAACAACCTGAACTGCTCTATTCCTAGTAGGTTCGCTGAGTATAGTCCCCTCAACCATTCCACTCCATTTTACAATACCGCCATGAACCCGTTTCCGTTTCATCTACGACGTTCTCGTCGTATTCTCGTCGGGTTCTCGTCTGTGTAAAGGCGACCCTGCCCCCTCTTGCGGAGTTCGTTTGCTGTTTCATTGCCTTCTTACTATACCTGGCTTGAAACCCGGAGTATCTAGACGTTATTGTCGAAGCCGAGAGTGGTCAGTCTCTCACGGCATCCCCAGGCAGGTTTAAAATCCATCCTGGCGCCCACTCCCTCTACTGTGAGAGATCTATCAGTGTACACATTAATCATTTCCTGGTTTTAAACCCAATGTCACTGCCACGCTTTCCTAGTTTGACTGTTATTCCAATGTGTTTCGCCTGGAAAGAATATTAATTTTCCTTCAATTGAGGCAGCTCCCCGCCACACTGATGTTGTTACATGTTCTAAAGATTGCCCTACTTGCCTACATTTGTATGTAGGACCTCCAGGCGTGAAGTTGGGCATGAAGTTTGTTTTACTTCCTGATTGTTGTGCTGCGTTCAGTTGTTTCTACCCAGATTACAGTTCCGTAGGAAATTATTGATATTACTATTGCAGTCCATATGCAAAGTAGTATCTTTGGAGTGCAACCCCATATTTTCCCTGCTATGGATCAGTAAGTCATCGGAGCCCTTGTAGTTTTCCTACATGTGCTTTCAACATGTGTCTCCAGAGTAATTTTTGGTCCAGTGTAATTTCCAAATTTTAGACATTTGTTTTTCGTTTTACCTGTATGCAATGTAGCTTAATAAGATGATTAAGCTTACGCTTCCTAGTGAGTGGTACGGTGGTGGTTTTGCCTGGGTTGATGCGCAAACTCGCCTTCCTGCACCAGATATTAGTAATTCTTAGTGCAGTTTTGTTTGAGCGTCCTGCTCGGTAAGCGTATTAACAATGATGTAGGGCATTGCCCATTAGGATTCTAGTTTGAATATAAATGTTTATGACCTTCTGCAATTTTTGAGTAAGAACGAAGTTAGGCAAATTTGTCTGAAAGATTTAGCGAGAAAGGATCCTTTTTGCACGCCATCGGAATGAACATCATTTTTGTTCACCTTCCTATTGTATACCCCAAGGTTATGCTGCCTCTTACCACTCTTAGCGACCCTAAGATTATTTCTAAGCCTGTCTGTTGTAATACTGGGCAAATGCCATCTACTCCGGTAATTTCAGCGTTTGTTCCCATTCTGGATAAGTTCCTGCTCCACCAGGATACATATTTAGATGACTCAATTGTCTGATCCGAACAGCTGGCTGCATCAACGAAGACTTTGTTGAGGTCTTCCACCAATGTTTCCAGTTCCAAGTCGCTTTTGATACCAACGCCCCTTTGTAAAAGAAACATGCTGTTCTACAGGTGAAAGTGTCTTCATGAGGACGACGTCGCTACGTAGCGTAGCGTTTAACGTATATACATAATAGTGCAAATATATCGTACTATTAAAGCTCTAGCAAGCTATACAGAGCTATACAAAGATAAAAAATATTTTCTATAATCTGTAGGGTTATCAAATTGTCCTTTGAAGAGTATAATGCGGTTGGGAGCAAGGCGAAGTAGTTTTCAGTGGGATTAAATGTGCCATCTTTAGTAATATAAATTTTGAAATTAATTCAACAACTAATCTATTTTCTTTTTTCTCTATTGTCGTTCATAGGATAACGGATCGGCGAAATTTTTTCAAGGAACGAGGCATACACCAAATATGGGAGAGAAAGTAGCACAAGTGAGTACACGCTTTTTCTGGATAAGTTGTAAATAGTGCAAACAGTGAGATTATAAAGAATGCAAACTTAAGGAGATTTATCTTTTTAATGGCTGTTATCACTGAGCAAGAATAGGCGTAGCTTTTAGTCCTGAGCAGCCGAAATTAGTCTTTTAGAAATAGAAAGCGAAGTGCTTATGCCAGCATGAAAATGTATTCGAAATACAGCTGCCTTATCAGCTGTATGTGCTATGTGTTGATAAAGTTTTTGAAATTCAAGCCTTACCAGGTTTTTAAGGTAGATTCGTGGGAAAAGATGGCAAGAATTCCATTATAGAGCGAAATTTTGTAGTTGCACTTACCTATCTGAGTATTGGTTGGGGATCGTAGGTCATATTTGCTTCGACACATAGGGCTATTCACATTTCACAGGATTTTCTTGTTAAGGATTTCAGGGCTAATAACACTATGCCTTTTTGGGAGTTTATTAGGATAATACTCTTAGGATTTTAGCTATTTACATACATATAATTTATTCAGAGAGCTCAGCTTAATTTAATTCAAATTAAAGGATAAGTTCGCATATGAAAAACATAATAAAAGTCAATCCATGGATAACATTTTTTTGCTTCAGGCGGTATTCAGTCATTCGGTAACGTTGGGGGTCTAAATTCGGGTGGTATTCTAGATAGCTTGTAATTGCTATAGCAAATTGCCTTAAGGGATACAGCAAAATGAATTCGTCTTTCTAAGAATACCCTCACAACATTGAAAGGAGATAAGGGTTCCTGCTAGGATATTTTGAAAGCTGAATTTTCTCGAATGATACACCCTCATGTTAGACAGATTGCTGATATAATCTCATTGTGTTGCGTTTATATTGTTTGAAATTTTTATATCTGAGTTGGTGCACAAATATATTCGTTTGGGATGTAAATTCTTGTTCTCACGAGTGTCATTGTTTGTGCTGTGAATTTGAATACAATTAATACATATCATCCTATAACATCATTCCTCAGAGCGTGGCAGTACTGCTGTAACCCCAATTTATCTACAATGAGTCCCGTACCCTCATAGATCGTTTATGTGAAATTAAAAAACCAAATATTCCTGAAACTTAATTTCAACCCAACAAAAATTTCTGCGAAGGAGGAGACGGGCTATATGCATGTGAAGGACATGTACAAGGTGAAACCGAAAAGCAGAAATTGGGTCACTATCAAATGAATACTTTCCAAGCTAATTAGATTGTTATTTTTCTCGAAAAGTCCGTCGTAACGTGACTGACGGGAACAAATACGTTTAGAAAATATTAGGTATAAATAATAAAGCAAGCTTGTGAATATGTATGTGTATACGAACAACTTTCAAGCATGACTGGTGTGACTTCCAGCTTAAATCCTTTTTTTGGTGTAGTTCTTTTGGTATAAAATTTACTTCGTTGGAGTAATCAAGTCAGTTTTTTATTGCCGTTCTCAAAGTTTCACTTTTTCGTAATCTTGTGTGTGAAACGCACTCCTACAAAGATCGTAGTAAATATTTTAATTATTCATGCGCCATGACAAAATGAGTGAGACGCCGTGCTTTACGAAAAGCATTTATGGAGTCATGTTTTCGGGTGAAACGGTCTATGAAAACGATACAGTAACGCGTAGAGTTTATTTTGAAACACAAAGGTCTTCTCTCAACACTGCCATACAAATAAGTGAGCTACTATATGGACTAAAAAGATGGATGTGGGATAGTTTCAATGAATTCTTTTATTGAAGGATTCCTAGTCTGCCGTGTTACTTTACTTCTATTCACTAAGTCATGGGTATTTCCAGGTTTTTGTGCACTCATTACTAAGTATGAAACACTTTTCGGTTGAATTGTAAACACTGCAGGACCCGAACAAAGTCCTGTCAAGCGAAGAATTCATCTCTGAAGTACTAAACTACATTGAGTATTTGCGAATGTTTCAGAATTAATGTTTATATACGAGCATAATGTCTCCTGGCGTTACGGGGTGGAAATGGAACTCCTTATTGTTGCATCGATTACTATTATGTTTATATATGTGTTTCTTTGAAGAGAATTACAGGTACATCTGGCTGACAATAAGGATTTGATGTTTTTTTTTGCGGCGAGTAAAACAATACTAGATATGGTCGCCATATGGTGATTCATTCGTCAACCACACGTACGCGCCATCGTTCGCGGTTACCTCCTCCCGCTACTTTCCGAGACAACCGCACTCATACTCTCCTCCTCTGCCCCAAGTGCTGTTGGGGCGACCCAATCGTCGGCCGTCTTGGAAGAGTGGATTCCACTGCATGGCGAAGAATATAATGCAATTGTCGCCTTTCCTTTATGTGTGACCTATTTACTGCAACTTCCATCTTCCGATTACAGTGCGTAAGACTGGGCTGACCAAGTTCTTCATTTAAGATAGTGTTAGACAAGCGTACCCCGACGATACGACGTAGACAGGTGTTGACGAATACTTAGAGCCTTTGAATAACAGTGGAGTTCACTTTCCATGTGCTACTCTCATATAGCAACACAGAAAGAGCACTAGCAAAGAACAGCCTCAACTTGATCATGGTGTTGAGATAACTTCATTTCCAGATTTTAGGCGCGGCCGCGAAAACGGATCTAGCGCTGTAATGCATCGGGCAACATCCAGTTCAGTGTCATTGTTGGCAGAAACAACGCTTGATAGATATACAAATGGAACGACGCCTTTGAAGCTCTGCTAATTAACCTAGATAACCAGGGAGAATGCGAATTCCTCCACCTCATTATCGTGCTCTTTCGTGATACGATATGCTCTTTCGTGATGCGATATGCATTCCTAAAATCAATGCGATCTGGAGCATCTTCCGCTTTCTGACCGGGGTAGTAGCTAATTCCGTCTTGTCAGGGTGCACATTACGTTGAATTTCTCGGAATTTCGTTCGGTATTGAAGTTTGAGTGCGTTTCGTCGGTCGATGTCAGCGCCTCCCTGGTTATGCACATCCAGGAGACAACTCGTAAATCTACCGCTGATTGCAAAATAGTCGATCTGATTACGGCTTCGTTTAGCTTAAACCCAACTGCCCTTATGGCAGGCTCTGTGGGCGAACAATGTGCCAACAATGACAGAGTGGTGGAAGTTACAGAAATACACGAACCTTCCACCATTGCCGTTGTGATCGCCATGCCTGTGTTTTCCCATCAGATGTCAGAGACTACCTTGGCATTTGGATCACCCACCCCCAACCCGCATCATGATCACGGTGTTCACTACTACATCGAAAGTCTCTATTGCTGCATAGCACTGTACAATTGTGATGTTCTTTAACCTGCACCGGAATCTTTCAGTTGAAGTCTGTCATAGACCGGGCCCCAGGTCAAGAGAACGTGCCTTACGGTAGTCTTTAAAAACAACCCGATACCGGATTCACGTCTACTGAACCTTGACTTTATGAAGTTCAAAAGCATATTGTCGCAAGAGGGAGGAGGAGAGGAGGTTTAAATAGTAACTGTGATATTTTCCAGATTGCTTCCCATGCGTAGAGATACTGTTTTTCTTTCTGCAAAGAGGGAAGGTTGACCAGAGACCTTAGTCGTACTTTTTATTCTGTTATGACTATCAATTATTAATGACCCTCAAGTGTTCAGAACTGCACAGTCCACATTTTTCTTGCACTTATTACGAGAAGTTGCAGGTGTTGTATAGAAGAACTGCTTCTTGAACTGTCATTTATTTTGCATCATCAGGTGATCCAGCTGGGGAAGTTTATAAGTATGGTAGAAAAGGAAAACGAGGCAGACCATGCCTCAGATCGAGCGATGACGTAGGCCAGGATGCCTGCCGATGAAATAAGGATAAAGTAATACTGGATGTAGAAAGCGATTGCAACAAAGCAAATGGGCACTCTTTACCATAAGAACCATCATGAGAAAATGTGTGAATTGAAGCCACTTATCTATATATATGTATGTATGTTAAATCATTATACGACCCATGTTCATGTGTGACGCTCTTGCGACCGAAAATAAAGCAGGAAAAGCTAGAAAAGGCGACTCTGTCTTTATATTGCGAACGTCATCAAAAGTACATCTACTTTTGTCCCTTGATAATAATATTAAAAGTAATAATTGCGCCAAGTGATACTGCATCACGTCCTATAAGAACTGTCGTGCCTCGTCAATGGTTGTAGAATTTCTATTGACTATAGTATGTCATGTAGATGAAGCCTATAGCAGACAGGAATTTTAAGATTCCAGCTGTTTCAATCTGGCAGTATTTTCCCATGTGACTTAATCCTCACAGAATATTACACTTCTCACAGAATTTGCAGACAGTGTCCGCAGATATCTTTAGCTTGCCTTGGTGACAATTAATTTGCATGGGTTAGTGATCATTCCCACTATGATCCTAAGGCCCATGGCGTATTCTCCCACGAGCACTTTAAACTCCTCCTCATCATTCCCTTTGACTCCATGTAGCAGCATGACCACCGACAGCCGATTCCACAACAGGGTTCTGGTCATCAGGGCGGTAACCATCCAGCTCTCTGTCGACCAACCTTGGAAGATGAAAATGTTCTTTGATGAGGATTATTTTAGCTCTTATCTTTGCTAAGGTGGGGAGCACGCATATACCCCTCAAACTGTCACACTCAAAACGGCTGCTATTCTTTGGAATGTTCACGATTATCCTCTTCTTCTACGTTTCGAGAAAGGTCTTGAATTTCCAAGATTCCCAATCGAGAAAGCGCAGCGATAAGTGACTGCGAAGAGACCGTGGTTTGTTCTCAATGTGCATTTTTGCGAGTAGTTTTTGTCTGGTATAATTCCCAAATATTTGACCTCTGTTCCTCGTTTAACTTCCATGCAATGTAGCCTAATGTCTCCTATCGAAAGCTTGTTCACTATGGTGATTGATTGATGCATCTCCAGGCCGTCCTGCACTCGATGCCATTAATTCTGACCGTAGGTTGGATTCTATTATAGGCTGTTCCTGTATTTGCGCCTACAGATTAATATGTAACCGCAGACCTGTATTCTCGTATTCGTTAGGTCCCCTAGGAGTTCATCAGTTACTATTAGCAATGAACTGAACGAGCTGGTGTTCGGGACAATTGAAATTGCAGATAATGGCACTTTTACTCCTCCCCTCTTACACCCTACCCATCCAGAAAGCTAGGACGTTTCCACTCGTATCTCTGCATACGATGTGTTATCAAAAGCTCCTTCGATGTACAAAAATGCAAACATGCTATTATCCCAGTTTCGATAATACCGCTCAATATATTTGTCAGCTGATACTGAGTGGCTTCAGTTGAATGTTCTATTATAAGATCCTAGAATGATCGCTGGCGTCCTCTGAAATAGCGCTCATTCCAGTGGTCTGCCTATCTTACTTTAGCTTCTGAGCATATTTTTTTTGTTAATTCCCAATTTTCCTTCTTCCACTTCTGCTATTGGGGCGCTAGGCAGGATATGATTGCCTTCCGCCATGGGAGCAATCAGTTTTAAGAGAGAGGTGCACCCTGTCCTTCTTACTCTCGGTAAATGTTTCATCTCAGCCAACGGAAGATACAGTCCTATCTTTGGCTAGAGTTTTATATAGCCTGATTGGTTCTTTTGTTTATTTAATATATTTACAAAATTCCATGAAATTATTTCACTTTCCCTCCTTGATCGCGTAACTATACGTCGTCGGTGGACTTTTATACCTCTGGAAGTTCTCGGCTTATTTCTTCCGATTGAAGAGTTTTTGGATCCCTGTTCTCATTCTGGCTGGGTTCCTATTAAATCAGAGCGCATCCCTTGATGATGTGTCTGATACGGGTGTCCTCTTCTGAGAAAAATACCGACGTCATGCCTGCCATCTGAGTTCTTCCCCGGCTTCCAATAAAACTTAAACAGACGCGAAGTCTCCCACCTCTTAAAGACATACATATATATTTTAAAATGGGCTTACAAATACCAGAGGCTCTCCATAAGTAGATCAACTACCGGTCTATAAGTACATACTATATCTAACTCTCTGTATGCCAGACGCAGTCATATCTGGAATTCCAGATTTTTTATCTTCAGAATTTGTTGGAAGTATGGTCCCCATGACCACACAGATGGTAAATGGCCTGGCTGATTTCGTGGTGACTTAGTGGCCAATCATATTTCTAACAATGTTGATGATATGAACTTTACGTACATATGATAATTCTAAAAAATAAAAAAAAAAATAAAAACTTTAACAAAACCGTCAATTGGCGGTTGACAGACTGTTTATAGATACTAACCGCATTTCGGGATATTACTTGTAATCCTTGAATACTAACTGGTGGAAAAAGCTATCATGCTCAATATATGGCAGAATACCAGAATGGACTTCAATCTGAAGTAATTGAAATTCATATGAAATCATCTCGAATAATCCGTTTCGTTCCGTGTTCCGGCCATTTCCTTGAATAAACGAGCATGCAGGAAGCGAAACATTTACCTGATATTTCGTATGGCCCCAATAATTCTATAACATTAGAAATCGTAACCTACACACATTTCTTACGCAAGCACAACAAATTTACTAAGTTAGTTCCTTCGCCTCAGTCCTACCCTCATGAAAATTTATTCTTCCAAATGTATTTATTCAATGAGAGTTACCACGGCAGGAGAATATATGCAACTGCGTCCCATTTATGCAGCCTAGGCTCGAATTTCTCGGAAAATTTATGCTTCTTTGCTATTCACTTCAAGTACTTTTCTGGGAATTCTATTGCGTCTGTCTGTATGAATATCAAGTATCCGCATGAACTCGGGTATCTAGGTCTGCAAGAAAAACCTATTGTACGAGTACTATACATACTTTCTCCACTTGAAGGATTGTTTGTTATGTACTGCATAATTGAATTAGCCATTCCAGCAGTGTAGAATTACTATTATAGTATCTGAGCCAGGAAAGAGGTAATGTATATGATAGGAGTTACTTTTTACTGCCTGTTTTCACGGTTATCACTTATTCTGCTTAACTGTAATGCCCTATGGGGAAGCAAGGTCTTTAAGCTTATTGCAAGGCAAACTTGACTGAAAGGTCGAAATGGGACCCAATATTCTACGTATTCTGTATCGCTTTCCAGGGATTGTGCGACAGCCCCGACCCGCGCATACCAACTACCACTTTTTGTTTCATTCTATGGTACTTCGACTGCTTGCAGGTCAAATTAACGAAGTCGACCAGATTTGATATGAAAAATTGGAATGGATTCGTCAGTTTACGCTAACCAATATGACCCACATATAAAAATATTTCCCTATTCAGATAGCGAATTCTAAATGGTGACGTGTGTCAGCAATTTGCCTGGCTGCTATGGCTTGCAGCTTGCGTAAATTTGTTTGTATGTAAATGATTATAAAGTTTGTCTCATCACATCTTATTATTAACTGCCAACGTGACTATTATCTACAAGTGCTGTCGAAGAGGCATTTCACCTCCGAAATACCGGCTTATGCAAAAGAATAAAGAAACGTCTCCCCATAAATCTCAAAACGACTACTCTTTGCGTACAACTTTGAATACTTCCCTTTCGCTGGAAATTTATTTTTATTCTACAATTTAATAATATAAGGTTTAAGATAAAGTCCTTGACCTAATAAACGGCTTCCGAGCTCTTATTTTTCTTTTTTGAGTAGCTCCTGAAGGAAAGTTCAAAAACCTTCAATCGTTATTCAAGTTAATAAATTACAAGTATAAAATGCGGAGTGTAGTGGAAGGGGATGATGAAGGATAAAGTGAGATTTGGAATTCGGAGGAATTGTCCGGAATTACTGAATTCCCTGGAATATGAACTTCTGACTATCGTCCTTTTCGAATATGTCGGTATACTCATTGTAAATTTTTCTTCTGGGGCATAACTTTATCGTCTTTTTTCTGGTTTAATTGCCTGTTTGTAGCAGACAATTTTATCTTTAACCTTACGTCTGGGTTAGGGTAGCGAGATTTAAAGCCTGCCGGTTGCATGTTTTGTTGAATCAATGATGCGGGAGATTTACACCTTAGCTGAAGGGAACGTGACGAATTTAGCTTTTTAAGGTTTTGTTTACAGAACAAAACCTTATTAAAATCGGTTCAATGTCTGTCTGTCTTTTTTTTCAGGAGGTGGAAATCTTCAAAAGACACTGGTCTGGATAAACCAGCGTGTGGCATTTTTACACTAAAACCACCCCCGACTCCGGAACCACCATAAGGTATTACGTCACGGGGCGAAGTCAGCTCATTCTAGCTTAGTCACCTTTTTTCTATACGCGGCGCCTGTGACCACGCTTTTCTCCTCTCCTCTGCCTTTCGTAGTTTGGTTTGGATAGATGCGATCATGGAGTTGACCGCATCCCAATTTTCTAGAGATGCCACCACTTTCGGCACCAAATTGTCTGGTACCAGCGCCTCTCCTAGAGGCTCCTCTAGATTCCTCCTTTCTTCCACAAATTCCCGGCGGTAGAAGCATACATGTTCTGGGTCCTTTGGGACTCCATCGCAATTTGGACAGTCGGGTGAGGTCTCGAATTTAAACCTAAGCAGGTATTGGCGATATCCTCCATGCCCGGTGAGAAATTGGGTGAGATTATAATCAATCTCTCGAATTTAAACCTGAGCAGGTATTGGCGATATCCTCCATGCCCCGTGAGAAATTGGGTGAGATTATAATTAATCTCACCGTGTCGTCTCTCCAATTATTCCTTGATGGCAGGAATGAGCCTGTGAGTCCACCGACCCATTCTCGAGCGTTCCCAACGCTCTTACCATCTATTTATGGATCTCTCCCTCTCAGCGGTCTTCGTCTGAAACAAGGAAGAGATTGGGTTCGCATTGTATATATTCGCCATCTCATGTGCCAAGATGTCAATCGGCATCATTCTAGAGATGACGAATGCTGCATCATCTGAGACAGTCCTGAAGGCAGAACATACCCTCAGGGCTGTCTTCCTGCAGACTGCACTCAGTTTATTAGTTAGTGTCTGTCTGCCTGTTTGTCTGTCAGACGCATTTTTCTCAGAAACAGCTATACCAATTGACACAAAATTTCGTGAGAAGGTGGGAACTGTGAACGCCCAGACATGCAGTGAGTGGTAACCTTCTACATTGAGATTTGATCCCCCATACATGTAAAACGGGTGTGTAAACATTTTTTTCACCGAATATAGTCATGTGGGGTATCAAATGAAAGGTTTCGATTAGTAATTTTTGGAGCCGGTATTAGTTTTGACATTTATTGAAAAGGCGAGGAGTGGGAGGGGTGGAAAGTGATGATTTCTTTAATAGACCCACTCTCGGAAACAGACCACATTTTTTCTCTGCGGCAAGCAATGGAAAACCTGTTGGAATACGGACAACAGTATGATAGCATAGCCAGGGTAAAACTGTACACGGCCATGAGAGAATTCGGTATCCCGACGAAATTGATAAGACTGACTAGGTTGACCCTGACCAATGTGCGTGGCCAAATAAAAGCAGCAGCATCACTCTGAAGACCATTCGACATCAACAACGGTCTACGACAAGGGGATGCTCTATCGTGCGTCTTTTTTAACCTGTCCCTCGTATATGGTGGCAACGTCAGCATCGAAAACCAACCAACCAACAACATCAAACCGCACTGGTCAAACAGGAAGAATAAGGATAGGAGAATACAACTTTGAGACCGTTGATAATTTCTCCTATCTAGGGTCGAAAATCACAACCGATAACAGCTACAATGATGAAATCCGCGCACGGTTGTTGTCAGCCAACAGAGGCTATTTCAGCTTGCAAAAACTGTTCCGCTCGAAACGGCTCACCATAGGGTCAAAGCTCTTACTGTACAAGACAATGATCTTGCCAGTCCTCATGTATTCTTCGGAGACTTGGAATCTTAGCAAGAAGAATAGCGAATTCTTGGCCGCGTTCGAGGGAAGAATCCTCCCAAGAATTTTTGGCCACCTACATGAGAATGGACGATTTCGTAGCCTATATAACGACGAAATCTATGAGAGATATCATGACCGCAAGGTTGTGGATAAAATCCGGCTCAATGGGTTACGGTGGGCGGGTCACTTAATCCGTATGGATGAGGGTGATCCCACCCGGAAAGTCTATAAGGGCAATATCTATGGTAGAAAAAGAAGACGAGGCAGACCCTGCCTAAGATGGAGCGATGGCGTAGGTCAGGACGCCGGACAGTTTTTAGGGATATCAAATTGGTGGACCTCGGCGCAAAATCGGGATGTCTGGAATTGCTTATTAAGGCAGGCCTAGACTGGATACCGGTTGTTGCGCCGTTGATGATGATGATTCTCGGAAACTACCCAACCGAAAGATCTGAAAAAAATCACGAAGCTGCTTCTATATGGCGCCCAGACCTCAAAATACTCTCCACATCGATATCCGTTCCATATTCCATATTTTTTTGGGAAATTGAGTGGTTTATCCCAGAGTTATAAAAGTTGATAGTAGCATTAAATATAATATGAAACATATTATCCCCAAGTTTGATCAAAAGTATACTATTAGCAACAAAGTTACAGTAGCTCAAAATTGACTTTAACGTGAAAATTTAGTGCAACTAAATATCAATATCACACTACAGTGGGTAGTCAAACATGCTAAATCCATATACATAGCGGGCTACGTACAAATGGGATACTTCTAGACTCAAATATACTCACAGAAGAAGCAAACAAAACCTTTCATACCTGAAGCGCCCAGCTCCCGGTTTCCCGACTTGTCTATGGTTACTATGAAACGTGTATGGGGGGTGTAGCGCATCAACCACACCTACGCGCCATCGCTGTCAATTTCCTTCCACAGCTTTGCAAGAAGTCTGCACTTTTCAACCACTGTTCTGTGCCACATTGTTCTAAGGGGAGCCACTCGTCGCCTTAGGTAGCACAGGTAAATTTGTTAACACTTTCAATGATAAAATTGTTCAAAATAAATGCCCAGGATATGATTTGGAACCTCGTTTTAGTGATGAAAAAGCCGTCTTATCTGCAGGCAGAGAAGCACTTCTTTGATGTCAGAATATTGAATCCGCCTTTAAATTGACGTCGACCAGTTATTATTTCAGTTTATTTATATACGTCTCGAGTTCAGAGTTTCCTTACGGCGCGCTCTTGGATAAGGTTGGAAATCATGGAAGTAAGTCAATTACTTTGTTTATAGCCCACGTCAGTTTTATTTACTAAGGTCGTCATTATTCAGTATTCATCATCCTTACCTATGTATGGATATTCTATGTAGTTACTTCTTGTACTATATTGCAGTCAATACCGTATGTTTAGTATGCTTTGCCTTGAAAGGGATCAAAAGTTAGTAATAGCCGATATTTAATTTCCATCATTTGTCAAATTCGATATTGATATTTGCCAATGATTTGTTTGTATTAAGTTTCAATTTATCGTTCAATGATTTTTATCCGGAATATTTCGGATGGCAGTTCATCAACCCTGGGCAGTTCATTTATTTTTGAGTCGCATATAATCGCTACTGTTTTGAAAGTTGTTGAGGAATATCCGTGATTATTGATCCATGCGCCCGCAATTCCAATTTAAGCGGAATTGGTACTAGACGATCTGATCTTTGAAAGACTCTACCCGATCTTCCTCTCAGCTGTCTGGGCTGCTTATTATATTCTTTGTAGTGTCTGAGGATGCTTCTTCGCGGCTTGTAGCCTATTTTTAATGGACAGGGGGCTCATAGTCTAAGGTAGTCATTTCACGGCATTCTTCTCCAGTCGCGGGATTTCGCAAAACTCAATCAGCAGCCGATTTCAATACTTCCTACGTAATTTTTGATACTGCGTTCATGTTGAATCGTAGTTTCATGCAGTAAGGCATACTTTCCTATTGTGTTGTGACCTATTACATTTAGGCTCGCCTTTATCAAGAACTCTCGATATCCCGGTTTTGAGGGGGTCCACTTATTTGATACCCCAGTGGCTATATTGTATTGCCTACACCATCACTTCCTTCGAGGCAAAATCTGCCACGTTTTCTTTTTCTACTATATGTATTTCCCTGATTTCTGGACCAGATCATTACCACCCATATATATTAATGATCCGCCCACCGTGACCTATTAAACCGGATTTTATCTAGGCGGTCGCGGTATGGCTTTTAAATGTCTTTGTCTTAAAGACTATTTGCGGCTAGACCATCCTCCTGGGCCCAAAAATTCGCGAAAGTAAGGCTTCGTATTTTTTCTTGCTAAGAATCCAAGTTTCCGAGAAATACATAACGACTGGCAAAATCATTGTTTTGTACAGTAGGAACTTTGCTTCGAGTGGAACAGCTTTTCTAAGCTGACGTAGGCTCGGTTGACTTCCAACAAACGTGCGCGAATTTCGCCGTCATAGCTGTTATCGCTAGATGAAAGAGATTGTTAACGGTACCAGCGGTTTCTATACCTGTTTCTTTTTAAGGTTTGGTGGAAAACAAAACCAACTGTCTATCAAGTTTAAAAGTTCACTTACCCGGAAAAACTTTCTTTTTTGTATTATATCTATCAAACTGCGGCCTGTGTTGTTATTTGTCAACTTCCTCCGAAGCTTCTCCTTTCTCAACATATTGTAGATCGCCTTGATTATTTTTTCTATTGCCCCGAAGCTCCTTCGTAGGCTAGCATGTGGTCCGCGATATGTTTAGGTCACAACAGTTCCCCGGCAACAATTTCCATCCCTCGAGCGCAGCTAACCTTGAGCAGTTAACAATAACATGCTCTACATCCTTGATAATATAGTCGCAAGCCTGAAGCGATTAAGGTAAGCGAGACAGCCTCTTAATTTCTTCATACTGCCTTTTAACCCACTTTGAGACATCTGCGATAATACTATAAGTCAGCATCTGTAAGTGAATCGTTCCATCTTTTCTGCAATTTTAGAACTGATTGAGTCCCCATTAATTAACGCCAATAGGCATGGGACTTAGCGATTGCATTTGTGGGGTCATTGAGGCGTCGACCCTCGTTCTTCAAGATGTCGACGGTGACCATGCCTGCTACTACATATGCGACTTCACCTGACGCTGTACGGTGGGCTCACGATTTTTGCAATGCACCTAATGGGTGTGGAACCACAATTTTTTCCCATTTGCTTGTCGCACAATACAGAGGCCAGGATAAGAACGGCATAAGGGTTGATCGAGCTAACAGCTCTCGAGATAAGGAGCCGATGGCTTTACCTTGGACTATATCCGACAACAATTTCGTCAGCAAGAGACTTAGAGCGCTTTTGTTAATAAACTCTGAAGAAGTCAGAAGTTTAACTTTTGGTCAATCGTGATTCCTATTTGAGCGCTGGTTGTGTATATATATTTTGTTCACCAGTAGTAATCATCATTGGCGTTTTCGTTTTCCATTTTGTGATTAGAACTACCTCAGTTTTAGGCTTTGCCAACGCGAGATCAGCATCTTCAAGCTAGGATCTGTCTTCCTGAATTGCCTCCTTTGTGGAAATCTCGATACTCTGTTGTATGTATGACACGATAGTGGCTCCGATATCATCTACGAAGCTAATAACGGTGTGATGTTAATACTCCATCGTATATAAATATCCACAAGAGAGGACTAGGGATCGATCCTTGTGGAACCGCATAGGTTGTCGGGTAGATTTTAGATTCATCGTCCGAATTAAAGTTAAGCCTCTCCCGGAGGAAGTCTCTGACTAAACGCACCAACTATTTAGTTAATTTAGCTTAAGCCTCTATCTTGCAGAATTAAAGGCACTCTACATATCAAGAGTATTTATCGTGGAAGATTTATTGGTCCCAACTTTTTCGCAATTTTTATTTCCGTATTGATCGCATTGACGGTAGATGCCGCCTCTTGGCATCCGAACTGCTTACCTAAGAAACCATCTCCCTTTCCGTGGTTAGAGTTGAGTGAACTTTGTCGATGTCATTTAATAGGACTGCTATCTGAACCCAGCAAATGTTGTTCTGCCTGCGTATATCCGCTAAAAAATGTTCGATTCTTTAGCTGGCATTTTCGATCATTTTCAGAATTTAATGTCTCATCAATTACAACTGATTCAATGGTGTATTGTAGGGTAATGTAGGGGCAAGTTACAACAAGGTGGATAGCACCAAACTATTTTCCATTGAGAACCACATGCATGTTATATACCAGTTTTCATGGCGATCGGTTGAACTGCTTCGGAGTCTAAATGCATGTACATATACACCAAAATCCATTTTTTCTCTATTAGGAGATAAGACAAACGATGGCCCAGAGGTTTATTTGCATCCATAACTTTAGTTGCATCCACTTTGCAGGGCAAACCCCTTCTCTCAGCCATGCTCTAAATGCTTGATAGAACCAATTTGGGCCACTAACACACTTTTTATTTATTTTTTATTTTCAATTTAGTTTCAATTTCAATGGCTAGGGTTTACCCTTGATTGATGATATGACCGCCTGTTCCGGATCTTCACGTGGTTTGGAGTTCGTTTCCTTGTATAACCTCTTGAAGTGTCTAGTTTTATTTCCCGAAATGACTGCTTGCGGTTCTTTTCTCATGCAGTCTTTTCGTTTGTCTAGCAAGGGCGCTTATCTCAGAAATGGTTATATATATCTATCTATGATTTCCTTCAAAGTTTAAAGCTGTGAACCCCTCACCCCCCCCCCCCCCCCCCCCCGCATGTAGTGAGTCACATCTTTCAACGTTCAATTTAATGATGGGGAGAGGTCCCCATACGAGCAAAAGAGCGGTGAAAATTCTTTTTTATCAAATACACAGCGCACAGGGGTATATGAAACGAAGGGCTTAAATTAATGCCTTCCGAGGCAAATGTTAATTTTAACAAAAGGAGAGAGAAAGGGAGAGTACGGGGGTTAGAAATTGGTCACTTATTTATCTGAAAAAAAAAACTTGATGGTGCCCATATATAATGTCTAGACCCATACCCACCATACTGACATTTGCTCAAGTAAAGCAAATAGCACAGCTTTCCAAACGATTTAAATATTCTGGCGAAGCAGGGCAAAATAAATGATCATTAAAGTATGTCCTTGCACTTTGGATCCGTTTATACGAAACTAGTACTGTGAAATAGCGACTGTAGTACCGACAAAAATGTGTTTAGTGATTAGGTGCATGGTAATAGCGCGACAATTTTTTCAGGGGGGGGGGGGGGGTCTAATGAGCAGGTTCACCGAAAAGTGACTATTTTCTGAGAATGACAATAGCGCTAACATAGAAAAGACATCTGTAGCCTGAGCTGATGAGTGATGATGATCCAAAGGCATCATCGTTCAGCATTCGTGGCAGGTCGTTGTTCGTTAGTGAAATTTATTGTTAACAAATTCCTCATTCGATTTTAAGCTTGACCCTGGTATTACTTTTCCTCGAATAATTTTTCAAGGGGTTTCTACTGAGAGAAGGAACCTAGAAAATGTTTCCAAATAATTCTATGAATTAATTCAGAATTATTTAAACATGGAAGGAAAATCTGATTTTAAAATAAATTGCCACATCGTGGAAGGATATACGAAGCGGAATTATTTTTTTCGATTTGATATTTAAATATTATAATTTCTACAGTATGTGAGTATGGGTACATCATTTTGTTTTTAAAAAAGTTTAGAAAAAAATTTTCTTTGATTGGCTGATGAAGAGGACAGTTGGTTCCCGAAATACAGTATTTATAATTTCCAACAAAACAATATGAGCCAAAAAAAGGAAAGATTCTCCTCAAGTTCTTTACTTTGTTTAACCTCAGGCCAACTAATAACATCCAACTTCTCGCACAAGGGCTGATTAGTTTTTACATTCGTTTGCTTGCATCTCGCCCTAAACATAACGCAACGATGAAATTCAGAACAGTTTTCAGGATCCTTGTCGAGATCTTTCATTTGATTCTGCTAAAATTATTTGCGAAAAGAGAATCATTGCCTTCAAAATGTTATTTCGAAGCAAGGAAAGACTCAAATTTCATTTCGGGCTTCGCAATGATTTTTGCCAATAATTGCTTTCCCTTTTCAATTGAACACCATCCAAATCCACCTTTCATATTGCATGGAATTATGAAGTTGTTTTACGTGTAATTGACACTCTCCATTGTTAAATGGCTCCCCTAGGCCTCGGGTTACATAAATTTATTGACAACGTCGTTAGTGTATTGCAGGGTGCCAATAAAAGGTAAGCCCTTGGGTCACTTTATTCCTTTTTGTAAGCTGAAACTTGTTAGATCTTGTGCACCTTTTGTGCCCTGATTGGCTTTCTAATCGTCCCAATAAATCTTGGCTTCCTGATGAGACATTAATTGAGTTTCGATGTCAAATTTACACGTCAATTTCATTGTTTGAAAATTGCTACTCGCCTTGAATGGATGGTCATTGGAACTTGCCGATAAATGGCCCGGAACATTTGCTTCTGTTGAGTGGGTATCTTTTAGATTTGACATAATGGATATAGCTTTCTACTGCATTGGAGCGACAATCTCCCTTCATCATTTATAATAAATGAGAGAAAATAGGAAGCGAACCCAAGCAGACGCATTAATGTGACATCTGTGTTTGCTTGCTTTCTTTCTATTTGATTTCACTGGAATGTCTGATTTTCAGTGTTCATACCCATTTTCAAAAAGTGCAGATCCGACAATATATCGCAATCCAAACGGTTGTTATATTTTGTTGTATGGCGTTATGTGGGAAGAGAAAGTAGGAAAACGAAATCCGGTCTTCTGCACAA
The DNA here is from genome assembly GCF_905115235.1 of Hermetia illucens. NCBI lineage: Eukaryota > Metazoa > Arthropoda > Insecta > Diptera > Stratiomyidae > Hermetia > Hermetia illucens. The sequence continues at coordinate 89,838,148 of NC_051849.1, read as the reverse complement.
ATAAAACAAAATTACATTTACTTGTTCAATGTTGGTTTGCGTGACTAAAGCAATGATTTTTGTACGAAAATAAAATGAGATTCATTAAAGTGAAAGGGGCCATACTTGTATTTAGGTTGAGAGCTTTCTGAATGGTTTTCCTGAAGTTGAACACTAGTGGCAAGAAGTATGTTTTGGTAGGGCAATAGCTGGAAGTGCGTGGATGTTTATGTTTTCTAAATATTGGCTTGGTGTTTGTATATATATATATATGAATATTAACTAGAAAAATTTCGGCCACACAAAGTTCCTTTAACCTTAACCAAATTCGTTGAAACTAGCCTAATTATTTATACCTAAAAGAAGTATCTTTTCATATATATTGTACCATTGAATCAATTGACTGAAAACTCAGTACATATATAAAAAGCATGACCAGAATTTACAGCAAGTCGAACCATCAAGAGGGAATTCGAGATCAGGACTGATTTATGCTCTCCCGGCGGAGTTTAATTAGAAATACTCAAAATACTCAAATACTCAAAAACTATTTCGGTTTGACTAAGAAAAGGACTGGTTCGTACCTCTGCAAATATTGGTGTATGCCATAACATCCTATTTTTGGGAGACACATTTTTTTCTACTTTACTCTTCTGTACTATGCATTGGCAAGAAATTAACTATCTTACCTGTAAGCCGCAAACGGGACCATATTGTCGGCGTATGCTTAATCACCGAGAAATTTGGATGAGATAGCAAATACTTTGTTGAGTGTGGCCTAGTGATCTGTCACATACGTGCCATTAGAGCAATACGCTTCGTCATTGTTAAAATATTTCTGAATTCTTCCTTCCCTGCTAATATCCTGCTACAAGGAAAACAACTAAATATATGTAGTGCCCACACAGCATCATTTCTTTGCTGCATAAAGTCACAAGATGATGATTGCCATTCTCCAGACTGTGGAGCGGACGTTTTGGATACCTCAGGAGATGTGTATCGTGTAGAGAACTCCCCATTCAAGTACAAAATTTCCAAGTATACAGTTTTCCCAAAACCATACTGTTTAGTTATTTGAAAACTCGAATAAAGAGCGTGACACATTAGAGGTGATAAGAACTGTCATGCTTCTTCTGAAAGTCCTTTCGTTTACTAGCTGGTTCCTAAGGCTGGCGGTATTGTCTGTGACTTTTGTAACCCATTTTTTTTAACGAAATAGAAATAGAAACTAAAATTAGTTTTCAAACCTGAGAGCTAAAATTCCGATGTATTCTTCCCCAGTGCTACAGAATATATCATTCACAATAAAAGATTGTAATGTGTCTTCTTACACAACGTTTTGTTTGCCTTCATTTAAATTCTAGACTGTTCATTTTTTTTAATCGACTTAGACTAGGCTGGTGTAGCTTCCTGGCTAAGTGGTTAGGATCATCCGTAGTATCCTGGACTGGGCTGTTTGTTGCAACCCCATGTCTCACGTGCACGCTGAATTCAAAGCTACATAAATTCCGTAAGTACATATTGGAATTATGATGGTTCGTGGGGCTGGCGTTTGTAGACGAAACTCAGTTTAGAATTTTTATTCAAAAGCTAATTAATATTTTTTGCATTCAGTTTAGGCTTTATTTGCATCATCTTCATCTCCAAATGTTTTCACCACTTTAGTCGCATATATAGGTGCAAACCGAGATACAGTACCTCATTCTGTAGTTAGTAATTACACCGTTGATTGAGATTTTAGCGCAGTTTTGTCGCAGGTGATAGTGACCTGATAGCACTTAGTTTCGATCATTGCCTTGAAGGATTCCAACTTTAATGCTTTACTTGCAAGACATGTAGCTTTCACCTTCACTTTGCACTCCAAGAGAAACAATTCCAAAATTTCATGACGTTTCTTTATTTTAGAAATCTCGTGCAACACTTTGGCTTGCGGCACATCTAAAAACACTGCTGAGCAAAACTTTCTATTCTCTAATTCACTCCTTATCCCAGAAATGATCCCGTTAACTTGTTCGATTGTGCCATACTTCCCTGGAAAGTCAAACTGTTGCGGAGAGATTATTTTGTTATTCACTAAATCCGGTGGGATTTTTCAATGTTGAAATTTCTACGAACACCTTTGAGAGGATGGGTAGTATACTTATAGTCCTGTAGGATGTAACTTGCGTTGGTCATTCCCACATTTAAGAGTTCTTGTAACTTCTGAAACCTTCCAAGCATTAGAGAAATAGTCGAGACATAGAATTGCTTTCAATGGGTGAGCCACGTGAGCGATTCCTGGAAGTTCTTTCAACATCTACCCCATTATTAAATCATATCCTGGAGTTTCCTTTGGGTCCACTTATTCTTTAGATATTGTGTAACATGTTTAGTCTACATGAGAAGCTTCTCTTTAGTGTAGTCATATATATTTTAGGAGTCTTGCTCAACTGCATCTGCTGATCTCAGTGGAGATTCGCACTGAGCAGATCTCTTCAGTTTTCTTGTAGCTTTTCACGGGCAAAAGTCAGTTAATGCAGTAGGCGAAAACCGCTCTCTTGTTATCAAATCCCGCCTCACATTTTTAGTAACACCAAAGTCAATCAGTTCCGGAACTTTTCGTCAATCTGATGCCAATAAGTGGGCTGTCCAGATGAGACGATATCAAGTCTAGTGTCTGAGACTAGCATGTCTCACTACTATCTGTAAGCGGCAGGAAACCTGTTCCCCAGTGGCAGTTCAAACTTTGGAGGAGATTAGATTGTAGTGTTGGCTATCTCGCTGGTCCACTCCAGTAATGGGACTGAAGTTACTTGGAAGTTATCTTTGCGATCTGATCAGTATTCCGGTACAACCTCGGGCCTCCCCTTTCACATGCTTAGTGTCATAGAAACAATACTCATTAAATTTGAAAATGGGTTTTGTGAGTGAGATGTTTCGAATATGAGCATTATGTCAATTTCTTTGTCACACTAGATGTGTCGTATTTACAGTTTATGCTGGCTGACGCCGTTTGCTTCTGAGAAGCAAGATGCGGGTCTGATTATGCATAAGTTCTTGCATCATGTTTTACATTGAGACGATAAATCGTTTAAATCAGCCCATCCAGATTATGGGTTTAGGCGCTTGTATTTTCTTTTTGATTTGATTTCAAAATGCTAGCATAGTTCACGCCTTGCCAAGCTATGTTTTCAGAGTCTTCATCTGCAAATGTGCAAGCGGGAAGGCAAAGGAGCAAGGGAGTTTCATTTATTTCGGCACATTGAATTCGTTGTTTCGGTTCAGACCTTTTCTTAATTTCAGCACCCCTGTTATAATTAGCGGTTGCATGCAGATCACCGCAAATTACACAAACGTCAATTCTGGCGCTGCAATGGGTCAGTTCTTTTACGTGGCTCCTTTACGACGATTTTTTAATATAGTAGCTAGTGTAGGTTATCTAGTTCAAGTTCGAGTTCTACTCGATAGAGTGGCTAGAGATTTTTACCGCAGTTTATAAAATTATTCACCGAACCCACCTGAAAATTTTCATCCTTCAAAGCTCCTTTAATTTCTGGCAAATCCACCCCTGAATTGTTTCATTTTAGTACTATTATAATACCCTTGTATCGTACTTTTTACCTCATTTATCAAAGCTGCCTATTACTTTTCTGCAGTTGCCTTCATCGTATGTTGGCCTTTTTGTCTCACTGCTGGAGCCTCTGACGAGTAGGATTACGTGTTAAGCGATTTTACCAATTAATCTTGTGGGATTATCGAAAAGTTCACTGAAGTTTTTTTACCTCAGGTGTACTGGCACCAGCTTTACTTTTGGAGTGTTTTCACCCACTATGAGCAATGCAAATCTATTTTGATTCGGGTTGCCGTTTTTATCACGTTTAGCTGGTTTGAATGTATTTTTCTCAGTGGACAACTCCGGGCTTCTCTTACGTTTAGATACCAAAATGTACCTGTCTAAACCAGTCTCATGGTCGAGTCCTCGTTCGAATTTTCAACACCTTTCAAGCTCATACTGCATGGGTGCATTTGAAATATTTTTTGGTAGTTTGTTCATGATGAGCCTTTGTTGTTCCATCAGAAGATTTTTTCAAAAACTCTTGCACGGTCTAAATATGCAATTGTTCCAGACTGCCAATTAAGCACTTTTTTTGGTTTCGTGAACATCCGAGACTAGACCATTTTAATGGAGCCATACCGTGATGCAGAACTGACGGACTAAGCTACACAAGACTCGCTGGGTATGATGCCCAGACTTTGTAGCCGTCACTAATATTGCTGAATTGAATTTCACTCGTCACAAGCAGGTTTTTGTTAGTTTTTCAATTGTGTGTTTTTCACGGTAACACTTTCCCGCGTAAAATGTGTGATACAATTCATTTTAATCGCAATAGAAAAATCCATTGTCTTTCCTAATTGTTTTGATTTGCACTTTTAATCGACCAAAATTAATTTCTATTATTGAAAACGGCAATGATGCATCCTTTCGTGTTAACCTATTGATTTAATCCCTTAACCCAAATTGATGTTGATGTTGAGATTTCGTGTGAATGGAGCGAACGAACGAACGAAGCACTCTACACCTACTTGCTCTCATGGTAAGATTTTCGATCATTCGATACCTGCCTCTCTATTATTAATTTTGACATTTCTTAAGACTTTTTGGAAAATAAAATTTTATCAAAATCAGTTTACTGTCTTTTCTCCCTTTGGGTCCGTCTTTCTGTCTAGTCTCCATAGCTTTTCTGCAGTGTAGGTTGAATCAATCCGAAACACGAAAAACATTCCTGGAGATCCACATCACACCATTCCTAGAGGTGTGCCTCTCTAGGGAAGTTTCTCACCGAATGCTTTTGCCGACCAACTATTTTCTTCTTGACTGCTTTATGGTCACTGTGTTACTAGCAAGCCGGGAAATATTACGTACCATCGCGGCGCTATAAAAAGTCTGATCTTCTACTAATCTGACGGCGCTTTTCAAAGATGTTCACATCACCTTTATGGGCCTGCTCAAAAGCTCCCTAAACTGTGCCGCTTTGAATTGGTGCCTCTTCTTTCTCCATCTTAGGCATAAAAGTCACCACCAATCATCATCCCCTTACATCCATCCATCCATCCATCCCCTAACAGATCTTCAGAATGACACAATATGGGGCTTGATGGGATGAAGCAGCATTTTCTGCATTTGCAGTTAAAGTCTTTCAAAATGTCGGGTATAAGCCACTCGCAGAAATATACCTATTATCCCAATTGGGGTCCCTATTTTACATTTTGGCAATATGGCATTTTTCCCGACTTTATGTGCATCGGTCGGTCGGATCAATGCTGCTGTTACTCGGCTGTTACTTTGGGAAATGTTCAAATATAAACCATTTAAACCACCTCTTCATTGAGATCAATTCTCATATATAGCGGACAAAAAATTTCTGGAAAGGTTCCCACGTATCCGATGAATGGCATCGTTATAAGTAGAGCTTTCTGGGAGTTTCCATTCAATACGGGGTGTTACTTTTCTTTCTTAGTTTAAATGTTCCGAAAGGATGGGGTGGGCTGGAATAGGCTAGGAGGTAAATATTTAAATCAATAGCCCAATCCCGAAACTATATTCCAAAATCTACTTAAATAAATCTAATAATAATATATATAGCGATGGCTTGATACGTTGGATGGGGATTTTAAAGCCTCGAGATTGCATTCAGATCAGGTATTTGCTAGGGCCAAATGGCGAAATCGATCACGACGAGCAGACCACGCGTGTGAACGGGACAAAGGCTGAAGAAAAAGAAGAAGATGTAATAATATTTGGTAAAATTTCTTTAAGTGTCCCTCAAGTTCACTTTAGGGGTATCAAATTTTCCTGGAAAGTTTGGTTGAAAGGCTACTATTATTACCAAAGTAAGTTCAAGTTGACTCTTTTGCATAACTTTACTGCATCCTGAGGTATCATATGTTAAATGTTAGAACGTGTCCACACTGTAACCTGACAACAACAAAACAAGGGACATCGCTTGAACTTAACGGCAGATCAATGCGCGAGCTAAATCGCGAAATAAAAGACAAAGAAAAGGAAAATAACGGCTTTACTGCACGCCCTACCGTTCGGGTTTTCTCTCTGCCATGGTTTCCACAAGCCATTTTATTTGAGGATACCCCCACGTTGGACGCCATTTGTAACGACAGAAGTGATGGTATGAAGACCATCATTATTGGTCAGAGACGACCAAGAAGCGAGAGCTATGTCAAGAACATAAAAAAATTGGCGAAAAATGACACATGAAGTATTAAAGTGTTCAAAGGACTTGCTCCCATTCCCGAACTGGACTACCATAGAAGCAAGCGAGCGCGTGTCCATGGCACATTTCGATGGAGCTTCAATTTTTTTTAGATTCTTGGAATAGCTCTCCCTTCTTGGTCGTCTCCGGCGACTGAGGTTGTTTTTCTGACCACCGCCTATTCGTATTATGGTGTAACATTGTTTCTAAGAAAAGTTACGCAACACAGTTCACTTTCCTAGAAAACGATGAGTTTCCCCTCAAACAATCGCTTCGACTTGCACTGAGTGACCATTCGTGTCTTCTCATTTTGACTGATTCATTGTTGGTACATAGAGCAACTAATGAGACGTAGAGCAACCTCTATCAGTTGAGGAAATCATTTTAAGTTGCGAACATTCTGTCGTTGGCGTTAACTTTCAACAAATAGCTACGGACGGAAAATAGAAGTGGAAATAGTGGCGATAAGAAAACAATAAAAGAGGTAGTGTTTACTATTTGCTTGCAATATCTTATTTAATCTCCTTTTTTCTGCTTACCCCCAGAAACCGTTCTATTTGCTGTAGTGTGTCGAGATTAATTCAGCCCATACAGATTTGCTTCCAAATATAAGCTCATTTTATTCATCCTTGCAATTGCGGTTTCGCTTTATTTCACCTTACATACTGGAAGTTTAATATAGAGGTCACTGTAAATTCCCTATTAAAACTATTGAAGCTTCATTTTGCCTTTCCGGACTCCTTCCTGGGAAATTTGATTCCACTTGAACTTTACTCTTTTCCGTATTCTGTATAAGCATTTTATTTTTATTCAAGAGGCAAATTGCAAACTTTTTACATAAATGGGAAAAGGATACCGTCGACCCCTATAACAGGTTTCCGCTTTTGAATTGGCTTGAAATGATTTGCGAAAGGGTTTGGGGTAGAGAAAATGCCAATCAACGTCAATATTCCTTTCATTTAACCGACTCAAATTTAGTGTATGATGGCGATAGTTTTCAACTACATTGTGCATGGGCACATATAATGCATAAAAGTCTTTCCTGCATGTGGCAAGGTTACGAAGAGATATCGTAAATTTAGATTGGATATTTAATGTCAGATTTTTTCTGGTATCCTTCATAGCCAAAATAACTATTTCCAACCAAATTACTATTTATACTAAATTGAAATTAATGAGAAAGTGCTTGTCAAATTCTCCGAAGAAATTCCTTTATGGTTAAATCACAACTGCTATTGCCTGAAAATGGAATGTCTTTTCTGGTGAATACCATAATAAAGGAAAACGATTTCGTGAGTGTCACCATTTAAAGCGCTTCCTTTGTATGAACTGAATGAAGCTAATTGATTGCATGGTTACCTTGCTGGGTGTAGTAATACGCTCACACATTACAACTTTTTTCCATGATTTCATGTACGACTCATTTTTGTGTAAACACAAAACCTTATTAAAATCGGTTTACTGTCTGTCTGTCTGTCTGTCTGTCTGTCTGTCCGTCACACGCATTTTTCTCGGAGACGGTTATAGCGATTGGCACCAAATTTGGTAGAAAGGTGGGAACTGTGAACGCTCATGCATACAGTGAATTACATCCTTTTACGTCGAATTTAAGGGGGGTGCCCATACATGCAAAAGGGGGGTGTAAAATTTTTTTTCATCAAATATAGTCATGTGGAGCATCAAATTAAAGGTCTCGATTAGTACCTTTCAAAGCCGGTCTTAGTTTTGACATTCGTTGGAAGGGTGGGGAGCGCGGGGGGTTGAAAGTGATCACTTCTTTAAGGGGGCCATTCTCAGAAACTACCAAACCGAAAAATCTGAAAAAAATCAGGAGGCTGCTACTATATGGTGCCTGGGCTCCGAAAAACCTTCCATGCCGATATCTGTTTAAATAAAGTTAATAATAATATATTACTACAATTTTTTGTAATTGGTTAGAAACCCCCTTTAAGTTCATCCTAGTACCATGGAATTTTGCAGAGATATAGGCTATAATATAGAGCATGATCTTACCAAGTGGTGGAAATCGCACTATTACTGACAAAGTTATAATACGTCAAAGTTGATGGTTCTTTGCAAATTCAAGACTGTGAATGGCAATATCACCCGAAAGTGGATACCGTCACATAATATATGGATATATTACGTGCTACGTACTAAGAAATACACAAAACCTTTCGTACCTGAAGCGTCCAGCTTCCGGTTTCCCGACTTGTTTATAACAATGAATGACAACCTTTCTGCACCAATAGCCAGTACCGAATTATGATGTGTATCAGTAGCAGTAAGAGTCAATCAGGTAGTATGTGAATGATTGAATATGCGTAGGGATGATCTGGGCCGTCTTATATTAGTTAGTTCCAATCCAGAATTACCTAAGCGATTTTCTAACTTTTCGTCGGGTTTCACCAGTAAATTCACTATATTAAGCTGTCTTCCTTCAACTTGCAAAGAGCGTACAATTCTAAATTTCAGTTTATTTCCTTAGTCATATCTCTATTAGAGAATCTTCACATTTTTAACGTTTTGGGGAGGCAATTGCGCACATAACGTCACAATAAATTACCAATATGTGTAGTATCGTGATATGAATTCATTCCCGACTGAGGCAAAATTATCCTTCAAGGACTCAGCTGCTACAACATATGATAAACATGTCGAGCACACAAATGGTATTGAGAGCTTTTTTCTCCTTATAAGTGGTGTTCGAAATACAAGGAGCATGACATTCTTCAGAACCGCCGGTCTGTCCTCGCTGCTCACACCCTATTACTTAATAAGCTCACAATCCAGTCAGCTGGAGTTATAAGCATTTGGAGATGAATGGCATTATGTTCTCACCTCCAGAAAACATATGAAAGCTTTTTTATATAGCGGAATATGGGGTGAGTTGTTGAGTAGTGGGAGTTAAACTGTATTCTTACCTCGAGGTTCATGTTTCGGGGATGCCAAATATGATTGCGACCGGATTGAATCGTGCAATAAATGGTGTAAAAATATGTAAAGTTGAATTCGGAAAGAATGACCCTAGTAATGAGCGGTTAGGTATTTTGGATTTCTGTGAATATTCGATTCCACGAATTGAGCTTAGACAGTCGGAATATTGAAAGCTGGACCCTTCGGGTATATAGGTTTTGTGTTCATTTATTGTGTGAGAAATTTCCTATGCACATTTTTGCATCAGCATCTTACTAAAAAATCAAAAAATCAAATTCCTTGATATATTTTCAAACTCAAACTCCGGCGTTCACGTGAGCAGTGGCGACCTACAGCTATAATGCTCCTCTATTACGATGATGATGAAACGTCAACACAAATATCCTATTAACATTTATTTATGATAATTAAAATTATTAAAAAACAAAAAACCAATCAGAATACACAATTACTTTGCCATATTTTTGTTAGTATTATACATAATATTTGCAAAATCGCCATTGCATATGAGTTCACTTTATGTCATGATGACGAGGACACGTCTTGGATTACAATAAGTTGATGCACAATACAAAATTTCGATCCCCCATAACTTCGTTAATAATAGTTGGATTTCCTTCAAACTTTCTAACGTTGTGCTCTATATTATTACATTTAATGCCAGATTTTGCAATTCTAATATGAACTAACGAGCGTCTTCAGGTAAATTTCAAAAATATGGTAATATGCTATTATTAACCTTATTTGAGTAAATATCTTAATGGGATATATTTTAAGGCCTAGATTTCATAATAATAATAATAATAATCGTTGGCGCAACAATCCATATTGGATCAGGGCCTTGAAGTGTGTTAGAGCACTTCATTCAAGACCGTAACGGTACACTAGGAGGCAATGTGGTCAGCATTGCGCTCGCCCGAGATTATTACCCTGATTTGACTCAGGTACTCATTCACAGCTGAGTCGACTGGTATCCGACGTCAAATCACGATGCAAATTCCACTGCCACCAGTGAGATTTGAACCGCGACCTTCCGTATGACAACCTAGTGCTCTAACCACTGAGCTATCCGGACACTCTAGATTTCATATAGATGCACTATTGTGTGTTTTTTCAGTTTTTGGTTGGTGGTTGGTGGGTTGGTGGGTAGGCTCCGAGAAGGACCCTTGTTACAATTTTCAATGCTAACACTCCCCTGTGTTCAACCCAGTATTAGAAATAAGATCAGTTTCGAAAAGTACTAATCGAGCCAATTCATTTAATATGCTACACGACTATATTCTGTGAACAAATATTGTCCATTCTCCTTTCGTATGTATGGGGGTGCGGACTCATAGAACACATATTGTCACTGAGGTTTGTGACAATATCTTTGTTCCCAAGTAGATCGGGTGTCACAAACGGACAGATAGATATTAAATCCATTGTTGTTTTACACAAAACCTTAAAAATCATTCATACTAAGGCAATGGGAAGTTATTTGTAAGTCCTTCTCCTTGTATAGATACATAGACCAACGCCAGAGTAAAACACGGACTTTCACAAATCATTTTGCTTATAAACGCACTTCTATGATCTAAAGTGCATGACGAAGGCCAATATATGGGCAATATTTTTTTAATTCAGAATCAGTAATGGAATCGATGAGAAAGCAAGGATATCACTACTGTTGCTTGGTCACCCACGGCGAAACACACGAAATTATCTAAACCTAGCAGGTTGCATTGCATGCGTTCCTCGGGAGTACTCTCTTTGTCCCTTGGGAGATTTGAGAATGCGCTATTATTTTTACCAAATTTCGACATCAAAGCTAACGAAAAAGCGTATTGAGCAAAACTCCCATGATCGGTAGGTTATTAATTCGTATACATTCGTCTACACACTGTTTCTCTTATCATAATGACTTTTAACATTCTAAAAATAACTCATGACGTCCTCGCATACTCTATTCTTCTCTCAGGTGCTTCCATTTTGCACAAGTGCCAGACACTATTCCTAAACTTGTATGAGTGTTTTGTCACTCTCCTTACAGAACTTACAGACATCATCCACATCCCCAGCTTCCCTATGTTAAAATCAAGTCGGTAATGTAAAAATCCTTACTGCGATCCAATGCCTCATCTTTGTAGGGTTTAAACGTATCCCCTCATGAGTACCCTAGACTGTTCGATTGCTGGTAAGTACGCCTAGTAGAAGCAGTAGAAGCGTTCGTTTTTATTCCTTAGCGTCATAGCCATGGACTCCTTTCTGGTTTCACAAAACAGTTCTGTTTCTTTCGTGGCCAATTTATCTGCTGCGTCTTTGGCTTCTAGCCCAACATGGCTTATAACCCAGAGTATCGAAGCCCAACTCATTTAGGCATTAAGGCAGTGTAGAAGTGTTCTATTTAAACCTTAGTGCTTTGGTAGGTGCTTGGTTGTTGTTCAGGATCGCAATTTTCTGACTGCTGAAATTGAGATAGGCACACCTGTCTGTACGCCTAAACTGTGCTAGTGTACTCACCCATTGGTTTAAAGTACGTTTTTCGAACCGATGAACCCTGATCCCTTTCTCTCCGCCATAACGGGGCACGGCAGTGTTCCAGGTAATCAGGTACTGATTCGCCCTGTTGCTCCATTATGTTTTAAATTTCTTGCCGAAATAAAACCACATTGTCATGGTAACCGTTGGTATCAATAATTCAGCCTAGAATATTCAGCTTCCTTCGATTTAGGCAGGTACTCGCTAATGCTCCTGGACATTCTGAAGATTGATCTCCTTACCTAGCTATATGAAGATGGAGAAGAGACGACCTCGGAAAGAGCTCCAAGGATGCCTTTGGAGATATCCTCATTGCCCTAGTGATACAGCCCTTGAAGCCTGTATAATTTCTTGGTTGTTGTGTCTAGCTCGATTCTGTATATCTTCCGAGTATATGGCCCCATAGGTACATAGGCGTTACTATTGCAGTGTATATGAAACGTAATATTTTTGAGGTATAGTAAATCCCTATTTCTTTTCATCTTTAGGCCTATGATTTATCAAAACCGTAGTGCTTTTCGACATATGCTCCGAACATGCGTCTTCAAGAGTAGTTTTTGATCTAGTGTAATTTCTAAATATTTGATCTCTGTTTTTCCATTTAACCTCTATGACAAATAGACTCTCTCATTATTACTGCTAATGCGAAACTATCATTGTAAAGTTTCGATTGTAATATGGGAATTACAAAATTTTGCAAATGCAAAATGTAAAGAATTTTTTATTAATTCAATAGTCAATTCTAATGGACAATCTTGTTGTTATGTATGAATATACTCGAATGCATCGTAGGTATCAATCGCAAATTCTATTTTTCCAGAACCCAACCATTATTTATGATGAATGCTATGAGGAAATATGTTCGAACCACATATTGCAGCTGGAAGAGCCAGGGAATCCCATCAAAATGAGCATAAACTTTTTTATCATTTACTAAGTTACAAGAAGTCAAGAGGGTTAATTCCTACAGGAATTTGTATGGTTGCCGTTAGCCACACACACACACTTTAAGTGTGACCTATTCATTTCCGCTTCCTACTTATAATCAACCCGCGAAATTTTTTCAGGTCAGGGTGAACGGATAATATGGAGGAAACTTGGTGTTCAAAAACTCTCTCTCTCTCTCGTCTTTTAAAGACACCTTCTATGTGTTACTCCTCTATAACCGCACAGAGAAATCACTCGTGCTGAGCAGCCTCAGCTTAATATTGATGTTGAGGAATCTTTACTCGCAGATTTCAGTTAAAACAGCGAAGGCCTTGTTAATTTGTGGAGCGACATCAGAAATGGTCAATTGAAGGCCTTCAGTCATTCTTCTGTATCGCATATTACTATAGCTAGCCCTTGCATCCACAAGAAATGCAACGTCCTCAGATCCTATATCTTAACCTGTACTTCACTCCGGATGTAAACAACTGTTAATATTCCTTGTCGGGGCTATTGAAAGACCACCTGCAGATTCTTTCTTGGTAGTAAAATTTAAATTATTTATGGCGACTTCTACTTCTCTAACCAGCACAATAACAAATTTCCACTCCCTGACATTTTCGACTCAGTGGAAATAAGAGCCTTCATTCGCTTAGACTCGGTCGATCCACTCCCAAATATTCGCAGTCAGTCCGATCTTATTGAGAGAGCCAGAGAAAGAATATTTACATTTCAAGTAGTATCCATTCCAACCTCCTCTTCCTTCCTTCCAACCTCCTTCACGTGAAACGCCTACATAACTTGGGCTTTTTCATTGGTTTTGTTTTTTTAATGCATGTTTTTAACTGCTTCCGCTAAGTCGGTAATAACAATGGTAGTTTGGTAGTTTGATGTGCAAAATGGACATTTGGATTCACTATTTCCGACAGCAAGGGTGGAGCTATTTCAGTAAATGCAGCTATTGAAGTCAAGTATCTTTGCTAGCTGAAGTCGGAAAGTGGGTCAAATGTGATATACAGACCTGAAGCATTGGAGGCTTGAACCGGATGAAAAATTGCAAAACCATTCATTAATTCAGGATAATCGAATTACGGAAGGTTCCGAAGTCAGCCAATAAGGAAGGAAGTAAAATCGCGGCTTGGGAACCGGTGGAGATAAGGTTCGGGGAATCCGCCGAGGGAAAAAGGATTCACAATGGATCACAACCTCATCCAATGTGAAATAGGAATGAAGGGCGGACTATGAGGTCTCGCTCCAGTCACGGCGTCTTTTAATCTAACTTCACGAGATTCCCTCTTTTGTGTCAAAAGACTTCATATAGCCGTTAAAGCGCTGAGTATAATTCATGTGCACGTGTCTAATATTTCAAAATTTTTTTCCTGAATCAATAATAATGTAAAAAAAAAAATTTGAACAAGCGATCAAATTTGAAATTCAAAACGACCCACGTCTATTGAATTACATTTCAAAACGAATACTGGTAAGGAATAAACAAAGCACCGAATTCCTTGTTCAGTCAAAGTCCCGTTACTGCCAGGGAACATCCCTACTACGTTTCTAGTGGTAATGCCTGATCGGGTTCCTCCGTTCCTTGCTAGCTTTGTTACCTCTTTTGCGAATTTACTTTTGTTTTGGAAGCTAATCCTTCTTTGGGTTTTGTTGAAAACTCACTTCCTCTCGTATCATCGTATCAGCTCTGAAAATTTTAAATCAAAATTCAAAATAATTTTGAAATTGTAGCCATCCGTGACTTGCGCATCGAGTTGCGTGCCGATTGTCCGCGCATAAAATCGCGGCATTGCACATAGTCTTCAAGTTTCTACATTGAAATTCATACAATTATTATAAATGCCACTAAGATTGCACATACCGCGGGCTTAAATTTATTTTTTATGAATGGAAGCTACGGAAACAATGCAAGTGACATTAATAATTAGCACTTGCAACGCATATAGTGCCTTCCGCAGTTCTTAAAACGAATTTATTCAAATTAATTACATTCAGCAATAACTGTCGGATACGAAAGACGCCGGCATATTGCAAATGACACAACAAACTATTATCCGCAAAAGTACAATTTTCAGGACTTCTTTGCGTGCCCCATTGCGCATCGGACTTGTTATGTATTGTTTCATACAAGTCCATGTCATCAACTTTATTTGGCAGCTCTCTCACTCCACTCCCCTCCTACGGCCTTTATTGTTTTATGCTTATCTGGATAATTTTTCATTTGAAAGGGAAATTTTCGTTCGTCCTCTTTAACAGCTGTCCGAAGTTTTCCTCTTTTTCCTTAGATCGAGAACATTTTTGCTATTAGACGCTTGGAAAACATCATCTGCATAAAGTAGTGTATAGGGCGTTGGACGTTGGATGTCCCGTGTGACAGTGTCCATAATAGGAAGAAAGAGGAGTGGTGAGAGGGCGCTTCCTTGATGAACACCGGGAGTTACCCGAAACGATTTTGATTTTGGTAATTACGTGTTGTCATAGAGCATACCAGAAGAGTTCGTGTGGCACACAGTCAAACACTTTCTCCCGTTTCAGAGATGCAATGTTAAGATGGCGATGCTTTTCACGGTGTTTCTCCGTGAGTAACCACGCAGCGTGTATTACGTCAGTAGTTCCGCAGTTCTTGACGAATTCCGCATGATTCGCGGTTATTTAAACGATTTCGCGAATGCGTTTGTTAAGAAAGCGTTAAAAAATCTGAATGATATGGTAGAGCAACTGCAATATTGACTTTTATCTTAAAATTACTTATCCAGCAACATATAATCACGTTTGGGGTTGAGGTTTTCTACAATACCATCCAATTGTAGCTGAACTTTTGAAGTATTAGTTTTACTTTTTGGTGTTATTGTGAATACCTAACGATATTTTTAAGTGCTTTGCATCTGTGTTTTCTCCGTATTCAGTTTTGTAGCAAAGACGTATCTATATTTACCTTAAAGACTTCGCAAATGTAGAGCGAACATATTATTATCTTCTTAGGTGGGCATAAAGTTTTTCAAAAGCTTCAGGTTCTAATGATGCTAGCTAACTTTTTCTGTACAATGGCGGCGCTGTATCACCAAATATTTCGCACCGTTACCTCTGAGGGGTTTAACATGAGTTCATGCTATTTAGGTCACCGTAAGACACGAATTGATGTTGTGACCACAATCCGAACCCTGCTATGACAAACAACAACGGCGCCAGTCGATATTTGGGACATGGCTCAGGATTTATACTGGTGGATGTAAGACCTACCTAAGTCTCTGTCGAGCTAAGGAGTTCGATGCGCGAGCAGTATAGCACAACCTCGGGCTTGAGGCCCGCCATGTGGACATAACCACAACCCATATGAAACTCCTACGAGGGAGCAAGGGGAGAACCCATGGTCCAGGAATTCTCCTGAGACAACTCAGAGAACTACTTTCTATGGTAACAAGTATCTCCTGATGAGACTTCATGGTCAAAGTAACTTCCGATCAGTCAACGTGCAGACTCGCGTCTGATCGCCCAAGGCCTCGAAGAATTCGCTACTGCATTGCTACCAAGTCAATATAGATCCAGCGTTTTTCGGTATCGCCACCTCATGGAGGACTACAGTATTGCTTCCCTGTCCGCCTCTTCGTTACCTTAGGACATCATGTATTTCGCACAATAATATGTATCAAAGAAGATATCGCGAGAGTTAATCTTGAAGTGAACGAGAATATCAACTATATATGCATGACGTCATTTCGCCATATTTCCGCAGAATCAAAAACAATTTGAACTGAGGCTGAATCTTAAATCTGTCTAAGAATTAGTGTTTACCTCCACAGTTGCTTACATTTCCTAGTTTGTTTTACGTAGACCGAATGTCAATCGACACTTTGAAAGCACTTGCAGCCACTTTTATGAGCCGGGCGTACTTGCACTTTACTTCGCACCTCAGTATTGTTAACATCGCCCGCAATCTTCTCTAAAGCTGACTGAAAACTGAAAGAAGTTCGTTAAATGAAAGCCTCACAAATTAACAGATAGGTTTAATTATTTCTGATTAACCTATGGGAGGCACAATACCGCGAATCACCAAATTTTTCATTGTACTTTCAATACGCTAATCCACTTTCAAAAGTCATTCTTTTCATATGTTTATCCTTTTTAAATAAAAATATATCTGTTTATGCCAGTAACTGCCTTCTAAATATATTCAAATGTCATTTGCTTGGTTTTAGTTTAATTGGAATATAATGGCAACATCTGGAGTGCGGCGGGTTAATTGATTCAATTAAATTTAAAACGCGTCAAGCTAAGCTTTTTACAAGGTATCAGATTATCCCGTGTTGACGCTTTGGCTCAGTACGTCACCGATTTGAATCGAATTTATGCTAACGAGCGCTGCATTTTCTTGGAAATGATAATGATGAATGCGACTGCATTTCAGAAGCCGAAAGGTTGCCAAAGAGTTTCCAAATCTCATCTTGGCAGCAAGTTATTGTTTCTTTTGTAACCACTCCACGTGGTTTTGGACTCTGTTTTTATCCATTTGTGTCCGTTTTTTTTTGCGTATCTTATCCGACCGGAGGAATGGCATCTCAACAGGATTTTCCCAAGCCGCAATGATTTCAACTCACCGCCAATGTCCCCGCAAGAGGAAGGCCCACAGGAATTTGAAAGTGAACGATTATTGCCAGTCCAGTAAACTTGAGTCGTTAGAATCATGAGTGGGTCAGTAGAGAAGGAAAAGCTCTGCAAGTCGCCCCCGCTTTTTCCGTGCAAATTTCGGGGGATGATGCAAAATGCTGAATACGTTGTGATGTGCACGAGTGAAGTTCAGGGAGACCAGGCTGTCAGATGAGTGGGGTAGACAGAGTTGATGAATTGGGGGACGGCACGGAAGTGTGGAGTTACTAACGGGTGGCCTGGCGAAAAGCTTTTCGCATAGTACATGACGGGAAGGAAAGGCATAACACAGAATAGCGGGTGGCTTCACCTGCTCGGGTTCTTCGGATAGGATCGTCTCTAGTGTTCGTTTTCGTCTGTATCGGTCAGTTGTATTCTGGTATCATGGCAGCGTTTTCTACCGCCGAGCGAAGCATCGGGTGCCGCTTGAGCGAGGGTGGAGTATCGAAAATGTGATTATCCTTTGTGAGGCCAGTGAACAAAATTAAATCAAGAAATAGACCAAGAAAAAACGGGCAAATAAATCGAAGGATGGTGGAGTTCTAGGCACACAAATCCTAATTAGCGTTTAGGTGTTTGTAGTTAGTTTCATTCGTTTTTCCTCGCGATGACGTCGGCGAGCGGTTTTCTGAGATCCTTATTTTTCGCCGTGGTCCCTTCTTTGCCCGCGGCAGTCAGTGTATTTGTGTGCTGGAAACGAGCAGAAAAATTGTTGTTAAAATTGTAACCCTAAAGCGGTTGAAGTGTATTATGGTTATGTGAATTGCAGTTTTATTTAAAACTTGGGATTAAGTGTAATAACTTAGTTGATTTGTTTAGGAAATATCAGCGTAAGAGTCAGGTGCAAAGTGCTTTGTATAACCCCCGTCTTTGTTGCCTGTAATAGTACCTAATAAAAGGAATCTTAATTTGCATATGCAATGGTATTTCATATACGTATGTGTTCTGCTTATGTTTCCAATCTCACTTCACATCGCTACATCGTTGTGCATTTCTTAAAGAATGTATTACAAGGATATGAGCACATCAGCGGGCACCCTGATTAGAGTGTTTATTGTGAAGCTCCTCCAACCCATTCCTAAGTGAAGTGAGCCTTTTTGTTAAGAAGGAGTTGTCGTCATTAAGGAACAGTTCCATGGCATTGTTGTTAAACAGTTTTCGAGTGGTTTTCATATTTATTAAAAAGTGAAGTGAGCGAATATTGCAGTCAGTAAAATCAATAGAGAAGAAGACAAACCCTGGCCCTTTATAAGAAAGTTACGACAAATCAGGTGGAGTTCACGTGTCTATATGATATTTACACATGATGATTCTCCTTTTGCTTGAGACGTGGTGTTGAACTCTCACGTTGAAATGCAATGACCTCGTGTAAACGGGTAAACGTTTCGATTCATCCGCCTCATGCATTTTCGAAATCTGTCAGTTGACTGTTTGTATAATCAGCGAACAGTTTGACCTCTATTTTACGGTATCACCCTCCGAAAAGGAAGCAATATGTAACGAAGCCTTTGACGATCCTGTTGTTCCTAGAGTATGTAATATTAGTATTGTTGTTGTTCGATTTTGTCTCGAATATGTGTCTAATGATTCAAGTGAAAAATGTCCGACTCTGATATTCACACCAATTCATGCATTGAATTATCTGAAATTCGAAAACTCGACAATCTCCTGACGCAGTGCGAGACGAGTAGTTGTGAAAATATTTGCATCGAATGCTGCGAAAGCTTGAGCGCCTCGTACGCCGATATCGACAACCTGGCTCGCAATAAGGTTCCACCTGGGTCGGTACGTTGTAATCAGAACGCAAACGCTACGTTATCGGGTAATACGGCCTCCAACCTGCTCGCGAAGTTATCAACAAAGTTGAATCGCAGCCTTGACAAACACACGGATGTCATGGAAACGCACTTGGTGAATACCAAATCAGCAGGGGATGAAAGTGGTGGAAGTAGTAATGTTGGGAGCAAATGTAACAGCCTTAATGGTAGTGGCAATGAGATATCTAAGAAAAAAGGTTTCGAATCCAAACGTTACTTCAGTCTAGACAAGGATCGTTCCGACAAGGATAAGAAAACCGGTGATCGTCTCGGTAATCACAGTAACGATAACAAGCTTCTGGGAGGATCTGAAAATATCCTCTCTAACACCCGTAAGCACTGTTCTTTCGATCGTTCGGTAATTGTTGCGACTCCTGCCGTCGAGGAGGTTCCGCCGGGTTGTGAAACCATTCGTACGAAGCTCCGCAAGTGTTCGGTGAAATCAACCTCGATTTGCATTTGTGATAATTGCGCGAAACCGGGCGGCAATCTGATATGCATTCGATCGCCGGGAACGACTACTACCGGAGCAAAAAAATCACGTGATTCTAAATCAACAAAGTCAAGCCAGAATAGTTTGAAGGACAACTTCAAAAGCGGCAAAAGTAGTCTTTACGACATTTCAGATAAAGATTCAACCCACGAGAGTTTAAGGTCGAAATTTTCACCGCAAGCTCTAGCCCGCAAGATTTCAGGTAGAACGACACACGATCATGATCACGACATTGCCGATAAGGAGGCGCTTCTAGGACACAGAATCGAAGGATTCCATCATGAGAAGAAATTGCCGGAGCCAGTCGAAACTGTACGTGTTACTTAATTTGC
This sequence comes from Hermetia illucens, assembly GCF_905115235.1. Taxonomy (NCBI): domain Eukaryota; kingdom Metazoa; phylum Arthropoda; class Insecta; order Diptera; family Stratiomyidae; genus Hermetia; species Hermetia illucens. The sequence continues at coordinate 89,818,242 of NC_051849.1, read as the reverse complement.
TATATTTTGCTTTATTTCACTAATATCTTTCTTGGCAAGCTAGTGTAATTATTGGGTTAGCTGCAAATTTCTATTGACTTATCTGGTATTTTATATAGGTTTTGAACCTGAAGTCAATACTTATTTGGCGTAGATATCATTCTTATGAAAGTTGGCAATCATATTGAATATTGCTTATGTTCCACTAAATAACTACTAAGGGAAAGTTGGATGATTACCAATAATTGTATATTGATGAGAAAGCTTCGTGAAAGATAGTACAGTGAAATAATGTTTTCACAGCCAAGTTCGAATCGAGCACCTACATATGTATATTAATTTGCTTGCGCCTTTTTCTCCAGTGAGAGCGACGTGCAAGTTGATATATTATTAAAACCTGACCTATTACTGTTTCGACTGTGCATAACTAAATACATTAATGAGGATTAAATTTTCATAAGGGTGGTGGGAAAATTCTCCAAAAAGAAATCAAGTCAAACCGAATCACAATTGTCGAAGAGTAGTGCCTTGTTGCTTCGATTCAACGTCAACTCTATCCTCCCTGATTTCCATTCTGGATTTTCCATTGCAATTTCTTCAATAAATTTAGCGCAGTAGATACATAGTACGGATCCTTATAGAAATTCACCTGGGTACATTTAGATTTGGCGAAGGTTAGTACTCTCATGTGTGGGAATTGAACTTGCGCTTTACAAAACTTTTGCTGTCTTGTAACAGGTGCTTGATTATTTGCATTTTACAATGTCATTGATGCTTCTTAAGCTACTGCTTAACTACGAAAGAATTTTGGATAATTCCTTGGTGCATATATGCCTGCATATATTCAGCAGTTATAAAGTAAAACAGATGTAAATACGATTTAAGATTTCTTTAATTATTCTTAGTATTTATCCTGAAATATTTCGAATGTAATAAACAACAATATCAAAGTTTTATATCTAAATTATACCAATATACTAGACAGCTAACGGAGTTGTCTAGAAAAGTTGGTCCACTCGTTAAAATAATGAAGGTTTACTTTCCCTTATGTCTAGAAATAACTTCTCACCTTCCTTTGATCCAAACCTTTTATCACAACAACAGTAATATCAAAGTATACACACATACATATATCCAATATTATATGTACATTTTTACGAAGTTTATAGTCTAATCTGAACTGTTAACTAATTTTTTCGTACTTTTAAACCACTAACCGTTTCGCTTGGGTTATTCAGATATTTTTCTAAGATTGCTATTATTCATCTACTTATATAAAATAAGTTAGACAAAAACATTTTGCACCCGATTCGAAAACTGTCCTTCGAATTGCGTGTGAAAGCAACTGTAGGTTTGCTGATATTTAAATTGAACTATAGTTTCACTCTCGACTCTTTTTGTTCATTTTTCAGTGCATGAGATACTCTAATATAGGATGCTCTCGAAGGAGCACTATCGATTGTCGTTCCAAAGTATTTTAGCCAAAAAACACTATTTTTGACAATTTCTCTGTTGCATTAAATTAGCAAAAAACCGTACGTGCAAGCATTCATATAAAGCACCTGCACTCAGTCTTCAGCCGGTGTGCTGCGGCACCAATCTTGCCGCCTTCATAGGAATTTACGGCAATTAGATTTGAACACACATTGAGTTCGAATACTTTTTCACAAGGCTCAGTTTTCGTTTCATCATACTCCTTAACTCTGGTTAGCGAAATTAGTACATATTCTGATATTGAAACTGTCAGACTATTCTAAATATAGTATCGCTTCTGAGTAGCAAACAGGTCGGGCAACTGGAAGGTGAACGCTTCGGGCGTGAAAGGTTTTGTGTATTTCTTTATAAAGGCATTTGAGCGTGCATTTGCCCTATTAGTACGTAGCACGTAATACATGCATATATTACGTGAGAGTATCCACTTTCGAGTGAAATTGACATTTATAGTCTTGAATTTGGAAAGAAATGACAACTTTGACCTATTATAACTTTGTTAGTAATAGTGCGATTCTTGGTAGAACATTACTGAAATGGATGTGGTACTAGGATAAACTCAAGGGGGGGGGGGAGGGGGGATTGCAGCCAATTACTAAGAACTATAGTAATATACTGTTATTAACTTTATTTGAATAGATATCGGTATGAAGGGTATTTTGGAGCCTAGGCACCATACAGTGGCAGCCCCTTGATTTTTTTTCAGATTTTTCGGTTGGGTAGTTTTTGAGAATGGGCTGCTAAAGAAATAATCACTTTCAACCCCGCGCACTCCCCACCTTTCAAACAAATGTCAAACCTAAGACCAGCTTCGGAAAATACTAACTAAGAGCTTTGACTATATTTGTTGGAAAAAAATGTACACCCCCCATTTGCATGTATGGGGACTCCCCTAAACTTCGAGTAAAATGATGTAACTCACTGTATACGTGAGCGTTCACAGTTCCCACTTTTCCACCAAATTTGGTGTCAATTGTTATAACCGTCACCGGGAATGTGGCCGACAGAAAGAGAAAGACAGTCAGACAAACAGATAGACAATAAACCGATTTTAATAAGGTTTTGTTTCACACAAAACCCTAAAAACGAGTATATTATAATGACTTAGTTGATTGACTTTGGTTAAAGGACCATCCTACTTGGCAACTACAGCCAACCTAGAGGGGAGAGATATGCCAAAAACCTAAAAAGTTGGCGAAATTGGCTGTGAAAATTCGCCCATAAATATTGAAGCTCCGCTGAGTGTCCCGTCGACACGCGCTTATGCGCCTCTGCACTAGCTAGACCGTTGAAGTTCGGGGAGAGCGGGGGCGCTCCTGTTTTTGGGACACTTCAATCCCTCCTACGCCATTAATCTAAATATCACGTTTACTTCAACCGATGCGAACAAACAAAGAGGTATTGTGCGAACCTACTAGAAAACACACGGAAGGCAAAACTGAAAAATAAACAAAATACCGGCTTGTCCACCAAAGTGGATCCGTAGAACTTGAGACTTGAGTGCCGCGATGGAGGGGGGAGTTCCACGACGAATCGCTTCTTCAATTTTCATTAGGCGCGCCCTTTGCGGTTTTTTCCGTTTCTTGACATCCCTAGGTCAAAAAGATGCGTGATACAACCTACGTTCCTTACGTCCTCAAATTAAAGATTTACTGGACGCTTCAGATATCAAAGGTTTTGTGTTTCTCTATGTGAGGAGCATAGAGTGCATGGCATTGATTTAAAATTAATTGCGTACTATTTTTCAATAACCATTTACACAAGTAATTTGCTCTGCAATGTGCTCTTAATTCTTGTCAATTCGATACGCTTGAAACTTCAAATGCAATATTATTAATGTGAAAAAGTTCATCCAAAATAGATATAAACAAGTCGGAAGACTGAGAGCTTCAGGTATGAAAGGGTTTGTGTATTGCTTATGTAAGCATATTTGAATGGGCATTTGTCCCGTTTGTACTTGGGGCGGAATGTTGATACATTTAGTTTGTCGGACCATTCACTTAGATAGATAGATAGATAGATACTGACAGTCAAAGTCTTAGAATGTTAGTAATAATGCAATTTCTGCCAAATTTGGTAGCATATTTATAGTATAGCTTTTATTATTGTAAAACTTGATGATTCTAGGATGAATTGAAAGGGGGTCCCGGTCAATTTAAAAAAAAAATAATTACTTATAATAAATTCAGTGATCTACTATTTTTAACTTTATTTAAACAGGTATCGATGTGAAGAGTATTTTGAGGCCTAGATACCATGAGCATGAATCACTATTTTTTCGGATATCAAAGTTGGGTAGTTTCTTAGAAGGGATCCTTGAAGTAAATGACCTTTTTCGGACCCCGCACTCCTCCTCTTTGCAACCAATGTGAAAATTAATATCAGTTTCCGAAAGTACTAATTGAGACCTTTTATTTTGTGTGATTTGTTTTACAGAAAACCTTAGAAAGAGCTGCGTAGAGGTAGATTCTTCATGAACGACTAATATTTCACTCGAATGTCAATTATTCTCGTTAATTAACTGCAGGGTTGCAAGTCAATTTCAAAAGCTTGATAATATTCTGCTATTGAGTTCATTTTTGCAGATATCGAGGTGGTACATATTTTGAGGCCTAGATTCATATAGACGCATCGCATTGAATTATTTACGAATTTTAGGTTGGGTGGTTTCCGAAAATGAATCCTGCCTCACTTTAAGTGTGTACATTTTGATGTTTCATTCACCCGTTTTGTAATTTACAGCATAACTAAAATCTGCTTGTGAAAATATTAAATGAGAGCCCACACGGGTACATTAAGTGAAAAAAATTGAACATCCCATCTTTCCACACATGGAGCACTTCCCTTTAAACTTTCCTAAATTCATGTCACTCATTGTATTCGTGGAATTTCATAGTTCCCCATAAGCCCACGAAATTTTGTCGTATGGTGTAGCTGCTTTCAGGAAAAGTGCACAGACAGACAGTGGATTCCCCCCAGAGCTTCAAAGTTTGCATTGAAGTAACAAAAAAAAATCATGAGTTTCAAATACTTTATCTCAAATATGATCCACCCCAAATGTGTGAAGTGGCTATTGGTAGAGTCTTAATGAAAATATTTGACTTCGACGTCGTCTGATGCGCCTCCTAGAAATCTCAATACCTTGCTCTATAGCATCTAATTTTCGCTGAATCCATAAATAATAAACTTCTCGCACTATATTCTTGAGTGGAAGCTGTTGTTGTCTTGCTCTGACACCTGCCTTATATGATCAATCCAACGTTTCGGATACTAATGAAGCCACTTACAAAAGATGCTACTGTAGGTTTCGCAACTTGAATCAATCCACTTTGCTATTTATTTGAAGATAACAATTCTTTCATCACTTCTCGATTTGGCGAACGAAGACAGAACCTCCAAGTCTCAAACAGAACCCAACCGGAGGACAATGTACAAAGTATTAACCATCCTTTCACCGAATGCGCCTGTACTCATGCAACGAAACTCACCGCGGAACTACTTGCATTGATAATGTTTCCGCTTAGCACCAAATAAGTGCCAAAAATGCATTTACTAATAAGCAGCCTGATCAGGCTAATGACCCAGCCATTCAATGCATGGGGAGAGTAACAACAAAAAGAAAAGGTAAATGATCATTTCGAATTATTGGAAACCTATGTTATAATAGGTAATATTTAGACGGGTTTTGGCGTTTCCTGAAATTTAGAAGGTGAGAGGCTTTTGCCATAAATATGTTCAAAAGATAATTAAAAATTATCATTTATAAATTAGTATTTTAATTTTCGTAAATGTGTTGGGTCTAATATGATGCCATGATGTGAGGTTAAAGGGAGGATTATCCTCCTCCCTACATACCAAAGCGACCGCGATGAAAACAACCGAGTCTTACCTATCACCGTTCTACAGCGTCAAAGCAATCTGCAGGACTTCGGTATTGTACCTGGATATAATTTCTGCACGTTAGATTGGAGTCGAGATAAACTCCTAATTATTTAAGTGATAGCTAAACCAGTCTTTCTCATGTTCACTTTGAGTTGCCCTGAAGACACCCACCGCATACCTGCTTTCATGTTTTCTCTAACTGTATCTCAAACTTGCAAATACATTTTTACTAGGACTCTCTTCCCGATAATAAAGGAGAGAAAAACGCCTATCTCATGCCATAGTAAGGGAGGGGGAAATCGTAACTCCATAAAATACCTTCAATTGAATTCTTTTCGAACTTGACAAAGATTTCCGTCCACTCCATCATTTGAAAATTACAACTGATTATCTGTGGATTGGTCCCCTGCCGCTTTACCTTGTTACAGATTGTTGTAAATCAAGGTTGAAGGTAGTGGAGAGAATTGTAATTCTGGCCGGCCGGCTACAGCAATACTACTGGTTATGAGGAGAATTTTCTCTCGAACATTTAAAAGGCAACTCATAACAATGAAATACATCGAAATTACAGTAAAAATAATCGATTTTGTCACCAATGAAAGATCATTTTTTTACAAATATCAATATAAAGGGGGACTGCTTAATTAAATATATTCATTATGTATATACAGGCTTTCAAAAAGTGCATCTTTGGATAAACAAATGTTCAAGGCACAAAATCGTACTGTAAGCCAACATGTATAACTTGCAACATTATGCAGACAGTACACAACATTAACAGTCAACTCAACCTGGTCATCTGATCATCTGATGGTTGAAGTGATTCGCAGTTTGCACATCCTGTTTTAAATATGTGGCCTGCTTACTGTGTCTTTGAGGCTACACTGTGCTATATGCAATCATAATCTTTATCGTTTCATTTGAAACACTTTGATTTCGCCAACTCCTCTGAATCGCCACGCCTCATCTGTCACAATCGAGTCAACTCATTCGTGAGTTACAGATTTCTAGGCACTTTTTTTATTGATGGAATATTCATATATTCCAGCAGCCTAGATGCACGAGTATTAACTCTAGAACGATCCCAATAGATACGGTATATTCACCATCATCAACGGCGCAACAACCAGTATCCGGTTTAGGCCTGCCTTAATGAGGAACTCCAGACATCCCGGTTTTGCGCCGAGGTCCACGAATCCGATATCCCTAAAAGCTGTTTGGCGTCCTGACCAACGCCATCGCTCAATCTTAGGCAGGTTTCGCATCGTCTTCTTTTTTTATCATAGATATTGCCCTTATAGGCTTTTCGGGCTGGATCATCCTCATCCGTACGGATTAAGTGACCCGCCCACCGTAATCTATTGAGCCGGATTTTATCCACAACCTGACGGTCATGGTATCGCTCATAGATTTCGTCGTTATGTAAGCTACGGAATCGTCCATCCTCATGTAGGGGGCCAAAAATTCTTCGGAGGATTCTCCCTCGAACGCGGCCAAAAGTTCGCAATTCTTCTTGCTAAGAAACCATGTCTTCGCAGAATACATGAGGACTGGCAAGATCATTGCCTTGTACAGTAAGAGCTTTGACCCTATGATGAGACGTTTTAAGCGGAACAGTTTTTGTAAGCTGAAGTAGGTTCTGTTGGCTGATAACAACCGTGCGCGCATTTCATCGGCGTAACTGTTATCGGTTGTGATTTTCGACCCTGGATAGGAGAAATTATCAACGGTCTCAATGTTGTAGTCTCCTATCTTTATTCTTCCCGTTTGACCAGTGTGATTTGATGTTGTTGGTTGGTTGGTTTTCGGTGCTGACGTTGCTACTATATATTTTGTTTTGTCTTCATTGATGTGCAGCCCAAGATCTCGCGCCAATCATCGCCTGCTCGATCTGGATGAAGGCTGTACGGCTCGGGTCGTTCATGTCGTGATGTCGATATCGTCAGCATAGGCCAGTAGTTGGGTGGACTTAAAGAGGATCGTACCTCTTGCATTTACCTCAGCATCACCGATTACTTCCTCGAGGGCCAGCTTTTTTGCTTTTATTTGGCCTCGCACATTGGTCAGGGTCAGCCTAGTCAGTCTCGGGATACCAAATTCTCTCATAGCCGTGTACAGTTTTACCTTGGCTATGCTATCATAGGCGGCTTTAAAGTCGATGAATATATGGCGCAACTGTTGTCCATATTCCAACAGTTTTTCCATCGCTTGCCTTGATCTGTTGGTGATTTGCCTGGAGTGAAGCTTCTTTGGTGTGAATCGTCAGGCATTGATTCGCTGTCCCATACCTTGAGCACAAGTTGATGAACCACTTGGTGTAACTGGTCGCCTCCATATTTAAACAATTCGGCTGTAATTCCATCGGCTCCTGGCGACTTATGATTTTTAAACCGATGAACTGTACGGACTGTTTCTCCTATACTTGGTGATGGCAGTATTTGTCCGTCGTCTTCAGTTGTCGGGACCTCCAACTCGCCGATTTTCTGGTTATTCAGTAGTTCATCAAAGTACTCAACCCATCGTTCCAATATGCCCATTCTGTCGGAAATCAGATTCCACTCTTTGTCTCAGCAGGATGATCATCGAGGTATATAAGGCTTCATCCTGCTGACTTGTTGGTAAAACTTCCGCGCCTGGTGCGGTTACTCCCTGTACTTTTGCAGTTCACAAACCTGTTGGTTCTTCCAGGCTTCCTTTTTCCGTCTGTGAAATCGCTTCTCCGCTCGACTTTTATGAATACTTCCCTATTTGGAAATTTGGTTATCTCCTCGGGGATTCAGATCTACGCAATTGCTATTCACCGTTATTTAAAAAGCCATAATTAAAAATGTCTTCTTCTTTCATGATATTCAAATAAGTCTGTAAAATGTAATTAAATATTTTTTCTTTCGCAGGATTTAAATCAAAGTCTCAAAAGGAAGTCTAGCAAGCCAACAGTCTGTAGTATGTCACAAATACAGGCGTTCTACAACCTTTTACTTTGATTGCTATTTCAGACAATGTCCAACTTGTTTAGAAGCCACTAAATCTTAGTATCCAGTTAGATATGTTTAATCACTAGATTATAGAAATTCATGTTGGTCATGATAAAATCTTAGAAAGGCTCTTTGTTCGGGTAATTTGCTCGATCTATGGTTTGGAAACAAACTACGGGGGTAGATTTAATCATCGACCGATAGGTAGATCTCCGCTCCAAATAACGCCAATACGTTATTTTCCGTTATTACAATCAACAAGTCCTACCCGTGGATTTGATTAATCCGAAAATTAATGGGTGCGTTTCAAGTTATTGCCCTGGATGCTATACATATCATCCGACGAGTCCCAATAAGGACCTCGAATTTCTCCGTAAAGATAATGAAACTTGGAGGGTAATACATGGCTGGAAATGTAACCAGCATTTCGTATTCAGCCACATATATTGATCTATTTAGTATGCAGTCCTGCGAGAAGTCATCCATCATGCGATAATTAACATGACTCTTTATTGGAATTCTCATTCCTTTATTCCCTTCACTATCAGGATATGTGATGCAGTGAAATTTGAAGCTGGCCACTTTAAAATGGCGTACGTAAGTTTGATTAAGCTTTAATACAAACATAATATCGATATAATTGAGAAATTTATGTATTTTTTATTTGTGTTGCACGATGCGAGCCCATGATCCCAAAGGCGGACTATCGCGGGCTTTGTCTAATTTCTCATCATTTTGAGTATTATGTTCTGAAAAAGCTGAATTCTACTATTTACAGAATTTTTTGATGAAGTGGTTTATAGTGGAGGTTGTTGCTGGTTTGATATTGGACGGCTTTTGGTATACGATAGTATGCGTTGGGAAAAAGAATTATACTTGGTTTCCCCCTCTATGTAATTCAATATAAACTGGATGGTAATAGCCCCACAAATAACACCTACAATTAGGAATATGCAGTATGTCCTCACATATTGGGTTTTTCTGTTTATGAGACTTACACAATTCATATATGAAGCAGGGAATGTAAATTATGAATAAATTAGTAAATTAAGTAGTATCCAGAAAGTCTTGGGGCAACGTAGTCACTTATAATTTGATATCGATTCGTTTGTCAATAATGTGCTGTAGAATGTTGAATTTTGAGCTAACTCCACAAACACAAACAGTTACTTGCTTAAAAAGTGAGGTGACTAAAATTACCTTCAATTAGCGGTCGCGAATTAGTATCCTTAACAGCAACAATATCAATTATACATGTTCAAATTCACCGCTTGCAACGCCAGGTAAATTTTGATTTTCATAAAGAAAACTGTATTTAGGACACGCCCACTTTGCTAGATACCGCAACAGCATGCTTTTCATTAGCAGTCTTTACACATAGCCATCCTGATTTCAGCATTAGTCGCCATATCAAACCCTCATCGAAAGTTCACAATTTCTCGCTGGCGATGAATTCATCTGCACCCCTGAGTAATGTCCCTCGTCGTAGCGGTAGGTATACCAGAAATGGTAGGAGATATTAGATATTGGTGAAAAGTACGGAAGCTCTGAGTATGATATCCTACCCAACATTTTTAAAAGATTTGAGGTTTGGCACAGTGTAACTGTGCATCATTGAATGTAATATTACCTTGCACTGTATATGCCTCAGAATTGATCTTATCCAGCATGATGTATAGGAGAACTTTTGTCGGGAATATGCCGAGGTGACGTGGCACAATGTCTAAGGACAATTAGTGATTCTTTACATCAAGAAACTAGAAGTGAAAATCACTACATGCAATGCCTCTTCATCCCTTCCTCTACGAATCTAGGACAATGGAAAAAAACAGGATCCGAGTCTTCCAGAATATCGTCGCAGTGGGGGCAGTTAGGTGTCCTATTCAGTTTAAACCTATAGAGGTATTCACGGTAGCTGGAATGTCCCCTGAGAAACAACGTGAGATCATAGTGCGGTCTCTGGGTCCAAACATATTACTACTGGGAATTAATCTGTGGGTCCATCGACCCTTTTCCGCCCATTTCTACCATTGCTGCCACGTGTTTAATGATTGCTCCCTTTCCACGTTTTTCACTTGCTGGTCATGCGCTGGTCATTCCGACTCCGTCATCTCTCTCTCTCTCCCTTCATCTGAGATGGTCCTGGAACCATAGGACACTAAATTCTGCTTGGATTTCAGTTTCCCATCTATTATCACTCCAAGGTGGTTGATACGAGCAGTGGTTTTCTTACACAGCTTCGTGATGGTGATAGTCGTACTGAAGCCGAAATTTCGTTCTAATAAGCCCCCCTGACTCTGTAAAGACAGCCAAGAGCCATTGGTTATAGATTCGTGCCAGAATTTTCTTCATAGTGTCCAATAGACATATAAGTCTCTAAGAAGATGGTTCATTAGGATGCTTAGTTTAGGCAACAACGCTAGCCTTTATCCTTTCTATGTCTTAGGAATGATCCCATCCACCAAGCATGCTTCAAACATCAGTTGTGTACTTGAGTATATAGAGTTATTTATATCTCTAAGTTGTACTCATCAATCCTTATATTTTGTCTAGTCGGCATCATTTTTAAGGTTTTGTTTGCAAAGCAAAACCTTATTAAAATCGGTTCAATGTCTGTCTGTCTGTCTGCCACACGCACTTTTCTCAGAAATGGCTATAACGATTGACACGAAATTTGATGAGAAGTTGAGAACTGTGAACACCCAGACGTGCAATAAGTGATATCCTTCCACATTGAGATTTAGGGGGGTCCCCATACATGCGAAAGGAGGGTGTAAACATTTTTTCACCGAATATAGTTATGTTGGGTATCAAATGAAAGGTCTCCATTAGTACTTTTCGAAGTCGGTCTTAGTTTTGAGATTTGTTAGGAAGGCGGGAAGTGGGAGGGGTGGGGGGTTCTTTAATAGACCCATTCTCAGAAACTACCCAACCAAAAAATCTAAAAAAATCATAAAGCTGCCTCTATATTGTGCCTAGGCCTCAAAATACTCTCCATTTCGATATCTGTGCAAATTAAGTTAATAATAGTATATTGACATATTTTTTAGGAAATTAAGTAAGTTAAGTTACTCCCAGAGTTATAAAAGTAGTAGTATAGAATATAATATGAAGCATATTATCCCCAAGTTCCGATTTGACTTTACTTTTTAAATTTACTGCAACTAGAATTGTCAGAAACCAAACCTCATTAAATTTGATTCATTTTCTGTTTGCCTATCTGTCACACCCGATTTACTCGGGAACGGCTGAACCAATTATCACGAAATTTGACAAGAAGGTGTGGTCAGTTAATTCCTTCACCTATTGCATTTTGTGTTAAGTTTGAGGGGGTATCCATACGTGCAAAAGCGGGGTGTAAATTCTTTTTTCCACAGAATAGGGTCGTATAGGGTACCAAATGAAAGGGCTCAGTCGATATTTCTTACATTGGGTGAAACATTGGGGAATAAGGTCTCAAAATATATTCCCCGAAAAGTGAAACAAATCTTATATATACGGCGGGATCCATGGGGACATTTCAGATTTCCTTTTTAGCTTTTTTTTTAGTTATATGCTTATCAGCATGAATTGATCGAGACAGACATGCATATGTATGCCAGTAAAGTATGCAGGTATTGTCCAATAGGATAGACACGTATGTACGTATGTACCGGCTGTATTTACTTAAAGTACATATACATATGTATGTCTGCCTTTTTGCCCGGAAGTGGAAATGCGGGAAGATGTGTTAGATAAATTTGGATGCGTACATATATATTCATGCATCAATATGCCGTAAAAGTAACGTTTGTTTATTGAGATGAGTTACGTCTTTGCATATGCATATACATATGTACATCTGGAGTTTAGCGGTTAATGAAGGAATATTTTGCATTTTTAGCTATGTATGAATGAAAAACCAAGATCAGCACAAAGTTTTATACCCGAAGTACCCAGGTTCCGGTATTTCGACTGGTTCTTGTTTGCGTCATAATTTTCGTTAAATCGTAAACTAACTTCGTTTGTTGTTTTATCGAGGTTTATAAAAATCTCCTTTGCTGATATGACAGACCGCGTCATGATGTTTATTTTGACCATATATGCGACAATAGGACAGTAGGACTTTAGTAGCATGCTCTCTATGACAACTTTCCTGTAGACTGATCCAGCAGAAGATTTTAACAGTCGAGGGGCCCGCTCTTCCTCTTGTTTTGATCCGACATTTGTCTCAAACGCATCTGTCCGACTATTATTGACTGTGGCCTGCGCTGTTGATGGGGACATTGTTATTCTGATAAGGCTTACCAGTTTTGCTTGAATTTCTTTGTACAGTGCATTTCGGTCAATATTTCATATGCCTTGTTAAAGCCCACGAATATGTGATGGACATGGATGTTAAATTCCTACCATTTTTCTAGCGCTTGGTTGACCGTAAATACGTAGTAATCTTTCAGCTCAAAAACCTCCTTGGTATTCACCAATCGTCTTATTGGCGTACAATCTAATTTTTTCTCTAGTATTTTCATGAAGATTATATACGACGAACAAAGTAATAAGATGCCCTTTAGTTTACGCATGTCAACTTAAAGATAGCTTCAAAATTTTACAATGGAGGTATAAACAATTCAGTAACTATTAAAAAATAGAACCAGTTTATCGTCAGTGAAGTAAAAAGTAAAAAGTTGTAACTGAGACTTTATTTTAAAAATTAGTGTGTGCAACTTTTCAAGTTTCTGTCTTTCTGTCCAGGTAAACAAAAAGACAACGATAATTAAAATACGCCTTTCGTGTCTGAGTGATAAGTGATAAAATAACGAAATTATTGGGATCAGCCTCTCAATACCTAATAGTTAAACCAACCGAGTATTGGCCACCATTAAGTGATGGGGTTCTCTACTTTAGAAAAATTAAGAGAACGAAGAAAAAAGGACAACTACCACAAAAGAATATTTTCTAACGAATATATATAGCTATGTTATCAACGCACTTAATCAAATACAAAACAAGTGAAAAATCTGTTAATCATACTTCGCCCTTGTTCGACAAAAATCAGGAAGAGCGAACTTCTTATCTTATCATATTTTCTCATAATGCTAAAAGGTTTTACCGCATTCAAGCCTTCTTTGATGCCGTAAAGTTATTGTCGTAATTGTAATGCTCAGTGCAATTCTTGATCTAAGTAACAAACATCCCGAACGTTTAGCATGGGGTATTCTGAAAATCGTCCTCAATTGTATCCTTTGTATTACAACTTTGAGCAAAGAAAAACCCCGTGAACTTTGTCTCGTCCTCTTGCTTGAAGTTAGAGATGTTATTTTTACTTTTGTCATAAAAAAGCATTCTCTGACCTGACATCAACAGGATCGATTTTATGCCTTCCTGTAAGGTACATACTATCCTCCACCAAACTTCCTAAAGTAGGAACTGCGCAGTGCTGGTGGAAAGGGTTGCATATCAAAAAATTTTTATTATTGAGATATATTGGCATTTCGAAATTCACATGTGCATATGTATACGTTATTTTGAAAAAGGTGATAATTTGTGCCAAATTGGATTCCGGATATTTTTATTATTTGAATTGTTGTCTGCCGACGCTTTGTTCGTTTCATCCAGATAAATAGAAATTTACTGCCTTCTATAAGCAAAATTTAATGCACATTAAACTATTTAGGTATTAAATGGCTGTTGGATATTTGTATTTGCACAAACTTCTCTATGAATCGTTTCAATTGCTGTAGCATAGATTCTGTTATTTGCCTCAGCAACCATCTACGGCAGACGAGTAACGAAGTGTTTCAAAGCACAAGCATCCTTCTGTTTTCTATTCACCAAGGAGTATGATGAAAATCTAGGAAATTGTGAAAGAGTGTTCTTGCAAGCAAAAGCAATGAGCTTTATTTGCTAAATGTTGAACTTTTTTCTAATTTCATGAATTTGCATTTGTGTATAGTATCTATTATATATATAAAGGAGATGTCACTACTCATTCAAACCAGAACATATTCACATTGTCTCAGTCTTAAAAAAGCATCAAATTCAACCTTTCGCACAACCCAATCTCCCAAATTGAAAGTTAAATATATTATACACATCTATGTATGTATATATATAATTTTTAGTATACATTTGATGTTCATATTCGTGGAGTTTGTCATCAATGTGGTGGTTGTATTTATGTTTCCACGACTGCTAATAAAACTATATCACCGTCTGATGTTAGGACTTCCCTATCCGGCACATTCTTATATTTATATTAATGAATGCTATTTCTCTTAGATTGTGCCCTTATGTCCAACTATATTATTTTCCTCTGCTTAAGTACAGTTTGCAGGAAACTCAAATCACATTCAATTTCGAAATAAATGATGATTACTAGGCATTATTATTTGAAAAGATAATTTTAGGCTGGAAGTGCTTTCTATGGTACTAATTCTTTTCCAGCAGTTTTATTGAATTAACTTTTCAAGTATAATTCGTAGCGGAAGGTGGTGAAAAAATTCAAAACAATCGTTCATTTAGGATTGTTATACACTTTCCGTCCGCCAACCGGATCAAGAGAAAAAGTCTCGATGCATTACTACGTTTGATATTATCACAAACATTTTGGATAACAGTAGTATGATTGTGTACTATATAAGATAAATTTATATTAACTAAAAGGAATACGAAAATATTGGTGGCCCACTAGGTTAGACGGCCACAGGGGCAGGACCTGCAAATATGACAATTTTTTGTGCCTTAATGTACCCTGCATATTAATCAGTGAAATTTTCAGCGCATTATGCCTGTTTGGATCTTTATTTGTTTCAACTTCAGCTCCATGTGGTCACCCCAAGTGGATTTCACTGTTTTTTAACAGCATCTACTGCAATGGTTCAGTTGCATCTATAATTCCCTTCATTTTTCCCTTAAAAGTGCAATTAAATCGGTTCCTTTTTAATTAACTTTGTGCTCTATGACGATGATGCGGTTCCATAGTAGTTCGACCGGAATATTTTCCAGGATTCCGTAGATGATATACTTATAAGAAGCACAATTGTTTGCCATTTAATTAATAACACGATTCTGACGGAAAGTCTTTTATAAGTGATATTAAGTAGTACTGCTCCAGACCTCCAAACAAAGGTTATGCGCTGAAAAGTCCTCTCTTCTAAGCTACTTAATACATCATTTGAGTTACCATTTGGGGAAGCACTTCAAATGTAGTTTTAATAGATCTAAGTAACAAACATCCCGAACGTTTAGCATGGGGTATTCAAATGTAGTTTTAATAGATCTAAGCTTCCAAAATTGGTTCAATACTACAACCCCATTAAGCAGAACACCTCTGCTAATCAGCTACTTATAGATTGTTCCGATGTAAACGTTTGGTGAACACAAATTTTTGATATTCTTCAACGGCTTTCTTATTCCATATATCAACCATCTGCTGGAGTGAAGTTACCCCCGGGCTCAAACTTTTGGCCTGCTTTTAAATTTAAAAGAGGTTTCTACGACACTACACTCAGATTTCAAATTTTTTTCTTTCCACCTTCACTTCCCTCACATGTTCCACATTTGAAAACCAAGCAGACTAGGGTCTCGTGCTTGTTATACCAAAGGTTAACTCCCAATTGGAAATGCTCCGCCTTTTGCTAGCTTCCTTTACCGTGTCTGATGACGTAGATTGCCTCTTTTCCGACATTTAGGTCCCATTAAGTTTTACCAAGATTTCTTCGGTGAACACATTTTTACAGGGTTCGGGCATTTTGTAAATTGTAGCTATGTTTAGCATCGTTTCGAAGCATTGTCTCCACTAGTATATAATTTGATTCAAGTCTCCCATGGGTCCCCACACTGTGTCCTTACATAGAATGTTGTTCTTATTTAGAATTATGCTATGATACTTTTTGCCAAGAAGGACCTTAAATTATCAGCGCTAGTTGATTCAGTACGGTTTCGACATTTTTACGCTGACGCTGATGACCTGAATAATAGTGATAGATTAATATATTGTAAGCAACAATTATTAAATATATGAAGAATGTACTTAACACAGATGAGGGGTCTTTTAGTTTTTCAAGCCTTTTTATGATTTGTCGAACCCCTCCATTAGCAGCTTCCACTAAACGGATTGCAGTAAAAGTCGTGTGGTGTGTGCCTACGGCATGTTGGGTGGATTACCACTGAGGACACCAAGCAAACGAATTTCCATGCCGAATCTCTTTAGCCAAATAGCTACACCTTCTTCTGGTAAAATTTGGTAGTCGTGACTGCACAATAATGCACAAGTTATATTTGCCGAAGTAGCTAAAACTTTAACGTTCATTTGAGCTAGATTTCTTGAAGTTGCTAGAGGTGCTTAGAAATATAGTGGGCCTATTACATTGCGAATTTTTTTTCTTATTATTATTACTTTCTTGGTAGATTTTTGGAAGAATCCGGTGAACTTTATTATGGCGATCGACATAAATCTGGCATGTGACTTATCACGTGTTTAACACTATAATTTCCAAACGACTCCGAATATCAAAAGATCACTTTGCCCATATATTCTACACTATATCTAGATGCCAATTGATGCCAAAAAAAAATTCGATTCAGCGAATCCGACACACGGGATAACCCCCTTAATTCAGAATCTGCGAGACCGCCAGGGTATACTGGTACCTGTGGGGGACTAAGATACAATACCTGCAGCTGACAATATTAGAAGATCTACATTCACCTTACAGAGATTTTAAATTTCTTTGATTTCCCAAACGAGTGCTCGTAGTTCACCTCCTTCTTCATTTTTGCTCATATTTTTGCCCAATTTCGTTATTGGGGGGATAGTAACATCGATAATATACGAATTATACCCCGCGTACTGCGCTAGTCGTTCATCACCAGCTCTTTCATTACCGGCTTTCTACTCGCATTAGCACATGGGGCGACCACGCCATCTTGAATGGTACACATAAATCCCTTCACGAGGCAGGTTCATTCGCTCCACATCAGAATTAGCGTGATGTATATCCATTTTACTGAGAAGGCAGGTAATCCCCGCAGTGATGAAGAGTAATGACATAACTTATGCGATCAGCCAACCAATCTTTCTGTACGATAAATTCTGCACCCGATCCAGAACTTAGAGCTCGTTGAACTACTGCAAAATTCATGGCTGGGATAATGACATAATTGGTGCATTCGTTGGCAATGCAATGCACTACTAATGTTTAGAATGCTAAGCGAATAGCCCCCAATTCGAACATACGTTTGCTACCGTTCCTGAAAACGGCACTGATTGGATACTTTGAATAACGATTTACAGACAGAGAAGAGAAACAGTAAGAAATGAAAATCTAATTTTACAATAAGTTGTCGGGAAATGGTCAAAAACCCGACAGAATTCACTTGGCCTTAGTGGCAAATAAAGAAATATAAAAGTAATAATAAATATTTGATCGCTTCAAAAGATACTTTTAACTTAAATTATTGTTCTCAAAACTATCATAATTATATATTTTATATTACACATTTTTTCTTTTTTTTTACAATAACATCCATACAAAAAAAACAAAGAATAATAACGTATGTATTTATAAGTTACAACTGGAGACAAAATCAACACCCGTTCAATGTGTACATATTTACAAAGCCCCACCAAGAAACAAATGGCAGAACTGAGCACGGCCACCGCTAACCGGCATCCCGCAGCCACCAGTACCAAGATTTCTCTTTTTCATCCCGCTTAATGTCAATTGCTCTCGCTCTAGAGTATCTCCAGTCGAATCCCGGAGCCCCCACTACCAAATTCGGGGGGTATTCTATCCTTTTGTCCGTGGCCCGTATATGTATATGATACATAACCGGATCACCGGCAGAATCAAGAATTAGACCATTTCTGTCAAGATACACGAACGCTTCGGGAGGAATGAAGCCTGTCGTGAGAGTTTTCTCGAAATACCCATCATTTGGGTAGAACAGCTGCGAAACCCAAGGGTTCTCACCATGCGAAGCAGATCGCATTATATGATTCCGAATCAATCTGACGATAACTGTATCGATTCTTGGCACAGCAGCAGCTGCATACATCACTTCATTAGTTACATAGTGCTCATAGTTTGACGAAGCAGTCCTATTAAGCCCCGTGCAAGCACGCAGACATTTCCTTTCAAAGATCCTTATTTTCCCCATTTGGCTAGCACTCAAATTAAACCAGATAGCACACCCGTAGGTGAGCACCGGTCTAACCAAAGTAAGATAGCAAATAATCTTAACCTTCCGGCTAAGATGTGGAGCATAAAAGAGTCTTCGGAGAGACATGAATGCCTTGCGAGCGCTCTCTAGCGCGACTTTAACGTGCTCGTTAAATTGGAGACGCTCGTCAAGACGCACACCCAGGTATCTAACGCACTTCTTATGAGGAATGCGCTCTGAACTATCCTCGTTCGCGACAATGTGGAAATCTCTCCAATTCCTTTTCAAGTTCCTACTGGCATACGGCAAGGAATTTCGAAACAGAATCGTTTCACACTTTTGCGCATTGATTTTCATCCGCCAACTGTTCGTGAAGAACTTAATATCATTGAACATCTTCTGAAGTTCGCCGGCAAATACCGCAAAAAGTGTAGGCGCAGTCACTGTCCCTTGCTGTAATCCATTCAGGACATGAAATTCTCTGCTAGTAGTGAGATTTCCGTCCGTAATGACAAAGCACTTGCCATTCAGCATACTACACATCATCGCTACGAGGTGACTGGGAAACTCATTCTTCAGGAGCCTGAAAATCAGTCCATCCAACCAGACGGTATCAAAGGCTTTCTCCATGTCTATAAGGCAAGTGCCTACGCACTCACCATTGTTAATCCGCCAGCAAATATCAGATGTTACCTTCGTTATTGCATGTATTGTCGAATGTCCAGATCGAAATCCGAATTGTGCGTTCGGCAATAATTCCTTCTTCTTGATATGCCCGTTCAAGGCTTTCAATACCAAAACCTCAAACACCTTGCTGATGTTAGGCAGCAAACTGATAGGGCGGTAGCTTTCAGGGCTGGATGAATCCTTCCCTCTCTTTAAAATCGGGAATACTCGGGCTTTCTTCCATTGTCCTGAAAAGAAGGAATTGTTCAATAAATTATTGAACAAAATGCAATAATTACGAATGGCAATGTCTGGTAAATGCCTGAGGACCACGTTGGGAATGCCATCCATACCGGATGATCTCTTATTGTTTACTCTTCTGAATATGGAAGTTAACTCTACACATGAGACAAAGTAATCAAGCAGATTATCATTCGATATGAGATCAGCCTGCAACGCAGAGCTAAATTGGAGAGCTGTGGTGCCATTCAGGCTATATTTGAAATTGTGGACATCTCGTTCTACAATTTCCGAAAGTCGCGTTGGCTCTAAGTCCGTTCTGGGCCGATGCACGGATTCGAAGTGCTCCCCTATAAGTTCAAGTTTCAGAGCATCATTCATCACGATGTAATTGCCTTGCGCATCAGCAGTTACACTATTCGTGTCTATACCTGAGTCAATAAGGTGTTGTATATCGCTGCCACCGACTTTAATTCTCGGCACAGTTATTCGTGACTTCTTCCGGAATAACGTATTTATCTTAGTAAACATGGAATCTGGATCGCTTGGTGCAATACCCTTTAACTTCTCCCGCCACTGGGAGTTCACTTCATTTACGTAATGTTGACGGATAAGATCCCGCGCGATCTTTAGAAGTGATTTGAACTCAACCAATATGGGATGATGATAGTCCCCATATCTCCGATAGATTTTGTTGACGCGAGTGAGCAGAAGGCTTTTCACTTTTTTCAACCGTTTTATGGCTGCAGTTTCATATCCTTCCATATTATTGCGAGGTTTAATTTTAGGGACGACTTGTTCAATTGTTTCCAGCGTCAAGTTCTCCAGCTTGAGAAGATATTTCCTCGTTGCTCAAGTTCCTGTCACCTGGTGCAATTGTACTATCGTTTTCCCCATCAAGAGGTGGGCATTCCTCTCGATAGCCCCGAATAAACCTCTCTTGGAATTTCTTCCAATTTGTTTGTTTAAAGTTCAGCCTGTGGACGCCACTGTCCATCGGCAGAAGGCGAACTCTTCGTCCATCAAACAGAACTTCAATAAGAATAGCGTTATGATCGCTATCGTAAGGAAGAGTCTGTAGTTTCCGTTGAGGATTCCTAAAATTAAAGTTCAAGCGCCCGTCAGCAATGCACAAATCCAGATAAGAATTTGCCCTGGGCCAGGTTGGACTCTCTGACCCATATAATTCGCATTTATACTCTATCTGGTATTGCTCTATCCAAGATTTGAGGAATACCCCTCTGGGATTGTTTGTGGCGTTTAGCCACGAGGTATGCTTAGCATTCAAGTCGCCAGCTATAATATAGTAATTATGCAGCCTATTCAGTTCGAGTATCGTAAACAGAGAATGGAATTCCTCCTTGAACTTGGCTCGGTTGTTTCCCACTGCATAGACTGACAGAATGTATAAATTCCCTCCTCTAGGCAGTGAAAAAAGAATACATGAGACTTCGATACACTCAAAGGTTTCAAATTCAGGCCTATTAATATGCCTGAAACGATAATGGCGACCCACAAGTATTCCGGTACCACCTCCCCCATCACAATTTCGTCTATCGTTCCTCACAAATTCAAAATCCTTGAATGTTATCGAATGCCTCGGATTGAGGTGGGTTTCTGAAATCAAG
Source organism: Hermetia illucens (assembly GCF_905115235.1). Taxonomy (NCBI): domain Eukaryota; kingdom Metazoa; phylum Arthropoda; class Insecta; order Diptera; family Stratiomyidae; genus Hermetia; species Hermetia illucens. The sequence goes on along the minus strand of NC_051849.1, from coordinate 89,797,238 downwards.
ACTATGTCAGGCTGTTGTCTGGCAGCGAAATCAAGGAGCTCCGCTCTTCGATGGATTCCTACGATGGAATTCACATTAATCGCGATGATCCGGAGACCATCCAGTGGTACCGCTGTGACTGCAGACCTAGCAGCGGCCATTCTGTTTGTGTAAATATTCTGTTATGCTATTTATTTTTGTATTGTGTACGTGTAGCGTATGCTGCATGTTTTCACACATGGTTAGTATTTTATTGAGGATAGTGTTCATCCCGCCACTTGCATCTTGTTGGGGCTTCTTAGCTCCCCCTTGTCGAACTACTTCTGCAAATGGGATCCCCGAGACGATTGGCGCCGAAGGGACGGTACCGTCCAACGCCGCTGACACCTTCGTTCTTTGGGCCAATCTCGGTGCTTGCTGCCTTGTGACCTTAACATTGCGGTATGCAGGACATCCACGGTACGAAGCCGGATGCCCTCCGCTTCCGCAGTTAACACAAAAAGTTTTTTCCTTTCCCGCACTTTACACATCGTAAGGTCATTTGACAGTTCACTGCCGAGTGACCATAGCGCTGGCATCTTCGACACTGGACTATTTCGCCCCTTAGCAGGCGCTCAAAACGAATGGCCTGGTAATTAAGCGACCTGATGCCAATCAGATCGCTTCCCCGGCTCTCCGGGCTTATCTGCACGAGGAAGTGCGGCAGGATTTGTTTTTCCAAAACGGACCTCCTCGTACTAAACCGTGACGCTGAGAGGAACTTAACCTCAGTTCCCGTCTCCCGGAGCATTTTGAGCACCTCATCGGGCTCTTTCTCCGCATCCAAGCCTTTCAGAAGGAAGGTCTGCACCTTCTCTTCCTTTGGAGTGTAGGTGAAGTGAGGAGCCTTCACTCGCTCGAGCACCTCCCGTGCTTTTTTGTAATCTGCAATTTTATTGCATTTGACTTGGGCTCTCTCGGCCCCGTCTTTTTAATAACAAAATTTGAGAGCCCCGCGCTCCTATTAAGTAGAGTGGCTAAATCTCTACCACCTAATTTATAAACATTAATGGGGGGCTCCCTTTCCCCCTTTTCTTTATTTCGGGTGCTAATTGTATCCCCAGTCGGACCATTTTTTAAATTTTCACTCGTACTTGCATTATTTTTAACATTATTTAACGTTTTTTCTTGAGTTTTGTTTTTTTTCTTTAATTTTTTGGAAACATAGACCAAAAACTCACCCAATTTTCCATCTTCACTATTGCAACTTGCCTGGTTAGCATCCTTTTCTGGGACATTTCCATCGCCACAGTTGTCGCCGACTCTCGTATCGTCTGCTTTACTGCTCTCTATGTCCTCCATACGGACAGATTCGCTGTCGAGAACTTGTTCGCCCTCAAGGCAGCCCGGTTCCTCCATGATTGCAAAAGTAGTCGAAGATAGCTTAACCTTTTTTCTGGCTACCTTTGGAGACGGCGGGCCCGCCTCCCCAGCCATTAGCTGCTCTGTAAGCTTTTCATTTTTTTTTATCAATGTTGTCATTTGCTTTTTGAAATCTTCGAGTGTCTTCGCCAGCTCGCCATTTCTCCTTTCAAGATTGGCTATCCTCACTTTGGCTATTTTCAAGTCTGGATCCTCCTAGTTGCGGACTCCACGACCGATCCGAGTGCCCCTAGGCCTTATGGTGGGGGGCCGGTCTGGTCCGCCACCCGCCGGCCGCTCGCCGCTCATTCCCGCCAAGCCAAAAAAAGACGAATTTTTTCTCAAAACTTTTTAAGGAAAAGTAACTTAGATAATAACTCAAAAGTAAATTAGTTTCAATTAAGTTTTAAATTATATATTATTAATTAAGTAATATAAACATCTTTTTATATTCTTGATAAAAGTTAATTTAATTTCAATTTTAAATTATTTTTATTAATAATATCAATTTGTAGACACGTCCGTTCTCTACAAATGTCAGCCTACTCTTTATATCACCTTAAAGTGCATATATTGGCACCTTTCGGTAATTTTTAAGATTTTAAGATATTACGTAGAAGTGTCACAAAGTCTTTATCGAAAAAAACGATCGAACGATTATATACTACATTTTCATGTATTGAATAAACCTGCCAACTTTCAAAAATCGGTTCAGTAGTTGTCGAGTAATATGTGTTGCGTTATAACACGCGATATACAATTGAATTGTAGCGTCAACGACTACTGTTAATATAAACTATAGTATGGAACATGATACTAAGTTTCGTGGAAATTCTACGGTTCTGAACAGGGTTGTAGTGGGGTGTAGGGTGTGTACTGTAACCCAGGAAATATTATATTAATATCATATTATTGCAAGTGAACACTCTGACATAGTAAACTCACTGACATTACCCGCTACTTCGCATCCTCCTCCTCATTTCTCTTCTCTTCTCTCTTCTTCTTCTCTATCTCTTTCTTTCTAGCAATGATTTGAATGCAATCTAGGTTATCAGTTAATAAAAAGCGTGGATTATCAGTGGTTTGTCAATCTTTTGTTTGGAAACAGGTGTAATTTTTGCCACCATATAGGTACATATAGTACCCTCAAGAAAAAAGGAGCGTTTATCTAGCTTTGTTCAATTTTCGATCTTTAAACGTCAATTCTCGGGACGTTCTGAATTTCGCTATCATGCTACGCTCCGTGACAAGTGAGAATTCCAAGCGACTATACTAAAGTTTATCCGCTCCCTAATTACTGTATTATAATTGACTGCCCTTGCCGAGCAAGAAAGCAGTAATTAGGTGAAACTTTGCGCACCCCAGGATAGCTTGAAAAGATACAATGCTTTGAAGTCTGATTAGAAACTATGCAAACAAGTTATTCAAAGTTAAACATCAACGATTCCATTATTAATATGCCGTACATAGATCGCAGCACTCCATTCTAGTCGTATTAATATGCTTCCGTAAGTTTGCCGTTAATAAACCAATCTTTGACTAAATTAATTCTAGGATAGCTGAGGTAGTGATTATCATAGTGAAGAACACAACCTTCTCCTTTGGAACCTTTTACAATAGAATACAAAGAATCACAAACTTAAAGTCAATGAGTTAAAAGATAGCTTTGCCATCCGCTATGTTTGTAGTATTCTTCTCCACCTCCCCGCTATGGTTCTTCGGACCATGAACTTGAAATTATGTATGAGTAAAGCGTTCTTCGCTGCTTACGTCATTGGAGGAAGTTTGCATTATATGAACACACTTCAGAAATTCCAAAAAGAAGGTGTAAACGAATCATTCCTTTGAAGTTGCAAAGCATTTCCACAAGCCTTGGTAAGATTCTATGAGCACCTGTAAGTGATGGAAATAATAAATCATACAGACACTCCCCGTTATGTAACAATTCTGTTTGTTTACGATCCCCAAAAATAACCTGAGAGGCGGATATTAATTGCTTTTCCATTGTGGAGCTTCTATTTGTCGGAGATTCACGATACACACGGCACGTGTTCATGATACATACATAGGTGTACACATATTATATTCTTGACGTTTTGTGACTAGGCTATGGCTGAATTGATGTGGCTCCCCCAGGGGCTAGATAGATTCGATATGTCCTTCCTATTTAGCAGAACATAGTCGAAATTGTTCGTTAAGAAGCTTATGTTACATACATAAGGGACAATTCACATTGTGTTTTTGATTTCTTGCCAGATAAAGGAAACTCTCAATTTCGCCTGCATGAAAGATAAACGAGTACATAAGCCGCTTCTTAAAATCAAAAGGCCCATATCTGCCCAATCGTTGAGATCAATACCGCAACAAAGTTAGGAGCATGGTGTAAATTTCACCGTAAAGAACATTCCTCGGTTCAATGCCTTCTCTACATCAAGCCTTTGTATGCAATCCAACTGCAATCTGATGGTTGATAAAGGACTCCTATTTCACCACCATTCACACCCTCTCTTCATTGTGCATGCACGGCTCCGCTACAATGTTCGCATACAATAACTTCGAAAGCCTTTTGTCATTAAATTTTTTCTGAGGACACCAGAAAATTTCAGTCATTCGTACCAAGATTTCTCCATCAGAATTATGTGTGTCGCCTGAAGCCTGAGAAAGGCGGTTCCATCGCCAGCCAGAACTGATGCTGAGATGGGTCAAGTGCATCCTGAGTGAGCAAAATTGCCCAAGGTTTAATGCGGGATTGAATCGGGGAAGTGAGAAGTAAACAAAAAGGATGTCCCCCACATTTGATTGTGTGGTGAAATTCGATGGAAACCACTTGCCGACCGGAAGAAATGGCAGCTTACAGCTGCTTATTTATGCACGTTCCTACTTATTGTTCAGTTTTCTTCCTATCTCACGAATGGAGTTTCGAAGAAAAGTTGCTTCCTGCTGTGATCACTTAGATTACGGTATTCAGCCTTTTCGCTTGTAGTGCGAATCTGCAGGAGTGTCGACTACTTCGGATATTGATTCATATTTCGTTCATTAAATTTTAATTAAGGTCTCGCTAATTTATTCAAGCCGAGGTACGGCTAGCAGCGAACTTGCGAACAGTAAAAGTCGTGAAGCGAAAGTTTTATCGGATTCCAGATGTTGACGTATCGATAGTTGGCTTGAGTGGTTTTATCGATGAATGCACGTACCAGAGAAGAAACTGACGTGGAGGTGAAATGATGTCATCAATTATTGGTTTAGTTTGCCTGGCATCAAGTATGAACCGTGCAGTGATGTGGATATGAAGTGGTATTGCTTAGGAGCAGTGACGAAGCTGCTATAATTCATCATTCCCTATCTTGTGACTCAGAGGAGATTTTATACTCTCTCAAATTCCTTTGTGCTTATGCCAGTAATCCACTTGAATATACATACATACTTGTAACCAAAATGACTAATAGAAAAACATTTTCGAAACTGGGGTCGCGGCGACTTTACGAATATGTGGAATGCATACGTGTATTACAAATACAATATACTAGATATCAATCAATCAAGTTTAAGGTTGTGTAGAAGAAAAAACATGACTGTATGTCATACCTACTTTTCTTCAACGTAACATCTTCTCGCTATCTATTAGCACGAGGTGCCATTAATTGCCTTGTTTAGCCAGGCAACCTTCAGAACCATAGAGGGCGACACGGCGCACGACCCTGCTGTAAACTTTCGATTTGAAACGTTCGTTGTTATGTCGATTACAAAGAACACCAGCTGTGGATCGGCACTTCATCCAAGCTACGGGAATGCCTAGAGCAGTTCACCATTGATCCGAGATATTTACATCGCTCAGTCCTGGACAGATCACTATCTCAGAGAGACCATTAGGATTAATAACAATAATCGGTGGCGCAATAATCCATATTGGATCAGGGCCTTCAAGTGTATTAGAAAACTTCATTCAAGATCGTAACGATACACTACAGTACACTATAAGAGGCAATGTGGCCAGCATTGCGTTCGCCTGAGATTATTACCTTGATTTTACACAGGTATTTATTCACAGCTGAGTCGACTGGTATCCGACATCCAGTCACGATAACAAATCCCTCTGGCCCCAATGAGATATGAACCGGGACCTTCTGCCACGACAGCCCAGCCTATAACCACTTGAGTCATCCGGACACTTTTAGGATTAGTCGTCAAAAATTCTGTTTTATTTAGATTGAATCTGAGACAGTATTCCATGGGGCGATCCTTCCATTTTTAAACTCATTGCTCGAGATCAGCTTTGCTATTAGATGCGGCGAGAATATCATCTGCTGGATGTTGGATGTCCCATATGGTAGTCTCCATAAGAAGAACAAAGAGGAGTCGTGGCAAAGAACTTTCTTGATGAATACGGACAGAAACACGAAGCGGTTTCGATGTACCCGCCATACTTCGGACTTTTCTTTTTGGATCATGATAGAGTAATTTAAAATGGCACAAGAGTTCTTCTGGTGCTAGGTGTTCTACTGGTGCTAGGTGTTGTCGCAAAATATACCACATTGGTTCGATTGGCACTCGGTCAAACGATCTGACTAGATTCAGAAATGCAAATGCAAATGCATGTCAAGAGCGCGATCCTTCTCACAGTGTTTTTCTATGAGTAACTGCCCAGTGCGTATTGCGTCAGTAGTTGGGCAGTTCTTGACAAACCCGGCTTGATTCGCGGTTATTCGAACGATGTTGCGAATACGGTTGCCTAGAATACCTTCAAATATCCTCAATTGCCTAGAATGCCTTCAAAACCAGACGGACGGTCTTGCTCTCTTTTCAGTCAGATGTTGTTTTACCTTGCTCAACAACTCGATTGAAGAATTTACTGAGCCACTGTGTTAGGTCCGGGTTCTTTGCTTTCTTGAGCTCGGCTGCGATGTCGCCAAGTCCTGCTGCTTTCTTCGATTTCACTCGTTTTATTTCTTCCTCGACGCAGTGACGCTGGCAAGCGGATCGTTTGATAGACCATGTATTCACAAGCACGTGAATATGCTCCATACATTTTTCTCCAATGGTTCCTATTACCTTATGCCTGTTTATCCATGTGACCATTAAAGTCGGCTACAATGAAGACATGGTCACGCTACGGATCTTTGTATCAAGTAGTCGGGAGAAAGTATGTTTTTCGACATCAAATCGACCAGTCTGCGGTACATATGCTGTGAAGAAGTGAAATGTACGAACGGCGGATATAATGATGAGCTTCACCAGCCGATCATTAAACCGTTCGACTTCTTTAATGGTATCCCGGAGACCCTTATAAATATCAATTCCAACACTATATTGGCTCCATGGCCTACAAAAATTGACATATTTATGGCCATTTTTACCGCGTTCACGTTCTGTGCCGTAGCTTTCGTCCCCATCCCAACGAGTTCATTGTAGTGTGAAAATATCAATACGTTTTTTTTAAGGGAACTTTGAGTTCCTCCATCTTTCCAGTGAGGGTGCCAATATTTAGCATCATGAAACGTATTTGCGTCAGGAACCCTCGCCCATTTCTCGACAGGAGCGGGGCCCATCCTGCCACATCGATTTAGGTAAACGCTCCACCATTTCTCCGAAGCTTTGAACAACATTGAATGCATGGTCTTGGTCGGTCTGTTGTGAGGCCTGCCACCAAGGGAGATTAGGTATCCCTATCCAAATAGTGGGACAACTCCTACTACGCTGATCCCAATATTTTATTTTTGCTTTTCCAAGGATAGTATAAAGTACGTTACCTCAAATCCTCTCTCTTTATTTGGGCTTGAGACCAGCATATAAATAACATGGCGGAATTCAATCGTTGCGGTTTCGTTGCTTCAATTTCTTGATAGTAGGCACTGGGAGAGGTTAACGGAGTTTTGGAAAGATCAAATAACGGCAATGAGGGCCGAATCAAAACTCTGATAGTCGCACAAAGCACACAGAACGCCCCTAAAGTGTTGCCGTTAAGAGCACAACGCAATTCAGTCTCAATAAGTTTATTGAGGTCCTGCTTAATCAATTTAACAAAATTAACTAACGGGCATTGCAGTACTCTACTTCAACCGTGTTAAGAACTATAACGGGTACACCGGATCTGAGAAGATCCAAAATGATGTCCGATAACCCAAACACATCCTGCATTCGTCTAAGAATAAAACTGCCGCCCATGCTCCATTGTCCAATTTATATGTTCCTGAGCGAACTGAAGGCGAGCTTGGCGGTTGCCTTATTTAAACTTTGTATTTGGCCATTCAGCTGGACATCTATTTACTCTCTACTGTCTGATATTGGCCTCTATAATTCTTGCAGGTGTCATGCCAGTTAAGCTGCGTTCAAATACCGATTTCTAAATGGAGTTCCAACATGGCGATCATTCCGTTGAGATATAACGCGTTTTCGTCCAGACTCACGTCCCCTTGTGTCCCCTCGTTTTGTTTTTTCTGACGATAGAATCGATACATTGATATAAAGGGTAAAGAAAGTCTACCTTATGTACTTTAAAATCCCATACGAAGTATTTTCAAACAAATATCTGAAGGTACTGTGTGATTTATTTTCCTCTCAAAGGAATCTTTTGCAACATGGCCTCAATTCACATCCTGCCATTGAAAGGTGGTAGCGATGGCTCTCCCACTTCTGCAGAAACAGCCTGGCAGGAATCATCAAATACATCCTTGCAATAAATACAGTCGGGCGACCGTCATTTCCCGATTATGTGCAGGTAAGACTAAAAATAACCGTGTCCGCTGAACATCTGGGTTAGGTGTTTTCGATTGAACTAGAGCCGCACGTTTTTAATGAGAAGCGCGGTTTATGGGTTCTCTTTCCTAACATTGTTGCCATGCCTAGAGAGTCCTGGTTTTCACCTCACAAGCGACGGGTTCATCATTTTCCATACTTTTCCTGAAGTATGTAAACCTCCGCTCAGCAGAATACTACTGATTCCGAGGCATCTCCTTACTGAGGGAGTTATCCCATCCTGCAGAACCGTAAAAAAGGTCAGTCTGAACCGCGCTCATCAGCAAATGATGTCTATTGGATAAGAAGCCTCCGATGCAGGCAAATCGGAAATATTCACGTCGCATCCATGTCTGTGGTATTGCGAATCTGCTCGAAGAAACTCATCTTCGTCTCTTTTATGATGCCAAGGTATCTCACCGCCGTCTTCCGCACGACCACGGATTCACTAATTTGAGTATGGAAGACTGGAAGAATCCTCAAATTGTTCAAGACAACGACTTCGGTTTTCTCCACAGCTAGGGCGAATCCATGGTCAGTCATCTAATTCGACGCATCACCATTGCCAGTGTGCACTGAGCTTGCTCAATTGTGCCGCTGGTAGCCAATGAGAAACATCATGCGCGCATTCGAGCAGATTCGATTCATCAAGCATCTCGAGTCGTAGAAGGCTATTGTTTAAGACGTTCCAAAGGTCCTGATCGAGAGTAGATCCTTGGAGCGCCCCCGGTGTGACCTTCATTTTACGATATCCTTCCCGAGTCAGCGGGTAACCTGAAGTATGGAAAGGAATTTCCAGCACCTCACCAGTCTCCCGCAACACGTATTGCGTCAGTCAGTGTTGGCTTGATAAGCTTCTCAAGCAGCTTCTCCGCTTTGTCCAATATTCTGAGAGAATGATATACTGATGGTGCCTCGGGATCGCACAATCCTCACAACTGGACAGGACAAAAGGCTTGAATGATTCCATCCATATTCACTGCCTGGAGCATGATGATCGATAGGCACCGAGTTTTTTGATAAACAGCTTATACCCAAGTCCAGATTGCTCCCTGCTAACGTTCCTCTGACATTAGGCGCTGTCACAGTGCATACCAGTTGTTGTGTCACACGGCCAAATAGCTTCTCTAGATGCAAGGAAGTAACGTAAAGATGACGATGCTTAGATAAAGTATTTGCTTTGAGAATGGCCTTCTGATGTGCTATGCTCGTATATTCCCTTTGTCCAACACGCGGTATTATCTGACCTTTACACCTCCAACATCAGTTAGTCTAGATGCTTACTTAAATCCACTAAATTGCTAGCATAGAAATTCCATGGGCAATACATAAGCACATACACAGAATCAACGGTAGTTAAATGAATGTATCTTAACTAATACTCGCAAACGAAATGTGAAGAGATGTACATAGGTTTTAATTAAAGAAATTGTTATTAGAATGGAATGAAAAGAATGCAGTTCGCACAATAGAATATGTTGAATTCAACAATGTGGTGCACTCATGCCTGATGCACAGAAACCCAAATCCTTTGTTGCGATAGTTTCGTATGAAAAGGATTTTGTTTTCACTTTTCGCTGCGTACACTTAATTTCGTGTTAGAAGTGCAGATGCCATTAATGCATACTCCACTGGTTGTGTTGTCATATTCGCTGACCTGATGTGACAAAAGCCATCTTCAAGGATTGAAATGATTTATTCGGAATTTTAAGTGTTTTCTGTTTCTTGTCAAACTTGAACTTGAAAATTAGCGTTCTGACAAGTGCTGCTTGGTATTTCACCCTAGAAACCATGTGCGTTTGACTTCGATTTCTTTGGTGTTTTGTCATTTTATGAACATGTGCAAACCGCGCCGTTACTTTTAGTTATGTTACAAACATGTCCCTAGCAGGTATCGCTTTCTTCCAATGTTAATTACCATTGTTGATAGGCTTACGTTCAGATAATAACTACAACTACACACGTAGGTATTAAATGCTAGATTTTGTCGGAGGCATATTTCAGACCATTTACTTTTGTTCTTTACGAGAAGGGTCTCCTTCAAAAGTCTGTTGGTTTTGCTCCTACTTTTTCACAAAGGCCCAATGTTTTCAAACGCTTTCTAAAGGAAAACCTTATAGCAGATCAAAAGCTCCCAGAATAATATCAAAGGCGACAAACTACCCCGGCCAGCCTAACCTGGGGAGTTTTCATCAGAAAAATAGGTCATAGTACATAGGACGGTCCATTGAATGTAGTTGGCTGTGCAACTATGCACACGTCTCTGTATGAGGTGCAAATAGGCACGTTAAATATAAAAGCTGACATTATTCCTTGATGCAGGGACCGGATATGTTCATACAGATAATTTATGGAAGCATATGTGCCTGCTATGATTCAATTATTGCTGTCCCCGTATATCGTGAACGCTACTCAGACATCTTTCACAGGTTGTTTCACCGTCTCTTCTGCTTGTCTCCCGCACCACGAATACATGTAGTACATAATACAGATGTAGGGACAGAATAATGTCAATCAGTTTCTGCTCTATTGCTCTGAAGTAGACACTTTCACTACCTCTTAAGTTCCTAACAATAGCAAGACAAACTAAAAGCACACATCGTTTCAAATGCCGGAGTGGAAATACTTTTAATTTTTTTCGGAAGACGAAAGAGTTGCCGCAGCGTAAAATATGGATGGGTAGCACTTATGAAATCTTAACTATAATAACTGGCCTGGTCATGTCCTTTGACACCCCATCATAATACTGCAGCAAGTCCGCCCTTTTCAAGCGTACTTCAGAATTTCATTTGCATTAATTAAGATACATTTTGTAAGTTCGAAATAATAATGTTGAAAAAATATTTTCACATAAAAACTCTTCCGTTTGACGCATGTATAACAATTCAAGAAGAAATGACAGCTGCTGGTTAAGTTTGTATATTCTCGACATTTCTTCACTATATTAGGCAACTATTGATCAAATCATAAAGGCCATCCTCTTTCCGCGGCATCCCTTTTTTGGAAAATAAAGGTGTGTTGTCCTTCCCACGTCTCTGGTCGACTTTCTTCAATTTTGTTTTGTAGTTGTTTCTAATTCGTTTGTATCGTCTTAGCGAATTCGCACTCTTTGGATTCGGATTTGACCTTCCCTTGTGACCGACTCCAAAGCAGGGTATAGCTAGCGGCTAGAGTTAACGTAGTTTATTATTATACACACGCATATACCTGTACCTGCAATCGAAACGTTTCGAGAGCATAATAAATTTCCATATATTTAGTAAATTTTTGGCCATGCTTGGCGAGAAATCGATAGAACGTGGGGGCTGAGTTAACTGGAAATCATTAGCGAAAATCCTGTTCTTTTTATAAAGGATGGAAGCTGGGTGTATGGCGTGGTTTTACTACCGACGACTCCTTAGAACGAAAAACATTGATTAGTGAGTACATGTGTGGCGAAGTGGGGGTGCCCAGTAAAATAAAAGTCGATGAGACTACATTTTTGGGTAGTGTCTGTATTGCGCTAAATATAATTACTACTATATCGTTACGAATGTAGAAAAAAGTTCAGAAACATTTTTTCTACTACTCGTTAGTAGTTTAATTTTCCCTGGTACTAACTCCTAATTGGAAAGATATATTGCTGTTAACTACATCATTATTGGTTATCAACTCTTACTAAACAGTATGATATTTAGTAAATTTGAAGTACAAGTAAATAGCAGAGGTGCGATATGTTAACAACAGAGTTAGTTGTACAACTGAATATGAATAATCCAAGATAATAATTCCAACTGCTAATAAAACAATATCTGCTTTGGTGGTTAGGATACAAAGAGTACTAAGCTCTTGCAAATTGCTCCAGATGTCACTGGAGGTAGAAAGATTTTTAATATAGCTGGATCAGTCAGCTCAGTTAAGAGGGAGTGTCTTAGTGAAATCAAGGCCACACGCAACAGTAGTAATTTCAATAGGGCACCAACCTTTGGCTGTATCTCTGAGAATGCATGTTCTTATTTAAATAGGCTACCCCGTGTAACGGATCAGATGTTGACTATTTGTTACATTAATTAAATCCAAATATAGTGGAAATATCTGGGTGAAATGATTTTCTGAAAGTTAGAGTCTTTGGAAGGTTCTGCAGGTACTTGATGCCTTTTAAACGCGTTTTTTAAGCGTTCGCATAGTTCCTTCCGTTGGCGGCAGTGTATTTTGTATTGTGACTTGACGGCGGATACCAGTCGACTAACGAACGAGTACCTGAGTCAAACCAGGGTTATAACCACGGGCGAGCGCTATGCTGACCACATTGCCTCTACTACTTTACTTTAATCCTGTTATTATTATTAATTATTCAAAACTATATATTGGAAATCGAGTACTGTCTCAAAATCTGCCAAAAAACTTATTTTCCAATTTTAATACATTATTCAGACCAATTCCTACGGTTGCCAAACTACGATAATTGCGGTTCATATATATTGAAGAAGTCGCAGACATATACCAAGATTCATGGCGAAACATTATGATCAAGATGCCAAAATTGAATTTTCTGATATTTTCTAATAATCCTGATTCAAGGACTAGTTTATATTTCACAAATTGAAATCCAGTTTACCCTTTACGTTTCAAGCTTCAAGTATCCTAAAAATAGGGTATTTACTTCAATATTGAGCGACAATATCGGAATATGCGCAAAAAAAGGCTCTCAGAAGAATGACCCCCTTAATTCCAGTTACTTGTACGCCAGCCTAAAATTAATTTACGTTTAAAACCAAACATTGTAGTTTGAGGAAAGCTACCCCTTGTCTATTATTGAAATATAATATGTTAGTTTTCCTCTGTATGCTCCGATTTTTTCCAACCCAAATTTTAGATTAATTTCCTTATGTAACATTTTCAACATAATGACGCAGAATGCTTTTTTAAGGTCATCCTGGAGAAAACACAATCTTCTCATCTCTATAAGGTTTTCTGTAAACCAAAGCAAGAAAATCGGTTCACTGTGTGTCTGTCTGTATAGCACACTTTTCTCAGAATTCGTCGTAGAGGCTGACAGAAATTTTTTTGAGAGGGTGAAGTTTGGTGGAAACTATTACTATTACTCACAGAGTTTAAATAGATCAAAGATAAGAGTAATTTCTAAGACTTTGAATGTCAACATCACACTAAACAACATCAAATATTTTTATATATGTAGAAGAAATACGCAAAACTTTGCGTACCTGAAATTCGGTTTCTCGGCTTTTTATAGCCTTTGCCCCGTTCAGTAGAGCTTGGTGAAAGCGTTCTTCCTGCTTATCACCAACGAATATAAGGTTCTGTGAGCCAGAAAGTGACTCTTGAACCCAATCACGCGTAAAGTCAATAGTATCATTTCCCGCGAAGGCAGTCTTTTCGAACTTTCACAAAATGTGGCCATGATGGCTTTCAGTAGTTATCCATCCTTTAAGTTTTAATTCCCTTCATTACATCTGCCTTCATTTTCCTCATAGATACCTGGGAAAAGTAGGAACAAAATGTTGTAAGCGCTCACTTTCTTTTTTCAAAGGCTTGCGCATGTGTATATATAAGGAAGGGGAAGAGCTCAGCTCTGAGCGTGCAGACCTTAATGAGCCATTGTAGTTACTGCCCCTATCTAACGGAATATTCTAAATTAGTTTATATATCGCTGGAAGCTTTTATGCTTCCTCATCATAAGATGAATATAAATCTTTTGTTAAGCCATCCGGGATTTCGTTTCCCTCTACATCAAAGAGATGGTACCCAGAGTAGTTTGACCGTATTGAATCTATTTCGAGTTCTTTATTGCGAAGTGACTAGTATTCAATACAATCAAGACTACTTGGCTACCGCTATAGATCGCGAAGCACTTATCCGTCAATCAGCAAAGCAGGCTCCTTTGAGATGTCATGGCTGAAGCTGAAAGGTCGTTGTGTATTGCCTCATAGAAAAATGACACTTCTCGTTTGAATCCGAAAGGTAGACCCTCTGTTCTGAAGTATTCGGTATACCATATATCCACTCAAAAAGACAAAGTCAAAGACCCCTTCAATGTCAACGCGCATCCACGTCGAGTATGCCTCTTTCAGAGTTGGTTTCTGTAGTTTGGAAACCAAGAAATCGAGAGCGGGGTCACACTGTTGGCTTTTATTTAGCGGGCTCTATATTAAAGATTTTTCGCAAAATGTTCAATCGATCTCTGCAGATATTCTGGTGAAGCCAATTTTATTGAAGTTTTTAGAGTCTGAATAGTCGTTTTTACCAGAGTTTCGTATGGAGATTATCCTACCCTATTTCCTAAAGGTCACTCCAGATGTTCTATACCCTCCTACACCATCGCTGGGTGAACGACCCGCGCAGTGCTTTGAAAGGCACATCAGCTCCTCCTTTTTCACTAGCAAAAGCCGGTCTCACAATTATCCAGATTCTCTTGCAACACTTTCGTATTGAACAGTTTATAGAGCCTGCTAATCGTCTACCTACCTAATCGGTATAATATCTGTACTTCAAAGGGAGCTTTCGTTAACTCGACTTTCGAGCTTATTGCAGTACCATCCGGCTTTCTAAGAAATACAACTTGACTGTCTGATTCCGTTTATCAGAGCTGCACAACATTGAATTTTCCCTTTCTCCCTCCAGTCCATCGCAGTACGTTCCAAGGGAGTCTCGTTTCGAACTTCTTGTGAGTACCTTTTATTCACGCTGGGAATTATTTGAGTTCAACTAGTGTGCAGCTGGATAAGAGGGCGGGCCTATTCAAAGCACTCGAAAGTTGTTTGGTCCGGAAGTTCCAGTTGAGCTTCTAATCCGAAAGAAAGCATTAGTGACCTGAGGAGCTGCACGTAGGAACGCACCCTACGTTTGCGGTCATCAGACCAGCTGGAGTAGCAAAACCAAGTAGCTTCCCTCCTCCTTACTACTACCCTAACTACATAATATGTTAAGCTTTTGGATCACATCCTTTTCATAGTCACTTGATTCTGATACACTACCAGATCACTTAGTTCTTGCGTCGGCGAAGGCACAGGGAATCATAGGATAAGCAGCGGTATCTATGACGTTTTTCATTTTACCATTAACCTGGCATGGTAAGAGGACGGCCAATAGGTCCTAAAAATAGAATTGTCTCAGCATGTTTGCCTATAAACAGGCTAGTCCTGCAACTTCGTTAGCTATGCTGCCATAAGAAAAAAAAGGCTTTGGCATGCTGCAAGTAATTTTGACTATTTTTTACTTTTCTAGACATCTGCTCACTAGAGTCTGCATATTCCTACCTACTTCCTAATTAGATCAGTTGTATTCATTCGACCACTTTCTCTTTCTGCTACTTTTCCTAGTAAAGGCGGAAAGGTGGTCGTGCCTTCTACTTCGGTTTTCTAAAAGAATTAGGTAGTATTGCCACCGACAGACCGAAGTCGAGTTTCCAGCTTCCTCGATTATGGGAGATGCTATACTCATCTTTCTGACGAACTGCAACCTAGACGTTAAATGTATGCTTTTTACTGAAGTGAAAAGCATTTCATCCGCAGATTTCTTTGTGGGAAATATCAATCTTTCTAGACCTGAGAAATCTGCGCTCCGGCCGTTTATTGTATAAAACCACGGGTGGACTTGGATTCGGTGATATGTTACCAGTTATGGAGTGCAAATTCTTAGCTTCCATATTTACATTTTGGTCACTCTTAGTTTATTGCAGAACTAGTAATAGTAGTATCCTATATTATGACTAGTACTGCTGCTTCATTCTTCTAGGAAGAACTTAAAGGGGGCTTCCTAGCGATGAATTAAAGAGAAGTTCCGATATTCTGTAACATCTTCAGTAGATTCGCAGATGAAATAAATTTTGAAGTCCACATCGCTTAGGTAGATTCCTCCCTTTTTTGTTGTTAAAGCTAAAATCTGTTTCTATTTATCAATACCTTTTATTGGATGTTTGCACGGCAGTATTCACGTTGCACGTGAAGGGACTCTATTAAACATCAAACAAAATGGTTCCATTCACTACAAATATGCATGCAATTTCACAGCAATGTATACCAGACCTGCTGCCAGGAGGAACAGCCATTTCTAAATAAAGTGTGTTGGGAAAAACAGGTATAAAATGGATGTTAATTGTGTTTAATTCACCAAATTGATAAAAAATCCTTAAAATGGATAACTCGGGGCTAAAACGCATTAAAACTTACACAATTTCTGTTTACGTTGCTTCCACAAAGGCGGGTTCCTTCGACTGAATGTGACCAGATGAATTAAGTGAAAGAGTTGAAAGGGCGGATGCTTGCATACTATTATATATATATGGAAGACAATGACAGGAGGGAGACGCGAATTTTTTTATACTAGAAACGAACCATTAGTTGGATTTTATTCACTTTCTGATGGGAGCCAAAAGCTTTGTACTGAAGAAGGGCAAAACTGGTGCCCGAAATACATATCTAGAAATAAAACGCATGTCCGGTTTTAGGAATAAATCAACTCTTTTCATTTATTTCGATTCCAGATCATCCAGTTTCAGGATGTTATACGATGTGCGATTATTGATATTCTTTCTCTCAGAACTAGTAGTGTCTGTATTGCGCTAAATATAATTACTACTATATCGTTACGAATGTAGAAAAAAGTTCAGAAACATTTTTTCTACTACTCGTTAGTAGTTTAATTTTCCCTGGTACTAACTCCTAATTGGAAAGATATATTGCTGTTAACTACATCATTATTGGTTATCAACTCTTACTAAACAGTATGATATTTAGTAAATTTGAAGTACAAGTAAATAGCAGAGGTGCGATATGTTAACAACAGAGTTAGTTGTACAACTGAATATGAATAATCCAAGATAATAATTCCAACTGCTAATAAAACAATATCTGCTTTGGTGGTTAGGATACAAAGAGTACTAAGCTCTTGCAAATTGCTCCAGATGTCACTGGAGGTAGAAAGATTTTTAATATAGCTGGATCAGTCAGCTCAGTTAAGAGGGAGTGTCTTAGTGAAATCAAGGCCACACGCAACAGTAGTAATTTCAATAGGGCACCAACCTTTGGCTGTATCTCTGAGAATGCATGTTCTTATTTAAATAGGCTACCCCGTGTAACGGATCAGATGTTGACTATTTGTTACATTAATTAAATCCAAATATAGTGGAAATATCTGGGTGAAATGATTTTCTGAAAGTTAGAGTCTTTGGAAGGTTCTGCAGGTACTTGATGCCTTTTAAACGCGTTTTTTAAGCGTTCGCATAGTTCCTTCCGTTGGCGGCAGTGTATTTTGTATTGTGACTTGACGGCGGATACCAGTCGACTAACGAACGAGTACCTGAGTCAAACCAGGGTTATAACCACGGGCGAGCGCTATGCTGACCACATTGCCTCTACTACTTTACTTTAATCCTGTTATTATTATTAATTATTCAAAACTATATATTGGAAATCGAGTACTGTCTCAAAATCTGCCAAAAAACTTATTTTCCAATTTTAATACATTATTCAGACCAATTCCTACGGTTGCCAAACTACGATAATTGCGGTTCATATATATTGAAGAAGTCGCAGACATATACCAAGATTCATGGCGAAACATTATGATCAAGATGCCAAAATTGAATTTTCTGATATTTTCTAATAATCCTGATTCAAGGACTAGTTTATATTTCACAAATTGAAATCCAGTTTACCCTTTACGTTTCAAGCTTCAAGTATCCTAAAAATAGGGTATTTACTTCAATATTGAGCGACAATATCGGAATATGCGCAAAAAAAGGCTCTCAGAAGAATGACCCCCTTAATTCCAGTTACTTGTACGCCAGCCTAAAATTAATTTACGTTTAAAACCAAACATTGTAGTTTGAGGAAAGCTACCCCTTGTCTATTATTGAAATATAATATGTTAGTTTTCCTCTGTATGCTCCGATTTTTTCCAACCCAAATTTTAGATTAATTTCCTTATGTAACATTTTCAACATAATGACGCAGAATGCTTTTTTAAGGTCATCCTGGAGAAAACACAATCTTCTCATCTCTATAAGGTTTTCTGTAAACCAAAGCAAGAAAATCGGTTCACTGTGTGTCTGTCTGTATAGCACACTTTTCTCAGAATTCGTCGTAGAGGCTGACAGAAATTTTTTTGAGAGGGTGAAGTTTGGTGGAAACTATTACTATTACTCACAGAGTTTAAATAGATCAAAGATAAGAGTAATTTCTAAGACTTTGAATGTCAACATCACACTAAACAACATCAAATATTTTTATATATGTAGAAGAAATACGCAAAACTTTGCGTACCTGAAATTCGGTTTCTCGGCTTTTTATAGCCTTTGCCCCGTTCAGTAGAGCTTGGTGAAAGCGTTCTTCCTGCTTATCACCAACGAATATAAGGTTCTGTGAGCCAGAAAGTGACTCTTGAACCCAATCACGCGTAAAGTCAATAGTATCATTTCCCGCGAAGGCAGTCTTTTCGAACTTTCACAAAATGTGGCCATGATGGCTTTCAGTAGTTATCCATCCTTTAAGTTTTAATTCCCTTCATTACATCTGCCTTCATTTTCCTCATAGATACCTGGGAAAAGTAGGAACAAAATGTTGTAAGCGCTCACTTTCTTTTTTCAAAGGCTTGCGCATGTGTATATATAAGGAAGGGGAAGAGCTCAGCTCTGAGCGTGCAGACCTTAATGAGCCATTGTAGTTACTGCCCCTATCTAACGGAATATTCTAAATTAGTTTATATATCGCTGGAAGCTTTTATGCTTCCTCATCATAAGATGAATATAAATCTTTTGTTAAGCCATCCGGGATTTCGTTTCCCTCTACATCAAAGAGATGGTACCCAGAGTAGTTTGACCGTATTGAATCTATTTCGAGTTCTTTATTGCGAAGTGACTAGTATTCAATACAATCAAGACTACTTGGCTACCGCTATAGATCGCGAAGCACTTATCCGTCAATCAGCAAAGCAGGCTCCTTTGAGATGTCATGGCTGAAGCTGAAAGGTCGTTGTGTATTGCCTCATAGAAAAATGACACTTCTCGTTTGAATCCGAAAGGTAGACCCTCTGTTCTGAAGTATTCGGTATACCATATATCCACTCAAAAAGACAAAGTCAAAGACCCCTTCAATGTCAACGCGCATCCACGTCGAGTATGCCTCTTTCAGAGTTGGTTTCTGTAGTTTGGAAACCAAGAAATCGAGAGCGGGGTCACACTGTTGGCTTTTATTTAGCGGGCTCTATATTAAAGATTTTTCGCAAAATGTTCAATCGATCTCTGCAGATATTCTGGTGAAGCCAATTTTATTGAAGTTTTTAGAGTCTGAATAGTCGTTTTTACCAGAGTTTCGTATGGAGATTATCCTACCCTATTTCCTAAAGGTCACTCCAGATGTTCTATACCCTCCTACACCATCGCTGGGTGAACGACCCGCGCAGTGCTTTGAAAGGCACATCAGCTCCTCCTTTTTCACTAGCAAAAGCCGGTCTCACAATTATCCAGATTCTCTTGCAACACTTTCGTATTGAACAGTTTATAGAGCCTGCTAATCGTCTACCTACCTAATCGGTATAATATCTGTACTTCAAAGGGAGCTTTCGTTAACTCGACTTTCGAGCTTATTGCAGTACCATCCGGCTTTCTAAGAAATACAACTTGACTGTCTGATTCCGTTTATCAGAGCTGCACAACATTGAATTTTCCCTTTCTCCCTCCAGTCCATCGCAGTACGTTCCAAGGGAGTCTCGTTTCGAACTTCTTGTGAGTACCTTTTATTCACGCTGGGAATTATTTGAGTTCAACTAGTGTGCAGCTGGATAAGAGGGCGGGCCTATTCAAAGCACTCGAAAGTTGTTTGGTCCGGAAGTTCCAGTTGAGCTTCTAATCCGAAAGAAAGCATTAGTGACCTGAGGAGCTGCACGTAGGAACGCACCCTACGTTTGCGGTCATCAGACCAGCTGGAGTAGCAAAACCAAGTAGCTTCCCTCCTCCTTACTACTACCCTAACTACATAATATGTTAAGCTTTTGGATCACATCCTTTTCATAGTCACTTGATTCTGATACACTACCAGATCACTTAGTTCTTGCGTCGGCGAAGGCACAGGGAATCATAGGATAAGCAGCGGTATCTATGACGTTTTTCATTTTACCATTAACCTGGCATGGTAAGAGGACGGCCAATAGGTCCTAAAAATAGAATTGTCTCAGCATGTTTGCCTATAAACAGGCTAGTCCTGCAACTTCGTTAGCTATGCTGCCATAAGAAAAAAAAGGCTTTGGCATGCTGCAAGTAATTTTGACTATTTTTTACTTTTCTAGACATCTGCTCACTAGAGTCTGCATATTCCTACCTACTTCCTAATTAGATCAGTTGTATTCATTCGACCACTTTCTCTTTCTGCTACTTTTCCTAGTAAAGGCGGAAAGGTGGTCGTGCCTTCTACTTCGGTTTTCTAAAAGAATTAGGTAGTATTGCCACCGACAGACCGAAGTCGAGTTTCCAGCTTCCTCGATTATGGGAGATGCTATACTCATCTTTCTGACGAACTGCAACCTAGACGTTAAATGTATGCTTTTTACTGAAGTGAAAAGCATTTCATCCGCAGATTTCTTTGTGGGAAATATCAATCTTTCTAGACCTGAGAAATCTGCGCTCCGGCCGTTTATTGTATAAAACCACGGGTGGACTTGGATTCGGTGATATGTTACCAGTTATGGAGTGCAAATTCTTAGCTTCCATATTTACATTTTGGTCACTCTTAGTTTATTGCAGAACTAGTAATAGTAGTATCCTATATTATGACTAGTACTGCTGCTTCATTCTTCTAGGAAGAACTTAAAGGGGGCTTCCTAGCGATGAATTAAAGAGAAGTTCCGATATTCTGTAACATCTTCAGTAGATTCGCAGATGAAATAAATTTTGAAGTCCACATCGCTTAGGTAGATTCCTCCCTTTTTTGTTGTTAAAGCTAAAATCTGTTTCTATTTATCAATACCTTTTATTGGATGTTTGCACGGCAGTATTCACGTTGCACGTGAAGGGACTCTATTAAACATCAAACAAAATGGTTCCATTCACTACAAATATGCATGCAATTTCACAGCAATGTATACCAGACCTGCTGCCAGGAGGAACAGCCATTTCTAAATAAAGTGTGTTGGGAAAAACAGGTATAAAATGGATGTTAATTGTGTTTAATTCACCAAATTGATAAAAAATCCTTAAAATGGATAACTCGGGGCTAAAACGCATTAAAACTTACACAATTTCTGTTTACGTTGCTTCCACAAAGGCGGGTTCCTTCGACTGAATGTGACCAGATGAATTAAGTGAAAGAGTTGAAAGGGCGGATGCTTGCATACTATTATATATATATGGAAGACAATGACAGGAGGGAGACGCGAATTTTTTTATACTAGAAACGAACCATTAGTTGGATTTTATTCACTTTCTGATGGGAGCCAAAAGCTTTGTACTGAAGAAGGGCAAAACTGGTGCCCGAAATACATATCTAGAAATAAAACGCATGTCCGGTTTTAGGAATAAATCAACTCTTTTCATTTATTTCGATTCCAGATCATCCAGTTTCAGGATGTTATACGATGTGCGATTATTGATATTCTTTCTCTCAGAACGTGGTTCGTACCTTCTTTCCACAGAGTACCTAGAATTTTTCGACATTGGAAGAGCGCATAGTTTTTTCTGTTATCCACGCTTTTTGAACTAATTTTCTTACTGACATTCTCCAGGAAACCATTTACGACTAGAAAGTTGCTAATAGCTATTACTAAATAGAAATGACACCGTATGTACAATTCATTATCTGTGGGCTTCTGCTTATGTAAGTTTCAGGGAAGGTTTGTGGTATAATCAATCAAAATATTATATATGATATAGTCCTCAGGCAAAATATTTGCTTTGGGAATGAAACTGCCGGAAATTCACAAAATTAAGTTTATAGAAGTAGCAGATGCCTGAGAGTATTAATTAAATGTCTCTTTTCGTTTTCAAAGAATCTTCAACGTAAGGGGCATCTTTGAAAATGCTATTTTCAGAAAGCAATTTGATGTAAACGTCACAGACAGAACTTCGTCGTTTTTCCTATATTCAGAGAAAATGGAAAAATGAGCGGAATTTCAGTCTGAAATATCGTTTTCCATTCAAGAAGTTTCGACGTTCTTCTCGGATTGAAAGTTATCATTCAAAAAATTGGTAGAAATTCAATAATGAAATCGAAGCAATACTTGCTTCCGGCTACGGTTTGTACTGTAATCAGATATGAAATTTGCAATATTACCGGATGACCTAAAAACATCCCAATCAATAACGAATCTAAATTTTTAAACTCCTGGAGGGGAGTACTACAGTTATACCCATAAACTTGGCCTCACAGGAAATGCATATTACCATCTACGGCGAAAGTACACCTTCATTACTAGCGAGTAGTAAGCTGAGGATGGAATATTGGTGATACAGTATGGCTCTGCTAAATGCATAAGAAAATTTCAATGCAATGTTCTCTTATGAAGAAATTAGAACGTCATGGCATCGTGTAGTCGGATCTGCTCTGCAGGTCATAGAAATAGTTTTGCATTGAAATGGGATACAACTGGAAGCTTTTCCTCTAATTTACAATGAACTATCCAGGGCGGCATTACGGAATTAATTTAAAACGTAACAAGTAACTATGTTAGAATTACTATTTAGGAATTACTAATTCAGTTGTTTTCGGTTCAATGTCTGTTTCTTTGCTATATATCGATTGACACTAAATTTGGTGAGAAGGTGGGAACGCCCACACATGCAGTGAGTTATATCTTTCTGCGTTGAGTTAAATGGGGGGAGGTGTCTTCGTCTAAGATTTGAGGATGCCGGGCAGCTGCATAAAAAGTGCAGGGCGTCTCCTCCTCCTCCTCAAATTGGCTGCAAATAGCCGAAACCCCAATCTTTTCCATATGGTAGTTTAAGGAGCAGTGTCCCGTCAGAAGCCCTACTAGGGTTTTCATGCCCCACTTCTTAAGGGACAACAAAAATGCCGCTCTAGTGACCCTAGGCTCTTTCACAAGGATTTTCGCTTGCCGGCAAGAGTTCAAATTTCTCCACAGCACTCTACACTCCTTGCAATTTCACCCTTCAGAGTAGACTTGACAGTAGATGGTCGGATTCCAAGAGCTGGTACTGGCCCCACCATTGTGGATCCAGACCGTCGGCGAGCCAGTCTGTCAGCCTCCTTATTACCGGCGATGTTAGAGTGCCCCGACACCCACATTAGGAATATTTCGTTCAGTCGGCCAAGTTTCAGCAACACTTGATGACAACTCCACAACTGGCTTGATATGGCGTTGCCATTTAGTGCTGATAATGCCACCTGACTGTCGGAACAGATTCGAATGGTGCGACCTCTCCATTTTTGTCGTAGACATTCTTCTGCTGCCAATGAAATGGCATATATCTCCGCCTGGAATATGGTCGTCATTTTTCCGAGGGGTCGGACCAGTTCTATAATCGGATTCTCCGAGAACACCCCTGCGCCCGATCCATCCTCCATGACTAACCCGTCGGCGAAGATTATTAGATCTGTATTCTGAAAAGGCTCATGGTCACTTGTCGACCATTCTTCTCTTTCGGTGATTACGACAGTGCATGCCTTTTCAAAGACGAATCTGGATGTTTTTCAAGGAATTTCAAGATAGACGCATGACCGTTTGATTGGTTCCCTTTCCACGCCCCAATGGTATCGAGCCTACATGCGTAGTTGGTTGCTTTCCGTTTCACCTCCAAGTGAATGGGGGGTAAATTTAGGATAGCTTCAAGTGCCGCAGTCGGCGCAGTACTCATTGCTCCAATAATACTTAGGCAACCAAGTCTCTGAATCAGCTAGCAGCTTCCTGCTGTTAGCAAAGTTCAGTCTTGGACACCAGACGATGCATGCATACCCTCTATTACTGGTGCAGGGATGATGCTATCTGGACCTGCAGACTTGTATCTATGGAACGAGTTAAATACCCATTTCACTCACTCCAGTGATACTACTTTGCATGCCAGTCTCTCGTTTAGGGCTGTATGCACCTGTTGGCCCCGAGATTAGATTTTGGATGCTGTCTGAGAAGTGCACTTCAAGCAAATGGTTTGCCGTTTCTTCATGGCTTTCTGTGTACTTTCCATTCTGTAAACGTAAATAACACAGTTTCTGGCTACGTTCTTTGACCAGAATCCGCTTCAGCTTTGAGGTTGCCTCAAGAGAGTTAGTCTCTTCGCAAAAGCGTCTCCAAGATGACCGTTTAGCCGATCTTATGCTCTTCTTTAGAACTTTCTGTGCCTCTTTATAGCGATTCCAGCTAGTGCTTGATTCACCTTTCAGAGCACGATTGAGGAGCATCCTTGTCGTTCTCTCTGTTTTGCCAAATCCGAGTTCCACCAGGGTGTTTTTTTTTTTTTTTTTTTTTTGGCATCTTGAGTGGACAGTTTTCTTCGAAAGCTTCTGTCATGCTAGTTGTGATCATCTGGGTTGTCTTCTCAATTCCAGTAAAGGATTTGATGCGGTTCCCAGGGATCGTGACTCGGGTGCTCAATTCTATTTGATACATCACCCAATCTGTCTTCCTCGGATTCCGAAATGGAGTGGGTGGAGGTGGATCCATGCCCATAACAAAATCAATGCGTCTGTGATCCGAGAGTATGATATCGTTTGATACTCTCCACTCTCTGATCAGAGCCGCGATGTCAGGAGATGCCACCGTGATGTCGATGACTTCTCGTCTGACCACGTTGAAGAAGGTGGGTTCTTTACCCACGTTTAAGATCTGCAAATCGGTTCCTACTACTCTAGTAGTCTCGATTCTCTTGCATTGATGTTCGAACTTCCCCATCATGTGTGGTGAGCGTTGACATCACATCCTGCTATTACTCCCATGCCTCAACTTTTGGCGTATTGGACAGCTCTGATGAATGTTCCACTGGGAACGTCTTCTGCGTTGTAGGGAAAATATGCAGAGGTCCATAGTATCTCTTTATCTCTTTTTTATAGTTAGCTTAGCCGATGCGGTGTCGCCATCAGATAGATCGTTAACAAATTAGCCTGGAAGTCTTTGGAGACTACCATGCAGGTGCGGGATCGATCGCTTCCATTGGCATACAATAGGTCAACATTTTGGAAGTTTAGGCCCCTGACTACCCCACCAAACAACCCACGGTTCTTGTATCAGGTATATAAATGTCTTGTAGCTATTGATCCGACGACTGATAAGTGCAGTCGTTACTTTACAATACTGTAAATTTATTTGGGAAATGTGATACCTCATCTACGTTTCACATGAAGATGCCGAGGGCTGCATGTCCCCTTCAATGGTTTTAGGAACCGACACTTGTAACGTGACGGTCCCCAACCCATAGTAGAGCCGGCAGCCCAATTTTTCCCGAACCTTCTTAACATTGGGTTCGGGAACGCCGATAATGAGAAAAGTTCTCGGCCTATCGGCTCTCTCTCCTGTATTGCTGCCTAGCAGCAACCAGGTGGAAGTGTTGAGGTTGTTCTGCACACCAAGTTGTTCCAGAACCCCAACACCATTTCGCTGTTCTTCTGGAAGCCAGAGAAAGCACTTTTTGATCGATGGAAGCTCAGAGACCCTTTTCAAGGTTAGTCGCGCACCCTCCCACACATCGTTGAGCGAGGTGCACTACTACCTGAGCCATTCGTGCGTGTCTTCGTCGGCAAAGATCAGCCGTAACATTTTGCGGTATACACCCACCGACTCAAAGCAAAGCTTAATGCCTTGCGCGGACGCAGTCCTTACAGCTAGGAGTTTCCTCCTAAGCTGTTCGCACTGCTCAGTATCGTAGTCGGATGGATTAGCGTCGTCATACAGGACTCATCCATCGGCTTCGATAGCCTTGGCTGCAAATGAAGGCCTAGCCGTTGCCGGCCGAACCCACTTTGCTGCCTTTTGTGTCGAAGAGTTAAGATCGTCTGCGGACCGCTGCCGCTTCGGTTTGCTCTTAGCCGCAGGTGCCCCGAACGCTCCTTTCCCCCCAACCTTGGCACAGCTCTTGGGTTGTGCGTTGCCCCGAGGCGGTTTGCCCGAAGACGGTTTGCCCTGAGGCGGTTTGCCTGAAGGCGGTTTGCTCGAAGGCGGTTCGCCCGGAGGCTGTTTGCCCTGAGGCGGTTTGCCCGAAGGTGGTTTGCCCGAAGGCGGTTTGCTGTTCGTGGACCGGTGCTTACCCATGGGGAAGACTTTAGCCTCAGCAGGTGGCGCCGATTGGAGCCTGGGGTCAGGAGTGCTGACAGAAGGGGCCGCTTTGGCTCGTCCGTTAAGGACTGGGTCCTAATTGAATTGGTTCCCACTTGAGTAAATGGGGAATCTGAGTCTAGACTCAGGCTCTCGATCGATGAGCTCAGGGTTGCCCCTTCCTCGGGGTTGGATCGTTACGATCGAAGTTTAAATGTGTTTGCTTAATAGGTTTATGTTTTTGTTTTTTTTGCTTTGGCTTAGTCTTGACATTTGTTTGAAAGGCGGGGAGTAGGGAACTCGAAAGTGATGATTTCTCCAACAGACCCATTCTTAGGAACTACCTAACTGAATAACATTAAAAAATCTTGAAGTTACCTTTATACGGCGTCCAGACCTCAAAATGCTCTCCATATCAATTCAAATTAAGTTAATTATAGCATACTACTATGCTTTGGGGTAATTGACTAGAAACCCCCTTAAGTTTATCCGAGAGTTCTAAACGTTTGCACTAATATAGACTATAGCATGAAGCATGATATCCCCAGTTTGATAAAAATCGTACTGTTACCGATAAAGTTATAGTAGCTCAAAGTTGTCTTTTCCGTGTAAACTTACTGCAAGTGAATAGTTTGGCATGCTAAGTATACATGTACATTACGGACTACGTACAAATGGGATGACTCCGCCCTCAAATATACTTACTGAAGAAACAAACAAAACCTTTCATATTCGAAGCGCCGAGCTTTCCAACTTGTTTAAGTTCTGTTCTGGGAATTTCCCCGTTTAATGTTAATTTACCATAGTTTCCATAGTGGGGGCGAAACGTTAAAGATTCAAATTGGTTTTAATTTGTATGGTATTCTCCAATTGCATATATATACGTAGATGTACGGTACCTGCCTTTGGGTATTGCTAAGGGTTCAGTTCTCGCTATTTCTTTTATGTTTGCCACGTAATGCCTTTGATTTCAGTTGATTGTGTGGTACACACTTTCCGTCAAAGTAAGCCAAACGCTCTTACTTGGAAGTTACTTTCGCGGGTTGAAACAAGTATGTATGTATACCCGAAGCTTTTTATTATTTGCTCGATTTCAATTTCCGTATGATTTTTATAGCGGAATAAATGGGTTCTGCACAATTGATTTCCGAATCCCTCGAGTTGGGATTGTTTTGATTTTCAATTGTGCTCCCCTTTCTAAGCCTACAACTTTGAAAAAGAGTTACATTTTGATTGAACAGTGTTTGAAAAGGCTCTGGGGATGGATCATAAATAAAATATTGAGTACTAAGGTTGCCGGCATTCAATTCAAGGTGGTTCAATTAGAACATCGTCAATAACTTTTTATTGTGTCAATCGCTGCAGTACAAGCAACTTCCATTTTTATAAATTGTTGCTTGATACAATTTCACGTTTACGCCATGTTGTGCATAATTCGGACGGTAAATCCTGATCGGCACTTATTGTGAACGGAAAAGCTACTAAACCGATTTATGGTTACGACCTGAAATAATTGATTACACTTCCACATTGATACCCATCGACAAATTGTTCGATCATAAAATTCATTTCAGGAATGTTGTAAGCGCTATTTACTATCGATTTTCATCAAGTTTGAATTCCGGGAGGAGAGTCGTATAAACGTTCAAATTTACATATTTGAACGTACAGAAGAGAAGTGAAACTCTTAAAATAATTGACTGATAAAGCAATGAATAAAATCAGATTCGAACCTCATTTGGGATGTTAGCGCCTTAAAATATTGAATAGAAAGCAAACCTGATAAAATTTAGGAAGGATAACACATTTACATATGGATGTTTTATAAGGTTGTTATGCAGTGTAACGGGTGTGGAAAACATTGCTCGATTTTCGTTCGCAAATCATCAAGATTTGTGGCTCGTGCCATCTTCGCTCCACTAAAGTTTGGTAATGACCAAAATAAGACAATATCAGCAAAAGTATTTAACACAAGAGGCGGCACTCTATTCAGAAATGGTTAGTATAGTGAAATACGTGCGTTCAAGCCGGACGATTTAATCCGATTGAACCCAAAAACAGATTGGACATCATTTAGCAAATGACCCCTAATGATTGGTTTCCATTTCTCCCTGAAAGGAACTAGCTCCTTGAACTGATTAAAACAAATTACAACTTCTCCACTATGTATATGTATAGAAGTTGCTATGGATTGAAAGCTTGTTACTTTATTTAATCGTACAGAACGAAATGCTAGCTGGAAGCCTGTAGGAGGATAATTTTTGACCGCTCTTCTGTTGATATATTTGGACGGGTTTTGGAAAATTGAGCAGAAAAAAACTTCGAGGTGGAAGAATAAAATTTTAATCTTTATTACCAGTAGAGTAAGATTTAATGAGACTTATTGTACTTTAGGTACAAACCCGTTACGCATCTATCTAGGTTAACTTGATAGCCAGCCTACAATATTTATTAAGTTTTATGTTGTGTGAGTCCTTTAGCATGCAATGAGTGACATGATTTTATGTTGATTTTCGTTGGGGGATGCCCGGATGATTTATCGGTTTAAGCGCTAAAGTGTCGCAGTCAGTGGTTGGTAAGTAGCTGAGTCAAATCAGGGTAATAGTTACAGGCGAGTGCTATGCTGCCTACATTACCTTCTAGAGTGCACTGTTGTTCTGTCATGTGCCGTTACGGCCCTGATTGAAGTGCTGTAACATACTTCAAGGCCCAGATTCAATTGGATTGCAGTGTGAACGATTATTATTATGAAGGGAGTGGGGGTAATGTGAGAGATCAAATGATAGCGCTCAGTTGGTACTTCTTTCTAGCCTATTCTTCCATATTAATTGGAAAAGGGGAGAACTAGGACCCAAAATCTAGGTACCATAAAGTGCAACAAGTCTCGCTTTCAGAAACTATTGAACCGAAAAAATATGATAATAATCGCAAAGACGCATCTTTTTGAAACCTAGACCTCATTATCCCCTCAAACAAAGTTTATAATGGTATATTACTATTTTTTGTAAATTTTCCAAAAAGAGTGCCTTAAATTCATTCTAGTAGTACGGCATTTGGTAAAAGCATGAAGTATGATACAGAGCAGATAATAGTATTCTAACAAAGTAGTAGATCAAGGTCTGGAGTTTCATGTAAATTTACTATCTGGGAGGCTTCACATATAGGATATATATCAACACCACAATAGAGTGTAGTGCCTGAGATACGAAGAACCCAAATATATATATGAAGCCCGTGTGGGAATACCTTATTTCGACTGTTAAGTTTTTCTTTCATACCTGAAGCAACCAGGTTCTGGTTTCCCGATTTGTTTTTTATTAAGAACCTCTGGCACGAGGCAAAGTTGACTAACTCTAGCTTGACCTTCTTTCTTCTATAAGCAGCAGCAGTAACCTCCACTTAACGCAGTTCCCGCTGGATAAATTAAGGTATCAGTCTTTTACCTAGAGTTTCCCATAGGTTTTTCCTTTCGTCTATGAATCTCGTAAAGTGGAAAAATACGTTTTCGGGAACTCCATCGCAGATTGAACAATCAGTTCACTCGATCCAATTTAAACTTGTAGAGGTACTACCGATATTCTGTCCCGTGAGAAACATTGTTCGTAGGAATCACGCTTGTGAAGGGGACAAAGGCTGAAGAAAAAGGAAGGTATACTGATTCTTTCCTTCGTGCGCTCTATTTTTTAACCTTTTCCTTTCAGAGTTCCTTGTGTGTGATATAACAGGGTTCAACTTCACATTGTATATATTCTAATTTCATATGCCTAGATGTCAATCAGTATCATTTCTGAAACGAACAATGTTGTCCCATTTCACACACTCTCACATCTCACTCTTGTGGCTGCCCTGTGGGATCGCCATCGTTGTCATACCAGAGCCTTCTTTCTGCTAAGGAGCTATCGGCAATAGCAGCAAGATGGATGGGAATACCAAAAGTTGCCGGCGACTTCAGTATTAAGCTCCAACCAGCCAAATTGAATGCATTGCTCACGTCTGGTACTACCCTTTCCATAAATCGCGTTCTTGGTCAAGCCGGTAACTAATTTGATGGCATCAATAGCCGATCTAGCTTTACGCAACCTATACTATCGTATTGAAAGATCTCTTTGGCCCCCCAACAACAAGGGGTAATTTATTGTAGACTACAATCTATAATATTTTCCCAAGAGGCAGTATTAACATTTCTGTCACTTCATTGCTGCATGAAATATTCCCTCGGACATGCGGACTTCTGAGTCGCCTCGTACACTTTAATAAGCGCTCCCCTACCGCTTTACGTCCGTTTTCAAGCAGAGCTCATTAAAACATTCCCTATTGCTCCGCTGGATAGACAGCTTGAGGCGAGACTGGCTAGTTCACTACTCCACCAATAGTCTTCTACTTGGGAATGTACATCTCCTAGACATGAACGGCCATACATTTGACATTGTATTACACGGACAGCTCTTTCCGTGGGACCGTTTGCCTAGTTTGGTTTAGCCACTCTTCCAGAATATGAAGTGTTGTTGGTCCAAAGCTTTTGTAGTCCAGTATGATGTCCTTCTTGACTTTAGGTATGCTGTTTTACCCGCGTGTGGCTCCTTCCATAGTTCGGAAAGAAAAATCTAGTGATCGCTTTGGATCTTCGCGAAGGTAGCAGAACATACCGCGTGCCAGCACACGAATGCCAAAGATCAAATCTACGATTGAGGCAGCCGCCTTTCCAAAAGCTATTTACATCACCATCATTGACCTGAACTATATCCAACTGCGCAGAAGTGTTTAATAGATTTCGGGCCTTTACTTTATTCTGCCCAGTGGAGCCCATATTTTGATTTATATATTCTGCTTTCAAAATATATATAAAGCAAGAAATTGGTTTGCGGAAACCATCATATAGAAAAACCTAGCTTGATATACATAGTTCATGCGAAGTTTTGGCTGCTGTCTTGATCCTTTGAATAAGAAATGCTTTTAACTTCGGCAAATCTGCTTGAAGGAGATAAATTAGTCTATGTGTATAGACATTGTTAGGTGCAAGTTTCTGAGATACTAGTTGCAGGGGCCAAATCTATTTCCCTTCAATAAAAAGTTTCTCAATGCTAGGCCCAATTTCGTACTCGACTGGCTACCAATTCTCTTCAAACCGTAACCTTTTAATTAATTAACCTTTTCAACCTACAAATGCTAGTCTTTTTGGAGAGCCGGCAAGAAAGATCAGGTCAAATTGTGTAAATGTGTTACTGGAGAAAAGGTCTTGTGTAAATCTGTAAGAAATGCATGCGCTGTTTATCAGCAAAACTATCTCTTACTCTCTTCCTACCCTTCGTTAAATCATCTAAGATTTCTCAATGGTTCGATGCCAATTCATTTCTTTCTCCGTCGCTTACTTCCACTTTGCAGAGTCGAGTGGTTGCATAGGTCCAGCAGTGGGAGCCGAACCGCTTAGAAATGCGAAGTGAAATAACTAACAGCTCTAAATTTGAGACCATTTTCACTACTGATGAAAAACGAGAATCGCCATTAATGCCTTCATCAAGAACGTAGGTACGATCGTTACCCTCGAAACATCTACCGTACTGTTCATATCTAAAGGTTGCTGATTTGAGTTAAAACAATATTCAAGATCAGTAATTTCAGTTGCACTCATCGTATTGTTTATTTGATTCTGGATCTTGTCGTCGTTACTATCCTTTTCTAACTTTTTTCCCGGTTTTTTTTTGTCTCGTCACTTTCCTCGTTCTTTGGTGGGGTGCCTGGAAAACTGATCAAAATGTTGCAAGCAAATGTTCTTATGTGGTAAACGCTTCCGGTATTCTTCTTCTTCTTCAGCCTTTGTCCCTCCCGGGCTTGGTTTGATTGCTTTGGCTATTTTGCTCTTTCAGAGGTCTCTTCTTGTTCTTCAGCCTTTGTCCCTCCTGGTCTTGGTTCAATTGGTTCCGCCATTTTGCTCTTTCTCAGGTCTCGTTTGGATGCGCTCGAGAATCTTGCAAATCACTATCCTGCGTATCAAGTTGCTGGTGTTTCTGCCAGCCAGCATTCACCATCAATCTTGATGTTTACAGCAACCAGTAAATTCTCGTAAGCACGAATTACATAACCACACCATCAAAGACGCCTTTCTCGCAATTGTTCCATGACGAGTGCAATTCCATAGCGAACGCGGAGGCCTTTAATAATTCACCAGTGGTTGATAGCATTGATCCGAGGTATTTAAATCATTCAGTTGTGTGCCAGTGATAGTGCCTGTTTCATGGGGTCGGTCGATAAAAAGTCAGTTTGGCACAGATTCAGTCTGACACTGTGTTGCATCAGGCGATCATTCCATTTTTGGACACGTTGCTCGAGATCGTTTTTGCTATGAGATGCTAGGGAAACATTATCTGCATAAAGAAGTGTAAATGGCGGTGGACGTTGGATGTCCCGCGTGATAGTGTCCATAACAAGAACAAAGAGGAATGGTGAGAGGGCGCTTCCTTGATGAGTACCGATAGAGACACGAAGAGGCTTTGATATACCTACCGCACTTCGAACTTTACTTTTCGGATCTTTTTCAGAGCAATTGAAAGCAGCGCAAGAGTTCGTCTGGCACTAGGTGTAGTCGTAGAGCATACCAGTTGAGTTCGTGTGGCACACGGTCACGGCTTGATTCACGGTTCTTGGAACGATTTCGCGAATATAGTTGTCAAGAATGCGCTCAAAAATTTAAACATTTTCCTGCACTATATTTTTTCCACATTGGAACGTAATTGCTTTCTTACCTGTCAGGTGAGGTTCTACTTTCCTCAATAACCCGATTCAAGAATTCACTTACTCACTCACTTTCCCCGGGTACTTTCATACGTGTTATTGCTTCCTTGGCTTCAGTGGCGCTGACAGGTGGATTTGTTCCAAATGTCGGTAGTGCTTTTGGAAGTGGAGGATGAAGAAATTCTTCCGTTGAAGCCTGTACGAAATATTCCGGTCATCAATCGGTCGTGTTTCGTCGATCAGCAATAGTCTAGTCATTAAAACGGAAAATTCGGTACGACCTGCGAATTCTTTCAGTCAAGACCAATTGATATATTTGTAGTTGGTGGCATAAGAAACAAAAGTTACATAGTGTGGATGGGCGACTCCCCCTCCCCCCGGGGGTAAATTCCTAATGTCTAAAATAAAATTAATACTTTCAAGGTCAAATAACACAAAACCGGTAACTTTTAGTGGAAATTGATCTAAAGCTCTTTTAGATTAGGTAGATTCTGTCGTGAGAGCTACCAGATCTCCACAATATCCAACAATTGTGTTAAATAGGAAAACACATCTGGGACAATACCCAATAGCGGATATAGCGGGCACAAAGGTAGAAAACATCCGCTATGAAATCGATCAATGTGTAGATTTATGTCAATACTTTGACAAAAAGGAATATATCACCAAAGCTGAGGTGCCGTAAATTCCGCTAAAGCTAATTACATCCCTGCATTCTTTATGATATTAACCTGCATTTGGCTAGAACAAAAGAAATTAAGGATACGAAAACAACGTATCAACCTTTCAGAATTCTCGTTATCCACAAAAGCGGGAAGTTGCCCTTCAAGGCGTCATGACTTTTTAAATTGTGAATTTCCTTAAGTCTAATTCACCTGGTAAAATACTCACTATCTATTTGAAATCCCACAACTTTCAGTCAATCATCAAAATCAAATCAATCTTCCATTATTCGTAATAAATTTCCTGTTGAGCTCCAGATAATTACTCTAATTCTGAAAAACATGAAAAAACGCTGTCTTTATCGTTTTCCATCAAATTCAAATACCCGCAAATTTAACAATTTCGCTCATGTCATCTGCTGCCTTGAATGGCAAGCCACCCCGGCATTCATGTTCCACGAGGCCATATTGATTAACGACCGCGAAATTCATCGTCGAAAACAGAATTGCGTTTGTTGTAGCCACTATAGATGCTATAACTGGTTAAGCGGTCATCAGTTATTGCGGAAATTTATTACTTCCCAAGTAGGATCACGACCACCTCCACTCTTCGCTGTATGAGTCCTGGATTGTGATAGTTATAAATTAGTGATGAGCCAAGGCTTGGAACATCTAATTTGGCCGTGCCCTTGGAAATACGTAAGTGGAAAAAGCTTGGATAAGTTGCTTATATACGTTGAATAACAAAGAAAGGATAATTTATTTTATCTTTGAAGAAGGAGAATGAATGCGTTGGTGTTATGATCATATGCCAGTTTCCACGAAAGTCGTCCTGAAATTTCAAAGAGACTGTACTTCTGCAAGTTGCAGGAAAATCCCTTAGCCATGACTTATTTCCACGTGATCGAAAAAGAAATTATGTCATCAATATTACTAGTTATACTTTTGATAGATTATAGATCACCAGAATGATATTAA
Organism: Hermetia illucens; assembly: GCF_905115235.1. NCBI lineage: Eukaryota > Metazoa > Arthropoda > Insecta > Diptera > Stratiomyidae > Hermetia > Hermetia illucens. The sequence continues at coordinate 89,762,568 of NC_051849.1, read as the reverse complement.
TGTCCCATAAAATCGTCATACACTCGACCAAGGATTTTCCGTAGTCCAAATGCGTGACATTCAGACAATTTCCTGCATAATAAAATGTAAGTCAAACGACTTGAGGATGGATGTGTGAATCATGCAAGGCTTATCCAGTAACGTAGATGAGCGTGTGTGTAATTAATAGTGACAAAGTTTATGAGGATTATATTCAAGAAAAAGGAGTGAGCCGTAAGATAGGATTATAGAATTAAAGTTGAAGTTGCGGAACCAAGAACACTTCATTCGGTGCTGTGCATTTCGACCGAATTTCCTCATATATGAATATTGCATTGAAGAGGACACTCCAATACTGAAAATACCTCTATATTAATCCCACAACCTATGCTCCGCTCAATTCATACTTTTTCTTAATATGTCGTTATAAGGATAACAGTATGAAGTCATAGGTCTCTAACAATATAGGATGGCTTTTTATGACATCGCTACTGTAAAATACGGTGGAGTTGAAAGGATGCATGCACTTCAATGTGAATTCTTCCATGTATGCATTATGGAAATTGTCCAACCATTTACTCGTATCTACTTCAATGGAAGACATCAAAGTGACTGGTTTATAATGTCTACAGAGGGGAAGGGCCAGTGAGGAGCTTTGTACGTTAACTCCACTGTGGCTGCACTGTACGTGTGGATAAATCTTCGCAGACATGTGGGTGCATTGGTTAGTAATCTAAAACACTTTGCTGTTAGATCATTTGGTTGGAGGATGATTGTCATCCATTCCTTTCTTATAAGATAGCAGTCAAAGCCGCCATTAGAAACAACTTGTTGCTACCCCCATGGTAATTGCACTGTAACCATGCAACAGATGAAAGTGGGATATATAATTGACTTGATTCTTTGATGCAAGGGCGAAAGGAAGGGTAGTATATTTTCGCATTTCGTTACAGTCACGAATTCAACTGCATCATTTTGGAGAACAATGTATTTAGTGTTTGAAACACGTACGATAGAGAAGGAAACACTTGTCAGTCAGAATTTATGCAATTACCATTTACGTGAAGTTGCCTTACGAACTATTTGTGTTGGAATTTACTAAACTGCTCTAATTTCCCGTCTATAAAAAATGAACATCTTCCACGCTTCAAAGCTTTAGGACATTCACACTATCTCTTCCTTTTTATTGATTTTTCTCTATACGTTCGGCTTGTCCGCTGATCGCTGTTTTATGCAAAATAAGTCCTTACCAAAATCGGTTTATTGTCTGTTTATTGGTCTGCTCTTCCACTTTTTTTTATAATGCATGGAAATTTTCGCAAGACCTGCGGAATTTTTACCCACTAAAACCACCCTCGAGTCCCCTCCCTGCCCCACCAACACCCGGGGGCGGAGTTGAGGTAGGTCTACCTTCTTCTATGCGCAGCATTCGTAACCATGCTCTCTTGATTTCTTCCGGTTTTTGCATTTCATCCTGGATCCCCACCATCATGGAGTTAATCGCATCTCAATCGTCCTATGATGTTAGCATTCTTCGGACTAAATTTTCCGCTGGTAGCCTTTCACTTAGAGTCTCTTCTAGGTTTCTCTTTACTTCGACGTATGCCAAGAATCTGGAATGGAACGTCACTGCAGTTTAAATCCTCAGGTAAAGCGTAAAATTCAAAGCTTTTAAGGTACTGATTTTATCCACCATGGCCCGTGTGAAACTGGGTGAGATTATAATTGATGCTCTCGTGCTTTCTTTCTAACGACCTTTTTCTGAGTGGTCCCGTCGCTGTTGTTATCTAATCACAGATCTCTGTTTTCGACTTTTTTCACGCACGATAATGGGGAGTTGGGCTTATTACTACGTCTACGGTCATCGGTATTTTTCTTGACATGAAGAATATCGCATCATCTAAGACGGTCCTGAAACGAAATACACCATTAGGGCTGTTCTTCTGCAGACCGCACTTAGCTCATGAGCGTTAGCTAAGACGTGCAGCTTTTTTAATGAAACGAGACGCAAACTCATGGCGGATGTTTTTTCACTACTCATATACTCTACAGATGCTTGAAATTGAGTCTTGCATCTATCATCACAAGTATCTAGTGGCCGACTTGGAAGTACTTATATGATCTCAATTCTAATACGAGAGAGACTGTCTGGTTTCTTATGGATAGAGGTCGAATTCGTAGGTTAATACGCCTTCTTCATTTCCCGTAGAGTCACTGGTATGATATTACTTTACAAAGAAGGCTGTGCTTCAAGCAATCGAGCCTTCTGTTATTCTTGTTTTATTTAATCATTATTACGAAGCACCAATTTTCCTCTGTCATCAGGATTTCTACTATAATATTTTGGGGTCTCGGGCTAAATTTCCGAAAGGACTTCAAACTTATTCTCTCTGGGCAAAATCATTGGTGGTAGAATATGACACGCTATGTGTCCGTAGATGTACGACCATATCCACCACCAAAGCGAGAATCATCCAATCCTAAAGGATACAGGTATTTTCTGTAACCGCTATGCAATTACTTCAGGTACTAGTTAATTATCCCGTTCGATCAGTGAATTCGCTCTTTTATACGAGGAATCAATGTGTAAACTCAACCAACGCTTTACGAATGCCGCCCCCCCCCCCCTTTAGTCACTTGCTCAGCAATGCTTGCCTAGCCGCCCTTCGGTATTCAGTATTCTTTGGATATAGATATATTCTTCGTTTCTCGTGTACACAGTGCTTACTCTAGTGAATCCATTTTGGCCATTCCTACCATAAAACAGGCAGCGTCACCTAAAGTTGGCCTTAAGAGGCCGCATACCCTTAGCACCACTAAGCAATAGGTCATGATTTCCGTCCTCCGTATTCCCTCACACGTAAATGCTTCCTCCTAGAGTAGTTTTACATACAATATTGTAGAGCTCCAAGGAATTTGCGGCTATATCTCGGATTTCCAATATTGAAAATCACCTGTACCACCGATACGCTTTTAGTTTTCACGATGCCTGTGAGAACATCGTCCCCCAGCCCATCTTCAGTCAATATTCAATGATAGATAAAAGTCTATCAGAAATCGAACGTGTATATAAGGCAAACCGGATGCGAAAATTGTCTGATGGATGCTGTGAGTATAGTGCTGACTATCAAACTAGTGTACACAGCCGCTTTGCGACCAAATCCAGAGGGACACTTGCTTTCCCAGTCGACAAACGGCCCAGCCTATTTGCATGTTACCAACTGCTACATGTTTAAGCTTCAGACAGTAAACTGATAATAGCTGTTCCATGCATCCATACACTTCCGCCACTTTTGTGGTTCAAGTTATTTTGCTAAAACCCTACAGACGGTCATCTTTCGTCTGATTTGGTTGACATTTTCCCAAAAATTCATCAGTTTAGGGTCAGATTGAACCCTTCTAAGATTGTTGATGTATAATATATCATCTTTTTAAAGTTTTGTTTGTAAGCCTTAAACCTTATTAAAATCAATTCAAAATCGGTCTGTCCGTCCGTCTGTATATATACAAAGTGTTATTTTTTTTTCATCGAATGTAGTCACGTTGGGCATCAAATGAAAGGTCTCGATGAGTATTTTTCGAAGCCAATATTAGTTTGAATATTTGTGGGGAAGACAGGGAGTGCGGAGGCTGAAAGTGATATTTTTAACGAACCCATTCTCAGAAACTACCTAAACGAAAAATTTAAAAGAAATGATGAAGCTACCTCTGTGTGTCCACGCCTCAAAATACTCTCCGTATCGATACCCCCTCAAATTGAGTTACCATGTTTTCTTTTGTGAAATTGACTAGACATTCCCCTTAAGTGTATTCTACAGTTCCAAAAACAATGTAAACTATAGTATGAAGCATGATATCCCCAAGATTCATCAAAACCGTATTATTATTAGTGAAGTCGCAGTAGGTCAAAGTCATCCTTTCTGTGTGAATTTACTGGAACCCAAAATAGTAAATATCAATATCACATTCAGGTGAGTAAGTTGACATGCTAAGTATACATATACATTACGGGCTGCATACAGATGGGATAATTCTGGACCGAAATATACATAAGAAACAAACAAATTCTTTCATACCTGAAGCATCTGGCTTTCGGTTTCCCGACTTCCCTTGGAAATGCGAATGCACCAATGACCCTCTGTTCTTCCAACCCCCCTGTATTCATTGAAGCTAGCGCCGCATCGGTAGGAAACCTTTTTGCCGTTTAGCGTCCATCGAATGCTCTAAAGAATCAGTCGACCTCCCTCTAGTTCTAATTTCAAGTTTTTTGTGTTTTGAGAGGGAACCTTGGTTTCATCTGGATAACGCCGCTTTCTTCTGAGCACTTTTTAGTCCCAATACCCTTATACAGAACCCTATTAACTTAGCGTAGAAACTCGATTGTTTTCTAGACAACAATTCGCCTATATTCGAACATCACCTGTCTGCAACATTTTCTATTTGTGCAGTTCCTTATTCGACAGCTTTCCGGGAGCTATCACGACGTGATTTGACGTCGGACACCAGTCGACTCAGCTGAGTCAAATCAAAATAATAATCCCGGGCGAGCGTAATGCTGACCACATTGCCTCCTACAGTGTAATGTAGTGTACCGTTACGGTCTTGAATGAAGTGCTCTAACACACTTCAAGGTCCCAATCCAATATGGATTGTTGTGCCAACGATTATTATTATTATTATTATTTAGCTGTTCCTTCTGGAGGCAAAACATTTTCCCGGTGCATTGTTTTCACAAACGGTACTTTTCCATTAAGAAGTGGGCAGGGGAAGAATACTCCGTCTACGGTAATGTCAGCCACGGTTACGTGTGGCACATGCCTTTTTGAGAGCATTTTATTAATTCACTTTTCCGCCTAGCGTTTTTGTTCAGGTGTGAAATAACATTGGACGTTTTTAGTATTTTCTCAGTGCATGTGATAAGTTCTGATGTGTCATGGATTCATACTCGGGGGAAAAGTGGGGTAATATTGCTATCAACGTGTGTATTTCTGATTGGTATTTGAAACGCAACTTCATTTTGAAAAATTTTCCAGGTCTCGCTCCCATCGCAACGGCGTTTCCATTTTTGTACTCGTATTCACTCCTTTGTAACATATAGGATATTCACGCAAGCTTTTCTTCGTATTGTTACCTTTTTCACCTATTTGATTTTCAATAAGATTGCGCTTGTAGTGATAATCCTACATCAGCGCATTTTAATATACATATAATTAAAAAAACCTCCCTGTTAGGCCTAAGTGCTTGGTGATTCCTACCATTTCCTTTACATATTTTTCTATCAAACTTCATTTGTCAATTATCCAGAATTGATACCAGAAACTGAAATTGTTTGTAGCCATGGATATTTTTTACCATTATGTTGACTTATTTTCTTCTTAGTTATAATTGGAGTGGTTTAGATAGGAGGCCACAAGAAATTCATGAACTATTTGTCTTCCTTATCAGCTTAGATCACAATATAAGCAATAAATCTGGGAAGTTAACTTAGTTCTGTTATATCTGACAAAGTTATATTCGACTTCGATTATATTTTCGAAGCAGAATCATCTGGTCTCATAATTTTTGGGCATCCAAATCTCGCTGTCTTTTGGATTACAATTTGAGTGAGTTAAACAATAATCCAATGAAGGTAATTCGCTTGATGAACAAAATAATATCTCAAAATAGCGGCTGTAAACGGTCTATGCATCTGCATAGACAAGAACGCAAGAAGTACAAAGGTCTTACACCTGGTGGAAAGAAGAAGCAAATATTAACAGGATCCATTGCAATGCCCCATCTGAAGCCTAGAAACAAGTAGCTAAAGTTAGAGTAATATTAAACATGGTTGGACTTAGTCTACCTTCTGGGGGGAATTTCATAAATGTAAATTAATAGAAATTTACCAATCATTTGTACAAAAACAATATAACAACAAAATTTCAGGGAACGGAACTGTTAGTTCTGGAATGTGTTCTGGAATTAAATATTCAGATATATCTCCTTAAACTTTTTCGATTTTGTAGCTGACTACAATGCACACCCAATATAATACTGGGAATAATTGGAGAGAAAAATTTGTGAATGCCGGGGAGAATTGAACCATATATGAGTATGTAGTGACAAATAAACAGTGGGGATGGTACGCTATACGTCATCGAAGGCCCCACAGCAACCATATTCCTCCCTGGTTAAATGGCACCTGCTGCCCTAATTCATATTTCATTTTCACCAAATTTTCACAAATATATATATATGTCGACATCTAGATACTCATGTATGTACAAAAAATGGTGAACTTGTCCAGAATCCATGCAACCTTAATCGTTGTTGTGTATGCAAGTGCAATCATAACTTGAGAATGATATTTTAAATATTCAAGCGGCTCCATAAAAGGATCTTGCGGAACAAAACGTAATTATCTAAAGTACTCAAAACCCTGGCATTTATTCAATCTGCAAATGATAAAAATTTTAGAGGAACATCACGTTCCAAAAAATAAAATCATTTTTGGCAGTAGAAAATGTAGCCAATGCCAAAGCTGATCCCATCCCTTTTTCACACTAATGTTAATGAGGACAATTAGCGAAAGTATCCTCGTGCAGAAAACGTCTACATTTGTACCTCAAATCCAGTAAGTAGAAAAAATAGACGCAATAACAAACAATGACCGCGTTAAGGAGTTTACGGGACATGAAATGCTATTAATTTCTTTTGGCACCGAGGTAGCAAATGGGATGGGGTTGTTATGGTAATCCCTTGGAAAACGTGGCAATGATTGCAAACTGGTTTGAGAAAGCTTCAAGCATTAGTAATCCTTTACAAAGGACTTCATTGTGCTTCCCTGCCAGTACATGCACTTACATTGCATGCCGAAGTGAAAGCACAGAAACTTTCATCCAAAGGACGAAAGCAACTGAGCTTTTTAAAGTTACAGGTTCGTATCTTTGTTGGTGAGTTTGTGTATCGGAATTCGCTTTTTAGTAGTCCGAAGTATTCAGAAGTCTTTCTGTCTAAGGAAGCTTGTGTCGCAATGAAGTAAACTTCAGGAAGAAAGAGCTTCAAAAGTTCATCAGGACTTTTTTCCTATGGCCTTAGTTGCACTTTACATTACCCTATTCATTCCTCATTCCATGCTCGAATGGCTGAATGAACGCCAAATTAAATGTTTACTTTGAAAGTAGCGCAAAGCTTCCTGGGGTTACTGGAAGGAGGCAAACAGCCCGATTAGGTTCAGACGAACTACCTACCCTTATACACAAATTTTAACAAGAAACGATTCGAACACAGCAAGTCCGTGGAAAAATAAAAGGAGGGTCGAAGAAGGAGAGAAGTTTATTTATCAAATATGGCTTTCTAGCTAGCCTCTTTCCGTGATAAAACTTCATGGAATAGAAGCTAGATACCTAGTTTTAAAGGACTTATTTCTGTTTAAATTTGCAAATAAAAATGTCAGGAAATGTGACCCATTAAAGAATGAAGCGATGCCGCAAATTTAGTTTAGATAAACTAAGTCTAGTGTCTTTTAGAACTGAATTGTATGGATACAATAATGAATTATAATATAAATTAATCAAATAATTATGACGCTAAGACCTTAAGCAAATCGGAATACCAGGTGCTGGGCATTTCAGGTCTAAAGGTTTTGTGCTCAATTTATGTGAAGAACTTTCTATGCAGGTTTTTCTTTTTGCAGATAGCTACAAATTCAAAATATTTCTTCATATATTATATTTCCAAACTTTTAGAGGTATGTACATATTGAAAGCATAAATGTTATGCTCATACTAAACAAACATTGTCTATTAACACACACTGATATGTACATACAATATATATATGTGCACATGCCTATCTAAATTGATAGCACGAATATGAATATTTCCAATTTATTGCATGCACCAAATGTAGATTAATAAATACAAAAGTGTGTTAGTAATAGTTAGATTGATTTCAAACTTTCCAAAACTGTACTTTATATTATCACTCATACTGATGCCAAATTTCGTATTTTTAGAATTAACTTAAGGGGGTCTCCGGGTAAAGTTCTTAAATATAACTTTATATTATTATTAACTTTATTTAAGATATCGTAATGGAAAGTATTTTGTTGCTTAGATTTTGTATCGGTGCATTATTGTGATCTTTCCAGATTGTTCGGTTAGATAGGTTCTGAGAACGAGACCTGTTTCACTTTTTGGCGCAGACATTTTGAAGCCCCACAGCTCTGTGTTTCACGGAATATCAGAAAAAGGATCATTTTCGAAAAGTACTAATTTAACCCCTTCGTTTGATACCCTACATCTTGCGAAAGAAAATGTACTCCCCCTTTCGCATATATGGAAAGTACCCTTAATCTCAACACCAAATGATGCCACTCATTGCAAGTGTAGCCGTTTATAAACAAGATATTCCCACCAAATTTGGTTATGATTGCTGCAACTGTTTCGGAGTAAATCTCATTTGACAGACGGATAGACAGCCATTGTATCGATTTTAATAAAGTTTTGTTTCACACAAAACCTTAAAAATATTTTGGAATAACGGGGCAAATTTATACATACAGTGGCTCAAAGTAGTACTCAAAAAATGGAAATAAACTAGAATTTGCATGTCCAATGAATAATCGGACACATATCCAAAATGCGAAAGAAGGCAATCTTTTATTTAATATTTTCTAGCATCTCCAACGGATCCGAGTACTGCGTGAAGCCGTTTAGACATTGACTTCGCTAATTTAGGGAGGAAGTGTCTTCCGTTCCTGCATCTCTAATCTGTGCTATTGTATTGAACTTCGGGGTGTAAACCTCTGTTGCCAGTTCTTCACACAAATGCTCAATAACATTTAAGTCTGAAAACCAAGGTGGCGATTACAAAAATTTAAGGCAAATATAGATCAACCAAAGCTTTGCAGCTTCTTATATATGCTTGGGATCATTACCTTGGTAGAAGCAAAATTACAATTACAAAATTACCTTTGCTTCTAAAGTGTTGAGTTACATGTGCCTATCCTTTGTATTATATTTTATATAAAATGGGGATTCATAATTCCAGGACTGGACATGCATGAAAGTCCTGGGGGTTTAACGTGAGTACCTGCCGTGAAGGCATAACCCACGGTCCTCTTCGGACACGGATTGATTCTGGGACCACAATCAGAGCCCGCCATGCAAGTACAGCGGTGCTGGTTTATACTGAGTGCAGGCTCAGCATTCATACCAGTGGATGCGAGGCCTATCTAACACCTTTGCCGCAACCAAGGAGTACGCCACCCGAGTTGTACAGCGCAACTCCACGCTCGAGCTCCGAGGAGCTCTGCCCGCGATGTAGGCATAACCACAACCACCATGAAACTCCCACTAGGGCGCCAACCGCAAATAACCGGGCCGAGAACACATCCTCCAGGAATTCTCCTGGATGCTCTCAGAGGGCCATCCCGGTTCCCATGGTACTAGATAACATCCGATGAGGCTTTGTGGCAGAGCCACTTCAGATGAGTTCCTTGCAGACTCGGGTCTGATCGCCCTCCTCGAGTACGTGGGGACGGAACTCCCCAACGGGTTAACTGGAATCAGCCCGAGGCGGAGAACCGCAACGGAACCTTTCACCAGCTAACTACAGCTCTGCGTACAATACAACACAAAAGGACATCACCAGACAACGCTAACACCAAACACACAGGACTGGTGGCTAACCACCGCGGCCACTAGGCCATTCGCCCATCAGCTGCAAACGAAGCAGCGCCGAGAACCGCCCTCCTTCGTCGGAAGGCCGCACGCGCGAACGCATTAGCGCATTTAAGTGTTCCACTGCTAGCAGGGCACTGGCTAACATCGTAGATACCGTTCAATACGTGAACGCCTATGTCGTCTATATTGCGGATGTCACTGTACGCTGGACAGACACAGAGAACGTGTAGCCAGTCCTCCGAATCAGCCCCGCAATAAACCCAACCCTGACTGGAGGCAAGGTTGCGCTTGAAGAGGAACTCATTCAAGCTACCATGCCCAGTCAGGAGGAAGCCCATCTCAAGCCCAAAGTCCACGACGGAACTTCCTCTGGCAGACACATGTCTAACGTACTTATATGTAACCCGACCTTTCCCACATTCATCCCATCTAAGCTGCGACTTAGATGTTACACTCTCGTCTAACAACTTTTTGACCGCAAGCGGCCCTAACCCATCCACCTGGTTGCAACTAACTAAATCTGTTTGCAGCAAAGGTACGCCCCTCCTGATCCTGTAGGCCGTGGCACGCCCGACTACCTCCAGATCAAGAGGAGGAACACCCAACAAGACCTGCATGGCGTCGGTCGAGACCGTGCGACACACTGGAAGGCACGCTGGCAAAGCCACTCGCTGACAAGCGTAGAGCAGCTTCCTGCCCCTCACCGTTAGCGCCAAATCACACAACATAGGAGACCCATACGTAGAACATGCAAGGAAGAGCCCCACATAAATGGATCTAGCAGCTCTCCTGCTTAGACCCCACTCACACCTCATCACTCGCCTCAACATACACACCAGTTTAGTCAATCGTAGCCTGAGCTCGCGCAGGTGCGCGACCAAAGACATGCGTTCCGCGATCGTGACTCCCGAGTAGTTCACTTTCTGCCGGATCTTTAAAGACCCTCCGTTCAACTTTACGCAAGGCGGACGACGTAGGATGCCTTTAAGCATCATTGCAACGGTCTTCTCCCTTGAGATCGCGACACCGACTTTACTGGACCACGCGTTAACGATGCGCATGTATTCGGCAGCCTGCTGCTCGAGCTCAAGGCGAGTGCTCCCCTCAACAACAATGAGGAGATCATCCGTGTAGGCAACACATTCAGCCACGGAAGAAAGCTCACCCAACAGTTCGTCCATCATCAGGTTCCATATAAATGGTCCCGCGATAGATCCCTGCGGGCAGCCGCGCTCAACATTCACCCACACATGCTCATTGACACCTTGGACGAATGCTCTTCTGCCATGGAAGAGCCAATTCCTGGCAGTCACCCTCACAAATTTTTGACAACACAGACGACCAACTTAGGTAGTCAAATGCGCCTTTGAAATCAACAAAGATTCCAAGGACGTACTTGCGAGGACAACGGACAACAAAATTCTTAACATGCATCAAGGCGTCGTCGGTGGACCTACCAGTGCGGAAGCCATACTGCCTGTCAGACGTCAGATGAGATGATTTCACCCCCAGTCGCTGGATCATAATCCTCTCCAGGACCTCGCCAAGGGCCGGGAGAAGAGATATCGGCCTATACGACCGACCTTTCTCTGGCGACTTCAGGAGCACAACCACCCTGACAGTCTTCCAGAATGCAGGGAAATAGCCCTCCTGTAAGCAACAATCAAATAAACACTAGACATGAGATGGAATGGCCTGCCAGATGGCTTTGCACATCTTGCCTGTCATCCCATCCCAGCCAGGTGACTTCCGAGACCCGAGCCTCGCCATGCTCTCCTCGATCTCACAAATCGCCAGGGGAGGAATTTCTTCCCCTCCCTGAGCGCGACCGTCCGAAGACACCGAAGGCTCGGATCTCGGAAAGAGTTCACCTAGCAGAGCACAAACACTGTCACGCCAAGTCAGCATTGGTTCTCCATTTACCATGATGCCAGCTACGTCGCGACTTCGCTTCCCTCTGCAAATCCGGTAGACCCTACCCCAAGGGTCATTGCAGTGCTCACCGACGAATCGCCTCCAGTCGTCTTCCTTCGACTCTCTCAACAACACCTTATACGAAGACACACCTTGCCTATAGGCGAGCCTAAGCTGGTCAACATCAACAAAAGAATGAACATCACTATCACGACGCGCCTTTTGGAATCTCTTCCTCAGGCGACGGACCTCCCTCCGTTTATTACGAAGGGCATTCGTCCACCACGTGACCTGCTTCCGAGCCCTCCGTTCGGGCTTCGGCACTGGACATGCAGTCAAAACAATTTCAGAACTTCCTCCATATTTGCTATCGCATGAGTGCGAACTCTGCGTACGGTTGGTGCCAGATGAATGCCTTGCCATCTCAACTGAGAACTGAGAGATCGATTTTGCTTTCATTAGTGTATAGAAAAAGAAGAAGAAGATAGAACCTAAGCAAAATTTAAATCCTTAAAAGTGAAGCGATGGCGGCTTTACGGTTTCTTACCAGGGCAGAGGCAAATCGGTCCAGCATTAAGTTGATGCGGACCCTTTAGTTTTTGTTATCTTTACTTCTTAAATTTGTAATGACAATCTCATTAGCGATGGTCAGAAGACCATTCTAAGTGGCCGGAAACGATCAAGAGGCGAAATTGACCGTGAAGGTCCACTCACATATATTGGAGCTCTATCGAAGTGCTCCGAAGTGTCCAGATAGCTGAGTGATTAGAGCACACGGCTATCGTACGGAAGGTCGCGGTTCGAATCTCACTAGTGGCAGTGGGATTTGTATCGTGATTTGACGTCGCATACCAGTCGACTCAGCTGTGAATGAAAACCTGAGTCAAATTAGGGTAATAGTCTCGGGCGAGCGCAATGTGTACCGTTACGGTCTTCAATGAAGTGCTCTCACACTTCAAGGCCCTGATCCAATATGGATTGTTGCGCCAACGATTATCTCTCCCAAGATTGGCTAGTAATCTTGGGAAAGTGTTATTTTAACGTGTTATTTTAACGGATGCGTGGGTCCCCATGGGATTCTGAAAATTCAATAAACTTGGGAATTCGCCCGACCCTACCACAATATCATCACGCGAAGGAAAGTCAAAAAAAAAAAAATAACGGATCGGTTACCCAGGTGATGCCGTAAAACTCCTGGGCTAAGTGTCGGGATCCATAAGGGAGATCCACGACGGATAGCATCCCTAATTAATGCTTCCCTTGCTTTGGCATCCTCAGGCCACTCCATGGGAGGGCGCCCCTTTATAAAGAGAGTTTTGCGGAATCATAGAGGTGGAGAGGAAAAAGAAGTCCTCAAATTAGAAGAAATCATATTCAAGTTGCTATTTTAAATGGAAAATAAATTATTAAATGAAAATAACACCACAACACACAAAATAATCGTTTTGAGAATGAAGGGGGTCCTAAGTCCGCATCAACTTGATGCAGGACCGGACCAATTGGGGAGCAACTTACTCCCTCTTTTCTGGTCCACGGACCCCTTGCTTAGGGCTTGCACCCAAACTTTTTTAAAAAAAGTCAAGCGACGACGGCTTTACGGTTTCTTACCAGGGCAGAGGCAAATCGTCAGACGCTGCCTCACCTCTGCCCTGGGAGCAGCGTGACCGTAGCGGCTCGCAGATGTTGAATGCTCCTTTTTATATTTCAGGGCAGAGGTGAGGCAGCGTCTGACGATTTGCCTCTGCCCTGGTAAGAAACCGTAAAGCCGTCGTCGCTTGACTTTTTTTACACAAAATAATATAAAAGGAATGAAATAATGCAGGAGTAAATGGAATCATGTAGGTTGAAATATTTTTCGACGGAAGAAATAAAAATAAATAAATAAATAAAAATAAAATGAAAAAAAACCGTCTGTGTCACCGTTGGAGCAGCAGATTTCCACCTGTCCTTAGAATTTCGTTCCTCCTGCTGCGATATGTTTTAGAGCACTATAACAGCTCGCACCATATTTTTTATGGTTTGATGCACGTTAATGAACTCAGACAGCCCAACTGTTTTTGCACCAGGTTGTGTCAAAGGTGATTCCTGTGGATCAAGGCTCTGCCCCCATGAGCTCTAACCGGATAACTACTTTTAAATTTCCCTCATTTGGCGTTCATTCCTGGTCCTGCAGTAACTCCTGCTGTCGATTCTTTTGAATATGTATGTATGTCGTTGTTGTTGCTGTTTTTGTCATCAAGCGATCTGCGTTCAACTCATCTTTCTTTGATTTTTACTGGTAAATACACGCTATTTACTCCAAAACGGCTGAGCCGATTGTCACGAAATTTGGTGGGAACATGTGGTCTCTGCGTCCCTTTACATGCAGTGAGTGGCGTCATTTTGTGTTGAATTTGAAAGGGGCTCCCGATACATGTGAAAGGGGGGTGTAATTCCTTTCTCAGAATATGGTCATGTGGGGTATCAAATGAAAGGGCTCGATTAGTTCTTTTCGAAACTGATTTCTGATATTGGGTGGAATATAAGGGAGTGAGAGTTCAAAATGTGTGTCCCAGAGAGAAAAACAGGTCTCTTTCTCAAAACCTATCCGACCGAAAAAATCTGAAAAAAAAATCAGAGTGAAGCATCTATGATATAAAAATCTAGGCGTAAAACTAATCCCGCTCCGATATCTGCACAAAGGCAATCCAGCTATTATTAACAAAGTTATAGAAGGTCAAAATTTCAGGTAAATTCATTGCACCCTAAGACGTGTATGACGTCATCATCATGTAAATTGAACTTATATGAACGGCGGGGTCCATGGGGACGTTTTAGTTTTCCTTTTTTGGTTTTTTTAATTATTTGCATATCAGTATCAATTGCTCGCGGTATTATTATTATTCTGTTAAGGGAAAGTCGTACCGCGTCCTGGAAGAACTACTCGCGGTAGACACGTATGCAAATAAAGGGTGCGGGTAGTAACCAATTTTATAGACATATATGTATATAGTTACCAGCGGTTTTTAATTTACGTATATAACGTATATATACGCTTTAGTGTACGGAGTAAAGTGGAAATGCGCGAAGATGCGTTAGATCTATAATATTTTCATACGCACATTTATATGCATGTGTGCATTGCCATGCGTTAATAGACAATGGTTGTTTATTTTGGATGAACACAGTATTTATGTATGTACACATGTGTATCTTGGAGTTTGGCAAAATATCGCGAAATATTTTGTATTTTTAGCTATGTACGAATTGAAAATCGTGTATAGAGAGTTTCTCACATAAGATGAACAGTAAACCGTTATACGCGAAGCTCTCAGCTTCCGCTATTCCGACTTGTTCTACGATAAATTGGAGATGGAGCACATCTCGTGTATCGCTGTTACATTAGCAATATATGGGGACAGGGTATCGGCTAGCTTGGCAGCTGCTTTTCTGAGGAAAGACCGCACTTTTAATGAGAAACTGGGCAAATCATACGGCCGTTATCGTTGCCAAGTCCATCCTTGTAAAATCCATTAAGTCCGAAGTTTCTTTCGTGGTTTCGCAACAAGTTATTTTCCGTGTAGAGTTGTGAACCCTATCAAGCCGCGAACCGAGAGGACCTTCTTTGTCTCCCTTTTAGGCACGGTTTTTTTTTGTAAATAAAGACTTCACAACGCAATTAGTGAATTGGAGATGGTGTTTGGTAGGAGAGCTGTTATTGTTAGTTCTGCAGCCGTTTCTCAGGTTTTATACTCCATCGTGGGTAACAATCTACGTTTCGCCTTGGTACTTATACTACCCTTTGACGGCCACCAAATTTACACTACCTATTATGATAATAGCTAGTCGCTGAACGATTTTCTACTCTTGATTTTTTTAGGTAAAAAAATGAAAAATTTAAAACCTCGAAAATGTGAACATTTTATTTTTTTTTTAATTTTCATAATTCCTTCGTTCGGTAACTAGATAATTCGATATATTAGCGAATATTGTTTTGTAAATTCTCACTTCGGATGCCGAATTGTCGTGTCCGCCACAAGCCATTTCGAAAAAAAACGCTCCAGGAAAACCGCTGTAGGTCCCCATTAAATTTGGTTTTCTTAAAAAAACCTTTACAAGCACCCCACTGAAAGTATTAATCGATTTGACTTACAGTTGTTTAATAAATATTTACTAAGCTGCCGAAAAAAGTCCACAAAATGCCGTCATATCATCCACTGCAATTGTATATATAATCCCTTAATTTCCAATGAATATTGTTTGCAGGTATTCATTATTTAATTTTGCATATGAGACTAGCACCTCAAAGCTTGTTAAACCACATTTAGAAAAAAGTCTGCTTCGTTCCTTCCCAGTGTTGAATTTTTACTCCCGTTCGGTATAATTTTGACTCCAGATAACTCTCAATTTCTGGGAAGAGTATAGTATGTTCCATGTAAGATGTTCTTCAAATATTTTGCTGGTAGGTGGCCCATGGTCAGTTGGGTAAGTGGGGCCATGCATTTGCCAACTGAGCTGGCTTGATCGCTTCTTGAACGAAAGCCAAGTCAGCAACCGGATGGATTTTTTTACGTAAGAATATTTTGGCGGTGGTATTTCCATTTGGACAATGTGAACTTAGGACATTATATACATATGTTGTGTGTTAATGCATTCTAAATTTTATGGAAAATAGAAAAAAATTACATAGCCCCAACTAACTATTAATAATAGTAGGATTTCTAGCGATCTTTCTAGGATAGTGCTCCACGCTTTGATCAATATTCTTCAAAATTCCCACTCCTACTTGACTTTAAGGACGGTTTTCGATACTTTCCCTTTAGTATCCCACATGGCTATATTCGGTCAAAAATGTTACAACCCCTTTTGCATATATGCAATATTGCCCCATGTGTGTAAATTTCACAGTTTGAACCTTGCTTCCAAATTTTCTGTTGTCGGTGATACTGTTTCGGAAAGAAGTGCGTGCGCAATATAAAACCTTAAAAATAGAGCTCGAAGATTACTTACCTGCACATTCGGTTTAAATGCATTCCTGAACATGATGATGATGCTCTGCCAATCGCGTTGGTCATTAACGGCAAAATGATATATTGAACTACTGGCCTATACTGACGATATGGACATCATGGGAAGAACCACCAGCAGGCGGTGATCGGCGCGAGTTCTTAGGCTGCACATCAATGAAGGCAAAACAAAATATATGGTGGCAACGTCAGCACCGAAAACGAACCAACCAACAACATCAAACCGCACTAGTCAAACAGGAAGAATAAGGATAGGAGAATACAACTTTGAGACCGTTGACAATTTCTCCAATCATAGGGTCGAAATTCACAACCGATAACAGCTACAATGATGAAACTTACAAAAACTGTTCCGCTCGAAACGTCTCACAATAGCTCTTACTGTACAAGACAATGATCTTGCCAGTCCTCATGTATTCCTCGGAAACTTGGGTTCTTAGCAAGAAAAATTACGAACTCTTGGCGGCGTTCGAGAGAAGAATCCTCCGAAGAATTTTTGGCCCCCTACATGAGGATGGACGATTCCGTAGCCTACGACGAAATCTATGAGCGGCACCATGACCGCTTTTATCCGGTTGTGGATAAAATCCGGCTCAAAAGGTTACGGTGGGCGGGTCACTTTACCCGTATGGATGAGGATGATCCCATCCGGAAAGTCTATAAGGGCAATATCTATGGTAGGAAAAGAAGACGAGGCATACCCTGCCTAAGATGGAGCGATGGCGTAGGCCAGGACGCCAGACAGTTTTTGGGGATATCGAATTGGTGGACCTCGGTACAAAACCGGGATGTCTGGAGTTCCTTATTAAGGCAGGCCTAGATCGGATACCAGTTGTTGCGCCGTTGATGATGATGATAATGATATGTTGAAGTATTTCACGGATCTTCATGTTAGCTATAAGGTCTTCTTATTATCTTTACTTCAGAGCTTTTTGTTGCTTTGTGTGCTTTCTGCGGTCTCTTGTGTTGCCCTTGAATCTGCTTTTATAGCATTTGTTTTAAACTGCCGGCTTTAGTATTGAATGTGACTCAGTAGCAACAAGTTTATCAATCTTTCCAGAACAGTAGAAGTAGATTCCTGTTTTTGGTTGGGGTTTGCTATGCACCTCACTCGAGAAAGTCAGTAGAAGATTTCTTGGGCCGGTTGACGGCAGCTTTTAAGAATTCATTTGTTGCCAAATGATCACTCATAAACCTTCGTTAATTACCTCTGACGTCAGTTTAATAGCAAAAGAAATGTGAGTGCCAGGATTCAAAAATGATAGCAAAGTTTGTGAATAGTCAGAGCTTAGCCTGAAATAAAGTCACGCAGTACAGTGAGTAAGATGAGTAAGATGATGTTGAACTTACGCCAAACGACAAAAAAAGTTATCATGTTTGATTTTTTCTTCGCCGGGGAGTCCCGGAAAATTGCCGTGACAAGCTCACAAATATTTTAGGGATTTCCAAGTTGTCTTTTTATGTAGGGCGCGTGTTTTACAAAGATTGATAAGATCATGACTAACAGGACGTAGTTGTTATTAAGTCAAAAAGGCGCTATCATTGCATTGGCTGACCGCAATATATATACCTGTTAGCCAAATAGCACGTGAATTACATTTTAATGAAAGCTCGGTACACCAGTTTTTAAAAAAATATCGTGAAACGAGCCACTTCAAAGGAAGATCGAGTTGTGTAGACCCCGTTGGCTTTCGTAGTGTCAGATGCAGATGAACGATATGCACGAAATTAGTTCCTTACAACTATTGATCATTCACCCTATGTGACCCTATGTGTAAGGCAATGCATTTCTGAACATAAAACTAAGTCAATTTTAATGTTGGAGGGGACAATGAATGCAGAAGAGTAGAAAGACATCATTCTCAACGGTTTTGTGTCTAGTTTGGAGTCAGTGTCAAAAAAACAGAAAGGCTTTATTTTTCAAGATAATTCGACACACTGTCATCGGGCCCGCTCTGTAAGTAACAGCAAACGTCGTTATTAAGTTGAATAAAATATTCTTTAAGATTAAATAAAAAAATAAAAGGAAGATCTAGGCCTTATATCTTAGAATTCACCAGGCAACAGTCCAGACATCAATCTGATCGAAAATGTATGGGGCCAAATCACTGCCAAACTCATAATCATGGCTAAGCTTAAGGAAATAATCGAAAAAGACTGGTATGACGAAATTATGGCTGAATATTTGTGTGCTTTATCATTACATGCACAAAGGGGGGAAGAGTATCAGTAAAGAAAAATGCTGTGGAACAATGTACTAAGCAACATTTAAAAGTAAATTATTACGTGTTGAACATTTCCTAAACAATTCCAAGTAATGGACTATTTTGTTTTTTTTTTTTTTTGAATCTCCTTTAAGTTCTTCCTCTCTTCGATAAATATTGGAGGGTGTCCTGGATCCTCTGGCACTCCATCGCCGTTTGAACAATCGGGTGAGGTACCTGTAAGGCAATATCCTCCATGCCCCATGAGTAACATTATAATTAATCTTCCCGTGCCATCACTCCAACTATTCCTTGATGGGATGAGCCTGTGATTCCACCGTCTCCTTCCCGAGCGTCTGTCTGTCGGTCACACAAGATTTACTCCGAAAAGGCTGGAGCTATCATCATAAAATTTCGTCAGAATATGTGGTCTGTGAACCGCTACACGTGCAACATCTGGTTTGGCCTGTGAACCGCTACACGTGCAACATTATTTTGTGTTGGCTTTATGGTCATGTTAATTAAACGAAAGGGCTCAATTAACACTTTTCATTTGAATATTCAATACCGGGATTTATTACCAATTTCTTCCTTACCAACAAACGAACGCGATCCAGAGAACTTTGATAACAAATCATCAATTACTCAACAAGGATACCTTCACCTTCCATTGATTCACAACTGTAAATGGGAAAATGACTCAATATTAGTTTTACTTTTGAATCATATGCGCTTGAAAATTTACAACGTAGGGGAAGCTCTACTGTTCAATGTTACCCTACTATTCAATGCGCAATAAATTAAATATGAACTTAAGCATTCATTATTTATTTGATCGACCAATACACCACACGATTCACCAGTACCAAGTCTGCTGCTCCGGGGATAAATCTGAAAACACCTCCACAAGAATGCATTTTATTCCAATGGCTTTATATTTATAAATTCGTGCTGAATGCTTGACAGTGAAACGAATTTGTCAATGGACCGGCATACATGCAGATTTTAAAATGCCTCTCAAGGAATGTGTATGGCGAATAGGCTATTTTCTGTTGCAGTTCTACTCTTCCTCTGTCAAACTGCTATTAAGAAACAACATTTTAAGCCGTGCTATGATTTTTACAGTAGCTTCCCCTGTTATTTTTCTGCAACTGCGTTTTCCTCCAATGACGCCACACCTCTGACCTTTATTGTAGGTAGAGGGAAGAAAAGTACGGTAGCCACTGTGGATGATGTGCACGCGAGGGGTTTGCATGTCCATAGAGGCCGCTAATGCCGTAGTCTGTAGTATCCAAATATATGAAAATGTCTAAATCGTTCACCGAGAAGTCGGTACAGCGGTTTAAACAGTGTCAAAACGTTGATGACTTTCCGGATGGCAGTTGACCTTGCTTTCGTGAGGCAAGTATAATGAAAACAGAAAGGACTGAAAGTATTGGATAAAACATTTCATTGCAAGTAGTTTTAAATTGCGAAGTACAGTGGAATAACCATTGCTGTCCGAAAATTCCGTTGCCAAATGGCAACCTTGGGCATAGAAAAACATTGATCGCAACTTTGACGAAGTTTCTTTTCGGGGTTTGGGGCAGTATCACATGAAATGTATTTCGTACCGGATTAATTCGTCCAGCGCACCGTTAAACATACAATCAAAGTGCATCTTTGAGGTTGCTTCTCATCAAAAGAGTTGGCCCTGAACGGATTTAGTTATAAAGAGATGTTTTGCCGAATTCTATTTGAACATTTCGTTGTGCTTACGGAAAAGGCGTCCTAATAAGAAACACTGCATCGTGAAAGTGCACCATTGGCCACTCAAATATTGTAAGTATATCATACCGTCAAATGAGTGCAATACAAAGTGCAAAGTGGGGATACAAAAATTTTTCCACCGGATATATCAAATGAAAGGTCTCGATTAGTACTTTCTGAAACTGACATTAGTTTTGGCGTGAAATGCAAAGCGCATGAGTAAGGAGTCAAAATGTACGCACTTAAAGTGAGACAGGTCTCGTTTTCGGAAACCACCCAACCTAAAAATCCGAAAAAATCAGGGTGGTGCGCCTAGATGAAATCTAGGCCTAAAAATATGTCCCATTCCAATATCTGCTCAAATAAACTTACTAATAGTATATTACTACTTTTTAGAAATTTACTGAAAAACCCCCCTTAAATTCATCCTAGGACTTCTGAATATAGTACCAGCATACATGACACATGATGTATATACGTACCAAATTTCGTGGAAATATGGCCATTAACGCCAAAGTTATAGCAGTTCAAACTTAGCAATTTCGCGCGAATTTACTGCTTCCAAAGCCATGCAATGACATTCGCGTGAAATATTAAAGTCACACTTATATATATTACTACTTATCTGCAGCCATTTTTAAGGCTTTGTATAA
Organism: Hermetia illucens; assembly: GCF_905115235.1. NCBI lineage: Eukaryota > Metazoa > Arthropoda > Insecta > Diptera > Stratiomyidae > Hermetia > Hermetia illucens. The sequence goes on along the minus strand of NC_051849.1, from coordinate 89,741,395 downwards.
AACACTTAGGTGAAATCTAATCTTTGAGAAATGTCCCATTCCGGTATCTGCTCAAATAAATTTACTAATAGTATATTATCAACTATTAGAAATTGACTAAAAAACTCCCCTTAGGTTCACCCTAGGTGTACTAAATAAACATAGACCGACATAGAGGACAGTCTCTTGCATGCACATATCAAGTTCCATGAAAAACAAACTGTTAGTGTCAAAGTTATAGAAGTTCAAACTTATCAATTTCGTGCTAATTAAAAGCATCCGAAGCCATACAAATAAGATGCTGACGTTATAATTAACGAGAATAATTGACATTCGAGTGAAATATTAAAATTCCATTCAAGAAGAATCTAATTCTCTCTAGCCCTTTTTAAGGTTTTGTGTGAAACAAAACCTTATTAGAATCGAGACGGTGTCTGTCTCTCCATCTGTCTGTCTTTTTTTTTTTGAGGAGGTGGAAATCTTCAAAAGACACTGGCTTGGACACGCCAGCGTGTGGGATTCTTACCCACTAAAACCACCCCCAACTCCATCCAAGCCCCGTGGAATCACCGTACGGTATTACATCACGGGGCGGAGTCAGCTCATTTTAGCTTGGTCCCCTTTCGTCTCTACGCGGCGTACGTAACCGCGATTTTCTGGTCTCCTCTGCCTTCCGCAGTTTACTCTGGATAGATACGACCATGGAGTTGATCGCATCCCAGTCTTCCTGACATGTTAGCATTCTTCGCACCAGATTCTCTGGTACAAGCACCTCTCCTAGAGTCTCTTCTAGCTTCTTCCTTTCCTCCACAAACCTTGGACAGTGGAAGAATACATGCTCTGGGTCCTCTGGGATTCCATCGCAGTTTGGACAATGGGGTGAGGTATCTAGTTTAAACCTGAACAGGTACTGGCGATATCCTCCATGCCCCGTGAGAAACTGAGTAAGATTATAATTAATCTCACCGTGCCGTCTCTCCAACCACTCCTTGATGACAGGGATGAGCCTGTGTGTCCACCGACCCTTTCCCGAGCATTCCCAACGCTCTTGTCATCTATTTAGCGATCTCTCCCTTTCGGCGTTCTTCGCCTGCGATAAAGTAGAGATAGACTTCGCATTATATATATTCGTCATCTCGTCTGCCAAGATGTCAATGGGCATCATTACAGAAATGACGAATGCTGCATCATCTGAGACAGTCCTGAATGCCGAGCACACCTTCAGGGCTGTTCTTCTGTAGACTGAACTCAGTTTGTTAGCGTTAGATGTAACCTGCAATGCCTTTCCCCAAACCGGAGCTGCATAGAGTAATATCGAACTCACTACCCTAGCTATAAGCAACCTGGAATCATGCCGTGGCCCTCCCACTTTCGGCATCATTCTTGCCAGGGCCACACTCGCAGTGGATGTTTTGTCATAGACATACTGCACGTGTGCCTTATAGCTAAGCTTCCCATCTATCAGCACTCCCAAGTATTTGATCGCAGGCTTAGAAGTGATGATATGATTCCTAATTTGAATACAGGCAATATTTCTTTTACGGCGCTTGGTGATAAGGACCGCTTCCGTTTTTTCCTCCGCAAGCGTCAGACCAGAACTCTCAAGCCAACCCTTAACAGCACTAATTGCTTCGCATGAGTATAACTCAGGATCTTTGAGATGCTTTGCGACAACAACCAGCGCTATATCATCGGCGTAGCCCACCACCGTGGCTTCCTCCGGAAGGGGAAGATTAAGAACATCGTTGTGGGCCCAGTACAGAGCCCTGTGGGACACCCGCGGAGACAACGTACTCCTGGGGTCCGTCATCGGTGTCATACCAAAGCCTCCGTTCTTGTAAATAGCTGTTGACAATAGCTGCAAAATAAGCGGGAATACCAATCTCCGCCAGAGATTCCCGTATTAGGTTCCAATTGGTCGAATTGAAAGCAATTCTCACATCCAGGGTCACCACTATGCAATATTTGCTAGTACTGCTCCTTCCGTGGATTGCATCTTCGGCCAAGCCAGTAACCATTTTGATGGCATCAATGGTTGATCTTGCTTGACGGAACCCATACTGCCGATCGAGAGACCTCCCTGGCTCTCAACAATCGGGAGTAATCTATTATAGATTACTCGCTCTAGCATTTTGCCCACAGTGCCCGTAGGGTCTGTAGGGGGTTGGCTCACCTGGAGGTTTGCCAGCCTTAGGCAGTAGCACCAACTTCTGTCGTTTCCATGATGCAGGAAATATCCCCTCGGACATGCACGCTTCGAACAACTCAGCGAACATGACCGGTCTGGATTTCACGGCAAGCTTAAGGGTCTTATTTGGCACGCCATCCAGACCCGGAGCTTTGTTATCTCCTATCCTAGTGCAGATCTCTAGCAGCTCGTCACTGGTGACTGGCGGTATTGCCGTGTCATCCAGAGGTCGCTGGAAGCTGTCTATGCCCTCCTCTTGCTGAGTTAATAACCCCTGGATAATTTTTAAGAAGAGTGAAGGGCACGTGATCTGCGGTGATGATCGGCCTCTGAATCGCCCCATCACGATTCTATAGGCGCTCCCCCACGGGTTTACGTCCGCTTCTAAACAGAGCTCCTTGAAGCATTCCCTCTTGCTCCGTCTGTCTGTCTGTGTGTCACACCCGATTTATTCGGAAACGGCTAGACCAATTGTCACGAAAATTGGTGAGAGTATGTAATCTAGTATTCCCTTTACATGCAGTAAGTGGTGCCATCTTGTGTTAAATTTAAGGGGGGGGGGGGGGGGGCTCCCCATACATGTGAGTGGAGGGTGCAAATTTTTCTTTCACAGAATGTAGTCATGTGGGGTATCAAATGGAAGGTCTCAATTATTACTTTTCGAAACTGGTTCAATATTTGATATTTGGTGAAACATGGAGGAGTGAGGGCTCAAAATATGACCCCCAAAAAGTATAACAGGTCTCGTTCTCAGAACCTATCCAACCGAAAAATATGAATCAGTGGTGCACTTCTACGAAATGTAGGCCTCAAAATATATCCGGTTCCGATATCTGCACAAATAAAGTTAATAATAGTATATTTCCACATTTTAGAAATTTACCCGGCACCCCCCTTATGTTCATCGCAGAAGTACAAAATTTAGCATAGGTAATGAAGAACATAGTGCACAATTCGGTCAAGTTTGAAGAAAATTCAATTATTATTAACAAGGTTATAGGGGGTGGAACTTTACAATTTTTGTGAATTTCGTGCACTTTACAACCTGCATGATGTCATCATCACATATCAGTTCGCCAATACCACAACGAAATGAGTTCTTATCAATTGGGTCGCAGAGAATTATTTTGTTTTAGTTTTTTTAGTTATTTGCCAACCAGACATGTGTGCACGCACGTATATAATATATGCGTGCTAATGAACTTTGCGGGTAGTGCCTAATTCAAATAGATACAAGTCGGGAAACCGGAAGCTAGACGCTTCAGGTATGAAAGGTTTTGTGTATTTCTTTTATAAAGAGATTTGGGTGTGCATTTGTCCCATGAGCATGTAAATATGCATATATTATGTGAAAATAGCCACTTTCAAGTGATATTGACATTCATAGTCTCGAATTTGCAGAGAAGCGACAGCTTTCACCTAGTATTACTTTGTTAGTAATAGCGCGATTTTCACCAAATTTCGCTAAATCATGCCTATATTGCTGCAATTTTGTGATTCTAGGGTGAACCTAAGGCGGGTTTTCCTGTCAATTACTAAAAATTATAGTAATGTACTATTATTAACTTTATTTGAACAGGGAGCCCGAGATATTTAAATCGCTGAGTTCTGGCAAACGCAGTGACCTGCCCCTCCAGATATTTAAATCGCTCAGTTCTGGCAATGGCAGTAACCTGCCCAGAACTGAGCGATTTAAATATCTCGGGTCAATGCTATCAGGCAATGGAGAACTACGTTATGCTCCTCACATAGGGAAACACAAAACCTTTTATACCTGAAGCGTCTCGCTTCCGGTTTCCCGACTTGTTTGTGTGTTCTATTCAGCTGGAAGTGTGGAAATTTTAAATAAAATAAAATAAAGTTTCTTAGTCTAATTGCCCTACAGGTGTATGTTATTTTATTAAAATACAAAGGAAAGCAAAGCAGACTTTTGATAGTTAGTTTGGTACGGGTGCAACGATTTTTAGTGCGAATGTTTCTTGTAAAGTCAAGAGTATTTCCAACAAGTCTGTGAAATATCTTTACTGTTTAGGAAATAAGGTTGACTTGATCTGATTTCAAGTTGAATGCGTTCTCTATATTTTAGCAGTATTGCTTTAATAGTTTTATTGTGGAATATTTCCAGTTAGTACCAATTTGGAGACAGTATGTTTATTTATTACTTCTTACGAATTCAATCAGTTTATTCAGTGAATTCTTCAACATTTTCAATTCCCTATTCTCTTCTATTGATAATCAACATTAAAGGTAACATTCTCTGTGATTTAGGAAATACCAACACAGAACTTAAATACCGGCTAAATGGAATTTTGCAAAACCTATTTTTCCATGCGCGGGAACTCAGCTTTAGAATGAACGTAGAACCATGACCCTCACTGCGTGTGTGCGCATTCATAATTCCAACATTTCTTCTAAAGTTCATGACAATAGCCGTTTCCAAGCAAAGTGTATCTGACATGTAGACAGATGGACAGGCAGTAAACCGTTTTTTAAAAACCATACAAGAACTTATCACGATAGGTTTCTCATATAAAAAGATTTTCGAAAAAATAAATAGTACTCCAGATCAAAACAGTCATATGTGAATGATAGTTAAAGAAAACTACATAAGCCAATGGACATCGACATAAAAATATAAATTTCACTATATTCATATGCATTATAATCTCGAAATATAAAACTTCACCTTGACAGTAATTTGATGTGCTAATATGCATTGGGCAGTTAAATTGCCTCTTCAACATTCTGCTGTATTTTATGCGTTTATTGCTCGTCAAATGCAATTTGCATATGCATTTGTGTGACGTATGTACTACATCACATAAGTATGTCTGTTATACGCACATGCAGCGCGTAGGGAAATGTCCTGAATGTTGCATACAGTTATTTGAGTATTCATTGGGAACTGGAATTATACCGCAGGTTATTGGTATTCATTAAATCCCCTGCACACAGATATTTTGAGAAATGGCTTTATTGGGGTAATGCTTCCAACTTGGTTGGGCCTAAAGTTCTTGGATTGATAGTAAAGCGCTCAATGTGGGTGTTTGTATGTAGAGTATGAAATATGATTTAATATGTGTAAGATGATGTGCAAAGATTAGGTTCCGAAATAATGGCAACAGAGTAGAAAAAAGATACAAATAAATACTTTTAAATATTTTATTTTAAATAAATAAAAAGTGTCCCCAATTTTCTATGTTACTACAATCTCTCTAAGAAATATACAATTTTCTCTTACGGTATGTAATTTAATGATGTCCAACTAATCCGCAATTCTATCTATGGTATATGTATATAGCAGGTAGAAACGGTTTTCTTGCTAGATGGCTTTCTTCACTGACCGATTTGTACCTGACCACTGGTACAGGTGTCCTTGGCGTACATTTGTATGAAGGAAGATAAAATAATATTAGATTTTAGGAAACAACTGTGAAGCTAGGTCAGCAGTGAACTCATAGACTAAACAGCAATAAAGTATGGTTACCAAGAATTAGCGAAGAATTTATAATAATAATCGTTGGCACAACAATCCATATTGGATCAGGGCCTTGAAGTATGTTAGAGCACTTCATTCAAGACCGTAACGGTACACTAGGAGGCAATGTGGTCAGCATTGCGCTCGAAGAATTTATAGTTTCAAGTAAAAGTGAAGGTCGGTGAAGTTCCCTATAACGTAAAAAATAACAAGGTACAACGCATCAAATGCCAAGTCACGTCTATTAAGCGTTTTCATATCTTGCAGATAAGACAGGATGAAACATCTCATTGGCTATACAAAAGTATATACAGTTTATTGAAAACAGGATAACCGATTATAAAGTTACAGTCGGATAAAGTTCACTTCTAGGCTCCAAAAATAATGAACTACATTCATTTTCAATTCAACGACCTTGATACAGCGAATATCAAATCCCACTGGTAGCAGAGCGATTTGTTATTATGAGTAGATGTCGGATACCAGTCGACTCAGCTGTTAATGAGTACCTGAGTCAAATCAGGATAATAATCGAGCACAATGCCGATCACATTGCCTCCTACAGGGTACTTTAGGGTAACTCTAACGCACTTCAAGGCCTTGGTGGAATTTAGATTGTTACGCCAACGATTATTATGCCTAGTTATCACAATCGCGGCAGATGCTGGATTTTACCTAATACTAGCACTAAGTGCCAAGCATTTAGGCTCGGACGATCCTACCTACTTAAAAACTAAAGGCGCGCTGGTGATGGTGGCCGGTGGTGGGTCAGTGGGAGAATCCGTCAAGTACTCCCCGCAATATCGAGCACGTATGGCGGAATGGTGCACTTCTGCATGGTTTGAACCAGACTGTGCGAAAGTCCCAGGACATCAAGGGAAGCCGTGAGGGATTTCAGTACAATACCTGTAGCTGACAATATTATAGGAACTACAACCACCCGGTCGAGACGCCGAATTTCTTTGATTTCCCGAGCTAATGGCTCATAGTTCACCTTCTTCTCCACCTATTTCCGTTCAATGTTGCTGTAGCGACCTATCTTGTCAACTAACAGTACGTCAGGCTTGTTGTTTGGAGTATGGCGATCAGTCAGAACTTGCCGGTCCCAATACATGCTGTAAGTAGAATTATCAAGTACTGCTTGCGGCTCATATCGGTACACCGGACGAGTTCGTGTGATCAGCCCATGATTGCATGCAAGGTTTTGATGGATAACCTTACGTGCAGCATGATGCCTGCTGATGTATTTCACCGGTGCCATAACAGTAAAGCCAGAAATGAGATGGTCCAACGACTCTAACGCCGAACCACACATTCTGCACTGGTCGTTCTCCACCCGTTCTTTCATGGTGAGCTTTTTATAAGCTCGGGTGTCGACCACGCCATCTTGAATGGTACACATGAACCCCTTCTTTTCAGCAAAGAGCTCCGCAGCACATAAATGCAAATCAACAAATGGCTGCCAAAGACAATTCACGTGTTTACCGTGCATTGCCTTCGATTTCCATTCATCAATTCGCTCTTGGTCCGACTTCACCCCACTCAGAGGATTAAAAGATCGATCCTTGAAGTGAAGTGGAGTCAGCCCACAGTCTGCCTTACAGACAGCCGCATGCAAGGAACTCGCCTGCTCTTTGCTGTAAAAATAAGCGCGCAGCGAGTCGACTTGGCGATGATGTTGTGCCGTCACGTCAACTACGCCCCTACCTCTGATGTCACGAGGCAGGTTCATCCGCTCCACGGCAGACTTTGGGTGATGCATTCGGAATTTGGACGCTGGACGTTTTCCAGATCGATCAGCAATATTCCGAATGCATAAGCCAATGAAGGGATAGGGAATACATTCAGCATACAGCTTGATGTCATCTAAGTACATCAGTGTGTCAGTTCGCACTTAGCACGTAGGCCATATTGCAAAACCATGCTTTCTAGCATCATTCAGTAGCCATGAAAGGGGGTTCAGTGCCATACAAAACCAAAGGAGAGTCAACGAATCCCCCTGGAAGATGCCCTTCCATATACGGATGTCGCCAAAAACTTTATTAGTTTCGGATCAATACGATACAGATGTAGAACATCGATTAGCCAGGTATGCGGTCAACCGACTATGTACGCTGGTAAATTTCTTATACCAGAAATTCTGCACCCGATCCAGACCTGAGCCCCCTCCAGGTCTTCCAGCTGTTCATGGCTCGTCAAACTTCCTCTTCGGTAATATCTGCAAAATTCATGTCAGGCGTGTTGGCATGGCGGGTGCTTTCAGCGGTGATCCACTCAGCATGCTGGGCGGGTAACCCCTAAAGTCCACCCCAATACTTTTTCGCTTCCGTCACCGAAAACTGTACTGTCTGTCCGCTCTGTTGGGATTCGTTAAGAGATCTGAAAAAGCTCCGTATGTTGCATTCTGGACACATCTGGAAAAACTTTTGTGATACCGTCGTAACCGACTGCATATGACAGAAAGTTTCTGTTTTAGTGAATTCAGAATTTCAACTACGGGTGTCTCATTGGGGATGGCATAGTTCTGGTAAACCCTCTGCACTTTATTTCTCACCCGTATGTTGGCATTGCCAGTGCTGATCTGAATCTGTCTATCAATGTCCTGCCTTAGTGAGTCCCGTCGACGTTCCAGACGAATTTTCCACGGTGGATCCCTTTGGTCATTCAAACCAATAACATGAAAGCGAATCTTCTGACCGTGCAATCTGACAGCCGTAACTGCATCACAATACATAAGTAATTGTAGTTGCAGCAGCGACATGTCAGCACACACCCGTGATGCAATCTCATCATTGATTTGAGATAGAATTCCCGGAGTTGCTGGAGATGCATAGAGCCTTTGAATACCTGGTCTATGCAAAGGACCCATATCCGAGAATTCTATACACGCTCTTTGGAATTCTTCTCGAACCTCAGCGGAAACCTCAGCTGGACGGGGGAGAAGAGTGCTTCGGCGAGTACTGAACCTGTTGCCTGCAGTGCGGCGTGGTGTTGTTAATACCGCCGCCTCTGCCCCCATCGACTCTCGGTCACCAGTTTCCTTAATGACCTCAAGTCGAACACGCTCCCTGATGATGGCCGGGATTGTGTCGCTGCGAGTAATAAAGCGGTATTTTTCTGCGACTCACTGCACAGTCACGTGCGCGAATTGCGGGAAACGCTCGACGAATCTCTGGTGCAACAAGGGGCGGTAAGATGTTGTACCTGCCCCCGCCGTTATTTCGTAGTAGGAGCGGATGACGAAGAGGTTGATTTCTTCAGTCCATTTCATCCGCTTCCTACGCGAACCTGCTGAAGTGGTCGCCACAAATTGTGGCGAAACATCTGCAGCAGGCGGAGCTGTGCTCCTGGTCGTCGTGGCGCCTAGACGTCGAACCGCCCCACGACTAGCGGTTTCGACGCCGTGCTGTCCATTACGGGAGCCCGACCCAGTCACCAAGTCACACGACTCCCGCCGGTTATCCGGTTATCCGTACCGGACCTTAAATTTCTCCTTCTTCTCATTTTTGGTAGTGCATTTTAACCCTAGCTGCCAGGTGTTGAGATAACTTCCTTAGTGAGTAATCTGCAAGACTGCAACGTTCCTGCACTTTCCTCACCTACCCCCTGAGACGCTGCGGTGGCGTACAGCCATTCAGACTGAAGCTATCCATCCCTCCTCCTTTAACAACCGGGCTTGGGACCGGCTTCGGCGGTTATTATTATTATTATTATAATTCTTCAATTCCTCAAATTACTGTTGAAAATATGTATAAATATTCATAACAGAGTGGAGATTTTTTAAATGTCATCAATTCTAAGAAAAATGGGGGTTTTTCACATTTTTAATGCATAGGCATTATTTATATTATTCTATCTATATCGCACTTTATGGCGGCAATATTTTCTATACAATTATTTGTCATTGGTTGGATCATTGTTGGTATTTCGGGGATCAATTGGACCCTTACTCAGTGTTTTCTTTTTTCTGGAATTGAAGAAGGGGACAGTTGGTTGGTGGATTTGCTCTATGAACCATCCATATCGACCCTTATAAAACTATAAAAGCTTCGGTGATCTTGGCACGTTTAAAACATGAAGCTGACAAAACTGAATTCAAACGATCCTGAAGTCTAAATGCACTTTTCATTTAACTAAGAAAAGTTGAGGGATTGAAAATAGAATCTAGCCACTTATAACGTAGCCTAACTTCGGTGAACGAACGAGGCCCCCATATTTTCTTCGTCGTCTTCGTCTGTAAAAGCCATTTAGTTTAGTTTGCTTCAGTTAGACCTTATACTTTTGCAAATAAAAGCTTAATGAAACGATTTTAAAAATGTTTTTTTTTGTGTTGCGTCAAAACGACATTTATGCGTGACTTGAGCACACTTCTAGCTCACGGGGAAGTGGGCGTCCAGCAAATAATGATTAACGAGAGGAAGAGACCAATTGTTGGGAAGCACTTATTGTTATGTTTCGTCCACTTAATTGAACTAGCTGTAAATTTAGAGTTGACAAAGTTGTCTGCTTCCGAGGGGTGACTGCCTGAAGAGTCCATTTGAGCTCGATGAGGGGCTCCCTGTTCAGAGTAGGAGCTACTAAGCAGCTAGTCGATAAGCTGTCCCAATATAGAGCAGATTCAGTACAACATATACTATAGCGACCATCTAGCAAGCCAACTACTCGGAGTAGGTTTCCTAGTCAGCCAGCCAGCCGTGTACAGTTAGTCGATGAAAAGATGGTGAAACTGATGGCGCTGTTCCAACAGTTTTTCCATTACTTGCCGCAGAGAAAATATGATCTGTTGGTGATTTGCCTGGAATGAAGTTTCTTTAATGTGGGGCAATGACGTTCTGGGTGTATGGGGCTGTTCGACCTAGCAATATAGTGGAAGATATTTTGTAGATAGTACTCAGCAACGTCATACCTCTATAATTGCTGAACTGCGTGATATCTCCTTTTTTATGTATTATAATAATAATAATCATTGACGCAACAATCCAATTGGATCAGGACCTTGAGGTGTGTTAGAGCACTTCATTCAAGAATGTATCGGTACACTACAGCCGGTAGGAGGTAATCTGGTCAGCATTGCGCTCGCCCGAGATTATTACCCTGATTTGACTCAGGTAATCATTAACAGCTGAGTCGACTGGTATCAGACATCAAATCGTGATGCAAATTCCACTATCCAGGCCCTTTTTATGTATGGGATAGCTAATGCCTCGTTGTCAGTCGTCAGGAACTGATTCGCTGTCGCAAACTTTGAGCATCAGTTGATGAACCGCTTGGTGTAACTGGTCGCCTCCATTTTTAATGAATTCGGTTGTAATTTCATCGGCTCCTGGCGACTTATGATTTTAAAGCCGATAGATTGCATGGACTGTTTCTTCCATGCTTTGTATTGGCAGCATTTGTTGGAGGAATGTTCTGGTTGTTCAGTAGCTCATCAAAGTAGTCAACCCATCGCTCCAATATGCCCACTCTTTCGAAAATAAGATTTCCCTCTTTGTCTCGGCAAAATGACAATCGACCGTCGAGAACTAGCCGTTCTGACTGTTTTGGCAACTAGGGCCAAGTATGTTTGTGGCCATATTAATGATAACACTCTTCAGTTGGTTGTGGAAATCATGTGTTGATACTTAATCTTCAGGGCATCTGTTAGCTGCTGTTATTGTGGCATTCATTTTCCCTTTATAGGTGTTACGGAAGGATGTGTTGTGGATGGCTTCAGTGTTAACTTTCACCTGGCCTGAATACGACCTCCCTCCCTTCTTCACTGTTAAAATCTCCAAATATAATTTTGATATCATATGTACTTGGAACAGGCTTCGAGGGTCTGCCCAACTTACTCGTAGAAGGTATCCTTCCTTGTAGTCTCCTCTGTAGGGCCGTAAACGTTAATGAGGTTTACATTTCTAAATTTGCCTCGCAAACTCAGACTGCATAGCCTTTCGCTCGTGTTCTCAAAGCCGATAACAGCAAGTTTCATTTTTTTTTTTTTGACTAGGAAACCTACTCCTAGCACACGGTTTACTGGATGAAAAAATGCGCAAATTGTTAATCCGATTTTACTGCCGGGCTCGTCGTTGTACTGTCTATCTAGTCCGAGGCTCCGTTCGTGGCTTCATAACGTCGATTTTCCGTGTAGGGTTGTCATCTCTACCAAACACCAAACTGAATAGCTGGCGGTAGGCCTGCTAATCCGTATAGGTAAAGATGATCTAGCCCGGAAAGTCTATAAGGGCAATATTATTGTACGAAAAGAAGACGTGTTAGGCTCTGACTCCCATGGAGTAATGACATTGACCTGGATATCCAACCTCGGCGTAAAAACTGGATGTCTGGAGTCCCTTACTAAGACAGGTCTAGACTGCATGTTTGTTGTTGCGCCGTTGATGATGATGATGTCAGAGATTCGTGTTTCTATTCATTTGCGAAAAACTGCGGGCAGCATTCATTATACCAAATGCCTCATACTTGACGTCGATGTCGGTATATAATAACTCTGATAACTTTGCTTCTAATATGGTGCTACCTGAAATGGATCAGCACTTCTTACATTAACCTTTAAGCGTTTCTCCCGTTTCGTTACGTGCCGAGCAAGCGAAGCTTGTTTTATCTGCGTCATCCGCATATTCCGTATCCTGTAGTCGACTGAATGAATCCCATCGATTGTGCCGAGGTTTCAGCCATTCGTTCAACTAATACTACGCGCGACGTCCAGAAACAGTTCTGAGACTCTCACAGTTGAAGGGAATGGTGTGTTGGTATATTAACAACACTACCACATGGCCTGACTCATTCCCTTCAAAATAAGACCATTTTGAGGTTACTATGTTGAGAACTCTTGACCCAGCATCTTGCGAAAAATCTGGGTCAAATTTCACGCTACGTGCAGAATTCGTACCGTCATCCGCTACCTCGTTGTCAGGGCAGAAACCCACCTGCGATTTGAGGTTGAAACTGTGTTTGGGACATACTACAGGCCTGCAACGTCTGAAACCAGACGACAGTCTTAACAGTGGCACCTCCCCTTTTTTATCCTCCCCCAAAAAATTCAATTCAAGACCATAAAGAAACAATTTTGACTCAATGTCATGCGGACACCATGAATGTGGCAATTTACTGTGAGGCCCTAAAAAATTGAAAATTGTAATTCAAAATAAAAGGAGGAGCAGGCAGACGCTCCACGCCAATTCCAGACCACATAAGGCCATGTATGATTCTAATATGGACCGGAATCTTATAGTGAAGATCTTGTCAGAAATCTTCCCTAGTGGTGAGATAATACCTAGAGATGGTCTTCAGCATCACATAGGAAATATATAGAGCCTTTCATTCTTAAAACATCGAGTTTCCCATTTTTGACTTGTCATTTTCTCAAAAATTCGATTAATTTGTCCTCTGTGCAATATAATGGGTATTTATTTTAAAAGATAGCAAGTAGTTAGACAGAAATAAGAGTCTGAATTGGCAAAACTCATTGAAGAAAGTTTTCTGAATGGTTTATTTCAAACGGGACGTTCTCATCAGTCAAAGTGGCAGAAGTTTAAAAAATATAAATAAAGGTGAACCCACTCACGAATATACTCTATGATCAAATAGCACCGCAAATTTATAAATAAAATAAAAACGACTTAGTTTTCAGGTAATTTTTTTTTATCTCCTTCAAAATAGCATCCATCTGAAACAACATACATGGTGGATGGAGAGGCGCATCCCATTCGTTATGCATCTTATGCCGGTCGGATCATTATTCCCTTCGGAAATCATCACTAACCATTTTTAAGGGTTTTGTATGAAACAAAAGCTTATCAGAATCGAATCAATGTCTGTCTGCCTGTCATACCCGATTTATTCGGAAGCGGTTTGATCGATTGTCACAAAATTTGGTGAAAACGTGTGGTCTGTGAAACCCTGTGGCGCCATTTTATGTTGAGTGTAAGAGGGGGCAATACATACGAAAGGGGAACACACAAAATGTTGGATATGAAATGAAAAGGCTCAGTTAGTATTTTTCAAAACTGGTCCCATATTTGATATCGGGTGAACCGTAAGGGAATGAGGGCTGAAATATGACCCCCGAAAAGTGTAAAAGGCCTCGTTCTCAAAACCTACTTAACCGGAAAATCTGAAAAAAATCACAGTGGTGTATCTAAATGGAACAAAATTTCGCCGGAAACAACCATTATTAACAAAGCCATACAAAGTGACACTTTTACATTTTTTCTGAATTTCGTGCATTCTAAAACGTATATGGCGTCATTATAACATATCAATTCGTCAATACCACAACAAAGTGAGCTCATATGAATGAAACATTTCGTGTTAATTTTTTAATCATTTATATATCAATGTAATTTACTCGGGATAGACATGTATATGCTGATGAAGCTTTGGAGTAGTGCCTAATTCAGATACTATAGATATACAATATTTGTAGATTAAAGCAGAGGTATTCAATATACGTACTGTATATATACATATGTATGCTTTTGTGACGAAATGTATAAGTACGCTATTCGGTAATAGGCAATGTTTGTTTGTTTAGGGTAAGCATAACCTCTACGCCTATATCTTGTAGTTTTGAAAAAAAGTAAAGAAATATTTTGTCTTTAGCCATATATATATATATGGAAAAATGTGCGTAGAAAGTTTTTCAGACAATATGAAAACAAAACCCTTTATAATCAAAGCACCAGCTTCGGGCATTCCGACTTGTTCCATGTTGTTTTTGCACGAAATTCAGATCTACTGGGACGAGCTGCGAAGAGACAGGTCTAATACACAAAATTTCGACCACAATATGTTGAGCAGTCACATATGCAATGCTACGTTGGTATGACGATTTTGAGCACCTTTTCTTTCACTTTGGTGTGTAATGTGCGTCTGGAAAGACGCAAATCTTCTTCTACTGTACAGCTACTTTAAAGGCTTTATGTTGACTCCCCCAGTTTTTGGTATTAAAACATACCCAAAGGCATTTTGCAACATTTTCAATTTCGTTAGTAACACAAAATTTCAAACAATCTCTGCCCAACAAATCTGCCCATATTAAAATTCGACAAAAGGTAAAAAGTTTGATTGATGTTAAAAGACGCTGAGCAGATACTAATGGTGATGCATTGACGCGAAAATATTGACCTATAGGTCATCATGCTAGCTTAAAAAAAACCGAATATAACCAGCTGTACTCACACGGTTCGTTCAAATTGAAAATTTCCCCGTAATTTTTGAATATAGGGTACATCCTCCGTTTGGGTGAACTCAAAAGTGGATGAATTTTGGCAAGTCCTAGGGTTAAAATTTATAAGTAAACAAGCTGTGATCAACGGGTGCGAAAAGTGGGGTAGGATGCACTTTTTGTAAACTTTTCTTTGTTTTGAATGTCTTGTGCCGCCCGATATCAAATATTCTTTTCCAATTTTAGAGTTCCCGCTGGCCCCCGATGTTTTCAATAAGTTGCCAACTCGCTCAATTAACAACTAAAATTTCCTACATTCATTATTTGAACAGAAAATTTCATAACTCAAAATTCCAACATCAGAGACAATACTTTGCGAACAAATATTCTTTAAAGAAAATAAGGCTGAACTATCTTCAAGTTTATTTTATAGAACTTTACGGTGGAGAATTCGTCTCGTAACTTTTAATTCATTATGAAGTATATGATAAAGCAAAACCCCTAGAAATATGTAGTTCTCTCCCCGGAAAGAAGTATGATTCCTTTATTGAATTTCGCAATGCTTCGCACTTGCTTTACGAATAATAGACCGAACCCCTAAAGGAATTTAATCAGGAGGCCAAGGAAAAGCCAAGGAGGCATTCCATGGACTAAAACTTCTTCAAAATCTGTTGTCACATAGAAAGACGTTTCGGCATAGAAAACGCTGCTATTTTTCTACATCTTCTACTATTACTGATGCTTGAGTTCGTGGATGAACTTTTCCCTCATATTCAGAGGAGTTAAGATTTTTTTGACTCACTTCAAGTACTGAAATCGCTCTTAATCTAAATATCCGCTGTATGACAAGATGCAGTACAATTCACCAACTTTTTAAACTCCATCTTAGTGAATTCAAATAGGGATAGAATATGTATCTCGATAGATTATACAAATGAGCTAATCAAATGAATTCTAGAAACAACGTACTCAAGTGGAATGATCAAAGGATAATTTTCTCATGAACATGGACTTGTATTTCGTTCCGAGAAAGTGGGTATGACTTGTTTTTTCCACATTGCCTCCCTCGTTATTCGAATCAAACGATATTCACTCAAATCCAGATCAATCCCATCATTTAGTTAGATTACACAACCGAAAGCAAACAATTTAAATCTATCGCTTGTCGTGCAAAGTGTCCCCATTTTCACATTTTACTCCCAACGAAACTATTGAAAAGTTGGCAATGGAAGTCAATTCTAACCAACCCCAGGAAACAAGTGCAGAGTGAAAATCCATCAAAACCATTTGGCTCACTATACACATAGCGGCCAACCCTTTAGGGGGAAATAAGATTAAGAGAAACCAGTACGGGCCTTGTGTATAATATCCACACGAATTCAAGATTTATCTGGGTCATATTTTTGGGTAAGTAGGGCTTTGTTTATTTTGGCAAATTCCCATTTTATGCGACATACTTTGTACATAGTATCGATGTTGTTTCCGGAAGAATGGATATGGATAAGACCATGGATATGAATACTCTAGACGTCGAGCTAAAGCCATCCACATATGACGTAATAGAGAAAAGGCAGAAGAAGCGACAGAGCATTAAAGGATGTTGGATAGGTTCTTCCTGTGAAGAAAATATAAATATTTCACTTCAAAAGTAAAGTATAAATTTTGCTATTTATGAAACTAATACTGATAATATATGGTTCCATACACTCGGTATTATTCGCGCCATTTCAAGTTCGGTCTGAGAATAAATCACTGTAAATTGTTTCATCATCTTTGGGTGTTGTTCTTAGATTTCAATGACTCTTTTGTAAGCTATTATATTGTATATGAGATAACTTGTTTTTGGGGAAATATATTAAATAATTTCTCAAAAGCATTCTTTAAGTTAGCCCGGAGCGAGAAACTGAGCACTTTGCAAAGTGTTCTGGAGTTCTCTATATGACATGAGAGATTATGATATATAGAGATTACTATAATAATAACTCAATGTAATGCTTCTAACCGCAATTTACGCCACTCTATGCGCTTGAAGACGGTATTTTTATTTTCATTCTTTTGTGCGCTCACGGTGGTGTCAAAGTCTTAAGTCGCTCCATCTCAGTTGCGCGAGAATTTGAGCTAGAGCGGGCCTGTGTGTGGCTGGCACACACTAAAAATCACCTTCGGTCTCTCCGAACACAGGTTTGCGGAACTACTATTTAGGGAATATTTCACGTGGTAGGTTTATTTCGTTCAACACCTCATCCTGTGTTTTCAGGATTTCGGAAGAAACAACACATGGTCTGGATCCTCCGGTATGCCACTGTATCCAGGACAATTCGTCGAATTATCCAGCCCAAAGCGAGATAGTGCCTGTTGCAATCATCTTGTCCAGTGAAGAACTGAGTAATATGGTCATTCACCGTCTCATCGTCTTTTCTCCTAAGTCATATCCTAACGTTGGAAATAAGCCTGCGCGTCCCCCGACTCTTCATTGACTCGTCTCATAACCAATGCGTTGCTAGAAACTAAACAACTCGGACCTTGCCGCAATCGTCCTTTTTTGGCCCATCCATACATCTAGCATACATACATAGCAAAGCGCGCTCATTTCTTTCGTTCAAATGTGGAAAGGGATTATGCCCACCACCATCAACACTGCCTCATCCGATGTATTCATGAATTCACCTCTGTATACTTCTGACACGTAAAGCAGAATGGATCGCATCACCACGTGGGAGAGGCAACCTTCGGTAATGTCGCGGCCTGCTCACTTTTGGCAACATTTTTGCAGATACCATTGTGGTACTTTTGATATGCATACTCCATTAATAATAATAATTATCATTGGCGCAACAATCCAATTGAATCAAGGCCTTGAAGTGTGTTCGAGCACTTCATTTAAGACCGTAACGGTAAAATACAGGTTTACAGCACCCTTTAGGAAGCAATGTGGTCACCATTGCGCTTGCCGGAGTTTATTACCTTGATTTAATTTAGGTACTCATTCACAGCTAGGTCGACTAATATCCGACGTCAAATCACAATGCAAATTCCGCTGCCGTCAGTGAGATTTGAACCGCGGCCTTCCGGCCTTGAGCTCTAACCACTCCGTTATCCGGACACCAGATAGTCATTACCCTTAGGTGTATCAACCGACTTCCATTTTAATAATTTTCTTCTCGGCCAGATTCGCGAAGTATTCAGGAACAAATATATCAGCCAATATTTCCTTATTTCGGTTCTAATTGGGGCAATATGAGCAAATTCGCACCTGCCTATGTGCCTTCTGTCTATGCATATTGTTACCCAGTTTTCCCCAGAGCCTCTGAGAAAGTCTCCTTTCTGGAAAACATGCAGCTCGCAAAGTTGCAATTTCGTTGTTCCACCAGTAGTTGAGTTGCTTTCTGGAGACCACTCAGCTTCTGAGAACAGTAGCATTGTATGCTTGTGTCACTATTCGCTGTTAAGGGTGACTTTGTCTCTGGTCGGATAATTCAGGGATATGTCGGGCTGGAGCGCTTGAGCAATTCCCACGGCCCTCTGCGAACGCTCTTTTTGGAACTCGGCTTGCCTTCAATCTCTACGCAAGTTGTCAAGCAACTCGTATAATTAAAGCGACACTTACCTATGTGAGGTCCACTATAGACCCTCAACATTCACGAGTGCGACGACTAGTTCCGTGAATGCTTCGAGCAGAACAAGTCCTCTATATTCGTTGTCCGGCTGTCTGATTCATGAGCCTATACGCTAAAATTCTTTGCTATGATTATAGACCCTTGTTCTCCCTCCTTGTCCAAAATCAGAGTACTCAACATTTGCTCATATTCGAGAAGTGTAGCGTTGAATAAAGCATATCAATATCTTTCTCCCGGATGATTTGCGATAGTTGATCCTTCTTCGCCTGGCAGTGGTTAAGGTTGAGTTGTATTAACCTCATCTGCTATTTGCGTTCTCCTATATTTCAACCACCTCCTGCTGCTTGCAATGTTCCACAGTCTCCACGCTCCTTCTCTTTGCACAGCATACTGAGTCTGCTCCACAATCCTTGCTGATATGATCCAGTACCCCGCATCTTCTGCAATGCTTTGACTCATCGTTCTCATCGGTACTCGTCTTCGCGATGTGGTCTTATTTAAAGCATCCTAAGTAACAACTTGAATGCTGCCTCCACTGGTAAGTCGATAACAGCAAGGCAAACGAGTTTGTAATCCACCGCACGCTTTTCACAGCGTTTTCACCGCCTGTCCGATAAGGTCGAACTCCTTGTGTGATCTCTGTGCTAGTAGCACTTATGTCTGTTTCCTGTGCTACATCTTCCTTTTACTGCTTTGGATTTTCTGAGTTCAAACAGAATCGAACCGTCTTCTTTCTAGTACCTTATAAAGCTATTCACGTTATCCCCAAATCTGTGAATGTCCTTAACCTTATTTGAAGATGATGATAGCCTCCTTCGATCGCCCTTTTCCCGTGGGATTCATTGCTTTTCTCCGGAATGCAGCTACGTGCGCTTTGTCAGCAATTTCAGCCGCCCTCCTCACCAGCTCCACTTTCATGGACACAGCCTCTTCTTGTTTTTGTTGACGCACTTTTTCGCTCACATCATTGGCATTACCTTAACGGTGATATGAACAACATTCTAGTTTGACGAAATAAGAGAAGTCCTGCGTGTTGGAATTTAAGTTTACAAACATCAAAAATGCTTCGAATAGTGAATGACCTCATGATGACGACTTTTTGCTATTGAAAATGGTTTAGAATTGGATATTTTATTGTGAGTGCCTTATTCGATTAGGGAAGTGAGATGACGGAGCGAGTATCCTTCTCCCTCTTGTGGTATTATGCTTTTGTACTCTGCAAACATAATAATAGCAGACGTGAAGCAGAAACGGATTGTAGCTAATGGCTGTACAGTGATCCACTTCCGAAGGTGGCGTTTTCATTCTTTTCCCTATGGTTTACTCCCCGGCTGTTTGAATCCTGTTGATGCTAGTCAAGATATCCTTCATTCGTTCGAGGTGCGCGCCCTTTTCTATTTACTTCAACCTAATTTTACCTTGCTAATGTTTTCTAAAATAAAAGGAAACTGAAATGCCTTGAATGTTCTAATAAAACGCTTCATCCGAGAAGTCCTTCTAACTAGCTGTAAAATCCTTTACACATACATCCTGAGATTTAACGAATAGGCTGCAGTCATTATCTTTCTGTGCCGATGCTATTTGCATTCTAGAGTTTACTTGGGGAGATAAATCAATAGAAATACGTTACACCCTGTCTATCATAAATCAAACTGTACATTAATCTCTCTTATTCCATCTAATCTTAGTCAACTCCACAATACATACGTATAGCATATATACAAACATTATTTCGTTCCTCCAAAAGGGGATGGATTTTCTAACCTCAGGCATCGCATAAATTCAACCAAATCGGCAAGCGTCACAGGCCACTTCCCGTATGCTTAATTTTACGAGTAATATTAAATTTTTTACTGTCTGCAGAAGTGACACCCATTTTGAGCTGTAAGTGCCTTAAAAGATACATTCAATAGCGACTATAATTTTTATACGACATTTGAAAAAATGTTTAGAAAAGACTAGCCTTTACGAGTACGGTCAAATAATTGAAATTCTTTTTACGTAGTCAACCAAGGGTTGAAATTTATTCATTTATGTATTAAGGTAGTTAACGGAAGCAGATAGTTACGCATCCTGAAGACATTGGGAACTGCTTTCATAAAAACTTGCTACCTTACTATATATACATATGTACTTGCCAAAATATCTAATACCCTGGAATTTTTTCACCGTTTTGAAGTATGAAATTGTATATTTTGTTTCTATTGCTAAGGTTTTTTGTAAAACAAAACCTTATTAAAATCGCTTTACTGTCTGTCTATCTGTCTGTCACATGCACTTTTTCGGAGACGGTAATAGCGATTAACACTAAATTTGGTAGAAAGGTGGGAACGTGGAATTTAAAGGGGGGTCCCAAACATGCAAAAGGGGGGTGAAATTTTTTTTAATTTTTTTCATCAAATATAGTCAGGTGGGTATCAAATGAAAGGTCGAAGCACTTTTCGAAGCGGGTCTTAGTTTTGACGTTTGTTGATCATTTCTTTAAAAATTCCCAAATACTACCCAACCGAAAAAATTGAAAAATACCAAGAGGCTGCCACTATATCGTGCCTAGGCAGCGAAATACCCTACATACCGATATTTCTTCAAATAAGGTTAATAGTAATATATTACTATAATTTTCAGTAATCGGCTGCAAACCCCCCCTTAAATTGATCCTAGTACCAGCAATGTAGGCTATAATATAGAGCATAATCCTACCATGTTTCATGGAAATCGCACTGTTACTACCAAAATTATAATAGGTCCAAGTTGTCGCTTGATTCAAGACTTTGAATGCCAATATCGCTTGAAAGTGGATATTTTCATATAATATACGTTACGTACTAACACTAAAATCTCTTTATAAAAGCAATACTCAAAATGTTTCATACCTGAAGCGTCCAGCTTCCGGTTTCCCGAATTGCTTAGATAGTCAATTCGTCCCTAAACTTATCGTGAATATTGGGTATATTTCACTAGTAAAGTTTATTTTACTCCATTTGAGACTTGAAAGGCTATCTATTCCGGGAGCTTCCATATCTTCCAGTTTCAATGACAATAATTCTTAGTGTCTTATATGTGAATGAAAAAACTTCTTGGCACGGATTTTCTATTTTTAAGGTGTGGTATAAAACATTGCCTTATTAATCGGTTAACTGTCATCAACTAAGTCGGCCTATCCTTCTGTTTGTTCAGAAGTGGTTATACTACTGACACAAAATATAGTGGAAATGTTAAAACTATGGATCTACTCATATGCATTGAATGGTATCATTATATTTTGGGTTTAAGAGGTTAATGGACTTGGATTTTGTGATTGACCAGAATGATCATCCTGATTGAATATGATCAAACCCGAGGGTAGTGTTATCCAAAAAATAGAACCCCGTAACCGCACAAGTTCGCCAGCGAAATGGTTACGGTAGACGGGTCACTTAATTCGTATGGATGAAGATGATCCAGCCCGGAAAGGCTGTAAGGGCAATATCTATGGTGGAAAAAGAAGACCAGGCAGACCCTGGCTGAGATGGAGCGAAGGCGTAGGTCAGGACGCCAGACACCTTTTAGGGATATCGAATTAATGGAACACGGCGCAAAACCGGAATGTCTGGAGTTCTTTATTATGGTTCTGAATATTGGCCGACTATAAAGGACAAGGAGCGGCGTCTTGCAGTAATAGAGATGAAGATGTTGCTTTGGATTCGTGGCGTGACACGTTTTGATCACATTCAAATTGAGATATCCGCGATCGTTATGGGATTGCACCGATCGCGAAAAAAATGCGAGAGGCGCGTCTTCGATGGTATGGCTACGCAATTCGCGCTAACGAGAATTCATTCGCCAAGATTGGTCTGAACATCGAAGTCGATGGTAAACGGCCAAAAGGCCGATCGAAACAACAGCTGGATACAATAGATGGGGATTCAAAAGCCTCGAGATTGCATTCATATCAGGCATTTGATAGAATAAAACCGATCACGACGAGCCGACCCCGCTTGTGAATAGGACAAAGGCTGAAGGAAAAGAAAAATAATTCAAATGAATGAGTCACTGCGACACATTCCAGGGAAAATTTGTCACGAAAATCCCATTTTGGTCATTTTATCAGTTTCGCGAGAATTGCTTCATAAACATTTTGCCAGTTTTGCCAAAGTTTATTCAGGCTACGGTCACAATGGAAGTTGTGTACCGTTCACAACATGTTTCCTAATTTTGGGATACATACATAGATAGATTGCACTTTGACAAGCGCGACTTTTGCTTGGTAAATCCGTAAATCTTGTTACGGTAGCAATTGCCAAACAAATACAATATCGTAGTTAACAAAACCTAAAGTTTTGCCGTAAGACCAGTGGACACTTCATATTGTGAGATTTTTATTACCGAATAGTACTTTCTAGGATGCCAAAGATACACAAGGCTCAATCTTAATATTGGTTGTAAAGTGGGAGAGGAAGGGATTAAAAATCTTGCTTCTAAATAATCAAGAATTCCTAATCTGCAAAACCACAACATATTTGGCGGATAACAAACTAGTTTGGCAAGTATGATACGAACTAGGAAACAGAGCTCACACTCATGATTTAGAATTTTCAACCAAAAGGCTCACAAATTTTGAAGGGCCTTATCTCTTCTAGAATAAATTAGTATCTGTTCTGTTCTCATCTCCATAGAAACGAAAGGATATCTCAGTCAGAACATGCTTCATTCTCTCCACCTTCCAAATTAAGCTCTTTAGAATAAGTTTTTACGAGTTGGGCAAAATGCGGTTGAGAGTCAGCATGCAACAAAATTCCTTTATCGTGCCTCTGCTAGCATCTTCTTCCAGGAATGATTGACTCATGGGCATCAACTGTAGTTGATATTGATCTACTGTGAAAATCTCGTGTGATGCGAGAAGGTTATAATAAACGACACAAAGCTGGTCCAACAAAATATAAAAGGGGCGCACCAAACAATGGATCTTCGGTTTGTCGACGATGTTAATGCGTGACCGCACTTGCTCCACGATTTCCTACGCTTAAGGTTGTCATAGTGTATCCACCTTATAGTTGACTATGCTTTATCTAAAGACAACGTCATCAAAGTACATTTCAACAGAGACTTTTTCTTGTTGAAATGTACTTTGATCAACTTCACTGCCGTTGAAGCAACTTGGCACAAGTAAAACCGGCATTGCCGATCTCTTGGCTTCCACTCTTCCGGTACCTAATGCTCCCCTGTCAAAATGGAAACCTATGTGGTTAACTCCTCCATTGTATCCTCCTCCATATCTGTATCTTTTTTGTACGCTACTTAAAACGAGATGTAATCACCGTAAGTCTCCAAAACCATTTTAAGTACATCTACTGCAGATTTTTCTACAAATTAAATAGGACAGGAGTAGCAAGAGTGAGCACGAAAATGAGCGTTCCAAGGCTTCCAAACAATAGTGTATGTCAACACTGTGGATATCACAATACCCTTCCAGATGAAAGTCAATGTTTTTATGGCCGTTTCATGTTTCTGGTTTTCTGCCTATTAGTACGAAGAAAACTATTTGCTACTGACACCGAAACTTTACTGGAGTTTAGTTGCTGATGTGTTGTTATAAATACAAATTGTTTGTGATGTAAAAGAAGGTTGCTTCGCTGCTTTACCATCCACTAAATTTCCAGCTTGCTCCTTGGGACCTACTAATCTACCCATATGCATTCATGTGTAATAAGGACATTTGTTTACAAATAACGACAATTCATTCAACGTCCTCACATACACAAGGCACTTTAAAAATGCTTCTAAAATTCTTGTTCTTCTTAGTTTAAGTCGTTCCTTCGGTAATAGCTAATCAATTGTTTGCTAAATAGCGGAAATGAAAAGCATCGCCAACGAGCATGCACTATTTTTTTCGTACGGTTGTACAGTATATACTACATATTGAGTTCTTGTTGATCATGGTCACATAAACTATCCTCCTGGATCCTTAAGTGTACAGCTAATGGAGACACCAAGAAAATTGCACACTGGAGATTCAACTCCCCGCGCATTGTTTGAATTTGTATGGTGAAAGAAAAGCATTACACATTACGATGTTGTTCGCTCATTTGTGCATGAAACATTTCTCGCATTTACTCTGGTGTCAGTGCTGTGCATGTGATGCAGTACATTGTTGTGTGCCCACGTGACCTTGGTGAACACCTTTTTACTTTCTCTAGTTTTTGCAAAGAAATTTCTGAAACTAGAACTATTAACAGTAGTTTGTGAAGTTTGCTTGTGTATTCTGCATCTATTTTTCATCTTGACAATTTGTGTAAAAAGAATCAGGCATGGATATCCATGAGGTCTCCCTACTTTATATTTTCAACAGAAAGCACGCGCTGAATTGAACTGAACTGAACAATTTAATATGAAAATCAGGACCTCCGTTCGCCATTGTGCTACAGATTCTTCGTTCTCCTTCCAGATCCTGTAACACTAGCCAGAGTCCAACATGTGCTTCATTTTCAGATATTGCTGGCCACTGGCGCATGTACAACATTACACTCTTCACTCTATCATAATTCACGGCCTGAGGACGGCGATACATAGGGTTCTCACATAGAAAGTCAATATTTTTTTGACATTAGGTAGATTCAAGGCAAGGGTGTCCTAATTCCACCTTAACGACTATACAATGGAACCAATTGAAATAATAAAAACTTGTTGTTTCTTTTTCGTTGGTGTGCTAACAAGTTAGCACTGATGAAGGGAACAAGTGGTTCCCGAAATATCGGGATTTGCAAGAATAAATATCGACACCAACGAAAAAGAAACAACAAGTTTTTATTATTTCAATTAATTAATCGTTGAAAACACCGCATAATTTCACTCAAAAGGAACCAAGTTTAATAGGGTCCAAAAAACCGCGAAAGGTTCTGTAGTCTTGCCCTTAAGGTACTCCTACACCCCCTCACACTGGACCTCCATACCAAACACGCTGTAGTATGCAGTGCTGTCAGGTTTCATGTGTCCAGATACGACCATATTTAAGTACCAAGGGTAGTCTGGGCATTTCTAACGGACACCAACCAGATTTTGAAGAGCCACCAGGCTGGAGTGAAAATCTGCCGATTTGTTGCAAGGTTATTAAACAGTCTTCTTAGCCGGCGGTAAGTGCCCAATAGGGCTTTGTACTCAGTAGCGACATTCTTCAGTAACGCACAGCGTAGTCTGGATGGAACGCATAAAACCCACTGAGTTCCCTGCCATCGAAACATAGATAGGAATGGGCGTGTCGACGGACTGACCAAGCGAGGGTCTGTTCTTGACAGTTCCTCGGTGGGTGCAGTCGGCGCCCGAACACGAGCGCCTTTGGGCTAGATACATACAAATACGAACAGGATTACGGCAGTTGACACGGGCCACTGGCCAATAGAGGACCATGCCTCCAGACTTAGTATACCCTACAATTCAAATTGCCGAATTTGCGGAGAAAAGAGGGAAACAGGTAGGCACCTTCACTATCTTATAAAAACACCACTTGGTTTTCGGAATATCCTCAACAAGCGTAGTAAGAGCAGCCAGAATCTTCACTTCCTACAACTTGATCAATAAATTCAGCACTACAAGTCGGACATTGGGGGTTTATTCAGAAAATTAGAAAATGATTCTCTGGAGGACACTCCTTTTCCACTTGCGGCACTATTCTGAAAGCCTGTCGGAATTAACTGTAGATTCAGCTTCAGACTAGTGCTTACGGCAACCGTAAGTAGAGCCCTCGTTACTTGAGAGTCGGGTCCTGACAGATCTTGATCCGAAATTAAGAACATTTCAGAAGTACAATGCTACGCATTAACGGAGGTTTCCGGGGGATGATTCCGAAAGAAATCTACCAGCGTGATTCTTTTTAAACCTGTTCCACTTTACACTGACGGATCGCACACAGTAAAAGTTTCTGTGTGGAATATAATGAAACTGCTATACACGTTCCGGGACAGTGTCCGGCATGTGTGCAAAGTAGAGAACACTTAATAAAAGATGCCAAGTTGAAATACTTAGAAGCAGTTAATGTATTAGAATTCCTGCGGGTTATAGGCTTGCTTGACAAACCATAGTTGGCATAAACTTCATTGGAGGCAGTGGATTTGTCTCATGACTTGACGTCGGATACGTCGACTCAGCTGTGAATGAGTACCTTAATCAAATCAGGGTAATAATCTTGGGCGAACGTAATGTTGATCCCATTGCCTGCTACAGGGTACTGTAATACTGCAGGGTACGGTTACGTTCTTGAATAGAGTGTTCTAACCCGCTTCAAGGCTCTGGTCCAATTGGAATGCCGCGCCAACGATTATTCTTATTATAACTAATAAAAGAAGCACATTAGTTCTTTTAGGACGCAGTGTAACTTCCCCTAACAAAATGATAATAAATGTTATGAGTAAAGTCTTTTTGTTGAAAATAACTTAAATAATGCGTTCTCTTACGTACTCGTGGTAAAACTGCGATACCATTATTTAAAAAAACTGAATGTTTGAATCATTAACAACCATTATTTAAAAAAAACGAATGCTTGAATCATTTTCCGCCTTTTCTCTTCTCGGATTTCAAAGAGGACCGTATTTCACAAGATTTATTACTTAGTATTATATACTCATCTAAAGATAACAAGTTACAATTTTCAAGAGTTCTCCCTCTAAATATTTTTTGAATTAAATCGAGATAACTGCCAACTTCTGTAATTTATTCGATATCGGAAATCGCTTTTCGTCAGTTTGGAGGCTGAACTCATGAGTGCTTTGTTTTCATCCTGATTGTTGAGATAAGCAATTGTTCCCATTCTATCCAGACTATAGCCGCTTCTGCTCACTCCTTTATAACTATGTCGATTTGAAACTCCCTGTGGCACATACCAACAGTATAAAATGTTTTTTCCTTAAAAAAAAAAATGAGCAATACTCTCGCAACCCTTTTGCTAATATCGAAATAAAAAAGGATGAGGAAAAAGTCTACCATATTTTTTTCATGTGTGGAATTATCTGCCTCAAATATTTACGGATTTCTATATGTTTTCTATTTATGATATGAGTATTACGAGTAACTTACCTACTAGATCACGTAGCCGGAATATTATCCTTTTACCAGGGTTACCCAAAAAAGCTACAAACGTCCACGATATCTCAGAAAAGATTCGAAACCGGCACTTATCGGTGTTTGCAGAAAACCTTCACCCCAAGCAAACCTTTACTTCTTGCAACAAATATTCGTTTGTATTCCAGTGAAGCGATAAAAAGTGAAAAGCTCTGAAGTTCGAATCCTAGCCATGCTGAACCCCAATAGCTAACCACACGCTTTTTGACTTCGAAAAGGAGAAAAAGCTCGTTTTTCCTTGACTCTAGCTCAATGAAAATGCAGACAGGACAAATGACACACACTCCGCAACGAAGCTTACTGTAGTGACTGAGCCGATGGTTCAGGATCCTTCTGCATGCAAAGAGTTCACGACTGGGCTCGTCTGTAGGATACTCTCTGTTCCGTTTTCGGCAAAAGTTTCCCTTTTTCACATATTTTACTCCATCCGTTGTAGAAGCGTTACGGTGAGAATGAAATCTTATCGCAGCGACAGGATTTGAATCGGGAAAGTCGTGCCGTTCCATACAGACCCGTAGTCGGAAAAGACGCGCAGAAGGTGCGAAAAATGGCATAAAGACGTGGAGAGCTGCAAGACGTCTTAGTAATTTTCTACATATCATTCATATCTTCTTGGGATACATATCCCGGTAATCATTAAAGTTTTCAGTAGTGACAGGAAATCGGGTTAGATTGGAATATTAGAAATTAGTGCGCACAGCGGGCAAAAACGCGGTCCTAGAATTCGCATTTGTACCTTCTACGTGAAAGATATGGGAGGAAAATGTCTGATGTAGCTTTTCCCAACCTAATTTTCATCAAACATATGATGGAGACAAGGCATCTGCAAAGTTGAGTGAGAAAATCAATAAAATTGTGTTGAATCGTAGATAAATAAACGTGAAATCCTTGCTCATCATTTGCGTTTTTCGTTGCGGTATATTCTAAACAGGAAGTGGAAAAGATGTTCCTATTATCGAACAGCGAGTAATTGACAGAGATCCGCTGGTTTAGAAAGTTAATGTAGTGAATAAACGTCTCAGTGGTGGGTGGGGATGCGACTGTGAATGAAAGGCTTTCGCGCTAATTGTTGTATCCCGGGATTCCTTATAACTGTGCGTGATGCTTAACAGACGGTTTTCCTGTTCCTAATGCTTCAAGGTAAACATATCTCCAGTCAAACCACGTCCATCATGTCGTTGAATCAAGAGCTACAACGGTTGTGATAATGAGTAAAAGTGCAGATGTAGATTCATCGAGTGTCCCCTTGATAGTGACAACAAATGAACCAAGTTTCGGGATCGGGAGTGGCGATAGTGATGGTGACGTTGGAGTGTTATTGTTACTCGGCGGCAATACTGCGGTACCAGGAGATCGGCTAGATGGAACCGAACGGACAGCTGGCGGGACGTCTTTAGGAGGAGCATTCAGCCGAAGGAATAGTAGCAGCCAAAGGCACGCAATAACATCTCTAAGTCCGGGTAGTGCTGACAGTGAACACGGTTTTGAACTTGGCTATAAAGCCAAGTCCTGTCGTAGCTTCATTCGGCAGCCGAAGTTGAGCACGGAGCATAGAAATAAATCCGTGCCGCATAGCCTACAGGTCCTTGTCAAATAGTATTTTTATTACTATTTGTTTAGTTTTTTGTTTAAAATATTTTATTTTTCATGGAGAAATTGCATGTAATTCGGTTTCCTTGCAGAAACACTTTCTTTCATACTCTACCACACTAAGATGATTTGTACAACCTCTGCTGCGGCTCTGGCTGGTCAAGATATACAAAGTACATAATACCGGAGAATGACTTAATACAAGATATGACTACTTAAAAAAACGCAGCAAAAAATTCCTTACAACGAATGAAACTTCATTAAGATGCATATCAATTCTAACTTGTCTCATACAGTGCAAATGTTACGTTATGCGTTCTATGGATTCAAGTTTGTCTGCATAAAATCTCATAAACACCACTTATTTAGTAAGCTTTGCCAAGTGTAAACATTACCGTATAAAACTTACACAAATACTTCTCCATTTCGGTAAAGAAAGTTGGTTTCTTTCTTGGAATATGGAAAATCGGAACAGACTCTACAAAGAAAGGTTAGCACCCAAAAGAAACGTATTATTTCCCTGAAAATCGATATTCTTTACATATTTTTTGAATTGAATTGAATTCATTCTATAAAAGCAGATGGGGTGGAAAACCACAAAAAAATCATATTTGCTTTTACACTTTTGCTTGAATAACCTACGTGGATGCTTTGTGAAACGGGTTTTGTCCTTATCAGTAACTGTTCCTTCGAAAGATATTCCAACCTGTTGCCTATTTTCATTTTGAAGAAACGTAGTTGCCTGCAGCTGATGTGTCCTATTGTGCCTCTTCAATGGTTATGGTAAACCTATCAACTAGGTGTACTCGGATGGCTCAGTGGTTAGAGGGCTGGTGATGCCGAAGGTGGCGGTTCAAATTTTTCTGGCAGAAGAATTTGCATCGTGAGTGAATGACGAAAACCAGTCGACTCAGCTGTGAATAAGTGCGTGAATCAAGTTAGGATAATAGTCACCGGCGAGAGCAATGCTAGCCACATTGCTTCCTATAGAGTACCTCCTGTAATATACCGTTGCAGAAGTGCTTTAACACATTTCAAAACCCAGAAGCAATTGGATTGATATTATTATCAACTATAGATTAAAATCGACAAGAATTTTCAGATGTTTCCTACTTCCAGGCATGTCAGCGTGTCATCTGGTATTAAATACAAACGCTGGACATTGTGTGATAATATCTTTGGATGTTTAATTACTCTCTTGATAGAACGGAGGTTTAAACCATTCGTTGAGCGCTTGAATTCGTATTCCCCATGTTCCACTCCTAGTAAGTTCCCTCAACCATTCTTCTTATTTCCTCAGCGTCATCGGTTTAGAGTTCATCTGGTTGGACCTAAACAACTTAATAGCCGCTTTCCTGTCGGTCAGAATAGCAATACTCTGCTTTTTATAGTTCCTTTGAGATTAATGGAAGCCCATCTGAATATGAGGTATATTTTGTTTGAACTATGCTAGTGTGATTACGGTTTTTTTGGAGTAATGGCCCTAGCATTCGCTCTATCTCTTGTCAGGAATCCGTCAGTGTACCAGGTAATCAGCTCCTGGTTTAAGGATAGGTCACTCGTATCGTTTCATATCAGTAATTCGGGATATCACCTAGAAATAATATCAATCTTTTGTTGATTTAGGTAGCTCTCTGCCTCGTTGATATCCTCGGACATTCTGACGATTTCCCTGATTGCCTGCATCTGTATATGAAAATGAAATAAAGTTAATCCTAGAAGGACCACTAAAAATTCGTTGGACATGTCCTCATTATCAGAGTGATGCCCAGACCAGTCTGTAAAGTTGTCTAACTCCCTGGCTGATATGTTGAGTTGAATTCTATTTAGCCAAATTACCGCCCCATAGGTCTTACTATTGCCATGTATATCCAACATAGTACTTGCTTTGTGCCCCATAACTCATTACTTTTCTGCTGCGAACCTGTACATAATCAAAGCTCCTGTAGCTTTCTGATATGTTCCCCACATACATCTTCCAGAGTAGTTTTTGGTCTAGTGTAATTCCGAAACATTTCATCTATATTTCCCGTTTAAGCAAGTAATCCAATGGCTCTCCAGTGAAGAAGCTAGCGTTTCTTAGTGAATGGTGCTATGGTAGTCTTAGCTGGATCGATCCACCTCCCTTCACCATATAATAGTAATTGTCAATCCAGTTCTATCATGATGATGTCCTCATCACTAATACGGTATCGTAATCGTAACCCTGGACATGCATTCCGAGATTTGTTAGCTCCCCTAAAAGTTCATCAACTGCTATACTCCACATCTTCGACTGTTCTTCACGACAATAGACTTTGTACCTGTCGTCATTTCTACTTGCCTGGTCTCTATCGTCCAGGCTAAGGTGTTCGTATTCCGTATCTCCACAAGCGATGTGTGGTCGAATGCTCCTTCGACGTCGTTTTGTTTTCCGGTTCGTGTTACTATATGTGGTGTGCGGTTTGTACATCGGTCGATTGGAAAGTTTTCAGATCTCTGCTCTCATTCTACGTTACTGTTCCACCATCCTTTGATGGCGTGACCTTTTTAGTCTTCCAGGGGGCCTCGTATGCACCACTGCTGACTCTGTTGAGGTCTTCCGGCACTGTCTTTAGTTCCAGTTTGCTCCTGACATCACCGCCTAGCTGTATATGCTATTGTTCAGGTGGCTTCCTATCCCAATATCAATCAAGCTTAAAGGGAGAAATAAAATTGGTTGAGTAGCTGATGAGACCTCCCCGACAGCGCTTCATATTAGGTACACAGAACTACTGAATAACGCTACGAAGAAAAGACACTTTTTCTAAGTGTAGTACCGAATTTGAAAAAGTGCAGCCCGCAGAGGTCGTTATCTAAATGATTACGGTTTCTTTGTCATATACCGCATTATAAAATAACTTGTAGGTGGTCGGGAGCCTCTTGATGGTTTTATTAGGGACGTCAAAGGTAGGCACCTCATACAGGCTGACGAGCAGTTTAAGAGGTGGAAGGGACATTATGCCATGGTTCTCAGCCATATAGCATATGGTAAAATTCCATTTCTTTTGGATGAAATGGCTAGTCACCGTCACACACGGATACGAATTACTCTTCCAAATATGCGCTTAATCGGAACAAGGTCGCTAAGCTTGATGGTTGTCCCGCACTACTTATCTCAGTACCTACTGTCTCTGCTGAGTTGTTTCTTCTAGTCAGGCGTAATCCCTGATCATCTGTGTGAGTGGAACAATATTGACTAAACTGATGGCATCTGTTTGCACTGAAAATAAAAACAAAATCAACGTTCTTAATCCGACGAAACGATGGGAAGAATTTCGTGACCCAATCGACATTAGCAGGCATCCACTATATAAAATAAAACCAACACTATCTGCAGTTTCATCATCATCAATGGTGCAACCACTAATGTTTGGTCTGGATCTCCCTGAAGAAGGAACTCCAGGCATCTCGGTTTCTCATGGCGGTCCACCAATCCGATATCCAGTCCTGTCTGGTGTTCTACGCTATCGCTCCATCTGAGACAGGGTCTACATGTCTTCTTTTTTTATCGTAGATACTGCCCTTAGATACTTTCCTCTTCGATACGGTTTAGGTGACCTATCTACCGCTACCTATTCAGTTGCGTTTTATCTACACTCAGAGGGTGGTGGTGGTATCGTTCATAGCTTGCTCATATCACCATAAGGAATCCCAGACATCCCCGCTTTGCGCCACCAATTAGATATTCCTAAAAGCTGTCTAGCATCCTGGCCTCTGCCATCGCTCGATCTTAGAAAGGATCTGCCACGTCTTCCTTTTCCACCATAGATAATGCCCTTATAAACTTTCCGGGCTGGATCATCCTGTTGAGCCAAATTTTATCCACAACCGGACGTTCGTGGAATCATAATTTCATCATGATGTAGGTTACAGTATCGCCCATACTCATGTGGAGGACTAACAATTCTTCGGAACATTCTTTTCTCAAACGTGGTCCAGGGATTTTTCTTGCTAAGAAGCCAAGTCTCAGAACAATACATGACGACCGGAAAGATCTTGTACAGTAAGAGCTTTGACCCTAGAGTGAGACCTTTTGAGCGGAACAGTTATTGTAAACTGAATAAGCTGCCGTTCATGGATTTCGTCGTCAAAACTGTTGTTGTTTGTGATTTTAGACCCTAGATAGGGGAAATTATCACCGGTTTTAAAATTGTATTCTCCTATCTTGAATGTTTGTAGGTGTTTTCGTTTTTGGCGCTGATGTTGCCACCATGTATTTGATCAAGCTTTTATTAATATGCAGTCCAACATGTCGCGGTATTTACTTGACGCTTGATCTGTACTATGGCAATATCGTCAGTATTGGCTAAAAATTTAGCGAACTTGACGAGGACAGCGCCTGTCGCTTTTACATCAACATTACGGATCGCTTTTTCAAAGGCCGGTTTCAAAACCATGTATGATAGGGCCTCCCCTTGTCTTAGATCGGTGCTGGTGGTAAAACTCTTGGAAGTGACCTAGTTGCCTTTGGGTTACTTCGACCATTCTTCACCATTTTGAGCGAGGGGTGAAAAAGGGTGACACCACCGTTGAGAGTTTCTTTTGGTTTCGGGCGAGTAGGAGGTAACCACACTCCATTAACAAAAATGTTTACCCCTTAAAAATCTCAGTTGGAGCTTTTTTTCCGTCAGAACAAGGGGGCGCGCATTTCTCGCATGTCTCACTTGGCGGGAAGTTTAATAGAGTTTTGGCAAGGGGTCAACTTGGGTCAAAAGTTTTCAACATTCTAACATCGTGCACCTGCTCAAGCATATTCTTTGAAAAACTGCAAGGTAACACTGGTGTGTCACTAAAACCCTAGTTCTAAAATATATGAATATGTAACCCTTGTTTGAGGCAAAGTGAAGTATTTCCGCTTCCCACCAAAACACACTGTAAAACTTACACTCCCCTCTCTCACTGTTATACTTTTAAGATATTCCAAAAGAAAAGAGAGGCAAACTTGCTTGGACTGGTAGGAGTCAGATTTTGTGAAAATGGCCTTTCGGTGAAAAATTCCATTAGATGCTAGTTTAGATTCACTGTGGCGTAAGATGTAACCTTGCTAAAACTACCAGCTTTGACTAAAGCTTCAAAAGACTTATAATCCCGAAACAGTTAATCACAATAGTCTTCCAGCGTATGCGTAGAAGCACGTATCGTCTCAAAAATCCTTGTTAAAATAAAATTGAATTTCTGTAGCCATTTTATAATAGCTCGCTTAAGTTCTTGCCCCGTGATGATACAAAATTTCCACAAAAGCTCGGTCACAAATTTGTCATTTCGACAAAATTCACCAATGTTCCCTGGTGTCATAAAGTTTCTTGAACGCTTCGGCGTTTGGTAACCACGGTACATTAAATATCCTCCTCAAAATCTTTTTGGATTAGTTTTGAATTCGTTTTCTTGACAGCAACAAAACTGGATGCTGGACGTCCACATTGATTTGATGACTTGGCTCTATAGAATCGTCTTGTTTTCAATGCATAGTTAGGGGTCTCTTCATAGCAGTGCCATCTTCTTCTTTGAGATCCGAGAATATTTTTAAAAATACTTTGTCGTCTAACAACACATATAGCACCAATGCACGTTATTCAGGTAAGAATTGTCTCTGTGGAACATGTCAATACTACAGGGGTAATGCCTAAACATTTAACTTTACCTGCCTTTTACTTGCCGCTCCCCATTCCTCGATGATGGCTTTGACTGTTTTGACTGTTTTATTACTAAAATTAATATGGGCCCACTTTGATTTAATTTTATTGTCTACTTTTTAGTTCATTCGCTTATGGGGTAAACAGCTGGTTGGAATTTAGTCATTGCTGGTGCTCTTGGTTATTTTTGTATTCAAAATGTTTTCCTCATCACCTGACATTGGACTAGTCTCAGTACACTGCCTTTGGGTACCAGTTTCAGGTCTTATTTAACGTTGAAAAGACGTTTATAGAGATGTATCTTCAGATGTAATGTTAATAATTAATTAATTTAATGATCATCCGAAAAATACTTAGGCAAGATCGCTGAAAACAGCTGACTACCTTCGTTTCCTTTTCCATTGAAAACATTTACTCTGGGGACCTACTCCAGAACTGAATGTTGGGTGAGCTGTTACAGCATTTTTCTTTGGCTTGAAGTTATTTGCTTTCGTCAATACCTTTTGGGGATCATTCAGTTTGTCCTATGATTTAGTAGAAAAGGTGGAAGACCCCGCTGATAATCATTATGATAAAATGCTCTGATATTGAATATTCGTCATTTTCTTCGTATATATTCATTTATGGTTGTCCTATTTCGTGCTCTGCTTCTGTAGGTACTAAGCCCTGGTTCTCAGGGCGCATTTCTACTTCGTGGAGATATGGGAAATAAAAAAGGTTTCAAGTATCTCGAATTGTATACGAATACCGGGAAGAGCATATATTAATGTGGTTCTTCTTCTTCAGCCTCTTTCTCGTTAAAAAAGTGTGATCGAATCCCCCACCTTAGTCGGTCATTGCCCTGATCTGGATAAATTCAACAGGCTCTCAAAGCACGAAGGCATTGTTGGATAATCATGCCGTGTTACAGCACTTGCACAATGCAACATGTGTCTCTCTAT
This sequence comes from Hermetia illucens, assembly GCF_905115235.1. NCBI lineage: Eukaryota > Metazoa > Arthropoda > Insecta > Diptera > Stratiomyidae > Hermetia > Hermetia illucens. Next base: position 89,705,692 of record NC_051849.1, on the reverse strand, counting down.
TTCCGCGAGGTAGCTTTCATTGTCTTTGATAATCGGCCAACATACGGCGGACAATGCTGCAGCAAATTTGGGATTTGGGATGTTCGTTGATGCAACGATTACACGCTGTGCTGATGCGTGAAACAATTTCACAACACAGGTCAGCATTGATCCGAGATATTTAAATTGCTCAGTTCTTTGCACGTTGTTGCTACTGATAGTGATAATTTCAGTTTGGTTGGACATCATCCGCACAGAGTAGTGCAACACTGGACGTTGGATGCCCCGTGTGTCTGTGTCCATTATAATGACAAAGAGGATGATGAGAGGGTGCTTCCTTGATGAACACCGACAGAGAAGCGAATCGTTTTTGATATAATCGCCACACTTCGTTAATGCAGCATAAGTGTTCGATATGATGCTTGCGTTGATGTGGGCTTTTGATGCAGATTTCTCTTTGTCCCGAGTGTCCACTTCATCGAAAAGATCTTTGTAATGGACCTTAGTGATCGTTATCTTTGCTTCTCAGTGCGCATTTTTGTAAATTTGCCATTCCCCCGGGGTTTTATTGACGACATTCGCGCATTATCGTTGTGAAGTCAAGTGTCACCCACAATGACCGCATATTCATGGGCCGAAAGGTTACTGGTTTGTATCGAGTAGTTGCCAGAAAGCGCCTTGCTCGGTATCTGGTCGATCCATCTCTAATGCGTATGCGGTGATGAAATAAAGAAATGAGTGTGATATATTAAAGTAAAGCTGAGATTTATCATTGGGTCAAGAAATAACCCAGCTTCTTTAAAGGTGTCATAAAAATCCTCACAGATGGCAATGCCGGCACCATAGTTTTACTGCAATCGCGTTGTATGTCGCAGCATGGCGCTATCAAGTTTCTTGTAGAACGTAAATATCAATGCGAATCTTCCGAAGGGTTCCACCGAGTTCCATCATCTTTCCAGCGAGGCTACCAATACCAAACACGTATTTGTTGGGTCTGGACTAATTTATTTACATCCTGACGCAGCCCGTGCGTATGCCAAAATAATTATAGTTACTGTTAGTGCAAGTCAGTCCATTTGCATTCTAAATTTCTGGATTTTCAAATATACATATTTGGCAGTATTTTATTACGATGAAAGTTTTGCATGGTTAGACACCTGGAAAAATTCTTTTGAGAGATTTAAGTTACTTTATCAAATTCATGTTACTTCACAGTACCTTGTTTTTAAGCTTTTTGGTGTAAAAAGTCGAAATTTATTTCTTAAGGCATTGTAATTTACGGACCATAAACTGGAATAGGTCTTGTTCTCAAAACCTATTCAACCAAAAAACCGGATTAGAGTGATAAAAGATAACCAATGTGTGTTACAAATGTAAAACGAAAGTAAATTTATATATAACATTTTAATAGAAAAAAAAATAAAGCAGGATTCATTACATAAGGTCGGTAAAAATGATAGCAGATCAGTATTTCATTCAACATAAACGAAATAATGCTTGAGTATAAAATATTAACAAAGAAAGATTCAACATTTGGGTATGCGCCCGCAACAAGTTTTTTTCGAGTCCATAAGCTTCTGACGCCTTTCAACAGGGATTGTCTTCCAGGAACGTTCTGCAACAGTTCAAAGTTCATTGTTATTTGCTGGTTTTTGACTCTAAGCAACTTTTTTGACGTCGGTCTAAAGATTTTCTATTGGATCGAAGTCAGGCGACTTAGCAGGCCATTCCATTATGCCGCGTTCTTTGTTCAAAAACCTTTTTTAGATTTGTTCCGGTATGTCTTGGATCAGTGGCCTGGAGGATCCATTTAAGACGCATTTCATGGTTAACATACGGAGGCATAACTTCCTGTAAAATATCTGCAGAGATATTTTGGTATATTGGACCAACGCCATGGTAGGAAAAGCAGGCCGACATCATGATGTTGGATATGGGCCCGTCCTCAAACATCTTGCTCCTTTGGCGCTAAAAAGAACGATTTTACTTTCATCAGTTCGTAAAATATTTATAAATTTTTTACTGGGTCATTCCGCATGTTATTTTTTAAATCGAATCTTTTTTGCAATGTGTATTACTTTCAAAAGTGGCCCGTTTTTTGGACATCTGTCCTGCAAATTATGATCCCTCAATCTGTTCCAGACAATGAGAAGGAAATTCCCACTACTATTCCAATGAAGCCGCGATGTTCAATTCAGATTCGTACACATGTAAGTAACACAATGTTCAATGTTTGCTTGTTTAGGAGAATGTCTTGGAAATTAGAAATACACTAATAAACATATAAAATATTTATCTACTTAGAAATGGAGTAGTTGTACAGCCAATGTTATGCACAACAAGAAAACAAAGCCTTGATTTCGTAACGCATCCAGCTCCTGTATTTTACCTTTCTTAATACACAGTGTTCGATAAAAAAGGAAAGGTGAAAGGAAATCCAAGTTCAAAAGGGGTTTTTCCGCTTTATCATGAAACTGGAGAATAAAATTGGGCTTCGTGTGAAGTTCTTATTATTTATAACAGTAGAAATTCAATTCAAAGAGTATAGTGCAAACAGAAAAGCTTTTGGTGAAAAGATACGTTTGTCGAAAAATTGTGTATTATTAGTAGAGTATAAAAAAAGCCGGAAATAAACATACAAACAATTTGTTAACCGATTTTTTTTTAATTGAAAGTAGATAAATGAAGATACCTATAAATGTCAAATTAAAAGAAACTAATTTCCGCTTTTTTTATTTTCGGTCTTTATTGATTCTGGTCACCGCCTTTTGCCTTGGAGGACTCTGCAACACGTGCGGGCATCGGTTGGCATAAATTTTCGGTAAAATCGTTCGGAATTTCATGAAACCATGTAGTTTTTTTTTCTAGATTTGCTTTGTCTCGTTTCGACCTTTGTTGTAGCCGCCGCTTCATGAACGCCCATAAGTTCTCAATGCGGTTCAAATATGGACCGTTTCGTGGCCATGCCAGCGACTGCCAATGTCCACCTTCCATGTTACTTATGAAGAAGAATCGTATTAACAGATAAAAAATTTCCAGCGGCAAAAATTTCGCTTACTTTCAGTACGAACTCCATGGCGCGGGACCTAATCATCTTGAAACTTTTTTTCTACCGTGCGAACAACGCAATCCTCGATAACTTTTTTGTACTTTTCTGGGTTGCCAGCACCCCTTAAAAACGGAAAACAGCCAATTCCTTTGGATATTATCCATCCCCATATCATTACTGAGGGAGAATGTCGTGAAGTTTGTACAAAATACCGGGGATCAGATTTCTCCAGATCCCAGCCAATTGAATTTCGACTTATCAGAAAATTCAGCATTTCTTCGAACATATTCTTCATTGAAATCGACTTTTCTGCTGGTCTTCGAGTTCTGAGCCCTTATTCATTCAAACGTCGCTGAACTGGTTTCACACTAACTGGCGTATTTCCCCTTTCAGTGCGTAATTGAAAGAGAGTTACAAATCTATCTCGCAAGGATGCTTGCTGTAATGATCTTCTGGCCCGGGGAATAAGCACCTGCTTCTTCCCGCTCCCTCCTTCTCTCCCCCCAGACTGCCATCTTTGGAATTCTTTTTAAACCAATTCCAATAGTTGATGTCAATCAATTGATTTTCCCCCTATTTCTCTATTACTGTCATTCTGTTCCCGCAAAACAAGAATACGGGACTTTTCCTGAATACTTAACTTTTTCCTTTTTAACATTTTTTTCACACAAAATTAGATTGTTCAATCTCTCTCCTTCTGAACCCCAAAACAGACATCATAAGGCGAGACCAAATGTTTTCTAGACGTAATTAAAAAGGTAGAATCATAAAAGTGATAAGGGCGAATATTTTTCTGTCGGGTACTGTATATAGTAACTAACCAAGTAAATAGGTTCATCCTTTCTCGAATATCAACAAGTATGTTTTCCTCGAATGGCATGCCTTTGGCTTTGGCCAAAAGCTATCGATTAATTGCTTTTAGTTTTTAGGATAATGTATAAAAACTACCTGCGTCTGTATTTCTGTTTCGAAAAAGCAAAAGTTGATTGAAAAAATATCACGAAGTGATTAGAAAATTACGATCAAGTAAGGTGATGGATATCATCATTAGTTCGACTGGGCCCTGTCATGTATTTTTATCCATTTTCTGCTAAATATATTTATAAATTTTCACATATAGTCACAATATAGCAATTTTATTAAAAAAAATTGCAAATCGAAAACACTCACTAAATAACTACGACAGAGGGCCATATTATCATTGCAAAGTTTGATGTTTAACCTATTTATGAAAGTTACTTTCATTAAAAGAGTGCAATATCTAAGGCTTCAACAATACTGCATATTTGACCTGTAAACAAGTCGACCCATCTGTTACAAGTCTAGGCGATCCTGTTTTCTATGCACAGATGTAAAGTATAGATATGGATATTTAGATTTAAATTGAAATAATAGCTAACATTATCATATATAGAATAGAAATTTTCAACATGGCTCCAGAGTAAAGCGGTCAAAATGGAGACATGCTTTCCTTCTTGAACCCTAATCAAATTTCCCGCCGTCAGCAGCTGCAGACAAGCGTAGTAAACAAATCTTTCCACAAATATCCTTCAGGCTGAAATTCTTAACGGGATAAAAGGATTCAATCGCCAGAAGAATTACAGCAAAAAAATGTTTGCATACTATACATGTGTCTGTTGTTGCGAATAATCTGAAAATGGCATGTCCTTTAAAGTATTCACATAATCACGAAATCCGTTTCATAGAATAAATTGAAATCGATGGTGGGGTTTCCGTGTAGAGACTTTGCTGAACAACAAACAATGTTAAATTCGTTTCAGTTTCTGTAAGTCTATCTGCTGCAGGTATTTTACTTGCAAAATATTGAATATTTTCCAGGAAGTTTGGTTGGTATATTAAAATCATAAATCTTACACATACATTGAATAATATGACCGTATTATCTAAACAGGATTTCAGTCTTCAATGAGTGATTTTTCAAAATGGTATGGTTCTCGACCTTGTTTACATAAGCGGATAATGATGTTTCCAAATAAGAAAGGTTCGAGGTAAAGTATAATGTGCCTGAATTTCGTATGCAACTGGAATGGAAAAGCTGCGAAAAAAATCATCTCAATGTATAGTGCAAATTATTTTGGGCAATGTTAATATTATTAATAAAAAAAAATACTAACCAGTAAAATAAACAAACTTCTATATCGTTTTCGACGGTTGTTTATGAAAGAAGGATTGCGTCAGGATTGCTTTTCCCGCTTATTGCAATTGCAGTTGCTTTTTAATATTATTACCCAACCTTCCCCTGGCCACTGCTTTAGGGATTGTGAGAATTAATTTTTTTCAAAAAGTGTACAATTCAAAAGCATTTCTAAATTGACATAATCAACATAGGAGGTAGCCTTTTGTATAACTTTATTATATTATTACTTTTGGGAGTCATCAACATCTTAGTCTATTTTGACTGTGCCTTATGGAGTAATATGAAGTTCTTAATTTCACGGTAAATTATTTTCGAGAAATACTTCAATGACTTTTTCCTCGCTCTTTTCATGTACCATAATGAGTACGAGGCACCCCGCCATGACAGAACATAACTTTTGCCGAAATCCAAAGTTTCACCCCATGAAGTAGGCTGTGGGGACAAAACGTACTTTCCAACGAGCTGAGGTTCGTAATTTATGTCATTCACATCGCGGCTTGAGAAAGTAGTCAAGATACGTTCTCCCACCTTCTAATCTGCCAATTTATGAAGTAGATAGATGTTATTTAAAATTGTTTTTTGAATGGCATTTACATATTTAAAGTAATTACACTTCATTCTATTTCTGCTCTATTTTGGAAATCTAAGGATTAGGAATCCAACCGAAATCTCACAGTTCATAAATCCTACCGTCTTTTTTTGCCCACATTACCATTATCCACTAGAAAATGCAGATATCTAACGTGGCATTTAAAAATTGTAAGGACACAACAAGCAAACAAATAAAAACTCCTGGTACCAGCCCGTCTCATTCCAATACCCTCAGGAAAAGTCGTCTCGCATCCATATCTCTCTCACTAAAGGTAGAAGGAATAAATCACATGTTCGAACTTCATTCAAAAGTAGATGGGAAACATAATTTCCAGTATGTATTGACAAATGTCAATCACTTATTAGTGGCAAATAAGAATCGGAATTCGGAGTGAGAGTAAACTATATAATCTTCAAAAAATAACACATGAGCTCATAAATTAATTAAGTATGTTATCCACAGAAATGTTATTCATTCCGTAAGCCTAAAGAAGAAAAAATTAAAATCTGCCGGATGTAACCTATATATGTGAAGTAATGAAAGTTACATAAAAACAAATTGGTTAGTGGGTGGAAATTTTAGGGGCGGGCTTCAGAAGAAGACATTGATACTTACAAAAATATCATATGTATATATTTAGCAAAGTTCTAGGAAAATGGGACTATGATTATGTCAACAGACTGGAAATAGAGTATTTCAATCAAAGCGTTCTAATTATTACATTGCGAAATATTTATGTAATCCATGAAACTGCATAGTCTCGGTTAACTGGTATGTTTACACTCTGTCATCAATTCTTCGTGGGATACATCTACTAGGGAGATTATTAAGGTAATTCTTTTTAGAGCGGCACTATAAGCCCATATATTTCCCAACTCAAACTTTGAACATTTAATTAAGAACATAGAACCATTGTAAGCTCGTTATTAATTCAAGCGTTATTTGATATTAAGCTCGACTGGTTATTGCCAGGCTAATTAAAAACTGTTCATTTAACTTCAAGCGTGAAGATATGTATGGCCAAGAGATTCGTCATCATATAGGTTATGTTCCCAAAGATACGGATAGTAAAGATAAATTTCAAAAAATCAAATCATCACAATGAACGGTGTCTGGTCTTGGTCTGCCTCAGTAAAAAACTCCAACGCCCCAATTTTACGCAAGGTGTACTCAACCGATATCTTTAATGGCTGTCTGACCTCTTGCCCTATGCCTATCATAACACTTATAGATTTGACGGCTGGATCCTCCTCACCCATATCGAGTAAATGACCCGCCCACTGCCCCCTATTCCACCGAATTTTATCCACAAGTAGACAGTTGTGGCATCGCTCATAAATGTCGCCATTATATATGCTACCCCCTCCCTCCAACCCTCATGTGGCCAAAAATTCTTCTGAAAATTATTCCGTTGAGCACAGATAAGGGTTCAAAATGTCTACGAGGAATTCATGAAGACTGGCTGGATCATTGCGTGGATTTCATCATCATAGCTGCTATCGGTTGTGACTTTCGAACCTAGACAGGAAATATCAACAATTTCAAAATTTTATTCTCCGTTGTTGTTCTCGTTTTTGGTACTGACGCCACCATGTATTTAATTTTGCCTCCCTTAATGTCCAGTAAAAGATCTCATTCTGATCATCACCTACTCAATGTGAATGAATGGAGTTTGCGTATTTTGAGTTGTTCTTCTTATTATGTCACTACCCTTAGCAAAGAATAGCAGTTTGGTGGACGTGAAGAGGATAGGATCTCTCGCATTAGCATCGGCATCACGAATCATTTTCTCCAAACCCAAGTTAAAAACGATGCATGATAGTCCATCACTTTACCGTTGAATCTCGGGAATGATCCTGTTTATCTGCCCTCGTACATTGGTCAGGGTCAACCTAGTCGGTCTTATTAATTTTGTCGTGGTACTGAATTCGCTCATAGCCTAATTATACCCTAATTATGTTATCATAGACATCTTAGAAGTTGATGAAAAGATGGTGCAACTGATGGCCATATTTCAGAGAGAATAGTCTGGCATACCGCAAGCTTCTGAAAAAGTTCTAGAATCTTTCTGATGATTTCTCTGGTCCAACTTGAGACATCATTTGTAGATCTCCAACTCACTCTGATTTTATGAATACGGTCAGATAGAAGTTATATTCTTTGAGAACTTTCTCCTCATAATTGTAGCAATCAAACACAATCAAACATCTCTATTCCCATCTATTAAATTAAACTAGTTTTTAAGGTTTTGTGTGAAATAAAACCTTATTAGAATCGATTCGATGTCTGCCTGTCTGCCTGTCTTTTTTTTTTTCATCGTTGGAAGGTGGAAAGTTTCAAAACCTATTGCAGGCTCCTGCCATACAGTTATGTGAGACTTCTACTCACTAAAACCACCTCCTTCTTCTTTCACTCTCCCCACGGGACTGCTATAAGCATTGCATCGTTTCTTAACTGCGGCGCATTATTTTTCGCTCCCTTTCTTGCTTTCTTCGCAGTTCTTCATGCCTTAGCTGTTGATGAATCATTTTCAGCTCAATTACCACTTGATTCCAAGCCTCCGTTGATTCCAACATAAACTCTACTATATTTCCAGGTGTTAAGCGCCTGTCTGCGATCGCCTTCAGCCGAGTTCAGTGTGCTGTAAACCTTGGGCACTCAAACACAACATGCTCCGCATTCTCAGCCACGTTACCACATCTTGGGCACCATGGTGACTCGTCGTGTCCAAATCGATAAAGATAGCCCGATAACCTCCATGTCCACTTAAAAACTGTGTTAGCTCGCAGCTTAGTTCCCCGTGATTCCTTTCCATCCATCTTCGAACGTGTAGAATGATACGGTAGGTCCAACGGCCAGTTTGTGCCTCGTTCCATGTCTTTTGCCAGTTTGCGATGGATTCTCGCCGTGCTAGTTGCCGCCGAAGTACAATAGACTCACCGATTGCATACATATTGTCGTAGAGACGCCGACCTTCATCCGCCAAGATGTCTATGGGGATTGTCCCTGCCAGTACATATGCTGCTTCTCCTGATGTCGTTCGATAAGCACTGCATACCGGGAGTGCACTTAGGCGATACGCCATTCCTAGTTTTCCGCAGTTTGATTTGTTTTCCAGAACGGTTGCCCAAACTGGAGCTGCGTAGAGTAGCACGGAACTAACTACCCTTGAAATAAGACGATGTCGACTTTGTCTTGGTCCACCAATGTTCGGTAGTATCCTCGAGATGGTTACAGCGATGGAAGATGCTTTAGTTGCAGCGCACTCAATGTGTTTTTTAAAATTGAGTCTTTTGTCAATCATTACTCCTAAATATTTAAGCGACTCTTGGGAGTAAATTGTTTTTTCACCAACTTTAATTTTCGCGGTCGTGTCTTTCCTTCTTTTGCTGATTAGCACTAGTTCCGCTGTATGTTCAGCAAGTGATAGACCGGACTTTTTTAACCAGGAATTGATCTCCCATATCGCTTCATTTGCATAGATTTCGATCTCGTCTAAGCGTTTTGCCACTATTGTTACCCCGATATCGTCCGCAAAGCCGTTAGGAAGGCGTAGCGTCAGCACTCCATTGTACATAATTAACCACAGTAAGGGACCTAAGACAGACCCCTGTGGTACGCCGCACGTCATTGGGAGTAATTTCTCTCCATCGTCCGAGTCGCAATATAATCTTCTTCCAAGAAGAAATGCAACAACGATGCGTACAATGTACTTTGGAGCCTGTAGTTTGGTTAGAGCCTCTACGATTTTCGTCCACTTTGCAGTGTTGAATGCATTTTTTACATCGAGTGTCACCACTGCGCAGCATTTGTTATCTTGTATTGCAGCGCGTGCCTGGCCAGTCACCATGTTGATTGCATCGATGGTTGATCTCCCCTTACGAAACCCGAATTGCTTATCGGGTAGGCCTCCTTCCTTTTCCGCAACAGCGAGCAGTCTGTTGTATAATACTCGTTCAAATAGTTTACCAATGGTATTGACTAAACATATCGGTCGATATGAAGAGGGGTCTCCCAATGGTTTACCTGGCTTCGGAATAAATATCATCTTTTGCAGCTTCCATTTCTCGGGGAATTCTCCTTCTCTAAGGCATGCCGTAAAAACTTTGGCAAACATACCTGGTGCTGACCTGGCTGCCACTTTCAGGGCGATATTCGGGATTCCATCTGGCCCTGGGGTCTTATTTTCAGCGAACTTCCTTGCTGCCTCTAAAATTTCCTCTTCTAGCACTCAAGGAATTTCGTCGGGGTTTTCATGAACTTTAGGCAGAATTTGTGTAGTTCACATCCTCTGGGAAGAGAGTGTCCACTATGTTTTGTAGTAATTTTGGACAGGTAATCGGTGGGGAGCGCTTGCCTTTCAATAATGACATTACAGACCTGTAGGCGCCACCCCATGGATCAGAATCAGCTTCGGTACACATCCGCTTGAAATGTTCGGATTTGCTCTTCGTGATAGCCACTTGCAATTTTTTCCTCGCGTTCTTGTATTGCATGTGTAGCTCAACGAATTCAGGTTGATTTCTCCTGCGCTGGGAGCATCTCCTAGCTCTGAGGCAGTTTTTCCGACATTCCTCAATTTCTGAATTCCACCAGAAATTGGGATTTCGTTTTCGGAAAGCGCTACGCCGTGGCATAGAGGCATCGCATGCCCGCTGCAATTTTTCCGCGACCTGTAAAGCTTTTTCTTGTGCGCTTCCCGATAATAATGTGTCATCTAGAAGTACCTCCTTGAACATTTCTTCATCGAATTTGTTAGTTACCCAGCTCATCGTTATTCTTTTTGGTGGCTTCATATAATTCCTGTCTGTCTGTCTGTCTGTCACACCCGATTTATTCGGAAACGGCTGGACCGATTGTCATGAAAATCGGTATGCGTATGTGATCTACCGTTCCCTTTACATGCAGGAACTGGCGCCATTTTGGGTTAAGTTTATGGGGGGGCTTCCCATACAGGTGAAAGGAGGCTGTAAATTTTTTTTTCACAGAATGTAGCCATGTGGGATATCAAATGAAAGGTCTCAATTAGTACTTTTCGAAACTGGTTCAATATTTGATATTGGGTGAAACGTAGGGGAGTGAGGGCTCAAAATATGATATAACTATCAAAAAGTGTAACAGGTCTCGTTCTCAGAACCTATCCAACCGAAAAATCCGAAAAAAATCACAGTAGTGCATCTCTATGAAATCTAGGCCTCAAAATATATCCGGTTCCGATATCTGCAGAAATAAAGTTAATAATAGTATATTTCCACATTTTAGAAATTTACCCGGCACCCCCCTTATGTTCATCGCAGGAGTACAAAATTTAGCATAGGTAATGAAGAACATGGTGCACAACTCGGTCAAGTTTGAAGAAAATCCAACTATTATTAACACAGTTCTAGGGGATGAAACTTTACAGTTTTTTGCGAATTTCGTGCACTCTACAACCTGCATGATGTCATCATCACATATCAATCGTCAATACCACAACAAAGTTAGTTATATAGTATATGCGTGCTAATGGACTTTGCGGGTAGTGCCTAATTCAGATAGATATAAGAAGTAAATCGGAAATATGGGTACGATCAATTTATATATGTGCCTATATGTGTACAGTATTCGGAAATAGGCAGTTTGTTTGTTTAGGGTGAGCGTAATATCTATGGCTGTAATATGTACGTATGTCTCGTAGTTTGGAAAAATATGAAGGATTATGTTGGATTAGTAGCTATATACGGATAGAAAAATGTGCGTTGAAATTTCTTACATAAGATGAACACAAAACCTTTATACCCGAAGCGCGAGCTTCCGGTATTCCGACTTGTTTCACTAGTGGAATTGGTAGCATTTTCTATATAGGAGACAGAATTGGGAGAATTATTATGTAATCAATTCTCTAGGGTTTTGTACTGCAATTGGAGTAACGGATTTTTCTACAACATTTTGAGAAACGTAATTGCATGCTATATTGCTATCTTAATAAAAAGTTTGCGTATTTTTTTTTACAAAAAAATTATCAACTTTGATATTAGCCCCATTGAAGTAATGCCCATAGTCTCCAATGCATTCACCTCATTTAAGGTTTTGTGTACAACACAACTTTATCAAACCTGGTTCACTGTCTGTCGGTCACTCGCTCGTTCCTTAGAAACGATCGATACAGAATTTAGGGGAAAGGCTGGAACTGTGAGCCCCCATTACATTGATCTAGGTTGAATTTAAGCGAGTTCCCATATATACAAAAGAAGGGCCAATCACCGATAAGTAGTTTTCGAAGCAGCTCTTAGTTTTGATGTTAGTTGTAAAGGGGAGGAGTGCGGGGGCTAGAGACGGGTCAATTATTTCAAACACCTATTCATAATAACCAGTCAATCCAAGAATTTGCGAAAAAACAATATGGTGAAGCGTGGGTATGGCGCCTAATACTCAAAACACTCTCCGTCATAATATTTGCTCAAATAAATTTAGTGATCGTATAGTTTTATCTATTCTAAACTTGCGCGATCCAACATAAGTTTATCCTAGATCCTTAAAATTCTGTAAGAATGTAGGCTTAAATATGGAGTCTCACACTAGATAGATTGAGGAAGAAATCTTATTATTATTAAAAAAGTTAAATTGGACCGAAAATACCCCTTTCTAGTTAAATTACTGCTCTCTAAGGGTCTCCAGTACTGTGTACTTTGATGAATATTGTATCGGAGTCAGATATGGAAACCATGTTTTTACCTCTTAAAATTGAATGCAAACTCGTCGCAAATTCAGTTCCATTTTTAAATTTGTAAAAACCGAAATACGAACGAAATACGAGCTTCTTCATCAATGTGTAATCGAGAGGAGCTTCCTAAGTGCTGCACCGACTTCTTGGTCAGTTCTGTATTCAAACAAAAAGTTGAGAGGGTATAGATATTTTAAAAATTTTTACTATTGACGGTCACCAAAAGAATGTTTTTCCATTACATGCCCGAAGAAGGTATTTTTCTTTTTGAACAAAATAATACCTTCAGCAATGTTCTTCCTGGTATTGCTTGCGCACTACCATGACTTTCGGTCATTTTATCCTACTTAAATTGAGAATATTATATCGCATTCCTTCTTCTTATGGTAAAAGGTAGCAATCCATGTACAATTTTCATTTCCCGAGAGCATGAGTTCTGAAAACATCTCAATATGTCTACATATAACCTGTTTAAATATACGTTTCTGAAGGAATGGGAACAATGTGGCAAACTTGACATAATCAGGTCGAATCAATCCATAGTTATGAGTTTTTAATTTCACATTAATGATAAATTCCTCACTTGAGTTCATGCATTCTTACAATCTCCTCATAACATTTTTGACAAAGACGATACACCTTTTTCTGGGGGATATATTTTAACCTTGAGCTGTTTCATATTGCCAACCAAGTGGATGTAGTTAATTATTGTTTTTGCTATTCCCTCGAACAGGAAATTATACCTATAAGACACTAGGTAGACAGACAGCTTGGAATTTTATGAATTCGAATTTATTTATTGTTATTACCCTTTAAGCAGTGAACATAAAATGGCAATTGCACTCTGAATTCTGATAATTACCATTTAGTTTCGAAAGGTTTCTGGAGCACACTGCGATAAACGGAATCTGTGAATTTGTTTTATTAAACCATGACCATGTGAATTACATGCAGAAATGTATGTTCCATCAATCACCTTTCAGTTTATGGGTTCTTTAGTAGTAGTATAAAATCTCCCCTAGTCATCAATCACCATATAACCTCCTGCAATTCGTCAATTCTATGGCCTTTATGGGTGCTCTCTCCTGCTAAACAGCGCGAGATTCCCACGAATGGCAAATCGGAGACAGTCAATTCACTTTAATACCATTGACAGGAATTCAACTTATATCGCCTCTCGAATTTGCGGGTCGGAGGCCCTACGGGCCTTCTGAGGTGAGTTGATTCAGTGCAGACAGTGGTCCATTAGCCTGGCAAATGTCTTGCAGAAATATTACCTTATGACTGCTTTTTCTCCTATATATACCTAGGTGTATCTAGAATATATACAGTTGCGTACACATATACATATATATATATTTCTTGAGAGAAACTTATTATTGTGTTCAAATGTGAAATTAAAAACAGCAGCCTTATTTTCGTTTATAGGTTTTGTCTGATTCAGAAATTCCCAAAGTCCGGAATTTCCAAGCAATTTCAGATTTTATTCAGACTTTTCCAAATCAGTTTCAGAGTTTTCCATTGCAAACTCAGACTTTATAGAATGTAAGATTGAAGACAAATTTGAATGCAACTGGTTATCTAGCTGAAAAAAAAAGAATTTTATTCTTTAACAGGTCAGGTGGCTTCCGACTATTCGCTTATTCCGGATATGGGTTTAAAGGTAATTAGCAACCCCACATTTGAAACTTGCTAATTCTTGGGAAGTTCTCCCGATTATCAGTTCTACACGAAACCGCGAGAGGAGGAATTTACAATTTCCCAAACTTCGAAAATAAACAATGACAGAAAATTGATCGGCATCTCAGGTTTCTCTTACTGCATAAACTCCATCTGTGTCCAGTGATAAAATGTTGATATAAGTCCTTATAGTAGAACATTGATGAATTCTGAATTTGAAGTGGAAAATTGGATTTTATTTGTAAAATTCCGCATCAAACTTGCAAAACCTGTATATTGGGAAATTATTGCGAAGTGTATATATATATAAAAAAAAAAATATATAAAAAAACAAACAATAAAAGAATCCTCTACTGCTCAGTAGACTTAAGTGTATATACGTTAGTTAATCTTAAACAACAAAGCGTGATTCCTCGCAATCCCTTATTTAGAACATACCACGTCCCTTTGGTTTGGGATACACCCTAAAAGTCCACCCTTCTTCTTTATAATTAAATAATTCAAATAAAATGAGGGGGAAGTACTCAGCTAACCTTTCCTTATTGGACTTGACTTTGGTTAAAAGGATACTTGTGGACAGGTATATACGTACGTATATATTTACTAAGTCGAACATGAACATTAATTACGTTTAGTTCAATATATGGTGTGAGTTTGTTGTCATAAAGAAATTAGGTTTGTCTTTTATTATTAAAAAAATTATTATCTATTTTTGGGTAAAATTGAGTGAGAAATGAAAAAAAAATCGTTAGGTGAATAATAGATTCAAAATTTCTTCTTCCAATTGTGTATGCAGATAAAAAGGCCGCGAAATTGCCGCATACTCATATTTCAATTTAAGTAAATCAAAACCAATCGAAAAGTAGGGGTTGCTAACCTGCAATGAAGAACATAGAATTTTCGCAATATTAAGGATATAGGCTCCATAAATTTTCTGTGAAAACTGATTTTTACGTAATCACTTGCGCTCCTGGTGCCGACTTACCAGTACAGAAGAACGTATTAATCACCTAAAAGGATTCGGGGCGTTTCATTTCTTAAAAAAATTGAATTTGAACTTGAACTTGTCCATTCGGATACATATCTATAGTGTTTTCTGAGGCATGCTGTTAATCAAGTCAAAGCATATTCTAAATGATAGAATCCATAATGAATGTTATGTTTCAAATTATTCGTTCTCTAATCTCATACATAATTTTGTAGACAAACAAGTATATGATTTTGGTTCGCTGATACGTTAGCTTCGATGCCAGAGCTAATTATAACAGAGGTAGCATTCCAATCAACATGTCACTTTTACATATATGAACATATGAGTATTAAGACTTTATTTTCATGGCAGTGCTGAATCAGGCACTGAGAACAATATCCAAATTGATGAGAAACTTAAAAAAAGAGACTGACGATTTCGTCCACGAAAGAGGCAACACATCAGACGCTGCCTTACCTCTACCCTAGGAGCAGCGTAATCGAAAGTGGCTTTGTGGAAAAAAGTTTATTTCCAATTGGTCCAGTCCGACATAAAAAAGATGATGAGAAACGTTCCAAACTTCGAAAATCATCCGGGCCAGGTTTACAACCGTGAAAAGTGGCAAACCTTTTCCGAATCTCGAATGTGTTAAAAAAAAAAGGAAATATAATCTAGTTAGCTTGGTGTTCAAAAATTCGAGAAAAATTATACTGGGGGTATTCCTTTGTTTAATCTTGTTCAAATCTTGATATCAGTTTGTGACTTTTTTTTGAATATTGTAAGTTTCTATGTTGTTTTTATACTATTGGATAATTGGTTGTCATTCACTCTATCGTGGGGTATAGTATTTCAACCACATCTAAGTGCCGTCATTCGCGGTTACCTGAAATGCACTTTAATTCCCCCCGGGACTCCCTGAGATGCCCACACTCCTACTATTCTGTGCCTGGTGATCCAGGGAAAAACCACTTGTAGGAGGTCTTTTGAGAGTGGGTTCCACTGAATGGCGTAGCCAAGAATGTAATTTTTATCCATCCTTAATATGTGACCTATTCACCGCCAATTCCGATCAAATGGCCTACGAGCGCCAGACCTGTTCTTCGTTTGTAATAACATCGAGCCAACGTTCTCCGAAGATATGTCCCAGACAGGGGTTGACGAAGACTTGGAGTTTTCGAGTGACAGTATAAAGCAACACAGAAAGGACACTAGCACAGAACAGCCTGAACTTGATTTTAGTGTTAGAATAACTATATGCTACATATAAAAGTTGATGATCGCTTCGATGTCTGCCCAATAGTGCAGATAGGGAGGATGCAATGAGCCGCCAAACTGATAACGTTGGTTTTGTTCTGATTTATCTTCAGTCTAACTCTACTCGCCTCTCTCTCAAAATTCAGTGCAATTTGGCGAACGTCTATGACCCGGTGAAAGAGCATACTGTTGATGCAATTAAGAAATTGAAAATTTTTTTGAAGCAAGGTTCTGATGAATATGTTCTCTTCAATATTGCTGGAAACTGCCAGATATTTACAATGGCTTTTCATTAGGTGTTCCAGCAAACGAGGGATCTAAATTGAGTCTAAATGACTTCCGACTTGAAGTGAAATGATTTTCACGGCTATGTGCCTTTTAATAATAATAATTCATTAAATTTACTATAAGCTTTACCCTCCTTTGGTACTACTTTAGTGCCACTCCGTGTATGAAAATTTTCGGTAGCGCATCTTATTAACGGTGGTTGCGTGGACTACCGAAAGTCTTTTCAGTTTCATCAAATCGTCTCTAGGCAAACAAACTCATAATTGCTTAATATCCGTCATCCTCATCCTAGCTGCTGTATCTTAGAAATTATCGTGAATCGAGCCTTCACTTTCAGAAGGATCCCAAACTAATAGATTATTGCAGGATCCAGCACAATGATGACAACGTTAAATTCGTATTAACTTTTTTAAATAACACTTTGCGCTATTTCAATTGTGGTATGTGTTCAAACAGAACAGATTTTTGTTCAGAGCTTATCTGACCGAAAAACTGACAAAAATCGGGACAATGCCGATCGCGTTGAGTATATCCTAACGTATAGCTAACTTCTTTCCATTTTCTCGTCACGCAAGCATTTCCATAACAATTTCCATTCGATGTCTCCTCCAAACTCTTTCTTTTATCTACATAGCTAAGAAAATGAAAGAAAACAGGCTGTACATCTTCTGGGATACCATGCTAGTTATGACAGTTAGGTGAACTGAGTAAACTTTCATATTGGGCATCTGTCTAAGAACCCAACCAAAATTAATCAATTAAAACTAATCATTCCCATTATTGCTACTATCTACTTGGCGATCCATATTGGAATTCTTCACGTCCTTATCAAAGAAAATAGTATTTTCATCAAAGAGGGACGATTGTACCACATCGTCTAAAACTATTCTGCAGCAAGCAACATCATTCCATCAATTGTCAGATTGTTATATGCACCATGCAGTACAGCTTCACGAGTTGATACTGTGTAGAGAAGCTCCCTGCCTATCTGTTTGCTTGTCTCTTATATCCACTTTTGTGGAAAACGGCTTCATCATAAAACCTTTGATGGACATATGGAAACTGTGAAAACACAATTGCTGGAAAATTCAAATCGAAACGAAAAAGGGTGTGGTCTCTTTATAATGATCGTAGAAACGGTCAATCACAAGAGTAGAGCTATCCAAAAAAGAAATTAAAGGAAAATAGAAATACTCATACTTTCACACAGTAATTTACGTAATTAACAGGGATGGAATTCTTTGAGGGCTTTGTCCAACCGAACACACGTCAATTACATATTTGCAAAAAATGCACTTCAAATGGATATAACGTTATAGTTCTTGAATTTGTGAGGGCACTGCCGATGAAATAATTCACTTACCTCTAAGACTTCTCATAAGCAAAGTTGAGGGTACATAGGTAAGTGCGTCACAGGATAAGATATTTTTTCCATAATCACGATAATTAATTTTTACCATTCAAATTTGGAGGACGAAACCTATATCGCGTTATTAGCGTTATCTACAAAGAATGAAAAGCCAACAATTCACCGCATTCTCTTTAACGGAATAGTCTACTCTACGGTTTCTTTTCTCGAAATCTTTTCTCACACTTTAGTCCTTTTCACCTACTTCAGTCGCTTTCCTGTACACTTCTTCCTAAAACTGAAGAAGGGTCCTACTCAGTTTCCCAAAACTGAATCCCCGGTGATGGAAAATTCACCAGAACAACTAGGAATCAACTACACTTTTCACAAATTATAGGTCGACGCCCGTTACATGGCTTATATGGCTTATATGTTCAGTACAGTGCGTATTCTGCATTCCACAACGATACCTAAATAGCTATTTCTATAATGCCTACATCGTATCGCTTAGGCAAAATCCTAGGTTTGAAAATATCGGCAGTATTGCAAGCCTGAATATAAAATAAGTCGGAAACCGGAAGTAAAACACTTCAGGTATATAAAGTTTAAGGTATATATATGTACATGATTATTGAGAATATTTCGGCGCACCGTAGTTTCATTTGTATGTATGTAGCTAAAAGATTATAGCGTATATAACTTTATTAAGTCAAACTTTAATGTCATATTGACATTCTATAATGTTTTGCGGTACAGTAAATTCACGAAGCTTTGAATAACTAAACCTTCGTTAATAATGGTAGGATTTTCTTCAAACTTTCCAATATGTATTTCGGCCTTTATTTACTATGGTTTGTGCCTTTGCAAAATTTTAAAGTCCTCCGATGAAGGGTGTTACCAAGTAATTACAAAAATGGAGTATTAGCTGTTGTTACCTTTATCTGAGCAGAGTTGGGAATGAGATTTGTTTTGAAGCCTGCATATTACGTAGGGCACCCACATCATTTTTTTTTTTCAGGCTTTTCAGGGGAGCAGTTTCTGAGAACTAGTCGTGTCTCACTTTATGTGCGCACTTTTCAATCTCTCACTCTTTTACGAAGTACTTCTCAATTTTGAATTAGTTGAAAGAAAGGGGCCAGAAATAACAAACTAGCCGATTGGGAAATGCGCTTCCATATAAATCTATGTCCTAAAATTTATGCCGTCTCGATATCTAATATCTTCATCTCATAAGTCCACAATTTTGAAGACGATATAAACAGTAATATACAGCACAACGCTAGGTAGCCTGGTGGAATTAGTACTCATAATAAAAAAGATAGAAGATAAGTACACCCTAACCCTAAGGTAAATATTATATAACATTGAAGATAGAGGAACAAATGAGAACACAGTTTCTTTCTGTTGTTAGTTTTCTCAGTTAATGGCAAAACAGGTACAGTTATTTGGGAAGAAATAAACGTATACAGATACAGACCTTTTACAGCTTATTTTTTTATGAAGTGAAATTAAGTCCTTTAGCCTTACCATAAGGACAAATATTAACACAAATGACAATGTCCAAGCACATACTATGACAGCCACGCTTCAAAACACGATTTACCAATTCACTGGGAACACCCATTCAGCTTATCCTAGAAGTGCAACGTTATAAGTTATGATATGGAACACAAGTCTTGAATGTTTGACGAAAATTCCCGTATTATTTACAAAGTTATAGTAGCTAAAATTTGTCTATTCCGCGTAAATTTACTGCACTTAAAGGTGTCAACCCTGGCGGACTCCGAAGTTTTACCTCGGTGCAGCAGGTGACATTTTTCTCCGCCATATGTCGCTCTGATAATAGTTATTAGCAACTTCGGAATGCCCTTCCTGCGTAGAGTACTCCGGATACACTCCCTGTTCATGCTATCGAAAGCATTCTCGCAATCGATGTAGATAATCCTTAGGGTGTTGATGTGGTCAATGCAGGCTAACACTACTCTCTGTCGATCAAGCTTTCAAAATGTTCTTCGATGCGATTAAGGATACCGCAGATACCCTTCCAATTATCGCGCTCAGAACGGGTTCCCATCTTTAGGGTCTTGACGATCTTCCCCTTCTTCCACTTTCTTGGGAAGGATTCGGATTCCCAAGATTTCTATATGAGTGGAAGCAGCAGTTCTGCCTGTCTGATCTGACTGTCAACCTCAGCGGCTCCACTTTATCTGAGTGCATTGATAGCCGAAATGATTTCGCTTTTGCTTGGAGAAACAATCGGAATTAGCATAGTACGGTGACTAGCCATTGCATCCACAAGAGACGACGTGATATGGTTAAGAACTGCCGTGAGGTGTTCTTTCCACCTCTTAAGTTGTTAATCATTGTGGATGAGAAGTTGACCGTTAACCTCCTTCACAGATCCATTGAATGATTTGCAACTAGATGCAAGCTTTTTCGAAATGCAATATACATTTCTAAAATCGTTGCGACTTCCGGCATCTTCCGCTTCTTAGCCAGCGCAATAGCAAATTCTCTCTTGCGACGCGTATACTATGCGGAACTTCGTGGGATTTCGCTTGGTATTAAAGTTCGAGCACGTCACGCCGGTCATCACTCGCAGCGGTCAGTAGGGCCTTCAGGTCCTTTCATTCATCGCTCCGCTCCTACGATTTCGCAGCCAGCCAGATCTTTTGACACCCCTTAGGACGTAGTCAGCGACCTTTGTAGCACCCAAGAGGAGATTATTTTCAATCGATCATTGCTATTCTCAGACGTTTTACTCAGTATATCTGCTGTTCGAACAGCGAGATAGCTCACCCACTATCGAACGACAGCTGAGCCATAGAAACGGTCAGTGTTGAACTTATTGGGTCGCAGCTCCCTAACCCTGCGAGAAGTGGCATACGCAACACGCAAGTCAATGTAAGCGACCATAAGATCTCTTATTACACACATCCTGGACACAACTTCTAAATTTACAGTTGATCACGAAGTGGTCGATTTGATTGCTCGTACGGTGTCAGTTTATTGAAACCCAACAAACCTTATAGCGGCTCTATGCTGGAACAACAGATATTATTTCCTCTTGTTTTCGGTGACTCTATATTTTCAGAATTTTGGCGCCTCATTTTCAAAAGCTACCCAGTTGTATATTGCTATCTTTGGTAAAGTTACACAAAACGCCTTTAAGTTGGTTCTATGACTATATTAATTCATTTTGCGAAAAAAAAATCGTGACATAGAGAGCTACTGAAAAGTACTATTATCAACAAAGCAATGCAAGCTTTCATATAAATTTATTTATTTATGGGCTTAAATTCGATGATGTTGCCGATTTTGCTTCGAAATGTATACTATTACTGTGACACTAATTCTAAAAAGGTTATTATGCAGAATAATGCCGCTAGTGTGCTTTAAGCATCTTTATCCTTTTTGCACAAATTACTATTGACGAGTATGTGTCTCTCGAGACACAACTTTGCAGACGGCCTGACGGTTCGTTATTGTTATCCCACTCCAATTTTAAGAATAACTTATCAGTTCCCTTGATTCGGTGCTATTTGTGACCCAAGACTAACCATGTTTCATGTCGGCTGCTTTTCCCTGCAAAGCAAAGTTCAACTGAAAGTCGAAAGTCGAATACTGAACTTCAAAGTTCTCCCCAAATGTCAAACTGTACAAACAAGATTTGAGTTTGAAAAGAGGGTGTAAGGAAAAGAAGTAGTCAAACCCATTCGAGTGGAAAATTCGTTTGCAAATTAGGATACCCATGGTATTGTACAGCCACTAGGCAGAAGATACTCATAATGTTAATAACAAATTCCATTAGTCGCGTTAGTCTAAAGCTAAGAAACCAATTCTGTGCAAAACGTTTTCCTTTCAAAATGATTCCTTCGCCGTTTGACAGCATACATCAACTCTGCCTGTCAATTTCCCTCATTTGCATTATTCGCATGAATTATTCAATAACTTCTCATAAGATGCAATCCGACAGTCCCTCGCTCCGTTGTATGAATCTTCAAGAGATCGGATCGATAGAAGGACTTCTCTCTGTCTAGCAAGTTCCCGAGAATCAATATTTATTTGTATCATACAAACTTGTACTTTTGTTGGCATTCTCAGTTATTATCATAACTTTTACTATGGAAGTGTTCTTTGGGGCATTAAGTTCATTGCTTAACCGGAGACATTAATTTGTAAACGAAAATTACTATATTTTTTAAACATATGCACCCGTACACATCTCATCTCACTCAAACTCATCCTTCAACCGACATCAAACCTTCACGTAAAATCGATACTCATCTTGAATGAAATGCCCTACTGACTTACAAACAAAGCTGTAGCGATTTATTGTTCAAACCACTTGAAGGATTTTTATTTCTAATAACGCAGCGTCTCCTTATCGATTAGTAAACTACACGGAGAAGCAGCTGGGGCTTTTTGCATCCCATGGTTCTGAGCTTTGAATAATGTTACATTGTGAAATGTCAAACTGAAACTTTACTGGTTGGAGCGCTCAAATATTCTTCAACATTAAGGTTGCGTGTTAGATTGATGTATACGGATTAGACCAGACAAGCGAGGGAATTGATAACATTAGAGAATTTAGGGTTTTTTGAGTGTCTAGGGAAGAGAACTATAATTCTCGCTTCACAATCCCCAAACTGCGAACGAAATCTTATGCTGTCAACAGAATCACAGCAACCTCGTATAACCATATATTGTCCATTGGCTTCATAATCAACTAGTCCACTAGTACTTACCCCATTCGCAAATGCATGCTCTTGAAACTACCTCGCGAAGAAGTCCAACTGGATGGTGTCTGTACAGTGCGCGAATTATTAACAAATTTTATTTATTACAAAATTATTTAATTCATTTTCCTTTTTTATATTATTTATGTAATAAGGAGTGTCCGGATGGCTCAAGTGGTTAGAGCGCTGGGCTGTCGTAGCGGAAGGTCGCGGTTCAAATCTCGCTGGGGGCAGAGGAATTTGTTATCGTGATTGGATGTCGGACACCAGTTGACTCAGCTGTGAATGAGTACCTGAGTCAAATCAGGGTAATAATCTCGGGCGAGCGCAATGCTGACCACATTGCCTCCCACAGTATACTGTGGTGTACCGTTACGGTCTTGAATGAAGTGCTCTAACACACTTCAAGGCCTTGATCCAATATGGATTGTTGCGCCAACGATTATTATATTATTATATGTAATAAGGACCTAAGGACATTACATAATAAATATCTATTTCTTTAAATTAATCATATAAAACAAGGAAATAATAATAAACAAACTCTCCGATTGGAATAAATATACCGAAAACATGAAACAATTTCTAAATAACTGGACTGTTTTGTGTGGAACAAAACCTTATTAAAATCGATTCAAATGTTTGTCTCTCCGTCTTTTTTTTTGAGTAGGTGGAAATCTTCGAAAGACACTGCTCTGAACACACCAGGGTTGGGATTTTTACCCACTAAAACCACCCCTGACTCCCTATCTGCCCCGCGGAACCACCAGAAGGTACTACAACGCGGGGTGGAGTCAACTTACTCTAGCTCGGTGACCTTTTTTTACACGCGGCGTACGTGATCGTACTTTTCTCCTCTCCACTGCCTTTCGCAGTTTGTTCATGGAGTTGACCGCATTCCAATCCTCTTGACATGCTAACATTTACGGCACCAGATTTTCTGACACCACCACCTCTTCTAGAGTCGTCGTTTCTTCCACAAAGCTCGGACAGTGGAAGAATACATGCTCTGGGTCCTCTAGGACGCCATCTTAATTTGGACAGTCGGGTAAGGTTTCCTGTTTAAATCTGTGAAAGTATTGGCGGTATCCTGCGCTGTGAGAAACTGGGTGAGATTATAATTAAAATCACCGTTTCGTGTCTCCAACCACTACTTGATGTCAGGGATGAGCCTGTGTGTTCACCGGCCCTTTCCCAAGCGTACCCAGCGGATCTCTCGCTCTCAGCGTTCTTCGTCTGCGATATGGGAGAGATTGGCTTCACATGATATATGTTCGCCCTCTCATCTGCCAAGATGTCGTTTGGGCTGAGGGCAGAGCATACCCTCAGAACTGTCCTTCTGTAGACTGCAATCAGTTTGTTAGCGTTAACTGACACCCGCAAGGCCTCCCTCCAAACTGGGGTCGCATAAAGCATGACTGAGGTCACCATCCTGGCTATAAACAACCTAGAGTTATAACGTGACTCTCTCACTATCGGCATCACCCTTGCGAGGGCGATACTTGCAGTGGAATATTTGTCGCAAACGTGCTGCACATGTTGCCTATAACTAAGTTGGAAATATCCCTTTGGACATGCATACTTCGAACAAGTCAGTGAACATCTCCGGTCTGGATTTCACGGCAAGCTTAAGGGCCTTATTTGGTACTTAGCAGCAGAGCTCCAGCAACTCATCTGTCGCTGGATGGCTATTTTGAGGGCTTTGCAAGCTGCTTTATAAGTGCACTCTTTTTGCCCCTGATCTACTCTACCTATCGCCCTTTGAGCCACTCGTCTGGCTCGGTGGCAGACTGATTGAAGGCTGGCGAGTTCACCATTCTTTCCGTAGAAGCGCCTGCTTTATCAAGTTGATCTAACCACACCTCTATGGTCTGCTCATCCAAAGCTTTTACAGACCAGTCTGAAATCCTTCTCGGTTTCGGGCCTGATGGACCTGTGGCTCGATACATACCTCAAAGAAGATTGCCTGGTGATCGCTGCGGGTGTAGCGTTCGCTGACGTACTGTATACATATACACCACTTATTTTCGCCCATACAAAGCCACTGGCTGCCTGACTTACAGCACATTGTATGGCCTGTTGACCGCAAGCCCGTATTACCACTCCCTGTATAGAATTTATGAGCCATATGCCACTGTGACGATTTCTATATGGTTTGCTTATGATGGCGATTTACATCTCAGATTCGAACGTTTATTTGAATGAACTTCATTTTCTCATTTCAGTCAGCGCCTTCCTGAATTCCGGCAATATTACGGTTATCTTGTCTATCGTTTACTTTGCATAAAAAGCATTTGGGATCTTTAGTGCACTCCCTGGCAATATGGCTTTTCTGCCCACATCTTCTGCATCGATCGGATCGATCCCTGCCGCTGGTGCATTCCTTCGCGAAGTGACCAGAAATTAGGCATTTGAAGCACCTCTCCCATACAATCCGAACTTTTCCGGCCACCAACAACTTATGCGCTGCCTCCGCGGGTCGTGTTGTGGTCGTTTGGGTACCATCATGGGCTTTTCATAGACCCACAACCGACTCCTTGGCAAGTTCTTCAAACTTGAGTTGCTCCTTCAGAGCAGTACAAATTTATCCATTGTCTGTCTGTTTGCTTGTCTTTCCGTCTGTCTGTTTGTCGTTCACACATAGTTTTCTCAGAAATGGCTACACCGATTGACACGAAATTTGGTGGGACGGCGGCAACTGTGAACGCCCAGACATGCAGTCAGTGACATCTTTCCACGTTGAGATTAAGGGGGCAAAAGTGCGTGTAATTTTTTTTCTCACCGAATATATTATAATTGTGTTGGGTATCAAATTAAAGGTCTTGATTGGTACTTTTCGATGCCAGCCTTAGTTTTGATATTTGTTTGAAAGGATTATAAAAATTTGTAGTGATATAGATTATAGTATGAAGCATGTTAGACTCAATCTTATTAGAATCGCACTGCTAATAACAAAGTTACAGTAGTTCAAAGTTGTCTTCTTCGTGTAAATTTGCTGCAACCCAAAGTACGAAATATCACTATCGCACTAAAATAAATAGTCTACTATGCTAAATACATATACATTACCGGCTGCGTACAAATGGGGTGCTTCTGCACTCAAATATACTCACAGAAGGAACAAACAAAACCTGAAGTGCCGGCTTCCCGAATTGGTTTTTTACTTGGAACTTGTTTAAAAATTATGAGTTAATAGTTTTTCATTCTCTTTTTAACATAGTTGTAGGCCATATTAAAAAGTATGTCATTTAGGGCCGACTTTGAATGAAATGAATCCTATCAATAGATCAAGATTTGTGCTTGAAATTATGATGAAAAATATGGTTTTGAGAAAAACTAGTTTAGAGTTTTTTTTCTGTTTGTTCAATTATCAACCAGTATTAAAGGGTTTCCGAGTCGCTGATTACGAATCTGAAGTTAAATTACCAACATTCAATATAGCGCATCCAATACGATTGATCAAAAACAATTTCTATCTACCGACTTGGACCAAAATGTCTATATGAGAATTTTCGTAGTCGTCGAACGTGAATTTCTCATTCGTTTTTAAGATTTTTTGTAAAAAAATCCGGTTTACTGTCTGTCTGGCCATTTCTCTGTCCGTCTGTCGCATGCATTCTTCTCAGAAACGATTGAACCTTTTGACATCAAAGGTGGAAACTGTGCCATCGTATTTAGGAAGTGACACCATTTTACGTGGAATAAATGCAAAAGGGTGGTATACATTTCTTTTTCAGTGAATTTAGCGGTAAAGTATCAAATGAAAAGCCCCGATTAGTACTTTTCAGAGCTGATCTAAGTTCAGAAATGTAATGCAAAAGGGGGAGGCCGGTGGCTGAAAAGTGGTCATTTCTTCAACGGACCCATTCTCAGAATCTACTCCAACGAAAAATTTGAAAAAAATCACAAAACTGTCGCTGTCATATGCTTAGGCTCTGAAATACTCTTTGCACTGATATCTCTTCAAATAAAGTTAATAATAAATAGTATATTACCATAATTTTTAGTAATTGGCTGCAAAAGTTAATTGAAGAATCATGAATTGCAATAATATAGACTGTGGTGAAAAGCATAACCGCAAGTTTGGTAGAAACTACGCACAAAATTATAATAGGTCAAAGTTATCGTTTAAGTGCAAATTCTTACATTTTGAAAGTGAGTGGCACGCGAAAGTGAAGTGACACAATATATTCATATACATTTCAAGTGAGGTACTAATTGGACAAATGTTCACACAAATGTTGTTATATAAGAAATACATAAAACCTTTCATACCTGAAGCGTCCAGCTTCCGTTTTCCCCACTTATTTTAAAATCAAAAATTACAAAACAACATTGCAGATTTTTTTTCCAAATTTGAAACGTTATATACGTTATATACGTTTCCGCAATCGCCGAATGTCAATTTCTTCTTCTTATAGATTTTCTATATTGTACTCACATCAGGGTCTTAATGGGATCTTTTTGGTAGATAAAGGAATCCTTCCTCAATTTAGCACCGCTCCAGATTATCTACTCCAGGTGACTTTGCCCAATAATCTTCTTCTTCTTCAGCCTTTGCCCCTTTCACATGCAGGGTCGGCTCGACTTACTTACGTCCTGATGCCGTCCATGCGTTAATAACCCTTACCCATTTCTCAACAGGACCGGGGCCCGTCCAGCCGCGTCGACTGAGATGGACCCTCTACCATTTTTTCGGAACTTGTTACTCGATCCCTTCATCTTGTTTCTAACGACATTGCATGCATTTTCTTGGTCGGCCCGCCGCGGGGTCTGCCACCAAGAGAGATCAAGTAGGATTTAGCATAGTAGAATAACCCCAACTATACTTTATTTATCTCTTTCTGTGATCCCAGCATTTTATTTTTGTTTTACTGATGGTAGTACAAAGTATTTCGCCTCAAACCCTCCTCCTTTACCCGGGTTTGGGACCAGCATACTATGTTAATAGCATGGCGGGATTTGACTTTGCCCAATAATATCAACTTTCCGGTACATAAAAAGCCATTTGGAGTCGCCGCGTACTAGCACCTTAACGTCCCTCGGCGCACATGAGGTAGGTATGTCTGAGACGCTCCAATTCGATTTCTAAAATCGGAATATACTTTCGTACATATATTCTAAACATATGTAGCTTTAATTTTGTGTAACAAAAACAATCTAAAAGAACCCTACCTTAATTCGAATAGAACATACAACCGATTTCTTGTTCAGCGGCATGATTTCAATGATCGACATATCATTGGTAAGATGGGCAGTTCCAATAATGTCCCAAGACTTGGTGATGAACTTTCAAAGTGCATTTTTCTCAATTTTTTTATCCCTTCTTTAAATTCAAGCATTTAAGGCAGCAACATTCTCCTACGCATTCGCCTGCTTCTCGTTCTGATTGTTGATTATGGTAAAGAATGACCCTGGTGCTGTGAACCTCTGCTGTAGTTTTCACCGCATTTTGAAAGCGGAAAGCATGACTTTGTTGGTGGCCACAGTAAACTTTAGAAGGAACATCGTCAGGTACTAATATTCTCCTCACTGTTGGGTTCATGGAGTCCTATACGATTGAAACATTCGAATTACTCTTCCGATTAGGCAATTTAAGTGATGACTTATCATCGACTTGCAATGAAACTTAATGACAAATTTGTTCCCTTATTGGTGGTATGACTGGATTTGTTTTTCAATATCAGTCAATATTAATCTATAATCTAGCTTATTTCTAGGAAGCAGTTGAGACACGTAATGGGGGGTCGATGTCCGTATACGGTGGGGCTTTGTTCCAAATCTGTAACAGGCTAATTGTCGGCATAAAATTATTTCATTTGGTTTCTCCAAATCATCTCACCTGAATCCCAACCATCGCCAAAATGTCCAAAAGTGAAGAGTCACTCCCATTAAAAAAAAGTTAATTTAATTTGTGTGTGTGATTACCTACAAAAGTTGGGAAGGTATTTAGAAGGGAGTCATTGATATTTATTATCGCGCTATCGAAATTCATCCGATAATCACGACCATTGCTTCATGCCGACTGTCGGATCTAATCGAAACAAACAGAAAAGGAAACATTTTGCTTGTCCACAACTGTTTATTTATGAAAGTCACTTCTGTTATTCCTAATTGACCCGATAGGCCATGTCATAAGCCACAACCTGTAACACGCACCGTAGCCGGATTAGATCTGGTACACCAGTTATATAGTACAGTATGGTGTTACTCAAATCCCCTTCGATTTTTGATATGCCCTTGAAATCATCTATCCGCATTAAATATTGCTCCGCCTTCACAAAACCTGCACTGCTGTCATGTTTTACATTTTGAATATTAACCAGAACATGCTCCCAAGATTATAACGAAAAACAGAAGTATTTTCAGTATTAGTTTCACACCGAGTTCGCATTTGTTTTCAAAAGAACAGTCTAATGAAAAATTTAGAAGAAAGGCGTGGGTAAACTAATCTTACTGAGGTGGTTCGTCTATTTTATTAACCTTGCAAGCATCTCGTAGAGCTGTTCACTACAAAACAAATTGGGAAACCGGAAGCTAAGCACTTCAGGTTTCGTGTATTTCCTGTATAAGAATATTTAAGTGGGCTTTTGTCTCATTTATGTTTAGCTCGTAATATTTATGCATTTCGTTTGTCAAACCATTCACTTCAGTGTCAAAGTCGGTCAATTTCTAGAAAATATACCTATAGTAAACATGATAATAAATAAATATGTATTTAAACAGGTATAGGCATGGGGGTATTTTGAGGCCTAATACCATGCGCAAGAACCATCACACTTCTTTTCAGAGCTTTCATGTGATACCACACATGACTATACTAGATGAAAAAAAAATGGTTACCCTCCTTTTGCATGTATTTTTTCTTTGGTTGCGTTAAAAGGGATACATGATGGGACGCGCTTATTGGTATCGAAAGGATGCTGTGATGGTATAAAAATATATACTCCAAAAATGTAACAGACTCCATCTTTCTGTATGAATTTATTTTATTTTAAGACGTGTTTTAATAGTGAGTAACAAATTTGATCCTGAAAATTATTTACTAATATTCTAGGTCTAGCATTCTTTAACTCTTTGGTTAGTACCACACACAAGTATTTCTACTCACTCCGTGAAGGAAACCGACTGAAGCGTTAGTTACATTGTGTGAGAATATGAATAGACCTTACTAACTGACTGAACTTCATATAGAGGCTAAAGTCGTAGTAAGAATTTGTCCAATACAGTTGATTAACTCAATCTCAAGTTATAACGAAATGAATGAGTTTCCACCTCGTTACTATACTAAAAGTTTGGAGAGTTCCGAGCTTCCACTTCTTAAGGATAACAACCTTAGATCCCCTTATGGACGTGGATAATACCCTCTATCAAACTAAATTCGTCTAGAAATTACATATCCTCGCCATGTCATCCACGAGGAATATGATTACTGTTGATTGAACCTAACAGTGCATGATTTCTCAAGTACTACTTAATAGAACATTCTACATACATATATGGAATATAATATATGTGAACATTAATTAATTTGGCAAGAAGCTGATGATCTGAGTAAGTATCATATATTTAGATTTGGAGCAAAGTACCAAACGCTGTCGAAATGCTAAAATATGGAATAGAAATCGCTAAGGATAAAAACGAAACCGAACATAAGTAAATTTCCTGGAACTGGCTCATGTTTGCATTCGAGTTGAATTTGCCTTTGATAGCTCTACAAACAGATGCTTCATAGCAACCTCATTAACTGAGATCCCTTGATCTGCTCTCTTTTCTAGTGATTATGGCGAAAAATATATTTTACTCGAGATTTTTATGTCCAATTCCAGACTGTAGGCGATGATAATGCGAGTATACCTTCGAGCAGAAGAAATTACTTTGCATTTCGTGAATACAATAAAGCTACTTAGAGCTCATACTTACATACTTCTGCCTATTTCGATTAATCTTTTGTAGATCTTAACTAACTTTCTCAGGGCAATAGACGAATACTCGTCTTTGAGTGGATCCTTCATGATTATACTTTATATTAGAGACTCTACTCGTATAACGAATTATATTATTATATTCTTTTATCCTAGGAAGTAGCAACAATAGATAGAATAGCATTGAACCTTTCTACTGACACTATCACTAGACAGGCCATCAAATTCAATCGGCCCAGTGAGTTGGTATATGATGGATAATAAATCGACTGGGATCGTGGATAGTTTCGCTGTTGGTTCCAAAGTGTTAATCAGTTTTTTGCTATTGAACGTATGGATATACATACATACATATGTAAGGGACACGAATTATGTAGGAAGATGTCCAAACGCCCAAGCCAAAGTTATCTTAAAATTTAAATAATAGTTTGTAGTTTCCGCTGCGCTCCTATTTGATCAATCTTGCTTGGTGTCCTGTTGTCCAACTGCTTGCGAGATCTAGAGTAAGCCTTTGCAGATCAGAGTTAAAGTATGTAAGCGGGCTCCAAAGAATCCCTGGTTACCTTCAAGAGTTTTCGCCGCTGTTTCGCACTTTAATTACATCCACATCACTTTATTTTATTTCTGTTTTTATTTTATTTCATTTTAAATAAATTATACGATAAAAAGAACTCAATGACATACTTCAGTATAATTATAAGCAAAATTTACAATGCAACTATAATCTTATTTTTAAAAAACCCGCGAAGCATTCGAACAACAGAAGAATAAAAACACCTCGAAAACACATGATTCGCAGCTATGTATCTCTGACTATTGGACAGCCCATCAGGCTGTTTCAAAACTTGAACAGGATACAAGAGTCCATCAAATTTCTCCGGGATGCGATGAACTGCCTATTGTAATAACTGATTCACTTTTTATGGTCCTTACCTTGGATCACTGCCGAATTTTACAGCAATATTCCCTTTATATTAAGTTTGGATGGTGAGGGCAGCAACAGTGAACCAAATCTAACTGATGAAAGGTTTGAGATTATACCCCTTCAGGTGTGCACTTTTATGCTCGGTTATCTTTGGTCTTTCAAACCGGTGACTGGACTGGGAACACTTGACTGTATCTATGGAATATATTTTGTAGTCGGTTTTTGTAAGGTTAGGTCTTTTTCTAGCCAATGAATACGCAACGACCAATAGGTTGTAGATAAGACAGAAGCTTTATTAATGATGCCAAAATTAACAGCAGACATATGAGAAGAGGTAGTAACTCATTAGCTCAGTAAGTAACTCATAATGAGGATTAAAATTGCCAAGCACAAGTGGAGTCGTAAGACTCTCAAACCACATGTAGCAATCAAGCCATCTCGACCAGTTTTCTGGCCATTTTCCACCCAGTTTAATTCAACGCACGAATTCCTCTGACACTAGTTGTTGCCGCAGAATATACCAGATCAGTAGTACGTAGTTCGGCAGTTCTGGGCAAACCCGGCTTGGTTGAACAATGGTGCAAACACGGTTGTCAAGAGAGCGTTCAAAAATTGTCCTTGTATGGGATAACAATTGAATCGAGCGGTAATTTAAATGTTCTGATAGACTGCCTTTGTTTTTTTTTTAGATTGGAACAGTGGTGCTTTGTTGCCAGTCAATTACTTCAAACGTCGGGAGTGCTTGTATAAACGAGGGATGAACAAATTTTCCCGTTGAAATTGGCACGAAATATTTCCGCCATACGCACACAACAAAAGTGTTCAATATCCTGCGTGTGTTGATGTCGTCTCGACGTAGATCTCTCTCGCCATCCAGAGTGTCGAATTTATCCTGAAGATTGTGACCGCTCGGGTAACACCGATCGTTTTTTGGTTTCCCGGTTTGACATCCTAATGAATTTGCCAAGTGTTGCGAGTGTTTCATCGAAAAGGAACTTATGGTAAAGATGTTTCTCCTCACGAGCCTTCTAGATCAGGCCTATGTCCGAGCAAAAGGGTTCAGCTGATCAAGAAGTCCAAACCCACTTACGAAGAGGACAAAGGTTGAAGGAGAAGAAGGATCTCCTTCAAACATTTCATTATTGTGCCTTACACTATCATATATATTTGAAAATAACCGTAATTTAATAAAAACAAGTCGAGAAAACGGAAGCTGGGCGCTTCAGGTATGAAAGGTGTTGTTTGCTTCTCCTGTGAATATATTTGAGTGTAGAATCATCCCATTTGTACGTAGCTCGTTATGTATATGCATTTAGCATGTCTGACTATCCACTTTAGTGTGATATTAACATTTAGTTGTAGTCAATTTACACCGTAAAGTCAACTTTGAGCGACTATAACTTTGTTACTGATAGTATCATTCTGATCAAACTTGGGGATAATATGCTTCATATTATATTTTATACTACTACCAAGTTTTATAGCTCTGAGATAAACTTATTAACTTAATTTGAACGGATATCGATATGAAGAGTTTTTAAGGCCTGGACACCAAATAGATGCAGCTTCATGAATTTTTTCAGATTTTTGGGTTGGGTAGTTTCTGAGAATGGGTCCGTTAAAGAATTCATCACTGTCTGTGGGTGAATAAATCGCACCTTCTCAGCAAATTTCGTGTCAATCGGTATAGCCGTTTCTGAGAAAAGTGTGTGTGCTAGGCCGACGGACAGACCGATAGGCAGACAGACATTGAACCGATTTTAATAAGCTTTTGTTTTGCAAACAAAATTATTATATGTTCTCAAGTAAGTTGCATGTCATAGACAGATAGAACTGAAAGCGATTTTAGTAAGGTTTTGTTTTATTTTATGCCTTTTGCTCAACATGCTTACAAATGATCAACATTCCATCTTGTATAACAATTGCACATCAGTTCCAATTCTACGCTAAATATTTATAATCCCATTTTTTCCACAACCCCCTTTTGACGAATTCCGTTAAAGAAAAAGGCAAAATGAATGCTTCGTTTGATACTATGCAATAACATTTGCTTTCGAATATAAAAAGAAAATTCAAAACAATGTTTACCACAATGAATTTTCTCATTTGGATGGACTGACAAAGTTATTCTAGTTGATTTTCGATGGAAAAGTTCTATGAAATTGGCTACAACTCAGAGTGTTAAACCGGAGCTGCGTTTGTGTAACTATCAAAATTCCACGAACAAAACGTTAGCTTACCAGCTGAGTGAATTATCAGTCCAATTTCCAGGGAGTTTTTCATCCCTTTTAAATTAAAATGTTACTCTGTATGGGAAAAAGTCCAAGAATCCAGGTGATGTATGCTCCCTTTACTGGGAAAGTATTTATTTACAGAAAGGACTTCATTTGCTACAATTACAATCTGATAAAAACTGGTTACCCCGTTAGTTTTTTAGAGGGTGTATTATAGATAGATAGGTCCTGATCATGAAATATGAAAATATTGTTGACTATCCTACTGAGGACTGAGTTATGGAGCTAATTCATGTTTTTAAGTCCTAGAATTCATAATGACGAAAATATTATGATTTGCTAACAATGTTTTGGTAATGTTATGAAATTTATTATAAAAGCAGCTGCAAGGACTATTTGTAAGGAAATTTACAACCCCGCTCTAGTGGAACGTTGGAATGTACGTTTTTATACTGCGTTAGGATAATAATGAATATTCGAGTAAGCATTTTAAATTAGAATATATCTGCTGAAAAGTGGTTAGGAATTTTTCATGCCTCCAGAAAATGGTTCCATATACATACATTTTCATTGTATTCTGAAAACTAAACTGTAAACTAAATTAACATTTTCACTGTAGGCAATTTGGTGCAGAGTACATGTACATATTTCAATACAAGCTCCTAGAATTTTCTAATTCGACGTTTTTTTATGGTAAAGAGTGTTCCCAACTACGAAGCTTCAGTCAATTCGTGGTGAATTTTGGTTCGTGTTTAATGAAAGTTCTGCCAGTCAGCTGAAAGGCCTGCGACTTAGTAACCTTATTTAAATTTTAATTGAAAACTGACCTCTAAGGTAGTATTCCATAGGGTGAACTGAAATCAACTGAACTAATACGTTCAATATCAAACATGAGCACGTCAGTAGTTATGAAAGCGGTATATTGCATGTCGTGTACCTTCTGCACACACAAGGGTTATATGCAGATACTACATTTCAAGAGATACTACGCACAGAATGGAGAGAAAGTAGTTTCCCGATTTTTTGACACACAAAAAGAAAATATTTATTCGAGTTGAGCAAATATCGTGGACACAAAAATATAAAAACAAGTCAGCTCCAGGTACAGGACAAACTTATTTGAATTTTTGACACAATTTTTCAATTCGATTAGTTTAATGTTGTTTTTTACAAATAAGTAGTAATCATACGAATATTTTCATACAAAATATTTATTTTTTAAATATCCTAAAATTTTCACTGCTCTCTAAGAAATGGTCAAATTTCACAGAATCTCCTTCACTTAATATGTACATGCTTCTGTGTGTGAGTGTATGCGTCCCTGGGGTGAGGCAAGTCCACTATACTCGACGCCCCATCTTATGAAATGTTCCAGATTCATTTACGTATGTTATAGCAGGATTTGTGTGATGCTACCCGTTGATCCGTCCATAGGCGGGGTGTTCACATTAGAAATATTCTCTAAATTTCGTCTCTTCTATACATGCACGTAGTATCTTCTAGAATTCCTATTCTGAACATAAACCTAGCTAGTGAATTATGGGCAGCCAGAATTCCCACAATACACAGGTCTTCTTGCTTCAACGACCTCAGGTGTATCCCGCCCCGGATTCTTCTGGTTCACCCCAGTTTCCTGTACGTTTCAGAATAACTTCTCCCATTCCAGTTATTTGTCATTTTTTGACTATTTTCCGCATTTTCCACCACGTAATTTGCTTCTACCGCCAACGTTTTGTGAGCAGTCCGGTTCACTTCAGCAGGGCAGACCTGTGACTGATTCCCAGCGTCTGTGTCCCAGGTCTGTCCTGAAGAAGTGAGCCGAGTGAGATTGAAACAAATTAGGTGGCCGAAAATCCGGAAAATACCCGAAAAATGAATCAGTGAATCAGAAAGCATTTCAAGAACTGGATTTTGTTCTCCCAATGTCTCCACCACCAAACTTACCAGATATATCTTGGATAATAAAACAAGCCTTCCGATTTCGTATTACTCCGTCTGGGCACTACAGTCTGGTCGCCCATAATAATCAGACTAAGTTCTAGGTAACGGGGGTCTTACAGGAAAACTTCGATTAATGGCTCTACTTTATTGGGTTAATTATTTCACTTTTTGTTGACCCCAAGAGCATTGGGCAACACTCTATATAGGCAATTATGAGATCAACGGAACTAATTAAATCAAATAGCTTACCTACTCTGGGATTATATTTGCTACTTCTTCAATAAATAAATTGAACATTCGGGCAACCTATTGAGAATACAATTCGTACGATTAATTCTTGGATCGGTAAAGGACACGAAGAATCACATGGATGAGTTTATTTTAAGGTGGAGGATTTACCCGTGAAGGTTCCAGCTTCAGTAGTCCAAACTAGGATTTACCCGTGAAGGTTCCAGCTTCAGTAGACCAAAGAATTATGACGCTTCTCCTTTTACATTACACCTGATATTAAGATGAAATTATCGCAACTAGGGCCTGGACACAGGAATCGCTCAGCATGGTTGCTTCTAATTAATTTGATATCACACCATAAGCTGTCGGTCTTGGGGATCTTTTATCGAAGAACACTCAGCCCCCTTTATTGACGCAGTGCTACAGATACAGAACCCATAACTCCGGACGGCTCAAGTGGTTAGAACGCTGGGTTGTCATGTCTCACTGGTGGCAGAAAGATTTGTTATTATGACTGGACGTCGAGAGCGTAATGCTGACCACATTGCCTCCTGCAGTGTACTGTAGTGTACCGTTACGGTCTTGAATGAAGTGCTCTAATAGACTTCAAGGCATTGATCTAATATGGATTGTTGCGCCAACAATTATTATTATTATTATAGCTCTTATTACTGGAAGATGTAACAGCTGTCCTGGAAGTTTACCACTGGAAAGGAATGAAGAAGAATCGATGTCTTTAGGCAGAAATATTTTCTAGATTGGAATGAAAAACCGCCTCCGAATCAAAAGACTGCTGCTTCCGGTGAGGGTCTCATAGGAGTTATCCGTTTACCCTTGCCCTTTGAAGGGGGTTACGCTCAATAAGGCTTTAGGCTATGAAATGGTTGCGCGGAAAAAATAGAAACAATTACCAGTAAGAGGTTTAAAGTACTTGATGATGGTTTCTAAACCAAGGAAGTCGCCAAGTAAAATCGAATCGTATCGGTTATATCACATCTCCCAAACATGTTTTAGTTTCTTGAAAGGCTTGAAATGATTGTGGACAGAAGTATCACACGAGCTCAACAATCTGGCTTTCACAAAAATCATTCAATTAGACGTATCTCATATGATCAGCAAAAGAAGGAAACCACCTAAGAAGAAGCTATTCATACAGGGAACAATAACCTACAAATAGCTATTGACTATATTGTAGAATGGATCAGTGGATGAAAAAGCAAAACTAAATTAAATCAATTCGAACTGCATACCTTCATTGACATTTGTACCTGGCTGGCGTCTGTTTACACGGATAACTCTTACCTTTTGTGGCATTTTAATATGAATAGCCTTTTCGAGGGAAGAGTTTGTTTGAAACCTTGTTTTGTTTACGAAATTTCGTATGCTCATACGCTGACTAATATTGCAAAAAGGTTTTGGGGAGTCTGCCTCGTTACGGGCGCCAATCCACGTGGCAAACCGGCCAAAACGTCAAAAAAGCGAAACAAAAGGTGCTCAAAAACCGTCATACCAGCCTTAAAGATATTGCTACTAAACTGGCCATTGTATATTAAACCGTTCAGCACATTGTAGTGAAACTTTTGCGTATAAAACGTGTCGCATCTGAACTCGTGTCAAAAAACCCTGAATTTCGTGCAAAAACAACATCCAAAGACGGTTGCTAAGAATAAGATTTCTGACGGATGAGTGAAACGCTAGCACACGTGTGTTGGTTTAGATAAATTAAATTTGCTTCAAAATTAAGTCGTACTTTTTTATCTCAGGACTTACATATATCAACAAAACACTAAATCCAACGAACCATCAAAAAACACTATAAGCGAATGAAATGGGATAACAGAAGGTGTTTTCTAAAAAAGAGGTACAAGTTAAATGCAGGTGGCACTTGACACTCCATGGTTCATTTCAAATGAGCACCGGCATAGGGATCTACGAATGTAAATTGTTAGCTAGTGCGGTTATCAATTAGCATTGAATTAACCATGGACAGAGATTGGAATCCTATGTATTATAAATAATGAAATCTAAAATATCTCGAGTCCGAATGGTTGAAAAGAGTTACCGCGAATGACTTACTTGTGATAAAATGTGTGCTAAAGCCAACTTAAGTTACTGGGGCTCACACTGATAAGTGAGAAAATCGTACTTTAGCGAAAGATAGTTTAGCGGGTAAGAATCCCACGATAACTCTTTTGAAATCTTTTGATGACTTCCACCTACATAGGGTGGGTATCACAGACAGACGGACAAACAGTACCTTGATTTGAATAAGACTTTAATTACACAATTTCCAGAAACCCTCAATAGTATAACAAAGTCATTAAATTTACAAGAGAAAAGCGGAATAAGCCTCTATTTGTTCAGTCTACGTTTTCGATTATTTTTAGGAAAATACAAACCAATAATAAATGTATATTACAGCACCTTCTGCTAAATGGTGTCCTTTCCTATGAAAAAGTGATTCTCAACTCAATATATTTTCTAATTAGGAGAACCCTATTGGGGATTCATTTAGGTTCTAGAAAGCACCTTTTTGATTCAATAAATGGGGTTTTTACCAACCCTACTTTTTATCCTAATTCGTCTAATTGAATTGAATTCAAAAGCATAAGCAAATTCACTTCTGCAGTTGCTTCAAAGTTATTTGGCTCTTTCATCATAACAGTCCTTAACTGTTCATCAAAATTAATCACGGCCTTTGATCATAGTGTCACAAACTAATTAGCTTAAAAATTCCGCCTGCTTGCTTCATGACGTAGTTTCAGTATTATTTGTTTGTTGTTTGTTTGATTGAAACCTTGGTTTTTTTTCAAGTTGGACATCACTTTACAATACGCTAACTTCATTGAATTTTGTCCAGCTGTCATATTTCCAAGGCTTTTGAAATAATTATGGATATTTTCTATTTCGCATTTATTTGACTCGCGAAGTCCATTTCTAATTTTAGAGAAATTATAATTAGCTTTGCCTTGTTCATTTTTATATCAGGTGGAAAGCATCTATATCTTGAAATCAAGAAAGTTTTTCCCGGAACATGTCATTTACCACATGATTTTTCGTATTCCCCGTGTTTCAGTTCATGAAATATTGTCATTTATTTTCATTTGATTTCAAAAGTGATACATATCAATTGTATATTGTATCTCAACGAATTATTGTATAGTTTTCACGCAAATACCATCAAAGCAAACTATATAACTAAATGCCATAAACCCAGCACGAAAGAACTTCCCTGCACCCCCAGGGATTACTATATTTAATACCCATTACATGATAGGAGTGATTCTCCTTTTCGGATGCCTCAGGAGTTAGGTCCTAGGTTATCGCAATGGAAGTTCGCGGTTCAAGTCCCACTGGTGACAGAGGAATTTGCATCCTGGACGAGAGCTATGAAAGAGTATAGTTTATTAGTTCATATATGGAGTGCATTCTATGTATGATGCCTTAGAATGCAGTAGATTTATATGGAAAAGGAAAATTTGAGCTACTATAACTTCATTAGTAATATAAAGGTTTCCATCAAATTTTCTAGTATTGTGTCCCATAATTTTGTTTATATTTGCACTTCTAAGAAGAACTCGAGGAGTGTTTTCCGATGAATTTCTGAAATATAATAATAAACATTATTAACTGTTTTAAGCGGATATCTGAGTAAATTGTATTTTGGGGCTTAAATTTTATAGAGCTTTTGGGACGCACACTTTGAACAGTCACCCCCTTATGTTTCGCTCTCCATAAAAATTCAAATCAGTTTGGAAAAGTACTATTCATTATTTTGCATTTGTTCACATATATTAAGAGCTCCCTTAAATTCAGCAGCAAATGCGGCACTTGCTATATGTAGAAGAAGGCCTCGTCTTCATTCGTGTGCATCTGATTAACTCAGCATAGGTAGGGAACGGAAGACTTTTTGTGTGGCAATCACCTTCGGTGGTAGCTGATTGATGAGTCTTAATCAGCCTTCATCCAACTGTATCGTTGTCAAAATCTTGTCGTTTCGTTTTGTTTTGATGCCCTATAGGCAGTGAAATTTTAGTTTGAACGACAAATGAGTCATTTTGAAGTATCAAGAACTTGCGCTGCGTTACGTCAACATAATTGAAGTGAAACTGTCCCACAGCAAATTCGAGTTTGGAGGGTGATGACCTCGCTAACAAAAAACTATGTTTTTGAAAAAACGTGAAGTAATATTAGTGATGTGATTGTTTGTCATGGAATTTCCGTCAAAACTGAGGAAGAGCTAGTGAAAAAGGAAGACAGCTTTGGAGCTGACTTTTTGAAGAAGTACTTTTTCTTCATGCGCGCTATGTTAATTGACATATAAAGTAAAGTGGATGATTTTTAATATTATTTTCCAATCCTTCGCCTACAAGATTCATCCGCTATCTAATATCAACGCTGGAAATTATGGTTTAATTTTATTTGACTGGAATTTGAAAACAAGTCGGAATACCGGAAGCTCGCGCTTCGGGTATAAAGGTTTTGTGTTCATCTTATGTAAGAGACGCACATTTCTCTGTCCGTATATAGCTACAAATCCAACATAATCCTTCATATTTTTCCAAACTACGAGACATACGTACATATTAGAGCCATAGATATCACGCTCACCCTAAACAAACAAACTGCCTATTACCTGCTGTACACATATATGCACGTATCTAAATTTATCGTACCCATAATTCCGATTTACGTCTTATATCTATCTGAATTAGGCACTACCCGCAAAGTTCATTAGCACGCATATATTATCATATATACCTACATACACACATGTCTGGTTGACAAATAACTAAAAAACTAAAACAAAATAATTGTCTGCGACCCAATTCATAAGAATTCATTGCGTTGTGGTATTGACGAATTGATATGTGATGATGACGTCATGCGGGTTGTAGAGTGCACGAAATTCACAAAAAATTGTAAAGTTTCACCCCCTATAACTTTGTTAATAATAGTTGGATTTTCTTCAAACTTGACCAAACTGTGCATTATATTCTTCATTACACTCATGCCAAATTTTGTATTTCTGGGATGAACATAAGGGGGGGTGCCGGGTAAATTTCTAAAATGTGGAAATATACTATTATTAACTTTATTTGTGCAGATATCGGAACCGGATATATTTTGAGGCCTAGATTTCGTAGAGATGCACCACTGTGATTTTTTCCAGATTTTTCGGTTGGAGAGGTTCTGAGAACGAGACCTGTTACACTTTTTGGGGGTCATATTTTGAGCGCTCACTCCTCCATGTTTCACCCAATATCAAATATTGCATCAGTTTCAAAAAGTACTAATTGAGACCTTTCATTTGATACCCCACATGGCTACATTCTGTGAAAAAAAAATTTGCACCCTCCATTCACATGTATGGGGAGCCCCCTCTTAAGCTTAACACAAGATGGCGCCACTTACTGCATGTAAAGGGATCACCAGATTACATACTCTCACCAATTTTCGTGACAATCGGTCCAGCCGTTTCCGAATAAATCGGGTGTGACAGACAGACAGACAGACAGACAGACAGACGGACAGACAGACACCGTCACCATTCTAATAAGGTTTTGTTTCACACAAAACCTTAAAAAGGGGATATCGCCATATTTGTTGGGCCCCGCCCCATGAATTGTGCTCTTGAAATGAAAAAAGTGGAGGCATCCAACAAATTACTCGTGCATTTTCAAGAGAAAATACTAGTGTTTCGCTTATAGAAATAACTGTTAATTAAAGAAAAAATGCATCTATATGGCACTAGTTACCAATGTTTTGTATTCCCCAAGCACACTTTGGGCAATATGGGAAATTATCATGTCCAAATCGGTAGCGATTTATCCCGTGAGTTGGGGCTTTAGAATACAATCAAAGTCATTGCTGCTTGTCGTAACTGGCGTCTCAAAGGAATAGAAATTTAAAGGCTAGTAGTCTGAAAATTTCGAAACTTTACTGCTACCTAAACGTCGACAACGTCTCGGATAGGGACTGACCTCACAGCTACGAACTTTGGTTATCCAAAACGGTTACTGACTGGTTTCTAAAATTTGGACACGCTCCTCGACAGTGGTATAGAGGGTACTCAGAAACTCACTTTCTCCAAATGTAGTTAGAATTCAAACGTGCTTTTGTACTCTGGTGTCGCATTATCTCCGATGAGTATCGCAAAACGCGCTCTCTTAACTTGGGAGCTGATTTGTATCCGAATTGTCACTATGAGATTCCGATCCAAGAGAATAAACACCACGCTAAAAACTCCGCGCTAAAGTGGCGCGATCGAAAATGAGGAACCACGACAGACCAATGGCCTCGACTAATATTTCTCCTGCCTTTGGGGCTCCATCCCTGCCTCAACATCCTCCTATTTACAGAGTGAGATTTATGGATTACACGAGGAAGAGAAGGGAGAAGAATTCCTCAAAAGAAAATGCTGTAGTGTAATTCAAATCGAAAAAAAACGCATGAACTCCATGCAACGGATACAAATATAAAAGAACAGGAATCAAAATTCATACAAAACTTAACGTAAATAGGAAATAAATAAAATTAAAATAGAACCTTTACAAAAGAAGTATAAATAATCCAGTCACCATGGAAGAAGCTAAATGAAAAATTTCAAAAGAAAAAATAAAATAAAATAATGTTGATAAGTCTCGATTTACTAGTGGTAAGAGAAATTTTCCGGAACTTGATTTTATTGACAAGCAATATGAAGATTTATAACAGGAATTTGTATTTCAAGAGGAGTAATCACCTAAGAATCAATGAATAATTAGCTGCCGGGAGAATTTACTAAATTCAATTAAAGTGTATATTGTCCGTGTACAACAGTAACGAATGAAAATAACCTACATGGCGCTTATAAATGCACTGAACAACTGTTTTCCCCAAATTTCGTAGTAGCGAGAGGATGTTATTTTACGCGGTCAGTGACATCTCGATGCACTGCATTGTTCCTTTTTCAGGGAAATCACCTATGAGGTTACTGTGCGTCAAATTTTTGGGCAGGGCACAAAAACTTTCAAATCACTGCCGTCCTCCATAATTCTATCGAATCTGGAGTCTCTCTGGATGGGCATCGATATAACTTCCAGATATGTGGTGCAGCGTACATGGCTCTGCAGTATCTTCACATATCCTTCCAAGACGAACTTGGGTTGTTATACTATCCAATGGACGATTCCGAAAGAAATTAGTTGGCTGAAAATTCCTCAATTTTAGCCAACACAATTCCTTTTTGCCTTGCTAGCAATTTCATAAAACTAGGAGCTGTGGTTCATCTTCAGTTCTAACTTTACCATTTCGATTTATTTTCCAATCGGACACAACTTTTCCGACTCCGTTAAGACACCCTCAACTAATGATAAAACACAATCATCGCACTAGTTTAAGTAAAAGGGATCCTCTCCCAAGGACAGCTCTTTAACAATTGTTCTGGACCCGGTTGATCACCGGTCCAGCTTGTTTTCGCTGTCACTGACCTCAACTTTGAATTTTCAATTATATTTCGGTGGTAACAATCAATCAATCAATCAAAATTACCTAACGTTGTTGGTGCATTCTCAAGTGCACAGTACATTCGCTCCCACCAAAGGCTCGACGTTAGGTTTGCACTTAATTACAGGAAATGTCCTTTGTTCGACCACACCTGCAATATGTATTAGGGAGTTATGTAAACATTGAAATTTTTAAACGTAAATGGTTTTTCTAAATTAGGGGTAAGCTACCAATTATTTGGCTTTTTTTTAAATAAATAAAACAAAACATTTTAGATATTAAATTTTCGATATCAGTGAATGTCGGGATCGGAATCAGAAAATTGAAAGGAGTGAATTTGGAAAGCTAAAGGATGCTAAAACTCGAAAAAATACGCTGTTGGAGATTACTAAATACATTCTCTCGTGAGAGTGTCCCTGGGCAAGGCAAATGCAACAATGCACATGTCGCAAAGCCGCGGACACTACAGCTGTTCTATGCTAGTGTTTTTAAGGTTTTGTTTTACACACTGCCACTATATGGTGCCTAGGCGATGCAAAGTTATAATAGGTTGAAATAGTCGCTTCTTTGCAAATTCAAGACTTTGCATGCCAATATCACTTGAAAGTAGATATTTTCACAAAATATATGCGTATATTACGTTCGAAATACTATCGGACAAATGCACACTCAAATGCCTTTATAAAAGAAATATACAAAACCTTTCATACCTGAAGCGTCCAGATTCCGGTTTCCCGACTTGTTTTTCGTTGTGTTGCCAT
Source organism: Hermetia illucens (assembly GCF_905115235.1). Classification (NCBI taxonomy): domain Eukaryota; kingdom Metazoa; phylum Arthropoda; class Insecta; order Diptera; family Stratiomyidae; genus Hermetia; species Hermetia illucens. The sequence goes on along the minus strand of NC_051849.1, from coordinate 89,661,427 downwards.
ATGGGAGTAGGACATGGAAAGTGATCCCCAATGTTACTCAAAGGCTCTAAAGCTTCGTGAATACTTATTTGAAAAGTGTCATCGGGGTACGTTAGCCTGATACAATTTTGAAAATTTTGGACGAGTTAGTCAGAAAGGGGAAGTGGCATATTAGTTAGTCACACGTTAAGGTGGAGTAACAATTTCACTTAATGCAGTGAAATCCATTGTCCAAAAATGGCGGACGAGTTGCTCGTCCCTGGACCACTTGTATGCATGTACGAATACTTTTTCTGGTAACAAAGCGTTGCCAGGCTGCATTTGAAAGTGCACGAATAGTCATTCTGGCAAGTTTATGTCTACTACGAAGTCTACTCTTTTCTTGCTTTGAATTCAGACCAAATAATATCTTCTAAAGAATTTCATAAATTTGATCTTATATTTTAAGGCTTGAGTTTTTGAACATTTCCTCTTTGGGGCATTCCAGATAAATAACTGTTCCCATTTTCCGTTGCAGAGAAGCTACTCTAGTGTATAAAGAATACCCTGAAATCTATCCAATGCGGCTAATAATCAACAAAAACTTACTAAAATTTATCGGTCTATCGTACCCAATTTACTCGAAAACGAACGAACCAGCTATCACGAAATTTGGTGGGGAAATATGTTATGTGAATAGCAATGGGTGGTTCCCCATACATTTGGACGGGGGGCGGAAATGTTTAATAATAATAATCGTTGGCGCAACAATCCATGTTGGATCAGGACCTTGAAGTGTGTTAAAGCACTTCATTCAAGACCGTAACGGTACACTACAGTATACTGTAGGAGGCAATGTAGTCAGCATTGCGCTCGCGCGAGATTATTACCCTGATTTGACTCAGGTATTCATTCACAGCTGAGTCGACTGGTATCCGACGGCAAATCACAATACAAATTCCACTGCCACCAGTGAGATTTGAACCGCGACCTTCCGTACGATAGCCTTGCGCTCTAACCACTCAGCTATCCGGGCACACAAATGTTTAGCGGAGTTATCATTACCATAATTTTTTTTTTGTTTATGGATGGAGTTGGAAATCGTAGAAAGACGCTGCTGCGCCAGGTTGCAGCAGTGTGTGGGATTCGCACCCACTAAAACCATCCCCACTCTTCCGCCCCTCCCCGCGGGACCACCGTGAAGTTTTACTTCGCAGGGGAAGCTCAGATTCGCTGTACCAGCTCGTCCATGTCACGTCTCCGTCGCGCCGCCTTCCGAGCTCGATCCAACTCCAGGAGTTTTGTCTGCACCACGGCTACTACCTCATTTACCGCCATCCAGTTTTCCTCCGACTTCAGCATCTCTTCCACCAGGTTCGAGGGCTCGATGGCCACCCCTAAGATGCTGTTCAACCTCCTTTTCTGCTGTAGAAATCTGGGACAATGGAACATTACGTGCTCCGGGTCCTCGGGTGTAGCACCGCATTCAGGACAGTTGGGAGACTCATCCAACTCGAAGCGATGCAAGTACTTCCTATTGCCACCGTGTCCCGTAAGGAACTGTGTCAGGTGGTAATTCAATTCTCCGTGCTTTCGGTTGACCCATTTCTCGATACACGGGATCAATGTATGGGTCCACCGGCCCTTGTTGGAGTTATCCCATCGTTGTTGCCACTTGCCACACAACTCTCTCCTGATTGCCTTTCGGAAATCCGCATTCACCTCGGCTGGATTTGCCTTCCGTTTTTCGTAGAGCCAGTGTGCCTCGCACGCTAGAAGATCTACAGGGATTATTTCTGCGATGACACACACTGCCTCCGTCGACGCCATCCTAAATGCGCTGTACACCCTTAGCGCAATTGGCCGGTATGCCGAACTAATCTTCCTCCGGTTGAGAGCGTGGTTCAACGCTCCCGCCCAAACAGGGGCCGCGTATAGCAAGATCGACCTCACCACTCCCGCGATGAGTAGCCTGCGACTATACTTCGGCCCTCCCACCTTAGGCATCATCGTTGCAAGGGATGAGCTGGCATTTGCTGCCTTCTCTCGCGCATAATACAAGTGTCCCTTGAAACTCAGCTTGGCATCGATTATCACCCCCAGGTATTTGACAACCAATTTTGAGACAACCTCACGATTACCAACCTTGCATTTGCCCATGGCCATTGCATTTCGAGCCAATTCCACGACCGTAGAACGGGCTCGCCGAAACCCATATTGCCGCTCTGAAAGACCACCCGCAAGCTCGATGAACGGGAGCAGCCTGTTGTATATCACCCTTTCCAACATCTTCCCCATGGTGTCTAAGAGACAAGTAGGGCGATATGAAGAGGGCACGCCGGGTGGTTTTCGGGGCTTCGGTAGCAACACCAACTTCTGCCGCTTCCACTGGGCGGGAAACACTCATTCCATGCACGATTCGAATGTGCTTGCGAACCACCTTGGTCTGGCCTTGACCGCCACCTTCAGAGCCCTCTTCGGAATTCCGTCCAATCCCGGAGCCTTGCTGTCCCCAATACGCCTGCAGATTTCCCAAAGTTCCTCTTCGGTAACATCAGGGATCGAGAAGACGTCCTGCTGAGCTGCCAGTTGGGGTTCTCTCTTGTCCTGCTCCTGCTGCGGGAAAAGAGTTGTAATTATTTGCAACAAGAGCCGTGGGCATGTCACTTGAGGTGATTTTCGCCCGCGGATCTTCTTCATTACAACTTGGTAGGCTGTACCCCACGGATTCGTATTAGCCTCCATGCAGAGCTTCTGGTAGCATTCCCGCTTGCTTCTCCAAATGGCCTATTCCTCCTCACGCTCCTGGTGCTCCGGCCTTCCCCTTGCCCTGTGGGAAAGTCTCCTCGCTCGGAGACAAGAGGATCTCAAGGCAGCGATCTCCATGTTCCACCAGTAGTTTGGCCTCTTGCCGTGGTGCAAACGTCGTCGTGGCATCGTAGCGTCGCATGCTTCGGTTACACGCTGAGACAGCTGTGTGACCCTTTCCACCGCAGTTCCATCCGGATCATGGGTTGCCTCCAATGCGGCCAGGAATGTCTCTTCGTCGAAAGCTCTGATAGACCAGCCAACCGCTTTAGCCTTTCCACCTCCAGAGCGTCGTTGACTGCTTCCCCGGTTCCCAATGCGGAGGAAGATGGCCTACCTTACCATAATTGTTTATACTTGTATTAGTTCTAGTATCTTGAGGTATACATATATGTATCTATGGCTACCAGGTATCCAGGTAATGAGCAATTCAGAAGAATAGGTACTTATCTATGTATGTATGTTCTGGAAGCAGTGATATTTTTTTTTTTTTTTTTTGTGCGTACACGGAGGTGGAAAATCTTAGAAAGACACGTCCGCGCAGCTCCGCCGCCCGAACGGCGGAACAACAGCGGGCGCGTGTGGGATTCACACCCACTAAAAACCACCCCCGGTCTCTCCAGCCCCAGCCCCGCGGGACCACCATTGAGGTATTACTTCGCGGGGTAGGTTTGCCCTTAGGCACTCATCCTTCTCCTATTTGCAGCTTTCCTCCTTCTTTGTTCTTTCAGCAACTCCTCCTGCATTTGGATGATTGCGGAGCTAACCGCAAGCCACTTCTCCTCGGACTCCAGCATCTCAGTAACCAAGCTCCCCGGGGTCACGCTCCTGCCCAGCACCTGGTTTAAACTCCTTCTCTCCATCGCAAATCGTGGGCAGTGAAACATCACATGCTTTGGATCCTCCGGTATGCCATCGCATCTGGGACAGTTTGGAAAGTCATCCAACCCAAAGCGGTGCAGATACTGCCTGTAGCAACCACCGTGTCCCGTGAGGAACTGGGTAATGTGGTAGTTGGTATCCCCATGTTTTCGCTCAAGCCACACCCTAATGTTGGGAATGAGCCTGTGCGTCCACCGACCTTTCGCAGACTCGTCCCATCTGCGTTGCCAGAGATCAAGCGACTCTGACCTTGCTGCATTTCTACGCTGTGCATGCCCCTCCATAAGTCTTGCATTGTACAGGGCACTCATTTCTTTGGCCAGAATGTCAACCGGGATCATGCCTGCCACCACCAATACTGCCTCATCTGATGTGGTTCTAAAAGCACTGTAAACCCTCAAAGCCATCCGCCGGTAAACCGAGTTCACCTGCTTCCGTCTCTGAGAGTTTGCAAGCGCCTCTGCCCACACAGGCGACGAGTAGAGCAGGATGGAGCGCACCACTCCGGCTAGCACCAACCTCCGGCAATGTTTCGGCCCACCAATATTTGGCAACATTTTTGCAAGTGCCGTGGTGGCACTGGCTGCCTTTTGGCATGCATACTCTAGGTGCTCCCTAAAACTCAATTTGGTGTGAATTATTACCCCCAGGTATTTGATAGCCGGCTTTTATACGACCGTATGTACACCGACCTCCACTTTTACAGTATTATTTTTCCTGCGTTTCGTTATCAAGACCGCTTCCGTTTTCGCGTCCGCCAAGGTCAGCCCGGCCTTTTTTAGCCAGGACTTTACCGCTCTCACTGTTTCCGTTGCGTAAACCTCCACATCTTCTGGGTGTTTTGCTGCCAATCGTAGTCCCCTCTGGGGCGGGAAGAGCAAGCACCCCATTATACATGATATTCCACAACAGGGGACCAAGTACCGATCCCTGTGGTACCCCGGCTGTGACAATGTACTCTTTGGGGCCCTCATCCGTCCCGTACCAGAGAGTCCTCTCTGAGAGGTAGTTTTCCACCAAATTCGCTAAGTATCCGGGGACACCTATGTCAGCCAACGCCCCTTTAATTCTATTCCAGTTGGCCGAGTTGAATGCGTTTTTGACATCCAACGCCACCACGGCAAAGCAGCCGCCAGAAATCAGTGCACCTTTTGCCAGCTTTAGCACCATGCCAATTGCGTCCACCGTAGAGTGGGCGCGTCGGAAACCAAACTGGCGTTCCGACAAACCATTGCTGGCTTCGACGATGGGCAGAAGTCTGTTGTAGATGACTCTCTCCATCATCTTCCCCATTGTATCCAACAGGCAGATAGGACGATACGACGCTGGGTTTCCAGGTTGCTTGCCAGGCTTCGGAAGCAACACCAACTTTTGCTTTTTCCACTGGGCAGGGAATATTCCTTCTTTTAGGCACGCCTCGAAGGTGTTGGCGAAAAGGTCGGGCCTAGTCTTCACTGCCAGTTTCAAAGCTCGGTTGGGGATGCCATCCAAACCTGGGGCCTTGTTGTCACCGACCCTACCACATATTTCCCGCAGCTCCTCCACAGTTACAGGCGGTATTATGCCGTCATTTGGCTGGACAAAAACTTGCCTTCCCCTATTTTCGTGGTGAGGGAACAGAGTGGTAACAATCTGTTTCAGGAGGCGCGGACAGGTCACCTGGGGTGATTTCCGCAGCCTTTTCATCACCACTCTGTAAGCCTCGCTCCAAAGGTTTATGTCGGCATGGTCGCACAGCTGTTTGAAGCAGTTCTTTTTGCTCCTCCGAATGGCTTCCTTTAGGCGGCCACGCAATTGCTTGTGTGCCTCCTCTCGACCGTCGTCACCGGGTTTTCCCCTGAGTCTCTGGCAAAGCCTCCTTGCCCGAAAACATGCGGCTCGCAAACTTGCGATTTCATTGTTCCACCAGTAGTTGGGTTGCCTACTGGGGAGCAATCGCCTTCTGGGCATAGTAGCATCGCATGCTTCCGTCACCCATCGAGTGATCTGGGTGGCTTTCTCTCCAGCCGTACCATTCAGGGATATGTCGGATTTGAGCACCGCGGAAAACGTGTCCCCCTAGAACGCTTTCACTGTCCAGCCAAACATACCACCCGGCATTTTGCGAAAACTCTTTTTCGAGCTCGATCCGCCCTTGATCTCTATGCACATTGCCTGGTGGTCGCTGTGAGTATAGTCCTCACTGACATGCCAAGCGATTCTACTGGCTAAAGTGGCACTCACGTATGTCAGGTCCACTATAGACCCCAGGCCCCTTCCCCGGAAAGTGTACGAAGACCCAACATTCGCCAGTACCACGTCCAGCTCCGCGAATGCTTCGAGGAGAACACGTCCCCTGACATTAGTTATCCGGCTGCCCCATTCAAGAGCCCACGCATTGAAATCGCCTCCTATTATGATCGGCCAACGTCCTCTTGCATCCAAAACAAGAGCAGCAAGCATCCGCTCATACTCGACGAGTGTAGCGCTGGGTGGAGCATAGCAGCTGTAGATGTGGATGCCCTTCACCTTCTCTCTGATGAAGCCCTCCTCCGGGTGCTCCATTATTTCCTGGAAGGCTTGTTCTCCACAAGTCCACAGCGCTGCTTGGCCCGTTTGGTCTTTGACCCAAACGCTACCACCGCGGTTTCGGTATGGTTCACTTAGTATGGCCACATCGATGTTTTTCTCGCGGATGGTTTGCGCGAGTAGATCCTGCGCCGCCTCGCAGTGGTTGAGGTTGATTTGTATCAACCTCATCTGCGATTTGTGCTAAGGGCTCTCCTGTATTCCGGGCACCTGCTGCTGCCTGCAATGTGCCGATGGTCCACACCCTCCTTTCCTTTGCACAGTAGACAATTTGGGTCAGCTCCGCAGTCCTTGCTGATGTGGCCTTCCACTCCGCATCTCCTGCATTGCTTTGACCTGTCATTTGGGTTAGTGCATGACTTCGCAATGTGACCAAAGCCAAGGCATCTAAAGCACCGTTTTAACGCCACCTGTTCCCTAAGGCGACACATAACCCAGCCTATTCTCACTCTCCCTGCTGCTAACAGTTTGAGTGCGTTCTCCACTGGTAGGCTGATGATGGCGGTTTGTGTTCCCCCATAGGCTTTCCTTAGCGTTTTCACCACTGACTCTTGTAGTCCGGCAAGATCGAACTGTTTCTCCAACGCTTCGCGAACCTCCTCCTTCGTCGTGATTTCATCTATATCTTTGCAGATTATCGTGATCTCCGGCCTGCTAGCTCTTATGTCGGCTTCCTGCCCTAAAGTCTTCCCGATTTGGCTTAAGAATTTGTCCGCGGTTACATCCTTGGATTTCTTAAGTTCCAACATAAGATCTCCCTTCTGCGACCGTCTAATACGGCTGACGTTGTCTCCCAAATTGGTGAGTTCGGAGTCTGCCTTCACTTTCCTGAGAATGTCGGCGTATGACCCTTCGCCTCGTTTGGAAATGAAAATCACCTCCGGTCTAATCTTCCTCCGATAATTTCTTTTCCGCGGTTCTACCTTCCTCCAGTGATATTCAGATGCTTACAATCAATTTAGATCTATACATACATATTTATATATGTTCGTACCACTAAGCGGTAATGGCCCATATCTCCTTGTTTAGGATAAGCAAAATAATGCAGATACATCAGTAGATCTTGTAGGTTCGAAATACATGAAGGAAGGAATTCCTGCCTTGCTGCCTATACCCCCCCCCCCCCCCCAAACTCATCTTACGCACTATGATAAGGAGAAGCTTATCACCATTCATTTTCATCGAATGTGGAGGCTAATCTGATAAACGTCAATGGCACCAATATAATGATTACCAACTTTCAAAACCAATTAAAAACATTCAAATACACAACTGTCGATATTTTCCTTATTTTAGTGTGTTGTCCAGATCCACCGGCAACAGTTTGACTTAAAGGGAAAGTTTTTACTATAAACGCACCATTGAAACTACAAACATATCTTATATAGGCGCCCATAACGGTAAGAATTCGATTAGCATTTCTGATGCCTGCATTCCTCACAATATTCCCATACAAAATGGATTTTCTTCGAATTTTCAATGTCCGATGTTATGGAAATATTTCCCAGAAATGTTGCTTTTATCTCTTCATATATGAATTTTCCAGATTGCAACTTTAAGGCTTAAAGTCATTTTTAAGGCTTTGGCAACAGTGGATCTCTAACAAATGGATTCACTCTCAAATTATCTGGTTTTAACATACATTTCGTTCGAAAATGATTGAACCATTTTCAATGAAGTTCGGAAAGAATGAGAGAACAATAACACATATGCATAGCGAATATGACCTTCTCTCCAGGGTTTCTTGGCCTACCAGAACTTTCACATAACATAAATTTCGCAAGCCGGAGACTGAGTGCTAATATGTGAAAGATTCGTCTTCAATTTTTTGTTGTTCTGGAAAATGTAAATGATATTTTAACATAATTTTCCATTGCAGGAGTCTTCAACTCACTGCTACTTCGCTTACGTTTGAAGCAGTATTTTTATTACAAGTAAAAGATATAAAACTGAAAAGTACTTCATCTAACTGAAACCTCGACAACTATTTTAATCTAAAGTTTACTAAAAACAATGTTTTGACGTGACAAAAAAAAATAAACCGGGTAACGATGAAGGTAGGATGGGTAGGAATGGTGTGGACTGTTTTATTTGGATTGTGAGATATAGATTCGAGGTAGGCGATAAGGCTAGCTTGACTGGCTATTGGAAGGCCTTTTTGGCGAAGTAATTCACTACAAAGCTTTGGTTAACCATAGGTAATGTAGAAACCCACGGGCTTTGAGTGGTTTCGTTTTTTCAAACAGTGGTATTCTCTGAACTAAAATGTCTTAGCAATTACAAGTCTTTCCTAAACTTCCTACACTTCAAGATAATTCAAAATGGTGGTCATGAAAGTACAGAATGATTGATGAGCTGTTTTGTTACCCGTTGATCTTATAGAAGTTTGGTTTGAGGCAATCTGCATCTGAAGGATTGATTGATGAGCCACCATTAGCGGCTTCGGACGAATGGCTTTTGGATTTGAGAAATTGTGATGTGTTTGAACTTGACACTACGAAAATATTTCGGCTTTTCCAAAGATAGTGGAGGCGGGTTTTCCTTGCAATGAAGGTGTAGGTAGCAGCTGAAAATATTTCGTGTAAAATTGTTGCACTTTTAGGGAATAGTTTCAATTTTAACATCACCACTTTAAAAGCAGATGTTGTTTTAAAAATACCAGAATACCTAAATTTTGTATAATGTCTTTTCAAAATTCAAGCGGATGTTTTTTTAAAGAATCCCGATCCACTACAACAAATTTTTCAAATACATTTATAACACGACCAGGTCTTACACGATTGTACAAGTTCATTAGCCTCAAATCGTCCCTCTCCGTTTAAGTACTTTTTCGATATTTTTTTTTATTGGGAAGAATTACTTCGAGTTTAATTAAATTTCGACATTATATTATTATTATTTCGAACAAACTTCTGAGATTTTTTTTTAAATTAAGAACGTAAATAGGCTACAATATTCCGTTGAAGGTCGTAAGTAGTTCTGCAACTGCAGGATGTGTAGCAACTTCAATTTTTACCTTAAACCAAAAGGTTTTTAATTTTATATCACTTACTTATTTTCTAAGAATATGATCCGCAACGCAGTTAAAAATAGCTAAATTTACTACATTTTTCAAAAATTATGCAAAAAACACCTTTACAAATATGATATCAGCCCAAATGTTGGTTCATATTCTTCCTAGTTTTTTAAAAAACCATGCCTCCAAATTTCACTATCTTCAGGGCCACGAATTTTGCTTTGAAATTTATCCAGGGTATTTCCCGATAGTTGAGTTAGCGATCTATGCAATAAAGTCGATTCTGGAAACCTCCTAATGTTCTCTAATGACCCTTAATAAGCTTTTCATCATCATCATCAACGGCGCAACAACCGGTATCCGGTCTAGGCCTGCCTTAATAAGGAACTCCAGACATCCCGGTTTTGCGCCGAGGTCCACCAATTCGATATCCCTAAAAGCTGTCTGGCGTCCTGGCCCACGCCATCGCTCCATCTTAGGCAGGGTCTGCCTCGTCTTCTTTTCCTACCATAGATATTGCCCTTATAGACTTTCCGGGTGGTATCATCTTCATCCATACGGATTAAGCTTTTGTTTTACACAAAACCGTAGAAAAATTGATCTTGCGCGTGAAGCTGGGACACTCAAGAGGCGTGCCCTATGGATCGAGTCAAGTTCCATTTTTGAGAATGTTCGCGCAGCTTTTCATTTTTAATGTTTTGTTTGCAAAACAAAACCTAATTAAAATCTGGTCAATGTCTGCCTCTCTGCCTGTCCGTCCGTCCGTCTATCTGTCACACACAATTTTCTCAGAAACGGCTATACCGATTAACACGAAATTTGGTGAGAATGTGGGAACTGTGAACCCCCAGACATGCAGTAAGTGACATCTTTCTACATTGAGGGCGTCTTCTACATGCCAAAGAGACGAGTAACATTTTTTCTCAACGAATCTTGTCATGTTGCATATCAAATGAAAGGTCTCGATTAGTATTTCCCAGTACCGGTCTTAGTTTTGATATTTTTTGGAAAGGGAGAGAGCGGGAGGGGTCGAAATCGATGATGTCATGATGGTGCCTTTATGGGGTGTCCAGGCCTCAAAATACTCTCCATACAGATATCTGCTCAAATTAGATTAATAGTAATATATTACTACATTTTTGGGCAAATTGAGCAAAACCCCGTTAAATTTATCCTAAAGTTATAAAAATATGTAGTAATATAGATTCAAGTATGAAGCATATTATCTCCAAGTTTTATTGAAATCATACTGTTACTAACGAAGTTACAGTAGCTGAAAGTTGACTTTATCGTGTAAATTTACTTCAACTAAAAATATAACACTAAAGTGAGTGGTCTGACATGCTAAATGCATATACATAACGGCCTACATACAAATGAGATAGTTCTGCACTTTAATATATTCCTAGAAAAAACAAACAAAATCTTCCGGTTCCCCAGCTTGTTATGATTACGCTGGTTATGTAATTTATTTACAATTTACTTTCCATTCCATTAAACAATTTTTGTTTTTCCTCTTTCGCGCGCTAGATAGTCGCTATTTTCCTTTACATTCTGATATCTTTCATTTGGATTTCCTTGAGTTGAGGTAATTTTCTAACCTCTTTTTTGATACAATTGGCTTTTAGGCGACATAAGCATAGAAAATCGTAATTGTTTCAGAAATAACGAACATCGCCACCCTTGTACTTTTTCACTAGATCACTGCAGGACTACCAAGTTTGACTTTTCGGCGTATCAATATGATTAACATTGGTGCGATGCTACGATGAAAAATTCTGTGCGTTGGGTTGATCCTTCCATGCATGATACATGGGCAAAGGACACATGCATCGCTTCACAAACTGAAGAACTCAACTCTTGCGGCACATTTCATGACGGAATTAATACTTGTACTTTTAATGGATCCGATAACTTCCAAGGACTTGAAGACGGATTCAGAGCTTACAATATATATGACTAAAACGAACTGGACGGTGACAATTTGCAATGCCAGGTACGACTGCTAAATTCAATTCCAACGGATCATATCTATAGTGTCATCCTATCCTGCAGGATGGTTTTTGATAGTACACCAAAGTTTCGGCTCATTGACGGTTTCTTTTCGACATGTCACACACTTCTACAGGAAGTTTTCGGTCTGCTGTGCATTCTTTTTCACACCCTTTTTAATGATAGAGCAGCAGGTTATTACTTTATCTCATATCCTGAGGTTCTTCGCTAGAAATTTAGGGATTTATTAGATGATTAGAATATCCTTGAATTGTAACGAGGCTACACCGGAGATTCTTGAAAGGACTTCAACAACTATTTTAGAGCTGCGCGGTTGATTGCTAGATTATTTTGTAATGGAAGATAGAGTAGAAATGCTACACCGTAGACTGAGCCTCGACTTTAGAAGCAACTTTTCTACTTACTAGCTAGTACGTAAGTTAATGCGGCTAAACAAACACTCAGAGAAGTGTCGCCTTGGAAGCATTTCGACCAATTGTACAACAATTCTGCCAAATCTGGAGACAACGCAGTGCACCTCAGGATGTCCTCAGTCTGAGCTTAAAGATTCTAATTCTGATTTAATCTGCTAGAATTTTCCGCAGATTGGACATTGCGGGTTTCTAAACACGTCTTAGCCCTACACCTAAAATGTCGCGTTCCAGAATCCAGTCTAAAATACTATGGTGTTTCTGCTTTGGACGCAAGTGTCTGTGTGTATATTATGAACACGTCCTCCACAGTAACAACAACAGAAGTTACCATGTTCAGACGATTCTACCGCTTTGACAAGCAGTTGATCCAATGCATCGGTTAAAAGGGCATGTAAAATTTTGTCAAATGGCACGTAGTGGACTGAAGTGCTCAAAAGGATCTCCCTCCCCCCCGAGATTCTCAAGTTTGGCTTGCTAACGGCACTTCAGTAGAACCTCAATGTTCCCCAGCCAACTTCTACGATCAATTTTGCCATCAGTTTAGATTTCTTCGGATACCTTTACTCTCTAGGTCAACTTTTATCAACGTCAGTAGAAACGCATCCTAAACATTTCTATGCAAAAAAAGGAATGAACTTTGATAGCAACCACATGGCAACGATGTCCAGATAAATGTAGTCTATTTTCCGTATTCGGACTCCCTTTATAATTTAATTGACCTACTGTTTTTGATGAATCACTGTTCTAGAAAATTCGAATTGGGATTTACTTAATCGATTTGATTCAAATTACTTCAATTTCAACTAATTGTAATTGCAATATATATAAGTATTCTGATTGTGATAATCAATATTATCTGTGCTGCTTCCACCTTTTGCTCAGAATTATCCAATTTTCATTAGAAAATGTAGTCGACATTCCCTTCCCCTGTAAAGTCTATACTACCCACTTTCTATTATAGTTCTACCCTTTCCCTTATTGTGAACAGCGTTCTTCAAGGCGAATCATCTTCATAATGGTGAACATCCCAATTGTGAACTAACACACTAGCACTTAATTAAATATATATAGTATAAGTTATTAATGGGACAGTGATTAATATGCTGTATGTAGACATCAATGTTAATTTGTTAGAACCCCATAAAGAAATATTTTCACAAAAGCTCTAAATGCTGGTTTCGAGCTCTTCTCGCCTGCCAACTCGGCAATAATATTAGTAAGATATGAAAGAATTCGTTTGTGTTTTTATGGCGGAGTGATATTTTATAGAATGGTTCTGATTTCCTGTTCATAAACTAAAATGGATAAACGGCGATCAAGGATGGCCCCTGAGCATCAGCGATAGCGATAGTATTATGATGTAACCCAGATAAAAATGTGATTTATAACGATCGTAAAAAGTGTTTTTACACTGGACCACGCTTTGCTATCGTTTATCTATATACTACTTGCCCACGAGGAAGGTAGACCGAAGGAGTTGATGTAATGTACAACCTCGTTTACTGCAACTACTTATCACACAAAGTTGAAAAAAATAATTTTTTAAATTTAACTTTCACAAAAACACAGGAGCAGCCAAAAAAATGCAAAATGGAAATTATTTTCCATTTATAAATGGTTAGCCCCTGTTTCCTGATTTATTATTTGCTCGTTATTTCTAAAATTGTATAACAAAAAATTGCAGACACTACACAGGCTGAAAATGAGTAACACATGTTTCAATACCTGCTTGCAAAGTAATAAGGAAAGTGGGAGAAAAGCCTTAGAAGATACGTGACTGCACTATTCACTGGGACATATGTTTCCTTAAGCAAATTCGTTTTAGTAGTGTTTTTCTAACTGTGTTTTTAAAGGAACTAGTCATTGATAATAATACTCTGGATTGTGTCGGCATTGAGTTAATTATTGTTTTCAGATATTCTTCCGATATTTTGTTTCAAATTTGAAGTATCGCCCTCCAAATTTCCTGAATTGTCTTTAATTGCATCCAGCGTACTCCAGATTAGATTGACATCAGGACTCTGTAGAGGGCAGTCAGAAGTATGATTCCATAGCCTTTGAAGAAGGTAGACGTAGAACGTAGCAAGTGAACTTATCATTTTTCGCAAGCATACAGAATGCAGGATCGCATTATATCTGTTCTGAGTTATGCTGCAATCTATAAAGATAAGGCTCACCACACCACGTCTGCTAAACCAACCCCCCACCATTCCTTCCATTTGTTTGGGACCTTTTAAGTGTAGGTCTTACAAATTAAATTTACGCTTGTCGGAAAAGATGATGCAATTTCAATACTCGTGACTCTACAAGGGTTCGAAGTTTTAACATGCTCGTAGGCCTATTATAGTAGAGCACCCTTAACCCGACTTGAAAATTGTAATTTTTTAACAGACCCACGTTTTTAAGGACTGTTGTAATCGTTGCCGTGCAGAACGCACAAAAAATGATACATTTTCATTGAGAAGCCAACTATTCTTTCAAATCAGCTGATCAGCGATCAAGGCATCCTACGTGTAATATCCGAGTCACTCACATTTTCGGCGGCTTTTTGTTCGGAACTCAGTTTTTCATTTTGTAAGGCAAAATTATATAGCATTCACTATTCAACTGTTTTCCAAAACTACTACGCCGGTAGATATCCTGCAATTGCAGTTTAAATTTATTTATTGTGAGAAATGTTCAAAGCTTCTACTTGGAATAAAAATTTAAGCAAATGTCTCCTTGTTCTGTTTTTCAGCACTAGTTTATATTTAGTTCCGAGAAAAATGTATTGGAAGGATAGATACAATCATAGGTTGCATAAGCCTTGAAAATATTAAAATCGGAATATCGACGCTTGTTTTAGATTCTTATTGCAACTTTAGCGTTCTTCGTATGTACGATTTCTTGCTTTAGAAAAATTAAAATTTTCCGCTCATACATTAACATTTATTACCTACCATTTATTAAGATCCGCTGAATAAATTACTGCAGCTGACATTTAGTGAAAGTAGTATCTTCCCTTTATATTGTTCTTAAATAATTGGTAACCTTTCAAGCACCGTATCTACAGCACCAGTCAGGCATACATACATTATTCCGTAAAATTCCGTGCCGAATATAATAACGAAGTAAACACAGTCTTCAAGTTCAAGATATCAATAAGCCAATCTTACGACTCCAAACACATTTCATTCACATTATCAGCGCAAAATATAAATAATGACCGCCTGAACATGTTACTGAACCCAGTGCGTTGTATCTGTGGGATCAACAGCAGCAGGCAACAATCCACAAAGCTAGAATGGAAACATATTTTCATCACTCTGGTGGCAATCTTTTGTGAGTCAAAGATAGAAACACACTCCAAAAACTGTGACATCTTTTCATCAATTATCAGCAAAAAAAGATTCAAAGTGACGAGGAGTGCAGCGTGTGAAAAAAATAATCGTCATCCCGGCCGGGAAAATTATTTTCTATAGCAGACGAGGCTTCCCAGGAGAGTTTCGTTATTCGTGCGAATTCAATAGAGACGTGCTTATGGGCGCATGCGAATTTATTTCCTTCAAAAAAGCGTCTAGAGAGCGGGTACATATACTCATCAAAATCTTGATACGATTCGAATTTATTTGCAAAACTTAGGTATATTCACTTCGACCACTTGGGTGACTTTCGTGCTCTGAATAATGACCAAATGCCACATAAATCAGTCTCCATTAAGTTTTCATCTTAGTATTCTGAATTAGATTGTTCGAAGATGCAATCCAACTGAATTGCTTTCGTCCGTTTGGGGAGCAATAACAGTATCTCGTTAACTTTCTAGTGATAGAATTTTCGATCTTCATTGTCTCCTATCACAAGCTTCCCTTCGTGAGATGCATCTGTCTCTCACAACGCACGGAAAATATTAAAAGTTGCAGAAGTTGCAGCAGTGTAATATCTGTACGACCAACCACCTACCTACGAACACACTCAGAGTCGAGAGGAGTTGAATAGAATGGCCATTAAAAGCTCGACTTCCACGAGAATTGTAGTTGGGGGTGTGATGATACAGGCCACCAGCATCCTTGCAGGTCTATCGTTTTTCGTAAAGACCTGATTGGTATGACTTCTAAGTATAAAGACAGTCGTGCGTCCGGGGCCAGGTCCATTGATATTCTAGACGGGACACTAGGAGCGGCCAATTGAACCCTTGCCGGGATGCCTGTAAGCCCTGTTCTTACATTGTGTGTGTTGCATAGAAAGTTCTTAGTGGTATTTTATTTTGCCAAATATTTAAGCAGTGCGCATAGAGTGTGGTGCAAGTGAACGCAGGATATATAGTGTCCTCGCGTTTTATGTGTATGTGAAATGTACTTGAAAGTGCATTTTCGCGGGGTCAATAACCACAAATGCGAAGCGCTCCATCATTTGAAATGCGATAATAAGAAACTTGATTAAAACAAATGATTAGAGAGTATATTTATGAAAATTAAGGTGTGCGTAAGAACGGAAATTGGGAAGTTGGTAAACAATTATGATGAGTTTTAGTCACGAATCGACTGTTATGGACATTTCAAGATGTGATTATAAACAAAATTTCCGATACTTGGGAAATCCGTAATCTTATGTCCGTAACTACACAGTGCACTGAGTGTGAATGGAAATCGATTTCTTTATAGATGCTACCCGAAACCGTGTGCATTTTCAGATATAATCCCAACTGGATTTCAGCTTCAGCCCTTAGAAAAACGGATTATCTATGAACAAACCTATCTGATCAACATGGTATGAAACTGAAATTTTGTCATCAACACTCTGTCAATTTCCGATATAATTCCGATTAAAATTTCTTCCGGAATATGTTGTAAGATACACTAACTGCTATGTATTGCCTGCTTTTCTCCTTCTATGCAAGCATGCATGCTTTTCAATACATGACAGTACATGACAAGTATATTTACAGACGTGAAAATCGAAGAATGCTCTTCAAAAAAATTAAGTACAGGCTTTGCAGTTAAGATCATTACTATTACATAATATCACAGGAAAACTATAGCAGATGATTACGTTTAACATGTATTTGCATTTACCAAAGCAAGGACGAAGAAGCATCCTTGTGGCCTGGAACGAAATCTTTCGTTTGGTTTCTTTGCTAAAAAATGTATAAACCCTGCATGCACCTCACTTTCGTACCACGGCAATTTGAAAAAGAAGTGCCTACCATTGTTTCACTTGCAGAGATTGTGAACGCATCCGAAATAAAGGGTAAATGGAGTGTAGAATGGCTTTGTATTCTGAGAGTGTCATTGAATCTACGTGGGAGAAATTTCCCATAAAAGGATTCCAAACTAAAAGACAAAATTATATTTCTATTGTTGATATGTTCTTAGCCTTATAACTTGCCGATATTTCTTTCAAGATACTTTGTTCCCGAGGTAGAATAGAGGTAGTTGTTTAAGACTCCAACTTCGGTTGTCAATATTTCGCACACATGTGAATCCAAACTGACCTCCCTCTTATTGCAAATCAGGACTCAAAAGCATTGTGTATACTATTATACTTTTTATACCTTAAAGGATAAACCTGGTCAAATAATTGTGGATGTTAGGATGATTTGGTTAGCTCAACGTAAAAGTGGGTAATATTTTTATAACATTATCTGCCTTAATGTCCGGATGGCTCAGTGGTTAGAGCGCTTGGCCGTCGTATGGAAGGTTTCGGTTCAAATTTCACTGGTGACAGTGACGAGCGCTATGTTGACCAAATTGTCTTCTATAGGGTACTGTAATCCTGTAGTGTACCGTTACTGTCTTGAATCAGGTGCTCTAACACAAGGCCCTGATTAAATTGAGTTGTTGTACCAACGATTATTATTATCTGTCTGATAACGCGCATAGATATTCCATTTAGCGTAACAGGCTCGCTTCCCTCTTTTTTGCTTAAAAACTTAGCACCCTACGTAGTGATTGCGTAGGCTATGAACAAGTTAAAATTGTAATAAAAAATAAAATGGGTTTTAGTTTTGATTCAAAGGACAATTGAATTACTGGCGGTCACTGAGGTTAAGTAACCAGCGATAAGCTGTCTTCTCTTTGAAACAATTTTAATTTCTTCCTGTTAGTATTAGTACAACCTATAAATAGCAGGTAAACATAAGCGAATTAAGTATTTATTCAATTGAAGTATCACCACATCATTAAAAGTGAAAAACTACATTCGTCTTTGAAATCAGTGTATTCTTCCTCCATCAACCTCAGCACCAATTCAAATTCATTCGCACTGATTCCCTCAGTGCAGGGCTACTTTGAATATCCCATTTACCTCTATTCTTTTCGGTAACACTGACCAGCTAAACAATTTCGCCACTATAGGCCTTGGGAGTTTGTTGAAAATATCACAAAACTCTTCTATGAATTTGATTCATTACTTCATTTCTCCCTTAATGAGCTCTTTATTTGCCTTGGAATTCGTACATCAGTACGTGTGGCTCCTACATATGTACTCGTATATATGATAGAAAAACGAGCCTAACGAAGCATTTTGTATGGAATTGATTTTTGGTGCAAAATTCGAAAAAGTCGAAAGAGATAGATTTCTCTTTATCTATGAATTAAATGTTCAGCAAGTGAAAAATGTTTAATAAAATTTGTTTTCTATCACTGAAACTGATTTCACCTTCTCAATCTTAGCCCAAATTAAACGTTTTAATATTAATTCGCTGAGAAGCATTGCCGATCTACCTGCCTAACTGTTTCTTCTACTCCTTTCTAAACGAATAAAGGGCAAACTGTTTGTACCACCGCAAGAAATAAAATTTAAAGTAAAGTTTTATGAACAATATTCATTCACACCACCCATTTCCAATTTATTGAATGTTAGTTGTATCGCTATTTGAAACATCATCCCCATTCTGAAAAAATAACGAAACAGGACAATTAACAAATCTACAACTTGATTATCAAAAGAATAGTATACTTCAGCATGTCCATGTCCTTCCTTTAATAAGCTTCTACCGTTTTTATTTTCGAGATGTCACAATCTCGGCAGATAGTGGACTTTACGTAATAAGCAGTTAGGTTTGAACCATCCTCCCTGCTTAAAATGAATAGGGAGGTTTTGGTGATGATGTCAAAAACCCTCGTAACATCCTGCACATTTGCGGAGTGGTATACTTCTGTATGATTTAAACCAGACTGTCCGGATAATGCAGAACATCTAGGGAAGCTATAAGAGATTTATATACAATGCCTGTAGCCGGCAATATTATGGACCCTAAAATCACCCTTTCGAGACGCCAAATTTCTTTGACTTTCCGAGCGAGTGATTTATAGTTGTTCCTCTTCTTTCTAATTATTTCACAAATAGGACGGTCAGACGTCTCTAACGCCAATCTACACATTCTGCACTAGCTATTGCCCACCCGTTCCTTCCTAAATAACGTACATAGATTTCTCCTTCTCAGCCAATAGCTCCTCAACACATAGCTTGTTCTACAAATGGTTACCAGAGGCGTCCTTTAACTTCCATTCATGGATCCGTTCTTTTTCTGACCGGGTGCGCAATCTGCAATACATACAGCCGCGTGCAAGGCACTCGCTTGCTCTTTGCTATAAAAATAAGCCCGTAACAGGTCGACTTTGCAATGATGTTGTGTACCGCAACGTTAACGATGTCCCTGGTTCATTTGCTCCAAGGCAAAATGTAGGTGAAGCATTTAGAAGTTTCGCAGATGCATGTGCCACTTAAAGAATAGCGAACTCATTCAGTGCGCTTATTTTTTTCCTTCCCGAGAGAGGTGATTTTACTACCAGCTTCATACTTCTCAGAAATTAGGACAGCGGAGCATCCTTCAGATCACCGAATTGAATACGGATTCTTTGCAGAGTTATAGGTTGGATGTGGAGGTCACCAATACTATATCCAAAAAGCGGCTCGTAATAACCTTTGCGGATGACCTAGAGTCCACACTTGTCCAGACCAAATTTCTTTCGAATAACGCGGCTGAAATTATTTACTATGCGCAAAAGACTTCTAAGGTCATACCAGTGTTGATGTCATCTAAAAATATGAAGTGTGTCAGTTCCCACTTAGCCTCAAGGGCATATTTGATTGCAAAACCATTTTCTCTAGCATTCTTCAGTAGCCATGAAAAGGGTTTAGAAACAATACAAAAATGCCTTTCCGTATGTGGATGAGCGCTAAGATATTGGTAGCCTCAGAGGAAAGCACTAACAAGGTGATATGCCGTCCTTGCATGATTATTGTAAAAAACATGGCGAACTTTTTGCACTTGAAGCTCTCTCCCTATTCTAAGGCAGGGCTTTTCAGTTCTTCGAGCTGCTCATGGCCCATCGAACCTCCTCTTCCGCAAAATTCATGACTGGAATAGTGCTATGACGGGTGGTTTCGATAATAACCCACCCGGCCAGCTGGGCGGGTAATCCTGAAATTCCACCGCAATATTCCTTTGTTTCCGTTTCCATGTCTTCCGGCATTCAAACCGATAACACGACAATGAACCATTTCACCGTCTAACCTGACGAGTAAAATAGCGCTGCGAGTAATAAAGCGGTACTGGCCTGCAATTTGCTGCATAGTCACGTGCGTATATTGCTGGAAATGCTCGATATATTTTTGCTACAACAAGGGGCGGAAAGATGTTATACTTGCCCCCTTGGTTGTGACTTCGTAGTAAAAACAGAGCTTACGCGGACCTGTGGACTGTGGAAAATATGGTAATCAGCACTTACCAGCAGAGCCCCCTTAATTGTGGGATCATTGTACCTATCATATACAAAATGAACAATCCAATCGGTTTAGAGAAGTCGAATAAGCACAACTAAGCATATCATCCCTACATGGTACACGTGCATAATAAATAAATTAGTCCCCCTTGTCATCACATGCTAACCCTAATTATAATACTTTGTATCTGACTTTCTTTTTGATGCTAATTTGAATTTGCAATTTTCATTGATTCATTGTTTTGCGAAAATTGTGGAGTAAATGCGTGGGTGATGCGTTTGTTAATTATTTTTAAAACTAGATACCAAATGAGCGATATAAGTGACAATGACACAAATAAACACCTCTAGACATGGTAAAATGCCTTCCAAGAAAATCAAAAGCTTACTTAGTATAATACAAACTGGGAAAATAATTATTCCTGGTTAAGACAAGTGCAAAAAACCTTTTGTGCTCAAAGTAGTGATGTAAAACATCATGCATTTACTAAATTTCACATTGCTATAAATAGAGTGGAGGATTCGAGGAACTTATCCATTCATTAAATTCCTGAGACATCTGCTTTGAAGACACAGCGCAAGAAGGAAGCGCTCTAGGTTGTACTATCTTCATAGTTCGGATAAGGATTCCTAGACTCAAATTTAAATCGCCTATCTATCTATTACTCGAGGAATCTGTTAATGTTTTCTTTCTCTTCCTAATTCAGTGGTAATTTCGCGAAAGAGTTAGTGCTTCCAAAATGGATACAGAAAAGTTGTGCGAAAAATCCGCAGCGCTTCGTAGCCCCTTACTGTTCTTTTCCTACCAATGCAAAATGATTTTATATTGGTTTCATTCATACTTTACAGTATCTCATTTCATTCATACTTTAGTATCTCAATAAAAACAAATTTTGTAACGATATACCGCAATTTCTCAAAACCACTAGGTGGTGACCCCCGCACTTTCAGTACTTTGACGGTTTTCAAAGGAATTGACTGACAGACAAATAAAAAAAATAATTTTAATAAAGTTTGATGGCCATCTTAAGGTATTACGTCGTATAACCTGTAATGAGCATACTTGGGTAGGATGATCAGAGCGAACAACCTAAGTGGCCGACAACGACCTAGAGGGCAAAGCTATCCCACAAAGTTAAAAAAAATTTGGCGAAATCGACCATGAAAGTCCGCCCGCATAGATTGAAGCTCCCACAAAGTGCTCGGCCGACAGGTTCTTGCATGTCTCTGTTCTAGGCAGGCTCGGGAATGTGGGGCGGGGGTCCTTTGAGCGCTTTGATCCCTCATGCTACATTACTACAAAATTAACGTGTCTATTTCGATGCGTGGGTCCGCACCGGATTTCAAAATAGACAGTACAAGCAATTCGCGCAGCCTAACGAATAACAACCAGAACGCGAGTTAAAATTGAAAAACAAAAAAACGGCTCGACCACGCGCGTGGAGCCGTAAGTCTCCGGACGAGAGTGCCACGATCAAGGGGGGAAGATCCACGACGGATCACAATCCCGATTATTGCCTCTTCCGCCTCAGAACGTGAATGAGGCACGGTCCCTGAGGTTCCCACCCTTCCTTGACATCCTTAGGCCATTCCGTCTTTTAGAGCATGTCCCTTAAAAAGAGGTTCTGTGAGAATAAGGAGGAAGAGAGAGGGGGGAAGTCCTCAAACCACTCAAACTTTAGTTCAAATTATTCATTCTGTATTCCTCACTGCACTTCAAGTATATATATAAAAACAAAATAGGCAGAAATTTAAAATTTGAAAAAAAAGAAAATAATAATATATGCCAAATTTCTATGCTATAAAAGAAAATATAAGAAAAGGCAGAAAAAGAATAATAATAAAGAATAATAAAAGAGTAAAACAAAAAAGATGCAATGAAAACTTACTACAGAATCACTCCGAGCTCGGCGTGTGAACGACGGGCAAATGGTGTTTCTTTTGATGCTGGCTATTCCCGGAATATTTATTTCTGGAATGGAGTAACCACCGACGCACCTACTAATTGGCCCCAGGAGCGCGCGCTATCAACTCCAATATACAGTTAATTGTTAACGCGCCGGGCTCGCTATAGTTCTTAGACAGTGAGACATTGCAGGAAAATGGCACTAATGGACTTGGCGACAAGTAACTAGAATTGCATCAATATCCACCACGAATTCCTTCACAGTTGGTGGAAACACCTCAAGAGCACTCAAAAAATCACACTAACTCGCACTACGCTACCGTCTTTGCTTCCTCCTCCATCTTCGCTTTTCTCGTGTTTTTTTTATAAACACCTAGCGAAACATTCAACTTTGCTCGAGACGTTCAATTTGTTCACGCAAACCTTCCGAAACTTCCTAACATTTGCCCAAAGTTGGCAACCACAGCACCAGCATTTCCAACAGTAGGGGTGTCTGATTTCCGACTTTCAGAGTATATTGTACAACGCAGCTGGTAAAAAAGTCGGGAAACCGGAAACTGGGCGCTTCAGTTATGAATGGTTTTGTTTGCTTCTTGTGTGAGTATATTTGAGAGTAGTAACTATCCCATTTGTATGTAGCCCGTTAAGAATATGCATTTAGCATGTTAGATTTAGTACTTCGGGTTGTAAATTTACACGGTAAAGACAATTTTCAGCTACTGTGACTTTGTTACTAATAGTATGATTTTGGTCAAACTTGAAGATAATATGCTTCATATTATGTTTTATACTACTACCAACTTTTATAACTCTGAGATAAACTTAAGGGGGGTTTTACTCAATTTCCCAAAAGTATGGTAATATACTATTATTAACTTAATTTGAACGGATATCGATATGGAGAGTATTTTGAGGCCTGGGCACCATATAGAGGCAGCTTCATTATCTTTTCAGATTTTTGGGTTGGGTAGTTTCTGAGAATGGGTCCGTTAAAAAAATCATCATTTTCCACCCCTCCCACCGGGTTCGAAAAGTACTAATCGAGACCTTTCATTTGATACCCCACATGATAATATTCGGTGAAAAAAATGTTTACACCCCCCTTTTACGTGTATAGAGACCCCCTCTAAATCTCAACGTAGGAGGATATCACTCACTGCATGTCTGTGGGTCCACACTTCCCAACTTCTCACCAAATTTCGTGCTAATCAGTATAGCCGTTTCTGAGAAAAGTGTTTGTGACAGACAGACAGACAGATTGACGGACAGACAGGCAGACAGGCAGACAGACATTGAACCGATTTTAATAAGGTTTTGTTTTGCAAACAAAACCTTAAAAATATCCTCTCGTTGAATTCACCAACTGTAAGTCAATGTTGTTCGTAGAAGTTATCCAATCTTTCTACCGATTTCCAAATTGTCCGTTTCAAATTAGCAATTCCCAAACAATCACCCGAAACTATCTTACAAAGCTGATGTATTACATCATGAACTTTAAGGGTCGACAATCCCACTGTTCTTTTCCACGCGCCGGCTTTCTTTCTAATTTTCATATTTTGTTTGGAAAAAAAAAGAAATTGAACCGAATCGGTGCAGATTTACGTCATTCGCTGCCGCACACATAAGGCTTTTTCCTTCAACACTTGTCTCCAAATATTCGACTCCAGTAATTTTTCATGACATGAACGTATCGTGCCTTCAAAAAATCTCCTTTCGCGACTACTGTCCACGACTTCACTCCCCAGTCCAGCGGTACTTTCCTCGCCACCGCGCAGCTGTTCTTCCCGAAAACGTCTCTGCAGCCGCTACTTGCATTGAACTCTCTGGAGGGCATGGTGCAGCAACATGCGCATGCGCGACAAATCAATTCAATTCTTGATCAATTCGCCCGAATGCATTCAATAATGTGCAATCTGCGGCGAACATTATGGTCGGTGCACATTATGAAATACATTCTTTGGGCAAATTAATTCAGAAAGGGAAGAATGAAATTCTGCTCCCGTCGCGAAGCCGCGGTCACTACAAACCCCGCAATGGAGTTGTCGCCATTCTTAATGAGGACTTTTCACCAAGATCGATCAAGATCTTCATTAGCGATTATCTTAGCCGAGAACGCCGTCATGGTACGTCGCAAAAATGAACCGCACGCACTCTCGATAGAAGCTCAACAACTGTTTATTGTAACAAGCAGATATGAGTATACCCTTCCTTTGAAAATTATTTCAGCTTTGCTTTCAATTTTGTCAAACGAGACAAAGCGAAAGAGCTTGATGGTTTCTCCTTGAACTGCTTCTCACTATCATTGCTATATTTTTCCTACTTCCTACTTCAATTTACATATCTCAAAATCTGGCTAAATAAAAGTTATTTTCTGTGAATGGAAGAATGAGATAATTACTAAAGTCTTGGAAAAGAGCATCCATTTTGAATACTTTGATTGACAGGGTATTTATACCTCTTGGCTATGGCAATCACCGTTCTGGATGTAGGTTAAAGCGTTAAATGTGCAAAATTCTCCATTATTTTTGTCTCCCCTTTGTTTTCTCTCCATATCTCCAGAAATCCTCTATCTACGATTCCAGTGTTCTTCAAAGAAAAATCTAGTCTAGTCTATTCTACTTCAAAAGCGGTGGTAATTTAACCTATTCTTCATATCTGCTACATTTTTAAAGTATTATTTTCAAAATAGAAAAAGCAGACCTTTGGGGAGACAGTATGCAATCTAGTGAAGCCGTAAGTGATTTAGGTATAATACCTGTAGCTGACAATATTGTGGGAACTACAACCACTTTCTCGAGATGCAGTGGCCCACAGTTCATCTTCTTCTCCACGTATTTCCATTCAATGTTGCTATTATGGGGGATTGCAACATAAATATACGCAGAGGTACCCATCTTATCAACAAACAGCGCATCAGGCTTATTGGGTGGTATGTGGCGATCAGTTAGAACTTCCCGGTTCCAATACATGCAGTATGCAGAACTATCAAGCACGGCCTGTGGCTCATACCGGTAAACCGGAAATGATCAGCCCATGCTTCTATGCAAAATTCTGATGGACCACTTTATATACTGCATTGCGACTGATCGTGTTTTGCATCGGTGTTACTACAGTGCCATCAGAAATAAGATGTTTCAAAGTCCCAAACGCCATACCACACATCATGCACCGGTCGTTTTCCGCTCTTTGAATATGACCTTTTTATAAAGTCAGGTGACACACCATCCTGAGTGATACACATAAATCCATTCGTCTTATCAAAGAGTCCTGCAGCACACAGCCTGTTTGACAAATGCAAATCGACAAATGGCTGCCAGAGGTAATTCACATGTTCACCGTACATTGCCTTCGACTCGATCCGCTCCTGATCTGGCTTCACCCCGCTCAGAAGATTCAAAGATATCATAAATCCTTCAAGTTAAGTGATCCGCTCGATCCGCTCGATCCGCTCTTGATCTGGCTTCACTAGGAACCGCTCTTCATCTGCCTTCATCGATCCGCTCTTGATCTGCCTTTACCCCACTCAGAGGATTCAAAGATCAATCCTTCAAGTTAAGTGGAATCAGTGCGCAATCTGCCCTACAAACAGCCGCATGCAAAGGACTCGCGTGCTCTCATTTTGCTGTAAAAATAAGCACATAATCGAATGGCGATGATGTTGTGCTGCCACATCAACCACACTCCTGCCTCCGATGTCACGAGGAAAATTCACCCGCTCCACGGCAGAATTTGGCGATGCATTCGGAATTTGGACATAATAGTCCGTATCCGCCATTGGACGTTTTCCAGATCGGTCTTCGTCCACGGCAAGATTGCGAATGGATATGCCAGCGAACGATTGTCAAATATGTTCATTGCACTTATATTATTTCTCCCTGAGAGATGCGATTTCAATACCAGGTTCACCCATCGCAGGAGCAGCATAGTTCCGATCAACAACTCGAGCTTAGGTTCCTTGCAGAATTCCATGGGACTTGTAGAAGTCTGTCCTGGAAATAGTTTGGATGTAGATGTCACCAATGCTATATTCTGCATGTGTGCTCGTAATGGGTTTTGCGACATTTGTCTAATCCATCCCAATTCCATCCGAATATAACGGCTGAACATGTCTCCTACTCGCAATAGACTTCTAAGGTGGTTATCAGTACCAGCATACAACTTGATATCATCTAAGTACATCAAGCGGGTCAGCGCATAGGTCATATTTTATTGTTGAACCATGCCCTCTAGCAGTAGCTATGAAAGGGCGTTCAATGCCAAATTAGACTCAAGGGGACTCAACGAGTCCTTATTCTATTTTTTATTATTATTTACGTATTTCATTAGATTTTCTATGATAGGGAAAAATATATTGGAATTCAGTCAATAATTTCGACGTTCACATTAGCTGTCAGACAGAAGTATTTTCTGTCTTTCATTATCGAATAATTAATTGATTAATTGATTTTGCCATAAAAGCGGAATGGATAAAAGTCATTTAATTTGAAAAAATTAAAATATTAAATAATAAAAAATTAAAATAAAAAATTAAAAAATAATTACCCAAATGAAAATAAATACATTTGAAAACAATGCACATTTGGGCACAATAAACAATGGCAAAAATTTAATTTCTGGATGGTACTAAATAAGTCGGAGGAAATAAATTTCCAGTATTTCAAAAACACATGAGGATGGACGATTCCGTAGCCTACACAGTGACGAAAGATATGAGCGATACCATGACCGTCCGGTTGTGGATAAAATCCGGCTGAATAGGTTACGGTGGGCGGGTCACTTAATCCGTATGGAGGAGGATGATCCCACCCGGAAAATCTATAAGGGCAATATCTATGGTAGAAAAAGAAGACGAGGCAGACCCTGCCTAAGATGGAGCGATGGCGTAGGCCAGGATGCCAGACAGCTTTTAGGGATATCGAATTGGTGTACCTCGGCGCAAAACCGGGGTGTCTGGAGTTCCTTATTAAGGCAGGCCTAGACCGGATACCGGTTGTTGCGCCGTTGATGATGATTTCAAAAACATAAACAACAAAGAAAGGATGAGTGCAATGCTTCAGGAAAAATGAAGTCATATTGAAATCTTCGAAGTTGCGGAGGAAAACAGAGAAAAGAATTACATTTCATACTTAAATATTCTATGGCCAGGAGAGCGTTGGATAATCCATGAGATTGGGAGCTTTCAAATATGTATCCCCTTTAGGGGATACGGCCAGCCATATCTATATAGGAATATATAAAGTAAGGCTCTAGAGCATACGAGACATTAGCAAAATTTATCCCAAAGCGGAATACATGAGTAATATGCTCACTTCACATAGCATAAAAAATAAACATAAGAAGTCAACATTACCCATCTATAGCTTAAGAAAAAATGTCAGTCCTTTTAATTTCAATTCCGACCGTTTACTGAAGTCGAACAACATCAAGATTGTACTTAAATCTAAACTGAGAGAATAGCAGATAACTCCCACCTGTTGCCAGGAACACAACCAAGGCTGGTTATCATGTACTTTGTTTTCGAAAATATAATAATCTGATTGTACGAACGCAACCCTTGTTTTCCATTCAAGACAGATTGGCTGTTTAAAATATCGTGAAATTCATGAATTTCATTAGTCAATGATCTTCTTAACCTTCGTATTAACCTTAACGGTTATAATGTTATTCTGTAGAAATAAATTCCATTTTTAGGTAAATCAAGTCAACGCAGCTTAAACTCGTACTTTGTAGTGGCAATGGACATGCATAATATGTATAACGAAATATGTGCGCACTAAAGTGAATAAATTTACTGAGAAGGAAGATTAAAAACAGAATAATAAATATCTTCCAACCTTGAATTGGAGCATGACAATAATGAGGAAAATACAACGTCATTTAAGATATACATATTAGGAAAATTTCGAAATATTTAAGATAATTCAGATAGTATTTTTTTTGGAGAGTGGGCGGGCTAGCGACCACTGCTTTAAACTCCCCGCGTTAAAAATATTCATGCTTTTTCGGGTAGAAATAATGGATTCAACTGTTCAACTGATATATCCGTTAAGAAAAAGAATTGTGAATTATTAATTATTATTTTCTAAAGTTGGAGCTCTAACAACACCCATGAGATTAGCGAGAAAGTATCTCAATTTTATACATTGGAACGTGGAGAGCTTGAGGGAAAATTTGAGGAGAGAATGTTTTCAAACATTACAGCGTTAAGTATGGCGATAGTCAACCTGTCTTGTTGAAAACTAAGACTTTGCGGAGACTTTCGGTCTAGGCGTCATAACTGGATGTATCCAACCTAGCCCAGTTAAGTAAAGCTGTGCCATGGTTTCTGTAGGATAAATCAGCAGATGACAAATAAACGTCCATGATATAAACGATTTATTTAAAAGATGACTGACAAATATTTTCTTAAAGCGCACAATGCTGCTTCAACTGATCATATCACTTTCCACTAAAGGCAGTATAAAGTAAACCAAATCTGACCAAAGTTATCCTAGATACGTATTCAACTAGAAATATCTTGATAAATTTCTAGCAAGAAGTTTAAGTAAAATTGAGGATAGGGATAACCTTACCGGGATTTTAACAAATCTCGTCACCCACACTAACTTTCTGGAATATATAATAAATTCTGACTGAGCTAATTAACGCTTTGTTAAAGGGAAAAAGTTGACAAATCGATTTTTAATTTCTTTTTTGCTGATATTACCACTAATTTTCAGAAAATTTAACGTTACTATGGGCAAAACTTTTTGAGTTGTAGACAATTGAATCTCCTGGCACTCGGACCCCTTGACCGTCATTAAGAAGATGAGAATCGCGTATGGAACGCAGAACGCAAACCCAGACTGCTACTCCAGACGAGAGAATTCGTTGTTGGGTGAAGTAAAATAATGTTTTTCTGGGGAGTTGCTTTATGAAGTTAAAATCGACAAAATTGTTCTCCCATGTTATTCGTGTATCAAACTTTATTCTATTCATCAGCTTGCGGATAAAATCCGGCTCAATAGGTTACGGTGCGCGGGTCACCTAATTCGTATGGATGAGGTTGATCCAACTCGGAAAGTCTGTAAGGGCAGTATCTATGGTAGAAAAAGAAGACGAGGCAGACCCTGCCTGAGATCGAGCGATGGTGTAGGTCAGGACGCCAGACAGCTTTTAGGGATATCGAATTGGTGGATCTCGGTGCAAAATTGGGATGTCTGGAGTTCCTTATTAAGGCAGGCATATACCGGATACCGGTTGTTGCGCCGTTGATGACGATGATGATCATTTAGTCGCATTTTTCTCTAAACTTTTATTAAACCCGTAGACAAAATTTCTCGAAACCATCTAGACCGATTTCGCTTAAACTTTGCAACTTACTTTTTTAATTATAGATTCGATATCAAAAATTTAGTTTTTTTTAAAAACGTCATCGCAAAAAAACTCTGTAGCCGCTATTTTCTACGGCTTTTTATCAGAATTTTAATTTACTTCATAGTCTGGCTGGATAAAAATCCCAAAATACGCTTATTTATTAGTTTGCTGCCGTGGTCCAACCCCTTAATGTAGCTGTGTGTTATTGTGAAGAATTGCTTTTAATTTTTCAAGACATTTTCCTCACAGCCATAATAAATCAAAATTGCCTATCAGTGTAGAACGAATGAATCTCTACCTAGAAAGATAGATTCAGCTAAATAAAAAAGGGGAATAATCCCGTTAATATGGTTTTATTACTAAATAGAGAGGTTGGTAATATTAAGGGGCTAAAGTAGATCCTATGACACAAGCAGAAAAGAAAACTCTTTTTCTCTTTTATTTTAGAAATAAACAAAAATTAAATGACCCAAAAATGAAAGGATGCTTATTAATTACCCTCGACTCAACTCGTAAAATTCATATATGAGAAAGCGCGGGCTCAACCTTGAAATTGTATGTACAACCTAGTCAAATTGCGCATCCAGCATTTAAGAAAGAATGCAATGTTCCTCGCCGTAGTGCAACGACAGAATAGCGAAAATCCTAGCTTAGAATCAGAGAGCAGCTTGACGATTAACTACCGACCGACTGTCTCTGTATTTCTCTTAGTATTCCACAGTATTCTCTCATCTCGACGAAGAAAAAAGAATAAAAAAATATTTTCAAATTATCGAATGAAACGATTATCATTTTATATAAAGGTAGGGAAAGGAACTTCACATAATGTCAGAGGGCAATACCTTTTAGCTTATAGCCGCAATGGTCCATAATTCCAGAGGTTTTTGGAAGGCAATCACCTAGGAGCGGGTGTGTCCCAAGCTTTTTCAAGTATGCCAGGAAAAGAAAGTTTGGAAGACTCTACTCTAAAAGGTGGGATGGAAATGAAGCATAGGAATATTTTCCCCATGAGGAAAAGCATACAACTCAAAAAGTCAAGTACGCGTGAAACCTAGCCGAGAACAAAATTGAGAAACTGACGTTACTATCCAGTAAACCAAAAATTTAGTTTTGGCACAACGTCGGCTACCTTCCACGGGTTCACTGTTGTAAATATCTGCCCCACGCTGGGCACCATTTCCAATCATTGTAAATGTTGATAGTGGTCAAAATAACTCTTCGAGTTGACTATGGTTAACATGAGGGTACTACTATTCCCAAAACAGAAAACAAATATAAAAATCCACTATCGATTGATATTACTTTCTACTAATAAAAACAGAAGAAATGGTGGGCATGCACGGTCACCCTTCACTAGTTCTTCTGTTTTTGGGTTGGCTTTGTCCTCGTGGTGTACCATAGTCATCTTGAATTATCTACCCCTACACAGACTCCCCTGTAAGTTCACTAATAATAGATTTTTTGCTGAATCGTGGATTTCAAAAAACAGTTTTCGGGAGCTGTGTCGGAAAGGCACATTCTTTCCGATTCTTCTTTATAAGACTAGGGTGCATGACAAAACTTTTGGCTCTACTGCACTCATGAATGACTTTGTCAGGCATGCCTGGGATTTTGATATTCCTCATCCCGCAGTAGAAGATAAAGAACATTTACTGTATAACTTCAATTATTCTCGAAGGCTTGAAGAAATTTCATGAAAATTTGCTGGGAAACTGACAAGCCATATCAATACGCGTGAAATCACTTCCTCTGTTCCCCCTTGTGTCCTATTCATTTCAAGGTGGCAACCATCATAGTTAACAAAAACTAGCTCTTGTCGGGGGCACCTACCTTCGGAAAATTTAAAACTGAGTTTACCAAGGCTATACAAAATCAAATACCTACCTCTGCGAGCAATCACATATATCATTCCGTTTTGATGCAAACATGTAGACGCTAAGTAAAGGTTGCCATATTTTCGTACCAAGTTGGACTATGAATTCGACGATTATTGTATGCCTCTTGTTCACATATTTTGTGGAATAAAGACCATCTACGAACTTTCTTTTTGGTATTGTTATTTTCTGCTGTTGATTGTTAATAAGACCGTGCTTCACACTTATTACTATGCAAGTATTCATCACATAACAGGGGGCAGCGTAAAGACGAACACCGACATGTATTCGATAAACGAGTCGGGAAACCGGAAGCTGGACGCTTCAAGTACGAAAGGTTTCGTGTATTTCTTAGTGCGTAGCACGTAATATATGCATATATTATGTGAAAATATATCCACTTTAGGATGATAATTAATAGTCTTAAATTTGCAAAGAAGCGACAATTTTGACGTATTATAACTTTGTTAGTAATAGTGCACTTTCCACTAAACTTGGTGAGATCATACTTTATATTATACCCTATATTGTTGCGTGGTGCTAGCAGGAACTTAAAGGGGGTTTTGCAGCCAATTACTAACAATTATAGTAATATTCTATTATTAACTTTAATTATACAGATATCAGTATGGAAAGTATTTCGGAGCTCAGGCACCATATAGTGCCAGCCTCCTGATATTTTTTCAGATTTTTCGGTTCGGAAAAATATCTTTATCCGATTGATAAGAAGGAGAGAACAGTATTCAAAGGGTCTCGTGCTAACAGAATAAAATAATTATGAGTCGCTTTAACTTGCACAACTAAAATGAAAATCAATTAAGTCGAAACACCGGAA
Organism: Hermetia illucens; assembly: GCF_905115235.1. Classification (NCBI taxonomy): domain Eukaryota; kingdom Metazoa; phylum Arthropoda; class Insecta; order Diptera; family Stratiomyidae; genus Hermetia; species Hermetia illucens. The sequence goes on along the minus strand of NC_051849.1, from coordinate 89,629,093 downwards.
TCTCGCGCTTCGGGTATAAAGGTTTTGTAAGAAACTTTTTCTATCCATATATAGCTACCAATCCAACATATTCCTTCATATTTTTCCAAACTATAAGACGTATGTACCTATTACAGAAATAGATATTATGCTTATCTTAAACAAACAAACTGCCTATTTCCGAATACTGTACATATACATGCACGTATATAAATTGATCGTCCCCATATTTCCGATTTACCTCGTGCACAAAAGTATACATATGTACATATATAGTACGTATATTAAATACGACTGGTTTGATGTACACTATATCTATCTGAATTAGACACTACCAGCTAACTTCATTAGCATACATATACTATATACGAACAGACATACATGTCTGTTGGAGCAATTGATATGCAATACAAATGACTAAAAAACTAAAACAAAATAATTCTTTGCGACCCCATTCATAAGAACTCATTTCGTGTGGTGTTAACGAATTGATGATGACATCATTCACGTTCTAGAATGCACGAAATTCGCTAAAATGGCAATGTTTCACCCCCTATAACTTTCTTAATAATAATTGGATTTTCTCTTAACTTGACCAAATTGTGCACTATGTCGTCCTTTACATAAATTCATGTAATGTAATTCTAGCATGAACCTAAGGGGGGTTTCCGTCTAAATTTCTAAAATAGGCTAATATACTATTATTAACTTTATTTATGCAAATATCGGAACCGGATGTATTTTGAGGCTTAGATTTTTTTAGAGATGCGCTACTGTGATTTTATTCGGATTTTTCGGTTAGATAGTTTCTGAGAACGCGACCTGTTACATTTTTTGGTGGTCATGTTTTGAGCCCTCACTCCCCTATATTTCACCAAATATCAAATATGGAACCAGTTTCGAAAGGTAATAACTGAGTCCTGTCATTTAATACCCTACATGGCCTGGGAAAGAAACTGTTGCACCCTCCAATCACACGTATGAGGAGCCCCCTTAAACTTAACACAAAACGGCACCACTTGCTGCAGGTAATGGGAAGAACAGAACACACTTTTACCAATTTTCGTGACAATCGGTCTAGCCGTTTCCGAATAAATTGGGTGTGACAGACAGGCGGATAGACAGACAGACAGACGGCGATACAGACACCGAATCGATTATAGTAAGTCTTTGTCTCACACAAAACCTTAAAAACAGATCCAATATGTGAGGGAATTCCTGCTGAAAATTGTATTTTAATTAGATATTTTATATGTATTATAACCATTTCAAATTCTCTTGCCAGCTCTTGGAGCAATATATTCAACAACTGATGTGTCTAACCTTGAGAAAAATTGCAGCAAATTGAATGAAAGAAAATCAGCTCCATATTTACTTTCAGTCAATTTTCGCTGTATTAGAACGGGAAACACTCGCATGAAATATGAAACATAATCTCTTAATATATTCTTATAAAATATTATTCATTACTGGAGTATCTAGTATAGCACAAATTATTGAAAAGGAGCGTCAATTCTAAAATGCCATCAAATAAGCAACTGTTAACGACTAGTTGGTTTTCAGACTCCCTATCTTATTAAACATGTCGTACAGCAATATCCCATATATGAGTAAGCTCTCTTTTGCGTATAACTTATAAAGATAATGGTAACGTAATTGCTGTTGTTTTAAATAGATATGTATACAGCGCTTATATGGTGTATAGTGTTCAACTTTTAATGATAATAATAGCTTCCAATGTAACCTTGGCGATAATGATTACAACTCACTACGTATCTACTATGTTGGCGACCATATTATTCTAAAACTTTACCTGGATAGACTTGTGTCCCTTGAAGCGTAATTGACCTCCTCACTGGGGTGTACCCACTTTTTTCTTCAATCATTCAATGGTCGCTTTCTGGAAACTTCCCATTAAACCGTTCGACTGGATGGAGGGAGGTCATTCTGAAAGTTTAACGATGAGCAAAGTCTGCCGGATATTTTCTAATTTACAATGTTCAAATTAAAAAACTTTAGAGTATGTTCTCGCTCGTCCGGAAGGACTTCATCGAAAATTCATCTTCTCATTACTTACCCCTTCATTACAAAGTCATTTGACTTATAAATATTCATATAAAAGGAATGATATGATTACTTAGTAGCATAATTTTCCAAATCATTAACTCCTGCCCATCTTGATTTTCGTTAATAACCCACTCCTTGCCAGCTACTTCCTTATTCCTTGACGAAGTATGTATGAATAGGCGAAGGCGTCTTTTGAAAATAAAAACTGTTTTTCTTCTCCATAATATCAACTACGCCAGTCTTCAGGATACGGAAGAGTTAATTACAGACCAGTGAAATTCAACACAACCATAGAAGTTAGCTCAGGAAAATTTTTGTTTAGATTCTCCTCTTCGAAATCAGATGAAGCGAAATGACCTTGTCAATTTTGAATGAACTTTCATCAAGTTTGGCTTTTGGCTGGAGTGAAAAGTTTGGGTTGTTTTTTTTTGTCCTTTAGAAGTAAATGAAAACTGCCGAAATTTCGTAATTTGAATAATACATGGACGAGACTTTTAAATCTAGTTCTTGGCCGTACTTTACATTGCATATAAAGGAGAGATTTCGAAATATAGTTTCCTTAATTATGTAAAATACAAAGTTGATGCAATGGCGACGATTGCAGAAAATGTTCATTGCATTCACTACCAATTTTTTTGTTCGGGTTGAGCTGTCTGAAACTTTTCTGGTCTGATTCCTGCCATGAATTTTTGTGTATATTAATGCTTGCTTGGATTGGTGTAAACTTATCCATGCATTAATTATAATAATAATGAAACCCAAATATATAATGTTATCATGGGTAATGTAACAAGAAATAATAAAACCAGTCCTTATTATAAACAGAAATCTTGTTCTTCTGCAAACTTATGCCTTATAAATTTAATTGGAGCCTTACATAACAATGGAAAACAAATAGCAGCACAAAGAAGCTTCAATTTGTCCTTTCGGCGTGTGTATTTCGATAAAGACTCTGTTCATGAAATTGCGAAACTTGTTTGGTGTATCATGAAGAACGAAATGCAAAACTCTTATATACGTATATATTGGTGATACAATTACATATGTGGGATACACAATCAATTATTACGAATCCTGTTCCCCTGCTGTGGAGTACAGGACAACCGTTATTCTCTTTATCTTTTCTCTGGCACATTTTCAATGGGACTGGGCTCTATTTCCATGCTCATCACACTTGATGTAGTGCAAGTACCAAGCTTACGGCAGACAAATGCAAGGACGAACACAGATATCCTTGATACACAGGAGTTCGAAACGGCGCACATATCGAGAGGGTGATGTTCCACAAATTTGGTCACTGCACCGGTAATTGTTGAATGTTTCTTAGCTAGGATGTCCCGACTTCTCAAATGTTGTAGTCGGCGAAAAGAGAATATGTAAGTCACTAGTGCTACCCACCTTTTAAAAATAAAAAAAAACGCTTTATAAAATATCCCAGGAAAAAGAAATTTTTTTATGTGTCGTCTGCTGAAATGGGAAGAGTTCCATTCCTCTAATTCTAATATCAGTTCTCAAGGACCTATCCAATATATTTAGCCGGTGAAGCTTCCGGCTTTGAATAGAGACGGTAATGGTATATTATCATCATCATCATAAACGGCGCAACAACCAGTATCCAGTCTAGGCCTGCCTTAATAAGGAACTCCAGATATCCCGGTTTTGCGCCGAGGTCCACCAATTCGATATCCCTAAAAGCTGTCTGGCGTCCTGACCTACGCCATCACCTCCATCTCAGGCAGGGTCCGCCTTGTCTTCTTTTTCTACCATAGATATTTCCCTTATAGACTTTCCGGGCTGGATCATCCTCATCCATACAGATTAAGTAAGCCGCCCACCGTAACTTATTGAGCCGGATCTTATTCACAACCGGACGGTCATGGTATCGCTCATAGATTTCGTCGTTATGTAGGCTACGGAATCGTTCACCCTCATGTTGGGGCCAAAAATTCTTCGAAGGTTCTTCTCTCGAACGCGGCCAACAGTTCGCAATTCTTCTGTTTAAGAACCCAAATCTCCGAGGAATACATGAGAACTGACCCTATGGTGAGACGTTTCGAGCGGAACAGTTTTTGTAAGCTGAAACAGGCTCTGTTGACTGACAACAACCGTGCGCGGATTTCATCATCCTAGCTCTTATCGGTTGTGATTTTCGACCCTAGATAGGAAAAATTGCCAACGGTCTCAAAGTTGTAGTCCTCTATCTTTATTCTTCTCGTTTTACCAGTGCAGTCTGATGTTCTTGGTTGGTTGGTTTTCGGTGCTGACGTTGCCACCATATATTTTGTTTTGCCTTCATTGATGTGCAGCCCAAGATTTCGCGCAAAACACCGCCTGCTCGATCTGGATGAAGGCAGTTTGTACATCTCGGGTGGTTCTTCCCATGTTGTCGATATCGTCAGCATAGGCTATTAGTTGGGTGGACTTAAAGAGGATCGTACCTCTTGGATTTACCTCAGCATCACGGATCACTTTCTCGAGGGCCAGGTTAAAGAGGACGCATGATAGGGCATCCCCTGACATAGACCGCTGTTGATGTCGAAAGGTCTTGATAGTGATCCTGCTGCTTTTATCTGGCCTCGCACATTGATCAAGGTCAGCCTAGTCAGTCTTATCAATTTCGTTGGGATACCAAATTCTCTCATGGCCATGTACAGTTTTACCCTGGCTATGCTATCATAGGCAGCTTTAAAGTCGATGAATAGATGGTGCAACTGTTGTTCATATTCCAAAAGTTTTTCCATCGCTTTCCGCAAAGATAAAATCTGATCTGCTGCTGATTTGCCTGGAGTGAAGCCTCTTTGGTATGGGGCAATGATGTTCTGGGCGTGTGGGGCTATCCGGGCTAGCAAGATAGAGAAGAATATTTTATAGATGGTACTCAGCAACGTGGTACCTCTATGGTATATTATGCTTCAATAAAAACGTAGTCAGAGATGCTACGTGAAACAAATGCTTATTGGAATCTGTTTATTGTTTGCCTGCTCATCTGTCAAACCCACTTTTTTCACTTTTCCCGGAAACTGTTATTCGCTATTCGCACGGAATTTGGTGCCTACGCATGCAATGAGAACATCATTCGACCTACAGTTTACGCGGGTCATCCCGTGTGTCGGATCCGCGGAATCGATTTTTTTGCATCAATTGTATAAATTGCTCTGTATTTCAATAATAAACTATGCTATCGCGCTTGAAAAATTACTGCCCATGCTCAAGATAATAATAAATACATGTTGAAAAATTCGATTTTGTATCTATATCCAGTTCTTCTCAAAAAATTTCTAAAAAAAGCGAAAAAAAAGTCCTTCGCACGGTAAAACCCCCGTAAGGGAGGTGCAGAAGTTTTTTACCACTACTATCAGTCTTCAAAGGGGAACTACGGGGGATAGATATAGGGATACTTAGGTGGTGTATGTAATATTACAAAAGTGAAGTCTAACATCACCGCATTGCTTTTGCAATGTAATGTTTTGTAATGCAATTTCAAATTACAAAGCATCACCGCTCTTGGTAGCACAATTAACTGCTTAACTAAATAATTGGGGGTTAATCTGTTAAACGGCCAAATTCATATGCTCGTGAGAGTATTGACGATTAGGTCCCTTAAAAATTGTTTGTACATAATAATTGTAAAGATATTATCCCCGTGCATATATGCATCTTCAAAAGTCTATAGCTGTAACCATGTGTAATGAATATGAGAATAGAAGGTTATTGAGGTCATCCAATTAATAACTCAGAAGTTTGACTTTTAAAAGATTCGAATGTATTGGGCTTTTTATGTAAAAACCTGGACTGATTTTTCCAACACAAGAATTTTAAAGACAATTTTGTAAGAATGTTGTTTGGAGCTGGGAAAAATGTAATATATAATGACCAATGGCTTTCAGATAAGTCTGCATTTTTTTAGGTTTTGTGTAAAACAAAGCGTTATTAAAATCGGTTTATTGTCTATCTGTCTGTTTGTCCGTTTGTTTGTGACACGCAGTTTTCTCAGAAGTGGTTGTACTAATTGAGACCAAATTTGATGGAAACTATGAACACATTCAATGAGTGACATCATTCTACTTAGAACATACATACGAAAGGGGGTGCAAATTTTTTTCGCGAAACATAGCCATTTTGTCTATCAAATGAAAGGTCTCGATAAGTTCTCTTCAAAGTTTTTTTTAGTTCTGACATTTAAAGCGCAAGGTGAAAGGTCGGGGCTGAAAATTGATCATTTATTTAACGGATTCATCCTTAGAATCTACCCAAGCGAAAAATCTGAAAAAAATCATGAATCTACCAAATGGTGCCTAGGCTCCAAAATACCCTTCATGCCCATGTCTTTTGAAGTAAAGTTGATAAGGGTATATTACTATAATTGTTTGTAATTGCCTGCAAAACTCCCTTAAGTTCATCCTATACTCAGCAAAGTAGGCTACAAGATAAGGCATGTTCGCACTATTAACAAAGTTATAATAGGTCAAAGTTGACGCTTCTGTGCAAATTCTAAAATTGAATGTGGATATTCTGACATAAAATATGCATATACATTACGTACTAAGTACTATTGGTACAAATGTTCACTCAAATGTTTTTATATAAGGAATTCACGAAACCTTTCATACCTGAAGCATCCAGCATCTGGTTTCCCGACTTGTTTGAAAGTTGGAACCATTTGGATTAAGCATCAAATCATATGTACATCAGAATGTTCAATGTTCAAAGAATCCTTCTGCAAGAAGGAACACTATGAACTACCGCATCCATTCAGGACTGGAATGCTAATTAATGAAATTTAAATCGTTGGACATCTCTCTATTATTAGGATCCGTTTAAAATTACTTTACACCGTTGCATCACCAAGAGTTCAACATATTGTATAATAGTTGCATAGAAAAACTCATTCTTACTTGAATGCTAAAGCAACAAGTGGAGCAACGGTTTTGGTCAGGTCATAATTAAGACCTACTTAAGATTCAGGAATTTGAACAATGATGTGCAAGGCAACAGATACACACTAATTCGAAATTTACATTGCAATTAACTAATTTCTTGCCTGGACAGGCTACACAACACGTAGCGAAGGTCACAGTGCTGAAGTGGACGATATTATGGACGTTATAATTTCCTCATTATTTAGCCAGGCTAATTATCCAATAAAAAGGATATGGTTATCATTAAACTCACCTTCCCATAATAATGTGCACGTTACATTTAATATTACACACGTAGAAAGTAGGAACTCGCAGCTGGTCAAAAAGGAAAAGCTTCCTTTTCTCTCAATTCCACTTATTTTATTGATTTGTGAGATTTATTGACTAGAAGTTTGTAGGGCAACATACCCCTTGCAGGGCCCCCTAGGAAAAATGCTGGAAAGTTGGAAAAGTTGTTTCTCATGTTTTGCTTCCGTTAAATGCTACAATGAATTGCTGATTTCTTTTCAATTCTGTTGATACTAAATCCATTGAGAATCTAAACACATGTTCTCGTTCATTACTTTTGTGAAAGGAATGGAAAACCAGAGGCACAACCAGAAGTCAACAGCCGAAGGAAATGAAGGGAATTTTTCATTAATACGAAAGCTTTTCTATCCGTTTTCACGGGACTCGGTTTCAATGAAAGTTTACAAGTGGCCACCGGCGAGGAAACAGGCAACTCGGCAGTGTGAGTTATTAGTTCAATAGCCTCCCGCATCAACTGTGCCTTGCACGTCAACAATATTCCGAAGCTGGAAAACATGTCGATAATTGTTACGACCTACACCGGGAAGGTCGTACCATTGTCGACAAACTGTAATCTACCATTAATCGCGTATTATAAATGATAAATCACAGAAATATAGTAATAAATGGTAATCAGTGGGCTGAGTGTTGTGGGGTTATCCGTTCGCATTTCACAATATAAGTGCCGGCCTATTTTCATAAATGCACGAGCACATATTACATACCTAAAAACCCCTGAATCGATCTCGTTGCCTCTCTAGCAATCAATTTCGTAATGAACATTACCGGTTTTAATTTAGTTGATGGAACATTATTTGATCTCCACAAATGGCTAGCCTTTGTCAATTCCAACCTATTCAAATATTTAAAACGGACTGAAATTAAATTTAGTCTGTTATGCCATTTACCACAAACAAATTGGGAACATGTTAGCACGGAGCTTCCATTCAAAATTGACACAACTTTAATTCAAACTCGTGATACTCGTTAGGTTCACTGATTAGAGCCGTGAGGGTGGTTCACCTGTATTCTTGGTTGCAGACGTTCACAAAGGTCAATTCAATGGAAATCATTTATGGTCCGCACCTGATAGATTTACTTCCAGGAGGTTGAATGGAATCAATTGGTTCAGTATACAGGGTGTCCTGTTTATGATGGTACAAATTTTAATGGTGATTAGTACTATTTGTTTGAGGAGAATTGGGCTATGGAATGGATAATCTATCCTTTATCTTTACAGAACTATAGCGTTTTTTGCGAATACTGTCACAAAGCGTGACTTTCCCTACAAAATCACAATTTTCCACTCCCTCAGTGAATTTGCTCCATATCAAGACCATGTAATATTCCTAAATTTTCCATAATTAAGCCCATCATTTTTACATGTCATTTGGAAACTAACATAATGAGGCAACTTTTTTCAACTTTGCAGGTTTAAAGTACCGTCACAATATTGCATATTCAAACAGTTGGGAAGGACGATCTTTGCAATTGCAAAAATATCCATTTATAAGAAATTTTATGTAATTTCCAAAAATGATATCAAATCTGAAGTTAAATGATTGTCGTAGTAGGGGATTGTGGTTTTGTAGGGAAGGTCACGCTTTGTGACACTATTCACGAAAAACGCTATAACTCTGTAACGGTAAAAGATAGGGTACCCATTGTATACACCAGTTTGCCTTTAACAAGTAGTACTATCCACCATTTAAATATGTTCCATTATAAACGGGACAACGGATGGATTTCAAGGGAAAGCTATTTTTATTACGGTTGACTTAACTTCTTCAAGTGAGACACTAAAATCCAATTAAGGCAGCAATGGGAAACCATAAATTTTTCATTAACCCCTGTTTTAAATCACGTTTGGAAAATTAAATCGAGCGGGACCAAATAAATGTTTAATTGATGTATCCTAGCGACTGAGGGTTGTCACTACTCTCTTTAATATTTTCCTTAACTGTGTTGAGAGGTTCCAGAGAAACCGAAGTCCTACGTTCTTCGTCGTTCAGGCCAGCATTTAGTTCGTAAATCTCTTATAGGTATCTAACAAGAAAATGTTGCCCTGAACCTTTCAGAGGAGAAAAAAGAAGTGACCATGGTTTTTCATTATATTTTAATTATGTGACTCACATATTGACTTCTGCAAAATGTGTTAAAGCCCCTGAATTTTTTAAACGGTATTCCTCTAGAGATTTAAATTTTAAAATGTTTGCATGATTTCTACTCCACAGAAGTGTAAGCTGGCCCTTGGGGAATTTGACCTTCAGTACTACAACCTTTTCCGTGGAAACAAAAATGTGGTTGTTCCCAACTAAGTCCTGCTTCATGGACATTAAATATTTTTTAAGGTATAAAAATGTTTATTAACTGCTTTCTGTCCAGCAGAGAATACACACTGAATTATGTTCCGTATTATGTTCCGTGGCGGCCCGCATATTACTTCTTCCTTGTGTTTTAAATTTCTTTCAGGCGTTTTTTTGCTTGGATCATTTGATGCAGGTGCTATCAAATACCACAGTAAGGCTTTAGAGAGGCTCTTTATGTACAGAGAACTACTGAAATCTCTCCTCGATATAAAGTGAATTGCGGACCAAAATTTCACGCATGCTACGGTCTATAAGGTTAGTTGGGATAGAGAGAGTCAATACTGTCCTATTCTTCATCGCAAGAAGTTTCAAAAAGTCCCTCATATATACAATATATATTTCATTCATTATTTTCATGAATCCATAGTGTACATTTGCTAATCCAGTTGCATCTTACACAATATCCTAGGAACTGAAAAACGTCAAGGTTTTCTTCCCTTCTAGACTATTGACGACTGGTAGCCTTTGTGAGGACAAGTTGGAATTCTTGTGCACCTACTTAGTTTTATCAATTATAGAAGGCTACCCCAAACATGTACCTTTCTAGGATGCTTTAACTAAGCTGCGCTTAGATGTTGACGAACATCAATAGTCAATTTTACCAGTTTTTCGGGATAATTCCTCCAACATATTTGATGATAGTTATCCCGAATGATGGTCATTACAACGATCATGACAGTTTCTTCATGTAGATTGCACTGAATACTTGCAGGATGGAACTAATCGTGTTGCACATAGTGAGGTTAAAAATGGAAAAAAGGAGGTGCATCAGCGACTTGACACTTCAAGATTAATGTAGTATATAACAAAGGCTGGAGTCACCGAACCCTAGGAATGTTCCCTGTGATTTGAGCCGTTAAGGAGTTTAGAATACACGCTCAGACATTGTTCGCTGGTATTCAAAGCTAAAACAGAATAAAAAAGCCACTGCTTACGAAATGTTAAAGGTATCAAACGGTGCAACGCAGTACAATGCTCTAAGTTTGATTTATGGAGAGACAGTGTTTGCCTACGTACTATATTATTAACCATAAAAAATGTTCTGAAGTGAACGCTTACATAAAGTACATGGTAGAAAATCTAATTTGTCTTTACATTTTCTGAGGCTCAATATTTAAACTCTTCCTCTAAATATTTATTATATCAAATGGAGAATTATGTACATAAGAAATGAGAAAGCTTTCTGCTTTATTCCTAGGGACGGGAGTCTATAACTTTTCGGAATTGCTGGGACTACCTACTATATGAAACGCTATATTACACATGTCCCTTTCGGAAGCCTGTATTTTTGTCTGTGCATGTAATCCTAAGCAGATGCTTCAATATTTACACGAAGGACAGAATTCATTTGCTAATGCTTTGTCTAAATGAATATTTCTAGTTGCGAAACAGTGTACCACCCTTAATTGATTAATTCCCTGCAACTACTTTGCTGAAGATTTACTCTTGCAAGTAAATGAATACCGAATGTAGTAATTAACAGATTACACGGCACTTTATTCTGCAGATCATATTTCCAACTTCATTTCTGGTTTTGTATCAAAGGTATTATTCATTGCGATAAATTATGTCTAAATACTAGATTATCCTCACTAATTCCATATTAGCTAATTTACCACTTGATTGCCTTTGCGAAATGGCTATGCCAGAGTCAATGGCTTTGAATTAGGGATGACGGGAAGGCTAAATGTAGTTGAATATTTCTAATAGTCGGATAAAGACACCGATGCTAAAAGTTAGCTTTGGCCCTGATTTCAAAGAATTCCGTAAACTTGGCAGTCATGTTCTAATTAAGTGAAATATATGTAACACATGCTGGGAAGAAAAGTAAACACCACTTCTTGGTTTTCTGAAAAGTGTCGAAAGTTTTTGGCATGTCAAAGTGATAACATTTAATGCCACATGACTCCAATTTGAATTTAGGCTTTGTAGTGTTTTAAAGCACCCATGATTTAGACCATGTTGGCACACTTGGTGCAATGTGATCAGGATTACGCTTCCCTGGATTATTACCTAGATTTAATTCAAATGCTTATTGGTAGTTGTATCAATGTCTAACTAACGATATAAAACCCTCTGCCACCAGTGAGATGTGAACCATGGCCTTGCTTTGCGACAGCTTTGGATAATCATTAAGCCATCCAACAAATAGATATTCCAGTTGTAAAATTGTAGATTCTATGAATGAAATGAATGATTAAATCATTAAAGATTTATTTTTCTTCTCCTTAGTGTAGTCATTTGGCAAGTTTTGACACACCACGAAATATGCATCCAACTGGCTTTTCATTTGCAGGAGTTATGAGCGACTGGTTCTTATTTTAACAAATGACTCTTTCTTATTATTGTTTTCAGCATTCTCTTTAAGGAATTCCAACTTGCAAATTTATTTGGGATCGAGTTCCGATTGGCATATATGGTTTGTGTTCCTCTTTGTTCTTATCTTGCTGATGTCATTTGCATAGTATAAAGCCTCATAGAGAGCATAGTTTAGGAAAAATAACAGTAATAGGAAAAAGGAATGTAGGTGTGCTATGCTCAACAAAGAAGCGAGAGCGACACACATGCATATTTAAAAACAGAAGTGCCAGACCACATGGTGATTTCATAGTAAAACTAAAATAATAAAACTAATAATTAAGAGTCAACAGGGATACTACTGCGGTCTCCTTACCCCCACTGCGACGATAACGAAGTTTGTGGACAAACACTTCTTCTTCTATAGTGCATAGTCTAATGTCGATCCTTGGCCTCCGGGAATCTTCGTCTCCATTCTTCTCGGTGCAGCAATCGTATTCTCCAATTTTCTAAACGAGCAACCTTCACGATCTCCTTTGGATTATTCTGATGGTTGCTTCACTTCCGCCTTGCTTTTAAGTAAGCTATTCGTCCATAAGCTCTATGTGACCTACCCATTGGAGCTTTCAGAACTTAATATGGATGGCGGCTTCTAGTTCGTCATATAATGGATGCAACTCACTGTTATATCTTCTTTGTGACCCGTCGTGTATCCTAACTGGGCCTAGAATTCTGCAGACGACTCATCGTTCCAAGGGAATGACTTTTTCTCTCCGGCCTGGGTCATAGTCCAGGCTTCCCTACTGTAGCACATATTTATAGCCAACTATATTTTACCGTGTACATTCTTATTTTTTTGGAATTGACAGTAAAAAGTAAAATGTTTTCTTGGCAAGGATGAACCGCCTATTTATTTCATCTAATTTGTCAGCCGGTTCAAGGTTTTTTGATTAAGATCTTTCTTCTGATTTGCACTATTATTTTTATCTCCTTTTTATTTATTTTTGGGCCATCGTCCTTCCCCACTTCACCAGGCCTTTCTTTGTGCACTCTTTCAATCGTGATAATATTTACATCATCCGCATATGCAAGTTTGTCGGATTATTTACACAGTAGCAGACCATTTAGAACCCCTGGCATCTTTCGGATTATGCACTCCAGAGGGATGTTAAATAATGTCGAGGCCAACCTTCGATCCGGAGTGAATATCTAAATATGGCTTTTTAATGACTGCTCTGAGAGTTCTTGTTCTGAGCAAGGAGCGCCATAGTTATGACTGTTTCCCCGATTCGATACGACGCTCAATTTCGGATTCCATGGGGATTGTATACTATGAAGGGATTGTCAGCATATTGCATAGTCCCCAACCTGGAAAGTCTGTCAGCTGCTGTTATAGCGCTCCGTTCATCCTCTCCCGAATGCTGCTTAGCATTGCCCAGTGGATACCAGTATTGGTAGTAGAGCTGTCGGTGTTAAATCACCACACGGGTACAGAGGTATTTGTTGACATTGCAGTGCCGAGTCGTCAACTTCCCTGCGACTTCCCCCTGTTAGCATTTACCAAACAATTACGCTTATAATATAGCACACTGCAGTCGAATAGAAAACGGCAAACAGTTAGCTCGAGGTACACTTATCCAGTATAGGAAATTTTTGTGAGCTAATGAACGAACATAGTCTTAATTCAGAGATGCATCTTGGCAAAAGTGTCCAACCCATTAAGTGATATTTGCAAAACTGTGTCATTAGGGGTATATATCTACCTAAGTAACTGTTTCATTACAGGAAGCAATCTCACCAAGAAGGAAATTCCACGAAGACTGCCATTCCGAGCATATCACCGAGATTAGAAATGTGATTCCTACTGTCATCAAAGTAAAGTCGACTAGAATAATGCGTTTTTGCATCTGTCTACCTTGTCTATGAAAGAAAGAGCCTTTAACAATTTGCACGTTGTAATGGTCGGCAACTTGGTAAACGTATTATGCATCCACATAAATGCGATTCAGCAAATAATCTATAGCCGGTTTTTCCAAAACGGACTAAGGGTGAATGAAAGGAAATCTAGTTACACTTTCGGTTTACGAAAACCTTAGACTGGTAAAGGTAACCTACTTAAAAGTAGATCTAAACTAGGATCTTTTACGACAATAGAGCCGAATTTTCAGCAAGCAAAGCAAACTTGTAACAAAAGTCCAATGGTTGGCTGTCTTATACATTGCTAGAGCAATTATAATAAAACTGCGCCATTTGTGACCGTCGAAGCTACACTGTATCGTTTTCAAAGTTTAGGTTTGGGTAGCACTGAAAAACTTAAAAGACGACATTCTGTGCAGTCAGAAAACAATTCGAAAATCCAATGGCAATTATCAAAATATTCTAATGCTTCGCCGTTATCACAGAGATAAACGGATGAATGCTGCCCAGAGATGGGATTTTTTACGATTGCTGAGAAGGTAATTATCACCATCAAGGAGGACCATACTCAAAAAGGAAACATTCACCGTAAAATTGGCATAGAAGAGTGTGTGCGGCGGAGCTCGGTCGTCGCACTTTTTGATTGCTTTCCGGTAATTAGCGGCATTAACAACACCGCCATAATTGGTTAAATTCAACCTACCTTGATGCAGGTGCCAGGACATCGTTGGCGATAGATTGGCGCTCCGAGAATTTGACAACATAGCGATAGTTTTTACAATTTTTTCCTTGCCTAGCGTGGAAACTAAGTTAATTTTCAAGTCCCGAGCTTTTGGTGGTGTCGAGAATTCGCATTACCTTCTTTGGAAAAATATTAACCATTCCTGTCAACCAGCAAAAAACTAACTAAAACGGTAACATTTTCCATTCCGACCTCTTTTTCAACTCTTTCTCAAGGAGCCTTCGAACTGTTAAGTGATCACTTCTACTCTATTGCCAACCCTCCTTTAAATTATATATTCTCTATTAACCTTCTTAATATTCGTATCAATAATTTGAAAACTGAATCAAGTGCGCCCTACATAATCTTAAATTTGTATTGGCAATCGATTTTTCCTCCCTTACAACCATTACGAAATTGTTTTTAAGGATACATGACACGTCATATTGGTATTATAAATGAAAATCGCCCCGATTTGTCCCATCAAAGCCTCCTATCAACCTCATTTCATTCTTTTTTTATTAAAAACGGAGAAGAACTAAAGTGGATAACCCTTTATTTCTGTCCATAATCAGCGAAAGTTTGAAAAGATATTATAATGAATTTTGAAGCAGTTTTAATAGGTATACATTTTCTTTTTTCTCAACATAGGCAGAGGCACATCAGTATAGGAAACTAAGTAGGCAAATGTTGTTCACTGCGCTGTTCTTTGCAAGCTTTTTTACACTCCCATATTAAGCTCATGGTTGTCTGTTATTTTATATAAAGTGATAGTGGGGTAATATCTAGATGTTTCCCTACTGACATTGTTTCGTCCTCGTCCTTCGAAAATTTGCTAGCAAGTAAGACAAAAGCGAATTGTCCCTTTGTTTTGTTTGAGTCATGTTTTTTATATTTTCGTTCATTTGAACATTCAACCCACAGCCTTGGAAACGTGATAACGGGTTTATAGGAGTTTGTTTCGTTGTGGAAATGTTTCAAGACTCGACATTAGTGGCATATGAATCTACTACTTTGTCAAATATTATTCCTTATTAGCAGGTCCTTTACAAATAGCACACCGTACCACTAGGATGAAAACTCTTCTTGGCTTAATTTGGATTCCAAGGGTTACTATTGGAGATTTGGCTAAACAAGAATAATTCTGGTCCAAAAGCAACAATTTTTTTGTTGGAATTTCCTGGAATATTTAACAGTGTTTAATGCTCCAGAATTGATGCCTACCAAAGCCGATCAGTGGGCTATCGGACAGTTTACAGTTTTTCTGATACGATGCTTAGGCTCCAATAACCTTGACTACGAAGATATTCCAAAATTCAAAATTATTTCCCAGTCGTCCCTTCTTTATGAAATATCTTAGGGAATCTAGCTAGAAGATTTCATTCGTGAATATTTTCTTCTACTAAGAAACCTTCCACAAGTGGCACAACGCTTGTACTGAAAATACCACCTAATTTTTGTGACACCATTGATATATTGACTTTTACTTTTCATTTAGAAAGGTTTTCGTGGCCAGCCCACTTGTTATGTTTATATTGAAACCTACACTTTGAGGCAAGATACAGATTTCCATGTTGTTTACTAAAGCAAGAAGTAATTAGTAGTGTGGGAAGCGAATACTCTAGATCGTTCCCAAAATTAGAATGTCTCCTTCACATTTAATTATGTTTAGTCTTGCGAATATTTCCCTCTATTGGTTTCCATCTCATCCCTAAAAACAAGACAGAGGTTAATTAACGTAGGAGTTCAATTCGAATTTGACTTAATTGAGTGGAAGAAAGAAAAGGAATAAGAAACAAAAAGGGAACCAATGGAGGGATGGAATATGCATGAGTCCAATTATTTTCATGCATAATACTCTGGAAAGAAGAGTCTAAAGCGTGAAGACAATACAGTAGTAGCCTTTGTGCGTATGGCTTGGGAATTGAGATCAATTGGTTGATCAGGCGTGAGAGATGCGACTAATAATCCTGTCAATGATCCCCCTGCGTCCATGTCCACATTGAAGAGTATAATTGGAACTGGATGATACATCATTGAACTGCTAAACGAAGTTTTCATAACCATGGAATACGAATACGCATTGAGGCAGATAAAACTCTCTTATTTCTGGTTCACAGATTCACGCATAATTGAGATGATTTTTATAAATATCTAATGTTTCCAAGGTTGATATTATACCTTAGCAATTGAAGATATCTTGCTCGAGGTTTGCTAGCTGAGATTACACGCATTTTTCTCGGAAACGACTGCACGGGGTGGAATTTCTGCGTTGCCATATTCGCATGCTGATTCAAACGTCCCGAATTAATAGAGCTAAATTTGCAACAGGCTTATAATTCTGGTTGGTTGAATGCAAAATATCCAACTGATACGGAATCAGGCGCTAATTTTTCAAATCCTTCTCGCAGAAGGCAAATTCTAGATATTACAATTTGCCACCGGAATGTGAATGATGTTAGCCAATATAGAATGGCAAAGTTTATGGATATTTTGAAATTATGATCGAATAAATCGCTATGTTAGAGTTGAATTCGTTAAGGAATATATGCAAGCGACATCATTTTGTGTAGTAGAATGGGTAGCTGCTAACACTGCTGCTATACACTGTCCTCTGAGAATTATTGTGTCTGTGGAACAGTTTGTAAGATTTTCCAACATTCTTGCTGGAAAATTTTCTGTAGCTGGAGATGTCAACGCAAAACACGGCTCGAGACTAATCCTACCTACAAGTAAACCCCCCCCCTCCCCGCCTCCCTCCCAGCCTGACATATCAACGAACTTTGAGTACGACATGCTACAGGACCGTCACCCAACCTACTGGCTAACTGATCGGCTCAAATTACTTGACCTTATCGATTTTCACATCACTAGCAATATAAAAAGAATTCAATTAAGTGCAAAATCTTGCCTGTTCAAAGCCCCGATGATTTGTTGGCTCTCATAATATTCTAAAATCTAGTATTAAGACGTAAGGCGCATCGACCCTGAGAAGGCCTCTGGTGTCGACCCGATTACGGGAAAAATGTTCCAAGAACTATCAAGATCCGCCACCATCCAATTGGCAAATTTATTTAACAGTGATTTTTGTCTAAGCTTCTTTCCTAAATGCCGCAAATACCAGCAAGGGCAGTAAGTAGCCAATGGTTATCACATCCTAGAGACCGATAGGCCTGCTCCCCATACTTTCCGAACTATTTGAGAAACTGCTACTAGCTAAGTTATTCAACACTAAAACAAAAATGAAACTATTCCTTCTTACAAGTTCGCCAGTTATCCTCCGAGATAAGTTGTGCTCTGGAATATAGAATTCATTAAGATAGAACAGGTTTTCAATGAGGTCTTACGTGATGGGCTCATCTGCAAAATCAAGCGAACGTTGTCTATGAATGTTAATTAGGTTCTTCTCTGACAACAGGTTTGTTAACAAACAAAAAGTTTGGAGTGCCTAACAATAAACAATATAAATTTCAGTATTCAGTTGGCTTGAAAATCGATGAAGTTAACTCGCTGAAACAAACATATTAGATTAGATAAACTTACTGTTGCTAAATCCGTATAATTTTGTCAGGAATCTTTCACACAAAATTCAGTACCCTGAACTTCAAAAGAAGATTTTTTTCCTTTCTTAAAAATGTAAAATAAATGAGTGCTAGTTCTTGATACTTAAACGTTGGTAGCGTGTCTTGACTATTTTTGTATTTACAATTTGCTATTTTTCCCGTACAGTGGTCCCAAAATAAACAAGCATACGCGGCTACGAGTCCGCGAAAGAATTTCAGCCCATAACACTTTATCTTTCGTGTTTGAAAACTCTAAACCGCAATCTGAACATCCACTTAAGGATGGAAAGGTCGTCTTTTCCCAAATCTCAGTGCGCCTCACAAAAGCCGCTCTTCACGAGGTAATCAGCACGGTTGACTGATCGTTACACTACAGGCAATATACTGCCGTAGCGTTAGTACAAAAGCCATCAAAGAGACTCTAATGAAAATAGTGTTGAAGGTTTAATATGGCCGCATTCATTCATTCATTCATGCTAAGAATCGGGATAGTCTAATTTGATCTGGGAGAGCCACTTACGCTCCAGGGAGGCGCCATCTCTTCGGCGCTCTGGTGGATAGTTATGCATGAAGTTCTACATATGCATGAAGTTCTACACAGGAACGAAATGAAATTTATTTATTTATTTATTAAATTTATTTATTTAACGGACAACAAACAGAGAAAACTCTAATTAAATATTGTCTTCAGGAGGAGGAGAAAGCAAAAACTTATCCTACGTTTGAAACTACTTAAAGTAGAGAGGTCAAAGCACCAAGCTGTTTTGCGTTGTAATTTTAGCAAAGCCTAGGGATCGAGCTCTGCAAAGGGCACGTTGAAAATGTCTGCACTACGTGTATTATAAGACGCAGGACGGCAGATGATGTCGTCAGCGGCGGAGCAGTCCATCAGACCCGAGGAAAGTTTAAAAAATATGCATAGATCCAGATAAGATCTACGCTGTTGTAGGAGAGGTAGTCCACACGAGGGAAGCTTTTCTTACAGAAAAGGGAAAAGTTGGTGGCATATGTTCATCATTTACTGATATTGGAGTCAACGATGTTTTGCTGCTGATGCTACTTGCTGCAATGGTACTCGAATTCCGTCTTCCGTGGCTAAATGCACAAAGATTTTCACTTTCCTCCAACATAAAGTACCTGGATGTGATCCTAGGTCCTAAGTTAAATTGCTGCATAGTATTCTACGCCTGCAAAAGGGCCTTCGTAAGGAAATGTAGTATTCGGCCGAGGATGGTTTTCGGGGTGTACACAGCCATGTGGAGGTCGGTGCTGGGCAAGAAATAGAACAAAAGAAAAATTGCATGCGCAAGTGCTACTGAAGCTCTGCAGTCATGCCCAGCCGATGCTTCAATGTTCTTCTGCAATCGACATTAAACGGTTTTCGAGTATTCGCCAGGGTATTCCAAGTGGAGGTACTAGCGATACTGAAAGCTTGTCAATGATTGGGATTTGATTCGATCCCCAAATATAATGTAGAACCATGCAGCAATTAAGGCTTTTTATCCAAGAAATACATTTCTCAGGCCGGTAGGTCACCTCTCTCTATATTCCGGATCATAAGAAAAACGGAATTCTACTCTTGATAATCCCTCGGGGGAAACAATCGGCATCCCGCTGGGGATTGTTAAGAGCCGCATAAGCGGCATAAGAGTATTTGACCCCCCAATAACAAGACCAAATGTATGGAGGATTACTGCGGTTTGCATGGGGCTCTGGCCTATAGGTCTTCATACCCTCAGACTTGGCATACTGTATAATTCGCTTGCCAAATTTGCAGACAGAAGAAAGAAACCTACTGGCAATTCCTTTGCGATTGCCTAGTTCTAGATGGAATCAGGCAGCGGGTAATTTTCGAGAACCCAAACATAAACGCCACTAGCAGTCTCCGAAGAGCTGAGCTGACTGGATTCTGCTCTCCCTTACTCTTCCTAGCAGTCATGGTCTTGGAAATTTGTGGCATCAAATCGACCTAGGAGCGGCCAAGGATTGCTACCTAGCCCTAGTCAAATCGGGATGTATTCAATTAAGGCTACATACACCACGTTTAGGGTTCTCATTACGTGTTCTAAAATCGGCAGGCGTGACTTTGGAGTCGGTTGGGAGCTGTGGTTTCTATAGGCATGTTATTGAATCATGGGTTTACACGCAATCAATGCTTCTAAAAACTGAAATAATTCCGATCGATACGACATTTGAGCTATTTCATTCATTATAATTCATTGATATTCAAGTATGATATATTTATATATTCAAAGTAGATTTTGCTACCCTGGGCCAATACTTGGGATCGAACATTTCTAGGATTTAACAGAGCATTGGTTGTTTATATATAATACAATGCAAGCGAATTCAAGAGCAATTGAAACAACAATTGAGCTAACTGGAGGCCACCAAAGCAAAACAAAAAGTCGAATATATCATAAAATTAAAATTTAAACTCCTGAAAATTTGAATAGTTAACGATTTCTGAAAATGAAAACATATTGTTTGCCACCCAACCGTAAAATATCCTGTGGAGGATAAATTCCATCGATTGAAATCTCACCAAACGATATGAATATGAGGGCACCGCACAGCGTGCTATCTGGTCCTGGCAAATTATGTGAAGTTTATTCGTAGGGGATCTTTCTGCAGAGCATAAGGATATATCATAACTTGAAACATTTCCGATAGTAAAGGAAGATATAAAATTAACGGTCTTTATTGGGGACTAATTCATCATTATCATGCTGCATACAGTGCTTAAGTCATATTCTCTGAGCTGAATGATTTTTCCACAATGCTTTTAACAATTTCTATTATCGTCCATTTGCGATTTAAACTTTCTTGAAAGGATATTAAATTGTGTGCGGAGTGCTCGCCTTTCATATATCCTTCAACATAACCGAATTACATGAAATTTCTCCATCATTACAGTAATGCATCAATTCCATCATTTCGAATGAGCTTTTCAATTAATTTTAATGCGTTTTCACACATGTTCCCTTTTGGATTTGTTTATTTGTTTCTCTGTTCTTTTTTCGGTTTTGTTTGGAGAGTGATGTTTAGTGAAGCCAAATTACTTTACTGACTTCCTTTTAATTTGATATCTTGTATCTATTGTATGATTTTTAAAGGCAACAGAAAAATGGTCGAGTGTGCGGTTGAGTACTGATTCGAAAACAAAAGTTAAAATCGAAAACCATATTTCCGTTAATTCGAATCTCAACTTGAACGGTTTTGGAAATGAGCCAAAAACGAAAACCGCCGCAAATCTTGGGAAAGAGGTAATTTTAAATAAATTTCATTAAGGATGACCGCAAATTGAAAAATGCTTGAATGAATGGTGATTTTGCCTTATATTACTTTTTTAAACTTTGAATTATCAAACGTGAAATGACTGCCATTTTTTTTTATTCAAAAATGTTGTAAAATATACACAGGCAGCTGTCACCGATAACTTTTTAAATTGGTATTTATTTGCAAGAACAGTGGAATAAAATAAGCCCAGTAGGGAAAAAATTGCTTGCATGTATGCAAACTTACATTTTCGAACTCCTCGCAATGTTTTATAACAAATAACATGACAGATTCGGAAAAGGCCGCACATAGAAGTTTGGGATGGTTAGTAATAAAGGCAAAATATGGCTAACATTCGGCAATGAACATCGCCGTACATCTTTATATTTTGTAACTGAATATCTCGACCACATAGGAAAGAATCGTGACTGTTCCTAACCCTGCATGACACCCCCTTATCCTTGGTGCAACTGAATCGGAGCTGGGGCCTCTAATGCCATTCCTTTTTTAAAAAGTGTCCTACAGTTGGGAAGGCGAAGCGGTAAAAATCCGTAAATTAAGCAGAAGTTTAGTCCGAATTGTAATGCCGATCAAAACTCAATAATTGAAAGAAAATCAAGCGGAAATAAAACATTAAGTAACGACGAAGAAATAAAGAAAAAGAAACTCCGAAAACGCCCAAAAAAATATTGAAAAAATAAAATGTAAAAGAATCTTCCAGAAAAGTGAATATTAAATGAATCGCATACGATAAGGTAGATGAAACGAATAATAATGGCGAAATGAATAATTGTGCCGCCTAAGAGCTCGAAGGAACACCTGCATATCACTTCCTTATTCCCTACTACCTGTTACTTTATGCTAAATTGTGTTTATCTTCAAACAGATACATTTTTCAAAATCTCTAATAATGACTTGGGTTTTAGATTGACGTTTTTCGTTTCCGGTTCGAAAAAGGAAATTTCAAGCATTATATGTTAAACAAATGTAGATACGATCACCCAAACACACAACATGATAAACAAAAAACAATAGCTAAGAAATAATTTTATTCATTACCTGGTGTGATGCTCAGAAAAGTCAAAAGAATGCCAAGCCAATGAAATTGACGCGCACCGCTTTTATCACATTGTGATCAAATAATCGTCGGTTTATCTCTAACACACTCTTTCCTAAGATGGAAATTCGGAACTGGATTCCCTAAATAGATTGAGCAGCTCATATATACCTATATACTCCGTCAAAAAATATTCAAATCGTCTTTGTTCAGTTCCTCGTGGAATCGGACGAGTTGATAAAATTGTCCTTAGGTTTGGGTGGTAAAAAGACGTTTAAAATGTCGATGACGAAATATCGATAATTGTAAAGACATACAGAAATCAAGCGGTCCATACTGTAATTTTTGAATTTCCTCATAAAGGTCGGTATAAAACTCTACACTAATTGTGGTATATATATATCAGCATATACAACAATTAATCATCCGAAAATCAATTAAACTTTAAGAGATTAAGAGATGGTCGGCACTCTTTCTCCAGTGGAGACACGGGCAGTTCGAGGGCTATAACAAAAAAATTATTTCGAACTCGGAATTGTCAAGGATTATTATGGGATTACCAACATATTTTGATGAAAAATCTGAGTTTCCTCAACTGGCTACATGTATCTCCCAATCTTAACTCAATCAATGTCAGTAGTGCGAGCCAATTTTCAAAAAGGGTGAAAAACAAAGAATTTTTCTCAAATTTTGGTTTAGTAAACAATACTCGTTTTCTCCAATTCGAGCGGGAATCCCTGCGATATTAGCTGCACATTTCAAGTCTAGGCGAAGTGAGATTATGGAGGGTACTCGTCTTAGCACCGCAAAGTCAAGTGGTAGCGCACGCGAATTCGATTGGATTATTAATGACCTGAGACAAGATTTTGAGTGCCCGATCCTGAGCTAGATTAAAAAGCATCACAATTGTGCAGTGCATCAACGGATATTTCCGGTACAGAGGAAAAGGTTGCTTTCTATGAGCAAATGCACGCATTTCAGAGGAGACTTCCTGAATGTGCACAGCGCAGCAACTTTGACGATTTGTTGAATATGCAACTATCATCGCCTCTGGCCGGCAACGAACATTTCATCAAATCGACCATATCGTGACCACTGAATTTAGGGGTTATCTTGTAAATGTGCGTAACAGAAGAGGCGCTGATATCAGCCTCGAAAGGGATCATCATCTGATGGTCGCTTAATTTCGCGGGCGTATCGGTGCAGCATCTACTCTTAAGACAACAGAGCGTTGCTCGCCAATATGGGCGTGCCAAGCCATCAAAAGCGTCTTTATCTCTGGTCCTGATGAAGTATTCAGCAACGTCCCAGAAGGACGTTTCAAAACCTGGCTCACTGCAGAAACGTTGTGGCGAATCTATGAATGCGCGAAGGGGTATGTAGATAGATCGTACATTAATGGAGGGCGATAACATCATTTTCGGTAATGACATGCAACGAAATTCACTACCCCAAACTGGCCGCCTCAGAACTCGTGGAGGTAGTTGAGAGGCATTGCCGAGTTCACGTACTATGCCCACCCAAGCAGTGTCAAAACCAATATCTGCTTCGAAAAATGCTAATCGAGACCTTTTATTTGATACCCTGCATAACTATATTCGGTGAAAAAAAAATACACCCCAATTTTGCGTGTCTAAGGATTTCCATAAAACTCAACATAGAAAGATGTTACTCTCAGCAAGCAAAGGGATTCGCAGTTGCCACCTCTCTACCAAAATTTGGTATCAATGGGAGCAACCGTTTCTGAGAAAATGGGTATAACAGACAGACAGGTGGATGGCGATGACGTCAATCAAGGCAAACGTTTGTGGTGGTAAGTAAGCCAGCATAAAATCTCCCATAAGTCCGTTCGTTTCATCCATGATTTAGCAAAACCCCCGACCTCACAAGGCCTAAATGTTCTTCAAAAACCCTATCATATGTCCACACCTAAGGATATACTACATCATTATAACTCGGGCCCTAAATTCGTGATACGCAAAACAGGCTGCTGATGAGACATAGTGCTACTAGTAAGACCTGCCACGAGGCAGGAATGGGAGACCAACCAAAAATCCCAAAAAACAAGAATTAAAACGTAGCTTTTTGAAAGAATTAGTCCTGTCATTAAGGGCGTAAATAGGATGCGACCTCCGAATTCTTTCAGTCAAGGCCGGCTGAGGTGAAATTTGAGGTGGGGGTAGAGAAACAAAAGTTGGCTGGTTATTTCGAAAAAAAGTTTCACCCTGGGGGGGGGGGTGTCACACCCCTCCTGGGGGGAGGAGCACAGGGTGGCTATATAACTTTAGTTTCTTATGTCACTCTCCACCCCCACCCAAAAATTTCAATGAATGAGACACTTCGTTCCACTTTCTATACTTTTCTTCGAAGCAAAAGCCGCAAGGATCTCCTTTTGCAGACCTGTCTGAGAATTAATATCCAAGGGCTTTGCGTGTTTTAACAGCAGCAGTTTCATTTTGTTTAGTAAACTTTCTGGAATATACACCTAGATGCAAATGTGTGCTTTTAGTGCATATGAGCTGCGCAGATGGACTCCGCGTGGACTTAAGTCTCATCTAGATATATATTGCTATCATTGCCGATGCTCGCATATGCGTGGTGTGGTGTGCTAAGATGAGACAAAAGAGTTTTCATTGTAGGTTTGATTCACGGGAAATAACTGTATGTCTGGTTGGTCTGAGGTGTATGTAATCATAAGGCCAGGAACCTGGGTGTTTGCCAAGTGATTGAAGGATACGCCCATTAATATTTATATTGAGACTCAAGCTCTGCTGAGGACGTTGGGAAGTCCTTTGATCTAAACGAAAATCGCTATGGCATGTTGAAACCAAATTGAACTCTGTTTCTAAAGTTAAAGCGATGGAATCACTCCGGGTGCCTGGTCACTCTAGTGTAGAGGGAAATGAAATATCAGATACTTAAACAAACGAGGGTTCATTCAATTTCTTCCTTGTCGGAATCGGATCCGGTAATTGGATTGTTAGTAGCATTGCCTAATACCGCTATCCAAACTGGGAGCAAACTACTAATAAGGACAAGCGGTTGAACCTAAATCGTGCTGAACAAACCAAATAAAATAAACATAGTGCGAAATTTACCGTTACCAAAAGCTAAGCGACATGCAGAAGTATTAGGGGCACTCTGATTTTCCCTAGCTGAGCATATGTCCCGTACTGGGAAAACGGAAACCGCGAAAAATTTCCAATATGAGTGGTGCTTTCAGACGCATTAGACATCAGAGTTTTGTTGCTTATATATTCCAGTTGCAGTGGGTAGCATCATGTCCATTAATGGAAATCCGACGATACATAAGCAAATCTGGGGTATTCGATTAAACGAGGGCGTTGAGTGCAGTGGACCACTACGGTCTGAGTACTCAGAGGCTTTGCTTAACCCCACCTTATACGCATGAATACATCCCCAGGTGAGCATAGGTTCCTTCGTAGAGGTGACTCGAGTTGATTGATTATGGCCAAATCATAGCCCCCCAGCACGGTAGTCATACCTTAATTTATGATTTGGTTTCTGCCCTTAGTTTGTGAGAAGCTATTTCCTAGTAAGTACTTCCACCCCCAGAGGCTATGGTAATGGTCAGATGGGTATCTGTTGCTGTCATTCGTCTCTACATAGATAGAGGAGTTATGTTTGGGTGCGCAGACATGTCACCGTGAGCAGCAAATAAGAAGCGCTAATGGGCTTACAGTTTCATATATCGATAATTTTTCTTTTAAGATGTTCAAATGCTGCTTCTCTGGTTGTTCCCAATTAAAGATACATTCAGAGAAGAAAGAGAAAAACCAAAAATCCGGCCATCATTATTTTCTCAATCTTTGCATAATTTCTGTTCAGATCTGATTGATATTTCTCTTTTAAGCCAGTGTATTATTGACCTAGAAAATGCTCGTTGCTTACAATATCTATCCTTTCATAAACGATTCAATTGAAACAATGCCGGGGATGGAGTACTATACGGATAGGTTTGTGTTGTGTTAAGAGGATTTTTGAACAATGCCTTTTTAATAAGTTCTAATATGTCGTTGCTATGTCGGTTTTTAGTTCAGTGTTATGTTCCTCTTCTGCTTGTATTTTAAATTGAAGCTACTAAGGAGGCTACTAAGGAGGATATGTGTTCGAAGGATCTACTCAAGTCACACTTAGCGTTTTCGCAGATATTAGTGACGCAGAAAGTTGTGGAACATCGCATGGGTTCATTGTTCTTTTTTCTCACCGATATGCAAGTTCCTGTTTCCTTTAAGAAGCATTTTCCTTGAATTTGTAAGTTTCACGTTCATTGTGCCTAACTGAACCATGTTGAATACATTCTTCATTTATTCGAACAATCCTAGCCTAAATCCAGGCTAAGCAAACTCTGTCATTAGGAACACTCACGTAATTTTTAGAACAGAAACCACTCGTATGTATATTTCTATTATCCAGAAAAACTCTGGGCAATATCGGGGATATAATTTGCAGTGTAGCTCGTTGGTTTGCAGCAACTTCATTAGAAGTCACATTGTTAGTATTCTATCAATATTTTGAAAAACAATACAATTCACTCTCAACCATTTAGTCTATGCTTCCACGCAGCATTTCATCTTTTAGCTTTTATCTGTGATACCATCTCGCGACCCAATGCCTTTGGCGATTGGAAGACTCATAAATTCTTATTTTTGATGAAATCTTCCTTTGTGATGCTTACATTTCTTATCGCCACTTCAAATTCATAAGGAGGAAGTCTTTTGTTTATTGAAGACGTACTTATTGATTCCTGCCGTGAAGTCTGGGATACAATAGGATTGTCGTGGATTTTTCTATTTAGATACATTTGTGGCTGTATATCTTAATGGGTGCCGGCATTGGTTGTTGTTGTTGTTTTTCAAAATATATTAAAAATGCCAACAAATATAGCATGGATTGGGTTCATTATTAATGTCAGGAAAGATCGTTATTTGGTGAGGACCTTCGTTGTGGGGTTATTTCTTTCTTTAGCTCCTACGTATATTAAAGTGCCAGTTGACAGCGCAATTAACAAATCGACCAGATATATAAAACCAAACAGTTTCTAAAAAAAACAAATTTCAAATACCATAAATGGATGTAGTACTCCGTGATATCTGCCCACAGTGATGTAATTCGTGTCTTCTTAATGCGAAGAGATTCTTCACCGGGGCTCCTTCAAAGTAAAAAGAAAAATAAGAAAATCGGTCAACAGCCTGAGGAAACGGGTGTTTTTATCAAATTATAATAAATTTATATGAGCTCATTTTAGAATTATGATCCTCTCACATTGCCATTTGTTTCTTAGTAGCAATCTGGGCTACAATTTTCTCCTAATTTGAAAAGCATCACGTTCAACTTTAACATTTTGAAGTAACTTTAAGAACATCCTTTGCAATGGTGTCGACTTCTCTGTTCTAGTAAGGCGGCTATCGGAAAACACTTTAAGAATTTTCAAGTGTGCTTCTCATCAACGCTTGAGTGTTTTTCTGGAGGAAGATGAAATTCGTATCCTATGGCAAACATTTATGCAAAATCCAATTACTTGAACATTGAAAAAGTGCTTGAAGCCACTAAAGATGCGCCGTCCCCCTTTTATCTTTCGCGAAAATAACTTTTGGAATGAGTAAGAATTATGTATTTTGAATTTGATTATGTAAGTTGAAACTTTGCTTTCAGTTGCAGTTCGGAAGACTTCGAACGATATAAATGTCCAGTATTGTGCCTCATTTTTTTGTAAGAAGTACATGCATTTACGGAGGATAAAATTTCGCATAATTCTTTTTAAGGCTTTGTGTAAACACAACAGCTTGTGTAAACACAAAACCTTATAAGAATCGATTCGGTGTCTGTCTGTCTGTTTGTATTTTTTTTGGCTGAGGGGAAATCCATCATGAATACGCATCTGGAATCTAGGACCAGCATTCCGAACACTTACCGACTAAAATCTCCCAAATTTTCTCCACACTCTCCCCGCGGGACCACTGTTTCGGTATTGCTTCCCAGGGCTGTTCAGTTCTCAGCTGATCACTCAAAACGAGCTGCTACCACTTTGCGTGGCATTAATTGCAATAGCTTCCCTTCTAGGTCTCCGCTGTACTTCTGCTGCTTTTAGCTGCTGGTGGATCCGTTTCACCATTGCAACTACCGCGTCACATACTGTATTTAATTGCACCATGTACTCTATCAGATTTTCCACCGTTAAACGGGTATTTAGCTCTATTTCAGGCTGTCAAGCCTACTCTGAAGGATTAAGTTTCAGAAGGTCGGGACACTCCTATTCTAAGGTGGGATAGCATTTTAGGGAATGGCAGGTTGCCAGCCGACTTCTTCTTTTTCTTTAGCCTTTGTCCCATTTACAAGTCGGGTTGGCTCATTATGATCGGGTGAAGTTTACCCCACTTACTTCCTCAGGCGCCTAAGTATTACTCGGTCATTCAGACTACAGCGCCCATCCTCTTCTCCTCTCTCAAACGGACTTTCTAGCAACTATGAACCTGGCTAAACTTGATCGCTGTACTAATGAATTCTTAGTAAATACCACCTTGAAAACACGGTGCAAAACATTAAATCATATTACTCCCGAAAAGGTTAATTATCAATTAGTATAAACGGAAGAGTTGTACGAAAGACAGAATTGAAAAACTAAATAAAGAAATTCTTGCTGATATTCAGCTATTTTTGATTTAACAGCTACGTCATGAAACTATTGCCAGTAAACCGGACAATCACAGTTTTGAGAGGAGTGAACCTTGAAATTTCCTCGGAAAATTCGTGTAGACGGAATGTGGGACAGCAAATAGCTGTGCTATTTGAAGAATAATGTTACGGTCCGTTAAACTTTTCCATATTTGCTGTGTCGACATTCGAATTCCTCATGATTGCGATCTCGTCTTAAGGAATTCTGTCTACGATTGCATGCAGTTTCTTATAGAAAACATCCTTTCAAACAATTGGGAAATCTTTGATGGTGCACTGCTGCTTGTTGACTACCCCTAAAATGTCCACTAATCTTGCCGCAAGTGAGTAGTCTGAGGATTCTTGTTGCTTAAAGCTGGGATACAGTTCAAAAATCAGCTATCAGCGTCATGCCTGATGATTAGCTGAAATGTGCCTTTGCTTCCACTGGGACTTTCCAAGATGTTCATAACCTTCTTCCACCACCATGCACCACACAGACCTAAAACGATTCGGTCGTCCAGGGGCAACGGAGTTATCGGCCTTTCTCAATATGGGACTTATCTATTGCCACTACTGCTTTCTCATCAACGTATCCACGGATATCTCACCTGGGCACCGGAAAAGTTTTTCATTTGCAATTATCTCAGGCCAGAGTTAACCGACGATATGTCGCAGAGATAAGTTGATGACAACCTGGAGCTTTTGGGAAATAGTGGCGATTAACCTGTATGTGATGCATTTAGCAGCCTAGAAACACCATTGGCGAGGAACTACCTCAACTTAATGTGAGCATTGCAATATCTGCATTTCTAAGCGAAGGCAGTTTTATCGCTGTTAACGCGTTGGACGATATCAAGTTCGGTCCACCGTCGAAAGAAAGTACGCTACATAAATATGCCAACTGTTCGATGCCCTTGATATTCTGCCCATTAAAGCAAACAAGAAAAGTGGGATGACTGTTCACACTGAGAAATTTCGGTTTATTGACATTTATCTTCAGCCAGACGTTGCTTGACGCTTTACCACAATTTTGAACCATTTAAGCAAGGTTAATGACTCGTAGATTGAACTAATTCAGCCAAAGCAACATGAACAGCGTCACCGCTAACTAGAAGAAATTGTATCGGTGACCGAATTCAACTCTAGTGGGCTCTCTTTCCGACTTCGAATTCCTCCGAAATTTTAGTGCGTTCAATTCAATGCAAATCACGCTATCACGTGTCACTCTGATTTGTCAACATCTACATTTCCCAGAAATTATTCTGGTGTGGGGAGGTGTCTCTTTAAAAGACACATTGGATTTTATATACATAGCATTTCACGTACATACCAAAGCCCCCGGTTTAGAACCATTTTAAAAATCAGACTGGATACCGGCCTATTCCGCACAAGACATTGTAAACTAATCCTGAAACAATTTTTCTGCCTATTTATCCTAATCCCCAATCCATGGAAGTTAAATCATCCCAGAATTGACGCGGTTTGGGTAAATGCAAAAGGCGATAGATTTCAGCACTTATCAAATTACATTTCTAGAAAACTGCCTACTATTTCAATTTTTACGAATTTTGTTTTATTTCATTGATTGATAAAAATTTTATACCGGAAAAACCTTGTGCTAGAAGTTTTATCGTACCCTCCAGTTGTTTTTATAATTTCCTATTTTATTTCATAATTATTCGTGAAAGTGGTATTATGTTTTCGAATTTCTTGCATTTGTAACTGAATTTATGATATCGTATTTTTAATATAGCTTACTCAACCATTCAAAAGACTTCGGAATTTTCTTGGAAGATTTAGATTTTCCCATGTATAAATATGTGACAGAGACATTAGGATCTTAAAGGCAAGCAACAGCATATGTAGTTTTCACCTGTTGGTAACTACTCGTAGTTTGGAAAAAAGTTTCTCAAGACATCTATGAGCTACAAAAGTAAAGATGAGCTGCGTTTATCAACTTATGAGTAGATAATAATAATAATCGTTGGCACAACAATCCGTATTGGATCAGGGCCTTGAAGTGTGTTAGAGCACTTCATTCAAGACCGTAACGGTACACTACAGTACACTGTAGGAGCCAATATGGTCAGCATTGCGCTCGCCCGAGATGATTACCCTGATTTGACTCAGGTACTCATTCACTGCTGAGTCGACTGGTATCCGACGTCAAGTCACGATACAAATCCCACTGCCACCAGCGAGATTTGAACTATCAGCTATGAGAAGATAGTTATCTAAAAATTTGTTAGATTAGTCATGCATCATTTGTCATGCTTTTAAGGTCACTATAGAACTTAAACACGCAGTTTCTCGTTTTTACAAATAAATTTTATTTAGCACTTCATCTGTGCTTAGCTACCCGGTAGGAAAACCTAAGTTAATACGTTACTAAGTTGACTGTTAGTTCTTGTGAGGTTGTATACAAAGAGCCTGTAGCAAACTATCAGGTGAACTTTGGGAATCCTATTACAAGTTCTGAAATTATCAGTCTTTAATTGAATATTGTAAGGTTTCGACTTTGATTTTCTTTTTAGTTTAGATACTGGATGTACACTTTATTTACTTAGGACCTTGCCTAGCATTTAATTTTCTCCTCCCATAATTTAAATCCCCAACTGCCCCTAATATTTAATCATTTTCTGAAAACTATTCTCCAGCTGCCTCACACTTACATACACATACATGTATAGATATGGATTGATTAAAGGGGAATCGCAGGTGCTAACAATAATGTTAATTGGCACTAGTCACTGAAGTATTATACAGGGTATTCCGTTCACGATGGTAGAAATTTGAATGGTAGATAGTACCACTTGTTTGAGGAGAGTTTTCCCACAGAATGGTTACGTTACCTTTCAACATTTTTCGTCAGTATTGTCAAAAAGCATGACTTCCCCAACAAAGTCACAATTTTCCCTTGCACAATCATCCAATCCCAAATTTAGCACTACTTTCGGATGCTACATAAAACTTCTTATAAATGTATGAAAAAATAAAAATATCAACACTAGCGAATAAGAAAAAATTAGTTTTTTATTATTTCAAATTTTTATAAATGGATTTTTTTTTTTAATTTCAAAGGTCATAATCACTTCGAAGATATAACCGTTGGAACTTTAAAGAAATTTCAAAATCGATTTTTCATCTAAATTTCAAATTTGCCTCAGTACATTAGGTTTCAAATGATATGTAAAAGTACCAGTCTTAATTATGGGAAATTTGCGAATATTACGCATTAACGGGGTCATCCCGGATCAAGGCCGTTTTTTTGGGAATTTTTTTTTTCGGAGAACTGAGTAAAGATACAAATGCGAATTTTTCACCATATATTTATTAATATCTGCGTAACAGTTTTTCTAGTCTGATATCATAGTTGATTCTTGAGGCACAGAGCAACTTATACAGGGTGCGCCAGCATAACTTCCTTTCTTAAAATGCGCGCCACTCAGTTAGTTGATGTCATAGCGGAGCGCTAGCGGTCTCGTTCAAAAGGGGATACTGTAAAGTTTTGTCCCGACACGGTTCAGCCGCCATCATGCGTTGGAATAGTGAGGAGCGTGCCTTTGCCGTTGAGGTTTACTTTTCAAGCGGATGTTCGGTTATTGCAACACAGCGTGCATTTCGGAATCGTTTTAATTTAGCCCCGTTGGCTCCCATCTCAGACCGCAAATCAATTGTTACATGGGTCACTACATTCAGACAAACTGCAAGTGCGACAAAAGGAAGAACTGGAGTCCCTCGGCCCGTTAGATCACCTGAGAACATTGAAACAGTGAGAGCGTCAATGTTGCGATCGCCATGGCGTTCTGCGCGCAAACACGCATCTGCCCTTGGACTATCCGATTATTCTGTGAGAAGAATTCTTCGTGATGATCTTCATTTTCATCCCTATAAGATGGCGATAGTGCAGGAACTTTCAGAACGTGACTTCAATTCTGGGATGAACGCGTGTGAGCTTCTTCTTGATGTCGTTCCCGAGGGTGCTATTGTTTTTTTTAGCGATGAAGCCCATTTTCATTTGTGTGGGTCAGTTAACAAACAAAACATGCGCTACTGGGCTGCCACCAACCCTCGAGAATTGCGTCAAAAGCCTTTGCATACACCCAAAGTCACAGTGTGGTGTGCAATTTCCTCAGCTGGAATTATTGGTCCCTGGTTTTTTGAGGAAAATGAGGTTACAGTGACAGTGAATTCGGACCGGTATGTAAACATGCTACAGAATTTTTTTTCCCACAGCTAGAAAATTTGGATTTGGGGGATACTTGGTTCCAACAAGACGGTGCAACAGCACACATTTCAAGAGCATCGATGGCTGTTTTGAGGGAACACTTTCCAGAGCGCCTTATCTCAATTAGAGGCGATTTGGAATGGCCGGCACGCTCTCCCGATCTGTCCCCTTGTGATTTTTTTCTATGGATTTTTTTTGAAATTCCGTATTTATGTGAACCGTCTAAGAACCCTACAAGATTTTGAGACCAACATCCAAGAAGAAATTGCCAACATAACACCTGCTATGCTAACAGGAGTCATGACAAACGCCAGAAATCGGTTTACGCAATATATGGAGAATGGGGGACGTCACCTAACAGATTTGATCTTCAAAACAATGTAAATAAAAACTTTAGACATGTACCTACATTATAAAAAATAAATAAATATTTTCCGATGCATACAATAGTTTTTATTGAGTTTTGAAAAAAGGAAGTTATGCTGCCGCACCCTGTACATACATCTCCGAGAAAGGTGATTTAGGGTGCAACGCTAGAGGGCGCTGTGCTAATCTTATAAAAGAAAATAAACAGCATTTTAACGTGCGGAGTATATCACGGTTCGCAAACTAGGATTATGAAAAAATATTGAAAGGTAAATTTTTGGTGCGTTGTTAAACTTTTTTCACAATTTTAATTGGCCATTAATCTACTATACCTAGCCTATAAACCTGCGGTTTTCCAAAAAAAAAACACATGTGAGGTCCTTTCTTTCAATTCTCGTTCTGTTGGCGAAGTCTTTCGAACGTCGTTCGGACCGGTAAATATACGGCGATCGACCAAATATTCTATACTATTTCTAAATGCAATTGATGCCGAAAAATCGATTCCTCGGATCTGACGCACGGGGTGGAAGAAAACGTGGTCTTCATATGGAGTAAATAGTTCCGATATGGTAGTTTTAATTACGAACAATGAAAAATTCATACACCGGAAAATTAGAACTATCATATCTAAGTGAATTTGCTCGCCCACGTTTTTTCTGATTTAATGCGTGACATTCGCAAATGTCCTATAATTAACCCTACCATTTTCATATGTCATTTGAAAGCT
The DNA here is from genome assembly GCF_905115235.1 of Hermetia illucens. NCBI lineage: Eukaryota > Metazoa > Arthropoda > Insecta > Diptera > Stratiomyidae > Hermetia > Hermetia illucens. Next base: position 89,594,637 of record NC_051849.1, on the reverse strand, counting down.
AACATAATTATATATTTTTATAAATTTAAAGTTACAATAATATGTATTGAAATTTAGATGCAAAATTAGTTTTGAAATTTTTTTTAAAATTCGAACAGTTTTTCCTATTTGAAGTAATGATGACCTTCACAATTGAAAAAAATATACATTTATAAGAAATTTTATGTAGTTTCCGAAATGGTATCAACCTGAGATAATTCAGAGAGTAGGCAGCCGTAATTTTGTTGGGTAGGTCAAGTTTTTTATCACTATTCACGAAAAGCGCCATAACTTTGTAACGGTAAAGATAGAGTGACCATTCCATGGACGAGAGATGCTATCCATCATTCAACCACCATCGTGTGCATTCTTTATATATATATGTACAGCTGCATTCAAAATAATAGCAGTGCTCCCATCACGTGGAAGAAATTGAAAAAAGTAGGATTTTTTTCTTCTGAATGTTTATTTTGTTTTAAATAAAATAATTATAGTTGTAATTAGCAGTTAGTTTTTTACTCAATTGCTACATCATGCCACTGATTCATTAACGTTATGTGAATGAATACGAATATCCTTCCTTACGTATTAGTTTCCACGCCTGCTCTAGAGTTTCCCAAACTTAATCATTATTAGTTAGATTGACATTAGCATCTGGAAAGTGTGTAAACCATTGCGGGACCTCAATTCTTGGGCCACCTTCCTATTGGAAAATTCGAAGCAGGAGCATTAGTATTAGTATGATATCCTTCATAATTCGAATTTGCATACTACGCTCCATTTCTTCCTTTAGCCGATATATCGGTCCGGCTCCCTAAAATGAAAAACATGCGCAAATAATAATACAATAAAACAAACAGTGAATCGATTTTAATAAGGTTTTATTGTACACAAAACCTTAAAAACACCCTAAAAACATAATATCATTTAAATTTCATAATTATCGATTCATTCAAATGTGAAAAAGTCACTTTGAGGAAACGGTATGTGAAAAGCCGCCTTTCATATATGAGGACATTTCTCACTCTTAATTAATAATAATAATAATAATTGTTAGCGCTACAATCCATATTGGATCAGGGCCTTGAAGTGTGTTAGAGCACACTGATTTGACTCAGGTACTTATTCACAGCTGGGTCGACTTTTATTCGACGTCAAATCACGATACAAATCCCACTGCCACCAGCGAAATTTAAAGCGCGACCTTCCGTATGATAGCCTTGTGCTCTAACCACTCAGCTATCCGGGCACAATCACTCTTAATTACAAACACAAAGCCTTAGGCCAAGTGTTTATAAATACGATGTTTACATAACGCTGCAAAAATTTGTAATTTTTGCAGCATATTATAGGATAGCTAAGTTAACGATTTATGAAATAAATAGGTTGGAATGCCGGAAGCGGGTGCTTCACTCATAGAGCTTTTACGTTCATTTTATGTGAAAAACTTTTTATGCACATTTTTCCATTCATATATGGTCATATATGGCTAAACACCTACAATATTCCCTTTTTTAAACGAGACCCGTTCCATTATATCATTATCATCAACGGCGCAACAACCGATATCTGGTCTAGGCCTGCCTTAATAAGGAACTCCAGACACCCCAATTTAGAACCGAGGTCCACCAATTCGATATCCCTAAAAGCTGCCTGGGGTCCTGACCTACGCCATCGTTTCACTTCAGGCAGGGTCTGCTTCGTCTACTTTTTCTACCATAGATATTGTCCTTATAGAGTTTCCGGGCTGGATCATCCTCATCCATACGGATTAAGTGACCCGCCCAACGTGACCTATTCCGGATTTTATCCACAACCGGTCGATTATGGTATCGTTCATAGATTTGGTCGTTATGTAGGCTACGGAATCATCCATCCTCATGTAGGGGGCCAAGAGTTCGCAAGTCTCCGAGGAAGACATCAAGTCTCGCCGGTCCTCATGTATTCCTCGGAGACATTGTCTTGTACAATAAGAGCTTTCACCCTATGGTGAGACGTTTCGAACGGAACAGTTTTTGTAAGCTGAAAAAGGCTCTATTGGCTGCAAACAATCGTGCCGGATTTCATCATCGCAACTGTTATCGGTTGTGATTTTTTACCCTAAATAGGAGAAATTATCAACGATCTAAAAGTTGTATTCTCCTATCTTTATTCTTTCCGTTTGACCAGTACGGTTTGATATTGTTGGCTGGTTGGCTTTCGGTGCTGACGTTGCCACCATATACATTGTCTTGCCTTCATTGATGTGCAGTTCAAGATCTCGCGTCGCCTGCTCGATCTAGATGAAGACGTCTCGGTTCGTTCTTCCCATAATGTCGATATGATCAGCACTGGTCAGTAGTTACACTTTATGGCGGTCATATTTTGATCCTTCACTCCCCTAAGTTTCACCGGATATCAAATATGGGACCAATTTTGAAAAGTACTAATTGAACCCTTTCATTTCATACCAGACGCGACCATATTCGGCGAAAAAGAATTGTTCACCCCCTTTCGCATGTATGTATTAAACTCAACCCAAAATGGTGCCACTTGCTATATGCAAAGTAATTCACAGAATACATGTTCTCACTAAATTTCGTGGTAATCGGTCCAGACGTTTCCGAATAAATCGGGTGTGACAAACAGACACATGGATAGAATCGATTCTATAAAAGTTTTGTTTTACACAAAATCTTAAAAAGTACGCTAGAAAATATAATATCATCCATATTTCATAAATATCGGTTTATTCAAATGTGGGAAAAATCATTTTAAAGAAAACGTGTTTGAAGAGTCGCCTTTCACATATGATTAATTACAAAGAAAATATTGTTACAACATATTTGCGATATTTACATAACGCTACAAGATTACGTAAGGATTTAAAGTGGTTACCTCCAGGGCGCTCGAGTTTGGGTCTGTACCGGAATTTATAATTTTCTAAGTTAACGATCTATGCAATAAAATAATCTAAATTTTAATTACACTCTCTTTCTTCTTCTGGAGAATTTTGTTTAGTTTGTAAACAATTGGTTTCACGAAAGTACCAAAGACGGTTATGTTGTAAGTTCCCCATGCCTATGAAGGGACTGTTGGGTTTATGAAAATATACCAAAGGTTACATGCAATTTATGAAAGTCCATCAAAATAGCGCACTTTTTTCCATATCACATTCCATATCTTTCAACGAGAGATTCAAAACTCAGATCCGTCATACATTTTAAATGTTTTTTGAGCTACTCGGTTATATCACTCAAGCCCTACCTACACACTAAGATTCGAATGAATATGAATACGAAATTTCCATGGTAATGAAAGAATGATAATGATAAAGCTTTTCTGTAAGAATGGTGTTATCTTTCCTCCTTTATTTTGCTCTTTAGCTTACGAGCTGTATGAAGTTAACTTTTCCGTATTATTATGAAAATGTTATCTAGAAAAGTACAGAGCAAATTACGTTATTTCAGATGAAGTATTTCTTGCCATGTTAAGAATGTACCCTGAAAAACAATTTGAATTTTTCAATTCAAGGTATAACTCAACAGAAGGAATAAAAACATGGATGCTATGTGAGAGCATTTGTTGATGTTCATGATTCGCAGCTGAATAAAAGCAACCAAGCTTGGGTAGAAAGGTAAATATAAATGAATAATGGCAAACCAACGGTGAAAATGAAATGGTTGACCTACCATTGAAAAGCAAGTGATTTTCCAGGTGTATGTATTTTAAGGAAAAATTAAAGTTAACCAGCATCTTAAATTCAAGTACAATGTTTTTCATAAAACCATAAATGTCCACAGCATCTAATATTGCGTGATATTCAGAAATATTTATGTAGAATTTATGCTAGAAGTATCTTGTATACATCTTAATAAATTCGGCAGCAGTTTTACTGGCATTCTTTTATTAGTTCGGTGAATATAACCAATATATTTTCTACGTAGGATCAGCAGTTGATAGGGAGTATTTCGAAGAAAGTTTTCTACAGCCGCTTGACTATTGAAACTGGAAATAATCACCTAATGAAGCTGCAAATGTCTAAGCAAAATTATAGCTTATTACCGATATGTCGTTTTTGAATACATTGATACAGCGAATCAGGATTTCCGTGTATCCTGGAGACGTATCTATAGGTCTAGAAGGTAAAACTGAGAATGAATGTAGGTGTAATTAACTGCTTATACAAAAAAAATTATTGCCTTTTGAGGAGGTTACACGGCTTAACTGTTTGGCATTTTTGGGTATTTCCAATCGGTAAAATATCTGTACAATTCGTCCAAATACGAGTTCAGACGAGCTTCGCATTTTCTCTCCTTTGTGGATTTGTATATATAAGGTAATTTCCACATTACAGAATATTTTTTGGTACTGCTGTTTAAGCAGGCTGAAGAATATCCACTGCGAAGAGCGAAAGTACCGGCGCGAATGGAACCTTTCGGGCCCCAGCTGGGAGATCGCCGAAAGTGTAAACTTAAACGTGATTCTCAGGATATTTCAGCACTTTCATATATTTCTATGTATACAATATTCCTGTCGAACAATTTCGTCGAGTTTCAAGATAACATTCAACTCCTTCCAAGTTTCATATTATAGAAAAACAAAAGTAATTATTGCATAACAAGGATAATATATTAGAACCGATCAGAAAATTAACCGTGAGCTGACTAGTCTCAACCGTAGAACAGATTACGATTGATCGTCTAAAAACCGCTCCACAAAATTAATCACGAACAAAGACTTCTAATGTATGCTAGGCACTTCGTTATTTAATGAAAATATACTATCCTTGACAGGTAAATATGTTCACAGTAGTTGACGTGGAGGTGAAATCGTAATCCAGGCATTATGGTCACAACGGTCAACTGCACAACAACTTGTGTTCTAGAAAAGGAACTCCAAACACCACTTTTTCAAAGGGATTGCATGAAAGGGCAGGAAATTCTTTCACCCAGTTGGATTCATCATTTTACCCTGGCTAAGCTTTCATAGAAGGCTTCGAAGTCGATGAAAATATGGTGCAACTGATGATCCATTCCAACAGTTTTTTCATTGATTTTCGTAGAAAGAAAATCTGATCTTTAGGGGATTTGCTGAAGTGAAGCCTGGTTGGTACCGGTCGAAAATGTTTGGGGCATATGCGGCTATTTGGTCTAGCAAGATATCCAAGGATATCTTATAGATGGTGCTCATCTATAATTGCTACGCTGAGTTGCTAATCTTCAGGCATTGATTCCCTTTCCCAAACCGTAAGCAGAAATTGCTGCTGGATGTATTTGACCGTTTCCAAATTTAACCAATTCGATTGAAATGAATGATCACACGGGCCGTTTCTCCTATGTTTGATGGTGGTAGCATTTGTTCGTCGTCCATAATTACCGGGACCGCGACATTCTGGTTATCGAGCAATTATGGGAAATACTCAACCTAGTGTTCTAATATGTCCAAATGGTCACAAATCTGAATTCTTCTGTTACCTCAGAAGGATGAAAAACGAGGTGCATATGGCTTTTCTAAGTTACACGCCTACTGCGGTTGCTTCCCATACTTCTAAACTTCACGGAATTTTCAGTTTTCACAGGCGTCAGTTTTCACAGGTCTGTGAAGCAATTTCTCCATGGTAGGTCACTGAAGATGTCTGCGTTTTTAAGGTTTTGTGTGAAACAAAACCTTATTAGAATCGATTCGATGTCTGTCTGTCTGTCTGTCTTTTTTTTTTTTTTTTTTTTTTGAGGAGGTGGAAATCTTCAAAAGACACTGGTCTGGACACACCAGCGTGTGGGATTTTTACCCACTAAAACCACCCCCGACTCCCTCCCTGCCCCGCGGAACCACCATAAGGTATTACATCACGGGGCGGAGTCAGCTCACTCTAGCTTTGTCACCTTTCTTCCACACGCGGCGCACATGACCCCGCTTTTCTCCTTTCCTCTGCCTTTCGCAACTTATCTTGAATCGATGCGATCATGGAGTTGACCGCATCCCAATTCTCTTGATGTGCTAGCATTTTCGGCACCAGATTTTCTGGTACCAGCACCTCTCCTAGAGTCTCCTCTAGGTTCCTCCTTTCTTCCACAAATCTCGAACAGTGGAAGAATAGATGCTCTGAGTCCTCTGGGACTCCATCGCAATTTGGACAGTCGGGCGATGTCTCCAATTTAAACCTGTGAAGGTATTGGAGATATCCTCCATGTCCCGTGAGAAACTGGGTGAGATTATAATTAACCTCACCGTGTTGTCTCTCCAACCACTCCTTGATGGCAGGAATGAGCCTGTGAGTCCACCGACCCTTTCCCGAGCGTTCCCACCGCTTTTGCCATCTATTTATGGATCCCTCCCTCTCAGCCTTCTTCTTCTGCAATAAGGGAGAGATTGGCTTCGCATGGTATATATTCGCCATCCCATCTGCCAAGATGTCAATGGGCATCATTCCAGAGATAACGAATGCTGCATCATCTGAGACAGTCCTGAAGGCAGAGCATACCCTCAGAGCTGTCCTCCTGTAGACTGCATTCAGTTTGCTAGTGTTAACTGACATCCGCAACGCCTCGCTCCAAACTGGGGTCGCATAGAGCATGATTGAGGTCACCACCCTGGCTATAAGCATCCTAGAGGTATGCCGTGGCCCTCCCACGTTCGGCATCATCCTGGCCAGGGCCATACTGGCAGTGGATGATTTATCACAAATATACTGTACGTGTTGCTTATAGCTGAGCTTCCTGTCTATCACCACCCCCAAGTATTTGATGGCCGCCTTGGAAGTGATGATATGATTCCCGATTCTAACACAGGCGTAATTTCTCTTCCGGCGCTTCGTGATGAGGACCGCTTCCGTTTTTTCCTCCGCAAGCGTCAGACCAGAGCTCTCCAACCAGCATTTGACAGCACTGATTGCCTCGCTTGAGTATAACTCAGCATCTTCGAGATGCTTTGCGACAACAACCAGTGCAATGTCGTCAGCGCAACCCACCACTGTGGCTTCCTCAGGAAGGGGAAGATTAAGTACATCGTTGTACATGATGTTCCACAGTAGTGGGCCCAATACGGAGCCCTGCGGGACACCCGCGGAAACGACATACTCCTGCGGTCCGTCATCAGTGTCGTACCAGAGCCTCCTTTCAGTTAAATAACTATCGACAATGGCGGCGAGGTAGGCGGGAATACCAACCTTCGCTAGGGATTTCCGGATTAGATTCCAATTGGCCGAATTGAATGCATTTTTCACGTCCAGGGTTACTACCACGCAATATTTGCTGGTACTACCCTTTCCGTGGATTGCATCTTCGCCCAAGCCAGTAACCAATTTGATGGCATCAATGGTTGATCTGGCTTTACGGAATCCATACTGCCGATCTGAAAGGCCGCCTTGGCTCTCAACTACTGGGAGTAATCTATTATAGATTACCCGCTCTAGCATTTTCCCCACCGTGTCCAAAAGACATATGGGTCGGTATGAGGATGGTTCACCTGGTGGTTTACCAGGCTTAGGCAGAAGCACCAACTTCTGCCGCTTCCATACCGCTGGAAATATTCCTTCGAACATGCACGCTTCGAACAACTCAGCAAACATGTCCGACCTGGATTTCACGGCAAGCTTAAGGGCCCTATTCGGTACTCCGTCCAGACCCGGTGCTTTATTGTCTCCTATTCTGCCGCAGATCTCCAGGAGCTCGTCTCTGGTGACTGGCGGGATTGCCGTCACATTCAGAGGTGGTTGGAATGTGTCGGTGTTCTCCTCTTGCTGGGGGAATAACCCCTGGATGATTTTCAACAAGAGGTCGGGGCACGTGATCTGCGGAGACGAACGGCCTCTAAATCGTCCCATCACGATTCCATAAGCTCTCCCCCACGGATTTACGTCCGCTTCTGAGCAGAGCTCCCTAAAGCATTTCCTCTTGCTTCGCTGGATGGCGAGCTTGAGGGTTTTGCGGGCTGCCTTGTAGGCGCACTCTTTCTGCCCTTGATCGACTCTACCTACCGCCCTCTGAGCCGCTCTTCTCGCTCGGTGGCAGGCTGATCGAAGGCCGGTCAGTTCATCATTCCACCAGTAGTTTGGTCTTCTACGGGGGAATGCGCACCTCCTAGGCATGGACGCGTCACATGCTTTGGCGATGCATTGAGCCAGATGGACAGCTCTTTCCGTAGAGGCACCTGCTATATCAGGTTGATCCAACCACACCTCTAAGAAGCTCTGCTCATCCAAAGATTTTGCAGACCAGCCTGAAATCTTTTTCGGTTTCGGGCATGATAGCTCTTTGCCCTGAGGTTCGACACGTGTCTCAAAGAAAACTGCCTGGTGATCGCTGTGGGTGTAGCGTTCGCTGACGCACCAGGACATACCACGCGCCAGCGAAGGGCTGACAAAGGTCAGGTCTACAACCGAGCCTGATCCCCCTTTCTGGAAGGTGTTTACAGAACCTTCGTTAGCCAAAACTATGTCCATCTGCGCAAAAGCTTCTAATAAACTGCGCCCCCTAGCATTTGATTCCCTACTGCCCCACTCTAGGGCCCAAGCATTGAAATCACCAGCAATCACCTTTGGACTTCGTCCCTTCGCGTCGAGAACAAGATTATCAAGCATTTGCTCGAATTCAGACAGTGTCAAACTTGGCGGGGCGTAGCAGCTGTATACATATACACCACTTATTTTCGCCCACACGAAGCCACTGCCTGCCTGACTTGCAGTACATTGTATGGCCTGTCGACCGCAAGCCCATATCGCCGCTCCACCAGTCGAATCTTTGACCCATATGCCACCGTGACGGTGTCTATACGGTTCGCTTATGATGGCGATTTCCGTCTCAGATTCGAACGTGGCCTGCTCAAGTAAATCCTGAGCGACCCTGCAATGATTCAGGTTTATTTGAATAAACCTCATTTTCTCATTGCAGTGAGCGCCTTCCTAAATTCTGGACATTTACCACTCCCGGCAATATGCCGGTTATCCTGTCCCTCTTTTACTTCGCACAATAGGTACTTGGGGTCCCTATTGCACTCTCTGGCAATATGGCCTTTCTCCCCACACCTTCTGCATCGATCGGATCGATCAATGCTGCTGGTGCACGCCTTCGCGAAGTGTCCAAACATGAGGCATTTAAAGCACCTCTTCAATGAAATTTGTTCCCTTAAACGGCAGACAACCCATCCAATCCGAACCCTTCCGGCAGCCAATAGCATCTGTGCTGCCTCCGCTGGTACTCGTATTGTGGCTGTTTGAATACCACCATAGGCTTTTCGTAAGCCCACAATAGACTCCTCGGTGAGTTCTTTCAACTTGAATTGCTCCTTCAGAGCAATACAAATTTCTTCTTTCGATGTTACTTCATCGAGATCCTTACAGGTAGATCTCATGTTTTTGGGCACGCACTGCGGCATTCTCCCCAAGTGAGTTTTTCACTTGAGTGCGAAAGTCATCAGTTTTGCCCACGCTGGATCTTTTCAGCTCGAACATGAGATCCCCTTTCTTCGGATTCGGTTTACATTTCCGCTCAGATCTTTTAGGTCGGGATCCGCTTTGACCTTTTTGAGTATCTCCGCGTAGGACAGATTGCCCTTACTGGAGATAACAATTACATCTGGACGAGTTCGCACTTTTGCCTTTCGTTCTGCTTTTTTGTTGGTAACTTTAGTCCATCCATCGTTTTCGCTGGTCTTAGGCTTCGCAACGCTGGTCGAGTTTCCTAGATTCGCTGTACGGTTTCCTCCTTCTGACCTGTTGATGTTGGTTTTCCGGATGTCCTGTCCGCCTTTTTTTCTCTTAGGTGCCTGCTGATTACTTAAAGGATCCCCCTCTTTTTCACGTACTCGCTTATTTCGTTGGGATTCGATGGTAGTACGGTTAGGCGTCACTTGGGTCGCTTGTGATACTGTTGGCAATGCGGGGTTCGGCGTGTTCTTATTATTCTTTTCCTCCATCTGTGATCTATTATAGAGAACTCTAATAGCCCTCACCATATTCTTTATGGCTTGGTGCACGTTGTGCTTGTCCTTGATAAACTCGGACAGCTCAACTATTTTTGCCCCAAGCTGGGTGAAGGGTAATTCCTCCAGATCAGGATTCTGTTCCCTATAAGTCCCGGCAGGGTTACCCCTTTTACACGGTCCTTCACTTTTGGCGTTTGTTGACCTTGCCTGTACTTTGTCCTTCATCGTCTTTGGCATTGGTGGAGATCTCAAAGTTGATGAGCTTCTTTTGAATGGATCTCTTCCTTGTTCCTGGAGCACCTCCTGCTGTCGAACATCTTGAACATGTGCGGTGGGTGTTGTCACGGTTTTTGTTGTCCAAAAAGCTGCTTTTAGTTCATCTTTGTTTGGTCTTGTTATTGGTGTTCTCGGTAAAGTCGTACTTCGCTTGAATACTTCCTTCTCCAGATCCAAATCACTTGTAGCATTATATGCCAAGGTGGCCAAGTTGTCCACCACCGAGGCACTGCGGTCGAGGGATATCGACGACCGGGAGCCCGCTTGCTCACTCCCAAAAGCCGCCGGTACTGGGGTTCCGAGCCCCTGCACCGTAAGTTTCCTCCTTCTCTCGTCTTCCATGGTGGTTTTATGTTCTGGGTATCCTTCCCATAGCCATTTTGGTCCGCGCACCAGAGATGAGCAAACACTAGCCCATGCACAATCAAAAAAGAAAAGTGCATGAACACATATTTACACATCAATAGGTATGCCCCTATCCGCCAGCTGGGGTCGCGCCTGATGGGAGATCTGGCCACTCCTCACAGGTCTGTCTGTCTGTCTGTCTGTCTGTCACAGCCGATTTATTCGGAAACGGCTGGACCGATCGTCACGAAAATTGGTAGGAGTATGTGATCTGCCGTTCCCTTTACATGCAGTAACTGACGCCATTTTGTGTTAAGTTTAAGGGGGGGCTTTTCATACATGTGAAAGGAGGGTGCAAAATTTTTTTTCACAGAATGTAGCCATGTGGGGTATCAAATGAAAGGTCTCAATTAGTACTTTTCGAAACTGGTTCAATATTTGATGTTGGGTGAAACATAGGGGAGTGATATGGCTCAAAATATGACCCCCAAAAAGTGTAACAGGTCTCGTTCTCAGAACCTATCCAACCGAAAAATCTGAAAAAAATCACAGTGGTGCATCTCTACGAAATCTAGGCCTCAAAATATATCCTGTTCCGATATCTGCACAAATAAAGTTAATAATAGTATATTTCCACATTTTAGAAATTTACCCGGCACCTCCCCTTATGTTCATCCCAGAAGTAAGTTTGGTCAAGTTTGAAGAAAATCCAAGTATTACTAACAAAGTTATAGGGGGTAAAACTTTACCATGTTTTGTGAATTTCGTGCACTCTACAATCCGCATGACGTCATCATCACATATCATTTCGTCAATACCACAACGAAATGAGTTGTTATGGATGGGGTCGTAAAGAATTATTTTGTTTTAGTTTTTTAATCATTTGTATGTGAATATCAATTACTCCAACCAGACATGTGTGTATGTAGGTATATAGCATATGCGTGCTAATGAACTTTGCGGGTAGTACCTAATTCAGATAGATATAAGAAGTAAATCGGAAATATGGGTACGATCAATTTATATACGTGCATATATGTGTACAGTATTCGGAAATAGACAGTTTGTTTGTTTAGGGTGAGCGTAATGTGTACGTATGTCTCGTAGTTTGGAAAAATATAAAGGATTATGTTGGATTTGTAGCTATATACGGATAGAGAAATGTGCGTTGAAATTTCTTACATAAGATGAACACAAAACCTTTATACCTGAAGTGCGAGCTTCCGGTATTCCGACTTGTTTTTTTGTTGAGATTGCTTCATTGTCCCGTATATTGAATTCTTCCTTTGGCTAGTTAGCTCATAGCCGCGGTCATTATGGCATCCACTTTCTCATTATATCTTTATGGACGTACCAATGGTAATGCCTTCCTGGTGGTTGTCAAGGGCATTGTTGATGCGTATTGCTTTCTTCAATTCAAAAGCAAGGAATACGCTCTGTATGGTCAAACAGTTGATGCTTGTTTTTTTTTCTGAGTGTACTGAAACGACTTATTGTCCATATCCGTCACGTGAGACCAGATTACCACAGGCACACTTTCCATGAGAAAATGCGTAAATTGTTTGTAATTTCTGGCCGCCAGATCGATCGTTGTGTTATCATACCAATCCGGAACTCCTTTCGAAGTTTACCCCTATCCAACCTGCAACATCGAAAACCAGCAGGCACAGTTCATCCCATTTGAAGGTGGGAGGAATTCATTCCATCCCTCTGCGTCTGCAATTTTTCGTCAAAAGAGACCTCCAAGCGATCTCCATGATAAGCTAGGATTTGGTACCAGGACAGTTGATGTTCACCAAATGTTTCCTAAAAAATATGGAAATATAATAAAATAAAATAGCAAGCCATTAGAAGATACTGGAGTTTGAGGGAATGTAAAAGTTTGAGATCTTTGTGTTGACCATTGAAACATACGAGGACCGAAATGGATTATTTCACTTTGGCATAATTATTTTCCTTTAATTTAAAACTCAACTTAATTATTGCATCTATTTCACAGATACGCACCTAGTGTGTCAGTTCATTTAAAAAAAAACAAACTTGAAGAATGCAAATTTATTACTGCCCTTTCAAGGGTACAATACGCAATTTATCGTGAAGTGATTTCTTATTCAATGCTTAGAAGTTTATCAGATGATTGACGAAGTTAGCGTGGACGTCATTCATCATCGCTGAAGAAGTTTCCAATTTTTAATGGTGGTGTCGTGTGAAATCTTAAGCGAACTTGCTTCTCGCGGAATCTTACTTCTTACAACAATGAAATGTTGTGTGTGGTTGGTCGCAACTTTCATTTGATTTGCTACCCACGGGGTTCTATTGCACTTGATCTTCGCAAATTCTGGTGATGATTGACGCGTGGCATATTTTCTTGGAGCACCAGAACAAGACTTTATTTTTAGCAGCACCAATAATATAATACTCTTGCTTCATCTGGCCCTTGAATGTCTGCCGCGTGATTTTAGTCGACAACCAGCACGAAGCAGCGGGTTATTTTTCTCAATGGCCAACACTCACTTGTTCATATAGTTTATGCCGCTCATTGGAGATACTAGCAGTCCCTTTTATATCTGAGATGGAATTTTTAACTAGAAGGATATGTTATACAAATCTTACACGCTCCTTCAGCGGCTAGCACCTTGACTGTTTCCAAACAAACAGTGCGGCGCAGTAAAATTGCAGAAATGACCGGAATCTTTATCATTAACGGCTACCATGGGTCTCATAACACCTACAGATTCTTAACAAAACTTATATTTAGAGCGTTTGAGTAAAGTTGTATTGATATAAATAAAAAATCCAAAAGAGTTTCATTTAACTTTATTAAAATTCTTTTTATTAATTTTCAAATATGCATATTTCGACGACTACTACCTCAATTCCAAACCGATCCCGACAAATAGTCACCCAAATATGCACATTTGCAAATAATTAAAAAAAATTTAGTAAATTTAAAGGCAACTCTTTTGGATTTTTTATTGATACTTACAGGCAATAGAAGATTTTATATATATTTCAAAAATAAAAAAAACATTCGGAAAAAATTTAAAAAAAAGGCAAAAATTAAAAAATTATGCGAGCTAGTGGAGATCACAAAATGATTTCTAGAAATGTTAACTGTTTTTCATGAAAAGTTATTGGACGCTAAAATATCATACAATGTTGATCACATCAAAGTAAATAATCTGACATACTAAACAGGATATATATAAGCATAATATTCTTTCTTGCTGATGTATTAGACAACCAATCTAGCAATCCGTTCAAGTAAAGCTCCTTCGTTACGCAATGTCAAACATCATCATTAGGTTTACTATTTGTGTAACATACGATATAATACCACAATGCATATTGTAATAAATATAACATAATATTAATAAATACTTTTATTAAATAGTTGACTACAAGAGAGAATCGGTGATCGTTCGGTCACTGAAGTTAAGTACTATTGGCAAAAGTTAGTGCTAATATAGGGGACCACAAAGGACTTCTAAGTTTATTTATTCAGCCTTTTGAGGTTTCACGTAAAAATGAAGCTTTACTGAAGTTAAGGTACTGTTTGTGGGTTTGTCTGTCACACGCACTGTTCTCGGAAACAATATACTATTTACATTTATTTAATCGATGGATATTTTCAAACTATGAAATCGTACGCATACGGTGAAAAGCATGATATTGCACTGAGTTTAAGGCGTGGTCCCGGAGTAGAGTACGAGCAAGTGGTATGACAGAATTAATTCTCAACGGAAAAATCAAAAAAAATATCTCTATATGTCTAAGATAAAAAATAAAGGGAATAATGGTGGATTAGTAAATTTTACAATTTCACTTGAAAGGCCCTCTTAAATTCATTCAGGCATTATACAATTTCGTAGAAACATAGAACACAGTGTAGGGAACCATACTCAACTTAAAGGCAATCGTACTATTATTCACAAAGCTATGTTAAGCCTAAGCAGCCTATTTTATGTGAATTCACCATATTCCAAAAGATCATAGAATATGAGTATTATATTAAATTGACTGTTTTGCGAAATTAAATTCATTACACTGGAATGGGATAGGATAATTGGAGTTGTAGTGGAGTTGTATGTGTTTATGAGATTGTTCTATGTTGAGTAAAAGGAGGGCGTTAATTTTTTTTGCCCTAAACATAGTCTTAAGGGCTATGGTCTCAATTAGTACTTTCTGAAACAAGTTTTAGTTCAGAGGTCAGTTCTTATTTGGAAGAATGGCGTGAGGATGGAAAGAGTTGCTTAAATGAGGTCATTCTCAAAAACGAATAAACCGAAAAATTTGAAAAAAAACGTAACGATAACTGCTCAAATGGACTCACTAATAGCGTATTATAGGATGCTATAATATAGAGTCAATATAGATCGTGATACTGGAATGTTTGGTGAAAATCCCACTACTATTAAAAAACTAATAGTAGAAAAAAACTGTACATTTTACGTAAATTTATTGCACACTACGGTATCATATGTATATAGAATGTGAGCATTACATTAAAGTGAACAATCATTTAATACATAGACCCTAAATTGAACCAACGAGCACTCATATATGTTTACATACGTGAAGTGCTGATCTTTCGGTTTCCGACTTGTTCTTTATCTATTTTATTGGCAACACAAGTGCACTACATATTAAGCGGTGAAGGACCAGCAAGCCATCAGATAATAACAATGCAATTACCCAAATTGTTTATGGAGTTTATACAATATATATCGATAGTCATCTAAGATATTGTTTACCAATACAAAGCCAAAGTAATGGAAAGAATCAATTATTGCGGAAACACAACCAAACCAAATCAATCTCATTTCCGACATGTACCAAAATCCTCTCAAAACCTACACTGAACTGACTGACAAAACCCTTTTTGGAAAAGCGCTGACGAGAGCAAGTAGCCATAAAGCTGCATATAATTCTCAGGAAAACTTTATCTAACTTAGTTCATTTGCTTTACCATACATGGCCAGGAAAAAATTGTCTTCTACAAGTAAAAGGACATTTATATGTATTTCGACTTCTATCATTGATTTTTCCAAATTTGAACTTCTGAATGTAATTGGGGCATAGACATAGGCAATGTCAATTGTAACAACAAACAACCGTCGAAAATCCATGAACAATAGATGCTATTTATCTTGGACCATACTGCCATACTACCTACACATGGTAAACATTCTTGACTTTTACGTACAAATCAAATGATTTCGATTATCCCACCTATCAGGGACTTGGAGTCTATTATTTTACTTGATTACTGTCGGCAGTTGCCTCTAATGATAATGAATAGTCTTACGTTGTCTTTATTAAAATTTCAATATTTAACGGCATAATCTAAAGATTATTCTTCTTAATTCCAGGTATTATCGTTGGGTGCTGATGTCCTGCCTGAATATAAAATGCAAAGTCCTAGCGTTCATAAATGGACAATACTCCATTATTCACCATTCAAAGCGGTGTGGGATTGGATAATATTAATTTTAGTTATGTATACAGCAATTTTTACACCATATGTAGCGGCTTTTTTACTCGGCGAGCCTGATTATAATCAGCGGCGTAACAATAAGTATTTAAATAGCGATCCAATTGTGATAATTGATTTAATTGGTAAGTACCCCTTTGAACAGCACAACTACCGAAGTATCAAATTCGAATAGACATTTGAATGAAAGTTTAAAAATGCAAATTTAATGAAAATCACTAATTTTGGTTGATTTCAAATTAAAACTTATGTTTCAAAGTTGGTATTCCTTTTTTATTAAGTACCTAATCGAACAGTAATATGTTGAACGTATACGTTATTTACCTATGCTCATTGATATATAGTAATGTAGATGACACATGCATTGATACCTACGTACGTAGACTTTCGTATCAGGCTTAAAGTATTTTTCTTACTTTGTTCCGTAAATGAGTGACAAATGGCCCACACATGCCAAGTCGATTGAAGTGGTCGATTCCACCCTATCCTTTATGATTTCATAGAAACATTGTCCACTATCTGCCAGGATGATTTCTTATCACAATATTCAGCGCTTTTTCTTTGATGAAGTAGATGTAATCAATGACAAGTAAGCATAGGTTCATTGAAGATGCTGGATAGATTTTGAAAAGTTTGTAGTGTTTTATTTAGTCTAATTTATTTGAGTATTCGTATATTTTCGTAGACTTGGTTATAGGTTAATTTCAGATTTTCATTATTTCTGATCAAGCCTTAAATTCAAATCTATTTTTTCATGGCATTCAAATAAGATATAAGATTATTATAGCAAAAAAGGGTAAATCGACTGGTGAATCGATTAGTGACCAGCTGATACAGCCTCTATTCAAACCAATTCTTGATAGTCGCACTTCATTAACAATAAAATAATTCGAAAGAATAAGCACCCTGGCTGATAAAAGGAGAACTGTTTCATGTACATTTCCTTGCAGATTACTTCCTGCAGTGCTAACTTCTTTCGGCCTATTTTTCCCACATGAAGCAATGCAGAAGATCCTCTTCTACTCCTAGTGAAATATGAACTTGAAGCACGGGACAATCTTTTAACATATTTACTTTTAGCCTTGAATTGATTCAAATTTGAGAAATCTCACCACTACATTCGCGTATTCCAACTTGAATTCCATTTTTAAAGCTGAAAGTAGCCTCAAGGGAGGAGTTTGTGGAAAGTGAATAAAAGATATTAGCATTCTTTGATAATCTGCAAGGTTGGCCACATTAAAGAAGATAGTACTAAAAATGTCCTTAGGAAACTACTCGCAGCACTTGGCAATATCGAGCCCCAATTGTTCATGGCTTTCCTCAGCCGATTTGTTGAAGATCCAGTTCTGTGAAAGTATTACCAAGTTTCGTTCCGCAGAAATAGGCAATGTTTGTCGTTTGTTTTGTAGATGCAATGAGCCCGCTGTCTAGATTCGATTCGATAGATCCCGTGCTTCCTCATAGAACTGGGAATCTCATCCAACTCCCCACTTCATTATTTTCATTTACGATTATCAAGCATCATTCATGATTAACATCCTTCCTAATAACAAATACGTATAACTTCAATGAAACACTCAATTCAGCAATAATGTAACTGGCTATAAAAACGAGCAAAGGTTTCCCTGCTGCACTGCGAGTGCGGCTCGGAGGCCTTTTGCGTTCTGCCTAAATGTTATTATATATCTAATGCTATCTGTTACAACAAACAATTTGCAATGATCACAAAAAAGTAAAGCCAAGAGAAATCTAAATGAAGTAAGAACAGAGTCTTGAAACGAAAGAGAAGAAAATCAACACTGACATCACAATTTTTATTTACTTTTCCATTTCAGTGGATGTAACATTTGTGATAGATATATTAATAAATTTTCGCACAACATTCGTTAATGGCCAGGACGAGGTCGTATCACATCCTGGACGGATAGCAGTCCACTATTTAAGTGGATGGTTTCTAATCGATTTGGTAGCCGCGATACCTTTTGACTTATTGTTAGTCGGTAGCGATACCGATGAGGTAAGTAAAGTGGATGTTGGCAACCAACTAACCAAAGAAATGACAGTACTCTTTAAGAATGTTATTGTTTTATTAAATGCAAAGTTAGCCAAGGGAAATTCAGTCATTCGTCAAAATCAACATTTGCAATTGCCTCCACTTGTGCTCTTTTGAATAGCTTTTGACTTCGATTTTGTTCAATTGAAGGCGAACTACTGCAGAGCCAAATTCGATCCAAGAGTTTTTATTCGAATTGAAGAATCTTCCCTTCCCTTAATTGCGACAGTAATAGATAGCCTCATAGTGCATGTTTGTTGTCAGTTCAACTCAAAATTTAGTTTGACAATTAAATTAATTATTTCAAGTTTAACACTTTTGGTTTTGTTTTTTCAATGATAACATTTGGTTTTTTGAGATAATTTTTACTAACAGTGTTTTCCTAAGTGTTCGTGAGTGTTGATGGTTGCCGTTTACGTCCCTTAACCCTTTACTTATTAAAAGCGCAATAGCGAATAAGATAGAATAATCCACCTCGACATACACTTTTCTCTGAGAGTTTAGAGCAAAAGCAAAGATGGTGTCTTAGATACAAAGTTACTGTATAAAAACGGTTAGAGTAAATATCTCGATATTCATGTTTTCATTGTAATTTTGTTGAGAAGTAATGTGTAAAGTAATGAATTTTAGATAATTGCGACTGCATTTTACACATAACCCTGACAGTAATATTATATATATATTAAATACATCCACACTGAAATTATGTAGAAAGTTAAAAATATAATCAAAATGTTTAGATGTACACATAGAAAACCGCTCTGGTAGATTAGTAATTTTTTTAACTATGCATGATCGGCTGTATATATTTATATTGATCTAAATCTTTTGAGAAAGTTCTGCGAATACATTCAAGGGAGATAATCGATTATCACTATGTATCGTAAAAGTCGAAAATCATTAAAATTACTACCAGAATGAATATATAGAATATAAACTATATAGTGCAGAATAAATAATAATTTGTCTATAATTGCTCCGTCCCCAGTGCGGTGGCCAAGATCATGCCTTTCAATGTTGACGCGCCGGGTTCGAGTCTCGGATACCCATGGATGTTTGTGTCTGCCTTTATGCTTCCTTCCTTGCTGGGCACTTTTCAGTTGCACAGCATTAGGTATAATGATAATGAAATTGAAACCCTGTCTTGTTGAAAACAAAATACTAAATTAACAATATAACTTCTCGAAAGAAGAAGCTCAGTCGATGTCGCATATTCCAAAAAGAAGTAAACAGAGCGCAATTGCAGAAATGAATTTAGAGAACTAGAATTGGGATACTCCAAATACAATGAGTGATTGTGATAAGAATATAACCCTATAACTCCGGAGGAGGACCCCAGTTGTTCGCCAATGTCTGACACCTGAATCTTAACCTAAACACCGTACTTTAAAATTAGGTTAGTCTGAGTTTGTAGCTAGTATACATGTTGGATGTCTCTGCGGATCTTAATAAAGAGAATCATGTATCCACCACTCCGTGCAGAAGGTCAGAATTCACTGGCTTGATACCGTTTAATCATATCTCATGAGTGTTCCGCTTACCCAGATATAGGGCGGCAGATTATCTACTCGAATAGCAAATCCTCACCACATTTTGATGCCAGCACCGACTAGCAGAAAAAATACTCTCTTGCACGATAATTTTATATGGAGTTGCTGAAGAAGTCCAGAAAGACCATTCGAGTAAGGCTGATCCACGAGGGCTAGTGTATCTCAAAATTTAAAAAAAAAACAAAGTACATCTCCACTAAAGTGTTTCATCAACTGTAAACATGGGAGTGCCCTTTGGAACACTTCAGTCTCTCTCATATTACTAGCAAACCCTGCCATGTGTTCGGTGCTTTGGCACTGCACCAAAAGCCTGAAAAGCAAAAAAAGAATATCATCTCTTCTAATACAAATCCTTCGAAAAAGAAAAAAATTAAAAAATGTAGAACCACTGGCATGGAACCTCTTGGTCAGAGTATTACAATCGAGGGGAAGGATCCACAGTCTGGTTGTGTGGATGACTTATACTCCACCAAGGTATGAACAGGAAACACGATAACCGTTCGTTGACCTCTATTAGTCGAACAGACGGCTACATGCTACATCATAAAAGCCACTGCATGTCATTTAAGTAGCGTGTATAATCATCTGAGGCTAACTGCTTGGCACCTGTGTTCGATAAAATCCGTCATTTGCCGAAATTCCCCAAACTCCCAGAAATTCAACATTCATACAAAAATTTAACAAAGAGAAAATCAACCGATCGCTACAAATCGTTAACTGAAAGTGAACCAAATATAGCGTATTAAACAAGTCGGCAAACCGGAAGCTTGACGCTTCAGGTATAAAAGGTTTTATGTTTCCCTATGTGAGGAGCATAATGTAGTTCTCCATTGGCTTATAGCATTGACCCGAGATACTGAAATCGGTCAGTTCTGGGCAGGTTACTGCCATTGCCAGAACTGAGCGATTTAAATATCTCGAAGGGCAGGTTACTGCCATTGCCAGAACTCAGCGATTTAAATATCTCTAGTCAATGCTAGCAGCCAATGGAGAACTGCGTAATGAAATTGTTTCACGCATTAATGCAACCTGGATGAAGTGACATTCCCCAACTGGTGTTTTTGTGATCGACGTATCAGCGCACGTCTCAAATCTAAAATTTACTGCAATGTCGTCCGTCTGCCGCTCTTTATAGTTCTGATTGTTGGTCGACTATAAAGGACAATGAACGGCGTTTTGCGGTAATGGGAACGAAGATGTTGCATTGCACTGGTGGTGTGTCACGTTTCGATTATATCTAAAATGAGAATATCCGCGATCGATACGGGTTTGCACCGATCGTGGAAAAATTGCAAGAGAGGCGTTTTCGATGTTGTAGTCACGTAATTCACGCTAACGAGAATTCAACAACCAGTATTGGTCAGAACATCGAAAGCAATGGTAAGCAACCAAAAAGCCCGCCAAAACAATGGTGGCTTGATATGCTGGAAGGGGATTTAAAAGTCTCGAGATTGCATCCTGATCAGGTATTTGAGAAAATAAAATGATGAAACCGATCACCACGAGCCGACCCCGCTTATGAACTGGAGGCTGAAGAAAAAGAAAAATATATGTAATATAGCAAAAAATTCCATTGCCCTCTATTTTCTAGAAAGCGATTTAAATAAATCATTTGATGGAAGGCCCTGTGTTGATAATGGTCAACCTCATACCCTTCACACTCTCAGTTTAATATTATTAGCAAATGCCAAGAATGTAACCTACATCAAATATAAAAAAAGGGCTAGGGAGAGTTAGATTCTTCTTAAATGGAATTTTAATATTTCAATGGAATTTCAATTATTCTCGTTAATTATGACGTCAGCATCTTATTTGTATGGCTTACGATGCTGTTAATTAGCACGAAATTGATAAGTTTGAACTTCTATAACTTTGCCACTAATAGTTCTATTTTCATGGAACTTGGCATGTGTTTGCACGAGACTGTCCTCTATGCCGGTGCGAAATTAAGTACACCTAGGATGAACTTAATGGGAGTTTCTTAGTCAATTCCTAAAAGTTGATAATATGCTATTAGTAAATTTATTTGAGCAGATACCGGAATGGGACATCTCTCGAAGATTAGATTTCACATAAGTGTTTTACAAAAAACCTTAAAAAGGGCTGCAGATAAATAGATTCTTCATAAATGCGACTTTCATATTTCACGCGAATGTCAATTTTTCGGGGTAATTATGACGTCAGCATCTGATTTACATGGCTTTGGAAGCAGTAAATTCGCGCGAAATTGCTAAGTTGGAACTGCTATAACTTTGGCGTTAACTGCCAGATTTCCACGAAATTAGCACGTATATACAAAATATTGTCCTCTGTGCTGGGACAAAATTCGGAAGTCCCAGAATGAATTTAAGGGGGGTTTTTCAGTAAATTTCTAAAAAGTAGTAATATACTATTAGTAAGTTTATTTGAGCAGATATCGGAACGGGACATATTTTGAGGCCTAGATATCATCTAGGCGCACCACCCTGATTTTTTTCGGATTTTTAGGTCGGGTAGTTTCCGAAAATGAGTCCTGTCTCACTTCAAATGCGTACATTTTGACTCCTTACTCATGCACTCTAAAATTTGTGCCGAAACTAATCTCAGTTTCGGAAAGTACAAATTGAGACCTTTCATTTGCTACCTAACGCAATTATATCCGGGGAAAAAAATTTTGAATCACCCCTTTGCATGTATGGGTAGCCCCCCTTTAAACTCCACCTAAATTTATGCCACTCGCTGTATGCGTGGGATTTCATAGCTCCCATTTGTCCACCTAATTTCGTTCGGATCGGTTTAGCGGTTTTGGAGAAAAATGCATGTGACAGACAGACATTGAATCGATTTTAATAAGGTTTTGTTTTACACAAAACCTTAATAAAAACGAAGAATTAATAGAATTGCTTGATGATTCTCCTTTCTTTTTCGTTTTTTTTCTAACGGATGGAAATTTCACCACTGCCGCTTCTTCGAAGTCGAAATCATTGAGAACCCAGAATTACTTTGTCCACATCAAAGTAAGCAAGTTTACCACGAGCAATCCCACACTTTCTCCAACCTTTCAGTCTTTAAAGTTGATTCCACAAGTGCATGTCAAAAATATCAAAAAAACAACCAAATCTGACACTTGACCATAAGCAATTCGAACGAAAAGTTGGTCACACAAACGATGGCCACATTCCCTGCTAATCTGCAACCTTTTACTTTTACTTCGGTATCAAAATTTCTTAATATTTGAATATGGCGCCACATCCGTAAAATATTACCATTCTTGTAATATTATTAGTTAAGAAGAGTAAAAAAATATTATAACAGGATGTGTTCCCTATTAAATATCTTACCATATATATCTTCACAATTTAAAAAGATTGTCTTCACAGCTTATTTATGAGATAACATTGGATAGGACCGGAATGCCTTGGTAGGTTTGTAGGTTTTCCAACATACCATTAGATTTCTCATATAAGTGAACTACATGTTAACTGCGTAGGCCTGCAACTAATTATATATTTTATTGGTTAGTTATTTTTTCTACTTCACTTCCCACATTATGCTAGTAATGACTGAGCAATTGAGAGCCAGCCTCCTTATATATATGTCGATATGGATAGATGACTACTACTGACTGACTACTACCTCGCACACAGGATATCGAACACTTCTGTTGTGTTAACGATAAGAACGGTACCTTGCTTACCAACCGTCGAGCCGCAACGGATAAAGGACGAGAATACTTCGAGCAGATTTCAACTGAAAAATTTACTCCTTACTTACTTACTACTTAGGCAATGAAACGAATGAAATCGGGGAAAGCAACAGGACCTGACAATATCGCATCTGAGCTCTGGAAAGCGAAGAGCTGGGACCCAACACTGTGGCTCAGTGAATTCTTACCCGGGTTATTCAGGAAGGAGGAACACCATCTGATTGGCAAGAAAGTACCACTATTCCAATATGGAAAAAGAAAGGTAGCCCAGCAGAATGTTTAAATTACCATCCGATTCGGTTACTTTCCCATACTATGAACATTTTTGAACGCATTCTTGACAACCGTATTCGCGAAATCGTTGAAATAACCGTGAATTAAGCCGGATTTGTCAAAAACTGCGAAACTACTGACGCAATACACGTTGTGTGGTTACTCACGGAGAAACACCGTGAGAAACATCGCCCTCTTTACATTGCATTTCTGGATCTAGAGAAAGTGACCATGTGCCACACGAACTCATCTGGTATGCTTTACGACAACACTTCGTGCCAGAAGAACTCGTGTGCTGGGTTCAATTGCTCTACCACGATACGAAAAGTAAAGTTCGAAGTATGGCGGGTGTATCAAATCCGCTTTGTGTCTCTGTTGGTGTTCATCAAGGAAGCGCCCTCTCACCACTTCTCTGTGTTCTTGTTATGGACACCGTCACACGGGATATCCAACGTCCAGCGGCCTACACACTGCTTTATGCAGATGATGTTTTCCTAGCACCTGATAGCAAAAATGATTTCGAGCAATTTGTCCAAAAATGGAATGATCGCCTCATGCAACACGGTCTCAGATTGAATCTAAACAAAACTGAATTTTTGACGACCGATCCCCATGAAACAGGCATAATCACTGTCAGCGGCAGTGATCTGCCCAGAACTAAGCGATTTAAATACCTGGGGTCAACGCTATCAGCCAATGAAGAACTGTGTTGTGAAATTGCTTCACGCATTAACGCAGCCTGGATGAAGTGGCGTTCCACAACTGGTGTTCTTTGTGATAGACGTATCAACGAACGTCTCAAATCTAAAATTTACCGCAATGTCGTCCGTCCAGTCGCTCTCTATGGTTCTGAGTGTTGGCCGACTATAAGAGACAATGAACGGCGTCTTGCAGTAATGGAGACCAAGGTGCTACGTTGGACTAGTGGCGTCACACGTTTAGATCACATCCGAAATGTGGATATCCGCGATCGTTATGGGGTTGCACCGATCGTGGAAAAGTTGCGAGAGAGGCGTCTTGGATGGTATGGTCACGCAATTCGTGGCAACGAGAATTCACTGCCAAGATTGGTCTGAACATCGAAGTCGATGGTAAAAGACCAAAAGGCAGACCTCAACATCGGTGGCTTGATACGCTAGATGGGGATTTGAAAGCCTCGAGATTGCACCCAGATCAGGCATTCGGTAGAGCCAAATGGTGAAGCCGATCACGGCAAGCCGACCCCGCTTGTGAACAGGACAAAGGTTGAAGAAAAAGAAGATGGATAGATGACTACTTAAAGCTGTTCTTGCGCGAAGTCAAATTTACAGGGTAAATTGAGATACTTATTTTTCTCGCATTTCCATATATATTATACGGAATTCCCAGCGTTGTGCTTACTTTCAAGTATCATTCTCAATAAAAAATCATAGTTTTTCTGGAATATGAATCGCTTCTAACAAACACTGGTATCTATCTTTGCTGCTTTCCATTGTTGTTTTAAATCTATTGGCTTAGAATGAAATTAAAAAAATTGAAAACCTAGTAGTTGAGACATTTTATACCAGGGTATATTTTAAACAAATGTAAGTGGATTTACCAATCTTTAACTTAATAATCTAGTAAGGACTTCTCCCATTGCAGAATGAAGGACCCTAATCATTTTACCTCATTACTGTTCCAGTTGTTCTTTGAATTGTTTTTTATTGACTTTAGTTCAGGCCAATCCTAGCAAGTGAGTTATCATTCTAACAGACGATATGATCATGCCATTGAAAACCTTTCTCTCTCCACTCCGCGATGATGTGTCCGACAGGAGTGAGCTATTCTACTGCTCATAGAAAATACCTTGGTTTTCATTATCATCAAGCTGCGATCGTTAATTTTGGAAGCTAGCCGGCATTCAGCTCTGTGCAAGGAACTGATACTAACGTTGACCCTGTCGGTGTCATTGTAATCGGTCGCACCTAGTTTTCAGCGCGAGCCTCAAACCACTATTAGGGATGCCATCGAAACCTGAGGACTTATTGATACCAGTTCTGCCATTTACTCCCTGGGTAACTGGGCGCATCATGCGCTTGTTAACCAAGACCACCGTCTACATTCCGCTGCTCAGAGTGGCAACAATTCCTGTTAGGTGGCGCGGACGGTTCATCCTTTGCTCCTTTTCATTACCACCCTTTAGGCCCACCCCTAGGATTTATATCAACATCTTCGCACAACAATTTGAAGTCTATGTTCCTTCTGTTGGTCGTCGCAACCGAGTTTTTGCCTTAGTGTCTGCTAAAGTCTAATTCCCCGGAATCATGTGGCAATGTACCAATTTCATTATTCTAGTAGTAGTTGAGATGCCTACTGAGGAGTAGTTCCCTTCTGTGGATAATAGCATTGCATGTTTCATACTGGGTGATCTGGGTGGCTTTTCCTACACTGTATCATTCAGGGATATGTCAATTTGTCAGCCCTTACGTTGGCTTTCTGCCGCAAAAACTTTCCAATATGGCTCAAAAAATTGTCCACAGTTACACAGTTAGCTCAAATTTAACTTTTCTTTTCTTTCTCCTCACTATCCTGAGAATGTCAGCGTATGATTTTTTTCCACTGTTACGAGTTTCACGGCTTTCTTTTCGTATCCCCGTACTACAATTTTCCCATTGGAGGTAAATGCATTCAACCGCATACGGAGGGAATCTTCGAAGAATCAAACTTCTTCTGAACGGATCCGTCAATGGAGACAGTTCTATTCTCTCCCAGGCGCTTGTAACATTTGATGCTACTATAGCTAAGGTGATATACTGCACTCGATATACTCGACGGCCATCAACCCGCTTACTCACTCCTAACATACCGGCGGTACTGCGTTTCCAAAGCTCTGCAAAGTAACTTTGGCTGTTCTCTCTTTTTTCATGTTCGGTTTAATTTCTAGGTACCCTTCCCATAGACAATTTTGATCCACAGTGTCTGGTCCGAACAGCAACTAGCGCGTCTCACAAATGCCTTTCTTCAGGAGTGATTAGTGTGGATTGTCAATAAGTGTGCTTAGCATTTATGTAAGCCCCTATAGACAATAAAACTGTCCCCAGAGAGTTGGAAAATTATTCGAATATTTTAGATGTCAGCGTAACCTCTGGAGGACAGTAGATTGCAGAGACGGTGAACTCGTTGGTTCATTCCTGGATTCAGAATGAAATTGTTCGAAGGTCTGCAGATATCTTCTAGCGGATGCGCTCAATGTGGAATCCGATAAGTATTCCAGTAGCATAATGGGCCTTCTGGATGCTTAATTTCCTAGAATAAAACCCATCAATTTGAAAGTTATTTTGTGGATGAAATGAGCATCGGATATGTGAGTTGAGTTGTCAAACAAAAAGTATCCTATTTCCAGTTCATGCTGACTAATGCCGTTTGCATTCCAGCAACATATTTTGAACTTCCTAATTTGTTGTAAGATCTGGATCTGACTGCGCATCATGCTTTGCATCAAGACTTGCATCCTAATCTCTTCCTCCTTAACTGTAGAAAACACATTTCCCTCCCCCTGTGTATAATCTACAACAAAAGTCTAGACGAATGCTACTTTTCCCGTCTCTGGAAAGAGGCCCTTATCATTCCTATCCTCAAGAGCGGAGACCCTTCCCTTGCTGTGAACTACCGCCCCATTTCCCTTCTCTCCTCTTGCTCCAAAATCCTAGAAAGATACGTCAACGACTGGTTGATCGCGCACTTCGGCCACCTCATTGTTAAAGAGCAGCATGGTTTCGTGAAACATAGATCATGAATTCACGACAGGAGGTACATGCTGTTTATACTGATTTCTCCAAAGCCTTTGACACCGTTCACCATAACATTCTCCTCTCTAAACTTTCTTCGCTAGAGTTCCCTCCCTCAGTCATCTCCTGGCTTTCCTCCTATCTCTCATACCGTTCCTGCAAAGTTTCTTTTCATGGTCACTCATCTCGTTCCTTCTCTCCTTCTTCTGGTGTTCCCCAAGGCTCTATACTTGGCCCGCTACTCTTCCTGTTTTTTATCAATGACCTCGCCTCCATCCTCACCTGTCCGTATTTGCTTTACGCAGACGACCTTAAATTGTTTGCCTCTGTTTCGTCTCCATTGGACTGTGCTCTCTTACAATCCAACCTTGATAATTTAGCCCGTTGGTGTTCGGTCAACAAGCTAACACTGAATGTCAACAAATGCCACTGGGTGCGCTATTCCCTGAAACCCTCACCATCATCCTTTTCTTATTCTCTCAGTGGTCAACCCCTTTCACTACTGACCTCCTTCAAAGACCTGGGTGTAATATTCGACGATAAACTTCGTTTCAATTCCCACTTCGTTGACATCATCAATAGAGCTTCCAAAATGTCTGGTTTTATCCTACGTTGCTCGTCCGACTTTACCTCAATCCAGCCCTCCTTAACACTCTTCAATTCCCTTGTCAAAAACATCCTTGAATATTGCTGTGTAGTCTGGTCCCCCTACCGCATCCGCGTCACGACTCCGCACCCTCAATCACCCCTCCCTACAGCAACGCCGTATTTTCCTTGATATGTGTACTCTTTTCAAACTCTGCAATGGTTTGATGGACTGCTCCGCCAACTCGGATATTACTCTCCGTATCGCCTCGTCTCATGACACACGTAATGCGGACATTTTTGATGTGCCCTTCGCCGAGCTCGAGATTTACTTTCACTCTCCGATCCCGAGGTTTTGCCGGTCCTACAATGCCCTACAGCTTGGTTCATTTGACTCTTTGTCCCTCTCTAGCTTTAAGCGCAAAATATGCCATTTACTTGCTCCTCCCTCTGAGGACAACATGTAATAAGAAATTTGCTTTCTGTGTATTGTCCTCATTAAATAAATAAATAAATAAATAAATAAGACCATAAATTGGTTCATTGTTTGAGACAGTGTAAGTAAAAATTTTTCCAGATTGTGGGGTGGGACAGTCTTGTCTTTGGAGCCTTCAACTGCAGATGAGCCGCTGGGAGTGATATTTGTTGCGGGAATTCTTAGACTGGGCAGTTTCTGTAGTTAGCCGTGTGTGATCTAAGTCAATTGTTGCAACTAGCATTGGCTTGCTCGTCATTTTTCTTACAATTGACTGGTGTGTGCAGATCTACACAAAGGACACAAACTCTTGGCTATCAGTGAAAAAATTATATTTTGATAAGCATTGGGCACAATTGTTGATTTATCGACTTAAGGTCGGTGAATTTTTTTCCGAATTTAGGCTTATTTTCCGATTGTGAACATTGTGTGCGAATATATCTTGATGAACTTTTATCTCAGTCATTCCGTTTCTTAAACCGCTAGAATGTTGATATTATATTCTGAAATCTCATGGAGAAGTTCGCAGAGATCTTCAGTTCTATTCGATATTTAAACGTTCCAAGGGCTAAAAAATTAAACCATTTTTCGTTGATTGAATTCGGTCCGAGGCTATTTTCCTCATAAAAGTGTTAGCATATTGCTCAACCCGCAATTTTGAAGACCAATCCAATGGGATTCTGTTTTATGGTGCAGTTTGCACGCACCAGTCACACCGCAAAGGTGGGGATAGAAATTGGTAGAAGAGTTATAGTGATACTTCAACACATACAAGACAATATTTAACACGGTATCGTCGGTCAGCCTTGCATACCATACAGTGGTAATATGCGTCCTTTGAGTGCCTATAAATATTACTTACAAACCTTCATTATCAAGATCCGATCAAAATTTACAAATTAAAATAATGAAAGAACATATATATACTGTAGAGGAAAGTTTCAAAATAATCAAAACAGACAAATATATATGGTTACCTTTCAACAAAATAGCGTTTTATCTCGTTGTGATGTCGAATTTTCCTCCTCGAAATGTTAAATGCTCCGGCATGTGATGAAGTTGCATAGTCTCGATGACCTTCTATGAACATCTAGTTAGATCTACTATGTCGCTATCAACAGTGGATTTCGCACCTCAATTTAGAATGAGCGCAACAAAAGAGGTATTAAAATCGGCCTCCAAAGATATTATATTATAGTGGTCATTTGCATCTGTTTGCAGAGGACAGAACATCGTCCACCCTTTCATCCACGGGAGTTGAATGCAGGAAGTCCTTTCTCATTAGGCAAACGATGTAAACTTTAAACAGCCCGCATGAGAAAATTGATCGACACTGGGTCGCTGTCAAACCGCCTTTGTCTCTGTTGCGGAAAAACTTGCCACATCTTAATAGGACCGTCAGCCTTGCTGGTTTCCCCGCGGAACACTTTCCTTGCAACCTTTGCAGTCTCTAAAAAATTGTTACTTCACACTGAGTAAAAGAAGGAGACGATTGATCAGATTCGGAAAGACCAATCATCTTGAATATGACAACTGGACGGGTATTTCCATGGTTCCTGCTGTCACGAAGGAATTACGTAAGATCATTCTAACACGCATGGTGGAACACCTCGGAAGCTTGATCGACAGAGAGAAGCCGGTTTCCACTCTGGATCCTCATGCACCAACCACATTAACACCAATGTCATCTTTCTTCATCTATCTATCTTTCTCTTGACTACGTTGATGACGTCTGCTTGATCCTCCTTCACCTCCACCTCCACAAATCACAAATTTTGACTGAATGGCTCTAGATTCCCAAAAGACGGCAAACGGAGTTGGACTTAAAATAAACTCGAACAAAGTTAATGTTCTCAATTTATTCATTTATAATAGTGGCCATAATTTTGGAGGGGCTTCTCAATTCGCTAGATACCCATCAAAATGTAGATTAGAGAGCTAAAGCGGTATTAGATATTGGATATTGGAGATGGGCTTCAATTCCATAGCTGGTTCTGCCGTACGACGAAATGCACTACCCCCGGATTGCCGAAACGCGTGTCGTTATGTGGCGCAAGACAACGGAAAATGTTGAGAGAAAATATATCATATGGTCAGGAACCTAGAGCCGTAGAGAAGAAATCTGGGCCTTAAGTGAAAATTATTCGGATCAAGAGTGAATATTAACAAGGATCCATTATTATCTCTTTTTTCAATGGAATTTCTATCCCGCGCTCTCGAAAAATTTGCGAGTCCGGGTGAAATCCTTCTTTCAGTTGAAGTTGTGTACCAAAAAATTTGCAGACATTGTTTAAGACACTTCGGTATTTTGAGGTTTCAATCAGTTTTTTTGTTTGCGATATCTTGGTGCTTACTATTCGCTTTCAAATATCTGATCTCATCTGGGGCAGATACTCCTTTTAAACTTATACCCTAAAGCGGGAGTTCTCTTAATCCTCAATTGATACAGGCACGGCTTAGAAAGTGTTATACTAAATTTCGAGTCATGCATCTTTAGCTATGGAGCAGCTGGCAAAGGATAAACCAAACCCAATCTCCGATATAAGTGTAGCTCGCATTCTAAAAAAGAAAATTGGTGAGAAGCGCAGAGAACCTAGTTCTCTCATGAATAAACGAGAATTTACTGTACTTGAATTTAACTCTCTATTGTGGCCATCCCATTTCCACAATTTGTCTTTGCACGTAATAGTTAAACCCTCTCAGCTCAGTTCATTGTGGTTGAAAAAACCTCATTTGGTTCCGTAAATTTAAATAACGTTTCCTGCGAATTCAGCATACATAAATTAGAACTTGGTCGGTACCATTGGGGATCTTATAGTGTGCCACCATTAATGAGGAGGATTACAAAATCGTTTTTCTGCTTGAATTCGTAGTTGCTCTCTCCCCAGTGAAATTAATTGGAAAATGTTTTGTATTTATCTAGGATCCAGATGGAATGCAACACTGAGGGGTAAATTCAAGTCAAATAATGTTAACACTTCCCGAATTATCATATCTTTAACCATAAAAAATAATGTATTACCTAGTTAACATATTTAGCTCTTACAAAAGACATTATAATGCATACATATAACATTGGGTTTGTACAACTGAAGAAAGATCTATGTTTGAAAAAATACAAACAGCCCGACAAAGTCTTTCCAGTGTCCTTGTCTGCTTAAATTTAAGAGGACTTTACAGCCAATCTGTTAAGTTGAAGTTAAGCACCTACAATTTATGCTGACCATAAAACTAAAACATTGTTGAATAATGTTATCCTATACCTCTCTCAAGGGAACTTTGATATGGACATATATGTATATTCAACCATATGAAAGAATATTGAAAATAACGCCTAGAACCTTCTCTATCGGATGTGATTAGACTCCGAATCAATCCTCACAGACATTTCCAATATTTTCCAGCCTGATGTCTTTGTCCTATGAAACCTCTTCCACAAATTCAATTGAACCAGACACTACTTGATAAGGTCCTTCCTAGGAATAAGAGCGGGTCAGTGGTCCATCGCCTTCCAGACTTTTGTCATTGCCAGTCAATGAATCTATTTTCTGCAAAAATATAGAATAAGAATGTCAACAACGCGAAGCCATAGAGTGAGTTGAATTGCTCTTTTCATGTCGAATTTTTTCAACTTCTTTCTAAATCTTAGGTCAATAGGCACTAGTCGTATGTACAAATGTTAACCTATATCTTAATAGGAGGCATCGGCTTCATACTTGAAATTTTGCTTTCCGTTTTAAAAGGGTTGGATAGTCTATAGAAAGGGAGAATATTTTTACTTCATAGAATATGGAGAATTCGAGAATAGAATGGAATCGTAGCAGAACCTCCTAATGTTGGGAAAATCTTTCGAGTGATAAAACTTTAATGTGAGACGACCGTGGGGTGTACCCAAGCAAACAAATTGATTGTGTTTCCCAGAGACGACATCATCTTTATTCGTCACGCACTTTCCACACATTTTTTCATACGTAAATGGAGGCATACGCATACACTCACATGAAACTTGCTCCTGGCAGTTGTATAATAACCCTACAATATAGTAATATAGTATGATTTGCATCGTTGCTATGGAATATAATTGCAAAAATATACTCGTTATCCTGAAGGTTTTGTTAGCTCAGACTTTTCTTTACTAACAGCAACAAATATATTACTTTGGGATCGAATTTCTTGAGACTAAGAAGACTAAGAAGATACTCGTATGATATATTCAAACCTAATCAGAGACATATGAAGAAGAAACTGGATAACGTTTATTGGCAATTTACGTGCCGTACAATTCATAATAATAAAGATCCCTTTCCCTTACTTTACTTCTTGAAATTTGATAATACGGTGTGAGGGCATTACGGCTAGGAATAGATTTCCAATATTAGGAATGTTTTCTAATTTAATACATTAGAAATGATACGAATTTTTTTGGTAAATTATGTGCAATGTATCTGACACACTTCCCCTTAAAACTAAATGAAAACCAAAACTTTTTAGTGATTTTATAAAAGCCAATAATTGTTGGCGATTTCGTCCTTGACTTTACTATCACTTTATAACTCTATGCGTACCTAACTTTTAATTCGAGACAAACATACCAAGCGGGGTAACTTAATGATTGACAAACTATTTTCTGTATAATTTTTGTGCTTTGCTGATGGTAGTGGTCACAACAACAATTTCACAAACCCTTCTCGAAACAGGGAAAAGCCACAGAAGAAACAAGTTGGAAACCTGGAATCTGGCGCTTCAGATAAGAAGAGTTATATGCATTTCTTATGTAAGAAGAGTATACGATGATCCACTCTACATGAAGAACCTAGCAAAAAGGAATAGTATTGGTGACAGAATGTAACCTTGCCGGACTGCGCTTTGAACTTCAAATTGGGCAGAAATTGTACCTCGAAGCTCATTTTTACGATTGCTGAGAACACGCAAATACTCCTCCAGTTGAAGCTGCGATGAACAGTTCCGCAAGACTTCCCCCGCTTGAGTGAACTGATGCTAATTTCCATTTTGATTGAAGGCGACCATCTCGCTCCAGGGAGTTGTCAGTCAGTTGTGTTTCGCAAATTCAGGTAGCAAATCCTATATCTATTGCGTTGTGGTCGATCTGACTAGATTGCAGACTCTACCCTGAAACAGTGTGTTACAAATGATAACACGGTAGAAAGCCCAATACCTTTTCGCCTGTTATTATTATCCCAAAGGCCGTGTAACATAGATTACCCATCACAATCGTAATTTCACCGTTGGGAAGTTTCTCCTGAGTTGCATTGAGTTGCTTATAGAAAGCCTCTTCCCCCTGCATCGGATGACTCCGTTGGTGCGTAACACTGTACTATCACGATGCTCCTCATCCTACACTGAAATTTCGTAGTTAGTATTCTGGAACGGTTCTAAGAACAGAAGAATGTCTAGCACAGCGGTAAGTGTTAATCCAGCACCAGATTCACCCTTACTTTCGGCTGATTTGCCAGAACACAACCGCTAATGCCCCTGGGGCAGGATAAGTGCTTCTCAGAGTTCCACCTTCCTATCTCACTTAAAATCAGAATATCCAATCTATAGCGCTGGAATACCAACCTCCTGCAGCAAGCCAACACAATGCCAGCATGGTAGGGGGTAGAGCTCCCCAAAGTTCCACCATCATACCTCGCTTAACACCAGAATATCAAGCTTGTGTGTTGTAATTTTCGTGCGAGTCAGCATTCTAGGAAACCACGATACCATCATCGAAAAAAATTTGCGCTTTGCAAAATTCCAGCAGAAAAGCTCATACACACTCTTAGCTAACCGCCAAATGCGGTACCGCGGCTGCCCGTCAGACCGGTTGAAATGACTGGCGATTGCCCACCCACGTAAATAGAGCGGCAAGATTTCCGAATGATGCACATTCGATTCACAAATAAAATGGATGCTCATACATTATCGCCATCTAAAAAATGCTTACTGTTAATGAACAGATTTTTTTACTCTACCTTTTTCACCACCTAGAATCCTCTCTGACAAACATACTTGGCCCCAGCCGCAAAAGGAGTCGGAACGGCTAGTTCGACGATGAATGTAAACTAGCATACCGAGTAATGTTGCATTCTCAAACAACGCAGAGACTTATCATGAACTCCGTCGATCGGAGAAGCGAGTTCACAGACGGAAAAAGGAAGCCTGGGAGAACTAACAAGTCTGTCAACTAGAAAAGTGCAGGGAGCAACCGCACCAGGCGCGTAAGTTTCACCAACAAGTCAGCAGGATGAAGCCTTATACACCTCGATGCTCATCCTGCTGAGACAAAGAGGGAAATCTGATTTTCGACAGAATGGGCATATTGGAGCGTTGGGTTGAGTACTCTGATGAGCTACTGAACAAGCAAAACATCGGCAAGTTGGAGGTCCCGCCAACTGAAGACGACGGACAAATACTGCCACCACCAAGTTTAGGAGAAACAGCCCGTGCAATTCATCGATGGAATTATAGCCGAATTGGTTAAATACGGAGGCGACCAGTTACACCAAGTGGTTCATCAATGTGGTATGGGACAGCGAATCAATGCCTGACGACTGGTAACGAAGCATTAGCTGTCTCATACATAAAAAGGGAGATATCACACAGTGCAGCAATTATAGAGGTATCATGTTGCTGAGTACCATCTATAAGATATTCTCCACTATCTTGCTAGGCCGGATAGCCCCATACGCCCAGAACATCATTGGCCCATACCACTCCAGGCAAATCACCAACAGATCAGATATTCTCTGTGTGGCAAGCGATGGAAAAACTGTTGGAATATGGGCACCAGTTGCACCATCTATTCATCGACTGTAAAGCCGCCTATGATAACATAGCCAGGGGAAAACTGTACACGGCCATGAGAGAATTCGGTATCCTGACGAAATTGATAAGGTTGACTAGGCTGACCCTGACCAATGTGCTAGGCTAAATAAAAGCAGCAGGATCGCTCTCAAGGCCATTCGACATCAACAACGGTCTACGACAAGGCGATGCCCTATCATGCGTCCTCTTTAACCTGGCCCTCGAGAAAGTGATCCGTCATGCTGAGGTAAATGCAAGAGGTACGAACGTCTTTAAGTTCACCCAACTACTGGCCTATGCTGACGATATCGACATCATGGTAAGAACGACCCGAGACGTAGAAACTGCCTTCATTCAGATCGAGTAGGCGGCGC
Source organism: Hermetia illucens (assembly GCF_905115235.1). NCBI lineage: Eukaryota > Metazoa > Arthropoda > Insecta > Diptera > Stratiomyidae > Hermetia > Hermetia illucens. Next base: position 89,559,089 of record NC_051849.1, on the reverse strand, counting down.
GAGATCTTGGGCTGCACATCAATGAAACCAAGACAAAATATATAGTGGCAATGTCAGCACCGAAGACGAACCAACCAACAACATGAAACCGCACTGGTCAAACGGGAAGAATAAAGATAGGAGAATACAACTTTGAGACCGTTGATAATTTCTCTTATCTAGGATCGAAAATCACAACCGATAACAGCTACGATGATGAAATCTGCACACGGTAGTTGTCAGCCAACAGAGCCTGTTTCAGCTTACAAAAACTGTTCCGCTCGAAATGTTTCACCATAGGGTCAAAGCTCTTACTGTGGCAATGATCTTGCCAGTCATCATGTATTCCTCGGAAACTTGGGTTCTTAGCAAGAAAAATTGCGAACTCTTGGCCGTGTTCGAGAGAAGAATCCTCCGAAGAATTTTTGGCCCCCTACATGAGGATGGACGATTCCGTAGCCTACACAATGACGAAATCTGTGAGCGATATCATGACCGTCCGGTTGTGGATAAAATCCGGCTCAATAGGTTACGATGGGCGGTCACTTAATCCGTATGGATGAGGATCATCCAGCCCGAAAAGTGTATATGGGCAATATCTATGGTAGAAAAAGAAGACGCTGCCTAAGATGGAGCGATGGCGTAGGTCAGGTGGATAGATTAACAAATTCGAGTCTCTGGCTTCCCTGGACATCTATTTGCTTTACAGAAGCTCAATGTGGAAAAATTCTAAACAGACCACTCTCGCATAATCCTGGATTGTGCTGAGTTCCAAGGCCAGCAAATGAAATTTTTCCTTTTTCATTTTTTACCCACATTCACTGGCTGGCTGCGTGCTAGACCGCTTAGTGCGTACAGGTCTGTGAAATGGCTGTATTGCTCGGCATTTCGAATTCTTATATTTCACTCGTAGCTTGCAATCATCATCCAATCAGTCGTTCCGACTTTTTAAGTGTAAACACAAAACCTTATTTAGATCGGTTTACTGTCTGTCTTTTTTTTTTCCGATGGAAGGTGGAAAGCTTCAAAAGCTACCGCAGGCTCCTGCCACACGGTTATGTGGGACTCTTACCCACTAGAACCACCTCCTTCTCCTTCCACTCTCCCCGCGGGACTCCCATTTGGTATTACGTCGCGGGGCTGGATCAGAATTTATTCTGCGCTCATGTCAACATTCGTGTTCCTCTCGCGTTCATTCTTTCGGATGACTTCCTCCTGCCTAAGCTTCTTTCCGATGGCTGTAATAACTTTTTCCTTGACTTTCACCATAAGCTCCATGATATTTTCGGGTGTAAAGTGCTCCCCGGTTGTAGCTTCTAATGTAGCCCTTTGGGTTTCGAATCTGGGTCAGTGAAAAAAGACGTGTTCTGCGTCCTCTGGAATGTTTGCACGCTGTGGGCAATATGGCGAATCATCACGCCCAAATCGATACAGATATGCTCGATAGCCTCCGTGTCCGCTCAAGAATTGAGTTAGGTCGAAACCTACTTCGCCGTGAGGTCGTTCGATCCATTTCCGGATATCCCATATGATTTTATGAGTCCAACGGCCTTTTTCTGACTCGTCCCACTTCTCTTGCCATTCCGCGACAGTTTCACCTCGTGCGAACTGTCGCCGACGGGCAGGAGATTCTCTGTCTGTCTGTCTGTCCGTCTGTCTGTCTGTCTGTCAGGCTATAATAGAGAGCATGATCTTACCAAGTTTGATGGAAATCGCACTATTACTAACAAAGTTATAATACCTCAAATTTGTTGCTTCTTTGAAAATTGAAGACTATGAATGTCAATATCACCCGAAAATGGATACTCTCACATAATATATGGATGTATTACGTGCTACGTAGTAAGAATCATCAAGGCTGAGAGCGTTTGATTAGTATGTGATCAATTTGGTTGTTCAAAGATCTTTTTCATGAAAATCAGGTACTTCCAACTATTTCGCGTAACACTGGAAGTTGGTGGTGTCATATGGCTTGTATATGTCGAGTGGCTGGTAGGGATGTAAACGTCAGTGGAACTTATATTGCGAAATTCTATTCGGGAGCACGGGGTCCTTAAGCATTTGCTAATGATTACAGCAGGTTTCGTTTTTGACTGACCAACAACTAAAGGAAGAAAGAACAAAATCTAATCACATCATATAGTTTACTGGATGACTACTACAATCTATAGTAGAATCGTTCTTATCTTGAAAACAGTCTCTGCCCAGCGTATCTCTTATAACACAATATTGTCCCTATAACAGATTTGAATAGTGTATCAAACCACTTCTCAGCAGCTTAATAAGTATAGGGGGCATACGTTGCTAGAGGGAATGTGAAATTCGTTTGGTTTTTTTCTTTACCTTCGTTGTATTTTCAGCAGCGTTGTCGGAAAGTTATGGTACTTTTAGTACCATGTGGCAATGTGTTTTAGTACCATGTAACAATGTGGCAAAAATATACTTTTTCTTCTATGCAGACAACTACCAGGCGTGAATGTGGTGACATATTCCAATATCATGGGACATTGAACAGACTTTTGTGTAAACTGGGTTATTTTTGAACTACCAGCTTCCGCAGTGTATCGTTGCACTTAAGTCCAACTTATTTTCTGTCCACTATAATTTTATGATGTAATGGAATGCGTTCACCATAACCGCTACTATGTTTCTGCGACTAAAATTTGGGTTTATTTCACGAAGTGACCAAAGGCAGTGAAACATTATCAGTTCAATTTTTCGGCCGTTTCTCATTTAACAGAACTTGATATTATCAAATATAATTTCGTTAAAAAAGTACTAATAAATGAGAAAAAGTTCCAAGGTACTGATGAACTTCAAAAAGTACTAAATTGAGTACTGTCGATTCTAAAAAGTCAACAATGATTGCGAGCCCACTCCGAGGTTAGTTTTTCGTGAATGTTTCTCATACCTGCTCAAGTCGCAACGTAAAGGAACAGTTGACAAATTTTGATCAGTTTGTAAGCCCAGGCTCAGACTCATCTTCACCATCTTTGTCTACAGTTTTCACTAAGAAAAAACTGCCAGCGATTGAGATGGAAATAGGTCTTCTTAGCAGAGCGGATTCCCAGGTTTTGCGCTCCATCTTGCCTGGTCATCTACGCATTTGCCCCGAGATCTGTTTCTTCAAATGCAAATTGGGATGCACAATGTTGGCAATTATCAATGGGTATTGTTATTATGATATTTATTCCCACACAAGTTACAACAAAACTCACTACATCACGCACTACATTAGGCGACTCAATCTATCATACTTACATATCTTATCGACTTTATTTACTCAGAATTCAAAAATTTTGTCACTTTTCTTGAATTTTTCTGGGGATATACATAACATCCATTACGGGCCGCCAGCATTTTTAAGTTTTTGTATAAAACGAAACCTTATTAAAATCTGTGTTCTATATGTTTACTTGTCTATCACTGCCACTTTCATAGAAACGGTCACTCCCATTGATACAAAATATGGTGGAGAGTTTGGAACTGTGAATTCCTTTTCATGCAGTGAGTAACATCGTTCTGCGTTGAGTTAAAAGAAGGTCCCCAGATACGCAAGCGGGCTCTAACTTTTATTTGTACCGAATGCAGTCTGGTCGGGTATTCAAAGAAAAGTTTCGATTAGTACTTTCCAAAGGCATTTAACATTTGATATAAGGGGAGGACGCCGGATTTTACCAAACACTAGCACACAAAGCCAAACATTTAAGCTCGGATTATCCTAGCTGCTTAAAAACAAAAGGGCTCCTGTAGTGGGGTGGCCGTTGGTAGGTTAATGGGCGAATCCGTCGAGAACTCCCCGCAACATTGAGTACGTATGCAGAATGGTGTACTTCACCCTGGTCTGAGCCAGACTGTGCGAGAGTTCCAGAACATTAAAGGAATCCATGAGGGCAATCTGATGGTAACTACAACCACCCACTCGAGACGTCAAATTTCTTTGATTTCCTAAGCCGGTGGCTTATAATTCACCTTCATCTCTACGCATTTCTGTTCAATTTTGTTTTTATGGCGGATAGCAACATCAATAATATATGCGGATCGTCCCGCCTTGTCAATTAAAAGCCTGTCAGGCTTGTTGTTTGGTATGTGGCGATCAGTTAGAACTTGTTGGTGCCAACACATGCTGCAAGGAGAACTATCGTGTACCGCTTGCGGCTCATACCGATAAACGAAACATGTTCTCATGATTAGCCCATGATTTTAGTGAATCACCTTACATATAGCATTATGCCTGTTCATGTATTGCATCGGTACCATTACAGTACAGCCAAATATCACGGAGATAGTTCAACGTCTCTAACGTCGAAATACACATTCTGCACTGGTCATTCTCCACCCGCTCTTCCATTACGAGTTTTTCATAAGCTCAGGTGACAACCATGCATTCCCTCTGACTTGGCAAAAAGCTCCTTATCACACAGCCATCTATTAGACAAATGCAAATCGATAAATAGCTGCCAAAGACAATTCACGTGTTTACCATGCATTTCTTTCGACTTCCATTTTTTGATCCGCTCACGGTCTGACTTCACTCCACCCATGGGATTAAACGATCGATCCTTCAAGTTAAGTGGAGTCAGCCACAATCTGCCTTACGGACAGTTGCATGCAAAGGACTCACCTGTTCTTTGTTGCTTGTTCAAGCGTGCAGCGAGTCAACTTGGAGGTAATGTTGTGCCGCCAAGTCAACAACACTTCTGCCTTCGATGAAAAGAGGCATGTTCATCCGCTCCACAACAAAGTTTCGTTGATGCGTTTGGAATTTGAACATAGTAGCCCATGTTCGCCGCTGGGCGTTTTCCAAATCGGTCTTCGTCCAAGGCAGTATTCCGAATGCATAAGCCAGTGAAGGGATAGCGAATACATTCAATGCGAATACATTCATCTTATTCTTTCGTGAGAGGTACGATTTCCGCACTAGCTTAGCACGAATTCTGACTGCAGAGCATCCTTCACAAACGCGGGTTTCTTGCAGGATTCCAAGTTATTTGTAGAAGTCTTTGTCCGCCATAGCTTAGATGCGGAGGTAACCAGTGCTGTGTCTGGCATGTGGCTCATGATAACTTTTGTGGATGACTTCGATTGGACACTTGTCTATTCCTAATTCCATCCGAATGTCACGGCTGAACATGTCTGCTATTCGGCACAGACTTCTAAGCTGGTCATCAGCATCAACATACAACTTGATTTTATCTACGTGCATCAAGTGTGTCAGCTCGCGCTTAGCACGTAGGTCATATTTGATTGCAAGGACCTCTAGCATCATTCAGTAGCATGCAAGGGGGGTTCAGTGCCATGTAAAACCAAAGGGAACTCAACGAATCCCCTTGGAAGATGCTCCTTCATATATGGATAGATTCTGAGGCGTTGGCACCCTCAAATAAACGCACTTATAAGCTAGTACACCAACTTTATTAGTTTTGGATCAATGCGATACAAACGTAGGACATCGATTAGCCCGGTGTGCGGAATGCTGTCGAAACCCTTGGCGTAATCAATAGAGCAACTAAAGAGATTTCGGCTTCTAGTTGCCTGTCCTGCAAATACCGAGTCGATGATGAGTTGTCCTTTGCAACGTCTTGATCCAACTCGGCAGCCTTTCTGCTCCTCCGCAGAATGTTGTTGGTCTCGAGGTGTGCATTGACCCTTCCGTTGATAATTAAATTTTTTGGGGGTTGGTAAACAAGTAATCGGTCTTGTATCTGCAGAGTCCTGCAGGAATGTAATTCCGGAGTGAGGAAAGGTGGATATTCCTCCGGGCGACTTATCTGATTTATGCTATGTGCGAATTGACCATGTATACTAGTAAATTTTTTATACAAGAAATTCTGCACCCGATCCAGACCAGAACCCCCTCAGTTTTTCGAGCTGTTTCTGGCTCGTCGAATCTCCTCTTCCGTAACATTCGCAAAATTCATGCCCGACTGAGTGACATGGTGGGTGCCTTCGCGGTAATCCACTCAGCATGCTGGGCGAATAACCCCAAAGTCCACCCCAATCTTCTTTCGCTTCAGTTACCGGAAGGTGCACTGTCTGGCAGGTTTGTTGGTATTCGTCGAGTGATCTAAGAAAACTCCGCTGGTCCGTGTACATTGTATTCTGGACACGTCTGGAGTAACTTTTGCCTTGCCGTCACAATCGACGAAAGTTTTGATTTAGTGTGTCCAGAATTTCTCACTAGGGATGGCATAGTTCCGGTAAACCCTTTGAGCTTTATTCACCCGTTTGCTGGTATTACCAGAGCAAATATGAGTCAGCCTATTAATGTCCTGCCTTAGTGAGTCACGCGGGCGTTCCAGATGAATTTTCAGTGGTGGATATTTTCGGTCACTCATACTAATGAGGCGAATCTTCCGACCGTGCAATTTAACAGCCGCAACTGCACCACAATACATTGCAATGCAGCAGCGACATAACAGCACACAATTGAGATACAATCTCATCATTGATCTGAGGTAGAATTCTCGGAGTTGCTGAAATGCATGGAGTCTGGGAATATCGGGTCTATGCAAAGGATCCATTTCCGAAAATTCTATACACATTCTTTGGAATTCGTCCCGAACCTCAGCGGAGACTTCAGCTGGACAATTAAGATGTGTGCTTCGGTGAGTATTAAAACTATGGTCTGCAGTGCAGCGCGGTGTCCCCATTGACTTTTGGTCACCAATTTCCGCGATGACATCAAGTCGAACGTGTTCTCTGATGGTGGCTGGGATTGTATCGCTGCAAGTAATAAAGTGGTACTGGGCTAATAATGATGGCATGATCGTTTTGAATACATATATATCAAATTTTTTGTGCTGATATACTCCAGCTACAGCGATTCACAAACGAATTTGGGATATTTTGCTAGAGGGCTGGGGTTGAGTACAATGGACCACTACGGTCTGAGTGTTAGGGTTTACACGTCTCCCCCATTTCATACACACACAAAAAGACACATGTGAATTTATTTGTTTCGAATTTTTAAAATTAACAAATGAAATTATGCTAATGGAAATGCACTCGCAAATTTTATTATGAAAATAAAATATCTCCTTATAATTTGTCCTGAAAATTGTTTGTCTAAAAATCAACAAATTACAAATGAAAACATGGACTTAGAATTTATCAAATGTTAGATGTAAGTGAAAAAAATTTAGTGTAAATATTTTTAGTGATAATTTGGAACGAGCCGAATTAACTGAAAACCAAAAAATATTTTACAGCTTGGCTTGGACAAAGATGAGGTATTTCCTAAAGACCGAACGAAATAATGTATAAGTCTGCTCATGTATATGTAGTTGAAAGGCCACGTCACTCTGACTATGATTTTGAAAAAGCAAAGCACACAAAGAGACTTGAACACTCCGTACACAAGCCTTTCCAGAATGGCCGTTTGTGATGTTCAACACAACAAAAATGATTTTTTTTTATTGTTCAATTAAACTTACACAGATGTTTACATAAAATACACGCTACAAGAGCAAGTCTAGAGTTTTCAGGGGTGCTTTTCCTCACCGCCGCTTCTTTCAGTGTTTCGATACACATTTTTGTTAATGTCTAGATATTTACGTATATTTTGTTGGAAACCAACGCTACTCGTTTAATTAGTTTAGTTGTTTTTAAATATATAGTTTAGAACTGATTTCGATTAGAAGGAGTCAAGCTTCTACTAGGGCGTTTGTTTTTTATGCAATAGTAACCAGTACAGTACAAGTTAGTATAAACACTTTACATATTTTGACAATTTTTCATCAGCATTATTAATGAAAGGATTTTATTGGCTAAGCTCGACTATCATTCTCCCAGGAATTTACTTTCATTTCTATATTTCGGATAAATAAACACGTTTGTACGTTCGCATTATATTCAGGCGAATCTCTTCAATTCATTCAATTCCGAGAAAGCATTATTTTTAGAGTAAGTAAAAATATATTTCAGGAATTAATCCTAAAAACTGATAGAAAAATCCCAGCAACCGCCTCCAAACGATGTATTTACACTGTTAACAGGATCTTATACAAGACTTATTGTCAGCAGTAGCTCATACAACGTCCCCCCTTAAGCCCCGTAAAGAAGAATCAGCTCAAATGGAAGTTGAATTAAAATTTGCTTAAATCTCCTTTTTGGTTAAAATTGACTTTGGATGATTGGAATCTTTTAAAAAAAATATCTACCATGAATGTTTATTTCATTAACAGACGAGAATTTTTCTAAGAAAGTAAAAGTCAATGTGATTTCTCCTTCTCAAAAAATCAGTAAATTATTTAAAGTAAATTTCAACTTCAAAAAGTGGTATTACTCTGCTAAAGTTATCAGTAACAAAAGTGTTTTGGATGATAGTTTACCTACATATTTCTGCCAAATGACCTTGGGTACTTTGTGGAACATAACACTTGCATTATAACGTTTTAACAATTTACTGCTCGCATACTCTACTTTACTCCTTTTTCTGATCTAAGTTGCTATCGAAACGTCAGTTACCTCCAGAACAGGTACAGCTTTTACGGTTACACACTATCAAACGAAGGCAATAAATGATTCTTCGAATGTCTATACGCTACTCCACGACGGTGTGAGTTCTTACAATTTTTTTTTTCATGTTTGTTTAGCCTCTTTGCAAATCGTTGTATTTTGTTGGGTTCTTATGGTTGTCGGTCAACCTTATTCCGCGCCTGGGAAAATTTATAATAGATATCAAATCTGATTTTAATAGGGAATATCCTCTATTTCAGTCATTTCTCTATCACTGGGTCTCACTGCTCCTTCCTTCGTTCGTTGCCGGTACTCCAATTGCTTAATCCTTTACCGATCCTCCAGTTCGTGCAAGTTGACCTCTGCCTGCCGCCCGGCTTCCCCGATACAGGCGTATTCCTGTACCAGGAAGAGTGCCTGTCTCTTCGTAACCTTCCGCCCTCCTTTTAGCCGCCGTGGGACAGTTGCACATACATCCGTTACTGGGGGTCAGACTTGAAGACGGGGCCGGTATTCCACAAGAGTAATTGCCCTCTGGCTGCTCCCGGGAGCCACTTTCGACTCATCTCGTAGCAATTGGAAGGGGGATGATTGTGCACCATCCGTGCACCCATACGTCGGAAAGGCTTTTAGGGCCCCCTGTGGGAAAACAAGAGGAATTATGGTTCCTACAGCCCCTTCCATTTAATCCAATCCCTACCTAAGATAAATGATTACCTTTGTAAAAAATACCATGGTAAAAAATAAAGTTGTCGTCGTTCAAGGTAAGATCGAGAGTAATGAATAATAATGCCGTCTTTCAATATAAAATCAATTTATTTCCTAAAAGACAAAAGTGGAATTACCGAATAATTTGAATTAATGAACCTTTATATCGGGGACTACACTGCTGTCACTCAATGTGTGAGGTACTTCCCTGCAAAGGGCAAGTAAAGTAAGTCTACCAATTGATTTAAGAGGGGAAACCATATTAGAAGGCCTTTTTCACGTACTTCTTTGAGATTTTTTCCTAGTAGGAAGAATTGTTTGGAATTCAATCAAATTATGTTAGTCATATTCTGCGCTGTTTGAACTTTAGCCCTACTGACCAGTTAATAGCCACCGTCCGTCCGGATTGGAACTTCACGATCAACAGTAAATTTAAGAGTTGCCTTCTAAAAATGTGGCAAAAAAGATTTGTTAAAATCGACCTCAAAATAATCCACCATCTCGCGATTGCTTGCCTTTACTTGCGAGTCGTAACTGCGACTGCTCGCAAAGGCACCAATGCATCAGGAGCCATTTCTGTGATGTAATTGTCAATGTCAACTAGAACTGGAAAACGCTTGACTAATATATCTGTATTTTTGGATGGGATCAAGCAGTTAGCTAGATACGTGCCAAAAGGAAACTGCAAATATAGGTGACTATGATAACTACGATGAATGCAATGACCTATCATAACTCTATAGAGCTTCGAGCAGAGTGCAAGAAGTACCGCATTGCGAAGGGCGTGCTGAAAGGAAATGTACAATTGTACTAGTCAAAGAAACAAAAGCTACTTAAAATTCAAAAGATTTCTGTACCATATATGCCTGAAGGCAGTAGAAATCTGCAATCTGCAATAATTAAAGGTGTTTTTGCTTTTTTGCTAGTATTGTTTATTGCGCAAATTTAAATTATTTTTTTTTTCTTCAGCCTTTGTCCCGTTCTCAAGCGGGGTCGGCTCGTCGTGATCGGCTTCGCCATTTGGCTCTATCGAATGCCTGATCTGGGTGCAATCTTGAGGCTTTCAAATCCCCATCCAGCGTATCAAGCCACCGTTGCTTAGGTCTGCCTTTTGGTCGTTTACCATCGAATTCGATGTTCAGACCAATCTTGGCAGTGAATTCTCGTTTGCACGAATTGCGTGACCATACCATCGAAGACGTCTCTCTTGCAACTTTTCCACGATCGGTGCAACCCCATAACGATCGCGGATATCCTCATTTCGGATGTGATCTAAACGTATGACGCCACTAGTCCAACGTAGCATCTTCGTCTCCATTACCGCAAGACGCCGTTCATTGTCTTTTATGGTCGGCCAACACTCAGAACCATAGAGAGCGACTGGACGGACGACATTGCGGTAAATTTTAGATTTGAGACGTTCATTGATCCGTTGATCACAAAAAACACCAGTGGTGGAACGCCACTTCATTCAGGTTGCGTTAATGCGTGAAGCAATTTCATAACGCAGTTCTCCATTGGCTGATAGCGTTGACCCGAAGTATTTAAATCGCTCAGTTCTGGGCAGATCACTGCCGCTGACAGTGATTATGCCTGTTTCATGGGGATCGGTCGTCAAAAATTCAGTTTTGTTTCAATCTGAGACCGTGTTGCATGAGGCGATCATTCCATTTTTGAACAAGTTGCTCGAAATCATTTTTGCTATCAGATGCTAGGAAAACATCATCTACATAAAGCAGTGTGTAGGGCGCTGGACGTTGGATATCCCGTGTGACGGTGTCCATAACAAGGACAAAGAGAAGTGGTAAGAGGGCACTTCCTTCATGAACACCAACAGAGACACGAAGCGGTTTTGATACACTCGCCATACTTCGAACTTTACTTTTCGTATCGTGGTAGAGCAATTGAACCCAGCGCGAGTTCTTCTGGCACGAAGTGTTGTCGTAAAGCATACCAGATGAGTTCGTGTGCTACACGGACAAACGCTTTCTCTAGATCCAGAAAGGCAATGTAAAGAGGGCGATGCTTCTCACGGTGTTTCTCCCTGAGTGACTGCGCAGCATGTATTGCGTCAGTAGTTTCGCAGTTCTTGACAAATCCGGCTTGATTCATGGTTATTTCAACGATTTCGCGAATACGGTTGTCAAGAATGCGTTCAAAAATCTTCATGGTATGGAAAAGTAACCGGATCGGACGGTAATTTGAACATTCTGCTGGGTAACCTTTCTTTTTCCATATTGGAACAGTGGTACTTTCTTGCCAGTCAGATGGTGTTCTTCCTTCCTGAATAACCCGGGTAAGAATTCACTGAGCCACAGTTCTGGGTCCCAGCTCTTCGCTTTCCAGAGCTCAGATGCGATGTCGTCAGGTCCTTTTGCTTTCCCCGATTTCATTTGTTTTATTGTTTCCTCGACTTCAGTTGCGCTGACAGTGAAGCCCATAGTGTTTTACGTAGGCACCTGTCGTGAGACTTAATCCTACGGTCCTCTTCAGACACGGATTGATTTTGTGACCATAATCAGAGCCCCGCTGAGACAAGTCACAACGGTACCAGTCTATACCAAGTGCATGGCTTAGCATTCATACTGGTGGATGCAAGAATTACCTAAATCTCTACCGAACTATGGAGTACGGCACCCGTGTTGATACGCAACACCACGTCGAGGCCCGAATGTCTCTTCTCGCTTGAGCACAACCACAACCACCATGAAACTCCCACTAGGGGGGCCAACCGCAAATAACCGAGCTGTCCTCACATACAACAGGAGTTCACCCGAAGTATGTGAGTCCAGGGGCTTTCCCGGTTCCCATGGTACCAGTATACCCCTGGTAAGGTTTCGTGACCAATTTATCACTTCAGATGAGTCCCCGTGCAGACTCGGATCTGATCGCCCTAATTAGGTCTTTGGAACATTCGCCTACTGAATCACGGCCGGCAAACCAAAGTAATTACATCGTCTCCCGGTGCCACCACTATGGAGGTTCTCCTCGACCACTTGGTTTTGGTTTGGCCGATAGGGTTGCCGCCCCATCTTCCTCACCGCCACCTCTGAGCACCAGTTGCGCTGACAGGTGGAACTGCTCCAAATGTCGGCAATGATGGTGGAAGTGGAGGATGAGCAAATTCTTCAGTTGAAATCTGCTCGACGTATTCTCGCCATCTATCCGTTGCGGCTCGACGGTTGGTAAGCAAAGTATCGTTCTTGTCATTAACACAACAGAAGTGTTCGATATCCTGTGTGCGTTCATCACGGCTTTTAGCAAGTCGATACAGATTTCTCTCGCCATGCCGAGTGTCCAGTTTATCGTAAAGATTTTTGAAATGGTTCGCTCGGGTGACAGCGACCGCTTTCTTTGCTTCTCGGTTGGCATTCTTATAAATTTGCCAATTAGCAGGCGTTTTATCGAGAAATTTGTGGTGGAGGCGTTTCTTTTCACGGGCCTTCATTTCAACATCATCATTCCAAAGCCAAGTATCTCGGTTGATGTACCGCTTACCCGGCTTGGTGATCCCGAGGGTTGCAGAGGCCGCTTTGTGGATCGTGTCTTTCATTTGGTTCCATGATTCTTCCACATTCGTAATGGTTGGCAATCGTATGAGTGAGACCGTTTCTTCTTTCTTGTCACCAAATCGCCACCATTTAATGCGCGGCGGGCCAGTGCGTTCCTCACGCTGTTTTATCGGTGGCTTAATTCGCAGGACGGCAATCAACGGCCGATGTTGAGGTGCGATGGTCTCATAGGGAACGACTTTGCAATCAGTAACAGTGGTAAAATGTTGGCGTCTTATGAGAATTTAGTCGATTTGCGTTTTATTGTTCCCACTATAAAATGTGGGAAGATGAGACAATCGTTTGATGAACCATGTATTCATAAGTACAAGGTCATGGGTGTCCGCAAAATCGATTATACGCTCGCCACCTTCATTGCGCGCTCCGAACCCCTTTCCCCCATGGCACCTGTTACCGTCTGCCTTTTCACCCACATGACCATTAAGGTCGCCGGCAATGATTATGTAATCGTCAGCAGGCACGTGACAAGTCTTTTCATGGAGAAGTTGCCAGAAGGCATCTTTCTCAGCATCAAGTCGACCTGTCTGTGGTGCATACGCGGTGAAGAAGTGAATAGTGCGATCAGCTGATATAATGGTGAGCTTCATCAGCCGATCATCAAATCGTTCGACTTCTTTAATGGCATCACGGAAACCCTCTGAGATGGCAATGCCAACACCATATTGAGTGTGTGGGTTACCAAAATAGAGAAGTTTGTAGCCATTTTTACTGCGTTCGCGTTCAATGTCGCAGCTTTTGGAACCAGACCATCGGGTTTCTTGCAGAGCGCAGATGTCAATGCACCTTTTCCGAAGGACTCTTGCGAGTTCCTCCGTCTTTCCAGTTAGGATACCAACATTTAGCGTGCAGACACGTATTTGTTTTGTTCGTTGTGTGCGGACTAACTTGCTTACGTCCTGACGCCGTCCATGCGTCAAGAACCCTTGCCCATTTCTCGACAGGACCGGGGCCCGTCCTGCCGCGTCTACTGAGGTGGACGCCCTAGCATTTCTCCGAGGCTTGTGACTCAATCCGATCATCATGTTTGTAACGGCATTGTATGCATTTTCTTGGTCGACCTGTCGCGGGGCCTGTCACCAAGAGAGATCAGGTAGGATTTAGCATAGTAGAATAACTCAAACTATACTCTATTTATCTCTTTCCCTGATCTCAGCATTTTATTTTTGTTTTACTGAGGATAGTACAGAGTACGTTCCCTCAAACCCTCCTCCTTTACCTGGGCTTGGGACCAGCATACTATGTTAATAGCATGACGGAGTTCATTGCGAAAATTCAAATAATTTCAACAATTTAAAAACACTGCTAAATTACACTCGTATGTGTGTTATTGCGAGAACTCCTAAACGTGGAGTCCTCATATACGATTATAAGAGGTCTAAAAGGCGGAAGCATCGCTTGACTACGATTTTCAGCCGAATAACATTTGGTGAAAAATTACTGCATTTCGAATTAAATGGATACCTACAATCTACAAGGTCTGATTTCTCACCCATACTGGAAGGATTCGACTTCTCTTAAGTGTATTGTCCTTTGGGATGCACTTGAGCGATTCGATTAATCCTAGTGCAAGTGTCCTCTTCAAGTAGTCCAATATGCATACTTTGTTGTATGCTAGCTTCTTCTAGCAGTAGCGGTTTACATTAATCAAATTTGCATACATCATCATCATCATCAACGGCGCAACAACCGGTATCCGGTCTAGGCCTGCCTTAATAAGGAACTCCAGACATCCCGGTTTTGCGCCGAGGTCCACCAATTCGATATCCCTAAAAGCTGTCTGGCGTCCTGGCCCACGCCATCGCTCCATCTTCTTCTCCATCTTCTTTTCCTACCATAGATATTGCCCTTATAGACTTTCCGGGTGGGATCATCTTCATCCATACGGATTAAGTGACCCGCCCACCGTAACCTATTGAGCCGGATTTTATCCACAACCGGACGGTCATGGTATCGCTCATAGATTTCGTCATTGTGTAGGCTACGGAATCGTCCATCCTCATGTAGGGGGCCAAAAATTCTTCGGAGGATTCTTCTCTCGAACGCGGCCAAGAGTTCGCAATTTTTCTTGCTAAGAACCCAAGTTTCCGAGGAATACATGAGGACTGGCAAGATCATAGTCTTGTACAGTAAGAGCTTTGACCCTATGGTGAGACGTTTCGAGCGGAACAGTCTTTGTAAGCTGAAGTAGGCTCTGTTGGCTGACAACAACCGTGCGCGGATTTCATCATCGTAGTTGTTATCGGTTGTGATTTTCGACCCTAGATAGGAGAAATTGTCAACAGTCTCAAAGTTGTATTCCCCTATCCTTATTCTTGTTCGTGCTTGTGTTTGACCAGTGCAGTTTGATGTTGTTGGTTGATTCGTCTTCGGTGCTGACGTTGCCACCATGTATTTTGTCTTGCCTTCATTGATGTGCAGCCCAAGATCTCGCGCCGCCTGCTCGATCTGGATGAAGGCAGTTTGAACGTCTCGGGTGGTTCTTCCCATGATGTCGATATCGTCAGCATAGGCCAGTAGTTGGGTGGACTTGAAGAGGATCGTACCTCTTGCATTCACCTCAGCATCACGGATCACCTTCTCGAGGGCCAGGTTAAAGAGGACGCATGATAGCGCATCCCCTTGTCGTAGACCGTTGTTGATGTCGAATGGTCTTGAGAGTGATCCTGCTGCTTTTATCTGGCCTCGCACATTGGTCAGGGTCAGACTAGTCAGTCTTATTAATTTCGTCGGGATACCGAATTCTCTCATGGCCGTGTACAGTTTTACCCTGGCTATGCTATCATAGGCGGCTTTAAAGTCGATGAATAGATGGTGCAACTGTTGTCCATATTCCAACAGTTTTTCCATCGCCTGCCGCAGAGAGAAAATCTGATCTGTTGCTGATTTGCCTGGAGTGAAGCCTCTTTGGTATGGGCCAATGATGTTCTGGGCGTATGGGGCTATCCGGCCTAGCAAGATAGTGGAGAATATCTTATAGATGGTACTCAGCAACGTGATACCTCTATAATTGCTGCACTGTGTGATATCTCCCTTTTTATGTATGAGACAGATTATGCCTCGCTGCCAATCGTCAGGCATTGATTCGCTGTCCCATACCTTGAGCACAAGTTGATGAACCACTTGGTGTAACTGGTCGCCTCCATATTTAACCAATTCGGCTGTAATTCCATCGGCTCCTGGCGACTTATGATTTTTTAGCCGATGAATTGCACGGACTGTTTCTCCTAAACTTGGTGGTGGCAGTGTTTGTCCGTCGTCTTCAGTTGGCGGGACCTCCAACTCGCCGATGCTCTGGTTGTTCAGTAGCTCATCAAAGTACTCAACCCATCGCTCTAATATGCCCATTCTGTCGGAAATCTGATTTCCCTCTTTGTCTCGGCAGGATGAGCATCGAGGTGTATAAGGTTTCATCCTGCTGACTTGTTGGTAAAACTTCCGCGCCTGGTGCGGTTGCTCCCTGTACTTTTCTAGTTCACAGACTTGTTGGTTCTCCCAGGCTTCCTTTTTCCGTCTGTGAAGTCGCTTCTCCGCTCGACGGAGTTTGTGATAAGTCTCTGCGCGTGCCCGCGTTCTTTGAGAATGCAACATTACTCGGTATGCGGCATTCTTCCGTTCCGTTGCTAGCTTACATTCATCGTCAAACCAGCCGTTCCGACTCCTTTTGCGGCTGGGGCCAAGTATATTTGTGGCCGTATCCATGATAACGTTCTTCAGGTGGTTGTGAAGATCATTAGTTGATGCTTCATCTCCAGGTCCTCTATTCACTGCGGTTATTGCGGCATCCATTTCCCTCTTATAGGTGTCGCGGAGGGTTGTGTTGTGGATGGCTTCAGTGTTCACTCTCACCTGATTGTCAGAGGGGATTCTAGGTGGTATTGTTATTCGAGCTCGGAGCACCATGCCAACGAGATAGTGATCCGAGTCTATATTGGCCCCCCTATATGTTCTGACATTCATCAAGGCTGAGAGGTGGCGGCGTTCGATCAACACGTGGTCAATTTGGTTGAAAGTGGTCCCGTCTGGAGAGGCCCACGTATGTTTGTGGACCGCTTTCCGCGCAAACCAGGTACTTCCAACAACCATTTCGTGTGACCCTGCTAATTGAATAGTCCGCAGTCCGTTATCATTTGTTTTTTCGTGTAAGCTATGGGAGCCAACGTATCGCCTGAATACGGGCTCCTTCCCTACTTGGCTGTTAAAATCCCCAAGTATGATTTTGATATCATATCTGGGACAGGCTTCGAGGGCTCTTTCTACTGCCTCGTAGAAGGTATCCTTCTCCGACTCTGCAGTCTCCTCTGTAGGGGCGTGAACGTTTATGAGGCTTATATTTCTAAACTTGCCTCGCAAGCGCAGAGTGCATAGCCGTTCGCTTATACTTTCAAAGCCGATAACAGCAGGTTTCATTTTTTGGCTGACTAAGAAACCTACTCCGAGCACATGGTTTACTGGATGGCCGCTATAATATATAGTGCAGTGGCTCTTCTCCAGGAAACCGGTCCCTGTCCATCGCATCTCTTGCAACGCTGTTACATCAGCCCTATATTGGGACAGGGTATCGGCTAGCTGCTTATCAGCTTCATCTCTGTACAGGGAGCGCACGTTCCATGAGAAAATGCGCAAATTTGCATACGTGAACCCTAAACGATTGGCTAATGATTTGGGGAAGTATGTATCTATGTTAATTTGGATTCTTTCGTTGTGTTGATCAACTCCAACGTACGAAACTGCTTAAAAATAAGCTTCTGTGGCTGTCGCTGTTTGTTTAAACTCCTATGTATATACTCCCCTACATATCTCTTATTTTTTTTATAACACATTTGAGTGGACATTTGTCCCATTAGCACCTAGCACGTAATATATGCATATATTATGTGAAAATATTCACTTTCGCGTGATATAGACATTCAAAGTCTTGAATTTGCTCAGAAGGGACAATTTTGACCTATTACACCTTTGTTAATAATAGTGCGATCTCCACGAAACTTGGCAGCATCATGCTCTGTATTATAGCGTATATTGCTGCATTTCATGATTATAGGATGAAATTAAGGGGGGTTTTGTAGTCAATTATTAAAAATTATAGTAATATAATATTACTAACTTTATTTGAAAGGATACTTGTATGGAGGGCATTTCGGAGGTAAGGTACCATATAGTGGCACCCTTCTGATTTTTCGGTTAGGGTAATTTTTGAGAACGGGTTCGTGAACGAAATGATAACTTTTATCCCCCCGTACTCCCTACCTACCCAACAAATGTCAAAGCTAAGACCAGCTTCTAACGGAGACCTTTCATTACCCCACATCACTATACTTGATGAAAAAAAAGCTACATCTCCTTTTGCATCTATTGGGACGCAACCTATTAAATTCGTCGTAGAATAATGTAACTCACTGAATGTTCACAGTTCCCATCTTTCCACCGAATTTGGTATCAATCACTATAACCGTTTCCAAGCAAAATGCATGTGAAGGACAGTAAATCGAATTTAATAAGGTTTTGTTTTACATATAGTAAAGCCGTTTTTAGCCCTTAAAGCTAACAAGAATTGGAGCCCTCGAAAAGTGGAAGGTCGGCACTTCAAATTTAAAAGATTTTGTCCCAATAGCCCGTAACCACTAATGTATATATATGCATTTAACAGTGTTTTATGTAAAATAAAACCTTCTATCTGTCCGTTTGCCTGTCCTTTTTTTCATCTCATTTTCATCATCATCAACGGCGCAACAACCGGTATCCGGTATAGGCCTGCATTAATAGAGAATTCCAGACAATTCGGTTTTGCGCCGAGGTCCACCAATTCGATATCCGTCTAAGCTGTCTGGCGCGCTGACCTACGCTATCGCTCCACCTCAGGCAGGGTCTGCTTCGTCTTTTCTTTCTACCATAGATATTGCCCTTATAGACTTTTCGGGCTGTATCATCCTCATCCATACAAATTAAGTGACCCGCCCACCGAAACTTGTTGAGCCGGATTTTATCCACAACCGGAAACTCGTCGTACTGTTCTTGGATTTCTTCGTTATGTAGGCTGGGGAATCGTCCATCCTCATGTGGGGACCAAAAATTCTTCGGAGGGTTCTTCTCTCGAACGCAGCCAAAAGTGCGCAATTTTTCTTACAAAGAATCCAAGTTTCCGAGGAATATATAAGGACTGGCAAGATCCTAGTCTTGTGCAGTAAGAACGTTGGTGAGACGTTTCGGGCGAAGCAGTTTTGTAAGTTGAAATAGACCCTGTTGGCTGACAACAACCGTGCGCGGATTTCATCATCATACCTATTATGGGTTGTGATTTTCGACCCTCGATAGGGGAAATTATCAACGGTCGCAAAGTTGTAGCCTCCAATTTTTATTGTTTTCGTTTGACCAGTGCGATTCGATGTTGCTTGCTTTTTCGGTTTTGGTTTGGGTGCTGACTTTGCCATCATGTATTTTGTCTTGCCTTCATTAATGTGCAGCCCACGATCTGGATGAAGGTAGACTGTACATCTCAGGTGGAAGAGGACGCATGACAGGGCATCCCCTTGTCTTAGACCGTTGTTGATATCGAATGATTTCAAGAGTGATCATGCTGCTTTTATCTGGCCTCGCACATTGGTCAGGGTCAGCCTAGTCAGTTTTATTACTTTGGAATTTTCTCATGACCGGGTACAGTGCTACTCTGACCATATTATCATAGGCGACTTTAAAGTCGATGAAAAGATGGTGCTACTGTTGTCCATATTCCAAAAGTTTTTCCATCGCCTGCCGCACAGAGAAAATCTGATATGTTGTTGATTTAACTGGAATGAAGCCCCTTTTTTATGGACCAATAATGTTCTGGGCGTATGGGGCATACCGACCTAGCAAGATAGTGGAGAATATCTTCTAGATGGTACTCAGCAACGTGATACCTCTATAATTGCTGCACTGTGTGATATCTCTCTTTTTATGTACGAGACAGATATTATTCGCTGTTCCACACATTGAGCATTAATTGATGAACCACTTAGTGTAATTGATCGCTTCCATATTTAGCCAATTAGGCAGTAATTCCATCGGATCCTGGCAACTTATGGTTTTTGAACCGGTGGATTACACGGACTATTTCTTCTATGCTTAGCGGTGGCAGCATTTGTCCGTCGTCTTCAGTTGACAGGACTTCTAACTCGCTGATATTTTGGTTGTTGAGCAGTTCATCAAAATACTCAACCCATCGCTCCAATATGCCCATTCTGCCGGAAATCAGAATTCCCTCTTTGTCTCGGCAGGATGAGCATCGAGGTGTATAAGACTTCATCCTCCTGACTTGTTGGTAAAACTTCCGCGCTTGGCGGCGATGCTTCCTGTACTTTTCTAGTTCACAGACTTGTTGGTTCTCCCAGGCTTCCTTCTTCCGTCTGTCTAGTCGCTCCTTCACTCGACGGAGTTATTGGTAGCTCTCCGCACGGGAAGAATGCAACATTACTCGGTATGCAGCAATCTTCCGTTCCGTTTCTAGCTTACATTCATCATCAAACCAACCGTTCCCAATGTTCTTGCGGCTCGGGCCAAGTATCCCTATCAATGATAACCTCCTTCAGATGGTTGTGAAGATCATTCGTTAAGGCTTCATTCCTAGGGCATCTGTTAGCTGCGGTTATTGTGGCGTCCATTTCTCCTTATAGGTGTTACGGTAGGTTGTGTTGTGAATGGCTTCAGGATTCACTATTACCTGATTGTCAGAGGGGATTTTAGATGGTGTTTCAATTCGAGCCTGGATCACTATGCCAACGAGATAGTGATCCCAGTTTATATTGCCCCCTTATTTGTTCTGGCATTCATCAAGGCTGGGACAGACTTCAAGGGTTCGTTCTACTGCCATGTAGAAGGTATCCTTCTCCGACTCTGCAGTCTCCTTTGTAGGGGCGTGAACGTTAATGAGGCTTATATTTCTAAACTTGCCTTCAAGCACAGAGTGCATAGCCGTTCACTCATGTTTTAAAAGCCAATTACAGCAGGGTTCATTTCTTGGCTGACTAAGAAACCTACCCCGTGCACATGGTTTACTGGATGGCCGCTATAATATATGGTGTAGCGACTCTTCTCCAGGAAACCGGTCCCTGTCCAACGCATTCCCTGTAACACTGTTACATCAGCCCTATATTGGGACAGGATATCGGCTAGGTGCTCATCAGCTTTATCTCTGTACAGGGAGCGCACGTTCCATGAGAAAATGCGCAAATCGTTATTCCTTTGTCGTTGCCGGGTTTGTCGTTGTGTGATCCGTCCAGCCCGAGGCTCCTGTTGTGGCTTCGTAACAAGTTGTTTTCTGTGTAGGGGTGTCAGCCCTACCCAACCCCCAACCTGGAGGACCGGTAGATACAATTTGTCCCGTTTTTAGACACGGGAGACTCGCCTTCATCCTTCTTCGTCTGCAGCTTTTTGTTAAGAAAGAGCTTCCAGCGGTCTCCATGTGGAGGTGGAAATAGGGTTTAGCTGTTGGTGGTGGTTCAGCAGGTGTTACCCAGGTGTTATGCTCAATCGTGGGTACCAATCTACGTTTCGCCCAGGCACCTGTACTACCCTTTGACTACCACCTACCTACTGCCATACAGTTATGTTAGATTCTTACTCGCAAAAATCACTTTTTCTGCTTTCCACCCTCCTCATGCGATTGCTATAAAACATTGCTTTGCGGAGCTGAATAAGTGCTTAATTGCGGCTCGTTGTGGTTCTCTCTGATTAGTAATTCACCCTGCTTAAATTGCTCATAGTTTTCAGCCCCTTTACAATTTGATTCCAGGTCTCCGTTCACTCTAGCATGAATTCAGGTGCCCCTTAAAATTTGCTTAGTTCAATTCCCCGTGGCTTTTTTCAATCCAACTACGAATATCCGGAATGGGCTGTATGTCCAGTTTGTAATTAACTCTGTCTCTTTCTGTGTGTTAGTAATTGTGTTACTTGCGCTGGTGTTTTTCGATAAACCCTGCATATCCGAAATGCACTTAGTTGTTGGTAATACTTATAGTAATAATAATCGTTGGCACATGGCCTTGAAGTGAAGGCCGTAACGGTACACTAGCCTATAGCAGACAATGTGGTCAGCATTACGCTTGCCCGAGATTATTACCCTGATTTAACTCAGCTACTCATTCACATCTGAATCGACTGGTATCCGACATCAAATCACGATAGGCGATAACAATGGTCATAATTCGGGAAAGTTTTAACGAAATCGAACTATTATTAACAAAGTTATAGAAGATCAATGTTTTGCGTTTCACATAAATTGATTAGATTTTAAGACGTCTATGATATCATCATATAAAGTGAATTTATCTGAACAGTGGGGTTGCTCTTTTTTGGCTTTTCTAGTTATTTGAATCTAAATATCAGTTTCAATTACTGGAGACAGGCATGTCTATGAATATGTATCTGCTAATGAAGTTTGCGGGTTAAGTTTCAGTAAGATGAATATGTGTACGCATGTATGCTTTAATGCGTAGAGTAACGTAAATATATATACAAGCCTGAATATACGTAATATTGATTTATTTATGATCAGCACAATTCCTTGGATATATATATGTAATACATGACGGAACATTTTAAATTTTTAGCTATGTATGGAAAATGAGTATGCTCACATAAAATAAACATAAAACCTTTATACCTGATGCGCCGGGCTCCCGGTATTCTGACTTTTTTACATCTAGATTCACCATTGCGCAGCATGTGCCATCTTGTATTGCTGCTTGAGCAAGTCAAGTCGACATGTTGATTTCGTCGAAAGTTGATCGCGCCTTACGAAATTCGAATTGCTTGTCAGAAATGACTGCTTCCATTTCCGCAATAGTGAGCAGCTTGTATTATATTACCAAACAGATCCACCTAGATGAGGAGGGGGCACCCAAGGGTTTACCCAGCTTCAGAATGAATGTCAGCTGTTATACCTTAAATTGCTTAAATTGCTTGAAATAATTAATTGAAAAAAATTGAAATCTATTGAAGCATACAATTTAGAGCGAAAATTCGACGTCATGCGAAGGAACAGGTAGTTCTGCACAGTGAAAATTTCATGTGATTTGAACACAATTCTTCCAAGATATTGATCCGGCCGACTTTGAATTTACTTTTAGGAAATCACGTTTTAAATTCTAAGTACTGAAGAACTATGGATAAATTAGTTTTACATTTAATCTGCAATGCCCGGTTCATGCAATTGACGTTCCAGATAATCGCTGTCGTCCTGGCTTTACTTCGTTAGCGATTTGGCGACGTTGGCCCCCTCCAGAAATTCTTCTGCCTTATTAATGTGTTTCGAGTCGATCTTTATATATTTCGGGTCGATTTTATTGCACATAGTTTTCACTATTTGTATTATCGATGTAAGTAGGTTATATTATCACTAGAGATGCCTTGGACTATATTTAATATTACTTTACCACTTTGTATCGGATTTCAATTGTGATTTAGATTTTATTTAAAAACAGCATATGAGCATCGACATACTCCGCGAGAATATAGGATAGGTTTCCTAAATATTTTGTATTCCAAGGCGCTTTTCCCCAAAAGAAAGGAATCCTTTGTAAGGTTTTGTGTGAAACAAAATCTTATTAAAATCGATTCAATGTCTGCCACACCTGATTTATTCGAAAACGGCTGAACCTATAGTCCCGAAATTTGGTACGAACTTGTGTTCTGTAAATTTCTTTCGTGTTTGGTTTGAAGGGGATCCGCATACATACAAGAGGGGGTAAACCCCAAAAAGAATAACAGGTCTTGTTCTGAAAAGATATTCAGGCCTTTAATAACATCATCATCATCATCAACGGCGAAACAACCGGTATCCGGTCTAGGCCTGCCTCAATAAGAAACTCCAGACGTCCCGGTTTTGCGCCGAGGTCCACCAATTCGATATCCCTAAAAGCTGTCTGGCGTCCTAGCCTACGCCATCGCTCCATCTTAGGCGGGGTCTGCCTCGTCTTCTTTTTCTACCATCGATATTGCCCTTATAGACTTTCCGGGCTGGATACACGAAATACATCCCTTTCTGATATCTGCAAAAATAAACTTAATAATAGTATATTACCATATTATAGTAATTCACCCGAAAATCATCCTTAAGTTCATCTTACAAGTACAGTAATTTGACATCGGTAGAGACGATAATATAGGAAATAATTTTCAAAAGTTTTAATGCAACCCATGTTATTAATAAAGTTATGGAAAGTCAAATTTTCGCATTTCACCTAAATTTATTGTGAACTGAACCTTTTTTTAATTATTTGTATATCAGTTTCAATTACTGGACACTGCCATGTATATGAACATATCTATATGTATATGGGCTAATGTCCAATAAGATGAACATGTGTGCACGTTAGTATCAATTCTATTTAATTTACATGCATATATGTACGCTTTGGTTCACAGGGTAAGGCGGAAATATGAGAGGATGCGTTAGATCAATTCGATTACGCAATACATGCATACAATATTTATGCATTTGATATGTATATACATACATATATCTTGAAAAAAGTCAGGCGACGATGGCTTTACGGTTTCTTACCAGGGCAGAGGCAAATCGTCAGACGCTGCCTCACCTCTGCCCTGGGAGCAGCGTGACCGTAGCGGCTCGCAGATGTTGAATGCTCCTTTATAAAATTCGTAGAACACGACATGCCTACGAATTATATTGAGCGCAAATCCGCCTTATTGAATAGAGCTTGGCCAGAGCTGAAATATTCGTCTTAAGAATGATGGGGTCCTAAGTCCGCATCAACTTAATGCTGGACCGGACCAAATGGGGGAGCAACTTACTCCCTCTTTCCTGGTCCACGGACCCCTCGCTTAGGAAAGAGGGAGTAAGTTGCTCCCCATTCGGTCCGGTCCAGCATTAAGTTAATGCGGACTTAGGACCCCATCATTCTCAAAACGAATATATCTTGAAGTTTGCAAATTTATGAAGGGATATTTTACATTCTTAGCAATTCATCATTATCATCAACGGCGCAAGAACCGGTATCCGGTCTAGGCCTGCCTTAATAAGGAATTCCAGGCATCCCGGTTTTGCGCCGAGGTCCACCAATTCGATATCCCTAAAGGCTGTCTGGCGTCCTGACCTACGCCATCGTTCCATCGGAGGTAGGGTCTGCCTCGTCTTCTTTTTCTACCATAGATATTGCCCTTATAGACTTTCCGGGCTGGATTATCCTCATCCATACGGATTAAATGACCCGCTCATCGGATCCAGATTTTATCCACAATCTGACGGTCATGGTACCGCTCATAAATTTCGTCGTTATGTAGGCTACGAAATCGTCCATCGTTATGTAGGGGGACAAAAATTCCTCCGAGGATTCTTCTCTCAAACGCGGTCAAGAGTTCGCAATTTTTCTTGCTAAGAACACAAGCCTCCGAGGAATACATGAGGACTTGCAAGATCTTGCGCCGCCTGCTCGATCTGGATGAAGGCAGTTTGTATGACTCGGTGGTTCTTCCCATGAAGTCGATATCGTCATCATAGGCCAGTAGTTGGGTGGACTTAAAGAGGATCGGCAGTTTGTACGTCTTCTTCTTAGCAATTAATGAATGGAGAGACGTGCATAGGACGGCGACGAGGAGGATCACTCAAAAACTCGAATGTTTTCTAACAAAAGCAAATTCGCACCACACCAGCTTCGCTACCCCCAGACGCTCCTTGTATCGCAAGCCAGCTACATGATTTCTTCGAGACCAAATCAATTGGATCATTATTAGAAATGGTAGTTCACTCCATTACGGAACGCATTCGGGTGGGCCTCTTCGAAAGGTAGTTAGGTTCCTTCATAAGATTATAAAGGTAATATTGAAAACCATTCGCACCAACATTGGAAAATGTTACTTTTCGCCACACTGTGCTCCATGACATCTAATTTCTTACGAAGTCCAGCCAAACTTCCTTACCGAATAAAATGATAGCCGATTCCTACTTCAAACGACATCGCTTGATTGCTGGAGAATGTCTTTATGATGCGTTGAACTGTCCTAATATTAACAGAGACGCCTACATGTGTTACAATTTGCCTGCAGTTTAGGATGAATTTTACGCCTCTTTTAAAATTTGTCAACGTTCTCTCCCAGTTATTGACATTTTCTTACTTTTTAATTTTATTTTAGAATTCTCCGGATCTCTTAAATATTAATTGACAACGTTCTCGCTTCTTCCCATTCTATGAAAGTTAAGATAAGAGAACTCTAATAGTGGAAATTTCTTCAGTATTTACATTTCTCACCCCCATTGAATCTAAATATGGGAAGTAAAATTTAATTTTATTATACTACTCAGTAGCAAGTATTCGCAATCTTAAGCGTTAGTTTCATTAAATCCGTTTGACAAATAACGAACTTATCCTTTGCCGCAATGAAACTTCTCAACTTTTGACTCTAAATCCATCGTAATTCTAGCTATAGTCATATACAAAGAAACAAATGTCTTGGAATACAAAAAATTTAAGGATCCTATTATCACGTAGTGTAACTATCTGCCTTCTTCGCAATACTTCTCCTGTTGACTGCATTTCAGGAGTAATATTTGTCTTGATGGCTCAAGTGATTAGAACGCTGGGCTGCCGTAGAAAAACGTCGCGGTTCAAACCTCACTAGCGGCAGAGGGATTTGTTATTGAGAATGGATATCGGATACCAGTCAACTCAGCTATAAATGAGTACCTGAGTCAAATGAAGGTAATAATCTCGGGCGAACACAAAGCAGACTACATAGTGGCCCTGATCCAATATGGATTGTTGAACCAACCGCTTATTATTAATAGAAAAGAGGTGTGAAAGGGACATAAATTTCGCACATTATCCAGCTCCAAGCTATTGAGCATGAAAGGAATCTGAGAATGAGATTTGAAGTGAATCTATAATACTTCTGACCGATCATGCTTTCGAGTTCCACCTACATTCGTTCAAAAATAAACGTAAAAATACCACAACAACTTTGTCTGGTGTACCACAAGAATCATTTCTGGGTCCAATACTATATTTACTCTCCATCAATAACCCTCTCACTCTTCTTATTTATAATTGTTTTCTTTATGCCGATAATACCTTAAGTTGTTTTCTCTAGAGCTCTCCAAATATAATGTCTTTTACCATAGTCAATCCGAGATTGACCCAAGAAATAGTTGTTAATGAACTGGGCTTGAATGCTATGGCTGGGTCACGAACATTTCACCCCTTTTTTGGGGTATAACGCGTCAACCATACCTATGAGTCATCGTCCGCTAAATGCCCACGACTTCCCGAGACGCTCGCAATCCTCCTCTACTATTCTTCGCCAAGTTCCCCTTTGGACGACCCACTCGTCGGTCATCTTGGAAGAGGCGATTTCACTGAATGGCTTAGTCAACACTATCCACTGCCACTTCCGCCTTCGGATCACAGTCCGTAGGAGCACCAGGCCTATCCGCCAACCACGCTCTTCGTTTGAGATAGTATCAGGCCAGCGTACTCCGATGATACGACAGAGACAGAAGTTGGCGAATATTTGGAGCTCCCAAGTGACAGTAGAATTCACTTTCTATGTACTATTCCCATAGAGCAGATGTCCGGATAGCTGCGTAGTTGGAGCATAAGGCTGTCTTACGGAAGGTCGCTGTTCAAATGTTACTGGTGGCAGTGAGATTTGTATCGTCATTTGACGTTGGATACCAGTCGACTCAGCTGTAAATGAGTACCTGAGTCAAATCAGGGTAATAATCTCGTATGAGCACATTGCCTCCTACAATGTACTGAAGTGCAGCGTTATGGTCTTGAATGAAGTGCTCTAACACACTTCAAGACCCTGATCCCATATGGATTGTTGCGTCAACGATCATTATTATTATTCCCATAAAGCAACACAGAACGAACATTAGCACAGAATAGTCTTAACTTGATCTTGGTGTTGAGATAGCTGAATTTCCAGCTTTTAGATAGGGCAACGTCTCTTCCCAGACAAATATATAAATTGATTGACACCTTCGATAATCTGACCCTTAATGCAGATAAAGAGAGTGCGATGATCAGTCAGACTGCGAGCCTTGGATTTTTTGGTATTTATCAGTCCAACTCTATTTCTCGTTTCCAAATCCATAGCCATTTGGCTAAGGTGTTTGAGAAAACATTTCTCATCAGCGTAGTGGAAGTATTTGAGGAAGTATGTCATCGTCCATTGAATTCCTCTACGTCCTCGGGCAAGGCAGTACGAAGATGCGAAGTCAACCGCTGACTTCCTCCACAGGACCATCGAACGATTTACGACGACATGCAAGCTCTTTCATAATGCGGTATGAATTTCTGAACTCATTGCATTCTGCGGTATCTGAGTTGCTACAACTTCTTCTGTTCATCAATCCGCTTCCACGATTTCGCAGTCTTCCAGATCTCATGACGGTGTTCAGAACGAGGTCAACGACTTGTGTAGCACTCGACAATACAGCATTCTTGTTGGCATCCCAATAGTCATCGATATACTTAGCGGCAGTTGGCAGTTGTATCATACAAACTTTCGATATTGAACTTGGGGGGTCACAGCTCCTCAATCCTGCAACAAGCGGCGGATGAAACGCCTCGAACGAACGTGGGTGATCATCAAATGGTGGTCACTGTCGAGACTGATGTGAGCGCCTCTCTTGTTTAGCACACCCAGGAGGCCGCTCCTGAGAACATGTCTCGCCGGTTGGCTGAATCATTTTGTATTCGATAACCGACCGACTGACCGACTAACTGCGTCCCATCTACGTGACGGCCGACGGTCAAATGCCGGTTCTTCAGGCGTAACTGCCAGGTCGAACTAAAGGTGGATGGCGACTTTAGGAAGCGTGTAATTGCTCGTAGAAAGCATCCTTTTCCACTACATTGGAATTCAATTCTGCATTGGCATGCAGCATTGTACAATTGTCAAGCTCCTTAACCTGGACCTGCTGAAGTTGCAGAAAGCGAGAATTCTGAGGACCCAAGCCAAAAAGAAACTCTGACGCTACTTTCTGGCCCATAAGAATATGTGACCTCACACTGCTGAAAAAACCAATAATTTTATTGTGTTCTGAGGCATTGAAGAAATTTGTCCCCTGATCTAATAACATGTGTTTGAAAGGGAGAGTCTTTAATTCTTATGAGTGACTTACAAATGCAGTCAAAGTCGAAATTCAGGAACTTCAAAAGGGCGATTTCAAGGAATATTTTAAAAGGTGGATTTTTTCATACAAACTGAATAAATGCAAATGAAATCAACCGACTCACGAAGAAAAAATACAAACTGATTAGTATTAATAATGAAGGAAAAAATTACCGTCTGTTTTTTATGTAAAAATACCGAACCAACAGATATTGGGGTATCTGTTGTAAATAATTCTGCAGAGAACGTCAAATCTAGCAAATCTACTCCCCATCAAAGCATTGATACATGATTTGTTTTTCTTTCATATCTCATATTTAAGAATGATCATCTATTTCAGTCGCCCGTCAACAGAAGAAATTTACCTTGAAGGTCACTGATGATGACCAACCAGACCGCCTAGAAGCAATTTCGCGAACGTGGAACTGAAATCAAGGCCATGTTTGACAACTTCTGCTGTCCTAATTAAGGTCAATGCGAATACAGCCGCAAAAACAGAGCATCCGACCATTATGTCTCTCTGGAAGCAATCCAAAAATTTTTATTTTAACGGAAACTGCAACAGTTAACTTAACCTACAGTTTTCAAGTTTTTAACCTATTAATTTCGGATCACGGAGTGTAACTGTAGTTTTTTTGAAAAAGGTTTATTTAACTTTGGAGATAAATCGATGCAGGATGCAGTCCCCATGCAATAGATAAAATTTGATAGTCACTATTGATCAGTCAACATCAAACTGATATTATGATAAACTCTAAATAAAAAATATTATGAAATCAAGAAAAACCACAAAACTTTACCAGCTTTCTATTATTTTTATCAGGACACATCTCCGAATAATATACTCGTGGAAAACACTTTGACATTTAGGTTATAATTATCAAAACAACAATGTAATCTTTAGGGAGAGTTGAATCGCTCTAGAAAGCCTTCTCCTCTCTGTGGGAAATTTTCAGCAGTACGCAATACTGTTCCATTATCACACCTCGTAGTCAGAATCCTGTAGAAGACAGAGAAATCCTTGCTATTGCAACAATATCAACATCCCTGATCGTCGTTAATAGACAATGCTTCAATAGTCTAATTTGAACCTAAACCCTAAAGTACTTCATATCTAGGAGGAATCTTCGAAATTAATAGTGATAATCGTTGGCACAACAATCCATATTGAATCAGGGCCTTGAAGCGTGTTAGAACACTTCATTTAAGACCGTAACGGTACACCTGTAGAAGGCAATGTGGGCAGCTTCTTTGAGATTACCATCGAGAAGTCAAAGACAATAGTCGTAACCAAATTTTACGAAATTTGGGAATCCTGCTCCATAAATTTCTTTTGCTTGATCACCTTTTGCAGTGAGTAGAAACCCCTGAATTTTTGATTTCCAAAACGTCTTCTTCCTTTTAAAAGCGGCCAAGTGTTTTTACAAATCTATGTGAATATCCAAATTGGTCTCATTGCGTTGCTAGTTCTTGATATTATTTTCTGATTGCGAAACTTCGCCTTCCCTTGTATCTACTCGTGTTTCAACTTAAATATCTTTAAGGTCGACTAATAAAGTTCAGTTGCAAAGTGCACTCTTCTTTCCATTTCACATACTCCACGTCCATAACTCAATTATGTTCTTCCTAAATATATCCGGCAATCGAAATTTTCTATATTGTTAAAATCAGCAACAAAAATTCGTTTACTCGCTTGCGTCAGGATATTGTTGTTAATATTTATCAACTCTCCCCTCTCTTTCTGCATCTTCAATAAAAGTTCATGAAAATTGCTCCCCCTTGGAGGAGGCGACATCAGGAGTACTCCTCACTGGATACTTAACAACTATTTTGATTTCTGAAACTAATTTGTGATTTGAAATATGGCTGCATCCATACTGTTCTTCGTTTAGTAAAAATCGTTTTTATGAAGGACAAACGAAGCTATGAAGCTCTTTAATTAATGTTCTTTCCGTGCGAAACCGGAAATGCAACCTCCCTCACAGCAATCTCCCTTAATGGCGATTTACACCTCCATCATCGTTGATTCAAAATAGGACTCTCAGATTTTCACTTGGTTGTAAATTTGACTCGTTTGTCTAATGGTTCGTAACATGTTTCCAAAGTTTAACTAGTTTTTATTCGCAATATTCTTCTTTCTTTCTCTTCATTACTTCAACAGTACTTCAAGATCCCCCTTTCCTGCATTAAAGTTTAGGAGTCCTCAATTTCTTTCATGAAGACGGAAATGAGGTGTAACCCATTGTAGGTAAAAAATTCTCCCAAGGATGTATTTTCTGATTTTCACTTTTGATATTTGACTGGCGTCATTTTAAGATAATGACTTTGGGGCTTACAGTATTATGTCATTAACGTTGTTGTTAATTTTCTAATTAACTTTTGCGGTCTGAAACATGAATGAGATCCTCATAGAAAGTTTTCGGAACATTGCTAGGAATTAAGTTCAAAGTTTAGGACTTTGCGCTGAGGTTGAGCGTAACCCACATCAAATACCAATCAATTCTTTTTGATGTGACGGGTGGTTAGCTAATATAAAACCATCTGTAATGGATGTCGAAAACTCCATATGCACATATTTTGTTGGAATGCACACAGGTTGCTTATTTACGCATAAATTGAATTATAATTTGATTTACTGGAGTCAAAATTTTAATTGATTTT
This sequence comes from Hermetia illucens, assembly GCF_905115235.1. Lineage (NCBI taxonomy): Eukaryota > Metazoa > Arthropoda > Insecta > Diptera > Stratiomyidae > Hermetia > Hermetia illucens. The sequence goes on along the minus strand of NC_051849.1, from coordinate 89,527,596 downwards.
TCATTAAACAACTTATTGTAAATTCATCGTATGCTACGTATGTAGTAGGACTACTCACAAGCTAACCTCTATTATCCTAATTTACTGCCAAGAACAATGAATACTTTAGAGCAGATTGTCGCTTTAAATGAGTAATTGTTATCGCCTTTCGAACCTATTACATCCTATTGAAATGTGAAAAAGTTGTTCGATTCCTATACTCCTATACCACCGCATTACGCTTCTATTCATTCTTCGTCACCAAGACTTCACATTGAAAAAGGAAGAATTTCTTAACAAATCTGCACCTCTAGATCATTTTAGTACTAATTGTTCATATCTTCGTCGAAGTTGTTGTCCATAAAAGCACCATCTGTTAAGTAAACTAAGACAACTTCTGAAGCTAACTATCATTCGCGTTCAGAGCAGTGGCAGCTAAGTGATTTCCATTAATCATTTTTTATCATTTTCATGATTCTTGAATAATATGCAAGGGATCTCTTTTGAAATAATATGTACAATATTTTCCTTTTTGAACAATGCACTTTAGGAAGTAAGCATTACATTACAAGTTAGGTGCTCTTAGGCTTATGGTTCCGTAAATTTGATTGTTTGATTTATTATCGCATATGGGCAGTATTAAGAAACTTAAGCCCAACATTAGAAAGGGAAGCACTGGGAGTCCGCACATATAATCAAAGTAGGTAGATCGGCTCTCACGACGGAATATAATCATACACTGTTACAAGTACTTTGCTTTAAAAACGGACAAAGTATCTCATTCATATCTATTCATATCTTGAGGTTTGCAAAAGCCAAGTAAGCCCTCAAGGCCGTACCCAGCAGTCCAATGTACCTGGATGTGGTATTTCTCTTCCTTCCTTTATAAGCAAGTCTTACCTTGACCAAAAATCTGGCGTATTAATGAAACCCTAAACTTCGTGACAATTTCCAGCTAATAGGAAGCATTGCCGAAAATTAATGAGATTGTTATTGTTTTCTGTCAATATGAATTTATTTCCTTCAAATCAAAGTCCAAGGTATGTAGTAAACAAGATAGCTTAGTGGTACCAACCGATTATCCCCAGTTAACTTTTGGCAACCAAATAGTAGCGTTAATGTATCCTACCAAACAGAATCTTGGTTTCGCCAGATTCGTAACCTTATAGGAGTGTCTATTGACATGCTGAAATACTCATTATGCATTACTTTGGAAACGGGGCACCAAAAAAAGCATAATTGCAAAGGTTAAACCTAGTTAAAAATGCAAATATAAAAGAAAACAAGTTGCAAACTGGTAGCTTGTTCCTTCAGAACTTATGTTTTTCCAGTCTTGTGTAATACGAAACCTTATTAAAATCTATTTACTGTCTGTCCGTCCGTTACACCAATTATCTCTGAAACGGTTACTCGTGCCGACACGAAAAAAAAGTGATATTGATATTCAAACTGTTTGCAAAAGGGAGGAGTATGGAGTCCATAAGCGATCAGGTACTGCAACGACCCGTTATCAGAAACAACCCAACCCAAATATCTGTAAATAAATATGGTGGTCCCTGCGCATCGTATTTAGGCCCCAAAATGCTCTCCATGCCAATACCTCTTTAAGTAAATTAAATAATAGTATATTACCATATTTATTATAAATATATTTTCTGTAAATGGACTGCAACCCCTCTAAGTTTATCCTAGAATCATCAAGTAAAGACTATACTATAGAGCACGACCCTACCATGTTTGGTGAAAATCACATTGTTAATAAAAGAGTTATGATAGGCCAAAGTTATCATTTAAGACTTCGAAAGTCAGTATCATACTAAAGTGAATGGTCTGACAAACTAAATGCATTAACATTACGATTTATGTACAAATGGGACAAATGCGCACCCAAATATCCTTATATAAGCAGTCCACAAAGCTTTTCATTCCTGAAGCATTTAGCTTCCGGTTTCACGACTTTTTTGTTTTGTTTGCTTGATTTTTTTGTGAGAAAATTGAGGTGCATGATGTATGCATAGCCCTTAGAAGATACACATATGCAACGATAGTGTGATACTGACATTAAGCGTAATTTTACCAACTATAACTTTGTTATTAATAAGAGGGTTTCCACCAAACCTTCCAGTATTGCACTCCGTATTATTATTTCGAGTGCAATGGACTATTGGGGTCTGAGTGTTCAGAGGCTGCACCTCTCTCCCCCTTCCATTACTCCGTATTATGGCCTACATTACGGCATGATTCCAAGATGAACTTTATTTGACCACATATCAGAGTGGAGAAAAGAGAAAAATAGATCCCTGAGTTAAGTAACCACTTTCTAACCCCACAAACACAAAACACAAAACCTTATTAAAATCGGTTTACTGTCTGTCTGTCTGTCTGTCCGTCACACGCATTTTTCTCGGAGACGGTTGTAGCGATTTGCACCAAATTTGGTAGAAAGGTGGGAACTGTGAACGTTCACGCATATAGTGAGTTGCATCCTTCTACGTCGAATTTAAGCGGGGGGTCCCCATACATCCAAAAGGGGGGTGTAAATTTTTTATTCATCAAATATAGTCATATGGGGTATCCAATTAAAGGTCTCGGTTAGTACTTTTCGAAGCCAGTCTTAGTTTCGACATTTGTTGAATATGTGGGGATTGGGGGGGTTGAAAGTGATCATTTTTTTAACGAACCCATTCTCAGAAGCTTCCCAACCGAAAAATCTGAAAATCAGGGGCTGCTACTATATGGTGGGGCTTCGAAATACCCTACATACCGAAACCCGGTCAAATAAAGTTAATAATAGTACATTACTATAATTTTTAGTAATTGACAGGAAAACCCCCCTTAAGTCCAGCCTAGAATCACAAAATTTCAGCAATATAGGCTGGAGCATAGAGCATGACCCTGCCAAATTTGGTAAAAATCGCACTATTACTAACAAAGTTATACTAGGTCAAAACTGTCGCTCCTCTGCAAATCAAGATTATGAATGTCAATATCACCTAAAAGTGGATATTTTCACATAATATATCCATATTTTACGTGCTACATGCTAATGGGACAAATGCACACTCAAACCTCTTTGTAAAAGAAATACACAAAACCTTTCGTACTTGAAGCGTCTAGCTTCCGGTTTCCCGACTTGTTTTTTTTTTTTGGAATGAATACATTTGGATAGATCCCAGGCGCTGGAAGTCCTTGAGGAGGACATCCATTAAGAACCTACAATTTTTATTTTGGGATAGAGTGGTTCTGAGCTCGCTACTTAATGGCGGGCGCCACTGATTTGTGGAGAAACTTACTCCTTCGATGTAGCGCATGGATCGCTATTTTTCTTGGGTTGAACAGTTGCGATCACACGCTGCTTGCATTTTTTCTCGACCGAAAGCGATTAGGGATCTTATTTGCACCATCTATATTGAATTCATAACCCGACAGGTTTATTCATCGACACCAGTACGTATATAATTCATACTTTAATACCACACAGTTTTACTCATAGAAAACTGCTGGTTTGGGGGTCCAGCCGAAATATTCTCCCCCTCCTTTCGTCTGGTAGTAAAATCAACGCTTTTTGTTTCACAACTATTTTTTTAAATTGCGGTTAGATAGTTGTATACTGATCTATCAAATACCAGATCAAGGATCTTAGTAGAACTCCCCTTAATTCGTTCGATTAATTGCAAATAGGCTGCAGCTTGAAAATGTGATCAATCGAAATCCATATCTTCGATGTTGAGATCCTTTTCTACAAGGTGTGATGAACGAAAACTCCTTTAACCAACCACAGTGAAATTGTGAGTAATTCAACAGCCACCTGAACGAAGCGAGGTGTTTTCCCACTTCCAATGTTGTACTTTCAATATACGCTCCAAATTTGCGCACTGTTTCCACCGCTGCCAAACATTCCTGCTCAGCAATGGGATACTTTCACTGAGCCTGAACAAGCTATTTTAAAAAGAACTGTATAGAAATTGCATCTTGCTCATCTTTATAGCGAAAGGTTTAGAAGCCGGGACTGTACAAGACCGGAACCAAAAAAAGACTTGCGCGTAGAAGACTAAAGCAGTTTCCTGGGACTAACAAAATTGAAGCTCTTTCGCTTAGAATGATGACTCCCGAAGCCAGCGTACGATCAATCTCTGTATAAAAAAGCTTCTGGATGACTAGAGAGACCGAAAATTGTTTGTGTTTGATTGGTTTAGTACCTCAGACATCGGGGACGTGTGTCGTAAAGCTTGTGTCTCCTAAATCCTGCAACTTGAAAGACAGGAAAGTTTCACTCATAGCCATGGGCCTTGTCCACTGTTGTGTCGTTAATAGAAGTTGGTTGACGTCGTCTGTCTTCAGATCGATAAATAATGTTCTCAGTTTGTACTGCCAGTTCCTAACTACTATTCATGCGAGCTTCAAAGCCGAAGAACTTGCTGTAGCTACGTTATTATCCAATTCTGAAACCTTATACCCAAGATCGGATGGCGTGACTTGGCCGGCTATGATTGCTTATGATTTTTCACTAATGTTGACACAAGCCAAGTGTTGAGTGCTCAGGTTTGTGGCGTTACCACTACCGCTGCTATCCTGAAGATATGTTGATGATATTGTTCCACCGCTATATATAACGACCTTAGAACCGAAAGCATAAGTTGCCCCATAAACTTAGATTGGGAGGCTTCTTCGGCATGTTGGCCATTGGAGTCTAAATATATTAAGTAACATTCAATCTGAAAATAAAAGTCAGAGTTCACCCAAATAGTCTTGGGAAAAATGTCCAATTTTCTAAAAATCCCATCCCCGCCAGCCCCTAATTACTTGATCCTTTTTCCATTTTTGCCTGACTTACGCTTATTTCAAAAACATGCTGCCTGCCATCGCAGAAATCATTATCATCATCAACGGCGTAGCAACCGGTATTCGGCCTAAACCTGCCTTAATAAGGAACTCCAACCTTCCCGGTTTTACGCTGAAGCCCACCAATTCGATATCCCTAAAAACTGTCTGACGTCCTGACCTACACCATCGCTCCATCTCAGGTAGGGTCTGCTTCGTTTTCTTTTTCTACCAGACCAATTTTAAACGGCCTCAAAATTTGTATTCTCCTATCTTTATTCGCAAAGGTAATAGCTAAAGTAATCCTGGGAGATTACTCCGTAAGTTTTCTTATTTTGGAAAAGTGTGCGGAGTTCAGATACCCATTTTTTACACATCTTGGATTTCGAGAAAGCTCTAAGCGAAGTCAAGTCTGAAGTGCTCTGGACTAGCACTCTACCAGAGGAAAGCTAATAGCTCTTATTAAACCCACATGCTATATAATGCTGCATCTTGGAAAAATTCAAGAGGAATTTGAACGAAAACGGAGTCTGGCCGTGTTGCATTTCTTCTTTCTTTCTTTGCGGTGACGTTCTTCATGTTGCTCTGTCCGGAGGACTTGGAGAAATTCAATGAACCATGCCATCCTTACTCAAGCAAATCGACTACACTGATGATATCTGACTATTGTCTCGCCGAGTCATTAACTTTGGGGCATGGGCGAGTCGCGAGCGATAAATCTTATACCATCGGATCATACCCACAACATTATTTCCAGGACCTGGTTTTTGACATCATTTACTCTTCTGTGTGGAAATTTTGACTTATCTATTTTTATCAGTTTTACCCAAGTGCACTGTCTGGATCTTTTCACTTATAATAAACCAAAGAAGTATCAGTTGGTATGCGCCTGAGTTCTCGCAAAATTGTACATTTTATGTAGATCTAGATGTAGATTCACAGCTTACAAAACAAAATTGAATTTCATGGAATGGTAGAATTTTTAGTTTGGGAAGATACATATAGCATGGAATTTTTATCAGAAATTTATAAGGATTTCTCACCTTCATGTTCAACAGTAAAAATATAACTGTTGAGCACGTTGATCGTCCTTAACGGGTGAAAGACACCTAAAAAGTGTACCAATACCGGAAATTGTAGAACAAATAGAAGTTATGGTTTCCAAATATCATCAATCGGTTGAGAGAGATTTAGTAGAAGCCCTAAAGATCTCATTGGATAGTATTAGCAATACTTTAATTGATCTTTTGAGTGTCAGAAAGCAGTATGAAATTGCATACTGCCAAGCAAGTTTTGTAATTAAATTCTGTGATTCAAAACGAATTTTGGTAGTGGATTCCCTCCAAATAATAAACCAGATTATAAATGTTACCTTGAACGTAAATATTCTTGAGAAAAAACCTGGTTTGCAGAAGAAAAAATCATTTACGAAGACAACTTAACCCCTCTTGTATCTTACAGAACTATCGGCAAAATCAAGGAATTTGAATAAGAGTCACATCCACTCTATTTGCCAGATTTCGTTCATTCCGTTATTTTTATATCAACACATCCCAAAAAATTCATGTGTAGGAAACGATTTGCATCGATTGGAAAGCTAATAGCAACCATGAAAGCGTATTTCGATAGTTTTCCGGATTCATACTTCAGAGAAGAAACCTATCAACTAGAAGATCACTGAAACAGGCATGGAGAATATAATGAAGAATAAATTATGTCAAACGATAAAATCTCATTTTTAGGGTTTTGTGTAAAACAAAACGTTTGTCCCTCTGTTTGTCTGTCTGTCACACCAATTATCTCAGAAACGGTTACTCCTATTGCTAGGAAAGGTGAAAGGTGGGACCATTGAATCCTCTTGCATGCAGTGAGTAACATAGTTCCACGTTACATTTAAAGGGGAGGGGTCTCCATACATGCAAAAAGGAGTGTAAAATTTGTTTCTCCGAATATAGCCATATGGGGTATCACATTTATTATAAGCATATTTCCAGAAATTGGCCGGGAACCCCTTATGTTTGTCTCAGAATCCCAAACTTTTGCAGTTTTAGGCTATATTATAGAGCTTGATACTACCAAGTTTGGTGCATTATAAGTCTTTGAATTTAAGTATCATATTAAAGTGAATGATCTGGCAAACTAAATACACGACGAACTATATACAAATGGAACAAATGCCGATTCAAATATACTTATATAAGCATTACACGAAGCCTTTCAACTTCCGGTTTCCCAACTTGTTCTTATTGTATTACAAAACCCATTGAACGACCTTGCGTATTAGAAAGTCTGCATTACAAATTACAAGTATATTTCTTCACATAAAATGATATCGCATTGAGAAACAGTGTTGCTACTAAGTCAAGAAAACTCGATAAATAACGTTTTAAAAGAAACTTAAAAATTAACCGCTCTCCCGAGGAATATTTCCCTACTTCCCGGAACGAATCTGTGATGGATTAGTTGAAGTGGTGGTTCTTGCTTCATATATTATAATTGAAATCTATTACTATTAAAGACATTACACAAGTAAAATCGGCACGCTAAATAGCAGTGTTTACTCTTATGGCGAATATTTGCCACATTTCCTAAAGTGGGGCACGCGCACGATTTTCTGATGTAGGGACTGGAACCTCATACAAAATTATCCATAATATCAATCGCTAGGACACGTCCCCATGAAAAGTTTTACTATACAGGGTGTTCCTTTCATGATGGTAGACGTTTTAATGGTACCACTAATTTGATGAAAATTGTTCCATGGAATGGTCTCTTACAAAGTTATAGGGTTTTTCGTGAATAGAGCCAGAAAATCACAATTTCCCACTACCCCAATCATTTAATCCTAGATTTGATACCATTTTCAGGAACTACAAAAAAGTTCCTACACCCGAATGTTTCTCCGGTTGCAAAGGTCACTGACATTTCGAAGACATAACTGCTCAAGCTTTAAAGAAATTTCAAGATTGATTTTTCAGCTTAAAATTCAAACTGCAATATTGTAACAGTACTTTAAACTTATAAGCCTGCAAAGTTGACAAAAGTTGCCTCATTATTTTTGCTTTCAAATGACATGTACAGGGTGCGGCAGCATAACTTCCTTTTTTCAAAACTCAACAAAAACTATTGTATGCATCGGAAAATATTTATTTATTTTTTATAATGTAGGTACATGTCTAAAGTTTTTATTTACATTGTTTTGAAGATCAAATCTGTTAGGTGACGTCCCCCATTCTCCATACATTGCGTAAACCGATTTCTGGCGTTTGTCATGACTCTTGTTAGCATAGCAGGTGTTATGTTGGCAATTTCTTCTTGGATGTTGGTCTTCAAATCTTGTAGGCTTCTTGGACGGTTCACATAAACACGGGATTTCAAAAAAACCCATAGAAAAAAATCACAAGGGGACAGATCGGGAGAGCGTGCCGGCCATTCGAAATCGTCTCTAATTGAGATAAGGCGCTCTGGAAAGTGTTCCCTCAAAACAGCCATCGATGCTCTTGAAGTGTGTGCTATTGCACCGTCTTGTTGGAACCAAGTGTCCCCCAAATCCAAATTTTCTAGCTGTGGGAAAAAAAAATTCTGTAGCATGTTTACATACCGGTCCGAATTCACTGTCACTGTAACCTCATTTTCCTCAAAAAAACAGGGACCAATAATTCCAGCTGAGGAAATTTTTGTCACACTTGCAGTTTGTCTGAATGTAGTGACCCATGTAACAATTGATTTGCGGTCTGGGACGGGAGCCAACGGGGCTAAATTAAAGCGATTCCGAAATGCACGCTATGTTGCAATAACCGAACATCCGCTGGAAAAGTAAACCTCAACGGCAAAGGCACGCTCCTCACTATTCCAACGTATGATGGCGACTGAACCATGTCGGGACAAAACTTTACAGTATCCCCTCTTGAACGAGACCACTAGCGCTCCGCTATGACATCAACTAACTGACGGCACGCATTTTAAAAAAGGAAGTTATGCTGCCGCACCAAGTGTTGTGTAAGGCTATTATTGTTTACTTCAATTGTCATAAAGATTGACGTGCACAGCGTGAGTTTTGGATTTGCAATACAGTGCGGAGTAAAAAGATGTGTTTTTCCCACCTGACCACATCGTGTTCCTTATTCAATATTCAGCATCCTTTGCTCCTTACCTTGCATCCTTTTTGTGCTTGGATATTGGGAAAATGCAGATTCTCTTAGTTTGAACAAATTTGAAGGTTTTACAAAATTAAGCACGTATTATTTGTTTATTTTCTTTTACGCACCTTGATGTATTACTACACGAATAAAATGTCGGAAATAATTACATATAATGTTGAAAATAAATTTTTGATCTTACCTAAATAAAGGGGTTCTTGATTTCAATTAAATTGAATCGAAAGGAAGCATAGTTTTCGAATTAGAATAATGATTTACGAGTACACAATACAATTTTTTTAGTCCATCCTTTCATATCCTTCAATCCTTAAGCCAGCTTTTCTGCGTGCCGGCTCTCGAAATCTCACGATACTAATTCACATCTTGCGCATGGAATGATTACCGATGGGCTCGATGCGACATTTACCACGAAATCTACTACGCTGACATGATTCAAACGCCTTATGAGCTGAAATTCGATCAACTATGATAGGAAACCCAGCTTCTCTCGCTTTCCATTTTTTTCCTGAAAATGCTTCAATCCCCGTTCAACGACATCACGCTTTCCGCTCATCTCACAATATCTGTTTCCAATCCACCCCAGTGGCGGAACTGTCAGTCAGCGCCACATCGCTCACTCGCGTCAAGCGAAATTGCCAAAGCATTGCACGGGAGAAAAATTAGCGTTGCTAGATTCCCTATCTTGTACATGCGAGCAAATGCCAGCAAAATTTTTAAAGTTTGTGATGTCGGTAAATTTTAACAAAATAATCCACGGAAATGTCAGATAATAATTTGAAATCGGAAGGAAAAGTCGTTCGAAAGCGGTCAATCTAAAATTATATGACGAATTGAATGGACCAAAATCAATCAAATAAAGAAAATTTGTCAAACCAAGGCTCACTTAGTGTCGCAGCGATTCCAATCGAATCATTACTGCTAATGATATGGCTCTGCTTCGGCAGTACAGCCTTGTTTTCACTCTCATTGTATATCGGACGTTTTAGACGATAGTTCCTTCGAAAATAATGATGGAGTTCCCATAGTGTCATTTAGTTTATTGAGCCGTCATCAATTGCTACCTTGAACTCATCGTTTGTTATACTCATTTCAATGTTGCCTTCCGCCATATCCAGTTCTACAATCAAGAAACTAGAGCTGCTATTGAAATAATTAATACGAACTCATCTGGTATGTTTTACGACAACACTTAATGCCAGAAGAACTCGTTCGCTGGGTACAATTGCTCTACCACGATCCGAAAAGTAAAGTTCAAAGTATGGCCGGTGTATCAAAACTACTTCGTGTCTCTGTTGGTGTTTATCAAGGAAGCGCCCTCGCACCACTCCTCTTTGTTCTTGTTATAGACACCGTCACACGGGATATCCAACGTCCTGCACCCCACACACTGCTTTATACAGATGATGTTTTCCTAGCATCTAATAGTCAAAATGATCTCAAGCATCTTGTCCTAAAATGGAATGATCGCCTCATGCAACACGGTCTCAGATTGAATCTAAACAAAACTGAATTTTGACGACCGATCCCCATGAAACAGGCATAATCACTCTCAGCGGCAATGATCTGGTTAGAACTGAGCGATTTAAATACATCGGGTCAACGTTATCAGCCAATGGAGAACTGCGTTATGAAATTGCTTCACGCATAAAGGCAACCTGGATGAAGTGGTGTTCCACAACTGGTGTTTTTTGTGATCGACGTATCAACGAACCTCTCAATTCTAAACTTTACCGCAATGTTGTCCGTCCAGTTGCTCTCTATGGTTCTGAGTGTTGGCCAACTGTAAAAGACAATGGACGGCGTCTTGCGGTAATGGAGACGAAGATGTTACGTTGGACTAGGGGCGTGACACGTTTTGATCATATCCGAAATGAGAACATCCTTGATCGTTATGGGGTTGCACCGATCATGGAAAAATTACGAGAGAGGCGTCTTCGATGGTATGGTCACGCAATTCGTGCTAACGAGAATTCACTTGACAAGATTGATCTGAACATCGAACTCGTTGGTAAGCGACCAAAAGGCAGGCCGAACCAACGGTGGCTTGATACGCTGGATAGGGATTTAAAAGCCTCAAGATTGCATTCGATAGAGCAAAATGGCAAAACCAATCACGACGAGCCAACCCCGATTGTGAACGGGAAAAAGGCTGAAGAAAAAGAAGAAGAATTGCTTTTTTCAATTCGATATATTGTTATTTATTGGTCCTGCAAATTTCGATATTTCGGGAACCACCTGTTCCCTCCATTAGTGCTAATAAGTCCTCTGTTATTGTATTTAGAGTCGGGACTACCCCTTTACTAACATTTAGTAAAGTCCCTTGCTTTCAAGACCGATTTAATATTCACTTCTATATTCTGGCATTGAGTTGGAATAGTCAAGCTACTGTGGAAAGAATACCTATTAGAAATTTGAACCATGCACCCAAAATTCATGAACATAAAAGACTCGAATTGCTTATTTAAAATGTCCTTTTCAACTAGCTAACGTGGGTTCGATGGAAACAATGAAGATAGGGGAAAAAACGTGAATGCCATAAACATAAGAATAGATGAAACCATTCTAAACGCGCCTATTGTTGATCATCCCAAGCATTACTTAAGTAAGAATTCAGACGATATAGGATGGTCATTTTGGTGTTAAGCGAAGTAAGATGGGAGGACTCTGGAAAGTCCTCGTCTCCCTCTTGCGCACTGTATTTCGGGAAGCTAAGTCGTGGTGGACGTGATTCAGTGTCAGGCTGTTGCTGGTTCCTGATACAACTGCGGGACTACCGTACAAGTTAAACAGTATCTCTGGGGCGCTCTAGCTATCCACGTTGGCGGAGAGGCAGATCGAATAGCATAAGGAACTGAGTGCTTTATTTACCCCCTCTTGGCGGGTGACATGCTGGAATTACGGAAAAAAATCTACAACAGGTAAAATTGCGATTGTCAAGAAGCAGAACCAATGTAGATTAACCATTTCAAGCGTGAACTACTTCATGGAAAAGTTTAAGGGAGTCAACTCGTCTATCGATTGTTCTGATGAAAGTCCACCTATTATAAGTAGCCCGGCAACATGCGGGGACGGACTGCCAAATATAAGGGTAGTGAAATTATCCGGATGTTAATGCGCTGAAGCGGATAGAAGCTGGAGTCTCCATCACCTTTTTACCCCCCTTGTTGTTCATAAGACTGGTCTCACATTTTCAATAAATTGAAGCTGACAATTCATCATCTTTCTCGTACAGAGCTCGGATGAATTCTCGCTACTCAGCTTGGGCCTCTACACTACCGCACCCCAGCTGATACCCGGCCTCTCGCCGACGTCAAGCCTAAAGAAATCCTTCCCTCTGTTCAGCACTTGATATGGACCCTCATATGGTGGTTGCATCCACGTGAACCAAGAGTGTATGTAGGTCCTTGGGGCTGTTAGCCTTCGTCAAAGAATGACGAGATGAAGGGGGCGATTTTAATCGTGCCACGGTATCCTGTAGCAAACGCTAAAACCCAGTGGTGGAAAGAGTCGATCTAGTATCGAACACAGGGTCGCTAGGGAGTCTCAAATTCTTCCCATAAATCAACAGGGTAGAATCTAACTGCATTCCCTGGTCAGTAATGACTTCGGCTGGAACTCCAAAACGCTATAAGGGGTATTGCTTCAGCCCACCCCGTGAACCTATCGATGATTGCGCGGCAATACTTGAAGCCATGCGAATCTCGCAAAGGACCAATAATGTCGATGTGAATCGTGTGGAAACGCTTTGTAGGCCAAAGGAATGAGTCTGCCTATTTCCCTATGTGCTTAGTGGCTTTACACTTCTGGCACGCGGTGCACTGTCTAGTCTAGCAGTTTACATCCATATTCATTGATGGCCAGAAATATTTAGTAGTGACAGGCTGATTCGTTGTCCGAATGCCTGTATGCCCAAGATCGTATACTACATGTAATACTTCCTTGCGAAAAGCGGCCGGAATATATGGCCTAGGTCACTTTTCAAAGGTCTCACAGAATATTTTGGAGGTTGAGCTGAAAAAGGGAAACTCTTGAAATTTGTATTTGGAGTTGTCCCTCAGGCTCTGAAGCACTGCGTCATCCATCTATGTCTCGGCGATTATCGAAAAAGCGACCGTGATAGGGATTTTAACCTCTGAAACGGGTGACAAAGCACCTGCTCGATGTCTAAAATAAACTGGCCTATGAACCTCAGGTACCAGAGTTGGCGAGGGGACGCCTTGTCGGGCTTCCGCTTAAAAGTAAGGGTAAGATCCTTGTGGTCCGTAAACACTGTGAACGGTCCTCCTCTTTCCTCTCCTCCTAGGGAACATCAGAAGCACCTTATTGCCAAACCTCGATGCATTCGGTCCGCTTCATACTCCTCACAAAACCAACCGACAATGACCAATGAGAATACCCACTATGGTTTGAAGGTTATTTTTGGTGACGTTTAAGTAATCCTTTGTTCGCATGGGTTTGTATCCCCCCAATAAGCACCATGGTCTGCTCCATCCCTGGTAGGCCCGTCCAGTAGAGTTCCCTCAACCGTTCCTCTTCATTTCTTAGAGTCATAGCTATGAAACCGTTTCCGATTTCACAGAAGGGTTCTGGCCCGTGTAAAGGCGTCCCTGCTCCCTTCTTGGCTAGTTCGTCCGCTGCCTCGTTGCCTTCCAACCCAGCATGGTCTGGAACCCAAAGTATCCAGAAGGGAATAGGAGGAGCCGAAAATATTCAGTCTCTCAAGGTATTGTCATTCCACTTTATAGTTCATCTGGTTGGACCTAAGTACCTTGATCGCTGCTTGGCTATCGGTGAGAATAGCTATGTTCTGCCCCCTGTAATTCCTTTGCCGATTAAAGGAGGCACATTTGTCTATGGCATATATTTCCGCCTGGAATATGCTAGTGTACCTGCCTATTGGCTGAAAGTACATTTTCCTTTGGCCAATGACACCGGCACCCGCTACCTCTGCTGTGAAGGATCCGTCAATGTACCACGTAATCAGTTGCTGGTTTAAGCCGTATGTTGCAGCCACGAACTCCCAATTTGCCTTGTTACTCCAACGTGTTTCAAACTTCTTATCGAAATGAAACCTCGTTGTCATGTTATCCCTTGGTATCAGTAATTCGGGATACCGCCTAGAAAGAATATCAATCTACCTTCGATCTAAGCAGCTTCCCGCCTCACTGATACTACCGCATCCTTGCCTGCATCTGTTTGTGCAGATGGAGGGGGGTTAATCCCCTAAGGAACTCCAGCGATGATGTTGGGCATGTCCTCATAACCCCACTGATACACACGCAAGCCAGTCTTTGGAGCTTATGTAATTCCCTGGCTTGTGTGCTGAGTACAGTTCTTTCTGCCCAGATTACCGCTCCATACATAATTAAAGGGAATCTGACTACTACTAACAAAGTTATAGAAGATCAAAATTTTGTATTTTACATGGATTTATCGCAAGTTGACATGTATGACGGTATCTCATATAAAGTAAACTCAAATGGACAGCCGAGTGGTATATAGCAAAAGATGAATACAAGACCTTTATATCCCCACGTCCAGCTTCCGGTATTCCGACTTGTTTTTATTGGACGTCAGCTCGCTTGTACTGTCGGCGTTTTGGGCGTAATGTCCCCACCCACTGAGGTCTCTTCCTTCAAAATGGATGACGCACCTTTTGTTTTTTTTTTTTGAGAATATGTTAGTCTTTGTTTGTTTTGTTTGCTCCTACTCCTTCCACTTGTTTCTCTGCCCATCTGTGAGTATACGATTGCGTGTCATATGCGTTGAACTTGTTATTGCCGAAGAAGCAGTTTTGAGGGTTTTCCTTGATTTTCTCGCTATTTATTGCATTGTGCCTCACGTAACCCCTTGCGCTTGGATGTGGATTTAAACACTTCCTTTTCTAAGCTGCTTGTAGCATCAGATAACACGGAGGCAAAACTGTCCACTATAGAGGCGCTGCATTTGAGAGATACTGACGGCAGAAAGCGTACCTGCCCATTCCCAAAAGGCGCCTGCATCCGATTGCCATATTTCTTTATTGCTCTAGAGGACTCTCCCATTGCTGTTTTTGTCTATGGATGCGAATTTTCCTCCTATCTATCCAACATATGGATAAACACGCCCATGCAGGTCCACCTGCACTTCTCAGAAACGGTTATAACTATTGAACCAAAATTCTATGGAAAGCTATCACACATAAAGTGAGTAACATTTTTCCGCATTTAGTTCCTGTGGTTCCCCATACACGTAAATGGAGATTTAAAATGTTTTTCAGCGAATATGGTCACATAAGGTATCAAATTGACAGCCTCGATCAGTTTTTTTCGAAACCTTTCTTAGTTTTGACATTGTTCTTATAGGGAGGAATGCTTCGGCTGGAAGTGGTCATTTATTTTAAGAGCTATTTTCATTTTCAAATCTCTGAAAAACAATGGCACTGCCCTACACTTACTGCAAATTCAAGCTCATCCTATAATCATAAAATTGCAGTAGTATAGACTGTGATGTAGACCATGTTACCAACGAAGCCACTAAGGAGAATATTCTAGCTATGCACCTATAAATGAAATATTTGCAAACGTGAATGTTTTTACATAAGAAATAGACAAAATTATTCGTACCTGAAGCACCAGAAGCAAGAAAACAGAAAGGAGAAGTTTCTCTACTGAAAAAGGGTAGTGAGCCCTAGTATCTGTATCTAGTCCGGGTTTTAATCTTGGTGTTTCATTCAATGAGCCTTTAGTTCATGAAGTTTATAAGGATATTGTAGTTGGGGCCACTCGTAAATCTGTGGTTGATAACTGAAATAAAAAAAAAATCTGGTTTCGACAACAAATGCTTTATAGCCGATACTACTTTCTAAGAATCAAGAAGTAGCAGTTATCTGTTTGTATTTTTATAATGGTAGGAAAGAACGAAAATTGTTGAGGCGAAGAATGGAAATTCTGCTCAAGGCGTCCCTTCTAACAACTTTTATCAAATTGGCCATGTTAGCACTAAACTTTTTATTGACCTTTGACTAGCAAGCAAGGAGAAGTTGTCATGAGTTTTAACTTCAAACAACAACTCAACTGATGCAAAATTCATGAACCCTCTTTTCTTTTCTGCCATTTAATGGAACATTTGAATTGTAATGGAATGTCCATGCAGACCAATATATTCTAATGATATTTTATCAAAGAGAAACATCTGGTGAAAAATGCAATGTTATTATTAGCTTTGACTTGATATAAAAATATCCTCCGAAATGAACCCTACATTTCTGTGAAAAGTTCTATGGGGGCGCGCACTTCTTTCGATGCAAACACTCGTATCTTCATGAACACTGCATTCGGCCCCCCATGATACTCATGAATAATTGGTGTCGCTCACCGGTAAATGTGAGTTATCGATCTGGTAATCCACATAGTCCTGATGTAGAGTATTAGGCTCATGTAGACGCATCTCCAAACTGGCTACTAGGGCAATATTTCCTTTTGCGTTACTTTCTTTCATCGCACGTAGAATCGAAGCTTTTGCTGCAGTATCCTGAGCTTACACTCGTTGACAAACACACCTTCACTGAAGAGGGACTTCGTATAGCCTAGTCAATTCGATGCAGTTCTTTTAAAGAACATAATTTGTTCACTTGAATAACGAATTCGAAAAAAACTTTTTTTAAATTCTTTATGTCAATATGTTCATGATAAGATATAAATAAAGTAAATAAATAACAGAAAATTGAAAAGGCACTTTGAATCTCATTATATAGCTGGGATCCATAATATCTGCGTGGGAAGGAACTGAAAAAGATTCATGAATTTCGAAAACATTTTCTCTCAGGAAAAGGATAAGCAAAAACGTGGATTCAAGACCAAATTTTAACTGAGTTATCGCTAATCGGTATTTACTTTTCAGGCATTCATTCTTTCTGAATGAAAGCCAGGACTTGCTAGTGTCTTGTTTAAAGGACGGGTTTTTTCTTTGAAACTGTATTTGAGCTAAAAACAAATGAAACCGGTTATAGTTACTACATTTTTCTACAAATCATGAATATTAAGGCTTTTTATCATTTTTCGTGACTTTCGAATAGAAATCATTTCAACATGGTGTTTGTTATGACCAGTGTATAAGTATGTGAGTCTTTTAAGCTTAGAGTTCATGACACTCTCAGAAAACCCAGACTTTTCCTATCCTATCCATTTGCCCGAAGAGACTTCATACAAGGAAACGTGCTAATACCAAACTTGGCAGATAAAACATTTTTTCAACGATATTGCTAAACCTCATCTACTCCCCCTCGCAATACTTTTCTTTGCGACGCAATGCGATGATTTTACAGTTCAGTATGCAATAAAACTTTGTTTGAACCCAGGAAAATATTCTGTAAAAGGAACCAAGTTTAAATTAACGTTCCGTAGTGACTAATTAGAAGCTCAATACAGGCGCATTAGTGTGTCACGCTAGATTCAGGTACTTGCAACTATTGGCATACTCCGGAAAACTTAATAAGTATAATAAGTCAGTCGAGTAAGAAGAAATGAAACTTAACTTAAAATAAAATCAGCTACATTACCATTAACTACAATATTATAGTAAATTCTAGATTCATGTTTAATGTTTCTTCAAAACGCAAAAAAACGGTTAAGATAGAAACAAAGTATCTGACGTGATCAATTCTGACAGAGGCAAATTGTGTTCTCGCAGTCCCATTCTTCATTTTCAGCTGCTATTTGTAAGTTGTTCGCCACCTCTTTCACGATGAAATTTGCTAGTTGCTGTCTTGCAACAGATGAAAACTTCGTTGCCATAAACTCTGCATCTTGGAGATTGATTTGTTTTAAACCGCATGTGAGTCCCCTTTACTGATAACAGATATAGTATTTGCTTCCTGTGTCTCACTTAGATCTTATGGATAACATTCTGGCCTAATGGTTGCAGAAGGGTTATGCAGTTAACTGGTAAAAATAGTACCATTATTAAGCCATCTTTCGATTTCAAAGCTGGACTTGGACTGTAAGATTGGTATTGTCTAGTAGAAGTAGTGCTTTTTGGGGGAAAGTGACTATTTTCTTTCAAGAGGCAGCGTACCTGTGAGAAAAATGTTGATGTGAAGTCAGCTATTGAACAATTCTTTTGTTATCCACGCAGAATTATTTAGACAGCAAGCAAATTTAATGCTCGAAAATGAAACGGATTATTTTATTTGTCGATGCTGGCCTTTCGAAGTTTGCAGGTTCTAGACATCTTCGAGCAAGATATTATTGCAATGCACTCTTCTAATATCTACGTCTCAGCTAATTTTTCGCACCTTTCCCACGGACACTATCTTAAAAGAACTTCCTATCCAAGTTTGAATTCCAGATACTGTAAACCTTATCAAAATCGATTCAATGAAGCTCCTGACAGAAGATTATCTGCTATTCTTGCTTGCTAGTAACACCTCTTTTCCTGCCACTCTCCCCGATTAACTCCCATATGGTATTACGTCGCGGGGCTGGATCAGAATTCATCCTGCACTTGTGCTCACGTTCGTATTCCACTCCCGTCCAATTCTTCGGGCTGACTTCTTCCTCCCTAAACTTCTCATGGGTGGCTACTATCACCTTTTGACTTGAGTCCAAATCGCATGACGTAATCTGGGAGATTAGCGGTCCTCGGCTGTAGTCTGTCCGCTGTACTCTGCGCCGTCTACAATATTCAGACATCTTGGAGAATTTGACGAATCGTCATGCCCGAATCGATAGAGATATGCTCGGTAACTCCGATGTCTGGTCAAAACTTGTGTCAGGTCGAAGACTACTTCGCGTGTGGTCGCTCGATCCATTTTCGAATATCTTATATCATTCTGGGGGTCCAGGCAGCCTTTTTCTGATTCGTCCTCTGCTGCCATTCCGCGATAGTTTAACTCTGTGCAAACTACCTCCAATGAGCAGAAGATTCTCCGGTGAGATGCATTCGATAGTAAACACGTTGGCTTTCTCTTGTAGTTTCCTAGTATTATTTAGAAGGCATATCGGCATGTAACTCGAAGGTTCACCCAAAGGTTAATGTGACTTGGAGTAAGTATTAGTTTCTGCTTCCTGTCTTGTTTTGAAAATGCTCCTTCTTTGCGGAATGTTCAGTATCTGGCCTTCAGGCAGGATTTTCGGCATTTTCCGATTTCAGAGTTGGCATGGATGCGTCACATGCTCGTCGTAACCTTTTGTCGTCTGTGTGTCTGCCCGTTTGTTTGTCTGTCAGTCAGTCTGCCTTTTTTTTGTGTTTAAGGAGCTGAAAATAGGGAGCACTAACACAACTCACGCTCCCCTCCCCTACGCCGTAAAACCATATTTAGGTAGTACATCATGGAGCGAAGTTAAGTTAGTTTTGCTAAGTCTGCTTTCTTCTATATGCGCGGCGATGGAAGTTGAAGTTGGGACTTTAGAAGATAACGTGCACTGGGTCCTTCGGGACAATTAAAGGTGTCCAATGTATACAGCTACTGATGGTATCCATGGCTGGTGAGAAACTGGGTGAATTTATAATTGTACTCACCATGCTTTGTCTCTAGCCACCCCGATCGCTGTTGCCATCAAATGATTATTGATATGATATATGTTGCTATCTCAATTGCCAAGATGACAATCAACACCATTCCTGAAATGACAAATTCCGCATCATCTGAGACACTCCGGAAGACAGAATACACCCTTAGGGTTGCTCCTATATTCGTCATCCTTATTTCCAGAGCCTTACTGATGGTGGATGTTTTTTCGCACGTGTCCTCCATGCAATAGGCGCCTACCTCCGAACAGAAATTCCTTGAAAGATTCCCTCTTGCTCCGCTAGTTTTGTCCCTGATCGACCTTACCTACTGCCCTCTGAACGATCCATCTAGTTTGGTGACAAGTCGATCGAGGGCTGATTAGTTCACGATTCCACCCGTATTCGGGTCTTCTCTATCCGTGGAGGTTCAGGCGTTCTTTTCGACTATTGGCGTGTGAGTCTCCTCCGCTGTGGTTCCATAGCTCAAAGGTAATTGCCCGGTGGCGGCTGTATGTAAAATACTCGCTAGCTTATTGGAACATGTTATGCGCCAACGCAGGGCTGACAAAGATAACGCCTACAATAAAACCAGACTCCTTTTCCCATAGATGATTACATCACCCGCGTTTGTTATTAGTATATTCAATTGGACAAACGATAAACTGCACTTTTTTGCATTAGTCTCTTCGGTCCCCCGCTCAAACGTCCATGCATTAAAGTCACGGGCAATCACCTTTCGACTTTATCCCCATGTGTCGAGAACAAAATTTTCTAACAAATCTACAAATTCAGGCAGTGGGGCATAGCTGACTGGTTCGCGACATATTGTATCGGTTGGTGACCGTCGAATCTGTAATCCAGACATCACTGCCAAGGTTTCTGTATGATTATTTAAATTAACTTCGTCTTTTCATTGCAGCTGACGTCTTCCTGAATTCCGGGCAATTAGAACTTTCGGCAATATGCCGGCTATTGCTCCTCTTCTTTGCTTCGTCTAAAATGCACCCCAATCCCAATTCCTTCATATCCTTTTGGCATCGATCGGACCAATCAGTGCTTCTAGTACATGCTTTCGCGAAGTGTCCAAACATAAGATATTTGAAGCATCTTTTTTATGAGACCTGTTTTCTAAGACAGTAAACAACCCAAACAAATAATTCAGTTAAGAAAACACCTGGCAACAACTTCTGTGCTGCGTCCTCTGGCAGTAGCTTTGTGGCCTTTTGAGTGCCCAGAATTACAATGGATTCTTCTCCGGATTTCTCCAAATTCAATCGTTATTTCAAGGCAGTGCAGAGTTCTTATATGGATATCATCTCATAGAGATCTCTACATTGTGTACATAGATCTTACGACATTCTCCCTAAGCGAGTTAATAACTTGTTTTCGAAAGCCGTCAGTTTTGTCCAAGCTGACTTTGTTCAGCTTAAACATGAGATCGCCTTTCTGGGTCTTTTTTTATTTTACGGGCATTGCCTCTCCTTTTTTATTATCTTCGAGTACGAAAGATTTCGCTTGCTGGAGATTGCAATTGCCTCTGGGCGAATTTGTACCTTTGATTTCTTCTTGACTTTTCATTCACGACCTTGGTCCATTCATCATTTTATTTCTCTTGATTTACGCTTCACCAACCGACTCTGCTACTTGTGGTACTGTTTTCCACCTTCCGCACTTTTAGTTCCACTTATTGCACTGATCAGAGCAGAGCATCTTTTTTTCCTTTTATTAATGCCCTCCAAGATCCCTCTTCTTTGTATCCTACTCCTTTATTTTGCCGTAGGGAGAGGGCTGCGCGATTTGCTGTCACTTCGATTGCCTATGACACTATTGCGATAGCAGTTCTCGACCTTTTTGAATCTTCTTTCTACCCATACGATCTATCATACACCCTTGACTTGATGTACGTATAGCTAAAATATTTTAGTTCCAAGCTGCATGAGAGGCACTGAGAGCGGATTGCTCTGTTCTCAGTGGATCTTGACTGGATTACTCTTTTCACACGTCCCTTCGCCTTTATTGTTTACTGAACTTCCATGAGATTTTTATTTTACCACCTTTGGCATTGGAGGAAATCTTAAAAATGATGAGCTTCTCATTTCGTGTCAATTAATGAAAATTATAGTATTGTACTATTATCAACTTTATTTGAATAGGTATCGGTATGAAGGGTATTTCGGAGCCTAGGGACCGTAGAGTGGCAGCCCCCTGATTTTTTTTCAGATTTTCCGGTTGGGTAGTTTCTAAGAATGGGTTCGTTAAAAAAATGACCACTTTCAACCCCCGCACACCCCACCTTTTCAACAAAAGTCAAAACTAAGACCGGCTTCAAAAAGTACTAATCGAGACTTTTAATTTGATACCCCACATGACTATATTTGTGGAAAAAAAGATATTTTTTTTGTGTTTTTTGTTTACACAACATTTGACAAACGAATTTTATTTTTAATTGGGAGCAGACCTGTCCCCAAAATTGGTGACCCCGGCAGAAGAAACGGAGTTGTGAAACACGGCAGAGGATTGTTGCAGGAATTTTGACGGGAAACCTTCGCGATTGTTCAACAGCTAGTTTTCGAGCGCGTCGTGAATCGAGTGAAAAATCTGCTCGATTCGGAAGCACGTACATTCCAGACAATTACCTTCAACTCTGGTGTGAAAGATCGACCGTTGGACTGCACGAATCCGCCGTCGCCTCGAACAGTTGAAATTTCACGATTATCGAAGGGATTCTGCAACAATCAGAACACAGCAAGCGAGTCCCGCAATCACCAGTTGTTCCGTTACCAATACATTGTGCGCGGGATCCAGCAAACCATATTCGATTGGTTAACAAAGGATTTTAAGATGAGTGTTCTCGTGTTACTAAGTTCGGAGATACTGCCGATTAAAATCCTGGATGAAGCGGTCCGAGGAATTTGCAGCTGTGGATGGAATTTCTAAAGCGTTGTTCGATCGAGCATATTTTGCCAACGAACCATATAACTTCAGACACGTTTTCAAGAAGCCATCCTACGTCGAAAACAACAAAAAAAACAGTTTTTTTGGCCAAAGATCGTTTGAAATCATAGACATAGATAGTATTCTTTTGGAACGGATCTGAAAGCACCTGCCAGTGCTAATAAGGAGATTGATAACTTGACTGTCCGTCAGTTTGGCTTTATGGTAAGCAGTTTCAAATGAAACCATTTTTGGTAACTGAAATAGGCCCTGTTTGCAGATTTCGTCCTCATTACTGTTACCGGTTTTGATTTTCAACCCAAGATAGGAAAAATTCTCAACGGCCTCGAAGTTGTAATCTCCTTTCTTTATTGTTCTCATTTGAACAGTGCCATTTTCTGTTGTTGCCTCTTTAGTTTTTGGGTCTGATATTGTGACCATAAATGTCGTGTAGCCTTCATTAATGTGCAGCCCAAGATCTCGCGCCGCCTGCATGATCTCGATAAAGGCAATTTGTACATCTCTGGTTGTCCTTCCCATGTAGTGTCAGTAGTTCGGTGGATTTAAAGAGGACGATGACTGTCGGATTTTCTTAAGAACCACTTTTTCTAGGGCCATGTTAAAAAAGATAAATGATGGGTCATCTCCTTGTCTTAGATCGTTGTTGATGTCAAATGGTCTGGAAAGAGATCCTGCTGCTTTTATCGGGCGCCGCACATTGTTTAGATCTGCTTAAAGAAAATAATAATTTAATCTCTAGAAGCACTCAGAAATTACACTTGGAAGTCTCTTTTGTTAATCTCCCTCAGGAAGGATTTACGCTACGCTCGTGAAAAAAAAAACAAAGGACATACAACTCCTTTTACCCTCTTCCTGGACACTTATGTATTTCATACGACGGGGTCCGGATTTCAATTTTGCACACTATTTCTTGAAGTTTGGAAAATATGAAGAAACATTTTGCATTCTTAGCTATTTGCGAATGGAAAAATGTTCATTGAGAATTTCCCACATAAAGTGACCACAAAAGCTATATACTCGAAGCGGCAAGCTATCGGTATTCCGACTAGCTCTTACCAAAAGCAAGTCGGACAAAACGATAAAGATAATAGTAAAAAAATTTTTTTTATTTGATGAAATTTGCGAAGATGATTTTAATTGATCTATATGAGATCTCTAGGGAGGCTGAAAGCAAATTGGGTCACATACGTTCGCGATTGCAAGGGATTGGATTTTCCAGCAGCAATTCTATCTGTAATTAATGCCTACATAAATCTTGAGTGTTCGTTGTTATGCATCCCTGATTTTGCCATCATCATTTTGTATCATACTTACCTTTGGCATCAGAGGTGAATAATCCGTAATTATACGAATATTTCTTAGTGTTCCACTATCTTATCTTGTTAATCTTCAACTTACCTAGCCTTTAATGTGTGGATTCATGATAAACTTCTTCTAATAAGACTGTGGTAGTGTTTTTGCTGTATTAAGAAAAAAGAAAAATAAATTTTTAATTGGTCTATGTTCCTTGGTCCAGTGAGGTAACTTCTTTCTGTCCCCTGGATTTCCAGTAAAAAAAATCCTTTTTGGGCAGTATATTCCGACTTTTCCTTAGTCTGCACAATACTCAATTTTTTAACGACTGTTCTCATTTCCCAATGCTTTGTAGTATGTCAATATTCCAGAAATGCTGAAGTAGATTATGTCTCCTGACCTAGAGACAATGTGGATTTTTGATTGAGTAGCCTTTAACGGAGATGTTCAATTTGGATAACATCATCTTCAGGATTTAGGATCATTATCAAAATCGTATTTTTTCAACCTTATGGGGAATTTGAGCACTATTGCTGGCAGCTGTCCCTACATGAAAGCAGTGGCTAGATAGTATCTTGGAGCTTTCTTAGGATTAACTTTCCATTAGTATTGCATTTAATATGTTGCAACGATGTTTATATATGACTCAGACTTATGTTTACCAACCGGTGCACGAAGCTTATGCTTAGGAAGGTTGTAAATACTTCTTCCAACTGAGCTGGGAATCTTTTTCACTCATTTCAGTTCTTAAATAATTTTCAGTCCATTGATCTTCTAAATCATTAAATGTCAGACCTCTGGCCTCTTAAAGTGACAATTCAATGAATTTTGTAGCAACATTTATTTAGTTTTATTTATCCGGAAAAATCTTTGAAATTGCTGTCAACTCAGCACTCGTTCTCAATTATGTAAACATTTTACAACCATTGATGAATAGAATTCCTCTAAGAAAAGGTTCTTTCAAGTTTTTGGCGTTATAATATCATTAATATCTGATTTCATCATCATCGTTGTCAACGGCCCAACAACCGGTGTCCGGTCTAGGCGTGCCTTAATAAGGAACTCCAGACAACCCGGTTTTGCGCCGAATTCCACCAATTCGATATCTCTAAAAGCTGTCTGGCGTCCTGGCCTATGCCATCACTCCATCTCAGGCATGACGGTCATGGTATCGCTCATAGATTTCATCGTTATGTAGGCTACGGAATCGTCCATCCTCATGTGGAGATGTTCCGGAGGATTCTTTTCTCGAACGCGGCCAAGAGTCCGCAATTTTTGTTTTCTAAAAACCTAAGTCTCCGAGGAACACTTAAGGACTGGTAAAATCATTATCTTGTACAGTAAGAGCATGTAGTGAGACGTTTCGAGCGAAACAGTTTTTGTAAGCTGAAATTGACTCTATTGGCTGTCAACAACCGAGTGCGGATTTCATCATCGTAGCTCTTATTGCACAGACTATTTTTTCTATGCCTTGTAGTGGCAGCATTTGTCCATCGTCTTCAGTTGGGGGGAACCTCCAACTCGCCGATATTTTAGTTGTTGAACAGTTCATCGAAGTACTGAACCCGTCACTCCAATACGCTCATCTGTCGAAAATTAGATTTCCCTCTTTGTCTCGGCAGGATGAGCATCGAGGTGTATAAGGCTCCATTCTGCTGACTTGTTGGTAAAACTTCCGCGCCTGGTGCAGTTCTTTCTTGTACTTTCTCCCAGGCTTCCTTTTTCCGTAATCGGACCATCCACCAAAACTGTCCAACTCAAAAATCGTGAAGCTACCCTAAATATTTGGACCTCAAACCTCAACCGTCCGTACCAATATTCACCCGATAATGATAGTATATTACTCTTTTTTTTTGAACTTGACTAGAAAGCTCTCTTAAAGAGACATTTCAATGTGAAGCTCAGAAAGAAGCATATTTTCAACAATTTTTTCTCGTGAAGTATTAAACATAAGTTACTGATGGTTCCGTCCAGGGCAGAGGCAACTCATCAGACGCTGCCTCACCTCTGCCCTGGGAGCAGCGTGACCGAAAGTGCCAACAGCGTCTAATGAGTTGCCTCTGCCCTGGACGAAACCGTCAGTAATTTTTGGTTTTTTGATTTTTAATGATTGGGGTGCTATGCTCCAAACTAGGGATTCATGGACTAGAAAACGTGGGAGTAAGTTGCTCCTCATCTAGCCCGGTCCACCATCAAGTGGACTTAGGATCCCGCATATCCTAAACAACTATTATACCTATTAAACATAATTAAATAGACATTTTTTCCTGAAAGGTATGACCAAGGGGAGTTCAAAATGTTCAAATATATAGTAAGAATACAGTGAGCGCAATTTCCATATACGCAGTCACATTTTTCCTCCTTTTCTTAGAAAATGCATAGAATGCGAAGATTGTTTGAAACAATTGAAGAAAATATAACTTCCTTGGTTTCCTGAAAATTCGTTATGACAGCGACATTTAGGTCAGCTGAAAAATGTTGTACTTTATTTTACTTTTGGTCGAAAGCAATCATTTGCAAGTGCGCAATTTCTATAAACGCCGCTGATTAAACCGCTATAAAATTACTTTTTAAAAGTTTTTTTTTGTAATTAAAAGGTGTGACGTGAAATATTGTAGTGTTCTACGTGAAACAGTGTTCAACTTTAACTTTTTTAGCTTAGATTATAGCGAAGAATCGCGGAAAAGTGTTAACCAAAGAAAAAAACCCCAACTTGCCAGAATGGAAAATTCGGGCTGCACACTGAGAGGGAGGGGGGGGGGGAATTGGTAGATCCGACGGAATTGTGCGGAATTTGATTAGATTAAAGGGAAAATACGGTATAAAAAAGCATCCGCGTGGAAATAAAAGAATCGGGGAAAGGCAAATCGCTACTAGAAATAAACTTTGGTTCGTTCCAGATCATGTCGAAATTATTTCTTCCTATTAAAAAGAGACGGGTGTAAATTTTCCATGCTTATAACAGCATTAAATGTAAAAAGCCTGCTAAAGCGGCTCATTTAACACCGACAAATAATAAGGCTCGTCTCACATTTGCTAGATCGTGGATGAAATGGGAAGAAGAATGGAAGGCAGTAATTTTTTCGAATGAGAAGAAATTCAACCTTTACGGCCCAGCTGGATTTAGGGCATTTTGGCAGGCTCTAAAAAATTGAAGCTCCTAGAATGAGTCGCAACTTTGGAGGCGGCAGTGTAATGGTTCGAAGGGCATTTTCTTTTCCCGGTAACCTCCGACAGAGAATCGTAGCAACCAAAATGAACTCAGTAATTTATACTGAGCTTCTCGAAGCCATTTTGATGCCGCATTTAGATGAAAATATTAATATTGACTGGAATTTCCAACATGACAACGCCGCGGTACATGCTTTTACATGAACGAAATCACTTTTAAATGACAAACAAATAAAAATTTTGCAGTGGTCGCATCGAAATCCTGATCTTAACCCCATATAGAATATATGGTGAATACTTGCAAGGAAAGTCTATGCGAATGAACGCCAATTTAGCTCCGTACTTGAGTTAAAGAAAAAAATTTTAGAATGCTGGGACCAAATCGAAAAAAATACTTTAAAAATTGAATAGCCTCAACGCCAAATCTAATTTTCGAAGTCATAAGGTCCAAAACAAAATATTAGTAACTAGTCATTCAATCGGCTTAAAAATGCAAGGTAGAAGTATATAGAAAAGGCGCAATAAAAATGTAATTTTTGTAAATTTAAAAAAAAAATTAAGATGTATTTTGTTTATTTTTTTTTTTTGTTATTCTAAATTTAAATAAATATAAATTTATTATCATATAAACTTTATATTTCTCAAGGCTTCTATATAGTCACAACGAGCAATATAGGGGGTGCGTATATAGAAATTGCGAAAAAAACGTTTTTGTACGCGCCACATGGGGTCTGAAACAGAAAACAAAGAAATTTCCACATATTTTGTCATTATCCATACTGTCCGAGCATATACCTATTTATTTTACCGAAAATTGAAAGAATTGTGGAGTTCCTTATAAAGATCTGAACAAAAACATTTTTTTGATTTTAATATGTAACCGTACATATTTGTACACACTACACCGCAACAACATTTCAGAGGCGGCGGTTGGCTGAAGGGGTTCAGGCGCTCAAAAAATTTCTGCAGTAATTCATGAAATAACCCAATACTCATTCTCACAGAATCGAAAAATTATCCTTGTATTTTCTCAAGTCGTGAAAACAAATTTCAAATTGACCAGATTCGTGGCGAGCTTGCACTAAAGTGTGAATACCAAATGTTTTCCTTTACTTTCGTTCTCTTAAACAGTCATCATCATCAACGGCGCAACAACCGGTATCCAGTCTAGGCCTGCCTTAATAAGGAGCTCCATACATCCCGGTTTTACGCCGAGGTCCACCAATTCGATATCCCTAAAAGCTGTCTGGTGGCCTGATCTACGCCATCGCTCTTAAACAGTAGCAACACCTAACTCAACGGCCTCCATCTCATTTATGAATGTGCACTGTTCGGTAGCCCAGCCGCTCAATTTATCCGGTTGAGCAACCGTGTCTCGCGGCTAGCCTCGATACTTAAAAAGACTTCAAAATTGAATACCCCAAAAAGTAGGGTTTTTTATATCACCATGGTAAACTTTGAATTTTCAATCCTACCCCGGAAAGAAGAGAGAATGAGGTGAAAGAAAGAAGAAGCTCCTCCTTTCCAAATTCTTTGAAGAATTGTAGCGGTTCTCCCTCCTCAACAAAAGTCATGGCACCTCAAAAGGGGCTATTTTCATGTCAAAATGGTTGGGTTTAATTTCAAACCCCAACCCCACAAGAGTTAAGGAGAGAATGAAGTAAGCGGCGGGAGATCCCCTTTCTTAAGGTCCGTTGGAAAATCGCAGCGGTCAGCGGTCCTTAAAAAGTTATAAAGTCAAAAATTGGGGAGGGAGTTTGCTTTCCGTATATATCACTAATCAATATAGCACAGGTGAAACAATCTGTTCTTTAACAGTAAGCACTTTTGAACTGCCAACCGCAAGTGCGTATGAACCCTGTGTCGTTTCTATTATAGACTTGTGAGGAATTCACTAAGTCAACTTTAAGGTATCAAACAAACAAACAAGAAAATAGGTTTTTTAATGAATACAAGTATGCGTAGTATTATTTCAGCATACCCAAAGATATATATTTCCATTGAAATGAATTGAAGAGATAAATGAATTAAAGTCATATTTTCCTGTCTTCTCAAGAAGATAAAGTAAAAAAATATGACGAAACAAAAAAAATGTTCTATACAATTTTTATATGTAAAACAATTTAACAAAATTGTGTATAATCCGAAAATCGTTGGTAAATTTCTTAAAAATTTTGCATTCCATTAACTCTTTCACATAATCAAGCACAAAACTTACACAACACACAAATATCTTAGATTAAACTGAATCCTGTGTACTCCTCTAAAAGTGTAAAATTGAATATTGACCTGGTGTGTTCAGCAAATGTACATAATATTCTGGCTTTATTATAAGATAGTTTCACAAATAGGATAAAGATTAGGATTAGTTCACATTTTTCTAGTTACTAGCTTTCACAACATAGCGTAGCTTCCACCCGTCGGGCAAAAGACCTTTCATCAAGAGTAGCTACGGCTTTCAGATATATTTATATGATAATTTCGTTACTTTTGTATGTGTATCAGAAGCAGATCACGCTAAGCTTCGAAATCATTCCAAACTTTAATAATCATTTTCTTTTTTTTTCAATTCATTCAATAGAATTACAGCTTATTGTACAAATTTGATTTATTGCTTTTTTAAATTATTTTTTGTTTTTAGTTTCCTAGATATTGTGGACGTGTACCCACGATGAAAAGAAATAATAGCAATCAGCAAATGGAGAAACTTATGATAAAGACTCTGAGAATATATCCAGCCAAACTTGAAACTACGATTCTCACGAGATTTTTATCTCTTTGCAATTGTCAGCCTTGAGAGTTATTGAAAATCGATTGCAGAGTAATTGAATAACTAAATTATGCATTGCGGGACTCACCCGAAAGTATGAGTAGTCATTTTAAAGTTTCGTGAAATTCGAGAGGCGTAGTCAGCTTTTATCGGTGGTCCTTCAAAGCAATCTTTAGCCGGTTGTAGATTTGGTAAAGAATTTCTTTATTCACCCACATCTGGACTAGTAGCTTCGTTAATAAACGAAGTTGCCATTTTGCTGTAAAGATAATTTACAAGCGATTCAAAGAGAAGTGCTTGTTTTAAATATATGTATAATACAGTTCGATCTACATACGTCATGTCATATAAAACTGTAACATTTCGGAAATAAAGAAATACTCGCAATTACGGAAGCCCCCAAGAAAGTTCAAATTGACTGTGTGATATGTCTATATTCTGAACCTTCGGCCATTGGGAACAAGGGATGTAGATCCTTAGCTATTTTCCATGCCTTTCAATACATATGCGATGTATTTAGGAAGATCCCATTGAAATTTGGGTTTTTAATCTAATTCAGGGAACTGAGCCGTGAGGGTATTGATATGCTATTTGAAAGATAAACATAATACAGTTGGGAAATAAAATGGCAATCTAATTTTATTTCAAATAGTTTCCAATTTTAATGGTCTTGGTAAGAGGTCGTTTTTATTGCTAGAATTCTTTCTGCCTTCCTTATCATTCAATATGTATGGTAACTGCGAAACCCTTAAGGAGACGTTCTCCTTAGCATCTCAATAAATTTATGGAACTCGTTCTGGTCAGAATCAACGTTGAATTAATTTTTTTAGTTTGTTATAAGTATTACCTTTAGATATACGTATTATCATTTGCCTACTAGCTACCTACTTGATATGCAAAACTTAACCCCTAATAAAGCTATTCTTATTGTATTATTGTTAAACCATTTAAAGCTACCCGCATAAACTCATTGAATTTGTATTGATTATCGGAATGGCTCGGCAGATATGAAAATGTACTAAACAGAAATTAAGCAGAGATAACTCTCGGCTAGGAGTACCTCATCGCAACCAACTTGTCCAAGTCATTCTGTTGTAGAACGGTTCCAGACAGTGTGGTTTCTTACATAAATATTGAGTATTATCGTGTTACCTGTTATTACTTATGGTGTCGCATTTCCTTATGTTTATTTTGCGATGTTTTTGCTTGGAAATATGTTTTATGTAATAATATGATTGTTTCGTTTTGTTTTGTTACACCCACTGTTTTTAAAAAATCGTATCTTACATTTCAAAACTTTTACAACTAAGGTTAGTTGCTTGCTGTTTTCTGTATGTGATTCTCAAATAATCGAAAATAACAGTTTTTTACGTTATGATAGTTTTTCAAATTTAACTCTACACCATGTAACTATACTCTCTTTCTGCATCTCTTCTCTCTTTCTACTGTCTACGTTAAGGCTTTTAAAATTTTCTTCTTCTATTGATGTTAATACATTTTGTAGTGTTTATGCTATACCAAATGACACCCAGACACGAATAACCCTTACATTGAGATGAGAACTTATTGCTAAACACTGTGTTTTTTGAACGTGTTAAAATTTCTTTAATTTATGATAAAATTGACTAACTGATTCTATTCATTTTCACCCACCATCCATTGGATCCCTGTCCCGTCAAACCCACTCAAATTCACTATACAGTACAATGTCTCCTACGCACTCCAGAGAACCTGTCTCTACTCCAATTGCTAAATTGTTCCTGAACGCCTATTGAAGAAGGAGAGTTCTTCAAGTTCCAGACGGCAACAGTTCATAATTTCGTCTTGCATTAAAAATCACAAAGAAAAAGGAGTCGCATGCATTCGACAAATGATTTGTGGAGTGAAAAAGTAAACACCTGAAAAAGAAAAAATTCCTATCTTTGAAGAAAAGAAAACTCAAGAGATCTTGAATAATTTAGAGAAAATATTTTTTTGCTGTTCGTTGAGTGCGATCTTTTGATATTTCTTTTAAAAATTTGAAACTCGCTGGTGCAGAAGCGTGAACCTAATTGTTGAATGTGTGTGAATGTTGTGAATAATTTTTGAAATTCAGGAGAAATACCATCTGCTATTTTACAGTTAAAGATATCATTACAATTACCTTATTTGATTCTAAGACGAAATCAAGTAAATAAAGAAATTTCAAATAAAATACAGTTCCATAGCATAACACAGACGCGAGATATCATGATAATCATGACGGTAATCAACGAGGAGCATTGTTAAGAATGATTAGTAAAAATTAAATGACCACCGCGCATATAAAAAGAAGAGAAATTATAAATCGAGATGGAAGTTTGTAGTCGCGCCGTTAGCTTACAGATAGATGTCTACCCCTCATGATGGAATGATGCTACCCATGACATAATCTTTCAAACAGGAACAGGAACTAGAACGAATTCAACGTTAAACTGAGATAAAATCATTTCTTTTCGAATTTTGAAAGAGTGACAGATACTTATCTATAATAGATATGAGAAATCAAAGTCTATATCTGTTTAAAATACTCGAATAAAATGAATGAAATGGCAACATAAGGTAAGAAAATGGTCCGGAAGCATCACCGGACTATTACCCAACAGAATATCATTGACGTCTTTTATAAAACTGCATTCGTCCACCAATGACTGCATATATTTATTATAACTGATTCCTGTTTAGGAAAAACTAGATTCATAAATCCTTTGAAACCAAAATAAAAAGAAATCAGAAATGAAAAAAAGGAAACGGCCATTTCCCATTGTATCAGAGATTGAAACAGGGTTGTGGAGTTCACAGAGTACGTTTATTTATCTTTCTTTTCGTTTTTCTTGTATAACGCAGTACAAAGGGGACGGAACGAAAAAAGTTTAGTTTGACATGTGCTTTATTCCCTTATTTTCCAATAGCCTTTCAGTTGGATGTTACTAAGTAGGTGGTTATTATGGATTATTACATTGTTCGTACTTACTTTAGACATCAACTTTTTTCATCAAAAGGTTCTATTTCGATTATCTTCATTGCCTGTTCCTTCGTTGCCATGTTCGTTACGGTCCATATATATTACTTCCACAGAA
This sequence comes from Hermetia illucens, assembly GCF_905115235.1. Lineage (NCBI taxonomy): Eukaryota > Metazoa > Arthropoda > Insecta > Diptera > Stratiomyidae > Hermetia > Hermetia illucens. The sequence continues at coordinate 89,494,858 of NC_051849.1, read as the reverse complement.
TTGATGCGATTGATACAGAACGAACTGATGCAGAAGTTGTCATTACAAAATCTTCAAGATATAATGCGTATACATTAGATCTTACTTTACATGTTACATGATAGTCATCTATTAATGTACTTCATTCAACTGGCTACAAGGCATTCTGAAAATTGGAATTTCCATCTTCTCTGTTCTGCGCCATGTAGAACGATCGATCGATGAAGGACCAACCAATGTATGTGTTTCCACTGCCACTCTATTTCTAATTACTATGGCCATGGTTTGTCAATATCATCTCAGGCAGAGTATCCTAATAAGAATTCTATTAGTGAAAAATTTAATCTTTTCAGGAACACTCTCTATAAGTTATTTTCATGATGAAGCAAAAGAGATCATTGGTGGTGATCGTCCTAAATTCAGGTTACTGTGTGTGCTGTATTTCCATTGGCTCAAAGTTTTCCTGGCAACGATGAATTGAGTGGGAATTCGACAATAAGGAGAGATAGCATCGGTAGCAAAACGTAGCCTTTGGTCTGAAAACTTCTGGAAGATTTAATCTTATTTGAAAACCTCATAATTGGCGTATTTGTCGCTACATTTAACAGATCTCATTTTCTCCGAAATTACTCAATTATTGCATTCTAGATGGATGTCTTCCTCTCACGTCATAACGATCCCCTGGCTTTCGTCCCCGAGAAGCCGCCAATTTTCCATGATTTGAAGATTGTTGAATAAAACATTACTGCAGATTCTCCAAAGGCTGCAGGAAAAAACTTCCTGAAAGTATTGTCATGGCCGGTTACCTAACTGCATTTTTCCGTCAGATGATTTGATTTTCCGCTACACGAGCAGTCCATCCATGCTACGGCTACTTGTTATTTTAACGACAAGATGTGAAGCGCTCCTCAAAGTTGCAACTTTAACGTCCTTCATTAGATCATCAAACGATTTACGATCACCTGTAGGTTCTTTTGTGAAGTTAGACTTTCGTTTATAAGGTGGTACGTTAATAGGCGAGCCACTCACTTAGAAAATGTTCTGTGGATTCCGTTTCCTCATCACACGAAAGAAACACGTCACCTTGTAGAATTGCCGTTCTGAACATATGTCAAGCGTGTGCTACTGCTACTGACACTCCAGTTCGTGTTTCCAGTCCCGCCATGGCAGAAAGTCACTAGTCATTCAGTTAGGCTATCGCTCCTTGGTTTTCATATACTTCAGCTTGAAAGACTGCTGTATATTTTGCCGTGGAAAACGTTAACTTCTTGATTTTATCCTGCTCCCAAATCTTGCTCTGTTTTTGATTTTACTCTTGGGTATGTCGCTTTGCCCGGTTTGGTTATAGTTGAAGAAAGAGACTAATTTTTTTGAGAAACAGTAATTTTCTTCAGTGAATCTTGGTCTAACTCCCATGGAACACAGAGGGTACCACGATGGTTCCTTCAAAAATTCCATGAACTTAGAGCCAGCGTACCAGTAAAGGAAGCATATTACGTGGCTGTTATATATGAGCGAAAGGTGCTTCACTTTTAGGAATCGATACTTCAAGACTATCGAGGTTGTCAACATGGGTAATGCAGGAATCGAAGAAGACATCGATCAATATTCTGGTTCAGACATGTGCATGACATACTCGTAATATGAAAATGAATTGGGCTGGAACTCATTCTTTTGCAAACTAAATACGATCCATAAGAAGATTATTTTGACTATGAAAATCACCTGTCCTTCTCCAGCACCATTACACTATCTCTTCCGACCGTGGCATACCACTGCTCCATTGAATACCACCGCATGACAACACCATTATCTGAAGGACGTTTGAACAATGAGAGAGACGCTATCTCGTGAAAGCTGCAAAAAAATGGTTTGGGCAGGAAGACAACTGAAGCCTTTATTTTCAAAAACTGTTAAAAGTGGAGAGAAAAAATCGCTTCATCACGACCCAGCATCAAACTAATTTATACCAGTAGACGACATCAACTGTTACACGAATAGAAAGTGTCAAGGGTCCTAAGAATGACAGCATAAAAAGCGAACTGTGAATAATCATGCATATGACAAACCACAAGGTTAGCAACGACCGGGTTCACTGGAGAAGAGAACAAACTGGTCCCCTAAATATAGATATATAAAAAATAAAAAGGCTTCTTCCGCTTTGTAGATAAATTAATATTTTCCTCTATCTGTTTTGAGCCATCAGTAATCAAAACTTCGGTATACAACGCAACTATTTTCTGGCCTAACCCAGTTCTCTCTAACTTTATATTTCCTACGGAACAAAAATATGGGAATCCAGGAAGCAAAAACTGGATTCAGTTCCCACAATATTTCTCCCAACGCTACCTGCACCTGGTGTCTGCTGTTTCCTCATAGGCCTGATACGGGGATTATATCGTTCTTGTTGATCATTTGAGTCTTAAATTTCTTCTGGAAGAAGAACTGTATGATCACATTATCTCTCAGTATCTATATTTCAGGATATTGCCTGGAAAAAATATAAATTTTGCAGAACAACTTTTGGACTAAAATGATCAGCAAACCGCCTTCAATTGTTTTAATTCACTCTCCTCATTAAATAATACTCGGTTTCTGTTGGCTAACATTAGGCCTCACCCTCTTGTATCAGTATTCCTTACTTCTAATTGCATCCTACCACATAAGCTATCCCTCGTATTTCACCCTATATCTTAATACGGTTACCTCAGTGCAACCTTAGAACTTTATTCCAATTTAATTCCCCCTCTAAAAGTTTGTATTCCAAGATGCTCTATATTAGTTGTGACTTCACCTCGAGCTCAACTTTAGATTATAGTCATGATTATAGTATTGGTCCTGATTGGTAATTGTACTAATCTAGTCTTTAACACCTTGCTCAACAACGAAGACAACGATGTATCCCTTTAGAAATAAGGACGCTGCGTGTTCGTGCTGCGAAGTATTACCAGAATTATGTTACCTTCGATATGTTAAAAAATTAACTCCATGTGTGGGAGCGAAATATATCCAAGTGAAACCTGTTCTACTTCAGACCTAAACTTAACCGCATTGGATTTCTTTTTAAATTGAGCGAATCCTGAGTCCCTGGACGAAACCGTCAGTCGGCCTTTTTCTGAAAAGTCGGGTGCTTACTACTTACCAACAATAAATAATTTCCACTTTTACCAGCAATACTAGAATTTTCAGATTTTCATTCTCAAAGCAAGTCACAAAAACTGAATGGTAACCACTTCGTCAATCAAAAAAAGAGCTCCGGCGGGATAATTTCTTGGAAAGGTTTTTAGTACGGTATGTTAAAAACGTGAGTTTGTAGTGCATATCAGTTCAACTGATGCCTGCTATTCAGCCTATAATACCAAATTCAGGGATTTGTTAGAATTTCGAGACGCTTTGGTTTATTGGCGACTACCTGGTTTGCCATCTTTGCAAATTTAAGTTATCTAAGGAGACTAAGAAGAGGCAACTACGATCAAAAAAGAGCAAGTCAAGAAGAAGATTATGTGGAACTGGAATCGTAAAAGACCATCCAAGTGAACTTCATAAATATAGTGTCCATTCTTGAAAGGCCCATAGCCAACAAAACTAACACCAGAATGACCGATAAGCGAAGGCAGCAGGATCACTCTTCAGTTTTTCACCTTCAATTACGATCTGAAACGATAGAATATCATATATCCATGTTGGTGATTCATGGACCTGATGTAAATTCGGGAGCCACTATCCTCTTCAGGTCCACCCAACTGCTGGTCGACATAATGGAAAGAACAATCCCAGATGTATCGGTTCTCAGCTGATTTCGAGAGAAAATCTTTCGGCCCCCTACAGGACGATGAACGATTCTGTAGTCTATATCAGGATGAAATTTATAAGTGAGCGGATCCCCTAATAAACACAGCTGAGATTGATCTAGCTCAGGAAGTCTTTGGTATTGAGATGAGCCAGACCTTGCCTAAAATAAACCCATTAGATAACCAAGGATATCAGACGGCTGCTAAAGCTATCAAATTGGTGGACGTCGTAGTAAAATCGGGATGTCTGGAGCTCCTTACTAAGGAGCACGTAAAGCAGACACCGATTGTTATTCCGTTGGTGATGATGATTCGACGTCTATATATTTCGAAAAATTTGATGCTAACTCAAGAAAGAGGAGTCTGTCTAACAAGAAATAGGAGAGAAAGTTCCTTGCAAATCAGTCCGATCTGCCATCAAGTAATTGAGATCTGCTTCGGCGGTCTTAGGCTTGAATTTACCAGACGGTTTTGGCCCCAAAATTACAATTAGTGGATGTGATACTACCCACTCCAACTGTAGTACATCAGCACGTAAAATCTGACACCTAGTGCGCCTATACGCGAGGAATTCACATAGGAAGTATTCGGTGGATTCTACTTGCTCGTTACAGAATAGACACATACTATATACTCTGAATATATGCTCAGTTAGTGAGCAACAGTCGGTGAGATCGCCATACTGGTTTTTACTGGATCAATGCCCAGCCCTTCCCCGCTGCACCAGTTTCATAGTAATTTTCAACTCCGTAAGATTCTGTTGCATAGAGTATTCTAATATTTACCCCCTACAGATTATTATAATATCATCGGCGTTACCCTTGACCTTTATCTGGTGTTTGTTAGATGTTCTAAGAGTGTACACTACAACTGTGAGTCTTGGGTCTTTTTACTTGTTGGTTTCCAAATATTTTACCTATTAAGGCATTACTTGCGGATGTGTTTCCGCATACGATGCGTTTTCGAAAGCACTTTCCCAAAAGCGTACATGGTATATCCACCAAATAATACAGGGCAGTTTCGGTTCGTTGTCCTACGCCGGAAGCATATTGACATGGGTGTAAGGTATTACGCTTTAGGACGTCCAGCAAATTGTTCTGAAAGTTTGAAAAAAGTAACTGGCTTTGCCATATAATGCTATCGTATATTTAGAACCACTGCACAGTATATCTTTGAATTCTTCGACAAAGGCCGAAATTATTTTCTAGCGGCCGACGGTTGCATAAAAGGAACTAGTCATGGAATTCCCACAGTGAAGTTATACAGAGAGCATGAAATGAAAGGATACTGACAGCATCCTCACGAGGCAAAACAAACATATCAACATAAGATCGAAGAACGTGGAATTAATAAGTGTCCAGGGTCCAAGGAAACCCATATTACTGTATACATTATCAAGGAACTATTTACGTATGACTGTAGTAAACTACCTGACAGATTTATGCCATAGGATCAATCAACTGGGTCATTTTTAAAAAGCTAACAGATCTCGAATATAACAAGTAACTCAAACTCTGTCGAAGACCTGACACAAGCGTCTTCTTACAGATCAATCAAGTTGATACCTATTATGACAAAACTATTTCTATTCTTAGTCAAAATTTCTACCTATTTCGCGAAAAGAAAAATAACTCCAGGAAATCAATAGAGCAAGCCCACAGAACGAGAGCCACTAAAAGTCTGTTGCATTCCAGGCTTACATTTTATTTTAAAAACATGCACCGTATTTTAGGACCGAATTTATGTACCGTATTTCAGGATCGAATCAATAGAAAATTTTACCCTACCAAAGAATACATATAAGTAGCTAATTTCAAAGAAACATTTCATGCTTTTATTAAAATACTGAAATGTTACAATTTTAACATCGATAAGGGATTAACGACAACAATACCATGGAGTTCCTGATGAAAGAAATATACTTCATAAAGGTAATGGTTGCAATGGAAGCTTAAATTTGAAGTGAATTTATACCAATAAAAATTTCGTAGGTAACATAACTATACTAACATAACTACTGAAAGCCAAAATAACAAAAAAGTATTGTACAAAAGACATCAAATATAGACCAAACTCAAGCAGGAAGTGTTTTGATTGGCACTGTGCTATAACGGCTTGCTGTTTTGGGAAATAAACAAGGAAGAGTGTCCAATAGATTACAAACCTAATCGCTTTGACAACCACAAGTACTCGTTAATGGAAAGCAAGTCTAAATTTAATTTACTTCAAAACAGATGCTGTCCATAATTACGTGCCAAATAACACAGGTTGTTTGGTATTATAATGAGACAATAAACGAACTGCGGCCAAAAAAAAAATAATAAGGAACTAAAAGCCTGGTATAAGCTTTTATTGAAAATATTGAGGGATTCTTTCAATTCCGATCGAATCGTCCATAACATCGTCTGCTACAGGAGATAATTGAATTTGTTTGAATCCCAACGCATAAGTTGTATATCAGTCGGAACACCAACCCATAATAAAGTTGGTAAATGACCTGAGAAGTCTTTCACTCCAAACAATCAATATCTAGCCACGCTTTCAGAGTTTATATATATTACAACATTCAAACCACAATTCATTTCAATTTCGAATGCATGCGACTCCACTATAATAACCTGACCTAGGTGTATGCGTGATAATTGCACTAACCATATGCTCCTCACCTACTCCAAAAGAAGGTCAGGCGTACAAAAGCCCCAGTAAATGCGAAGCAATGTTCGTGAGGCTACCGTCCAGGTGTATTCTATTCATAATTGAAGTGAAATTTAATTCGCTTTGCCCGATTTCGAATTAACAATGCACAACAACCACACTCGTATCAACTGCTATGGCCACGATCATAGCAACTTCGCCAAGGCCGCACGAAAGCTCCTCTTTATCCGTTTGGCATGCATTGTGTACATATTCAAAAGACCTATAGCCTTCAAGCTATATTTCATTTTCCCACTCCATAAACTACTTTCACGAAATAGTAATTTGCATTTTATTTAAACATTTTGTTGTTTTTCCCTCAATTTCACTCCGTAATTTCCCTCCCCCAGCGCGCAGCACTCCTCATCCATCCTCCCACCCTCTCACGTAACCATTTCTTTCCTTTCGCACATAAAGCAGCCGCACACTTTACAGTCATTCTCACATGCTTACGTATCCTTCAGTAGAGACCCTTGTCAATGATATGTCATAGTTAACGGATGAAATTTAATTTTGCAGACGACCACACTTATTGGACTCCTGAAAACCGCTCGTTTACTCCGCCTGGTCCGCGTAGCAAGGAAAATCGATCGTTATTCGGAATATGGAGCAGCCGTGCTTGTTCTCCTTATGGCAACGTTTGCCCTCATTGCACACTGGCTCGCATGCATATGGTAAGTTAAAATTTGCCCTACATTGGGAAGTTGGAAGTCAGGATTTACTTCATTTTTCATCATTAAGAGATGGCTAAAAAGGTACATTTCCAGAAATTTGAGATCACTTACTGTATTGTCTTTATATATAATATGTAGGGTTTTCTAAAATTACAAGAAAAAGTCCCTTGTTTACAACCAGTTTCCTTGTGAACTGCATTTGGGGCAGACGGCGTCGTTCTCCCCGAAGAACACTCTACATAAAAGGAGCAGGTAATGCTTCAGGTGTGGCTTCCCCGAAGCGGATAACAGCTTCGGGCAAACAGCGATGAAGGCAGTGAGACCCATTCGTGAACTTCTCACCGATATGAGCTACAAGCAATTGCCTAGACTTGTGTGTTTTATTTCCCAGCTGCGGTAGTATGCCCGTAAAGAATGTCCCACATTGGAAATCGTTACCGCTCTAAACAGTTTCTTTAAAAACACTTCTTTTGAATTTACATATATAGTTGAACATTGCATGGATGTATGTGAAACACAATAAGCATGGCTTCAACTTTTTTAAAGGAAGGTTTATAAAATTATTCTAGGCCATATACAAATGCACCTTGTTAAAAGGGTCGGAATTCATATAAACCCATGCAATAAAATTCGACCTAATGTGCACGTATTAAACGTCTATTAGATTCGCATCTATGCCCTTCAAGCAAGCTAATTAAATGAAGTCCGTCAGAGTCAACGAATAATTATGTTATTATATTGTATATTACCCCCCGAAACCTATATTCTAATTGAAGATGAATGCTTCATTCAATTACAAGTGGTGGTAGATAATCCTAGCATTAATTTAGGGTAATATCTAATACGAGTATAATATGAAAAGTGGGAACCTGATATGCATGGAGCCCTGAACATTAGCAGCTCAAATGAATTACTTACATGCTTTTACGAACTTCCATTTATATATTGGTATAGGGCCCTTGGCAAATCGGAATCCCTTCGAAATTTTTCATCAACTGTGCTAAAAAATGTTTGAGAAATGACCTATTTATTGCGCCATTTTACTAGAAGCACATTAGTCCTTGTAGGAGTTCAAAGCTGATATATTGTAGGCACCCATCCTATTTGAATATTTTCGGCATAATCATCCACATTCATAACAACAATTACCCAACGTTGAAATCTTGGTACTTTACAATAACCACGCCTCCTCGACACCTGGCACTTATTTCACGCATTTTTATGAAAACTTTTGGAGCAATTCTTAGTTAATTTTTTTCTCGGTCGAACGAGTGATACGATATTTCAAAGAATTATTCTGATCAATACGCTTTTCTTTGCCAGTTCTTTGATAAATGGCATTTTCACCTAAAATTAATGGCATTTCATATGATACTAATAATTTTCAAATGAAATAAACACTTTTCTGGATCCAATTCACGACTTTCCTAATGAAATTGAAATTTTTACGAAGCAAATTAACAACTTTCCAAATGAAATTGGAATGAAAATGACATTTCAAATAAAATTGACATTTTTGGAATAGAATTTTCATCCTATCTTCGATTTTCTGAATTCTTTCTTTAAAAATTCAAAAGAAGAAGGAGGAAAGAAAATAAGAAGCCACGACTATGAAAAGTATATAGCATTTTCCACCCTCAGTTAACAACACTCTAAATGAAGTTAACAATTTTCCAAATCAATTTTCCACACCAAATTCAGGTCTTTCTGAATCGAATTATTTTCCAAGTAAAAATATTTCACCAAATTGAATTTTCAGGATCAAATTATTATATATATTATTGATGCGCCAACGATTATTATTATTATTTCTTTTCGGATTACTTAATAATTTGATCCTGAAATGCTATACGAAGTTGAACGAGAGAACGCCAAGCGAAACATTTAACTAACGAAGGAATACACCATCGATATCTCGGTAAGATGTCAAGGAATATGAGCAAATGTAATTTTCTTAGATAAGTGTGGGTTTAATGTGCACGCCCGATCATGACAAAAGACTGACTGGTTATAGCCATGACAAAAGAAGAAGTTCTTCGCAGTTATATTTGCCCCAATAAACCTGCAATGCAAAGAAATTACGCATGTTTTTATCAAAAGTTAATCATAATAGACAACAACGTCCAAATCCACAAAGATCGAAATTAACGAGCCATTATAACGTACAGGAATAAAACTAACGACTTCACCGGCTTACTCTCTCATAGTGAATCTTCATGAGAAGCTATTCTCAAAGATCTATTTGGCAAGCTGCAAGTGATGTTATATATGATCGTACCAATACGAAACGAAGGAGTTATTTCGGTCCAGAGATTTCACATCTTATGTGGTCGATATTATGATGCTTCATTCATCTACCTGTAAAGTATGTTGCAATGGGAATGAAGTGACCTTTCATATATAGTTTCTTTTGGTTTTTAAAATAATTGTTTTTAAATTGATTTGGAAATTCGTTAATTCAATTTGGAAAATGTTAGTTCCATCTGGCAGTCATGAAGCCAATTTGGAAAAATGTGTTAAACGTAGTTAATTTGAGGTGGAAACGCTATATTCGAAAACACCAAAAAACGTAAACCACCGTTAGATTCCCAACATTTTTTTACAAACAAAAGCTTATTAAAATCGGTTCAATGTCTGTCTGTCTGTCTGTCTGTCTGTCTGTCCGTCTGTCTTTTTTTTTTCATCGTTAGAAGATGGAAAGGTTCAAAACCTACTGCTAGCTCCTGCCATACAGTTATGTGAGACTTCTACTCACTAAAACCACCTCCTTCTTCTTCCACTCTCCCCACGGGACTGCTAGAAGCATTGCATCGTTTCTTAACTGCGGCGCATTATTGTTCGCTCTCTTTCTTGCTTTCTTCGCAGTTCTTCATGCCTTAGCTGTTGATGAATCATTTTCAGCTCAATTACCACTTGATTCCAAGCCTCCGTTGATTCCAACATAAACTCCACTATATTTCCAGGTGTTAAGCGCCTGTCTGCGATCACCTCCAGCCTAGTTCAGTGTGCTGTAAACCTTGGGCACTCAAACACAACATGCTCCGCATTCTCAGCCACGTTACCACATCTTGGGCACCATGGTGACTCGTCGTGTCCAAATCGATAAAGATAAGCCCGATAACCTCCATGTCCACTTAAAAACTGTGTTAACTCGCAGCTTGGTTCCCCGTGATTCCTTTCCATCCATCTTCGAATGTGTGGAATGATACGGTAGGTCCAACCGCCAGTTTGTGCCTCGTTCCATGTCTTTTGCCATTTTGCGATGGATTCTCGCCGTGCTAGTTGCCGCTGAAGTACAATAGACTCACCGATTGCATACATATTGTCGTAGAGACGCCGACCTTCATCCGCCAAGATGTCTATGGGGATTGTCCCTGCCAGTACATATGCTGCTTCTCCTGATGTCGTTGGATAGCCACTGCATACCCGGAGTGCACTTAGGCGATACGCCATTCCTAGTTTTCCGCAGTTTAATTTGTTTTCCAGAACGGTTGCCCAAACTGGAGCTGCGTAGAGTAGCACGGAACTAACTACCCTTGAAATAAGACGACGTCGACTTTGTCTGGGTCCACCAATGTTCGATAGTATCCTCGAGATCGTTAAAGCGATGGAAGATGCTTTAGTTGCAGCGCACTCTATGTGTTTTCTAAAATTGAGTCTTTTGTCAATCATTACTCCCAAATATTTAAGCGACTCTTGGGAGTAAATTTTTTTTTCACCAACTTTAATTTGCACAGTCGTGTCAGTCCTTCTTTTGCTGATTAGCACTAGTTCCGTTTTATGTTCAGCAAGTGATAGACCGGACTTTTTTAACCAGGAATTGATCTCCCTTATCGCTTCGTTTGCGTAGATTTCGATCTCGTTTAAGCGTTTTGCCACTATTGTTACCCCGATATCGTCCGCAAAGCTAATAGTTGTCTGTCTGTCTGTCTGTCTGTCACAGGCATTTTTCTTAGAAACGGCTGTAGCGATTGACACGAAACTTGGTGAGAAGGGTGGACCTGTGGACCCCCAGATATCCTCCAGTGAGTGATATCATACTGGTGGATGCAAGAATTACCTAAATCTCTACCGAACTATGGAGTACGGCACCCGTGTTGCTACGCAACACCACGTCGAGGCCCGAAGGTCTCTTCTCGCTTGAGCACAACCACAACCACCATGAAACTCCCACTAGGGAGGCCAACCGCAAATAACCGAGCTGTCCTCACATACAACAGGAGTTCACCCGAAGTATGTGAGTCCAGGAGCTTTCCCGGTTCCCATGGTACCAGTATACCCCTGGTAAAGTTTCGTGACCAATTTGCCACTTCAGATGAGTCCCCGTGTAGACTCGGGTCTGATCGCCCTAATTAGGTCTTTGGAGCATTCGCCTACTGAATCACGGCCGGCAAACCAAAGTAATTACAGCGTCTCCCGGTGCCACCACTATGGAGGTTCTCCTCGACCACTTGGTTTTGGTTTGGCCGATAGGGTTGCCGCCCCATCTTCCTCACCGCCACCTCTGAGCACCGGATCCCCATACATGTAAAAGGGGGGTGTTAAAATTTTTTTCTCCAAATATAGTCTTGTTGGGTATCAAATGAAAGGTCTCGATTAGTACTTTTCGAAGCCGGTCTTAGTTTTGAGATTTGTTAAAAAGGCCGGGAGTGGGAGGGGTGCAAAGTGATGATTTCTTTAACGGAGCCATTCTCAGAAACTACCCAACCGAATAATCTGAAAAAAGATCATGAAGCTGCCTCTATATGGTGCCCAGGCCTCAAAATATTCTCCATATCGATATCTGTTCAAATTAGGTTAATAATAGTATATTACCATATTTTTGTGAAAATTGAGTAAAACCCCCTTCAGTTTATCTCAGAGTTATAGAAGTTGATATTAGTATAAAATAAATATGAAGCATATTATTTCCAAGTTTGATCAAAATCATACTGTTAGTAACAAAGTTACAGTAGCTCAAAGTTGTCTTTACCGTGTAAATTTACAGCCCGAAGTACTAAATCTGATACGCTAAATGCATATTCTTAACAGGTTACGTACAAATGGGGTAGTTCTACACTCAAATATACTCACACAAGAAGCAAACAAAACCTTTCATAGCGCCCAGCTTCCGGTTTCCCGACTTGTTTAGTACCTAATTCATAGGCACATTATAGACCGTCATTCTGTTACTTGGGTATGTTATCAATGTATAGTTTTATTAGTATCGGCATTCTCTTTGCCAATTGCAAAGACTGGAAAAGTAGATGAAGGAAGTGTAAATGGGCGCTCAATATTGCCAAAAAAATTCCAAAATTTTAAACCCCACCTAACCTACCCTTAGTTAGGTAAAAATCGAGAAGGGGTCGACGAAAGACGAAAGAATGGAACCAAGATGCAAATAGGGTAGTTCAAAATAAGAAATCCAGGAAAGCTCGTAAGATCGATGCCATCATATTCTACATAAATATGTTCGATATCGAGACATGAAATGCGGGAGCCCCCGAAGAAAAATGGTTTTGGGGTAGCACAACCGTTTTAGCTAGCCATAGGTTCCTTTTTTCACCGTCTGAGTACAGCAAATCCATCTCAGTTTGAAAAACAGATTCTAATAGCTGGTCAACACAAAGACTTGGGGCGTGCTTTTTGACGATCCTTTATCGACCGCGGTACTTGACTTTGAAAAATTTGATATCCTAAATGGCATTTCCACTCTTTATCATAAGTCTTTTGATTAGAAAATGGCAACCAATTAGCAGGCCTGACATTATAGCTGTTAATGTCAGGCGTGAAGAGAAAGGAATGAAAGCTGCCCCCGAAGTGCTTCATCAAACACAGCACTACCAAAAACTGAATCAAAGTAAAAGCAAGTTTGCCAGAAGCTCACACTAATGCGCTTAAAGTAAGTGCTGCGCTAATTGTAAAAAAGGTAAACTTCTTAATGGCTTCCATCAAATTTCCATTTCATTCGGTACACCGATAATACCGTATGATTGGCAAAACACTTGAGCCATTGAGATGTGGCAGCGAATGGGTAATCCGGTGACATGCACTAGCTACCGTCGGAATCCATTACTTTTACGTGCAACGTACATTCTGAAGGCAATCTTTAACATGCGAATACGTAATATCCTACAGATTCCTGTGCGAAGGGGATTACGCTAAAAATCCGAGAACTAACGCTCGGTTCCTCATGAGGAAACATCGTAAGCAACACCTGTAAAACAAGAGGACACATTTGACTGTGAGACATTTACCTCCATATTGTATGCACTGTAAGAGTATCGACTGCCAGAGCAAATCTACGTTGAAATAGATTCCTCTAAACATAAAACCGCTTCATTGTGTTGAATCAAATGCACAACTTGGTGACAACTTCTGTTCTTCTCTCGTGTAGTCTATCTGATTTAATGCCCACGTTAGTTGAAACCCAATTGACCGTATACAGGTGTTATTGTTAAACAATACCTTGCTAATAACGAGCCAGTGAAAGTGACAAAAGTCTATAAATATTTCCCCGCTATTATTACCATCGCGAGGACTATGCCTTCCTATCATACGTAGCGCTAGGTGGACTGGGTTCGCCTTGAAATTCAAATGACTCATCATGATCACAATACCACCTTTAAGAAGCTTATCGTGGACTATGTACGGGAAGGTGCTCATGAAGAGCATCCTTTTCCACTTATACAGGTCAGAATTTCTCAGTTGAATTCCTATCTAAAGTGGGGTCCACCATAGAAGTTGAGGCGTGTAAATCGTTAATCCATAAATTTCTGTCCACTTTAGGCGGTTCTTACGCCCAGGAGGGAATACTTCTCTCTCTCTCTCTCTTTCTCAATCTTTACTGCTTAATGTTTACTGCTCTTATTGTGCCTACTATCCATCAAGTGCTATTTACTCTATTTCTCCGTGGAGATGCCTAGATGTTTAACGAGTATATATTAATCTATTTTTAATTGAACTTGGGGTGGTGTTACTTGGAATAGCTCAGTCGTTAGGGCACTGGGCTGCCGTACTGAAGGTCGCCGCTGGCAGTGGGATTTGTATAGTGACATAACATCAGATACCAGTCGATTCAGATGTGATTGAGTATCTGAATCAAATTAGGGTAGCAATCATGGGCGAGCGTAATGCTGACCACATTGCCTCCTACAGGATATTGTATTCCTGAAATGTACCGTTACGGTCTTAAATGAATGAAGTGCTCTAACACACTTCATGGCCCTGATCCAATTTGATTGTCGCGTCACCGATTTTATATCACTATAATATAACTAATAAACTATTATGAACTTTATTTGAACAGGCAGCGGCACGGAGAGTATTTCGAAGTATAGTGGCAGCTTTGTGATTTTTTTCAGATTTTTCGGGTAGGATGGAGAATAGGTCAACAGAATGACCACTTTTTAGCCCCCGCCCTTCTCGCATTTCCATTAAATGTCTGAACTGATGACCGGTTTTGAATAGCACTAATCGAGGCCTCTCATACCTCATATTCGGTGGAAAGTGCTTGCACACCCCCCTTTCGCATACAAAGAGACTCACTTTGGTTCAAAGTAAAATGATGTAACTCAATACAACCACTCCTGAAAAAATGCGTGTGGCAGACAGACAGATACACAAACAGTAAACCGGTTTTAATAAGGTTTTGTTTTTGACAAAACCATAAAAAGGAGATTTCCTTCCTACCAGATAATTGGTAGCGTGTAATAAACCGCGAAGGAAGCCTTCTTACGTAAGAATATTCAATTGCATCTCGTAATGTTTACATATTCACTTCAGTATGTTACTGATTTTCTTGTCGTGCATCATAGTAAATTTACACAAAGTAACATTTAGCTAATATCAATTTGTTAATAATAATAGAATTTCCGCCAAACTTCTCAGTTTTGCGCTCCATACTATGGTCTAGTTCAACAATTTAGAATGGATTTCAAGGAGGTGTTCAGTCAATTTACAAAAAATGTAAAAATATACAATTACACCACTACACCTTGTGTAAAACAAAACCTTATTAAAATCGATTCGATGTCTGTCTGTCCATTTGTCTATCTTTCTTTTTCGATTTTTGGGTTGAGTAATTTTTAAGAAAGAATCAGTGATTCCCAGCTACATACCCAATCATCAAGGTATGTGTGACGGATAGATGGTCAGTAAACTGAATTTAATACGGTTTTGTTTCGCATAAAACCTTAGAGTGGGAAAAACATGTAAAAGCGGCCGATAAACCAGATCCCCGTCAGTCACAGGGGAAAATGGATGATGGAGAAATACTGTCTCGCAAGCGTAATTGATGGACACGGGAACATTCCTTTCTTGGTTTTCAGAAGTGAGTAGCTCCGCTTTATTCTACCCAAGGTATGAAGGAGGGGAGAAGGTAACCAACTAGACAAGTATCCTAGCAATATGCTAGTTACCCTAGAAGTTTGTTTGCATCCAGTTCTTGGGCTGTTGCAAGTGAGCGCTTTCGATTGATCAACAAATGATATAAGCTGGGGAGGCTAAGACTGTACACAGTTAAGATAAGTGTCGATTTCCAACAAATTGAATGTGAGTTATTTCCTGGATTCCCAGCAGTCTGTGAAAGTAGTCTTATTTTGCCACTAATTCCACTACTTATCTAACCAAAGTCTTGCCGTTACGGCTGCGGAAATGGACCTACTTTTCATTCGACCTACGATTCCAAAGGAAAAAGTATGTATATACGGATATGCCATGCAAATCTTTTAGAAGCTGTTGGTATGTTTGGAAACGATACTAGACCTAATTTTGAGTAAAAATTCAAGGGATTTGTGGGCATCAACTATTAACTTTGGCATGTATTGTTTGTGCAACTGATGCTCCTATAGATTAAGTTAGGCGAATCTCCTGAGAATACTAGTCGATGAGTTGTCCTTGAAAGCTTCACATAATGTTCAAAAATCAACTTTTAAAGCTTGGCCAGAACGCAATTAATTTTGAAAGCTAATACAGTTGTTACTGTTGTAAGACTGAGACTGTCGTCATCTGCACCGCAGGTTTTATTTGAAAAATATTTTTTATTTAATATGAGAGGAGAATTTTCAAAAGCCTAACATTAGAAATTATAATATAATATAATATAAATATAATGAATCAGTTTCTCATTTGTTAGTGTGGGACCCTGTGATTACCCTGATCATTTCTATCTAAGTCCTATTTTAGTGACTCAATGCGTCTAACCTAATTCGAATTATCCATAGGATGTCGCACTTCTATAATTTCAACTCAGGTGCTGACCACACACCTTGGGACACATCTCAAGGTGTGTTTCCTCAGCTTCACAAACTATTTCCATGCAAAGCTGCCTGTGTGAGTCCATATCTGTACGATCTTTAAATCTGCTTTCTCGCTACAAGAAGAGCTGGTTACCAAAGTTCAAGTCGGCTCAAAATCAAATATAAGAACTTGTCATCAATGTGGAATTGGTCATCCCATAAGTTTGTCCTTTTTTTTTCGATAAGTTTTTTTCATCTGAGCTTAGTGTCAAAAGCCATCTTTTTCTGTTGAAGTTGGAATGAATAGATTTCGATTGGTAAAGTTCCATGTTTCATCCTTTTATAAATAATTGGGATGCAATCCTCCTGGTTATTAGATCGATTTGCTGTTCTGCAGACAAAACCATCCTGAAACGGTAATATTTTACCGACTCAGTTTCTAAAGCAATATGGGTTCAAAATTACAGCTGGTTAGAGTCAGTAGTGTTCATACATATCCAGAGAGTGTAATACAAGACATAAAACAATTGAAAGAAACATGTAGTGCCGTTAAAAATACACGTGTTTTAACCTTAAAAGAGATAAGCTAAAAAATCCACGTTTCCAACTCGCGGAGGCCAGATTTTATGATTTTCCTTAACGTGGACTACACACAAGGAGTTGTCCTAAAGGGTTGATCTCAATGGCGCCGTAGCTAATAGTGTTGCGTTAGTCCCTGTGGAATATCATCATGTATTTATTGTTTTTGACGGTTGGCATGCCATAGCCCGGGGAACAAAAAAAAAGACACAAACAAAAATAAACAAATTTTTATAATTTTATTCCTGCTTCTACGGCAATACTTCCTGCAATTAGGATGATATTATATTATGGTTTATAAATGGCGTTATCTCAGATTCATCGCAAGTTAATGGCTCATCGCTACACAAAGGACAATCGATGGAACCCAAGACGCTACCTGGCGGTTGTTGCTAATTCTCCCTGAAGAGTCGGTCAGAGACTTAGAAATAGAATAGAAGGAGAACTCCTTCAGTAGGCTCCTGCACATGAAATGATAAAAATGAATGAATGATAAAAAGTCTAATGCCATAATTTATCGAAACTTAAATTATTTTCTGCAAAATTTTCAATCAAGCTCGTTATTCAATAAACCCAGCCTTTGATAGAATGCCTTTCTAGAAAAGCAAACTGATATGATTGTATAAAATGATTGCCTAATATTACTAGGGTGAAACTTTCCAGTAACAAATTTGACGATATTTGAGAGAAGTGGGATTTGCGCGTAGAATTCAAGGTCACATTGTTCATTCATTCATAACATGGGACATATTTTAATATATGTTGTATGGAGCAGCTTAGTTAGACGTTTTCCTGGTAATAGTTGTACAAGAAATACTACTACTAAAAAGTTCGTTTAACGCACCTTTCTAGAGATTTCCTTAAAGGATTGGGCAAATAAATTTGCTCTTTTCTCTAGCTTTTGAACCCAAATTCCATGCTTCATCCTGATGCATGCCTATTTTGTATTAATATATCAGCTACCGAATGGTTCGTTTTTTCTCTGGCATACGACTCTTACCCCAACTTCAGCAAACCATCCGCTTTTCAGCGATAGGTCATGCCACCTTGTTCTGCGTGTGAAGGGTCGGACTAATTCAACAGTCTATGGAACCCACAAACACATGTTTACTTCTACGCGCTTTTTGAATTCTATCCGCTAAATTTTACTATTTTTAAAAATCGGATAAGAGACTGAGCATCATAAAAGGAGAATTCCCTGCCCTTATTATCGGTCATACGTGCTTGTAAATGATATCCATCTTTTGACACGAAATTTTGAATAAAATTTGGAACAATAAAACCCCGGGGCAAAGTTTTTCGTTTAAAGGGAGAGAAGATCTCCATATGTACAAATCAGGGCCGAATTTAGTTAGTTAGTACTTTCCAAAACAAGTTTTTGTTCTATCCCAAAGTATTCACATTAATATATTTTACTAATTTACTAGGAGATATAAATATCATATTAAATTGATCAGTCTGACATACCTAAGCATATACATTATGGGGTATGTGCGAACAGAACCATTGTACATCTGAATAGGCTGCAATAAGCCCCTATGTAGGGTACAATGCGTCAAACCCTTCTATGCACCATGCCTGCTGGCTCCTGACAATGTGATTTAAGTCAAACCAAGAATTTTCGAGAAGATTGCATACTTCTTCCATTGTATCTGGTAACCGACCCGTACCCCAATAAAATTCGTCATTTGTTATTTTGTCAGGCTAGAATACTCTGAACATATGAGCAGACAGGAATTGATAACATTTTGATGTTTTCGAGTAACGGCGGTGATCACTCTCCATGTATCATTCCAATAAGCATAACGAGAGCAGTGCCACGGAACAGGCTCGACTTAATATTGATGTTTGACAAATAATACATCGAGTAACATCATGTTAAATATTGGCGACAGAAATTACCCTTCGAAATCTTCTGCTCATTAATATAAACGGGAACAGTCGGATGAGCAGTCAAATTAGGACTTTCGTTTTCTTGGTGTTTATCTTTATCTTATCTTATCTATCTTATCATCCTACTATGATTGGCTTTTTCTCCAAAGCCAGAGCTATTTGGTTAGAGTCCATGACTTGATAAGAGCTAGCAGATATCGTCAGTGTAATAGAGATGTTCGGGGAAAGATGACATAGATAGATAATGAGAAGAAAACGCAATGACAACAAAATGCAATCCAAGCGATCTCCACTTTCGGCTTCAAATTTTTTCGAAATTCTACTTTATTCCATCATATGTCTCCTTACATTCCCTGTATAAGCTGTCTAAAGCTTTCCCGAAATGGATTAAGGGCAGGTGATATACCGCATGAAGAAGACTATAGGGTCTGCATTAAAAGCTTGGACTACAAGCCGTCAATATTTTTTTCCTTTTGGGCATGTTGATGGTTAAGTTAACCCCGGTTCTATTTGAAGGAACAGTCCATATCCAAATATCAACCGCAATAAATGGAACTTCGCCAGATGATGTAAAATCGAGAATCGTGGTATAGAGCTCCTTCCACCTCTTCAGCTACCCATCATTATGAATGCGAAGTGTGACATTAACTTCCCTCACACGAAAATCGACTTACAATTTAAGATCACCTGCAAGCTGTTTTGTAAGGCGGTATACGGTATTATCGTCATCAACCGCGCGGTCTAGACCCGCTTTAGTAATCGACATCGCTAAAAACTGTCGGACATCCTGGCCTATATCATCGATTCATCTGAGGCAAGGTGTACCACGTCTTCTTTTTCTCCACAGATGATTCCCGGTAGCAATAGGGTTTCAAAATTTGCAGGTTACTAATCTATCTTCTTTTATTCTCAGTTTAAGTTTGAAGATCATAAACCAAAGAACAACAAACGTTAAATTATAAACAAATCGGCATACCGGAAGCTGGGCGCTTCGGGTAAAAGTTGTTCATCTTATGTGAACATGCGCTGTTTTCCATTCGCACATAGCAATAAGTGCAAAATATTTGTTCATTAATCGCCAAAATCTAGATGTATATACATATCAAAGACATCAATATGGTGCTAGTCATAAATAAACAAAAGTTGCCCATCCAAATTGATCTAATGCATCTTCACGGATTTCCACTTTACTGTGTGCACAAAAGCATACATATATGTACTTAAAGTAAATACCACTGGTCGAAATTACGCAAATGTCTAACTTATTGAACGCAACGCGAAAACTTTATTAGTATATACATATGCCCACACATGTCTGTCTGGATTAATTCCTTCTGATGTATAATTAACTAAAAAAATCTAAAAACGAAAAACTAAAATAAAATATCTCAATTTATATGATAATTAGGTCAACATACACGTCTTAGATTATGACAAATTCACGTCAAATACAAAACTTTGACCCTCTCTTACTTTATTAATAATAGTTGGATTACATTCAAATTTCAACTTCAAGTTGATGCCTTATATTATCTTTTATACCAATGTAATTTGTAGGATGAACTTAAGGGTGCTTTCGGGCAAATTCCGAAATATAGTAATATTCTGTTATTAACTTTGTTTGAGCAGATATAGGAATGGAGTGTATTCTGAGGACTAGGTTACTTATAAATGGACCATTGTGATTTTTTCAGATTTCCTGGTTACATTGGTTCTGAGAACGCGACCTGCTTCACTTTTAGGAGCACACATTTTCAGCCCTCACTCCCCCATGTTTCAACCAATATCAGAAATAAGATCGAAAAGTACTAATTGAGCTCTTTGATTTGATACCCCACTTGACTATATTCGGTGAAAAAACTGTACGCCCCCTTTTCGTATGTATGGCACTACTCGCTATATATAAAGACATTCATAGACCACATCTTCTCACCAAATTTCGTGGCAATTGGTTCAGCCGTTTCCGAGTAAATCGAGTGTGGCAGACAGGCAGGCAGACATTGAATCGTTTTTAGTAAGGTTTTGTTTCAGACAAACCTTAAAAAAGGAGGAAGAATCGCAGTTCCATCCTAGCTCAGTATAAAAAACTGGGTAGAGAACTTCATAACAAAATGTTGAATGTATTCTGTGATTGAAATAGGAAATTTTGAATTTGAAATTGTTAATTCCAAAATTGGTTTGGAAAGTTCTGAAATTGTTTTTACAAAATAATTCTTAAATTAAGATTTAACCAATTGGTTGCGGTTGCCCCTTTTCAATTTAATGCCTCGGATTAAAATCCTGGTTACACATTTGCTATTATATTTATGTGACGCTTTTTGTGCTGAAAGGAAGTAAACAGAAGACGGCTATAAGATCAGTCAGATTTTATTTGATAGATTGGTAGATTTCTCAATGTTACAAGTGAATCCAAACCTAACTACCATAGAGTTCGAACTGTGGGACGTGCAGCGACTCCAACTTTTGTTTGAATCCACAAGGGTGTGAATTTTTTTTTATTTAGTGCAAGTGAAAATAACCAAAATTAAAAATTTTGTAGCTTTTGAAAAAAAATTCTCAAGTGTTTTTCACAAATTATGCAAAAGTGCAAAAGGCACCCTTAAAAATATGACACCATTTCAGACGATAATTTCATAGAAAATCATACTTACAAATTTCATTATGATCGGTCTATTGCTTTTTGAGTTAATATTCCCTCAAATGGAAAAAAAAGTCATTTTGAGAAAAACCTACTTGAAAAAAAAATTGAAAAGTCGCCTTTCGGATATACAGATATTTTTCACGTTTGATTACAAACAAAACACAGTTACAACAAATAAAAATGCACTCATAGAAGGGCTTGAGGCCAAATATTCAAAAATATGCTACGAGGGTAGTTCAATAAGTCCTTAGAATGACCAACGGATGGCGCGCGAATCGCCCTAAATCATCTGTTTTTAGTCAGCGCCACTCCCGACTAGATATATAGTGCAGTCACAGTCCACATCTTCTGAATTTACGTGTTTTTATAATCAATTGAAAAAAAATTGCTTATTAAAAAAAATGGAAAAAAACGAATTCAGAGCGGTAATAAAACATTTTCATTTAAAGGGCTTAACTCCATATGAGATAAAAAATGAATTAGACTCGGTTCATGGCACATCTGCCCTCGCCTTAGCAATGGTTTATAATTTGGTAAATGAATTTAAGCGTGGTCGTAAATCAACTAGTGACGAACCACGTTCAGGAAGGCCCGTAGAAGTGACTACTGCCGAAATCATCAATAAAATCCACGATATGGTGTTGAAGGATAACAGACTAAAAGTGCGCGAGTTAGCTGTGGCCACAGGGATATCAATAGGTACAGTTTTTTCAATTCTACATGAAAAATTAGGCATAAGAAAGCTATCAGCAAGATGGGTGCCGCGTTTGCTCTCAGCTGAGAATAAACGAAATTGAGTGGTCACCTCTGAGGCTCTTTTCGCGCGCATAAGTCGGAATCCTGAGGAATTTTTTTCGTCGGTTTGTGACTGTGGATGAAACATGGATACGCCACTAGACTCCTGAGACGAAGGAACAACAGGCATGGGTGAACGAGCTCCAAAGAAAGCGAAGACCGTAAAGTCAACTGGAAAGGTTATGGCTACAGTTTTTTGGGATGCCCGTGGAATTACCCTTATTGACTATTTGGAAAAGGGTAATACAATTACTGGTGGGTATTATGCATCATTATTAGGGCAGCTGAAAGAAGAAATTAAAAAAAAAACGGCCACATTGGCGAAAAAAAATCCTTTTTCATCACGACAACGCCCGAGTTCACACGTGCTTCGTTTCAATGGCTAAAATTAAACTTTGAATTAGTCGAACACCCACCGTATTCACCAAATTTAACCCCCAGTGACTTTTTCTTATTTCCAAACTTGAAAAAAATGGCTCGGTGGACAGAGATTTACGGACAACGAAGACGTCATTGCCTCTGTAAGTGCGTATTTTGAGGAACTTCCGAAAACACACTTTTCTGGAGGATTAAAAAAACTTGAAAAACGATTGGCTAAGTGTATAGAGGTCCAAAGAGATTATGTTGAGAAATAAAAAAAAATTTGTTCAAAAAAATGGTTTCTCAACTTTATTCTAAAGACTTATTGAACTACCCTCGTATTTACATTGCGCTACGAAATTCCGTAAAGACATAAAGCGACTACCTCCTGGGCGCTCGACCTTTAACTTGTACCCGATAATCACTCCGTTCTACACAAATCGGGAAACCGGAAGCTAGACGCTTCAGCTATGAAAGGTTTTGTGTATTTCTTTTACAAAGAGATTTAAGTGTGCATTTGTCCCATTAGTATGTAGCACGTAATATATGCATATATTTTGTGAAAATATCCACAAGTGATATTGACATTGATAGCCTTGAATTTGCAGAAAAGCGACAGTTTTGATCCAGTATTACTTTGTTGCTAATAGTGCGATTTTCACCAAATTTGGCAGGATCATGCTCTATGCTGTAGCCTACATTGCAAAATTTCGTAATTCTAGGGTGAACTTAAGGGGGGTTTTCGTGCCAATTACTGAAAATTATAGTAATGTACTATTTTTAACTTTATCTTTTAGGTATCGGTGTGGAGGGTATTTCGGAGCCTAGGCACGATGTAGTGGCAGCCTCCTGATTTTTTTTTTAAGATTTATCGGTTGGGTAGTTTCTGGGGGAATGGGTTCATTAAAAAAATGATCACTTTCAACCCCCCGCACCTTCACCTTTCCAACAAATGTCAAAACTAAGACCGGCTTCGAAAAGCACTAACCGAGAGCTTTCATTTGATACCCCACATGACTATATTTGATAAAAAAAAATGTACACTCCCCTTTTACATGTATCGCCCCTCTTTAAATTCTACGCAAAAAAAATGTAACTCACTATATGCGTGACCGTTCACAGTTTCCACCTTTCTACCAAATTTGGTGTCCATCGCTACAGCCGTCTCCGAGAAATATGCGCGTGACGGACAGAGAGACAGAGAGAAGGACAGACAGACAGTAAACCGATTTGTGTTCACACAAAACCTTAACACGCCGGAATACCGGAAGCTTGGCACTTCGGGGAAAAAGGTTTAATGTTCATCTTATGTGAGCAACTCTATACGCACGTTTTTCCATTCCTCCATAAATAAGAATGGGACACATTCTCCCATGTATTGCAAAAAAATTTAAGATATATAATTTAAGATATCAAAGACATAAATATTGTGCTCATCCTAAGCAAACAAATTTCGCCTATTACCGTATATTACTACATAAATATGTACGCATCCAAACTGATCTCTATAACTGTTGGATTGCCTTCGAACTTATCAGAACTATGTTCTATATATTCGCCTATACTGATACCACTGTATACTGTACTGTACGTATTTCTAGAATGAAGTTAAGGGGGGAGGGGAACTTCGTGCAAATTTATAAAATATCGTAATATACTATTATTGACTTTATTTGTGCAGATATCGGAACGGGTTGCACTTTGAGGCCTACATTTCGAATAGATGCAACCCTGTAATTTTTTGCAAATTTTCCGGTTGAGTAAGTTCTGAGAACGAAACCTGCTTCACTTTTTGAGGCATGCATTTTGGGACCGGACCCGTGACCCAAAATGTTTCGTACAAAACTTTAAAATTCGATTCTGATAACCTCATAACCTCATCACAGTAGGCAGTATGTTCATAGAAGATAGAAGAATGGCTTACATCATCACGAGAATGTTCACAGATATTGAGATATACTCCTCCTGCATTTATTGAGGTACGTTGTAAAATGCGTACCCAAAATATTTCAAGCAATAATCGAGAATGGTTCAGTTGAATCATTATTTTCAAACTTTATAAAATCTTCGTTCCTTGCATACATGTAACGTTTTATAATCCCTAATTATGAGATGAGGTTATTATGTTTATCCCATCTAAGTCCTTAAATAGAGAATCATCTAAAATCTGGCTAATAACCAAGCAGGCACTCTTAGGTCAGAGTTCCTTAAGCCTTATCATATTGTCAAACATGTTCAGAGATCGTTAAACAGTAGTACGAGATTCAAATGGCGGTAAAAGGTGATGCCCGTGCTTGCTGTTAATTTATCCGTTACTTAATAGACGACCCCTTTCATAGTAAAGTCCAAAAAGATTGTTGTCATAGGAAAAAAATGAAAAAAGTTAATATGCAATCAAATAAACGAAGTTCTTAAATTAAAGCCGTTTGGAGCTCATTGCGCTTCCGTAGATACGAGAATATAATTGTAGTATGCAAGGACCTTAAATGAAAAACGGTATTGTCTATCAAAACATGTATATATGTATATAATGTGTAGACATTGGGCATGCCAACGAGCCAAATGAGTGAAGTTTCCTAATAAAGCATTATAAGTTGAAAATATGTTGGAAACAATACATGCTTGCTCCGCGTGGGAAATGTATCAAAGAACCATGTTATTTTGAATTCTTGCTGACAAACATCAAGAATGTCAGTCACCAAACCCCTGAGGCTATGCTCGTGACAGTAGAGAGAATTGTTGGATTCGGGTTTAAAGCTTTCCTAGCTAAAATGAAAACTCTGTGATATTACAGTAAACAGCTAGAAATGCTGTTATTTTGTTTATACTGCAAGCACATACTATAGTCATGTCTATAGCAAAGACTTCCAAGTTCACAGCATGAAATACGTTTTTTGATATATCTACATTTTCCATCTTCCACAGGTATGCAATAGGAAACGCTGAACGGCCAATTTTACGAAATAAAATCGGTTGGTTGGACATTCTGGCAAATGACACGCAAGAGTTCTACTTGCCCAACAACACAGGAGGTCCTTCAATCAAGGTACAGACAGAATGGCGCCTCGAAACAGCCTAGTTTTGCTTTTTCCGTACACATTTATCTTGACCTGTGCTCTAATGTAGAATTGTTAATCACATGAGAAAGTCCTTGGTGACGGCCATTATTTAAATTTTTTCATTAACATTTTTCCTTTATGTTTCTCTTGTATTTTACAGTCACGTTACATCACAGCATTATACTTTACATTCACCTCGTTAACTTCGGTGGGGTTTGGTAACGTTGCGCCTAATACCGATGCGGAGAAGATTTTCACAATTTGTGTAATGCTCGTTGGATGTAAGTATGACGAATGGAAAAATCATTTCATCACTCGAAGTAGTATTTGGGCAAAAGGTTTCTGCTGGCAAGGTTATCACAGCGATGGTATCTCCAGGGTTTAAAAGTATTGAAGGCATAACGTAACTAACCAATTAAGTTAATTCAGAAAGGGTTTCCACATGGATGCAACACTTTAAGGCGATTATTCGTCTCGTCCAGCCTGAGGTACTGCTTTGAAATAAGGATTTTTAAGGATTTTACAACGTCATCTCGAAACTGACTGCCAACAGCTCATCCACGAAAACGTTTTTCCATTGCAAACTGAACTCATTGTTTCAGCTACCAACTATCATACTTACTTACAAACCAGACCGAATAGGACGTTTCCGAATCGTTACCGAGGACCTTAATACGTAAAGTTGCAATTTATGTATAAAAAGGACCAGGAGAAGTTTTTTATTCTATTTATTATATGATTTGAATATGGATCTACTTTCAAGAATGATCAACGCAATAAATTCTTGGTCGATTCTTACCAAATATGCTTGAAAATTTAAGTATTTAAATATTCATAGCTTATATCTATGAGTGGGAATACGTCCGTTTAAATCCAGTGATTTAAGACTTCAAACGATTTTTTGGCGTGTTTTGCGTTCGTACATATTCTAGTATATGCATTCCATAATATCTTATCAGCTTATCTAGATGCGGATCCTCCTTGTCCCTAACTAAAGTGTAAAATCAAGTACATGGTGGATGACATTAATTAAAGTCAGTCGCTTCACCTTAGTAAGAAGCACTCACGACTTGGGGTCACTTTGGTTGGAAATATGATTAAATGCTTACGCTCCCCCTCAATCCCAGATAAATTATGAGTTAGGGGACTTTGATGCTTATGATGGCTACCACTTAATGAACAGTCCAAGGAAAAGTTTCCTGGGAATAAATTGCACCGCAACCGAAGTTACTTTTTCATAAAATTTAATTGAAATCTGGTCTTTGACATTTTTCAGTTTTCTTATTAAAGAGAAATTATTCGCATTTCCAGCTCTAATGTATGCCAGTATATTCGGTAATGTTTCGGCCATAATTCAACGATTATACTCAGGTACGGCGCGATATCACACACAAATGCTTCGCGTTCGAGAATTCATTCGATTTCATCAGGTGAGTCCATATTTTTGTATTTTTTCTGTTTTTAGATTTTCAAATCTCATATACAGCTCTGTAAACTTTCCATAGAGTTAGATAGAGCCTTTATAAATACTACACATGAAATGATAAACGTTAGCGCATATGATCTACATCCACATACGTCACTGTATCCATGGACTATATGGACGAATCTATCTAGTTTATCCTGACAATAGGCAAAAATTCTGATTATCTGTTCAACTACCCTTTCGAAGCTGCTCATCAAAACATTTAGATCAATTTTCAGTTGCACATAAATTTCTACACTTGTGTAATTTTTCTGGAAAATTTTCATGTGCTTAGTGTTCAGGCAATTGAATTTTTTATATCTTCTGTAACCACTTCCGGGTGTTTATTGCCGGTTTGCAGAAATTCATTTCCGTATTTTATTCTCTGGTAATATTAAATTTAATCAGGATTAGGAAATGTCCATAGCTCCTCTCATCCCAAATGAAACATGTCGAAAATCCGAAGCTCAGCGCTTCAAGCATGAAAGCTTTTTTTGTTCAGAATTATAAGCGAGCAAGATGATTACATTTGGATACAGCTTGTATGTTATATAAAAATTATGTCAGAATATTCTCTTTAAGGATTTTATATTGGGCCAAAAAGCACAACGTCGCCTTCCTCGTTTGCACCTCCTCCTCAAACCGAAAAAGCCGTGGGGAGGGGGAATACACATTTGAATGATTTCCACAAAAACAACACCAAGCCGGGTAAGCGGTACATCAACCGAGATACTTGGCTTTGGAATGATGATGTTGAAATGAAGGTCCGTGAAAAGAAACGCCTCTACCACAAATTTCTCGACGATAAAACGCCTACTAATTGGCAAATTTATAAGAACGCCAACCGGGAAGCAAAGAAAGCGGTCGCTGTCACCCGAGCGAACCATTTCAAAAATCTTTACGATAAACTGGACACTCCGGATGGCGAGAGAGATCTGTATCGACTTGCTAAAAGCCGTGATGAACGCACACAGGATATCGAACACTTCTCTTGTGTTAATGACAAGAACGGTACTTTGCTTACCAACCGTCGAGCGGCAACGGATAGATGGCGAAAATACTTCGAACAGATTTCAACTGAAGAATTTGCTCATCCTCCACTTTCACAATAATTGCCGACATTTGGAGCAGTTCCACCAGTCAGCGCAACTGAAGTCGAGGAGGCAATAAAACAAATGAAATCGGGGAAAGCAACAGGACCTGACGACATCGCATCTGAGCTCTGGAAAGCGAAGAGCGAAGAGAAGCGAGAAGTACCACTGTTCCAATATGGAAAAAGAAAGGTAGCCCAGCAGAATATTGAAATTACCGTCCGATCCGGTTACTTTCCCATACCATGAAGATTTTTGAACGCATTCTTGACAACCGTATTCGCGAAATCGTTGAAATAACCGTGAATCAAGCCGGATTTGTCAAGAACTGCGGAACTACTGACGCAATACACGCTGCTCGGTTACTCATGGAGAAACACCGTGAGAAGCATCGCCCTCTTTACATTGCCTTTCTGGATCTAGAGAAAGCGTTTGACCGTGTACCACACGAACTCATCTGGTATGCTTTACGACAACACTTCGTGCCAGAAGAACTCGTGCGGTGGGTTCAATTGCTCACGATCCGAAAAGTAAAGTTCGAAGTATGGGGGGTGTATCAAAACCGCTTCGTGTCTCTGTTGGAGTTCATCAAGGAAGTGCCCTCTCACCACTCCTCTTTGTCCTTATTATGGACACCGTCACACGGGATATCCAACGTCCAGCGCCCTACACACTGCTTTATGCAGATGATGTTTTCCTAGCATCTGATAGCAAAAATGATCTCGAGCAACTTGTTCAAAAATAGAATGATCGCCTCATGCAACACGGTCTCAGATTGAATTTAAACAAAACTGAATTTTTGAAGACCGATCCCCATGAAACAGGCACAATCACTGTCAGCGGCAGTGATCTGCCCAGAACTGAGCGATTTAAATACCTGGGGTCAACGTTATCAGCCAATGGAGAACTGCGTTATGAAATTGCTTCACGCATTAACGCAACCTGAATGAAGTGGCGTTCCACAACTGGTGTCCTTTGTGATCGACGTATGAACGAACGTCTCAAATCTAAAATTTACCGCAATGTCGTCCATCCTGTTGCTCTCTATGGCTCTGAGTGTTGGCCGACCATAAAAGACAATGAACGGCGTCTTGCGGTAATGGAGACGAAGATGCTACGTTGGACTAGTGGCGTCACACGTTTAGATCACATCCGAAATGAGGATATCCGCGATCGTTATGGTAAAAGTTTCGATGGTATGGTCACGCAATTCGTGCAAACGAGAATTCACTTGCAAAGATTGGTCTGAACATCGAAGTCGATGGTAAACGACCAAAAGGCAGACCTAAGCAACGGTGGCTTGATACGCTGGATGGGGATTTGAAAGCCTCGAGATTGCACCCAGATCAGGCATTCGATAGAGCCAAATGGCGAAGCCGATCACGACGAGCCGACCCCGCTTGTGAACGGGACAAAGGCTGAAGAAAAAGAAGAAGAAGAACGTGTTAAAAGGTTCCGGTCTGGGCCTACTTAGTAAGGAACTCCATGCATCCCATACCGGCTTTACGCCGAGGCTCAAAAATTCGATATCCCTAAAAGATGCCTGGCGTCCTGATGTACGTCATCGCTGCATCTCAGGCAGAGTCCGCCTCGTTTTCTTTTTCTACCATATACCTATATTGCCCTTATAGACTTTTCATGCTGGCTTATCCTTACGCATACGGATTAAGAGACCCGCCCCTTGCAACCTGTTGAGCCGAATTTTATCCACAACCAGGTGGTCGTGGTATCGTCCATAAATTTCGTCGTTATTTAGTCTAGGGAATCGTCCATCCACATGTAAGGGGCCAAAAATTCTTTAGCGGATTTTTCTTCGCAATTTTGCTTGCTAAGAACCCAGATCTCCGAAGAATGCATTAGGACTGGCAAAATCATTGTCTTGTACAGTAAGAGCTTTGTCGCTATGGTGTGACGTTTCGAGCGGAACAGTTTTTATAAGTTGAAATAGGCTCTGTTAGCTGCCAACAACCGTGCGCGGATGTCATCATCATAGCTGTTATCGGTTGCGATTTTCGACCCTAGATAAGAGAAATTCTCAACGGCCTCAAAGTTGTAGTCCCCTATCTTAATTCTTCTCGCATGACCAGTGCGATTTGAAGTTGTCGCTTCTTTGTTCTTTATTGTCAGCGTTATCACTATACTTGATCTTACCTTCATTAATGTGCTGCTTAAAATCTCACGCCTTCTGCTAGATCTGGATGAAGCCAGTTTATACATCATTGGTTGTTCTTCCGATGGTGTCGATATGGTTAGCATAGGCCACTAGTTGAGTGGACTGGATGATGGTGCCTCTTGCATTAACATCTGCAACGCGGCTATTGATGTTGAATGGTTTCGAGAGTGATCCTGTTGCTTTATCTGGCCTCGCACATTTCGACCATCTTCGATGCTTAATTGTGTTCAATTGGCATTGCCCGGTATGCAACATTGAGCCGTTCCGTTGCTACCTCACATTCATCGTCGAACCAAGTCGTTCACGACTTTTTCTACGGCTGGAGCCAACATGCAAACCTAAGCACTGAAGAACGCGGCAAGTAGTCGCCAAAATATGCATATTTGCCATTTAATAAATAATTTTTAGTAAAATAAAAGGAAATGGGTTTTCGATTTCTGTTTATATCAACAACTTTACTCAAACGCTCTGAACAGAAGTTTTGTTAATGTTTGTGGCTGTACCAATGATAACTTTCTTCAGGTGATTAGTGGAAGACCTTTCCTGTACCACTCCCAAATTAGAAAGCGATCCTCTGTATGCTGGCGAGTCAATACTCTTTCTAGACTAGACAATGATCTTGTAGTCCTTATGTATTCCTCGGAAACTTTTCTTTCTTCTTGGCAAGAAAAATTGCAATCATCTTAACAGCGTTCGAGAGAAAAAGACTCTGAAGAATGTTTGACGCACTACAGGAAGATGGTCGATTTCGTAGTCCATAACGGCAAAATTTATCCATCCCACCCAGAAAAGCTATAAAGAAAAAGAAAACGTGGCAGTCCCTGCCTCAGATGGAGCAATGGCGTAGGTGAAGACGCCAGACAATTTTCGTGATATCTATCATAATTAGTGGAAATCGGTGCAAAACCGGGATATCTGGAGTTCCTTATTGAGAGAGCACTAGATCGTATATCGGTTGTTCGATACCTCGCGTGCCCGATGCGTGTATTCTAATCCTAAAAAATAAACAAAGGTGGCTTGATACGCTGGATGAGGATTTAAAAATGTCGAGATTGCGAAACCGATCACGGCGAGCCGACCCCGCTTGTGAACGGGACAAGGACTGAAGAAAAAGAAGAACAGAGGGATTCGCGTGAGAAATCTGAAATAACATAACGTGGGCTAAATTGAAAAGTGAAAATAAAAAAATAAAACGGCTTCACCACGAACATGGAACAGCAGAACTACGGACCCAAGTACTGCGATTGAAAAGGTGAAACCACGACGGATCACATCCTCGATCAATGTTCCTCCTGCCTCAGATGTATGGTGAAGCGTGGTCTTAGAAGTAGAAGTAAATAACTAAACAAAATAATATAAACGAAAATGAAGATATAAGGAATAAATAAAATCGTATAGGTAAAAATAATATAAGGGTAAATAAATTAAATAATCAAATAAAAATTCATTGGAAATAAATAGGAAGAAAACTCAAAATGAAATTAATTAAAATAAGATGTCATTCAGTAATCTCACCCAGAGCTCTGTTTGATATCCGATAAATTGATTTTACAGCTGTTTTCTCATCTCCTAAATAAACACAAAACTGCTTTTCCTTTTTGCTTGAAATCTTAATAAATAAAACAATTAATAATTAAAGAAAAATGTGTTATAATTCATATTCTAAACGCCATTACACCCCACACAGAGCACCATTTCTTGATACGCCCCTTTTTCTCCACACCCTAGCCATCAATTTTGTCCGGGTTTCGGAATATATACTAAATCTTTGACTGTAAATTTTTTCGGCTCACGGGATTCTGCTGACTATTGGGCTTGGGCTAGAAGTGTGCTCGAAAAAGGGAGAGTTTTCCGCGATGAAGGAAAAAATTATTTATTTTAGCCATTACTGCAATAAGCTTCACTTTTTCTATAAAATAACAGGGTAAACGTGAATAGCTCCCCAATGACCAATAACAGAAATGACCGTCCCCTAATGCACTAAACCACTTCTCGAAAAATCGATATTGAGTTCTTAGGTACCTCATCTGAGGAAAATCTCGCTACCAAAGCGACCCAAGCGGGTACATAACACTAATCCTCAATTACGGGGAAAAGGAAACACAGTCCCTTACAAAAAGCTCCTCGAAGTCTAGTAAAGAAGCAGTGCCCGCCAATTTAACAATATAAATCGTAAGTGGCAACATTATGATGTAAAAACAGAAATTGCAATTAAAGTTATTCATCCATGAACCAGTTTAAAATAGCATATTAGAATGTGAACAGTATTTCAAGACAAGAGAGAAATGAAGCAACTCCCAAATTAGCGCATACCGCTTGAACGATCGAAACAGCTAACTGCATCTTCCTGAGCAGGCTTACTTTTGTTCCAGCTATTATTGTTGGATGAATCCAAGAAAATCCAATGTTCCTTTGTTGTGATGTTAAGAGCCTTAACATCTAACTCAGAAATTTAAGAAAAAAGGAACAAATTATTATATTTCTGGAACTTAACCTCTGCTCTGTATTTCAGTGTGGATATTTTTATTATCATTATAATGTCCAATATCTATTTTTGGCTTAATTATTATTTTTTATATAAGAATTTTAAATAGGAATTTTGGGTTCATTTTCCGTTTTGTTTCCTGTTCATCGATTATTTTTATATATATTTTCCCTCATCCTTTTATTTTTATTATTTATAATTTTCCACATGGTAACATAAAAAAATATTACAATGAATGTCAGCTAAATCTTTCTAATTTACGAACTTTCTCTTCTCTTCTAACCTCACAAAGCTCACATTGATTGAGGGGTATCCTGCAATATGATGGACTGAAGATACCAAGGCAAAAATTTTACGGCTTTATGGACGCGGCCGAGCCGTTATTTTTTTGTTCACTTTCCATTTTAGAGCTCTCGTGTTAGTTATTCGTTAGTGATGTGTATCAAAAAATATACATATCATAAAACTACATTCACTAAATTTCATAGTTGCATTGAAATCAGCGGTGCTCATAATTCGCTGGAACTACACAGTATATTAATGATCTCATCAAGGACTCCGCAGAGTAACAATCCCATTATTGCCCAACATAGGTGGCAGATCGGCACCTTGATTGTGGAACACTTAGGAAACAAGTAGAAAACTTGATACGAAATGACGGAAGCATAGGTGGCCCAATAACAAAGAAAGGCAGCTCAAGTGGAGAATAATTAGATTCGGAAGCTCGTATCTCATCTGGACCATACCACCAATTCAAATTATTCAATCTGGCAAATTGGTAAAATTTCCAAAAACCCAACACAAGCTAAAATACCCATTAAAGACAGCATGTAACTGAACGATTAGTCCAAAGTCCACGCTGAAAATTTCTCCAAATTTTTTGACGAAACTTTTCCCGATTATTATGCATATAACCAGAAATTCGTAAGCAAGGCAGTAAACAGAAAGCTAGCAGCTAGCATTCTCTATATATAGCCCAGGCGTGAGAAAGTCTGACACTTAGGCCTTAAGTACAGAGTTCAAACTGCTCTGTCTCTCTCGAATTACACAATATTCTCTGTTCCGTAAGCCAGCTCTCTCTCTCGGGGCAATAGTCTCGTCCCGATGCTACATTTTACTATACTTAAACTATACGATTAACCTTTCCACAAGCAAAGAGGTTACCACTTGTAGCTTCGCCGATGATACAGCTTTATTTTTCCCTCTGAAAACTCGCATATTCCGCACAGAACTTTTGCAACTAGATTTCAGGAAGAATAAAATAGGACAAATTGCGTTTAGCACGGAAAGAAGGCTAGAAGCCAAGCGCAACCAGAAACAAATAACTTCAAGGAAGTCAAATACCTACTCATATTGGACAAAACAATGAAGAACAAACAAAAGTAGACTTTAAACAAGCCGGGAAACCGGAAGCTTGACGCTTCAGGTATAAAAGGTTTTGTGTTTCCCTATGTGAGGAGCATAACGTAGTTCTCCATTGACTTATAGCATTGACCCGAGATATTTAAACCGCTCAGTTCTGGGCAGGTTGGTATTTGGAGGGGCAGATTACTGCCATTGAAAGAACTGAACGATTTAAATATCTTGAGTCAATGCTACCAGCCAATGGAGAACTGCGGAATGAAATGTTTCAAGCATTAACGCCACCTGGATGAAGTGACATTCCGCAACTGGTGTTCTTTGTGATCGACGTATCAGCGCACGTCCCAAATCTAAAATTTACTGCAATGTCGTCCGTCTGTCACTCTCTATAGTTTGAGTGTTGACTATAAAGGACAATGAACGGCGTCTTGCGGTAATGGGGACGAAGATGTTGCATTGCACTGGTGGCGTGACACGTTTTGATTACGTCTGAAATGAGAATATCCGCGATCGATATGGGTTTGCACCGATCGTGGAAAAACTGCAAGAGAGGCGTTTTCGATGGTGTGGTCACGTAATTCACGCTACCGAGAATTCAACAACCAGTATTGGTCAGAACATCGAAGTCAATGGTAAGCAACCAAAAAGCCGGCCAAAACAA
This sequence comes from Hermetia illucens, assembly GCF_905115235.1. Lineage (NCBI taxonomy): Eukaryota > Metazoa > Arthropoda > Insecta > Diptera > Stratiomyidae > Hermetia > Hermetia illucens. The sequence continues at coordinate 89,459,938 of NC_051849.1, read as the reverse complement.
TGGTCGCATGATACACTGGATGGGGATTTGAAGGTCTCGCGATTACATCCTGATCAGGCATTTGATAAAATAAAATGACGAAACCGTTCACGACGAGCCGACCACGCTTGTGAACTGAAGGCGGAAGAAAAAGAAGAAGATGTGAGGAGCGATGAGCCTGACAGTTCCGTGTCACATAGTTAAAAATTCTATTGGCATCTATTTTTTAGAAAGTAATTTAAATAAATCATTTGATGGAAAGCCCTGTATTGAAATAGTCAACCTCATACGCTTCACACTCTGAGTTTAATATTATTAGCAAATACCAACAATTTAACCAATATCAAATATAAACAAGTCGGGAAACCAGAAGCTGGACGCTTCAGGTACGAAAGGTTTTGTGTATTTCTTAGTACCTAGTACGTAATATATGCATATGTCCACTTTCGGGTGATATTGACATTGATAGTCTTCAATTTTCAAAGAAGCAACAACTTCGACGTATTATAAATTTGTTAGTAATAGTGCGATTTCCATGAAACTTGGTATGATCATGCTCTACATTATAGCCTACATCACTGGAGAATTTCGTGCCGCTAGGATGAATTTAAGGGGGGTTTCCAGCCAACTACAAATAATTATAGTAATATACTATTATTAACTTTCTTTGAACAGATATCGGTATGAAAGGTATTTCGGAGCCAAGGCACCATATAGTGGCAGCCTCCTGATTTTTTTCAGATTTTTCGGTTTGGTAGTTTCTGAGAATGGCCCCCTTAAAGAAATGATCGCTTTCAACCCCCCGCACTCCCCACGTTTCCAAGAAATGTCAAAACTAAGACCGGCTTCGAAAAGTACTAATCGAGACCTTTAATTTGATACCCCACATGACTATATTTGATGAAAAAAAATTTTACACCCCCCTTTTGCATGTATGGGGACCCCCCCTTAAATTCAACGTAAAAGGATGTAACTCATTGTATGTGTGAGCGTTCACAGTTCCCATCTTTCTACCAAATTTGGTGTCAGTCGCTATAACCGTCTCCGAGAAAAATGCGTGTGACGGACAGACAGACAGACAGACAGACAGACAGACAGACGGACAGACAGACAGACAGAGAGACAGACAGACAGACAGACAGTAAACCGATTTTAATAAGGTTTTGTGTTTACACAAAACTTTAAAAAGGGCTAGGGAGAATTAGATTCTTCTTGAATGGAATTTTAATATTTCACTGGAATTTCAATTATTCTCGTTAATTATGACGTCAGCATCTTATTTGTATGGCTTAGGATGTTGTTAATTAGCACGAAATTGATAAGTTTGAACTGCTATAACTTTCCCACTAATAGTTGGATTTTCATGAAACCTGGCATGTGTATGCACGAGGCTGTCCTCTATGTCGGTGCAAAATTTAGTACACTTAGCATAAACTTAAGGGGAGTTTTTTAGTCTCTTTCTAAAAGTTGGTAATATACTATTAGTAAATTTTTTGAGCAGATACCGGAATGGGACGTCTCTCGAAGATTACGTCAGCATCTGATTTGCATGGCTTTGGAAGCAGTAAACTCGCGCGAAATTGCTAAGTTCGAACTGCTATAACTTTGGCGTTAATTGCCTGATTTCCATGAAATTTAGCACATATATACAAAATATTGTCCCCTATGCTGGTACAAAATTCGGAAGTCCTAGGATGAATTTAATGGGGGTTTTTCAGTAAATTTCTAAAAAGTAGTAATATACTATTAGTAAGTTTATTTGAGCAGATATCGGAATGGGACATATTTTGAGGCCTAGATACCATCTAGGCGCACGACCCTGATCTTTTTCGGATTTTTAGGTTGTATAGTTTCCGAAAATGAGTCCTGTCTCAAGTGCGTACATGTTGACTCCTTACTCACGCACTTTGTAATTTATGCCAAAACGAATGTCAGTGTCGGAAAGTACAAACAAAGACCTTTCATTTGATACCCTACACAACTATATCCGGTGAAAAAAAATTTTGAATACCCCTTTTGTATGTATGGGGAGCCCCCCTTTAAACTCCACCTAAATTTATGCCACTCACTGTATGCGTGGAATTTCATACTTCCCATCTGCCCAGCAAATTTCGTTCGGATCGGTTTAGCTGTTTTGGAGAAAAATGCGTGTGACAGACAGACAGTCAGACATTGAATCGATTTTAATAAGGTTTTGTTTTACACAAAACCTTAAAAATGTTCATCACACAAAATTCTTAAATGGAAATATTTTGAACAAAAGTCAGACCGTCTTAGAATGGAACCTAAAAACTTGCTATTCAAACGAAATAGATAATAATCGAAGTGTCATTGTTTTCGGTAACGATAGTCCTGAAAATTTGACCTTCTATGCTTTTCAATGTCCACATAGTTCTCCATTTTTCTCAGTAACCGTGGTAGCACTAAAGCATTAAACCGATTTTACCAATTTGTTTTACAGTTTTATTATGAAAACGTAATCAGCATAAATTTACTATTTATCCGATAACAAAAAATTCCTCAACTTCAATTATTTCAGATTCCAAATCCACTTCGCCAACGATTAGAAGAATACTTTCAACATGCCTGGACTTACACAAACGGAATTGATATGAATTCTGTTCTCAAAGGGTTTCCCGAATGCCTTCAAGCTGATATCTGCTTACATTTAAATCGAAATTTATTAACTAATTGTTCTGCTTTCGAAGGAGCAAGTCCGGGCTGTTTGAGGTAAGGTTAAACACAGCTAAGTATGCGGGAATGCCACAACACCCCATGTAATTAATGAAATTCAATTTCACAGAGCATTATCGTTAAAATTTAAGACAACACATGCACCACCTGGTGATACTCTAGTCCACAAAGGGGATGTTCTCACATCATTATATTTCATTGCACGCGGATCAATAGAAATCCTTAAAGACGATGTTGTGATGGTAATTCTAGGTAAGTTGGTAAAAAGTTTTTCATCCAAAACTGAATTTTAAATGAAAAGGCATTGAGCACACGAGAGAAGTCCTTCTGCCTTTCAAGCTGTGGTTTATTTGGTAACCGCAAATATCCTAATTGTAATTATTTTCAGGGAAAGACGACATATTCGGTGAAAATCCTTGTATATACTCAACTATCGGCAAGTCGAATAGCAATGTTAGAGCGCTTACGTATTGTGATCTGCATAAAATCCATCGAGAGGATCTGCTCGACGTCCTAGATCTCTATCCGGAGTTCTACGACAGCTTTGTAAATAATTTAGTTATAACGTACAACATGCGAGATGTGAGTACAGCTTATTTTCGTCATAGCTTAATCCTTAATTGAAACTAGAATTGCCTAGGTAAGATTTTTCGTAGGACACTTTCAATGAATTAGAAAATCGTAGTGAATTTAGACAGATTCCTAGAAGCATTTTACGTTATGAACAGTAAGACTTGCATGACGTTGCAAAGAAGACCGAAAGATTTTGCATTGAAGATTCAGATAGTGAGCGTCAATAAAGAAACTATTCTATTGCTTTAGAGTCATTGGCTCGCAATGCTGCGGAGCGACACATTGAAATGTTTCATGTTCTCAGCCCTACAGAGCTGGTCTCACAAAAGTTGTGACTTTCATGGTGTCATTACAGCAAAATGTTCGGAAAATTTAGAATGGCTTTATTGCACACGAGTATGTGCACGTTTGAGAAAATTGCATATCGCAACCTCCGCTCTTGAAAATGCTGACATCAGTTGAAGCGCCTTTGAAGGAAGCTTTCTTTAGAATTTCATTCTTCGATATACTCGTACTTTCTTACGCAACATTTTTTATTGATTTCCAGATGGAAAATGCCAAGAAAGTAAAGCGCTTGATTGTTCAAGACTCCGTATAATATTCTACAAAAAATACGAAACTATAAGTTTAAGCCAAAATAAAAAGGACTAGTTTGTAGGAATACTGTACTCTTATTACGATGGAACATTCAGAACTTTTGATGAAGGACATGAGGCTCATTCACAAAGTTTGCAAACTTTGTCCCAATGTTTCTTTGTTCGGCTGTTGTTTGTTTGAACATTTCAGGGAAACTTCCAGGCGCAATAACAAAAATAAATGGCATTTTAAAATGTTTGCTTGCAAATGGTATTTGTAAAAAAGTCGCCATGAACAGCTAAAAAGTTACTTCGTTTGTCCAGCTTCAAGTAGTCTTCAACGTACGATTCCAACGTCCAAACTTTAGATAGACAAATATTAGTGTAGATTAACGGAAATAACAAAATTGATAATATTACTATTAAATGTTTGTACTAGTTACTATTTTGATTGTTGGTCTTTCTTTCTTTTCTTTTTCATTTTATGTATTGTGTTGTTGTACTACTCTGGAATCCGAATCGACAATATCACTATACCAACAACAAATTTCAAAACTAAATTGATCTATTCCGGCCAACATCTCCAATCTCGATAAAACTGAATCTCAACTACACTGAACATATCACAAACTGTGCCACCACAAACCACCAACATCACAACCTGCGCACATTGGAACCTGACAAAAAACAATAAACCTGAAAACACCAACACCAACACAACAGGAAGAACAGGCTGGAGTAGAAATAAGACAGAGGTTCATGCGAGCCTCATCACACGAAAGAGAGAGAAGTAATAGTGATACTAGATCAGTTAGGCTGTAAGTACCCGCAATTTCTTAAATTACAACGTAAATATCAATTAAATGTTGTTCGTTTAAAATTTGTTAAGAAAATTCTCCATGCATATAAATATATATTTTTGATGGCATTTACCTTAATATTACAATACATACATAATGTTTCTGTATATTTGATAAGTTTTAATCAAGTTTTTTTCCAATTTTAGTTCATTTACCCCCGAAATCGAATTTTTATTTTATAGCATCACTCACGACCACCCCGCATTGTTTAATTGGTTCTCATTTTAATTTTGTAGAGACAGTAGGGAATCAAGCCCTTCTTTAATTCTAAATACAATTTTTAGAAGTGGTATCCACACAAGACCGCGAAGTATATGTGATAATCCCAACGATAGGCTAACACCCGATCATATGTGCGACCTGGATAAGGACGGCGGCATGAGTGACCAGCAACGCGGGAACCGAGCAGGTAACTATCCTAACTCCTTTATTTAATAATCTCAATTTAGAATGAACGTAACATATTAGAGTGCAATGTGTATTACAATGCAAATTTTCATTTAAATTGGAAGCTAAAATTAGAACTTTTAATATAGCATTGTTCATGAAAATCTTATAGCAGCACTCATAGAATCATAGTTTATAGCAAAATTCACTCCAAATTCTTGCACACCGTTGATACGAACACGGAAGTCAATTATGTTTTACAGTTAAAGTTAAAGTACGATTACCCCAGAAGACAAAAAATCGCATTCCCACCATTATCTACAGTAAAAGTAAAAATACGTTTCCATAAATGTTATAAATTTAGAAAATAAAAAAAACATTAAAGTATACCTTTGACATGCACCCTGTGCTAGCCAGGCTCGGGAACGTGGGGATAATTTGGACACTTCAGGCAAGGGGCCTACCGGAAAATACACGCAATAAAAAAAAATATGGACCCCGCCGCACACGTGTATCTGAAAGCTGCGATCGTGAGAAAATCCCCGACAGGTCAAACCTCAGTCGAGGCTTATCCTGCCTTAGATATTCATAAGGAGCCATATAAATGACAGTTGCCCATTATTTGGTATAAATTCGTGGGAGCTAGCTCGACTTCATCACTACACTCCAAACAAATAATATGTATACTGGACTAACATTATAAAAAACTAAAAGACTGGGAAAGAACAGAAAACAAAATTGAAGAAAATGAACTGAAATAATAGGAAATTGATAAAGGAAAGAAATCATAATAAGCAAAAGAAACTCGTTGATCCATTCCGCAGAGCTCTAACATGAGCTAATCAACAAATGCAAACAAACTGGTTGCCATAAAAATTTCACAACATCGGACACAGTCATTTTACTAAAACATAATAATCACAACGTGTAAATATGGTAAAAGAAGAAGTTACATCCGAATGGTCTACGATGAGTTTCCATCATTTAGGCCTAACCCCACGGTCTTCTTAAGGTACGGATGGATTTTGTGACCACAATCAGATCCCGTCTGTGACTAGCAACGATAGTGCCAGTCTCTAGTGAGCGAATGGAATTCATACCGATAGATGCAAGATATACCTAAATATCTACCGAACTAAGGATTATGGCATCCGAGTTGTAAGCGCAATTCTACGCGAGGCCGAAGGTCTCTGTCCTCGATGTGGACGTCATCACGACACGAATCTCCCACTAGGAGACCAACCACTAGTAACACATGTGCCAGAAATTCTCCAGAGACATATGAACTCAGAGAGCTTTCACGGTTCCCATGGTACCAGAGCGCTCTGATGAGGCTTCACTGGAAAATCACTTCAGATGAGTCCCTGTGCAGATTGCGGTCTCATTGCCCAAGGCCTCGGAACATTCCCCAACAGAATCATAACCAGCAAGTCAATGTGTATACAGCGTTTTGAGGTGCCACCATGTTCTCTTCGACCCCTTGATTTTGATTCAGTCGACAAGAGGTAGACGCAGTGTCCACCTCTTCGCCACCTCAGAGCTCCAAACAGCAAGAAGCAAAAAATATATATATATAAGTATACAGCGGTATTCCGGGAACACTGACGCTCTAAAATCTACACTTTGTCTTTTTCGGTAGTCCTTCGCGGCAGTTTCAAACGTTCCACGACACTTCATTTAATCACGCTTTTTATGCAAGCTACGACACGAGTGATCACAATTTCTTTCTCTATCTCTTCTTTCGTGTGAAAGTCACCACTTGAAGCAAAGTAAACTGGGAGACGCTCCTTCTTCTCTTTCTCACAGTTTGGCAATTTTTAACTAGGTCAACGAATCCTAAATTCTCTTAAATAGGTCATCTACCATTGATCCACCAAACAAACCAGTAGCATAAAACCAACGAAAAGGCTGACTCCCAAGTGTTCCCTGGCTGCTTATGCCTTCCTTTTTAAGGTTTTGTGTAAAACTAAACCGCTGTGCCATCAAAGCCAAGCTTTTATATAACATAACATAGTACCACTCTAAGTTTAAGGGGAGGTTCCCATATATCCAAAAAGGGAATGTGACATTTTTTTTCACCGAGTATAATCATGTGGGGTTTCAAATGAAAGGTCCCGATTACTATTTTCTGAAGCCAATAGTACTGACACAGCTATAGTAGGGCAAAATTGTCATTTTTATGCATTCTAAGACTTTGAATGGCAGCATCACTCTAAAGCGAATGGTGTGACAACTAAATGCATAAACGTTACTAGCTAGATACAAATGGGACAAATGCCCACTCAAATGTATAACATATATATCTGAAGCGTTTAGTTTCCAGTTTCCGGCTTGTTCCTTTGCCTTTGGCAGCTTCGCCCCTCCAATCTGAGATCTAAGAAAATCCTCAATAACCGCACAGAAAAATAAACAAAAGTTATACTTTTATATAAGTCCTTCGATAGGTATTCCGTTTTTCCCGCTAATGATGGTGACGAACTCGAACAGCACGTATTTGGAGAGCTGTCGTGGTTAATGCTACTCAACTGGGAATTTCTGTTCAAGCACCTCCGTTACACTCGCCATTCAATTTGATTTGATAACTGCACTCCGTCATTTGGAATCTGAGAATAAAATAAAGATAAAACATTGAAGACGAAATGGCACACCTTGAACCGACTGCGCCCGTATTCTATCAACACTTTATCTGTTTATCTTTCAGGAAAGCTCTCCCATTAAGGTCAACTTTGGTCAACTTCTCGTCTTCTGGTCATCGTCTGACTCACTAAGTCTTTACACAATATTCAGATTAAACCAACGAAAATTTTCATGAAAATATTATAGATAGTTTAAAAGTACAACAATAAAGGAGTTCAGATTGTTGTTGTAGTATGGAAAGACGACCTATTGCATATTAGCATCTGCGGTATCTTCTCAGTGATACTGTTGTCCACAGTAGGCCCACATATTTCTCGTAGTGCGTCCTCATCAACAAAGTATCGTAAAGAATTAACAACTCAACTAGTAATGACCACCCATTCTGCTTTACAGATCTTACATATGCCGATGTTTACGATGTTTCTCTACAGTTCACTAAGGTCAAAATAACTATTGAATATATCGGAAACGCCCTTCATTGAACTAATCTCGTTTTATTATGCATTTTACGATAAGCCTTTTTTTTAATAGCAAGGTGAAAACTACTCATGTTCGGTCTCTAATCTGGTCTATCTTGCTCTGGCGACAATTCTCGACATGCAGGCGTGGCGACCCCATAAGCTTGCAACTCCTTCCCTCCGTGATCTTTTATTACTCTTAATGACACAGTAGTATAGCTTACGTAGCTACTGAGGCATTACTACAGTCGCTATATATCAATGGGAGGAAGCCAGTTACTCACTCCCATCAAATGCCAGTACTTTTTCAGCAAAAGAATAACGAGTTACTTCTACGTCCTACTTTATCATAAAGGCCCTAAAAATGAACTTTTCTTTTAACAATGTCATATTTGGACATAGTAATTGTTCTAAAATACTATAGGTCAAGCTAGGTGTACGATAATCCCTTCAACAACGCCTGTTGAACGAGCGCGGACGCAAAAATCCTTCCGACCGATGGTTAATAATCATCATAAGGTTAATAATCGTAATAATCGTTAACATAATTATACTCATGATGATTGACTATGATTCTGCAAAACTTTGATTAGGGATATATACATTCCCGGCTGCCTCATTGAAGGCAGCATCCGTACTAGAAAGGCGAAAAGACGGTTAAGTTCCTCCAAATGGAAGAAAAACCCTTTCATGGTCAATTGACCAAAGTATCTGTCCACTAAGATTCTCTTCGATGTTCCCGCTCCTGATAATGGATGTTCGCTTAAACATTTGAGGACGATCTAGCCGTAGTAATAATCGCCGAGTTTGTGCGCTCTCTTTGTGACCGCTCAACTACAACTCTGCAGATGACCGATAGTTGTAGCCTCCGTGACAGACTCATATCTAATGGAACGAAGCCTAGACCATAAGGAAAACTAAGAAAAGCAGCTACATGACATCCAATATGTCCGGGATTAACCCAGCTCCTAGAAACAATCAAATACTTAGTTGTGCATACACCCGCAACCATTAATCCTGTAGACTTCTCCGCTGCAATAAAACTACGATAGGATACACCTAGAGACTTCCTAAATCCATAATAGGGACCATTTTGATATACATACAGAAAACCGTTTTCTTCCTCTCGGTTTCCTCAGCCTTTGCTGAAGCGGCGAGAACTATACTATTTGCTGCATCCACCTAATGACGACATTGACTGTATATCATTGGATTCGTAGCCAATTGAATTTTCATGTACCCCCTTGCAAAACCCTTGCGCAATCATAAGGTACCACGGATACCTATGTATCATATGATTTCTAAGTTTGATTTTAATAAGAAATACTCGGTCATAATCAGTCCAGGGTAATGACCAGCGGTCTTATGGGATTACGGAGAAAATATTCTTCTTCCACAGGTCAGTTATGAAAGGGAGCTGGTCCACCTCCACCACCAGCATTTTATTAGCAAAAGGAGAATGTCTGCAAGAAAACTGACTGAGTCGCACCTTTTGAATCTGTTCCGACAGTCAAGCAGCTCTATCGCTAGTAAGTAGTAGTACCAGAGAGGTACCATCACTTACTGCTAAAACTCGACATCTCTACGAAGCATTCCTGATGTGATTGTCAGCTGCTTGGTAGAATAACTGGCTGCCCAATTATGTACTCAAAGTTAGTTTTTGGCATTAAGCCGTCTACTGCCAAAGTTACTCTTAAGGGTGAAGGCTTACAAGCATTCATAAAGCCACATGGGGAGATGTGAATTCCCTCTAGATGGCGAAAAGAAAGAAGCCCGCTAGACCGGCATTTCAGTTGCCCTTGAAGAAAGGCCCATAAAAACTCTAACTCTGGCTGACTTCCGCCAGTTTCGTGACATAAACTCACCTCAAACCTCTGCATTCAGCACAGGAAACTATATTTCTCCCGTTTACTTACAACTCCATTATTTGAATAATTGAGATTTTTGCACGCCCTTCCCGAAACTTACTACTTTTACCGCGAATCCATTTTACGATATTTGCATAGCTTTCATACAACTATTCACACTTATTCATCACATCTTAAGATACTACTACTACTTACTACTTAGCTACTTAGCTTTGTACTGATGAAAGGAGTAAGTTGCTCCCGAAATATATATACATAATAAAATAAAATTGTAGTTTGGAGTAAGCTACTGGTCTATCAATTTTCGAGTCTGTCTATCACAAAGGAGTACAAGCCCGTATCGACAAGATGCTTCAGTGGAGCTACAGTATTTGAAACGAACCTTCGCGGGGAATTTTGCCTAGATTTTGTTTAGGAATTAACGGAGTTCTAAGTCCGCCATTCACTGATGGACGGGTTGGAACGCAACTTACTTCCACGATTGTGATCCACGGACCCCCCATTCTTGGGCAAGCAGCCAAGCTCCAAAATTAGACTTGTGGTTTTGTCCAGGGTAGAGGTAACTCATTGGTCACTCTGCTCCTAAAGCAGAGAGTGTATTTTAGAAATTTACTAGCTAACTTTGAATTAATACTAGAAAACTAAAAGGACACCAATGTACGCCAGAACATAAGGTATGATTCTGCAAAATCTGGCAGAAATTTCAGTGTTATTACTAAAGCACAAGGAATCACTGTAGAACTTGGCTCAAGTAAAGTTCATTCAATAGTATCTTCATTATCACCATCATGCGTTATGGCATTACATGACATTATACTATACTAATAAATATTGGAAAAAACTTCATTTGGCGGAACTCAAACCGCGAATCGGGTGTGATTAGCACCTCGTTGGGAAATGGCTTAGCAACATTTTATCTCTTAGCTGATTTTCGTTGATTATTTTTTATTTAGGTAGACCGAAATTCATGGATTGAAATAGCAAATGAAGTAGATTTCGTTAATCAATAATAGTCAATTCCCACCGTAACTCCCCAAGAGCTAACTGGTTGGATCTCTAGATACTGGCAAAGGAGCCGTGCACTGGTTTCCAACTCCTTATTCTTTTCGAAATTAAGATAGTTTATTTGAATTTCATTAGAAATTATATACAGAAAGGTTCATTGTAATACACATTGCGCAATGATTAGAATTTTTTCAAAACTGTTTAACAAACATCCGTTTTACATAGTGATAACATACTATCTTTTTTCCAATTTAGTGTTATATAAACATACATTTTCTCTAAGTAAAATCTTTTCACAAATGTTCAATCAATAATTTTTTATCTATTTGGGCTTCGAACAGCTATCACACCACTCACAAAACGCTGCAAACCAGACCATACTACATTCAGACTTCATTTTGAAAAAAATGGTGCCTAAGTTTTCTGTGTTTGTCTTATATTATTGTTGTTTTCCGTTGTCACGTTAGTGTTTAGAATACAGAAATGAAATGTGTGTTTTCCTGACAATGAATAATTTCAGTTTGTAGGGACCAATAGGGAAGATTGCTGACATCAAATTTTAAGTTTTACGAAAACTTTATATAAATTTCAAATGCATGGTTAAATAGAAAGAGAGTGAGAGAGAGAGAGATCGTTAGAATATAGGACCTTCATGCTAATTCAAAACTATGAAAATATAATTGGAAAGCCTTGAAGAGTTGAGATGATGTTATGTTCGCCACTCAGCAATCTTATTGTTTCTTAGCAAAAATATTCCGATAAATTACTTTAGTGTTGAAATCAGCTTTTCTAGTAGCACTTCTCTATCAAAAATGTCTCAGCTAGCACCTAAGAGCAACTAGTGACAAAGCACTTAATTTAATAAATTTAAATAATATCATTAATCATTATTCATTGTCGACATGTATATATGTATGAACCGTTAGTGGAGATGTGATCACCAGTGTTTGTCTCTGAACAAAGTAAATATGTGTAGAAAAACCCCGTTTTACTAAACATTGTCCAATTTTAGGGTCATTGACTGACTCCCATAGTCACCTGCACAAACACCGAACAAGTATTGTAGCTAGTTCTGGAGGAGGAATTGGATTCACTGGAGGTGGGGCAGGCGCCGGTGAGACAAGCGCTGCCGGGCTTGAAACTGGGCAGCTACTTGCTGATGAATACCAAGAGCCCAAGGAAACCGATGCTGTCACACTCAGTGCCACAACGACAAATAGTTGCTTTTGCGGTCCAAAAGAAATGGGTGGTTCACGAAAGCCATACATAACTGATCTAGGTGCCGAAAAATGCGTCCATTCGAGCCATTGTGTGAAAACTTCAGAACTGAGGTATGTTCATTCGCCAACATTTTTTAAATTCTGTAAAAATAAAATGTAATTGTTCCTTTTCTGTCCATGCAATTTTCAGCTCAATTAAAGAACAATTAGGTAAATTAGCGCAACGTATAGATACATTAGAGACCAATTTACATAAAGACATTCGTACTATACTGGATATATTGCATCAACAACAACAGATGCAATTGCAATTGCATCAGCAACAAATGCAGCATCAGTTGCTACATCAGCAGCAGCTGCAGCAACATCAACAGCAATATGCAACTGGAAAGCAGATTGCTACGCCCTATCAACCGTCCGAAAGTGATTTCTCATTTGATCTATGCGGAGTCGCTGATAAATCACTAACTCATCTCCAACAGCAGCAGCAACCACAACGAATAAATGTACAGAGATCTGTTTCACAACCAGAATGTGCTGCTAGCAATGAAAAAAGCTTATTCAGGTATGTCGAAAATGGAGGATGCACTTCCAGGAAGATTCACACTTCCTTGCAGGGGATTCCTATGGGTCTGGTGTAAAGATTTGAACAAATCCCTAGAGATATAATTATTAACGTTTTTAATAAAAAATTAAATATCCAAACTGTGAAATTTATCTTTATTCCGTGCATGAATTGCAGGTGCTCAAAATTCTCCTCCTTCAATCAAACAATGGAGGACACAGATAACTGGACAGTATTCGCGCCGATCGCCAAGCTGGAATCATTAGACGAAATAGATCAAGTATGATCCATGTGAATACCTCACTGTTAGTTTATATTCAATTATTTTACTTTCGGCTTTTTAATTGAGAATTAAAGAGTGGCTGAAAACAATTAGTCAATAAAGCTTTTTATCCTCTATTTCATAAGTTCTTTTCGATAATAATATAAAACGGTGCCGTGAATTTTCATAAAAATTCAAAATTAGTCATAATGCGAATAATGCAATAACTCAATGCAAAACCATTTTTTGATTATCGTTTCTTCTTTAACTTGTCTGCAAACTTATATTTTGCTTCTCTCAAAAACTACAAGGAACTTGTAAAGCACTTTTATTATCTCACTAGTGAAATCATTTCATTTTCAAACTTATGTTTCGTCATTTTCTCTCTCTTCTTTTACTTTCAGGATAGTAGACATTCCAATACTCAAGATACACAATAATTTTAAGATTACGCTGTATTTAAAAGAAACTATAGAACAAAAACAACAAGCAAAACAAGAAAAATCAAAATTTACTAAAAATCATCATAACAGGAAACTAAAGAATTACCTATGAATGAATGAGGTCAAATAAAAGTACCCACAACAGAACATCAATATTATTTTAGGGAGAAGATGTAAAATATTATTACAAAGAGAACGGAAAGGTGAAACACGAAATATGTAAGCTGAACAAAAACATAAGAATACAAAATGAATCTGAAGCGCTTAATATTTAAGTTAAGTAAAATCAAAGGAATTTATTTCAAAAATAAATCATTATAGCTAGTCAAACGGCATTACTTGTGACATTAAATGTCATGCTGATACATGACGATGGATACCTAGTGAAAGAAATTATTTCTTTAAGCTGTAAAAATTATTAAAATACGGATAGGGTTAGAACACTAAGAACGAAATGGAAATGCAACATTTAGTTCAATTACGTTGACCGTTCTTCGAAAGTGCGTTAGTTGAAAACTTAACTACTTTTAAATACTTGTTTCAAATAGTTTATTGTTATTTTAATATTAGATGAATATTTTTTATAAATAATGTTACAATAAATTACATTTCATTTTTTAGTTTGTTTTTTGTTGTTGGTTAGCTCTCTGCTCCCTGATATTCAAAGCAGGCAGGGCCTTTAAAAGCTAAACTAAACTAGCAATTAAACCGTTATTTTACCATAAACCTTTGTCTAAATATAAAGCTTACGTTTTTATAAAAATATCGGTACACTTCCCCTGCATTTGTTTTAATTTCAAGAAATTACGCATAGAAATATCTTAATATCTCTTGAGTTTTCACATGCAATGCAACCTAAAACCTAAGAAAACTTGACCCTTGTGCTAGAAACACACAATTTAGTAAACGATTCAACATAAACTTTGAAAGAAATCTATTTGAGACTATTTTGGTTGAGAGATTTCGTCATATAATTTTTTTTTTATATAAAATAATATTTCTTATAATAACAATTTACGAATCTTTAGTGACCCAATCCGGTGTCCCAGCATAAGCATCAATTGGTAATGTGGCAGTTTCTCCGAACTTTGTTGACTGCCAGTAAAATGTTGAATTTATCCATACATGATAAGTTATCTGCCTTTTTTCGATATCTTAAAAAGAAAAGTTTCAAATTTTATGGTAACATGAGATTTAGACACGGTTGCCACCACATACCCTCCAATTAAGTTAATGGAACATGATCCTAAATCGAACCCTGCTCTCCAAAAAAAAACTTGATTGAGAAAAACTCGTTGTGGAAGCACGCCCTTTGCCGACCGTATCAACCGATATTCGATGTAACGTGTGTGGATGGCACATTAGGACACCATCGTCACCCACACAACAACTGGTGTTCGGTCTTAGTCTGCCTTAATAAGGAAAACTTAACATCTATATCCTTAACAGCTGGCTGGTCTACTGGCCAAGAGCATTACTCCATCAGAGGCAGTGTCTGCCCCGTTTTGCTATTCTGCCCTATATTCTATGATCGAAATGTACCGAAAATTGATATATAAAACAAAAACGACTTCATTTTCAGGCGATTTTTTTTTATCTTCTTCAAAATAACATCCATCTGAAGCAACGTGCGTACATAAGCGTTTCATCCATTCGTCCTTACACCGTGGCAGACCTTTTTCGCAATATTTTCCATACATCAGCGTATGAAAAAGGCAAAAAGTCGACCAATGGTAACAGATGCCAAACAGTTACTATTAGGTTGTTGCAAATGAAATGTCGGATTTTTCAATGAAGTGAAGTTAGTTATGATTTTAATGTTTAAAACTGCCGCAAGGTGACTCTGTTGGTATGGGATAATTGAGTATAAATAGTCGTTCGTTCGATCAAGGAGTCATTTCAGTTTCAATCGTCATTGAAGTTCCAAGTAAAACTCAAAGAAAAAAGCATGGAAGGGAGTCAAAAACGTCTACTTTTTCTATATGAATTTAAACTTGGTCACAACGCAGCGGAGGCAACCAGAAACATTTGCAGAGCATTTGGAGCTGACGCAGCAAACGAACGAACGACACAGCGGTGGTTCGAAAAATTCCGATCAGGCGACATGACCCTCCAAAGTGAACCTCGTGGACACCCAGGACCATCGATCGACAACGACGAGTTGCGTTTGATAGTGGAATCTGATCCCCGATCATCGATTCGTGACATTGCAGAAAAAATAGGCGTACACTATTCGACAGTATCTCGGCACTTACAACAGCTTGGAAAGGTGAAGAAGCTTGATAAGTGGGTTCCGCATGAACTCAACGAGCAAAACATGGCGCTGCGAATGGAAATATCCAGTTCTCTACTCAACCGCAACAGGAACAATCCCTTTTTGCGCAGAATAGTGACATGCGATGAAAAGTGGATATTGTACGACAACCGTCGCAGATCAGCGCAATGGCTAGATGCCGATCAGCCTCCACAACACATGCCAAAACCGAGCCTTCACCCGAAGAAGGTAATGGTAACTGTTTGGTGGTCTGCATCTGGAATTATTCATTATTCGTTTTTGGAGCGTGGTGAAACAATTAATGCAGAGAAATATTGTGCCCAACTTGATGAAATGCACGAGAAATTACGTGTTCAGCGGCCTAGATTGGTCAACAGAGATGGAGTGATACTGCTCCATGATAACGCCCGACCTCATGTTTCCAGAATGACGGTCCAAAAATTATATGAATTACGATATGAGACTCTTCCTCATCCACCATATTCACCCGACCTCTCGCCAACCGACTACCACTTTTTTAAGCATTTGGATCACTTTTTGGCGGGGAAACAATTCAGCAATGAAGTAGCTGTCAAAAGTGCCTTTGAAGAATTTCTTAGCTCTAGAAACCCAGACTTTTACGAAACTGGAATAAATGCCCTTGTATCTCGTTGGGAGAAGTGCATTGAAGCTGCTGGTTCTTATTTTGACTAATAAAATTAATTTTCATAAAAGTTATAGTTTTTTGAAATTTTACTCAAATATCCGACATTTCATTTGCAACAACCTAATAATTATGCATTGGTGCTAAAATATTGGCATGTATGTCAGTTAAGGTGGTATCAACTTTAAAAACGAAAAATAGCCAGTTCTACTATGCGCTGTTCATTTAAATTAAAAATTCCCGCCTTTTTTTGATCATGAGGTATATTGCCCTTATAGACTTTGAGGCCAAATCATCCTCAGCCATATGCATAAGGCCCACTCCCGCAGTCTACTGAGTCTGATTTCATCACCAATCTTCCTTTTTTTATCGGTGTATATATCCATATAAAGTCCTTCGGTGTGTAAGGCAAGGAATAGCCCATCTTCCCCTTCCCCTTCTGAAGATTTCTTGCTAAAGACCCAAATCTCCTAGGAATGCATGAGGCCTGAAAAGACGAGGTGTTTACAGTGGAATGGTTTTTGAAATATGCTCCATTGACTGACAAAGACTGTGAGCAAACTTCATCATCGTAGCTGGGCTATTGGTTGTGACTTTCGACAGAACGGTTTCACTGGTGTACTCTCTTATCTCTATTGTTTTTAGTGGGGCATTTCTATTTGATGTTGTTGTTGGCTTAGTTGTTGATGCTGATGTTACCACTGTGTACATACTTCGCCTTACTTTCGTTAATGTGCAGCCCAAGATCGGACCTGCTCAATCTAGGCGAGGGTAATTGACCATATTGACCACCAGTTGGATGAATGGAGATTGTACCTCTCGAATTTTCTACGACGTCGAAAAACATTTTTTAAATTGCATGAAAGAGCATCTTTAAACCGTTGTTGATAGAGAAAGGTAACAAGATTTATCCTGCTGCTTTTATATGACTTCGCATAGTTTTCACGATCTGCCAAGTTACTCATATTAATTTGTTGAGATATCGAATTTTCTCATAGTTTTGCTTTAGCTATGCTATTATATGCGGGCTTTATCTCCAAGGCACCTGTTAGCCACAATGCTGGTAGTATCAATACTCTTCTTGTAGGTGTGACCGAGGAGTTTGTTCTAGATCACTTCAGTCCCCATTCTCATGATTATCAGAGCGGAGACGAGTAGTGCTAGTATTGGAGCTCGGAGCACCATGCCAAATAAATATGACATTCAACAAAGGTGTCGGTGTTCAAAGTTATTTGGTTGAAAGTCATATAGTCCACGTCTACGTTTGTTAATGGATCTCTTTCTGTGCAATGCAGCTGATCCGTGGGGCACTGCTAGTAAAATAATTCACAGTTCTAGCATTGGTAGGTTAAACTTTTGAAGTATGATTCTGTTATCATATATTACGCAGGTTTCCAGGTTTCGTAGAAGGAATCCACTCCCTATTCTGCAGCCTTTTCTGTAGGAGTATGAAGATTAATGAGACCGATTTTTCGAAATTAATATCATTAACGCATGGCCTTGCAGAGGAGGTAGCAGAGTCGGAGAAAAATAAAATAAGTTGCAATAGATTTTCGAAGCCAATAATAGCGGACTTTATTGTTGGCTAGGAACCCTCTTACGATCGCATGATTAAATGGATGGCCACTATTAATATACGATATAGTGGTCCTTTTACAGAAAACCGGTCCCTGTCCAAAGCATTTCTTGCAAAACGGTGATGCCAACCTTATAACATAGACCAGCTGCTTGGCTATTCTATACAGGAGAAGGCACATACCCTTCTATAAATAATGTGGAAATCATTTGTCTTTTTTGTTGTTAAGATCTGCCGTTATGTGCCCAGTTCAACCTGAAGCACTTTTTGTGGGTTCGTTACAAATAGTTACAGTTGTCAGTGTTTTCTGGGCGGTTTTATTCTTGTCTGTCAGAAATTTTTCATTAAAAAAGAACTCCAAGCGTGTGGAGATACTATTCGGTAACATCGTGGGTATCAAACGTCGTTTTCATTCTGAGAACTAGCCTACCTTTGATAAACCTTATTTGTGAAAATTCTGTATTGCTTCTAGTTGTCGTTGAGTTGCTTATCAGCGTTAAACTTAGATACTCTTGGAAACGTATTTACCTAATCTTTCTTTTCATTCTTTATATTTAGGTCTTTCTTTGATCACATTTGATCCAAAATTATGCAGTTTTGCTCCTTTGTACGAGTATATGTACTCGTATGTTTTTATGAGCCAACTTCCTTTATTGCATAGTATAGTGTAAGTGTTCTGCCGTTTTACATATTCTGCGGTGTTTGTTAATACGGTGTAGGCCTCATTCTCGACATGCATCAACAACTTCTCAGCAGGGGCCTTGGAACTGGCAGCTACAAATCTAGGACTCTATCGTTTTTCAATTTACTTGTTCCGTACTGTTTAATTTTGCACCTACCCTTGCCGTCAAGCCTTTTGGTGCTTAGCTGAAGTCTTCAGTTTCTGACTGACATAGATTCATCGTTCCTTTTTTTGGTGAACATCTTAATTGAAAATGAAAGATTACCTTTGAAGATACCTTGAATTAGATACTTTCAACCAATAAAACGGAAAAATATCTTCGAAGGCAATCTTTCATTTTAAGACTTTGCCTAACAAATTACCTTCTAATCCAAACCATCTTAAATAAATCTCGAATAATGTTTCCTTACGCTTCGGTTTAGGCCATCTTTTCAAAAAACTCAGGTAAACGAAAACCATCATAATATCATAATCAACATAGTATATTTTCCTATCACCAAAAATAGGGTTCGCATGTTCTGCATGAAGATAATTGAAAAAGTATACATGTCACCAAAAAATTACGTTTGATAGTGTTAACCTCGTAGATCTTAGGACGAGGATAAATTGGGCACTCCACCTGAGCTTACTATCTACCTGTTGATCCTCCTATTATCGCAGGCGATATCCAGTGGTTCTTGGATCCCCATACATTTGTTTCATAGAAGATATGAAGCTGTCTTGAAATGAAGAGAAAACTGGGACGAACCAGAAGAATGCGTGTTAGGATATACGAACGTCTTCTACAGCGATGGCTCAAAAACAGAACAGGGTTCTGGAGTAGGAGTCTGCCTCTTGAATAAAACGAGAAGTGAGCTTTTCCCTTGGGACAATATGCAACGATCTTTCAAGTTGAAGTGTATGCGATACTGAGGGAGGCAATCAGATTGATTTATGAGCGGCGAGGCAGGCATCTGTAGCAACAGTCAAGCTAAATTGAGGCAGTTCTTTGATCACTTCAAAAATCGGTCAGGAATATATGAATGTGATTTAACTCTTTAGCAAAAGAGGGTTTGATTTTCCAAATGTCTGGACTGGAACCAGCAATTGGGGTGTCAGTAGCACTGGCTAATGTTGCTATAAAAAAATGGGAACAAGCTTCCCATAGTGGCAAGTGCCACATACAATGCTGCTAGACACATCAAACTGTTCCTGTCAGAACCAAGCAAATATATTGCAAAGCTTATCCTATCGAAAAGCAGGATCACTTGCAGGAATATTGTGTGCATTTTGACACACCATGTCATACTAGTGTTGAGCATATGTTCGAAATAGCGGTTCTTCAAGATGATAAGTTTGGACAACTACTTACCGTCTCCTTCCGCACTAAAATCGGAATGAGGAAATAAACCTAAGATCGTCCCATACATATGTGCTTCTGGCGTCGAAACTTCATGAATCCTTTAACATCTCCCTTATATCGCTTATGTTTAAATTTTACCGCCTCTTTATAAATCGTGGATTTCGCCAATACGATGTGCTATCTCACCATCGATCTGAAGTGCGTCCACCCCTTTTTTCCGCCAGCACTGTCTCCTTCAGGTGTTCGCCGAGGCATGTTTCAGTCTTCTTTCTGATTTATCCCATAAAGTAGGCTAGGTTTCATCATTTAGTCAGTTGGCGCTTGGTTCCCAGAAGAGTTTAAAATTGGCTATTTCCTCTACTGAAAACGACGTCTAAACCATGTTTCCATGTCTGTAAAGGTTTTGGTTAAACCCCAATGTTATTCGCTTTGACTGTTGATTTATAGTAAGCCTGGTGGCGCTTGTCGTTGAAAAGTCCTCTTACGTTTACGTGGAGAGAAGCCAAATTTAATATTTTTCTCTGATGGCCGCATAAACTCCAGCTTGATTCAGTTTCTAATCACTATGTTGGATAATACAGGGATAGCGGAGTTGGCTGGCCGTTATCATCTGCTGCCTCGTTTAGTCAGGGATATTATTGTTCGTCCTTGTGCTTTTTCGCTGCTGCAAGCTTATTACTTGTACAGTGTTAATTGGAACGACAAGAAAATTAAAACACCGCTTTATTGAAAATAAAAAAAAATAAAGGAAAACATCGACATAAGAAGGATATTTATTATTTCTTATTCTTCAATTGAAGACAAGAACGTCACAAAAGGGAATATATTTATTTAAAATTTGTCAAAATTGGGAATCGGTAAATTTCTTGAGTTGAGTTATTTAATATTAATAATTAAATAATCACCTCGCTCATCAAATTAGCCCGTTCTATTGATCTGTAACAGCTTGGGTTTCCAGTTTAATTAGCATATATGCATATAATGATTGAAAAATAAGCTTTTGACAGTTGATGGCATCTAGTTACATGCACCCAACTCTCGCTGCATATTCTTGTACCAAATTGTATGTATAAAATTTTCTACACCTTTTAGGGTTGCATTTGTAACTTCCCACTGTTTTGAGCACCCCTCTTCTTGTCAACCTTGAAACCTTGAGCTACTTGTTTTCGGTTTGGTTCGTTCTCAGATTTATTCTTAGAATTGCATTTTCGATAGTGCATAGATATGCCCTTGAGATCTGGGACACCTTTGTGTACTGCAGCTACGTTGTCGTTTCCAAAGATAGTAGATGAATATTTATATTTGACTTTGGGCTGCTCTATGGTTTCTTCCAAAACATTTGGTAAAGTTGTATTTATGCGATCTAAGTACCATAACACACTCCTAAATTTCGTTGTCGTTATGTTGGGTGAATATTTCCTAGTTAGAAAGCGAATCCGAATTATTTTAGAAATTCAATATACTAAGAGTACTTGATATTCGCAAAAAAATAAATTTTAAAGAATTCTTTGCAATTGTTCGATCTAGATAGATCTTGACCTGAGACTCTGTGTTGTTTATCATTAGTTTTGTCATTCATCTGAATTTCGGAGGAATCTCAACGTTAGACATAATTTTATATAGTACCTTGTGATCTATACAAGCATACGCATTGTTGATTTATAAAGATGGTACACGGATCAATGGCATATTCCGAGCATTCGAACAGTTCGAGAACTTTAAAGAGCACCTCTATGCCATGCATAACAGCCCCTTTCCATTTTGGCCGTATTTTCCTTGGTGGAACAGATTAAAAAGATACGCGTTAGACGAAATTCCATCTATTTTCCGGTACCTTATTTAGGAGTAGGTTTCACACGACTGATTAGTAGCTGTGTGCGATTATCTTACAGCGTGTCTGGAATAGTTATATCCGCAGATGTTAAAATTGGCACCAGATTCAGTAACTCCGGAAAAATCGCGTACCAATATTTGCTTGCTCTCAGCAGATTATGCTGTGTAGGTTTGTTCCCTTCTTTTAGGTCTTTCAACTTGGCGTATATGTATTCCTCAGCTTATTGTAAACGACGCCTTCCTTAAGCGTCCCCCTTGTACATGTGGCTTTGTTGTACATATGGCTGCTTTGAAATTATCACCACCTCAGAGATCATGCTGTATCCAGCATCACCAGGCAGTATCAGGTGTCACCATCTATATTTCAGCTGAATTAAATAATGATCGGAATCGTAATTCACACTTACGGATGCATTACAGATATCCAGAATGCTAAGAACATATGGTTTTACTAATAAAAACATGATCAATCTAATTGAATATGTGACCGTCAAGGGAAGCTCATGTCCGTTTGTTTGTTGTGGTATGGAAAACATTTGAGCTTACCATCAAGTCCTTAATTGCTATTAAATTGATTAAGCATTGTTCATTGTGGGCGATATCAGCGGAAAAAACTACAGTCTGTGTTTATTTACTTTTTTTTAAATTCTACTTTTTCTGAAAATTTTGTAAGTCATTAATTATTTCTTAAAAATCAGGTGTAGAAATAAATTTTAATGCAATAAGCCAATGCATCAATAATTGTTTTAATTACTCGAAATTGACGTTCTTTTACTAACTCCACTTGTTTCTATTTCATAAAGATTATCAGTTTTATTTAGATTCAGAAATCTTACTGGCTAACCAAGAACTTCTATGCCTTTTGTAGCAAACGATCGCTTTCGGATCACACATCGTCTTCTCAATAATATAGACAGAATTTTTTTTTTATGTTACCGAGAATTCAATTTATATTTAAGTTTATAATTAAGTTTCCTTAACACTGACGCCAACAATTTAGTGTGAAAAATAAAGAAATGATGAAAATAATATCTTAATCCATGTCGATCTTTTCTACACAAAAGGTAAAAACTTCTGCTAGTACTGTTTTAATTACTTTCCCACTCGAGATATTGATCCGTATGCCGATTGTCATTTGTTATTATTTCGAGTCATAATACTTGAATTGTATGATGAAGATAAATATTGACGAGGACTTAGAACCTTCTAATGAAACAACAGTGGTAGTCACTCCCCGCAAGTTACCCCATACAGCAGCGCAAAGAAAACATTGATAAAGTGCCAAAAGCACATATAGCGCTCGTAATGCATCGAACAACATCAAGTTTGATGCCACCGTCGGTACATCAATTGATCGATGTTCTACCCATGAATAATAATGGCAGCTTGAAAACCTTCGATTTTTTTCTAACTATTATTCCGTTTTCCGATGTTTTCCGGTATTACCCCTAAAACTACCTTACCGCCACGCAATAGCGTCATAATGATCTTAATGATTCTATCTTTTGTCAAACACACTTAACTCTCTTTGTCGTGGCATAGCCAAAAAGTACAAGTTAGCTATAAATGTTTATTGAAAATATTTTTAGCCACATTGATTTTGAAAATCATTTTCTGATTTGCCTTTATTTCCCAGGGATGACTATGCTTTTGAGACAAAGAAATCGGAATTTTTAATTGTATTTTCGGGATCGATGATGATAATTTCTTGAAAGGCACCAAATTTTTATGAAGTCGAAATTTGTCATATGTCAAAACACCAATTCACTCATGACCGACAAGAGGATGTCCTAGAATTATATCACATAGGACAGTGGACGAGAAGTGTAAGCTTCTCGGAGAATAGAGAAGGCAATTAAAGCACACCGCCGGGAACAGACAACAATTTCACCTAGGTGGGGTAGGCGGGTTATGCCCCACCCCCCATTAAATTCCCCTGAACAGCCAGTTCTACAAAGTTACCGCGCACGATTTCAGAACATAGTCCATTCTTTGTTGTCAACGTGTTTGTCCTTTTGTCAGTCCAATCAGAAGCTTTTTTACACATTTCTACTAGCGTTATTTTAGGAGATTTTCCGGTTGACGCAGACGCAGACGAATTTGTATGGTGACTGGATATCGGATACTAGTCGACTCAACTGCAAATAATTAACTGTTTGAAATCAGGGCAATAGCGAGCGTAATGCCGCCACATTGTCTCCTACAAGGATATCTTGTAGATTTAATCCTGTATTGTTCCTTTGTGCTCTTGAATGAAGAGCTTTAAGGCCCCCGCAACATCGAGCACGTATGCAGAATGGTGTACTTGTACATGGTTTGAATCAGACTGTGTGAGAGTCGCAGGACATCAAGAGAAGCCGTAAGGGATTTAGGTACAATACCTGTAGCTGACAATATTATGGGAACTGCAACCACATTATTATTATTATGTTATTTTACGGGGATATACTGTGAACGCTTCATATAATCGGTTTCTTTTTTCGAATACTTGTTGTCACTCGGTCTTGTTATCTATCTTAGCATTTCTCATTTCACGTGAACATTGAAAATTGTGTTAATAGCAAAGTAGTTGTTGTTGTTAAAAGTGTACCTTCCATTTACTATAGTTTAAAGATTTCGAGTCTATAATTACACCAAGACACCCATTTCTATTCAACTGCAACCATCAAATTCCTTCAAATAACCAAAACGCCATCCCAAATCACCTTTTGATGAACACTCACTGAAGAGAACTCTGAAAAATTTGGCGAAAATTACGTTGAGGGTTCGCTTGCAACTTAGTATATTCCACAAAAGTTTCCTTTGGCATGCAGTTGCGTACCGAAATGTTAATAAATATTTTAATTTTAGTATTATCTAAGCTCGGCTTAATTTATTCAATCTTTTTTCATAACATATACTGTAATGCATATTTCTTGTTTACATTCTATGAAAAAAAAAGACAACAAACATTGAAAAAAATCTACACATGAATGAAAGGATATCTTAAATTTCTTAAAAGACACTCCTCTTTGTTCGCCGGGCTTACATTTTCTGGCGCAATTAATTAATGATTTACATGATGAGTTACAACTTTATTTTGCGCAGAAAGCGATCTTTCTGACCTCACTGTTTTTTTTTGTTTTGGGAATGATACCAACGACCTGATTATAATCGTTAGAAACTACACCAAATCACGAAACATTGCTAGAAGCAATGCCCTAGCCTACCTGGTGCAGAACAGCGCAAAAGTCCAAGCTTTTCAGAAAGTTTGAGAGGGAGTTGGAGCAGATGCACGAAATTGAAACGATTATTTATAAAGTGTTGTATGATCTTCCTCTCCAAATCCCAGAATGTGTTCCAATAAAGTTTCTTAAATACCTTCCCTAACACTGCTTTCCAGAGTTTTTACAAAACAACGATTTCGACAAGATCCTATCAAAAGTTAGGCTTGGTTTCACCAGCGAGTAATATGATATTTTGTTTCGTTGCTTGTTGTTAGTTTATAATAAGCAACCTAATATGCCCCCCAACACAGACTTGAAAATAAATTGACATCCATGTCCTTACCCAATGCAGCTTAGAAACTGATATACTACCATATGTGTACATATATCCATTTGAATCAAGCCCTCACCTTGAATCTGCCAGGTATGGTTGATTTATCAGAAAAAGCACTACCCAAAAAAGCCATTTCTATATTTTCTGTGCCTCTTATGTGAGCATTTTGCTTAGCTATTGAGCTACAAAATAGGGCAAAATAGTCTTCAATGCAAATATATTTCCGTTCGACGCAAGGAAGTTCTAATGACCAATTTTCATAATTTCAACACAGCAAGAAATGGTAATATTCCAAAGCAAAAACGTCTCATAGTGAAGGCGATGTTGACTGAAGTATATACAATTAACAGCTAGATTTCAAAGAAAGTGCATCAAAATTAATCGATCAACTTTTTTTTAATTTTCGAAATATTTTGTTTAATTTCTTCTGCTCAATCACACGTAAAAAGGCAAATAATTCGGCTAGGTATCAACTGAGAGAATGTGGTATTTGTCAACAAAGTACTACTTTTCAAGAATGCAATACACGCTTCTCGAACGAGTTTTGAAAGAGAACATCAATTCATTTTAATTTTAAATCATAACAACCGCTATACCATACAAAGAGTAAAGCAGCAAAACCAGGGAAAGAGCAGGAAAAGAAGATCTCGGTAATCATGATACAGATTTTACCATTTGTTTGTTATTCACTCCATAAGGGTCACTAATTTCATTTGATACTTTATTATTTGCTTGGCTCCCTTAACTTCTCGGTCGTAAATGTTGTATTCAATGAAGTGTCAAATCAATTGAACTAACATCTAATGGGATTTGAAAAGTCATCGATGTATCCAAACTTTTATCTCACGATCATATCAATTCCTTTCAAACCATTGTACATACATATATAAGTGAATATCATTTTTGAATTCGGAATATTGTACAATTAGAAAAAATAAGTTTGGCCAATACCATTCATCATATTTTATGGTTTAAATTATACATTGATTTAAGCAATAGATGCTGTTAGAATAAATACAAATACAATATCATACATCTCAGATAAAATAATTTCAAGTATTTTTATAGAAACCTAAACGGCTCATGTTTAAGTTCAAAAAGATAGAAAGAAACTACGTGTAAAGGGAAAGACACAAAATTAATTTTAAGAATCAATGCTCGTTTAACTCTTGAAACTAATTTTTATTCCTCTCCATCTAGCTTTCGTTTTCAAATACAAAGTAAATACTCAAATATAAAATTATTCACAAGACGCCTTAAAACATTACGTAAAACAGTTGTTGCTCACTTTTACTTTTGTTCTACTTACATACAAGCCACGGCTTGGAACTTGTTTTTATAATAAAATCTTCATGCATGCTCTTCAACAAAAAGAAACTTCACAAAATTCAACATAGGATAGATGTCATGATTCAACCATCTTTTGATTCATTCTTCATCACGTGTAGAGTAATTTGTAATTCCCTCTTGAGAATTATGTAATGAATCCTCGAAAAATGTCCTTAAAATTTCGCTTTAGAAACGTAAACGAAACTATCTTTAAAGTAATTGAGTCCAGTGCTTGCGTGATTTTCATAAAAATAAATGCAGTCTTTAATCTCAACACAACATTTTATCAAATATCAAATACTATTGATTGCATCAAAGCTTTACCATCGAAGATTTACACTCCTCTACATGTACTCGTATACAACATTCACAATCCTACGCAATCAAATAATGGAAACTCAAAGAAATGTAAATAAAAAATTGCTACAAAACTCCAATGTAAGTATCGTTATTTACCTCCCAAAAGAAACTAAATATACTAACGCCCAGTATTCGGAATCCCTTCATTTCATTTTTCAAGAGAAAGTAAGTGTTATCTATTTATGTCCTTTCAAAATGCCTTCATAAAATGAATTATTACATGTTCATTCGTTAGTTCATGCCTCGAAATATCATATTCGGAGGAAAATCATTGTCTTTACTTTCCTCACTTTTCGCCCACATTTTCTTCCTTTGATGAGGATATGTATATCAAAGGTGCAAAAAAAAAGAAAGATGAAAGTTATATCCTAATCTAAGTTAAACGTTATGTCTTGGATTTTTACTAAATACAAAAATTATGAAACAATAATTGCAATTCAGCACAAAGTGATTGTATTGTTTGTAAAATACGCTTGCAAATAAATATCTGATAACGACGTTAAAGCATTTGCAAAAATATCATTTTTATGTGAAAAGCGGATTCATTCATGCAAAGCGCGAAATAAATTGGAAACGCAAGATATGCAAGAAAAATATAAATAAAAAAATAGAAAGAAATATTATAAATTTATTATGAAGCAAAAATGCAAATATCATATTTATTGTTACTAAGTGAGATACCGAAAACTGAAAAAATACAATTTTTAATAAAAAATAAATTAAAAGCATTTTGGCGAATTTTCTTTGTTTACAAATGTAAGAGTTAAATAAAAATTCTTCCTTCAAACGGAAGCCTACATAATTCAGACTCGTGTAAGAAGTGGAAATCTTCAAAAGACCAACCCCAGGGTTAGTGTGCCCTGGGAATGTGAGATTTTCACAAATAAAACCAACACTCGCTAAGCTATAGCTAAGGTTTTCTCTATCCAGCATTTTCTTTTTCATATGTCCAGTTCATCTTTGTAGCGTCAGCCGTTGGCTGGCTTGGTTAGCTTTAGCGCGGAACTGGCCTTAGTGCTTTGACAATTTGCTCTTTATGAAAAGAAATCGTTCGGTTTAACTTTTATTAGCCGTCTCGACTGACTAATGATATCTGTCAATTCCCCAGCTTCGTTATTCTTATAGGGACAGCCAACTGTGTTTAGTTGCATCTAATATGTTCTTGGGATGTTTGAAGCGATCAAATTATTTGAAATAATTAGACGTTTTTTTTGCTTTTCGCTAGTATTTTTATTTTTATTCGGGTATACCGATGCTTCAGGAACCACTGGTTCCCATCTTCATTGCTACTCATCACGATTTGTTTCCAGATGTGTAGCACTGAAATGGTTACCGAAATATCGGTATATGCGAATGAAAATAAAAATACTAGTGAAAAGCAAAAACCGCTTAGTTGCTCCTTGATGACTTCCCTAACCATCTGTATTCGCAGATCGCTCTGTAGATGTTAATTTTAAATGTGGTCTGCTATGCTTGTAAGCACTCTGTTGTGACAAGTTTGAACACGTTTCATGTTATTCTCTCCTCCTCCCCAAAGCTGTACTTCGTACGTTTATATGGGCTTCAAAATTGTAATTACCATCTCGATTTGGGATGATCAAAAGACTATACTGTGCCAGAGTCGACCAGAAGAGAGGAGCTATTCCAAAAACCCGCAAAGACAGCGAAATTAACAGTGAAAATCTTGGGGCAAATACTAAAGCTCTACTGAAGTGCTCGCATCTTTGCTATTTAGGCTCG
The DNA here is from genome assembly GCF_905115235.1 of Hermetia illucens. Lineage (NCBI taxonomy): Eukaryota > Metazoa > Arthropoda > Insecta > Diptera > Stratiomyidae > Hermetia > Hermetia illucens. The sequence goes on along the minus strand of NC_051849.1, from coordinate 89,431,092 downwards.
AAAACACTTCAATACCTTACGTGTCATTTTACAAAACTTCACACGTCACCGGTCGGGAGAGAAGATTCACGATGGATCGTATCCTAAATCGATGCCTCTCCTGACTTAGATGTCCATGAAGTGCGGCCTTTGCAGTTCCTACCCCGCTTTGGCATCCTCCAGCAACAATATTGGAGGTAAGGATAGGAAAGGTAAGAGGGAGGAGAAAGTCCTAAAATCAAAAGTTTACATCAGATTCTTATCTATAATCCAATCGAAAATAAGAAAAAACAAATATAATATAAAAGAAATCAAAAGCAAATTGAAGTTTTCAGAACGTCATAAAATAGTAAAATGATCCAAAAAGAAATGAGGAAAAAATGAATGTAATAAAAATAAGAGACATAAAAACAAAAATGGGAAATTCGTTGGCGTGACTCACTAAGGGAGGACCTTGCTAACGTAACTCAAAACAGCTCTGGCAATACTAGCAGACGGGTTTACCGGAACTATGCCCGTAGTTGAAATTCTGGACACATAACATACACTTTTTGTCGTACGTTGTAGTTTGCATCAGTGCCCCTCCCGGCATGTTCAAGATGGAACGTACGCAAGGAACCAGCCAAGTTCATTCAGGTCACTCAATGAATCCCAACAGAGCGTCCAAGCAGTACAGTTTTCGGTAACAGAAGTAAAAGAATATTGCGGTAGAATTTTAGGATCACCTGCTTAGCATGCTGAATATATTACCGACGAAGGCACCCGCCGTACCAATACGCCTGGCATGAATTTTGCGAATGTTACCGAAGAGGGGGTTTGACTAGCAAATAAACAGATCAAAGAACTGGAGGGTTCCATGGATGCAGAGTTTCCGGTACAAAAAGTTACAGTATACACAGCCGTAACCCGAAGGACACACCGCACCTTGAACCAATAACATTCTGCCCCGCCTTTCTGCCGAATCAGATTAAAGGGTTGCAAAGAGCAACTCATTATCAACTCGGTAATTGTAGGACAGGCAACTAGAGGCTAAAGAAATCTCGTTAATTATTATATCGACCATGCCAAGGCTTTTGACAGTTTCCCGCACACCTGGTTAATCGATATCCTACACCACATTAATCCCAAACTAATGAAGTCTTCGGCGTCAGTCATGAAAGGGTGGCAACCCTTATCAGTACATTCATCAGTGCATGCCTTAGAGCCCGTGTACGGAGAGGCAGCTGCCAGGAGGATTCATTGAGTCCCTTTTAATTTTATATGACACTAAACTTCCTTTCGTAGCTACTGATTGTTGCTAGAGGACATGGTTTTGCAATCAAATATTGACTACGTGCTAAGCGCGAGTTGACACACATGAGCACTTAGATGACACCAAGTGGTACGCTAGTGAGCATCTATTATAGAAGTCCGTTGCGAATAGTACACGTGTTCAGCCGTGGTATTCGAATAGAATTTGCATTAGACAAAAGTGAAATTTAAGCCCTCCGCAAAGGTCATCACGATCCGCATGCCAAATATAGCACCGGTGACCTTCACACCCAAACTATGATTGAGACAGACTTCTACATATATCTGGGATATCTGCAAGGAATCCATGCTCGAGTGATGAACTGAAGATGCCCTGCTGTCCGATTTCCTGTGACGTGTAAAGTTGGAACTGAAATCGCATCTCTCGGGGAGGATTAAACTAAGCACACTGAACATATTCGTTATCCCTTCACTAACATATGTATTCGGAATATTGCCAATCAATGGAAGTCAAAGGCAATGCAGCTAGAAATCTCTCCGATGTCCCCCAAGAATGGTTTACCCAGTGTGTGCAGCCTGACTCCAGCTAGAGCTGGGCAATCGCAGAGAAAGTGCATGAGCGTTTCCCTTCTTTCTCCGCAGCTTCGGCAAGGAGAATTGTAGGGTATGCCACGGCTGCTAGGTAGTGCGAGTAGACTCCGCCCTTAACAGCCGCTGCCAAGAGCAGAGCCTCGCCTGACCCGTCCGTCAACCCGCTCATTCCCCTCTATGTTCCTTTCCCGGTAAACCAGACGATAGTGACCTTGAACATGCCGCCCAGACAGATTAGCGTGTCTCTGCACTTCCCCACCAGCCTGGGGGATGTTGTCGCTGAGTGCAAAGCCTTGATGGCCCCTTGGCTGGCAGTCTGAATGGCTATGTTACGTTTGGGCTCGTATTTCGCTCCAGCTATCGACAGTGTGTATTCGAGAAAACCCCCGCGCCGACTCCACATTTACTATCTTGGATCCATTGGTAAAGAATATTGAGTCATAACCTTGCAATATGCCGCTGATCTTCCACTTTGCCCTGGTTGGAAAGTCCACAACAAAGTTTCTCATGAAGTTCAGCTTGCGTGTGGCATAGCCTGTGAGGAATGCCTAGATTTCCCGAGGTACTTCGTGTAGAATGTTACTGTGGCCGTAGGACTTTGCTGCCCAGCTCATGTTGTCTGACGGAACTGCGTGGTGCAACGTACTTAATGTGGAGGTCTAGGGGGAGGAGATGCAGAAGTAGATTGAGAGCATCTGCCGAGCAGGACTACAGAACTCCAGTAGCACCTACACACTCGGTTCTTTGAATCCTAGTAAGCTTCATCCTGTTGTATTTTTTGCTCAAAGCATACAATAGAGCCGTACGTTAGGATCGGACGCACTACAGCGATGTACATCCTGAGAACCATCCTTGGCCAACAAAGTTGTAGAAGGTCAAAATTTCTCATTTCAGGTAAATTTATTGCATCCAAAAGCGTGTATGACGTCATCATCATATAAAGTGAATTTATATGACCGGCGGGATCCATGGGGCTTTTTAGTTTTCCTCTTTTTGGCTTTGTTTAATTATTCGCATATTAGTATCAATTACTTATGGTAATGTGTATGTATACGAGTATGAATGCACTAATAAAGATTGTAGGTAGTAACGAGACAAGTGTGTAACTGGTTACCAGCGGTTTTTAATCTACGTATTAACATATATGTATGCTTTTGTGCACGAAGTAAAGTGGGAAAACGTGAAGATGAGTTACATCAAATTATTATAGATTCGCACATATATATGTATGCATCGTCACTCTGTAATAAACAATGTTGGTTTATTTAGGATGAGCACTGTAATTATGTCGTTGATTATCTTAAAGTTTGGCAAAATATGAACGAATATTTTGTATTCTTAACTATGTATCAGGCATAGAGAGTTTGTCACGTAAGATGAACACACAACCTTTATAACCGAAGCGCCCAGCACCCGCTATCCCGACTCGTTCTTTTATAAATCAAAGAAGATAACCCTTGATTTCTTGCATACAAGGTCGCCTTAAATTACAATTACACGACAATAAAGAAATCAAAAACATGTAATCATGATTATACACCCTCCCGCAGAACTCTAGGATTGATTTGGTTGGATAAATAAACTTCTTCTTATACTTCTTTGTTATTTTTACTTGATGTCACGGTTTCCATTAACGGTAAGAAATAATAGATGTAAAATCTATTTAATTTCCGATAGTTCCAAATCTCAGAGTGATTATTTTTAGCTACTTTAAAAACATAAAAGCGTTTGCGAAACCCTAATGGAAATGCTTCACTCATTGCAGATCATCAACTATAAAACATTGTTAGATAGTTTAGTTGTATTATATATATTTCATATATGTTTTTGCATGCTGTGTTGTTACTTTTAAATAACTTTAATACAAACTAGTTACCACACTGAAACTATTTTATTTTTTTGTTAATTTATTTTTCAGATGTAAATATACATATATAATGTAATATATACATATATAATACATTTAAATGTAAAAATGTATTTATATGTGCATATAATTCATAGTTATGCTTGCCCTAATTCTCAACCCCCACCACGCCACTATTTATCATATATATTCGGGAAATACTGAATTCTAATGAATTGAGTCTTTTTTTGTTTTTCGAAAAACATCCAATTTCTTGCATGCCAATATAATATGTATTGTTATCCCTCCCCTACATCAGTCTACACAAAAGTCAGTTCGCATTAACACAAGAGTTTTTTAGCATATCTCTCACAAAAAAAATATAAATTTATTTCCACGGACAACCAAAAGCCAGCAGCATCCACTCTCACATCAGCAAGGTTTCTTCAAAAGAGCCGCCAACTGCAACAACAATTTCTCAGCACCAATGATCCACTGGTTGATTCACAGGTACGACCTTTCTAAGTATATGAAATACCGGTGGTTTGATGTAAAATACATAAATTCGAATCGGGCCTACCCCAAGGCCTCCATAGTATACACATATAAATACATACATATGTCTGTCTCAAGTAATTGATATTGATATACTAATGGTTAAAAAAACCAAAAGAAGTGCTTTCCTGTAACCCCCTATTCACATGACCTCACTCTGTTTTGATATTGATGAATTAATATATTATAATGACGTCATACATGCTTTCGAATGCACGAAATTCACATAGAATGCAAAAGTTTCACCCTTTACAACTTTGTTGTAATGCTTGGATTTCTTTCAAACTTCTCAAATTGATGCCTAATGTTATCCCTTATACCACTGCTAAATTCTTGCACTTCGAAGATGAACGTAAAGGGGATTTCCAGGTAAATTTCCAAAATATGTTAATATACTATTATTAACTTTATTTGTGTAGAATCGGAACGGGATGTATTTTGAGGACGAGATTTCGTTCAGATACAACACTGTGATTTTTTCAGATTTTCGGTTAGATAGATTCTGAGAACAAGACCTGTTATTCTTTTCAAGGGTCATATCTTGAGCCCTCACTCCCCTACATTTCACCCGGAATCAAAAAAATCATGAGTTTCGAAAACTGCTAATTGAGCCTTTTCATTTGATATCCCACAAGACCATATTGTGTGAAAAAAAATTTGCACCTCGCTTTCCCATGTATTGGAAGCCTCCCTTAGCTGTATGGAAAGGGATTGACAGACCGCACGTTCTCACCAAATTTCGTGACAATCGGTCAAGTGGTTTCCGAATCGAATAAATCGGGATGATTCTAATAAGGTTTTGTTTCACACAAAACCTTAAAAAGATACTGTTAGCACGACAATGTGGATTTCTAATTAATTAATTTTTAAAGTTTTCTGCAAAAAAATTTATTCAAATCGGTTTACTATCTGTCTGTGTGTCTTTTTTTGGTGAGAGATGGATAAGACAGTATGTAGGTTTCTCACGCAGTAAGACCATCCGCCTTTTTTCTCCATCCTTCTTCTCCGCGAAACCGCCGCAAAGCGTTAATTTACGAGAAAGAACGCGCTTTAAGCAACGAAACCTTCCTCTTTCCCCGCGTGTCGCCTTGCCAAGATCCTTGTTACGCATTTCACTGCTCATCAAATGTTCTGTGTGCATACGCCAACCTTTATAGAGTTTTCAAGACCCCTGTCTGAACAAAATCGCGGACGAAATTTTATGCTCTGGATCTTCAGGTTGCAATCATACCCAAAAGAAAAATCGCTCAAAATCAATTGGCAAGAATTGTGCCAGGTGCTAGGTAATTTCGTTGAAGACCCCACTCTTAATACTCAATACATAGCTCCTGACATTTTCCCAGTGATTCCCGGTATTCCGCACCTTTTTCAGATAAATTCATCTTTCTTCTCTCGTACACACTGTCCACGTCACTTTGCACAATTACCATCGGGGCCGTTCCTCCAATAACACAAACTGTTCCACCTAAGATCCTCCTGAAGACACTGCACTCTCCTAGTGCTACTTAACGCTGACTCTCACCAAGTAGAATTTAGTTCTAGGCCGACCACAAGTAATCTACGGCTGCATCTCAGGCCTTCAATGTCTAGCATCATATGTGCTAGCGTTACACTGATATTTGCCGCTTTCTCAAGACATAGTCCGCATCTCCCCTAAAATGATCTTCGTGTCAGCCAACCAACCGTATCCGTATTAAATCAAAGTGCCCTTTCTGATATACAGTTTTGAATAGTTTACTTAAGTAACATAGGACACCTGGCTGAGCTTTTTACCCATCGCCCGTTGGCTGACCTGACATCTAACAGTAGCATCATTTATTTTAGGGCATTAAGTCTATAACCAGCTTTAAAACGATATCTATGACCGATAAACCATCCTTATGATTAATGATCTGTCCGTCAACTACATGCAATTTTCTCGAAAACAATTAAACCTATTCAGATGAAATTTGGTGGCCAGATTTAATCTGAAAAATTCCACGCCTTCAGTAAAAGGTTTGATTTGATTTCGAGTTTCTTTTAAAGGGAATTCCCTGTACTAGTAAAGAAAATGCTCAAAATTTGTTTTCTTCTAATTTAAGGTGCGGACTATCAAACAGAACTATCGAGGGGTATTTTATGAAAGAAGAAGAAAAGGAAATAAAACAGAACTCATTTTCAGTCACTACCCAACCGAGACTTCTGAAAACATTAGGTAAATCATAAATCAATATAAAATGTAGGCCTCAAAATATAAAATTTAAGCCTTAAAATACACAAAAGCATGGTAACCTATCTTAATGTATCCCAGAAAGATTCGAAAATATTATACTCGTAAAATACTGTTATTAATTTTATTCTATCATGTAAGACAGGAAGCCAGACAGAAAAGGAATTTTAACACGAAAATGTTTCCTTACCGGTGTGTTGCCGTCTACGCAAAGTATGCTTGCATTTAATCTCACTGTCTCTCAACAGATCTACACCAATATCCCTAACAAACCAATTGTGTGAAATAAAATATAAAACAAGTCGGGAGACCGTAAGCTGGACGCTTCAGGCATAGGAGGTCTTGTGTTTCTCTATATGAGGAAGTTGGAGTGCATCACAGCTGCACTTGCATACTAATATAAAATTCAACTGCATCAGCAGCTACTTAGGCAAATAATTTGCTCTGCAAACTACTCTATCGATTATAGCTAATTGCATACGCTTCACACAACGAGCTCTACATTATTAGCAAATATGAAGAAGTTGCATGTAAAGGGACATACAGACCAAATTCGGTGACAATTCGTTGAGCTGTTTCCGAGTAAATCCGGGGTGGCAGACAGACAGACGGACAGACGGAAAAACAGACATTGAATCGATTTTAATAAGGTTTTGAATACATTTCGCCTTCTTACTCGCGCATTTTACAATCCACGGCAAAACTAATATCAGATCAGATCAGATCAGATATTGACCTTATAGACTTTCCGAGCTGGATAAGTCAAATACATACGGATTAAGTGACCCGCCCACCGCAACCTATTGAGCCGGATTCTATCCACAACCTAACGGTCATGGTATCGCTCATTGATTTCGTCGTTATGTAAGCTACAGAATCGTCCATCCTCATTCACGGGGCCAAAAATTCTTCGGAGGATTCTTGTCTCGAACACGACCAAGAGTTCGCAATTCTTTTTGGAAAGAACCGAAGTCTCCGAGGAATACATGAGGACTGGCAAGATCATTGTCTTGTACAGTAAGAGCTTTGACCCTATGGTGAGACGTTTCGAGCGGAACAGTTTTTGTAAGTTTAAATAGGCTCTGCTGGCTGACAACAACCGTGCGGGGATTTCATCATCGTAGCTGTTATCGATTGTGATTTTCGACCCTAGATAGGAGAAATTATTAACGGTCTCAATGTTGTAGTTTCCTATCTTTATTCTTCCCGTTTGACCAGTGCGATTTGATGTTGTTGGTTGATTGCCACCATATACTTTGATGTGCAGCCCAAGATCTCGCGCCGCCTGTACCGCCGTTTGTACGTCTCGGTTCGTTCTTCCCTTAGGCCAGTAGTTGGGTGGATTTAAAGAGGATCATACTCCTCGCATCTACCTCAGCATAACGGATCACTTTCTCCAGCGCCAGGTTAAAGAGGACGCATGATAGGGTATCTCCTTGATGTCAGGGTCTGACTAGTCAGTCTTATCAATTTCGTCGGGATACCGAATTCTCTCGTGGCCGTTTACAGTTTTATCCTGGCTTTGCTGGCATAGGCGGCTGTAAAGTCAATGAACAGATGGTGCAACTTGTGTCCATATTCCAACAGTTCTTCCATCGCTTGCCGCAGAGGGAAAATCTGATCTGTTGTTGATTTGCCAGGAGCCTCTTTGGTATGGGCCAATGACGTTCTGAGGGTATGGGGCTATCCGGCCTAGCAAGATAAGGGTGAATATCTTATAGATGGTACTCAGCAATGTGATTCCTCTATAATTGCTGCACTGTGTGATATTTCCCTTTTTATCTAGGACACAGATAATGCCTCTTTGCCAGTCGTCAGGCATTGATTCGCTGTCCCACACTTTGAGCACAGGTTGATGAACCACTCGGTTTAATTGGTCGTCTCCATATTTAACCAATTCGGCTGTAATTCCATCGGCTCCTGGCGACTTATGATTTTTCAGCCGATGCATTGCACCACCATACTGGGTGGTGGCAGTATTTGTTCGTCGTCTTCAGTTGACGGGACCTCAAACTCGCCAACATATTGGTTGCTCAGTAGCTTATAAAAGTACTCAATCCATCCCTCCAATATGCTCATTCTGTTGGAAATCAGATTTCCCTCTTTGTCTCGGTAGGATGAACATCGAGGTGTATAAGGCTTCATCCTGCTTACTTGTTGGTAAAACTTCCGCGCCTGGTACGGTTGCTCCCTGCACTTTTCTAGTTCACAGACTTGTTGGTTCTCCCAGGCTTCCTTTTTTCATCTGTGAAGTTGCTTCTCCGCTCGACGGAGTTCCTGGTAAGTCTCCGCGCGTGCCCGCGTCCTTTGAGACTGCAACATTACTCGGTATGCAGCATTCTTCCGTTCCGTTGCTAGCTTACATTCACCGTCAAAACAGCCGTTCCGACTGTTTTTACGGCTGGGGCCAAGTATGGCCGTATTTATGATAACATTCTGCAGGTGATTGTGAAGATCATTTGTTGATGCTTCTCCAGGATCTCTTTTGACTGCGGTTATTCCGGCATCCATTTCCCCATTATAGATGTTGCGGAAGGCTGTGTTGTGGATGGCTTCAGTGTTAACTCTAACCTAATTGTCAGAGAGGATTCTGGGTGGTGTTCTTCTTCGAGCTCGGAGCACCATTCCAACGAAATAGTGATCCGAGTCTATATTGACATTCATCATGGCTGAGAGGTGGCAGCGTTCGATCAACATGTGGTCAATTTGTTTGAAAGTGGTATGGTCTGGGGTGGCCCACGTATGTCTGTGGACCGCTTTCTGCGCAAACCAGGTGCTTCCACCAACCATTTCGTGTGCTAATTGAATAATCCGCAGTCCTATATCATTTGCATTTTGATGTAAGCTATGGGAGCCAACGTATCGCCTGAATACCGGCTCCGTCCCTACTTGGCTGCTAAAATCCCCAAGTATGATTTTGCTATCATTTCTGGAACAGGCTTCGAGGATTTGTTCTACTGCCTCGTAAAAAGCACGAACCCACGTTTCGCCCTGCGACCTATCCTACCCTTTGACCACCACTACTTACTTACTTACTTACTTTGATGTATCACTCACTGTATGCGTGGGATATCATAGTTCCCATATGTCCACCAAATTTCGTTCGGATCGCTTTAGCGGTTTTATGCGCGTGGCAGACAGACTGTGATTCGATTTTATTAAGGTTTTGTTTTACTTATAAGGTCGGAAATAGGAAGCTCAGTGCTCCAGCTATGAAAGGTTTTGTTTGTTTCTTGTGTAAGTACATTTGAGAGCAGAATTATTCCATTTCTGTGTAGCCCGTAATGTAATGTTGATATTTAGTATTTTGGGTTGCATCAATTTTCCAAAACTATAGTCACATAATGTAGTTTCTGAGAATGGGTCCGTTAAAGAAATCATCATTTTCGACCCCCGCATTCCTCGCCCCTCCAACAAATGTCAAAACTAAGACCGACTTCGAAAAGTACTAATCGAGATCTTTCATTTGATTCCCAGCATGGCTATATTCGACGAGAAAAATGTTACACCCCCTCTTGCATCTATGGGAAACCCCATAGACTCGACATAGAAAAATGTAACTTACTGTATGTGTGGGCGATCCAATTTTCACACCAAATTTCGTGTCAATCGGTACAGTCGTTTCTGAAAAAACGCGTTTGACAGTCAAACAGACATTGCACCGTTTTTTATAAGGTTTTGCTTTATAAACAATTGGGGGAAAGGAATTGAAATGTACTTTTTATATAATAATCGAGCCAACCAAAAGAATGAGGGGGATCGCCTGTAAGAAATGTGGAAGCTGCAGGTTCATTGGTCCTAACTCGTAATTGAAAAAGTCGGGGCTTTTGCGACTTCTTTAATGCAAACGATAATGTATGAACGTCTATGCTTGGTGAGATAATTTGTAAAACTTTCAAAATTCATACTATAGTCCAAGTCTGACTTAGAATAAGAATTATTTCTGCTACTTTCTGCGCTTAAAATTTCTAGTCTGAAAATATATTCAGTATGAAAGAATTTAGACTATTTTGAGGATTACGTGATACCTACCACGTTTCAATAAAATATGAAGCATCATTAGATCTGATGCCTTTCAAATTCACTTTGAATAGGAATATATGTAATCTAACCCAGCACGAACTAACCTTTTCAATGGATTCTACTCTTAGCGATCTCACATTTGGCCAGTTTTCATATGTAGTTCTAAAAATAAAATAGGAGAATCAAATGCAATATACACGCCCTTGGTTTTAACAGTCCTCCCCAACGAACTTCTAACTCATGCTTATCACGAAAGGCATGCCTCCATTGAAACGTTTCAACTTACCTCCGGGTCGATTTCTTGTATTTCGCGAAACTTATTCCGCAAAAGCTGTTTCTACTGAACATAGGAGTAACATATGTCATTGCTAAACCAGCTTCTTAGGGTCGATATGAGGTAATTGTTTAAGGGTTGCCGCAAGCAACCGCGAAGCTGAATTCAACCCCATGTTAGAAACGAACATTTAACGTCTTTCTTCGCGATTTTACACGTTAGCCTCCCGTTTTACCCCCAATCACAATTTCAAAACAATTGCGAACAGCCCGCAAACAACCCTATTAGCGATACCAGTTGCGATTTATATTTCAGTTAGAAATCGTGAACGGAAAAGACATAACGGCGACTAGAGAAGCTTTGAATGGCAGCAAAAGGGCGCAAAAATAGCTCTTTTGATGTGCGGTAATTGGATTGAGCGGAATATAGTGTGGAGTTTAAATTATATTTTTATCCTATGTAATATTATATTTTGTGTTTTAGATAAGTATGCCTTTTCCAAAAACGTGAATATGAGAAATGTGTTCGGTGCACTTTGTTTTAGAGTTAAGCAGGTTCTTACTACTCTCATTTAAAGTTGGTGAAAACACAATTATGAAAAATATTCGTGACTAACAATTTAAAAAGGTGTTTAATTAATTGAACCGTAAAAGAGGATACTATAATTCGCCTCCAGTTCACCTGGAATATATGAATGCCCTACAAATGAATTTCTATTTTCATCAATGAAATATCAACACAGCATACAACAAAACTTTTCAATTACTCGCTATCGACAACCATAATTCAAATGACTCCGGTGAATCAAGTATAAACTTATGAATTCCTAAAATTGCAGTGAAATTTAGTGACACATAGCATGATAACTGACAGAATTGTAGTTTTCAAAGCAGATAGAATTATGTTCCATCGCAAATTTATTTTCAAGTTAGTTTAATACATTATAGTGGAATTTGATATTTAAAAGAAAGTAGCATGAAAGCAACTATAACTATAAGGTAAGTATTTTCCAACTAGAAACTCAAGGTTAACTAAAAGAGTGAAAAAGAGTTAGCAAAAAACGAGTTTTACTTTATAAGTTAAGAAAAAATCGTTTTCATTACAAATCGGCCTACCAAGCAGTATTCTCAGTGAAAATCAGCAATAGTCTAAGAACTGATTCACTATCTGGCTCAAATTTTGGAAATAAATATGTGGTCAATTAACTGTCCTGCAAGATTTAAATTAAGATAAGCATACTTAAAGTAATGAATTTCGGTCAGTCAGGTCTGCTGGCACTTAGGTGCAGCTCCATTGCAGTTCTCATCGGCACGCAAAACCTTACATCTACCCTACAATTCAAGAAGACAAGGCATACATATAGAGGCCACATGCGTATGCGCTTTATACCAGGATGGGCAATACGACGTAACCAATACTGCGTCAAAAGATGGAAACAACCATCTCAAATACATGCACCACGATCGAGGGAGAAATATCTTCGACAAATTTCATGATCATTTGATGCGTCTTTCTACCTGTGATACTCCTGAGACGCAACCTATCCACCGTGCCCTAATATTTTATGGCCTATTTAATTTGAAGTATCCCTTTCCATATTAGAAGCCCACAGAAAATTAGAACTTGAATTCTATTTATTTCAAATCTTCAATTAAAAACCATTATCGCGATAGCCCGAAATTTATTCAAAGCCAAAATAAAAAAATTGTAATATTGTTAATCTAAAATGATAGGATAAATCGCTCAAACAAAATATCTAAAAGCTAAAAGCTTTATATTCAAAAAGCCCACGGACCCTCTTCCCGCCCAACCGGACCGAGGGGCGACCAACCTAAGGATGGGCTGAAGGCAACATCCAAAGGCCCGCATCACAGCGATGATGCGTTTTAACGCAAAGTGTGTGCGACTATGCGAAAGTGTATTGCTACATCCCGATTGTCGCAAACACTTCAGCCAATGACGCGGAGGTCCTACACTACAGAGACATGGATCTTATATTGAAGACAGTGCGGATCAAGACTGAACCCCATTAGGTCAGATTGTTACCGGACAGGACTCTTCGGACTATAGCACAGGTTGCAAGGATAACTGCTTTTTGCATCTCCATGTATAGTCCAGCCCTAAGATCGAGCGTTTTCAGCGCTTTATGTAAGTTCTGCGGGACTAATCCCGTCGCTGAAATTATTACTGGGACTACTTGGATCTTTTGTAGTCTCCAAGTCTGCTTCATATCGTCTGCCAAGGGTCCGTAGTTCCGGATTTTTTCGTACTGTTTTTCAACAGTGTTCCGATCCAACGGTACGGCTACATCGATTATAAAGCACGCTCGTTCTTCCTTCAGAAGCAGAACTAGATCGGGTCTGTTATGATTAACACTGTGGTCGGTGGCAATAGTGTGGTCCCACAGTAGTTTGACCCGATCATTTTCCAAGATTCTCTGCGGAGTATGCTTATAGTAATGATGGTAGGTTGCCACTAAGTTATACTTCAACGTAAGGTTTTGATGGAGAATCTTGCAGACGGAGTTATGACGATTGGTGTACTCGGTACCGCTCAACATCCTGCACGCAGATGTTATGTGCTGGATGGTCTCCTCTTCACAGTTGCATAACCTACAACTGGAGTTGGTGATTCAGGAGTCGTGAAGAATGTACCGTTTATAATTTTTTGTTGGGAGCGAAGCATCCTGAATTGAAGTTAGGAATGCTTCGGTCTCATAGAAAAGTACACCATTTGTCAACCATTTGTTGGAGGCTTCGATGTCAATGCCTGACAACAACAAATTTTTTATATGACCTCCGTGAATGGGTTTTTCTTTCCACATGTCGATCTTCTGTTGGACTGAAGTAACATTCGACATGGGATCCCATTCTCTACTTCTCAAGTTCAAAGGAGATAATTTATTATCTGCCATGACGGTAGCCTGATGTATTTGGCTAGAGGATTGTTTCTCATAGAAAAACTCACGAAGAGAATGCACTTGATTGTAGTGCATCGTTTTTAAATCAAGTACCCCCCTTCCTCCCTGATGACGTGGGATAGTGATCCTCAATTTTTCGGCAGCTCTATTGTGCATGTTGTTGTTTGCAAGAACTACCCTTACCCGTCTATTGACAGATTCTAAATCAGTATTACTCCACTGTATCACACCGAAAGTGTATAGAAGGACGGGAATGGCAAAGGTGTTGATTGCCATGATTTTATTTTTCCCGTACAGCTCAGTTTTAAGGACAAGATCCAGACGCCGCTCAAATTCCCCCAGCAACTTAGATTTAATTATTGCCACAGCAGGTGTTGTTGCTTGCAATATGCCGAGGTATTTGTAGACGTCGTCCGAATCCATGCTCTCAATTCGGATGTTATTTTGGCTGCATCCTTCGTTGTCGGTGTGTTTTCCCCGAACAATTGTTTTTATGCGACATTTCTCCAAATCCAACTGCATGCCGATATCCCTGCTGAACTGGATGGTGATATCCAGCAAGGAGCGAAGTTGGTTCTCGTCTTTGGCATACAATTTGATGTCGTCAATGTACATTAAATGGCTTAATCTACATTTCGACAATATGCCATGCTTGACTTGGAACCCGTATTTGCTTTCATGCAAAAGATGGGATAGCGGATTCAAAGCCAAACAAAACCACAGTGGGCTTAGAGAGTCGCCTTGGAAAATGCCACGCCTGATTGGTATCTCTCCTGATGTTTGCGAAGATACCGATAGCTTCGTGCTCCAATTCTTCATTACTGTTCTCAGTAGAAGAACAACATTCGGGTTGATTTTATACAAACGTAACACTTGTAGTAACCACAAATGTGATATGGAGTCAAAGGCTGATTTATAATCGATGTATGCTATCGAGATGTTTCGTTTTTGGTGGACAGCCTGCTTTACAGCTACCGTATCGATTATAAGCTGTTCTTTGCAGCCTCGGGAGCCTTTTGCGCATCCTTTTTGCTCCTCAGCTATCAATTTATGAACATCAAGATGTTTTGAGATGTTCGCGCACAGAACTGAAGTGAAGACCATGTAGATGGTAGGAAGACAAGTAATTGGTCGACATTTTGAAGGGCAAGAGACACCCTGTTCCTTGGGGATGAGGAAAGTTATCCCCTTGGTGAAAAATGGTGGAACTAAATCAGGATCGGAAATCATCTGATTAAATTGATTTGCCAATATCCTGTGAGTGCTCTTGAACCGCTTCAGCCAGAAGTTGTGAATCTTGTCAACTCCTGGCGCCTTCCAGTAACCTGCCTTGTCAAGGACTGCTTTAACGTCGACTTCAGTTACGTCAGGCATGGTCATTTCGGGGAGGGCCTCGCATGAACGCATAAGGTGTGGGAGCCACGCTGCTTCTAAATTGCAACGACTGGATTCGCTCCAAACACTTCTCCAGAAGTCTTCTGCCTGATCCAGATTGAGGTTACTTTTCCTACCTGAGTTGATGAGATTTTTGTAGAATCCCCGTTGGTTCTGGAAGAACAAGGTGTTTTCTGTCCTTCGCTGAAAGCTTTTCTGATACCTACGGATGCGATTGGAGCATACCGCAAGTTTCTGCTTCAGCACCTCGAGGATTTCTTCGATTGGCATATCATTGGACAGATGGTAGTTTCCAATGATGTTCGCAACGCATCTGTGCACTCTTGGTGATGGATTTCCAAGGAGTGCTTGCGTCACACGACCAATTTCCTTTCTCAACTTTTCGACTCTTTTGTTGTTGTTGCCTAGTTGGTAAGGCAACTCGGTTGTTATTCACGATCACTCGGTACTGGTTGACGACGTTCTGTTCCGGAACATGACTTAGCTCCGGAAATCGGGTTATGAACGCGTCATGTAGTCGATGTCTGTACCCTGATGGATTCCGTTCCAAATCTGTGACACGGTAATAGGCGCGGACGATAAATTCGTTGAGTTGGTTCGTCCAAACCATACGACGCCTAGGTCTCCCGTCCCTGGTGGTTGACGGCATAACCACCAAAACATCCAAGGGCGAAGAGCCGCTCTGATGTTGTTGAACGACCCTTAACCGTGTTAGGTACTGTCTTCGTGTCCCTGGGGTCCCATTTAAAGAATTTAAACCAAAGTCCCCAATTTTATTCCCACGAGTAATGGGGAACGAGTCAGCCCTGCAACAGAGCTCCAATGTTGCAATGCCCCATGGTTACCTCCAAAGGTAGGGAAGGTATTTGGAGGGGAGCCGCTGAAATACAGTGTAACGTCACTGCAATTCATCCGATAGGCGCGTCGATCCCTTCACCCCGGATTACGGATTTGTTAAGGAGGTTTACTCCCCCTGAACGGGAAGAATCGGTAAGGGAGGACGAACACAAAGGGAAACGTTCTGCTTGTCCGCGGCTACTTATTTACAAGATTAACTTGCGATATTCGTACCTGACCCGGTGGGTCATGTCATTATCCGCAACCCATGACACGCGCCTGGTCGCATACAGCTCTGCGTTTGCAACTCAGGTGAGGATAAACCTGGTACGCCAGGAAAGCTTTATATATATATATATGTCTGTTGAGGTGGTGAATTCAGTTATTCAATCAAATCTTTTCTATCATACACTATTTTTAAGTAATCTTTGCATCATCATTTCTGACTTCTAATAGTAAAATTTAACCACGGAGTGGGGATATATAGTATAAAATGCCAACTGTTTTCAAATTAGAATGTTGCAAGCTACATGGGTTCAAGAATTTGTTGCTCTACACCCTTTTATATTAATTAAGGTTTCTTCTTATGAGATTGTTCTCCAATGAAATATCTAGCGGTGATCAGCACTCAAATTGGAATTCCGACAACCTCCCTCCCAATGCCAATACCCTAACATCTTCTTGGAAATACTGATGTTGTTCATTCTTACTGCATCTAAAATTCCCAAAGCAAAAGTTTCAGAGAGAATCTAAAAAGTACCCCAGCATAATTTCTTTCAGATTTTTCTTTTGGGTAGTTTCTGAGGTCTTTCACACCCCGCATTCCTCCCCTTTGCAATCAATGTCAAAACTAATATCTGTTTCCAAAAGTACTAATTAAAATTTTTCATTTGATACCCACATGGATATATTCGGTGAAAAAAAATGTTGCACCCCTCTTTTAGTTGGGACCCTGGTGAGGGTAGGACTCTCACCCCAGCAGTTCAACGTGGAACAATGTAATTCGCAGGATGACCGTTCTACGAAATTTAATGTCAAGAGGTGTATCCAATTCTGAGAAAAGTGCATGTGACTGAAAGGCAAACGGACGAAAGGGCAGCAAACCGATTTTAATTTGGGTTTGTTTCCCATAAAAACTTAAAAAGGTCATACATATCTAACCAGAACGGGAAACGGGAACCGGGATGTCTCAAATATAAAACGTTTTGTGTATTTCTTATATGAAGCGCTTTATTTTCTAGTGCTTTATTTGAATTTTTCCATCCATAACTTCTTTAAAAAAAGTAGGATTTCCACAAAATTTACAGTATCGCAAGAAAAATAAAAAAATAAAATGTGAAATATGAAAATAAATCAACTATGTTGTTAATTGGAAAAGACAAAAAATTAAAAAATAAAACCCCTTTCCATGGATTAAGCATTTCCAATAACATCCAAATTTGGCAGAATTGACAAAATTTCACCTAAATACTATTTGATCGAGAAGTTCCCATAATTTATACGAGATTAAATTATTAACCAGATTTGACTAAGGTCCTCATTCACAGCTGAGTCAGATCCGACATTTAGTCAGGTTACAACTCCCTTTACCACCACTGAGATTTAAATCGGGGTCTTTCGCAATGACAGCCTAGCTCACTAACCGTGTATGTTAATGATGACAACAATTTCCCGAGCGTCCAGTTTATCGTAAATATTTTTGTAATGGTCCGCTCGAGTGATAACGAGTGCTTTCTTTGCTTCCCGGTTGGCATTCTTATAAATTTGCCAACTAGCCAGTGTTTTATCGTCGAAAAATTTGTGGTAGAGTCATTTCTTTTCACGGACTTACATTTCAACATCGTCATTCCAAAGCCAAGTATTTCGGTTGATATACCTGGCTTGCCGACTCCTAGAGTTGTAGATCGTGTCTTTCATTTGCTCCCACGATTCTCCCATATTCGTAATAGTTGGTAATCGCATAAGTGAGATCATTTCTTCTTTCTTTTCACGTGATCGACACCATTTAATGCGCGGTGGGCAATTGCGTTCCTTACGCTGTTTTATCGGTGACATATATTAAGAGAATCATTACTAACCATGAATTACTGGGCAAACCCTCTAGAAACCTGCTCACGTGAAGTTGATTTATTAACCAATGTAATATTTGCCAAATGTATACACACATGACTTAATGGCATATAACATTACATAGTATAACATCACATTAAATTACATTATCAATTGTTAAATAAGCCTCGAAAGCGGAAGCTAAACGCGTCAGGTATGAAAGGTTTTGTGTATTGCTTACATAAGCATATTTGAATGGGAATTTGTCCCATTTGTACCTAACTCGTAATGTTTATACATTTAATCTGTCAGACCATTCATGATACTATGATACTGGCATTTAAAGTCTTAGAATGCAAGAAATTTTCACAAAAGTTGCAAATTTGACCTATTATACGTTGACTCTTTTAGTAGTATTACTATTTCCACCAAACTTGGTAGTATCATGCTCTACAGTATAGTCTTTATTAATGCATGATGATTCTACGATTAGGGTCGTCCCCAGTCAATTTCCAAAAAATATACTTCTAATGAATATGGTAACATACTATTATTAACTTTAATTAAACAGGTGTCGTAGTGCTAATCGAGACCTTTCATTTGAGACCCAAAAGACTATACTCAGCGAAAACTCAACATAAAACTATGTTACTCACTACATGTAATGGTATTCATAGTATAGTAGCCGAAAATCTGGTGCGACCTCCGAATTCTTTCAGTCAAGATCGATTTAGTGGAGCCTTTTCTGTTACAATAAAATTGGAGATTTTTGAAATAAATGAATGAAATAAAATATGAATTTATAATATATTATATCTAAAAAGCAACATCAGTATCTTCAATTTATAACATACCTATACCCAAATAAATTATAACATTGAAAGTATTGGAAAGCAAAAGCTGAACTTGGGGAGTCCAAGCGTATAAAGCATGCTTGCATAATAAAAATTAAAATATTCATATTTTGTGCCGGATTTCAAGAAACTAATTTTAATAATATCAATTCCAAGTGAATGCAGTAATAAAAACTTGTTTCTTTTTCGTTGGTGTGGGTATTTATTCTTGCAAACACCGATATTTCGGGAACCACTTGTTCCATTCATCAGTGCTAACAAGTTACCTACTTAAAAACTAAAGGTAGGTCAGTGGGAGAATCCGTCGAGTACTCCCCGCAACATCGAGCACGTATGCAGAATGGTGTACTTCTGCATGGTTTGAACCAGACTGTGCGAAAGTCCCAGGACATCAAGGGAAGCTGTGAGGGATTTAGGTACAATACCTGTAGCTGACAATATTATGGGAACTACAACCACCCGCTCGAGATGCCAAATTTCTTTGATTTCCCAAGCCAATGGCTCATAGTTCACCTTCGTCTCCACGTATTTCCGTTCAATGCTGCTATTATGGGGGATAGCAACATCAATAATATACGCGGAGCAACCCGTCTTGTCAACTAACTAACTAAGTGCAAAGGGTTTAGAGGAAACCCCAGCCATCCCCAGTGAGACACCAGTAATTGAAATTCTAAAGCAGAAACTTTCTGTCGTGTGCAGTTCGTAACCGGTATAGCGAAAGTCACTCCAGACGTGTTTAGAATGCAATGTACGCGAGGAGCCAGATCTTTCAACGAATCCCCACAGAGTGTCCAGACAGCACAGTTTTCGACAACAGAAGCAAAAGAATACTGGGGTGGACCTTGGGGGTTACTCGCCCAGCATGCTGAGTAGATTACTATCTAAGGCACCCGCCATGCCAATACGTCTAACATGAATTTTACGGACGTTACCGAAGAGAAAGTTCAAAAAGCCATTAACAACTCGAAGAATTGGAGGGGCCGTGGTCTGGATCGAGCGCATAATTTCTAGGTCGACCGGACGAATTTCCACCCTTCCTCATTGCGAGGATTACCTACCTTATCTCTAAGAAGGACACGGTGCAGGCACAACACCGTTTACTTGCTTCCCAAACCTCTACAAATTCATAACGTCCATTATTAATGGAAGAGTCAATGCGCACGTTGAGACCAGCAAGACTAATAAAATTTTTGGCGACAGTTGTACCACCTTATCAGTGCGTTCATTTGAGAGTGCTAATACCTCAGAGCCGCATCTTCCAGGGGAATTCGTTGAGTCCCCATGGTTTTTCATAGCACTGAACCCACTTTCATGGCTACTGAATGATGTTAGAGGGCATGGTTTCGCAATAAAATATGGCCTACGTGCCAAGTGTGAGCTGGCACACTTGATGAACTTAGATGACGAATGTCGCAAGTGTCGAATCCAAGCCACCCGCAAAAGTCATCACGAGCCGCATGCACATCCAACGTATGACTGATACAGACTTCTACATACACATACAGTATCTAGGAAGTCTTCAAGGAACCCATGCTCAAGTCGCTAATTTGAAGGATGCTCTGCTGTCCGAATTTCTCCGACGTGCAAAACTGATGCTGAAAAACGTCCAGCGGATACGGACAATAAATTCTGAATGTTTTCAAAAGGTTCCATACCCCAACTACAGAAATCTTCCGACGTATTCTGCCAAGTAATGCATACTCACAGACCGATCGCTGCTTTGATAATTTCAATCAATAAAACTGACTAGGTTGAAATATATCTCCTTCAACGTTCTTATGACTCTGAAATTTTAATTAAATTTAGTCCAATTTCTAAGCAAGTTAATATCTTAAAAAATTTTGTTTTCCAGCTAGTCTGAAATAAATAATTCAAAAAATTTCTAATTACATAAGTATCGCTATAGTTCGAACTAAAATTATTATTTTATATTGAAATATAACAGAATGCGTGCTCTTTTGTGAACTATTCAAAAAATTTCCTGTTTTAACTTATTTAGACAAAATTGTAAGTTAAGATTAATATTTTTTTATAATTCTACATACATACAAAATAGTTTTTACTGCATTGCAAAGGCCATTTTGCCGAAATCAACAACGCTAGGTAAACAAGTTTTTTTCTAGAAAAACTTAAGTAAAATGGACTTGTAATTGATCAGCAATATCAGACACCCACACAATTCCAGAATTATATTACCAAAATTACAGGGAAAATACGCAAAGTATGTGTATTTATTCTCGTAAAATTTCAGTCGGAATACCCGAAGCTCGCGCTTCAGGTATGAAATAGACGCTACCCGCAAACTTCATTAGCACGTTCATACACACATAAGTCGGTATGTAATAATCGATGTTGATAAATGACTGAAAAACTAAAACAAAATGTTTCTTTGCGATTCCCCATTCATATGAGCTCACTTTGTTATGATATTGATGAATTGATATGTAATGATGACGTCATTCACGCTGTAGAATAAACGAAATTCACAAAAGTGGAAAAATTTCACCTTCGTTAATGATATTTGGATTTCTTCAAACTGACCCAATTGTGCTTTATGTTATGCCTTATACTAATACCAAATTTCATACTTCTTGGATGAACTTAAAGGCGTTGCCGGGTTCATTTCAAAAATATGGAAATATACTATTATGAACTTTATTGGATGTATTTTGAGGGCCTAAATTTCATAGAGATGCACTACTGTGTGGAGAGATTCTGTGAACGAAACTTTTTTTTCTTTACTTTTTGAGCCCTCACTCCTTCCTGTTTCACCCAACATCAGAAACAAGATCATTTTCGAAAAGTACTAATCTTTCATTCGTTTGATACTCCACATGAGCATATTTGGGAAAAAAAATTTACGACACTAAATGGCGCCATTGGCTATATCTAAAGGGATTCATAGACCGCATTTTCTCACCGAATTTCGTGACAATCGGTTCAGCCGTTTTCGAGCAAATCGAGTGTGACAGACAGACATTCAATCGATTTTAATAAGGTTTTGTTTTACATAAAACCTTAAAAAGCTGTTCCTAAGAGCTACCAAGGACCCGTTACAAATAGGCAAACATAAGAATCAAGTACACCTATTTTGATGTGCCCTACACAGTCGGCCAAATTAAAATCGGTTTTATCAACCAATTCTACAATCAAAGCATCTATTCTCATCCTGTCATAGTAGAAACTTCATCCAATGTCATCGAGTTTGGTGACACTTTCAGCACCAGCAAAGCTACCTAGATATACAAATTGATTGACAATCTCAATATTCTGGTCATTAATATAAATAGGAACAGCCTGATGAGCTGTCGGGCTGAGAACATTAGTTTTGTTGGCGTTTATTTTCAATCCGGCACCATCCTTGGTTCCCGATAGTGACATGTATTAAGGAGGGATATATTAGGTTGTTGGACAAGAAATGGGCGATTTGGTACTAAAATTTGAAACGACTGTAAAGCTTACAAAAATTTGTTTAATTAATTAAAATGGGTGCCAGTTGGTTCAAAACACTTCTCCCAGCCAGTTTCATAGAAGTCCAATTTTCGGGTGTTGATAAACTCGTCGAAGGCAATTTTGATGGCCTCTTCATTCCTGAATTGTTTTTCCGCCAAAAAATGATCCAAATGCTGAAAAAAAATAATAGTCGATTGGCGAAAGGTCCGGTGAACATGGTGGATGAGGCAGAGCCTCATACTGCATGTCATTCAACTTTTGAACCGTTGTTCTGGATACATGAGGTCGTACATTATCGCGAAAGAGAATGACACCATCTCTGTTAACTAATTTCGGCCCTTGAATACTAAATTTCTGGTGCATTTCCTCGAGTTGGGCACAGTATTTGGATTAGATGTATTTCTGCACATTTATCGTTTCTCCAGGTGCTAAAAAAAAATAGTGGATAACTCCAGCTATAGATCACCAAGCAGTCCCCATTACCTTCTTCGAATGGAGGCTCGGTTTCGGCATATGCTTCGGTGCCTCATCAGCATCTATCCAATGTGCTGATAGGCGACAATTGTCGTATAATATCCGCTTTTCATCACATGTTACTATTCTTTGCGAAAAGGGATCGCTTCTATTGCGGGAGATTAAAGAACTGCAAATTTCCATTCGAAGCGCCATGTTTTACTCCGTAAGGGCATGCGGATCCCATTTGTCGGGCTTTTTCACCTTCCAAGTTGTTGCAAGTGCTGGGAAACTATCGAATAGTGTACGCCCAGTCTCTCGGCAATGTCTCTTACAGACTGACGTGTGTCGGATTCGACTAGCAAATGCAGTTGGTCGTTGTCAATCGATGGTCCCGGATATCCACGTGGCTCACTTTGAAGGTTTACGTCTCCTGGCCGGAATTTTTCGAACCACCACCATGTGGTTCGTTCGCTTACCGTATCAGTTCTAAATACGCTGGTAATGTTCCTGGTCGCCTTCGCTGCTTTATGACCGAGTTTGAACTTATACAAAAAAGTATACGTTCTTGGCCCTTTTCCATCCTTTTTCCGTTTTTATTCACTGCTATCACAACGATGGTCAAAACTGAAAACTTCATTATCCGAAACCAACAGCGCCAACTGGTGGTGGTTTGATATAGCAAAATCGCAACTAACTTCACTTGTTTGCCAAATCGGCCATTTCATGTGCAACAACCTAATACTTGCAAACTGCAACCAATTTTCAAGATTTTTTTTTCTTCTTAGTCTTAATTAGGTTTACTTAAAGCAAATATTTCATTTTCGCTTTACTCTTTTAAAAATAAAATAGCGGCAAAATTTTCACTTCAAAGGTCACTATCGGAATGCCAAATCGGTGTTCAACCTCTTCAGTGGATTAGATGTTTGCCACCGATCAGTGGAGACTTAAACGATTTCTTGGCAAGTGCTGCCACTAACCAGGAGGAGAAAGTTCGACAAATTTTCGATCATTTTCGACAGACGACAGACGACAGACGACAGACGGCAGACGACAGACGACAGACGACAGACGACAGACGACAGACGACAGACGACAGACGACAGACGACAGACGACAGACGACAGACGACAGACGACAGACGACAGACGACAGACGACAGACGACAGACGACAGACGACAGACGACAGACGACAGACGACAGACGACAGACGACAGACGACAGACGACAGACGACAGACGACAGACGACAGACGACAGACGACAGACGACAGACGACAGACGACAGACGACAGACGACAGACGACAGACGACAGACGACAGACGACAGACGACAGACGACAGACGACAGACGACAGACGACAGACGACAGACGACAGACGACAGACGACAGACGACAGACGACAGACGACAGACGACAGACGACAGACGACAGACGACAGACGACAGACGACAGACGACAGACGACAGACGACAGACGACAGACGACAGACGACAGACGACAAACGACAGACGACAGACGACAGACGACAGACGACAGACGACAGACGGCAGACGACAGACGACAGACGACAAACGACAGACGACAGACGACAGACGACAGACGACAGACGAACCTATCCTAATTTCATCTTAAGGAAATTTCTCCCGAACTGGCCTTTACCTATCATAGTTTAATATTTCTCTCACACGATAGCTTTTACTGGTGTGTAACATTGTAAATATTATTAAGCACCTCTTTACCCTGGAAAATTTTTGTTATGGAAAAAAAGAACGTAGACAACCAAGAACTATTCAAGTGCACTGAAAAGCAATAGAATTTAGGAATGTCCGTGATACATATTGGTCCACCCCTATAGATTTATTTTTTTAAATATTATATCGCTTTTCCTTTTCAGAAGGTTCCTTTGAAAACTATCCTCTTGCAATAGTTGACTGCGTTTACAATAAGTTGTCTAAATATGCTGAAACGGTTTCTAATTAGTTTCCTCTTTTCTTCTTTGAGTAGCTTTATAATTGAACGTACTATATCCATAAGTCATAGTCGAATATCTTTGAACGATGGATCTATGCATGCATGTAAGCTTTGCCATTTATTCATGAATGCACAGAGTCCAATGCGGAAAAAGTATTAGAAGTGATTAACGCGTGGATATATTGATATTTTCCTACTCCCACTCAATACACATATATTGGTATTGTAAGGCAAATATTTTTGCTGAAAAGAATCGGATTAAAATCGCGGTCACTCGATTTTCAAGTTCAGGTACACGAGTTTATATGTTCCGGAATTCATATGCATACATATATTCACCACATATGGAATGTATATTGAAAAGAAGGTTCACACTGGCACACCGCTTTTTAAACTTTTCTTGATATTGGTAAATCCCAATATTTAGCACTCCAAAGATACGTTATGACACTTTGCTTGAACTAATGCATATTATGAAACGAAGAATCTGTTTATTTCCTTAAATGCTTTCAACAGACGCATTTATTTGGGTTTTAGTTGCACGTAAAGTGTATATTCCGCTGGCCTTGACTCGTAGGAACTGATTATTGTCGTCTGCTCATAATATCTTCCACTTGAGTAAGCTGGAAAATATAATATTATCGGTTTACTAATTAGGCAGAAAAATTTGTTGGTTTTATTTAAATCTGTGCTTTGCCAAGTGGAATATCGACTTTGCAATATATTATGCTACAGATAAGAGCATGCATTGCGTACTTAAAATTTATGTGCAATCATTTGAAAATAGTCTGATTTCGCAAAGGTTGCGCAAGGACAATTGATGAGAGAAGCAAAAGCTGTCACAAATAGCAACAATTCCATCAATGTATCCGTATACCCCATTTCGAAAAGGGTTGTAACCGCTTCCATCCACGACGATGAGTAGCTACAACTCTGAAGAAAGTCTAAAGCGGTGCCGGCCACGGTTGCGTCTTGTCACCGATAGTTTTTTTTCTTGTTATCGGGGGAGTTCTTCATGTTGTCTAGCCTGAAGAATATAAAGGGGTTTAATGAACTATGTCCGTCTTCTTTCCTCAAATACCTTAACCCAGCCAGGGATATCTGTTTGACCTCTCGCCCAGTGATGAACTTGGAGAAGGAGGCAAGTAGAATCGACCTGAACGACAAACAACCGGTATCCGGTCTAGGACTGCTTTAATAACAAACTCCAGACATCCCGGTTTAACGCCGAGGTCCACCAATTCGATATCCCTAAAAGCTCCCTGGCATCCTGGCCTACCCCATCCTTCCATCTCAGGCAGGGTCTGGCACGTCGTCTTTTTCTACCATACATATTGCCCTTATAGACTTTTCGGGCTGGATCAATCTCATCCATACGGATTAAGTGAACCACCCACCACAACCTAAGACATCGGTGGCGCCGAATGATTTGTAAATCTAGATGGCGGTGTGTCTACTAATGGAGGCACCGAACTTACTGTTACTCGACACTTAGTTAGCAGTAAATCATATTTTATCTAAAATTTGGAATTGAAACTACCTCATAACAACATCAACGAAAAGATGAAAAGCAAGAAAGTTTCAGGCTTTCACGTCTTCGTCGTCTCATCGGAATATTCAGCACTGACACAACAACAAGCGAAAGTCGGAGTGGAAGTGGTAGTAGATAAGTCGCACATTAAGGAAGGGCGAGAACTCCATTGCAGGTTAGCCATGCAAGTAAACCCACTATCCAGGATGTCCGACCTAGATAAGTTCCATACAATTCACGAGAAATTACGGGGATGTTGAAATACATTGCCCAGAACTAATCCAGTCATTAAAGCTTTCAACCTCCGAATACTTTCAGTCAGGACCGATTGACATGAAATTTGGGTTGGGGGTAGAGGGTGACATATGTAGCGCCGATGTGCGCTTCAAAAGTTCAGGTTATCACATTATTTTTATCGTAGCTCCGTTATCGTTTATCTTACTGACTTCTATCATACCTTATTTTAAAGGCTCTTTCAAGGACTTTAAAGGACCTTTAGGTCAATTTCCACGTAAAGTTACTGATTTTGTGTTATTTCACCTTGAAACTATTAATTTTTTTAGACATTATGAATTTACTTAACTCTGGCCAAATTCTATCTACAAAAACATAAACATAAACATATTTAATATGGTTTGTTTCTGCGTAACGTGATTTCTACATAAAGTGCATGGTTTTCGAGTTATTTGCGAAAAATCGGTGAAAAACATGCATCTTCCCATGTTTGAACATGAATAACTCGAAAACTACTCCTTGTACGAAACATTTTTGCTCAAAATCGACCATTTAATCGATTTCTGTGGTTATTTCGAAAAAAAATCCACTTCATTGGGGGATGCCACACACCTTCGGGTGGGAAGCGTAAACCGTCGCTATCTAACTTTTGTTTCTCCCTCTACCCCCACCAGAAAATTTCATATCAATCGTTTTTGACTGAAAGAATTCGGAAGTCGCACACGATTTTCAGCTTTAATGACTGGATTAAACTGGCAGCAATGGCGCATAAAAGGTTTATGGCAACCGTATACAACGGACAAAGGGCATGCCAAGTGACTTCTAATGAGATTCTAACCAAAGGACAGAAAGTATTTTTTTTCTCCGATTTTTTAACCCTTTAGCTACCACGGGCATTAAAATTAAAGAACAAAATTACTAAGTTAACAATAATTCAAAACCTATGGTAATTAGGGCATTGGAATAATCGCCGCATCGTAACTAATAATTCACTCTAAAATATGCGTATAAATTTATATAAGTGAAGTGAACTGTTTGGAAGTAATAAATTTCTAAATGCCAAAATTATGTTTTTCTCTTCAAAAATTTTGCTGTTCAACACAATTTTTCTCGAATTTTAACAGGACAATGTACTAATTTTTCTGAAAAACAATTAATTTATTCTAGCAAAATCATGTTTACATCATTTTATCGTAAATCATAAACAGGAAAAAAATTCAAAATCCAGAATATAGGAGCGAAGAAATGTGCTCTTAACAGGCGAAAAAGAACCTGGCTAATATTTTGATGATATAGTTGTGTTCTGAATGCTCTTTTTAAAAATGCTAAAGTTCCGCACCCTCCATTAACAAACAATAGAAGGCTCTCTTGCGAAACCTACGTATGCCTCTGATAACATTCCTGTTGATATGTTTGCAGTAACATTAGTGCTTTTAGAAGAAACAGATACCCTTACATTCCCTATATGAGTAAACCATTCAAGTATCAAGTATCCCGGCAGAAAGTAGTCCAGCGCTAATAAATTGAACAGAACCTCCGCAAAGAAAAATGTACGCCCTTCATATCTTAATCAGTTTGGAAGAATAAAAGGTTCGGTAAGTTGGTCTCCAATAATTCCTCCCCAAGCTCCTGAATTCCATCAGTTTTGATAATATGCTCCACGTTTCAGTCCATCTCTTACAACCGCGATAATAGAAAGTCCGTTTTGGGCAAAAAGACTTTCCTCTGGAAAATAACAAAAAGGAATCATGTGAATTATCTTACAGTTGTTGTTTTACCTATTTTGTATCTTTGAGTTCAGATATTTGGGGTATTTTTTCCATGAGTGGGTTTCCATTTAACCTA
Source organism: Hermetia illucens (assembly GCF_905115235.1). Classification (NCBI taxonomy): domain Eukaryota; kingdom Metazoa; phylum Arthropoda; class Insecta; order Diptera; family Stratiomyidae; genus Hermetia; species Hermetia illucens. Next base: position 89,402,818 of record NC_051849.1, on the reverse strand, counting down.
TTTAACTACTACAAAGTCAGTACTGACTTGTTAGCACTGATGAAGGGAACAAGTGGTTCCCGAAATATTGGTATTTGCAAAATAAAAATCAACTATAGCGAATAGGAAAAACAATTTTTATTATTTCAAAAAATAATGTTATCAAAATTTCATTACAGTAAAGCAGAAATCCATTTTTTGTAAGAAAATTAATACATTGGATATGTTAAAATTTTATATAGAACAATTTGGTTAAGTAGCAATATTTTGGGAGAGAAAAACAAAATTTTTGCATTTGGAAATTTACTACTTCCAAACGACACTTCATTTATTTAAATTTGCAATCATATTAGAACGAACTCTTAGCTACGATGCAGCGTTTTTTTCTATACACCACCTATCAAAATCCTTGAGTTATTGCGAATGATTTTCTTTGAAATTAATATGGCCATGGCTAAATCGAGAAAAAAAATTATATTTTTGCTGAGAAATCACCGTCATTGTTTGTCCGGTTGTTTTGAAAAGTCCAGTATACAATAAGCATGAACATCTATCAGCATAACAACATAGAAACATTGGTCGATTTGTGTCTGCATCATAGTTATTTTCCATTGAAAATGTCAGCTTAAGAACAAAATTTACGTTATTTACGGGGATTCTAGTTTTCTACTTCAATATGGAAAAATGTGCGGCTAAAACTCATCTTTTTCAAACGCATATAATAAACTCATTATTAGCACACCAAACTTTTGTTGTCAAAGACCGACATAGCGATGAAAGGTAAAGATTTGCACCAGGACATGATCATCTTATGTGAGCAACTCTCTATGCACTTTTCCCATTAGTACATAGCTAAAAATGCAAAATATTCCGTCATATATTTTGACAAGCAAAATATACGTAGATACGTACAAATTAAAGGCGTAAAAATGATGCCCAAAATTTCATTGCCTCCAGTAACTGATACTAATATCCAAATAACTCAAAAAGCCAAAAAGAAAAGTGAAAGTGACTCCAGCAACCCTGTCGTTCATATAAGTTCACTTTATACAACTGGTAATGACGTTATACACGTCCTAGAATGCGATAAAGTTAAGTGAAATGCAATACTTTGACTTTGAGTTTTAAAAACTTTGTTAATATTAGTTGGATTGCGTTTAAACGCTCCGAAGTTATTTCCTATATCATCGACTAAAAATGGTAATATGCTATTATTAACTTTGTTTGTGGAGATTTTAGACTTGGTAGAGATGCATCACTGTGATTTTTTCAGATTGTTTGGTTGGATAATTTCTGAGAACAAGACCTGGTTCACTTTTTATCGCACACATGTTGACCCCACTCCCCTACGTTTCACCAATCGTCAAAAATAAGATCAGTTTTAAAAAGGAGTAATCGAGACCTTTTGAATACCATTTCAAAACGGGTCAAAAACACAGAAATGATTCAAAGCATGGAAATTGGGAATGACCCAAGTTAAAGCTAAGAAAAGTTGATATTTTCATTACTTTTCTTGCTTACAGCTACTTGAACGGTAAAGCCAGAAAGAATTTCTAGATCGCATTAAAACTCGCCATAAAAATTGCGCAATTAATTACCATGAAACCAATCTCTCCCTTCTTATATCAGTTTCGCTGACTCTACTGCCAACTCCCCCCAGCATAGAATCTACAACAAAAGTCTAGATGAATGCTATTTTCCCCGCCTCTGGAAAGAGGCCCTTATCATCCCTATCCTCAAGAGCGGAGACCCTTCTCTGCTTTGAACTACCGCCCCATTTCTCTTCTCTCCTCTTGCTCTAAAATCCTCGAAAGATACGTCAACGACTGGTTAACCGCGCACAGCGGTCACCTCATTGTCAAAGAGCAGCATAGTTTCGTGAAACAAACATCTACGGCTTCAAACCTTCTGGTCTTTACCAACTTTGTTGCTAAATGCTTGAGTTCACGACAGGAGGTACATGCTATTTATACTGATTTCTCCAAAGCCTTTAATACCGTTGAACATAACATCCTCCTCTCTAAACTTTCATTACTAGACTTCCCTCCCTCAGTCATCTCCTGGCTTTCCTCCTATCTCTCATACCGTTCCTGCAAAGTTGCGGATTTTGATATCATACTTGGGACAGGCTTCGAAGGTGCGCTCAACCGCCTCATAGAAGGTACCCTTCTCCGACTCTGAGTCTCTCTCGAGTCACCTCTGCAGGGGGGTGAACGTTAATGAGGCTTATATTTCTCAACTTGCCTCGCAAGCGCAGAGTGCATAGCCGTTCACTTATGTTTTCAAAGCCGATAACAGCAGGTTTCATTTTTTGGCTGACTAAGGAACCTACTCCGAGCACATGGTTTACAGGATGGTCACTATAATATATGATGTAGCGGCTCTTCTCCAGGAAACCGGTCCCTGTCCAGCGCATCTCTTGCTACGCTGTTGCATCAGCCCTATTTTGGGACAGGATATCGGCTAACTGCTCAACAGCTGTACAGAGAGCGCACGTTCCATGAGAAAATGCGCAAATTATTATTCCGTTGTCGTTGCCGGTTTCGTCCAAGGCTTCTTCCATGGCTTCGTAACTTTGGTTTTCCGTGTAGGGTTGTCAACCCCCAACCTGGAGGACCAGTTGGTACATTTTGTTCCATTTTTATGCGCCTGCATCCTCCTCCGTCCGCAGTTTCTCATAAAGAAAGAACTCTCAGCGATCACCATGTGGAAGTGGAGATAGGGTTCGGTAGTAGTACTACCCTTTGACCGCCATACATAAGTATGTACATGTACATAGTGTGCTAATCCTAAATAAACAAAAGTTGCTCATCCAAATTGATCTAACGGATCTTCACACATTTCATTTCCACTTGCACAAAAGCATGCATATATGTACTTAAAGTAAATAACCCTGGTACACACATGTCTATCCTAGTGGACACCAATTGCAAACTTAATTGGCACAAACATACACTTATCTGTCCCGACTAATTCATACTGATATATAAATAACTAAAAAAAGGCTAGAAAAGGAAAACCAAAGTGCCCCCATGGACCCCACCGTGCATATAACTTTACTTTATATGATGATGAGGTTATACACCTCTTACGAGTGCAAGATTCCTTTCATGAAATGCAAAAGGGGGTTTTCGGGTAAATTTATAAAATTTAGTGATATGCTATTATTAACTTTAATTGACCAAATATCGGAGTGAGATATATTTTTAGGCCTAGTTTTCGTAAAGAAAGAGCATAGAGATACTGTTACCTTTTTTCAGATTCTTCTATTGGATAAGTTCTGAGAACAAGCCATGCTTCACTTTTTGGGGCACACATTTTGAGTCCCCACCCCCTGCTTTTCACCCAATATAAGAAAGAAGATCATTTTCTACTAATCGAGCCCTTTCATATTATACCCCACATGACTATATTCTGTGAAAAAAGATTGCTCCCTTTGCATATATAGGGGGCCTCCTCAAATTCTACACAAAATGGCGCCACTTGCTATATGTAAAGGGACTCATACACCACATCATCTCACCAAAATTCGTGACAACTAGTTCAACCGTTTCCGAGTAAATCGGATGTTACAGACAGTCAGCCATTGAATCAATTTTAATGACGTTTTGTTTCACTCTAAACCTTAAAAAAATATACCAGCTTTACCAGTTTTCTCTGTTGTCAATTCAATAACGGGCACAATCTTTTCATCGACGATCAGTGCGGAATACCGACAGTCGACAGCCTCTTTCCTCCTTAAGAAGCACAGATTCAGCGTCAACGTTATACTCCTTGAATATAGGACCTTCTCTAGAGCCTTATTTCTAGTTTACCAGATGCCAGCAGTGTGGACGCCACTTCAGTCTACAATCTGATAGTAACAATTTGCTTGCGTCCGTATGCTGTCCTTCATTCCCTCATGGCGGACTTATGCTCAGATACTCAAAGATATCTTCCTTCGTCATCAATATTTTTACATTGTATGACAACCTCCTTCGTTTTGGTGCTACTTGAACCTCTTTCCCTAAAAACATCTCCACCTTGCTCAGCTTTAGCATTAAATCTCCGCTTTGGGAAAGTCTGATTTGAATAACGTTTTTTTTCGAGGTCAATCAAATCCTGGTCGATTTAACCTTACTTTTCTTTTGTGTGTTGCTTTCTACTTCGCGCCAACAATGATCTATGGCAGCTGTCGTTTGTTTTCCTTGTGCATTTTTCGTCTCTAGTAATTCTGACCATGTTTATATTCGCCTGGTGCACATTATACCTATATTTGTCCTATATCAATTTTAATAACTTTATTATTTTCCTTTCAGTCAGAGGGTCAGAACCATATTGAGGCACTGCGCCTCTCCCGGGTTTTGTATTCCTATTAATGATTTCTCCCAACTTCCACTTTCTACCGATTTTGTCATCGGAGGAAATCACAGGTTCGACGAGCGATTTCTCCCGGCTAAGTAGAGCCCTTTGAACTGAAGAATGACTTCCTCTTGAATTTTGGAGTGTAGTTGGATTTATGGGGACTTATTCTCAGTTAGATTCAACGTCATAATCATTACACTTAACGCTGAAATCATCATCAACGGCGCAACAACCGGTATCCGGTCTAGGCCTGCCTTAATAAGCACATCCAGACATCTCGGCTTTGCGCCGAGGTTCACCAATTCGATATCCCTAAAAGCTTTCTGCCGTCCTGGCCTACGCCATCGCTCCGTCTTAGGCAGGGTCTCCCCCGTCTTCTTTTTCTATCATAGATATCGCCCTTATAGACTTTCCGGGTGGGATTATTCTCATCCATACGGATTAAGTGACCCGCCCACCGTAGCCTATTGAGCCGAATTTTATCCACGGCCAGCGGACGGCCATGGTATCGCTCATAGATTTCGTCGTTATGTAGGCTATGAAATCGTCCATCCTCATGTAGGGGACCAAACATTCTTTGGAGGATTCTTCTCTCGAACGTTCATCATCATTGTACAATAAGAGCTTTGATCCTACGGTGGGACGCTTCGAGCGGAACAGTTTTTGTAAGTTCAAATAGGCGCTGCTGACTGACAACAACCGTGCGCGGATTTCATCATCGTAGCTGTTATCGGTTGTGATTTTCGACCCTAGATAAGAGAAATTGTCAACGTTCTCAAAGTTATATTCTCCTATCCTTATTCTTCCTTGACCAGTGCGGTTTAATGTTGTTGGTTGGTTTGTCTTCGGTGCTGACGTTGCCACTATATATTTTGTCTTGCCTTCATTGATGTGCAGCCGAAGATCTCGCGCCAATTGTCGCCTGCTCGATCTGGATGAAGGCAGTTTGTACGTCTCGAGTGGTTCTTCCCATAATGTCGATATCGTCAGCATAGGCCAGTAGTTGGGTGAACTTAAAGAGGATCGTACCTCTTGCATTTACCTCAGCATCACGGATCACTTTCTCGAGGGCCAGGTTAAAGAGGACGCATGATAGGGCATCCCCTTGTCGTAGACCGTTGTTGATGTCGAATGGTCTTGAGAGTGATCCTGCTGCTTTTATCTGGCCTCGCATATTCGTCATAGGCGGCTTTAAAGTCAATGAACAGATGGTGCAACTGTTGTCCATATTCCAACAGTTTTTCCATCGCTTGCCGCACTGAGGGAATCTGATCTGTTGCTGATTTGCCTGGAATGAAGCCTCTTCGGTATGGGCCAGTGATGTTCTGGGCGTATGGGGCTATCCGGCCTAGCAAGATCTTATAGATGGTACTCAGCAACGTGATACCTCTATAATTGCTGCACTGTGTGATATTCCCTTTTTATGTATGAGACAGATAATGTCTCGTTGCCAATCGTCAGGCATTGATTCGCTGTCCCATACCTAGAGCACAAGTTGATGAACCACTTGGTGTAACTGGTCGCCTCCATATTTAACCAATTCGGCTGTAATTCCATCGGCTCCTGGCGACTTATGATTTTTTAGCCGATGAATTGCACGGATGGTTTCTCCCAAACTTATTGGTGGCAGTATTTCTCCGTCGTATTCAGTTGGCGGGACCTGAAACTCGCCGATGTTCTAGTTGTTCAGTAGCTCATCAAATTATTCAACCCATCGCTCCAACATGCCTATTCTGTCGGAAATCGGATTTCCCTCTTTATCTCGACGGGACGAGCATCGAGGTGTATAAGGCTTCATCCTGTTGAATTGTTGGTAAAACTTCCGAGCCTGGTGCGTTTGCTCAATGTACTTTTCGAGTTCACAGACTTGTTGGTTCACCCAGGCTTCCTTTTTCCATCTGTGAAAGCGCTTCTCCGCTCGACGGAGTTCGTGATAAATCTCTGCGCATGCCCGCGTTCTTTGAGAATGCTACATTACTCGGTATGTGGCATTCTTCCGTTCCGTTACTAGCTTATATTCATCGTCAAACCAGCCGTTCCGACTCCTTTTGCAGCTGGGGCCAAGCATGTTTGTGGCCGTATCCATGATAACGTTCTTCAGGTGATTGTGAAGACCATTTGTTGATGCTGTATCTCCAGGTCTTCTGTTGACTGCGGTTATTGCGGCATCCATTTCCTTCTTATAGGTGTCGCGGAGGACTGTGTTGTGGATGGCTTCAGTGTTCACTCTCACCTAATTGTCAGAGGGGATTCTAGGTGATATTGTTATGCGAGCTCGGAGCACCATGCCAACGAGATAGTGATCCGAGTCTATATTGCCCCCCCCCTCCCCATAAATGTTCTGACATTCATCGAGGCTGAGAAGTGGCGGCATTCGATCAACACGTGGTCAATATGGTTGAAATTGGTCCCTTCTGGAGAGGCCCACGTATGTTTGTGGACCGCTTTCCGCGCAAACCAGGTACTTCTAACAACCATTTCGTGTGACCCTGCTAATTGAATAATCCGCAGTCCTATATCATTTGCATTTTGATGTAAGCTATGGGAGCTAACGTATCGCCTGAATACCGGCTCCGTCCCTACTTGGCTGCTAAAATCCCCAAGTATGATTTTGATATCATATCTGGAACAGGCTTCGAGGGTTCTTTCTACTGCCTCGTAGAAGGTATCCTTCTCCGACTCTGCAGTCTCCTCTGTAGGCGCGTGAACGTTAATGAGGCTTATATTTATCAACTTTCCTCGCAAGCGCAGAGTGCATAGCCGTTCACTTATGTTTTCAAAGCCGATAACAGCAGGTTTCATTTTTTGGCTGACTAAGAAACCTACTCCGAGCACATGGTTTACTGGATATATAATATATGGTGTATCGGCTCTTCTCCAGGAAACCGGTCCCAGTCCAACGCATCTCCTGTAACGCTGTTACATCAGCCCTATATTGGGACAGGGTATCGGCTAGCTGCTCAGCAGCATTCGGTCTGTACAGGGAGCGCACGTTCCTTGAGAAAATGCGCAAATCGCTAATCCGTTGTCGTTGCCGGATTCGTCGTTGTAAGATCCCTCCTGTCCGAGGCTCCTTTCGTGGCTTCTTAACATCGGTTTTCCATGTAGGGTTGTCAGTCCTACCCAACCCCCTACCAGTTGGTACATTTTGTCCCATTTTTAGGCGCGGGAGACTCGCCTTCATCCTTCTCCGTCTGCAGTTTTTCATAAAGAAAGAACTCCCAGCGATCACCACGTGGAGGTGGAGATAGGGTTTGGTAGTAGAGCTGTTGTTGTTGGTTCAGCAGGCGTTTCCCAGATTTGATGCTCCATTGTGGGTACCAATCTACGTTTTGCCCTGGGACCTATACTACCCTTTGACCGCACTTCGCCACGCTGTAGATCTTAAAATAGTAGCGAAGGGACTGATGTCCTTCTCAAAAACTGCCTAACCCACCCAAACAAAGTTCAAAGGATGGAACAAAAACAGTAACATAAACCATAACAAAAAGCATGATACTAAAAAGGTTTCTGAAAATCGAACTATTGCTTACAATACATAGACACATTAGGTCAAATTTGTCTGTTTAGATTATAAATTGGCTGTAACCCGACAGGTAGAATGCCAATATCAGAATAGAATCAACAGCCTGATGTACTGAATGCATATACATTATGAGCTACATGCAATTTAAACCATCATGTATCAACATATTTTACTTATTATATTCTGTATCTGGAACATCAAGCTCGCGGTTTCCGACTTTATCTTAAGTCCTTGAGTCCGTATCTACTCTTTTCCCGGTTTCTTCATGGTGTACGCTTCTCCTCATCAATCGTGGTGTATGTGTCTGAAGTGTCCAAAAGACCTAACCTGCATTCTTAAATCGGTTAACGTGGACATACTCAAGCATGCTGGGACTTGAATGGTCGAACCTAGCCACTTTGTCAGGTTGTTCGTTAGATTTTCACTTGGGAATAACAACAGCCAATTCGGTTAGTAGTTTGTACCATTCCCAAGCATCCAATTCATTTAGCATCTTTCATTTCCTTTACATCAGAAGGAAAATTTTGACAGAGTAAGCTTATTCCTAAATTTAGCATTTATAGTTATTATGAAAAACTTCTTCGTCTCCATTTTCTAACTAACCCTCCAAAGAGGAAACTCCGTAAGTAGGTAATAAAAGGTGCTCGAAATTTTATAGCTAATTTACGTACGGTCGCGTGCCCAACTCCAGAATGGTCATACATAAACTTCAGCGCTAACCTTGATTTTGAACTCAAAGTTTCTTTAGCTATAACTTTCGGTTGAGTTCTTACGGAAACGGCCTAGGAAAAGTCAACCCTTCCGGACGCCGATGCGACAGTTTTATAAGGACATAAATTCGGAATTTACCATTTGTTTTAGAAACTAGAATGTGCCCATAGGCAATAAGGAAATCGCTTTTTTCAAGTAAATGGAGTCAGTAATCTATTGTGCAATGTGCAATAAAATCTTTGATAAATCCTGATGATAGGTTGAACAAATACATTCATCATTTGATTCTTTTAGGATTCGATTATTTTACTCTCCGTACTTTACAAAAAACTATTGCATATATATGTATGCACATGTTCTTGTTCGAAATTATCAAACCAATTGGATATATGCATATAAGTTTCCCTCTTATTTATTTTATCCAATATTGCATTTTTGCGTCATTATTTACATTGTTCTCTACTCGTTATCCTTTCATTATTATAGAAAATCCTTATTTGTTATAATAACAACATTAAGAAGAAGTATCATTTTCAAACGTAACCACAGGGTTTTTCCTACAGTAATAATAATAATGAATTATTCGAACTCGACTCTTATATATGTACATATGTATATGTGTCATGAATACTTCAAACGCTTTACTGAACCTCATTAATTACTGCAGTGCCTGCAACGCCTTATTGCTCAGCTAGTAATTGAGATAAGCCACAATTTGCATTTTAAAAGGACTTTATGAGAAAATGATTGCATGGTTTCAAGTATGAAAACGCTCAAATTCAGATACCGTCTATTGTAAGGCCTTTGATTCAGCTTAGCCTTAAGAAATTCCCTGACAAATTGCGTGTTGTAGTGCTGCTCATATCGTAACGGATTAGAATAATGCGGCAGGAATTATAATTAACAGTTGCAATGAAATTTACACGATTAAAAATGCTAACCGCACCGCAAATTCATCAAAAATACCACCAATATCGGTTAATCGGTAGTAAATGCAAATTTTTTCATCCTTAACGATTAGCACTTTTTGAAAATGTGTTTTCGATCAAAACTACATAAAAGGACTAATACATTGAGCCCATAATGCAAGTATGTATGTTTTACAATAAATAGACCCATACAACTACAGTGAAGTTTTTATTTCTTTCAGCATTAATCCTGCGTTTGATCCTTATGACTAATTCATTTTTAACAATTACCAGGTGGCAAAATCACGTGATAAAATTTCATTACCGCCTTTTCAAGGGCAAGGTGTTCCATTGCAGGACTTGAGAAGTAATTTCAACGGAATGGTCAGTAGGAACTTCTTAATAGTAGAGCGTAGAATTAATGGAAGTGAACAATGCAATCCATTCATGAAGCAACTTAATTTCTTTCCGTTCTTATACGTATATTGTTTACATAGGCAAAGTCGTGCGCAAAAACAACCTCGTTTCATTTTCTATTTCAAATTATATGATTTTTACATGGCGTTTTGAGTTTGTAAAGAAATTCATTTGTCTAAGTCTGCTCATTTTTCTGTCAGATATGCAAGGATTGTCTGATGAATAGTGGCACAAATTGTTTAACACATATAAAAAGTAATACAAATTTTCAGCACCAAAGCTTATATAGGATGGAACATAATGCTCAAGTTCACCGTAGCAATAATATCAGCCCAGGCAGACAAGATAGACAAGTGTACTTGTACATTTTGTAATTGTTTTCTTCACCAATATAGGAACCATTGATTTCTTTTTTTGAGTAAACGTGAAACAAGTCAGAATACTGGAAGCTGGGCGGTTCAGATATAAAAACTTTCTCATCATTTTATGTGTGAAACTTATTATGCACGTTTTTCGCTTCGCAGATAGCTACAAATTCTAAATATTTCTTCTTCTTTTTTAGGGTTTTGTGAAAACCAAAACCTTATTAAAATCGGTTTGCTGTCTGTCTATTTGTCTGTCACAAATTTTCACAGAAACGGTTATAGTTATGACACCAAATTTGATAAAAAACGTGGGAACTGTGAACAATTACGCATACAGTGAGTTACATCATTCTACGTGGAATTTAAGGGGGTTCCCATACATGCAAAAGGGAGTTGCAAATTTTTTTACCAAATATAGTCACTTTCCGAAGCCGGTGTTAGTGTTGACATTTGTTGGAAAGATGGGAAGTGCGGAGGGTGGAAAGTGATCATTTCTTTCACGGACCCATTCTCAGAAACTACCTAACCGACAAATGATGTCTGGGCTCCAAAATACCCTCCATACCGATATTTATTCAAATAAAGTTAAAAATAGTATATTAGTATAATTTTTAGTAATTGACTACAAAATCCTCTTTAAGTTCATCCTAGAATCCCGAAATTTCGCACCAATGTAGACTATGACATAGATCATGGACCTATCAAGTTTTGTCAGTATCACGCAGAAATGAATTATCTCACAGAATATATGCATATATTATGTGCGAGGGAACAGGCGGGAGGACAGATGTTCACTCAAATCCTTTTACAGAAGAAATACAAGAAACCTTTCGTACCTGAAACGTCCAGCTTCCAGTTTCCCGACTTGTTTAGCCTTTGTCCTGTTCAGATGCGAGGTCGCTCGTCGTGATCGATTGTGCCATTTTATTTTAACAAATGCTCGATCTGAATGTACTCCCAAGGACTTCAAATCACCATGAACCCACCTTGTTTGTGGCCGACCTATTGGTCGCTTAGCATCGACTTCGATAATCAGACCAATCTTCACAATTCAATTGTCATTAGCACGAATTACCCACCATCGAAGACGGCTCTGTCGCAATTTTTCCACGATCGGTGCAACCTCATATCGATTACAGATGCTCCCATTCGGATACGCTCAAGGTCACGCCACTTGCCTCCCGCAACATGCTCTTCTCCATTACCGCAAAACAACGTTTATTGTCTTTCGTATCTGGGCAACAGTCAAAACCATAGAGGGCGACAGGGCGGACGACATTGCACCAATTTTGGATCCGAGACGCTCGTTGATACGTCGATCACAAAGAGCACCAGTTGTGGAACGCCAATTTATCCAGGTGGGGTTAATGCGTGAAGTAATTTCGAACCATAGTTCTTCACTGGTTGGTAGCATTGAGCTAAAATATTTAAACCGCCATGATAATGTCTATTTCATCGGGATCCGTTGTCAAAAATTCAGTTTTATTCACAATCTGAAACCGTGTTGCATGAGGCCATCATTTCACGTTTGGACCAATTGCTCGAGATCAGTTTTTGCTATAAAACGTCAGGAAAACATTATCTGCAGTAGCAGCAGTGTATAGAGTGCGAGACGTTGGATGTCTCATGCGATGGTGTTCATAACAAGAACAAAGAGGAATGGTGAGAGGACGCTTCCTCGAGGAACACTAACAGAGACACGAGGCAGTTTTAATAAACCCACAACACTTCAAACTTTACTTTTCGGATCGTGATAGATCAGTTGAACCCAGCGTACGAGTTCCTCTGGTACTAGGTGTTGTCGTAGATGACCAAATACAAGAGAGTTCATGAGGCACGTGGTCAAACGCTTTCTCTAGATCCAGAAATGCAAAATAACGGGGGCGATGTTTCTAACGGTGTTTCTCCATGAGTAATGGCGCCGCGTATATTGCCTCAGCGGTTCCGCCAGCTTGATTCACGGTTATTATACTAAATTATTCCTAATCCGTAAGATGATCAACGGTCGATGTTGCCTTGCAGCCAGTGATGGTGGTAAAATGTCTTATGAAAATGTAGTCAATTTGCGCTACACTGTTCCCACTATAAAAGGAAAAGAAGATGAGACAATCGTTTGATGAACCATCTTCATAATTACAAAGTCATGGGAGTCTGCAAAAGAGACTACACGCTCACCACCCTCATTGCGCGCTCCAATAGGATAGTCACCCTCTGAATTCTTTCAGTCAAGAACGGCATAAAAAACAAAAGTTATAAAGTCCGATGTGCGATGTGTGATCTATCCCAAAAAATATTTTAATATTTCCGAAAAACTTACTGTTCTTAAATATCTTAAAAAATAAAGACGATAGTGAAAAACAGCTTACTTAATAAAAGAAGAAGAACAGAATTACTCACGGTTCCATCCGGTTTAATCTTTTAGCGAGAAAATGGCCATATTTTTGTACTTTAGCGCTTTTTTACTATCTTTTTGATTTTTTTTAGATATTTTAAAACAAATAATAAGAGAAGCAGTGAGATTTGCATTGTAATTTGATGTCGGATACCAGTCGACTCAGCTGTGAATAAGTACCTGAGTCAAATCAGGGTAATAATCTCGGGCGTGTACTGTAGTGTACCGTTGCGGTCTTAAATGAAGTGCTTTAATATACTTCAAGGCCCTCATCCAACGCGCGCCAACGATTATTATTTCCGAGTTATCACAGTCTCGGCAGATGCCGGATTTTACCTAATACTAGCACTAAGTGCCAAGCATTTAGGCTCGGACGATCCTACCTACTTAAAAACCGAAGGGGCGCTGGTGGTGGTGGCCGGTGGTAGGTCAGTGGGAGAATCCGTCGAGTACCCCCCGCAACATTGAGCACGTATGCAGAATGGTGTATTTCTGCATGGTTTGAACCAGACTGTGCGAAAGTCCCAGGACATCAAGGGAAGCCGTGAGGGATTTAGGTACAATACCTGTAGCTGACAATATTATGGGAACTACAACCACCCGCTCGAGATGCCAAATTTCTTTGATTTCCCGAGCCAATGGCTCATAGTTCACCTTCTTCTCCACGTATTTCCGTTAAATGTTGCTATTATGGGGGATAGCAACATCAATAATATACGCGGAGCGACCCGTCTTGTCAACTAGCAGTACGTCAGGCTTGTTGTGTGCGGTATGGCGATCAGTCAGAACTTGCCGGTCCCAATACATGCTGTAAGCAGAACTATCAAGTACTGCTTGCGGCTCATATCGGTAAACCGGACATGTTCCCGTGATCAGCCCATGCTTATATGCAAGGTTTTGATGGATAACCTTACATACAGCATTATGTCTGGTGATGTATTGCACCGGTGCCATAACAGTACAGCCAGAAATGAGATGGTCCAACGTCTCTAACGCCGAACCACACATTCTGCACTGGTCGTTCTCCACCCGTTCTTTCATGATGAGCTTTTTATAAGCTCGGGTGGCGACCATGCCATCCTGAATGGCACACATGAACCCCTCCGTCTCAGCAAAGAGCTCCCCAGCACACAGCCATCTGTTCGACAGATGGAAATCGACAAATGGCTGCCAAAGACAATTCACGTGTTTACCGTGCATTGCCTTCGACTTCCATTCATCGATCCGCTCTTGGTACGACTTCACCCCACTCAGAGGATTGAAGGATCGATCCTTCAAGTTAAGTGAAGTCAGTCCCCAGTCTGCCTTACAGTCAGCCGCATGCAAGGGACTCGCCTGCTCTTTGCTGTAAAAATAAGCGCGCAGCGAGTCGACTTGGCGATGATGTTGTACCGCCACGTCAACCACGCCTCTACCTCCGATGTCACGAGGCAGGTTCATCCGCTCCACGCAGACTTTGGGTGATGCATTCGGAATTTGGACATAGTTGTCCGTATCCGCCGCTGGACGTTTTCCAGATCGGTCTTCGTCCACGGCAATATTCCGAATGCATAAGCCAGTGAAGGGATGGTGATTTCAGCACCAGCTTTACACGTCGCAGGAATATTATATTTTTACCCTTTAGCAATTCTTATCCCGACTTCATATTGCAAAAAAATGTTAACGTATTTTCAATATTACTGTATAAATGATCATTTTAATTGCCTTTTGAAATTTTTATCATAAAAAGTTTTGTTTAAAACCAGCATACTAATTGTTTTTCCAATATTTACATAAATATTCTGTTAAGGGAAAGTCGCACCGCGTCCTTAAAGAACTATTGTCTAATATAAATATAGTATATATATCTGGCATATACCTTTCAAAATACATGAAGGAGCGGCTGATCGCACCCTACGTCCATGATTATTGTGGGTGTGCAGGCGATGACTTGTAAATTATAATAAAAGTACCGCTGAAGCTTTCTTTGAGTTTTGAGTTTTAGCGGATGAAAAGTGCACCGAAGATTTCACTTTTAATGCGCCGTGATTGATTGATTGTTAGGGGGAATTAGGATACTTTATCACTTCCAACAAGCCGCCTTGGTTGTACATAAAGTGAATTTCCAGACGAATGTCAAATTAAGAACAAGAGATAAAAGTGTTCACGTATAAGTTGGGGAACCCATTAGGACGCTTACTTGAATAGTTTAGTTTAGTATGGTAATTAGACAATTGAAGGATATTTCGCACGATAGTAACATTTCCCGGACGTCACTCGCAAGCGAAAAGCAGAGTTGCACCTCAAACTTTGGAAAACTCTCGAACTATTTTTGATCACAGCATATATCTTCCGTAGTCATGAGGTCCTAATTCGATCGATTGTGCGGATTAGAGGCTATCGGACGACAGTTTCGTCTCACACGACAGGCACGAAACAAACCAGTTGTCCAAGTCGTTAAATGAAGAATGGAACACCAAGAAAATTTGGACGCATTTATGCACTATATACAATTTAGATTTGCTGTTTAGGTGAGTTGAAAGATTTTCTTTTCTGAAAATACGAAACTTTGCAGTTTGGTGTCATGGAAAGGTGTCGAAATTGAAGATAAGAAGAAAGGAGACAAAGAAAAAATACTTATTCGTTACCAGACAAATATTGCCAGAAGATTTAAACAAAACGGTATTCATTTAACTAGTTTCTGCTGATATTTCTAACAGAACTCTAAAAGAAACACGTATTTTAATGTCCAACAGTTCTTCAACAACTAAGAGAGAGCATTGTACATATACATATATTATCATATATCATAGCATAGCATGATACGCTCTGTAGTCATTCGAGAACCTCTACCTGTGTCAAACAAAACCTTATGAGAATCGAGTCGATATATACGGATGGAAAAATGTGCGTAGAAATTTTTCACATAGCAAAATCCTTTATACCCGAAATACCAGCTTCCGGTATTCCGACTTGTTTATATTTTCGCGTTGTCACAATACTGAATTTAGTTGCAGCAGCAACATATCAGCATACATTCAAGACACAATCTCATCATTAATTTGATCTTTAGAATTCGTTCTCGGCAAAGACCGACAAAGACGGCATCAGCGAGTACTGAAACTGTTGCCCGCAGTAACATGTACCTGCCCCAGCCGTTGTTATTTCGTAGTAGGAGCGAATGGTAAAGAGGTTCTTTTCCTTCGTCCACTTCATGCGCTGCCCGTGCATACCTGAGGATTATAGTGGAACAGCTAAAGCAGGTGGAGCCTGGTAGTCGTGACGTCAAGAAGTCAAGCCGCATTATCTATTACGACAGACGACTTCTGTCGGTTATCCGTACCAGACCTTGAATTTCTCCTTCTCCTCACTTGACAAATTGGCATTTGATACTTTAATGCCAGGTGTAGTGAGAGCTTCCTCAGTGAGTTGTCTGGAAAACTACAATTTCCTCATCGACCCCCTAAGACGCTACGGTGACGTAGAGCCATTCAGTTATCTACGGTGGATTATTTATTATTTTATTCTTATTTCTCAAACTTATTTCACTTTTATTTTATTTTTGTTTTCGTTTTTTAAGGTTTTGCAAACAAAACCTTATTAAAATCGGTTCAATGTCTGTCTGTCTGTATGTCTGTCACACGAAACTTTTCTCAGAAACGGTTATATCGTTTGACACGAAATTTGGTGAGAAGGTGGGAACTGTGAACGCCCAGACAAGCAGTCAGTGATATCTTTCTACTTTGAGATTTAAGGGGGGGGGGGGGGGGGGGGGCGGGGGGTGGAGGAGGTCATACATGTGAAAAAGGGATGAAAATTTTTTTTTCACCGAATATAATCATCAAATGAAAGGTCTCGATTAGTACTTTTCGAAGCCGGTCTTAGATTTGAGATTTGTTCAAAAGGCGAGGAGTGGGAGTGGTGGAAAATGATGATTTCTTTAACGGACCCATTCTCAGAAACTCCAAAACCGAAAAATCTTAAAAAAATTCATGAAGCTGCCTTTATATGGTGCCCCGGCCACAAAATACTCTCCATACTCCATACTCTCCCGTTCCAATTAAGTTAATAATGGTATATTACCATATTTTTCGGAAAATTGAGTAAAACCCCCCTTAAGTTTACCCCAGGGTTATAAAAGTTGGTAGTAGTGTAAAATATAATACGAATAAAAATAAAATTAGGTAGCTTCCTCCTACTACAATGTATTTTAATAGTTAGTAAATACGTGGGTAGCTTAAGTACTGAGGAAGAGAGTAAGTAGCTCTCGAAATACTTATTTACTAACTATTAAAATACATTGTAGTAGGAGAAAGCTACCTAGTTTTATTTTTATTTAGAAGAGCTACAAGCATCGGAACGATAACTATTTTTATAATATGAAGCTTATTATCGCCAAGTTTGATCAAAATCATACTATTACTAACAGAGTTACAGTAGTTCAAAGTTGACTTTACCGTGTAAATTTACTGCAACTAAATTTCAATATCACACTCAAGGGGGTAGCCAGACATACTAAATGCATATACATAACGGGCTACGTACATGGAATAATTCTACACACAAATATACTCACAGAAGAAGCAAACAAGACCTTTCATACCTGAAGCGCCCAGCTTCCGGTTTCTCGACTTGTTTACCTTGCTTTTATTTCGCTCTGCGGCATTCAAGTCTCGAGTTTTCCGTCCCCAGGAACGTCGTCGAACCGGTATCTTTCTATTTTCAATTTTGGACTTCGGCATTCACAATAATTGCATAATCTCATGCGATATCATTGTGTTTATTATGTTCTTTTCCGGCCCTAGTATTGTGATGTCTAAAAGGACCTCCTCCCCCGATTCAAAGCTAATTTCACCATCTCTTTGGGTTTTCCAGTTCTCAGTTAATGTTAGTCGTCTTGAATGGTCTTTCGACAATCGCACAATCCAATAAGTCATACCCATGTATACTATATTTTACGAAACTGATCCCATTCCTAACTTGCTTACTTTTATCTTCTAAAGGAGAGAGCTAAACTATCTACTACCTTCAGACGATCACAAACATCTATACTTATTACCGGAAATTGATACCAGAGCAAGAGATCAAAATCACAAACCTAATATTTCAGCTAGCCAGACCATTGCATCCTCATTAATGTGGCTTACTAACAGCGGATTTATCCACAGTTGCATTTTCACACCTTTATTGTGGAAAATTATGAATTTTATGCACTAGCCTCTCGATCTCGTTAAGCCAGATTTGAATCCCTGTATTCAAGGACATTTGTGATCGTGTTTGTATTGTCAGGTTTATCAGCTGCCTAGCATTAAATTAAAATAAATGTGATTATAATGAAAGTAAAGGAAAATCCATTGAAAGCTCTGAATGTGTGAGCGTCCTATTCGCCAAAAATGAGTAAACAGGAAACACAGATGTATATTATTAAGAGCTGTTTGGTCACCCCATAATAATCTGTTAATCTACCGTTGGTTGACAAGCTATAATAAAATCGCCACCTTCGTTTATTCCACAGGACTGCCCGTACGCTAGTTGATCGCGGGGTAGTATTAGCTACTAACCGTGGTTAAATTAACTTATTACGTCAAATTCCTCCTTTCCTCAGCATATTGTGTATCGCTTTCATGGATTTTGCCACCGCACTCCAAATTGTATCTTAGACTAGCATGGTCCACAATATTCGACGGTGACAACAGCGCCCCAGCTCAGTTTCCACCTTCGGCCCGAACTGTCTAAATAACGGTAACATAATCCATTTCCTCTGCAATCATCTCACAGGTAAGATGATAAGAGGTCGCCATGGCCGAAGCGATAAAGGTATACTCGAAACCCTCCGTGCTGCCTTATGAATTAAATTACGTCGTAGATAGTACTTTAAAACCTTCGGGATAATTCTGAAGACCCAGCGTTCATTTGATGAATGCACTCCAAAATGGAATCAGTCCCTGTTATCTACCGACAATGAATATGGGACTCGCCGATTAGATATGTTGGGTCACAGACGCGTGTCGACGAACAAGAGTCGTCTTGTTGTCGAAAATGTCTATAGGAGTGATACCTGTCATTACAGAATCTGCGTCGTCTATTGTTCTACAGTAGACTAATAACCGCAATGTGCTTAATCGATATGGAGATCCATTTTTTCCTATTTGTTTTTTCTCCAGTGCCAGCACCCATAAAGCAAAGTAGAGCTGGTAACATTCAAGATAAGAAGCTGACCACTTTACCTATAATTGACAACAGAGAGGCGATAGCATTGTACTCACTCCAGATACTGCTTGTTCTGTTGTCATGATGTGGCTTGAAATTTAGTATGTGGTCAATCATGACTCTTAGTTATTTGAGAACTAGCTGGGAAAATATGACTTCTTCGTTTTGCGATTAGAACTACTTCGGTTTTCTACTTAGCGAGGACGAGAAAAAGGTTTTGAAGCTAAGACTCCAATTAGGCTCCAATTAGGTAGCTGCCTAACATCTCATGCCAGAATAGTCGCCCCACCCTCATCCCCACACTGCGCATATTGTCCGAATCAATCAATCAAAAATCCTCACCAAAATTATAATGATATGCCCCAGATATTTGGAATTGAAGGCATTCCTCTTATCCAGAGTAATCACCACGAAGATTTATTGCCCTCTATTGGTGTCTCCGCAACTTCAACAAACAAATTGTATTAACTGGAGTTCTCACCTATCTGGGAAATCAGCCAGTCCAATGGCGTTTAAGAATCGCCCAGAGGCTTATTTGACTTCGGAGTCCTTATATCTTACACGTAATCGCCTGCATGGTCACTAACAAAGCTTTATTTGGGATTCCATCTTAGTTCGTTCTTTATCCTCAGTAATTTTCTTCACAGCAACAAAGACTTCTCCGTCGGAAACTTCATGGGAATCTTCTAGAAGAGTGGGTAGGTTTGCTTCATTCGGGGCTTACAAGAAAAAATGCTGATAATATCCCACAACAAACCAGGGATGACACGACCGCCGCAAAATTGTTTTTAACCGAATATATGTTTAGTATCAAATGAAAGGACTCGAATAGTACTTTCCAAAGAAAGTCTTAGTTTTGACGTATATCGGAAAGGCGGGAAGTGTGGGGTTTGGAAAATGGTCATCTCTTTAATGAGCCCGTTCTTAGAAACTACTCGACCGAAAAATTTGAAAAAAAAATCATGAAGCAGGTTTTGTACGGAATCCAGCCTCCAAAGTCCTCAACATATCAATACCTATCAATACCTACACAAATTAAGTTAATAATAGTGTAGTAAAGTGTATTACTATCTTTCTGACTAAAAACTCCCCTTAAATTTATATAGACTACACTATGAAGCATGACATCCCCAATAATAATAATCGTTGGCGCAACAATCCATATTGGATCAGGGCCTTGAAGTGTGTTAGAGCACTTCATTCAAGACCATTACGGTACATTGTAGGAGGCAATGTGGTCAGCATTGGGCTCGCCCGAAATTATTACCCTGATGTGACTCAGGTACTCATTCACAGCTGAGTCGACTGGTATCCGACATACAGCCATGATAACAAATCTCCCTGCCACTAGTGAGGTCTGAACCGCCACCTTCTGCTACGACAGCCCAACGCTCTAACCACTTGCGCCATTCGGACACCCCCAAGTTTGATCAAAATTGTTCTACTATTGATAAAGCCAAAGTAGCTCAAATTATTTTTTCGTTGCTAAATGTCAATACCACACTGAAGTGAATAGTCTGACATGCTCGTGCATCGTTCTACTTGAAACTTAAGGGGGTCTCCATACGTGCCAAAGGAGTATACATTTTTTTTCACCGAATATAGTCAGGGGTATCAACTGAAAGCTCTCGATTCGTACTTTTCAAAGCTGGTCTCACTTCTGGCTTTCATGGCGCAAGAATGAAATGCGGGGCTGAAAAATGGTCATTTCTTTCACGGTTTCATTCTACTCAACCGAAAAATCTAAAAAAGAAAATCACAAAGCTGCCAATATATAGTGCTGGATTCCAAAATACCCTCCTTACCGATATCTCTTCAAATAGAGTTGATAATAGTATATCCTGACATAAATATACGCGTGCACATTTGGTTTTCCGACTTGTTCGTGTCTTAATTAGGTTATCTGCTCCCCACACCATTATCTATTCAAATGAAGTTAATACTAATATACTGCTCTATTTTGGAAATTTTGACATACAAACTGTTCGAGTGCATCTCAATATCTCAAAAAAGCAACTACTAACAGTAGTTAATACATACGCACTACGAGCTCTATCGAACACTTAAATATTCTTACATAAAAAATCTACAACATTTTTCATACTTGAAGCATGGAACTTCCGGTTTCTGTTTTTAAGATTTTGTGTAGAACAAAACCTTATTAGAATCGAGTTGGTGTCTGTCTGTCTGCCTGTCTTTTTTTTGTTTTTGTTTTTTCTTTTGTTTTTTGAGGAAGTGGAAATCTTCAAAAGACATTGGTCTGGACACACCAGCGTATGGGATTTTTTCACTAAAACCACCCCCGACTCCCTTCCTGCCCCGCGGAACTACCATAAGGTATTACATCACGGGGCGGAGTCAACTCACTTTAGCTTAGCCACCTTACTTCTATACGCGGCGCACGTGACCGCATTTTTATCTTCTCCTCTGCTTTTCGCAGTTTAGTTTGGATAGATGCGATTGACCGCAGTTGACCGCATCCCAATTCTCTTGATGTGCTAGCATTTTCGGCACAATGTTTTCTGGTACCAGCACTTCTCCTAGAGTCTCCTCTAGATTCCTACTTTCTTTCACAAATCTCGGACGCTGGAAGAATACATGCTCTGGGTCCTCTGGGACTCCATCGCAATTTGGACAGTCGGGTGAGGTCTCCAATTTAAACCTGTGAAGGTATTGGAGATATCCTCCATGCCCAGTGAGAAACTGGGTGAGATTATAATTAATCTCACCGTGTCGTCTCTCCAACCACTCCTTGATGGCAGGAATGAGCCTGTGAGTCCACCGACCCTTTCCCGAGCGTTCCCACCGCTCTTGCCATCTATTTATGGATCTCTCCCTTTCAGTCTTCTTCATCCGCGATGAGGAAGAGGTTGGCTTCGTATTGTATGTGTTCGCCATCTCATCTGCCAAGATGTCAATCGACATCATTCCAGAGATGACATGCAGCATCATCTGAGACATTCTGAGGTATTCCGACTTGTTTTTGGTTAAAATGAGCCAAGAACTTTTCGCAACGACTTTACTTTATTTTTCACTTTCCCACACTGTCTTCAATATTTGCTTCATATGTGAACTTGCTGGAGATTGTCTTCTTTGTGAATATGCTTCATTATATCAGAAATCATTCTTACGTCTCTGGAAGTACATATGGATGTATATGTTCGTTTGCCACAAATACGAATGAACAAATCAAACTTTTGTGTTTTTTTGTCTTGAATATTATTCACTCAGGTGATGATGAGTGTCGTATTGCAATGTAAGTTTTCCGCGTCAGCAAAGAAGATATAAAAGAAATAAATATCATACATTTTCAAGCACTGGGGAAGCCCATCATAGACTTTCGTCTATCATAATTTATTGGAACCAACCTTTATTTTCTTTTCGACGAATATTTCTTCAGGAATATTATGGATTCTCTTTTGTCTTCTTTATTTCCACATTATCACATTTTCTATTAAATATTTGGATTTCTCTGAGGATATTGTGAGCATTTTTTTCACTCGTATTGTTAGCTTTGATACTCACCTTGTTTACCGTGGTCGGAATGACCCGTCTCATCTTTTGCAACTCGACGACCCTTTGGTTTACTTGCAATATTTCTCTTATTCTTACGTTTTGCAATTGACCACCACACTTACTGGGAACTTAACTTGTAAGGTAACTGCGTGTTATGTGATCCAACTTAGCATTTTTTTTCTAGAGTCTAGTATAGTGTATTTTTAACAATTCCTATGACCTATGCGGTTAGAAAAAAAACCAACCAGAATTATGGAAAGCCATGGTTAAAACACAATCCTCTTCATAGCAACTCCTTCATACCTTAAATAAATATCGCCCACTTTTAACAATCGCAGCAGCTCAAATTTATAGGGTAATTGCCGCTTAATTAACGACACGCTTTCATATTTTCAGCCTACTGTTCTTCCTGCTTAATATGAATTTCACGTCAACAATGTCGCAGCAACGTAACTCATCTTTGGACTATGAAACTGATGAAGGATACGAAAAAAACCAACGACCCAGTAAGTATTAGATCTCAGTAGGCAAACACGGTATTATATCCACCCATATACTTATGTACACATCTAGTAGGTATCTATATGTATACCAAGCAAGTTCATTACAACTATCACATTCATTTTCCGTGCTTCACCCCTATTCATCCTTTCACGATTTCTGCTCGTGAAGGAAGTATTGAAAGGTGAGTGGGAAAAGGAAACGATAGAAAGGCTGGAATGACGTTAAATAGAAAGGTCAGTATCATGTTGTGACGTACAGTTGGGATAGTGTAAACGGAAATTGGTTTTATTGAAGAAATTAACTTGATAACCATTTCATGGCCGCGATGGCCAGTTCCGCTGTATTGAAATCTATAAATATTTATGGTGCAAAGGGTAAGGATAAAGCTGCATGAAGCACTTCTTCAAGGTGCAGTCTTATGGGTTTTTGACACTTGACTTCCATTGTATTTATCGAAAATGCATTACAAAAAAAAGATGCAGCGGCAATCTGTATCCCTTAAGTGATTGCCAAAATCTTTTCTTTATTATGAAAGAAGTAAAAACTCCTCTTGACACTAGTTCCGAAGATTTCAATCCTACAATAGCTAAGAAAGACAGTAAGTATCCAACTGCAACTCGAATATCTTAGAAGGTGAACTTTCAAATCAACGCTGGTGTTAGTATGCCCACGTTTTGAATCTCACAATAATTAGAAATGTCCCTCGATAGAAAATTGGCGCAAATTGCTCCACGCTGCTTATAAAGTCTTTTCAAATGGTTTCTGTTCTGCATTTTCTCAAGACTAGATACTAAAATCTTCCTCCTACCATTCATGTGCATATGAAGGCACTTGTCATACTTGAAAATCCGTTCAGCCCTGACCTCGATCTAAATGATATACTCGTACATATTTCTGCCCCTTAACATGAACACAAAGCTCATTGAGTTAATTTCCATTTGACAAATTGAGAAGGGAATACTCAGCAAAACTAAAGTCTGCCAAACGAACTTTTCAGTGTTCTCTGATACAGAAATGTCAGTAACGATTTTCCGGCGGTATCCAGACGTACACAGCAGAAGGATTATCGTGCGAGCATTCCATGTCTATACCAGCATGAAACTGATAAAAGTACTGTAGAGCAAACAACTTACCATGTACTGAGTAATAACTTTTGTGAAATGCACGTACCGAATCTCTCTAATGGGCCACACCTAAGCAATTTCACAACAGCCAAGCCTCTCATCCTTTCGCAATAGTGGATTTTGCTATTTTCGGGATAGAATGAATCATAAATGGACGTACATGTTACCGCCGTAGTCTTCTGTCAGGAGAGCTAGGACTAGTTTTTTGGGAGTATGTTGGTTAGTGGGTAATGATTGATCAAGGTAAATGGACGTATCGAATTTCCAAAGTCATTGATTACCAATTAGATGTAAGCATCGATTAAGGGTTCAACGTATCGTGACCTTTGTTCAAGCGCCAGGCATGACTGTACGATTGTCGCACAATGCTTCCAACGGATGTCGAATTAAGGACAACAAAAAGATTGAAAGAAGGTTACTACAATATATGAAATACTATCAAAAATCGAAATGGCGCGCTTAAATTTGTCTCCAATATATAAAGAATGTGGGAAAAATAAGTTCCCAAACTAAATATCAGAATAGACCTAGAGATATTTCATTTTGGAGAGAATATTTGTGAATTAGTTTCTTCATTTCAAAGGAGGAGGAACTTTCTATGCACGTTTTTCTTTCCGTACATAACCAAAACTTTAAAATAAATGTTACGTCCATTCTAAACATTATCTATTACCGTATTCTGATGTGTTATGCGAACATACCTATCTAAATTTAAATATTTCCTCTTTACTTTATCCGCCAAAGCGTACTTTGTACATATACGTATAAGTACAAACTCCTATATTATCACTTATACGGATTCCAAGTTTTCAACTTCTGGGACAAATTTAGAGTTGGATTTGCATATAAGTCTCTAAATCATAGTAAGATGCTATTATTTACTTGATTTGAACAGATATTGGCATGGGATGTATCTTGAGGCCTAGATGTCATATACCTAAACGCATCATTCTGACTTTTTTCAGATTTTTCGGTTAGATAGGTCCTGTGAACGAAACCTGTTTCACTTTTCGGGGCACAGATTTTGAGTCGTCACTCCCCTATGTTTCACACAATATGAAAAATAAAATCATATTACTTGCGACAACTATATTAGAGCTAACGTTCTAAAGCGTGATCCCCTACATCACTGTCAACACGCTTACCAGGCAGGACGGTCAACTGAAACTGCTCTGTATCAGCTGACAGAAGTACTACAGGATACCATAGAAACAACAGAAATTGCACTGTACGCGTTTTTGGATATCGAAGGAGCATTCGACAACACATCGCACACAGAGATACAAGATGCCCTGAGCCGCAGGGAAGTGGGAAACACCCTAGCATTATGGATAGGCAAAATGCTAGAAAGCAGGCAAATAGAAGTACCGACAGGTACAAATTCTATTGACATGAACACCATTCAAGGCTGTCCACAGGGTGGGGTACTATCGCCGCTGATGTGGAGTATGGTAGTGGATGAACTCCTGAACGTGTTAACAAATACTGAAATACAAATCCAGGGTTACGCGGGCGACATTGTTTTAATCTGTAGGGGCAAATATGAAGGTACCCTATGTGATAGAATCCAATCTGGACTGCCTGGAATGCCTGGTGCAAGAAGCTGTAGGTGTAGTACCATTCACTAGGAGGCGCACGCTTAATCACCTGAGAGCCATAAGATTACATGATATGGAGATGAAACGAAAAACGGAGGTCAAATATTTGAGAATTACGCTACACCAAAAATTACTCTGGAAGAGTCATGTCGGAAACACTTGTCGGAAAACCACGAGGGCTTTGATGACCTGTAAATCCATAGCAGGGAAAAATGGGCTTGCAGCTCGAAGATACTACTTTGGATATTTACTGCAATAGCAAGCTCCAAAGGCTGGCTTGCGTGTGTATCAGTGAGGCAATGAGGACATGCCCAACGGTATCCCTGGAAATCTTTTTGGGGTTAACCCCTCTCCACCTGCACATACAAATGCAGGCAAGGAGGGCAGGATGGCCGGTAGTATCAGTGCGGCGGGAAGCTGCCTAAATGGAAGGAAGATTGATATTCTTTCTAGGCGGTATCCCGAATTGCTGATACCAAGGGATAACATGACAACGAGGTTTCACTTCGATAAGAAGTTTGAAACACGTTGGAGTAACAAGGCAAACTGGAACAGCGTGGTTGCGACATACAGCTTAAACCAGCAACTGATTACTTGGTACACTGACGGATCCCTCACAGCAGAGAGAGCGAATGCCGGTGTCATTGGTCCAAGGAAAATGTACTTTGAGCCAATGGGCAGGTACACTAGCATATTCCAGGCGGAAATATACGCCATAGACAAATGTGCCTCCTTTAATCTCCAACGGAACTACACGGGGCAGAACATAGCTATCACCGACAGCCAAGCAGCGATCAAGGCACTTAGGTCCAACCAGGTGGTATGGGAATCCAACAAGGTCTGAATACTTTGGGACCCAGGCCATACTGGGTTGGAAGGCAACGAGGCAGCGGACGAACTAGCCAAGAAGGGGGCAGGGACACCTTTACACGGGCCAAAACCGTTCTGTGGAATCGGAAACGGTTTCATGGCTATGACTCTAAAAAATAAAGAGGAATCGTTGAGGGAACTTTATTGGGCGGGCCTACCAGGGATGGAGCAGTCCAGGGTGCTCATTGGGGCATACGAACCCATGCGCACAAAGGATTACTTAAACCTCACCAAAAAGAACCTCCAAATCATAGTGGGAATTCTCACTGGTCATTGTCGGCTGAACTATCACCTGCGGATGCTAGGGATATTTACGGACACTGCCTGCAAGTTTTGTGGGGATTATGACGAAACCTCTATACACGTTCTGGGACAGTGTCCGGCACTTGTGCAAAGTAGGTCGAGACATCTGGGAGAACACTTAATACCAGATGCATAGCTGAAAGATCTGGGAGTGGGGAACATACCAAAATTGCTGACGGTTATTAGCCTGCTTGAGATACTATGATCAATAGGTACACTATAACCAGTAAAAGGGACACAATAGTTCTTTAAGGACCCGGTGTAACTTTCCCTTAACAGAATAATAATAATAATAATAATACTTGGGGTTTCGTCCAGGGCAGAGGCAACTCATCAGACGCTGTCTCATCTCCCTAGGAGCAGAAGAGTGACCGAAGTGCTTACAAGGTGGCATTTGCTCCCTTATATTAATTCAAAAAAACGGCATATGTATGAATTATATTAAACACAAAACCGCCTTGTAAAATTTTACACCTAAGCCGGCTAAACTAAAATTTTATTTGAGGATTCAGGGATTCCTAATTCCGCCATGAACATAAAGGCGGACCGGACCAGTTGAAAAGCAATATGCTTTCTCGGTTGCGGTCCACGGAACCCTTGGGCAAGCAGCGAAGTTACTAAATATATGAATTGCGGTTTCCCTTGGTTTCACACAATGTGAAAAATAAAGTCAGGTTTGAAAATTACTAATTGAACTCTTTCATTTCATAGCCCACATTACTATATTCGGGGAAAAAATACTTCATCCTGCTGCTTGTCACTCCCAACCAATGATGTTACTCGTTGCATGTGAATGGACACACAAACCATATTTCATCACCATCAACGGCGCAACAACCGGTATCCGGTCTAGGCCTGCCTTAATAAGGAACTCCAGACAACCCGGTTTTGCGCCGAGGTCCACCAATTTGATATCCCTAAAAGCTATCTGGCATCCTGACCTACGCCATCGCTCCATCTTAGGCAAGGTCTGCCTCGTCTTCTTTTTCTACCATAGATTTGCCCTTATCGACTTTCCGGGTGAGATCATCCTCATCGTGATTTGACGCCGGATACCAGTCGACTCAGCTGTGTCAAATCAGGGTAATAATCTCGGGCGAGCGCAATGCTGACCACATTGCCTCCTAGTGCACCGTTACGGTCTTGAAGGAAGTGCTCTAACTCACTTCAAGGCCCTGATCCAACATGGATTGTTCCGCCAACGATTATTATTATTATCATCCTCATCAATACGGATTAAGTGACCCGCCCACCGTAACCTATTGAGCCGGATTTTATCCACAACCGGACGATCATGGTATCGCTCATAGATTTCGTCATTGTGTAGGCTACGGAATCGTCCATCCTCATGCAGGGGGCAAAAAAACCTTCGGAAGATTCTTCTCTCGAACGCGGCCAAGAGTTCGCAATTTTTCTTGCTAAGAACCCAAGTCTCCGAGGAATACATGAGGACTGGCAAGATCATAGTCTTGTACAGTAAGAGCTTTGACCCTATGGTGAGACGTTCCGAGCGGAACAGTTTTTGTAAGCTGAAATAGGCTCTGTTGGCTGACAACAACCGTGCGCGGATTTCATCATCGTAGCTGTTATCAGTTGTGATTTTCGACCCTAGATAAGAGAAATTGTCAACGGTCTCCAAGTTGTATTCTCCTACCCTTATTCTTCCATTTTGACCAGTGCGGTTTGATGTTGTTGGTTGATTCGTCTTCGGTGCTGACGTTGCCACCATATATTTTGTCTTGCCTTCATTGATATGCAGCCGAAGATCTCGCACCGCCTGCTCGATCTGGATGAAGGCAGTTTGTACGTCTCGCAACAACAGAAACCACATTTGCTCACCAAATTTCGTGACAATAGGTTTAGCCGTTTCAAAGGAAATCCGGTGTGATCGAATGACGGACAGACAGACACTGATTTTGTCTCACACATAACCTTAAAAACTAACAAAAAATAAATTCATATTCTATTGTTGTCGAAGGTTGATAATAATATGTGATGAAAGCATGTTACCAAATTATTCAAGATCCACCCTGTCTACTTCAAAGCGGCACTTTCATTTATCGATCCTACACTGCGTCCACCAAATTTGCCACTTTTCCACACAGATTCTCATATTTGATACTCTTCTATAGAAGTAGCAATTTTAAACGTTGTCTTCGGGACTTTGAAGAGCCTTTTTAAGGTTTTGTGTGAAACAAAACCTTATTAGAATCGAGACGGTGTCTGTCTGTCCGTCTGTCCGTCTGTCTGTCTGTCTGTCTGTCTGTCTGTCTGTCACATCCGATTTATTCGGAAACGGCTGGATCGATTGTCACGAAAATTGATAAAAGTATGTAATCTGGTGTTCCCTTTACATGCAGTAAGTGGCGCCATCTTGTGTTAAGTTTAAGGGGGGGCTCCCCATACATGTGAATGGAGGGTACAAATTTTTTTTTCACATAATGTAGCCGTGTAGGGTATCAAATGAAAGGTCTCAATTAGTACTTTTCGAAACTGGTTCAACATTTGATGTTGGGTGAAACGTAGGGGAGTGACGGCTCAGAATATGACCCCCAAAAAGTGTAACAGGCCTCGTTCTCAGAATCTATCCAACCGAAAAATCTGAAAAAAATCACAGTGGTGCATCTCTACGAAATCTAGGCCTCAAAATATATCCGGTTCCGATATCTGCACAAATAAAGTTAATAATAGTATATTTCCACATTTTAGAAATTTACCCGGCACCCCCCTTATGTTCATCCCAGAAGTACAAAATTTGGCATGCGTGTAGAGAAGAACATAATGCACAGTTTGGTCAAGTTTGAAAAAAATCCAACCATTACTAACAAAGTTATAGGGGGTGAAAATTTACAAGTTTTTGTGAATTTCGTGCACTCTACAACCTGCATGACGTCATCATCACATATCAATTCGTCAATACCACAACGAAATGAGTTCTTATGAATTGGGTCGCAGAGAATTATTTAGTTTTAGTTTTTTAGTTATTTGTCAACCAGACATGTGTGTGTAGGTATATAATATATGCGTGCTAGTGAACTTTGCGGGTAGTGCCTAATTCAAATAGATATAAGAAGTAGATCGGAAATATGGGTACGATCAATTTATATACGTGCATATATGTGTACAGTATTCGGAAATAGGCAGTTTGTTTGTTTAGGGTGAGCGTAATATCTATGGATGTAATATGTACGTATGTCTCGTAGTTTGGAAAAATATGAAGGATTATGTTGGATTTGTAGCTATATACGGATAGAAAAATTTGCGTTGAAATTTCTTACATAAGATGAACACAAAACCTTTATATCCGAAGCGCGAGCTTCCGGTATTCCGACTTGTTTTAAATATAAACACAATTAATAGATTTATTAGTAGGTAAAATAAATTTGTATAGCACTCCTTCCTCACCAACATAAATCATGCGCCAGTCATCGGTTGATCAATCCGTGGTACTTTCTTTCAAAATTGTCTGGGCTTCAAAGCCTACTTTTAATATAACTACATTTGTTTTGAAAGTTTTGTGGTGAACAAAACACCTTATTCAAATCAGTTCACTGCTCGCCTGTCTGTCTTTATTTCTTGTCGTTGAAAGATAGAAAGGTCGAAAGCCCGCCTACAGCTTTTGTCATCCTATTATGTGCGACTTCTACTCACCAAACCAGCGGCCCTCTCGCTGGTTTACCCAGCGGCACTGGCATTTCGGTATTTCGTGAAGCAGAATCAGTTATAAGCTGCGACTCGTGTTGTTATTTGCCAATTTCCCCCGAAGCCCCCAAAGCCACATCCTCAGCGTATTATGAATCCATCCATTAATTTTTCCACCGCCCATCAAACTGTCTCAGAAACCAGCATGTGATCCACGATATTCTCGGATACAAAAGCGTCCCGGAGACAATTTTCAACTCCGCCCTGTTCACGGCGAATTTCGGACAGTTAAATACATGTTCCATATCCTCCGAAATCATCTCAAATCTCGGACAATACGTCAAGTCGTCAAGCGCCAAGCGGTAAAGATATGCACAACACCCCTTGTCTACTTGGATTTGGGTTCTATCGTAGCAAACTCCTGAATCTACTTCTTTCTCTTTAGCCTTTTCCCGTTCGGCTCGTCTTGATCGGTTTTTTCATTTTTCTCTGTCTTTGCTCTGACCTGGATGCGAGACATTCTAACCCCCATCCAGCGTATGAAGCTATCGTTGCTTCAGGCGGCCTTTTTGTTTTTCCCATCGACTTCGATCTTCAGACAAGGCAAGTGAATTGTCGTTAGCATGAAAAACGTGACCATACCATTGGTCGATACAACCCCATATCGAATATCCTCATTTTGGATGTGATCAAGCCGTGTAACGCCAGTAGTCCAACTTAACATCTTCGTTTCCATTACCACCAAACGCCGTTCCCCATCTTCATAAAGTAATGTATAGGGCGCTCCATAACAAGAACAAAGAAGAGTAGTGAGAGTACGCTTCCTTTATGAACTCCAACGAAGACGCGAAGCGGTTTTGATAACTTTGCCCGTCACACTTAGAACTTTACTTTTCCGATGGTGGTAGAGGAATGTACCCTAGCATATTGGCACTAGGGGTTGTCGCAGAGCATACCAGATGAGTTCGTGTGGTACACTCTCAAACACCTTCACTAGATTATAAAATGTAACGTAAGGAGAAAAATCCGGTTTGATTCACTGTTATTTGAGCGATGTCCCGAATTAGGTTGCCAAGAAAAAGTTCAAAAATCTTTATTTCATGGAACAGTAATGGGATCGGACAGTAACTTAAAGATTCCGCTTCTTTCTCCATAAGGGAACGGCGGTGATTTCTTGCCCTTCCAATAGTGTTCTACCTTCCTGAATAACCCGATTGAAGAAGTCATTAAGTCAGTCTAGCTTTTACTTTTCAGAGCTCAGATGCGATGTCATCAGTTCCTGTTGCTTTCCCCGATTTCATTCCTTTTATTGCTCCAAATGTCGGCAGTACTTGTGGTATTGGAAGATGAATAAATTCTTCAGTTGAAATCTGCTCGAAATATTCTCGCCATCTACTTGTCGCTGCTCGTCGACCAGCAAGCAAAATACCACTCCTACATTAATGCGTTCGATATCCTGTATGCGTTGGTATCTGCTTTTGAAAAGTCGATATAAATCTCTCTCTACATCCCGAGTGACCAATTTATCATAAAGATCTTTGTTATGGATCGGGTAACAGCGATCTCTTTCTTTACTTCCCGGTTGGTATTCTTGTAATTTTGCCAATTGGCTAGTGTTCGTCGAGAAGCTTGTCGGGGAGGCGTTTCTTTTCAGGGACCTTCATTTGGAGATCATCATTCCAAAGCGAAGCATCTCGATTGATGAATCGCTTACCTGGCTTGGAGTGTTGCATAGGCCGCTTGATGGATCGTTTGATGAGCCATGTGTTCATAATTACAAGGTCATGGGTGTCCCCAAAATCGATTATACACTCGTCACCCCCATTGCGCGCTCCAAACCCTTTTCCCCATGGAACCTGTTGCCGTATGCCTTTCCACTCACATGACCATTGAGGTCGCCTGCAATGCCGAAATGGTGATCAGCAGGCCCGTTCCTGCCCCCGTTCCCTTTCTCGGCATTAGGTCGACCTAGATGTGGTATGTATGTGGTGAAGAAATTAATAGTGCGATTCACTTTCATCAGTCATCAAATCGCTCGACTTTTCTAATGGCATCAAGGAAGCCCTCCAAGATGACAATGCCAGCACCGTATTGAGTGTGCGGGCTACCGCAATAGAGAAGTTTATAGCCATTTTTACTACGTTTGCGTTCTACATACGACACAACGTTTCTTGAAGAGCGCAAATATCGACGGACCTTTTCTTAATCGCTCTTGTGAGTTTGTCAATCTTTCCAGCTGTATTTGTTTTGTTCGGACCAATTTACTTACGTCCTGATCCCATCCATGTGTCAAAAACCTTTACCCATTTCTTGACAAGTCCGGGGCCGTCTTGCCACGTCGACTGAGCGTTTCTCTGAGGCTTATGATCTCTTATCATTTTATTTTTAACAACATTGGATGCACTGTCACCAAGAGAAATCAAATACGATTTAGCATTGTGGAATAACTCCAACTATACTTGATTTATCTCTTTCACTGATCTAAGCATTTTATTTTTGTTTTACTGAAGATAGTACAAGGTAAGTTGCTTCAAACCCTCCTGCTTTATCTAACCTTGGGACCAGCATGCTATATAAATAACATGGCCACCTCTATGCGGCAACATTTTAATTAACAATGTGGCTCCTCTAAATGTTTGTGTTACTGTAGCATGAGGTTTTCTTTTTGGTCAGTCATCACTACCAGATATTTGAGTACGGTATAGTTTGTTCATCATCATCATCAACGGCGCAACAACCGGTATCCGGTCTAGGCCTGCCTTAATAAGGAACTCCAGACATCCCGGTTTTGCGCCGAGGTCCACCAATTCGATATCCCTAAAAGCTGTCTGGTATCCTGGCCTACGCCATCGTTTCATCTCAAGAGGAGTCTGGCACATCTTCTTTTTCTACCATATATATTGTCCTCATAAACTTTCCAGGCTGGATCATCCTCATCTATACGACCGATAATCACCGACAATGATTTTATAATGTTACCTACTTCTAAGTATTTCAACCCGGCATCTGTTATGAAGTGTTTTCCAAGGTGCCTCAACCTACTTTACACAAGTATTGGATATTGTCCTAAACATGTGGGGAAGTTTCATCTTTCCTCATAGAATGTACAGTGTCCATAGATATTCCTAGCATCGTCAGGTGATAGTTTAGTTTGCAGTGACCAGCAAGTATTCCCACTATGATTCGGAAGCTCTTCTTGATGGGGTTTGGACAATCTTTCGAGCGTTGGACTCGTATCCCCCCATGAGTACCTTGGACTGTTCTACTCCTGGTAAGTTCGCTCAGTGCAGTTCCCGTTGGACCGAATGAAAACATCTCATTCTTCATCATCAACGGCGCAACAACCAGTTTTTTGGTCTAAGCCTGCCTTAATAAGGAACTCCTGATATTCCGGTTTTGCGCCAAGGTCCACCAATTCGATATCCCTAAAAGTTGTCTTGCGCCTACGCCATCGCTCCATCTTAGGCAGGGTCTGCCTCGTTTTCTTTTTCTACCATAGATATTGCCCTTATAGACTTTCCGGGCTGGATCACCCTCATCCATATGGATTAAGTACCACCGTAACTTATTGAGCCAGATTTTATCCACAACCAGACGGTCATGGTATCGCTCATAGATTTTTTCGTTATGTAGGCTAAGAAATCGTCCATCCTCATGTGGAGGGCCAAAAATTCTTCGGAGGATTCTTCTCTCGAACGCGGCCAAGAGTTCGCAATTCTTCTTGCTAAGAACCCAAGTCTCCGAGGAATACATGAGGACTGGCAAGATCATAGTCTTGTACAGTAAGAGCTTTGGTGAGACGTTAGTTTTGTAAGCTGAAATAGGCTCTGCTGGCTGTCAACAACCGTGCGCATATTTCATCATCGTAGCTGTTATCGGTTGTGATTTTCGATTCTAGATAAGAGAAATTATCAACGGTCTCAAAGTTGTAGTCTCCTATCTTAATTCTTCCCGTTTGACCATTGCGGTTTTATGTTGCTGGTTGGTCGGTTTTCGATGCTGACGTTGCCACCATATATCAGCAGATCAGCATTTTCATGCCAAGATTTTATTTCTCAAATTGTTTAGTTTGAGTGAATCTTAATCCCCTTAATATATTGTACCACGATAGTCACTTCATTATTTTTCAGAGGAGAGGACCGAGGTCCAATCTCCACTGATTGTGCAACACGTTTTAGTACAGCAGCCTCTCCAAGACAAGTTCTATAATGATGCACACCAGATATGCTGATAATTTAACTGCAGGGTGAATTGCTTTTCACCATCTCGCATAATTGATGGCTTTCTTCAAATCGAGAATAATGTTACCGTACTGATCGCAGCAGCTATAGATCTTACCTTTCGGAATCCGAAATCCTATTTGGGCGACCATCCTCCCTTCCTCCGACTGACATAAGCCGCTCTGATTGTCATCGCACTCTCCCTATCTACATTAATGAGCAGAGTATCGAAGGCGTCGACCAATTTGTATATCTATGAAGCATGGTTTCTGCCTACGGTGGCACTGAACTGGATGTCGTCCGATGCATCAATAGTGCTCCATCCTCTTTCGCTGCCCTGTCCAAAATCTGGCAATGTAATTTTCTCAACATCAAGATCAAGTTGAGACTGTTTTATGCTATTGTTCCT
Source organism: Hermetia illucens (assembly GCF_905115235.1). Taxonomy (NCBI): domain Eukaryota; kingdom Metazoa; phylum Arthropoda; class Insecta; order Diptera; family Stratiomyidae; genus Hermetia; species Hermetia illucens. Next base: position 89,367,801 of record NC_051849.1, on the reverse strand, counting down.
TCTCTCTTTCTATACGGGAGTGGCACATGGAAAGTGAACCCCACTGTTACCCAAAAGCTCACCTCATACAAGAACCGTGGGTTGTTGGTGGGGCAGTCAGGGGCCTAAACTTCCAACATGCTGACCCATTGTATGCCAATGGAAGCGATCGACCCCGCACCTGCATGGTAGTCTCCAAAGACTTCCAGGCTAACCTGGTTAACGACCTATGTGATGGCGACACCACAAGCTAACCATAAAAAGTCAACAGGGGGATAAAGAGATACTATGGTGCTCTGCATATTTCCCCTACGACGCAGAAAACGCTCCCAGTGGAACATCCATCAGAGCTATCCAATATGCCAAAAGTAGAGGCATGGGGTAATAGCAGGATGTGATGTCAACGCTCACCACATATGCTGGGGAAGTTCGAACATCAATGCAAGAGGATCGAGACTACTGGAGTATCTAGTAGGAACCGATTTGCAGATCTTAAATGTAATGTAATGTAAATGTAATGAACCCACTTTCTTCAACGTGGTCAGGCGAGAGGTCATCGACATCACGGTGGCATCTCCTGACATCGTGGCTCTGTTCGGAGAGTAGCGAGTATCAAACGATATCACACTCTCGGATCACAGACGCATTGATTTCGTTATGGACATGGATCTACCTCCACCCACTCCATTTCGGAATCCGAGGAAGACAGATTGGGTAATGTATCAAACAGAATTGAGCGCCCGAGTCACGATCCCTGGGAAGCGCATCAAATCCATTGCTGGAATTGAGAAGACAACCCAGATGATCAAAACTAGCATGAGAGAAGCTTTCGAAGAAAGCTGTTCACTCAAGATCCCAAAGAAGAGTAAAACACCATGGTGGAACTCGGATTTGGCAAAACAGAGGAGAACGACAAGGATGCTCCTTAATCGTGCTCTGAAGGGTGAATGAAGCACTAGCTGGAATCGCTATAAAGAGGCACAGAAGGCTCTAAAGGAGAGTATAAGATCGGCTAAACGATCATCTTGGAGACGCTTTTGCGAAGAGACTAACTCTCTTGAGGCAACCTCAAACCTGAAGCGGATTCTGATCAAAGAACGTAGCCAGAAACTGGGTTGTTTACGTTTACGGAATGGAAAGTACACAGAAAGCAATGAAGAAACGGCAAACCATTTGCTTGAAGTGCACTTCCCAGACAGCATCCAAAATCTAATCTCGGGGCCAACAGGTGCATACAGCCTTAAACGAGAGACTGGAATCTGGCATGCAAAGTAGTATCACTGGAGCGAGTGAAATGGGCATTTAACTCGTTCCATAGATACAAGTCTGCAGGTCCGGATGGCATCATCCCTGCATGCCTAGCACACGGTTATATTCCAATTAAATGGCGGGATGTGAAGGTGTTGTTCATTCCCAAACCAGGAAAACCCACCTACACAGACGCAAAAAGCTTTCGACCGATCAGCCTAACGTCCTTTCTGCTAAAAGGACTAGAAAGATTAGTAGATCGGTTCATAAGGGATACACACATTCCTAAATAGCCACTTCACCATAGGCAACACGCCTAACAGAAAGGCAAATCCACGGAGACAGCACTCCATGAACTTACGGCAAAAATTGAAAAGGCGATGTCTGATAAAGAATACGCTTTAGGCGCATTCATGGACATCGAAGGTGCCTTCAATTATGCCTCATTTGCGGCAATTTGTGATGCGGCAAGACAGCATGGAATCAAACCGCTGCTAATCAGTTGGATCCTTCACATGCTAGAGTGGAGAAAAATCCACATATCGGTCGGCCAGAAGTCTATTGAAGTTGAATGGCTCAGGGGCTGCCCACAGGGAGGGGTTCTCTCTCCACTGTTATGGCTCTTGGTGATGGATACCCTGCTGTGGCTCCTGGAGGACAAAAAAGTCTTCGCGCAAGCATTTGCGGACGACCTAGCCGTAATAATTACCGGCAAGTTTGCGGACACAGTATGTGACCGCTTGAATGCAACTCTGCATGTAATCCACAGCTGGTGCCTCCGCAATAGACTCACGGTGAACGCTAGGAAGACTGGACTAGTTATGTTCACTAGGAACGTCAGGTAGGGCAGCTATACGCTACCCACCTTAGCAGGGGCGGAAATCCGGCTGGCACAAACAGTCAAGTACTTAGGAGTACATTTCGACTCCAAGTTAACGTGGAAGCATCATATCCAGGAACAATGCCAGAAATCCTGCAGATTGCTCTGGTGCTGTAGGAATGCGATAGGTAGGGATATATTGGATGTATACATCCATAATAAAACCCATTTTAATGTATGCATTCATCGTCTGGTGGCCAAGACTGAACTTTGCTAACAGCAGGAAGCTGCTAACGCAGATTCAGAGACTTGGTTGCCTAAGTATTACTGGAGCAATGAGCACAACGCCGACTGCGGCACTTGAAGCTATCCTAAATTTACCCCCCATTCACTTGAAAGTGAAACGGAAAGCAGCCAACGACGCATATAGGCTCGATACCATTGGGGCGTGAAAAGGCGGCCAATCCAACGGGCATACGTCTATCTGGAAATTCCTTGAAAAACATGCGGTAGCCCTGATGCCGACCGATCATATGGTTTCCAGATTCATCTTTGAAAAGACATACACTGTCGTAATCACCGAAAGAGAAGAATGGTCGACAAGTGGCCATGAGCTTTTCAGATTACAGACCTAATAATCTTCACCGACGTGTCAGTCACGGAGGATGGATCGGGTGCAGGTGTGTTCTCGGAGAATCCGATTATAGAACTGGCCCGACCCCTCGGAAAAATGACGACCATATTCCAGGCGGAGATATATGCCATTTCATTGGCAGCAGAAGAATGTCTGCGACAAAAATGGAGGGGTCGCACCATTCGAATCTGTTCCGACAGTCGGGCGGAATTATCAGCAATAAATGGCAACAACATATCAAGCCAGTTGGTGTTGGTGTTAGAGTTGTCATCAGGTGCTGCTGAAACTTGGCCGACTGAACGAAACATTCCTGATGTGGGTGCCGGGGCACTCTAACATCGCCGGTAATGAGGGGGCTGATAGACTGGCTCGCCGAGGGTCTGGATCCACAATGGTGGGACCAGAACCAGCTCTTGGAATCCGACCATCTACTGTCAAGTCTACTCAGAAGGGTGAAATTGCAAGGATTCACGCAACCGGAGAAATTTGGACTCTTGCCGGCAGGCGAAAATCCTTGTGAAGGAGCCTAGGGCCACTAGAGCGCCATTTTTGTTGTCCTTTAAGAAGTGGGACATGAAAACCCTAGTAGGGCTTTTGACGGGACACTGCCCCTTAAACTACCATATGGAAAAGATTGGGGTAGTGGTTTCGACTGTGTGCAGCCAATGTGAGGAGGAGGAGGAGACAGCCCTGCACTTTTTATTCAGCTGCCCGGCATCCTCAGATCTCAGACGAAGATCTGCACACTCTCTGCCTCTTGAGAATGTTCTCAGATTCGCTAAAGCCTGCGAACACCGTAGGCGGGAAGCCATTGAGTAGGCAACTTACGGGGATAGTACAATGGGCCTAATAATGGCCTGAGCGCTCGGAGCTGCGGCTCCCCCCATTTAACTAAACTAAACTAACTACCCAAAAGCTCCATGTTTTCGTGAACATCATCGGAGTGCACTGACTTGACACTATCTCAAACGAACAATTTGGATTTCGTAAAGGCCTGTCACTCGTACGTACTGGGATCGGAAATCGGAAGTAGCAGTGGATAGGTCACACATAAAAGAGAGGTGACAATTCCATTTCCATTCCACTCTCCCAAGATGATTGACGAATGGGTCGCGCCAATGGCACTTGCCTTAGCAGAGTAGGGGAAGACTGCGAACATCTCGGGAAGCCGGGGGGAACTGAAGGGCATTTCGGGCAACCGAGAACGATGGCGCGTAGGTGTGGTTTATGTGCTACACCCCACCAAAGGGTGAATGGCAACCATATTATATTAATAATTTCAGAATTTCACTTGGACCACCTTTTATGCAAACTGTGCACTTCAAAATGCCATCTTTTGTTTCGAACTGGTAATTTGAATAATATTATTCTGAAAGTGTTATTATTTTCTTTGTATACATACATATCTATATTTATATATATTATTTCCACTGTTTTAAGCACAAAAACGATTTTTAAATTGATACATTTCGTCATATTTGCGCATAATATCCAACCTCGCTACTTTATGCATATTTCTCCTATATACATAATATATATAATACATATCTATGATAGATAAATGCCTTCTCTCACATGGTGGCAACAAGTTTAATACTAAATATATCTTCCCCCAATAAGCTCCAGCAATAATGCACGGCAGGATTTCTCTGTTTATTTTTTCTTTCTTTGTTATATTGCACGTACGTGATATTTCGGCTACCCTAGACGCTGTCTCGTGTTTCTATGAACCAAATTACGCTTCCACGTCTAAACAACAACTATCGATTAAACAATCTCATAAAAATGTCGCATGCTTACAATTTCCCCTCGATATTTTTCGCAATCAACCTGGAAATGCCATTTCTATTACTTTTCCACGTTTTCAAACTTCCTAATTGCCAACCACCCATATTCCAAGCAATCAAAGCAAGGAAGCTCAATTAGAAGAGTTCTCTTATTGGCTTGTGGTGTTACACTTCCAATGACTTACCAATCTTCTATGAAAGATGTCTGGCAATTCAAAGCAACATACCCTCTCCCGATTTCAATCCTGCACAAAAGTGTGTGCCCTTGCTGGCAAGAATGCCAAATTCTAAATTTCCTTTTAATGAAAACTGAAAGGCGTGTAGAGCTGGAAAGCATTCACAAACGTTAATGTATCACAATTAGTATAATGGAATCAAGAAATCTGGCTAGGAAATCTTGTGTTAGCACGCATGGGGTGCAAAGGGGGAAAAGTTGGAAAGTCCCAAGCCAAGACCCACCCTAAGATTTCTATTCATAGATAACTGCTGAGGTCAAATTCGGATAATAGAATGTATCGCGAAAATGGGTTAGGCAGGTCACGGGTTAACAATGGCTAATCGATATTAATCAAAAGATTTGTTGGTATATCTTAAATTACAGGCCTTCAGGTTACGATGCACGTAATAGTAATGCAGGGGAAAAATATGCCTGTTCACATTCAACCGACTAAAAAAATTGTAATTAAGACGGGAGATGGGTAACAATAAGAAATCAAATCAAAATAAAATGTCCCCAAATTATCCCTTCTTTGATTAAGGATGTAAGGTTTCTCATCTCCTCCAGCAAATGAAACAGATGAAAATGTTGTCGATCCATTATATGTATTATAGAACATTGACTGAATGTAACGGTTGTAATAATAGGTTAATTAGGTTTTGGAATCCAACTAACTTAACTAGCCGTAACAAGGTTGCTTCTAGTATCCTACTTCCGACTATTTCTCAAAGGCTGGTTGTTACGTATCCATTGATATATGTAGCTTTCTACTTGCCTCCTTGATGTATAGCGGTTCCCTGATTCTGACATAATACCACATATTAATGGGGGTATTTCCTCTTTCACGCGGTGACACCAGAATGTGTTAGGCTACATAAAAACACCAAGAGAAATGAGAAAAGGCTTTTTGGAATACCCATGGCAAGGCTGCTAATTTCAATATGAACTGTTCTATTATGCTGGACATATTGATATTTAATTCCACGTGATTTGAGGCAGTCCCAAAGTGGTAGATCGAAGATATTGTCAGGGAACAAGCCTAAACTAATGTCTAAATCAGGCGAGATTAAACAGTGTCTGATTTCATAAAACACTGGCCCTTTTCGACCAATTCCTTGCGCACTTTTGAGAAGATCCACCAACCACCCACCCTCCTACCCTATTCGGTGACTCGTACTCGTAAGCATGCCATAAGTAATACCAAGCATAATCCGGCATTCGGCCTGGTTGTTAAGGTAAGCTCACAACAGCTACGGTCGCGTCTAAAAAACCTACCACACGCTAAAATATCATTGAAGCATGCTGCTCTGAACCGAATTTTACGGAATCTACATCTCAAGCCGAGGAGAGTGCCCCAGTACAATCTTGTTTGAGATTTTAGTAGTAAATCCGCCATTCACTTGTTAGCGGGCCGTCCCCTTAGGGGAGAAATATTCTACGGATTACAACTAGCGGCGTCGTTCAAGGCTGAGGCAGTTCATCCGGAGCAGTGCTACTGGAGTAACTACAAGCTTGTATTTGCTCCCTTCTATAAATTCCTTAACACAATATATATACACATATATACATGGTTCCCATTTACCCTTTAGGGGGATATGGCCACACCTATGTGGCATTGTTCGCGGTTACTTGAAATGCTCTTCAGGACCCCCACGACTTCCTGACACGCTCGCACTCATCCTCTACTGTTCTACACCAAGTACCATTGGGGCGACCCATTCGTCAACGATTTTAGGAGAGTGGATTTCACTGCATGGTGTATGAATGTCAGGCCTGTGAGCCGACCAAGTTTTTCGGTTGAGATAGTGTCAGGACAACATAGTCCGATGACACGACGCAGACTGGTATACTCCCATATAGTAACACAGAACAGTCTCAAATTGATCTTGATGTTGAGATAACTGCGGTTCCATATTTTACACAGGCCAGCGAACGCAGACCAGCGCTTTAATGCGACTGGCAACATCCAATTCGGTGCCACCGTCAGCAGATGCCATGCCCACCAATAAAATCAAGATTCGATTAATTTGTATATTTTCTAGATAAACAGATTGATCGACGTCTTCGATGCTCTGCCCATGAATGCAGATAGGGCGAGTGCGATGACCCGTCAAACTGAGAACCTTGATTTTATAGGTGTTATCTTCAGTACTTGCCTCTATTTTCAAATCCACAGGCATTTGGTCAAGGTCCATGGCCCTTCCAAAAGCTCTGCGATGCCGGCAGAGACCATGCTATTGATGAAACTTTAATAAAGTGGATCTGTGCAATGCTATCACAGAGATTACTGTGTGCTGAAGTGGGTGCTGATCGACACTTAACAACGGAAGCAACGAAAGGCTGCCCTCAAAGAGGTGTGCTATCGCCACTTCTGTGGAGTATGCTGATCCACTCACTACTATGCGAACTGCAAAATCTGTCAATACACGTTCAAGCGAGTCATGGATGTGCAAGTTGTTGGTGGCGATCTTAGAACGGTGTGTAAAAATACGCAACGCGTCGTTGATTTAATTAATAGTACATGCTTAAGGTATGGACTCGCAGTAAATCCAAATACAACCACAATAGTACTATTTACAAAAAGAGGAAACTGAATGGTCTTTGCATTCCAGAGATGAGGGGTACAATTCTTGAACTCTCCGAGAAAGCGAAATATTTGGGAGTTATTCTAAGCAGGAAGGTTTTTGGAACAATACAGAAATAAAGATGAAACGAGTTTCCACAGCGTACTGCCACACTGCGGCTAGTTGTTACCAACAAATATCCACATTACTACTATAAGTCCCCATGTCGAGACTAAGTTCCGCCTACACAGTCCATAATGTAAACACAGAAGATCTCTCTCCGGACAACATTGTCTAGGAGATATTGAGGAGTGCTGACAAGTGGTCTCGTTGCTAAGAAGGTAGAGCTCGCCCAGTGAAATAGCCGGATGGCAGGGGGTTCCATGAACTCACAGTTCCCTTCCTCCTCTCCCTTCTCGTTGGTGAAGGGAATTCCCTGATTTGAAAGCTCCGCAAGGTGGGAGTTCGGGGACTAGCCCGAAGTAATGCGACAAACGGTTCCAGGCAAGCTCTCTGACGATGGAGAGGTGTTTAGTTGGTAGTCCGACGATGTACCGAACCGGGAGTCCACCTACCCTACTCAAAAAAAAAGACCCGGTGAAAAAGCAAACAAATGTCATCAGCTTAGTTAAGATGTTTGAGGAAAGAAGTTTGAGGAGAATGGAATTTACGACCATCGAAAGATTTGCGAATTCATGCCAGCTCTTTCGTGATATGGTATACATTTCTGAAATCATTTCGAACTGTGGCATCTCTCGCTTCCCGTATTAGCAAATTTTCTCTTGCCACGGCGTTCATTACGCTGAATTTCTCAGGATTGCGATCGTTATCGGAGTTCGAGCAGCGGTCAGTAGAGCCTTCAACGCTTTTTGTTCATCGATCTGTTCCACGATTCCGCCAGAGTCAGGTGGATCTTTTGACTCGCCTTCGGGACGTGGCGGACGACCTCTGTACCACCAGAAAAAAAGTCATTTTCGATAGCAGCCCAATGCTCGTAGATGCTCTCAGGCGTGTTACTCAAGATATCTGCTGTCCGATCTGCGAGATAACTCTCCCACTATCGAACGACAACTGGATCATACAAGCGGTTGATGTTGAACTTAGAGGGTCGCAGCTCCCTAACCCTGCGAGAAGTGACGGCCGTAACACGCAAACGAAAGTAAGCGACCATCAAATGTTGATGTTGATCAATTGAAACCCAACTGACCTTTTAGCAGGCTCTGGGCTCCAAAAATGTGCCACCACTGATGAAACGGTGGATCACAATGTTACATTTAGGAAGCCTCGCCCGCGTTTATTTGCTTGTAGGATGCATCCTTATTTACTATATTGGAAGTTTCCGTTGGTCGTAACATTGTACTATTGCACTATTCCTTAACCTGGACTGGAATCTTGCAGTTTGAAGTGGGGCAGAAATCAGTTCCCAGCTCAAGGCGGCGTGCCTTGCGGTGACCGTCTGAAACAACCCGACACCGGATCCGCCTCTACTACCACTAGACTTCCTGAGTACAAAAACACATTGCCACAAGAAGATCAGCTTATGTCGCAGGAATTCCTGCGCAAGTTGGAAAAAGTGAGCATTCTGTGGACCATCGCAATTGTTGTCGAGGAGCCGACGCATATTTTAGGTTGTTGCCCTGGGGTCAGTTTTAGTCGCCTCTTACGACAGGGGAGACTTTGAGGGTATTCTTAAGCTCCAACTCACAGGGTTATCGCGTAAACGCAACATAAGTATGGAGTATAACCATTCATCTTGTGTAAGAAACTTTCTGTGCAGATTTTTCCATTCGTAAACAACTCATATGAATTCATTTTGCATGATGATGGCGTCATATGCCCCTTAGATTACGATACATTCACGTAAAATACATTATGACCTTCTATAACTTTATTAATAATAGCCGCATTGCCTTCTAACTTATGTGTTACATTATAAAATTTATAAATTTTGTACTTCTACGGTGGACTTAAGGGGGGTTTTCCAGTAAATTTCTAAAATATGGTAATATGCTGTAATTAATTTTATTTATGCAGATATCGGGATGGGATGTATTTTGAGGCCTAGCTTTTGTATGTGCTATATGTACAGGCATTCACAGACCGTATATTCTCACCAAATTTTGTCACAATAGCTTCAGCCTTTTCCGAATAAATCGGGTATGACAGACAAACCGACAGACAGACATTGAATCGATAGTAAAGTAAACTCCTAGTTGCATATTGTCCTCAGAGGATAAAGCAAGTAAGTGACTTATCTTACACTTAAAACTAAGAAAGGAAACAGGCCCCACGTTGTAGTGCATTGTAGGACCGACACAGTCTTAGGATCGGGGAGTGAAAGCAGATGTCGAGTTCCGAGAAAGTTGAGTGGAGAGAGTTTTGAGAGGTGAATATTGTGGTCGGCAGCATTAAAGACTTTGGCGAAATCGGTATAAATAGCATGTACCTCTTGTCGTGAATTAAGGCCCTCAACAATGAAGCTGGTAATGACCAAAAGTTTGCGGATCGATCTTTCACAAAATCATGATGTTTTTTCGATGTGACCGAAGGGCAAAATCAACCAATAGTTGACGTATCTTTCGAGGATTATGGAGCAAGTGGAGAGAAGAGAAATGAGGCGGTAGTTAACAACTACTGAAGGGTCTCCGCTCTAATGGTTCCAAAAATGAGGAAAGGATGATTCAACTTTTGTTGAAAATTATACACAGAGAGAGGGAAATGTGTTGTTTGCAGTTAACAAGGAAGAGAGTTGATGGGGTGCCAAGAAGTTCTTGAAAGTGTTGAAAATCGGGACACAACAAGTGGTGATGAAAGAAGAGAGTAGAAGGGAAAGTGGAAGAGGTTGTTGGAGGGAATAAAAAGGCTAGGATGATTAGGCCTGCTGAGGACAGGGAGTTTAAAATTTCCGCTTGGGAAAAAAGGCGCAAAGAAAGCTAACAGTAAGGAGCTCCGACATGCCATCAAAAAATTATTCGTACATGTGAGAACAAGCACAGGGAGCGTATATACATATAATAAACGGGAGGGAGTTAGGCGGGGAAACGCGGGGGGTAAGACAATCATATGGTGAGCCAGAGGAGGAATAAACGGGTTCCGCCTAGAGTTGATATTTTATTGTAATCAGAATTCAACCGCCAGTGGACTTACATGACACAGCCTCCTGTCCCTATCGCAGCGGAAAATGATGGGTTCAGAAATGGTGTTGCTGAGCTAGCGCGGATAAATTGAAGGCTGGTTTTTCAGCTCCTTACATTTCGATAAAACAAGCGCACAGTAAACACGGAGTTACATGTTAATAATTGAGGGAGTCCTAGACTTCAACAATTAGGAAGCAACTGTCATTAACTTTTTAAAGTATAAACCCACCCGAACCAAACACATGCAAGAATCCCACTCTGCATTGGTGATGTCCAGTATCATGAAACATCTAAATAACCTGGGAGCAGTTCTTCGCCATCCCTTCGATAACCGCCACGAGAATACCTCTGGAAAATGTCTAAATGGTAAGAAAATGAATTTTGAGCTTCTCACGCTACTTTGTTTTCCTTGTAATTAAGTTCGAACTGCATTAAGCAAGCGCACGGGAGTTTGTTGTACTGATAGTTAAAAGAGTAATCTCATTTTATCCCCTCCTACTCCAGATCACCGTATTACCTTGGTATTTTTTTCTTCTGTCGCACTTCCTTTCATTATGTGGTGTATATATTTCTCACCCCCTTGATATCTGTACCACGAGTTTTTTGGCACACTATCTGAAATACTAAGTGATATGTTCTCCTCTGTTCTCTGCATGCTTTATAGGGATTTCAACCCAATCATGCTCAACTGACCTAATGATCCTGGCTTTCTACTCCTTTGTAACAAGTCCTCCTACTCCCGCCTTCCCCACATTCTTAAATGCTTGTTACATTCACATGCACAAAATCATATTAACCTACGTCTGTCTGTCCGTCTGTCGCATGAGATCTACTTCGAAACGGCTGGAGCTATTGTCACAAAATTTTGCCAGATTGTTTGTTTCCGTGAACCGCTTCAGGGCAGAAGTGAGGCAGCATCTGATGAGTTGCCTCTGCCCTGGACGAAACCGTCAGTCAACTTTTTCGATCAATTGAAGTAGCCTACATTGTGCTCTTTTGTACCAAGAATGCAGTGAATCTAGAGCACTTGAGGATTATTGAAAACCATCCGGTTACGGCGTATATGAGTAGCATATTTGGGGAATAATTAAAGCCCGAGAAATTGTGTAATTTGTGTAAGTTTCAATAAAGTTTACCATTTACTAGTTGCGCCAATTATACATTTAGGAAATGTATATCCGCTTAATTTAATATATGTTACAGTAACTTACATTTATAAAGTTGATAATGAATTAATGAAGTTGGTGTTGTTCTAGCCATCTCGCAGGATAGCGTCGGTCCTCCAGTTTATTTAGGTTTCCCCCATTATATTGGAAGCAGCAGGGAGCGAACGATTAGGTTGGAGTGGGCTACCGCAGGGCCATCTTATTTCTCTTTCGGTGGTATCACTCCGCCTCGAGACCTCACGTCTCTAATAAAGTAGTTTATCCAGGGGGGTTTAGTTTTATTGAACCCTGAGTCAAGGCTAACTAAGTGATTAAGTCTCTGTGTACTGGCAGGCAGATAATCTGTGGGAACGAAGAACCCTGACCCACATCTCAACGAACTGCTAGCATTCGGGTTAGCTCCAGCACGTGCCATCCGGTTCCATATATTATCTCGCGCAGTCGGTGCTCACGACTGGCAAGCCTATTAGGGAAGATTGGTTGCTTTACAGCCTTGGTTAACGAGTTGGTGCCAAGGTGCCAATATAGTCAAAATGAATTTGCTAGTGCACAACAGGCACAGTATGTATAGAGGGGACATGCAATTTGTTGGTAAAACAATAACAAAACAGGTTAAAGATCCATTCCGGATATTTGGAAATTTCACTATTAAAACTGACAGGTGGGAGGGTTTTGTGATAAAAATTTAACTGATCATGTGTATATTGCTATTTAAATTACGTGTTTTCCTGTAATAAGAAGTCGAAATAGGAATTAAAAATTTAAAATGAAGAGAATAGAGATGCTAAAGGCCGCTAAATAGTAAGAAAAGGAAAACGTAAATGGATCTTCTCGTCAACTCCTTAATAATATAATAATAATCGTTGGCGCAACAATCCATATTGGATCAGGGCCTTGAAGTGTGTTAGAGCACTTCATTCAAGACCGTAACGGTACACTAGGAGGCAATGTGGTCAGCATTGCGCTCGCCCGAGATTATTACCCTGATTTGACTTAGGTACTCATTCACAGCTGAGTCGACTGGTATCCGACGTCAAATCACGATGCAAATTCCACTGCCACCAATGAGATTTGAACCGCGACCTTCCGTATGACAGCCTAGTGCTCTAACCACTGAGCTATCCGGACACACGTCAACTCCTTGCCGAACAAAAACATAACGAAATGATTTACACGCTGCAAACCACAGATACTACAAACTAATCTGGCTAATTTACATCCGCGTTATTCCTTCATTTATACACATAGGTATACACTTGAAAATGTATATTTGGACCCAGTATTTAGTTATAGACAGGACGATCTAGGGTAACGTGCTTCTGATCCTCGGAACTCGATTAAAAGAAAACTTTCTTAAACGATGACATTATTGGTAGTGGATACTCGAAAAAATTGTATTCCTAATCAATTGATTAGACAATATCAACATGAATGGTTTACGGGAACTAATTGCTTTCCATTTCAGCCTTACAGACCAACGTATCCATCGGGCTTTATATTAACAGGATATCAGCGGTAGATGAAAACAAGGAAGTATGGTCTTAAGAACTTTTATTTCCTCGGTAGCAAAATTTCGCTAAAAATATCTTTTCCCAATAGGAAATATCGTTTGATGTATTCCTCCAAGTGATATGGGAAGATCGACGAATACGGCCGCGAATAGATGAGAATCGCACGACTACAAAGTACGTTGAGCTTAAAATTGACGAGAGACATAAAATCTGGGTACCTGATCTTTACATTAGACAACTTCGTGAAATGAAAGTCCTTAGTCTATTTGAAGAAATTTCGAGTCTTCGTTTGTATAAAAATAGTACGGTTGCTCTTAGTATAGGGTAAGTAAAGTCCATATTCCTTAAATCCGGTTAATCCTTTTTGCACTTTGAATTTGAGTAACTGCAATTCTTTCTTTCTTTTTAACTTTCAGTGCTACAATAATTATAAAATGTGATATGGACTTCGTACTGTATCCGTTAGATGTACAAAAATGTCCAGTAGATTTTAGTAGTTGTGAGTATTATGCCATAACACATAAATCATGTTTCCAGACAATATTGACAATAATGAATATTTATACCCCTGCAAGAAGAACTCAACATTCCTCAACGCAATAATTATTTCTTCAGCTGACCTTCCTTATTAGTTTCAAATTAGTAAACAAAACTACTTCCATCTCTTCCCTCCTCAATTATGGAACTATTTTTTTCTCGTTTGCTTGACCTGGCGAAAATGAAAAGCCTTTGTTTCCTTATTTCCATTCCTGACTTCCATTACATGCAAAAGCTTCATTGGCTTGAAAGAATCTGAAAAGAATGTCACGAATCTGTTTACTACGTGGTCAACTCTATAAAGAAAATCAATGACCTTTCCGAAGAGGGAAACAAGAATTGGACGAGTAATAAATTTCACGTTAGCTTAACCTTGAAAGTCGCTGAACTTGTATCCGTAGCTCCTTCTTAGCTCCTCATTTTTTGCTGCTTGTTCCTTGAGAACCCACCAACTATGTGGTAAGGCATGCACTACTGTTTTCGATTTTAGTTTCTATAGAATTTATTTATAGGGGAAATAGTATAGAGTTAGAGAAATCAAGATTTTTTAGGTGGTAAAGCTCACGTTACGTCAAATCCACTAGTAAGGGATTAAATGCACAAAAAAGCAAAATGTTTTTCAGTTTTGGCTAAAGAAGAATTTATTTTAGAATTGCGCATTAAAATCGCTATTCCACTATTTTCTCCAACGTAGAACTTAATTGTTTCATTCATGCTAATAACATCTCTTTTAGATATTGCCAAAATGACGCTACATCTATGTAGAAAAAGACAAGGAAATTGGAATCGAATATACCGATTCTACTGCAAGAAAGCCTTCTCAATCTAATTGGTCACCGCACTTCTCTTGAATTTATATATCTATCTTCCTAATATGACATTATATCACTCAAAAGAAAACGAGCGTTAAATCTGGTCTCACTATCTTTCACAAAATCTATTCTTCAACACATCAAATTGAAGTTTTTCCGCCCTAGTAAAGTAAACGCCAAACAAAATAGTACAAACGGAGTGTTGGCTTCCTAGGAAATCTTTGAGAGAGCCAAGGCACATTAACAGAATTAAATTAATTGAAAATTAATTGAAAACCTGAATGTCTACCATAGTCGAAGAACGCTCAAGCTTAGATATAAAAGAAAGGAAAGAAGTGAAAAACAGAGCAACATGCAACGGATGTGAATGAATTTCAGCAGATAAATCAATTCGTTTGAAGAAATACCAACTTTAACGTAGATGGTCGTCCATATGAATACATTGGGGAAATCGACTCTGCGAGCCTATCACTATCACAATATTAAGTGTGATAACAAAGACGGACGATATTGCGGTAAATTTAAGATTTGAGATGTTCGTTGATACGTCGATCACAAAGAACACCAATTGTGCAACGCAGGTCACTGCCACTGACAGTGTGCCTGTTTCATGGGAATCGGTTGTCAAAAACTCAGTTTTATTCAGATTTAATTTGAGACCGTGTTGCATGAGGCGATCATTCCATTTTTGGACAAATTGCTCGAGATCATTTTTGTTATTGGACGCTAGGAAAACATCATCTACATAAAGCAGCGTATAGGGCGCTGGGCGTTGGATGTCCCGCGTGGCAGTGCCCATAACAAGAACAAAGAGGAGTGGTGAGAGAGAGCTTCCTTGATGAACACCGACAGCGACAAGAAGCAGTTTTGATACACCCGCCACACTCCGAACTTTACTTTTCGGATCGTGGTAGAGCAATTGAACCCAGCGCATGAGTTCTTCTGGCACAAGTGTTGTCGTAGATCATTCCAGATTAGTTCGTGTGGCACACGGTCAAACACTTTCTCCAGATCCAGAAATGTAATGTAAAGAGAGCGCAGTTTCTCACGGTGTTTTTCCATGAATAACCGCGCCGCGTGTATTGCATCAGTAGTTCCGCAGTTCTTGACAAATCTGGCTTAATTCACGGTTATTTAAAAGATTTCGCGAATACTGTTATCGAGAATTCTTTCAAAACTCTTCATGATATGGGAAAGTAACCGCTCTGCTGGTCTACCTTTTTTTTCATATTGGAACTGTGGTACTTTTTTGCCTTTCAGATGGTGTGAATTCTCTGAGCCACAGTGTTGGGTCCCAGCTCCTGTCGCTTTCCTTAATTTCATTCGTTTTATTGCTTCCCCGACTTCAGTTGCGCTGACAGGTGGAACTGCTCCTACTGAAGATGACGGAGAAATGATGCTATCACCAAGCATGCATCCGGGCAATCCACCGGCTTAAAATTCATAAGTCGTAAGGAGCCGATGGTCTTAGAGCCGAATTGGTTAACCCATTCAACACGGCAGCCATTTTGGTGGCTTCATTCTGGAACTGCATTTTTTTTCGGACTTTCTTAGCCGACGGTAAATTTTTTACTACGGGATCGGCATTGTTAGGCCAAGTTAGTAGCAGTAAAAATAGTTAAAAAATCATTGATAATTAATTTAACATCAGAAAATTTAACATCAGAAAACGTCCGTCTGGTCCGAGCCTAAAAAATTCACGGCAAAGATTTTACATTAATATAAATTACGAATTAATATTATAGAAAAAAGTAAAATAATAAACAGCCTATTAAAACTTACCACAGACGGAAATTTCTCTAAAAAATATTGTGCTGCACGGATTTCGAAACGGCCAACGGCACAAGGTCACCCAAGAACTTCTCTAACCACTGGGATGAAACTGAAAGCTTTCGTCAAACCCTGTTCACTCTACAAACGTTTAAACGAAACTAAAGGAGGACGCGTTTGTGAGCGCTCCGTGGCTGAGTAGGGGAGGGGATCCGCTCGAGCGCGCTCTCAGTGTCTCGAAATGGACTCCATGACGCGTCAGTGCGCTCGCCGTGTGGAATGGGTTAAATTTGGAGCCCACCAATTACACCAAGCGGTTAATCAACTCGCTCCTTGTACAGAGATGAAACTGCTGAGCAGCTAACCGATACCCTGTCCCAATATAGGGGGAACGGGACAAATTGTATCAACTAGTCCTCCAGGTTGGGGGTTGGGTAAGGCTGACAACCCTACACGGAAAACAATTTGTTACGAAGTCACATCAGGAGCCTCGCACTGAAAGGATTGCACAACGACAAAGGAATAACGATTTGCGCATGGAACGTGCGCTCCTTGTACAGAGGTGAAGCTGCTGAACAGCTAGCCGATACCCTGTCCCAATATAGGAATGGAAAAGTCTATAAGGGTAATATCTATGGTAAAAAAAGAAGACGAGGCAGACCCTACCTAAGATGGAACGACCACGTAGGTCAGGCCGCCAGACAGCTTTTAGGGATATCGAATTGGTGGACCTCGCCACAAAACCGGGATGTCTGGAGTTCCTTATCAAGGCAGGCCTGGACTGGATACCGGTTGTTGCGCCGTTGATGATGATGGTGAAGTACCGTCAGTAAGAAATTCTCTGCTATCTTGCTTAGCGGGATAGCCCCGTCATTGGGCCATACCAAAAAGACTTCACTCCAGGCAAATCAGCAACAGATTAGATTTTCTCTCTGCGGCAAGCGATGGAAAAACTGTTGCAATATGGTTGTCTATCCAGCCATCTTTTCATCAACATCAAGGCCGCCTTTGATAGTATCGCCAGGGTAAAACTGTACACGGCTATGAGAGAATTCAGTACCCTGAATAAATTGATAAGACTAACTTAGCTGATCCTAACAAATGTGCGAGGCCCGATAAAAGCAGCAGGATCACTCTCGAGACCATTCAATATTAACAGCGGTCTACGACAAGGAGATATCCTATCATGCGTCGTCTTTAACCTGGCCCCGGAAGTCCACCCAACGCTTGACCTATGCTGAGGATATCGACATCATAGGAAAAACAACCTGAGATGTACAATCTACCTTCATCCAGATCGAGCAGGTGAGGCGGAATCTTTGGCGGCACATTAATAAATGCAAGACGAAGTACCTGGTGGCAACGTCAGCACCAAAAAAGAACATAAAAGTTGCGATGATGAAATATGCGCATGGTTATTAGCAACCAACAGAGCCTATTTCAGCTTACAAACTGTTTCGCTCGAAACTCGCATCATAGGGTCAAATTTCTTACTGTACTAGAAAATGATTTTTCCAGTGCTTATGTACTCCACGAAACATTGGGAACCCTTGGCCTCATTCTAGAGAAGAATTCTCCGAAGAATTTTTGGCCCCCTACTTAGGATGGACAATTTTGTAGCCTACATAACGGCGAAATTTATGAGTGATACCATGATCGTCTGGTTGTGGATAAAATCCGGCAAAGCAGCTTGCGGTGAACGGGTCATTTAATCCGCATGGGTAAGGATGTTCTAATACAAAAAGTTTATAAAGGCAATATCTATGGTAAAAAAAGAAGAAGTGGCGGAGTGGTATTGACGAATAGATAAGTTATGATGACGTCATACACGTTTTAAGATGCACAAAATTCACATAAAATTGAAAATTTTCTATAATTTTGTTAGTAATAGTTGGATTTCCTTCAAACTTCCCAGAGTTATTCCTTATGTTATCCCTTATACTACTGCCACTTTATTCTTCTAGATTGAACTTTTCTAAAATATACTAATATACTATTATTAACTTTATTTGTGCAGATATCGGAACATTATGATTTCGTTTAGATACACCACTGTAATTTTTTTCAGATTTTTCGGTTGGATAGGTTCTGAGGCTTTTGAGGCTCATATTTTGAGCCCCCATTCCCCTATGTTTCCTTCCCCCTCCCCCTTTCCCTGATATCAAATATGGGATCAGTTTCGAGAAGTACTAATTAAACCCTTTTATTTAATACCTCGTATGACCATATTCTGTGAAAACTCAAAACAAAATGGCGTGTGACAATCGGTGCAGTCGTTTTCACAAAACCTTAAAAAGTGGCGTGATAGAATTTTCCCAATTAGTGACTTTCATTAGTAGGAACTCGTATAATAAGAAAATAAATATGACACCAAAGTATAAAAAAAAGTTAAAATTTTTAAACTAGTGTCATTATTTCTTTGTAATCTTAGTAAATTTAATTTTCTATTACAGATAAGTATTCCAAAAAAGATATGATTTTCAACTGGAAACAAGGAAATCCGATATCATACCCCAATGACTTCGGTGACGGGTTCTTCCGGCTACCTAAATACGTAGTTTCATTCGCAACCAAACCGGAACCTCATATCGTCAATTATAGAGATTGTATGAAACATTCTTAAACAAATAAGACTAATTTCCTAACTGATTGAAAAATGCAAAATACTTAATAATTTCAATAAATCATGTTTTGCCACATTCGAAAATAAGTTGGCGGCTTTCGGTGGTGTTTTCACTGACTGCTTACGCTTCCCATAAACACTTTTCCTACATAAATTTCGACTACTAAGTTTGAAAGGTACACAAGTATAATTGCATCATAATCTCTTAGGAAATGGTCGCCAACAGTCGTTATTACTATAATTACCATTAACAGCCCCTCAATCATCGTTACAGCGGATCACGCCTCAGCCAGACTGGAAATAACATTGTCACGTGAAGTCAAAAGCTATCTCCTGGAGAATTATTTGCCTTCCACATTGTTCGTCTCAATGTCATGGGGCAGCTTCGTAGTGGTGCCTGAGGTCGTCCCAGGACGTATGGTGCTCCTCGTGACCACCCTCCTGTCGCTGATTACAATGTTCGACACGGTCCGCAATAATTCTCCGGATGCACTCGAGCTAAAGTGCATTGAGGTAAGTTACTTCATTACATGCATTCACAACTTATGAAAGAACGTTCGTCTGTATAAATGTACTCATAAATGCAGTCTGTACTAAAGGAGAGCTGAGGTTCACCCCTTAGTTTCCAGGCGAACCTGAGTTCGCAAAATCCCAGTGAGTAATTTTTATTGAAACGGAAGCAATGCAACTAAAATTAACTTCTCATGTCGTGAGCTCCAGCTCATCCAAACCGTAGTATAATTTTAGCACAGATTGCATGTCTGCATGTGTCCGCTGAATGTGCAGGTGATTCTCACCCTCATCCCAGCCATTTCACCATAATTAATATTAACAATGTTACAATGTTCGCCACTCCATTCGGGCGAGCATTTTCACAAGCCAACTGCTGCCAACGATTGTACAAGTCGTTTTCTCCGCGTTCTTTTCCTCTTTCTAGGTGTGGCTAATATCCTGTACGATATTTGTATTTCTAGCGCTAATGGAATACTTTATTGTGCTTTTTGGTATTCGTTACGATAAACACTGGCGCAGCGCGAAACGGAGGATTTCGTCGTTATCACCACCGCCGACAATCAATTTAGCCGCCAGCGGTATGAGCTCTGAGACGCCAACGGTAAGGAATTGAAAAGACTTTTTCATGGAACTCTCGATTTGATCTGGTTATTTTAGTCCTTGCCCAGACTGGCGTCAGTAAATAAGTTTCCACTTAGCATTCATGGAAGAACCGTTTCAAGTCAGAATTTCCACTTTTGATAAATTTGATTTAAATTTCAGGAATCAACTTCGTTACGTCTATTTTGCGATTATGATAATCATCAGGTAAACACCTACTTTTTCCTAATCAAAACGTATTTAGAGCCAAACGTGCATAAACAACCAGCTAGACCCGATAATAGTGTTAATTTCCTGATTATATTGAACCTTTACTAAGGATTACCTTTTAGAATTTTCCTATATCCAAACTGCAACATATTCAAACATTTCGAAGCTGACTTCTACGGTCAACCCCAGTAGCTCCATTAATTGGCTTACATGGAAACTTATTTATTTCAATTAGTTTACTGATTCCATATCCTTTATATAAAAAAAGAGCCAAGGAAATTAGCATGCTAATTAATATTGAATTTTTCCGATAGGTGACGGTTGTTCAAACACAAAGAAAGAACGGTGTTGAGCATGGAGCTCGCGTTTTCAACTTCAACAAAGTTAATCCGGAAAACTCGCCCAAAGCGCTTCAGTCTGACATGAAACAGGATCCAAACCGATTACAGGTGCCGCCACTACAATCACCTGACGATTCGGGTGATGAGCGAACGCCAACATCATCAATGCACCGGAAAAGGTAGGGAACCATTGGCGAAATGTGTTTTCATAGCATAAGAATTACTGAAAGGACCAAAAAACACTACTTCTCATATGGTATTAGTTGGAAAGTCAGAAGTTAGTGACTTGTTATTGCCAGACACTTAAGTTATAATAAATCTGCAAGCAAAAAATTGCATTCAAAGAAACTTGAAATCCTACCAGGCTACAAAAATAATTTGAATGAAGATTTACATTTGTAAATATGCATTACGAAGTTCATTCATCATAGAATCATTAAAAACCAGCAAGGACATACGATAAGCTGTTTACATGCTATTTATTCATAAAACTTACACCTTCGGACCTTTATGAAATCTCCAAATGAAATGAGGGTCTTTTACATAACCAAGTCACCGCTAGAAAATTAGAAAAAAAATGTTGAGCAATTTTATTATTTTTTTCCTAGCGTTCCTAGCGTTTGCAAATAAAAGTCCGCGACTACATTTTAAAAGAATTTCATGCATAATTAATAATCCATATGTACTTATTGGAAGAATTTATAATGCATAAAATAATGAGATTAGGAAGTGAAGAAATTATTGGCTTTGAATTGCCTTTTGCTAGCTTTTGCATACTACGGTTTTGTCTCTAATATTTTATAAAGCAACAATTTTGGACACTGGTGGCTTATCCAAGCTAAACAAACCATTAATCATCATCAATGGCGCAACAACCGGTATTCGGTCTAGGCCTGCCTTAATAAGGAACTCCAGACATCCCGCTTTTGTGCCGAGGTCCACCAATTCGATATCCCTAAAAGCTGTCTGGCGTCCTGGCCTAAGCCATAGATAGGAGAAATTATCAACGGTCTCAAAGTTGTATTCTCTTCTCTTTATCCTTCCCGTTTGACGGGTGCGGTTTGATGTTGGTGGTTATTTCGTCTTCGGTGCTGACGTTGCCACCATATATTTTGTCTTACCTTCATTGATGTGCAGCCCAAGATCTCGCGCCAATTGTCGCCTGCTCGATCTGGATGAAGGCAGTTTGTACGTCTCGGGTGGTTCTTCCCATGATGTTGATATCGTCAACATAGGCCAGTAGTTGGGTGGACTTAAAGAGGATCGTACCTCTTGCATTTATCCCAGCATCACGGATCACTTTCTCGAGTGCCAGGTTAAAGAGGACGCATTATAAGGCATCCCCTTGTCGTAGCCCGTTGTTGATATCAAATGGTCTTGAGAGTGATCCTGCTGCTTTTATCTGGCCTCGTCGGGATACCGAATTCTCTCATGGCCGTGCACAGTTTTATCCTGGCTATACTATCATAGGCGGCTTTATAGGCGATGAATAAATGATGCAACTGTTGTCCGTATTCCAACAGTTTTTCCATCGCTTGCCGCACAGAGAAAATCTGATCTGTTGTTGATTTGCCTGGAGTGAAGCCTCTTTGGTATGGGGCAATGTTCCGGGCGTATGGGGCTATCCGGTCTAGCAAGATAGAGGAGAATATCTATAGATGGTACTCAGCAACGTGATACCTATATAATTGCTGCACTGTGTGATATCTCCCTTTTTATGTATGAGACAGGTAATGCCTCGTTGCCAACCGTCAGACATTGATTTGCTGTCCCATACCTTGAGCACAAGTTGATGAACCACTTGGTGTAACCAGTCACCTCCATATTTAACTAATTCGGTTGTAATTCCATCGGCTCCTGGCGACTTATGATTTTTAAGCCAATGAATTACGCGCACTGTTTTTTCTATACTTGGTGGTGACAGTATCTGTCTGTCGTCTTCAGTTGGCGGATGGCTTCAGTGTTAACTCTCACCTGATTGTCAGGGGGGATTCTAGGTGGTGCTGTTATTCGAGCTCGGAGCACCATGCCAACGGGATAGTGATCCGAGTCTATATTGGCCCCCCTATATATTCTGACACTCATCAAGCCTGAGAGGTGGTCGCGTTCGCTCAACACGTGGTCAATTTGGTTGAAAGTGGTTCCATCTGAGGAGGCCCATGTATGTTTGTGAACCACTTTCCGCGCAAACCAGGTACTTACAACAACCATTTCGTGTAACACTACTAATTGAATAGTCCGCAGTCCGTTATCATTTGTATTTTGGTGTAAGCTATGGGAGCCAACGTATCGTCTGAATACGGGCTCCTTCCCTACTTGGCTGTTAAAATTATCAAGTACGATTTTGATATCATCAAACAAACCATTGGTAAAATTAATTGACTCTGCATGGGAGACCCGTATTTTCATTATGTCGTCGTTGAAATCGCAGCGTAGTCGATGAATTTAGCTTTTAGCCAATAATGTCATCATCCTATATTTCAACCCATATTGTGCTATTGGGAAAACTTATGATAAACCTGTATAAGCATTAGAATAGCAAGTGCAATTTTGTCTTCCTCTCAAAAGTCACTTCTCTGCGCCTTATTAACGACAGTACTACAGGCACAGTGATCCAGACATTCTTCCAACACGACTGCAGTGCTGCCAGACAAACTGAATCCCAAGCGGACTTTAGAAACAGTATAACTTTACAAATAACTTTCTCCAGCGGCGGAGGTCAAAACGGATCCAGTGCTAATCAGCCAACAATACTGGAAGAAGGACTCAGCCACATAGCGTCCTGACTTATTACGAACCTCTGTTGTTGGACTCGGGACGGCGCCTGACTTCGGGTTCGAACCCTAGGCCGTGAGGCTTTGTCTGGATTTAGTGTTTGAGGTAACGTTTTTCAACGGCTGTGTGATCAATAACGGGGCACGAAATTTTAAACACTGGATCCACACCAAAATTCCACCTCGGAAAAAGATTCCTGACCTTCACATCGGAATCAATGGCCTCGTCAATGGACAAATTGCGATTTTCCTGTGCGTGAAGTGTCGCAAATGTGAACATCGGAAAATTCATCGAAGCTCTTAGGATAGGCAGAGCCGCCCTGAAGGATACTTCGGGAGGTAGTAGCATTGCAGCCGCTATTGTCGTAAATGCGGCTATGGTAAGGACAGCCCACGAGTGTTTTATGCCCTGGGGACACCTCCTATTACAGACCTGCAGAAATTGTAATTAGCTTCGCTCTTTTGTATAAACACAAAACCATATTAAAATCGGTTTACTGTCTGTCTGTTTTTTTTTTCTGAGGAGGTAGAAATCTTCAAAAGACACTGGTCTGCACACACCAGCGTGTGGTATTTTTACCCACTAAAACCACCCCCAAACTTCCTCCCTGCCCCGTGGAACCACCATAAAATATTACATCACGGGGTGCATGTGACCGCGTTTTTCTCCTCTCCTCTGTCTTTCGCAGTTTATTTTAGATAGATGCGATCATGCAGTTGACCGCATCCCAATTTACTTGATGTGCTAGCATTTTCGGCACCGCATTTTCTGGTACCGGCACTTCTCCTAGAGTCTCCTCTAGATTCCTCCTTTCTTCCACAAATCTCGAACAATGGAAGAATACATGCTCTGGATCCTCTGGGACTCCATCGTAATTTGGACAGTCGGGTGAGGTCTCCAATTTAAAGCTGTGAAGGTATTGGAGATAGCCTCCATGCCCCGTGAGAAACTAGGTGAGATTATAATTAATCTCATCGTGTCGTCTCTCCAACCACTCCTTGATGGCAGGAATGAGCCTGGGAGTCCACCGACCCTTTCCCGAGCGCTTCTACCGCTCTTGCCATCTATTTATGGATCTCTCCCTCTCAGTCTTCTTCGTCCGCGATGAGGAAGAAATTGGCTTCGCATTGTATATGTTCGCCATCTCATCTGCCAAGATGTCAATCAGAATCATTCCTGAGATGACGAATGCTGCATCATCTGAGACAGTCCTGAAGGCAGAGCATACCCTCAGGGCTGTCCTCCTGTAGACTGAACTCATTTTGATAGCATTCTCTGACATCCGCAACGCCTCCCTCCAAAGTGGGGTTGCATAGAGCATGATCGAGGTCACCACCCTGGCTATAAGCAACCTAGAGATATGCCGTGGCCCTTCCACGTTCGGCATCATCCTTGCCAGGGCCATATTTGCAGTTGATGATTTGTCGCAAACATACCGCACATGTTGCTTATAGCTAAACTTCATGTCTATCACCACCGCCAAGTATTTGATGGTCGGCTTGGAAGTGATGACATGATTCCCGATTCTAATACAGGTGTAACTTCTCTTCCGGCGCTTAGTGATGAGGACCGCTTCCGTTTTTTCCTCCGCAGGTGTCAGACCTGAGCTCTTTAGCCAACTTTTAACAGCATTGATTGCCTCGCTTGAGTGTAACTCAGCATTTTGGAGATGCTTTGCGACAACAACCAGCGCTAAGTAGTCAGCGTAACCCATCACTTTGGCTTCCCTCGGAAGGGGAAGATTAAGTAAATCGTTGTACATGATGTTCCACAGTAGTGAGCCCAATACGGAACCCTATAGGATATCCGCGGAAACAACATATTCCTGGGGTTCGTCATTGGTGTCATACCAGAGCCTCCTTTCTCTTTTATGTTATGTTCTCTCCGTCTGTGCGTCATACGCATTTTTCTCGGAGACGATTACAGCGATTGACACCAAATTTGGTAGAAAGATGGGAACTGTGGACGCTCACACATAGAGTGAGCTACATCCTTTTACGTTGAATTTAAGGGGGGGGGTCCCCATACATCGAAAAGGGGGTGTACATTTTTTTTTTCATCAAATATAGTCATTTGGGGTTTCGAAGCCGAACTTAGTTTTGACATTTGTTAGAAACGTGGGGAGTGCGGGAGTTGAAAGTGATCATTTCTTTAAGGGGGCGATTCTCAGAAACTACCCAACCCAAAAATCTGAAAAAAATCAGGAGGCTGCCACTATATGGTGCCTGGGCTCCGAGATACCTTTCATAGCGATATCTGTTCAAATAAAGTTAATATTAGTATATTACTGTATTTTTTATAATTGGCTGGAAACTCTCCCTTAAGTTCATCCTACCACCAATTTTGCAGTGATGTAGGCTATATAGAGCACGATGTTACCAAGTTTGGTGGAAATCGCACTATTACTAACAAAGTTATAATACGTCAAAGTTGTTGCTTGTTTGAAAATTGGAGGCTATGAATGTCAATATAACCCGAAAGTGGATACTCTCACATAATATATGAATATACTACGTGCTACGTACTACGAAATAGACAAAACCTTTCGTACCTTCCAGCTTCTGGTTTCCCGACTTGTTTTAAACTGGAACTCGTCGGGCCCGCAAGAGTCGGCACTACCTCTTTCTTTTTAAGAAATATTATAGGACCGTTGTCTGTTTTCCTTCTCCTCCGCTGTTTCGCTTCTTTCTTTCTCGAACTCCACTAGTACCACTTGCGCGTTCTTTCTCTTGGGTTGTTCGCTTCCGCTAAACGATGTCTTCCGGAATAAAGGCAAGTCCTGCTAGGTGCCCGTGAGCCAAGCCCATTGCTGTGTGAAATGAACCAATTGGGTGGTGACCAAATCGGCTACAGTCTTTGGGGCTGCAGAGGCTTTCGGAGGGCACACACGCGGATTCAGGGTCTGTGGATACGTTAACCGTCATGGCGGATAAAATCTATAAGGTCCGCGTGCAACCCATGGTTGGTGAGATGTCCCGCGATAATTTAGGACAGGCGTCTCACTTGCAGCAGACAGTAACCGATCGCTTAGTAGGTCGCGGGGACCTTCGTTAAGTACTGGGACATGCTAGTACCATCGTAGAAAAGACTAAAAAATAAACAAACAAATCAGACTTGCCGAGAGTTCTCGTGACCACGTCGCCTCACAATCTACGACCCTTTGAGCCGACGCAACTGCCTGGTCGATACACGCGCTGAAGTTTCGGTTCTTCCCGTGTCCCGGCATCATAATTTAACACCGCAGTTTTAGAACTCGCTGCAACAAATTCCTCGTCGATCCGCACATATGGCTACAAGCAAGTAGACTTGAGTTTAGGACTTAGACGAACGTTTTCTTGGCGTTTCATTATCGCGGACATGAACATTCCTATCTTAGGCGCGGATTTTTTGTGCCAGTATGGATTGCTAGTGGATATACATAATAGGTCTCTCATTAACCTCACAAGGTTCATTAAGTCATCAGGAAAAATCTTATCCTACTCACCCAGCCCTCTTCTTCTTCTCCCACCTTAAACTCCACCTAAATTTACTTTACTCGCCGTATGCGTGGAATTTCATAGTTCCCATCTGTCCATCAAATTTCGTTCGGAGTTTAGCCGTTTTGGAGAAAAGTGCGTGTGACAGACAGACATACAGTGAATCGATTTTAATAAGGTTTTGTTTTACACAAAACCTTAAAAAGATTGAAAAGAATACATTTCTTCTTATTATCAAAAAAACTCTACAAGATTAAAATATCAAATCCCAGAAAGGAAAACATCCTTAAGGGCCATGCGAACAAGTCTAAATATATATCCACATAATCTTGATATAACGTTACTTTTACTAGGAACATACACCAATATCTCTTAAGTCTTGATTAAACGGGGAAGTATGCACTCTAGGAACGTCGATGCTATTACGAAGAAACTTGTGACATTCTCAAAGATGCTTGTCCTGACACAACTAAAAAAGTCGAAACTACTTGCGGACATTTACGAATGGGTGGAAATGTTAAGGAAATTCAGCGAGTTGTTTGCTTCTATTTGTGTATATTTATTATCAATCATTCTCATCGCATCGAGACTATTTCTTGCGTCGTGATCTTATCGGAATTCTCAGCAGTTTGAATGAAACGATATTTTCTTCCCACTCAACGATCATTCGGAAATATGTTACTAGCTACTAATTAATCCTAGTTAATATCGTGTCCGGATAGCTGAGTGGTTAGAGCACCAGGCTATCGTATCGAAGGTCGCGGTTCAAATCTCACTGATGGGTGTGGAATTTGTATCTTGATTTGACCTCGGATACCAGCCGACTCAGCTGTGAATGAGTAACTGAGTCAAATCAGGATAATAATCTCGGGCGTGTACTGTAGTGTACCGTTACGGTCTTGAATGCAGTGCTCTAACACACTTCAAGGCCCTGATCCAATATAACAATCCATATTGGATCAGCATTATTATTATTAAGATTAGATTATTATTAGCATTTTTTCCGAGTTATCACAATCTCGGCGGATGCCGGATTTTACCTAATGTGTCAAGCATTTAGGCTCGGACGATCTTACCTGCTTAAAAACTAAACAGGCGCTGGTGGTGTAGGCCGGTGGTAGGTTAATGAGAAAATCCGTCGACAACTCCCCGCAACATCGACCACGTATGCAGAATGGTATACTTCTGCATAGTCTGAACCCAGGACATCAAGGGAAGCCGTGAGGGATTTCGGTACAATACCTGTAGCTGACAATATTATGGGAACTACAACCACCCGCTCGAGACGCCAAATTTCCTTGATTTTCCGAGCCAATGGCTCATAGTTCACCTTCTTCTCCACGTATTTCCGTTCAATGTTGCTATTATGAGGGATAACAACATCAATAATATACGCGGAGCGACCCGCCTTGTCAACTAACAGTACGTCAGGATTGTTGTGTGGAGTATGGCGATCAGTCAGAACTTGCCGGTCCAATACATGCTGTAAGCAGAACTATCAAGTACTGCTTGTGGCTCATATCGGTAAACCGGGCCTGTTCCCGTGATCATCCCATGCTTGTATGCAAGGTTTTGATGGATAACCTTACATACAGCATTATGCCTGATGATGTATTGCACCGGTGTCATAACAGTACAGCCAGAAATGAGATGGTCCAACGTCTCTAACGCCGAACCACACATTCTGCACTGGTCGTTCTCCACCCGTTCTTTCATGATGAGCTTTTTATAAGCTCGGGTGGCGACCACGCCGTCCTGAATGGCACACATGAACCCCTCCGTCTCAGCAAAGAGCTCTCCAGCACACAGCCATCTGTTCGACAAATGGCTGCCAAAGACAATTCATGTGTTTACCGTGCATTGCCTAAGACGATCGATCCTTCAAGTTAAGTGGAGTCAGTCCACAGTCTGCCTTACAGACAACCGCATGCAAGGGATTCGCCTGCTCTTTACTGTAAAAATAAGCGCGCAGCGCGAGAGATGCGATTTCAGCACCAGCTTTGCACGTCGCAGGAATTCGGACAGCAGAGCATCCTTCAGATCACCAACTCGAGCATGGGTTCCTTGCAGAATTCCTAGGTACTTGTAGAAGTCTGTCTCGGTCATAGCTTCGATATGGAGGTCACCAATGCTATGTCCGCCATGCGGCACGTGATGACCTTTGCGGATGGCTTGGACTCGACACTTGTCTAATCCAAACTCCATCCGAATATCAGGGCTTAGCTTGTCTATTATTCGCAACAGACTTCTAAGATCGTCGTCAGTCCCAGCATGTAGCTTGATCTCATCTAAGTACAACAAGTGTGTCAGTTCGCACTTAGCACGTAGGCCACAGTTTATTGCAAAATCATGCCCTCTAGCATCATTCAGTAGCCATGAAAGGGGGTTCAGTGCCATACAAAACCAAAAGGGACTCAACAAATCCCCCTGGAAGATGCCCACCCGTATACGAATGGGCTCTGAGGTATTAGCACCCTCAAATGTACGCACTGATAAGGTGGTATGCCAGCCTTCCATGACTGCCGCCAAAAACTTTATTAGTTTCGGATCAATACGATACAGATGTAGGATATCGACTAGCCAGGTATGCGGAACGCTATCGAAAACCTTGGCATAATCGATATAGCAACTAAAGAGGTTTCTTGCTTGTCCTATAACTACCGAGTCGATAATGAGTTGCTCTTTGCAACCCCTTGACCCAACTCGGCAGCCTTTCTGCTCCTCGTACAGAATCTTGTTGGTCTCGAGGTGCGCATGGATCCTTCCACTAATAATGGACGTGATGAATTTGTAGAGGGTTGGTAAGCAACTATCCGCCCTGTGTCTGCGGGGTCCTGCACCGTGCCCTTCTTAGGGATAAGGTAGGTAATCCCTGCATTGAGGAAGGGTGGAAATTCCTCCGGCCGACTCATGACCTTATTTATACTGTGAGCCAACCGACTGTGTACGCTAGTAAATTTCTTATACCAGAAATGCTGCACCCGATCCACACCTGGGCCTCCCCAGTTCTTCAAGCTGTTTATGTCGAACTTCCTCTTCGGTAACATCCGCAAAATGCCAGGCGTATTGGCATGGCGAGTGCCTTCGGCGGTGATCCACTCAGCATGCCGGGCGGGTAACCCCCAAAGTCCACCCCAATACTCTTTCGCTTCCGTCACCGAAAACTGCACTGTCTGGACGCTCTGTTGGGATTCGTTGAGAGATCTGAAAAAGCTCCGCTGGTTCCTTGCGTATGTTGCTTTCTGGACACGTCTGGAATAACTTCCGCCATTCCGTCGTAACCGACTGCATATTACAGAAAGTTTCTGCTTTAGTGTGTCCAGAATTTCAACTACGGGTGTCTCACTGGGGATGGCATAGTTCCGGTAAACCCTCTGCACTTTATTTCTCATCCTTCTGATAGCATTGTCCTGCCTTAGTGAGTTCCGCCGAAGCTCCAGACGAATTTTCCAGGGTGGATCCCTTTTGTCACTCAAACCAATAACACGAAAGTGAATCTTCTGACCGTGCAATCTGATAGCCGCAACTGCACCACAATACACAAGTGATTGTAGTTGCAGCAGCGACATATCAGCACACATCCAAGATGCAATCTCATCATTGATTTGAGATAGAATTCCCGGAGTTGCTGGAGATGCATAGAGCCTAGGAATACCTGGTATATGTAAAGGATCCATATCCGAGAATTCTATACATGCTCTTTGGAATTCGTCCCGAATCTCAGCTGGACGGTAAAGAAGAGTGCTTCGGCGAGTACTGAAACTGTTACCCGCAGTGCGGCGTGGTGTTGTTGATGCCGCCGCCTCTGTCTCCATCGACTCTCGGTCACGTTTCCCCGATGACCTCAAGTCAAGTACGCTCCCTGACGGTGGGGATTGTGTCGCTGCGAGTAATAAAGCGGTACTGGGACTCGCTGCACAGTCACGTGCGCGAATTGCGGGACACGCTCGACGAATCTAATCTAATCTATTAATATAGTAATAGTGTACAGTCGTAGTACACAGAATTCATTCTATTATAAATTATCTAAAAGCCTATTAAACCTGGAATTCCGCGGAACACCACAATTTTCTTATAACATGGCGCAAAATATCTTCTATATGACTATATTAATATAAAATCCATTAACAAATGAAGAAAAAAATATTATTTTACGAGGCTGATATGAGAATACATTTGGCTAGTTAAGTTAATATACTAGAATAATCCTTTCTTTTTTATAGGTTCCGCAACGTAGCCGAGTACGCCCTACTCTATGCCGGATCACAGCGTGGAAAACTTGACCAAATATCACTCATAGTTTTCCCATTAACCTTTTTTATATTCGCCGTTGTATATTGGATCCTATATTTAAGCGAATCACGGAAGAAAATATGATACAATGCATTAGAAAGTTGGTATGAAATTCTTTTTATCTCTAGATTCTAAGTAGTTTTTAGGCTATATTAACTCTTCATCAAAACCAAAAGTGTCTTCTGCTGAAAATACGGTAGCTTATATAGTGATCCTTCCAGAACATATCACGTCCAATCAAAATACAATTCAGAGAAATTCTAAGTGATAACAGACCAAGTCAATAGAAAATATGCATATTTTGGCAAACTAGTGCACTTCAAGGCAATTGGTAAAAATATACAAATGCCTGTATATATCATATATTTTTTATCCAATGCGAACGTGCAATTGAGTTCCAAACTCAACGCCTTAGTTTCTTGTTTGAAACGGGAGATCCCCAAGCGCATCTTAATAATAGTAATAAGACAAGAAATCAATACAAATAGTTTTACGATCATGCCACGTTTCAGTTTGTATTAAAAACTCAATTCAGCAGGCCAGCATTTTTTTTTTGTTTCCACAATAATATTGGGTTGGAGGAAAAGTAATATCGTATTTGTGGTCGAAATTTGGCGCTTTATTTAACATATTTAGAATTATCCGATTTAAGTCAAATATGCGCCGTTTTGTTTGCAAATTTGTTGCCATTTAGAAGGCAACTTCGTTATCCCCCCCCCCCTTCTTATTTGCAAAAAACTCAGACAGCCAGTTTTCGCAAGCCTCTTTTGAGGCCAACTTAGTAGGACCAAGAGTGTTTTGCATGGCCCGGAAGCGATCGTAATCACTTGGCCCGGACTGTACGATGGGTGCGATAGGGCATCCCATCCGAGCTCCCGTAGCTTCTGGCAGGTCATCAAAGATGTGTGAGCCCGAGCGTTGTCCTGGTGAACACAACACCATTCCTATTGACCAATTCTGGCCGCTTCTGGTCAATCGCCTGCTTCAAACGGTCGAGTTGCTCACAGTAGAGGACCAAATTGAGGGTCTGGCCATAGTTGAGCAGCTCATAGTGGATGATTCCTTTCCAATCCCACCAAACACACATCAAAACCTTCTTGGCCGTCAATCCGGGCTTGGCGATAGGTTGGGCCGACACGCCGCGCTTCGACCACGCCGTAGGATAACGTAGGTTATCCTACGGGATCCACTTTTCATCACCAGTCACTATTCGCTTCAAAAATGGGTCGAATTCGTTCCGTTTCAGCAGTGCATCGCAGGCGTTGATGCGGTCCAAGAGATTTTTTTGCATCAACTCGTGTGGCACCCAGACGTCCAGCTTTTTTTGGAATCCAACCTTTTGCAAATGGTTCCCAACGGTTTTATGGTCTATACCCAGTTCCTGGCCAATTGGCTAATCGAGCGAATGCTCACATGCCGGTCTACTTGGATGATTTCGATGATTTTATCGGTGTCTACGACGATTGGCCTACCAGTACGGGGACTATCTTTGACATCCACTACACGAGAACGAAATCGATCGAACCAACGCTGTGCTGTGCGAATTATTACAGCATCGGGCCCATAATCTTTACAAATTGTTTCGGCCGCCTTCGTTGCATTTTTACCTCTCAGGGAATAAAAACGTAAAATATGACGAATTTCTTGCCTGATGGACTCCATCTTTGACGCGCTATAACTTGAGGCTGAAACGTACGATCACAGCACTGTCAAAGAGACACTTGTAGCACAGATTGTCGTCTTCAAATCGCCGTATAGTATGAACCGATGCGATAAGTACACCATGTTTAAGTGTCGCCATCTATTGACAAAATACGACATTTCTTTTTCCCGAATCCAATAGAATGTCCTAAAACAAATTACTGAAATATTAAAGCAGCAGCACCTACCACCATGTCTTATTATCTCAGAAACTAGAATTAAACACGCCTTCGAGTTGCCTTTTACTTTTGAATTTTATTCAATAAATTTAAAATATATATTTCTATATATAAAGTTACGATATATCGTTTATATCTTTTTGTCTGTAAATATATGAAATTCAAATAAAAATATATGCATTTATTTTTAATAAAAAATTAACAAAAAAAGTTTGTTTCCTTTCTTCTCGGCATCATCTATTCACATAAATTTGTAAGCATAAGTGGAATTGGACACATTTCCTGCTTCAGCTACGCATGTAGGTACTAGACATTTGATAAGCAAGCTAGAATCCATCTAATTTTACAATCGTCTAAATACCTAGCTATTATGTTGCTTAAACATTTTGGCTTGAATAAATCGTCTGAGTCGATTTTTGAAAGTAATTATAACATAAACTTGTATAAAATCAACAAAAAAGTACAAATGGCCGCAATCATCTTTGATTTAGCTTTTTTCCTTCCAAAGCGAAGATTACCTTTTGGGGTTGCCCGTCTTATTCGCAACTATTGACAAATCCGAGTTGATGAGTTTGTATTTCCTCAAGGAGCCTATTTACCGCCCCAATAGCAAATTTTCCCATTTTCAAATGCTAGATTGATTCGTGGTTGAGGCAAAAGCTTTCCAATTTTGATCACTTCAACATCTTCGTCTTCGAAGTACTGTAAAGAAATTTAATAGTTTTAAATAATACCCCGAATGAAAAAATATAAGAAATATTGTTTTGCTTAAAAGTATTAAATCGTATCATAAACCGACTTCAACTAGTAGAAACCCAGTCTTAACGGGAAAAGTTAAGTGCAATGTGCTTCAACAAAACCATCGTCATGATTGGTTGGCGTCCTAAACAGTGTTCCCCTTCTTGTCGAACCCATTTT
This sequence comes from Hermetia illucens, assembly GCF_905115235.1. Lineage (NCBI taxonomy): Eukaryota > Metazoa > Arthropoda > Insecta > Diptera > Stratiomyidae > Hermetia > Hermetia illucens. The sequence continues at coordinate 89,333,990 of NC_051849.1, read as the reverse complement.
TTCCTTCCATACTTCCTTTTATGAGCTATATTACTCTACATATTTCTCCATGTATATTTCCCTTACACGATGGTCCTATGCTCACCTGACCTACCGTTCACTTTCTTTATGCACCTTCATGAACACATGTGCTGCCTTTCAATTCAACCTCAGTGTCCTGCGCTTGATTTCGCTAATCGATTGTCTAACGTCCTATGTTGGACATAAGCGAATTAAGTTCAACTTGCGACGGACCAATTTCCATAACACGACCAAGGCCTCCACTGGCTGCCTATAATTGCATGATTCACCGACTGATCACATACCCTCTTTCAGAATACGGTTTCAATAAGGAACGACAGTATATTATTGACACCGCTATTAAGAATGGGTATAATTCTCAGACCATTGAGAAATTGATTGGAAGGAAAGTCAAGCAACACAATAGGCATGCCTATACAATGCTATTTTCCCAGCAGGAGGTAACCACTACACAAATAAGTATCCCATATCATTCAACGCGAAAATCTTGAACTCTTGCGGCATACTAACCGAACGACAACCTTGGACCTTCGGGAAAGCCTAGAAATTCTGAGAGAAGATGCGACGCGGTTATTAAACACAGATTCCGGTAATTGCCCCTAAAATTAATAAGAGTTGCCGCAGTAATTAACAGATAATTAGGTTAATAATTTAATATTTTTTTTGTTAAAAAGTAAGTAGAATCGCAATTGTTTTTAGTAGCTTTGTACTGTTCAAGGGAGTAAGTTGCTCCCGAAATATATATATACATAATAAAATAAAATTGTAGTTTGGAGTAAGCTACTGGTCTATCAATTTTAGACTTAACTACAAATAGAAGACAATTTCTAACGTTTTAGGAAAGTTGATGTTCTAAAACTATCTTGTTCATTTACTCCGGACCAATAATTAAGTATCACGCCCTTTCCTCACCAGTTTCCTCCTGAGAAGCTTCAAAACAGAAGGGTTTAAATGAATGTTTCAAGAATGTCCAAAATCAATAGAAATTTATGGCAAATTCTGCTAGTTAAGGTCAATTTCTTTAAGCACGTCATTATTGTTCTCTTCGCTTTGTTTCTAGCTCGAATAAACTCCACTATTGATGATCCGAAGCTCATTTTAAAGAGAGGTAAACCCTAGACGTCTTAATATGTAGGTGGGTTCAACCTCAGCTGCTAATAGCATTTACTTTTTCTTCTTCTATTTTTTACATTGGCTTAAAATACGCTAAAACATACCCAGATTCATAATCAATAACGTTTTGTATAAGAACAACTTAGACACATTCTTAAAACAGAGGAAATCCTAAGAAGAAAACTTCATCCAAGCCGCTAAGTACTCACTTTCCGTATGGCAATGAAACTCGACGGAGCATTGACCGAAAAAGAGTTGGGGGAATGAGACATGGCTAGGAAAGATCAATTGTATGCCACTGGTATAGCAGACTGAAGTTGAAAAGGTAATCGCGGATCATATTATAATAGACATTCCGAAAAATCCTGAAAAGAAACCTTTTTTAGTTGTTTCAAAACAATATAACAATAACAATATAAGGGGAGCAGATACCCAGCTAAGGTATATGAGCTGTAGATTCAAAATCAGCTCGAAGTATTCCCTGCTTGTCGTGAAGGGCGAATAAAAGGTATAGAGATTTGTAGGCTAGTAAGTTGCAAGTCTTAAATTACGTTTATGCCGCAGAATCAGTAGACACACCTCAGAGGCGGACTGATTTGTTGGCAGCGACCTTTCATTTTCGTCAACGGCATGATTGAATTTTGGAATGTGCAAGCACTCTTCGACGCCCAGAATATACGTTTTTTACGCGATTGTAATCATAGTCGCAGGCCATAATTACGATTGTAATCATGTAATCGTAATCACAGTAATCATAATCATTCAATTATATGAAGTCATGAGCAGTGCCTTTTGTGCTTTACGAATCAGCTTGCTTAGTTACTGCGTAGTTAACCTTTAAACTAAACAAATTTGTGGATGAATTGATTTTTGGTTCTACTTATATATAGCTCTAGTGCATACACGTTGAATATATCTGCTATTCAATTCTATGTGGTACTGACATTTTATCTCGTGGGGAGCAGTAATTTAATGCAAAGCAACTTCGACCTACTGTAACTTTGTTATTAATAGCAGAATTTCCAGGAAACTTGCCAGTATCATGCTTTTTACTGCAATTTAACGGCGAGTATTCTGAGGCCTAGATAACATGTGCACGGATCACCATGATTTCTTTTCAGATTTTTAGTTTAGATATTTTCTGAGAACAAGTCCTTGAAATTTGACCCCTTCCGGACCCAGCACCCCACCTCTTTGCAGCCAATATCAAAACTAATATTTGCTTCGAAAAGTGCTAATCGAAACCTTTCATTTGATACTCCAGATGACCACATTCAGTGGAAAAAAAATTACACCCCCCCCCCCTTCCTTTTGCATGTATGGCCTCCCCCTTAAACTCAACGTAGAACAATACTACTCACTGCATGTATGAGGGTAGACAGCTCCCACCTTTGCGTCATTTCGAATACATAGGAGTAACTGTTTCTGAGGAAATGGATGTAACAGACTGACAGACAGCAAACCGATTGTTTTCAACTAAGACTGGAGAGAAGTCAATTCTTCACAAAACGAACTTTAATATTTCGCTCGAATGTCAATTATTCTCGTTAATTATGACATCAGCACCTTATTTGCAAGGTCGGGATGGGACATAATTTGAGGACTAGATTTTATATAAGCACATCGCTCTGATTTTTTCCGATTTTTGGATTGGGTCGTTTTCGAAAATGAGCCCTTTCTCACTTTAAATGTGTACATTTTGTCTACTTATCTGCACATTTTGCAATTTACATCAAATCTAATAGTTTCAGGAAGTACGAATCGAGACCTTTCATTTCAGACATCACATGACTATATTTGATAAAACAAAATTTTAGATCCCCCCTTTGAATGTATGGGGAGTCTCCTTTAAACTCCACGTAAATTTCGTTTAGGAGAAAATGCGTGTGACATCTATGTATTTTATAAGTGGTTTGACTAGCGTTAGTTAAATTTATTACAATTTTTATAGTGAAATATGTGGAAATCGGAAGCCGTACGGAAATTAATCATAGATGCGCAGAGAAAGGGTGAATCATATGGAAACATAGCGAAAAATATTCGTCTTTTAACAAGATAATGACTCCAAGCACACATCTCGCGTTGCCATGCAGTACTTTAACCTAAACTTAATAGAAAACTTGATTGGCCAGCTCAATCTCCAGATTTAAATCGGATTGAGAATATATGTTCAATATTGCAGAGCAAAATACCCATGGCAAGCCGAACAAACCTTCCAACTTTCTGGAATGAAATATAGCGGCAATGGAGGGATATTCTCCAACATATTGTTGAAAATCTAGTAGGCAGAATGAATAGGTATCTTCGAGCTGTTATAGAAAATAAGGGGGTAAGACTAGATATTAACAGCAATACTGCCATTTTTCCCCACTAAGTACTTTTTTCAATACAGAAAAAGATCGTAAACTTCCATTTGTCGGTTTGTTATTTTGAATAATTGGTTTTTTTTTCAATGAAATTTATTTTTTTTTTATTTTTAAGACAAAAAATTATTTTTATTACTTGTTTTCGTTTTACCTCTCTTACATGTAAGCTATGAAAATTAATTTCAAAATAATAACATTAAGCAAAATCGTAAACTCTCTTTTGTCGCCCAGTGTACATATACGTTTTTTAATGGGAAAAGTTGCAACTTGCCCCTAGTTGACGCTCCACTGGATCAACTTATAGAACTGTCGACCAATCGTCATGACAAACAATGACTGTGATTGATGGGACGTCAAATTCTGAAACTGATTGAAATTTCCACTCAAAAAATCGAACATTGAAAGATCATCCAGACATACACGGCAACTGCCAGCCAGTGGAGCTGCTTGAATATCTGAAAGACGAGACTCGCGAATGGAAACAGAACGAATCAGAGTCTCTACTTCAAGAGCTGCTGAAACATGGAATGAGAAATAGCAACGCCGAAATTATGACTAGATCAGAACTTCTACTTCAAGATCTTTTGGAACGTTAGAAAAGCGAGATATATAAATTGATAACCTGTGAGTTTGAACTTCCACTTTGAATTCACAGCTGCTGCAATTCCCGAAGAGCAAGGCACGCGAAGTAAAGCTGAACGCTCACGATCAAAAATCGATCCCAATAAGGCAATTCTTAATTAAAATGAAGACTGCGATTACCAAGTCAATCGAAATATCCTCAGTAACCTAACTGCTTGTACTTACATTTTCATTTTGAAGTTTCAGTAAGAAAAACCTAGGATCTATTATTTCACTGGCAAAATCAATTTGTCACCACGGACTGAATCGCCAGAGCCATTTCTAACTCATATTGCTGGAGCTACTCAAGAATCCGAACACTTTTCACAGCATATGCGGAAATACAATGCACGTTTTCAAATTGTATCGTTTAGAGCGATATTCAACGTTCCGATGATTTCACTCCCACATTCAAAGCGAAAAGACAAGTGTCTTATCAGATTGTTTCTTTTCTTCCAATAGCTGAATAAAATCCGCAGTTTTTGCAAATACGCACAGTCAAAGCAAGATCTGCCAGGTTCAGCTAGTACATATATACGCGTATTTCGTAACTGGCAATTGCTTATATGTACGTACTATGTGAGTGGCGAAGTATAATCCAGATGGAAACATTTGTCTGACTCAGATACACACATCTGTCTGGTGTCCGCGGTAGACATAGGCATTTGCCTCGTAATTACGAGAGAGCCATTATTATTACAATTATGCAATCATGAAATTCGTAATCATAATCACGCAATCACGATTATGAGTTCTCCCAACTCTGCTCTTTTAAGCCTACCGGCAGTAAAGATGCGCTTGTGAACCTGCCAAAAAAGTCATCGGCTGCGAGTGTGATCATCACTTGAAGGCTGTTTCCCCTTGCTTATGTTGTCCGCAGATGAGTTCAACAAGATCCGATGTTCTCACCAAGCTGTCGTTCGTGGTAGTAGAACTATCTTTCTTAACGAACTGCTAAATAATGATGAATGTTGGTCCGCTAGTAAAAGCATTCTTTTCTTTGAAACAAATCAAGTTGTCATTGATGTCCGGAAGGGATGCTATAAAGTCTGACTGACTGCGGAAACATAGATTCGGATTGACGATCATTAGGAGCCGACTGCTCTTATTCCCGCTCCACCATGACAAAAGGTAGTTCAGTATTGTGCTCATTATAGAAGCAGAAGTTGCAACAAATAATAATGCAACCGTACAAATATATGGATCATTCCTAAATACTGGGAATCCGAGATCTTTCCTAGAAATTGGTAGAGGATGTCCGTTAAGTAAGTTGAAAGTATGGTCGAGTAAGTTGGTTTCCACCGGATCCGTATGACAAGTTCAGATCCCCTATATTCTTTAACAGCTTCAAGAAAGCTTTCAACAGCGTGAAAACGAAAAGCATTCTGGACTAACTAATGATTAGCTACAGCGACGTATGGCAACGCAAAATAGCACGTACTGCATTGATCTAAATAAAACCTCTGGAGAATTTGAAGTTCGCCAAGTTGCATGCTGTCACCTGTTTGTTATCGGTGACGTTCTTCATGCTACATTGTTCGTATGGAAGGTTTTTCCCAAAAACCTTCACTACGCTAATGATACACGTTTGTTTCCAAACCCTCTCGACCCTTGGTCAAATGCCTTCCCCCAAATCCCATGTAGCCACAAAAAATTGTATCATCATTGAAGAGCCAAATGCAGAAGTATTCCATCTCCCTTCCTGCGTCCACAACTAGTTATGCATCGACTATCATTGTATCATTCTTGTAAATAGAATAATTTGAAATTGCTAGTAGTAATTATTGCATCGATTTGCCATACAGACAGAGATAAGAAAACACAACCCCATATAATAGCCAATATGTTAGAATCGCATAGAAATAGAATCAATTCTGCCAATCCAAAATAACAGATTAATAAAGTATATGCGTTTGTTTCGTTGACAGCAAAAACTTCTCGCAATAGAATATTATAACGATGTATGGCCTCTATCTAGTATTATTCAAATTATGACCCTGGCTTCTTAATTATATAGCCAAGCAACTGTTGTTTTACCGGAGCAAGCCACATCAAAATACCAAGAACATTTCTACTTACCAAACATTGCTTAACAAATCGCAAAAATTTATTATTCATCTCTGCATTAATCGAAGAGAGTCTTTCCAAACTGAAATCGAAATCAAAATAAATATTTCCAAAATGAATCTAGAGCAAAATACTTACTTCTCCTCCGAGCATAATTTCCTAACAATATATTCACATATTCTCGTATTACAGTCTACATCGAAAAGTGGAATACCGAAATTGACGTCGAGCAATGTCCATTCTTCGCCGTAATATTCATGCTTGGGCGATTCACACACCGTGTCCTCATCCTCATTTGCCGAACCAATTTCCAATGGAATCTCAACCGACGCTTGTGACACTAATTCTTTCGTTCCTTTTTCGTCTTCTTTATCAGGCGAGACACTATCTAATCGCGCTAGTTCCGATGCTAAGAGTTCATTGCAGTCGTCACTGCGAAACACATTCGAAGGTGATGAGCTTTGTGGAGTCACTGCAAAATAGTCCTCATCGGGCGTTTTAAGATGATCAGCTTTCGTCTTTACTGCATTGAATGTGGAAACTTCAGAAGCGTTCATGTCTGGTCCATTGGATGCTGATGGATGGGATTCACTTGCCGACGACCTAGTTAGGTTTGCATTATCGAGAACACCGACCCCCGGAGCACTCTTTTTTCGTTTGGCTTGTGGTCGTTGTAGGCAAACGTCGATCTCATAACTTTCACATCCAATATCTGGAACACCGCTTTTAACGAAAGTGACATAGCCGCACGTTTCTGTTAAATTTAAATGCTCTCGGAGCTTTTCGACCGCTCTGTGACTTGCCCACTTACTCTTCGCTGAATCATTCATGTCGAAAGGAAACGCTTCATAGCAAACTTCAGCTGATTGTCGAATACCGTACCCTTGCACGAGTACGCATCCATTCTTCAGTTGTTCATTTAGCGAACGGAAATTCTCCGAACAAATTACATATGAATCTGTGTGCATGAGGGTCACTAGCAATTTCCCGTAGCCCAGAAAGAGGCGTGGTAACGTTTTCAGGACGGTTCCTTTCGCGAGCAAAAGAGCTGGCAATCCGTATCCTGATATGTGATAATAAAACATTTTCGACCATATATGCGAGTTATCCGAGCTTCGGTAAAATTGACCAAAAAATGGAATGCTGAAGGTATGTGTGAGCGGACTTGTTATTGGGGACGCTGATATGATAAATCTGAGGGAATTAGTTAAATGGTTAATATCGGAAATAATGAAGGATGTTTGTTGGAGGGTAAGTGAAAAAGGCAAATGCTTACTTGTACTTCTTTTCTAAGAGGCGATCGCGAGTTTTACAATCCAAACTCTCCAAGCATTCCAGCCGCAACAAGTCTAGACCAGCTGGCAAAATATTCCTCAGTGCGATAATGGTTGAGCGCAATATTATCTAGATTATGTAAATCATAGCACACTACATTTATAAAAATAACTTAAAGCCTTACCGCATGCGCAAAATATCTGCTAACTTCTCCTTCACCCTCAGCATCTAATAAAGAAACCTTCTCCAATTCAGCAAGGAATGCGTCAATACTTTCATCACATAACTTCCCCACCTCGAACATGGTTACTGCGTGATTTTTCAACCCCGGCGATAGGTTTCCCATCATAAGAAATGCCGTCAGAGTTGAGTCGAATAGAAACCCTACTCTTTTTCCACTTTTGAGTGTCGTATCTACTAGCCTAACAGGTTTCACTTCATTCGTAAGGTCTTCGATTTCCGAATTAGGCTCGTTTTCAGTGCTTTTCGGCTTACCCTCGTTTTCTGATGGTATCGTAATATTCGTGAATGAAAAATCACTCGCATTGCCATCTGACGATATCCCCTCGACAGAATTTGAACTTTTCAATTGTTTTGGACTGGGGGTCGTCTGATCAATCAAACCAGTGCCGCCTTCATTTACAAGCAAGGAATGGTAGTTTAATGGCGTAATTTGTGGCTGTTCACCGCTCGACGTTTCGCGAGCTTCCCACGATGCATGCACTGGAGAAGCGTCGCTTTCACTTTCCTTCTTCTTGGCAAATCCTAATCGACAGAAAAGGGAAACGGCTTGTTTGACGGCATTCAATTCAATTTGTAACATTTGTGCTAATTCAGACATGGTCATATGTTCATCCGTGCTGACAAAAACTTTATACAAAAGATTCTCGAAATAGTCACCGCTAACACGATTCATTACGAAATTTCGAAGAGGTGGAATGCAAATTTTATCTTCGCCGCTAATCGGCACATCTAGATATATCAAGCCCTTTCTGCAAATAAGGAAACATTACAAATTCCATTCCAACTCATCTGAATACAATTTGGACAAACCTATAAAGGCTGTGAATCACATTATAGTCGCACTTTCCTGCAATTTGGGATCCAAAATCAATCAAGTCGTCAATTAGGCTACGCTCGTTCTCATTAACATACTGAAACCAAGGAAAATACGTAAATCCAATCATTGGTTGCAGAGAAACTAAATTTGAACACTCACTTTTATATCACTTTCCAAAACATAGCCAACTTCAACTTTCCACCACGGCTCAATATTAATTTTCACAGGGAATTTTGGCAAAAATTGAAGTGGGTTTGGGCGGCGGAACAATTTTGATGAGTTCGTTTTCAACTCACTGATTAAAGCTAAATACTCATTCCTTCCAATTCCAAGGACTCGCAAGCCTAAGAACAACCACATTTTTTAAAAAGATCTATGCAGACACATTTTAAGGACTCACAATCAGCTGCAGTAAAATTAGGTAACGTATCGTAGCTTTTATCATTTTTTAAAAGAGTGCTTATCACATCGATATAATAATTGAACGGCGTTACGCGTAATCCTTTCGTGACGATATCGGCTAAATGATAGGGGAACAAGCAAAGATCTTCGATACTTTTCTCCACCAGCAGTTCGTAATAGCGCTGCTCATTTTTGAATACCTTACGTACTGAAACAGAATTAAATGGTAAAGCTCCAACTCAATAACACATATCGTCACCAAATTAAATTTACCTAAATTGCCACGGTATCGTAATTGGTTTCTTAAACTGTAGTCATATACATGTCGGTCGTAGTGTAGCGGTGTGTTCCTTAGTATCTGAAAATTAAACGAAATTCTTACATGTTAATTTTAAGAACGAAAAAGTTGACTCGTTTTGCATGTTGAACTTAATCGATCAACTTTGTTACCATCATCAACACTGTATGTTGTACCCCAGGGTTCTGAGAACCTGAATAGAGAGACTCATCGGCGACAGGAAATTGAGGCTGCGATAAATTTCAACACATTGCCCGTCAAGAACTTAAGTTCTTAATTAATTATGAATCAGATGAGTTCCATTTGTTTGATTGATACCTCAACTACATGATGTTTTTTTCCAAAAATGATTACAAAAATTGGAAAAGGTAAAAATGAGAAGGATAACTAAAATGCTAAGTGTTAAGATATTTAGATAGGATGTTGTGATTGTGTAAATGTTTTCAGATCGACTCGTAGTTATGAGTTATCAGGGATTGCCGAATCAGGGTCGTATATGTTATAGAAGATTTGATGATACTGCACGTCCTTGTATTGAATGATGGAGATCAGTACTTGAACTGGGTTCCGTAATAAGCGTTGGTGTCTCCTTTGACTTCTTGATTTCCTCTTCGTTGTCGGTGTGGAACGAAGACTGCTCGGATATTTCAGGGTATGGTATTGATGAAGGGCAAAAATTAGTGACTGCTCGTTTTGTAACGCGTCCTTTCAGTTTTATTGCTGCAACACGAACTATTCCGTCTACGCCGGAATGAAATTCTAATAGTCTAGTAGTTTTCCAGAAACCCCCAACGATTCGATTGATTAGCTGCCACCGGTCATTAGCGGAAAGGGTTTCGCTAGAGGTCCCTTGAGAGAAAGTCATTAGAGGGTAACCAGTCAGGAAATGTCCCGGAGCATCTTCATCATTAATGTCGTTGCTGATCGGGGTTAATGGACGGCTGTTAAGGGAAGCTTCAATTTGGACTAACGGATTCAACACCAGCCTCCCATAGACCTCCAAAACAAGCCCTGAAAGGTGATTTGTTCGTTGGCTAAATACGCACTTGTTTATCAAACTGGTCCTTTAATTCTAGATTTGCTCCGATGAAATTGGTTGCACAATCGCTATATAGATTCCGACAAAGACCACCTATTCTATTGACGGCACAATGGTTGAGCGGGTAGAGCGTTAGCCTCCCAATCTCGTTTCCCTGGTTTCGAATCCCAGTCGTCATGAATATCTGTGTTCATCTTGTGTTTGTCTCGCTGCTGTGAGCTTATCACTTGCACAGCGTTAAAAGTGATGACCGTGCAACTGAAGCACAATCTTACTGTGTGGATGTCCCAAACTTCATCAAGGAGTGAACGGGAAACACCGGGGATACACAATCCAATGTTGCAAAGTTCAACTACTGTAGACAACCACAGATTGTGATCGATAATGCGATGACACTAGCCCCCGCAAAGCGCAGTATGCCGGATTGTATTTAGATTCCACGTACCTCCAATGGTTTGCATCGCTTCTTCCATTTATTAGGATGATGGTCAAGTCATCCCAATACTGCTGAAGAATCTGTCTAGAATACCTTCTCAACATCTTGTTGCAAGCTTGTTGTTTCTAAGATTTGTTTCATTAATCGAGTCAATAGTTCTGCTCCGCAAAGTCTTGGAATACTTTGTACCTTTCAAGGGCTGACACTTGATTTTGATGTCAGTAGCTACACCTGTGCTTCGCCGATTCGATTTATAATTTTCAATTATATCAAATCGGCGTAGGCATCCATGGAGGCAGAAGCTGCGTATCTCAATAACGCTGTCTCAGGTGGTACCTAGGTAGCGAGTTATATTTAGTTTCTCAAACTGGTAACAGACACTAATATATGTTCGCCAATCTTTGCTTATAACATTTGGAAACTCCTTGTCCCAATCTGCTTTTTAGTGAGGATGAGGATTGATGGCTGCAACCACCCGATTAGATCAAATAATCTAACATGCTAGAAAAGATTGGCCTCTTGGTTGGCTTTTGCCCTTTGATCTCTGGTAAGGATACTTGGAACGTAAAAACATCCAGTTGGGAGTTCCAATAAACACCCAGTGTGTTAAAGGTTCATCAAGGTTGATTTGAATGTTATCCGATGAAGCGCGATATTCTTGAGATATTGCTTGTAGAACCACGGGGTCATTGGAGGCCCACTTCTTATACGAAAACCACCAGCAGTAAATAAGTCTGTGGTTTCTTTGTAAAGAAAAATAGCTTACTTGCTGTCGTGAGCAGATCGTCGACGTAGAAATCCTTGCATACAACTTTTGAGACAGTTACGTGTGCAAATGGTTCATCGATTGCAAACTTTTGTAATATTTTGATTGATTGACAAGATATGCATCCCAGTCCCATATGTTACGGTAGTCAAGCGGTAATGTTTGACGGGGCCTAGGTTCATGGGCCTTCGAACGATTCGGAGAAAATCACGATCTCTAGGATCTACCTCAATTTTCCAGTGCATTTTTTTAATGTCCCCGGCTATTGGGATTTTGTGTATACGCCATCGTAGCAGTATTGCAAAAAGACTGCTTTGGATGGAGCATTAGCAAATCGTTCAGCGAATGATGAAGTTTGTTGGGAAGCGTTAAAAACTACCCTGGCGGAGGTAATGCGCATTAAGTTATCTTCAGCGTAATTGGAGAGGTTGCCTGCACCTGTTCTAGCTTCGCAATCTCGTCCAAAAATGTTGTGGAATTTTTGACAAAGTTGGAATTTTGTTGCCTTGTTAATGCGCACTATGTGTTCTGTGTTAGACGAGGGAGGCGAGTACAATGGGCCAACACGGCCTGAGTGCTCAGAAGCTGTAGCTTCTCCCCCACCATACACACACACACATGTGTTCTGTGATATTGAGACGTTCGTCTCAAGTTTTCCTGGCTTCCAGAATTACGAGCCGCTAATTTGTTTTTTCGCTTGTTTCTGTAGGAGCATGTCAACAAACCACTAATAAATTTCTGCCATAAGTATAAGTTTCAGTGTTCAACTTCTCCTGCAACAGATACAGAAGGGCAATATCAAACTACTTGACACCCAGCTCATTAATGTTATTCAGGACTTCGTTGTATTGAGCATATTTTTTATGTAATTGGCTTAATTTCCCACAACGACTTCATAATTACGTTGGTTATTAGGCGCTTATCAAACCGCTCGCATATAAGCTTCGATGCATAATTATCTTCCATGGTGTTAATATGGTTCCCACTTTGCTTTGCTTGCCCCGTAACAGATACTGAATCTTTTAAACAGGACTTAGTCGAGTATTTTCATGAACCATGACTGTGAACAGATCACTGAACTTGGCAATCCTTATTTGTTCCGAGTAATTTGCGGATTCAGTCGCCCGAGCAGTTGCACATAAACCTGCCCCAGACGCAGAAGCTCCTTCTATCCGGTAAATTCGAAAATTAGCCTTGAATTTCGTCGTTAGCTCTTCAAATGCTAGTTTTGCTGACTACACCAAGTGCCCTTGGGGGAAACCAACCCGTCGGTCATTTTGGGCCATTAGATTCCACTGCAAGCCTTTGCGCCGACCATGTCCTTCGTTTGGCCGGCGTACTCCGATGATACGACACAGACAGGTGTTCACAAAAGCTTGGAGCTTACTGGTGACAATAGGGTTCACTTTCCATGTGATACTCCCACATAGCAACACAGAATGGATATTAGCACAGAACAGTCCCAACTTGATCTTGATGTTGAGATAGCCACATTTCTAGATTTTTAACAAGGCAGCAAAAGCGGATCTAGCACTGTTAATATGTCGGGCATTATCCAGTTCGGTGCCACCGTCAGCAGAAACCACATTTGCTAGATATACAAATTGATCGGCGCCTTCTATGCTCTGCCCATTAGTGCAGATAAAGAGAGTGGGTTGACCCGTCAGACAGAGAACCTTAGTTTTGTTGGTGTTTATCTTCAGTCCAACTTTACTTTGGCTTTCTTTCGAAATCCAGAGCCATTTTATCAGGGTCCATGACCCGGCAACATGAAGAACGTTAACGATAACAAGAAGGAATAATATCGGTGATGCAACCCTGGCAAACTCCGCTTTGGTCCTAATTTTACCTCGGTGAAGCTCGTGATATTTTGCGCCATCTTATATCGCTCTAAAAATAGCTATCATTCGCTAGTTATTCCTCCTGCGTAGAGCCCGCCATATACACTCCCTGTTCACACTGTCGAGAGCCTTCCCGAAATCGCCGAAAAGCAGATGAAGTGAAGATTTAAACTTCGCGACTGTTCCAAGATTATCCACAGGGTGCTGATGTGATCAATACAGAAGCATCCAGAGCAGAAACCAGCCTGCTCTCTGGCGATCAAGCGTACTAGATGTTCTTTGCTGCATTCCGATATTATTTTGGACATTCTTTGCGAATACAAGGAAGCACGCAGATACCCCTCGAATTGTGACGTTCGAAACGGGTGTCTTTCTTTGGAAGCTTCCCAAGGTTTCCCTACGGATGCAAGGAGCAGATCAGGAGTCAACCGCTAACATTTTCCACAGTACCATCGAAAAATGTGTCTTTCGTAATACGGTATACACTTTTGAAATAATTGCGTTTTGCATCATCTGTCGCTTTCCTGACAGCGCAATAGCAAATTCTCCCTTGTCATGGGGTACAATACGCTAAACTTCTCGTGATTTGGCTCGGTACCGGAGTTCGAGCGCGTTCATCAATCCGCTTCCACCATTCAGCAGTTAGTCAGATCTTACGACATAGCCGACGTCCTGCGCAACACCCGAGAATGATGTGATGGCAGCCCAATGCTCCTTTATTGTCAGGCGGGTTACTCAATATACCTGCCATCCGATCAACAAGATAGCTCTCCCACTGTCTCCAATCCTGCGAAAGTGACAGGCACAACACGCAAGCGAATGTAAGCGACCATCAGATGGTGATCCCTTTTAAGGCCAATGTCAGCGTGTCTCGTGACAAGCATATCCAGAAGACAACTCTTAACTCTACCACTGGTCGCATAGTGGTAGATCGAATTGCCCGTACAGTCGTTCCCCAACCCAACTGGTCTTATGGCAATGTGTCATCATCCGATCCCCTTCCACGATTCCGTAGGCAGCCAGTCTTATGACGCCCCTTCAAGACGTGGCCAACGACCTGCGCAGCACCCGAGGAAAGAACATTTTTGATGGCAGCATCTATATGCTCAGGCGAGTTACTCAGTATATCTTCCATCTGATCAGCAAGAAACATCTGCAACTGTCGCAGCGGAAAACGACCTGCCGATCCTTTACTAGAAAGACGATTCAGTAATTAATCCCTGAACGGGATAATAAGCTTGGAAAACGCTTGAGAACACAGTAAATTTCGGATAGGAATTGAACGGATGACTGTAACGGCGCGGTCTAAAGCGAACGCATACCTCACGGTTGTGTAGTGGTTCAGGCATACTTCGGTATGAGTTTAACGGTGGCGTAGGACTCAGGGAGTTGTCGTGTTACATAAGTCAACTGCTAGTGCTGCACCTCCGGTGAAGGTTCGGTAAAGGCGCATCCTCCGAGAAATGCTCCATCTGGTCCGCCAGTAAATTGCTATTCCTTCGGATGGGAACTGCAGCCGAAATTTTTAGATATTCCTAATGGCAAGCGAAGTAGACACTGACTACCTGCTCCGCATGGACATCTTGAGCGTTTATAGCCTCCCTTGAAACTCCGGGTGTCCTATCAAAAAGTGCTGCGACTATTTGATCTTCTTCTTGAATGGTTCGATTTTGAACTTCGAAATATAACCATTTTGAAGACCCAGCCAACAACACCAATGCGACCAGTAATTGCCGAAGTTGTCTCTCAATCATGGTTTCTAGGTCCAATCTTAGCCCCGTTCATGCATTTTTATATTGAAGGATTATTTATTACTTGGCCTATTGTTGGAAGCTTACCAATTGGTTCTTAATTACACGAGGGAAGACTATGTGGGTGCATAGTAATCAGCAAAACAGTGGAAATAAGCGCCAAACCCACCTTGTTATGCCAGAAGACTAAGATTCAAAATATTGGATTGGACTCATCTCCACACTTGTCCTGTCCAATGGATCACATCATGCTGTTTTATATGTATCCAGAATGTGCCATATAAATCGTCGAATTTAGCGCTTTTCGAGGCAATGAAACTGCTGAGCGTCCACTTCTCAGGAGCGGGGTTAACATGGCTACACCAGCAGCAGATCAGTCGTCGGATGCCATAAAGCTGTGGCTGAAGGCATCGACAGCCGAAAAAGTTGCTTGCACTATTTCTAGTTGTTTACACGCACTCGCTACGCAGATGTGTGACCTTAATAGTCACCTGCCATGCATTGGATTGCGACAATGTCAACAGACTGGAATAGTGACCGATGCTGCAACAAACGAGTACGCGCTCGGGGTTCGCACGCACATCTAAATCCTCTAAATTACTTTTATAAGAAAAATGTCGCAATACGGAGAAAACAAACATTAATGCCGCGGGAAGGGGTGGATTGCATGAGAATCTGCAAGCGTTATCTCTCAAGACGGAATGGCCTTCGGGTAGGTGATAAGACGACCGACTCCAAAGAACAGGAAGCGGCGCAGATTTCTTACCACGAATCAGTCAACCAGCGAAGCACACCCTGTGTCGCTGACTACTAATCGGATTTAGCCCTTAGCAGCGGACTCACCTGTTTCAAATGGATCGGAAGGTTCTGCCAAGTCGTGTTGTTGCGGATGCACTCCTCAATCTCGGCGACTATTTTGCCACTCATCGCGCTCGTATTGTCGCCGGCAAGTCTCTGGATTTTCACTAAACACTGCTCAGTCAAACTCAGAGGAGCAATCCAACATTTTCCGAACAAATAATTCCACACATGTCACTTGTCACACATTCATTCAATCTTGAATGTTTTCAATTTTCATTTCACCCACTCCTTGCATCTTTTGACATTTCCCTTGGATGTTTTCATTTGCCACATGACGTTTGCAACGGGGGGTGATAGTTGTCTCTTTTCCGCGCTGTTATCAATTCGCAATTCCCCAGATTTAGGGGTTTAGTAATAGATTCGGAAACGTACTAATGGAATCATATGATTGATGCGGGAAAATTTAAAAGGAAATAAACCAGTTAATTTATTGCATATGTAAAATTTATTTTAATTTTCGAAAAAAGGCTATGCTCATCGCACCGAAATGAAGCAAAATGCTTCTAGTGAAATTAAATACATTTGCAAACATCGTCCCTTCCACTAGACAAGTATCTTTTATCTTGAAAATGGCAATTTTTCGCGAATTACTTCTTCCCATCTTCAGTGCAAGGAGCCGTTGCCTAACGATGAAAAATGTGCATATGGTAAAATAATCTTTGGTCGTGTTATAGCTTTAAATTTGCATGTACATTCGGCGACAATACTATCCAAATTTTTCAAAATTAAAGGAGCCGGCTTTTATGATTTCATATATTTTCACTAATTGTGCATAATCAAATGTTCTGACAAATTCCCTTGGACGAAATCGGAAGCGGTTTATGTCTTTTAATAACCTGATACGAGCTCAAAGAGTAGAGAAAAAGAAAAAAATGGGGATCACGTTTTTTCCCAGTTGTTCCGGCCCGACTTAAAGTGGTGGATGGTGGTCCAAGACACCTCATATCTTAAACAAGAAATGTATATTGTTTTATGCTGGTATTTAGGAATTAAAAGATTGTAGCTGGTTCAATGGATGCCGCAATAACCGCAGTCAACAGAGGACCTGGAGATGAGGCATCAACAAACGATCTTCACAATCACCTGAAAAACGTTATCATGGATACGGCCACAAATATACTTGGCCCCAGCCGCAAAAGGAGTCGGAACGGCTGGTTTGACGATGAATGTAAGCTAGCAACGGAACGGAAGAATGCCGTATATCGATTAATGTTGCATTCTCAAAGAACGCGGACACGCGCAGAGACTTATCACGAACTCTGTCGAGCGGAGAAGCGAGTTCACAGACGGAAAAAGGAAGCATGGGAGAACCAACAAGTCTGTGAACTAGAAAATTACAGGGAGCAACCGAGCCAGGCTCGGAAGTTTTACCAACAAGTCAGCAGGATGAATCATTATACACCTCGATGCTCATCCTGCCGCGACAAAGAAGGAAATCTGATTTCCGACAGAATGGGCATATTGGAGCGATGGGTTGAGTACTTTAATGAGCTACTGAACAACCAGAACATACGCAAGTTGGAGGTCCCGCCAACTGAAAACGACGGACAAATACTGACACCACCAAGTTTAGGAGAAACAGTCCATGCAATTCATGAGCTAAAAAATCATAAGTCGCCAGGAGCCGATGGAATTACAGCCGAATTGGTTAAATATGGAGGCGACCAGTTACACCAAGGAGAAAAGGGAGATATCACACAGTGCAGCAATTATAGAGGTATCACGTTGCTGAGTACCATCTATAAGATATTCTCCGCTGTCTTGCTAGGCCGGATAGTCCCATAACCTCAGAACATCATTGGCCCATACCAAAGAGGCTTCACTCCAGGCAAATCAGCAACAGATCAGATTTTCTCTCTGCGGCAAACGATGGAAAAACTGTTGGAATATGGACAACAGTTGCATCATCTTTTCATCGACTTTAAAGCCACCTATGATAGCATAGCCAGGGTAAAACTGTACACGGCCATGAGAGAATTCGGTATCCCGACGAAACTAATAAGACTGACTAGGCTGACCCTGACCAATGTGCGAGGCCAGATAAAAGTAGCAGGATCACTCTCAAGACCATTCGACATCAATAACGGTCTACGACAAGGGGATGCCCTATTATGCGTCCTCTTTAACCTCAGTCAGAACTTGCCGGTCCCAATACATGCTGTAAGCAGAACTATCAAGTACTGCTTCCGGCTCATATCGGTAAACCGGACATGTTCCCATGATCAGCCCATGCTTATATGCAAGGTTTTGATGGATAGCCTTACATACAGCATTATGCCTGGTGATGTATTGCACCGGTGCCATAACAGTACAGCCAGAAATGAGATGGTCCAACGTCTCTAACGCCGAACCACACATTCTGCAATGGTCGTTCTCCACCCGTTCTTTCATGATGAGCTTTTTATAAGCTCGGGTGGCGACCTCGCCATCCTGAATGGCACACATTAACCCCTCCGTCTCAGCAAAGAGCTCCCCAGCGCACAGCCGTCTGTTCGACAGATGCAAATCGACAAATGGCTGCCAAAGACAATTCACGTGTTTACCGTGCATTGCTTTCGACTTCCATTCATCGATCCACTCCTGGTCCGACTTCACCCCCTTCAGAGGATTGAAAGATCGATCCTTCAAGTTAAGTGGAGTCAGTCCACAGTCTACCTTACAGACAGCCGCATGCAAAGGGCTGTAAAAATAAGCGCGCAGCGGGTCGACTTGGCGATGATGTTGTGCCGCCACGTCAACCACGCCCCTACCTCCGATGTCACGAGGCAGGATCATCCGCTCCACGGCAGACTTTGGGTGACGCATTCGGAATTTGGACATATTTGTCCGTATCCGCCGCTGGACGTTTTCCAGGTCGGTCTTCGTCCACGGCAATATTCCGAATGCATAAGTCAGTGAAGGGATAGCGAACACATTCAACGCGCTTATTTTATTCTTCCCCGAGAGATGCGATTTCAGTACCAGCTTTACACGTCGTAGGAATTCGGACAGCAGAGCTTCCTTCAGATCACCAACTCGAGCATGGGTTCCTTGCAGAATTCCTAGGTACTTGTAGAAGTCTGTCTCGGTCATAGCTTCGATGTGGATGTCATCAATGCTATGTCCGACATGCGGCTCGTGATGACCTTTGCGGATGGCCTGGTTTCGACATTTGTCTAATCCAAACTCCATCCGAATATCACGGCTGAACATGTCTATTATTCGCAACAGACTTCTAAGATGGTTGTCAGTACCAGCATACAGCTTGATGTCATCTAGGTACATCAAGTGTGTCAGTTCGCACTTAGCACGTAGGCCATATTTTATTGCAAAACCATGCCCTCTAGCATCATTCAGTAGCCATGAAAGGGGGTTCAGTGCCATACAAAACCAAAGGGGACTCAACGAATCCCCCTGGAAGATGCCCCTCCGTATACGGATGGGCTCTGAGGTATTAGCACCCTCAGATGTACGCACCGATAAGGTGGTATGCCATCCTTCCATGACTGTCGCCAAAAACTTTATTAGTTTCGGATCAATGCGATACAGATGTAGGATCTCGATTAGCCAGGTATGCGGAACGCTATCAAAAGCCTTGGCATAATCGATATAGCAACTGAAGAGGTTTCTTTGGCCTACAACTACCGAGTCGATAATGAGTTGCTCTTTACAACCCCTTGACTCAACTCGGCAGCCCTTCTGCTCCTCGCACAGAATGTTGTTGGTCTCGGGGTGCGTATTGATCCTTCCACTAATAATGGACGTGATGAATTTGTAGAGGGTTGGTAAGCAAGTGATCGGTCTTGTGTCTGCGGGGTCCTGCAACGTGTCCTTCTTAGGGATAAGGTAGGTAATCCCCGCAGTGAGGAAAGGTGGAAATTCCTCCGGCCGACTCATGACCTCATTTATACTGCGTGCCAACCGACTGGGCCCCTCCAGTTCTTCGAGATGTTTATGACACGTCGAACTTCCTCTTCGGTAACATCCGCAAAATTCATGCCAGGTGTATTGGTATGGCGGGTAACCCCCAAAGTCCACCCAAATACTCTTTCGCTTCCGTCACCGAGCACTGTATTGTCTGGGCGCTCTGTTGGGATTCGTTGTGAGATCTGAAAAAGCTCCGCTGATTCCTCGCATATTTTGCATTCTGGACACGTCTGGAATAGCTTTCGCCATACCGTCTTAACCGACTGCATATGACAGAATGTTTCTGTTTTAGTATGTCCAGAATTTCAACTACGGGTGTCTCACAGGGGATGGCATAGTTCCGGTAAACCCTCTGCACTTTATTTCTCAACCGTCGGCTGGCACTGCCAGTGCTGATCTGAATTAGTCTAGCAATGTCCTGCCTTAGTGTCGCTGCGAGTAATAAAGCGGTACTGGTCTGTGACTCGCTGCACAGTGACGTGCGCAAATTTCGGGAAACGCTCGACGAATCTCTGGTGCAACAAGGGGCGGTAAGGTGTTGTACCCGCCCCCGCCGTTATTTCGTAGTAGGAGCGGATGATGAAGAGGTTCATTTCTGCAGTCCATTTCATCCGCTTCCTACGCGAACTTGCTGAAGTGGTCGCCACAGATTGTGGCGAAACAGCTGCAGCAGACGGAGCTGTGCTGCTGGTCGTCCTGGCGCCTAGACGTTGAACCGCCCCAGGACTAGCGGTTTCGATGCCGTGCTGTCCATTACGAGAGCCCGACCCAGTCACCAAGTCAGACGACTCCCGCCGGTTATCCGTACCGGACCTCGAATTCCTCCTTCTTCTCATTAAATGAATTTGCATTTTATACCTAACTGTCAGGTGTGAGGATAGCTTCCTCAGTGAGTAATCTGCAGGACTGCAAAGTTCCTACACTTTCCTCACCTACCCCTTGAGATGCTGCGGTGGCGTACAGCCATTCAGACTGAAGCTATCCATCTCTCTTCCTTTCACAACCGGACTTGGGATCGGCTTCGGCGTGTTTTATTATTATTATAATGGGAACATTGAACCGCCAATATTGGAAGAAATAGAGTCAGCAATCAAATGTCAAAAAGTGACTAAGACGCCTGGTATAGATGACGGGTGATGCGGGGAACTGAACTCATAAAATCAGGCGATCCCATGGACCATGAAAGCTATCCATAATTAGGTTCTCTTCCTCAGGAACCACGAATTGGTCAAAAAGTGTGATATGCCCTATCCAAAAAAATGGTGATAAGTTAACATGTGACAATTACAGAGGCAACTCGCTACTTTGTTTGTCCTATAAAATTCTAGAGAGAAGAACTAGACTGTACACCGGTAAGATGATTGGCGAATACCAAGGAGGTTTTTGGACTGGGAGATCGAAAAAATTGCTGCGAACAATATCGATGTCCAATATCGATGTACTGTACAAAGTAATGCTTGACTGAAGAGTTCCTGCAAAAATAGTAAGCCTTACCAGAATGACAATGTCCCACATGATACCGCAGGTCAGGGTCAATGATGGCCTGACAGCTGCGTTTGACACAAACGTCGGATTAAAGCTGGTGCATTTACTGTTCAATCTAGCGCAGGAGCAGGTTATACGCAGGTTGCCTGTTGACACAAAAGGAACGCTGCTCTGTAAGTTCTACCAAATGCGGACAATATGAACATAATAGCGCGATCTTTCACATAAGCAAAGGAATTCTTTATCAACTTCGACAAAATGGCAAACGAAGTTGCATACACAGGAAAGCAAAGCTCCGAGTATATAAAGCGACAGTAAGACCTGTGCTATGTCACGCATGTGAAACATGGACCCTAACACAAACTTTCGAAAAACTGGTCAATACATAAGAGATTAGGGTCCTGAGGAGAATAATAGGAAGTAAAGCAGAGGACGACCAATGGCGCCATGAGTTGTACCAAATATTTGACGACGCTTAAATCTCCAAATTCATAAAACTTCGTTGTAACGGCTTGACCATGTTCAACGTATGGGCGACACTCGAATACTTAAAAGAGAATCGGAAAGAAGAGCAGAAGGACATAGACCGGTAGGAAAACTCCGAAAGCGTTGGGGAAATTCTGTTGACAAAGAGAACGCATCGCTGCTCGGATTTGAGGACGCGATGGATGGATCAAGATGGTTGGAGGAAGGACATCCTGAAGGGCAAGGCCCGAAAATAAATAATAAAATAAATTCAATAAATAAAATCTAATTTATTTGTTTTGTCCTGCCTGTTACCACCCCCTGCAAAATAAAGGTATTACGCGAAAGAGAGCTCCCGCGGCATCAAAATACATATATAAAACGGCAAGTCTGGTTAGGTAATAAATTTTGTATCTAAAAGAACCATAAATCTTTCATACCTGGAACTGGCAGCTTCCGATCGCTTACGATTCTGTGATTCTTACTGCAAAAAAACCTTCGGTCCACTAAGTTTAAGCCGGCAGTAACGATTTAGCTATTTTGCAAGTTGACCAAACTCGTGGGTGGTTTTCATTGAATTATTTTACCACAAAGCGGTTATTGCAAAATAAAATCGGTCAAAACTGCTATAACATCACTCATGTTTTATAAATGTTATGAAAATGGGTACTAATACATAAAAAAAACGGATCGACCATTTTCAATGGTGCTGGTGGTGCAAACTCAGGTCATATTACATATCCTCACATTTGTTTTCAACCGAGACCATGCAGCAAATTGAAAAAATGAAAAATGAATGATAAAATTAGGAATTCAATCTCTTGAAATTAAATCCAGTCTTTTCCCATTGTATCTTGCTCAACTTTAGCACTATTTACTTTTTATGTTTTGCAAATTAAAGCATCTCAAGACATGAAGGTTCTTTGTATTCATCTTGAGTGTGTCGGGAGATCTAACAAGATTACGTAGAACATTCGTCAGCACCAAACTAGACCAGATGTCCAGATACCAGGTGAACTCAATCTTAATCTTTCCGCAATTAACGACAACACTATCTAAATTTAATTACCAATTAGTTTGATTCTGTGCTCATCAGACCGTCCCATGCTAATGGAGTCACAGCGCCAAACAATGAGGTTGTGGAAGACTAGAAAGAATGGAGTAAGAACTCAAGCCCGAAGCAAAAACATCAAGAGCTCGGGCTATTGTATTCAACTTAACCTGGACGACGAAAACAAATTAAAGCTGAAACTTTGCGCAGATACGAAGGTAGGACTGGTTGGCTCTAGAATGCTAATTTCAAGCCTTCATCTGAACGACACAATATGTTCACATATGAATGGGTGAATGTAGCCCAAGACTGACTCCGAATCGAATCTGAAATGTTGGGAATGGGCATACTAATGCTTCGTTACTGCGACAAAGCCACTCCTAGCTATAATCCTGCACTGGAATGACTTAATTACAATAGAGCCTAACGCGATGGTGGCATTGAAAGTTCATTTACTTTCATTTGTTCCGTGTTGAGAAGGTCCCCACCTTGATAAGGCTAATGCATACTTGCTACCCCAATTGCTAGACGAGGAGTGATATTGATAAGAATTATCATATCTCCCAAATGGGAGAATTACCTTCAATACAGCTAAAGGATGGGATCCAACTTGCAAGAAAATTCCATTTGATGTACGTATTTCTTCCAATAAACAAATCACTGACTCATCTTAATTGGAACTTCTGAATGTTCGTTTCCTTATTAAAAGTGTGATCGGAGCTCAATGTACTATAATATATACGCAATAATAATAACGGACAAATAACCTCAACTCGACGGTGACCTATTTTAGGCGAATTCGGGTTTTATGCAGTTTCACCGGAAAAAATTAACTTGGCCGATTTTACGCAAATCACCACACTCAGAAATTTTGCCTATAAACTCATCTATTTCGGTCTCCTGGTGCCATCTTGGCATTCGAGAGAAGTTGTCTGTAATATTGCACTTGGGAATAACTATAGTCGCCATTTAGTGTGCCTTTTGGATGACCTAGAGAAAGTTTCGTCATCCATTCAGAGGCGACTCGCTAGATTTGTATATTTGGTATGATGAGGTGGACTGAAATTTATTAATCAAATTTCTGAACAGAATCTCAAGATGCTTCCATACTTCGCCGGCTGATGAGATCACTCTGATGGAACCCACCGTGCATATCAAAAGTTTAAAGATCTCATTATTGAAACGGCTGAACGGTCTGGAAGAATAGCGTGAATAGTGGGTCTGGGTCTGAAATCTGCCATCATTTCGTTTTCTTTTGGTCGGTCCATAGCTAGTTCAAGTGATCTCTTATGGCTGCGCTTGTTGTATCTAAAACAGTTAATATTCTCCTTTGAATGAATTTGGCAGGTCATTTACATCACTGCAATTAAAAGTTGCTGAATGTCGGTAATGTAGCCACATAAAGATGGAAGTCTATCTTCAATTGTCAATAATACGCACTAAATTATTATTTCATTAATACGACTTTTGGGCATATATTATTTTTTCGTTTGCTTCTTTATGGATGGAGGTGGGCCCCACTAAAATAACATCTATTTTTTCGGCCCATATTTCCTGGGATAATACTTCGTAGGGAGACCTCTGGACCACACCAGCACGTTCAAGTCACTCATCCTTCGTGCTTCCGAGCTCGATCGAGTTACGGAAGCTTCCTTTGTATTGCGGTTATTGTAGCATTTGCTGCGTTCAAATTTACTTCCCCCTTTAGCTTCTCTTCTACGAGAATATGGAATCCGATAACTATTTTGAGGACGTCACTGCTCTATGAACCTTGAACAATGAAACACAACATACTTGGGGTACATTCTGGACAACCCAGGAACTCATCCAATATGAAGCGATGCAAATGTTTCCTATAACGACCATGCCAAGGAACTGTGTTAGTTGGTAATTCAACTCTCTGTGTTTTTGATCCACTTATATCTCAATACACGGGATCAGTGTATTACTTCAATGGCTTTTTTCGAATTATCCCATCGTTGCTACCGCCTAGAGCACCTTCCTAGTGGCATTTTAGAAATTACTTCGTACTAAATCGCCTTCTTTCTCTTGTGGAGGCAGAGTGCCTCATTTATTAGAAGATCCAAGGGAATGATTCCCGCGATGACATATCACACTGACCGCAGACCACTATAAAAAAGATATTAAAAGAAAATTAAATAAAACTCAATATATTTAAAGTATGACAAGGCAAGATTTAAGTGTAATTTTTATATACTAATTTAAAAACTGAAGCCATTAAAATATACATCATTATCGATCATCAGCATCAACGGCGAAACAACCGGTCTAAGGTTTCTTTAGTAAGGAACTCCAGATATCGCGGTCTTGTGGTGAGGCAGGGTCTGCCACGTATTTCTCTTCTTTTTTTCCTATAGATATTGCCCTTATATACTTTCCGGGCAGGATTAACCTCACACATCCGGATTAACCTGTCACCCCAATTTCATCTTGAACCGGATGCTCGTGGTAACGCTCATAAATTTCGACGTTATATAGGCCACAGAATAGTCCTTCCTCTTGCAGGAAGCCTAATATTCTTTGGAGGGTTATGCTCTCGAACGTAGCTTAGGATTCGCTATTTTTCTTGATAAGAACCTAAATATGAGAGGAATACATGACTGGCTAGCTCATCAACTTGTAGAGTAAGAGCTTTGACCCTGCGAGCGGAATAGTTTTTGTAAGGTGTAAGCCCCTATACTCCGTTCGCAGCCAACATCCTTGCGCGGATTTTGCCGTCGTAACCGTTAGAGCAAATTAACAAGGATTTTTCAGTTGTATTTTCCTATCTTCATTCTTATTATTTGACCAGTGCCATTTGATGCTATTGGGCTTTTGATTTTTGATGCTGATGTTGTCGCCATGTACGTCGTCTTCATTAATGTGCAATCCAAAATATTGCGCCGCCTTGCCCATCTGGATGAACGTAGATTGTGCATCTCTGGTTGTTCTTCCCATAATGTCAAAATCGTCAGCATGGGCCATTATTTGAATTTGATTAAGAAGGTGCGTTTCGCATTTACATCAGCAGCAAAGGATGCATGATAGCATATCCCCTTCTCTTACACTGTTGCTGATGGTGAATGGTCTTGGGAGTGATCCTGCTATTTTTGACCAGATCAGCCTAGCCAGTTTTATCATTTTGGCTGGTATCGAATTTTCTCTTTCTTTGTTTTCAACAAAACCTTACTAAAATCGGTTTACCTTAAAAAAACATTGGCCTGGACACGCCAGTATATGAGATTTTTACCCACTGAAATTGTACTTAATCTTCCCATGTTTTCTCGCCAGTCACTCCCTGATATTAGGGATCAACCTGTGTATCCCACGACCCTTGTTTGAGTGGTCCCATCGCTGTTGCCATCTAATTATAGATATCTCCTTTTCGGTTTTTTTTTCGCTTCCGATAAAGGAAAAATGGACTAGATGTTATATTGTATATGTTCGTCATCTCATCTGCCAAGGTTCCAATCGGCACCATTCCTGAGATGACGAACGACGCATTACCCAAGACAGTCCGGAAAGCAGAACGCACCCTGAGGGCTGCTGTTACGTAGACTTAGTTTATGTGCCAAACTGAGACTGCATAGAGCAAGATAAAATTCACCACCTTGGTTATAAGCAGCTTGCAAGCATGCTGCGGACTTCCTACATACGCCATCATTCTTCCCAGAGCCATACTGGCGGTGGTTCCTTTTCGCAAATATACTCCATGCGCTGTTAAAACTGATCTTTACATCTGTCATCACTCCCCCCCCCCCCCCCCCCCTCATTAGTTGATTGCACGCTTGTAACCCTCTCCACTAGTTGCATTTGCGCCCAAGACATTAACTAATTTGACGGCACCAATGGTTGATCTGGCTTTACCAATGACCGGGAACAATCTTTCTAATCTAATTTCACGGACCTCCGGCATTTTTTTCACTGTAGAAACAACAAATTCAGACTAACTATACTTTTAAAAAAAAATCAATTCATTAAGTGTGTTGTGTCCAATGAGACTAAGCAATCTTCCAGATTCGAAATAGCTTCCTTTCTAGGAATACTGGGGAATAGTACCGTTACGTCGTAAGAAACCATTACTTGGTCGTCCTGTAATTCTATATTCTTAAGTTTATTGACCACTTCGTTAGAATTCTGCACTGAAGTTTCGCTGTAGATGTTTCGTAGTTTGTTGATTTTTTTCAATTACCCGTTTTACGATGTTGTTTTTTATGAGGGTGAGTTGAAGTCGACAATAATTTCCCTGGTTTCATTGCCTGATTTATGGATTTTTTATGGATCCCTATAAATGCAGCTACTTCGAACCTAGAAGATTGGTTAGTCTCACTGGACACGACACACGAAAGGTTAAACGAGGCGGGAAACCGGAAGCTGGATGCTTCAAGGATGATAGGTTTTGTGTACTTCCTATAAATTTAATATAATAGCATTTGAGTGGACATTTGTCCCATTAGTACCTATTGTATATATTATGTCAAAATATTCACTTTCGCGTAAGGCTGATATTCAAAGTTTTAGAATTTGCACTGAAGCGATAACTTTGGCATATTATAACTTTGTTAGTATTGGTGCAATTCCCATCAAACTTGGTAAGATTATTCCTTATATTATATCCTATATTACTCATGATTGTAGGATGAACTTAAAGGGGTTTTGCTTTCAATTACTAAAAATTATAGTAATGCACGATTATTAAGGGGAGACCAGTGTGGCGGTGCAGCGGAGGCGCGAACCTGGGCGCCATTGTGGATTCGCCTCCGCCGCTGTATTAATGATCGCGTATCTTCAACAAATGGTCTGGCATCGGCTGAGGGATAAATGTCATGAATGACATTTTTGGACAGAGAAATGTGAGGAACTCATAAGGAGTCTTGTCGGGCGGCCAACAGTTTAGTCGCTATTTTCAAATAATATAATAATTAAGAATAAACAAGTCGGAATACCGGAAGCTCGTGCTTCGGATATAAAGGTTTTGTGTTCATCTTATGTAAGAAATTTCAACGCACATTTCTCTATCCGTATATAGCTACAAATCCAACATAATCCTTTATATTTTTCCAAACTACGAGACATACGTACATATTATGCTCACCCTAAACCAACAAACTGCTTATTTCCGAATACTGTACACATATATGCTCGTATATCAATTGATCGTACCCATATTTCCGATTTACTTCTTATATCTATCTGAATTAGGTGCTACCCGCAAAGTTCATTAGCACGCATATACAATATACCTAAATACACACATGGGTGGTTGGAGTAATTGATATTCACATACAAATGATTAAAAAACTAAAACAAAATAATTCTTTGCGACCCCATCCCTAACAACTCATTTCGTTGTGGTATTGACGAAATTATATGTGATGATGACGTCATGCGGGTTGTAGAGTGCACGAAATTCACGAAAAATGGTAAAGTTTTACCCCCTATAACTTTGTTAATAATAGTTTGATTTTCTTCAAACTTGACGAAACTGTGCATTATGTTCTTCATTATATGCATGCCAAATTTTGTCCTTCTGCGATTAACATAAGGGGGGTGTCGGGTAAATTTCTAAAATGTGGAAATATACTATTATTAACTTTATTTGTGCAGATATCGGAACCGGATATATTTTGAGGCCTAGATTTCGTAGAGATGCATCACTGTGATTTTTTTCAGATTTTTCGGTTGGATAGCTTCTGAGAACGAGACCTGTTACACTTTTTGGGGGTCATATTTTGAGCCCTCACTCCCCTATGTTTCACTCAATATCAAATATTGAACCAGTTTCGAAAAGTACTAATTAAGACCTTTCATTTGATATGCCACATGACTACATTCTGTGAAAAAAAAATTTGCACCCTCCATTCACATGTATGGGGAGCCCCCCTTAGACTTAACACAAGATGGCGCCACTAACTGCATGTAAAGGGAACACCAGATTACATACTCTCACCAATTTTCGTGATAATCGGTCTGGCCGTTTCCGAATAAATCGGGTGTGACAGACAGACAGACAGACAGACAGACAGACAGACAGACAGACAGACAGACCTGTGAGGAGTGGCCAGATCTCCCATCAGGCGCGACCCCAGCTGGCGGATAGGGGCATACCTATTGATGTGTAAATATGTGTTCATGCACTTTTCTTTTTTGATTGTGCATGGGCTAGTGTTTGCTCATCTCTGGTGCGCGGACCAAAATGGCTATGGGAAGGATACCCAGAACATAAAACCACCATGGAAGACGAGAGAAGGAGGAAACTTACGGTGCAGGGACTCGGAACCCCAGTACCGGCGGCTTTTGGGAGTGAGCAAGCGGGCTCCCGGTCGTCGATATCCCTCGACCGCAGTGCCTCGGTGGTGGACAACTTGGCCACCTTGGCATATAATGCTACAAGTGATTTGGATCTGGAGAAGGAAGTATTCAAGCGAAGTACGACTTTACCGAGAACACCAATAACAAGACCAAACAAAAATGAACTAAAAGCAGCTTTTTGGACAACAAAAACCGTGACAACACCCACCGCACACGTTCAAGATGTTCGACAGCAGGAGGTGCTCCAGGAACAAGGAAGAGATCCATTCAAAAGAAGCTCATCAACTTTGAGATCTCCACCAATGCCAAAGACGATGAAGGACAAAGTACAGGCAAGGTCAACAAACGCCAAAAGTGAAGGACCGTGTAAAAGGGGTAACCCTGCCGGGACTTATAGGGAACAGAGTCCTGATCTGGAGGAATTACCCTTCACCCAGCTTGGGGCAAAAATAGTTGAGCTGTCCGAGTTTATCAAGGACAAGCACAACGTGCACCAGGCCATAAAGAATATGGTGAGGGCTATTAGAGTTCTCTATAATAGATCACAGATGGAGGAAAAGAACGATAAGAACACGCCGAACCACGCTGTGCCAACAGTATCACAAGCGACCCAAGTGACGCCTAACCGTACTACCATCGAATCCCAGCGAAATAAGCGAGTACGTGAAAAAGAGGGGGATCCTTTAAGTAATCAGCAGGCGCCTAAGAGAAAAAAAGGCGGAGAGGACATCCGGAAAACCAACACCAACAGGTCAGAAGGAGGAAACCGTACAGCGAATCTAGGAAACTCGACCAGCGTTGCGAAGCCTAAGACCAGCGAAAACGATGGATGGACTAAAGTTACCAACAAAAAAGCGGAACGAAAGGCAAAAGTGCGAACTCGTCCAGATGTAATTGTTATCTCCAGTAAGGGCAATCTGTCCTACGCGGAGATACTCAAAAAGGTCAAAGCGGATCCCGGCCTAAAAGATCTGAGCGGAAATGTAAACCGAATCCGAAGAACCCAGAAAGGGGATCTCATGTTCGAGCTGAAAAGATCCAGCGTGGGCAAAACTGATGACTTTCGCACTCAAGTGAAAAACTCACTTGGGGAGAATGCCGCAGTGCGTGCCCAAAAACATGAGATCTACCTTCAATGTAAGGATCTCGATGAAGTAACATCGAAAGAAGAAATTTGTATTGCTCTGAAGGAGCAATTCAAGTTGAAAGAACTCACCGAGGAGTCTATTGTGGGCTTACGAAAAGCCTATGGTGGTACTCAAACAGCCACAATACGAGTACCAGCGGAGGCAGCACAGATGTTATTGGCTGCCGGAAGGGTTCGGATTGGATGGGTTGTCTGCCGTTTAAGGGAACAAATTTCACTGAAGAGGTGCTTTAAATGCCTCATGTTTGGACACTTCGCGAAGGCATGCACCAGCAGCATTGATCGATCCGATCGATGCAGAAGGTGTGGGGAGAAAGGCCATATTGCCAGAGAGTGCAATAGGGACCCCAAGTGCCTATTGTGCGAAGTAAAAGAGGGACAGGATAACCGGCATATTGCTGGGAGTGGTAAATGTCCAGAATTTAGGAAGGCGCTCACTGCAATGAGAAAATGAGGTTTATTCAAATAAACCTCAATCATTGCAGGGTCGCTCAGGATTTACTTGAGCAGGCCACGTTCGAATCTGAGATGGAAATCGCCATCATAAGCGAACCGTATAGACACCGTCACGGTGGCATATGGGTCAAAGATTCGACTGGTGGAGCGGCGATATGGGCTTGCGGTCGACAGGCCATACAATGTACTGCAAGTCAGGCAGGCAGTGGCTTCGTGTGGGCGAAAATAAGTGGTGTATATGTTTACAGCTGCTACGCCCCGCCAAGTTTGACACTGTCTGAATTCGAGCAAATGCTTGATAATCTTGTTCTCGACGCGAAGGGACGAAGTCCAAAGGTGATTGCTGGTGATTTCAATGCTTGGGCCCTAGAGTGGGGTAGTAGGGAATCAAATGCTAGGGGGCGCAGTTTATTAGAAGCTTTCGCGCAGATGGACATAGTTTTGGCTAACGAAGGTGCTGTAAACACCTTCCAGAAAGGGGGATCAGGCTCGGTTGTAGACCTGACCTTTGTCAGCCCTTCGCTGGCGCGTGGTATGTCCTGGTGCGTCAGTGAACGCTACACCCACAGCGATCACCAGGCAGTTTTCTTTGAGACATGTGTCGAACCTCAAGGCAAAGAGCTATCATGCCCGAAACCGAAAAAGATTTCAGGCTGGTCTGCAAAATCTTTGGATGAGCAGAGCTTCTTAGAGGTGTGGTTGGATCAACCTGATATAGCAGGCGCCTCTACGGAAAGAGCTGTCCATCTGGCTCAATGCATCGCCAAAGCATGTGATGCGTCCATGCCTAGGAGGTGCGCATTCCCCCGTAGAAGACCAAACTACTGGTGGAATGATGAACTGACCGGCCTTCGATCAGCCTGCCACCGAGCGAGAAGAGCGGCTCAGAGGGCGGTAGGTAGAGTAGATCATGGGCAGAAAGAGTGCGCCTACAAGGCAGCCCGCAAAACCCTCAAGCTCGCCATCCAGCGAAGCAAGAGGAAATGCTTTAGGGAGCTCTGCTCAGAAGCGGACGTAAATCCGTGGGGAAGAGCTTATGGAATCGTGATGGGACGATTTAGAGGCCGTTCGTCTCCGCAGATCACGTGCCCCGCCCTCTTGTTGAAAATCATCCAGGGGTTATTCCCCCAGCAAGAGGAGAACACCGACACATTCCAACCACCTCTGAATGTGACGGCAATCCCGCCAGTCACCAGAGACGAGCTCCTCGAGATCTGCGGCAGAATAGGAGACAATAAAGCACCGGGTCTGGACGGAGTACCGAATAAGGCCCTTAAGCTTGCCGTGAAATCCAGGCCGGACATGTTTGCTGAGTTGTTCGAAGCGTGCATGTCCGAGGGAATATTTCCAGCGGTATGGAAGCGGCAGAAGTTGGTGCTTCTGCCTAAGCCTGGTAAACCACCAGGTGAACCATCCTCATACCGACCCATATGTCTTTTGGACACGGTGGGGAAAATGCTAGAGCGGGTAATCTATAATAGATTACTCCCAGTAGTTGAGAGCCAAGGCGGCCTTTCACATCGGCAGTATGGATTCCGTAAAGCCAGATCAACCATTGATGCCATCAAATTGGTTACTGGCTTGGCCGAAGATGCAATCCACGGAAAGGGTAGTACCAGCAAATATTGCGTGGTAGTAACCCTGGACGTGAAAAATGCATTCAATTCGGCCAATTGGAATCTAATCCGGAAATCCCTAGCGAAGGTTGGTATTCCCGCCTACCTCGCCGCAATTGTCGATAGTTATTTAACTGAAAGGAGACTCTGGTACGACACTGATGACGGACCGCAGGAGTACGTCGTTTCCGCGGGTGTCCCGCAGGGCTCCGTATTGGGCCCACTACTGTGGAACATCATGTACAACGATGTACTTAATCTTCCCCTTCCGGAGGAAGCCACAGTGGTGGGTTACGCTGACGACATTGCACTGGTTGTTGTCGCAAAGCATCTCGAAGATGCTGAGTTATACTCAAGCGAGGCAATCAGTGCTGTCAAATGCTGGTTAGAGAGCTCTGGTCTGACGCTTGCGGAGGAAAAAACGGAAGCGGTCCTCATCACGAAGCGCCGGAAGAGAAATTACGCCTGTGTTAGAGTCGGGAATCATATCATCACTTCCAAGCCGACCATCAAATACTTGGGGGTGGTGATAGACAGGAAGCTCAGCTATAAGCAACACGTACAGTATGTTTGTGATAAATCATCCACTGCCAGTATGGCCCTGGCCAGGATGATGCCGAACGTGGGAGGGCCACGGCATACCTCTAGGTTGCTTATAGCCAGGGTGGTGACCTCAATTATGCTCTATGCGACCCCAGTTTGGAGCGAGGCGTTGCGGACGTCAGTTAACACTAGCAAACTGAATGCAGTCTACAGGAGGACAGCTCTGAGGGTATGCTCTGCCTTCAGGACTGTCTCAGATGATGCAGCATTCGTCATCTCTGGAATGATGCCCATTGACATCTTGGCAGATGAGATGGCGAATATATACCATGCGAAGCCAATCTCTCCCTTATTGCAGACGAAGAAGGCTGAGAGGGAGAGATCCATAAATAGATGGCAAGAGCGGTGGGAATGCTCGGGAAAGGGTCGGTGGACTCACAGGCTCATTCCTGCCATCAGGGAGTGGTTGGAGAGACGACACGGTGAGGTTAATTATAATCTCACCCAGTTTCTCACGGGACATGGAGGATATCTCCAATACCTTCACAGGTTTAAATTGGAGACCTCACCCGACTGTCCAAATTGCGATGGAGTCCCAGAGGACCCAGAGCATGTATTCTTCCACTGTCCGAGATTTGTGGAAGAAAGGAGGAACCTAGAGGAGACTCTAGGAGAGGTGCTGGTACCAGAAAATCTGGTGCCGAAAATGCTAGCACATCAAGAGAATTGGGATGCGGTCAACTCCATGATCGCATCGATTCAAGATAAGTTGCGAAAGGCAGAGGAAAGCAGAAAAGCGCGGTCACGTGCGCCGCGTATAGAAGAAATGGGATTAAGCTAGAGTGAGCTGACTCCGCCCCGTGATGTAATACCTTATGGTGGTGCCGCGGGGCAGGGAGGGAGTCGGGGGTGGTTTTAGTGGGTAAAAATCCCACACGCTGGTGTGTCCAGACCAGTGTCTTTTGAAGATTTCCACCTCCTCAAAAAAAAAAAAAAAAAAAAAAAAAAAAAAGACAGACAGACAGACGGACAGACGGACAGACAGACACCGTCTCGATTCTAATAAGGTTTTGTTTCACACAAAACCTTAAAAAGAAAGGTGTTTTCTTTTAACTGCCTCCAGCTAAATTACATCAACTTTAGGGGTCGCTTCTTCAAAATAACCAAAGGAACTGCCAAAAGCTATCACCTCTGATAAGTGAGATATTTAAGGCTAATCTAGAGAAGAAATTGGGAATCAATAACATAATGCCTAGGGTACGGATACGGTAAGTGGACGATGTACTTGCTATAGTTAAAGATAGCGAAAAGGAAATAGTTCCACAGTAGGAAAATCAGATACATCATCATCAACCGCGCAACAACCGGTATCCGATCTAGGCCTGTCTTAATAAGGAACCCCAGACATCCCGGTTTTGCGCCGAGGTCCACCAATTCGATATCGCTAAAAGCTGTCTGGCGTCCTGACCTACGCCATCGTTGCATTTCAGGCAGGGTCTGGCTCATCTCCTTTTTCTACTATAAATATTGCCCTTATAGACTTTCCGGGTGGGATCATCCTCATCCATACGGATTAAGTCACCCACCCACGGTAACCTATTGAGCCGGATTTTATCCACAACCTGACGGTCATGGTATCGCTTATAGATTTCGTCCTTATGTAGGCTATGGAATCGTCCATCCTCATGTAGGGGGCCAACAATTTTTCGGAGGATTCTTCTCTCGAACGCGGCCAAGAGTTCGCAATTCTTCTTGCTAAGAACCCAAGTCTCCGAGGAACTGGCAAAATCATTGCCTCGTACAGTAAGAACTTTGACCCTATGGTGAGACGTTTCGAGCGGAACAGTTTTTGTAAGCTGAAATAGGCTCTGTTGGCTGACAACAACCGTGCGCGGATTTCGTCGTAACTGTTATCGGTTTTGATTTTCGACCCTAGGTAGGAGAAATTATCAACGGTCTCAAAGTTGTAGTCACCTATCTTTATTCTTCCTGTTTGATCAGTGTGTTTTGATGTTGTTGGTTAGTGGGTTTTCGGTGCTGACGTAGCCACCATATATTTTGTCTTGCCTTCATTGATGTGCAGCCGAAGATCTCGCGCCACCTGCTCGATCTAGGTGAAGACAGTTTGTACGTCTCGGGTGGTTCTTCCCATGATGTCGATATCGTCAGCGTAGGCCAGTAGTTGGGTGGACTTAAAGAGAATCGTTCCCCTCACATTTACCTCAGCATCACGGATCACTTTCCCGAGGGCCAGGTTAAAGAGGACGCATGATAGGGCATCCCCTTGTCGTAGACGAATGGTCTTGAGAGTAATCCTGCTGCTTTTATCTGGCCTCGCACATTGGTCAGGGTCAGATTAGTCAGTCTTATTAATTTCGTCGGGATACCGACTTCTCTCACGGCCGTGTACAGTAGCAAGATGGTACTCAGCAACGTGATACCTCTATAATTGCTGCACTGTGTGATATCTCCCTTTTAATGTATGAGACAGATAATTCCTCGTTGCCAATCGTCAGGCATTGATTCGCTGTCCCATATCTTGAGCACAAGTTGATGAACCATTTGGTGTAACTGATCGGCTCCATATTTAACCAATTCGGCTGTAATTTATGACTTATGATTTTTAAGCCGATGAATTACACGGACTGTTTCTCCTCCTTGGTGGTGGCAGTATTTGTCCGTCGTCTTCAGTTGGCGGGAGTTCCAACTCGCCGATGTTCTGGTTGTTCAGTAGCTCATCAAAGTACTGAAAGTACTCAACGCAGCGGAAATCAGATTTCCCTCTTTGTCTCGGCAGGATGAGCATCGAGGTGTATAATGATTCATCCTGCTGACTTGTTGGTAAAACTTGCGCGCCTGGTGCGGTTGCTCCCTATACATTTCTAGTTCACAGACTTGTTGGTTCTGCCAGGCTTCCTTTTTCCGTCTGTGAAGTCGCTTCATGGCTCGACGGAGTTCGTGATAAGTCTCTGCGCGTGCCCGCGTTCTTTGAGAATGCAACATTACTCGGTATGCGGCATTCTTCCGTTCCGTTACTAGCTTACATTCATCGTCAAACCAGCCGTTCCGACTCTTTTTGCGGCTGGGGCCAAGTATGTTTGTGGCCGTATCCATGATAACGTTCTTCAGGTGATTGTGAAGATCATTTGTTGATGCTTCATCTCCAGATCCTCTGTTGACTGCGGTTATTGCGGCATCCATTTCCCTCTTATAGGTGTCGCGGAGGGTTGTGTTGTGGATGGCTTCAGTGTTCACTCTTACCTGATTGTCAGAGGGGATTCTAGGTGGTATTGTTATTCGACCCCGGAGCACCATGCCAACGAGATGGTGATCCGAATCTATATTGGCCCCCCTATATGTTCTGATATTCATGAAAGCTGAGAGGTGGCGGCGTTCGAGCAACACGTGGTCAATTTGGTTGAAAGTGATCCCGTCTGGAGAGGCCCACGTATGTTTGTGGACCGCTTTCCGCGCAAACCAGGTACTTCCAACAACCACTTCGTGTGACCCTGCTAATTGAATAATCCGCAGTCCGTTATCATTTGTTTTTTCGTGTAAGCTATGGGAGCCGACGTATCGCCTGAATACGGGCTCCTTCCCTAATTGGCTGTTAAAATCCCCAAGTATGACTTTGATATCATATCTGGGGCAGGCTTCGAAGGTTCTACTGCCTCGTAGAAGGTATCCTTCTCCGACTCTACAGTCTCCTCTGTAGGGGCGTGAACGTTAATGAGGCTTATATTTCTAAACTTGCCTTGCAAGCGCAGAGTGCATACAACCTGCATGCAACCTGGAGGACCAGTTGGTACAGTTTGTCCTGTTTTTAGGCGCGGGAGACTCGTCTTCATCCTTCGCCGTCTGCGGTTTTTCGTTCCGAAAGAGCTCCCAGCGGTCACCACGTGGAGGTGGAGATAGGGTTTGGTATTATAGCTGTTGGTGTTGGTTCAGCAGGCATTTCCCAGGTTTTATGCTTCATCGTGGGTACCAATCCACGTTTCGCCCTGGGACCTATTCTACCCTTTGACCATACTACCCTTGTAATTTATAACAAGAATAAAAGAGAATTTGATATCTTTAGGAAAGATAGCTCTACACAAAGGACTATCATAAGTACATCGAACCACTCATATCAACATAATGATCAATGATACACCATCTCTTAACAATACCCCTAATCAATGAAAAATTCAACAAAGAAAGGATATTCATCAGAGATACTGCAACCAAAAACGGATTTAACCCCTGGATGATAGATCAAATAATAAAGAAAAGCAAACAGCAAGGGTAATCGAGATACAACTACACCCTGTATGAACGAGAGAAAAGCAAAAGTGAAGCATATAGGATAGGTATCACCTACTCCAAGGAATTTTTCAACGATACATCTTGGTCCTTCAGCTCCCAACAACCTTAAATTATTCACTTTTAGAGTGCTTTAAAAGACACAGCGTTTATATAAGAGGTTTGTCTGTGAAACGAGACTTCGTTAAAACATACCGCGAAAAGCTAGAAGGCGAAAGGAAGTCTTCAAGGCTATATAGAGTTCTTGAAAGTGGGTGTTGATCACTGCCTGACAACAGAAGCAATAAAAGGTTGTCCCAAGGAGGTGTGCTATCGCTACTTCTGAAGTGTGTTAGTCGACTTACTGCAATAAGAACTGCAATATTTGACACTATACGCCTAAGCTAATGTTGAGGACATGATGATGGAGATGTCGGAATGAGGTGTAGAAAGATACATATACCGTTGATTTGTTTGACATTTGGTAGACACGGACTTTCAGTGAACCCAAATAAGAACAGAATAGTACTATTTATTTGCTTTTCAGATAAGAAATTTCTTTGGAATAAACATGGAGAGGTAATGATGAAACGAACTCTCGCAACCTACGGGCTGTGCAGACGGACCTTTACCTTGGCAAGGCGGCTTAGGCCTTATGTAGTAATGGGCGTATACATACACTGCTATCACTATCCTCATATATTCATCGTAATCTTGGGTTCTTTGCAAGAAAAATTGCGCATTTCAGCGAATAATTCTTTAAATAGTTTTTGGCCTTCCGCAAGATGATGAACGATTTTGTAATCAAAAGATTTATGAACGATACTATGGCCGATTGGTTGTTGATAAAATCCGGCACAGCAGACTGCGGTGGGCGAGTCACTTAATCGATACGGGTGAAGATTATCCAGCCTGGAGGTTTCCAAACAAACTAATATGGTATTATCAACTTAATTTGAGTAGATATCGGTATTGAGGGTATTTTGTGGGTAGTTTCATGATTTCTTCAGATTTTTTAGTGGGCAGTTTTTGAGAATGGGTTCGTTAAAGAAATGGTTAATTAAGATTGGCTTCCAAAAATACTAATCGAGTCCTCTCATTTGATATCCAGTGTGGCGGAACGAGAAACATGCGTGTCGGACACAAGTATGAATCGTGGCGGCCATGACATCAAAAAACAATTTTTGACAGCGGAAGGTTGTGCGGAAGGTCACGGTTCAAATTGCACTGGTGGCAGTGGCATTTGTAACATGATTTGACGTCGAATACTAGTTGACCCAGCTGTGAACGAGCACCTGAGTCAAATCAGGATAATACTCTTAGTCGAGCGCGATGCTGATCACATTGCCTCCTATAGGCTACTGTAATCCTGTAGTGTACCGTTGCGCCCTAACACACTTCAAGGCCCTGATCCAATTGGATTGTTGTTTCAATGATTATTATTATTAATCTTATTTATCCCATAATTGGTAACCCCGCTCATGAAACTACAGAAGCGGACGGTTCGTGCCAAGGCACGTATGCAGTGAAGTGTTTTTCGGAAGGTTTTGTGCAACAAAGCAGGAATAATCCAAATTTGAAACAAGCTGACGGAAAACGGAATCCTTGGATCGATTGCTCGTGCAGTGAAAGGGAGAAAAGTACAAGTGAATTTTCACAACTACTGCATTTCCCGAAATAATATGAACGGCCTGCCTTCAATATTTAATTGCGAAGTACGCGACCAGTAACTCACGATCATAAGTCCTGTAGTTCCGTTGAGCGGGATTGAGTTTTTTGGAGAAGAAGCATCAACGAACGCGGCTACACCAGGGGAACTACACAATCAGACGGGAATCTCTGGTTTTCCGCGTTAAGGGTGGATTGATGGTGGACAGTCTTAGGCAAGACGATAGAAGTTTAACCTGTCCAAAACCCTTCTCAGATCCTCAACAGTTTTTGGAAGCGAGAAGCTCAAAATCGCTTGCACCTTGACTGAGTCCGGTTCAATGCCTTCAGAGGTAATCAAGTGGTCGTGGATTCTCACCTGCGATTATAGAAATTTGAACTTTTCAACGTCAAGTACTAGATTGGCCTCAAGGAGACGTTGAAAAATGTACTCAAGGAGCTCTAAATCCTCGGAATCAGAAGAAGACGCGACCAGATTATCATCCAAATATATAAAACAGAAGTTGACGTTTCGCAGCACAGAGTGGATGAATCTCTAAAAGGTTTGCGCCGCGTTATATAGTCCAAAAGTAATCCTAGTGAACTTGAAGAGTCCGAAAAGGGGTGCATATTACCGTTTTCGGAATATCTTCTACAGGTATCTGATGGTATGCCCTGACTAAGTCCACGGTCGAGAAAACACGATAGTTTGCGTTAGAGTGTGCAAAATCGTGGATGAGTGGGATGGGGTAACGGTCTGGAATCGTCTGTGCATTTCAACGTCTGTAGCCGCCACAAGGTTTCCCTTCGCAATTGGATTTAGGGCCATTGTGAAGTGGCGAAAGCAAACAACTGTCTGAAGGTCTGCAAATACCCTGCTTAAGAAGTTCTTCGAAATCCTTCCGCGAAACTGCGAGCTTCTGCGGTGGTGATGGACGTACTTTAGAGAAAAATGGGGAGCCAGTAGTGTTGATGTGATATTGAACATCATGCTTAACGACTCAGAGAAATTACGATCGGTAGTGATGTTGCGGTATTTTTGAAGAAGTGCACGAATACGTGCGTCGGCAACGTCTTCAAAAACGATGGAAAGAGTGCTGGGTGAGCGGGAAGAGGTTTTTCCTGATGACTTAAGGAAAGTTGTGGGGTCAATCAGGGAACTATTATATATGTCCACTAGAAATCCATAGTGGCATAAGAAATCTACGCCTATGATTGGAATGCTTCTGTCCGCGATAATGAAACGCCAAGAAAACTTTCGTCGAAGTCCTAAACTCAAGTCAACCTGCTTGTAGCCATACGTGCGGATCAATGCGTAACAGACAGGCAGACATATCATATATTGAGCCGTTTTTAATAAGCTGCTTTTAATAAGGTTTTGTTTATGAAAAGAAGACGCGGCAAACCCCGCCTCAGAGGCGATGATGGCGTAGGTCAGATAGCCGCTAGATATAATAAATTATGGGAAATCAGTTCGGTTCCTTATAATACTCGATCTAAGCAGTGCACTGGTTGTTGTGCCGTTGATAGTGATGATATGTAATCTCTCTGTTCGTTATCGCCTGGCCAATTCGCGATTCGAAATGGTGTTTACCCAGAATACTATCTTAGTCAGCGGGTTGTAAGTGATTGTTGATGGAAGCAGTGTCGAAGTGGGGGAGAGAATATAACAGAATATAAACTCAAGCCTTAGCTGGAACGCTACCCAGACTTATTAATTTCTCCCTCAGAAGAATATCTCTGTGTGATCTCACTACAATTAATACTGTCTACTAATTAGTTTCACCTGCGTTTCGTGATCACAAAAACTTTACTAATTGAGCCAAAGTCTATTATATTTCCACTATATTTGTCGTAAATCAAAACATCTTTTCTGGATATAAATTAGATAAAATTGAGGTAACTCTCGATCTGTACGAGACCTTGTGGGGCAGGGGTTTAAACGCTTTGTAACTATCTATGCACCACATAATCTCATATTAATTTAATTTTTTATTGGGCGTAGCTTCAAGAAAACTCCCATAGTAATAGTGGAAAATTTGCATGGAATTAAACACAAATCATTAAGCAAAGCGCGTTATGTTCATCACACCTAAAAGTGCTTAATCACACTCGCATCAAAACATTGTGATGCACATTTTCGACACAAATTTGAAGTGGGTTAATGCAACTCATAAACATAAATTTTTCCTACATTTCTTCATGAAATAATCCATGATTAGTGCAACCAAATGGTTCGAAGCTGACCAATATTCATAATGAGATTTGAAAAAACTTTCGCGGCTTTTTGGTAGTAAAACCGCTTAGAAATTAATGCTAAATTCAGGAATATGCTTTATCATTCTTTTTCGCAGTCACCTGGTATGAGGCTTCTTAATTGCTACTAGAAAGCAATGAAAATTTGTAAGACCAGATGAAACGATGGCGGCAGAGGCAGATCGGATCTATGGATGCAACTACAGTCGATAGAGGAGTACCCAGACGAATCGAATCATATCAAATTGCTGATGATGAATACACCATATTATGTGCAATACCTCAACGGCAGCTGCATATATGATTAAATGAATGAAATATGGTAAAACGCGTGAAAGGTTTGTTCTAAATATAGAAATCGTGGGAATTGATTCAAATGCTCCATAAGTAAGCGCCAAAAAAATCGGACCAAATGAAATTCTTATATTATATGATATGAAATGTAAATGTACCATTTTCCTTTCAATGGATTAATATGAATAAGTGAATTTTGAATAAACAATTTCGTGCTCCTGTAAAATTACGCGAGTAGCATGAATTGATAGTTTCATTGAATTCCAAATTTCGATACGTGTTGAAACTGCAAAATTGGAAAACCCATTCCTACATTGGTCTAGCACTGGATAATTCCGCAGATGTACTGCTGAGATTACATAGTCTTAGCCTACCTGAAATCAAACTATCATATTCTCTTGACTTGGTTAAAGCAGGTCAACGTTGTTCACACATCTCGGCGCTGACGATTGTTATTAAGTTGCTTTTGTTCTTGTTCAATTATTCTATGAATTTAATCCGTTCAGATTTAGGTTTCTGGTGTTCTGAAGATGATCTGCGCCAACTCAACCATAATTCAAGATTACCCATTTATTTTGGATAGATCTGTTTGCTTCGGTTGAAGATATATTTATTAAAATATTCTGTTAAATGTTTGTAGCTTCGTAATTTTTCAATAAACTTGAATAGGTTTTATTTATAGACAATTGAAAATTTTCCAAGATGATAGCCTAATGGCAAATTTATGTCTTCCGGATTCTCAAAACATCTGTACCATCTGTTTAAATGGTAAGAAGTCGGAATACTGGAAGCTGGACGCCTCCGATATAAAGGTTTTCTTTTCTTATGGTTCTGTGAGGAACATTCTACGCACATTTTTCTTTTTGTAGATAATTAAAAATCGAAAATATTGGTTCAAATATTCCTAAAATTTCAGATATATGTACATATTGAAAACGTAAATGTTATGCTCATCCTAAGGGAGCAATCATTGCCTATTACCACATGCTGATGTTCTAAGACCATAAGACCGAGAGCTTATGTCCTGACATAAGACAGTTCTGTTCCCAGGACTTAGTTACGGTCATCCTGAAATATCAGATTAGTGGCGAGAGGAGAAACATCATAGCTGCCTCCGCTTATTTACCGTATTATTTTTTGTATCCTCCACCGAAACAAGAACTTAGGGATCTGGTAACGTATGCAGAATCAAATGGTATCGAACTCTTAATAGGTTGCGATGCGAATCCTCTACATATTTGTGGGGCAGTAGCAAATGCAATCCAAGAGGATTTCATCGCTTCAGCTGGTGTCATCACTGCGAACGTAGGGTGCTCCCCTACGTCCTTGGGACCAAGGAGAAACGAAGTAATTGACCTAACAATCTGTACCTGAAAAGTGATCAGATCACCGATACCTTGAATTCAATCTGACTATTGCGGTCAAACGGTCTGCAGTACAAAGACGGAACCCTAGGAAAATGGATTGGACAAAGTTCTGTGAACTTCTTGGCAATACAGAACAATTCCCTAAGCGACTAAGGACTCCTTTGGCACTGGAAGACGAATTGGAAACTCTAAACTGCATACTTTTGAAGTGCTATGAGGAGGATTGTCCTATTTATCGAGACCAAAGCGGTAAAACCGTTTCTTGATGGAACCCGGAACTATAAAAACTCAGGGAATCAATCGGGTGACTTCTGAACCGAGCTTGAAAAGTAATAAGAACGCAGACCGGTTTAATTTCAGGAAATCACAGCGTGAATATAAGGGACTCTTTAGGTGTCCAAAACGAAACTCTTTTAGAGCGTACTGTGAGGAACTGGATGGCGAAAGAGAGACTTCAAGACTGTGCAGAATCCTTAAAAGGGACCCGATGGTACTTTCATGAGCTCCAGACTTGAATCCTGGAAGTACACTACCCGAGAGAACGAGTGAGAGAAGTGGTAGGGGGAGAGTTGACGGTTCTTGCAATCCCTTCAACATGCAAGTGCTGCAAGGGAAACTGGAACACTACGAAAGAGGCTCCCACCTATGAAAAGATGAGAGCTGTCACACTGTCCTTTGGACACTTCAAAACACCTGGCATGGATGGCATCTATCCAGCAGTGCTAAAGGAGATATGGAGCACTTAGATCAACCTCTAAGAAATATTTTTCGAGGATGTCTTGTTTTGTGGAGTATGCTGATCGACTCAATACTATGCGAACTGCAAAATTTGCCATTACACGCTCAAGCTTATGATGATGACGTGGCTGTGCTTGCTGTTGATCGGGATCTTGGAAAGGTGTGTAGAAATGTGCCTCAGACATGTTCTTTCAGTTAATCCAAATAAAAACCCAATGGTATTAATCACAAAAAGGAGAAAACTAAATGGACTTTGACTCCCTGAGATGAGGGGTACTACCCTTCAAGTGAAATATCTGGGAGTCACTCTAGATAAAAAGCTTCTTTTGAACAAACATGTAGAGGTAAAGATGAAACGCCTCATGTGGTAATGTGGATATACGTTGCTTTCATTAGGCCAATGTTCGCTTATGCATCCGTAGGGTGGTGGGTTAAGGTGAGACAAAAGGGTTTTCACCGTAAACCAGCCGCACTGCAAAGAACGACATCCGGCGCAGCTCGAAATTTACTATTCAATTTGCA
Source organism: Hermetia illucens (assembly GCF_905115235.1). Lineage (NCBI taxonomy): Eukaryota > Metazoa > Arthropoda > Insecta > Diptera > Stratiomyidae > Hermetia > Hermetia illucens. Next base: position 89,289,987 of record NC_051849.1, on the reverse strand, counting down.
GCACCTGAATATGTTTATTCAAAGCACTGCAATGAGAGCAGCTTTTAGAATAATTCGATTAGATCTATGGGGAACAACGAATGTGGGGGGCACAGAGCATTGGAAGAATTACTGGAAGTACTGAATCCAATTCTTACAATGCCTTCCGATTCTCGTGTTCCCTTACATCCGTTTTAGAAGAAGATATGAAGCTACCCTGAAGCCTAGAGAGAACTGGGAAGTCCTAGAGGAATGCGTGGCGGGATATACGGAAGTCTTCTACACCGATGGCTCAAAAACAGAACAGGGTGCCTCTCGAATAAAAACGAGAAGTGGGCTTTTCCTTTGGGACAATATGCAACGGTTTTTCAAGCCGAAATTCATGCGATCCTAAGGGCGGCAAACTGGGTGATTGACGAGCGGTTGAAGGGCAGGCGCATCGTAATCTGCAGTGATAGCCAAGCTGCATTGAGCGCGTTGAGTAGCCCTTTGATCACTTCGAAAATCGTTCAGGAATGCAGAAACCGCTTGAACTCTATTTCTAGATTCAATACGGTAGAACTACTCCGGGTACCTGGTCACTTTGGCGTAGAGGGAAATAAAATCTCGGATACTTTAGCAAAAGAGGGGTCAATCTCCTCCATGCCGGGACTGGAACCAGCAATTGGAGTACCAGTAGCATTGGCTAAGGCTGTCTTCAAAAACTGTTAAGAAGCTTCCCACAATGACAGGTGGCAGAGCCTAAATGCTGCTAGAAACATTAAAGTTTTCCTGCCAGGACCGAACATGCGTACCGCAAAGTTTATTCTGTCGAAAAGCAGGAGGACTTGCAGGTGTATTGTGGGCATTCTGACAGGCCATAATTCACTAGCTGGACATATGTCCAGAATAGGAATTACTCAAGATGATACGTGTCCCTTCTGTAATGAGGAAGCGAAATTCACGGAGCATTTCCTATGTGAATGCTCCGCCTATGGACGCATCAGGCATCAGATCGTTGGTGCCGATTTTCTCCAGTTGCGACGGGTAGCATCACATCCACTAACGGAAATCCTGCGATACGTTAACGACTCCTTCCTTAGATGGGGGATTCGAAGTTTCGAAGATAATAAACTCAAGACTAAAATTGAACTATCAGTTGTTCACTAACTGAACTTAGTTGGATTGGAGGTCTATATTTAAATGATTAAGAACAAAAGATGCATTTTGCATGTAGAATGATCTACTGATTAGCTATGCAGTTGTGAACAAAGATTATTGGTTACCCATACTTGATTTGAAGTTAGAATGTTTACTTTATCCGAGGATGTTTATGAAGGTATTATATTACTTTAGAAGATATGAGAAATAGTGATAATTATTACAATTGTTGACAATGTTGTGATTACTTTTTCTATTTGCATCCATAATAATTTATTTTCAATATGTTTGGAATATTGATTATTATATAGTACAGTACGTTTTATATTGATTTGATTTAAAGTTCAAAATTGTTATTGGCTACTTGTCTAACATAGTATGATAATAATGGATTTTCTATTGAATCAAAGTATTTAATGGTTTTGTCTTTAAAGTCTACTATGACTAGAGTTTAATGTAAATTAAGTACGTGTACTGGGAATATAATTAGGTCGCATGGAAATACGTTGACTTTTTTAGTCCAATTGCTAATTGATGAATATCTGTTTTATAGAAGACGGGGTATGAAAAATGTGTTCATACAATATACCCTAGGTAAGTCAACAGAATGTTGACTTCTTCCGGTTATAAGATTTAGATAGAAATTTATTCTTCGGTCATTAAGCCAATTGTTTTCCTTTAAGGTATTAATGTAACTTTGAGTAATTTTAAGTTTGAATTTTTCGATTAGAGTGTCACTTGGAGATCCGTTATTCAATCCGATCCGTCAAAGGTTTATATATTTCTACACAATCTTTTGGTTGTTTCTTTTTTTCAAGGGGTTTGTTTGCAAAACAAAACCTTATCAAAATCGGTTCAATGTCTATCTGTCTGTTTGTCTGTCTGTCTGCCTGTCGGTCTGTCTGTCGGTCTGTTTGTCGGTCTGTCTGTCTGTCTTTTTTTTAAGGAGGTGGCAATCTTTAAAAGACTTTGTCCTGGACACGCCAGAGTGTGGAATTTTTGCCCACTAAAACCACCCCCGACTCGCCCCCCCACCCCGTGGAACCACCATTAGGTATTACATCACGGGGCGGAGTTAGCTTACTTTAGCTAGGTCTCCTTCCATCTTCCTGCGGGGTTCTTAACCGCGTCTTCCTCACTTCTTCTGCTTTTCGCAGTTTCTCCTGGGTTACTGCGATCATGGAATTGATCGCATCCCAGTCTTCCTGGCAAGCTACCATTCTTCGGACAAAATTTTCCGGTGATAGCACTTCATCTAGAGTTTTCTCTAGGTTCCTTCTTTCTTCCACGAACCTAGGACATTGGAAGAATACGTGTGCTGGGTCCTCTGGGATCCCGTCGCAGTTTGGACAATTAGGTCCGGTGTCCTCCTCCTCGGACACCACCTTGTCGTGGTGGGGGAGCCTGTAGTAGTTTGCTACTACACTAAGGGTGTCCAAAAATATGAATATGGAAACGATGGATTTAAACTCTCCAAGTGGTAAGAAGTCACAGACTTCGAATCCACCCGCGACCATGAGCAATCATGTCGCGGCCGAGGCGCGGATTTTGGAGGCTTCACCACATTTATACTCGCCTACAGATCAATCTGTAGAAGGCTTGCTTTCCGACTCAGTGGAAAGTTTGCACTTGGTGCCTACGGCGAAGCTAGCCAGAAAGGAGAAACTGGAAATCCGACTACGGCTGAATTCTGCCTGTCAGAACCTTCTCCTTCATCCTTACCAGGAAGAGCGTAAGAACGGGAAGCTGGTGACGTGGACACTACTGGTTTAACGACGGTGTGTGGAAATGGATCCAAGCGGTCCGGACACCGTGAACCTGGAAAGGCCCGAAGCCGACGGCAAGGAAGATGAAGCACCTTGGGAATGAGGACATGGACGTGGCTGTACCACTAGGCGCGGTAACGCCCAGAGAAATCGGACACAAGGAAGCGGAATCTCCGGCGGAAGGTGGAGACAAACTGGAAACCCCGGTAAGATCAACACTGGACGCACCAGACTCTTCTGTCAGCGACAATAGACTAAGTTTATGTCGAAAAACATAAAGATTGGTCAAATCAACCTGCAGCATGCCAAAGCTCCCTCCTACCTGTTGGCAGCGAGAATGACAAAGCTGCAGGATTTCCCCTATATCTTTCTGGTGCAAGAACCGTGGGTTCGATTTAACAGAATCTGTGGCATTGGATCAGTAAAGGGGGCTAGGATCTTCTACGACGAAAGATCCATAAGACCGAGAGCTTGCGTCCTGATGTCAACACGGTTAGAGGCAACTATGCTGAGACAATATTGTTCCCAGGATTTAGCTACGGTCATCATACAATACCAAATAAATGGCGAGAGGAAAAACATCATAGTTGCCTCCGCTTATTTACCCTATGATTCTTTGTATCCTCCACCGACGCAAGAACTTAGGGATCTGGTGGCGTATGCAGAATCAAGTAGTCTCGAACTCTTAATAGGTTGCGATGCGAATGCTCAACATATTTGTTGGGGCAGTAGCAAATGCAATCCAAGAGGAGAGAAGCTATTTAATTTCATCACTTCAGCTGGTCTTATGACTGCAAACGAAGGGTGTGCCCCTACGTTCGTGGGACCGAGAAGAAGCGAAGTAATTGACCTAACAATCTGTACCCCAAAATTGTTAGAGTTGATTACACACTGGCGAGTGCTAGACGAGGTCTCACTGTCAGATCACCGATATTTAGAATTCAATCTGACTATTGCGGGCGAACAGTCTGCAGTACAAAGACGGAACCCTAGGAAAACGGATTGGGCAAAGTTCAATGAACTTCTTGGCAATAAAGTACAGTTCCCTAGGCGACTAAGGACTCCTTTGGTGCTGGAAGATGAATTGAAAGCTCTGAACGGCACACTTTTAGAGTGCTATGAAGAGGCTTGTCCTATTTCCCGAGGCCACAGCGGTAAAACGGTTCCTTGGTGGAACCGAGAACTGCAAAAATTCAGGAAATCAACCAGGCGACTTCTAAATCGTGCTTGCAAAAGTAACAAGGACGAAGACTGGTTAAATTTCAGGAACTCACAACGTGAATATAAGAGGCTCGTGAGGTGCTCGAAACGAGACTCCTTTAGAGCTGTGCAGAGTCCTCAAAAGGGATGAGTCGGCCAAGTTGGATTCTCTTAGAAAACCCGACGGTACTTTCACGAGCTCCAGACTGGACTCAGTACAGACCCTCCTGGAAATACACCACCCGGGAGAACGGGTGAGAGAAGTGGTAGGGGGAGAGTTGACGGTTCTTGCAACCCCTTCAACACGCAAGCGTTGCAAGGGGAACTGGAACACTGCGAAAGCGGTTGTTACCCATGAAAAGGTGAGAGCTGCCATACTGTCCTTTGAACATTTCAAAGCACCTGGCATGGATGGCATCTATCCGGCAATGCTAAAGGAGGGTATGGAGCATTTAGAGCGACCTCTAAGAAATATTTTTCGAGGATGTCTTGCTCTGGGCTACCTGCCTTCTTCTTGACAACAGGTTAAGGTAGTTTTCATACCGAAACCTGGGAAAGATGACTATTCTAATCCAAAGAACTTCAGACAGATCAGCTTGACTTCATTCTTGCTAAAAGGTTTGGAGAGACTGGTGGAGCGTCACATTCGTGGAAACGCACTTAGGTCACACCCACTTAGTGAAAAGCAACATGCTTACCAACGTAGAAAGTCCTGTGAGTTTGCTCTTCATTCTTTGGTCACAAAGATAGAGGATGCAACTTTGAATGGTGAGTACGCGATGGGGGTGTTCGTGGACATTGAAGGGGCTTTTGACTGTGCGCCTTTTCAAAAACTTTGTGATGCCGCCAGAGCGCATGGTGTTGATGATGCTTTAATTAAGTGGATCCATGCTATGCTAACGCAAAGATAGTTGTGCGCTGAGGTAGGGGTCGATCCCTACCTGACTACGGAAGCGACGAAGGGCTGCCCCCAAGGAGGTGTGCTTTCGCCGCTTCTGTGGAGTATGCTGATCGACTCATTGCTTTGCGAAGTTCAAAATTTGCCAATACACGCTCAAGCTTATGCTGATGACGAGGTTGTACTTGCTGTTGATCGGGATCTTGGAACGGTGTGTAGAAACACACAGCGTGCCGTTAATTTGATAGACAGCTGGTGCCTTAGACATGGTTTGTCAGTTAATCCAAATAAAACCACAATGGTTTTACTCACAAAAAGGAGAAAACTGGATGGACTTTCTCTCCCTGAGATGAGGGGTACTACCCTTCAACTCTCTGAAGAAGTGAAATATCTGGGGGTCACTCTAGATAAAAAACTTCTTTGGAACAACCATGTAGAGGTAAAGATGAAACGAGCTCTCACAGCTTATGGGCTGTGCAGACGGACCTTTGCCTCGACATGGGGACTCAGGCCTCATGTGGTAATGTGGATATACGTTGCCATCATTAGGCCGATTCGTATATGCATCCGTAGTGTGGTGGGTTAAAGTGAGACAAAAAGGTTTTCACCGTAAACTAGCCGCACTGCAAACAACTGTTTGTCTGGATATCACTGGTGCCACGACATCCGGCGCAGCTCTGAATGCACTACTCAATTTGCAGCCCCTGGATATATTTATTCAAAGCACTGCAATGAGAGCAGCTCATAGGCTAATTCGATTAGATCTATGGGAAAACAACGGATGTGGGGGGCACAGAGCATTGGAAGAGTTATTGGGAGGACTAAATCCAGTTCTTACAATGCCTTCCGATTCTCGTGTCCCCATACATCTGTTTGGTAGAAGATATGTAGTTACCCTGAAGCGTAGTAGCCCTGAAGGACTGGGAAGACCCAGAGGAATGCGTGGCGGGATATACGGAAGTCTTCTACACCGATGGCTCAAAAACAGAAGAGGGTTCTGGAGCCAGAGTCTACCTCTCGAATAAAAACGAGAAGTGGGCTTTTCCTTTGGGACAATATGCAACGGTTTTTCAAGCCGAAGTTTATGCGATCCTAAGGGTGGCAAACTGGGTGATTGACGAGCGGTTGAAGGGCAGGCGCATCGCAATCTGCAGTGACAGTCAAGCTGCACTGAAGGCATTGAGCAGTCCTTTGATCACCTCGAAAATCCTTCAGGAATGCAGAAACCGTTTGAACTCTATGTCTAGATTCAATACGGTGGAACTACTCTGGGTACCTGGTCACTGTGGCATAGAGGGAAATGAAATCTCTGACGCTTTAGCGAAAGAGGGGTCAATCTCCCCTATGCCGAGACCGGAGCCAGCAATTGGGGTATCAGTAGCATTGGCTAAATCTGTTTTCAAAAACTGGGAACAAGTTTCCCATAACGACAGGTGGCAGAGCTTAAATGCTGCTCGACACACCAAACTTTTCCTGCCAGAACCCAACATACGTACCACAAAGTTTATCCTGTCGAAAAGCAGGAGGACTTGCAGGTGTATTGTGGGCATTCTGACAGGCCATAATTCACTAGCTGGGCATATGTTCAGAATAGGAATTACCGAAGATGATACGTGTCCCTCCTGTAATGAGGAAGCGGAATCCACGGAGCATTTCCTATGTGAATGCCCCGCCTATGGACGCATCAGGCATCAGATCTTTGGTGCCGATGTCCTCCAATTGCGACGGGTAGCATCACATCCACTAACGGAAATCCTGCGATACGTTAACGAATCCGGAATATTCCGTTAGACGGGGGAGGCGAGTACAATGGGCCAACACGGCCTAAGTGCTCAGAAGCTGTAGCTTCTCCTCCACCATACACACACACATACAGGTCCGGTGTCCAATTTAAACCCGTACAGGTATTGACGGTATCTTCCATGGCCGGTGAAAAACTGGGTGAGATTATAATTGAGATCCCCATGTTTTCTCTCCAGCCACTCCCTGATGGAAGGGATCAACCTGTAAGTCCAGTGACCCTTTTCTGGCTGTTGCTATCTGCTTATGGATCTCTCTCTTTCGGCTTTTTTCACTTGCGATAAGAGAGAGATGAATCTGGTGTTATAAATGTTCATCATTTCGATTGCCAGGATGTCAATTGGCATCATTCCTGAGATGACAAACGCCGCATCGTCTGAGACAGTCCTCAAGGCAGAACACACCCTTAAGGCTGTTCTTCTGTAAACCGTACTCAGTTTATATGCATTTTCTAAAACCTGCAGCGCGTTACCCAAACTAGAACTGCATACAGCATGATAGAACTCACCGAGATGCTCGAGATGCTTTGCAACTACAACCAGTGCTATGTCATCGGCGTAACCCACCACCGTGCCGGAAGGTTAAGCACATCATTGTACATGATGTTCCACAGTGGTGGGCCCAGTACAGAGCCCTGTGGGACACCCGCGGAGACAACGTGCTCCTTGGGTCCACCATCGGTATTTATACCACAGTGTTCGCTCATGCAAATAGCTATCTATAATAGCGGCGAGGTAGGTGGGAACACCAATCGTCGCCAGAGACTTTCGTATAAGGTTCCAATTGGCCGAGTTGAATGCATTCCTCACATCCAGGGTCACCATCACACACCATTTGCTGGTGCAACCCCTTCTGTGAATTGTATTTTCGGCCAAGCCAGTAACCATTTTGATGGCATCAATGGTTGATCTGGCTTTACGGAACCCATACTGTCTGTCTGTCACAGGCACTTTTCTCAGAAACGGCTATACCGATTGACACGAAATTTGGTGAGAAGATGGGACCTGTGGACCCCCAGACATGCAGTGAGTAATATCTATATACATGTAATAGGGGGGGTAATAGGGGGGTGTAAAATTTTTTTTCACCAAATATAGTCATGTGGGGTATCAAATGAAAGGCCTTAATTAGTACTTTTTGAAGTTTTGAGATTTGTTAAAAAGGCGGGGAGTGGGAGGGGTGGAAAGCGACGATTTGTTTAGCGGACCCATTCTCAAAAACTACTCAACCGACAAATCTGAAATCATGAAGCTGCCCCTATATGTTGCCCAGGCCTCAAAATACTCTCCATATCGATATCTTGTCAAATTAAGTTAATAATAGTATCATATATTACCATATTTTTGGGAAAATTGAGTAAAACCTCCCTTAAGTTTATCTCAGAGTTATAATAGTTGGCAGTAGTTTATATATATATTATCTCCAAGTTTGATCAAAATCATGCTATTAGTAACGAAGTTACAGCAGCTCAAAGTTGTCTTTATCGTGTAAATTTACGAAGTACTAAATCTGACATGCTAAATGCATATTCTTATCGGGTTACGTACTAATGGGATAGTTCTACACTCAAATATGCTCACAAAAGAAGCAAACAAAACCTTCCATATCTGAAGAGCCCAGCTTCCGGTTTCCTGACTTGTTATGCGTTACATACGTTCTGAACGGATAGAATTTTATTTTTCAATATATTTTTTATATCTAATATTTTTTCGTTATTATTTTTTTTTTTGTAATATGTTCCTTGCGATAGTTTGGTTGTTCCTTATTTCTCTAGCTAGTGTAATTTTTAATGAAGATTTTATTATGGGGTATATCCTGTGGTTCCTATCTATTTTTATTACCATAATCAATCCATTTAGTTTTTCAGTTTTCCATATTTTACATATATAAAATATTTGATTACTTTTGTTGTTATTTCTAAGGGCTTATATCCAGTTCTAGAATTTATATAGTATTATTATAATATTTTGTAGCTCTGAGAGTTCTTTCACGCATATTTAATTCAGGATTGGTGAGTGTTAAAACTCGAATTTGTTCGATGAGTGTTCTATGACAATAACTCATGTCTGAATTTCCAGTGTGAGAATTTAGAGATGTGAAATTAATTTCCATGTTTTCATTTCGAAGGTAATCTTTAATGTTGATTAAGTTAAACTCATTTTCTGCGATAATTTTTAATGGTTTACACAAGTTTGCTATCTTTCATGAATTAAGTTGATAAAAGTTACTGCGTTTTTATTCATAGTTTTCTTTATATAATATATAGGTGTTTATCAATATTGGTGAAGAATAGTTTTTTGCTAATAAAGAATATATTAATGGGAAGGATTTTATTCATATGAAATGGGGTTTCTGTGTGATGAAATTTGGGTTTTACAGGATTTCTGTCATATTTCTCCAGGTTACAGATTTCACAATTGTTAATATATTTAGTGACAAATTTTAATATATTATGAAAGTAGTATTGGTTTCTGATTTCTCTAAAGTTTTCAGTTATTCCACGATGGTCACCATTCTCGGTATTTATTTTATTATTTGGTTCTGTTAGTGAGCTTTATGAATTTTAGATTCTCGTTGTTAGAGTATAGATTCACGATTTTTAATTGTACTTTATTCCAAAGATGGTCGCATAGTGCGCAATATATTCCAATGTTTCTTTTTCAGGGATGTAAAGTGGAAGTATATCCGTTATTGCGTTTTCGCTATTAATGTCGCTCAAATCAATAAATTTTTGTAGACAAATTGACTTTCATTTTGTTTTTCTCAACAATAATTGTTTGTGTTTTATAAATGATGGCGATTTCCTCTTTAAGAGATACGAAGTTATTTTGATTTTGATCTTTCCCGAGTGAACGGTTCAATTCAACGTTTTTTACGTTTGTTTCGTATTTGCCAACGTTTCTTCTACTAGGAATGTCTGTGACTCGGTTTTCCCTTGTGTCGGATCCGAGGAATCGATTCTTTTGGCATCAATTGTATCTAGATATAGTGTAGAATATATTAGTAAAATAATTTGTTGATATTCGGAGTCGTTCAGAAATTACAGTGTTAAACAGGTAAAATGTCGCATGCCACGTTTATGTTGATCGCCGTAAAAAAGCGCGTATTTATCGGTCCGAATGACGTTCGAATGACTTCGCTAAAATCATAACAATTGAAATCAAGGCTTTACATGTGTTTTTTCAAGAAACTTCTGGTTTATGAACTAGATATAACAGATTAATGGTCAGTTAAAATTTTATGGTTAAAAATCGCATTCTGTTTTTTAAATGCGTTTTTCTCGAAACCGCATGTTGAAAATCTGCTGCCACCATAGTCCAAAATCTATCCAACGAAATTCTTTGAAATTTTGAGGACTTGTTAAGAATATATTTCTACGGTCCACAAACTAGAATAATTACGATTCATTCAGTAGTTTTTTATGCATTAAAAAAGCCTTGAAATAACATCAAAATTCAAAAAAAAAGGTTAACAGGGCATAAAAATTGACCTTTCAATATTTTTTGATAATCCTATTTTGCGGACTGAGTTAAGTCCGCACGTTAAAATCCCGTTTACATTTTTTCTTTAAGGTGATCACAGCGCCCTCTAGCGTGGCAGCAGAAAAACACATTTTTTCGAGATGGGTGTATAGGTTGCTCTGTTTTTCAATCATGAACTATGTTGTTGGGCTGGATGAATTACTACACATGTTCAAGATATTAATAAATATTTGGTCAAAAATTCGTATTTGTGCCTTCATCCGGTTCTTCACAAAAAATTTCTAAAAAAGGCGAAAAAAACCGCCTTCACACGGGATGACCCCTTAACCAAACAGGGGTCGTGACCTGGTTTTATATTAAACTTTACTCCGTATAAGTATGGTTTAAAATATTTAGTTACTCAAATTGCGAGATCCAAAGTTGTAAAACATTGGGCTTTGTCCAATTTTTCGAAGATTAGTTCAATATTTGGTATTGTGTCTTTATTGAGTTTACGGTAATCGATAACGATTCTCCATTTTGTTTTTCCCGTATTGTCTATTTTTTTAGTGACAATCCCTATCGGTGAATTGTACGGTGAAGAAGGAGCTCTATTTATACCTTGTTTTAACATTTCAGATATTTGATTTTTGACTTCAGTTGCATCTATCTGTGAAAATCTATATATTTTTGAATAAAGTGGTTTATTTGACTTGGGTGAGTGTTTTGTTTGAGTAGTAAATGTGAGATTGGTACCCTCTTTGTAGAAGAGATCCTTATTTGCTTTAAAGATCCGACTTAATGCGCTTATTTGCTCAGTGTTAAGAGCTTCAAACAATTTTTGTTCAGGATTTATTTCTGGAATAATTTCTATTCGCTGATTAGTACAGCGTACGAGAAAAATAAATTTTCGTTATTAATTTCTAGGTTGCCCTCACCAATGTTGAATATTGCATTCTAAGGATATAATAGATTTTGACCTATTGCTGCCTTGAATGTTTTGTTTTGAAAGTCCATTTCGTTGCAAAGGATTTTATATGAATCCAGAAGTTTGAACTCAGACGACGTTCCGGTTTTAATTTTAGTTTTAATGAGAAATGTTCCTCCTAATCCACTTATTGAGATGGGGATTTCTAATTTTATTTTAATTTGTGGAAAGCAATTTTTGTCAATTCCGGAAGTGGATGCTTCGTCGTCTAAGGCGACTATAATTTGGTTATCAATTTTTAAATTGATTATTGGAAGGCAGTTTCCGAGGCTGTTGCTAGAAAATTTGTATTCGTATGTTCTGTCGACGAAATCCGGTTTCTTTGCGGTCGGGCTCATATTGTTAATAATATACGTCTGGATTATAGAATTAGAATTTTGTGTCACTATCATTCATTTTTCATGTTTCAGTAGAAAGTAGATCTTGCGAATTTTATGCAGTTCTCATTAGACGAGATCCTACTTTCAAAACCTCAGAAAAGTTCATCCTGAGAAAATTCAACCTGCAGCTGCGAAATTGCAGAGGAAGGAGAAGATGAATGAGCTTAATTCAAATTAAGTTAGAAGAGATAAGAATATTCAACCTGACCAAGGTTCGAATACCGCTCAGCGTAAATCTAGACAGATATTAATCAACATTGCAACACTATTATGCTACTTAGTATAATTAATATGTGGTAAACAAAATATTGAACTGTTTTTTTTACACCAACCACTCTCCCCGGACAGCAGTGCCTCAGTGGTGGATTACTTAGGCACCGTTGAGTCGAAAACTGCAAGTAGCCCGGAAAAAGAGGCATTAAAAAGGAGTACATCATTTCCGAGAACGTCTGTCCCAAAACATGGAAAGATGTTTTACACATTCTTCAGCTCACAGCTCACCTGGTCAGTAGATCTCGCAGAAATTAGTGCGTGGGGAAGCTTGGAAAATCGGGGAAGTTCCCAGAAAGCTAATAAATACGGAAATGCACAGTGGAAAAACCATACAGAGGAATAGTGTCAGAATATGGACGAAACATCGTTCGCCCTACTCGGAGGAAAAATAACAGAGCTTTTCAAATAAACGACAAACTTAATGTGTGCCAGGCCATCAAAAACATGGTCAGAGCCATTTGTATACTATACAATGTTCCAAAGTCGGAAAAACTGCTTTGGAAAAAAGTAAGCATCATTTAGGCAACTCAGGTGAAGCCCCTCAAAATCCATAGGGCGGTAAGCCCGAAAGGAGGAGTAGAGGAGGAGCGAACGACTCTTTTGGATCTTTGCAGGGCACGAAAAACCAAAGTGCCCCACACCGGAAGAGAATGTGACCAAAATCGTGGAAACAGTGGCGTCATCGGCTTCAATCGACCCAAGAGAGGTAAAGCCCCAAAAAGGAGCACGCAACATCCTCAGGCAGAAAATTTCTTCGGCAAGGTGGAAAAGTTTCTAGGGGAACAGGCGATTGTGATACAATGTAAAGACATTGATGAAATTGCGATCAAAGAGGATATCCATGAGGTCCTAGAAAAACAGTTCGGGCTGCTCGGTTTGCAAGATTCTGCAATCAGAGCACTGACGAACAGCATGTGAACGACAACTATAAATTAAACAGCTGAAGCTACATTCAAAGTGCTGGCAGCTGCTTAAGTAGCAGATGTCTTTGCAGTCCTGCTTAAGATGCTCCGCCATATGGCGGAGAAATGCGCTAGTGGCTTTGACAGGTCAAAAGGTGAAGAAAATGTAGGGGAAAAGGTCAAAGGTCATATGTACAGGGAATGGAAAGCTAACTCTAAATGTATGCTTTGCAAGGGGAGAAAGGATGTCGACTGTCGGCACGTTGTAGGCATAGTAGTTGCTCATGTTTAGCAGCGCCTTGAATGCAGTGAAGAAGCTAGGTTAATACCAATCACACATTGGCGAGGAAAATGGTCTAGTTTGTCAGTGAGCACTTCACTCATAGCAACCAGGTAGTTTCCCACAAAATGGAATATGGGCCGGGTAGGGATGTAGAGCTTGAAATCAGGACTGCTCCCTGAACAAGTTTGAAGAGAATGCATTCATCGAGGTGCTATTGTGAGGCCACAATCCCGGTGTTGGGGCTTCCGAAACGGTAGCGGAAATAATGAGACGCATAATGAGAGCACGCGATGAAGCCATGCCATCTAGAAGAAGATCAGACTTCGACAAGAACCAGCTAGTATATGCGGACCTTCGAGGTATGCTTAAGTAGCTATACGGACCAGCAAACAAGATTGCTTAAGGAACTTTGCAGACCTAAACCCCTTGGTAATAGCGCACGGGTTGGTTATGGAGAAGATGAGAGGGTGAAAAACACAACTGATCTGTCGCATCTTCTGCTCGACATTGTGATGGTCCCGGATAAAGGGGAGCACGAAAAACATAAACAAGCATTAGGCATCTATACCATACTTGAAGAGGAACTTTGCCGGAGAATCGGTGATAATGAAGCTCCTGGTTTGGATGCTGTTCCCAACAGAGCTCTTAAACTCGCTGTTATGACCAAATCCGACTGGTTTATCAGAGTATTTGAAACAAGTATGGTAGAAGGAGGTGGAAGAGGCAAAAACTAGTTTTGCTCCCGAAGTCCAATAAGCAATCACGACATCATCGTTATACCGCCCGATTTGCTTTATCGACACGGTAAAAAAGATGCTCCAATGGACCATCTACAATATGCTTCTTCCTATCATAGAATATAAGCACGGTTCATCGAAGCGGGAATTTAGATTTCGACAAGCCCACCCAACGATCGATGCCGTGGACGTGGCTTTGAAACTGGCTCAAGACGCGATGTCGTCTAATAAATGATGTGGACGTGAATAAACAAGTCAGGAAACCGGAAGCTGGGCACTTCAGGTATAAAAGGTTTTGTTTGCTTCTCCTATGAGTATATTTGAGTGTAGAACTATCCCATTTGCACGTAGCCCGTTAAGAATATGCGTTTAGCATATCAGATTTAATACTTCGGGTTGTAAATTTACACGGCAAAGACAACTTTGAGCTACTGTAACTTTCTTACTAATGGTATGATTTTGATCAGATAATATGCTTCATATTATATGTCATACTACTACCAACTTTTATAACTCTGAGATACACTCAAGGGGGTTTTACTCAATTTTTCCAATAATATGATAATATACTACTATTACCTTAATTTGAACAGGTATCGATATGGAGAGTGTTTTGAGGCCTGGGCACTGTATAGAAGCAGCTTCATGATTTTTTCCAGATTTTTCGGTTGGGTAGTTTCTGAGAATGGCTCCGTTAAAGAAATCATCACTTTGCACCGCTCCCACTCCCCGCCTTTTTAATAAATCTCAAAACAAAGTCCGGCTTCGAAAAGTGAGACCTTTCACATGACTATATTTGGTGAAAAAAAATTGTACACTCCCCTTTTACATGTATGGGGATCCCCCCTAAATCTCAACGTAGGAGGACATCACTCACTGCATGTCCGGGGGTTCACAGTTCCCACCTTCTCACCAAATTTCGTGGTATATCGGTATAGCCGTTTCTGAGAAAAGTTCCTGTGACAGACAGACAGACAGACATTGAACCGATTTTAATAAACAAAACCTTAAAAACTCACTGGCTAAAATGGGTGTACCTAGTTATTTGACTAAGCTTCTGGAAAGTTGCCTCTCGGAAAAGACACTTTGGCACGATAGGGATGAGGGACCCAAGCCGTACACTGTCACATGGCTGTGTTGGTTCCTCTCTTGTGAGGTACAATGGGGTTCTTGTTTCTCCCGTGTCAAAGGATCTGGTGCAGCAGCGTCTTTTTAAGATTTCCATTCAATCTAAAAAGGACAGACGGACAGACAGACATTGAATTGATTTGATTAAGGCTTTGTTTCATGCAGTTGTTTCAGTTTTCTTTGCACTTAAGGAACCACATTAGAAGGCCTTTTTTCACGTACTTTTTTGACAGTTTTTTTAGTGCGGAAAATTATTCGGAATTCAATCAAATTTGGCATTATATTAATCATATTTTCAGCATCTTTTGAGAATTTTCTCGAAAAGTTCAGGCTAAAAATAAAAGGGTTACGCGACAATATTCGAATGAATGTCGTAATTGCAGTTCTACAACTTCAGGCGTGTAGCGACTGCGATTTTAACTGAAACTAAATTTTTTTAATTTTACATCAATAACTTATTTTCTAAAAATGTGAACCTTAATGCAGTTGAAAATAATCTAATTCAAAAATGTTGCAAGTTCTCAAAACAAAAATTCCGATTTTCACCTTTTTAAGGTTTTGTGTAAACACAAAACCTTATTAAAATCGGTTTACTGTCTGTCTGTCCGTCTGTCTGTCTGTCTGTCTGTCCGTCACACGCATTTTTCTCGGAGACGGTTATAGCGATTGACACCAAATTTGGTAGAAGGGTGGGAACTGTGAACGCTCACGCATACAGTGAATTACATCCTTTTACGTCGAAATTAAGGAGGGGGTCCCCATACATGCAAAAGGGGGGTGTAAAATTTTTTTTCATCAAATGGTCATGTGGGGTATCAAATTAAAGGTCTCGATTAGTACTTTTCAAAGCCGATCTTAGTTTTGACATTCGTTGGAAGGGTGGGGAGCGCGGGGAGTTGAAAGTGATCACTTCTTTAAGGGGGCCATTCTCAGAAACTACCAAACCGAAAAATCTGAAAAAAATCAGGAGGCTATATGGTGCCTGGGCTCCGAAATACCTTCCATGCCGATATCTGTTTAAATAAAGTTAATAATATTTTTTTTTGTAATTGGTTAGAAACCCCCCTTAAGTTCATCTTAGTACCATGAAACTTTGTAGTGATATAGGCTATAATATAGAGCATGATCTTACCAAGTTTGGTGGAAATCGCACTATTATTAACAAAGTTATGATACCTCAAATTTGTTGCTTCTTTGACAATTGAAGACTATGAATGTCAATATCTCCCGAAAGTGGATACTCTCACATAATATATGGATATATTACGTGCTACATACTAAGAAATACACAAAACCTTTCTTACCTGAAGCGTCCAGCTTCCGGTTTCCCGACTTGTTTGACTAATTATACAAAAAAGGCACCCTTAAAAATATGATTTCATCCCAAATATTGGTTTATATCTACATAAATAATAAATACGTTTAAACAATAATTGCTTCAAAAATCCCCTTTCGGGTACAAAGACAACACCCTTACATAATTACGAACAAAATGCAGTTACAAAAAAAATTGTACTCGTACAAGGGGCTGATGCCTGATGTCTTTATAAATATATTATTTACATAATACTACCAGATTTCGTAAGGACGTGAGTTGGTGGTTAAGAATGCATTCAAAGAATTCCCTAGTTGTCGTGACAGGTGACTAAAAGAAAAAAAACTTTGTGGGCAAGCAACCTGCAAATTTTCGAACTTTCGACATTTCCGCACAATCATGCGCCGAGGCTCCACGCTTTGGAGTTCCTGACAAAGTCATTACTGACCAGGGAATGCAGTTTGAGTCAGAGTTAGACAAACTCCCAGGCTTCAAACGCTAACGCCGCCGGTTGCGTACCGCCCGTTGGTATAGGACGCAGAAGGCCATTATAAGGGCACATGATGACTCTTCGTGGTTGCAAGTCTTGCCTTTCTTTCTACTTGGCCTCCGAATAGTCCATCGTGAAGAATTTGCCGCCAGCTCCATCTAGTATACGGCCAGAACTTTCCTCCCCTGGGCTTTTGTGCTTGCTCTGGGACACGGAGCCAAGCTAAAATTAAACCCTAAAGCCCTTTTCCAACTGCTTTCAGTGATAACCAGGCATCAAGTTCCTTGTCAGTAAGCTTTTTGTCGAAATTCAGTCCTTTCATCAATGTGCGTCTTTGTGGTCCAACAAATATCTCTTCTTTGAGATTTGCTTCACTTAACTTTGAATTAAATATAAAACTCTATCTCCCTCCCTATTCATAGCCTTGACAAAATTTTTACTCAAATCAGGTTTTATGTGGAGTGACGGTATAATGACATTTTTGGGATCTATTAACAGTGCATGTTTCACATTAGATTTTCCGCAAATAAGCTCTGACCGTTCGGCCACACTTTGGTAGTATAGTGCTCTTCAGTATCCCACATATAAAGAAAACAACAATATTTAGTAAATCCACACTGTATTCCGAGCTATAATAACTGTGACTTTGAGATGAGCGCATACTTTCCAGCAGAAATATTTATATTTTGAGTCTTCGTTGGCTCTTCTGAAATCGATTTCATTTTTGATGGGAGGTAAAGGAGGAGGCGTTTCTTCACTGTGAGGTACTGGTTTCGACATTGGGGAATGTCAGGATACTCATTTGATTTTCTCTGTAAAACCACTTATATCAGCCATGCAAAAGTGAATGCTAGGTTAACGCCACAAAGCTGGTACGGCAAATAGCATGGACGTCTTGGTCCCTTAAAACCAAGATATGAGAGTAGCTTAACACAAGACACAAAAAACTGTAGTATCCATGGTTTATCTTGATTAATAGTACGTCCATCCACTTCTCACTTCTTCGGAAGCATTTTTTTTATTTCACAATATATTGTCCACAAACGTGACAAGACTTAGTTGCGACGGCCACTAAGTTCAGTAGTTATGTTGGATTTTCAAATAAATATGTACAAAAATATCGACGTTATCAAATAGAAACTGTTTGCAAACAAAACAAAACAATAAATATAATATAATACAATAAATACACCAACTGTGTCTTATACGCCTAAAGTGAGGGTAGTTGAAATAATGATTAACATGTACCTCGAAAACTAGACGTGCTGGATACCACATATATTTGAAACTTTTCATCTATGACTTATAACCTATTCATTCCAGCTATCAGTTAAGTGGGTACCAAATTCGGGTAATGTAGTAATATTATAACATATTTGAACCAAATTAATAAGATCAGCCTTTTGGTACACTGAAAAAATTACGCTTTTCCTCCAGTCGTCAGGTATTTATTCTGTTGGCCAAATTCTGCTGATTAGTTTGTAGAGTCCACTGGTGAGTTCTGTTCCCCATTCTGTTAAGAGCTCTGCTGGGATACTATCGATTCCCGGAGCTCTATATGATTTTAATTTAAATAAAGCTGCCTCTACTTCGTACTAAGTAGAGAGTTTGAGCACTTTTGAGTTCTTTGTTTAGGTCATCTGAAATGACAAAGGGTTGAAAAAGTGTCGTCTTTGGGTTCAAGAGATCTTGAAAATACTGAATCCATCTTGCTTTTATTTCAGTCGGGTCGCTGATGATATTGTCATTCTGCGGTTTAAAACCTATCTTCATCCGTTTCACTGTCCTAAATGTTACTGGTACCACATTCTTCTTCAAGCTGTGGTCAAGTATTAACATTTTGTTGTTATTGATCTTACGTTGTTCTTGTCTTCAGATCCTCTTAGCGTATCGCGTTAGTTCGTGACACTTGTCTTCTCTGACTCGGGTTCGTCATTCGATTAATAGTCGGTATTCTTCGTTTTTCCTGGCAGGCATGTTTAAACGGTTCGTTACGGTTCCTCCGTTCTACAATCCCAAGGGCTTTTAGCTGCACTTTGGATACAATCCTTAATTTTTCGCCACATTTCGTCATTAATTTCGTCAGGACCAGCATGAGGTGATGTTTCGAACTATCCCTTGATTATAGACATGTAAGCCACTTTGATCGTGTTATTTTTCAAGTTTTCGACTTTGATTTTAAGAGTGCAGCTACTAAGGATGCTTTTGGTTATTCGACAACGGTACTTCCCTCTAATCAGGAAAATGTCCGAGTCACAGTTAGCACCTCGTAGCGTCCTCATATTAGTAATACTTTTGTAATTCATCAATTATTGTCTGAACAAGTCGGGAAACCGGAAGATACACGTTTCAGGTATGAAAGGTTTGGTGTATTTCTTTTATAAGACTTTTGTTCAATTAGTACTCTGATCTATTATAACTTTGTTAGTAATAGTGAGATTTTCACCAAAAACGCCGCCATGCTACGCCCCCATGTTAACATAGTATGCTGGTCCCAGGACCCAGGTAAAGGAGGAGGGTTTGAGGAAACGTACTCTGTACTATCCTCAGTAAAACAAAAATGAAATGCTGAGATCAGGGAAAGAGATAAATAGAGTAAAGTTGGAGTTACTCCACTATGCTAAATCCAACCTGATTTCTCTTGGTGACAGGTCCCGCGACAAGCAAGAAAATGCAGACAATGTCGTTACAAACATGATGATCGGATTGAGTCACAAGCCTCGGAGAAATGCTAGGGCATCCACCTCAGTCGACGCGGCAGGATGGGCCCCGGTGCTGTCGAGAAATGGGTTCTTGACGCATGGATGGCCTAAGAATGTATGCATGTTAGTCCGAACAAAACGAACAAAACAAATACGTGTCTGCACGCTAACGTTGGTACCGTAACTGGAAGGACCGAGGAACTCGCAAAAACCCTTCGGAAAAGCGCATTGATATCTGCCCTCTC
This sequence comes from Hermetia illucens, assembly GCF_905115235.1. NCBI lineage: Eukaryota > Metazoa > Arthropoda > Insecta > Diptera > Stratiomyidae > Hermetia > Hermetia illucens. The sequence goes on along the minus strand of NC_051849.1, from coordinate 89,270,300 downwards.
CAAGAAACCCGATGGTTTGGTGCCAAAAGCTGCGACATTGAACGTGAACGCGATAAAAATGGATATAAACTTCTCTATTTTGGTAACCCACATACTCAATATGGTGTTGGCATCGCCATCTCAGAGAGTTTCTGTGATACCATTAAAGAAGTCGAACGATTTGATGATCGGCTAATGAAGCTCACCATTATATCAGCTGATTGCACTATTCACTTCTTCACCGCGTGCGCACCACAGACAGGTCGACCTGATACCGGACCTGATGTCACGTGCCTGCTGTCGACTATATTATTATTGCCGGCGACCTTAAGGGTCATGTGGGTGAAAAGGCAGACGGTAACAGGTGTCATGGGGGAAAGGGGTTCGGAGCGCGCAATGAGGGTTGCGAACGTATAATCGATTTTGCGGACACCCATGACCTTGTACTTATGAATACATGGTTCATTAAACGATTGTCTCATCTTCCTATATTTTATATTGGGAACAGTAAAACGTAAATCGACTATATTCTCATAAGACGCAAAGTCGTTCCCTATGAGACCATCGCACCTCGACATCGGCCGTTTATTGTCGTCCTGCGAATTAAGCAACCGATAAAACAGCGTGAGGAAAACACTGGCCCGCCGCGCATTAAATGGTGGCGATTTGGTGAGAAGAAAGAAGAAACGATCTCACTCATACGAATACCGACCATTACGAATGTGGAAGAATCGTGGAACCAAATGAAAGACACCATCCGCAAAGCGGCCTCTGCAACCCTCGGGATCACCAAGCCGGGTAAGCGGCGGTACATCAACCGAGATACTTGGCTTCGGAATGATGATGTTGAAACGAAGGTCAGTGAAAAGAAACGCCTCTACCACAAATTTCTCTACGATAAAACGCTTGCTAATTGGCAAATTTGTAAGAATACCAACCGTGAAGCAAAGAAAGCGGTCGCTGTCAGCCGAGCGAACCATTACAAAAATCTTTACAATAAAGTGGACACTCGGGATGGCGAGAGAGATCTGTATCGACTTGCTAAAAGCCGTAACGAACGTACACAGGATATCGTACACTTCTGTTGCTTTAATGAAAAGAACGGTACTTTTCTTACCAAGCGTCGAGCCGCAACGGATAGATGGTGAGAATATTTCGAGCAGATTTCAACTGAAGAATTTGCTCATCCTCCATTTCTTCAATCATTGCCGACATTTGGAGCAGTTCCAGCGCAACTGAAGTCGAGAGCGCAATCAAACGAATGAAATCGGGGATAGCCACAGGACTTGACATCGAGTCTGAGCTCTGGAAAGCGAAGAGCTGGGACCCAACATTGTGGCTCAGTGAATGCTTTAACCGGGTTATTCAGGAAGGAAGAACACCATCTGACTGGTAAGAAAGTACCACTTTCCAATATGGAAAAAGAAAGGTAGTATAGCAGAATGTTCAAATTACCGTCCGATCCGGTTACTTTCCGATACCATGAAAATTTTTGAACGCATTCTTGACAACCTTATTCACGAAATCGATGAAATAACCGTGAATCAAACCGGATTTGTCAAAAACTGCGGAACCAATGACGCAATACACGCTGCGTGGTTACTTATGGAGGAACACCGTCAGAAGCATCGCCCTCTTTACATTGCATTTCTTGATCTAGAGAAAGCGTTTGACCGTGTGCCATACGAACTCATCTGGTATGCTTTACGACAACACTTAGTGCCAGAAGAACTGGCGTGTTGGGTTCAATTGCTCTACCACGATCAGAAAAGTAAAGTTCAAAGTATGGCGGGTGTATCTAAACCGCTTCGTGTCTCTGTTGGTGTTCATCAAGGAAACGCCCTCTCACAACTCCTCTTTGTTTTTGTTATGGACACAGTCACACGGGATATCCCTACACACTGCTTTATGCAGATGATGTTTTCTTAGCATCTGATAGCAAAAATGATCTCGAGCAACTTGTCCAAAAATGGAATGATCGCCTCATGCAACACGGTCTCAGATTGAATCTAAAAAAAACTGAATTTTTGACGGCCGATCCCCATGAAACAGGCACAATTACTGTCAGCGGCAGTGATCTGCCCAGAACTGAGCGATTTAAATATAAATTAAAAATTGGGTCAACGCTATCAGCCAATGGAGAACTGCATTATGAAATTGCTTCACGCATTAACGCAACCTGGATGAAGTGGCGTTCCAAACTGGTGTTATTTGTGATCGACGGATCAACGAACATTTTAAATCTAAAATTTACCGCAATGTCGCCCGTCCTGAGTGTTGGCCAACTATAAAAGACAATGAACGGCGTCTTGCGGTGAGGGACAAGAAGATGTTACGTTGGACTAGTGACGTCACACATTTTGATCACATCTGAAATGAGGATATCCTTGATCATTATGGGGTGTGCCGATCGTGGAAAAGTTGTGCGAGAGGCGTCTTCGATAGTACGGTCACGCAATTCGTGCTAACGAAAATTCAGTTGCCAAATTTGGTCTGAACATCGAAGTCGATGGTAAACGACCAAAAGGCAGACCGAAACAACGGTAGCTTGATACGCTGGATGGGGATTTAAAAGCCTCGAGGTTGCACCTAGATCAGGCATTCGAAACCGATCACGAGGAGCCGACCTCGCTGTGAACGGGACAAAGTATGAAGAAAAAGAGTGAAATTTTCACCAAACTTGGTAGAATCATGCTCCATATTATACCCTACATTGAATGAATTTAAGGGGGGTTTATTTGAACAGATATCGATATGGAAGGTATTTCGGGCCTAAGCACCATATACTGCCAGCCTCACGATTTTTTCAGATTTATCGGTTGGGTAGTTTCTGAAAATGAATCCGTTAAAGAAATTATCGCTTTCGACCCCCAAAAGGTGGGGTCTTTCCAGCAAATGTCAAAACTAACACCGGCCACGAAAGTACCAATCGAGACCTTTGATTTGATACCCCTCATGACTACATTTGATGAAAAAAAATGTTGTATGTATAAGGACCCGCTCTTAAATTCAATGTTGAATTATGTTATTGTATCCGTTCACAGTTCGCACTTTTCCACCAAATTTGGTGAGAATCACTATAACCGTATCAGAGAAAAATGAGACAAACGGGCAGACAGTAAACCGATGTTAATAAGGTTTTGTTTCACACAAAACCTTAATAGAAATGAGCGAAGGAAGCGAAAGATTAAACGTCCTATCAGTTGTAACCTCCGGCATGTAAAAATTTCGTCACTAAATTTCATCTTAAACACACATATATGACAAAATAATGGTATACAAACAGCATGCCTAGCTAGAATCAACATGCATCGCTTCATTTGCTTGTTCCAGCATCCAATCTAATTATACATTCATTTATTTTACAATTTTGTGAAAATTCATAACTTCAAGTTTTACACGGCGCGGGTCAACGCGCTCTTTACATAATACATATCTTGTCACAAACATGGATGATAAATTATTCATTCATCCATTATTAATGCTTGCTTTCATGTAAGAATCATCGAAAAGTTAATATTTACACAACTCCCTTCCAAATAGACGCAGCAGCAGTTTTCTGATTGATCATCGAAACGAAGCGGAGGAAAGCAAATTCGTGTTGGATATGCGAAAAGTACAAAAAATATAATCTTTGGTTTCATTAGATTCGCGAATAGATTTTTACACTTTATCGACCCGAGACCCTAAGTTATCTCAGCTATGTGGTCTGGAAAATATCTTACGAACACAGCGTTTTTGCACATTGGTCAAGGTAAAATTATCCGGACCTGGCTAGATTTCAGGTATAAATTCCTGGCTAATTATCTTGTGATGTGTCACCTTATGTGGTTGTTGCCAGTCCACTTGGCAATCCCTGTGATGTGCCACCTTATGTGATTGTTGCCAGTCCACTCGGCAATACCTTATTCTTCTTTCTTTCTAGATTAGATTATGGTTAGTCGGAGCAGCTAAATGCCAAAACTCCAGACTAACCAGTTATGGGAGCAGCAATTGCCTGAACTCCACAATGACCTAATCAAGCAGTGTAAATTATGGGAGCAGCGAATTGCTTGGACTCCACAGAATGAAACACGTTAAGCTTGAGTTTGATAGTTCCAACGAACTACGTATTTTTAATTTATATTTCCTTTTTTATACAATTTTTACCTATACTTAGTAGGCCGGTACATATCAATTTACAGTATTTTAGGAAAAATATTACATAGTAGGCAATGATAAGTTTACAGTATTTTTAGAGAAAATAATACATAGTAGGCGATGATAAAGTGAATAAGTTTACAGTATTTTACAATCTCATCGGGGAAGTAATGGTCGGTGAGAATCTGAATGCGCTATTTTATTCGATTCCAATGCAGTAGCTGTACATTGCGACACGACGGATCCGCAGACGCAAAATATATTTACCTAGCAATATAGGTATTTCCGAAAGTTTTTCCTGCAGACGAAATGGAAATGGTGAGGAAAGAAATATTTGACTGCGAGATAAAATTGGGCACTATTGATTGAAAAGCGAGGAACTTCGCAGCAACGATGACTACCTGGAATTATTATATATGTATATTTTATACTTATATTAATAATTTCATGGGACTCGTATTCAAAGGAATTTTGCTATTATTCCACTACGTGTTGGAAGATTCCTCATTCCATTCATTTTACAGCGCAGTTAACATCGAATCAAGGGACAAGATAATAGGATACGCTTGCAAATAGTTCTTGCCGGGCGAAACAATTTACCTTCAATTGTAACAGTCATAGAATCATCATCAAGCTTTGGTCCCGCAATCCATATGATCACTCAATAGGCTGACTCCAAAAGTACAAATAATCCTATCTATCAACACCATTATTTGACTTACCTGAAGCCACCTGTATGGTATGGGAATGGTAAGAAGCTCTGCACTTGGGGCCTGAAGATACTCTTCACCACGAAAACCGAGAGATGCCTTCGAGCGGCCTCCTAGAGCCAACGCAGTCTTCATCTCTGGCTTCAGTCTTCTCTAAGCGTTTGTTTACTGACTATCGTGGCTCCGTCTTCTGCTGCGTTTACCTGTTCTTGCACCAGGTGAGCAACTTCGTCTGTTCTATCATTCCCTAGTTGATCAAAGACCCCAGAAGTTGTGTAGATATTTCCGATCGACATCTATATTTCTATTGCTATCAAAGCCGAGAACACAGTGGCAAATACATTATAAAGAAAAGCAGTGGAAAACAGTGAAAACTACGACGCGAGTGAATTTTCCTTTCGAGTTCAACCACATTCCGAGATTATTGGAAAACACCGTTCGGTTCATTAGCCATTGCTACAGTAATCGCTCTCGAACCGCTCCGGAACCGCCTCAACGCCAAGCGGGCGAGCAGCTCCCTCGCCAGGTGCTCATTAGCCAGGTGAATGCAGTGAAATTTGCGTGATTGTGCGATCGTCTCAATGAAAAGTTCCAACAATTGTTATTGAGTTTTGTGCAGTGAAATTTTTTTTGCAGTTCGCTTCCAACAACTTGAAATTTAAATTAATTTCATAATTAGCCGGTGCGGCCGTAATAAAGTGAGAAATTTCATTACGTCTTCGGATCGAAAGTCATTCGACAAGAAATTTCTTTGGAATCGGGGAGTAATTAGAAGAAATCGAATCTCAGGCATGTTATCATACCTGGATCGTTAGTTCATCAACGTGCAGAGATCGCTTCTATTTTTTACCTTTTGCGCCTCGCCTGCTGCTGCTCTTGTTGTTTTTGGATTAACCTATTGCAGACGCAGTTGCGATACAGTTGCCCGGGGAAAACGTACATGCACTCAACAGAAACAACACAAGAGTAAGAGCAAAAACAAAGAAAAAATCGTCGAGAAACGGACGAACAGGTGAGTGTATAAGAGTTCAAGTGTATAAGGTGGAATTCCATCCCAGCGGGAAGGAGATTAACCGATTATTCAGAAAACAGAGACTGGTGCATTCAAACATGTTGAATGGTCTGCACATATGGCTCACTCATATGCATAAAATTAGAAAATCACAATTTCGGTTAATAATAACACACAAAAAGTAAATGGAAATTAAACTCGTATCTTATTTATGACCTAAAAACGAAAGAGCTCAAAGGCAACCCGCTAAGAAACAGGGGATGGTTTTACTCCTCAAGAATTGGTAATCCATGGAGTGACGTGCACTAGAGTGATGGTCCTTGGTCATCTACACGGGTGATGTTAGTTTCCTGGAACGCCGGAGAAAACTCAAATCAGACCCTGCAATAAAACACTACTTCAGGGTATGGAGGAAAAACTTTTGCCCAAGCGCGCAATCAGAAACACAATTGACCGTCACCAGGTAGAACTTTATTGCATTAGCTTTGATTGAAAGGTATTTTCTCATCAAAGTTGAAAGCATAAGACATAATTCTAAAACATTAACAAAGTGCAACTCGCATCTTATACCCGAGCTTGATCTTTGAAGGGAGGGTTGATTCTTCAAACGCCTGGGAATATTTATGGAATTCTGTATATTATGATTCCCGTAGATTCGCTGAATAATAATCATTTTCCGTCCGGAATTTTTTCAGCCTTTCGTAAAATAGAAATTAACAACGAAAAATTGAAAGTCCTTCCTTGACGATGATATTAAGGCGCTCCAACAAATTGTTGTAGCCAAGTCCTTGTTTTTTCAAATCTGCGAGGGCGGCGTATTTTCCTTTCCCGGAATTTGCCACACAGCCAAAGAAATATCTTAATTGTATTTTTTCGGGAGAGTCTGAAGAGATTCAATGACAATCAGTTCTTATGGTAAAGAATATGCTAATAGAATACGCTTACTCTTTCATCGGGGTAAGGTTACTTCGCTCCAGGATGCTTCGGACCTTGGGTGTGTTGCTGTATGACTGATTGATTGATGAATTATAGAAAACCTAACTTGCATGAGTTGAGTATCACCTTATAATTTAAATAGGAAATGGAAGTGACAATTGATGGGCCAACCCCCTGAAAATGCAGTCAGATTAGAACTCACTCTTTTGGAAAGTCTGATCAACTTCTGCCCATGCAAGTATGGGGAATAGCTCATCAATATAGCTTCATCACTTTTGGAACGAAGTTAAGTGTGTGTGTACTTTGACAATCAGAAAAAATCGAATCGAATATTGTTGCCTATATGTCCTAGTCAGTCGCTGGGTTGGTTAGGTTTGATCGACTATGCCATTTTTTCAGTCACGGGCCTGATCTCGATGGGATTGAAAGACAATCTGGCGAATCAATACATCGTTGCTTCGAGCAGCCTGTTGGAAATATAATTAAGTGAATCCTCGACAGTGCAAATTAAATGTCCGCCGAAACGACTCTCTCGCAAGTTTTTCACGATCAGTGCAACCTTACAATTGTTTCGCCACTAGTCCAACTTAAATTTTTAGTCTCCATTGTCGCAGGCCGGTGTTAATTGCCGCTGACAATCGGCCTACTGGCCGATTCAAAACCGTAGAAGGCGATTTTGCATTTGAGACGCTATTTAATGGGGCGATCACAAGAAACGCCAGCTGTGGAACGCCACTTCATCCTAGTTGCACTGATGCGTGAAGCACTTTCATAACGTAGTTCTCCGTCGGTTGATAGCATTCATCTAATGTACTTCAATCGACCAGTTCTTGGCAGGACGCTAAAACTGATAGCGATAATTTCTGTTTCATTGTCCATTGTTAAAATTTCTATTTTATTCAAATTCAATCTCAGACCGTGTTGTATGGGGCGATCATTCTACTTTTGGGCAAATTGCGCGATATCAGTTTTGTAACGTGACACAGGGAAAACGTCATCTATATTGACCAGTGTGTACGGCGCTGCACTTCGGATGCCCCGCGTGACAGTATCCATGACCAGAACAAAATGGAGTGTGAGGGTGGTTCCTAGATGAATACCGACATAGATATGAAGTGATTGTAATAAAGCAGCCACACATCGAACTTTGCTCTTGGTATCACTGTAGAGCGATTTAACACAGAGTACGTATTCCTCTGAAGCTAGGTACTTGCCGCAGAGCATACCAGATGAGTTTATGTTGTTTATGTTCTTAAATGCAATGTAAAGGGGGCTTGCTTCACGAAGTGTTTCTGTATTGTATGTATTATGTCAGTAGTTCTGCAGCTCTTGGCTTGATTCAGTGTTATTTGAAGGATGTTGCGAATACGGGTGTCAGAAATGCTTTCAGAAATCAGTAACACTATCGTATCTGACGATTATTTGAACATTCTGCTGCACTACCTTCCTTTTCCCACATTGGAACGGTGGTGCTCTTTTGTCAGTCAAATGGTGTTCTATTTTCCTCTATAACTGGGTTGAAGAATTCACTGGGTCACAGTGTTCAGTCCCATCTCATCGTTTTCCAGAGCTCACATGCGATGCCATAAGCTCCTAATGCTTTCTTCAATTTCATTCGCTTTATTACTTCCTCGACTTCAGTGGCGGTCACAGATGGAATTGCTCCAAACGTCGGCAGTGCTTGTAGAAGTTCAGTTGAAATCTGCTCGAAATATTCGCGTCATCTCTTCGTCGCTTCTCGTCGGTAAACAAAGTACCGTCCTTGTTATTAACGCAACAGAAGTGTACGATATATGTGTCCAGTCTATGGGAAAGACCTACGTAATGAACCGCTCGGGTGACAGCGATCACTTTCCCGCCCGCCCGATTGACATTTTTATCAATTTCTCAATGGGGCCAGTGTTCTATCGTCGAGACACTTATGGTAGATGCGTTTCTTCTCATGGACATCCTCAATCCAAAGTTAAGTTTCTCGGTTGATAAACCGCTTACCGACTTGGTGCCCCCGAGGGTTGCATAGACCTCTTAGTGGATCATGCTTTCAAGTTGTTTCCACAATTTTTCGACATTCGTAATGGTTGGTAATCACGCAAAAGAGACACCATATTGAGTGTGTGGGCTACCAAAGTAGAGAAGTATATAATCATTTTTATCGCGTTCGCGCCCTATGCCGCAGCTTTTGGCACCACAACATCGAGTTTCTTGTTGAACGCATCTCTTCCCAAGGGTTCGTGCGAGTTCTTTCGTGCTTCCAGTGGGGTACCAATATTTAACATGCAGGTACGGTTTTGCTTCGCTGGGGCTGATTTACGTTTGTCCGAACTCTTTTCATGCACCATAAACCTTCCTTATTTCTCGACACGACGGAGGGGTTAAACTTAACCCTGGCCTGGAGATCAGAGAGGATTTGTCACAGTGGAGTCATTTTAACTATAATTCATTTATCTCTCCCCGTGATCTCACCATTTTATTTTTGTTTTATGGGGTCATTTGGGCTTGGGATCACCATGTAAATGTAAACAAAATCCCAATTGTAATTCTAAGACAAAACAACAATGGCGAAATCATACCATGGGTTACCTGCAGTGGGGTGCCACAAACTTTATACTCCCTCCAAATTTCGCAGTCGTCGTAACAAGTTTAGTAATATGAAAACTTGCGTGTGGTAGGAAAAAAGAAGGAAGTAAATGATTGTTTTGAATTCCTGGAGGTCCCTAGAAGACAAAAGATCCTTTTCCGAAGAAGTAGGAAGGCAAAAGAGATTAGTCAAAACACCAGACCCTATTATGCTGGCCACAACGATTGAAAAAGTGGAAAACTAAAAGAGAATCCCGGTTATGAAGGTTTGTAAAAGAGACAAACAGGAGCTATTCATTTGTCAGTAGCAAGTGTATGTGCCCCATAAGGTTTAGATGTCTTGGATTTATGCACATAATGGTAGTATGCTCTAGAAACTGCGACAAAATCACAAGTGCGGGAAATGTGGATAAGAATATCAGTTTAACAAATCGGAACAAGCTGCAATATGGGCGTATGGCAGTCAAGCCGAGTTATTGGGGCAAGCCAGCAATATGGACGTACGAAAGTAAGGTCAAGTCAGTCAACATTCTCACCCGGATAATAAGGAAAACTAAGGCCGATTAGTTGATGAAGAGGACACTGCCAATAGAGAGACACAGACACAGAAGCCTCTTCATCTCAAAGGGACTACATAACAGTGGCCATGGAAAGGCAAATTAGAAATGTTTTGGAGGAAAACTATTTTTTATTTTCAAAAGACAACAATGGAGTGTAAAGATCTGGACAATGCCACTTCCAAAGAATCAGTTCGACGTGCGGGAACTGAAGAACTCTGCCTTGAAGTGGAACAAAACGAAAAAAGAATTTAAAGAAAGTGCCCTATGTTGGCAAGGTAAAAGTTGGTTGGGTTCTTTGTAGGCGTAGACGAAAGCTAACGTCGATCAGATATTTTGGATGTCTGGAGTGGAGCGAAATAGCGGCAGAGTGAAAGTGAATGAAACCAAAAGTTGAAAAATTACATTTAGAGATCGAAAACTGACATGGAAGAGACACGTAGAGGACAAAAGAGGAAACTAAATCTCAAAGCAAAAAGTTTCTACGAGTACTAACTTTTTCACGAAAGTTTTAAATTGCAACCAGAATGGGAATTTTTACTCCGCAAAGCTATTTTAAACTATTATTTGGACTTATGGAGCTCAACTCTGGGCATCAGCAAGTATCTAAAATATTAAGTATCTTAAATTAAAGTTAAAAGTTTAATGAAAAACATTGCGGGATGATATCTAATGCCCTATGGTACGTAAAAAAACTCGAAGTTCCATGAGGACCTGAAACAGTCAACCATCTATGTAGAATCAAATTGCTAACTTAATACATAGATGTAAAATAAGACTGATAAACTACCAGAATATGCTAGCTGGAAGTTTGTTGGCTCATCCTAAAAGCAGTGACGTAAACTGGTTAATGTCATTCAATTCATCAAAACCTTGCAGACAAGCATGGGCTGATCACGGGAACATGTCCGGTTTACCGAGAAGAGCCACAAGCAATACTTGATATATTGAGATATATTGGGACCAGCTAGTTCTAACTGATCGCCATATTCCACATAATAAGCCTGACATGCTGTTAGTTCACAAGACGGGTCACTCCGCGTATATTATTGATGTTACTATTCCCCATAATAGTAACATGGAACGGAAATACGTTGAGAAGAAGGTGAATTATGAGCCACTGGCTCGGGAAATCAAAGAAATTTGGCGCTTCGAGCGGGTGGTTGTAGTTCCCATAATATTATCAGCTACAGGTATTGTACCCAAATCCCTTACGGCTTCCCTTGATGTCGTGGGATTCTCAAACAGTTTGGTCCAAACCATGCAGAAATACACCATTCTGCATATGTGCTCAATGCTGCGATGAGTTTTCGACTGATTCTCCCACTGGCCTACCACCGCCACCAGTCACCAGTCTTTCAAGTAGGTAGGATCGTCCGAGCCTAATTGCTTGGCACTGCTTATATTAGGTAAAATCCGGCATCTGCCGAAATTGTGGCAACTCGAAAAAATAACAATATCATTTTTAAGCCGATGCTTATTTGCCATAAGGCAAGTTTTTCATTTCTCTCAATAAATTTTGGGGCTTGGATCGTTTGTTTATACAGAGCATTGAAATGAGAGCGGCTTATAGACTAATTAGATTAGATCTATGGGGAAAAAATAGGCGCGGGGCATAGAGCATTGGAAGAGTTATTGGGAGAACTGAATCCGGTTTTCGCAATGCGTTTTGATTCTCGGTTAAACTCTGTTTCTAGATTCAAAATGGTGGAAATACTCGGGGTACCCGGTCATTGTGGTGTAGAGGGAATTGCAATCTCGGATGCTTTAGAAAAAGAGGGTTCAATTTTCTCCATGCCTGGATCAGAACCAGTAATTGAGGTGTCGGTAGCATTGGTTAATGGTGCTATCAAAACTTGGGAATAAGCTTCCGAAAATGACAGGTGGTGAAGCTTTAATGCTGCTAGACACACCAAACTTTTCCTGTCAGAACCAAGCAAACATTCGACAAAGTTTATCCTATCCTAGACTTGTTGAAGTATTGTAAGCACTTTGACTGGCGAATACAATGGATCACTAGAGCCTGAATGCTCAGAGGCTTTGCCTCTGCCCCACCTCAAATACACATACAAACGATACATCGTTTCAACGTAATCGAAATTGAAAATCGAATGCTAAATTCATTAGGTAAATTTGGTGTGTCCTGAGTGTTGGTGCTTCAAAAGTAGTTCATGAAATATTTCAAATAACATTTTCTGGAAAATGAAAAGCCTTCTCCGATGAAGATTGCCATTGAAATATCACTTTTCGCAACTATAACCAGACATACCGAAAAGTCAACCACAAAGCAAAGAAAAATGTGCAACTTCGATCGGTTTGGAGCTTCAGAAGTCTTAAGAATTGTTCAATGGAAACTATTCTTGCAGACTATCAACACCAATTCACTCCATCAATCAGTTTCTTCCCATTAACGTGAACTTCGAAACCGTTTTGCACTTACGAGTATTTTCGATAGACAAGGGGAACTCTTGTACCAAAGAGCTGGTTCACAGCAAACAGCTTTCCAGCTAGCCGAGGGGCACTGAGTTTACATTTCTTCAACTCATTGCGGTTCTATTACGTACCAATTGCATAGAAGAGCATACGTGGTATACCGAAACAGTAATGGAATTGCAGACAGTTATGTAAAACCTCTCAAATTGGATATTATTTCCTCAAGCTAAATTGCTGGAAGTTAAAGTAAATTGTTTTCACTTTTAATCGACCAAATAATATAATTTCGCAACAATTGGTGGCTATTTGGCGAATTTTGGAGGTAACGTAGTGTCCGGGCAAACATATGATTATGATATACACGGTGCAGGTTGGAATTTCTTTGTTCATAAGTACGGGCGAAGCACCTCTAAATGAAGAGAAACAGGAAGTTAGCGGGTAATTGGTTGACTTAATTGAAGCAATGTTGCAAATGATTCTAGCCAATGTGAAAGTGAAATATAATGCAAGAGTTGAAATTGCGTAGGGGTCAAAATTGTGATCCACCATCTTTTTTCAACAAGCGCGATGGGGTTATTACACGTATATGATGTCGAAAATTTTGGCAAAATTGGTAAAAATTTAAAATGTTAGTGAAACAATGGAGCAGTTCATTTTATTAGCAATACGGTATGTTAATATCCCTTATTTACTAAGTTGATAGTAATAATGCTTGCCGACCTGAAGATGCCTGTATACTAAGTATACTGGGAAAATCCGTTTAGAATATAAGTTAATCTCCTTTTCCTTTTAAGCCAGTGGTCTTATTCTTCTCAAGTAGTAGTGACTATCATCACCATCATCATCATCATCAACGGCGCAACAACCGATATCCGGTCTAGGCCTGCCTTAATAAGGAACTTCAGACACCCCGGTTTTGCGCCGAGGTCCACCAATTCGATATCCCTAAAAGCTGTCTGGCGTTCTAACCTACGCCATCGCTCCATTTCAGGCAGGGTCTGTCTCGTCTTCTTTTTCCAGGCCAGTAGTTGGGTGGACTTGAAGAGGATGGTGCCTCTGCATTTACATCAGCATCGCGAATCACTTTCTCCAAGGCCAGGTAGAAGAGGACACACCCCCTTGTCTTAGACCGTTGTTTATTTTGAGTGGTCTCGAGAGTGATCCTGCTGCTTTTCTCTGGCCTCACACATTGGTCAGGGTCAGCCTAGTCAGTCTTATCAATTTCGTTGGGATACCGAATTCTCTCATGGCCGTGTACAGTTTTACCCTGGCTATGCTGTCATAGGCAGCTTTAAGATGATTATCAGCGAATAACAAGCGGGTAGTTAAATTCTAAACAAGAAAAAAAACTACAATTTATAATAGAGTTTCAACTCTACACCGTTGGGCCATGACCGAGAAGGGAAGATCCATGACAGCATAGCCCGCACTAAGTTGGAAAATATTCAGCACTACTTCAACAAGACCCGGTAGCGAGAGTTTTGAGCCAGACGCAAGCAAATTCTTCCAGAAATAAAGCGGTCTAAAGTTGGTACAGGCCTATAGGGAATCTAGCCGTTAGACTGGGCATACTACAAATAAGCATTGTCAGAATTATGGAAAAGCGAGGAAAATTCGCAGGGGCTTCCTATGCGATTGCCTAGGTCTAGTTAGAGTCAGGCTGCAAATACTAGGCAAACAATTCCTCAAGGATCTCAAAGAGAGGGTAGGCGAGCTGCTATACTTTGGGCTGGTTGCAGATCTGAGTCGGTGGAATTCTGTTCCTCTTGCTCTTCCTACAGCAGACATTGTCTTAGGAGCAGCAGGCATCAAAATAGTTTATCACAGTGCTGATCAGGCTCCTCAGAGGGGCTACTGATACCTACCTACCTACTATCCCTAGCTATTGAAACGACTTTATCAATAACAAACATTCAATCAAATCACGAAAACTTAAAAAATTTATGGGTCGCTATTACCGCCACATAACGTCACACCATTAGCATCGCTAACTACTACTCCAACTACTAACTACAATAATACATACTAACTGTGATTCGATGCTAGAAAGGCCCGCATAAGCGATAGTGCTCGAGCTTAAAGTCGCATTAAAACCATGCAGTTGCCGCAAGATTTGTCTTTACAGCATTCTAAAAATATTTATGTTCAATGTGGAAAACAAAGTAATCATATGGAAACAGAAAAGGGGAAGCGTTATTAAATACAGTAAGTTCAATGAAGCTTTGGCTATATTGATCAACTGACTGTATTGTCAAGGCAAGCTTAGACCATTTTTATTTGAAATGAAATACTCTAACAAACGCTTCGAATTGTTCATTCAACATCAATAGTTTCAGGAACGGGCGCCTCATGCGCTGCGATTATTTTGGCCCTGTGCGCGCATAGTTTAGTTTAGTAGGGGGTGCTGCAGATCAAAACACTCAGACCTTTTGGTAGGCCCATTGTATTATCCCAGAAGACCGCCTATTCAATGGCCTCCCGTCTACGGCTTTCGAATGCTTTTACAAATCTGAGAATATTCTCCAGAGGCAGAGAATGCACAGACTCCTCGTTTAAGAAAAACTTACATATGTAGGTATCTTCGTCTGAGGTCTGAGGAGGTTGGGCAGGTGTATATGAAGTGCAGAGCAGTCTCTTCCTCTTTCCCGCAAAGCCCCACTAAGGTTTTTATATCCGGCTTCTTAAGGGACAACAAAAGTTCCCCTCTAGTGCATCGCGTTCCTTCATAATGATATTCGCCAGCCGACAGAAGTTCAAATTTCTTCATTTGGCTGCGTGAATTTTATAATTTCACCTTTCAGAACAGACAATGGATGACCACATTCCAAAAGTTGGTTTTGGCCCCACCATTGTGGATTTAAACACGAGCCAACTTGTCAGCTTCCTCAACGCCAGTGATGTTAAAGTGCCCTGTCACCTACATCAAGAATGTTTCGATCAGTCAGCCAAGTTTCAATAGCAACTGATGACAACTTCACACAAACTGGCTTGATATGCCATTTCTGTTTAGTGCTGATAATGCTGCCCGACTATCAGAACAGATTCAAATGGTGTAGCCCGACCATTTTTGGAACAAACATTCTTCTACTGCAATGCGATGACATATATCTTGGCCTGGAATATGGTGGTCATTTACCCGTGAGGTCGGGTCAGTTTCATAATCGGATTTGCCGACAGCATCCCCGCACTTGATCCATCTTCCATGACTGACCCGTCGATGTAGATTATTAGGTCTGTAATCCCAAAAGACTCGTAGCCATTTACCGAACATTCTTCTTTTTTGGTAATTAAAGTATGTCTTTTCAAAAATGAATGTGAAACCATATGATCGGTCGACATCAGAGCCATGCATGACCTTTCCATGCAGCAATAATATCAATCCTATATGCGCCGGTAACTGCTTTCCATTTCACCTTCAAACGAATAGCAGTAGTTTGAGAACTTCGAGTCCCGCGGTCAGTATAATACTCATTGCTCCAGTAATACTTAGGCAACCGAGCCCCTGAATCTACGTCAGCAATGCCCTGTCAGCAAAGTTCAGCTGCGGCCACCAGACGATGCACGCGTACATCAAAATTGGTTTTATTATGAATGTATACACCCAATGAATTCGTTGTGGTGAAAGTCCCCAGGTATAATGTTCCTAGTGAACTTCACTAGTCAATCCTCCTAGCATGCAGAGTTGCATTCAAGCGATCATATAATGTGTCCACACACTTGCCGATAATAATTACGGTTAGATTGTCTGCAAATGCTTGGGGACAGACCTTTTTGTCCTCCGGGAACCATGGCAAGGTGTCCATTACCAGGAGTAAAAGCAGAGGAGAAAAACCTATCCCTGTGGGTATTCCCCAAGTCATCCTGCTTCAATAGTTCGTCCAATATGTGGATTTTTCTCCACATCAGCATATGAAGGGTCCAACCGATTAAAAGCGGATCGATTCTTTACTGTCTTCCCACGTCACAAATCGTCGTGAATAATTGAAGACGCCTTTGATGTCCTTGAATACGCCTAAGGCGTATTCTTTATCGAAAATCTCCTTTTCAGTTTTTGCCGTGAGCCCCATCTCCGTAGATTTTCCTTTCTAGATATGCCCTTCCTTTCAATAGGAAGGAAGTTAAAATAATCGATCGGAAACTTTTTGCAACCATGTAAGGGGTTCCCTGGTTTAGGAATAAATATCACCTTAACATCACGTCGGTTAATTGAAATAGAAGTGCATGCTAAGTAAACCTGGAAAATGCACTTCAAACAAATGATTTGCAGTTTCTTCATCGCTTTCTGTATACCGCACTATAGTGTTTCCTCCTTTTTTGGCGTCTTGAGTAAACTTTTCTGGCTGATCCTCTGGGTTGTTTTCTCAATTCCTAACTCGTGCGCTCAGTTCTATTTTGTACGTCGCCCAATCTTTTCTGCGTAGATTCCAAAATAGAGTGATTAGGTCAATGCGAATGTGATCCCATGATATTGTTTCATACTCTTCACTCTCCGACAAGAGCCGCAATATCCGCGGATCCCACCATGTCAAGGACCTCTCGTCTGATCACGTTGAAGAAAGTGGATTCATTGCCCAAATTGAGAATCTGCAGTTCGGTTCCTACCAGATACTCCAGTAATCTCGATCCTCTTGCGTTGATGCTGGAACTTCCCTATCATATATGGTGGGCGTCAACATCACATCCTGCTATTAACCCCATCCCTTTATGCTTGGCATATTACCTCTGATGAATGTTCACAACAAGCCAGCATATAGGAAGTTCAAGCCATTGGTTTCCCCGCCAACAACCCATGGTTTTTGTATGAGGTATAAACATGTGTTGCAACTATTGACATGATGGCTGATAAGCGCAGTGACCGGTTTACAATGCTACTAATTTATTTGGGAAATATGAGACTTCATCTACGATTCAGATGAAAATGTCGTGAACTGCACATCCCCTTCGATGGTTTTAAGGAGTCAATACTTGTAACACGATGGTCCCAACCCCAGGGGAGAGCCGATAGTCAATTTGTTCTCGAACCTTCTTACTATACCGAACGCCGATAGTAAGAAAAGTTCCCGGACTAACGGTTCTTTCTTCTGCTTTGCTGTCTAGCAGCATCCAAGGGGAAGTGTTAAGATTATTCTGGACACATTATTGGCATTATTACGCTCCCTTTCTGGAAGCCAGAGAAAATACGTTTTAAACGATTATAGCTCAAAGACCGTCTTTACATATCGTTGAGGGAAGAGCAGCACTCTCTCAGCTACTCGTTCGCGATTTCATCCTAGCATTTTAGGATATAAACCTACCGACTCAAAGCGAAACTTAACGCCTTGCGTGGATGCCGGATGGACACAAGACCCAGCCATTGGCTTCGATATCATAGGCAGCAAATGCTAGCTAAAAGTTGGGGTCATCAAAGGACCGCTGCGGCTTCAATTTTCCTTTTGCTCTAAATCCCCCGACCCTTCGACCTTGGCACATCCTGGGGTCTTCATATGCGTGTAGGCGGCTTGCTGAAGGCAAATGCTTATTTGTAATTAAGATATTGGCCTCGACAGGTGGTGGCGACTGCTGCCCAGGGTCAGCGGTGCCAACAAGCCTCCTTCAGCTCTTCCAATAAGGACTGAGTCGAAGTTGGATTGGTCCCCAATTGAAAATTGGAGAATCTAAGTTCAGACTCACGCTCACCATGGATGGGCTCAGTGTTAGGCAATTATTAATATTTACTGGATAACTTTTATGTACGATCGAAAGAATTTGATTCCATATTATTTGAATCTTGCACCATTTTCTATTGCGTCTCCAAGTAATATCCTAATATGACTAGATGAAGCTCTTCTTGTCATTTTAAAAACATTCAAATCATTCAAATGCATGGCATATAAATCTAGAATTTCAAACTTTCGCTACCCCTTTCAACCACGAGGGAGGTTGACGAGGAAGTTCCGCCTCCTTCCTTGGCGTCCAATGTATGAGAATTTCGGCAAGATAATAAACGCCAAATTCAATAAACAAACTTTTCTTGATGGAACAGTAAGTTTGAAGCCCCCGCCACCCCGTTGACAGATTCTTGGGCACAGTGGTAGAAATTTGTATAAATCATTTCCCGATTGAATTGTTACCGCTTGATATCTTCACAATAATTTTCAGCTAAAAATAAAACAAAAAGTAAAATTAGACGCCCCTGCAAAAAATAACATCGCAATATTATTCCAAAATAACTCTTATTTTCATTTTAAAGTCAAGGCGACTTATAAGGACTTGACAAGAAAGAATTTTGAATAACGTAGTTTGTTATTATTAATAATTAAAAGGAAAACGGTACTCATCTTAAACGACCATGACAAACCGGTCCATTCACATTTAGTTTGAACCCACTCGGCCAACCGAATAAAATCAATTAGCATATGGAATTTATTAAATACTCCTGACGTCATATAGGAATGCATTTAAAGTGGACTTTCGGATCATTATCATAAGAAAATTAAAAATCAAGGTATACCGACAGTATATCAGGAGTAATTAGTCTTTTATCTCACCGTTCCATACGAGTATATTTTTGTGCGTCTCATAAGGTACAATTTATAATGAAATCACAAACAAGATTTGTGATAAATAAAACCACCTCACTGACAATTTATGGTATGCCACAAACATAGCCAAACCAAGCCAAGTCAACAGCAAATAAGTTTTCAAAGGTCTGTGAAAATACAAACTCTCTAACAACGGGCACCTACCTTTCAATTTTCTTTTTCTGATTACATAAAGTCATAAATGCATTTCCTCTAATGATCTGGGACTTCCCATTTTTAAAATTAAAGGGAAAAGAAGCGATACCGACATGCGTTTTACATAAAAATGCATTTTGTGTAGTCTATTTTCAGAAACCAGTAAAAATGTTGGGCTCAAAAAGCAAACTGCCCAGGCAATATCACTTTATATAATGAATTAGTTGATATGCACATGTAATCGATTTAGACATGCTTTCTCACGTTGATGATGCACACGGTTGTGCAACCTTTGCAGAAGTGTAGCGTCACTGTAGATCTTGACCCAAATGAAAAATCGAATTAAAGTATTCAAATGCATTTTTTAAGATGCTCCACATTTTAAGGCTGTCTGAAGAAAAGAGTTTTTTCTATTTTTGTAACATTTGAATGTTTTTTTATAATTAATTGATTTGTAAATTCCATTAGGATGAAAATAAATAAATATGCATCTTCCATTAAATTAAAATGAGCTGCTCTTATTACAGGTCAATGGCAGCGTTAGTGGCTTCATTTTAATATTTTAGCTATAAAACGCAGAAATTTTAACTGAAGCATCGGTGCACTAACCGTCTTAGCATTGTACAAATATATGAATGTACCTACCAAAAAGAGAACATTTAAAATCTTGCAATGAGATAAATTGACCAAGTGCAGACCATCAAAACTGAAAATTTTATTTTGTTCAGATTTCGTTTTTGTTACGGACCCCCAAGCACCATTAGGTATTTGAGATATGCCTCGCTGTTGGCAATGTTGGCTGAATTTTCTTATCGCTTCCATAGCTTTCTGACGGGTCTCTATTAATTTGGTTACTGTTTCTGTTGCGCAAAGTGTGTTGAATTTTCTCATTGAACATTCCCTTTTTTCAATAAATTTTAAAAAAAGTGTGTGTTCTCCGGGATCCCTTCTCAAACTCGTCAACCATCCAATTTAAACGGGCGTATTCGGGTATTTTCCACATCATTTTCACCAGAGGTGTACACAACCTCAAAGTGGAATAAATCAGGAATTAGGTTGAGTCGCACCACTCTTACATATCCCTTGATTAATTATCTACAGCCTTCGACAGGCTTCCAGTAACGCCAATAATTTCGCTCCGGTCTTCCAATCTGCCCCGGTTGGAAAGCACACAGCAAAGTTTCTCGTGAAATTCAAGAAAGGTGAACCACGAAAGCCTTTCGGGGACTCATGGCCGCGCGTGCCTGCTTTTAGTATGAAAACCACGTGCGAGCATTTACAAAATCTAATCCAACCTCGACAAATCACGACACAAATCTTCCTTGCCGTTTCTGGGACATTATTGGCATTCCACCATCTGGGTCCGATTGGGATTTATATACGGAGAAGCTGTTTATAGCCCATCCGATTTTGTCCTCAGTAACTACCAATTTGATAGTCTCGCATAACTGGAACTGCATACTTTCCAAGAAAGGCTCTTTTTCCAGTGGATCCTCCTGGGGTGTTTGAAGGGATTGGAGACCTCTGTAGCGAGATCTAGACTGAAAAATATCTGAGAAAGACCTTTGGTTCAAGTTTTGCACCCTAAGAAATCCATTTCCGGCTAGTAGGGTGATATTAAGGAGACCTTCTCCTAACCGTCACAGTTCTCCGGGAAAATGTACACTGATATATTTGTGATAATTATAAAATAAAAGAATGATTTACCTCTTGTGTTGATTTCCTAGTATTGGCTTCGAAACCTATTAGTAGAGAGAAATATTGCCGTTTTCCATTTCCGTCTGCTCAAGTATGACTACGACTAGGTCACCGAAACTAAGGTCCGGACACAGGAAAGTGTGCAGGCTATTCATTGCTAGAATACATGCTCTACATCTGCCCCGATTATTGTATCTTGTGCTGTGGAATAAATCATAATATAATATTTGCTTTGGAGCTCTTTGATGTGTCGATACTTTCCTCTAGGAGGAAGACAAGCACATTAGCTGAGGCACACTTTGAGTGCTGCAGATTTATCTGCACTACCTTCAGCATGATCTGTTGGTTGCAGTTGGTAGTCAGTCACCGGGCCGTTGATTTTCATCTCCTCCCTGGAATCCTGGGGTTTTGAAGGCGGAAGAATTGGACCTGCTCGTCCTTTTCCATATGAATTTTCCGCAACCAGATGCTTGTGACCGGTCTCCTGGGGATCTCCTCTCCCATTCGTCATTGTCACGACTGTTGCTGAGTACCCGGTTGTGGAGGTTGCTTAGCGTACGTGATCTCGCATACTCAGATCCGCTTGTGTTGTTGTTCGATTTCGTTTGAAGATCGATTACGTTTGAAGGTGATGTGCTTGGCCTGCTGCTCATTTCCCAGGCATTTGTCATTATATTGTTTGACAATCGCCTGGTATTTAGCCTATTCGCCTATTCTTTGCAATCCTGCTCAGAATATGTATGACCTTCTAGTACTGGCCTTGGAACAGGACTCTAGTGGACCCCGCTTCTTTGCTGGTTTTCGGTGACCAACATTCTTGTCAGCCCTTACTTTTGAGAGACCCCTGACATCCACGGTTTGGGGTTAGGAGTACTATGGCTTGTACTCGCTACACCCAGCTCGACGACAGCTGATTCCAAGTTGGAAACCACTAGTACATCTACTGCTTCGCTCTTGGAAGTCCCTATTATTGGTTTTAACACGGCGGTACTACGGCTGACATTGACTATACTGCCCTCAATCCCTACTGTCTCCTGGCTGGATAGTAGCTGCTCATCCTCCGATGATACGCCTTGCACCACCACCTCTTGCAACCATTCCATTCTTCCATTGAAGTCCCCTACATCCCCCAGATAAGGCAGCATGGAAGACATAATCAACTACAATAAAGAATAACATTGATGACGTGGGTGCGTGGTCGAGATGGTTGCCCTTCAGCCTCTCCTTATCATTACCCCGGGTTCGAATCTTGCTTGCCTAGGAAGTTTGTGTTCGGATTTATGTTCTCCTGCTGCTGTGAGCTTATCACTTGCACTATATTAAATGTGATGGTTATGAAACTGAAGCACAGTCTCATTGAAATCTAAAACTCTATGATGCCCTATACTGCACAAAAGATGTGAACAGGAATAATACATGCAACAGCTTCTGCCTTTTTTACGAACGCAACAATGAATTCTTTTTTGAATCGGCGCCTTCTACGCTGTACTTCCGCGGTATAGAAGCCTAAGTGCTTCACGTTAACCCGCAGTCGCAATGGCAATAAGAGCTTTCAGTTCCCTAGGTATCTAGATCTGCGTCCATGTGCCGGCAGTCGAACAAACCTTATGACACTCCTTTTGGACAACCTTATTAAGCAAAAAAAGCATTTTTGATGGCCATCGCGTGCAGTTAGCTCACTGTCCATCGAAAATTAGGTCCCTTGAGGAAACGGCATTTAGTTTCGAGGGTCGAAATCCCTCATCCTCGCTAGAAGATGTGGGCGCTATAAGCCAGCGATTGATTGAAATCAATCAATCTTGTTTAGCAAATCTAGAATTTTTAAATCCCAGCAGTTGTTAAAGTTGAAGAATGGACTAAAGCTGACACAGAAGTAGGTGCGGCCATAGCTGCAGGTAGTTATGGAGAAAACGGAATTTGAGTTCTTTTTATTACACATCACATGTCCGGGCAAGGTCAGACTCCATTCAAGTCCTTCTCTCTTGATATTATACACTGTACTATTGAAATATTCCTCATTCTGGACCGGCATCTTGTAGTCAGTATCCAAAGCCGCCTGCCAAGCAATGAGAGCGTGTGAACATCAATCCAACACTAGATTCACACTTGCCTCACTAAGGCTTTCGAGTGTACGGTAATAATAAATAATAAATTCTGTTAAGGAAAGTGGCACTTCCTTCTAGAAGAACTATTGCGCTCCTTTTATAGTGTTTCTATTAATTATAGTATGTCAAGCCAGTCTATAACCGTCACTCATTTTAATATAATATATTCCCTATTTCCAAGTATTTCAACTTGGCATCTGGTACCCAATATTATATGGATCTTTCGACATACTACGCACAAAACCTACAGACAGTGTTCGCAGATATTCCTAGCTTTCTTAGGTGATAGTGACCAATAAGTTTTCTCACTATATTTCCGAGGTTCTTCGTGGTGAGTTTTAAACGCTCCTTTGAGCTGACCTACCTAGACTGCTCCATTCCTGGTAGGATCACCCGGTATATTTTCATTCGCCATTCTTTTTCATTTCTCAACATCGTAGCCGTGATACTATTTCCGATTCCACAGAAGAGTTCTGGTCTGTGTAGTGAAGTTCCTGTTTCTTTCCTAGCCAGCTTGTCCGTTGCCTACAGGTTCGGCTCGGACAATAAGATCTAGATACTCTGGGTTCCAGGATATATTGAGTTAGAAGGCAATGAGGCAACGTGTCTCAAGGCATTTCCATGCCAGTTTGAAGCTCATCTGATTAGACCGAAGTGTTTCGATAGATGTTTGGCTGTCGGTTCAAATAGCATTGGAGGTTGAAGGAGGCACATTTGTCTATAACGTATATTTTCGCCTGGAATATACTAGTGTGGCTTACCTTGATTCAAAGACGTTTTCTTTAGACCTTGGAACCCGTCGTCCGCTCTCTCTGCTATGAAGTATCCGTCAATCACTGTTACGCTTTCCCAGTTTTCCCTGTCAGAGCACCGTTTAATCTCATTTAACACTAGGATGATTTGGTTATGAAAATAGACCCTCTCGCCTAAAGTATATAGTTATTAACCCGAAAGTTATATTAATAGCTTTCTTTTTCCTCCAAAAGTCTAGTTGTTCGTAGGATCGCAGGACAAGTCAGCGCTCGCTGGACCACCACCAATGCTGATACTGCTGCTGATGAAAACTATATCGCGCATTGTTGACGATGACAGAGTTGGAACTTATTGGTTCATATTTAACAGAATGGAGAACAATCCTTATATTTTGAAGATTGGCAGAGGTGAAGTATCGATTGGTATCAATTGTTAAGTCCATCTATTCTTTCGTTTGAGTGACTCAAACTTGAATGATAAAACCATACACAACCTGGGTTAACGAAAGCGAATAGAGAAAACCCTTCTCACACAAACCAACTTTCAAAGCACCTAACTTTCAATACAAGCTATAATTATTTGGTTACAGCATATACTTTAACCATTTATGTATATTAATAGGCAAAGGCATAATTTGTTTCCAAAGACGACATTACATACTTTAAATAACTAAATTTATGGTTTCACCTTCTCTCTTAAATCCATTGATAAGTGCATAAATATGCACCAACGCCTTAGTTCATGTCAACTATTCATTCAGGCCACCATTCAGCCGGAATTCGATTTTACAGGAACGAAAGTCGAGATACGTTGATTTCATCCATTTCAAAAATCATTTCAGATAGTACATTAGGAAATGCCACAACACAACAAATTAGTATGGATGGAAATTATCATTTCAATAATAACGAAAATTGGTTGATGGAAAGATCTTTCCTGAACCAGCCTCGTAACGCTGCTCCGGTCAAAATACCGTTGGAAGGTACCGATGGGCTCGAAAAATGTTTATCGATGAAATATTCAAGCCGGTTGGAGAAATGTGATGCTCTCTTCGATCAGGCATTTCGATAGTATCTTATCTAATAAATTTCAACACTCATATGCCACGTTTATGGAATTATTTCTCAGTTCTGGATATGCTGTTGAATTTTTATGAAATTTGATGGGCAATTTAATTTGAATATGAAGATAAATAGCCGTAAATATATAGATAGACTACGATCTTCACCATATTTCTAGGAGAGATAACTTTAAATGAAACGTCCTTCAAGTTTTTTCTAAAATATAAATAGATGGGTACAGACTACAGTATTAACATTTCTCCCTGGACTGAACTTGCTCCACAACTGTTAGTTCCTTTCGATTTATGGCAAGGCGTTTGCGATTATTGATGAATATGCCATCCATTTTGTCAATTCTATTCTGTTGGAAAGTTTTGAGATTGCCTCCATGTTGCAAATAGAGAAAATTTCTTTTGGAGAATACAAATCCATAACTCAATGCGGAAATATCACTACGGCTATAAAATGCACCAGTGAATCATTTTTCTAGAAAAATATAGTATATTGCTACGAGTATATCATATTTTCATAAGAGCTGTTGTTATTTCAGTTAATTTATTATACTCGCATAAATTTGTGATGAAAACGGAGTTTGCATTTGCTTTCTTTCTTCATCTCTAAATGTTTTTGGATGCTTGTTCAAGCTCTATTTCATAATTGTGTTGAATCTTATCATTTTAAAAGATCTGAATGTAAGTAACCAGTACAGGCCGATACAAGTATGTAAGTTCGTGAGGACTCAACTGCAGTTCGCCATAAAGCTATGTGCACGATCCAGCTCCCAAGTGATTCCGCTTGATGAATCCTAATCAAATAACTAGAGGAATCCAACCACTAAAATTGCCGGCCCCATGAAGGACATCTTTGATAGCTAGTTCATCTGAAGCACAATATCAGGGATCAGCTTAGTGTTCCCATACAATTTGTGATCTCAAAGGCCTGCATATGAGAAGCCTCTATGCCAACAACAAGTATTTAATTTCAGTTTTATTGCTTCCAAGCGAAATTCCTCTCCATTCTAACCCAAATTCCTAAATGATCCTAATGGTTCAGGTAGGAAAATCGCACTAGGAGCAGATCGCTGCAGTATAGCGATTATATTGCGATAGCAAAGGAAAGAGCTCGCCAAAAGGAAGCATAACTATAAACTCACATAAGTAGCCCGGGGAAGCGTTCAAAATATATACACATATGGTTGCACCCTGTGAGCTGGGGTTTAATCATACCCTCAAATTCCTCCCTGCTTGTCGTAAGAGGCAACTAATAGGGATAATTTTTGAGCAGACAGTCCGCAAAGTTTCAAACTTTGCTGCTACTGAAGCGTCAACAACGTCTTAGATAGTGACTGACTTCACGGCTACGACATTTGGCTCCCAAAAAACGGACTATGATTGGTTTCTGGAAAATTCACATGTTCCCCGACAACGATAGCAGGGCTCCCCAGATTGCTCGCTTTCTCCAACTCAAGCAGGAATTCCAACGATGTAAGACGGACATTCGTAGCCTGAGTGAGGTAAAATGGTGGGACTCTGGAAAGTAATCCTTTCCCCCTTACCAAACTAATGGCAGTGTGCTTTTGTGCTTTGCAAAGTCGAGGAGCAGCAGACGCGAATCCGGTGTCGGGTTGTTTCTGAAGGTTCTAACAGACATCTGACTGAAGAATTTCGGATTGGCTAGGCACCAAGGGAAACTTCCGATATAGCGGAGAAGATACTATCTACGGGCAACTTCATGCAGTTCAAGAGAGGCTTCCTAAAGGTGACATTATGATCGCGATGGGTAATCTGAATGCCAAGGCGGGTTCTGACAACACCTTGCTCATACATGCGATGACGAACACATAACATTGGCGACCATAATCATTTCCGCAGCTTCCACGCCTCGTCATTGGTGGCACATTGTTCAAGCACAGAGCTTGCAATAAGGTCAGTTGGGTTTCAACTAACAGAAACCCTACTAGATTTGGCAGTAGTCACCTGGATGTGTGTAACAAGAGAAGCGCTGGCATCGACTTTGAAAGGGATCACCATCTGATAGTCGCTGATCTTCACTTTCAATTCAATTCAATTTCAATTTACGACATATGGGGAATCACATTGATCACTTTGCGATCAGCAGCAGATTTAGGAGTTATCTTCAGGAAGCGCGTAACATGAGGAGTGCTGACATGGGCTTCAAAAGAGACCACCTTCTAGTGCTCACTTACGTGTTGACTTCGACACTATTCACAAGGTTGAAGAACTACGGCCCCCCAGATTCAATATCGACCGTTTATATGATCCAGTTGTTGCTCGATGGTGGGTGAACTATATTGTTGATCGGACGGCAGTTACACTGAATAATCTGCCTGAGAATATCAATGAGCATTAGGTGACAATCAAAAATGCTCTTTTCTCAGGTATTACTCGGCTGGCTGACTGCGGAATCGTGGAAGCAATTGAAAATTTTATTGTACGCTGCAACTGATAGTGGGTTGGATGTGACCACACTCCGAGCGTTCTTCCTTTGTTGCTATATAGGAGGAGCAGAAGACAAGTGACTTCCACTGTTACCCGGAGGTTCCTAGCCTTCACCTCACTACGTCGTATTATCGAAATATAATGGCGCAATACTATTACATATGAAAAACTCGCTCAGACCTGTTACTCATCCACCATGTGATCGGAAGGTGGAAGTGGCAGTAGATTGTTCACACATTGAGGGCGGGGGGACAGTTGCCTTGCTAGCTACCCATTGCAGTGGAATCCACTTGCCTGTGATTAGCACACTTGAAGCAGAATAGTGGAAGAAGTGCACTGCCTTCTCGGGAAGTCCAGGGGAGAGCTGAAACCCATCAAATAGCGTTAATGACAGCCAAAATGAAACACTCACAAGCAGATCAACTCACAAGAACTAGATTCACCTAAAAAATAAAAAGGATGCTTTAACAGGTGTCCGGATAGCTGAGTGGTTAGAGCGCAAGGCTGTCGTACGGAAGGTCACGGTTCAAATCTTACTGGTGTCAGTGAAATTTGTATCGTGATTTGACGTCGGATATCAGTCGACTCAGCTGTGAATGAGTACCTGAGTCAAATCAGGGTAATAATCTCGGGCGAGTGCAATGCTGACCACATTGCCTCCTAGTGTACCGTTACGGTCTTGAATGAAGTGCTCTAACACACTTCAAGACCATGATCCAACATGGATTGTTGCGCCAACGATTATTATTATTATTATGCTTTAAGAGGAAGGGGTTATAAAATTATGATACAGTATCCTTAAAACTGTTTATCTTCGCAGATTAATAATAATAATATTAATCGTTTGCGCAACAATCCATGTTGGATCAGGGCCTTGAAGTGTGTTAGAGCACTTCATTCCAGACCGTAATGGTACACTACAGCACATTGTACGAGGCAATGGGGTCAGCATTGCGCTCGCCCGAGATTATTACCCTAATTTGACTCAGGTACTCATTCACCGCTGCGTCGACTGTTTTCCGACGTCAAATCACGATACAAATCCCACTGCCACCAATGAGATTTGAACCGCAACCTTCCATAAGACAGCCTTATGTTCTAACCACTAGCAGATTGCTTGCCATAATATCCTACTGAAAAAACAAGCAGAGGTTATTTCTTCCGAAAGAGAAGAGTTCTGGTACCTTCAACAACTAAAAGAGAATTGCTCAAGTTTCGCTGTAGAATAGAGAATAACAGAACTTTGAGCCTAGACAACACATCAAATAAAGTCCTTAAAATCTAAATTTTGTGGATTTCCAGGCTATCTATTTTCCTATATATTTTAGGCACTGTAGGAAAAGCAAATATTATGTGGTAGTGACTTTGCGTATGAGAAATAAATTTGGTTCACGCGAATTGACGCTTAGTCAGGAAGCCCCTAATTGTGTTTGGTATTCCAAATTTTCTCAACGTCGAATACTATTTGAAGGAGTGGAGGCTTTAGTAAGATATAGGTGAACGATACAAACTATTCGCTGTCACCGCAGATATCAGGAACATCATTATTATAGAATATAAAGTAAAATGACCGACTTAATTTATCATTTTCGGAGGAGAAATATACTGGATGATATTAACGATACAACATCGGTTATGGCTTAAAAATTTCTCAAACATACTGATGTGGCTAACAAAAGCTTCTAATTACGCAGATCACCTCCAAACCGGCTATGAAATGCGTAGCAGTGATGACAGATGCAAAATCAAAGTTTAAACCTGCACCTGCAATATGTTTGTTACAAAGCAACCAGCGCGAGTGTAGTCCTGGAAAATGTAATGTCGAAGGCAGGAAGTGCAACGTATGTTGTTTATAGCCAGGGCTCTAAGCACTATTTTGTCCTATATAGCGCAAGTTCAAAAATTTCCGAGTGGTCTACTAAATTTCTCATTGACGAACACTGCGATGTTAATAGAGATCTTTACGAATTCCAATTCGCCAACGGAACTAAACACTCATTTAAACATAATCTTACTTCTAGATCTAAGAAAAACTTACGACTCCATATGGCAATGCAGACCCGTTTTTGAACATTTCAGAATCCCGCACTATAGAAGGCAACTTTTAGCGTTCTAGATAAGGAAATCAAAATCTTTCCTCTTCCCATCAAACCAAAAAATGTTTCCCCGCTGAAAAATCCAGCACGAAGATTCTGGCTGTTTGTTGAAGTTGGTCAAAGGGCAGTATAGGTCCCAGGGCGGAACGTGGATTGGAGCCCACGATGGAGTATAAAATCTGGCAGACGCCTGACTTCTCAGATGAAAAAAGGAAGCCTGGGAGAACCAACAGGTTTATGAACTCGAAAAGTGCAGGGAGCAATCGTAACGGGGGCGGAAGTTTTATCTACAAGTCAGCAGGATGCAGCCTTACACACCTCGATGTTCATCCTGCCAAGATAAAGAGGGAAATCTGATTTCGGACAGAATGGGCATATTGGAGCCATGGGTTGAGTATTTTAATGAACTTCTCAAAAACCAAAATATCCGTGAGCTGGAGGGCCCTACAAAGGAAAACGATGGACAATTGCTGCCACCACCAAGCATAGAAGAAACAGTTCGTGCATTTCATCAGCTTAAAAATGATAAGTCGTCAGGAGCCGATGGAATTACAGTCGAATTGGTCAAATATGGAGGCGATCAAGTACACCAAGTGGTTCATCAACTTGTGCTCAAGAACATCATTGGCCCATACCAAAGAGGCTTTACTACAGGCAAATCAGCAACAAATCAGATTTTCACTGTGCGACAAGCTTTGGAAAAACTGTTTTAATATGGACATCAGTTGCAACACCTTCCCATTGACTTTAAAGCCGCCTATAATAGCATAGTCAGGGTAAAACTGTCCACGGCCACGAGAGGATTCTGTATCCCGACGAAGTTAATAAGACTGAATATGCTGACCCTGACCAATGTGCGAGGCCAGATAAAAGCAACTGGATCACTTTCAAGACCATTCAACATTAATAACGGTCTAAGTCAAGGGGTTGTTCTATCATGCGTCCCCTTTAACCTGGCCCTGAAAAAAGTGATCCGTGATGCTACCACTCAACTACTGACCTATGCTGACGATATCGACATCATGGGAAGAACGACCCGAGACGTACAAACTTCCATCATCCAGATCTAGCAGGCGGTGGTGAGCGTGAGATCTTGGGCTGCACATCAATGAAGGCAAGACAAAATATATGGTGGCGACGTCAGCACCAAAAATCAAACAATCAAAAACATCAAACTGCAAATGGGAAGATTAAAGACAGGAGACTTCAACTTTGAGACCGTTGATCATTTCTCCTATCTAGGGTCGAAACTCACAATCGATAACAGCTACGACGATAAAATCTTCGCACGATTTTTGGCAGCCAGCAGAGCCTATTTCAGCTTAAAAAAACTGTTCCGCTTGAAACGTCTCGCTATAGGGTCAAAGCTCTTACTGTACAAGACAATCAACTTGCCAGTCCTCATTTATTCCGCGAAGACTTGGATTCTTATCAAGAAAAATTGCCGAACTCTTGGCCGCGTTCGAGAGAAGAATCCTCCGAAGAATTTTTGGCTACCTACATGAGGATGGATGATTTTTTAGCCTACATAACGAAGAAATCTAAGAGCAACACCACGACTGTCTCGTCGGACAGCTTTTAGGGATATCGAATTGGGGACCTTGGCCCAAAACCGGGATATCTGGAGTTCCTTATTAAAGTAGGATGATCTTTATTGAAGCTACATTCATGTCATCAAGTATGGTATAGTACACCATTTAAGCGGTCGGTCCAATTTTTAATTACTTACGGCTTTATTCTGGGAATAGCATCTTGAGTATTGGCATCGTGGTCGGAGTGGTTAACTTGATAGCAATTTGACATCACCCCACAAGAGATAATCGAGGAGTGTCAAGTCGCACAACCGTGACTGGCAATTGATGATCGTACTGAAGCCATGATAAGGACCGAGCTCAAAACGAAATTCACATTCCATAGTTACAACTAAGCTGGATTTTCGATAATATTTTTTTTGTTTATCTCCACACTTCCGGCAAGTGTGATTGATGATTCCATCTTTGTGAATAATTTGACAGTTGAATGCTTTGATAACTTTGGCAGCTACAGAAACATAATAACTGCCATTACGGTCTGGTGACCCAACACTTTAGGCCAGTTTCATGACGAAGGGATGATTCCACCGGGATGAAGTTCTACACAATGGTGTATCTAGTTGGTGCCTTTTGAAGATTTCCGCTTCCGATTAAAAGATGTGACGAAACATGATAAGGTAAAACACAGCTGCAAACGCAGTGCGGGGTTTTATCGGTATTTCAGGGCTGTCAGTTGAAAGCTTCAATGGTCTGAATCTTAAAGAACATATTGGGAAGATCATAATTACCGCCAAGGAATTTCCTCATGCAGAGCTAGTATATATATATATAGCCTTTAGAGGAAAGGTTATTTCTATCAATTCAATTCCTTTAAGCAGAATTCTCAATACATAATTTACTACTTATGTTTGTCGCGAGTAGTCAGGTTGCCAAAAAAACTTCGGATAAATGATAACTAATGGAAATATCCACAGAATATTGAATGAACTGGAAAACTGGCCTAAGCTTCACCGAAATATACAAAGAAACCAGAACAACGAACGAATAATTTTCACATAAAGATGATTACATGACGGAGTTTGCTGCTAAACACTCCATTCATGAAGTTGGTTTGAAATTCTGATTTAACAGTTAATTGCATCTGAAGCCTCCATTTAACTGCACGAAAATTCTCACTGTTTATTGTATTGGCAGCCATTCAATTAACAAGTTTTCATGGAAGTCAATGACAACATTGTTAATAACTTACGGCATAGTTAATTGGATAATAAAACCCCATTGAATTTTTCCAACAAGTTCCCTCCCAGCTGGTTTCCATCGAATTCCCACTGGACAAAACTAAAGTTTAATAAACATTTTATTACTGCAGTCCACAGTTTCTTTTGTCAAAACTAATAGCCATCAATGACGATTAGTGGATAAATTGGAAAACAGTAAAAAACGCTCCCCAACGGTAGGTCCAAATTAAAGAAGCACATGCCAAAAAAACGTTTGCATTCAGGTATTTGTTCGCCAAAAGGCAAGGAATGCAAATGATGTGTAAATTGAAAGGAATTATTTGTAATGCTAATACAATTTTTATCGTTTCGCCTTTGGGAAGATTGAATTATTTAGCGAAACCGTTAGCTGTAGAATGTTCGCACCTGGGGGTACTGAGGTTTGTTCAGGTGAATCAATAACACGAATAAAAAGTTAATTTCTTTGCAAAACGTTTTTGGAAGGTTCACATTGCAGAGGTTAGAAGCACGTATATGTGTATAAATATACTGTCAGAGGACTCAGATAGAAAGCAGATAATATGGTCATTAATTCGAAATGTGCAGCTAAGATTGATGCTTGAATAACGCAATAAGGTAACAGAAGAGCATACAGTTATGTGGAGCGTATAGCGTCTCCTTTCTTTGAGATTGCATTGAAAGCAATCAGCATCCGACTGTTTCGAAGAATTTCCACCATTTTACGGAGTTAATGCAAAGCAAAGATTAAAGTTCTTCTTCCGAAACCAGTGTATCTGTTATGAAATTGTCGATAACTAGGACAATACAATGTGATGAAAATCGCTTCTGTGACGTTAATTTAAATTCGCAGTAGTGACAATTAAGGAAGGCAAAAAATTGTATAAGAATGGCGAATATTTAGGTAGAGTACGTGATAGCAGATGACTCAGATATCGAATGTACAAAAGGGCCTGAGATCTGCCCTGGGTATGAGTACAATTTCAAAATTTGGAGAATACTTGCTGAATATGCTTCGAATATAAATAAATATTATATAGTTAATTGCAAAGAAAACGTTTGTATAAAATTTATACTGTGGATTTCTGTTAATAAGTTACACAATCCAGTGAAAAAGGTCCACGGAAACATTCGGAGGTGATTCGTACAAGTGTTGAGAGTTATGCTTAAAGTGAGGGAGACCAATAGTACGTTAGACTATGGCATTTGGAGCATATTGTGCGGCACTGACTTTGTAAACATGAATTGTGGGAAAAACGCTTCAATGTTTTGAACACTAAGAAATTTGGAATAAAATGTTCATAAGCGAATTTTATCGGCTTAGCTGACACTGAATCATCGATGCCAGCCAGGTCTATAAAGGATGTTACTACCATCTATGATGTCTAAAGCATCTTTTTGCTCCTATCTACGACGAATCCTACCTTCTTTAGTCCGATTTTCAGCTCCCGGCTCCGGTCGGATTATCGAGTCCGTTCAAGGACGCCTGATCCACTACTGATCAATGCCATGCATTAAGGTTAGTAAAGCTAAGAACCTTCATTGAAGATACAGGATGCCTCATAGGCTGCAATCTCAACGATGACAGAGGCTCCACTCAAGTGCTTTGGTAAGATTTTCCAAACAAGTTATTTGAACTCGTTGTTCTGCGTAAAGCCTCGACACATCCTTACAGGCGGGCATCTTTGCTCAGATCTTCATAGATAAGCTTGATGGGATCCAAAACATTCTTGAGAAAAGCACTATACGTGTAATTGAATGAATCCAATGCAATAGCAGCTGCAACTTTTTGCCATTTGCACCATGAGTCCGTGCTGAGCTATGTATGAGACGTGGTTGCTTACACCGCTGTGTCTTCCGAAATTTTATTTCGACTCATTTTAAATTCAAATTCTCGAAAGATTCCATTAATTCATTCATCAAATAAATGACAAATGCAAAAGAAAAAAGTCTAAGACCGCTAACAACCTCCCCCCCCCCCCTTTAAGGCTTTAAGTTTGTAACAAAAAGGGCAGTCTTTCCCACTTCTGGAGATACAGCAAATAATCTAATGCATGACGAAATGACTCGAGACAAACTGTTAAAAGTAATGGGACCTATCAAGTTATCTGAATCAGTCAAAGGCGTGTAGAAAGAATACACTCTGACACAACGCGGAAAGAAACGGAAAAATCTCAATTTACAAAACGGCTCTCAACTTTTGTTCTTTCGTAATCTTTTGGACGAAATTTATTATACTTGATGGGAAATCTCTCTCTCTTTTTCTTCCTCCAATTCTTTATAATATAGATGTATGTAGTTCAGTTGTCATCAGAGAATAAATTTGTGGAAGTAATTGCCTCTTTATTTTATATACTAGGTAAGATTCGTATGCTAACTTACATCCTATGCACCTGCTTGATTATACCATGCTAGACCCTCAATAGTAAATTGTCAGTAAGGAGATCTTCACCTAAGTTGAATCTTAGTTTTGGAATGGAATTTAGTTTAAAATGCAAATTTCGAAATTTTCTTACTAACAAAAAGTTAACGACGTCTCGGATAGGGATTGGCTTCACGGCAACGATGCTCGAAAATTCGTTCCTAGAATGCAACACGTTCTCCGCCAACGGTATTGAGGGTCCTTAGAATGCTCGAGCGAGAATTTAAGAAGATATAAGCTTGACATTCTGGGACTCTAGAGAGTACTCCTCTTCCTCTTTAAGCAATGATGTAGTATCAGACGCGTATCCAGAAATTATTACTGTCCGCTACCACAAAGGCTTATAGCCGGATTTTTGACAGTTTCTTGACTATAAGATTCTTGAGCATGACAATTGTGTAGTGCTATGCACCAACAAATATTTCCGATATAGTGGAGAAGGATGCTTTCTATGAGCAATTAGTTGCAATTTCGGGAACTAAAGGTGACATTGTGATGGTGATCTGAATGCCAAAGTGGGCTCTAATAACAACTTTCCCAGACATGTGATGGGAAACCACAATCTTAGCGAACGTAATGATAATGGTAAAAGGTTTGTGTATTTCTGCTCCTTCCACCGCCATGCCATTGGTGGCATAGTATTCAACCACATAGTTTGCCATAAGGTTAGTTGAATTTCAATTGACCGGCACCGTACGAGCAATCAAATCTTGTGGGTGTGCGCAACAACAGGGCGCTGATAAGGGATCACCATTTCATTGACGCTTGCCTTCGTTTGCGCGTTGCGTCCACCAATTCTTACAAAGTTGGCGAGGTTGCGCACCCCAAGTTTATTATCGACGGCGAGAATGTTGATGAACATTCAGTAACTCGCATCAAAAATGAGTTTATTTGTGTAATTCATCACCAAAGGTTTTGCATCTGCTCGTAAACTTTTCGGTGGTCTCATCAGATTCGTTAACGGTAGGCTTTTCATTCACATAGTAGAGCCTAAGGTTAAAAATTATCCATTTTCTCCCTGGAATGCTTCTGAAAACATCGCTAGCATTGCGACGATTACTTCATAAGTTTCCCAGGGACTTAGCAAATTTTTGTTTAGAATCTTTAGGGTAGGAGTAAAGACATAAGGCTTAGTAGGATTAAGGTGAGCAGAATTTTGGGGTATTACAGGTACCTGACATGTTTTCTTGAATTAAGTATGGGAACAGAGTTCGGTGTCCTGCCTACAGGCTTTCATAAGTTCACTGCGCATTTAGTAATAATCATTATCATCAACGACCGGTATCCGGTCTAGGCCTGCCTTGGTAAAGAACTCCACACATATCAGTTTTGTGCGAAGGGCCATCAATTCGTCTGCCACGTCTACTGTTTTCGCCAAAGATATTGTCCTTATAGACTTTCTGGTGATTTTTCTCGCACATGCGGCTAAGGGTTCGTAATTTTTCTCGCTGCAAACTCAAGTCTCCAGAGAACATATAAACCCTGGTAAGATCATTGTCTTCTACAATAAGTGCTTTGCGCCTATGGTGACATGTTTGCTGCGGAACAGTTTTTGTAAGTTGAAATAGGATCTGTTGGTTGCATGAATTTTATAGTTGTAGTTATCATCGATTGTGATTTTCGCAAAAAGAATAGGAGGAAATATCAACGATTTCAAAATTATATTCTCCTGTCTTCATTGTTCTCACTGCATCAATGCCATTTTATGCTGTTTATTTTCATTCGTGGTGTTGCCGTTGTTCCATGCATTTCGTCTTGGTTCTATTAATTCCAGGCCAACATCACGCACCGCCTGCTCGATCTTGATAAACGCTGATTGTATAAAGTAAATATAAATACTGAAACTAAAATGTCGCCCATTGCTCCACAACTGTGGGTACTACTCAAAGTCCATTTACACGCCACTGCAGACCGGGTGGCTAAGATGCAACAAGCAATTTTCATTGCATTGATTTTTACCTGACGTCTCTGTTTAACCACGCACAGACGAGCAACCAGGCTGGCAACCAAGTTCCAAGTTATGGAGAAATTTCAAGTATGTGGTCAGGTTGGAGCAACGGTTGCAAGAACGCCAAACAGTTTTGATATTTGTGAGCGGGGCGTGAGGTTGAAAACCACGTTACAGTGTGTGTAGCAGGATTCGCAACTTGGTAGTTAGGTTGCAAATGAATTTAGGTTAGATTGCAAATGAATTTCAACTTGGTTACCAACCAGGTTGCTTGTGTAAGGCGCCTATTATAAAAAAATCATTTGTTTATGCGTATTAGCGTAAATGAGTTTTTGCGTTTTGCGTTTACTGATCAGGCACCATAGGGTTTCAACCTAAGTTTACCTGAGGAAAAACAGTTGTTTTTCTTTTTTTTTTTTTGAGGAAATGAGCTTTCATCAATACAGTAAATGTGGAGTGTACGAAAGCAACTACTTCCCATATAAAACTCCCAATAAATATGGTGATGGTGGATCTCCAACTGATAAAGGCCGCCATATGGCAACTTGGGAATGTATTGACGCTTCCGAAATTATTGTAATCCTTCCAATCTAAATATTAACTGCATATTCGAATTGTTTTAGTTTCTGATCCCTCCACTCCTAATTCCAGCAGCTCCAGTCGAATTTGTTATGCTTACGTTTGATATTTTTCCCAGACAAAATTTTCAGTTGTTGAATATGTTGTCGCTATTCTTAATATGCCAGAGTATACTTTTCATCAAGGCCGAGTTACTAGTACCTAATTAATGTTCACCAAGCTTCTTTATTTGCTGTACTACTTATGTCCTCTACCTCCCAATAGTTGAGGTTCATTTGAGTCAATAACTTAGTTTTAAAACAGCTGTACTGGATTTTACCCTCTAAATACTAAGTAATTGCGGCATAGCTCTATACCTTGTACATATTTTCTTTCTTGTATTGAATTCCTCGGAAACAATCCATCTAATTGTCCTGAATTTTAGTGTGAGAACGAGGGTTCTAAAACGATATGGAATCAATTGTGTTGCTTTTAATCAGGAGCCTTCAAAATTTAAAATGTGGCGAATATCAAATAGAAGCACTAGGCCGAAAAATTGTTTAAAAAACATGCGAATGCGAACTCCAAGAATGATATTTTTTGAAATAACGAAAGTTTTGTCTTGATAAACCGCTCAATTACAATGCATTTCACGAAAAAGCACAGTAGGTCAAAATTATACTTTACAAAATTCAATAAAATGCTTTATAATCATACTTCACCGAATTTCATTAGATAACCTGATCACAATAAAAAAGTGCTAGTATGCATTATCCATATTCATGCTTTTTATTTATTTAAAAATTTTCTATAGACATACGTACATCCCCATATTATAAACTGAAAACGAAAGACTTAAGCCAGTAACCCTATAATAATTTGAAAACCAATTCACGTGCGCAGTCAGCAGCTGCCCCTGATCGTAATTAAACCGAATTATCAGATTGATTCTAATCATATTACTGCGGAATTCGGTTTCAAGTTTTGGAGCTTCCTTTCAATGGAAAGATGGATAAACCTAGTAGCGAAGAGAAAGTAAAACAAACGAGAAAGTGTTGCATTGAGTGTGTGATAAAACCCGAACCTTCAATGTTGTATTTATAACGCACCATTACCATGCTTGATTGCTCTTAAAAACTATGTAATTTCACTGAAAGTAAAAAAATACAAAATGAAATTATTTTCAGGGCCACCGAAATACAAGCTACTGTTTTTCAACTTCTCGGTAATTATACTTTTCCAGGTTAAGATATTTTAATCTCATTAACCTTCTTAGGCAGTTTCTTGGATCAGCTCCATAAAACAAAAAGGTACTTAATAATTTTCAGAGAAATGATGGTTTCAGCAATAAAAGAGACTATTCTGACAATGCGTTATGAGGATCATCTCCTCTTTACCTTACATTTTCTGGTAATAAATCTATTTCATCTTCTTCTCGGGATTGAATAAAAATTTTTAACAACAAATTTACGAGTACAATCCCATTTCCGTGTTCAATTCAATTTCCCATTTATATCTTTTCCTCTGCTGACAAAACGCGCCGGAAATTTCCTTCTGGTGGCATGGTGCAAGCAATGAAATAATAATTACGTATATCATTGCATAAGTTTCTGTCAAGTATGTGTGGTGGATAGTTCAACTAGAGAAATTTCGAGGAGCTTTAATGCACATATATTAGTAACGATTCAAGTTGGGCTTTGAGTTGAATGTCTTCGGTTAGCAATGGTAATTAATTCACCATGTCTTCCATGGCAAAGGCATAGAAACGTAAATAAAACGAGAGGAATAACAATAGAATTCGAAAAATGATTATTAAATAGTCAAATGCTTCAAAACGTTTACGATAAATGGAATTACAACAATGGTGAATGTTTCTCATTTGATTGAGATTGAAAACAGCGATTTAAAGATAATATCGCATAACAACCTGTGGGAAAATTAGAGGCTACCAACTAAACAGACATTTTACTGTCATGTCTTCGCACGGTCACTAAATTTGTACGAAGTTTGGATTTAGGCATGATAAATGAGATTTCCAAAGTTTAAAAAGAAGTACATCCAAGAGGTTGCATATTTACACCAATTTCTTGTTGTGTGAGCTCTGAACATAGTCAAATAGGAGAAATTATAGCTGATGGTTACTGTTTAACTTCACCAAATATGGTTTATTTTAAACTTGAATTTTTAGCAATATTTCGAAAGCAATGTCGATTGAAAGAACACCCGTATATCAACCTAACCCCTGAGAGAACATTAACATTAATGTTCTATGCAAAAAAACGTGAAGCTATTGGAACAAGAACAATTTTATTTCAACTTGGTAGGTTTTAAAAGCCAGTTGCATTAAATTACGCCCCGATTTTAGAGCAACTCTTCTTGTGAATGTACCTTCCTTTGTTGTTGATGACATATGCAACAGTTCATCATAAAAATTTGCGTAATCCCCATTAGAACTATATTCAGCTCAAATTTTTATTTATATTCCATTTCTTACAAATAAATCTCATATCCCATATTTAGGCGCAAAGAGTTAAGATTTAACACTTCTTAGAGAATCTCCGTGTCGAGTTCTTTAATATGCTACTCTTCAATAAATGCAACATTTATGCATAGTCTACTATCAGTTGAGAATTAACGCTTTCGTTAGTTCTTCCTAGGACGTTCTTAATTAGTGAATCCGAAAAGGTGTAGGTGTCGTAAAGAAACAGCAAGAAGTAACCGTACAATGTTTTACCTCCGTACGAATGGGCGTACACTTATCTCCGAGAAATATTCGCTACTATTATAATAATTTGATGTAACATTTCTGATTCCCTAGCCTTTGTTCTGTTCACTAGCGAGGTCGGCTCATTCAGATCGAATTCGTCATTTTTGTCGGTCATAGGCCTGATTTGGGTGGAGACAAGGGGCACATAAATCATTATCAAGAGAATCAAGCCGCTCTTGCTTCGGTCGGCCTTTTGGTCGTTTTGATCTTCAGGTCAATGTTAGCAAGCAAGCTCCCATCGGCGCGAATTATACTCGTATAACCGCACCATCGAAAATTCTTCTCTCACAATTTTTCCATGATGGATGCTATCACTGATCCAATTCAATACCTGCATTTCCACTACCGTGGGGTCTTTGATATTTGACCAGCACTTAGAACCATAGGTACGACAGGGCGAACGACATTGCTGTTATTTTCGATGGATTTGAGGCGTTTGTCGATGCGTCGATCACAAACAACACCGGTTGTCGAATGCTTCTTCATGCAGGTTGGTTATGACAAAATATTCTTCTTCTTTATTAAATTAATAATAACAATCGTTCGCACAACAATCCAATTGCATCAGGGCTTGAAGTTTGTTAGACCACTTCATTCAAGACCGTAACGGTACAGGATTACAGTACCCGTTCGCCCAAGATTCTTACCCTGATTTGACTCACGTACTCAATCATAGCTGAGTCCACTTTCCGTACGACAACTCTAATTAAGAAAGAAGAAAATCATCAAAAGACAAACCTGACGGTTCACCATGGCTGAGAGTGTGGGTTCTTTATCCATTAAAACCACCTCCCGCCAAGCTATCACTAAGATTTCCCCATTCAGCAGCTTTCTTTGCATATTTAAGTTTGGTTTTTAATGGGAGAAGTTCCTGTGTTCCAGACCAGCACTTTGATTGTTCCCGTGAACCTTATTTCTTTAGGCGTCCTTTATGTTAGCAAGTCGTTTGGCGTTACTCTTTTCAGTCGTCTCATTATATTATCGGACTTCGGTATTCTCACGTGAGCATAATGGGTGGCTATGTTTAATTGCTTAGTCTTTGATCATTTCACCAACCTTCAGGCCCCTATGCAGACCCTCATTGCAAATGAACCAGGAAGCGTCTACTATGCTTCTAAGCACTTTATTTTGGAACGCTTGTGTTACCTTCAGGTTCAAGTCTTTCGCACAGCCCCAGAGCTGGATGGTCAGCTGTGAATTCCTCCCCAATAGCCGGTACATCTGTCTGCATCTGGCATTTAGCTCCTTTTTCTTTCTTAGCATTCGCCTTTTCCACCTGAGTTTAGCATCGAGTGTCATACCTAAATATTTGACCTCACTCGGCTGTGGCACATCTTTTCCGTTTATAATGACTTTAATAGAATTCACTCCTTTGTTTGTGAAGTTAAAGTACGTTGCTTTGCTTTCGTTTAATTTTTATTTCTATTTCTTGGTTCATTCAACAATGTTGCCAATAGCTTCTTATAGCTTTATTTTTGCTTTTGCCGTAGTTTTACCCGTGGTAAGGCTAGCAGTATCGCCCGCAAATGTCACTATTTTGGCTTCTTCACAGGAAGATATATATTTGTATACAGTATAAACAATGTTGAGCCCAAGACACTACCGTACACCAGGTGCAATTTTTTTCAGTTCAGAGTAGGTTCCTTCGTATTTCACTGTGAATAAACGCTCTAATACATATGACTTTAAGATATCAAAACCGCGAAAACGGAATTGATGAATTAGATTTCGATCCACAATGATTTGCTTTAATCTCTTAAAGAGAAGCCTTTCACATAGCTTGGCTGTAGTAGAAAGTAGCGATATTGGTAGATACGATTTGACTCTATTTGGCTCCTTCCCTGTTTTGGGGACCATTATAACTGCGGTCAGTTTCCACTGTCAAGAGACGTATTTTAATCTGAAAGCCGCATTAATTAATTGCAATAATCTGGCAATTCTTCTAGTATTTTCCCTGTAATAAGCTTACATTTATTAAAAGGTGCATTTGTTTTAATTTTTGTCCTCAGCTGATTAGTTTTATATGGCGTATTAGGTAATGGTCCACTTTTCTGACTAAGTTAAGCATGTAGATGCCTGTGAATCTAGCGGCTGAAAGGTACTTTCTAGATCCTTCGCGAACAGATCTGGCTTATCTTGTGCAAAACGAACCGATTGCCAGTTTTCCTGTTTAATAGGTGGAATTTGTTTTCTGGATCTGTTTAGACCTTTTGTGACCTTCCACAGATAGTAACCTGTGTCTTTTGGTGCTGTCAAATTTGAGATATACCTGCTGAAGGACCCTTTTCTACCTTTCTGTTGTGCGGTTTCTTTGTCATAGTTTGCGAGCTCTACATCTCTCTGTAATTAGTTTGCTAACCTCTGCGGGATAGTCAGTATATTTTTTATTCAGTCCATGATGAGCAGGAGTGCTTTTCCAAATCGCGTCTTGTATCTTAAGTGCAAGCAGATAAATCTACCCCTCGAGTTGGTAAGCAGTGTTGATTTGATCGTTTATGCAAACGTTTTCTTGGATGTACTTTTTGAATACTGCCTACTTTGTTTGTCTATTAGTCAGCCTCGAAGGATACTTTTTCTCCTCAATTTTTCGCAAACCAGCATTGTAACACGCGAGCATTATTGACAACATGGATGTATTCGTCTAAGATCTCCGTATTTATAACGAAATCAATAACGTCGGATGTTTTTGTTACGCCAGTATGTAGGCTTACTCCTTGAGTGGAAATTGTACTTTTGAGCTCTTTCTGCTTCAAATAATGCTCTGCCTCTGGATGTTGTTAAGCCAGATTCCCATTTTTTGCTTTAAAATCACCTCCTGAACTGAAGAAGTTTCCGATGAACTTAAGCGGGATCTTCTTCTTTAACACTCCCCTCTGGATTTTCAACCGGGAAATGTTCCATAATATGAGCAAAAGCCAGGTATTTTAGCATTCGCACGCCCTGTAAAGTGGCTTTCTGAGATAAAGCATATGTCTGTCTTGTGTTTGCATTGTTTGGTTTGGTGTGGCTCAGTTTGTCGTTTTTCGGGAGCAGCCAACTTTGGTGACAGCGATCCTTAATTTGGATCTTAAAATTATGCTCAAATTACAATTTTTCCCCTACATCTCATTTTTAGGAACATGTCCTAAAATATTGTCGAACCCCTGCTGGTCTGGTAATCTGTTATTCTAAAATTCAAAAAATCGTTTCACAAAGTTAACTATGTATATCATGTCAAATTATACAGTAACCAAAAGATTTAAGCCAGTAACCTGCAATTAGTTTATAGTTTAGTAAAGTAATATCCACAGTTTAAAATTTGTTCATATTAGGAATAGTGAGAAGCATTGGATTTATAACGAAATTTATGGCGCTATATTCTTGAAACCCATGTTACACCAGCAAAGGCACTGGTGTTGGCTTTTTAACCACGATGCTCATGGGAAATTCAAGCTGTTATCATTAGTTTACCATCTTTCTCCTCTCTTCTGCAATATTCTTGTCCACATGAGATTACAACTAAAAGCCATTAATTAAGCCAATTTTCAAAATTACCCGCTGATTCATGGTCTTGATGTAAATCAGTTTAAAAACAGTGCAAGAAATTCTCACACCAAAAGTGTAGAGAACACCGCTTTTAAGGAAACCTTACAATGGTTTACCCAAACCGAGCACCGACTTCTTAGATTTTCTCCCTCATCATTGTCATGCTTGTCGTCGGCGCTTGGTGTGTTGTTGCTGGTATCATCAAAGTATTCCGTTCCATTTCAGAGTCCCATTTTTTCAGGCAATTGAAACGGTCGATTTTTTATATGTTTTTATTGTTTTTTTCACGGTTCTTCCGCCAGAACAATGGGAAGAAGGCACAACAAAAAAGTCAGCAAGAAAGAATGGGCACCATGCTGCCGGATTCAGTCCAGTATTCAAATTCGCGCGAAATTCCCATCATACACTGGCTACATGTATCCATTCTACACACGGAAGGTTCCGGAGTGTGATGCCACCGATGGTAATGAATGGACGAGAAACACGAAGATACGAGTTGTGGTAAAGACCATTGGAATGGAATGTTTGTAATCATAATTAAGATCAAGATTTAATGGGGTTGCACCCAGTTGTTTCCAAAGATATCCTCTCAATTCATAATTTCTCAGTAAGTAACCTATTCTTAATTATCAACCAATTGGAAAGTATTATGCCTTATTTAGTACAAACAATTTTTGTCGCCCACCCAGAATCGTGCTTG
The DNA here is from genome assembly GCF_905115235.1 of Hermetia illucens. Taxonomy (NCBI): domain Eukaryota; kingdom Metazoa; phylum Arthropoda; class Insecta; order Diptera; family Stratiomyidae; genus Hermetia; species Hermetia illucens. The sequence continues at coordinate 89,226,381 of NC_051849.1, read as the reverse complement.
CCCTAAATCTACCCGTTTGATACATACCTGTTATGCACACAGAGAAAGAGCCCATCCGTAGTTTTCCTCTCCACTTACCTAACCAAAGGCTTCATTCACCCTGGAAATTTTTAGCATTGCAGGCGGTTGATGCGGTCGAAGAACTAATGTCATTGTTGGCCATGAAGAACGCACCTGTTATAAATTTTTCCTCCATTTAGGTACAAACAGATAGTGTGTACATATCTACTGGCATTTACACATACATGAAGGGAGATATGAATTTCTTTGTGCACAGCCTACATGTGAAGATTCAATTGATTATATGAATGGGGTCGGAACCTTTGTAGCAAATGATGCTTGCGCATGATGTCTTTATGCTGAATGAGGGCAGTTTTTCACTTTTAAAGTCTTATAACTTTACTAAAATTGGGTTATTCTCTGATGTGTGTCACACACATTCTATTCTCTTCTATTCGGAAATCTGTTGGTTAGAATTTTATTGAACATAAGGAAACTATGACCTCCCGCGCATGCACCGACCACGATAAATTTGTGCTGTGTTTGCCTATGAATATAGCCATGTGGGGGACCAAATCTAATTCAATTTGATTTTTCCTGTGAGTAGCTAACATATCAACGGCAAATGCTCTTAAACTAGTATCTTGAGGTGTATCTTACTTTATTTTACTTAAGTCGGTGCCTATTACAATTGGCGTACCGGCACTTCTCTACACTTTATTTTGCATTTGCATAATTGATTTCTATATGGATCACAACAGTTTATCTAAGCAGCTTATCAATTATAAAAACGGCCGCACTACAGGCGTGAGAAGAATCGAAACCAAATGCATAGTTTCCGGTTGGATATAAACAAAACCCTATTAAAATCGGTTTATTTTCTTTGTAGTCCGTCTACCATGTGCACTTTTCTTGGAAATGGCTGCGCCTATGAAATCTATCTAGACTATGGAACATGCTATTAAAGGCCTTTCTGTGTGGAGTTTAAGGGAGGTCCCTTTATAAAAGAAGAGGGCGCAATAAACCTCGATTATTACCTTACAGAGAGAGCTTCTGATACTGATCGCAAGATTGAAAGTGAGGGACCAAAAAATAAAAACGTAGAGTAAGACAGGAATCATTTTTGAGACTGCCCAAATGACGAAAACGTGAATTACAATAACATATAAGACATAATATTGTAAAGTTTAAAGGGAATCGTGTTATTATTAAAAAAGTTTTAGTAGGTCAAAGTTAACTATTTCTTGTGAATTTCCTGTATCTTAAAGCAGCATAAAATGTCATTATCAAATTAACGGGGTGTCCGGATAGCTCAGTGATTAGAGCAGTAGACTGTTCTTGCAGAAAGTTACAGTTGAAATCTCACTGGTGTCAGTGTGATTTTTATCGTGTCTTGACGTCGGGCACCAGTAAAATCAGCTGTAAATGAGTACTTGAGTCAAGTAAGGGTAATAATTATGGGCGAGCGCAATGCTGAGCACATTCGGCATGACCATTATCTTGTATAGTAATAGCTTTGACCCTATGGTGAGACATTCCACGCGCAATAGTTTTTGTAAACTGAAATAGGTACTGTTGGCTTTCAACAACCATGCGTGGATTTCGTCGGCATTACTGTTATCGATTGTAATTTTCGACCCTATATTGGAGAAATTATCAACGGTTTCCAAGCGGTGTTTTGTTTTTCCATCGCTTGTCTCTTTGTCGTGGACTGATGACGTTCTGGGCATATAGGGTTATGGGGCCTAGCAGGCTAGCGCTGAGTGTGTTATGGATGATATTTAGCAACCTGATACCTCTATAATTGCTACACTGGGAGTATTCCTCTTTTTATGTTTTGGATAGATATTGTTTACTTGTAATAATCAGGCATCAATTCCTTATTCCATCCTTAACTTGAAGTTGATGAAACACTTGGTGTAATTGGCGCGTTCGTATTTGTCCAGTTCGACTGTAATTGCATCAGCTCCTGGTTATTTATTATTCTTAAGCCGATGTATTGCACGGACCGTTTCCTTCATGGTTAGTGGTGGCAAAACTTGTTCTTCGTTTTCAGTTGACAGAAACTCTAACTAGTCGCCCGATGGCGAGTTTGTGATAGGTCTCCGCGTGCATTTTTGTCTGGTATGCAGCATTCTTCCATTCCATTGCTAGCGTACAATCATCATCTTTTTTTACGACTAGTACCAAGTATGTGTGTGGGCGTATCGATGATAACATTCTTCGGATGGTTGTGAACATTATTTATTGATGCTCTATCTCCAGGAACTCTGCTATCTGCGATTGTTAAGGCATCTATTTCCCTCTTAAAGCTGTTACGGATGACTCTCGTATAGACGGTTTTGGTGTGGTGATGTGGTGTTGTTCTTCGATCCCGTAGTACCGTCCGAATACGGGCTCCATTGCTACTTGACTATTAAAATCTTGAAGTATGATTTTCATATTTTACCTATGCCAGGTTCCAAGTGTTGATTCCACTGTCTCGTTGAAGGTATCTCTACGATTCTAAGGTCTCGTTTGTGTGAACGTTTATGAAGCTTTTATTGCGGAATTTTCCTCGAAAGCACGCTTTGAACACATGGTTTACTGAACGATCACTCTAATCTATGTATATGGGGTAGAACTCCTTTTCCAGAAAATCCGTCCGTGCCCATCGAATCTTTTGTAACGTCGTAGCATCAACCTTGCGTTTGGGCAGATAGCTGCTTGGTAGCTTCCACTCTGTACTGGGAGCTAAGCTTTGCCAATTTCTTTTTCCGATAAATTAAAGGTGATAAATATTTCTTTCAAACTTAGTTTTGGTACTGTTTCTAATTGATTTTGTTTCAATTAGTGTAGGCGAAAGATTTTATTGGTAAACCTGATAGCATCTCGCATGATTTCACGTGAAAGCGTTGTCTAATTTTATCAGATAACAAGAGATAGTTACTGATGAATTGACTTGCGGGTCTTCTTGATAAATCCAGCAAGACCATCTGAAGGTACCATGAAACAACAATTTTTTTCAAAACTGAGTGCTACCCTAAAACAGGGAAACCTGTGAATCAAAAACCGTAGGAGTAAATTTCTTCCCCATTGTTCCGGTCCGTCATCAAGTCGAGGGCGCACTCAGAACTGTCTTAATTCCTAAACAAACAAAAATCTGAAGGTAGGTTGGCACTAATGGAACCATTCAAACAAGATTTCTCTATTCTGAATAACTACCTATCGCCCTACGAAGTATAACTTAAACGGAAGCTGCTACCAAAAAGGAAATATTGGGTTTTTGCTTGCCAGCTAGGGATGTACGAGGGTGGTTCCAAAAGTAATGCAGCGCGGTGTAATCGGAATAAAACGCCATGATCCATACTACATACAGCCATACTAAAATGTTTCACTCAGTCTCCTGAACACGCTAGTGTGTTTCGTTCGTTCGTTTGCTTCAGTGAAAAAAATGTCGTCGGCTCGCGTAACGAAACTCGATCAACGGTCATTTATAAAAATTGAAACTCTGGAAGGCCGCACGCCAACAAAAATTATAATGGATTGCGGGAGGGGTATGGTGAGACCACCTTGTGGTGGAAGATGACCCACGTTCGGGAGGACCAAGCACGTCCACGGACCTCACCATGGCGGCAATTATCGACAAGGATGGACGCTTAACATTAGAAGAGATAGCACAGGAAGTTAAGCTGTCGTTTTTTTTCACGTAAAAAGTCACTTCCACAAATTCGTAAATTACAAACGTTGTTGGAAGTGGGTATCATGATTTTTAACGATGATACGCGACAGTATCTTTATGCTTCTGTTGCGTCTGCGGCGAATATCGTTGGGAAACTTTGCCACATGCTGCTTACTCTCCCGATGCGACCCCTCCGGAATACGACTTCTTCCAGACGCTCAAGGAATCGATGTGGGAGTCCGTTTCACAGATCTGAGTCTAATAAGCTCAAACGGTATTCGGCGGATTCCCGAACGCTGACGCCGTGTAATCGACAGCCAGAGAGATTATATAGAACGGTTGTTAATAAATTTTGGTATTCATGTAAAAAAACAATGCTTAAACCATGTGCATTAGTTTTCAAACCACTCTGGTACTTGTGATGTAGATGGAAACTGTCAAAATTCGTCTATTACCGGTGGCTGTTGCAGCAGCAGTACATGCGAGCAGGGTTCCGATAGTGATTTCCGCGTTTGCTGAATAAAAACGATGTCCAAATAGATTTTACATCCGGTAAAGTTGATATTATACCAGTTCTTTTAAAGATAATTTGAAAGCAGGATATGTAAATTCATGATATAGCACGAACGTCGTTAAAAAGGGAGTAGGAACACCTTGAGCGGCAATTTTGCGAAGAGTTCCCCTAGCGTCTTGGCTGTAAGAAGCACTGCCAGCTTCCTATTAGGCAACTATTCAATTGTACGCTGGCACTGGGTGGATATCCCCTTTAACTGCAAGCTGGTCAATGTGATTCTCTTAGGTCTTAGATATTTCCAGGAGAATGGCTTTTTTTACACTTAAGGCAGCTGTGTATGATCGAACATTTCTAAGCAATGTGCCGCAAGTTTTGGCAACCAAAACACTGAAAACCAATGCTTTTCTTCCCGTCAGGAATAATCTTCTGGTGAAGCAAATTAGCAACCAAATGCTTTTCCAATTAACATATAATAAAATAGAATCCCAAAGAATATACTGAGGGTCCGTTTCCTTGTGAATTCCTGTAATGAGGGACTCAAGCGGCTCAATCTGTTGTCTCTGACAAGAAAAAATATTTTGGTTTTCAATGGCCCTTATAATAATAACTGTTATCTGCTTTTGGATTTTTCACTGACGCCGTAAGGATCTTCTCTTTGAGGTCTTTTAGGAACGTTTACTTATTAGGGAACGATTACAGAAGTTCTTCATTTGGTGGTTTCGTAGAATCCCAAGGAAGAGATTTGCTTTTTGAATTGGCATTCACATTCTTGATATGGACCATTTCTTTTTTTTCTTTTAAATACATTGAATCGTTCCCTTCTCTGCCCATTTTTTCGCAAATTTCATGTTGACTCTGTCGACAGGCGGTGTTTGAGTTGGTGAATCTGGCTTAGATTTAGATTATTTAAGTGCAGGTAGTTGGTCGGTGATACTTGGTGTTTTGAGGTTGTTTGTTAGCTAGTGCTTAAACGGAAGAACCAGATTGAGAAGAGTTTCAACACGAAAAGCAGTATTCGTAAATTTCAACAAATAATTTTAACCATGAAAGAAGGCTCTTCATAATTTGCTTCTTTTGCTTGAAGTTTGAATTCCGGTTATTTCACTATATTTCTTAATTCACTGACTAATTTGATCAGCTCAGCAATTTCCTGCTACTTCATTGTAATTTTCGCTCAGTTGATCGGATTACCGAACCTCCTCTAAATTGCCATCCTACTGTAGGGGGCAGAATATGGCACAAAAGCACTTACGTCAGGTAAACTCTTCACTAGTAGGGGCATGCATTATGGTAATAGACTAAATATACCCAGCTCGCAGCTTATGTTGTATATACTCTGGGTTTCAGGCGACGTTAGGCTGAAAACGCAACAGATGAGCTGGTCAGAGACGAAGTCAGAAAAGGTTTATGGCTATGCCGCTAAGCAACGAAAAGGGACGTTTGAGGGAAATACACTGGGTGAACTTATTAGAAATGGAATAGTCCCACTGCAAGCACTCGCAGGTTATTAAAGCCTCACCAACGGACTAAATTATCACCTGGGAAAGCTAGGAATACCTACGGACATTGTCTACAAATACTTTGAGGGAAGTGATTAAGTAGGTTAAGGCATTTAATACTTAATACCAATTCATCAGCATCAACCACGCAAAAGCCGGTATCCGGTCTAGACCAGCCTTAACAAGGAACTCCAGACACTCTGGCTTTGCGCCAAGGTGCACCAATTCGATATCCCTGAAAGCTGTCTGGTATCCTGGCCTACGCCATTGTTTCATCTCAGGAAGGATCTGCCACGTTTTCTTTTTGTATCATATATATTGCCCTTATAGACTTTCCAGGCTGGATCATCCTCACCCATACAGATTTAGTGAACCGATTCTATTGAGCCGGATTTTATACAAAACCCGCGCGTCCTGGTATCGGTTATAAATTTCGTCGTTATATAGCCTACCGAACCGTCAAGCCTCATATAAGGAGTAAAAAATTCATCTGCTCTCGAACGCGGCCAAGAGTTGGCAATTTTTCTTGCTAAGAACCCAAGTCTCCGAGGAATACATAAGGACTGGCAAGATTATTATCTTGTATAGTTAGAGCTTTGGCCCTATGAGACAATTTTAGCGAAATAGTGTTTATAAACTGAATTAGGCTCTACTGGCTGCTAGAAACCATGCGCGAATTTCATAGTCGTAGTTGCTACCAGATTGAAAAGCGTGAATAGTAAAAAACTCCTGTCCATTATAGGCGTGATCGACATACTATGGCGTGAAAAAAAGTTGCAATTTTAACGATTATTACTATTATTATTTGACTTCGACTGCGATGAAAGTATTTTATTTACTTCTTTCTTAGAAGAAATCAATCACCACAAATAATTACTAACGTAGTGCATGACACGGGAAAATTTGCAGCAAGTTTTACTATTATTAATTGAATTATATTTTATAAAAAAACTTGTTCTTTCTTATAAATTTACTCGAATTATCGTAGAATGTTATTATCATAATATAGTGGATAGTCTGGCATATTGAATGCCTCACTAGCTACTAACTATTGAACAGTCATTCTAGAACTTGCTTGCTCAACCTAATAAACTGGAAAAGAATTTTGAAGTAAAACCAGCTTTCGGTTTCAAAAAAAGCCTTTATTAATAGAAGCATCAGGCTTCCGGTTTGCTACTTGTTTTTAAGTTGATTTACGTTTTCAAGTAACAGAATTAGTCACTTTTTGGAAGAGAGAATAGCATCCTCTCACGACGGATTTAATAACATTGTACAATAGCTCTTTGGAAACGGTGGTAATATGAACTCCAAATTGAATCTTGATTCGACGCAGTCTCTTTACCTATTTTTTACTTTGGTAATATTATATTATAAATCATAATCGAAAGATACATTAATTTATCCTACTGAAAGTAGCTAAAGCGAAAACCAGCTTGGAAATTTAATCCAGTTCCATGCATGGAAAGCTACTCGTATTACTAAAAACGTAGATCACACATACTCGAACCTCGATGTTCTCGATTCATTAAGAGAAAGTGATCGATTTAGTAAAGAAAGCAGGAAAGCCCAGTAAAAAGTGCATTATTTTGCAAGTCAGTTCATCTTTCTCACTTCTGTGGTTTTTTAATCAATTTCGAAATTGCTCGTTACTTCGCGAATCAACAACAAATTGAACACCCGTTGAGTCCGAGAAAGAACACATTAAGAATTTTTTTGCAATATTTTAACGAATGAGCTTGTTAGGGAGCTAAAAACTTCAATTATTTTGCGTTAAAATCACTTTATTATTGTTACCGATATCCCGTTCCCTTGGCCGATGAAAGTTCGGAGTGAAATACTAAATGGTGATGGTATTTTCGCAGAAAATTTAACCAGAGCTTTATTAGAACTTGTACTAAGATACTGTACTCTATTGAATATTTTAGAGAACCATTTGATCGTAATTTGCGAAAATGAATTGCGTTTACAGCATCCGGAGCAAAATCGGAATTTTTTTAGATTAATGCAAGAAGATGATAAATTTGTTGGGAAGTTTGTTAAGGTTATAGAGTCATCAATTGAAGAATTCAACGTTGAAAGTTCAGATAAATTTCTTTGTGCTGAATCTTTTTTGCCATGGAAGACCGTTATTATGAGCAAACGTGTTGGCTTGGCGGAATGTCAGAATAAGCAAACTTGTATCTCTTTATAGAGTTATATAGTATATTGCTATTGTGCAAATTAAGAGTTATCATGTGTAATATTGCTTTGTAGAATTGGTTCCCTTCGATATAAACAAACAACATGAAAAATTTATGGACCTTTAAGGTTTTTCTACATACTTCTTTCTGATTTTCCAAATTGAGGTTTCTGATTTCTATTTAGGGTTAACAAAAAATACATTGGTTTATCGAGAGATATTGGCTATGCACTACAAATTATCTAAATATGTAGCTTAATCTAACTTATGTCAACAATAATGCAATAATAAATGTACTTTTATATGTAATATACATAAAAATGTACATGGATATGTCTTACCACCAGTTTTCTTCCATTTTCATTAAATTCGCTGATTCGATTCATCATTAGTCCTGTGAAATGCTATTACTTACCTTTCTTTACCTCAGTCGTCCTACTGCATTCATTCCCCTTCTTACTTCTTCCTCCCAGTTGGCCTTTCAAATAGGTATCATATTAAACGTGTACCACATAAAAAAATTGAACATCTCAATGGAATCTGGAACTCTAACTTTAGAAGACGAAACTTTTACTTTTCTTCTCATTCTTTATCCTGGCACTACAGGCCAGTTTTAGTTGGTGTTACCAAGATTTTCAGATTCTCAATTCGGTTGCCGGCCTATACCCATCCTTTTTTTTCAAGGGAATTCCCGTTTCATCCATGCTTTTCGCGAGTTTCCCCTGCTACGATTTTTGGATCCAAAAAAAGATGAGGCTTCTTGTTCATACTAAAAGTAGTAACTTTTTGCACCTACTATAATTCGCAGTCTGCCATGCTTCTTAAACGGTGCAAATATCCCCGTATTAATCTGGTCCACTTCTAGCTTTCCTGGCATAGGAGAGACTTAATGAGCGTCCTCTATATCGTCAGTTTAGCCTTCTTATGTTAGTTTCTACTTTTTAATATGCCTTACTCGCCGTTTGATACCCTTCACCTGATTGCAATTACTGTGCGAAGGCTAGGTGCATAAAACGATACATCTCTTAAAAATTCTGTTCGTATCATTTTTTGTCTCCTTTTCTATCATAGTTGTGGTTTTTTAGTCAACAACTATTAAGCCGATTGTTCTCGAGGTCTTAGTATGCACCAGAATAGGAACTTTGCTTGGAAAAGCCACTTCTCGCTCAGATCATACGATGTTTTCCGACACATGTTACATGTTTTAAAAGCTTTCGATTCTTCTGTCCAGATGCAATCGAGGCCTCATAGAGTGTTGCTCACTTTTCTTATTTTTCCCACCTTTGATGAAATTTCATCAATAGCTCCGCCTCTCGTTGCTTTGTTAGACCAACAACCTGCAATGGATTTATCCGAAGTGGCTCTTACCAGGAAACGTTTCTGAAATTTATGGGGGGGGGGGCGAATTTCTAAATGATTTGCTTTAGGCACCCGGTTGACTTCCTTAGTTACGCTTCTCATCTCGGAAGCTTTACCTGTTAATTGTGGCAAAGTGTCTAGATAAGCCTCGCATCCACTGTCATAAATGTTGAGCCTTTACTCAGTATAAACCAGTACTACTGTTCTACTCACAGTAAAGCTCTGAATGTGGTTCTCAGATCAATTGTGTTCCGAAAACTACTGTTTGATTTTGCTTAAATGGCAAGGAATAATAATCGTTGGCGCAACAATCCATATTGAATCAGGGCCCTGGAGTGTGTTAGAGCACTTCAATCGAAACCGTAGTATGTACTGTAGTGTACCATACACTACAGTACACTGTAGGAGGCTATGTGGTCAGCATATGATATAAGAATGAGTAGCGTTTGTATCTCTTTGTTGGGTTTCACTTTCTCACGTATTTTTTTGCCGTATCACTTTTTTATGGATGGCGCTGGAAATCATAGAAAGACGCTGATGCGCTGATGCAATTACTAAAACTGCTCAACATTTATGATACTGAGCAATCTCCTCTTTTACTCTACCGACCTAGGGCAAGCGACATAATTTTCTGCAGAATCTTCGATGTAGCGGTGAATTCAAGACACTCGGAAAACTAAAGAGTCCACACCCAAATGAGGGGAGCGTAGGTTTAAGGTGGTTTCAAGTACCGCCTGCCATGTCTGCATAAATTAAAATGGTCCCTTTTGGCGACAGGTACCATTTTTCTTATGCAACATTTTAATTTTAATATTTCCACGATCGCTTCAAGTCAAGATAGCATCCTAAGTAATGTGAGCTTTTGAAATCATTGGGCTCCGATTCCCTCTTTTTAGTCTTCACCAATCTGACTTACACAGCTGTATCCTCACGAACGCATATTTTGCTGAGCAGCTAGGCCATTAGCAAAAAAATTACAGAGGATTCGTCGTCCTCTTTATGAAGATAATTCTGACGATCACAAAAAGATGGAGGGAAGATTTGAGAGGATATCGCAATGGAGAGTGTTTTGCGTCCTAGATACTATATGCATGGACCATCATATTTTTTTAAGATTTTTCGGTTGGGTAGTGTCTGAGAACGAGTCCTTTAAATAATTGGCCCTTTTCGAATACTCCCACTAATACATAGTTACTTTGAAAGTGCCAATCGAGGCCTTTCATTTGATACCTCAGATGGTTACATTCGGTGAAAAAAATGTACGTCCCTCTTTTATGTGTATGGGGACCCACCCTTAAGTTCAACCTGGAAGAATATAATTCACTGCATGTGTGGTGGTTCACAGTTCCAATCTTTCCACGATATTCCATGGCAATAGGTCTAACCTTTTCTGAGAAAAGTGTATGTGACAGACAGATAGACAGTAAATGGACTTTTCTTTTCAGCAAAACCTTAAAAATTGACAAATTAAAGAAGCGTTCACAGCTGGATGATTTCGATGCAGTGTCTTCTAACGTTTTCGAATTTAAATTCCATCCAACCGAAATTTTGCTATATCGTAAATACGTAAAAGGCGACTGAAAGAGATTAATTGCTATCTCACAAACAAGACAAAGTTCGAATTTTTACTGCTATCGGCAACAGCTCTCGAAAACGGCTAATAATTGGTTGCTCAAATATGTGCACGATTCTCGATAACGGTATCAGGGGTCCTCAGAATGATCGCTTTCTTCAACTCGAGCAAGAATTCCAACGATATGAGCTAAACATCCTGGACCGCTGTGAAGTAAGATGGTGGGAATCTGGAGATTACTCCTCTCCCTCTTGCGGCATCTATGGCATTGCGATTTTGTACTCTGGGAAGCCAAGTAGTAGCAGCCGCGAATTCAGTGTGGGAAAGTTACGGACGGCTATCGCAAGGCGCGCTCTCTTCGCCTGGCAGCGCGTTTCTGACAAGCTGCTGATTGCAAGATTCCGGTACAGGTTAAGGAGCATGGCAATTGTACAGTTCCTCCATAGAGTCAGTCCATAGTCAGTTGGATTTCAACTGACGAACATCCTACAGGCAATTAGATTGTTTGCGATCGGTAATAAATTTAGGCGTTGTCTTCTAGATGTGAGTAACAAGAGAACCACTGACATCGGTCGCGCGAAGGGGATGATCAGCTAATGGCTGTTTACTTTCGCTTGCTTGTTGCGTCTGGCGCCTTCCGCAGGGCTGAAGAGCTGCAACCCCCCGAAATTCGACATCTACTACTTGTATCATCCAACTTTCGCTCGAAAATAGCTGAGCCACCTTAGCTGATCATGTGGCAGATACCTTTAATATCCCGCCTGAGGAAACTGATGAGCCCTTAAAAATGCTCTTTCCAAGATCTGGCTGTATGCAAAATCATATAATGGGATCGATTAACCGAAGAAGTTAAAAGCTCTATTGATCGCCACGAATGATAGCGAGCGAAAAAGACAAAAAATCATTTTGGAACAGTGCGCGGAGTTTAGGTCCCCACTTCACCTGCTCTTCATTGATTTCGAAAAAGCTTTCAACAGTGTGAAAAGGGAGTGTATCTGGAGTGTTCTAAGTAGGAGGGGTATTCCAGAGAACAACGACATATTATAGCGCAAAATGTTATATGCTGCACCGAAGTGAAATCTCGGAGAACTTTGAGGCTGACTACGCCACTGTTGCATCTTGTCATCGATATTATTTCGTCTTATTATCGGTGAGGTCTTGTCCAGAGGACGACGTGGGACAACTCATGGACCCTGGTTTCTTTCCTCAAATACCTCAACTACACTAATGACATCTGTATGCTCATTCACTGAGTCATTGCCACTGCCCAATTCGGAAAAAGAGGGAAGTAGGGTCTGACTTCAGATAAACACCAACAAAATCAAATCAGTCTGACAGCCCAACACACTCTTCGTGAACGTTAACGATAACGTAAGTACATCCGAAATCGCAACCGGTTTCTGATTGTGTGTTTTAGTTCCCATTCGAAATTACCTCACCTTAATGTATTTATCTACCTCCATTTAATAATTTTTTCCACTTGTATTTGGTCAGGTCCCAACACTACATTATTGCAAATAGCATTACGGTAGAAGATAAGTTACAAACGTTTGACGTCTGTTTAGAAAAAAAAGCAAACTTAATTTTTGTGTTTTCTATGTTATTAATTTTTCAGATTATTGCTTCTTGAACCCTCCAAATTATTTGCCTCTCTTATTCACACACTTTTCCCAATTATTTTTCCATTTCCCGGATCAATATTATTAAAATAGCTTTAAAGGTCGATTGTCCTGCATTGCATTGATATCACCAAAAACCTAAAAACACCCAGCATACTTCCTGTACTGATTTCAACTTAGAGAACGTGAAGAAATCAAACTCAACTCTGCTAAAGAAGGACACATTTTTAGCTAAAGTGAGTAAGTTCAGCAGGAGTTAAAAGGAAGTGGAAGCATAATCCTCGAATCAGAGAATTCACCTCTAGCAATTCATATGTGTATCTCAAAGCAAAGAGGACGAGTTGAGGTAATAAACAAAAAAAGATGAAGTAAGTATACAAATGAACTAAGGGGAATTAGTAATAAAATACTCCTCAGAATTAAAAGAGAAATAAAAATTAGATTATATTAAAAATAATAACAAAACCAACGAAATGAAAATAAAACAAAAAACCAAATAAAATAAAAAGGAGGAAGGGTAGTATAAGAACGAAAATAATCAAGAGTGGAATACTTGGGTAACCAGGTAGGACTGCGTTATATAATTTGCTGAGAAGCTCGTCCGGATTTATGTGTAATTGCTTTCTTCATGTAAAATAAGGGTTCGTTTGAAATCGATTCAATATATGTTTGCCTTTATGTCGTGCCCAATTCGCCTATCGTCACGAAATTTGGTGATTAAAATGATTTAGTTCAATTTATAGAGTTTATGGTATATAATGTTAAATTAACAAATATTTTTCTTTGTTTTTGCAGGTGGTCCATTTTTTGGGTGAGTTGATAGTCAGTTTTCCTGTTTTTCCATTTCGGCTGCAATCCAGGAAAACAGGCAAATGGAATTATAGCACAGTGACAATTATAATGGCATAAACAAAAGCAAAGTGCACAGCGTAGAATACATGATCATCAAATGATGAAGTTCTATCCTCGTTATACGAAGTAACTTAGTCTTAATTTTAGCAGCGATAGTATTGACAGAATGAACTAATAATTTTCCCCTAAATGCATTTCGTTCATATCTGTCTGGTTAATGCGAGAGACCAACTAATCTGAATACATCACGATAATAAATTATTGGACCGGAACTCCTAAATTCTAAAAATTGAAAATAAATTCCCAAGCGTTATTGTAAGAATTTTATCATATGTGGATTTCTTGGTAGAATAAAAAGTAACATTAAATCACTGCTACGAGACAGGCTTGATACTATGGAGACCTTAGCGTCATGTATTAAACCCAAGATTTGCTGTCCAGTTAATGGAAATTGAATGATGCGTTCTACTGACTGTCTAGCTTCTTCTTCATTTTGTACTTTATATGTGGTCACCAGTTGGGATACTTTACCTTGTTCAGTCCACTCTTGTCAACCACCGCTGCATAACTACACTCTATTCAGAAATTTGGCGAATAGTTGTTCCGTACACTACTGTGTATATCTCCACAAAAGTGTCCATTTGTAAGCGTTTTTAGGTCGGATTGCTATTTGTTCGGGAATTTATGTGTGATCCTTAATAATTTTGCCTAGAGCGAGAGTATTTTGAAAGCAAGCAAGGTCTAGCAGCAAAACCAAGTGTCACACCTTCCACTCCAACCTATAGTTTAGAGTTTCCTGTCGCCGATGAACCTCGTTCAGACTCAACTCCCCATTTTCCATCTGAGTCTTCAGCATGCTACTCCAAGAATAACATAATCCCCATCCTTTGACCGCATTCTACAATTCTTAAATTAGAGCACAAATAATGCTGACTTCGTGAAGTGAATTTACCCAGTGATTTCTGAGATTTTCTTCAGGGCTCCATCTGTCCTCTTGCGGATGGAATACCTTTCTAGGTATCAGAGCATCGTCCATGCTATCTCATTGAAGCTTCCGCACCGTAATGATCCTGAATACCATGAATCGCTCCAACAGCTGGAAACTCTCCCCTTGAAAATATTCAGCAATTTCTCGGAAGTTTGCAAAAGGGTCACTGTTTCACGACCATTACATAACACATATTTTATTATTAATTTATGTTATCGAGGCTTTGTGCTAATGTGTATGCAGCTGTCTTTTGAAATCGGTTCGAGCAAGTAAATGACCCTAGTTCCGAGCTAGATGCAGCGTTTGACTTTGTCGGGTTCGATGCAATTTTTTGTCGGTTGCATGCCAAGGTCTATGTTTGTATTCGTTAATTCTAATATTTTATCTAACAAGCAACATTTTTAAGGTGCTGGGTAAAACAGAATCTTATTAAAATTAGTTTAATGTCTGTCTATCTATCTGTGCACCTGTCAGTGTGCCTGTCACATGCATATTAATCAAAAATAGTCATATGTTGGCGTTATAAACCCCTGCATAATGTAGTTGTTGGCATCGTTTATTGTTTGTTTTAATGGGGAGGATTTGTTCTTTGAATGTAGCCATGTGGGGTATCCAATGAAAGGATTGAACTAATCATTTATCCCCAAAATTATGAAAAGGTCCTGAAAGTGGCTATATAGGAGTTGCAAATTTGATTCCGAGTTTTCCAAACCATTTCAGAATTTTTCAAACTAACTTCACAACTTCCAAATTACCTTGAGACTCTCAATTTCGGAATTTCGGAATTTTCCATTTCGAATTGAAACTTTTCCGTTTGCAATTCAGATTTTTTTCAATATTTGAATATCCGGTTTTATACCAACTTTTTACCACTGGATAAGGATGGAGCTGAGATAATTTGAAAAAAAATCTAGTCAGCTCATCACTTTTCTATCATTGGAGAAGTCTTAAGTTAGTTTGCAAAGTCCTGACATAAGTTTCGAAAATTTTGAATTGATTTGAAAAATTCTAAATTTGACTTGTGAAACCTATATACGACGTTCAGCTCAAATAAAGTTAATAATAGAATATAAATTATAGTATAGAGGCTGATGTGCTGATTATATATATATTCATCCTGCTATTCAGAAATGGGACCGTCATGCATCCAATTATTCCTACCTAAGAAATATGCAAAACTTTTCATACCCAAAGAACCGAACTTCCGCTTTCCAATTTATTCTTGTTTGTATTCGAATTTTTGTTTTATTTTCAATAATGTTTTATTTTCAAACATTCATTCAGTCTTCTGACGAAATATACTGCTGTTAAAAACCGTGCAAAAATGTGCAAGATTTACATTACTATTATTATTATTGTCCATTGGCGAATAGGAGAAGAGCGAGTCTGTTCCCTTACTTTAGCCCGATATTTGCCGCAAACACAATTGTTAAATAGACATTGATTCTGAGCTCATTCAATGTTCTTAACACTTTTCTATAAATTGTTTGACCGTAAATAGTTGACTAATTATAATTCTTTCAGTACCAAAATGACATTAGTATCCACAAATTGTCTTATCGTCATACAATATGTATTGTCCGCATGGCATTATCAATGACTTTTCTCGTTGCTTTAATATTTTGATTCCAAGTTTCAAATGACACTAGGTGCGGGACTTCTCAGGCAATTCGGTTAAAGCGGACTTGATTCTTCTCTCAGTTTAGGTCTCTACTGTTCCTCTCTCATCTTACTTTGAATAAACTCCATCAGTCTTTCAAATTTGACCCCGATTCGAGGGATACTGAACAAAATGGGGGACGCCTTTTAGTGGCGAGAATGCGGTCTATCTGGGTGAAAGTAATCTCATCTAGGTACACTCGTGTTCCTTGATGAATGAGTTTATCTGGTAAAAATGCCAACTTGTTACACAAATTTCTGCTATTTGTACTAATGACTGTTTCTCGATGCATCATTATTCCCAACTTTAATGTTAAATCTTCAAGAAATATTTTTACCCCAATGGAAGGCAATGGATGTAATACCAAATTTCCAAAGAAAGAGTTATTTGATTTAACATCTTTTTATTTAGTCAGGGCATGCATAACTATACGGTTTGCTTTGATGCGAATTAGTTGAGTCGAAATCCTTATTGACGATTTTCTGATCTTTTCTGATCACTTTCCACTTCTCCTTTATCGAAGGAGTTGGGATCCGGTAGCGCTTATCATGAGTTATTCCAGGTATGCATTTAATTTTTTTACCATAACGGGTGGCGAATATTGTTAGGAGGAGTGATTTTATTAACAATATCTCTCTCTGGTACTGGATGACGGATTCCAATCGACTCAGTTGTGAATGATTATCTGAGTCAAATCTGTTTAATAATCACGGGCGAGTGCAATGCTGATCACACTGCCTCCTACAGCGTACCGTATTTCTATAGTGCGTCGTTACGGTCTTGAGTGAAGTGCTATAACACAACAATATAAACATAATAGATTGTCGCCCAAAACATTATTATTATTTTCCGAGTTGTCACAACCTCGGTAAAATCCGGATTTTACCTAATACTAGTACTAAGTACGATCATTGAGGCTCGGATGATCCTACCTACTTAAAAATGTGTAGGGACTCTGGCGGCGGTGGCCGATGATAGGTTAATGGGACAATCTATGGCTCATATGAAATGGTGTATCTCGCCGCGGTTTCAACCAGACAGTGTCAGAGTCCCAGAGTACAATACCTATAGCTGACAATATTATGTAAACTACAATCACCCTCGCAAAACCCAAGATTTCTTTGATTTCCCGAGCCAGTGGCTCATAGTCCATCTTCTTCTCCATTTATTTCCGCTATTATGATGGATAGCAGCATCAATAATATACGCGGATCGACCCATCTTGACAACCAATAGCACGTCAGGCTTGCTGTGTGATTAGAACTTGCCGGACCCAATACATGCTGTAAGCAGAACTATCGAGTAGTGTCTGCGAGTCATATCGGTAAACTGGACATGTTCCCGTAATCAGGCTATACGAGGTTTTGATTCGACCATTCACCATTATCCTTGTTCATGTATTGCACCGGCGCTTTCACAATGTAACCAAATGAGATAATGCACTGTCTCTAACACTAAACTACTCATTCCGCAATGGACATCCTCCACTCATTCTCTCATTCGTTTCATAAGCTCAGGTGGCGGCCACGCCATCCTAAATGGCACACATAAATCCGTTCGTCTCAACAAAGAGCTCTTCCGCACACAGCTACCTGTTCGAAAAATTCAAATCGACAAATGGCTGCCAAAACTACGTTGCCTTCGACTTCCATTCATTGATCTCCTCTTGGTCTAACTTCACCCCACTTAGAGGATTGAAAGCTCGAGCCTTCAAGTGGAGTTAGCCCGCAATCTGCCTTATAAACAGCCGCATGCAAAAAATTCGCCTGTTCTTTGCTATAAAAACAAGCGCGCAGGGGTGGTAATGTTGTGATTCTATGTCAATCACGCTTCTGCCTTCGATATCAAGGGGCAGGTTTATCCACTTCAGCGCAAAATTTGGATGATGCATTCGGAATTTGGACATATTAGTCTGCCGCGGACGTTTCCAGATCAGGTGTGTGTTAGTTGTGAAAACACGCCCTCTTGTATCGTTCAGTGCCTATGAAAGAGGGTTCAGTACCATAAAGAACGAAAGAGAACCCAATGAATATCCCTGGCAAATGCAGATGCAGATGGGCGATGAGTGCACCGAAAACTGTACTATCTGAACGCTCTTTTAAAATTCGTTGAATGATCTAAAAAAATTCCGCTGGTTCGTCGCGTACGTGACATTCTGAATACGTCTGGAATGACTTTCACATACGACAGAAAGGTTTTGCTTTAGTGTGTCCAGAATTTCTACTACTTTTTTACCCATCTGCTAGCACTGCCAGTGCTGGTTTGAATTAGCCTAAGAATATTGTATCGCAATGATTCACGTCGACGTTCTTGATGAATTTTCCGCGAAAGCGAATCTTCTCACAGGGCAATCTGACAGCCACAACTGCACCACAAAACACAAGTGATTGTAGATTGAGGAGCGACATATTAGCATACGATCGGGGTGCAATGTTATCATTGATTTGAGGTAGAATTCTCGGGGTGCTTGAGATGCATAGAACCTGGGAATACCTGGTCTATGCAAAGAATCTATTTCTGAAAATTCGATACCTGCTCTTTTTAACTCGTCTCGCACCTCAGCGAAGACTTCAGCTGGACGGTGAAGAAGAGTGTTTCGGTGAATATTGAAACAGTTGAATGCAGAGCTGCGTGGTGTCTTTAAAATCGCCGCCTGTGCCCCATCGACTTTCGGTCAACAGTTTCCGCGATGACCTCGAGTCAAAAATGCATCCTGATGACGGCTGTAATTGTGTCGCTCGGAGTGATAGAGCGGTATTGGTTTGCAACTCCCTAATCAGTTACGCGCACGTATTGCAAGGAGCACTTGATGAATTTTTTATGCAACAAACGGTGGTGAGGTGTTATACCTGCGCTTATCGTTAGTCGACCTTATCCGCTACCTTCGCGAACAGCTGAAGTGGTCGTCACAGATTGTGCCGGAACAGCTCCAATAGGCGGAACCATGCACCTGGTCATCTTCGCGCCTATACGTCGGCGGTTTCGACGCCGCGCTGTCCATTACGGGATCCCGATCTAGCCACCAAATCAGAAGACTCCCACCCGTTATTCGTCCCAGACATCAAATTTCTCCTTGTTGTTATTCAATGGATTTGCATATACGTAACTGCCAGGTATGGTGATTGATTCCTCAGTGAGTAATCTTCAAAACTGCCTCACCTACTCCCTGAGGCACTGCGATGGCGGACAGGCTTCCATTCCTTTCAAAATCGGGTTTGGGCCCCGATGATACCCCTGGGACACTGCGATGGTTGGCAGATTGTCTAGACTTTAAGATCAAACCTTCTTCGAGCAAATCAAAGCAGCCGCGGACAGGGCTGCAGCAGGAGTCGCGGCCTTGAGTCGGCTAATGGCGAATGTGGGCGGCCCTATATCAACTAGGAGACGTCTCCTCATAGGAGCAACGCAGTCCTCCTTGCCAAGGAGCGCAAAGCTATCTACCGCCGTAAGGGCGAAAACTTAAGACAAGTGGTTGCCCGTGAAGAACGTCAACGTACCCTTAACGAGTGGCAACTTTCTTGGCAAAATGAGCCAAGAGGCAAATGGACTGTGCGGCTCATCGACAAATTCCACCCATGGTTGAACAGAAAGCACGGTGAGATTGATTACTTCCTTACCCAACTTCTGAGTGGGCATGGAGGTTTTCAGTCTTACCTGCACAGGGTTGGGAAGGCGCGATCTCCTGATTGTGTGTTCTGCAAAGAGTGGCGGATGACGCTGAACACACCTTTTTCTCTTGCGAGAGGTGGCACGGCCTCCGCCAGCAGCTTTATACAGACACAGGGGTGCTCTCTCCAGACAACATTGTCAGAGAGATGCTGAAGAGCGCTGACAGCTGGAATCGTATTGCGCATTATGTTCGGGCTCTTCTTACTACGAAGAAGATTGAACTCGACCGGCAAGGGGTTCCCTGAACTAACAACTCCCTTCCTCCCCTCCCCTCCCGTTAGTGAAAGGAATTTCCTGACTTGAAGGCTCCCAAAGCCGGGAGAGCGGGAGGGCTAGCCCGAAGTAATGTGTCGAACGGTTACAGACTAGTTCTCTGATGACAGTGAGGTGTTTAGTTGGTAGTCCGCCAACGTGCTGTTGCGGGAGTCCAACACTGTGCATAAACGCATTCACCTACCCTACTCCCAAACCTTATATTGTTTTTGCGGCATCAAAAATATTTTCCCAGCTTTGAGTTTCTAAGCCTATTTCGACGCAAATCCCCTAGGGGCATTATATTACGAGAATCTATCCTTGAATGATAATCGGCCTTCATCGTTTTCCCAGTTTTTAATTTGCCTTGCCCTTCTATCTGTATCTGGACAATTATTAAAGACTCACTTCTCGATAAGTTTCATTTTTCTAATCAGGTATTTTTGATTCCCCTAGTGAAATTGAAATGCGCATGAGATCAACTCTAAAGTCCATGTTTTCTAGTAGTTTCTCACATTTGAAAATTATGTACAGTTTCATGTCGATAATCTCATTGCCTACTTATTACCATATTCATGAATTCAATATTTCCTTGATGAGTCCATGGCTACTAATAGTTTTTTCATGACCTACACGAATAAACTGATGTCCGGGCGGAGATAGGGCTTGCCATCTCCTTCACCTTACAACACCAGTTCCTTCGTATCATCAGGCGATGCTTTTCATTACTTGAATTCAAAATTCTTTCATTTGTATGGTAGCATCGGCCATATTTACCACAATTTTCATTGGATATGCGCCGTTTACCCCAAGCACTCACTTATTTTAATAAAGAAATACCTCCAATTTCGTACGCTCGTTTAATAATCGTAATTGAATGGCAATATCGCGATATCCAAACAAACTGGCTACCACCACCTCATTGCTACTACCAGTTCTATTTCATCTTTTAACTGTTATCTAACCTTCATTATTATAAATCTCCATCCAATTAGTAGGTTAAAACCGCATCTATAGCTGAAATTAGCCTCGCCGACGACTCCTCAAGCCATTCCCAGTCGTTTCACCCGACCAGCCACTATTCAGCTCATGTGCGTGGAACATCTAGTTTCCGGAGAGGTCATCCGAACCTGTGTTAAGCTGCTTCACAAAACTGCTTCTAGATGCTGCCTACAAGAATACAAGAAAGATGATGATGAGCCTTATTATTATCACTATTATTATTATCGTCATCAGCAGCGGCATGTTGATCCCCGGAGAACTTGTTCATTTTACGACTGGTGTATGCCGCGCATATGGAATTTTCTTAATGATGTTTGTGAATTAAAGTGTACACGCTTGTTGGCGATATACGCGAAACCTTCTTTAAATTAAGAAAAAAATGTACGAAAGTCGTGGAATCAACGAAGAGATGGTCAACTAAATTTGACTGAGTTAACTAACTGACCTCGCCTCCATCATCGTCATCACATGTTCGAACAGGTACGATATCGAATCACAGGTTCCATGGGGAGATTTCTTCCAAACTAGGAGTGTTACCGGTCAGATTCGAAAGTGTATTCCCCTGTTGGAATAAAGGCTTGTCTTCCTGCCTGTATGCAGTTCTGATTAGGGAATAGTTCGAACTATTGATGTTCACACAGTCCTGCAGTGTTGTAACATATCGGGCCCAAAGTGCATGACACTTATGTTACCTTTGCCGCTTATATTGCATATGTTAGCAGCACCATCAGAACAACACGAACTAATGATGAGATGTCTCTGCCTAAGTTCTGCAGTATGTTGAAGCCTAATTTGCTGCTTCTTACGCAAGAAATTCATTCGATCACCACCCCACATTTAAGTGGGAATGTCGTTCCTAGAATTCATTTCTGCACTTCACCAAATATTGGAGTACTTGATAGACAACACTGCGTTCCACTAGCATCTCAACTCCGCAGACCAGCCATAGAAATTAAATTCCATCTTTAGATGAGCACACGCATTCATTGATGGTATGAGTTCGGTGAACTTTTACTATCTCTTGGACGCTTCTACTCTTGAAGCGGAACCTCCAGCCAAGTCCAATTTCAAACCTTGAACGAAATAGTTGAAAATTTGAAATACAAAAGCAAAGAACAACAATCACATTTTAAACAGGTCTAATCGCTGGATTTTGTGAAATGTGCGATATTTCCAGATTCAACCAGGTTCTAGTTTCTGTTCCCATTGTTGTTTAGAGACTGTCGAAAACATTCCAGTTTATGGGGCATAGGATAGATTAGGTGCAGACCTCAGTGTTAGATAAACAGCCAGACCGTTTCGTCTGCCAGTCTCATACTGGAGAACCAGTGAATTACTATGGTTGGTTTTGTAACCAGTAATCTGCACTTAATTAAGTACCATGGTACCTACGTGGGATGATAAGACGCCTGGGAAGAAATAATTGCTGAACCTCATGTGGGCAACATTTACAGTAATTGAAGCTAACCTAATGGCTAGATAAATCTATTACGCGTAATATGGTAAGGCGTTTATGTAGTAATACGTTACTCCTCGAAAAGTCATGCTTTTCATCCGTGACCTAAGAATATGCTGTTCACCCAGCTAGAGGCTGATGATTTCAAAATATCAGTCACGAAACAAATGCAAGTGCAAATTCAATATTGGATACTATCCTTAATGCAGGCAGTTACTAAAATCTGCGAATAGTTTTCAGATAGGGTGCTGTTTGCTAGTTTCAGAACAAATCGGAGCAAATATAGTGTCATTATAGTGGCGTCGCCTTATGTAACAACGGAGACTTCCAACGGAGAGAAAAACAACCTTTTTGTGAGCTGTTCTATGCAGTCAAATAGAAGCTCAGTATAATCAACATATAGTGATCGGTAAGGGTAAGTTGAGCTCTGAAAGCACTCCCCGGGACAATGTTGAAATTTAAGTAAATGGTGGAAGCTTTATAGATTTCCTCCTCATTTTTGCCATACGTTGTCCAATCAAAGAACTAGCAATGAAATCAATTGAGTTTAAACCAAAAATTATTATGCGCTATTGAAGGAATCGGCTTAGCAAAAAGATGACTAAAATATCCTATCACGGTTCATTGTATTTTCTGGGCTAGCTCTAGTTAATGGAGTCACTTTTAAATCACGTGTCTGAATAGCTCAGTGGTTGGAGCACAAGGCTACCGTACCGAAGGTCGCAGTTCAAATATCATTGGTGGCAGTGGGTTTGTATCACGATGTGACGTCGGATACCAGTTGACTCAGCTGTGAATGATTCTTGCGCCAATGATTATTATTATTATTATTTTAAAATTGCGACTATTTCGGCGCGTCAACGGCGTCTTGTACAATTGAATATAATTTGCTCATGGTTCTTGTGCATAGTGACTCATTCTGGACAGCTGGAAGACTTGTTCAAGCTGAAGATACGCAAATATGCTTCATAACTGCCAGATTGTAATTTAATCTCCTATGTCTTCGCTCGACACTACGCCACCCCATGCTTTCCCTCAGTTCACAGCGTTGCATATTGTTCCCCCCAGAAAAGGCTCGCATAAAACAGGATAAATTTCCCCACCTGTCAAATAAGCATTCTGTGACTAATTTTTTGCTCTCCGGTGTTAGACATCACCCTTGCTAAACATGAATACTCCCTTTTCTCGCGCTAAGTATCACATAAAACTCAACCTGGCATCGAATCGAAAGTTTTTTAGAAATTTCAACCGATCCCGGAGTCTTGGTATTCCCAATACGTCGACAGATCTCCTGTAGGAACTACTATCTGCCCATTCACCAATAATCTCACAAATTGATAAGAGGTACTGTCCCGACGTCAGCCAAGTTTTAGCCTCGTACTGCTGTGGAAGAGCCATTGCTATTATTTATAGCAAGAGCCGCCAACTGGTTATTTTTACCTATTTGTTCATTGCAATTTTGTAGGCGGTGTTCCATGGTTCGTATCTGTCTGTATATTTGTGAGCTAGGTACGAGGTAGCTAACTGGCGCAGAAACAACGGAGCAAAAAAAATGGTCTTTTCACTTACTCTGAATTTAGACATCAACACGAAGTGGGTATAAATCATATTGAACAACACCCAGCAGGTTCGGTTAATCCTCTACTAAAACTCTTTTTGGGGTACTAGAAACTAAGGCTCAGCTGTTTTTCGAAATTAGTATGGTTCACCATCAAATTGAAGGGGCATCAAGACTAATTCAAGTCCTCAAATAAAAGTTTTTTCTCTCCCTCTATGATTGATGCGGCTCAACCAATCATTGAGGTTTTGGATCTGCTTTTACCCTTGAAAGAATAATAATAATCCATATTGGATCAGGGCCTTGAAGTGTGTTAGAGCACTTCATTCAGGACCGTAACAGTACACTACAGAACACTGTAGGAGGCAATGTGGTTAGCATTACGCTCGCCCGAGATTATTACCCTGATTTGACTGAGGTACTCATTCACAGCTGAGTCGACTGGTATCCGACGTCAAATCACGATACAAATCCCACTGCCGCCAGCGAGATTTGAACCGCGACCTTCCGTATGACAGCCTTGTGCTCTAACCACTCAGCTATGCGGACCCTTCAAAGAATGTCACGTCTTGAACATAATTATGGTTTACGGGCGGATATTCTTTTCGTTTCTTCTCCTCTCTTTAGTCACCATTATCCATACTTCAGGTTTTCCAGTATAAATTCAGCCGTAGTTGGTGTTGAAACCACTGCCAAGAATCCTAGGTGTTACCAAAAGCAAAAAACATCGAGATGATTGAATTGGGACTTGAGAATTTAGTAATGGACCCAAGAGTTGTCACGCAAAATATCAGTCACGTTTACTTCTTCACGAACAAGACATCGTATGATTTCGTGCACAAGAAAGAGGACCTTCTATTGCGTCCGCACCGTGAGAACTGCTGAAGAATGGGCTGAAAGTATGAAACAGCTGGCGTCCCCCAAATTTTGTGTGAACAATAAAAACACAGTGTCCAGATAGCTCAGTGGTTAGATCACAAGGTTGTCGTACGGAAGGTCACGGTTCAAATTTCACTGATGGCAGTGGGACTTATGCCATTTGTACCTTGCTTACAACGTATGTGCATATATCATGTAAGACTATCCACTTTAGCAAGATACTGATATTCAGACTTAGATTGCAGTAAATTTGTCCAAAAACCTCAACCTTCACCTATTATAACTTTGCTAGTAATAGTGCGATTTCCACCAAGCTTTATAGTATAGCCTATATTATTGCAAAATTGTATATTTCAAGGGTGAACTTACCTCCTTAACTCCTGAGTAGAGGTTCACGGTTCCGACCTTCTTACAAAATTTTTTATCAATAGAAGTATCCGTTTTTAAGAAAATTACGTGTGATTAACAGACAAACAATAAACCAATTTTAATGAGGTTTTGTTTTACTGGAAGACATAAAAAACACACTTGACCTTGACTTGCAGATAGTCTAGGAAAAGTAGATCTTAGTAGGGTCATATCTAACTTTCTAAGCTGAAGGTGCGAAAACTGGAGATACGATTGGGAAAGATATCATCTACTTCAAAACAATAGTAATCCGAGCATGAAAACTGATTAGGTAAGGCAGTCGCATAAAAAATTGAAGTCTATATCATAGACAACCTCTCCACAGAAAAGTGTAATAATATTGACATCCCGCATATTTACATATAATGTTCCACAATAGTTGACCCAGCAGCCTTGCAAGATAACCGCGAGAACTGGATACTCCTTGAGCCCATCAATTGTATCATAGCAGACTCGCATTTCAGACAAAAGCAACAAGTTACGGGTATTTCAATTATCATTAGAGAGCTCCCAATTTTGTCTCAGTTGCCAAATGTCATATTTTTTTCATATTCCGACCCCTCAGTAAGGGTTCGGTGACGTTCTTCACGGGCAACCAAATCTCTACCTTACTTCATGAAACAAGTAACTTAGAGTTTTATTAGGCTCATTTGTATCCTCTTTTTCCCTGCGTAATAAAACTATTGCCCTCTTGGCTATTTTTCGGCCACGAGCCGATCGAAGATTAGTCAGTTCACTGTTCAACTAAAAGATGAATTTCATTCATTTTGGTTATGTAAGAAGCTCTCTTTGTATGAATACCAGATTTAACTATACCGTCGACTTAGCTGGCCCGCTTGACAGCATGCACTTTTGGCATTGCGCGTTTCCTCCCTAGTCGGACCACAATTACTTCGTGATTCGCTAGAAGATAAACCTCATAAAAGTGTTAAGATATACATATGTACATGCACAGGAGTAACGAAAATTACTTTCAACATTTCCTTTGGCCAGCACCATGTGCAACTACGAAAAAACCTCATAATGAACTACGCTTCTTAGGAATTTCGCTGTCATTACCAATTATAGGCGCCCGAGTGCAGGCTGCCGAAATATACAAATCCCGAGTGATTTTTCAGAAGCTAAGGTCGAATTAGTTTTGTTTTTTCCATTCCAGGTAACAACTACCTCAGTTTCAGGTATTTCGCCCTAGCAACAATGTATTTTCTACAATATGTAAACCATCTACTCCTCTACACAGCAGTTTTGTACGCTTTTACAAAACATTCATATGCTTGACCGGAAAAAGAAACCTGAGCCCAGGGTGAATACCGCCGCCTCTATTTGACTAAAATATTGATCTACATAATTTTTTTAAAGATTCTATTTTGGAAAGTCGCCTTCAATTCTAGCTTTCTTACATCCGTTTTGTTTTTCATTTTAACATTAAACGCAAGTCTTATTGCAAGGTTCTATTCTATTGCGCACTACCAAAACCAGTATTCTAAAAATATAAATGTAGCCAGTCAACATTCCATTTCCTTAACCTCTCACAATTGGATGTAGAACTCAATCGCTACTTCAGCAGACAAGTATCTGCCTGAAAGAAAAATCGAGGAAAATCATTACAAATTAAACAATAACTACCAACTTGGAACAGATTTTTAAACGCTACTTTATTCACTTGAAACGCTTTTCTCCAACTTTCAAGTCAGATGATCATTTAATTATTGCTACCGCCAAGTGCACGACTTTACGACTCCATGACTCAATTGAGTGATATTTATCGCCAGCCGCTGAGCAGCATTCGAGAGAAAGCGCAGGTGATTTATCAATGTAACCTTGACTCATAGCTGAATTCATCTTATCCTCAATGTAATAAAATTGAATGCAACATTTTCGTTTAGTATTAATCTTTCCTCATGAAATATTAATGCAGGTTGCAAAGTGTTGCGCAGATGAGCCAGACATTAATCCAATCAAGGTTGCTGTGCGCATAACTCAATCTACTGGTTGGAAAGATGTTTTTGAAAACGGTAAACTACATCCTCACGGCGAGGAATGTGTTACTATCGACTGAATTGGGCACATTAATAAATTTGATTACCCAATTGTGAAAGAATTCAGAATAACAGAAAGAAAGTATGAAGCAGGAACAGACAGGGTGTTTGGGCAATACTGACTACGAGTGCGCTTACATTGAATAAGGACAGCCATCAACCTCATGCTAACGAAAGGATAACGATAAAATGATGGCCATTTTGTTAGATACCCTATTTCCTTCTACTTTATGGTATTGCAGTTCATGTGTGTATAATAAATTCAATCGAAGGCTACCACACCTACGCACCATCGCTTCAGATCACTAAAATTCATTAAGTGGAACTCAGCAATGACCCATAGCAGATCAATACTCTAATATTCCAAGTAGGTATCTGAACTGGGAAAATACGAAAGGATCAAAAGCGAAATGAGAACAACATTGCAATTGTACTTAAAATAAAATAGTTAACTCTTGTCATGAAAGGACGTATGTATAGAATTAAGGTTGAACGATTTCAAATGGAAGTTTACCAATAAGCACTCGGGAAATATCTTCCAACAAGGAAACCAGAAACTAGACGCTTCAGGTATAAAAGGCTTTGTGTTTCCCTATGTGAGGAACGATGAGTGAATGACAGCTCCGTGTGTACATAGTCAAAAATTCCATTGCCTTCTATTTTTTAAAAAGCAATTTACACAAATAATTTGATCACTGTATTGAAAATAGTCTTCCTAATTCCCTTTACAATAGGAGTTTAATATTATTAACAAATGTTAAGGAGTTAACCTACCACAGATACAAATGAGTCGGAATACCGAAAGCTGATGCTTGCATATAAATACATACATATGTCTGCCTCGAGTAATTGATGTTGATATATAAATGATTAAAAAACTAAAACAAAAGGTTTCCCTGCGACTCCCCATTCATATGACCTTACTTTATTGTGGTATTGACGAATTGATATGTTATGATGACGCCATACACGTTTTAGAGTGCACGAAATTCACATAAAATGTAAAAGTTCACCTTCTTTAACTTTGTTAATAATGGTTGCATTTCCTTCCTTCCTTCCCAGAATTATGTCTTTTTTATCCCTCATACCGCTGTCAAACTTTGTACCTCTAGTATTAATTTAAGGAAAGTTTCGGGCTAAATTTCAAGAATGTTCTAGTATACTATTATTAACTTTATTTGCACGGTAGTATCGGAACGGAGACCTGCTACCCTTTTTGAAAGTCATATTTTGAGCCATCGCTCCCCTACGTTTTACCCGATATCAAATTTGGGACCAGTTTCGAAAAGTACTAATTTAGCCTTTTAATTTGGAACACCACATGGCCTTATTCTGTGAAAAAAAAATTGCACCTTTCGTATGTATCGGGAGCCCCCCTAAATTCAATATAAATAGGTAGCACTTGCTATATGTAAAGGAATTCACAGACTCTACGTTCTCCCCAAATTTGACAATCGGATTAGCCGTTTTCGAGTAAATCAGGTGTGTCAAACAGACAGACAGACGGATAGACAGACATCGAATCGATTCTAATAAGGTTTTGTTTCACACAAAACCAGCATCTTATTTGGTTGACCTAAGATGCAGTAAATCGGCGCGAAATTAATAAGTTTGAACTGGTATATGATGGTGATGCCGGATTTCCATGAAATTTGCCAGGCGTATGCACAATACCGTTATCTATGCTGTTACAACTAGGATGAACTTAAGAGGAGGTATTCAGTAAATTTCTAAAAGTTGGTAATATAGTATTGGTAAGATTAGTAGTATTAGTGTATTAGTGTAGTATTAGTGAGGAGTAGACGAAGTTCAATGAACTTCTTGGCGACAAAGTGGAGCTCCCTAGGCGACTAAGGCGCAGACGGTAAAGTGGTTCCATGGTGAAACCGAGAACCGCAAAGATTCAGGAAATCAACCAGACGGTTTCAAAATAAGCAATAAGGATGAAGACTGATTAAACTTCCGGAACTTACAGTGTGAATATAAGAGGCTCGTAAAACGTTCGAAACGAGACTCTTTTATAGCATACTGAATGGTAAAATGGAGACTTCCAGGCTATGCAGAGTCCTTAATAACGATGAGTCGCTCAAGTTGGACTCTGTTAGAAAACCGGACGTTACTTTCACGAGTTGAGTATATACAAAATCTCTTGGAGTACACCATCCGCCAGAACGGGTTTCAGAAGTGGGGAGGAAGAGAATTGGTGGTTTCTGCAAACCTTTCAACACAAACGTGTTGTAAGGGGAATTGGGACACTGCGAGAGCGGTTTTTACCAATGAAAAATCATTTGAATACTTCAAACCACCCAGCATGGATGGCATCTACCCAGTGATACTAAAGGAGGATATAGAGCACTCAGGGCAACTTCTAATAAATATTTTTCGAGGATGTCTTGCTCTTGCAAAAGGTTAAGGTGGTTTTCATACTTAAGCCAGGGAAATATGACTATTAAAATCGAAAGGACTTCAGACAAATCAGCTTAACATAATTTTTGTTTGGAGTGACTGAATCAAAACCAATGTGGAAAGTGCCGTGAGTCTGCTTTTCATTCTTTGGTTTCAAAGATAGAGCACGATTTTGCAAGACGAGTACGCAATGGGTGTGTTCGTGGACATTGAAGGGGCGTTTGACTGTGCGCCCTTCCAAAACTTTTGTGCTGCCGCCAGAGAGTATGGTGTTAATGTAACTTTAATAAATTGGATCTACACTATGCTAACGCAAAGATTTATGTGTGCTGAAATGGGTGTTGATCGTTACCTACCTTCTAGATTCAATAATAGTCGTGGAATTACTCTGGGTACCCGGTCACTGTGCTGTAGATGGAAATGAAACCTCGGATGCTTCGGCAAAAGAGGGTTCAATTTCTCCCATGAACGGACCGGAACCAGTAATTGGGGTGTCAGTAGCATTAGCTAATGCTGCTATTAAAAACTTGGAACAAGCTTGTCACAATGACGGGTGGCTACACCCTAATGCTGCTAAACACAGTAAACTTACCCTGTCAGAACCAAACAAACATACTGAAAAGTTGCCAAAATATAAAATATAAATAGTGGCCTTTCATGATACCGCACATGACTATATTCGGTGAAAAAAAAAGTTTACATTCCCCATTTTCACGGACGGGTAGTCCTCCGACGGGGGGCTCATCTTTATTTGCGATGAACAGACGGGAAGATTCATTTGCTTCTATGGAGCATCCCTTTTTTCGCTCCTTGCATCCTTTAGCCCCTGCATGTCCTATCCAACCATATACCTGCCCATAGATGTATGTGCATTAGCAAATGCGGCTTTAGCAATGGCATGGGTTATGATATGGGAAGCCCCAGTAATAGGTTCGGACACTTTGGTACATAGTACTATCTCGAAGCAAGCCAGTGTAGGGAGTAAATGAATCTCCCATAATGTCTTGCTCCAAGTACTCGCACGCCCACCCCTAACCCACGACAACCATGAATATTCTGACAAACACTAACTTGAATAAAGGTCTACACTCAGCAAGTTGGTCATCAGCTGGCTTCAAGCCAATTTTGAAACCCTCTGACGATAGAATTCTGCTGACTTCATGCCCATGGCTCTATGTTAGGAAAGGCGTAACAACTGCAGTTGGCCCTGAGCCAAGGGTAGTTGTTACGCTTTCGTCCGATAGATCTCTTGAGCTCGTCAGCCATTAGTTGTACTACAGACCATATACTTATGTAACCACGGGCTTTGTGTTGTTGCACTTCATCAGCACCCAATTAGTTAAATCATTATAGATTGTATGGTCACCAGCACCATCCGTTTGGGTGGAAGTTTCCCTTGATCCAACCCATTCACATAACAAGAATAAAAATCTAGGCTGTGTTTTATATTCGGGACATACAGTGCTAATGGAAAGTTAAATAAAAAGTTAATGAAAAACTAAACTCTACCGGAGAAGATGTAAATAAGATGACCTTCCACTACCACTCGATGGCTATTCTATTCTCTAGATATTTAATAGCGATAGATAACCTAATCAACATCAATATTAGTCTGTATTAGTCTGTATTCATATGGTTGCGGTCTATCTATAAGCAATTCATAAAATGTGCTATACAAGGTACAGTTATGAATGAATACGTACTGTCGCTCACACACCGGTGAAATCAATTATAAACAAACAAATACAATATAATTAATCTTCACCTCTGTCAACAACTCAGTGGTCGGTGCGATAACTACAATTCATGCCGTGGTCATTGTGCCAGTATGTAAATAAATAGTGTAAAAATAAATACGGTAAAAACGCTAGGTATGCAGATTATCGTCAACACCTCACTGACGAGAATGCTAACATGAGTTGAATGGCTTGCGATTTCCATAAAATGACAAATTAACGACTTCAATAAAGCGATGACTGTAACTTGTCAGTGTTGGATATGAAAAATAAGATCGTTATGAATCTTTTTATTTAATTTTTTTTCCTAAAACAGTAATAATAGAAGACTAACCAACTAGGGTCGTTTTTTGTATTAACACTTTTGAATTGTTTGGCTATGGGTTTTAGGTTTCACTGTCGTTATTAAACTACACATCATTTCATTGTAGAAACCTTTGCTAAAACAGGTGGCCAGTATATGTTGTCCTCAAAATGGCTGCATTGTTGCGAAAATATAAAAAGTTGACCTGTGTCTGCATTTGAATATATGTATGTACACACATAGGTATATCATGCTAACCTTTCAGAAAAAACTGCAATAAATATGCTCATTAGGGAAATATTTATCTTGCACATTATGTCAGTAGTTACGAACTTCAAGCCACCTGGGGTATCAAATGAAAGGCCTTAATTAGTACTTTTCGAAACTGGTATCTTATTTAATATTGGGTGAAGCGTAGGAGAATCGTAGCTCAAAATATGACCCCCAAAAAGTATAACAGGTCTCGTTCTCAGAACCTATCCAACCGAAAAATCAGAAAAAACTACAGTGATGTATCTAACCTAAATCTAGGCCTCAAAATATATCCCGCATCGATATCTGGACAAATAAAGTTAATAATAGCATATTAGTATATTTTAGAAATTTAGCCGGGAATCGCACATGTAAATTAAGCGGTAATGCATAATTCTGATAGATATATTTATACATTGAACCAGCGTACTTCATATGTACATATGTATGATTTTATGCACGAAGTAAATCGAAAATATTTGTACGATCAATTTATATATATATAGTATCCGGTAATGTTCGCATTTCTTGTAGTTTGAAAAAAATATGAAGGAATCTTTTGGATTTTTAACCATAAAGGAATGGAAGAATGTGCGTAAAAACTTTCAACATAAGATGAACACAAAACCTTTATATCCGCAGCGCCAGCTTCTGGTATTCCGACTTGTTTTTAAGGTTCTGTGTGTAACGAAACCTTATTAGAATCGAGTCGATGTCTGTCTGTCTGTCACACCCGATTTATTCGGAAACGGCTAGACCGGTTGTCACGAAAATTGGCGAGAGCATGCGGTCTTTTGTTTCCTTTACATATAGCAAGTGGCGCCATTTTGTGTTAAGTTTAAAAACGGGGTCCCCATACATGTGAATAGAGGGTGCACATTTTTTTTCATAAAATGTGGCATGGGGGTATCAAAAGAAGGGTTTCAATTAGTACTTTTCGAAACTGGTTCCATATTTGATATTGAGTGAAACATGGGGGAGTGAGGGCTCAAAATATGACCATCAAAATAACATAGTGCACAATTTGGTCAAGCTTGAAGAAATTCCAACTATTATTAACAAAGCTATAGGGGGTGAAACTTTACAATATTTTGTGAATTTCGTACATTCTACAACGTGTATGACATCATCATCCCATATCATTTCGTCAATACCACGACGAAGTAAGTTCATATGAATGGGGTCGCAATATTTTGTTTTAGTTTTTTAGTCATTTGTATGTGAATATCAGTTACGCCAGACAGACAAGTGAGTATGTATTATAGATATATAGTATATGCGTGCTAATGAAGTTTGTGGGTAGTGTCTAACTCAGATAGATATATTTGTACATTAAAAAATCCGTATTTAATATACGTACTATGTATGTACATATATCCGCTTTTGTGCAAGAAGTAAATCGGAAATATGGATGCGGTCAATTTATATACTTACATGTATATGTGCAGCATTTGGTAATAGGCGATTTATTTGTTTAGGATGAGGATAATAGGGCTGTAATATTTACGTATGCCTTGTAGTTAAGAAAAATATGATCGAATATCTTGGATTTGTAGCTATATCAGATAGAAAAATGTGTAGAAGTTTTTCACATAAGATGAACACAAAACCTTTACACCCGAAGCGCGAGCTTCCCGTACTTGTTTATACTGGGTAAAACGTAACATAACAAAACAAGAAGTGGAAAACGCAAACTGTGTGCTCCAAAAAATGAAACAGGTCTCGTTCTCAGAACCTATCCAACCAAAAATTCTGAAAAAATCGGACAGATGCATTTATATGACATACATCCTATTCCGATACCCGCTCGAACAAAGTTAATAATAGCATATTGCTATATTTTAGAAATTTACCCGACTTAAGGAAGCCCTTAAATTCATCCTAGAAATATAAGACCAATGAAATCGAGCTATTATTAATAAAGTTATAGAAGGTCAAAGTTTTGCATTTCACTCTGACATGCTCATCACATAAAGTGAACTTATATGAACGGCGGAGTTTCGCAATGAATGAAGGAATATTTTGCACTTTTACCTATCTACGAATGAAAAACCGTGCATAGAGAATTCGTCACATAAGATGAACACCTTTCTTATCAAAGAGCCCAGCTTCCGATATCCCGTCTTTTTTGTTTTGTCTGTGCTTGTAGAAAAAAATATGTGGCGCAATCACAGTGTGCAAGGTGACCTGGCCTAACGACAGGAGGGAAGAAAGGAATTTTCTCGGAGGCTTGGAAAGATCGAAGACGATTGAAACCATAAGATTAATTACTAGTTTCGCTGAAAAATCTCGCCACTTGAACCGAGTTGGAAGATTCCTTGCGACACTTGATATTCGCAGCTACCTTATTGCTTTTAGTCCAGTTTCAACCTCCGAAATCTTTCAGTCAAGACCGATTGACATAAAATTTGGGGTGGGACGTGACATAAGAAACAAAAGTTATATAGTCGTGATATGCCCTTCCCCTTGGGAGGATGTAGCCGAAATAACCACAAAAATCGATTAAATGGTCAATTTTAAGCAAAAAATGCTTTATGTAAATCTTTCGTACAAGTAGTAGTTTTCAAGTTATTCATGTTCAAATATGTCATTTTTTCATCGAAAAAGTATATGTTTTTAAAGTTTTTTTCTTAAATAACCCGAAAACAATGCATTTTATATAAAAATGAATCGCAGGCGTTTCATAACCGGCCGTGATGATGCAGCTACCAATATGAATGCCAATAATATTCCATTGAGAATCAAGACCGCCTTCTTTTTTTTGTTCCGCTAGATCAAGCGGAACTATCTTTTTATGATGCTCATGTTTCATTAACGTACACTTCATCTTCAGGTTACTTAAGTGTAATTTCACAGTGTTTCTAGGCATTAATTTTTTTGAAATAATTGATTCTTGCCTTTTCTTTTCGCTAATAATATCATCTTGAAGGGAACAAGTGGTTCCCGAAATATCGGTATTTGCAATAATAAATATTACTAACGAAAACAAGAGGTAAGTCTAAATTATCTCAAATATCTTCAGATTGTTCTACGCCAGCGACCACAACGGATCACTCCCGAAACCAATTATCATATCCATTATCATGGTGTACAATAGTGTACACCATGCCCCATAGCCCATACCCTGCGAGGTACTGCTTAGGCTCTTCATCCACTTCGTATCAAAGTGTTTTTTCTGTAAGGTTAGTTTATTTTTATTGCCGTCGAATCTCTGGTAATTCTTCGTTGGTTAGCATTAGTAGTGTAGTGAAGGCATTCAACACCTGTACATATTTTTATTTGGGATATGAGGAATTCTAAGTTCACATCCACTTACTGT
Source organism: Hermetia illucens (assembly GCF_905115235.1). NCBI lineage: Eukaryota > Metazoa > Arthropoda > Insecta > Diptera > Stratiomyidae > Hermetia > Hermetia illucens. Next base: position 89,191,197 of record NC_051849.1, on the reverse strand, counting down.
TGAAGTAGACGAAATGGAGAGCAACTTACTCCCAAGTTCTTTGGTCCTTGCACCCCTCGTTTGGGGCATAGCACCCAAGTATATAAAAAGAAAGATGAACGGTTTCGTCCAGGGCAAAAGCAACTCATCAGACGCTGCCTCACCTCTGCCCTGGGAGCAGCCTGACCGAAAGTGGCAAGAGATGGAAAACGCTCGTTTATATAATCGTAAAAACACGACAAGGATGTGAATTATATCCAAGTTTAAACCGCCAATAGTTTATGTTAAAGCTAGATTTTTGTTTGGGATATGAGACATCCTAAGCCCACATCCACCTGATGTTGGATCGCACCAAATGGTGAGCAAATTAGTTCCATATTTTTTAGTCCACGGACCCCTCGTAGTTCAAAGTTTTGTGCTCCCTTTTATGTGGGGGAATAGCGCCGCCACTATATGGAGAATAAGATGTGGGCAAGTTAATTATAATTATAATAATGGTGTTCGCGTCCTCATATTCTCCATAACAACCCTGTACGCTGTTCCCCAGGGATTTAGGTCAACCACCACGCAAAGTTCTTTAACGCATTTTTGGCTGCTGCCAAGGGGGGTTTTCTAAGTGACGGTTTCCAGAAATCGATTTTTTCTACTGCAGAAAACAGAAGGCCGAAATTGAAAATATTTAGCAAGTAACAAGAAACGCATACAAAACGAAAACTTTAAACGAAGAGGAAGCACATTTTTTTAATTAGTGGGAACCACAACTAATATTGTGTTCAACCGATCGGGCTGAAATTTTTACACATTATTCAACATATCAATAGTTCGGGTGCGAACCACGATTATGTGTTTTGATTAATGATTTCTTCTAGAGTTTCAATGGAAAGTAGACACGTTTTTGAAGACTTTATTATTTAAGCCATTTTAATATTTAGTAAGATAAGATTATAATAGTGGTTTGGACGATAGGGACAATTACACAAAATAAAAAAAACAGTAATATTTTTGGTTCCAGATTACCACAAATGGATATGTGTTTCCCACCTGCCACCCACCTTTTTTCAGAGGACCTCACTCTCACCGGATAAAAAGGGGAAAAATTATCAAATTCGTTAATTGTAACAGCAACTCATAATTCAAGTCTCCAATAATAACATATAAAAAGATTGCAAATTATTATTACATTTATTTTATTGCCAAATTCTAAAAAAGGGTTAAGTGTAGAGCATCACATAGGAAAACCCCCTCAAGCATACCTCAAAGGTTTGCATATATTTTCCGTTTCTCGCTGAAGTCTGGCCTGAATTGTTAGCAGAACATCCTTGTTCGAAAGCACACAGCTACAGTATACCACATTCACCGCCATTTCTTCCTTCTACCAATAATTTGACCGCCCATCCGGCTAGGATTTGCCGGCTCTGCATGGCAACAACGTTTGTCCTTGTTATGCGTTTAATTATTTATACTATCTTTTTACTTAAGATGAACGCATCCACTTCAAACCTTTTCACAGATCAGCTTTGATTTCCAGCTCTCCATCTGAGGTAGTGCACATCACCACATGGCCCCTTTTCTTTCTGAAAGAAAATTGTCTGCTATGGTTTGACTCCTTGCATCCGAAACAAGCATACGTTTCCTCGTATTGCGTGAACTTTGTGCATTGTGGAGGATAGAAACAGTATATTTAAATGCCAGCTATTTATGCCTCATCGAATCCAACTTTCGGAGGTTCTCTCAATTCTTAAATGGCTTGATTTTCATACGCCTATATTGCCGCCTTACCAGTTATATCTTTGGCCCAGACCCAGCCGTCATTGTTGCCAAATGTTCGCTAATTGTAGCCGCTTCGAGTCCGTTCTCATAGATGGTGTGCCAGAGTGGATCATGCATTGCCTGCGCAATAGTCGAGATTAATTTTTATAAATTCTGTCGTTTCTTCGTAACCCTTTTTCCACATATCCACGTCCGCTTGCCATTCCCTGAGTATATGACTTTCCCCGCCACAAACGCCAACAATTCAACTCATTTTCACTTTCTCCACTGTCAACAGTTTGAACGCTGCTCCGATTGGTCAATTGACTTTTGCCAAATACTAAGTAGTCCGAACTGTTTTTCTAGTGCCCTGTGGATATCTTCTTTCATAGCAGCACCAATTTCCCTGTATAATGATTTACTGCTTTTTGACATGTACTTATCCCTTTTCCCCTAAAGACCTCTCCATCTTGTCAACGAAATGTTCAGCCGTCTTGCAGAAAACTTCTTCAGTTCCAGCAATGAGTCCCCTATTTGGAAGATCCGAAACGACTAGGTTCATCAATTTCGGATTGGACTGAACCATCTTGCATCTCGCCGTATGTCTTATCACCTTTTGTGAGGATGATGATCAATTCGGGACATTTTTGGCTACAAATGCACCTTTGCCTCCCATCTACCAGACTTGCGAGTAAACGTGCTTATGCGTGCGCACCTCCGAATACGTACAAATGCATGTTTATACGCATTCCCGTATCCAGACGACGCGATACCCTTGATGAAATCTGACAACTGACACGAAGTTAGGTTAGGCGTTCTAAAAAATCATAAGTTTAAACAGTAACATGTAATTGTCTTACCACACAGTGTAATAGTAAGTCATAGTGTACTGGAAGTAGTCCTTTGAAAATATACCATAGATTACTATTTCGGCAAGTGGATATTCCGATAAATCCGAAATTTAGACTTAATTCTTTTTCTATTGGTATATATGCATTTCTAAGTTAAAATTTACTATAAACCAGTATGAGCCAAACTGTTTAGAATGCCTGATCAGGTTCAGAGTAACTCTTTGCTTTTTTGCCAATGCACACGACCTCTCCGTTTAAGTGGCACAATAAGCTCAGTAGAATTGAGAAACTACAAAAAGTAACCTTATTCCGATCGTATATTATGGTGCCATACGTCTTTGTATCTGTTTCGTTTGATGTCTGAGGCATCAGTAGTTACGAGAATGTCATCGAGCCGCCGAAACAATTAAGTCGCTTAGATAGGGTCTTCCATTCATTCTTCTATTCTATCCATTATGAGTCTTGCACAATCGACTAAATAATACCTACCATTTGAAGAGGCTAAAAATGTTTATGTCAAATTTTTTAATACGGTCTATCCTATTTTCTAACTCCAACTTGAATATTGTAACATAAAAACTTTCGGTTATTGTGTCACGCTTCCAACAAAATTTTCCCTTACCTGCGCCTGTCAACAATAATTACGACAAGATTTGCCTCATTCTTCACGGATTGGCATGCGGCATACCGATATGTAGACCTGTTGGACCAGTGCTGGTTGTTATATCCTCACTCGACTGGTGCTAATTATGTCAAGAAATATTGGCTACGCGTATTACATGGTCTTAAGTATGTTATGCTGGATACACGTCGGTGTACAATGTCTCAGCTCCCCTTGTCAACAAATATTATGAAGCTGAGAGTCATTGAGTGCCAACCCAATTGACTACATGTTACGACTGTTGGTTTGGAAAATAATTTGCTGGATGAAGAAAAAGCAGCCAAGAAAAAAGAAAATTGTACACAGAAGTTCGAACAGCTTGCTAACAACCAGCTTAAGAAGATTAATTTAATTGCTGCTGAGTGGGCCATCGTTTTTATAGCAGAACATTAAAAACTTGCATTACAGTTGCGAATCGATATAGGTAAATGAGAACGCGTCTTTAAAATACTCCTATCAAGGTATCCAAAATTCCGTGTTTTTATACAAAGACTAACGAAATAGAAAACAACCAAGCCAATTCGCTGAGCTATCTGGGGTCATGCGCCGAGCACTTAATTAGATTCTCCAAATAGAAATGTTCGCACAGCTCACAAATAAATGCACACTTTTTTCCGACATTGTTACGGCGAATGAGCGTGAATTACGAAGAATCTTCAAAAAGATACATCGTCGGAAGTCTTACATCACTATAATATAATAGTTATGCAAAATATCGAGGAATGTTCCCATTAATTTACCAATAAAAACTCAATAAAAACTAATCGATGCAGTCTAATTATGACTAACACTTAATTCGCCATTTCTTATAAAAAGTAAATGGCGTGCTTTGCAGAAGAACTTTTTTTTACATCGAGTATGATCATGATAGACCTGAAGCCTTTAAATTAGTTAAAATATTTATTCCAATTTGTTACCAACAAAACTTATAAAGCTTCCAAAATCTTCATTATAATGATAGGTTTTAAAATCGATTCCGCCCAAAATCCATTAAATGCATAGTTCAATGTCAAAGAAATTAACTATTGGGGAATATCTTGGATTAAATTGCAAAAAAGTCCTAGAGAATGTTAATATAACAGAATATAAGCGAGTATATAGAGATATTTCCATCTCCTGCAAAAAACAATGTCTTGGGTTGCTAAAGAATAAATTTACTTTCTTACAACATGTATTTAGTGCAGGCAAGAAGAAATTGATTCAGAGAAAAATATGTGGCGTATCTCTCGGTTCAAATCGAAATACTGTGAGCGTCAAAAATAAGTAAACACCCATCTTTTTTGTATTTAAACTTTTATTGCACAATGTTTATTGATAGAAATTAACATGTTTTATCATAGCTTGAAAGGCTCATTTAATAGAAGTTTATGTCAGCACAAACACTTAAACAAAACAAAACATTTTCAAAAATAATTCATCTTGTCTTAAAATACTCATGAATTTACGCGTCAAAAGAAAGTATACAGTGGCAACACTTCTCGTTTTGTTTTTAATTATTTCCGGGAATCACACAAATTTCTTTGAAACTGTTTATAAGTGAAGTAAGCAAATATAGTGCACTAATATTTTTCGTAGATTTTCTTTGTTTTTGTTTGAATAAGTGCAAAAGTATAACATTTAAGATAATGGGTAAGCAAACCACAAACGAAACACGAAAAATAATTTTAGATTTGCATAAAGAAAAGAAATCTTTGCGTGAAATTGGAAAAATCGTTAGAAGGAATCATTGTACGATAAAAAAAATTATAGATAAATATACGACTCGTCATACTATTGAAAATTTACCGCGGTCTGGGCGACCTAAGAAGCTTACTGACTCCGAAGTGCGCACAATTGTACGAGAAGTAAGGAATAATCCAGTTTCAAGTGCAGTAAACATATCAAAGAAAATAGCTGAGACTTCAGGCAAATCAGTGAGTGCAAGCACAATTCGAAGAGCGCTCCACAAAAATGGTCTACATGGCAGAGTGCCACGTAAGAAACCCTATATTTCTAAAGCGAATCAAAAGAAGCGTATAAAATTCGCCAGAAAGTACCAAAATGAGGCTCCACACTTTTGGGAAAACATTTTATACTCCGATGAGAGTAAATTTTAAATATTTGCGGCGAAAAAGCCACCAAAAATATGGCGAGCGAAAAATGAAGCATTTCTCGACAAGTGCGTTACAAGCACCATAAAGCACGGTGGAGGCTCAGTTATGGTCTGGGGATGTATGGCGGCATCCGGAGTTGGAAATCTAGTTTTCATCGAGTCTAAAATGACTAAAATAGACTATTTAAATATACTGAGGGACAATATCACTCCTAGTGCTGACAAATTGGGGCTGTCGGGAAACTGGATCTTTCAGCACGATAACGATCCGAAAGATACGTCCCACATTGTTAAGGAATGGTTGTTATACCGAACGCCAAAAACCCTTGATCACCCACCGCAGTCCCCAGACCTTAATCCTATCGAGCATTTGTGGGAGCACCTTGACAGGAAAATCAGACAAAGAAGCATTTCCAACAAGGACGACCTAAAAAGGGCTTTAATCGAAGAATGGAACAACGTTTCTCCAGATATTACAAAAAATCTTGTCAAATCAATGCCTAAAAGACTGAATGCTGTTCTAAAGTCACATGGAAAACAAACTAAATATTAAAAATTATTTCTAATTAATTATTGGATATTATTTCTTAGAGAAGTAAATTCTGTATACTTTCTTTTGACGCGTAAAATCAGCAGTATTTTGAAGCATTAATAATTTTTTTAAACGGTATTTTGTTTTGTTTAACTTTTTTTCAGATTTAAACTTCTATTATATAATACTTTTAACCGGTGATGAAGCATGTTAATTTTTATCAGTAACTGCTATGAAATTAAAGCTTAAATACGAAAAAAATAAGTGTTTACTTATTTTTGACGCTCACAGTATATGGTAATTTCAGCGCTATGCTTTGCATAGGACAGCATTGTAAACTGAAATAGATGCGTCATGAACAGTGGCTGCTTTTGTATTTTGAATTGTCGACACGCATTGCTACCGCATGGGTATATCTCTGAAAAATAACCCCGAAAAAGAGCAAAGAAAGAGATTTAAAACATGTTTATAGTATTCTCTGCTTGGTTAATTGGAGGTTAATTGGGTTTTGTGTAAAACAGAAACCTTTTTAGAATCGGTTTGCTGTCTGTCGTCTGTCTGTCTGTCACACCTATTATCTCAGATTATCTCCTATTGATACGAAATTTGATAGAAAGGTGCGACCTGAGAATTCACTCGTATAAGGTAACATAGTTCTACATTAAATTTAAAGGGGTCATCCAGTGTAAAGGCCATTTTTTTTGGCTTTTTTTAGAAATTTGTTGTGAAGAATTGAATAAAGATACAAATACGAATTTTTCAGCATATATTTAATAATATCTTGAGCATGCGTAGTAATTTTTCCAGCACGATAGCATTGTTCGTTATTGAAATACAGAGCAACTTATATACTCATCTCCAAAAAAGGTGTTTTTCTGCTGCCACGCTAGAGGGCGCTGTGTTCACCTTAAAAAAAAAGTAAAGGGTACTTTAACGACAAGATTTAACTACAGTCCGCAAACTAGGATTATTAAAAAATATTAAATACTAAATTTTTAGCGCCGTCTTAAACTTTCTTTTGTGAATTTTGGCGTTTTTTAAGGCTTCTTTATTGAATAAAAAAAAATTACTGAATGAATCGCAATTATCCTAGTTTGCGGACTGTAGAAATATATTTTGAATAAGCCGTGAAAATTTCAAAGAATTTCGTTGGATAGATCGCATTTAAAAAGTAGAATGTGATTTTTAGCCATAAAATCTTAACTGATCATTAATCTGCTATACCTAGTCCATAAAACTTAGGTTTCTTCAAGAAGCACATGTACAGCATTAGCTTCAATTGATGTCCTTTTAGTGAAGTCATTCGAACGTCATTCCCCCTCATTACCCGCTTTATTACGGTGATCGACATAAATCTGCCATGTGACTTATTATGTATTTAACACTATAATTTCCGAAAGACTCCGATTATTAAAAAACCCCTTGCCCATATATTCTACACTGTATCTAGATATAATTGATTCCAGAAAAAAAGATCGATTCCGAGGATCCGACACACGGGATGACCCCCTTAAGGTATGGTCCAAATACATGCAAAATGGAGTGAATTAGTACTTTCCGAAGTCGATATTAGTTAGACAAAGGGGAGGAGTGCGGAGTTCGAAATAGGTTAGTTACTTCTCAGAAATTACCCAACTTAAATGCCTGAAATAAAATATGGTGGTTCATGCGAGTTATATTACTTAGGTGTAATATATCAAAAAATAAAATTGGTTTAAAGCCTCTTACGCGAGACTGGTCTTTTAAACATTTCAATTCTTTTTATAACACTTTATTTATTATTATAATCACACTTGTATAACTCACTTAATAATTAATAACTTTAATAACTCTTTTAATAGAATGACTTTGACCACAGAAGTCGGCCTGATACTGTTTCGTAGAAAGACGCGATAAAAAAGAATCGGTAAAAAAGACTACCGTATTCAAAGACTCTTTGGTAAAAAAGACAAGCTCTCGAGCAATCACTCTATATTTATATATTCTAAGACAAAGGATGCAAAATACTGATAATGCATTTAGTATATTCAGTACTTTGATATCTATGTTCAATTCTGTCGACTATTCAGTTTTATTTATTATTCTGATTGATGATTCATACTAAGTTTGAGATAAGGTGCAGAGTCATTCTATGATCTTAGCTTTCTAGTTGAAAGATGTTTACATTAATATGGAGGATGTTTACATTTGTATTATGTTTCAATTTGATTCTAATATTCTATGATTTTGATGAATACTAATTATTTAGTATCTCTATTGTATGCTCTAATATCGTTAATAGGTTTGACATGCTCAAGATCAGTATTGGTATTGGGTGTAACTTGCGCGTGGTATCATGGCCTCAAAATATTCCCCATACCGCCTGTTTAACTTAAGTTAATAATCTTATGTTACCATATTTATTATAATTATATTGGGTAGTTTCTGAGAACGGGTCCTTGAAGTAACTGACCCGTTTCGGATTTCCGCACTATTCCCTTTTTGCAATCAATGTCAAAACCAATACCGGTTCCGCTATAGTATTGCTCGAGGCCTTCAAGTTGGTACCCCACATGACTATATCTGGTGAAAAAAAAATTAACACTCCTTTTTGCATGTACGGGAACTTCCTTAAACTCAACGTGAAACTATATTACTCATTGCATGCGAGGTGTTTCGCAGGTCCTACCTTCCTACCAAATTTCATATGAATAGATATTAGTGTTTCCGATTTAATTGTGATAGACAAACGATAAACAGACAGACAGATGGAGGGACAGACAGATAGATGGTAACGCGATCCTAATGAGGTTTTGCTTTATTTTGAAAATTCAAGTGAAAATTTTGCCTCAAATGCATTTATGAAACTGAACATTAGCATGGGTCTAAGTGCATGTTCACTTCTTCAACCTTGCTTTCAGGTGATATAATACGGCGATACCGGTATTCCACTGACGCATTTACGGTGGTTTTAGTGTGAGTAGAAATACTTCAAATATCCAAGTTTGAAGCCACAAGGACTGATTTATTCGACTAACCAAAACTAGCGAATTATCAATTACGAAATAATAATTATTGGGGGATTAGTCATTTTGACTATAGAGCTAGGCTTGGCTTGGCTAGACTAAAAAGAGCTCAAATTCCGTTTTCTTCTTGGTTACCAGCTGCAATGGCGGCTCCTACTCCTGTATCAGCTTTAGTGCATTCTTCAACTTTAGTAACTGGCGGGGTCTATTTATTGAAATTGTCAAATCAAGGAGTTATACAAGATTATTTTTTAAATCTGCTTTTATGGTTGATTTTGATTTGACAGTAGAACGCAATTTGAAAAAGAGAAGCTGAATCATTTTTAACTGGCATGGCCCCATAAGATTTAACACTAGCAGTTGAACTATGGTTTTTAAGGTTTTATAGGAAAGAACATCTTACTGAAATCCGTTCAGTATTTGTCTGACAATCTCTCTACCTGTCACATGCACTTTTCTAAGAAACTGTTGTGACTATTGACACTGAATTTGGTGGGAGGGTTGGAACTGTGAACCTGAACGCATGCAGTAAATTAAGAAAAAAATTGTTGAGTCTAAAGAAAAAGAGTCTAAAATAGAAGACCTCCTATCTTACATGCAAACAGTGAGTGAAAATTCTTCATACCGGACGCGCCGAATTTACGGCTCCCAACTTATTCTAGGAAAGTATCCTATGAAATTTTATATTCCCAGAGCGGCATAACTTAGCAACAATCCGAAAGGATTTCTCATTTATTATAAGGGAATTTCACAGCGAACTTCACAACCCCTGCCACCAAGCGAAATTATCATTCCCACTATTTTAGCAAAAATACCAAGGGACAACCAACCTAAGGATGGGCTGAAGGCAACATCCAAATATCCGCATCACAGCGATGATGTGTTCGCAATGCGTGTGTGCCCATTCGAAAATGCATTACCAGATATCCATTAAACTTCGGCCATTAGTGCCTAATTCGTCGTAGTTCCGAATTTCCCTTTGTTTTTTAAGGTTTTGTGTAAACACAAAACCTTATTAAAATCGGTTTACTGTCTGTCTGTCCGTCTGTCTGTCTGTCTATCTGTCCGTCACACGCATTTTTCTCGGAGACGGTTATAGCGATTGACACCAAATTTGGTAGAAAGGTGGGAACTGTGAACGCTCATGCATATAGTGAGTTACGTCCTTTTACGACGAATTTAAGGGGGGGTCCCCATACATGCAAAAGGGAGGTGTAAATTTTTTTTCATCAAATTAAAGGTCTCGGTTAGTACTTTTCGAAGCCGGTCTTAGTTTTGACTTTTGTTGAAAAGGTGGGGAGTGCGGGGGGTTGAAAGTGGTCATTTCTTTAACGAACCCATTCTCAGGAACTACTCAACCGAAAAATTTGAAAAAAATCAGGGGGCTGCCACTATATGGTGCCTAGGCTCCGAAATACCCTCCATACCGATACCTGTTCAAATAAAGTTAATAATAGTATATTACTATAATTTTCAGTAATTGACAGGAAGACCCACCTTAAGTTCACTCTAGAGTCGCAAAATTTTGCAACAATGTAGGTTACAGTATGGAGCATGATCCTGCCAGATTTGGTGAAAATCGCACTATTACTAACAAAGTTATACTAGGTCAAAGCTGTCGCTCCTCTGCAAATTCAAGACTATGAATGTCAATATCACTTGAAAGTGGCTATTTTCACATAATATATGCATATTTTACGTGCTACATGCTAATGGGACAAATTCACACTCAAATCTCTTTATAAAAGAAATACACAAAACCTTTCATACCTGAAGCGTCTAGCTTCCGGTTTCCCGACTTGTTTTCAATAGTCTTCTGGTTGAGCGGTACAGCTATATCATTTGACGTGATCATTTCCGAAAATTGTCTGGAATTAATATTTATAATAAGGATCTTAGTCGCGATTCTCCAGGGTATTCCGTTAGAACGGCTTAAAAATTCATTCGGTATACAAATTGACCATGCAAAACGTTGTATGTATGCGGAAGGAGACTATTTTAAATAAATAGATGATTTTTGAAAAAAAATTCCTTTGTTCTTGAAAAAGACTCTTTTTTGGCTCTTAAAAATATGTAAACAGATTAATTTCTTGAATTCAAGCCCATATTTCTCTTTCTGTTTAAGCCAAACGAGCATCTCACCATCACTATACTTCCAACCTGTCCAAAGTATTATATGCCAAAAGTGTTACGGTTTTATAGCATTATCTGCCTAAAACTTAATTTTTTGCGGCATTGTTTTATATGCGATATATTTGGAAATTTTCCCTTAACTCGACCATGTTTTCTGATTTATGGTCCTTTTCGAAAGAAGTTTATTTAAAATTGTTGGGGTAGAAAGCAGTGGATTTATTGCCCATATGCTTTTCATTCCTATTTTGATCCTTTTTGTTATAATTTTTGGATATCCACTAGAATATCTACGCTCAACACGTCCCTCAGTTGTCAATTTGTGAAAATCAAGATGTTTGCGATGAAGTAAAAAACCTTATAATGGGGATCCTTACCGATGAAACTGGTGAAATTAGTTTCGCAGCAGCAATCATATGATTAAAATGATTTGTCAATACCCTGTGAATACTCTTAAACCACTTTAGCCAGGAGTTGCGAATCTTGCTATCTACTTCCAATTATCGGCCTTTCCAAGGGCAATTGCATTGTCGTCTTAATTTACACCAGGCGTGGTGATTTCAAGGAAGGCCTCGCATGAACATTTAAAAAGTAGGAGCCATGCTGCTTCTAAATTGCAACGGCTGAGTCAGCTACAAACACTTCTCCACAAGTCTGCTGCCCGATCCAGATCGAAATTCATTTCCTTACATGAGTTGATGCGACTTTTATAAAATCCTGTTAGTCCTGTTGGAGAATAAGACTAAATTTCATTGAAAGTTCTTCTAATACTTGCGGATGCAATTAGAACATACCACACATTTCTGCTTGAGCACCTCAAGGTTTTCTCCGATTAGCATATCAATGGAGAGATGATAGTTTCCAATGATATCCACAACACATCTCTGCGTTCTTGGTGAAGTATGTATTTGCATAACACCGAAAATATGCTTTCCTAACATTTCAATACCTCTGGTGAGTTGCCACTCCCAGAACGGTAAAGTCCTCCTGCTCTTATTTCTGTTATTCACTCCAGGATGTTGATTGTGAAGACGAAAAAACGTGATAGCTGCAACATGACGCAATAATCTCAATAACCATCATAGATCCAAAATTCTGTTAACGGCAACAATCATGTTGTTAGTTGTCGAATAAACTTTTGGCCTAGTGTCTGGAAGAATCTCAGCAGTCTCATTATGAATTGGGTCAATATCCCCAATTACTAAGCTTCCCCTGAGTAATGAGTACATGGAGTACCTTGCGGATGGAGTATTTGAGTTGTTACTTCTAGTCAGCTCAGTTTGACAATGAATCCAGACTGAACTGAAGGGAAACTTCTTGCAAAATTTGTTATCTGTTTTACTATTGATTATTTTTCACCATCACACGGTATTGATTGACAGCGCTCTGTTTTGGCACATGATTTAGTTCCGGAAAACGGGTTATGAGTACGTCAGTAGAATCGATGCATGTACCCTGTAATATGTATGTACACAGTAATATGCGCAAAAAGTTCGTTTTATTTAGTCACTCAAATTATATGACGGCTCAGTCTTCGTCCCTGATAGTTGGCGGTATTACCCCAAAACGGCCAAAGCGAAGGGCCACTCTGATGATGTTGAGGGGCTCTTCATTATGTTGGGTACTGTCCCCGTATTAAAATGTTTAGTCTGCCTATCTCTTGCCTATATTTCCCTATCGAGACCACAGTACATCTAATAGGTAGTATCCACACTCAATGGTCCCTAACATAAATAGGCCCTAACATCTTGCAATATCTACCTGTCCACGACTATTAAGTGTGGATACTCCCTATGTGCTGTGATCCAGAGTGTATGTATTTACACAAATTTTTCATTATTATACAACAGTTTTTGTAAACACTAAGAAACAGAATAAAATAAACCTTCTTAAAATCGGTTAATTTCTGTCTGTTACACGCACTTTTCTCAGAAACGGTTACAGTGATTGACCCGCATTGCATGTTGAACTTCAACCTATACACCTAAACGAGGTGGACACAATTTTTTTCAATTAGTATAGTCATGGGGGGTATCAGATGAAAGGTTCCGATTAGTACTATCCGATGCATTTATTAGTTTTGACATTGCTTGCAAGAGGGAGGCGTGCGGGGATCCAAAAAGGATCAATTACTTCAAGCACCCATTCTCAGAAACCACCTTACCATAAAATCTGAAAAAATTAAATTAAATTAAAAAACTAATTAAATTATCTAGACTGAGAAAAACTCCACGTTATTTGCTCAAATAAGGTTAACAATAGTATATTATTATGAAAATTTACTGCGCACCCCCTTAAGTTCATGTAAAATTACAGTAATTGTAATAATGTAGCAGTCATCTGGAAAGTTTAGTGCAAATCCTACTACTATTATTGACAAAGTTATAGTAGGTCAAAATTGCTTGTTCCGCGTCTAGTTAGTACTCCCTAAGAGATAAAATGTCAGTACCATATCGAATTGAATATCGAGTATATTCAACGTACATACATACACTACCAGTAATATACAAACGAAACCATCGTGTAGCCAAATATTCTTACATAAAAATCAACAAATTTTTTATACCTGACGCGCCGTTTCTTAATCTTATTGGTTTTTATTCCTTACACAAATTTCACCTATAAAAATTAAAATGATCTCTCAGGTGCTTTCCGTGAATCAATTCTTTGGGCACTAACTATATTACAAAGAACGCTGAGCTCTGAACAATGATCGCTTTCTGCGTGCACTGACTCTTGTGGCAACCTCCGTATTTGACTTGCACGAGCTGCAGAAGAACACAAAACATTGTTCACTCCACGTCGGCTTCTTCATCAAATACTTTAGTAAGGGATCGTCAAAATGAATATTTACCTCCTCCTTAGTTGCATTAACTTTCTCATAAGAAGCTATCCTTTTCTCTGCAGTAGCAGAGGGGGAGGAATGAAATCTTATATGAAAATAGTTGCGTGGCACATGGAGATTTCCCTTGACCAGTCTTTAAGGAGTTGGCACTCCTATCTAACGTAATTCAAATCTGGCATCTGCCAAAACTAGTGCCTTCCACACTTCCTTTTCGAAGCAGATTTAAAACAGTTTCTGTTGCACTGTTTCGTCAAAGTTTTCCAGCCCAAATACAGACTGAAAAGAACTTCAGTTCAGTCCCTGAGTTGTAGTTGCATTTTTTAATCATGTACCATATCATGAGACATATGTACATACACACGTAAAATCTTTGAACTTCTGCTCAATGTGGAATACTAAAGTGAACTTTTCGAAAGAGGTCAAGCGCTGTCTTGATTGATAAATTCACAGTATTGAATAAAATAACATTCCAGCTTTATTCCGTTTTTTTATCATTAAACTTGATCAAGCGTTAAAAAAGAACGAAATAAACGGCTGAATCCAAAAATATTAGGTTCACTTCATTGTCTCGAAAGTTTCCAAATGCTAAATTCCTAAAAATTTCCATAGCCAATGTCAATGCGAACATGTTACCGTCGTCAATTCAACATATTCAAAAAAATACTTGATATTGAGACAAAATACCTAACGGACAGAACTAAAAATACCGCAAAATTTTTAACACTATTCCAGTAGATCTTAACTAGAAATAGGCATTTAGTGGAAATACTTAAATTGAGCGTTTTCCAAGTATTAATAGAAAGAGAATCTGACCCCGTTCTGTGCGTCACCGAGCGTACATTCAGCCTTTAATAAAAACCAATGACCCCGAAAAAGACATCTAGATAAAATGATCACTTAATGCTTGCTTCTAGGAGAGTCTATCTCAGCCGCTACTTTGACTTCAGTAAATAATGGGAATAATCACGGGTGCCTTTTATATTAAAATGAACGTCTTCTCGGGCCAATTATTCCACTCGATTTTTCTTCGCGAGCAGGCTTACACCTGCTTCAATTTGAGCATTGCCCCGGTAAGATTAACATTAAGTTATGCTAATTTCAAGTGTATACATTTACAAGTCAATTTATAAAGATACAAAAGAAGAGAAAAGTCGTCTTCATAATTTAATGTTATGGAGCTAATTTGAATTCGAAATTGTAATATTCCTACTTAGGAATTGAGCAGTTGCTGAGAGGATAAGTGGAGCTTGTTCTTCTTCAGCCTCGATGGTTGGTAACTGAAGCAAGTGAATTCCTGCTGTTGCGGCGGACGTGAGTGGAAAACTCAAGTTCAATGTCAAAGTTTTGATAAATGCCTCTCATGGTATTTGGTCACGCATATGGCTACCCAGTCGCTGCAAGTAGCCGCCACATATGATATAAATAGCTGAAAGTGAATTTCTGCGAAACATGGCCATTACCATATGCTCGAATATATGTACGTAATAAAACTACGAAATTAGAATATTTGATTCACAACAATGGGTGTGATAATTCACTTCATTTATGTTGCGTCATTAGATCTATTGAATGAATAAGCCATTGGGCAATATTTACACGTCCAACTTTTCATCTTAATCGGCAAAATCCGTTTGTCCTCAATTCTCGTCATAATAATACGCAATTATGAATTGAAATCTAAATTGGTATTATATTATATAGAATCACTGGCAATCAATTCTGAAAACGAAAGTAAATTTTGTATACAACAGACAGGCTCTGCATGAATTTCACCAAGGAGATAGTAAGAAAACAAACACAATTAGGGAACCAGAAGGCTGTAGTTGGACACTTTAAATATTTTTTTCTCGGGAGGAACTTTTATTACAGAACTTCTAGACAAATAGAAATTTTTAAAAACGATTTTTCAAGACCCGTTCTGGAGAATACAGTATTTTATACTAAATTTAAATATTTTCCCAGAACGACTTGAGTATTATGTAGCAATTATAGAAATTCAGAAGTATAATTAAGGAAGGACAATTTCCTTCATCAGTGTGAAGTAATTCAGCTGAGCGTGCCCATAATATCTCCAAACTTTTCGAGCGTCTAGAATAGTTATCTCTATTAAGTGTCATACATGCTTCCATTGACCACAGTTAGATACCTCATTAAATCTTGTGGTGATAAACTGCTTCGTTTGTCCGATATACATGCCTTTTCCCCAAGTCATTACACGTAGTAAGATAGATAACGCTTGCCTCGGGAGTAGTGGGCTTTTTTCACTTGTTAACCTTCACTTAGTGCCAACTCCGTAGTAATTGCCATAAATCCCTATGTTGGCGACAGGCCATTGCTGTCCGTTTCTGGCAATATGATTTACATACCTTTACGATATTCCGAAAAGCCTGCACTCCTTTTCCACTGCTTTACCCCACATGAGACAGTATTCCATTGCAATGGAATTGTCATCCTTCATTAATGTGTAACCTATTCACTGACACTTACCCCTTCTCACCAATAAGTCCACGAGTATCAAGCCGGCATGCAGACCAACTTCTTCATTAGTTATTGTCTTAGGCCAAAATACGCAGACATGGATTAATTAAGCTTGCAGCTTTTGAATAATTATGGTGATCACTTTCCTTTTACTAGTCTCATATAGTAACACAGAAAGAATATTGCCACATAATGGCCTCAACTTAATATTATGCTTGAGATAGTTGCATTTCCAAATGTTGAACAATCCAGCGAAGACAAGTTTACCGTTGCTAATGCGCTAAACTAAATTCAGGTCGAAGCAGCCATCGGCACTAGCAACGCTTTCTTGACGTACAAATTAGTTAACACATTTACGTAAATACGAGAGTGTGTTGGCCCGTCAAACTGAGAACTTTAAAATCAACGTGTTTGAGGACATTGTCTACTGAACTCCTGAAGAACATTATCAAATTCCTCTGAAATTTAACCTGGATGCTGTGAGCAACATTTTTCACCATCATACATCGCTCTGATAATAGTGATTAGTTTCTCCGGAATGCTCCTCCTGCGTGGGCCATTTCATATCAACTCCCTGTTTATGCTGGCTGGTGAAATGGCGATCGATACTCCGTGCACTGCTCCACAATGGTCCGAAGCTGAAACCATCTTCCCCTCTGTCGATCAAGCTTTCGAGGTATTCCTTGATACATTGCGGATGGGCGTCCTTCTTTAAAATCTTAACTGTTATCTCCTTGCTTCACTCATTTGGAAGGGTCTCAAATTATCAGTACTTATAAACGAATGCAAATACTTGAAGGCCCGCCCAAAGTTCTTCCTGGTCAATGACAAGACCGGCTTCATTATTTCGTTTGAGTGCGTTGATGGCAAATATAATTTAGCTCCTATTTGAAGGACCAGTCCGTATCTAGATATTATGGTGGTTTGCCATATCATACATAAAAGGTCAAATTTCACCGAATGCTCAGAATCGTAGAAAAGTGCGCCTTCCGTCTCTTAATGCTCATCATCGCGAATAAGAACCTTACCATTAATGTTCTCACCGCAGCATCGAAAGTATTACAATCATTTGTAAGCTTTTCCGTGACGCACTATACTGTCGCAAAATCCTTGTTATTTGCGGCAGGTTTTGATATCAACAGAACATCTTCTCCCATGCCTCACCCCAGGTTTTGTAATGTTCATTTGGGACTTGGCCGGCAACTTCATCATGAATTATTGAAACTTTGGGTCATTTACTCATCAATAAAATTGTCCCACTGCTGAACAACAGCCCGAGCAGCCCATATTGAATTCGACGATTGACACTCTGCTCTCCTGCGAGTAGACGCAGCAGTGGCATGCAAACAAAGAGAATCCACCATGAATCGATGGGCATTTTCGAAGTAGATATTCCACTTTTTTGTTCCAAACATTCAGAAGACATCTCAGTAGATTTGTTAATTACGATATGGTCAATCTGATTATATGTTCGTACCTGGCCAGTCGAAATCCAACTTACATTGTGGTAAGCCCTACATTCAAACAGTATGCCGCCGATGACCAGGCGGTCAAAATTGCCACAAACCTTTCACAATTGCAGTTACAGTCACCATCACCATGCCCCCATCACATGTCCAAGAACGTGGCTGTCAGAGCCTTTAGGCTTTCCAAAGTACAATAGCAGAGTGCCGTAAAAGAAAGAAGGGTACTCTCTAGAGTAATACCAACTGACTTCGCTTAGGCGCAAAATATCGCTCGAGTCGAAGAAAGCGAGCATTCTGAGGTCCCTCGAAACAGTTGTCGAGCACACATTCCAAAAACCAATCATATTTGCAAACATTTTCAATGGCCATAGATTATCATTTTGAGGTATTCGAGGCGTTGTCAACGTAACGTAACAATAGAATTTCAAAATTCTACTCACTTTTACGATAAACACAGGTGTAATCAATACTTGAACCAATTGCCTGTATGTTGAACCTTTGCCAGTATATGTTAAGCAAATAAAAGCTGTGGAAAAAAAAAATTTTTCTATTCTGTACGCTTGTTGAAATATGTGGAAACTCAAATATGGAAATATTTGTTCAAACTAACAAAATGGCGAAAAAAAATCAAAACCGTTTTATTTTTTATGCTAAATTGTTAAAAAAATATTCATTTTCAGAAAATAAATATTTTTGGGGTTCCACAAGTCCGCAGTGTGTAAGGGATTCAAATTTCAAATAAATTGGCTAAGTATTTTTTGCGAGTGCTTCCCCGAAATTTTAAAAACGTGATTTCGAGTAAAACGCGTCAAAATTTTAACAATAGATTTTTCATAACAAAACTTACTAATGAGATGTTCCGAAATTCGTTCTTGTATACTGTGTTAATTTCTTATTTTCTAATACTATATATTTTTCCAAATGTCTAGACCTTAATCAACTGACTATAACAATAGATTTTATATAGAAAGGACAATTAAAATAGCTGCTGCCGGCTAATTTCCACTTTCATACCTACTGCGCCGCGCTCCATTCGTTGTGCTGTTACGTTAGAAATATTTTGAATTTCAATCCGAGATTTTGACAGTAAATTTTCAAAATGTCAGGCTAAAATCATCACATTGTATTGTATTGTCTTCTAAATTCTAAATTTCAGGCCTATTTTTGGAATAAATGCAAAGCAAGCACTGAACATAATCTAATTATTTTTTTTTACTTAATTTGTACATGTTTCGACTTTTCAAAAATACTCATCGGTTTTTCTTATGGCCTTGAAGCGTCCTTACCATAGTCCTTATTGAAATGTTATGACCGACTTTGAGGCACCTGAACGGTCATTTTAGCTATCCGAAATCAACTATATTGGCTATATCTTCCTGCTGGGGATTTTTATTGTTTCGATATTTGGCAAAAATATGCATCATCCTTTAAATCAAAATTTTCAAAAACTGGCTTCGGAGGTCATAGCAAGATATTTACTGAACAACTGAAAAAAAATTATTGAATTCGATAAATATTTCTAGTAGAAGTGGTGCCACAATGTTCAAAAACTACTTTCGGAAAAACGCATTTAAATATAAAGTATGGTATAAACCATGATTGTAGAAACTTAAGATTTAATCTACAATTCCAGGGCCGTAGAGTTCCTCTACTTCCTCATTAACAAAATGTTCTCACTTGGACGCATCTTCCTTTCTCTATTGAATCGGAGCCCTTTTTGCACCATCATTGACCCTACGCTCCGAGCGGTCGACGTATTTCTTCGCATGAAGGTTATTACTGCTAAGTGGGTAGCAATTTAAACCACCCGTTTGCTCGAATGCAAGTGTTTTCGAGCCAAAATCCAAATACAAATTTTTAGGGATTCGTTGCTGTTTTGAGTGCAAGCATCTTTCTAATAAACTACCAAAAGACAGATTCTCGTGAGTCGATTTCATCAATTGTACAATCTGGAGTCTATGAAAATTCTGACATGCTGAACATTTGTGAAAGTCCCTTGGTCCTGGGTCTGACGCCACTTGATGAGCGGAACGGTCGAATGCCACTAAGCGCTCAAAAGCATCGCAGGTGTTCATATTCCAAACCGAATTACCCATGAAGGAGCATGCTTTTCACTAAATTCTTTTTATGGTGTCTTCTTACCATCATCCACTTTCAAAATATGGGGAAAAGTAATGATTTGTTGAAACCACGACGGTACAAGACTGCCTTAAACAGTTTAGAGTGCTTATTTCTGTTAGCCAAGTAGACCGTCCTTTGGATCAACCATTCAATTTCAAGTTAGTATCAGTTTCTTCGGGATCGTTTCAGACCTTACTTTTGCAGTTGTGGCCTGACTATTTTGACTGACTGAATATTATTTCTTGAAACTTATCCAAAACGAGTATAAGCATGTCCTGCCAGCTGTATGAGTGTGTTCAGGGGACGTTAACCACGATAATCGACCAACAAACCGTATTGGCAAAAGAAATCTTTGTCTATTAGGGGCTTTGAGTTGCTAGCCATCACAAATTTTCAACTAAAGTCGTGCCGCAAACCAAAGCCAAGTGAGGAGTTGATTTTCTAACGCTCTTATGATGCAATCATCTGCAATCGATAGCCCTTAATCTGATATTTCTTGTAGTTCACAAAGCATTCGTCAGAAATGTCGTCGTGTTAGGAGGAGCCATACCTGAAAAATGACCACGGTCAACACATTCGAGATATAAAATAATATAACTTCGGTTCTATCTAACACAATAGACTCCCTGGCTTAAAAGATAAACATGTTTTTTTGTGTCGAAATAATAGATTCATCTGTTCTATTGACACATTTTTTGAATTTTTTGAAGATTAAGTTCAGACAACGCGGAAAAAATACGTAGATTAATTGAGCCGCCAAGTTACGTCACTGAGCGGCTGATTTGAATATAAACTGTGACAAATTAAATATAAATTAATGTAAATCTTTCACATAGTTTAATAAAAATTAATTTACAGATCCCACCGTGCAAACTATAGAGATATAGAGAACACAATTGATGCATGTTAATAGCATTCCCTCTGGTTCATCATGTTTTTCAACAATTACGTGACACCATATATCATTAAATTTAAAAGAAATGATTTCCATCATTACTGAGAACATGGCGTCCATTAAGCTAACATTTTTCATAATGCTCAGAAAAGGTTACTGTTTCTATCTGATAGTTTTATGAAAGGTAGCGTAGTTAAGGTAATAGTACGGTGTGATGCTCAAAGTTTTAACGTTATTTTATTACCTTTTTAAATAAGAAGTTATTGCACAATCGCTCTAATGATGATTTTCTCAAAAACTTTAACCCTTCTTTTTTAATTAATTTGGCATTAATCAATCAATCAATAATGATGTCACTCGAGAAAGCATACAGTATTCTCTGGGGGTCGGAATTGGAAAAAAAAAATTTCTTTGTATTCTGTAGAGTTATTGCAATGTGTTTCAAAATCGTCGTGTGATTCCATGTCAAATTGTTTATAAAAAGTATTTATTATCAGAAAATTAAATATTTCTAAGGTTCCACATATCAGGATGCATGTGTAGAATAAGAAATTCAACTAAATCGACCAAGTAGTTTTTCGCAAGTGCTTCCCCGAAACTTTGAGAAAACGCGTTTAAAGTTTTAACAACAAAACATTAGATGTTCCAAAATTCTTTCTCGTATGCTATATCGATTTCTTATTTTCTAATAGTATATATTTTACATAATGCTAAGACCTGAGCCAGCTGCCTATAACAATATGGGAACCTCCATATTATACAAAAAATACGGTTAAAGCAGCTGCTACTGGCTAATTTGCATTTCTATATCTACTACGCCACGTTCCATTACATTTTCATTACCTTAAACCAATCTGAACCAGCGAAAAGACATTAACTAAATTTTTAGAAATGTTAGTCTTTCACTTTCAAGTTGATTTTGTCAAAAACTGAACTAGCAATCACATCCGTTCTTTTCTATCATTTATAATCTAATATTCTGCATGAAAATCTTTTGAGGAAAAAATTACTAGCTAGAAAAATAGGCAAGATTTCAAAATAGGTGCTCAGGTTTTGTCATTATTTTCAGCAACATTGTTTCTTATTAAGGTTTTGTGCGAAACATTTTTACCCACTAAAACCACCTCCGACTCTCCCACCACAAAGTATTACATTACGGGGCGAAGTTATCTCACTCTAGCTTAGTGACCTTACTTCTATACGCGCCGAACGTCACAGCGCTTTTCTCCTCTCCTCTGCCTTTCGCAGTTTGTTTTGGATAGATGCGATCATGGAGTTGAATGGGTCCTCTGGGACTCCATCGCAATTTGGACAATCGGGTGAGGTCTCCAATTTAAACCTGTGCAGGTATTGTCGATATCCTCCTTGCCCCGTGAGAAACTGGGTGAGATAATAATTGATCTCACCGAATCGTCTCTCCAACCACTCCTTGAAAGCAGGAATGAGCTTGTGAGTCCACCAACCCTTTTCCGAGCGTTCCCACCGGCCTTGCCATTTATTTATGGATCTCCCCCTCTCAGCGTTATTCGTCTGCAATAAGGGAGAGATTCGCTTCGCATTATATATGTTCGCCATATCATCTGCCAAGATTTCAATGGGCATCATTCCAGAAATGACGAATGCTGCATCATCTGAGACAGTCCTGAAGGCATAATATACCTTCAAGGCTGTCCTCCTGTAGACTGCATTCAGTTTGTTAGCGTTAACTGACATTTGCAACGCCTCCCTCCAAACCGGGGTCACATAGAGTGTGATTGAGGCCACCACCCTGGCTATAAGCATCCTAGAGGTATACCGTGGCGCTCCTAGGCTCGCCTCATCCTTGCCAGAGCCACACTTGCAGTGAATGATTTTGTCTGTCTGTCACACCCCATTTATTCGGAAACCGTTAGACCGATTGTCGCGAAAATTGGTAAAAGCATGTGGTCTGTTGTTTCCTTTACATACAGTAAGTGGCGCCCTTTTGTATTAAGTTTAAGATAGGACTCACCATACGTGAGAATGGAGGGTGCAAAATTTTTTAACAATATATAGCCATGTGGGGTATCAAATCAAAGGGCTCAGTTAGCACTTTTCGAAACTGGTCCCATATATGTTATCGGGCGAAATGTAGGGGAGTGAGGGCTCAAAATATAATAATAATAATGGTTGGCGCAACAATCCATATTGGATCAGAGCCTTGAAGTGTGTTAGATCACTTCATTCAAGACCGAAACGGTACCCTACAGTGTACTGTAGAAGGCAATGTGGTCAGCATTGCGCTCGCCCGAGATTATTACCCTGATTTGACTCAGGCACTCATTCGCAGCTAAGTCGACTGGTCTCCGACGTGAAATCGCAATACAAATCACACTGCCACCAGTGAGATTTGAACCGCGACCTTCTGTACGATAGTTTTTTGCTCTAACCACTCAGCTATCCGGACAAATATGACCCTCAAAAAGTGTAACAGGTCTCGTTCTCAGAACCTATCCAACCGAAAAATCCGAAAAACTTACAGTTAAAAGTTAAAGTTAATAATAATAGATTAGCATATTTAAGAAATTCAACCGAAAACCCTCCTTAAGTTCATGCTGTTATTACAAGATTAGGCATTTGCATAAGGGTTGTGATTTTTGACCCTAGATAGAAGAAATTTTCTACGGTCTCAAAGTTGTAGCCTCCTATCTTCATTGTTTTCGTTTAACCAATGCGATTTGGTGATTTCATTCTTTCGTTTTTGGTGCTGACATTGCCACCGTGTACTTCGTCTGGCCTTCATTAATGCGTAGTCCAAGATTTCGCGCTGCCTGCTCAATCTGGATGAAGGTAAATTGTCGGGGGGACATCTCGGATTGTTCTTCCCATGATGTCAATATCGTCACCGTAGCGTGGACTTGAAGAGGATGGTGCCTCTCGCATTTACATCTGCGTCGCGAATCAGTTTTTCCAGGGCCAGGGTGCATGATAGGTCATCCCCTTGTTTTAGACCGTTGTTGATGTTGAATGGTCTCGAGAGTGATCTCGCTGCTTTTATCTGGCCTCACACATTGGTCAAGGTCAGTCTTATCAATTTCGTTGGGATACCGACTTTTCTCATGGCCGGCCAGGCTATGCTTGTCTTCTATGCTGATGCGAAATTTAGTACTCTTAGGATGAACTTTTGAGAGGTCTTCCAGTTAATTTCTACATGTTTGTAATATACTATTAGCAAGTTTATGTGAGCAAATGTGCATCTCAGGTTATTCTTCCCATGATGTCGATATCGTCAGCGTAGGCCAGTAGTAGGGTGGACTTGAAGAGGATGGTGCCTCTTGCATTTACATCTGCATCGCGAATCATTGTCTCCAGGGTCAAGTTAAAGAGGACGCATGATAGAGCATCATCTTGTCTTAGACCGTTATTGATGTTGAATTGTCTCGAGAGTGATCCTTGTATCCGCCTCGGTCAGGGTCAGCCTAGTCAGTCTTATCAATTTCGTTTGGGTACCGAATTCTCCTATGTACCGAGTGTACCGTTTTATCCTGGCTATGCTTGTCTTCTAAGCTGGTACAAAATTTAACTCATAGAATGAACTTCCAGTTGATTTCTTCCTGTCTCACTTTAAGTGTGTAAGTTCTTCCTCCTTCCCCCCACCCCCACCCAGACAGGCAGTGAATCGACTTTCATAAGGTTTTGTTTAACATAAAACCTTAATAATAAAAAAACGGCAACAATTTCAAGACCAATTATTGCATTTTCCTATTTTGTAAATCTATCTGCCTTAAAATATACGTTGCTGCAGATGCCAAATTATTTCATTGAATGCTGATAACTGAAACTAGTGAAACTGGACTCAATACGAATTTTCAGCGCCAACAAACAAAACATACATCTATTTCACATTTTGTTTGCAAAAATAAAAAACAACAAAGGATTATACTGAATTAAACAATAATAATTCGTTGCCTTGCTTTGACTCCACCTCATCCTACATTAAAAGTTATAAGTTGATCTTGACTTTATAGTAAAATATCAAATTGTTTTCGTTTATCTGAAGCATGTCCATCCGCATACCTTTTAGACAAAATATTGCCCAAATAAATTGAATATTCATAAAAACGCCAAATTCGAAATTATAAAAGCATTTCTATGTGTGTCTAGAAATATCAAACTTAACAAACGCCTGCCTTCACAAATGACATGTTGCACTCTGTCCAGTTGTCCCCAAAAGGAGACATATTTGCAGATTGAAAAATGCATTATCTCGCACTATTTCATCGTTACAGATTCTTGAATCAAACGAAAGCTTTCATAATTTTACATTGCATCACGTAGCCTTCACAATTCTTTTGTTTTCAATCAAAGAAACAGATGGGAATTATGGAAATATGAATGTCTGAAAGTTGACATCTTTGAAAGTTGATACTTGATTGATACGAGGGACGTGGGTTCTCTGATATACTCAAATTTACATATGTATGGCTTATTATTGCCGCGGCTCATTGCTGATTTGCTATTCAAGCCTTTATTGTAAATTTATGGTGGAAATCCTGGTATCCATATGTTGCATTATTATTGTTCGTACAAATTAGCAATCTTGCGATAAAAGTATTGATAAAAATTAAGATTATGCATATTAAAAGTCGAATGAACATACATGTAACAACTGAAAGAACATAATATCCTATTTTCGCAAGCATTGTGAGTGAGAAAATCTTTTCTACATATGCGTATGCATAATTAAGTATAATTAAGTATAAAGCATTTTTGCATCTCTCTCTTTTAGGTCAAACATAATTGTTGAAAACTCATTTGAAAAGAAAGTCGGTTTGTTACCACAAAACTTACATACAGGTATGCACGTACAATTTTTACATATGCGTCTTTTTAAGGAGAATGGTGTTTTCGATCGCAAACTTTATGATGCAAATATAACTAAATGAGTATATAATATGTCTCCTACCCTTCGTCGCTGCAAAAGAAAACACTGAAGAAAGCAACAACTAATTCCCGAAAAATGGTATTTGTTTGAGAAATCCCTTTGTAACCAAATTTCATTACTTCAAATCTTATTAAATCACTTCAAAATAGTAAATATGATAAGCTATTCGTTTTCTGGAATGCTCTTCCTGCGTGGAATACTCCAAATACACTTCTTGTGGACGATGTCGTTAGAAATATCGAACTTAACCGAGCACTGTATTCAATTATAAAGCGCTAACATACTGTTTCATTTGCTCTGCAGTGATTATTAGGGGTTGCATCCGATTGAGTAAAGCACCATTAACCAGGGTGTATGAGCTTGCATCTAAGCATTGCTCCACAATCAAATTAAATGTACCACATTAATCAGAAAGTAATCGAAATGTCCAATGAGTAACAAAAATTTGCGTACAACCTAAAGTGGACTCCCTTTTAAACTTCCCTCCAAAAAAGGGTATAACTGTGTAACGCGGCCCAAATTTTGCAGTAGCGCAGAAGATAATTTCGTGGAAATACTCCTATAAATGGCAGTTCAAAATTATCAGTTTCGAGTGCATTTACTCCGTCGTAAGCCATGCAAAGAAGATGCGACGCTCCGCAGCATTAACAATTTCAAAAGTACAATTGAAGTTGCAACAAATGGTGGTAATGAACATTGCGCACTGTTAGAAAAACAATTGCGGAGCTAAATTGGAAATAAAAAAATAATGACCACGCTCATGCCGTGATGGAGGAGCGAAAATTCACCACGGTTTACATTTTGATCCAAGTGGGATGAAGGGCACTTCGATCTCTCACGTGTCATTATAGAAAAATTCACGCGTCCTTTCAGCCGATCCCCAGGTCCGCTCGGGATCCTAAAAATTCTTCAAACAGGGAATTGGTGCGGCCCTACCGACAGATCAACACGCGAACTAAATTTGGCAGATCAAAATAAAGAAAAATAACAGCTTGAACGCGCGCATGGGGCCGTAAAATTGCGGACCCGAGTGCCCCGATTCAAAGGGAAGATCCACGACGAACAGCATCCTCAATTGATGCTCCTCCTGCCTCTGATGTATTGTGAGGCACGGTCTGCCAGGTTCCTCCTTGGCTTGGCATCCTCAGGTCATTATATTGGAGGATGTCCCTTAGGACTCATATGCACTTGCGGTTAACAATTTCGCGGTTGACTACCGCGGCGAACCACCAGACGCAATAGGGTACCACGACTATCGCGTAGTAGTGCGGTTAGATTTCCGAACAATCCGCAATTGATTTACAAATGAAGTGGGTAATCATCATTATACATCATCACCTCATCAAAAATGCTTACTGTTAAAGAACAGATTGTTTTACCTGTGCTAAATTATTAGTGATATACACAGATATTAAAGCCCTCCCCCCATTTTAGACGTCATAACTAAGGCAGGCTGGCTGCCAAGATTTTCCAACGGAACTTGACAGTGGGAATCTTTCACTTGTCTTGTCACTTCTCTCCTTTGCCCTTGTGGGGTTGAGGTTCGAAGTTAAACCCAACCGTTGTGACATAAAAATAGCTTCACCTTGAGGTCCCATGATTTTTTTAGGGGGAAAACCGCTACAAGTATTTAAGGGGGTTAGTAAGGGGGAACCTTCTTCTTACTTCTTCATACACCCCTTATCCTCTCTTCTTTCTAAGGTGGGGTTGAAAATTCAAACTTTACCATGATGAAAACCCCACTGTGAGGGGTCATCAGTTTTTAAGTATTAGGTGCCCCTACGCGGTTAACCACAAGTGCGTATGAGTGGTTAGATAAAGAGAGTTTTTCCGATTAGAGAAGAATGGGAGTTCACTTTTGGAAGCGAAAGTACTCGATGTGTGTGCAGAAAAACCAGGGGAACTCTGCGACAAAATCACCCGTTTCCCCCAGCGCCAGCTGACAAATTTAATGCACCTATATGACATCTTATTTTATGTAGGTACTGATGGCCGCTTTAGAAGTGTAGTCCAGTCTAGTGTAGTCGACATGTTGAGCCGTAAATCCAAGCCATTTGCAAAGGTCATAACGGGTCCATTCAAACTCCTCGAATTCATCCTGGCAGGGCAAAGAAGAAAATCTAATTTCAATAACCAGAGTATCGACGAATTGAAGGTTCCGGCAACGGAAGACGGCGGACAAATGTTCCCACCACTAAACATAGAACAAGGAAAATTTCAGCTAAACTGGGTAAATATGTAGGCGATAACCTACACCAAGTATTACATCAGCTTATCCCGTACATAAGGAAGGAGAAATTATTTCCTAATTCAAACCTTTCCTTATTAGAATCGATTCGACGTCTGTCTGTCTGTCCGTCTCTCCGTCTGTCTGTCTATCGGTCTGTCTGTCTGTTACACCTGATTTATTGGGAAACGACTAGACCGTGGTGCCATTTTGTGTTAAGTTTAAGAGGCTCCCAATACATGTGAATGAAGGGTGTAAATTTTTTTATAAAATATCATCAAGTGGGGTATCAAATGAAAGGGATCAATTAGTACTTTTCGAAACTGGTACAATATCTGATAGCGGGTGAAACGGCTCAAAATATGACCATCAAAAAGTGTAATAGGTCTCGTTCTCAGAACCTATCCAACCGAAAAATCTGAAAAAAAATCACAGCACTGCATCTCTACGAAACCTAGGCCACAAAGTTGATCCGATTACAATATCTGTACAAATAAAGTCAATAAAAAA
Source organism: Hermetia illucens (assembly GCF_905115235.1). Lineage (NCBI taxonomy): Eukaryota > Metazoa > Arthropoda > Insecta > Diptera > Stratiomyidae > Hermetia > Hermetia illucens. The sequence goes on along the minus strand of NC_051849.1, from coordinate 89,162,753 downwards.
AAGAAAAAAAACGGTGCATTTCCACATTTACTTTACCCGGAAACTCTCCTTAAGTCCATCCCCACAAGTAAGAAATTTGGTAAGGCTATAAAGGATAACATAATGCATAATTTCGTACATTCTACAACGTATATGACGTCATCATCACATATCAATTCGCCAATACCACAACGAAGCAAGCTCATATTAATGGGATCGTAAAAAATTATTTGGTTTTAATTTTTTCGTCATTTGTATATGAATATCAATTACTCCACACAGACATGTGTGTATGTAGGTATATAGTATATGCGTGAAAATGAAGTTTGCGGGTGGTATCTAATTCAGATAGATATATTTGTACATTAAACCAGCCGTATTAATATTCGGGCTATATGTGTAGATACGTATGTTTTTGTACACGAAGTAAATCGGAAATATGGGTACGATCAATTTATATACGCGCATATATATATATATATTTAGTATTTGGAAATAGGCAGTTTGTTTGTTTAGGGTGAGGATAATATCTGTGTACGTATATTTTGTAATTTGGAAAAATATAAAGGAATATATTGGATTTGTAGCTATATCGGATAGAAAAATATGGGTTGAAGTTTCTTCCATAAGATGAACACAAAATCTTTATACGCAAAGCGCGAGATGCCGGCATTCCGACTTATTTATATAAAATTCAATCTCTAAATCGAATTCCTCTAAGTCGAATAACCCTCTAAGTGGAAAAACCGTCTTAGTCGAAATATTTTGTCGTAATTTTGGGGAAATAGTGCATACATCTGAATTCCTTTAAGTCGAAATCAAAGCATAAATACGCGGTGCAAATCAGAAATCTTTCTATATTCGTGTATGTAGATGTATATTCCCACCTAACATGCAACATAGAAATTTCAATGGAAAAAATAGTATTGCCCGCAGAACTTTCACCGCGGGTTCAGTTTCTGTGCATGATTTTCACCACGGGGCCGGATTCCGGTGCATGGTGTACGAAATTTTCTATTGTTAAATTGCAAATTCCTCTTAGTACGTTATCTCCCATTTGGGCGAGTAAGGGCAAACGATTTGAAAATGCTGGTTCTTGTAGAAATGTTGAAAGGAACAGAGCATGCAAACACCAAACAGTTGATAAAAATGAATTGTGTAATTTAGCGAGAGGCGGCATTCACAGGAGATAAATGTTTTGACAGAAGCATAGTAAGCAAAGCTGATTAGAACCAAGGTGGCTATAATAGGGAGAAGTAACAAGTCTCACTTGTTTTCTACGAATAAATTACCTACCCACCGAGTGTATAGGGAACAAGGAGTTATAGAGATTGCAGGGCATCTTTGACAAGTAGGTTGATAGGTACGGACAAAAATATGGTGGATAAAATTCAATCAAAGAGTGATGGGAATCATCAGAATATATTAGGAAAATCAACAAAATAAAATTCAGTCTACACCCAAGAAGCCAGGCCTACCATAATTACAAATTTTTGAGAAGTTTTCGGAATGCTGAGTGGAATGACTTCCAACGGAACTATACTGTGTCCAGATTGAAGACGATCTCTGATAGCTGATAATTTTTATAAACCTCAAATTCTGGAATACGTTTGTCAAATGCAAGAAATGAGAGCGACACGACGGTGAAAATAATAATGAAGATGATGAAAAATCAACCGATCATCATCGATCGCTAATTGGCAAATAATTTTGTCAAAGCCTAATGTACCGGGTGGAATACAATATTCTTCACACCCAAAAGAAAATTTGTTTGACAAGACGCGGAAACAAGACGCTCAAACAAAAATAATAGATTACCTTAAAAATTTATAATTTCTAACATATTTTGAAGTACGTACATGCGGTTGTGATTTAGTTTTTAGTTCTGATGGAAATCTACTGCTGTATTATCGATTTTTGCCATGTCTTTCATTGGAAAAATGCTAAAAAATTGCAAAAATTGATGTGATTGTCTAATTTTACCTATACCTGCAGTAGTTAATTATGCCATAAGTATGTAAAAAGAAAGTTAGAAGTTAATCGGTTCATTAGATGTTTCTCTATGCCTCCCAGAACATCAATAGAAACATGTTTTTAAAAAACTTCTATTATCATTTATACCTTTCGACGCAAGTAATATGTTTTTAGAATTAAAACGAAAGTATACATCAACAATCGAACCATTTTTCTTGGCAATTGAGAATTCAACAGCCCCGGCGAAACTCCACTGCAGGCACATTAGCAACAAGTTAAAAATTCTCCTTGCAGCAGTCGTTGGAAAATCTGGTGCAATATGGCCATCAGTTGCACCACTTTCCATTGACATCAAGGCCGCCTGTGACAGCGTAGTTAGGATGAACCTTTATAGAGAGGGAAAGAGAATTCGGTATCTTCGGTAACACGGTTGCATACCTTTGGTTATCCTCCAATGACTTTGTAACTGGATAGCATCTCGGTTTTTGAATTTCCTTTCTTCAGTTCTCAAGAAATTCAGTATTTCATTTACAACTAGAAAAAGAGGCCTTGTATGAGCTTCCGGAAATACGAGGAAAAGGTAAATAGGAAACTGAAAGTTTCACTTTCCAATTCTAATTGAATCTAACTTGATTGAACGTTTAGACACCGTCATCAGTTTTTTCTTAACTATCCGACATTCCTTGAAGATAACTAATAGTTTGACTTCAAGCAAATCTTTATAAATCTCAATGAGTCCATAAAGTTTCACATAAGCGATAATCATTGGGGTCCATGAATAATTTCCGTACAAGACTATCAACATGTTTTTATTTCTTCGCCATGTTCTTAGTTGTTTGTTTGCATTCCGTCTAGTTGCTCAGCATCAAATCTTGCAATATATCAAGCCATGTCATACGGCAAAATAAAGAACTATTTTCATTCAGTCCCTCCGAAATTCTCTCATGTTTATGCAAATCATCTAGGCTCATGCTGCAAGATATGTACTACCATCAACGTATACCTGGAGTCAATTTTCATTGTTACTGAACATAATCCTCAACGCAATGGTTGCTATTTCCGGACCTATGCTCACAGAACTCAATTCGTCAACGTAATGGAACATTGTCTTCTCTCTAAACGCATAGTCATTGGATTGGGGAAGGAATAATTGAAAGGTTCACCTTGACTTGCTCGATGTTGCTTGGATTACTCCGCCGAACTTATACATGCTGAATGCTAAATGCGAAGACCCACACACAAGAAATAAAGACATTTAAGGTGTCCAACCATAACAATGAAATTTACGACGACTGGAGATAGCTCTGCTTGCCCAAGATGTTCCAAACGTTTCAAAGCAATCGAAATTTATATCCATTTAACTGCCTTGAATGAGATGGTAAGATATCGATTCTATCTAGATATTATTAGTATATATGTACATATGTAATCCGCTAGCGAGAAGTGTGAGCCAGAGCTTAGGTCAAATGCAAATAGACAGATATTAGTCAATATGCTCGAGGATTTTATTCTGCAATTGAAGTGCAATATTTACATGTAGAACTCCCACTAAACTAGGTCGAAGTTTTCAACCAAGTACAATCAATTAACGACTGTTTTCAAAAGTGGGAACTGAAACAGTGCAAAGATGCAGTTGAGATTTTATTAATCTGAAACTAAATAATAATAATAAAGTTTATGTGAAAGCAGCTTACAAATACAAACGGGTGGGAAGTTTGAATCACAAAAGGAAGAATCATTGCGGAGGACTCAATAATTATTAATAAAACAACAAACACATGATAGCACAAAATGTTGGATATCACATGGAAACTGTATTCTGTTATTTGAAATAAATAAAACTTGCCTCTTTTCGCTAGTAATATTTATTGAACTTGCACTTGTTTCCTTCATCACTCCCTTTATGAGGCAACTAGTGGTTCCTAAAATATCAGTATTTGCAAGGTTGATAAATATTACCAGCGAAAAGAAAAGCTAAATCTTAATTATTTCAAATAATTTAATCGCTAAAATACCGCGAGATTACACTTAGGCATACTCTGTTGTCAATACTATTGCTACCCGTGATTGCTGATGTGCTTCACGCTCACTTGTCGGGGAAACCTAAAAGAAACAAAGCCGAGATTCTCAGGATGATGTTCGTCAATTTGCGTATCCAGTGTTTCAGCTGGCAATTATATCGGACAACAACATTAACTTTTCTCAATGTTGCTATATGAAAGCAGTAACCTAGTAGCTTCTACAGTCATGCAAAAATGATCGGCTAAGTTACTGGACTATTCTGGCTTAAAATCTGCATCTTCCTGTTGATTAGAAGACGGAAGTTACGCTCGCCAGTTCAAATCGCAATCTCAGTACTACCGACGAAAAGCCCGTCCTAGAACTCTTCCGCACAAGGCAAGGTGGAGGAGTGCATGCTTCTCAACGCTCCTGAAAGCGCTCTGGAAACAGGTGCTTCTAAATATTTGCTCAATCTTTGGCTTAGTGCATTTGAGACTTAGACCAGGAAGTAGGTCACAACGTAAAACAAAGCCAATCTCGCTACTTGCTGACTTATATGAAATATAAAGATAAACAAGGGTTTGACCGCAAGGATTACATTGAACATTTCATCTATATAGATGCGCGATTGAGGGAAAGAAATCCACAGCGACTGACATTGCTTTAGATCCAACAATCGAAGAGAGTACAATCCAACTACCTTTAATTGACAAAGCCAATACTAAAGACCAAACATTTCACCAACACCAAACAATTTTTCAGTTTGGTAGTTTGAGCCCTGTCTCATTTCACAGACGTGCAACAAAGTTGCAAAGCAAGTTGTTGTTTGGCGCAAGACTGTATGTGTGTGGGCAAGTTACGGTAGCTGCAAACTGATCGACCAAACGCAACTTGTCCACAGACGTGATAATCTCGCTGCAATCGCAACTTGCCGACAAACGTGTAATCTCCCTGCAACCAACAACCTACTTGACAGCTTGTTTGTACGTATGTGGCTCAATATGTTTGCCACTTGCCGCAACTCAGCGGGAACTAAAGGCAGAGTTTTCTTAAAGATTCATTTAGGATTAATGCCAATTGATCTTAATGGAATCTATGAGCCCATGATGCTTCAAATTTTTCTATAGGAAGCTTGGTGGAAAAACAGGGTTATATACATTTTTAAGGTTTTGTGTAAAACAAAACCTTATTAAAATCGGTTTAGTGTCTGTCTGTCTGTCAGTTACACGCATTTTTCTCGCAGACCGTTATAGCGATTGACACCAAATTTGGTGGAAAGGTGGAAATAGTAAGTTACATAATTCTACGTCAAATTTAAAGGGAGTCCCCATACGTGCAAAAGGAGGGCGGACATGTTTTTTGGTCACATATAGTCATGTGAGGTATCAAATGAAAAGTCTCGGTTAGTAATTTCCAAAGCCGCTCTTAGTTTTGACATTTGTCGGGAAGGTGGGGGAGTGCGGGGGTCGAAATTGGTCATTTCTTTCACGGACCCATTCTTAGAAACTACCCAACCGAAAAATCTGAAAAAAATCAAGAGGCTGTTGTTATGGTGCCTAGGCCCTGAAATACCCTCCATACCGAAATATGTTCAAATAAAGTTAATAATAGTATGTTACCATAACTGTTAGTAATTGACTGCAAAACTCTCCTTAAGTCCATCCTAGTACTAGGAAATTATGTAACCATGTACGCCATAATATAGAGCATGATTCTACTTGGTGGAAATCATACTATTACTAATAAAGTTATAACAGGTCAAAATTGTCACTTCTTTGCAAATTCAAGACTTTGAATGTCAATATCACTTAAAAGTGGATATTTGCACATAATATGTGCATATATTACGCGCTACATACTAATGGGACAAATGCACACTCAAATAATTTATAAATGAAATACACAAAACCTTTCATACCTGAAGTGTCCAGCTTGCGGTTTTCCGAGTTGGTATTTTTTCGCTTCTGTTTTCGCGGATGAGCTTCTTGTAAAATTGTTAATTGGTCTAAGTAGTAAAACTAGTAAAACGAATAAAAGTTTTAAGTACAACAGTGCGGTGCTATAAATATAAGTGGAAATATTATATTTTACAGGTATATTATAGAAAACACTAAACTTATGTGTTTTAAAACAAGTAAGCGCAGTTAAAATATTTTTAATGCATTTGAAATAATAGGAAAACTAATAATAATAAAAAATAATTAATCGCTGATCAGATTTTTAATGCATCTTTTTCCTGCTGCGAAACTCCAAACCGCCAGGAACGTGCGATGTGAGTTGCAACTCGCTTGCAATGCGTTCCAAGTCGGCAAGGTTCGTTCACCAACTGCAATTCACACTCTTTCATCTCGTACACACACGTTTTGATTTTCGCCAAAAAACAACACTCCATCGGATCGGCGACAAGCGCTAGCGAACGTACACATACCAGCGCCGCACAGTGTCGTGAAAGCTAACGAACGTTTGGCCTCACATTGGGCGCCGTTGGCAATGAACATCAGCCTTGGTAAGGGATGCAACAAGAGTGGCATGCGTAGCTATCTAAGAACGCGGCAATCGCTCCTCATGACGGAATACCAGAAAATACGAATATAAACCAAAAACAAAAAATAAAATCCAATAAAATAGGAGTGGATCAGTGAAGACGGAATAGGCAATGCAGACCGCGTTTCTCCGTGTTTTTATTAAAAATTCAAACTAACCGACCCTTTCTCCTCAACAAAACCTTCTTCAAAAGTTCAAATACTCCCCAATAAAAGCAGTATAGAGTAGGGGACAGTTAAGTCCTTGAGGGTTTTACGTGAGCAACTGTCTGGAAGACTTCATCCCACGGTCTTCTTAGGGCACGGATTGATTTTGTGACCACAATCAGAGCTCCGCTGTCACAAGCAACAACGGTACCAGTCTATATGGTGGATGCAAGACCTACTTAAATCTCTACCGCACTAAGGAGTACTGCACCCGTGTTGAAACGCAACACCACGCCGAGGCCCGAAGGTTTCTTTTCGCTTGAGCATCACCACAACCCTCATGAAACTCCCACTAGGGAGCCAACCGCGAACAACGGAGCTGTACTCACATACAATAGGAGTTCATCCGAAGTATGAGAGTCCAAGGGCTATTCCGGTTCTCATGGTACCAGTATACCCCTGGTAAGGTTTCGTGACCAAATTGCCACTTCAAATGAGTCCCCGTGCAGACTCGGATCTGATCGCCCTAATTAGGTCTTTGGAGAATTCGCCTACTGCATCAGGGCCGGAAAGCCAAAGTGAATACAGCGTCTCCGGGTGCCACCACTATGGAGGTTCTCCTCGGCCACTCGGTTTTCGTTCACCAGAGTACGGGACAAGCATATTCCATTGATTCGGCTATTAGATTGCGCACATTTCTTAATCGTTTCCGAGTTTCACACTTCCTATGCCTTAGCATTAATACCAGTGCATCCAGCTTAGAATCAAAACTATGACAGATGACGAATTATCTTCAAAACAAGAAAGATGTGCAATTATGAAAGCGGTATAATTGATTTTTACTCTTGAAGACTTCAGTTCAGCAGTTCCCCAATTCATCTCCACATGCTTGTCACCAATTTGAAGGAATGAGGAGAGCAAAGGGAGTGTAAAAGACTACTTCAAAAGGGATACCAACACCATCGTATCACTTGTGGAGTACATGAGAATATAGTCCATATGGTTATATGCGTTTGCTCGTCTAAGACAAGGGGATTCCCTATCATCCATCTTTTTTAGCCTGGCCTTGGGAAAAGTGATTCGTGATGCGAATGCGAGAGGCATTATCCTCTTCAAGTAAACCCAACTATTGTCCTATCCTGACGATATCGACATTATGGGAAGAACAAGCCGGCATGTATAATCTTCATTCATCTAGATCGATTAGGCTGCCCAAAAACCCACCAAAAACGAAAGAAGAAACAGCATCACATGGCACTGGTCAAATGAGAGCAATAAAGATAAGAGAATAGAACTTTGAAACGGTAGATAATTGATACGGCAACGAAATCCTCGGACGGTTGTTGGCTGCCAACAGAGCTTAAAAACTGTTTCGCCTGAAACGCCTCACTATAGGGTCAATTCCAGACAATGATCTGACCAATCCTGATGTATTCCTCGGAGTTTTGGGTTCTTAGCAAGAAAACTTGCGATCTTTTCGCCGCGTCAGATTGAAGAATTCTCCGAAGATTTTTTTGGCCCCCTACATGAGGATGGATAATTCCTAAGCCTTAGTAACGACGAAATTTATGAGCGATACCACGACCGTTTGGCTGTGGATAAAACCAACCTATGTATTGTCAATAGGTTACATCACCCAATCCATATGACCCAGCCTGTGAAGTCTGTAAAGGCAACTATGGTATAAAAAGAAAATGTGGTGAACCCCGTCCCACATGGAACGATGGCGGAGGCCAGGACGCCAGGAAGCGGTATATCGAATTGATAATTCTGAAGATTACCTTGGGTACACCTTGGAATAGCGAAGCTTTGGTGGTTGGCTAAGGTCTGACTTGGGAACGCGTCGTCATTCAACTTGATGGATCTAATTTTGTGCGGCATGTTATTCACGTGCAAGCTGATCTCCAGTTGCTAAACCAACCTTTCAATGTCCACTACTTTTACAGAATATAAATTGCTTGTCATCTCCATTACGATGCAATAAATTTGAAAATCCTTGTTTACAATTTCGAGCTTTGCTTAAACTCCTTGAAAATTAGACTTTTACATTTTTCCCATTATCACAAGACTGACTCCTAATTGCACTTCTCAAAATATTTCATTAATTAGAGGTGTTAGTCACCCTTTAATCTCTGGTTTCAGTAAGCTGCATTCCTTTCTATTATATATTATAGTGTTCATGAAAAACATGCGAAAATATGTTATATACTTCGCCCTTTTCAATTTTAGAAGTGTATTTAACTGGATTCAAATTCATACCCCTTTATTCAAGCATTTCATTACAGCATATTTTGGTCATAGTCTATCAGATGATTTCCGAGATGTAACAAAATAGTAAATAATTATTTTTGGAGTTAATTGGATATGTTAGCGCATTGAAAACTACCTTTAGGTCATTTTTTTTTGTGCGCATTCATTTTCTTGGCTCTAAAGGCGATCATTGCCCATTAGTTTCTTAATTGCATTTCAAATCCAATTAAAAACTACAGTTGCTATGTTTTCAAATTTATTTGCATTTTTCATTATAAAAGGTTTTAATAGCCGAAATAAAGCAACACCATGATAAATACTATTCCATTGAATAACCTCCAAGTAACATCTTCAAAACAAGAAAAATAAATCACTCAACAATAATCATGAATTCATTTCCTCACTTATGGGAATGAAGTTATTTCGGCGACCTATTCCAAAACAGCTTACAACATTACTAATATCTGCAATTAGTCTTGAAACTTTCAAATTAAAAGTAACTGTTATTGATATCTTAATAAATCATGTTTTCTATGATATTAACAGAAATTTGAACGAATCAAGTTAATTCAAAATCGTGTTAGGTCTGTAGGCGGTGCTTTCTCCGCAGGGGACTCTGTTTGTCTTAATACAGATTTATAATTGTTGACTAATGTTGTTTTTAGTAACACAAGGAACCAGCTATTCATTTGGACTCATTAGAAACTCTAGATGAATATATTCTAATCCACTTGGATTATATGTACATTCTGGTTCGGTTGGTTGGACCATTAATTCATAAATACTTAAGTTACGATTTTAGCACTAACAGTTGCTTTGAAGGTGAAAATGGTTTTAGTTGTTAATGATTAGTAATCAGCTGAAATGTTATATCAGAATCAACTTAAGGAAAGTTTAGGTAAATTTATAAAATGAGCATGGAAGATGGTAAAATTCAATTCATAAAAGCTTCTTTAGCATTGGGTGGATGAAACATAAAAGACAACAGTGTGCGGGATCCTCATCCCCTAAAACCACTCCCACTTTTTTCTTCTTCCTTCCCGGTGGAACCGCTGCGAAAAATTACGTCGCGGAGAGTGCTGCACTTTAAGCGACCAAGCCTTTCGTTCATCGCGCCCTCCTTGCGTGCTCCGCTTTTCCAAGTTCCGCCTGCATCCTTTTGATTGCGGAGTTCACCGCACACCAGTTTTCCTCCGGCTTCAACATTTCCCCGACGATGCTCTGCGGTCTTATGTTAATTTTCAGAGAGTCTTCTAGGTTTCGCCTCTCTGGGCAGAATCGTAGACTATACAACATGCTATGCTGCGGATACTCAGGTGTGCAACCATATGCCTGGCAAAAGGGAGAATCATCCAGCCTAAATTGGCGCAGATACTTCCTGTAACCATCATGCCCAACAAGAATTAGATCCGATGATAGTTAATTTCGCAGTGCACTCATCAATATGGGGAATCAAAGTGTGGGTCTAGCGACCCCATTGCGAGTCATCTCACCGTCGCTGCCACTATCCAACGACTTTCGCCTTGCCCCATTTTAGTATTCTGTATTCTTTTCAGGTGGATTCATTCTTCTTTTCTTGTACAGATTGATCTGAAGGCACCGTACGCTCCGCCCAGAAGCAATCTGCGGCTGTATATTGGGCCTCCAATGTTATCATCCGACGTAACGATACACTGGTATTTATCACTTTCTTACCGCCACAGCCCAGGTGTCCCTTGAAATTGATTTTAGCGTCAGGTATTTGATAACTGCTTCGAAATCGCCACCAACACGCTTTTATGGCGGTTATGGTTTGATTAGCGTGCAATTCAACATCTGCAGGTTGCTTCGCGACGAAAACCATAGCTAGATTATCTACGAAACCGATTATTGTGACATCTTTTGTCACGGGAAGGACAAGGACTCCATCATATATCGCCTTCCACAGGGGAGGACCCAACACTGAGCCCTGGCGTACTCCTGCAGTGACGGTGTACTGCTTGGGTCCCTCATCCGTATCGCACCAAACTGTCATCTTCGAGAGGTAACTTTTGAGGAGCTTAGTCAAATAACTAAGAACGCCCATTTTAGCCAGTGAGCTTTTAATCCACTCCCGGTTGGCTGAATTGAATGCATTTTTGACGACTAATGTCACCGCGACGCAGCATTTATTGGAAGACATCCCGTCTCGAGGCAACTTCGAAACTACGTCTACGGCGTCGATCATTGAATGAGCTTGTCTATGATAAGTAGTCTATTGTAGATGGCACTTTCCAGCATCTTTTCAACCGCGTCGATAAGGCAAATCGAGCGGTATGATGATGTATGTCCCGGTTGCTTATTTGGCTTTGGGAGCACAGCTACTTTTTGTCTTTACCACCGAGCGGGAAAACTCCTTCTACCATGGATGTTTCAAATCCACTGGTAAATCAGTCGGATCTGGTCTTAACAGCGAGTTTAAGACTTCTATTGAGAACAGCGTCCAAACCGAGAGCTTTATTTTCACTGATTCTCCGGTAAATCTCCGCAAGTTCCTCGTCAGTTACCGCAGATATGATGTAAGGATATCGCGGAAATCCTCCCTGGTCGTGATTTCATTAATGTCTTTACATTGTATCGCAATCTTCTGCTTTCTGGCCCATACTTGTGCCTCTTTCCCTAAAGACTTTCCATCGTGCCGAAGAAATTTTCAACCGTTTTGCCCGGAGGCTTCTTCAGCTCCAGCATCAAATCTCCTTTTTGGGAGCGTCTGATTCTGCTGACGATTTCTCCAACGTCCTCAGCTCCAGATCGACTTGATCCTCCTGAGGATGTCGCCATGTGTCATATCAACTTTTTCCGAAATGATAATCAATTGTTCTTTTACGTGTCGCACTTTTCTTTCCGCTAACCTTCGCCCGTGCTTTGCCGGTTACTCTTTGGGGCTTTACCTCCCTTGGGTCTATTACAGCCGTGGCCGCTGTTTCCACGATTTCGATCAATTTGTTGCCTTCCCATTTGCTTGTGGGGAGCCTTTTCATTTTTTCTTGTCCTGCGAGGATCCAAAAGAATCATTCGCACCTTCTCTACTCCTCTTTTCAAGCTTAACGCCCTTTTGATTTTGAAGAGGCGTCACTTTTGCTGTCTGAGTGACGCTTGCTTTCTTCGAGGCACAAAAATTGACTTCAGGAAAGATCGCAGGATGGTCGAACTTTTCCTAAATAGACCAAGCACTAGGTCCTGCAACATTTCCCAACCAAATGTAGTCACCCCACTGTGGGCTGATGAATGGCCAGACGTTCTTGAGAGTGATGTACCTTGTTTAATTACGTATTTCTCCACACTACTTGCAGTATGCGATGCAAAGGTTGCCAAGTATTAATCCAAATATATTTTTTAAATTTGCCGCCGACCCCGTTATGTTCATTCCACAACCGGAAAATTACATGAATATAGGCTTCAATATGAGGCAGCCTACTGGCAAATTTGGTGGAAATCTTACTATTATTAACAAAGTCACACTAGGCCAAAGCTGCTGCTTTTGCGTCGAATTGATACTCCCTAAGATTAATAAAACTATTCATACTTGAAGCGCCGAGTTTTAGGTTTCCCGACTTATATAAAATCTCGCTCTGGGCAATCCTGTCTTTGAATAGTTTCAAGTATTACTGATAATTTTAAAATATCTTGTATTTCTCCATTACTTCCTTGTTAGCTGACCAATCTTGATACAAACGGATATCCATCTCTTAAGCTCTTGGTAATTCTTTAGCTTATAATTACTTGGTAACCTAGGCATTTGCGAATACAATTAACTTCCACAAATTAGCCTGATCATCTACTAGAACTTTGCAATCCACCTTAATTACGTGGGTGCCCACTATAAATTTAAGATTGACAGGTCTGTCTTTCTAGTTCCAGCTAATACTTTAAGATAATGTCTAATCGCCTTGTAGGGGCCTTAGAGACCTTCCTTCTGGCCACTTTGGTATGGTAGACTACTCACATTAACATGATGCTAACATTTTACCATATCTTGACATATAAAGAAGTTTGCACTGAGTTTTCTAGTATCATGCATTTTGTAACCTTGAGTTGAAGTTAGCTTAGATGAAAGAATCGCCATTTATTGATCATAACTTAATAGAGAGACCAGTCAGAATAAGTGGTGGTACTAAGTGCCACAAATATTCAATATAGTGCTATTGCTTAGCGCAACTGAAAGATACATCAGTTATCAAAGTTGTCTTAGTCCAGTCATTAAAGCCGAAAATCGGGTGCGAACTCCGATTGACAGACCGATTGACATGAAATTTTGGGTGAGGGTAGAGGGTGGCCTAAGAAACAAAAGTTATATAGCGCCCTCTACCCCCACCAATCGATCTTGACTGAAAGAATTCGGAGGTTGAAAGCTTTAACGATTGGACTATCTAGTTGTCGCGTCGCGTCGCGTCTTCCAGGTAGATAAAAAAACAGAAGTGACAGATAGTAAACCTATTTAAATAGTATGTATTTTGTTTTCTATGAAACCGGAACAAATATTGCGTACCGCTTTTGATCTTGCGTTCGCAGAGCGCGTTAAGAGCTATCTCTACACTGGACGAAATTGTCAGCCATTTTTTTTTTTTTTGGATATTATTAAATTTCAAACAAGAAGACTATACTGCTTGGGTGCATCATTCTACGTGGAATTTAAGGGGTCCTCATACATACAAAAGGGGGTCTATATTTTTTTTCAACAAATATAGTCATGTGGGGTATCAATAGCAGGCCAGTGCGCCGACCAAGTTCTTCGATTGAGGTAGTGTCAGGCTCGCGCACTCCGATGAAATGACGCAGACAAGTATTGACGAAAACTTGGAGTTTTTAGGTAACAATGGAGTTCACTTTCCATGTAATACTCCCATATAGGAACACAGAAAGAACACTAGCACAGAAGAGTCTCAACTTGAACTTGGTATTGAGTTAATTTAATTTCCCGATTTCCCGGCAGCGAAAGCGGATCTAGTGCTGTTAATGCGTCGGACAACATCCTATTCGGTCCACTGTCGGTAAAAACCTTTTTCTAGATATACAAATTGATCGACACCGTCGATGCTCTGCCCATTGATGCAAATAGTGAGAGAACGATGATCCATCATACTGAGAACCTTGGTTTTGTTGGTGTTTATCTTCACTCCGACTCTACTTGCATCTCTTTCAAGATCCAGAACCATTTAGTCAAGGTCCATGGCCCAGTGAGAGAGTAAGTAGATTTCATAAACGTAATCGAGATGTTTGAGAAAAGATGTCATTGTCCATTGAACGTCATCTGGACAAGGCAGCATGAAGAACTTCACCAATAACAAGAAGAAATAATATCGGTGATTGGGGGATTCGGCTTTGGACCTCCAAATCCTCCGTGATTATGCCACACACATTTTGCACTATTATATCTCGCTCTGATAATACCTATCAGTTTCTCTGGAATGCCCCTCATACATAGAGCACTCCAGATACACTTCCTATTGACGCTATCGAAAGCTTTCTCGAAATCAATGAAAACCAGGTGCAGCAAAGATCGAAACTCCGCGCCCTGTTCCAAAATGATCCGTAGGGTATTAATGTATTCAATTCAGGAGGATCCGGAACGGAGACCAGCCTACTGTCTGTCGATCAAACTTTCGAGATAAATTTACTGTTGATCGGGAAGTGGTCGATCTGATTGCTCGTACGGCGTCGATTAGTTGAAACCCAACTGGCCGGTGATGGAGGCGGTAGAAGCTACAAAAATCCGCAAACCTGCCACCATTAGCCTTGTGGTTGCCAAGACCGTATTTCCCCATCACATGTCCGAGTAAGATGTTGTCTGATCCCACCTTGACATTCAGATCACACATCACGATCACAATGTCACCTTTCCTTGAACTACGTTTAATTGCTTGTAGAAAGTATCCTTCCCCAAAATTTCGAAAGTCTCCGTTGGTGCGTACAATTGTGATGCTTCTTATCGTGGACTGGAATCTTACAGTTAGAACCCGGTTAGAAACCAGCTCATAAGTCAAGAGAGCGCGCTTTATGGTAGAAGACAAAAGCGACCCGACACTGAATTCGCGTCTGCTATCAGTTAGCTTTCCAGAGTACAACAGCACATTGTCGCAAGAGGAAGAGGAGTACTCTCCAGAGTTCCACCATCATACTTCACTTAAGCTCAGAATGTCCAGCTTATATCGTTGGAATTCCCGCTGAAGTTAGAGAAAACGAGCATTAGCTACTGTTATCGTGGAGCGTGCGTACTTTCCAGAAACCAATCATAGTCCGTTTTCGATAGCCAAAGGTGCTGGGAGGTCAGTTCCTATCCGAGGCGTTCTCGACGTTTCGGTAGCAGTAAAGTTTCAAAATTTGCAGGTTACTAGCCCACAAATTTCTATCCATTATAGTTGCCTCTTATGACAAGCAGGGGAGGGGGAGTATTCTTATACCCCAACTCACATTTTAGTGTTGCTCACATACATTACGAAAAATTCCAGAGTTGAATGGAGTGCTGGTTATAATGACGCTTCCATTCATCATTACTATGTCCCCTCATCATATTCTCGAATAAATTGTTCTCAAATCTCCTCTACAGTGGCATACAAGGCTCCCATAAACACAATCTTTGGAAGTGATTTTTTCCATACTTTAGTTTATAGTTCGCC
Organism: Hermetia illucens; assembly: GCF_905115235.1. Taxonomy (NCBI): domain Eukaryota; kingdom Metazoa; phylum Arthropoda; class Insecta; order Diptera; family Stratiomyidae; genus Hermetia; species Hermetia illucens. The sequence continues at coordinate 89,147,224 of NC_051849.1, read as the reverse complement.
GCCAATATATGCCTGATGGGTTTGCAATTTGGAGGGTTAGAAAGCTGTCAACAATACAAACCCGTGCCAAGTTAAGAAGTAATTTATGCAGCGCGTCACGCCTGAACCCCGAATGTCGACGAATCTGGCAGTTTTTTTGCGGGATTTGCCATTTCTCTTTAATAAAAATACAAATGCCGCGGTGGTGAAAATCAAAATACATGAGAATCACAATCAGCACATGTCGAAAAGTGTGAAAATGTTAATAACGATTGAAGATATGGTGCACCAGTTGCAATTTATCAGAATATAAGGAATAGTGTGATGCGGTGCTTTTGTCATAATATATGTATGTAGCCCACGCATAAGTATACAATACTTGATGATCTTTCTGTATTGTGAGCCTATTATTAATTTGCCACCGTCTATCACATGTTACATCACGATAATCACCAAACTCCTTACGAAGTAATGAGATAAATACACAACCTTAAATCATCCCTTTTAGTTCCCACAAACATTGTAAGAACTCCATTCGAAAGGTATAATCAAAACCAACCTTGCCATATTCCTTTACAGATACCAATCGGGGCTAATCTCAAAGTTGTTATCGTTATTCAAATTCAACACCAACTCGATATCAAAGCAAGTCGACTGAATAGTACAATACAACAATGGCCGTAGATATTTCAAGAAGCCGAAGCCTATCAACTTGAAGAAACCGAGAAATTGAGGCTTGCCAAGAGCTTCAAACAATTGTCTGCCAGTGAAGACTTCTTGTCTTCTTGAAAGGGCCTATTACAGGCGTTTCAGTGTTCCTCCAGAAGCAGAAGACGTACTCTGACCGGCTAGCAACAACGGCGCTTATCATTGCAGCAATCTTCAAGTGTACATCATCATCATGAGGGAGGAAGAGTTGGAGATAGCAATTAAGGTAATTCGAACAAGTTTCACGTTTGTTTACAGCTTATAGTCACGAATAAGTATGTGCCGTTGCAACAGAAACATAGTCTGGCGATTGTAAGAAAAACGAGCAGGGTCGGTTCTATCAACAGCAAAATTAATAAATAGCTCATGTCGGGTGGCATGCAAATTCGCGCTGTTCAAAAACGTCCACCCCTCTTTATTGAGACGTTAGGAGATGTATTATTAGGTCGTTCATGTCTTCCCTGTTTCTTTAAGAATTGTTCGCTAAATTTACTTGAGCCAAGTCAAAAGTTTCTTATTTGAGACCTGTTCGCATTGCTTCCAACAACCAGTGAACTAAAAGCTCAATCGAAGATAGTTACAACTTCAGCTAATCCATCAGGACGCTGAATAAACATTCTCGTCAGATTTAGATCCTAACCCGACTCTGCTCCCAACAAACGCAACAATTATCATTGTTGCGTCCCATTGTGGTCGGCTATTGTTTTTGATTACACAGCTCTGCACAAACATTTCACTTTCATGTTCCTTTTATAATGAAAATCATATGAAAACCACAGAACATTTTTATCATTCGTTTTTTATCCATTTTTCCAACATAAAACAGGTGGTGATAGTTGGGAACGGCGGCGTCGGAAAGAGCTCCATGATTCAACGATATTGTAAAGGCATTTACACAAAAGATTACAAGAAAACAATTGGCGTAGACTTTCTAGAACGACAGATTGAGTAAGTATAATGATAGCCTGAACATTATATTAGTAAGTGTGCATCCTGTCTTATGGGAAAACCTCATTTGTATTATTATCAAGTTACCAATTAATATGGAATAATTATGTTTGTTGCAATGCTTTTGTTTAATTATTCCTCCTCACTATTAGCATCTTTAAGAATTCTTTTAAAGCATTATTATAAACATGCTTTTTTGATTTGATTTTTCCAATTAAAAAAATTATGAACTATAATTTGGATCTCCTATATTAATTGATGCACATGAACTTTTTCCAACCGCGATTCCAATCCTGACTGAAAGGGGAAGAGTTTCTTCTTTTTCTTCAGCCTTTACCCCGTTCAGTAGCCGACTCGACTGGTGCAGACTTCCCACTATTTTCGGTAATAAATTTCGTCCAGATGAAGTCAGGGGCTCTCAAATCACCTTCTAGGTATTATTATTATTCTGCACCGTATCATTAAAGAACTATTTTGCACCCTGGGCCTCGCTATCCCTGGTAGACCCGCCTAGTATAATTCCCTTAACCATTCCTCTTCATTTCTTAGTGTCATAGCCATGAAACCGTTTTCAATTCCACAGAAGGGTTCTGGCCCGGGTAAAGCCATCCCTCCTCCCTTCTTGACTAGTTCGTCCACTATCTTATTAGCTTCCAACCCAACATGGCTTGGAACCCAGAATATCCAGATCTTGTTGGACGAGCCAAGCCTATTCAGTCTCTCAAGGCATTCCCATATCAGTTTAGAGTTCACCTGGTCGGACCTAAGTGCCTTGATCCCTGCTTGGTTGTCGGTGAAAATAGCAATGTTCTGTCGTTCCTTTGGAGATTAAAGGAGGCACATCTGCCTATGACGTATATTTCCGCCTGGAATATGCTAGTGTACATACCCATTGGCCCCAAGTACATTTTCCTTGGACCAATGTCACCAGCACCCGCTCCCTCTGCTGTGAGGGATCCGCCAGTGTACCAAGTAATCAGTTGCTGGTTTAAGCCGTATGTCCTAGCCACGTTCTCCCAGTTTGCCATGTTACTCCAACGTGTTTCAAATTTCTTATCAAAGTGAAACCTCGTTGTCATGTTATCCCTTGGTATCAGTAATTCGGGATACCGCCTGGAAAGAATATCAATCTACCTTCAGTTTAGGCAGCTCCCCGCCTCACTGATACTCCCGGCCATCATAAATATTGCCCTCCTTGCCTGCATCTGTATGTGATAGATGAGGGGAGAGGGGTTAATCCCAGAACGACCTCCAGGGATGCCGTTGGGCATGTCCTTATTGCCCCACTGATACACACGCAAACCAGTCTTTGGAGTTTGTGTAATTCCCTAGCTTGTGTGCTGAGTTCGCTTCTTTCTGCCCAGATTGCCCCTCCCCCCCTAAAGTGCGGTATATATCCAAAGTAGTATCTTCTGGCTGTAACCCCATTTTTTTCCTGCTATGGACCTACAAGTCATCAGAGCCCGCGTGGCTTTCCGATAAATGTTTCCGACATGTAATTTTTAGTCTAGCGTAATTCCCAAATATTTGACCTTTGTTTCTGGTTTCTGGTTTCTGGTTTTCAGGTGATCAAGCTTATGTGTTCTAGTAAATGGTACTATGGTGGTTTTGGCTGGATTGATCCGCAGTCCCACCTTCGTGCACCAGGCACTAATAGTCGGTAGTCCAGTTTGAATTCAATCACATAGGGTATCTTCATATTTACCCCTACAGATCAAAACAATATCGTCCGCGTAACCCTGGACCTGTATTCCAGTTAGCACGTCTAAGGGTTCGTCCACTACCATACTCCACATAAGCGGCGATAGTACCCCGCCATGTAGACAACCTTGAGTAGTGTTCATGACAATAGAATTTGTACATGTCGGTACTTCTATTTGCCTACTTTCTAGCATTTTGCCCATCCAGAAAGCCAGGGTGTGTCCCACTCCCTTGTGGCCCAGGGCATCTTGTATCTATTTGCGATGTGTTGTCGAATGCTCTTTCGATGTCCAAGAACGCACCCAGTGCTATTTCCTTTGTTTCTATGGCATCCCGTAGTATATCTGTCGGCTGATACAGAGCAGTTTCAGTTTACCGTCCTGCCCGGTAAGCGTATTGATAGTGATGTAGGGGATTACGCTTTAGAACGTTCATTTTGATATAGTTGTCTATGATCTACTTTACCGTTTTGAGTACGAACGATGTCAAGCAAATTGATCTGAAAGATTTTGGGTAGAAAGGATCCTTTTTACCCCCTTTCGGAATAAAGACCACTTTTTGGCCGCGTCCATGCCCTTGATATATATCCCAGTGCTATGCTTCCCCTTACCACCCTCAGAAGAGACTCTAAGATGATTCCTAGGCCTCTCTTGATTAGTGCTGGGAAAATGCCATCTACTCCGGGTGATTTCAGTAGTTTTCACTGCCCACCTTAGCCCAGCTTCTGAGCATACCTCTTTTCCTAGGTCTAGGTATCGAACCATTGGCATTTCGGTCGGCCTTTTAGTCGTTTGGCATCGACTTCAAAGTTCAGGCCAATCTTAACTATTGAGTTAAAGTCAGTGTCAACTATTCATATTCTTATCCGCCGGAAGAACTATCCTACTGGAACTAAGACGCCTCTTTATCTTCCTTGAACGTTTGCAGTCATTAAATGCAATAGCTGACATGATTCAAAAGTAACCTTACAACAACGTTTGTTGTTGATATATAGGTTTCGCAAGTCCCATTCAGAATTTTTAACTCCAATTCAACATTTTCCAAACTAGTTTGACAACTTTTCAAAACTAATTTTAAACTTTTCCCAAACCATTTTGAGAATTTTTTATTTCAAATTCAGGCTTTTCCATTCCCAACTCAGAAGTTTTTCAATATTTTATTATAAAGTTCTATGCCAACTTTTTACCACCAGATAAAGATAGGCGGAATCTGAACGGCTCACCAAAAGTTCTATCGTTGTTTTAATGAACCATAGTAAAAAATGTAATTCCCTCAATCTGCTGGTTTTTTTCATGACTTCTCTATACAAATTCTGTACTTGTGACTACAGTTAATTCCGCCGTTTCCTGTGGAAACTCATTAATGTCTCTCGCCAATCGAGATGATTTCCCTCAGTTTAAGATTAAAGTTAAGTTTAAATTATGGCATTACTATTACTTTCAGACACTCACCCGTTCAAGAGGATGCCTTTGGGCCATTATATTCTCAGACCGGTTCATTAAAGCAAATAATGATAGAAAATTAAGGGGAAGCCTAAATTTTTTATCCAGCTGTAAAAATTTGGTTAAAAGGTAGTCAAAGTGAATGAATTGAAAATATTGAGAAAAAAATCCAAATTGGAAATGAAGAAGTCTGAATTTGAAATGGGAAAATCTGAAATGGATTTGGAAAAGTCTGAAATTGGTTTGGAAAGTCCTGAAATTAGTTTGGAAAATTCTGGTTTGGGAAACTTTGAATTCAACTTGCAAAATCTATATAAGGACTTATTGAAGCAATATGTTGCGACTCATGAATTCATCAATTAACACAGTGAGTTTACATCAAGCTGTTGTCGATCAATAATCTTCGAGTTAACGTATTCATCTCAAAGTAATCAGTGTGAATTTCTAGCCGAGCCTAGCCGAGATTTCTAGACGAGCCGACTTCGCTTGTGAACGGGACAAAGGCTGAAAAAAAAGACGAGCTGGTCTGATGATGATGTGCCCCTACGTCCGTGGGGCCAAGGAGAAGTGAAGTAATTGAGCTAAAAATCTGTACTTCAAAGTTGTTAGAGTTGATTAGAGCCTGACGAGTGCTAGATGATCTCTCACTCTCAGATCACTGCTCCTTAGGATTTAGTCTGACTATTGCAACTGAACAGTATATAATACAAAGACGGAATCCTGGGAAAATGGTTCAATATACTTCTTGCCAACAAGGTGAAGCTCTCTAGGTGACTAAATCCTCCTTTTGACGATAAAAGATCAATTGGAAACTCTGAATGTGCGCTTTGAAGATGCTTCTCCTATTTTTCGACGCCAAAGCGGTAAAACGGTTCCATGGTGGAACCAAGAACTGCAAAGAACTGCAAAACAACTCGACTATTTCTAAATTGTGCTTGCAAAAGCAATAGGAATGAAGACTGGTTAAACTTCCGGAACTCACAGCGTATATATAAGAGGCTCGTGTAACTTTCGAAACGAGAGTCCTTTAGAGCATACTGTGAAGAATTGAGGGATGAAAGAAAGACTTCCAGGCTCTGCAAAGCCTCCAATAAGGAACAGTCGGCCAAGTTGAGCTCTCTTAGAAAACCAGATGGGACTTCCACGAACTCCAGATTTGAGTCTATATAAACACCACCCAGGAGAACAGGTCTCAGAAGTGGGACAGATTCTGTGAACCTTTCAACATGAAAGTGTTGCAAGGGAAATTGGGACACCGCAAGAGCGGTTGTTGCCAAGAAAAAGGCAAGAGGTGCTGTTCTATTCTTTGAACACTTAAAAGCACTTGGCATAGACGGCATCTATCCAGCGATACTAAGCAAGATTATAGAGCACTTACAGCAACTGCTAGGAAATATTTTTCGAGGATGTCTTGCTCAGGGCTACGTTAAGGTAAGGTAATAAGGTAAGCTAATCCTGGGGAAGATGGCTTTTCAAATCCAAAGAACTTCAGACAACTCAGGTTAACATCATTTTCGCTAAAATGTCTGGAGAAATTGGTTGAGTGTTACATTCACGAGACGTTGAGCTCGCACCCATTAAATGAAAACCATCATGCTCACCAGCGTGGAAAGTCCTGTGAGTCTTTTCACTCTTTGGTTTCAAAGATAGAGGACGCAACTCTGAAAGGCGAGTCCTCAATGGGGTGTTCGTGGACATTGAAGGGGCGTTTGACTGTGCGCCCTTATAAAAGCGTTTCCCTTCGGAGGCTGAAGTCTATGAGAGCGACAACTTGGATGATTGATGAGCGGTTATAGGGAAGGCGCGTCGCAATCTGTAACGATAGCCACGCTGCAATGAGGGAGTTGAGCGGCCCTCTGATCACTTCAAAAATCGTTCAGGAATGGAGAAATCGATTGAACTCTGTTTCTAGATTCATTACGATGGAACTACTCTGGGTACCCGGTCATTGTGGTGTAAGGAGAAATAAACTCTCAGATGCTTTAGCAAAAGAGAGTTCAATCTCCCCCATCCCCTAACTGCAGGTTAAGAAAGCGTGTGTAGCCCCTTATGCCTGTGGTCTCCACCCGAGGATGGTTCTCTGGAGGTACACAGCTGCGGTGTGTCCCATCCTAAAACACGACTATTGACGATACTGGAAGTCTGTCGAATCTGCTCATACTAATTAGCAGCCGCGGCCTGGCTCACCACCTGGTCAAAGAAGATTTGGCCCGCTTATAACAAAACTGGATTACGAGAGCTCCTGTGCCAGACGCATGCAAATGCATACAAGGTTACAGCGGTTTGGACGGGGCACTGGCCTATAGGGGACCATACAACAAGGCTCGGCACGCCCTACACTGAGAAGAGGGTGAAACCCTCAGGCACTTTCTTGCAAGCTCTAGCTAGAGTCAGGCTACGGACACTAAGTAAACCATTCTTTGGGGACCTCTGAGCGATTTCTAGCTGCACGGTGGGACAACTGCTTTCCTACGTAAATGCTACGGGCTGGCTATGAAGATATGAGCTGGCTCGACTCTACCACCTTGCACTCATAACAGCAGTCACGGTCTTAGGAGTTTGTGGCATCAGAACGGCGTACTGATACCTACATACCTACCTTTCCCCATCCCGGCAACGAAATCAGCATTCACTAATGCTGCTATCGAAAACTGAGAACAAGCTTCCCCTAATGGCAGGTGACAGAGCATTAATGCTGCTAAACACACCAAACTTTTCCTGTCAAAACCTTGTTTGGTTACGGCAAAGTTTATCCTGTCGAAAAGCAGGAAAATCTGCAGAAATATTGTGGGCATTCTAACAGGCCATAACTCACTACTGGGCATATGTTAAGAATAGGAATTCTCCAAGATGATACGTATTCATCCTGTAATAAGGAAGCAGATTCCACGAAACATTTTCTATATGAGTGTCTTGCCTATGGACGCATCAGACATCAGATTTTTGCTGCTGATGTGCTACAACTGCAGCGGGATGCATCATATCCTTAACGGAAATCCTGCGATACATAAATGAATCCGGGATATTCCGTTAGGCGGCGTAATCGAGTCCAATGGACCGAATAAACTTGCGGTAATCAACACCTCGCTTCCATTCTTTCATGATAGATAGCATATTATCTGAGTAGAGTTAACAAGCGTAACATATGCCGTGACAAAAAGAGTTTCACCATTGCACTAGTCAGGAAATCAGAAGCTGCCGTGAACTTGCAAATAGCCTGTGAAGGACGTCAACGATAGCTTTCTCATCCACGATGATCAAATAGGTTAGTACGTTGAAGAAGTACTTCATTGGTATAAAATCCAGTGGAATTCCGTTTTTCATGGGTGAAATTAACACCAAGCGGATGAGGTCTGCTCCTCCGAATCAGAAAGAATTCATCGTCAGTCTTGACGAGTTTCCACGCGACATATTCCCTAAAACTCCTGCAAGATCCAAATTAAATTGAATTGAATTGAATTCTGCACGTAATAATGCAGAATATCGATATCATCGAAAAAATTTATATATCTAGAGAGTGTTGTTTCTACCGACAGTGTTATGAAACCCATTGTCATCCAACGCATTAAAAGTGCAAAGTATGCCTCCATTGTCCAAAATCAAGAAAACTATCTCAACACCAACCTCAAGTTGATGGTGGTCCGCGTCAGCGTCCTATTTGGGCTGCATATACTACATAGGGGCAGCACCACGAAAGCGTTCGTCACTCTTACCCAGAAACTTCAGGCTTTCATCACTGTGGTACTCTGGTCTGCGATACACGGTAGGCTTTAACAAAGTTGATATCAAATAGTCACAAACCCCAAAACAAACATCGGGATATTGTTTCTAATGCATTCAGAATAATATTCCCTTTGAGAATAAAGTCGTAGTATGGGCGCTTTTTTTAAATGAACAAAAATATTTTCTCCTAAATTGAAAGCGCAATGCTGACCACATTGCCTCCTAGTGTACTGTTACGGTCTTGAATGAAGTGCTCTAACACACTTCAAGGCCCTGATCCAACATGGATTGTTGCGCCAACGATTATTATTATAAATTGAAATATTCATTGCAAACATGGGTATAAGGCCTTTTAAGGTTTTGTATCAAACAAAACCTTATTAAAATCAATTCAAACGGCTGGAGCTATCGTCACGAAATTTGGTGAGAAAATGTGGTCTGAGAAGCGCTAGACAGGCGACGAGTTGCACTATTTCATGTTGGATTGGGCTCTCCATATATGCAAAATTTGGGTGCAATCTTTGTTCAGAATATGTGGGGTATCAAATGCAAGGGCTCAGTTAGTACTTACTCGAAAATGATCATATTTCTGATATTGGGTGAAACACGTGGAATAAGGACTCAAAATATGAGCTTCAAAAAGTGAAACAGGTCTCGCTCTCAAAACCTGTCCAGGCGAAAAATCTGAAAAAAATCACAGTGATGTATCTATAAAAAAGCTAGTCCTCAAAATACCTCACATGACAATATCAGCTCAAATAAAGTTAATAATAGCATATTACCATATTTTAAAAGAAGATTACTCGTAAACCTCCTTAGGTACATCTTAGAAGCACAAAATTTAGTACAATTATAGATAATAATATAGTACACAATTTTTGAAAGCCTTGAAGGAAAGGAAGCTATTATTAACAAAGTTACAGAATATCAAAGTTTTGTGTTTCACTCCAATGACGCCATCATCATATAAAGTGAACTCATATGCACGTCGGAGTTGCAGTTTGCAGACATCAGGGAATATTTTGATTTTCTAGCTGTGTATGAATGGGAAACGTGCATAGAAAGTTCCTACACAAGTTGAATACAAAACGTTTATGCACGAAAAGTCCAGCGTCCGATATTCTGACGTTCCGTTGTCCGTTTTTAAAATTGTAGTTATAGGTTATGCCCAAAATAATCCTCTATGTCACGAAGGAACTTAGGCCAATTAGGACTATTGTGCCAGAATATATTACGATGTAAAAGGAACGGGGTGAAATACTAGAGAGTATACTCTCATTTCATTTTTTCACAAATAACAGTTACCTAGATAGAGTCCATTGACAGAATTCATGATTCCATGGTGATTAATACCAAACTGTTGTGCCCCTTTTGCTGGTTATAGTATACCTATTAATCATAGCAATCAGGCAAGCCTTTAAGCTTAATCTTTCAACTTTGCAGCTGGTATTAATTGTTCTCCCAGATGCCTCGACCTAATTTGCACAAGTGCCACACTCCGCGCAGAACCTGCAGGCAGTGTCCGTAGATATATATCCCTAGTTTCGCTAGGTGATATTTTAGCCGACAGTAACCAATAAGAATTCCCACTATGATTCGGAAGTTCTTTTTGTTGGGGTATAAGCAATCCTTGTTTCGCATGGGTTCGTATCCCCCAATAAACACCCTGGACTGCTTCATTCCTAGTAGGCCCGCCCAGTATAGTTCCCACAACCATTCCTCTTCATTTTCTAATGTCATAGCCATGAAACCGTTTCCGATTCCACAAAATGGTTCTGGCCCGTGTAAAGACGTCCCTGCTCCCTTGTTGGCTAATTCGTCCGCTGTCTCATTGGCTTCCAACCCAACATGGCCTGGAATCCAGAGTATCCAGACCTTGTTGGACAAGCTAAACGGGAAGGCATTCCCATACCAGTTTAGAGTTTAACTGGTTGGACCTAAGTTCCTTGATCGCTGCTTGGCCTTTGATAAGAATAGCAATATTTGACAGTAAATTGCACTCAAAATAGACAGGACTCTTGGAGGATGGCATATTTAAAGGGCCGAGCAATTTATTTTCTAAGATTACATTGCTCCTGTTCACAATATGCATTTTTTCCGTAGTAATGTTTGTTTAATTTGGAGGAGAGAGATAGAGACAATATATTGCAATATTTCAGCTTGCCTTTATGATGATAAGCAGATAAGCTTTAGACATAAAATCATAAATCTTTCTGCCGGATGAAAGCAATTTGTACAATTCACGTCCTTTTACCCATGATGTTAATATCGTCAGTATAGACCCCTAGTTGGGTGGACTCAAAGAGAATAGTGCCTCTTGCATTAACATCAGTATCACGCATCACTTTTTCCAGGACTGAAAAGGCTGCATAATAGTTGATTCCCTTGTCTTAGACCATTATTGCTGGTGAAAGGCCTCGAGAGTCATATTGCAGAAGGTATTCTTCTCCGAATCTGTAGTCTCCTCTGAAGGAACATGAACATTAACGGGGCTTATATTTCAAACCTCGACTTGCAAGCGTAGAGTGGATAAGTGTTGGTTTATGTTTTCAAAGCCGATAATAGCAGGTTTCACTTTTCAGCTGACTAGGAAACCTAATTCGAGCACATGGTTTACTGGTCCCATGCGTTTCTTGAAACGCAGTGACGTCAGCCTTATATTGGAACAGGGTATACTACGATGAACACACGTTCCATGAGAAAATGTGTGATTCTAGTCCAACCTCCCTGTCGGCAGCATTAAGCCAGAGAGTTCTTAAGGATATTAAAGAGAGCCCTTTCTGACCACGAAGATAACATTTTTAAGCAAGAATGTCGTTCTTCTTTTACTACTTCACAGTTGACAACATTCTGTGTCTGAGTATAACTTAACTTTATTCCGTTCTTTTCGATTAACTGAGTACAGCATGAAAACTTTAATGTCTTATTTCATCGAAGAATTGATATGGAATATCCACCATTACTTTATAATTTCCCATCGACATCGCCGATATATCATTTGAACTCGTTATTAAAGTTTGGAAATAATTGCAATAACTTTTATTACTTCCAATTTACAGAATTGACGGTGAAGATGTTCGAATAATGTTATGGGATACGGCTGGACAAGAAGAATTTGACGCAATTACCAAAGCATACTACAGAGGGGCACAGGCTTGTGTTTTAACATTTAGCACAACGGATCGAATGTCTTTCGAGGCCATCAAAGACTGGAAAATGAAGGTATGGGGACGTTAAATTTGAAATAATTGCACACATTTAGAATAGCAAAATGTATTCGCCGTGATTCGTTTCCAAGTTGAATGTTCATCAAAGTGAATTAGTTCCACATGCGTAGAACCGCTTGCATGTATCCTTCTCATTGCATTTACTATTCTCTGATTGCAGGTCGAAAATGAATGTGGAGAGATACCGACGGTGGTAGTTCAAAACAAAATTGACTTAATGGACCAAGCTGTTGTGTCGCCGTAAGTTGACTATTGATAGAAAGTGCACTTTCCAGCCGCACTTATAGCAATTTAACGCAGATGTAATCATCTCGAATTGCAATTCCGCCTCTCATTAAGATCTGAATTTCACTGATTCTACTTTTTGACTCCGACAATATAATAACGAAGGCTACAGTAATTTTCTCATCAAATTTATTAATTTTACAGTGAGGAAGCAGAAACTCTCTCCAGGAACTTAGGATGCCGGTTAATTAGGACTTCAGTGAAGGAAGATGTAAATGTGGCTTCGGTATTCCGTTACTTGGCTACAAAATGTCACCAAATCATGACACAGTCATACAACACTATAGTGCCAACTGGTCAACCAGCGATAAGTAAGTCCTAATACAGACATCTACCACCCCTTGCTCTCTGCTGTTAAATTTAATTTCAATCATTTAAGTGAACGTAGAACTCCCTTGACAAAACGGACACCCATAAAACTACCTTAATCTTCTACTATGATACCAATTAAGCCAAACGTTGATTCATCATTAATATGCAAATTCTATTTACAGGTGCTTTCAGTCCAACATTTACGAAATCAAATGGAACGATAATTTTACGACCCGCGAAAAAATCATCGAAAAAGAAAGCTGTGCTGAAAAAATGTCGAATTGTATAGAACTGAACGTCTCCGTTATAGGACTAATATATAATTTGAAGTCATTTTGTATTTGTATTTTACTCTGTAGCCTAAGTTTACCTAATAGAAGTTATAACTATTAATTACGATAGTTTTTTGTAAAATAATTCAATGAACGCCTTATGTAAAATGTTTGCTATAAATTCAAAAAGAAAATAAAAAAAAATGATATTCCTTTTAAAAATCAATCATTTTCCGTTTTGTAATACTTTCATGAATGATGATGGAAAAGCAATCAAAAACGGAGAACCCACTCAATCATCACTGCCTTTATAGCAAGAGAGACACTTCTTCTTCTTTTGCCTGCGCTGCATTCAGTAAGTGACCAGCTCGCCCATATCAGGATCGCCGCTTCTATCGATCGTAAGCTTAACCTGGCCCAGCAGAGGTATACAAACTGGTATTCCAACACCGACCAGACCTACTGCTCGGCGCATTCAACACTTGCCTGAAAGAGGGCATTTTCCCTGCTCGTTGGAAGGTGGCGAGGCTTGCGCTGATCCATAAAGGGAAAGGTGACCCCGAATTGCCGTCTTCATACGGCCCACTATGCATGCTTAACACTGCTGGGAAAGTGCTCGGAAAGCTTATCAGAAGTAGACTCACTGAAGCGATATGCGCTGCCGTAGATTTATGTCCCCGGCAGTTTGGTTTTAGAGCAGGGAGATCCACAATTGATGCTGTCATGCAAGTCGTGGACGCCGGTCGATGAGCAGAGGCATATAGTTGCCGAACTCAACGGGCGGTGCTGCTCGTAACACTTGACGTCAGAAACGCCTTTAATTCCGAAAGATGGAAAGACATTCTAGGCACACTAGACAATACAATATACGTGCCGAATTATCTCTTACGGATATTGAGGAACCGCTCCCTGCTCTATGAGACACTAGAGGGTCAAACGAGAATGGTGGTCACATCGGGGGGTAGCACAGGGATCCATCCTAGGGCCGGACCTCTGAAACGCTACCTATCACAGTCTGCTTAAACTCGACATGCCAGAAGAGTCGCGCCTAGTCGGCTATGCGGCTTGCTGGACGCACTGTCGAACAGGCGCAAAGCAGACTCGGCATGTTGATGCGATGGGTAAGCGAACGGATGACTACTCATGGTTTGAACCTTGCACTGGAAAAAACCAAAGTAGTCATGCAGATTAAAAGGAGAATTCCGGCCCTGCGTCCCATATCGTTCGGCGAGTCGATAATCGAATTGAAATCAGCGGTAAAGTACCTCCGGTTGACTCTTGACTCAAAAATGAGCTTTTTTGAGCAAATCAAAGCAGCAGCGAACAAGGCTTCAGCTGGAGTTTCGGCGTTAAGTAGACTAATGGCAAACATTGGGGGTCCTACGTCTAGTAGGTGACGTCTCCTGATGAGTTCAATGCAGATGCTCTTAACAAGGAGGTATATCGTAAACGTCTCGCGCAAGTATAGAGACGGAGAGCTTTGCAGGTGGCGTCTGCGTACCGCACTGCCACTGAACCGGCCGTGATGGTGATCGCGGAAGTGATTCCCGTTGCCCTTCTTGCTAAGGAGCGTCAAGCCATATACAAGCGGAAGGGAGATGAGCCAAGGGAGGTGGTTGTTCGCGGAAGAATGGCAAAGCACTCTAGACGAGGGGCAACTCTCGTAGAAAAATGAAACTAGAGGCAGATGGACTGCGCGGCTCATCAGCAACTTAGGTTGAATCGGAAGCACGGTGAGACTGAATATTTCCTTACCCAATTTTTAAGTGGGCATGGAAGTTTTCAGTCTTACCTGCACAAGATTGGACACTTTTTTTCTTGTGGAAGGTGGGATGGGGTTCATCAGCAACTCTTTTTAAACACAGGGGATCTCTCTCCAGACAACATTGTCGAAGAGATGCTGAGGAGTGCTGACAGTTGGAGCCGTGTTGCCTATTACGTTCGGACCCTTCTTGTTGGTAAAAACATAGAGTTCGACCGGTGGGAGAGCCGGAAAGCAGGGGGTTCCTTGAACTGACAGTTCCCTTCCTCCCCTCCCCTCCCGTTGGTGAAAGGAATTCCCTGATTTGAAGGCTCCGCAAGGCAGGAAAGTTCGGGGACTAGCCCGAAATAATGTGACAAACGGTTCCAGGCTAGCTTTCTGACGATGGGGAGGTGTTTAGTTGGTAGTCCGACGACCTACCGAATCGGAAGTCCAACACTATGTGCATAATGCATTCACCTACCCTACCAAAAAAAAAAGCTTAATCAGGACGAAGTTGAAAGGTTCCAAAATCGCTATCTACCATTATATCGATTGAGAATATCCTTGTTTCGGAGATTATCATAGCGTATTATGCTACTGATCACGGCAACGTCCTCGTCTTCATTAATGTCGGTTACTGTCTTTTGTGGCAGCCCAACATTCAAAACCGTGAAGGTCGAATCATGGTGGGTAGATTTTCAATATGATACATTCATTAACACGCCGATCGCAAAGGACGCCAATTATGGACCACCGCTACATCCAGCTTGCACTTATACCTGAAGCAATTTCATGACGTAGTTCACCGTTAACTGAGAGTACTGGTCCAAGATATTTCGCATCACACTGTATGGAAAGCGAAGATTATAAATTGTTCATCACAACTTATTCTGTTTTACTGTTCCAGTCCCACCACAATGACGTATCCTAGAATCAGGGCAAGTGCTTAAAGTTCTTGCATGACATTGTTAGTCACTTTCAAAATCTTACCCATGTAGCACCACAGATAGAACATTGGGACGACTATATGTCCAAACAAATAGCGAGGGTGTATTGATCCGACTTAAGCCCCCAGCTTAAAAACTACGAATTATTCAAATCGCTCAACGTATGCAACAGATAGGAAGAACCTATTTGTCAAATTAACGATTTTGATTTAATTGGTATTAATCTTCAGTTCGATAATGTTCGGAAAAGATCAGTGAAGGAGTAAGCATATAACATCTGCCTGTGTTTTTTTCAATTCGTTGATCTCTTCCTTGCCTATCCTTACTAGCTGCCTAGCACTCTCGCTTTACCATCTCTCCACTTAAGGTAAGGTGTGCCATGTTTTCTTTTTCTACAAATTATTGGAGGTTCATAATATTCACCCATACGGAATAGTATTCATACCGGTAGATACGAAGCCTATCTAACATCTCTGCCGCAGCTAAGGGCTAAGGCATCCAAGTTGTAAAGCGCAACTCCTCGTCTGAACCCGCAATAAGCGCTGCTTGCGACATGGGCCCAACCACACTTATGTTAACATAAGGAGGAGAAGACCAACCGCAATTGACTGCATCAACAGCATATCACTCAGGAATTCTCCTGGAATATACGCCCTCATATGGCCATCATGGTTCCCTACGGGAAGGCTTCGTAGTATGAAGCACTTCAGATGATTCCCTTGCAGACCAGAGTCTGATCCTCCTCGAATACGTGGGGAGTGTTGTAAATGGGACAGATGTCTGGCAATCATCAGGTATTGACTCGTCCCAAATCTTCAGCGTAAATCGATAAACTGCTTGGTGTAGTTGGTCACCACCATATTTAACGAGTTTGGTTATAACTCCATCGGCTCCAGCGGTTCATGGTTCCAATGGCAGCGTCGTCTTTGGTTAGCATTACAAATTCTGGAAGGGAGGGAGTCAGAAAGAGGTCACCCAAATTAAGAGAGCACAAACTACCCAGCCGAAATTCTGAAAAAAAACAAAATAGAATCCTTGTATGACACCTAGGCCATAACACAACTTCGATACAGATATCTGCTCAAATGAAGTTAAAAATAGTATTTCACTAAATTTTTTTGAAATTCACTCTCTACATTGGCACTAGAAATACAGCAATATAGATCACAATATATATCATAGAAAGTTTGGTCGAAATCCGGCTGTTATTAACGAAGTTCTGGATGATTGCCGTACCCCTATATGTGGTTCATAACTCGTTAATCATACCCATGTGTGTGTTTAAAGTGGGGGGGAGAGACAAAGCCGCTGAGCACTCAGTCCCTGGTGGTCCATTACACTCTATTCCCCCGTCTAACAGAATATCCTGGATTCGTTTATATATCGCAGAATTTCCGTTAGTGGATGTGATGCTGCCCGCTGCAGCTTTAGCACATCAGCACCAAAAATCTGAGGTCTGATGCGTCCATTAGTCGCACAATCACAAAGAAAAAAAATGTTCCGTGGATCCCGCTTCCTCATTACAGGATGGACACGCATCATCTTGAAGAATCATTATTTTGAACATAAGCCAGCTAATGAATTGTCGCCTGTCAGAATGCCCACTCTGCAAGTCTTCCTACTTTTCGACAGGATAAACTGTGCAGTGTTTGTTTGGTTTGTCAGAAAAAGTTGGTGTGTTTAGCAGCATTAAGGCTCTGCCACTTGTCATTAGGAGAAACTTGTTCCCAATTTTTGATAACAGCCAATGCTATTGACAACAGCCCAATTGCTGGTCCACGTATGAGTGAAATCCAACCCTCTTCTGCTAAAGCATCCGAGATTTCATTTCCCACAAACCCCACACTGACCGAGTACCCAGAGTAATTCCACCGTATTGAATCTAGGAACAGAATTCAATCGATTTCTACATTTCTGAACGATTTTTGAAGTAATCAAAGGACTACCCAACTGCTCGTCAATCATCCAGGATCCTTGAGAGGGTCATCCTGTGTGTCGGATTCGCTGAATCGAATTTTTTTTTTGGCATCAATTATATCTAGATATAGTGGAGAATATATGGGCAAAGTGATTTTT
The DNA here is from genome assembly GCF_905115235.1 of Hermetia illucens. NCBI lineage: Eukaryota > Metazoa > Arthropoda > Insecta > Diptera > Stratiomyidae > Hermetia > Hermetia illucens. Next base: position 89,129,860 of record NC_051849.1, on the reverse strand, counting down.
TGATATTCGGAGTTGTTCGGAAATTATAGTGTTAAACACGTGATAAGCCACATGCCAGATTTATGCCGATAGCTGTAGTTAAGTCTGTACGTTGAAATGCCATTCACTTTTTTCTCTAAGATGATCGCAGCGCCCTCTAACGTGGCAGCAGAAAAACACCTTTCTTTGGAGATGGCTGTTTAAATTACTATGTATTTCAATAACGAACTAAGCAATCGGGCTGGAAAAATTACTATACACGCTCAAGATATTAATAAATCTATGGTGAGTGGTATTTGTATCTTTATCCAGTTCTTCACAAAAAATTTCCAAAAAAAACAAAAAGAATTCCTTTACACGGAATACCCCCTTAATGCATTCGAGGATTATTAGAGGAGATTGAAGAAGCACCTCCAACTGCCGCACTCTAGACGATTTCCCTTATCTGGAATCTTAACGATAATCTCCTTCTCCAACTCTATTGGAAAGGTCTCGCATTCCATATGAATGGAATCTGTGGGAACACTGTCATGCGGCTTAGAGCGTTGATGACCGATATTTCTCTTCTGCTTGGAGGGACAGTCCCTATCTACATATTGCGGTGACTGACCACTGCATCCAGAAGATGCAGAATTTCCCCGGATGTAATGCGGCTAAAAACCGTGGTGAAATGTTTCTTCTAACTCTTCACACTCTGCTCGTCATCATGACCATCAAAAGATTTGCGACCAAGTGCAAATTCATCCTGATGCGGTGAACAGTTGATGCGATCTGAGACAGCTCCGCTCCCTGACCAGTCGTTCACCATTGTCAGTAGAGTTTTCAATCTTTTTCGTTCATCGTTTCGCTTCCACAATTTTGCAGTCAGCCAGATCTTGATCGATGGAATGCTAACATTGTATTCTCAGGAGAATCTGGTGAGTCGGGGGAAATGAAACGATTTGCTGACCGAGTCATTAGCTAAAGTTCAGCACAACTTGTAACACGACGAAGGAAAAAAACAAAAATTACATTTTTTTGGTTGAAATTACTTTATTTAACATAATCAACCAATAATAGTATTATGTATATAATTGGCATCGCGTAATTGAGATCTCAATAAAACAGAATACCACGTACAATAGATATGCATTGCAAGCACATTTAAATCGCATAGCATTTAAAATTATTTATATTTCATAGAAACAAAAATTTGGAACAAGTTCATTGTAATTCACACTTTCTTAAATCTGCAATTCATTTATTCGATTTCTGCTTTGTAAATTCGATAGACATTCTACACTAGCTAGCAAAACAATGATAGAAATTTATTTTTTCAGCATTAACAATTTTTCAGGATCATCACGCTGGTTATGTACTTTGTTTTAACATTATTTTATTTACATTGAATTTCACTTCGCATTATACATTCGTAATTCCAAAATGTTCTAATCTTTCATTCGTTTAAAATTGTTCTAAGAAGCAATTTGCTAATTTTCGTTTCCGTCTTTGATATTTGTACGTTTCAAATCACAGCATTTTAGATATTTAGTGTATGATACATTAGATTATCTATGATAGCATTTGGTAAGTGATATTTCGCCTGTAGATTCATTACTTCCTAGGGTTTCTGCATTTATATGACGAACTGGTATCAAAGGAATTGAGCAACTACTTTTTGGAAAGCATTTCATAGAAATTAAAAATTATCACTTGAAATTTCCAAGCAAATAGGCAAATGAATGATTTTAATTCACAATTCGTTAATTCTTTGCTTATATACTAGCTAAAAATGTATTGTTTAACAGCCAAAAGCGCATTGAAGCAGATATTGAGAATTTTATCGAAAACCTCCTACATAAATCTGGCAAAAGCATTCATGAAACAACAACTTTATATGTATCCGAAACGTGTGCCATAAAAGATCTTACTCCCAAAGTTGGGGTAACTGAACGAAAATTGCTAACTCAAGGAGAATTCATGGGAGTAAGTGTAATTAAAGGGAATCTAACTTCAATTAACTTAATAAACGTAAATGTAGTGCAATTCGATTCACTCATTCAAGAAATTTATCCTTCAAAATGAGTATACGACAATTGATCAGCAATTCACCACTACATATCTTCGATATAAGCTTTTAATAGGAAGGGGTAAGCTCCTATTTTCAAGGACATGTGTTGGAGTGCTTTGATGAACTTCCCTTATTCAATGTTCTGAACTTGGGAATTCCAATAACGAAGAAACATACTTATCCACACTATGTTCAATAGTTACGTTAGAAAGTAATCAAACGCAGAACACCATGGAAAAAGGACAAGATGCTGGCTATCTTTTGCTCCTAAGCGTCCCCGCAAATAGGAATAATTGCTTTAGCAGAGCAGAATATGTAGTAGTAATTCGCTTTCTATTCAAAGCATTTCCCTCAGTAATTAATTATTTTGCCTTTGAATCGTTAAAATTATTAGATAAACCATAACACTACAACAATTTTATCAATTTTTAACATAATTTTTCCCAGTTTTAAGCAACATAATAATCTATAATAAAACAGTAAATTCACTTTCTCATGTTTACTCATAATTATCCAACATAGCTTGTAAGATAAAACCATCCCAACTCCATTTCTTCAAATAAGACGAAAGATAAATAAACTTCTACTTAGAAATGATTGATTAAAATGAGTAAAAATACAGAACTCTAATAAAAAAATTATCAAAAATTGTATGTACAATAAAAGTGAAAATATTTATATAAACAATAAAAGTAATACGAGATATTGTTAAAATGGGATCCACTTGAACTTAACCTACTGGAACGTAATCCAGGCTTTACACTTCAATGGCTAACCAAACGAAGGCGCTAATTCACTATAAGCAATTGAGCGGTATAGCATTGCGGCGGATAATACTAATAATGAAGCTCTTCGTCCTTCCCCAACACCTCTCTTTCAGTCCTATTAAAACCCTTCAGAATTGTGCCGTTGAAGGACGCTATTAATTTTCATCTTCAACGGTGAGAAATCGAACTTCTTGAAACGCGGAAGCGATGCGAACTTTTTAGCCCCGCCCATGTCGTTCGACTTTTTCGCACACTTCTCCAGGTACTTGTTTGGTGAAAGTCGGGTCAGAGTCGCGTATTTTTGATATATCCGAGGACTACGCTCATTATTTTTCGTGTTCATTTCTTGTTCTCGCTCCGTTTTGGGGTGGCTTTCGGCACTGTGCAGTTGAGCATCGCTATCGCTGTTCAGATGGGGCTTATTTTCGTCAGATTTAATAACTGAATAGAGGGTCGACGAGGTTTTCAAAGCTCGCAATTTTACAGGCGGCTTTTGAGAGCCACCGCTATCCAGTCTTTTACGTTGGTCTAAAATTTTCTGAGGTGATGAAATGTATAAATTTTCACAATGGCTGACTTTCACGGTGTTCAAGTGGCGAATGTTGATTTTATCACTCACAGAATTCGATTTGCGTCGATGAGATTTTATGAGATCACAATTGTTTGGATAATAGGACGGAACTTTATCGTCAATGCTTGTTGATTTCCGGTGGGTTTTTTTGAGATCATCGTTTTCAGACTTTTCAAGAGGTTCTGCTGATATGTTTCCAGTCTTAGTAGTATTAGGCATGAGATTCTGATAGATATGACTGTTTCCTAAATTAATTTTCTCTGGCGATGGGGTACTAGCGTTCATATTCATAATTTCATAGATTTGATCGTCACAGGTTGCCTGCAAGTTAACTTCATTTTCCTTATCGCTGTCCGACGATTTTTTCCGGTCCTTCTGAATTGGGGCCATCACACAATAACCGGATAAATCATCAACTAAAACTTTTGATGGACGACTTGCACTATTCAAATTCGCACCAACCAAGTTCACAGTTGACATGTTGCAAGAGAAATTGAAGTTAGGTTGGATTTGATCTGAGACGTTCAAATCGAAGGTGAAACTCTCCGGAGTAGGGTTGCACGCTTGGAAAGGTATACATTCATTGGATAAAGCTTGATCGTCAGCAATGAAAACATTTGAATCAAACGACTCCAAGCTCACATCATCAAAGCTCTCAAAATTATCGAAAAGGCAAGGACTGGTGAGATCTGGCGTCGAAAAGCTGTTACGCTTGGACTTGAATCGGGATAATTTCTCCTCTTGATTCTTTTGACGAATGACCACCTGGGAGTTGGCATAGATTGGAGTCTCTGGAGTTTCAAGAACCTGTTGCTGAACAACTTCGAAATCTGCTAATTGGCTCACTTTACCCTCACTGACACTGGAAGAACGCTTCGAACGACTAAACATATTTTCTAAAACCACTAAATATTTCTTCTTTCTGGCTAGTTCAGTCTCGGGGTTTGTGTAGGAGCGAGGAATTGGCTGTTGATCAATTTCATTGGTGTTAATCCTCTTACGGACAGGTAGGATCGGTGCAGGAGGAGTTGATGTGACGATATTTCTGTAATTACAGACGGTAAAAATCAAGTTATCGGTATGGTAATAGCTTATATACAATTTTATTGCATCCCACTATTTTTCCAACGACATTTTTTTTTTTAATACTTACCCTTGTGGACTCCCTGTCTTCGGTGGCCTCATTTCTTCATATATTCCTGAAGCAATAGAGCCTCGCGACGTACGTCTTTGCAGGAAATCTCCATTCGGAATCTCTTCATAAATTCCAGATACACCAGAGACCCGACGTGACCAGTTTCCGCTATTTCAATCAAATTCAATTTTGTAATAATTTTAGAACTAAGAAAAAATATTTCTAAACTTACCTCTCTCTCGCATCTGGTATTTTCGGAAGCGGACCTAAAATATCCTGAAGGTCTCGGATGCTTTTAGTTTCTTCCATGACTCCAGAGGTCAATTCGAATATCGAATCTTTCCGGCCAGTTCTATCGACGCTATTCCGCTTCGCTTGCAACAGTTCTGCAACCGAAATTCAATTATGAAAGAATGTTGTCGCAATTACCGATCAACTACTGAACAATAACAAATTTGATTGCGGTCTACGTACCTTGCCGATGCAATTCCAAATTTTTCATGGATTTTTTCATCCATTTCATATGACGTGTGCAGCTCTGTTCTGAATCGAATGAGAGAAAAATACAGCATCGTTTGCGGTTTTGTTTCCAAAACAGTCCGTAAGAATAGGTTTTTGTACGTGACGCGGCTGAACGTATGGACAGACCCGGAATATTAATGCGTACACACAAATTTGCACTCTCGTCTTCGACATTGCGAATGAAGGTAATCCGTACGTAGCATGGAAAACACTTGATGGCTTCGATTTTGACGAGACATTTAGTCCAATTCTGGAAGAGATTTTGAAGAAAAGTTTCATTTATTTATGGCTAAGTTACCCCCCATATTGAGAGGTGATAGAAGTAATTGTACTTTAAAATGTATGCTTTTAATTATTTGAAAATTAGATTTAGAATCCTTTCTCTAGCCTTCTCCCTATTGAAATTCTGCTTTCCCGCTACAGTAGAACAATGGCCCCATATGACCCTTGACCTTGTTTGATTCAAAACAGTTCCCAATATTACTTAAATACGTTTGAGTTTTTGGATGTGGCTAATTAATCAGACGGCAATAGAGACTTCGCTATAGACATCATGATAGCTGTGCAAACTGGCAAGAGGCAAATTTTCAGTACGTTATATCTTATTAACGATTTATGATGTCCGGATTAGCTCAGTGTTTAGAGCGCTAGGCTTGGAGTTCAAATCTGACTGGTGGCAGAGGGATTTGCCTCTTGATTGGATGTTGGATAGCATCGACTCAACTGTAAATGAGTACCTAAGTAGTAATCTCGGGTGAGCGCAATGTTGACCACATTGCCTACTGGCTGGCGTTATGGTCTTGAATGAAGTGTTCTAACACGCTTCAAGGCCCTCATCCAATTGGATTGTCAAAGTCTACAATCGATTATACACAAAGCAACAATATAATCGATTTTTCGTCTCCGCACTTTCCTTTCGCTTCCTTGCAGTCTTCCTTCTTGCAACAACAAATTGCTGCCTCACCTGATTGCTCTCACACACTCATATTTTCTCCGAGGCCGCTTCAAATACGCTGGCAAACCAGTCGGCCTTAATCTTAATATGCCTGTGACTTACACTTAAGGTCTTCCCTGCTTGTTATAAAAGGCGACTAAAAGGGGTAGAAAATTGCGGGCTATTAAACTGAAAATTTCAAAACTTCACTGTTACCGAAACGTTAACAACCCCTCAGGTAGACTCACCTCACAGTTACGATATTTGGCTATCGAAAACGAACTACGATTTTTCTCAGGAATGTATGCACCCTCCTTGAGAATGGTATCGAGGGTCACCAAAATGCTCGTTTTCTCTAATTCGAGCGAGAATTCTAATGATATAAGAATGTCATTCTAGGCCTAACCTCTCCCTTCCCTCTTGCGGTAATATGTTTTTCTATTGTGGAAAATCGAGTGGTAGCAAACACGGTGTCGGTTTTTTTTTGTAATGGCTACCGCAAGGCGCACTTGCTTCACCTGGGAGCCGGTTTCTGATAGGATTCTGAATCCAAGATTCCGGCCCACATTAAGGATCACAGGATTGTACAGTGCTGTAAACGAACGGTAATTTCCTTTATAGTGGGGAGGATGTTTTCTACGAGCAAACGCAGATCAGGGGAGACTTTATAAAGGTGACGTTGCCATTGGTGGTCTGAATGCCAGATAGGCTCTGACAACACCGACCGTAACGATATTGATGCGAGGTTTGTTGATTTCTGCAGCCTTCACCACATCGTCATTGGTGGCACATGGTTCAAGCATAGAGCTTGTCATAAGGCCAGTTGGATTTTAACTGCCAGACAACGCACGAATAATCAGATCGACCACTTTACATTCAGCAGTAGATTTAGGAATTGTCTCCTGGATGTGCGTAATAAGACGCTGACATTGACCTCGAAAGGGATCACCATCTGATGGTCGGTTACGCTCGCTTGCGTATTGCACCCGCCACTATCTATCTGCATCAATTAATTTGTATGTCTAGGAAGCGTAGTTTCTGCCGACGGAGACATCGAACTGGATGTTACTCAACACATTAACAGCGCTAGATCTACCTACGCTGCCTAGTCTAAAATCGGGAAATGATTTTTTTTTTAACACTGAGATTGATCTGAGACTCTTCTGGGCTAATGTCCTTTCTGCGTTGCTATATAGAGAAGCACATGGAAAGAAACTGACACTGTTACTCAAAAGCTCCACACCTAGGTCATCACTTGTCTGCGTCGTATCCTCGGGATACGCAAGCCTGATACTATTACCAACGGAGAACTTGGTTGGCGGACAGCCCTAGCACCAAAACGCGTTGTGATCGGAAAGCGGAAGTGGCAGAGGGCAGGTCACACATTAAGGAGGGTCCACAATTAAACTGCTAGCTATGCCATGCAGGGGAATCCACTCTCCAAGAAGGTGGGCGACGAGTGAGTCGCCCCAAGGGCACTTGGCGCAGAACAGTAGAGAACAAGTGTAGACGCCTCAGGAAATTGCGGGAAAGCTAAAACGGCTTTCAGATAACCGTGAACGATAGTGCGTGGCTGTGGTTGAGGCGCTATACTCCGCCAGGTGGCAAATGCAAACCATATACATATATATAACGCAGACTGATTCATCGGATATTCTCCTGTAGGCGCAATATGTCCGGAGTGCACTTATGCAAAACCAATCCTTCTCTTATTTGTTCTATTTTTCAGTGTATCTGCCGCCATTGCTGGGGCTGCATATAGTAAGATAAAGTTTACCACGCTCAAAGTGAGGAATCGACGACTAGGGCTTGGTTCAGTTATTGTTGATATCATCCTTACGATCAGTGCTCCCGTGTTATAGTCGCTGAACACTCCGCATGCGATTTGAAGTTTAACCTCTGGTCACCAGGTACTGCTAAATACTTGTGTGCAACTTTGGAATGTATTGTTTATATTTCAATTTTGCTCTTCATAGATGGACGCTTTCTCTGCCTGCTGGTATGCACTACTTTCGTCTTATGTTCTGCGAACGATAGAACAGCATTCCCCAGGACTTAATGTCATATACTCCTTCATTCACATAAAGCTCGACTTCTGCGGAGAGGTATTAATTTCTACGTCTTCCATTGTGTAGGAAATGTTCCTTATTTAAGACGTGTGAAAATGCCTCGGCAAACATATTGTTCGCTATTTTGACTTCTGCCTTGAGAGTTTTGTTGCGGATGCTATCTAAGCGTGGCGCTTTTTTCCAAATATTTTTTTTTAAAGCTTCTAAGACCTCCTCCCCACTTATTATGGGAACTTCGGCGGTGGCTATTTCGACAGTGGAAAGGTTAGCGGTACTCACATTTTGTAGGAAAAAAATCGTTACTATTTCACTAAGCAGATTAGGGCAAAAAATGGGGTTAAGCATTTGCCTTTAATTTTCGACAATCTTGTCTTGTAGGTTCAACCAGGGGACCGTGTTAGCTTCCTTATACAGCCGCCTAAAGTGTTTACACTTACTTTGATGATAGCCACATGTAATTTCTTACGAGTTTTTGTATTCTTTATGTAGCTGCTCGTATCCAGATTGGTGACTGTTTCGCTGATTGCCTCTTCCAGAAACCATTCATATATGCTGTATGATTTAAAAAATGATGGCCTGATGGCTACTGTGTGTCTATTTTTCATTGACATCCCACTGGAGATTATTAGTTAAAATATCGTTAACAAATATGACATCTATCGCGGACCCCATTTCTTGCTTTCGAAAAGTTTTGACATATCCAGTGTTTGCAGAAATAAAATTTATATGAGACAGAGCTTCGAGTAATATACATGCGTTCGTTTCTCGGCTGCGTCACTCTTCAGCCCAAACGTTCAAATCGTTAGCTATTATCTTAGGGCTATGGTCGTTTGCATATATCGCTTGTCTCTCCACCATACACAGAAACTGCTCTCTCGTAAGGCCGCATAACAATTGTAGATGAATATTCCACATGTACATATCGCCGCTTTTCCGCAATCCAAACTCAACTGTATAATCTTTGTACTGCTCGTAAAAAACGGCGACTATTTTTTTTCAGATATCGTCAGGATAAACAGTTGCATCTTTCTGAGCAGTCTTTGGCAACGTAGCCTTTTTTCCGCGTTTGTGGTACAGCTCCGGCCTATCGTGTACATTTTTCGCCATATGCCCTGTCTGCATGTGTTTGCCTGTGTCTCTCTGGCATACGCATTTTTCGCAGAAACGTTGATACCGAATCACATGAAGTTTGGTGAGGAGGTAGAAACTGTGAAGACTCATACATGCAATGAGTTATATCATTCTACGTTGAGTTTAAGGGGGGTCCCAAAACCCCCAAAAGCAGTATGAAGCACGATATCTCCAACCGTATTATCAATGACAAAGTTACAGTAGCTCAAAGTTGTGTCTTCTGTGTAAATTCACTACAACCAAAAACATTAAATATCAATATCACACTAAAGTGAGTAGTACATTACACTTGAAAGCCTGCTATCATTACTAACCAACGTTCTGATGCAGATTCAGTAGTTGTAGAGACAAAATAAGGGCAAGTATGTTTTTAAGGTTTTGTGTAAAACAAAACCTTATTAAAATCGATTCAATGTCTGTCTGTCTGTCTGCCACACGCATTTTTCTCCAAAACGGCTAAACCGATCCAAACGAAATTTGGTGGACAGATGGGAACTATGAAATCCCACGCATACAGCGAGTGGCATAAATTTAGGTGGAGTTTAAAGGGGGGCTCCCCATACATGCAAAAGGGGGATTCAAAAAATTTTTTCACCGGTTATAGTTGTGTGGGGTATCAAATGAAAGGTCTCGATTTGTACTTTCCGAAACTGATATTAGTTTTGGCATAAATTGCAAAGTGCGTGAGTAAGGAGTCAAAATGTACGCATTTGAAGTGAGACAGGACTCATTTTCGGAAACTACCCGACCTAAAAATCCGAAAAAAATCGGGATGGTGCGCCTAGATGAAATCTAGGCCTCAAAATATGTCCCATTCCGATATCTGGTCAAATAAACTTGCTAATAGTATATTACTACTTTTTAGAAATTTACTGAAAAACCCCCCTTAAATTCATCCTAGGACTTCCGAATTTTGTGCCAGCATAGGGGACAATATTTCGTATATATGTGCCAAATTTCATAGAAATCAGGCAACTAACGCCAAAGTTATAGCAGTTCAAACTTAGCAATTTCGCGCGAGTTTTCTGCTTCCAAAGTCATGCAAATCAGATGCTGACGTCATAATTACCCGGAATAATTGACATTCGCGTGGAATATTAAAGTCACATTTATGAAGAATCTATTTATCTGCAGCCCTTTTTAAGGCTTTGTGTAAAACACTTATGTGAAACCTAATCTTCGAGAGATGTCACATTCCGGTATCTGCTCAAAAAATTTACTAATAGTATATTATCAACTTTTAGAAATAGACTAAAAAACTCCCCTTAAGTTCATCCTAAGTGTACTAAATTTTGCCCCGACATAGAGGACAGCCTCGTGCATACACATGCCAGGTTTCATGAAAATCCAACTATTAGTGGGAAAGTTATAGCAGTTCAAACTTATCAATTTCGTGCTAATTAACAGCATCCTAAGCCATACAAATCACATGCTGACGTCATAATTAACGAGAATAATTGAAATTCCAGTGAAATATTAAAATTCCATTCAAGAAGAATCTAATTCTCCCTAGCCCTTTTTAAGGTTTTGTGTAAACACAAAACCTTATTAAAATCGGTTTACTGTCTGTCTGTCCGTCTGTCTGTCTGTCTGTCTGTCCGTCACACGCATTTTTCTCGGAGACGGTTATAGCGATTGACACCAAATTTGGTAGAAAGGTGGGAACTGTGAACGCTCGCGCATACAGTGAATTACATCCTTTTACGTCGAATTTAAGGGGGGTCCCCATACATGCAAAAGGGGGGTGTAAAATTTTTTTTCATCAAATATAGTCATGTGAGGTATCAAATTAAAGGTCTCGATTAGTACTTTTCAAAACCGGTCTTAGTTTTGACATTCGTTGGAAGGGTGGGGAGCGCGGGGGGTTGAAAGTAATCACTTCTTTAAGGGGGCCATTCTCAGAAACTACCAAACCGAAAAATCTGAAAAAAATCAAGAGGCTGCCGCTATATGGTGCCTGGGCTCCGAAATACCTTCCATGCCGATATCCGTTTAAATAAAGTTAATAATAGTATATTACTACAATTTTTTGTAATTGGTTGGAAACCCCCCTTAAGTTCATCCTAGTACTATGAAATTTTGCAGTGATATAGGCTGTAATATAGAGCATGATCTTACCAGGTTTGGTGGAAATCGCACTATTACTAACAAAGTTATAATACCTCAAATTTGTTGCTTCTTTGAAAATTGAAGACTATGAATGTCAATATCACCCGCAAGTGGATACTCTCACATAATATATGGATATATTACGTGCTACGTACTAAGAAATACACAAAACCTTTCGTACCTGAAGCGTCCAGCTTCCGGTTTCCCGACTTGTTTATATTTGATATTGGTTAAATTGTTTTCATTCGCTAATAATATTAAACTCAGAGCGTGAAGCGTATGAGGTTGACCATTATCAACACAGGGCTTTCCATCAAATGATTTATTTAAATCGCTTTCTAGAAAATAGAGGGCAATGGAATTTTTAGCTATATTACACGGAGCTGTCGTGCACTCGTCGCTCCTCACATCTTTTTCTTTTTCTTTAGCCTTCAGTTCACAAGCGGGGTCGGCTCGTAATGATCGGTTTCGTCATTTTATTTTATCAAATGCCTCATCAGGATGTAATCGCGAGATCTTTAAATCCCCATCCAGCGTATCAAGCCACCATTGTGTTGGCGGGTTTTTGGTTGCTTACCATTGCTTTCGATGTTCTGATCAATGCTGGTTGTTGAATTCTCGTTAGCGTGAATTACGTGACCACACCATTGAAAACGCCTCTCTTGCAGTTTTCCCACGATCGATGCAAACCCATATCGATCGCGGATATTCTCATTTCAGACGTAATCAAAACGTGTCACGCCACCAGTGCAATGTAACATCTTCGTCCCCATTACCGCAAGACGCCGTTCATTGTCCTTTATAGTCGGCCAACACTCAGAACTATAGAGTGGCAGACGGACGACATTGCAGTAAATTTTAGATTTGGCACGTGCGCTGATACGTCGATCACAAAGAACTCCAGTTGGGGAATGCCACTTCATCCAGATTGCATTAATGCGTGAAACAATTTCATTACGCAGTTCTCCATTGGCTGATAGCGTTGATTCGAGATATTTAAATCGCTGAGTTCTGGCAATGGAAGTAACCTGCCCTTCGAGATACTTAAATCGCTCAGTTCTGGCAATGGCAGTAACCTGCCCAGAACTGAACGATTTCAATATCTCGGGTCAATGCTATAAGCCAATGGAGAACTACGTTATGCTCCTCACATAGGGAAACACAAAACCTTTTATATCTGAAGCGTCAAGCTTCCGGTTTCCCGACTTGTTTTAAACTTGTTTCCTCGATAGAGAAAAATTTGGTTATGGCGACTCCATTGTGCTAAACGTCAGCCCGGATCGAGGTCATCGATTGGTCAACTTAGAACTTACGGTTATAGGCCGGTTTCATCTATATTCAGAGAAAGACATTTACCGCTAAGCCGATTTTGTTTCGCATTTTCTGTCCAGAATGAATTTTATTTGGGGATTAATTAATCTCGAATATTTTCTATCCTTACAGGGATAGTGGGGAAAAAATAAGAGGTAGATGAAGAAATGATTATAAACAATAAAACTAGAAGAAAAAATAAACGGAGAACTTAACAAACGGAAATGTTAGAAACGATTAATGAAGTTTGAAAAAAATACTTAACTTTTAAGTTTGAAATGCAATTTTTTTTACTCAAATGTAACTTATAATAATACATTTATCCCGATAATATATATTCGAAGATGTGGTTATCATTTAACATTTCGTCTTCTGAACAGCGCAAAATTCAGTAACTGAGATGATAATTGAAAATTTAACCTGACACGAATAATGTGGTAGAATAGACGTATGAAGCGGGAAAGTGAAGGAAAAATGCAATATATTATGGTATTAAATTTTCGTTGTCTCACACCTAATGATAGCTGATATTCCTCAATTAAAGGGTTTACTTAAGAATTTATTTTGTTCAAGGAAAAAAAAAGTAAATTCATATCAAGTTTTTATGTAAACAAATGGAAAATTATTTTGAGCTAATTACTATGCACTGAGTGGCGATGAGAAGAAGGAATAAAGTTTATACATTTGCTTTAAGAATTTTGGAATGTGTTTACTGTGGTAAAAGAATAATAATCAAGCATTGAATAGAAGTTCGCAAATAGTTATAATAATCCTGGAACTCGTCATAGAAATCTCAAAAACTTCGACAGAGAGCAGACTGCTTTCCGCTCCGAATATCCATCGACCACATCAACACTCTACGGATCATTTCGGAGTAGTGCGTGGAATTTAGATCTTCGCTGCACCTGCTCTTCATCGGTTTCGAGGAAATTTTCGATAGCGTGAACAGGGAGTGTATCTTGAGTGCTCTTCGTAAGAGGGGCATTCTGGAGAAACTAGTAGCTAGAGCGACATGTAATGGCGCAAAATCTCACCAGGGTAAAACCTCGGAGGATTTTGAGACCCAAAGCGGAGTCCGCCAAGGTTTCACCCTGTCACCGATATTATTTCTTCTTGTTATCGATGACATTCTTCATGCTGTTCTGTCCGGAGCACGTGGAGAAATTCAATGGCTATGACATCTTTCTCAAACACCTTGACTGCGATGATAACATCTGTTTGCTCTCTCACCGGGTCATGGTTTTTGGCCAAATGGCTGTGGATTTGGAAACAGAGTCAAGTAAAGCTGGACTAAAGATAAACACCAACAAAATCAAGATTATAATTCTAGCGGGTCGTCGAACTCTCCCTATCTGCATTAATGGGCAGAGCATCGAAAGAGTCGATCAATTTGTATGTCTTGGAAGCGTGGTTTCTGTCGACAGCGGCACCGAACTAGATATTGACCAACGTATTAACAGCGCTAGATCCGCTTTCACTGCCCTGTCTAAAATCTGGAAATACAGTTACTTCAGTACTAAGATGAAGTTCTGCGATTCTAATTGTTCTGTGCTAACGTTCTGTCTGTGTTGCTATATGGAAGTAGCACATGCAAAGGTAACTCCACTTTTACTTAAATGCTCCAAGCTTTCGTCAATACCTGTTTGCGTTGTATCATCGGAGTACGCTGCCCTGACACTATCTCAAACGAACGACTTGGTCGGCGCACTGGCGTGGCACTCGTATGCGATATGATAGAAGTACGGAAGTGGAAGTGGATAGGTCACACATTAAGGAAGGACGACAATTTCATCGCGGGCTGTGCCATGCGGGCTCCCAAGATGGCCGACCACTGGGTCGCTTCAAGAGCACTTGGCGCAGAACAGTAGAGGAGGAGTGCGAGCGTCTCGGGACGTCGTGAGGGGAGCTAAAACGCATTTCAGGTTACCACGAGCGATGGCGCGTAGGTGTGGGCGACGCGCTATACCCCAACAATGGGTGTATACTGAATAGACGTTGACTTTGTTTTACCTCGCCCCAGGAAAACGTCAGTCCTCCCTAGTATTTAGGGTTTCACATATTATGTGTGGGCGACCATTTTGGTTGGGATGGGCCGCTACAAGGCCACCATGTCGACTGGCTCCCCATGAAGAAGAAAAGAAAATGGGCACCACTGGCAGGGAGATAATATTTGAGAACCAAGAGCCCCGAGGGGGTTATATTTTTTCCCAGACCGAATACTATAATAAAGTACCAAAATAAATAATGATAGAAAATTGGTGTTGCCCAAATTTTTCTTAAAGAACGAAAATATTAAAAATGATAGTAAAATATTTTTAAAAAATTCTGACTTATAATAATAATAATAATAATCGTTGGCGCAACAATCCATATTGGATCAAAGCCTTGAAGTGTGTTAGAGCACTTCATTCAAGACCGTAACGGTACACCACAGTACACTGTGGGAGGCAATGTGGTCAGCATTGCGCTCGCCCGAGATTATTACCCTGATTTGACTCAGGTACTCATTCACAGCTGAGTCGACTGGTGTCCGACATCCAGTCACGATAACAAATTCCTCTGCCCCCCTGACTTGGAAATGAAAAAGTGTGAATTTGAAATTGGAAACTCTGAAATTGACTTGGAAAAGTATAAATAGGTTTGGAAAGTTCTGAATCAGTCTTACAAAGTCTATAGCATCCATGCAGGGTTTTTCGCCACTAAGCCTTGGCTGTGGACACTATGTTCAACTAACTTTTCTCGACTTCTCTTTTCCTTCCTCCTTCAGAAATCGAATGCTCCCATCAATCATTTCACAAAATTGGTTTAAACTCGTCCAGTGCAGGTAAAAAAGATAAGACACCCCATGTTTTCCATGAAATCTTAAAATAATAAAACAATTCCAAGAAGGTCTGTATACGAGCACATCCAAGATAGCGGCACCGAATTACATTCTCCTGAGTAATTAGCTGGGGGTTTCCCCGAAAACATATCAAGTGATTGAAGAAATTCGAATTTCAGGTGGATAAAAAAGATAAGACACCAAGGAAAAATCATTCTCTGGTCATTCGAGTGTGAACATTTGACCAGTAAAGAAGACGAAAGGTATTAATAGAATTGGCTTTTAACATTTGAAGGTGATTTTTAGTAAATTTTGTTTGGTGAATAGATGATAATGGGTACAGGTAAGCGGTTGACTACGGCGGAATCAAAGATTATACAAACATTACATGAGGAAGGCAAGCCCAAAGCGGAAATTGTTCGGATTACGAAGCGCAGCAGATGTGCCGTTCGTAATGTTATTCGGGATCCCAAAAATTACGGGAAAAAAGTGTCTGCAGGGCGGCGAAGAGTGGTAAGTCCTCAATCTGAATGGAGAATTATTAGATTAGCATCCAATTCTACGCTAACCGCTCAGCAAATCGCAGGCAAGGCAGGTGTTGACATTGCCATTAGAAATGTCCGAAACATTATCGCACGAGCAAAGCATCTTAAGCGCCGCAAATTACAGAGAAAACCGCCTCTCATAGAAAAGCACAAACTGCCCAGAATGGCTTTTGCAGAAAATCACTTGCCTTAGAAGAAAAGATGGCGCCGTGTAATTTTTACAGACTAGACTATAGGTTTCAGCTATTATTTCCATGACTTAAGGAAGGAAGAGAGAGTGTTAAGCAAAAGACAGTTTAGTGGCGGAAGTGTAATGGTTTGGGCTGCTACAGCATAAAATGGGCAATCAACTATTCGGTTTTTAAGTAGGAAAATAGACAGCTCCGGTATGTGCAAATGCTACGTGAGGAATTTAGCGACAATTTGGGAGCAATCGTGGATCAACCGTTCATTTTCCAGCAAGATAATGCTGCGATTAATAGTGCAAAGGTCGTTAAGCAGTATTTGCAACAGCAACACACTGATGTCCTCGATTTTCCGGCGAGGTCTCCTGACTGAAATATAATCCAGAATTGTTGGGGGCAGCTGACCCGAATTGTTTATGCTGAATAAAAGCAATTTGAAGACGTAAACGAATCAAAAAACGCTACTATTTTTGGAATGGTAGAAATTATAAAAAAGAAAGGGGGCTTAATAAAATATTAAAATATCCTAAAAACAACTGGGATTTATTACTTGAATTGCATTCTAAAATGCCTAAATATAAAGTGTCTTATCTTTTCTAGCTTCCTGAAATCCGACTTTCTTTAATTACTGGATGTTTTATACGGGGAAACCCCAGGTAATTACTCAGGAGAATGTAATTACTGTATCTCTGGCCGGATATATAGAAAAGGAGATCATTCAACAGTTAATTTGCATCGTCGCGTCCGCTCGTTTCGAGTAATTTCCGGGCTCCAAAGACTTGTGGCTACTCAAGGATTTGTGGAGGACTATCTTCTTTAGAAGGTATTGCAACTGAATGTTAACAATCCTTTCAAATTTGGACAATTGAACTCTGATCTCTGGAAACTATTCCTCAAACAAGCAGTGCCGACCGCAAATTCTTAAAACAAAGCCCACACTTCAAATTATATTTAGGCGTTAAATATAAGGTTTATGTAGAAGCTAGATTATGGTTTGCGGCGGGGATTTGTCATAAAATCAGCTGAAAATTAGGCGCGCATGGAAATCGATTTTCATGTTTTCATTCGTTCTTCTTATTCACCCCAAAGCGGCGGATGTATTGCTGGAAATTTTAATGTGTGCTTTTGTCTTTTTAACACCACAATAAATAAACAAAAAATAAACAAGTAAAGACCAAAGGCCTTGAATGGCTCACTCACCCTCAGCAGCATCACATCCGACCTTTTTTCATTGAGATCGCACTTTACTTCCATGAACATCGAAATCTCGTTATTTTCCATTCTGTGTACAACTCCAAACTGCACTTGTTGCCAACAAATTCGCCGAGTTTAATTCATAAACGTATCAAACAAATTGATGCTAGCAAGCCAAGGGTTGATGTCAACATGGGGACTGAACTTTGGAAACTGAGCCTTTCAACCACTTCTGACCTCGAACTCTTGAATTAAATCAGACACTGGACGATGTGGCGCATGGTGTCAACGACTTTCAGTAGGATTTTGCCGTTAAATCAAACTAATAAACACTAAAAACCAGAGAAACGGTAAAACCACCACACCCGAAACTGAAAAGTCAACACAAAACAGTTCCGAGTCGCAGTGACGGCAACTGACATGCTCAGACAAAATTCACTTCACGTCCTGTGTGTTGGTGACATTGTGCAGTTCCAAATTTCAAAACAATATCGATGTTTGTTTACATTCCGACAGGCTGAGCAACATTTAAACAAAAAATCAAGTGACGTTTAATGACCACCCACTGCTGTCAGCATTCACCTAAAGACTTGGGACCGGGACCTGGATTGTTTACAACATCGAAATCATGGCCTTCGTTAGTGACTTAGTGATTAGCCCAAATGTAATTCCCTGGTCACTAGTGCCAGCCGTGTTTGTAGGACTGTGGGCCTTGATCTTCATCGACTTCAAGGTAGGAGACGTATTTCCCAATTGTTCTTTCCTCACCGGTTCCAATCCCATTCCAGAACTTCATGGGAAGCAAAGTCGCATACACAGTATTCACCGCTAAGGATCCGATTAATTGTTACCAAGATTATAAGAGTTCAGATAGCAAAGCGGAATAAATGAGTTAGTTTAGAAACGTTGTTTTCATGGAGTATGACTCCTAAGGTTACTAATACGTATGGCACGGAGTGATGACGTGATGTGGTTTTGTGGTTTACATCACGTAGGCTTTCTCTGACGTTGCCTTGTATTCTCCGAATTTGTGCGACTTTTATTTTCCCGATATGGATAAGCTAAAATGACATGTGAATGAGCAGGGAATTATGACAAATATTTCAGATTCAATATTTGATAAAGAATTAGTGTGTTCCGTAAGAAACAACAACTTTCAAATTCTTCCGTACCTCAGTATTTTTTAACTAAAAACGTGGGTTATTGTCAATATAAGCCTTAAAATCCCAATAAGAAAGTAGCGATTTCAATGAATGCGGTTCGCCACATCATAAAGGTGTGGAATCCTCCAAGTTGGACATAAAATGGGGCGACCCACTGCGGAAGCTAGCAGTTCGAAACCAATGCGAAGTCATTCGCAATCTACAGAAAAGTCCGCTGAAAAGCGGCGCCAGACTTTTAAACCATACGCAAAATATTGTGGGTAGCGGAGTTTCATAATCATCCGGGCAGAAGGAAACCATTTATCCTCGAAAGTAATCGAGAAAGCAGACTGCCTTTGTGGAAGAGCGGGCTATAAAATTCTTAGACGTTTGGTATTCAATTCTATGGTCAGGCATTCTGTTTGAGTTTGATTGAGAGCAGTATGTCTGTAAATATGCCAATACCGGTCTTAAAACTCCCAGAATAACTGCAATTTTCAGGCATAGTGGGGGGAATCAGTTAGCAAAGCGGTCAGAGTGAATAGATTGGTATTTATTGACTAGAACATGAAAAACAAGTATACTCTAAAGTGCTACGTTTTACTTCGTTATAAAACGAAACTTTAGGCAAACTGCAACCTATCTTCCAACAGGGCAACAACCCCGAATACACTTCCTTCTCGACACGAGAGTGGTTGTTGTATAATATCGCACGTCAATTCCGTATGCATGGTTGAACATCTGTAGCATTTGGTTGAACTCCAGGTCATGATGTATATGACATATTTCTAAAAAATGATTTCCGGAAGGCAATGTAGAAAGCGGAGGATGTTGATACGCTCGGAGCCTTTGGAAGCGGGATCTAATGAGAGCTGCATGCAATTTTCAAGACGTTTCTTCATCTGAAACATGAAAAATGAAGAACAGTAACACAAAATTCTAAATTTTAACTCACATTGAAATGATCCTTACAACAATATAAACCTGACTGGAAAGATACGGAATTTGGTCGGAAAATGACGTATTTCTTACAAATATTTCCTTTCGAGACGGCTAAAAAAGTTTTTAGGGGTTTTTTGTGGAATTATTTGTGCATTCAGGCACGAAACAATATACTTTAGCCGTCTTTTTGACATTTCACGGCCAAAATTAACTTTGATGTTTTGATGAGCAATTGTCAGTTGCCTGTCAACTGAAACTTCCTGACTTGGCTTGATGTGACGTTACACACAGTGCGTTTGAATTTAGCTAAAATTTGAAATGCTTTAATTTTAAAAATATAATTTTTTTTTCAAAAACAATCTTTGAGAGTTTGTATAAAAATGATTAATTATTACTGAAATTTTAGAAAGTTAGAAGAATTGAAAATAAAGTAGAAGTTCGATGATAGTTGGTTGATTTTAATTACAATCCATTTCTTTTTCTTGCTGTGGCAATAATTTTGTTGTTCTTGGTTGAGTTCTTTTTTTGCTTTTCTTGTCTGATTTGTATTACGTAGGAATACATTTTTTGTTTTGTGTTTTCGTTGCATAATTGGGCAAAATCGTAATCTTGATTATAATTACGATGCACACTGACAGGCGATGATTACGATTGTCATTCAATCATGAAATCATGAGTAGTGCCTCTTGTGCTTTAGGATAGTGTTGGGCATATTTGTATTCGTAAATACGAATATGAATGTATTTACACAAGTAAATACGAATATGAAAGTGAATACAAACGTATTCGTAATTACAAGTACGAAATGTTAGTATTCGCCTGGATAGCGAATATCAGCGCCTTAGTGATCTGATCATGTTGTACGTATGTATGGAGAAGTCGTGTTCCAATAAGAAAATTAAAGGGCGTTGAAGGTGTAAACATAAACATGTACAGGGTGCGGCAGTATAACTTCCTTTTTTCAAAACTCAATAAAAACTATTGTATGCATCGGAAAATATTTATTTATTTTTTATAATGTAGGTACATGTCTAAAGTTTTTATTTACATTGCTTTGAAGATCAAATCTGTTAGGTGACGTCCCCCATTCTCCATACATTGCGTAAACCGATTTCTGGCGTTTGACTCTTGTTAGCATAGCAGGTGTTATGTTGGCAATTTCTTCTTGGATGTTGGTCTTCAAATCTTGTAGGGTTCTTGGACGGTTCACATAAATATGGGATTTCAAAAAACCCCATAGAAAAAAATCACAAGGGGACAGATCGGGAGAGCGTGCTGGCCATTCGAAATCGCCTTTAATTGAGATAAGGCGCTCTGGAAAGTGTTCCCTCAAAACAGCCATCGATGCTCTTGAAGTGTGTGCTGTTGCACCGTCTTGTTGGAACCAAGTGTCCCCCAAATCCAAATTTTCTAGTCGTGGGAGAAAAAATTCTGTAGCATGTTTACATACCGGTCCGAATTCACTGCACTGTAACCTCATTTTCCTCAAAAAATCAGGGACCAATAATTCCAGCTGAGGAAATTGCACACCACACTGTGACTTTGGGTGAATGCAAAGGCTTTTGATGCAATTCTCGAGGGTTGGTGTCAGCCCAGTAGCGCATGTTTTGTTTGTTAACCGACCCACACAAATGAAAATGGGCTTCATCGCTAAAAAAAACAATAGCACCCTCGGGAACGACATCAAGAAGAAGTTCACACGCGTTCATCCGAGAATTTAAGTCACGTTCTGAAAGTTCCTGCACTATCGCCATCTTATAGGGATGGAAATGAAGATCATCACGAAGAATTCTTCTCACAGAACGATCGGATAGTCCAAGGGCAGATGCGTGTTTGCGCGCAGAACGCCGTGGCGATCGCAACATTGACGTTCTCACTGCTTCAATGTTCTCAGGTGATCTAACGGGCCGAGGGACTCCAGTTCTTCCTTTTGTCGCACTTGCAGTTTGTCTGAATGTAGTGACCCATGTAACAATTGATTTGCGGTCTGGGACGGGAGCCAACGGGGTAAAATTAAAGCGATTCCGAATTGCACGCTGTGTTGCAATAACCAAACATCCGCTTGAAAAGTAAACCTCAACGGCAAAGGCACGCTCTTCACTATTCCAACGCATGATGGCGACTGAACCGTGTCGGGACAAAACTTTACAGTATCCCCTCTTGAACGAGAGCACTAGTGCTCCGCTATGACATCAACTAGCGGAGTGGCGTGCATTTTAAAAAAGGAAGTTATGCTGCCGCACCCTGTATATATAAACTCGAGAGATATTTTCTATCCTGACGAATTGCAAAGCAAAGACATTGTTCCTCTTCTCGAGGTAATTTAAGGGGGGGGGGGGGTCCCCATGCATGCAAAAGCGGAGCGTAAATTTTTTTACACCAAATTACACATTACATTACATTAACACTCATGTAGGGTATTATATGAAAGGTCTCAGTTAATACTTTCTTGAAAGTGTTGAAAGTGATCACATCTTTAACGGACCCATTCTCAGAAACTACCCAACCAAAAAATCTGGAAAAAATCAGGAGGCTGCCACTAGGCTTCGAATTACCTTCGATATTGGAATCCTTTCAAATAAAGTTAATAATAGTATATTATTATAATTGTTTGTAATTGGCTTCAAAACCCCCATTAAGTTCATCCTATTACCACGGAATTTTGCAGTAATATAGGTTATGACATAGATTTCGTGAATTTCGTGAAAAAGTCATAATAGGGCAAAGTTGTCGTTTGCTTGAAAATTCAAGACAATAAAAGTCAATATTACCCGTAAGTGGATACCCCCACATAATATATGCATATATTACATGATACGCACTAATGGGGCAAATGCACACTCAAATGTATTTATGTAAGAAATACACAAAACCTTTCATACTTGAAGGGTCCAGCTTCCGGTTTCCCGACTCGTTGGATATTATGACCGACTCCTCCATACATACGTTTAAAAATGATCAGATGACTCAGGCTCTCCAGACAAATACTAATATTTCAATACAAACAAAAAATTGCATTCGGACTTAGAAATATTAATCCAGCAGAATTCGTATTCGTACTAGTAAGTACGAATACGTTTGTATTCACTTTCAGACGTGAGAATACAGCCATATTCGTATTTACTTGTGTAAATATCGAAATATTCACTTTTTTGAATACGAATGAATTCGTATTCACAGAAAATCATCGTCAAGGGCGTCCTGACTTACGCTATCGTTCCATCTCAGACAGGACTTGCCTCGTCTTCTTTTTCTACCATAGATATTGTCCTTATAGACTTTTCGGGTTGGATCATCCTCATCCATACGAATTAAGTGACCAGCCCACCGCAACCTATTGAGCCGGCATTTATCCGTAACCTGACGGTCATGGTATCGCTCATAGATTCCGTCGATCCTCATGTAGGGTGCCAAAAATTCTTCGGAGGATTCTCCTCTCGAATACGGCCAAGAGTTTGCAATTTTTCTTGCTAAGGACCCAGGTCTCGGAGGAATACATAAGGAATGGCAAGATCATTGTCTTGTGCAGTATGAGCTTTGACCCTATGGTGAGACGTTTCAAGGGGAACAGTTTTTGTAAGGTGAAATAGGCTCTGTTAGCTGCCAACAACCGTGCGCGGATTTCGACATTGTAGCTGTTATCGGTTGTGATTTTCGACCCTAGATGGGAGAAATTATTGACAGTCTCAAGGTTGTAGTCCTCCTATCATTATTGTTCTCGTTTGACCAGTGTGATTTGTTGTTGTTGGGTGGTTGATTTTTTGGTACTGACATTGCCACCATATATTTCGTCTTGCCTCCATTGATGTGCAGCCCGAGATCCCGCGCCGCCTGGCAGTTTGTACGTTTCGGGTTGTTCTTCCCATGCTGTTGGTAGCGTCAGCATAGGTCAGTAGTTGACTGGACTTAAAGAGGATCGTGCCCCTCGAATTCCCCAGTTGTTGCTGTCGTACTAGAATATGTACGTAATAATCAGCTCCACTTATATTCCTCCGTGACTTTGTTTTCGATTTCAAAAAATTTCAAAAAAAGCCCTTTTATGCCTTTACAGTAATATTACCCTCTAAGTAGAGAAGTAACCAAATTTTCAATGACAATGCCACAAGGAACCACCATTATATAAAATCTCCAAGAATGAAATTCGAATTTAAATGCGTGTAAAAACTCAAAGGATGCATTGGCTTGCCTACAGTAACGGCCACAACTTGAAAATATTGGTGGTCGACAACGACACAGTGAAAATGGATTTTGGCAGCAGAAGGAAATGTGTGCATATACGTGTTTATGGCAACCAGGCCCAAAAATAGGCAATGAAACAAAATTACTTGAATTCTCCAGCACAGAGAGCCACGAAACGAAATTTTCTTACTTCCTGAACTAGTCTCTACATTTATAAAGGGATCACCGACAGAAAAAATCATTCAAAGCAGTGAAAAACCATGGACCTTGGAAAGAATTTTTTTTTTGGTCAACTGACATATACTGCACAAGGGAGTTCCTGGGCTCCAGGTAAGGTGGCTAAAGTAATTCAAGACAGCAGTCTCCAGTCAAATAGATTCGGAAAGTCAACCTGCTACTAGAAACCAATCTATCCAGGCCAATAAAGATGTGTATTCTTGTTATAAATATGTCCAAATAGCTAAACAAAATTATCGAGCACGTATTATTCGCGAAATTTATGCTGAAGTAAAATTGCACAAAATTAGTGGATCATACAGCACGAAGATTGTCCAAATTTCAAAGGAAGTATTAAAGGTCTACGGCAAAAAACTAACGACCTCGACAATATCATCCCAACAGTTCATATTCTCCGTAATTTTAGTAAGAATCATATCTCCAAATTCCATAATTATCGGCTCATTACTTGAGTTAGAGTTTCCATAAATGTCAAACCAGTCATTGAAAAAAAAAATACCTTGAAAAAAACCTGTTTGAAAAGTACTCATTCGGATGTGAAGACATTTTTCTTTCGTAATTATAAATCAAATACAGTTAAACGAATACAAATGCGCTTTTAGAAGATTACGCCAAGATTGATGCCAAGTATATATTTACATAGCCTTACACTAAAGTCTAAAGGAACACGAATAAATCTGCTAATGTGGTTTCCCCCTTAAATGCCTTGTTTTCCTTCCGCTTCCGCTTGTAGATATGGTATTTAAAACCAAGCCAATTTCAAAAGGTACAAATTCAACCCTTTCATTTGATTCTTCTTTTTCTCACGTATAGGGTGCTTCAAATTCAACGGAAAATCGTCCCATCATTTATTGGATGTAAAGGGTCCCCCAGAGCATTTCCATCGAATTCCGGGACAGTAGCTTTAGCCACTTTCGACCAAATTGGGTGTACCAGATAGAAACACAAACGGACTGGCAGACGAATAGTCATTGAATCAATTTTAATAGTTTTATTTTACATAAAAAGTCATACAAAAATTTGAAAAAAACCTTCAAAAGCGATGAAAACATTTCCGTCTCCGAGCCCAACTTGGTTTGCAGTAATTTGAACGATATCGGGAAAGAAATTGTCAAAATTGTGTCCAGAATCTTCATGGCATGGACATTATCGGAATCGTGCGGCCAGTTGATATTATAGTGAGATTCATCAACCGGTCATCAAATTCCTCGACGTCTTCTTAATTGTATCACGAAAACCGTCAGAGATGATGCCATTGCTAATACCCTATTGAGTGTGTGGACTTTAGTCATTTTTGCCGCGTTCACGTTCTATGTCGCAGCTCTTCGCACCACACCACTCAGTTCCTTGTAGAGCGCAAATATCGATGTGTCTCTTCGGAAGGGTTCATCCAACCAAAGTATCTTAGTACATAAATATTAATTAACTATATAGCAACAAACCACATTTTCGATAAAAGAGACATTCCAGACATAATTCTAAATCCGCGAGAAATTCATTCAAGAATTTTCACCTTATAAGGTAAAATACAAAGCCATTGGAAAACTCGCAGGCAATGAACGTTTAATTTTGTACTCGAGGCTATTGTATCAAACCTCGTCAAACAACTGTGCGATGTCTAGAAAAGTTGCCGTACAGCACTTTCTTCCTCTAAATGCGCTGTTTATTTCTTGTTCAACAGTTCCATATTTTTCTCTGAACCCAAATTGATAGGCTGGGAAAATGGTCGTGTCTAGTGTCTTGAGAGTAGAAGCTTTTCGATCAGTTTTGAGAGAATGGGTAAATTCCTCATGTATCTGTACGAGGTCGCCATTATCGGATGCTTATCTTCCTTTCGTTTCCCATAAAGAACAATTTGAATTTTGGTAAGAGCAAAGTTGTCAAGAAAATATTTGAACAGTTTTTTGCTTCGCCTCCAAACCCCAAATGTCGGTGTCAATTGAACGGACCCCTCAAACCAAGCTTCGTCTAGCATATATGCTGCATTAATTGGGTACGACCTCCACCCGGTGATAATATCGCCACGCAACAAGAGGGACCACCCTATTAACGACAAACTGGCTCCAACGCGTTTTTCTCCAAACGTTCTATCGACAATGGACATCATAATATTTTTTTTAATAATTTTTTTTTCACCAAATACTCGTATAGTCATGTGTGGTATAAAATGAAAGGTCTTGGTTAGTACCTTTCGGTTGGTCTTAGCTTTGATATTTATTGGAAAGGTGGAGAGAGTAGGGGGTCGAAAGTGATCATTTCTTTCACAGACCCATTCTCGGAAACTACCCAACCGAAAAATATGAAAAAATCAAGAGACTGTCACTATATGGTGCCTAGGCTCCGAAATACCCTCAATACTGATATCTGTTCAAACAAAGTTAATAATGGTATATAACAATAATTTTTAGTAATTGGCTACATAATCCCCTTAGGTTCATGTAGCAATATTGGCTATAACATAGAGCATGGTCCTACCAAGTTTGGCAGAAATCGCACTACCATTAACAAAGTTATAATAGGTCAGATTGGTCGCTTCTGTGCAATTTTAAGGCTTGAATGTCATTAGCACGCGAAAGTGGATATTCTCAGCTAATATATGCATATATTACCTGTTAGCTACTAATGGGACAAATGGTCACTCAAATGTTTTTATAAAAGCAAACAAGCACAAAGCAAGTCCAGCTGCCGTTTTCCCGACTGGTTTGATGGTTGCATACTCCCAGCTCTGTTGTACGATAAGATTCTATTTTCGGTTTACTGCCATTTGTAGTTTTCATCAATGACCTTCCCTCTCTCCTCACGGTTTCTTGCTTACTTTTCGCAAGTGGCCTTAAGCTTTTTCATCAGTAATTTCTTCTGTAGACTGTGGGTTACTTCAGTCGAAATTCCACACATTGGTTCGTTAGGGCTTTACGAATAAGTTGACGCTAAATGTTAATAAGTGCTGTTCAATGTACCAATGTTTTAGATCCTCTTTTCGCGGCCACCCTTTCCACACTTTCAATGACCTCGGTGTAACTTTCGGCGATAAGACCCGCTTCGACAGACACTGCTTTTGCACATGGCTGCAATTGCCCTTCGAGGATGTCTGCCTTCATATTGCGTGCGTCCTCTTACTTTGACTTGATCTAACTCTCCGTAACTGTGATTGTCGTGCTCAAGGGAGTTTCAGCCGATTCCTCTTCTTCTGAAAAGAATTTCCTGCGTATGAATTAGCCCACCTGACCCCACTTTCTTCCTCTAGTTTTAAGCGTAAGTTAAGCTTTCCTCTTCCTCCTACTTTCAGTGGACAATATCAAATCGGATCATTTTCCTTTATTGTCTTTCAATAAATGAATTACCTTCACCGATTTTCTTAAGACTCTCGAAAGATCTTGATTCTAAGAAAGATATAAAGTCTGAATACGGATGTGTGAAGCAATGCTAGGTATATATTTCGCTACTTTTTCATTGTGGGATCATACGAAATAATTTTAAAAATTCAACAGTTAAATTATTCTCTTTTCCGCTCATAACAATGCGTAATTAGAGTTCAACTCATCACAATTTCGCAGTTAAATTTATAATGGCGTTCTGCCTCTTCTCGTAGGCAATTCAAAAGCTGTTAATTGATCGATGAAAAGAAAATTGGAAGCCAAGTAATTTTGGAGAAAATATACTTTCATTAAACATTAGGTTAATTACTGCTTGAATTTTCGCATGAATATCAAGATCGGCAAGAAGCGGCCATAAATTTATGTTGGCTTTCCGTTGCACACGCACTAAATTAACGAAATTTGGCTTACATAATCGCTTACATGCCACACCTGTATAAATGCGTCTCGATTGAATAACATTAATAAATTGGCTCAGCTCGAAGAAAAACGAAATCAGCCTCAGTCGGTCAAATTTGGACCGCGGGGACTTTGGTCATGGAAGTGTTCCACGAGTGACGCTATTTGGGTAAGGTTTTGCTGGAAAAAGTCGTGCAAAAGATGTTAAACAGGATAAACTGGAATTCCACATCATGCTGGAAACTTCTCCAGTAAATGCCTTGCAAATTTAATGGCTTTTATGAACCATCTGTAACAGAATTATTTGTAAATTTTTTGAAGGCTCTGTGGGGCCGGTGGATAACGCTTGAGTTATATAATGCATTTGTGTGCAATTAATGTAATTTAAGTGTGGCAAATTGAAAAATAAGTATTTGCATTTATTCGCTAAGGTAAAATTTGCTTTGCGTCATGCCTCCAGTTTCATTTAAATTGGATTATTAAAATGAAGTTCATCCCTATTCTTGCATAATTCCACAATACAGATACAGATACAATATGGTAAACAATTGGGACTAGATAACTGACAAGGGTGCCATTAATGCATGGGTATTAACCACAAATCATCAACGCTTCAAACTCACCAATCCTCTCTCTTCTCCCAGGCAACATTGCGCCTCGTACCGTGAAGGCCATTTGATTAGATGCAAACGTTATCCACAGACCAATTAATTCCAGTGAATTATTGATATATTTGCACTTTTACTTTTGTCATGCTTCCTAAGCACAATACTTTCCACTTTTATCTGAGTTAAGTAGTCAGAGCAGCGGCTAATTTGTGATTGAGCTGGAATATCTTTACTGTGAAGTCAGATTGTAATACTGGAGTGCATTTTGAGTTCAGCCTATTGATTGGGGATCTGATCGGAAAGATGCCCATAAGTCTAGAGTAAGAGGACAAAAGCAATGATAAATCAAATTGTTTATCACAAAAGCTGGATATGGCGACATTTATTGGAAGCTGCTATTCATCGAGGTAGCGGTATGGATATTTTTAATGTTACATGAAATTGGGAGTCCAGCAAGCTTATATAAGCGCGTTACATATGTCTTTACCATAATCTGGTATATTCGTAATTTTATGTTGAAATATTTGTTACTACGTATTTGCAATATTGACCTTGAATACTGTTGAATGGAAAAAGAGAAATTTTTTTTTAGTTCGAAGTACATAAACTGGTCACTTTTAGTGCTATTTTTTGAGGTAATTATGACTTTTCCAGCATTAATTTTTGTTTTTCCTAAGGAGTAGAAAATAATCAGAAGCTGCAGGAGGAGAATTTAATCCGCTTTTTTTGAAAATCGTTTTTCAAATCGAAAGCAACGAAAAGCGTTTTAAATTTAAAGCAACAATATCTTTTGTTAACCAATATGGACATCATAATTTGAAATTTACCTTGGCAGCTAATTTAATTTAAGGTAGAACTATGGGAGTTTATAATAATTTGCTATTGTGTATTGCAAATAAATAGCTAGTCGAAGAAAACCTAAAACGTTTTTGGTTGATATATTCTAAAATAGGGAGTAAGTTAGGATAAGGATGGGAAATATATTAGGGACGGAGGGTGGTTTATGAACGGTGTGAGCCACTTTTAAGGTTTTGTGTAAAACAAAACCTAATTAAAATCGGTTTAAAACCGTATTAAATTCGGTTTACTGTCTGTTTTTTTTATAGAGGTCGAGAGCATCGAAAGCCACAGTGTGGGACTTTAATTCACTAAAACCACCTTTCCTCACTTTTAACTTCCGAAGTTCCTCTTGAATACAGCTTATGGTGCCACTAACTGCATTCTGCGGGTTCTCGTATTCGGGACATAATGGAGAATTGTCCAAACGACGTGCCCAGTCAGAAACCGGATGAAGTGACAATGGACATCGCACGGCTGCACATAATCTAAAGCTGGATATTTGGAATCAGCGTGTGCGTTCACCTCCACTTGTTGGAATTATCCCAACGTTCCTGCTACACCCTGATTGAACACCTTCTCTCTTCCCGTCGTGCCTACAGCAAAATAGATGAGCACATTCCACTTAGTAACAGCCTCCTCGGTGGTTTGGGTCCTCCAATATTAGGCATCATGCCAGTTAACGCAGCTACAACTTTCCCTTTCTCCTACCTTTCTCCTACGCGTAGCTGAAGTGTTTCTTGAAAGGCAATCGATGATCCAGCATAACGCGGAGGTATTCGATGAAAGGCTTGGACTCTATCACATGCTGTCCCATACGAAACCGTAGAATTTCTATCAATTTGCGCCTGCAGACTACTACAGTCTCAGTTTTGTGTTCCGCCAACCTTAATCCATGTGATACCAACCAATCCTTGATCAGCTTAACCGATGTCTCATATGCCCAGTCAACATCCTCTAGGTGTTTGCCTATTACAATAATTGCAATCTCGTCTTCATAGCTAACAAGGGTAGCTTGTCACGGGATTTTGATGCGCAACACATAGTCATACATCACATTCCAGCGTAGTGAGTCCACCACCGATCGCACCGGTCCTTGAGGCACTCCGCCGACTACCAAATATCCAACTTGGCCTACGTGGTGTCAGAGTTTCTATCCTTTCTATCCACGAAATAGTCCCTGAGGTGATTATACGTGGGCACATTCAGGTGGCTTAAGGATCATGTGTGTGTGTTTGAGGTGGGGGAGAGGCAAAGCCTCTGAGCACTCAGACCTTAGGGGTCCATTGTAGTCGATTCCCCCTTCTAACGGACCATCCCGGATTCGTTTATGCACCACCGGATTTCCGTTAGTGGATGTGATGTCACCCGCTGCAGTTGGATCACCATCAAAAATCTGATGTCTGATCTGTCACTCACATAGAAAATGTTCCGTGTATTCCGCTTCCTCATTACAGGATGGATACGTATCATCTTGGATAATTTCTATTCTGAACATATGCCCAGCTAGTGAATGATGACCAGTCACAATGTCCACTCTGTAAGTCTTCCTGCTTTTCGGCAGGATGCATTATATTTGCTTGGTTCTGACAGGAAAAGTTTGTTGCAGCATTAAGGCTTCGCCACCTATCATGGAAACTTGTTCCCAGTTTTTGATAGCAGCATCAGCCAATGTTACCGGCACCCCAATTGCTGCTTCCGGTCTGGGCATGGGAGAAGTTGAAGTTCTTTTTGCTAAGGCATCCATCTACACCACAATGACCGGGAACCTAATGTAATTACATCGTACTGAATCTGGAAAACAGAGTTCAATCTGTTTCTACATTCCTGCTTTTGAATTGATCAGCACAGTACAGAAGTACATGCAACGCCCTCAATGCAGCTTAACTATCGTTACAGATTGCGATGCGCCTGCCCTTCAACCGTTCGTCAATCATCCAGGTTACCGCCTGAGACACCAACTGTCAGCTTGAACGTATATTGGCAGATTTTGCAGTTCGCAAGTAGTGAGTTGATCAGCATACTCCACAGAAGTGGCGATAGCACACCTCCTTGAGGGCAGCCTTTTGTCGTCTCCGTTGTTAGGTAGCGATCAATACCTACTTCAGCACACAGCAATCTCTGTGTTAGCGTGGCGTAGATCCACTTTATTAGAGTTTCGTCAACACCATGCTCTCTGGCGGCATAAAGGAGCTTTGGAAATGGCGCACAGTCAAAAGCTCTTTCAATGTCCACGAATACCCCCATCGCGTACTCGCCTTCCAGAATTGCGTCCTCTTTCTTTGAAACCAAAGAATGAAGAGCAGACTCACAGGACTTTCCACGTTGGTAATCATGTTGGTTTTCATTTAATGGGAGCGACCTTAGCGCCTTCTCGGGAATGTGAGGCTCAACCAAGAGTTTCATTAAACTTTATCCAATCCGTTTTTGTAGGATTCCGTCTTTGTATTACAAGCTATTCGCCTGCAATAGTCAGACTAAATTCTAAGTAACGGTGATCTGAGAGTGAGATTTCATCTAGCACTCGCCAGTTTCTAATCAGCTCTAACAATTTGAAGTGCAGATTGTTAGGTCAATTACTTCACTTCTTCTTGGCCCCACGAAAGTAGGGGCGCACCCTGGTTTTGCGTCGGCGGAGAACACAAGAAATCATAGGGTAAATAAGCAGAGGCAACTATGACGTTTCTCCTCTTACCGTTAACCTGGTATTGAAAGTTGACCGTAACAAGGTTCTGAGAACAGAATTGTCTTAGCATGGTTGCCTCTAACAATTTTGACATCAGAACGCAGGCATTCGGTCTCGAAGATCTTTCATCGAAGAAGATCCTTGTCCCTTTGACTGATCCAATACCAGAGACTTTATTAAAACGAACCCTTGGCACTTGAACCTGAGATATATAGTATAAGAATAGTCCTGCAACTTTGCCAGCCTTGCCGCCAGTAAAAAGGAAGAAGCTTTGACATGCTACAGGGTAAATTTGACTAACTCTTACGTTTGTAGTCATAAGTGCAGTCTAATATGAAAACCGCTGCCAGATAGAGACTGCGCTGATAGCATTCACTTGTGATCGGTCAGTGCAGAAACCGTATTGTTGTGTGAGCACACCTTTTGCTTCCTTTACAATTAAGAGTAGCCTATTTCATGTGATGTGCTTCAGCATTGTCATATTGTACAACAACCTTTTCCACTGCGTCATGAAGCTTTCCTCTTCCAAGCAGATATGAAAAGTGGAAATGAATCACGCCGGTCCTGCTTTTATTGCCGCCTTCAAATCCACATTCGGTATTCCGTCCAGCCCGGGTGCTCTTTTAACCCCTACCTTTTCGAGGGAAATGGTAAGCTCATCATTTGTTATAATTGGGATATCCTTTGGGAGATGCTTTTTTCGACCGCAATAGTGCATTTGTTTTGCTGGAGAGATAGAATGGTCACTATTATTTGCAATAAAACTGAGCACTTGATCTGCAGGGGCCTGCTTCCTTTCAACTTAGCCATTACCTTTTTTGCCCTGTGAGTTGGGGCTTAAGAATACACTTAAGCCTCTCTTGCTCGTCGTAAGAGGCAACTAAATGGGATAAAAATTTATGAGCAAACAATCTAAAAATTTTCAAACTCTACTGTCACCGAAACGTTAATAATGCCTCAGACATCATGGCAACTACCTTTGCCTATCGAAAACGGACTATGATTGGTCCTCGGCAACGTTAGCGAGTGGACATTTTGGATCTAAGCGGGATGGCGGGATTCTGGAGAGTACTCTTCTCCTTCTGGGGACAATGTGCTTTTGTACCCTTGAAAAGCTAGTGGTAGCAGATGCTGGCGTTGGTTTGCTTTCACCTTGCGGTGGGAGTCGGTTTCTGACAGACTTCTAACTGTTGCCGTAATGGTAATGGTGGAAGGTATGTGTATTTCTGCCACTTCCACCGCCTCGTCATTGATAGCACAATGCTCCAGCAGAGAACCTGCCATAAGGTGGTCTAGGTTTCAACTGACCGATGCCGTACGAGCAATCAGATCAGAGAGTGTATCTGGAGTGATCTACGTAGGGGAGGCATTCCGGAGAAACTAATAGCTATTATTAGTGCGACATATGTTGGTGCAAAATGCCACGTGTTGCACCGGGGTAAAATCTGTGGAGTATCTCCTAAGCGGAGCCAGCCAGGGTTGCATTCTGCAACCGATATTATAATATTTCTTCTTATTATCGATGACGTTCTTCTTGCACGATGACATCTTTCCTCGACTACGCCAACGACATCTGTTTGCTCTCTCCCGGGTCATGGACCTTAGCCAAATGACTCTGGATTTGGAAAGAGAGTCAAGTAACACTGGACTGAAGATAAACACCAACAAAATCATGGGCAGAGCGTCGAAGGCGCCGATCGATTTGTATATTTAGGGAGCGTGGTTTCTGCCGCCGGCGGCATCGAACTAGGTGTTGCCCGACGCATTAACAGCGCTAGATCTGTTTTCACTGCCCTGTCTCTGGAAATGCAGTTATTTCAATACTAAAATCAAATTGAGATTATTCTGTGTTGTTATACAGGAGTAGCAAATGGTAAGTGAAGCTTTTGTCAATACATCAATCGTCTGTGTCGTATCAGCGGAGTACGCTGGCCTGACACTATCTCAAATGAACAACTTTGTCGGTGCACAGGCTTGGCACTCATATGCGATGTGATAGGAAGATGGAAGTGGCAGTGGAGGGGCGACAATGCCATGCAGTGGAACCCACCCTCCCAAGATGGCCGACGAGTGGGTCGTCCCAGGCGCGCTTGGTGCAGAACAGTAGAGGACGATTGCAAGCGTCTCGGAAATTCCTTGGAAAGCTGAAGCGCATTTAAGGTAACCGCGAACTATGTCGCGTAAGCGTAGTTGATACGCAATACCCCACCAAGGGGTGAAAGACAACTATATGTATTACCTCTCTATAAGCTCCTTCCCACGAAATGATGTCGATCTCTTCGCATAATTCTTTAAGGAAGTTCCGCTTACATTCACGAATCGCCTTCCGCAGTTTTCTCCGACTACTTAAGTACTCCCCTTTCTCTGTACAATTTCCTACTCATCATCCCCGTGTTGTTAATTTATCTTTGCTTGCAGGCACGCAGCCTGATATCGTCATTCCACCACGGTTTCGGCAATCTGTGGGCCTTATTTCTGCGCCTTAGCATAGATGTTTTTGACAATTTGTTCAGATGAACTATAGACATGAACACCGTCAATTTTAGCTCTTACGAAAGAGTGTTTCGTTACATTCTTTTGGTAGCAATAGGTACCTGCCACAATGGAGTCACGCACTGTCTTGTACTTGCCGTGGATTGGTTCATTGAACATAACTCGCCTACGGCCATTTCGTAGGTGTGTTTAACGTTTTGAATAACCACCTTAATATAGCGAAGCGGTGATTTTGCCTGACGAATTGCGTGATCAGGACGTTAACCATCTTCTTCATAACTTCTTTCGCCGTTGGCATGCACTGTTTCTTCCTTGCTGTACCTCTACCAACACCTGGTCGTCCATCCGCCTTCACGAAGTGAATACGAAACTCTTTGTATTATCAAGCAAATCTAATCATTTTAAAGCTTCTTTACCGGACCTTTGAAAAATCTCCAGGCCTGGGGAGGATCCAACATCGCCCCTTCCCTTTCACCGGGCCTGCCTACGCTTCACGAGAGGCTAAACAGAAAACATATATGTAACTACGCTTTGAAGAGAAGCGTGGAAGTTGTAAAATATGTTTGCCAAGCTGCAAAGCAGGGAATTCAATAGCCTTATTAAAGTTTATAGATCGCAACTGACTGAAATCATTAACTACGTTAGAGGAACGCTTGCCTTAGCAATTTTCGTATCCCGTTATCTTGTCAGGATTACGCCTACGAGTGAAAGTAAGTAAACTATAGTCGTTTGGTAAGCCTACAAATAAAATTTCTTCAATTATCTGGGTTCTTAAATCAAATGTGGAAAATCGAATTATCTATTGTCTTGAAGCGTGTTACTACATCACTTCATTGCTGACTATAACCGTACCTTCGGTGGCAATGTGTTCTGCACCGCGCTTGCCCGCGATTATTACTTCAATTTGATTCAGGCACTCATTGGAAATTGAGTCGATTGATACCCGACATCCGGCCTATGGTAGAAATTCCTTTGCCACAAATGAAATTGGCAGCATCTGCTTAATGCGAAAAATTAAAACTCTAACCATCAAAATCGGGATATTGTCAAGCAGCCCACGGTTGGCTCTTCTTAATCACAAATGTATCATAGGTTAGTTGTTCTAAATGACGTTCCCGACATAAATACATAAATACATAATTTTAATTCAAAAGGAAAGGGAAAGAAATGGTGAATTTGAGTATTATTTTAACATATCAAAGATTTTACCAGAAACTGTGACAGGAATCTAGCTGATAGCGAACGTATTTCGGAATATGTATTGACTACAGGAATGGACACCTAAAATATTTACAAGGCTGGAGGACCCCAGTGAAAGACTAGTAGCATCCACACAGCAACGCAGTTGGTTAGCTTTTTGCTTACGTTTAATGATGTGCGCTAGGTTCTTGGTAACCATCATATCTTGGTTTTTATTTTGCTCGTTATTCACGTCTTAAATCCTTGTCGCCTTGATTAACATCACTTTCTCTTTCTTAAGGGGGTCATCCCGTATATTGGATCGGGGGAAGATTTTTTGGCATCAATTGTATCTGGACATAGTGTAGAATATACGGGCCAAGTGATTTTTTGATATTCGGAGTTATTTGGAAATTACAGTGTTAAACAGGTAAAATGTTACATGCCAGGTTTATGTCGATCGCCGCAATAAAGCGCGTATTTATCGGTCCGAATGACTTTCGAACGACTTCGCTAAAAGGGCAAAAATTGAAGCGAAGGCAATACATGTGTTTCTTGAGGAAACCTAAGGTTTATAGACTAGGTGTAGCAGGTTAATGGCCAGTTAAGATTTTTTGGTTAAAAATCACATTCAACTTTTTGAAAGCGTTTTTCTTGAAACTAGATGTTGAAAATCAACTGCCACCATAGCCGAAAATTTATAAAAAAAAGTTTGACAAGGCATCAAAAATTTAGCTTTTAATATTTTTTAATAATCCCAGCTTGCAAACTGCAGTTAAGCCCGCACGTTAAAATGCCGTTTATTTTTTCTTTAAGATGATCACAGCGCCTTCTCACCTTTGTAGATGGGTGTATAAGTTGCCCTGTATTTCAGTAATGAACTATGCTATCAGGCTGGGAAAATTATGACGCATGATTAAGATATTAATAAATAGGTGGTGAAAAATTCCTATTTGTATCTTTATCCATGGCACACTGTCGCCGTTTCGGTCGGCCTTTAGGTTTTTTTCCGTCTAATTCGGTGTTCAGGTTGATTTTTAGTTGTCGGTTACGATCAGCTCTAATGGCTTCACTTTATCCCAACTTCTCGTCACGCTTTCATCCAAGCTACATTGATAAGTGAGGTAATTTCATAATATGAAAATATTCGGAACAATAGGCTGTGGCATGGAAATTATACGGGTCTGGAGCGAAAAAGATGTCTATCCGCTGTCCGCCTATTCCCTTCTTATCCACTTTTTCATTGAAATTTCTGTTTCAGGCCACCGAAAAAACTCCCGTCCCTGGGGGATTCCTCCTTCCTTTCCGTCATGCCGGAATATAATCATATTGTCAATTTCTGTTGCTTCATATCTTTCTATTGACAAATTCAAACTGGAAAACATTATTAAAAAATCAGCGCAAATTTACATATTGTTGTCAAATCATTGCAGAAGCGATATTATGGTTATTGCCTAGTTCCGACTGTTCATCAGGATATTGATTAGCTTTACGTTCCCATGTATAAACTCTCATATGCCATTACAGTCAGACACAATCTTAGGATTACCTAAAAATTGTCATTTCATTAACAGCCACTTTCTCATAAATACGCACAAAATTAACTCATAAGCGTCAACTACCGTATAAGATGGTCATACCCAACCAAATTGCTTTAGTTTGACCAGTTTATTTGGTTTCTCATAACTCAGTTCATATTTCTGCTGAACATTACGCAAGAAAGTTGTTGGATAATCTTTTTGCATCTCAGCACGAAAAATTAAAAGTTTGAATTTGTTGATGCACTAACGAAGGAAGCGGAGCTTTTAATGCAAAAAAATGTGCAACCAAATGATACAAAGTAAAATTTATTCGATTATGAATAATTTAATTGAATTGAACGTGATAAGGTGCTTTGAAACGAGTACAAATAGCAACACAATTCATGATATAAGCGTCTCGTTGGATCTGACTGTTCGCGAAAATGTAAAAATTATTCGGTGCATGTGAAAATCAGTTTAGCGAAAGATGGATCATTTCAGCATTCGGCGTAGCTTAAAACTATGTGTCCCCAGGAGAAAATTCATAAATCTCCAATGTGAATACATAAAATGAACGGGGGAAGGGATTCGTTCTTAAAAATGAAATAATTCGAAATGGTTTGATGGCAAATAACAAAACAGTTGAGCTGAAAAGTTCGTAGGCTAATACACAGATGACGTTGCTAATATTAAATTCACATGACTTTTAGTTGACTCTAATCTTCAAAGAGATGTGTATAAATTTGAGAGCTGTTTAGTTAGTTTGTGGGATAGAACATTTTGAATGAAGCCAGTTTTGTTAGTTTCAAGAAAGTGGATAAAAAGGAATTTCGTGCGTTAATAAAGCATTGCTTTTTGACGAAAATAAAAAATACTGTTGATGCCACAGATTGCCTTGATGAACATTATTCGGACTTTGCACTAGGAAATTCAAACGATGAGGAGTGGTTTGCTGAGTTTAAACTAGACAAAATTAACACCGAGGACAATGCACGCAGGGGAAGCTCCAAAGAGGCTGTTTCGACGAAAACATCAAAAAAGTTCACAAAATAATTTTAGATGACCGCAAAGTGAAGTTGATCGAGATAGTTGAGGAGGTTCTGAAGCTATCAAAGGAGCGTGTTGGACATATTGTATGAAAATTCTATTCAAAGTGGGTGCCGCGTGAGCTCATAATCGACTAAAAGCAACAACCAGTTGACGATTCTGAGCAGTGTTGGAAGCTTCTCCTCCATAAAGAAACCTGAATTTATATGTCGGTATATGACAATGGACGGAACATGGCCTCATTATTTCACTCCAGAATCAAATCGATTGTCATCTGAATAGATGGTACTTGGTGAACCGACTCTTAAGAGTGAAAGACGCAACAGTGGCAATGCTATGGCATCAGTGTTTTGGGTTGCGCAAGGTATAATGTTCATCGGCTATCTCGAGAAGGGAAAAACCATCAACAGCGACTATTACATAGTGTTATTTGTGCGTGAAAAACGGCCCGATTTGATGAAAAGTAAAGTGTTCTTTCTTCAAAGCAATACACCGTGTCACAAATCTATGCAAATGATGACAAAATTGCATGAATTGAGCTTCGAATTGCTTTCGAGGTAATCGCCGAAACTGAGGCTTATATTGAGGCTAAAGACAAATGATACTATAAAAATGGCATCGACCTCTATAAACGTTGTAACGCCCTCAAAGGCAACTATATTGTATAATAACATAAAATTTTATCAAAAAATTTGTTAGCCTAGGAACTTTTTAGTCCAAGTGTTATGAGCTCATACTTCATACACAGGCTACTCTTGATCTAAATGTCTGAAATCAGATGCGCTGGCCAAAAACTGTCCGGAAGATTCTTCTCTCGGTGAGACGTTTCGAGCGGAACAGTTTTTGTAAGCTGAAATAGGATCTGTTGGCAGCCAACAACCGTGTGCGGATTTCGTAATCGTAGCTGTTATCGGTTGTGATTTCCGACCCTAGATAGAAGAAATTATCACCGGTCTCAAAGTTGTATACTTCTATCTTTATTCTTCCCGTTTGATCAGTGCGACTCGATGTTGTTAGGTGGTTGGTTTTTGATGCTGACTTTGCCACCATGTACTTCGTTTTGCCTTCATTAATGTGCAGCCCGAGATCTCGTGCCGCCTGCTCAAACTGTATGAAGGTAGACTGTACATATCGGGTTGTTCCTATAATGCCAGTATTGTCAGCATAGGCCAGTTGTTGGATGGAGTTGAAGAGAATGTGCTTCTCGCATTTACATCTGCACCGCGAATCACTTTCTCCAGGGCCAGGTTAAAAAGGACACATGATAAGGCATCCCCTTGTCTTAGACCGTTGTTGATGTTGAATGGTCTCCAGAGGGATCCTGATGCTTTTATCTGGCCTCGCACATTGGTCAGGGTCAGCGTAGTCAGTCTTATCAATTTGTTGGGGATACCGAATTCTCTCATGGCCGTGTATACTTTTACCCTGGCGATGCTGTCATAGGCGGCTTTAAAGTCCATGAAAAGATGGTGCGAATCATGTCCATATTCCAACAGTTTTTTCATTGCTTGCCTCAGAGAGAAAATCTGATCTGTTGCTGATTTGCCTGGAGTGAAGTCTCTTTCGAATGGAATAGCAAGATAGCGAAGACTATCTTATAGACGGTATTCAGCAACGTGA
Source organism: Hermetia illucens (assembly GCF_905115235.1). NCBI lineage: Eukaryota > Metazoa > Arthropoda > Insecta > Diptera > Stratiomyidae > Hermetia > Hermetia illucens. The sequence goes on along the minus strand of NC_051849.1, from coordinate 89,090,274 downwards.
TACCTCTATAATTGCTGCACCGCGTGATATCCCCCGTTATGGGATAGACAATGCCTCGTTGCCAATCGTCAAGCATTATTCCGCTGTCCGACACCTTAAGCATCAGTTGATGAATCGCTTGGTGCAGTTGGTCATCTCCATATTTAACCAGTTCAGTTGTAATTCCATCGGCTCCTGGCGACTCATGGTTTTTGAGCCGATGGACTGCGCAGACTGTTTTTTTCGTCCGTGTTTTCATTGGGGCAAATAGCAAAACTTTGGGTGAGAAAACACAGTTTTGACATTTGGAAAACTTTTATCTCTACTCAGCTTACTACATTTTCACGAATAAAGTTTTGTATTCTAGAGTTTCAGCTATAATTCGACTCAAATGCTCTAGCTCTATGTTGTGTGACGTCATAACTCGAGCCAAGAAACTTCAGTAGAACGGCAAATGGCAGTAGCTCATAAAAATATAAAATTTTCAAAATTAATTTCCTGCGTAAAACGCTAAGGAGGACGGTGTTTCTTGTCTTGTTGCTCGACTAACTCCACAAAAAACCCGCAGAAAGCTGTGAAATTCCATTTTTTTGTAGCCTGTGAATTTTTCAGAAACGTACGTTTTATCGCCGCCTAGGTAACGATATGCGTGAAGTTTGTGCATCTCTATTCGAGCATTATTTCCTTCGAAGCTGTGTAAACATTGTCCTTGCGCATTAACTGCACTTCCCCCACTGCATTGTTTCTATAACTTTTAATCTAGCACATGTAAATCGATTAGGGGATGCCCTATCATACGTCCTCTTTAACTTGGCCCTGGAACAAGTGATCCGCGATGCTGAGGTAAATGCGAGGGGTACGATCCTCTATAAGTTCACCCAACTACTAGCCTATGCTGACGTGGGAAGAACCACCCGAGGCGTACAAACTGTCTTCACCCAGATCGAGCAGGCAGCGCGAGATCTTGGGCTACACATCAATGAAGGCAAAACAAATTATATGGTAGCAACGTTAGCATCAAAAACCAACCAACCAACAACATCAAACCGCACTGGTCAAAGGGAAGGACGAAGATAGGAGACTACAACTTTTAGACCGTTGATAATTTCTCCTATCTAGAGTCAAAAATCACAACCGATAACAGCTACGATGACGAAATCCGCGCACGGTTGTTGGCTGCCAAAAGAGCCTACTTCAGTTTATAAACACTGTTCCGCTCGAAACGTCTCACCGTAGGGTCAAAGCTCTTACTATACCAGACAACGATCTTGCCAGTCCTCATGTATTCCTCGGACACTGGGTTTTTAGCAAGAAAAATTGCGAACTCTTGGCCGAATTTTTGGCCACCTACATGGGGATGGAAGATTCCCTGGCCAACACGAAATCTGTGGGGAATACCATGACCGTCAAGTTGTAAATAAAATCCGGCTCAATAGGTTACGGTGGGCGGGTCATTTAATCCGTATGGATGAGGATGATCCCACCCGGAAAGTCTATAAGGGCAATATCTATGGTAGAAAAAGAAGACGAGGCAGACCCTGCCTGAGATGGAACAATGGTGTAGGCCAGGACGCCAAACAGCTTTTACGGATATTGAATTGGTGGACCTCGGCGCAAAACCGAGATGTCTAGAGTTGCTTATGAAGGCAGGCCTGGACCGGATATCGATTGTTGCGTCTTTGATGATGATGGTGATAGTTAACATGCGGGAAAGAACACATCGAACTTTCCGTTTTGACACCGTTCTTTTCGATGACGCTGTACTTGCCAGAATTTCGTATATAGCGTGTTTTCATTACTGTCGAAACGTAAGGTAAATTGATGGATTGTAATTTCACAACAACAATTTCCCACTTCCTTGTTAAAAACTGAGTGACTACTTGAAAAGTAATAAGTAACAAATGCTAAACTCAATGCTTTCACGTAGATAAGATTCAAATTGTTCACTCTGTGGCGTCACATGGAGTGTCAGCCCGTCACCGCGTTTTCTTCTCCGTCTTGTGAGAATTCAATTTTGAAACAATTATAAGTAATAAATGAGCATTCTGAATTGTTTTTTTTTAACCGATATGGTAATCGATCAGCTCAAATTACTGTTTCTTCTTAAAAAAATATAGTCATTTTCTAATGCGGGGAGTGTATTGGAGGAGTATCTGCGTGTTTCTTACCGTTGCAGATAATAGCTAAAACAGTCTTAAAACACATCAAAGAACATACGGATCACCTTAGGATAGTGTGTGGAGTTTAGATATTCGGTTCACTACCTCCTGAACGGTTTCGAGAAATATTTATTTCCTCCTTCATCGGACCATGAATGTCACACATTAAAGAGGTTACGCTCTGCGGTGAAACCCATTCTGCGCAGATGGTCAAAGAATGGGTCTCCCAAAGAACGCTTGATGTAGAATAGTGAAGGGGAAGTGCGGGCATCTCGGGAAGTCGTGGGGGAGCTGACAATAGGTGTGGTTGCCGCACCATAACCCACCAAGTCGCGAAAGACAACCACATGTTTTTAGATAATATAAGACAGAAGGTATTATCAATTTTAAGGAGAACAGTGCGTATAATGGCTAACAACCACGCTATCTATATTTTGATAGATATCCAAGCCTTTTCACTGTCAGAAGGTCTTATTTCAATGAAGCTTTACTATAAGCTGAATAATCAGTTTAAATTGCGAGTGTAGCTGCAAAATTTTGGCATGTTATGTGTTATAGGATCAGTGATAGACGGAATTACATTTTCAGGGATGAAAATGAAATTTTCAAAGCAATGTATTGTTAATGGTTGAAAGCTGTTGCAGCTGTTGACGATCCTTCATTACAGGATTATTTTTATTCATAATATGTGCCGCTATTCGTCAATATTGCTCTGAAAGTTCACTATCATTCGCGTGCAATTCACAGATGTCTCGGTTTCTAAATTCGGCCTTAGCGTATTCATGAATGGATTATGCAAAATGCATGTGCCCAGTGCGAATTCCTATTCTATAAGCAGCAAATTCAAACCACCAACGGTACTCTCGTGAACATAGTTGCATTCATTGTGTCTATTGAAACTGCCTATCCACCTAGACCTGCACTGCACATCAACTACAGTATGCGTCAATTAGTATTCGGTCAATATCTTGATACGTACCCCTTCAAATCATCATATTCATGCGTTACGAATTATTTATTCCGAACACAATAAAAGTACTTCCACAACAGCTGGAAAATCTGCATGGAAATCACGTCGCTTGCATTCAAATTCAGTGTTCATGATTGATCTTGGAAACATCTCTATTTTACCGTTACAAATTAGATAATTATTTGATCACCTCCATAGAATATATTACTATTGCGGTAGTCACATGACAATGTAGATTCCTCATAATGGACGCTGTTGAAAAGTGAGTGGTCTTGTCCGTAGTAGTTTTCAAGCCATTCAGTTCCGGAAAAATGTGGTGGCATCGAGTAAATTATACGCAAACTAAGAAAATACTTCCCGAAGAAGACATTCGATTGCTACTCGTTGGAAATTGGTTAGAGGCTTGTGTAGCCTAGTCGAGAGTGAAATAAGCGGAATAGGATCCACTGTGGTGCCATTCAAGCCAACAAATTTCAAGCAATTAAACCAGCTCTCAAAGCCAAACCTCTTTAAATTAATACCGATTATGCTTCACAAACAGTATTTGCACTCCATCTTGCAGTGCAACGTTCCCAGCTAATATAGCTCCAGCCTTGCATGCTATGCAGATATGTGTGGTATCGGCCTAAGTTAGGTGGGAGCAGTAAGACGTGAATCATTTCTTTCATTTCATCTACCACTTTTTCGACTACGAATGCAGCACGATACTAATCCCTCTGAATTTCATACTGTCTTCACTATAAAACATAAAATTACTATGGAAAGCTGTTCATTTCGGAGTTCGATTTGTCTTGGTTTGGACAGTGTCTAGTGACTTAGTGGACAGAAAAATCATCCATTCCGTAATATCAAGCATTCATTCCTTTCATAAATTTTACTGAGAAATATTACGCATTCGTGAACTATTAGGTCCAATATCGAATAAACTGTGTTCGCGGTTGTGGAGTGAACTTTGTGCAAGAAACCAAACTAAGTGGATTATATCACGCGAGTTCATTAATTTGGAATAAAGTTATAAAGAAGATCCTGACGAGATGCGGTAAATATTTCAACTTATTTTGGTTAATTATAATAAACTGTAAATTATCTGCATCAAACATGGATAATGCACATAGCTTCGCATCCATCTTCGGTAACTTACTACTCAATTAGTTGTGGGTACTACTGCACGGCCGTGCACTGCAACCTACGAATATCAGTCACGAATTACAACAAATGAGTCACTCTCCGTCAGGTTCCAGTAATACCTCAAGCCTCCTTCCTTTGTTCAGAACAACCCCATTAGATCTCGTTTGTTTGTAACACTCTTTTGTAACATCAAGTCACGTCAAATGGCTAAAGGTATGATGGGTTCGCCATGGCGTTATTGAATAAAACTTCATTACTAAAGACGTTTGGAGCTAAGTGCTTAAGAGCTGCCATAAACCTGTATGTTTTTATAATAGTAAATAACCGTTTACTATATTTTACAACGTTTATCACCATAAACAATTTGATGTCAGTGCGGAGGTCCAAGTTGAGTTCGTTTAAAATATTTATGTTTGGCTATTTTTATGTGAATATTTTTCAATGTAAATAAATCGTCATTCTCCTAAAATTCCGTAAAAAAAACGCGTATTGAAGAAGGGAATAAATGGTTCCCGAAATGCTGTGGGTTTTTGCAGTAAAACAATAAAAGGAGGAAAGTTATCGGATCAAAATTCACAACTACTGATAAATATATGGTATAAAAAATCATAAAACTCTTGGTTAGGATTCAGAAATTCATAATAGGAAAAGTGTGTTTTTGAAAAATTATGAGGGGAGGTAGGCTTGATTACGTCGATGCCACTTTGTTCATAGAATCAATCCTTGTCCATAGAAAATTTAAACATTAGGCAACCTGGGCAGGTGCTGAGTCCTCGGACTTAAATCCTCATAATTTACACCCCATGTTTCTTAGTTTTTGCTTAGTACCTAAAGATCATAAACACCAGTCTGCGGCTCAAATAGTAGTTTTAAAGGATTCTGTTCTGAAATTTGCCGCCAATAAGTTCGTTTTGCTTCCAAAGCCAAGACGTCTAATAGGATTGTGGGGTATAAAGTGTAATTACTCAATGAGTTCAGAATGCCTAAATGAAGCATTCGAATTGTAAGTTCAAAGGGCACTTTTAAATCGATAAGTTGCATAGAAATCATTCAGATAATAGACGACTCCGGCTTTAAAACCCTTTTCGAATTGCTTTCTAGACGTGATAACAGTTTCTCATTTCTCATGTTCGCAAGTTTATATTCCTTGCTTCCTTCCTATATCCTTGTAGGGAAGAGTTACTATCCTTTTCTGCATTGAACACCACAAATGTTTTATAAGTGACTTTTTTGTTCACCATGAAATTAACAGTTGTATACTTCGCAGAAGAGCTTCCTCGAGGCTTGTGGAATACGGGCCTTTGGAGCTGGAGGTTGAAAGTTGTTCCCCTTCATGTTCTTGGAGCTGACTTTCCCTTAAATTTTCTTAGTACTGTGTTTTGAGACCCAAGATTTCCATAAATCTCTGAAACACGAGGCTTTCCTTTTTTGCTAGCAATGAAGAATGGTGCAAATAGCAGAAATTCATAAACTACTTTGAAATGTTCCTCATTTTGGAACGGCATTTCGTAGTCAGTATCCTTTTTGAAAGCGGCTCCCAACTAACAGCAATCCATATTCATTATAACAAGACACTGATCGAGTTGCATCCTGGTGCACAGTCTAGTCTAGAAATGAAGTATTTAAACACTATTCAATGATGATAAGTTGTTATGGGGAGAGAGAGAGCATTTTGAAACTGCTTGTTATATTTTTTTCGATGAAGAATACTGTTGACTGTTAATGAATATACAAGCGTGGTGCTCCTCTTGTCAATCGCTTTCTCTTAACATTGACGTTGGCATGATATTCTAAATAGGACATACTCCATTAATCAGACTAATGAGCCATCGTTTGCGGTTTTTTGAAAGATATTCTAGCTCTTGTACATCTTCCCTAGCGGGCTACACTAACCCTATACTGTCCTACGCCACGTCCTTCCAGTTCGATTCACTCGCGGGCTATTGTGGGATAGTAGGCGATATTGCATGTCGCATTCATGGAGTTATTGTGATATCGATACCTGGCGTGATTCTCCTTTCAAGCTTGTGCTGTACCAGAGCACTAATAATAACATGGCGGAGATCGGCATTAATAGAAGCTCGGAGCATTCAAGTAACTATATAGCAGGCTCCTATATAGCAGCACAGAGAAAAAGTTGGAGCAGAACAACCTTAAATTGATGTCAGTGTTGTTGTACACGTTCTTCCAGATTTTAGATGAAACAGCAAAAGCGAATCTAACGTTATTGATATATCGAGTAACATTCAGTTCGTTGCCACCATTCACAAAAACTCTACCAAGGCCGACAAACTGATACACGACTGCCATGGTCTACCCATCAATACAGATGGAAAATGTGCGATGACCCCTCAGCCTGAAAATCTTGGTTTTAGTTGAATTTATCCTTAATCCCAGCCATTTGATCATAGCGCTGTAAACTTTGCTGTGTTAATGGAGTCAGTGCAGGAGGAGACAGAGCAAAAACCGGATTGCTCTCTGTCGATGAAATTTTCGAGGTGTCCTTTGCCGACAATTTCATTTATTATCTTTGCGACCGCAGGGAGTACGCAAATACCGCTACTGCCGCGCTTAAGGTAGGTGCCCTTTTTCGGAATCTTAGCTATCATTCCCTTTTTCGGCTCTCTGGGAAAAATCTAATTCTGCTGCAACTCGGCAAGAAGGTTTCCGAAAGATTATTTCATTTTCGTTTCGAGAAGCATATCTACCTGTTACGGTAACTAGTCATTGAAGGTGGAATGTCATGTTATACTGTTGTGATACAGAGCAACACATTACGTTCGCCCCACTCACCTGTGGCATAATACCCCCTAAAATTTCTAGTTCCAGAGATCTTTAGGAATACAAAACACATAAAATTTCTTTCATTGATTAGTAATCACAACACTTTATTCTCGAAATCAGGAATGGATGATCGATGTACATATATATTAAAGTCTAGCGCATCATTTAGCGTATTAATTTCTGGTTTTACCAAGCGGTTCAGTGGTGGCACGTTCAGCCTACCATGATCCTGTCGATTATTTATTCATTATACTCAAATCCTTATAAAATGTTAAAATCTAATAATGTCAAAAATAATGGTTTAATTTTTTTCCTGTTATCGGGCACATACGGTGTTTCGCATATTTATTATGTTACTACATTTTGGAAAATTGTTGGGGCCCCTTAAGATGAATGTAAGGGTACAGAGTAAAAGAATAAAAATGCAAACCATGATATAGACCTCGATATTGGAAAGTTTTGCATACTTTCTATAATTAACAGCCGCATATATTAGGTCACTTTTTTTTTTTAAAAACAAACCACACAAAAAGTTGCTCATATAAGAAACCGCAAAACTTTTTCCGGAACATTCAGTCTCCGGCCTCTGACTGGTATTATATTAATCCTTAAGTTTCATCCATACTTTAGAAGCGAAGTGATGTCTATAAAAAATTAATTGAAAATCATGGAAATTATAAAAATGGTAATGAAACTAGCTAAGTTACCTTTGAGTTGAATTTATATTTTTTCTCTATTCATGGTTACATGCAACCTTGACTTAATGACTCCATTTGCATTTTTATTTTCCCAAAGTTGACAATTTTGAGAGATTAAAAATAAATATTGCATAATTGCTGGAAAGCAAGATCAATGCTGCAATTATACTTTCGCACCTCATCAGTCTTCTGGGAAATGCTCAAAAACGACTCAGGAAATTGTGCTCCAATTCGGAACGCAATACTGGGTTTCCCACGCCGACATATCATTGCAACGGCTCCATCTCATGCGGGCATCTTCAGTGAATTATGCATAAAATACCTCTAATGCCTGACTTTTCACATGACCCGTTCAACCAAACAATGCACCCTGATGCAATCCATGTACAATCTTCAATCCTACAATAGCGCCATTGCTCATCACAACTGAATCAAAACGGCTTGTTTTCTGAGAGCATCAAACTGAGTTTCACATCGCCATACCGGGCCGCCTTATTATCATAATTTCATAAAGTCTAATTAAAGTTTCGATTTCAGCTGGAAATGAAAATGTCGGTTCCACGAAAAAATGCGGCCGAAACAAAGCAACGCACCTCGCCAGCTCCTTTAGTCTTTGATGTGTGATGAAAGCTTTTCCGGTGAAGAAAAAATATTTATCAGAAAACTATGAAAGCAAATCATGCCCAGATGATGGCCATGTTTAGGAATTTCGCAAGTCCCCCAGTTTTGCTCCTTCGTACTTGGGTTTCGTTATCGAAAAAAACGTGAGGTCAACTGGTACCATAATAGACCAAAATGCAAATTTAGGAATGATTTGTTAGCTGGGAAGATAATTTGGTTTCCCAGCGGATCATAAACGAGTGGAGTAATTACAAATTTAGAATTTTATGGGCTTTTTTGCAATGTTTTATTGGTATCCACATTGTGCACGGCATTTTCAAGAACCATTATTTTCCAATAGTGAATTATTCCACTTGGTGGAACCTTTTTCGGAACCTTTACAATAATTTAGCATTGAAATGTTTTATATCTATGGTAATTTAGTGGTGAAATAAGATACATATAATACATAGACTGTTCCTACTTCATATTTTTTTAACACTTTCAAGAAACTTCTTAAATACAATCAGTCATTGAAACGTTCTTGAGAGTTTCTATCTGAAACCCGGAAATTATGCATGGACGTAATTAGTGAAAAGGAAATAATTTTTTTTTAAATCCAATGTCTTAAATATATTGTCTTTAGATGAAGAATGAAGATAATAATTTGCTAACGTTGGGTACAGATATAAGGTTGTGGGATACACAACTTGTTTTTCTGGCGGTTAGTATCTCGACTGATTCACGGGGGTGAACGATTTAATCGTAATTTCGATCTAATTTAGTTATGGCCCCAAAATTGTAATGCAACTCTGGCTAAAGAATTTTCTCCTCTATACACATTTATGTATATGATGGGTGGGTGGGTAGTTGATGATAAACTGTATCACATACGCCTATTTGAGGACTAATTTGTGTCCTCTGAAGAGCTCTTAACTTAACTTTGGTAGCTGTGCTGTTGCAGAGTTTCACTCTTTATTCTTAATTTATATTTGCAAAGTCAAAAAGCCACTTTAATTACGCTTTGCTCAGTAAAGGCTTTGACCTTATGGTGAGACTTTTCTAGCGGAAATGGGCTTTGTCGGCAGCCAACATGATTTCCGACCCTAAATAGGAGAAATTATCAAAAGGGTTAAAGTTGTAGTCTCCTATCTTTATTGTTCTCATTTGAGCAATGCTGTTTAATGTGGTTGTTTCTTTAGTTTTTGGGCGGACGTTGCCATCATGTATTTCATTTAACCTTCACTCATATGCAGCTCAAGAGCTCGGGCCGCCTGCTTGATCTGGATGAAGGTAGTTTGTACATGTCGGGCTGCTCTTTTTACGATGTCGATATGGTCAGCATAGGTTAGTTGATGGGTGTTGAATGGTCCCTATCTTATCTGGCTTCGCACATTGGTCAGGACTAGCCAAGTTAGTCTCATCAACTTCGTCGGCATACCTAATTCTCTCATGGCCATGTATCGTTTTTCCTTGGCGATGGTAACATAGGCGGCCTTGAATTCAACGAAAAAGTGGTATAACTAATGTCCATATTCCAACAATTTTTCCATCGCTTGACGCAGAGAGAAAATCTAATATTGCTCATTTGCCTGGAGTGAAGCTTCTTTAGTGAGGTCCTAAAATGTCCTGGTATTATGAAATCTATCTCACCTAGCAAGATAGTGGTGAATATTTTATAGATGGTACTCAGCATTGTAATAATTCTATATTTGCTGCACTGCGTGGTATTTTCATTTTATGTATGGGATAGATAATGGCCCTCAGCCAGTCAATGGCATTGATCCTACAACTTACGCATTAGTTGATGAACAGCTGGATGTAGTTGGTCACTCCCATATTTAACTAGTTCCGCTGTAATTCTATCGGCTCCTGGTGACTTATGGCTTTTAAACCGATGAATTACACGGGTTGCTTCTTCAATGTTTCGTGTTCGCAGCATTTCATCAAAGTACCCAGCCCATCGCCTCAACATTCCCACAAAGTTGTAAATAAGATTTCCCTCTTTGTCTCGACAGGATGAGTATCGAAGTATATAAGGCTTCATCCTGCAGCCTTGTTGGTAAAATTTCCGCGACTGGTGCGGTTGCCCCCTATACTTTTCGAGTTCACAGACCTGTTGGTTCTCCCAGGCTTCCTTTTTCCATCTGTGAAGTCGCTTCTCCGCTCGCCGGAGTACATGATAAGTCGCCGCGCGTGCCCGCGTCGATATGCGGCATTCTTCCGTTCCGTTGCTAGCTTACATTCATCGTCAAACCAGCCGTTCCGACTCTTTTCGCGGCTGGGTCCAAGTATGTTTGTGGCCGTATTTATGATAACGTTCTTCAGGTGATTGTGAAGATTTTAAGTCTTTTAAAGCTCACCAACAGGTTGGGACTTATCAGATGACAATGAATAACTTCTTTTGGGGATGTGCGCTGTAATAAACTCAACATATTGTGGGAAATGCTTCAATAACGGTAATGCTGCGGTCATTTGGCAAATTGCATTCCATGGTTTATAATTTCTACTTAGTTAGTTTTATTTTGGTTTGGTGGATGAAGCCGCAACTCTAAGGTTTTAAATCTTTATTAGGCCTATCCAGTAGCTTCCTACCTGCGGCGTTCAAAGGCTTTTACGAATCTGAGTACATTTTCCAGAGGCAGAGAGTGCCTGATTCTTTGCGAACAAAAATTTCACAAAGATTGTAGCCTTCCGACAGGAAATCAACTTTTTCTATGCTTCTATTTCTTGAACATCAACTAGCTTGCTATGTTAAAGCTGTTTAGCGCTGACAATGCTACCCGACTGTCGAAACGGTTTCAATGAGTGCGACCCCTCCATTTTTGTTGCGAACATTGAAACATTCCTAGAATGTTAGTCAGCATTTTCCCAAGAAGTCGGCCAGCTCCATAATCACATTTTCCAAAATTACGACTGAGCCCGGTCCACCTTTCATGACTAACCAATCGGTCAGGATTATTATGTCTGTAATTCCAAAAGACTTTTCCATATGTCAATGATACTGAGCCTATGTTTGTCGCTAACTGTTTCCCGTTCTACCTCCAAAAGAAAGTGATTTGGGATAGATGCAAGTGCCGCGGTCAGCATTGTGCTCATTACTCCACTAATATTTAGGTAACCGATTCCTTGCTTTCTGCTGTTAGTAAAGTTCAGTATCGACATCAGATGATGCATGCATGCACTAAATTGATTTTTACTAGCGTTCACCGTGGGTGTGTTGCGGAAGCACCCACTGTGGAATGTCAGCCGAATTACGGATTAATCGTCCGCAAATGCTTTGTTTAGACATTTTGTGTTCTCCAGAAACCATAGCAAGGTGGCAGCCATATCAGAAGTGAGAGAACCGCTCCCTGCGGGTAGCCTCTAAGAGCCCCATTTCATTCGGCCACTATGTGGTTCCCTACTTCAGCATGTGATGGATCCAACTGATTAAGGGCGAATCGATTCCATGTTATCTGGCCGTTTCACAAATCGTCGTGACTGAAGCACAATTGAAGGAAGGACATTGCCTTCTCAATGTTTTCCGTGGGCTCATGAAGTGCAATCTACGTGAATTTTCGTGATACCCAGGATTGCATTTATCCCTTTTGAACGGATCTACTAGTCTTTGCATTCCTTTTAGTAGAAATGAAGTTTGACTGATCGGTTGCAATTTTTTTGGCAGCTGTATACCTTCTGTTGTTGTTTTGATAGCACGTTTTAGGTCACATCACATCTTCTGTAGGCAGCCTTATTAGATTCTGGTGAATCGGACCTAGTTATCCTTCCAGTTTTGCTTTGTACTCTTCAGTTCAATGAGAGTGGGATCATGACTTCTTACACACGTAAGATTTTATAAGACGTATAAGGTAGTGAAACGCCTCTGTAATTTCGTGTATAGGGCATACATATCAGTTTTTGACCAGTCGTCTGCAATTTGATCTTGGTTCTAGATGGAGAAATCGCTTGATTTAATTAGTTCAGCACGAATGTCTCTATGCCAGTAGGGGTTGATATTGAATCGTACATTTGTATTCGGATTAAAGACTAGGTTATTCCGTATTCGTAGTGGAAACCCCTACCGTTTCGTTTCTATTATACGACATATTAGGTCTGAAAGTTGGTAATTTAGAGAAGTATCCATTTCTTGGGCATTATTTACTAGTATCAGCAGGTTTTCGGGTTTGAGAGCAATGTACATAATTGAACTGCTATTAAACTTAATAATGTCAGATGGAGACATGTGTATTTTTGCAATTTTTTTGTTAAGAGGCATAGAACGTCACTCACTTTCCCAAGTTGTGTAGCGTAGTGGTAGGTGCACTTATTAGATTCATGTGGTCGAGAGAAGTCAAAAATGATTATCTGAATGAATTTAATCATATACATACATATAACCCGGTGTACCAGGTTAATCCTGACCTAAGTGACAGGCGCATGTCATGGGCTGCGGATAATAACATGGCCTACCGGGCCAGCTACGAATATCGCAAGTTAACCTTGTAAATAAATAGCCGCAGACAAGCAGAACGTTTCCATTTGCGTTCGTCTTCCTAAACTATTTTCTTCTTTCCGGGGGAGTAAATCTCCTTATAAAATCCATAATCTGGGGTGAAGGAATCGATGCGTCTATCGGATGAATTGCAGTGACGTTACACTAAATTTCAGCAGCTCCCCTCTAAATACCTTCCCTAACTTTGTAGATAAATTTGGGGCTTTGCAACATTGGGGCTCTGTTGCAAGGCTGACAATTCCCTCGTTATTCGTGAAAAATAAATTGGGGATAATATTTCAAATTCTTTTGATGGGACTCCAGGGGCACGAAGGCAGTACCCAACACGGTTAAGAGTCGCTCAAAAACATTAGAGCGGCCCTTCGCCCCTGGATGTTTTGACGGTTATGCTTAGTGACTGGGGATGTCGACCCAATTTATGATGACGCTTTGACCCAGGTCGCATTCACAGAATACGCTGAGATGCTCTCAGACCTGGGCCAAAGATCCCGAAACTAAAGTTTATTTCGGCAAGTATCAACATAATTGCTGCCGCTGACAGAATTTTGGCTGATCGTTTTGCTAGCAAGATTATTGCGACAGAGCTTCACAGCCTGCTCTGCGTTGTAGCTGCCACGGTTATTGGTATCAATAATCATTATCTTGGAGCGAATAACAGAGGTATGCGCAGGAGGACCGTTGTGGGTGTTTCGACTCAACAAAATAGTCAAAAAGTTGAGGAAGGAAATTGGCCGTGTTACGCAAGCACTTCTTCGAAATTCATCACCAAGAGTGCACAGGTGCGTTGCCATCATCATTGGAAACTACCATCTGTCCAACGAGATGCCATTCGAAGAAATCTTCGAGGCGCTGAAACTTGCAATATACTTCAATCGCATCCATAGGTATCAAAAGAATTTTCAGCGAAGGACAGACAACACTTTGTTCTTCCAGAACCAACGGAGGAAAATTTCACAAACTCAGGTCGGGAAAGTAACCTCGATCTGGATCAGGAGGAGAAGTGGTTGAAGCGAACATGTTCATGCGAGGCCATCACCGAAATGACCATGTCCGATCTAACTAGAAGCAGCCCTCGATAGGGCAGGTAATTAGAAGGCACCAGGAGTTGATAAGTTTCACAACTTCTGGCTGAAGCACGCCACACGGTATTGGCAAATCATTTTAATCAGGTGATCGTCAATCCGAAATTAGTTCCACCATTTTTCATCACAGACATAACTTTCCTCATCATTTGCGATCAGTTAATTAATTCAACAACTCGTGTTGCAAAGATTTCTTTACTCTAGATCGAAATTGATCTCTACATATTGATAACATTGATCGCTTAATATAATGAATTGCTTTGGCAAAATTTCCCGGTATTAAAACAGTATGCTCACAATTTTTGTTTTGCTGCCGTAACCTCTGCAATTTGCGGCTCCCCCAGAGGCGGAAAATTGATTCGAAATTTGAAGTGCTTTGCACCAATTTTGAGTTGATTTCAAAACTCGTGTGCCTGTCATATTGATTTCATTAAAGAAATATCTCTTCCGTGTTAAGCAAGCGTTTATTGATCTCATGCAAATAATAGTGGATAAATTTTAGTCTGAAATACTATTCAAATTGCTTTGACTATCCTCTGAAGCAAAATATAAGCTTTGCATTTACTATTATACACCACAGCCATTTATTGCTATTTCTGCGATTGAAGCATATTTTTCAATTAGTTTTCTAAAATTTTGTGATAATTTCGTATTCTTAAACAAGGGATTAAAATATGAGCAAAAAACGCTAAATGTACTAATAATCTTGGTGATCTGATTAGACGTCTGCTGCCTTCTGACAGGCTTTGCGATACTAAAAGGCCACCAACGACAAAGCGTTCCACCGTTGTTGTTATAATATCCAACACATGTTCAGCAAAACATTTACCAGAGTGCAACTTTGGTGTTCAGATCAACTACCACCCTCTTCTGCACTGTATTCAGTTTGTCATAGAAACCCCCCTTCTTATCTAGATCGGTAGACTGCGTTAAAACCTAGCACCAATATTGCAGTTAATATCCGGTAAGAAAGAGGCTCACAGGTCATGAGTACAAGTGCAAATATTGCGAGACACTTTTGCGACACCAGATTTGCATTTACGTTTGGCAGGCTTTACATAGTGCAGTGTTGCAACCCAGTCGAGTTTTATCTTCCACACAACAAGAAGAACCCAAACGTAATGCGTAGCACGACCCCTTCTGCCTTCTCAGCATCTTTTAGACAATGTTACCCGAAGATAGTTCTCCACTGTCTGCATAAAGTTGCCGACCACCTATATGCTGATCCTTCCCCAAGGAAAAGGGTGTGATCGACACCATCAATCACCCCATTGCAAAATACATAGTTGGGGAATCGTGTCTTCTCAATCTTGTGCAAGTAATACTGAAAACCTCCGTGCTCGCTTTGAAGTTGGGTAAGCAAATAATGAATCAGATCATGCTTTCGATTCAGCCACGGATTGAAGCAACCGGTAAGCTGCGCAGTCCATCTGTCTCTTAACTCGTTTTGCTAAGAGCATGCAATCTCCTCCAATCCTCTCTTATGCATGTAAATGGCTTTAAATTCCTTAGCAAAGAGGGCAACGGGAATAACTCCTGCAATCAGCATTGCATTCCAGTTCTAAGATATCGCAATAGGCAAACATCACCCGCAAAGTTCCCCGTCTCTGCTCTTAGGCAAGGCGCTAATGATGGACCTTCTTGTCAAGAGCATCACCTCATACTTCCGTGGCCTGCACCAGGACGGACTGCGTTGCACTCATTAGAAGAATTCCACTGCTTGATGTAGGATCCTCAAGATATTGCCAAAAGTTAAAAAAAAACTCTCTTGCACCCCTTTGTGAAGCCTAATCCACACTGCCTCGTGATGTTATTTTTTTTCTTATCTTATCTTCATTATATCTCAATCAACTCGCCCATTCGAATTTACCAGGCACGTTACGATACAGTTTCGAATACGTACTCGGAACGACACGACAGAATACTGCTTGGACTGTTTACAAGATATACATGTATATACACTATTATTAAATTATATATGCCTTAAACAAATTCCTGTGTCTGTCTGAGACAGTAAACAAATAAATGTCTTTGTCCTTCTCAGGCATCGGACAGATAAATGTTTGTGTCTGTGCCAGACATGAAACAGACAAATTTAAATATTTCCCCTCCTGGCAGCTCATCCGTTGAGTATTCAGAGTGTTCAGCATCCAGAGTATTCAGACTCTATGGAAGGCATTCCCATACCAGCCTAAAATTCACCTAGTTGGACCTAACTGCCTTGATGGCTGCCTGGCTGTAAGTTAAGATCGCATTATTTTAAACCAGATAGATGATCTGGAAGTTAAAGCAAGTATACTTATCTATAGCGTATATTTTCACTGAAATATACTGGTAAGTTCCTATCCATTATTTCCAAGTATTTCCTTGGATGAAAGGCTGATGTACCTATTCTTTAAGTGAGGGGTTACCTTGTATATTAAGGGATCCATTGGTATGCCAGATTTGCTGGTTTATTCAGTAGGTTTTTGCTGTGCTCTCCCAGCACACCCTGTTGTTGAACTGTATTTAAAATTGATTATCCAAATGAAACTTCATTGTCAATACCACCTGGAAAGAATGTAAACTGTTTTTCTATTTGGGCAACTTTCCACCTCTTTGATTTCCGGGGAATTTTGAAGATCACCCACCTCACTTGCATCTGTGTGTGAAGATGAAAAGGACGTAATCACACAAAGACCTCCAGGAATACCGTAGCGACAGAGATGCATAAAAGTGTGTGACTCCGGTCTGTCCAGATTATCGCCCCATAGGCAATCATTGGTCTTATAGTGCACTATGTAAAGTAGTCTTTTTGGCATGCACTACTATCTAAAGTAGTCTTTTCGGCATGCACCCCCATTCCTTTCCTGCAAATCAGCAAAGCTCTTGTAGCTCTCTTACATATATTCCGCTGTGCGTGTTGCAGAATAGCCTTTGGTCTAGTGTAATTTGACCACGTTATTTAACTTCAATATTTTATAGTCTAATAGATCTTCAGTACCAAGCGTATGTTCCTTATGAATGGTACTATGATGACCTTTCATGAGTTGTGCGCAGCCCCGCCCTCTTGCAGTTACCAATGACTCTCAATACCAATTGGATTCTGGCACATTAGATACTCTCAAATTTCTGGCACATTAGATACTCTTAAATTTACGAGTGCAAATTAATACCATGAACTTGGAACACAGCAAGAGCGGTGGTTACCATTAAAAAAAGGGGAGTTTCCATACTGTTTTTTGGGTATTTCAAAGCAGTTGGCATTAGTGGCATTTATCAACAACAATAGAGTACCTAGGGCAACTTCTAAGGAATAATTTTCTGGTAAGTTTTGAACTGGGCTATGTGCCACTATTACCGATGCCATGAGTTTGGCGCAGCCAATTTGCATAAATTGACAGCAGTACAACGACTGGAGCTCATAAACTATTTTTCTTAGGTCTATAGGGAAACAGTAGACACGTGGGGCATGGAGCATTTGAAGAGGTTGAATAGAGTGTTTGAGTAAAACTGTGATAGCTGAAATAAAAATTCGGTATGCTAACCTTTCCCATTACCTTGGAAGGCGTAGTGAATGAAGCCAAGTACATTTTTGATGTCGGTTGATTGAACGGTTACCCCAACCTGACCACCAGTAGTTTGATCAGCAAACGAAAGAGGACCCTTCGGCGATAATCATTCATCAAGCTAAATCCAGATCAACACCCCATAGTAAGATTTTCTCTTTCGGGAGAAATATGTTTTGGACATCGTTTTTAGCAACAGAAACAGCCAGAACTGCTCGGTGATCAATCAAGGACTCAATCAATTAAATGACCAAAACCAGGGATATATGAAATTTGCTGCGCAGTTTGTAAAAAGTAGGTATACGACAGACAAGAAAGGATGTGGAACCACGTCTTGGAAAGCACCTGAAGGAAGTAGAGTTGGCTTTAAAAAAGGAAGCGTTGATAGTGGAACACATCCTCTTGAATAATCACATCACTTCCAAGGAGAATGTGAGTTTGGGAAACACTTAAGGGAAATATAGCAATTTGTTTTGCCGAAAGGTCGGGCATTTATAGAACCTCAAAAGATGAATTTCTCAACACGAAACAAAGCAAAGCATTTACCTGGCTCCTGAGAATGGATCTCTGAAACACGCACTTCCCTTTCCTGCATTCAAGATAAAACTTCATCTTTGAAAAGTATTATTCAAGACCTTTGATATCCCACATGCCTACTCGGTGAAAATGTCCACCCCACTTTTGCATGTATGGAAACCCCCTCGAACTCAGTATATAACGATGTCACTCACTGCGTGCGTTGGGATTCACAGTTCCCATCTTTCAACCAAATCTCATCCGAATATGAGTGACAGAAAGCAAACCGATTGTAATGGTGGTTGTTTTATAAAAAACCTTAAAACCTGGTATGAAAAGCAAGAGGAAACGATTTTCAAATTTTTGTTGGAAGAAGTATTAGGAGATTTGAATCCAGTTTTTGTATTGCAGTTTTAATTTTCGGAAGAATGCAAGGCGGGATATGCTTTGATATAACAGAACAGGGTTCTGATATGAAAACAGAACAGGGTTCTGGAGCAGAAGTCTACTTTTCGGAAGTGGGCTTTTTGCTTGGGGTAACATGCAACGGTTTTTTCAGATTGCGGTGTATACGATCCCAAGGATAGCAACCTGGGGGATTGACGAGCGATTGAAGGATAGGCGCATTGCAACCTGTAGCGATAGTCAAACTGCGCTGAGGGCGTTGAGCAGTCCTTTTATCATCTTAAATCGTTAAGGAAAGTAGAAATGATTTGAACCTTATTTTTATATTGAATACGGTGGAAGTACTCTGAGTACCTGGCCACTGTAATGTGAGAAATGAGATCTCAGATGCCTTAGTCAAAGAGGGTTCAATTTCTCTCATGCTAGGGCCGGCCGGAACGAAAAACTGGAGTGTCAGTAACATTGGATAATGCTGCGACCTAAAAAAATGGACGCACCAAATTTCTCCTGTCAGAAGCGGACTACTGCAAAGTTTATCCTGTCACAAAGCAAGAAAACTTTTAGAATTGTTAAGAGTATTCTGATTGGTCATAATTTACTGGCTAGGCATATGATCAGAATAAGAATTCTATCAGATGATAGCATGGATATAAGTGATTAAGTGTTAGGTGGATAGTACTAGTAAATTGGTTTGAAAAGAATGCTTTTTCCCCGCCTTTGAAATGAAGACCACTTTTGCTTCCCCCTTCACCCTTGGTATGTTCCGACATTTATAGAACGGTCCATTTCAAGACATTTATCATTTGCCATTATTTTGACGATAATATTTTGTGCAGGAGTGTTTGCAGGCGGTTAAAAAGGTTATCTCTCAAGAACAAATAATTTCATTTAGCTGAACTTGAAGTGAAACCAAAACAAATGGAGGACAAGCAGCAGCCATTAAAGCCATGCCACCGCAGTGTCTCACCCAGTGGGTTGGAACATCATTCTTGAGAAAAATCCAGAACTAGGACATGTTGGTTGCGAGATTGTATCATCGAATTTCAGCAGTAGCTTTTATGATATCAGTGAGAATATAACCACCGGGAGGCAAATCGCGATCTTTTTACATCTTTGGAAAGTAGTTTTCATTCCAAGGACTTTCAAAATTGGTAGTCTGCATCAGTCGATGCTAACGTGAAGAATTATGAAACTCTAAAAATAAGTTTACAATTCTTAATGTATCTAAACGATAATTCACTTTTTTCTCATTAATTTTATAATGACATGATTACTTATTTACAAGAGGCTACATTGTGAAAGTAACATGGTAAGTGAACCAGATATCTGTAATTGTTTACGCACTACTTTCAATTCACCTTCGTGAATGCTACATAATTGAATCGTGGGAAAACTGGATATTATGACTTATCATACCATATTGCATAATATGGTCGTCATATGTCCAGCTAAGCCAACACCACGCCTTTCACCTACTTTCCTTGTCACATCATTTTATAAATCATGATCACGTTATGTCGCTACACGTTGTCTGAGCAGGAAGCATTGTACTCAAAGAAGTAAAATGTTTTCCACGAATAAGAAAAGAAAAACCCGGTCAGCATCTCCATTAGGTATGTCCATGACAAGGGATGACATAACATCTTTTAGGAGATACCTTTAAGGCAATTAACCGGCTTCTATATATTGGGATTGCAATGAAATCCGTAGCCTTTCTGACCACATATAACCAGATAAGTCGTAGTAACTTGATTTCAAGACGATAATCTTGGTTGTATCCATGTCTATAGAGATCCAGCAAAGAGGTCCAACCTGTGGTAACAGGTTCAACAAGTTTTCACTCTTTCATTTCATAGTATATAAAAAGTGATGGCGACCACTGTATTTTCTTGAAATAATAAGACAATCGTGTAATAATCAGTATATTCAACCATACAATACAAAAATAATGAAAGAAAGCAAAAGTATTCTTCCCGCAAACACGAAAATGAAAGTGAAATTAAGGTGCAATAGCAGCGATATCCATTGAATTGACGGTGGATAATGCCAGATGGAAGGAATAGATGATATGCCTAATACTCAGGTACTAATTGCAATTCATCAAGTTGAGTTGCTCTACATATACCTCTTCCATGAGGTTCCACTCTTAGCCCTCTAACATTTCCAAATCCAACCCAATGTGTGCATGCACATATTCAATAGAGAGTCTGCAAACATAACTTAATCAGAGAGAAATTGTAAGTAGCGAATACTGGAAAATATGTAGAATTTAGTCTAGCAATTTTAATGAAGCCAAATTCCGATCAGAAACATGTTGCAAACTTGAGGAGCATTTTCCCAGTTAGATGCAGATGTTGCAATGGAGTTCCCTAGCTTGAATTGCACACACGTAGCATAAACTCTTCGTATTTTCTGTGTATGGTGCTACATGAAAACAAGCTCTTATAAGCACTTCAGATTGCACAAATTCGATTTTGAAGCAGTTGTGGGTAGATGTCTTCAGCGTAGAAATAGAAAAGTATCTTAAATGCATGAAGACCGACAAAGCTCTCATAATATCTAAATTATTCATGTTTAGTGAGGTTGGTTGGGTAACATTCCTCGTGAATATACGCATGGATCTGTATGTATTTATATGCGTGTGGGCGAACTGGCACATCAAAATGACTAACCACTTAGAATAGTTAGAACCAGATATACAAATATAATCTGAAAGATCTCCTTTTAAGATACACATTTATTACAGCCTGGGAGAACCAACAAGTCTGTGAACTAAAAAAGTACAGGGAGCAACTGCACCAGGCGCGGAAGTTTTACCAACAAGTCAGCAGGATGAAGCCTTATACACCTCGATGCTCATCCTGCCGAGACAAAGAGGGAAATCTGATTTCCGACAGAATGGGCATATTAGAGCGATGGGTTGAGTACTTTGATGAGCTACTGAACAACCCGAACATCGGCGAGTTGGAGGTCCCGCCAACTGAAGACGACGGACAAATACTGCCACCACCAAGTTTAGGAGAAACAGTCCGTGCAATTCATCGGCTAAAAAATCATAAGTCGCCAGGAGCCGATGGAATTACAGCCGAATTGGTTAAATATGGAGGCGACCAGTTACACCAAGTGGTTCATCAACTTGTGCTCAAGGTATGAGACAGCGAATCAATGCCTGACGATTGGCAATGAGGCATTATCTGTCTTATACATAAAAAGTGAGATATCACACAGTGCAGCAATTATAGAGGTATCACGTTGCTGAGTACCATCTATAAGATATTCTCCACTATCTTGCTAGGCCGGATAGCCCCATACGCCCAGAACATCATTGACCCATACCAAAGAGGCTTCACTCCAGGCAAATCAGCAACAGATCAGATTTTCTCTCTGCGGCAAGCAATGCAAAAACTGTTGGAATATGGACAACCGTTGCACCATCTGCTCATCGACTTTAAAGCCGCCTATGATAGCATAGCCAGGGTAAAACTGTACACGGCCATGAGAGAATTTGATATCCCGATGAAATTAATAAGACTGACTAGGCTCACCCTGACCAATGTGCGAGGCCAGATAAAAGCAGCAGGATCACTCTCAAGACCATTCGACATCAACAACGGTCTATGACAAGGGGATGCGCTATCATGCGTCCTCTTTAACCTAGCCCTCGAGAAAGTGATCCGTGATGCTGAGGTAAATGCAAGAGGTACGATCCTCTTCAAGTCCACCCAACTATTGGCCTATGCTGACGATATCGACATCATGGGAAGAACCACCCGAGACGTACAAACTGCCTTCATCCAGATCGAGCAGGCGGCGCGAGATCTTGGGCTGCACATCAATGAAGGCAAGACAAAATATATGGTGGCAACGTCAGCATTGAAGACGAATCAACCAACAACATCAAACCGGACTGGTCAAACACAAACACGAAGAAGAATGAGGATAGGAGAATACAACTTTGAGACCGTTGACAATTTCTCCTATCTAGGGTCGAAAATCACAATCGATAACAGCTACGATGATGAAATCCGCGCACGGTTGTTGTCAGCCAACAGAGCCTATTTCAGCTTATAAACACTGTTCCGCTCGAAATGTCTCATCATAGGGTCAAAGCTCTTACTGTACAAGACTATGATCTTGCCAGTCCTCATGTATTCCTCGGAAACTTGGGTTCTTAGCAAGAAAAATTGCGAACTCTTGGCCGCGTTCGAGAGAAGAATCCTCCGAAGAATTTTGAGGATGGACGATTCCGTAGCCTACACAATGACGAAATCTATGAGCGATACCATGACCGTCCGGTTGTGGATAAAATCCGGCTCAATAGGTTACGGTGGGCGGGTCACTTAATCCGTATGGATGAGGATGATCCCACCCGGAAAGTCTATAAGGGCAATATCTATGGTAGAAAAAGAAAACGAGACAGACCCTGCCTAAGATGGAGCGATGGCGTAGGTCAGGACGCCAGACAGCAGCAGGAATATCGAATTGATGGACCTCGGCGCAAAACCGGGATATCTGGAGTTCCTTATTAAGGCAGGCCTAGACCGGGTACCGGTTGTTGCGCCGTTGATGATGATGATGATGATTTATTACACGTTTTTCAATGGTGCACATGATACACAGTTTCCAGTTTTCACGATCCATTTCGCATCCCCTAATTCGAAAGGTCTAAAAATGTACTCGTATTGCTGCTTAGGTCTTTTCTAGCGTGACTCCCTTTAGCATTCATTCAACATGCCCAGCCTAGTCGAACTTGCGGAATTTAATATAATATGGCTTGAAGCTCATCATTCATAAAATAAATCGTACAATCGTCATGCACATCCTTCTTACTGGTCGGGAAATCTAAATAAGATTCGTTCACTCAAATGTGTCGAACCGACGCCGTTATCATAATTCACATTTCGCAACAATATATGTAGTAGGATTCGCCTTAATAACGTTGTTCGGATTCATATACGCATTGGTTCGGCTGAAGTGAAGTGAAGTGAACATTGGATCCTTAACGCATATACCCTAGGACGCAAACTCACACTTTCATAGAAAAGAAAAAAACCTTTCATACACGCCGAACTTCTTGTTTCAAACCGGTTTAATAATTTTTGTCAGGACCTCCCTGGTTTCCCCTGTAGTTTTCGTATCACAAACATCTCTCTTGCAGATTGTCGTCGTCGTCGAGGCTCTACAATCCATCCGGCCCTTGGTTTTCAGGAAATTCGAGCAGTAATGCGTTGCCTTCGTCAAAAGAATCTGCCCAGCGCTTTCGAGGTTTCCCACACTGGTCGTCGTCCTTCTGCTCTCCCTTCGAATATCCTTGTAGGTATCTGAGTATTGCCCATTCTTTGAACGTGGAAAGTCCTTTGCAACTTTCGAAATTTTATTAATTTAGAGACTGCAGGGTCGGTAAATATTTGATACAACCCTTGGTTTCATTTGAGTCGGCATTGGTCGTCCTCTCGTGTAACCTTATGTACCTCAGGACTTTCCTCTCGAAGTATTGACGAGTTTTTCAAAAGTTTGTTATTAGGGTCCATGTTTCAGATCCGTAGCATAGCACAGGGCTTATTATAGTTTTAAATACTCGAGTTGCATAATTTTATGTTGGGTTTAATGGGGCGAAAGGGAGGAGCAAAATGTTTTTTCACAGAATATGGTGACGTGTGATATCAAATAAAGGGGCAAGATTAGTACTTTTCGAAAATGTTCTTATCTCTGAAACGCAATGAAACGCAGGAAAGTGAGGACACAAAATTTGATGACAAGATACATGTCAAAAAGCTTTGCTTTGATGAGAAGCCCACACAATCTTTCATGTAACTATACGATTGATGTCGATAACATTTACTTTAAAGCCCCTATTCATGATGAAAGTAACTGCAAACTAACATTTCGCTGATGAATTCCTACTTTTCAGTCACCGCGTAACCATTTGAATCCATTTTCTGCTAGAACCCTGACTTTATATTTGGTAGCCTTTGGAAGTAGATATGACAGCATCAGATTTGTATAGTGATCTAACATTCCAGGATCCAAGACCGCAGTTATCCACTCTTTTGCGCGGTCGTTCCC
Source organism: Hermetia illucens (assembly GCF_905115235.1). Lineage (NCBI taxonomy): Eukaryota > Metazoa > Arthropoda > Insecta > Diptera > Stratiomyidae > Hermetia > Hermetia illucens. The sequence continues at coordinate 89,065,844 of NC_051849.1, read as the reverse complement.
GTGTTATCAATCGTGTCCGTAGGTTGGACAAATGCTTTTCCGCCATTCACCTTCTAAGTGTTTTGGAAGTTATGCAGGAATCTCGGTGATCCTAGGAGGATGACGCTATGTTCTGCTCTTCCCATTGGAAACCTGCGGGACGTTTCTGAAATTTCGATATTGATATACAGGAAGCAGCTCGAACTTATCACTAAACTCTTATTGTCTTATTGTATGTTAGCAAACAAATCGTTGACAATTGTGAGAACTATGCCGTCCGATTACGCTTATATAATGGGGCTTATTATCAACTGGTCGGATGAAGTCCACAACGAGAAGCTGTCATTAGAGGCAAACTATAAAATACAATACATACGACGTTTTTCATATCTTCTGTTTCTGCATGATATATGTTCAAGTGTTTGAAATTCATGCGGATGGCAACTGTTTCATTAATGACTTGGTTTCAATTATCAGTTATTTGAATCTTTCAGCAACTACAACTGGTGATGTGCTCAGATGTTACCATTATTACGAGGTACTTGTTTTAGAATCTCGCGCATTGCACCTAAGCGATGTGGTGTTCGCTAATTCTGTTTTTCGATGCCGGATTCGTTGCCGTTTCGTTCCACGAATTTATCTTGGGTTGCCGAGAAGTATCGTTTTTCGCGGGAGTCTTTATCAGTGATTCGCCAAATAACTGCCTTACTTCCCCTCTCTTCCATTGAAATTTCTACCTGAACTGGATCATACCCAATCTCCAATCAGCATTAACACGAGAAGGCACGAGCTAAAGAATCAATTTAAGATATGAGAGGCATTATTTACTTACGGATCCTCCGCATTACTCCTTTCTAGGTGCCTTTAACTGATTTTGGGAACGCTAAAAATACTAGTTTCCTTTTATTAATTTAACAGTTATTTCAGGTTGGTTTACTATTTCGAAAGCCACTACCTACTTTATTAGGCTTACTGAAATGAGGTATTTGCTCAGATCCAACAATTTTCCTGCCACATCTCGCTTTTGCTTTCTACGATGACGATGACTACATCGGATAAGGTGTAAACTTGAATGGCACTAGGAACATATTCCTCTCTAGAAGAAATGTTATCCACATTGTAAATCCAAAGTATATATTGGTTGAAAATCTTATATTACTAGCACCTTTTTATCTGTGTTAAGATAAAAGCAGACGGATTTAGAGGCATACCGTCTCTTAACATGGGTTTTATGTTTCGAACACACAACCGTATCGTTACTATGTGTTGACTTCTTCCACCTCTCACGCGGGAATGCCGTTCTCACCGGACAGATACTTACCCTATGGAATAAACAATTTATCCGATCATTCTAAAAGATCCTAATTTTAATTTGTCTCAGCAAATAAAAGGACGAGGACGACCATAAAATAAAACGCAGAATTCGAAAAAAGGTGTATGAAAAGAAACGCGTATCAGTAAAAATATAGACTTCCCTTTTATTTACGGTTTGGTAATAAAGAGACGGAATGAAGTGATCGTCTATTTTAAATAATCATTTGAATGAATCTTTCACCTTTCATTCACCGTTCATGTGAATCTTAACAGCCAAAACTCCGTCTTATGTAGAACAACTTGTGATCAGCCGCCATCAACATTCCATTGCACCCACTGCTATCGTTGTTGTGAGAGCGTAGATCTCCATAGTTCTGTATCAAGTTAATGAAAACAATTCGGGAAACCGGAAGTTGGACACTTCAGATATGAAAAGCTTAGTGTATTTTTTTTATAAAAACATTTTAGTAGACATTTGTCCCATTAGTATCTAGTACATGATATTTGCGTATATTATGTGATAATATCCGCTTTTATGTGATTGACATTCAAAATCTTGAATTTGCAAAGAAGCGACAATTTTGACCTACTTTAACTTTGTTCATGATAGTGTGATTTCCACGAAACTTGGTAGGATTATGTTCTATATAATAGCCTACATTGCTGCAATTTGGTGATTCTAGGATGAACTTAAGGGGGGTTTCATAGTCAATTACTAAAAATTATAGTAATATATACTATTATTAACTTTATTTGAACAGAGGTCGGTATGGAGGGTATTTCGGAACCTAGGCACCATATAATGACAGCCTCCTGATTTTTTTTTTAGATTTTCGGTTGTGTAGTTTCTGAGAATGAATCCGTGAAAGAAATGATCACTTTCGGACCCCCATGCTCCCCACCTTTCCAACAATTGTCAAAAGTGGGTTTTGGAAAGTACTAACCCCACATGATTATATTTGGTGAAGAAAAAATGTTCACCCCTATTCGGCATGTATGCCGTTGTTACTGAGTGTAATTCGTAGTTCACCTGCTCGAATTTTTATCCAATCAATGTAATATTTTGCCCCAAGGAGTAGTTTTCCGTGAGCCTTGCGTGGGGTTGCGTCGTTGCTTTTGTCGGCCAGAGTAAAAGTACGTTACGATCGATACTGAGACATAGTCGAAATAAAAAAATAGTTGATGCAAGTCGATCTTATAATCCCAGCATTTTTCAATTTCGGCAGGAAGGTATGATGACCGCCGAATACCTGTGCCAATTTTATATCACTGGATAGTACTGTGTGTGTATGTCTCTGACTGTCTGCCACACATAATTTTTTCCAAAATGGCTACACCAATTCAAACAACTAGACAACTGTGCAATTCCCTCGCATACAGTGAGTGATATAAATTTATGTGGAGTTTCATTTAATTTACCCGTGTTGATTATCAAATGAAAGGTCCCAATTAGTAGTTTCAACGTAAATTGCAAATGCGCGAGTAAGCCATTAAAATGTGCAAACTTAAAGCCAGACAGGGCTCATTATCGGAAACTACACAACACAAAAATGCCAGAAAATTCAAGGCGATGCACCTATATGAAATCTGGGCCTCCAAATATTTCCCATTCCGACTCTTCTCAAATAAGCTTAATAATAGTATATTCCAACCTTTTGAAATTGACCGGAAACCCCCCTTAAGCCTTAGGAGTACCAACCACCATAATACTGCCATGTGTCCTGTAAATGCGGTTATTAGTATTCAGGTTATGGCTGTTTAAATTTATCTATTTCGCGCGAATGTGTGTACTGCCACACACTCAGGATTCCACACATAAGGAAATATAAAACTTTATATCCAGCTTTCAGTTTTCCGACTTGTTTTAAATGCAGTAGATATAACATTCGCTAAGCAGCGTTCTTATTCAATAATATAGTCCCGTGCTCTTAACGGAATCCATAAGAATGGTTGGCAATAACGTTAAACTTATTCAAATGGGAACTGATTTCAGATAGCAGCATATTTGTGAACTATTTTAATGAAGTTGGTAACAGGATTATTGGTCCTTAGGAAGACAGTTTTGTAGAGAACTTAATTTTCATACGAATTAAGCACGCTCGTCCATTAATTGGTCCTTACATATCGTTTAGGTATGCTATCTATAACAATTGTAACAACTAATACTTTACTTTGTCGTTCGTTGAAGCTGGTAAAGACCACGTAGAAAAAATATTACTCACTAGGTTTTAATATGCGTCGTTTTTACCACCCAGATATGGTAAAACGATCGCCGCTACTTTTAGACAACAATGTAGTAAGTATTAATAAATTGACGGAAGTCTGTATAACAACAATAGTAAGCTAAGTACAAAAGCCCTGTTGACTATCAATAAATTTATAAATTTTCCTATCTTCTTCTAGAAGCTCTGCGGGAATTTTTTTGATTCTACTGATTTTAATTCGCTAAAAGTTAGAATATTGTTTTGTCGCCATCAGAATTGCCAGGAATTAATAAGTTTCCCTTCCGGCTTAATCACAGTTTTTGTGTCGTCGGCGTATATTTCTTAGTCTTGAAGTCGGATATTTGCCTCGGATGAGATAATCTCTACGCTTCACGTATGGTTCTGGCATCTAAGGCGTTTTCCTGATGGGAGTATGATCGAAGTGGTTACCAACGTTGTATTATGAAAATTGCAATACTTAATGCACTATAATAATTTAATTCCGATAGAACAGTTCGGTTACTCTGTTTTGATATCCTTTGCCGGAAATGTTCAGCTCTTATCTCTGAAGGAATATAGCCCAATCAACATCATTTCAGGTCCCGTTTGACTTTTTCAGGGTCCAATAAACCAGTGACACAGAAGTAACGTAGTCTTGTAGTTTTCGATTAAAACTAAAGCGCATTTTTCGACTTGGTGTTTCCCTTTCGGCAGTGTTGGATACTGTTGAGCCTCTCCAATCATCAAAATTTACTACAGACATCAACAAATAATAAAGACCGAAAGTTAAGCTTAACCCCGATATGCCTTTACACTTTGAACATTCTAATTGTATTAAGTTCCTTTCCATAATTTTTTCATGGGATAGTCAAAACATAATTTTGGTTTGCTGTATTTATCATAGTGAATTCAACATGTTAAAAGCATTATATCACCCAACAAACATCAAGCATCAATTTTTCTACATTTCCTCCACTGTCGACGAATTACATCAAAACCAGAAAGCCAAACCACATGATTTAAAATTCATCAAATGCAATGAATCTCATAAATCAAGTTCACTTCAAAAACCGCTAATATGCATTTATCTGCTTTAATCTTATTTCATTTTTTCGTCCACCTCATCGCTGTATCTTAGGTGTAAGTATTTCACCGGAAAAAGCGCGTACCCGAAATCAAAAGACCTCTTAACCTTTTGTTTCCATTACAAGCTATTATTACATATAATTTCCTTACGTAACGCGATTTTAGTTCAGGTGAGACAAAAAGTGGTAGAAAAGATAAATGTGCAAATAGAAATCAAACACAATGCGACGGTAGATGATAGTTTGTTCAGTGATTGCTTAGCAATGTTCGTTCCACAAGATAAATCTTTGCGAGCTTTGCATTAACAGCTTCAATTTTGCGGATGGATTACATTAAAAGCACTTTCATGAAAGTGAACAATAAAGGTTTGAGTACTATGGAAACGTATGAATTTGTTACATTATCACAGTTGAAATGAGGTTCCATTATTGACGTTGTTTAGGTATTATGGAATCGAGAGCCAGGGATAGTATTGCAACCATTGAACTGGACATTTAGTATGAAGTCATGATTTGCAATTTATTGATATTTACCAATGCATTGATGTCGTAAATCGCACGTAGTATGTTTGCGTTTTTTATACTACACTGTAGATCGCTAGCAAAGCTTTAATTTGTTTTTTGAATTACACAAACTTCTCCAGTTTTTGGAGGGAATAAAAATAAAATAGCGCACCCTTCCAAAAACTATTATCTTAATCCGTATTGATATTTGCTAAACCAATTTTGAAATAGTTTGCTGTTTTAAGAATCATTGCTCTTACAAGCAATTTAACAATTTACTCAGTTTGAGAAGTACCATCAACGCAACGAAGGGTTGTAATTTTTTCTTCACAAATTTCTCGTGTTCCGAATAAAAAGTTGTTTAAGACTACATATGTATGTATAGTGAAAAATCCAATGATACCTTTCCGTCATCGCATTTCTGGATTTGTTGTAGGAGTCCGTAACTCCATACATTTTCACCATTGCTCACCTTAAACTTATGTTCTTAATTCGGGCTCACGTCCTTTGAGTTGAGACTTAAAAATATATTCAGAGTCTTCCCTGCTTATCGCATGAGGCGATTAAAAGGAATAGAAATTTGTGGGTTACCAACCTGCAAATTTTGAAACTTTACTGCTACCAAAACGTGCAACAACGGCTCGAATAGGGACTGACCTCACGGCAACCACCGACTATCGAAAACGGATGATGATTGGCTTCTGGAATGTGCGCACGCTGCACCACCGCTTTCTCTAATTTGAGCGAAACTTCCAACGATATATGTAAGCTGAATATTCTGTTTCTAAGCGAAGTAAGATGATTAGACCCCGGAGAGTATTCCTCTTCATCTTGTCAGACTAATGACAACGTGCTTTTGTACTTTGCAAAGCTAAAAGGTAGCAGACCTGAATCCGGTGTTAGGTTGTTTCTGAAGGCTATCGTAAGGCGCTCTTTCTTAAGAGCCGGTTTCTGACAGATTTCTGATAGCAAGATTCCGGTCCAGGTTCAGAATTTAGGTTAGTAATTATGATGGTTAATTTTAATAGCTCTGATAACACCAGCAAAAAGTAGTCTTCTGGATGTGCGTAATAAGAAAGGCGCTGACATCGGCCTCGAAGGGGATCACCATCTGATGGTCGCTTATGTTCGCTTGCATGTTGCATCCGTCATTTCTCATAGGGCTAGATGGCTGCCGCCCCCCAAGTTCAATACTGACCGTCTGTACAATACAGTTGTCGCTCGACAGTCAAGGGGGGGGGGGGGGTCGTTATCTTGCTGATCGGACTGCAGATACACTGAGTAACCCACCTAAAAATATAGATAAGCAGTGGGTAGCGACCAAGAATGCTCTTTTCTCGGGTGTTACGCAAGCCATTGGCCACGTCCCGAAGTTGTGCCATAAAATCTGGCTGACTGCCGAATCAAGGAAGTGGATCAATGAAGGGAAGAGATTGAAGGCTCTTTTGACCACTGCGAGTCATGGAGATCGTCACACGCTCAAATTTCAATGCCATGTGAAATCCCGAGAAATTATCACACTGACCAGCGAAACGGACGATACCGCACAATGTAATGAAGTGTATACCGATCCGAATGCCGAAAAATTATTTCACTAGCCAGCGAAACGGAAGATGCCACACAATGTAATGAAGTGTATACCACATCACGAAAGAACTTGCATATGGTCATAAAACTTTCCATAGTCCTCTGAAGGACGTTAACGGTCGGCTCCTCATCCACGACGACAAGCAGCTCAAGAGGTGGAATGAAGACTTTACCACGGTCCTTAAATGGTTTCGCCATTTGGTTCTATGAATATCTAATCTGGATGCAATCGCGAGGCTTTTGAATTCCCATCCAGGATATCAAGCCACCATTGTTTCGACGTTCGCGGATATCCTCATTTTGGATGTGATCAAAAGGTATTATGCCACTAGTCCAACGTAACATCTTCGTCTCCATTACCTCAAGACGCCGTTTATTGTCTCTTATAATCGGCCAATACTCAGAACTATAGAGAGCTACAAGACACGAAATTGAGGTAAATTTTAGAGTTGAGACGTTCGTTGTGAAACGCCACTCCATCCAGATTGCGTAAATACGTGAAGCAATTTCATAACGCAGTTCTTCATTCCCTGATAGCATTGATGCCAGATATTTAAATCATTCAGTTCTAGTCAGGTCACTGCCGCTGACAGTGATTGTGCCTGTTTCTTGGGGAACTCAGTTTGATTCAGATTCGATCTGAGACCGTGTTGCATGAAGCGATCATTCCATTTGTGGAGAAGTTGTTCGAAATCATTTTTGCTATTAGACACATCTGCATAAAGCATAACAAGAACAAAGAGGAGTGGTGAGAGGGCGCTTCCTCGATGAACACCAACAGAGATACGAAGCGGTTTTGATATGCCCGTCACAGTTCGAAATTTACTTTTCGAATCGTGGTAGAGAAATTGAATCTCGAAAATTTATTCGACAAAGAATAGACAGTTTTCCACACTGGATCGTCCTGCATCGACCACATGAACACCCTACGAATCATTTTAAAGCAGTGTGCGGAATGTAGATCTTTGCTTCACCTCAAGTTCGAGAAAGCTTTCGACAGCGCAAATATAGAGTGTGTCTAGCGTCCTCTATGCACGAGGGTCTTTCCGAAGAAACTAATGGCTATTATCAGAACGACATATGATGACGCAAAATGTCATGTATTGCACCGAGGTAAAATCTCGGAGGAATTTAAGGTCCAAAGTCCGTCATGGTTGTAGCTTGTCACCGATATTATTCCCTGTTATTGTTGGTGAAGTTTTTCATGCTATCTTGTCCGTAGGATGTGGAGGAATTCAATTGACTATGACATCTTTCCGCAAATACTTCAACTACGCTGATGACATCTGTTTGTTCTCTCACTGAGTCACGGATCTTGGCCAAATGATCATTGTACTCTTCCCATTTGCATTAATGGGCAGAGTACCGAAGGCGTCGATCAATTTGTATTCCTAGGAAGCGTGATTTCTTTCAACGGTGGCACCAAACTGAATATTGCCCGATACATTAACAACGCCAAATTCGCTTTTGCTGCTTTGTCTAAAATCTGGAAATACAGTTATCTTAATACCAACATCAAGTTGAGGCTGTTCTATGCTAGTGTTTTTTCTAGGTTGCTATATGGGAGTAGCAAAAGGTCCAAACTTTCGTAAACAGCTGGCTACATCGTATCATCAAAGTACGCCGGCCTGATATTATCACAAACGAGGAACTCGGTCAGTGCACGGGCCTGGCACTCATAACCACTCTGATCGGAAGTGGCAGTCGATAGGTCAAACAATGCAAGCTCAGCCCTGAAGTGTAATCCAGTCTCCCAAGATGGTTGACGAGTGGGTCGAACCAAGGTAGTAGGGGAGAAATGCAGGCATCACCGAACTAAAATCGGCCTAGTTGTTCCTAACCGGACTTTCTAATCCCAATCCCTACACACCGCAATGGAAATGGGACAAAACTGTGGTTGTTAACAGAAACCAAATTTTTTGCACTGAGATAGGAGACTTCCGTAAATTCTTTTTTCATCCAGTCCAGTCAAAGCCAAAAATGGACAACCAAACTAAGGTTATATCGTATTAAATGTTTAAGAGAGAGTATCGCAATCTCTTTGTCCTAGGATCGAATGATAGTCGACATGGGTGTTTGTGTTTGTCTTTATGTTTGTGTCCCTGCTTCGAGCTCATTATTTGTATAATATTAGGTACGCTGAAAATAAAATGAAAAAAAAAACAGAATAACGAAGGAGCGAAAGGGAGACTTACAATTCGGCAAGGTTAGGTTGATAGACTGGGAGGAACCTCATTTCCAAGTACTCAGGTCTTTTATTAGGCCCATTGTACTACCCGTTAAAATCACCCATTCAAATGCCTCTTGCAGGTTACCCTGCTTTGGTAAATTGTTCATTAGAGAAAAACTTTTCCTAGTTATCCTAGTCAAAAGCCCGAGGGAGTTGGGCAACTACGGATGCAATGCCAATCATCCAGATTTTTTTCTATATGGTGGTTTAAGGAGCATTTCCCCGTTTACATATTTACAAGAGTATTCATGTCTCGATTCTTAATGGAAAATGAACATGCCGCTCTGGCAGCTTGGTATCTTTTCTCAAAAGTGCAATGGCGCGCCGATCGTGTTCAATCTGGGCCTATGACAGTTAAAAGTTTCAGATTTTCGTTTCGAGACATTCTTTAATAATTTTTTTTGAAAAATACATCTTTTGTAGTTGGCAAGAGCGGTTGAAAAGGCAGAGTTTCGAGCGGAAATGTTGGCGCGGTATTTAAGCTTCGAAATGAGACCGTTCAGAGTCGTCTGTAGACAGTTATTGAGGAATATCTACTGCACCATCGTCGAGAAAAACATGGACCCGGTTATCCCCCAACAAGGACGACCACTCGGGACGCCCGTCGTCAAGTTTTGGACAAATACCGACGATTAAGTGAAGATTGAAGGAATCATTCGTGGCATTTTACTAAATGATCTTCAGATGGGAAAAGTCTGCTCGAAAATGGTACCAAAAGTCCTGAGGAGAGATGGGATGAAGGAGCAGCGTTAATTGAAACAGCCAGGCATTTTATGAAACGGATCTAGAAATTTTGGGCGGAGTGATAACAGGAGACGGGACATGAATTTTTGAGTAAGATCTGGAATCAAAACGTCAGAGCAACGGGTGGCACACTAACAATTCTCCTGACCGGTAAAAAAGCAAGGATGAACAAATCACGAATCGAGACGCTCATTGTTTTCTTTGATCGAGAAACGATTTTCGAAAAAAAACTTTGGGATCTTTTGTGGCAGACCCTGTATTGTGCACTGATGATTTAATTTCTATGCAAAGTAGTGGCGTCGGACATATAACGTGAAGCGTCTTACACACTGCTCTATATAGAGAATACTTTCATAGGGTTTGATGACAAAATTAATCTCGAAAAATTCCATGTAGCATGGTCTGCGACTGAATCTAAGTAAAATAGATTTTTCGACAATAAATGAAATAAGAACTATCAGTGATATTGATAACGACCTGCCAAGAACTGAGCAGTTGAAGCACCTCGCATCGACTCTCCCGGTTAATAATGAGCTGCGCAATAGAATTGGTCCAAGCGTCAGCGCAACTTATATAAAGTGGCACTCTATAAATGGTATCCTTTGCAGTAGACATTTCGATGAATGTCTTAAATGCCCCGCAAAGTCAAAGAGCGTTGCCTAACGGATATGATTACTCGCATGTTGCGCTGAATCTGTGGCATAATACGTTATGATCACACCCCCCAATTGAGGGTATCCGATAGCCCCCCCCCCCCCACTCCATCCAAATCAGGCCTTCGATTGAGAAAAGTGACAAACCAAATCGATAGATGAACCCACTACCGAATGAGGCAAAGATAAAGTCGCTCGTAATAACCATTTTCATAAACTCAATTTCGATTTCCATTCGAAAATTTACTTACTTGGTCGTGAAATCAATGCCGATTTTCTCACAAAATACTTGGTGAATATCTGTAGTGGAACTCTTTCTGTTCCTCTATAAACTGGACAGGTTATCAGTCACCTTTCGCCAATGCATTTTTACATTGGCGTTCTCTCCATCGTGGTAACGATTTAATAGTAAATTTATCTTTTAGCATATATAACAAATATTTATATGATATATTATCGAGATCGGTATGATAAATATCAAATGCATTCATACACATTATACATTTTAATAACTTTCCATTTTTTGTTCCGCATTGAATAAAAGTCGCATACGATGAATTATGAGTCAAGCGTTGCTTTGATTACTCCCAGAAATGCTTTTACAACGAATCCCAAATAGCATAAAGTAGTTTTATGGCCTCCTTCAAAGAAAATGTTATGTAATAATAACTCTTTTACATGAGTCGATATCAGTTTTTTAGTTGAACGTTTTCATTTTGGCAAATTATATTATTATTTTTGGAAGCGGTAAAAATACAATAAATTTAGGCAATGCATGATATCACTAAAAAACAGAAAGACCCAATTATTTTTTTAAACATTCAATTAAGTGTATGTAATTTCGTCACGCTTTTTTCACACTGCACCCGAATACCAATCAAATTTTCAATAGACCCAGTGTTATTTAGACAAATTAATAGCAACTAATCGGCTACAGACAAAACACGGATTGCAAGCATGCAATGGAACCACCACGAACTTCGAGTAGTTCACGCTCCAGCGGCTACGCAAACTCACTTAGCCGTGGCATACCTAACGCAGATGCTTCGCGGGTTAAGTTACTTCTGTAAGTGACTCCATTGAATGGGAAATCAAGTTCAATGCTTCCAAAAGTTGAAAGTGAAAAGAAAAGTAAAAAATAATAGACTTCGTTGAAATCTCGAATGCTAAAAGCAGCCGCATTACCGGCTATAACCCGTGTTTGCAGTTAGTAAGGAAATGTCTGCATTAGTTTGTGTAGGAATTAGCATTCATAATTTGGATGATCTTCCTCAAGCTTTTGATTAATGGTTGATTACGCTATAATTCATTTCTCATTTTGACATTGAATTTGCCTCGCCTTTGAACGTGGCTGCAGCAGAAAATGTTATAATTCTTCGATGTACTTCCGCTGAGGTGATTAAGAAATGATTGCACCAGGAAACTTTCTCTTAGGAGGGAATAAATTACCTGGGGTCTAGAGATCCGATATATCATTGAATATTTAAGTTGTTTGGAGTTCGTACCAACAATGTCGATCATATTTCTTGTGCATTCACCATTCAATCGATTCAATATGCTTCAGATACTCCCATACAAGTTTTTACATGCTGCTTAATAATTGCAATCAAATACCACTTTTATTCATTCGTTACTCTCGAATTTAACATTATAATATTTTTATTTTCCTCCACAGAATCAATTTGTTTATCATTACACTGGCAGGATTCCTACTATGCTTGGCACAAGCACAAAACAAGCCAAGCCCTTTCTCACAGAACTATGAAGAAGCTGAATATGAAACTGAAGCACAAACCCCGGTTGAATACCGTACGAAACTTTATAACTACGAACAGGAAGAAGAGACCGATGACCGAACATATAGACGAGAATCTCAGTTACCAAACCTAAAGAAAAGTGTAGGCGGGGGCAAAAAACGGCCAGGAGAAGAAGAAATCGAAGAGGAGGAAGAGAAGCCCGATAGACTAACCCTTCTTCTGGAGCAATCTCGCTTCGCTTGCGATGGAAAAACAACAGGGTAAGTGAAGTAAAATGTTCTCAAGGGAGTCATCACGGGTGTCGGATCCCAGGAATCGATTTTTTTGTCATCAATTATATCTAGATATATAAAATAAGAAAAGAACTAGGTATTGTTCCTTATACTATAAATATTTTAATTTTCCTTCTGCGTACAATTGCTTCGGAGACCACGTGCCTCCTTCTCCAGTGGTAGTACCTAATTAGGTAAAAGGATTAGGTACTAGAACTGAAGAAGGAGGCACGTAGTCTCCGAAACAATTGAATGCGGAAGGAAAATAAAAATATTTACAGTATAAGGAACAATACCTAGTTCTTTTCTTAACTTATTAACTGTAAAAAACAAAAAAAAAATGGACATTAATTTCAATCTAGATATAGATTAGAATATATGGGTAAAGGATTTGTTGATATTCGGAGTCGTTCGTAAATTAGAGTGTTAAACAGGTAAAATATCGCATGCCAGGTTTACGTCGATCGCTGTAATAAACCGCGTATTTATGGGTCCGAATGACGTTCGAATGACTTCGCTAAAATCATAAGAATTGAAGCCAAGGCTTTACATGTGTGAAGAAGAAAGAAAGAAAGAAACCTAAGGTTTATGGACTAGGTATAGTAGATTAATGGTCAGTTAAGATTTTATGGTTAAAAATCGCATTCTACATTTTAAATGCGTTTTTCTCGAAAAACCCAAAATCTAACCAACGAAATTCCTTGAAATATTCATCACTTATTCAGAACATATTTCTACGGTCCGCAAACTAGGATAATTGCGATTCTTTCGGTAGTTTTTTTTATTCATTAAAGAAGCCTTGAAAAAACACCAAAATTTACCAAAAAAAGTTTAACAAAACTACCAAAAATTTAACTTTCAACATTTTTTAATAACAAAACACTTTTTTGGAGATGGGTGTATAAGTTGCTGTAATGAACTATGCTATCCGGCTGGAAAAATTACTACGCACGCTCAAGATATTAATAAATATATTGTGAAAAATTCGTATCCACTTCTTCACAAAAAAAATCTAAAAAAAGCGAAGAAGAAACGGCTTTCACGCGGGATGAACCCCTTAAGGTTCTCGCAAGGACTCTTAGTAAAATATATACACCTCTAAGCGGATTTCAAACCGACAAGCTTAAGTTTTACTTTATTTTGTTAAAGTTTCTAAATAAATAATAAAAAAAAATAAGTGAGAAGGTGGTACCTGTGAGAAGCTGGGAACTGTGAAAGCCCACAGATGTAGTAAGGTACAGCACTTTATGTTGTAAATTTTTTTTCCACCGAATATAGTGAAGTTGGTACCAAATGAAAGCCCTCCATTAGTACTCTTCGACACCAGTCTTAGTTTTGAAATTTATTGAAGAGACGGAGTGCGCGTCAGAAACTACCCAACCGAAAAAAATCTTAAAACTGCCTCTATACTGTGTTCACGTCTCAAAATAGTCTCCATTTTGATATCTACTCAAATTAAGTTAATTATAGTATATTATTATGTTTTTGTGGAAGTTGACTAGAAATCCCCCTTATGTTTATCCTAGAGTTATAAATAATTCAGTAATATAGATTATAATATGAAGTAAAATATCTCCAAGTTTCATCAAAATCGTACTTTTACTGATGAAGTTACAGCAGTTCAAAGTTGTCTTCTCGGTGTAAATTTACTTCTACCCAAAATACGAGGGTCGTTTGAAAAGTCCGTACAAAGTCAGAGAGATGGCACTACAGGCGCGTATCGAGGTCATGTTTAGTAAGTAGCATATCTTGAATGCATACACTTGGTTATTTCTGTCAGATCAGTCTATTTCTTTGTGTTTGGCATTCGTTTCAATCGAGGAGGTTGAACGATTTTTAAAAAATAGACGAAAACGAATTTCGTGTGGTGATAAAACATTACTTTATGAAAGGCAAAACGCCCATGAGACTAAAGAGAACCTAGATAAACATGATGGTGACTCTGCACCTTCGATTAGAACAGTTTATAAGTGGTTTTAAAATTTTCGGGGTGGTCATACGGGCACAAGTGACGTTGAATGCTCTGTATGCCTTTGAGATTACTACTCAAGAAATACTTGATAAAATGCATAATATGATGACGGATGACAGAAGAGTGAAGCTGCGTGAGATTGCTAGTACTGCGGGCATCTCGAATGAATGGGTACATAATATTTTGCATACACATTTGGACATGACAAAGCTACCGGCAAGATGGGTGCCGCGATTGCTCACGCTTGACCAAAAACGAAATCTTGTGAAGTGTTGCAAGGACGGCTTGGAGCTGTTTCAGAAAAATCCGTAAGGCTTTAAGTGTCTTTTCGTTACTATTGATGAAGGTTGGATCCACCTGTGCACTCATGAAACAAAAGAACAATCTAAACAATGAGTTACCAAGGGGCAATCTAGGCCAAAAAAAGGCGAAGGCGGCTACTGCGGCCGGAAAGATGATGGCGACTGTCTTTTGGGATATTTTGTATAGCATGTTTTGGTCGATACTGTTCTATGCTGGCTCCCGTCGGATCCGAGGAATCGATTTTCTTTGCATCAATTGTATCTAGATATACTGTAGAATATAAGGGCAAAGTATTTTCTTGATATTTGAAGTCGTTCGGGAATTGCAGTGTTAAACAGGTAAAATATCACATGCAGGTTTACGTCGATCGCCGTAATAAAGCGCGTATTTATCGGTCCGAATGACGTTTTAATGGCTACGCTAAAATCATAAGAATTGAACCCAAGGATTTACATGTGTTTCTTTAAGAAACCTAAGGGTTAATTTTCACCACTTATTCAGAACATATTTCTAATTGCGATTCATTCGGCAGTTCTTTTTTATTCATTAAAGAAGCCATGGAAAAACACCAAAATTTACAAAAAAAGTTTAACAAGGAAGCTTAGCTTTCATAATTTTATAATAATCCTAGTTTGTGGACTGTGGTTAAGTCCGCACGCTAGAATGCCGTTTACATTTTTTCTTTAAGATGATCACAATGCCCTCTAGCGTGGGAGCAGAAAAACACGTTTTTTTGGAAACCGCGCTTTTTTCAGAATCGGCTATACCATTGACACGAAATTTGGCGGAAAAGTGCGAACTGTGAACTCCCATACATGTAGTGAATTACATTCCTGCACGTTGAACATAAGCGGGGGGGAACATATGCCCAGAGGGACAGGAGATGGGTTCAACTTCTTTCTCATCGAAGAACGAGACCTGTTTCACTTTTAGGGTACACATTTTGAGCCTTTACTCCCCTATGTTTCATTGAATGTCAATAATCAATAATCAAGCTTTTTCATTTGTCACCCCGCTTTCGAATGTATGGGGAGCCCATCTTCTAATTCATCACAGAATGGCACCACTCACTGGATGTAAAGAGACACATGCCACTTATTCTCAACAAATTTAGTAACGGTCGGTTCAGCGGTTTCGGAATAAATCGGGTGTGACAAACAGACGGACAGCCGTGCAATCAGGCATTGAATCGGTTTCAATAAGGTTTTGTTTGACACAAAACCTTAAAAATTGCGAATGATCGGAAAAAATGGGACTTTTTTAACACTTCCTTCCGCGTTAAAAATCTATCTTTTATTTTTTGGTGATATTCTGATAAATTGTTACGTCGGATACCTAAATAAAGAAAACCCAAAAAAAATATTAAAATCGGTCGAGTGAATCCTGAGAATAATTGTCCGGAGTTTTAAAAAATATATCACTGAGAAAAACGCGCTTAAACTATTTTCACTATTTCTTTAGGTAACATTTTTTAAAAAAATAAGATTTAAAATTTACATTTGGTCAATCTGTTATCTTTGGACCATACAAAAGTATTCCTGAGTTAAGATACTCCTGTTCCTCTTTTTGCTGCACTACTTATTTGAACATTTCTACCTCTCTTCATCTTTTTCTACCTTATTTTCCTTATATTTAAAGCCAATTGGTCAATCATACTGCACTGGTCAAACGGGAAAAATAAAGATAGGAGAATACAACTTTGAGACCGTTGATAATTTTTCCTATCTAAGGTCGAAATTCACAACCGATAACAGCTACGATGATGAAATCCGCGCATGGTTGTTGTCAGCCAACAGAGCCTATTTCAGCTTACAAAAACTGTTCCGCCCAAAACGTCTCACCATAGGGTCAAAGCTCTTACTGTACAAAACAATGATCTTGCCAGTCCTCATGTATTCCTCGGAGACCTGAGTTTTTAGCAAGAAATATTGCGAACTGTTGGCCACGTTCGAGAGAAGAATCTTCCGAAGAATTTTTGGCCCCCTACATGAAGATGGACGATTCCGTAGCCTACATAACGACGAAATCTATGACCATGGCCATGACCATCAGGTTGTGGCTCAATAGGTTACGGTGGGCGGGTCACTTAATCCGTATGGATAAGGATGATCCAGACCGGAAAGTCTGTAAGGGCAATATCTATGGTAGAAAAAGAAGACGAGGCAGACCCTGCCTAAGATGGAGCGATGGCGTAGGTCAGGACGCCAGACAGCTTTTAGGGATATCGAATTGGTGGACCTCGACGCAAAACCGGGATGTCTGGAGTTCCTTATTAAGGCAGGCCTAGGCCGGATACCGGTTGTTGCGCCGTTGATGATGATGAATTGGGCAGTCCATTATGTTCAAAATATTTACTAGAGTTTTTCGTCCTTCATTGAACCCGACTATTTAAATATATACACCCAATTCGACGAGAGAGTGATCACCTAGAGCGCTGATTTTTCAAAAATTGTTCACGATTGTACCTTAAGTCAATTTTTCGTAAAGTGGTATTAATATTCCACACCAAGATATTCAGTTCAGGCGATCCAGTCTCTATAAAACCGATCATGTTCATGGTTCTGCATACTCATTTATTATCTACTTATTTGTCTTATTTTATCTTATTTATTTAATTGATCAACTTATTGTCTACCTACTTTTTATTATCTACCTATTTATTTATTTTACTTATTTGTCTGCAACTTTTCAGATATTATGCAGATGAAACGCTCAATTGTGAAGTCTTCCATTACTGCCAAGACAATCAACGCCACTCTTGGATTTGTCCCGAAGGATTCACATTCCATCAAGTTCATCTAATTTGTATGCCACCTACCGGAGAAAATATCTGTGATCAATCATCGAAATATCACATTGTCAACGAATATTTGTATAAACCAATCAATGTTGCCGAACATGAAACCAAACCAAACGTTAGTCTCAAATATTCAGAAAGATACTATCCAGAGAACTTCTACCAAGACGGTCGCCAAGATTATGAAGAAGAGGCACCACAACAACACTACCAGCGAACACCAGTAATATATTAATTAATTAATAAGGAATTAAACTTATATTAAGATTGGTGGTACTCGTATATAACCGAATTGTATGTTTTTATATTAAGGAACTACTACTAAAGCCATTCGACACACAACAAAGTTCATTATCAATGCACTCTTTACACTAATTCCACAGATATTACATAGATTTCCCCACGATAATTAGATCAGCTACTACTCACGGTACATCCCCTATCTATCAATGCAGCATTTCTTTCGGTTATATACGACTTTGCTTTCATCCGGTCTTAGCAGAAATTCCGATATTTACTTACTTTTTCTATAATTCAAGATACAGGTAGGCTTCAACAGCGCACAAAGGAAAGTAGCAACTCCAACCCCAGCACCGCAAATAAGCGCCGCTCCATACCGATTCTCCACACAACCACCCCAGCAGCAAGTTTACCGGTCACCTGAGGAGATAAATATTTCACTGCAACAGCGAAGACCACAAATTTATTTGGCCTCACCAACGCCTAAGTATACAGAGACCGATTACGGTTTTGAACAGTAGTTTTGGCATTATAAACAGGAAAACATGTTTTCTAAAATATTACAGTCACAAAAGCTTCTAATTTACAAATATTCGTTAAAATATGGTCTAGTTTTAAGCTTCTTTTTCCAGTCCTGATTCTATGTGTACCTATTTATTATATTCTCCCTACGGACTATAATACGCGAACAAACATGACAGCAAAATTATTTTCCTTTTTTGACTTCAGGATAGTCATTGTGATAGGTTAAGATACACAAATAAAGTATGTAAAGAAACTTGATATGTTTTTCATTCAATTTAGTTATATGGATGTGTTGAAAATCTCAGACGCTTCTAGGAACCTACTCCTAATGGGAGGAATTTAAAACATGTAGGAGCGAATATTTGACAAATGATAATGTAGAGCATATTATTTCTGAAATAAGTCCACTGCGACTTTCTTCTGACAAGGAGGGATCCCCCTGGCCCGGAACTTTCACGGGGGCCCAAAATAGAAATTTCAATCGAAAAAGAGCCGATTTTCCACCCCAGACCCGGATTTTATTTCCACGGCGCTGTGAACATAGCCAAACACGAAAGTTAAAGATATAAGGGAGTTGAGTCGCTCGCTGAAAGGGTGTGGATTCCTCGATGTAGTGGTTGTAATTTTCGAGACCCACATTACAACAATTAGTGGCTCCCAGTCAAGAAAAGCTGCAGATGGAGAAGAATGAAGGTGAGTTTCCCACGCGTGAAAACGGAACAAATTGTGCCAACTGGTCCTCCTCCAGGCTAGGGAATAACGGAATAGCGACTTGCGCATTTTCTCATGGAACGAACGCTCCCTGTACAGATGGAATGCTGTCCAGCAGCTAGCCGATACCCTGTCCCAATATAAGGCTGATGGATAGGATAGCCCCATACGTCCAGAAAATCGTTGGCCCATACCAAACAGGCTTCACTCCAGGCAGATTAGCAACAAATCAGATTTTCTTTCTGCTGCAAGCGATGGAAACTGTTGAAATATCAGTGAATCATTTCCACCATCTTTTCATCCACTTTATGTCCACGGCCATGAGAGAATTAGGTATCCCACCGAATTGGTAAAACTGACTAGGCTGACTCTGAGCAATGTGGGAGTCAGATAAAAGCAGCAGGATCACTCTCGAGACCATTGGACATCAACAACGGTCTAAGGCGTAATGCTAAGAAAAATTCGAGAGGCACCATCCTCTTTAGGTCGATCCAACTACTGGCCTATTGTTACGATATCGACATCAAGAGGAGAACGACTCGAGACGTACAAACTGTCTACAGCCAGATTGAGCAGACGGCGAGAGATCTTGAGCTGAACATCAATGGAGGCAGGACGAAATAAATGGTGGCCACGTCAGCACCAAAAACCAAACAAACAACAACATCAAACCGCACTGATTAAACAGGAAGAATAAAGATAGGAGACTATCTCTTTCAGACCATTGATAATTTCTCCTATTTAGGGTCGAAAATCACAACCGATAACAGCTACGACGATGAAATCCGCGCACGGTTGTTGGCAGCTAACAGAGCCTATTTCAGCTTACAAAAACTGTTCCGCTCGACCCGTCTCATCATAGAGCCAAAGCTCTTATTGTACATACAAGAAAATGATGTTGCCAGTCCTCATGTTTGCCTCGGAGGCAGGGGTTCTTGGCAACAAAAATTGCGAACTCTTGACGGGTAGCAGACTCTTCCTGAGATGAAGCGATGGCGAAGGCCAGGGCGCCAGACAGCTTTTAGGGATATCGAATTGGTGGACTTCGGCGCAAAACTGGGATATCTGGGATTCCTTATTAAGGCAGGCCTAGGCCGGATACTGGTTGCTGCGTCACTGATGATGAAGATGAAAAATACAAATTAAATATCGTTGCAATGTGGGAGGCGAAGCTCGTTGTTAATGAAATAATGGATGTGATATATGTATACATCTTTAAAAAATTATTACACCCTAAAGTATGTTTTTTTATATCACCATGGTGAAGTTTGAATTCTAAATCCTCCTCATGGGGTGGAGGGAATGGGAGTGGCATTTCGATTTTAGCACCGTTCTGGAATTGTCGCGACTTTTCTTAATTTTGAACCCAACCCCGGAGTGGGTAGGAAGGCTATGAAAGAGGAAGCGGCAGGTTCTTTTTCCCCATATATTTGCTATTTAACCCTTGGTGCAGCATGGCTTATCAGACACACTCACGAGCCATTGTTCGCGGTTCGCTGAAATGCGCTTAAGCTCGCCCAGAATTCCCCACGACTACAGTTCTCTCGTACTCCTCCTCTACTGTTCTGGGCCAAGTGCTTGTGAGACGCCCCAATCGTTAGCTATCTTGGGATAGTGGGTTCCACTGCATGTAATTGTCGTTCCTCCTTAACGTATCATCTATTCTCTGCCACTTTCACCTTCCCATCGCATCGCGTATGGGCGACCTAGACCAAACCTTTTAAAGTAATATCAGCCCGGCGTACTCTGATGAATCGACGCAGACAGGTGTTGACGAAAACTTGGAGTTTTCGAGTGACAGTGGTGACCATTTTACACGTGCTACTCCCATACAGTAACACAGAAAGAACACTAGCACAGAACAGTGTCAACTTGATCTTGGTATTGAAATAAATGCAGTTTTAGACAAGACAG
The DNA here is from genome assembly GCF_905115235.1 of Hermetia illucens. Lineage (NCBI taxonomy): Eukaryota > Metazoa > Arthropoda > Insecta > Diptera > Stratiomyidae > Hermetia > Hermetia illucens. The sequence continues at coordinate 89,045,053 of NC_051849.1, read as the reverse complement.
CGAAAGTGGATCTGGCGCTGTTAATGCGTCGGGCAACATCCAGTTCGATACCACCGTCGACAAAAGCCAAGCTTCTTAGATATACAAATTGATCGATGCATTTAATGCTCTGCCCATTTATGCAGATAGGGAGAGTGCGATGAGCAAACAGAACTTTGTTTTGTTGTTGTATATCTTCAGTCCAACTATACTAGGCTCTCTTCCCATACCCAGAGCCATTTGGCAAAGATCCATGACCCAGTGAGAGAGCAAACAGATGTCGTCAGCGTAGTCGAGGAGTTGAAGAAAATATGTCATCGTCCATCGAATTTCTCCACGATATTCAAATAAAGCAGTATTAAAAACGCACCCTGTAACAGGAAGAAATAGTATCGGTGACAAGAAGCAACCCTAGCGGACTCCGCTGTGTACCTTAAATTCCATCGAAATTTTAACTCAATGCAACATGTGACATTTTTCGTCATCATATGTCGTTCTGATAATAACTATCCGAGATGCCCCTCCTACAAAGAACACGTCTGATACAATCCCTGTTCACGTTGCAAAAAGCTTTCTTGAAATCGATGCAGAGCAGGTGAAGCGGAAATCTAAACTCTGTGCATTGTTCAAAAATGATCCGTAGGATGAGAATCCTGAGCGGAAACCAGGCTGCTTCCTGTCGATAAAGCTTTTGAGATATTCTTTGATGCGTTCCAAGATCATTTTAGCTATTATTTGTGCGACGACAGGGAGCACGCAGATACCCTTCCATTTATCGCACTCAAAACTGGTGAACTTCTTTGGAATCCAAATTATCATCCCCTTCTTCTACCCTCTAGGAAAGGTCTTGGAAGACAAGGATTATCATACCAGTGGAAGTAGAAAATCTGCAGTAACTGCAGGTGCAACGACAAACAACTCGGCGGGAAGGAAGTCAAGTCGCTGACTTTACACCGTTTGAGTGTATTGATGGCCGACATGATTTCTCTAATACTTGGAGGAGCAGTCTGTACCCCTATGTTACGGTCACTCACCATTTCTGCACAAGAGGTGAAACTTCACCGGTTGTAATACGATTAAGAACCGTGGTGAAGTGTTCCAACTCTTCAACTGCTCATCAGCGTGAATAAGGAGTCGACCGTTAACGTCCTTCACAGAACTATTGGTTGTTTTCGACCACATGCTGTTCTTTCGTGATGCAGATTACACTTCTTCATTTCCCATTTGCCACGGCACACACTAGGCTGAATTTCTCGGGATTTCGTACGGTATTGGAGTTCGAGGGATTCACCGCCGCCATCACTCTCAGATTACTCAGTGTATTTGCCGTCCAATCAGCAAAATAGCTCTCCCTCCACCCCTTACAAACGGTCTATGTTGAACTTGTTGGGTCGTAGCTCTTCATCCATGCGAGAAGTGACGTACCCAACATACAACCGAACGTGATCTCTTTCGCAGCGTAAAGTGGTCAATCTGATTGCTCGTGTGGTGTTGTTGAGTTGAAATCCGCAAGAGGGCACTCTACAGAGCCCCACCATCTTACTTCGCTTAGGCCCAAAATGTGCAGGCTATATCGCTGGAATTCTCGCTCGAGTTGGGGAAAGAGAGCATTGTGGAAATACTCGCTACCGTTGTCGAGGAGCATTCGCATATTCTAGAAACCAATCATAATTCGTTTTCAATAGTCAAAGGTCCTGACTGTGAAGTCACTCCTTATCAGAGGCGTTGTTGACGTTTCGGTAGCAATAAAGTTATATTTTGCAACAGATATACCCAAAACCTTCCTACCTAAAGTCTTCATACATTATGGTAATCAAAATATCCCCAAAGCTTAACTGTTTCCGAAAAGTTAAAGAAGATATGACCTAAGTCTCTGTCATTAAGGTTTTGTGCAAAATTAGAATCGATTCACTGTCTGCTAGTCTGTCTGTCACAGGCACTTCTTTCCAGAACGGTTAAACCGTTCCGAACGAAATTTGGTGGACATATGGGAACTATGAAATCCCACGCATATACTGAATGTCATAAATTTACGTCGAGTTAAAAGCGAGGCTCCACACACTGGCCCCCCTTTGCCAGTGTGGGGGGGGGGGGGGGGGGTGTATACATTTTTTTCACCGGATATAGTCATGTGTACCAAATGAAAGGTCTCGATTAGTACTTTCCAAAGCTGATATTAGTTTTGGCGTAGATAAAGTGCGAGAGTAAGGAATCAAAATGTGCGCACCTAAAGTGAGACAGAACTAATATTCGGTAACTAACCAACCCAAAAATCTGAAAAAATCAGTGTGGTGAGCTTATATGAAATCTAAGCATCAAAATATGAGCAATTCCGATATCTGTTTAAATAAACTTACTAATAGTATATTACCCACTTTTAGAAATTGGTTGAATTCATCCACGGAGTACCAAATCTTGCACTAGCATAGAACTGCCATGCACCCATCGTTCCTCGCATAAGGGAACACGAAACCTTTTAAACTTGAAGCGTATTCTATTTTCGATATCTGGAAGCTTTCATGTGAGTTTAAATTGATGTTTTCTGCATTACCCCAGGTCAGATGGTGTCTTTGTTTTATCAAATGTCTGGATACTAACGAGTTTTTATGTTGCTTTTTGTTGTTTTTTGCTAACTCAATCTCTTTTATCCAATGTTCCATTAGCAAATTGTAGACGAATAATTTGGTTTGACTGGTTGCCAAAAAAAAAACCCTGTTGGCCCTAGCGTTTAAATCAGACCAACGGGTTGTCCCTGCCGGTTGCTAACAATATGCTTCGACTATCTCGAAGCTTTTACGAGAGTGAAATGACCAGCCAGACTGAGAACTGTGGTTTAGGTGGTATTTACCTTCAATTCAACTCTACTTGCCTCCTTTCCAGATTCGGAGCTATGACTCTGTGAGCACGGAAATGCCATCAGTGTAATCGAGATGCTTGAGGAAAAATGGCATAGTCCATACAACCCGCTATGCCTTTCAGCCAAGGTAGCATGGAAAACGTTTTCAATAACGAAAACGCTTTGGACTTCAAATACTTTTCCGATTCTACCTCGACGCAGGACGTTATATTTTGCGCTCTGACAGCAGCTATTACTTTCGCTGGAATGCATTTCCTTCGTACAACATACCAGATATACTCCCTGTTCATACTATTGAAAGCTTTCTCCAAATCAATGAGAGCAGCTGAAGCAGAAATTTAAACTTTGCACATTGCTTCACAATGATCCCAAAAGGGTTATTGTTGTGATTACAAGAGGATCCAGATTGAAAGCCAGCCTATTCTTTATCTATCAGGCTTTCGGGGTGTTCTTTGATGCATTCAAAGTTGATTTTATCTAATAGGTATCTTCGGAACGGTAGGAACCACGCAAACACCTCTCCAATTTTCGCACTTAAGACAGGTACCCTTTTTCGGAATTCCCTCTTCTGATCTCCGGAAAAAATCTCAGATCATCTGGATTTACAAATCAGTGAAAGTAACAAGGAGTGTCGGTAAACTTTATTTGAGCGCGTTAACGACAGAAATAATGTCGTTTCAGTTTGGAGGAACACTCATCATCCACAATAGGTGGAATTTCACTGGATTTTGTATGATTCAGACTCGTGGTGAAGTGTTTCTTCCACCTCTTACGTTGCTCATAACCGTAGATCAGAAGCCTATCACTAACATCCCTCAAGGGACCATCGAAAGGCTAACGACCTCCTGTAAGCTCTTCCGCGCCACGGCATACGCTAGTAAAATCATTGCTATTTTCGGCGGTTTCTGCTACTTTTTTGCCGAACCAGAGTTTCAGCACGTCGCTCTGACTCCACTCGCACCTCTCTAGGTCTCTAGGTATCCGCAGCCAGCCAGGTCTTGTAACGCTATTTCCCGGCGTGGCGGAAAGCTGCTAGGCGACAACTGGAGGCAGCTAGACGACAGCTGGAGGATGACTCAATGTTTTCCTGCGGGCAGGTAACTAAATGCAAACGAAAGTAAGCGGTCATTACATGGTGGTGAATTTCGACATCGCTTTCAGTACATCATTTATTGCACACAAGTAGAACACGACCCTTAACTCTAGTGCTGATCTCAATATTATCATCTGGTTATATGCTCGTTGCCAGTCATTTGAAATATAACCGACTTTGTCACAGGCTTGATTGCGTAACATTGCACCATGGATGACGAAGCGGTGAAAGTTGTGTAAGTTCACAAATCTTGACTCCCCATCATATGCCCGAGCAAGCGTTCTAGAGCCCAGCTCAGCATTGAGATCCCCCACTACGATGTAATGTTATCTTTAGGAAGCGTCTCCTGAAATGCAGAAAGCTGAGCATCCTTCTTCACTATATCGAAACTTACGACACATAACGCTAGATTTCACAAAATATAAAAGCACAATATCGGCAGAGAGATAGAAGTACTTTTCAACGCTCACTTCCCCACCGAGCGGAAAAGTGTTCGCATTGTATCCATCCAAAAAAGAACCTTAATCCACTTAATCCCGATAGCTACAGGCCTATCTCTATCCTATCTTCCTCCACGAAAATTTTCGAGCGGGTCATCAAATCCTTCATAGACGAGCACTGTACTTCCAACAACACTCTACCCGAGTTCCAATTCACCAACTGAACTAAATACTCGGCTGAGCACGTTCCTCTTGTCCTCAAGACTGATATCCTTCTAGGTATCAATCGGAAGACACCCACCATAACCTGTCTCCTTTACCTAAGGAAAGCTTTCCACTCCGTATGGTAATATGGACTCACGTATAAGCTTTCCGAAATCCTCAATTTCCATCCGCACCTCTGTAAGCTAATTCTTAGCTTTCTAGATTTCTAGATGGGCGGAAATCCTCAGTCAACATCCAGTAGCACCTTTCCCCGTCCTATGTGTGTGTGTGTGTGCGTGTGTATGGTGGGGGAGAAGCTACAGCTTCTGAGCATTCAGGTCGTGGTGGTCTATTGTATTCGCCTCCCCCGTCTAACGGAATATTCCGGATTCGTTAACGTATCGCAGGATTTCCGTTAGTGGATGTGATGCTACCCGTCGCAATTGGAGAACATCGGCACAAAAGATCTGATGCCTGATGCGTCCATAGGCGGGGCATTCACATAGGAAATGCTACGTGGATTCCGCTTCCTCATTACAGGAGGGACACGTATCATCTTCGGTAATGCCTATTCTGAACATATGCCCAGCTAGTGAAATATGCCCTGTCAGAATGCCCACAATACACCTGCAAGTCCTCCTGCTTTTCGACAGATAAACTTTGCGGAATGTATGTTTGGTTCTGGCAGAAAAAGTTTGGTGTGTCGAGCAGCATTTAGGCTCTGCCACCTGTCATTATGGGAAACTTGTTCCCAGTTTTTGAGAACAGACTTAGCCAATGCTATTGATATTCCAATTGATGGCTCCGGTCCCGGCATAGGGGTGATTGACCCCTCTTTCGCTAAAGCGTCCGAGATTTCATTTCCCTCTATGCCACAGTGACCAGGTACCCAGAGTAGTTCCACCGTCCTCGTCCTATAGCTGCCCCGCTGGCAGGGTTCAGTCCTTTCTGCAACCCTTTCCTCCCTGTTCACCGCAGACATCCCCAAGCCAACTCCTCACGCGTGCCCTATCTGGATCGTCCAATACGCGGATGACCTGATCCTGTATTCCACCACCAAAGACATCTCCCGCGGTGAAGCGCGTCTGAATGCTTATTTAGACGAACTTTACCATTATTTCATCCGTTGGAAACTCTCCTTAAATCCCGACAAGTCCGAGACCATTGTCTTCCATGGAAACATGAGAATGACGCCGAAAATGTGGAGTGACATTAGATCTTTGTCACTTACAATCCACTACGATCCCATTCCTACTGTGAAGGAAGTCACCTCGGAGTGACAATGAACTCCCGCCTCTCCCACGTCCCTTATATAGCGAAGGCACTAGGACGTGCAACGTGCAAATCCAATATCCCCACCTCGAAAAAGGTTAAGCTGTTTTGTTATAAACAACTTATCCGCCCGCTCCTCATTTTCTGGTCTGATTCCTCCTCCCCATCCCAAATAGAACGACTCCGCCTTAAAGAGCGCAGGATCTTTCGCCACTGCGCCAACATTTTTAAAAACGGACACCGCTCCAAGTACATTTCCAATCAGATCCTCTACGAGTCCTGCCAAACTCCAAGTATCGATGCCTTCCTTGCCCATCATGCCCTCAAATTCTTAGTCAAGTGTCCCATCCTAATCCTCTTGTCTCCAAAGCCATGCAGATAGAGATCGTTGAAGATAACCTTCTTCGGACTCATCTGTTTCCCCAGATCCTCTTATCCCTCCAATCACAGAACCGTCTTTTCGATCCCAAGGTAGAGTAGTCTTCTACACAGGCTATTTCTCCGACTTCCAAGTTTTTAAACCTATCCATCATTAGCGCCCCTCCTAGGTTTTAATTCCCATCCCTCTCCCGCATGTCACTGGGGATCCCCTACCGTCTTCAAGGAGTGAACGCACAATCCAGGAATCAAAGATGTTCTTCCCAAGCTCAGTATTTCCGCGTAATTTTCACCCCGGGCCCTTATTATCTTTCTATGGCCCTGGTTACAGGTTTGATGAAATTTGTTTCAAATCCCTCCTTCTCTTCCACTATTCTGTAGCAGGTTTTTCTGCCGCGACTCACTTGTTCACGGCGGTCAGTAGAGAAGGTATTGTCCTTTTTCTTAATGTGGACCCTTTTACATATATATAGCAAAAAGTTTGACCATTTCTCACCTCAAGCATTCTGCAATTCGCTAAGGAGAACCAGGAAAAGGCTACCGAATATTTACCATTTCGTTTCATTTCGTACAAGCTCCAAAACTCGCACAAAATCTGGCCAATTCAAAAATAAATTCTCACCTGTCACTTTTGTTAGACATTATGGTAGCAGTGATGTTACTTTTGCTCGACATTATGATACCAGAAGTACAACATAAAGATATCACATGTTAATGGACAACCTGTAAAAATTTACTATTGTGAACTACTTTCCATTTCTCTCAGCTGCTCTCGCGCCGAGCTGTGACCAGCTGATGATTTGTTGACATTTGAAACTGTCAAGTGGAGTTTATGTACGGTGCGGCGTGTCAACTTTCCGGTGTAAACAGTAGAAGTGGAAAATAATTCTAAAATGTCGAAAATCTCACAGGATTACATTGCCTTATATGAGTGAGATTGATAATTACAATTGATATTTCAAGTTTTCACTGCAATTTCGGTTTCAGGTTTTTAATGGACAAGAATATTGAGCATCAAACCTTTGAAACCATGTCCGGAATTGTTCAAAAGAAGTTCAATAAGAACGATTATTTAAGCGGTAAGCAGACTTTCATTCTAATTGGCACAGCATCGTGTCTAGAATTCATCTTCATAGTCGCAATCATATACATATGAATATGCAAAGCTTAATTAGCAGTGGCACTCGTGTTGGCAAGCATTTCATTGTGTAATTTTTGATCGGCGATCATATCGGACTTGAGCAAAAACAGTTAAAAAAAAATCGCAGTCAATTTCTATTAACATTTTGCCAAGCAGCTACTCTGACCCTTTCCTTCATACAATTGCTGCCCTGTGAGTTGGGGTTTAAGATTACACTCAAAGTCTTCTCTGCTTGTCGTAAAATGGGACTAAAAGGGATAGAAATTTGTGGGTCAACAACCTGTAAATTTTTAAACTCAAGTTAATAACGCCTTGGATAGAGACTGACTTAACCCCAAAGAGTCTTGGCTATCAAAAATGGATTATGATTGGTTTCTAGAATGCGAGCATGTTCCAAAACCAAAAATATTGGGAAAACTGGCCGTAAATTCTGAAGCTCTATTGAAGACTAGCAAAGAGGCGTCGATGTCGTTTAAACCTATAGCCGACAGGGACTTTGTAATGTTGCCCACTTCCAAGTGTTTCAACCCGGCATCTGGTATGAAGTGTTTTCCAAGGTGCCTCAACCTACTTTACACAAGTGTTGGACATTGTCCTAAACATGTGTGGAAGTTTCATCTTTCCTTACAGAATCTACAGTGTCCATAGATATCCCTAGCATCCTCAGATGATAGTTCAGTTTGCAGTGACCAGCGAGTATTACCCCTATGATTCGGAAGCTCTTCTTGACGGGGTTTGGACAATCTTTCGAGCGCTTGGACTCGTATCCCCCCATGAGTACCTTGGACTGTTCCACTCCTGATAATTTCGCTCAGTACAGTTCCCATTGGACATGTCCTCATTCATCATAATCAACGGCGTAACAACCGGTATCCGGTGTAGGCCTGCCTTAATAAGGAACTCCAGACATCCCGGTTTTGCGCCGAGGTCCACCAATTCGATATCCCTAGAAGCTGTCTAGCGTTCTGACCTACGCCATCGCTCCATCTTAGGCAGGGTCTGCCTCGTCTTCTTTTTCTACTATAGATATTGCTCTTATAGACTTTCCGGGCTCAATCATCCTCATCCATACGGATTAAGTAACCCGCTCACCATAACCTATTGAGCCGAATTTTATCCACAACCTGACGGCCATGGTATCGCTCATAGATTTCTTCGTTATGTAGGCTACGGAATCGTCAATCCACATGTAGGGGACCAACAATTCTTCGGAGGATTCTTCTCTCGAACGCGGCCAAGTGCTCGCAATTCTTCTTCCTAAGAATCCAAGTTTTCGAGGAATACATGAGGACTGGCGAGATCATTGTCTTATACAGTAAGAGCTTTGACCCTATGGTGAGACGCTTCGAGTGGAACAGATTTGTAAGCCGAAATAGCCAACAGAGCCGGCTGACAACAACCGTGCGCTGATTTCATCATCGTAGCTGTTATCGGTTGTGATTTTCGACCCTAGATAGGAGAAATTGTCAACGGTCTCAAAGTTGTATTCTCCTATCCTTATTCTTCCCGTTTGACCAGTGCGGTTTTATGTTGTTAATTTATTGGTTTTCGGTGCTGACGTTGCCACCATATACTTTATCTTGCCTTCATTGATGTGCAGCCCAAGATCTCGCGCCGCCTGCTCGATCTGGATGAAGGCAGTTTGTACGTCTCGGGTGGCTCTTCTCATGATGTCGATATCGTCAGCATAGGCCAGCAGTTGGGTGGACTTAAAGAGGATCGTACTTCTTGCATTTACCTCAGCATCACGGATCACTTGCTCGAGGGCCAGGTTAAAGAGGACGCATGATAGGGCATCCCCTTGTCGCAGACCGTTGTTGATGTCGAATGGTCTTGAGAGTGATCCTACTGCTTTTATCTGGCCTCGCACATTGGTCAGGGTCAGCCTATCCGTCTTATCCATTTCGTCGGGATACCGAATTCTCTCATGGCCGTGTACATTTTTACCCTGGCTATGCTATCATAGGCGGCTTTAAAGTCGATGAATAGATGGTGCAACTGTTGCCCATATTCCAACAGTTTTTCCATCGCTTGCCGAAAAGAGAAAATCTAATCATTTGCTGCTTTGCCTGGAGTGAAGCCTCTTTGGTATGGGCCAATGATGCTCTGGGCGTATGGGGCTATCCGGCCTAGCAAGATAGCGGAGAATATCTTATAAATGATACTCAGCAACTTGATACCTCTATAATTGCTGTACTGTGTGATATCTCCCTTTTTGTGTATGAGACAGATAATGCCTCGTTGCCAATCGTCAGGCATTGATTCGCTGTCCCATACCTTGAGCACAAGTTGATGAACCACTTGGTGTAACTAGTCGCCTCCATATCTAATCAATTCGGCTGTAATTCCATCGGCTCCAGGTGACTTATGATTTTTTAGCCGATGAATGGCACGGAGGCGGGACCTCCAAATTGCCGATGTTCTGGTTGTTCAGTAGCTCATCAAAGTACTCAACCCATCGTTCCAATATAATTCTGTCGGAAATCAGATTTCCCTCTTTGTCTCGGCAGAATGAGCATCGAGATGTATAAGGCTTCATCCTGCTGACTTGTTGGTAAAAATTGCGTGCCTGATGCGGTTCCTCCCCATACTTTTCTAGTTCACAGACTTTTTGGTTCTCTTCTTTTCGTCTGTGAAGTCGCTTTTCCGCTCGACGGAGTTCGTGATAAGTCTTTGCGCGTGCCCGCGAAAATACAGCATTACTCGGTATGCAGGATTCTTCCGTTCCGTTGCTAGCTTACATTCATCGTCAAACCAGCAGCAGTTCCGACTCCTTTTGCAACTAGGACCAAGTATGATTGTGGCCGTATCAATGATAACGTTCTTCAGGTGATTGTGAAGATCATTTTTTGATGCTTCATCTCCAGGTCTTCTGTTGACTGCCGTTATTGCAGCATCCATTTCCCTCTTATAGGTGTCGCGGAGGGCTGTGTTGTGGATGGCTTCAGTGTAAACGCTCACCTGATCGTCAGAGGGGATTGTTCTACTGGTACACATGCAAGCCAGTTTTTGAAGTTTGTGCTACTCCCTGGCTGTTATACTGAGTTCCATTCTGTTTGCCCAGATTACCGCCCCATAGGTAATTCAAATTGGAAGCAGTGTAATGAAAAAACTAAGGCGAGTGAAAAACAAAAATGCCTCTTATAACCAGATAAATTTATTTTATTTGAAATAATTAAGATTTGCCTTTTCTTTGCGCTAGTAATATTTATTCACCTTACGAATACCGATATTTTGTGAACCACTTGTTCTCCTTTTCAGTACTACAAGTCCTTACAAGTTCTTGCAAGACTTGTAGCACTGACGACGGTGGTTCCCGAAATATTGGTATTTGCAAGGTTAATAAATATTGTGGAAAAAGTGGAAAGTGGAAGTGGAAAAAGAAGCAAGTCTTAATTATTTCAAATAATTTAATCGCTAGAATCACCGCAAGATTAGACTTAGACAAATAAATTTTCTTGTTAGCTTAACACCGGACAAAGCGGAAAATAATGTTGAACGTGTGGTGGACAATAAACTTGAAATACCAACAAGCCCGCTTTTCCAACATCAAGTAGATGTGGACTTAGAATTCCTCATATCTCAAGCTAAAAAACGCTTTTATTTCTTCAGATAACAAGACTGTTCTGATCGATGGCCTCCAGCAAGCAGCCGTTTTAGAGAAAGGGTTTGTGTTTCGATTGAGCTGCAAAATTCTGCAGTTGAAGTACTCCAATACCAAACATTTGATGTCTGCTGCGTCCAGAGGGAGGTAGGGGTACTTACATGGGAAATGCTCCGTTGAAGGATGAGGAATCATTACAGGTCGGATTCGTATCATCTTGTAGAATTCCAATTTTGAACATATGACCAGTTATCGAAATACAATCAGCCAGAATGCCCGCAATACTTCTTCATGTCTTTCTGCTTTTCGACAGGATAAATTTTGCTGCAAGTTTGTCTGGCTCTGAGAGAAAAGTTTAGTATGTCCAGCAACATTTAGACTCTGTCATCTATCTTTATGGAGTGATTGTTCCCAGTTTTTGATAGCGGCGTTAGCTAATGCTACTGATACTCTAATTGTTGGTTTCGATTTTGGCAAGGCGGAAGTCGAACGTTTTCTAGTTAAGACATGCGAGATTTAATTTTCCCTTTTGCTACAAGTAACAAAGTACCCAGATTCCTCAATGCAACATTTTTATCGCTCCTCATTGTGATGCACCACCCTACAATCACTCCTCAATCATTTAAGGTTCGACCATTCGGCGGTTCTCCCAACATTCTCTAACCTCCAATCAATCCCTATCGAGTCCACCAAGCTAATGGCAAACTGAGTGGCTTACGTATCGGGAACACATCGCTTCGAATTTAAAAGCAAATGTGTCCTTAAAATTAAACCATAAATTCGACCTGGCTGTAGATTTCTTCATTGAAGTGTTAGCATCAGCTACTCCTTTGAAGCTCTAATGTGCAGTGTCAGATTCTTCAAAGGATTCAAAAATAATCAACCACTTTATAAGAAAATAACAACGGAATACTGGAAGGGGAAGCGCTTTGGACATAAAGGTTTTGCGTTCATCTGTAACTGTGTAAACTGTACACGGCCACGAGAGAATTCGGTATTCCGGCGAAATTGATAAGACTGACTAGACTGACCCTGACCAATGTACGAAGCTAGATAAAATTAGCAGGATCACTCTCAAGACCATTCGACATCAACAACGGTCTACGACAAAGAGATGCCCTATCATGCGTCCTCTTTAACCTGGCCCTCGAGCAAGTGATCCGTGATGCTGAGGTAAATGCAAGAAGTACGATCCTCTTTAAGTCCACCCAACTACTGGCCTATGCTGACGATATCGACATCATGGGAAGAACCACCCGAGACGTACAAACTGCCTTCATCCAGATCGAGCAGGCGGCGCGAGATCTTGGGCTGCACATCAATGAAGGCAAGATAAAGTATATGGTGGCAACGTCAGCACCGAAAACCAATAAATTAACAACATAAAACCGCACTGGTCAAACGGGAAGAATAAGGATAGGAGAATACAACTTTGAGACCGTTGATAATTTCTCCTATCCAGGGTCCAAAATCACAACCGATAATAGCTACGATGATGAAATTCGCGCACGGTTGTTGTCAGTCAACGGAGCCTATTTCAGCTTACAAAAACTGTTTCGCAAGAAGCTCTTACTGTATAAGACAATGATCTTGCCAGTCCTCATGTATTCCTCGGAGATTGGGATTCTTAGCAAGAAAAATTGCGAACTCTTGGCTGCGTTCGAGAGAAGGATCCTCCGACGAATTTTTGCCCCCTTCATGAGGATGCCTAAGATGGAGCGATGGCATAGGTCAGGACGCCAGATTAGGGATATCGAATTGGTTGACCTCGGTGCAAAACCGGGATGTCTGGAGTTCCTTATTAAGGCAGGCCTAGACCGGATACCGGTTGTTGCGCCGTTGATGATGTTCATCTTATGTGAGGAATTTTCTATGCACGTTTTCCGTTTGTATAAAAATACAAAATATTCCTTCATATAAAACTTCAAGACATATACACAAAGACATAATTATTATGCTCATCCTAAACAAACAGACATTGCCCATTACCGTTTACTGGTGCGTACAGTTCATATTTACCAATTGATCGTACGCATCTGAATATTTGCACTTTACTCCGCGCACAAAAGTTGAATTTCGCTGGCAAGAACGTACATACTTATCCATCTGAATTGGACACTACCCGTAAACTTCATTAGCATATACATATATAATTGATACTGATATACAAATAACTAACAAGTCGGGAAACTGGAAGCTGGACGCTTTAGTTTTGAACGGCTTGTGTATTTCTTTTAGAAAGACATTTGAGTGTGTAGTGTTAATTTTCCCTGAACAAATATCGGTACGGAGGGTATTTCGGAACCCAGGCCCCATATGGTGACAGACTTGATTTTTTTCAGATTTTTCGGTTGGGTAGTTTCTGAGAATGGGTCCGTTAAACAAATGATCATTTTCGACTCGCCGCACTCCAACAAATATCAAAACTAAGACCGGCTTCGGAAAGCACTAACCAAGGCCTTTCATTTGATTGCCCACATAACTATATTTGTTAAAAAAAAGTGAAACTCCCTTTTGCATGTATTGAGACACTCCTTTTGCATGGATTCGATGTAGATTGATGTAACCCACTGTATGCGCGAGCGTTCACAGTTCCCACCTTTCCACAAAACTTCGTGGCAATCGCCATAACCGCCTCTGAGCAAAATACGTGTGATAGAGATTAAACCGATTTTAATAAGGTTCTGCTTTACACAAAACCTTAAAAAACCTAAAAAAAGCAAAATAAAAAAAAACTCAACAGAAAGTGGTGCCACTTTTCATATGCAACATAATAGGTACAGTCATTTCCAAATAAATCGGGTGTGGCAGACAGACAGATATTGAATCGATTTTAATAAGGTTTTGTTTCACACAAAATGCTGCAAACGGCAGCTGCGGCGGGAATGGCATCAGTTTAGATCGCTTAATTCGAATTGCTAAACAAGATCTACAAAAGGCAAAGGGGAAATATAAGTATTGAAAGTGCTTCTTGAAAATCTAACGCTTTTCTAACCACAGGTTGTCGCCTTTGAAGAGCGGTGAAGAAGCTCAATAGGCCGATCCTGCGCGAGTCACGCATCCGGTTGTCGGACGGTAGCTAAACGAGGGGGGATGCCGTGGAATTTCAATATTTGAGGTGTTCACTTGCGATGCGTCTCTCAACCAAACCCACAACTAATGAAGGAAGAATTACCATTTTCAATTCCTAACACGCATCCCGACCGATTTGTTCCAAAGTTGTATTAAAAATAATCAAAAAACTGTCATCATCTAGCTGACACATATATTCAATAGTGTCTTACCCCATGGCTAATTTATATAGCACTGGAAATTGAAATGAAGATAATCCCGAAGGAAGGTGAAGATGCCACGCTTATGACGTCCTATAGACCGGTAAGCTTGCTTGGTTTGGACACAAACGAAAAATTCCTTTTCGCCAGTTAGGGTACAGGAGGAATCTGTTGATAAGTTCATCGGTAAACCTTCAAAATAAACTGCTTTCGAAGGTAGAAAGTATTGCTGGGACATATTTCATCGCGGCAGGAGATTTATTGTTAGACCAAAAAATTTCACCTCACGAGGTAGTGTCCTTGTCCCTCTGCTTTATTTGATATATACTGCACGTTTACCCACGAACGAGTTGCTATTTACGTTTCCGTCGATAATACGGCGATACTTTGTCCACATTCTAAATCTAGTATTTCATCTCCAGACCTCGAGAATCAAATGAAAGAGGTTGAGTAATAGTTGGCTTGCTAGAAAACTAAATTCAAAGTCATTTCATCTTCACATTAAAGAAACGGACATGTCCTCCAGTTAAGCTTAAAGGCTTATAATTTTTAAGTCTTTGAGGTATAATACCTAGAAATAAACCTTAACAAACAAACTCAGATTAATTTCAGCTTCGAAAACTTGCACAGGTACTGCCATTCAAGGTGCTCATATTCAAAGCAGCGATAAAATCACTCTGGACTTATGCTGGATAACTGCTCGCACATTTAACAGACATTTTTTAAACAGTAGTATAAGATACTGAGAGCAATTACTTCCTCATCGTGGAACATTAGAAACTTCAATGTTAACTGTGACTTGAAGATCTTATCAATAAAATACCAAATACCGGTATACTTTGATAAATATGCTATACTTCCAAGTAATTTCATCAGGAGCCCCTCACAGTAAAGTAATTTCCATTGCTTGAAGAGCAGAAATATTTTGTCTTCATGAAAATACTCTAATACAATTAAAATAATAGCCGAACAGTGCTGGGGGCTGCTATCGTCACGAAATTACATGCAACGAGTTGCTCCCCATGTAGCCGAAAGGGGGAAATAGTTTTTTTTTCACAGATTGCGTGGGTACATATTATACTTTGTGATTTTATTTCTGATATTGGATATTGAAACACAGGGGAGTGACAAAATGTGTGCCCAAAAATTGAAACAGGCCTCGTTCTCAGAGCTTATCCAACCGAAAAATCTAAAAAAAATTTAGAGACATATTATATTGATCTGATAGTAAAAAGCTCCTAGTCATTAACATAAAAGAGCTTTTTTTCACACCCTCAGTATAAGTAGGAATAATTAATGGGAAACATTTCTTTTGCTGAATTTTGTTCTTTAATTTTTTAGTGGGGACGCTGCTATCAATGCTAATTCGTCATGGTGACTTGCCGGGAATTATTCAAAAAGTGAGCGCTTATTACATTATTTACGATTTATTTCGAAGTGACGGACAAACAGAGAGTCCTTTTCTTCCTTTCTTCTTTACTGTTCTGGAACAAAACACCATTCCAACTAGGTTAAATATAATAGAAAAGAATTTTCTTTCGCAATTACTAGGAAACGGAACAAAGGAGGTGAGTATTTATAAATTCAATAATTCAACTATCTGTACTTATATTGATGAACCTTACAGCTTGCCAAGCTTACCCCAGCTCATATCCTGAAAACGGACTCAATTCCTCTGCAAGTTGATTTATTTACCTTGAAAGAACATGTCATAGGAAAACAACATGAGCTTCCAGCGACTGTCAAGGCGGGTTTAATGAATACAATCCCTGGTCCAACTGCCCCAAGTGCAGAAAATCCGATAAAGGAATTAATGGAAGGTTTGGCGTTGTCATCTATATCGCCATTGAAAAACACCTTTGCTCCCCAATTTATGTCTGTGGCGCCGCCATTATTACCTTTTGAAGATGAATTAGCTTGGTTTGATCTAACGAATCGAGCTTATCATATGCCCGAGTATGATGCTTCCAATAGCATTGGAGTGGAAGCAAAGAAACTCATTATCCAAGCCTTCAAACAAGCACTCAATTTGGGCCAACAGTTTGTACTTCTGGAGGAACTCAACAAGGATCCGAATTTGGTTTATCAAATTGGTTTGACGCCTGCTAAGGTAAATGCAAGGGGATATTATACTCGCAAACGATTATCAAGTGGTTTTTTACAGCTTCCTGATTTAGTGGAAAACAATCCAATTGTATCGGTGGAAATATTGCAGAAATTGATTAACTCCATGCAAATCACAGAGTATTTCAATATTTTAGTGAACATGGATATCACCTTGCATTCAATTGAAGTGGTGAATAGGTAAGAAGCTTTCGTACAGATACATTACTGGCATGCTTTCATTACATTGCAACATGCTCTATGTTGTGAAAGAAAATAGTTTTCAATAAAGAAAGATGTATGAAGAAAATACTAAATCTAACTTTCTTGTTGCCAACCACCACACACTCGATTCACTAAAAACTTTCACCATTTATATTTCCAGACTGACAAGATCTATCGACTTACCTACAGAATTTATTCATTTGTACATAAGTAACTGTATTTCGAAATGTGAAGCAATGAAAGATGAACGAAAGCAATTGAGATTAGTTCGATTAGTGTGTGTCTTCCTTCAAAGTCTGATACGGAATAAAATGATTAATGTGAAGGTAAGTACATTTCCACTATTTTCACCTAAGCCGGCGACAAAAAGTGTCTAGTGCTATTTTGAATTATTATGAACAACTAGGAGTGAATAGATTATATATTTCCATATTGTGCGGCGTCAAAGGTTGAATATTTTAAGTCGAAGAACTAGTTTTTGTAATATATTTAATAAACAAATAATTTGGAAGTATTGTGTCGCGATATTATGATATCGCAAAAACAAGTAGGATTTACAGAGATCATATTATTGATTATATTGTGCCACTCACTATGTACTAGATTAGTGAATACAATTGCTGACTGAAATATTTGAAAGAAATTCTCAAAATCAATCGCTCGAGATTAGAGAGGGGCAACCCATGGGTGAGTCAACTCAATTGTACTACTCAGTCCATTGATGTGAGTCGACTCAAAAGAGGTCGACTACATCGAACCGCCTCAGAAGAGTCGATCAGCCTCAATTGACGCGACAGCACATCAGCGCAATCTCAACGGCAAAATGATCTTACTATACATCCGATTCAGCGATATGCGAGTCGACTCCCATGGTGAGGCGAAATTGGATGGCTTGTTGATGCGGTGTACTGTGTGCATAGTGGATATATTTCTGATTTGCAATTGCAGCCAATATGAGTATTCTACGTATGTATGTAGGTAGGTAGGTGCACGTTGAAATGATCATTTTAAGGTTTTGGGTAAAAACAATTATAAGGTGAAATGTTGTATGAACAAATGTGTACATGGTGGGAGCTCTTTCCGCTCAGTCGACTCAAAAAAATGCCTTAAAAGAGTCCGCATTATTGCAGCAGTGGTATTCTGGATCTGGAAGCTCTGTTCTTTGTGCATATATGTAACTTAGTATTTGCCGCTCCGGGCTTGTCGGTTTGGGCCATGAAATAAAAACAGAACAATATAATAAGTAAGTTTATTAAATGAAAATGATGGCTTGAACTCTCCATAGGAGTTAATATGATACAAATGAAAACTGTCGAAAATAAGGAGAATGACGGGTGGAAGTTCATCAAACTAAAACTGAAACAATAGGCTTTTCTACAAATTGTTCAAAACATAAAAAAATCCAAGAAACTCAATTCGATTGTTAGTAATCCTTCAAAGTGTGCGTTTATGTCCTCGCAGCCACTTTCAGGAAGATTTCTGATTGCAAGATTCTACAAAATGTGGTGAAGATATTTTATGGGCATTTTAATGCCATATTGAGATGCTACTCCTAAATGGGGCATAGCGCGTTATCCACAACTATGCGCCATCGCCCCCAGTTTGCAGAACTCTGCCTCAACTCAATGGGGTCTTTCTTAATTCATTACATTCTTTGTTACTTCTCCTTTCTTCTTCACACCAATCGGGACCTGTTTCATACATCGACATAGTTCTTTGTTCGAGATTGTATTAGGCCAGAGTACCTCAATGACGCGATGTAGACAAGCGTTAACGAAGGCTTGGAACTTTTAAGTAATAATGGCGGTCACTTTCCATGCGCTGTCCCTATATAGCAACACAGAGAGAACGTTCGCGCATAACAACCTCAATTTAATATCGGTGTTGAGGTATCTGCATTTTCAGACGGTTTTAGAAAAAATTACGGAGGAGTTCAAAATGCATCTGCATAAACGACGCAGCCAACTAATGCAGGTAAGAAGAGTGCGACAACTCACCAGACTGGTTTTGTTGGTATTTATTTTCATTACGATTCTTCCCCAAAATCTAGAGCCATTTGGCCAAGGTTTATGCTTGATGAAAGAGCAAACAGATGTTATTACCGCAATGGAGATGTTTAAGGAAAAATACCAAGGCTCATCAAAATCTTCGGCGTCCTTTGGAAAAGGCAGCATGAAGGACTTCATTGATAATAAGAACGAATAATATTGGCGACAGAATACTACACTGTCTCTTTTTGCGTAGAGCACTCTAGATACACTTATTGTTAAAACCCTTACTGAATTCGAACAAGGACGGATAAAGCGGAAATTTCAACTCCGCACTCTGTTCCACTTTGCCGGGTTTGAGTGCATTAATTTCACTTCTTTTTAGAAAAGAAGTCAATATCCGCATAATAAAATGACTAGCTGTTTCATCCACAAGAGGAGGAATTTCACTGGATATACTCATACCTTTAACGTCCATGATCATAATCGAAAAACTTGTGAGCACCAGTAAATTGTTTCGTTTTACAATATTCAGTAGTAACTTACTCTTCGACAACCTGTTCAAGATGTCTCAAAATTAGCTGACTAGCATTAACTGTGCACCAGGCTCAAGGTTGCTTGCGTCAGGCTTTCCGGAGTTAAATATCACAGTGCCGCAAGAAGTGAAGAGTGTTTCCCAGTGTTATACTATCTTACTTCGCTTAACAGCAGAGCGTTTGCCACAGAAATTATCTTTGAAGCTGAAGTGATGGAATCAAAAATTATTTATTCATCTCATTTTCCGGAAGAAGCTCAATTATTACTTCTTGAAACTGATTTTATTTCTGATATGGCTGGAGACATAGGGGAGTGAGAGCTCAAATTGCGTGCCCCTAAAAGCGAAACAGGTCTCGTTCTTAGAGAGTGTTTAACTGAAAAATCTAAATAAAATCATTATGGTGCATCTATACGAAATCTAGGCCTCAAAACACATCTCGTTCCGATATCTCAAATACAGCTTATGGTGGTATTTTACCATTTTTTTAAAAGTTTACCCGAAAACTCCTTTAAGTTCGTCCGATCCTAGAAGTACAAAATTTGGCATCAGCATTACTAGTAGAAACGAGTTGTGAACATGTGTGCTGTGTTGCTATTGAATAGGGTTAATCGTTCTGTTAAATAGCGTGCAAGTTTGTATGCTGGAGAGGCGATGGCGCTTACAATCGGGCTGAGGATATGATTTTTATGGTTTTTTGGTAGGCCATATTTGGGATTATTGAATTCCTTTAAATGAGTTTCTTGATGGTGTCTTCTGATAATTGTGAATTTTTTAGTAGAATTTTTGGTTGCGGTCGATATTTTGAGTCATCCGTTAGGAGTTCTGATATACCGGAATCGTAGTTCGTCTTATTCGAGATAATCGTGTGTTTCCTTTGTCGACTAAAATAATGATGATGTTGGGATATCTGTTTAATTCATGCAGTGCGCAGAGTTTTTGTTTCGTTAGGTTGGGCTGAGGAATTTTGTTTTTGGGAAGCATGTTGGCAATTTTTCTCTGTACATCCTCTTCGATCAGAAGCGAGTATATTGTTGATTCCACTTGACTGATTATCAGCCACAAATAAAATCATTACACAGTGTATACAGCACCTTTACTTCCCCTTCTTTTTTTTGTTTATTTACTTAGTATACGATACGTAACGATAAATGGATATCGAGATGCGCTGAATGCACCTCCAAGACCCCTACACTTCATATGATTACGAATGGTAATGTTAATTAGGGGTAGCAATCCTTGTGAATTACAAAATGTAACAAGGCACATGCTTCAAGAAAAGTCCTGTATTATTATATTTGATTTAGATTGCAAGCACATATACGAGCATAGTAGTCACTACAGAAAAAATCTTTTCAAAGGAGAATTAAAATGCTTCCACTTCAAATATTAAACAATTTCAGTTACGAAAAGGAGAGCAAATCATAGAAGCATTGTTAATGTTCTAACGTTTTGTTTGAAGATTGAGTGGTCCTGAGTTTCCTATCTACTTAAATGCGGGCTGATTCCTATCTTTTGTACACGGTCCGCTCATATTTGAACGAATACCCATTTTTTTGCAAAAATTGAAGCAGGGTTCAGGACTACTCACTCCTCAAACAAAACGTTTTTGCTTAGAGTTAGGCCAGCTAAGATTTGAATCGAGTGGTGTTTCGCTTGACATGATTCATACTCATGTTGTGTTTTTGAATCAATATATTTGGAGCCAACAATACTTGTAGCGGCATTCGATTGCGCTATTCCACACAGTAGAGGTAAGACAGTCCCTGAAAAGTGGTCTCTGCTCTGAGCAGGAAATCATCTACAAGTTTTGTAACTATTAATGTTTTTGTCCTAAATTTACACCAAATCTTTTATTCAGAATTCTGTTTGAAATCAATTTAAACACCATGAAAAATCGACGTTATCGACATTAGTTTAAAATCAATTTAAAAGACTGTTTTATAGTATGGAAGAAGAAAGAAAGTGTGCTTTTGTTTGTACAATTTTACAATGTTCTAGCTGTTTATGCAAAATTTTAAATCTGACTAAAATAAAGACTATTAACATCATCAACGAGTAAACAATATTTGTCTGTTTTCAAAACCTAAATCTTAGCTAAAAAATCAATGTTGTCTCCATTGAGTCGCCAATTTGATGTAATGCAAGTAAAATATCACCTGTTCAAAGGGTAGTGCCTATTTCTCTGTTTCTCATATAAACACAACTATCCAAAACCTATATATTATTTTAAAGGTACCATATTTCTATTGTTTATAGAAATATATGCTCCTTTTGAGGGGCATAGCACATCAGCAACACCTAAGATGATGATAATTCCGCTCCCTCCATGACTTTTCGCTGTTCTCCGCCACGTAGCTCTAGCGCGACCCACTTCTCGGCTATACTGGGAGAGAGGGTCCCCTCACACAAACCTTATTAAAATCAATTCAATGTCTGTCTGTCTGTCTGTCACACTCGATTTACTCGGAGACGGCATTTTATGTTGAGCTTGAAGGGGAGCTCTTCATATATGCGAATGGGGGCGTAAAATTTCTTTTTCACGGAATGGCCATGGTATCAAATCAAAGGGCTCGATTAGTACTTTTCGGATACCTTACTTTTGAAATTGGGGGAGTGACGTCTCAAAATGTGATCCCAAAAAGTGAAGCAGGTCTCGTTCTCATAACCTATCCAAACGAAAAACCTGAAAAAATCACAGTAATACGCTTATACAAAATCTAGCCCTTCGAATACATCCCGTTCCAATATCTGCACGAATAAAGTTAATAATAGCATATTACCATGTTTTAGAAATTTACCCGAAAACCTCCTTAAGTTCAATCTAGAAGTATAAAGAAGGCTGTATAGCTGATAATATAAGATATAATTCCTAAAAGTTTGAAGGCAATCTAGCTATTATTAACAAAGTTATTGAAAGTTAAATTTCTGCATTTCATGTAAATTTATTGCAGTCTAAGACGTTTATGATCTCATCATCATATAAAGTGAACTTTTCTGAACGACGTTTTCGTTTTTAGTTATTTGAATGTCAGTATCAATTACTGGTGACATATGTGTATGTATGTAACATATGCTTTCGTGCATAACGTAAAGTGAAAATGCGCCAAGATGCGTGAGATCACGGGGGGGGGGGCGGATAGTTGTTTATTTAGGATGAATAATGAGCACATACACATACCTTTGATATGTATTACACATATATGTGTATCTTGTAGTTTGGTAAAATATGAAGCAATATTTCATATTCTTAGCTATGTACGAATGGAAAAACGTGCATAGAAAGTTGTTCACATTAGATGAAGACAAAATCTTTTACCTGAAGCGCCGAGCTTCCGATATTCCGACTTGTTTAATGTGTGTCATTCCCGTCTTCCGATCAACTAATCAAGAGACACCTGGCCGGCACGCCGGCGAAATTCTTAATTTATTGCCTCAGGCCTGCGCGTCTCATAACGCAGACTTTAGTTGATGAGAACTTGGAGCTTCCGAGTAACAGTGGCAGTCACTTTCCGTGTGCTATTCCCCCACAGTTGTACAGAGAGAACATTGGCACGGAATGGTTTCAACTTGATGTTGAAATTGAGGTAGCTGTATCACCAGATTTTGATCAAAACAGCAGCGTAGGTAAAATCGAATCGCTTCACTCCTCCAATCAAAACATAAGTTACAACATCTAATCTTTGCGGAATATTGACTTAAAATTCCCCTGAGATTTTATTGCGATTCTGCACATTATATGTCGCTTTAATAATAGTTGCATAGAGCATTCTAGATATTCGGTACTCCCTTGAAATCGATGGAGAGTAGGTAAGCTGCCGATCTAAATTCTACACCCTGCTCTACAGGTCTGGTGGGTGTTATTATGGCCGAGGAAGAGCGATATAGAACGAAACGAACCTCTATCTCTGATGCGTTCCCCAATTTCGTGGGGAAAATGGCGGAGTGCGTTGATTGCAATAATAATTTCGTTTCTCTTTGTCGAATCCGTATGTTACGGTGATTACTGGTTGCATCAACGAGAGGTTTAACATCAGATGCTATACGATTGAAAACCCTGGTGAAGTGTTTCTTCAATTAGTTCAGTTGTTCATCAATGTCGATGAGACTACCTACAAGCTCTTTCGTTATGTGAAAGACTGAGGCGAAATATTTACTATTTGCAACAGCTTCTGCTTCCCTCATTAACACAATGGTGGAACTTTATTTGTCGCGGCAGACGCTATGTTATACTTCTAGTACTTCGTCAAGTTAACGTGTTGCTCGCACTTCCGCTTGTAGATATCAACAGAGCTCTCAGCCCCTTATGTCCAACGATCAACCTTCACGTTTGCGCAATCAGTCAGACATTGCGGTGTCCTTTTCAGATATGGCCCATAACTAGAGATAAAAACTCTTGATAGTGGTCTAGAAATATTCTTGGGTAAGTTGTTTAAAGTTTGTGTAATTAGCGCAATAAGAAGGTTTTCCTACTGCTGAACGACTAACAAATGTCGACAAGTGCAAAGTAGTGTATACCATGACAAATGAAATTCCACCATTCCGCTGATGAAGGAAGCAGAAGCAATTGCAAGTAGTAACGATTTCAACACCGTACATCACATCACGAAACAAGTTGCTTGTGGTTATAAGCCGTTCGATGGTCCTGTGAGTTACGTTAACTGTACGTTTATCATCCATCAGTTACCAGTTGAAGCACTTCCCCATGATTCTGAAACGCATAACTTCTAGTGAAGTTCCATCTCTGGTGGGTGATGTGGCAACATGCGAATACGCACTGCTCCGGTAAACGAAAGCGACATTATCTTTGTCATTAAGACAGCCAAACATAGCGTAGGTTGGTTTCAAATTTGGGTCTTCGAATCATTGGGCAGTACTGTTTGAGAGTTTAAAGCACCAGTTCCCCTGCTCTTCATTGATTTCGAGAAAGCTTTCAGTAAGAATACCTTACGCAGGACGGACATTGCGAAGAAACTAACAATTAGTTTCAGAGAATGGCAGGCGAATGGTTCGTCATTGGAATAGGACGGTAGAGAAAAGGGGCAAGCTTATCGGAAAATCGTGGGGGGAGTTGAAGTGCACTGCTAGCAACCATCAGCGATGGCGGATGGTGTGGTTAACGTGCTGTGCTCCGTAGGAGTTTAAAGCAACCATGTATAGACAAATAAACATTGCACACTACTGCTTGCATCTAAATTGATCGTACTTCTGCTCTCACTGACAACATACATATCCTCCTATATTTATCTGAAATGGACACTATTTGTATACTTCGTGTTTATATATACGATCTCTATGTCTCGAGAAACTGAGACTGATATATATAAATAACTAACGGAGGCTTAAACAAGTCGGGAAACCGGAAGCTGAGCGCTTCAGGTATGAAAGGTTTTGTGTATATCTTTTATAGAGACATTTGAGTGCGAATTTGTCGCATTAGTACGTAAAACATAATATACGCATATATTATGTGAGAATATTCACTTTCGGGTGATATTGACATTCAAAATCTTGAATTTCCAAAGAAGTGGCAAATTTGACCTATTATAACTTTGTTAGTAATAGTGCGATTTCCACTAAACTTGGTAGGATCAAGCTCCATATTATAGCCTATATTGCTGCAAAATTTGCTAGGCTGCAGACAATTACTGAAAATTATTGTAATATACTATTATTAACTTTATTTGAAGTGATATCGGTATGGAAGGTATTTCGGAGCCTAACCACCATATAGTGAGAGTCTCTTGATTTTTTAAAGATTTTTCGGTTAGGCAGTTTCTGAGAATGGCCTCGTGAAACAAATGACCAATTTCGACCCCCTGGACTCCCTTCCTTTCAAACGAATGTCAAAACTAAGACCAACTTCGGAAAGTAGTAGAGACCTTTCATTTGATACATTTGACTATGTTTGGTGAAAAAAAATACACTCCCTTTTGCATGTATGGGGACCCCCTTAAATTCGACGTAAAAGGATGTAACCCACTGCATGCGTAAGCGTTCACATTTCCAACCGTTCCACCAAATTTGGTGTTAATCGCTGCTACAGTC
The DNA here is from genome assembly GCF_905115235.1 of Hermetia illucens. NCBI lineage: Eukaryota > Metazoa > Arthropoda > Insecta > Diptera > Stratiomyidae > Hermetia > Hermetia illucens. The sequence continues at coordinate 89,019,914 of NC_051849.1, read as the reverse complement.
TCCGAGAAAAAAGCGTGTGACAGACAGACAGACAGTAGACCGATTTTAATAAGCTTTTGCTTTACACAAAACCGTGAAAATGTAAATAAGGTGCGGTCTTGGCTTTAGTATCTCAGAAGGTTTATTTTATTCTGACACTTTAATATAGAGTGCCCTTCAAAGTATCGGAACCACCCTCAGAATAAGAAAAAGACAATCAGCATCCTTTTGACGCGTGACTTGCTAATGCAAGCTTTTGCGGCTTTGGAGAATTGTTGGTGTGCCACTCGGAAGTCCGACCCTTTGATTCGAGTCGTACTCGTAGCACCAGGCCGCGTCTCTAGTAATCACTTGTCTAAAAAATTAGTTCTTTTTCCAAATTTCACGCATTTTACTCGTCCAATCTTTGGACACCAATTTCAAGCACACTTTGCTACTGCTCAACTCTTGCGTTACGATGCGTTACAATTGGACACTCAGGCGCCGGTCAGAGTTCAAAACATCGCGAACTTTCTACCCGTTGTAGTCAGTTCGGCTTGTCACAGGACGTACACTGCGATTTTCATCTTAAACCTATTCGCGGCCACCTTTAAATTGCATATGTCAATAACAACTCAATCCTTCTATGTTATACAGCATGCTATTTATAAGTCTCTTAAACTTTTGCTAAGGTTCACCCAAGACAAGCTAAGGTTCACACAATCGAATAACACTGCTGTTCACAGCTATCAATGCGAAGTCAAAACACTCAGGCCACATTTCGTTCACTACTGCAACAATCCAATTAGATTGTTGGGCCTTGAAGTGTGTTAGAGCGCTTCATTCACGACCGTAACTTTATACTATAGCACGACCGTAACGGTATACTATGGGTCAGCATTGCGCTCGCCCGTGATTATTACCTTGATTTGACTTATTCATTCACAGCTGTCTCAACTAGTATTTGATATCCAGTCACGATACAAATCCCACTGCCACTATTAACATTTGAACCTAGACCCTTCGTACGACAGCCGACAGTGAAGGTAACATTTTATATAGGTGTATTACTGTTTTATTTTTTGGATTTTTCAATTGGATACTTTGGTGAGTGCACTTTGGGTCGCAAGGTTTTTACAGCTGATATGGAAAGTTAGGCCAGTTTTCAAAAACACCAACTAATTGAGCCATTTTTCATTTCATACTGCACATTCCCTATCGCATGTATGGAGAACCTAACGAAAGCAAAGATCGACGCCAGATTGCATCCTCAATCAATACTTCTTAACCCTCCCTGCCTTGATATCCTCAGGCCATTATATTGGAGGATGCATAGGATAAACTGGGCCCAACGGAATTCCTTGTTTGTGGATTGACGGAATCCTGATTAAATCGGATGTAGCAGACAGATGGCCGGACAGACATTGAATCGAAGTTTTTCACAAAAAATGTTAAAAATGTTGGAGTTGCATATAATAATAGGAGTATGCAGCATTAGCAAGCCTATGTGTAAGCAAAACGTCAAGGATCACTTTGCTATATTGAGAAAATACTATGCTAAAGTTTGAAATATTTAAATGGAAATGAGTTTTACAGTTTTAGGGAAAGGTACAAAGTAGGGTTTTGTAAACGAAATTATAAAAAAGGAAATTAAATTGCTAATTTTAAAATTTAAATTAAAAGCCGTGTATACTACACTACACTACACGAGCGCAATGCTGAGCATATTGCCTCCTAGTGTACCGTTACGGTCTTGAATGAAGTGCTCTAACACACTTCAAAGTCCTGATCCAACATCGATTGTTGCGCCAACGATTATTATTATTATTATACTACACCTACTTTAAAGTCTGAAAAAATGGGTCACTTTGTGATTTTTTTGGCGATTTCAGCACAATATGTAATTCTTTTTTGGTACCATAAACACGTCCTTGAAGTATATGAAAAAAGAATTTATTGTTTTTTCAACAACTGGCTTTCCGGATTGTCATAACAGTGGATACCAACTTATTATTACTTACTCACTTACTCACTCAAAAATACCAAAAGGGTAACTATCTAAGGAATCTTCGGACTATGATGACATTTATATTATTTATCCTCTCCATAATTCCTATGTGCTTATAATTGCTGGTCCTTTGAATTACAAATTATTGAGTTGACCTTAAAATATCATGGTCATATTTTCAGTCATTTTTATATAATTTTTGTATATTAATCTGCTTCGTATAACATTCTCAAACATTTAATATACACGTATTATACAATGACAATTGAGAGCACAAATAATTCAAATAATACATAGAAAATAACTTCTGCACTTCATATAAATTTGGATTTTCATTTGACAATGGTAAATACTAACAATTCAATGAATGAAAATATACAACCCATAAATAGTTACTTCCGCAACATCGAATTAAAATGCAATCATATTCGTTCGAATCGAACTGTCTATTTGCAAGAATCAAACCGAGAGTTCCTATTACAGGACAAAGGAGAATTACGAGAATATTCTAACATCATGTTTAATGCATATGAATTGATATGCTAAATCCACTGTGGATTATCAATCATGTATTAAATACGAGACAACATTGTGCAAAGTGGCTGGGGATATGTCTTTTCCGAGTTATTTGTACAATTTTCACGGCAGTATCCTTGCAGTTCCAAACCCAGCAAGATGCAGAAATTGGACACGCTCGCAGCACTGACTCAATTGTATACAATTTGGAAGATCTTAGGCGTAATGCCGTGGTGCAATTACGAAAAGTGCTCGAAAATCTGGATAGGTCTAATCTTTTTCTTCAATATAACCTATGTATTCGGTTTGGTAATGGATATGATATTCTGCGAAAATTTGGAACAATGGCTGCATAGCAGCCCATTCTACTTTGGAAGTCCAGTGAACGCTGCTAAATATTTTATTATTTTTTTCATGCGTGGTGAATTGTGGAAGCTGAAAGATTTGTTTTGTTTGTTAGATGAAAACGTTACTTCAGAGGAGGATAAACGTGTTATGATAAATGGAATAAAGAAGGTGCAGCGGATATTCACGGCTTATCATATTCTCATATGGATTGTTGTATACAGCAGAATATTAGCTTTTATTCAAAGTCGTGGGGAAGTTTTTATATTACCAATGTGGTTTCCATTTGGAGGAGTTGTAGTCCTATCGGTCTATGAATCAATTTTCACACATTTCTTGGGTTTTCAGGATGTCTCTAGCGACATGTATGCACCGTGTTTTTTTATTTTATTGAATGTGCATATGAAAATATTGACCCGGCGTTTGTCTAGAATTACGGGGAACGGATGGAGTCGTCAATACAATTTAGATCTTGAAGCTTGCATTGAAAATCATCTTGTAATATTAAGGTGGGTGCTCTTATGTGTTGTGGCCTAGTTATATAAAAAAGTGTACGTTTTCCATTGCAGAATCTATAGTATTCTTAAGGCAGTTATATCAAAAACTTTCTTCATCCAGATTGTGATAAGCAGCATTTCAATATGTGTTGATATTCTGTCGATAGCAACTTTGAGCTTATCGAGTGGAGAGAAAATGTTTCTGATCACATATTCATGCATGCTTATTATTGAGATACTCCCAATATGTTACTATGGAGATCAGTTTTTAAACTTGAGTCAAACATTTGCGGACACGGCCTATGCAACTGGTTGGGTTGATCAAGATCGAAATTTTCGCATTGCTATCCTTTTCATGATACAAAAATCACAAGACCCAGAGTTCATGCTAGCTGGAGGCTTAATTCAAATATGTCTACCAACATTCTTATTTGTAATTTAAGATTGATATAGCTACAGTTCAGAAATCATTCTGTTTCCCACTTTCAGGTTGTACGGCTTGCTTACTCCTTCTCAACACTACTTTTTAATGTATTATACCATGATATGTAGGGAGTTGATTATTTAATTAAAGTTGTACATAGAATGGAAGTTCCTTCCGTCTACACCTCCTGGCTACTAAAAATAACACCAACGCAATTAAATTTAGTAGTCACTTTAGTATTGTTGAACCTGACGTCAGCAATATTATGGAACTCCTTTTTTACGGTTTCAATTAATGTTTTATTAGTAGTGTTGGTAGCCAAAGGAACATGAATAAAGTTCAATAAGACATGTTATTCTACTTTTGCAAAATATAAAGTCCCTTTTATAGTAGAAGCTCTATGTCGAAAACGCCAGTTGTCAATTTTATTGCGGTACTAATTAAACGTTCATTGAGTAATTGAATGAATAAATAATTCTGGATTGGTAAGAACGAGTTAGCGCCGTGTGCAATAAAATTAAATTGATTTGTCAAAATACAAACAAAACAGATTTTTGTAGTTAGGAAAAAGAAAGAGAAGTTGTCTCGCCAATGCAGAATTTTATCAACAAACTTTATCTATTTTACTTCACCATGATATGGCTTCAATACTTATAATTAGTCTAACAAACGCAAAATAGCGTTAAGTGAAAAACCTGGAATAATTGTATATTCAAACTGTGCAGGATAACTTGTTAAAAAAATTCTATGAGGAAACAGGGCTCATCGTGATCTATTTTTTTCGCTGAAATATTTCGAATATACTGAGCACTACTTGAAAAGTTAACGTAAAATTTTATGAAGATTCGCCCATAAAACTTGATTGATCTGGACAGGTATGGTCTGCTTCACTTGGTTCACTTGAGAAAAATACACCTAAGTTAATAAAACGTGATCACAAAGGCTTGTAGACTTGTTAAAATAGCTTCGCACTGCTTAGCGCAGATCTAGAAAAAAAGAAGAGGTTACAAAACCGGTCAACTTGACGGCAATCTTACGAAATTAATTGGTAGTCTCACTTTACAGATGCACATTTTTCCTTGTCGCTGGAAAGTGGCCAGACTCGCGTTGATCAGTAAGGGTAAAGGAGATCCGGAGCTCCCGTCTGCATACCGACTGCTGTGTATGCTTGACACGGCCGGAAAAGTGCTCGAGAAGCTCATCAGGGGTAGATTCGCTGAAGCGATCCTTACTGCGGGGGACTTATTCGCAAGGCAGTTCGAGTTTAGAACAGGGAAATCTACAGTGGATGCTGTTATGGAGGTCGTAGATGCGGTTAATCGAGCCGAGGCACACAGCCGCCGATCTCGACGGATAGTGCTCCTCATAACGCTTGATGTCATAAATGCGTTCAATTCCGTAAGATGGACAGATATGCTAGGCACACTAGAGAACTCCTTTCACGTGCCAAGCTCTCTCGCGGATATTGAGGGATTATCTGAAAGACCGCTCCCTGCTCTTTGACACGCTAGAGGGCCAGAGGAGGATGGAAATCACATCGGGAGGAGCACAGGGATCCATCCTAGGGCCGGACCTCTGGAGCGCTTCCTACGATAGTCTGCTGAGACTCGATATGTCCGAAGAGTCGCGCCTGGTCGGTTATGCAAACGACGTTGCGGCACTTGTTGCCGGACGCACTGTTGAACAGGCACAAAGCAGACTTAGCATATTGATGCGACGGGTAAGCGAATGGATGACTACTCACGGCTTCAACCTTGCGCTGGAAAAAACCGAAGTAGTCATTCTGACCAGAAGGAAAATCCCGACCCTGCGTCCCATATCGATCGGCGAGTTGACTATAGAGTCAAAACCCACGGTTAAATACCTTGGTTTAATGCTCGACTCGAGGATGGTCCCCGTTCCCCTCCTTGCTAAGGAGCGCAAAGCTATCTACCGCCGTAAGGACGAAAACTTAAGAGAGGTGGTTGCCCGTGAAGAACGTCAACGTACCCTTACCGAGTGGCAACTTTCTTGGCAAAATGAGCCAAGGGGCAGGTGGACTGCACGGCTCATCGACAAATTAGACCCGTGGTTGAACAGAACGCACGGTGAGATTGATTACTTCCTTACCCAACTCCTAAGTGGGCATGGAGGTTTTTAGTTTTACCTGCACAGGATTGGGAAGGCGCGATCTCACACACAATGTGTTCTGCAATGGAGTGGCGGACGATGCTGAACACACCTTTTTATAAAAAAAAGTGAAGCGATGGCGGCTTTACGGTTTCTTACCAGGGCAGAGGCAAATCGTCAGACGCTGCCTCACCTCTGCCCTGGGAGCAGCGTGACCGTAGCGGCTCGCAGATGTTGCGTGCTCCTTTATATAATTCGTAGAACACGACATGACTACGAATTATATTGAGCGCAAGTCCGCCTTATTGACCAGAGCTGGCCAGAGCTGAAATATTCGTTTTCGGAATGATGGGGTCCTAAGTCCGCATCAACTTAATGCAGGACCGGACCAAATGGGAAGCAACTTACTCCCTCTTTCCTGGTCCACGGACCCCTCGCTTAGGGCTTGCACCCAAACTTCTCAAAAAAAGTGAAGCGAGTAAGAGAGTAAGTTGCTTCCCATTTGGTCCGGTCCTGCATTAAGTTGATGCGGACTTAGGACCCCATCATTCCTAAAACGAATATTTCAGCTCTGGCCAGCTCTGGTCAATAAGGCGGATTTGCGCTCAATATAATTCGTAGTCATGTCGTGTTCTACGAATTATATAAAGGAGCACGCAACATCTGCGCCCGCCCTAATAGGCAGAAAAAAACTTCGTGCAACCCCTGTATCTTGGAACACGATACAAGTGAAACTATGTTTTTTAAAACGGTTGACATGATATCCGAAATTGTACTGAACCAATTTGATTGAAATTTTGCACAGAGGTTCTTAATATATTAAAAATTATGACGAGAGATACTACTTTTAAAAAATTCCCTCAACCAAAAAAATTTCCATTTCCACACATATGCTCTACCTTCAGAGAGCTTAGTCGGATCATGGATTGATCTTTTTGTTGTGATAAAATTCCTTTCTTTTTTTAATGTTCTCTGCAAAATAATCATATGAAACCTATCCTATTCCAATATCTGCTCAAATCAACTTACTAATACTATATTACCAGTTTTGTTAAGTTGCCTGGAAATCACTCCTTAAGTTTATCCTACGAGCTCTATACCAGCATAGAGAACAGTATCGCACATAACACTGCCATCTTAAGCCATGCAAAATAAGATAAATAAAGAGAATAATTGACGTTCTCGTGAAATATTAAAATTTCATTCATGAAGAATCTACTTATACCCAGCCTTTTCAAAGTTTTGTGTAAAACAAAATTTTATTAAAATCTAGGCTCCGAAATATCCTCCATATCGATATCTGTTCAAGTAAAGTTAATAATAGTAGTATGTTACTAATAATATACTAATATAATACTGCTTCTGGTTTCCCGACTTATTTCTATCTGTTGCATGTTAACTTCATCACGTTTGCTAATAATATTGAACTCCTAGTGTTGACTGTTATCAATACAGTGCTTTCCAGATCAAATTATTTGTGTTGATAGCTTTTTAAAAAATAGAGAGCAATTGAATTTTTGACTATGCAGGCACGGCACTATTATGCATTCATCGTTCCTCACATAGGGAAATATAAAACCTTTTATACCTGGTTTTCCGGTTTTCCGACTTATTTCATATTCAGCTTGCTGACATTCGGAATTTTTCTTGCAATAATTCCATATTTACCTGTTTCATCAAGTCTTTTTCGCATTGTATGCGTTGATGGAAGTTCATGGTTTTCATTGCGTAGTTGAGCACGAATTTTGTCGGTGTGATTCACGGATGGACTTTTACATCCAAAATAAATTTAATTCTGTTCGCAGCGTATTTTTCTAGCTGTCCTGCCATTTGATGAGTTTTATTCGAAGATGTCGCTGAAATATCCGAACGACTTTCCCGATTGCTGTGCGGTTTATTGGGAAGGCAAACAATGTTTCAGTTTGAATCTCCATGTTTGTACATTCCAATAACAGGTTTCATTTCTTTTAACTATAATTGTCTAAACTATGCCATTTCAAAGATGAAAATCCGATTCTTTTCTCAATATTCATTTCATTATTAAATCCCGGTTGTTTTTTAACATAAATCTTTTAATACAGTCAACAATTCACTAAAAAAGTGACAAATTCATTTAAAATGTGCCAGTTGAGGAAAGAACCAAACAAGTTGGAAAAATTGTATGAATTTTATGTAAAAATATTTAGTTATACGATAATGCAATTTATATATAGCTAATAGTGTATATGTGTTTGAATATACCCGATAGCCGACCCCGCTTGTGAACGGGACAAAGGCTGAAGAAATAGAAGAAGTTTGAATATACCTGATATTAAATTCGATGCTGTACTGAAATAATTGACCTCTTTTGAGTCATTGCATTCTTCTCCTTCATAACCGAGGTCAAAGCCAAACCTACTTTCAAAAGTATTAATCCGCCTTGTATTTCATACCTCTCATGACTCTATTCGGTGAAATAAAAAAATGTCCGCCCTTCTTTTGGGTGTACGCGGAATCATTGCTTATGAGGGTTTCAGACTTCCAACATCTCCACCAAATTTCCTATCAATAGGTAGTGCCGTTTCTGATAAAAGTGCGCGTAACCGATAGACAAAGTTAGGAAAGCAGACAGACAGGTTCGTCCAGGAGACTAGGAGGTATGACAGTCGCCAGAGACCTTTTAGTGTGGCTGTAATACCCCCAGTAACAGCGAACGAAGTACTGAAGGTTTCTTGGGCCTGGGAAACAACAAAGAACCGGGCCGCTATGTTATACCAAATAAAGTCCTTACACGGGCTGTTAAGTCTAGGCCGGGCATATTCGTAGAGTTGTTTGAAGCATGCATGGTGGATGGGCAAAAAGCTAAGCTAAGCCAAAGACTTGTGTTGTTAGTTTGCTGTTAAACTTTCTGGTGAATCATTTTCCTAAAGACCTATATGTCTATTAGAAAGTATGGGGAAAATGCTGAAACGAATAATGTATAACAGATTACTTCAAGCTATAGAGAGTCTCAAAGGCTTATCAGATTGATGAATCTGCTTCGGTGTGGGCACATCAACCGCAGACTTCATCCAACTGGTTACTAGCTTAGCTGAAAATGCAATGCACGGAAAGGGTAGGACTAGCAAGTATTGCACAGTGATTACTCTTGATGTGCAAAAAGCATTCAACTCGGGCAAATGAACCGTCTTTGCCAACGATTGGTGTATCAAGTTACTTGCGTTTGTTGACATCTTTCTAACAGGTAGAAGGCTTTGGTACAACAAAGAAAATGGACCCAGGGAATACAACTCTTCACGAGTGTTCAACAGGGCTCTGTGCTGGAACATCATATAAAACGATGTCCTTGGCATTCTAGTTGCTAGTGAGGCCACAATAGTGGATTACGTCGATGAGAAAACAGAGGCGGTGTTTATCACGAAGTGGCACAAGGAAACGACTGCTCCCATCAAAATGGGGACCCATATCATGATTTCAAAACCAGCAATTAAATACTTTGGAGCGATGATATGAGATTGAAATTCAAACACTATTTACAATATGCTTGAATTAAGGTGTCCAATGTTATTATGGCCCTAGCGATACACCCGTAGGGAGACCCAGTTTGAGCAAGTACACTGCATACCATACCAGTCGGAAAGATGCCGATCGTTATTTTGGCCGACGAGATAAAATATGATATCACTCAGTTTCTCACGGTCGTGATGGGTGCCGTAAACATCTGTATAAGGTTAAGTTGAATAGTTCACCTAACTATTTCAAATGCGAGGGTATTCCGGAGAACGGAGCGGAGCATGTCGTCTTGCATTGTCGTAGATTCGCAGAAAAAGCAAGGCTCTAGAGGAGACATTGGGAAAAACGGTAACACCGGAAAGTTTAATTACGGAAATGCTTGATGCGAGGGGAATTGGAACGCAGTTAATTATATGGTGCGACGGATTCAGTGTCGATTGAGAGAAGCAGGTGGGGGGAGTTCCGCGGAGCAGGAGTTAGGGGGTGTTTTTAGTAGGTAAAAATTCCACACGTTGGAATATCCATATCTACTAGTGTCTTTTGAAGATTTCAACCTCCAAATGTTCCTCTCAGGAATTTAAGCATAATTTATAAAAATATAATTGGTTCCATGTTTTCCACCGCTTATGCATTAATGAATTTGTAATTGGTGCTTCCATGACTTATTTCCTGCGCAATTTATAAGTGGAGTCGTGGTATTTGGATTGATGACAAATTTCTTCCTTTTCATCTGTGAATTCATCATCAGGTTCTGCACAACTTTTGATAGCTGAAGCGTCCAGTTTCCGGTTTCCATACTTGTTTATTATTGACTCGAATTGCGAATCTGACCTGAAGGTGAATCAAAAATTCATATTTCTTCGAATGCAGCTCCCTTAGAAGAAGGAGAAAGGGGAATTACATTCTAATATCTATCCATCAATTTAATAGCCAATTTACTGTGAGTCATTATCCACGCATTGCGGACAAGGAAACATTCTGCAAAGTAGACAAGGGTCTGTCCCCTTCGAGTCATTTCCACATCTTGTGTAGCAGTATCCTTGTAACTCCCACGCTAGCATGATGCAGAAACTGGACACACTCACAGGTTTGAAACAAATGTACACAAATTGGAAAATTTTGTGTGTAATGCCATGGTGCAATTACAAAAAGTACTCGAAAATTTGGTTAGGGCTAATATTTTTCTTTAATATAGCCTTTATATTCGGGTTGGTAGTGGATATGGTATTATGTGAAAGTTTGAAACAAGGATTGTATAACAGTCCCTTCTACTTTGGATGCCCGGTGAACGCGACGAAATATTTTATTATTTTTTTCATGCGTCATGAACTATGGAAACTAAAGGACTTGTTCAGTCTCCTAGATAAAAATATTACTTCTGAGGAGGACCAAAGGCTAATGAGAAATGGAATAAGGAAGGTGCAATGGATATTCATGACTTATAATATTCTTATGTGGTTCGTTGGGTACAGCAGAATATTAACTTTATTGCAAACTCGTGGGAAAGTTCTCATATTTCCAATGTGGTTTCCTTTTGGAGGAGTGATAGGCGTATCGGTTTTTGAGTCAATTGTCGCAAATTTTTTGTGGTTACAGGATGTTTCCAATGACATGTATGCGCCATGTTTTTTTATTTTGTTGAATGTCCATATGAAAATATTGATTCGACACCTGTCGAATATTGCGGAAGACCAGAAAAGTCAGGGTTGTTATTCGGATCTTACTGCCTGCATTGAAAGTCACATTTTAATTCTAAGGTGGGTGTATTTATGTAACTGTCCAGTTGTATAGAGTCTTTTCAATTCCAGAATCTACGGCGGGCTTAAATCGATTATATCAAAAACATTCTTCATTCAAATTGTGATAAGCAGCATTTCAATATGTGTTAATATTCTGTCGATAGCAACTTTCAACTTATCGAGTGGAGAGAAAGTGTTTTTGATCACTTATTCATGCACGCTTATTATGAAGACACTACCAATATGTTACTATGGAGATCAATTTTTGGATTTGACTCAAATATTTGCGGACACGGCCTATGCAACCGATTGGGTTAACCAGAATCGAAACTTTCGTATTGCTATCCTTTTCATGATACAAAAATCACAGAACCCGGAGTTCATATTTGCTGGAGGCATAGTTCCAATATGTCTACCGACATTCCTTTTTGTAACCTGAAATTTATTTAACTGTAGATCAGAAGTGATTGTCTCTCGCTTTCAGGTTGTTCGGCTTGCTTACTCGTTTTCAGCATTACTTTTCAACGTATTGTACCAGGACGTCTAGATGACATTTACCTATCTCACCTTTAGCTTGAATTCAACAAAAATTAGGAAATTTCCCTTCCTCTATGACCTTTTATTGAAAATATCATCAACTTTCTTAAATCGTTGACAATTTAGTATTGTTTAATTGCATTTTGTCTGTTATATAATAAAAGAGAATTTTATATCAAATAAAGGCTTTTGAAAGAATTGAAATATAATTCGTTGATGAGCGTGCATGTGTTAATTACGTCACTAATTACTTCTTGAGTGTGAAAATGTTAACTTACCCACAGTTAAATATAATGGTTCGCAATCGGTAAAAGAATTAGTTTGGATCTGATAGCGGACATAAAAATGGTGTTAGAGCTAATGATGATAATGATGACAGTTCTGTTTTAAAAAAGTTAAACAACACATACTCCTACAATTCCCAGCTCCGAGAGATATTTTTCTGGTATGTTATTCTTCAAAACTTTGTTAACATTATTACATTCATCCTGTTTTTTCCGACTTTGATTAATATGTTTTATAATTGGAGTATTAACAATTCACAATGAAGATGAGTTTCTTATTATTTTACTTCTGGAAAATCTAAAGTCCCTTTCATCTTTTTTGTCCAGAATTAGCACCATCACTAATAGCGTAATAACGGAAGACCGGTTTGGGATTACCTCTGTCGAAAGTTGCGGACACCCCGGTCTCACGCCAGTCTTCCAAACGCTCCACAGAGTTGGGCCTGCATCGTCTCTTACCAAAGATATTGCCCTCATATACCTTCCGGGCAAGGCCTTCATCGTCCATTCGGACCAAATGATCTGCCTAATTTCATTTATAATTTTACGATCAGAATGTCGCTCATTTCATTTTCATCATGCAGACGTCGGAATAGTCCATTCTTATATTGAACAAAAGATTTCCCTCGAACGAAACTAAGGACTTGCAATTTTGTTCACTTATTTAATTCTAGTTTTCGAAGAATAGATGAAGAGTGGCAAAATGGCGATTTTCTACAATAAGAGTTTTGGTGGAAGGAGAGACATTTTGAAGGCTATGAATAACAACAATTTGGCCGAAAGCTCGTTCGTTCCTACCCATGATATCCATATCATCAGGATAGACCAACAATTGGATAGAGTTAATGAGGATGGTACCCCGCATCCTTACTTGTGAATCTCAGTTTATTTTTCCAATACCAAGTTAAACACCGGAACACCGGAAGCTTGACGCTTCAGGTATAAAAGGTTTTGTGTTTCCCTATTTGAGGAGCATAACGTAGTTCTCCATTGGCTTATAGCATTGACCTGAGATATTGAAATCGCTGTTCTGGGCAGGTTACTGCCATTATCAGAACTGAGCGATTTAAATATCTCGAAGGGCAGGTTACTGCCATTGCCAGAACTCAGAATATTTAAATATCTCGAGTCAATGCTATCAGCCAATGGAGAACCGCGTAATGAAATTGTTTCACGCATGAACGCAACCTGGATGAAGTGACATTCCCCAACTGGTGCTCTTTGTGATCGACGTATCAGCGCACGTCCCAAATCTAAAGTTTACTGCAATGTCGTCCGTCTGTCGCTCTCTATAGTTCTGAGTGTTGGCCGACTATAAAGGACAATGAACGGCGTCTTCCGGCAATGGAGACGAAGATGGTGCATTGCACTGGTGGCGTAACACGTTTTGATCACGTCTGAAATGAGAATATCCGCGATCGATATGGGTTTGCACCGATATGCTGCACTTGTCTCTCCCTTTATGAGAGAAAAAAACACCGATCGTCTGGTTTTGATTCGCCGCCACACACTTTCAGCGTTATTCAGATGAACTGTGGTATTTCAGTTTAGCGACTGCGAGACATTCTACTCATTTTTTTCCTTGAAGCTGTAAAACCTGGCTCGAAACTGGAGGTGGCGGTGTTCGATTAAAATCTGGTTACCTTCCTTTATAGAACAAACTCCTCCTCAAAATGCCCTTCATCTGGATATCTGTTCAAATTAAGTTAATAATAGTATATTACCATTTTTCAGAAATCGGGCGATTTTTACATAAAAATACTTAAAATTGTTCATACCTAGAATGCTGAGTTTCTGGTTTTCGACTTGCTTATTACATATTCATTCGAATCGTGAATAAAAGTCAACATGAAGGTGAATAATAAATCGAATTAAATTGCTGTAAATTCATATTTGCTTGAATGTATCTGAATTATTTCAAAGAATAGAGCTCCTATTACGTGTAGGTAAATTACACTTTAATATCTGTGTATCTATTCAATTGCCAATACGGATCATTAATCATGTATTCAGGGCAAAACAATATTCTGCAAGTTAGACAGAGATTTGTCCCTTTCAATTTGTTTCCCAATTTTGTATGCCAGTGTCCCTGCAGCTCCTACGCTAGCAAGATGCAGAAACTGGACACGTCCGCAGCTTTGAAACAATTGCATATTTATTGGAAAATCTTGTGTATAATGCCATGGTGCAATTACAAAAAGTACTCGTCGATTTGGTTAAGCCTAATATTTTTCTTCAACATAACCTATACATTGGGAATGATAGTGGATGTCGTCTTATGCGAGAGTTTGGAAGAAGGACTGTATAATAGCCCATTGTAGTTTGGAATCCCGGTAACTCAGCGAAATACTTTATTGTCTTTTTCATGCGTTATGAAGTGTGGAAATTGAAGGACTTCTTCTGTCGCTTAGATAAGAGAGGACAATCAAAGGTTAATGAGCAGTGGAATAAAGAAGGTGCAATGGATATTCACGACTTATAATATTCTTATATGGCTCCTTGCATACAGCAGAATTTCCAATGTGGTTTCTATTTGGAGGAATTGTAGGCGTATCAATCTTCCAATCAATTTTCGCAAATGTTTTGTGGTTCCAAGAAGTTTTTAGCGACATGTATGCACCGTGCCTTTTCATTTTACTGAACGTACATACGAAAATATTAATTCAGCGCCTGTCGAAAATTTCGAGAATGAGGAAAGTCGTCAGTGTAATTTGCATCTTGCAGCTTGTGTTAAAACTCATATTATAATTCTAAGGTGGGTGCATTTATCTGTGGTTGCCTATTTATGTAGAAAGTTAATCTTTCGCGTTCATGCTGCTCACCTGCTGTAGGTTTATAACTTGCACAGCACTAGGTGCGATGATAATGAAACTGAAGCACAATCTCTTTGAAACCTGAAACTGTGCGGGTACCCTCTATTCCATAAAAGGAGGGAACAGGAGTTAGACATTAGCCGCGGAGAGCGAACATAAAAGTGGTGTCACAGGAGGGGATGATAGTTGCAAATAGTTAAACAGTATATACTGCTTCAATTCGCAATCTCGACATCTAATGTTTTTCAAAATTTTGTTGTTACAATTTCGTGGTTTTTTTTCTCAGTCATGATTAACTATATTTTCTAATTGGAATATTAATAAACCATAATACAATAAAGATGACGTGTTTGCTATTATTTTACTTTTATTAAATTTAACGCCCTTTCTATCTTTCGTCCAAGGCCGGTCTCAGTTAAATGTTCCAGACCCGTCGAAGCCTACAATAATTGCCCACCCCCTAAAGATTCTACTAAGGATATTTTTATCGAATGCGACTAAAGTATATAGACTGACTGCCATCATCTATGCTTTTGTACAGTGAAGGTTTCGACCTCATGCCAACAATCATGCGCTGATTTCTTCTTCATGTTTCGTTTATAACTTTCGGCACCAGCTAGGTGAATCGTTTAACTTGTCAGTTGTGATGCTACCAGCATACATTTTTTCTTGCTCTGTTCAATCTAGTCATTCAGGAGACAGATAATGCTAGTCGTCTGGTACTGATTAAATTTCCCACATTTTCAACACTAATTGATTGACTGCTTAATGAAGTTTATTAGCTCTACTAATATATCGTCAGATAGAGCCGGCATGTGGGTTACCTAATCCGTATAGGTGAACATGATACAACCGGAAAAGTCTATAAGGGGAATATCTATGGTAGAAAAAGAAGCCATGGTAAATTCTGTCTGATGGAATGATGGCGCAGCCCAGGATGGTGGATCTCGGCGTAAAACGGGGAGATCTGGAGTTCCTTACCAAAGCAGGACTAGACCGGATATCGGTTATTGCGCTGTTGATAAATGTGCAAAGTCATAAGAGCCTGTGCTACTCAGTTGTGCAGTTAGTACGTTATTACGCTGTTGCATTTGGACAACCAACTCTCTGGAAGATGCCCTCAAAGGAAGCAGATGCTTACAAATCCGTTATTAAAATAGATTTACTGTCTGTCTGTCTATCTGTCACATGCACTCCTCTCAGAAACGGCGGTATCGATTGACATGAAATTCGTTTGGAACATGGAAACTGTGAACCCCCACGCATACGGTGAATCATATTGCTGCATGTTGCACTTAAGGGGTCCCAATATACGTAAAAGAGTGGAACAGTTTGTTCCCCGATATAGTCATGTGGGGCATCAAATGGAAAGTCTCGGCTAGTACTTTTCGAAGCATTGGTTGCAAAGGGGAGGAGTGCGGGGTCCAAAAGAAATCAAATATTTCAAAGACCTGCTCTAAGTAACTATCCAGACCACAACACACTCTCCGTTATATTATATTTCTATATTTTGAAAATATATTGCACATCTCTTTAAGTTTGAAGTTCGAACTTCTTCCTTTTGCATCAAATAACTACTCGCTAAGAGACAAAATGTCGGTAGCACCTCGAATTAAATATCGGGTATATTTAAGGTTTATACACTACGGGCTATATATAAGTGAATCCATAGTGTCGCCAAATATTCTTTTATAAAAAAAAACAACAGAACCTTTCATATCTGAAGCGTCGAATGGCTACCCGCAAGGAGGTGTACTATCGCCGCTTTTGTGAAGTATGCGAATTGCACGCTCAAACTTATGCTATGCTATGAACTATGTGTAAAAATATACAACGCGATGTTGATTTAATTGAAAGTTGGTGCCTCAGGCATGGGCTTTCAGTAACTCGAAATAAAACCACAATGGTATTATTTACAAAGAGGAGGTAACTGAATTGAATGGTCTTTTCCTTCCAGAGATGTGGGGTATAACATTGCAACTCTTTGAAGAAATGCAGTTATTTTAGGGGAGAGGCTTCTATGAAACAAACATGTTGATGTAAATATGAAACGAGCTCTCACAGCCTATGAGCAGTGTAGGCGTACTTTTGCTTCAATGTGCGAAACTTAGGCCTCATGTAGTAATGTTGCTACCATTAGGCCGATGTTCGCTTGTGCATCCGTGGTGTGGTGGGTTAAAGTGAAACAAAAGAGTTTTCACCGTAAACTAGCCACACTGCAAAGAACTGTGTCTGTGTATCAGCGGTGCCATGAGCACGACATCTGGTGCAACTTTAAATGCATTACTCAATTTGCAGCCCTTGTATTTATTTAGTCAGAGCACTGTAATGGGAGCAGCACATAGACTAATTCGATTAATTCTATGGGGAGACAATAGAGTTATTGGGAAAACTGAATCTATACATCTGCAACAAGTTTTCAGGTTGAAGTGTATGAGAGCATTGGCTTATGCCGCTATTAAAGCCTGTTAAGAAGTTTCCCATAATGGCAGGCGGCAGAGCCTTAATGCTGTTAGATAGATAATTCTGTCAGAACCAACCAAACATACTACAAATTTGATCCTGTCGAAAAGCAGAAATACTTGCTGTAATATTGTGGGCTGACTGGCTATAATTCACTAGCTTCACTATGCTCAGAATAGAGATTCTTCAAGTTGATCTTGAAACGAGGAAACGGATTCCGTGGAACATTTTCTATGTGATTGACATCAGATTTTTGGTGTTGATATGCTCCAGCCGTAGCGAGTAGCATCACATCCACTAACGGAAATTCTGCGATACATAAACGAATTCGGAATATTCCGTTAGACGAGGGAATCGAGTGAGCACTCAGAGGTTCACTACCCCACTTCATACACACACACACCTGTAGATCTTTTGTAGCTTGCCTCTCTGGGTTGCACGATGTTTTTTTCAATCAGTGGTTGTTGTATCAATATTCCGCTGATTTCAGTTTGTTGGAACCTTAATCTATTCTGTCTATCGGTCTTACCGATTAGGTTTCTCTTTTTATCACAACGGGGGATGCAACGTAACGTAGCACCCTATTTACCATGGTATGATGCGGCTGTTCCCTATATTTATCGACTTTGCAGATTCTCCCAGGCTTTTCTCTAAAGTGAGTTTTCAGCTCTTCGACGTTGCCGATAATCTTCTATGTGTACCCGGGTTCTCTAAGAATGTTGGATGGCTCATCACATACTATTTTTACGTTAGTAAGCTAACATAAAGTTTGCTCTATTTGTGATTACAGTATACAATGGACGTTTATATAATGCTTGTTTTGCAACTTTTCGTCCTGTAGTAATCATGATGTGGCATATGGTGGTGTTTAGTTTCTTGATGTCCTTAAGCCGGACTGGATTTTAAACAAGATAACGATCCGAGTCAATGTTTGTCCTTCTATATGTTTTTACATTCTTTAGGTTTGAGAGGTGGTTGCGTTTAATTAACCCATAGTGAAGCTGGTTGAACATCGCTAGATCAACTCCACCCTGACCGAGCTTACAATAATAAATAATAATAATAATCGTTGACGCAACAATCCATATTGGATCAGGGCCTTGAAGTGTGTTAGAGGACTTCATTCAAGACCGTAACGGTACACTACAGTACACTGTAGGAGGCAATGTGGTCAGCATTACGCCTGCCCGAGATTATTACCCTGATTTGACTCAGGTACTCATTCACAGCTGAGTCGACTGGTATCCGACGTGAAGTCACGATATAAATCCCGCTGCCACCAGCGAGATTTGAACCGCAGCCTTCCGCATGACAACCCAATGCTCTACCCACTGAGCTATCCGGATACACCGAGCTTATGATCGAGAAAACGAATAAATCCGAAAAAGTAAAAGTATTTGGTTCAAAGTAATCTCGTTTGGAGATATCCAGGTTACCTTATGTTCTATAATGAAAATAAAAAAATACTTCCAAAAACAATTTCTCTCTATGTTCCTTATTAGGTAGTTTGGAATCTAGGAATTCCATCAGTTATCTGATGCACACTATAGGCGCCAATGTATCCCCTGCAAATAGAGTCCTTCCTCATACTACTACTAAACTTCTCGTATACAAATTTGAACATAATTGATGTTTGCAGGTTATTGTGTTGGCCAGTGCTTTTCCTCTCCTCTATCAATCTGAACCATCCTTGTCATCAATGGTTGACTATCTCGTAGGGACATAAACCTTAATGAGGCAAACATGTCACTGAATTTGCGTTCCTCGCCAATTACATGTGGTTGAATGTAGAAGAGCTGATAAAGAGCGTCACCAGACACCTGCCACGGACACAATACAGGTGTGAACCTACTCGTTAGATTACAAATTATGATACAAATGGAAGATTATTAAACATCGCGCTTAACTAAAATAAAGACCCAGATGTGTAGAGCTCATTTATAACTTTTAAACCACTAACAACAGCCTTCCGTGTCCGGATGGCTCAAGTGGTTAGAGAGCTGGACTATCGTACGGAAGGTCGCGGTTCAAATCTCACTGGTGGCAGTGGGATTTGTATGGTGATTTGACATCGGATACCAGTAGACTCAGCTGTGAATGAGTACCTGACTCAAATCAGGGTAATAATCTCGGGCGAGCGCATTGTTGACCACATTGCCTCCTACAGTGTACCGTTACGGTCTTGAATGAAGTTCTCTAACACACTTCAAGGCCCTAATCCAATTGGATTGTTGCGCCAACGATTATTATTATTATTATTAACAACAGGCTTTATTTCTTCAGGTTTATTTTTTTGGCTGACTAAGAAACATGTTCCGAACTCCTTGAACTCTGGATGACAATTGAAATATACGATGACTCCACTCTTCTCCAAAACACCAATCTCCATTCATTAAATTTCGCATTGGCTTGAACCTGAGTATTCTAAACCGTATTTTCTCCAACCTAGGGTCGAAAAGAGCAACCGATAGAAGCTATGCTGAGGTGAGTGCCAGAGGGTAAAATTGTGAACTCTTAGCCGCGTTCGTGTGGGGAATCCTCCAAAGTATTTTTGGTTTCATAAAGGAAGATAGACGATTTCATAGCTGATGTGGCTGAAATCCGGCTCAATAGGCTGGGCGGGTCACTTAATCCGTATGGGTGAAGATAACCCAGATCGTAAAGTCTATAAGAGCAGTACCTGTGGTAGAAAAAGAAGACGAAGCAGACCCTGTCTCAGCTGGAGCGACGGTATAGTCCAGATAGCTTTTGGGATATCAAATTGGAAGACCGACGCGTAAAACGGGGATATCAGGAATTCCTTATTAAGACAGGACTAGACCGAATGCTGGTTGTTGCGCCGTTGGTGACGATGATGAATCTGCAAGGCATTAAGAGTCGGAGCTATTTAGTTTTGCAGTAAATACGTCATTGCACTGATGTATTTGAACGACCGTCCCAACGCTGAGGAGTGCGAAATTTTAAGGACCGACATCAGATGATTACAGTGCTTATCTATAGCTGCTATAGCAGGGATAATAGTTTTTGCATCTTTAAGTATAGTCCGGCTTTAGGTCGTTTTCAGCGCTTTATGTAAATTTTGCGGTACTAATCCTATCGATGTAATCACAACTGGGGGTACTTAAATCTTTTGTAACCTCCATGTCTGCCATGTGTTTTTCAAGAGTATTGCGGCCTATCGGCACCGCTACGTCGATTATGAAGCACGCTTGATGTTCGTTAAGAAGCAGGCCTATTATGACAGCGTTGTCTGGGATAATACAGTGGATACAGACTTGTTTTATCCAATCATTCTCCAACATTCTTTGCGGAGTATATTTGTAATACGTATAGTGGTTTGGTTGGTCACCTAGTCATACTTCAACGTAAGGGTTTAATGGAGAATCTTGTAGACGGAGCTATGACAGCTGGTGTATTCGGTACTATTCAGCATCCTGCATGCGCTGAAATCTTCTTTTCAAAATTGATAATCTCCACCTGGAGTTGCTAAATGAGGAGTCGTGAAGAATGTACCATATATAATTATTTGTTGTGAGCGAGGCATTCTGAATTGAAGTAAGGAATGTCTCTATCTCGTAAAATAGTACACCGTTAAGCAGCCATTTGTTGGAGGTTTCCATGCTAATAGAAGGGTAAACAAAATCGCTTCGGGCTTAGGTAGTTGCCCTGGTAGATTCCACGCCTGACTGATATCTTCCATGTTGTTTGCGAGAATATCAATAGCATGTCTTCAGGGCAAGCACTACATGCTGGTTAATTTTGTACAACCGGAACATTTGTAGTAGCCACAAAGGTGATATGGAGTTAAAGGCTGAGTTGTAATTGTATAGGCTGTCGACGTGTTTACTTTGTGGTGGACAACCTGCCTCACACTGACTCGGTTATAAGCTGTTCGTTACAGCCTCTAGAATCCTTTGCACAAACTTTTTGCTCCTAATCTATCAATTTATGAGCATCAAGATATTTGGAGATATGCGCGCAGAGAACTGAAATAAGAACCGTGTAAATGCTGGGAAGACAAGTAATTGATCGACATTTTCAAGGGTAAGACATACCGTATTGCTTGAGGATCAGAAAAGTTATTAACCCCCCGACAAAAGTTTGGGTAAGCGAACATCTGATTAACAAGATTTGCCAATCTGTGAGTGCTTTTGACACATTTTAACATAGTTAGAATTTATGAATTTTATAAGCTCCTGGCACCTTCCACTTACCTACCTTTGCAATGGTTTCTTCAATATCATTTCAGAAACACCAAATATAGTCAAGGTGGAAGTTGGTGATTATGAAGACGAATAACCGTGACAATAGCAACGTACATTAACCTATAAACTTTTATCGCTAGCAAAGCAACCAACCAAAATTCTGCCACCGCAAATAATAATATAATTTATTGTCCACGAGTAATGGGTAAGCAGTCAATCCTGCATCAAACCATTAATGTTGCAATGCCTCATGGTTACCCCCAAAGGTATGAAGGGCATTCGAGGGGAGTCATTAAAATACAGTAGGGGGTCACTGCAATTCATCATGCTGAGATTTGGCCGTATTCGCTTCCAAGCAGAAGAGAAATCATTGCGGTCATCACTCAAGCGGAGTAAAGCCGCTGGGATTCACGGTTCCCCCCCCCCCCCCCCCCGTTTTTTAACGCTGCACCTAAAGTTACTGCAGATCTGCTACTTCCACTCTTAGGGAAATCTTGGGAATCCGAGGCCTTTCTCAGAGAGTGGGAGAAGGGGATATCGTTAAGATTCCAAACAAAGACATCCGTTTTGAGTGTGACAATTGGAGGGATATCTGCGCGTTCCCTGCTGTCGCAAAGATAATAGTTACAATAATCCTGAAGCGCATTAAAGAACATCTCGAAAGCTCGGTCGACAGAAAGCAGGCTGGTTTCGATTCCGGATCCACGTCAACACCGTACCGATCATTTTGAATAGTGCGCTCTACGCAGTAAGGGCATTCTGCAGAAACTAATAGGTACTATCAGAGCGAAATATGATAGCGCACGTGCTGCATCGAAGTAAAATCTCAGAGGATTTTGAGATCGAAAGCGGAGGCTGCGAAGCTGGCATCCGTTATTTATGCAGATATCGGAATTTGATGTATTTTTAAGCCTAGATTTTGTATTAATGCGCATTGTGATTTTCTTGGAAATTTTTCGGCTGGATAGTTCATGAGAACGAGAGAAAGGCGTTCTATCCATAATCATCCTTAAGTGGATCTCCAGAAAGCGCTCTATGATATTCAACACGAAAGAGGCAAGGCTGATTGACCGAAAGTGCTTCGCGGACTCATGGCCGCGCCTGCCCTTGGTATGAAAACTACGCGTGTGCGTTTCCAAGACTATGAATATCCTCCTCGCTGGCGGGGCAGTGGGTCTGAACGAGCAGCTCCAAGGTTTCAAGGTTTGTATTAATAATAAAACCAATGAATGATTCACCTCTTTCGATGATTCCCGGGCTGCCCCAACAGCCTATCAACAGGTTGGCCTTCTTTGCTATGGACGTCATATGTTGCAGTTCTTCTGGCGAAGCAGATTGTTCGTAAGCCATGTAAGCCGCGGAAAGTGTGCGGACTTTTCCTCCCGGGGATATATGATCTAGGTCTATCCTGATCAGCGTCTCTTGTGCTGTGGAAAAAATTATAATATTTGCTCTGATACTCTACTCTGATAATTCGGTCGCCTCCGATCTAGAGCTTTTGCATTAGTGTGAAGACCAGCAGATTAGCTGATTAGCGAGTGTTGTAGATTTACTTGCACTACCCTCAGCGTGATTTGCTTGCGTGGGGGGTTCGCCAGTCTCCATCATACTGTCGATCTACATCTAGTCCAACATCCCGTTGGCGACGTGAATTGAATGGTTCGCGGAACTGACCACTTTCACTTTTGCGTTTTATAGTCTACCTGTTACAGTGCCTCCAGGCACTCTCCATTTATATGGAGCAGGCTATTCGACTGGGGTTCCTTCACCATGATAACACTTGATCGTCCATAGGATTTTGAAGGCCTAGGGATTGGACTTGCCCTTATCCATGCGGACCTTCGGTAACTAGATGCAAGCGACCGGTCTCCTAGGAATCTCATTGTAGATGATGACTTTGAACTTTACGCCCTGCCAAGCGTCGCTGATCTTAGCGACGCACGATCCGGGAAAAGATCCTTGGAGAATTGGTCCTCGCATGCTATAATGTGAAACGCATTATAGCCAGTGGACAAGAATCGAAACGGGAGATGAATCTCTTATGTTCGCCTTTGTCGTCCAGGAGAGCTCGATTTCTCTCTGGTCTACACCTCCGGCGCTAGTTTGCCGCCAGTGGAATTGCCATCCGAGGCTGATAGGTTACTTGGCGTCCGAGCCCTTGCACATTCTAGTCCGCTTGTGTTGTTGTTCGACCTCGTCTTGAAATCGATTGCGTTTGAACGCGGCGGGCTTTGACTTCTGCTCATCTGCCAGGCTTTTGCTGTTATATTCTTCAACAATCGCTTGGTATCACACGAGGTTCAGGTCTTCTGATACTACCTCTTCAGCAGGACTTTAGCGGACCTCCGCTTCTTAGTCGTATTACGGTGAGCAATATTATTGTCTTGTGCCCTTGCTTTCGAGGGGACCTCCGACGTTGACGGTTTCGGGGTAGGAGTGTTATAGCTGGTACTCGCTACACTCAGCTCGACGGCAATGAATTCTCAGCTGGGAATTGAGCCCAAGTTTTAGTCCCACAAGTAATCCGGGAAGAATATCTACCCTGGCGGTTGGTCTGACCAACAGGGTAAGGGTCTTATTCGAAACTGAAGGTGCTCAGAGTTCGCATAATAAAAACCAAGGTCCTTGGGTTGGGGTGCTGTTAGTACCTTCTCCAGTGCAGGAAAGGCGATCCCCGGGCTGTTGCTTCGGCTCATTCACCCGCCAGAATCGCTTGCCCCCCAGACCTAACTTGAAGAATAATCAGACCAGGTCACCTCGTGAGTCAAGAGACGTAAGCAATCTTTTAGTCATTCATCCTCGATGAAAAGTGTTTTTTCCGTAAGAGGTTTCAGCTACCGTCCATTAACTGTATTTAACTGAACGCATCGGAAGTTCAAGATATTTTCCATATTATTTTTGGAAGTTCCTTAAAGAAATTCGAGTTTTCCTCTCGTTAGCCCTCTTTTTGAATAAACGAGAGACGGCGGCGTAAGTTCTGCCTTTAACATCTCTTTGTTAGCGCTTTTCAACGATCGAACAAATCATTGGCATTGGGGGATCTCACTTGATTAATATTTTTCCAAAATAATGGGAATTATTTTTGTCATTATCTAACATATATTGAAGATATATTATGCAGAATAAACAAAAAAAAATTATTTGCAAATACTTCGAATACCTTTAGAATTATCCATTTCAGTCAGACACAGAATATCAAGAAAAGTCTCCTGTGTTATTTATTATGGTATCGAAAGCAACATAAATAGATTCGTTAGCCCATTGTGGATCATTACTCGTGTATCTAGGACAACAAAACATTCCGTAAAATGAATAGGTATTTGCCTTTTTCGATTTGTATTCATACTTTGCGCGACAGTATCCTCGCAACTCCAAAGGTAGTAAGATGCAGAAATTGGACACACTTGCAGGACTGAAACAAGTGTACGTAGTTTGGAAGATCTTGTGTGTGATGCCGTGGTGCAATTACAAAAAGTGCTCCAAAATTTGGCTAAGCCTAATATTTTTCTTCAATATAACCTATACATTGGGGCTGCTAGTGGATGTCATCTTATGTGAGAGTTTGGAGCAAGGATTGTATAACAGCCCATTCTACTTTGGATGCCCGGTGGACTCTGCGAAATACTTCATTATCTATTTCATGCGTCATGAGCTGTGGAAACTAAAGGATTTGTTCAGTCTGCTAGACGAGCATATCACTTTGGAGGAGGATAAAGCGTTAATGAGAAGTGCAATAAAGAAGGTGCAATGGATAATCACGGCTTATCAAATTCTCATATGGCTTCTTGTGTACAGCAGGATAATTGCTTTTTTGCAAACTCGTGGGGAAATTTTCATAATTCCAGTGGAGTTTCCATTCGGAGGGATCATAAATGTATCTGTCTTTAAACTAATTGTCGTACATTTTTTGGGATTTCAGAATGTTACTAGCGACATATATGCTCCTTGCTTTTTCATTTTGTTGAATGGGCATATGAAAATATTAACCCGTCGTCTATCCAAAATTTCGGGAAAGAAGAAAAGCCATCAGTTTAACTTGGATCTTAAAGCTTGTATTGAAAATCATGTTATAATTCTCAGGTGGATTTATCTATTACAGGCGAACTAGAAAGTAAATCTTTTCCATTTCAGAATTTACAACACTCTTAAGGCGGTTATATCAAAAACATTCTTCATACAAATTGTGATAAGTAGCGTCTCAATATGTGTTGATATTCTGTCGATAGCAACTATGAGCTTAACGAATGGGGAGACAGTGTTTTTGATTACATATTCATGTATACTTTTTACTGAGATACTACCGATATGTTACTATGCAGATCAGTTTTTAAGTTTGAGCGAAGCGTTTGCAGACACGGCCTATGCAACTGGTTGGGTTGACCAAGATCGGAACTTTCGCATTGCTATACTCTTCATGATACAAAAATCACAGAACCCGGAATTCATTCTTGCCGGAGGCATAGTTCAAATATGTCTACCGACATTCTTATTTGTAATCTGAAATGGATATAACTACGGTTCAGGAATCATCGTCTTCTCCACTTTTCAGGTTGTACGGCTTGCTTACTCGACTTCAGCTATTCTTGTCAACGTATTGTATCAAGATATATAAAGAGTGCTATCTCACCTTGAATTTGGACAGAAACAAACACAACACTATCTAGGATCAAGATTCCTTGCACCTAGAGTTCTTAGAAACTGAAAAAATAACACCAATTTAAGTATATGTGCATAGTGGACTGTACTCTATAATTGCTTCTCTAAATAAAAGGTTATTTCGTCAAATAAAAGGTGTTTAATAGATTTAATTTTTGATGGCCGTGTCAGCAACTGCCTCAGTGTTTTCTGTTAGGTTGCCCACCCAATTGTTCACAATCGCGTAAAGAATTAGGTACTGTTGAACTTGACGTTGGTCTTTTTTGTCTTATCTACCTCAAACTATAGCTAGTGATCATTCCCTTTTAAAATGGGCTTCCATTTTTGAGGTTTTGCGTAAAATATAACCTTATTATAATCGGTTTACTGTTTGTCTATCTGTCACACCTATTTTTTCAGAAACGGTTACTCCTATTGATACGAAATTTGGTGAAAAGGTGGGAACTGTGAATTTCGTTGCAGTAACATAGCTGCACGTTGATTTTAATGGGGGTCCCCACACATGCAAAAAGGAGTGCAACATTTTTTTCACCTAATATAGTCCTGTGGGGTATCAGATAAAAGGATTAGTACTTTCCGAAGCTGATATTCGTTTTGACATTGGTTGGAAACAAGAGGAGTGCGGAGGTTCGGAAAGAGTCAACTATTTCAAGGACTCCTTCTCTCTTCCTTCTCAGAAACTACTCAGGCTCAAAAAATCGAAAAAAAAAAATTAGTGGTCTATGCACATGGTATCTAGGCAAAATACTCTCCATACCAATATCTGTTTTAATAGAGTCAATAATGATATATTGCTATATTTATTATTAGTATATTTTTATGAAATTGACTAGAAACCCACCTTAACTTTATCCTAGAATCGCACTATTAGTAACAAATTTATTGCAATCTAAGACTTTAGATGTCAGAATCACACTAGAGTGAACAGTCTGACAAGCTAAGTGCATAAACATTACGCTCTAAGTACAAATGGAATAAATGCCCACTCAAATATTCTTATATAAGCAACAGCCAAAATTTTGATACCTGAAACGTTGAACTTCCAGTTTTCCGACTTATTCTCGCGTGTATGATGCGGCTTGTGCTTTTGTAGGTACTTTCTTTCTTTTTTGTTAATGTTTTCGAGAGACTAATGATTATCATCCAGAGGAAGAAAAATGCTACTAGTTTGATTTTTTTTTTCGGAATTTGCATGAGCCAATAAAATTTACTGTTTGATATATTAAGCAATTTTGCAGTTTCGGAAATGATGATAGGATGATCGAAGAAGGGTATCCGTCGCAAGTGTAATGCCTGATGGGATATTTGCGTCCCTACTGCTGTTGCAAAGATACTACCGAAAACCATCCTGGAAGGCATTAAAAATACCGGACACCGTTTGGATCATTGCGGAGTCTGTGGAGGTGATCGGAGCTTGAATCAAATTCTCTTCAAAATCCATGTAGAGCAGGTGTAGTCTCATCGATTTAGAGAAAACTTTCGACGATGTCAACAGGGAGTGTATTTGGGATACTCTGTGCAAGAGGGGCGTTGCGGAAAAGCATTAGCTATCATCATAGCGACATATGACGACACAAAATGTTACTTGATGCATCGAGGTAAAATCTAGAAATAAATTTAAGATTGAAAGCGGAGTCTGCTAGGGTTTGCTGTTGTCTTTCTTCTCGTTATCGATGACGCCATTCACCTTTTAGTGAAGAATAGTGAAATGCGCTTTAACTCCTTCCAGAATTTTCAAAGAACCCTACACTCTTCCTCCTCTATACTCCGTCAAGTGCTCCTGGGACGACTAACCCGTCGTTCCTCCTTAGTGTGTCACCTCTCCATTTTCACATCCACCTTAAGATCACATCGCATACGGGTGGCAGGTCTGTGCGCCCGACCAAGTTCTTCTTTTGAAATAGTATCAGGCCAGCATACTCAGACAAGTGTTCACGAATGCTTGTTGCTTTCGAGTGGCAGTAGCGGTCACTTCTCATGTGTTACTCCCATATGGCAACACAGAAAGAACTGCATTTCCAGATAAGGCAGCAAAATCGTTTGTTGCCACCGTCGGCAGATATACAAATTGAATAATGCTTTCAATACTCTACCCAATGAGTGAGAGTGCGATGATCCGTCAGACTGAGAACCTTGATTTTATTGATGCTTATTTTCCGTCCAACTCTAGTTGTCTCTCTTTTCAAATCCAGAACCATTTGGCTAAGGTCCTTGATGGTGCAAGCAGATGTCATCATCGTAATCGAGATGTTTGGGGAAAGATGTCATGGTCCATTGAAGTCATCCACGTCTCGCTTATTTTAGCTATTGGGTTGGCGACGGCAATGAGCACGCAAATATGGCCGTAGTTGCCGGACCTAAGACTAGTTATTTCTTCACAAAATTGACGATCATCCACCCCTTTTGCCTTGTGGAAAAGTCCAGTATTTCCTTACGAGTGGAAGTAGCAACTCTGCAAAAATTAAGAGTTCCTTCCGCACCTTCTGCTATTCGTCGTCTTGGCTGAGAGATTTCTAGCGACCCTCACAGAATCCTCGAAAGATCGGCAAAGGCATGCGAACTCTATCGCGGTGCGGTATACAGTTTCAAAATTATTGCCATCTGCGGCAGCTTCTGCTTCCCTGACCAGCGCAATAACAAATTCGCTTCTATCACGGCACACACTATCTTGAACTTCTTGGGATTTCGGACGATATCGGAGTTCGCCCTGCATCACTCCAAGAAGAAGTGGTGGACACTACACCCAAGCGACGGGAAGCAACCATTAGATGGTGATCCCTTTCCAGGTCGATATCTGCGCTTCTCTTGTGACACACATCCCGAAGGGAACCCCTAAGTTTACTGCTGATCGCAAGCTGGTCAAACTGATTGCTCGTTTCGTTTCGGTCAGTTGAAACCCAACTGACCTTATGGCTCTGTGCTCGAACAATATGCCACCAATGACGAGGCGGTGAGAGTTTCAGAAATCTATGAATCGTTGCGGTTGCCAAGACCCTGCTTCCCCATCACATGTCCGAGCAAGATGTTGTCAGACCCCACATTGGCACTCAGATCACAAACTAAAATCACAAAAATTCCAGAAAGCAATCATTAACCATTTCCGATAGTCGAAGGTCTTCGGCGTGGGGTCGTTCCCATTCTAAGCCGATACAAATTTGAAAAGTTGCAAAGAATTGTATAACTTTACGGCTTTTTGCTATAACAATTCCATTTTTGTAGACGATACAAATTCGCGGCTGGCGGACCGTTGCTAACGGAAATATTTTTTTTTCACCAGTCGTTAGTCCCGTGTGTGGAAGAAGATGCGAAGATCAATCTGAAATACTGATTTCGAAAACTAACCCATAAGTTACTCTCGATATTGAATGTAACTATTGCTGAGATGCAGTAGTAACGTAAATAATAGTAATTATAATGGATAAAGTAAAAAATCAATTCAAATTTGGCAAATAGTAGCATATAGTTTGCGGATAAATTAAGAGGGAAGGTGCAGTCTAAGATTTTCCAAATACTTAAACCCTGCATTTGCATTTAAATTAAACAAGAATGTAAGAATGCATTTGACATTCCGGTTACATATATAGAGAAAACTATCTAAGTCCCATTTACGACATCCGGGATCATTCCATCACAGAGACAACTCTACCTCGATTCTGGCACCAACATAAGCTTACATATATTATGATAACCCACCTATGGCCAAGCAAACGTGTTCGTTTGCTTGGCTTTCCTTAGTAAAATTTTAGCCAAGATATTGGATTTTTCGTACCGTTCGACTCTACAACTATTATAATCTAGCTTTCACAATTCAAATTCATATGTCTTTTCTCCGTCATTCTTAACTTTCTCTAGAAATGCAAAATGCACGCCTAACAATAATCATTGCTTCCTTAAATATGATGACATTCTCTGATTTGTGAGGAATAACTTAGGCTGAAAATATTGTAAAACGGCAAGTAAAGTGACGATGGTAGCGGTGGACAAAGCATCGAAAATAAACACAAGCCTACATATGGAACCGCGCTTAGTCGAGCGGTAAGCACCCTTTTTCGACACTTTACTCATTGTTTTGTTCGCCGTTCCACTATGTTTTCAGCCTTAGGTATTATGTCCAAATTATTGCAAATTATATTACATTAAAATGATTACTAATTGAAAATAGCGGCGAATTCCTTAGTAAGAATTAAAATGAATTTATATTTCGAAGCGCCTCTTTGGCTTGACGTCTTTCTTTCACTCCTTTTCCTCCAACCTCGGCTAAGAACCTAACATTTTAAACAAGCTCTGCTCTGACTGGAAGATGCGAGGGTACGATGGAAATCCCATAGGCCGGGTAGAGCTGGATTCAACTGCTGGTGTATCTGAATAGTCATGCTTAGACTTCTCAGCAACGTGATACCTCTATAATTACTGCACTGCGTGATATAACCCCCTTCTTTATATATGGGACAGATAATGCCTCTTTGCCAGTCGTCAGGCATTGATTCGCTGTCCAAACCCTCGAGCATAAGTTGGTGAACCGTTTGCTGTCGTTGGTCGCATCTATATTTAACCAATTCGGCTGTAATTCCATCGGCTCCTGGCGACTTATGATTTTTTAGCCGATGAATTCCACGGACTGTTTCTCCTATACTTGGTGGTGGTAGTATTTGTCCGTCGTCTTTAGTTGGCGGGACCTCCAACTCGCCGATATTCTGGTTGTTCAGTAACTCATCAAATTACTCAACCCATCGCTCCAATATGCCCTTCGGTCGGAAATCAGATTTCCCTCTTTGTCTCGGCAGGATGAGCATCGAGGTGTATAAGGCTTCATCCTGCTGACTTGTTGGTAAAATTTGCGCGCCTGGTGCGGTTACTGCCTGTACTTTTCTAGTTCACAGACTTGTTAGTTCTTCCAGGCTTCCTTTTTCCGTCTGTGAAGTCGCTTTTCCGCGCGACGGACTTCGTGATAAGTCTCTGCGCGTGCCCGCGTTCTTTGAGAATACAACAGTATTCTTCCGTCCCGTAGCTAGCTTACATTCATCGTCGAAGCAGCTGGCTTCGAGGGTCGAGGTAGCTAGCTTACATTCATCGTTGAACTAGCCTGTTTCGAGGCTTCGAGGGTCCGCTCAACCGCGTCGTAGAAGGTATCCTTCTCCGATTCTGCAGTCTCCTCTGTTTTATGTTCATCTTATGTTAAAAAGTTTCCACCCACATTTTTCCATCCGTAGATGGCTAAAAACCCAAAATATTCCTTCATATTTTTTTCAAACTATAAGAAATACGTTCATATCACAGATGTGGATGTTATGCTCACCCTAAACAAAAACATTGCTTATTACCCAATACAGTGGTTATAAATGCACGTATATAAATTGATCGTACACACATTTTCGATTTACCTACATAGTATGTACATATGAAGTATCGTTGGTTTAATGTACAAATATATCTATCTGAATCAGGTACTACCCCAAAGCTTCATTTACATATCCATGCCATATAAATAAATACATATATCCGTCTGGCGTAATTAATATTGATATATAAATGATTAAAAGCTAAAACGAAATGTTTCCCTGTGACTTCCCATTCAAGTGAGCTCACTTTGTTGTAGTTTTGACGAATTGACATGTTATGATGACACACAAAACCTTAAAAGTGGAATAAACATGAGCATTATGGGCAGTGAACTTTTTTTACTAGTAAATAACAAACTATAATTAATATATCAAAATACATTAAATTGAAAAAAATATGTAAGTTGTCGAGAAATGATCAAAAGCCCGTCAGAGTTAGCTGTGTCTTGTTGACGAACAAAAAAAAAATAAAAGGAAAACCCTAACCTAATTCTGCACTTTATATTTTAAACAAGTCGGAATACCGGAAGCTCGCGCCTCAGGTATAAAGGTTTTGTGTTCATCTTATGTAAGAAACTTCAACGCACATTTTTCTATCCGTATATAGCTACAAATCCAACATACTCCTTCATATTTTTCCAAACTACAAGACATACGTAGATATTATCCTCACCCTAAACAAACAAACTCCCTATTTCCGAATACTGTACATATATATGCACGTATATAAATTGATCGTACCCATATTTCCGATTTATTTCGTATATAAAAGCATACATAGGTACATATATAGTTCGTTTATTAAATACGGCTGGTTTAATGTACAAATATATCTATCTGAATTAGACACTTCCCATAAACTTCATTAGCACGCATATACTATGTACCTACATACACACACGTCTGTTTGGAGTAATTGATATTCATATACAAATGACTAAAAAACTGAAACAAAATAATTCTTTGCGACCCCATTCATTAGAACTCATTTCGTTATGCTATTGAAGAATTGAAATGTGATGATGATGTCATACAGGTTTTGGAATGTACGAAATTCACAAAAATGGTAAAGTTTCATCCCCTATAACTTTGTTAATAATAGTTGGATTTTCTTCAAACTTGACCAACTTGTGCATTATATTCCTCGTTACACCTACGCCAATTTTATATTTCTGGGATGCACATAAGTGGGGTTATCTCGTAAATTTCTAAAATGTGAAAATATACTATTATTAACCTTATTTGTGCAGATATCGGAACCGGATGTATTTTGAGGCCTAGATTTCGTAGTGATGCACCACTGTGATTTTTTTTCAGATTTTCGGTTGGATAAGTTCTGAGAATGAGAGCTGTTACATTATATGATGGTCATATTTTGAGCCCTCGCTCCCCCATGTTTCTTTCACCCGATATCAAATATGGAACCAGTTTCGAAAAGTACTAATTGAGCCCTTTCGTTTGTTACCCCATATGGCTACATTCTGTGAAAAAAAATGTTGCAGTCTCCTTTCACATGGAGGGGATGGGAGCCCCCCCTTAAACTTATCACAAAATGGACAGACAGACGGACGGACAGACAAACGGACAGACAGCCATCGACTCGATTCTAATAATTCTTAAGGCTAATACAAAAAAATATACAATTTATTTATCTTGAAGCTAATAAAATGAATAATGTATGCATTTAGATATTCTTATATTTCACAATTTTTTTCTTCTTTTTTGGTGAGCGAAATGACTACAATACAATATAATAAAATATCTAATTCATAACGACCGGAGGTGAAAGCAACACCCGTATAATATTTATATTAATTTCATACCGAAGCCACCAGTACCAGGATTTCTCCTTTTCATCCTTTTCATCCCGTAATGTTCATAATTTGATGAGGCAATCCTGTTAGCCCCGTGCAAGCACGCAGACATTTCCTTTCAAAGATCCTTATTTTCTTCATCCTAAGGAACCTCATCGGATGCGTTGGTGGACTATTTTTCCAACTCTTCATTTGTTCATCATCGTAGATGAGAAATCGACTGTTGACGTCCTTCACAGGACCATTGAAAGATTTGCGACCACATGCAAGTTCTTTCGTGATGCGGTGCTCCTTAAAAACTAATTAATAATTCCAACTTTCTGGCTTCTCACGATATTTCTTTGCTTTACCGAAACTCAATATGTAAAAAATCTAAATAAATTGGTCTCACACGGTCCCGGATTGTGCAGAGTTGCAAGAATTGAATATCATGAAAAGTACGGCAAATTAAATTTAAATGACGTTGAATAAATGAGCAGTTTCAATAAAACAAATATCGTGTGAATGAATTATAAAATTGAAATTAATTTATAAAATACCAATTATAATAAATGGTTACCAAGAGCTTTTCCTCGCCTTTTTCATCGCTTCCTCTCCAAATATTATATATAAACTGTTCCTGCTACTAACTACTTCTTTGAACTTGTGTTGGAATATATACGAATGTTACTTTTATATTGTCAAATTTATCTTTGAAGGTTCAAACATATACATGAATATTCGGTCACTTTCTGGTTCGAAGCTGAATAGTGATGCCCTTGTTTACTATTTCTGTAGATTCCTATCCCGGTTCTTGCTGTTGCGATTGTAACATAGCGAATAACTTTGCGTTCGTAATTTACCTTCACTTTTCTGTTATACAATATTTCTTCCGTTGTTAAAATATTCGTTTCAAGTCGTACAAGTTTATCAACTATGTGTACTTTTGCCATTTCACTAACCTGCAGCATAGTAAAATATATTCCATAAATTCAATTCATAGATAATTTTTCCTAATCGAGGTCGTGATAACCTATTTGGGTTCGAGGATGATTGAGCTGTCTGATCTGGAAGCTCAATTTTACACTCTGCAAATCCTCATCTGCCGTTTGTTACTTGTACGAATAGTATTCCTAGTCATAATAACACGCTAATCTTTGCTGGAAAATCAACCCGCACAAAAATCGAAAATAAGATGTTCTACAAGCGAAATATCGCCTAATAAGGAGGGAAGAGAAGATTTTAAAGAGTGATATGATGTATACTTTACTTTACCGCCCATCTACATCATCTTGAGCTACGCATATAAGCTAAAATTTCTTTTCCCCCTTTCTTTTGCACTGACCTCAGCACGGACCATCAGCCTTGGCACGGATAATTTTAAATAGTTCTTTTTGCACTGATTTGGTGACTTTCAAACCTTCATTGATTTCAGAAAAAAATGTGCACGTCACAATGACAGCGATTATTCATTCAGGTTACAATAGCGGCTTCTTTCGCTAAATTGCTGGAAATTTCCAAACCATCTAGCAGAAGCATAGGCTTTTGTCTTTCCGAGTGATTTTCCTGTTTTACGCGCAGTAACAGTTGAATATTAAAGCTAGCAAGATGGAAAAACTAAACACTCTTGTGGCTCTGCGGCACTTGTACAGATTTTGGAAGATATTGTGTGTACTACCATGGTCCAATTTTAAAAACATGTCGAAAATTTGGTTAGGTTTTATATTTTTCATAAACATAACAATGGTAATGGGCCTTATATTTGATTTTATATTATATGTAAACTGGGAACACGTGTTACATAATAGCCCATTCTATTTCGGAGCCCCAGTGGATACTGCGAAATACTTTCTAATTTTTTTCATGCGACAAAAACTGTGGAAACTAAAAGATTTATTCCGTCAATTAGATGAAAGCATTACTTCAGAGGAAGATAAACTGTTTCTGATGATGACAATAAAAAAAGTGCAACGAATATTCGTTGCTTATAACGTTATTATGTGGATAAGTGTCTACAGCCGGATAGTAACTTTCTTGCAAACTCATGGAGAAATTCCCATGTTACCAATGTGGTTCCCATTTGAAGGGAAGTTAGTGGTATTTTTCTACCAATTTTCTTGTTGGCATTTTCTGGGATTTCAAAATGGTTCCAGTGACATATATGCACCATGCTTTTTCATCTTATTGAACTCACATTTGAAGATCCTAACTCGCAGATTGTCCAAAGTTGGAAATGACTCGAAAGAAAGTGATAACAGTTATTTGGATCTTGTAGCTTGCATTGAAAGTCATCTTATAATTCTAAGGTGAGTGTGATGATTATTGTGTAGGTGGTTTATAATGAATCGAAACCCCAAAGTCAATTGCTTCCATTTCAGAATTCATAATATTCTCAAAGTTATAATCTCGAGAACAGTTCTGATTCAAATTGTTATAATAAGCATTTCAATATGTGTTAATATTCTGTCGATCGCGTTATTGGCCCTATCACACGCAGAAATAATCTTTTTGCTTACATATTCATGTATGATCATTCTGGAGATATTACCAATTTGCTACTATGGAGACCAATTCTTAGATTTTAGCCGAAAGTTTGCAGAAACGGCCTACGGTACTGATTGGATCTTTCAACGACGAAATTTTCGCGTTGCCATCATGTTGATAATTCAAAAATCTCAGAACCCGGATCCGATTCTTGCTGGCGGTATTATTCCAATTTTGTTGCCCACATTCCTATCTGTAAGTAGAAAAAACGTAAGAAACAGTTCAGGACTCACAGTATTCTATACTTTTCAGGTGTTACGCCTCGCCTATTCACTTTCGGCGATATTTTTTAATAGGCTCTACTAACTCACATGTAAACATACAATGTTATGGTATATAAGCTTAACTAACATATTATTATAGTTGTTTGCAATAATATTACGTTTTCGACTTTATCTAGTCAATTAGCTTAAAATCAGAGACTTTGCATAATTATATTATAATACGAGACCTAATAAATTTACAATTCGGTAACTGTTTATCTGTCACACCCACAACAGAAGTTGTTATAACTGTTGAAATGAAATTCGATAAAAAGGTTGAAACTGTAAACTCCCACACGTACGTGAGTGATCACTAAGATCACATAAGAGGCTGTTCTTAGAAACTACCCAACCAACCAAACAAAAGCTTCTTTAATTTCATGCTGGAGTCAATAATCATTTTGATTATTATATAAATTCATTCAGTCATTTTGATTTTTATATATATTATTAACAAAGTTGCAAAAGGATGAAATTGTCTCTTAGAAGTGAAATTGTCAGTACCATTTTGAATGCGGCCTACATTATGAATATATGCTACAAGCAATGCACAATAGGAACCATCGCACACCCAAATAATCTTATCTACATTGCCTAAGGGCCATCTAAGACGCTTTAAGAGTTGAGCTAAGTCTTCCTTTTCAAGGTTTTGTATATACCATATACCTAAAAGAGGAGTGCAAAATGTTTCTTCATCAAATATAGTCATGTAGGGTATCAAGTGAAAAATCTCGATCAGTACATTTTGAAACAAAAATTTCCAACTCTGCAAGGGCTAATGTAACCTATCTGAATTCCGAGTTGTAGTTTAAAAAACATTTGCCATTTTATTTTCTTATTATATTTTTGTCCCTTTACGTGATTTTCTCCAAGTTGTCAAAAAGTTGCTTGCTATCTGTTGTTCATTTAACCTTTTATTTTGAATGCTGTGATAACTTATATGATTTGGAGACGGCCAGAAGACCATCCTGAAAGGCGGAAGTCCACCAAGAAGGGGGAGCTATCCCAAAACCTAAAAACTTGCGAAATTGATCGTGTAGGTCCGCCCGCAAATATTAGTGCTCCACCGGATTGTTCCGCCGACAGACGCTCCTTTCCTCGTTGAAAGTTAGACTCGCTGACGTGGATGTTTTGCTAGTTTATCGTATCGTTGAGTTTGTGCTGTCTGGTATGCAGTGCTGCGAAGCAGGTCGTTTCGACCCCGCTCATTTCGACGCAGGGACGTTTCGACAGCAGATAATAATTTTTACTAACAATTTTTAGGGGTCTATTTTAACGTATATTCACATAAAAGCATTTATGATATAGATTTGGTGTGGAATCGTGTAGCAATGCCGTAAAGGGTAATGAACCGCACAAGTAATTTATCCTACAAAAGATGGTTATAGTTAAGAATTTCATTGAGCTATAAGTTTGAAGACTGTTATCTTGCCCGTGTATCAGTATAAATTTGCTCGCTGTATGCGTTATGTATATGCGAATGCATAAAGTAAATAAATTCGATTAAATGCATCCATATTTAATAAGGCTTCATTTAACACAAAACCTTAAAAAATATCAATATGTGGAACAGAGTAAATATTTAATCAGTCTTGCATGAGTCCATAAAAATGTAAACCAAATGAAAAATTTTCTCATGACTCCGCCCAGAGGAAAACATTTTTTTTTATTTGCAAAGAAATAACCAGTTAAGTTCAAAATGTTTATTTACAGTTAGGAAAAGTGTTATTGTATAAACAAAATTAAACGCCAATCGCTTTAAGTATTCAATTTTGTTCCGATTTTGGAGATCTTGGGTAATGTTCAAAATACGAAAGTCCGCTTGGTGGTATTTATTTCTCTTTCATGGAGGTGCTTCACCACAAATAAACTACTCGCACATTTTGTCATTGGCCGCTCTAATCCCAATAAAAGATGAAAAGGTAAAAAAAAAACTAAAAAAAAATGTTTTTAAAAAATTCATTTTTGGCGTCGAAACGTTCAGCGTCCAAACGTGCCCGCGTTAAAACGTTATGTGCCCGTAATCAAATATTGGCTCAAGACCAGTATCGAATTCGTCTTCTACTGAGTCGACTTTGCCTTTCTTTGGAGCATATACGTAAATTACCCAACCATTGAAAAATTTTGTATTCACTTGAAGGGCGACAATTTTTTTATCGGCTGAATTGCTAACGTCTGTGAAATTGCGAGCGAAATTACTGTAGACGGCAAAATCTATATTGGATTCTCGCTTTCCAGACTTTTTTCCATTTTTGAACATAGTGTTCTTTCCAGTGTCAAATGCTTAATTATTTCATTTCATGAACCGCTAAAATATCTACCTTGTACTTTCTGATTTTTCGATTGGTGCTGTACAAACGACACTTAAGGATAGGGAACTCATGTTCCAGGTACCAACTCTCAATTCTCTTTCTGTTGCCCTAGTCAATCCTTGTATTCCCGATTCAATCCAAGACCTAGTTTCGGGCTTCAAGATAATATTATACTGTAAAAATACTAGCTTGTTGCACAATCCCAACCTGGAGTATCAGTAGCCGTTCAGGAGTTACCGGTAACGGTAGTTAATGGTAGAAGTAGGTGTTAAGTCAGCAGAGATCGTAACCCTAGCCTAAATCTTTCCTGAAAAATTAACTCATATTTATTCATTTGAATCAAATACAAGTAAAATCTATTTTTTTGTGAGTGATTTGATGCATTGAGATTTGAGTAAATCAAAGCTTTCTCTGCGTCAACGTTACCACCCATTTATGCTTAGAAATACATATTTAGTATTTTCTAGGTCATCTAAACCAAAGTTCCCATCCCTCCTTCCTTATCAACCGACTTTGGCGCGGGTATGAATAATTTTAATTCAGTTTATTTGTACTCATTTAATTGCTTTTAACTTAACAGAAACTGTTATTGATTTCAGAAATTGCATATTGCATGTCACAATGACAGTGATTTTTCCTTCTTGTCAGGATAGTACTTTTTTCGCAAAATTGTTACTTACCTGTTGGGAATTTCTAAACCATCTGCCATAAACGTAGCCTTTGTCTTTGCGAGCCGTATTCCTGTTTTCCCGTAGTAATATTGTAACATCAAAGTTAGCAAGATGGAAAATCTAAACACTCTCGTGGCTCTGAGGCAATTGTACACATTTTGGAAGATATTGTGTGTACTACCGTGGTCTAATTTTAAAAACTTGTCGAATATGTGGTTAGGCATTATATTTTTCATGAACATTACATACATAATAGGGTTGATGTTCGATTTTATATTATGTGAAAGCTGGGAACACGTATTGCAAAATAGCCCATTCTATTTTGGAGTTCCAGTGGATACTGCGAAATTCTTTCTTATTTTTTTCATGCGACAGAAACTGTGGGAACTGAAAGATCTTTTCAATCTGTTAGATGAAAGCATTACTTCAGAAGATGATAGAACCTTCATGAGAATTACAATTAAAAAGGCGCAGCGACTATTCATTGCTTATAACCTTATTACATGGACTAGTGCCTATACACGGATAGTAACTTCCATACAAAGCCATGGAGAAATTCCTTTGTTACCAATGTGGTTCCCATTTGAAGGAAAGTTAGTGGTATTTTTCTATCAATTTTCATGTTGGCACTTTCTGGCGTTACAAAATGGTTCTAGTGACATGTATGCACCATGCTTTTTTGTATTACTGAATTCGCATTTGAGGATCCTAACTCGTCGAATGTCTAAAGTTGGAAATGGCTCCAAGAAAAATGATAAATGTTACTTGGATCTTGTAGCATGCATTGAAAGTCACCTAATAATTTTGAGGTGTGTACAGTGATAATTGTATAATCAAATGAAAAAGGAACTTTAAATCTAATTGCTTTCATTCCAGGATTCATAATATTCTCAAAGACATAATATCGAAAACATTTCTTATTCAAATTGTGATAATAAGCATTTCAATCTGTGTTAACATTCTATCCATCGCAACCTTAAACCTACCACATGGAGAAATCATATTTCTGCTTTCATATTCATGTATGATCATTCTGGAAATATTACCAATTTGCTACTATGGGGATAAATTCTTAGATTTTAGTCGAAAATTTGCAGATGCGGCCTACGGAACTGATTGGGTTTATCAAAATCAAAATTTTCGCGTTGCTATCCTTTTGATGATTCAAAAATCTCAAAACCCGGATCCAATCCTCGCTGGTGGTATTATTCCAATTTTACTGCCAACATTCTTGTCTGTAAGTAAAAAAGTGATATGAGAAGCAGATCAGGATTCACAGTATTCTATCCTTTCCAGGTAATACGCCTCGCTTATTCAGTTTCAGCGCTATTTATTAACCAGTTCTACTAACTCACATGAAACAATATAAAGATTAATCGCAATATTAGCGTCATTTGCAACAATGGTATGCTATTAACGTCATCGTAGCAAATTAGGTTGAAAAGGTATTTGCTCTTTCATATTACAAGGACTAATAAAAAGATAAGTCGTTTATTCTGCTATTTACGAGTGCCCCAATCTATACTATTTTGAAAGTTTAAAAACGAACTTATTCTAGTAAAATTAAATTAATTAGTGAAAGTTTCTATACTCTATTAGAAAATGCATGTACCTTAATATCGCACATAGTTTTATCATATCAAGATTGCAAAAAGGGTGGACATAAAGGCTTGAAGGAAAATCTATGTTTTATTCTATTCCATTTAAAGAGCGAGAAATACATAATTGAAAAATTATTTGAAGCATACTTCCTTATCAAACATCCGAATGAACCGAAATGGATCGCCATAAGGGACAGACAATATCAATGGACAGGTGGGAAGTAGCTAAAATTTTTGAAAAGCATCTGATATGTCCCACAGGACATACACTTCTTATATATGTATATGAATATAAATTATTATAATAAAAGTACTGTGGAGAAACCTTCACTCTCAGGAAAACAAAAGAAAGTTCAAAGAAAAGTGTTGGCGGTCAAAGAAAATATTCATCAAGGTGGGACCACAGTTATATTCACAAATAAATCGTCTTTTCAGCTGCCTCTCGCGGCGTGAAATGTATGGACTAAATAAGGTGAAGCACTCCTCCAACAAACTGTAAATCATTCTGCGTAGGTCCATGAGTAGGAGCAGGATATGGCTATGGTTGCCTTCGGGCAAGAAACGCTGACAGTTAATTTGCTTCTTCAAGTTTTTGGACGCGTATTACCATCGTTGCCATTATCCGCCAAATTTAACATAGCGATATGCTTCAGCCCTTTCCAGATCTTCCCGAAAAGTCTATACTTCCCGTAACTATTTTGAAACAAGCATATCTAGAACAATTCACTTAGCGGCCATCCTGGAATAGAGGATTCCGTTGCATCGCATAGCAAGTCGTTCTTTCCTAAAGACTGACCTATACCCTGCCATTTCCACATTCCATTCCACATTCGCTAAAGATTGTGTCGGACCAGAGTACTCTGGCACCCTGATGGAAACAAGCGTTAACGAAGTTTCGGAGCATTAGAGTAACATTGGCCATCAATTTGTTGTTCTTACACAGCAGTACAGAGAGAACGATGATCGGGTTCGGTGCCCAATAAATCGAAGCAACGGCACCAATCTAGACAAATTGTTCGGCGTTTCCAATTATCTGACCGTTAACGCATATGGAAAGAGATTGGTAAAACTGAAAACCTTGCTTTTGTTGATATGTATTTTTAGTCGGATTTTGCCTGTCTCTTCTCTAAATGTTAAGCCACATGGCCAAGTACCATGACTTGTAGAAAAGGCAACAAGGCATCATCAGCCTAGTCGAGAGGAAAGATGTGAGGGCTCACTGAACCCCTCCATGTCTCTCGTCTAGAGCAGCATTAAAGACTTCATGATTGATAATGTAATGGACTTCAATTTTATTTTAAATTCCTTTGAACTTTTCCTTGTTGCGAAACCTGATATGTCGCTCTTATAATAACTTTTGCTATGACACACTTGTTGAAAAGCATTCCCTAAATTAACGAGAAGCAGGTGATGCAAAGATCTAAACTCTGAAAACTATTCAACAATGATCCAGAGTGTATTGGTGTGGTCAGTGCAGGACG
The DNA here is from genome assembly GCF_905115235.1 of Hermetia illucens. Lineage (NCBI taxonomy): Eukaryota > Metazoa > Arthropoda > Insecta > Diptera > Stratiomyidae > Hermetia > Hermetia illucens. The sequence goes on along the minus strand of NC_051849.1, from coordinate 88,977,864 downwards.
CCCGATCAGTACCTACCTGCGTATTTATAAGCGGCTTTTATGTGATTAGATAGTCTAATTCCTTTAGCGATTTATTATAACTGAGCATTTGTTTTGCACTACTAGAAGAGGCTATCACCATTACCAAGCAATGAAAACATTATCTTCAATATCATTTCCCAAACACATATCAGATTGAAGTGATACACTTGTACATTTTGGTAAATAGTGAGATTAGGCAATTGTGAAAATACAGTATTATGATTACATGATGATATAATTATGATTACGTGATTACAATCGTAATTACGAGAGGTCGATTACGATTACAATCATGTAATCATAGAATTTAAATCATAATCCAGTAATCATAGATTACGATTTTGTCAGCTCTGTTCTGCTGTTCTGCAGCAAGCCGAGTTTATCCCCCCTACTTTCTAAAATGCGAGGACAGTATACGGCCATTCAGACTACAACCTTTCACGAAGTTGAAGCAATTGATAAGCTGAGATTACTACGTGTCTTTCATGAGCTTAGAGGAATTATTTTAGTCAGTGGAGTCTGGTACATGGGAAGTGTTAAGAAAACAACATGAGAAGCGACATCCGTGATCTGATAACAAAGCGCACAGACTGTGATCGCAGAATCCTGCTTAGACGAGGTCTTTGGGGTTGCGACAGGTGGGCTGAGAACATACCTAAAATTTGATGTCTGGTACATTTGTGGGTGGAGCATTCACTTAAAAAATGTTTCGTGGATTCCTTCCCCCATTGCTCGAATAGTTCCGTGCCATCTCGTCGAATTTCTCTTCTGAACATACAGTTAATAAATTATGGAAAGTCAGGCTGCCATCAATACCTATGTAAGTCTTCCTGTTTTCGAAAAGATGAACTTTACAGGATGTTTGTTTGGTTTTAACAGGGGAAAAAATTGTGCCACTTGTCCTTATGGGTTGTTGTTATTGTTGATAGCAGCATTAGTCAATGCTACTGATACTCCAACTTTTGATTCCGGTCCCGGCAAGGGAGAAATTAACCCTCTTCTGTTAAAGCATCCAAGATTTCATTTCCCCTTACATCGGAATGACCAGGTACCTAAAGTAGTTCCACTCGAAGGTTATGCCTCTCCTCCACCCCTTACATACACATATCAGTATTATGCAACGTTAACAAAATTATTGATTGATTGAGTTGCTCATTTTTCTCATAATTCAAAGTTATTTAATGATGAATGATTCGGAATGTTTCTGTAAGCATAAAATAACTCATCGGTAACGGTATTCTAAAATCAACTTACGAAATATATTCCAGGTTTTTCTCTGTAGTCAATCTTGCGGTGTCAGGACACGTCAATTCCCCTGCGAATATTATCCTGTATATACTACCTTTTTTCGGGATTTTTACATCTTCTTCGTTTGTTTTCTTAAATTTAAGATTTAAATTTAAATATTATGCTTTCGTATAATTCAACAAAACAGGGCAATATCTATTTGCAAGTCATTTTCAAAGTGGTTGATAAATTTTTAATTCAAAACTATCAACACGTGCGTATCCCCACACGTAATTTTCACTATTCAGTTATTCATTCGTTACATAATTTGCGATAATTTGCTAACTACATAGGATGGCGTAATCGAGTTAGGGGGATTGGAGGGAAGGCAATTCGAGCTGCAATCCTTTGGTCATAAACCACAACTACATATCATATTTCAAATGGTTTGTTTGCCCCACCATTTATTATTAACAAATTGCTGAAAGACCTTGATGTAAAGATATGTTTAGTAATCGTGGGGCGTGGGAATGCAATTAGTTGAAGGACATGATTTATTGTTGCAATATAAGTGTTGATTTTTATGATTTGAGTTACTACGTACAATATTTGGTTTTAAAGGCTATAGACAAGCCTTCCCAAAATTTCACCTTGAATCTAAATTTCTGTGCATCTACTACAATGGTTACGGAAGCCTGTGCTGGTATTTGCCGTGCCTTTCGAAACAGGATATTTAGTAAAGATGAATTTCTCTGTTCCAATTCCAACCATGTTTTTGGGATAAAATTCGATCTTTAGGTACAGGTAAAACCAAGTAGAATCACAATTATTTCCCTTGAAAAAGGGAATTTAGATCCATCTTAAGTTTGTTAATAATTGCACGGATAGTATGTCTATATTTATGATACATTATTACTGTACTTCACAGCAAGGCGATGCAATGCAGTAAATGCAGAAGGCAACTTCTTATAATACCCTTATAATACCTCCCTCCTTATTTGCAAAAAACTCAAACAGCCAGTTTTCGCAAGCCTCTTTTGAGGCCAATTTAGTAGCACCAAGAGCGTTTGGCATGGACTAGAAGAAATGGTAATCACTTGGTACCAGGTCCGGACTATACGGTGGGTGCGATAGGACATCCCATCTGAGCTCCCGTAGCTTCTGGCGGGTTATCAAAGATGTGTGAGGCCGAGCGTTGTCCTGGTGGAACACAACACCTCCTATTGACCAATTCTGGCCACTTCTGGTCAATCGCCTGCTTCAAATGGTTGAGTTGCTCACAGTAGAGGACCGAATTGAGGGTCTGGCCATAGTTGAACAGCTCATAGTGGATGATTCCCTTCCAATCTCACCAAAAACACAGCAAAACCTTCCTGGCTCGCAATCCGGGCTTGGCGATGGTTTCGGCCGGCAAGCCGCGCTTCGATCACAATCTTTTTCGCTTGAGCATGTCATACGTGATTCACTTTTCGTCACCAGTCACCATCCGCTTTAAAAATGGGTCGAATTCGTTCCGTTTCAGCAGTACATCGCAGGTGTTGATTCGATCCAAGAGACTTTTTTGCGTCAACTCGTATGGCTCCCGAACATCCAGCTTTTTTTGGATTCCAATCTTCTGCAAATGGTTCCAAACGGTTTTATGGCCTATACCCAGTTGCAGGCCAATCGAACGAGTGCTCACATGCCGGTCTACTTGGATGATTTCGACGATTTTATTAGTTTCTACGACGATTGGCCTACCAATACGGGGTGTATCTTCGACATCCCCTGCACCAGAACGATCGAACCAGCGACAGCACAGGCTGTGCGAATCGTTACAGTATCGGGCCCATAAACTTCACAATTTTTTTTGGGCCGCCTTCGTTGCATTTTTACCTCTCAGGTTGTAAAAACTTAAAATATGACGAATTTCTTGCTTTGTGGACTCCATCTTTAACGCGCTACAATTTGAGACTGAAATGTACGATCATAACACTGTCAAAGAGATACTTGTAGCGCAGATTGTCGTCTTGAAATCGCCGTATAGTACGACCCGATGCGATAAGTACAACACAAGATATGTTTAAGCATCGCCATCTATTGACAAAATACGATATTTCTTTTACCCCAACTCAATATTATGTGAGAATATCCGCCGCCTGATAACCACATTCAAAGTCTTAAATTTGCACAGAAGCGGCGACTTTGACCTATTATAACTTTGTTAGTAATAGTGCGATTTCCACCAAACAGAATCGTGCTCTATATTATAGCTTACATTATTTCAAAAAATTTCATGATTCTAGGATGAACTTAAGGGGGATTTGCAGTCAATTAGTAAAAATCATAGTTACATACTATTATTAACTTTTTCTGAATAGATATCGGTATGGAGGGTATTTCCGAGCCTAGACACTATATAGTGGTGGTCTCCTGATTTTTTTCAATTTCTTCGGTTGGGTAGTTTCTGAGAATGTGTCCATTAAAGAAATGATCACTTTATCGATACATTTCTGTTGTACTTCACATTGTGGTACAAATCGGACTTACTTTTGAAAACCATCCAACCAAAAAATCTGGAAAAACCATGATGACGCGTCTACATTAATTCTAGCCTTAAAAATACATCTTATACTGATTTCTATTCAAATTAAGGGGTCATCCCCTGTGTCGGATTCACGGAATCGAATTTTTTTTTGGCATTAATTGTATCTAGTTATAATGTAGAATATATGGGCAACGTGATTTTTTGATATTCGGAGTCGTTCGGAAATTATAGTGTTAAACATGTGATAAGTAACATACCAGATTTATGTCGATCGCGGTAATAAAGCGCTAAAGGGACAAAAATTGAAGCCAAGGGTGTACATGTGTTTCTTCAGGAAACATAAAGTTTATGGATTAGGTATAGCAGATTAATGGTCAGTTAAGGTTTTATGGCCGAAAATCGCACTCTACTTTTTAAATGTGTTTTTCTCGAAACTGCCTATTGAAAATCGGCTGCCACCATAGCTCAAAGTCTATCCAACGAAATTCTTTGAAATTTTTACGACTTATTCAGAACATATTTCTACGATCCGCAAACTGGGATAATTGCGATTCGTTCAGTAGTTTTTTTTATTCATTGAAGAAGCCGTGAAAAAACACCAAAATTCACAAAAAAAGTTTAACAAGGCCCCAAAAATTTAGCTTTTAATATTTTTTAATAGTCCTAGTTTGCGGACTGTAGTTAATCTGTACGTTAAAATGCCGTTTTCTTTTTTTCTTTAAGATGATCGCAGCGCCCTCTAGGGTGGCAGCAGAAAAACACCTTTTTTTGGAGATGGGTGTATAAATTGCTCTGTATTTCAATAACGAATTATGCGATCGGGCTGGTGAAAAACATGACGAAATAATCCAGTTCTTCACAAAATTTCTAAAAAAAAAAGCCAAAAAGCGGCCTTCCCACGGTATGACCCCCTTAAGTTTATAATAGTACAGTACCAGCTCGAAAATCAGGAATAAAAACGTTTAACCAGTTCTATGTAATTTCTGATAATTGCTAGTTTGAAAGCCGTTTTGATAATGACCAAAATAAAATTCGTGATCATATTTCAAAAGAGTTTCACATGGTAAACGACCAAAAGGCCGGCCGAAACAACGGTGGCTTGATACGCTGGATGGGGATTTAAAAGCCTCGAGATTGGATCCAGATCAGGCATTTGATGGGGCCAAATGGCAAGGCCGATTACGACGAGCCGACCCCGCTTGTGAACGGGAAAAATGTTGAAGAAAAAGAAGAAATATTAAACCGTGAAAAAATCGTACATTTTAAATTGCTTTTGGTCAGGTTTTCCTGGCTGCAAAGGAAGCATTCTCTTTCGTTCGACGCACTGCCAAACAGGCTAGATGACATTCGTTTCAGCCTTTTGCTGGAAAGAACGGAAGTAGTATTTTTGACTAAAAAGAAAATCCCGACCCTGCGTCTCGTGTCTATGGGCGAGTTGATAGGTCAACGTTTAAATACCTTAGATCGACGCTCTCTACCTCTAGTATTCTTGACTAAAAAGAAAATCCCGATCCTGCGTCTCGTATCTATGGGCGAGTTGATAGTTAGAGTTAGAGTTAGATCGACGCTCTCTTCCTCTAGCAAGAAACGCCTTCTTATAAGTGGAACACAGTATGTTCTAAATCAAGGATGACTATTGGATGTTGTCTGAGAACCAGGAATGATAGTGATCGCGGAAGTGATCACCATTGAGCTCCGGTCTAGGCCTGCCTTAATAAGGAACTCCAGACATCCCGGTTTTGCGCGACGTCCACCAATTCGACATCCCTGAAAGCTGCCTGGCGTCCTGACCTACGCCATCGCTCCGTCGTAGGCAGGGTCTGCCTCGTCTTCTTTTTTTACCATAGATATTGCCCTTATAGACTTTCCGGGTGGGATCATCCTCATCCATACGTATTAAGTGACCCGCCCACCGTAACCTATTGAGCCAGATTTTATCCACAATCGGACGGTGATGGTGTCGCTCATAGATTTCGTCATTGTGTAGGCTACGGAATCGTCCATCCTCATGTAGGGGGCCGAAAATTCTTCGGATGATTCTTCTCTCGAACGCGGCCAAAAGTTCGCAATTTTTCTTGCTAAGAACCCAAGTTTCAGAGGAATACATGAGGACTGGCAAGATAATAGTCTTGTACAGTAAGAGCTTTGACCCTATGGTGAGACGTTTCGAGCGGAACAGTCTTTGTAAGCTGAAATAGGCTCTGTTGGCTGACAAGAACCGTGCGCGGATTTCATCATCGTAGCTGTTATCGGTTATGATTTTCGACTCTAGATAGGAGAAATTGTCAACGGTCCCAAAGTTGTATTCTCCTATCCTTATTCTTCTTCGTGTTTGACCAGTGCGGTTTGATGTTGTTGGTTGGTTGGTCTTCGGTGCTGGCGTTGCCACCATATATTTTATCTTGCCTTCATTGATGTGCAGCCCAAGATCTCGCACCAATAGCCGCCTGCTCGATCTGGATGAAGACAGTTTGTACGTCTCGGGTGATTCTTCCCACGATGTCGATATCGTCAGCATAGGCCAGTAGTTGGGTGGACTTGAAGAGGATCGTCCCTCTTGCATTTACATCAGCATCATGGATCACTTTCTCGAGGACCAGGTTAAAGAGCATGATAGGGCGTTCCCTTGTCGTAGACCGTTGTTGATGTCGAATGGTCTTGAGAGTGATCCTACTGCTTTTATCTGGCCTCCCACATTGGTCAGGGTCAGCCTAGTCAGTCTTATGATTTTGGTCGGGATACCGAATTCTCCCATGGCCGTGCACAGTTTTGCCCTGGCTATGCTATCATAGGCGGCTTTAAAGTCGATGAAGAGATGGTGCAACTGTTGTCCATATTCCAAAAGTTTTTCCATCGCTTGCCGCAGAAAGAAAATCTGATCTGTTGCTGATTTGCCTGAAGTGAAGCCTCTTTGGTATGGGCCAATGATGTTCTGGGCGTATGGGGCTATCCGGCCTAGCAAGATAGTGGAAAATATCTTATAGATGGTACTCAGCAACGTGATACCCCTATAATTGCTGCACTGTGTGATGTCTCCCTTTTTATGTATGAGACAGATAATGCCTCGTTGGCAATCGTCAGGTATTGATTCGCTGTCCCATACCTTGAGCACAAGTTGATAAACTACTTGGTGTAACTGGTCGCCTCCATATTTAATCAATTCGACTGTAATTCCATCGGCTCCAGGCAACTTATGATTTTTAAGCCGACTATTTCTCCTAAACTTGGTGGTGGCAGTATTTGTCCGTCGTCTCCAGTTGGCGAGACCTCCAACTCGCCGATGTTCTGGTTGTTCAGTAGCTCATCAAAGTACTCAACCCATCGCTCCAATTTGCCCATTCTGTCAAAAATCAGATTTCCCTCTTTGTCTCGGCAGGATGAGCATCGAGGTGTATAAGGCTTCATCCTGCTGACTTGTTGGTAAAACTTCCGCGCCTGGTGCGGTTACTCCCTGTACTTTTCTAGTTCACAGACTTGTTGGTTCTCCCAGGCTTCCTCTTTCCGTCTGTGAAGTCGCTTCTCCGCTCGCCGGAGTTCGTGATGAGTTTCTGCGCGTGCCAGCGTTCTTTGAGAATGCAACATTACTCGGTGTGCGGCATTCTTCCGTTCCATTGCTAGCTTACATTCATCGTCAAACCAGCCGTTCTGACTCCTTTTGCGGCTGGGGTATTCATGTCATCTAATGTTAAATGGAAGTATCATATGATATGATACTGTTCACTATTCGCTAAGTTCTGCCTTTTCTATTGCCTACAAAGGTCTACTCGGGATGGTCTTCTTGGCATTGTCGTACGCTTCCCGCCGACGGAAATGCTAAACCAGAGAAACATAGAACAGACAAGAATAACATAGTGTTTTGTCAAACCTCATTTTTGGAGTCCTGTCGGGCTCCAAATGTTACTCTTTCCCAGACCACTGCAAAAAGATTCCCTGCTTACGCTGTGGAAATCCTTTTCAAATTTGATAAAGACCTGGGGAGAGGCCAGTTTAGAAGGATTCGGAGCGTAAACCAATTCTCTGTAAATTAAGGTTTCGGGGTATTCTTTGATACATACATTCTAGGATTATTTTAGCTGCTATCTTTGCGATGGCAGTAAGCTCGCAAATACCTCTTTCAATCTAACACCCTTGTCAGAATGTTAATGGTCATCTGCATCGGCATATCCAAATATATAAACAAACGCTGCATGAACTGCGATGAACAATTTCCCGGAGTGATCATGCAGCTATACTCTGCTTGAGGTCATTAATCGCAGAGAACTTTTTTTACTTCGGTGGTCTTGCCATACTTGCTCTCAATTCACCTCTTTTTAACTCTCAAGTCACAAATATCACTAAATCACTCACGTATCCATTTTCCTTTTCACTTTTATCAATTTTCGTCTTGCATTCATTTGTTTTTATTTCAACTTTTTCACTTAAGAAGTCATACCCTGCGTGCATTATGTGCGTTACATGCTGTTTCTATGTTGCCCACCGTTAGGCATATGTTTTTTGCTACCTTTGCTCTTTATGGATTCATATTCTCCTAATCAGTAATTACATTCCATTTTACTGCTTGTCGATTTCCGCTCTGATGACAATATGAACCTAGGAATTTACTTTCTGTGTATTGATTAATTAAATAAATAAATATTTTATTAATAAAACTATATTTCAATACATTAAAACTATTGGGTTAGTATCAATAATTTTTTAAATTGAGAAAGAAAATGGGGTGTACGAGCACTTTTGGCCTTCACTGTATGTCAAGTTCTTACCAATGGTACTCCATCTATACGCATGCATACGATCAATATGTATATATGTATGTACTGTACGCGTCAATGAGCGGTATGGGCAATGTCTGTTTGGGATAAGCATAATAATTGTCTTTAATGTGTTCATAAGATACGGAGTTCTAAAATAAATATATCAAGGAATATTTTGAATATGAATTGAATTGCGTAGAAAGTAAGAAACTGAACACTGAACACGAAACTTTTATACCCGAAGCGTCCAGCGTTCGGTATTCCGACTTGTGCCTCAGTATCGTTATTCTCACACCTAATATTGTGTAAATTTTAAACTTGGGATAAACGCAAAGCCCAACAATCATCCATGACGACTGAAAACTTGAAACGTTAACACTTTCTGCCATAGATCGTCGCGGCGTCTGCGTTGCATTCTAAACCTACACTACGGTCATCTACATCCTGAAATACTTAACTGCTTCTAGAGCATACATATAAACGAAAATCTTTCTATTCCTTCCTTTTGAACTGTCCTTGGCACCTTACTTGTCCTTGTCTTCTGTACTTATTTGATGACTTTCAAGTTAACACAAACTATGTACTATTGATCCCAGAAAAAATATGCATATCACAAGGACAGTAATTACTTCTGGTTACATACGTGACTTTTTACAAAATTGTTACTTATTGGAAAGTTCTAAACCGTTTATCATAAGCACAAGCCTTTGCCTTTTTATGCCATTTTTCTATTTTGCTCCGCAGTATCTTTGGAATATCAAAGCTAGCAGGATGGAGAAAATTAGCACTCTTGAGGCTCTAAGACAGTTGTACACATTTTGGAAGATATTGTGTGTTCTACCGTGGTTAAATTATAAAAACTTGTCGAAAATTTGGCTAGTGTTAATATTTTTCATGAATATAACCCACATAATGGGCTTAATACTTGATTTCATATTATGTGAAAGCTGGGAGCGCCTATTACATAATAGCACATACTACCTTGGGGTTCCAGTGGATACTGCGAAATACTTTCTTATCTTTTTTATGCGAGATAAGCTATGGAAAATTGAAGATCTCTTTGGTCTACTAGACGAAACCATTACTTCAAAGGAGGATAAAATCTCTATAAAAATGACAATTAAAAATGTCCAACAAATTTTCATTGCTTTTAACCTTGTTGTGTGGATTGGTGTCTACAGCCGAATAGTAACTATCTTGCAAAATTATGGAGAAGTTCCTACGCTACCAATGTGGTTCCCATTTGAAGAAAAGTTTATAGTGTATTTCTACCAATCTCTTTGTTGGCATTTTTTGGGATTACAAAATGGTTCTAGTGACATATATGCACCCTGCTTTTTTATCTTACTGAACGCACATTTGAAGATATTAATACGGAGATTGGCTAAAGTTGGAAGTCGCTCGGAGGGAAGTGAGAAATGTTATCTGGATCTTGTAGCCTGCATCGAAAGTCACTTAATAATTCTGAGGTAAGATGGTACGATGATGAGATGGCATGGGCCATTTATAAAGCACCAAATCTCCAAAAATCAATCATTGCAGAATTCATAACACTCTCAGAGACATAATATCGAGAACATTCCTCATACAAATTACGATAACAAGTATTTCATTGTGCGTTGTTATTCTGTCGATCGCAACTTTAAACCTACCACACGGAGAAGTCCTATTTCTGCTTGTATGTACATGCATGATTATTGTCGAGATATTACCAATTTGCTACTATGGAGATCAATTCTTAGACTTTAGTCGAAAGTTAGCAGACGGGGCTTACGGAACTGATTGGGTCTATCAAAATCGAAACTTTCGCATTGCTATCCTTTTGATCATTCGAAAATCACAAAACCCGGATCCAATTCTCGCTGGCGGTATTATTCCGATTTCAATGCCAACATTCCTATCAGTAAGTAAACATGCACAAAAGAAGCAGTTCGGGAATTATAACATTCTACACTTTACAGGTGGTACGCCTCGCTTATTCAGTTTCAGCAGTTTTGAAGCAGTTTTAATAACTACCAACTTACGCGCATTTATACTATACATTTATACATATAAAAAGGTTAATTACAACACCGTTGGGGTTGTTTGCAACAACCTTACGCTGCTTACTTGTTCGTATCGAATCAGCTGAAAAACCCGGTTTTGGCGCCCTCAAATTACGAAAACTAATAAAATTAGAATCCCTTTTTCTCCAAAATACGATTCCCAAGAATTGAAGCTGTGTGTGTAGAAACAAACGTGATCAGTAGGACTAAATTATTCGGTAAATGCTGCTACAGTCTATGTAAATGAACGGTTTCAACCCCTATGTCGAAGGTAGTCTTACCATAATCTGAATAGTAAACGAGATACATATAAATTCCTGAAGGCAAATCTCTGTTTGAATTTCTTTTATTATTATTACTAGCTGACCCGGCGAACTCTGTTCCGCCTTAGAGGCAATAAATAAGCAGACTTTGGATTTTATTCAATTAAATTTTTTATTAGGAAAAATATAAATATAAAAAATCAAGTATTTTAATGATTCTTTGTTGTTCATGTATTTTGGTGCATAGGTTGCACTCTTTAGTTAAACACCTTGTGATACACGACATTTTATATTTTATTATCATTCGCAAGTACAAACAATGCAGACCACATATAATTGACCATGTGAAAAACATTGATTTTCCAGATTCAGACCACAAACTTTCAAGGATTGTCCTTGTGATTTGTTAATGGTCATGGCGAATGCAAGACGGATCGGAAATTGAAGTCTTTTAAACTCAAACGGCATATGGTTGGGATCATCGGGATCCTCAGAATGATAACTTCCTCACCTTCGAATTTTCCTTTGAGTATCGTCGCGTAAATCACATTGTTCATCAATTTACTTACCACCAAACGCGTACCGTTGGAAAGTTTTGGTGGGTTTATGTTTCGAAGCATAATTGCTACCTTGGGGCGTAAATTGTGCGGTGGTAAGCATTGTTCCAATGATATCATTCTGAATTATGTAGTTTAGGTCATCTACATCTTTATTCTTAGCCCCTAAAATTGCTCGTTCACTCATTCATTATTTTGTAGTTAGTAACGATGTTTGGAAATACTTTGTTGATAAGTTTGTCTTTCGATGGGGCAAAGTTACAGAAATTCTGAGGAAAAGAAATCAATCCGCTTGATTCGTCAACCGGTACTCGACCATTACCGATTGTAAGCAATTGCTTAGAGGAATCTTCAGCAGATGTATCATTAAGCAATGCAACTCTCATGTTTGTTGTTAGCTGAAGTTTCTTCACATAGCGCCATAGATTCGATGATTTGAGGCAAGCGTTTATTTCGTCGGCAGCGGTTGATCTTGGCATTACTGGCAGTGTTTGGCGGAAATCGCTAGACAGTAAAATCATTGCGCTCCCAAAACATCTCGAGTCATTGCGTAGATCTTTCAATGTTCCGTTAAGTGCTTCTAATGCACGTTTATGCGCCATTGTGCATTCGTCCCATATTATGATTTTCGATGCTGATAAAACGTTGGCCATTGCGGAGTTTTTTGAAATATTACATGTTGGTTCTTCAATAGTTTGAAGATTTAACGGCAATTTTAATGCTGGATGAGCCGTACGGCATCCTTCTAACAATGTGGCTGCTATTCCAGAAGAAGCAACTGCAAGCGCAATGTTTGATCTCGCACGAACAGTGGCTAAAACTAATCACATCAGGAATGTCTTACCAGTTCCACCAGGGGCATCCAGGAAATATAAGCCACCATTTCCATCATCAATTGCCTTCATTAATGTATCATAAACTTCCTTTTGTTGGGGATTCAACAGTGGTACATTCGTTTGAACTACTAAATCTAATTCCTGATGATCATATTCACGTTCCCCAATTCCCGATTAAATGCGTCATTGATTTCACGATTTGGCGCTGGCATTCCTAACCTGACTAATAAACTACCGCACATAAGGTAACACATGTCTTCGATCAAGAGTAAAGCCCGATTATGTATCTCTTCATTCATCCCAAGATCGGGATTTCTGGAACTGACACAAATTTGATGTAAAATATCTTCTGACATATTATCCTCGTATTTATGCCATGTTAGATAGGTTCGATGGAAAGCATCTCGAAATTATGATAACAAATAATGTGCCTATCTGACTTGGAGATGCGAAGATAATGGCTTCAACGATTGTCGTATCCCAATGGGTATCGTTTTCTAGTAAATTGATTCCTTCGCATGCAGCACGATATGTTGGGAATATTGTACCATTAACAGTCTGTAGTGACTCAAATGATGTTGGCCCACGCACATTTACCAGCACCAATCGCAAATAAAAGCATTCATCATTCTTTGGATGAACTGTATACATACGACCAAGAGCATCAGTAGAACGCACATCCGGTTTGAGAGCCCACAGTGGCCATTAGATTTAAGTTATTTTTTGTTATTTTAAAAGATTGTTTTTTATTGTTCATTTTTCCAATCTATATACTATTGTTACCTATTTCTTCAAAATAAAAATGATTTTAAAAACATAAAAAAAACGCACATCCGGATAACCAGGAACCGTATTGCCTTCCTTTCGTAGTTGAAAATTCTTCGATGAAGCATTCCAAGTGTAATAACGTGGCATCTCCGTGTACAGCAAAGTTGCTGCAAACGGATCGCTTTGACAGATCGCAAAGAAACTAGTCGCTGGAGGTGTTTCAGCACATTGAACAACATTCGAAGCCGTGAAATATACTCGTTGACCATTCTCCAGGTGCACCGCCAAATGCACAAAAGTAGGATGACGTTCGTGAATAGGGAATGGGAATATACGCCAAATCGCTTCATTGCAGTTCACATAACGACCAACTTGATAGCGCGCAATTTCATCGTTAGTATTGGAGGATTCGATACCAAAAACCGCCATATCGCTGGCGGACTTTATGGACTTTACTGAATTGCAATACTCAACGTTGCAATGTGTCTTGAATGTTTTGAAAATAAGTCGCGAATATGGAACAATCCAACTTTTGTCGAGAACGAAATCCAGTCTTTTCACTTTTGTTGTGATAGTTCGACCGTTATCATCGGGTGATCGACGGCGATACAGTGGATAACCATCGTTGCCAGGGCAGTTAATTTCCGTGGATATCGTTTGGAACACTTGCCGTCGACCGTGCAAGGTGATTGGGGATTGATGGTGCCACACGGTCCATGAATTATATTTGTAATTACAACATCATGTAGGTCTGGATCGGCTTCGTGATCGGGAATCTCGGCACATATGATATCAACTATTTGGTCTGTTGGAATTCTTTCCACTAACCAAATAAAGATGTGTGCGTGCGGCAGGCCTCGTTTTTGCCATTCGATTGAATACATCCAGCATCGAGTATCTCCAAAGGCGCGTTGTTTAACAATGTAACTCATCAGGAACCGCACTTTTGGTCTGAATACACGTGCGGTGATGTCGTGTCGAGCACTTGATGTTTGTCCGGGAAGCAGCAATTGAACAATTTCTATCCATTTTGGATTACAGGTGAAAGTAATAAAGAGATCTGGCCGACCGTAATGACGAACATATGTCATTTCATCTTACGCATATTCATGCATACGACGTGGAATGCCTATGTACTTTGCCGGAAGGATAGTTAATCGACCAATATTATCTGTATTTCCTTTAGTGCCAATTGCATCACGCAAATGCATATACTCCTCAGAACGCAGTTTGGTTTGGTTCAATCCAATGAAATTTAAACGCTCCGTTTCTATTTTGACGTACATGTCGACGCAATACTGCTGAAACAATCGACTAAACCGCAGCAAATAGTTGTCAGCATTTTGACGAATCATCAAACGATATGCGTAATAATTCATCGAGCTAACTTTTTTTGTAGTTTCTTCACCTGAAATTAAAACATTAGATTTAGTATTTTGTAAATATTTAATTTTTTCATAACTAAAAAGGGGTGAAGATAAATGATTTTAAATCGGTTGCCAGTCATTTGTCTAATTTTACAACAACCCTTTATCTTTTCCTGATAATAAGCAGTGTAATTGGTCTTTTATTGTAAACCAAAACCAAACATGAAATGTATGTCATGTTGAACTATGATATTCATACTCACCATTTAATGGATTTATCATTTTGATATTAAAATAATATCCATCTTCTCCTTGCCAAAACATCAGCGGGTACTGCAACGTGTCATATGAACGATGTGGTTCAGATATTTGTTGCAGTTGCCCAGTATCGGGACGTGTAAGCACAATATCGCGTGTTTCCAAGCTCTCACCAACAATCAGGATGTCAACTTCATCTATTGTTGGAGCGTTAAATGTGCGTACGTGTATCCCAGATGGTCGTTTATCTGCTCTAATCACGACTTTATAGTCATCATTTGGCATGCGTTCCAAAGTACTCTTGAACAGCCTCACCAACGTATGATGTTCTTGAAGCAGTTGCTGCAGATCTTGAAGAATTGCTCTTTTCATTGTTGCATTTATCTCTTGACGTCGATCAACTTGTTCTTCCATGTTTCCCATGAAGTATATTTGTAAAAATCTATGCTCTGCATCTTCGAGAGGTTGCAATGATCCAATTCGATGGTGAATCTGTCCTTGTATCAAAGTCAATATTTCTGATTTATAAAGTTTTTTTTTGTATAATCAGCAATCATAATACGTAGGAATAAGTATAGTAAGTTATTCATCTACTATATTGTATGTATGTAAGTACAAAAATAAACAAATAAATACCTTGAATTTGGGATTAAATCCTCGTTGTTCGATAATGTCTGCCCCAAATGAGGTCATTTGGAAACAGCCATTGTATTTTTGACTGTTTGCAAGAAAATGATGTAATTGTGGTGTTTCGCCAGAAAGCAATGAATGCAATGGCTCAGGTGGCAGAGTTAATAATGGCAATTTCACTTTTCCACTTAGGCAGCACAATCCAGGCTTTTCTACTGAAAACTTCAATGCGTCACAATACTCGCAAACAACGTCCATTGGCGCAATGCAAACGCTAGGATGCAAACAGTAATCAGTACTGCAATCATATCGAAACGCTGGTCGATTCAAATCAGCATTTGATACATTTCTTCTTGTGCGTCGAAAATTATTTACTTCTTTATCTCTGTTATTCGATCGACGATTTCGCATTGCCAACCGAACCGTTTCACGGGTTACCTCGCTTTGCTCTTGTGATTGAAGCACAACCCCGCCCCTGAAGAGGGCGAGGATAAAGAGGGTATGTAGGAGGAAGAAGAAATACTGCTGAAGAATTGTGACGGTGATCCCTGTTGGATGGTTGCAGCGTCATGTACAATTAGTCATGTAGTACAATTATTTTCATGATGTGCAGATGCGATACAATGATGGCTGCCCTTGTGCATCTACCCCATCCCCATACACACTGGTTC
Source organism: Hermetia illucens (assembly GCF_905115235.1). Classification (NCBI taxonomy): domain Eukaryota; kingdom Metazoa; phylum Arthropoda; class Insecta; order Diptera; family Stratiomyidae; genus Hermetia; species Hermetia illucens. The sequence goes on along the minus strand of NC_051849.1, from coordinate 88,961,943 downwards.
GAAATTTCCGATCTTTTTGGTTACTACTTATCATTTCACTAATCCGCAGTTGAGAATTTTCGATTTCCCATCCTTCCCTTAACCCGATCTGTACTTTTTGTAATCGCCACGTCATCTACATATGCAATTATTTCCAATGGGTAGATAAAAATACGTTGTCAGGTTAATGTTCACGATGGTTTCAAGCAGTATCAATATAAACACTAGAACTAAAAGCCCAACCGTCAGTGTGATATCAGGCAGAACCCGGCAGGCATTTTTCTGGTTGCGTACATGTACAAAAACTGCGGATTTTCTTCAGGTACTGAAAAAGTGAACCAGTCTTATGATACACTTGTCGCCGCACTTTGAATGTGCGTTTGAAATGAACATAATTTACAATATTCGTCGGTCCAAACCATCCCATGCGAAAGCATGGATTGTATTCCAGAATATGCTGTAAAAAGTGTTTGGATTCTTGAGTAGCAATATGGGCATTTCCAAGTGCGACAATGGAAACTCAATATCGCTAAAAGGACAAGAATTAAAGCCAACATGTACATGTGTTGTTTGAAGAAACTTAAGGTTTATGGACTAGGTATAGCAGATTAATGGTCAGTAAAGTTTTATGGCTAAAAATCGCATCCTACCTGCCACCATAGCCCAAAATCTGTCCAACAAAATTCTTTGAAATGTTCACGCCTTATTCAGAAGAAGCCGTGAAAAAACACCAAAATTCACAAAAAAAAGTTTACCAAGGCACCAAAAATTCAACTTCTTATATTTTTTGATAACCCTAGCTCGGCAACTGTAGTTAAGTCTGTACGTTAAGATGCCTTCTAGCGCAGATCACACCTTTTTTTGGAGATAGGTGTATAAATTGCTCTGTATTTCAATAACGAACTATGCAATCGGGCTGGAAAAGTTACTATGCACGCTCAAGATATTAATCAAGTGCACGTAAATTTCGGTTTTGTTTACCCAAAAATTACCAATAAATGCAGCTACCATTCTAAGCTTTATTGTAACTTAGCAAGCATAATTCGGAAACAGCTTCAACAATAAAACATAAAAAGGTTTATTCTTACCATTTTCCATTTCAAGACAAAATAGAGTATTAACTGACTACTTGTCGCTTTCTTCAGTATTTAGGTTTGGAAACCCAAGCCAATTAATTAATAATTAATTAAGTAAAAGAAAACTGGTTTTGGATTTTCTTTATATCAAAATAGGGTAGATTTTTTTCAATTGAGTTCAAGACCGAATTAGGGAAAATTCTAACTTCACTAAAAATATTATATCCACCGATGAATGCCTTTTTAGTCAAAACAGGACTTATAATTATCGTAATAGTCACTGGTGAACGGAATCGTGAAGCATATTATCAAAGCCGATGAAATTTGAAAGGTAAGGTAGGAATTATTTGAGACCAACTTATAGGGCCTTATATTCTTCCAAACCGATTGATAGATGAAGGGTCTACATCTTTTTTTGCGAGATGTACCGATCAATTGATTGGAAAATATACCACGTAACAGAAGGAAAAGGATGGGTCACTTCCACATAATGCCATGGACGTTATATCCTCTCTTAGCTTTTTGATGAAAAACAATTTAATGAAAACACCATGTCATGGACGTTATATCCTCTCTTAGCTTTTTGATGAAAAAGAATTTAATGAAAACACCCATCAAAGTATCCGTTATGGCTTACTGTCCGTTGAAGAAAAATTTCTTTGTTATTTTGGGAAATTAAGTGTTTTTTTTTTCATTTCTATGGTACAAAATTTTAGACCCACAACTGCCACTAATTTTGTAACTAGGATGAAATGATGTTAGCAAAATTTTATCATGGTAAAACATAAATTATTTTATATAAGATAATTAGTACATTATGTCTGTTAAAATTCGAGACAAATTGGGTTATAGTAGGTTGGGGAGAAAGTAATGTTGTATTTTATCAATAGATGGCGACACTTAAACATATCTTGTGTTGTACTTATCGCATGGGGTCATACTATACGGCGATTTGAAGACGACAATCTGGGCTATATCGTCCAACCTGGCACCAAGTGATTTCCACCTCTTCCGGTCCATCCAAAAGGCTCTTGGTGCTAGGTTCGCCTCAAAAGAGGCTGGCGAAAACTGGCTGTCTGAGTTTTTTGCAAATAAGGAGAGGTGGTTTTATAAGAGGGGGATAATGAAGTTGCCTTCTAAATGGCAACAAGATTGCGAACAAAACGGCGCATATTTGACTTAAATCGGATAGTTCTAAATATGTTAAATAAAGCGTTAAAATTCGATCACAAATACGACATTACTTTTTCCCCAGCGCAATATATGGGGGAAGGTAGGTAGGTATATGGGGGAGAAAAAGAAAATTTTTGCATTTGGAAGCTGTAGCTTCTATATAGCTTACTCTTTTTTTCACAAATTTATGTTCTAGAGCGAAGTCTCAGTTCCGATTCAACGTCCATGACAATTATGTTGCTATAGTAATTTTTGAGTTTTTAATGTCTGTCTGTCTTTCACACCCGATTTACTTGGAAACTTATTGTCACAAAATTTTGGTGAAAACTTGCGGTCTGTGAGTCCCTTTACTTACAAAGATTGGGATGATTTTATGTTTTTTAAGAGAGACTCCCCTTACATCTGACGGAGGGGGTAATTTTATTTCCACAGAATACGGTCAAGTTAGGTATCAAATGAAAAGGCTTAGTACTTTTCAGAACCCTTTTCGCTTTCCATATCAGTGAGAAGATGAGTGAACTAGTGTGGCGCGGCAGGATTCGCAGCATTCGAAATTTATTTCGAATGTTGCGAACAAATAGATGGCGCGCCGAACTCTCCACTTTTTAGAACTCGCCACGGGAGTGGAGGACAGGAAAAGACCGCATGGAAATAAGCCGGTGTCTTCTGTCGCAACCACCAAGAGAAACACGCGGCTTCTCACGCGGCCAAATAGAAAACCATTCACTGTTCACCGTATATTTAAACTCGCAAAAAGTAAGACGTGGAATCCTTCGACTGAAGTTTCTAAATTGAATAATAATAATAATAATGTTATAACGTAGCGTTAATTAATATCAGGAACATGAAATGTGGAAAATGAATGTTCGGAACATATTGAAAACCCATATATACAAAAGTGATTTCCAAGTTGTTTTTATATACATAAATATGAAATTACTGAGTTTAATCACGAATGTGTAAAGAATCGTAATAACTGTGAATGGCCAGACGATACTGAATTTTCCTTAAAGTTTGGCGATTGAAATTCTTCACCAAAAAGAGTGTAAGCTACACAAAACTATTACTCAAAATGTAGTCACCATAAAGTATAACAAATCTGTAAATAATCACAAAGAGATATATGAAATCTAGGCCTCAAAATATATGCCATTCCATTATCTGTTGAAAGAAAATTAATAATGGTATATTTCTGTATTTTAGAAATTTATCAAAATTGACTCCCTTAAATCCATTCTAGAAGTACGAAATGCGAATGGAAAGTTCCAAATTCCTACAATTACTAACGAAGTTATAATAGGTCAAAGTTTCGAATTCCACGTGAATTTACTGCCCAGACGACATCATTCACACATATTTACATAGGATACCTTCTATATAGGTGGCGATATACATATGTACATCAATGCCACAATAAGGTGAACCTAAGCCTAAGGTGCAAGGAGCCCAATATGTATACGAAGACCATATGGGGGACTTTATTTAGACTTTTTTATGCCGAATCCACAGACTTGTCAAACCTCAAGAAGCCGTCGCAAATTCAAACGTATGAATAGAGTGTTTGGGTTAATTAGTGTAGGTTTGTAAACGATTTTTGGCACAAATCAAAGGAAATTCGCTTGCCAGTTCAGAACACATTTACGCGCTTGCAAGCATGTGCGGCAAGTACCAAGCGTGTGGCCGGCACTAGCTTTTTTAACGTTTTGTGTGAAACAAAACCTTATTAGAATCGAAACGGTGTCTGTCTGTCCCTCTGTCTGTCTGTCACATCCGATTTATTCAGAAACGGCTAGACCGATTGTCATGAAAATTATTGAGAGTATGTAATCTGGTGTTCCCTTTACATGCAGTAAGTGGCCCCATTTTGTGTTAAGTTTAAGGGGATGCAAATTTTTTTTCACAGAATGTAGTCATCTGGGGTATCAAATGAAAGGTGTCAATTAGTACTTTTCGAAACTGGTTCCATGTTTGACATGGGGTGAAACATAGGAGAGTGGGGGCTCAAAATATGACCCCCAAAAAGTGTAACCGGTCTCGTTCTTAGATCCTATCCTACCAACCGAAAAATCTGAAAAAAATCACAGGGATGCATCTCTACGAAATCTAGGTCTCAAAATATATCCGGTTCCGATATCTGCACAAATAAAGTTAATAATAGTATATTTCCACATTTTAGAAATTTACCCGCCAACCCCTCTTATAATCTTCCCAGAAGTACACAATTTGGCATGCGTGTAATGAAGAACATAATGCACAATTTGGTCAAGTTTGAAGAAAATCCAACTATCATATTATTAACAGTTAAGTTATAGGGGGTAAAACTAACATTTTTTGTGAATTTCGTGCACTCTACAACCTGCATGACGTCATCATCACATATCAATTCGTCAATACCACAACGAAATGAGTTCTTATGAATTATTTTGTTTTATTTTTTTAGTCATTTGTATATGAACGCCAATTACTTCAACCAGACATGTGTGTATGTAGGTATATAGTATGTGCGTGCTAATGAACTTTGCGGGTAGTGCCTAATTCAGATAGATATAAGAAGTAAATCGGAAATATGGGTACGATCAATTTATATACGTGCATATATATATACAGTATTCGGAAATAGGCAGTTTGTTTGTTTAGGGCGAGCGTAATATCTGTGACTGTACTATGTACGTATGTCTCGTAGTTTAGAAAAATATGAAGGAATATGTTGGATTTGTAGCCATTTATGGATAGAAAAATGTGCATTGAAATTTCTTACATAAGATGAACACAAACTTTTATACCCGAAGCGCGAGCTTCCGGTGTTCCGACTTGTTTAATTATTTGTATATCAGTCTCAGTTTCTGAAGTATGCATATGAATAAAAGGGTTTGCGTATAGTGTTTAATTCGGATAAATACATTATTATGTGCATGACTTTTACGGAGAAATGAAATGGAAATGTTTAGATTGGTACGATGTATATGTATGTACGCACTAGTAAGCAGTAATTGGCAATATATGATTGTTTAGGATGATCATCACAATTATGTCTTTAATATGTACATACATATGTGCATATATCTTGTAGTATGGAGATACTGGAAGGAATATTTTGAATTTCAAGCTATATAAAAATGGGTGGTTAACGCGCTACACTCCACCAAGGGGTAAGTGACAACCGGAGATACAAATGGATAAACGTACATTAACAATTTCTCGCACAACAAACATCCAGCTTCCCGCTGTCCTCTAAATAGTTTCGTTCTAACTTGTCTTCCTCTTGGAGGAGATCCATTAAAACTTCAGTTGTTTTGAATATCGGGTATATTCATTCATCGGGTATATGCATATACAACATCTTGCAATTCACAGAAACGTCTGTTTTAGAAAAGCATTTCTAAGAACATGGTTTTTTCTCGTGGGGGTACTATATAATTCGACGTTTGATGTTCCTGCAGCGACTTCATTTCCCCTTCAGCAGCTGTTGTCCATATTTTTCTTTCTCTAAGGAAAATCTTGGTTTTAGACGTAATCTATTTTCGCCTGACACCTTCACCTTTCAGAGGTATATTTTCGGTTGTCCGGGCTGAAACTCGCTTTTTGGATTTTTGTTTTTTTCCTGGATCTTCAAGCCTGTATCCGGATGGCTTAGTGGTTAGAGCGCCAGACTTTTATTGCAGAAGATCGCGGATCAAATCTCTCTAACTCTCTAAGTTATCCTTATCGACTGCGTCCTAGAAGAGCTTTTGTACCCCTTTGAACGTTATTATTTAGGTTTACTACTATAGTGTGTTCGTTAAGCCTATACCCAGAGAAATTTTAAGATAATCCGTACCGTACGTATTATATTTTAGCCTGGCATCTGGTATTAAGTATCCGCCTAAGTAGCTTAACCTAATTTGCACAAGTACCGAACACTGTCCCAGAACATTAATGGGGCACTCTCAATGAATCTGCAGACAGTGTCCACAGATATCCCTAGCTTCTGGAAATAAAGTTTAGCCTACAGTGATCAATAAGTGTCTCAAATATAATCCTTAGTTCCTTCTTTGTGAGGTTTAAGCAATCCTTCAAGCGGTTGAACTCGTATTCCCTCAAGACCAGCCTGGTAAGTTCGCCCAGTATAGTTTCCTCAAGCGAACCTCTTTCTTCTTTAGCGGCATAGCCATGAACTTATTTCCAATTCCACAGAAGGGTTCAGTAAAGCGGAGTCCCTGTTTCTTTCCTAGCCAGCTCATCTCCTGCCTCTGGAACCCAAAGTATCCAGACCAGGCATTCTCATGCCAATTTAGAATTCACCTCGTTACACCTAAGTGCTTTAATATTCACTTGGAGATTAGAGGAGGTACATCTATTTATAGCGTATATTTCCGCCTGAAGTATGCTAATTTGTTTACTCATTCATTCATTGGACTAATGACCCCGACGCCCGCTCCCTCTGCTCTGAAGGACTCGTCACTATACCAGGTAATCGGGTGCTGGTTTAAGCCGTAGGTCATTGTCACGCTCTCCTGGTTTACCCTGTTCATCGATTGTGTTGTAAATGTCTTGTCGGAATGGAACCTCATTGCTATGCTATCGCCTAGTATCAGTAATTGGTAATACCGTTTAAAATGAATGTCAATCTTCCTTCGATTTAGGCAGCTCTCCGCCTCGTTGACACAACCCGACCTTCCTCCTTAATTACATCTGTATGTAAAAATGAGATAATATAATCCCAGCAGATCTTCAGTTACTCATTGCCACAATGATATATTCATAAGCCAATCTCTAAAGTTAGTGTAAATTCCTGGTGGTAGTGCAGAGTTCTGTTCTATCTACCCGTATTACTGGCCCATTGGTAATCATTAGCATTACTATTGCAGTGTATATCCGTGTAGTATTTTCTTAGTTTCTTGCATGTTATGGGCCTGCAAGTCATCAGAGCCCTTACAGCTTTCCCACATGTGTTCACAACATACGTCTTCCAGAGTAATTTTTGGTAAGGTTGTCATTCCCAAATAAGTGACCTTTGTTCCTCGTTTAAGCTACATTCCATGTAATCGAATGGCTTTCAGTTCAAGCTGGCCTTGGCTGAATTGATGCGCAGCCCCGCTCACTTGCGCCAAGTACTAGTAATTTGCAATCCAGTAGAGATTGTATCACATTAGATACTTTTCCCTACATATTAATATAATATCGTCAGCGTAGTTCTAGACCCGTATTCCAGTAGTTGTTAGCTATCCTAGGAGTTCATCAACTGCCATAGCCCACATTGGCGGAGTTCCGAGAAATAGAAGTACCTTAGCCTCGTCATTCTCGACAAATTTCCCATCTTCCTTCTTCAGAAAAACCGGATATATAACTTTGTATAGCCCGGATGCTTCTGTGGTTTGACCAATAGAAGCTGTTTTGTTTAATTTCCTTGATCGGGTTGCTATGGCAGAGAAAGCAATTTACTTAACGAACGTACGCAATTGTGAATGCTCTGGAAAAAGCCGGCCATTATTTCGGAAAATTATTTTGTAACAGTTACTAAAAAATTGTTTTTCGAAGTCAATCAGTTGAGGTCAAAAGTAAGTTGAGGTCAGGAGTCAGAGAAAGAAGAACAGTCAACGAAATCTAGTTTAAGAAATAGTCATATTTAAGTAAAAATTTACAATAACTTCTCGCTGAATTTCACCAGTCTAACGACTAATTACGGTACGCCAGGATGTCGTCTCTTGAAAAATCCCAATGCGACGATTGGCTTCCCCGGCTTCTAGTGAAACTTAGACAGTCACGAGGTGTCCAATCAAAAATTCTGGAATACATATTTTTTTCAAATTGCGTTCAAGAAGCTCTTGGTTTTTCGCAAGAGAAATATCAAATTACCTGCATGCTTTCTCCTTGCAGACCATGAATCTGCCCCCGGTATGCACAGGCAGCACTATTCCAACGTTGTCCTTATAAATTACCTTTCAATTAATGTAGATGTAGCTTTTGCATGGTGAAGATTTAGCTGGACCAACTTATTGTTGGCGATTGACTTCATTAATGCTTGGAACCCTTTTCGAATATCATCTCCCGACGTGGCTTTTTCCTGTGCTCCACTGTCCGTCTTCAATCTTAAAAAAATCAAGTCTAGGTCGTCCAGGTTCTTCACCTCAGGAGGCACCAAGTACTATTTTTCCTCGGTTTCTGCTGCCAACTCTGTAATAGACAAGCGAGTTACGGCGGGATCGGGCATCTACCCCGATCCGGAGGAGTTTGCCTTTGCCCTCCATCTTGCTTTTAAACAGTCTTCACAACTGTGTGTGAAGATCTTTGTCCTGAGCAATTGAGAGGGTCAGAAGATTCTCCGTCTCCATCGCTACAGCTTTGGGAGTGTAGATTGTCACCATCTGTAGCCCTGGTATATTGTATCCACAGCCAACAGCTCTGCTCCCTTTCAGCGTGGCAATTTAGAGACTGTGGTCCTAAGCTACTTCACGGTGTTCTCCGTCGCGCAATCTGCGGATATAACATCTAGTCATTGGCGTACGCAATGAATACAAGCTCCATTCCTTGCACTTCCGGGTGACGATAAGGTCTTCGATGATTTTCGACTTCTCACAAGTGATTATTTTCTCCGGAAATAATTCCGATTGTCGGGTGCCCTTCATCGCACTAGGATAGTTAACGGTGCGCATCCTAACTTATCAAGGATTTGGATTTCTTGGGAAGATGGCGGAAAGCCTCCTTAAGTTTATCCTAGAATGATCTAGGTTAAAATCGCACACTATTACTAACAAAGTTATAACAGGTGAAATTGTTTCTTTTGTGCAAATTTATTGCATGTCAGTATCATACGAAAGCGGGTAGTCTGACAAAGTAAATGCGAAAACAGTACGAGCTAGGTATAAATGGGACAAATGCACTCTCAAATATTATTATATAAAAAGTTCGCAAAACCTTCCTTGTTTACTCATGGGCTTCAGCCCGAGACTTAGTTTCGGAATCCAAGACAATATTATACTGTAAATAGGATATCAAGCTGTTGAAACGCCACCATACCCATCTCTTTCTTAGGGCGTAAAAAAACCTGGTAAAGAGCGAGGTCTCTTTGCAACTTATCCAGATGTCATAAGCGTGGAGGTGAAACTAAGATTTGGTAGTAGAACTGTGGTTGTTAAATTATTCATCTCTTCGTGAGAAACTAACCCGCATATGTATACACTTGAATCAGAAACAGGATGTATTGCAAATTGATTTTTTGTGAGTGGTTTGATGCACTGAATTTTAATTAATAAATCAAAGCTTTTTTGTACTTACTGTTCGTGCTTATTAAGCGATTGCCAGGGCTTCTAAACTAAAGTCCTTCCTCTCTCCTCCTTTTCAAACTAACCTTGGTACTGGCGATTGACCTTGGCACCAATAATACTAATTCATTCATTCATTAGATAACTTGCAACTTTGCAGAAACTATTATTGATTTCAAAAAAAATATGCATGTCTTAATGACAATGATTATTTCTTCTTGTCATGTTGGTGACTATTGTTGTAAAATTCTCCTTACCTGGTGGGAATTTCCTAACCAGCTACCATAAGCATAAGTCTTTATCTTTTTGAATGATTTTCCTGTTTTACCCTCAGTAATATTGGCATACCAAAGCAAGCAAGATGGAAAAGTTAAACAGTCTTGATGCTCTAAAACATTTGTATATATTTTGGAAGATATTTTGTGTTCAACCATGGTCCAACTTTAAAAACTTGTCGAAAACTTGGTTTGGTTTTATAGTTTTTATGAACATAACATATTATACATGATGGGCTGATTTCCTGTTATGTGAAAGCTGGGAACAAATATTTCATAATAGCCCATTCTATTTTGGAGCTCAAAATGCTGGAGCTGGATACTGCAAAATATTTACTAATTTTTTCCATGCGACATAAACTGTGGCAACTAAAAGATTTATTCGGTCAACTAGATGAAAGCATTGTTTCAGAGGAAGATAAAATCTTCATAAGAATGACAATAAGAAAAGTGCAACGAATATTCATTGCTTATAACCTTGTTACATGTACTAGTGGCTATGCCCGGATAATAACTTCTTTGCTAAGTCATGCAGAGGTTCCTATGCTACCAATGTGGTTCCCATTTGAAGGAGAGTTAATAGCACTTTCCTACCAATTTTGTTGTTGGCATTTTCTGGGAATTCAAAATGGGTCTAGCGACATGTATGCACCATGCTTTTTCCTATTATTAAATTCTCATTGGAAAGTCTCGTAAACTGTCCAAAGTTGGAGATGGCTCGAAAGAAAGTGGTGAATGTTATCTGGATCTTGTAGCGTGCATCCGAAGTCACTTAATAATTTTAAGGTGAGTACAATGATAATTGTATGCGCGGATTTTAAGAAAACTCCAAAAGCCAACTACTTTCGTTCCAGCATTCATAACATTCTCAAAGGCATAATATCGAAGACATTTCTTATTCAAAGTGTGATAGTAAGCATTTCAATTTGTGTGAATATTCTGTCGCTCACAACTTTAAACCTACCACATGGAGAAATCATATTTCTGCTTTCCTATTTATGTATGATTATTGTGGAGGTATTGCCAATTTGCTACTATGGAGACCAATTTTTAGATTTGAGTCGGAAGTTTGCCGATGCGGCTTACGGAACTGATTGGGTCTACAAAAGTCGAAACTTTCGCGTTGCTATACTTCTCATAATTCGAAAATCACAAAACCCGGATCCTATTCTTGCTGGGGGTATTATTCCAATTTTACTGCCAACATTCCTACCTGTAAGTAGAAAATCATATAAAATGCAGTTCGGGGTTTATCGCATTCTACACTTTACAGGTAGTACGCCTCGCTTATTCAGTTTCAGCAATATTGAACCAACTCGAATAATCACCAACTCATGTACACATATATATACATATAAGAAGATTAACTAGGAGATGATTAGAGTTTATTTACAACAATATAACAAAAATAAAAAATAATAAACAAATCGGGAAACCGGATGCTGGACGCTTCAGGTCTGAAACGTTTTTTGTATTTCTTATATAAAAATATTTGAGTGGACATTTGTTCCATTTGTACCAAGCACGTGGTGTATATGCATATATTGGGTTGGGGAAAAAGAAATGTCGTATTTTGTCAATAGATGACGGCACTTAAACATATCTTGTATTGCACTTATCGCATCGGGTCATACTATACGGCGATTTGAAGACGACAATCTGTGCTACAAGTGACTCTTTGACAGTATCGTCATCGTACGTTTCAGTCTCAAATTATAACGCGTCAAAAATGGAGTTCATCAAACAAGAAATTTGTCATATTTTACGTTTTTACTACCTGAGAGGTAAAAAATCAACGGAGGCGGCCAAAAAAAAATTTGTGAAGTTTATGGGCCCGATACTGTAACGATTCGCTCAGCACAGCGTTGGTTCGATCGATTTCGTTCTGGTGTAGTGGATATCGAAGATACACCCCGTACTGGTAGGCCAATCGTCATAGAAACCGATAAAATCGTCGAAATCATCCAAGTAGACCGGCATGTGAGCATTCGCTCGATTGGCCAGGTACTGGGTAAGGACCATAAAACCGTTTGGAACTATTTGCAGAAGATTGGATTCCTAAAAAAGCTGAATGTTTGCGTTCCACACGAGTTGACGCAAAAAAATCTCTTGGACCGAATCAACGTCTGCGATGCACAACTGAAACGGAACGAATTCGACCCATTTTTGAAGCGGATGGTGACTGGTGATGAAAAGTGTATCACATACTACAACCTCAAGCGAAAAAGATCGTGGTCGAAGTACAGCGCGCTGGCCCAAACCATCGCCAAGCCCAGATTGACGCCAGAACGGTTTTGCTTTGGGTTTGGTGAGATTGGAAGGGAATCATCCACTATAAGCTGCTCAACTATGGCCAGACCCTCAATTCGGTCCTCTACTGTGAGCAACTCGACCGTTTGAAGCAGGCGATTGACCAGAAGCGGCCAGAGTTGGTCGATAGGAATGGTGTTGTGTTCCACCAGGACAACGCTCGGCCTCACACATCTTTGATGGTCCGCCAGAAGCTACGGGAGCTCGGGTGGGATGTCCTATCTCACCCACCTTATAGTCCGGACCTGACACCAAGTGATTACCATCTCTTCCGGTCCATGCAAAATGCTCTTGGTGCCAGTAAGTTAGGCTCAAAAGAGGATTGCGAAAACTGGCTGCCTGAGTTTTTTGCAAATAAGGCGGGGGGAGGGGGGAGGTTTCATAGAGGTGGATAATGAAGCTGCCTTCTAAATGGCAAAAAGTTTGCGAACAAAACGGCACATTTTATTTAAATCGGATAATTCTAAGTATGTTAAATAAAGCGTCAAATTGCGATCACAAATACGACATTACTTTTTCACCAACCCAATATTATGTTATGTCAGAATATTTACTTTAGCGTTATACTGACATTCAAAGTCATAAAATTTGCACTGAAACGACACCTTTGACCTCCTATAACTTTGTTAGTAATAATGCGATTTCCACCAAATGGGAATATCGTCCTAAACAGGATTTCCCTGAATGTGAGTTATTCTAAAAGTTTAAAAATAAACATGTCCCAGTAAGACTAAATTAAATGATTCAGTTAAAGCTGCTAGAATCTGTTCAAGAATGTAGAATGATCATTTTTTCTGTCGCTTAGTATCGTAAATACGTTTGCCATACCAGGATGATATGTGCAAGAGATGAACACAAAATTCTGTAGGCAAGTAAGTGTCTGTTTCTGTTTCTCCTGATAGTATAGCCGATGTAAATGCAAAAGGTTTCGTTGCAAGTCGGAAACCGGAGATCTTGAGTGGAATTTAAGCAGGATAAGGAATGCCCCTTAAGAGAGTAGGAGAAAGAAGTGGGTGAGGATTTTAGGGAGTAGCACATAGAGTGACACTTTCTGACGTTTAGCGTTAAACCATTAGTCGAGTACCAACGAACCAGAGTGTACGGGTTAGATTGAAGGGAAACACAGTCCATAGGCGATGATATAGCGGAAAACAGCTTAAGGTCATCTGCATAGAGTAAACAGTCGCCAGAACAGGGAGAGAAGGAGCGGGAAGTACAGCCGGCAGGATCGGTTGGAAAGATAGGAGATAAGCCATAAAACAAGTGGTATGGAAACGTTTAGGGACGAGAGTTTGGATAGAAGTATCATTTAGACGAAGCCGTATTGCTCTTTCACTATGTGTAGGCCAAAGGGAGCGGACAACCAGTCGCTGACATATCTTTTCAGGATTTTGAAACAGGAGGAGAGGATGGAAATGGGATGGTCATTCTCGGCAAGCGAACGATCGCCACTTTTGTGAATGGGGATGATGAGAGCTTCTTTCCACAAGCCGGGAAAATGACTCTCTCGAGGCTTTCGTTGAAAATAAGAGATAGGAAAGGGAGATGGACTTACCAGTTTTGAGCAAAAAGAGGTTTGGAAGACCATCGTATGGAGACTTTCCAGTAAACCCCGAAGATATGGTATCTTACTTTTATCAACTTTATTTGAACAAAGATGTTTTACAAAAACGTCTTCATGATTGTTGTCATTATTCTGATGGATTAGTTTCTGAGAATGAGCCCTATCTCGCATTTCCTCTATTTCGCAAACGGCGGTTCATAGAGTAATAATCGGACTTTTCGTTAGTTTCCGAGGAGAGTATAAAAATTAAAAATAACGTTTTCACTCGTGTGAGTCCAATTGCGTACATATTGAATTACTCAACTTAATATCTTAAAGATCTATCTTCTTCACCTATTCTGAAAAATTTAAGATTTTAATATTTTATTTAAATTTATATCATTTTGATTATCGTATAATCCAGGGCTTTATACTTCTTTTCAACGAAGTCAGGAAGTATGTATACATATCTACTTGCAAGTCATTTGCAAAATCGTGAATGAATTTTCAATTAAAAATTATTTACACGTACGTATCCCCACACGTAATTGTCACTACGCGGTTATTTATTCGTTGCGTTAACGTTGGTTTGCCAACCATTTCAACGGGATCCGGTTAGAAGAATCAGAATGAAGGCAATTAGAGCTACAATCCTTTGGGCATTAACCACAAATGTATACCATATTTCAAATGATTTGTTTGCCCCATTGTTTATTATTAATGAGTAGCCGGAAGACATTGATGTCACGATGCGCCTGGAATTCATGGGTGGTGGGAACACAATAAATTCGGAAGACGTGATCTATTTTTGAAATATATGTAGTATTGGACATTTTCAACAAGCTTTAATGTTTAATATCACTATCACAACTTCAATTTTTGCCGTTTGGGCAAATATTTCTACAGTTACTACTATTATTACCAAGGTTGTAGTTGATCAACGTTGTCTCTTTTGTGTCGAATTACTACTCCCTAAAAGATTGAAGTGAATTGAATATCAAGTATATTCAACGTATATGCACTGCGAGTTATGTATAGATGCAACCGCGACAAATTAGACTTAATAGAACTTTGTGAGTAATGGTGCGATTTCCACAAAACTTCGTAGGGTTATATTTTATATTATAGGCTTTATTATGGCAATTTCATTATTCTGGAATAAACTTGAGGGGGTTTTGCAATCAATTATCAAAAATTATAGTAATATTAACTTGATTTGAACAGATGTTGGTATGTGAGGTATTTCAGAGCCTTGGCACCGTACAGTGGCAGCTTCCTGATTTTTCTTCAGACTTTTCAGTTGAGTAGGTTGTAGGTTCTGAGAATTGGTCCGGGAAAGAAATTACCACTTTTCAGCCGCGCCCTTCCCTGCGTACAGAACTGAAACCAGCTTCGAAAACTACTAACCGACACCCCATATGGCTATATTTGGTGAAAAAAAATTTGTTTTTTTGTTTTACACAAAATCTTACAAAGGGCCCACCCAATAGCGACAAAGAGCAAAAGGGTTGGGGCGAATTAGCTTTTCCATATATAGAACTTTTATATTTCACTCGAATGTCAATTATTCTCGTTAACTTCTTCTTCTTTTTTTTAAGCCTTTGTCCCGTTCACAAACGGGGTCGGCTCGTTGTGATCGGTTTCGCCATTTAGCTCTATCGAATGCCTGATCTGGGTGCAATCTTGAGGCTTTTAAATTCCCATTCAGCGTATCAAGCTACCGTTGTTTCGGCCTGCCTTTTGGTCGTTTACCATTGACTTCGATGTTCAGACCAATCTTGACAAGTGAATTCTCGATATCATGAATTACATGACCATACCATCAAAGACTCCTCTCTCCCAATTTTTCCCCGATCGGTGCAACCCCATAACGATCGCGGATATCCACATTTCGGATGTGATTAAACCGTGTCACGCCACTAGTCCAACACAACATATTCGTCTCCATTACCGCAAGACGCCGTTTATTGTCTCTTATAATCGGCCAATACTCAGAACTATAGAGAGCTACAAGACATACGACATTGCGGTAAATTTTAGATTTAAGACGCTCGTTAATACAAAAAGAGCACCACTTGTGGAACGCCACTTCATCCAGGTTGTGTTAATGCGGAAAGCAATTTCATAACGCAGTTCTCCATTGACTGATAGCATTGACCCGAGTTATTTAAATCGCTCAGTTCTGGGTCGTTAAAAATTCAGGTTTGTTTAGATTCGATCTGAGACCGTTTTGGCGATCATTTTATTTTTGGACAAGTTGCTCGAGATCATTTTTGCTATGTGATGCTAGGAAAACATCATCTGCATAAAGCAGTTTGTAGGGCGCTGGACGTTGGATATCCCGTGTGACGGTGTCCATAACAAGAACAAAGAGGAGTGGTGAGAGGGCGCTTCCTTGATGAACACCAACAGAGACACGAAGCGGTTTTGATACACCCCCCATACTTCGAACTTTACTTTTCGGATCATGGTAGAGCAATTGAACCCAGCGCACGAGTTCTTCTAGCACTAAATGTTGTCGTAAAGCATACCAGATAAGTTCGTGTGGCACACACTCAAACGCTGTCTCTAGATCCAGAAATGCAATGTAAAGACGGCGATGTTTCTCACGGCGTTTCTCCATGAGTAACCGCGCAGCGTGTATTGTTCCGCAGTTTTTGACGAATCCGGCTTGATTCACGGTTATTTCAACGATTTCACGAATACGGTTGTCAAGAATGCGTTCAAAAATCTTGGTATGGGTATTGGAAAGTAACCGGATCGGACCGTAATTTGAACATTCTGCTGGACTACCTTTCTTTTTTCATATTGGAACAGTGGTACTTTCTTGCCAGTCAGATGGTGTTTTTCCTTCCTAAATAACCCGATTATAGAATTCACTCAGCCACAGTATTGGGTCCCAGCTTTTCGCTTTCCAGAACTCAGATGCGATGTCGTCCCCAGGTGACAGGTGAATTGGTCCAAATGTCCCGGTTGGCATTCCTATAAATTTGCCAATTGGCCGGTGTTTTATCGTCGAAAAATTTGTGGTAGAGGCGGTTCTTTTCACAGACGTTCATTTTAATATGATCATTCCAAAGCCAAGTATCTCGGTTGATGTACCGATTACCCGGCTTAATGACCCCAACGGTTGCAGAGGCCACTTTGTGGGTCGTGTCTTTCATTTGGTTCCACGATTCTTCCACATTCGTAATTGTTGGTAATCGTGTGAGTGAGATCGTTTCTTCTTTCTTCTCACCAAATCGCCACCATTTAATGCGCCGCGGGCCAGTGCGTTCCTCACGCTGTTTTATCGGTGGCTTAATTCGCAGGACGGTAATCAACAGCCGATGTTGAGGTGCTATGGTCTCATAGGGAACGACTTTGCAATCAGTGACAGTGGTACAATGTCCACGTCTTATGAGAATATAGTCAATTTGCGTTTTACTGTTCCCACTATAAAAATTAGGAAGATGAGGCAATCGTTTGATGAACCATGTATTCATAAGTACAAGGTCATGGGTGTCCTCAAAATCGATATACGCTAGCCACCCTCATTGCGCGCTTCGAACCCCTTTTTCCCATGACACTTGTTACCGTCTGCCTTTTCACCCATATGACCGTTACGGTCGCCGGCAATGATAATATAATCGTCAGCAGGCACGTGACAAGTGTTTTCATCGAGAAGTTGCCAGTGGTGCGATCAACTGATACAATGGTGAGCTTCATCAGCCGATCATCAATCGCGCTTTTGGCAACAAACTCAATCCGATCATCATGTTTATAACGACACTGATGCATTTTCTTGGTCGGCCTGTTGCGGGACCTGTCACCAAGAGAGATGAGGTAGAATTTAGCATAGTGGAATAACTTCAACTATACTCTATTTATCTCTTTCCCTGATCTCAGCATTCTATTTTTGTTTTACTGAGGATAGTACAAAGTACGTTGCCTCAAACCCTCCCCCTTTACCTGGGCTTGGGACCTGCATACTATGTTAATAGCATGGCGGAGTTAATTATTCTCGTTAACTATAAGGTCAGCATCTTATTTACATAATTTAAGATGCAGTAAATTCCCTCGAAATTGATGACTTTGAGTTGCTATAATTTTGATACTAATGGCCAGACTCTGCAGTATTGTGCACGATACTGTCCTCTATGCTGCAGCAATTTAGTAAACTTGGGACGAACTTGAGGGAGAGGAACATATTTTAAGATCTACAAGTAGATTTCGTATAAGCACATCGCCCGGATTTTTCTTAGACTTTTGTGTTGGGTAGTTCCCTAAAATGACTTTTGTCTCACTTTAAATTTTCAGATTTTTACCCCTCACTACTTGTGATCGAGACCTTCCATTTGATATTACACACGGGTACGTTAGAGGTTTGAAACCCAAGCACTGAGGAAGGTGACGAAGAGCCGAAATATCTAGACTTGCTGAAAATATCTGGGTACACTCCTCGACAATGGTATCGAACTTTCTCCAGCTCGAACTACAATTTCGTGAATGCGGTATTGGTTTATTACTTACGGCTACCGCAAGATGCGCTCTCTTGATCTAGGAGCCGCTTTCTAACAGGATATTGACTGCAAGATTCCGGCCCAGGTTAAAAAGCATCAAAACTGCACTGTACTACAAGGGAAATATAGTGGAGAAAGATATTGTCTATAAAAGAAAGGCTTCCTGAAGGTGGCATTATGATCGTGGGTGATCTGAATACGCACGCGAGATCTGACGATGCCTTGCTCGGACATCTAAAGGGAAACACGATCTTAGCGACCGTAATGATAATGGTGGAAGGTTTATGAATTTTTGCAGCTTTCACCGCCTCGTCATTGGTAGCACATTGTTCGAGCACAGAGCCCACCATAAGGTTAATTGGGTTTCAATTTACTAATATTGCTCGAACAGTGAGATTGATCACTTTGCGATCAACAGTAGATTTAGGAGCTGCCTTCTAGATGTGCATAACAGGAGAGGCGCTGACATCGTCCTCGAAAGCGATCAACATTTAATGGTACCTTGCCTTTCCTTGCGTATTGCGTCTGCCACCTAAGAATATCGATGGAAATCGGTCCTCTATTAAAACTGTTCTTTTCTCGAGTGCTATGCAGGTCGACGGAAATATCCCGAAGGGTATCACAAGATCTGGCCGACTGCGGAATCGTCGAAGCCAATGAACGGAAGGGATTGAAGGCTCTTTTGATGGTTCCAAACAATCATGACCGTGGTACCTTCGGGCTCCAATACCCAGCAACATCCCGGAAAGTCAACGTGGTGTGCGCCGTGGCAAAACAGGAATTTGTAAATACACAAGGAAGCGGAAGATGATGCATGTAACAATAATTTCAGAACTGCATACCGCATCGAAAGAATTTGCATGTATGAAATGCAGTGAAGTTCCTCCTTTTGTTGGCTAAATACCGTAACATCCAGTTACGTCACCGGGCTTAACGTGAGTACCTGTCTCGTGGACGTAATCCCACGGTTTTCTTAAGACCCTGATTGATTTTGTGACCACAATCAGAGTCCCGCCGCAGCAAGGTACGACGGTACCCGTCTATACCGATTGCATGCAGACCTACTAAAATCTTTATCGAGCTAAGGACTACGGCGTGTGTGTTGCAACACCACGCTCAGACCCAAAGGTTTTTTGTTCGCTTGAACGCAACCAGAAAGGCAAAAGAGGTCTTACAAAATATCTGATAAGTATACAGCTAAGAAGACTAAATCTAGTAAACTGAGCCTGGGAAGTCGATTGATTAACACATCTGATGAATTCTTTCTCTTAGAAACTGAAGAAGAAGTGGAGCCATTCTCGTGGATGAGCAAATTAAATAAAAAATAAATGCGAATGTGCATTTATCGAATGGTTAGGAGTTGGTGTCTAAAAATTTATGGTATTAAGAGGATATTACCTCTGAAGTGAACTCCTGTGTTTCTCATTCGGGCAACAATAATAAAACAGCACGAGTATTTTAACGGTTGTTACAAGGGATGGAAACTATTATCGTTGTGCATATGGATTTAACGAAAAGGAGATCCGATAATAACAAAGGAATTTCAACCTGAAGAGTAAAGGCTTTTGTTTGTCTTTCCTAATGGACACTCAATTATAATGAATGTTATATACAAGGACGCCAGTGTAATACATGCACCAAGGTCTGCAATAAATTGTCATAAATATTCACCGCCTCCTTGAAATTACTTGTTTCCAACCTCGTCCACACCAGTCTTTCTTCTGGTTCATTTTTAATTACCACTCTCCAGAATTCTAAATGTGAATTAACTCAAACATTTTTTCTGCAATGCTCGTAAATAATTGAATATTATTTAATTGCACTCATTGTTACCACATTCTAGCTTGCTTTCTTGCAAATCATGAGTTAGTATTCAGTAAAGTGGAGTCCGATCAAGATGACCGATTTGAAATCTTACGACGCGTTAAAGTGCCTTTGGGCTGTCTGGACGTTTCATTGCGTTAAACCGTGGTCGAAATACAAAAGACTTGAGGTGGTCTTTTTTTCCTTCATAGTGTTTCTTACAGTAACACATTTGCTCGCATTGAATTTGGAACTAGTGCTTTCCGAAAGCATAAGGGTTTCAGTGCAAAATTTCCCATTTAACATTGGATTTTGGGCTGGTTCGCTGAAATTTATTTGCATTTATCTGATGCGATTCGAGCTATTAACCTTGGAAAAATATTTCGATGAACTGGATGATGATTTGAAGCCAGAAGAGGAACGAATCGCGATGAAGGCGCTGGCACGTAAAGTCCATCGTTGCTCTATTGCGTATATATCCTTCGATTTGTCCATTGCTACTTCTGGGATAATCGTATCACTTGCTTCGGCTGGACAGAATTTAATTTTTCCGGCCTGGTATCCATTCAATTATCGTGAAAGTAGCTGGAAATTTGCACTGGCATTCACACACCAATTGGTGACTTTTATAATACTGAATTTTCAAAATATATCATGTGATGGATATCCAATGTGTTACTTGGTCATGTTAAATGCACATGTGAAGGCCCTCATAAGACGCCTCTCTAACATTGGGAAGGACGAAACCAACAATAGTCCGGATAATTACCCACTGCTTGTGTCTTGTGTTAAGAATCATGTGATTATTTTAAAGTAAATAAATTAACACAATAGACGATATATACTTCTAAACACTTTCTCTTTAGCATATTTTCCGTTCTGCGCAAACTTATAGCCCAAACGCTTTTCGTTGAGTTCATTGTATCCAGCGCCATTCTATGCTTTACTGTGGTGTACCTTATCAGCTTCGATCTACCGACAGTTGAGAAAATCTTTTTTATAAGCTGTGCTTTCGGCAGTATCATGGAGATATTACCAACATGCTACTTTGCCAATCAATTAATCCAACTAACGGAAGACCTTGCCTTTGCTGCTTACAGCGCTAACTGGGTCTATCAGGGTACTAAATTCCGACGCGCAATCGTGTTCATAATGGCAAAATGCCAAGAATCAAGTGTGATTCTAGCTGGAGGTATCCTTCCAGTAACCATGTCCACATTTTTAAGCGTAACAAATAAAGTACATAAAACTCTTCTTTTACATTAAAAGGATCTTTTTCCAGATCGTTAAGTTTTCGTATTCGTTGCTGACGCTCATGATTAGTCGATTGCAGAGATAAAATACCAGCCCGACCTTTTCCAATTTTGAAATAATATCAACACTGCACGAAGTCTGGCATGAACGCCATTTTGTCACTATGTATCACATTTTGTGCACTATGGGATAAAAGTAAATAAAAGAAGAGCATTTTGTCTCATTATTATTCATCTGACTTATATTGTAGTTTAAACATTATATATAAAATTCACCACTACAAAACTGGGCAAGTTGAAATACGGGAAGTTGGACGCTTCGGGTATAAAGGTTGTGTGTTTATTTTGTACGTGAGGAACCTTAAGTTTTTCTATTCGCACAAAGCTGAACATTCAAAATATTCCTCCATATATTTCTAAACTTGAAGAACTTGAACTTCGTCGAGTGGAGAAGTGACTTTAGGGACGGAAAAAGAAAGCATAGAAGAACCAACTAGTTTGTGAATTCGAAAAGTACAGTGAGCAACCGAACCAGGCGCGCAAGTTTTACTAACAAGTCAGCAGGATGAAGCCTTGTACACCTCGAGGCTCATCCTATCGAGATAAAGAGGGAAATTTAATTTCAAAGGTATGGGCATATCATTGCCACCACCAAGCATGGAAGAAACAGTCTCTGCAGTCTATCAGCTTAAAAATCGTAAGTCGCCAGAAATCGATGGATTTACAGCCGAACTGGTTGAATATGAAGGCGACCAACTACACCAAACAGTTTACCAATTGATGTTCGAGGTGTGGAACAGCGAATCAATGCCTGACGATTGGTAACGAGGCATTATCTGCCCCATACATAGAAACGAAAATATCACGTATTGCTCGAGATTATTACCCTCATTGAAAGCTGAGTCGACTGGTATCCGACATCCAGTCATGATAACAAATCCCTCTACCAGCAGTGGGATTCGAACCGCGACCTTCCACGACGACAGCTCATCGCTCCAACAATTGAGTCATCCGGACTCCATGCAATGATAGCATAGTCAGTTAAAACTGTACACTGTCATGAGAGAATTCGGTATTTCGACCAAATTGATAAAACTGACTAGCTGACCCTGACCAGTTAGCTAGACATGATAAAAGCAGCAGGATCACTCTCGAGACCATTCGACATCAACAACGGCTTAAGACAAGAAGATGCCCTATTTTGCATCCGCTTTAACCTGGACCTGGAAAATGTGATACGTAATGCTGAAGTAAATGCAAGAGGCACTATCCTCTTCAAGTCCACTCAAATACAGCCCTGTGCTGACGATGTTGACATTATGGGAAGAACAACCCAAGATATACAATCTTCTTCGAGATCTTGGAATACACATTTTTGAAGACAAGCCGAACTACATGGTAGTAATGTCACTACTAAAGAACAAAGAATCAACAACATCAAACCCTATTGATCAAGTGATAAAGATAGGAGACTACAACTACGAGACAGTCGATAATTTCTCCTATGTAGGGTCGGAAATCACAATCGATAACAGCTTTGACGATGAAATCCGCGCCCGATTATTGGCAGCCAACAAAGTTTATTTCAATTTATAAAAGACTGTTCCATTCGAAACGTCTCATCATAGTGTCAAAGCTCTCTAACGATCAGTCCTTAAGTTCGTAGCAAGAAAAATTTTGAACTTTTAACCGTTGTTTCCAAAATATCTGTCATGAACCATTACGGTTAATGCTAGGCAGAACAAGGTTTCACGTTGTCTGTTTAGTTATAGTTGGGATCAATTGGTAAACAATTTCAATTTAGTTCTACGTCTGTTTTTTCTTTGGTTTAAATAAAACGATACACCGAATTTAGCTAGTTACTAATTTTAATTGAACTTGATTTTATAAAACCACTATACATTAAAAGAATATTTCGATTCAGATAATCGATGAATTTTGTTCGAAAAGTGTGCTGTGCGTACTTGCCGGTGGTCAAGACAGAAGAGACCGGCTTATCTCCATGTGGTCTTTTCCTGTCCCAACCAACGGCACCTTCTCACCGCTAGTCCTCCACACCCGTGGCGAGTTCTAGAGTGGAGAGTTTGGCCCGCCATCTATTTGCTCGCATTCGAAATTTATTTCGAATATTGCCAATCCTGCTGCGCCACAAACTCTTAGCCCGCGTTCGAGAAAAGAATTCTCCGAAAAATTTCTGGCCCCCTACATGAGGGTGGAGGACTTTGTAGCCTACATAACGACAAAATTTATGAGCGATATCAGGACCTTCTGGTTGTGGATGAAACCAAGCCAATAGGTTGCGGTGGGCGGCTCATTTAATCTGTATGGGTGAAGATGATACATCCCGGAAAGTCTATAAGGACAATATCCGAGATGAAGCGATGTCGTAGGGAAGGACGTCAGACAGAGATATCAGGGTAATAATCTCGGGCCAGCGCAATGCTGACCACATTGCCTCCTAGTGTACCGTTACGGTCTTGAATGAAGTGCTCTAACACACTTCAAGGCCCTGATCCAATATGGATTGTTGCGCCAACGATTATTATTATTATTAATCAACCAAAATTTTCTATTACCGTATATTGATGCAAGTATGGATATGTACACATCTAACTTGGTTTCATTCGTCTAAATATTTCCGATTTACTCTATGCACAAAAGCGTACATACGTATACATATATGTAGGTGAATTGAATACCGCTGATACTACATACACTATATATGAATCTGTACATATATGTATATCTATTTGAGTTTGAGTAATTAATACTGACATACAAAAACCAAAAAAAAAGGAAAACTAACATGTTTCGATTCATCCGCCGCTCATATGGGGGACACAAATTTTGAGCCTGCGTTCGCCTATATTTCATTCAGTATCAGAAATAGGATCAGTTTCGAAAAGTACTAATTGAGCCTTTTTATTTGATACGGAACATGAGCATATTCTGTGAAAAAATGTTCCACCACACCCACCCAATGTAAAATGATGCCACTCGTTGGATGTAAAAGGACTCACAGAAAATATGTTCTCACCAAATTTCGTGTCAATAGCTTTAGCGGTTTCCTAGTAAATTGGGTGTGACAAATATACAGACGGATAGGCATACATTGAATTTGTGGCGCAGCAGGATTCGCGGCATTCGAAATTTATTTCGAATGTTGCGAATGCGAGCGGAAAGATGACGCCACCGGCTCTCCACTCACTTCTCGTCACAGGAGTGGAGATCAGAGTGCCATGACTAAATAGCATGATGGGAAAAATAATTGCCGATATTGAGACGTTTTGTAAAAAAAAAGTGTGTTTGATTAGTAAAAGGTTGCAGTTGATTTCATAGTTAACAGATATCCATATTAAATTAAATAAAAAGTTTTGCTTGTAATCATTTAACTGAATAAAAAGTTTTGTTTGTAATCGTTTTATCCAAAATATAATTATGGTTGCGATATGACAGAATGATTTTATTGAGGAAGAAACTAGTCGTAACAGAAGTGGTAGCAGAACCTAATATTGAATTACTATTACTATTGGATTACATCAGTAACAAAGTAAATTGGTGACCCCGACCTGATCTGAGCTGAGTGGAGGGCGTCGGTGACGTCATCTGTCCGCTCGCATTGGCAACATTCGAAATAAATTTCGAATGCCGCGAATCCTGCCGCGCCACAAATTGATTCCAAGAAAGCTTCGTTTCAAATATGATAAAACCTTAAAAGGAACCTCAGGAATTTATTTAATCTCGGAGGAACTCAACCATAACTATAATGCATTGGCAATTTACATCATTGAAAAATAGCAACCATTGAAACATCCAATTCACCGACGGTAGACAATTGTTATTAACTAGTCTGATATTTTAGTTTCTTTCATTTTTCCTGAATACCTGCTTTTTGTTCGTAATTTGAATTCTAATATTTAGGAAGATCCTGACTTCCCAGTGAGGAAAATTTCACTAAACACTCGAGTCCCACCGACCAAGAAATATGGGAACGACACTGTTCACTGCCACCTTTCCACTTTCCACCCAACACATCCACACTACATAGCATATTGTGCCGCCACGAACATTAGTTTGAGAACTAACCCATATCGTACCATTGAGTTAAAAAACCCTAGATGGCCCCCATAGCAAGAGCAATTCCAAATAGAGAGTATTGTGTCGCATTTACGATGCGCGTAATCACATGTCACTTAACGTATCGCACTTAATGTAAACCGACATTAAAAGTTTAACACGTGGAAACTCTTACATCATATTACGATCCGCATTGCATGACGTAAAATCTTAAAAACTTTTACGTTACGTGACGTTTCCGTTTAATAAGGTGAACTCAATAGCCAGTCACAGCAAGACACGCATAGAATTGTTTTTTTATGGCGAGAAACAAAATTGGAAAAACAAACTTTAAATAGAACTTGTTAAAGGTGTAAAAGGATTCTACGGAAAGTTGCATTTTGGTTTCAAAAACCCAGCAATTCAGAATGTTTCGTGGATTCGAGAAGCCGCTGCTATGAGCTGCGTTTTTGTTGAATTTCTGAATTCATTTTATTTTTTGAAATTTTATAACGAATTAACGTATCTTTGTCTCCTGTTTTAAGTTCATCATATGAAGGGTTTGAGACAATATTCATAATATAGCCTTAAGCCTGCGGTTTTTCGTATAAAGTTGTGAAATCAGCAACTTCACAAAAATGTTCAACGGAAGGCGACAGAAAATACTTCATCCAGCAAATAAAATACCGAAAGCAGTTTCATGGACAAATATTGCCACCACCAACCTTGGAAAAAACAGTCTGTGCAGTCTATCAGCTTGAAAATCCTAAGTCCTGAAACCATCTATCTATAAGATCATCACCAACGGCGCAACAACCGGTATCTGGTCCGGCCTGCCTTAATAAGGATAAAATAAGATATAAGATATTCTCCGCTATATCGCTAGGTGGGATAACCCTATGCGCCAAGAACACTATCGGCCCATACCAAAGAGGCTTCACTCCAGGCAAATCAACACCGGATTACGGCCGCAGCAAAAAGGAGACAAAAAACTCTTCATCCAGCAAATAAAATACCGAACGCAATTTCAATCACTCGCTAAGCCCTCTGTAAAGGATAATTGAACACATACTTTTTAAACGGAATATATCTATTATCGTACTGTTTCATCATTCTCTTCCGACACGTCCCCATAAAGTCCGCGGCAAACATAGTAGATAGGTAATTTCGATGCCGTTGCCCATCTCTATTTTTCATTACCTTTCATGAAGTATGATTTGAACCAAAGAAAAACAAGTCGGAATACCGGAAGCTCGCGCTTCGGATATAAAGGTTTTGTGTTCATCTTATGTAAGAAATTTCAACGCATATTTTGCTATCCGTATTTAGCTACAAATCCAACATAATCCTTCTTATTTTTCCAAACTACGAGACATACGTACATATTACAGCCATAGATATTACGCTCACCCTAAACAAACAAACTGCCTATTTCCGAATATTGTACACATATATGCACGTATATAAATTGATAATACCCATATTTCCGATTTACTTCTTATATCTATTTGAATCAGGCACTACCCGCAAAGTTCATTAGCACGCATATATTATATACCTACATGCACACATGTCTGGCTGGCAAATAACTAAAAAAACTAAACCAAAATAATTCTCTGGGACCCAATTCATAAGAACTTATTTCGTTGTGGTATTGACGAATTGATATGTGATGATGACGTCATGCAGGTTGTAGAGTGCACGAAATTCACAAAAAATTGTAAAGTTTCACCGCCTATAACTTTCTTAATAATAATTGGATTTTCTTCAAACTTGACCAAATTGTGCATTATGTTCTTCATTACACGCATGCCGAATTTTGTACTTCTGGGATGAACATAAGGGGGGTGCCGGGTAAATTTCTAAAATGTGGAAATATACTATTATTAACTTTATTTGTTCAGATGTCGGAACCGGATATATTTTGAGGCCTAGATTTCGCAGAGATGCGCCACTGTGATTTTTTTCAGATTTTTCGGTTGGATAGGTTCTGAGAACGAGACCTGTTACACTTTTTGGGGGTCATATTTTGAGCGCTCACTCCTCTATGTTTCACCCAATATCAAATATTGCACCAGTTTCAAAAAGTACTAATTGAGACCTTTCATTTGATACCCCACATGGCTACATTCTGTGAAAAAAAAACTTGCACCCTTCATTCACATGTATGGGGAGCCCCCCTTAAACTTAACACAAGATGGCGCCACTTACTGCATGTAAAGGGATCACCAGATTACATAATCTCACCATTTTCGTGACAATCGGTCCAGACGTTTCCGAATAAATCGGGTGTGACAGACAGACAGACAGACAGACGGACAGACAGACACCGTCTCGATTCTAATAAGGTTTTGTTTCACACAAAACCTTTAAAAACCGTCATTTTATGTTCTTGCGCCAATCGTAAATGGCATACGTGAAATATAACGTCACACCGTCTTACGCTAAGTGTCTTGCGGTAAGTACAAGAAGACTACGCAACAGATTCAACTCCTAGCACATTCTTTGAAATTTTATGGAGACGGAAAAGTCTTGCACACGCTTGCCGCGATGGGAGTTGCGCGCGTAAAATTCCGCGCATAAGAGCTAGTGTTAGTGTGCCGTGTATATGATGCAGTGCATTTGGGTACGCCCAAGTGTTGCGAGCATATGGCTACGAGTTGCTACCAGCATGTGGTAACATCCGTCATAACAACAGACATTGAACAGCTGTTTCTGGCTTCCCACCTCCCAGCGGGAACCAAAGGCAGAGCCATACAACTTACAAAGCGTGTTTCTGTGTGATACATTTAAGTAAACGATGTTTTTCACCAAAAATCTGTATAAATACCTCTGCAAATTAAGTGCACAGATTTAATCATTACGTGCAGTGGCAACCTCCAAGAGACTAGGTGGAACAACCAAAAAAGAAATTATCATCGTAGCTATCTCGCGCTGTTAACTCCAAGACTCGTCTAAAACGCTTATGTTTAGTGAATAGTTCCATTTCTGCATCAAAACTTAGAGATCAACTCGTGGATACTTTTAATCAGCCATGCGGCACCAGAACAATTCAAAGAATACTAAACGGTACAGACTTGAAAACCTAAAGAAAAGCCGCTTTCAACACAGAAAATGTATCTGCCAGGCAACAATGGGCTAAAAACCATGAATTTTAGACATTGGCTGATCCATGGAAGGTTGTTTTTTCGGATGAATGTAAAACAAATCTCATTGGCAGGCGCAAAAAACGAGAGCGGTTTTTTGGTAGGTGTACTAAAAATACTGTCAACAATTCACCATCTGTTATGATCTGAGGAACCATAATATATGAAGGAATTGGAGCCATGTTGATCCTAGACAGAGTTGTGAATGGCAAAAAATACAAAACAATAACAACGGAACAAGTTATATCTACTATTGAGGAGAGTCAACAGAGCTCCCAGATATACATACATATTGTTTCAAGACGATTCAGCGCCTACTAATGGAGCAGAATGTTTAAGTTACCTTTGATGGTAATGCAATAAATTTCATTTCTTAATTTAGGAAAAACAGTTTGGCTTCCTAAAGTGGCCTTCACACAGCTCTGACCTTCATCTTATTGAAAATGTGGGGTCAACTAGCAAGTCAAATAAAAAGACCCCAGAATGTTTATTGTCATGAAATAAGTTCCCAATGCAGCTTCCTTGGGAATTTATATCTTTTAATAAAAACAAGGATTAAGGACTTCATCAAAAATAAATAGGATCACATAAAAAAATAGTCCGAATAAACAGCTCCTTACGAACTTAAGTAGCTGGAATATCTAACTTTAGTTTCTGATAATACTGCATAATAAAACAATAAAAATACGAGAGGTAAAAAGTTAAACAATTTGCATTTTATTTTCTCTTGATTTTTCGTTTTTTTCGTTAAACAGGTTAAAATACAAAAAGGATTAGTTTGTTTGTTTGATTCAACTACAAACTTTTGCTCCCTAAATACTAACATAACACAATATATTTGTCAAACGAAATTTATCAAAACTTTTAATTATTTATAATTAGTAAAGATAGGTTAAGTCAAACACACCAGTTTGTTTAAGACAGTTTTTCAATGACTTAGTCAGAACGTTATCCACACTGTCCTGACCATTGTGAAAGAGGGAGATAAGCAAGATAAACTTGATCAAGTCAACAAGTGGTACTCCAATAGAAAATTCACAATGGCAGAGGAATCAAATGATAAAATTCCCTTTCTCAACATCAAAATATTAAAGAAGAATAACAGCATCGAATTCGACATATAAAAGAAACCATCGAATACACAACGTACCATCGTTAGGACGTCTAACCGCTCACATCTATAAGGGTAATATCTATGATATAAAAAGAAGAAGAGGCAGACACTGCTTGAGATGGAGTGATGGCGTAGGCCAGGACACCAGACAGCTTTTACAAATATCGGATTGGCGGCTTTCGGTGCAAAATCGGGATGTCTGAAGTTCCTTATTAAGGCAGGCCTAGACCGGATACCGGCTTTTGCGCCATTGATGATGATGAACCACTCACATCAGTATGAAGTGGCCGCTTATCGATCCATGGTGCATGGATTTTGATCAATATCTCTTACCAGCTTTTACGAATATCGGATTGGCGGCTTTCGGTGCAAAATCGGGATGTCTGAAGTTCCTTATTAAGCAGGCCTAGACCGGATACCGGCTTTTGCGCCATTGATGATGATGAACCACTCACACCAGTATGAAGTGGCCGCTTATCGATCCATGGTGCATGGATTTTGATCAATATCTCTTACCAAAGATTTGAAAAATCAAAATCATACACACAGCCATTAACAAGTTGGGGAACCGAACGCTGGACGCTTCAGGTACGAGAGGTTTTGTGTATTTCTTAGTACGTAGCACGTAATAAATGCATATATTATGTGAGAGTATCCACTTTCGGGTGATGTTGACATTCATAATCTTGAATTTTCAAAGAAGCAACAACTTTGACGTATTATAACTTTGTTAGTAATAGTGCGATTTCGACCAAAATTGGTATGCTCTATATTATACCCTACATTACTGCAAAATTACGAGGTGAACTTAAGGGGGGTTTTGCAGCCAATTACCAAAAATTATGGTAATATGCTATTATTAACTTTATTTGAACAGATATCGGTATGGAAGGTATTTCGGAGCCCAGGCACCATATAGTAGCAGCCTCCTGATTTGTTTCAGAATTTTCGGTTGGGTAGTTTCTGAGTATGGATCCCTTAAAGAAATGATCACTTTTAACCCCCGCACTCCCCACGTTTCTAACAAATGTCAAAACTAAGACCGGCTTCGTAAAGCACTAACTGAGACCTTTAATTTGATACCCCACATGGCTAGATTTGATGAAAAAAAAGTACACCCCCCCTTTTGCATGTATGGGGACACCCCTTACATTTGACGTCAAAGGATGCAACTCACTGTATGCGTGAGCGTTCACAGTTCCCACCTTTCTACCAAATTTGGTGTCAATCGCGTTTTACACAAAACCTTAAAAATGGATTTCGTCCAACTCTAATCCATAGCTTAATAAGGGAGATGTAGAATACGAAGAAACGGAATCGTTTCACAACTTTGTTCGAACAAAAGTGGATGAAGACGGACACATAACGGCATATTGTGAAATATAGCCATAAAGTGAGAGGTTCATGGTCAAACGCAACAAATTGGACTCCTACGAGAGTTTCTTCATTGGTACATGAGCCTTAAGAGCACCTTTT
Organism: Hermetia illucens; assembly: GCF_905115235.1. Lineage (NCBI taxonomy): Eukaryota > Metazoa > Arthropoda > Insecta > Diptera > Stratiomyidae > Hermetia > Hermetia illucens. The sequence continues at coordinate 88,930,996 of NC_051849.1, read as the reverse complement.
GAATACAGATATGACTAACGCACATACATATCTGTATTCACTGATACCATAAAGGGATTTGTAAATTAAGATGGATTTAAATAGTTAGTATATATTTAGATTAAGGACATTTCTGAGCTTATCCCGCAGAAGAAGGCAGCAATTTTCCAGGCATTAGCGATAGGGATTTTTTAAGAGCTTAACTGATATCTGTATCAAATTTTGAGACCATAGCTGTGGCTAACAATTTTTAATTTTTGCAATGAGTGAAAAAATTCATTCATTATCAAAGGATCTGCATAAAATTTAATAACGTTTTATCGAGAGCCAGTGTTTTTGGTTGATGCAAATTGGTCAAAGATGGCAGAGATCGCGTTGAAGACGATAAGTGTCTTGGTCGTTCTTCCACGTCTACCGATGAAAACCACGTCAATCAGGTCAAGGATTTAGTGCTCATAAATCATCATTGTCAATTAAAGACCTTGCTGACATCACCAATGTATCAGTTGGCTCAATTCAATCGATTTTGAAGGACCAACAATTGTTGGTTCTCCGTGACTTTTTTCATCAAAAATTCAATGCATACTATCGTTTATATTTTTTTTTGTTTGCGTTAGTAGTGGACTCTGCTAAAAAAAGTGGGTTGCTGGTGAGAAGCACTTCTCCAGTTATGGTAACCTAGAACAAAAAATTCACACGTTTTCTTATTTTGTACACTTGCCTCTAGATATTTACGAAATGGTGCCAATAATTAGCCTCAATATTTTCAATCTCGTATCCCTTCCAGTAGGCGTCTTCCAAAACATCTGCTTACTGCAAAAAAAGCTTACGAGTGAGACTATTTACATATGAATAGATGCTCGCCGCGATATTCTTTCTCCTCCTTCTTCGTACTTCCCCAAAACGTTTCTTCTCCTTAGATGCCAAACATTCTTGCAAACCATTTCATGAAAACTCATAACTTCACTCTTCATAGTGCTGGTAACAGCTAGGCTGCTTAACACCCTCCATTGCTTACTGTCCTTCACTCGAACATTCAGCGAGACTGAATAGTTCAAGATTCCTCTGTCGCAAATGAATTCACTCGTTCAATTCTGCAACTCCATTTCATCAGACCCAAGATAGTCAGCCACATGTTCAACAAAAAAAGCAAGCAAAATGCATCAAACTTTACAAAATTTTATTTATAGTCCTTATGAGATCTATCCATCCATCAATTCCTTTCTGTCCACAGTATTTAACTACCGAGAAGTGTACTGAGTCCACATCCTTCCATACAGAGATCTTCTCCTTCCGGCTAACAACAGGTTTATCTCCATCCTCTAATGCCTTCTCAGTTTTGATTGTCGACGTTTTGAGCGGGAATAATCGTCAAATAGGTTAACGTCAGACACCTGAATTGCTTGTCTCCTTGCCACAAGGAAAACTTTCGACTCTGTATGGCGGCAATAGGGACTCATTAATAATTTAAATAACATTCTTCACATCCCCTCGCACCCCTGCGCGTAAATACTGAATTTTGTAGCATAGAACGTAGAAAGTAGACTGATTTCCGTTGTGGATCCTCATGTACTGATCACATCAACACCCTGCGGATCAGTGTGGAACAGTGTTATATTATGATAGCGACATTTAATGGCGAAAAATGTGCGTGCAGCATTGAGGAGGAAGGCCAAAGCGGAATCCAATAGGGTTGCATTCTGTCGCCGCTAATATTCCTTCTCGTTATCGGCGACTGCCTTATTCGGAGGACATGGAGAACTTCAATGGACTATGGCATATTTCCGCAAACACATCAACAATGTTGATGACCTATGCGTTTTCACCAAGTCATGACCAAATAGAGAAGATGAGCCCAGTCGGACTGAAGGCAAATATCAATAAAATGACACATTAACAGCGCTAGATTTACTGTTGTTGTTTTTTCTAAAATCTCCCTCTCTTTCCCATAGTAATAATAACGGTCTTTTGGACAGGGAAGATAGAATAGTCTTCTACACAGGTCACCGTTCCCCTGTCAAATATGTCCTTCCACTCAATCAAAACAGCCAAAGCTGTTATTAACTTAAGATCCCAGCCCTAGAACCTAGATTCTCCTGTACCATTCTTCATCCATCAACAACAAAATGAATTACTTTTAATTTGAGTTCTCTATCTAAGAAAAGCTATTCTCCTATATTTTCTAATAACCTTTAAATTGTAATGAATGTAAAATTTACTGCCTCAATCATATATGTGTATATCAAGGTCTGCAATAAATTGCTGTAAGGCCGCCTCTTTAAAGTTACTTCCCTCCAAGCTTCTCTACTCCAACCTTCTTTCATGATTTGGCCTTAATTATCATTACCGCATTATTTTAAAAAATAATTAACTCAATTGTTTTTTCTACAATAAATAATTGATTATTATTTAATGGGATTGCCTTATTACCACGTCGTAGCCTCCTTTCTTTCAAGTCATGAGTTAGTATTTAATGGAATCAAGTTCCATTAAGATGTCCGATTTGAAATCGTACGACGCGTTAAAGTGTCTTTGGGCTATCTGGAAGTTTCTTTGCATTAAACCCTGGCCTAAATACCAAAAACTTAAGCTAGTCTTTCTTATCTTCACAGTCTTTCTTACAATTTCACACTTACTCGCTCTGAATTTGGGATTACTGCTTTCCGGAAGCACAAGGACTGCGGTTCAAAATTTCCCATTTAACATTGGATTTTTTGCTTGTTCGGTGAAATTTGCTTGTGTTTATTCAATGCGATCCGAACTATTGGAGCTGGAAAAATATTTCGATCAACTAGACGATATTTTGAAGTCAGAAGAGGAACGGGCTGCGATGAGAGTCCTGGCGGATAAAGTACATCGTTATTCTATCGCATATGTATCTTTTGATTTATCTATTGCTGCTTCTGGGATAATCGTATCGCTTGCTTCGGCTGGGCAGAATTTGATTTTTCCGGCCTGGTATCCATTCAATTATCGTGAAAACGGTTGGAAATTCGCATTGGCATTCACACACCAACTGGTCGCTTTCGTAGTGCTGAATTTCCAAAATATATCAAGTGACGGGTATCCAATGTGCTACTTGGTCATGTTAAATGCACATGTGAAGGTACTCATTAGACGCTTCTCTACAATTGGAAAGGATGAGACCGACAATAGTCCGGATAATTACCCACTACTCGTGTCTTGTGTACAGAATCATGTGATTATTTTAAAGTACATATAGTACCTTAACACACTGGAAGATATACACTTTTAACTACTTTCTTCTTAGTATATTATCCATTCTACGCAAGCTTATATCACAGACGCTTTTCGTTGAGTTTATTGTTTCCAGCGGCATTCAGTGCTTCACTGTGGTGTACCTTATCAGCTTCGATCTACCGACAGTTGAGAAGATATTCTTCATAAGCTGTGCTTTCGGGAGTGTTATGGAGATACTACCAACGTGCTACGTTGCTAACCAACTAATCCAACTAACGGAAGATCTTGCCTTTGCTGCTTACAGCGCTAACTGGGTCTATCAGGGTACTAAATTCCGACGCACAATCGTTTTCATAATGGCAAAATGCCAAGAGCCGAGTGTAATTCTGGCTGGAGGCATTGTTCCAGTGACTATGGCTACATTTCTGAGCGTAACAAATGAATTATATCAATTTCTTCCTGTAAATTAAAAGGATCTCTTTTCAGATTGTTAAATTTTCATACTCTTTGCTGACGCTCATGATTGGTCGATTGCAGAGATAAGATCTTTTCCAATTTCGAAATAATATCAACACTTTATGGATTCTCTAGCCTAAATGCCATTTTGTCAATATGTATCACGCCTTCTGCACTATGAGATAAAAGTAAATAAAAAAAAATACCATTTGTTCATTTGTCCTACAGCGCCTGACCAAATTATTAGACCCACTATCGTATTTTTGTTTTATCTAAATAGCTAGTTAGCTTGTGTCCGTATGGCTCAGTGATTAAGGTGGAAGGTTACGGTTCAAATTTCAGTAGGGGTAGAGGAAATTGTATCGTGACTGGATGTCGGATACCAGTCAATTCGGAAGTGGTAGAGTACCTAACACTAAGCACACACGGAGAACCAAGTTGCCGGTTGCAGTGAGATTGCACATCTATTAGTAGGTCCTAGTTGTTCGGTCAGGTTGCGGAAACAGTTACAAGAATATCAAATATTTTGGGACGGAGCCTGTTTAAGCGATTTCACCGGATTTTCTCCAGCAGCCGCATCTTTGGAGCTAGCCCCACGAAACCCAGTCTACTTGCGCATTTAACCTCTTCCGTCGTTACATCACATGCTATGCAAATGGCCTGTTTGGACATCGCGAGATTCTTTTCCGCCATTGCATCAGCATGTTACTTACCAAATGGTATATTTGGCGTCGACATGACTTTCTTCCGTGTCATCAATTCGCAGCGCAACAGCAGGTGTCGATTTGCCGCCAGCAAGAAAATTTATAATAATAAACAAGTGTTATTGTGTTGTGTACAAGAACACTTTCAAACCAATGTGTAAACACGGAAGGGTCAAACATAGGTGACTTAAAGAATAGCATTACTTTTAATTTTTAGTGGTCAAAAAGCCTCTGAACAGAAATAAAGTGTTCTAACCGGGAACACTTTATTTCGCGCGATAATATCTTGAACTCACTTATAGAATTAATTAGTGAAATTGTAAAAAAGAAAAAAAAGTAGAATATTGTGTTGTAGAAATAAAAGGTTTGTAGAAGTGGAAACGCGAGTGTTTTTTTTAACTAAACCCAAGTCAATCTACGTAAGTATAATTCCTAACCTTTTAGCCTTTTCTGTTCCAGTAGTTTTTGATTACCCCATCGTTCCGAAGTTAAGTTTCGGCAGCCCGGAATGAGAGCAACCATGGTCCTCTAATTAAAAATCCAGGAGCTAGTGCACGAGCTTGGCCAACGCCCAAGCAGGGTAGCCCATTGGAAGAGGCCGTTTAGGATATCGCCGAAACAGAGCCTCTGAATATGAACCGTTTGCTAACCGATTCGGTGTGTGCGGCGTGATTTCTAATCTTGGAAGCGATTTTGGTATGTTGCGAATGTCCTAGCAGTCGTAATATTCGGCTGAAATGATTAATCAAATGCAATACATTAATATGATATTTAATTACAAGATCTGCCTAGATCTTTTTTAAGGATTTGTTTGTCTGTCCGTCCGTCTGTCTTTTTTTTCATTTTCGGCACCATATTTTCTGGTACCAGCACCTCTCCTAGAGTCTCCTCTAGACTCCTCCTTTCTTCCACAAATCTCGGGCAGTGGAAGAATACATGCTCTGAGTCCTCTGGGACTCCATCGCAATTTGGACAGTCGGGTGAGGTGTCCAGTTTAAACTTGTGCAGGTATTGTCGATATCCTCTATGCCCCGTGAGAAACTGGGTGAGATTATAATTAATCTCACCGTGTCGTCTCTCCAACCACTCATTGATGGCAGGAATGAGCCTGTGAGTCCACCGACCCTTTCCCGAGCGTTCCCACCGCTCTTGCCATCTATTTATGGATCTCTTCCTCTCAGCGTTCTTCGTCTGTATATATTCGCCATCTCATCTGCCAAGATGTCAATTGGCATCATTCTAGAGATGACGAATGCTGCATCATCTAAAACAGTCCTGAAGGCAGAGCATACCCTCAAGGCTGTCCTGTATACTGCACTCAGTTTGTAAGTGTTGTTCTACAATGCCTCCCTCCAAACTGGGGTCGCACCGAGCATGATTGGGGCTACCACCCTGGCTATAAGCAAGCTAGAGGTATGCCATGGGCCTCCCACGTTTGGCATCATCCTCGCCAGGGCCATACTAGCAGTGGACGATCTATCGCAAGCATACTGCACGTGTTGCTTATAGCTGAGCTTCCTGTCTATGATTCCCGATTCTTATACAGGCGTAATTTCTCTTCCGGCGCTTGGTGATGAGGCCCGCTTCTGTTTTTTCCTCCGCCAGTGTCAGACCAGAGCTCTCTAACCAACTTTTAACAGCACCGATTGCCTCGCTTGAGTATCAGCATCTTCGAGATGCTTTGCGACAACAACCAGTGCCTTGTCGTCACCGTAACCCACCACTGTGGCTTCCTCCGGATTTGTCCGTATGTCTGTCTGTCCGTCACCCATATTTTTCTGGGGGTCTGTGTGTAAAATTTTTTTCATCAAATATCTAATAAAAGGTCTCGGTCTCGGTATCTGTTCCCCCCCCCCCCCCCCCTCCCCTTAAATTCATTCAAGCACCACGAAATTTGCAGTGATATAGCATGATCGTACCAAGTTTGGTGAAAATCTGACTATTACTAACAAAGTTATAATACGTCAAAGTTGTTGCTTCTTTGAAATTTGAAGACTATGAATGCCAATATCACCCAAAACTAGATACTCTCACATAATATATGCATATATTACGTGCTACGTACTAAGAAGTACACAAAACCTTTCGTACCTGAAGCGTCTAGCTTCCGATTTCACGACTTGTTTTTCTTTTTCTTCGCTCATATCGCATTCTTAAAATACATCTTATTTTGAATGTACGTACATTCGATTAGTACTTTCCGAAACCGATCTTAGTTGTAACATTGGAGTGCGGGAAGATCCGTTCTAAGAAAATACCCAACCCGAATACCTGAAAAAAATATGGTGATCCATGCACACGGTATCCTTCTCAAAATACTCTCCATACCGATATCTGTTCAAATAAAGTTAATAGTAGTTTATTTTAGAAATTGACTGTGAACTCCTTTAGGTTTATCCTAGAATCAGGCAGTATTTAAAGCTATAATATAGAGCCCGATACTACCAAGTTTGGTGAAAATCGCACTATTTCTAACAGAGCTATAATAAATCAAGATTGTTTGTGTTTTTTGTGCAAATTTACTACATTCTAAGACTTTGCATGCCAGTATCGTACTAATGTGAGTAGTTTGACAAACTAAATTCATAAACATTGCGAGATGGGTACAAATGGAACAAATGCCCATTCAAAAATGCTTATATAATCTATACACAAACCCCTTGCATAACTGAAGCGTTTAACTTCCGATTTCCTGATTTGTTATTATAGTATTGGTTTATGATGTTTCGGATGCACTCTGACTTATATCGAATATGTTGGGTTGTAATTCTTGTTTGGACAAGTGTTTAGGGTGGTGGATCCCACATTGGAATGTGGCGTCATAACTATATTTGAATTAAGATGTGACAATTGCTACGTATGGGATACTTAGCATCGCATCCCCTATGGTTTAATGAAATCATGGCATGGCATGCCATTAACATAGTATGCTGGTCCCAGAGAGTAAGAAAGAGATAAATAGAGTATAGTTGGAGCTATTCCACTATGCTAAATCCTACCTGATCTCTGGTGACAGGTCCTGCGACAGGCCGACCAAGCAAATGCATCCATTGTCGTTAGAAACAAGATGATCGGATCAAGTAATAAGCCTCGAAAAAATGCTGGGGCGTCCACCTCAGTCAACGAGGCAGGACGCGCCCCGGGCCTGTCGAGAAATGGGCAAGGGTTCTTGACGTATGGACATAAGCAAGTTAGTCCGAACAAAACAAATACATGTTTGCACGCTAAATATTGACACTCTAACTGGAAAAACCAAGAAACTCGCAAGAGTCCTTCGGAAAAGGCGCGTTGATATCTGCGCCCTGCAAGAAACCCGATGGTCTGGTGCCAAAAGCAGCGACATTGAATACGTACGCTATAAACTTCTTTATTTTGGTAGCCCACACTCAATACGATGTTGGCATTGCTATCTCACAGGGTTTCCGTGATACCATTAAAGAGGTCGAACCCTTTGATGAAGCTCATCATTATATGAGCTGATCACAATATTCACTTCTTCACCACAGACAGGTCGACCTGATGCCTTCTGGCAACTTCACGATGAAAAGACTTGTCACGTGTCTGCTAACGACTATATCATCATTGCCGGCCACCTTAATGGTCATGTGGATGAAAAAAAAGACGGTAACAGGTGCTTTGGGGGAAAGGGGTTTGGAGCGCGTAATGAGAGTGGCGAGCATATAATCGATTTTGCGGACACCCATGACTCTGTACTTATGGTTCATCAAACGATTGTCGCAATCGCAAATCGGCTATATTCTCATAAGATGCCGACATTTTACCACCGTGACTGATTGCAAAGCTACTCCCAATGAGACCCCCACACCTCAACATCGGCCATTGATTACCGTCCTGCGAATTAAGCCACCGATAAAACAACGTGAGGAACGCACTGGCCCGCCGCGCATTAAATGGTGGCGATTTCGGAAGCTCGGTGCTTCAGGTATGAACGTATGTACGTAGCCCGTTATGTATATGCATTTAGCATGTCACACTACTCACCTTATCGTTATATTGATATTTAGTTAACGGAATATTGACTGTTATATATATATCCCATAAGGATTTTCGAAGGCATTCTTGACAACCGCAATCACGAGATCGTTCAAATAACCATGAACCAGGCCGGTTTTGTCAAGAACTATTGATGCAATAGATTCCGCGCGGTTACTCATGAAGAAAGCCGTGAGAAGCATCGGTCTCTCTGCATTCCATACCATCGAGAGAAAGCATTTGACCGTGTGCCCCAAAACTCATCTGCTATTAGTGAAAAAAATACCAAAAAACAAAAGTCTAAATTGTTCTTTAAATGCCAAAAAAAACTGTATTACCCATATACCCGTATTTCGAGAAACAGTTGTCTTCTTCCGCAGTGAGCTTTAGTCCGAACTACTTGTGGCCCAGCTTGTCCTTTAAATACACAAATCTATACCTTAATTACAAGTTAATTTAATTAGTTAACTATTAATACAAAAAGCCAACTGTCTAGGCTTCCTAGATCATCCGCTCTATGCAGATGATGTTTTCCTAACGCCTCATAATAAAGCTGATCTTGATCAAACTGTCCAAAAGTGGAACGATCACCTCATCCAGCACGGTTTGAGATTGAATTTGAACAAATCAGAATATTTCACGACCAACCCAACGAAATGGCGAGAATGGTTTAAGTACCTCAGAGTAATACTATTAGCCGACAGTGAACTGCATTATAAAATTGGTTCACGTATCAGCGCGACTTGGATGAAGTGGCCTTCCACAGCTGGTGTTCTTTGTGATCTACACAACAAAAAAACTTCTCAAACCCTAAATTGAACACAATGTCGCCCTCTATGGTTATAAGTACTAGCCGACTGTTCAAGGCAATGAATCGCGTCTCGCGGCAATGGAGGCAAAGATATTGTATTGGACTAGTGGCGAAACACGTCATGATCCCATCCAAAATGAGGACATCCGCAAAAATACTGAAAAAATTTGGTTTGAAAATCGAAGTCGATGGGGAACGACCAAAAGGCCGACGATTAAGACGATGGAGATTATCGAAGGTTTGGTAATTGTGATTGCTATAATATAAACAGCAAATTGAAAAAAATAGTTATAATATGTACCTAGGAATGTAGTTTGCTAAGTGAGAGTAAATTGCAAGATATGAGCAGGGTGATCATGAAGGCTGTGAATTCAATTGGAAAGAATGCCCGAATTAGGTGAACCACAGAAAAAATAGTATGAAATTTTAGGTGTTCCAGAAGCACAAATTAATATACGACCCTTCTATTCGACTTCCGGAATACAGTATTAATCTGAATACAGTAGTCAAACATGTTTATCCATAAAGCAGATTAATAGAGACATATAGTCGTAGCGATAGGAAGAGTTTTTCACGTCTCGTCTCCGATTATAAATACTAAAATATAATTGAAGTTTTCATTAATTCCAGGAGCTCTTCATTGAAATCGAAGCGTTCTGTGTGGAGTTCAGCCGAGTTAAAGAAGCCGCCGCACTTTATCGTCTAGTGAAACAGGTGGAGATTGGTGAAGGGGCTGTAGGAACGCAAAAACCTAAAGAGTAAATTGAAAACGCATATAAATGAAGAATAATGAAATGTTTTTAACAGAAATTGTAAAAATTAGGAGTAAATTTGTACATCTTGAAATTATTTATTTGAAAATTAAATGATAGCATTGCTGTATTATCAATTTTGCTGACTTAAAATTCTTTAATGTCTTTGAACAATATTAGCAGGTAATTGGATAGTTTGAAGATACAAATCTGAACGTAACAGTGCGCATTCTTTCTTTAAAATCAAAAGCAAAATTTTTTAAAGGGACGTTTCACAATCAGCTTTTTTTTGATTTTTTTTATTTATTAATTCGATAGAATATAGTCTCAAGAGCCATTCCTCAAAGTTTCAAGTCGAAACCCAAAATAAGTTTCTTTTTAAGGTAAGTCAGAAAATTTTATGAATTGTATTTGTGACACCACGTTTTTCCGGATATTTTTTTAGATTGATTGGCCATTTATTTGTCAAATTGCTTGATTTTGTTGTTTTGTTTTATTCGCTAGACTTATCTTTAAAAAGCCGCATTTAAATTAAAAAAAAATGGTCGCAAACATTTTCTGAAACTTAGAACGTGTTTATATCAAAAACACGTTTTTCAAAACTTTTCTTCATTTTTCTCAGGAATTATTGTGTCGATTTTAATAGTTTTTATAAAAGTGATCGGAAGACTCGTCATTATGGCTCGAACTCGAATTTCCGAGATTTGTTGATATTAAGTGAATTTTTTAGAAATTGCCAAATTTCTATTTTCATACCGATCCTACTAGTTCTGGTTCGGTCCATAAATACATGTATTCTCAACAAAACGGCATTTACACTTTCTTATTCGGGTTCACGGTTTGATGAAAAAAGTAGGAGAAGTTGGATCAAGCCTCAAACAAGTGGGGAAACCGGAAGCTGCACGCTTCAGGTACGAAAGGTTTTGTGTATTTCTTAGTACGTAGCACCTTATATTATGTGACAGTATCCATTTTCGGGTGATATGGACATTCATAGTCTTGAATTTTCAAAGAAGCAACAACTTTGACGTATTATAACTTTGTTAGTAATAGTGCGATTTCCACCAAACTTGGTGAGATCATTTCGTGGTGCTAGGATAAATCTAACAGGGGTTTCCAGCATTAACATTATTTGAACAGACATTGGTATGGAAGGTATTTCGGACCCCCCGCACTGCCCACTTTTCCAACAAATGTCAAAACTTAGACCGGCTTTGATATTGGATAATTTGATACCCCACATGACTATCTTTGATGAAAAAAAAATTTGCAACCCCTTTTGCATGTATGGGGACCCCCCCCCCCCCTCTTAAATTCAACGTAAAAGGATGTAACTCACTGTATGCATGCGCGTTCACAGTTCCCACTTTTATACCAAATTTGGTGTCAATCGTTGTAACCGCCTCCGAGAAAAATGCGTGTGGCGGACAGACAGACAGTAAACCGATTTTAATGTGTAAACACAAAACCTTAAAAAAAGTGTAATTTCAACATCAAATAGAACCCTATGTATAAGAACATCAGCAGCAACTGGATACATTTCTCATTTTGACTTCATTCATTTCTTAGAAATCGCAATTTTAAAAATACTATTAATTGCACTCTGAGTGCGAAAATTGCCCTTAATTCAGCAATTTCAAACAATGCAATCAAATTTAAGACAATTTTCGAACTTTATATTCTTTTGCTATTTGTAAATATGTGTGTATACATATTTACACTTACGAGAAATCGCTGACAGTTCGGACCCTAGATCTATGTCAGTGTATAAAACTTGAAAGTTTTTCTGTGGAAAGTTCCCATAGGTATAGGATCAATTGCGTACTATAGAATGTGAATCGTAGTGGGTTTGGCAGGTAACAGGTAACAAGGTGGGTAAAATTCATACTTAACATTGTCATAGATAAAAGGTATTTTTTTTATATTTTCTTCAGGATAATGTCAGAAATCAAGTTTTACATTACCAGACAGTTATCATAGAAGGGTTACCCCTCGCTAGACCCCCATACACCCCCCCCCCCCCAAAATTCAATAAAATGTAGATTTGTCTACGTCATAGTATATTAAAAAGGTATATTTACTAACTGTTTCCTCTGCAGCCAGACACTTTGGGCAGTGCCAACACCTGCCAGACTAGGTACTTGTGAGACCTGGTACACATTTTAATCTTACACCACTAAAATTATAATAACTCAAAAACTACGATAGTTGGAGCATTGAAATAAATGTTGAATCGTAACTATAGTTATTAAAGCTTTCAATCTCTGATTTTTTCAGTCAAAACCGACTGATATGAAATTTGGGGTGGGGGTAGAGAGTGGTATAAGAAACAAAAGTTATATAGCGGCGATCTGCGCCTCCCCCGGGGAGTGTTGGACATTTTTTTTCGAAATAACCAAAGAAATCGGATGGTCAATTCTAAGCAAAAAATGTTTAATGAAAAGTTTCCGTACAAGTAGTAGTTTCCGAGTTATTCATGTTATTCATGTAGTTTCCGAGTTATTCATGTTGTGGCTAAAAATCCAAAATATTCTTTCATACTTGTTTGAAACTATAAAAAATACATACATATTACAGACGTAGATATTATGCTCACCCTAAACAAACAACTATTGCCTATTACAGAATATGCATGTATATAATTTGATCGTACACATATTTCCGATTTACTTCGTTCATAAAAATATACATATGTACATCTAAAGAACGTATATTGAATACCACTTGTTTAATGTACAAATATATCTAACTGAATTGGGCACGACCCCGAAGCTTTATTTACATATACATATAAATACATACATATGACTGGCTGGAGTAGTTGATATTGATATTAAATGATTAAAAACTACTACGAAATGTTTCCCTGCGACCTCCCATTCACATGAACTCACTTTATTGTCGTATTGACGAATTGATATGGTATGATGACGGCATACATATTTTAGAATGCACGAAACTCACACAAAATGTAAAATGTTCACCTTCTATAACTTTGTTAATAATAGTTGGATTTCCTTCAAACTTCTCAAAGTTATGCCTTATGTTATCCTTTATGTACCACACAACGTAAGGAGGGTTTCCGGCTAAATTTCTAAAATATGCGAATATACTATTATTAACTTTATTTGCGCAAATATCGGAACGGGATGTATTTTGAGGCCTAGATTTCGTTCAGATACACCGCTATGATTTTTCGGTTGGATAGGTTCTGAGAACGAGACCTGTTACACTTTTCAAGGGTCATATTTTGAACCCTCACTCCCCTACATTCCACCCGATATCAAATAAGAGACCAGTACTAACTTACCCCTTTCATTTGATACCTCAAAAGGCTACATTCTGTGAAAACCATTGACCATTAATCGATTTCTGTGGTTATTTCGAAAAAAAATGTTCCACCCCGAAGGGGAGTGCCGGAAGGCGCACATCTTCGCTATATAACTTTTCTTTCTTATACCACCCTCTACCCTCTGGAGTGGATCGTGAAGCATATTATCAAAAGTGGTCGTAAACTTGGGCCGGAATTATGGAAAACCAACGTATATTTTCCCAAATCGGTTGACAGGTGAAGGTGTAATTTTATTTTCTGATATGTCCCAGTCGATTTAGTACAAAGTATAAGACATTTCAAAGAAATAGTTCATAAGGACATCTTAGATTCTTAGAAAGAATTTGTTCTAGAATAAGTGCAGAGATATCAAGCAGAATATTATCAAAAGTAATGCGTAATCTTGGTAAAAAAATCCTACTTTTTAGGCAAAGGAGGGTGGTTGCTTCGAACATTTACATAAAAAAATTAAATGGATCCACTCTGAATACAGTTTTCTTTCAATTTTAATCAATCAGAATATCGATTATGTCTGTGTATCCATTGAAAATAATTTTCTTTTCTCATTAGAGACTGCTGGCTTGCATGGACTGTACTTGTTCAATTTTTTTAAGTATAAAATTAGGTATTTTAGGAAAGATGTCATTGTCCATCGAACTTCTCCACGTCCTCCGGACCTATAACAAGAATAAATAATATCGGTGACAAAATGCAACCCTAGTGAACTTCGCTTTTGACGACAAATTCTTCTGAAATTTTACCTCAAGAAACACCTGCCACTTTGTGCCATTATATATCGTTTTAAAAATAACTATTCCTTTCTGCAGAATGCACTCCTGCATAAAACGCAGAGAAGACTTTCTCGAAATCGATAAATAGCAGGTGAAGTGGAGACATAAATTTCGTGGACTGTTCCACTGTGTTCAATTCAAAAGGATGCAGAGCGGAAACCAGTGTGCTCTTTGTTAATCAAGCCTTCCAAATAATCATCGATATATTCCACGATTATTTTAGTTATTATCTTCGCGACGGCAGGAAGCACGCAATACTCTTCCAATTGTTACACTCAAAAGGTGTGCCCTTTTTAGGAATCTTGACAGTCATTTCCTATTTCCACTCACTGGAAATAAACTCACATTCCCAGGATTAGGTAAAAACAACTCTACAAAATCTACAGGCACAGCGATGAATAGATTTGCGGGGAGACCGTCAAGTCCAACGTTGCTCCATTTGAATTCAATGATGACCAACATGATTTCACTTCTATTTGTAGTGGCAGCCCATGTATGTTACAATGACTAGTCACTTCATCCACGAGAAACATAGCTTCACCAGATCTGATACAGTTAAGAATGCTCCTTCCATCTCTTAAGCTACTTATCATCATGGATGAGAAGTCGACCACTAACGTCTCTTACAGGACCACCGAGAAGAATGCAATGCGACCACGTTCCTTCATGAAGCAGTATATGGCTTTAAAATATGCTAGGCATCCAAATATGCTGTCTGCCATCTGCTTCCCTGAACAGTACAATAATACATTTCCTTTTGCCATGGCATAAAGTACGATGTGTCCGGATACCTGAGTGGTTAGAACACAAGGCTGTCGCGGTTCAAATCTCACTGGCGATAGTGGAATGTGTATCGTGATTTGTCGTCGGATACCAGTCGACTCAGCTGTGAATGAGTACCTGAGTCAAATCAGGGTAAAAATCTCGGGCGAGCGTAATGCTGACCACATTGCCTCCTACAGTGTTCTGTAGTGTACCGTTACGGTCTTGAATGAAGTGCTCTAACACACTTCAAGGCCCTGATCCAATATGGATTTTTGTGCCAACGATTATTATTATTATTGTAAAGTACGGTGAACTTTCCCGGGATTTGGCACGCTTTCGGAATTCGGGCTCGCCACCACTCGAAGGCATGAGTTGAACCTTCAATCCCGTCCATTCATCAATTTGTTTCCATGATTCCGCAGTCAGCCAGGGTCGTGTGAAACCTCTTCAGAAAGTGGCCGATAATATGAGTAGTGCTCAAGAAAAGAGTATTTTTAATGGCGCCCTAGTGCCCATCAATATTTTCAGACAGGCTAATTGAGGTATCTGCATTCAATTAATAAAATAACTCTCGCACTGCTGAACGACAACGAGATCATATAAGCGGGCGGCGTTAAAGGAGGGGAGGGGGCTCCATCCCTTTGAGAAGTGGGGATCGTAATTCACAATTGAAGGTAAGCCACAATTAGATGAAGGCCACACCCGGCATTCAGATCATCCATCAATTGCAATGTCACTTTTACGAAGAGCCGCTTCTGGACTACATTCAATTCCTCATAGAAAGCATTCTTTTTGTCTATATTGAAATTTGAAATATTTCCAATTATTTAAATGTTTCTCATTCTGAACCGAAATGTCGCAGTCGGTATCCTGTCCAAAACAGACTCCCAAGAAATAAGGGACGCTTTACGATTGTGGTAACTATCAATTTCACTTCCATTATGTCTTCCGGAGTACAATAGCACGGATCCGCAAGAGAGAACGGAATGCTTTCCAAAGTTGGATCATCCAACTTGTCTTAATTGCAGAATGTTGGAGAAAGCCGTTGTCATCATCATCATCAACGGCGCAACAACCGGTATCCGGTCTAGGCCTGCCTTAATAAGGAACTACAGACATCCCGGTTTTCCGCCGAGGTCCACCAATTCTACATCCATAAAGACTTTCTGGCGTCCTGACCTAGCCATCGCTCCATCTTAGGCAAGGTCTGCCTCGTCTTCTTTTTCTACCATAGATATTGCCCTTATAGACTTTCCAGGCTGGATCATCCTCATCCATACGTATTAAGTGACCCGCCCAACGTAACCTATTGAGCCGAATTTTATCCACAACCGGACGGTCATGATATCGCTCATAGATTTCGTGGTTATGTAGGCTACGGAATCGTCCATCCGCATGTAGGGAACCAAAAATCCTTCGGAGGATTCTTCTCTCGAACGCGACCAAGAGTTCGCGATTCTTCTTGCTAAGAACCCAAGCCTCCGAGGAATATATGAGAACCGGCAAGATCATTGTCTTGTACAGTAAGAGCTTTGATCTTATGGTGAGACGTTTCGAGCGGAACAGTTTTTGTAAGCTGAAATAGGCTCTGTTGGCTGACAACCGTGTGCGGATTTCATCATCGTAACTGTTATCAGTTGTGATTTTCGACCCTAGATAGGAGAAATTATTAACGGTCTCAAAGTTGTATTCTCCTACCCTTGTTCTTCCCGTTTGACCAGTGCGGTTCGATGTTGTTGATTGGTTGGTTTTCGATGCTGATGTTGCCACCATATACATGCTTTGTCTTGCCTTCATTGATGTGCAGCCCAAGATCTCGCGCTGCCTGCTCGATCTGGATGAAGGCAATTTGTGCGTCTCGGGTGGTTCTTCCCATGATGTCGATATCGTCAGCATAGGCCAGTAGTTGGGTGGACTTAAAGAGGATCGTACCTCTTACAGTTACCTCAGCATCACGGATCACTTTCTCGAAGGCCAGGTTAAAGAGGACGCATGATAGAGCATCCCCTTGTCGTAGACCGTTGTTGATGTTGAATGGTCTTGAGAGTGATCCTGCTGCTTTTATCTGGCGTCGCACATTGGTCAGGGTCAGCCTAATCAGTCTTATCAATTTCGTCGGGATACCGAATTCTCTCATGGCCGTGTACAGTTTTCCCTGGGTATGGTATCATAGGCGGCTTTAAAGTCGATGAATAGATGGTGCAACTGTTGTCCATATTCCAACAGTTTTTCCATCGCTTGTCGCAGAGAGAAAATCTGATCTGTTGCTGATTTTCCTGGAGTGAAGCCTCTTTAGTATAGACCAATGATGTTCGGGGCTATCCGACCTACCACCTACCGGTAAGTCCGTTCGTATCCGAGACACGGCTAACGTTTGCATAGCAGAAAAAAATCGAAATCTGCAGGCTGCTATCCCACAGATTTCTACCCCTTTAACGACTAGCAGGGAATAGTTTGAGTGAATTCTTAACCCCACATCACAGGGAAGTCAGCATTTCAGTTGGGTAAAAATGTAATAGATTAATAAACAAATATTATTCAAACGGGCTTGGCACCGTTTTGTTGCGCGGCTAACATAATTTCTAATGAAAATATGCGCCCTTTCATGAGTTAGTTGCTACGAGATTCATTAAAGCCAAGGAGGTGGCTTCGTAGTTCTGCCATGTAATGAGACCGAACTGCCAGCAAAGACAGAGGCGGAGTCATCCGGGAACAATATGATCCACAACAGTTCAGATGTGTAAACTTTTCACGGGTCGTAAGCAAGAACTTTCAACTAGACATCACTTATAGACTCTCAGCAAAGTCATATATACATTAGATCTCGCTGACTTCGTGGTAAAACACCGAATTTTGACATTTTTCCTCCATGGTTCGTATCACACATTGGAGGATGGCGGATGCGACTCATGAATGATAAAGTGGAAACACAGGAGAAAAACTCTAGCAAATCAATTATTCTAAACGTATATTCTTATAATATATAAGCACTATAAAAGCAACTATGGAATCTAAGAAAATAAAAGGTATTTAATCTGCGAAGGAAAACTTGGCGTGTGCGGCATGTTTCGTTCGAATTTACGTTAAGGTTTCTCCCTGCGTTACACAGGCTTCCAAGAAATCTATGCGCCTTTCCAATGTTGTAAGTTTCTCGTTGAGTACGGCTAAACGGGATCGACAGGACATATCTAGCAAAAAACGAAAATTCCGTAGAAATATTGCTTAAGAATGATAGGCCGACATCTTACCAAAGGAGTTCAGGAAGTCAGTGATTCGCTTTATGCTCGCCGTAATAACTTCTATATACTCTCTATTAGCCCAGTCCTGGTGGATTTGTTTCTGAATTGCCTCACGATGCACTCCCGACATCTTAGCGCTTTAAAAGTCCTTGAAAATTAAATATTTTTGTTCCGTAGACTGGGAACTGTGTAAACGTCAGAAGTAATCGTAAATGACACACCAGAAATGTCATACAGTTGCGTGCGATAACAAGCAATGGAGGGATGGATCTATCATGAGATGTCGAGACTCGAAGTTTCTTTGACGGCGGCTGTCAATCGGCAGCAACAGCTGTGGTTATCGCGGAGGAGAGGTTTTCTGTTTTAGGATTTCAGGCGTGAACCAAAATGTCCTTTGGAAGTAATTTGCGGATGTTCGCCAATAAGGCAAGTCTGTGCTGCAATGTTAATAAGGTGACGCTGGAGCTGTTTTCAAGATGCAGTACAGTTGCATTCTTGCAGTACGGTAAGTATGGGTTTGACTTGTTGAGGTTAAATGAATGGAAATTGATTTTCTCGCGAATTCAGACAAGGACCCAGGTCCGAGTTTCAGCAACCCAGACGTCCAGAAACTACTAAAGTCTATGACACGAGTGCAGCTGGAGAAAGTCTACAAGAAGCGATCTGTTTCCGACAACACAGTGGAGTACAAGTAAGTGCCTTTATTTTGGAAGTCGGAGCCTGTCGTAGCTGCAAATCCTCTGGAGCTCCCAAATCAATCGGTTAAATTATCTTTGAATTAGACTGTTTATTTCATACGCTTTCTAGATTCATGACGTCAGAGCAGTTGGAAAAACAATTTCGCAAAGCAGCTGAGCGAGCAGAGAAACTGATCCAAATGCCTCCCATCGTAAAGGTACAAATTAGTTCCCTCAAACAGTTGAAGGAAATTAATCTGAATCCTATAATTGTAATTTTAGGTCAAAGAAGACTCCCAAAAAGTAATTTCTCGCGACCCAGCCCTCACAAATTTCTCCAACACTAAATTTGTGATTGCCGACATAACGTACGGCGTAAACTCCTCCGACCGGAAAATACTCGTCCGACAGACAGATGGAACATTGGAATATGCGCCGCTGTCTATCCGGAAACGAATAAACCAAATATACTTCCCGCACCCTGGCCGCAAAATCCGTCTTCCCAGAATGTTCGAACCGGAGCACTTGAATCGTTGCCTCGCAAACTTTCAATATGAATTCATCCTGGACCGAGCCTGCGTTCAGTTTGACCCGTACGAAAAGGAGTACCATGAAATAACCACCAAAGTCTATAATCACATCAACGAGAGCAAGAGATTCGACGACTTGCGCTCGACTCGACATTTCGGCCCAATGGCATTTTACTTCGCTTGGCATCAAATCATAGACGATCTCCTCTACGATATGATCAAGCAGGACTATCTGAAGAACGGAGCAGAGCTGGTTGCCTTGTACTACCAGTTAAATGGCATCGATTATGATAAGAGCATCCATGAAAAATTGGAGACTCTTGTGCAGCCACAAAGCACAATTCAGAGTGTTCTGAAACCGAAGGCATCTGACGACATGCACGAAGAAATCAAGAATGCTATTGGGAAATCCGCCGAAGATTTCACTGCGGACGATATTTCTTTCGAGTTTATTGAGACATTTGTGAAAACGAAGGCTCTGAAGAAAGTCCAGCTCGAGTTGGCTTTGCAGGCGCTGCGAGAAACAAATGACGAGAAGAAGAAACTCTACCACGGTCTAAAGAAGGCACATGGAATTAGTTAAGATTAGTTTGTGGTCATTCTGTTGATAATAAAAGTGTTGGTTAGGAATCGAAACAAAATGTGTTGATGTTGAGTTCGAATGAATCTCTGCGTCGAATGTTAAAAAATGGAGGATCTTTTCTTGACTATTGTGTCTATGAATGCTTTTCTCTAGATTCCTCCCAATCTACACTAGGAAGTGTGTTTGTGTGATTGTCGCGAAGCCCCTTGTTGGAGTATACTGCGCTAACCCTCACTGCCGATTTTCTGGATTTGTTGTTATGACGTTCCATTGCTGTGAGCTTATCCCTTATTGACGCCGGCTGCCAACCAAGTTACAATTCATCATCAACAACGGCGCAACAGCCGGTATCCGGTCTAGGCTTGCCTTAATAAGGAACTACAGACATCCCGGTTTTCCGCCGAGGTCCACCAATTCGATATCCCTAAAAGCTCTCTGGCGTCCTGGCCTACGCCATCGCTCCATTTTAGGCAGGGTCTGCCTCGTCTTCTTATTCTACCATAGATATTGCCCGTATAGATCTTGCGGGCTGGATCATCCTCATCCATACGGATTAAGTGACCCGCTCACCGTAGCCTATTAAGCCGGATTTTATCCACAACCGGACGGTAATGGTATCGCTCATAGATTTCGTCATTATGCAGGCTACGGAATCGTCCATCCTCATGTAGGGGGCCAAAAATTCTTCAGAGGATTCTTCTCTCGAACGCTGCCAAGAGTTCGCAATTCTTCTTGCTAAGTACAGTAAAAGCTTTGACCCTATGGTGAGACGTTTCGAGCGGAACAGTTTTTGTAAGCTGAAATAGGCTCTGTTGGCTGACAACAACCGTGCGTGGCTTTCATCGTCATGGCTGTTATCGGTTGTGATTTTCGACCCTAGATAGGAGAAATTATCAACGGTCTCAAAGTTGTATTCTCCTATCCTTATTCTTCCTGTTTGACCAGTGCGGTTTGATGTTGTTTGTTGGTTTTTGGTGCTGGCGTTGCCACCATATACTTTGTCTTGCCTTCATTGATGTGCAGCCCAAGATCTCGCGCCAATCACCGCCTGCTCGATCTGGATGAAGCCAGTTTGTACGTCTCGGGTGGTTCTTCCCATGATGTCGATATCGTCAGCATAGGCCAGTAGTTGGATGAACTTAAAGAGGATCGTACCTCTTGGATTTACCTCAGCATCACGGATTACTTTCTCGAGGGCCAGGTTATAGAGGACGCATGATAGGGCATCGCCTTGTCGTAGACCGTTGTTGATGTTGAATGGTCTTGAGAGTGATCCTGCTGCTTTTAAAACTTCCTGGTGCGCTTGCTCCCTGTACTTTTCTAGTTCACAGACTTGTGTGTTCCTCAGGCTTTCTTTTTCCGTCTGTGAAGTCGCTTCTCCGCTCGACGGAGTTCGTGATAAGTCTCTGCGCGTGCCCGCGTTCTTTGAGAATGCAACATTACTCGGTATGCGGCATTCTTCCGTTCCGTTGCTAGCTTACATTCATCGTCAAACCAGCCGTTCCGACGTTTTTTGCGGCTGGGGACAAGTATCTTTGTGGCCGTATCAATGATAACGTTCTTCAGGTGGTTGTGAAGATCATTTGTTGATGCTTCATCTCCAGGACCTCTGTTGACTGCGGTTATTGCAGCATCCATTTCCCTCTTATAGGTGTCGCGGAGGGCTGTGTTGTGGGTGGCTTCAGTATTGACTCTCACTTGATTGTCAGGGGAGATCGTAGGTAGTGTCGTAATTCGAGTTCGGAACACTATGCCAACGAGATAGTGGTCTGAGTTTATATTGGCCCCCTATATATTGTGACATTCATCAAGGCTGAGAGGTGGCGGCGTTCAATCAGCACGTGGTCAATTTGGTTGAAAGTGGTCCCGTCTGGAGAGGTCCACGTATGTTTGTGGACCGCTTTCTGCGCAAACTAGGTACTTCCAACAAACTAAACTATGGGAGCCAACGCATCGCCTGAATACGGGCTCCGTCCCGACTTGGCTGTTAAAATTCCTAAGTATAGTTTTGCCTGGGACATGCTTCGAGGGTTCGTTCTATTGCCGCGTAGAATACAAAATATTCCTTCATATTTTGCCAAACTCGAAAATATATATATGCACATACATATCAAAGACATAAATACTGTGTTCATCTTAAATAACCAAATATTGTCTATTACCACATGACGATGCATACATATATATGTGCGTATCTAAGTTGATCTAAACGAATTTCCATTTTTTTTCAGATTTTTCAGTTGAATAGGTTCTGAGAACGAGACCAGTTTAACTTTTGAGGCACACAATTTGAGACCTCACTCCAATGTTTGACGCAATATCGGAAATAAAATCAATTTCAAGAAGTACCAATCGAGTCCTTTCACTCAACACCAAATGACGCTACTCGCTACCTGTAAAGGGACACACAGCCCACATATTCTCACCAAATTTCGTGACAATAGGTTCAACCGTTTCGAAGTAAATTGGATGTAACTGACAGACAGATATCGAATCGAAACGGAAAATCTCAAAGTCAACTTACGGAAATTTCAGTGATGTTCTTTTTGAAAACTGTAATTGATCTCTTGTTGAAGAGTATCGAAGTCCAAATAGTTTTAACCTTTATATTTCGTGATCGCGCGTAGAATCGGATTATCTGGAATTCTTTACAAAGGCGGGCCTAGACTGGATACCGATTGTTGCGCCTTTGATGATGATGATCGCTAGTAGAAGAGCTGTTGAGTGCCATTTGATAGCCCTTTCGCGATATTTTGTAACAAACTTCGTCTTTGGCACGTTGGCAATTGTTGTAAATTCTGACCTCTACTTGCTGTAACCATTTTTCCAGTCTACTTATCATACTCGTAAGTGTATTGTAATCGCCCCTAATTCCTGAAGGCAATAAGGCAATCATTCTCAAAACGAACAATAAGGGAGAATATTTAAACTTAAATTACCAGAATACTAGTCGATGTGCTTGATAGAATCCATGAAAATCTAAAAAAGACTAAAGATATGTGTGAATTACGAAGAACTTTATTTGTCCTTAAAAATTATGTAATTTCAAATTTCTAACATTGTATTGCTCGAGAAAAAATTAAATCGTTAAGTTTTAAAATGTTAAATATTGCTTACGTTTTTCCCGTATGTTCCACGTAAATTTCTTTTGCTTTGTGTAGTCCTAGTGCGATCCAGTCCTGAATTTTGCCCCATGAGGATTACGTTTAGCAGTAGAACTGTCGAGTTTCCCTTATGTATGATTCCTGCATTTTTTTCAACCTTTCTCTTGCTCTGCTCTTCTCGATTGTAAGCTAGATGCAAATGGATTTAAGTGATTTCCAGGTTGTTGTTTGACTCTTAAGCTATTGCGTTCTCAACTTAGGCAGGTATTTTGAGGAAGTTGGGGTAAGGGAAGGAGGCGTAGCTCCAGGCAATCAGACTTCATATATATGACCCATTATGGTCCTTCCAAAAACTTCTGTTCAGAGGGCCTCTTGCTTACGACTCATGAAGCCTAGCGAATCTAAGAATGCCTTTCAAAGACGGAGAGTGCCCAGATTCCTCGTTTAGGGTACTCTTTCCGAGGTATTTTCGTCTGCGGTATATGATAGGGTATCTTTATGAAACGCAGGGCCGACTGATTCTCTATCCTACATTAGCAACATGCAGTCGAACCATCAACACGGATTTTCTGCAGGTGAAAAGTCAATTTCTTGACTTCTGCATTACTAACGATGTTCGAGCACCCTCACACCCATATCAGGACCGTTTTATTCATTCAACCGGGTTTATACAGCCACTGGAGACAGCTCCACATCTTGATGCGTTTGTCATTTAATGCTGATATGTATTGTTAAAACGAATTCGAAGGATGCACCCTGCAGGTTTTTTGTAAGCATTTTTTATGGTGCCAATAAAATCGTGAATATAGTCATAATTTTTTCAAGTGCTGCTTCCATAATCGGATTTTCCAAAAACCCCTCCAGGCCCGATGCCCTTTGGATGGCTGATCTGTCGGTGAAGATTAGTATGTTCATAAAATTGAAAGCCTCGTAGTTATCTGATGACCATACTTTTTTTTGGTAACTACGACACGGTCAAAGACAATTTTTGGAAACCATATTATGTACAGACATCAGAACCACCTGACCAATTTCCAAATCGACGCATAGTAATATCATTGGATTTTTTCCATAATGGTATCAAGTGCATTTCGGATAGTTTTCAGTGCCGCGGGCGGCATAGCCTTCGGATCTATGCTATCAGTTTCCTTGTCTTAGCAAAGTTAAACCTACGCCACTCGACGATCCATACATACATTAAAACGGGGTTTATGATGTACATATCCATAGTACATCTATTAATTCAGTTGTTTTGAAACCTCGCAGGTCTTATCTATCGCAGTCCTACATCACTCTCGGAAGCTTGCGCAGGCTGCGCTATTTGACCAGCATTCGTTTTAACTTTGATTCTATCTCCAGCGAATTAGTCTCTTCACAAAAGCGTCTTTTTATGATAATTGAACTGATCTTATACTTTCTTATGAGTTTGCCTGAAGCCCAAAAGTGCAATATTGTCTGTTACCCGCTACTCACAGATTTTAGTCGTTATAATAGGTAAAGTGACCATGATATGGACGACTTTTGGCTTTCACGTTTCGTTAATGAAGATTGATTAAAAATCCGTAGTTCTGTTCCTACTAAACTTTCAAGTAGTATAGATCCCCCCGTATTAATATTGAAATATCAATAATCCATAGATTTGTAACTCTCATGAAAGAAGACACCCCTGCGAATAATGGGTACCGACGACAGTTGAACGAAATCACCTGACAATCCTGTTTGAGCAAGAAATAAGGAAAAAGGCAGAAGAGTCAGAACAGAACGAAAAAATTGGCATTTACAGAATGTCTTGTGAGGATTGCTCATGTATCTATATATGTAGGACACGCGAAACGTTCAGGTTCGAATACCTGAATTAGTAAAATGTGGTAAAAGACAACAATCAGCTCTGCGGTTGGATGGCGTATTCTGAAAAAAGGACATAAAATGGTGCAGGTAACATTAGTTAAGGAGGTTAAGCGATAAAATGGAAACACACGAAAGCTGTTTCATCAAAGAAAAAGCATCAGGAATACTACCGTAACACATACATATATTATTAAAATAATAATTCTTTTCTTTTCTCTAATAATTCTCAATAATACCAACTATGGGGTAATAAAATTGGCGATGTAGTTAAGGTTCGGTAAGTAGGGTAATATCTGCTAAAGATAACAGGAGACTGCTGAAGAAGGCAGCTCCGCAAAGAGAGAGTGCAACGTCTGATGAGATCGTCTCTGTTCTACGATCGAGTCCGATCAGCCAAAATTTTTTTTTAAAGCCTTACTTGTTCGGGCCAAATACTCGCAAATGTATTGATTGGAAGGTGGAAATAGCATTTGGCTGGTCATACTTCAAGAAACATTTGAATAGTGCGGTACTGTGTTGCACACCAACGGTGATTTCCGATATAAAGAAAAATTTCTATGATCAATCGAATGCAAACCGGGAGGAGCTTTGTGATGACAAAATGAGATTGGCGGTAGTCAAACATTGGCGCTTTGGTGGGAGTGTGAGATTTATGGATTTCGGCAACTTCCACCGCTTCGTCATGGGTGGCTCAGTATTTGAGCATAGAGCCTGCAAGATCAGTCCAACTGACCGACAACATAGACGCAATCAAACTGATCACATTACGATCAGTAGTAGATTTAGAAGTTGTCTTCTATGTGTGTAGCAAACTAAGCGCTGATATTAACCTCGAAGGGAATCATCGTGGTCGCTTGCGTTCAATGCTGCACCTCCATGAACACCGACCGCTTATATGATCCAGTTGTCGCTCAACAGTGAGAGAACTATGTTGCTTTTCCCAAGGCAGATGCCGTAAATATCGGAGGTGAGCTGCCATTAAATATGCTCTTTTTCGGGAGCTATTCAGGTCAGCGGAACAAGCGGAAGCAGATCGATGAGTGGAGAGGATTGAAGGCTGTATTAAACGCTGCGAGTAGTGGTAAGCGGACGTGTTACTTCAATACTGTGCAATATCCCGGGCAATTCAGTGTGTGCCATGATAAAAGGGAATTTCTTATTTCGCTAGTCCGAGAAGCTGCCATCGATAGTAATCATATCGAAACCGAATACCACATCACGAAAGAGTTGACATGTGGTGGCAAATTTTCCCATGGTTCGATAAAAGGTGTTAACGATCGTCTCCTCAGTCACGAAACAAAATGACATCATTTCAGCCATCAATATACTCAAATGGACGCTCATCACTACTACTGCATTTTCCACTACTACTTCCACTTATACGGAAATCGTGGGAATCCCAGAATATAAGAAAGATGACTGTTAAGATTCCGGGGGCACCCCTTTTGAGTGCGACAAATTCGAGAGGTATCTGCGTGCTCCCTACCGTGGCAAAGATAAGAAGGTAAATAATCCTGGAACGGATCAATGAGCATCTCGGAAGCTTGATCAATAAACAAAAAGCTCGTTTCCGCTCTGGATCCTTCTGCAGTGACTACGCCAGCAGCCTTCGGATCTTTTTGGAACAGTGCACAATTGCAAAGATAATAGCTAAAGTAATCCTGAAACGTATCAAAGAACACCTAGAAAGCTTGGTCGGAAGAGGGCAGGTTAGTTTCTGCTCTGCACCTTCCTGCGCTGACCACAGTTCAGATCTCCGTTTCAATTGCTCTTCATCGATTTCGAGAAGGTCTTTGGCAGCACCAACATTTTTACTCAGATACCGAAGGTGTCAATTTGTATATCTTGGAAGCATCATTTTTGCCGCATTGGCTGCTTTGTACAAAATTAGGTTAAAACTGTTCCGTGCTATTGTTTTTTATGTTGCTATCTGGAGTTATCACATAGAAAGTGACCTCCACTGTTACCCGAAAACTTCAAGCCTTCGCTAATACTTGTCTACGTCGTGTCCTCGTGGTAGTCTGGCCTGATACAATTTCGAAGAAAGAACTTCATTTGCACACGGGCCAGATACTCGTTGATGTGACTAATGGGTCACATGGTGCAGAACAGTGGCGGAAAAGCTTTAGCTTCAATGGGAGTCCTGACTGAAGCAAATTTCAGAAAATTGTCAACGGCAGAATCGTGTGCATTGTTTGAAATGGTAGAATCTTCAATTTTATTGCTAAGGATGTTCCCCTAAACCGGATGATTAATTAGATGACTAGAGTCGATATTTCAAATGAATAATTTCCGAAAATACATTTTTGAATGCACAGATGTCGGTATTCAGCAACCTCTAGTTGGTATGTTGGAATATCTCCAGGGTTTCTGTAGCATCTAATTTATGGACATTGTGGGTTTTCCGATCAAACACTTGCTTTGACTGTTATTTAACTAAATCTGTCGACATTTTTTGTTCAGATGATCCAATTCCCCACAATTTTGATCACCACAAAACATAAAAATAAAAAATTCTTGGCGGACATTTGTAACGTAACGGTATATTTTCCAATAAAAAAATACCGAAAGTTGTTGACTGTAGGCACTTTAAGATGATATAATGGTCGTTTGAAAAAAGTTTTAAGTTTACTCTGAAAAAAATAGTAAAAATGACCAATTTTTTGCACTACAAGTGGAGTTAACCGCTTAATAATGTTGGATACTATGAACATCGTTAGGAATTCAGCTCAAGATACATGGAACCCCAGAATTTAATTAGGACCATTCTCGTTCTGTCGGTATTGTAGAATTGACCAGTAAGAAAGCGAAGTGAAGTGAAAAATTGGTAAGGGTTAATCAAAATTACAATTGAAAGCAACAACAGCACAACAACGGCAGTGGAATTTAGGTTCTAGTGTTAACATAAAAGTTACAACCTGATATAGTGAAAATGTTTCGTAAATTGAAAAACATGTTTACGCATCATTTAACATTCTCTGATTATATTTATCACAGTCCAACAGCACTGATATTATTAGATAATTACTGATATTAGTTACATATGAAGTGATAAGTTTCATGCTCACAGGGAATCTAAGAACTGCAGCCTGTATGAATACTTGTATTTGCGCATTGATTCCTTTTTCGATTTCAAATGGCGATCACGTATATTCTTCCATTTTTTACGAATATGTTCTATTGATATTCTCCCTCCAAGAGCTTCATGTACTTTTTTCCATTCATCTTCAACGATTTTTTGATAATTTTGATACAAAACTGGCCGTTTAGAAACTTCATTTATCAACCGAATGGCGATGTCTGCATGAAGGGTGAAACCTCATTGATTGTGGTAGTTACACAAATGTTTTGATAGCTTACCGTCGTCATCTGATTCCTCCATCCTTTCAACGATATACTGGTATATCACGGGACTTTCAGTTTTTTCTAGACCTGCCATGTTTTCGAAATTTATCACTTTGTGGTTCGCGTTCAATCTACGAAAAACAGAAGAGGGCTAACACATTTCCCAAAATATACTTTTTGGAACATAATACTTCTCTGTGAACCGCTCTGGAACCATTTGATGTTCCGGAATGTAGTTATTTGTAATAAGTGGCACCGATTGAGCCGATGGCGTACTTCTTTCATTCTTGAGCGAGGTGATATTAAATAGATCAATTTTAAGCGCTGGCCGTTGTTCTTCAGGTACTAGACTCTTGTAGCTGTGACTTAACACTATATTCGATTGCAAACACGTTGCGAACAACAGGTCTGGAATTCTGTTTTCACAATTTTTAACATTATTCATTTGATATAAACCCAATGTATTGATAGAGTCGATTAGCGTCATTTCATACTGTTGGGCGCAATCCACTCGGGCATTCATGTGGCTACCTTCCTCGCTAGGCTCCCAATGCACATTCCACAAATTAAAATCTCCGATGACAATGATTTCGTCTTCATTATGCTTAGAAGAACTAATCGAGTTCAAAACTTTGGCGAGATTAGAATACTTTGAGGAGGAAATTTCACAAGCCATGTTAACAACGATCAAATAAATTGAGGCATTATTTATTCGAATATTCAACGCTATTAAATCCAGGTCACCGGGATTTTCTGGAATGTCTATCAAAGATGCTGAAATATCATCGCGTATAGCAATCAGTACTCCGCCGTCTATATTTTCGCTATCATCAGCATATTGATCCCTGCGAAATATGTTGTATTGCTTCCCGTGGAGATGTTTGTAGAGCACGAAGGTTCCGTTCAGTCCAGTGTCTGTTAGTGTGATTATATCATAATTCGACTTGTTGATGTTATCTGTTAGTTCCGGTAGCTTATTGCGAAGTCCACCCACATTTTGATAGTATATTTTCAAATGTGGGATGATGTGGCGCTTCTGACTGTTTTCTTTTGTTGGCTTTGCTGATTCTTTGATGTAAGCCATAGCTGTGCATCGGTTGGACCAAAATCTGAATGAGAAAAGGCAAGGTTAGATGAAGAAAAAGACATGAGCGTACACATATATTTTCCAAACTTCATTTGCCACCAGGTCAAGCACTTTATCAACCCTATCAACACGACACGCTTTGATACACTTGTTGAAAAGTTCGACTATTCGGAACACGTCTATTGAGACACGTCTATTGAGATAGGGTAGGGAACACCATACGTAAACATATTAGCATATTCAATATTGTAGTAAACTGACATTATTTGAAGAGCTACTGAAGAAATAGAGAAAACTAAATGTATGAGCATTGAATCTCATCAAAGATGTCAACGACTAACTCCTTAAATTTTGCTTAGCAAATTTATGCTTTTTATCTCCAGGGCATTGGAGCTTTCTGGATCTGGAATTCCCTTTTTTTAAAACGTCAGATTAGAAATTACTCTGCACATTTACATGAGTGTGAAAATCACACACAAAGTAAGATTTGCTGTCAAAAAGAGTAATTAACAGTTCGTCGAACAAAAGTTGTACCCACCTAAATGGAGTCCGACTGGTTTAAAATCGGTAGATGCAAGATTTGAACTGCACACACTATCCATCATCGTCGAAGTATCGTAGGAATAGTGCGTGGAAAATAACAGAAAACTATCAGCGACATCAAGCATCTCTCTCAAGACTGACCTGACTGACTGGCCACGTGCGGTAAGTCCTAGACTTAGTACCAATAGATCAGTATTTCATAAGTTTCATCAGAATGATAAATTATGACAAACTGATCATCTAGGGTATTTCTATGAACTTTTGAACACTTCAGTCTTTCTTAGTCCATACACAAAAACTTTGGATGTCTTTAATCTAACGCGTTCGAACAGCATTCCAGTCTGAAGAACCTAAATTGGAACGGGAAAAATTGCGGCGCCCAATATACATACACTTCAGGCCCACAGGAATGAAGTGCCTAAAGAATTTAGCCCATCTTCCCGAGCTAAGTTCTACCCGACTGGTCCTCTAGGTTCTCCACAGCAAAAGGGATGGGACGACATTCAACCAGATTCATAACGCTCCCAATAAGAAACGAACTCTTTTTAGCATTACTGATGTTGAAACGTCATCGATATCGCATAGCAAATAATGAAAATAGCAGATTCGTCCCCGTTAACAGTAAAACGAATAAAAATGACATTGAAATATGTTGACCATTAAAAGAAGAAATCTTGCACATGCTGAGCACATTGTAGTTAGCCGGAAAGCAAGTCCGCTGACTCCAAGACTTCCAGAGAAGCTTGCCCTCCTCCACTGGTCTGTGCTATGTATTTTTGAAGCGATCCACTCGTCGACCATCTTGACATAATAGGTTCCACTGCATGGCGTAGTCAGTAACGCAGGTGTTATCGTTCCTCAATCTGCCACCACAACCCACTGTTACTTCCGCGGGTAACTGGTCATTACGTTCTTCATTTGAAACTTTTTTGGGCCAGAGTACCCTGTTGACATTAAACAGACAATTGTTGACAAAGGCTGGGGACCTTTCAACAACAGTAGTGGTCACTCTATATGTGCTGCTTCCATATAGCAATACAGATAGAATATTAGCCCCACGCAGTCTCAGCTTGATGTTGGTGTTGAGATGACGGCATTTCCAGATTATGTACAAAATAGCAAAGGCGAATCTGACAATGTTTGAGCGTCGAGCAACATTAAGTTCGGTGCAGCCGACGCTTTTGAGGTTTTCCAACGATCTGACTTGACAATGCTAGGGCCAGAACCATCATTTGTTGTTAAACGGTCCATTGTTAAGTCTGCAATTAACTACAGTCAGCTACTACATTCCTCTCTGCCCCTCCAAGGAATGAAATTGATGCGAGTACGCACGAATTCAAATTGCTCTGAGCATGGCCGACGGTAGCGAGGGTTCCAAAATGCTCCTTTCCCCATCTCCAACGATATAAGTTAAACATTTTGGGCTTAAGTAAAGTACGATGCTGGGCCTCTGGAGAGTATTCCTCTCCCTCTTGTAGCAATGTGCTTTTGTAGCACATACAATTACACGAAATTCAGGGAAGACTGCCTAAGGTTGAAATTGTGATCATGACAGGTGGTCTGAATGCCAAAGTGGCTCTGATAACAACTTCCTTGGACATGTGATTGAGCAGTAAGATCTTGATGACCGTAACGATAGTTTTTTTTATGGGAGATTTCTGGATTTCTGCATCTTCCACCCCCTCGTTATTGGTAGCACATGATTCAAGCATAGAGCTTGCTATAAATTCAAATGGGTTTGAATTGACCAACACTGCACGAGCAATCAGATCGATCACTTCGCGATTAGCAGTAAATTTATGAATTGTCTCCTGGATGTGTGTAACAAAAGAGGCGCTCACGTCGGCCTCGAAAGGAATTACTATTTGATGGTCGCTTACGTTCGCTTGCGTGTTGCTCCGACACTTATTGCGGGTGCGATGAGCTCGAGCTTCGATACTGAGCGAAATTCCGAGAAATTCAGTGTAGTGTGCGCCGTGACAAAAGGAAATTTGCTATTGCATTAGTCAGGGAATGAGAAGATGTCGCAAAACGCACGATTCCAGAAGAATATACCACATCACTAAAGTACTGCCATATGATCCCCTGAAGGACGTAAACAATCGACTCCTTATCCACAATGACGAGCTGTTGAAGTGTCGGAAAGAACACTTCACCATGGTTTTTAACCGTATCACATCCGATGAAGTTCCGCTTCTTGTAGATTAAATGGCTAGCCACCGTAACATGCGGATATGAACTGTTCCTCGAAGCAGAAAGAGAAATCACTTTGGCCATCAATGCAATCAAACGGAGTAAACGGTTGACGGTCTCCCCGCGAATTTATTTATCGCTGCACCTGCAATTACTGGAGCCTTGCTACTTCCACTGACACGGAAACCTTGATAATCCGAGACCTTTCCTACAGAGTGGAAGAAGGAGATGATTGTTAAAATTCCAAAGAAAGGCAGGGTCTTGAGTGTGACAATTGGAGAGGTATCTGCATGCTCTCCGCCGTTCCAAAGGTAATAGCTAAAAGAATCCTGGAACGCATTAAAGAACATCTCGAAAGCTCGATTGGTAGAGAGCAGGCTAGCTTCCGATCTGGATCCACCTGCCTTAACCATATTAACACCATATTGATCATTTTGGAATAGTGGGCGGTGTTGAAATCTTCGCTTCACATGCTCTTCATTTATTTCGAGAAAAATTTCCATAATAAACAGGGAGTGTATCTGGCGTTCTCTATGCAGGAGGAGCACTCCGGAGAAACTAATAGCTATTATCAGAGCGAGATATGATGGCGCAAAATGCCATGTGGTACTCCATGCTGAAATCTCGCAGAATTTTAAGATCCAAAGTGGAGTCTTCCAGGGTTGCATATTGTCACCGTTATTATCTTCTCGTTCTCGTTATCGCCTCTCAATCTTATCTCCATCTATATTTATGGACAGAGAATCGAAGGTATAGAAAATTAATATATCTGCGTATGACTTTCCTTATTATGTTATGTATATTAGTCAAGGTATTAATAGCGCAAGTGAGTTGCCTTTAATTAGGCAATATTTTAAGAAGCGACTAATCCACTATTCCAGATTTGCCAATGAGTGTATTGCTCTAGAAATATGTGGCGCACAACAGTAAAAGACGAGTTTGGGCTTTTTGAGAAATTCTGGAAACCCATATTATCAACGATGAATTGTGGTCAGTGAGTTCTAACACCTGTAAGACCGTGGCACTTATTCATGTGCAATGTTCAGATACGAAATGGTTGTTGGAAGTACTTGGTTTGTGCGGAAAGCGGTCCACAAACATACATTGGCCTCTCCAGACGGGACCACTTTCAACCAAATTGACCACGTGTTGATCGCACGCCGCCACCTCTCAGCTTTGATGAATGTCAGAACATATAAGGGGACCAATATAGACTCGGATCACTATCTCGTTGGCATGGTGCTCCGAGCTCGAATTACGACACTACCTACGATCCCCCCTGACAATCAAGTGAGAGTCAATACTGAAGTCACCCACAACACAGCCCTCCGCGACACCTATAAGAGAGAAATGGATGCTGTAATAACCGCCGTCAACAGAGGTCCTGGAGATGAAGCATCAACAAATGATCTTCACAATCACCTGAAGAACGTTACCATAAATACGGCCATAAAGATAAGCCCCAGCCGCAAAAAGAGTCGGAACGGTTGGTTTGACGACGAATGTAAGCTAGCAACGGAACGGAAGAATGCCGTCGAGCGGAGAAGCGACTTCACAGACGGAAAAAGGAAGCCTGGGAGAACCAACAAGTCTGTGAACTAGAAAAGTACAGGGAGCAACCGCATCAGGCGCGCAAGTTTTACCAACAAGTCAGCAGGATGAAACCTTATACAAATCTGATTTCCGACAGAATGGGCATATTGGGTTGAGTACTTTGATGAGCTACTGAACAACCAGAACATCGGCGAGTTGGAGGTCCCGCCAACTGAAGACGATGGAGAAATACTGCCACCAACAAGTTTAGGAGAAACAATCGGTACAATTCATGGGCTAAAAAATCATAAGTCGCCAGGAGCCGATGGAATTACAGTCGAATTGGGTAAATATGGAGGCGACCAACTGTAACTACACCAAGTGGTTCATCAACTTGTGCTCAAGGTATGGGACAGCGAATCCGACGATTGGCAACGAGGCATTATCTGTCTCATACATAAAAAGGGAGATATCACACAGTGCAGCAATTATAGAGGTATCAAGCTGCTGAGTACCATTTATAAGATATTCTCCGCTATCTTGCTAGGCCGGATAGCCCCATACGCCCAGAGCATCATTGGCCCATACCAAAGAGGCTTCACTCTAGGCAAATCAGCAACAGATCAGATTTTCTCTCTGCGGCAAGCAATGGAAAAACTGTTGGAATATGGACAACCGTTGCACCATCTGTTCATCGACTTTAACGCCGCCTATGATAGCATAGCCAGGGTAAAACTGTACACGGCCATGAGAGAATTCGATATCCCGACGAAATTAATAAGACTGACTAGGCTGATCCTGACCAATGTGCGAGGCCAGATAAAAGCAGCAGGATCACTCTCAAGATCATTCGACATCAACAAGGGTCTACGTTAAGGCGATACCCTATCATGCGTCCTCTTTAACCTGGCCCTCGAGAAAGTGATCCGTGATGCTGAGGTAAATGCAAGAGGTACGATCCTCTTTAAGTCCACCCAACTACTGGCGGAACGACCCGAGACCCACAAATTGCCTTGATCAATGAAGGCAAGACAAAATATATGGTGGCAACGTCAGCACCGAAAACAAACCAACCAACAACATCAAACCGCACTGGTGAAACGGGAAGAATAAAGATAGGAGAATACAACTTTGAGACCGTTGACAATTTCTCCTATCTAGGGTCGAAAATCACAATCGATAACAGCTACGATGATGAAATCCGCGCACAGTTGTTGTCAGCCAACAGAGCCTATTTCAGCTTACAAAAACTGTTCCGCTTGAAACGTCTCACCATAGGGTCAAAGCTCTTACTGTATTAGGCAATGATCTTGCCAGTCCTCATGTATTCCTCGGAGACTTGGGTTCTTAGCAAGAAGAACTGCGAACTCTTGGCCGCGTTCGAGAGAAGAATCCTCCGAAGAATTTTTGGCCCCCTACATGAGGATGGACGATTCCGTAGCCTTCATAATGACGAAATATGTAAGCGGTGCCATGACCGTCAGTTTGTGCATAAAATCCGGCTCAATAGGTTGCGGTGGGGTCACTTAACCCGTCTGGATGAGGATGATCCAGCCCGGAAAGTTTATAAGGGCAATACCTATGGTAGAAAAAAAGGACGAGGCAGATCCTGCCTGAGATGGAGCGACGGCCTAGGTCGGACGGCAGACAGCTTTTGGGGATATCGAATTGGTGGTCCTCGGCGGAAAACCGGGATGTCTGTAGTTCCTTATTAAGGCAGGCCTAGACCGGATACCGGTTGTTGCGCTTGATGATGATGATGAATGTCCACCCAAAAATGGAGCTAGCATAGAGAAAGTTATTGAGTTGAGGGGTCAAATGGCAGACACAAGCCCGGGGAAATCTTTAAGTGGATAGCTGTAGGATAGGTAGTGGTAGGCAAATCTCACTGGTGGCAATGGGATTTGTATCGCGAGTTGACGTCGGATACTAGTTGACCTAGCTGTGAATGAGTACCGGAGTCAAATCAGGCTAATAATCTCGGGCGAGCGCAATGCTGACCACATTGTCTCCTATAGTGTACTGTAGTGTACCGTTACGGTCTTGAATGAAGTGCTCTAACACACTTCAAGGCCTGATCCAATATGGATTGTTGCGCCAATGATTATTATTATTATGATCCTCCTCGGGTTTAGTCTGCGATCGCCAAAAATAGTTCTATTTCCGCCGGTAGCACTTCGCTGACCCAAACTACAATGGAGCCAAGGCTAACTAACTTCCAAAGCATTTCGAATCATCTGAATGTTGAATTACGTCGGGCTCAATTGCTGCATTATACAAAGCTAGGCGCGGCGTGTAGTGTTGTTCCGACCCAAAGAATGCTCTCGGAGTATGTACCGACTGCATAGTATCCACACCACAGGAGCTGATCTTCACGGATATAACAAACTAAGCAATTTTTACGTAGAACAAAAACAATCGCTTAAAACGACATTTCTTACCCGAAATCTAGTTCAGCACTTTGCGCTCACACCTAGTTCTTGTTCGGCAACTTCACCTTCAAATATGTTAAAAACATTGTAACACGTAAAGCGGAATATCGTCCAGTTATTTATTTTTACATTCACTAGCTGTCCGCCGAAAACAAGACGTCGCTTCCATTGGCAGACAGCCTGTGCACTTGTACATGGGAGAAGCAGAAGAGAAGTGTCGTCGGAGGTGTCACCCCCCTCTCAGAAAGTTTCGTTGGTTTGTTAGGGGTCAGTGGCAATCAGATTGGAAGTTCAACGCCATGCAATTTTTGTATGCCGGCAGCCCATTCGCGCAAATAGGGTAGTTTTGATCGTTCTTAGAACTACTTAGTCCGGCCGCGTTCCAAACTAGAACATTGCAAATTCGCCCGCCTTCTGAACTGCTGTTTCTAGTCAACCGATTTTCGAACTGGATTTAGGATTCTCGAAATTCTTACAAATTTCTCTTCATTTCACTTCTCTCTTCTAAACGATTCTGACATTTCTCAATGAATTGTGAATTGATATTTTCGGCTGTCAAAATTTCTTCCCGATAAAACATGGCTCTGGTGCGAGGAGTTGTCGCAATCCTTAACCCCAAAAATCTCAAGTTTCTAGAATGTAGGAGACTACACCATTTACGAAGTCGCGAGCTTAGTTATTGTTTAAATTGCCGGAGTAAATTCCAAAGTGTGGGAGCGAATGTCCTCGCGGGAAAAGTGGAAAATTCGGGTAAGTTCTTGCGGTTGATTGCTAGACGGTTACATCATACATCAAGGATATTTTGCTGGTTTTGAATAACGTGGATTATATGTTGTTGACAGTCTAGTTGAGTGAGTCTACTAATAAGTTCAATCAAACCCAGAGAAAGCAATACTTTGTGGCTGCAAAAATGTCTTCTGACCAAAACCTAACCTAAAACTTTCTAGAAATTGTCTGATCGTTTCGTTAGTTTTCTGACAGATATTTTTCTATTTTCAGTTGTGCGTAGCAAACTAGATTCTCGGGCGTTTCACACATCAGGACGACAACAAAAGAATTACTATGAAATTCTCGGCGTTGCGCGAAACGCCTCGGCCAAAGACATAAAGAAGGCATATTATCAGCTGGCCAAGAAGTACCATCCCGACACCAACAAGGACGACCCGAACGCAAGCAAGAAGTTCCAGGAAGTGTCCGAGGCCTACGAAGTGCTGAGCGATGATACAAAACGTCGTGAGTACGACACGTATGGGCAGACATCCGAGCAAATGGGTCGCTCGGGTGGTGGCAGTGCCCGTGGTCCGCAGGGTTTCTCGCAAGACTGGCAGTTTCGATCAACGATCGATCCGGAGGAGCTCTTCCGGAAAATTTTCGGCAACGCCAATTTCCGTGGCGGTTCTTTCGACGATTTTGCGGAATCTACATTTGGGTTCGGCAGTTCGCAGGAGGTGATCATGAATTTAAGCTTTTCGCAAGCGGCGCGGGGTGTTAACAAAGATGTGAATATAAATATTGTGGATACATGTCCAAAGTGCAGTGGATCCAAGTGCGAGCCAGGAACGAAGCCAGGCAGGTGTCAGTACTGCAACGGCACCGGAATGGAGACAATTTCTACTGGTCCATTTGTGATGCGAAGTACGTGTCGATATTGCCAGGGAACGCGGGTGTTTATCAAGTACCCGTGCACAGAGTGCGAGGGGAAAGGCCAGACGGTAAGTTATCAGGCACAATTGCAATCGATTTACTAAAAATATTTTCATTTAGGTCCAAAGAAAAAAAGTAACTGTGCCCGTTCCCGCCGGTGTAGAAGATGGCCAGACAGTTCGGATGAACGTAGGCAGCAAGGAAGTGTTTATCACATTCAAGTGAGTCGATTTGCAAAATTCTTACTGCTTACTGCAGTATTTAAAAATATTTCCTACTTTAATGTTGAATAAGCAACTTATTTTTTGATGCAAGATGCATTACGGTATGGGATTTGCCACAGAATCTAGCAGAATATATTTGCTGATTCCAAGCGATGTATCTGAATGTTGGAATTGACATCTGGTCTTTTGGGCAAAACTTTATAGCGCAGTCCTTGCACTTAGTCTGCTATGATCTTCAAGATGAAAAATGGTTAAAAAAGTGGCCTTGCGATCATTCCGGTATTTTGGCCCTAAACAAAATAAGATGATGGGACTCCGGGGAGTATTCCTTCCCCTCTTGCGGCAATGTACTTTTGTAGTCGGGGAAACCAAGTGGTGGCAGATACAAATCCGGTGTCGGATTGTCACTGGCGATTACGGCAAGGCACGTTCTCTTAACTTGTGAGCCGGTTTCTGACAGGATTTCAACTGTCAGATTCCGGTCCAGGTTAAGGAGCATCACAATCATACAGTGTTATGCACCAACGGATACTTTCAAAATATATTAGAATTTTCTGATGATTTAACGTGAGTTCCTGCTCTGTAGGTATAATCCAACGGTCTTCTTTGGATATGAATGGGTTTAGAGTCGGACTGGCTAGCACCGCGATGCAGGTTTGTACTGAGTGGATGCGAGGCCTTACACCTTTGCCACAAGTAAAGGGTATGGCGTCCTAGTTGTACAGCGCAACTACACGCAAGAACCTCTGCTCGGGACAGCGGTACAACCATCATGAAAATCCCACAAGGGAGCCAACCACAAATAACTGGGCCAAAAGCACATCCCTTCCGGATTTTCCTGGGGTATGTTCTCTCAGGGGGCCATCCCGGTTCCCATAGTAACAGATAACCTCCGGTGAGGCTTCGAAGCAAGGGCTACTTCAGTGGCGGTTGTCATTTCTCGCAGGATTAGGGAGCTGCAACGGCTCAAGTTTAATATCAACGGCTTATATGATTGAGCTGTCGCTCGACAGAGGGATGAGCTATCTTGCTAATCGGACGATCATCAAAAATACTCTTCTCGGGTGCTCGTCCCGAAGGAGTGTCGCAATGTCTGGTTGACTACAAAATCATGGAAGTGCATCGACGAACCGTAGGGATTGAAAGCTCTATTGACGCGCTTGAGCTCCGATACCATTCGAAATTCCGGGAAGTATAACGTAGAGTGCGCCGTGACAAAGGGAATTTGCTATTGCGCTGGTTAGGAAAACAGAATCTGTCGCAGATTGTAATGATTTCAAGATTGTATATCATATCACGAAAGAACTTCAATGTTGTGGTGAATCTTTCGAGGATTGTGCGAGGAACGATAACAAGCAGCTAAAGAGTTGGAAGAAACACTTTACTGCGGTTCTTATCCATATTACATCCGGTAAAGTTCCGCCTCTTGTTGATGAAATGGTTAGTTACGGCTAGGGACTGTTTCTCTAAATAGAGTAGCATAGAAGAGAAATCATCTCAACCATCAATCTATTCAAACGCATTAAAGTTGCTGGAGTTGACCGTTTCCTCGTAGTATTATTCATCCCCGCATCTACAGTTTTTGCAAATTTGCTACTTCCATGCGTGCGGATATAATGGAAATTCGAGACCTTTCCCAGGAAGTGGAAGAAGGAGATGATGGTTAAGATTCCAGAGAACGGTACCCGTTTTGAGGGTGGCAATTGAAGGGGTAACTGTGTGCTCCTTGTCGTCGAAAAGACAATAACTAAAATAGTCCAGGAGCGCATCAAAGAACATGTCGAAAGTTTTATCGATCGAGAGCAGGCTGGTTGCCGCTCCGGATTCTCCTGCATTGGCCTTAACAATAGTGGGTGGAGTTTAGATTTTCAATTCGTCTGTTCTTCATCGATTTAGGGCTTTCCACTGCGTTATGAAAGAGTTGACGTGCTGTACGCAGGAGGCACATTCCAAAGAAACTAATAAGTATTATCAGAGCATCATATGATGGCACAATACGTTACGTGCTGCACCGAGGTAAAATATTAAAGGAATTTGCGGTCCAAAGTGGAGTCCACCAGGGTTGCATGTTGTCACTGATATTATTCTTTTTCAAATGGCTCTGGATTTGGCAAGAGAAGCAAGTAGAGTCGGACTGAAGATAACTAATAACAAAACCAAGGTACACAGTATGACGGGTCGTAGCACTTTCCATATCTGTATTAATGGCCAGAATATCAAAGACGTTGATCAATTTGTATATCTAGGAAGCGTGGATTCTACCCACGGTGACGCCGAACTGGATGTTTCCCGACGAATTAACAGCACAACAACAATTCCTCAGTAGGCGAAAGTAGCAATAGATAGGCCACAATTTAAGGAACTGCGGCAATTCCATTGCATGGTTACACCACGCAGTCGACCCCAGTACAAAGATGACTGGCAAGTGGGTCGCCCCAAGAACATTTGGTGCAGGACAGTAGAGTTGTAGAGTTCTCGGGGAGTCTTGGAAGATGATGATTATGATGATCGATCAACAAATTCTGTGAGCACTTTTTGGGACTAAATTCGACAAAGCACAATCTGAGAGATCAGATAGGAAGCAGCTATCGCCCTTTCAGTTATTCCACCTTGGATTCACTTTGATTTGGAATTCGTCTGATTTCGGTAGTCAGATCAGTCTTTATTGACTATTTGGAGACACACATGCAAAGACTCGGCTGAGGCATCTAATCTAACACTTGGTAGCTTTCATTCAGTCGACTTTTAAGCTTCGTGAAAAGTTATCACGTATATTTTTGTACTGCCAAAAGAAATTTCCTGAAAAGTCGCCACTGGAGCAGTTTCAGCACAAGTGGAAACAAAACTTTGATCGCCAAGATGATTTGACAACATTCATACATACATACATACATACATACATACATACATGTTCGGTTGGAGATTAGATTCGTTTATTTACCATGCCAGGAGCCACAGCGGGATATATATTGCCACATCCTGGTGTGGTTGCTCTCTGTACTGACCGATATCACAAATCAACTGGCTCTCCCTACTTGTGTCTGTGAAGTAGTTTTTGGGTGCAAAACAGTTGTCTCGATTTCCTTTTCGATGGCGGAAGGTATTCATTCTCGATAGAATCCTTGAGGTGTTTTCGGCAATTCGCTTTATTTGTGATTGTGCCCAATCCACTTTTGCATTTGTTTCGTAGCTATTGGTCCTATAATAATCGCTGGCGCGACAATCCAATTGCACCGGGGCCTTAAAGTGTGTTAGAGCACTTCATTCAAGACAGTAACTTTATACTACAGGATTATAGTACCCTGGAGCAGGCAATGGGGTTAGCATTGCGTTCGACGTGATTATTACCCTGATTTGATTCACAGCTGAGTCGACTCGCATCCGGCGAATCCCACTGCAACCGCATCCTCCAGCTTTGTACCTCCTCTCAGTTCCTGTCTATCACATTTCCTGCAGAGTGATGATATGAGGATTATTCTGTGGTGGTAAAATAAATGTTACAATAGAACCCTGTAGCAAACTCGATTCGAAAACACTGGAACATTGCAATTATATCTATTAAACAGTGAAAATGGAACTGGAATTTGCGATTTCGAAGTTAAGAGACGAGATCGCCATCGGGAAGGATGTAGAATGTATCATCTTGCTGTTTTGAGATTTTTGCGCATATAAAAAGACAGTAAATCTTAGAGGGCTTCTGCAAATGGAAATGCGAACCGAATAACGACGGTTCGGCTGGATCGTGTTTAAACGGAAATTTACCTAAAAAACGATTTCTTACAGTTAACCAAATAAGCAGTGAACTTTCGCAATGTCACCAAATAGATATCAGGTCAAGAAGTGTACGTAGATACAAGAAATAGGTCTTCAAACAAGGCGACCAAGAAAAAAGCCCGAACTAACGGCTAAAATGTGTACTGTTCTCTTAAAATTTACAAAATAATATCAACTTTGGATTTAGATGGATTGGAAGAGAGTAATATTTACGGATGAATCGAAAATAAACCTCTGCTAGCCCAATGAAGTGTCGTACGTTTGCCGAAGCGAGACTGGGGAGTTGCATCCAAGCACTGTGAAAGTTGTAAGGTATGGAGGAAACTCACATTATGGTTGAAGTAATTTGGTATTGATTGAAAGATCACTCAGTGCAAATATCTACATAAGTTTAATAAGAAATTATTTGGAGCAATCTACGGCAGGCTGATTCCTCTCGGGATTGATCCAATTTTCCGAGGCGACTCTGCGCCATACCGCAGGACGAAGAAGGTAACCTTGTATTTTTTTGTGATGATTATCATTATCGCAAGAAAATCGCATACTAATATTAAAATGACTACCTGCCTTCTTCACTAGGAAAAGTCATATTTGTAACGAATGCGGCCCGCAAATAGTCCAGATTTAAATCCAGCTGAGAACTGCTGTGATGTGCTCTATCAAAAGAAAAGATGTGAATCGCAAAAACTCCAAAACAAAATTCGACTTAATCCCAGCTATAAAAGAAACCATTAATAACGGTATTTTACTCAATTGCTGGAGAAAATTGATTGATTTAATGCCAGATAGAATCCAGGCAGTATTGAGGGGAGGGGGTGGTCCAGCAAATATTAATGTTAATATTCATATTTATAAGCAATCTGAAATATGTTTCTTACGTTCATTCATTATTAAATTAACTGTTTTATATTTATAATAATAATAATCGTTGGCACAACAATCCATATTGGATGAGGGCCTGAAAGTGTGTTAGAGCACTTCATTCAAAACCGTAACGGTACACTACAGTACACTGTAGGAGGCAATGTGGTCAGCATTACGCTCGCCCGAGATTATTACCCTGATTTGACTCAGGCACTCATTCACAGCTGAGTCGTCTGGTATCCGACGTAAGATCATGATACACATCCCACTGCCACCAGTGAGATCTTTCCCTACGTCAGCCTTGTGCTCCAACTACTCAGCTATCCAGACTGCTGTATAGTTACCTAGTTTTTAAGTTGTAATAAAATGTGCCTTAATATGTGCAACATTAGGCAAAATTGGAAAAAAAGTGTTTTAATAAAAAGGTTGGAGAAAAGAAACATAAATTTAATGCAAATACATTTTGGAAAAAATAATTATTTAGTTAGCCCATAGACAGAAAAAAGGACAAAAAAAATACAATTACATATTATAGGCTGTTCTGTAACATTTATCTGGCCACGACTGCAGTGTAGTTGTTATGAAGCTCGAGTTTGGAGCGCAGGTTCGATCATAAAATTTGCATCCCGTTGTTTCTTTTTTATTGCCTTATGTATGGTACGTGCTCCACTAGGATTAAGTTGTAGAATGGGGTTATTGGTTTCAAATGGTCATGTGCTTGATTTTGCCGCGGTAAGCAATCGCGGTCGCTTACTCAACTAAGCTGCATAAGTACACTGCATCTTTGTGTTATTGTCATGTTCACCTCTGACAAGTTTTCGACTACGAAAAAATGTAGTCCTTTGAAAATTGAAAAATTAATATAACCCCTTTAGGCAATATCAATTCTCTATAAAATAACACGCATAAGACGATAAAATGGAAACATTGTAATTTTATGTGAATGGCGTTTCTGCTTGAAGTTTCGTTTTCTATTCCTTGCAGTACCTCCTGAATGTTTTTTTTTTACTTTTGAGTAGGTCCTCCCCCAACACAGTGTCTGCAAAAAAGGAAAAAAATGTGACCCTAAAGTCATTTAAAGATTATTTTTTGTACATTTTATAGCTAGCTTCGGTTCAAATTTTTAATTATTTATTCAACTATTTCTCTATTCTTTCTAGAGTTGAAAAGAGTAGATACTTTAAACGAGAAGGTGCTGACGTACATACAGACGCAAATATATCTCTCTCACAAGCCATTTTAGGCGGTGTTATAAGAGTTCAAGGAGTTTACGAAGATCAAATGATACAGGTGAAGTTTACAGAAGATGATTTATTTAATGAAAAAAATAAAATGTTTGATGTAATTAGATACCTGCCGGCACATCTTCCCACACACAAATTTGCCTAAGCGGAAAAGGTTTAAAACGAGTTAATTCATATGGACAAGGAGATCATTATGTACATATTAAGATCGCCGTTCCTAAAAAACTGTCACAGAAACAGAAAGCACTTATGCAGGTAATTAAATTTTGCACATTTTTAATGAGATAAGGTGTCTTTGTTTTAGTTGAACGAATTCATGCTGCAAGTTTTATTAATTATTTACGATTATCTATTAGAACGTATTCGAACACGTAAATTAACTTCGAGTCAATGTCTAATTAATCTTAAATAAGCACTACTGATTTTATTTTATTTTTCTTTCACTAGGCATATGCTGAACTGGAGGAAGACACGCCCGGACAAATTCATGGAATTGCTTTTAAATCAGATGGTAAGTCTAAGGAACAAGAAAACATCTCGAGTAAATACACGCAGGGCTCATTTGACTCTGATAACAAAACTTCACATAGCGAGCACGATACATTCGCGACACGTCAATCAGATAGCTTCGGACCCAATTTTTACTTCGCCCTAGGCATTGTTTTAGTTGGCATTGGTTTCATTTATT
The DNA here is from genome assembly GCF_905115235.1 of Hermetia illucens. Taxonomy (NCBI): domain Eukaryota; kingdom Metazoa; phylum Arthropoda; class Insecta; order Diptera; family Stratiomyidae; genus Hermetia; species Hermetia illucens. Next base: position 88,886,661 of record NC_051849.1, on the reverse strand, counting down.
ATTCCATAGCAACTTCCGAGCAATTCCTAGCCGAAGAGCGTGATCGGGTTTTTCGTGATCGCGAACAAAGACGTCGCGAAATGGAAAACGAAGAAAGTCCTTTCAAAAACGCATAGCTCCCAGGCTAGAATGTCGTGTCTTATATTTGGATAGCGCGGTGTTTAGATATTCTTTTTTGTAAATCATTGTGTACAAACCACATTTTTCCTGTTAGTTCATTTTTACATGTCAAAGAAAAATACTTGATATTTCGCAAATCTTATAATTGTTTTTTATTTAAGGGAAATGACATTTTCTATAAAAAGAGCTAGAGATATGTGTAAGATAATGTTGTATATATTGCGGGCCACGTGAGAAATTAACTGTTAACCGAGAAAAAGTACTTGTTAAAGTATTATAAAATATTTGTGTTACAACTGTTGAATAAAAGGATAGAGAGCTGTAAAGTTGGTTGTTTCATTATTCTGTCTATCTCCATTTGTGGGAAACTCATTTTCCTTTCACAAGAAACAATTATAAGAGAAATCGTCTAATTTGTGTGTTTATATAATTTATCTAATGTTGAATAGTACATCCTTTTTTCACATTTACATCGCGTTTCTTTGAGTTTTCAATACCATAACTAATACGTGTTTGACATCAAGAGTATTGTTAAGGGGAGTAATGGAAAGCTATTAACATTGTAAAAATCCTGTATTCCAATTGAAAATTTCCTCTAAAAATACTTAATGGTAACATTGTCAATTCAATTGAATAAGTGATTAGAAAGTCTAGAGTGAAGGATAAGGCCGGACCAATTGAAGAGAAATTTTTTTCTCAGTTTCTGGTCCACGTCTGTTCTGGACTAGAACCCAACTTCAAAAAAATATTTAGAACACTTACGGTTTCGTCCAGAGTCCGGTCATCAAAGCAAAAAATTTGACCGAAAATCAGCTCGTGCTCTATGGAACCAACATCCGATATGTTTGTGATCCTAATTAATTATGTTACCTCGTGTTTTGCTCACAAGAACTTCACATCATCGATCCTGCAAGTATCAATTTCGTTTTGATTTTTTTTAAACTTTTGTAAAACTGATTCTGTCATATCCTCGGCTCTGGCATAGGGGTCATGAAAATTCGTTTTTTATTACAAATTTTAAAAGGTCGAACTTCGTCATCCAGTCAACCTTTCTCCATCATTTCTTAACTGAATTATTTTTATTTGCATTGTTGAATCTTTCTCAGAGTCGATTGTACTCGCATCCATGCTAATTCACTTCTCACATATAATCATGAGGCGGAATATAATGGTTTTCCGAAATACTGTTCACCACACTTGCTGTGGAAGTTGACATCTACTGATTGTACAGCGTGGCGATGTGGAAACCATGTCACCCACATTCCATGTTTTTCTAAGTGCTCAGTAGAGTTTTAGAAAGATGCGAGATTTGGTTCCGCGTTGAATTTGTTACTTCGTATCGGTTCACAGTAAATTATTCATCAAATGGAATATACAGGTGAAAGACAATTCTTAGAAATTAAACATCATATGATGCCAATTTGATTAAATAACACTTAGGCTTTCTACTATTATTGTTAACCTATAATTGCGTTTTTGCCTTTATTAAAAGTCCCGGCGGCTGGCAACTGGATCCAGTCGCCCTATTGAAATTTTTCGGATGTACCATGGATGGTTAAAAAAAATCATATTGGTCGATTGTGTAATATCAAAGTAAATAAAATCTAAATAGGTGGCAAAACAAGGAACGGTTATTGCTATAATTTGTCCTGTATGAACCTTATTGACATGCAAACTAGACGTGGGCCCTCCGCTACTTTATGACGAAAGGACAGATCACATGTTAATTGGAACATTGGAATGTTATTTCGATTGAAGTCTGCTTGATATACATATACTCGACGACAATACTAACGCAACTTACTTATTTACAATAAAATCATCATCATCATCAACGGCGCAACAACCGGTATCCGGTCTGCCTGCCTTAATAATTAACTCCAGACATCCCGGTTTTGCGCCGAGGTCCACCAATTCAATATCCCTAAAAGTTGTCTGGCATCCTGATCTACGCCATCGCTCCATCTCAGCCAGGATCTGAATCGTCTTCTTTTCCTACCATAGACATTTCCCTTATGGACTTTCCGGGCTGGATCAACCTCATCCATACGGATTAACTGACTCGCTCACCGTAACCTATTGAGCCGGATTTTATCCACAACCAGATGGACATGGTATCGCTCATAGTTTTTCTTGCTAAGAACCCAAGTCTCCGAGGAATACATGAGGACTGGCAAGATCATTGCCTTGTACAGTAGGAGCTTTGATCTTATGGTGAGGCGTTTCGAGCGAAACAGTTTTTGTAAGCTGAAATAGACTCTGTTGGCTGCCAACAACCGTGCGCGGATTTCATCGTCATTGCTGTTATCGGTTCTGATTTTCGACCCTGGATAGGAGAAATTTTCAACGGTCTCAAAGTTGTAGTCTCCTATCTTCATTATTTTCGTTTGACCAGTGCGATTCGACGTTGTTCGTTCTTTTGGTTTTGGCGCTTACTTCGCGCTATACTTCGTCTTGCCTTCAATACTGTGCTTCAATACTGTGCAGATGAAGAGAAAATCTGTTCTGTTGCTGATATGCCTGGAGTGAAGCCTCTTTGGTATGGATCCCGCCTAGCAAGATAGCGGAAAATATCTTATAGATGGTACTCAACAACATGATACCTCTATAATTGCTTCACTGTGTGATATCTCCCTTTTTATGTATGAGACAGCTAATGCCTCTTTGCCAGAGGTCAGGCATTGATTCGCTGTCCCCCACCTTGAGTACAAGTTGATAAACCACTTGGTGTAATTGGTCGACTCCATATTTAACCAATTCGGCTGTAATTCCATCGGCTCCTGGCGAATTATGATTTATAAGCGGATGAATTGCACCGACTGTTATTTCTATACTTGGTGGTGGCAGTATTTGTCCTTCGTCTTCAGTTGGCGGGACATCCATTTCGCCTATGTTCTGGTTGTTCAGTAGTTCATCAAAGTACTCAATTGTGGATGGCTTCAGTGCTAGCTCTCACCTGATTGTTAGAGGGGATTTTGAGTGGCGTTGTTAATCGAGCTCGGAGCACCACGCCAACGAGATAGTGATCCGAGTCTATATTGGCCCCCCTATATGTTCTCACATTCATCAAGGCTGAGAGGTGGCGGCGTTCGATCAACACTTGGTCAATTTGTTTGAAAGTGGTTCCGCCTGGAGAGGCCCATGTATGTTTGTGGACAGCTTTCAGCGCAATCCAGGTACTTCCAACAACCATTTCGTGTGGCACTGCTAATTGAATAATCCGCAGTCTGTTATCATTTGTATTTTGATGTAAGCTATGGGAGCCAACGTATCGCCTGAATACGGGCTCCGTCCGTACTTGGCTTTTAAAATCCCCAAGTATGATTTTAATATCATATCTGGGACAAGCTTCGAGGGTTTGTTCTACTGCCTCGTAGAAGGTATCCTTCTCCGACTCTACAGTCTCCTCTGTAGGGGCATGAACGTCAATTAGGCTTATATTTGTAAATTTGCCTCGCAAGCGCAGAGTGCATACCCGTTCGCTTATGTTTTCTAAGCCGATAACGGCAGATTTCATTTTTTGGCTGACTAAGAAACCTACTCCGAGCACATGGTTTACTGAATGGCCGTTATAATATATGGTGTAGTGACTGTTCTCCAGGAAACCGGTCCCTGTCCAACGCATCTCCTGTAGCGCTGCTACCTCAGCCCTATATTGGGCCAGGGTATCGGCTAGCTGATTGGCAGCTTCATCTCTGTACAGGGAGCGCACGTTCCATGAGAAAATGTCCAAATCGTTATTCTTTTGTCGTTGCCGGGTTCGTCGTTGTATTATCCGTCCAGTCCTAGGCTCCTGTTGTGTTTTCCTAACTTCGGTTTTCCGTATAGGGTTGTCAGCTTTACCCAACCCCCAACCTGGCACAATTTGTCCCGTTTTTAGGCGCGGGAGACTCGCAGCTTTTCGTTAAGAAAGAGCTACCAGCGGTCATCACATGTAGGTGGAGATAGGGTTTGGTAGTAGAGCTGTTGATTCAGCAGGCGTTTCCCAGGTTTTCTGCTCCATCGTGGGTACCAATCCACGTTTTGCCCTGGGACTTATACTACCCTTTGACCACCACTGCCAATACGAATGTGTAAAAGTCCATCCTTCATCAGAGGAGCGTTTTTTGAAAGAATATCATCAAAATGGACAGCTCACGGGCTCTTAATTCTGGGTGATCTACAATTAAACGAAAAAAGAAATCCGAATTTTAAAGTCGTTTTGTAACTAGAAATCGACATTTAATAATTATGAAAGTATAGAAAGTGGAAAACAATATATTGATTCGTGGAAAACCATTTTTTTAAATATAAATAAAATACCGGAATTATGGCACGTACTTTTAATTTTCATCAATTTGTTTGGATTTTTTGGAACTTATCAAAAAATCATATAGAATATTATTTAAATGTGTACAAAGTTATCAGTCAATCGATTTCACGCTATCGTCTACCTCGATTTTGAAAACATTGATTTGAGATAAAGATAAGACTTTATACTGGGACCACTGCGGATATATAAATAGATGGAGCACCCACACCTACCTTTAATATTCTCAATGCACAACTGTTTATTTTGGAAAAATACTTTTCAAAACTGGATTTTCGCCCTGTCGCGAGACCTGTCACCAAGAGAGGTCAGATATTATTTAGCATAGTGGAGTAATTCCTACTATACTTTATTTATTTTATTTTTCTTTTATTGAGAATTGTACAAAGTATGTTGCTTCCAACTCTCCTCCGTTATCTGGGCTTAGGATCAGTATGCTATGCAAGATAACATGGCGGAATTATTGCCTTGCGACGAAATAAAAATACAAAAGGTAAAAAAAGTTAGATAATTTGCAACAATTGGGTTAAGTTACAGAAAAGGTTTGTTTGTAGCCATTGAGGCATCTATAAACTTCTAATTCGTAAATGAAATTTGTCAAAACTTTTATCATTTATATTTAGTGCGAATAAACCAAAACCGAAAGAACGAACAGTATCGAATCGCACTGGTCAAACGGAAACAATGAAGATATGAGACTACAATTTTGACATCGTTGAAAATTTTCTCCTAGGGTCGAAAATCACAACCGATAACAGCTATGACGATGAAATCCGTTGTTGGCTGCCAACAGAGTCTATTTCAGCTTACAAAAACTGTTTCGCTCGAAACGTCTGACCATAGAGTCAAAGCTCTTACTGTACAAGACTATAATCTTGCCAGTCCTTATGGATTCCTCGGAGACTTGGGTTCTTAGCACCAAAAATTTCGAACTCTTGGCCGCGTTCGAGAGAAGAATCTTCCGAAGAATTTTTGGCCCCCTACATGAGGATGGACGATTCCGTAGCTTACATAACGACGAAATCTATGAGCGATTTCACGACCGTCGTGGATAAAATCCGGCTCAACAGGTTGCGGTGGGCGGGTCACTTAATCCGTATGGATGAGGATGACCCAGCCCGGAAAATCTATAAGGGCAATACCTATGGTAGAAAAAGAAGATGAGGCAGATCCTGCCTGAGATGGAGCGATGGCGTAGGTCAGGATGCTAGACAGCTTTTAGGGATATTGAATTGGTGGACCTCGGCGCAAAACCGGATACCGGTTGTTGTGCCGTTGGCGATGATGATGATGAAAATATTTCATTTAAGACACCAAATCGTTGAATTTTTAAAAAATGCGCTTGTATTGTCCTCGAGTGTATATTATCCTATATAAAATACAAACAGACATTACTGCTATTCCTTCAATGATATGTCGGATAACTTAGTGTTCACAACAACCTCTAACTGTATTTGTACCCGTGGTGTTTCTAGCCACTAAATAAAATTGAAGCAATTCTGACATACTTATCTTATCATAGTATGCTAGCGAAAGCGCTAGAAAAATGAGCATTTAACTCGCTCCATAGATTTATGTAAATGCAGGTCCAGATGAAATAAATCTTGCCCTAGTAATATTCCAAAAACGACGATAAAGCGATATTTATTCCTAATTTCCACCTACACGGACGCGAAAAACTTTACCTTCCTTTCTACGGAAAACAGATCGGGCTCCGGGGTGTTTTCGGGAAACCAACCCCTCCGAACTTTTGGAAAAATGACGACCGTATTCCGGGGTTTTTATTGGCATATGTTATGTTACCAGCGTAGTCGAGGTGCTTGAAGAAAGTTCACGCCCTTCGGAAAAGGCACCATAAAGAACGTTACCAATAACAAGAAGAAATACCCTGGCGGGCTCCGCAGCATGTGATATTTCTCATTTGGTTTTCTCCGAAATGCGTAGAACACTCGAGGTATACTCCCTTCTGACGCTGTTAAAAAAATTCTCAAAATCAATGGAAAGTAGGTGGAAGTGATAATCTAAGTTCCCATAGTGTTCCACAATGATCCAGGGGGCATTAATGAGGTCGGTACATGAAGATGCAGAGCGGAAACCGGCCTGCTCTCTGTCTGAATGTTTCAAAGTGTTCCTTGATGTATTTCAGCATGATTTTAGCTGATATCCCCGCGAGAGCAGAAAGCATGCAAATGTCCCTCCAGTTGTCAGGCTCAAGACGGATGCCCGTCTTTGCAATGTTGTTAGGATTTACAAATGAATGGAAATAACTCCCCGGTATCTACTGGTAGTGCAACGAGGAGACCGTTAAGACGGGCGAATCTATAATATTACGCTCGAGTGCGTTGATAGCAAAGATAATTTCACATCTGTTTTGAAGTAAAACTTCAACCTGTTATATTATTGAAAATTGTGGTGAAGTACCCCTTGCACTTCATCATCGTAGATGAGAAGCCTCCCCTTGATGTCAGAACCATTAAAAGGCTTGCGACCTATCGTGCTGCCGCTTACTCAAATTGTTGCCGTTGCAGTTTGTACGTGTCTAATCGACTGAATTGCTTTCCGCTACGACGCTAGGAGCACAATTTTTCCTTGAGAAATATAAATCATGATATAGTTTCGTGTAAATTCTTCTATAATTAACAAAGCTTTGGTAGGTTAAATTTATTGAATAAAAATATGGTTACTTAATTTCGGTTTAGAATGCCGAGTTCCCATTTAGACTATAGATAAACTTCGAAATTTCTTCTTCTCTTTAAGTAAAATGAAATGTTTATTTTGTTTGACATGAATAGGAGAATGTTCATTGCTTTCTCTTTATGTTCTGTAGAATTTGTATCACTTAATCAAAATCGATTAGTGTTCGGAAAATATATTTTTGTAGGTGTCTGAGCTCTGCAATCAGTTAGCATTTGGATTTCAAAAATGAATTTGAACTTTACTCGTATTCTCTTTCTTTTACATAGGCACGAAAGAATCAATTGACGGTTTAACAGAGGCAATTCGGCAAATCTTAAAGTCATCACAAGACACCGCTTCAAAAGATAGCCAATCTACTACATCTTTATCAGAAGGCTCAACAACGGGATCAAAGGATGAGGGCAAAAAAGAGGATTCAGAAGAAAGTATACAAAAACGGCGGAAAATATAACATGCATAACTTAATCAAAACCTTGTTTAAGTAGTAATAACAAATTTAGGTCGTAATCGTTCAGAGCAGTCGTCTAGAAAATCTACACGAACATTAACTCGGTGAAAATGACCATGCAAAATGCGTTATAGATCCTTGTATCGCGTCTATGTTTATTTTCGATCGATAAGATTGGGAGGCTTTTATGATCTAGTTTAGTTACGATTGTCCGCATAAACGCGCAGTGTGGTTATATCAATTGATATTTCGTAACATTTTAAACATAGTTTGCCATCGGTCTTTTGATGATGCGATTTTGCGGACAATCCTTTAGAATGGAATGTGAATATAATTGATGTATATAAGGTGCTTTGTGATAAAACTGACTGTTTGATCAGAGAGTTTGTGGATGAGAAGATAATATTAAACGTTTTTGTTAATAGCCTTCAGTAGAAATGGATGATTTTATTAAGATATATATGAACGGACATGTATTCTGGCCTTTCCGTATTATATTGATTCAGGAGGTGCAAATTTGTAGCAGGTTTGGTGGCATTGTTACAAATAAACATTGGAAAATAAACAGTCGATTGTCTGCAATTATGTTGTTTTATTTTTATACATTTGTTAACAAGGGATCTTTAAAGCAGGCTTCGCTAATTTTATCAAAATATATGGTAATAAATAAACACTTACCCAATTTGCTTTTTAAAGCTCTTGAGAGGTTTCTCGTCATCATCAAAATAACATCAACGTAAGATCACTGAAGGTAATCAAAATAATACAAACCCAGCCCATGTAGCATTGCTTATTCTAGTGAAGGCCATTTTCTGTTTTCTTTTGAGAGATAGGGAATGTTCTCACGTAAAGGCGACATACCTGTTGATGATTCGATTTAATTACATTACCTACCTAGTATGAATCAATTTGATGCAGTCAACGATTTCATTCACGACTTAAATAATTGAATAATAAAGATAGGCTGAACATCTCAACATTCAGTCATTATTGGCATTTTTATGGCCACGATCAAGATCACTGTGGCCGTGGCAGTGAACGCATTAGACAAACCATGATCGCGGTGAAACAGGTAATATAGAAGTGAATTCAAGATCGAGGTAAACGAGCATGCATAACTATAGTCTTTGTTTATTTTCTTCTTGCTTCATGAGTTATTTAATATTATGCAAAATTGAACGTTTTATGATATACTCTTATGATTTATCTGCAGAACTAATTGATCGTCTGAACCTGATTATTTGATTATTATTTAAATTTGAGTTCGATCAAAATTCTAGTTGATGGAGTGCAACGAAGCAACAATCTTTACAAGAATAATTAATTGGTGGTGCTATTTTAACTTTTATGTTTCAAAATTCATCTTAACTTTATATGGTGATAATAAGATAGTCGATAGGAAGTAAATTGTTGAATAATTACATTGAAAGTTCGATGTGAAGACGAGTGTAAAAGCGACAGAAGTACACGCTGTACCACGAAGAAAATGCCTTTAAATCTGTCAAGTGAGAGCCACCGTGTTGAAAAATCATCTATATGAATAAAATTTTATTGGATGATAAATTAATTCGAAATATCACATATTTGCAGATTTTTTTCATTCAGTTAATCCCATTAATTATGTCTTGAACATAAATTCATTTGTTTTTTAATTTTCGCCGCCCTGATTTGGATTGGAGGTTGACGAATCCAGACTTCATCTGTTGGACATTCCTAAACAACTCATGATCAAGTTTTGCTTTAGGGAAACAGAAAAAGTCAAAGATCTAAAGTAGTATATAGTGTATGTTGTACCTTATATGTGATTCTTTTAGAAGATTACGTCCTACAATAATGATTTGTAGTTTTCTGCCTTAAATTTCGCGAGGACATCTTAAGAGATTTAGCTTTACTTAAAGAACGAAACCACATTAAAAGTAAACAATACCTGTTCGCGGTATTTCTAGCAAAAAGTTTTTAGGAATTAAAATTCGACAGGGTCTCCGTCGCTAGTAGTAATTTTTTATTCGATCGATCCTCATGCAGGTCAAAATAACATTAAAAATGCAGGTCAAAATAACATTAAAAATGTTGCAGCTGTTGAAGAAAAATATTTCATTTTTCACCATTTTGAAATAACTGCGCTTGGAAAAAAAATTGTTCGAAAGTAGTTTTTCGGATGTGAAGTCATTTCTCTCCCTTAATTACGAACCAAATGCAGTTAAAATAAATACAAACGGACTCATTGAAGGGACAAACGCCAACTAGATATAAATACGCTATTTACATAGTGTAACAACATTATGTAAGGACATAAAGTGACTACCTCTTGGACGTTCGAGCCTGAGCCTGTAATAGTCGCTTGGTTCTACGCTCGCAAAATTTAAAAGAACACGAATTTCCCTTTGCAGAGTATTCAGAGACAGCTAAGTTAGCAATCTATCCAATAACAAAATCGATTCTGAAAACCCCCGTTTTGTGTAAAATAAAATCTGATTTTAATCAGTTTACTATCTGTCCGTCTGTCTGCTTGTTTATCTGTCTGTCGCATGCAGTCAGTTACATTGTTCTATATACAACGTAACGGTTTTTCCATACAAGCAAAAGGAGGGAGTGAATGCGGGGTATCAAAAGAAAGATCTCCACTTTCAATACTGACTACAGTTGTTACATCTAATGCAATAAGGGGGGAGGGGATTGCCTGGAAATTGATAATTTCTTTCACGGACACATTCTCAGAAAAATCTGAAATCACGAAGCAGCCACTATACCGTGCTTAGGCTTCGAAAACCCCCATTTGTTCAAATAAATTTAATAATGGTATATTACTATAATTTTTAGTCATTAACCGTACCTAGATTGAGTTCTTAGATATTCGCATAATTAATGGGGGGGAATGCAATGGTTAGCTTGAGAAATGGATATACAGGATGTAAAATTGACTAGGCACACCTTGATTGTTTTCGTCAAAATATGTGCATAAATCGTCTCTGGAAGACAACGCTTTTCAATTTTCACGAAAATGTATTGATTTATTAATGGTGTGAGTGCAAGTGCCATAATAATACTGCTTTCATGAGCAATATTTTGAACTATATTGTTTTGTTCTGTGTGTATTAAATTAAATTGAAGAACGTGACAATCTATAAATAATATGATTTCAATTACCACTCAAATGATCATAACCTGGTTTTTTGTCCCACTTTTAAGGTAGTAGCAACCTTATTGTCTTATTTTTTTTTGATAAAAAAATAATACAGGATTCTGAAATTTAATGTGATTTCCATGGAAACTTAAAATATACAACAAAATTCCTTTCTATTTATTTTATTCAACATTAATTAATGTATTTAGACCCAAGTAAACTTCTTGAAAGAAAGGTGGTACCACTCGGGGAAGCACACAACCTTCTATGTTGGTCTGAATTTAAAAAAAATGAATTTCTTTCTATTCTGTAAGTTTGTTACCTTATGGGAAACATGCAAATATCATTTAAAAAAGTAATAAAATGCCGTATTGGTAAAAAAAAGTTAGTAAAGATTTAATTTTCAACCCCATCCCCGGAGGAGAAGTCGTGGCGGTCGCCCCTTAAAAAGTGATGGCCCCCACAAAGTGGTTGTTTTGATATCAACATGGTGAAGTTTGAATTTTCAACCCTATCCGGTGGGGGGAAGAGGATGAGGAGGATATGCAGAAGGTAGAGAGAGGTCAGTCCTTTCTGAACCAGTAAAAGAATTGCAGCGGCTAACCCAACTTAAGAAGTCATAGTGGGGGATATTTTGATATCATCAAATCCTACCTTACTATTATGATATGAAAATACCGCCACCACCTAGCGTCATTTTTTGTTTGAATGATTTCAAGTCACTTTGAATTCTTGAATTTAATTTCAAATGTTTGTGTAAATTTCGGTTAATGCTTTCTTATTTATGAAATAATTGTTTTCCGGTTCTGAAATGTAATGAAGTTTCTCTACCTCAATGTAGCAACAAGCCGTTCCTTTGGTGAAATGGTAGTTTATATACCTTTTTTATAGTTCTTGCGTAATTTTAGAAAGTAGAAAATAGAAGGGATTTACGCTCATTTTTACATAATCAAAAAATTCTCATCGTTATACCGTAAATTTTTATAAGGCAAATTAAATTCATCATGAATTAATCTAGTTCGATAGACAAAAAGCCTGTATCTATTGCACGTGCCTGAAAATACTTAAACCTTTCGGTCGTAGTTTCCCTTCGAAGATGCAAGGTTTCGTAACGAGTGCAGCCTTATGAGACTCTCATCGGGGTGCAACTTTAGTAAGTTGACTTGTTTAATCCCACAATCACTTTGAGTCCAACTCCACCGTTGAGCACGAAGTCGAACCATGCCTGGACCATTGGTCTACCCCAAAGTATGCGTTCACTATAAACTCGATGAACTGTCCTTCAGTCAAAAAACCAAAGATTGTTGTGGTAAGTTTGGTGTTACGTAAGTATTGGTGGTAATACAATTGTCGTAACCAAGGCTTGTCAAACCTTCAGAACCTCCTTCTACGTTCAATTGATGGAACAAGTTCTCCAAGGAACAATATGTGAATCCTGTGTATTGTGTTCACAAAAGCAATTCACCCTCGAGCTCTAGTTGAAAATCGCGCTTTTGGTCCATCATGTTTCGCAAGCGATGAAAAAACTGAATTTCGCCATTAATTTCACCATCTTTTCATCGACTACAAGGCCCCCTATTATTGCAGACTCAGTGTAAAACAGCACGCAGTCATGAAGGAATTCGGTATCGCGATGAAATTGATAAGATTAACTAAGTTGACTCTGGATAAGCAGACAGACAGATAAAAGCAGCAGGATCACTCTCGAGACCATTCGACATCAACAACGGTCTAGACAAGGAGATTTCCCTTCGCCCCCTTTTTAACCTGGCCCTGGAAAAAGGTAACCTTGATTTTGAGGTTAATGTGAGAGGCACCATCCTCTTTAAGTCAACCCACCTACTGTCCTATGCTGACGATATCGACATCATGGAAAACACGACCCGAGTCGTACAAACTGCCTTCATCTAGATCGAGCAGGCGAGATTGGCGCGGGGATGCACATCAATGAAGGCAAGACGAAGTATACTATATCAATGTCAGCACCAAAAACCAAACGACCAACAACATCAAATGACACTGGTCAAAGGAGAACAATAAGGATGGCAGCTAACAGAGGCTATTTCAGCTTACAAAAAGTATTCCGCTCGGAACATCTCACCATAGGGTCAAAGCTCTTACTGTACAAGTGGAACTTACTGAATTAGTGGAACTCGCACAAAACTGGGATGTTAGGAGTTCCTTATTAAGGCAGGCTTATACTAGATATCGGTTGTTGCGCAGTTGATGATGATAATGTTTCTACAAAAGTTTAATTTGTGTTCATAGACTACATGAACCCAATACATATAGCCTAAAAGTCTTCTTATCTAAAACGCCGACAGTTCCAACAGCCTTGTGCTGGGTTGGTGTTAGCCGACGTGTGAAGTCTCATCGTTCCCCAGTGTCATCCAATGGAGGTTTCCTTTTGGCCATTTTGGTGTTAACTCTGCAGACAGGGTTGCTACCCCCTCTGCCTCCCCGCCACGTTTGAGCATTATGATTTTCTTCAGTATTATTTTCTGGCTAACGTTGACAGTGGCATCATCCGCAAAACAAATTCCTTTTCTTTTTTTTTTATTTACTAATTCGATGGAATATAGTCTCAAGAATCATCTCTTAAAAATTCAAGTTCTAACTCGCAATAGTCTTTTTTTTTATTTTTTTTTTGTGTAGAAAAGTCAGGAAAGTTTTTTATTTTTATTTTATACTAACAAGAAGACACAAAACAGCTTATTTTTCATATGAATTGCGTTTTTGAGATTATTCATTGGATTTGCTTATTTTATATTTTTTTTATTTTATTCGCTAGACCGCATTAACAACTTAACAAGATTTTATATTCCGAAGGTTCTTCAAATTAGAAGAAAAATGTCAGTGCTTCGAATATTCTAATAATTCTATAATATTTATAATAGTTCTATATTCTATAATAATTCTTGGTCACCATCTGCACTTAATTTATTACCGCCTTTCATTGTTTTTAAGGTATAGTCTGAATTACAAATTTAAAAAATAAAAACGATTCTTTGTTTTTTGCATCTTTCGATTGTTTAGCCCGTCAAAAATTATTTATTAAAATATTTTGGAAAAATTATGCATCTCCTCTTTGGAAAAAATGGATTTCTTCTATTTAATGGTTTACACAGAAGAAGGCTTTCTATGATTGATCAATTTTAAGTGATAAAAGTAGATTTGAAGATAACAAAGAAGACAACAAAAAAACCTAAAAAAATATGCAAAGTTTTAGTTTAGCCTCAGTCGGTTTAGGCCGGCTTAGGGAGCAAATACCACCTTGTAACCACTTCGGTTACGCTGCTCGCAGGGCAGAGGTGAGGCAGCATCTGATGAGTTGCCTACGCCCTGGGCGAAATCGCTAATCATATATTTTGCAACTTGAGTGCTTGCTCAAGGATGATGGTTCCGTGGGCCACAACCGAGAAACCATGCTGTTTTCCAACTGTTCCGGTCCGCCATTAAGTGGATGGCGGATTTGGGAATCCCTCGATTCTTATACAAAATTTTACCTATTATGGGTTTGACGTTTTATTTCAACTGGGCGCTAATTAATTAATATTTTTTAATATATTTTGCTTGACGATTCATCACAATTAGATTAAATGGAAAAAAAATGGAATGCAAAAATTGACTGAACGTGAATTTTTTTCTTTCTATTTTGTAAAAGAAGGTGAGAAACCTTACACTTTAAGACCCATTTCGAATTTTCTGTTAAAGGCTTGCCAATTTAGAGATTAACTGTCGGCTATTCGATGAGGTTTAACTTGAGCGTCTTGTCGGGTTTTTGACCATTTCCCGATAACTTTATATTATTTTTCAATGTAATGTACTTTGTTATATTAATTATAGTTTGTTATTTATTAGTAAAACACTTTGTGTGCCCACAGTGGCCATAATGTTTATTCCATTTTTTCTTCTTAGATTATAAGATTGTTTTTTTCATCCATTTTTCTCGATCTATATTATTACTGTTCAAAATTTGTTTTAAATAAAAATGCCTTTTATAAATAACTAATTAATGAAAATTTAAAAATAAATATTTTTTTTGTACTTTCAAAAGATAAATTAATTCGTAATAAAAAGGTGCATGGTCATATTTAATAAAGATGGTGATAAAAAACTTCATACATTTTTAGACTAGTACAGGGGGCAGTGTTGTGTGGGCTAATTCCCAATTAGCACAGAAATGTTCGTCTATAAAAAAAAGTGCGAAATGAGTTAAAAACGCAATAAACAACTTCTGAGTAAATATTATGTGCAGGTGATATATTCACACGTTTTTGTAATACTGCGACGAATGGCTTAAGATTTATTTGGATTGCACTCAAATCATCAAACTTCGTGTTACCAGCAAAGTGAATGACTTTCTGTTTTCGAAATTTCCATTGCTTTTAATTTATAGTTCATAGAGATGTAGCAAATTACAGTAAATCTTTCTTTGCATTGTATCTTTTTGGAAATAAATGTGTGAATGATGTTGACACACAAAACAGCCTACCAAATGCGTTACAGCATGTTACATAATATTATTATTACATAGGAACTAAAATCTTTACAACTAAATCAATTTTCGCATAATTTTGCTTACTATTTTTTCCCATAGTCGATGCTGCCATTATTTACATAAACGGAACACAAAACGTTTCACTGGAGTGTGTAACGAGTAAAGCTAAGTATGCAAGTTGCTTTCAAGTATACTTTTAACTGCCTCGAGGTGCAAATGAAAACTTGGTTAAATAAAATTTATTGTCAACAACGTTTGTTGCGGAAACCAGTATAGTTTTTGACCATCCAATATGTTTATTGATACGTTGTGAATAGATCTACAAAGAATGGATCCAACCAGTGTTCCGAGATAGAAATTTGGTTACGTTATAAATGCTTTCATCTATTTGTGGTTGTCCTGCAGATGCAGGCCTATCACACATACAACATTAAGTGTAATGATAATGGAACTGAAGTAGGAAAACTTTAAAGATAAGCGAAAATTAATGAAAGCGATATGGTAACCTTGAGGCAAATAATGATGGCCAGCATATTCTGTCGAGTCGGATGAGAGATACGATATGGGATATCTACAAAGAGATGGGATGAAGCTCAAGGACTTTGGGATAAAATAATTTTCTTAATTGAAAAAACTGAAGAAATTTTAATGTGGTGAAAAGTCAATGTGGCAAAAGACAAGCAACCAAGAAGTGGCACCGCAGATGGTAAGGTGGCGGGAAAAAACCAGGCGGATTTCATGTCAATCGGGAATAAAAAAAAATGGGAAAAAGGGTCTGCTGTATTGTAACATTGTGATGCTAATGGCTACATTCCCAAACTACAATACGTAACTAGACAAGAGCTGTGGCTGGCAGTGGTAGGGAAATGCAAAGCAGCAAAAAGAAACGAATTCAGCGAACATGAGGTCTTGCAGAATTTTTTTATTTATAACTTTCACTCTTCAAATATACGCTAAAGCTACTCAATATGTGAATTACAATGAACATGTATACGTGATGCAATAATGTAATAATTTTACAATCACTGTTAGGCATTATTAGGATTTATTCTGTTTATTATTGATATGACATATTGGCCTTGAACTTGACTTTTAATACTCTTTCTGGTACTCGCTATAAACTCTATAACCTCTGATTGTTCGCGTAGACAATAACATCTAAACCACCCAGCCATGATGTTATTTTCGCTACTAGAATATAAAATCACGTCTTCATCATTATCTCTCCCATTCTTTTTGAAATAAACTCATTTAAATATCTTACTTATGTTCGAACACTTAAAACCAATTTTCCATTATTGTAGTCACTGTCATGTCACCAACCCTTTGCTGTTCAAAATGCTTTCAAATGGCGGCTTCCTAGTTTTTCCGCTGAGACGTGTTGCTGTTATTATAGCTGCGTGTCGCATAACTCGAACAATTTAAAAGGTACAGTACTGAAACAGAAACAAATCGATTAAGCATCACACAAATTCAACACTACGTAGGTTTTTTTTTAAAAATTTATTTATGCAGAAATGGCGTGTTTTCGAATAAAAGAATTGGGAAAAAAGCAAACAAATTCTATAGAGATCAATGAGAACAATAATTGTTCGAGATATCGAGTCGGCTGGCTCTTAATTTGCTGCTTTCGGAAAAACGAATTTTAATTTTTAAGTACTGAAAAAATATGGGTGAGTGCATCTTATATTTAATCTGCAATACCTGGTTTACACGAGTGGCTTTCTATATTACCGTCCCCTTGACTTTCCTTTCTTAACAGTTTCGAGTTTTGTAGCGTCGGACGAGTAACCTTCCGTTTTGCTTATGCGTTTTGAGTCAGCTTTATGTCCATTGTGTTCAATATTCGCATTATGGTCTCTAAACAAAATTTTATTTTCATTGATTGCGCAGTTGAATTGATGAAAACAATAGAAACAATTATATTAATGACCCACTTATTACAAAATAAAAGCTAAGAACCAATTTAGCACCACCCATAGAACAGAGGTGATCAAAGGGTAGTATAGGTCCCAGGGCGAAACGCCTGTTGAACACACCAACACCAACAACTCTACTACCGAACCCTATTTCAACCTGCATGTGGTCACAGCTAGGAGCTCTTTTTTAACGAAAAGCTGCAGACGGAGAAGGATGTAGGTGAGTCTCCCGCGCCTGAAAATGGGACAAATTGTACCAACCAGGCCTTCAGATTGGGGGTTGGGTAGGGCCACAACAGGAGCCTCGGACTGGACGGATAACACAACGACGAACCCGCCAACGGCAAAGGAATAACGATTTGCACATTTTCTCATGGAACGTGCGCTCCCGTGCCACCCTGAGCTGGCAACCAACTAGCCGATACCCTTTTTCAATATAGGGCTGATGTAACAGTGTTGGACAGGGACGGGTTTCCTGGAGAAGAGTTGCTACACCATATATTATAGCGGCTATCCAATAAAGCATGTGCTAGGAGCAGGTTCCTTAGTCAGCCAAAAAATTAAACCTGATGTTATCGACTTTGAAAAAATAAGCGAACGGCTCTGCACTTTGTGCTTGCGAGGTAAATTTAGAAATATAAGCCTCATTAACGTTCACGCCCCTACAGAGGAGACTGCAGAGTCGGAGAAGGATACCTTCTACGAGACAGAAGAACGAACCCTCGAACAACCTCTTGCCTCAGATATAATATCAAAATCATACTTAGAGATTTTAACAGCCAAATAGGGAAGGAGCCCGTATTGAGGCTATACGTTGGCTCTCAAAGCTTACATTGGGATATCAATGATAAAGGACTGCGGGTCATTCAATTAGCAGTGTCACATGAAATGGTTGTTGGAAGTACCTGGTTTGCGCGGTAATCGGTCCACAAATATACGTGGGCCTCTTCAGGCGGGACCACTTTCAACCAAATTGACCAATTGATCGAACGCCTCCATCTCTCAGCCTTGATGAATGTCAGAACATATAGGGGAGCCAATATAGACTCGGATCACTATCTCGTTGGCATGGTGCCCCGAGCTCAGATAACAACATCGCCCAGAACCTCCCCTGACAACCAGGTGAGAGTTAACACTGAAGTTATCCACAACACAGGCCTCCGCAACACCTATAAGAGGGAAATGGATGCCGCAATAACCGCAGTCAACAGAGATCTTGGCGATGAAGCACTAACAAATGATCTTCACAATCACCTGAAGAACGTTATCATAAATATGGTCACAACCATACTTAGCCCCAACCGTAAAAAGAGTCGAAACGACTGTTTTGACGATGAATGTAAGCTAGTAACAGAACGGAAGAATGCCGCATACCCTTGTCATGTTACATTCTCAAAGGACTCGAGCACGCGCGGAGACTTATCACGAACTCAGTCGTCGAGCGGAGAAGCGACTTCACAGACGGAAAAAGGAAGCGTGGGAGAACCAACAAGTCTGTGAACTAGAAAAGTACAGGGAGTAACTGCACTAGGCGCGGAAGTTTTACCAACAATTCAGCGGAATGAAGTCTTACACATCTCAATGTGTAAGTGGAAATTAATGCCTGACGACTGGCAAAGAGGCATTATCTGTCTCATAGATAAAAATGGAGATATCACGCAGTGCAGCAATTATAGAGGTGTCACGTTGCTGAGTACTATCTATAAGATATTCTCCGCTATCTTGCTGGATAGCCCATAATATGATTGGCCCATACCAAAGGGGCTTCGCTCCAGACTAATCACCAACCGATCAGATTTTTTGTTTGCGGCAAGCGATGGAAATTATTGGAATATGGACATCGGTTGCACCATCTTTTCATTGACTTTAAAGCCGTCTATGATACCATAGCCAGGGTAAAATTGTAGAGAATTCGGTATCCCGATGAAATTGGTAGGACTGACTAGGCTGACCCTGACCAACGTACGAGGCCAGATAAAAGCAGCAGGACCACTCTCAAGACCATTCGACATCAACAACGGTGTACGACAAGGGGATGCCCTATCATGTGTCCTCTTTAACCTGGCCCTCGATAAAGTGATCCGTAATGCTGAGGTAAATGCAAGAGGTATGATCATCTTTAACCACCCGAGACGTACAAACTGCCTTCATTCAAATCGAGCACGAGATCTTGGGCTGCACATCAATGAAAGCAAGACAAAGTATATGGTGAGAACGTCAGCAGCGAAAACCAACCAACCAACAATATCAAACCGCACTTGTCAAATGAAAACAATGAAGATAGGAGAATACAACTTTGAGACCGTTGATAATTTGTCCTATCTAGGGTCAAAAATCACAACCGATAACAGCTACAATGATGAAATCCGTGCACGGTAGTTGGCAGCCAACAGAGCCTATTTCAGCTTAAAACGGTTTCCCTCGAAATGTTCCACCATAGGGTCAAAGCTCTTACTATACAAGACAATGATCTTACCAGTCCTCATGTATTCCTCGGAGACTTGGGCTATTAACAAGAAAAATTGGGAACTCTTGTCCGCGTTCGAGAGAAGAATCCTTCGAAGAATTTTTGACCCCCCACATGAGGATGGACGATTCCGTAGCCTACATAATGACGAAACCTATCTATACCACGACCGGCTCAATAGGTTACGGTGGGCGGGTCACTTAATCCGTACGGATGAGGATGATCCCATCCGGAAAGCCTATAAGGGCAAAATCGATGGTAGAAAAAGAAGACGAGGAGACCCTGCCTAAGATGGAGCGATGGTGTAGGTCAGGACGCCAGACAGCTTTTAGGGATATCGAATTGGTGGTCCTCGGTGCAAACCGGGATGTTGAGAGTTCCTTATTAAGGCTGGCCTAGACCGGATACTGGTTGTTGCGACGTTGACGATGATCATGAATAGAACAGAGCAGACGTCCAATTCACGAAACCAGTTGCGGCACACTACACTACTACCTTAACCAAGTCGGAATACCAGAAACTGGGCGCTTCGATTATAAAGATTTTGTGTTCATCGTTTGTGACAGATTTCCTATGCACGCTTCTCCATTCGTACACAATTAAAAATTGAAACTGTTGCTTGATATATCCAACTTCACCGTTCACATGATTTCACTTTATATACTGATGACGTCATATGCGTGTTAGATTGCGATAAATTCATGTAAAATACAAAACTTTATCCTTCTATAATTTTGTTAATAATAGTTGGATTTCCTTCAAAATTTCCAAAATGTTGTATCATATTATATAATAACTTATTATAGTGTCAGGACTTTTGCAATACTTCTAGGATGAACTTAGAGGGAATTTTTGGATAAATTTCTAAAATATGCTATTATTAACTTCATTTGACCAGGTATGGGAATAGAATGTAATTTGAGGTTTAGATTTCGTATGCATGCGCCATTGTGAATTTTTTCAGGTTTTTCGATTGGATAGGTTCTGAGAATGAGATCGATTACACTTCTCGGGGCATACAGTTTTGTTAACAATTTTTGTTTTTTCGAACTTATGAAAAAACTTCATCTCCAAGGAATCATATTTTTAGATTTGTACAAAATTTCAAGAGAACTGGTTGAATAGTTTTCACGCTATCGTACACGCCAATTTCAAAAATGTTGATGCGGTTATTAAACAAAGATTTAGGTAACTGCCCTTCAAAATTAATAAGACTCGCCGCGGTAATTAACAGGTAATTAGGTTGATAGTTTAAGAATTTTTTTTAAAAGTAATTTAAGTAATTAGTGATTAAACATAAAATACACATATAATGGCAATTGTTTTTATTACCTTTGTACTGATGAATGGGGTAAGTTGCTCCCGAAATATATATACATTGAAAACTAAAAATTGTATTATAGTTTGGAGGAAGCTACTTGCCTATCAATTTTCGAAGATGTTTTAGTGTAACCGCACTTACAATTTCGGCTGATTTTGAGGGGTAGAAATGTGGGGTCTAGTTCCTAAGATACATGTCGCCTTCTTCGATGCTTAGGTTTGAATTAGATCCAAAATTGTCGAAAATGAGTTAAGCATGGTATTGGATAGTCCATTCCAAGCCGACTCGCATAAAAACTTTTTTCTACTTTGAAATAATAAAGCTTATTTTTTCTATTCGTTAGTGTAGAATTTTATTTTGCAAATACGGATATTTTGGGAACCACTTGTTCACATCATCAGTGCTAACAAGTCCCTTTGTTCTACGGTTCTCCTTCAGGGTGAAAATATCCTTCAAAGTCGACTTTAGAATTAGGCATTGTACTATCGGAGTTGCAATGTGTAAAGACTGCCCAAGAAAGAAGTGAAAATGCTATTAATCGAAGATTTCGGCGGCCCTTTTTACAAAATTGCAAAGCCGCGCCGATTCGGTGTTCAAGAGGAAGAGTTCTGCATAGATGGTAAAACGTATGAATTGGAAGAACTAATCGTTTAATTTAAGATGTCCAGTTACTTTATTCTATTCTTATGTAATGTAAGTGACATTATACATACATACATACATTTCTTTCGTATTTGCAAACGCGATGATAATGTAAACGATTTTTGGAAAAAATAACAGCCTTGGTATGGAAGCTCTTATGATACCGAATCCCCGTGGGGGTCGAAAACAAAAAGAAAATCTACAACAACTTTTTTGGTAAATTCAAACTGCAAATAGTTGCGCGTTTCCAACAATTTTTTTTGGTTTAAAGAAGTTTCGGGTTAGTTTGGTACACAGGAGTTTATCGCGTTTCCTGAAAAAAAGATGCTTTTGTAACATGTGAATTTTGGAGCTAGCCCCCTCAAATGTCTCTCTGACTACAGCGGATATATAAATCCAAACGTAGCTTTAATTCTTTGAAGTGCACAATTGCTTACGTTGGAAAAATACTCTTGAAGACTGGACTCTATTGGGGCCCAATAATCATTTCAAAAAGTCCCTCGCTGAGTGCGATGGTTGAACTGCAGTGTTCAAAGGGCTGTAACTTTTACAATTTTTCGAATTCCAGTTTGAAATCTTGGGAAAGATTCTTCAAATATAATACTATTGATAAAATTTGTTGATTTTTTGGAAAGTTCTAATTGTATATCTCTCCTTAAGGTTTTATGTGAAGTAAACAGGTTCATTGATGTCTGTCGTTCTGCCTGTCTGTCACACTTACTTTTCTCAGAAATGGTCGTACTCATTGACATGAATTTTGGTGTGAACGTTGGAACTTTGAACGCTCACGCATACAGTGAATAACATCATATACCTTGAGTTGATGGGGTGGGGGATACACATACATGCAAAAGGGGGAGTATTTTTTCTCATCGAATACAGTCATGTGGCTATCAAATGAAGGGTCTGGATTAGTATAACACGTTAATTGGAAATGCGAAGTGCGGGGCTGGAAAGTCTTAATTTTTTCACGCACCGATTCTCAGAAATTAAATATGAAAAATCTTTAAACTACCCCTAAATAATATCTACGCCGCAAAATACCACCATACCGACATCGGCAGAAACAAAGTTAAAGTTAAGTTTTCGGGAAATTGACTGGAAGTCTCCCTTAAGTTTATCCTAGAGTCATTATAGTGCTATAATGTATGCTTTAATATTAAGCATAATATCATCAAGTTTGGTGAAAATTGTGCTATTATTGACAAAGGTCAAAATGATTTCTTTTATGTAAATTTACTGCAACTCAAAGAAATGAATATCAATATCATACTAAAGTGAATTATTTGAAATACTAAACTAGTTAGCTATGTACAAATGAATCTACTGTGCATTCGAATTTTCTTCCGCAGAAATATACAAAACCTTTCATACCTGAAGCGCTGGCTTGAGGTTTTCGGCTTGTCTACAAACATAATTTATGTAAAAGAGTCGATTCGTTTAAAACGGCGACAATCTTTACAATATAAAACGAAATCGAAAGCTTTTCCCATAGTGGTATCAAACCCGTTGACTTCTTGTCGGAAAACGAGTCTAAAATATTGGAAATTTGGAATTTCCAAAAGCGATCCGAAATGTAATAATTTGTCGTGAATATTTTACTTAGTGTTGGTAGTAAGCTTATCGGTCGGTAGCTGCCACCGTCGGCAGCAGCCATGCTCCATAGATATACAAATTGATTGACGCTTTTGATGCGCTGCCCATTAAGGAGTCTTCTACCGTTGTGGTTTCAGCAAATCGATTCCTGCTTTTGCGCCCAGTGGCATGCAAGTGGCGTCAGGCTGAGACCCAAGGAACTTTCACAAATTTTCAGCATGACAGAATTCCTATCAATCCCAGCTTGCACAATTAATGAAGTCAACATACGAATTTTTGCCTCCTGATAATCTATTATTATAGAAAGGTGCTTGGGTCACACACTCAAAACAGCATCAAATCCCTCAAAAGCTGTATTTGGATTTTGGCTCTAAAACATTTGCATTAGGGCAAACGGTTGGTTGAAATTGCTACCCATTTAGCAGTAACGATCTTCAACGAAGGATTTTTGTCCGTTTTGCAAGTTATGGATATGTTGGTGATTACTTTGGGAGATAAGAAACGCATCGACTGTTCCGCGCGTAAGGTCAGTGACTCTACATAAAGGGCGCGGATTCAACACAGAGAGAGGAAAATGTAGCTAACCGAGAACATTTTTAATAAGGTAGAAGGACTCTACGGCCCTGTCAGTGCAGATTGAATCGTACGTTTCTGGAATCATGTTTTATACCATACTTTATCTTCAACTTTATCTTTCAACAGGTTTTTCCGAAAGTTGACTTTTTTGTTTGATTTTGACAGCGTCTAAAGGCTTAAAAAAGTGAAAAAAGCATTTTTTTTATAAAATGATGTATATCTTTGCCGAATTTCAAAGTAAAAAAAATACCACTCGGGAAAACATAGCCAACCACTTATTAATAAGAAAGATAATTTTTTGATTTCCGATAGATAAAATGACCCTTCAGGTGTCGCCTATAACATTTCGACAAGGACTATTGTAAGGACGTTTCGAGGAGATAAGAAAAACGATGGGTATTTTTCAAAAATATTTTTGAAAAGTAAAACATGTGCAAATTAAATAAAAGAAATTCAGATTATTTTCAGTGGTTGCTTTGAAATTAATTCCCAAAAATAGGCCTGAAATTTACGTTTGACGGTAGAAGACCATAGATAAGGAGAATGCGATGACCCGTCAGATTGACAAACTTGACATATATCGCTCTGATAATAACAATTAGTTTCTCCGGAATTCCCCTCTAGTGTAGGGGTAGGGTGACTGGTCATTTCACCTACAAAAGGCGGAACTTCACCGCATGTGAAACGGCTAAGAATCGTGGTGAAATGCTCTTTACACACAATCGTCCAATATCGTGGATCACGATTTGATCCTTGACGTCCTTCATATCATCGACCATCGAAAGGTTTGCGACCACATACCAGCTAATTTGTGATGAAGTATACACTTCTGAAAGTTTTGCGATTTGCAGCATCTTCCGCTTCTCTGATAAGCGCAATAGTAAACTCTTCTCGGGATTTCGCTCGGCATCGGAGTTCGATCGCGTTACAACCGCCATCACTCGTAGCAGTCAGTAGAGCCTTCAAACCCTTGCGTACATCGATCCGCTTCTACGATTCCGCAGTAAGCCAGATCTTATGAGGACCCTTCGTGGCTGACGACCTATGTAGCACCCGAGAAAAGAATGATTTCGATGGCTGCCCAATGCTCATCGCTATTCTCAGGCGGATTATTCAGTTTATCTGCCGTCTGATAAGATAAGATAAAATAAGATAATTCTCCCAATGTCAAGCGACAGCAGGGTTATACAGGTCGTCGATGTAGAACGTAAGCGACCATCAGATGGTGATCCCACGCATATCCAGGAGAAAATACCTAAATCTACTGCTGATCGCAAAGTATTCGATCTAATTTCTCATACAGTGTCGGTCAGTGGAAACCTAACTGACCTTATCGCAGGCTTTGTGCTCGAACAATGTGCCACCAATGATGGAGCGGTGGAAGTTACAGAGATTCACGAACCTCCCCCGAACTTTAATTGCTCGTAGAAAGCTTCCTTTTTCACTACATCAATAGTCTCCGTTGTTGCGTAGCATTGTACAATTGTGATGCTCCTTAACCTGTACCGGAATCTCGCAGTTAGAAGTCTGTCAGAAACTGGCACCCAGGTCAAGAGAGCACACTTTGCAGTAGCCATCCGAAGCAACCCGACATCGGATTCGCGTCTGCTGCCGCTTGGCTTTGCCGAGAACAAAAGCACATGGCCGCAAGAAAGAAAGGAGTACTCTCCAGAGTTAAACCATCTTACTTCGCTTAGGCCCAGAACCGCATCATTTTTAGGGAAAAGGGGAACGGCATAACCGACATATTGTAGGAAGTGGTAAATGCCCGGAATTTAGAAAGACGTCAACTGCAGTGAAAAATAACATTAATATAAATAAACGTTAATCATTGCAGAGTCGCACAGGTTTGCTTGCGCATACTACTTACGAATCCGCGATGGAGATTGCCATCATAAGTGAACCGTATAGAAACCTTAACGGTGGTGTATGGGTCACAGATTCCACTGGTGGAGCAGTGATATGGGCGTGCGGTCGTGTGGCTTTCTGTAGGCAAAAATAAGCGGTATATTGGTATACAGCCGCTACGCCCCACCGAGCTTCACATTGTCTTCGTTTGAAGACCTGTCAGACGACCTTGTTCTTAACGCAAGGGGACGAGGTCCAAAGCTGATAGCTGCTGATTTTAATGCGTAGATCATCGAATTAAGCAGCAAAGAGACTAACGCAAAGGGCCGGTGCTTATTAGAAGTAATCGCCCAGTTGGATTTAGTTCTGGCCAACGAAGGTGATGTATTAAACCTATCGGAAAGGAGGATCCGGTACGATTGTAGATTTGACTTTTATCAGCTCTGTGCTGGCATGTGAGCGTATCACCTTTGAACTAAGGACCTTTGAACTAAGGACGCAGGGCAGGAAGCCAAAATCAAAAAATGTCGCAAAACCGATGGATGAAAAAACATGCATGGAGGTGTGGCTAGCTTTCCACACAATCCATCTTTAAAGCATGTGGCGCATCGATGCCTACGAGATTCTTATTCCCCACTAGAAGGTCCAATTACTTGTGAAATAGTGAACTGGCCAGCCTTCGATCATTTGTCTCCCAGTCAGATGAACGTCTCAGAGGACATTAGGTAGAATAGATCAGGGGCAAAAAACATGCTCGTAGAGAAGCTCACAGGAACCTCAAAGTCTTTATTCAGCAAGAGGGAATGTTTTAAGAAGCTCTGTTCTGAGACGGACATAAACCTGTGGAGTAGCGCCGCTGAATGTGATCATCCAGTCAACAGGGAGGAGCTGCTGGAGATCTGCAGTCGAATAGGCGACAGAAAAGCCCCGAATCTGGGCGGCATACCGGAATAAGGCCCTCAAGCTTGCCATCAAATCTAGACCGGATGTGTTCGCGGGGCTGCCTGAAGAATGCATGTCTGAGGGTATCTTTCCTCGTGCGTGGTAGTGATCCTGGACGTGAGGAATGCATTCAACTCGGCCAATTGGAATCTTAATCGAAAGTCTCTGGTGACGATTGGTGTTTCGACTGACCGCGTTGCTATTGTCGATAGCTACTTACGAGAACGGACGCTCTTTTATAATATCGATGATAGACTCAAGGAGTATGTTGTCTCCGCGGATGTCCCACAGGGCTCTGTACTGGGCCCACTAGTGTGGAACATCATGTACAATGATGCACTGAACCTTCCGGTTCCGAAAGAGTCTACGGTGGTAGCACTGGTTGTAGTCACAAAGCATCTTGAAGGTGCTGGTTTGTACTCAAACAAAGCAATTGGTGCTGTTAAGGCTTAGTTCAGGAGCGGTGGACTGGCACCCGCGGAGGAAAAGGCGGAAGTAGTTTTCATCACTAAGCGTCGCCAGAGAAATTACGCCTGTATTAGAAATGGGTATTACATCATCACTTTCAAGCTGGCTATCAAATACTTAAGGGTAATGATAGACAGAAAATTCAATTTTAAGCAGCACATAGAGCATACTTGCGAAAAAGCATCCACCGCGAGTATGGTTCTGGTGAAGATAATGCTGCGGCATACTTATAGGCTGCTCATAGTCAGGGTGGTGCTGTATGCAGTCCCAATTTGGGGAAAAGAGCTGCATGTTTGAGACAATGCCCACGCCAGAATCTTTCGAAGATTTCCACCTCCTTAAAAAAAAGACAGACAGACTGACCGACGGACAGACAGACATCGAATTGATTCTAATAAGGTTTTGTTTTACACAGAACCTTACAAATGTTTCGAGGGTTGGATGATGTGCTGGCATAAATACGTTGCAGTTGATGATGATTTTGAATTTTAAATTTTCTGTATAAATTCCTAGAATTTTTGATCAAGGTAGTATATCGACGGCGACAATTGTTAAAAATTAAATTGGTTTAAGGTATATTTTCAGGAAAAAAAGTTCTATACTGTTCCCCAGAAAAAACATTGCGGTCTCTCAGCCCTGCATATATTAATTCGAATTTCGTAACTGCAAATAACTTGATTGCTATCATATTCTATGATAGCTGTCTGTCACTGTGCTCTTCCACTAAAATTTCAAAAAAAAATTATAAGACAAACTGGCAATAGCGCACCAAAATCCACTACTTTCCTTATTTCACAGAAATTAAAATTCCGCTGTTCATTAGAGTCCTGATTATGTTAAAGGTCAACAAACCTTGCTTTGAACATTCTCCCTGACGAATAATAATTTGCAGTCAATCGAGAAAGACGGATTGTTTGTTTTTTAGCATTCATGACCATTTTTGTGTGCTCCCCTATTGAATCTTTAAATTAGCGACAGTAATAACTCCATCATGGTTGATTGCTTTCAACACAAAACCCAAGTTTTAGCATGAATGCATTTTCTCAAAACAATCCGAAATAATGAGCTATTCGAATGCAAAAACCATCATAACAATAAAAGATTTATACTTTATGAGTACTCAACATAGCAGCGTTGTAGTAGTGTAGTAAGCAGAACATATCATTATTTGTTAAACCACTTTGTTCTCTCATGAATGACCCAGATACCTTCTATTTTTACTGACAGTGCTTACTAATTTTATTTTTTTGTTAAACAACAGAAGACTCATTGTTTAAGAGAAATCCATAAAATGAGGTCAGAGGACGAAAATTGTGGTCCATTCTTGTTAAATGGAATTAAAATAATATATGCGCTCGTAGAGAATATATAAAAATTATTCGTAGCTTTTTTTTAGTTTTTCAGTTTTCTATATTCATGGACATTATGATTATGATATAACAATACCTTTTTACAGAAAAGGAGACAAATACATAAATGATCGCCTATTTGAACTGTAGTAAAACCAAGAAAGAATTTTATCAGAAGGCACCAGCAGCTACAGGAAGGCAGGTATTCTCGACGAAGCAGAATAGAAGCGGCTCAAGTGAAGAGGTGGCTGAAATGGACCGGACGTAATATGTACGTATTCCAGAATGCAATAAAAATAAAATAAAACGTTGAAGAAAGTCCTAAAAGAAAAATTTTACTCAGAGAAATGCAATTCCAAAACGAATGGATTAGATTGAAAGGATTGTCTAGGGTATCGTAGGGCATGCTGCGAAGGTTCACGTTTCGGTAGAATGGGCTAAAAAACTCAGCCAGTAAAGGAAAACTCGATATACTATATTAGAATGTATTGTTTACTTGGAAATAAAGCTTCGAATAGTGGGTAAATTTTTCAAAACAATGTATTTCTGACGTGGTGTTATTCATTAGGTCGTTGTAAAATTTGGAGAGGACACACATCTTTGTATGTAGGTATGTAGGTACATAGCTGCAAATTTAAAATATTTCTTCATGTATTTCCAAACTTCAAGATATATGCGCCTATTAAAGATATAAATATTGCCTATTACGCATACTGACCATACATACACGAGTCTATACACATCTAAATTGATCATATGCATCTGACTATTTCGATTGGGAAGAACAACAACAAGAACAACAAGTCTTCTCGATCCCTGATGTTACCGAAGAGGAACTTTGGGAAATCTGCAGACGTATTGGGGACAGCAAGGCTCCGGGATTGGACGGAATTCCGAACAGAGCTCTGAAGGTGGCAGTCAAGGCCAGACCAAGGTGGTTCGCAAGCACATTCGAATCGTGCATGGCGGAAGGAGTGTTTCCCGCCCAGTGGAAGAGGCAGAAACTGGTCTTGCTACCGAAGCCTCGAAAACCACCCGGCGTGCCCTCTTCATATCGCCCTATTTGTCTCTTAGACACCATGGGGAAGATGTTGGAGAGGGTGATATACAACAGGCTGCTCCCGTTCATCGAGCTTGCGGGTGGTCTTTCAGAGCGGCAATATGGGTTTCGGCGAGCCCGTTCTACGGTCGATGCAGTAGCAAAGGTCGTGGAATTGGCTCGAAATGCGATGGCCATGGGCAAATGCTGTGCTCTGGTGACGCTGGACGTCAAAAATGCTTTTAACTCAGCCAACTGGGGCTGGATTAAGGGCGTTTTGGCCAAACTGGGTGTTCCTAGCTACTTGGCTCGGCTCATCGAGAGTTACTTTTCGGATAGACTTCTCTGGTACGAGACGGACGACGGGCCGAAGGAGTACATTGTGACAGCAGGTGTGCCTCAAGGTTCTGTACTGGGACCGCTGCTGTGGAACATAATGTACGACGGAGTGCTTGGCCTTCGCGTGCCGGAGGAGACAACGCTGATTGGTTTTGCGGACGACTTGGCGGTAATTGCAATTGCAAAGCATCCCGAGGACGTGGAGCTTTATGCAAATGAAGCCATTCATACCATCAAGTCATGGTTACGAATGGCCAAGCTGGACCTGGCGGACGAAAAGACGGAGGCGGTCCTCATTACCAACCGTAGGAAGAACAACACGGTTACCATTCGGGTTGGTAATCGTGAGGTCGTCTCAAAATCGGTTGTCAAATACCTGGGGGTGATGATCGATGCCAAGCTGAGTTTCAAGGGACACTTGGATTATGCGCGAGAAAAGGCAGCAAATGCCAGCTCATCCCTTGCAAGGATGATGCCTAACGTGGGAGGGCCGAAGTATAGTCGCAGACTACTCATCGCGGGAGTGGTGAGGTCGATCCTGCTATACGCGGCCCCTGTCTGGGCGGGAGCGTTGAACCACGCGGTCAACCGGAGGAAGATATGTTCGGCATACCGGCCAATTGCGCTAAAGGTGTGCAGCGCATTTAGGACGGCGTCGACGGAGGCAGTGTGTGTTATCGCAGGAATGATCCCTATAGATCTTCTAGCGAGCGAGGCACACTGGCTCTACGAAAAACGGAAGGCAAATCCAGCCGAGGTGAATGCGGATTTCCGAAAAGCCATCAGGAGAGAGTTGTGTGGCAAGTGGCAACAACGATGGGATAACTCCGACAAGGGCAGGTGGACCCATACATTGATCCCGTGCATCGAGAAATGGGTCAACCGAAAGCACGGAGAATTGAATTACCACCTGACACAGTTCCTTACGGGACACGGTGGCTATAGGAAGTACTTGCATCGCTTCGAGTTGGACGAGTCTCCCAACTGCCCTGAATGCGGTGCTACACTCGAGGACCCGGAGCACGTTATGTTCTATTGTCCCAGATTTCTACAGCAGAAAAGGAGGTTGAACAGCATCTTAAGGGCGGACATCGAGCCCTCCAACCTGGTGGAAGAGATGTTGAAGTCGGAGGAAAACTGGATGGCGGTAAATGAGACAGTAGCCGTGGTGCAGACAAAACTCCTGGAGTTGGATCGAGCTCGGAAGGCGGCGCGACGGAGACGTGACATGGACGAGCTGGTATAGCGAACCAGAGCCTCCCCCGCGAAGTAATACTTCACGGTGGTCCCGCGGGGAGGGGCGGAAGAGTGGGGGTGGTTTTAGTGGGTGTGAATCCCACACACTGCTGCAACCTGGCGCAGCAGCGTCTTTCTAAGATTTCCACCTCCATCCATAAAAAAAAAAAAAAAAAAAAAAAAAATATTGCCTATTACGCATACTGGCCATACATACACGAGTCTATACACATCTAAATTGATCATATGCATCTGACTATTTCGATTGGGAAGAACAACCCGAAATGTACAATCTACCTTCTTCCAGATGCAGTAGGCGTGCGAGATCTTGGGCTGCATTGAAGACACAATGAAATACATGGTGGCAACGTCAGCAAAATAAAAATAGAGAAGCAGCAACATCAAATCGCACTGGTCAAGTGAGGACAGTAAAAATAGGAGACTATAACTTTGAGTCTGTTGAAAATTGGGCTATCGAGGGTCGCAAATCAGTTACGATGATGAAATTCGAGCACGTGCGCTTATTTCAGCTTACAAAAACTGTTCCACTTGAAACGTCTCGCGGTAGGGTCAAATCTCTTACTAAACAAGACAATGGTCTTTCCAATCCTCGTGTATTCCTTGGAGACTCGGAGAAAAACTGTAAACCCTTGGCCGTGTTCACGAGAGGATAAACGGTTCCGTAGCCTGTATAGCAACGAAATTTGTGGGCGATAATAGGTTGTGGTGGGTAGTCAGTCAAAAAAACCCAGAAAGGAGAGGGATGGAGTGATGGCGCCGTCTAGGACGCCAGATAGCTTTTATGGATATTGAATTGGTTAATGTCTGGATTTCCTAACTAAGGCAGGCTTAGACTGGATACCCACTGTTGTGCTGTTCATGATGACGATGATGATTTCAATATTTCCGACTTCTCTTTCTGGAAAAGCATATGTACATACATACATATGTGTATGTACGTAAATTGAATTTCGCTTCCATACATATATCAATTTAAATTGAACACTACTCGCAAACTTCATTAGCATATACATGGAAACATATGTCAGTTTCGAGTAATTGACATTGATGAAATAGAGACCACTTTTTGGGGCACACATTCTGAACCCTCGCTACCTTATGTATCGTATGCAATATCGTTAACAAAGTAATTAGAAACTAGCTTCTTTACGATAGACGGTTTTGTAGGTTGGTTTACCATTCGCTTCTTCTTTTTCGCAGCTTTACAGCAGTTTGGGGCTTTGGTTCCTTTCCAACAGTCTCGATACATTGACTGCACTTTCCAATTTCTTGCATCTCAGCGTTAACGTTGACTGCATCTTCTCATCTTTTTCTTGGTTCGGGATTAACTTGTTTTCATTAATTTCTGCCCTGAATACCCTCCTGGGCATTTTCGTGTAAGCCATACGCTGTGGATAACCAGCCTAGTGAAATTTTTGCACTGGGATCATACTCGAGACTTCTGGTTCACTATAGATTTTGTACCCCTGACTTCCACGCGAACTGTTCTCAGCATTCTGGGTAGAATCTTCCCTGAAGGCATTCAGTACTTTTATTGCCTCCTGAAACAAAGCTTCGCCGCCATAACATAGATTGTAGATGTGTACCTTCGTCTTCGTGCTTATGCATTTTGACTTTAGAATTAGAACAACTGAGTAAGTTCTTTTCGTCAGCCGGATTCTTGTCTTTATTTCATCAATTTCATTTGCGATCTGTAGTGACCGCGGCTGCGCGACGGGAGCGGAATTTCATTCGGCTCTTTCTTAATCAATTTGCTTAAACAATGCATTTAATAGTGTGCAATTGCCTTAAAATTCGCCGCAGATTGCACATTATTCAATGTATTCAAGCGAATTGATCTTGACAGGAGGGGAATGATTTGCCGCATCCGCAGGCGCATGCGCATGTTGCCGCAACATTGCCTAGCGAGTGAGAAAGGCTATGTAGCGGGAATAGAAGCGGTGCACGAACAAAGGCAGCGAGAATGTTGCTGGGAGAAGGTTTTTGGCGGGAAGGAAAAACGGGGAGTTTGGTTGGAGAGCTGGTGGACAGCGGTTCGGAGAGCTTCTTGGTGGAGGACACAAGAAAGAATCGAGGAGGAGAAAAGAATCGAGGAGGAGAACGGGTTTGAATTTTGAGGAAAGTGAAGACGGAGAAAAAAGAAGAGGATCATTCATCCGAAGGTGTGAAGGTTTTCGCGAGCAAAATAAAAGAATTCGACCAAGAAAACTAACACCACATGGTGCTAACTGAAGTGTATTTTAAACGAAGATTCCGAGAATAAGTTAAAATCGTTTAATCGTTAACAAATGATCAATGTACAGAGTTTTAAAGCAAAAAGGAGAAAAACAATTGAAATAGGCGAAATAGCAACGGAAAGAAATTAATATTTAATTGCTGAAGTTTAGTGTCGAAATTTCCGCGCTGTGTATAAACAAAACAACCTCATAAAAGCATGAGGAACGAAATTATAGAGAAGAAGTGAACTAACGTTAGTTTTTTTTTGTAGGACTATATATTTGTTAGTTATAAATAGTTTGAATTTAAAGAAAAAAGAAATAGGTACCCGAAGGATCGGTCCGAGCTCGGAGTGACATCTGGGTAAGTGGTTTGTTTATTTTCTTTTCTTTTTTTTTTTTTTATGATTTTTAGTTTATTTCCATTCGCGTTGGTAAATTTTACATTTTGGTTATTTATTGTTTCTTTTTTTTCTCTTATTTTATTTTCATTTTCTTTTTCTTAAACTTACATTTTAGTTAACTTTATTTTAATTTCTCTTTGGTTGTAATAATTTTTTTTTTGTATTATGTTCTGAAGCTTGAAAAAGTACATTAATGTGTGAATAATCAAAGGTGGTTTGAGGACTTCCTCCCCTTAGTTCCTCCTTACTCCCGCGGAATTCTTACATAAGGGACATCCTCTAAAAGAATAACTGGCTGGAGGATGTCGAGGAAGGGTGGGAACCTCACCGGCCGCGCCTCGTTCAAGATCTGAGGCGGAAGGGACGGCAATCGGGAAGGTGATCCGTCGTGGATTTTCCACTACTTGATCGCGGCACTCGGGTCCGGAGACAAACGGCTCCACGCGCGCGGTCGAGCCGTTTTTTTTTATTATTTTTATTTTCCAATTTAGCTCGCGTTCTGGTTTTATTCGATAGGCCGTCGCGAATTCCTACGTAAA
This sequence comes from Hermetia illucens, assembly GCF_905115235.1. Lineage (NCBI taxonomy): Eukaryota > Metazoa > Arthropoda > Insecta > Diptera > Stratiomyidae > Hermetia > Hermetia illucens. The sequence goes on along the minus strand of NC_051849.1, from coordinate 88,852,540 downwards.
ATTCGATTTTAAAATCCGGTGCGGACCCACGCACCGGTAAAGACACGTTGTTTTTAGTAATGAAACGTGAGGGATCAAAGCGCTCAAAGGACCCCCCCACATTCCCGAGCCTGGCTAGCACAGAGGCGTGCAAGAACGTGTCGACCGAGAGCTTTGATAGAGCTGCAATCTTCGTGGGCGGACCTTCACGGTCAAATTTTGCCAAATTGTTTAGCTTTTTGGGATAGCTCTGCCCTCTAGGTCGTTATCGGCCACTCAAGGAATCGACTTGATCTCCTATCTCCATATTTATCATTACAAATGGCGCCCAACGTGGGGCCCAACATATCCTATTTACAGGTTACTTGAATCATGTGGAAGATAGCCTATTCCGGCTCACAACTTCGTTTGGTGGTGTCGGATAGAGAATCAATAGATTCTCAATATTGTTCCCGGCTAGGCTCCACGTACACTTGTCTTCAGATTTCTAGTTTTAGGTTTCACGCCTTTTTCCCCAGAAGCAAGTGTTCCTAAGCCTCAATTTCCTTTCCCCCCCTTGTAACGTAGAGTTTCCTGCCCTATCCTTGGTAGAATACCAAAAGAGCTAGTCGTTTGTTGTGTTTGTCTTGAGACTTCACGTCTCGTAGGTGATTGCCTCCCAGAAGTCTCTGGATCTAGGGCCTTTGCGGCTATAAGCTGAAAGGTATTGCCGTCCGAGCTTCTGAGGAGTGTCCTTCCCTACCTTCTTGTGAAACGACTATCTCTTCGTTTCGGAATTTTAAAGAAAATTAAATGTTCTTTCTTCTTCGTAGGGATGAAGTGACGGGTGAGATGGATTCTTGATGGAATACGGAGGTAGTCGGCTATATGCTGTACCGTTCCGTCCTCAATGATTCATCTTCACTTTGTTCTCTGACTCCAGACGAGGAAGATTGAATTCTCGCGATTTCTTTTTGCTTGTGTTCTTTTATTTAATATTCTGCGACGGGGAGCAACTCGATTGTTGCCTTTTCTTGGAAAACACTGTGTGTGCAAGTTCTGCACACAGAGGAAAAAATTTATGAGGTTGGGATGGCATTTTAGTCATCCGAGAGTTCTGCGGGAGTTGACTATGGAGTCGACAAATTAGAGAGAGAGGGAGGAGTCCTCGGAATTCGTTTTTTTTTCGTTCTTCTTTTTTTTCACTATTTTCTTTCTTTTGCCTTGTTTTTTTTTTCTCTTTTCTTTTTCTTTTCGATTAATTAGATTATTTTAACTTTTCCTTTTTTTTTTAACTTCGTTTATATACTTCGTTTTTTTTTCTTTTCGCTTCTTTTTCTTTTTTTTTTTCTTGGACTTCCTTTTGGTCGCTTCCAATTTTATTTTTTTTTTTTTTAAATTTTAATAACGATATGTCCCATCAAAGAGATCACGGGTCTCGCGACCTTTATCGCCTTCCTTCCACGTTACCTCCAGGTCAGTGGAGCTCAGCTGAGCTTGACCTGCCAGCACGCCGTGACGACTGACGGTGGCATGAGGCGGCGAGGAGAGATCCTGTGGGTTGGGTTGATCCTTCCACGCGGGATGTTAGGGCGACGGACGCTTCACGAGTTGAAGGATTGGTTCGAGAGCAATGTGTTCCGCTTCGAGACTCGAACCAGAACACGCACTCAGTGCATCAGGCAGCTCAACACCAGCCTGCTCCAACTCGTGCAGTGCATTTTAAAGGCAGACGTGACTATGGACAGAATAAAGATAATTTTTACATACATGATCATAGACGTGACATTGATTTTTACGGACTAGACGACAGGTCCGGATCCGAGAACTTTCAACGACATGACGACAGATCCGGACCCGACTATATGTACGATTTTACTGTTTCTGACGATGACGATTCGCCGTATGGATGCCAGGCACGACCGCTTAGTACCATGTCAGCGGATCGTGTTTATTCAATTTTGGCATCCTGGGACTTGGTTTTTGATGGCACATCAAAAACTTTGCCCATCAACCAGTTCCTGTTCCGCGTGGAGGCTTTGACCAACACAACCTTACAGGGGGATTTTGGCCTGCTGTGTACCTATGTACACACCCTTTTCAGAGGCAGAGCAGCAGATTGGTACTGGGACTATCACCAGTCTGTCGAACGAATCGAGTGGACCTCTTTTCGTGAGGCTCTTCGCCATGAGTTTAAGGTTTCCCTAGATGACTGGGATATCCTTGAACTGATGCGAGACCGCATGCAAGGTCCATCCGAAGATTTCGACAGTTACTATAAAGCTGTGCGTTCGCTAGCCAATAGGCTAGAAAATTCCTTAACGGAAGACAAGTTGGTAGAGTTGCTACGTCGTGGTTTGAGACCCGATGTTCAGAGGCAACTTCTCTATTTTTCGGCTAGTACGGTTCGCGAGCTGCGTAAGTTAGTACAGCAAAGCGAAATTTTAGAGGAGCGTCTCTCAAGCAAGCTCTCTCACCAATTACACAGCTATTCTGCTGAATCTGAAGAGGGACATCTCAGGAAATCCTCAGTCTGAGATTCATGATCGAGATTTGGACTTGGTCTGCTGGAATTGTCGGCAGATTGGACATTTGTTTGAAGACTGTTGGGAGGATCCCAAAGTCTTTTGTTTCGGTTGCGGGCGCCCGAACACTCGTAAGCCCGTATGTCCAAATTGTCGAGTTCCAGAGCCCAGCCCCAGTCATCAGGGCGTTCCTACATTGGACGCACGTGACTGCGCAGGCGTTGCGACAACATCTTCCACAGTAACTCCGAAAGTTACCGTGTTGAAGCGGTCCGATAACTTAAACATGACCTACCCGGATTTGACCCCACCACCAATTGTTTCAAGGAAACCGATGCTTTCGGTTCTGAGGCCGTTGCACGTAAGACTGCAACAATACCAAGCGGCCAGAGAACGGATTTTCGGAGTAGCAGAGGTGGCGACGAAAAAACCGAAGCGCTCTACTCTTCGCTTACGGCACTATTGGATGCGAATAATGCGCAACCGTCGTCTTTACTACTCTGCCATTCTCACGAGTCGGTCCAATAATGATATTCGCCCGTATGCGGATGTCACAGTCTTGGGTGAGCGTGTTTCAGGACTGATTGATACCGGAGCCACTGTAAGTTGCTTAGCTTCGGATTTCGCCCGGAAAATTATTAACGACGGTCGGTACAAGTGGGAGAGATTACGCATCGATCTCAGGACAGCTGACGGGACTAGCCACTCGACAGTAGGCAGAGTGTCAGCTGACATCACGTTTCGTGATCGGACGGAATCGATGTCGTTCCTCCTTATCCCGTCGTTAACACAAAATCTTTACCTTGGAGCTGATTTTGTGCGCAAGTTCGATCTCGCACAGGACTTATTTGTACCTTCCATTTGTTCCATCGAAAATGTTGAGAACGTCAATCAACACCAGTTGACGACACACCAGCGAGCAAGGCTCGAGGCTGTCATTGGCAGTTTTCCATCTTTCGAGTCGGAGGGCTTAGGACGTACAAGTCTTACGACACACGTCATCGATGTCGGCGGTAACAAACCGATTAAACAGAGACACTTCTCAGTCTCTCCCGCCATCGAAAAGCTCCTCTACGAAGAGATTGATAGGATGCTGGCTTTGGGAGTCATCGAAGAATCGCAAAGCGCCTGGTCTTCGCCAGTTACCCTTGTGGTGAAACCTGGTAAAGTGCGACTTTGCCTTGATGCACGTGAAGTGAATAGCGTAACAGTGAAGGACGCTTATCCTTTACCTCTCATCGAGGGGATTTTCAGTCGTCTCCCGAAGGCTAGATTCATTACGAGTTTAGATCTGAAGGATGCGTTCTGGCAAATTCCTCTGGATGAGGCGTCCAAGGATAAGACTGCCTTCACCGTCCCAGGTCGGCCACTCTATCAGTTTGTGACCATGCCGTTTGGGCTCTGCAATGCACCTCAAACCATGCAACGACTGATGGATAAGGTCATCCCTGCTCACTTACGTCATCAAGTCTTTGTATATTTAGATGACTTGCTGCTTATTACAGAGACCTTCGACCAGCACCTGCTGCTCTTAAGCGAAGTGGCTCTCTGTATGAGACGCGCTGGCTTGACATTGAACATCCGGAAGAGCAAGTTTGTCATGAAGGAAGTTCGATACTTGGGGCACATCATCGGTAACGGGACGATTTGTACCGATCCCGACAAGGTACACGCCATCAAAGATTTTCCGCGGCCGAAAACCGTCAGGCAACTGCGGCGGTTTCTTGGGATGTGTGGGTGGTATCAGCGATTTGTGCCAAATTACGCTTCGCTGACTGCACCGTTGACAGACATGCTTCAGAAGAAGCGTCAGTTTTGCTGGTCTGAGGAAGCTATCTCGGCCTTCGACGCTCTGAAAACGAGTCTCTCCTCGGCTCCAGTTCTGCACAGCCCCGACTTCTTCAAGCCTTTCGCCATACATTGTGACGCAAGTCAACATGGCATAGGAGCGGTGCTGATGCAGAAGACAGAGGAGGGACATGAAGTTCCTATAGCGTATATGTCGAAGAAGCTTACACAGCCTCAGCGAAACTACACTGTCACTGAGCAAGAATGTCTGGCAGCGGTGGAGGCAGTGCGCAAATTCCGAGCGTATGTTGAAGGCACAACATTCGAAGTGGTAACTGACCACGCTTCGCTCAAATGGCTGATGAACCAGTCCGACCTTCACGGCAGACTGGCCAGATGGGCATTGAAGCTTCAAGGATTCTCGTTCATCATTAAGCACAGGAAGGGATCACAACATCTGGTCCCGGATTCTCTATCTCGAATGTATTCACCAGCGGAGGTGGATGCTTTGGAGAGAAGTGGGAACAACGCAGACGTGGATTTTAATTCACCACATTTTCGGTCTGCGAACTATTTGCAATTAATAGAGCGTATTAGGGAGAATTCCAACAAACTCCCTGATCTGCAGGTGTGCGATGGATTGGTATACAAACGAACCAATCATGCTTCAGGAGATGAGATGCAAGAACAACAGGCTTGGAGGCTTTGGATTCCGGAGGAGCTGACGATGGAGGTGATCACCCGTGCCCATGATCATCCTTTGAGTGCACATGGGGGGGTTGGTAAAACCTTGGGTAGACTGCGGTTGTGGTTTTATTGGCCTAAAATGGTTTCACAGGTCAAGGACTATATCCGCAATTGTGAAACGTCCAAGACGTCAAAAGCTCCCAACCAAACGCTCCAACCTCTAATGGGAAAAGCGCTCATCTCCGATCGGGTATTTCAACGTTTGTATATCGATTTGATCGGCCCATACCCCAGATCTCGCGCTGGAAATATCGGAGCAATAGTCGTTCTCGATTCTCTCTCAAAGTTTTCATTTGTGGAGCCGATTAAACGGTTTACCGCAAACGTGCTGACCGAATACTTGGAGAAGAGAATCTTTCATGTGTTTGGAATCCCTGAGTCGATCACATCTGATAATGGGGTACACTTCAAATCTGTGGCTTTCAACGATCTTCTGAACCAGTATGGCATTCAACACATTTACACCGCTTTATACTCCCCGCAGGCAAACGCCTCGGAGCGAGTGAATCGCTCACTGTTGGCTGCTATACGCGCTTATATCGGTCCTGATCAAAGAGATTGGGATAACAAGTTGTCATCCATCAACTGTGCCTTGCGTTCAGCGAAACACGTCTCGATAGGGACATCACCCTATCACGTCGTTTTTGGGCAAAGCATGGTCACCCATGGGAGTACCTATGCCCTCTTACGACGCCTGAACGCCTTGCCTGATGCTACCTTGGAGATCTGTTCTCAGGATAAACTTGCTATTCTGAGAGCAGAGGTTCAAGGGCGAATCCTCCAGGCAAGAGAGACACATGAAAGGGGTTACAACTTGCGATCCCGAGCTCGTGAATTTCAGGTCGGAGATATCGTGTATAAGCGGCTCTTCAACTTAAGCAGTGCAGCAAAACGATATAATGCCAAATTGGATCAGAAGTTCGTGAAGGCGAAGGTCATCGGTCGAGTCGGAACGGTTCAATACGAGCTGGAGGACATGGAGGGTCGTAACCTGGGCATCGCTCACGCGAAGGACCTCAAGGCCTAATGTGGGTTTGGATCTCGGTCTACCTTTCCTTGTAACCGCCAACACCCAGCCGCTATCAGCAGTGAGGCCCTCACTGGTCTTCAGCTTTCTTTCCTCGAGCGGGTCTCGAAAACCCAGCTGCCCTGTAGTGACCGCGGCTGCGCGACGGGAGCGGAATTTCATTCGGCTCTTTCTTAATCAATTTGCTTAAACAATGCATTTAATAGTGTGCAATTGCCTTAAAGTTCGCCGCAGATTGCACATTATTCAATGTATTCAAGCGAATTGATCTTGACAGGAGGGGAATGATTTGCCGCATCCGCAGGCGCATGCGCATGTTGCCGCAACATTGCCTAGCGAGTGAGAAAGGCTATGTAGCGGGAATAGAAGCGGTGCACGAACAAAGGCAGCGAGAATGTTGCTGGGAGAAGGTTTTTGGCGGGAAGGAAAAACGGGGAGTTTGGTTGGAGAGCTGGTGGACAGCGGTTCGGAGAGCTTCTTGGTGGAGGACACAAGAAAGAATCGAGGAGGAGAAAAGAATCGAGGAGGAGAACGGGTTTGAATTTTGAGGAAAGTGAAGACGGAGAAAAAAGAAGAGGATCATTCATCCGAAGGTGTGAAGGTTTTCGCGAGCAAAATAAAAGAATTCGACCAAGAAAACTAACACCACATGGTGCTAACTGAAGTGTATTTTAAACGAAGATTCCGAGAATAAGTTAAAATCGTTTAATCGTTAACAAATGATCAATGTACAGAGTTTTAAAGCAAAAAGGAGAAAAACAATTGAAATAGGCGAAATAGCAACGGAAAGAAATTAATATTTAATTGCTGAAGTTTAGTGTCGAAATTTCCGCGCTGTGTATAAACAAAACAACCTCATAAAAGCATGAGGAACGAAATTATAGAGAAGAAGTGAACTAACGTTAGTTTTTTTTTGTAGGACTATATATTTGTTAGTTATAAATAGTTTGAATTTAAAGAAAAAAGAAATAGGTACCCGAAGGATCGGTCCGAGCTCGGAGTGACATCTGGGTAAGTGGTTTGTTTATTTTCTTTTCTTTTTTTTTTTTTATGATTTTTAGTTTATTTCCATTCGCGTTGGTAAATTTTACATTTTGGTTATTTATTGTTTCTTTTTTTTCTCTTATTTTATTTTCATTTTCTTTTTCTTAAACTTACATTTTAGTTAACTTTATTTTAATTTCTCTTTGGTTGTAATAATTTTTTTTTGTATTATGTTCTGAAGCTTGAAAAAGTACATTAATGTGTGAATAATCAAAGGTGGTTTGAGGACTTCCTCCCCTTAGTTCCTCCTTACTCCCGCGGAATTCTTACATAAGGGATATCCTCTAAAAGAATAACTGGCCGGAGGATGTCGAGGAAGGGTGGGAACCTCACCGGCCGCGCCTCGTTCAAGATCTGAGGCGGAAGGGACGGCAATCGGGAAGGTGATCCGTCGTGGATTTTCCACTACTTGATCGCGGCACTCGGGTCCGGAGACAAACGGCTCCACGCGCGCGGTCGAGCCGTTTTTTTTTTATTATTTTTATTTTCCAATTTAGCTCGCGTTCTGGTTTTATTCGATAGGCCGTCGCGAATTCCTACGTAAAATTCGATTTTAAAATCCGGTGCGGACCCACGCACTGGTAAAGACACGTTGTTTTTAGTAATGAAGCGTGAGGGATCAAAGCGCTCAAAGGACCCCCCCACATTCCCGAGCCTGGCTAGCACAGAGGCGTGCAAGAACGTGTCGACCGAGAGCTTTGATAGAGCTGCAATCTTCGTGGGCGGACCTTCACGGTCAAATTTTGCCAAATTGTTTAGCTTTTTGGGATAGCTCTGCCCTCTAGGTCGTTATCGGCCACTCAAGGGATCGACTTGATCTCCTATCTCCATATTTATCATTACAGATCTTTCGTAGCTTACTTCCCAGGTACATACGAGTATGTAAAATTGTCAACATTTTCAAAATTGTGTTCACCAATAATGATATTCTGCTTGGATGGCGTCCTTTCTCTGGTTTGTATTATAACCCTCATATAGTTTTCATTTGTCCTAAGTTCGATTTTTTTTCGCTGCTATATTAAAACCTATCAACGTGCCTCTTGAAAAAGATCCAAACAAAATGGTATTCACGAATTAGATTTTCAGGGTAAGGTCTGAGTCACTTCTCCAAAAATGTTTGTGAATACTCTGTAGCAAGTGCAAAGTAGCGAGTTTTCATTGGTTTTGGTTTTTAAAAATCACTTTATTGAGAAAAAATAATTAACGACAATACACAGATTGGAAAATGAATAGAAAAACAATCTTATAGACTGTAGAAATATTATGGTCACTATGGGCTCTCAAAATTTTTAAATAATAGTTGGCTAACCATAATTGATATAAGAAGAAAGAAGAAGAAACCAGTAGATCTCCTAATACAATGAATTTTTTATTACGTATCATAGATAAAGGTACTTTCAAGCTAAAGCGAAAACAAATTTAAACTTAAGCTAATACAAAAATTCCTATATTTATTCATGAAGGACATACATACAAAGGATATACTGCGAAATTCCATGTATACAGTGAGGGGGATAAATTCAGGTGAAGGTTAGGGAGACGTTTTTCATACATGCGAAGGGTAAATATTTTTCTTAGTGTAAGGTCTAAGGTTTGTGCAAACTTGAAGACAGATAGGGCTCACTTTTGGAAATTACCCAATTCCCCAAAAAAATCAGTCAAAATGTATCTCATTCAGATATTTGCTCAAATAAACTAAATAATAGTACATTACCAGCCTTTCGAAATTGACTGAAACCCCTACTTAAGTTCATCCTAGGGATACCGAATTTTGCAGTAGCATAGAGGAAAGTATTTTGAATAATATTGGAAGGTTATGTGCAAATCCGGCAATTAGCATCAACGTTATCAATTTCGCACCAATTTACTGTTTCTTATGCCATAGAAATAAGATTCTGACGTCATACGTAATTAACAAGAATAATTGACTTACGAGTTAAATATTGAAGCTTCATATGCATATGAAAAAGCTACATTTCTACACTCATTTTCAAGGTGTTATAGAAGGGGTCTCCTTATATCCAAAAATGGAGTGTGCAATTTTTTCTTTAAAGATAGCCTTATGAAGTGAGAGATCTCGGCTAGAACTTTCGACTACCCTCCATGTCCCGTGGAACTAACTTTAGGAATTACATCACAGGGGAACGTGGTTTCACTTTAGTTAGATCTGGTTTCTTCAATGCGCAATTTTCATAGCCGCGAAGGGTTTTCAATAATGAAGTTTATCGTCATGCTTGCATTTCCCAGACAAAAGTATTTCACCTAAAGTTTTCACTATCTTTCTCCTTTCTCTTGCCTCATCGCAGTTTGAACAATCTAGTAAAATATCCAATTTAAACCTGTACAGTTGCTGGCGATATCCTCCTTGGCCCATGAGAAACTGGGTGAGATTATAATTGACCCCCCCCCCCCCCCCCCCACCCCCTTCCAGTCACGCCTCAATAGCAGGGACCAGCCGTTGCCCAACGACTCCATCGGTGTTGCCATCTACTTTAACAGCCCTTCAGTTGTTTTCATCTCCTAAGATGTCAGTCCCACAGTCCTAAGAGTAAAACTCACCTTTAGGGCTGTCTATGTGTAGACTGCACTTAGTTTATGTGCATTACACAAACTGGGCCTGCAAACAGCAAGATGGAACTCGTCATCTCGTCTATAAGCACCCTGTAAGTATGCCACGGCTCTCCTACATTTCGCATCATTCTTACTAGAACCATAGTCGTAGTGAATGCTTTCTCGCACGTATTCTGTACTTGCTACTTAAAATTGAGCTTTGCATCTATTATCTCTCCCTTGGCTTAGATCCCAATTCTAATGTGGATGTAATTTCTCTTACAGCGCTTGGTGATGAGAGCTACTTTTGTCTTTTCACCCCATAATAGCAGTTCAACTCGGTGTCGTCGTCAGCAGAAACCACGCTTCCTAGATGTATACATAAATTAATCAACGCTTTCGATGTTCTGCCCGCTAATACATAATGATAGTACAAAGACCCGTCAGATTGGGAAACTTGGTTTTATTGGTGTTAAACTTCAGTCCAAATCTGCCTACTACTTTTTCTAAATCCAGAACCATTTGGCTAAGGTTCTTGATCCGGTGAAAGAGCAAGCAGATGTTGTCATGGTACTCGAGGTGTTTAAGGAAAGATGTCATCGTTCCTTGAACTTCTCCACGTCCTCCGTGGCAGCATGAAGAACGTCGCCCGATAGCAAGAAGAAATTAATATCGATGGCAAGATGTAACCCTGATTGACTTCGATTTGGATTTTAAAGTCCTCTGAGATTTTATCTCGATGCACCGCATGAAATTTTGCTCTCTCATCTGTCGCTCTAATGTTAGCTATTAGAATGCTCTGCTTAGAGCACCCCAGATACACTTCCTGCAGCAGACCGGCGGTACCCGCAGGTACAGCGATAAATAGCTGTCTCTGTGGGGAGACTGTGCAGCTCAGTGGCTTTACTCCGTTTGAGTGCATTGATAGCCGAAATGATTTCTCTAGAGGAAGCGGTGAAGTTTCTTTTTTACTTCTTCAGTTCCTTGTCATTGTGGATGAGAAGTCGACCGTTAACGTTCTCAACAGAACCATCGATAGAGTCTTTAAACACTTAGTCACCGTAGTCAGTCAGATCTTATGATTCCCCTTCGGGATGTGGTTGACAATCTGTTAACATCCAAGAAAAGAGTATTTTTAACGACCGCCCAATGCTCATCGATGTTCTCAGGCGGGTTGTTCAGGCAATCTGTCACGCGATGAAAATGATAGCTCTCCCACTGTCGAGTGATAGCTGGATCATACAAGAAGTCGATGTTCAACTTGTGGGTATCATAGATAAAGGTACTTTCAAGCTAAAGCGAAAACAAATTTAAACTTAAGCTAATACAAAAATTCCTATATTTATTCATGAAGGACATACATACAAAGGATATACTGCGAAATTCCATGTATACAGTGAGGGGGATAAATTCAGGTGAAGGTTAGGGAGACGTTTTTCATACATGCGAAGGGTAAATATTTTTCTTAGTGTAAGGTCTAAGGTTTGTGCAAACTTGAAGACAGATAGGGCTCACTTTTGGAAATTACCCAATTCCCCAAAAAAATCAGTCAAAATGTATCTCATTCAGATATTTGCTCAAATAAACTAAATAATAGTACATTACCAGCCTTTCGAAATTGACTGAAACCCCTACTTAAGTTCATCCTAGGGATACCGAATTTTGCAGTAGCATAGAGGAAAGTATTTTGAATAATATTGGAAGGTTATGTGCAAATCCGGCAATTAGCATCAACGTTATCAATTTCGCACCAATTTACTGTTTCTTATGCCATAGAAATAAGATTCTGACGTCATACGTAATTAACAAGAATAATTGACTTACGAGTTAAATATTGAAGCTTCATATGCATATGAAAAAGCTACATTTCTACACTCATTTTCAAGGTGTTATAGAAGGGGTCTCCTTATATCCAAAAATGGAGTGTGCAATTTTTTCTTTAAAGATAGCCTTATGAAGTGAGAGATCTCGGCTAGAACTTTCGACTACCCTCCATGTCCCGTGGAACTAACTTTAGGAATTACATCACAGGGGAACGTGGTTTCACTTTAGTTAGATCTGGTTTCTTCAATGCGCAATTTTCATAGCCGCGAAGGGTTTTCAATAATGAAGTTTATCGTCATGCTTGCATTTCCCAGACAAAAGTATTTCACCTAAAGTTTTCACTATCTTTCTCCTTTCTCTTGCCTCATCGCAGTTTGAACAATCTAGTAAAATATCCAATTTAAACCTGTACAGTTGCTGGCGATATCCTCCTTGGCCCATGAGAAACTGGGTGAGATTATAATTGACCCCCCCCCCCCCCCCCCCCACCCCCTTCCAGTCACGCCTCAATAGCAGGGACCAGCCGTTGCCCAACGACTCCATCGGTGTTGCCATCTACTTTAACAGCCCTTCAGTTGTTTTCATCTCCTAAGATGTCAGTCCCACAGTCCTAAGAGTAAAACTCACCTTTAGGGCTGTCTATGTGTAGACTGCACTTAGTTTATGTGCATTACACAAACTGGGCCTGCAAACAGCAAGATGGAACTCGTCATCTCGTCTATAAGCACCCTGTAAGTATGCCACGGCTCTCCTACATTTCGCATCATTCTTACTAGAACCATAGTCGTAGTGAATGCTTTCTCGCACGTATTCTGTACTTGCTACTTAAAATTGAGCTTTGCATCTATTATCTCTCCCTTGGCTTAGATCCCAATTCTAATGTGGATGTAATTTCTCTTACAGCGCTTGGTGATGAGAGCTACTTTTGTCTTTTCACCCCATAATAGCAGTTCAACTCGGTGTCGTCGTCAGCAGAAACCACGCTTCCTAGATGTATACATAAATTAATCAACGCTTTCGATGTTCTGCCCGCTAATACATAATGATAGTACAAAGACCCGTCAGATTGGGAAACTTGGTTTTATTGGTGTTAAACTTCAGTCCAAATCTGCCTACTACTTTTTCTAAATCCAGAACCATTTGGCTAAGGTTCTTGATCCGGTGAAAGAGCAAGCAGATGTTGTCATGGTACTCGAGGTGTTTAAGGAAAGATGTCATCGTTCCTTGAACTTCTCCACGTCCTCCGTGGCAGCATGAAGAACGTCGCCCGATAGCAAGAAGAAATTAATATCGATGGCAAGATGTAACCCTGATTGACTTCGATTTGGATTTTAAAGTCCTCTGAGATTTTATCTCGATGCACCGCATGAAATTTTGCTCTCTCATCTGTCGCTCTAATGTTAGCTATTAGAATGCTCTGCTTAGAGCACCCCAGATACACTTCCTGCAGCAGACCGGCGGTACCCGCAGGTACAGCGATAAATAGCTGTCTCTGTGGGGAGACTGTGCAGCTCAGTGGCTTTACTCCGTTTGAGTGCATTGATAGCCGAAATGATTTCTCTAGAGGAAGCGGTGAAGTTTCTTTTTTACTTCTTCAGTTCCTTGTCATTGTGGATGAGAAGTCGACCGTTAACGTTCTCAACAGAACCATCGATAGAGTCTTTAAACACTTAGTCACCGTAGTCAGTCAGATCTTATGATTCCCCTTCGGGATGTGGTTGACAATCTGTTAACATCCAAGAAAAGAGTATTTTTAACGACCGCCCAATGCTCATCGATGTTCTCAGGCGGGTTGTTCAGGCAATCTGTCACGCGATGAAAATGATAGCTCTCCCACTGTCGAGTGATAGCTGGATCATACAAGAAGTCGATGTTCAACTTGTGGGGTCCCAGTTTTCCAAACCCGAGGGTAAGCTACTATCAGATGGTGATTGCTTTCGAGGCTGTTGAAATCTGCAAACTTACCACCATTACCATTATGGTCTCCAAGACCATGTTTCCTCAAGTGTTTTTCCAAGTAGGGTGTTGTCAAATTCTACCTTGGCATTCGGACCACTCATTACGATCACAATGTCACCTTTAGTAAGCCTACTCTGAACTGCGTGTAGTCGCTCGTAGAAAGGGTCTTTCTTCATTATATCGGAAGTCTCCGTTGGTACATAGCGCTGTACTATTGTGATGCTCTTTAACCTGGACCGGAATCTTGCAGCCAAAATCCTGTGAGAAAGCGGCACCCAGGTCGAAAAACAGGGGCTTGTGCTTAGAAACAACTCGACACCGCAGTTTGCTAGGACTTAGTTTTCTAGAGTACAAAGCATGGTGTCGCAAGAAGGAGAGGAGTACTTTCTAGAATCCCATCATCTTAATTCGCTTAGGCTTAGAATGTCCAGCTTATATCGTTGGAATTTTCACTCGAGTTGAAGATGTGAGCATTCTGGGGACCTTCGCTACCATTGTCGAAGAGAATGAGCACATTCCGGTAGCCAGAGCTCGTAGCCGTGAGGTCATCCCAGACTCCCCCTATCCCAGACATTGTTGACGTTTCGGTAGCAGTAGAGTTTCTAAATTTGTAAGTAAATTTTTATCCCTTTAGTCGCCTCTTACAATCTGCAGGGAAGACTGTGTTCTTAACTCCATCATCGGTCTGATATCAGAACCTCTGCCGTTGCAGTAGCGAATTGTCATGTTGAGTTCGACTCTTTGCAGCGTTACGACTTAAAATGTATCCTCATCCTCAAAACTTATCCAATCGAAAAATCTGAAAAAAAAATCACAAAGATGCATCTTCATAAAATCTAGGTGTCAAAATAGACCCCATATTGAATCTCGCAAATAAAGTTAATAATGGTGCACAGTGGAACCCCCATAATTCATACATTGACTCTGGACCAGTTACCCCCTTCCATAGTGAGTTTTAGTCCTGGAAATATTCGTATTTGATAAATAATTTTTTTTTCCCTTTTTTAAGAAAATTTAGTTCTTTTTGGTTTTTCTTCCATGACTTGTTATTTATTCATATACCCTACGCTTCATACATAAATATGTACGCACAAGTACCAATGCTGGAATTCCATGATTCGTGGTTAATTTCGGATAAATTCATCGCAGACTATTTCTGACAATAGAATTAAGGTTCATTTACCGATTATCTGTTCATTTAACTCCAATTGAAAACTTCAATCATTAAAATCGAGTACTTAATTGAGAATTAAACGGCGTGTTCTCAGGAGTAATTGCAGGAAAGATTAAATGTGTCTGGAACAAGCGAATTATGAAAATTATAGGTGTGTTTTGGAACCCTCTATTAGGGGCTATCATTCTGGTTAGTAATACTTTCTGGATTGTTTTCAATGGAATTTCCGAAAAAGATTACAGCCCCGTCTGTTGACTGCTGACCGCACGGTCACATCTCACCTTGAATCGTTTACTGCATGTGTCGATTTGTTGTTCACAAGTGACTAACAATTTGTCGTCCAATGTTTGTTCTTGATACGACGTCCAAAGCATCCATTGTCAATGGGAAAACTCATACGCATTCAGACGTGTGGAGTCTGAACGAAATGAGTGTCAATTTGAGCGTTCGCTAATTTGAGTACTTCCATTTATTACAATGGGGCTAATTGTTGGTTTAATGTTTCCTAACAATAAAGAAAAACATCTCATACCCCTCGAGGCGAACGGATAAAATCCATTATAGCATCGCAACCTGATAGTGTCTGTTGACGATTTTTCGAGAATATCACAATGACCTGGACGTGATCGGATTTTCAAATGAACTTGTTGGGGACAGTTAGGATACATTATTCTCGTACGATATTCCTACAATGAGCATTGAATGCGGCTGGTACTTGGATTTGCAATTAGCGGTGATGCCAAACAACCAAACGTGGAGCGTATGTGGAAATTGTGAGTACTTTATGAAGGTTATAGTTGAGTGAAACTCCAGGTATGCATTCGAAAATATTGTATAATTCAACACAAGGGCGCATAGATATCTTTGAGTTTCCCAAAATGAATGGTTTCCTACAATCCTATCTGATAGCTTCAATACTGTTCTATTGAACTTGAACATATCTTAAAGTACTTTACGTGTTGATTCGAATCCAAAAGATTATGCGTTGTGAGCCTTAACTACTCACGTAAATCTTAAAATTATAGACACTTACTGCGCGCATAATAATTGCATTTGTGAAATAACTTTCCAAATACGCTACCGAGCTAAGCCGAAAAGGAGTAAGGAAGATACTAGAATAGGCATGAATGACAAATCCTAGGTAAATCTCGGTTTTATAACTATGAAAGGATTTGTGTATTTCTTATATAATATACGAAACTTTGAATGCATTTAGTGAACCCTAAAAATTTAATCTCTAGATAGTGTTGGAACTTGTCTTGGGTTCTTTTTAGTTCCGCGTCAAAGGTATTTTTCTCCGACTGCAATCTCCTCTGCAGGGGCGTGAGTATTAATGATGGTTATTTTGACATTTGGCTCGCAAGCGTAGAGTGCATAACAATTTGTTTATGTTTTCAAAGTCGATAAGAGCAGGTTTCATTGTTTGGCTGAATAGGAAGTATGGTTCGAGCACATGGCGTACAGTGGATCTTCTCCATTAAACCGGTCCCTGTCCAGCGCATTTCTTACAATGCAGTTTTCGGTCTGTGCAGGGAGTGCAAATCGTTTGTTCTTTTTGTTGGGTCCGTTGTTTGTAATAATGATTCGTAATAATGATATTCCTCCTCCCCCTACCTGGAGACCATTTATAGCATAGCTTATCCAGTTTTTAGCCGCGGGAGACTCACCTTGGTCCTTCTCCTTGTGTAGTTTCTGGTCACGAAAAATTCCTAGCTACAGTGAAGCCTGGTTAAATGCAATCAATTGTGCGTTTAGCTCGAACTCAGATAAATGCGGTATTGTGCTATCAACCGTTTTTTAAGGTTTTGTTTGCAAAACAAAATCGGTTCAATGTCTCTCTGTGTGTTTCGTTGCTGGCGTTCTGCTCACTAAAACCACCTCCTTCTCATTCCTCTCGTCCCATGGAATTCCCTATAAAGTATTACGTTGTGGGGTTGAATCGACTTTTAACAGCGGCTCATTTTGGTTCTCTCCCGTTATTTTTTTCGTCGTAGATTTTCTTACCTAAGCTGTTGGTTAATAGCTTGCAGTTCCTTTACAACCTGGTTCCAAGCATCCATTGACTCCAGCATGAACGTTACAGTATTTTCGGATATTAAACGCCTGTCTGCGACCGCTTTCATTCTTGTTCGGTGTGCGGTAAACCTGAGACAATATGACATGCTCCACATGCTAAGCCACGTTACCACTTCTTGGGCAGCATGGTGACTCGTCGTGACAAAATCTTATACCGAAGTACGATAATGTCCATGTCCACCTAATAATTGCATTAACTCGTAGCTTATTTCCTCTGGGCTTCGTTCAAACCATCTCCGAATATCCGGAATGATGCGGTATGTCCAACGACTAGTTTGTGATTCCTCCCATCTTTTCGATAGATTCCCACCGTGCCAGCTGCCGTCGAAATAGGCTAGACTCCTCAACTGCATATGTTTTTTCATAGAGTCGCCGACCTTATTTGCCAAGATGTCCATGGGGAACATCCCCTAGTACAGATGCTGCTTCTACTGATGTTGTCCGATACGCCTTGCATAACCGGACTGCTCTTGGCCGATATGGCAGTCCCAATTTTCGGCAATTTACTTTGCTATCCAGAACAGTTGCCCAAATTAGAACTGCGTAGAGTAGCGCGGAACTGACTACTCTAGAAAGCAGAAGACGACGATTTTGTCTTGGCCCACCAATGTTCGGTGGTATCCTCGAGATCGTTCCAGCGATGGAAGATGCTTTAGTTGTGGCGCATTCAATGTGTATTTTGAAGTTGAGCCTTCCCTGAATCATTACTTCCAAGTATTTGAGCGATGGTTGGGAGTGAGTTATAGGTTCACCAACTTTGATTTTCACGGTTGTACTCTTTCTTCTCTTACTGATGAGAGCTGCTTCTGTTTTATGTTCAGAAAGTGAAAGGCTAGAATTTCTCAACCAGGAATTGATTTCCCATGTTATGTTATGTTATTCCGAAATTATCGGCGAACCCAATGGTAGTAGCTTGTCGAGTGCCTCGAGGATTTTTTTCTATTTTGTAGTATTGAACGCAATTTTAAATGGAAAGTTATTACTGTACAGCATTTTCTTTCTTGTATTGTAGCCTGAGCCAACCCAGTCACCGTGCTGATTGCGTCGACAGTTGATTTCACCTTACGAAATCAAAATTGTTTGTCGGAAAGGCCTCCTTCCTTTTCCGCTCAAATAGTTTGCCAATGGAATTGACCAGACATATCGGTCTATATGAGGAGGGTTTACCCAATGGTTCATCTACCTTTGGAATGAGTATGAACTTTTGTAGGTTCCATTGCTTGGGGAATTCTCCTTCACTAAGGCATGCCGTGAAAATGTCCCTGGCACTGTCATTGCGCTTACCCTGGAGTCTTCTTTTCAGTGAATCTTTTTGCTCCGTCCAGAACCTCCTCATTTAGCACTACCGGAACATCGTCGGGATTTAAATGTACTGCAGGAGGACTTGTATAGTTCACATCTGCTGGGAACAGAGTGCTCACTATATTCTGCAACAAATCTGGATAAGTAATCGGAAGGGAGCGCTTGCTTTTTAGTGATGATATTACCGACCTGTATGCGCCAACCCATGGGTCAGAGTCAGCTTCGGTACACATCCGCTTGAATTTTTCGGATTTGCTCTTCGTGATAGCTACTTGTAATTTTTTCCTTGCATTTTTATATTGCACGTGTAGCTCCTCGAACTCAGGTCGGTTTCTTCCGCGCTGGGAGCGTCTCCTAGCTATGAGGTATTTTTTCCGGCATTTCTCAATTTCTCACAGTGAAGCTGCATTGAGGGCGTTGAGCATTCCTTTGATCACTTCAAAAATCGCTCAGGAATGTAGAAATCAATTAAACTCTGTTTCTAGATTCAATATAGTGAAACTACTCTGGGTACCTGGTCATTGTGGTGTAGAGGGAAATACAATCTCGGATGCTTTAGCAAAAGAGGGTTCAATTTCCCCCATGCCTGGACCGGAACCAGCAGTTGGGATGGGAAACAAGCTTCACATAATGACAGGTAGCTGAGCTTTAATGCTGCTAAACACACCAAATTCTTCCTGTCAGAATCAAACAAACATATGGAAAGTTATCCCGTCGAAAAGCAGGAAGACTTGCAGAAGTATTGTGAGCATTCTGACAGACCATAATTCACTAGCTGGGCGTATGTTCAGAATAGGAATTTTCCAAGATGATACGTGCCCATCCTGTAGCGGAGGAAGCCGAATCCTCGGAACATTTTCTATGTTAGTGTCCCGCCTATGGACCGATCAGACATCAGATTTTTTGTGCTGATGTGCTACAACTGCAGCGGCATCACATGCACTAATGAAATCCTGGGATACATAAACGAAACCGGGATATTAGTCGAGGGAATCCAGTCTGGGTGCTCAGAGGCTTTGCAAGTCATTACGAGTCTTTTGGGATTACAGACTTAATACACTTCACCGAAGGTTTCCTCTTGGAAGTCGAATGGATCGAATTCAGAGGCGTTTTGGGAACGTGAATATGGAATTGGCCCGACCTTTCGCCATGTAACGACTACATTTTAGTCTGTTTCGATAGTCAGACAGGGTTTTCAACATTAAGTACTAAAACAATATCAAGCCTGCAGGTATGGAGTTGGCACCCGTTGTTGCTAAAACTGACTGACTGAGCGAAATTGATGTTAACTGATATAGATGCCAGTGTCGGTAAGTAAATATCTTTGTGAAACCGATGAAAACCGGTGGCTCCAGAGCGGCGTGGCTTGGACAATAGGTGGCCAATATGAGGGAGAGGGATGACGATCCTGCATTTCATACGCTGCTCCCCGGCCTTCTCAGGACTTAGATGAAAATATCTTGGAAAGATTTTCCTTTCCACAGATAGTCAGAGACCTGAGCAGGTCGCAGGCGGAAAACCGTTGTATAGACCTTTTTACGGCGGAGTGTAATGGGCTTAATAAAGGGACTAAGTGCTTAGAGCTCCAGTCTCGCACTTACTCCCACCAACCTATTTCAAAGATCCATGCTGTACTTATTAGGGGAAAGTTCAAAGCACATTGTCCACTATTATGATAAGAAAGGAAGATCGGTATAAATGAAGTATAAAATTAGTAAAGTCGAGTAGCTTCGAAACAATAGGCCAATATTATACAAGGTTATGTTGCTTTTTTACTTCGAGGTAGATACAGTGCGTGTTCAATCAGCCATTAGGGGTATCTCAGGGATTTAGTAGCAAGAGGAAGGGAATAAAATTATTCTGGTGCCTTTTGTGATTGACGTTTCAAAGAACGTCCAAAGGCTGAAATGTACAGCAGTGTAGTTTATTCTGTTGCATTCTACAGTTTCGAGTGCTGATTGGTTACTAAGATAATGAATGCCCGCGGTAATTAAGACGAAAAGATAATGTTGGATCAATGGCTTAACACGTTGTGATCACGTCCAAAATGAGGACATTCATGATCGATATGGGGTTGCAACCATCGTAGAAAATTGTTACAGTCACCTGACGCTCGTCGACGAGAACCCACTAAGTTTGGTCTGAATATTGAAGTCAAATAGAAACGATCAAAATCTAGAGCGATAAAATAAAGTCTCGATACAGTAAATGGAGATTTGAGAGCTCATTCACTTCACCTGAACCAAGTCTATACCAGAGGAAAGTGGCGAATTCGATCTTGATGATCCAACCTTGCTACCGTGTGGGATGAAGGCTAAAAAAAGAAGATGTGAGGTTTTCTCACTTGTTAACGAAATAATATTCATGATTCTTATTGAAGCTTATGCTGAGAGGATAGGAGATGTGATGTTTGATCTTTAGTAGACAAAGTTAAGAATACTTTGTTTGAGGATTGAGGGATCTTAAGTCCGCATCCACTTGATGTCGGATCGGACCAAATGGGGAGCAACTTATTCCTCCTTTTTCGGTCCAAGTATTATATTTTTGGAAGTATTTTGCTCGTTTGGGCTTAGCAACCCAAGCTTCAAAAATAAAAAGCGATGCGGGCAAAGGTGAGGCAGCGTCTGAGGAGTTGCCTCAGGCATCAAATCATCGACGATGAACTCAACAAAATCGCAATATAGTTTTGACAAGTTGGCAATAGCGAATGAGGAAGATGTGAATATGAGACCACTATGAGACCAATTTTTAGAAAACAGGTTTCTTATGCTCCTGACGTATTTCAGGCATTAATTATCCACATGGCCCGTGAGAACAGAATTTATAAAGGTGTTGGCAGATTTATTAATGGAATACTTGGATTGGTTTTGACTTTGAAATTTAAAGCAACTTGTCTTCAAACCAGAATTTTGATAAAAAGTAGTGAGTTTTATAACTAAAAACGTTTTAATAACGTTGCAAACAAAGCATTCATTAAAAATTCATCACAGAAAATATAGTGTATTCCAACTTTTCAACCCCGAGGTATCACCCCCTTGTTATCAAAATTTGGAATGATGCAATTAAAGATCTATAACGATGTATTGTATAGTTTATTATTTATAGGTACTTTTCAACCATTAACTACTAGAAGTTGCAAAATTGTTGACAAAGTATTATTTTTGTGATAAACTTATGAAGCATTTGATTTGTTTGTAATAGTGATATTTTTACTAAAAGTTATAATAAATCTTATTTGCGGGTTTACAATTTAAGATATGTTGCATTATAAAGTATGGAAAAATACAGATAAAAGTTAGATGATACATTTTTTAATTTTCACGAGACAAACTGTCATCGCTGTTCGCTCCGCCTCGTCTTTCTCTATAATTATAGCATTATTTTTAGTGCTGTCTCCGGAACATGTGTTGCACAGTATTGCAAAACAAGCTAATGTGTCGCCAACGACACATCCGTAAATTGCCTTTTCATCCTCCCTTACATAAGAATTTACACGCCCGCTGTACGGTTTCCCAAAATTGATTAAGACCTGTTGGATTAACATTAGCAACTATTTCCTTCACGTCGCACTACAAGATTAAGATCTGGAGACTGTGCACATCATTCTATGACCACAACCTCTTTGTGTTATTCCCTTTACATACAGTAAGTGGCGCCATTCGTATTAGGTTTAATTGAGGCCATGTGTGAAATCAAATGAAAGGGCTCAATTAGTATTTTTTGAAATTGGTGACACGTTGGATATCGTTTGGTACATAGGAGAGTGAAGGCTCAAAATATGACCCCCAAAAAAGTGGAACAGGTCCCGTTCTCAGAACCTATCCAACCGAAAGATCTGAAAACAATCACAGTGGTGTATCTAAACGAAATCTAGGTCTCAAAATATATCCCGTTCCGAAATCTGGACCAATAAAGTTAATAATAGTATTTTAGCATATTTTATAAATTTAGCCGGAAACCCCTCTTAAGTGAATGTTATAACCACAAAATTTGACACTTCCATAAGGGATAGCATAAGGCATAACTTTGCGAAGTTTGAAGGAAATCCATCTATTATTAACAAAGCTATATAAGGTGAAACTTTTACATTTTGCGTGAATTTGGTGCATTTTAAAACGTGTATGACGTCATCATAACATATCAATTCGCCAATACCACAACAAAGGGAGCTCACATGAATGGGAGGTCGAAGTGAAACATTTCGTTTTAGTTTTCTAATCATTTATATATCAATCACTTGAGTATATATTTATATGAATATGTAAATGTAATTCGGATAAATACATTTGCACAATGAACAAGGGTATTGAATATACGTACTTTATATGTATGTATGCATATTTTATGTATTCTAGCCAATAGGCAATCTTTGTTTGTTAAGGGTGTCTGTAATATGTACGTATCTCTTTTAGTTTGGAAAAGATATGAAGGAATATTTTGGGTTTTTAGCCATATACGAATGGAAAAATGTGTGTAGAAAGTTCCTCACATAAGATGAACACAAAACCTTTGTACCCGAAGCACCAGCTTCCGGTATTCCGACTTCTTTTTGACCACTGCTCGATCACCTTCCTTGTATGCATTTGGTCATTACTGTGTTGGAAGGCAGCATTTCTTTGCGGTCATTTGGTAGCATGATATCCTCCATAATTTGAACATACCAATTATAATCCATGGTTTTCTTTATCCAGTACATCGGTTAAACAGCATAAAATGAAAAACATGATTAAATTATAATAGTGGATTGCGCATGTTTAATAGTTTTTGTTGCGTAGTTTGGCTGGAGTTAGTTGGTCTTTTGACGTATAGCTGAGATCCTTTTACACCATGCAGCATGAATCTAAATTCATCTGTCCATAAACTACATTTCAATTCTCGAAAGACCAACTCAAGTGTTCTTTCGCGAACTTTAGTGTTGGGCCCATATGTCTTTTTGTTAGTAATGGGCCCTCTTCTTGGAATAAATCTCCCGCAAATGCTTGCAAATATTTTCAACGCTTACGTCGTTTCAGTTTCCTTTTTAATTTAGTGGCAGCTGTGAAGGATTCTTCTTCGAGTATCTGAGTACACTCAATAAATGTAGTTTTAAGGTTTCGTTGCACCCTTCGTTGGTGTATAGATGGTAGATATGAAATTTACTTCTAAATGCAACAATCGTGAAATTGGAAAATTTTACATTTTGACAACCAAAATTGATGACTTTCGTGTGTTAGTTTCTGCTGTCTGTTAAGATTTACTTTTATTTATTGGTCATGAAAAACTGAAACGAATTCTGAAAAATGGAATTTGTGCTAGAATGCTACCTGAAGTCGCCAAAAAGAATAAACTCAAGCTTATAAATAAATATTTCAAAATATCGTTTCAATTGTTGTTGTGACCCATTTTCACCGTAGCTCTGGTCCCATTCAAGTTTACTTTATTTACTTCGAGAATACTTTTGGTAAGGTCTGCAGCAAGTACGTCTCGAGTTTAGATTTGTAAAGTTACCCAAATTGCCTTTGGTTGCTCTTTATTATTTAGAACTATTGACTTTAGGCGGACCACTTTGAAAAGAAAAGGAGAGCTCCACCATACTATTAACATAGTACCTATGCTGGTCCCAAGCCCCGGTAAAAGAGGACGGTTTGATGCAATGTACTTTGTACTATCCTCAGTAAAACAAAAATAAAATGCTGAGATCAGGGAAAGTGGTAAATAAAGTATAGTTGGAGTTATTCCACTATGCTAAATCCTACCTTTCTCTTGGTGCCAGGTCCCACGACAGGCTGACCGAGAAAATCCATCCAATTTTGTTTGAAACAAAAGTATCAAATCGAGTAATAAGCCTCGGAAAAATGCTAGGGCATCCAATTCAGTCGACGCGGCGGGATGGGCCCCAGTTCTGTCAAGAAATGGGCAAGGGTTCTTGACGCATGGATGGCGTCAGGGCGTAAGTAAGTTAGTCCTTACAAAACAAATACGTGTCTGCACGCTGAAAAGACCGAGGAACTCGCAAAAGCCCTTCGGAAAAGCGCATTGATATCTGCAAGAAACTCGATGCTCTGGTGCCAAAAGCTGCGGCATAGAATGCGAACGCGGGAAAAGTCGCTATAAACTTCTCTATTTTGGTAGCCCATATACTGAAAACGTTGGCGACGTTGCCATCTCACAGGGCAGGTGTCATCGGGTAAAAGGGTTTAGAGCGCGCAATCAGGGTGGCGAGGGTATAGTGGATTTTGCGGACACCTATGACCTTGCATTTATGAATACATGGTTCATCAAACGGTTGTCTCATCTTCCTGTATTTTATAGTGGGAACAGTAAAAAGCAAATCAACCATATCCTCATAAGACGCCGACATTTTACCACCGTCACTGATTGCAAAACCGTTCCCTATGAGAACATCAGTCATTGATTGCCATCCTGCGAATTAAGCCTCCGCTAAAACAGCGTGAGGAACGCACTGCCTCCGCGCATTAAATGGTGACGGTTTGGTGAGATGAAAAAAGAAGTGCTAACATTTACGCGATTACCAACCATTATGAATGATGAATGATGCCAAGAGCCGAAACAAACACACACAAGATATCGAACACTTCTGTTGCGTTAATGACAAGAACGGTACTTTGCTTACCAACCGTCGAGCCGCAACGGATAGATGCCGAGAATATTTCAAATTTGCTTATCCTCCACTTCCACAACATTTGAACCAGTTCCACCTGTCAGCGCAATTCGTCCCCACGTACTCGAGGAGGGCGATCAGACCCAAGTCTGCGAGGGACTCATCTGAAGTGGGTCTGGCCACGAAGCCTCACTGGCGGTTATCTGGTACCATGGGAACCGGGACGGCCCTTTGAGAGCATATGCTCCAGGAGAATTCCTGGAGGATGTGCTCACGGCCCGGTTATTTGCAGTTGGCCCCTTGTGGGAATTAGGAGGGGGGGGGGGGGGAATTGCGCTGTATAACTCGGGTGCCATGCCCCTTAGTTACGGCAGAGCTGTTAGATAGGCCTTGCATCCACTGGTATAAATGCTGAGCCTGCACTCAGTATAAAGCAGTACCGCTGCGCTAGTCATGGCGGGGCTCTGATTGTGGTCTCCACATCAATCAAGGTTATTGACTGGCGAGAAAGTACCGAAGTTCCAATATGGAAAAAGAAAAGTAGTCCAGCATTCGATGCGAGTCCGATGCGGTTACTTTCCCATACCATGAAGATTTTTGAACGCATCGACCTCTTCACATTGCACTTCTGGATCTGGAGAAAACATTTGGAACTCATCTGGTATGTTTTACGACAACACTTAGTGCCGGAAAAACTCGTGCGCTCGCTTCGTGTCTCTGTTGGTGTTCATCAAGGAAGTTCCCTCTTACCGCTCCTCTTTGTTCTTGTTATGAACACCGTCACACGGGACATCCAACGCCCAGCGCCCTATACACTGCTTAATATAGATGATATTTTGGTTGGGTCTAATAGCAAAAATGATCTCGAGCAACTTATCCAAAAATGGAATGATCGCCTCATGCAACACGGTCTCAGATTGAATCTAAATAAAACTGGGTTTTTGACGATCGATCCCCATGAAGCAGGAACAATCACTGTCAGCGGCAGTGACCTGACCAGAACTAAGCGATTTAAATATCTCGGATCAATGCTATCAGCCAATGGAGAACTGCGTTATGAAAGTGTTTCATGCACTAACCCAACCTGGATGAAGTGGCGTTTCACAACTGGTGTTCTTTGTGATCGACATATCAATGAACGTCTTGAATCTAAAATTTACCGCAATGTCGTTCGTCCTGTCTTTCTCTACGGTTCTCAGTGTTGGGCGACTATAAAAGCAACAATGCATAGCATCTTGCGGTAATGGAGAAGAAGTGCGTTGGACTAGTGGCGTCACACGTTTTGATCACATCCGAAATGAGTATATCCGCGGTCGATATGGGGTTGCACCGATCGTGCAGAGGCGTCTTCGACGGTATGGTCACGTAATTCGCGCTAACGAGAATTAACTTACCAAGTTTGATGATAAGCGACCAAAAGACCGGCCGAAACAACGGTGGCTTGATACGCCGATGGGGATTTAAAAGTCTCGCGATTGCAACAGATCAGGCACTTTAAAGAAAAGGAGGTTTAAAGATAAAAGGCGAAAATGCAGCTGTCTTCATTCACTCCGTTTTCCCCCTTCTCGACGGTGATATTATAAACGATGATTAAAATATAATATATCGTCCTATCTTCAACTTATCGAGAAATAATTAGGTTGTTGGGCTGAGATTATTAGGACCTAATGATTCGGTTGTAACTCAAAAGCAAGCTAGAAGAAAGGACGACAGCCTAATAAAATTATTTAAAAAAATCGTGCACACTTTTCAAATTTTCTGAATCTGCACGCAAACGCTACAGCGAGTTGGTTAAATTAGTTGACCCTCGACCTTTGGGTCTCGTTGTCCCGGGGTCGAATCTGCATTCGTTTTTGTATTTACCTCATGCATCACTTGTAAAAATTACTAATTGGGAAAAAATTACTAATCTTGTAGACTCTTACGCTACTAAGTACATCCACCGAGAGATTGTTTATAAACTCTCCTATATTTGACGTATGTATCCTCTGAGAAGAATACGACTACAGCCAACAGAGACTGAACTTTTCGAAAGACTCTTCAACGGAAAGATAGTTTGAGTGAACAAAATATATTCAAATGAAAAGTTCTGAAAAGAAAGAGGATTAAGGAAAAGCGGGACAACTTATTCCCTTCATCGATGCTGGGAATGAATTGGAATTTTCGCTTTTATTTGAACCTTGAATAACATTTTAAACCATACAACCGGAAAACTGGATTAGTATTTTGGCAGTATTTTGAAGTGAGCTAGATATATTGAAATAATGACATTACGTCCTGCTTAAAGAACGCCGGCATCTCACAGAACATAAGACGGAAGTAGTACTTATCACAAATCGAAGAAAATACACGTCTATGAATATTAAAATGGGAACAAAAAGCAATACATTTCCAGCTTGCTCTCATGTATTTAGCTGTAATGGTCGACCAGAGGCTAAACTTCAGTATTAATTCTGATCCAGCCCCGGGGCGTAATTCCATATGGGAATCACTCTGGGAGATTGGAACGATAAGGGAGTGGTTTTAGTGGATAAAATTCCCACATAACCGTCTGGTAAGAGCCAACGGTAGTTTGTGACGCTTTCCACCCATCACCCAAAGAAAAAGACAGACAGACAGATGGACAGGTAGACGAACAGACCAATATCGCCCTAATATGGGTTTTAATTTGGAGCAGCATACTAGAAAGTTTGATGGAAATCCTACCATTATTAACAAAGTTACAGTAAGTCCAAGTTGCCTCTTTTTTCAACTTATTAGGCCCTAAGAGATACAATTTCAGTACCACATCGAATTGAATATCAGGTATATTCAACGTATATACACTAGATGTAGATAGAACCATCATGTACCCAAACATTCTTATATAAAAAATCACCAAAACCTTTCATACTCGGAACGCCGAGCTTGTTTTATATGAGCTTCTGAACCCTTGCTAAATAATGTTCAGATCTTAATGTAAAGCCAGATATTATGGAAGTGGACTATTAGCAATACAGTAATTTTAAGAACAAGGTAGTTGTTCAAATAGTTTTCGAAAAATGTACACAATCGGGTTTTAGCTATGTATGTACAGTACAGAACCGCTTTGGGAGCCCAGCCTAAATTAATAGGAACTTACTCAACTTTATCCCAGAATTAGAAAATGTTATGATAATGTGAGCCCTTATATAATACTATTTTGCGAAATTTGTTGAAAATACGACTATTATTTACAAAGTTGTATATTGTTATCTGCAACCTGTTACCTCTAAATATGGCATAGTGGTCAGTCTCGCCTCCACGTCACCGTTGACGCTATGACAAAATGTGTCTCAGCTGCTCCCAGCACTTCCCGAGAAGTTTGCACTATTCGTCCACCGTTCTGCGCATTCCGATAGTAAATTGAATGGAGTGGGCAATTGAGTTATCATCATCATCATCATAATAAACGGCGCAACAACCGTTATCCGGTCTTGGCTTGCCTTAATAAGGAACTCCAGACATCCCGGTTTTGCGCCGAGGTCCACCAATTCGACATCCGTAAAAGCTGTCTAGCATCCTGACCTACGTCATCGCTCCATCTCAGGCAGGGCCTACTTCGCCTTCTTTTTCTACCATAGATATTGCCCTTATAGACTTTCCGGGCTGGATCATCCTCATCCATACGGATTAAGTGACCTGCCCACCACAAACTATTCAGCCGACAGATTTCATCGTTATGTAGGCTACGGAATCAGCCGAAAATTCTTTAGGGGATTCTTCTGTCGAACTCAGCCAAGAGTTCGCAATTTTTCCTGCTAATAGTCTAGACTTAGAGCCTATGCTTTTGCTTCCCTGTTCTTCAAATACAGGGCCATTTGCCCAAGGCCTCCACCACAGGGCAAATATATAGATGGAGGTGTTTGAAAGAAGTTATCTGTTCATCGAATCCTTCCAAGTCTTTTGGACAAGATAAAGAAAAAATAATACCAATGGGAGACTGCCGTCCTGATGGACTCTACTTGCACTTCAAATTCCTTGGAGATTTTACCTCGATAATCTGCGTCATGTGCATTATTTTTTGCTCTTATAATAACTATAGCTTCCCCGGAAGGCTCCTTTTGCATACAGTGTTTCAGATACATATCGTGTTTACGTTGCCGAAAGCGGTCTCGAAATTGATAAAGAGCAGGTTAAGTAGAGATCTGAAGTCCACACATTGCTCCAAAATGCGCTGCAAGTTGTTGATGGGCTGGAGGATCCAGAACGAAAAAGGGAAACTGTTCTCCGTCGATCAAACTTTTGAGGTGTTCTTTGTTGCGTTCCAGGATAATATTAACAATTATTTTCGCGATGGCAGATAGCACGTAGTGCTCACGTGAATTCGATTAGCAATGCAATATGGGAATATTTAGATCAGTAGAAAACATGTGCAATTTTGGTTCTTTTACCAAACTATTTTCCTTTTCTATTGTTTTCAAACTTTTCTAAATTATTATTATCCCGAGTTATCACTATCTCGGCAGATGCCGGATTTTACCTAATACTAGCACTAAGTGCCAAGCATTTAGGCTCGGACGATCCTACCTACTTAAAAACTAAAGGGGCGCTGGTGGTGGTGGTACTCCCCGCAACATCGAGCACGTATCCAGAATGGTGTACTTCTGCATGGTTTGAACCAGACTGTGCGAAAGTCCCAGGACATCAAGGGAAGCCGTCAAGGATTTAGGTACAATACCTGTAGCTGACAATATTATGGGAACTACAACCACCCGCTCGAGACGCCAAATTTCTTTGATTTCACGAGCCAATGGCTCATAGTTCACCTTCTTCTCCACGTATTTCCGTTCAATGTTGCTATTATGGGGGATAGCAACATCAATAATATACGCGGGGCGACCCGTCTTGTCAACTAGCAATACGTCAGGCTTGTTGTGTGCGGTATGGCGATCAGTCAGAACTTGCCGGTCCCAATACATGCTGTAAGCAGAACTATCAAGTACTGCTTGCGGCTCATGTCGGTAAACCGGACATGTTCCTGTGATCAGCCCATGCTTATATGCAAGGTTTTGATGGATAACCTTACATACAGCATTATGCCTGGTGATGTATTGCACCGGTGCCATAACAGTACAGCCAGAAATGAGATGGTCCAACGTCTCTAATGCCGAACCACACATTCTGCACTGGTCGTTCTCCACCCGTTCTTTCATGATGAGCTTTTTATAAGCTCGGGTGGCGACCACGCCATCCTGAATGGAACACATGAACCCCTCCGTCTCCGCAAAGAGCTCCCCAGCACACAGCCATCTGTTCGACAGATGCAAATCGACAAATGGCTGCCAAAGACAATTCACGTGTTTACCGTGCATTGCCTTCGACTTCCATTCCTCGATCCGCTCCTGGTCCGACTTCACCCCACTCAGAGGATTGAAAGATCGATCCTTCAAGTTAAATGGAGTCAGTCCACAGTCTGCCTTACAGACAGCCGCACGCAAGGAGCTCGTCTGCTCTTTACTGTAAAAATAAGCGCGCAGCGAGTCGACTTGGCGATGATGTTGTGCCGCCACGTCAACCACGCCCCTACCTCCGATGTTACGAGGCAGGTTCATCCGCTCCACGGCAGACTTTGGGTGATGCATTCGGAATTTGGACATAGTTGTCCGTATCCGCCGCTGGACGTTTTCCAGGTCGGTCTTCGTCCACGGCAATATTCCGAATGCATAAGCCAGTGAAGGGATAGCGAATACATTCAACGCGCTTATTTTATTCTTCCCCGAGAGATGCGATTTCAGCACCAGCTTTACACGTCGCAGGAATTCGGACAGCAGAACTTCCTTCAGATCACCAACTCGAGCATGGGTTCCTTGCAGAATTCCTAGGTACTTGTAGAAGTCTGTCTCGGTCGATGTGGAGGTCACCAATGCTATGTCCGGCATGCGGCTCGTGATGACCTTTGCGGATGGCTTGGATTCGACATTTGTCTAATCCAAACTCCATCCGAATATCACGGCTGAACATGTCTATTATTCGCAACAGACTTCTAAGATGGTTGTCAGTACCAGCATACAGCTCGATGTCATCTAAGTACATCAAGTGTGTCAGTTCGCACTTAGCACGTAGGCCATATTTTATTGCAAAACCATGCCCTCTAGCATCATTCAGTAGCCATGAAAGGGGGTTCAGTGCCATACAAAACCAAAGAGGACTCAATGAATCCCCCTGGAAGATGCCCCTCCGTATACGGATGGGCTCTGAGGTATTAGCACCCTCAGATGTACGGACTGATACGGTATGCCACCCTTCCATGACTGTCGCCAAAACTTTATTAGTTTCGGATCAATGCGATACAGATGTAGGATGTCGATTAGCCAGGTATGCGGAACGCTATCAAAAGCCTTGGCATAATCGATATAGCAACTGAAGAGGTTTCTTTGGCCTCTAGTTGCTTGTCCTACAACTACCGAGTCGATAATGAGTTGCTCTTTGCAACCCCTTGACCCAACTCGGCAGCCCTTCTGCTCCTCGGACAGAACGTTGTTGGTCTCGAGGTGCGCATTGATCCTTCCACTAATAATGGACGTGATGAATTTGTAGAGGGTTGGTAAGCAAGTGATCGGTCTTGTGTCTGCGGGGTCCTGCACCGTGTCCTTCTTAGGGATAAGGTAGGTAATCCCCGCGGTGAGGAAAGGTGGAAATTCCTCCGGCCGACTCCTGACCTCATTTATACTGCGTGCCAACCGACTGTGTACGCTGGTAAATTTCTTATACCTGAAATTCTGCACCCGATCCAGACCTGGGCCCCTCCAGTTCTTCGAGCTGTTTATGGCTCGTCGAACTTCCTCTTCGGTAACATCCGCGAAATTCATGCCAGGTGTATTGGCATGGCGGGTGCCTTCGGCGGTGATCCACTCAGCATGCTCAGTATGCTGGGCAGGTAACCCCCAAAGTCCACCCCAATACTCTTTCGCTTCCGTCACCGAGAACTGTATTGTCTGGGCGCTCTGTTGGGATTCGTTGAGAGATCTGAAAAAGCTCCGCTGGTTCCTCGCGTATGTTGCATTCTGGACACGTCTGGAATAACTTTCGCCATACCGTCGTAACCGACTGCATATGACAGAAAGTTTCTGTTTTAGTGTGTCCAGAATTTCAACTACGGGTGTCTCACAGGGGATGGCATAGTTCCGGTAAACCCTCTGCACTTTATTTCTCATCCGTCGGCTGGCATTGCCAGTGCTGATCTGAATCAGTCTAGCAATGTCCTGCCTTAGTGAGTCCCGCCGACGTTCCAGACGAATTTTCCATGGTGGATCTCTTTTGTCACTCAAACCAATAACGCGAAAGCGAATCTTCTGACCGTGCAATCTGATAGCCGCAACTGCACCACAATACACAAGTGATTGTAGTTGCAGCAGCGACATATCAGCACACAGCCGAGACGCAATCTCATCATTGATTTGAGATAGAATTCCCGGAGTTGCTGGAGATGCATAGAGCCTGGGAGTACCTGGTCTATACAAAGGATCCATATCTGAGAATTCTATACACGCTCTTTGGAATTCGTCCCGAACTTCAGCGGAAACGTCAGCTGGACGGTGGAGAAGAGTGCTTCGGCGAGTACTGAACCTGTTGCCTGCAGTGCGGCGTGGTGTTGTTGATGCCGCCGCCTCTGCCCCCATCGACTCTCGGTCACCAGTTTCCCCGATGACTTCAAGTCGAACACGTTCCCTGATGGTGGCCGGGATTGTGTCGCTGCGAGTGATGAAGCGGTACTGGTCTGCGACTCGCTGCATAGTCACGTGCGCGAATTGCGGGAAACGCTCGACGAATCTCTGATGCAACAAGGGGCGGTAAGATGTTGTACCCGCCCCCGCCGTTATTTCGTAGTAGAAGCGGATGATGAAGAGGTTCATTTCTTCAGTCCATTTCATCCGCTTCCTACGCGAACCTGCTGAAGTGGTCGCCACAGATTGTGGCGAAACAGCTGTGCTGCTGGTCGTCGTGGCGCCTAGACGTCGAACCGCCCCACGACTAGCGGTTTCGACGCCGTGCTGTCTATTACGAGAGCCCGACCCAGTCACCAAGTCAGACGACTCCCGCCGGTTATCCGTACCGGACCTTAAATTTCTCCTTCTTCTCATTTTTTGGTGGTGCATTTTATCCCTAGCTGCCAGGTGTGTAGATAACTTCCTTAGTGAGTAATCTGCAAGACTGCAAAGTTCCTGCACTTTCCTCACCTACCCCCTGAGACGCTGCGGTGGTGTACAGCCATTCAGACTGAAGCTATCCATCCCTCCTCCTTTCACAACCGGGCTTGGGACCGGCTTCGGCGGAGTTATTATTATACCTATTATTATTATTTTCTAAACTATTCTATTCTAAATTATCACTGTGCATCTGCATTGTCGAATTACTTATGTGATGTCTGCCTATTAAATTTCGAACTTTAAACTCTTTTTTGGTGATAGCGAAAAATTGTATTCGTTACAGAGAAACTAAAAATAAGGACTAACATCTCTTTATAGTTATATGGCTTAGCAAATGAGTCTCATGTCATAAAATTTTGTCCTTGAGTAGCAGTTGTTATGAAACGCTCATATTTATCTATCTAGTCCTCATTTCCAACTTCGACACTTGTGTACCAAATAATTATTATTCTAAGATAACTCTCATAAATTATAAATAAAAGGTTACACTCTAAAGGGTAATTTATGTTGGTAGTGTAAAAACCAGGAGAAAGTCTATGTTATTTCATGAAAAACTCTGCTACCAAAAGAATGGTATTCTATGATGTTTATATGACACTCTTATATATATGCATTAAAGCTACCTCATGGTTGGAAAACCAGTTTATGTAAATCGCAACTTCCTTATCAGTCACGAACACTTCCTATACTACGAAAACAAAAAATGGGTAGAACATTATTTGTGAAGAAAGTTTGATGAAAATCAGTTAAACCATGCTAGATTGTTGTTGCAGTATTTGCATTGTTCCTTTTCTTTGTCACATTTTCTACGTTATAGAAAATGAAATATTGATCCTTTTTCCAAAGTCAGACTTGGCGTTTATTGAGTTATTTATCCACCTCGTACAGAATAGTTTGTTACGACACGGAATAATGCATAAATCACTTTAATGGCCACATGCTTATGGGCTATGGCGGCTAAAGTTTATTCTTCTATACTAATTTATACGAGTGATCACGATTCGCTCGAATACTCAGAAGATACAACATTTTATATCTCATTCAATTAGTCGACAAATTGATAGTTCAGTCCATGTGAAACGTATGTAAATTCTGTGTTTAGCTGCCAAGAAGAAATATTAAATTGCATAATTTCATGTTTTAGTGTGTATCTATATTTTGCATAAAAACTACATTGAGTCACGTTAAATTAATTACATGGAATTTAGCAGTTTTTGTAACGAAAACTAGAGGATGTGGAATGAGGCAAAATTTTCCATTTATAGCACTGTTTTTGTGCACTTACAAGACATCGGGAAGCGAACTCACACTTTTGATTTGATGATGTTTCATTGAAATATGGATTACTCAAGTTTCCCATATGTAAACACGCAGCGTTCTGTGATATGGTCATTTATTAATTTTAACGTCAAAAATCAAGGCTGGAAACGTGGTCATGAACAAAGTGATTAAATTCATCTTTTTCAGGTATTGTACACATTAGCTTTAAAATCAGTTTATTTTGCATGGGAAAATTGTTTTCCGCGAAAATGATATCAGATTTAAGCAGAACATAGATACGTAGAGTCACAAAATGACTAAATTTAAGAATTTTGCATTGTATCATTCCGGTAGAAGGAAAGTACGAAAATACCATGGAAATAATGTTATTAATTAAAAAACATAATACAAATATTTAAAGTGCAGCGAAGTCGGTGATATGTTAACTTATTGATATGCATCTGTGTATTTTAGATTTTCTATTTATATGTATGGCCTAATCTGTGTATACGATGTTATAACATTTGGTAACTACTTACTGCATTTTTGGAAGCAAAGTATGTCCTGCATATTCCGATGTTTGCCTTTGATTCTTCCAAGTCTTTCCTATCCATTCTATTCTTTCATCGATAATTGGCACATTATTGATCTTCAAGGTTTAACTCGGCAGACTCCATTCTACCCAAATATTTTCAAATATTCGAAATTTTCCAGCGGATAGTATATGCATGTTCATATTTCTAATGTTGCAATATTTTATTGCTACGGTACTAAAGGCTTAATGTCTTTGGATAAATGTCATGTCATTGGAATACATATGTTAACAGTAAAATGTTGATTGAATCCCAATCATCCTCACATGCAAGGTTTCCTTGCCCAAAATATTCTGGTTTCACTCTTTTTCCCGTCTACAAATCTTAGACTGCCGAAGGATACGTGCTCCATCGTATTTTGGACAATGGGATGAAGTGCCCAATTCGAACTTACAGAGGTAGTCGCGATATCTTTCATGCATCGAGAGAAACTGAGATTATAATTGATATTCCTATCCTGTCTTTGCAGCTAGTCTTTGATTCCAGGGATCAGCTTGTAGATCAAACAATTTTTCTTTGAAGGTTCCCATAGCAGTTGTCGTCTGTCTATAGTCTATTTTGGAGAGGTCATTTCATTTGGTACAATCTAAATTGACATCATTCCTGAAATGGCGAATCATCATTTGTATCATTTGAGATGGCTCTGAAGCCAGGAAATATCCTTAGAGCAATTAATTATGCGCAATGTATATTTAAACAATGTTATGCGCTTCCCCAAACTGGAATTGCATAGAAAAAGATGTCTGTCTGTCAGTCCCGCCTATGCGTATTACTCGCAATTTATTTGAACATTTCTCTAAGCCTGCTATTAAATATCTGATTGGTAATTAATTAAGATTGCATTTCATCATCATCAACGGCGCAAAAACCGGTACCCGGTCTAGGTCTGCTTTAATAAGGAACTCCGGACATCCCGGTTTTACGCCGAAGTCCACCAATTCGATGTCCCTAAAAGCTGTCTGGCGCCCTGACCTACGCCATGGCTCCATCTCAGGCTGCCTCGTCTTCTTTTCCTACCATAAATATTGCCTTTATAGACTTTCCGGGCGAGATCATCCTTATCCATACGGATTAAGTGACCCGCTCACCGTAACCTATTTAGCCGGATTTTATCCACAACTTGACGGTCATGGTATCGCTCATAGATTTCGTCGTTATGTAGGCTACGGAATCGTCCATCCTTATGTAGGGGGCCAAAAATTTGCAATTCTTCTTGCTAAGAACCCAAGTTTCCGAGGAATACATGCTTTGACCCTAATTCATAGTGACATGTTTCGGGCGAAACAGTTTTTGTAAGCTGAAATAGGCTCTGTTGGCTGCCAACAACCGTGCACGGATTTCATCATTATAGCTGTTATCGGTTGTGATTTTCGACCCTAGATAGAAGAAATTATCAACGGTTTCAAAGTTGTAGTCTCCTATCTTTATTCTTCCCGTTTGATCAGTGCGGTTTGATGTTGTTGGTTGGTTAGGTTTTGGCGCTGACATTACCACCATATATTTTGTCTTGCCTTCATTGATGTGCAGCGCAAGATCTCGTGGTAATCGCCGCCTAGCTATGGGAACCAACGTATCGCCTGAATACGGGCTCCTTCCCTACTTGGCTGTTAAAATCCCAAAGTAAGATTTTGATATCATATCTGGGGCAGACTTCGAGGGTTCGTTCTACTGCCTCGTAGAAGGTATCCTTCTCCAAATCTGCAGTCTCCTCTGTAGGGGCGTGAACGTTAATGAGACTTATATTTCTAAATTTACCTCGCAAGCGCGGAGTGCATAGCCGTTCGCTTATACTTTCAAAGCCGATAACAGCAGGTTTCATTTTTTGGCTGACTAAGAAACCTACTCCGAACACATGGTTTACTGGATGGCCACTATAATGGTGTAGCGATTCTTCTCTAGGAAACCGGTTCCTGTCCAACGCATCTCCTGTAACGCTGTTACATCAGCCCTATATTGGGACAGGGTATCGGTTAGTTGCTCAGCAGCTTCATCTCTGCACAGGGAGCGCACGTTCCATGAGAAAATATGCAAATCATTATTCCCTTGTCGTTGCCGGGTTCGTCGTTGTGTTATCTATCCAGTCCGAGGCTCCCCTTGTGGCTTCGTAATTTCGGTTGTCCGTGTAGGATTGTCAGCCCTACCCAACCCCCAACCTGGAGGACAATAGCATTGATAGCAACTCATAGCAAAAAAATGTGTATTGACAATTGATTTCTAATTGTTAATTGCTTACTTGTGGAGAAAATGTGTGCTATAATTTAATCGTACGCAGGTGGTTGATTGACCTGAGGAAACAATGACGAGGTCACATATTTTCCTCACCTTGTTCAGCTTCTGAACAGATTGGGCCCCGGGCAGCAAGAATCTTGTTGAACCATTCCTGAAGTGATGTTTGGTGGGCTTCTTGTAATCGTTTCCTACCTTCCCTGAGTTTCACCTCTTCCTATCTCACCATAATGTTATCATTCTTCTACCCTGAAGCAATAACAATGTGTTTCTTGATTTTGTCAAGAGATATTAAGGGAATTGCAACATTACCTGAAAAATTGGCAAATGGTTGTTCGAAGACATTTGCTATTGTTTGGCTTCTTCCTGGAGCTGGAGAGCCTACTTGTAACCCCTGGAGGGAAATTTCCTTCGTGAAATCGGCGACTGTTTTTTTGCGAATCCTCTAAGGATGCTCGTAATGGGAACTTCCAAAGATCTGTATGATGCCAATGTCTTGTATCAGCAGCCCCTCTCTGCTGTCTAGTTGAGAGGAGCTAGTTGATTGCCAACATTAGCTCCTTCTATATTATCTGTTCATTTGTTCCCCCACCGACATGATTTCCTCTTGTGCCTTTTTGGGTTGGTCATCATGTTGTTCACCACGCCTGGAATGCAATGAATGAAATTTACAACTATCGTCGAGGAATTTTGCATTATTATATAAAAAAAATCTTCCCTGGTCGGTTTTATATTGGCCCGTTTTTTGAAGTGGAAGCCCAGTTTTGTTGAAACTTCGTTCAGCGTCTTATTGATGCTGTCTGTAGAAGGGGAAGTCGAGGACACTGCCATGCTCTGAACGTACTCTTGTAAATCTGGAGTATCATAGAGATTCACCTTAACTCCAAATTGCTTGAGTTTGTCATTTATAATAAGGTTGGATGTGCTATACGCCAGTTTATGGCTTGCTAAGTTGTCGCTTGCAAGATGTTTTGTGGATTATTTTTTAAGACGTCGATGTCTCCTACGTCGTTAACGCCGAAAACATTTGTGAGTAGTTTTCCAAAGAGTCCTCTAGGTTGCCTGGAAGCTGTTATGTCTTCAAGTAATAACTCTTGCATTTGCTGAAGAAGATAGTCGCGCTTAATTTTCAAGTAGCGGAGTAGCATTTCGCAATCTGGTCCCAAGTTTTGAGAATGTTGTTGCTATATTCTAGAATGTCCTTCGTAGAAAGACACACTGCTAGCCTCAAATTGCCTTTTATGACCTGAGCACGTCCCAGTTTTTCAACGTAGAAACCCCGGTTTGATTTAAAAATTTTGTAATTGGCATCTGAAGCTCTGAAAAGCAAGAATAACATTGCTATGTTTACCAGATTTCGTAGGTGGATCCACTTTTAATTTAATGTCTTATGACCCTTTTGTGGTGGTTTCGAATCAGGGGGATTCCCTATGGAAGCTTGTTTCTCCAAAATTCTTGAGATGCATGAAGTTATTTCCACGTTTGTTGTTGCATTGCTTTCAAGAGGGATATCTTCCGGGAGCTGGCATAAATTGGTTACAGTAGTTTGTTTGAGTATATTACATTGTCTTCTTGTGTGCATCTCTTATGATCAGAAATGTAACGTGATGGTATTGCCGAAAGAGAATAGGATATTTCGCGTCTTCCGAGATGTTTGCATTTCGGAGTTTCCAACTCAACTCGCAGTATCCGTTTTTCGTCTAAAAAAGGGAGGTGTTATTTTAGCCTGCCCTTAGAAGGCTTACCTTTTTTCAACAGATCGATTTCCTTGTTGAATCCTGTTGATTGGAGCAGCCAGATGATTCTGTTAAAAGCTTAATTTATCCTGAGGTTAGCCTAATCGTTTTCCTCTGTTCTCGAGGAAGTCTCAAATTATTCGAGATTTAAAGTCGGAATAGCGTTCCAAAATTTGTGGTTCAGCTATGGACATGGCAAGAGTGTTGACATTTTCTGTAGTGAATGACGGTGTTGTTATTATCGGTGAGACATCTACTATTTGCGTCATCCATTTTTGGCAAGTCCACTAAAGTTTATGGTTTAGCAATTCTCAAGGGGTGATGCATTTGAAGGCGCAATCAGCAGGATTATCCTTAGATTTGACGTGATTCCATTTCTAATTTCTGCTTATTTTCTGGGTCTTGGACACCTATTAGCGGTTTTCATTGAAGAGGGTTCTTTAGTTAGACATCCTAGAATAGAGAGCAACCTGTGTCTAACGATGAATTTGCTTGATACATCAGTTCGGCTAGTAACAAGATTCCAGTTAGTTCGAGTTTGGGAAGCGATATTCTTGCCTTTAACCAGGTGACTTTTGTTTTTGCGCAGATCATTGTAGTTTTGGGGTTGATGTCATTAGTAATGACTCTAGTATATATGCCGCTGCGTAAGCTTATTCTGAGGAGTTACAAAATCCATATAGTTCTATTTTGCAGTTATTAGTGTGGAATCCTAATGTTTTCTAGTGTCAGGTGATCTGCCTCCAAATGCTCTCAATCATGCAGGATTTTATCTGCTGAAGATTCGTCCCAATCTGCTCTAGCTTTCCAGATTAGCAGCTTAGCTTTGACGGTTACGGGGGCTAGCCATTGAAGTGGATAATATTATAAATCGTCGCCATGTTAGACGGCAACCGCCTCTTTGTTAATTTCCTTGACTTGCCGAAATCCGGTATCTTAAACTGGAACTCGTCTCTGCTTGGTTTCCAAATTACACCCAAAGTCTTAGTCTGTATGTATCTCGAGAGATCCAAATAAATAGCACCCGTACTTTAGTCGTGGTACTGTTTTGTTAAAAGACAGGTAAATAGAAAACATTTCTTTCGTCTCCAACGTACGGCAATGCCTTTTCCATATGACCCAGCTCGAGATATTCTTCCAGAAATTCGTGATAGGTTTAAGCCTGCTCTTTATCTTTTTAAGCCGTTTTTCCAGCTGTTTGTTTCTGAATACCGCCGTGTCTCTAGAATTTTCTAACGGTTTTTGAACCTGTTCGTTCCGTAAATGATTGCTTGACTTCATATTGTCCATTTTGTTTTCGTTAGGCAAATGTCTGATAAAGCTTCTTTTTTCTTCTTCCGCGTCTTTTTCGAAAAAATGTTCCATTTGTTT
Source organism: Hermetia illucens (assembly GCF_905115235.1). NCBI lineage: Eukaryota > Metazoa > Arthropoda > Insecta > Diptera > Stratiomyidae > Hermetia > Hermetia illucens. Next base: position 88,812,611 of record NC_051849.1, on the reverse strand, counting down.
GTTTGTCATGGACATCATAGATGTTATTTTAGTTAATTAGGCTTGTTCGGGACTCATAGTATTTTCGGATATTATCCAACCCAGTTTAGTTTTTTGAGCCAATAAAGGATAACATTTCCTCAGCCTTTCTTTAAGAATTTCTTCAAAAGTTTCGACTCCCAGAATCAACTCATTACCTACCGGTTCGTTGAAGTGGGGATCTGCAAGATCTAATAACCAAATTATTAAGATTATTCACAAAAATGGTTTTTTTGGGCTGAAGTCAGTTTTGGCATAATCAAAGTTTTAACGAGAAGATTGCGCCTTAAAGGGAACCTTGAAGTGATTCGGATTCTATTAAGGATTGAAAATACATTCGTTTTTAAACGAAAAACGTCTTGAACAATTTTGAGCATGTTTTTTTTCACTACTGTACATATACAGCGGTGAACAAAGAAACAGCGCACTAGTTCGGTTCATAATAAAATCGTATACAAATATAAGGTAAACATCAAACTTCCATTTTTTTTAAAATTAATATTCAATTCGTTTTATATAATAACAAGTCGGGAAACCGGAAGCTGGCCGCTTCAGGCGCGAAATGTTTTGTGTATTTCTTAGTACGTGGCACATAGTATATTCATATATTATGTGAGAGTATCGACTTTCGGGCGATATTGACATTCATAGTCTTGAATTTGCAAAGAAGCAATAACTTTGACTTATTATAATTTTGTTAGTGATAGTGCGATATCCACCAGACTTGGTAAAATCAATCAATCAATTATAGCCTGTATCGCTGCAAAATTTTGTGGTGCTAGGATGAATTTAAGCTGCCGCTTACGGTGATTGTGCCTGTTTCATGGGGATTAATCGTCAAGAACTCAGTTTTATTCCCATAGTTGCATTCCCTGATTTTATACAAACCAGCGAAGTAGGAGGAGCGATTAATGTCTCCAACAATATCAATTTCGCAGGCGAGTGACTAGGCCGGATGGTCCAGGATATCATAGGTCCGTACCAAAAGAGCTTTACTCCAAGTAAATCAGCAATAAATCAGATTCCTCTGCTTCAGTTACACTATCTTTCCATCGATTTCGATTTCGGCCTATGATAGTATAAGAGAGTAAATTGTACAATGCCAAGAGGGAATTAGGAATCCCAAAAACAAGATAGACCCTGACCAATGAACGCGGCCACATTCATGATGATCGCTCCCGATTCCTTTCACCATCAATAACGGTTTAAGGCATATCCTCGCCCTATCATGTGGTAGACACTATCCATTTTAACTCCACCCAACTGCCCTGTGGTGACGATATTAAGATAATGGGAAAAACAGCCGGACATGTACAATTTGCAAAACAATAACTATCTAGGATCGAAAACCACAGCCTTAACAATCCTGACTGCGAAATCTGTGGATTTGTCGTTAGCAGTCAAAAAAGCCTATTTCGGTTTACGAAAACTGTTTCGCTTGAAGCATAGCTACTTCTGTATAAGACTATGACTATGACCGTATACTTCTGAGACTTGAGGTCTTAGCAATAAGAATTACGAACTCAATATAGTGAAGAATTTTATGAGCGATGGCGATAGGCTGCGGTGAGCGGGTCCATAGGGATAATATCTATAGTAGAGAAAAAATGCGACAAACCCTGTCTCAAATGAAGTGATAGCGAAGGTTAGGACATTGCGCAGCTATTGTGAAGTGAAACCAAAAGTATTATAATTTAGGCTTGCGTAGTATGTTTCGAAGAGTGTCGGGATATTTACACTTTCGGATGTCTATTATAATCTAGAAACTATAAATAAATTATTACTTCTTTCTTAAATCTTGTGTTATGTATATATTTATATACGAGTATAACCTGTAACTTTAAGTGATTCGCCATTCCAATTTATTCTCTTCAATTCATATTGCAGTTTAAAACATAATTTTGCAATCGTGTTATATCTTATTATAAATTGGAAGATTGTTTGATACTCTTAAATTGAAAATGGACTGAGATATAATCAAAATAAGGAAATTATATTTGTATAGGTTATTTAAACTACAGAGGAAGATTTATGAAGCTACTATATGACATTTCAGAAATGTAAATATTCTGAGCGATTCTCATGATAATTTCGAGTTTTTTATTTCAAATTTACGTTAAATGACCTTAAATTGGTTGGCTCATATTTGCCACCAGACTTTCGCGGTAATCATGGGTATTTCGATTTCCTTGCATGTTACGGAAATTAGTTGCTACTGACCAGAAAATAACTACAATTATTTGTTCATGGCAGCCAGTGGTAATTGGATACTCTGATGATTGCAAAGATAAATAAGCGACAGTTGAATGTGAAAATTCCTCAAGAATTAGAATTGTTAAAGTATTGAATTGCATAAACAAATATAATACATAAGTATATATATTTTCAAGATTTACGTGAGTCATTTTCATATGATCGTTGTGTTTTTTAATATCAGTTGATATTTTTTAATAAAATCTCTTCTTTGCCAATTTACTGATTCTTACAAGTCGCATCTTCATCAACGGCGCAACAACCGGTATCCGGTCTAGGCCTGCCTTAATAAGGAGCTCCAGGGTCTGCCTCGTCTTCTTTTTCTACCATAGATATTGCCCTACCATAGATATTGACTTTCCGGGCTGGATCATCCTCATCCATATGGATTAAGTGACCCGCCCACCGTAACCTATTGAGCCGGATTTTATCCACAACCGAACGGTCATGGTATCGCTCATAGATTTTGTCATTAGGAAGGCTACGGAATCGTCCGTCCTCATTTAGGGGGCAAAAAATTCTTCGAAGGATTCTTTTCTCGAACGCGACCAAGAGAACGCAATTCTTCTTGCTAAGAACCCAAGTTTCCGAGGAATACATGAGGACTGGTAAGATCATTGTCTTGTACAGTAAGAGCTTTGACCCTATGCTGAGACGTTTCGAGTGGAACAGTTGTTGTAAGCTGAAATAGGCTCTGTTGGCTGACAACAACCGTGCACGGATGTCATCATTGTAGCTGCTATCGGTTGTGATTTTCGACCCTAGATAGGAGAAATTATCAACGGTCTCAAAGTAGTAGTCTCCTATCTTTATTCTTTCCGTTTGACCAGTGCGATTTGATGTTGTTGGTTGGTTGGTTTTCGGTGCTGATGTTGCCACCATATATTTTGTCTTGGCTTCATTGATGTGCAGCCCAAGATCTCGCGCCGCCTGCTCGATCTGGATGAAGGCAGTTTGTACGGCTCGGGTCGTTCTTGCCATGATGTCGATATCGTTAGCATGCGCCAGTAGTTGGGTGGACTTAAAGAAGATCGTACCTCAGTTTTACCCTGGCTATGTTATCATAAGCGGCTTTAAAATCGATGAATAGATGGTGCAACTTATGTCCATATTCCAACAGTTTTTCCATCGCTTGCCGCACAGAGAAAATCTGATCTGTTGCTAATTTGCCTGGAATCAAGTCTCTTTGGGATGGGCCAATGATGTTCTGGGTGTATGGGGCTATCCGGCCTAGTAAGATAAAGGAGAATATTTTATAGATGGTACTCAGCAACGTGATACCTCTATAATTGCTGCACTGTGAGATATCTCTCTTTTTATGTATGAGGCAGATAATGCCTCGTTACCAATCGTCAGGCATTGATTTGCTTTCCCACACCTTGAACACAAGTTGATGAACCACTTGGTGTAACTAGTCGCCTCCATATTTAACTAATTCGGCTGTAATTCTATCGGCTCCTGGCGACTTATGATTTTTAAGCCAATGAATTGCACAGATTGTTTCTTCTATGCTTGGTGATGGCAGTATATGTCCGTCGTCTTCAGTTGGCGGGACCTCCAACTCGCCGATGTTCTGGTTGTTCAGTAGCTCATCAAAGTACTCAATCCACCGCTCCAATATACCCATTCTGTCGGAAATCAGATTTGCCTCTTTATTTCGGCAGGATCAGCATCGAGGGGTGTAAGACTTCATCCTGCTGACTTGTTGGTGAAACTTGCGCGCCTGGTGCGGTTGCTCCCTATAATTTTCTAGTTGACATGAATGGTATAAGCTTCTTCGACTATGTGCGTTGCAACCGATGATCTTATGCTTTCTTGATGTGTTCAAAAAAGTGAAGCGATGGCGGCTTTACGGTTTCTTACCAGGGCAGAGACAAATCGTCAGACGCTGCCTCACCTCTGCCCTGGGAGCAGCGTGACCGTAGCGGCTCGCAGATGTTGAGTGCTCCTTTATATAATTCGTAGAACACGACATGACTACAAATTATATTGAGCGCAAATCCGCCTTATTGACCAGAGCTTGGCCAGAGCTGAAATATTCGTTTTGAGAATGATGGGGTCCTAAGTCCGCATCAACTTAATGCTGGACCGTAGTCATGTCGTGTTCTACGAATTATATAAAGGAGCACTCAACATTTGCGAGCCGCTACGGTCACGCTGCTCCCAGCGCAGAGGTGAGGCAGCGTCTGATGATTTGCCTCTGCCCTGGTAAGAAACCGTAAAGCCGCCATCGCTTCACTTTTTTGAAAAGTTTGGGTGCAAGCCCTAAGCGAGGGGTCCGTGGACCAGGAAAGAGGGAGTAAGTTGCTTCCCATTTGGTCTGGTCCAGCATTAAGTTGATGCGGACTTAGGACCCCATCATTCTCAAAACGAATGAAACGTTTTGTTTGTTTCTTCTGTGAGTATATTTGAGTGTAGAATTATCCCATTTGTACGCAGCCCGTTATGTTTATGCATTTAGGATGTCAGAATTGGTACTTCGGGTTGTAAATTTACACGGTAAAGTCAATTTCGAGCTACTGTAACTTTGTTACTAATAGTATGATTTTGATCAAACTTGGAGATAATATGCTTCATGTTATATTTTATACTACTACCAACCTTTATAATTCTGGGATAAACTTAAGGGGGGTTTTACTCAATTTTCCCAAAAATATGATAATATACTATTATTAACTTAATTTGAACAGATATCGATATGGAGAGTATTTTGAGGCCTGGGCACCATATAGAGGCAGCTTCATGATTTTTTTCAGATTTTTCGGTTGGGTCCGTTAAAGAAATCATCACTTTCCACCTCTCTCACTCCCCGCCTTTTTAACAAATCTCCAAACTAAGAGAAGCTTCGAAAAGTACTAATCGAGACCTTTCATTTGATACCCCATATGACTATGTTCGGTGAAAAAACAAAACCTTAAAAACGGAACTAAATACACATTTAATGGTGAAAAATGTGGTAAGGTACATGGTGAAATTTAATACAGGCACAGTAGTTGTAGTGGTAAAACGGATCCCCCATAGCTAAAAGAAGCAGAATCGCAGCGGAAGCATAGAAAGGTGGCTACTGTAATTGAAGTGAACAGTTAAGAACTGAACAGCCCCGCAAAGCAATACCAGAACGGTGCTCCCATGGAGAGAGTGTGGTGGATATGGGAGGTTTTAGTAGCTAAGATTCCGGCATGCGTGTCCTAAATTCCAGATGCGTATCCATGGTGGATTTTCCACAGCTAAAAAATATAGAGAGACAGACAAACATTGAATCGATTTTAATAAGACTTCGTTTCACACAAAACCTTAAAAACCAATCCTTTCTCTTTTTAAATATTTCGGTAACTCAGAAGTTCAACACTGAACCACGAATCTAGCTTGCGCTGTTCGACGAGTCCGTTAGAAACGCCGGCTTTGCGCAGGTAGTGCATATTCCGGGTTTCAAAGTCTCAGATCAGAAGTGCAATTTCCGGTTCCAAAACAATATTATGCCTTGAGCAGGTTCTGAAGGATCGGTGGTCATCCACTCTTTCGCAAGCCCCCTTAAAAAACTACTCAATTTAAATCTCACAAAAATCCCACAAATCGTCTTATGTTGACGAAAGCCTATTGGTGTGATTCTCTGGCCAGATAATTCGCTTTTGGCATCGTTATGTAAATTAGTAAATCAGAGAGTAATTTTCTTGGGTTAAACTTTGGTAATTGCTGTCGGATTTGGTAAATACGTACATTAAGTGTGTATCTGCAAAAGAATTTCTGAATTCGACGGAATTGCTATAGATTGGTGGAAAGACCACAGGACCGATTCCAGAATGCTCAAATTGATGTGTTAAAAAATAGGAGAAGCACTTTATTCTTGGTTATTTACCAAACGCGAATTCGAATGGTGTCATCAACTATTTTCGAGATATAGTCTGTGTAGGTTTAGGTGTGCAAATCTGAGGCTTTATAACAAATTAAACCCGGAATAATCTGATACCTACCAACTTGGATAAATTTCAGTTTTCTGTTTCATAGGAATTGTCCTGCTCATGTCTTCCCTTTGCTGAAAAACCAGACCTTTCTCGAAATCGGACCCAACTGAAAATTCATTTGTATTTCATTCGGAAGTTTGTTATTTTTGGAGACCTTGAATTCCGAGAAACTCAATGGCATGAAGAGCGCAATGAACACCTCCCACATGAGGTAATTTCTAAATATTGTTTAGTTTATTAACCCTCTGATCATTACATAATTCGTGTGTAGTTTTTCGTGCATTTTCCACCTATTGCTTCTCAGGCTCTGAGCGCACTTACCCTAACTACTTACGCATTCCATTTAACTCAGCAGTAATGTACGAAAAAAAGTCTCCATTGTCCGCGATGTTGTCTCTGTTTACAACTCAAAATGTAGCAACAGTCAACAGTCGATTCATCACATCTTATTGTCGGCAAATATGTAATTCTCGCGGGGAGTCTTATTTGTTTTCACCTGTTGTCGTCTTAAGTGACTACATCTTAAGGTTCAAACCGCGATCGTATCTTATAAATGGGTAGTCAACGCTAGTATCTAGTTATTTCGTTTTTGCACTCATCCGACTTACTGCTCCGTCCACGCTTGGGTTTACTATATTTCTTAAATCTGGGTGGTGTCATAAATCCGCGTAATTTATGTTATCGGGATCTTGGTGATCTGCTTTGCGTCCAAGCGCGTTCTTTGATTACTGATTAGGTGAGTGGATAATGGTGATTTCCGTAGAAAGTGAAATTTCGATATGACGCCCCGGTGAAGGCCTCATTGTGGTAAACTTAGAAATTGGTTTCTTTGGTTCATTTGAGTGACTTGCTGAAATCAGTGGTGTCCTTAGAACTTGATTGCATAATTTGGAACTAAAACTTTCAAAAGTGAGCAGAAGTTAATCCATTTATCGTACGGAGGGGTGGCCCTTCTCATCATTTGGATAAATCAATCGTGCTTTCGACTTATGTAAGTAACATGCATTTTGTCTTTTCACCACCCATCCCTTCCTCGCCGCGTAATATTCTCATGATCCAAATCTCACAAACAGAAATTGTATTATATTTTCCAAGATGATTTCCATAAGCTGACGTAAGTCCGCTTGTTGCTGTTCAAAATCATCCATTGTGTAATAAATAGCTTAAGCTCGGAAACGTGTTAATTTCTAATTTACGTGCGTTATTCTTGTCTTCTCGTTATTTTTTTCTTGAATTTTTATTTTGTACGTAGATACATGGCTGCTATATGAGCACTGGCAGCAAGTGGCCACGATAATGTGAATTATGTGATTTTTGGGCAGACAAACAAACAAATTATTGCTTTTCATAAAGTGTCCGTGCTCATTTGGTGGAACCAAGAGTCTTTTGGGTTTTTTCTGTTTCCCCTAAATCCACTTCTAGAATATTTTCGCAATTGTGAATATTACAGCTTTTACTTTGGGTGACTTCTTTCTGATATATTTGTAATTCGTAGACATCTTAGATATGAATGACGGGTTTTTCTATGTAGGCTCATCTTCGCTATTGTCTTGAAGAGATGGTGCTGTAACAATGGAAATGGCCAGACTTAATTAGATTTAAATTTGCTTAAATTCTTTCTGATGGCGCAACGATGGAGATAATTTCATAATGTTTTCTAGTTATTTCCTTATTTGTGACTTGGTGAGACTTATGTCACTATAAATGGTCTTTAGAATATAAGAATTGGTAATAGAAATGGAAGTTCTCTTTGAACTTCTGTGGAATTTTTGCCCGATCGCTGAGGGTAAAGATTTTGTGTGGAATTATGACGAGTATAACCTATTTTTAAATTATTAGTGTACATTTTGAACTAACTCTAATTTGTTTGTTGTGGATGTTGATGATGTGTTCACACGTGGGTTTTCTGGACTCTGTAGAACGCAGATTAATCTTGACTGAACTGAACTGGTTACTATTTTTTTGCCATTCTTCTGCTATATCCATCTTTCGCACATACATTACTGGAAGCGCGGAACAGAAGTGTTTCTATGAATGGTAATAAGATGAAATAATCTAGAATCTTGAGCTCTTCAAACCAAAGTCTACACTATATACTCGTATATCTCGTCCCCATTCAATTGGTGCTCAGGACTCACAACCTTTTTTCTTAGCGTTATTTTTCATCAATTTCGTTTTGGATCACAGACAGTGTTGTGCAAGTGATAAGCGCGCGCTAAGATCTCTTTTTTATGATGAGGTGTCATACTATTGTTCTAATGCAGACTACCGGCTAAAAGATTTTCCTCGGATACTGCCATGGAATTTTGTATTACAGTACGTCGAGTTGAACCTATTCAGTTTGGAAGAGCACAACCCGTGATTGGAAAAACTTCGGTTTCCTACTTAAGAAGTAAGCTGTGCTGCCCAGTATCACATGTTCTCCCTTTACAACTTAGCTTCAATTAAGGTGCCTGGAAACATAGAGTTGACCTTCAGCAAAGATCATTGACGACAGTGCTTCTAGTTTTTACTGAAGAATTAGTGTAGCTGACATGCAGTAAATACAATCAGGCTTTCGAACGGTAATTCATCGATTTTGTTCAGATAAGCACTAAAATATTCGCGCCCATTGATCAGCTGCGTCAATCAATTTCCTCGTAAGTTCGACTCAATCATCATCGTACCTTTGATGAGTTGTACGTTATATCTATCACTCGATCCGCTCTTTCAGGATTACTATCATTCTTTGAAAGTGTGAGTTCTTTCTTCCCAACTGGTAGTTTGTGAGCCAATGGCAAATATTCCAGTTGCAGGGTTGGTCGGGGCGCAGGCACTCCGAATTTGCGTCAAGGAACTCACATTCGAATCTATCATTATGTTGAGAGATTTTCCCATCAGGTTTGCCTAGACCGTGGCCCCATCAACTGATTCAGCATTTTTTGGGGACTCTTCCTTTGATCAAGACGAATACTTCGGATTTTCTGAGAACTAGAGTGAATCAGTGTGCAGTCATCCATCTACTGGCTTGTCGTATTGCGATTACTAGTATTCATACTAAGTGCGCGACGAGTTGTGACACAATATCTAATTCTAATTCACAGCGAACTATTATATTAGGCGCTCTAGACATCTCGACCAAATATACATTTATGAGTCGTACCTTATATGACTCATTCGATGTCGTCCTTCCCCGCCTCCTGGAGTAGTAGCGAGTTGAGATAATATTGCTTAATTGACAGATCTTTTATTCACGTCCTTGCAGTTTATTTTCTCCTTAACATCACGCTAGGCATAGCGTCCTTGCCACCAAAGTTCTATCGATGTTTAAGGCAAGGAACCAAAGACTGGGATTTCATTCTCATTAAGTCATACCCTTCTCAATAGCTATGGACTTTAAGTCTGCTCCATTTAGGATTTTAGATATCTTTCTCTCTCTTCTAAGGTCCCATAATTTTTCCGAAGGTAGGTATTATTTAATTCGGTATAAGGTAAATGCCGAAAAAATGTTTTTTAAGAATAGCAACCCCAGATGAAGTTATTCTCTCGATCATGGCTTCAAACTGGTAAGTTCATAGTATCTCGAACCCAGATTTCAGCAGTGGCACTTGTGCTGGTTTCTTTGCTTTCCTTTGTACATTCGCATGCAGGATATGGCAACAAACACGTTTCATTTTCCGTTTGCTAGGCTTATAGTCCGGTTTCGCTTTCTGACATTGGTTACAAAAACCTCCACTTAGAATTATAAGGAGATTTCCCAACCAGAGCACTGTTTTCCAATTAGTATGGCACGGATTGTATAGGTTCGTCGAGTGTTATTAAATTCCTCCTTCTTTGGAGATTTTCTATACCATTTAAACGACGAATTTCCTATTCATCAAATTAAATTAATGCTTTGATAACTGAAATTAACTATTTAGCCAATGAAGTTAACTCTTTAACAAATGAAATTAACACTTTAACAAATTAAAATAATTTCATACGCTTCAAAACAAATTAACAATTTTCAAGACAAATCAGAACGGCTGGATGTCGATAGCAAAAGCTGACGATTGAAGTTTTAATAGAACTTGAAGCGAGTCTATAAAGAAACTCGCCAATTTCAATTAAGGAAGTTTCTCTAACAGGTTTCAACATAAGTATGACGACAATGAACACCTTATGAAGCTCCTAAATTATTTTTGCGGTCGTGTCAGCTTTGCTCTTGATACAGAACACATTTCCAATGAACGGAAAATAGGTATACATTTCCTCAAAAGCACAAACTTCACAAAACAACTTTCCTTAATCAGATGCTCGAATTCTCCCGCTTTTTAGATCGTTAGTATAAAGTCGATTCAAATTGTGGCTTCAATTTGCTTAGTGGGTAGGACAACCTGTATTTGCGGGTGTGGCCTTCGAAGATAAAATAAATCTCTGTCTGACTGTGATCATTCTAGCGTTTTGTTCGATTCCTGGATAGATGTCTAAAGCCTTCTTTCCTTTAGGAAAAGCCGGTGTGCCTTGTCGACTGTTTTGAGTATCGACATTAGGATGGCTCTCAGATTTGGAACAAAAAGCCCATTCTCGCTGCAAGTTGTACTTTCGATGATTCATTTCGCTTTATCCGAGACGATAGCGTTGCTGCCAAGCTTCAGTCCAGAGGCTTTTTCCAATGTGCGGTCGTTTTCGAAGTTGTTGCTTGCTATTGCATTTAGGATCCCGCCTATTGTATCTAAGAGATACGCATTTTCCTTTGAGTATTTTTTCAGTATTATTTCCAAAACTTGTTAAATTTATTCAGTTTTCAAGGATCCAAATGCAGTTTGTGGAATAGTCCTTCAAAATTTTTGCCTTCCTTTTTATCTTGACCTCAAATGAATCTGAAATTATCAAAGCTACTGTGAAGGCTATAAAGTTGTATAATTGTTGATAAATCTCTACCCATCGACTCAAATTTGAATGAAACGGAACTAGGAACAAACCTAGAGTATTCAATCGCAGGTATCGCTATTTCGGGAGCCAGTTCCTTCCTTCCTCATTGGTTACAAAAAAATAAATACGTTAGGGTAGTCCCAAATTAAAAAACAATCTGCTCGTTTCATTCAAGCACTGAGGACAACCAAAAAGTTCGACACCAAAAACCATGTCTGGAGTTTATTTAAGGCGTCAATTGTAAAGATGATCTCTGATGTCATCACTGTTGCTCATTTTGAGATAAATCGGATCCACACATTTGTCAAACCTCAATAAGACGCCCCAAATTAAAACATGTGGATAGAGTGTGTAGGTTTATAAGCGGTGCTTGCAGCTGATCCGATCGAGTGTCAGTTTTTTGACACAAATCACAGGAAATTTCCTTGTTTGCTCAGAAAACACTAACGCACTTGCAAGCGTGGAGATGGCGTTGTTTGGTTGCCGAAATCAAGCTAAACGTTTGCGTATGTTTGGTGTTTGCGGCATGTAGAGCTGGCATTAGATAAGTCGTTTGAAGCAATTAGCCTCAGGCAGGAACTTTCCACGCCTAAACAGATTACAGTTTGTCCCACATTCGCTTTGAGGCTAAGGCTATCCAGCATAGAGAAGAGACATAGAAGAGATGCAGACCATTTGATGAAAACCTGATTCGTGAATATTGAGGTGGCTTTAGAGTTGGCCGATCTATAATAGATGAACTATTTACGGTGAAGCAGATTCACAAGTTCTGTACAATACATAACTGCAATTTGACATTCCAGCGAAACTGGTCCAGTTCACGTATGTGTTCAGAATGTGCTAACTGCCACTCTAACAGGTTTAAAGCAAGGAGACGCGCTGGCCACTATGCTTTTCAATTTAGCATTCACATACGGAAACTACTATTTGAGTCCGACTAGATAGTAGCATACTCAAACCTTGATGGAAACGGAGGAAAGCGAACTTCGGACAAATGAAGACAAAATGAAGATCATTATGCAACCAGAAAAATTATCTTGACAAAATATTATTATTGGAGATTATAGTTTCGCAAATTTTACCGATTTTATATATGGAAGTATGCTAGTAAAAGTCAAGTGGTACAAACAAGAATCCAAAGGGCGAATAAAACTTGCTACTCAAAATGGATAAGCAGGAGGAAGGAGTCATGCATTTACAAGAAGATCATCACACCTATGCTAATAGCGAAGCTCGGTCCTTAACTCAGTCGGCAATTCAAATAATGAATACCTGTGTCAGAATGATCCTGCGCTGAATATTCAGTGCAATTCGCTTGGGACATGAGTCAGGTATCAGGTTCAGCAACGATTAGACCGACCTATTATTCCTAGTATTCAAGGGAAAAATTGACTGAAGGACGACAACGGTAAAATGCTATTATGTTTAAGAAATTTTGCGAACGCGGTTACTGAACCGAGACAGTTGGAGGCAAATGTTGAAGAAAAACAAGGCTGGAGACGAGCTGTAGAGCAGCAAAGAAGAAGGAGCTATTATGAAAATCAACCTGATATACCTGTACCTGTCAGATTCTATGTTAAACAATTTGTTTATCATGGAAAGAAATGGCGAACAAAACAAAATAAAATGGCGCACTAAATTATTATTTTTTTCGGTTTTGAGGTATTATATTTTTGGAGGCATGATGTGTACACTCCGTTTTTGGGAACAGCTGCGTCTCTGGAGTTTTGTTGTTTGACAAAAAGATTGAAAAAAATCTGAATTCCTTCCTCAATTATTTACTACTATAGGTCCTAGAATTGACTAAAATCAAAAGTTTAGAACCGTTTTTAATACAAATTGAAAGGATTGAAACCAAACCTCGGCGGTAAGAATATTTCGTTACACAATAATTCCATTTATAGCTCAGAGTGTAGTCACCTACTAAATGGCCTCATTTTTAGAAACTACGCGACCCTCAAATCTAAAAAAAACTTGAAACCGCTTCCATACGAAACCAAGGCCTCAAAATGCCTTTTATATCAATAACTGCTCAAATAAAGTTAATAATAATATTTTAGAACAAGCATATTGCCAACAAGCAGACGACTCCCTTTGAGTTCATCCTAGCAGCAACATAGCCTATAAAATAAAGAATGTTGCTACTAAATTCTAAAATTTCACTACACATTACTTGTAGTAGTATTATTTTCGCTGTTCTATTTTACCTGTTTTGTGTTGCACAAAAGATCTTTGAAACGCGGTTTAAACAAATTGCTCAGGGGGTTGTGACGCTGCATCTGATGCAGTGGTAAATTCAGTTATGGATTTGATAACGATAGCTTGCGGGGCTTCTAGGCCCAGAAGCGGTCGAAAGGAGGCATGGGGCACAATTAGCCACAGGGAGACTCTTTTCCGAGAACAGATATTTTTTTTGGTGTTTTGATATAATAAAAATCAATAAAAGTTTTATCCGAATGAAAATTCTTCCATTATCGTTAGAATTAGAAAAATGATGAGATGTTCATCTCATCAGTAAGAATTGTTATGAAAAATCTATTATTAAAACTGTAAACTCTAAAACGATGCATTTTAAAAATGTCGGGTAAGCACTCACACACGTTACGCTGTTCCACTGCCTTAACGACATTCTTGGGTCGAAATGTGGGTGTCAGAACGACATGAACCCAGAGAATAGATGCACTTTAAAAACAAGTCGGGAAACCAGAAGCTGGACGCTTCAGGTATGAAAGGTTTTGTGTATTTCTTTTATAAAAAGATTTGAGTGTGCATTTGTCCCATTAGTATGTAGTACGTAATATATGCATACATTATGTGAGAGTATCCACTTTCAAATGATATTGACGTTTATAGTCTTGAATTTGCACAGAAGCAACAACTTTGACCTAGTATAACTTTGTTAGTAATAGTGCAATTTTCACCAAATTAAGTTTCTATGGTGAACTTAAGGGAGGTTTTCCTGTCAATTACTAAAAATGAAGCATGTTCTATCTTTCTTCCATTTGAAGCATGTTCTATCTTTCTTCCATTTCCTGTATTCTTCTCGTCTAATCCGAAGATTTTGCATACAGTATTGGAATCAAAGTTATCGTATAATAAGCTCGATACGATTCTAAGAATTTTCTGTTTGTGTGAAAGTGTTTTGAAAAAGATTTTCTTCCTTTGCTTCTTGACTGCGATGGAGATTCTCATTGGTATGCTGAATAATAATCTCAACATCTTTGGAGTAAATGATAGGGATCAACTTGTCAAGGATGTTGTAATATTCTTAACTTCACCATTCGCTGATGGAAAGCAAACTCGAAATAAACGGTGCGCCTTAACTTTAGTTCCGTTTCTCCACCAGCAGAAATTATCCTCCCTTTGATAATGGGTCGTTGACGACCCTATGCACCCTTTGGCTACTTCTTTAGGAATTTCTTCCCCATCGAATTCTTAAGTCATTGCGGATCACACCAACTGGCTGTGGCTGTACTCTAGACTGTTGAGAGAGAGCCAGGAGATTAAGATTTCTAGTGCTCCATCAGAAGCCCAATATACGTAGGAAATTTAAGGCGTGAAAAGTTGTGAGAATAAATGAAGATTTGAATTGGCTGCAATTTGTGCAGCAAAGTGCCCTAAAAAGACAATTTGACAGCTGACAATTTAGGGCTATTTAAAATATACATAGAACAAGGTGTCTTTATTATTGTACATCATCTCAAAAATAATGGAAGCGGAATAGTGTTTTGACTTCGTCAACTGTGAAGAGATTATTTAGAAAACTCAGGGAGACTGGATCAGTTGGAGATACTGACCGCACTGGTGGTCCGAAAACAAGCCGTTCAAATGCCAATATCGAAGGAGTGCGTGAGAGTGTTGTAAGAATGTTGGAATATCACTTTCGCGTTATGGACAAGAATTGTAACTTTCAAGAAGTTCTCCAAAGTGTTTATTCACTGAAGATCTTGGTCTCCGTGCTTACACAATTTAGTTAACACACCAATTGTAAACTAATGACCATACACACGCCACTTTTAGGCAAGCATAGGAGGAAGGAAAGTTAGTCCACGCGATCTTTTTGAATATTATCTATAATATTTCACTTGTCATCAAAGTTCGCTGTTTTTTTTGTGGATTTTTATTTCAATTTACCAGTGCACGTAAATATCTATATATCCTATTTAACTTTGTTAACGATAACTGGAAATGCACCGAACATTCCGGTGAATGAATTACGGATATATGAGAGCCGCTTCTCCAGTTTTCGTTGTAGTATCATAGAGGTTTTTTACTCACCGTAACAGCAACACGTCTTTATCATTATACTAGACATAGGTTTATGTTACTTCTCCAAAAATATCTACATTCTGTTCGAATTGTTCTTGTAATATACAGAGATTCACGAGGCCATAGATGAAATACCTTATGAGCCGAATTCCATGGACCTTGACCCATTTTAAGTTGAGAAACGCAAAAGTTTATATTACCTTTTCGACGGAAGTATCAGACGGTAGGTGGGCTAATTGGCCGAGACTTATAGCGTTGATGATAGGCACACACTGGTCTAATGCTATTAATTTAAGCTTTCAGTCAGTTTTTGTCCTTAAGTTATATAAGTCACTCACGAAGTTGGTTGAAGTCATCAAGAGTTAAATGCGGAACTGTGAAATTAACAATGCAACACCTACCCGTGATGCACCAAAATGTAATTCAATTGGAAGCTACAAATTTCGGAACTTCCAGAAAAAAATAAAGTTGTATATAACCAGACTCTGACTCACCTGAATGATCTAAACTGTAAACAAAAATAGATAAATATTTACTTTCCTCTGCAGCCTCTCGCCAAGACCTATCAGCTCACCTGTACCATTCTGAGATCTTTTCGATCCAACGATCACGTAAGGCGACTTACTGTGTTAAAGCAGTAAATACAGTCACAGATTTCGTTGATCGTTCGAACGATTAGTCTTGGCCAAAAGCATGGGAATTTGAATTTAAATGTTATTCTATGCGCGTGTTCCCTTGCTTCTTATTACGTCTGCTTACCTTGTGTGGTTGTGTTTTGGCGGCGCTATTCACCTAATGATGGTTGTAATTCACTTACAGAAAGACATTGTCTTCGTAACCGCTAATTTTCACAAAATTTGTTCGGAATGTAATGAAAGGGTGAATTTTCTGCGAGGAAATTATGAGTTTCCAGTAAGTACGTAGGTAGTTAGGCTTCCGGTGTTATGTGGACGTGAAGATATTCAGTTGATGGTCGTTTTTGTGGAGAAAAGTTGAGATCAGGTTGATTTCTTTGATTAATCAAAGTGAGAAAGGTGGAAGTAATCACGTGGGCAAGATGAGCGAAAGTGATTACTTTACAACGTTGCATTGGTTGTAAACTAGGCATTGAAGCATGTAATGAGCACCATTTCGAATCGGTTGCAGATGGTGATAGAATTTGGAAACGATGGTTGTGTGGCTTTGAATAAACCTGAAATTGGGAAGTGTTTGCGGAAAGTACTTATCTTAGTTAATGGGCGTAAAAGAGGTTTAAAAAACGTCTTCGTGTCTATTTATTTCCATTTTGAAGGTTTTGTTTGCAAAACAAAACCTTATTAAAATCGATTCAATGCCTGTCGGCCTGTCTGCCTGTCTGTCTGTCATATGCACGACTATATCGATTTGCAAGAAATTTGGTGAGAAGGTGAGGACTTTGAATGTTCACACATGCAGTAAGTTACATCGTTCTACGTTGAGTTTAAGGAGGGGTATCAAATGAAAGGTCTTGATTATTACTTTTTGAAGCCAGTACTGTATTGGAAATGCGGGGAGTGCCGAGGGTCGAAAGTGATGAATTCTTTAACGGATCCATTTTCACAAATTACCCAACCGAAAGATCTGAAAAAATCATGAAGCTGTCTCTATACTGCGTCCAGGCTTCAAAATACTTTCTATATCGACATCTAATCAAATTTAGTCAATAATAGTATATGACTATACTTTTAGGGAAATTCACTAGAAACCCCCCCCCCCCTTAAGTTTATCCTAGGGTTGTGGTAATGTTGACTATAGTATGAATCATGATATCCCTAATTTTGATCAAAATCGTGCTATTACTAATAAAGTTACACCATCTGAAATTTGTCTTCTCCGTGTAAATTTACTAAACTAAATATAATTACATCACATTAAAGTGAGTAGTTTAACATGCTAAATATACATATACATTATGGGCTGCGTACTAATGGGGTAGTTCTGCACCCAAATATACTTGCATAATAAGCAAACAAAACCTTTCATACCTGAAGCGTATAGTTTCTGGTTTCCCTACTTGTTTCCATTTGTTTGAAATAGATTGGAAATATTGTCTATTCGTTTTCCGTTTTCCGAAAAACAAATTATTCTTTATTTAGCTCAAGTGTAATTGCTACACAGCTATACAGCTGGATGCAAATAAATTCCAGTTTGACGCTCTGTGGAAGGTCATTTCTGTGTTGACAACATCGTCGTTTCAGATTGAAAGGTTTTGTGCATTTAAGTAAACGGTTCTATTTGTACTTATCCCGTAGTGTATATGCATTTATAGTAGTATCTGACACTATTCCCTTTGAGGGTAGTACTGTACGTATTTATGGTATCTCAGGGTGTAAAAACACCTTGCACTAGATGCCATATTTCCGTTGGACTGCTTTTGAAAAAGGATCTCTGTATCAAACTTGCATTTCCCAATGGCATCACTTTCCTCTTTGCGAACTGACGAAAAACTAACACTAGTTTCAAAACCTAGAATGCATTACAACAATTTAAAATTTCAAAAGGTTGAGTGGAGGAGGTTGTTCAAGACTATGAAGGGAAGCGTGCCAATTCTAAAATCTTCCGTTTTCTCAAATATGTAAAAATATAAGGTCCAGCGAAGTTCAATTAATGCCTTAAAAGGTGAAGAGATGATGATACTGCTACATAAGGCTTATACGAGCTCTCTACAATCCTAAGTGGGCGGAGACAACCAAGAGGGAAACGCTATCCTAAAAAAAAGTTTTGCGTTTTGCGGCTCTGCTCGCGCGGTCGAGTCTTTATTTTTTTGTATGTTGAACTTTTTCGGGTTTAGCCAGCAAGTTGATCTTTCGTCCGATTCGTCAGATTTTTTCTGACATTTGCATATATGGTTGCTGCTCTCCACCTAACTCGTTTACGATACAAAGTCTTGGTTCCAGACGGAAGAAAATGAAACTCCAAAAACCTAACCGTGGGTTTGAAAGTTGGGGCCATGGAATGGAATAATCGAACTACAGCACCAGGAAATTCTGGGAATATCAAATTAATCTGAGAAAGCATTCAGTTAGTTACGTTCATAAAGGTAATATTGGGAGGTCATAGTCTCAAAGGCGTGACTACAGAAAAAGCGGCATAAATAACAAGACGCATATCGCACACAGGATATCGAACACTTCTGTTGCATTAATGACCGATCGACGAGCCGCCACGGATAGATGACTGGAGTATTTTGAGCAGATTTCAACGAAAGGATTTTTCATCTATCAATTCTACAAAGACTGCCTACATTTGGAGCAGTCCCACCTGTCAGCGCTACGCAAGTCGAAGTAGTAATAAAACGAATGAAATCAGGGAAAGCAATAGGACTTGACGGGATCGTATCTAAACCCTGGAAAGCGTAGAGCTTGAACCGAACACTGTGGCTCAGTGAGTTACTTCAATCAGGTTATTGAGGAAGGTAGAATAAAATTGTTGACCGACTATAAAAGACAATGAATGGCTTTTCGCGGTAAGAACAAGATTTTGCGTTGGACTAATACCGTAGGGCGCCATGATCAGATTCGAAATGAGGATTTCCCTGATCGAAATGGAGTTGCACCGATTGTGAAAAAATTGCGAAGGAGGCGTCTTTCATAGTCTGGTCATGTAATTTGCGAGATTTTCTGAACATCGAAGTCGATGGAAAATGATCAAAAAGCAGGCCGAAACAACGGTGGCTTGATATGCTGGATGGGAATTTCAAAGCATCGTGATAGTATCCATATCAGGCTGACGAACCAAATGGCATAATCGATCACGACGAACTGACCCCGTTTCCGAAGCGGTCAAAGGTTGAAGAAGGAGCAGAATTTCAAAAACCACTGACTGTGACTTTATGTTGGGTAGCATACATTGGACATTTCGTACTTATTGTGTAGGAAAAGGCTGTAATTATTATTATTTTTTGATGACTTGCATGAGATGAGACTATCATTGCTTCAACATATTGTAAGGTTGATAGAGCCTGAGATGACTACATAGTAATTGGAGTCGTTCCTATATGCTTTTATACGCAATATAAACTGGCCAGGCAACAATAGCATGTAAAAGTAATGGTAGGAAGGTTAATGCGGTGATAGGTATACAGCGCTTTAAATATTTTCTATAGGTATAGTAGCGTAATATGCGAAAAAGGTACATAAAGCTCAAAAGCGCCAAGACCATTTCCATCCATCCAATCCATAAACAAGTCGAAGTTGTTCGTTTTGAGAATGAAGGGGGTCCTAAGTCCGCATCAACTTGATGCAGGACCGGACCAATTGGGGAGCAACTTACTCCCTCTTTTCTGGTCCACGGACCCCTCGCTTAGGGCTTGCACCCAAACTTTTGCCTCTGCCCTGCTAAGAAACCGTAAAGCCGTCGTCGCTTGACTTTTTTTAAGTCGAAGTTGGCCAATTTAGTTATAAAGGTTTTGTGTCATCTTATCCGATAGACTTTTTGTAAATGTTTTTCCATTCTAAAAATTGAAAACATCCCTTCATATATTTCATTTAGGATTAATGACAATTGATCTTAATGAAATCTGTGAGCGAATAGTGCTTCAAAACTCCTCTAAAGGAAGCTTGGTGCAAATACATGGACATATATATTTTTATTCTTTTGTTTATGTTTTCCCACATGAGCTTTTTGGAGAATTGTTGATTGATCTAAGTCACTTACTGAAGGGCAGTGAAACGATAAAAATTTTATGTACAGCAGTGCAGTGTTATAAATACAAACTTCATTCGGTAAGGGAAAGTATTATATTTTACAGTTTCATTCTTAAAGCAAGTAAGCAAAGTATTGTTTTTAACCACGCACAGTAAAAGTATTCTTGTTGCATTCTATTCCTGCTAGGTTCGTTCATAAACGGCATTTCACACCGCTCTTTCAGGTCGCACACACACACACACACACGTATATACCCTTTGATTTTTGCCAAACTCTCTTTTGCCTTACAATTGTTTGCTGAGGCTTGGCAAGGGTGTGAACGCGCCACATCGCCAGCCAGTATTAGCAACCCCGGCAAACACTGTGGTCACACGCTTGCGCTTGAAACTTTTTGTTAAGGGGGTCATCCTGTGTGTCGGGTTGGAGAAATCGATTTTTTTTTACATGAATTGTATCTATATATAGTAGAGAATATGTGGGCAAAGGGATTTTCCGATATTCCGGGTCGTTCAGAAATTACAGGGTTAAACAGGTAAGGAGTTTGCAGCCGCGGCTTTTTTACCTGTTAGTTTTTTACCTGAGCCTTATAAATTCGAACACAGGTATAAATATAAAAAGATGAAAAACCAATCAATTGTCTAAACTTATTTGCTGTTTGGAATAAAAAGGATAATCCAAAATCGATACTTATCAAAGAAGAAAAAGGACTTCGCATCAACATCAGCAAAGAAACTTTTAGCAAGCATGAACATGGATGTTCCAATTGCGACAAGTTTTGTATATTGTTTATTGGATTTTGCTGGAGTTTTCTTCGGTATTTCTGCGAATTTCTGCAAATAATAAAATATACGTAGTAGTAAAAAAGGAATCTTTAGGACATGTCGAGAAAAGAATGGGAACGCGGCTTAGAACTGCAAAGAAGAATCACAAAGGCATTGGTGGAAAAGGGGCTGGAAAACTTACTGATAAGGTTATTAACGACCTCACTACATTTTTTGGGCTTGCTATTCGTCGACACGCAAATTCGATAGAAGGAATGAAGCAAGAAATTTGGGCAACTAAATATAAAATAAATGTCCTACAGACGAAAGTCCTCAGCATCAAAATTGTCCAGCAGGCGAGGACAGTTGGTGCAAATGACGCAAAGCGGAAGCTAAAGGAGAACTGGATAGTTTCCACCACGAGAAGGCACGTTTGACTGAAGAAGTTCAAACAGTCATTAAACCAATCTACGAAGATTTGTCACGAGATGATCTCTTGAACAGATGTTTAGGAGCAGAGACCCGGAATAACAATGAGTCGTTAAATGCATTGATCTGGACTTTCGCTCCTAAACACCTTCATTCTGGGGCCAAGGTCGTAGAAATAGCCATTTTTCTGGCTGTAATTATTTTCAATGAAGGCTTCATTCTCAAAATCTTAGTGACAATGGGATGTCAAGTTGGTCACATATGTCAGGTTTATGTCGACCGCTGTAATGAAGCGCGAATTTGGCGGTCCGAACGACGATCGACTGACCTCGCTAAAAGAGCCAGAATTGAAACCAGAGAGCAACAATCGGCCTAATAAGACTTTTTTGAAGAAACGGAGGGTGCTCTCTATGGACCAGGTATCGCAAATTAATAGTGAGTTAAAATTTTACTGTTGATAATCACATTTAAATTTTCAAATGCGTTTTGCATCTTGCATCTTGAAAATCGACTGCCACCATAGCTCAAAATCTATCCAACCAAATTCTTTGAAATTTTCACGGCTTCTTTAATACATATTTCTACGGGCCGCAAACTAGGATAATTGCAATCGGACGGGTCGTTTTTTGTTTATTCATAAAAAAAGCCGGGAAAAAACACCAAAATACAAAAAATTACGTTTAAAAGCACACCAAAAATTTACCTTTTAATATTTTCTAATTATCCTAGTTTGCAGACCGTGGAATATTGTCCACATTAAAATGCCGTTTAGTTTTTTTTCCTTAAATAAACGTAGCGCCCTCCAGCGTGGCAGCAGAACACATTTTATGGAGATGGGTGCATAAATTGACACGTATTCCGAAAACTAGCTACGATATTAAGCTGAAAAGTTTATCACATATACTAGAGATATCAATAAACATATGGTGAGAAATCACGTTTCTATCTTTATCCAGTCCTTCAAAATAATTTTTCAAAAAAAGGCAAAAAAATGGCCTTCACACGGGATGACCCCCTTAAAGTTCGGCAAATATGAGCACGCCGCTTTATGCTCACCCTAAACAAACAACCATTGTCCATTATCAAATATTGTACATATACATGTAAGCATGAATACTCCGCACGAAAAAACATCCATAAATATATATGTGTGTTTACTGAATCTGAATTTGAAAGTAACTGCAAACTTCATTAGCATATACATACATACGTACATATGTCTGTCTCGGTTAATTGATACTTATACGCGAAAGATAAAAGAACTAAAAAAGGAAAAATAAGATATTCCCATGCTTCCCAGAAGTATGCCCTCTAGTAGCTTTTGTACTGATTTTGTACTCCTTGTAGTAGTAGCAAAAAACAATTATTTTCTTATAGGACAAACGGTTTCGTCCAGGGCAGAGGCAACTCGTCAGACGCTGCCTCACTTCTGCCCTGGGAGCAGCGTGACCGAAACGAGGGATCCGTGCACCAAAAAGACGTGAGAGTAAGTTGCTCTCCATTTGGTCCGGTCCAACAGCAAGTGGTTGTGGACTTAGGATCCCTCACTTATCCTAAACAATAATTATTAACTTTTTTTTGCAAATATCAGAGTGGGATGTATTTTGAGGCAAGATTTCTAATAGATTTTCCGTTGGTTAGGCTCTGAGAACGAGACCTATTTCCCTTTTCGAGGCCCACATTTGAGTCCCCACTACCCCTCACCCAATGCCACAAATAGGACTAGTTTCGCAAAGTACAAATTGAGCCATTTTATTTGATACCGGACATGACCGCCTTCTGTAGAAAAAAATTACTCCCCCCTTTAAAATGTATGGGGACGTAATCCCCCTTTAACTCAACAGAAAATGGCGACACTTATTATATGTAAAGGGATTCATAGGTCAGACGTCCTCACAAAATTTCGTGACAACAGGTTCAGCCGTTTCCGACTAAATCGTTTGTGACAAACAGACATTGAATCTATTTTAATAGTGTTTTTTCATACGAAACCTTAAAAAGTGACGAGCATCTCTAAACTCACACTGATTCGCTGCATTGAGGAATGGATTCATCTTCGGCATAACGAAAGGTACTACAACTTGGTCCAAACCCTAACAAATCATATTAGTTACAGAAAGTATTTATGGATATGTGGAAACTATAAAACCCCAACCATGTAGTGAATGACCTCTCTATGAAATTTTACCGCAGTTTACCTGGTATCAGGCTAGGAACTTAATGCAGGAAGTTGCAGGTTTAAGGGGTTATCCCGTGTGAAAGCTGTTTTCGGTTTTCTTCTGAATTTTTTTTTAAAAACTAAATAAAGATTCAAATTTGAATTTTTCACCTTATATTTATTAACATCTGTTTTAACAATTTTGCACACTGATATCGTCACTCATTATTGAAGTATGCGGCAACTCATCCACCCATATTCAAAAAAAATATTTTTCGGGAGACTTTCTCAAGGATACCTTGCTAATCTGAATGAAAAAAATTAACGACATTTTAACGTGTGGTGTATACCATGGTTCGCAAACTTGGATTATTAAAAAAAATCAAAAATTCAAATTGTTGGTGGTTTATTAAATTTTTTTTTTGTAAATTTTGGTGCTTTTTCCCGCCTTGTTTAATATATAGAGAAGAAAAACGGCAGGTATCCCCAATTGAGGTGGCTGCTTCCGAAAACACCCAAAATATCCTAAAAATCGTCATGTTCGATAGTAGAGCGAGGTTGGAGGAGGTAAGGAGGTAAGATCCTGAAGATATCAAAGGGCACTGCATCCAAAATTGGGTATGGCAATTTGGATATGAAAAAATGTTGTTCCAAGTGGGTGCGACGTTTGCTCACAGTGGAGCAAGCAGAACAGCGAATTGATGATTCAGAGCACTGTTTATTGCTGTTTACGCGGATAGAATGGATTTATTGAGTCGGTACATAGCAATGGATGTATTCATTATTATATTCCCGAGTCAAAAAGAGCGTCAGCCGAATACAGACGAAAGGGCGAAAGCTGGCCAAAACTGTTCGAAGACACAACAACTAGCAAACAATGTCGTGGCCTCTGTGTTTTGGAACATCTGCGGAATTTTGCTTTTAGATTTTCTTCGGAAGGGCCAGACGATCAACAGCGACTACTATATTGAATTATTGGACCGATTGGTTGACGCAATTAAGCAGAGAAGGACTCACATGACAAAGAAGAAACCGCTGCTTCACCAGGAGAATGCGCCGATTCACAAGTCGATGAAAACGATGCAGAAATTGTACGATTTGTGATTCAAATTTGCTCCCCCATGCCCACATTCAACAGGTGTGGCCCCATCTGACTTCTACTTGTTCGCAGATCTAAAAAGGGAGCTCCAGGGAAAGAGATTCGTCTTCGATGGTGAAGTTATAGCCGCAACTGAGGCCAATTTTCAGGTTAAAGACGCAATATTTTATAAAAAAGGAATGATTGTATCGCTAGGGAATTTTGCAAAAAAAAGCGTTTCTATTTGTTAGCGTCGGGACTTAATGACCCATGTGTTAGCTAAACACACCTTCCCATGTTCACTGGTATAAATGCTAAATCGGCACCTATATATGTCGATTGAACATTGGCAAAAGTCTTTGAAGAGGATCGTGGGAGGGGCTCAAAATAATCTCTTTGAATTTTATTTTCTGCACATATATGCAAAGCGCCCCTATTGCCTTGTCTTTCTTGAATTCACTCCGTTACTCTTTTCTTTATTTCTTCTATCTATCATCTTCCTTTGTTCAATTTGCCAGTTTATTCCTCTTTCTTCTTTTCGGCTGCAATATTAGCTTTTGTATATACGTCTCCAACATACAGCATGGATAATTGTGAAATTCGGGCTTTTTTTTTCAATTATTCCACTCGCTATATTTTCACTTCCCACTGAGGACAATATTGATTTGGATATTTTGACTCGATAACATCATTTGCTCCATAAATAAATAATTAGATAATTTGGGCACTTAGGCGTAGTGGTGTTCGTTACATCGCCCATAAATATCTACAAATGTCATTCAGTGATAGAGGTACATTCGAGGCGCTTTCTAGTCCTTTTATACACACGTAGCTTTAATGGTTAGTTCTTTTTCTACTTTCAGGGCCAGGATTAACATAGGTAACTTAAGAGGCTTCGCTCTTCTAACCAGTTAACTTTAATTTTTGTTGCAAGGAGTGAAGCAAATTAAAGTTAATGGATAAAAGTTACTGTTTGATTGATTGGCAAGCTTGACAGTGATTTAATAATAAATACCAACAAAAGTTTATTCCAAATGATTGATTAAATAAGTGCAGAGTGCTGTGCGATGTGTTTAAGAAACGATAATTAGAAAAGCAACTTATGATATAATTTCAGCATGTAGCTCTGGCATTAATTGAACTGCACAATCGCTCTCGATCGTGACATCTCATTTTAATTCACTTAACGTGCCTATGTCAATTTGCAAGTGCTAATTATCACCACCCCGCCTTGACTTTAGAGACCACGAATTCACTGGAACTCAAATCAATTAACGTGAACTATGTTTATTCCATTTCAGATTGAAAGATGGGAACGAGTAGAGGCCACATTCGAGGCGCAATAGCAATATTGGTATTGAACTACTTGGCCGCCATAGCGTCAGGTCAAGCGAATCCACTATTCCCGCGACCAGAGAGTGTTTCACCGAGTGACCGGCAATTCCGTGTTGCTTACGAATGGAATGTTATCGACTATGCATATCCTTCGGAAATTCATCGATCCAGGGCGCTTCAGGTTGGCGATTATATTCCGACAAATGTCTTGATATCAGACGTGAAAGCATTCGCTAATCGACTCTATGTGACAATGCCACGGATGTTACCCGGAGTACCCGCAACTTTGGGTTGGATTATTTCACCGGATAACAATGGACCAACAAATCCGCGGGTGGAACCGTTCCCCAATTGGGAGATGAATCAACGCACTAACTGTTCAGCTTTGCAATTCGTGCAGGGAATCGCTATTGACGCTGACGGGATTATGTGGGTGGTAGACTCTGGAAGATTGGATACCTTAAGACCAGGTAAGAGAGAACTTTCTTATGTATTGTGTATTGTGTATGAGTTTAATATTTCCAAGAAATGAATGATAATAGTTGGAAGATTTTTATATGTACATATATCGGCATATTTATCTCGGAGGTTTTCTTTGTATGAACGGGAACTTTGTGCTATAAGTGATTCAGTTTCGTGAAAAAGGGGAGATGGGAAACAATTGGAATTTGTTCCAGTTCTGATGGCTCGACCCTTTAAGAAGGTGTGCGATATTCCTTTAGTAGGTGATTGAAAGCTTGGGATTAAGCAGGGGTCGTAAGTATCTCAATTGACAGAGAATTGATACCGATCATAATTGAAAAAAGTAATGTTCACAGCACAAACAAAACAGATTTACTTGGTAAAAAATTCACATTAAAAAGAAACATCACAATCATATCAGGCAATCACGAAAACCTAAACTTTGAGAAAAATAAGATCATCAACAAGAAACACAAATCCAACTTTATTCTTGACGAACCAACCGTGAGGGGCAGAGTAATCGTGACCTCGTTGATAAAGATCCCGAGTCTCAACTCAGATTCTCCAATTATGACCTGACCGTTAATAATGGCCTGGCCTCTGATCAAAGCCTTACCCATCGATAAGCATTGGCCCTCGGCAGAAAGGCATTGCTTCCGTGTAAAACAACGCCTTCGGGCAAATTGCATTCGGAAGAAACGCTTTTGCGCAAATTTTCTCAGTTCAAATCACAACTATTGGATTTTACTGAGATTGAAGACAAAGCATAAGGACACCTGTGACTAAGTTCAAATCGAAGCATCAGCAGTCTTCTATCGATCCCAACTCGTGAATCCAAATGACTGCACGACTAATTCTTCATTTACAGCAAAAGCTATCAGTGCTAATGGTTGGGTTTTGTCGACGACACCAATCCATCAGTTTAGGATAACGGACGGTGCCAACAGCTTGGAAAGATATTCCTCCTAGCAATGACTCCACCATCAAAAGACGGATGCTACCGTCAAACTTTGCTAGCAGCAGGAATGATTGGTTCAACCAGTATTACTAATCTCTCAATGAGGGCTATTGGACTGCCTAAGTGCTTTGGTTGATTTCCAGAAGAGAAAGGGAGTGGAATCAAGGTTCTGAAAAAAACTTGGGATCCAGAGAAATTCAACACCAACAGTAGAACAGAAGAAATAACTAATAAGTCGGGAATTTTCCTGATTAACGGCGTAGCTGAAGCAGATGAAGGCTCCGAAACAAACATCTAATGCACACTTAATCCATCATTTTACAAAAAAAGTTGTAACATTGCTAAAGGACCAATGCAATAATCAGCCGTGGGATGATTTTAGTATACCAGCGTAAGTGTCTCAAAAGACCGCCAGGCAACGACCTATGTGATGTAATGTCCGACACTACAACTCAGTTGACCAGAGAGGATGTACGCAGAAAACCATGGGAAAACGATAAACCATGTGTTTTAGATGAATTTGCAATGCAGCAACCGAAATTTCATCTCTGTGCAGACTGCATATGCAGTCCTCAATTTAGAGACTGAATTTTGCCATTTTAAATTGTATCATTTGGACAGACTAAATGGGCAAATTCATGTTGTGGTGTGTATGGTGTGTGCACATTTGCGAATTATCTAGGCGTAATAATCGTTGACACGTTCGCGAGCATATTATGAGGAACAAAACTTTGCGAGTGTACCATAATTGGTGCTTCTATAAAGGAGTGACGATAAGTGATAGAAATGCTGCACTTCTTTTGTTCATTAAGAAAGTTAATCGGGCATGAAAATCCAGTTAGTACAAGTAGTCAGCTACTTAGGAGTGCATTTCAACTTCAAACCAATGGTTCAAATCTCACTGGTGGCAGTGGGATTTGTATCGTAATTTGACGTCGGATACCAGTCGACTCAGCTGTGAATTAGTACCTGAGTTAAATCAGGGTAATAATGTCGAGCGAGCGCAGTGCTGACCACATTGCCTCCTTCAATGTTCTGTAGTGTACCGTTACAGCATTGAATGAAGTGCTCTAACACACCTCAAGGCCCTGATCCAATATGGATTGTTGCGCCAACGATTATTATTATTATCAGTAATATAGGCCATTACATACTAGCGAGATAGTACTATCCATCTACCTATAAGCATTAAATAGTACCACCATATCAAGCCAATTGGTATGGAGGTACCACAGTTTCTGCTTGACTTAGATGAAAAACTCGGAGGCAGAGTACTTCAGCAGCTTCGCCCCCTCCTCAAAGCTCAGGCGAAGGTACCCTGGAAAGAGTTCCTGCAAAGACGAATTTGCAAACTCTTTACCATTATGAGACATTCTCAGGTTCGCAAAACCCTGCGAACGTCGCAGGAAAGAGGCCTAATATATGAGACCTGAATGGGTGAAGTTGCGGTCATTCTTTCGAGGGTACCCAAAAGTACTTTAGGTTGCAAAAAACAGGACCGACCTCCTTTCATTTCTTTCTGTCTCATTATGGCGTAATACATCCGGAACGGGCTCTGGTTTCTGACCTACGCAACCGCTCCATCTCAGGTAGGGTCTACTCGTCTTCTTTTTCTACCATAGATATTGCTCTTATAGACTTTCCCAGCTGGATCATCCTCATCCATCCCGATTAGATGCCGCCCACCCTAACCCGCTGAGCTGGATTTGATCCACAACCAGACGGTGTTGGAGATAGATTTCGTGGTTATGTAGGCTACGGGATCGTTCATCCTAATGTAGGGGACCAAAAATTCTTCAGAGGATTCTTATTTCGAACGCGGCCAAGAGTTCATAATTTATCTTGCTGAGAACCCAAATCTCCGAGCAATACATGAAGACTGGCAAGATTATTGTCTTATAAAGTAAGTGCTTTGACCCCATGGTGAGACGTTTCGAACAGAAGAGTTTTTGTAAGCTGAAATAGGCTCTGTTGGCTACCAACAACCGTGCGCGGATTGCATCGTCATAGACGTTATCGACTTGATTTTCGACCCTGAATAAGAGAAATTATCAACGGTCTCAAAGTTGCAATCTCCTATCTTCGTTCATCCCGTTTGACCAGTACGGTTTGATGTTGTTGGTTGATTGGTTTTTGGTACTGACGTTTCCACCACATATTTTACATACCTTCAAAGATCTCGCGCCGCTTGGTCGATCTGGATGAAAGTAGACTGTACATCTCGGGTTGTTCTTCCATAATGTCAATATTGTCAGCGCAGGCCAATAGTTGGGTGGGCTTGAAGAGAATGGTGCCTTTTGCATTAACATCTGCATCGTGGATCATTTCTTCCAGGGCCAGGTTAAAGAGGACGCATGATAGGGCATCCACTTGTCTTAGATCGTTGTTTATGTTGAATGGCCTCGAGACTGACTTTGCTGTTTTTATCTGGCCTCGCACATTGGTCAGGGTCAGCATAGTCAGTCTTATCAATTTCCGACTAAAAAGAAAAAAACAGGCCTACTACAAAGAAATCTGAAGTTAATGGAGTAACGAGGTAAGGGATATGTTTAAAGGGACTCTTATCAAAGACGAAAATACTCGTAGGATTGTGGTGAGTCTCTAGAGGGTTGCGAATCGTGGATATGGAGTGGTAAAGCGTAAGGACCGGAAGTTAAACCTAATAAGGTCCTTAAGCTCGTGTTAAAGACAGCACCCAAAATGTTTACTGGGAGATCCAGGGACGTTAATGAATAACAGCAAAGTATCGCTGTTGAAAAATACCGTGAGGATGTCGAGTTATACTATACTTATTGGAAGAAAAATTTGCGGAGCAGAAAAAGAAAACAATTCTTATAAATATGAGGCACTGTGGAAAATTAACTTCAACTTCATTTACTACCATTGGCAGTTACATCATCTATTTTAAGAGGTGGGAGTGATGATATGGGCAAACTTAAATTTCAAATGGCTCCTGAATTATACTCATTACAAAATATGCAGCGACACTATATTTATAAACCTTAAGGAGAGAAAACGAGAAGGAGCAATTTCTCTCAACCCCAGAATTTTCTCAGAGATCCGAAAAAGGGAGACAATGAAATCATTAAAGAGATAATACAGATAATAATTTTCAATCCGGGTCCAGACTTCCTCTCTACGGCCTGGTTGCTTTATTACATATATTCTTGTCAAATTTCGTAAGATAAGCGTAGCTTTCTCAGAACTAGGTGAAGATCTTTCTGTTTTTCAAAAGGTTCCTGTGGGTTATAAAGTAGCTTCAGCGTTCTAACTTTTCACTGATATTTATTGAAAAAAATCCGACACAAATATACGAGCTCTCGATAACAATGGCTAAAGAGAAGAGAAGATGTAAATAATAAATGGGTCCAGACTTTGCTTCAGGACTGATTAGTATTATATGGTGTATATATTATAGGTGTTACCAAAATGGTATATCAGGTTAATCTTCACCTGAGTTGCAAACGCAGACCTACATGTAGCCAGATGGATGACACGATTTGGGGATAATGATATCAAATCAGCTGCGAATATCACAAATTAATCTTGTAAAGTAGCCACCGACAAACCTTTGTGTTCGTATACCTAAACCTATTTTCCTTTCTGGGAGAGTAAACCTCCTTAAAATTGATGAATTGCAGTGACGTTACATTGTATTTCAGCGGCTCCCCTCCAAGCACCTTCCCTACTTTTGGTGGTAACCATGGGGCACTGTAACATTCAGGCCCTGTCGCAGGGTTGACAATTTCTCCGTTACGTGTAAGAAAAAAAACACTTTTAATGGAACCTGAGAGACACGAAGATCGCCCTTAGTTATTTTGACGGCTATGTCGTCAAGCACCAGTGACGGAAGATCCAGAGTTTGTATGGTTTGAACGAATCATCTCAACGAATTTATCGTCCGCGTCTATTGTCACGGAAAGACATCGAGTCCATGATGCGTTTGTAACCCGTTTCCTGAAACTAACTTATGTTCCGGAACTGAACGTTGCCAATCGATATCTGATGATATTGAAAAATAATTGAGTTGCCCTTCCAACTAAACAACAAGTTTTTTAAGAAGCTCCACTTAAGTTTGCTGTGGAATCGTCAATTTACCGGGGAGATCAAACGAACAACTCAAATACTCCACTTGTAAGGCACTTCATGCGTCCAGTAGTCAGAAGAAGCTAAGTAACTGGAGAGCCTAGTAATGGCGGATACAACAATTCACAATGAGGTTTCTATCGCATTTCACATCCCATTCACAGAATATGCTGAGATTCCCCTAGACGCTGGCGCAAAGATCTTAAAATGAAAGTTTACTTCGGCAAGTGTTCGGATGGCTCAAGTGGTTAGAGCGCTGGGCTGTCGTAGCGGAAGGTCGCGATTCAAATTTCACTGGTTGCAAAGAGATTTGTTATTGTGACTAGATGTCGGATACCAGTCGACTCAGCTGTGAATAACTACCTGAGTCAATTCAGGGTAATAATCTCGGGCAAATGCAATGCTGACCACATTGCCTCCTACAGGGTACTGTAATCCTGTAGTGTCCCGTTACGGTCTCAGACGAAGTCTCTAATGCACTTCAAGGTTTGGAATGCTGCGCTGACGAAAAACCCAAAGAGGATTTTATAAAAATCTCACTAAGGTCGGGTATCAGGCAGCATACTTTTGAGCAAACAGTTCTCCAAAATCTAGCCACTGCAATTTAAAATCATGGTGGCTGTCATACCTTATCTGGTTATACAAGATCTCATCGAAATGACCACGTCTCACAAGACTGAAGTTGATACTGCAACAGCCCTCTTAGAGAGGCAAGTTGAGTTAATAAGACTCACAACTTCTAGCTAAAGCGGTTCAAGGGCACTCACCGGGTACTGGGAAATCATTTTAATCAGATGATTGCCAATCCGAATTTAGTTCCACTTTTTTTTTTAGCAAGGAGATAACTTATCTAATGCCCGAGGAATAGGGCGCTTGTTACAATTCCAGATGTCGACTAATTACTTGTCTTACCATCATCTACAAGGTTTTCACTCCATTTGTCTGCGCAAACATCACGAAACGTCTCTGTATTCAAAAACTGATTACTGAAAAGCACAAATGAAGGGTAAAGGGCTTAAAGAACAGCTTATAATCGATATAGTAGCTGTAAAGTAGACTGTTCACTGAAAGCGAAATATCTCAGCCTCCAACGATTTTAAATCAGCTTTTGACTCCATATCACATTCGTTATTACTACAAATGTTACGCTTGTACAGAACCAACCCGAATCCCGTTCGTCGCATAAAGCTATCGGCATCCTTACAAACATCAGGAGAGGCATGGAATCTACCAAGGCCACTTGGTTTTGTTTGGCCTCGAATCCGTTATCCTCTTTTGCATGGAAACAAAAATGGGTTCCAAGTCAAACGTGACATACTATCAAAATGTACATTGAATCATTTAATGTATATTGACGACACCAAACTGTATGCCAAAGATGAAAATCAACTTCGCTCCCTGCTGAATGGCATGCATTTGGGTTTAGAGATATTTCGGATTAGAAAAATTGTTTGGGGAAAACACAATGACAGTGAAGGATACAGTTAAATATTGTCTACAAATACCTCGGCATATTGCAATGAACCTTTTGTCGAATGTAACTTCAGTCCAGAATAAGATCGACATGTGGAAAGAAAAGCCCATTTACGGAGATCATATCAAAAATTTGTTGTTCCTAAGCATTGACATCGAAGCTTCTAATAAATGGTTGGCTAATGATTTACTATTTTACGATACAGAAGCATTCCTCACTTCGATTCAAGAGGCTTCGTTCCTAATAAAAAATTCCAAACGGTACATCTTCCATCACTCCTCAATCACACTCAATCCTTCACTTGTAGATTATGGAATTGTGAAGAAGAGATCATCCAGGGCATAACATTTGCTTGCACGATGCAGAGTAGTACCGATTACACCAGTCGTCATAATCCCGTTTGCAAGATTCTCCACCAAAACCTTGCGTTGAAGAATAACTTACGGGTAGACTACCATCCCTTCTATAAGTATATCGAGCAAGAAATATTGGATCGGACCGTTCTATTGTGGAATCACGCAATTGTCACCGATAATACTATTGCGATCAGGCCCGATCGAGTTCTGCTTCTCAAAGAAGAACGAGCGTACTTCATAGTCCATGCAGCCCTACCATTCTACCGGAACATTATTGCATAAGCGCAAGAAAAAAATCCGGAACTACGACCCCTTGACGGACGATATGGAACAGATATAGAGCCTACAAAATATCGAACTATTGGGAATCGGAACAGAGGTCCTGGAGATGAAGTATCAACAAATGATCTTCACAATCACCCGAAGAACGTTATCATCAATACGGCCACAAAAATACTTGGTTCCAGCCGGAAAAAGAGTCGGAACAGCCGGTTCGGAAATGAATGTAAACTGGCAATGGAACGGACGAATGCCGGATACCGAGTGATGTTGCATTCTCATAAGACACGGGCACGCGAGGAGACCTATTATAAACTCTGGCGAGTGGAGAAGCGACTTCAAAGACGGAAAAAGAACCAACAGGTCTGTGAACTCGAAAAGTATAGCGAGCAACCGCACCAGGCGGGCAAGTTTTACCAACAAGTCAGCAGGATGAGGCCTTATACACTTCGATGTTGATCCTGCCGAAATAAAGAGAGAGATCTGATTTCCAACTGAATGGGCATATTGGAGCGATGGGTTGAGTACATTGATGAACTACTGAACAACCAAAGTATGGGTGAATTGGAGGTCCCGCCAACTGAAGACGAACAAATACTGCCATCACCAAGCATGGAAAAACAATCCGTGTAATTCATCGGCATAAAAATCATAAGTCGCCAAGAGCCGATGGAATTAAAGTCGGATTGGTTAAATATCGAGGCGACCAATTACACCAAGCGGCTCATCAACTAATGCTCACGGTGTGGGACAGCAAGTCAATGCCTAACGACTTGCAAGGAGCGATTATCTGTTCCATACATAAAAAGGGGGATATCACGCAGTGCAGCAATTATAGAAGCAACGTGATATGCGAGGTGCCATTTATAAGATATTCTCCGCTATCTTGCTAGGCCGGATAGCCCCATATGCCCAGAACATCAATGTCCCATACCAAAGAGGCTTCACTCCAGGCAAATCAGCAACAGATCAGATTTTCTCTCTGTGGCAAGCGATGGGAAAACTGTTAGAATATGGACTCCAGTTGCGCCATAATTCATCGACTTTAAAGCGGCCTATGATAGTATAGCCAGTTTAAAACTATACACTTCCATGAAACAATTCGATATCTCGACGAAATTGATAAGACTGACTAGGCTGGCTCTGACCAATGTGCGAGGCCAGATTAAAACAGCGGAGTTACTCTCAAGACCATTCGACATCAACAACGGTCTACGACAAGGGGATGCCCTATCATGCGTCCTCTCTAACCTGGCCCTGGAAAAGTGATTTACGTTGCAGATGTTAATGCAAGAAGCACCATCCTCTCCAAGCCCACCCTACTATTGGCCTGCGCTGACG
This sequence comes from Hermetia illucens, assembly GCF_905115235.1. Taxonomy (NCBI): domain Eukaryota; kingdom Metazoa; phylum Arthropoda; class Insecta; order Diptera; family Stratiomyidae; genus Hermetia; species Hermetia illucens. Next base: position 88,777,834 of record NC_051849.1, on the reverse strand, counting down.
ATATTGACATTATGGGAAGAACAACCCGAGATGTACAGTCTAGCTTCATTCAGATTGACCAGGCGGTGCGAGATCTTTGGCTGCACATCAATGAAGGCAAGACAAAATATATGGTGGCAACGTCGGCACGAAGAACCAACCAACCAACAACATTAAACCGCACTAGTCAAACGGGAAGAACAAAGATAGGAGATTACAACTTTGAGACCGTTGATAATTTTTCCCATCTGGGATCGAAAATGAAATCGATAAAAAGCTACGACGGTGAAATTCTCGCACGTTTTTTGGCAGCCAACAGAGCCTATTTCAGCTTACAAAAACTGTTTCGCTCGAAACGTCTCACCACCGTAGGGTCAAAGCTCTTACTGTTCAAGACAATGATCTTGCCAATCCTCATGTATTGCTCGGTGCCTTGGGTTCTTAGCAAGAAACATTGAAAAGAAAAAAAAAGTTTCACACGCATGTGGTATGTTGCAGAATGTTTTGTCCCCTGCAGGAGGATGAACGATTCCGTAGGCTAGATAACGACGAAATGTATGAGCGATACCATGGCCGTCAGGTTGTGGAAAAAACCGGCTCAAGCACGGTGGGCGATCCAGCCCGGAAAGTCTGTCAGGACAATATCTATGGTGGAAAAAAGAAGACGAGGCAGACCCTGCTTCAGATGGAATGATGGCGTGGGCCAAGACAGCTAGACAGCTATTAAGGATGTCGAATTGATAGACCTCGGTGCAAAACCGGGATGTCTGGAGTTCCTTATTAAGGCAGGCCTACACCGGATACAGGTTGTTGCGTCGTTGATGATGATGATGAGATTCGTAATTATACATATTTACATAAAGCGTTGCAAACGCTCGGTCTAAAGACCGGACTATATATGGAAATGCGAAAAGCTACCATCCATGCATCCAGTGGTATAGTTCGAAGAGTCTGGTAACAGTGTAGTCTAGTGATCTCTGCAATAAATTTACATTGTCGTCTATTAACCATCTTTGTATATGCCACTATTGGCAGTTAAAAACCTCCGCGTCACTACTCGAAGCTTTCGCGGCAATCGGAAATGTAGGAATTCATTTTCGCATTGTGGCAAACACTTTGCGTTAAAATGCATCATCGCTGTGGTGTAGACCTTTGGACGTTACCTTCAGCCCATCCTTAGGTTAGTCGCCTCCGCTGCTATATATATAACATTTCGATTGAAAGCGTATTTAGGTGCGCAGTTTCACTGAACCCAGACCTTAAATACCATTCAACGTGTAGGCGTTAAGGCTTTCATTTCCATAGTCACTCACTTGTCAGACTTCAGAGTACCAGATAAACAAACAAGTGGGGATACTGGAAGCTGAGCGCTTTGGGTATGAAGTCGGTCTTATGTGAGAAACTCTCTATGCACGATTTTCCATCCGTACATAGCTAAGAATACAAAATATTTCGTCATATTTTGCCAAACTCCAAGATACATATATGTACATACATATCAATGACATAAATACTGTGTTCACCCTAAATAAACAAACATTCGTTATTACTGCAGGACGATCCATACATATATATGTATGTGTCCAGCTCAATTGATCCAACTCATCTTCCCGCATTTTCACTTTACTCCGCCCACAAAAGCATATACCTATATATGTTATGTAGGGTAGGTGGCCGCTCCGAGAAGCCCAATTAGCGTTTTGGTGCGCCGTTTTGATTCCACAAACTCCTAAGACCGTGACTATTATTATGGGAGCAGGGAGGCAGAGTCTAGCCGGCTCCAATCTTCAGAGCCAGCCCGTAGCATTCACGAAGGAAAGCAGCTCTCCCACCCTGCAGCTGGAAATCTCTCTAAGGTCCCCAAAGAATGGTTTACCTAGTGTCCGCAGCATGACTCTAGCCAGAGCTGGGCAATCGCAGAGAAAGTGCATGAGGGTTTCCCTTCCTTCTCCGCAGCTTCGGCAATGCGAGTTGTAGGGTATGCCGAGCCTAGCGGCATGGTCCCCTATGGGCCAGTGCCCCGTGCAGACCACCGTAATTTTGAATGCATTTGCAGCTCTCGTGATCGGGCTATGTTATAAGCGGGCCAAATTCTCCTTGACTTGGCATAGCTTCGCCATCTCAGGTCCGCGACTGCTAGGTAGTGCGAGTAGACTCGGCCCCCGACAGCCGCCAGCAGAACACCGACTGTATTCGCCGAGGGACTGCCAAGAGCAGAGCCTTGCCTGGCCAATCCGTCAGCCCGCTCATTCCCCCCTATATTCCTATGCCCGGGAACCCAGAGGAGAATGACCTTGAGCGTGCCGCCCAGACAATTAAGCGCGTCTCTGCACTGCCCTGTACAAGGCTTTGATGGCGGCTTGGCTGTCGGTCAGAATGGCTGTATGCTATGTACGTAAAATAAAAACCGCTGGCAACCAGGTACACACAAGTCTATTATATTAATTACTACCCGAAAGCTTTATCAGCGCATACAAATACATGGAGTAATTGACACTGATATGCAAATAACCAAAAAAGCCAAAAAAGGGGAAATTAAAACGTCCATGTAGACCCTTTTGATCATATATGTAAGTTCACTTTATATGAAGATGACGTCATACACATCTTACGGTGTCATAAATTTATCTGAAATGGGAAACTTTGACCTTCTATAACCCTGTTGAAAATAGTCGGATTGCTTTTCAGAATTTGCCCCTATATTATCGCCTATGCTGATGTCGAATTTCGTACTTCCGGGATGAACTTAAGGGGGGTTGTCCGGTAAATTTCAAAAACCGAGTAATATACTAGCCCCTCTTCAAACTCAACACAAAATGGCGCCACTCAGTGCAAGTAAAGGGCCACACAGACCACATCTTCTCACCAAACACAGACAGACAGAAGCACAGACGGACATTGAACCGATATTAATAAGGTTTTGTTTCATACGCTTGTGGTATGTAGCACCTTTCGTTTATTTTCACGTTGTACGTGAGGTCTTTCAACATTAAGCCACAAAAGAACATGTGCCAGTATCTTCTTTCTTATTAATTTAAGGAGACGTTGCTCCAGTTTTTTAAGGTTTTGTGTTCACAAATCGATTCAATGTCTGTCTGTCACATGTGATTTACTCGAAAACGAGTAAACCAATTGTCAAGAAATTTGGTAAGAAGGTAGATATAGCCAGTGGTTCCGGTTCCAATATCTGCACAGTTAAGTTAATAGAAGTATATTTTCATATTTTAGAAATTTACCCGGAAACCCCCTTAAGTTCATCCTAGGAGTACAGAATTTAGCATTTGCATGATAATATAAAGCAAGTCAATTTTGAAGTAAATTCAACTAACATTAAGGAAGTTATAGAGGGTGAAACTTTGCCATTTTTGTGAATTTCGTGCTTTCTACAACGTGTATGACGTCATCCGACATATCAATTCGTCAATACCACAACAAACTTAGCTCATATGAATGGGGAGTCGCAAAGAAATATTCCTCCAGCAGACATATGTGTGTATATAGGTATACGAGCTAATGAAGTTTGCGGGTAGTGTCTAAATCTGATAGATGTATTAAACCAGCGGTATTCAATATACGTACTACATATGTACATATGTATGCTTTTGTATCGGAAATATGTATGCACAATATTCGGTAATAGCCAATTTGTTTGTATACTAACCTTAGTATATGATATTATCTACGTATTTCTGTTTGGAAAAATATGAAGGAACATGCTGGATCAGTGTACACAGACTAGATTGTCTGTGTACACTGATATTGGATTTGTAGCTATATACGGATGGAAAAATGTGCGTAGAAGTTTCTCACATAATATGAACGCAAATCCTGTATTACCGAAGCGCGAGCTTCCGGTATTCCAACGTGTTTATCATCCTACGTAGTGCTATGGAAGTGGAAATCTTGCAGCGGGGAGATAAGACCCGAAATGGGGCTATGAATTAAACCCGGGGTTACTGAATCGACTTTGAAGATTTCCACGAGCTATCGTGAGCCAGATCATTATCTTTTATTCAAAGCCACCAGCTCAAGGGATAATAATTGACTTAAGTTAGGGTAGTAATAACCAGTAGTAATACCAGCCTGAGTGTTCTGAAGATCGAAACATGATCATATCAAAAGTGATCACAGATTTTGTGTGTGCGAAAATTAAGGCGAATGGTTACCAATGCTTACACCCCGGAAGCAACATTAAAATGACTATTTTCGTTCTATTAGATCTTTGCAAATTTCGAATATATCAAGTTATGATTTAAACGTAATTGTTAATACGATGTCCTTGAGAATATTTGCATCGGTCGACTATTGTGTTCTTTTAATTCGCTTCGAGAATATCAATCTGATATATTATGTCATTTACATTGTTTACTTGACTACGCTACGGGAATTTTAATGAGCAAAACATGGCTTTCAAAAGATTTATCACAACCCATAATAAATTAATGACTTTCCAAAGTACTTTTGTTGACTCAAGTTTTATTTTGTGGTTAATTCTTATTTATATTTTCTTTTACAGAGCGTCCAGTGTTTACATGCCCACCTAAGCTGCTGCTGCTCGACCTGAAGCGGAATGGAACAATTCTCCATCGACATGAGTTTCCCGAGGAGGTTGTGGCACGTGGTACCAATTATTTGAACAAAGTCGTTGTGGATGATGCATTCGGTGGGTTCGCCTATATCACTGACAACAGCGGCTCAGACCCAGGAATCGTTGTCTTCTCCAGGAAGCTGAACAGATCATGGAAAGTACGAGAGAATAATTCCATGCGAGCTGCATTGAACGCAATTCAGTTCACTGTCAACGGAACCAATTTACAATTCTCAATTCACATCGATGGAATTGCCTTGGGGCCGTACTACAACCCAAACACCGGGGACACTTTAACGCTTAACTCTCCGAAATTTAGCAATGAAAATTTTGAACGAAATGTTTACTACTGTCCCCTATCAAGTTATCACCTGTATTCTATACCTGCATCATTTTTACGCGACCCAGAATTCACAAGAAGATCAACTCCACGGGAAATTTTCGAATCTGTAACTGATTACGGTTTGAAAGTCTCCCAAACCGATGGCATGATCATGGACAATCAAGGCATATTGTACTATGGGCTCCTGAAGGAACACGCGATCGCCCAATGGGACTCCTTCCAGCCTTTCACAGTTAACAACCAGCGCATAGTCGCCAGAGACGACGATTTCATTCAATGGGTGGATGGCATGTCCTTCGATGAACTAGGAAACCTTTTCGTGGTGGTGAATCGATTGCATAACTTCGTTGCTGGTCGTCTGAATCCTAATGAAATCAACTTTAGAATCCTTCGGTCGAAAACGGGTAGTTTGAGCTATGTATATACTAATAGTTTTGGAGCCGGCAATATAGGGACCGACCCTAACAGTTATCCCCATGAGGGAGCTGCTTTCTTCGACAACGGGCTGTCTTCAACGACACCAATTTACAATCTTTTGGAGGGTCGAATCCCATATTATAATTCAGCTAAGAAAAACGCTTTCGTTTACTTCCATTTGATCCTTATGTTAGTTTTCACGTTAGCCTTACGTTAGTGTTTAGTTTCCTTAACTGTATACCCTAAATAATTCTAAGAGCCAAATCGACTTAATATTTTTTAGCTATAAATATTCGATTTGTATGTGTTGTGATGGACTATTTAGACAGATTAGCAACAAATATCCGCTATGCAGCATACACCAGTCAATTATTTAACAGAACATGCAGCCCTTCAAGCTCCTTGAGTTGAAGTTGGAGTACATTTAACATTACCATTGCTAATTTCCATTGCAGCATCAGATAGCTGACAAACAGAATTACTTCTAATTCAAATTTAATAATTATCCCCCATCTTCGTTATGTATTTATATTGCAGATTGCGCATGTTACCATGTAACTTGTTGAATATTGTGAGAGTGCTACCAAATAAACGTCTACGTACTGTACTACCATCCAAATATACTATATATTCGATATTTAAGGATTCGTTACGTAGTTTTTATTTTAATCTGACCCTGTTGCTACTGAAAGTATGTACATAGCTCCTTTTTAATGTAAACTTACTTCCTGAAATAAATTTATATTTTGAAACTACTCCTAGAAAGAATTTTATTTATTTAATCAATATTGGAGAAGAGCATGCTATTTATATCAATATTTTGTAGAGAGAAATAATATTTATTTTTCGAAACAACATTTCTTGTTAATAAATATGAACATCGCAATTTAAAAAATACCTAATTTAACAGGAACCTAGCTAACTTAGTCTAAGGTTAAAACTAACTTAGTCTAAGGTTAAAACTACGGGACTTAACCTAATAAAATTGTATTATATTGTTGATTGTAGGTAAATTGGTAGCTGGAGGAAAGTTTACAAAAACCTCGAATCGTGATTGCCGGTAATTCTTAAATAAGGAGAAATAGGAGGATAAGGATGGGAGAGGAATTAGGAGAGAGAGGAAGGTAGGTTTTGAACGGTATGAGCTGTTTTGTTTGGGTGGAGGAACGTATTGGGCATAGGAGTGGCGACCTGTGTAGAAAAGACCTGTCGAAAAGACGGTTATCACTTCTGTAGGAAAGGAAAATTCGTGAAAATTGGTTCGAGCCGAGGAGGGTTTCCTTGCCGATATCAATCCCGAGACACTCAGCAACTAATGGGTTTGGGTGTAACAGATATCTTTCAAGGAATTTGACCGCGTATCTGGCCAGGTCGCGGCGGCGTGATGGTTAAAGGGGTAGAGCGTCAGTCTCCAGTCTCGCTATTTTGGGTTCGAATCCCAGTCATCTTAGTTCGTCTTCTCTCACTGTTGTGAGTTTATCACTTGCATAACGTTAAGTGTGGTGATTGTGAAACTGAAGCAATCTTTGTGGATGCCCTGTACCCTGAAGGAGTGAACAGGAAACACTAATCTGGCCAGAAGGGCATCGATGCATGACGTTTTGGAGGCTTCGTAGAGGATCGGGTTGGATATATACTTTGTACCGTCGTCGTTTTTCAATATGCTGGTACAATGGCGGAGGATATAGCTCTCTTTAATGCGCAGCCTCTCCATCTGAGAAGGAGAGGTCTGGGTCCAGATGTTGAACCCGAAAGTGATTAGGGGTCGTATTAAATGTTTACAGCGAAAAATCTTGACTTTTGGTGGGGTGGGCGTCTCAAGGTGAAGTACGGGGTATAATGATCTGAAGTCGTCGCTTGCACGGTTTAGAACTTTATTGATATGGGGAATTTTGCATACGATTGAGTTTATAGTGACATATATAACATAGTTTATAGTGATATATAACATCATCCACTGTGGGGATGGGCGATGTTTGGATTTTTAAGGACAGATTTTTGATATCAGAAACCACTTTCTGAGTCATCTTCATATTTCAGTTCAAGACGATTGTTTGACATTTCTGCGGGGTGGGGACTAGTTTCCACATAGCGAAGTATCGGTGAAGCTCATCTTAATATGACGATCATGGTATCGCTCATAGATTTCGTCGTTATGTTGCCTACGGAACCGTCCATCCTCCATCGGTTGCGATTTTCGACCTTAGATAGGATAAATTTTCAACGGTCTCAAAGTTATAGTCTCCTATCTTTATTGCTTTTATTTGACCAGTGCGATTCGATGTTGTTCGTTCTTTGGTTTGGCTTGAAGGGTGTCGTCCGGGAGAGAGATAAGGTTACAGAAGTTAAGGGTGAGTGTTGGTAAGAATTCGTCACATACAATCTGAACTATTTTAGTAGATTGACGAACCACACTGTCAATGGTATCGTTAGAACCTCTCTTACTCAGAGTGAGTTGGAGCTAGGAGAGCATGGCTTTGAGGGATTGGCTTATTAGCTGCCAGTTGGCGTTCCTGAACCTGTTAACCGCGGTAGGCGAATGGCCCAATCGGGGAGATGAATGTCGAGGGATTCACGCTGATGTTGCTGTCTGTCAGGAAGTGGCCGACGAATGAGTGGCTGTTCCTTACATTGCAGCGCGAGCGTGGTCAACCAACGATGCAGTTTGTAACCATTATTACTGATATAGCAGTCCAGTTAGGAGTCGTGTCTGGCATTTAAGTCGCCTTTTAAAATCAGAGACATCGATTTTTGCGGGATTGGCGGTCGTTCCGATCAAAGAGTTGATTGGGAAAATAAATGGAAACGACATATATGAAGCTGGAGGTGATATCAATTGAGGCGATGGTAATCTCTAGGTATTTAAAATCATTGGCGAGAAGAACGAGCTCCGTTACAAGGAATTTGTTGGGGACCGGTCTTGCAGTGCCTCCGGCAAAGTATGAGGGGGTCTGGCTAGGATGATGTCTGACTTTGCGGAATAGGCCGAAATTTGAAAAGTTGGGTTTGTACCTATAGTGTAACCTGGTTTCAAAAGGTACACTATTTGCGGATTATGTTCACCGACCGACTAAAGAGTTCATATTCAACGCATTGATCCTAACATTTATGATTTGGTGCCCTAAGATTGATAACCGTATCGAACATCATCCTGAACTGCCGGCATGGCTCAACGACAGGAGATCCGGAATGGCTTGGTTAGAAGATAGATGTGTGGCCGGATGCCTTGGGTTGCCGCTGCGTAATGCATCAGCAAAAGACAAAGAATGCCGATAGAAATAAGGCTTCAAAATCACGTACGTTCTGTTGGGTGGGATTGAGGTGGCCCAAGTTCCCCCTTGCTATCACCTTTTCCAAAGCAGTAGTTGGCGGGGTGGTCGCTTCCCCACAGTTTAGAACTTTCGTCCAGAGTCTTGGACCACTCCTCTGGCATGACAGACTTGCTGGCAAGTCTTGCATTGTGCATTCTGTTTATTAATAATCCGCTCGAAGCAGACTAAAGTGCATGCTCCAATTTGGAAGAGTTGTCAAAAGTGACTAGCCACAGGTTCAGACTATGACTCTCTTACTTCTCCTTCAGATTTCACAGCAGAAGTGGTACAAGGTGGCGTTGAAGTTGCGCAGTTGGTCTACTTGGCCTCTAGTGAGACAATGATCGACTACAGACTCCGGATTAAGTTCCCCAGGGACTTGTGTTTAGACGGCGCTTGCTCCAACTTGATCTGTAGGTCTCCAGTTGCAGTTACCAATTGAAATACGTCCATCATTCTCGAGTTTTTTTCCACATCGATTCGACATTTTCCGGGTGGCTGTCTTTGTTTTGCCAACTTTACTAGGCGGCGCCAGTTTATTAACTTCCAGGCAAGATGAAACTATTTCGTGTGAAAACAACGGCACTAAAATATGTTTGCTATATTTTATTGGTTTAGTACTTTACGACAGTTCGTTACGCAGGGTGGCAACCTGAATTTTAGCTAACTAGAGCGTGAACACTTTTCTGGCCGCACTTGCACTTATTGAAAGCAAGCGAGTTAGGAAATTATTTCCCGTTGGTCAATCTGACGTTTTTGGACATTACCGACTGAGAAAGATTCCATCCAAGCTTGTGAAGATAAGATGTTAGATTCAAGAACATTCAAAATTAATTTCAAAGAAATAAATATATTCTGCATGTCATTCGTCAGAATTCAATCCAATTTATTGGTTGAAAATAGGGTTCAAAAATCGAGCGAGGAATATAATAGGATTCACATCCTCCAAGTAAATTTAGTAGGAGTGCAACTAACTACATCTTAATCAAGTAGATGGCATTCGCATTCAACGCCCTTCGTAGTGCAGAGGACTTTTGAGTGCGGTTCTATACCGCAGGACTGCAAATGACCTTTTCTAGCCAGTATATGCTCTCGACTTTCCAAGGTAAGGTTGCTGCCACGGAAGACACAGACAGTGCAGAAAGATATACCTTGATGTTTTGGCATTCTTGCATATTGTTTGCAAAGAAGTTATTTCTATCGACATTTGATAAACCGATTCATAATAATGAATGGCCCGCGACCGACCCCCCTTTAAGATATTTAGAGTGTTTCGCAAGTAGAAAGAAACGGGAGCAATTGCAAAGTTCAGTGAGGATTACAACAATATGCTTTACTATGCCAGTTTGGGGTACTGAATGGGAACATGACACCCTCACAAAAATGCCGCGGCATACTATTATTGCCATAAGCCCAAATATTGTACAGGGATGCTGCCGCACCCTTCCACTTCCTTTTTTCAAAACTCAATAAAAACTATTGTATGCATCGGAAAATATTTATTTATTTTTTATAATGTAGGTACATGTCTAAAGTTTTTATTATATTTACATTGTTTTGAAGATCAAATCTGTTAGGTGACGTCCCCCATACTCCATACATTGCGTAAACCAATTTCTGGCGTTTGTCATGACTCTTGTTAGCATAGCAGGTGTTATGTTGGCAATTTCTTCTTGGATGTTGGTCTTCAAATCTTGTAGGGTTCTTGGACGGTTCACATAAACACGACATCAAGAAGAAGCTCACACGCGTTCATCCGAGAATTGAAGTCACGTTCTGAAAATTCCTGCACTATCGCCTTATAGGGATGAAAATGAAGATCATCACGAAGAATTCTTCTCACAGAACGATCGGATAGTCCAAGGGCAGATGCGTGTTTGCGCGCAGAACGCCGTGGCGATCGCAACATTGACGTTCTCACTGCTTCAATGTTCTCAGGTGATCTAACGGGCCGAGCGACTCCAGTTCTTCCTTTTGTCGCACTTGCAGTTTGTCTAATGTAGTGACCCATGTAACAATTGACTTGCGGTCTGGGACGGGAGCCAACGGGGCTAAATGAAAGCGATTCCGAAATGCACGCTGTGTTGCAATAACCGAACATCCGCTTGAAAAGTAACCCTCAACGGCAAAGGCGCGCTCCTCACTATTCCAACGCATGATGGCGACTGAACAGTGTCGGGACAAAACTTTACAGTATCCCCTCTTGAACGAGACCACTAGCGCTCCGCTATGACATCAACTAACTAAGTGGCGCGCATTTTAAAAAAGGAAGTTATGCTGCCGCACCCTGTATATTGTACTCTTCCACTACTGTTCCGCTTTACGCAGCTGTATAGCGACCCAGCCGTCGATAATTTTGGGATAGTGGCTTCCATTGCATAAAATACTATCATTTTATCATCGTTACTGGCTTGTGAATTTCGTGAGACAAGAAAAGAAATGATTTCACTTATGCGATTACTAACCATTACAAATGTCGAAGAATTGTGGAATCAAGCTAAAAAATCTAACAAAGATCTAAATATCGTCTTACGCAACCCTGGGGGTCACCAAGCCAGGCAAGCGGATCATTAACTGAGATACTTGGGTTTGAAATCACGATATCCAAATGAAGCATCTTGACGACAAATTACTGGCCAATTGGCAAAATTTACAAAAATATCTATCGGGAAGCAGAAAAAGCGATCGCTTTTGCCCGAGCGGTCCATTACAAAGAAATTTACGAGAAACTGGACATTCGTGATGGCGAAAGAGCTCTCTATCGACTTGTCAAGACGCACACAAAATATCGAGCACTTTTCTTTTGCGTTAATGAAAGAACGTTATTTTACTGATCAGGTGCCGCGACCGATAAAATAGATAGAATTTGTTCATCCTCCACTTCCACAAGCACTACAGACATTTGGAGCAATTCCATCTATCAGCACGACTAATGTCAGGAAAGCAATAAAACGAACAAAATCAGGGAATATACAGGACCTGACGGTATCGTATCTGGGCGCTGGAAGGCGGAGAGGTGGGAGCCAACCCTGTGGGCCAGTGAGTTATTCAATCAGAGGGAACTAGAACACCACCTAAAGACAGTCCAGCAGAGTGTTCAAATTACCATCCGATCCGTTTGCTGCCCCATACTATAAAGATTTTTGAATGTATTCTTGCCAACTGAGACATCGTTCAAAAAACGTGAATCAAGCGGAACTGCCGTCGAAATACACGCTGCGCTGTTACTTATGGAGAAACACCGTGTGAAATATCGCCTCCTTTACATTGCATTTCCAGATCTGGAGAAGGCGTTTGTCCGTGTACCTTTCACCACTCCACTGTGTTACTGTTATGAACATTGTCTAACGTCCAGCGCCCTATACACGCCTCATGAAACACGATCTCATATTGAATTGAATTGAATAAAACAGAAATTTTGACGACCGATCCTAATGAAACACGCACTATCACTGTCAGTGGTAGTGATCTACCCAGAATTGAGCGGTTTAAGGGGATCATCCCGTGTGTCAGTTTGGAGAAATCGATTTTTTTTGCATGAATTGTATCTATATATAGTGGAGAATATGTGGGCAAAGGGATTTTCCGATATTCCGAGTTGTTCAGAAATTACAGGGTTAAACAGGTAACGAGTTTGCAGCCGCGGCTAGAGTAGTCGATGAGAAAGAGCATCGAATCTTTTTTTACCTGTTAGTTTTTTACCTGAGCCTTATAAATTCGCACACAGGTATAAATATAAAAAGGTGGAAAACCAGTCAATTGTCTAAACTTATTTGGTGTTTGGAATAAAAAGGATAATCCAGTCTAGAGTAAGCATTAAAAGGCTTTCAAGCTATACTCAGTTATATTTTGTTGTAAGTATTGTGCTGTTTGTGTGTTCAGTGATTTTTTTAAATGGATCGTACGAAGGGAGATCGCTTTAACGTTCAACGTCATGCTCGCACTAAACAACGAGTATTTCATGGGAATCGATAGTTAGTTCTTCCATAAATTTTTTACAAACGAAAATCCTCAGCATCAAAATTGTCCAGCAGTCGAGGACAGTTGGTGCAAATGACGCAAAGCGGAAGCTAAAGGAGAACTGGATAGTTTCCACCACGAGAAGGCACGTTTGACTGAAGAAGTTCAAACAGTCATTAAACCAATCTACGAAGATTTGTCACGAGATGATCTCTTGAACAGATGTTTAGGAGCAGAGACCCGGAATAACAATGAGTCGTTAAATGCATTGATCTGGACTTTCGCTCCTAAACACCTTCATTCTGGGGCCAAGGTCGTAGAAATAGCCATTTTTCTGGCTGTAATTATTTTCAATGAAGGATTCATTCTCAAAATCCTAGTGACAATGGGATGTCAAGTTGGTCACATATGTCAGGTTTATGTCGACCGCTGTAATGAAGCGCGAATTTGGCGGTCCGAACGACGATCGACTGACCTCGCTAAAAGAGCCAGAATTGAAACCAGAGAGCAACAATCGGTCTAATAAGACTTTTTTGAAGAAACGGAGGGTGCTCTATGGACCAGGTATAGCAAATTAATAGTAAGTTAAAATTTTACTGTTGATAATCACATTTAAATTTTCAAATGCGTTTTTCTCGAAACTGCATCTTGAAAATCGGCTGCCACCATAGCTCAAAATCTATCCAACAAAATTCTTTGAAATTTTCACGACTTCTTTGATACATATTTCCACGGTCCGCAAACTAGGATAATTGTAATCGGACGGGTAGTTTTTTTTTATTCATAAAAAAAGCCGTAAAAAAACACCTTTTAATATTTTCTAATTATCCTAGTTTGCGGACCGTGGAATATTGTCCACACTAAAATGCCGTTTAGTTTTTTTTCCTCAGATGAATACAGCGCCCTCCAGCGTGGCAGCAGAAAAACACCTTTTTTTGGAGATGGGTGCATAAACTGACACGTATTCCGAAAACTAGCTACGATATCTAGCTAAAAAATTTATCACATATACTAGAGATATCAGTAAACATATGGTGAAAATATCACGTTTCTATCTTTAACCGGTCCTTCAAAATAATTTTTCAAAGAAAGGCAAAAAAAAATGGCCTTCACACGGGATGACCCCCTTAAATATCTCGGATCAATGCTATCAATCACGGAGGCGAGAATGATCACATGAGGATATTTGCGTCCGATATGGATATGGTTCGTCAAAAAATTTACGAGAGAGGCTTCGTCGAGAGTACGGCCACGCATTCCATACTAACGAGGTATAACTTGCCAAAATTGATCTAAATGTCAAAGTCGATGAGAAAAGACCAAAAGGCTGATAACAGCGGAGGCTTAATATGTTGAAAGGTGATCTGAAAGCTTCGCAACTGCATCCAGATCAGGCTTTTGACAGAACAAAATCGTGCACAAAATGACAAGCCGACCCCGTTTCTGAATGGGTTCACTTTATATGATGACGCCCATATACGTCTAGGGTGCAATAAATTCAAGTGAAGTTATTATTATTAATAATAACCCAATATAAAAAATAACATCAGTGTAAGTGTACCATTGCGATTTTTTTCAGACTGTTGGGTTGAATAGGTTCTGAAAACGAGACTCGTTTCGCATTTCGTGACCTCCCCTCCCATGTTTCACCTAATAACTATAACTAATTGCCCCCTTTGATATAACTCCCCACATCGGGCCACATGTTATGAAAAAGACGTTACAACCCCTTTGGGGAGTCCCCCCTTTAAACCCAACAGAAAATGGCGCCATTCGCTGTATGTGTGTTCATAGATCAGACGTTCTCAACAAATTTACTGAAAATAAGTTCAACCGTTTTCGGGTAAATCAGGTATGACAGACAGACAGACAAATATTGAGTCGATTTTAATAAGGTTTTGTTTCACTTAGAGAGTGTCCGGATAGCTGAGTGGTTAGAGCGCAAGGCTGCCGTACGGAAGGTCGCGGTTCAAATCTCACTGGTGGCAGTGGAATTTGTATCGTGATTTGACGTCGGATACCAGTCGACTCAACTATGAATGAGTAATCTGGGGCGACTGCAATGCTGACCACATTGCCTCCTAGTGTACCGTTACGGTCTTGAATGAAGTGCTCTAACACACTTCAAGGCCCTGATCCAACATGGATTGTTGCGCCAACGATTATTATTATTATTATTATTAGAGAGAGATAAAAGAAATTGATAAGAAGAAGAAAAGTTGCGCGTGATATGGGGTCAGACAGTCAATAAATTTTGTAATTTCATTGGGTTCTGTTCTATTCCTCTCAGTCTCTCCCTTAAGCGTTCGCAATTACCCCACTTTCCCATATATAATAATTTAAGGCTAGTCACATGATGTACTGTACATGTGGGCTTTTAATATATTTTACTTATCACTTTATTTTTATACTGGCATTCAGTAAATTCACATGAAAATTATAACTTTGACCTACTATAACTTTGTCACTAGTAGTAGAACTTATATCACCATATTGGCAGCGTCATTTCTGTAGCCTAAAAAACTAGGAAATCTATGAGCCATATCACGACCGTTTGGTTGTGGATAAAATCCGGCTCAACAGGTTGTGATGGGCGGTTCATATAATCCGTATGGATGAGGATGATCCAGCCCGGAAGGTTATATGGGTATTATCTATGGTAGAAAAAGAAGAAGGCTGACCTTGCCTGAGATGGAGCGACGGCGTAGGTCAGAACGCCAGACAAGTTTTAGGGATATTGAATTGGTGGACCTCAGCGCAAAGTCAACCGGGGTGCCTAGAGTTCCTTATTAAGGCAGGTCTAGACCGGATATCGGTTGTTGTGCCGTTGATGATGACGGTGATTGGCAGTTTCATAGTTGAGGAAGGACAGCCTGTGTTTGTCTCAATGCTGCAAGATTATCGCTTACACAGTGTGATTATAATGGGGTTAACACAATTTCATTGAAAATGTAAAAAAAAGTAAAAAGAAATAATAACAGCAAAGTGTTGAAGCGCTATACTTAAAAAGGAGGGAATAGGAAACGTGCAATCAGCCTTATGCCCTATATACGAGTATTTATAAGCAATAATCCACATGTTAAAATTACTTCGGCCTAACAGCTCTCGCGATCTGGGTCTTGTGTAGTAAGGCCAGATCCTCTTTGGCTTAGCGCAGTTGCCCGTCGGCCTTCATTTCCCTCCCATTTCCCCGACGGGCTTCCAGTATCGCCAGTACCCCAGCTTAAAATGCACTGACGAATCCCAGAAGACCGTACGATGCAGCTTCTTTGTGCTTGTCCGAGAATACTTAGACATTGACCTTGTAGACCATCTTTGGTCCACCGTAAGGAATACTGTGTCATATCATGCTACATATTGTCGGTCTTGTTTTCCTGGTTGGAACGCGTACAGCGAAATTCCTCCCAAAATTTCTTGGGAATGGCCATAGTTCCCGAGGTAGTTCTAGGATGTTACTGTGACCGCAGCGCTTCACTGTCCAGTATCAATTAATATATATAGCCCAATTTAATCGAGAGTTTGCGCCATCATATGTAACTCTGATAATTGCTATTAGTTCCTGGAATCCTCTCCCTCGTAAAGCATTCCAGAAGAAAACCGTTTGCAAAGTCGATGAAGGGTAGTTTGGTATCAAAGTGGAAGTTTTTAAATGAGAACATATTTCATGGTCAATCATGTTGAAGCCCTAGTTACCGTGCGTCAGGATATAGGCTAGACACCAGTGAACAGTGTGACTAATCAGGACTGGATCTCTACAGCAAGGATATTATTTGCTTTAATTGCAATTTTTTGCTGGCTGCTTCTCGTTAGGGCACACACCTTCATTACCCTAATTTTGAAAAGCGTGTGAATTGAATGAATAAGTTTTTTACTCTCTACAGATAATTTATGCTCTATTGTAAAATTGTAAGAAACTTTTGTTTATGGACGCGCTATTGAATGGAGTGGACTCTGGACGTAATTGCTTGTCTGAAAACAAGCCAGCAATTTTGATGTTATGGGAAGCGTGATTCTGTGATCAATTTTAATTACTCTGAATCAATTTCTGTGGAAATAATTAAGAAGCAAGAGAAGCAATGATTAACCAACTTTGTTCAACTTTAAAAGCGATGACTAATATTAATGCAAAGTTCTTTATTATTTATTCCGATTGGAGCAAACGAATTGTTTCGAAAAATGTTGCGTAGTTGAAATGTGTTCTAAAAATATTGCACTATTAACCGGTTTCCGTGTCAAAGGTCATTTGTATGTTTTAGTGACAACAAAACCACCAATAGTGAATACTCAAAGACATTGTGCTATGCATATCACAAGCAAACAATGTTTCTATTGTGAGAAAAGCATTAGAGGCTCATTTGCATACCGAATACGTGCGAATGATTAAGTAGACATGGACGCAATCTCGCAAATGAAATGAATGCAATCATCGCGCTTGTCTTAGCACTAGGAATTGACAGATAATTCTTAATTTGAATTCATATTGAATTTAAGTAAAATGCAACGAACAAATGATTTAGCTAACGGACGGATGACGGAATTTTGTTAAAAATTAAATTGATGATTAATCATGATTAGACTTGATTAATCATGTTTAGACTTGAAGTGTCAAGCGAGCTTTTTATTTCTCTAAATTTACTGGTACACATGGGGTTCAGTCTTTAGGCGTTCGTCCTTATAGGAGAATTAAATACTTTTTCAATAAGTTCTGCGGTTCGATAAGAGAAGGTGATTATATTATATTATACTAGCCTACATTTTTCTGTGATCTTGGTACACTCTTCATATGAACGTATGTATAGTTTCATTTCAATCTGTCGATACATTCTTTGTTTGTAAGCCATTTAATATCTACGTGTCACAGTATTTTTTTACAATGGAAGAATCAAGTATCGTGCAGTGATTGAATTTTTATTTTTGAAGCAAAGGAAATTTATAACCGAATATTGAAAGTGTGTAAGAACTCTTCGCCTTCAATTAGTACAGTAGAAAGATGGGTTGCTAAATTTAAAGGTGGTCCTACAAGCCTTGAAGACGATCCACCTCAATAACGTCCAACAACAGCAACAACGTCAGAAATCGTAGAAAATATATAGGATACGGTATTGGAAAATCGGCGAGTGACTGAATGAGATTTAGTAGAAGCCCTACGCATCTCATTGGGTAGTGTAAGCAATATTTTGATTGAAATATTGAGTTTCAGGAAGCTTTGTGCACAATGGGTGCCGCACTGGCTAACAATGGAATAAAAACATGTTCGAATGCGACTTTCTCAGCAACATTTAGAGCGTTTTTGAAAGTTTTTTTTTCGGGTCCAAAAAGCTGTTAATATCAGCTTTTTGGGATACGAAAGGAATTTTGTTTGTGGATTACTTGCAAACTGGTAAAACAATAAATTCTAAATATTATTGTAACCTTTTAAACTTTTCTCAACTGTGAAGGAAAAAATCGTGAAAAAGACTTGGGTTGCAGAAAAAAAAAAATGCTTTTTCATTAGGATAATGCACCGTGTCACAAGAGCATTTTGACAATGGCTAAATTGCATGAATTCAATTTCGAATTGTTGAAGCATTCACCAGATTTGATCCTTAGTGATTTCCATCTGTTTCCAAACCTAAAGAGAACATGCATGAAAAGCGTTTTTCGATGATGAGATGAAGTCGTAACAGCTCGGGAAGCGTATTTTGCAGCCCTTCCAGATTCTCACTTCCGGAATGGAATTCATAAATTGGAATCTCGTTGGAGTAAGCGGTTTGATGTTCGCGGCGACTATACTGAATAATAACGTGTATTTCAAACCATAAAATTGTGTTTTTCTTATCGAACCACAAAACTTGTTGAACAACCTAGTAACTCCAAAAGTTGAAACAAGCCGTGAAAACGGAGCGGGGCACTTTAGATATCAAAGGCTCTGTGTTTTCTTATGTGGAGAACATTGGGTATAAATCTACCCCATTTGTAATCCAAAATAATCCCTCCTGTATTCAAATATGTATGCTTCCTTTTCACTACTTTGTGGAGTTTGAGGGTATTTTAAGGTTTTGTGTAAAACAAAATCAGGATCAGTAAAGGCGGATAGAATTTTCTACGATGAAAGATCCACAAGGCTAAGAGCTTGCGCATTGATATCAAAGGAAAAGTAACAATGCTGAAATAATTCTAGACTCAGGGCCTAGTTACATTCATCTTAAAATCATCATCATTAACAACTGGTATCCGGTCCAGGCCTGCCTTAATAAGGAGGTCCAGGCCTGCCTTAATAAGGAGCTCCAGACATCTTGGTTTTGCGCCGAAATCCACCAAATCGATACAGCTGCCTGGCGTCCTGGCCCACGCCATCATTCTATCTGAAGCAGGGTCTGCCTCGTGCTCGGACTTCATCGTCATAGCTGCTATTGGTTTTTCGACCTTAGATATGAGAAATTTCCAATGGTCTCAAATTTGTAGTCTCCTATCTTTATTCTTCTCGTTTGACCAGTGCGATTTGTCTTGCCTTCGTAGATGTACAGCCCAATATCTCGCACCGCCTGCTCGATCTAAATGAAGGCAGTTTGTACGTCTCGGGTTGTTCTTCCCATGATGTCGATATCGCCAGCGTAGACCAGTAATTGGGTGGACTTAAAGAGGATGGTTCCCCTCGCATTTACTTTAGCATCACGGATCACTTTTTCCAGGGCCACATTAAAGAAGACGCATGATAGGGCATCCCCTTAACTTAGATCCTTGTTGATGTCGAATGGTCTCGAGAGTGATCCTGCTGCTTTTATCTATCCTCGCACTTTGGTCAGGGTCAGCCTAGTCAATCTTATCAATTTCGTCGGGATACCGAATTCTCTCATGGAAGTGTACAGTTTTACCCTGGCTATGCTATCATAGGCGGCCTTAAAGTTGATGAAAAGATGGTGCAACTGATGTCCATATTCCAACAGTTTTTTCATCGCTTACCGCATAGAGAAAATCTGATCTGTTGCTGATTTCCCCGGAGTGAAGCCTCTTGAGTATGGGCCAATGATGCTCTGAGCGTATGGGGTTATCCGGCCTAGCAAGATAGCGGAGAATATCTTATAGATGGTTCTCAGCAATATGATGCTTCTATAATTGCTGCACTGCGTGATATCCCCCTTTTATGTATGGAACAGATAATACCTCGTTGCAAGTCGTCAGGCATTGACTCGCTGTTCCACACCTTGAGCATAAGTTGATGAACCAATTGGGCTGTAATTCCATCGGCTCTTGGCGACTTATGATTTTTTAGCCGATGAATTGCACGGATTGTTTCTTCTATGCTTGGTGATGGCAGTATTTGCCCATTATCTTCAGTTGAGGACCTCCAACTCGCCGATGTTCTGGTTGTTCAGTAGTTCATCAAAGTACTCAACCCATTGCTCCAATATGCCCATTCAGTTGGAAATCAGATTTCCCTCTTTATTTCGGCAGGATCAGCATCGAGATGTGTAAGGCTTCATCGTGTTAATTTGTTGGTAAAACTTCCGCGCCTGGTACGGTTGCTTCCGGTACTTTTCGAGTTCACAGACCTGTTGGTTCTCCTAGGCTTCCTTTTTCCGTCTGTGAAGTCGCTTCTCCGCTCGCCGGAGGTCATGGTAAGTCTCTGCGCATGACCGCGTTTGAGAATGCAACATTACTCGGTATGCGGCATTTCATCGTCGAACCAACCGTTTTGACTTTTCTTCCGACTGGAACTAAATATGTTTTTGGCCGCATCAATGATAAAGCTCGTCAAGTGATTGTGAAGATCATTTGTTGATGCTTCATCTCCAGGAGATCTGTTAGTTGCGGTTGCGGCATCCATCTCTGCCCTATAAGTGTTACGGAGGACTGCGTTGTGAACGGATTCAGTATTCATTCTCACCTGATTGTCAGAGGCGATTATAAGTGGTGTCCTAATTCGAGCTTGGAGCACTATGCCAACGAGATAGCGATCCGAGTTTATATTGGCCCCCTATATATTCTAACATTCATCAAGGTTTAGACGTGGCGCGTTCAAGCAACGCGTGGTTAATATGGTTGAAAGTGGTACCGTATGGAGAGGCCCACGTATGTTTGTGGATCGCTTTCCGTGCAAACTAGGTACTTCCAACAACAATTTCGTGCGATACTGCAAACTGAATAACCCGCAGTCCATTATCATTGGTATCCCTATGTAAGCTATGGGAGCCGATATATCGCCTGAATATGGGCTGCATCTCCACTTGACTTTTGAAATCTCCAAGTTTACTTTTGATGGCATACTTAGGACATGCTTCAAGGGTTCGCTCAACTGCCTCGTAGAAGATATACTTCCCCGAGTCTGCAGTCTCCTCTGTAAAGGCGTGAACGTTTATGAGGCTTACATTTCTAAATTTACCTCGCAGCGCAGAGTACATAGCCGTTCGCTTATGTTTTCAAAACCGATAACAGAAGATTTAATTTTGTGTCTGATTAAGAAACATACTCCGAGCACATGGTTCACTGGATAACCACTATAATATATGGTGTAGTGACTCTTCTCCGGGAAACCCGTCCCTGTCGAACGCATCTCCTGCAACGCTGTTACATCAGCCCTATATTGAGAATTGAGGCAGGATATCAGCCAACTGCTTAGCAGCTCCATCTCGACACAGGGAGCGCACGTTCCACGAGGAAATGGGCAAATCGTTATTCCGTTGTCATGGCTGGGTTCGTTGTAGTCAGTCCAGTCCGAGGCTTCATCTTACAATACTAGTCATACCCTATGATTCTGTGTCCTCCACCTGCGCAAGAGCTAAGGGATATGTGGGCGTATGCGTAGGCAATTGGTCTCTTAATAAGTTGTGATCCGAGCACTCAAGATCTTCGTTGAGGATGTAGCAAATGTAATCTTAGAGACGAAAAGCTTGTTGATTTTACCTCTTCAGCTGGTCCCATGATGGTGTATGTTCCAACGGTCATGGGACGAGAAAGAAATGTAGTAACAATTTGAACTTTAAAAATGTCGAGAGAAACTGTTGTTACTTGACGATGCCCCCTTCAAAACCACCGCTACTTAAAATTCATTTTGACTAATACAGATGAACAGACTGTAATGCAAAGACTTTAACTCTATTCATTATTAATAGCAGCGGGTGTGCTCAGCACACGACATTGCTAGAAGCCAAGAAGACCATGTATGGTAAAAGAAAATTATTGCGGCTCTATGCCGGTCCGCTGTGTAGATCATGCACTAATTCATTTAGGTTTATGGGAAATAGCGGACGAGAGGGGCAGATAGAATTGGAAGAGATGTGCAGAAGAACTGAATCCAAGGCTGATTCCCATACATCTGTTCGATTTGGAAGATATAAACTTAGCAGGAAGCTCAAAGAACACACCAGAAGAATACATGGGAGAGTATAATTAGGTCCTTCTGGAGCAAGGGTCTAAAAGAAGTTGTATTTATTTCTTTTATTGTTACAAGAACGTTCTATACACACTTTTGGATACAACGCCAGGAAGATTAGTGAAATAAAACCCTTACTCAGGGCGAATTACAAAAGAAAATTGTGATAATGGCATCTAAAACTCAAACAAGTCGGAATATTGAAAACCGGACGCCTCGGGTGTAACGGTTTTGTGTTCATCTTGTGTGGAAATGTACGTTTTTCCATTCATCATCACTCAGCTAGAGTTTCAAAATATTCCATCTTATATTTCCAAACTCCGAGACATATGTATGATACATATGTATCAAAGACATAATTATTATTCTGATCCTAAACGAACAGAATGGCCCATTACTGCTTACTGTTGTGTACAGTACATACATACGTACATATTGATCGTATGCATCTTAATATTTCCACTTTATTCTACACGTAAAGGCATCCATACATAAACTTAAATATAGGTAAATTAAATTTGGCAGTACCCTCAAACTTCATTAGTATGTACGTATATATCTATTTCCAATAATTGATACTCATATGCAAATTACTATGATAACATAAGAAAACGCTAAAAACGAAAAAATTAAATTTACTCGTACGTGATGTTGATGAATTCATATAATACATATGATGACGAAACAAAGAAATTTGCTTTCTTTAATTTTGTTAATAATAGCTGCTTGTCCTTCGTACTTCTCAAAATTATGCCCTTTATATTGATGCCATGAGTTTTTGGGTAAATTTCGAAAATATGGTGTTATAACATTTTTAACTCCGCCATGTTATTTCTATACCATGCTGGTCCTAAGCCCAGGTGGCCTGGTGTCAAAAGCTGGGACATATAACGCGAACGCGGTAAGAATGGCTTCAAACTTCCCGATTTTGGTAGCCTTCACACGCATTGCCATATCTGAGAGTTTCCGTGAAGCCAAGTCGATCGATTTAATGACTGGCTGATGAAAGTTACCATTATATCAGCTGATCACACTATTCACTTCTTCACCGCGTACACACTACTACAGGTAGGTCGACATGCCGGCTGACGGCTATATCATCATTGCAGGCGAGAATATTTCGTGCATGTGATGAATTTGTTCATCCTACACTTCCACAAGCTTTGCCGACATTTGGTGCATTCTCACCTGTCAGTGCTACTGAAATTGAGGACGCAATAAAACGAATAAAAATGGAGAAAGCAACATCGCATCTGAGCTCTGGAAAGCGAACAATAGGGACAACACTGTGGCTCAGTGAGTTCTTCAACCGAGTTATTCATAAGGTAAAACACCATTCGACTGGTAAGAAAATCCCACATTTCCAATATAGAGGAATGCTCAAAATATCGTCCAATACGGTTGCTGTCCCATACCATGAGTATTTTTGAATGCATTCTGGGCAACCGTAACCGCAAAATCGTTGAAGTAACCGTTTGAAGTTGTTTGACGACTTTCAATGATCATCAATCATCAATGATCCAAAGATCAACCTTGAATTCTCAAGCCTATCCCGTGAGGGGGAGAGGATGGCGAGGAAATGTAGTAGAAAGGGAAAGGTAACTTCTTTCTGATCTCGTTTAAGGATTGCGGCGGTCACCTCTCCTAAAAATGCCATGGCTCCTCAAACTGGAGCTTTTTTCAACTCAAAACATTATGGTTTAAAATTGAACCCTATCACGGAGAGGTAAAAGAGATTATGAAGGGAGAAGTAGGAGGCCCTTTCTCTCAAATCACGATGAAAAATCGTGTGGCATTTTTTAAGGGGTAACGAGTTTCCGAATACATGTGATGTGTTTGTTCATCCTACACTTCCACAAGCTTTGCCGACATTTGGTGCATTCTCACCTGTCAGTGCTACTGAAATTGAGGACGCAATAAAACGAATAAAAATGGAGAAAGCAACATCGCATCTGAGCTCTGGAAAGCGAACAATAGGGACAACACTGTGGCTCAGTGAGTTCTTCAACCGAGTTATTCATAAGGTAAGGGTGCAAAATTTTTTTCACAGAATGTGGCTATGTGGGGTATCAAACGATGGGGCTCAATTAGTACTTTTCGAAACTAGTTCCATAATTGATATCGGGTGAAACATAGGGAAGCGAGAGCTCAAAATGTGACCATCAAAAGGTGTAACAGGTCTCGTTCTCAGAACCAATCCAGCCGAAAAATTTGAAAAAAATCACAGCGGTGCATCTCTACGAAATCTAGGCCTCAAAATACATCCGGTTCCGATATCTGCACAAATAACGTTATTAATAGTATATTTCCACATTTTAAATTTACCCGGCAACAACATAACATACTGCACATTTATGTCAAGTTTCAATAAAATCCAACTATTATTAACAAAGTTATAGGGGGTGAAACTTTGCCATTTTTTGTGAATTTCATGCACTCTAAAACCTGTATGACGTCATCATCACATATCAATTCGTCAATACCTCAACGAAATGAGTTCTTATACGATCAATTTATATATATATGTACAGTATTCGGAAATAGGCAGTTTGTTTGTTTAGAGTGAGGATAATATCTATGGCTGTAATATGTACGTATGCCTTGTAGTTTGGAAGAATATGAAGGAATATGCTGGATTTATAGCTATATACAGATAGAAAAATATGCGTTGAAGTTTCTTACATAAGATGAACACAAAACCGTTATACCCGAAGCGCTAGCTTCCGGTATTCCGACTTGTTTCAATATTGACCTGTCATGGAAAGATTACTTCCTCTTACTAAACTGAACCATTCGAAAATAGCTTTATTCACTGACAATTTTTCCATAATCGGTTTCTTTTAATACTTTCACTAGAACTATAATAGCATTTTCAAATTTGCAATTATCTGGCCAAATCTACCACCTATCCCAATTTCCTCAGTCGTGTTTTCCAAAAAGATCCAAATTATTCAATCCCGAAAAACTAAAATGGAGATTGTGTGTGGATAAAACCATTATAAATAAATACTTTATCCATAAATATCGTACACTGGGAGACTCATGACGATAAAGATATACGGTTCGGAATGAAATTTATGTGGGAACGACTATTATAACTTTTTTCACTGAAATTTCTATTTTCCACTTTGATTTATGAATATATACATAAATATTGAAAGATTTGCTTTGTGGATTCGCCTCACCGATTTCGACTTAGAGGAATTGCGATGTATGAAATTAGAATTACAAAATATGCTTCGACTAAGAGGAATTCAACTTATAGATTGAATTATGTATAGGCAATTGGCGGGAGCGCAAATGAAGCGAAGCGAAGATTAATTTCACTTAGAGGACTTTCGACTTACATAGATTCGGCTGAAAACACACATATGTAAACGAATGCACCGTAAAAATTCCCGATTATAATCGTAATCATAATCTAAATTGCGATTTTGCCCAACTCTGTTTATGTGGTTATGATCTAAAGTGTTAATATTCCGGCATTTTATGGGGATTCCCCAATTGTCAATAAATAACAATGTCCTTCCTTCGTTAATTTTCCGTATTTTTATCACTATTTAACGAATGTCACCACAGACACAAACCCTCAGTTGATGCTCTTATCAGAAAATCAGCTGTCAATCGCAAGTTGCTATTCGGTAGCCGGTGGTGCTTGTTCGCCTGTAATTTCTCGAAAAGTGCGATTGCTTTGAAAATCATCGCCACCACCAGCGACCTGTTTGCAACAAAGTAGAATGAACACTATAACGTGATGGCGCTACTGTTACGCAACACTGTGCATTCGCTGAGGAACCAAATCAAGTTTGCCGCGACTGCCCGGTCAACATTGTCCACGACTCCTGTGAATTGCAATGAAGAGCTGAAGGCGCAGGAAGCAGTTACTGCTGGAAAACCCAGGTCCCGCGGCGAGCCAACGCTCTTCGATAAGATCATCGCCAAGGAGATTCCCGCCGACATATTCTATGAGGATGAGAAGTGTCTGGCCTTCAACGACATCGCGCCCCAAGCCCCAGTGCATTTCCTCATCATACCCAAGCTGCGGATTCCCATGCTGGAGGTGAGTGAGCCCAGCGACAGTGAAGTTCTGGGACACCTGATGATTGTTGCGGGAAAACTAGGGAAAGAAAAGGCACCCAAAGGATTCCGCATGGTGGTCAATAACGGCCTGCATGGATGCCAAAGTGTCTACCACCTGCATCTGCACGTCTTGGGCGGACGACAGCTGAAATGGCCTCCAGGCTAAGTGCAATTGTTTTCAATTGTAAACTGCTTCGTGAATGATAGTTTGTTTTTAATAAATTTCACTTGTTTCCTAATCCCATGCCTATTTTATTGAAGGCGTACCGCGTCCTAAGTAAACAATGACGGAAGTGAGTTTAGTACGGATTGCATTTTGAAATGCGCGAAATTGGTCGTCAGCCCTGAGATGAAATGCGAACAGGTCATTGGATGGAGGTATAACGATCCAGAAAATAGAACGCGTAGGCAAGGAAATTATGGTGGTAGGGCAGCGCAGAATTCTAAAAAGAAGATTCCTCGGAATGAACCATCTCCAATGACAATGTTGGTCGAGGATGGTGGGTATGACTATCCGAGTTGATTACTATCAACACATCAATGTCAATCACAAACGGTTATTTATCCCGAAAATTGGCAAGTTGAGAATAATGACCGTGAAGTCCGCCGACACCTAAGTCGAACACTGACGTGTTCCATTTTTATTGCCAGGACCAAGTATCTTGGAGCACCACATCTTTGTCGCCAACTGTGCTTACTTACAGAAAGGTTATTATGAAAGAACTGGTGAGGAACCATCAGCATACACTACGTGGAAACCTACTTGATTTACCACTATGAACTGCAGACAGCCTTTGGTAGTTCTGTTTAGGGCATATATTGGGACCGTAAAGCTTAAACTGATCGCCATAGGGCTTCGTATTCTTGTAGCGCTGCGCTCTATAGCGTTTTACTGTGGAGGTACAGACTATCGTAGAAAACCTACTTAACCCTCAAATTAATGCTTGATCTCTAATTAATTTAACTTAGCATCCAGGTTACCTTTTTTGGGAGGGGGTTGTACCTTCCTTTTTGGCAAATACCATCAGCTCCTTTTTGGTTGGATTTTCCTTTCTAACATAACCTCCATTTCAATCATAACCGAGGGAAACATCCCTAACATCAATAGCACTAAGGAGCCGCTATATGACACCACTTCCACCCCGCTTGTTACATGCGCGTGCAAGTATTATTATCCGCTTGAGCACAAGTATTCCTTATATTAAGCACTTCTTTTGGTTTTACAGTAATGTTATCTCTTTGAGTTGTGCAAAATGGGATACACAAATTAATCACAACAAATTTATAGTACAAGATATTCTCCGCACTTTGTTAACTGACGCAACACGGACAAAAGGAAAGCTTAAATCTATTGAACCTTTATTTAGAGCCTTTAGTTGCTTAGTTTGCTATTGACACTTGCACTTATTCGTTTGTTATGACAAACTTATTGTATTGTAACCATTAAGAACTGTAATGAGAAACTTAATGTTTATGATTCTTTGTCATGGGAAGATGGTGCAATTAATATGTGGGAACCTAATTTTCCCACAGTGGTAATGTATGCGCCTAACACGCTCTTGTTCAATATCCGTAGAATTTCATCCGTCACTATCAATCAGAACACTGGAGAGATTGTGTCACCTTGGGTTGCCCCTATGCTCGCTCGCTCTGGTCTAGTGGGTCCCTACCAGATACTATAATCCGTAAAACACTCCGCCAATCCGATTCTGGTTAGTCTCTTTGATGACTTTGATGTTAAAGTTTTTCGATGCTGCCTCTATGTCTAGGCATTTATTGTATGTTTCTTATAGGCTGTGTACATCTCTACAAGCAACGGCACAGCTCTTTCTTGGTGTTGTTGGTGAATGAATGGGGAGGATCATCTTCATCCATACCGATTAAATGATCCGCCCACCGCAACCTATTGAGCCAGATTTTATCCACAATCAGACGCTCATAAATTTCGTCGTTATGTAGACTCCGGAATCGTCAATCCTCATGTATGGGGCCACAGATTTTTCGGAGGATTCTTCTCTCGATCGCAACCGCAGTTTTTTTTGTTAAGAACCCAGATCTCCTCCGAGGACTGGCAGATCTTCGACTCTTTGATGAGGTTCTGTTGGCTGCCACCAACCGTGCGCGGATTTCATCGTTATAACTGTTATCGGCTATGTTTTTCGACCTTAGATAGGAGAAATTTCCAATGACCGCAAAATTGTAGTTTCCTATCTTTGCTGTTCTCGTTTGACCAGTGCGATTCGATGTTGTTTGGTTTTTGGCGCTGGCGTTACCACCGTGTACTTCGTCTTGCTTTCATTAATGTGCAGCCTAAGCTCGATCTAGGTGAAGGTAGACCGTATATCTTGGGTTGTGCTTCCCATAATGTCAATATCGTCCGCGTAGGCCAATAGTTGGGTGAACTTAAAGAGGATGGTGCCTCTCGCATTTGCCTCAGCGTCACGGATCACTTTTTTCAGGGCCAAGTTAAAGAAGACGCTTGATAGGACATCCCATTATTTTAAATCATTGTTGATATTGAATGGTCTCGAGAGTGATACTGCTGCTTTTAGCTGGCCTCTCACATTTGTCAGGATCAGCCTAGTCGGTTCCATCAATTTAGTCGGGATACCGAATTCTTTCACGGCCGTGTACAGTTTTACCCTGGCTAGTGATCCATATTCCAAGAGTTTTCCCATCGCTTGCCGCACAGAGAAAATCTGATCTGTTGCTGATTTGCCTGAAGTGAAGCCTCTTTGGTCTATAATTACTGCACTGCGTAATATCTCCCTTTTCATGTATGGGGTAGACAATACTTGGTTACGGGACTTCCAAATCGCCAATGTTCTAGTTGTTGAGCAGTTCATCAAAATACTCAACCGATCGCTCCAATATGTCCATTCTGTCGGAAATCCGATTTCTAACTTTGTCTCCGCAGGATGAGTATCGAGGTGTATAAGGCTTCATCCTGCTGCGGTTGGACCCAAAGGTCTGTTAACTCGAATAGTACAGGGCTATTCGAGTTCACAGACCTTTGGGTTCTCGCAGGGTTCCTTTTTCAACATTACTCAGTATGCGGCATTCTTCCGTTCTGTTGCTAGCTTACATTCATCGTCGAACCAACCGTTCCGACTTTTTTTGCGGCTGGGGCCAAATATGTTTGCGGCGGTATCAATAATAACGTTCTTCAGGTGAGTGTGATGATAATTTGTTCTTGCTTCATCTCCAGGACCTCTGTTGAATGCGGTTATTGTGGTATCCATTTCCCCCCTTATAGGTGTTACAGAAGGCTGTGATGTGGAAGGCTTCAGTATTCACTGTCAGCTGCTTCTCAGAGGGGATTGTAGGTGGTGTTGTAATCCGAGCTCGGAACACTATGCCAACTAGGTAGTGATCCGAGTCTATATTGGCCCCCCTACATGTTCTGATATTCAACGCTGAAAGGTGGCGATGTTCGATCAACTCGTAGTCAATTTGGTTGAAAGTGCTCTTGTTTGGAGAATCCCACGTTTGCTTGCGGAACCCTTTTCGCGCAAACCAGGCACTTCCAGCAACCATTTCGTGTGAAACTGCTAATTGAATAATTCGCAGTCCGTTATCATTGGTTTCTTTATGTAAGCTGTGGGAGCCAACGTATCGCCTGAATACGAGCTCCGTCCCTACTTGGCTGTTAAAATCACCAAGTATGATTTTGATACCATATCTGGGACAGGCTTCGAGGATGCTCTCTACTGCCTCGTAGAAGGTATCCTTCTCTGATTCTGCAGTCTCCTCTGTAGGTGCATGAACGTTAATGAAGCTTATATTTCGAAATTTGCCTTGCAAACTCGGAGTGCGTAGCCGTTCCCTTATGTTTTCAAAGTCAATAACAGCAGGTTTCATTTTTTGGCTGATTAAGGGGGTCATCCCGTGTGTCGGATCCGCGGAATGGATTTTTTTTTGCTAGATATAGTGTAGAATATATGGGTCAAGTGATTTTTAAGGTTTTGTGTGAAACAAAACCTTATTAGAATCGAGACGGTGTCTGTCTGTCCGTCTGTCCGTCTGTCTGTCTGTCTGTCTGTCACACCCGATTTATTCGGAAACGACTAGACCGATTGTCACGAAAATTGGTGAGAGTATGTAATCTGGTGATCCCTTTACATGTAGTAAGTGGCGCTATCTTGTGTTAAGTTTAAGGGGGGGCTCCCCATACATGTGAATGGAGGGTGCAAATTTTTTTTTTACAGAATATAGCCATGTGAGGTATCAAATGAAAGGTCTCAATTAGTACTTTTTGAATCTTGTTCAATATTTGATATTAGATGAAACATAGGGGAGTGAGGGTTCAAAATATGACCCACAAAAAGTGTAACAGGTCTCGTTCTTAGAACCTATCCAACCGAAAAATCTGAAAAAAATCACAGTGGTGCATCTCTACGAAATCTAGGCCTCAAAATATATCCGGTTCCGATATCTCCACAAATAAAGTTAATAATAGTATATTTCCACATTTTAGAAATTTACCCGGCAGCCCCCCTTATGTTCATCCCAGAAGCACAAAATTTGGCATGCGTGTAATGAAGAACATAATGCACAGTTTGGTCAAGTTTGAAGAAAATCCAATAATTATTAACAAAGTTATAGGGGGTGAAACTTACAATTTTTTGTGAATTTCGTGCACTCTACAACTTGCATGACGTCATCATCACATATCAATTCGCCAATACCACAACGAAATGAGTTCTTATGAATTGGGTCGGAGAGAATTATTTTGTTTTAGTTTTTTAGTTATTTGTCAGCCAGACATGTGTGCATGTAGGTATATAATATATGCGTGCTAATGAACT
This sequence comes from Hermetia illucens, assembly GCF_905115235.1. Taxonomy (NCBI): domain Eukaryota; kingdom Metazoa; phylum Arthropoda; class Insecta; order Diptera; family Stratiomyidae; genus Hermetia; species Hermetia illucens. The sequence continues at coordinate 88,746,996 of NC_051849.1, read as the reverse complement.
TTGCGGGTAGTGCCTAATTCAAATAGATATAAGCAGTAAATCGGAAATATGGGTACGATCAATTTATATACGTGCATATATGTGTACAGTATTCGGTAATAGACAGTTTGTTTGTTTAGGGTGAGCGTGATATCTATGGCTGTAATATGTACGTATGTCTCGTAGCTTGGAAAAATATGAAGGATTATGTTGGATATGTAGCTATATACGGACAGAAAAATGTGCGATGAAGTTTCTCACATAAGATGAACACAAAACCTTTATACCCGAAGCGCGAGCTTCCGGTATTCCGACTTGTTTGATATTCGGAGTCGTTCGGAAATTATAGCATTCAACACGTGATGCTAGATTTATGTCAATCGTCGTAATAATGCTCGTATTTATCGGTCCGAATAATGTTCGAATGACTTCGCTAAACGGACAAGAATTGAAGCCAAGGCTGTACATATGTTTCTTGAAGAAACCTAAGGTTTATGGACTAGGTATAACAGATGAATGGTCAGTCAAGGTTTTATGGCTAAAAATCGCATTCTACTTTTTAAATGCCGTTTACTTTTTTTTCTTTAAAATGGTCACAGCGCCTTCTAGCAGCAGAAAAACACCTTTTTTTGGGGATGGGTGTATAAATTGCTCTGTATTTCAAAACGAACTATCCGATAGGGCTGGAAAAATTACTATGCACGCTCAAGATATTAATAAATCCATGGTGAAAAATTCGTATTTTTATCTCTACCCAGTTCTTCACAAAAAATTTCTAAAAAAAGCCAAAAAAACGGCCTTCACACGGGATGACCCCCCTAAGCACAGGGTTTACTGGATGGCCACTATAATATGATGTAATGGCTCTTCTCCAGGAAACACTGTCTAACACATCCTCTGCAACGCTTTTATATTAACCGTATATTGGGACATTCTTCTCTGTACAGGGAGCGCACGTTCTATGAGGAAATGCGGAAAACGTTATACAGTTTTCGTTGTCGGGTTCGTTGTTGTGTTGTCAATCCTATCCGAGACTCCTTTTGTGGCTTCGTAATGTTGGTTTTCCGTGTTGGGTTATCAGCCCTACCCAACCCGCAACCTGGAGGACCAGCTGGAACAATTTGTCCCGTAGTTAGGCGCGAGAGCCTCGCCTTCATCCTTATCCGTCTGCAGCTTTTCGTTGCGAAAGAGTTCCCAGTAGCCAGCACGTCGAGGTGGAGATAGGGTTTGGTAGTAGAGCTGATAGTCTTGGACCAGCAGGCGTTTCTCAAGTTTTATATTCAATCGTGGGTACCAATCCACGTTTGGCCCTGGGACTTATACTACCCTTTGACCAGCTGATTTTATCCAAGGCAATAATCAAATATATGATAATCTATGTCTATAAGTAGTAATAGACTTCTTTTCAAACCCCGAACAGTAGGAACTAGAACGACGCACCTTTCATCCAACTTAGCCTTCGAAAATTCTCCTCTCAGATTACTCGTCCTTTGTCAGCTCTACTAGATATTTTCTAAAGCAATTAGACAAGTTGTGATCCCGCGTAATACAAAAATCACAGTAAAGATCACGTCTCGATGTGGTTTGGAAAAATGAACTGTCCGCCTTGTTTCCTGGGGTGACCGCGCCCATACTTTTCACATTGGCTGCAAAAAAGATCAACATTCCTCGCCGCTATACCCTAGGTTGTTACTCTTGAAGTATCGAATGGGGTTTTCTGATCTATCAATAGATACTGAGCTAATCCGCTGTTGTCGGCGTGGTACCTGCCTACCCGGTTCGCTACAGTTTGCTCCATCAACACAGTATCAGTCATGATGTCAGGTTGCCCACCGGGTGCCCGCTGCTTAAAAACGACTGATGGCCAATGTTGGTATTCTGATCCGGTGTCTTCGTTTCTCAAAAATCTCTCGATCCATGCCCGATCGATGTCCCAATTGACCCTAACCCCACTCAATGTCGATAAATTTCTACCAATTAAGTATGACCGCGTATTATCACTTAGCACTCCTAATTTATAAGCAGCTATACAATCGTTTTCGAACTCTTTCTTTAAACCCTCATGCCAGACAGTATATTTTGTGCTAATCGCGTCTTTCATTCGTTTCAAAAGAGAGCTGATTCTCTGAGAATGCTCCACCAAACTCTCCCCAGGACGCTGCCTACACACCTCGTAAGTCTTCAAGCGATGGTTTGGGAATATACTCGTTTTTTGAGCTCTCTTCTAGATCTTTAACCCCACTGCACTCGGTAGGTGATATGAGGTAGTATGAATCTCCGACCAAATTGTTTTTCACACAACGGAGGAATATGTCCTTGTGATTATCCGGCATCCAACTACCCAATTCGGATGCATAGTCTAAAAATTTGGAAAGCTCGGTCACGAGAATGACAGATTCTCCACCCGAGACTTCCAACTTTCCTTTTTCCTTTCCTTTCCTTTCCTTTTGATTCGTTTGATATTTACGCTCAAGTACTACAAACTACCACACAAAGCAATCAATTAAAACACACTTAATTTTGAAAAAGAAATGTAAGCACTTACCTTAAGGTCCTAGAAACCGGCTGTGCCAACATGTGAAGATCACTGAAAAACTGTTGAGATAACTTGAAGAACACTCTACACTTCTATGCTTTATACTAACTAATTAATTTCTGCTTAATATTATTCGTGGACCTGCCACCAAAATAATACTAGACGGCATAGTTCTGACCCAGCTGCTCCTCGCTGGCAGAGAAGTGCAACTCAAATCTAAAGTTTACCGCAATGTCGTCCGTCCTGTCGCTTTTTATGGTTCTGAGTGTTGGCTGACTATAAAAGTTAATGAACGGCGTCTTGTTGTAATGGAGACGAAGATGTTGCGTTGAACTAATGGCGTGACACGTTTTCATCATATCCGAAATGAGGATATCTGCGATCGATATGGGGTTGCTCCGATTGTGGAAAAACTGCGAGCAGTGGCTTAGCTAGGCGTGGGCGAAGTGGGCCCTCGCCCATGGCCTCGCACTTAAAGGGGTCTCGCGAGGCCTCTTTAAATGCAAGGACAATAGGCTTAAAATCTCTACACGAATGAATTTCCTGAACCTGAAATAACAACAAAACATAGCTCCGAGTGAGTGAGTGAGTCGTTTATAATAAGAAAGTTTGTCTATGAACGGGGGATTCCCAAGCAGCGATAGATGATCTAGGTGTCGTAAGGTTTGGGCGAACCAACTGAACGAAGTTTCACTTGAGGTCGTGACGGCATTCCAGGTCGCATCTACAGAATATACTGAGATTCTCTCAGGATCTAGGCCGAAAATTCCAAAACTAAAGTTTACTTCGGAAACTTCCAATACCATTGATACCGTTCCCAGACTTTTGTCTGATCGTTTAGGAATCGAGATTACTGGGACAGAGGTTCACAGCAGTTGCCACGGTAATTTGTTTCAATAATCAACATTTTGGAATGAATAACGTAGGTATGGGTAGGAGGACTTCACCGTTCTGGTTGTTTCGACTCAACAAAAGAGTTGAAAAGTTGAGAAAGGAGTTTGTGCGCGTTACGCAAGCACATCTTGGAAATTCATCACCAAGAGTGCACAGTTGTTTTGTAAATATCATTGGAAACTACCATCTCTTCAATAATATGCACCAGGAATTTACGGTAGGCTCCAATCGTATCCCCAGGTACCAAACGAGCTTTCAGCGAGGAACATTACAACACTTTGTTTTTCCAGAACCAAAGCGGATTTGATAAAAATCTCACTAACTCAGGTCGGGAAAGTAACCTCGATTTGGATTAGACAGAATACTTCTGAGGAAGTGTTTGGAGCCAACATAGCTCCCACAGCTTATGCGGTAATGTCAACCCTTCCCCGAATAGACCATGCCTGAAATAACTGGAGTTGAAGCAGCCTTTCAAAAGACACGTTATTAGAAGGCGCCAGCAATTGTCAAGATTCACAACTTCTAGCTAAAAGTTTGTACAAAATAAACCCAAATATGGAAGATTTCCTGAGAACAGTGTGAGGAGTTGGAGCACGAAGCTATCGGTATCCTCACAAACCATAGGAAAGATACCATTTGGGTATGCAATCTGCCAAGCAGAAGCAACTCAGAAGCACTAAATTGTACAAAAGTAAAATTTTCGCAACTCAGAGCATTACCAGAGCAATCTGTAGCATTTTTGATATTGTTCCTGGATATGGTGCTTCCACGTTAGCTTTGAGTCGAGTTGCACGCCTAATCAATTGACTGTTTTTACCAGCTGGATTTCCGCCCCTGCTAAGTCTGTTACCGTATAGCTGTCCCACTTGACGTTCCTCGTAAACATAACTAGTTTAGTCTTCCTAGCGTTCACCGTGAATTATTTGAGAAGGCACCAACTGCGGACTTCATGCAGAGTTGCATTCAGGGGGACTCACTGTCTCCCCTAACTTGCCGGTAATTATTGCAGCTAGATCGTCCGCAAATGCTTGTGCGCAGACCTTTTTGTTTTTCAGGAGCCATAGCAAGATAGCCCAAGGTGGGAATCAAATGAGGACAAAAAGAGAAAAGAAAACGAAAACCAAACAAGCGGGGCCCCGTATCGCACCAAAACTGGTTAATCAGGCGGAGGCACGTCTCCGAATTACTGAGAGCCAGCTGACTACACCCAAGAAGGGAGAAGTTGGGACGTCAAGCAGTGGATCCAAGGTTAACATTGGTATATTGCGTAGACAACGGCCAACGAACACCATTGCTCAAAGAGCAGGGACCAGCAAAAGCGCGTCTGAGATAAATATAACAGACGTCAGGAAGGAGGTAGGTCTCAGTGGCGTCGGTGTTAAATGGTACCTGCGCTATCTGAAGGAAGGCCTGAAACCAGAAAAGGCCCTTAAGAAGGCTCAGAACAAACCTAAGCCATCTTTACCGGAGCCGAGAAAGCGGGGAGCAGCAGAGATCAGCCCGCATGAAGGGAATGCTCCCAAAAAATTCAAACCTGAACCCAAAGGGGGAGAAAACCCGGGCAGGTCAGGAGTGAAGGCAGGACCCAGGAAGCCCGCCATTAGCTATGCTAGTGCGGTCAAGGGCATTCGACTGGCCATACTGCCAAAAATGTTTCCCGAGCAAATACTCATTCGTGAGGAGCAGGAAATCATTGAGAACCTTGTCGTCAGGCAGATGATCAAGGGTTGGACTTCGAAACTGGTGTTCACCGGGATACGCTTTCGACCAGGTCTTATACTGGTGGAATGGGTTAGAACCATAGTTCCTAGATTGCTAGGCTGGGAAGGGGTGGAACTGTCAACATATATTGGGGATGATATACCAGGAGTCCACATGGTGACAGTTTTTCTGCCGAAAGCCGAGGCAATAGAAACGGAAGACCTTATGAGACTCATAATCGTTCAGAATGAAGATCTCCATACCCGACTATGGAGAGTCTTCAGAAGTAAGGTGGAGGGCAAGGGTAAACTCTTCACGATCGGGGTAGATGACCGATCCTTGGAGGCAATTAAACATCGGAGTTGCCATATCAACTATCGATTTGGCAACATACCCGTGCATGTGCACAGGGAAAAGCCGAGGAAAGATACTTTTTTCGAAATCTTCTCTCATGCTAATTGTGATCATTTGAGTTGTCTTCTCAATTCCAGCAATGAACTGGATGCGCTTCCGAGCGATCGCGACTCAGGCGTTCAGTTCAATTTTATGTTACGATCGAAGGTGGATCCGTGCCCATTACGAAATCAACGCGCCTGTGATCCGAGAGTGTGATATGGTTTGATACACTTAATTCTCCGACAATAGTTGCAACGCCAGGGGACCAAAATTGAGGGCCTGAAGATCGGTTCCTACCAGATACTCTAATAGTGTCGATCTCCTTGCGTCGATCTTAGAAGCATATGTGGTGGTCGATGATATCACTTTTAGCATATTGGATAGCGCTGATGAATGTTCCACTGGGCATTTCTTCTGCGTCATAGAGCAAATATGCAGACCATCAAAGAATATTTTTACCTCCCTGTTGACTTTTTATGATTGGTTTGGCTGTTGTGGTATCACCATCACGTAGGTCGTTAGCCAAATTAGCCTCGAGGTTGTTTGAGACCACCATGCAGGAGCGGGGTCGATCACTTCCATTGGCATACAACAGGTCAACATGTTGGAAGTTTAAGTCCCTGACCACCTTACCAACAACCCATGATTCTTATGCGAGGTATATATCGACCCTAACACAATCAAGTTAAAATATGAAATTTTAATATTTCTGTGAAATAAATGCTAATTTTGCCAATTTTTTCTTCAACAATCCGCCATTTCGTAGTTTTTGCATAAAAAAATTGATTAAGGTAGGGGCAATAGCGACTGGTTTATTGTTGACTTGTTTATATTGACTTGTTTCACACCATCCAACCCGGAGATTTTTAGAATGCAAATTGACTACCTAGCGCAATGCTGACCACATTGCCTCCTAGTGTACTGTTACGGTCTTGAATGAAGTGCTCTAACACACTTCAAGGCCCTGATCCAACATGGATTGTTGCGCCAACGATTATTATTATTATTATTAAATTGACTACCTTTGCTTTAAAGCATTTTTTTGATAACATTATAATTAATTACAGATTTAATTAATATAATAAAAACAGTAGTCAACTCCCTAATAACGAGATTCAGATGAAGTTTGGCAAGTTGGAATTGCGAAATGCATAAAGAACTTACTTTGCACAAATCTTCGATCGTTTTGTCATGTTTTCATTGAAAAATCAAAGCAGCCTCAGCCCCTTATTGCATTTTATTGTGGCCGTATTGCATTTTAAGAAATAATGAAAAAATAGTTCGGCTTTCGTTTTATCGAATTCATTGTGAGTTATTAAAATTTGGCATTTGGTATTGGCTAGAACCAAATTCTGCTGAATTTAGGAAAATTCAATAGATGTTTGTGAGCTGCTGGTTTTAAAAATCCAAACAATGTCTTCAACGAGCTCAAGTCAAGCCGATGATATTAATCGAGCAACGAGCCCTGCCAGCATTATAAAGGTGGACAACAAAATCTACTGGCCCCCGGAGGAGATGGACACACCACATTCCACCGTCCGGGACGACAAATGCTTCATTATACGTTATAACCAACACGACAAAGAGCTAGAGAAGAAAGTCCAGCAAATCCCCTACTATTTCGGATGCAAATACCGCTACATACTGTGGATGTACTATAGTAACCGGGAGCTGTGTCGGCTGAAGTGCAGGAAGCGAATGCTGGAAGAGTTTATGTTGAAACTGGGAGAAGTACGAGCAGCCATATCTTCCAGAGATACGGTGGAAGTTGGCCTCCCCCGGCTGCCCCACATTTTGGACTCACCTGAAATTCGACGAAAACATCATCAGCTAAGGAAACGACTAAAAGATTTGGGTGTTCTTACCCTGGTGAAAGATCCTTCAAAAAGAGAATCAAAGAGCGCATCGAAAGGGGAGCCAAAGGAAAAATCGAAAAGTCTATTGAAAAGCGATTCGAGGGGTAATGTGAAAAGTGGGGCGGAGGCTCGTTCGGAGAGTGGCCTGGGGTGTGAATCCGAAAGTCCTTCGGAGGATACGGAAAGTGTTCTGGCTCCAAAGCCAGAACGAGGTTCGAAAGTACAAGCCAAGCACCGTGGAGACCAGGAGAAGGTTCCATCCGATACAGACTCTGAGACTTCACCAAGTGATAGATATGCTAAAAATAAGCGCCGCAACCCTGCTTGTAATGCTGGTGGAAAATGCCACCGTTGTTACACTTGCAAGGAATAACACAATAGATAATTACGTTACAATGCGCCAAACGCTCATGGTGGGTAGCAAGCAACTGAGAATAGCGTGGAAGCCATCATACTATATTTCCAAATTGTTGTCAATTTACCTTAAATGCTGAGGGTTTTAACTTTTTTACTTGCCGAAATTTCAACTAAATACACTCGCAATTCGAAGGATGTTGTTAGCTTACTTGTATTAAGTTATTGTTGAAATTCTTAAACATCTCAATAAGTTATGGATACGATTTAATATATGGGAAGCGTTTATTATTCCTGGGAACTGTTTGCTTTAACAGAAAACGGGAGTTTCTAAAGATGCTCTAGATTTTTAGAAGATATGGCGTTTGTAAATTTTGCATGCAGACTTGATGTCCATTCGGGCCAATATTCTCTTAAATATTATCGGGGAAGTATTCTACAAAACTTCGCTTTCACTTATTTAAGTTATATAGAAGTAAAATTAATATAGAAGTAGCACATTGCTCAGTACCATCTATAAGATATTCTCCGCTATCTTGCTAGGCCGGATAGCCCCATATGCCCAGAACATCATTAGGCCATGAGAGAATTTGGTATTCCGACGAAATTGATTAGATTGACTTCGCTGACCCTGACCAATGTGCGAGGCCAGATAAAAGCAGCAGGATCACTCTCAAGATCATTCGGCATCAACAACGGTCTACGACAATGGGATGCCCTATCATGCGTCCTCTTTAACCTGGCCCTCGAGAAAGTGATCCGTGATCAAGTGGTTCAAACGCTGGGCTGTCGTAGCAGAAGGCCGGGGGTAAAATCTCATTGGTGGCAAAGGGATTTATTATTGCGACTGGGAGCGGCTTGGCGGAAGTCGCTGCAAGCTGGTATTTGCAAAATGCATATATAGACGATGGTGGGTATGAATTAAATTGAGAACAAAAGTTGCACAGGATAATTCAGGCCTAAGTCGGTTGCGGGAGGGGGACTTGTCAACGTGACACACTTCACTTTGACGTTAGGTTCAACAACAGCGAACTTGTGGAATATAGATAATTCTGGTCCCAAACTTTGATTCAATTTGCAGGAAGGGAAGGAATTTGTATACCAACTTTGTTCCAGGTTAGGTTCCAAGAGTTCGTGACTTCATTTAGCCACTGACCATTCCAAAGAAGCAAGATTTCTTTGGCCTCTTTCCATTCGTGGCTTATAGAGTAACAGTTTTCTTTCCCATTCAGCAAAGCATACCATTAACATTCTTGTGTTTAAGACCTTAGCTACGAGATAAGTGTTTGCTTTCCAGAAGTCTCTAGAGATACGGTTCTTAGCGACTTACTTTTCAATTAAAATTTTTTGAAATGTTTTCCCGGGCGTTCTTGTATATGTCAAATTTTTCATTTTTGCTTTGTTATCGGAAAGACTGGTTTGGACTTGTAATGGAACTACAGAGAGAGTCGGGAACTGCTGTATTGTTCTAACTTCAAGGGTTAATTTCAAGTTCGTCCCATGGGATTGGATTTTGTCTTAAATTCCATACGTGGCCAAAATCAAATTATTTTTATCATATAAGATTTTGTGGAAAACAAAATATTATTCAATATTGTCTATTGTCTTTTTATTCCGGAGGTGGAATGCTTCAAAAGGAATTGGCGCATTACTAGCATGTGGGGGAATTTTAACCACTTAAACCACTTGTTAACTTCTCCCTTTTCCTCGTGAATTCATCCCTAGCTACTTCTTTCTTCGCCCGAGAATTGTATTTTCTGGTACGATAGCATAATCCAAATTTGTGATGCTACTGTCTATCCGAATATCTTCTCCGCACTCTGGTCTCCATAAATTCAGGATTATTGAAGAAGAAATCCTTCAGGGTGCCGTCGCAGCGGGAAAAATTTGGTGAACTCTCTAATTTAGTTCTATGCATGTCTTATATAAAATTATATGGAATTGCAGTTTATTTCTCCGTGTCTCATCTGTGTCTAGACCTTGATGCTTCCCTCGTTGATTCTACCTGCTAAACCATTATTGCATTTGTCATTTACTGCTTTACAGCAGGGACTGCTTTCAATGAATGCAATCAAATGCTTTGCAACTGTAAACACCACTGTGGCTTCCGCGTAACCCCCGCCCCCCTCCAGTTGGGACATTAATGTAAATGATGTGTGTACTGTGGGGACGCTTTTGGGTCATTATCGGCATCATGTTATAATCTTTTTCCTGTTAGTAACTTTCAATAAGTACAACCAGATAACCGAACGCACTAATTGAATGCATTTTCCACATCAAAGGTAATCACTGCGAAGCCACTCGTTTCTACACGGAACGTTTAGACGCTGAATGTTTCACAATTCCACTTCCATATCTAGTCGTATATGATTATACATCCGTTTATACGTTAAAATAAACCCCCAACATTATGCTGGTAAAATACTGAGCGCTATCAAAATGAATGAATTCACATAACAGATACAGTTTGAAAAAAAATATTAGTGAAAAATTATTACCCGGCGTCGAAACGTGTTCGTGTCCAAAGGAGTGATGTCGAAACGAGCCACGTCGAAACGTTCGTTTCGAAGCGTTCGCATCGAAACGATCCGCTTCGGCCCGTCTAATCTGTTAGTTTGATGAACCACCAGGCCCTCTATAATCCATTGTGAAGTACTCGTCCCAGCATTTTCTCCATAGCCTTCAACAGACATTTTGGTCTGTACTACTAAGGTTCACCAGGAGGTTTACCAGCTTTAAGCAACAACGCTAGCCGCTTTAGCTATCATAACGCAGGGAAGATCTCAATCACCAAGCAGGTCGCAAACAACTGCGGAAATATGTCTGGCCATGACTTGAAGGTCGAAGTCCGATGTCTTCTTATCTTCCAGTCTGTCGCAGGTTTCCGGCGAAAGAAAGTAGTGACATGACAGACTACACATGACCGCCGCTTGTACACCACTATTAACCTTTCTGAAGACTATCCCTGTAAATCTGGCTTAAACTAGATCCGAAGCGCTCCGTCTCGACCCTTGCACTCAATAGAGATCTCATGACTTTGGACACGTTTTCCCCAAGGAAATTTTTTTACTTCTCTACAAAAAATTCCAGTTTTGCTTACGCCGGATTTATTCCACTCCAACAAGGAGTCCCCTATTCGGCTTCTCCAAACTCTACTATCATTTTATCATCATCATCATCAACGGCGCAACAATCGGTATCCGGTCTAGGCCTGCCTTACAAGTAACTCCAGACATCCCGGTTTTGCACCGAGGTCCACCAATTCGATATCCCTAAAAGCTATCTGGCGTCATGAACTACGCCATCGCTCCATCTTAGGCAGGTCTGCCTCGTCTTCTTGTTCTACTATAGATATTGTCCTTATAGACTTTCCGGGCTGGATCATCCTCATCCATACGGATTAAGTGATCTGCCCACCGTAACCTATTGAGCCGGATTTTATACCTGAGGGTCATGGTGCCGCTCATAGATTTCATCGTTATGTAAGCTACGGAATCGTCCATCCTCATGTAGGGGGCCAACAATTCTTCAGAGGATTCTTCTCTCGAATGCGGCCAAGAGTTCGCAATTCTTCTTGCTAAGAACCCAAGTCTCCGAGGAATACATGAGGACTGGCAAGATCATTGTCTTGTACAGTAAGAGCTTTGACCCTATGATGAGACGTTTCGAGCGGAACAGTTTTTATAAGCTGAAATAGGCTCTGTTGGTTGACAACAACAGTGCGCGGATTTCATCATCGTAGCTGTTATCGGTTGTGAGTTTCGGCCCTAGATAGGAGAAATTATCAACGATCTCAAAGTTGTATTCTCCTATCTTTATTCTTCTCGTTTGCCCATTGCGATTTGATGTTGTTGGTTGGTTGGTTTTCGGTGCTGACAACGTATTTTTTTTGTCTTCATTGATGTGCAGCGCAAGAACTCGCGCGAAGGCCGCCTGCTCGATCTGGATGAAGGCAGTTTGTACGTCTCGAGTCGTTCTTCCCATAATGTCGATATCGTCAGCATAGGCCAGTTGTTGGGTGGACTTGACGAGGATCTTACCTCTTGCATTTACCTCAGCATCACGGATTACTTTCTCGAGGGCCAGGTTAAAGAGGACGCATGATAGGGCATCCCCTTTTCGTAGACCGTTGTTGATGTCGAACGATCTTGAGAGTGATACTGCTGCTTTTGTCTGGCCTCGCACATTGGTCAGGGTCAGCCTAGTCACTCTTGTCAATTTCGCCGGGATACCGAATTCTCTCATGGCCGTGTACAGTTTTACCCTGGCTATGCCATCATAGGCGTCTTTAAAACGATGAATAGACGGTGCAACGGTTGTCCCTATTGCAACAGTTTTTCCATCGCTTGCTGCAGTGAGAAAATCTGATCTGCTGCTGATTTGCCTGGAGTGAAGCCTCTTTAGTATGGGCTAATGATGTTGTGGGAGTATGGGGCTATCCGGCCTAGGAAGATAGCGGAGAATATCTTATAGATGGTACTCAGTAACGTGACACCTCTATAATTGCTGCACTGTGTGATACCTGCCTTTTTATGTATGAAACAGGTGATGCCTCGTTGCCAATCGTCAGGCATTGATTCACTGTCCCATACCTTAAGCACAAGTTGCTGAACCACTTGGTATAATTGGTCGCCTCTATATTTAACCAATTCGGCTGTAATTCCATCGGCTCCTGGCGACTTATGATTTTTAAGCCGATGAATTACACGGACTGTTTCTCCTATACTTGAACTTTATTATCTGGCTTAACGTTGCTTATTTTAGTATGGCTGCTTAGTATATACCGTTCCTGTTACTTCTCCAGGGTGTTCACTTCTCGGACTGTTTTGTTGCTCCACATACCTGTGGAGTTACGGTTAAATATAACCTTCGTTAACTGCATTACTGTTGAAGATAATATTTCACGGCTTTCCTTCTATATTCCCTCTTTCTCCTGTGATTCATTGTATAGAACTTGGGTGGCTAAATTCGGTCAGTTCAACAATTTGAGTTTAGGCAAAATGAAGGAAGGCTCTTTAAGGTCAAATTTCTGTTCATTATTGCTTTTCTACATCAGAGATCTTCATCTCTAGATCCCAACATTTGGGAATGTATGGAATCCTTTTCACCCACGTCTCTCACCAGCTCAGATATTGGAGGGGATATCATAATCGTCCAGTTTTGCCCGGCAGGATCCAGCTCTCCCTATATTCATTTCATACCTATCCGTCGAGCATTTTTTTATTCGCACGGAGGGGCGTCGGAGGTAGATCTATCTGGTAACTACTCATTTAAAACAGCTTGATGATCCCTCTATATAAAATCTAACTATATTTTGAAATGCTACAGTACCCTCAAGTCCACGCAAACATTATTAAATTTTGTATCAATATAGGCTACAAAACGATGCATGGGACTGGAAAGTTTGGTGTAAATTCTATTATTACTAGCAAATGCCATAGTCGTCTCCTTTGGGCCAACTTACTGTACCCTGCTGATATACTTTATACCACTAGCTGTGCAAAAACCGAATTTTACATAAGAAATCTTCACGATACTTGATTTATTACACTTTAATGATAATAATAATAATCGTTGGTGCGACAATCCACTTGGATCAGGTTCTTGAAGTGTGTTAGAGTAGAAGTGAAGTGTTAGAGTTCATTCACGTGTGGCGATGCTTCTCACGATGTTTCTCCGTAACCACGCAGCGAGTGTTGCGTCAGTAGCTCCATAGTTCTTGACAAATCCAGCTTGATTCCCGGTTATTTTAACGATTTCACGAATACGACTGTGAAGACTGCGTTCTTTATGGTGTGGCCGGATCGGACGCAATTTGAAATCCTGCGGCACTACCTTTCTTTCAATAGTCAATAGCCTTAATTAAAGAATTCATTGAGCCGCAGTGTGGAGTCCCAGCTCTTCGCTTTCCAAAGCACAGATGCGATGATGGTCATGATACTTTCCCCGATTTCACTCGTTTTATTGCCGACTTCAGTTGCGCTGACAGTTAAGTCCTTGAGTGTTTTACGTAGGTACCTGTCGTGGGGACTTAATCCTACGGTTTTTTTAAGACACGGATTCATTTTGTGACCACAATCGGAGCCCCGCTGAAACAAGCAACAACGGTACCAGTCTATACCAAGTGCATGGCTTAGCATTCATACTGGTGGATGCAAGACATACCTAAATCTCTACCGAACTTAGGAGTACGGCACCACGCCGAGGCTCGAAGGTCTCTTCTCGCCTGAGCATAACCACAGGCCCCATGAAACTCCCACTAAGGGGCCTACCGCAAATAACCGAGCTGTACTCACAGACAACAGCAGTTCACCCGAAGTATGAGAGTCCACGAGCTATCCCGGGTCCCATTGTACCAGTATACCCCTGGTAAGGTTTCGTGGCCAATTACCACTTCAGATGAGTCCCCGTGCAAACTCGGGCCTGATCGCCCTGATTAGGCCTTTGGTGCATTCGCCTACTGCATCACGGCCGGCAAACCAAAGTGAGTACAGCGTCTCCCGGTGCCACCACTATGGAGGTTCTTCTCGGCCACTTGGTTTTGGTTTGGCCGACAGGGTTGCCGCCCCGTCTTCCTCACCGCCACCTCGGAGCACCTCTGCGCTGACATGAAAGTCCTGTGGGTTTAACGTGAGTACCTGCCGTGAAGGCATAATCCCCCGGTCCTCTTCGGACACGGATTGATTTTGGGACTATAATCAGAGCCCCGCCATGCAAGCACAGCGGTTCCGGGTTATGCTGAGTGCAGGCTCAGCATTCATACCAGTGGATGCGAGGCCTATCTAACACCTCTGCCGCAACTAAGGAGTACGGCACCCGAGTTGTACAGCGCAACTCCACGCTCGAGCTCCGAGGAGCTCTGCCCGCGATGTAGGCATAACCACAACCATCATGAAACTCCCACTAGGGGGCCAACCGCAAATAACTGGTCCGAGAACACATCCTCCAGGAATTCTCCTGGAGCATATGCTTTCAGAGGGCCATCCCGGTTCCCATGGTACCAGATAACCTCCGGTGAGGCTTCGTGGCAGAGCCACTTCAGATGAGTTCCTTGCAGACTCGACTCGAGTACGTGGGGCCTCTGCGCTGACAGGTGGAATTGCTTCAAATGTCGGTAATGATTGTAGAGGTGGAGGATGAGCGAATTCTTCAGTTGAAATCTGCTCGAAATATTCTCGCCACCTAGCCGTTGAGGCTCGACGGTTGGTAAACAGAGTACCGTTCTTGTCATTAACGCAGCAGAAGTGTTCAATATCGTGTGTGCATTGCTATTGGCTTTTGATATAGGTCTACCTCGCCATCCCGAGTGTCCATTTTATTGTAAAAATTTTTATAATGGACCCCTCGGGTGACAGCGGTCGCTTTCTTACCTTCCCGGTTGGCATTCTTGTAAATTTGCCAATTGGTCGGCATTTTATCGTTGAGAAACTTGTGATGTAGGTATTTTTTTTCACGGATCTTCATTTCAACATCGCCATTCCAAAGCCAAGTATCTCGGTTGATGAACCGCCTACCTGGTTTGGTGACCCCGAGGGTTGGATAAACCACTTTGTGGATCGTGTCTTTAACTTGGTTCTACGATTCTTCCACATTCGTAATGGTTGGTATTCGCGTGAGATCATTTCTGCCTTTTCCTCTCTAAAAGACCACCATTTAATACACGGCGGGCCAGGGCGTTCCTCAAACTGTTTCTTCGGCCTCATAGGGAATGGCTTTACAATCAGTCGATTGCCGGGTGTCCCTAAAATTCACTATAGGTTCGTCACCCTCAATGCGCGCTCCAAACCCTTTTCCCCCATGGTATCTGCTAACGTCTCCCTTTTTATCGACATGGCCCCTAAGGTCGCCTGCGATAATGATATAGTCATTAGCATGCACTTTATAGGTGTTTGCATCGAGAAGTTGCCAGAAGGCATCTTTCTCGGCATAAGGTCGACCTGGTTGTGGTGCGTACGCGGTGAAAAGTGAATAGTGCGAAAAGCACTGCGATCCAATCCCCTTCTTCGTGATTAAAGGTGTTCGCTTTCCAGCATGATGATGTTCATCAGTAAAGCCATAACATACAGATTAAGTGACCCGTTATATTGACTGCGGAATCGTCCGTCTTCGTGAAGGAGGCCAACAATTCTGATCTTGCTAACAATCCAAATCTCCAAAGAATACCTGAGGATCATTGTTCCGTACAATAAGCGCTTTGATCCTATGGTGGGACATTTCGAGCGAAACAGGTTTTGTTAGCTCAAATAGGTTCTGTCAGATGCTAACAACGGAGACGGATTTCACCATCATAACTGTTATCGGTTATGATTTTCGACCCTAGTATCTTTATTGTTTTCATTGGATCATTGCAGATCTAATGTTTCCTCGTTGATATTATTATTATGATAGGGGAAGGTTTTGAGTAAAATTTTTCCTCTTTATATCATTTCCTGGTTCCTCTGACTCTGGTGTTATTATGTTTGGTGTGGCACAACAATTGCAAGCATAGACGCCGTTGATCTCAACCTTTACAAACTCTTTTTCCTGATGCTCCATTACTTCGTGGATAGCTTGGTTTTAGTAGGCGCTCAGTGCATCTTTACCATTGGGGTTAATCCCATTTGATGTGCAAAAAATGGAAAAATACCAAACTTTTTTTAATAATCATTATGTCATCCTAATCTTGTAATCTTAACAACATTATACAACTTTCACTAATTTGTTATTGAAAAACTTTATTATTATTGTTAGAAATGGCGGTCAAAAATGTATTTCTATTTTTATGTTTTTCGATTGCCGAATTGTGGTGAACTAGACTATCTAAACCAAACGATGTTGATGGATTCAGTTAAATAACAGTAAAAACTAGTGTATGATCATCATCAACAGCGCAACAACCGGTATCCGGTCTAGGCCTGCCTTAATAAGGAACTCCAGACATCCCGGTTTTGCGCCGAGGTCCATCAATTCGATATCCCTAAAAGCTGTCTGGCGTCCTGGCCTACGCCATCGCTCCATCTTAGGCAGGGTCTGCCTCGTCTTCTTTTTCTACCATAGATATTGCCCTTATAGACTTTCCAGGCTGGATCATCCTCATCCATATGTATTAAGTGACCCGCCCACCGTAACCCATTGAGCCGGATTTTATCCACAACCGGACGGTCATGGTATCGCTCATAGATTTCCTCATTGTGTAGGCTACGCAATCGTCCATCCTCATGCATTTTTCAGAGGATTCTTCTCTCGAACGCGGCCAAGAGTTCCCAATTCTTCTTGCTAAAAATCCAAGTTTCCGAGTAAGAGCTTTGACCCTATGGTGAGACGTTTCGAGCGGAACAATTTTTGTAAGCTGAAATAGGCTCTGTTGGCTGACAACAACCGTGAGCGGATTTCATCATCGTAGCTGTTATCGGTTGTGATTTTCGGCCCTAGATAGGAGAAATTATCAACGATCTCGAAGTTGTATTCTCCTATCTTTGTTCTTCCCGTTTGACCAGTACGGTTTGGTGTTGTTGGTTGGTTGGTTTTCGGTGCTGACGTTGTCACCATATATTTTGGCTTGCTTTCATTGATGTGCAGCCCTAGATCTTGCGCCGTCTGCTCGATCTGTATGAAGGCAGTTTGGACGTCTCGGGTGGTTCTTCCCATGATGTCGATATCGTCAGCATAGGCCAGTAGTTGGGTGGCCGTAAAGAGGATCGTACCTCTTGCATTTACCTCAGTATCACGGATCACTTTCTCAAGGGCCAGGTTAAGGAGGACGCATGATAGGGCTTCCACTTGGCGTAGACCGTTGTTGATGTCGAATGGTCTTGAAAGTGGTCCTGCTGCTTTTGTCTGTCCTTGCACATTGGTCAGGGTCAGCTTAGTCAGTTTTATTAATTTCGTTTTACCCTGGCTATGCCATCATAGGCGGCTTTAAAGTCGATGAATAGATGGTGCAACTGTTGTCCATATCCATCGCTTGCCGCAGAGAGAAAATGTGATCTGTTGCTGATTTGCCTGGAGTGAAGTTTCTTTGGTATGGGCCAATGATGTTCTTTGTATATGGGGCTATCTGGCCTAGGAAGATAGCGGAGAATATTTTATAGATGGTATTCAGCAACGTGATACCTCTATAATTGCTTCACTGTGTGATATCTCCCTTTTTATGTATGAGGCAGATAATGCCTCTTTGCCAATCATCAGGCATTGATTTGCTGTCCCATACCTTAAGCACAAGTTGGTGAACCACTTGGTGTAACTGGTCGCCGCCATATTTAACCAATTCGGTTGTAATTCCATGGGATCCAGGCGACTTATGATTTTTAAGCCGATGAATTACACGGACTGTTTCTCCTAAACTTGGTGGTGGCAGTATTTGTCCGTCGTCTTCAGTTGGCGGGGCCTCCAACTCGCCGATGTTCTGGTTGTTCAGTAGTTCATCAAAGTACTCAACCCATCGCTCTAATATCCCCATTCTGTCGGAAATCAGATTTCCCCCTTTGTCTCTGCAGGATGAGCATCGAGGTGTATAAGGCTTCATCCTGCTGAGTTGTTGGTAAAACTTGCGCGCCTGATGCGGTTGCTCCCTGTACTTTTCTAGTTCACAGACTTGTTGGTTCTCCCAGGCTTCCTTTTTCCGTCTGTGAAGTCGCTTCTCCGCTCGACGGAGTTCGTGATAAGTCTCTGCGCATGCCCCCGTTCTTTGAAAATGCAAAAGTGTAGGATCGGCAAATTAAAAAAAATATGCATTTTCCACAAAATGGCAGACAGTCAAGGTTATTAGTTCGATTTTTCATTAAAAATGGTCGCTTTTGGGCCCAATCACGGCCAGTTTGCAAGAAGAAAAAAATCGAACGATCAAACACTACGTTTTTATGCATTAAATAAGCCCGCAAAGTTTCAAAAAGGTCGGTTCAGTAGTTTTAAATAATTTTCATTTGCGCAACATTTTTTTTTCATATGCCTGTGTGGTCTTGATTTGGTGCTATCTGTTCTATACTTACATTCGCAATTCTTGAGTTTCCTGTAAAGAAAGTAGTGAGAGTCCTAGTTCAAATCTTGGTTTTCTTCTCTGTATATTCAATTTATTGTGAAATTTGGTGCAATTCTTTGCTGCATTTTCCAAGTACGTAAAGCACCTTTTTAAGCAGAGTGAAATTATGCGGTGTTTCCAACGATTAATTAATTGAAATAATAAAAACTTGTTGTTTCTTTTTCGTTGGTGTGGGTGCAAACAAGTTTGCACTGATGAAGGGAGCAAGTGGTTCCCGAAATATCGGTATTTGCAAGAATAAATACCCACACCAACGAAAAAGAAACAACAAGTTTTTATCATTTCAACCTTTTTATTAAAATCGGTTTACCGTCTGTCTGTCTGTCCGTCACACGCATTTTTCTCGGAGACGGTTATAGTGATTGACACCAAATTTGGTAGAAAGATGAGAACTGTGAACGCTCACATATACAGTGAGTTACATCCTTTTACGTTGAATTTAAGGGGGGGTCCCCATACATGCAAAAGGGGGGTGTAAAATTTTTTTTCATCAAATATAGTCATGTGGGGTATCAAATTAAAGGTCTCGATTAGTACTTTTCGAAGCCAGTCTTAGTTTTGACATTTCTTGGAAACGTGGGGAGTGCGAGGGGTTGAAAATGGTCATATCTTTAAGGGGGCCATTCTCAGAAACTAGCGAACCGAAAAATCTGAAAAAAATCAGGAGGCTGCCACTATATGGTGCCTTGGCTCCGAAATACCTTTCATACCGATATCTGTTCAAAGAAAGTTAATAATAGTTTATTACTATAATTTTTTGTAGTTGGCTGGAAACCCCCTTTAAATTCATCCTAGCGGCACGAATGCAGTGATGTAGGCTATAATGTAGAGCATGATCATACCAAATTTGATGGAAATCGCACTATTACTAACAAATTTATAATACGTCGAAGTTGTTGCTTCTTTGAAAATTGAAGACTACCAATGTCAATATCACCCGAAAGTGGACATATGCATATATTACGTGCTACGTACTAAGAAGTACACAAAACCTTTCGTACCTGAAGCGTCCAGCTTCCGGTTTCCCGACTTGTTTATATTTGATGTTGGTTAAATTGTTGGCATTTGCTAATCATATTAAACTCAGGGTGTGAGGCGTATGAGGTTGACCATTATCAACACAGGGCTTTCTATCAAATGATTTATTTAAATCGCTTTCTTGAAAATAGAGGGCAATGGAATTTTTAGCTATATTACACGGAGATGTCGTGCACTCGTCGCTCCTCACATTTTTTTCTTTTTGTTCAGCCGTCAGTTCACAAGCGGGGTCGGCCCGTGGTGATCGGTTTCGTCATTTTATTTTATCAAATGCCTGATCAAGATGTAATCTTGAAACCTTTAAATTCCCATCCAGCGTATCAAGCCACCATTGTTTTGGCCGGCTTTTTGGTTGCTTACCATAGCTTTCGATGTTCTGAAATTGAATTCCCGTTAGCGTGAATTGCGTGACCTCACAATCGAAAACGCCTCTCTTGCAGTTTTTCCACGATCGGTGCAAACCCGTTCGATCGCGGATATTCTCATTTCAGACGTAATCAAAACGTGTCACGTCACCAGTGCAATGCAACATCTTCGTCCCCATTACCGCAAGACGCCGTTCATTGACCTTTATAGTGGGCCAATATTCAGAACTATAGAGAGCGGCAGACGGACGACGTTGCAGTGAATTTTAGATTTGGGACGTGCGCTGATACATCGATCACAAAGAACACCAGTTGGGGAACGCCACTTCATCCAGGTTGCGTGTGAAATAATTTCATTACGCAGTTCTCCATTGGCAGATAGCATTGACTCGAAATATTTAAGTCGCTGAGTTCTGGCAGTGGCAGTAACCTGCCCCTCGAGATATTTAAATCGCTGAGTTTTGGCAATGTCGGTAACCTGCCCTTCGAGATATTTAAATCGCTCATTTCTGGCAATGACAGTAACCTGCCCAGAACTGAACGATTTCAATATCTCGGGTCAATGCTATAAGCCAATGGAGAACTACGTTATGCCCCTCACATAGGGAAACACAAAACCTTTTATACCTGAAGCGTCAAGCTTCCGGTTTCCCGACTTGTTTTATTGATATTTGTTCGGGAAATCTCCATACTAACCATTCAATGCGAATTTTACCCGTTGTGGTGAGTAAGAGGAGTTTCGTCGTCAATATCTTTTGGTTGCAGTGCCGCTGTGCTAGACACTTAGCTATCGTGGCAAAAACTGAGGAAACATTAAATGAAAGAAGATTGCTATATGACAAAAACGTGGTTGTTGTAACAACCACTGTATTTGTTCAATAGGGGCGACAATAGAAAACACTGCAGGACCAGCAGACGGACCCATACAAGAAACGTTCCTCAACTCTGCTATTTATGTCAATACCCAAGGCGCAAAAGATAAAGTTCAAGAAAGATAAGATAATATATATAAAACAGAAGATAAGAGAATACCCATAGACCCATAGAGAACACCGCCCTGATCGGGATTAGTTACCGTCCACATACGGGCAAAAATAGTTGAGCCGCCCGAGTTTATTAAGGACAATCACAAAGTGCACCTAACCATAAACAACATGGTGAAGGCTTTTAGGGTCGTTTACAACAGATGGTATAAGGAAGAAAGTGGTTCCAAAAATAAGCCCACATTCCTTGCTCCACAGAACGACAGGGGTCACCGTTCAGAAGGGGAAGGATGTGTCCTAAGTGTGTCTGTAATCGGAGTGAAACCCAAAGGGGAAAAAATAGTGGGTTAACGAAAGTTATTAATAAAAAAGCTAAAAAAAAACAAGGTGGAAATTCGCTCAAAAAGATTGTTACCCCCAACAAGGCCAATCTGTCGCACACGAAAATAATAAAATATCTCAAACCTGATTCCAGTCTAAAAAGCTTGGGTGGAAATGTTAGCTTGCGAAGAACCAAGAAAGAGGATCTCATAGCCAGAATGAGAAAGGAGGTCCGAGAACTCTTCAGCCGGGGGAAGCAAACTGGAGACTGGCAGATGTACAAAAAGAGCACTGACGACGTATAGCAACGCGATCAGGGCAGCGAAACGGAACAGCTTCAGGGAATTTTGTGAAGGGATGGAACGCTCCAGAAAGCGTCTAAAGCTATAGCCAAAGACAAGGCAATATCTTTTGTCTGTCTGTCTGAATAAGGAGGATGGAAGATTTACCGAGAATGAGAACGTCAAACATGACCCAAGATTCCAAGCTTCCTTCAGATCATGCCATGTCACCGCGGCGCTCTGGCCTTAGGCAATAGCAAAAGAAAAAATTGCCGGCGTATGGAAGTAGCAGTGGGTAGGTCAGACATTGAGAATCGGAGAAATTCAAATGTGTATTATGGTATGCGATGGATCAACGACCACCATGTGGGTTGTCCTAGAGCAACATGTGTAGAACAGTGCAGGAGGAGTAAAAACTCTTTGGAATAATTTGAGAGAGAGCTAGGTCACATTACCAAGAACTGATAACGATGGGCGACAGGTGTGGTTAACGAACTACGCCCCATATTGGGGTTGTGCAATGATATATCACTGGCATCTGGGCTCAACCGTATTCTTAGCTTTTTCGCGAGAATTGAGGTCAGTTACTTTGTATGTGTTGCCAGACTTCAACTGTCGTGCCGGCATATTATTTTTCAAATCTCCTCAGTCCTTTGATTTGGTCATTTCGAAAGGCCAAGAGAAGTTCCGCTGAGCGCTTTTCATCCATTGGGAGAGGAACGACGATGAAAAACCCTTGTTATACAGCATTAAGTTATTCGGTGCTCAAAAATAAAACGACTGAAGCCAGTGGCATTTATTAAAACTTATGTGACAAACAGGAACGCATATAAAAAGCGGAGCCAAAATCAGCACTTGCTCACATGATTTCAAATTTCAAATTAAACTGGCTGAGATTAGGGGGGAAATCTTGCTTGTTGCGGATTGTTGTTACATACTTCAACTGCATAGAAGTTAGAGGTGGTATAACGTCTGTCAGTCCATGCCAATCATTTTTTCGCACCTTTTTCTGGTGGGCTAGGTTTATTATCATCATCAGGTGGTTTATTATCATCATCAGGTGGTTTATTATCATCATCAGGTGGTTTATTATCATCATCAGGTGGTTTATTATCATCATCAGGTGGTTTATTAGGGTCAGGCAAAGGCAGTCCTTGCAGTGTAAGACAGAACTGTCTTAAAATCTTTAATTGGTTAGTGGCTTTAACTTTAGCGGCATTAAAATCCTCTGTCTCCTTCTCTTCCAATTTTTTCAGCCTTTGAATTTTTGCTTCAAAAATATTTTTACTGAGCTTATCTTTCTCGGCTTGCGCCAGCTGGATTCCTGCTTTCATCACTTCGATTTTGCTTTTCAAAGAAGCGACAGTAGCTTCCCTTTTCGCAATCTCTGCCTTCGCATTATCAATTTCCTGCTGCATCACGTTTTGTAAAAAGCGAAGAAATAATTCTAGAGGTTCCTCTGTTAACGTTTAAAATTAAATTTTTAAAAGTTCGTAAAAGAATTTTGAAGTTTACTGGGAGAACAATTTTAAAAATATGGGGAAAACTTAATTTCAAAAAGTGATTTACAGTCGTCGCCTATTATGAGTTAATATTTACATATGTACTACGGTATCTATTTGTGTAGCAATCCAAAAGGCTCCACGTTTTGTCGGTTGATTGGAAAGATGTCTTGCAAGTGTGTTGAGTATAGATGCCCTACAAAAGTGGGTTTGGATGATTCTTTTTAAGGTTTTGTTTGTAAAACTGTTGTAAAACTTACTGTCTGTCTGTCTGTCCGTCTGCCTGTCTGTCTATCCGTCACACGCATTTTTCTCGGAGACGGTTACAGCGATTGACACCAAATTTGGTAGAAAGGTGGGAACTGTGAACGCTCACGCATATAGTGAGCTACATCCTTTTACGATGAATTTATGGGGGGATCCCCATACATGCAAAAGGGGGGTGTAAATTTTTTTTTCATCAAATATAGTCATGTGGGGTACCAAATTAAAGGTCTGAGTTGGTGCTTTTCGAAGCCGGTCTTAGTTTTGACTTTTGTTGAAAAGGTGGGGAGTGCGGGGGGTTGAAAGTGGTCATTTTTTTCACGAACCCATTCTCAGGAACTACCCAACCAAAAATCTGGAAAAAATCAGAGGGCTGCCACTATATGGTGCCTAGGCTCCAAAATACCCTCCATATCGATACCTGTTCAAATAAAGTTAATAATAGTATATTGCTATAATTTTTAGTAATTTACAGGAAAACCCCCCTTAAGTTCACCCTAGAATCACAAAATTTTGCAGCAATGTAGGCTAGAGTATAGATCATGATCCTGCCGAATTTGGTGAAAATCGCACTATTACTAACAAAGTTATACTAGGTCAAATCTGTCGCTCCTCTGCAAATTCAAGACTATGAATGACAATCACTTGAAAATATTTTCACATAATATATGCGTATTTTACGTGCTACATGCTAATGAGACAAATGCACACCCAAATCTCTTTATAAAAGAAATACACAAAACCTTACATACCTGAAGCGTCTAGCTTCCGGTTTCCCGAATTGTTTCTTTTGAAGAGTCTTTCTATTAGGTTGAGAACGAACTCGCGAAAAGGTCTTATCTTTGCCCGTTGGTGTTCTTCTGCGCTGGAAGGTTTTCGTCCTCTAAATATAGAACAAAGCAGTACTGCAACGTAAGATTCGTAAGTTTACGTTGAACAAATGATCACTGCGGGGCTCCGTAAGAAATAATTTAATTGCTAAGTACTTTATTGATCATGTACAGTTCACTATGGTGCCCACGATGTTAAGCTCGATGTTGTAAAACAAAACCTTATTAAAATCGGTTCAATGTCTGTCTGTCTGTCTGTCTGTCCGTCAGTCCGGCTTTTTTTTTTGTTTTATATGGATGGAGGTGGAAATCTTAGAAAGACACTGTCGCGCCAGGTTGCAGCAGCGTGTGGGATTCTCACCCACTAAAACCACCCCCACTTTCTCCTTTTTCCTTCCCGCGGGACCGCCGCAAAGCATTACTTCGCGGGGTGGACTGCTCTTTACGCGACCACGCCTTCCGTTCTTCGCGTCCTCCTTGCGCGCTCCGCTCTTCCCAGTCCCTCTTATATTCGTTTGATTGCGGTGTTCACCGCACACCAGTTTCCCTCCGATTTCAACATTTCCCCGACGATGTTCTACGGGCTTAGAGTGGTTTTCAGGGAGTCTTCCAGACTCCTCCTTTCTGAG
This sequence comes from Hermetia illucens, assembly GCF_905115235.1. Classification (NCBI taxonomy): domain Eukaryota; kingdom Metazoa; phylum Arthropoda; class Insecta; order Diptera; family Stratiomyidae; genus Hermetia; species Hermetia illucens. The sequence continues at coordinate 88,722,050 of NC_051849.1, read as the reverse complement.
AGAAATCGTAGACAGTGGAACATAACATGCTTCGGGTCCTCAGGTGTGCAACCACATTCAGGACACAAGGGAGAATCATCCAGCCCGAATTGGTGCAGGTACTTCCTGTAGTCGCCATGTCCTGACAGGAATTGCGTCAGTTGGTAGTTAATCTCACCGTGTCGTCGCTGGATCCACTCCTCAATACGGGGAATCAAAGTGTGTGTCCAGCGACCCCTCTGCGAGTCATCCCACCGTTTCTGCCACTTCTCCAGCGACTCTGGCCTTGCCGCCTTTCGGCATTCTGCATCCTTTTCAAGAGGATTCAGTTTCCTTGTCTCGTACAGACAGCGTGTCTTACTTGCCAGAATGTCTATCGGGATCATTCCCGCAATAATACACGCTGCCTCGCCTGATATTGTTCTGAAGGCGCTGCACACCCTTAGCGCCAGTAAGCGGTAAGTCATATTCACTCTCCTACGATTACTCTCACGCGCTAATGCTTCCTCCCAAACTGGTGCCGCGTATAATAGTGTGGAGCGAACCACTCCGGCCACAAGTAGTCTGCGACTGTACCTTGGACCTCCAATGTTAGGCATCATCCGCGCTAATGATACGCTGTTATTTATCACTTTCTCACAGGCATAGTTCAGATGTCCCTTGAAATTGATTTTAGCGTCAATCATCACCCCTAGGTATTTGATAACCGGCTTCGAAGTGATGACGTGACCACCAACGCGAATATTAACCGTATTCCTCTTCCTACGATTGGTAATCAAGACCGCCTCCGTCTTTTGTTCCGCAAGGTCAAGCTGAACCATCTCCAGCCACGCTTTTATGGCGCTAATGGTTTCGTTAGTGTACATTTCAACGTCTTCAGGTTCTTTCGCGACGACAACCACAGTTTGGCACGGGAAGGACAAGGACCCCATTGTACATGACGTTCCACAGGAGAGGACCCAACATTGAGCCCTGTGGTACTCCTGCGGTGACGGCGTACTGCTTGGATCCCTCATCCGTGTCGTACCACAGTGTCCTCTCCGAAAGGTAACTGTTGAGGAGCTTAGTCAAGTAACTAGGGACACTCGTTTTAGCCAGTGAACTTTTTATCCACTCCCAGCTTGGGGAATTGAACGCATTTTTGATGTCCACGCGCTCCTTGAAGCATTCTCGCTTGCTGGTCCGTATAGCCTGCTTAAGCCTACCTCGAAGGTTCACATATCCTAGCCGTTTCTCGTCGAAGTCTGGTCTTGCTCTAGATCGTTGGCAGATCCTTCTAGCACGAAAACATGCATCCCGTAACACCGCGATCTCTTCATTCCACCAATAGTTTGAGCGCCTTTTTGCGCATGCTCTTGTTATGCGTCCCATCATTTGCTCTACCTTTTCCGTAGCCGCACCACCGGGACTTTGGCCTCCCATTAGCATCTCTATGAATGCATCCTCCTCAAGCTCTTTCACGGACCAGCCCCGGTTTCCAGCCTCACGGGAACACGCATCGACGCATGGCCCATATTCGCTGTGAGTATAATGACACTGATATTCTCCTCGCCAATGTGGTACTCACATATGTCAGATCGACTATTGAGCCCGACCCTGTCCCACGAAAAGTGGAAACGTTTTCCGTGTTGGCAAGCACCAAATCTAACTCCGCGAAAGCCTCGAGCAGGATGCGGCCCCTGGTGTTCGTAGTGCGACTGCCCCAATCCACCGCCCACGCTTCGAAATCACCAGCTATGATCTTGGGGTTTCGACTTCTTGCATCCGAGACTAGCATACCTAGCACTCCTTCGAATTCTGTTATCGTCGCGCTTGGTGGAACATAGCAACTATATATATAGATACTAGCTATTTTTGCCCTGACGAATCCAACTTCTGGAAACTCCATCACTTCTTGAATGGCCTGATTTCCACACGCCCATATTGCCGCCTTGCCAGTTTCATCTGCAGTCCAGGCACCGCTCTTATTGTTGCGATAAGGCTCGCTGATTATGGCAGCTTCGATTCCCTTCTCATAGATGGTCTGCGAGAGAAGGTCTTGCGCTGTCTCGCAGTGGTTTTTTTTACTGCATTCAAGGCTCGCCTAAACACTGGGCATCTGCTGCTGCCTGCAACGTGCCGACAGTCGACGCACTTTTTTTCCTTGCAGAGCATGCATTCAGGCTCAACCTTGCACTCCCTGAACATATGGCCTTCTCCCCCACATTTTCTGCAATATTTTGACCATTCACAGTCACCGGTGCATTTCGCCGTTATGTGGCCGAATTCCAGGCATCTAAAGCAGCGTTTGAGAGACACTTGCTCCCTGAGTCGACAAAGAACCCGACCTATTTTTACTTTACCCGCCGTCAGCAGTTTGAATGCTGCTTCAGCTGGTAAGCTTACAGTTGCCGTTTGCTTGCCTCCGTATGCCTTCCTCAGTCCTCTAATTGCAGAATCTTGCAAACAAAGTGGTCCGAACTGCTTTTCTAAGGCTTCGGAGATATCCTCGTTGGTTGTGATTTCATCAACGCTCTAACATTGTACAACAATCTCCTGCTTTCTGGCCGGTATTTGAGCTTCTTCTCCTAAGGACTTCTCCACCTTGCCGAGGAAATTTTCCACCGTTTTGCCCGAAGACTTCTTCAGCTCCAGCATCAAGTCTCCTTTCTGGGAGCGTCTGATTCGGCTGACGTTTTCTCCAAGGTCAATCAGCTCAGGATCGGATTTGACCTTCCTAAGGATATCGGCGTAAGTCATATCTCCTTTTTTTGGAGATGATGATTAATTCGGGCCGTAATCTTCTTTTCTGCGTCGTATTTTTCCTTCCGCCAACCTTGGTCCATGCTTCCTTGGTCCCTTTTTGAGGCTTTGCCTCCCTTGGGTCAATTGGAGCCGGCGCCGCAGTTTCCACGATGTTGGTAACTTTGTTTCCCTTGCCTTTTGCCGGTGAGAGGCCTTTTTGCCTTTTCGCGTCCTGTGAGGATCCGAAAGAATCGTTCGCGCACTCTCTACTCCTCTTTTCAAGTTTACCGCCCTTTGGATTTTGAGGGAGTGTCACTTGTGTTGTCTGTGTGACGCTTGATTTCTTCGAGGCGTTTTTTTCTTCCTTGGCACCATTGTATAGTACCCGAATGGTACGGACCATGTTTTTGATGGCCGGGTGCACGTTGTGTTTGTCGTTAATAAATTCAGACAACTCTACTATTTTACCTCCGAGTAGGGCAAACGATGATTCTTCCGGACTCTGACATAGCTCCTCCGCTTGGTTTTCACATTGGGCGCTTATGTACTTATTAGCCTTCCGGGAGCTGCCCTGATTTCCTTCCTCCATCAAGGTTGATTTCGGAGGAGATCGCACGATCGTCGAGCTTCTCTTAAATGGATCAACCACTAAGTCCTGCGACATGTTTCGACCAGGTGTAGTTACCCCGCTATGGGCTAATAACTGACCAGTTTGTGCCCCATCTTTTCTTGTGTTGTGAACAGGCGTTCTCGGGAGTGATGTACTCCTTTTAAATGCCTCTTTCTAGAGGCTACTTGTAGTATTTGATGCAACGGTGGCCAAGTAATCCACCACCGAAGCACTGCAGTCGAGGGATATCGACGGCCGGGAGCCTGCTTGCCCACTCCCAAAAGCCGCCGGTACTGGGTTTCCGAAGCCCTGTACCGTAACTTTATTCTCCTTCTGTTCCTCCATGTTTGGTTTTATTTCTGGGTATCCTTCCCATAGCCAATTTTTATCCACGGGCGGGCGTTTACTTCCCACCTACCCGGCCTGCGCATAAGCATGCCCATACACGCACACCTCCAAATGCGTATATGTGCATATTCCTACGCATCCGCCGAGCATTCCCTTATCCGCACGAAGGGACGCGCCTGATGGGAGATTTGGCAACTCCGCACAGGTCCGTCTGGCCGTCTGTCTGTCTGTCTGTCTGTCACAGGCATTTTTCTTAGAAACGCCTATACCGATTAACACGAAATTTGGTGAAAAGGTGGGAACTGTGGACCCCCGGACATGCAGTGAGTAATATCCTCCTACGTTGAGATTTAGGGGGGTTCCCATACATGCAAAAGGGGCGTGTTAAATGTTTTTTCACCAAATATAGTCATGTGGGGTATCAAATGAAAGGTTTCGATTAGTACTTTTCGAAGCCGGTCCTAGTTTTGAGATTTGTTAAAAAGGCGGGGAGTGGGAGGGGTACAAAGTGATGATTTCTTTAACGGAGCCATTCTCAGAAACTACACAACCGAAAAATCTGAAAAAAATCATAAAGCTGCCTCTATACGGTACCCAGGCCTGAAAATACTCTCCATATCGATATCTGTTCAAATTAAGTGAATAGTAGTATATGGCTGTATTTTTTGGAAAATTGAGTAAAACCCCCCTCAAGTTTATGTCAGAGTTATAAAAGTTGGTAGTAGTATAAAATATAATATGAAGCATATTATCTCCAAGTTTCATCAAAATCATACTATTAGTAACAAAGTTACAGTAGCTCAAAGTTGCCTTACCGTACATATTCTTAACGGGCTACGTACAAATAGGATAATTCTACACTCAAATATAGTCACACAAGAAACAAACAAAACCTTTCATACCTGAAGCGCCCAGCTTCCGGTTTCCCGACTTGTTATATTCCAGCTATGGTTCTGTAATGCTTCTTTGTCGTACTTCGGAAGTTAACGACAGGAGATCGGAGTATTCATTTCCCACGTTGATATAAAAATGTTTATCTTCGAGGACGCTTGTAGGAAGTCTAATTATCTGGAAGAGGAATTCGTCATCTATTTATCCAAATATAGTCGAAGTTCAGTACTGATGGTACCATGGGCTCGTCATTTGTGTTAAGTTTGCTACATACGACACTGTGATGATAGCTTAGTGCTTGTTGTGTTCCGTGTTTCTCCCGGTTTTACGTAAAGCAAAACTTTATTAAAATCGATTCACTGTCTGTCTGTCTGTCTGTCTCAAACGAAATTTATTGGAAAAAGCTATGAAAGGAGCTATGAAATCCCACCTATATAATGAGTGACATAAATTTATGTGGAGTTTAAAGAGAATATCCATACACGCATGAGATCATTTTTTAGACCGAACGTGCTCATGAAAGGTTTCGATTAGTACTTTCTGAAAGTGATATTAGTTTTGACATAAATTGGAAAATGGGTGAGTAAGGGTGTATTGTCCATGGTTTGCTACATGGGCGATATTTCATTCACCTTTTCCAAGGTGAATCTGATGAGAGAGAGAATTCAATTATATGTAATATTTTCTGTTCTCTTCCCGTTCTAACACCTCTTTCCCAATATAATAATAATAATCGTTGGCGCGACAATCCAATTGAATTAGGACCTTGTAGTGTGTCAGAGTACTTCAATCAAGGCCGGAACGGTACTCTGCAGGTTTACAGTACTCTGTAAGCGGCAATATGGTCAGCGTCAACGTCAAGTCACAATACAAATCCCTCTGCCATTAGTGATATTTGAACCATGACCTTCTGTACGACAGCCTAGTGATCTAACCACTGAACTATGCGGACAATCCCTTCTTCCCAACATATATCTTCCAATTTTATCATTCGCATCCCGACATTCATTTAGATCCATCATTTAAAATTTGAAATGATTAATTGTATTTATTTGAAAAACAAAAAAAAACCTAACGATTGGTTGCTTCCCCTAAACCCAAAAATCGTCTCCCCTTGTTTGTTGGGATGAATGAGCATGCAGGATCGCAATGCAATTTGTTGTTGTTTTTACTTTTACTGTGCTGACATTGAATTTTGAAGGGTAAGGTCGGAGTCAAAAGTGTGAATTAGCGGGATCGGGGCCGGCTGATGAGGTTCGCAGCTGATCAGCTGGATGTAGCACGAGATATCGCTTTCGTTTTTAGAGAGCAGTAGAGTTCTGCCTTATAACAATAATTGTGAATTATTCTAAATTAGTAATTAATAATTACCTTGGGCAGAGGAAAAAACCGAAAAGAATGAGGAAAAGGAATTAAAGGGTTTTCGATGAAGTGAGTGAGGCAAAGCGTGTTGAAAGAGGTATTGAAGTGATTTTCACCTGTGTCCGTTTCGTGGCAACAGTGAGTGATTTCGAAGGAGAGTTTCGTTCTGTTGAAATGATTGGAGTTTGTACGAATTAGTTGGAAATACGAATAATCGATAAACGAATTATCGGATTTTCCCTGTATTTAATTTTGTGTTCATTTTAAGAATTGATGACACTAGTGAATCTTCTGCCATGTGAAGAAGTGTTAAAAGAAATGACAAGGAGAAAACTGCAAATTTATTTACACAAAGCCATCTATATAACTGGATTGAAACTTTGAATTTGTATTAATATTTTTCTTTTGCTTCTGACAATATGTAAAATTCATGTGAACTAACTTACAGCTTTGGGTGAGGAGGGATTGTAATATTTATTGATTATATTATATTACTTTCTGATTTACTTTATTTCAGTCAATTTTTGTTATATACCATTTTTTAAGGTTTTGTGTAAAACAAAACCTTATTAAAATAGGTTTACTGTCTGTCTGTCTGTCCATCTGTCTGAGGCAGGTGCAAATCTTTAAAAGACTCTGACCTGAGCACGATAGAGTGTGGGATTTTTACACACTAAAACCACCCCCGACTTCCCCCTACCTATGGAACCACCTTTAGGTATTACATCACGGGGTGCAGTTAGCTAGGTCTTGTAGGTTCGTAACCGCGCCTTACTCACTTCTTCTACTTTTCGCAGTCTATCCTGGATTATTGTGATCATGGAATTGATCGCATCCCAATCCTCGTGCCAAGCTACCATTCTCCGAACAAAATTTTCCGGTGATAGCACTTCACCTAGAGTTTCCTTCAGGTTCCTCCTTTCTTCCAAGAACCTAGGACATTGGAAGAATACGGACCTTGGCCCCAGTTTGGACAATTAGGTATTGTAGTATCCTCAACGGCCGGTGAGAAATTGGATGGGATTATAATTTATTTCCCCTTGTTTTCTCTCCAACCCCTCGCCGATGGAAGGGATCAACCTGTTAGTTCAACGACTCTTTTCTGACTGGTCCCATCGCTGTTTGCTTATGGATCTCTCCCTTTCGGCTGATGGGAATGACGGAGATGACGAACATTGCATCGTCTGAGACGGTCCTGAAGGCAGAATTCACGTTTAAGGCTGTTCTTCTGTAAACCGTACTCAGTTTATGTGCATTGCCTAAAACATGCAGCGCTTTACCCTAAATTGGGACTGTATACAGCAAGGTAGATCTCACCACCACCGTGGCTATGAGCAGCCTGCAAGTATGCTGCGGTCCTCCTACGTTCGGCATCATTCTTGCCAGAGCCATAAAAGTGGTGGATGCTTTTTCGCAAGTATGTTCTATGTGCCGCTTAAAATTGAGTTTTCCGTCTATTATCGCCGCGAAGTATTTGATGGTACCCGATTTTAATGCAGGCGTAATTTCACCTCCACGAGTGCCGGTCCAGCACTCTCTAACCAAGCCTTAACAACACTGATTGTTTCGCTTGAGTACAACTCAGCATCCTTGAAATGTTTTGCGACTACAACCAGTACTATATCGTCGGCGTAACCCACCACCGTGGCCTCCGCCGGAACCGGAAGGTTAAGTTCATCACATGATGTTCCACAGTAGTGGGCCCAGTACAGAGCCCTCTGGGAGACTCGCAGAGATAAGCTACCTTTTGGGTCCATCATCGGTATTATACCAGAGTGTCCGCTCTTGCAAGTAGCTCTCGATAATAACGGCGAGGTAGGTGGAAACATCAATGGTCGCCAGTGACTTTCGTATAAGATACCAATTTTCCGAGTTGAATGCATTCGTCACGGCCAGGGTTACCACCACACAATATTTGCTGGTACAACCCCTTCCGTGAATTGCATTTTCGGCGTAGCCAGTAACCATTTTGATGGCATCAATTGTTGATCAGGCTTTACGGAACCCATAGTGCCTATCCGAAAGGCCCCCTTCGCTCTCGACGACTGGGAGTAATCTATTATAAATTACCCGCTCCAACATTTTCCCCATAGTGTCGAGAAGACATGTGGGTCTATAGGGGGACGGTTCTCCTGGAGGTTTGCCAGCCTTAGGCAGCAGAACAAGCTTCGGCCGCTTCCATGGTGCAGGAAATATACCCTCGGATATGCACGTTTCAAACTGCTCCGGGAACATATCCGGTTTACATTTGACGGCAAGTTTGAGGGCCTTATTCGGTATGTCGTCGAGGCCCGGGGCTTTGCTGTCACCTATTCGACTGCAGATCTCCTGCAGCTCGTCCCTGGTGACTGGTGGAATTGGTGTCACATTCAGGGGGCACTGGAAAGTGTCACTACCCCCTCTTACTGGGGAAATAACCACTGGATTTTTTTGAACAAGAGCATAGGGCACGTGATCTGCGGAGATGATCGGCCTCTGAATCGTCCAGTCATGATTTCATAGGCGTTACCTCACGGATTTATGTCCGCTTCCGAACAGAGCTTCTTAAAACATTCCCTCTTACTTCGCTGGATGGCGAGCTTGAGGTTCTTATGGGATTCTCTATAGGCATGCTCGTTTTGCCCTTGATCGGTGCTACCTACTGCCCACTGTGTCGTTTGTCTGGCTTTGTGCAAATCGATCGAAGGCTGGCAAGTTCACTATTCCACCAATAATTGGGTCTTCTAGTGGAGAATGAGCATCTCCTAGGCATCGACGCGTCACATGCTTTAGAGATGCTTTGTGTAACATGGAGAGCTCTATTTGTGGAGGTGCCTGCTTTGCTAGGTAGGTCTAACCACACCTCCATGAATGTTTCCTCATCCATCGCTTTTGCAGATCATCCTGGTGTTCTTTTGGATTTCGGTTTCCGGGGTGCCGGGATTCTGTCTTGTGGCGTCGTCCTTAGTTCAAATGTGATTATCTGGTGGTCGCTGTAAATGAAGTCCCCGCTAACTTGCCAGGACATGTCACGTGCCAGACACCAATTTCCGATAAATTAATGCATCATCTTCGTTGACCAGAATTACATTCAAATGGGCGAATGCTTTTAATAAGCAACGCTCTCTTGCGTTAGTCCCTTTGTTGCCCCACTCGATGGCCCATGCATTAAAGTCACCGGATTGGATCTTGTCCCGTTACGTCGTGAACAAGCTCGTCTATCAAGTCTTCAAATTCAGGCGTGGAGGCTCGGTGGAGCGTAGCAGCTGTATACAAATATCCCGCTTATTTTTACCCACACAAAGCCACTGCTATATGCCCATGCTATATTGTATGGACATGCCGCCCGCACGCCCATATCGGGATCTATAACCCATACACCACTGTCAAAATTTCTGAACGGTTCACTAATGATAGCAATCTCCATCGCAGATTTATAAGTGGTCTGCACAAATCCTGTGCGACCCTGCAATGACTGAGGTTTATTAGTGTTAACCTCATTTTTTCACTGCAGTTAACACCTTCCTAAATTCTGGGCATTTATCGCTTCCGGCAATATGCCGCTTATCCCGTTCCTCCTTTCCTTTGCACAAAATGCATTTGGGACCCCCTGTTGCACTCCTTGGCAATATGTCCTTTCTCTCCACACCTTCGACATCGATCGGACGGATTGATGGTGCTAGTGCATGTCTTCGCGAAGCGTCCAAACATTAGGCATTTGAAGCACGTCTTTAAAGAGATCTGCTCCCTTTGTCAGCAAACAATCCATCCAATCCGAACCTTTCCCACTTGTGTGAAACAAAACCTTATTAGAATCGAGACGGTGTCTGTCTGTCCGTCTGTCCGTCTGTCCGTCTGTCCGTCTGTCTGTCTGTCTGTCACACCCGATTTATTCGGAAACGGCTGGACTGATTGTAACGAAAATGGGTAAGAGTATGTAATCTGGTGTTCCCTTTACATGCAGTAAGTGGCACCATCTTGTGTTAAGTTTAAGGGAGGGCTCCCCATACATGTGAATGGACGGTGCAATTTTTTTTTTCACAGAATGTGGCCATGTGGGGTGTCAAATAAAAGGTCTCAATTAGTACTTTTCGAAACTGGTTCAATATTTGATATTGGTTGAAACATAAGAGAGTGAGGACTCAAAATATGACCCCCAAAAAGTGTAACAGGTCTCGTTCTCAGAACTTACCCAACCGAAAAATCTGAAAAAAATCACAGTAGTGCATCTCTACGAAATCTAGGCCTCAAAATATATCCGGTTCCGATATCTGCACAAATAAAGTTAATAATAGTATATTTCCATATTTTAGAAATTTACCCGGCACCCCCCTTATGTTCATCCCAGAAGTATAAAATTTGGCATGCATGTAATGAAGAACTTAATGCACAATTTGGTCAAGTTTGCAGAAAATCCAACAATTATTAACTAAGTTATAGGGGGTGAAACTTTCAATTTTTTGTGAATTTCGTGCACTCCGCAACCTGCATGACGTCATCATCACATATCAATTCGTCAATACCACAACGAAATGAGTTCTTATGAATTGGGTCGCAGAGAATTATTTTGTTTTAGTTTTTTAGATATTTGTCAATCAGACATGTGTGTATGTAGGTATATAGTATATGCGTGCTAATGAACTTTGCGGGTAGAGCCTAATTCAGATAGATATAAGAAGTAAATCGGAAATATGGGTACGATCAATCTATATACGTGCCTCTATGTGTACAGTATTCGAAAATAGATAGTTTGTTTGTTTAGGGTGAACGTAACATCTACGGCTGTACGTATGTCTCGTAGTTTTGTAGCTCTATACGGATAGAAAAATGTTAGTTGAAATTTCTTAGATAAGATGAACACAAAACCTTTATATCCGAAGCGCGAGCTTCTGGTATTCCGACTTGTTTCTTCTTCCTGTAACTTATTGTAAAGCACCTTGATGGCTCTCACCATGTTCTTAATTGCTTGATGCACGTTGTGCTTGTCCTTGATGAATTCGAACAGTTCAACTATTTTAGTCCCAAGCAGCATAAAAGTTCTTCTGGGTCAGAGCTCTGTTCTCGGGGAGTCTTGGCCAGATTACTCCTTTTGCTGACTCCTTCATCCTTTTCTATTGCTTTTTCTATTTCTTTTGCCGACTTTGATATTGGAGGAGATCGTAAAATTGATGAGCTTCTCCTGAATGGATCTATTTGCTGCTGCTGGAGTACCTCCTGATCAGATCCGGCGGCCGTCGAAACCGACTTTTTTTTGGCCATCATTCTTTGCCTTTGCAATCGGTGTTCTTGGCAGAGTTCTGTTTCGTTTGAGCAACTCCTTCTTCAAATTTAAAACACTTGTAGCATTAGAAGCCACGGTGACTCGGTGATTCGGATCACTATCTCGTTGGCACAGTGCTCCAGGCTGATGAGATGAAGCATCAACAAATGGTCTTCACAATTACCTGAAGAGCGTTATCATTGATATGGCAACAAACATACTTGGTCCCAGCCGGAAGAAAAGTCGGAACGGTTGGTTGGACGATGATACAAGCTAGCAATGGAACGGAAGAATGCTGCATACGAAACAATGCTTCACTTTCAAAGAATGCGGGCAAGTACAGAGACTTATCACGAACTCCGTCGTGAAGCGACTTCACAGACGAATGAAGGAAGCCTGGGAGAACTAACAGGTTTGTGAAATCGAAAGTACAGAGAGGAACCACACCAGGAGCGGAAGTTTTACCAACAAATTAGCAGGATGAAGCCTTACACACCTCGACCCACATCTGCTGGGACAAAGAGGGAAATATGATTTCCGACAGATTGGGGATATTGGACCGATGGATTGAGTATTTTTATGATTTGTTCGACAACCAAAATATCGGCGAGTTGGAGGTCCCGTCAACTCAAGACGACGGACAAATGCTGGCACCACCAAGCATAGAAGAAACAGTTCGTGCAACAAGTTAAAAATCATAAGCCGATCAGGAGCCGATGGAATTACAGTTGACTAAAATATGGAGGCGACCAACTACACCAAACGGCTCATTAAATGATGCTCAAGGTGTGGGACAACGAATCAATGCCTGATGTTTGGCAACGAGGCATTATCTGCCCCATACATAAAAAGGGGGATATTACACAGTGCAGTAATTACAGAGGCGGTGCTGAGTACTATCTATAAAATATTCTCCGTTAGTTTGCTAGGCTGGATAGGCTGGCCCCATACGCCCAGAACATCATTGGCCCATACCAAAGAGGCGTTACTCCAGGCAAAACAGCAGCAGATCAGATTTTCTCTGTGCGGTAAGCGACGAAAAAAATGTTGGAATATGGAAATCAGTTTCACCATCTTTTCGTCGACTTTTAAGCTACCTATGACAGCATGGCCAAAGAAAAACTGTACACGACTATAAGAAAATTCGGTATCCCGACGAAATTGATAAGACTATCTAGGTTGACCCTGACTAATGTGCATGGCCAGATAAAAGCAGCAGGATCACTCTCGAGACCATTGAACATCAACAACTGTCTAAGACAATGGGATGCCCTGTCATGCGTCTTCTCTCTCCCAGGCGCTAGAGAAAGTGATCCGCGATGTAAATGTAAATGCGAGAGGTACCATCCTCTTTAAGTCCACCCAACTATTGGCCTGCGCTGAGATATTGACATTATGGGAAGAACAACACGAGATGTGCAATCTACTTTCATCCAGATCGAGCAGGCGGTGTTTGCGCGAGATCGTGGGCTGTACATCAATGAAGACAAGTCGAAGTACATGGTGGCAACGTTAGCGCCAAAAACGAAAAAACCAAAGAACGAATCGTTCTCCTCAACACACTGACATCTGTTCGACAGATGCAGATCGAAAAATAGCTCCCAAAGTGAATTGCCGTGCATTCCCTTCGATTTTCATTCATTCATCCATTCTTGGTCTGACTTCACAGGTTTACCCGCTCCACGGCAGAGTTTAGATGATGAATTCGGAATTTGGATATAGCGACTCCACCGCTGCACGGTTTTGAGATCGGTCATCCCCCATGGCAATATTCCGTATGCAGGAGCCAGTGAAGGGAGAAGGGATAACCAATATTTTCAGGGCAGTTATTTGATTCCTCCCCGAGATAAGCGATTTCAGTACCACCAGGAATTCGGACGACTGAGCATCCTTCAGATCACCAATACGAGTATGGGTTTCTTGCAGAATTCCTAGGTAAATGCACTGACAACGTGGTATGTCATTCTTTCATGACTGTCGCCAACAACTTTATTAGTTTCGGATCAATCTGGTATAGATGTAGGATATCTATTAGCTGGGTGTGAGTGACGCAGCCAAAAGCTTTGGTGTTGTCGGTGTAGCATCTAAAAAGACCCTCCAGATCTCTTTTATATACTCTTTGTATACATGTTCTTTGAAACCGCAGCAAAGTCTTCAGCTCGACGTTGAAGAAGGGAGCTTCGGCGAGTACTGAAACTGTTGCCTGTAGTGCGACGTGGTGTTGTTGATGCCGTCGCCTCTGCTCATATCAACTCTCGGTCACTAGTTTGCAAGATGAGAAGTTGAAGATGTTGCCTGATGACGGGGGGAATTTTTTTGCTGTGAGTAATGAAGCGGTACTGGCCTGTGATCGGCTGCACAGTGACGTGCGCGTATTGCGGGAAAAGCTCGATGAATCTCTGGTGCAACAAGGAGCGGTAAAATGTTGTGCCTGCCACACCGTTATTTCGTAGTAGGATCAAATAATAAAATATCCTCGGTTCACGCGGCCCACGCGAACCTGCTGAAGTGATCATCTCAGATTGTGGCCAAAAAGCTGCAGCAGATCGAGTCCTGGTCATCTTGGTGCCTAGACGTCCACCCATAGCAGTTTCGACTCCGTGCTGTCCACTACGACCCAGTTACCAGTCCTGGACTTTCTCCACCTACCCCCTAAAACGACGTGGTGGTATACAGTCAGTCCGACTGAAGGTATACATCCTACCTCTTTTCACAGTCGGGCTTGAAACCGGCTACGGCGGAGTTTATTCCCTGTATGCAAAATTTCCAAGATCCGGTGCGAACCCACGCATCGGTTGAAAGGACAAGTGAACTTCTGTATAATGACACACCCACATTCCCGAACCTGGCTAGCATTGAGGCATGCAAGTGCTTGTGGACTTTTACGGCCAAGTTCGCCATCTGTTTAGGGTTTTGGGATAGGTCTCCCCTCTTGGACAGCTGCATATGAAGTGAAGGGCCGTCTTCTCTTAAGTTGGTTACATATAGCTGAAGTCACCATCCCAATTTTTTCCATGTGGTAGTTTAAGGAGCTGTGCCCGATAATATCCCTATTAAGGGTTTCATGTTCCATTTCTTAAGGGAAAACAAGTCGGAAGTTCAACGCTTCTTGAGTGGTTCTTGCCTTTCAAATGAGGTTCATCCTGCGCGCAAAGATGACTTGCGTTTGCTCTTGGCTGTCAAGTTCACCAATCTTTTCCCGACAAGGAATGTGACACAGTTCAGAGCTTTCAATCTTCTATTGCCGCCCTTTTTATGATCATGAAGTCCATTGGGTCATTTTTAGACGCCAGAACTACCTACCAGTTACTCCCTCTCTCACCATTCGTCTCCTTCTCTACTAGGACAGTGGACCGTTCTACCCTTTTAGTAGGTGATCGTCGTAGCTTCGTGCTTTTTGCAAAGGGATTCATGGTAAAATTTCCATTTCAGTTACGAGAAGCGGAGAATTTGGTGTACTAGCGAAAATCTCAGCTATTACAGATTGTGTCGTCGCAATTGAAAGTGCAGTCGCCCTAAATGATCCCCGTGATTGTTTATGCAAGCAGGGAGGTCACGCGTGAGTTAACAACAATCATATAGATGTTTGTGTTCAGCGCCGGGAGTAGGCACTAGTCAGCCCATCTCAACTGGGTATGCGCTGTCCACTTAATGATGTCATAGCTCTAATTATACTTGCAACTCGGCCAAGATTATTATCGAGGCATGCGGTAGTATTAACCTGATAACCTCACAGGATCCCCCTGAGTAACGTCACAGGATCCCACAGTTGCTAGCTCATATGCAACCTATTCCGAATCGTTTGCCAATTCAGTTCTCGGTCATGCTAGGTCGTCCTTGGCCTTGCACATGCTAGTTCTTCATCACGCTAACTGGTGGTTATTCGGGGCAATCAACTGGGATGTTGACTTGGTTCGGGATGGTTCCCCCCCTCTTCCGACAGGGTAGGATATATTATAGATGGCACTTAGAAACGTAGGGGGAGATAATGCTCTGTTACCAATAATTAAGCATGGATTTTTGGTCGTAATTTTCAAAATATCCTTCCTGAATCTTTACGGTTAATGCTAGGCAGAACAAAGTTTCACGTTATTTGCTTAGTTATAGTTGGGATCAATTGCTACACAATTTCAATTTAGTTCTAAGTCTGTTTATTTTCTCGGTTTAAATAAAACGATACACCGAATTTAGCTAGTCACTAATTTTAATTGCATTTTATTTAGTTACACGGTGAAGGTTGAAAGTTATTTTAATTAATCGGCCGCATGAGAAAACGCCTATACTTCTTGGTGGTTGAGACAGAAGAGACCGGCTTATTTCCATACGGTCTTTTCCTGTCCCAACCATCGGCACTTTCTCACCGCCAGTCCTCCACTCCCGTGGCGCGTTCCAAAAAGTGGAGAGTTCCGCGCCATCTATTTGTTCGCATTCGCAACATTCGAAATAAATTTAGAATGCTACGAATCCTGCCGCGCCACAGATTTGTTGCATATCTAAATTGCAGATCTACAATTCTAGACACAGGAAACATTGAAGAAATTTATTTTGTGGGATTCACTAATGAGTAACTTTGGCTCGGAAATGTATACGGATTGAAACCAAATTGTCGTATATATATAGAATAGTACATATTTACTTTATTCTACATAGTTAAGGCTACTACTAAAATTACTCTTGCAATAAAATTCAAATTTAAAAGATTACTAATATCAAAATTTTCACCCGATCGCTATTTACGAATGGACTTTCTGTTTTCTGCATCTCTAGTCGATCAAGGCCACCATCCAAGGGCATCCTTGCAAATGTCCGCTAGTTCTTGGTCACTAGGGGTCATGGGGAAACCATTTGTAATGCAATTGTTCGAGCATGGCGAGGGTAACGGAGGATTTATATTTGTGCGGCCTAGATTACATAACGGAGGAAAGTACCAAAATTCAACTGGAAGCTCCTCCTTCGAATATGGACAGTAATCAAGCGGTTGGCCCGGCTTTAATGGAGGTAATGGTGGTAAATTTATAATACTGCAAATTGTCCTGCGTCCCCCATTCTGTTTTTCCCGAGATACGCCTCCCACTCTCAATGGGGCTTGTCGCGGTTCCAAAGGTTCATGAACTCTTGGTTTGTAATTATAAAAAAATTGTTCGGCATCACAACCTTCAGCTGAATGTCCTTTATTGGTAATTGAGATGCGTTGATCCTGTTTGTCGGACTGACATGGCACAGACCAAGTCGTTTCCAAATTTGTTTTACGTAGTGGTTCCCTTATCGCATGGTAACGACTGACAAACGAAGTTTTGGTTTCATCTTCTGAAGAATCATCCGAATGCCGAAGTGGACCCATAGCGTTCGCAATTTGTTGTAGTTTGTAGAGGTTTCTGGTTTTGTTTTCAATTTCCTTTCTCAATTCTTTGATTTTCTTTTGAATTTGATATCGTGATCCCATTATTTTATGCAGGAAATTTGTATTTATACATTTTAAAACACTAATCAACAGGCTTATGCGCTATTTCCGCATAAAATCTTGTGTGATGAAAACAGGCAAAAAGCCTGGCTTACAATCAAAATTTTTACTTTGCAAAGATTTTATGTTCAGAATTTTAGTAAAATGACATCACTTTAATAAGTGAGCCTTATTGTGACATTGAAGGGCGGAGGTACGTATAAATATATTCGGCAGTGTTTGCTGAGTTAAAGTTTTTGAAAGAATTATTGTTGTCAATGTCATTGTTTCTTGCCACTACCGTACGCTATTGGCTCACTTTGTTCAATGTCGGTGCTTTGATTGCTGTCATTTATGTCCTACCCACAGGTTTCTTCATAATATGATAACAGAGAAAGTTTGTTGATTGAACGACAGGGCACTCTCGATGAAGTTTTGACACCCGGCATCCATATGCACCAATCTCTTCCCGGGATAAATTTTTAAAATTTGACATTACAATAACCATTGTGGCTGGTTTCATATTTCAAGGTAGTGTTTTCTATTTTCGTCGTTATTATTCTCCAGTCCATCTCCGCCAAAATTCGCTGCAAAGTGATAATTTGTTTTATGAACTCACTCCCTCCTTTTGGGTATTTAATGAGTCTTTTAGTAGCCAAACGCTGCAGACACTTCCGAATTAAATACGGGACTAGATTCTCTAGATAAGTTTCACCTATCATCCTGAATCAAGTATCGCTCGAAATTATAGACCACCGAACGCCGTTACTCATATTCTGGTATTATCTACGATCTTTTTAAGGTTTTGTGTGAAACAAAACCTTATTAGAATCGAGAGGAGGTGGAAATCTTCGAAAGACACTGGTCTGGACACACCAGCGTGTGGAATTTTTACCCACTAAAACCACTCCCGACTCCCTTCCTGCCCCGCGGAACCACCATAAGGTATTACATCACGGGGCGGAGTCAGCTCACTCTAGCTTAATCCCATTTCTTCTATACGCACGTGACCGCGTTTTTCTCCTCTCCTCTGCTTTTCGCAGTTTTTTTTTTGGATAGATGCGATCATGCAGTTCACCGCATTCCAATTCTTTTGATGTGCTAGCATTTTCGGCACCAGATTTTCTGGTACTAGCACCTCTCCTAGAGTGTCCTCTAGGCTCCTCCTTTCTTCCACAAATCTGGGACAGTGGAAGAAGGCATGCTCTGGGTCCTCTGGGACTCCATCGCAATTTAGACAGTCGGGTGAGGTCTCCAATTTAAACCTGTGAAGGTATTGGAGATATCCTCAATGTCCCGTGAGAAATTGGGTGAGACTATAATTAATCTCACCGTGTCGTCTCTCCAACCACGCCTTGATGGCAGCAATGAGCCTGTGAGTCCACCGACCCTTTCCTGAGCATTCCCACCGTTCTTGCCATCTATTTATGGATCTCTCCCTTTCAATCTTCTTCGTCCGCAATGAGGAAGAGGTTAGCTTCGCATTGTATATGTTCGCCATCTTATTTCCGTATTAGATTCCAATTCGCCGAATTGAATGCATTTTTCACATCCAGGGTTACTACCACGCAATATTTGCTGGCACTACCCTATCCGTGAATTGCATTTTCGGCCAAGCCAGTAACCAATTTGATGGCATCAATGGTTGATCTGGCTTTACGGAACCCATACTACCGATCTGAAAGGCCAACTTGGCTCTCAACAACCGGGAGTAATCTATTGTAGATTACCCGCTCTAACATTTCCCTCACCGTGTCCAGGAGACATATGGGTCGGTATGAGAATGGTTCACCTGGAGGTTTACCTGACTTAGGCAGAAGTACCAACTTCTTTCGCTTCCATGGTGCTGGAAATATACCCTCGGACATGCACGCTTAAGGGCCTTATTCGGTACTCCGTCCGCTTTATTGTCTCCTATTCTACCGCAGATATCCAACAGTCTCTGGTGACTGTTGGAATTGCCGTCACATTCAGAGATGGTTGGAATGTGTCGGTGCTCTCCTCTTGCTAGGGGAATAACCCCTGAATGATTTTTACCAAGATGGTGGGACACGTGATCTGCGGGGATGAACGGCCTCTGAATCGTCCCATCAGGTTGATCTAACCACACTTCTATGAAGGTCTGCTCATCCAAAGATTTTGCAAACCAGCCTGAAATCTTTTTCGGTTTCGGGCATGAGCGCTCTTTGCCCTGTGGCTCGACACATGTCTCAAAGAAGATTGCCTGGTGATCGCTGTGAGTGTAGCGTTCACTAACAAAGGTCAGGTCTACAGCCGAGCCTGACCCTCCTTTCTGAAAGGTGTTTACGGCATCTTCGTTAGCCAAAACTATGTCCATCTGCGCGGAAGCTTCTATTACACTGCGCCCCCTAGCATTTAATTCCCTACTACCCCACTCTAGGGCCCAAGTATTGAAATCACCAGCAATCACCTTTGGACTTCGTCCCCTCGCGTCGAGAACAAGTTTATCAAGCATTTGCTTGAATTCAGACAGTGTCAAACTTGGTGGGGCATTGAAGTTGTATACATATACACCACTTATTTTCGCACACACGAAGCCACTGGCTGCCTGACTTGCAGTACATTGTTTGGCCTATCGACCGCAAGCCCATGTCGCCGCTCCACCAGTCGAATCTGTGACCCATATGCCACCGTGCGTCTATACAATTCGCTTATGATAGCGATTTCCATCACAGATTCGAACGTAGTCTGCTCAAATAAATCCTGAGCGACCCTGCAATGATTCAGGTTTATTTGAAGAAACCTCATTTTCTCATTGCAGTGAGCGCCTTCCTAAATTCCGGACATTTACTACTTCCGGCAATATGCCGATTATCCTGTCCCTCCTTCTCCTCGCACAATAGGCATTTGGGGTCCTTATTGCACTCCCTGGTAATATAGCCCTTCTCCCCACACCTTCTGCATCGATCAGATCGACCAAACATGAGGAATTTAAAGCACCTCTTTAGTGAAGTCTGTTCTCTTAAACGGCAGACAACCCATCCAACCCGAACTTTTCCGGCCGCGAACAGCTTCTGCACTGCTTCCGCTGGTACCGCTATAGGCTTTTCGTAAACTTACAACAGATTCCTTGGTTAGTTCTTCCAACTTGAATTGCTCCTCCAGAGTAGTACAAATTTCTCCTTTCGATGTTACTTCATCGAGATTCTTACATTGTATATAGATCTCATGTTATTGGGCACTTACTCCGGCATTCTCCCCAAGTTAGTTTTTCACTTGAGTGCGAAAGCCATCAGTTTTGCCTTCACTGGATCTTTTCAGCTCGAACATGAGATGCCCTTTCTGGGTTCTTCGCATTCGGTTCACATTTCCGCTCATATCTTTTAGGTCGGGATCTGCTTTGACCTTTCTGAGTATCTCCGCGTAGGACAGATTGCCCTTACTGGAGATAACAACCGCATCTGGACGAGTTCGCACTTTTGCTTTTCCTTTCGTTGTTTTGCTGGTAACCTTCGTCCATCCATCGTTTCCGTTTGTCTTGGGCTTCGCAACGCTGGTCGACTTTTCTACATTCGCTGTACGCTTTCCTCCTTCAGAGTTATTAGTGCTGGTTTTCAGAGTTTCCTGTCCGCCTTTTTTTTGTCTTAGGCGCCTGCTGGTTATTTAAAGGATCCCCCTCTTTTTCACGTACTCATTTATGTCGCCCAGATTCGGTGGTTGTACGGTTAGGTGTCACTTGCGTTGCTTGTGACACTGTTGGCACAGCAGGGATCGGCGTATCCCTAGTATTCTTTTCCACCATCTGCGTTCTATTATAGAGGACTCTAATAGCCTTCACCATATTATTTATGGCTTGGTGCACGTTGTGCTTGTCCTTGATAAACTAGGATAGCTCAACTATTTTTGCCCCAAGTTAGGTGAAGGGTAATTCGTCCGGATTTTGAATCTGTTCTCTATAAGTCCCGACAGGGTTATTCCTTTTACACGGTCCTTCACTTTTGGCGTTTATTGCCCTTGCCTATACTTTATCCTTCATAGTCTTTGGCATTGGTGGAGATCTCAAAGTTGATGAGCTTCTTTTGAATGGATCCCCTCCTTGTTCCTTGAGAACCTCCTGCTGTCGAGCATCTTGAACATGTGCAGTGGGTGTTGTCACGGTTGTTGTTGCCTTTAGTTCATCTTTGTTTGCTCTTGTTATTGGTGTTCTCGGTAAAGTCGTACTTCGCTTGAAAACCTCCTTCTTCAGATTCAAATCACTTGTAGCATTATATGCCAAGGTGGCCAAGTTGTCCACCACCGAAGCACTGTGGTAGAGGGATATCGACGACCGGGATGCGATGGTCTCATTGGGAACGGCTTTGCAATCAGTGACAGTGGTAAAATGTTGGCGTCTTATGAGAATAAAGTCGATTTGCGTTTTATTGTTTCCACTATTAAAACGTAGGAAGATGAGACAATCGATTGATGAACCATAAGTACAAGGCCATGAGTGTCCGCAAAATCGATTATACGCTCGCCTCCTTCATTGCGCGCTCCGAACCTCTTTCTCCCATGGCACCTGTTACCGTCTGCCTTTTCACCCACATGACCGTTAAGGTCGCCGGCAATGATAATATAGTCGTCAGCAAGCACGTGACAAGTCTTTTCAACGAGAAGTTGCCCGAAGGCATCTTTCTCGGCATCAGGTCGACCTGTCTGTGCTGCGTACGCGGTGAAGAACTCAATAGTGCGATCAGCTGATATAATGGTGAGCTTCATCAGCCGATCATCAAATCGTTCGATCTGAGATGGCAATGCAACAACATATTGAGTATGTGGGCTACCAAAATAGAGCAGTTTATACTCATTTCTACCGCATTCGCCTTGAAATCGCTACTATAAATGAACCCAATAAAAATTTTGACGGAAATGGGCTACAGACTTGACTGCAAGAGCAGTGAAATGAACATACTCTGTGTGGTCTGCTACGGTGATTCTCACAATCACAATGTCTAAATTTGTTGACATGTTTGAGAATCTTATTCGCCGTCATCGACTGGGCTGTTGAGTTGAGCAAAGAAGCAAATGCAGGGGTTGCGCAGTTTATTAGAAGTTTTAGCGCACTTAGGTATAATATTGGCCAACGAAGGCAATGAAAACACTTATCTCAGTGCTCCTTTGAAACGTCAAATTTCTTGTTCTACTGCAGAACAAGATACCCGCTTGCTCGAAACCAAAATTGCGAAAGAATTCATGTTGGTCTGCAAAATCAATGGATGAACAGACTACATGGAGGTATAGTCAGATCACTCTAATAAAGTGAGTATTTTCATAGATAATGCTTTTCATATGACGAGCTGCATCGCTAGAGCATACGATGCGTCCATGCCTGAGAAGTACACTTCCTAGGGGAAGATTCAACTACTAATGGAATAGTAAACTACATAGCCTTCGCTTGGCTTGCTACTGAGCCAGATGAAGAGTGGACGAGATGGTAAGTAGGACTGATCGTCTATAAGGAAATCCGCAGAAATTTCAAGTTGCCTATTCAATAAAGAAAAAGTATTTTAAAAAAAACTCTGCCCATAGGCGGATTTAATACCTGTGGGGGCGCCTATAAAACTTGGGTGGGACAACTCGGAAAATAATCACTTCCTGCTCGAATTTATCTAGTGTGAATTGAAAAATGCGAGAGAGACCAAGAAGGCATAGTTACAAACGCTGCGTACAAAGGGTAGCAGATCTACCTAGACGTGTGTGATATAATACTCCACGATGCGTCCACGAGACAGGGGAAAGTAGGGTTGAGTTTATTGAGTAAAAATTGCACGCACTGGCATATCTAGGATATCTTTCTAAGGCTTTGACTTTTTTAAAAAAGTAGGTAGGCCGGCGGACAAACAGACTGTTAGATAGACAGTAAACCGAATTTAATTAAATCCGCTTAAATAAACCCCTAAAAAACAGGTCAACTCACTATCTAAATCTCGCGATGGTTGCGTCGTCGATGATCAGTTACCGTGCCTTTTCTGGATGGCATCAGTTATATTAAGTATCCCATACGTAATATAGCTCTTGTCTTTTCTAACAACGCCGAAAAAAATGTCTAATGTACATATTTATTAGAGAGTTATAACCAACTGCCAATAGTACTTCCACAAACTGCTTCTATCTCTCTATCGGTTGGAATTATCGGAGAGGAAGGACACTCGTTTGAGTTCGGATGACAAGGTATGGGTCGACATGGATCACCCGCAGGCGAATAATTTGTAGATTGACCAGTTGAGCCAATAATGAAGGAAACTCTCCTGGAAGTTGGTCTTTTATGTCGGGGCAATAATCCAGCGGCTGTCCCGGTCGTAAAGGTGGCAGCGGCGGTAACTCTATTGGCTTACCATGGGGCTTCAGTTAGTTCTGCAGTTTGCAAGGGTAGCTTGTTGGGGTTTTTCGAAGATTTTTTGAGCAAGCTTGCACTTCATTTAATTTTGTTATTTTTGAGGTATCTTCCATGAAGATGTCATAAGCGGTATTTTTAGCGCAAATTTGGTTCCAATGCGGTGGCAACTTTCGTAGCCTCAACTTTGCTGTGGTGCGGGCGCTAGGACCAGGCTGAGTTTGGTTGGGGATAGGCGCCACATTTTGATTTTCCGAAACGTCTCCGATTTTGCATTTTGTAATCTTTTGAATTTTGATTAACTTTTCGAGCTTACAGAAGGATTTACCGGTTAATCATGTTCCTGTAAAAACAAAAACAGATAAAACTGAGTTTTAGGAGTAAATCAAATATCATTTGTTATGTTGGAAAAGGATATTTCATCTGTTGAATATTCTTCTTCGCGTTTTAAATAGCAATATATGAAATTCGTTTCTCCGCCCACATCGAAACCAAAGGATACTCAATTTGACTTTCTACAATATCGTACTCGTATCTAAAAAGGTGATTATTTCGTTTTTTTCTAGAAAGTTTATATCCATCTAGCAGCTTTAGAAAGAAATTCTTCTATTCGAGGATTTTAAAGTTAGTTATTTCTAAAAATCGGATGAGGATTTAAGGGGGTCATCCTGTGTGAAGGCTGTTTTTTTGCCCTTTTTTGAAAAATTATTTTGGAGGATTGGATAAAGATAGAAACGTGATTTTCTCATCATATGTTTATTGATATCTCTAGCATATGATAGTTTGATATCGTAGCTAGTTTTTGGAATACGTTTCAATTTATGCACCCATCTCCAAAAAAAGGTGTTTTTCAGCTGCCACGCTGGAGGGCACTGTGTTCATCTGAGGAAAAAAACTAAACGGCATTTTAATGTGGACAATATTCCACGGTCCGCAAACTAGGATAATTAGAAAGTATTAAAAGGTAAATTTTTGGTGGGCTTTTAAACTTAATTTTTTGGATTTTGGTGTTTTTTTGCGGCTTTTTTTATGAATAAAAAAAACGATTGGTCTGATTGCAATTATCCTAGTTTGCGGACCGTAGAAAAATGTATTAAAGAAGTCGTGAAAATTTCAAAGAATTTGGTTGGGTAGATTTTGAGCTATGGTGGCAGCCGATTTTCAAGATGCAGTTTCGAGAAAAGCGCATTTGAAAATTTAAATGTGGTTTAACTCACCATTAATTTGCTCTACCTGGTCCATAGAGAGCACCCTCCGTTTCTTCAAAAAAGGCTTGTAAGGCCGATTGTTGCTCTCTGGTTTCAATTCTGGCTCTTTTAGCGAGGTCAGTCGATCGTCGTTCCGACTGCCAAATTCACGCTTCATTACGGCGGTCGACATAAACCTGACATATGTGACCAACTTGATATCCCATTGTCACTAGGATTTTGAGAATGCCATTGAATGCTTCATTGAAGATAATTACAGCCAGAAAAGTGGCTATTTCTAAGACCTTGACCCCAGAATGAAGGTGTTTAGGAGTGAAAGTCCAGATCAACGCATTTAACGACTCATTGTTGTTGTTCAAGAGATCATCCCGTGACAAATCTTCGTAGATTGGTTTGATGACTGTTTGCGCCGACCAATTCGATATCCCTAAAAGCTGCCTGGCGTCCTGGCCTACGCCATCGTTCTATCTCCGGCGGGGTCTGCCCCGTCTTCTTTATGGATCATCGACATTGCCTTTAAAGACTTTTCTAGCTGGATTATCCTCACCCATACGGACTAAGTTACCCGCCCACCGTAACCTATTGTGCCGGATTTTATCCACAACCTGACGGTCATGGTATCGCTCATAGATTTCGTCGTTATGTAGGCTATGGAACCATCCATCCTCATGTTGGGTCGAAAAATTCTTCAGAGGATTTTTCTCTCGAAGAAAGAAGAGTTTCGCAATTTTCTTGCTAGGAATCCAAGTCTACGAGGAATACATGAGGACTGGCAAGATCATAGTCTTGTACAGTAAGAGCGTTGACCCTATGGTGAGACGTTTCGAGGAACAGTTTTTATAAGCTGAAATAGGCTCTGTTGACTGGCAACAACCGTGCAGGGATTTCACCGTCATAGCTGTTTCGACCCTAGATAGAAGAAATTATCAACGGTCTCAAAGTTGTAGTTTCCTATCTTGCCTTTTCCCCTTTGATCAGTTCGGTTTGATGTTGTTGGTTAATTGGTTTCTGGTACTGACGTTGCCACCATATATTTTGTTTTGCCTTTATTGATGGGCAGCACAAGATTTCACGCAGCCTGCTCGATGTGGATGAAGGCAGTTTTTAGGTCTCGGGTGGTTCTCCCCATGATGTCGATATGGTCAGCATAGGCTAGCAGTTTAAAGAGTCACTTTTTCCAGGGTCATGTTAAAGAGGACGATAGACGATCCCTTGTCTTAGGCCGTTGTTGATGTCGAATGGTCTCGAGAGTGATCCTGCTGCTTTTATCTGTCCTTGCACATTGGCAGTGTCAGGATTGTCAGTCTGAAAGTCACGATGAAATTAACATCGTGATACCGAATTCTTCCATGGCCGTGTACAGTTTTACCTTGGCTATGCTATCATAGGTGGCTTTAAAGTCGATGAAAAGATGGTGCAATTGATGGCATATTCCAACAGTGTTTCTAATGCTTGCCGCAGAGAGAAAATCTGATCTGTTGCTGATTTGCCTGGACTGAAGCCTCTTTGGTATGGGCCAATGATGTTCTAGGCGTATGGGATTATCCGACCTGGCAAGATAGCAGAGAATATTTTATAGATGGTACTCAGCAGCGTGATACCTTGATAATTGCTGCACTGCGCGATATCTCCCTTTTTATGTATGAGACAGATAATGCCTCCTTACCAGTCGTCAGACATTAGTTGGCTGTCCCACACCTTGAGCACAAGTTGATGAACCACTTGGTGTAATTGGTCGCCTCCATATGTAACCAATTCGGCTGTAATTCCATTGACGACTTATGATTTTTAAGCCCATGCACGGACTGTTTCTTCTATACTTGGTGGTGGCAGTATTTGTCTGCTGTCTTCAGTTGGCGGGACCTCCAACTCGCTGATGTTGTGGTTGTTTAGTAGTTCATCACAACCCATCGCTCCAATATGTCCATTGTGTCGGAAATCAGATTTTCCTCTTTGTCTGGGCATGATGAGCATCGTGGTGTATAAGGCTTCATTCTGCTGACTTGTTGGTAAAACTTTCACGCCTGGTGTGGTTGCTCCCTGTACTTTTCGAATTCACAGACCTTTTGGTTCTCGCAAGCATCCTTTTTCAACATTACTTAGTATACAACATTCTTCCGTTCCGTAGCTAGCTTAAATTCATTGACAAGTCAGCCGTTGCGACTTTTCTTATGACTGGGGCCAAGTATGTTTATGGTCGGATTTATGAAAACGTTCTTCAGGTGATTGTGAAGATCATTTGTTGATGCTTCACGTGGCTGGCACGTGGTCTCCGAAATGATTGTATCCGGAAAAAAAATATTTACAAGATAAGGAAAAAAACCTAGTTCTTTTTTCAACTTATATACCAACTGTAAGAAAAACATGGACATTAATTTCAACTTAGAAAATGGTGTTTTCGCCATAATTGTCCTTAAGTATATATCCAGGACGTGATGCGGTTTATTGGTCGAAATTCCTTTGCGAACTCATGGCGGTGCCTGCTCGCTTTCGGTATGGAATCTACGCGTGCGTTTCCAAGAGTGTGATACGTATCTCAAAATAAATAAAATATCCACAAGCCACAGTCCCCCTTTCGCGGCCCAGCCTATTTTATCCTCGGTGATTATCGATTACCCTGCAAGCGGGGCTTCGACTCACGGTCCTCCCCGCTGACGGGAAAGTGTGTATGGACTAGCACCTCTCGCGTGTCAATAGAAGATTTCGTCCAGGAACCTTTCGACTTTTTAGGAAAGGATTGGCTGCTATCTTCCTTTGATTGACTCTTACTGAGTCTCGCAGATTTGCTTGTGCTTCCAATGTTCTTAAAAACGTCTTGCGAGAGCGGCTTCCTAGCAGTCCTGATGAGCGATTTATTTCTTTTCAGGTAGTCCTTGCATGGTTGCAAATATTTGAACCTGTAAGAGCGATGTTGATCGATGTTAGCGGTTAGCTCTCTGAGGTGAGACAGATTTTCATTTAACAACGGTGGCAATGTCTTTTTCCTATATTTGGCAAGGCACGAAATTTTGAAGGCGGTGTCGAATGCATTCACGAGAGGTCGAATCTTTAACTCCTTCGTCTGTAGTGCCAATGTTATCAATTTGCGCACCGGGGAGTTTCTTCTTGATAACTTGACCAAATTTCTCCAGTCGACCCTGTTGGCGTTTCTAAAAGGGTTGGGGACTTCTGCAGCGAGGTTTAGACTGCAAAGTATCCAATTCTGATCTGAGAAGGATCTCAGACACTCTTCACTTCTCCGCCCTAAAAATACCATTGGCAGTTAATAGGGTAATGGAAAACACCTCCTCCCAGCTATTCCCAGTTCTCAGAACTGGGAAAATTGAAGGTTGGTGTATTGGTCCTGTTATACACCGGTAGATTTGTGTTAATACTAAAGTAAAAAGTTATAAATTCACTATTTATATATAGTTACAAGATTACGGCAGATCCTGTACCCGAGAATCGCTCGGTTCTACCCTAATAAAATCTAAAGCAACACGAATTTCGCCTTAAAATATTTGCAGCGTGTCCTTGGATAGCTAAGTTTTTATGCGATTAAAAAACTTAATTCTAGAAACTAGAAATGTGGCTTGCCCCTTAGAATGGGGGGATTAGGTGTGGGAAAATTACAACGCTCAGATCACTTTGGGTTTTCCTTCCTCCTTCCGAGAGTATTGCACGAGTTTTCTTGACTACGAGGTTAACATGAAACTGAATGGAAATTGCCACTTCTCCTCGTTTACTCTGTGCACAAATTTAAGTATTCAATCGAGTCATCCAAGCAAATATTTAATGCTAAACATGTCCGGCAGTTGGCATATTGAGATAAATTCTCGTGAAGTCACCACGTTTACAGTTTTTATAATTTTATTATTATTTTTTTTGGTATCAAATCTAAATTCACTAAATAGCAAGATCAAAGTTGTGCTTACCAAAGTTCAGATTTTATTAGTTTTGCGAAGAAGATAAGAAAATTGAAAACCAGCTAAAATGGGGGACAAAGAGAAAGACGAAAATGAACGTTCCCGCCGGAGGCACAATTGCCCTTGCAACGAAGCGAAATGCGGCGGAGGCGGCGGCGGCAAACGATTTCCAAAACTTACTAAATTGCAACATAGCATACTCAAGGAACACAAGATTAAGGAATTGAACCGTCAAATAGATGTGAGAAGAAAACAAATTCAAGCAATTGAAAGGGTATTCAAGACATGTACAAAGAGAAAGGAAATCAACACAGAGAAGGACGAAGTGAGAGATCAATGCAAAGACCGTGCAAAAATCACTGCTGAAATTTTCACCCTAGAAAATCAGCTTGAATTTGCTCAAGGGGACGAAGCGAAGATTTTACTGCGAATTCGGAATCTTTGTTTAAGCGGGAAGGTACCTAAGTTAAAGTACGATTGCCAACCACAGCTTCTGCCAAAGTTACCAACTCCAGAGCCGGGGGAGAATTTGGGTGTTTTGCCGAAACCAATCACTACAAAAGACGTGCCAGCGATAATTTGGGATCATAACAGCCTTTGTCGAGAAATCGCAAGTGCAGTGAAACCACCCCCAGATGAGGAGCAACCTATAAGCGAGCAAACAAAGGCTGAGATTGAGAATCTAAAGAAAGCATGCGCCGTGGTCAAGGAGAATTTTTTTAGGACAATTTGCTCAAATCCTCCCCCAACTAAAGAACCTCCTCCAAGAAAAAATGACCCAGGAGGGAAGGCTCAGGAGGAGGAGAACGAGGAAGAAGGGAAGAAAGATCCTAATGAAGAAGATAACAGTAAACTCCTCGCGCTCCTCGAAATCCTACAAGCAGAAGTCGCAACAGCAAAAGCCCATACGCAAGCTGGAAGACGCAAAATCATCGAGTTGTGCATCCTTCTGAAAGAAAAAGAGGCGGCAATTCAGGAATGCTCTCAACTCCTTTGTCGAATAATGGAGAGCCAAGACACTGGCGGTTCCGTTCTCAGTGGTTGGCTCAATGTAAAGTTGTCCCGG
Organism: Hermetia illucens; assembly: GCF_905115235.1. NCBI lineage: Eukaryota > Metazoa > Arthropoda > Insecta > Diptera > Stratiomyidae > Hermetia > Hermetia illucens. Next base: position 88,692,944 of record NC_051849.1, on the reverse strand, counting down.
TACGTAGAATACTTGCGTTGGCTCTTGATTCGGTTGAATTATGAGAAAAGAGCGCAGGAGGCGGAAATCAAATCCCTTTTGGCGAGCTTAGCACAACAGGACATGACGCTCAAAGAATGCCTGGCGACAAAGAAAAGAGTATGCGATGAGAAAAGTGCCGAAGTTCAGGAATTTGCAGCTTATGGGGTTTGCAACATTTCTATATAGGAAAAATGTGTCGATGCCTATTTTATAAATTTTGTATCTGCTTTCTCATCAATTGACGTGAATAAAGATTTTAGGCTTATCTTTGATTTTAAATAGAAAGCGAGTTACCAAGCCAACTCCGAGTAACTTTTCGATAACCCTATACAAAAAGGGCTACCAGTATCTCTATCCCTCCTTTTTCAGGGAAGATGCTGGATTTTCCTCTGGAGATGAATTTACGTATGCGCTCCAGATCGTTTCGAGCATTCATGCCTGATTATGAATCCGGTGCTCCTCTTGCGTACAAGCTAAAAACTACAACTAGCCTGTATTTACACCAGCAATGTTACCACTATTGGAATATCCCGTCAAATGGGATGTAGTGGCAAAGGTAGGCTTAATATACTGCGTCGGAAGACATTCCTCCGCTCTTTGTTTCACTTGATTTGGAAGACAGCTTAAGCGCCAAATGAAAAGAATGTGGGAAAAACCTCGAAGTTCACCTCGGACATCGCTTGAAAGTATGATGACGGCCGCATCCTCGGAGTGGTTCCATAGCTTTCCAGAGAAGACAATGCCTGATTAAGCTTCATGGCCAGAGGCCTTCCAGATAAGGCGTTTTCTATGCAATTATGTGACCGGCGTCCCCGGGTACTGAAGAGGATTGGCAAATGGTAATTGTATTGCATGTCACAAGGAAGAAGAGTGGCAAAGTCAGATTCGTTAATATCAGCTTCAGCATAGAGATGGTATTTTGAGAATTTGTCGCTTGGAGCCAGAACCATATGTGGGTTAACCAAGGCAAAATAGTATGTTAGAATATTGAGGACAGTGATCCATTTCTCCGCAGATAAGGAAAGAAATCTTAAGGGAATGATGTTATGCCAGTTTGCTCCAATGTGTGGGACTTACTGAAATCACCTCATTTCTTGAGCTCGATCCATGCCTCCAACAAATTTTCTGAGTTCCCATCCCTGGAGTTTCTTTCGGGTCGCGGTTATTGTGACGTTTATGCGCCCCCGACTTTAGGAGTTCTACAAGGTTGTGGATATCGATGTCTACATTCTAGGCATCCCTGAAACTTCTTCCTTCATCCATCAATCCCGTCAAATATAATATACTCCTCGGAAGCCAGTTACCCTTTAGGGTAGTATAACCACCGACTAACCTAAGGAATGGCATTTGGTCCATATTTTTCAATATTTTTTAATATGCGGAATCAGTAGATAGGTGCAGCAACAGTTCTCGGTACAGCCCCACCGTTGTAATATGTTGCATCCTTCGACATGCAAATGCTAAACTTACCAATGTGTTTGATGTTCCAACATAGAAGAAGAAACCCCTGCCAACACAATTTACTCTTTCAAACCGCGGTAATTACGATAATTCGTATTTCTGTGCATCTAAAGTCACTAAGACGCAGTAACGTTAGATGATAAAACCGAAACTGATACTACCATTGATAGTTGACAAGAAGACTATACACAAAAGTTGAAACTGTGTGGGCAATAGAGATGAATAGATATATGCAATATTACAACAAGTGGGGAAACAGGAAACTCGACGCTTCAGGTATAAAAGGTTTTGTGTTTTCCTGTGTGAGGAGCATAACGCAGTTGTCTATTGGCTGATAGCATTGACTCGAAATATTTAAATCGCTCAGACCTGTTAACGGTAGTGACCTGCCCAGAACTGAGCGATTTAAATATCTCAGATCAATGCTATCAGCCAATGGAAAACAGCATCCAGAAGGTAGTGATATGTGTCTGGAAGTGATCATCCAGGAGGAGGAAGGAAACCCCTTCAACTTCGTCCAGCGCAAAGAGAGATCCAGTAATAGACCTAAGGCTAGTACGAGTAGTGTAAGTGCCCCTCCAGCTAACCCACAATCCTTATACCAAGGAACCACCCCGAAGAAAGTTAGGACTCCCCCGATAACTGGGTACAAGGTGAATGTACCATCGTTTTTAAAAATTTTGAAAGAGAGAGGGTTGAAAGCCACCCTGAAAAACAGGAGGGCTGACAGGACTCTCATTTTCGCCGAGACGGTAGAGGAGCACCTAGCAATATCCACTCTCATAAGTGAGAAAGGGCTACACGCCACCACCGGCACCCCACCGACCTTGAAGACTAAGTCGGGACTGTTCGTGGCAACATTTGAGCCCTGCCAAGAGCTCAGTGAAGTGTAAGTGAAGTATATACTTGACCAAAAGATTTCGCTTGAGAAAGTGAAGCCAATACACGAAGGGCACTGCTGCCAGAACTTTGGGCACATCGCTCTCAATTGTTCCATTGTGCACAGTTGCGTGAAGTGAACAAAATCTATCGTGGATGCCCGGCATACAAAGATATGGTTGGCGGAAGGGAAGTTGACAGGGCAAAAAAGAAAGCTAAAACAGTTAGAAACAAGCAAACGGTGACACAGATGCCACAAAGCTTGTCTCGACCAGGTGTATCGTACGCTCAAGCAGACAAGGCAACAAACTGACCTTCAAAAATTTGGTCGAAAGTCTTGCTTTCGCCCAGACAAACGAGCAGCGGCAATTTGCCTCACTAATTATGAATCTATAGAGTTAAGTATTATTACCCTTAACTCCGCGTCCCTGATCTCACACGCCCAACGTGCCACTTAATAGGCGGGTTTTGGTAGTTTCCGTCTATATCAAATGCAATTACCGAAGTAAGCAACTGGGCCATGGCTTAAAGGTCTTGGCCGACCTTCAGTTAAAATCTAAATATCTTATCTTTGGTGGCGACCTTAACTCACTTCACAACTCCTGGGGCGGCAAGGCAGAAAATTCAAATGGGAAAACCCTGTACAACTGGATCCACGACCCTTTCACCCTAGCCAACCTTGAGGAGATTCCCCGACAAGATCCGCTAGTCAGTCCATTCTTGACTTTTTCTTGCTATCTGATGAAGTCAAGCAAAGTTTTCAGATAACTTTTTCTAAGATTTCCAATAGGAAATAAAAAACTTGAAACTTGAACTATCGGCGCCGCGTTTATAGGAAGATAAGACAATCATTTGATACATTATGTGTTGATAAGTACAAATTTACTAGTATTCGCAAAATTTACTATACTTTCACCACCTTCACTGCGTATTCCAAATACTTTTCTCCATGGCACCTGTTGTTATCTGCCTCTCCCCCACATGGGTATTTAGATCTCCTGGTCTTGGTGTCAAGCAATTTCTAGAAGGCATCTTTCTCTGCGTCGTGTCAACTTCGTTTGACTTCCTGGATGGCATCACGGAAATCGTATGAGATATTGACTGTGTAGGTTTTTGCACCACACCATCGAGTTTCTTGTACAGCGTAGATGTTAATGCGGACGAAGTGGCGTTCCACAACTGGTGTTCTTTGTGATCGATGTATCAACGAAAATCTCAAACCTCAAACTTACCGCAATGTCGTCCGTCCTGTCGCTTTCTATGGTTCTGAGTGTTGACTGACTGTAAAAGACAATGAACGGCGTCTTGCGGTAATGGAGACGAAGATATTGCGTTGGACTAGTGGCGTGACACGGTTTGATCAAATCCGAAATGAGAATATCTGCCATCGTTATGGGGTTGCACCGATCGTGGGAAAATTCCGAGAGAGGCGTCTTCGATGGTATAGTCACGTAATTCGTGCTAACGAGAATTCGCTTACCAAGATTAGTCTGAATCTCGAAGTCGATGGTAAACGACCAAAAAGCAGACCGAAACACGCTATTTAAAAGCCTCGAGATTGCACCCAGATCAGGCATTCGATAGAAGTAAATGGCGAAACCGATCCCAACGAGCCGACCCCACTTATGAACGAGAGTAAGGGTTACGGAAAAGAAGATGTTGATGCGTCTCTTTCGAATGGCTCTTGCGAGTTCTTCAGTTTTCGCAGTAAGGGTAGCAATATTGAGTGTTCGTGCACGTATTTGCTTTGCACGGGCTAATTTACCTACGTCTTGATGACGTCCTGATTTCAGCATTTTATGTTTGCTTTACTAAGGAAGTATGTTTCAGCGGAAAGTGTATGCGGCCATGCGAAAGTCAATTGCTACATCCCCGATTATCGCACTCGCTTTAAGTAGTGACGCGATGATTCTTCACTACAGAGACAAGTTGATCGCAAAAAGGAGGCAGTGCGAATTAAGACTCAGGCCACTAGGCCAGATTGTTACCGGATATCACCCTTCGGTTGCAAGGATGACGGATCTTTGCATACATATACATAGTATAGTTCGACCATAAGATCTAGCATTTTCAACGCTTCATGTAAATTTTTCGGGACTAATCCAATCGTTGAAATTACGGCTGGAACTACTTCCATCTTCCCCAGTCTTCAGTCTCCAGTTTGCTTCATATAATACGGATCGCTCACGATGCGGAGAGTGACGTCCCCGATAGGCCCGAGTAAGTAGTTCTGATCCCCTAGCTGGCAGTATACCTGCGTCCTACGCAGTAATCTTAAGAAAACCTCTCAAGCGAACTACGAATGGCTGGCACACGTTGGGGCCCACTGAGAGCGACTGGCTCGCTTGAACACGGTGCCCTAATGAAATTCCCATGTAGAACAAACATAATAAGAAGAGCAGGCTGCGTTTGGGCGAAGTACGAAAATGCATCGCTTACCGCAGCGACCAGCGAAAGAGACGTGCAAATAAAGAGGAAGCCTTATAAGGTGACGCCAATGACGCTTTTCCGGTAAAAAACAGTCAAAATTGCCAGTTCTGAACAGGTCGATTTAGAGATGAACCGAGTGGAAGTTCTGTCGACTGTCCTCGCTAGAGCTAGAGAGGAAAAGCGTGACAGTGATGAATAATCTGCGTTTGGGAACGTTCCTCCTGCAGAGGGAGAGAGTCCAGAGCCCAAAAGAGAAGGCAAAGAAGAGCAAAAGAAAACAATTTGCTACGCCGACAGAGACCTATCTGCCCCAGGACAGGGAGGCTATAAACCGAAAATCAGTAATAGAAAAGACGAGGAAACGAAGAAGGGCCAGACGGTATGTTCTGCTCATTAAGAGGACGGAAGGTAACATATTTGCCGAAGTCTTTAGTGAAATTCACTACGAGTTTATACCCCAAAACCATGTAGCAGAAGTGGAGACATAAAGCGTGAATACCCAGAAGTAACCAATGTCCGGGTAGGTATCACTTCTGTGATTGCTCGAGGCAAAAAACTCGTTGTGGTGCAAGTCTCTGAGCAATATGCAAGAAAATTCCTTAACAGGGGGAAAATCAGAATTAGATGAGTGGTATGCAAGGTACGAATGCGAATAACTTCCACGAAAGACAGTATGCGACAGCCACCAAGCGAAGATCTGCAACGAAAGCGAAAATTGCGTTCTCTGCAACGATCGTGGAACGTCTGGTGAAAGTGTTGTATCCACTCCGCGTTCGGGGTGGTGTCCAACTTTTACGATGGAATTAGAAAGGGGCAAGACGCGACCAGCATGACCCGCATCTTATAAATTAACAAGAACCGCAACCGCTCACGCAATTGCGCAATTTGCTACGGATATAATAGCTGATTTAATGCTAATCAGTAAGTAATACCGGAACAGGGACTCGGCTTCATGGCATTTCTACTTATCGGGAAATTGTTGACTTAGAGAAGGAGTGTCATAAACTTGGTCGTTTGGCACAACGTATACACACCCGCGAGGAGGCAAGCGCCATAAAGGCAGTGCCATAAATAAAAATAAATGTCACTAAGTACCAACCAGATGGACCTTATAATATAGACATTATCCCCAGACATCCTGTGAGTGTTGATGCCAACAACGCGGACAGCATCAAGGACTGCCAGAAATGCCTTCAATTTTGTAAGATGGGCAGAAACTCATTCCACTTGCCGAGCTATCTCTTACGGATATTGAGAGACTATCTGAATGACCACTCCCAGCTCTATGAGACGCTAGAGAGCCAGAGGAGGATGGAAACGCTTGCAACGCTTTCTACGATAGTCCGCTCGACATGCCAGAAGAATCGTGCCTGCTCGGTTATGTAGACGACGTTGCGGCACTTGCATATTGATATGACGGGTAATCGGATGGGTAACTGCTCATTGTTTACACCTTACATTGGAAACAACGAAAGTAGTCATTCTGACCAGAAAGAGAATCCTTACCGTGCGTCCCATATCGATCGGCGAGTTGACTATAGAGTTAAAACTAGCGACTAAATACCTTGGTTTAATGTTTAACTAAGAGCAGATCAAATCAGCAATGGGGTCCTATATCTACCAGGAGATGCCTTCTTTTTAGAGCAACGCAGTCTGTCCTGCTCTATGGCGCAGAGGTAAGGGCTGGTAAGGTAAGTGGCTTCCGTGAGCATTTTTATGTAGTCACAGAGGAGCTCTCTCCAGACAACATTCTCAGAGAGATGCCGAGAAGCGTTAGGACATGGAACCGTAGTAGTAGTAGTAGTTTCACTCTATCACTTTCCAAGATTCCCTATGGATCATAATTCTAATAAGGATGGTAACTTCCCGATGTATTTCAATGCAAGCTTTTGATGGAAAATCTGGCAGTCAGAATTATGACCACTGAAGTACTCGGTACTGCTCCCTCTGCTACTCACAGTTGTATAATCTACAACTGGAGTTGGTGATTAAGGTATCACGAAGGATCTACCGTTTATACTTTTTTTAGGAGCGAAGTATTCTGAATTGAAGTGAGGAATGTTTCGGTCTCATAGAATAGTATATTGTTAAGGAGCGCGCCCACTGGAAACGACACGACTGATTGGCTAACGTAAACTCTTAATTCCCAAGGGTATTTGCAAGGTACACATATTGAAAACACTCTTTTTAACTTATGTTTGGCATAGGCAAATATCTCCGGCTGCCTCAGACAACAGACAGACAAATGTCTAGATGTCGCGCGCGCGAATCAATTTGGTTGTTATTTTGGCTTCATTATCGGTGTATTCCCCCCGAACAATTGTTTTCATGCGACATTTCTGCAAACCCAACTGCATGCCGATATCCTTGATGAACTATGTAGATAGTGATGTCCAGCTAGAAGCGAATTTAGTATTCGTCTTCGGCAAATAATTTGATGTCGTTAATATACATTACATGACTTCATGTACATTTGAACAATATGCCATGTTTGACTTGGAACCCGGATTTATATTCATGCAAAAGATGCGATGACGGATTCAAAGCGAAATAGAACCGCAGCGGGCTTAAAGAATCGGCTTGGCAGATGCCACGGCTGTTTGGTATCCCCCCTGATGATTGTGACGATACCGACAACTACGTACTCCAATTGTTCATCAAACTTCTCAGGAGACGAACGACATTGTACAAGTGTAACACTATAGTAACCACGAATGAAATCAAACGCTCAACAAAATGTTTTGAGATGTTAAGGCGGAGATCTGAAGTGAGAATGGTAGGAAGACAAGTAATTGGCCGACATTTTCAAGGGAACGCGGCACCCAGTTCCTTGGGGATGCGAAAGGTTATCCTGTTGCTGAAAAATTGTGGAACTAATTTCGGACCGACAATAATCTGATTAAAATGACGTCCCAATACCCTGTGAGTGCTCTTGAACCGCTTCAGCCAGATGTTGTGAATTTTATCAACTCCTGCCTTCCAATTATCTCCCTTTCCAAGGGCTGCTTCTACGCCAATTTCAGTTATTTCAGGCATGGCAATTTCGGGGAGGGCTTCGCATGAATGTATAAGGTGTGGGAGCTTCTAAATTGCAACGGCTAGGTTTGCTCCAAACACTTCTCCGGAAGTCTTCCGCCTGATCCAGATGGGGTTACTTTCACGACCTGAGTTGGTGAGATTTTTATAAAATTCCCGTTGGTTCTGGAAAATCAAGGTGTGGCTTATCCATCTCTGAAAGCTCATGTGATACCAAGGGACGCGATTGGAGCATACCGCAAATTTCTGCTTCAGTACCTCGAGGATTTCCATGATTGAAATCTCATTGGGAAGGTGGTAGTTTCCAATGATGTTGGCAATGCTTCTGTGGACCCTTAGTGAAGGATTTCTAAGAAGTGCTCGCATCACTCTCTCTCAACTTTTCGATCCTTTTGTTGAATCGAAGCACCCAGAATGCTGAACCCTCCTACACACACTTCTGTTATTCGCTCCAAGATGTTAATTGCGGTAGTTGTAGAACTAAACTTTAGTTTTGGGATCTTTGGCCTAGCGTCTGGGAGAATCTCAGATGCGGTCAAAGTTTCATTGCGTCGACATCCCTAGTTACTAAGCTTTTAATAACATGTTATTATATGAAACAGTAAACACCATCAAAGCGGCGAATAGTCATATATACCGGTGTGCTGAGTGGCGGCAGATATGCAATCAGTAATTAATATCTATAAAACTACCGTCCAGTAGGAAGTGGTGGATTCTTTTTGAACGGGAAGTTGTGAGAAAAAATCGGATAGAAAAAATGAAGTGTAAAACAAGAACTGCTTCTATTATTCCGACAGTAGTAAAGGAAACAAGCAGATAAATTAATCCATTTATTCACAAGTTCTTCACTCCGGCGCCGTCTATCCCAATCATCTGTTTCGATCCTGCCGAGCCCTGCAAGAAGCAGGAATCCAGAAATTTTCCAAAGTAGTAAGTAATTCTTCAAATTATTTTATTTGAAGAATTAATTACGTTTTGTTCGTGCTAGTTAAATCAGCTGTCACTGGGGATGATGTGCTTTTCCGTAATCCGCATAATCGTAATTATGTCTAATTTACATACTCACGAGTTGTAATTATTACTCTCTCCATAATAATTAGCGCCTTGGTAGGAGAACAGCAAGAATATGTGAGAAGGAGCTCCACGGAAATATTTCAAATCATGCATCAGTTTTGGACTTCACTTCACAGCGATGGGACGGTAGTGACGCTGGAAGACTGAAAACCACTTCTTACTTTTTCGAGCCCACCACTTGCTTTCTTGCCCTTATTTCGTGGTGATTTAATTATATCAAACGCGACAAAAAGGTCTCGCATCCATACCTACAACAATCCTCGACGCTGCATTCGATCTACGATCAGCATACCGTTGAAGCTTCTACTTGGGTACCGTAGTCGAATGGAATCGCTCTACCGGCCATTTCAATTATACCTTCAGCTGTTTCTACTTTCCTTCTGCCAACGATGATTCAACTAACCCCAGTGATTCAGCACAATCACTAAAGGCCCTCGAAAGCGTGAATCACAACACTGGTACAGTGGCAAAAATGCCACGATCTACTGAGTCGTCGCTATCTACGTGTTCACGGCGGCTTAGAAATTCATTCGACGAGACTTTGACTTCTGAAAATACGCTTCTTACTAGGCCTAATACATCTTCTCAGGACTCTGTGCAACAGGCCTCTCAACTTAAGTTGATTTCATTTGAAAAGTCTTTCTACATCAGTGTTGCTTCAATTGGTTCTGCATCCCTGATTCCGCGGCCTAAGCGACGAGTTACGGTACACCGAACGGGCCACTTTACGCTGTAACATAGACCGGGCTGCATCTCGTAAGTCCACCGGTGGTGGAGTCCTAATTGCGATAAAAGATACACTACCCGTCGAACTCGTCTTCTTCTCCTCTGGCCTTCCTTTTGACTGTGTTGCTCTTCGTGCATTAGGCACTGGGCACTGGGACAGTTTTTAAGTATCCTTCGCGGAACTCGAGATTTACTTTCACTCTCCGATGCGGAGGCTATGCCGGTCCTACAGCGTCGTACAGTTTGGGTCTTTTGACTCTGTCTCCTTCTTTAGCTTTAAGCGTCAAGTAAGCCATTTATTTGCCCATCGCTCTGAGAACAATATGTAACAAAGAATTTATTTTCTATGTATTCATCATCATCAACGGCGCAACAACCAGTATCCGGTCTAGGCCTGCCTTAATAAGGAACTCCAGACATCCCGATTTTGCGCCGACGTCCATCAATTCGATATCCCTACAAGCTGTCTGGCGTCCTGGCTTACGCCATCGCTTCATCTTAGGCAGGGTCCGTCTCGTCTTCTTTTTCTACCATAGATATTGCCCTTATAGACTTTCCGGGCTGGATCATCTTCATCCATACGGATTAAGTGACCCGCCCACCGTAACCTATTGAGCCGGATTTTATCCACAACCGGGCGGTCATGGTATCGCTCATAGATTTCGTCGTTATGTAGGCTACGGAATCGTCCATTCTCATGTAGGGGGCCAAAAATTCTTCGGAGGATTCTTCTCTCGAATGCGGCCAAGAGTTCGCAATTCTTCTTGCTAAAAACCCAAGTCTCCGAGGAATACATGAGGACTGGCAAGATTATCGTCTTGTACAGTAAGAGCTTTGACCCTATGGTGAGACGTTTCGAGCGGAACAGTTTTTATAAGCTGAAATAGGCTCTGTTGGTTGACAACAACCGTGCGCGGATTTCATCATCGTAGCTGTTATCGGTTGTGATTTTCGGCCCTAGACAGGAGAAATTATCAACGGTCTCAAAGTTGTATTCTCCTATCTCTATTCTATGGTCGATCTGAATGAAGGCAGTTTGGAAGTCCCGGGTGGTTCTTCCCATGATGTCGATATCGTCAGCATAGGCCAGTAGTTGGGTGAACTTAAAGACGTTCGTACCTCTTGCATTTACCTGAGCATCACGGATCACTTTCTCAAGGGCCAGGTTAACGAGGACGCATGATAGGGCATCCCCTTTTCGTAGACCGTTGTTGATGTGGAATGGTCTTGGAGTGATCCTGCTGCTTTTATCTGGCCTCGAACATTGGTCAGGGTCAGCCTAGTCAGTCTTATTAATTTCGTCAGGATACCGAATTTTCTCATGGCCGTGTACAGTTTTACCCTGGCTTGTCTTAATTAAAAAAAAAATAAATTTTAGAGAGGTTGTGTCACTTTCAGAATTTAGGGAGCAATGGCAGGAAGAGAACATTTGAATCTGGAAGAGAAAAATGCTTATCTGTCCGACTTAGCACGTTTCTTGGGTCATCTTTACTTCTTATTATATCCATTGAAATCAATTTTCAACTTTGGAGTTCAAAAAAATCTGGCATAGCAGCTGCTGAACTGAAAACAAATTCTATACTTCTACTTTTGGTCATTCGCAAACGATTTTTAAGCAAGGGTGTCAACATTGTTTCGAAATTCAGGTGAACTCTATTTAGTTTTTTTTTTTATTTTAGGAGAAAAATTTTCAGTCGTCCTTCTCGGTTGTTCGAAAGAAGTAGTTGTAAATGACCGAAACCCCTGCCCATACCCTCCGAAAGCTGCAGCTAACGTTGATGGTGCTTAAACAAGACATTGATGCCTTGACCGTTGAGCTGGCATATTATCAATCATTGAAGGATGAGCTCGACGGCAACTTGAAAAATCAAGAGAAATGTTTTTCAATCCTTGTCAATGGCCATCAATCTTTGGATGATGCTTTGGAGAAGTTCAGGGCTGCTAACGCTCAATCAATTGAACGACTAGAGGACGTTAGTTTCATGTGTTCTTTGATGGGGAGCAAAGACTTTATTACTACCGATGTTACGTGTAAACCAATGGAGCTTCCAGATCTGCCAGCTATTCGCCCTGGAGACAACATACAAATACCTCCAATAAACCCCAGCCAAGTTCCACGGGACTTTTTCAATTACGTTCCCCTATGTCCGGTGTATGGAGCCGAACAAATATCGGGCGGTGTTAATATCGATGAAGCTCAGCAGGAAAAACTTAAGAGAATGGCTGATATGTGCAAAAGGTACAGACAACAGAGGGCATCGAAAATTTGTGAGGAATTTATCCTAAAGCCCACATGAAAATGGACCGCAATAGCAAGCGCGCCAAAAACATCCCAACATACGCCGTCCCCAATTTGCTAACTCAAGGTAAGAACACAGTCAAACAGGAGGAAAAGGGAAAAAGTGAAAATTAGCTTGTTTTTAGTCAATAAAGAAATGGTTAAGGATATTCAGTTCTTTATGTATTGGTGGTAGCTACTCATTGTGTGGTAACCAGCTTTGAGAGTTTTGTAATATTAAGCTTGCCATAAAGCGCTTCAAGTAAGCAGTTATGGGAACGCAGTAGGTTTGATTTTCGAAGGATAAATCTGCTCGTATTTCCTGCAAAGGAAAGGAAAGTAGGAAAGAACTAATGTGCTATGAGTGACTTGAAAATATGTACGTTTCCTGGGGAATAAGGAGAACGTAAGGGATATTTACAAGATTAACTACTAAAAACTCGTGGATTCCCATCTTATTTGGCTTATGGCTAGGAACTTCGAAGAGCATCTGCCTTCCCCGTTTTTAGAATTAAGCGGATCGGTGCGGAGGGCATTGGCGAGATGCGCTCGTGTGATCCTGTATTCTACTTTCAGGGCGACGACAGGTTCGACGGGATGGGGATAAGTAGTACTGTGCTCATTGAATATTTTGGAAGCAGAGGTGTATTCTTGATAAGCGATGAGAATGCTACGATGATGAAGACCGTTTGGTGATAACTTTTTTTTGAGGTGGCAATATTCAGAAGACACTGGGTTGGGCATGCCAACGTGTGGAATTGTTACCCACTAGACCAACTCGCTCCCTCCTTCTCCGTCTAACTAGCATAAGGTATTATATCAGCGGGCGGATTTGCCTCACTCTTGGTTGGTCTTTTTCCTTCTATTCGCCGCAATCGTACTTTTCGGAGCTCTTTTGCCTTTCTCATTTTCTTCTGGATAGATTCAATCATAAAGTTGGTCGCTTCTCAATTCATTCTGGCAAGCTACCATTCCCCGTGCAAAATTTTTTAAAGAGTTTGCTCTAGGTTCCGACTTTCTTCCAGGAATCTTGCAAAGCTGAAGAATGCGTGGGTTCTTTGGGACTCCATCGTAGTTTGGGCCATCAGATATTTAGGTTAAACCTGTATAGATACTGACGATATCCTCCATGCATCGTGGAGAATTGCGTAGTAATTTATTTTACCAGACCGTCTCTTCAATCACTCCTTAATGAATCTGTTGTGTTGATTGATCTTCTCCCTTGCCCTTCAAATGCTTTTGCCATCTATTCACAGACCATTTCCTTTAGGCTTTGTTCCCTGCACAATTTTATATGCCGAGATGTCAACCAGAATCTTTCCCGAGGGCTGTCTTTTAGTGGATTGCACTAAGTTTATTAGCATTAGCTAAGATTTGCAATGCCCTTTTCTAAGCTGGAGCCGTATAGCGGAAGACCGAACTCACCATCCTGGCTATAATCAACCTAAAAGTATACCGTTGTGCTCTTGAGGTCGGCATCATCCTCACCAGTGCCATACGGTATCATCCTTACCAGTACCATACTCCTGGATGCTTTGTCGAGTTCCACATCTACCATCACTCCCAAGTATTTGGATGCCGGTTTGGAAGTGATGATGTGATTCCCAATTTGAATGCGGCCGTCATTTTTTTTACGGCGGTTGGCGATGAGAATCGTTTTCGTATTTTCCCCCGCAAGTATCAGTCCAGAACTCTACAATCAAGTTTTAATACTCGACGTCTTCGAGATGCTTTCCGACTACAATCAGTGGTATATCGTTGGCGTAACCCTAAACCTTGGGTTTATCCGGAACCGGAAAATTCAGTACATAGTGTTACATAATGCTCCACAGTTTCATCACGGAGACCTATGAAATACCCGCGGGGACAATGTATTCTTGGGGTCCATCATCGGTGTCATACCAGAGTCTACGTTCTTGTAAGTGGCTATCTACAATAGCAACGAAGCAGGCGGGAATAACAATTTCCGTATTAAGTTCCAATTAGCCGAATTCAATGCATTTCTCACATCCAGGGACAATCCTCTCCGGGAATCGCAGCTTCGATCAAGCCACGCACAAATTTGATGACTGATTTGATCGAGGCCAATGATCGATCTAGCTTCATGGAACCTATACTGTCGATCTGAAAGCTTGGCTCGCACCGGCTGGGAGCAATCTATTATAGATTACTCACTCCAGCATTTTCCCTATAATGTTTGGAAGACATATAGGAGGATAGCTGACCCGCAGGGGCAATAGTACTTACTTCTACCGCTTCCATGTTTTAGGGAATGTCCCTTCGGACATGCATGATTCGAACAACTCAGCTATCCCGTATGAATTTAACGGTGAGCTTAAGGGACTTATTCGATATTCCGTCTAGGCCCGGAGTTTTCTTGTCACCTATTCTGCTGCTGATCCTCAACATTAAGAAATCTGCGAAAGGTGTCAGCGCCCCTCCCTTGCTACCTGATGAATTTGAACAAAAGGTTAGGGCACATTGTCTGGGTAGATGAGCGGTTTCTGAGTAGTGCAATAAAAACACTATAGGTGCTCTCTATGGGTTTATATCCGTCTCTGAGCAGAGCTCCTTAAAGCATTCTCTTTTGCTCCGTTGAATGGTCAGCTTGAGATTTTTGCGAGTTTTCTTCATACATGCTTCTTTTGCACGTGATCGACCCTACCAATGTTCCTCTGAGCCGTTCATCTGCTCTCACATTATGAGATCTTTGAAAAGTTTCAATTGCGCCTCCGCTCAAAGCTTAAAAATTTCCTGGATGGTGGGCTTCCTTATATGCATGCATTTGATCTGATCGATTCTAACTATTATCCTCTTAGTTATTCATCTGGTTCGCTGGCAGGCTGGCCAGTTCCCAATTCCACCTCTCTACTGTGTTACGCGTCACATGTTTTGCCAACGCATTATGTCACATCCCTCAGTAGATTGGTCAAGCTACACTTCCATGAAGATTTATACAAATACTGTGTTTTTGTAGACCAAGCTGATGCCCTTTTGGGCTTTGGCTACACTATTTCTGGTACGCCTCCACAAAGTTTTTTCTGGGGTCCGCTTGTGGTTGCCATTTTAATTTGAAATTCACAGGACTGTTCAAGTAAATACTCGGCAATGATTAAAGTTTATTTGAATAAATCTCATCAACTCCGCGTATTTACCACCTCCGACAACATTCCGGTTATCCAGTCTTTTCTTCCAATAATAGGCACTTGGAATCTCTATTGTCCTTTTTGACAAGATAGTCTTTCTCCCTACAGCTTATATCGGACCGACCAATGTCACTGGTATATCATCATCATCATCAACGGCGCAACAACCGGTATTCGATCTAGGCCTGCCTTAATAAGGAACTACAGATATCCCAGTTTTGCGCCGACCAATTCGATATCCCTAAAAGCTGCCTGGCATTCTGGTCTACGCCATCGTTCTATCTCCGGCAGGGTCTGCCCCGTCTTCGTTGTGTATCATCGACATTGATCTTAAAGACTTTTCGAGCTGGATTATCATCACCCATACGGATTAAGTGACCCGCCCACCGTAACCTATTGAGCCGGATTTTATCCACAACCGGGCGGTCATGGTATCGCTCATAGATTTCGTCGTTATGTAGGCTACGGAATCGTCCATTCTCATGTAGGGGGCCAAAAATTCTTCGGAGGATTCTTCTCTCGAATGCGGCCAAGAGTTCGCAATTCTTCTTGCTAAGAACCCAAGTCTCCGAGGAATACACGAGGACTGGCAAGATCATCGTCTTGTACAGTAAGAGCTTTGATCCTATGGTGAGACGTCGTTTCGAGCGGAACAGTTTTTTTAAGCTGAAATAGGCTCTGCTGGCTGACAACAACCGTTTCCGATCACTTTTTCCAAGGCCAGTCTAAAGAGGACGCATGATAGAGAATTCCCTTGCCGTAAACCGTTGTTGAGGTCGAATGGTTTCCAGAGTGATCCTGCAGCTTTTATCTGGCCTCGCACATTAATCAAGGCCACCTAATCAGTCTTATCAATTTTATCAGGATACCGAATTCTCTCATGGTCTGGGTTTTACCCTGGCTATGCTATTACAGGTTGCTTTAAAGTCGATGAAAAGATAGTGGCGCGGCGAGAAAATCTGCTCTGTAGCTCATTTACCTGGAGTGAAGCCTCTTTGGTATGGGCAAATGATGTTTTAGGAGTATGGAGTTATCCGACCTAGCAAGATAGAGGAGAATATCTTATAGATGGTACTCAGCAACGTGATACCTCTATAATTGTTGCACTGTGTGATATCTCCCTTTTTATGTATGAGGCAGATAATGCCTTGTTTCCAGTCGACAGGAATTGATTCGCTGTCCCATACCTTGAGCACAAGTTGATGAACCACTTGGTGTAATTGGCCGCCTCCATAATTAGCCAATTCAGCTGTAAGTCCATCGGCTCCTGGCGACTTATAATTTTTTAGCCGATGAATTGCATGGACTGTTTCTCCGCATACTTGGTGGTGGCAGTATCCAGTCCATCGTCCTCTGGTGTGTTCTGGTTGTTCAGTAGCTCATCAAAGTATTCAACCCATCGCTCCAATATGCCCATTCTGTCGGAAATCAGATTTCCCTCTTTGTCTCGGAAGGATGAGCATCGAGGTGTACAAGGCTTCATCCTGCTGACTTGTTGGTAAAACTTCCGAACCTGGTGCGGTTGCTCCCTGTACTTTTCTAGTTCACAGTTTTGTTGGTTCTCCAATGCTTCCTTTTTCCGTCCGTGAAGTCGCTTCTCCGTTCGACGTAGTTCGCGATAAGTCTCTGCGCGTGCCCGCGTTCTTTTAGTATGCAACATTACTCGGTATGCGGCATTCTTGCGTTCCGTAGCTAGCTTAAATGCATTGACAAGCCAGCCGTTCCGACTTTTCTTACGACTGGGGCCAAGTATGTTTGTGGCCGTATTTATGAAAACGTTCTTCAGGTGATTGTGAAGATCATTTGTTGATGCTTCATTTTCAGGATCTCTGTTGGCTGCGGTTATGGCAGTATTCCCCCTTGTAAGTATTACGGAGGGCTGCATTGGGGATGGCTTCAGTATTAACTCTCACCTGATTGTCAGAGGGGATTCTGGGTGGTGTTTTTATTCGAGTTCGTAGCACCATACCAACAAAATAGTGACCTGAGTGTATATTGGCCCCCCAACATGTTCTGACATTTATCAAGGCTGAGAGGTGGTGGCGTTCGATCAACACTTGGTCAATTTATTTGAAAGTACTCCCGTCTCACGTTTGTTTGTGAACTGCTTTTCAAGCAAATCAGGTATTTTGAACAACCATTCCGTGTGATACTGCTAATTAAATAATCCACAGTCCGTTACCATTTGTATTTTTGTGTAAGTTATGGGAGCTAACGTACCGCCTGAATACGGGTTCCGTCTCTACTTAGCTGTTAAAATCTGCAAGTATGATTTTGATATCATACCGGGTACAGGTTTCGAGGGTCCATTCTACTGCCTCGTAGAAGGTATCCTTCTCCGATTCCTTAGTCTCCTTTGTAGGGGCGTGAACGTTAATGAGGCTTATATTTCTAAAATCGTGTAGTGACTCTTTCCAGGAAACCGGTCCCTGTTCGACGTATCTCCTGCCTGCGCTGTTACATCAGCCCTATATTGTGACAAAGTTCCAGGCTTGGGAGCTCCATCTCTGTACAGGGAACGCACGTTCCATGAGAAAATGCTGAAATCGTTATTCCGTTGTCATTTCCGGGTTCGTCGTTGTTTAGTCAATCCAGTCTACGGCTCCTTTTGCGACTTCGTAACAGGTTGTTTTCCGTGTAGGGTTGTCAGCCCTGCCCAAACCCCACCATAGAGGATTACTTGGTACAATTTGTCCCGTTTTTAGGTGCGGGAGACTCGCCTTCATCCTTCTCATTCTGCAGCTTTTCGTTAAGAAAGAGCTTCTAGCGGTTACCACGTGCAGGTGGAGATAGGGTTTGGTAGTAGAGCTATTGGTGTTGTTTTAGCAGGCGTCTCCCAGGTTTTATGCTCCATCGTGGGTACCAATACACGTTTCGCCCTGGGACCTGTACTACACTTTGACCACCGGTAATCATGTAGGTGCAACCCTAGCGTCTTCTTAAACATGTGTGACGTTCAACCAGTCTCTGCAGATATTTAAACGAGAATGATGTTAAGCTGATCTGAAGTTCTTTGCCTTCGAACAGCCATCTTTCCCGACGCGCTCGAACTGCTGTACCGGGCGAAATCCCGAGAAAGGCAGCGTAGTGTATGACGTGACAAGAGAGAATTCGCTATTACACCGATTAGGAAAACAGAAGATGCCTCAGATCATAATGATTTCAGCAATGTATGGCGCATCACGGAAAAACTTGTATGTAGTTGTCAATGGTCAACTTCTCATCCACGATGATGAGTAACTGAAGAGGTGGAAAGAACGCTTCTCCATGATTCTTAACCGTATCACATCCGATAGAGTTCCTTATCTTGTGGATGAAATGGCTTGTCACCGTAACATGTGGATACGTACTGTTCCTTCAAGCAGAAAAGATATCATTTCGGTCATCAATGCACTCAAACGGAGTAAAGCCACTGGGTTTGACGCAGAGTTATTTATCGTTGCACCTGTAGTAATATAGATCTGCAACTTCCACTCGTACAGAAATCTTGATTATTCGAAACCTTTTCCAGAGAGTGGAGGAAGGGGATGATCGTCAAGAGCCCAAACCGGGGAGCCGTTTTGTGTGTGTTAATTGGAGGATTATCTGCGTGCTCCCTGCCGTTGCGAAATAATAGCTAAAATGATCCCGGAACACATGAAAGAACATCTTGAAAACTGGATCGACAGTGATCACGCGGCTTTCGTCTCCGGATCCTCCTTTTGGAACAGCGCGCGGAGTTTAAATCTTCGCTATGACTGTTCTTCATCGATTTCGAGAAAACTTTCGATAGCGTAAATAAGGAGTGCTTTACACAGGAGGGACATATGCTGGCGCAAAATGTCACGTGCTGCACCAAGGCGAAATCTCGGAAGATTTTGAGGTGCAAAGCGGAGTTCGTCAATGTTGGCGGTCAAAGGGTAGCATAGGTCCCAGAGCGAAATGTGGATTGGTACCCACAATGGAGCATAAAACCTGGGAAATGCCTGCTCAACCAACACCAACAGCTCTACTACCAAACCCTATCTCCACTTCCACGTAGTGATCGTTAGGAGTTTTTTCTCTATGAAGAACTGCAGACGGAGAAGGATGAAGGCAAGTCTCTCGTGCCTAAAAACGGGGAAAGTCCTCCAGTTTGGGAGTTGGGTAGGGCTGATAGCTCTACACGGAAAACCGATGTTACGAAGCCTAAACAGGAGCCTCGGACTGGACGAATTACACAACGGCAAAGCCGGCAACGGCAACGGATTATCGATTTGCGCATTTTCTCATGGAACGTGCGCTCCCTGTACAGACCGAATGTTGCTGAGCAGCTAGCTGATATCCTGTCACAATATAAGGCTGATGTAACAGCGTCGCAAGAGATGCGATGGACAGGGCCTGGTTTCCTCGAGAAGAGCCGCTACACCATATATTATAGCGGTCATCCAGTAAACCATGTGCTCGGAGTAGGTTTCTTAGTCAACCAAAAAATGAAACCTGCTGTGATCGGCTTTGATAACAGGTTGCGAGGCAAATTCAGAAATATAAGCCTCATAAACGTTCACGCCCCTACAGAGGAGACTGCAGAGTCGGAGAAGTATACCTTCTACGAGGCAGTTGAGAGGACCCACGAAGCCTGTCCCAAGTATGATATCAAAATCATACTTGGAGATTTCAACAGTCAAGTAGTGAAGGAGCCCGTATTCAGGTGATACGTTGGCTCCCATAGCTTACATAGGAATACCAATGGTAACGGAGTGCGGATTATTCAGTTAGCAGTATCGCACGAAATGGTTGTTGGGCGCACCTGGTTTGCAAAGTGGTCCACAAACATACGTCGCCTCTCCAGATGGGACCACTTTCAACCAAATTGCTGCTGCTGCTGATTGAACGCCGCCACCTCTCAGCCTTGATGAATGTCAGAACATATAGGGGGGCCAATATAGACTCGGATCACTATCTCGTTGGCTTGGTAATCCGAGCTCGAATTACGACACCACCGACAATCCCCTCTGACAATCAGGTGAGAGTGAATACTGAAGCCATCTACAACACAGCCCTCCGCGACACCTATAAGAGGAAAATGCATGCCACAATAACCGCAGTTAACAGAGATCCTGAAAATGAAGAATCAACAAATGATCTTCACAATCACCTGAATAACGCTCTCATAAATACGGCCACAAACATACTCGGCCCCAGCCGCAAAAAAGGTCGAAACGGTTTGGCGATGAATGTGAGCTAGCAATGGAACGAAAGAATGCTGCATACCGAGTAATGTTGCATTCTAAAAGAACGCGGGCACGCGCAGAGATTTATCGCAAACTCCGTCGAGCGGAGAAGGGACTTCACAGACGGAAAAAGGAAGCCTGGGAGAACCAACATGTCTGTGAACTAGAAAAATACAGGGAGCAACCACACCAGGTTCGGAAGTTTTACCAACAAGTCAGCAGGATGAAGCCTTATACTCCTCCTTATACTACTCCTACTCGCCAGGAGCCGATGGAATTACAGCCGAATTGGTTAAATATGGAGGCGACCAGTTACACCAAGTGGTTCATCAACTTGTGCTCAAGGTATGGGACAGCGAATCAATGCCTGACGATTGGCGACGAGGCATTATCTGTTTCATACATAGAAAGGGAGATATCACACAGTGCAGCAATTATAGAGGTATCACGTTGCTGAGTACCATCTATGAGATATTCTCCTCTATCTTACTAGGCCGAATAGCCCCATACGCCCAGAACATCATTGGCCCATACCAAAGAGGCTTCACTCCAGGCAAATCAGCAGCAAATTAGATTTTCTCTCTGCGGCAAGCAATGGGAAAACTGTTGGAATATGGACAACAGTTGCACCATCTATTCATCGACTTTAAAGCCACCTATGGTAGCATAGCCAGGGTAAAACTGTACACGGTATCCTGATGAAATTGATAAGACTGACTTGGCTGGCCTTGACTAATGTGCGAGGCCTGATAAAAGAAGCAGGATCAATCTCAAAACCATTCGACATCAACAAGAGTCTAAGACAAGGGGATGCCCTATCATGCGTTCTCTTTAATCTGGCCCTTGAGAAAGTGATCCGTGATACTGAGGTAAATGCGAGGGGAACGATCCTTTTTTAGTCCACCCAACTACTGGCCTATGCTGACGATATCCACATCATGGGAAGAACCACCCGAGACGTACAAACTGACTTCATCCAAATCGCGCAGGCGGTGATTGGCGCGAGATCTTGGGCTGCACATGAATGAAGGCAAGACAAAATATGTAGTGGCAACGTCAGCACTGAAAACCAACCAGCTAACAAAATCAAACCGCATTTTGAGACCGTTGGTAGTTTCTCCAATCTAATGTCGAAAATAACAACCGATAACAGCTACGACGATGAAATCCACGCATGGTTGTTGGCAGCCAACAGAGCCTATTTCAGCTTGTAAAAATTGTCCGCTCGAAACGTCTCACCATAGGGTCAAAGCTCTTACTGTACAAGATAATGATCTTGCCAGACCTCATGTATTCCTCGGAGACTTAGGTTCTCAGCAAGAAGAACTGCGAACTCTTGACCGCGTTCGAGAGAAGAATCCTCAAAAGAATCTTTGGTGCCCTGCATGAGGATGGACGATTCCATAGCCTACATAACGACGAAATCTATGAGAGATATGTTACCTTGACCGTCAGGTTGTGGATAAAATCCGGCTCAATAGATTACGGTGGGCGGGTCACTTAATCCGTAGGATGATCCTCCTCCTCTTCAAGCTGCCCTGCCTGAAGGACGTGGAGAAATTCAATGGGCGATCACATTTTTCCACAAACTACTACGCTGATATCAATTGTTTACTGTCTCACCGGGTCATGGACCTTGGTCAAAGAGAGGCAAGTAGAGTTGTTCTGAAAATAAACACCAACAAAATCGAGGATGTTAATCTGACGGGTCATCACACTCTCCCTATCTGCGTTAATGGGCTGAGTATCGAACCTGTTGATCCAATTATATATCTATGAAGCGGGATTTGTACCGATGGTGGCATACTTCTATGTTGCTATATGGGAGAAGCCTATAGAAACTGAACTCCACACTTACCCAAAAGTTCCAAGCTTTCGTTAATATCTGTCTGCGTCGTATAATCGGAGTGCGCTGGCCTGACACTATTTCAAACGAGGAACTTAGCCGGCGCACAGACCCGGCACTAGTAAGCACTGTGATCAAATGATGGAAGTGGCAGTGGATAGGTCACACATTAAGGACAGGCAACGCCATGCAGTGGAATCCACTCTCCCAAGATGACCGGCTAGTGGGTTCCCCTGATTGCACTTTGCGCAGAACAGCAGAGGAGGAAAGTCTTTGGGGGAACCGAAACGCATTTCAGGTAACCGCGAACAATCGTGTGTAGGAGTGGTTGTCGAGCAATACCGCACCAAGAGGTGAATGGCGACCATATATGTATATACCGGATTCCTTAGTTACTACATCGGCTTCGAGCACAAAAAATAGTCATGCTCAATGGAATATTTATCGAAACTTCCCGCGAAGTTACATTAAAATGGGGTCAAGCAGTGTACTGCAGGATAGACTGATGCGGAACATAGCTCCCTGAGGCCAACCTATCTTTGTCTAAGGATGAGTTGTCTCTCCTCTGGGACGGTGTGTGCCTTTTCAGGGGCCAAGCCTCTCGTCTACCAAGACCGTTAGTGAGTGGTGATAGCCACACCCTGTACGAGGTGACCCTACTATTAACAAAACGCTACGGATCTAGACTGGGGAGTCGAAAAACACCTCCCCCAATCCAGGGTGTCATGCGAACCGTGCCCATTGGATAGTTTGCAGTCGGGGGTAACTGACTGTATTCGAACGGAGCCTCACTGATACCTGGTCGCTTCAGTGAGTAAGTTAGATCTTACCGTGCTACGGGGGGCTACGGCACGGCGGACCTCTTAACCCCCATACTCGTGGGAATCAAATGAGTACTAAATTGGAAAAAAAAAACAAAAACCAAACAAGCGGGGCCCCGTACCGCACCAAAACTGGTTAATCAGGTGGAGGCACGTCTCCGAATTACTGAAAGCCAGGTGACTACACCCAAGAAGGGAGAAGTTGGGACGTCAAGCAGTGGATCCAAGGTGAGCATTGGTATACTGCATGGACTACAGCCAACGAACACCACTGCTCAAAGAGCAGGGACCAGCAAAAGCACGTCTGAGATAAACATAACAGACGTCAGGAAGGAGACAGGTCTCAGTGGCGCCGGGGTTAAATGGTACCTGCGCTATCTGAAGGAAGGCCTGAAACCAGAAAAGGCCCTTAAGAAGGCTCAGGACAGACCTAAGCCATCTCTACCGGAGCCGAGAAAGCGGGGAGCAGCAGAGATCAGCCCGCATGAAGGGAATGCCCCCAAAAAACCCAGACCTGAACCCACGGGAGGAGAAAACCCGGGCAGGTCAGGAGTGAAGGCAGGACCCAGGAAGCCCGGCATTAGCTATGCTAGTGCGGTCAAGGGCATTCGGCTGGCCATACTGCCAAAAAGGTTTCCCGAGCAAATACTCACTCGGGAGGAACAGGAAACCATTGAAGAACTGGTCGTCAAGCAGATGATCAAGGGATGGACGTCGAAACTGGTGTTCACCGGGATACGCTTTCGACCAGGCCTTATACTGGTGGACTGCGCGACGGAAGATACCGCAGAATGGGTCAGAACCATAATTCCTAGATTGCCAGGCTGGGAAGGGGTGGAACTGTCAACATGTGCTGGAGATGATATACCAGGAGCCCACATGGTGACAGTTTTTCTCCCAAAGGCCGCGGCAATAGTAACAGAAGACCTCATGAGACTCCTAATTGCTCAGAACGAAGATCTCCATACTCGACTATGGAGAGTCTTCAGAAGCAAGGTGGAGGGAAAGGGTAAACTCCTCACGATCGGGGTAGATGACCGATCACTAGAGGCAATTAAACGTCGGAGTTGTCATATCAACTACCGATTTGGCAACATACCCGTGCATGTGCACAAGGAAAAGCCAAGGAAAGAAACCTCGGAGGAGGCATCGGGTGGAAAACTTACCGAGGTCCCTGAAGAAGTCGCGGAAGCCATTGAGGCGGAAAGAACGGGATCAACCAGGGAAATAGACCTGCTGCCCAGTGAAGAGCAGAAGCTGGACGACCTAGACCTACTAGGGCTCGGGGTGGACAGCGACGCGCAGGAAAGCGCCATGTCGGAGGAGGTGGGTGACACTCTGACAGTGGAGAAGAGCTCCAAACAATAACGGAGCCAATGGCCAGCACTAGGATAGCCCAGATAAACCTCCACCATGCGAGAGCTGCATCTGCAGTGATTGCAAGGGCAAATTCCAAGGAGAACATTGGAATAGTGCTGGCTCAGGAGCCCTGGGTGTACCGGGGGCAGATTCGCGGTCTGCAAGGAGGAGACATGCAGGTAATTTGGGACTCGTCTTGTGAAAAACCAAGAGCTTGCATAATTCTCAAACGTAATCTAAAATATATATGTCTTTCAGAGTTCTTAACCGGGGACCTTGTGGCTATCCAAGTCTCATTGGAAGCCGGGAGGAGCACTCGAAAGGTAGTGGTAGCATCGGGATACTTCCCAGGAGACGAGAGCCGGGCTCCACCGGAACAATTCGCAAAGCTGACGGAGTATTGCGAGGAGAGGGCGTTACCACTTCTTCTCGGCTGCGATGCCAGCGCCCACTACGTAGTGTGGGGAAGCAGTGACACTAATCGTAGAGGTGAGTACCTTCTCGAATTTATTCTTAGTAATAAGTTAGAAATATACAACGTAGGGAACACTCCAACATTTGTGACCAGCACCAGACAAGAGGTACTAGATATAACTCTAGGAAATACCCTAATGAACGGGATGGTGAGGAATTGGAGGGTGTCGGATGAACCCTCAATGTCTGATCACAGGATAATCAGATTCGACATTGAGGGTAACTCCGAAATAAAAAGAATAATAAGGAATCCCAAGAGAACGGATTGGGAATCCTACACAATGCACCTGAGCAACAACATTGCCCACCTGCAAGGGAGCGGGGACATCAGGAGCGAATTAGAATTAGAAACGGTGGTGGAAGACCTCAACACAATCGTCATTGACGCATATGAGGCCAGCTGTCCGGCCAAGACAGTCAAGTCATCAAGGGATGTACCATGGTGGAACAGAAACTTAGCCAGAATGAGAACGGAGGTACGAAAACTCTTTAACCGGGCAAAACGAACCGGGGACTGGCGGAGGTATAAAAATGCACTGACTGCGTATAGCAACGCCATCAGGGAAGCGAAACGGAACAGCTTTAGGGAATTCTGTGAAGGGATTGAACAGATCACAGAAGCAACTAGGCTGTACAAGGCTGTAGCCAAAGACGGGAGAATATCCTCTGTCTGCTTGAAAAAGGAAGACGGGACATTCACCGAGAATGAGGAGGACAGGGTACACCTGCTTCTCAGAACTCATTTCCCGGGGTCCTACCCCTCGGCGGCAGGCGACAATAATCTGCCTGACACCCCAACAACGAATAAAAGGGGAAGGAAAGAGAGCTGGAAACTAGCAAAAGAGGTATGCTCAGAAGCTAGGCTAAGATGGGCAGTGGGAACCTTTCAACCAATGAAATCTCCCGGAGCAGATGGCATTTTCCCTGCACTTATCCAGAGGGGCCTAGGAATTATCCTAGAGTCTCTTCTGAGGGTGGTAAGGGGGAGCATAGCACTGGGTTACATACCAAGGGCATGGAGACGGGCAAAAGTGGTCTTTATTCCGAAGGCGGGTAAAAAGGAGTGGGAAACACCCTGGCACTCTGGATGGGCAAAATGCTAGAAAGCAGACAAATAGAGGTACAAACAGGTACAAATTCTATTATCATGAACACCACTCAAGGCTGTCCACAGGGCGGAGTACTATCGCGCTGATGTGGAGTATGGTAGTGGATGAACTCCTGGACGTGTTAACTAATACTGGAATACAAGTCCAGGGCTACGCGGACGACATTGTTCTAATCTGTAGGGGCAAATATGAAGATACCCTATGTGATAGAATCCAAACTGGATTAAGGGTTACTAGTGCCTGGTGCAGGAAGGTGGGACTGCGGATCAACCCAACCAAAACCACCATAGTACCATTCACTAGGAGGCGTAAACTGGATCACCTGAAAGCCATAACATTACATGATATGGAGGTGAAACGAGAAACAGAGGTCAAATACTTGGGAATCACGCTAGACCAAAAATTACTCTGGAAGACACATGTCGGAAACACTTGTCGGAAAGCCACGAGGGCTCTGATGACTTGCAGATCCATAGCAGGAAAAAAATGGGGTTGTAGCCCGAAGATACTATTAGGTTGTTGCAAATGAAATGTCGGATATTTGAGTAAAATTTCAAAAAACTATAACTTTTATGAAAATTAATTTTATTAGTCAAAATAAGAACCAGCAGCTTCAATGCACTTCTCCCAACGAGATACAAGGGCATTTATTCCAGTTTCGTAAAAGTCTGGGTTTCTAGAGCTAAGAAATTCTTCAAAGGCACTTTTGACAGCTACTTCATTGCTGAATTGTTTCCCCGCCAAAAAGTGATCCAAATGCTTAAAAAAGTGGTAGTCGGTTGGCGAGAGGTCGGGTGAATATGGTGGATGAGGAAGAGTCTCATATCGTAATTCATTTAATTTTTGGACCGTCATTCTGGAAACATGAGGTCGGGCGTTATCATGGAGCAGTATCACTCCATTTCTGTTGACCAATCTAGGCCGCTGAACACGTAATTTCTCGTGCATTTCATCAAGTTGGGCACAATATTTCTCTGCATTAATTGTTTCACCACGCTCCAAAAACGAATAATGAATAATTCCAGATGCAGACCACCAAACAGTTACCATTACCTTCTTCGGGTGAAGGCTCGGTTTTGGCATGTGTTGTGGAGGCTGATCGGCATCTAGCCATTGCGCTGATCTGCGACGGTTGTCGTACAATATCCACTTTTCATCGCATGTCACTATTCTGCGCAAAAAGGGATTGTTCCTGTTGCGGTTGAGTAGAGAACTGGATATTTCCATTCGCAGCGCCATGTTTTGCTCGTTGAGTTCATGTGGAACCCACTTATCAAGCTTCTTCACCTTTTCAAGCTGTTGTAAGTGCGAGATACTGTCGAATAGTGTACGCCTATTTTCTCTGCAATGTCACGAATCGATGATCGGGGATCAGATTCCACTATCAAACGCAACTCGTCGTTGTCGATCGATGGTCCTGCGTGTCCACGAGGTTCACTTTGGAGGGTCATGTCGCCTGATCGGAATTTTTCGAACCACCGCTGTGTCGTTCGTTCGTTTGCTGCGTCAGCTCCAAATGCTCTGCAAATGTTTCTGGTTGCCTCCGCTGCGTTGTGACCAAGTTTAAATTCATATAGAAAAAGTAGACGTTTTTGACTCCCTTCCATGCTTTTTTCTTTGAGTTTTACTTGGAACTTCAATGACGATTGAAACTGAAATGACTCCTTGATCGAACGAACGACTATTTATACTCAATTATCCCATACCACCAGAGTCACCTTGCGGCATTTTTAAACATTAAAATCATAACTAACTTCACTTCATTGAAAAATCCGCCATTTCATTTGCAACAACCTAATACTTTGGATATATACTGCAATAGTAAGACCAATGATTACCTATGGAGCGGTAATCTGGGCAGAAAGAACCCAACTCAGCACACAAGCCAGGGAATTACATAAGCTCCAAAGGCTGGCTTGCGTGTGTATCAGTGGGGCAATGAGGACATGCCCAACGGCATCCCTGGAGGTCCTTCTGGGATAACCCCTCTCCATCTGCACATACAGATGCAGGCAAGGAGATCAATATTCAGGATGGCCGGTAGCATGAGTGAGGCGGGGAGCTGCCTAAATCGAAGGAAGATTGATATCCTTTCTAGGCGGTATCCCGAATTACTGATACCGAGGGACAACATGACAACGAGGTTTCACTTCGATAAGAAGTTTGAAACACGTTGGAGTAACAAGACAAACTGGGAAAGCGTGGCTGTGACATACGGCTTAAACCAGCAACTGATTACTTGGTACACTGACGGATCCCTCACAGCAGAGGGAGCGGGTGCCGGTGTCATTGGTCCAAGGAAAATGTACTTTGAGCCAATGGGCAGGTACACTAGCATATTCCAGGCGGAAATTTACGCCATAGACAAATGTGCCTCCTTTAATCTGCAAAGGAACTACAGGGGGCAGAACATAGCTATTCTTACCGATAGCCAAGCAGCGATCAAGGCACTTAGGTCCAACCAGGTGAACTCTAAACTGGTATGGGAATGCCTTGAGAGACTGAATACACTCGGCTCGTCCAACAAGGTCTGGATACTTTGGGTTCCAGGCCATGCTGGGCTGGAAGGCAATGAGGCAGCGGATGAACTAGCCAAGAAGGGAGCAGGGATGCCTTTATACGGGCCAGAACCCTTCTGTGGAATCGGAAACGGTTTCATGGCTATGAATCTAAGAAACGAAGAAAAACGGTTGAGGGAACTATATTGGGCGGGCCTACCAGGGATGGAGCAGTCCAGGGTGCTTATTGGGGGATACGAACCCATGCGCACAAAGGATTGCTTAAACCTCACCAAAAAGAACCTCCGAATCATAGTGGGAATTCTCACTGGTCATTGTCGGCTGAACTACCACCTAGGGAAGCTAGGGATATCTACGGACACTGCCTGCAGGTTCTGTGAGGAGGAGGACGAAACCTCTATGCACGTCCTGGGACAGTGTCCAGCACTTGTGCAAAGTAGATCGATACATCTGGGAGAACACTTAATACCAGATGCAAAGCTGAAACTTCTGGAAGTGGGGAACATACTAAAGTTCCTAACGGTTACTGGCCTGCTTGAGATACTATGATCAACAGGTACACTATAACCAGTAAAAGGGGCACAATAGTTCTTCAAGGACGCGGTGCGACTTTCCCTTAACAAAATAATAATAATAATACATTACAATACATTAAAATCCGGTTGAACGAATTCAATATAAGCCGCCCATATACGTCCTTATATTAAATTTGCTTTCAACCCATTGAACAGATGTGATTTTGGCATTACAGTAGTAAGTTCTAGTCTCTTGATCCCCGGCTTTGGGTTCAGGTGTTAGTTCTGTGGGTGTTTATGCTTGCCCTGTCCATCGGAAAATACCCTAGTATTCCATATAATACAGCTTAATTGAATCCTGATTAATAGAGTATTGTGTAGTAGGAAAAAAGTATACATGGAAAACAAGTAAACAAATCAAAAAGTTTTCTGATTTATTCCGCAAATAATTTCGCTATTTGAAAATGACGCAAACAGAAAACAGACTAATTCGAAAACTTATTTCGTTAGGATAACAGCACTTGCATTCACAACAAATTAAGGATTATTTTAAGATAGTGGCGGACTATATTCCTCTCTTAGTTTTTTTATAAGATCCCGGGTTTCTGTGATTTCCGCTTCTAATTGCTTGACTGAAATAGAAAATATTGTAGTTACAAAAATGCAGGATATCAGGATATTATTTAGAAAAGTATTTTAACATCGTGAAACTAACAAACGGACTCTGTGTTCGTCCTTTACTAAAAGGACGACCTTTAATTTTCTTTTGATTAAATGAGGACAGGATTTTATGTTCACTAAGCAGATCAGATTTTAGAACCAAGTATGTAGACTGGCAGGACTACCCTCTTTGGTAGCGAGTACAATGGGCCAACACGGCCTGAGTGCTCAGAAGCTGTAGCTTCTCCCCACCACACACACCCTCTTTGGTAGGCTCAAACCGCAACAATGAGTTAAAGCCTTGGTCGCATACGAGTAATTCTCGTAGATGCCACTCTTAGAAGGTATTTCGAAAAGGAGGCAATCAAATGGGTGAAACCGAGGAAAGTAACAGGACTTGATGGCATCATAACTGAGGTCTGAGAAGCGCTGTGTTAAGGTGTCCTACCAGAATCGGAAGAGAGAAGCTCGAAGTGAAGTAGGTGAATCAAAAACGTTTCGTGTCCTCCGTTAATATCATGGAGATTGTCATGCGGGACATCCAACATAAAACGCCCTGCAGACTGCTTTATGCAACAACACTGATCTAGGAAAACTTTTAGAAAAGTGTAATGATCGCTTCGTGTGATTACCTTGATTTTATTCGGATACCCATTTGCGGTTGGGTCGACTGGTATCGGACACCCAGTCGCGGCACAAATCCTTCATATGCTAAATAGTGATTTGGAAATCTTTCTATCCCACCCAAAACTAGGTTTATAACCAGAAAAATGATGAACCCGATCTAAATGAGCCGACCCTGTTACTGAAAAGGGCCACAAGTCTTTTGTTAGGCGCATTACACTGTTTGCCAAAATTGCCTTTTCAATGACCCCTCCATGCGGCGTTTATAGACTTTCGCGAATCTGAGAGCGCCATTCAGAGGTAAAGAGCGCGCAGAATCTTTGTTGAAGTAATTTCTACCGAGTTCCCTTCCTCACATTCGTTACATATGCAGCATGCAGCACATTCGTTTCCATATGGTGTTTAAGCGGCGGTATCTACCAGGCTTTTCATGACGCATCTTCTTACAGGACTGTAAGAACGCCACTCTAGAGACCAAGCGTTCTTCCCTCACAATTTTCACCTGCCGATTTCAGGTGGCTACTCTACACCATCTGCCTGGATATGGAACGGATTCGAATGGTGTAAACCTGTCATTTTTGTCGTAACCATTTTTCTGTTGCCAATAAAATGACATATATTTTCGCCTCGATATTTCTGTTTTTATTTTTCCGTGAGGTTGGGCCTGTTCCATACTCAGGTATAACCCAGAGTACAGTCAAATTTCCATAACTGACCTGCTGGTGACGATTATTAAATTTGTAATCCCAAAAACACCGTCGCCATTTGTCAACCATTCAAGCGGTTAGAACGCTGGGCTGTAGTTATGGAAGATCGTGGTTTAAATCTCACTGGTGGCAGAGGAATTGTCATCGTGACTGGATGTCGAATTCCAGTAAACTTAGCTGTAAATGAGTACCTGAGTCAAATCTGGGTGAGTGCAATGCTGACCACATTGCCTCCTACAGTATACTGTGATGTATACGGTCTTGAATAAAGTTCTCTAACACACTGCAAGGCACTGATCCAACAGAGATTGTTGCGCCAACGGTTATTATTATTGTTCTTCTTTCTTCGATATTAAGATAGAGTATGTTTTCTCTCGGCCAAATCTGGTCACTATATGATCGTCAGGTATCAGAGCCCTTGGTGTTTACCAAGGGATTTCCAGATGGATCCAGGACAGTAGGATTGGTCGCCTTGCTATGTTTCAATGGCATGAAATCTACATGCGTCATTAGCTGCTTTCCATTATACCCTTACTTATACTTATACCTTATACTTTATTTATTGAATGGTTGTTCAGTTCAGTACTCTGAGAAATTTAGGACATATGAACAGTCACAGTCTCACTGAGACTGTGTTTTGGTTTCATTATCATCACTTTAAGGTAGTGCAAGTGATAAGCCCACAGCAGCGGGATGGTACAAAGGCGAACGCAAACATACACGACGACTGGAACTCGAACCCGGGGGTAACGAGATCAAGAAGGTGCCCCTCAACCATCTCGACCACCGCAGATTTAGGGTAGCTTCGAGGGCGTAGTACTCATTGCTCCAGTAATACTTGGCTTTCATGAAAATTCAATTTCGTTGTGTTCCCAGGTATAGGATCAGATCAATCTGAACGATTTCTGATACTGTTCCCAAATATGATGCTTGTACGCTAGCTTGGTGACGAGGTGAATTTCTAAACAACCCGTAGCTGCCCCACCTAACGTTTCTAGTGAACATAACTAGTCCAGTCTTTCCAGTGTTTCTCTTGAGTCTGTTAGGAGCCACCAATTGTGGATTATCTGCAGAGTTGCGTTCAACCGGCCCATACTGTGCGCAGTTGCAAACACACGTCCGACTAATATATTAATCTCGCTCTACCCCAGCATGTGAAGAATCAGACTGATTAATAGCGGATTTTTCCCTGGCTGTCTTACTGGACTGAATGGGACTATCTTTTTCTCAAAATTTCCCATGAGCTCACGGCGTGCTGTCTCCGTGGATAACGTTTTCTAGTAGGTATGTTACCTACAGTGGAGCTGTTACTTAGGAAAGTATGTATCCGTTATGAACCTGTCTACCAGTATAATCTCGGATACCACCTTAATGGGGTGCGGTAGTCTGTTGACTCACTGCTCTACTGAGATTGCGCAAAAGACATAATGTAGGAATCAAATGTTTGTAACTCTCCAAGTGACAAGCAGTCACTATTACACGCTGCCGAGGTATGGAGACTCATGCTGGACGCAGCAGCCTTCTGTTACAATAGACTAAACTTATGTCTGTAAACATAAACGTTAGTCAAATTAATCTGCAGCATGCAGGAAGAGGTCCTTTCCCTGGTAGCAGACTGGAAGTTACAGAATAGCCTTTATATAGTTCTAGTACAAGAGCTATAAGCTCGGTTTAACAAAGCTTATAGTACTGAGGGATACTCAACACCGATAGCCTGCGTCTTCATGTCAAAATTGTTTTGCTCCCAGGTCGTAATTGTAGCTGTCTTACACTGTCAGACTAATGGCAAGGGGAAAAACGTTTCAGTTGCTTCTACTTTCTCATCATGTGATTCTTTGTATGTCCTGTCAACGCAAGAGCTTAGGGATCTGCTAGTGTATGCAGAATCAAGTGGTCTTGAACTCTTAATAGGTTGTAATGTAAACGCTGAATATGGAGGAGAGAAACTATTTGATTTTATTACTTCATCTGGTCTCATAACTGCATTGCGCATGGCCTCTACGTTCATGAGACCAAGAAGAAGTGAACTAATTCACCAAACATCTGCATCTGCAAAGATGTCAGAGTTGATTAGAGACTGGCAAAAGGTTGACGGAAACCACTGATACTTACAATTTAGTCTGATTAGACTGTAATAAAGAAACTCAAACGCAGGAGAACGGATAGGGGAAAGTTCCATGAATTTGTTGGCTGCAAAAAGTGGAGCTCCATAGGCAATTAAAAACTCCCTTGGGGCTGGAAAATCAGTTGGGAGCTGTGAATCGCACACTTTTAGAGCACTTGAGGGGGCCGTCTTATTACCCGAGGCAAACGCGGTAAAACGGTGCCTTTGTGGAATCGATAACTGCAAAAACTCACCAAATCAACCAGAGGACTTCTGAATCGTGTCTGTAAATGCAATGAGAATGAAGACTGTGTAAACTTCTGGAACTCATAACGCGATTGTAACAGGCTCGTAAAACCTTCCAAGCGAGACTCCTTTAGAATATATTGTAAGGAACTAGGAGAGAAGGCTGTATAGAATCTTAAAAAGGGATGAGTCGGCTATGTTGGACTCTCTTGGAAAACCGGATCGAACTTTCACGAATTCCAGATTGGAGTCTGTACAACCTCTCTTGCAGGTAATATTGTAAATCATCCGTGATGAGCAGTCGACGGAAGTGGGAGAGATAGAATTGACGATTTCTGAAAGGGAATTGGAACTTTGCAAGGGTTGTGGCTTTGAACATTTCAAAGCACCTGGCATAGACGGCATCTAACCAACCAGTTCTAAGTGATTGAACTCTATTTCTAGATTCATCGTTCGTCATTTTGGCGTAGACGGAAATAGAATCTCCGATGCCCTAGCAGAAGCGGGTCCAATTTCGTACATGCCCGGACCATTGTTTAATTCTGCTATCATAAGCCCAGATCAGGCATTTGATAGAGCCAAACGGCGAAACCGATCACGACGAGCAGATCACGCTTGTGAACGGGACAAAGGCTGAAGAAAAAGAAGAAGATCATAAGCTGAGAACATTGGACATTCTAACTGGTCATAACCCACTAACTGAACAGGTGATACTTGATTCTGCCATCTGGAAGCAGAACATTTTCATGTGAGTGCCCCATTTATGGACGCTTCAGAAATGATATCTTCGGTGCTGATGAACTCGAGCCACAGCAGGTAGCACCACTCACTTCCACTATTCAGTGATACGTAAACGTTTCTAGGAGATTTCGTGGTGTGTTTGTGGCTTTGCCTTTCCAGTCCTTTTAGTAAAAAGGAAGTTAGCCTAATAGGTTACCAGCTTTTGCGCCCATGGGGGTGGGTGGCCCTGATTTGGGAACAAAGATCACCTTCACATTACGCCAGATAATTGGAATTGGCTTTTGCCAAAATGTCGGTGGAGCTCTCGTCCTGTAAATTAACCTAGGTTACTCAGTTGCTGATAACATTTTTCGAAGTTTTATGAGTCTTTTTGTACCGATTCCACCCAACAGCTGAAGGAAACTTCAGAGCTTGGTTGAGGAGTACCCTTGTCTTTCTCTTCTGTTTTGCAAAGTTCGAGTTCTATCATGGTGTTTGGCCCTTTTTTGGTCGCACTGAGCAGACAGCTCTGTTCGAAAGCTTCTTTCATACTAGCTGTGGCCAGGTGGGTTGTTTTTTCAGTTCCGGCAATGGATTTGCGGTTCCCAAGGATCATCACTCTAGGCGCTCAGTTTCGAGATTGTAGCTACAATATTAAAGTTCATACTAAAGCTGTGTCTTTCTGTGTGCGAGATTGAGTTTTCAAATTGAATTATGGATGAATTATTTGTGATTTTTTTTCCATAAACGACACTTACTTTTCCCAAGCTGCTTCCTCTTGTCATGGCCATATCCCAGTTTAGGTGGCGAACCACCAGCACACTTACATCGTGTCCCTTTGTGGTGAGTACTTGGATCGCGTAGCCTACTTTGAATTCTGCGAGTAACTGTTTGTAAGTATTCTAGATCACGCCATTTTAAATTGTGTATGCCTTTCTGCAAAATTTTGGCGCAGACTTTCTCTACGCGAGATTTAGTTGCACATTCACAGGTATGGACCCTTGTGTTCTCCTTGCTGGATTTTAAACATTTAAAAATTTTCCGAATATACTTAAGAACTTCATCACTTTTGCAGCAGCACTTTGCATTTTTATCACAAACTGAACATTTTGTGTTTATAGAGGTCTCCAAAGTCTGCATCAAGTGTTCAATCGATGACCGAAATTCTGTTAAGTGAGAGATTGCTGCGTTTTGCTTCATGAAAATCTCATGAAGGTCCACATTTTGAACTGGACACTCGGTTAACGTTCCTAGGCGGTTGCTAGGATCACTCATTTCTCCATCGGTAATTGTCTTCTGGTGGACTTCTGTGCCACATCTAAGCTGCCGAGATGTTTGTTTCTGCTCTTTTAAGTGATCGATGGTCTCAGTAATATGCTGTATGCGAGTAGTGTATCCGTGGTCATTCTTCTTGATGCTTTGGATACTGTTTGCGTTTTTGTAATCGCTAATTTTTTCGTCCGGCATTTCAACTGCTGTGCTTTTTGCTGGTTTGTAAAATTCGAATTGATTTCCGTTCAACTCATCACTGGCTTCTACTCCCAGGTGCCAGTCCTTGAGCTGATCGCTTTTCGAGTCCAACATTTGACCGATTTGCTTCGTTTCATTGTGAAGGTCTTTGATCTGCTGCAGCCAATCATTCCAGTCTCCTTTTGTCGGTGTTTCTGGGCATTTGGGCTGTATACCCAGCGAGATATTTGGATCTTCCGGACATTTCCCCAAGTCGTCTTGCATTACTTTTAGATTTCTTCTGTGCTCTAAGTTGGTCCTCCATTCACTTTCAAGAGTTTCAATCCTTAATGCTAGAAGCTCCTGCAGCCTTCTATTTTTGGAATTTGATTCGACGGCTTGTTCCCTCTGTTTAGCGTAATCTTTCATTATCGGTATACATTCAATTTCTTTTTGAAGGCATTGGACTGTTTGCAAGGTACTTGCCAGCTTCGATTGTAGCATGTTCATTTGATTCAGGTGGTTTTCCTCACGTGTGCGGAGAATTTCCGACTGTCCCTTCACGGTGATCAATTCGCTTTTCATCTCAGTTATCCTATCGATCCAGTCTAAAGATAATTGGTTCTTAGTATCGTTAGGCGGAACACGAATCCCTGAATGTCTTACTTCTAATGAAGTGTCTAGTGAAGCTTGCTCCAATTCGGGAGTTTCTAACATATCGCTCTTGACAAAAGGAGGTCCAACGTGTCCAACATGTAATGTTTTGAACGAGCTTAGTTTATTTGAGGAATGTTCCTCGCCGTAGTATAGTTTACTAGTTTCTAGAATGGCATTCTTTTCATAAAATCCCATGTTTAAATCTTCACTATTATTATCAACGTGACGAACTATTGGAAGAACCTCTCTAAATTGATGGATGATTTCCTCCATTCTGCAAGGCATTAACTCTGGTACACAGAAAATATTGGGAGCTGATTGGCTTTGTTTACTGCTTCGCAAGACTCCTTTTCTTCTTCTTTGTTGCTCTCCGCCGGTTTGATGAACTTCAGTGTCAAAAAAGGGAGTGTTTAATAATTCGCCTCCAGTATCGATGCGATATTGCGCAATAACACTGCTTAGCTTTGATTTACGCTTTTGCGAGTTTTCTGCTCCATTACAAGTTGTGTTGAAAATATTTCTATCCTTACCGTCGGTAACTACTTTGACGTTTTGCTTGAAAAGCTCTCCATTCTCTGGTATATCTAGAGTAGGAATATCCGCATGTTCTGGTCGCGATGTTGATTCCTCTTTTACCTCTCTGTCCGAGACCTCAATTACCTTTGTTTGGTCTTTCTTATTATTGTTTAACTTCACGCTCTCTCTCGAACTGTCAATTTTCCGGGGAATAACAAAAGGCTTTTTCGAGAAGTCCAAACTTCCAGGCGGGTATCTAACCCATATCTTTTCAAGATTATGCACTTCGCTACGCTTTTTCTTGGTTTTTGTTCGGAAGGTTTTCTCGTCGCCGCTCTCAAAGTCTCGCTTTGAGGTTGCCAGTGCTGCTTTTCTAGATATTAGTATATTATTACCGCGCATAGCTTCACTCGACCCCTTCCGACCCGGCTCGACATGGGCTAATTTATTTCCGAGGCAACTTTCACCGATTTGGCCGCAAAATGCATTTGTTTCCTTTTTAGATTTTCTTTTAAGAAGTTGGACTGCAGATGGTGATGTTATACCACCGTTAGGATTCTCATACTGCCTTAGTTTGCCATCTCCAAGCTGCGATGTTTTTGTAGCGGGATTATGTTTATCGGAACTAGTTTTATCAACAATTGAAAAGGACTCAACTCCTGGCCCGTTCGACTGTTTACTTATGTCGAAAGCACACCCTCTGTTGGCGTGCTTATCTGCCATTGAAGAACTTCTCCCTACAGGACGTAGATTAGTCAACTTTGATATATATTCAAGCAGATTCTGTTGCTTTCTGTAGTTCCTGCCTAAAAACGAATACTTTGGTCTTATCCTCTCCCCCATTTTTCGGTTTTTCTCTTCGCATTGTGTGGTCACAGAGATGTTCCGTGTTAATACCAATTTGGTTTGTTGTTCAGCTAAAATTTTCCACGTAATTTGTGGAGTCTTCGAAATCTTTCCGTCAAATTTGAAGAAGGCTGAATTTGGAGTAGGAAATTCTTTATCTAAATTCCTGCTTTTACTCCAAAAGGATGGAATGGAAGTGCTGGAGGTACTTCTCAGCATTGGTGGTGCCTTTTCTCCATCGAATTCGAGACCCCACGAAAAATGTATAGAAGGGATTGATTTCGAAAGGAATTCATTAGGCACAGCTAATTTCTGATTTGTTTTTGCATTCACAGATGAACTCTCCGACGAGAACATCCCGTATGCGGGCGACTTAATAACAATTAAAGATGGATCGTCAGTAGCAGGATAAAACACCGTCGGAGAGATTTCAGACTCGATTTCCGAAGTTTCTGGAGGATTTGGTTCAGAACTTTGTGCGCACTGGGAATCAGTTATAAGTGGGGCAGATGACGTGTAATAGATTGAAATGGAGTCGTCAGTTACATTTTTGGTTTGATCAAAGAATTTTGTATCGCTGTTCGCTCGGATCATTTTAATAGGGTTACATGCATTTGGAGGTAAAGGCTTAGTCACTAAAGCTGGCAGCCTGGTGGCATATTTGCGCAAAACCTTGGATATAACTTGTGAGTTGGAAGGATACTCGTTGATTGACGATGTTTTACTTGTAATGGCTCTCTTCATATCATCGATGTAGTTCTCTATTTGAATTGCAATTATGCGGGCTTTGTTCACATATCTCCTCAGGAGTTCATTATTCTTCCTTGCACGTTCCCTGGCTGAAGTAGCTGCCTGCAGAACGTGCTCTTTGTGAATAGATTTAGCAACTGTTGTTAACAGTTTGTTTTGGAGGCTTCTTACTCGCTTTAAGGACTGTTTTGCGCAAAATTGTTCTGAAGAGCTACAAGGGAGCCTTTGGCTGTCATAAAATGCAGACTTAATTTTTAACATTTTAAGCTCTAAGGCCCTTATTTTGCGACATTGTTTCAAAACCTTACGTTCTTTCATTCGCCTTTTCTGCAAAGTCGCATTTATGGGCTCAAACTGAGAATTAAGGACCATTCTCTTATATTGAATCTGCTCGGAAATTATATCAATTTCAGTCTTTATGTCAGCTATACGATCTTCAATGGCTTTAATCAAGTCGTTTCCAATAGCTTCAAATGATTCTGAAGGGAATGAAGGGAAGGGTTGATTTAAATTGGAACCCGATAAACTTGTAACACTATCCGATGTCGTTGCTGGAGAGGTTATATTTGAATTATATTTTGTAAAACCAGTTACGCAGCTGTCGCCGACTAACGCTTCGATTCTCCATAATCTACTGCGGATTTGATTGCTGGTTTCAAGAATAGTCCGGTTGTATTGACGTAGCTTGCGCAGTGATTCCCGATGTTTATTGACAACTTCTGTTAGAGGGTCTACGCAATTATGCTCGCTTCCCATTGAATTCATTCCGTTGACCAACTGGTTATGAATATCAAGGTAGGCTTTTCTGCAGATGTCGATTAATCTTGCTTCATTCATTTCGGAAATCAAACGATCGCACTTGGTATTCCACAGGTCTTCTCCAGCGCTGTTTCTCTAGAATTCAAAACGAAAAATATAGTACTTCTTTTCGTCTAGTTTATAGAAAAATATTTAAAATTGTAACCGGATAGATACATCAACCGAAAATGCATTTGTTAACCGTCACCGGGAAGAGGTTCTTCGTGAGTGCAGCACTGCCCAGTATGTATCATTCTCCCGTTCCGTTGCTAATACATTCATCGTCGAATCAGTCGTTCCGACTTTCTTTGCCACTGCAGCTAAGTATGTTTGTAGTGGCATCAATGATAACGTTATTCAGGTGGCTGTGAAGATAGTTTGTCAATATTTCGATCTTTAGGTCCTCTGTTAGCTGCGGTTATTGAGGCATCAGTTTCCCCATATAAGTGTAAGGGAGGGCTTTGTTCTTTGTTCTTTGTGGCGGCTGATCAGAGACAAGAACCACGACTATATTGCCGGTGGTGAAGTCAGCTCCGCGGAGGTACTGAACTGTCTTCGACACAGGTGGCGGCCTGGCACGAGGCTGGCGCGTGCACTTCTTTCATTCTCTGGTTCCGACCACCGGCGAATGAAGACATAGCCTATATGCAAATAGCAGTAGATAATTTACGCATTTGCGGCAACAGTTAGGTGGACATGACTCTCGGATTGCGCCGAAATTTTTCGTAGCGATTTGTTTTCGCTAACATTAGCACTCCCATTTTAAGCGCAGATTTCTTGTATCACCGCCCTAATAGACCTCGCAACTTCTCCGAAAATATCGCAGCATTACTAGGGAAAGTAGTTTCCCCCAGCCCGTATTAATACCACCAGCTCCCCGACCAAGACCCCGAAAGAGTTCGATGATTTTATGAAACAGGGTATTTGCAAACCTTCCAATAGCTGTTGATCATCTCCACTCCATATGGTTCCTAGGCCAACCGGTGAATGGAGGCCTTGCGGAGATTGCAGGCGTTTGAATGCTCAGACAATTCTTGACCGACATCCTACTCCACTCATCCATAACTTTTCACATTCACTGACAAACTGCCGTGTTTTCACGACCTCGGATCTAGCCAAGGCGTATCACCAAATCCCTGCGGCTCCCGAAGACATACCGAAAACGCCAATCTGCACACCTTTCGGATTTTTCGAGTTCATCAGGATGTCATTTGGTTTGTGCTCTGTCCTACGAAACTTAAACTTCTGTCTCGTCTACATGGATGATGTCATGGTCGCCTCTTCTTCCAAATCTGATCATTTGGACCATCTCAAGTGCATTTTTCAATGTCTCCTTGAGGCCGGGCTCGTTCTAAACGTAGAAGGATTCAAATTCCTACAGAAGTAGGTGAAATTTCTTGGCGACATGGTCATCCCTGACGGAATCCAACCAGACCTAGACAAGGTTGAAGCGATCAAAAACTTTCCCCTGCCTACCACGGTGAAGGATCCACGAAGGTTCTTGAGCATGTTAAACTTCTATCGTCCTTTCTTGTCTAAGGCCGGTCATCACCAACCGATCCACAACGATCACATGTCTGGGCCCAAAGCGAAAGACTTCGGCGGTGTTGCGTTATCTACTGAAGCCGTCCAGACGATTGAAACTGTCAAACAACAGCTTGTTGATGCTACCTCTTCATTATATACTTCATATATATACCCTTCAAGGCAGGGCGTTCACCATATTCACAGACCACTAGGCCCTTACTTTCGGCCTTCGTCAGCCAGTTTACCTCTGATATCTAAGGCGTCACAAATCTCGGAGGTCGCAGTCCCCGCTGCGGTCGATTATATGGCAATCGCCGAGGCGCAGAAAGATGACGCAGAGTTTCAGAACCTGAGGGTTAACTTCAAATACAAGTTCGAGGAATTTATTCAATTTATTCCGGCCGATTCTCTCAAGGATCCTTTCTTTCACGAAGTACACGATCTTGCGCACCCAGGCATCAGAACGACGAACCGGTTAGTCACTGGAAAATACTTCTGGCGTCCATGAACAAAGGCGTAAACTCTTGGGCCAGACGGTGCATCGCGTGCCAGAAGTGTAAGATTAACAAGCATGTAAAAAAGAAACTAGGCGTATTCCCTCGGTCGACCAAGTGCTTCCACAGTATCCACCTCGACATCGTTGGCCTTTCGCGAGACTCGTACGGATACAAATATTGCTTCACACTCATTGACAAGGTTACGCGGTGGCCTGGAGCAATACCTCTGGGAGGCATTACGGCACAATGGAGTCGAGAATGCGCGCTTTGGTGTACCAGGAAATGCAGTTTGATTCTACTCCTTTCTCGAACCACTGCATACCATCCAATGGGATGCTGGAACGTTGGCATCATAC
The DNA here is from genome assembly GCF_905115235.1 of Hermetia illucens. Lineage (NCBI taxonomy): Eukaryota > Metazoa > Arthropoda > Insecta > Diptera > Stratiomyidae > Hermetia > Hermetia illucens. The sequence continues at coordinate 88,651,601 of NC_051849.1, read as the reverse complement.
ACTAAAGGCTAGCGAGGGCTAGCGAGGATCCGTTGTGGTCGCGATCCTTACCTTTCATCCTCCTCAGCTTTTGGAAAGCTCACCGAGAGCAGTTCAGGGCCAGCCCCGCGAAGATGATGTACGGGGAGAATCTGGGACTCCCCAAAAAGGCATCCGCGAAGCGTCATTGGCGGAATCACGTCCCGAGTACCTCCATTGAACCGGCGCGGTTTCAGCTGGAGTCGGAGTGACGTTGCGAAACATCGGAGGCAAGAACCACCGACTGCATTGCCGATGGTGAAGTCACCTTGGCCGACGCACAGAACTGCCGCCGACACAGTTGGCAGCCTGGCACCAAGCAGGTGCCGCGTGCTTTCTCCTTCTTCTGGTTCCGACCGCCAGCGAGTGAAGGCGTAGTCTACATGCATACAGCAGCAATTGTCTAGTATTTTTTTCCTTTTTCACTCACAATAGCGGACTTCTTTCGCACGGTATTTGTGGATTTAGTCAGTAAAATAAAGAAAAAATTAAATCAGAATCTCTCAATATTTTCGTTAGTAATTTGGTCACGTGGGTCACGTGGAAACAATAGCAAAAACGCTAATGCTTCATTGTCCACCCTCACTTGATCATCAAGAGGGTTTCTAGGTGGTGTTATAATTCCAAGCTTACATTCGCTCCGCCTTTATGTTCTGACATTAATCGAGGCTGAGGTCAATTTCGCTGATGTGGTCCCGTCTGGAGAGTTTCACGTATGCTTGAGGACAGCTGTCCACCCAAACCAGATACTTCCAACAACTATTTCGTGGAACACTGCTAGTTAGATGATCCGCAGTCCGTTATTGGTGTTTTCATGTAAAATATAGGGGTTGGCGTATCGTCGGTATACGGGCTCGGTCCCTACTTTGCATTTAAAATCTCCAAGAATAATTTTGTTATCATACTTGGGACAGGCTTCGAAGGTCCCCTCTACTCCCTCGTAGAAAATACCCTTCTCCAAATCCGCAGTCTTCTCTATGGGAGCGTGAACGTTAACGAGGCGTATATTTCGAAATTAACCTCGTAAATGAAGAGTGGACAGCCGTTCGCTTATGTGTTCAAAGCCGCAGCAGTAGGCTTCATTTTTTGACTGACTACAAAACCTATTCCGGTCGGACTATATGTGCTTTAGTGGCTCTTCAGGAAAGTGGTCCCTGTCTAGCGCATCTCTTGCAACGCTGTTCCATCAGCCCTATATTGAGACAGCTCCCTTTGTATGCAGGGAGCGCATGTACTACGAGAAAATGTGCATCGTTGTCCATTTTCATTGCGCGGTGCGTCTTTTTGTTGTCAATCTAGTTCTCTAGTTCTTCCTTTCGTAGCTTCGTAACTTTGGTTTCCTGTGTATGATTGTCAGCCTTATCCAACCACCAACCTGAAGGACCAGTTGGAACAATTTGCCCATAAGATGTCCATGACACCTACCGATATTTTCGCTGTACAAGGCCAGAGTTGTCCTGGGACTCTCACGGAAAAGGTTTATTTCAACATGGGGTATAGTTTATTAAACAGATGAATATGTAAATAATGAGGCATTATTTAATAAAAACCTTGGGCAGGCCTTTTATATATGTCCCATGCTTCGGAAAAGTGATTTGAAAAGAGGGAAGAGTTAGAGGTAATAGAAACAGTTGCTGCAGAAGTTTGTGTGGCACATCTCAAGAAAGGATCTCAGAAGTAGTTGTCAAATTAGGCAAATAATGCGACCGCTTCAAAGGTTCAACTAATGATGTCAGGGTCAGTGACTAGCAGTATGATAGTTACTTCTGAGTAACCAAAAAAAGAAAGCTTCCATTAGCTATTAAGACTGTGGCAGCTCTGAATTTATGGGAAGCAACTTCGCGACTAGTAAAAGTGGTCTAACAAGCACCACCTTACACTACCTAGACCACTCATAATCAGCAACGTCGCAACAAGCGGTGTAAACTCTAGGCATGCCTCAAAAAGGAACTCGGAACTTCCGAGTTTTGCCTCCAGGTCAGTCAATTCGATATCGCTATCACTTCATCCGAGCAATAATTTCCCACGTTTCTTCACCTATTGTTTTATCCACGACACAACGGTCGTGATATCGTCCAGGAATTTCTTGATTATACCATTTATTCATTCCTGTTGGAGGCAAAAATTCTTCCGAGAATTCTTCTCTTAAGCGCGACTAATGATTCGTATTCTTAATAAGTGTCCGAATAGCTCAATAGTTATCATAGAACGCCAGGCTGTCGTACGGAAGGTCACAATTCAAATCTCACTGGCGGCAGTTGGATTTGTATCGTGACTTGACAGGGGATACTAGTCGAATCAGCTGTGAATGAGCACCTGAGTCAAATCAGAGTAATAATCACGAACAAGCGCAATGACGACCACACTGCCTCCTACAGGATACTGTAATCCTGAAGTGTACCGTTATGCTCTTGAATGAAGTGCTCCAAAACACCACAAGACCCTGGTCCTATCGAATTGTTGCGCCAAAGATTATTATTATTATTCGTGATGAACCTCAACAGAGACGCAATACACCCGCCATACTTCGAATTTTACTTTTCGGATCATGATAGAGCAATTCGACCCAGCGCACGAGTTCTTCTGGCACTACGACAAGAGCATACCAGATTAGTTCGTGTGGCACACGCTCAAATGCTTTCTCTAGATCCAGAAATACAATGTATAGAGGGCTAAGATTCTCACGTTGTTTTTCCATGAGTAACGGCGTAGCGTCTATTACGTCCGTAGTTCCGCGGTCCTTCATAAATCCGTTTTATCGGTGGTTTGAGTCGCAAGACTGCAATCCGTCCGTCTTTTTCCTCTGCAGAAGATTAGAGCGCCATCGCCATCATCTTTCGATAGTAGGGTATCAAATGAATTGAGGCCATGTTGCAGAGCGAGGACACGTAGAGTCGAGTGACACGTTACGCTCAAGGCATTGTTAAGGCGAAAAAGAAGAAGATGGATAGGGGAGATGGCAGGGTAACTAAGGCTCCCTGGACCTCGGGGTTTTGCTCCTATATTGAGTAGGCCTGGGTTACTTGGTTACAGTCCTAGATGCACTAGGGCGGTGTAGTCCATCCGAGACAGGTGTCCGGCACTTTGTGCGTAATTACACTTCACCTTCATACCCAAAAAAAAACTAGTTTCGTTGGAATTCCGAATTGGCGATGCTATCGTAGGCGGCCTTGAAATCGATGGTGATATGATACAACTGATGGCAATATTCCAACGGTTATTCCCATTAGGTTCCGCGCAAATAAAATTTGACCTGCTGGCAATTTGCCTGGAATGGTTGGGCTGACGATGATCTGCGCATACATGGCTATCTTCTCTATCAAGAAAACGGAGAATATCTTACAATATAGATGCTGTACGGCAAAGTTTTACTGTCTTGGATGATATCCCCTTATCTATTTAGGGGACAGATGATGCCTCATTCCCAGTCATCAAGCATTAACTCGCTGCCCAAAAGTTTGCCAAAAGTCAATGAGTCGCTTGGTGTATTTGGTAGCCTTCATTTCAACCAATTCGGTAGTAATTCCATCACATTCTGGTTGTTAAGGTGATGAACTCCATGCACCTTTTCTTTCATGTTTGGCAATGGCAGCATTCGTCCGTCTTCAGTGATCGGACTTCCAGTTTGTCGAGATTCTGATAGTTAAGTAATTTAAAACAAGTCGAGAAACCACAAGCTGGACGCTTCAGGTATGAAAGGTGTTGTGTATTTCTTTTATAAAGACATTAGTACGTAGCACGTAATATATGCATATGTTATGTGAGAGTAGCCACTTTCAGGTGATATTGCAAAGAAACGACAACTTTGATGTATTATAACTTCGTTAGTAATAGTGCGATTTCCACGGTAGGATCATGTTCCATGTTATACCCTATATCGTCACAAAATTTCATGATGGTAGGAGAAACTTAAGGGAGGTTTTGCAGGCAATTACTAAAAATTATAGTTCTATAGTAATATAATTAACTTTATTTGAACAGATATCGGCATCGGTACTTTGGAGCCTAGGCACCATATAGTGGCAGCCTCTTGATTTTTTTCAGATTTTTGTTTGGGTAGTTTCTGAGAATGAGTCCGTTAAAGAAATAATCCTTTTCAACCTCCGCACTTCCCACCTTTCCAACAAATGTTAAAACTAATACCGGCCTCGGAAAGGACTAACGGAGACCTTTAATACCCCACATGACTATATTCGATGAAAAACATTTCTGAAAGGAGGCTCTGGTATGACACCGATGACGGACCCAAGGAGTACATTGTTTCCGCGGGTGTCCCGCAGGGGTCCTTATTGGGCCCACTACTGTGGAATATTATGTACAGAGATGTACTTAATCTTTCCCTTCCGGAGGAAGCCACAGTGGTGGGTTACACTGATGACATAGCACTGGTTGTTGTCGCAAAACATCTCGAAGATGCTGAGTTATATTCAAGCTGTCAAATGCTGGTTAGAGAGCTCTGGTCCGCCGCTTGCGGAGGAAAAACGGAAGCGGTCCTCATCATGAAGCGCCGAAAGAGAAATTACGCCTGTGTTAAAATCAGGAATCATATCATCAGCTATAGGCAACATGTGTGGTATGTTTGCGACAAATCATCAACTGCAAGTATGGCCCTGGCAAGGATGATGCCGAAAGCGGGAGGGCCACGGTATTCCTTTAGGTTGCTTATAGCCAGGGTGGTGACCTCGATCATGCTCTATGCAACCCCAGTTTGGAGGGAGGCATTGCGGATGTCAGTTAACACTAGCAAACTGAATGCAGTATAAAGGAGGACAGCCCTGAGAGTATGCTCTGCCTTCAGGACTGTCTCAGATGATGCAGCATTCGTTATCTCTGGAACGATGCCGATTGACATCTTGGCAGATGAGATGACGAATATATACCACGCTGAGCCAATCTCGCCCTTATTGCAGACGAAGAACGCTGAGAGGAAGAGATCCATAAATAAATGGCAAGAGCGGTGGGAAAGCTCGGGAAACGGTCGGTGGACTCAGAGGCTCATTCCTGCCATCAAGGAGTGGTTGGAGAGACGACACGGTGAGATTAATTATAATCTCGCCCAGTTTCTCACGGGACATGGAGGATATCTCCAATACCTGCACCGGTTTAAATTGGAGACCTCACCCGATTATCCAAATTGCGATGGAGCCCCAGAGGACCCAGAGCCTATACTCTTCCACTGTCCGAGATTTGTGGAAGAAAGGAGGAATCTAGAGGAGACTCTAGGAGACGTGCTGGTACCAGAAAATCTGGTGGCAAAAATGCTAGCAAAACAAGCGAATTGGGATGCGGCCAACTGCATGATCGTATCTATTCAAGATAAATTGCCGCGTATAGAAGAAATGGGATTAAGCTAGAGTGAGCTGACTCCGCCCCGTGATGTAATACCTTATGGTGGTTCTGTGGGGCAGGGAGGGAGTCGGGGTGGTTTTAGTGGGTAAAAATCCCACACACTGATTTCCACCTCCTCAAAAAAAAAACAAGTCGGAATACCGGAAGCTCGCGCTTCGGGTACAAAGGTTTTGTGTTCATCTTATGTGAGAAACTTCAACGCACATTTTTCTGTCCGTATATAGCTACAAATCCAACATAATCCTTCATATTTTTCCAAACTACGAGACATACGTATATATTACAGCCATAGATATCACGCTCACCCTAAACAAACTCCCTATTACCGAATACTGTACACATATATGCACGTATATAAATTGATCGTACCCATATTTCCGATTTACTTCTTATATCTATTTGAATTAGGCACTACCCGCAAAGTTCATTAGCACGCATCTATTATATACCTACATACACACATGTCTGGCTGACAAATAACTAAAAAACTAAAACAAAATAATTCTCTGGGACCCAATTCATAAAAACTCATTTCGTTGTGGTATTGACGAATTGATATGTGATGATGACGTCATGCGGGTTGCAGAGTGCACGAAATTCACAACAAATTGTAAAGTTTCACCCCCTATAACTTTGTTAATAATAGTTGGAATTTTTTCAAACTTGACCGAGTTGTGCATCATGTTCTTCGTTATACGCATGCCAAATTTTGTACTTCTGGGATGAACATAAGGGGGGGTGCCGGGTAAATTTCTAAAATGTGGAAATATACTATTATTAACTTTATTTGTGCAGATATCGGAACCGGATATATTTTGAGGCCTAGATTTCGTAGAGATGCACCACTGTGATTTTTTTCAGATTTTTCGTTTGGATAGGTTCTGAGAACGAGACCTGTTACACTTTTTGTGGGTCATATTTTGAACCCTCACTCCCCTATGTTTCATCTAATATCAAATATTGAACCAGATTCGAAAAGTACTAATTGAGACCTTTCATTTGATACCCTACATGGCTACATTCTGTGAAAAAAAAATTTGCACCCTCCATTCACATGTATGGGGAGCCCCCCCTTAAACTTAACACAAGATGGCGTCACTTACTGCATGTAAAGGGATCACCAGATTACATACTCTCACCAATTTCCGTGACAATCGGTCCAGTCGTTTCCGAGTAAATCGGGTGTGACAGACAGACAGACAGACAGACAGACAGACAGACAGACAGACAGACGGACAGACGGACAGACAGACACCGTCTCGATTCTAATAAGGTTTTGTTTCACACAAAACCTTAAAAAGATGGACAGACAGACGGACAGACAGACGGACATTTGGTCCTGTGTGGAGTTGCTAAATCTCCCATCAGGCGCGTCCCTTCGTGCGGATAGGGGAATGTTCGGCGGATGCGTAGGAATATGCACATATACGCATTTGGAGGTGTGCGTGTATTGGGCATGCTTATGCGCAGGCCGGGTAGGTGGGAAGTAAACGCCCGCCCGTGGATAAAAATTGGCTATGGGAAGGATACCCAGAAATAAAACCAAACATGGAGGCACAGAAGGAGAATAAAGTTACGGTGCAGGGCTTCGGAAACCCAGTACCGGCGGCTTTTGGGAGTGGGCAAGCAGGCTCCCGGCCGTCGATATCCCTCGACTGCAGTGCTTCGGTGGTGGATTACTTGGCCACCGTTGCATCAAATACTACAAGTAGCCTGGAGAAAGAAGTATTTAAAAGGAGTACGTCACTCCCGAGAACGCCTGTTCAAAAATCCAAGAAAATATGGGGCACAAACTGGTCAGTTATTAGCCCATAGGGGGTTAACTACACCTGGTCGAAACATGTCGCAGGACTTAGTGGTTGATCCATTTAAGAGAAGCTCGACGATAGTGCGATCTCCTCCGAAATCAACCTTGATGGAGGAAGGAAATCAGGGAAGCTCCCGGAAGGCTAATAACTACATAAGCGCCCAATGTAAAAACCAAGCGGGGGAGCTATGTCAGAGTCCGGAAGAATCATCGTTTGCCCTACTCGGAGGTAAAATAGTAGAGTTGTCTGAATTTATTAAGGACAAACACAACGTGCACCAGGCCATCAAAAACATGGTCCGTACCATTCGGGTACTATACAATGGTGCCAAGGAAGAAAAAAACGCCTCGAAGAAATCAAGCGTCACCCAGGCAACACAAGTGACACCCCCTCAAAATCCAAAAGGCGGTAAACTTGAAAAGAGGAGTAAAGAGTGCGCGAACGATTCTTTCTGATCCTCACAGGACGCGAAAAGGCAAAAAGGCCTCTCACCGGCAAAAGGCAAGGGAAACAAAGTTACCAACATCGTGGAAACTGCGGCGCCGGCTCCAATTGACCCAAGGGAGGCAAAGCCTTCAAAAGGGACCAAGGAAGCATGGACCAAGGTTGGCGGAAGGAAAAATACGACGCAGAAAAGAAGATTACGGCCCGAATTAATCATCATCTCCAAAAAAGGAGATATGACTTACGCCGATATCTTTAGGAAGGTCAAATCCGATCCTGAGCTGATGGACCTTGGAGAAAACCGAAGCCGAATCAGACGCTCCCAGAAAGGAGACTTGATGCTGGAGCTGAAGAAGTCTCCGGGCAAAACGGTGGAAAATTTCCTCGGCAAGGTGGAGAAGTCCTTAGGGGAAGAAGCTCAAGTACCGGCCAGAAAGCAGGAGCTTGTCATAGAATGTAAGGACATTGACGAAATCACGACCAAGGAGGATATCCGTGACGCCTTAGAAAAGCAGTTCGGACCACTTCGCTTGCAAGATTCCGCAATCAGGGGACTGAGGAAGGCATACGGAGACACGCAAACGGCAACCATAAGCTTACCAACTGAAGCAGCGTTCAAACTGCTGGCGGCTGGGAAAATAAAAATAGGTTGGGTCGTTTGCCGACTCAGCGAGCAGGTGTCCCTTACGCGCTGCTTTAGATGCCTGGAATTCGGCCATATAGCGACGAAATGCACCGGTGACTGTGACAGGTCAAAATGTTGCAGAAAATGTGGGGGAGAAGACCATATGTTCAGGGAGTGCAAAGCTGAGCCTGAATGCATGCTCTGCAAGGAAAAAAAGGGCGTCGACTGTCGGCACGTTGCAGGCAGCAGCAGATGCCCAGTGTTTAGGCGAGCCTTGAATGCAGTAAAAAAATGAGGTTGATACAAATCAACCTCAACCACTGCGAGGCAGCGCAAGACCTTCTCTCGCAGACCATCTATGAGAAGGGAATCGAAGCTGCCATAATCAGCGAGCCTTATCGCAACAATAAGAGCGGTGCCTGGACTGCAGATGAAACTGGCAAGGCGGCAATATGGGCGTGTGGAAATCAGGCCATTCAAGAAGTGATGGAGTTTCCAGAAGTTGGATTCGTCAGGGCAAAAATAGCTGGTATCTATATATATAGTTGCTATGTTCCACCAAGCGCGACGATAACAGAATTCGAAGGAGTGCTAGGTATGCTAGTCTCGGATGCAAGAAGTCGAAACCCCAAGATCATAGCTGGTGATTTCGACGCGTGGGCGGTGGATTGGGGCAGTCGCACTACGAACACCAGGGGCCGTATCCTGCTCGAGGCTTTCGCGGAGTTAGATTTGGTGCTTGCCAACACGGAAAACGTTTCCACTTTTCGTGGGACAGGGTCGGGCTCAATAGTCGATCTGACATATGTGAGTACCACATTGGCGACGAGAATATCAGTGTCATTATACTCACAGCGAATATGGGCCATGCGTTGATGCGTGTTCCCGTGAGGCTGGAAACCGGGGCTGCTCCGTGAAAGAACTTGAGGAGGATGCATTCATAGAGATGCTACTGGGAGGCCAAAGTCCCGATGGTGCGGCTACGGAAAAGGTAGAGCAAATGATGGGACGCATAACAAGAGCATGCGCAAAAAGGCGCTCAAACTATTGGTGGAATGAAGAGATCTGCCAACGATCTAAAGCAAGACCAGATTTCGACGAGAAACGGCTAGGATATGTGAACCTTCGAGGTAGGCTTAAGCGGGCTATACGGACCAGCAAGCGAGAATGCTTCAAGGAGCTTTGCACAGAGGCAGACCAAAGCCCCTGGGGAACAGCGTACAGGATAGTTATGAAGAAGATGAGAGGGCGAACACCACAATTGACCTGCCCGCATCTTCTGCTCGATATCGTGACGGCGCTCTTCCCCCCGGATAAAGGAGAGCGCAAACAACACAAGCGAGCACTCGACATCTACACCATACCTGCGGTAGCTGAGGAGGAACTTACGCAAATTTGCCGGAGAATTGGTGATAACAAAGCACCCGGTCTGGATGCTGTTCCCAACAGAGCCCTTAAATTCGCTGTTAAGACCAGACCCGACTGGTTTATCAGCGTGTTTGAAATATGCATGATAGATGGAGTTTTCCCCGACCGGTGGAAGGGGCAAAAACTAGTTTTGCTCCCGAAGCCGAATAAACACCCAGGACACCCATCATCATACCGACCGATTTGCCTTATCGACACGGCAGGAAAGATGCTCGAAAGGGTCATCTACAACAGACTGCTCCCTATCATCGAATATAAGGATGAACTATCGGAGCGACAATTTGGATTTCGTCAAGCCCACTCAACGATCGACGCCGTAGACATTTTGAAGCTGGCTCGAGACGCGATGTCGTCTAAAAAATGCTGTGCCGTAGTGACATTGGACATCAAAAATGCGTTCAATTCCGCAAGCTGGGAGTGGATAAAAAGTTCACTGGCTAAAACGGGTGTCCCTAGTTACTTGACTAAGCTCCTTAACAGTTACCTTTCGGAGAGGACACTGTGGTACGACACGGATGAGGGATCCAAGCAGTACACCGTCACCGCAGGAGGACTCAATGTTGGGTCCTCTCCTGTGGAACGTCATGTACAATGGGGTTCTTGTCCTTCCCGTGCCAAAGGAGGCCACGATAATCGGTTTCGCAGATGATCTAGCTGTGGTTGTCGTCGCGAAAGAACCTGAAGATGTTGAAATGTACACTAACAAAACCATTAACGCCATAAAAGCGTGGCTGGAGATGGTTCAGCTTGACCTTGCGGAACAAAAGACGGAGGCGGTCTTGATTACCAATCGTAGGAAGAGGAATACGATTAATATTCGCGTTGATGGTCACGTCATCACTTCGAAGTCGGTTATCAAATACCTAGGGGTGATGATTGACGCTAAAATCAATTTCAAGGGACATCTGGACTATGCCTGTGAGAAAGCGACAAATACCAGCGTATCATTAGCGCGGATGATGCCTAACATTGGAGGTCCAAGATACAGTCGCAGATTACTTGTGGCCGGAGTGGTTTGCTCCACACTATTATACGCGGCACCAGTTTGGGAGGAAGCATTAGCGTTGTGAGAGTAATCGTAGGAGAGTGAATATGACTTACCGCTTAGTGGCGCTAAGGGTGTGCAGCGCCTTCAGAACAATGTCAGGCGAGGCAGCGTGTGTTATTGCGGGAATGATCTAGATAGACATTCTGGCAAGTGAGACACACTGCCTGTACGAAACAAGGAAAATGAATCCTCTTGAAAACGATGCAGAATTCCGAAAGGCGGCAAGGCGAGAGTCGTTGGAGAAGTGGCAGAAACGGTGGGATGACTCGCAGAGGGGTCGCTGGACCCACACTTTGATTCCCCGTATTGAGGAGTGGATCCAGCGACGACACGGTGAGATTAACTACCATCTGACGCAATTCCTGTCAGGACATGGCGGTTACAGGAAGTACCTGCACCAATTCGGGCTGGATGATTCTCCCTTGTGTCCTGAATGTGGTTGCACACCTGAGGACCCGGAGCATGTTATGTTCCACTGTCCACGATTTCTCTCAGAAAGGAGGAGTCTGGAAGACTCCCTGAAAACCACTCTAAGCGCGCAGAACATCGTCGGGGAAATGTTGAAATCGGAGGGAAACTGGTGAGCGGTGAACACCGCCATCAAACGAATACAAGAGGAACTGGGAAGAGCGGAGCGCGCAAGGAGGACGCGAAGAACGGAAGGCGTGGTCGCGTAAAGCGCAGTCCACCCCGCGAAGTAATGCTTTGCGGCGGTTCCGCGGGAAAGGAAAAAGGAGAAAGTGGGGGTGGTTTTAGTGGGTGAGAATCCCACACGCTGCTGCAACCTGGCGCGTCAGTGTCTTTCTAAGATATAAAAAAAAAAAAAAAAAAAAGACGGACTGACGAACAGACGGACAGACGGACAGACGGACAGACGAGCAGACGGACAGACGGACAGACGGACAGACGGGCAGACGGACAGACGGACAGACGGACAGACGGATTTTAAGCAGCACATAGAGCATACTTGTAAACGAGCATCCACCACGAGTATTTCTCTGGCAAGGATGATGCCGAACGTAGGAGGCCCGCGGCATACTTGCAGGCTGCTCATAGCCAGGGTGGTGAGCTCTATCATGCTGTATGCAGTCCCAGTTTGGGGAAAAGCACTGCAGGTTTTAGGCAATACACATAAACTGAGTGCCGACTACAGAAGAACATCCCTAAGGGTGTGTTCTGCCTTCAGGACCGTCTCAGACGATGCAGCGTTCGTCATCTCGGGAATGATGCCGATTGACATCCTGGCAGCCGAAATGATGAACATTTATAACGCCAGGTCCATCTCTCCCTTATCTCAGGTGAAAAAAGCCGAAAGGGAGAGATCCATAAGCAGGTGGCAACAGCGATGGGACCAGTCAGAAAAGGGGTGGTTGGACTTAATCCCACACTCTGGTGTGCCCAGGCCAGAGTCTTTTGAAGATTTCCACCTCCTCAAAAAAAAAAAAAAAAAAAAGACGGACAGACGGACAGACTGACAGACTGACAGACGGACAGACGGACATTTGGTAGTACTAATTATTGTGGCATCCATTTCCCTTTAATAGGTGTTATAGATGGGAGCATGTGGAGGTCTGGGACGGACGGCATGATTTTTTCGTACTGGTATAGAAAAGCGAGGGTTTTAGTGGGCCCCGAATTCTACAAGTAGCTGCAACCTGTCGCCGCAACGTAAAGAAAGGAACTATTAGTTCTTGCCTATCATCTCACATTAATTATTGTCCGCTGAACTTTCTGCTCTGATGTTTCCCCACGTACGCTTCAAAAAAAGGCAAACCCTCAGCCACTGTAACGGAATATTTAAATGTCGATAGTATGATGCACATCTCCAACCTTTATGATTCTATCCAAACACCGCATATCGACACTTTAATGGGTAGACATTTGGTTGTTCTAGAAAAGCATCTCTACCACCAAGAAGTATCTCTTCTTAATCGTTGGACGTATGGGAGTTGAAATCGGCGAGGACGACTTCCCCGCAAGTACCGAATCCCGCAACTTCTCACGACCTGCAGTAGTGATAACCTGCTCAATAGAAAGGATAGGGCAATCTTCTATACAGATGGTCACTCTTTCAGGTCCTTCCATCCAGGTAGAATGGCCAATTCCACTCCTAATCAATCTTCTGCCCTATTTTAAATTTAATCCCTAACGACCCCCACGACATTTTAGAAGACTAGGGTTCCTATTTCACTTTTTCAAATATTATAGAACGAAAAATACCTAATATTGATTAGTAAAATTTAAGTAAAATTCGCTGTAAGTAGCTACAAGTACCTTGCCGATCGTTTCTTTACTTTGTGGTGAATTCGATGAGCCATTTTGTCCTTTATCATAGAGAAATCTTCCCGGAACACGATTAGAAGTTTGATTAGTGGGGCGAAGTGCTTGACGGGAATGCCCTGCTGTTCGATAAGAAGGTCCCGGGTTGGGAGAAGGGAGTCGCTCTGCATAAGCTGGCGGGTTGTGGTCAGAAGTAGGGCCATCAACTTTCAATAAATTTCCGATAAAGTTTCTAAGATCGGCAAATTCGGTGAGAACTTTAGTCAGATTTTGTATGGCTCCATTTAATTCCTGTGCGTAGACGTCAAGGCTTTGAAAAGCCTCCGTTTGACGCGACACCGAATCAATCACTTTCTTCGCTGTTTGGGCACTCAGAGCTGATTTCGGTTCGTGGAAGAACAGCTCACCATGTTTATGTTTTCGATCTCGTGCGGTTAAGCTTTGTTCACTTTCCCCAAAGAGCTCCCGCGATTCCGGGGCTATAATATTAGAAACCGTCATTAAAGCTGGGACTAATGGGACCATGTGAAAGAATTTGCTAGGCATACCCTGTTCATTACTTTGTTGAAAAGGTTCACCTATCAAATGAAAATGATTGAGTTCGTTGAAATTTTTTGTCGAAAGCATTGCATAGTTAACCATTTCCGCTGACGAAACTAAGCTGGACCTCTGGGTTTTCTCGCTGAATCATCGCCTGCTTTGGTGGTTTTGGGATGAAGCTCCGTTCCTTATTTGAGATATATATCTCTTTTGGGGTCTCCTCATAATGTCGAAACTGTTCATTTTTTCTTCGTGCGATGTGATCCTTGCATGCTCTAATGTATAGATCCAGTCTGCCCTCATATTGTTTTAAAAGTTTCTTCATTTCGGCTAAGGTCTCTTTCCCTTTAATCTTGATCATCTGCCGTATATATTTTCGTCGATTCCCACACTCGTGCCCTAAATGGTCCATTATTGCCACAGGCTTTACTAAAGCTGGCGTCAGAGTGGATTGAGATGAAACCTAAAATCAAAGGAAAGGTACGCGTCTGATAGGAATTTTCACTCATGCATTTGGCTAAGTACCACAGGCGTTCGTCCCTCGAGAAGTTCTTTGCGTACAACCCTTTCGAAAGTAGAATCATCGATTGTAAAAGTTTTCTAAAATTAGAAACGGTTTACTTATGGAAATTAATGCTAACAGGGGAACTTCTGGAGAACGATTACGAACGACATATTGGGAACTTCATTTTCATTCGTCACCATCAGCATACACGAAGAGCTTCTGAAGTTTTAATAATGAATGATTACTTACACTCAGGGAGTGCTTGCGATCTTGGTGAGTTTTGGTCCAATCTCCTTCCTTTTGTTCGTCATCGGATTTTGTAATGTCTACCGATTTGTTCTGTAATTCTTCAACTCTGCCACTATTTTCTTTGTTAGTAATTTTTCTCTCGCCTTCCGAATGGACGCTGTCAGATTCTCGTCTTTCCCATTGTCCGGAACCGCTACCACCTTTGGATCTTTCCTGAGTAGCATCAATTGCTTCGGTCTTCTCTCTCTGTTCCAATTGCTCTGTATCATTATTTTTAGGTTTATCAATTTCTTGGGGCCTATCTTTGGTTTTCTCTTGTGTTGTTAACTTGTCTTTTTCAGCTGGTTGCAATGCTGGCTCCGCAGACCCCTTCTCTCCGTGTTTCTTTTTATCGCCCTACGATAAGAAATAACACTCTTTAAAGTTTAATTTTGTTAAGATAGATGAGAAAATATTTGATTATTAGTACATGCAAAACCAGTTTGCCCAGCATGCTAGAAAATCAGAAGCTGGATGCTTCAGGTATTCAAGGGTTCGAATGTGTTTATAAGGGAAACTTTGGGTGCATGAATGTATTCCAGGCATTCTTCCGGTTAGTTTTTCTCCTGAGCGGAAAAAAATCCCCTTGCCAATTACATCAAACTGCCGTCGTGACATAGATAACAAATTGTATCCTTTGAACTTGGAAAGCAGAGAATGGGATCCCATGTCGAATGTAGCTTCAATTCAACTGAAGATCGACATACGGAATGAGAAACTCATTCACCAAGGTCATATCAAAAATTTGTTTTTGCCAGGTGTTGGTATCGAAGCCTCTAACAAATGGTTGACTAGCGGTGTACGGTTCTATGAGACCGAAAGACTCCGAACTTCAATTCAGGATACTTTGTTTCCAACAAAGAATTAGATACGGTTATGATCCTCAATTAATAACTCCCGTTTATGTAACTTTCACTATCTCGTTGACATGGTGCTCCGAGCTCGACTAACAATACCACTTAGAATCTGACAATCAGGTGAGAGTTAACACTGAAGCCATCCGCAACACAGCCCACCGCGACATAAGAGGGAAATGGATGCAGCAATAACCGCAGTCAACAGAGGACCTGGAGATGAACCTTCTACAAATGATTTTCACAACCACCTGAAGAACGTTATCATGGATACGGCCACAAACACACTTGACCCCAGCCGCAAAAGGAGTCGGAATGGCTGCTTTCACGATGAATGTAAGCTAGCAACGGAACGGAAGAATGCCGCATACCGAGTAATGTTGCATTCTCAAAGAACGCGGGCAATGCGCAGAGACTTATCACGAACTCCATCGACCGGAGAAGCGAATTCACAGACGGAAAAAGGAAGTCTGGGAGAACCAACAAGTCTGTGAACTCGAAAAGTACAGGGAGCAACCGCAACAGGCGCGCAAGTTTTACCAACAAGTAAGCAGGATGAAGCCTTATACACCTCGAAGCTCATCCTGCCGAGACAAAGAGGAAAATCTGATTTCCGTCAGAATGGGCATATGGATTGAGTGCTTTGATGAGCTACTGAACAACCAGAACATCGGCGAGTTGGAAGTCCCGTCAACTGAAGACAACGGACAAATACTGCCACCATCAAGTTTAGGAGAAACAGTCCGTGTAATTCATCGGCTAAAAAATCATAAGTCGCCAATAGCCGATGGAATTACAGCTGAATTGATTAAATATGGAGGCGACCAGTTACACCAAGTGGTTCATCAACTTGTGCTCAAGGTATGGGACAGCGAATCAATGCCTGGCGATTGGTAACGAGGCATTATCTGTCTCATATATAAAAAGGGAGATACCACACAGTGCAGCAATTATAGAGGTGTCAGGTTGCTGAGTACCATCTATAAGATATTCTTCACTACCTTGCTAGGCCGGATAGCCCCATATGCAAAGAACATCATTGGCCCATACCAAAGACAACAGTTGCACCATCTGTTCATCGACTTTAAAGCCGCCTATGATAGCATAGCCAGGGTGAAACTGTACACAGCCATGAAAGAATTCGGTATCCCGACGAAACTAATAAGACTGACTAAGCTGACCCTGACCAATGCACGAGGCCAGATAAAAGCAGCAGGATCACTTTCAAGACCATTCGACATCAACAACGGTCTACGACAATGGGATGCCCTATCATGCGTCCCCTTTAACCTGGTTCTCGAGAGAGTATCCGTGATGCTGAGGTAAATGCAAGAGGTACAATCCTCTTTAAGTTTCTTTAAGTCCCAACTACTGGCCTATGCTGACGATATCGACATCATGGGAAGAACCACCTGAGACGTACAAACTGCCTTCATCTAGATCGAGCAGGCGGTGATTGGCGCGAGATGTTGGGCTGCACATCAATGAAAGCAAGACAAAATCTATGGTGGCAACGTCAGCACCGAAGACGAACCAACCAACAACATCAAACCGCATTGGTCAAACACGAAGAAGAATAAAGATAGGAGAATACAACTTTGAGACCGTTGACAATTTCTCCTATCTAGGGTCGAAAATCACAACCGATAACAGCTACGATGATGAAATCCGCGCGCGGCTGTTGTCAGCCAACAGAGCTGAAGAGCTTGCAAAAGTGTTCCGCTCGAAATGTCTCAACATAGGGTCAAAGCACTTACTGTACAACTATGACTATGACCATGATCTTGCCAGTTCTCATGTATTCCTCGGAGACTTGGGTTCTTAGCAAGAAAAATTGTGAACTCTTAGCCGCGTTCGAGAGAAAAATCCTCCGAAGAATTTTTGGCCCCCTACATGAGGATGGACGATTCCGTAGCCTACACAATGACGAAATCTATGAGCGATACCATGACCGTCATGTTGTGGTTTAATCCAATGCAATAGATTGCGATCAGGGGGGGGGGGGGGGTCACTTAATTCGAATGGATGAGGATGATCCCACCCGGAAAGCCAATAAGGGCAATATCTATGGTAGAAAAAGAAGACGAGGCAGACCCTGCCTAAGATGGAGCGATGGCGTAGGCCAGGACGCCAGACAGCTTTTAGGGATATCGAATTGGTGCACCTCGGCGCAAAACCGGGACGTTTGGAGTTCCTTATTAAGGCAGGTCTAGACCGGATACCGGTTGTTGCGTCTTTGATGATGTTGATGTAACTTTGAAGTGGGGAGACCCTTCAGCACATACCATAACATTTGCATGCAGCATATTGAGCAATATCGGATACGCAAAACTGACTTAAAGTGCTGAAGACGCTTGATTTAAGAGCCGGACTATACGTTGAGTTGCACAGAGCGGCCATCCTTGCACCTTGTGCTATATTTAGAAGAACCGTTACCGGTAGTAGTCTGGTTTAGTGGGCTTTATTCTACATTCGAACTGTCTTCGGTTGGTCACTGCTTTTTTGCGTTTTTGCGACAATCAGAGATGTGGAAATACGTTTTCAGAAGTCCGCACACATTTCGTTGCCTTTGGATGTTGTTCCCAGTCTATCCTTAAGTTTGTCGCCTTTCATTGAGCGTGAAGAGGGATCGTCGGCCGTTATTCTATATATTCCTAAACCTTAGCTCAATAGGCAAACCTTGGATGGTTGTGAATATAATAATATTGACAGATCGGTATGAAATATTGCACTTCATTGTCCACAACAGTAACTCTAGCGAATTAATGGAAACAAACCTTTATAAACTTAGCACTCAAGAAGGGCATATGTTGTGTCTCAAAACACGTGAATGCGAGACTCTGAATAATAAATCTACAGTAAAATCGGAAACTTATTTTAATACATTTAATTCAATAACTCCATTCTATTCCAGGATCAATGAATAGGCCCATTCAGTAGCAGCAGGGCAAAAGGGAAAGCTCATCAAATGAGAAAGGTGAAGGAAGGTCTGTAACAGAGAGCAGAGCCCTAAATCGGAAGAACTGCCTTTCGGCTTGTGCTAAAATTGTTGATCTGTCCAAATTCATTAAGGATAAGGAAAACGTGCACCAATCAACGAAGAACATGGCGAGAGACATCAAAGTGTTTTCTTATAGGTCGCAGGAAGAAGAAAGAATACCTAAGTCGAAAACCACTGTCCCAACAGTATCACGGGCGATTCGAATAACACCAAAGCGTAAGGTCATCTACCTCCAGTCAAGTAAAAGTGTGCGACTCAAAGACGGCGCTCTGATAAGTCTAACAAACGGAACTAAGAGGAACTGAAGGACGTGCCCAAAGTGGGAATGTCGGCTAGTGAAACGAAACCCAAGGAAAATAAAAACGGTGGATGGACAAAGTCGCAAATAATAAGAAAAATCAGAAACCACAGTGCCCAGGGGCAATGGTAATCTCCAGCAATGGAAATCTATCGTATGCAGAGGAACTAAAAGGTGAAAGCTGACCCCGACCTAAAAGACCTAGCCGGAAATGTCAGCAAAAACCAGAAAGACGATCTCATATTTGATTATGAACATATATTATATCAGCTACATCTCTTCTTTAGCGCAGGTGAAAGAAGCCGAAAAGGAAAGGTTCATAAGCAGATGGCAACAGCGATGCGTTAGTCGGAAAAAGGTCGTTGGACTTACAAGTTGATCCCTTTCACAGGGGAGTGGCTCGTGAGAAAACATGCGGAGATCAATTATAATCTCACCCAGTTTCTCACTGGGCATGGAAGATATCGTGAATACCTGTATAGGTTTAACTTTGTTTTAGTGGGTAAAAATCCCACACTTGGCGTATTAAGGCCAGAGTCTTTTGGAGATTTCCACATGTTTTAATAACAAAACAAGTCGGGAAACCGGAAGCTTGACGCTTCAGGTATAAAAGGTTTTGTGTTTCCCTATGTGAGGAGCATAACTTAGTTCTCCATTGGCTTATAGCATTGACCCGAGATATTTAAATCGCTCATTTCTGGGCAGGTTACCACCATTGCCTGAACTCAGCGATTTAAATATCTGGAGGGGCAGATTACTGCCATTGAAAGAACTGAGCGATTTAAATATCTCGAGTCAATGCTACCACCCAATGGAGAACTGCGTAATGAAATGTTTCAAGCATTAACGCCACCTGGAGGAAGTGACATTCCGCAACTGGTATTCTTTGTGATCAACGTATCAGCGCACGTCCCAAATCTAAAATTTATTACAATGTCATCCGTCTGTCGCTCTCTATAGTTTGAGTGTTGACTAGAAAGGACAATGAACGGCGTCTTGCGGTAATGGGGACGAAAATGTTGCATTGCACTGGTGGCGTGACACGTTTTGATCACGTCTGAAATGAGAATATCCGCGATCGATATGGGTTTGCACCGATCGTGGAAAAACTGCAAGAGAGGCGTTTTCGATGGTGTGGTCACGTAATTCACGCTAACGAGAATTCAACAACCAGTATTGGTCAGAACATCGAAGTCAATGGTAAGCAACCAAAAAGCCGGCCAAAACAATGGTCGTATGATAAACTGGATGGGGATTTGAAGGTCTCGCGATTACATCCTGATCAGGCATTTGATAAAATAAAATGACGAAACCGATCACGACGAGCCGACCACGCTTGTGAACTGAAGGCGGAAGAAAAAGAAGAAGATGTGAGGAGCGATGAGCCTGACAGTTCCGTGTCACATAGTTAAAAATTCTATTGGCATCTATTTTTTAGAAAGTAATTTAAATAAATCATTTGATGGAAAGTCCTGTATTGAAGTAGTCAACCTCATACGCTTCACACTCTGAGTTTAATATTATTAGCAAAAGCCAACAATTTAACCAACATCAAATATAAAAACAAGTCGGAATACCGGAAGCTCGCGCTTCGGGTATGAAGGTTTTGTGTTTATCTTATGTAAGAAATTTCAACGCACATTTTCCTATTCGCATATAGCTACAAACCCAACATATTCCTTCATATTTTTCCAAACTACGAGAGATACGTACATATTACAGCCGTAGATATTACGCTCACCCTAAACAAACAAACTGCCTATTTCCGAATACCGTACACATATATGCACGTATATAAATTGATCGTACCCATATTTCCGATTTACTTCTTATATCTATAGGCACTACCCGCAAAGTTCATTAGCACGCAAATACTATATACCTACATACACAATTGATAAAAAACTACAACAAAATAATTCTTTGGGACCCCATTCATAAGAACTCATTTGGTTGTGGTATTGACGAATTGATATCTGATGATGACGTCATGCAGGTTGAAGAGTGCATGAAATTCACAAAAAATGGTAAAGTTTTACCCCCTATAACTCTGTTAATAATAGTTGGATTTTCTTCAAACTTGACTAGCTTGTGTATTATGTTCTTCATTATACGCGTGCCAAATTTTGTACTTCTGAGATGAACATAAGGGGGGTTGCCGGGTAAATTTCTAAAATGTGTAAATATACTATTATTAACTTTATTTCTGCAGATATCGGAACCGGATATATTTTGAGGCCTAGATTTCATAGAGATGCAATACTGTGTTTTTTTTTCAGATTTTTCGGTTGAATAGGTTCTGAGAACGAGACCTGTTACACTTTTTGGGGGTCATATTTTGAGCCCTCACTCCCCTGTGTTTCACCCAATATTAAATATGGAACCACTTTCGAAAAGTACTAATTGAGACCTTTCATTTGATACCCCACATGGGAACATTCTATAAAAAAAAATTTGCACCCTCCATTCACATGTATGGGGAGCCCCCCTTAAACGTAACACAAGATGGCGCCACTTACTGCATGTAAAGGGAACCCTAGATTACATCCTCTCACCAATTTTCGTGACAATCGCTCTAGCCTTTTCCGAATAAATTGGGTGTGACAGACAGACAGACAGACCTGTCAGGAGTGGCCAGATCTCCCATCAGGCGCGACCCCAGCTGGCGGATAGGGGCATACCTATTGATGTGTAAATATGTGTTCATGCACTTTTCTTTTTTGATTGTGCATGGGCTAGTGTTTGCTCATCTCTGGCGCGCGGACCAAAATGGCTATGGGAAGGATACCCAGAACATAAAACCACCATGGAAGACGAGAGAAGGAGGAAACTTACGGTGCAGGGGCTCGGAACCCCAGTACCGGCGGCTTTTGGGAGTGAGCAAGCGGACTCCCGGTCGTCGATATCCCTCGACCGCTGTGCCTCGGTGGTGGACAACTTGGCCACCTTGGCATATAATGCTACAAGTGATTTGGATCTGGAGAAAGAAGTATTCAAGCGAAGTACGACTTTACCGAGAACACCAATAACAAGACCAAACAAAGATGAACTAAAAGCAGCTTTTTGGACAACAAAAACCGTGACAACACCCACCGCACATGTTCAAGATGCTCGACAGCAGGAGGTGCTCCAGGAACAAGGAAGAGATCCATTCAAAAGAAGCTCATCAACTTTGAGATCTCCACCAATGCCAAAGACGATGAAGGATAAAGTACAGGCCAAAAGTGAAGGACCATGTAAAAGGAGTAACCCTGCCGGGACTTATAGGGAGCACAGTCCCGATCCGGAGGAATTACCATTTATCCAGCTTGGGGCAAAAATTGTTCAGCTGTGCGACTTCATCAAGGACAAGCACAACGTGCACCAAGCCATAAAGAATATGGTGAGGGCTATTAGAGTTCTCTATAATAGATCACAGATGGAGGAAAAGAATAATAAGAACACGCCGAACCCCGCTGTGCCAACAGTATCACAAGCGACCCAAGTGACGTCTAACCGTACTACCATCGCATCCCAGCGAAATAAGCGAGTACGTGAAAAAGAGGGGGATCCTTTTAGTAATCAGCAGGCGCCTAAGAGAAAAAAAGGCGGACAGGACATCCGGAAAACCAACACCAACAGGTCAGAAGGAGGAAACCGTACAGCGAATCTAGGAAACTCGACCAGCGTTGCGAAGCCTAAGACCAGCGAAAACGATGGATGGACTAAAGTTACCAACAAAAAAGCGGAACGAAAGGCAAAAGTGCGAACTCGTCCAGATGTAATTGTTATCTCCAGTAAGGGCAATCTGTCCTACGCGGAGATACTCAAAAAGGTCAAAGCGGATCCCGACCTAAAAGATCTGAGCGGAAATGTAAACCGAATCCGAAGAACCCAGAAAGGGGATCCCATGTTCCAGCTGAAAAGATCCAGCGTGGGCAAAACTGATGACTCATGATGACTGCACTCAAGTGAAAAACTCACTTGGGGAGAATGCCGCAGTGCGTGCCCAAAAACATGAGATCTACCTTCAATGTAAGGATCTCGATGAAGTAACATCGAAAGAAGAAATTTGTATTGCTCTGAAGGAGCAATTCAAGTTGAAAGAACTCACCGAGGAGTCTATTGTGGGCTTACGAAAAGCCTATGGTGGTACTCAAACAGCCACAATACGAGTACCAGCGGAGGCAGCACAGATGTTATTGGCTGCCGGAAGGGTTCGGATTGGATGGGTTGTCTGCCGTTTAAGGGAACAAATTTCACTGAAGAGGTGCTTTAAATGCCTCATGTTTGGACACTTCGCGAAGGCTTGCACCAGCAGCATTAATCGATCCGATCGATGCAAAAGGTGTGGGGAGAAAGGCCATATTGCCAGAGAGTGCAATAGGGACCCCAAGCGCCTATTGTGCGAAGTAAAAGAGGGACAGGATAACCGGCATATTGCCGGGAGTGGTAAATGTCCAGAATTTAGGAAGGCGCTCACTGCAATGAGAAAATGAGGTTTATTCAAATAAACCTGAATC
Organism: Hermetia illucens; assembly: GCF_905115235.1. Taxonomy (NCBI): domain Eukaryota; kingdom Metazoa; phylum Arthropoda; class Insecta; order Diptera; family Stratiomyidae; genus Hermetia; species Hermetia illucens. The sequence goes on along the minus strand of NC_051849.1, from coordinate 88,628,613 downwards.
ATTGCAGGGTCGCTCAGGATTTACTTGAGCAGGCCACGTTCGAATCTGAGATGGAAATTGCCATCATAAGCGAACCGTATAGACACCGTCACGGTGGCATATGGGTCAAAGATTCGACTGGTGGAGCGGCGATATGGGCTTGCGGTCGACAGGCCATACAATGTACTGCAAGTCAGGCAGGCAGTGGCTTCGTGTGGGCGAAAATAAGTGGTGTATATGTATACAGCTGCTACGCCCCGCCAAGTTTGACACTGTCTGAATTCGAGCAAATGCTTCATAATCTTGTTCTCGACGCAAAGGGACGAAGTCCAAAGGTGATTGCTGGTGATTTCAATGCTTGGGCCCTAGAGTGGGGTAGTAGGGAATCAAATGCTAAGGGGCGCAGTTTATTAGAAGCTTTTGCGCAGATGGACATGGTTTTGGCTAACGAAGGTGCTGTAAACACCTTCCAGAAAGGGGGATCAGGCTCGGTTGTAGACCTGACCTTTGTCAGCCTTCGCTGGCGCGTGGTATGTCCTGGTGCGTCAGCGAACGCTACAAACACAGCGACCACCAGGCAGTTTTCTTTGAGACATGTGTTGAACCTCAGGGCAAAGAGCTATCATGCCCGAAACCGAAAAAGATTTCAGGCTGGTCTGCAAAACCTTTGGATGAGCAGAGCTTCTTAGAGGTGTGGTTGGATCAACCTGATATAGCAGGCGCCTCTACGGAAAGAGCTGTCCATCTGGCTCAATGCATCGCCAAAGCATGTGACGCGTCCATGCCTAGGAGGTGCGCATTCCCCCGTAGAAGACCAAACTACTGGTGGAATGATGAACTGACCGGCCTTCGATCAGCCTGCCACCGAGCGAGAAGAGCGGCTCAGAGGGCGGTAGGTAGAGTCGATCAAGGGCAGAAAGAGTGTGCCTACAAGGCAGCCCGCAAAACCCTCAAGCTCGCCATTCAGCGAAGCAAGAAGAAATGCTTTAGGGAGCTCTGCTCAGAAGCGGCCGTAAATCCGTGGGGGAGAGCTTATGGAATCGTGATGGGACGATTTAGAGGCCGTTCGTCTCCGCAGATCACGTGCCCCGCCCTCTTGTTAAAAATCATCCAGGGGTTATTCTCCCAGCAAGAGGAGAACACCGATACATTCCAACCACCTCTGAATGTGACGGCAATCCCGCCAGTCACCAGAGACGAGCTTCTGGAGATCTGCGGCAGAATAGGAGACAATAAAGCACCGGGTCTGGACGGAGTACCGAATAAGGCCCTTAAGCTTGCCGTGAAATCCAGGCCGGACATGTTTGCTGAGTTGTTCGAAGCGTGCATGTCCGAGGGAATATTTCCAGCGGTATGGAAGCGGCAGAAGTTGGTGCTTCTGCCTAAGCCTGGTAAACCACCAGGTGCACCATCCTCATACCGACCCATGTGTCTTTTGGACACGGTGGGGAAAATGCTAGAGCGGGTAATCTATAATAGATTACTCCCGGTTGTTGAGAGTCAAGGCGGCCTTTCAGATAGGCAGTATGGGTTCCGAAAAGCCAGATCAACCATTGATGCCATCAAATTGGTTACTGGCTTGGCCGAAGATGCTATCCACGGAAAGGGTAGCACCAGCAAATATTGCGTGGTAGTAACCCTGGACGTGAAAAATGCATTCAATTTGGCCAATTGGAATCTAATCCGGAAATCCCTAGCGAAGGTTGGTATTCCCGCCTATCTCGCTGCAATCGTCGATAGTTATTTAACTGAAAGGAAGCTCTGGTACGACACTGATGACGGACCGCAGGAGTACGTCGTTTCCGCGGGTGTCGCACAGGGCTCCGCATTGGGCCCACTACTGTGGAACATCATGTACAACGATGTACTTAATCTTCCCCTTCCGGAGGAAGCCGCAGTGGTGGGTTACGCTGACGACATTGCACTGGTTGTTGTCGCAAAGCATCTCGAAGATGCTGAGTTATACTCAAGCGAGGCAATCAGTGCTGTCAAATGCTGGTTGGAGAGCTCTGGTCTGACGCTTGCGGAGGAAAAAACGGAAGCGGTCCTCATCACGAAGCGCCGGAAGAGAAATTACGCCTGTGTTAGAGTCGGGAATCATATCATCACTACCAAGCCGGCCATCAAATACTTGGGGGTGGTGATAGACAGGAAGCTCAGCTATAAGCAACACGTACAGTATGTTTGTGATAAATCATCCACTGCCAGTATGGCCCTGGCCAGGATGATGTCGAACGTGGGAGGGCCACGGCATACCTCTAGGTTGCTTTTAGCCAGGGTGGTGACCTCAATCATGCTCTATGCGACCCCAGTTTGGAGCGAGGCGTTGCGGATGTCAGTTCACACTAGCAAACTGAATGCAGTCTACAGGAGGACCGCCCTGAGAGTATGCTCTGCCTTCAGGACTGTCTCAGATGATGCAGCATTCGTTATCTCTGGAACGATGCCGATTGACATCTTGGCAGATGAGATGACGAATATATGCCATGCTAAGCCAATCTCGCCCTTATTGCAGACGAAGAAGGCTGAGAGGGAGAGATCCATAAATAGATGGCAAGAGCGGTGGGAACGCTCGGGAAAGGGTCGGTGGACTCACAGGCTCACTCCTGCCCACAAGGAGTGGTTGGAGAGACGACACGGTGAGGTTAATTATAATCTCACCCAGTTTCTCACGGGACATGGAGGATATCTCCAATACCTTCACAGGTTTAAATTGGAGACCTCACCCGACTGTCCAAATTGCGATGGATTCCTAGAGGACCCAGCGCATGTATTCTTCCACTGTCCGAGATTTGTGGAAGAAAGAAGGAACCTAGAGGAGACTCTAGGAGAGGTGCTGGTACCAGAAAATCTGGTGCCGAAAATGCTAGCACATCAAGAGAATTGGGATGCGGTCAACTCAATGATCGCATCAATTCAAGATAAATTGCGAAAGGCAGAGGAAAGGAGAAAAACGCGGTCACGTGGCCCGCGTATAGAAGAAATGGGATTAAGCTAGAGTGAGCTGACTCCGCCCCGTGATGTAATACCTTAGGGTGGTTCCGCGGGGCAGGGAGGGAGTCGGGGGTGGTTTTAGTGGGTAAAAATCCCACACGCTGGTGTGTCCAGGCCAGTGTCTTTTGAAGATTTCCACCTCCTCAAAAAAAAAAAAAGACAGACAGACGGACAGACAGACACCGTCTCGATTCTAATAAGGTTTTGTTCCACACAAAACCTTAAAAAGGGCTAGAGAGAATTAGATTCTTCTTGAATGGAATTTTAATATTTCACTCGAATTTCAATTATTCTCGTTAATTATGACGTCAGCATCTTATTTGTATGGCTTAGGATGCTGTTAATTAGCACGAAATTGATAAGTTTGAACTGCTATAACTGTCCCAATAATAGTTGGATTTCCATAAAACTTGGCATGTGTATGCACGAGGCTGCCTTCAATGTCGGCGCAAAATTTAGTACACTTAGGAGTAACTTAAAGGGAGTTTTTCAGTCAATTTCTAAAAGTTGATAATATACTATTAGTAAATTTTTCGAGCAGATACCAGAATAGGACATCTCTCGAAGATTAGATTTCACATAAGTGTTTTACACAAAATCTTAAAAAGGGCTGCAGATAAATAGATTCTTCATAAATGCGACTTTTATATTTCACGCGAATGTCAATTATTCCGGGTAATTATGACGTCAGCATCTGATTTGCATGGCTTTGGAAGCGGTAAATTCGCGCGAAATTGCTAAGTTTGAACTGCTATAACTTTGGCGTTAATTGCCAGATTTCTACATGTTGGCATGTATATACGAAATATTGTCCTCTATGTTGATACAAAATTCGGAAGTCCTAGGATGAATTCAAGGGGGTTTTTTCAGTAAATTTCTAAAAAGTAGTAATATACTATTGGTAAGTTTATTTGAGCAGATATCGGAATGGGACATATTTTGAGGCCTAGATTTCATCTAGGCGCACCACTCCGATTTTTTCCGGATTTTTAGGTTGGGTAGTTTCCGAAAATGAGTGCTGTCTCACTTCAAGTGCGTACATTTTGACTCATTACTCACGCACTCTGCAATTTATGCCAAAACTAATATCAGTTTCGGAAAGTACAAATCGAGAGCTTTCATTTGATACCCTACACAACTATATCCGGTGAAAAAAATTTTTGAATCCCCCCTTTGCATGTATGAGGAGCCCCCTTTAAACTCCACCTAAATTTATGCCAATCATTGTATGCATGGGATTTCATAGTTCCCATCTGTCCACCAAATTTCGTTCGGATCGGTTTAGCCGTTTTGGAGAAAAATGCGTGTGACAGACAGAAAGACATACAGACAGACAGACATTGAATCGATTTTAACAAGGTTTTGTTTTACACAAAACCTTAAAAAAAGGCAGACAGACAGTCAGACAGTAAACCGATGTTCATAAGGTTGCGAATCTGCGAATATTGTCCAGAGACATTGAGTGCGGAAAACCTTACGAAGATGTCTTCATCTGAGATCTCATAAGGCTGGGGGAGCGCATAAGGTTCCTGTGCGAGACCGACTCCTCCTCATCACATTGGCTGCACATAGCCGAAACCAACCCCAATTTTTTTCATTTGATGGTTTAAGGATTTGGATTTAAGCCGTAGATATCTTCTTATATTTTATGTTATACATACAATAAAACGCCACTAAAAGTACGTATGCCACTAGTTTAAATTTATTTTTTATGAATGGAAGCTATGGATAATGTGTAATGAACTTCATTTGACAGCTCTCTCATTCTACTGTTGTGGTTGGGCCTTAGTAATTAAGTAATTAAGCTTTTAAACCTCCGGCAGCAGCTTCCAGCTCTTAGCAAAGCTCAGTTTCACCAGATCCAACAAAATGGGTTTTATTTTGGATGTATATATCCAATGAATCCGTTGTGGTGACAGTCCCCAGGTCTCACAGTACCACAGCAGTCTGCAGGATTTCTGATCTTGTTCCTGGATATTGTGGTTTCACGTTAACTTGGAGTTGAGATGTCCTTCTAAATACTTCACAGTTCAGACCAGTTGGATTTCCGAAAAACATCGAAAAATAATAAATAATAAATAATAAAAAATAATAATTACGTGCGCAGTTGCAGATGCAAGTTTCTCGCCCTGCCACACAGTTTTCGTAGCGGACGCAACAATTGTGGATTACAGGCGGAGTTGCATTCCAGCGGTCACAGACTGTGTCCCCAAACGTATCGGTAATTATTACCGCTAAATCGTCCGCAAATGTTTGTCCGGAGACCTTTGTTTTCTTCAGGAATTCTAGCAAGGAGTCCATTAGCCATAACAGAGGAGAGAGAGCCTCTCCCCTCCCTACCCGACAAGTATATGGACTCTTCTCCACTAAGAAGGATCCAATTGATAACAGTGGATCGATTCCATGATGTCACGCAATTTCGATCTCCATGAATGTGCCTAACGCTCATTTTTTTCCTGGCATCGTCTTTTCAATTGGGCATCCATTCCCTCTATTTTTAGAGCAGGAATAGCAGGCTTATATCTATGGAACGAGTTAACTGAATATTTCACTCGTTCCAGTGATACTACTTTGCGTGCCACAGTTCAATCTTTCAGTTGAGGGTTGTATGCATCTGTCTTACTACCACATGCTCTAATAGTCTGGAACCTCTTGTGTTGATGTTGGAACTTCCCCACATATATGGGGGGCGTTGACATCACATCCTGCTAATACTTATATGTCTTCACTGTTGGCACATTGAGAGCTCTGATGACTGTTCCACTGGGAACTTCTTCTGAGTCAAAGGAGAGAGCTAGGAGAAGTTTTCTCCTTAACTGTTCGCCAAGTGCAATTAGTAACTCAATTGATTGGTGTCGTTATACAATACCCAGCCATCTGCTTCGGTAGCCTTAGCTGCAAATGAAGGCTTGGTATCATCCGAGGATCGCTGCTGCTTAGGTTTGTCCTTAGATGCAGGTGATCCTATCCCATCAAAGGCGTTTTGCCCAAGTGCGGTTTGGTCAAGGGCGGTTTGCCTAAGGATGGTTTGCCCAAAGATGCCTTGTCCAAAGGCGGCTTGCCTGAAGGTTGGTTACTGCCCGAGGACAGATGCTTGCTCGTGCAAGACTTTAACCTCAGCCGGTGACGCTGATTGAAGCCCGGGGTCAGGAGTGCTGACCGAAGGGGCCTGCTTGGGCTCGTCGGGACTGGGTCCCAATCAGATTGGTTCCCACTTAAATAAATAGAGAATCTGTGTCTAAACTCAGGTTCTCCAGCAATGAATAATACAACAAATTGCATGCCTGGACCTAGAGAAACGTTTGAACATGTGGCATATAAAGTCATCTTGTATGCACCGCGACATTTAATGCCACAGGAAATTGTGCGCTGGGTTAAATTGCTATACCGCAAATCCTCTTTGTGCCCCTGACGGAATTAACCCAAGAAGCGATAATTCATCACTTTCTTTGTCCTTCTCATGGACACTGTAATACGACTAATGATCAGCGCCCTGCGTACTGCTTTATGCAGATGGTGTTTCCCTATCCTTTTACAATAAAGTTGATCTAGAACAGCTTGTATAAAAGGGGAGGGTTCACCTCATACAACAGTCTGAGATTGAAACTGAATAGAACGCCCTGCTTCCAACTGTGCCAATGACGGAGACATTGTCTCTTCTATCATTCAGATGAGCAAACTTCTAGTTTCCCTTTAGTTTTTGTCAAGAGGGGTAGGCTCATCTTGAGCGGTTGTGCCATTTTGCTAGGCCATTTGCCTGGTCTGGATGGAGTGGAGAGGCTCTTAAATTACCATCCAACGTATCAAGAAATCGTTGTTTCGGGTGGCCTCTTGGTAGTTTCGTCAATAGTGGAAAGCCAATTCATTCTAGTTGCGCTGATGCGATAAGCTTAACATTGGTGGTGTGTCTGTGTTATTGGGGTCGGTAGCAAAAAATTCTCCTTTTTCTAGATTCACTTTGAGACCATGTTGCTTGAAACAATCTTTCCATTTTTGGATAAGTGTCTGGAGAGCAGCCTTGCTGTGGATCGCTAGGAAAACATCAACTGTACGAAACTGTGCAATAAGTGATATGATTAGAGGCAGCGTAGTCCATCAGGCCAGTAGAATGTTGAATGAGAGTACACTTATTGATTAGTTTTAGGTTAATTAATTAAGTTGGGTAGGAAAGTCTACACGGGGAAGTTCCTTTTTAAGAAGAAAAATCTGGTGAAATAACATCGGATTATTTTTGAAGAAGACACTGGCGGAAAGGCATGGAGCAATACTTAAGAATGCTACGATCGCTTGGCCAGAAAAGTGTTACAGAAGGTTGAATAGAGTCAAAATCAGAGGGGGTACGTAATATGAAGCGGCACTTTCTGGAGTCGCCATCGCAGGCAACCAAGCGACGTGTGAAAGCACCAGCGAACTAAGTTATCCAATTTCTACTGAACTTAAGGGGGGTTTTCCTGTCAATTACTAAAAATTATAGTAATGTACTATTATTAACGTTATTTGAACAGGTATCGGTATGGAGGGTATTTCGGAGCCCAGGCACCATATAGTGGCAGCTCCCTGATTTTTTTCAGATTTTTCGGTTTGGTAGTTTCTGAGAATGGGTTCGTTAAAAAAATGACCACTTTCAATCCCCCGCACTCCCCACCTTTTCAACAAAAGTCTAAACTAAGACCGGCTTCGAAAAGTACTAATCGATACCTTTAATTTGATACCCAACATGACTATATTTGATGAAAAAAAAAATTTACACCCTCCTTTTGCATGTATGGGGACCCCGCCTTAAATTCATTGTAAAAGGATGTAACTCACTGTATGCGTGAGCGTTCACAGTTCCCACTTTTCTACCAAATTTGGTGTCAATCGCTATAACCGTCCCCGAGAAAAATGCGTGTGACGGACAGACAGACAGACAGACAAACAGACGGACAGACAGACAGACAGACACACCTGTGAGGAGTTGCCAGATCTCCCATCAGGCGCGACCCCAGCTGGCGGATAGGGGCATACCTATTGATGTGTAAATATGTGTTCATGCACTTTTCTTTTCTGACTGTGTATGGGCTAGTGTTTGCTCATCTCTGGTGCGTGGACCAAAATGGCTATGGGAAGGATAACCAGAACATAAAACCACCATGGAAGACGAGAGAAGGAGGAAACTTACGGTGCAGGGGCTCGGAACCCCAGTACCGGCGGCTTTTGGGAGTAAGCAAGCGAGCTCTCGGTCGTCGATATCCCTCGACCGCAGTGCCTCGGTGGTGGACAACTTGGCCACCTTGGCATATAATGTTACAAGTGATTTGGATCTGGCGAAGGAAGTATTCAAGCGAAGTACGACCTTACCGAGAACACCAGTAGCAAGAACAACCAAGGATGAACTGAAGATAGATCGTTGGACGACAAAAACTGTAACAACACCCACAGCATATGTTTAAGATGCCCGACAGCAAGAGGTGCTCCAGGAACAAGATAAGGATCCATTCAGAAGAAGCACATCAACTTTAAGATCTCCACCAATGCTAAAGGCGATGAAGGAAAAAGTACAGGCAAGATCAATAACTGGCAAAAGTGAAACAGCGTATAAAAGGAGTAACCCTGTCGGGGCTTATAAGGAGCGGAGTCCCGATCCGGAGGAATTACCATTTATCCAGCTTGGGGCAAAAATAGTTGAGCTGTGCGAGTTCATCAAGGACAAGCACAACGTGCACCAAGCCATAAAGAATATGGTGAGGGCCATTAGAGTCCTCTATAATAGATCGCAGATGGAGGAAAAGAATACTAAGGATACGCCGAACCCCGCTGCACCAACAGTGTCACAAGCGACCCAAGTGACACCTAACCGTACTACCATCGAAACACGGCGAAATAAACGACTACGGGAAAAAGAGGGGGATCCTTCAAATAATCAGCAGGCACCTAAGAGAAAAAAAAGCGGACAGGACATCCGGAAAACCAACACCAACAGGTCAGAAAGAGGAAACCGTACAGCGAATCTAGGAAACTCGACCAGCGTTGCGAAGCCTAAGACCAGCGAAAACGATGGATGGACTAAGGTTACGAGCAAAAAAACGAAAGGAAAAGCAAAATTGCGAACCCGTCCAGATGCGATTGTTATCTCCAGTAAGGGAAATCTGTCCTACGGGGAGATACTCAGAAAGGTCAAAACGAATCCCGACCTAAAAGATCTCAGCGGAAATGTGAATCGAATCCGAAGAACCCAGAAAAGGGATCTCATGTTCGAGCTGAAAAGATCCAGCGTGGGCAAGGCTGATGACTTTCGCACTCGGGTAAAGGACTCACTTGGGAAGAATGCCGCAGTGCGTGCCCAAAAACATGAGATCTACATACAATGTAAGGATCTCGATGAAATAACATCAAAAGCAGAGAAATTTGTACTACTCTGAAGGAGCAATTCAGGTTGGAAGAACTTACCGAGGAGTCTGTTGTAAGTTTACGAAAAGCCTATGGCGGTACTCAAACGGCCACAATACGAGTATCAGCGGAGGCAGCGCAGATGTTGTTGGCTGTCGGAAAAGTTCGGATTGGATGGGTTGTCTGCCCTTCAAGGGAACAAATTTCACTGAAGAGGTGCTTTAAATGCCTCATGTTTGGGCACCTCGCCAAGGTATGCACCAGCAGCATTGATCGATCCGATCGATGCAGAAGGTGTGGGGAGAAGGGCTATATGGCCAGGGAGTGCAATAGGTACCCCAAATGCCTATTGTGCGAGGTGAAAGAGGGGCAAGATAACCGGCATATTGCCGGAAGTAGTAAATGTCCTGAATTTAGGAAGGCGCTCACTGCAATAAGAAAATGAGGTTTATTCAGATAAACCTCAATCATTGCAGGGTCGCTCAGGATTTACTTGAGCAGACCACGTTCGAATCTGAGATGGAAATCGCCATCATAAGTGAGCCGTATAGAAGCCGTGACGGTGGCGTATGGGTCACATATTCGACTGGTGGAGCGGCGATACGGGCATGCGGTCGACAGGCCATACAATGTACTGCAAGTCAGGCAGGCAGTGGCTTTGTGTGGGCGAAAATAAGTGGTGTATATGTATACAGCTGCTACGCCCCACCAAGTTTAACACTGTCTGAATTCGAGCAAATGCTTCATAATCTTGTTCTCGACGCAAGGGGACGAAGTCCAAAGGTGATTGCTGGTGATTTCAATGCTTGGGCCCTAGAGTGAGGTAGCAGAGAATCAAATGCTAGGGGGCGCAGTTTATTAGAAGCTTTCGCGCAGATGGACATGGTTTTGGCTAACGAAGGTGCTGTAAACACCTTCCAGAAAGGGGGGTCAGGCTCACCTTTGTCAGCCCTTCGCTGGCGCGTGGTATGTCCTGGTGCGTCAGCGAACGCTACACCCACAGCGATCACCAGGCAGTTTTCTTTGAGACATGTGTCGAACCTCAGGGCAAAGAGCTATCATGCCCGAAACCGTAAAAGATTTCAGGCTGGTCTGCAAAATCTTTGGATGAGCAGAGCTTCTTAGAGGTGTGGTTAGATCAACCTGATATAGCAGGCGCCTCTACGGAAAGAGCTGTCCATCTGGCTCAATGCATCGCCAAAGCATGTGACGCGTCCATGCCTAGGAGGTGCGCATTCCCCCGTAGAAGACCAAACTACTGGTGGAATGATGAACTGACCGGCCTTCGAGCCAGAAGAGCGGTTCAGAGGGCGGTAGGTAGAGTCGATCAAGGGCAGAAAGAGTGCGCCTACAAGGCAGCCCGCAAAACCCTCAAGCTCGCCATCCAACGAAGCAAGAGGAAATGCTTTAAGGAGCTCTGCTCAGAAGCGGACGTAAATCCGTGGGGGAGAGCTTATGGAATCGTGATGGGACGATTTAGAGGCCGTTTATCTCCGCAGATCACGTGCCACACCCTCTTGTTCAAAATCATCCAGGGGTTATTCCCTCAGCAAGAGGAGAACACCGATACATTCCAACCACCTCTGAATCCCGTCCCCGGCAATCCCGTCAGTCACCAGAGACGAGCTTCTGGAGGTCTGCGGCAGAATAGGAGACAATAAAGCACCGGATCTGGACGGAGTACCGAATAAGGCCCTTAAGCTTGCCGTCAAATACAGGCCGGACATGTTCGCTGAGTTGTTCGAAGCGTGGGAATATTTCCAGCGGTATGGAAGCGGCAGAAGTTGGTGCTTCTGCCTAAGCCTGGTAAACCTCCAGGTGAACCATCCTCGTACCGACCCATATGGCTTTTGGACACGGTGGGGAAAATGCTAGAGCGGGTAATCTATAATAGATTACTCCCAGTAGTTGAGAGCCAAGGCGGCCTTTCAGATCGGCAGTATCGGTTCCGTAAAGCCAGATCAACCATTGATGCCATCAAATTGGTTACTGGCTTGGCCGAAGATGCTATCCACAGAAAGGGTAGTACCAGCAAATATTGCGTGGTAGTAACCCTGGACGTGAAAAATGCATTCAATTTGGCCAATTGGAATCTAATCCGGAAATCCCTAGCGAAGGTTGGTATTCCCGCCTATCTCGCTGCAATCGTCGATAGTTATTTAACTGAAAGGAAGCTCTGGTACGACACTGATGACGGACCGCAGGAGTACGTCGTTTCCGCGGGTGTCGCACAGGGCTCCGCATTGGGCCCACTACTGTGGAACATCATGTACAACGATGTACTTAATCTTCCCCTTCCGGAGGAAGCCGCAGTGGTGGGTTACGCTGACGACATTGCACTGGTTGTTGTCGCAAAGCATCTCGAAGATGCTGAGTTATACTCAAGCGAGGCAATCAGTGCTGTCAAATGCTGGTTGGAGAGCTCTGGTCTGACGCTTGCGAAGGAAAAAACGGAAGCGGTCCTGATCACGAAGCGCCGGAAGAGAAATTACGCCTGTGTTAGAGTCGGGAATCATATCATCACTTCCAAGCCGGCCATCAAATACTAGGGGGTGGTGATAGACAGGAAGCTCAGCTATAAGCAACACGTACAGTATGTTTGTGATAAATCATCCACTGCCAGTATGGCCCTGGCCAGGATGATGTCGAACGTGGGAGGGCCACGACATACCTCTAGGTTGCTTATAGCCAGAGTGGGGTGACCTCAATCATGCTCTATGCGACCCCAGTTTCGAGCGAGGCATTGCGGATGTCAGTTAACACTAGCAAACTGAATGCAGTCTACAGGAGGACAGCTTTGAGGGTGTGGTCTGCCTTCAGGACTGTCTCAGATGATGCAGCATTCGTCATCTCTGGAATGATGCCCATTGACATCTTGGCAGATGAGATGGCGAATATATATCATGCGAAGCCAATCTCTCCCTTATCGCAGACGAAGAACGCTGAGAGGGAGAGCTCCATAAATAGATGGCAAGAGCGGTGGGATCGCTCGGGAAAGGGTCGGTGGACTCACAGGCTCATTCCTGCCATCAAGGAGTGGTTGGAGAGACGACACGGTGAGATTAATTATAATCTCACCCAGTTTCTCACGGGACATGGAGGATATCTCCAATACCTGCACAGGTTTAAATTGGAGACCTCACCCGACTGTCCAAATTGCGATAGAGTCCCAGAGGACCCAGAGCATGTATTCTTCCACTGTCCGAGATTTGTGGAAGAAAGGAGGAACCTAGAGGAGACTCTAGGAGAGGTGCTGGTACCAGAAAATCTGGTGCCGAAAATGCTAGCACATCAAGATAATTGGGATGCGGTTAACTCCATGATCGCATCAATTCAAGATAAATTGCGAAAGGCAGAGGAAAGGAGAAAAACGCGGTCACGTGGCCCGCGTATAGAAAAAATGGGATTAAGCTAGAGTGAGCTGACTCCGCCCCGTGATGTAATACCTTATGGTGGTTCCGCGGGGTGGTTTTAGTGGGTAAAAATCCCACACGCTGGTGTGTCCAGACCAGTGTCTTTTGAAGATTTCCACCTCCTCAAAAAAAAAAAAAGACAGACAGACACAAAACCTTAAAAATGAAGTTATTTGCATGAAGCAACCAAGGGACCCCGAGAAGAGAGGGACGGTTGTTGATGGAGACCAGAACTTCATGATCCACCAGATATAGGGGAGGCAAGGAGGGTTACAGAGATGCTTAGAGAAGTAGAGATGAACTAAGCTAGGAGTAATAGAATGTTAAGAGGCGAGTTTGTATCAAAGTCGAGTAGGATGACAGCAGTGATCTGAGGTTTCGCAAAGCATGAGGCGATCAAAGCGAGCAATAAATCAACGACTTTTGAACAGGAGGAGGAAAAGGAATCAGGACAACAATTTTTGATGAGTGTATGATGAACACTTTTGTGTTTAAGGATAATCAGAACATTTTTGGAATGGAACATGAAAAAATGAAATAAGGTAGAATGAGGGAAGTGCATTGCATGGTTCTTAGCAAGAAGTGGTTAGGGAGGCGGTCTAAACCGCGGCCTTAATGTTCCAAATGAGGGATTCGACTAAGGAAGGAATGAGAACGGATAAAGAAGGTGGGGGAGGAGCGGTTTCGGGACCGCACCCACTCGGGGGGGAGTGGGAAGGGAGAAGGGCAGCTTTACACCGAACGAAAGTAATTACAAAGTACGTTATACACTAATTAAGAGAAGTCAGCAGAGGAGTCTAAAACTCTTGCTGGATCTCACTGCTGGATTAAAGGCAAATAGCATCCCAAATACAGAATCTGCGGCAGTGTCGTTCGCCCGCTTGTAGTCTAGGAAGAAATGAGGTCAGCCGGTGTATATATGAGGGGAATGTTTATTTAATTTCCGTTGACGGCAGTTCATTAGCTAAGATAGGCCTGAATATGGGGAGATAATAGGAGTCAACTCGAAAGCCTACCAACACAGCAATGGTGATTCAAGAACTTCTCGACTCGAATGGGGCTAAGTTTGCAATGGAAATATGTGGTGAATATACCCAAGATGACGCCCGGAAGAAAAACTGTTAGGCGGAACGGTATGTAATCACGAATATGCGGGTTAGGTACTATGTAGATTCTTCCCAAGTTTTCCAGGTGTGTTGTTGTGTCGATAGCGTCAAGATGGTTTTGATGTGTATGCTATTGAAGAATGGCCTATTTGTGCGATGGTTTTCTTCCAACATATAAATTCAAGTAGTGCGCCGGGAGATGAATTGTGTATGTGGACCTCTTGAGTATAGTATATTTCAGATTAATCACTTTAATATTGTATGATGGTGATACTATATGACGTCTTAGGATGAATTAAATTCATATGAAACAAGTCGGGAACCGGAAGTTGGACGTTTCAGGTATGAAAGATTTTGTGTATTTATTTTATAAAGACATTTGAGTGTAAATTTGTTCCATTAGTACGTAACACGTAATATAAGCATATATTATGTGACAATATCTACTTTCGGGTGATATTGACATTAAAAACCTAGAATTTCCACGGAAGTGACAACTTTGACCTATTATAAGTTTATTAGTAATAGTGCGATTTCCACCAAACTAGGATCAGGCTCTATATTATAGCCTACATTGCTGCATTTTGTCGTGCTAGGATGAACTCAAGGGAACTGAAAATTATAGTAATATACTATTATTAACTTTATTTGAACAGATATCGGTATGCAAGGTATTTCAGAGCCTAGTCACTATATAGTGGCAGCCTCCTGATTTTTTTCAGATATTTCGGTTGGGCAGTTTAATTTTCGACCCCCCGAACTCCCGGAAAGTACTAACCGACACCTTTCAGTTGATAGACCACATGACTATATTTGGGACAAAAAAATGTACACTCCCCTTAAATTCGACGTAACAGGATGCAACTCACTGTATGCGTGAGCGTTCACAGTTTCCACCTTTCCACCAAATTTCGTGTCAATCGCTGCTACAGTCTCTGAGAAAAATGTGTGTGACGGGCAGACAGACAGACAGACGGACCTTATGAGGAGTGGCCAGATCTCCCATCAGGGCCGACCCCAGCTGGCGGATTGGGCATACCTATTGATGAGTAAATATGTGTTCATGCACTTCTCTTTTCTGACTGTGCATGGGCTAGTGTTTGCTCAGCTCTGGTGCGTGGACCAAAATGGCTATGGGAAGGATACCCAGAACATGAAACCACCATGGAAGACGAGAGAAGAAGTAAACTTACGGTGCAGGGGCTCGGAACCCCAGTACCGGTGGCTTTTGGGAGTGAGCAAGCTTCCCGGCCGTCGATGTCCCTTGACCGCAATGTCTCGGTAGTGGACAACTTGGTCACCTTGGCATATAATGTTAAAATTGTTTGGAAGTCAATAAAGGCCAAAAGTGAACGAGTGTATAAAAGGGGTAACTCTGCCTTATAGGGAGCGGAGTCCCAATCCGGAGGAATTACCCTTCACCCAGCTTGAGGCAAAAATAGTTGAGTTGTCAGAATTTATCAAGGACAAGCACAACGTGCACCAAGCCACGTGCACCACCATTCATATGGTGGTATTTGGTGTTGCTTCAAATCGACCTGTGCTCAGTGGGTTATATATTTTATTATCTAGATTCACTTAAAAATAATTTACCGACATCGACAACAATGCAATATTGTAGGCAATTATAGGTAAATGGTGTTCAGAGAGCCATGGAAAGAGAGAAGTAAATTCTGCAAATATATGTGTATCCCTATTCCGGGGCTCTACAAAACTCCCATTGCCCTTCGTCCTTCCTTGACGAGCCTGTCTTATAGCTAGCTGTATCAAAAGTGCCAAAGTAATGCAATACATTTTTTAAGTAGGAGTTCTGCGCTTCATTTGAGGAAATAGTTTAAATTTTCTGGGATGGAGATGATATCGTGAATGGATGTTGATTTATACAATAAAAAATTGATTTGCGTATTTGGAAAGGAGACTAATCTTTGCGGACAAATAAGGAAAATAGAAATATAATGAAAATACTCACAAGACTTGGACCACAACCAATTTGATCCTTCAGATACAAATTCCTTTGTATTGGATCCATTGACCATGCTCGCGAGTCGAGGCATGACAAATATTGCTTAATGCCGGTAACACATTCATCAGGGGCTTCCAACGAATCAAATTTCATAAAATATCTTTGCGTAGAATATGCCATTTGTGTCTCCCCGTTTCCATTAAACCATCTCAATTTAGAATTTTGATACTAACTTAAAAGATTTAAGGCTTCACTAAAATTTGAAAAATTTGTTAAAAATTTTAAAATGTTTGCTTAAAACTTTCTTAAAGATTTTCAAACATCATTAGACCTGTCAGCTTTGAAAAGTGATTTGTGTGTATTTTTCAATACAGTGAACTTTTTCAATGCATTGTTTTCTCTCCGGTGACGGAAATGGCAACACAGTACATTTGAAACTTTCTCTTCTTAGAATTAAATTTAGGTAAATATTTGAGTTAGATCTAGATAAATATTTGAAAAAATACGAAATCAACAATCGTTTTTCAGGTTTTTATATAAAACAAAACCTAATTAAAATCGGTTTATTGTCAGTTTTCTTTTTTAAGGAGGTGAAATCTTTAAAAGACTGTGCCACTGTGGCCTGGACACATGGGAGGGGGAGTGGGATTTTTATCGAACTAAAATCACCTCCGATTATCCTGTGCCCCGCGGAACCACCATTAGGTATTACGTTACCGGGCGGAGTTAGCTCGCCTTTCTTCTATCCGTGCCGTTCGGAACCGCGTCTTCCTCACCTCTCCCACTTTTCGCAGTTTCTCCAGGATTGCTGCGATCATGAGGTTGATCGCATCCTTAACCTCCTGGCATTCTCCCGACAAAATTTTCCGGTCATAGTACTTCACCTAAAGTTTCCTCTAGATTCCTCCTTTCTTCCATGAACCTCATAGCATAGGAAGAATACGTGCGCTGGATCGTCCGGGACTCCATCGCAATGTGGACATTCATATGAAGTATACAATTTAAACTTTTACATGCATTTGGTATCCTCCATGGCCGGTGGGAAACTGGGTGAGTTTATGATTTATCTCCCCATGCTTTTTCCAAGCCACTCCCTGATGGAAAGGACCTACCTATTAGTCCAACGACTTGCTCGCATAGCTGTTGCTATCCGTTTATGGATCTCTCCTTTTCGGCTTAACAGCACTGATTGCTTTGCATGAGTACAAATCAGCATTTTCGAGATGCTATGCAAATACAACCAGTGCAATGTCATCGGCGTAGTCCATCACCGTGGCTTCTTCCGGAAATGGCAGATTAAGGAGGCACCCGCTGTCTAGAATGGCAGCGTGATAGATGGGAACACAAATTGTCGCCAGGGACTTCTGTATATGACTCCAAATGGCCGAATTTGAATGCATTTTTCGCATCCAGCGTTACTACCGGGCAATATTCACTGGCACTACCCTTTCCAGGAATTGCATTTTGGGCTAAGTCAGTAACCAATTTAATAGCATCAATGATTTATCTGGATTTAAGGAACCCATATTGTTGATCTAACAGGCCTCCTTAGTCCTCAACAGCCGGAAGCAATCTATTATACCCGCTTCAGCATTTTGCCTTAGTGTCTAGAAGATATATAGGATGGCTCATCTAGAGGTTTACCAGCCTTCAGCATCAATACCAACTTCTACCGCTTCAATGCTGTCAGGAATATCTCCTCAGACATGCACCCTTCGAACATGCGAACATGCCCGGTCTAGATTTCACGGCGAACTTAAGGCCCTATTCAGTATTTTGTCCAGAGCCGAAGCTTTATTGTCACTTATTCTGTTGCAGATCTGCAGATCTGAGTTCTCTGAATGGTATCAGTGCGCCACTCTTGCCTGGGGGAATAACCCTTGGATGATTTTCAACAAGAGAGTACGACGCGGGATCTCCGGAACTGAACGGCCTCTGAATCGTTCCATCACAACTCCGCCTCCGAGTAGAACTCCTTACAAGATTCCCTTTTCCTCTGCTGGATGGCAAATTTGAGATTTTTTCGGGTTTCCTTGTATGCTCTTTTTGCACCTGATCACTCCTACCTTTCGGCTTCTGGTCCGTTCTTCTGGCTTGGTGGCACGCTGATTGAAGGCCGGCCAGTTTACTATTCCATTTCTCCTCGGTATGGATGCTTCACATGCCATAGCGATGTATTGTGTGACATAAAGAGCTTTTTTCATACGACGCAAGCCTTATAAGGTTGGTCCGGCCACACTTCTACGAAGGTCTGCTCATCCAGTACCTTTGCAGACAAACCTGATGTTTCTCTTGGCTTTGGGTATGTTATACATGGTAGACAACATGTAGCTGTCTCTTTAATTGGATGATCGCTATGGGTGCAGTCCCCGCTAACGTGCCAAGTCATACAATGCGTCAAGCAGGACTAATGGAAGCTAAGTCTATGATTTAAGTGGGCTCTCCTTTCCTCTTTGCCTCCACTGCTAGTTGCAGTTTTTTATCTGTCTGTCTTTCGGAAGTGCGATCTTTAAAAATAGCAAATAACGCCATTTTCTGTACCAGCTTCACGCTTCAGGTATGAAAGGTTTTGTGTATTTCTTATAAAGAAATTCTTGACATTTTTTCCATTTGTACCAGGACATAATATATATTAAAATATCCACTTTCGGGTGCTACTGACATTCAAAAGTCTAAGATTTTATACAGAATCTGCAAATTGGACCTATGCAGCTTTATTAGTAATAGTGCGATATTCCACCAAAATTGGTAGGATCATGATTCTAAAATGAACAGTTAATTACTAAAAATTATAGTTTTTTACTATTATTAACTTCAGTTAATAATATATCGGTATGGAGGGTATTTGCGCATTAAATATCGGAGCCGAGACCAGCTTTGAAAGATACTAATCGAGAGCTTTCATTTGATACCCCACATGACTATTTTCAGTAAAAAAAAAGTACGCCCCTCTTTTGAATGGAATGGAGCATGCTTAAATTCCATGTGAACGATGTAATTCACTGTATGTGTGGGCGTTCACAGTTCCCACTTTTCCAATAAATTTGGCATCAATCGGTATAACCGTTTCTAAGAAAACTGCGTGTGGCAGATAGACAGACAGACAGATAGTGAACCGATCGTCTTACACCAAAATCTTAAACAGTGGAAACCAGAATCTCGGCGTTTCTGGTATGACAGGCTTTGGTTGCAGGCAAATGTCTATCCCATTCATACTTATAGCTTGTATTATATTATGTCAGACTAGTGTGATGCTGACATTCAAATTTAAAAGATTGCAGTAAACTTGTACAAAAGTGACAGCTTTGATTTACTGCAATTGTGTTACTATAAGCGCGATTTCCAATAAACTTAGTAACATAATGCTCTATACAAAAGCCTATATTAGTGCATTTATGATAATGGGGTGAATTTCAGGGGTATTTGAAATCACTTTCTAGAAAATATTGCAATATCTTATTATTATATTTATTGTAGCAGGTGTCGGTATGGAGGGTATTTTTGAGCCTTATAGAGGCAGCTTCATATTTTTCCAGATTTCTCGGTTGTGTA
Organism: Hermetia illucens; assembly: GCF_905115235.1. Lineage (NCBI taxonomy): Eukaryota > Metazoa > Arthropoda > Insecta > Diptera > Stratiomyidae > Hermetia > Hermetia illucens. Next base: position 88,609,237 of record NC_051849.1, on the reverse strand, counting down.
AATTCTGAGAATGGTTCTGTAAAAAAACTGATCACTTCCAAACCACCGCCCATTTGCATCCTGGCTTTGAAAAGTATAAATCGAAACCTTTCACTTAATACCGAAACCCCCCACCCCCCTCACCCCCTTATTCACTGCATGCGTGGAGGTTCGCATTTCCCACCTTTCCACCAACTTCCGTATCAACAGAAGTAACTGTTTCTAAGAAAAACAGGCAGATAAACAGGTAGGAAAATGTGGTGGCAGAGCAACCAATGCAAGAGGACAATATTGTTGTTGTTATTGTGATATCATGTCTGAATGTGGTACTGACGAACTCTGGAGGATTCAACACAATTACCTCACTTTCACCAACAATACGCTAGCCAAGGATGCGGTGATATGTTAAGGAGGAGTAGATACACAGTAATAATCATCAATCAATTTCCAGACCTCGCATGAAGCCGGAAATGGTCAAGGAGATACTTCTGGAAGATACGGTGTTAACGAGAAGCGCACAGAAAAAAGTTGTCACTTGTACACAGCTAATTCAAAATATTTCTTAATATGCTCCAAACTAGATCTCCGCCGTTCATATGCGCTTACTTCATAATGACGTCATACTGGTTTTAGTGTGCAATAAATTCACGTAAAATAAATAATTTTTATCTTCTATAACTTTGTTAATAATAGTTGGAATGCCAGTATTATATCTAACATTATCACTAATTTCGACACCAAATTTTGTACTTCTAAAATGAACTTCGAAGCCTTTCCCATTTCAACAACCAAGTAGGGCCGGAGCCCGTATTCAGACGATAGCTTACATCAAAATACAAATGATAACGGTCTGCGGATTATTCAATTAGCAGTGTCATACGACATGGTTGCTGGAAGTACCTGGTTTGCGCGGAAAGCGGTCCACAAACAAACGTTCGCCTTTCCAGACGGGACCACTTTCAACCAAATTGACCATATGTTGATCGAACTAAGCACCTCTCAGCTTTGATGGATGTCAGATCATATAGGGGGCCAATATAGACTCGGATCACTACCTCGTTGGCATGGCGCTCCGAGCTGGAATAACAACACCACCCAGAATCCCCTCTGACAATCAGGTGAGAGTTAACACTGAAGCTATCCACGATACAACTCCCCGCAACACCTATAACAAGGAAATGGATGCCGCAATAACGCAAGAAGCAACAAATGATTTTCAAAATAACCTGAAGAACGTTATTATAAATACGCCACAAACATACTTGTCCCCGGCCGCAAAAAGAGTCGGGATGGCTGGTTTGACGATGAATGTAAGCTAGCAACGAAACCGAAGAATGCTGCCTACGGAATAATGTTGAATTCTCAAAGGATGCGGGCATGCGCGGAGATTTATCACGAACTACGGCGAACAGAAAAGCGACTTCACCGATTAAAGAAGGAAGCCTGGGAAAATCAACAGGTCTGTGAACTCGAAAAGTAGAGGGAGCAACCGCACCAGGCGCTGAAGTTCTACTAACAAGTCAGCAGGATGAAGCCTTATACACTTCGATGCTCATCCTGCCGAGACAAAGAGGGAAATCTGATTTCCAACAGAATGGGCATATTTCAGCGATGGGCTGAGAACTTTGATGAACTACTGAACAACCAATTCATCGGCTTAAAAATGATAAGTCGCCAGGAGCCGATGGAATTTCAGCCGAATTGGTTGAATATGAAGGTGACTAATCACACCAAGAGGTTCATCAATTTATGCTCAAGGTGTGGGATAGCGAATCAATGCCTGGCGACTGGCAACGAGGCATTATCTATCCCATACATAAAAATGGATATCACGCAGTGCAGCAATTATAGAGGTATCACGTTGCTAAGTACCATATATAAGATATTCTCCATGTTGCTAGACTGGATAGCCCCATATGACCAGAACATACCAAAGAGGTTTCACTGCAGGCAAACCACCAACAGATCAGATTTTATCTCTGCAGCAAGCGATGACAAAACTGTTGGAATATGTACATCAGTTGCAATATCTTTTCATTGACTTTAAAGCCGCCTATGATAACGTAGCCAGGGTAAAACTGTACAAGGCCATGGGAGAATTCGATCTCCCGATGAAATTGATAAGACTGACTAGGCTGACCCTGACCAATGTGCGAGGCCAGATTCGACATCAACAACGGTCTACGACAAAGGGATGCCCTATCATGCGTCCTCTTTAATCTGACTCTGGAGGAAGTGATCGGTGAAGCTGGGGTAAATGCAAGGGGAATACGATCCTCTTTAAGACAACGCAACTACTGGCCTATGCTAACGATATCGACATCATGGGAAGAACGACCCGAGATGTACAAACTGGCTTCAACCAAATCGAAAAGGCGGTGATTGGCACGAAATCTTGGGCTGCACATTAATGAAAGCAAAACAAAATATATGGTGGCAACGTCAACACCAAAAATGAATCAATCAACAACATCAAACTTCAATGGTCAAACGTGAAGAATAAAGATAGGAGACTACAGCTTTGCAACCCTTGATAATTTCTCTTACCTAGGGTCGAATATCACAACCGATAACAGCTATAACGATGAAGTCTGCATGCGTTTGTTCGCAGCCAAATGTCTCACCATAGGGTCCAAGCTATTACTGTACAAGACTATAATCTTGCCAGTCCTCATGTATTTCTCGGAGACTTGCAAGAAAAATTGCAAACTCTTGGCCGCGTGCAAGAGAAGAATCCTCCGAAGAATTTTTAGCCCCCTACATAAGGATGGACGATACCATAGCCTACATAACGACGAAATCTGTGAGTGATGCCATGACCGTCAGGTTGTGGGTAAAATCCGGTTCAATAAGTTACGGTGGGCGGGTCACTTAATCGATATGCGTGAGAATGATCCAGCCCGGAAAGTCTATAAGGGCAATATCTATGGTAAAAAAAGAAGACAAGACAGACCCTACCTGAGATGGAACGATGGCGTAGGTCAAGACGCCAGACAGCTTTTAGGGATATCGAATTGGTGGACCTCGGCGCAAAACCGGGATGCCTGGAGTTCCTTATTAAGGTAGGCCTAGACCGGGTACCGGTTGTTGCGCCGTTGATGATGATTATTTCGCCATCTGAAGGGAAAAGTGAAATCTAGGTCTCAAATCTATTCAAAAACATTAAGTAATACTATAGGACGCAAAGGTTAGTTTGGATGACCGCGGCCTCGGGTTTGAATTCCGCTAATGTCATGGATATTTCTATTTACTTTTGTGCTGTCATGCACCCTGCTTATCATATATAAACAAGTCGGGAAACCGGAAGTTGGACGCTTTAGGTATGAAATGTTTCTTTTCTTTTATAAAGACATTTGAGTGTTGTCCCATTAGTACGCAGCACGTAATATATGCATATATTATATGAGAATATCCCCTTGAATTTACAAAGAAGCGATAACTTTGACCTATTATAAATTTGTTGGTAAAAATGCAATTTCCACCAAACTCGGTAGGATAGCCTACGTTGGTGCAAAATTTCGTGGATGGTTTCTGAGAATGGGTCCGTTAAAGAAAGACCAATCTCCCCCCCACTCGCCACCTTTCCAACAAATGTCAAAGCTAAGAGTGGCTTCGGAAAGTACTAACCGAAACTTTTCATTTGATACCCCACATGACTATATTTGGTGGAAACAAAATTTACTCCTCCTTTCGGAGTAGAATTATGTATCTCACTACATGCGTGAGCGTTCACAGCTCCCGCCTCTTTATTAAATTTGGTATCAATCGCTACAACCGTCTCCGAGAAAATTGCAATTTTAATAAGCTTTCGTTTTACATAAAACCTTAAAAACTATAATAGTAATCAGGATCTTTCATTTGACACCCAGTAAGGTATAGCCTTATATATATATAGAGGTATAGGTATAGAGGTATGGGAGAAAAAATGTTTACTTCAGCTTGGATCATATAACGACCCCTTTCATGTTTGAGATGAGATGCTCGTTGAAATTTATGCCGAAAGTAGTGTTTCCGAAAAAAATGTGTGTGGACATAAAGACGCGCAGTCGAACAGACTGTAGATCGAATTTCCAAAGGGTCCATTTTATACAAAGTATATCAACTAAAAGGTAACAGTCCTAGCGCCGATTTTGGACTTACTCGCCAGCGCAGAATCATTTCTCCGTTACGGCAGGCAGCATAATGTCTTGTGTATGACGTACCACTTGTCCTTTGTTGGAACATTACTAAAAGCCCGGCACTTTGTCTTTTGAATGTAGAACTAAACTTCTCAATCAACCTGGCTTTTCGTGAATTCAGATTTTGTCATTTTAGTGTTTTTCGTCATACAAACGAAACTTTTATTACTTTGTTTAGTTAGCAAAATTCGAACAAATTATAATTTTAAGCTTTTTCCGAAAAGTGTTTGTAAATTTTGCATGTTCTATAGATTTTGAGTAGTTTTCAATCTTTCTGCAAACCTATTGCTTGTAACATGTCGAATCCCTTGGAAAATATGATGAAAAAACGGGGCGAATATATCGAACAAGTCAAGAAACTACATAATCTGAGAACACAAGAAAATAAAGCTTTATATGGTGAAACCTCGAAAAAAACTAAACAATTTTTGCAAGATACAAAGGTAAAATTAAGATTGTTTTACTACCTAAACATATTTTTCCAAACTTTGGAAGTCACTTTAGACGACATATTTCATCGGTAAGCACATTTCCCAATGATTAGCAAGGTTTACCCAAACCAATGCAGTCCGTAAGGCACTTCTCCAATCCTATTCTGGTTAAAGATTCCCTGATAGGGACTAACATTGTTGAGTTCCCCGTCTATATCCCAGAATGCAGTTAGGGGTTCTTGCTTGTAATTAAGCAACCGATCAACCTTGCTAATTATTTCGTGAAGAGCGACGGTATACCTCATTCTTCCTTTTTCTGGTGTATGATTGACATAAGGTAGTCTGGGCTCGAAGATTTATATGTGGAGAGACTGTGTTATTATCCTCGGTAATTACCGATTTGATAACCTCATACCCAGCAAAGCTCTAATGCTTATTTATCAACAACAGCGCAACAACCGGTATCCGGTCTAAGCCGCCTTAATAAGGAACTCCAGAATTGACCCGTCCACTGCAACTTGTTGAGCCGGATTTTATCCAAAACTTGACTGTCGTAGTATCGCTTATAGATTTCGTCGTTGTGTAGACTACGGAATTGTCCATTCTCATGTAGGGGGACAAAAATTCTTCGGAGGATTCTTCTTTCGAACGCGGTCAAAAATTAGCAATTTTTTTGCTAAGAACCTAGGTTTCAGAGAAATACATAAGGACTGGCAAGATCATAGTTTTGTATAGTAATTGCTATGGTGAGACGTGTCGAACGGAACAGTTTTTTTAATCTGAAATAGGCTCTTTTGGATATCATCGTCTTAGCTGTTATCGCTTGTGATTATAGGAGATAGTAGAAATTTTCAACGCTTTCAAAGTTGTAGTCTCCTATCTTTATTCTTCTCGTTTGACCAGTGCAATTCGATGTTGTCCGTTCTTTAGTTTTTGGCGCTTCCATTGTCACCATGTACTTCGTCTTGCCTTCATTAACGTTCAGCCCAAGATCTTGCGACAACCACCGCCTGCTCGATCTGGATAATGGTAGACTGTGCATACCGGGTTGTTCTGCCCATAATATCGATATCGTCATCGCATTTACGTCTGCATCACGAATCACTTTCTCTAGGGCCAGGTTGAAAGGGCATCCCCTTGTCTTAGACCGCTGTTGATGTTGAATGATCTCGAGAGTGATACTGCTGTTTTTTTCTGGCCTTGCTCATTGGTCAGAGTCAGCCTAGTCAGTCTTATTTATTTCGTCGAGATACCGAATTCTCTCATGGGCGTGAACAGTTTTACCCTGCCTATGCTATCATAGGCGGCCTTAAACTCGATGAAAACATGGTGCATGTGATGTCCATATTCCAACAGTTTTTCCATCGCTTACCGCAGAGAGAAAATCTGATCTGCTGCTGATTTGGCCTCTTTGGTATGGATCAATAATGTTCGGGGCGTATGGGGTTATCCGGCCTAGCAAGATAGCGAAGAATATCTTATAAATGGTATTCAGCAACGTGATACCTTCATAACTGCTGCACTGGGTGATATCCCCCTTTTTATGTATAGGATAGATAATGTCTCGTTGCCAGTCGTCAGGCATTATTCGTTTTCCTATACCTTGGACATTAGTAATTCTCCTTGCTGGCGGGAAAGTAGGTTTGAACTAGCAGCTTCAGCGTCTCACAAGAAAATTGCGTCCAAGAGTCTTCCGACCTTTTGAGAAAGAATGAGATTCAATGATCTTTGGGTCTGAGCATTGATTGGCGTACTGCCCCTGTTACACACACAGGTTTATGTTAATACTTAGGTCCAACAGAAATCCATCCCTTTCATGTCAGCGACTTCTTCGTCGGTGAAAGAGGACTTAGGATCCCTAAATCCTTGAAAAAAGTAGCGCTTTTGTAGGGGATTGGCAGTCCCTGTCAGACTGTCTATCTACATCTCTCCGCGGAGCGGAATGCTTTCACTCTTGCGTTTCTGACACTGCAGAGTGCATTTAATAGTTATCATTTTCTAGTCCCTCCAGGCAGTCTCTATTTATGCGGAGTAAGAAAAATTGGCGGTTTATCTGGTAAAGAAACCGGAGGTAAACGGCCAACTTAGCTAGTCTGTCCTAGGATAGCCTGCGGTTTTGAAGACGCAATGAACCATATCCGAGAAATCCGTCGCCTGGAAATCTTATCGTATCGCATCGCTGATTTTATTTATATGGTTCTCGCATGCTATGACACGGCGCCCACGTAGCACTTTGGAGGAATCAAAACAGAGGATAGTCCGACAGCTGCTGTATCCTGGTTGGATGCCAACAGTGATTAAATTGGATTCAATGTCTTAATCTCACGATTAATCTGGGTAAAATGTTCATTCTAGCAAGGTATTCAAAATTCGCATGTTAGACACCAAGCTCCAACCTAGTCTGGCAGCTTTCTACGTGCGCTGACTCTTAGAGGCCTATTAGCATCTTTTCCAATACAAAAAAATGGTCCTCGTCGTTTTGCTTCGGTTCATCGGCCGTCAGATCTACTTTCCTGTAACACATGACAAACAGGGAAATAAATCCTCATCAGTTGTGTGAACCTACTTCCATCCCGGCTAAGACAGTTGTTCTTTCTCGACCGAAATCTCGAAGCCAGTATTCAGTTCAAAACCAACCATCAAGCAGCGCGGGCTTGTACTTACAGTACAGTATACAGAGTACAGTATACACATATATAGTGTCACAAGAGGAGTGCTCACCAAACTTTCACCTTTTTAGCACATTTAACCCCAGAGTGCGTAGCTTATAGCGTAGGTAGTCTCGCTCAAATTGGATGAAGTAAACTTTGTGGGGTCCCTCGATACCGTAGTAGATTCCAAAAGGTCGTAATCGATGAGTCCGTCCTTAATCGAGGTACATACAGATTTATACGACATCACCAGCGTAATCCTGGCTCTCTATTCCACTGCGACCACGTCGACTTCATTAGTGTTGAAAGTATCCCTCCTGTGGACAATCTCGGGTTGTGTACATGACAATTTAAATTATACCTAATTTCATTTCAAAGTTTCTGTTTTTTAGGATTTTGTCCAAAAGGTTCGCCTTACCATAGTCCCTAGCGAAAGGGCCAGGCTTACTCTATAAGGCTCTGCTCGAAAAGATTCAGTTAGCATAATACCTTGGATTGGGGATATATTTTTCATTTTAGATCCTTAGCATCTTGTTAATGAAAGGGTTACCGTCGTGCAGGGTGTGATTGTCACTGTTCACTACTGGTCTTCATTTTCGAGAGGCTTGATTCCCGGAATGCTATCGTTTGACGTATCAGAATATGTAGATCCCGACTGCTTTCCAAATGAAAGTGAAATAATCTTTTCTATCAATGTGCTCACAAAGAGTAAAGCCGACTTTGACGGTCTCTCCGCGGAAGTCTTTATTGCATACTCACTAACTTCCACTCATTCGTAAATCCTGAAAATCTGATTGCTAATATTGGGTTGGGGAAAAAGAAATGTCGTATTTGTGATCGAAATTTGACACTTTATTTAACATACTTAGAATTACCCGATGTAAGTCAAATATGCACCGTTTTGTTCGCGAACTTGTTACCATTTAGTAGACAACTTCATTCCCCCTCCCCCCTTATAAAACCCCCTCCTTATTTGCAAAAAACTCAGACAGCCAATTATCGCAAGCCTCTTTTGAGGCAAAGTTAGTAGCACCAAGAGCGTTTTGCATGGTGTGGAAGAGATGGTAATCACTTGGTGGCAGGTTCCGACTACGATGGGTGCGATAGGACATCCCATCCGAGCTCCCGTAGCTTCTGGCGGGTCATCAAAGATGTGTGAGGCCGAACGTTGTCCTGGTGGAACACAACACCATTCCTTCAAACGGTCGAGTTGCTCACAGTAGAGGACCGAATTGAGGGTCTGGCTATAGTTGAGCAGCTCATGGTGGATGATTCCCTTCCAATCCCACCAAACACACAGCAAAACCTTCCTGGCCGTCAATCCGGGTTTGGCGATGGTTTGGGCTGGCTCGCCGCGCTTCGACCACGATCTTTTTCGTTTGAGGTTGTCGTACGTGATCCACTTTTCATCACCAGTCACCATCCGCTTCAAAAATGGGTCGAATTCGTTCCGTTTCAACAGTGCATCGCAAGCGTTGATGTGTGGCACCCAAACATCCAGCTAGTTTTGGCATCCAATCTTCTGCAAATGATTCCAAACGGTTTTATGGTCCATACCCAGTTCCTGGCCAATCGAGCGAATGCTCACATGCCAGTCTACTTGGATGATTTCGACGATTTTATCGTTTTGCCAGTACGGGGTATATCTTCGACATCCACTACACCAGAACGAAATCGATCGAACCAACGCAGTGCTGTGCGAATCGTTACAGTATCGGAACCGTAAACTTCACAATTTTTTTCAGCCGCCTTCGTTGCATTTTTACCTCTCAGCTAGCAAAAACCTAAAATATGACGAATTCCTTGCTTGGTGGACTCCATCTTTGACGCGCTATAACTTGAGACTGAAACGTACGAACACAACACTGTTAAAGAGATCTCCAAATCGCCGTACAGTATGACTCGATACGATAAGTACAACACAAGATATGTTTAAGTGTCGCCATCTATTGGCTAAATACGACATTTATTTTTCCCCAACCCAATATTTTGAAAAACGTGCCCGTTTCGAGTCCCGCATTTGGAGGTGGATTCGTGTGTTCCCCGGCTTCATGACGATAACACACATATCAAAGAGTACCCCGAAAGCTTGATCGACAAGCAGCGCTCTGAATCCTCCTGTGTCGAGCATATACAGTACGGTGTAATCAATGTTCCAACCTTTTGTCGATTTCCAGAAAGTCTTCGACAGCATCAATGCGAATTATATCTGGTATATTCTTCGCGGAAGAAATATTCCGGAAAAAAACTAATACTTATTATCAGTGCAGCAGATTGGAGGTAAAAAGAATTGGACTGAAGATAGTAAACTAGCTTTCCGTTTGGCAGGTCATTGCACACTTCTTGTTTGCTAGAATGGAAGTTGAAGAATTTGTATATGTTGAAAGCGAGATTGCCGCCGACGTTGATGTAGAATTGGATCTTTATTGAAGCGCTAACATCGGTCAATCCGCTTTGCCCATTTTATCTGCAACATGGAAATGCTGTTACCTTAACATCACGTTCAACTTGTGTCGCCCATGTTTTGCCTGCAATTGCGTCCCTGTTATGGCTGCAATTGTCACTGGAAAGTTCTAACCTTTCATGGACTTATGTCTGCCATCGCGATACTCTGGCCTGGGGCAATATTAATTTGTGGATTTATGGGTCAAATTTTTAATTGACGTGCTAATGAGAAGACGGAAGTACAGCTTATAGTCGCGTACTGAAGAAGAGCGGCAATTTCATCACAGACTGGTATTGACTATCCCACTATAGTCGTAGAATGTGTCTCCTCCAAGATACATCGCCCAGAATAATGGAGGAAAGTCCTGCAGTAGCTGGACCATGTTGCTCCATAAACGACAGGGATGTGGTTGACGCGCTATGCTCCACATGGGAGTTTATGACAATCTTAGTATATCGCACCGGACTTTTTGACCCAGTTTCGAAACCCTATTCATCATAAGTCTTTGTCCGCCATTGTGCTGTTCCGGTGCTTCAAAGCTTATCATTTGCACAGTATTAAGTGTGATGACAATGAAAATGAGGCAAGCTACCATTGAAAGTAGAGAGGAAAAGATAACAAAACGAAAGAGGACCACGTGGATTCTTTATACTCCTCATCAGTGAATAGGAGACATGTTTGAATTACAAGGCCTGTTCGAAAACAATTTTAGATGATCTATGCTTTTACAAATAATTTGTAGTTAGTCCAATCTTCTCGTGGGTTCGCTTGTCAATTTCGAACAAAAGGGCAGCATATTTTCACGGTGTTTTCCGATATTTTTTCTACCCCTACACTGCCGCAAGGAATAAATTAAATAGTAGGCATTAGAATGAATCGCAGCGGAATGTTATTAATATATAAATGAAATTAGTTGCAGCTCCATATCCAGAAGAAACAATTTCAAACAACTTTTTATTTTCTAGGCAATGAGACTTCGAATTCAAAATCAATTAGAAAACCTTGATGACAATGATAGTGGAAGTAAGTAGATTATTTCTATTGAAGATTTAGTTGGGATTACCCCAATTACACTTTTGCAGACATGCAAGTACTTACAACTTGTCTGGAAGATCGTATCAAGCAGTGCGACGAAACACTCAATAACTTAATGAAGCTGAAAGACCAAATATTGAGCAGATCAGCAGTGACACCGGATATGGTAGAAGCATTGAGATTTGAGCTCCTGCTCCCTGTTGAACATAACGAACCCAGTGGATCATGCTGCACGCAACGCAGGAATTCTTTCGGAATATTCGATTATCTTAGCAAGAATAATCCTTTGAATAAAGCTTTCACAACAGCTGCTAACGAGAGTCTCAGATCTTACAGGGCCAATGACTGTTATCAACCCTTAGCAAATCTAGCAGAAGCCCCAGACACTTCTGAAGATGAAACGAAACCCCGCGTGACTGGGTTTACGAAATATCCTCCAGAAAAACCTGAACCAACTAAAGACCAAGGAGATGATGACAAACCTGAAGTCGTCGGTTTTACAAAATTTTGTTCCAACGTCCACGAATTACATTCAATTTTGGAGCAATGCGGAAAAGGTCGAGAAGAATGCATAAAGAAAATCGGAGAATTTTGTAGTGGGAAACCAGCAGGGCCATCTAATCAGATGCAAGATCCTCCCTCGATGTCCAGAAACTGGGCTTACTCCCAATATAAACCAAACAACAACATAAATCCCCTCTGCTGTGGTCCAAGTAAACTTCGACCAATCTTCGATTCCAAAATTACGAAACTGGAGCAACAAATCGTTAAATATTGCTTCGAAATTAAAGAGAAGAATATACTTATCGAGCAATGCTGCCGCTCGAAAGAAGTCTTGCTTTGCCAAAAACACAATCTTCATAATATTCTACTGAAACTTTGTGAGAAAATCAAACAGCTCGAAAAGAAGCTACACCGCATCAAACTTGCAGTTTGCTGCCCAAACTTTCCCATGGAAGATTGCAGTGCGAAGATAACCTGCCGAGATGAGATACTGAATTTGCAGAAGCTCGAAGAGAAACTAGAAATTCTGTATAATGGTGCAAAACACAAGGAATGTCTTCTGGAAATATGCAAGACGTCCATTGCTACTCTAAAAGAGGATAAAACAGAATGGGAAAAGGATATCAAACAAATGGAGAAAATTCGAAATGAGCTTGAACAGCAGCTAAATAACATGAAGCTGAAGGTTTGTAGGAAACTCTCTATAACGAAGACGGATGACGAGCCAATGGAGAAAGAGGCTACCCATAGAAAATCAACCCGACACAGCCAGCCAGATCGTTTAAATAGAAGCACCATAGATGACTTTCCGAGAGTAGATGAGAACAGGCCGTCAAAATATTCCAAGCGGTCGAAACACTCTTCGTTGAACGTCATAAAGGGCTTAGAGTCTAGCCATCACGCGAACAGGTACATGAAAAGATGAAGCAACAGGAGGTATCGTCGACGGGACACTCACGATCCCGTGCCCTTTTTGGAAATTATTCGAATTTTTAGAGATGGTTGACCATTATTTTAACATCCCTTCTGCACAGGGATTTCAGTAATGTTGTTTCAAATTTGTAAGTTCTGACTTGAAATTCTAGTTCAATATATTATACAATAGATGTATGAAAAAATCTGGGTTCTACCATCATTGATGCCAACATAATACAGAAAGCATTACACCCAAAGGCAACTGCTATTTGCATTGCAGATGCAGCAGTTAGGCTAGAACAATAGAAACTGTATAATATGTAGATTTCTGAGATAAAAAAAGTGTCTTTTATTTGTAGTTTAGGGCTTGAATTGATATTAAGAAGTACGTAGTCGATATGGCCTTGCATTTTTACAGGATGAAAAGCGTCCTCAAACCGGATAATTCATTTTTAAGGTTTTGTTTGCAAAACAAAACCTTATTAAAATCGGTTCAATGTCTGTCACACAAACTTTTCAAAGAAACGGCTGTACCGATTGACACGAAATTTTGTGAGAAGGTGGGAAATGTGGACGCCCAGGCATGCAGTGAGTAATATCTTGGGGTATTAAACGAAAGGTCTCGATTAGTACTTTTCGAAGCCGGTATTAATTTTGAAATTTGTTAAAAAGGCGGGGAGTGGGAGGTGTAGAAAGTGATGATTTCTTTAACGGACCCACTCTCGGAATGTTGCAAGACTATCACACGGTATTCTTTACGGACGGATCAAAGATGGCCATCTTTGAGTCGGCACGGAGGTTTTCTCGAATACACACTGTGTATCCAAGTCGTATGGTCTCCCAGGTTTCGCCAGTGTATTCCAGGTAAAAGTACTGGCGATATTGAAAGTCTGTCGATGGCTGGAGCGTGATTCGAGCCCCGAGCGTAACATAGCCGTTCTGACCGACAGCCAAGCGGCCATCAAGACCTTGTACTCAACGACATCTTCCCGGCTGGTGGGGCAGTGCAAAAACGCGCTTAACCATCTGGGCGGCACGCTCAAGGTCACCCTCCTCTGGGTTCCCGGGCATAGGAACATTGAGGGGAATGAGCGGGATGACGGATTGGCCAGGCAAGGCTCTGCTCTTGGCAGTCCCTCGGCGAATACAGCCGGTGTTCCGCTGACGTCTGTCGGGGGCGGAGTCTACTCGCACTACCTAGCAGCCCCGGGCCTGAGATGGCGAAGGCTTACAAGCTGTGCCAAGTCAAGGAGAATTTGGCCCGCTTAATATATAGCCCGATCACGAGACCTCCTGTGCCAGACGCGTGCAAATGCATTCAAGATTACAGCGGTCTGCACGGGGCACTGTCCAATAGGGAACCATGCCGCTAGGCTCGGCATACCCTACAACTCGCATTACCGGAGCTGCGGAGAAGTAAGGGAAGCCCTTATGCACTTTCTCTGCGACTGCCCAGCTCTGGCTAGAGTCAGGCTGCGGACTCTGGGTAAACCATTCTTTGGGGACCTCAGATAGATTTCTAGCTGCAGGGTCATAGAGCTGGTTTCCTTCGTGAATGCTACGGGCTGGCTCTGAAGATCCGAATCGGCTCGACTCGGCCTCCCTGCTCCCATAACAACAGTCACGGTCTTAGGAGTTTGTGGCATCAAAACGGCACACCAAAGCGCTAATTGGGCTCCTCGGAGCGACCACTGATACCTACCTACCCCACTCACAAATTCACGAAATACCATCCATATTGATATCCGTTCAGATTATTATTTTATTTTTGGAAAAGTTGAATAAAACCCCCCTTAAGTTTATCCTAGAGTTATAAAAGTTGCTAGTAGTATAAAATATAATATGAAGCATATTAAATTCACTACAACTAAATATCAATATCACACTGGGTAGTCAGACGTGCTAAATGCATATATATATAACGGGCTACGTACAAATGGGATAGTTCTCCATTCAAATTTACCTACTCTTTTCCCACGTATTTCAACTTGGTATCTGGTGCTAAGTATTATCCCAAATGCCTCGACCTGCTTTCCACGAATGCTGGGCACTGTCCAAGAACTTGTATGGGGGTTTCGTTACACTCCGTACAAAACCTGCAGACAGTTTCCGCAGATATCCCTAGCTTTCCCATTTGACAGTTTATTGTTAGTGACCAGCGAGTGTTCCACTATAATCTGGAAGTTCTTCTTGATGAGGTATAAACAGAACTTTGTGTGCTTGGGTTCATATCCAGGGTTTGCACTCTCCCCGGCCAGCTGCCTTATTGCCTTCCAATCCAACATGGTCTGAAAGCCACAGTATCCCGATCTTATTATGCGAGCCGAGCGTGTTCAGTCTCCCAAGGCATTGCCACATCAAATCAGAGTTCATCTGGTTGGTCAGAATAACAATATCCTGCCCCCTATAATTCCTTTTGGGGTTGAAGGAATCACATCTATCTGTTGTATATATTTCCGCATGGAATATATTGGTGTGCTTATCCATTGATTTAAAGTGCGTTTTCTTTGCAGCAATGATGCTGACGATGATTTAAGCCGTATGTCACGGCCACGCCCTCCCAGTTTGCCCTGTTACTCCAACGTATTTCAAACCTCTGATCGAAATGAGATTTTGTTGTCATGTTATCCCCTGGTGTCAGTAATTCGGGGAGCTTCCTAGAAAGAATATCAATCTTTCTTCGATTTAATCAACTCCCCGCCTCAATGACGTTCCTAGACATTCTGAAGATCGCCCTCCTTGCCTGCATCTGTATGTGCAGATGGAGAGGAGCCAATACCAGGAGAACCTTCAGAGATGCCGTTGGGCATGTTCTCATTGCCCCACTGGTACACACGCTAGCGAGTCTTTGAAGTATGGAGTTCAGTCCTTTCTGCTAAGATTACCGCTACATAGCGCTTACTTTTGCCGTGTATATGCAGAGTAGTACCTTCGGGATGTTACCCCATCTTTTCATTGCTATGAACCTGTAAGTCATCAGAGCCCTCGTATCTTTTCGACAAGTGTTTCGTAAATGTGTATTTCAGAGTGATTTTTGGTCTAGTGTGACCTCGAAATATTTAACCTTTGTTTCTCGTTTCACTTTCTTGTCATATAACCTAATGGCTCTTAGGTGAACAAGCTTATGTTTCCTAGTGAATAGTGCTATAGTGGTTTTGACTGGATTGATATGCAGCCCCGCCTTCCTGCAGCAGATAACAGTAACTCTTATTTCACGTTGTATTCTATCGTATAGGGTATCCTCATATTTGTCCCGGCAGATTAAAACAGTGTCGTTAGTGTAACCGTGGACTTGTACTTCAATATCTGTTTGCTCTCCAAGGAGTTCATCCGCTACCATACTACACATAAACGGTGATACTACGACGCCCTGTGGGCAACCTTGAGTAGTATTCATGACAACAAATTTCTATTTGTCTAGTTTCTAGTGTGCTTCCTATGCGGAAGGCCAGAGTATTTCATACTACTTTGCGGATCAAGGCATCTTGTATCTCTCTGTCGAACATCCCTGTCATGTCCAAAAACGAACAGAGTGCTATTTCTTTTGCTTCTATGGCATCTCGTACTACATTCATCAGCTGATATAGGGCAGCTTTGGTTGAACGTCCCTCCCGGTAAACATGTTAACACTGATGTAATGGATTACGCATTAGAACGTTAGTTCTAGTATAGTTGTCTATGATCTTCTCCATCTTTTGAGTGTGAATGATGTTAAGCAAATTAGTCGGAATATTTTATGGTGAAAAGTATTCTTTTTTTAGTCGCTTTCAGAATAAAGACTACTTTTACCCACATCCATGTCCTTGGTGTATATCTCAAGGCTATGCTGTTCCTTCCCACGTTAAGAAGAGAATCTAAGATGATTTCTAAGCCTCTCAGGAGTAGTGCTGGCAAAATGCTATCTACCCCGGGTTATTTCAGTGGTATAACGCTTCCCACTACCCACCTCGCCCTAGCTTCCGACCATGCCTCTTCTGCTAGGGGGACTGGAACCCTTTCATCCCCTGTTGCTCGGTATTGGTGTGTCAGACAGAATGTTATCGCCGTTGGGTAGGACTCCGGGAAGGAGTTCTAAGAAGCAAGTATACTCTGTTCTCCTTATTCTCGGTAAATGCCTCAGCTTCTTTCTTCTTTGGCTATAGCTTTATATAGTCTGGTTGTTTCTGTGGTTTGTTCGATCCCTCCACAGAATTCCCTGAAGCTGTTCCGTTTTGCTCCCCTGATCGCGTTGCTCTACGCAGTCAATACATTTTTGTACCTAGTCCAGTCTCCGGTCTAATTTGCCCGGTTGGAGAAGTTTCGGATTTCAGCTCTCATTTCGGTTTTCGTTCCGGTTCCACCAGGGTACATACCATGACAACTTAACTTTCTCGGCTGGGCAGCTCAGCTTCCACCGCTATTCCTAGTTCCAGTTCGCCCCTGATATCACCGCCCCTTTGATGGTGAGCCATTTTGTTGTTTTTTAGGTATGTTGTATAGGAGCCCAAATCTTGGGATTTCTTATTCTGTGATCCGACTCCAATTCTTGACTAGCCCGCTCATTAGAGTTATGTCTATTACCTCTTGTCTGGTGCTGTAATCTTCCGTACGTAATATATTTGCGATTTAGTGTAAGATTAAATTCAAGTGTCACTGCTTCTCCATACCACGTGTGGGGTTTGACATTGTACCCGAGGGAGATGTAGTGACGCCCTTCTCTTACAGAATTTTACCGTCTAGCCACTAACTCCACTGGGATCCGGATGTCATCTCCTGTGAATTAGGCTGATGCTACGACTGCCTCTTGCGCTCTCCCTCCGGCTTTCGGTGAGATTTAGAGAGCCAGAAGGTCTTAAGTCAGGAATTCTGAAGGACGTATATATTTTAAATGACGTTTAAGAATGATGCAAACCCTAATTACCTACATAATTAGTACTTTCAGCACAACTTACTGATTATCTGTGACTCGTATTTTTCTCGGAGACGGTTATAGCGATTTACACAAAATTTGGTGCAAAGGTGGGAACTCTGAACGTTGTAATTTTTTTTTCACTAAATTAAGGTCTCAGTCAGTACTTTCGGGAGCCATTCTTAGTTTTGACATTTAATTGAAAATCGGGGAGTGCGGGGGTCAAAGGTGAACAATTCTTTAACGGATCCATTCTCAGAAATTGCTCAACCGAAATATAATCAAGAGGCTGCCACTATATGACGCCTAGGATCCGAAATACCCTCCATCCCGATATGGACTGGCTGTTCAAATAAAGTTAATAATAGTATATTACCATAATCGTTAATAGTTGGCTGCAAAACTGCATCCTAGAATCACGAAATTGATACAAATTGCAGAAATATAGGGTACAATATAGACCACAATGCAGCCAAGTTTGGTGGAAATCACAATATTACTAACAAAGTTATAATCGGTCAAAATTGTCGCTCCTTTGGGAATTCAATACTTAGAATGTCAATATCACCCGAAAGTGGATGTTCTCACATAATATCGTCTAAGCAAATCCTAAATAAGCTGGAGTAAAACTAGGTTCAAGTTGGAAAGTAAATGAATGAGTAGAGGTTTACACAAACACCATATATGTCAACATGCGTTACCTGAAGGCATAAGTATGCCTATTAATTATCAATGTCACATTTCTAGTTTCAGGAGATATCCTTTTTAAAGTAAAGGTTAAAATTCTCGTTATTGTTATATTTGTTATTTGCGTGACATTTTAACGTTTAAAACTTTGTAATGCGTTAATTCGTCGAATAAGCAACTTGCTTTTCATATATTCTAAGAAAATCCTTTAATTGCTCTCGAATTTTTAGAAGTTTTTTTAGAAAAGAGCAATGTCAGTTGTAAGTCGAATGGAATCTTGTTTCGAAAACGTTACGAAATCATACCTCAGTTGTTGTGATCCGAGAGCCTGGAGCTTATATGGGGAATCCCGGACAAAATATTTATTCGACCAAATTAAAAATCAAAAAACAAAATTCTCACGCGCGCGTGGAGGGAGTACTCAGGGAACACGTGAAAGTGTGGAGGAGCCTGTTATCCGTCTCAGGAGTAATGTAAGTAAAATTTCTTTCGTTTTCATTTCATTTTTCCACAATTTCAACCTCTATGGGCTTTGTATCCACTTCCGAACAATTGTTTTAGGGAATAGGATTGCTGACCCAGTTTGATCTTTATTCCGGCGGAGCGATAGCTAACACACTTAGTATATATAGACTTCACTTGTGAAAACAACCTAGCTTAAGAAGGATTTCCTATGTGACACTCTATATTTTAACCTTATATAAAAATTGTTTTCTTTTGCAATGGGGCTTTGATATCACAACCATCCTCTGCCTCTTCCACCGGGTGGGAAACATTCCTTTCTTCATGCATGATTCAAATGTAGTATCACTCCGGAGATCAAGAAGACGCACTGATGGACCGTTAGCTGAGGTCCACTTTCCTGGTTTCGCGGGTACAACAGTCACAGGCACGTGACTTGTGGTGATTTCTGCCCACGAATCTGGTTAATTCCAATCTTCCAATCTTTCCTACTAGTGTGGAACCGCCGTAGCGATAATGTAGAGTTGCATGGCTCAGTCACGTGCTGACGTAACTCTTTTTTCAATGTGGTTCCCTTCGGGCGGTGACCCCTTTTGAAACTGCCAGGAATAAGTCTGTTGTCACCGTAGATGTAGTATTTATTCACCCTCCAAAATATCCTCCTCATCAACGAGATGCTGAGATAATCTAGATAGATGACCGAATCTAACCGCCTGCCTCCGAGGAATGTGTTTAGCCATTGATTTCACTGAGAAGCTAACAATAGCGATCATATACCCCCATATGCTTTTCGCCCTCTTTTTTTCCACTGCCTTCAATGCCACTAATGTTAATTTATTCTCTTAGTGCAATATAGATACCTTCCCGTGACGTAAATTCGTCTAGACGCTTACTCTCGATCACGACTTATTTATACTTAACTATTATCTCTTGCAGCATTCGATGCCTCTGCAGCCAAATTTCCCACTACCGAAGCGCTACCTAACCTATTTCCTTATTCCCAAAAGCCGCCAGCATTGGGTAGCACTGTAAAAATATTTCCTTGCTTCCCTCCTATATATGGTTTGATTTCTGGGTATCTTTCTCCCAGCCAAGTTCAACCTAAGGGCGGTTTGTTTCTACATAGCCGGCCTGGGCATGCGCATGTTTATGCACGCCCATCTCCTGTTGCATACATGTGCATGGTTTAGTTGATAGTTGATAACACATGGTTGCATAAATCCATTTGTCAGTTCTTGCCAGCATGCTCCAACTACCCCCGCACTTCTCCGAGAAGCCTCCACTCTTTCTCTACTGTTCTGCGCTACGTAGTTCTAAGGTGATCTACTCGCACGAGGTTTTCACTTGTTTAACATGTGTTCACTTCCGCTTTTTCATTAACATGTCTGTCTGCCCGTCTGTCAAGGTGGAGTCAGCTCAGCCTTTAGCCTGGTCATCTTTCATCTTTACGCAGTGTACGTACCCGCGCTTTCTCATCTTCTCTGCCTTTCACAGTTTGCTCTAGATAGATTCGACCATGGAGTTGGTTGCATCACAGTCTTCCTGATTTTCTGGTACCTGGCCCTCTCGCAGAATCTCCCTTTGTTTCTTCCTTTCTTCCACAAATCGTGGACAGTGGATAAATACATGGTCTGGGCCCTCTGGGGCTCCATTCATTGTGGTTTAGACAATCGGGTTAGGTATCCAGTTTAAACCTGTACAGGTACTGGCAACCAATCCTTGATGGCAGGGATAAGCCTGTGTATCCACGGACTCTTTCTCGAGCGGTCCCAATACTCTTGCCATCTACCTAGAGATTTCCTGCTTTCGGTGTTCTTCGTATGCGATAAAGGAGAGATAGACTTCGCATTGTATATATTCGTCATCTCATCTGCCAAGATGTCAATGGGCTTCATTCTCAATATGAAGGATGATGTACCATCTGAGACAGTCCTGAATGCAGAGCATAGCCTTAAGGTCGGTTCTTCTGTAGATTGCACCCAGTTTGCTAGCGTCAAGTGTGGCCTGCAATGCTTTTCCTCCTCCTCCGTTTTGTCCTCCGCAGGCCAGAACTCTCTAGCCAACCCTTAGCAGCACCGATCGCTTCGCATGAGTATAACTCAGAATCTTCAAAATCCTACGCGACTACAACCAGCCCTATATCGTCGGTGTAGTTCACCCTCGTGGCTTCCGCGGAACCGGAAGATTAAGAACATCTTTTGGCATGATGCTCCACAGCAGTGGGCTCAGTACAGAACTCTGTTTGACACTTGCAGAGGCAACGTACACCTGTGGTCCGTCATCGGTGTTATACCAGAGCCTCCGTTCTTGCAAATAACTGCTGACAATAGCTGCGAGATCGTCAGGAGTACCAATCTTTGCCAGAAATTCCCTTATTGGGTTTCAATTGCCCGAATGAAATGAATTTCTTACGGCGAGGGCAGTTCGTCGCTAGTGACTGACGGCGTTTCTGTCACATCCAGAGGTTGTTGGTCGCTCCTTTTGGGGGAATAATCCCTGGATGATTTTTAACAAGAGGGCAGGGAACGTGATCTTCTGAGTTGACCCGTCTCTGAATCACTCCATCACGATTCAATACGTGCTGCCCCAGGTGTTTACGTCCGTTTCCGAGTAGAATTCTTTAAAGCATTCCTTCCTACTCCATTGGATGCCGAGCTTGAGAGTTTTGCGGACTTTCTTATAGGCCTACTCTGTTTGGCCTTGGTCGATTCGACCTACTGCGCTCTGAGCCGCTCCTCTGGCTCACTGATAGATTGATCGAAGGCTGACCAGTTCAGTATTCCACCAGTAGTTTTCTTTTCTACTGAAAAGTGAGCACCTCTTAGGCATGACGCGTCCATGCTTTGGCGATGCATTGGACCACATGGACAGCTCTTTCTATAAAGGCGCCTCCTTTATTAGGTTGGTCTAGCCACACTTCTATGAAGGTCTGCTAATCCAAAACTTTTACAGACTAACCTAACATGTTTTTCGGTTTCGGGCATGATGGTTCTCTGCCATCTCTGCCAGTAAGAGCTTTGACCCTATGGTGAGACGTTTCGAGCGGAACAGTTTTTATAAGCTGAAATAGGCTCTGTTGGCTTACAACAACCGTGCGCGGATTTCATCATCGTAGCTGCTATCGGTTGTGATTTTCAACCCTAGATAGGAGAAATTGTCAACGGTCTCAAAGTTGTATTCTCTTATCCTTATTCTTCCTGTTTGACCAGTGCGGTTTGATGTTGTTGTTTGGTTCATCTTCGGTGCTGACGTTGCCACCATATATTTTGTCTTGCCTTAGTGGCGCGGCTTTATCTCGTGTCTTCGAGGTTAACATCCCCGCCTCACTCGATTTCTCGGCTATTGCCAAGGCGCAGGAGGATGACGCAGCACTTTAGATCAGTCTCAAATCCAACCCCAAATACAAATTTCGGGAGTTGCCCATCGTCGGCTCAAACCTCTCTCTCTGCTGCGAAGACTCGGAAAAGGGACCTCGGCCATACATTCCGGCCACCTTTCGCAAGGAAGTGTTCCACGCAGTTCACGACTTAGCGCATCCAGACATCAGGGCAACAAATCGGCTAGTCACCGAGAAATACTTCTGGCCCTCTATGAATAAGGACGTCAATTCCTGGGCCAGAGAGTGCATCGCATGCCAGCGGCATTCGAAATTTATTTCGAATGTCGCGAATACCAGCGGACAGATGACGCCACCGGCGCTCCACTCAGTTCAGACATCGCTACAAGAGTGAGGAACAGAGTAGGTGGCGAGAAACGTCAGATAAAAAAGAATACTAAGAAAAAAGAGTTAAAAAGATAGTTGGCAGTCATTGTGAAAAGAACGAGTTTTGTGCAGAAAGAAAATAGTTACGGACGGAAATCAGTATAATTTCTAATATCCCTGAATTATAATGGGAGTACTTTTTTGAAATTGTGTATTGAACGTTGTTAAATACAAGCTCCTAAACCTTCATTGGTGTGCAGCCCAAGATCTCGCGCCAATCACCACCTGCTCGATCTGGGTGAAGGCAGTTTGTACGTCTCGGGTGGTTCTTCCCATGATCGTACCTCCTGTGTTTACCTCAGCGTCACGAATCACTTTCTCGAGGGCCAGGTTAAAGAGGACGGATGATGGGGCATCCCATTGTCGTAGACCGTTGTTGACGTCGAATGGTCTTGAGAGTGATCCTGCTGCTTTTATCTGGCCTCGCACATTGGTCAGGGTCAGCCTAGTCAGTCTTATCAATTTCGTCGGGATACCGTGTACAGTTTTACCCTGGCTATGCTATCACAGGCGGCTTTAAAGTCGATGAACAGATGGTGCAACTGTTGTCCATATTCCAACAGTTTTTCCATCGCTTGCCGCACAGAGAAAATCTGATCTGTTGCTGATTTGCCTGGAGTGAAGCCTCTTTGGTATGGGCCAATGATGTTCTGGGTGTATGCGGCTATCCGGCCTAGCAAGAAAGCGGCGAATATCTTATAGATGGTACTCAGCAACGTGATACCTATATAATTACTGCACTGTGTGGTATCTCCCTTTTTATATCATATATGAGACAGATAATGCCTCGTTACCAATCGTCAGGCATTGATTCGCTGTCCCATACCTTGACCATCAGTTGATGAACCACTTGGTGTAATTGGTCGCCTCCATATTCAACCTATTCGGTTGTAATTCCATCGGCTCCTGGCGACTTATGATTTGTTAGCCGATGAATTGCACGGACTGTTTCTCTTATACTTGGTGGTGGCAGTATTTGTCCGTCGTCTTCATGTACTTATGTTAAATAGAGCACCATCCCCAATGCACGGCAATCCATGATGTATGATAGCCTCCACAACGCTCCTGAATAACGACTACACCGAAACACATTGCAGCCCCTGTCTATAAAACAAGAGAACTCGAGTCATTCAATAATAAAGTGTTCCCTTTAAAACTCCTATTAAAGTGTTACTTTTAAAAGGGTGTGTCCGGAGGTTAGAGCTCAAGGCTGCGGTACGGAAGGTCGCGGTTCAAATCTTACTGGTGGCAGTGGGATTTGTATCGTACAGTCCAATTCCAATTCTAAAATGTGTGACTCTCGCTCTTTGACTTCTTTTGTTCTGCATACTTTCTATATTGTTCGCGGTTCTGAATATTTCAATACTATTCTTTTTAATTGGTAATGTAATATCACTTTCATAAATTTTAGTCTAGAGAGAAAACTGAATACCGGATTGGAGAAAAGGCGAAGGTATGAAAATCTATAAATTGCGGTTCTGAACAAATAAAATGAATAAATTTCAGATGGTTGATAAAAATACTAAGGATAAAGCGAATTTGGAAAACATAAAAGTTGTTTAAGGAATTTGAAATTTGTTTTTTGTACCTTTATCTATTTTCATCTTTTTTCAGAAAATCCAGAATCGTTTACAATCCGAAGGAAAGGATATAGTAAGTCATTACTTCTTCGTAAAGATATTATCGTGGAAAGTTTAGCTTGTCATCATGTATACATAATTTTTAAGGTCCGTTTTCCGAAAACGGCTTTTGAAAGTAAAAACTGTAATTTTTCTTTCAGCGACCAGCCTTAGCACATGTATATTTGCCAGGTGGCGAAAGCCACGCTTTCTTAAGAGGCAGTACGAGCAAAATATACGCGACAATTATTAGAATGGAGGAAACTCTAGAAAAGTTAATCAACATCATGATTACCGTAGCGAAAGCGTACATAAATACCGGAAGGAGTTTGAAATATACCCTTGAATCCTTGGAGCACCGGCGAGAAGCTTTGCAAAAGAAATTAGCAGACACCACCTTTCGACGATCTCACGAAAAAGTTAATAACACTTTCCTGTACCTAAACTACGGCATTAATGATGTCAGGAGGAGACTGGGACAACTTCTAAATTTGATGGATTCGACGGAGATGAGAAAAGCTACTGAACAATTATTTGACTTAATAGAGTATTACCTTCAGGTTCAAAAGCAATATGCAAGGCAACTTGCTAGCTTGGATAAAACCGGAAACTGGTTGCATGACCAGAGGGACAGTTTAGAGGAAGAGGTTTTATTAACTACTACCATCAACCCTCCCGTTTGTAAGAGTCAAGAGGAACCTGGGATCCCAACCTCTCTAGGAAACTTTCTGCCTCAGTATGGCTACAGACCAGTTGACTCGTTTGGTATTTCTGATGGTGCAGATAAACAAGAGTGGCAGGATAGGATAACGCATCCAATGCACAGAATGGTATACGATGACGAGGTAATTTGGCTCTTAGGTGTGCTCCTTTTATAAGGACCTTATCCCGCTTTTAACTCAATCCAATGCAGAGCTATATATGATAACATAAACTTTTAAATTTTTCGTTAGAGATTTTTTTTGGGGAGATACTATATAGAAAATCAATTAAAAATGAATAAAAAAATATATGGCACAAACTGTCACATGCAGGGTCTTAAAAATGTGGCCAATGGAGTAGTGTCACCACGTCTGTGAATAGGTGAATGTGACGCTCCGTTCTTTCGAGAACCTTTCCATAAGGTTAAAAATATATCCTTGAAGTTGGTTTAGTTTTGCTCACCACTCACTGAAAAAAACCGGGTATTCCTAGGATTTACGAATGTGCTAAAGTTGCAGGTGCTGTGAACAATTTCATAGGACCTCTCTTGTTGTGCACATCCGGAAGACAACTTTTAAATGTTCTATTGGTCGGGATGTGGTCAATCTTATTGTTTGTACGTTGCTGCTCAGTTGAAATCCAACTAGCTTGATGGCAGGTTGTGTGCTGGATCAGTACACTACCGTTGAAAGGGTGTTGGACGGTCCGGAAGGACCGCCAGGAAGATTCAATCACATGTCCGAAGAACGTCTGTCAGAGTCTATCCACATATCCATGTGATATCTACATTACCCACCAAGTTGCAGTAATGCTTTTAGTCCCTACTGAACTGCATTCATTCATTCATAGAAACCTCAAACATTTTTTATTCTGGACCGGAAGCTTGCAAACAGTATCAGCATAAAAGGAGGATCAACCAGTCTGAATCGGTAGAAATACTTCTTGTTACTAACTACTTGCTGGTAGTTACTTGCACCGTTGTCGCGGAATCCACATTACAGTGTGGATACTACGACCCCTCTGCGAGTCATCCCATCGTTGCTCCCAATTTGCCGCCCTTCGGTATTCTATGTCCTTTTTAAGTAGATTCATTCTCCTTTTCTCGTATAGATGACTCTCCTATATTAGATATCATCCGTGGTGATGATACATTGGTATTTGTTATTTTCTAACAGACATAGTCTAGATGCACTTTGAGAGGGATCTTCGCGTCAGTCATCACCACCAGGTCATTGATTTTCCGACAAAGCTTCGCAAGTTCTTCTGCAGCTGCGATAACTGCGCTCCCCCTCATTTTCTTTAGAACAACCCTGTACCCTGTTCCTCAGGGATTGTTCTACTTTTGCACAAAGGTTCTTCAAGCATTCCCGCATACTAGCGCTTACTTCGAAAGAAACGTATATTTTCTGTTTCCCGCCGTTCTTCTTCTAGATCTTTAGACAATTGCTTTTGCTGAAAAATATATATATTCGGCGATTTCCTCTTTCCACCGATAGTTTGACTGCCTATTGGCGAAGAGTCGCTGCTTCGGTATAGTTCTCGTTGTGTGTCTCATCAGTTATTCTACCTTTTCTGAAGCCGCACTACAGGGATTGGGGCCTCTCTATGAATGCATCCCCTTTAAACCTTTTCACGGACCGGCTCTGACTTCGAACTACCTATCCCAGGAATGCACATCTCCCTGCGATGAGTATAGTGTTCACTGATTACTGAGATCAATCTCTCTGCTATAGCGGTAACATATGCTAACATCTGCTAACATATGTCGAACCGACTACTGGACCTGAGCCTATTCCTCGAAAAGTGGATACATCTCAAGTGTTTTCAAGCAATAAGCCCTGCGAAAACTTCGAGCAAAATACGTTCCTTAAAGTTAGTAGTTAGACTCCGCAGTCGCACAGTATGATTTCGGAGTTTCGACTTCTTGCATTCGAAACTAGCTTACACAGCATTTCCTCTTATTATACCATCTTTGTAATGTTTGAGATTAATTTGTATCAAGTTCACTTCTTCATTGCGTTCAAGGCTTTCTTAAATACTTGAATCTGTTACTGCCTACGATATGCCCATAGTCGAAACTTTTTTCCCCTATGCAAAGTATATGTTCAGGGTCACGCTTGCGTTCCTTCAATATTTGACCTTCCCCTCAACGCTTTCTGCGCCTTTGGCCCTTAACACATTTACCGGTGTATAGCACCGCTATGTGGCCAAATTTAAAACATCTCAAACAGTGCTTGAGGGAGACTAGCTCTCTAAGTCGGCCAACGACCCAGTCTATTTTCGATTTATCAATTACCAATAGTTTTTTCTTTACACCAACCTTAGTCCATGCTTCCTCGGTTCCTTCTTGTGTTCATTGAAATAGACGCCGTTGTTTCCACAATTCTGGTAACTTTGTTAGGGGTTTTCATTCCCAAAAGAATCAGTTGCTCCGTCTCTACTTCTCTTTTCGAGTGTAAGAGCCCTTTGGCATTTGAGCGGGCACCACTTGGGTTACCTAAATGATATTCGCTCTTTCAAAGCACCTCTTTCGTCCTTGGTACCATTATACAGATCCCTAATGGCTCTTGCCATATTTTAATCACCTGGTGCAGATGATTCGTCCGTACTTGGACACTTTATTTATTAGATTTCAGGAAGCTTTCCTGAATTCCATATTCCAACAATGTCGGCTTAATGCTTCTAGCGCTAGTCTTCACCAGGTCTGCTCACCCTACTGTGAGCTAAGGAACCCCCAGTTTGTGAAGTATCTTTCCGTGTCTCTGCAGTGGGGGTTCTCGGGAACGATGTACTCCTTTTAAACGTCTCTTTCTCTAGACTACCACCGACGCTCTGTAGTCAATATCAAAAACCGGGGTCTTGCATGTCTGCTCCCGAAAGCTGCCGGTACTGGGGGCACGGTGTTTCAATGTCCTCCTTATAGCCATTTTTGTCCACAGGTGGGTGTTTTCTCCTACATACTAACCTACGCAGAAACAGGCCCTTGTTGACATGTTCCGAAATGCGCCTAGGTGCGTATTGACATCCGTATGCTGTACGTTCCTTTATCCGAACAAAGATACGCGCTTGATGGAGATATGGCAACTTACACAGGTCTACATCTCTGTTTGTCCATCCGTTTCTCTGTCAGACGTTTGCCAAACAAGTTTTTCTGACATTTTCCAGAAACGGTTATATCTACAGATACGATTTTAGTGCTAAGGGAAAATGTAGTTATTGGAATATCAAGATCAAGTTGAGACTGTTCTGTGCTAATATTCTTTCTGTGTTGCCATATCGAAGTAGCACATGGAAAATGGCTCCTACTGTCACTTAAAAGTTCTAAGCCTTCGTCAACAGCTGTCTGCGATGTATTATCGGAGTACGCTGGGCTGTCACCCATGGCCAATGTGTAGGGAAGCGGAACCCGCTTTCTCAAGATGGCCCACGAGCGGATCGCCTCAAGAGCACTTGGCGCAGAACAGTGTAGGAGGAGTACGGACGTCTTTAGTAGTTATATTTGACATTGAATGTCGATATCATACTAAAGTGAATACTATGATATATTAAATGCATATACATTATGAGTTACATACAAATGGATCAACTGTGCACTCGAGTATTTTTACAAAAGAAATACATAGAACCTGTCATACCTGAAACGCCGAGCTTCGGGTTTTCAACTTGTTTTTTTTCCTAAGTGATTTTCAATCAGATTGTGCGTCAGTTTCTTTTTTATCGCACTTAGTGATAAGTTTCCAACACCGGAACACTACAAAGTTGAGGGCAGACCGGATTAGAACATTGGGTAACGAGCTGAAGCGGCTGACGGTCATACAGCATGTATGAATTAAGTATAACCTACTATTCACTTTAAAATGTTACTGACATTCAACATTTTTCTTAGGGTGTTACGTCCTGGTGGGTTTACGTGGGTACCCGCCATGTTGGCCTAACCCAACGGTCTTTAATGCACAGATTGATTTGTTTGTCACAATCAGACCCCACAGAATTAGCATCAGTCGAACCTGCTACAACACGATCAGCAATCTATGCGAATATATCGTTTCCCGGTGCCACCACTCAGACTTTTGTTTTGGTTTGCTCGAAAGTTTTGTTGCCGCGTCCGCCTCCTCGCAACATCTCAGCACCTGTCTCTGCGCCGAGGAGGATGCCATTACAAAATGCACAAATGTTTGTTTCGTTGCCGAGTTCGTCGTTGTAAAACCCATTCTGTCCGAGTCTCCACCCATGGCTTCGTAACGTTGGTTTTCGGTGTAGGCTTATCAGCCCTACCGAACCCCCAACTTGGAAGACCAGTTGGTGCAATTTGTTCCGTTTTTAGGCGCAGGAGACTCGCCTTCATTCTTCTCCGTCTGCAGTTTTTTCATTAAAAAAGAGTTCCCAGCGATCACCACGCGGAGGTGGAGATAGGGTTTGGTAGTAGAACTGTTGGTGTTGGTTCAGCAGGCGTTTCTAAGGTTTTATGCTCTATTGTGGGTACCAATCTACGTTTCGCTCTGGGACCTATACTACTCTTTGACCGCTGATGGTATAGTAAACCTACTTCGAACAAACAATTTTAACTTAATATGACTTTGCTAATAAAGGTGGGATTTTCATCAAACGTTCTAGTACGGTGCTCTATATTATGAGCTATACTCTTGCCAGATTTTAGGATAGGAAGGGCGGTCTGTACTAAATTAGCGAAACATAATAACATGCTACTATTAAGTTGAAATTATTATTATTATTTTCGAGTTATCACAATGTCGGCAGATGCAGGATTCTATCTCATACTAGCAATAAGTGCCAAACATTTAGGCTCGGACGATCCTACCTACTTAAAAACTAAAGGGACGCTGGTGGTGGTGGCCGGTGGTAGGTTAATGGGAGAATCCGTCGAGAACTCCCCGTAACATCGAGCAGGTATGCAGAATATTGTACTTCTCCATGATTTGAACCAGACTGTGCGAAAATTCCAGGACATCAAGGGAAGTCGTGAGGGAATTAGGTAGGAACTACAACCACCCGTTCGAGACGCCAAATTTCTTTGATTTCTCGAGCCAATGGCTCATAGTTCACCTTCTTCTCCAGGTATTTCCGTTCAATGTTGCTATTATGGGGGATAATCAATCAATAATATACGCGGAGCGAGCCGTCTTGTCAACTAACAGTACGTCAGGCTTGTTGTGTAGAGTAGAGCGATCAGTCAGAACTTGCCGTTCCCAATACATGCTGTAAGGGGAACTATAAAGTACTACTTGCGGCTCATATCGGTAAACCAGACATGTCACCGTGATCAGCACATGCATGTATGCAAGGTTTTGATGAATAACTCTACATACAGCATTATGCTGCCATAACAGTAAAGCCAGAAATGAGATGGTGCAACGTCTCTAACGCCGAACCACACATTCTGCACTGGTCGTTGTCCACCCGTTCTTTCATGATGAGCTTTTTATAATCTCGGGTGGCGACCACGCCGTCCTGAATGGCACACATTAACCCCTCCGTCTCAGCAAAGAGCTCCCCCGCAAACAGCCATCTGTTCGACAAATGCAAATCGTCAAATGGCTGCCAAAGACAATTCACGTGTTTACCATGCATTGCCTTCGACTTCCATTCATCGATCCGCCCTTGGTCCGACTTCATCCCACTCAGAGGATTGAAAAATCGATCCTTCAAGTTAAGTGGAGTCAATCCACAGTCTGTCTTATAGACAGCCGCATGCAAGGGAATCGCCTGTTCTTTGCTGTAAAAATAAGCGCGCAGCGAGTTGACTTGGTGATGATGTTGTGCCGCCACGTCAACCATGTCCCTACCTCCGATGTCACGAGGCAGATTCATCCACTCCACGGCAGACTTTGGATGATGCATTCGGAATTTGGACATATGTGTCCATATCCGCCGCTGGACGTTTTCCAGATCGATCTTCGTCCACGGCAATGTTCGGAATGCATAAGCCAGTGAAGGCGAATACATTCAATGCGCTTATTTTATTCTTCCCCGAGAGATGCTACTTCAGCACCAGCTTTACACGTTGCAGGAAATCAGACAGCAGAGCGTCCTTCAGATCACCTCTTGAGCAGAATTTCTAGGTACTTGTAGAAGTCTGTCTCGGTCATAGCTTCGAAATGTAGGTCAACAATGCTATGTCCGGCATGCGGCTCGTGATGACCTTTGCGGATGGCTTGGATTCGGCACTTGTCTAATCCAAACTCTATCCGAATATCACGGCTGAACATGTCTATTATTCGCAACAGACTTTTAAGACGGTCGTCAGTCCTAGCGTACAGCTTGACGTCACCTAGGTACATCAGGTGTCTCAGTTCACCCTTAGCACGTAGGCCATACTTTATTGCAAAACCATGCCCTCTAGATTCATTCAGTAGCCACGAAAGGGGGTTCAGTGGCATACAAAATCAAAGGGGACTCAATGAGGCCTTCTGGAAGATGCCCCTCCGCATACGGATGGACTCTGAGGTATTAGCACCCTCAGATGTACGGACTGATAAGGTGGTATGCCACCCTTCCATGATTGTCGCCAAAAAATTTTAGTTTCGGATCAATGCGATACAGATGTAGGATATCGATTAGCCAGATATGCGGAACGCTATCAAAAGCCTTGGTATAATCGATATAGCAACTAAACAGGTCTCTTTGGCCTCTAGTTGCTTGCCCTATAACTACCGAGTCGATAATGAGTTGCTCTTTGCAACCCCTTGACCCAACTCGGCAGCCCTTCTGCTCCTCGGACAGAATATTGTTGGTCTCGAGGTGCGCATTAATCCTACAACTAATAATAGACGTGATGAATTTGTAGAAGGTTGGTAAACAAGTAATCGGCCCCGCAGACGCGGGGTCCTGCGCGTGTCCTTCTTAGGGATAAGGTAGGTAATCCCCGCAGTGAGGAAGGGTGGAAATTCCTCGGACCGACTCATGACTTCATTTATACTACGTGCCAACCGACTGTGTACGCTGGTAAACTTCTTAGACCAGAAATTCTGCACCCGATCCAGAGCTGGACCCCTCCAGTTCTTCGAGCTGTTTATGACTCGTCGAACTTCCTCCTCGGTAACATCCGCAAAATTCATGCCAGGCTGGTGTCATCGGCGGTGATCCACTCAGCATACTCAGCATGCTGGGCGGATAATACCCAAAGTCCACCCCAATACTTTTTCGCTTCCGTCACCGAAAACTGCACTGTCTGGACGCTCTATTGGGATTCGTTGAGAGATCTGAAAAAGCTCCGCTGGTTCCTTGCGTATATTTCATTCTGGATACGTCTGGAATGACTTTCGCCATACCGTCGTAACCGACTGCATATGACAGAAAGTTTCTGTTTTAGTCTGTCCAGAATTTCAACTACGGGTGTTTCACTGGGGATGGCATTACTCCGGTAAACCCTCTGCACTTTATTTCTCACCCGTCTGGTAGCAGTCTCAGTGCCGATTTGAATCAGTATAGCAATGTCCTGCCTTAGTGAGTC
The DNA here is from genome assembly GCF_905115235.1 of Hermetia illucens. Classification (NCBI taxonomy): domain Eukaryota; kingdom Metazoa; phylum Arthropoda; class Insecta; order Diptera; family Stratiomyidae; genus Hermetia; species Hermetia illucens. The sequence continues at coordinate 88,577,506 of NC_051849.1, read as the reverse complement.
CCGCCGAAGTTCCAGATGAATTTTCCATGGTGGATCTCTTTGGTCACTCAAACCAATAACACGAAAGCGAATCTTCTAATCGTGTAATCTGACAGCGATAACTGCACCACAATACACAAGTGATTGTAGTTGCAGCAGCGACATGTCAGCACACAGCCGAGATGCAATCTCATCATTGATTTGAGATAGAATTCCCGGACTCGCTGCACTGTTACGTGCGCGAATTGCGGGAAACGCTCGACAAATCTCTGGTGCAACAACGGGCGATAAGATGTTGTACTCGCCCCCGCCATTATTTCGTAGTAGGAACGGATGATGAAGACGTTCACTTCTTCAGTCCATTTCATCCGCTGAGTCACCAAGTCAGACGACTCCCGCCGGTTATCCGTACTGGACCTTAAATTCCTTCTTCTTCTCATAGTTGAATTTGCATTTTATACCTAACTGCCAGGTGTGGTGATAGCTTCCTCAATGAGTAATCTGAAAGACTGCAAAGTTTCTGCACTTTCCTCATCTACCCCCTGAGACGCTGCGGTGGCGTACAGCCATTCAGACTGAAGCTATCCATCCCTCCTCCATTCACAACCGGGCTTGGGACTGACTACAGCGGAGTTCTTATTATTATAACTTTATTTTACCATGTATAGGAATTAACTTTAATGGAACTTGTATATCATGACTTCTTTCAGAATTTGATGGGCCATTTTTGAGAATGGGCTCTTGATTTAAGTTGTCAATTTCCAACCCGACCCAACTCGACTTGCAGCTGATTTCAAACCAAGTCCGGCCCTCTAATCAAGGAACATATTGCAACTCCCTTTTTCATGCATGAGGGTATTTCTTAAAGAAAACGTAGAGGTTCGCGGCTTTAACCTTTCAATTTCGTATGAACAGGTGTAACAATCTGTAGAAAAATCGAAATAGCAACCAATAATAACAAACCCATTCGACTGGATATGGTTCTGCCAAGGGTTGGAGGTGGTGCAAATAATAAGCAAAAGCTAAATCCGAAATTTACAGCTGGTCGTATTATGGGTCGCTATTATAGCAGGGACACTATCCTTTTCATATGCTTGAACACACTGAGTGGTATGGACATATGGAGATGTCGTGGATAATTTGTAGAGGCGTTTACATATAATTATATGTAGCGATTCCGAGTTCGACAATTGGAGTGATCAGGACCAAAGCTTAATTTTGATATTGTCTCTATAAAATCTATTCAAACACGCATTTTAGTTCTTTTATAATAACTTTTTTTTATTTATGCAGCATGACAGTGGTACCAGTTCGGGATATTCATCCCGGCTTAAGTCTTTTCTAAGTCTGACTCGATTTCTTCAAGTGGCGAACGAGGTAGAGTCAATCCTAACTAAATTGTTGTGCTCATTTGCCTCAAAGCCATTTCTGTTGGGACTTCCGTGCATACCAAACTACAGGGAAAATCGATCCGGGAAAAGAAGATCAACAACAATGCGGATGGAATTTGGGCAAATTCATGTATTGAATGACAAAATCATCAAAGAGTGTCAGCACACCGATGACTTCATAAACTCCCTTCTGGAAGAGGAAATTCATAAAAATGGACGAAAATGGACTCATCAACCGAATCTAACTTGACAAGTTTGCTCTCTCGCTAATCGAGCACGGACGCTATTGCCGTCTTAGAAATGATTTCTGTTTCAATCTTTAATTTATTATTTATTATTGCAAAAGTTGAAAGGAAAAGAAAAATCCGAAACTTTGCTGCAAAAGTCATTTTCATGACGGAATGTGCGATGTGCTGTGCAATTTATCGAGAGATGTCATGCCACTGCGATTTTATAGAAAAAACTATGGTAAGTGTATGAGTAGTTTTGCTTCTAATGTTTTAGGCGGTAGCGTCAATTTATTTTAAAATATCTGAAAAATTGTAATTCCTGGCATACGTTCTTCTAAATCATTACTATGTGATATGGCCATACCATACCAATGATGTTTAAATGGCCTCCCGCCCACATCACGGTCGCATCATTTTGTTGACGTCTAAATAGCAGGTACTAGTAGTTCTGTACCCACTGGGCGACATTGTGCCTCCTAATCGCGAATAACCTCGCTTAACTGCCAGAACTTCGCATAATGTTCATGCAAGCGATATTTGCACGATAATTTCGAGTTGGAACAATTGAGTTTTCATCCATTTTAGAAGGCCACCCAACCTAGTGTCTACAATGAGTCCGTTTTGGAAGCATTAACTAATATGGTGACATAATGTGATCATAAAGTCGCCAATAACTACAACGGAACCATGTAAGCTATTCTCCAAAAATATTTGTTTTTTGGAAGACATACTAAAGTATTAATTGCCAGGAACCATAAAAAGGATGAAAGGACACTTTCCAATTGATGAATTCCTCTGCATTCTAATTTCATTAAGGCATTTGAAGAACCCCGCCGATCAACAGAGCACCGATTCCACGACGTTATACTGCCTCACAAATCCGATCCGACACAGGTGAAGCTTTTTCAAATTTCGGAGTAAACTCGCGGAATCTACCTCCGTGGAGTCGTCTTTTTGGTACGCGTATTATTTCGGTCACTTGAGAGTGCAGACATCTGTTATGAACCAATTATGTGTTCTAATCATTTTGGGAAAAAGCAAGTTATTTCAATCTGTCTGAAAATGTGTCGTACCCTTGCAGACGGGCTACCCAAATGTAAATATATAGCATCTTCAAGTCACTCCATCTTATTGAAGTATGAGCGCGTGTCAAATATGCACAATATACATATATTCCCAACTTGCAGAAATACTAGGTTGTTACAAATGAAATGGCCGTTTTTGTACTAAAATGTGAAACGACTCTAAAGCTTACAAAAATTTATTTATTTAATCAAAGTAGGTGCCAGTCGATTCAAAACAATTATCCCAGCGAGATTCGCCAAAAAATGATCCAAATGCTTAAAAAAGTGGTAGTCGGTTGGCGAAAGGTCCAATGAATGTGGTGGATGAGGCAGAGTATCACACCATCTCTGTTGACCAATCTCGGCCGTTGAATACTCAATTTTTGGTGCATTTCCTCGAGTTGGGCACAGTATTTCTGTGCATTTATCGTTTCTCCAGGTGCCGAAAAAGAATAGTGGATAACTCCAGCTGTAGACCACCAAACAGTCACCAATACCTTCTTCGAATGGAGGCTCGGTTTCAGCATATGCCTCGGTGGCTCATCAGCATCTAGCCTGTGTGCTGATTGGCGACGATTGTCGTATAATATCCACCTTTTATCACATGTCACTATTCTGTGCAAAAAGGGATCGGTTCTGTTGCGGATGAGTAGAGAACTGCAAATTTCCATTCGAAGTGCCATGTTTTGCTCCGTAAGGGCATGCGGAACCCATTTGTCGAACTTTTTCACCTTTGCAAGTTGTTACAAGTGCTGGGAAACTTTCGAATAGTGTACACCCAGTTTCTCTGCAATGTCCCTCACAGATTGACGTGTGTCGGATTCGACTAGCAAACGCAGCTCGTCGTTGTCAATCGATGGTCCTGGATGTCCACGTGGCTCACTAAGAAGGTTTACGTCGCCTGACCGGAATTTTTCGAACTACTGCCGTGGTTCGTTCGGTTACCGTATCCGCTCCAAATGCGCTGTTAATGTTCTGGGTCGCCTCCGCCGCTTTATGACCGAGTTTGAACGCATACAGAAAAAGTATACGTTCTTGGCTTTTTTCCATCCTTTTTTTCCTTTCTATTCCCTGTTATCACAACGATGGTCAAAACTGAAATGACTCCTTGATGTAGGATTATTTATAGTTCAATATTCAACACCAACAGCGCCAACTAGTGATGGTTTGATACACCAAAATCGCAACTAACTTCACTTGATTGTCAAAACGGCCATTTCATATGCAACAACCTAATAGTTCATCCAATTCAATTGTCTCTAGGTCATTTACGCCACAGATTCGTGTCTATTAGTTAAATGGCAATGTACAATGCTTCAGTGACACAGGACTATTTTTGGATGCTTGAGGTACATTTCTAACGAAGATTTTAGCCACTGCATACAAACCACTTGGCAAGCATATAATTCCAGGAACGTTGATCTGCTTTAATTTCTATGTTATATGTGACTGTCTGCCTGGAATGTATGAAAGTGTTATGTTGTGAAACAATTTGGGCGTTGATATTTTATCTGAAGGCGATTCGGTCAAGGGTGCCGAAAGAATGCTGTTTAAATCAGCTACTAAAAGAACCTTGCCCTGGCTTATAGGTTGGGGATTTCTAATTTTGATTTTTCCGTTGATACATTGAGTGTCGCTTATCCACGGGTTCTCAAGAGTGAATCTTACCTGCAGATGTGTCTTGAGTATAGCTGGGAGTATACTACTTTTATCCGCGATGGCATAGCTAATGCTCTTGGTTCCTGCTTTCCTTCCGACTCCTGCTTCATTCCTCATCTACCCCCCCCCCCCCCCTCCCTTTGGTTCGCACTTTTTTAGAAGCATCCTTATTTTGTAGACTGATATCTGCTCGCCTCTTCTTCCGCTCTGCTGGTAAAAGAGTTGCGAGAGTTTATTTCGGAGTTCAGCTTCCTTTCAGATAGTTCAACCATCATTTGGCATTTGCTAAACTAAGGCCGTTTTTCATAGATATGATTTTGCTTTCTGATTCTCATTCTCGTCAATTGTCGTTTTGGTGACAGGACAGAGGGTCTGGAGACGTTGGTGGGCTTCGCAGATTTTTCCATCTTTTTGACGTTGTTTCCTGGCTATCAGTATTGAAGCGATATGGCTTCCCTGATATCCCAGTTTGTTTGCAGGATAAAATACCACTCGTTTGTTCATTTGCTTTTTACATTTTTGAATACAGTTCTCTCCAACTGTAAGTACGTGACAATTTGGATATAGGTTTGTATTTTTGAACTTCTCAGCCTCCATTCATAAGCCTTCTACTGAAGTAGAGTCATCTTGCGCATACAGGATATGGATCATACACTATACTAACGGACCTGGAAGACGAAACGCTATCCGGAGTCTCCCATGTACGTTCACCACCTGATTCCTCGTCAAGTTTCAAGATATTATTTGCAATATAATAATCATGAATTCTTCTCTCCATAACCTTCATCCCGAATTGCGGTCCCAATTTCTAGGTAGGTAGGCATTTGTTTGTGCAATAAGTGAGGACCAGATTCTCCATATCGTTGCTCCGGGTTATAATCACGGGCGCAAGAACGATTGTGTTCGTCTTTGTCCTGTTCCGATTCTAGAAGTTTATCACTTGCATTGCATTAAGTGTGATGATGTTGTACAACTCATTGAAATCTGACATTGTGTTAATGCCTTATACTCCGCAAAGGATTGAACATAGAGTTTAGTGGTTTGCGTCGATCTGTTTAGTATCTCTCCGTCACAGGACTCTGTTCCCGGCCGAAACCAAGGTGTTGCGGTGAAAGAAAATATGATGGAGCTACTCGGCCGCAATCGACTGGCAAACATCAAAACGTATGCTTCATCCTGTCTAACGAAATCAGCTTGGGCTTGCCGCGACTTCCAAACTGAATCCGTACTCCTCACCCTCGTGGACCTTATAGGGACCCTCGTATGGTGGTTGTGCGGGTGGTATCAACCTTCATCGGAAAGTGGGCGCAGATTTCAATCTCTCTAGGGGTCGCTGGCTGCGCGAGTCGAGATGGCGGAAGAGGTTTCAATTTCGGAACGGCCTCCCGTCGGAAGCGCAACAATCCGGTCTCCCCAAAACCGTCTCTCTTATCAAATACCAGGTCGCCGGAGAGTTTTAGGTTATCCCCGGTTCTTTGTCCGAATGCCGGGGGGCCAAGATCGTACACTGAGCGAAACACTTCCTGACGAAAAGGACCCAAAATATATAGCCTAGCTCTTTTCTCGGAGATCTAGCAGCAGATAGAGGAAACTGAGCCGAAAATTTAAAACTCCTTGAACTTCTATTTGGAGTAGGACTGCAAGCTCTGAAGAACTGCTTCCCCCCCCCCCCCCCCCCCCTAGGCCACAGCGATTGCCGAAAAATCAACTGCGGCTGGGATGTTTATCTCGGGGATCCGAGACAAAACGTCTGCGACTAAGTTATTTTTACCGGGCACATGTTGAATTTGTTTGCGAATAGACGCTGTGTCAAGTTTTAGATGTTTGTGGTCCCTGATTAAGGTTTAAGTGTTTCACTTCCTTTAAATTCTAATAATCGAACATTTGGGAATGGTTTAGTAACAGGGTTGATTTGGGCGGTATTTTTTTACGAAAAGAGTGTGAAATATGTATGTCCTAGGGAGGTTCATTGGGACACCCTGTACAGTAGAGGGCATTCAATCGATCCATTCTGTTGTCTTTTTCGTTTCATTCAGCTCAGTAACAATATTTCTTTACGTCCGATGGTTCTCCCAATTCTATTCGAGAAACCATGAGTGCTAAATATTTTAAAACCCATACTTTTCGCTTTTGTTCTCAAAATGTACGTAGGAGGTATCATTCTTGCCAAAAAATCATGAATTTAGTTTTTTATTTTCTTCGTGTTCGGAAATCTTTAGGGAGTTTTTTGTATGATAAACTGAACTAAACTTTTTTGGTTACTATCTCCGTTCACCTATTTCCAAGGAGCCTCTTTAAGTTTCATCGACCCCTCTAACCGCGATCCTTCAGTCAAGTATTACAGTTGCTAAAAACGAGCGGTGATACAAATTTGGCCAATTTGGTTTCCTGTTCGGTCTTCATTCAAATAACTCTTTTGGTGTTTGAGTGTCGCACATACGTTGCATATCATATTTATGAAGATTTTGCGGTTTGATGATCTTGGAGACTTCGGATTCGTCGAATATTTCGGTCAGTTTGTTTGTCTTTTTTTTTTGAGTTGGTATTTTTGGAGTCACCAAAAGCCACTAGTCTGGGCATGCTAGGGTGTGTGCTTTTTATCCACCAAAAACACCCCGACTCTCTCTATGTCCCCTGGAACCACAATAAGCTATTACATCATGGGATGGAGTCAGTTCAATCTACCTTGGGCACCTTTCTTCTCTACGTGGTGTTCGTAGCCGGACTTCTTTGCCTGTCGCAGTTTGCTCTGGATAGATGCGATCATGAAGATGATCCTCTAGGTTCCTCGTTTCTTCTACAAATCTTGGGCAGTGGGAGAATACATGCTCCGAGTCTTCTAAGACTCCATCGTAGGCAATCGAGTGAAGTATCCAATTTAAGTCGGTACAGACGATATCTCCCACGCCTCGTGAGGAACTGGGTAACATTATAATTAATCTCACGGCGCCTTCTTCTAACACTCCTTGATGGCAAAGATAAGCCTGCGTGTCCACTGGAGCTTTCTCGAGCGTTCCCAATGCTCTTGCTTTCTGTTTACGAATCTTTACCTCTCGGCTTTCTTCGTCTGCGATAAAGGAGAGATAGGCTTCTAAATGCATATGTTCGTCATCTCATCTGACAAGATATCAACGAGAATCATTCCCGTTAACTGACATCTGCAACGCCTCTTTCCAAATAGTGGTCTCATAGAGCATGTAAGCAACCTAGATGTATACCATGACCCTCCTACATTGAACATCTTCCATGTCAAAGCCATACTTACAGCAGGTGCTGTGTTGTAAACATACTGCATATGTTGCTTATAATTGAGATGTACGGAAGTGGGCTTGGAAGTGATGATGAAATTCCCACTTTTAATGCAGACATAATTTTTTTTACGGCGCTTGTTGATGAGGGCTGCATCCATTTTTTCCTTTGCGAGTGTTAGAGCGAAACCATCTAGCCAAACAATAACAACACTGAATATAACACAGCATCTCAGCATATCGTCTGAATAGTCCACCATTGTGGCTTCCTACGGGACCGAAAAATAAAGCACATCGTCATATTGATCTTCCATAGCAGTTAGCCGAGTACAGAGCACTACATAACACCCGGGGAGAAAACTGACTTCTACGGCCCGTCATCGGTGTCATAGCAAAGCTTCCGTTCTTGTAAATAGCTGTTGACAATGGCAGCGAGATAGCTGGAAGGCATTTCCATATTAGGTTCCACATGACCGATTTGAACCCGTTTCTCACGTCCAAGATCACCACCATACAATATTTGCTGGTACTGCCCTTTTCATGAATTTCATCGGCCAAGCCAGTAGACAAATTTGTGGCATCAGTACTTTATCTACGGAATCCACAGTGTCGATCTCAAACGCCTCCTTGGCTCTCGGCAACCGGTGGCAATCTATTGCAAATAACCAGCTCCAGCATTTGCCCAATAGTGTCCAGAAAATATGTGGGTCTGCATGGAGATGGTTCACCTGGAGGTTTACCAAACTTAACCAGCAGTTCCAACTTCTGCAGGAATTATCCCCTCGGACATGCTGCTTCGGAAAACTCAGCGAACATTCCCGGTCTAGATTTCACGACAAGCTTAAGGGCCTTATTCGGCACTCCGTCCATTCTCGGAGGTTTACCGTCGCCTGTTCCAATACTGATCTCCAGTAGCTCCTCTCTGGCTCTGTGGCAGGCTGATCGAAAGCTGGCCAACCCACTATTTCACCGTTAGTTGGCCCTTCTACCGCGGAATGTGCATCTCCTAGGTATGTGCTCGTCATTTAATTTAGCAATGCATTATGCCAAATGGAGAACTCTTTCCATAGAGGCATAACAACACCTCTATGAAGGCTTACTCATCCAAAGCTTTTGCATACCAGCCTGACATCTTTCTCGGTTTCGGACATGATGGTTTTCTGCCGTGTGATTCCATATTTCCAGGATGATTATCTTGTGGGTGTAGTTTTGTCTGTCTGCCTGTCAGTTTAACACATTTTTCTGAGAAACGGTAATTCTAATTGATACCAAATACTGCATACAGTGAGTTATATAGTTCTACGTGGAATTTAAGGGGTTCCACATACGTGCTAAGTGGGGGGGTGAAATTTTACCAAATATAGTCATGTGGGATATAAAACGAAAGATCCTAATTAGTACTTGTCAAAGCTGGTCAGTTCAGACATTTAACGCACACTGGGGAAGGGTAGGGGCTGAAAAGTGGGTGTTTCTTCCACGGACCCATTCGCAGAACCTATAAAATCGAAATAGCTGAAAAAAATCACAAAGCTTCACAGTAAGCTCCGAAATACCCTCAATACCGAGATCTACTCTGATAAAGTCAATAAATACTATAATTTTTAGTAATTAACTGTAAAACTCGTTTAAGTTCATCCTATATAGAATCATGAAGTAATTTAGGGTATCATACAAAGTTCAGAAGCGTACATCGACACTATATAACTTTTGTTTCTTATGTCGGTCGATGCAAATCTAATATGAATATCAAAGTTGTTTACAGACTTGTAATGTTATAAGATTTGATTGAGATTACGTCACTCAGAAACTTTTAGTTTTTTTAATTTAGGAGTAGCTGATGGTTCCTTTCTTGCAGGTGTCAAGATCATCCAAGAGGTCTATTTCTATAGAAAAGAAAAACAAAATGGCAAAACGTTTTGTACTCCACGAGGGAGCTTATGAAACCCGAGAATGTTGTAAGAAAAGAAAATGTAATTTATCGTCACTTCAAAGTCTTTACTGTGTTAAGTTCCACAAGTTAGAAATTTTCACTAGAACATCAAGTAAAAAATCCGGGAGATTAGTGTAATCATTTGGATTCCTTTTTAGTACTTTTAAATAGTAATTTTACAAAAGTAAATAAATAGAATGTTTAAAATAAAATTAGGTTGTGTTATCATTCAAATTACTTATGCACTTGTATTTGTAACCAGGAAACCGTTAACGTTTGTAGCTGAAATAATTTTTCTAATAAAACTTTATCATTGGCCTGTAAATAAAAGATTGGCAGGTTGGGGGTCGAATCTGGATAATTTTTGGCTGATAGGCTCACTGGTGATGTATCAGGATTACATTTAGCTATGGGCATGCTTCGATTATTTAATCAATATTGTATCTGACTCTGATTTGCTTGGACGAGCTCAAATTAGTTCCTGTTGCATCCCCACATTGATCCCTCTATATCTTATAGAAAAATATAAAGATAATATGGACATATCAAGAAATTAACACTTCATCCTCTAAGTATTGTAGTAAGCCAGCAAGTCCCCTATCGTCGGGATCCCTCGGTTGCAATACTCCTTCTTTTCCGCTGATCCGCAGATAAGACTGCAAGTAGTAAAGGGAGGCAGACGCTTCATCTCTTCAAGGGGAGAATTAAAGTTTTTGGCTAAACTGAATTACAGCTCCAAACATTTAGTGAATGCTAGCTAGATTCAAATTAGCACGGGAACTTCACTTCGATAAGCATATAAAGTTACTAGAAATAGCGTAGCCTGAAATGAAAAAGGATGACGCAAGCGAAAGAAGTACGTGCAGAAACCGATTATCTAACCGGGAGACAAAAATCTACGGGTTATAAAGTGAGAAACATAGGCCGCAATCGTTACAGAATCTTTTCATAGGTAGATATTTTGCTCTCTAGTTTAGAAAGCGACTCTATTTTTCAAATAGTGAAACTTGGTCAACCTTCATGACTACTGAGCAGAATAGAGTAACGACTGGTCAACGGAAGAAAAACTGCAAGAGAAACCCTCCCCCCCCCCCCCCAAAAAAATGCCACTCCTTCTTGCAAACAGCGACTAAAAGGGATTAGAAGTTGCAAATTTTGAAACTCTAATTCTACCGAGACGTCAGCAAAGCCCCCTTCCCCTCAAAAACCGGTTCTGATTGGTTTTTGGAACGTGCACACGCTGCCCCGCAACCGTATCAAGGGTCTCCAGAAGACTCGCGTTCTTCAACTAGAGCAGGTTAAGCAAGATTACAACTGTAGAGTGGTATGTACCAACGCAAATTTCCTTTTTAGTAGCGAACATAACACTGTTCCGGGACATATGACGGGCAAACGCGCCTCGGCAACGGTAACCTTAATTATAAACATTTGCACTTTCACCGCTTCGTCATTCATCATCATCAGCGGGGCAAAAACCGGTATCCGGTCTAGGCCCGCCTTAATAAGGAACTCCAGACATCCCGGTTTTGCGCCGAGGTCCACCAATTCCATATCCCTAAAAGCTGTCTGGCGTCCTGACCTACGCCATCGCTCCATCTTAGGCAAGGTCTGCCTCGTCTTCTTTTTCTACCATAGATATTGCCCTTATAGACTTTCCGGGCTGGATCATCCATACGGATTAAGTGACCCGCCCACCGTAACCTATTGAGTCGGATTTTATCCACAACCTGACGGTCATGGTATCTCTCATAGATTTGGTCGTTATGTAGACTACGGAATCATCCATCCTCATGTAGGGGACCGAAAATTCTTCGGAGGATTCTTCTCTCGAGCGCGATCATCATTGGCGGCTTTAAAGTCGATGAATAGATGGTGCAACTGTTGTCCATTTTCCAACAGTTTTTCCATCGCTCGCCGCAAAGAGAAAATCTGATCGGTTGCTGATTTGCTTGGAGTGAAGCCTCTTTGGTATGGGCCAATGATGTTCTGGGCGTATGGGGCTATCCGGCCCAGCAAGATAGTGGCGAATATCTTATAGATGGTACTCAGCAACGTGATACCTCTATAATTGCTGCGCTGTGTGATATCTCCCTTTCTATGTATGAGATAGATAATGCCTCGTTGCCAATCGTCAGGCTTTGATTCGCTGTCCCATACCTTGACCATCAGTTGATGAACCACTTGGTGTAACTGGTCGCCTCCATATTTAACCTATTCGGTTGTAATTCCATCGGCTCCTGGCGACTTATGATTTTTTAGCCGATCAATTGCACGGACTGTTTCTCTTATACTTGGTGGCGGCAGTATTTATCCGTCGTCTTCAGTTGGCGGGACCTCCAACTCGCCGATGTTCTGATTGTTCAGTAGCTCATCAAAGTACTCAACCCATCGCTCTAATATGCCCATTTTGTCGGAAATCAGATTTCCCTCTTTGTCTCGGCAGGATGAGCATCGAAGTGTATAAGGCTTCATCCTGCTGACTTGTTGGTAAAACTTTCGCGCCTGGTGCGGTTGCTCCCTGTACTTTTCGAGTTTCGACTTCGAGTGGTCCTCCTAGGCTTCCTTTTTCCGTCTGTGAATTCGCTTCTCCGGTCGACGGAGTTCGTGATAAGTCTCTGCGCATAGCCCGCGTTCTTTGAGAATGCAACATTACTCGGTATGTGGCATTCTCCCGGTCCGTTGCTAGCTAGCATTCATCGTCAAACCAGCCGTTCCGACTCCTTTTGCGGCTGGGGTCAGGTATGTTTGTGGCCGTATCCATGATAACATTCTTCAGGTGGTTGTGGAGATCATTTGTTGATGCTTCATTTCCAAGTCCTCTGTTGACTGCGGTTATTGCGGTATCCATTTCCCTCTTATAGGTGTCGCGGAGGGCTGTGTTGTTGATAGCTTCAGTGTTAACTCTCACCTGATTGTCAGAGGGGATTCTGGGTGGTGTTGTTATTCGAGCTCGAAGCACCATGCCAACGAGATAGTGATCCGAGTCTATATTGCCCCCCCTATATGTTCTGACATTCATCAAGGCTGAGAGTTGGCGGCGCTCAATCAACACGTGGTCAATATGGTTGAAAGTGGTCCCGTCTGGAGAGACCCATGTATGTTTGTGGACCGCTTTCCGCGCAAACCAGGTACTTCCAACAAACATTTCGTGTGACACTGCTAATTGGATCATCCGCAGTCCGTTATAATTTGCATTTTGATGTAAGCTATGGGAGCCAACGTATCGCCTGAATACGGGCTCCTTCCCTACTTGGCTGTTAAAATCCACAAGTATGATTTTGATATCATATCTGGGACAGGTTTTGAGGGTTCGTTCTACCGCCTCGTTGAAGGCATCCTTCTCCGACTCTGCAGTCTCCTCTGTAGGGGGTGAACGTTAATGAGGTTTATATTTCTAAATTTGCCTCGCAGGCGCAGAGTGCATAGCCGTTTGCTTATGTTTTCAAAGCCGATAACAGTAGGTTTCATTTTTTGGCTGACTAAGAAACCTACTCCGAGCACATGATTTACTGCATGGCCACTATAATATATGGTGTAGCGACTCTTCTCCAGGAAACCGGTCCCTGTCCAACGCATCTCCTGTAACGCTGTTACATCATCCCTGTATTGGAACAGGGTATCGGCTAGCGACTCATTAGCTTCATCTCTGTACAAGGAGCGCACTTTCCATGAGAAAATGTGCAAATTGTTCTTCCTTTGTCGTTGCCGGGTTCGTTATTGTGTAACCCGTCCAGTCCGAGGCTCCTGTTGTGGCTTCGTAACTTCGGTTTTCCGTGTAGGGTCGTCAGTCCTACCCAACCCCCAACCTTTTGGACCAGTTGGTACAATTTGTCCCGTTTTTAGGTGCGGGAGACTCGCCTTCATCCTTCTCCGTCTGCAGCTTTTCGTTAAGAAAGAGCTCCCAGTGGTCACCACGTGGAGGTGGAGATAGGATTTGGTAGTAGAGCTGTTGGTGTTAGTTCAGCAGGCATTTCCCAGGTTTTATGCTCCATCGTAGGTACCAATCCACGTTTCGCCGTGGGACCTATACTACCCTCTGACCACCGCTTCGTCATTGTTGGCCTTTTATTTGAGAAAATAGCTTGCTATAAGGTCAGTTGGTTTTGAACTGACCGACACCTTGTAAACAATCAGTAGTAGCAGTAGGTTTAGAAGTTGTCTTCTAGATATGCATAACAAGGGAGCTCCGACACCAGTTTCGAAAGGAATTATCATTTAATGGTCATTTGCCTCCCCTTGCGTGTAGCATACGCCACTTCTCGCAGAGTTGGAGTTGGAGCTACGAGCATCCAAGAATATAGCTGACTGCAGAATTGTGAAGTTAGGAAGCGGATCGATGAATGGAACGAGATGAAAGTTCTATTGATCGTTGCGAGTGATGGTGAGCGTGACACGTTTGTGCTCCGATACCATGCGAAATCGAGGGAAGTTAAACGTAGTGCGCAACATGGTAAGAGGGAATTTGTTATTCCGTTGGTCAGGGAAACATAAACTGCCGCAGATTGCAATGATTTTGGAACGTATACCACATCCAAAGTCCTTGAGTGGTGGTGTTTGAAAGAATATGTTATGATCCATTAAAGCCTTCTAATAGCAGCTCTGCAGTGCATGAGCAGCTCCGCGAGAAGGAAATGAAGCCACTTTGTTCGAGAGCATTGATGGACGAAATTATCTCACTTTAAAATTGATAGACCAGTAGCTTGCTCCAAACTACAATTTTTATTTTTCAGTGTAGATATATATTTTGGTAGCAACTTAGCCCCTTCAACAGTACAAAGCATATCTACACTGAAAAAGCCTAATATTGTACAATTAAAATGTTCTTCATTCTGTACCGAGGACTTGAAGCCAATGTCCAGCAATAAGGAAAGGGGTACTCTCCATGCAGAAGATCGTAACCGGAAACGAGAAGACTTCTATCTCTTTTGATCCTCTTGTACGGAAAGCAGGGAATAATTTAGGTGAGCTCTTGGTAAAAACTTCAGTGGCAAAAAGTAATAATAATAATAATAGTTGTTGGCACAACAATCCATATTGGATAAGGGCCTTGAAGTGTGTTAGAGCACTTCAATCAAGACTGTAACGGTACACTACAGAACACTGTAGGAGGCAATGTGCTCAGCATTGCGCTCGAAAAGCGGAAAAAAGATACGGTGGATTAATAACGAATACTAACAGCATTGCCTCAAAATCTGTGCAATGGGAAAAAATTGTTTAATTCAGAGTACGCCGATTTTATCCTTGTGTGAAGTTGCAAGACATTGTGTCCACGCGGATAAGGGACACTAGACGAGTATGTTATGAATATGCCCATGTTTGCATCCAGATATGTACCTACTTCCCCCAGGTGGATGAAAATCACTAACCCGTTGGTAAAAATTGCTTATGAAAAAGATATCTGCAAATAAATGAAAGCACGAAAAAGAAGCCGAAAGTTACGGAGCAGGGTTCCAAAAACTTGTTTTTCGCGGTTTTTGGGACTTGCGAGCTCGTCCACAACGAATGACCTAGACTGCCTCAATAAAGCGAATCTTGAATACTGTTGTATCAAATATTATAAGCGTGCGGAAGGAAGCAGAGCTGCTTCCGCCGACCTTCAGAAGAATTTCTATTCTTTGACGCTCTCATATCCCTCATACCCCCACAAGAACTTTATGGAATCCTCTGGAATGATGGTATAAAGCAAAGGGATATAAGAGAAGGACACTACCAGAGGGCCGCGTTAAAGGCTTTCGGAGACCAAGCCTTTCAGGTAGTCATGGGTCACAAGGATTAACAAAGGCGAAAGTGAAAGAAATTGACGTGCATAGTTGTTATGATCCTCCTAACTGTAAACTTCCCGAATATGAGCAAATGCCGAGCGTTCCAGCTCAGCCGTCAGAGCATAAGGTAGAAAATCAAATGGAAGATTTCAACCCGTGGGCTTTTCATTGCGGCCGCCGAACAACGTCCTGAGTATATAGTGGACTTCGTATACGTGAGTGTTACGTCTGTATGTAGTGTTAATCTAGATCTCCATGCAGGTCAAAGAGGATGAAGTAGCAAAAAAAGACTTTTGGAGAATACTGGGTGGGCTGAAGAGGACCCATTTTCCGTGGTACTTGAGATCGATATATTCCTTAGCGGTTCGACCATCGAAAAAGAGACCCAAATTTCCCTATGGATCAGAGAAACAAGCGACACATCTATGTCTAAAAAGTAACTGCCCTTAAGTAGGCAACTCAGCTACTGGTAGAATAATAAAATACCATCCAGGCGGACGGATTTTTCCGAGAAAGATGATCTACCAAAAGGAGAGAGAGAAATTCAATTATAATAATTGAGATTAAATATGCAAGCAATTGTTGGAAAGTATGAAAGGGGCTATCCAAAGAAGCAGAAGAAACTGGAGTAGGAACATCTCAATAGAAGCGCCACCGGGACTACCGATACAAAGGATAAGGAAGTTCTTGCGAGTAACTGAATGCAGTCCATGAAAGGCTTTCTAAAGGCAATATGGCGAATCGGCGGGAAGGGCACTTCACCAGGGTTAACAACCATATCACATCCGGTAGAAATTCTGGTCACCTTAAAATCTGGCATCCACGTTCATTCACGCCTGAAGAGGCTGCATTTGACCGGCGGCCATAACCTGCAGTTAATCTGCCAGTTTTGACTGTTCAGGTGGCCGGTGATCGAAAGCAAAATAATTCGGACGGCTGACCAGCCATATTTGGCTTTCCACATCCAGAGTTCAACTAATGATGTTGCGGCTTGCGTGTACGTGGATGGTACTTTTAACTGCCGGCCGGCTGTGTTGCGGGCTTTTTCGGCCTAACCTATAGGCCAAAGTGAACGTCTATGGCTGACTTCAATTTCGAGGCAATCTCGGACAGTATGAACATGGACTATATATGTTTTAGACAAGAGGGGTATTCCGGAGCAACTAATAGCTATAATCAGAACGAACTATTGTGGGGCAGGGTTTGTAAGCCAAAAGTGGAGTATACCACCGTTGTATCTTGTCGCCGAAACATATTCTTGTTATTGGTGACGTTCTTCTTGCTGCTTTCGCTATAAGGTAAAGAGGAGTTCAAAGGACCATGAAATCTCCCAACAAACGCCTCGACTATGCTGCTGACATCTATTTCCTGTATCACTGCTTGATTGACTTTTGTCAAATGGCTCAGGACTTGGAGAAGGAGTTTAGTAGAATCGAACTGAAGATAAACACCAACAAAGCCCAAATACTCAGTCTCACCCTCTTTCTTCTATATTAGTAGATGTCTAGGAAGCGTTTTTTTTTCTGGCGAAAGCACTGAAATTGATGCCGCTAGGTGCATTAATAATCTAGAAATGCAACTAATTTAACACTAACATCAAGATGAGTCTGCTCCGCACTAATGTTCCCTCTCTGCGGCTACATATATAGGGTAGGAAATGAAGTGCTACTCGGAAGCTCCCAGCTTTAACCAAGCCATATCTGTGTGGTGCCATCAGGGTATGTTTGTAGTTTATGAAGAAACAATCGTGCGAAATTGCAGGGGAATCTCAAAAGCTGTTATCGTATAGGTGTAGGTCGATGATAAACTGGAATGCTTCAACTGGAGAAGACAACTTTGTACGCTCCACTGCTTTCTGACGTAGTTTAAAGTATTATATAGAGACTTTTTCCCCATTAAATCTATATGGTGTCCAATCTCCCATGCTACGAATAATGGCTTCACAACTTTTTTCCGTACTTTGCATTAAATTTTCTGCATAGTCATCACTATACTGTATCCACATTCGTTTCAACGCTACTTGCAGCTCGCTTCCAGCAATTACTAACTGTAAAAGCCGATTCGTCTGTAAAGATTACATTGCTTTAATCACTAACGATATTTTTCTTGGCTCAACTTACACGGTTTTCGATGTGCAGGTTTTCTTGTCGTGCTCTTGTGATAATATCCTTTTTCTGTAATTTTTCCTTTGCTGTATGTAAAGATAATGTCGGAAACTTCCTGAGCAAAGTGATTATGACCTTGTTCTGTGCTTTAGTGTCAAGAAGGGATGACCCTCTTCCCTCATCCACTTAGCTATCAACTTCAAACCTTCTGAGCCATTTGGTTACGAATGTCCTAATATTTCACCAAATATATTCTAACATACAAAACCAGACCCTAAGGATCCGAATCCTTCTTAATATTTCACCGTTGTACATCGCTACATCGAATCCAGGAAAAAAAGCGGAAGCCATCGAAGAAGACGTTGAAGTGTCGGAACTAGAAGAAGAGGAGGCATCCCAAGTTGCTTCAGAGATGGAAGGTGCAGTCGATTTAGAGGACAGAATACTTGTCCTCGAGAACGAATTGGCAGCAGTACGTGACACCAATAAAATGCTGGAGGGGCTCAACCGGAAGCAGGTGGAACGTAACTTGAAGTAAGAAGCCTTCATCATAAAAGTGAAGGCTCAAATGGCAAACAAACATCTGGAACAGCAAGCAGCAATGATTATACTGCAACCACCCATGGTAACTTTACAATGAAGGAAAACGAATCCGAGAACCGATATGATTATGACACCCACTAAGAAGCCAACATCACCGAAACTACCACAATCAACCCAGCGACAGCACCAACACCAACACCCCAGGAGACAGTGCCAATCAGCTCAATCACCCAAATCAACGATGCATAAGGAGGTAAGTTGAAAAAAGTTCTCCCCACTGACCCGACCCAGACGAAGTTTATCACAACTGACCTTTTAAAAATGACAAAGAACGCTACTTTAAAAAAGATAGGCATTAACGACACGCACGTCATCACCGACAACAAGACGGTCTACGACGCGGCCAAGGGTCTCCTCAGGGAGGGCAACCATCCCTTCTACACCTTTACGCCAACTCAGGACAAGCCAGTGAATATAGTCCTCAGAAGGCTGGATTTCACCAACACTTGAGATTGTGACTGAGCTCCACAGATTGGGAGTAACGGAAGCAGTCAGCGTGTGCAAGTACGAGACTAGCTTCTCGAAACAAAACATGAAAGACCTATATATATTTCTAGTAGCGTTCGCTCCAAAAAAAGTGAAGCGATGGCGGCTTTACGGTTTCTTACCAGGGCAGAGGCAAATCGTCAGACGCTGCCTCACCTCTGCCCTGGGAGCAGCGTGACCGTAGCGTATAAAGCGGATTTGCGCTCAATATAATTCGTAGTCATGTCGTGCCCTACGAATTATATAAAGGAGCACTCAACATCTGCGAGCCGTTACGGTCACGCTGCTCCCAGGGCAGAGGTGAGGCAGCGTCTGACGATTTGCCTCTGCCCTGGTAAGAAACCGTAAAGCCGCTATCACTTCACTTTTTTTGAAAAGTTTGGGTGCAAGCCCTAAGCGAGGGGTCCGTGGACCAGGAAAGAGGGAGTAAGTTGCTTCCCATTTGGTCCGGTCCAGCATTAAGTTGATGCGGACTTAGGACTCCTCATTCTCAAAACGAATACTTCGCTCCAAGTTCTACAAAGCAAACCTGAACAGTCAGCGTTGAGGCGGTGTATTATCATGAGATAACGCAGTGCCAAAACTGAAAGAGGTTGGGACATGCGGCCTCGACTTTAACTTGCCGTATAGATGCGTTAAATGCACTGACTCTCACGGCTGGCGACAATGTCCTATGAAAGCTGCAGAGACGTGCTGCAATTGTGCCGCGAACACGCATCCGGCAAGTTACAGGAACTGCCCGGAGTTCGTTCAGGCACAAGCCAGACGGAGCCAGCAACAACAAATCAAACCCGCTCCTATAACAAACCGATACTACCCGCCCCACCCCCATTACCTCCAGAACCACTTCATTCGCCAACATGGCGCTGTGATTCCCCAAACAAGTAGCTTTAACCTCGACCCAGAGATTCTGAAACTATTTAACACCCAAACAGCAAATCTGGCAAAACATTTATCAAGAGGCTTGCTCTCCTTTCCTTCCTCTGCCAAGTGTTGCCCAGTAATGCCAGTTGGAGTGGTATTGCTCAATGTCAATTCGGATGTAGGCAAACAGAGGGAACACGAGCTGGCTATCTTGTTACCCAACCATAATCCTGACATACTCCTCCTAACTGAGACCAAGCCAAAAACTAGAAATACCTTTAGCCTCCTGGACTACAAGAGCCAGTCAATATACTTTTCAACCACAATCAGGATAAACGGACAAAATTCCTTAATACACCATACCCGCCCCTTCCACAAAAGTCGAGCTGGCTGACAGACCAAACTTATTTGACTGACCAAACTCTCAAGAGACATATACCGATTGACACCCAATTTCGATAAACGAATGTCAGCCAATTATATCAACACGCGCCACACCCCATCAGTAGGTCAGCAATGATAACACTCCCTACCTGGCATTCAGAATTCCGCCAGATGCATCGAAACCTTTTGCTGAAGCTGCTGTATTTACACAAGGTGTAATTTATTATTAAGCCATTAATGGGAATTTGTCGTCAATAAAAATCTTTTTTAAGAAGAAGTTTGTTTTTAAAAGTAAACTTGCATACTATGTTCCTATTGCTTCCACCTGTCTTTCTGACTTCATTTCATCGAAGCTGCTTTGCTTTTTGAATAAACTTCACATGTTTTCAATTTCGGACCAATTACCAGTGAAATCAACTAGGATTTAGGCAAATTCCTTGTACCTCAAATCTAGATCTTCGCCTTTTTATGTGCTTCCATTTGTGTATCATTCTTTTAGGTCAGATTCCTTGGCTAAACCTTTTATCTTAACTCAAGCCATTTTGCGCTACCTGGGTCGAAATGGATTTCAATGAATTTGTTGCGGATGCTATCGAAGATAGTGTTCGGACGGCAGAGCAATTTCTTAGTATTTCGCCTTATCAGGCGCAAGAAGTATTCTCCACGGTATATAAGGAAGGGGGAGGCGAAAAGTCTGATTTGCCAGAAAAGCACTACTGCGACTTGGCTTTTCCGCGTGAACCTGCAAGTTGCAGTATTGAGGGGGAAACTGTGAATTCCACAGAAGAAGATTCAGATAAATCACCTCGAGAAATTGTCGACAACGATGCCGAAAATGTATCGCGTAGCTTCCTTCAATTAGTTGAAAATTCTGAGGACGTTTTTAATGGATTCGAAGAGTTACTGGATGGATCGGCAAAACTGTTGGACGAAATGGGAAGGCTATTCCGAGCGTCACAAATGTCCATACACGAAGGAGTTGCAGATGGAGAACGAATTGGAGACCAGCCCAATGAAAGGCCCGGTAAACCAGATCACGATAGTAGTGATGAAGGCTCCGATCCTTTAACCCCGCTTATCTCGCTGACAGCATTGCAGAAGGCATCTGATTTAGAAAAAGAGCGAATTTTACAATTACAGGAACAAATCAAGGCAATGAACGACA
The DNA here is from genome assembly GCF_905115235.1 of Hermetia illucens. NCBI lineage: Eukaryota > Metazoa > Arthropoda > Insecta > Diptera > Stratiomyidae > Hermetia > Hermetia illucens. The sequence continues at coordinate 88,556,636 of NC_051849.1, read as the reverse complement.
ACATCCGTGAGACGGATATGTTCATCAAGAAGTGCCAGAAAATAAATGATGATCTCGACGAAGAGTGTCGGAAAATTGAGTCATGTACATGTGCAAATGATGCTATTTTCGCAAATCAAATCACTGAGCTGCAGATGGAAGTTACAAGTATTACAGAAGAGCAAGTATTGCGAAGGAACCCACAGTCTTTGGTCCACTCGACTCCAAGGATGGGCGATTATCAGACTGCGGACGCTTCAGCTCCCAATTTTGATCGATGGTCAATGCTTTACAGTGAACCGAATAGCAGTTGCGTTGAACAAGCGCACGTACCTTTTATTCCTCCTTCCATGAATTTCGGCGAGGGTGAACCTCATCGCATACAGTATTATGCCGGACCATCTTACGACGAATTGGAAAGCATTTCAGAATCAGACGAGGAAGAGGAGCTGACAAATTAGTAACGCGTCTATCACCAGAAAATCATGAAAACTGAAAAATTTAAGACGTCTCGTTGATTGCCTGAAATACATCTGTATATATTTTTATTCAATAGATTTTACAAAATATATTTTATGGAAAAAATATATACATGATCTATATTTGGGAAGTGATAGAGCGGATGATGAAGTAGCGGTGCTGGAAAGGGTCGAGTAAACAATATAATGCATGGAAGTCGACGCTTGTCCCAATTGCCGAATCCATGATCTGATGGATGTACATACGCCTACCTTATCGCTGAACACCTTTAACAATAATTCAGATTATCCTGCTCTCTCAAAATTGTGTCTGAGACAAAATTAAATGGCTTTATTAGAGAAAAGAACCTACTTTACTTTTGAGATCAAATATTAAGTAAGATTGGAATTCGAGGTTATATTTGCAGAAAATACTAGACTGACAGTTTGAATGGGAAAATTATGGAAAATCGATCTTTTGTGGCCATGACTGATGGACTGATGATCAGAAGAGTAAATTAAAAAAAAAAAATTGTCGGTTTCATTGGAATGAAGGCAGGCTGAGCGTAGTGCAGTTGGCATTGTGCTGTTAGAACATAATTTAATTCACTGTCTGCCAGGCACACGCTTTTTTCTCCAAAGAAGCAGCACCGATTCAAACCAAATTTGGTGAACTTATGGGAACGGTGAAATCCCACGCATCCCCCTATACGTGCAAAGGGGTTGTAAAAGCTTTTTCGCCGCATCTAGTCAAGTGGAGCATCAAATGAAGGCCCTGTTGAGTACTTTCCGATAATAATAGTAATTTTGACACAGATTACTATATGCGCGAGTAAGAAATCAAAATGTGCACAGGACAACATTTTGGAAAAGTCAGGGTCATGCGCTTATACGAAATTTAGGCTTCAAAATATGTCCCATTCCGATATCTGTTCAAATAAACTTACTAATAGTATATTATCAACTTTTAGAAGTTGACTGGAAAACCCCCCTTAAGTTCATTCTTGGAGTACTCAATTTTACGTATGGAAATCCGACTATTACTGCCAAAGTATAGTAGTTCAAACTTACCATTTTCGTGCGAATTTACTGCATCTTAAACCATGCAAATAAGATACTGACCTTATAATTAACGAGAATAATTGACATTCAAGTGAAATATTCAAATTCCATTCATAAGAATTTACTTCTCTCTTAGGTTTTGTGTGAAACAAAACCTTATTAGAAACGATTCGATTTCTGTCTGTCTGTCAGTCTATCTCTCCATCTTTTGTTTTGTTTTTCTCATCGTTGGAAGGTGTAAAAGTTCAAAATGTAGTGCTGGCGCCTGCCATGCAGTTATGTTCGACTCTTACTTGCTAAAACAACCTACTTCCACTCTCCCGACGGGAGAGAGTTTTCTTCGCAACTCTTCTTGCCTAAGCTGCTGATGAATACTTTTCAACTTCTTTGCAAGCTTCCATTCACTCCAGCATGAACATCACAATACTTTCGGGGGACAAACGCCTGTTTACGACCGTCTATAGTCTAATTCGGTGTGCGGTAAACTCAATCAAATACAACATCAATATAGACAAGCCCGATAACCTCCATGTCGACTTAAGAACTGCGTTAACCAGCTTTGCCTTCTTTCAATCCGCCGACCTCCATTAGCCAGGATGTCTTTGAGGATCATCTTCGTCTGGCTGTCTGTCACACCCGATTTATTCAGAAACGACTGGACCAATTATCATCAAATTTGATGAGAATATGCGATCTATGAATTCCCTTACATATAGGAAGCGATACCATTTTGTGGTGAGTTTAAGGAGGGCTCTCCATACATGCGAAAGGGCAAAGGTGCAACGCTTCAATTAGAACTTTTCAACTCATCAGACGCTGCCTTACTTCTCGGTTGTGAACAACTGAGAAATCATGTTGCTTGTCAACTGGTCCGGTCCGCCATTAAATGGATGGTGCAATTAGGAATCCCCCGATTCGGAAACAAAATTTTAGTTTAGCCTCGCCGGCTTAGGCCTAAAAGATTTAACATGGCGGTTTTGTGTTCAATATAATTCGTGTCGTCGTAATGTCGTGTTTTTGAATTAATATAAGGGAGCAAATACCACCACTTCGGTCACGCTGCTCGCAGGGCAGAGGTGAGGCAGTGTCTGATGAGTTTGGTCTGCTCTCGACGAAACCGCAAGTCACATATCCGCCATTAAGTGGATGGCGGACTTAGAAATACCTCGATTCTTAACCAAACTTTCATTTCGGTTTTTTATCATTTATATATCAATATAAATTACTCAAGTTAGATATATGTATTTATATGTATATGCTAATGAGGCTTTGGAGTAGCGCCTAATTCAGATATATTTGTACATTAAACCAGCGGCATTCAATTTACGTAATATCTATACGCTTTTGTGCACGGAGAAAATCCGAAATATATGTGCAATCAATTTATGTATATACGTGTGTGGCGCAGCGGGGTTAACAACATTCGAATTCTTTTTAATTTAATGCGGGCGGATAGATGACGCCGCCCGCGCTCTCCTTGGCTTATTCGAACTCGCCAGCAGAGGGGAAAGCCAGCGGTAAAAACTTCCGTTGGTTGGGGACAACCGGTCTCTTCTGATCCAACCTCGATGAAAAGAACACGTTGTTCGATAACTCTAACAAAAAGTAAAAAAATAAAGTAAAGTTTTTTTTCCTTCTTACTCGCAATAGTGGACTTCTTCCGTAGGTGTGTTTGATTGTGATTTAAATCACCATCATCAACGGCGCAACAACCGGTATCCGGTCTAGGCCTGCCTCAATAAGGAACTCAAGACATCCCCGTTTTGCACCGAGCTCCACCAATTCCATATCCCTAAAAGCTGTTGGCGTCCTGACCTACACAATCCCTCTATCTTAGGCAGGGTCTGCCTCGTCTTCTTTTTCTACCATCGATATTGCCCTTATAGACTTTCCGTAACCTATTGAGCCGGATTTTATCCACAACCGGACGGTCATGGTATCGCTCATAGATTTCGTCATTATGCAGGCTACGGAATCGTCCATCCTCATGTAGGGGGCCAAAAATTCTTCAGAGGATTCTTCTCTCGAACGCGGCCAAGAGTTCGCAATTCTTCTTGCTAAGTACAGTAAGAGCTTTGACCCTATGGTGAGACGTTTCGAGCGGAACAGTTTTTGTAAGCTGAAATAGGCTCTGTTGGCTGACAACAACTGTGCGCGGATTTCATCATCGTAGCTGTTATCGATTGTGATTTTCGACCCTAGATGGGAGAAATTATCAGCGATCTCAAAGTTGTATTCTCCTATTCTTATTCTTCCTGTTTGACCAGTGCGGTTCGACGTTGTTGATTGGTTGGTTTTCGGTGCTGACGTTGCCACCATATATTTTGTCTTGCTCTTACTGATGTGCAGCCCAAGATCTCGCGTCGCCTCCTCGATCTGGATGAAGGCAGTTTGTACGTCTCGGGTGGTTCTTCCCATTATGTCGATATCGTCAGCATAGGACAGTAGTTGGGTGGACTTAAAGAGGGTCGTACCTCTGCCATTTACCTCAGCATCACGGATCACTTTCTCGAGGACCAGGTTAAAGAGGACCCATGATATGGCATCCCCTTGTCGTAGACCGTTGTTGATATCGAATGTTCTTGAGGGTGATCCTGCTGCGTTTATCTGGCCTCGCACCTTGGTCAGGGTCAGCCTAGTCAGTCTTATTAATTTCGTCGGGATACCGAATTCTCTCATGGCCGTGTACAGTTTCACCCTGGCTATGCTATCATAGGCGGCTTTAAAGTCGATGAATAGATGGTCCAACAGTTTTTCCATCGCTTGCCCCAGAGAGAAAATCTGATCTGTTGCTGATTTGCCTGAAGTGAAGCCTCTTCGGCATGGGCCAATGATGTCCTGGGCGTATGGGGCTATCCGGCCTAGCAAGATAGCGGCGAATATCTTATAGATAGTACTCAACAATGTAATACCTTTATAATTGTTGCACTGTGTGATATCTCCCTTTTTATGTATGAGACAGATAATGCCTCGTTGCCAATCGTCAGGCATTGATTCACTGTCCCATACCTTGAGCACAAGTTGGTGAACCACTTGGTGTTACTGTTCGCCTCCATATTTAACCAATTCGGTTGTAATTCCATCGGCTACTGGCGACTTATGATTTTTTAGACGATGAATTGCACGGACTGTTTCTCTTAAACTTGGTGGTGGCAGTATTTCTCCGTCGTCTTCAGTTGGCGGGACCTCCAGCTCGCCGATGCTCTGGTTGTTCAGTAGTTCATCAAAGTACTCAACCCATCGCTCTAATATATCCATTCTGTCGGAAATCAGATTTGCCTCTTTGTCTCGGCAGGATGAGCATCGAGGTGTATAAGGCTTCATCCTGCTGACTTGTTGGTAAAACTTCCGCGCCTGGTGCGGTTGCTCCCTGTACTTTTCTAATTCACAGACTTGTTGGTTCTCCCCGGCTTCCTTTTTCCGTCTGTGAAATCGCTTCTCCGCTCGACGGAGTTCGTGATAAGTGTCTGCGCGTTCTCGCGTTCTTTGAGAATACAACATTACTCGGTATGCGGCATTCTTCCGTAGCTGGCTTACATTCATCGTCAAACCAGCCGTTCCGACTTTCCTTGCTGTTGGGGCCAAATATCTTTGTGGCCGTGTCAATGATCACGTTCTTCGGGTGGTGGTGAAGATCATTTGTTGATGCTTCATCTCTAGGATCTCTGTTGACTGCAGTTATTGCGGCATCCATTCCCCTCTTATAGGTGTCGCGGAGGGCTGTGTTGTCGATGGCTTCAGTATTCGCTCTCACCTGATTGTCAGAGGGGATTGGAGGTAGTGTCGTAATTCGAGCGCGGAGCCCCCTATATGTTCTAACATTCATCAAGGCTGAGAGGTGGCGGCGTTCAATCAGCATGTGATCAATTTGGTTGAAAGTGGTCCCGTCTGAAGTGGCCCACGTATGTTTGTGTATCGTTTTCTGCGCAAACTAGGTACTTATAACCTTCTAACCGAATAATCCACAGTCCGTTATCAGTGGTATCCCTACGTAGGCTATTAGAGCCAACGTATCGCCTAAATACGGGCTCCGTCCCTACTTGACTGCTGAAATCTCCAAGTATGATTTTCATATCATACTTGGGACAGGCTTCGAGGGTCCCCTCAACTGCCTCGTAAAAGGTATCCTTCTCCGACTCTGTAGTTTCCTCTATAGGGGCATGGGCGTTTATGAGGCTTATATTTCTAAATTTGCCTCGCAAACGCAGAGTGCATAGTCTTTCGCTTATATTTTCAAAGACGATAATAGCAGGTTTCAATTTTTGGCTAACTAAGAAACCTACTCCGAGCACATGGTTTACTGGATGGCCGCTATAATATGTGGTGTAGCAGCGGTGTTGGGTTGTCAGCCCTACCCAACCCCCAACCTGGCGGACCAGTTACATTTTGCCCCGTTTTTAGGCGCAGGAGACCTACCTTCATTCTTCTCCCTCTGCAAATTTTCATGAAGAAAGAACTCCCAGCGACCACCACGTGGAGGTGGAGATATGATTTGGTAGTAGAGCTGTTGGTATTGGTTCAGCAGGCGTTTCCCAGGTTTTATGCTCTATCGTGGGTACCAAATTAACGTTTCACCCTGGGAACTATACTACCCTTTGACCAGCAAGAGAAATCCGAACGTTATGCGCAACATGACTCCAGCTGCCAGTGTTCATCAGCATTTCTCTGAAAACGTTCCCCTGTACCTGCATAAAGATGATGATGAAGATAAAAAGGTGATCGGCAGCGTCCACCACTCCACACAGTCAGGGGATGTTATGCAGGTAAGAATCTATAGGCTTTCTTAAAAGTTAGAAAAGGAAATAATCAATCTCAACATAGTTCCGATTCAACCACGAATCTAAATTGCCTATGAGCTGTGCAGTCTGCCTTTTGACTCATTTTGCCAAGAAGGCCGCCATTCAGTTAGTGCACTTTGTCGTTCCTCACGAGCAACTACCGCCCTTGTTCCTGCAAATGGCTTTACTTTGCTTTGCAAGGAAGGTAACGGAGATCACTCCCGCAATCAATATCACTACCGGTTCAGAGACAGTGCAGTAAGCAGATGACACCTGCAAGGCTTGTCGTCTCTGCATTTGGGGAACACGCTTGCAATACAGCTTCTTGCCATTGATACCCTTGGCGAGTTGGGGTCTCTGAGATAATCCCTGCATATCCGCAAGAGAACTCCGTACGTAGAATGAATTTTCTAATGTCGCTAGTATATCTGTCCCGTATCCATGGCCTCCATAATATCATTCACCTCCCTACTCTGAACCTGAACTACCTTGGAGAATCCACGGCAGCACGGATCGCTTCAGAAAATCCACTCCTGATGAGTTTTTCGAGTACTTTCTCGGCCGTGTCATGCATACACAGCGGTCGATATGCAGACGGTAGCTCAGTGTCTCCTTTTTCTTTGTTAATCAGCGGGAGCTTCGAGATATCCCGGGCAATTAAAAGTGCCTTCGTTCAGATATGTGTCGAACGTGTCGTGCAGTAGTTCTGGCTCATGGTGAAATACCAGTTTATATATTTCTACCGGGATACCATCAGAAACTATATTATTTTCATAGTGGGAGCTGAGAGGTACGTTTTGAGGCTTTTTCATAGTGAGTAGCTTGTCGTCAACGTACACTAAGGTAGTCGTCGACGTTTTCCCCACTGTTGACATCAACGTGAACGGGATGTTAGGGAATAATAGGTCCTTAATTTGCCCGGTAGCAAGTTTAAAACTATGTCCATACGGATCCCCGTCTATCTCGTCAACTAGGTCTTGCCTATATTGACCTTTGCTTTTGCGCACTGCGGAGTCTCCTTTTAGCTGATCTATACTCTGCAATTGTGGTGCATGGCTTCGTCCAGGGTGTTTAAACGTTGTGTCACACGCCGGAGCCTACGACATCCCTTCCGCAGACTGGCGGAAGGGGTGTCCACCAGTACAAAGGAGGCTTGTCACGACTGTGTGCTCTCCGGGCATGAAACCTTCGCAGATTGTCGTTATTAGGTTCATCATTGAATTTACGGCTGTTGGGGCCGCAATCGAACTACCCTCTGAAGAGTTTCGATTAACCTATCCAAGTTCACCGTTGCGACATTCCGCTGGTCCACACGTAGCGGTCATTTTCCGGACAGTCTTCCAGAAATCGCCACACATCCATCGACGGCACGCAAAGGTTGCGTCAGGGATGCTTCTTTCGTAGGCTGGCCGTCGGAACGTTGGCTGGATCCATCCTTCGGTATTATTCGCTGCTGAACAATAAATCAGCTTTTGCCTCCGCATTGAACTGCGCTAACAACTTGTGACTGATTGCACTCCGTTGCATGTTAATTTGTCGGATGCGGATCAATCGCAATGTGTTCAAGGTCATGATTATAGACGTAGATTGTCCATAGTCTAAGCAATTCTAGTACTTTGTGGGAACCTATCCATATTCGTTCCCTACAAAAATACCCATACAATGTTGATTTTTCGATGGTAAAGCCACGTATTGGTCGGCAACTTCCACCAAAACAAGTTTTTAGCTGGTTTGAATTCGCAGAGGTAATGCCTATCCGAGCATCGCTTACCTGCAGATAATCACGCTTAATAGACTGCTCCACTTCCACCTTTTCTGCGAGGTAGTCAGGCTGCCGTATCTAAAGAGAGTATATAGGCTCTAGACTAGGGCCTAGAACATTCTCGCCCTTGATAGTTGTCTTCCGATGCTCCGCCACCTTCCCTCTTCGTATTCATAACCGCCTTGACTTTGGACAGACGGTTGTCCAACGGCGTCGCATGTTGCTTCTTTTTTTCCTTTGTTGCTCTCTTTCTTTTGGACTCCAAAGACAACTTGGGTAACATTTCCTTTAGAAACGTTTTCGACTTCCCGCTTTTTAGTAATTCACTTTGCAGCGTACGATCCGCTTGGCGCCAGCTATGGGATCAGAACTACTTATTCACTCCTCCTAATTATAAGCGGCCCTTTAAAGATCGCAGACGACCCCTGATTATCACGGCCCTTTGGCAAATAATATGAAGCACACGTGGTGACAACAAAAGATCCACGTACATACTTCCAGTTGTAATTTCAGTGACGGTAGCCGCTACACAACTATCTAATACAATGGATGAGGATTTGCCTTTAAAGCCTACTAATTCGTAGATGCGCGACCATTCAGTCCAGCGTTGGAGATACATACTACTGTGTCCAAAAAGTAAGACTAATTTCTAAGACTTTCCTGAAAATAAAACCTTATTCAAATCGTGGTCTCTGTGTCTGTTATAAGCACTTTTCTCAGAAAGTATTGCCACAAAATTTGGCAGCAAGGTTGGAACTGCAACGGATCGAAGTTGCTGCTTTTGCCTCAAATTACCACTCCCTAAGAAATAAACCATCAGTACCACATCGAATTGATTATCGGGTATATTCAAAGTATATATATGATAATACAAAGTAAACATAATTGTTTTATATATTCTTCCAGGAAAGGTCAAAGTCCTTCATACCTGAAATGTCGAGCTTCCGGTTTCCGACTTGTTTTTTTTTGCGCTTGTTTGTTTCTGTGAGGTCTTGAAGTCTGATACAAAATTTATAACTAACCAATTTAATAATCGTTTGCTTTTGTGGTCAAAATGGACTCTCCCAAAAAAAGGTGGATGAGTGGTGGGAGCATATCTCCATTCGTGATGATCTGGAACTAAAAATTCCAATATCCTTTTATTCAGTAGAGTTGTCTCTATTGTCCGAACCACTATTACAGTTTTACCTTATTAAACATTCAAATGGTGGAGCTGTGAAAAAAAATCTTAAAATTGCAAACCCACAGCAAACATATATGTCAGTCGGTTCAACAGGGTTTTAGATGTGCTCCCCACCCATTGAAAAGTCTGGTTTCGAGAAAAACGCGTTTAAAGTTTTCGCTATGTACGCACTCAAACATGGGGCGGGATTTTCTATTTTCTGTAGCTGAATTTGAGTCTAAAATTTTTGCAGTGTACTCTCAACGAAATATACGTAAAGGAAAGAACCGAATCCTGAAAACCGTCACAAAGGAAAACCACCTTAAAAAAAGGTAAATTCACACCTTTCTTGCTTTAGTAATTAAAAAATATTTTACCAAGAGCTATCCTTCTCTATAGAGACATCTTGTATTTAGTTCAGTAAAATTTGGTATAGAATGAGTCGGTGTAGAATACTCTTAAAGTAGGTGTATCAGAATAGAACTCTGGTCATCTTAAAATGAATCAACTTTGGATTTTTAATTGAAAAGATTTATATTATCAGAATTTTTTCTAGCCATCAACTTCGCAATTGCAGCCTGTCGGACAGTCGCAATTCTTCGATTTAGAGACCGGGTAGTCCGCCCCAGATGCCCTTGGAAAATTATTATTCCCAGATTTTTTCAAAGACTGCTTCGTTGTTTGATGTGGGCAGCGGCAGGGTCGCGATTGCCTTTTACTCTCACGAGAGTGATAATGACCCTGAGTGCTATGCTCATCATCTGGAGAGCGAGAAGGACGGTGCAATTGTTTGTTTTCAGGGGTATGTCGATGATACTGGGGTTTTGGTTGGGGAGCTGGAATAGCAATTGTCCGCAAAGTCGTCTGTTTTTCTTTGAGGTCCTTTTCGATAGATTCAAGCGTGGGTATCATTTCCTTCCAATCTTTTGTGAAGCTATCAATTTTTTTACTGATTTCATTGCAGTTTGACACAAGACTGTCCTTATATAGCTTGTCATTAAGCAGTGAATTCTTTCTGTTGTCAAGAGCCGTTAGGTTCTCGATTGTCACTTGAAGGTTCACTTTTGGAATGACCATATTAGCATTACGAGGACAGTGAATTGATTGTTTGACCCTAAACAGTTGCTCTTCAAGTTCCTGAACTGCTTCACACTCCTGTATTAAGCTTTTGTATAGACTAGTTCGATACTTCGCAAGCTCATTTGTAGTGCTAACATTTTGTTTCAAAGTGACATCATTATCCTGTATATCCCTGGAAGCCTGTGTAATTTCGTTTTCTAATTTAGCAATTTCAGCGTCAAATGTCGGTTGTAACTTGCTGGGACCACAGCACATCAGGTGCACTTGAACTGGATTAGCTTCTTCACCCTGATGCGGAGAGCTAGGTTTACTCTGAGGTGGATCTATTGATAATTTTTAAAAAAATAGTGGATTAATTATAATAAGATTCAAGCGAATTGACCGATAACTTACCGGTAGAGTTAGCATTATTGACAGTCGCTAAAGTAATGCTAGCTTTCGGTGCTATTGCCTAAAAATAAATAAAAAAATTTGAATCCGATTCCGGGCTTCACAGGCATTTGGCTGTCTGACTACCTGGTCTACCTATCAGAGACAATCTTTTAGAAGTATTAGCAGAAAAACTCGAAGTGCTGGGGCAATATAAGTCGATCAAGGTATAGTATAGGTACAGGGCGAAACGTAGATTGGTAGACACGATGGAGCGTAAAATCTAGGAAACGACTGCTGAACCAACACTAACAGCTCTATGATCAAACCCTATCTCCGCCTCCACGTGTTGATCGCTGGGAGTTCCTTATTAATGAAAATTTACAGACGGAGAAAGATGGAGGTGCTTTAGAAATTCCCTAATTGTACCAACTGATTCGCCGAGTTGGGGGCTGGATAGGGCGTGACAACCCTATATGTAACAAGTGGGAATACCGGAAGCTTGCGCGAAATAATTCTTTGCGACCCCATTCATATGAAACCACTTCGTTGTGGTATTGACGAATTGATATGTGATGATGACGTCATGCATGTTGTATAATGCACGAAATTCGCAAAGAATGGCAAAGTTTTACCCCCTATAATTTTGTTAATAATAGTTGGATTTTCTTCAAACTTGACCAAATTGTGCCTTATGTTATCCCTTACACCCATGCCAATTTGTACTTCTGGGATGGACAAAGTTCTAAAATGTGGAAATATAGTGTTATTAATTGTATATGCGCAGATATCGGAGCTGCATGTATTTTGAGGCCTAGATTTTGTAAAGATGCAGTACTGTGATTTTTTCAGATTTTCGGTTGAACAGGTTCTGAGAACGAGACCTATTACACTTTTTGATGATCATATTTTGAGCCCTCACTCTCACTCAAACTCTCTCACTCTCTCGCACACTAAACACAAAACCTGAAAAATTAAGTTACGAAGCCACGAAAGGAGCCTGGGACTGGACGGATTTTACAACGACAGACGTGGCAACGAAAACCGAAGAACAATTTGCGCATTTTTTCGCGGAACGTACTACAAAAGAAGGAGCTGCCAAGCAGTTAGCCTATACCTTGTCCCAATATAAGGCTGATTTAATAGCGTTACAAAAGATGCCAGAACAGGCCCCGGTTTTCCGGAGAAGAGCCCCTATGCCATATGGTATAGCAGCCATACAATAAATAATTTGGCCGGAGTAGGGTTTCTAGTCAACCAAAAAATTAAACCTGTTGGTGTAGGCTTTGAAGACATAAGTTAACAGTTATTTACTCTGCATTTGTTGAGTAAATTTTGAAATATAAGCCTTATTAACGTTCACACATCAACAGAGGAGACTACGCAGTCAGATATAATCTACGAGGCAGTAGAGCGGACACTCGAAGCCTGCCGCAAGTATGATATTAAAATCATGAGTTGAAACCTCGACAAATGATCTTGACAACCACCTGAAGAACGTTATCATTGATACGGTCACAAAACATATTTGACCCCAATCGCAAAAAAATCGGAACGACTGGTTCAGTGAATGTAAGCTAGCAACAGAACGGAGGAATACTGCTTACCGGGGAATGATGAACTCGCAAAGAACGCGCAGATGCTTATCACGAACTCCGTCGAGTGGAGAAGCGACTTCACAGACAGAAAAACGAAGATTGGAAGAACCAACAAGTCTATGAACATGAGTATTACGTATGGGAAAACCCGCAACAGGTGCGGAAGTGTTGCCAACGACTCAGCAGGAGCCTTATGCATCACGGTGATCATCCTGCCTAGACAAAGAGGGATATCTGACCTCCGACCGTATGGGCATATTGTAGCGATGGGGTCTGCACTATGATCAGCTGCTCAAAAACGCGGCAAGTTCGAGGTTAAGCCAAGTGAAGATGACGGACATCAAGCATGCAATAGGTCCGTACAACTCATCTGCTTAAGAATCATAAGTCACCAGGAGCTGATGGAATTACAGCCGAATTGGTTAAATATGGGCTAGGCGGTTCGTCAACTGATTCTCAAGGTGTGGGGCAGCGAAACACTGACTTGATTGGTAACGGGACATTATCGGTCCTATATCCAAACAAAACGAGAAACCGGAAGCTGGATACTTCAGGTATGAAAGGTTTTGTGTACTTCTTTTATAAAGCTATTTGAGTGTGCATTTGTCCTATTAGTACCTAGCAAGTAATATATACATATATTATGTGAGAGTATCCACTTTCGCGTTATATTAAAATTAAAGTTTTGAATTTGCAAAGAAGAATTAAATTTATGGTAACTTTGTTGGTAATAATGTAATGTCCACCAAACTTGGTAAGATAATGGTCTATATTATAACCTACATTTCTGCTAAATTTTGTGATCCTAGAATAATGGGGTTTTGGAGTTAATTACTAAAAACTACACTAATATTTAACTTTATATGGGCATGGAGGGTATTTCGGAGATCAAATTTTTTGGTTGGGCAGTTTCTGAGAATGGGAGTGTTGAAAAAATGATTACTTTCGACCCGCCGTACTCCCCATCTTTCAAGCAAATGTCGAAACTAAGACTGGCTTCGGAAAGTACTAATCGAGACCTTATATGACTTACATGACTATGTTTGGTGAAAAAAATAAACTCTTAAATTCGAAGTAAAATGATGTAATACACTGTATGCGCTCACAGTTCCCACCTTTCCACCAAATTTGGTGACAGTCGCTATAACCCTCTCCGAGAAAAATGCGTGCGATAGACAGACAGGCAGACAGACAGACGGAAGAACAGACAGTAAACCAATTTTAATAAGGTTTAGTTTTATATAAAACTTTAAAAAGGACTGCGGAGTAGATTATAACATCAACATCTTGTTTGTATAGTTGAGGATGCGGTAAATTCACAAATTCGCGAAATTGACGTCTTTGAACTGATAAAACTGCTATCTATGAAATTTGGCAAATGCGCGTTAATGCCCTCTTAAGGGGGTTTCCTTTCAATTATTTTGAAGCCTGGGCTGGCGTTTTTGGGTTGAGTAGTTTTCGAAAATAACACATTTTGACTCCTTACTCGCGCACGTTACAATTTATATCAAAGATAATACTCATGACCATATCTGGTGAAAACAATTGTATATCCCCACTTTGCACGTAAAAGTATGTCAATCACTGTATGCGTGGGGTTTCATAGTTGCCATTTGCCTTTGGAGAAAAGTAGGTGTGAATTTCCATGAAACTTGGCATACGTAGTCCTGCGATGATTATTATAAGGTCTTTTTCAATAAATTTCTGAAAGTTAGTAATATATTATTAGTAAGTTTATATGAGTGGATTTGGGAGTAGAACATATTTTCAGGCCTAGATTTAATGATTTTTTTCAGATTTTTGCTTGAGTAATTTCCGAAAATGAGTCCTGTCTGACTTTCAATGTGCACATTTTTCCTCCATACGCGCGTATTTCGAAACCTTCGTCAAAGTGAATATCAATACTAATCAAGACCTTTCAGTTGATACCCTACATGACTACTTTCATCATCAACGGCGCAACAACCGGTATCCGGTCTAGGCCTGCCTTAATAAGGAACTCCACCCATTCGATATCCCCAAAAAGCTGTCTGGTGTCCTGACCTACGCCATCGCTTCATCTCAGGCAGGCTCTGCCTCGTCTTCTTTTTCTACCATAGTCTACATTGGTTGAAAAAAAAACTACATTCCTCTTTTGCATGTATGCCCCTTCAAACTCCACATACACTATATGTGTGGGATTTCATAGTTCCCATCCATCCACCAAGTTTCGTTTGGATCAGTTTAGCCATTTTTTACACAAAACCTTAAAAAGGGAAATATCGTAATGCAGCAATTATAGAGATATCACGTTGCTGAGAGAAGACATTCTCTGCTATTTTATTAGGCCGGATAGTCTCATACGCCCAGAACATTATCGGCTCATACCAAACGGGCTTCCCTCCAGGTAAATCGGAAAAAAATTCCTGCATGCGGCAAAAGATGAGAAAACTGTTGGAATATGGATATCGGTTCCGCCATCACCATGAGAGAATTCGGTATCCCGACGAAGTTGATAGACTGTCTAGGCTGACCCTGACCAATAAGCGAGGCCAGATAAAAGCAGCAGGATCACTCTCCAGACCATTCAACATCAACAACGGTATAAGACAAGGGGATGTCCTATCATGCGTCCTCTTTAAGCTGGTCCCAGAAAAAGTGATTCGTGTTGCTGAGGTAAATGCGAGGGGCACCATCCTCTTTATCCTGACGATATCGACATCATGGGAAGAACTACCCAATAAGTACAGTCTACCCTCAGCCAGACCGAGCATGCTGCGCAAGATCTTTGGCTGCACATCAATGAAGGAAAGATGAAATACATGGTGACAACGTTAGCACCTAAAACCGAAGAACAAACAGCATCAAATGGCAAATGAGATCTATAAGGTTAGGAGGCTACCACTTTGAGACCGTTAATAATTTCTTCTATCTAACGTCGAAAATCAAAACCGATAACAGCTACTATGATGAAATCACGTTTTTGGCAGACAACGGAGCCCATTTCTGCTTATGAAAGCCGTTCCGCTCGAAACGTCTCAAAGTAGGATCAAAGCTCTTGCTGTAAAAACAGTGATCTCACCAGTCCTCATTTATTCCTCGGAGCCCTGGGTTCTTAGCAAGAAAAGTTTCGGATTCTTGGTCGCATTCAAGAATTTTTGGCTCTTTACAAGAGGATGAACGATTCCGTAGCCTATATAACGATACCATGACCGTCTCAATAGGTTGCGGGTACTTAATCCATGCGAGTGAAGATGATCAAAGCCGGCAAGTGTCTAAGGGCAATGCCTATGGTAGAAAAAAAAGATGTGGCAGAACCTACCTCAGCCAAACAGCGTTTAGAGATATCGAATTGTCGGACCACGGCACAAAATCGGGATGTCTGGAGTTCCTTGTCAAACGTTCCTGCACCGGATACCGGTTGTTACGCGATTGACGCGATTGATTTTCTCTGGGCGGCTAGATAAAAATAGCTAATGGAAAGTGATAACCAATGTTACTCCAAAGCTTCAAACCCCCCCAATCCCGCCTTTCACTCATTATTCCAAGGAGGCCCGGGAGTGAGTCAATGCTAAATATAACGGAAAATTGATCCGATGTATTTTGATAATTCACTTCGCAAGATAAAAGTGCCGTTAATTTCGTTGAAACGTAGTGACCGAGACAACATATTTCGTACTCACTTAGGAGAGAGAGGAGGTCTAATTGATGAACAAAACTTTGAGAGTCGCAATTTTTTTACTATCCCTAAAAATTACACTTAAATCGATATTTGGAACTTTGTGAGCCTTTGTCGGGATAAGTTTAGCATTAGAATTCACTTTCCAGCAAGGTGTGGTTCTCCTTGAAAGTAATGAAAGAAGCCCCCCTTCAAAGGACTGCACAAGATTTTTTTGTAAGTCTTGCAAAATTACTTGTGGATGGTGACTTTGAACGCTCTGTTCACTCGATTATGCCTCCTTCGTTATTTAAGATATCCCAGTAAACGAACAAATTACCCAGAGCTGCTACGCATTTCTGATCTGCGTTGCATGACCTCTTCTTTTTGGGGGAACATTTTCGGAGACGAAATAACACCGGCAATGGGACGTTTAAGAAACCATCCCTTGCAAGTTGTTCACTCCATTTATATTTCATTATTTTGCAATATCTGCCAACATAGCTTAAACTCTTCTCAAAACAAATACAGCTCTTTGTGCTTGGCTTAAGTTTGAAGTACTCCAAACTCAGCGCTCAACTTAAGTAAAAGGAGGTATTTAGAGCAAGTTAAAAGAAGTTACCTTGAGTTGATCATCTGTTTTCAATACACTATCACAAGCTCCCTTCAGATTTTCAGGAAATTGATCCAAGTCTAAATTAAACATCGCAATATTTCCAGTAGACGTGAATGGAATTTAATACCTCTGAATTTTGTTTGGAAGCAATAAAATTAATGCATTTTTTAAAACATTTTGAAATTTAAATGACTTAATTTCTAAGCAAGAATCATTCTAGGTAACTTCGATAAATCGATTCAGTTAAACGGACGCATTTACTTCAAGAAAGCTGTACTCTGCTTTCTTGAAGTAAATGTAAAGTACTTTTGAATACATTTTCAAGGTCCGAAAGATATTATAATATAATTTTACATTTTTTTTGCAAAATTTACCATAACAAAGGGCGCGATATCGAACAATTTGGTGGATATCCTACCATTATTACTAAAATTGTAGTAGATAAATTTTTGGTCATTTTGTTTGAATTGACTTTATACTGCTATATCATTTGATACATACCTTGAGCAGATTGTCAAATCAATGAAAACATTTTTTACCATAGTGAATTGGCTCATTTACAATGGAAGATACGTTTTTCAACCTTTGAATGAGTTTGTAACGACCCGGAATAAGATATAACGTTTTGACGAAAAGGTAACCTCTGTAAAACAAAACCTTATTAAAATCGGTTTATTGTCTGTCTGTCACACCGACTGGTACCGACTGACAGGAATTTTGGCGGGAAGATGGAAACTGTGAATGCACGCACACCAAACCGCAAACGCGCATACAGCATTTTATATGGCACTTAAAATGGGCTCCATACATGCAAAAAAGTGTGTAAAATTTCTTTTCATCAAATATAGTTATATGCGGTATGAAATGAAGGGCCTCGGTTAATACTTTTAAACTCCGGTCCCACTTCCCACATTTAGTGTAAAATGGGGCTGGTCAGGGTCGCATCCTTTCTTAGATCCTTTCTTAGAACCTTCTTGTCATTTACGCCTTGGTTGGCTATAGCGGGTCAATTACAGCTCCGCGACATCCTTCGCGGTTACTTGAAATGCCCTTCAGCTCCCCCCAGCACTTCCAGAGACACTTGCACTCCTCGTCAAATGTTCTGAGTTAACTGCCCTTGGGGCTGCCTTGGAAGAGTGGATTCCACTGCATGGCGCAGTTCGCAATGTCGCCCCTCGTTAATGTGTGAATAATCCGCAGCCACTTTCATTTTCCGATCACATTACGAATGAGTGCCAAGCCTATGCGACGACCAAGTTCTTCGTTTGAGATTGTTGCAGGCTAGCGTACTCCGATGATACGACGTAGACAGGTATTAACGAAAACTTAGAGATTTTGGGTAACAACACTGAAGGAGCACTAGCAGAGAACAGGCTCAACTTGATCTTATTGTTGAGATAACTGCATTTCCAGATTTTAAACAGGCCAGCGAAAGTAGATCTAGCGCTGTTAACATCCAGTTCGCTGCCACCGTTGACAGAAACCACGCTTCCTGGGCATACAAATTGATCGATGCTTTCGATGTACTGCCCACTAACGCAGATAGGGAGTGTGCAACGACCCGTCAGACTGGGAACCTTAGTTTTATTGGTCATAGTCTTCAATCAAACTCTACTTGCTTCTCTTTTCAAATCCAGAGCCATTAGTCCAGCTCCATGACCCGGAAGTAAGATGTGATCGTTCATTGAATTCCTCCGCGTCCTTCGGGGAGGGCAGCATGAAGAAGATCACCGATGACAGGCAAAGATAATATCAGTGACAGGATGCAACCCTGGCGGACTTCGCTTTGGACCTCGTAAGATATTTTACCTACTATTAGTTTCTCCGGATTGCCCCTTCTGTGTACAAAACTCCAGATACACTTCCTGTTCGAGCTTTCTCGAAATCAATGAACAGCAAGTTCCGCGAAGGTTTAAGCTCGGCGCACTGTTCCAAAATAATCTGTAGGGTGTTGATGTGATCCGTATGAGGATCCGGAGCGGAGACTAGCGACTGAGATATTCTTTGATGCGTTCCGATAATATTTTAGCTATTATCTTTGCGACGACAAAGAATACGCAGATACCCCTCCAATTGCTACACACAAAACAGGTCCCCCTCTTTAGGATTTTGACGATCATCCCCTTCGTCCTCTCTCTAGGCATTCCCAAGATTTCCGTACGAGTGGAAGCAGCAGATCTGCAGTAAATGCAGATACAGCGAAAAATAACTCTGCGTGGAGACGGTCAACACAGCGGCTTTCCTCCGTTGGAGTGAATTAATGGCCGAGATGATTTCTCTTCTTTATCAAAACCTATCCAATGGGAAAATAGGAAAAAGTAAAAAACCTGCCACTATCCCGTGTTTTGGGGGCCAACTGTCTCTTCTGTGTTTCAGAGAAGATGTAAAATAAAACACTGAAGAAGGGGACAGTTGATCCAAGAAATACGTATTTATATACATTATAAAATACTTTTAGCCAATAAAATGGAAAATAGTTTCAAAGGCAAATGTTTCACTTAAAGTTTCGGCTAACTAACTACCTCCTAATTCAAACCGTTATAGTACTATTATTAACTTTATTTGAATAGATATTTCTGTGAAGAGTATTTCGGAGTCTAAGCAAGGTATAGTGCAGCTTCTTGATTTTTTTCAGATTTTTTGTTTGAGTAGGTTCTGAGAACAGATCCTTCTTGCATTAAATGCCTAAACCGAGACCAGTTTTGAAAAATATTAATCGATGCCTTGCGTTTGATATCCCACGTAATTACATTTGGTGAACAAATTTTGACACCTATCCTTTGCATGTATGGAGACCCCCGCTCCCCTTAAGTTGTTCAACGAAGAGGGATGTAACTAACTGCATGCAAGATTCCATCAAATTTGGTGTCAATCGGCTTAATCGTTTCTGAGCAAAATGCATGTGACAAGCATGTGGACAGACATTCAGACAGGCAGACGGACAGAAAACCGATTTTAATAAGATTATGTTTCACAGAAAATCTTCAAAATGGAAGGTGTTGAATATATAATATTATATATCGGCTTACGATTAACAGAATCCGACACCGTTCAACCGATCGCAATGAAAATTGGTAAATGTTTAATTTTTAACCACACCCTCGTATAGAATTAGAAGTTTATTCCTGATGAAATCTCAGCATTCCCCCTCGTGAAAAGTTATGGCGTTTTTGTTACGGTGTTAACGAGAAAGGCGAATAGGAAGTTTCCCCTTTCTAATCATGTTAAGAAATTGCCATCCCTGTTTAGAAAGCTATGGCGCCTGAATTGGGGCTATATTCATTTTAATTTTGAACCCCATCCTCCCAGGCGGAAAGGAAAGGATGAATGGGAGAATCGGTAAATTTTATCGCTGAAAGCTCATCGAAAAAATTGCAGTGGTCACCTCCCTTTAAAAGATAATCCTGTTTCAAATCAGGGGTGTTTTGACATCATCATGGTAAAATTTGGATTTTTTGTACGCAGAAGGAAGAAGAAGGTCTCTTTTTTTAATATCGTCGAAGAACTGTGCTGGCCATCCCCGTTGACAGGTTGTGGCGCCCCGAAAATTGGCTATTTCCGCAATATTAATAAGTTTATTGGTAAGGCAATAATAATCACAAATTCGTCTGGAACGTCGCCAGGACTCACTAAGGCAGGACATTGTTAGATTGTTTTAGATCAGCACAGGTAATGCCAGTAGACGGGTGAGAAATAAAGGGCAGAAGGTTTACAGGAACTATGTCATCCCCAGTGAAAGACCCGTAGTTGAAATCTGGACACACTAAAGCAGAAACTTCCTGTCACGGTTACGACCATATGGCCAAAGTCACTCCAGACGTGCTCGGAAAGCAACTTATGCGAGGAACCAGCGGAGTTTTTTCAAATCAGAGTGTCCAGACAGCACAGATTTCGGTGACGGAAATGAAAGAATATTGGAGTGGACTTTGGGGGTTACGCGCCCAACATGCTGAGTGGATCACCACCGAAGGCACCCGCAATGCCAATACGCCTGGCATGAATTTTGCGGATGTTACCGAAGAGGAAGTTCGATGACCCATAAACAGCTCGAAGAACTGGAAAGGCCCTGGTCTAAATCGGGTGCAAAACTTCTGGTAAAAAAAGTTCATCAGTATACACGGTCGGTTAGCACATCGCATAAATCAGGTCATTAGTCGGCCGGAGGAATTTCCACCCTTCCTCAGTGCGGGAATTACCTACCCTGTCCCTAAAAAGGACATGGTGCAGGACTCCGCGGACACAAGACTGATTACTTGCTTACCCCTCTACAAATTCATAACGTCCGTTATTAGTGGAAGGATCAATGCGTATCTCGAGGCCAACAACATTCTGTCCGAGGAGCAGAAGGGCTGCCGAGCTGCCGAGCTGGGTCAAGGAGTTACAGAGAGTAACTCATTATCAATTCGGTAATTGTAGGACAAGCAACTAGAGGCCAAAGAAACCTGTTTAGTTGCTATATCGACTATGCCGAGGCTTTCGATAGCGTCCCGCATACCTGGCTAATCGATGTCCTACATCTGTATCGCATCCTGTGAGGAGTGGCCAGATCTCCCATCAGGCGCGACCCCAGCTGGCGGATAGGGGCATACCTATTGATGTGTAAATATGTGTTCATGCACTTTTCTTTTTTGATTGTGCATGGACTAGTGTTTGCTCATCTCTGGTGCGTGGACCAAAATGGCTATGGGAAGGATACCGAGAACATAAAACCACCATGGAAGACGAGAGAAGGAGGAATCTTACGGTGCAGGGGCTCGGAACCCCAGTACCGGCGGCTTTTGGGAGTGAGCAAGCGGGCTCCCAGTCGTCGATATCCCTCGACCGCAGTGCCTCGGTGGTGGACAACTTGGCCACCTTGGCATATAATGCTACAAGTGATTTGGATCTGGAGAAAGAAGTATTCAAGCGAAGTACGACTTTACCGAGAACACCAATAACAAGACCAAACAAAGATGAACTAAAAGCAGCTTTTTGGACAACAAAAACCGTGACAACACCCACCGCACATGTTCAAGATGCTCGACAGCAGGAGGTGCTCCAGGAACAAGGAAGAGATCCATTCAAAAGAAGCTCATCAACTTTGAGATCTCCACCAATACCAAAGACGATGAAGGATAAAGTACAGGCCAATAGTGAAGGACCATGTAAAAGGAGTAACCCTGCCGGGACTTATAGGGAGCACAGTCCCGATCCGGAGGAATTACCCTTCACCCAGCTTGGGGCAAAAATAGTTGAGCTGTCCGAGTTTATCAAGGACAAGCACAACGTGCACCAAGCCATAAAGAATATGGTGAGGGCTATTAGAGTTCTCTACAATAGATCACAGATGGAGGAAAAGAATAATAAGAACACGCCGAACCCCGCTGTGTCAACAGTATCACAAGCGACCCAAGTGACGGCTAACCGTACTACCATCGAATCCAAGCGAAATAACCGAGTACGTGAAAAAGACGGGGATCCTTTAAGTAATCAGCAGGCGCCTAAGAGAAAAAAAGCCGGACAGGACATCCTGA
Source organism: Hermetia illucens (assembly GCF_905115235.1). Taxonomy (NCBI): domain Eukaryota; kingdom Metazoa; phylum Arthropoda; class Insecta; order Diptera; family Stratiomyidae; genus Hermetia; species Hermetia illucens. The sequence goes on along the minus strand of NC_051849.1, from coordinate 88,534,622 downwards.
AAAGCAACACCAACAGGTCAGATGGAGGAAACCGTACAGCGAATCTAGGAAACTTGACCAGCGTTGCGAAGCCTAAGACCAGCGAAAACGATGGATGGATCTGTCCTACGCGGAGATACTCAAAAAGGTCAAAGCGGATCCCGACCTAAAAGATCTGAGCGGAAATGTAAACAGAATCCGAAGAACCCAGAAAGGGGATCTCATGTTCGAGCTGAAAAGATCCAGCGTGGGCAAAACTGATGACTTTCGCACTCAAGTGAAAAACTCACTTGGGGAGAATGCCGCAGTGCGTACCCAAAAACATGAGATCTACCTTCAATGTAAGGATCTCGATGAAGTTACATCGAAGGGAGAAATTTGTACTACTCTGAAGGAGCAATTCAAGTTGAAAGAACTCACCGAGGAGTCTATTGTGGGCTTACGAAAAGCCTATGGTGGTACTCAAACAGCCACAATACGAGTACCAGCGGAGGCAGCACAGATGTTATTGGCTGCCGGAAGGGTTCGGATTGGATGGGTTGTCTGCCGTTTAAGGGAACAAATTTCACTGAAGAGGTGCTTTAAATGCTTCATGTTTGGACACTTCGTGAAGGCATGCACCAGCAGCATTGAATGATCTGATCGATGCAGAAGGTGTGGGGAGAAAGGCCATATTGCCAGAGAGTGCAATAGGGACCCCAAGGGCCTATTGTGAGAAGTAAAAGAGGGACAGGATAATCGGCATATTGCCGGGAGTGGTAAATATCCGGAATTTAGGAAGGCGCTCACTGCAATGAGAAAATGAGGTTTAATCAAATAAACCTGAATCATTGTAGCGTCGCTCAGGATTTACTTGAGCAGGCCACGTTCGAATCTGGGATGGAAATCGCCATCATAAGCGAACCGTATAGACACCGTCACGGTGGCATATGGGTCAAAGATTCGACTGGTGGAGCGGCGATATGGGCTTGCGGTCGACAGGCCATACAATGCACTGCAAGTCAGGCAGGCAGTGACTTCGTGTGGGCGAAAATAAGTGGTGTATATGTATACAGCTGCTATGCCCCGCCAAGTTTGACACTGTCTGAATTCGAGCAAATGCTTGATAATCTTATTCTCGACGCGAAGGGACGAAGTCCAAAGGTGATTGCTGGTGATTTCAATACTTGGGCCCTAAAGTGGGGTAGTAGGGAATCAAATGCTAGGGGGCGCAGTTTATTAGAAGCTTTTGCGCAGATGGACATAGTTTTGGCTAACGAAGGTGCCGTAAACACCTTCCAGAAAGGGGGGTCAGGCTCAGTTGTAGACTTGACCTTTGTCAGCCCTTCGCTGGCGCGTGGTATGTCCTGGTGCGTCAGTGAACGCTACACCCACAGCGATCACCAGGCAATCTTCTTTGAGACATATGTCGAGCCACAGGCCAAAGAGCTATCATGCCCAAAGCCGAAAAAGGTTTCAGGCTGGTTTGCAAAATCTTTGGATCAGGAGACCTTCATAGAGGTGTGGTTAGATCAGCCTGATAAAGCAGGCACCTCTACGGAAAGAGCCGTCCATCTGGCTCAATGCATTGCCAAAGCGTGTGACGCGTCCATGCCCAGAAGGTATCCATTCCCCAGTAGAAGACCAAACTACTGGTGGAATGATGAACTGACCGGCCTTCGATCGGCCTGCCACCGAGCCAGAAGAGTGGCTCAGAGGGCGGTAGGTACAGTCGAACAGGGGCAAAAAGAGCGCGTCTATAAGGCAGCCCGCAAAAACCTCAAGCTCGCCATCCAGCGAAGCAAGAGGGAATGCTTTAAGGAGCTCTGCTCAGAAGCAAACATAAACCCGTGGGGGAATGCCTACAGAATCGTGATGGGACGATTCAGAGGCCGTTTATCTCCGCAGATCACGTGCCCCACCCTCTTGCTAAAAATCATCCAGGGGTTATTCCCCCCGCAAGAGGAGAACACCGATACATTCCAACCACCTCTGAATGTGGCGGCAATTCCGCCAGTCACCAGAGACGAGCTGTTGGATATCTGCGGTAGAATAGGAGACAATAAAGCGCCGGGCCTGGACGGAGTACCGAATAAGGCCCTTAAGCTTGCCGTGAAATCCAGACCGGACATGTTTGCTGACTTGTTCGAAGCGTGCATGTCCGAGGGAATATTTCCAGTGGCATGGAAGCGGCAGAAGTTGGTATTTCTGCCTAAACCTGGTAAACCTCCAGGTGAACCATCCTCATATCGACCCATATGTCTTTTGGACACGGCGGGGAAGATTTTGGAGCGGGTAATCTATAATAGATTACTCCCGGTTGTTGAGAGTCAAGGCGGCCTTTCAGATAGGCAGTATGGGTTCCGAAAAGCCAGATCAACCATTGATGCCATCAAATTGGTTACTGGCTTGGCCGAAGATGCAATTCACGGAAAGGGTAGTACCAGCAAATATTGCGTGGTGGTAACCCTGGATGTGAAAAATGCATTCAATTCGGCCAATTGGAATCTAATACGGAAATCTTTAGCGAAGGTTGGTATTCCCGCCTATCTCGCTGCTATCGTCGATAGCTATTTAACTGAAAGGAGGCTCTGGTATGACACCGATGACGGACCCCAGGAGTACGTTGTTTCCGCGGGTGTCCCACAGGGCTCCGTATTGGGCCCACTACTGTGGAACATCATGTACAACGATGTATTTAATCTTCCCCTTCCGGGGGAAGCCACAGTGGTGGGTTACGCTGACGACATTGCACTGGTTGTTGTCGTAAAGCATCTCGAAGATGCTGAGTTATACTCAAGTGAAGCAATCGGTGCTGTTAAAAGTTGGCTAAAGAGCTCTGGTCTGACACTTGCGGAGGAAAAAACGGAAGCGGTCCTCATCACTAAGCGCCGGAAGAGAAATTACGCCTGCATTAGAATCGGGAATCATATTATCACTTCCAAGCCGACCATCAAATACTTGGGAGTGGTGATAGACAGGAAGCTTAACTATAAGCAACATGTGCGGTATATTTGCGACAAATCATCCACTGCAAGTATGGCCCTGGCGAGGATGATGCCGAACGTGGGAGGGCCACGGCATACCTCTAGGTTGCTTATAGCCAGGGTGGTGACTTCGATCATGCTCTATGCAACCCCAGTTTGGAGGAAGGCGTTGTGGATGTCAGGGAATGCTACCAAACTGAGTTCAGTCTACAGGAGGACAGCCCTGAGGGTATGCTCTGCCTTCAGGACTGTCTCAGATGATGCAGCATTCGTCGTCTCTGGAATGATGCCGATTGACATCTTGGCAGATGAGATGGCGAACATATACAATGCAAAGCCAACCTCTTCCTCATCGCGGACGAAGAAGACTGAAAGGGAGAGATCCATAAATAGATGGCAAGAGCGGTGGGAACGCTTGGGAAAGGGCCGGTGGACGCACAGGCTCATTCCTACCATCAAGGAGTGGTTGGAGAGACGACACGGTGAGATTAATTATAATCTCACCCAGTTTCTCACGGGGCACGGAGGATATCTCCAATACCTTCACAGGTTTAAATTGGAGACCTCACCCGACTGTCCAGATTGCAATGGAGTCCCAGAGGACCCAGAGCATGTTTTCTTCCACTGTCCGAGATTTGTGGAAGAAAGGAGGAATCTAGAGGAGACTCTAGGGGAGGTGCTGGTACCAGAAAATCTGGTGCCGAAAATGCTAGCACATCAAGAGAATTGGGATGCGGAAAACTTCATGATCGCATCTATCCAAAATAAACTGCGAAAAGCAGAGGAGAGGAGAAAAACGCGGTCACGTGCGCCGCGTATAGAAGAAAGGTGACAAAGCTAGAGGGAGCTGATGTAATACCTTATGGTGGTTCCGCGGGGCAGGGAGGGAGTCGGGAGTGGTTTTAGTGGGTAAAAATCCCACACGCTGGTGTGTCCAAACCAGTGTCTTTTTGAAGATTTCCACCTCCTCAAAAAAAAAAAAAACATCTGTATCGCATTGATCCGAAACTAATAAAGTTTTTGGCGACAGTCATGGAAGGGTGGCATACCACCTTATCAGTCCGTACATCTGAGGGTGTTAATACCACAGAGCCCATCCGTATACGGAGGCGATTCGTTGAGTCCCCTTTGGTTTTGTATGGCACTGAACCCCCTTTCGTGGCTACTGAATGATGTTAGAGGGCATGGTTTTGCAATAAAATATGGCCTACGTGCTACGTGTAAACTGACACACCTGATGTACTTAGGTGACATCAAGCTGTATGCTAGGACTGACGACCGTCTTAGAAGTATATTGCGAATAATAGACTTGTTCAGCCGTGATATTCGGATAAAGTTTAGATTAGACAAGTGTCGAATTCAAGCCATCCGCAAAGGTCATCACGAGCCGCATACCGGACATAGCATTGGTGACCTCCACATCCGAGCTATGACCGAGACAGACTTATACAAGTACCTAGGAATTCTGCAAGGAACCCATGCTCGAGTTGGTGATCTGAAGGATGCTCCGCTGTCCGATTTCCTGCAACGTATAAAGCTGGTGCTGAAATAGCATCTCTCGGGGAAGAATAAAATAAGCGCGTTAAATGTATTCGCGATACTTTCACTGGCTTATGCATTCAGAATATTGCCGTGGACGAAGATCGATCTGGAAAACGTCCAGCGGCGGATACGGACAACTATGTCCAAATTTCGGATGCATCATCCAAAGTCTGCCGTGGAGCGGATGAACCTGCCTCGTGAAATCGGAGGTAGGGGCGTGGTTGACGTGGTGGCACAACGTCATCGCCAAGTCGACTCGCTGCGCGCTTATTTTTACAGCAAAAAGCAGGCGATTCCCTTGCATGCGGCTGTCTGTAAGGCAGACTGTGGGCTGACTCCACTTAACTTGAAGGATCGATCTTTCGACGTCGGACGAAGAGAGGATCGATGAATGGAAGTCGAAGGCAATGCACGGTAAACACGTAAATTGTCTTTGGCAGCCATTTGACGATTTGCATTTGTCGAACAGATGGCTGTGTGCACAGTAGATCTACTATAGGCAGTACCCTTACTAAAATGACCCCACTTGCGAATGTGCTTGCAGAAGCTTATCTGTACACATCAGAGACGCTAAACAAGGAAAAGGCATAATCTTCGTCAAATCGTATTGGTAAGAGAGAGATCGGTGAGCTTTTGTTATTCTGGTACTACGGCGTGCTCACCCATATAGCAAAAAGTTATTTCACGTATTCACTTATACAGAAGCAAAAACTTGCCAATCTCACCAATACATTGGCAAGTCCGGACGGTATGTCAAACACAGCTGATCGGATTTTCGTTACATCTCGCTCATGCTCAAAGGCAAAACAATTTGAAATCGTGTGTACTCGCACTGATTTCCCCCCTTGAGGGGCAAGGGGAGTGTGGTAGCTGTCTAGTATCTAACTGTGGCTGTGTGCTGGGGAGCTCTTTGCTGAGACGGAGGGGTTCATGTGTGCCATTCAGCACGGCGTGGCCGCCACCCGAGCTTATAAAAAGCTCATCATGAAACAACGGGTGGAGAACGACCAGTGCAGAATGTGTGGTCCAGCGGTAGAGACGTTGGACCATCTCATTTTTGGCTTTACTGTTATGGCACCGGTGCAATACATCACCAAGCATAATGCTGTCTGTAAGGTTATCCATCAAAACCTCCCATATAAGCATGGGCTGATCAAGGGAACATGCCCGCTTTACCGATATGAGCCGCAAGCAGTACTTGATAGTTCTGCTTACAACATGTATTGGGACCGGCAAGTTCTGACTGATTGCCACACTCTACACAACAAGCCTGACGTACTGTTAGTTGACAAGACGGGTCGCTCCGCCTATATTATTGATGTTGCTATCCCCCATATAGCAACATTGAACGGAAATACGTGGAGAAGAAGGTGAACTATGAGCCACTGGCCCGGGAAATCAAAGAAATTTGGCGTCTCGAGCAGGTGGTTGTAGTTCCCATAATATTATTAGCTTCTTTCTTTTTCTTCAGCCTTTGTCCCGTTCACAAGCGGGGTCGGCTAGGTATTATTCCTAAATTCCTCACGGCTTCCCTTGATGTCCTGAAACTCTCACACAGCCTGGGTCAAACCATGCAGAAATATACCATTTTGCTTATGTGCTCGATGTTGCGGGGAGATCTTGACGGATACTCCCATTGACCTACCATCGGCCACTACCACCAGCGCCCCTTTATAATTTAAGTAGGCAGGATCGTCCGAGCTTAAATGCTTGGCACTTCGCACTAGTATTAGGTAAAATTCGGCATCTGACAACTCGGAAATGATAATAATAATCGTTGGCGCAACAATCCATATTGGATTAGGGGCTTCAAATATGTTAGAGCACTTCATTCAAGACCGTGACGGTACACTATAGTACAGGGTAGTAGGCGATGTGGTCAGCACTGCGCTCGCCCCAGATTATTAACCTGATTTGACTCAGGTACTCATTCACAACTGAGTCGACTGGTATTCCGCATCCATGATTTTGTGCTACGACAGCCCAGCGCTCTAAGCACTTGGCCCATCCGTTAACGCAATCATGTTGTTGAGCAAATTAGTGTATTGGCATATTTGAATCATCATCATCATAAACGCGCAACAACCGGTATCCGGTCTAGGCCCGCCACAGTAAGAAACTCCAGACACCCTGGTTTTTCGCCGAGGTCCACCAATTCGATATCCCTAAAAGCTGTCTGGCATCCTTACCTGTTGGGCCAGATTTTATCCACAACTAGACGGTCGTAGTATCGCTTACAGATTTTGTGGTTATGTAGACTACTCCATCCTCATGTAGGGGGGCAAAAAAGAAGATTCTTTTCTCGAACGCGGCCAAGGGTTCACAATTTTTTTTGCTGAGAACGCGAGTCTCGTAGGAATGCGAACTATGCAGTAAGAGCTTTGACCCTTTGGTAAAACGTTTCGACCGAAAAAGGTTTTGCAAGCTGAACTGCCAACAGAGGCAGTCAACAACCGTGCGCGGATTTCATCGTCATAGCTGTTATCAATTGTGATTTTCGACGGTAGATAGAAGAAATTTTCAACGGTCTCAAAATTGTAGTCGATTCGATTCGATGTTGTTCGTTCTTTGGTCTTTGGCGGTGATGTTGTCACCATGTACTCCATCTTGCCTTCATTAATGTGCAGCGCTAGATTACGCACCGCCTGCGCGATTTGGATAAAGGTAGACTGTACATCTCGGGTTGTTTTCCCCATAATGTCAATATCGTCAGCGTAGGCCAGTAGTAGGGTGAACTTGAAGAGGATGGTGCATATTGCATTGACAACTCCATTGCAAATCACTTTCTCCTGGGCCAGGTAATAGAGGATGCATGATAAGGCATCACCCTGTCTTAGACCGTTCTTGATGTCAAAAGATTTCGGGAGTGATTCTGCTGCTTTTATCTGGCCTCGCATATTGATTAGGGTCAGGCTACTCAGTCTTATTAATTTCGTTGGGATACCGAATTCTCTCATGGCCGTATCAGTTTTACCCTGGCGATGCCGAAGAGAAAAAATCTAATCTGTTGCTGATTTGCCTGCAGTGAAGGCTCTTTGGTATGGGCCAATGATGTTCTGGATGTATGGGGTTATCCGGCATAACAAGACAGCGGAGAATATCTTATAGGTAGCACTCAGCAACGTGATACCTCTATAATTGCTGCACTGCGTGATATCTCCCTTTTTATCTATGGAACAGATAATGCCCCGTTCCCAGTCATCAGGCATTGATTCGCCGTCCCACACCGTAAGCATCAGTTGTTGAACCACACTCCATATTTAACCAGTTCGACTGTAATTCCATCGGCTTTTGGCGACTGATGGTTTTTAAGCCAATGGATTGCACGGGCTGTTTCTTCCGAGCTTGGTGGTGGCAGCATTTCATCATCAACACAACCAATCGTTTTGTTTTATGGGCACCGTACGACATCTAACGGGATGTGTATTATCGATTAAAGGTCAAGTGTTGCGGAAAGAATCCATAACTCCAAACAACTAATCGATCTGATGGACGACTATAGGCACCAAAACTTTCAGGAAATGCCCGATAAGCTTTTTGAATAAATTTGAGCTCCAGATTGAGTCCCTTAATGAGTGGTCATTGGATTCTATGTCCCAAACTGTAGGACCAGTTATTCAAGACTAGTGTCTACGACTTTTGATACATGACAATTCTCGAATAAGAGGTTTCTCTCTCTCTCCATGTTTTAAACTGTGTAATAGATAATAGTATGCACAGCGGAATAAATGATTATTTGACGCCACTGGTTCCAACCTTGCACAATTTATACAAAAAAATGCAAACAGCAACCGATGTAAAATCTTCAAACATCTGACAAATTTTAAATTTGTGCTGAATTAAACGCAAACCCTAGCGGGCTTTTTGAAAATCGATTTTTGGGACAGTTCCAAATTATTTATAGTTTTTTAATACAAAAATTTTAATAATTCAATAGTTTTGCTAAATAGATAGTATAAATTTTTTGTGTATTGAAAAGTTATTTATAAGTGACGTTTGTCCGAGAATTTAAACTTTTTACAGAAATGCCGTCTATTATTGATTTGAAAGAAGTAGACTCGATTTTCCCGAGGACTCAAGATAACAAAGATATAATTCGCAACGAAAGTGCGCTCTCACTTGTAGAAAATTCGGAAAAGCAAAGGAAAAGGAGGAGAAAACTATCTGAGGTAAATATAGTGGGCCAAGAGTAAAAATAAATCCATAAAAATGTGGTCCAAAGATGCTAGCAGTTGCAATGACGAAGATGAAAGAATACAGTCGACCCCGACTTGATTTTTGAGATGAGTCTTTTTCTTCAGTATCATTCGGAAGCAGGATCAGCTCCTTACAAGAGAATGAGAATTCTAATTTTGTAATTTATAACTTAGGGGCTTAGGATTTTAATCTGCCTATATTTTCACCTAGTACTAGCTGATATCCACCATATATCCACTGACATCCAAGTTTTGTGTTCTCAGTGTAAACAGAGTTGATCATGTTCTTCACGTTAAGCGCGATAGCATCGGATTCTTCTTTTGGGTCACCTTTCTAACTCATGTCTCCAATTGTTTTGCTTCTTCTGCTATATGTGTTTGCCACTATTCCCTAAATAGAACATAGCTGAGATTGCACTCGTTAATGTCTTAGCTCCTTCCATATCTTCCCAAGAAGCTTCCATACTCAGTGGTGGCGACTTTTGATGTACTACTTCCAGTGCTTCCATCACTCACATGTCTTCCATCACTCACATGTCATTTTACAAAAATTCACGTATCCTTTCCGATGCATGGGTCCGATCCGGATCCTGTAAAATAAATACGCGACCGCATCATCGATCGATGTTTCGCCTGCCCGAAATGTATTGGGACCTCGGGCTTTGAGGTTCCCTCCCTACCTTGACATCCTCAAGCCATTTTATTGGAAAATGCCCCTTTTAAGGTTTTGTATAAACACAAAATCTTATTAAAATCGGTTTACTGTCTGTCTGTCTGTCCGTCACACGCATTTTTCTCGGAGACGGTTGTATCGATTGACACCAAATTTGGTAGAAAGGTGGGAACTGTGAACGCTCACGCATATAGTGAGTTACATCCTTTTACGTCTAATTTAAGGGGGGACCGTCATACATGCAAAAGGAGGGTGTAAATTTTTTTTCATAAAATATAGTCAAGTTAATGGTCTGGGTTAGTACTTTTCGAAGCCGGTCTTAAATTTGACATTTGTTGAAAAGGTGGGGAGTGCGGGGGGTTGAAATTGATCATTTTTTTAAAGAACCCATTCTCAGAAACTACTCAACCGAAAAATCTGAAAAAAATCAGTGGGCTTCCACTATATAGTGCCTAGGCTTCGAAATACCCTCCATACCGATACCTGTTCGAATAAAGTTAATAATGGTACATTACTATAATTTTTAGTAATTGACAGGAAAACCTTCCTTAAGTTCACTCTAGAATCACGAAATTTTGCAGCAATATAGGCAATATAGAGCATGATCCTGCCAAATTTGGTGAATATCGCATTATTACTAACAAAGCTATACTAGATTAAAACTGTCGCTCCTCTGCAAATCCAAGACTATGAATGATAATATCACTTGAAAGTGGATATTTTTACATAATATATGCATATTTTACGTGCTACATGCTAATGGGAAAGATGCACACTCAAATCTCTTTATAAAAGAAATACACAAAACCATTCATACCTGAAGCGTCTAGCTTCCGGTTTCCCGACTTGTTATAATATTCATGCAGAAATTACTAAATTAAAAAAATAATAATGTAATCCGTGGCGACTACTTCAGCAGATTCACATATACAGTCGATGAAGTGGACTGAGGAAATGAACCTTTTCATCACCTGCTCCTACTACGAAATAACGGCGGGAGCGGGTACAACACCTTAACGTCATCATCAGGGAGCCTGCACGACTTGAGATCTTCGCAGAAGCTGATGATCTACAGTCGATGAGGGTAGAAACGGTGACATCAACAACACGACTTTGCATTGCAGGCAACAGTTTCTATACTCGCCGAAGTATTCTTCTCCAACGGCAGCTGAAGTTTTCGGAAATGGATCCTTTGCATAGACCAGACCGACAATTCTATCTCAAATCAATGATGACATTGCATCTCGACTGTATGCTGACACGTCACTGCTGCAGCCGGTAATGACTTCAATTCAGACGTGTCTAGAATCCAACGTGCTCTAAGAACCAGAGTATTTTTTTTCAAATCACTCAACGAATCCCAACAGGGCGTCCAGGCAGTACAGTTTTCGGTGACGTCAGCGAGAGAATATTGGAGTGGAATTTGGCAGTTACGCGTTCAGCATGCTGAGTGGATCACCGCCGAGGACACCCGCCACGCCACTACGGCTGGCATGAATATTGCAGATGTAACCGAAGAAGAAGTTCGAAGAGCCATAAATGGCTCGAAGAACTGGAGGGGCCCTGGTTTGGATCGGATGCAGAATTTCTGACATAAGGAATTTATCAGTATACACGGTCGGCTGGCACATAGCATAAATCATGTCATTAGTCAGCCGGAGGAATTTCCACACATTCTCATTGCGGGGATTACCTATCTTATACCTAAAAAGGACACGGTGTAGGACCATTCAGACACAGGACCGATTGCTTGTTTACCAACTCTATACAAACTGATAACGTCCATTATTAATGCGCACCTCGAGACCAACAACATTCTGTCCGGGAAGCAGAAGGGCTGTCGAGTTGGATCAAGGGAGCAAAGAGCAACTCATTATCGACTCGGTAGTTGTAGGACAAGCAACTAGAGGCCAAAGAAACCTCTATAGTTGCTATATCGATTATGCCAAGGCTTTTAATAGCGTTCCGCATACCTGGCTAATCGATATCCTACATCTGTATCGCATTGATCCGAAACTAATAAAGTTTATGGTGACAGTCATGGAATGGCATACCATTTTATCAGTGCGTTCATCTGAGGGTGCTAATACTTCAGAACCTATCCATATACGAAGAAGCCTATTCCATACGGGTTCGTTGAGTCAACTTTGGTTTTGCATGGCACTGAACTCCTTTTCACGGCTACTAAATGATGCTAGAGGGCATGGTTTTGTGATAATATATGGTGGTAAGTGCGAGCTGACACATTTGATGTATTTAGATGACATCAAGTTGAATGCTGGTACCACTGCGTGATATTCGGATGGAGTTTGGATTAAACTAGTGTCGAATCCAAGCCATCTGCAAAGGTCATCATTAGTTGCATGCCGGACACAGCATTGGTGACCTCCAAATCTAAGCTATGGTCGAGACAGACTTCTAGAAGTACCTAAGAATTCTCTAAGAAACCCATGCTCAAGTTGGTGATTTGAAAGATGCTCTGCCGTCCGAATTCCTGCGACGTGAAATCGTATCACTCGGGGAAGAATAAAGTAAGCGCATTGAGTGTATTCACTATCCCTTCACTGGCTTATGAGTTCGGAATATTGGATATCCAACGTTTAGTCAAGTCCATGGCATTGCACAGTGGAGGATGTATATATATAATACGCGCTGTCCGGATTTCAATTTTGCTTACGAAAATAGAGTTTTTGTTTTTCGCCCTTAGCAGGGGTGTTATTCTATCCTTTTTCATTGATTCTTTTTGCATTGTGTCCAACAAACCGTACGTAACGAACTTGTAAAAAAAACAAAACATATACAACTCCTTTCATCCCCTTTCTGAGCACTTATTTATTTCATACCACGGTGTCCGGATTTCACTTTTGTTCACTGCGTATCAGATACAATAATGGTCCCAGCACCCACTAGCTTTGAGAGAATGAACTCTGAATGTAAAGCTTTTGTATCTTAATCGGAACTACCGAGCGAATATATTGTATAAGACTTTAAGATATCACACATATTCGCTGCACCAATTTTTAAGGTTTTGTATAAACACAAAACCTTATTAAAATCGGTTTACCGTCTGTCTGTCTGTCTGTCCGTCACACGCATTTTTCTCGGAGACGGTTATAGCGATTGACACCAAATATGGTAGAAAGGTGGGAACTGTGAACGCTCACACATACAGTGAGTTACATCCTTTTACGTTGAATTTAAGGGGGGGTCCCCATACATGCAAAAGGGGGGTGTAAATTTTTTTCTTATGTCATGTGGGGTATCAAATTAAAGGTCTCGATTAGTACTTTTCGAAGCCGGTCTTAGTTTTGACATTTCTTGGAAACGTGGGGAGTGCGGGGGGTTGAAAGTGATCATTTCTTTAAGGGGGCCATTCTCAGAAACTACCAAACCGAAAAATCTGAAAAAAATCAGGAGGCTGCCACTATATGGTGCCTTGGCTCCGAAATATCCTTCATACCGATATCTGTTCAAAGAAAGTTAGTAATAGTATATTACTATAATTTTTTGTCATTGGCTGGAAACCCCCCTTGAATTCATCCTAGCGGCAGGAAATTCTGCAGTGATGTAGGCTATAATGTAGAGCATAATCATACCAAGTTTGATGGAAATCGCACTATTACTAACAAATTTATAATACGTTGAAGTTGTTGCTTCTTTGAAAATTGAAGACTATCAATGTCAATATCACCCGAAAGTGGACATATGCATATATTACGTGCTACGTGCTAAGAAATACACAAAACTTTTCGTACCTGAAGCATCCAGCTTCCGGTTTCCCGACTTGTTCTAATTTTTAACAATAGCCTCTTATGCCAGACTCTGTTGAAAGGTTGGAAAATGTCGAGAAAGACGCGGAACTATATTTTCTTGTTATTGCCGAAACGACACGTTTTCTCAGAAGCCGAATTGATGGTCGGGTATTATATTGAGACTTTTTAGGAACGTCAGAATCTTTGATGGCTTTGATCTCGGTGTTGCGACAGTAATTATAACGGAAGTTCGCCACATGTGCGGAGGTGATCAATATGTTTCATCTGGTTAAAGATCTTAATCAGGTACTTGATAGCATGGAAATGGGGTTCTTTGATGAGGTAAAATGCCTGTAATTTAGTTCTGGCAATATGCTCTTTTAGGGTCCAGTTGATATGAGCGATATGTTTAACCCTACAACGGAGGTTTGTTTTAGCAGATGAGGGTGAGTACTTCATAGGTTGAACTTTGTTATTCAGCGAATTCTGTGTCAAAATATTTGCCAACCGGTTCGCGAGTGCAGCTCCTTTTTCAGTTTCACTACGAACCTCATTGATGTGGGAGCCCTATCTTGTCACCGAGATTAATTTTTCTTGTCATTAATGAAGTTTTTCATACCAACTTGCCCGAAGGAGTTCAATGGACATCTTTCCTCAAACACCTTGAAAACGCTAATGATATCTGTTTTCTCTCTCACCGAGTCGATGAAATGGCTTCAGATTTGGAATGAGTGGGACGTAGCGTCGAATTGAAGATAAACACGAACAAAACCAAGGTGCTCTCTATCCACCCTGCCAATCTACATTGAAGATTGGAAGAACATCAAAGATTCTGATCGATTTGCATATCTAGGAAGCGTTGTTTCTTCCGACGGTGGCGCTGAACTGAATGTCGCTTGATCCATTAACAGTTCTAGATCCATCTCGAAGGCCTCGTCTAAAATCTGGATATGCAGTTATCTCAACGTCAAGGTCAGGTTGAGACTGTTCTGTCCACATACTTCTTCTAGGTTGCTATATGGTGGAAAGTAGCCACCACTGTCACTCAAAAACCCCGAACCTTCGCCAACTCTTGTTTGCACCATGTGATGGTGACACGCTAGGCTGATACTATTTTAAGTCAGGAACTTAGTCGGCGTACATGCGTAGAATAGATCAATGAGTGCATTTCGATGGATTTTCCAATCGTAGTCCTCATTGCGTCAAAATTTAACGCTGCTGGAAACTTCTGATTTGTAATTCGTACACCAGGTCGTTGAGATGTTGGACAGATCTTGAGGTGGAAGCACTGATCACGACATATGTTATTTTCGGGGGGGTTTTATTCTTCTCATGCTCATCAAGTAGAAGTTTTAATTGGTTCTGTTTCCAATAGCTTATTTCGCTCTTCAAAGATTTCAGAAGATTTGCTGGCTGATAGTTACCGTGCATGCCTGGTTGGTTTTCTACTGGTCGATTTTTTAGGTGGTATTTTCAATAACAATAAAACCAGTCGCTGTCACTATTTATCATGACGACTGGCTGAAAAGTGCATAAGTTGATCAATTCTAGCGTCGTCTACGGGCAAGCTACAACAACGCAGATAGTTTCAAAAATGTTCCTATTAAAAAATAAATACCATAATGTACCAATCTATAAATCCCAAACAATATATTTTTTTGTGTATTATATTTTCCTTTCGGTAAAAAGCTAATGCATGAATCGTTTCACTTCAATTTCAGAAGGAAGCTGACAGTAACCAGCTGGCTCCTGTAAATTTGAATGATCAAGGTAACTGTCCCCCCTCCCCTTGTCGATAAAATATTCTTAATTATCCTGTCTAACTATTATAGCTTCGTCATCATCCCACCGGTCAATGATAGACCTTCATATGGCAGACGACGAGATGATAAATATCCCATGGAAGCTACACATTGCAGAACAATCTATTATGGGATTAAATTTGCCCTTCCAGACATTTCTCAGTCCATCGCGCACTCTTTCCGAAGAATTTAATGTGTCCACTGGTAGGCTTAGCCACCCAAAAAGCGCTCAGGTAATTGGCTTTACCAGGCCTTTCGAATCTGGGGCTCCGCAAATCGATTCAACCAATTTTGACTGGAGGGACTGCTCAAATAAAAAACCAATGGCCCCTGTTCATCCCATTTGCTGTGGACCAAGTATGCTGAGCAAAATTTTTGATGCGAGAATTCATATGCTAGAAGAAGAGATTGTTGAATATTGCTGCAAAATTAAGGAGAAAACCACCACACTGAGGAACTGCTGTCGCCAGAAGGAGTTGTTGGTGTGCCGCAAAAATACCCTGCATAACATTCTAATGGTTAAGTTAGAGAAAATGAAGAAACTCCAGATACATCTTTTCAAAATTAGATTTGCGGTTTGCTGCCCAAAAGTCTCGGCTATTTGCATGGTAGATATGGATGTCCGCGAAGAGATCGAAAACATCCGCAGGTTAGAAGACAAGGTTGAGGCTTTATATAATGGAAAAGAATATAAAAGACAACTTGAGAGCGTATGCAAGGCCGACAAAGAAAAACTCGAAAAATTCCAAAAAGATTGGGAAGCAGATTTGCAATTAGTAGAAAAAGCTTACACAGAACTTTCGGATAAACTGAACAAAATGAAGGAAATATGCAAGCCTTCAGAACAAAAAGATACTAAATGGACTATGAGCCCAGTTGTATCACAAATTAAAGGAGAAAAAGAGGAAGCTCCTGCAGGAGAGGAGCCAAATAATCCTCCCCCTGTGGATACAGTATTCCGGAGGAATTTAGCTCATAAACCCCGGGCTATTTCAGAATCGTGCGACAGCTCGTCCCATATTCGCCATCGAGCTCGCCGAGTAGAACCAGACGCACAGAAATGCAAGGAAGTATCTAACAAACGCCAAATTAGGCAAAACAACCGCCGCCCGGAAAACGTGAAGCAGGACACACAACCACGTCGGCAAGTGAAACAACCTACATCCTCGAAGGATTACACCCTTGCAAGTAGCTCTGAATAGCGAGTGAAATGGAAAATTTCCTGTCTCCCCTTTGAATCCTGTATATTTAGCAATAATAAATTACTTGTTGCTTTCTCTAGGCGAATATATCTTTTGTACCGAAGGTAGGTATCCATTTTCCGGCCCTTTGATTTGCGAGGAAACATTAAATCTGGATTTGGTTTTAGGCCCCAGCAAGTTGATACAATGTGTAAAATCTCGTCAGCCACTTTACAGCTTGTTGGAGGTGTCACAAATGTCACCTGTTCACTCCTTTATGGAGCAAAGCAAATTCACGTAATTTCTTATTTCATTTTATTATCTTTTCGTTATTCTATTTGCATTGAGACTAGACATCTGTTTAATTATAACATTTAATACTGCGCAAGCGATATGTCTACAGTGGCGAAAGGAGTGCAGACATCGACTCTAAATGCCCATAATAAAGCAGAATTTGCCCATCGTACCAAATTTAGTGACAAGAGTTTCAGTCGTTTCCGAATAAATCATGTGTGACGTCTGTCTAGACAGACAGAGGTGCGACTCCAGTTAACAGATAGGGGCTTACTGATGAGTAAATAAAAATCTGCGCTTCAAAGTTGTTAGAGTTGATTAGAAACTGGCGGGTACTAGATAAAGTCTCACCCTCAGGTCACCGTTACCAACAATTTCGTCTATCTATTGCAGGCGAACAGCCTGTAATACAAAGACGGAATCTTAGGAAAACAGATTGGACAAAATTCAATGAACTTCATGGCGACGAAGTTGAGCTCCCTAGACGACTAAGGACTCCTTTGGCGACACAAGATCAATTGAAAACTCTGGATCGCACACTTTTAGAGTGCTTTGAAGAGGCTTGTCCTATTTCCCGAGGCCCAAGTGGTAAAACAGTTCCATGGTGGAACCGAGAACTGCAAAAACTCAGGAAATCATCCAGACTACTTTTAAACCGTGCTTGCAAAAGCGATAAAGATGAAGACTGGTTAAACTTCTGGAACTCACAGCGAATATAAGAGTCTCGTAAAACATTCGAAACGAGACTCTTTTAGAGCTTACTGTGAAGAACTGGAAGGTGAAAGGGAGCCTTCCAGGTTGTGCAGGGTCTTTAATAAGGATGAGTCGGCCAAGTTAAACTCTCTTAGAAAAGTGAATGGTACTTGGACGAACTCCACAGTTGAGTCAATACAGACTCTCTTGAAAGTACGCCACCCGGGAGAACAGGTCTCAGAAGTGGGAGGAAGTTAATTCGCGGTTTCTGCAAACACTTCTACAGGAAGGTGTTGCTAGGGGAATTGGAACACTGCGAGAGCGGTGGTTACCAACGGAAAAGCGAGAGCTGCTATGCTATCATTTGAACAGTTCAAAGCACCTGGTATGGATGGCATCTACCCAGCGATACTAAAGGATGTTATAGAGCACTTGGAGCAACTTCTAATTATTATTTTTCGAGGATGTCATGCTCTAGACTATGTGCCTTCCTCTTGGCAGAAGGTGAAAGTAGTCTTCATACCAAAGCCTGGGAAAGATGAGTATTCTAATCCAAAGAACTCCAGGAAAATCAGCCTAACATCATCAAACAGTGGACATGAGGGCACAAAGCATTGGAAGAGTCATTGGGAGAACTGAATCTAGTTACACAAATCACTGTTTGGTAGAAGATGTGATGTTATCTTGAAACGAAGAGAAAACTGGGACGAACCAGAATTATGCGTGTTAGGATATACTGGCGTCTTCTACACCGATGGCTCAAAGACAGAAAATGGTTCTGAAGCAGGAGTCTACCTCTCGGATAAAAACGAGAATTGGGCTTTTCCTTTGGAACAATACACAACGGTCTTTCAGGATGAAGTGTATGCGATCCTAAAGGCGGCAACCTGGATGATTGAGGAGCGGTTGAAGGGCAGGAGCATCGCAATCTGTAGAGATAGTCAAACTATAATACATTCAGGGCGTTGAGTAGTACTTTGTCACTTCAAAAATATTTCAGAAATGTAGATTGAATTCTGTTTCCAGATTGAGTACGATGGATTTACTCTGGGTGCCTGGTCATTCTAGTGTAGGGGGAAATGAAATCTCGGATGCCTTAACAAAAGGGGGTTTCAAATTTCCCCATGCTCGGACCGCAACATACTGCAAAATTAATCAAAATTTATTTATAAAGCAGGAAGACTTGCAGAAGTATTGTGGACATTCTGACTGGCCATAATTCACTAGTTGGGCATTTGTTTAGAATAAGAATTATCCAAGATGATACGCGTCCACCCTGTAATGGGGAAACGGAATCCACGGAACATTTTCTATGTGAGTGCCCTGCTTACGGACGCATGAGGCATCAAATTTTGGGTGCTGATGTGCTCCACATCCACTAACGGAAATCCTGCGATACATAAACGGATCCGGGATATTTCGTTAAACTGGGTCGTCGAGCACAATGGACAATTAAGGTCTGAATACTCAGAAGCTTTGCCTCTCCCCCACCTCATACACACACACACACGCGTATTCTTTCACTTTTCAAGATTCAAGGACGAATGGAGAAATCTAGAGGAAAGGTGAAGTGCTTCTTTTTCTTTAGCCTTTGTCCCATTTACAAGACGAACGCTGCATCGTATGAGACGGTCTTGAAAGCAGAACACACACTTAAGGCTCTTCTTCTGTAAACCGTACTCAGTTTATGTACATTGCCTAAAACCTGCAGCGCCTTTCCCTAAACTGGGACTGCATATAGCATGATAGAATTTACAACACTGGCTATGAGCAGCCTGCAAGTATG
This sequence comes from Hermetia illucens, assembly GCF_905115235.1. Classification (NCBI taxonomy): domain Eukaryota; kingdom Metazoa; phylum Arthropoda; class Insecta; order Diptera; family Stratiomyidae; genus Hermetia; species Hermetia illucens. The sequence goes on along the minus strand of NC_051849.1, from coordinate 88,515,758 downwards.
CCGCGGTCCTCCTACGTTCGGCATCATCCTTGCCAGAGTCATACTCGTGGTAGACGCTTTTTTACAAAGTATGCTCTACGTGCTGCTTAAAATTGAGTTTTCCGTCTACGATCACTCCCAAGTATTTGATGGCCGGCTTGGAAGTGATGATACGATTCCCGATTGTAATACCGGCGTAATTTCTTTTGCGGCGCTTCGTGAAAAAGACCGCTTCCGTCTTTTCTTCCGCGAGTGGCAGTCCAGCATTCGCTGACCAAGCCTTAACAACACTGATTCACTGAGTACAACTCAGCATCCTCGAGATGCTTTGCGACCACAGCCAGTGCTACATCATCGGCGTAACCCACCACCGTGGCCGCTTTTGGAACTGGAAGGTTAAGTACTCGTACATCATTATACACGATGTTCCACAGTAGGGACAACGCGGAGGTACGTCCTTGGGTCCATCATCAGTATTATACCAGAGTGTCTGCTCCGACTTTCGCATAAGGTTCCAATTGGGCGAACTGAATGCATTCCTCACATCCAGGGTCACCATCACACAATATTTGCTGGTACAACCCCTTCCGTGAATTGCATTTTCGACGAAGCCAGCAACCATTTTGATGGCATCACTGGTTGATCTGCCTTTACGGAACCCATACTGCCTATCTGAAAGACCGCCTTTGCTGGGGGTAGTCTATTATAAATAACCCGCCCCAACATTTTCCCCATAGTGTCTAGAAGACATATGGGTCTATCGAAGGACGGTTCCCCTAGAGGTTTGCCTGCCTTAGGCAGCAGCACCCGCTTCTGCCGCTTCCATGGTGCAGGAAAAATACCCTCGGATATGCACGTTGCAAGCAGCTCCGCGAACATATCGGGTCTACATTTGACGGCAAGTTTGAGGGCCTTATTCGGTATACCGTCCAGACCTGGGGCTCTGCTGTCGCCTATTCGATTGCAGATCTCCAGCAGCTCGTCCCTGGTGACTGGTGGAATCGTTGGCACATTCAAGGCACGCTGGAAGGTGTCAGTACCCCCCTCTTTCGGGGGACGTAACCCCTGGATTATTTTTAACAAGAGCATAGACCACGTGATCTGCGGAGGTGATCGACCCCTGAATCGTTTGGTCACGATCTTATAGGCGCTACCCCACCGATTTATGTCCGCTTCCAGACAGAACTCCTTAAAACATTCCCTCCTACTCCGCTGAATGACAAGCTTGAGGTACTTACGAGCTTCCCTATAGGCATGCTCCCTTTGCCCTTGATCAATCCTACCTATTACCCTCTGAACCGTTCGCCTGGCTCTGTGGCAAATCGATCGAAAACTGGCAAGTTCACTATTCCACCAATAATTAGATCTTCTAGTGGAGAATGAGCATCTCCTAGACATCAACGCGTCACATGCTTTAAAGATGCTCTGTGTGACATGGAGAGCTCTATCCATGGAGGTGCCTGCTTTTCTAGGCAAGTCAAGCCACACTTCTATGAATGTTTGCTCATCCATCGCTTTTGCAGTTCATCCTGGTGTTCTTTTGGATTTCGGCTTCCGGGGTGCGGGTCTCCTGCCTTGTGGCTCCGTCCTTAGTTCAAAAGTGATTACTTGGTGGTCGCTGTACGTAAAGTCCTCACTAACTTTCCAGGACATGTCACGCGCTAGCGCAGGACTGACAAAAGTCAGATCTACAATTGAACCAGTTCCCCCTTTCCGATAAGTGTTTACATCGCCTTCGTTGGCCAGAACTACATCCAACTGGGCGAATGCTTCTAATAAGCGCCGCCCCGTTGCGTTAGTCTCTTTGCTGCCCCGCTGGATACCTCACGCATTAAACTCACCGTCTATCACCTTTATACTTCGTACCCTTGCGTCGTGAATAAGATCGTCTAGAAGGTCTTCAAACTCAGAAAGTGTGAGGTTCGGTGGAGCGTAACAGCTGTATACAAATATACCGCTTTCGTTTGCCCACACAAGGCCACTAGCCGCCTGACCCATACTATATTGTATGGCTTGACGACCGCACGCCCATATCGCTGCTCCTCCAATCGAATCTGTGACATATACTACCGTCAAGATTTATGTACTGTTCACTAATGATAGTAATCTCCATCGCGGAGTCGTAAGTGGTCTGCGCAAGCAAATCTTGTGCGACCCTGAAATGATTGAGGTTTATTTGTATTAACGTTATTTTTTCACAGCAGTTAACGCCTCCCTAAATTCTGGGCATTTACCACTTCCGGCAATATGCCGGCTATCCCTTCCTTCCTTTCCTTCGCACAAAATGTATTTGGGGTCTCTATTGCACTCCTTGGAAATATGTCCTTTTTCCCCGCACCTTCGACATTGATCGGCCCGATCGACGCCGCTGGCGCATGCCTTTGCGAAGTGTCCAAATATTAGGTATTTGAAGCACCTTTTTAAAGAGATCTGGTCCCTCAGTCGGCAAACAACCAACCATCCAATTCGAACCTTCCCCAAGGCCAACAACTTCCGCGCAGACTCCTCTGGTAATCGCATTGTGGCCGTTTGAGTACCGCTTCACTTAGGCTCACGATAGATTCTTCGCTGAATTCCTCCAACTTGAATTGTTGCTTCAGGTCAGTGCAGATCTCTGCTCTGGAGGTTACCGAGATCCTTGCATTGTATATAGACTTCATGTTTTTGGGATCGAATCGCGAAATTCTCCCCAAGTGAGTATATAACTTGGTTACGAAAGCCGTCAGTTTTTCCCACGCTGGATTTTCTCAGCTCAAACATGAGATCCCCCTTCTGTGTCATCCGGATTTTGCTGACATTTCCACCTAGGTCTTTTAGGTCGATGTCAGATTTCACCTTCTTCAGTGTCTCCGCGTACGTCCACAATGTCCTCTGCTGGAGATTACAATTGCCTCCGGGCGAATTCGCACCTTTGGTTTCTTGTTTCTTTTTTTGTGCACGACCTTAGTCCAATCACCGTTCTTATTTTATTTCGGTTTCGCTTCACTAGTCGGCATTCCTACTTTGGCACTTTGAGCCCTTCTGAGCTTTTAGTTCTATTTGTTGGACTGGTGAAAACCCCTTTTTTCCTTTTTGGTGCCTGTTGATTCCCCAGTCCGCAGTCTCTTACTTGAACGAAGATCGATGACTTTGGGCTTTGGTGTCACTTGGGTCGCCTGTGACACTGTTGGGGCTGGGATGTCGAGCTTTTCCTTAGGCTTTCTTATTTCTTTTTGCGGTTTATTGAAAAGCACCCTGATGGCCCTCACCATGTTCTTAATGAATTGATGAATTCGAACAGCTTAACTATTCTAGTCCCAAGCTGCATAAAAGGTAGTTCTTCTTGGTCAGGGCTCTGTTCTCGGTGAATCTTGGCCAGATTACTCCTTTTACTGACTCCTTCACCTTTTCCAATTGCTGGGCCCCCACGAGCTTTCTCGTTTGCCGGCTTTGGTATTGGAGGAGGGCGCGATATTGATGAGCTTCTCCTGAATGGATCTATTTGCTGCTGCTGGAGTACCTCGTGATCAAATCCACCAAAAGCCGCCGATTCCGGGGTTCCGAGCCCCTGCACCGTAACTTTACTCCTTCTCAATTCGTCCATGTTGGTTTTATTTTCTGGATGTCCGTCCCATAGCCATTTTGGTCCACGCACCAGAGATGAGCAAACACTAGCCCATGCACAGTCAGAAAAGAGAAGTGCATGAACACATATTTACACATCAACAGGTATGCCCCAATCCGCCAGCTGGGGTCGCGCCTGATGGGAGATCTGGCGACTCCTCACAGACGGACCTGTGAGGAGTGGCCAGATCCGTCTGTCCGTGCGTCTGTCTTTATGTCTGTCACACCCGATTTATTCGGAAACGGTTAGGCCGATTGTCACGAAAATTTGTGAGAGCATGTGGTCTGATGTTCCCTTTACATATGGCGTGGCGCCATTTTGTGTTAAGTTTAAGGAGGGCTCCCCACATATGTGAATGAAGGGTTGAATTTTTTTCACAGAATGTAGTCATGTGGGGTATCAAATGAGAGCGCTCAATTAGTACTTTTCGAAACTGGCCACACTTTTGATATTGGGTGAAATGTAGGGGAGGTAGGGCTCAACATGTGAGCACCAAACCTATCCAACCGAAAAATCTGAAAAAAATCAGAGTGGTGTATCTAAACGAAATCTACGCCTCAAAATACGTCCCGTTCCGATATCTGCACAAACGAAGTGGTATATTAGCATATTTTAGAAATTTAGCCGTTAACCTCCCTTAAGTTCATGCTAGAACTACAAAATTGCATTTGTGTAAAGAATGATATAAGACACGATTTGGTCAAGTTTGAAGAAAATCCAACCATTATTAACAAAGTTATAAATAAATAAATAAAAAAAACTAATGAATGAATCGCAATTATCCTAGTTTCCTAGTTTCAAAGAATTTGATTGGATCGATTTTGGGCTATGGTGGCAGCCGATTTTCAACATGCGGTTTCGAGAAAAACACATTTAAAAAGTAGAATGCGATTTTTAGCCATGAAACCTTAACTGACCATTAATCTGCTACACCTAGTCCTTAAACCTTCAGTTTCTTGAAGAAAAACATGGACAGCCTTGGCATGTGACTTATCACGTGTTTAACACAATAATTTCTGAACGACTCCGAATATGAAAAAATCTCTTTGCCCATATATTCTACACTACATCTAGATACAATTAATGCCAAAAAAAAATTCGATTCCTCGGATCCGACACAATATCCTCAAAGGAAGAGGGGCAAAGCGAGGGGATCATACAGCTTGTATGTATAGCAAGTAATAGATAACTCTACGAAGAATCGTTTCAGGATGCTTAACGCTTGATTTCCTAAGTACTAAGACTGGATTGTCAATTAATGCACTTAGACGAAACGGATAAGCAGCCCTCGAAAATGAAAGCAGCCACAATACTTATTTTATTTAGTAAGTTGTCAAATCGAAAATTTAGGCAGTATTAACATTTTTTTAAAGTTTTTGACTTTCTAAATCAATTTCTTATTTTATAAATTCTAAGCATCTCACACGACGATATTGGTAAGCAATTTTATACAAATATAACGGGGATATATCCGTCAGAAATGACGCATGAATGGAGTGCGTGTACTTCTATGGGTTGAATTCGTTTCCCAAAGACAATATAGCGTTGCCTAAACCCAATAAACTCGTAAATATCAGTATCTGCAGCATAAAACTATATCTGTATCGAGGATGGCGCCAGAACTGTTTGTAAATAATATTTGACAGACGATAAGGATTCGGTAATCATTTTAAAGCATTCTGGACGTGAGAAACACCCATCATATAACGTTTGGGAAAAATGTGGTAAATATCATAGTTAATAAATAACTGTGGATCAGTGAACAATTTCGTTTGATAGTCTTTATTCACGTTTTACGAAAGTGTTAGCCCTCATGTCCAACTAATAAGTTAAAGTGTACTGAAAACTCAGATCCCAATAATTCACAACTCAAGTAACCATAAAAAAGGCTTAGAGGTGGAGAGATGGAGCTCAAATTTTCAAAACACTAGTAATGTACGTTTTTACTAAAATCCTATTTTAATTTCTTTAGTGCTGCGTAACATGCTGATATTACGTTTCAGAAGTTAGTACTTTGTAGAAAATACCACTTGAATATGATACTCTTGGGTTCTGTTCGCCATGACTATCTTAAAATTTAGACAACATCAACAATGTTTTCATCATCATCATCAACGGCGCAACAACCGGTATGCGGTCTAGGCCTGCCTTAATAAGGAACTCCAGATATCCCGGTTTTGCGCCGAGGTCCACCAATTCAATATCCCTAAGAGCTGTCTGGCGTCCTGGCCTACACCATCTCTCCATCTTAGGGAGGGTCTCAGTAGTCTTCTTTTTCTACCATAGATATATATAGACTTTCCGACTTACCGAGTGGGATCATCCTCATCTATACGGATTAAGTGACCCGCCCACCGTAACCTATTGAGCCGCATTTTATCCACAACCGAACGGTCACGGTATCGCTCATAGATTTCGTCATTGTGTAGGCTACGGAATCGTCCATCCTCATGTAGGGGGCAAAAATTCTTCGAAGGATTCTTCTCTCGAACGCGGCCAAGAGTTCGTAATTTTTCTTGCTAAGAACCTAAGTTTCCGAGGAATACATGAGGACTGGCAAGATCATTGTCTTGTACAGTAAGAGCTTTGACACTATGGTGAGACGTTTCGAGCGGAACAGTTTTTGTAAGCTGAAATAGGCTCTGTTGGCTGACAACAACCGCGCGCGGATTTCGTCATCGTAGCGGTTATCGGTTGTGATTTTCGACCCTGGATAGGAGAAATTGTCAATAGTCTCAAAGTTGTATTCTCCTATCCTTATTCTTGATTTGATGTTGTTGGTTGGTTCGTCTTCGATGCTGACGTTGCCACCATATATTTTGTCTTGCCTTCATTGATGTGCCCAAGATTTCGCGCCAATCACCGCCTGCTCGATCTGGATGAAGGCAGTTTGTACGTCTCGGGTGGTTCTTTCCATGATTTCGATAGGGTCAGCATAGGCCAGTAGTTGGGTGGACTTAAAGAGGATCGTACCTCTTGCATTTACATCAGCATCACGAATCACTTTCTCGAGGGCCATCCCCTTGTCGTAGACCGTTGTTTTCAAGCATTACAAAAAACCCGTTTTGACGTCTACTGCGGTTTATAACAGACGTGAACCTGTTAAATGGTCAGAAGAACAACTAGCTTCTGTTTTCCGCGGGGACAAAGCGAAACTTAAAAACTAACATATGAGAGAAATTGATCATTCGCACCGCACGTGGTGTTGACGAAAGCCTGCAAATCTGAATATCAGTGGTGGTTGCTGTCCATGACCTTGGTGTTAACAGAATCTCTAGACAGTATCCGCAGATATCCTTCCCGACGCAATGATTAGTGAGTATTCCCACAGTGATCCTAAGGCACCACTTGGTGATGTTTAAACAATCTTTCGAGAGCTTGTTTCGCCCCCGGCGTCATAGCCATTCTCCGCTTTCTGATTCCACAAATGGGTTTTGATCCAAACAGCGGTGTTGTAGCTTGCCCATATATATTTACAACATTCACCATCCACAGGAATTTTCGGTTTAGTCCAATTCCCAAATATTATACCTTTGTCTGCAGTTTACCCCCATGCCATGAAATCTATTGTCTCTTTGGTGATCAAGCTTGCGCTTTCTAACAATTGATCGATGCGCAGCCTCGCCCTGCTGCACAAGGTATTAGTAATTCTAAATTCATTTTGGATTCTATCAGATATGCCATAGGGTATCCTCATAGTTACCCCTGTAGATTAATGCAATGTCGTCACCATAACCTCGGAACTGTATTCCAGTATTTGTTAACTGTCCTAGGAGTTCATTAACTGCTATATAGTACTTAACATTAGCACTAGCAGTATCCCGCCATGTGGACAACCTCCTATTGGCGTTTCTACTTGCCTATTCTTTAACATCCTGCCTATCCAGGATGCTAGAGTATACCTAACTTGCTTATTGGGCAGTCCATTTCGTATCTCTGCTCTGGGCAGGTAGAACATTACAACATTAGTTCTAATGTACAATAGTTGTTTGAGACCATCTCTATTGTTTTGAGTACAAGTGATGCCAGGCAAATCGGTTGCGCCACCATGTCCATGGTATATATTATAAGGCTATGTTGTCCCTTCTGAAGTAACGCTCGGAAACTGCTATCCAAATCGAATGATCAGCGTAATTGCTTGATTAGTAATTTGTGGTCTAAGGTCATAACACTTTCTACAAAAGATTTGTGGTGGTCAGTTTAGAAAACCGAATCAGGTGGTTTCAGTTATCTTTTATTGAAGCTAGTTTAATTACACTGGGTAAATTCTGCAGAATTTGAGTGTGTATTAGTGAAATTGTGTAATTTCGGAGTTACACATACATTAAAACCTACGAACGAAAATCCAAAAAAAAATGTTTGATCGTACTTTGCTGTGACCAATATTCAATTTGGACCTTTTAAAGGTTTTGCGTAAAAACCTGTCTAAAACCCACATTAAAACTACTGTCGACTCTCCAGATCTAGTGATATAGTAGTGCTAGGTGATTTTTGCTTGGTCTCCTTTCTTCTATCTCCGGTGCTAAAAAGAAGAGCTCTTCTGGTCTCCTCCTCTTTTATTACTTTACGTTGGGTTGATTCAATTACCAAGCTGGTCGTATACCGGTCGTTTCGGTTCCCATATCTCATATATATACATATTTTCCGTAAAAGTACTGGCCCATGGCCCATGCGCAATTGCTTGCTGAGAACTTAAATGGCGAATAAAGACAATATTAATGAGGCACCTGCCACGGAGACGGCAACTCACACAGTACTACGCATCGCTGTTGTTGCCGCAAGAGGCACGGTGGAAATCGATGAAACTGACTAGATGGCTCCGCATATAAGCCGGGTGGGAGCGCTATCGACTACTCTCCGCGAAAGCCAAATAGAAAATGCTTATCGAGAAATGCGCGGCAATTGTGAACACTTCGAACGCCAAAGGGAGCGCACAGAGCCTATTGCAGAGCACAATTGCATCTGGGAAAAGAAAGGAACGTAGGAAGTTACACTCCAGGGCCCAAAAAAAGAAGGCGAAGAGAGGCACGAGACAACAACGCGCGGCGTTATCAGAAAAACTTCTGACTAATATTAAGGCCAACACGAACGATGGAGCATCAAAAGGAAATTTGAGGACGCAAAAAAGGACTAGGCCGCCAGCTTTGCTTATTAAACAGACAGAAGGCAAGACGTTTGTGGATGTTCTCAGCAAAATCCGTTATAGGATCAAGCTCGAAGATAACGGAGCGAAATTTTTTTTCATTCGGAAAACGAAGGGTTGTGGAGTCCTGGTCAAATTAGGCCCAAGTGCAACAGATAAAAGTACGTTCTCTAAAGCAATGAAGGGGCTACTACGAGAGAAAACTTTGGTTTCTAGCCTGGAACCCACGTGTTCTCTGAAAATCCGAGACCTGCCTAAGGTAAAATTCGTCATCAAATGCGAATGTCTGGAGGTAACCAATGTCTGGATTGGTACCACCTCTGCGAACTCGAAGGAAGGTGATTAGTTGTAGTCCGACGCCGTACCTTTACGGGAGTATACCACTCTGTGCGTAAATGCATTCACCTACCCAATCAAAAACAAGTCGGGAAAACGGAAGCGCGACGCATCAAGTATGAAAGGTGAGAAAATCCACATTCAGCCTTGAATTTGCAAAGAAGCGACAACGACAACTTAGTAATAGCACGATTTCCACCAAACTTGGTAGGATCACGATCTATATTATACCCTACATCGCACGTGGTGCCAGAACTTAAGGGGAGCAACCAATTACTGAAAATTATAGTAATATACTATTATTAGCTTTATTCGAACAGACATCGGTATGGAGTGTACTTCGGAGGGTACTTCGGAGCCTAGGCACCATATAGTCGCAGCCTCCTGGTTTTTTTTTCAGATTTTTCAGCTGGGTAGTTTCTGAGAATGGGTTCATTAAAGAAATGATCAGTTTTGACCTCCCTCACTCCCAGCCTTTAAAACAAATATCCAAACTAATACCAGTGTCAGAAAGTACCAACCGAGACCTTTCATTTGATATCCCACATAATAAGATTTGATGAAAAAAAATTTGTACCCCTCTTTTGCACGTGTGGGATCCCCCCTCCCTTAAATGATGTAACTCACTGTATGCTTGAGCGTTCACAGTTTCCACCTTCCCACCAAATTTTCCATAGAACAATACTAAATAAAAATGAAATGATAGTCTGACACTAGTCAATAAAACCCTACTCTAAAAATAGGTCCAAATGAACCATCTTTTAGGATGGTGGAAGGGGGCGTCGTCGCCCTGATTCTCAGAAATGGTGCAGGGATAGTACATAGTGATTGATCCACTATGCGCTACTGCAGGTTAAAACAAATAAAATTGATTGCTCCAAGCAAACACTAGCTTCATACTCAATCCAGCTTTTCACTACAACAAAATTCTCCAATCTTTTGATACATCATTTCACCTACAAAATAAAGTAATGGCCTGAATTCCTCTATTTCCAGTAAACCAATTCGCTAGTTACAAAAGTGCACCAACTGAAATGGACTCCAAACCTGACGTTATGGCAAACAAGAGAAAGGAAAGCAAATCATTTTTTGTTAGGAGTAAAATAGGGGGTTCCACTACGACATGTGAACCGGATTCCCGGATAGACACGTGCGCCACGGAATTCGCAAATTGTTCTTCAACAAACGCAAGTACGGAAGGCAGTGTTCTCCAGTCACAGAATTTACCTAATTCAGGAAGCAAGCGACAAAAAACTTCTTCGAAGAAAGACCTCAAGAAGAGGGCTTTGATTGAAGAGATGAAACTGAAGGCGCATTCCATGAAAAGGCAACTTGAGGAAGTAGAAAAACGCAGTACCTACTTGAAAAAAATTCAAGATCTGGAAAACGAGCTTGCGTATCTTAGTAACGAAGAGGCGAAGCGTATGGTAACAATTGGAAATGAAGGTCACTTCCTTCCCAAGCCGCCAATTTATTCTTCCAAAGCACCTCACCTAGTCATCTCCAATGCCTCTACTAGCGAAGAGTGTGAGTTAGACCAAGTGAAACGTTTCTGCAATCGAATTCGGACCGGTGAACTGAAACGCAGTGCATGCAATGAGGGATCACGTATTCGAGGGGGCGCAGGATGCAGAACATGTGCTATTGGAACGGCACCTGTGTTCGACTTTGAAAACAACAACTTTCAGCAATATCCTCATACCCTGGACAATATTCTGCCATACAATGTCAACAATCCAATGCAGCCCAGCTCTCATATCGATGATCTTAAGCAAATTGCTAACGAGCTCCTGGCTGAAATCACAAAAGTCCGTAAGCAGAATGCACTAAATCGCAAGAAAATTATTGACCTCTGTGTTGAGTTGAAGCAAAAAGAGGCTGCAATCATGGAGTGTTCTGAACTGCTCTGCGTAATCATGAACGAAGGCAGTGATATCGGAAAGATTATCGAAGAGGTACAAAGTGGACAATTGGAGAAACACATCGAGTACCTCCGCTGGATGCTGATTCGCTTGCAGTTCGAAAATGCAGCTCAGAAGGATGAAATCAACTCCCTCAGTACCGAGAACAAGCTCAAACAGCAAACCTTGGATGAGTGCCTCGATGCCAAGAACCGTATATGTGCTGAAAAGAAACAGCAAGAAGATGCCCTCCTCACAATGACGTCCTTAGGACCGTGTGAAATTCCTTTGGCCCATGAAGTAGACACTAGGGAACTCAGAAATCCTTAATGCTGACGTTCCTCTTTTTTGTCCTAACATAGAGGGTTTACCTTTAATTCAGTGCTTTGTAAATAGTTCTTTTACTTTCCGCTTGATGAATTCGTATATTTGACTTGATCGATTTTTACAAATAAATAATCTAAAATAAATATCTTATATTTTATGGATATAGATGCTTATCTTGATAGATGGAGACGTAGTTATTCTATATACCCCTCTGACCGAGGGCCAAAAGTATTTTTGATCTAATTAAATCTTTTTAAAATTGGTTCATTATCATCACTTCTCCTTTTTAAGGTTTGTGTAAAATCGGTTTACTGTCTGTTTATCTGTTTCTGTCACACACATTTTTTGAGAAACGATGATACCGATTAACACCAAATGTGGTGGAAAAGCCCTCGCATACAGTGAGTTTCATAGTTCTAGGCCGAATTTAAGAGAGTCTTCATATAGAAAGTATACAATTTTTTTCGGAAAAATGACGACCATGTTCCTGGCGCAGATAAATGCCATTTCATTGGCAGCAAAAGAATGTTTGCGACAAAAATGAAGGGGTCGCACCATTTGAATCTGTTCCGACAGTCGGGCGGCATTATCAGCACTAAACAGCAACGACATATCAAGCCAGTTGGTGTGCAGTTGTCATCAGGTTCTGCCAAAACTTGGCCGACTGAACGAAACATTCATGATGTGGGTGCCGGGGCATTCTAACATCGCGGATAATGAGGAAGGCTGGCTCGCCGAAGGAATCCTTTCATACCTGAAACGTGCAGCTTCTAGTTTCCCGACTTGTTGGTCCCTTCAAAACGGCGGTGGCTTCTACAAAAACTGCGGAATGTCCCTTCAAAGTGTCGGTGGCTTCTACGAAAACTGTGGGTTTTTGCTCAGTAAACCCTCGCCTTCTCACTTGCATTATCCCTAAGAGATCACCATCCAGTTTAACGCCGCCGAATGGAATCATGTTTTACTTATCCCGTTGTATTCACAAATCTCAGGAAACGCGGTGAATCGTTATGATCAGATTATTGTAAGTAAAAACTGTGACAAAATCCACGGCCGCCCGAGAGCTTATTGCCATACTTCCACGTTTGGAATCAATGTACACAGTGACAATTTTTTCTGTTCCTTTCCCTCATACTTGCAAAAGCAAATGTAAAACTTTTTTTTTCGAAATTATTCTTTATGAGGTATCAAATAAAAGGCGTTGCTTAGCACTTTATCACATCAGTCACAAAATAAATGAGTAAAGGGTGAAAAAGTACAAAGTTAAATTGGGGCAAAACTCATTTTCGGACACTACCCTACCGAAAGTTCTGAAAGAAATGCCTGATGATGTGGGCAACAAGAAATCGAGTCTTACTCTTACTTAATAAGTTGGGAACCGGAAGTTTCATCGGCCACGTCCTGCGTGCCGATAACGGAGTGCTCAGCGGATGCATTATGGGTGTGAACTTAAATGCATCTTTACGTATAGGCATACCGAGAAGACTATACACAGGAAATTCAACTTCTAGCACATTCTATCATAAGGGCACATAAGGGCTGGTGTTAGTGCTGTGTATATGATGCGCCCACGTGGTTGCGACCACATGATCGCGAGTTGCTACGAGCACGCGACAGCATCTGTCATAAAACAGACATTACACAGCTGATTATGGCTTCCCACATGCCAGCGGAAACCAAAAGCAGAGCTTCCTTAAAGCTTCATTTCGAACAAATGGTAATGGATCTTAATGGAATCAAGGAGCGAATGATGCTTCAAAATTCGTTTATGTGAAGCTTAGTGGATGCAAACACGCGCAACATTCGAGAAGTAAATAAGTAGATGTATCCAAAATCAATCTTTCTGATGGACCCGTTTTCTGTTGGGATAAAATGAAGAAACACACACAAGAAAACTATTTAGGCAACATCGACACACCAATACCACTTACCAACCTCGTCCCTACCCAAAAGGTGAACAATGAGATTCTTGCCCCTTTGCCGTTGAAGATGCTCTTTCTGTGGGGTGTACTTATACCCACGTTTGGTAGGAAGGTGGATAAAACTTAGTTACGGGAGGCACTCGGGGACGTCGATATCCAGTCACCATAGTGCTTCAGTAGTGGACAATCAGGATAGTGTCGCATCTGATGCTTTTTGTGACAGTTAAATGCCTTTACGCACTGAACGAGAGGCTCCTACAACTGTATGCCGTCGGACTAACTAAACACCTCCCAGACATTATAGAACTAGTCTAGGACCATTTGACACATTACTTCGGGCTAGCCACCTCGTTCAAATCAGTGAGTTTCTTTCACCAACGGGAGAAGAAAGCAGGTCGAAAATTGTTAGTTCGGGGTAAGCTCCTGTGCGTGGGTAAAGTTGCTAACGAATCTTTTCTCACTTACCAAAAGAAAAAGAATTTGTGATCGACGTCATTCACAACTCTATTGCAAGGCTCCAATTACAACCGGTTTGCTCAAAAAAGCTCATCTTCGAATCGAGTGTCAATCCAAGGTACTTGATCATTAGTTTTGACTTTATAATAGTATCATCGATCTACGCGGGATGCAGCGTTAGGATTCTCTTTTGAGTTAAGATGGCTACTTTGGTTTTTTGGCACTGCTAAGCCATGAGCAGTGATCTATCCACTTCCCCGTGGCATCAATATACCAAGTCTGTTTTATCCCTATTTAAAAGAGTATCCAACAATAAGTGCCTCAACATCATCTGCATAACCAACCGGGCGCGCGTCTTCTCTGCAGGCTATCGTTGGAGTGTTCCAAAGGTCCGGTCCTAAGGTGCACAGTGCTACTCCCGATGTGATCTGCATCCTCCTCCGGCTCTTTAGTGTCTTACAGCGCAAGAAACAGTCTCTGAAATAATTTCTCAATATCCGCAAGCGTATGCCTTGCATATCTGTCTATCTTACAGAATCGAATCGGAATTAGCACGATAGACTAAAAGACTAAATTAAATAAAACGTGTCTGGTTTAGGGAATACGCTTCTCCAAAATAGCATGCAAGGTAGATCTTTCTGCTCTAAAGTTAAACTGCCTTGGGGAGCGAGTTTACTGCCTTTACCGCCATGTTAAGCGTACCGAGTGGTAGGTATGCAGTCATTAGATCAGGGTCTCCTTTCTATTTGCTGATCAGAGCGGCAATCGTTGCCACCTTTGAGCGGCAACGAAGAATGCCTTCCTTTATTGAAGCGTTGAATGCCCTAAGCAGTAGGTTTGGCTGATGGTAGAGCACTGGTGCCTTCTTATTTTTCATAGAGAGGCTTGCCTCTCCAAGCTCTTTCATGGTGAAAAGCGAATAGTCTTGAGCAGAATTTCGATTTTCCAAGTTGCAAATAACCGGGTCCTCAGTACCCTCATCGACTAGCTCCTTGGACCGGCGAGCTTCGGTTTTTCTTTATAATCCTTGAGAGTAATTGATTATTGTAGTCCACTGATACATATGAGGCTTGTCACAACTGGATGCCCTGACTATCGTTATCAGGTACATATATTAAGGCACTGGGAGAACAAAACGCTTAAGTATCAGGTGGCAGTGTCAAGCAGAAGGGAAAGCGATCAAGCGGAGTAGGGAAAGTGCAAATGAGTTCTAACTACGAAGAATAGAAAGTGCTCTTCACCGGAGAAAGCTGTGCCGATGAAAATATCTGCGAAAATACGCGTCCTTTGCGGTTTCAATGAAAGAAGGAACCAACGCGGCAAGCTAAAGAATAGATAATGGTTAGCAGCAAAAAGGGGAAAAATAAACACTTCAAACACCGGAAGCTCGACCATTCTGGTAAAAAGGTTATGTATTTCTTGTGTAAGTTTATTTGAGTAATGCATATGCATTTAGTATGTGAGACTACTTACTTAAGTGTGATATTGATATTTATTGTTTTTGGTTGCAGTAAGTTTACTCGAAAGCGACAAATTTGGCCTACTGCAATTTTGTCACAAATAATATTATACAATTTACACCAAGCTTGGAGATTTTATGCTTCATGCTATAGTCTATGTTACTACAACATTTTTACTACCCTATCATTGATTTAAGGAAGTTTCCTGGTTTATTTGAATAGTACTTTAAAAAGAGGCAAACCCGCCGGTAAATAATAATCATGTCCTATCCAAATATCCTCCGAAAGATAAAAGTGGATTGCCAGTCACCTATGCACTTCAGTAATACTGGCAGTTTGGTAGTTTCTACGCCAGAACCTACTTAGCAGAAGATATCTGCGTTGCATTGAAAGAGTAATTCAATGTGTTCTGAAAAGGGTCAAGTAGATAGACGGATGTACAAAGCCTGCTATTACCAGTTTGCATGTGCAGGCAGCTATTAACTTGATTACCGCTGACAAAGTAAAGATACATAGACTGCTTCTGTGCTAATTATCTCCAAAAAGATGGTTTCTTGATTTCGCCCATTTTGCAGCGAAATTACGGTAATGCAACTTGGTTCGGGAAAACGTCTGCTAACACTGCGTTATGGGCATGCGGAAGACAAGTAATACAGAGTACAGCGGCACTCCCGGTAGCCAATTTGGTTAAAGTTACTGCGCTCCCCCTAGAGCTACAACAACACAATATGTGAAACTTTTAGACAGTTTGACGTTGGACGATAGAAATCATAATCGCAAAATAATTTCGGATGATTTCCACGAGTGGGCCTATGAGCGGGAAATCTGAGTGACGAACACCGGCGACCAAATCCTCATGGAATACTTTGCAGAACTTGTCGTCGTACTAGCCCGGATCTGTACC
Source organism: Hermetia illucens (assembly GCF_905115235.1). Classification (NCBI taxonomy): domain Eukaryota; kingdom Metazoa; phylum Arthropoda; class Insecta; order Diptera; family Stratiomyidae; genus Hermetia; species Hermetia illucens. The sequence goes on along the minus strand of NC_051849.1, from coordinate 88,499,729 downwards.
GACCTTCCTAGTGTGGTAGACTAGAAGTGGGGGAGCAAACGGAGTTGTCGTGGGTATCTCAGCCTCGATAGCAATATGAATTCATAGTGTAAGGCCTACAGTGTTATAATGCACAAAATACGTGGAAAAAAATATATATGGAAAGTTAGGTACCCGGGGCTTTGGCTGGAAATAATTATAATATTTTCTTTGCAGCAGGAGTGCATGCAGGAGTGCATGCAGGAGTGCATGCAGGAGTGGACTACACCCAACGATCCCGAGGTTACTGAGGAGGTACTTCGGGTAATACGCGAAATTGTTAAAAATAAGAAGGTCAGAAGGACGCGTTAGAGATAATAAGGCTTTTGAGGGTTGATAATATGTACGGATAAGGTTTTCCAATACATTCGCAAGTAAAGACCATTTAGTGTGAGTACTGCCTATTAGATATACTGTGATTATGGGGTAGATCTTTGAGGGTGTGATATAATACACAACAATACAACAGGCTACTTCCGTTCAACCAGCTTGCGGATGGATCCTTGTTACCAGTTGCACTAACAAGAATACTGTTACCATCTATTGGGATAAAACAGCAAAAGCGGATTTTGCGCTATTATTGCTTCAACATAAATAAAATATCTGAAGATAGATACAAACATATAGAAAAGTGAGATGACAAACCACTGATGACCTTGGTTTTGTTTATGTTTTCCTACAGTCCGATTTTCTCCCCTACCATCTCCAAATCCAACCCAAAGTTCACAAAAGATTTCGGGTTTCAAATTAGTTCATCATGAGATATTTTACAACATCATATATCACTCTAAATATATATGTGTGTCCTTTTCGATCTCTTTTGGGTATTCAACTTTTGGACCGATGCCGAAGAAAAACACGTCCTACGTCACTGGCCAATTACACGTCCTTATAAATGCGTTAGTCACGTTCCACGAAATTAATTCCCAAGTACCTAGGGTCAAGATCAGCGAGAAAAATGTTCCTCCTTAACAGAAATTATATGATTATATGGTTTTTTTTTTGGCAGAGAAGGCAGCGAAATCTTCCATTCTAATTTTAATTCTAATTCCCAACCGTACTTTATTCTCCACATAAAATCTACTATCTCTGTTTCTGTGAATTTTATGCATAGAGATTGAGTTTACTACAGCTCACGTACCTTCCTGTCTCGGCACAACTGGCACAATATGCATATTCAACCCCAACCCTACCGACTCGTAATTATTCAAAAGTCCGAGAATCTGAGTGTGCTATGAATTTAATGTTGTTCAAGTTTTTTCGCACATAATATCTATTATTTTTATCTTGCACAAGCTCGTGCAAAATTAAGAGAGTGACAAATATGTCGTCATCGTTTTAAATTTCTAGTGACTGTAGTTTTATTGTAAGTTAATTTTAAACCCTTGATATTATATTTTAGTTGAATTATTATTTACTGTAGAAATATCGATAAGTTAATATTTTCTCTCATCCTTCCAATTTAGTTGCGCTTCAGAATCAAATTAGGATCGACGGCAAAAAGTGTAAACTGAAAAAAAATATTTTCCTGGATATAGCAGAGCTATAAAAATTTCTGGTGCGCCCCGGAGAAGTAGTCTGACAGCAAAATTTAACCAATGGCATTCCAATGTGCCGACATTTTTCACAACCACTCTTGTAATGATAACCATTTCCAGCAGCATGAGGTCCGCACTCGACTGACTTGCACCGAATCAACGAAACTAATGCCAATTATGGCTCCCATGACAGGAAAAGTGACTGGCTTCACTAAATTCCCAAGAAAGCGCTTCTCAGCAGGCCACAACGGCACCTCCGGAGTAAGTGGTCCAAATGCTCCTAATTCCTCCCGGAAACCGGCTCAAATATGCAAGCCATCTCGCACCTCATCTAAACCGCGTATCATGAAACTAAGTAAAACTGGATGCGACGATCTACTCACTGAGATGTGTAGATTGGATCTCGATGACACACTTCGCCTTCCTCGAAGTATTTGCGACATCTGTGAGGAGTTTGAACGCTGCGAAAATAGTGCAACAAAGAAACCAAAACCCAAACAGAGTGGAACCCAAACCACTGCCCGGCAATGTTATCCATGCTGGCCTCCATGCAGTCCTTGCCCTTGCCCCCCGCTCTGCGCTCCACTTTGCCCTCCGCAGTGTCCACCACCATGCCCACCACCACCTTGTCCACCGCCGTGTCCACCGTATGCTTCCGCATCGTGCTCTTCGAGCTCAGTATGCTGCAATCAGCCAGTTTCGCAGATGTGTCACCCGATGTGCTGTTCAATGCCTCCAGGGCCGCCATGCTGGTCCATGGAGATGGCTCCGACGTCCAACCGTAATCCTAATACACCAGACTATGACTGCAAGCCGACAGTCCACGCAACCTGGCCATCGTTCGAACCCTTGCCTATGCCAGACCCCATGCCTCCGTGCCTACCTTTTCCGCTCCTTATGCCAAAACCTTGTTACAATTGTCCCGAAAATTGCGACTGCGGGGACGTTGATTCTGACGATGACCACCACCAATGCACCAGTAGCTTTGCTCCAATGGATTATTTAGCTAAATTTCTGGCTGACGAGGTTGAATCACTAAATAAAGAAATGTCGCAAGCGTGTGCAAGCGACCCTGACATTAAGCTAGAAGAATGCTTGCGTGAAAAGTACCTGGCCGGGTCGACGCTATGCTCAGATATGAGGTGCGCTTTGTTGAAAGTGAAGCAAGTCAAGAAGGTGGAATGCGAAATATTAGCCATCAAGCAAAAGATCTGCGTGGTCGACCTGCAATGTCTTACCGAGGAGGACTCTTTATTCTGCCCTAAAGTCGCTGTCCAGCACGTGAGCATGCTTCAGTCGAAACTGGAGAAAGTGTTCAGTGGATTTAAACTGAAGGAAGGCATGCATGTTATGTGCAAAGAGGCAATGAACAGGCTTAATGATCGGAATAAGAAACTGAAGCAACTAATTACGCAGGCGGGGGATGTTATTAAGAAAATTAAGGAAGAGATTGCTAAAGTCGAAAACGCTATTTGCTATGAAAAGGAATGCCCACCTTTTGCCAAAAAAAATGGTGAAAATGGTGGTGGCGCAGACGCACCGGAAGCACCAGAAGCACCAGAAGCACCAGAAGCAACTGAAGGCTGAAGGTAAAGCCGAAAGCAAGGATTAGAAAGAAACACTTGCTTTCTACATATGTAGCCAAATTGTTCTAAATTAACCAATTCCAACTTGTAACTTATGCCCAGAAATTGCTGAGGTCTTAAGATATCTCCTGAAGATGGTTTAAATTTTAAACCCCTTTTACCACCAAAAATTGAAACGTGCTCCGGGTTTATTGATGCTTGTTTTACAATTACATTAGCGAGTCTAATTTTTGTTTTTCTGCGACAATAAAATATGAAATGCTTTTGAAATAATCGATCTTTATTTTTGCTGGGATAGTTTTCATTTCATGAGTAAACTTTCGAAACCGAGCATAAATGAAAAGTGATTGCTTTTCTCGCGATAACCGAACATTTTGCTTAATGTTCAGTAATAGGACGTGGGTGCTAACATCCTATTCATCGTTGGTTTTATAAATCTTTCATAAGATCCAATTATAATCGAATCCTTTGTTTTTTAAATTAGTCTAAATTAGCTCATATATTTAAACGGAAATCCAGGTCAGCTAATTCGCTTGTCCTATGTTGTGAAATTTGATATTACGGTCATGTATCACATGGTGGGTCCCGGCGCAAACTGGGCTTTGAAAATTTGCAAAAAAAAATCAATTCGCCATCAACTATATACGGTACATCTTTCATCAAGGACAACCGTGAGTATTGAGGAGTTGGCCCCGCAGCTTTTTATGGGTTCAATTTACTGGTCACGAAAAGCATAAGCGGAAGCTCCAACTGAGTTCAAACCACTTTTCGACAAGAGCAGAGATCGTTTAGCGGAGAGGATTAAAGACAGAACTAGTTCGAGGACGTAATAACGGTCTTGCTTGACTTATGCGGTGGAATCTGATCCATTTATGTCTGTTCTAAAGAACTCGCTCCAGAAAGAAGTAGCCGGCTATTTCCACACATTGTTTTCTCTAACAAATGGGTAACCGCGAGTGTGACCACGAATAACGATTTACGCATGATCCTTGTTAGAACAGACATTACTTTATTATGTCGGAGGATGAACAATTTTTTGACGCAGTAACAACCTGTTCGACGGTTGACTCAACTCAGGTAAATTCTGTTGTGTTAACTAGAATACCAAACTTTTGGAAGAATAGACCGACACTATGGATCGTTTGACTTGAAGTATAATTTTGAACTTTTAAAGTTGCCAAGGACAAGGTGATCAATGACATCAACGCTGGAATCACAGGTGGCTGACATAGTTACGCCAACCCTTGCGGAAGGGAAATACAACGCAATCAAAGCACTGATCATATGAGAATTTGCCGTATCAGAAAATACGGCGAATATCTAACTATTATATTTGCTGGACTACAACTTGGTGAGGAAAACCTCACGCGGCTCCTACTTGAGGCGCAGATGAAAGCCGCCGACCGAGTGACGCTGCAACGACTGCCTACGAACATACAGCTCATCCTGAGCATTTCTGAAACGTCTGACCTGATAAAATTGCAAATTTTGAAGCGCCTGAGCACTTTCTACATACCCACTTAAAAGATCGGTTTTCGATCCTCATTTCGAAAGAAACGACTTGTTTCTTTCTCAAGTACAATTTTAATACCAAATCAGATACAAATTTCTTCTTAGGTTTACACTTACGTTTCTAATACACATATTTATCTTTTGTTAGATTTTCCACATCCTATCTTTATCTTTACCCTAATTACCAACGGATTTGGTATTTCAACGAACTTCGTACATTTTATTATCTTACTAGCTGACCCTGCGAACTTTGATCCGCCTTAGAGGCAAAAACTAAGCAGATTTTTGATTTTATTAAGTTAATTTTATTATTTATCAAGTATTTCAACGATCCTTTAATAGGTTGCACTATTCAGTTAACAACCTTGTGATACACGACATTATTTGTTTAATTATCAAGCGCAAGAACAAACAACGCAGATGGTCTTCCGATCCATGAACATGCCGCATATAATTGACCATGTGAAAAACATTGATATTCCAGATTCAGACCACAAACTTTCAAGGATTCATCAACGGCGCAACAACCGGTATCGGTCTAGGCCCGCCTTAATAAGGAACTCCAGATATTCCGGTTTTGCACCGAGGTCCACCAATAGGATATCCCTAAAAGCTGTCTGGCGTCCTGGCCTACGCCATCGCTCCATCTTAGGCAGGGTCTGTCTCGTCTTCTTTTTCTACCATAGATATTGCCCTTATAGAATTTCCGGGTGGGATCATCCTCATCCATACGGATTTAGTGACCCACCCACCGTAACCTATTGAGCCGCATTTTATCCATAACCGGACGGTCATGGTATCACTCATAGATTTCGTCATTGTGTAGGCTACGGAATCGTCCATCCTCATATAGTGGGCCAAAAATTCTTCGGAGGATTCTTCTCTCGAATGCGGCCAAGAGTTCGCAATTTTTCTTGCTAAGAACCCAAGTTTCCGAGGAATACATGAGGACTGGCAAGATCATTGTCTTGTACAGTAAGAGTTTTGACGCTATGGTAAGACGTTTCGAGAGGAACAGTTTTTGTAAGCGGAAATAGGCTCTGTTGGCTGACAACAACCGTGCGCGGAAAAACATTGATATTCCAGATTTAGACCACAAACTTTCAAGGATTGACCTTGTGATTTGTTAATGGTCATGGCGAATGCAAGACGGATTAGAAATTGAAGTCTTTTAAACTCAAACGGCACATCGGTTGGGATCATCGGGATCCTCGGAATGAGAACTTCCTCACCTTCGAATTTTCCTTTGAGTATCGTCGCGTAAATCACATTTTTCATCAATTTACTTACCACCAAACACGTACCATTGCAAAGTTTTCGTGGGTTTATGTTTCGAAGCATGATTACTACGGAGCCAACCTTTAGGCGTAAATTGTGCGGTGGCAAGCCAAGCACATCCAAGGAGTTTAAAAAATTAATTGGAGTTGGTGGCTTCATTTTTCTTTGTTACACAGTCAATGGATTTGAATGAATGCATTGTTCCAATGATATCATTCTGAAATATGTAGTTTGGGTCATCTATGATACATCTTTATTCTCAGCCACTAAAATTGCTCGCTAACTCAACGATTCATTATTTTTGTAGTTAGTAACGATGTTAGGGAATACTTTGTTGATAAGTTCGTCTTTCGATGGGCCAAAGTTACAGAAATTCTGAGGAAAAGAAATCAATCCACTTGACTCATCGAACGGTACTCGACCATTACCGATAATTAGCAATTGCTCAAAGAAATCTTCAGCAGATGTATCATAAAGCAATGCAACTCTCATGTTTGTTGTCAGCTGGAGTTTCTTCACATAGCCCCATAGATTCGATTATTTGAGGCAAGTGTTTATTTCGTCGGTAGCCGTTGATTTTGAAACACTAAAATCATTGCGCCTCCAAAATATCTCGAGTCATTGCGTAGATCTTTCAATATTCGGTTAAGTGCTTCTAATGCACGTTTATGCGGCATTGTGAATTCGTCCCAGATGATGATTTTCGATGCTGATAAAACTTTGGCCATTGCGGCGTTTTTTGAAATATTATATTTTGGTTCTTCAATAGTTTGAAGATTTAACGGCAATTTTAATGCTGAATGAACGGTACGGCATCCTTCTAACAATGTGGCTGCTATTCCAGAAGAAGCAACTGCAAGCGCAATGTTGGATCTCGCACGAACAGTCGCTAAAACTAATGACACCAGGAATGTCTTAACAGTTCCACCAGGGGCATCCAGGAAATATAAACCATCATTTCCATTATCAATTGCCTTCATTAATGTATAATAAACTTCCTTTTGTTGGGGATTCAACAGTGCTACATTCGTTTCAACTACTAAATCTAATTCCTGGTGATCATATTCATGTTCCCGTTCCAATTCTCGATTAAATGTGTCATTCATTTCGCGATTTGGCGCTGGCATTCCTAACCTGACTAATAAACTACCGCACATAGGCTAGCACATGTCTTCGATCAAGAGTAAAACCCGATTATGTATCTCCTCATTTATCTCAATATCGGAATTTCTGGAACTGACACGTATTTGATGTCAATATCTTCTGACATATCATCCTTGTATTTATGCCACAGGTTAGATGGGTTCGATGGAAAGCATGTCGAAATGATGATTGCAAATAATGTGCGTATCTGACTTGAAGATGCAGAAATAATGGCTTCAACGATTGTCGTATCCCAATAGGCATCGTTTTCTAGTAAATTGAATTCTTCACTTGCAGCACGATATATTGGGAATATTCTACTATTAACAGTCCGTAGTCACTCAAATGACGTTGGCCCACGCACATTTACCAGCAGCAACTGCAAATAGAAGCATTCATCATTCTTTGGATCAACTGTATACATACGACCAAGAGCATCAGTGGAAAGCACATCCAGATAACCAGGAACCGTATTGCCTTGCTTCCGTCGTTGAAAATTCTTCGATGAAGCATGCCAAGTATAATAACGTGGCACCTCCCAGTAAAACAAAGTTCGTGCAAACGAATCGCTTTGGCAGAACGCTTGGAACACTTGCCGTCGATCAGATCGAAACGCTGCTCGATTCAAATCAGCACTTGATAAATCTATTCTTGTGCGTCGAAAATTATCTACTTGTTGATCTCTGTTATTCGCTCGACGATTTCGCATTGCCAACCGAGCCGTTTCACAGGTTGCCTCGCTTTGCTCTTGTCATTGAGAAGCACGAAGTCGAGCCATACTAACGAGGCGCTCTTCAGGGCAATTCCTTGTGCTTCTTCAATCACTTCATTCGCAATGTTTCGTATCCTTCTTGCATTACGGCTTTGTCGGAAAAGATTCGATCGTCTTGGTCGCGGCATTGTTAATAATGATTCAAAGAGAATACAAATTACTGATGATTATATATTTCTGAAAAAATTTATATTATCAAATTTTCGACTTAACCATAGACAAAATTACGTTTAGCTGTCAATTGCGTTTTGTTATTCCATGTCAGATGCATCTTTATTATACCACGTTTTATAGAGATTTCACGGAAACGCGATCGAGCGGGATAAAAAGTATCCTATGTCCGTCTCCTGCTGATAAGCTACCTGTCCATCAATTTTCAGCCAAATCGGTTCAGCCATTCTTGGGTTATAAATAGTGTAACACGGCTTTCTTTTATATATATAGAAGTTAACCCGAACGGAAATGCTGCACGCGCAAACACACCTGTGTCAGCACCACATCCAAAAGCGACGTCTGCAACTATTGGGGTCATCGGTGCAATCGATGAAATCGCATGATTGCACATTAGGCAAAATCATATTAATTTCTTTTATATTTCAAAAAATTGTAGTTAGTTGTAATTAGAATGCCAAACAGGCATGAAGTAATAAATTGTTTTTTTTTATATAACTACCCGATATTTTTATTAACTGGCGCCCGAGCAGGGACCGCTTCGCACGTGTGATTTTTTTTGATAAGTCTTATCCTTAGAATCTCTAGTAACTTCGTTACATTATCGCAAAGTTTCCGCGAATTTTAAAACGATACGCGATAACCAAGTAATCGTTTTCGTGTAAACGCGAATGAAAAGTTTCGGAGTGGAAAAGATAAAACCGGAATTAACCAAAATTTCGAAGCACGCGTGTTTTTCCTGATTTAGCCCCAAGTAGCCTTTGAATAACCAAAGGAGGCAAAAAGGACAATCGCTGATTAAGGATCCGAAGCAGTTCACCATAAAATTCGAACAAAACAAAATTTCATCCGATATGAAAGCAAGAGCGTTCTTAATGTAAGTAATTACAAATTATTATTGTAAAATTACGCCAAATTGATTTCTCTAAAAAAGCTAACCAGATTCAATTAGAATAAATTCAAAGTTTTAAAGGTTCAATTAAGAATTGTATGTTTTGTTTTACCTTATATTCATTTATTAAAGCTATTGCATTATTGTCACTAAATTGTCTTTTATATACAAAAATATTTAATTTATTTTAATTCAAAAGAAAAATACTCGAAAAGCGAATCGTTTGAATTGACATAATCAAAAGTGATATAATTAAAAGTGATTGAATTCAGGAAGTGAATAGTGAATATCTGCAATCTTTTTGAATTTATCGGGAAAGGTGATCTTTTAGTTATTCAAAAATGTCGAATCCTCATAATTTGATTCAACCACCGCGATTAAATCTCGATGGCCTTGCTGATGCTTTGCCCACTTTAGAACCACCGGTTAATGGCAATCATAATGAGTCTAATAATGCTCCGAACTACGAACTGCTCCAAACTATTTCCCGAGTAGTTGAGGAAACTCTCCGTACTCAAGGGAGACAAATGTTTAGTGCATTATTGAATCCCGCATCTGACATTGGAGATGAAGTAGACGTACCAGTTAATATCAGTAATAATGAGAATCTGTCCGAAATGGATAGAATTCCTGACGTCGTTAAGAGCTTGAGGACATTTTCTGGGGAACCAGGTGAATTCAGCTCATGGCGGAAGAGCGTTGATAGAATCCTTCATATTTATGACCATCTAAGAGGCACGCCGAAATATTACGGTATACTATCGGTTATAAGAAACAAAATTGTAGGTAACGCAGATATAGCATGAGAATCGTACAATACCCCTCTGAATTGGACTAAAATCTCCAAATGTTTAAATCTGCATTACGCGGATAAAAGAGATCTTGGTACCTTAGAGTACCAGATGACAACCTTAGTCCAAGGTGCGAATACCGTTTCCCAATTCTATCAAGAAGTGTATAATCACCTATCTCTTATACTTAACAAATTAGGGTCGATTGAAATGAGTCAGGACGCGATGAATATCATGACTCAATCGTACCGCGAAAAAGCACTTGATACGTTTATCAGAGGACTAAAAGGTGATTTGCCACGGTTGCTTAGCATTCGCGAACCGGCAGACCTACCGGAGGCCTTACATTTGTGTTTCAAACTTCAAAACATGGATTATCGTGCCCAATACGCGAATAATTCCAGCACCAATCCACGGAAGGTTCTCCATAATACTCCACCTCTTGTTCCACCACGTAGAATGATGTCTATTCCTTCTAGACAGGCACCAGTACCAGCCCCTAGGCGCGATTTTCATCCACAATTGGTCCATAATCCTCAAGTGCCACAGAGACCACGATTCTACTCACAAGGTTACCAACAACCCCAACATGAGGCTCCCCAAAATAAGTTACCTCCTCCTCGACCACCACGAGGACCAGTACCTATGGATGTTGACCAATCCATCAGGTCTCACGCCATAAATTATGCCAATAGACCCCAAAACCAACGTTGGCTACCAAAACGTCCCCAACAAGCCTCCCAGAGGCATCACCCTCCACCTAAGATACAAAGAGTGTACTACACAGAACCTGATGAAACCAATGATGTTACAGAGGAACAATACGAACAAGACATGAACCAAGAGGACCTTAATTATGACCAGACCCTAACTGACTATGTGGACACTAGTGACGAACCAAGTATCGACCAATCCGAACAGCTGGACGATATCTATTTTTTAGATTAACACGCTCTTCACTCCCATATTTCGAGCATGTAGTACGAAGTGGAGAGCGTCTCAGATTTCTTGTGGACACAGGGTCTAACAAAAATTATATACAGCCTAGACACATCCGAAACCATATACCAAACAACAGAGCTTTCTACGCTAACTCCGTAGGAGGTAGCATCGAAATTACGCATCATGCATTTGTAAACTTATTTGGCCCTGATGCAACGAAAATTCAATTTTTTATCCTTCCAAGTTTGATTTCATTCGATGGTATAATTGGTAACGACACCCTTAAACAAATGAAAGCTATCATTCACACAGACGAAAACTATATGACACTTCACCCTAACTTACACTTTCCTTTGAAACAGCATATCTCAGAGACTGTTAACAGCATTAACATCAGAACAACACATCTAAGCCAGGAGCAATCGAGTAGGTTAAAGTTAATCCTTAAGAATTGCTCGAAACTACTCACAGAACCCGACGAAAAGTTAACGTATACTAGCACAGTAAAGGGAGAGATACGTACGAAGACCGACGACCCTGTATACTCCAGGTCATATCCCTACCCAATGGCCTTGAAAGGAGAAGTTGAGAAAAAAGTAAACAAGCTTCTCAAAGATGGAATAATAAGACCCTCCAAATCCGCTTATAATTCACCAGTTTGGATCGTTCCTAAAAAGCAAGACGCATCCGGTGAGAAAAAGTATCGAATGGTAATAGATTATCGCAAGCTCAACACGATTACTATCCCAGAGAGATACCCCATTCCCGAAATAAGTGAAATTTTAGCGAATTTGGGCAAAAACAAATTTTTCTCTATAATCGACCTGAAGAGTGGATTCCACCAAATCCCACTCAAGGAGCGCGACATACCAAAAACGGCTTTTTCCATTAACAACGGTAAATTCGAGTTTACCCGTCTTCCGTTTGGGTTGAAGAATGCTCCGTCCATTTTTCAGAGAACCCTCGATGATATTCTCCGAGAGCACATAGGGGTGTGCTGTTACGTTTACATTGATGATATTATCATCTTTGGAAGAAACGAGGAAGAACACTTTAGTAATCTTGAAAAAGTGTTGAAAACCTTAGAAGCCTCCAACATGAAAATCCAGTCGGATAAATGCGAATTTATGAAAACGGACATAGAATTCTTAGGATTCGTAGTAAGTAAGGATGGTATCAAAACTAACCCTCAAAAGGTCCAGGCAATTGCAAATATGGCAGTACCTAAAACATTGAAAGATCTTCGATCATTTTTAGGAATGTCAGGATATTATCGACGTTTTATTCAGGATTATGCAAAAATTGCAAAACCCCTAACGTCTCTTTTAAGAGGGGTAGACGGACGAGTGTCCAAAAATCAATCCAAAAACAAAATCGTTCACCTCGACTCGAAAGCCTTAAATGCTTTTAATAATCTAAAAAATTGTCTTGTGTCTAAAGAAGTAGTACTGACTCATCCGAATTTTGAAAAGGAATTTCATTTAACAACAGACGCTTCTGACTACGCCATTGGTGCAGTACTCTCTCAGGATAAAAAACCCATCGTCTTCCTTTCCAGAACATTAACAAACACCGAAGAAAACTATGCTACCAATGAGAAAGAGATGCTTGCCATTATATGGGCACTGACCTCATTGCGAAGCTACCTTTATGGTTCTCGAAAGATTAAAATATACACTGACCATCAACCACTTACCTATGCTCTTAGCAATAAGAACACTAACAGTAAGATGAAAAGATAGAAAGCCATCCTAGAGGAATACAACTACGAGCTAGAGTACAAGCCGGGTAGAGCTAACTTTGTCGCAGACTCGCTTTCGCGGCCTCCTAAATCAACCCTAATCAATTCCCTTACCCCTACAGAACATAGTGATGAGAGCTCGTCACACAACCTCATCCCTACTGTCGAGTCACCCATTAATGCATTCAGGAATCAAATTATTTTAAAATTCGGCAATGAAGACAGCTACCAGCTACAAAACCCTTTTCCAAATTATTCGAGACACATATTTATCAAGGCGCAATATTCAAATAATGAATTAATAAGTATCTTCAAGCGTTACCTCAATCCTAACACCATAAATGGTCTTCTAACTGCCGAAGAGAATATGGGCCGCATCCAAGAAATTTACCCTGAACATTTCAGTAGCTACCGAATACGCTATACGCAGAAATTTGTCGAGGACGTCTCTAACGAGGCCGAGCAAGAAGAGAGAATACTACAGGTACATAAACGAGCGCACCGCAATGCCGAGGAAAATCGGTTACAGCTATTAGAGCATTTCTATTTTCCGAGAATGTCGGCAAAAATAAAAAGCATAGTAAAACGATGTTGTACTTGCAAAGTAAATAAATACGACCGACACCCTAATAAACCCTTACTAAACGCTACTCCTATCCCCGCATACGCAGGTCATACAATTCATATCGATCTCTTTAGCACTGAGGGACATAGAGTTCTAACTGCCGTCGATAAATTTTCTAAATTTGCCCAGGCTAAAATAATTGCTTCAAAATCCATCGAGGATATTAAACAACCCCTTACAGACTTACTTTTCTTTTACTGTGTGCCAGAAATCGTTGTCGATGACAACGACAATGAAGCAGCGCTTAGGTCCCCCTCCATAACCTCCTTATTAGAAGATGACCTTAAAATCCGAATCTATAAGACTCCCCCTTATAAAAGTGAGATAAATGGCCAAGTTGAACGCTGGCACAGTACGCTTACTGAGATTATGCGATGCCTAAAGGAAGAAGGACCACCTAGATCCTTCGAAAATCTCTTGCAGCGTGCTGTTTACGAATACAACCTTACTATTCACTCCACTACGGGAAAAAAACCAGTTGAGCTACATTTCGGCCGAACTCCAAGAATAGACCCAGACGAATTAGAACGAATTCGGCTATCAAATATTGAGAAATTAAGACAGAAACAACAGACGGACATAAAAAACCACAATAAGACGAGACAGCCCACTAAGCAATACGAAACTGGAGAAACTATCTACGTAAAACAAAACAAAAGAAAAGGATCAAAATTGACAGCACGATACAAACAAGAAATTGTTAAAGAAAACAATAATACAACCGTTTTAACTGAATCTGGAAAAATCATACATAAAAGCCACATACGTAACTAGTCTTCCCTTTTCAGGATCTTACCCTACTTGGTAAACGCCAAAATTGAGATTTTGGACTTCTCGAACTCCCAAATCGTCTTGTTTCACACAGGAAGAGCAAAAATACAAGACGGAAATTTTAAATTGATCCACACTATCAACATCGATCAATACGAGCGCTTCGTAACAGATATTGAACCTGTTCTTAATCTCCCAGAAGTCAGACACTATTCTTTCTCATCTCATTTATCTTACGAGCTCAAACAAATTCAGGAATTTATTCGAAATTTAAAACCACGAAAAATTAAAAGGTCACTTGATTTTATCGGCAGTACTTGGAAATGGATTGCAGGTAATCCAGATCACGAGGACTTTGTCACTATAAAAGCAAAAATTAACAATATGTTAGAAAATAATAATAGACAGGTTCTAATCAATCAAATGTACACTGAAAGAATCAATAATATTACACAAATTGCAAACGAAATTCAGAAATTATTTAAGGAAAGCAACAAAACAAATTATGATATGATATTAGATGTTAAATTCAGATTGTCAATAATTAAAGAAGAATTGAAAAATATAAACCTAGCAATTCATTGGGCAAAATTAGGCGTCGTTAACTCAATTATTTTATCAAAAATAGAAATGAAATTAGCTACTGACATTTTAGATAAAGAATTTGTACCGTACTCCACAATAGAAGAAGCTTTAGATTTCGCGGAGGTAAAAATAATAACAAATTTGTCATGTTTACTGTACATTATAAATATTCCTTTGACGACTAAGCCTATCTATGAAACATTATTAATTAAAGCTGTAAAGAAAAAACATATTATCAATTTCATCGAATTTAGTAAAATTTTGAAAAATGATGAACAAATATTTGGCGTAATTGAAAACTGTAAAAATGTAAATTCTTTAACCATTTGTAAATCGGATGAAATTTTGGATATCTCAAACACCTCTTGCATACCAAACCTGATGAAAAGCCTTACAGCCACATGCAAGACAACCAGCAATGCGCACATACCAACCATTGGAGAGATTGCATCCGGTACCATTTTGCTGAACCAATTTACTGGTACAATCGAAGCTGAGCAGATAGCCCATAAACTAAACGGTACCTATTTAGTTAAAATCCATAACACGAGCTTAACGGTAAATGGAAGGACCTTTGTCAATCGCGATATAACAACGATGAATGTGCTACCTGCCATATTACAACCATCTCCAGAAGTTAACACTTACCAGGAAGTACTCTCACTACAAATGATGAAAAATCTCCATATAAACAACACCAGCGAGATTCAACTTATGCGTACCGAAACTAGCATCCATCGAATAACAGCATACTAAACACTTACCATAATTGGCGTTTTTATCGCTTTCATCATTTCCTTCCAGTTATCGACGGAACTACCATCACCGGTTCCGACATCATCGTCGTCTTCGAAATCCGATCCAGAACCGCCAACATCAATTCCAACATCAGATCCACGATCAGCAACTACCAAGGTGAGATTCAACGACATACGATTCTTTTAGCGATTGGGGACTATCGCAATTTAAAGCCGGGCGAGTTAACCCGAACGGAAATGCTGCACGCGCAAACACACCTGTGTCAGCACCACATCCAAAAGCGACGTCTGCAACTATTGGGGTCATCGGTGCAATCGATGAAATCGCATGATTGCACATTAGGCAAAATCATATTAATTTCTTTTATATTTCAAAAAATTGTAGTTAGTTGTAATTAGAATGCCAAACAGGCATGAAGTAATAAATTGTTTTTTTTTATATAACTACCCGATATTTTTATTAACTTAGATACCCTAATTGCCTACGGATTTCGCATGTCTTAATGCCCATTTTTAAGGTTTTGTGTAAACACAGAACCTTATTAAAATCGGTTTACTGTCTGTCTGTCTGTCTGTCTGTCTGTCCGTCTGTCTGTCTGTCTGTCTGTCTGTCTTTTTTTTTTTTTTTTTTTTTTTTCGGCGTTGAAGGTGGAAAGGTTCAAAACCTACTGCTGGCTCCTGCCACGCAGTTATGTGAGACTTCTACTCACTAAAACCACCTCCTTCTCATTCCACTCTCCCCACGGAACTCCTATCAAGTATTGCATCGCGGGGCTGGATCAGCTTTTAGCTGCGGCTCATTATGGTTCTCTCCCTTCCTTGTTTTCGTCATAGTTCTTCCTGCCTAAGCTGTTGGTGAATAGCTTGTAGTTCCCTTACAACCTGGTTCCAGGCATCCGTTGACTCCAGCATAAACTCCACAATGTTTTCGGGTGTTAAACGCCTGTCTGCGACCGCTTCCATTCTTGTTCGGTGCGCGGTGAACCTGGGGCAATCAAATATGACACGCTCCGCATTCTCAGCCACGTTACCACATCTTGGGCAGCATGGTGATTCGTCGTGACCAAATCGATGTAAATAAGCACGATAACCTCCATGTCCACTCAAGAATTGTGTTAGCTCGTGGCTTAATTCCCCATGGTTTCGTTCAAACCATCTCCGAATATCCGGAATGATGCGGTATGTCCAACGAGCATTTTGGGACTCGTCCCATCGCTGCTGCCACCGTTCGATAGATTCCCACCGTGCCAGCTGCCGTCGAAATGCGCTAGACTCTCCAGCTGCATACGTTTTGTCGTGGAGTCGCCGACTTTCCTTCGCCAAGATGTCTATGGGGAGCATCCCTGCTAGTACATATGCCGCTTCTCCTGATGTTGTCCGATATGCACTGCATACCCGGAGTGCACTTAACCGATACGCCATTCCTAGTTTTCCGCAGTTTGATTTGTTTTCCAGAACGGTTGCCCAAACTGGAGCTGCGTAGAGTAGCACGGAACTAACTACCCTTGAAATAAGACGACGTCGACTTTGTCTTGGTCCACCAATGTTCGGTAGTATCCTCGAGATCGTTACAGCGATGGAAGATGCTTTAGTTGCAGCGCACTCAATGTGTTTTTTAAAGTTGAGTCTTTTGTTAATCATTACTCCCAAATATTTAAGCGACTCTTGGGAGTAAATTGTTTTTCCACCAACTTTAATTTTCACGGTCGTGTCTTTCCTTCTTTTGCTGATTAGCACTAGTTCCGTTTTATGTTCAGCAAGTGATAGACCGGACTTTTTCAACCAGGAATTTATCTCCCATATCGCTTCATTTGCATAGATTTCGATCTCGTCTAAGCGTTTTGCCACTATTGTTACCCCGATATCGTCCGCAAAACCAATAGTTGTCACGCCGTTAGGAAGGCGTAGCGTCAGCACTCCGTTGTACATAATTAACCACAGTAAGGGACCTAAGACAGACCCCTGTGGTACGCCGCACGTCATTGGGAATAATTTCTCTCCATCGTCCGAGTCGCAATATAATCTTCTTCCAAGAAGAAATGCAACAACGATGCGTACAATGTACTTTGGAACCTTTAGTTTGGTTAGAGCCTCTACGATTTTCGTCCACTTTGCAGTGTTGAAAGCATTTTTTTTTTACATCGAGGGTCACCACTGCGCAGCATTTGTCATCTTGTATTGCAGCGCGAGCCAGGCCAGTCACCATGCTGATTGCATCGATGGTTGATCTCCCCTTACGAAACCCGAATTGCTTGTCGGATAGGCCTCCTTCCTTTTCCGCAACAGCGAGCAGCCTGTTGTATAATACTCGTTCAAATAGTTTACCAATGGTATTGACCAAACACATCGGTCGATATGAGGAGGTGTCTCCCAATGGTTTACCTGGCTTCGGAATAAGTATCAACTTTTGCAGCTTCCATTGCTCGGGGAATTCTCCTTCTCTGAGGCATGCCGTAAAAACTTTAGCAAACATACCTGGTGCTGACCTGGCTGCCACTTTCAGGGCGATATTCGGGATTCCATCTGGCCCTGGGGTCTTATTTTCAGCCAATTTACTTGCTGCATCAAAAATTTCCTCTTCTACCACTTCAGGGATTTCGTCGGGGTTTACATGCACTTTAGGCAGATTTGTGTAGTTCACATCCTCTGGGAAGAGAGTGTCCACTATGTTTTGTAGTAATTTTGGACAGGTAATCGGTGGGGAGCGCTTGCCTTTCAGTGATGACATTACAGACCTGTCTGTCTGTCTTTTTTTTTTTTTTTTTTTTTTTTCCCGATGGAAGGTGGAAAGCTTCAAAAGCTACCGCAGGCTCCTGCCACACGGTTATGTGGGACTCTTACCCACTAAAACCACCTCCTTCTCCTTCCACTCTCCCCGCGGGACTCCCATTTGGTATTACGTCGCGGGGCTGGATCAGAATTTATTCTGCGCTCATGTCAACATTCGTGTTCCTCTCGCGTTCATTCTTTCGGATGACTTCCTCCTGCCTAAGCTTCTTTCCGATGGCTGTAGTAACTTTTTCAACTTCGGTCCATATCCCCTTGGCTTTCACCATAAGCTCCATGATATTTTCGGGTGTAAAGTGCTCCCCGGTTGTAGCTTCTAATGTAGCCCTTTGGGTTTCGAATCTGGGGCAGTGAAAAAAGACGTGTTCCGCGTCCTCTGGAATGTTTGCACACTGTGGGCAATATGGCGAATCATCACGCCCAAATCGATACAGATATGCTCGATAGCCTCCGTGTCCGCTCAAGAATTGAGTTAGGTCGAAACCTACTTCGCCGTGAGGTCGTTCGATCCATTTCCGGATATCCCATATGATTCTGTGAGTCCAACGGCCTTTTTCTGACTCGTCCCACTTCTCTTGCCATTCCGCGACAGTTTCACCTCGTGCGAACTGTCGCCGACGGGCAGGAGATTCTCCGGTGAGGTACGTTCGATCGTAAAGTCGTTGTGTTTCTTTCGCCAGAATCTCAATCGGGATCATTCCTGCTATCACGCAAGCTGCTTCATTAGAAATTGTTCTGTAAGCGCAACATGTTCGGAGTACACTTATGCGATACGCAGCTCCAATCTTTTTCTTATTTATTGTATTTTCCAGTGCATCTGCCCATACTGGGGCTGCATACAGTAGGATCGAACTGACCACCCTTGAAATAAGGAGTCGACGGCTCGGCCTTGGGCCACCTATATTTGGTAGCATTCTCGCAACCAGCGCTCCGATGTTATATGCCTTGGTTGCTGCACCCTCCACATGCAATCTGAAATTCAACCTCTGGTCAATCATTACACCTAAGTACTTAAGTGCAGGCTTGGAATAAATTGTTTGCGTTCCAACTTTGATCTTCATGGAAGTGCACTTTCTCCGCTTGGTAATAACTACTACTTCCGTCTTATGCTCTGCGAGCTGTAGACCAGCATTCTTTAACCAGGATTTAATCTCATAGACTGCTTCATTTGCATAGAGCTCGGCTTCTTCGAGAAGGCGTGCAACAACCGTCACACCAATATCGTCCGCGAAACCAATGGAAGCCACACCAGTAGGAAGGTCTAGGGTCAGTACCCCGTTATACATAATAATCCACAAGAGTGGCCCTAGGACAGACCCTTGTGGAACTCCGCATGTCGTTTGGTAGGATTTCATTCCTTCATCTGACTCGCAGCACAGAGTCCTGTCGATTAGGAAGTCGGCAACAATACGCACCAGGTACTTCGCCACGCCTAAGTTCATTAGGGACTCAAGTATCTTGCTCCATCTAGCGGAATTGAAGGCATTCTTCACATCAAGTGTAATCACCACACAACATTTGCCCTCGTCAAGTGCGGTCTTAGCTGTGTTAGCTACTAGGACAAGTGCATCGGTTGTAGACCTCCCCTTTCGAAAACCGAACTGATTTTCGGAGAGACCGCCATCCTTTTCGGCAATTCGAATTAATCTGTTATAGATTACTCGTTCGAATAGTTTACCAGTATTATTAAGAAGGCATATCGGCCTGTAGGACGAAGCTTCACCCAAAGGTTTGTTTGGCTTGGGGACTAGAATTAATTTCTGCTTCTTCCATTGTGTAGGAAATACTCCTTCTTTAAGGCATGTGGTGAACGCCTCGGCAAACATATTTGGAGCTATTTTTACTGCTGCCTTCAGAGCTTTATTGGGGACGCTATCCAAGCCAGGTGCTTTGTTTCCAACAATTTTATCCGCAGCTTCGAGGACCTCCTTTTCGCTTACCATTGGAACTTCGGCGGTGTCTATCTCAACAGTGGGAAGGTCAGCGGTACTCACATTCTGCGGGAAAAGATCCGTTACTATCTCATCAAGCAGAGTAGGGGAAGAGATCGGTGGGGAGCGTTTGCCTTTAACTTTCGATATTACGGTTTTATAGGCGCCACCCCAGGGGTTCGTATCAGCTTCATTACACAGTCGCTTAAAGTGTTCGCTTTTACTTTTCATGATGGCCACATGTAGTTTCTTCCGAGCGTTTTTATATTCTTCATGTAATTGCTCGTATCCAGATCGGTTTCTATTTCGCTGACTGCGCCTTCTGGCCTTGAGGCAGGCCTTGCGGCATTCTCCGATTTCAGAATTCCACCAAAAGTTCGGAGCTCGCTTCTGTGATACAACATACCTTGGCATGGATGCGTCACATGCTCGTCGCAACTTCTCGCCAATCTGCAGAGCTTTATTTTCTGCGCTTCCTTCAAGCGCTGTATTTTGCTGCAGAACCTCTCCGAAAATCTCCTCGTCAAACCTATTAGCTGCCCACCTTTCAGCTCTCGTCCGAGACCGTTTCAATCGTTTTCCATGTCTGATTTCAAAAATGATGGCCTGGTGGTCGCTATGTGTATATTCGTCACTAACATACCACTGCAGATCCTTAGCTAAAACATCGCTAACAAAAGTGACATCTATCACGGACCCCATTTCTCTCTTACGAAAAGTGTTCACGCATCCAGTGTTAGCCACTACAAGATTCAGACGAGAAAGAGCTTCGAGTAATATTCGTCCTCTTGCGTTCGTTTCTCGGCTGCCCCATTCGTCAGCCCATGCGTTGAAATCTCCAGCCACTATCTTAGGACTATGGTTTTGTGCGTCTGTTGCTAACCTCTCCACCAAAGAATGGAACTCCTCTGTCGTAAGGCTTGGAGCCGCATAACAGCTGTAAATAGATATTCCGCCTATTTTTGCTCTAGTGAAGCCATTCTCGAGGATCTTGGTGGTTCCTTCTATGGCCCGATTTCCGCATGTCCATATCGCTGCCTTTCCGCTCTTATCCGCGACCCATACTCCACTGTCTAGGTTTTTGTACTGCTCGCAGATAATAGCAACGTCGATTTTGTTTTCGAATATCGTCTGGGAGAGCAGGTCCTGAGCCGCTTGGCAATGGTTCAGGTTTAGCTGTAGGAACCTCATTTGCGCATAGTGTTGATCGCCTTCCTATACACCGGACATGTGCTGCTGCCTGTTACATGGGCGCTGTCAATGTCGTTTATTTGCCTGCAGAACAGACAATTGGGTTTTTCTTCGCAGGCTTTTGCAATGTGGCCTTTATTTCCGCATTTACGACACAGGTCGGACCTATCGTGAACGCTAACACATTTCTTCGCCACGTGCCCAAATTCCAAACACCTGAAGCATCTTTTTAGAGTTATCTGCTCTCGTAGTCGGCAGACGACCCAGCCAATCCGAACTTTACTGGCTGTGATAGCCCTTTTGGCCGCTTCAAGTGTTAGGCTTATGGACGCAGTTTGTGTGCCGCCATATGCCTTCCTCAGCCGTAGAATATCTCGCTCCTGGACCGACTGTATTCCCAACTGGGATCGTAGCGCTTGACAAATTTCGTCCTTCGTTGTGATCTCGTCCAAGTCTTTACACTCAATGACCACACGATTTTGACTGAGCTTCACTTCTGCTGCCTCACCAAGTGACGACTCGATTTTTTTCTGCAAGTCTTCTGACTTGTTTTCGCCTGGTTTGAATTCCAGCAATAGGTCGCCCTTCTGTGTTCGCCTTATGCGGTTCACACTTTCACCTAGCTCCATTAACGAGGTGTCTGTTTTGACCTTGCGCAGAATATCAGCGTACGTAAGCTCACTTGTTTTTGTTATTATTAACGCATCAGGCCTGCTTCTCTTCTGCAGCTTTTTCTTCTTTTCCACCTTAGTCCAAGTGGAACCTTGATTGGAGTTACCGTCTTTCGCCGTATGCTCTGGTAGTCTTTCGCGAATTTGCCGTGGAGGCGTTTTCTCCATTTTGCGTTTTTGGCTACGTCGAGGAGATTCCGGTTCCCCATTAGCCTCTCTCGGTCTTTTACGGAGCTCCGGAGTTTCCTTAATAGTGAAGGGGCTGCCCCTAGATGGAAGCAGCACTCTAGGCGTTGACTGCAGAGCGCTGCAGTTTCTCCCTGTTTCTTCCCTTCACTACTTTGTTTTAGTTCTTCTCGTACTTCAAGATACGCAGCTCTAATAGCACGCACTTGGTCTTTAATCGCGTGATGGACATTATGCCGAGCGTTTACATACTCCATGAGGTTTTTTATCATTGCCCCTAGCTTAGTTATCGCCTCCGGCTCACTACTCGCATCCTTAATCGAGGCGCGTTGGCTAATTTTATCAGCATTATCGGGCTTTGCTGCCGGGGATCGCATGACTCTACTGCTCCTCTTAAATGGGTCGCCTCCAATATTTACCAGTGGCGTCTTCTCGCCGACGCCCTTACTAGTGGGGACCAGGCTGGATGTTGTGTTAACATCCAACGTCCGGGCAGATGTCTCTTCTCCGGGTTGTTTATATTCTCCTTCCATTTTTTTTTAAATAATCTACTAATCAAAACAAATCAAGCAAGTTACCTACCGTAGCACTGTAGCGTAGCACTGCATTCCATAGTGTTTGTGAAGATAATAAAGCTGTAATTCTTGACGAATAGAAAATTCAAATTTCGTTTTTAGTGGGATTCAAACCCAGGGTGGAAATGGAATTCTGGTGAATGAGTATCAATAAGTTATACGCAGCACTATACGAACAGAATTCAAGGTTTAAAATGTTGATAAAAAATGCGCCGTCCTTGCGCGGGCTCGAACCCGAGTCCTCGTGATCGACGGGCAGACAAGCTCGCACCGCACCACGTATATCACTATCGTCAGTTTCCTTTTTTATTCACTAGTCAAGTTTGTAGCCGCTAATACATTCAGTAAACGGCTAATTAATATCTAGCTCAATACAGAGGGCAAACAAAGGAAATGAAATGAACAAAGAGAAAAATTATCACTGAAAAATCAATGAAGAAGAATTTCTTGCAAAGTACTCAGATAATTATACACTTTTGTTTGTCACTTTCACCTTATTCACCAACTTTCACTGTTTTTGTTCTTTGTTTTGCTCACTGCTTCCAAAATTGTTATTAAACACCAAATAGACGCGGAGCGTTTTAAAGTACGCCTGGCTCAGTCGACTGTTACTGTCCATCTGGCCCTGGGGTCTTTTTTTCAGCCAATTTACTTGCTGCATCAAAAATTTCCTCTTCTACCACTTCAGGGATTTCGTCGGGGTTTACATGCACTTTAGGCAGATTTGTGTAGTTCACATCCTCTGGGAAGAGAGTGTCCACTATGTTTTGTAGTAATTTTGGACAGGTAATCGGTGGGGAGCGCTTGCCTTTCAGTGATGACATTACAGACCTGTCTGTCTGTCTGTCCGTCTGTCTATCTGTCTGTCTGTCTACCCGTCACACGCATTTTTCTCGGAGACGGTTATAGCGATTGACACCAAATTTGGTAGAAAGGTGGGAACAGTGAACGCTCACGCATACAGTGAATTACATCCTGTTACGTCGAATTTAAGGGGAGGTCCCCATACATGCAAAAGGGGGGTGTAAAATTTTTTTTCATCAAATGTAGTCATATAGGATATCAATTAAAGGTCTCGATTAGTACTTTTCAAAGTCGGTCTTAGTTTTGACATTCGTTAGAAGGACGGGGAGCGCGGGGGGTTGAAAGTGATCACTTCTTTAAGGGGGCCATTCTCAGAAACTACTAAACCGAAAAATCTGAAAAAAATCAGGAGGCTGCCACTATATAGTGCCTGGGCTCCGAAATACCTTCCATGCCGATATCTGTTTAAATAAAGTTAATAATAGTATATTATTACATTTTTTGTAATTGGTTAGAAACCCCCCTTAAGTTCATCCTAGTACCATGAAATTTTGCAGTGATATAGGCTATAACATAGAGCATGATCTTACCAGGTTTGGTGGAAATTGCACTATTACTAACAAAGTTATAATACCTCAAATTTGTTGCTTCTTTGAAAATTGAAGACTATGAATGTCAGTATCACCCGAAAGTGGATACTCTCACATAATATATGGATATATCACGTGCTACGTACTAAGAAATACACAAAACCTTTCGTACCTGAAGCGTCCAGCTTCCGGTTTCCCGACTTGTTTATTTTTCCGACAAACACCCTAATTGTGTTTTACAAAACATTTGCTAGGTATTGATGACGCATTATGATATTGTGGTGCGTCATCGAGTTGTATTGATGACGTAACGCCTCCCCTCCTTAATTCGAACCTGTCCTCAGGTTTTGCTATCTTTATGTTTATTTTCTTGTTACAAAGTTTAGATTTTATGTACAAGGCGACAATTATTGATATTATTACTATTGTAAGACCAAATGTAGGTCATGTAAATGCCAATAAATTCTGCGAACTATCTAGCTTTAATAGGTTTTGGGTGGGTTCAATATAGTATGGTTTTTAAATGGATTACTTTGCGGTAATATTTTGGGAATGTAACTTTCTAAAGATGCACTAACAAATTTTAATGATTGTATGTACACAGTACACGATTCAATCGTTAGTTGTAAATTTTTATACTGTATCAATATTGTTTGGTTTTCTGAATTATCACATGAGTATGTAAGATATTTATCATGAACATTTGTAAATATAAAAATATTCTCATTTATCGTGACATATTGCTACAACGTTTGATATATAAAATCGTTCGATATTTGAGTATATTTGATAGTTGTTAGCATTAGGTAGTGGAATAAGTTGGTTGACTGTGATTGGCTCTAATTCTAAGGGTATTTCTATAAATATTGTTGAATTGTCCTTACCGACCAAAACATCGGATTTAATATGTTGTAATTTGATTGCATTCATTTTGTATTCGCTTATATCAACATCTGTAAGGATGTTTCTATGAAGAAGATGTCTTTTGATGGCTTTGCTTGTGGTAATATATTCTTGTCCCGTTTCCATTAATATATATCCATTTTGTTGTGTTAACGGCAACATTGCAATACTAGTTGTTGGTGGTATCGACAGCAGCAGAATCGTGACCATGGTCCCTGTGGTCACATATTTTACGTTTCTTTTTAAATCTTTCTTGGATGAATCTTTCTCTTTCCTTGTGCTTTAGAAAACGTAGGCTGCAATTTGCCTGGGTGAGGATTTTCTCATTCATTTCGTAGACTTGTCTCCTAGTATTTAATCTACTAATAAATTTTTCTTTATACTGTTTAAGATGATCATAGATAGTCTTCTTATGTATGCCACCTTTATTAAAAAATACGTCGTAGGGTTTTGCTTTATGAGCAGAGTGGCGTGTATTCCTCTATTGGGCTAAAATCTTGTAGATTACTTCAATATATGCGTTGTGTGTGATGAGGTGAGCAAAAGTGAATTTCAATACCCTCTTGGTCTAGCCAATCTCTTGTTTTCTGAGAATCAAGTGCCCCCTCATTATCTGTAACTATTTTCTGGGGTTTACCTATCCTATTCAGCATGACGCGCAAGGCTTGTATGACAGTGTCCCATTGTCTATTTTTTAATGGTGTCATAGGCATGAATTTATCGATACACGTTAAATGTGGAGAGTTCCTATCTTTAAACCATATATCTATATATCATATCTCTTAAATCTTTTGCTGTAAGTTTTAATGGTAATCTACCCGGATTTCTTTCGTATTTACTTTGAGTGCATATTAAACATTTATTGATGTAATTTGCTACTCGCCCTTTTAAGTGTGGACAAAAATATTTTCTTGATAATATTTAAGTTAAGTTTTTGTAATTCCGTGATGATTACTATTTTAAGGCTCCTTTGCAATTATCTCTTCAATTTCTTCTTTAGAACAATTCCAGAGATTTTTGGGTTATTAATTTTGAAATTATTATAATAAAGAAAGAGTAATAGTATATTTTTATTGGGAAACTTTATTCCAGTGGTGCCCAAATGAGAAATGTGGTTTTTGAACATGTATTCCACTGTTTTGTTATTGTATTTCTTATAAGAGAGTATTGTCTGTTTAGAGTTATTGAAACTATTTCTTTTTGCACTTCTGACTTTCCCTAATTTCAAAATAATTTGATTTTTAAAGCAATTCAAATATTTTTCTGAAATATTGATATGGTGAGTATTGTCTTCCTCTGCTGTGTCTTGTGTAGCAAATGTCGATTTATTTTCCTGTCCATTAAGTGCATGAATTTCAACTCTAGACAGTGCGTCCGCAACGTGATTTTCTTTTCCTTTTATGTGTTTAATCTCATAGTCGTATTCCATCAACTTGAGTTTCCATCGTTGGAGTTTTGAATTTTCCTCTTTAAAATTTTCAAGAAAAATTAGAGGTTTATGGCCAGTTTGTAAAATGAATTTTCTTCCATATAAATAGGGTCTAAAATATTTTGTAGCCCATGCAATTGACAACAACTCTTTTTCAATCGTTGAATATCTAGTTTCGGTTCCATTTAGCGTTCTAGATGCGAAACAGATAGGTTTCTTATTTTGGCTCAATACTGCACCTATAGCAAAATTACTCGCATCTGTGGTCAGTGTGAATTGTTTATTTAAATCTGGATGAGTCCCATGAGTACCCATCGTCTTCGCAAGAGAGAATAATTAGAGTATATTTGAAAGTTGCTTGATAGATTGGAGTGCGGTAAGTGCCGGAGCTCCTCGAGGTCTCTTAAATAAATGCTATCGTACAAAAAAAATAAATATCTTTCATGGTGTTACTATAACACTACGTTCTGTAATGTCGCGCGTCGGTGCGGTGATCCGCACTCCTGGCAGGTGGTCCAACCAAAAAACTAGCTTCGATGCACTTCAATTCGGTGGTTGACAGCAAACTAAAACTTCCTTCAGATCCTCGTACTACCACTGGAATTGCTGGTTACTAGATCCCGAGACTAAACGCACTTCAAAAGATTTTTGAATGTTGCCAACTACTCAGTAATATCCCCAATGGAAAACACTTCCTGCTATTACAAAATGCTTCGAAAATTTCTGAACGCTTTAAATTCGTCTGCTTGTTGGTTGAAAAGCGAGGTTCCCAATCGCATAGAAGCATCTGGTTCAGCTATAGTTGACAAGCCTTGCACGCCAGAAGTTGACTATTTATGGAATACCGTCCAGTTGCTTTAAAGTATATAGACGACTTACTCCAAGTGTTAGACCCTTGTGTTTGCTATGAGATATTGATGACATTGTTGTAGCATCGGAAAACACTGAACAGCACATGCAATACTTTCTTTTGCCATTCGAACGTCTTGAAAATTCCGGTGTAGTGGTCAATACAGCGAAATATATTTTTGGTAGCAATAACATCGAATATCCTGGCCACACCAACAACCGATTCAGTATCGCTCCACCAACTCCACGGATTAAGGCAATAAGAAAGTATAAATGCCCTGCGATTGTGAATAATCTACGAAGGATCTTAATAATAATAATCGTTGGCGCAACAATCCCAATTGGATCAGGGCCTTGTAACGGTACACTACAGGATTACAGTACCATGTATAATAGAAGGCAAGGCGGTCAGCATTGCGTTCGCCCGAGATTATTACCCTGATTAGGCTCTGGTACTCACTCACAGCCAAGTCGACTGGTGTCGGTCGTCAAATCAGGATATTCCACTGCCACCACTAAGGTATTCGGACACGAAGGATCTTAGGGATCATAAATTATTACCGCCGATTCATTCCGAAGGCAGCCAACCACCAGGCGTTAAGGGAATCACTCTACGAGGCCAAGAGGAAGAATATTGTATGTATATATGTCAACCGAACCTGGCAAGGAATCATAGCAATGTAGAGGTTCGATAGTTGACGTCGCTCGTCCATTTCCGACCGGATCCAGCCTAAGCATTTGTTACTGATGCATCCAATTTAGTGGTGAGACCAGTATTTGAACAGAAGCGTTTTCGGTAAATCGAACATAATTGGCGATGCTTCATCCAGAGTACAATCAATTTCCTTGCTATCGAATGTCGACGCTAAGCTTCTAGCGGTGGACAAAGCCAGAGGTTGCCAACTATGAGGTATAAAGGTTCTGTGTTCATCTTATGTCAGAAACTTTTCCATTCGTATATAGCAAAAATTGAGGTGATTCCTTCATATGTTTCCAAACTCTAAAATATACATATGAATTTATGCACATAATAAAATCATCAACATTACCCTCATCATACATATGTTTGTATTTAAATTGATTGTATTTATCCGATCATTTCTCCATTACTCCATGTGCGAAAACATACTTTAGGAATTACCAGATCATGTAGATAGCAGAAATTGCATGAAAGTCGTGTTTATATATTTGATGTTTATTTAAATCCAATATCGATCCTGCTTCTCGTTGAAGTGTTCACAAAGTGAGAGCTGTAAGTAGACTGTCTCTCCTACCGAGTGACTGCTCTACTTAACCCGGTCACAGTTAGATACTAGACAGCTACCACACTTCCCCTTGCCCCTCAAGGGGGGAAATCAGTGCGAGTACGCACGACTTCAAATTGTTTTGTCCTTGAGCATGAGCGAGATGTAACAAAAATCCGATCAACTGTGTTTGACATACCGCCCGGACTTCCAATGTTTTGGTGAGATTGGCAAGTTTTTGCTTATGTATAAGTGAATACGTGAAACAACTTTTTGCTATATGGGTGAGCACAGCAGTAGTACCAGAATAGCAAAGCTCACCGACCTCTCTCTTGCCAATTCGATTTGACGAAGATTATGCCTTTTCCTTGTTTAGCATCACTGATGTGTACAGATAAGCTCCCTTCATCAAATTCGCAAGTGGGGTCATTTTAGTGTGGGTACTGCCTATAGTAGGTCTACTGTGAACTTGGTAGCAATTGGCTAAATTGGATTTGGGCTTTAGAGTGTGTTAGAGCACTTCATTCACCATAACGATACACTACGGTACATTGCGGAGGAAATGTGGATCCGTCATTATCACCCTGAATTCATTCCCAGCTGAGTCGACATTCCCTCACGATACAAATTTATCCATGAGTGAGATTTGAAGCGTAACCTTCCGTACGACACCCTAGTGCTCTAACCACTAACTCATCCAGATAAACATATATACATACGTGAATAAATATGTATATACAGTGGCGGAAAAAACGTGTTCACCGCTTCTAAAGATGTTTCCCCTTAAAAAACGAATAAGATGTTTAATTCCAATTTTTTAATAAAGTAGTCATAAAGTAACTACTTTCACAATTGCCATTTTCGTCAGTTTTCTTAGTGGGGAAAAAACATGCCCAAAGTAATTTTGATAATTTATGGTTGATTTGTCACACAGAAGAGAAGAGCCACTACATCATATATTAAGAGGCAGGAGCAACCGCACCAGGTGCGGAAGTTTTACCAGCTGAATGAAATCTTACACACCTCCATGCTCATCATGTCCAGACGAAGAAGGAAACCCGATTTCCAAGAGAATGGGCATATTGCAGCGATGGGTTGAGTACTTTGATGAGCTACTGAACAACCAGAATATCGGCGAGTTGGAGCTCCCGCCAACTGAAGACGACGGACAAATACTACCTCCACCAAGTTTATAAAAAACAGTCCGTGCAATTCATCGGCTTAAAAAATATAAGTCGCCAGAGGCCGATGGAATTAAAGCCTAATTGTTTAAATATGGAGGCGACCAATTATACCAAGTGGTTCATCAACTGATGCTCAAGGGGTGGGACAGCGAATCAATGCCTGACGACTGGCAAAGAGGCATTATCTGTCCCATAAATAAAAATGAAGACATCACGCAGTGCAGCAATTATAGAGGTATCACGTTGCTGTGTACTATCTATAACATATTCTTCTCAACGTTGCTAGGTCGGATAACCCCATATGCCCAGAATACCATTTGCCCATACGAAGGAGGCTTCACTTCAGGCAAATCAGCAACAGATTTGATTTTCTCTGTGCGGCAAGCGATGGAAAAAAGGTTGGAATATGGACATCAGTTGCACCATATTTTCATCGACTAAAGTCGCGAATGACAGCATAGGCAGGGTAAAACTGTGCACGGCCATGAGAAAATTCAGTAACCCGACGAAATTGATAAGACTAACTAGACTGACTCTGACCAATGTGCATTCAACATCAACAACAGTCTTAGACAAGGGGATGTCCTATCATATGTCCTCTTCAACCTGGCCCTGAAGAAAGTGATTCGCGATGCTAATGTAAATGTAAGAGACACCCTCCTCTTCAAGTTCACCCAACTACTGGCATACGCTGAAGATGTCGACATCATGGGAAGAACAGTCCGAGATGTACAGTCTACCTTCATCCAAATCGAGCAGGCGTCGCGAGATCTTGGGCTGCACATTAATGAAAGCAAGACGAAGTACATGGTGGTAACGTCAGCGCCAAAACCAAAAGAACGGACAACATCAAACCGCACTGGTCAAACGGGAAGAATAAATGTAGGAGACTACAAATTTGAGACCATTGAAAATTTCTCTAATCTAGGGTCGAAAATCACAACCGATAACAGCTATGATGATGAAATCAGCGCACGGTTGTTGGCAGCCAACAAAGCCTATTTTAGCTTGTAAAAACTATTTCACTCGAAACGTCTCACCATAGGGTCAAAGCTCTTACTGTACAAGACTATAATCTTGCCAGTCCTCATGTATTCCTCGGAAAATTGGGTTCTTAGTAAGAAAAATTGCGAACTCTTGGCCGCGTTCGAGAGAAGAATCCTCCGAAGAGGGTAGGCGATTCCGTAGCCGTGACCGTCCGGTTGTGTATAAAATGCGGCTCAATAGGTTACGGTGGGCGGGTCATTTAATCCGTATGGATGAGGATGATCCAGCCCGGAAAGTCTATAAGGGCAATGTCTAGGGAAGAAAAAGAAGACGAGGCAGACCCTGCCTGAGATGGAGCGATGGCATAGTTCAGGACGCCAGACAGCTATTAGGGATATCAAATTGGTGGACTTCGGCGCAAAACCGGGGTGTCTGGAGTTCCTTATTAAGGCAGGCCTAGACCGGATACCGGTTGTTGTGCCGTTGATGATGATGAGTATAGGTGGATTTCCTTCAAACTTAAATATAGTAAATTTCTAAAATATAGTAATATCCCATTATTAACTGTCTTTGAGTAGATATCCCAAAGAGATGTATTTTGAGCCCTAGATTTTATACAGATGGATAGGTTCTGAAAAGGTTTCGTTTTCACTTTTTGAGGACAACTTTTGAGCTCTCATTCCCCTATGTCCCACCCGATATTAGTAATAAGATCAGAAAAGCTCTACGTTCCGGATTGAGCCGTTGTTCTCCTTTTATTACTTCTCAACTTAGTTTCCAATGCTCTAGTTTTTCAGGTTCTGGTGAGGACCTACGCATCGGTTTGAGGACACCTAAAGTTTTGTTCATTGACATGAGGGGGTGTGAAGTACTGAAAAGAAGGCTCCCCATATTTCCCAACCTCGCTAATAGAGAGGCGGACAAGTACGTGCTGCCAAAATACTTTAGTGGCGCTTCGGTATATGCGGCCGGGCCTTCACGGTCAATTTCGCTTGTTAGGGTTTTGGGATAGCTTTCCAATATTTTTGCAATCGCATTACAGTGTATTTAACTCCTCATACTATAATATTATTTAGAGCTCGGATAAATTTTTGTATTCACAGCTTCGGACTGACAACTTTTCTGACTCCATAATCTGCCACGTGTAATTTGAAAGACACTAATTTTAACTCTGAGTATTAATCACAACTCACTACACTTCAACTTCTTTAACTCACTAACTTTTGTGCATCTTTTGGGAATTTTTTCTTTTGTTGTTTATTCTGTGAATATACAACATAGTCAACGTCCAAAGTTGGAACAATTATCCCGATAAGTTTGTTTCCTTTGAATAGGGAACAAAACAGACAGATCAACTCACGTTTTTGTGAGTTGGGATCATCCTTGAATAAAAAGCAGCCATTTCTTATTAAACATTTAGATTTAAATCAAGTCCATATTAAAATGTAAAATGTAGACCATCGTTACAATTCAAGTATTTAAAAAAAATATTCTTCAAATGAAATTGAAAATTTAAAAGCCACACAATACGAATCTCGCTGGACACATTCTTTCATCCCAGAAAGTAATTTATTTGTTCCAATACCCCAATCTTCAGCTCCAGTTATAACTTCCGAATGACTTAGCTTGGAAATCATGCCCATAAATGTTTTCATTATAAAAACATCCCTTGGGTTGGTACTAAAAGGAAAATTGCCTATCAGAGTAATAAAAAGAACGGAAAACATCTATGCTTACATCCAAGAAGTTTCCACGGGTCGTTTGGTAACTGAAGTAGTTATTCTGGACCTGAAAGATTTATTGTTTTAATTTACGTAAATACAAATCAGGTGAATAACAAAGAACGATTTAACGTTTCTTACATACATATACTGCAAATATTCACATTTCATCTGCTATTTTTTTGAAAACAGAAATATAAGTTCGTCTATCTATTTGTTTATATCTATTTAAGCTATGGAGATTTCGTTCTCGATTGTTAACAAAACAATTGAAATTAAACAATTATTTTGACCAAAGGGTAAATCATATTCACTTCGCAAAAGTTAATGCTTTGGTATAGGAAACGGTTTATTGGTAACCCACTATGGAGGTGCTTATATGAACATCTAAACAATTGAATTATTAAATTAAATGTGTTAGCTTTTATGCATTGCATTTTTGTTGCAAAGTTTTAAGAGGATTGAATCATCTGTCGTTTTGGCCATCCGGCGCTTTCGTCAAGGATTTTCAACGACAAACTCACTCTGTAAATTTCCGGAAGGATCACCACAATCATCGTCGCAGTTAATGTCTTTTTCTTTATGCTACCAAAATGTGAGAGCCTCAGAAAAAAGGTGTCAGATTTTAGATTATCTGCAATACATGACATCATCAGTATATCTGAAACTTTCTCAATTCTTGTGTATACAATTGATAGCTCCCGGAGGGTTAACACTCTCCTTCCTTGCGATCGAGATTTGCAGTGGTCAGGTAAACTCACGGGGTAGTATTTTAATTAGCGTTAGGTATGTAGCATCTTTCTATTTTTTTTTTTGGAGAATTGTGAGGTCCTAGGTCCGCATCAACTTAATGTTGGACCGGACCAAATGGGGAGCAACTTACTCCTTCTTTTTTTAGATCGCGGACCCATCGTTTAGGGCTTTACAACCAAACTTTAAAAAAATGGGTCACGCTGCTCCCAGGGCAAAGGTGAGGCAGCGTCTGACGATTTGCCTCTGCTCTGGTAAGAAACCGTAAAGCCGTCATCGCCTGACATCTTTCTATTACCCCAATTACACCCTCACTCATTGCCCTCTCTGGTTCACTGTAGAGGTCTGTAATACTCTTCGTGAGCAAGACAAAGTTCGTTTGTGGTTCCTACGTTCCGGTAATGCCGAAGATAGCACAAAGTTTATAACTCTACGTCCGTCTGCGAAAATGTTGATAAAGAAATGAACATTTCTAGAAATTCAACTCTACCGCTCACACGTCCGGAATTTACGGTTTGCGGTCACTTCTTCTGGTGTTAATATAAAATTGCATCATCACACTTCTTTCCCTAAATCAGCTTGTGACCTTCCTCGAGATCATTTCTCCTCGGTTTTTATTTCTAACTATTCAACTTGCCTCTCTTTCCGTTAGTATACCTTCAGTTCCTCTTCCGAATCCCCAATTGTCGAATTCTTCCTGAGAAACGTCGACGTTAGTGCCGGCTGCGGTCTCGGTGGTATTCCGAAACTCTTCCTAAACAAGTCGGAATACCGGAAGCTCGCACTTTGGGTATAAAGGTTTTGTGTTCATCTTACAATATGTGAGAAATTTCTACGCACATTTTTCCATCCGTATATTCCTTCATATTTTTCCAAACTACAAGATATTATTATTATTATATTTGCGGCTTGCTTCATGCACGAAAGTATACATCTGTACATATATAGTACGTATATTGAATGCCGCTGGTTTAATGTACAAATATATAATGATGACGTCATACACGTTGTCGAATGCACGAAATTCACAAAAATGGCAAAGTTTCACCCCCTATAACTTTGTTAATAATAGTTGGATTTTCTTCAAACTTGACCTAATTGTGCCTTATGTCGTCCTTGCACGAATTGAGTGAACTTAAAGGCGGTTTCCGGCAGAATTTCTAAAATATGCTAATATACTATTATTAACTTTATTTGAGCAGATATCGGAACCGGATGTATTTTGTGGTCTAGATTTCATAGAGATGCACCACTGTGATTTTGTCAGATTTTTCGGTTGGATAGGCTCTGAGAATGAGACCTGTTACAATTTTTGATGGTCATATCTTGAGCCCTCACTCACAAAACCATTATATCCGAAGCACCAGCTTCCAGTATTCCGACTTGTTTATTTTTGTAAATAACAATAAGACGTTCAGACCAGTAGCTGGCACAGCCACGTAATCAACATAAGCTTGGGAGTATATTAGCAAATTTCGCAGTTCCCGTAGAAGTGGTACTAGCACACTTCATTCGAGCAGCCTTTAGTCGTCTCCGTTGTCAGGTAGCGGTCAGCATCCACTTCAGCATACAGCAAATTATGTCAGGTTATCTGTCTAAAGTCTTTTGGGTATGAAGACCATCTTAACATTTCTTTCTTAACAGTCGCCCTAGATGCTCTATACCTTTCTTTAGCATCGTTGGATAGATGCCATTCATACTAAGCTGTGATTGCTCTCACTTCTTCATTGAGAACTACCGCTCTTGCATTCCACTTGCAACATTTTCAGTGTTGAAAAGTTTGCAGAAATCGCGAATTCCCTCCCACTCATTTATGCCACTTGTTCTAATGGATGGTGTACCTCCAAGTCTGTACTGTATTGAGCTTGTACTGATTAAACCTTGGAGCTCCTGAAAGTACCGTTTGGTTTTCTAAGAGCGTCCTACTTGGCCGACTCATCCCTTTTAAGGATTCTGCATAGCCTTTAAGTCCTCACAATCCTCTTTAAGTTCCTCACAGTTTGTTCTTAAAGAGTCTTGTATCAACCACTTAACGAGCTCCATATATTAACGTGGTGTTCTGGATGTGGAATATTTATTTGCTTTTGAAGGAAACATGGGAGAAGTTCCTTTAGAATGAAATAAATATTCAGGATGGGAACAACTGATTGCCAAAACACAGTATTTGCTGAAAATAGTGGCGTTGAAAGAGAGGCTTCCAAATTACTCCAAAACTGGCTAATTTAATGAATTTAGTTAATTTGTCCACTACTTACCGAAGTACCCAAATATTCTTCGCAAACTTCATCGTAACCGACCGGCAGAAGTTCACTTTCATATACAGCAGCGCCTGCGAAACACCGACTTGCATCCTAAAATGTAAAATCGTTATTTATGATTTATAATTATAAGGACCAATTTTCACCGAGCAAAATTATGGTCAGCAAAATAAGTTGCTTTTCCAAAAAAATAATGTACATAAGGTCCCTCATATCTTTTTATAGCATAGGCGATCATGAAATTGTCTTATGATTAATTTCACAGAAGATGAAAGGGCATATCTAAAAATCTTGCCATTAGTCAAAAAACGACGAGCCGACAAAAGCTAAAGAAAAAGAAAAATACTAGCAGAACTCCATTTTTATTGTCCCTTAAGAAAGTCGCTATTAAGGTTAGGTTTTCTAGCAGGGCATAGAGCCTGAAAAGATCACCTTGCGATGCTCGGGGCTATGGACTCAACCAGGAATATATTTAATGTTAGGAAGCGCAGAAAACACCGTCATTTTATGCAATTGTCCGACTTCCTCAAGCCTGCGCCAAAAATTGATAAAAAGTGTAAGCCATGCGTTCTTTCTTTCTGGCACACAATTGGCAATCGGCACACATATTGGGATATACAACAACTCGATGGTCGCAGCTTCCCCTTTCAACCTAAATCAACCCCACCCACATCCGGATTGCTTCATAATTCGATCATATCAACAAGATCAAATTATATAAGCAATATAATTCGTACAAAGCAAAAAAGTCTTACCGCGTTGTCATCTTGAAAAATCAACTTTCTGCTAGCAATAGTTGCCAGAAAAATTCCCCTCTGACAAAAATCCACACACCATGACCCACTTTCGACGTATTTATGTATCTGACTTACTTTTGCCTTAGATTGAGCTCGCATCATAGATCAATCGTTTCGGCAATGAATGCATTTTGAAATTTTCAATCAAATTTAATGCCTCGCCAAGGAAGAGCATATTTTTATATCCAAGGAAATATCTTAATCTATCAAAGTAATCGTCCTCTGGAATCAGTATTTCGTTAAAGACTTTTAGTTCCAATGTCAAAGCAAAAGAAAGAGTAACTCGCGGTGTGATCATGAGGAACCCTTGTATATATAAACAAAACCGCACTAGGACGTCGATCAGATTCTTTAGACGAGAAATAGAAACCACTTTCAACTTCACGATAAACCAAAATAAAGGAATAATAATAATAGCTCCGTCGTAGCCGGTCCCAAGCTCGATTGTGAAAGGAGGAGGGATGGATAGCTTCATTCTGAATGGCTGTACGCCACCGCAGCGTCTCCGGGAACTTTGCAATCTTGCAGATTACTCACTGAGGAAGCTATCCCCACACATGGCAGCTAGGTATAAAATTCACACCCAAAACTGAGAAGAAGAAGCAATTTGAGGTTCGGTATGGATAACCGATGAGAGTCGTCTCAGTTGGTGACTGGGTCGGGCTCCGCTAATCCTGGGGCGGTTCAACATCTAGGCGCCACGACGACCAGGAGCACTGCTCCGCCTGTTGCAGCTCAGCTCGTCACAATCTGTGGCGACCACTTCAGGAGGTTTGCGTAGGTAACGGATGAAGTGGACTGAAGAAATGAACCTCTTCATCATCCGCTTCTACTACGAAATAACGGTGGGGGCGGGTACAACATCTTACCGCCCCTTGTTGTACCAGAGATTTGTCGAGCGTTTCCCGCAATTCGCGCACGCGACTATGCAGCGAGTAGCAGACCAGTACCGCTTTATAACTCGCAGCGACACAATCCCGGCCATCATCAGAGAGCGTGTTCGACTTGAGGTCAACGTGGAAACTGGTGACCGAGAGTCGATGGGAGCCGAGGCGGGGTGGCATCGAGAACACCACATCGCACTCCAGGCAACGGCTGAGGTTTCCGCTGAGGTTCAAATCAATGATGAGATTGCATCTTGACTGTGTGCTGCTGCAACTATAATCACTTATGTATTGTGGTGCAGTTGCGGCTACCAGATTGCAAACTCGCTTTCGTGTTATTAGTTTGAGCAACCGAAGAGATCCACCATGGGAAATTCGTCTGAAACGTCGGCGGGACTCACTAAGGCAGAACATCGCTAGACTGATTCAGATCAGCTCAGCCAATTCCAGCAGACGGGTGAGAAACAAAGTGCAGAAGGTTTACAGAATCTATGCCATCCCCAGTGAGACCCACGTAGTTGAAATTCTGGACACACTAAAGCAGAAACTTTCTGCCATATGCAGTCGGTTACGACGGAATGGCGAAGGTCATTCCAGACGTGTCCATTATGCAACATATGCGAGGAACCAGCGGAGTTTTTTCATATCTTTCAACGAATCCCAACAATGCGTCCAGACAGTACAGTTATCGGTGACGGAAGCGAAAGATTATTGGGGTGGACTTTGGGGATTACCCGCCTAGCATGCTGACCATGCTGAGTGGATCACCGCCGAAGGCAACCGATGTGCCAATACGCCTGGCATGAATTTTGCGGATGTTACCGAAGAGGAAGTTCGACGAGCTATAAACACCTCGAGGAATTTCCACCCTCCCTCACTGCGGGGATTACCTACCTTATCCCTAAGAAGGACACGGTGCAGGACCCCGCAGATACAAGACTGGTTAGTTGCTTACCAATAATAATAATAATCGTTGGCGCAACAATTCATGTTGGATCGAGGCCTTGAAATGTGTTAGAGCACTTCATTCAAGACCGTAACGGTACACTAGGAGGCAATGTGGTCAGCATTGCGCTCGCCCGAGATTATTACCCTGATTTGACTCAGGTACTCATTCACAGCTGAGTTGACTGGTATCCGACGTCAAACCACGATACAAGTTCCACTGTCACCAATGAGATTTGAACCGCGACCTTCCGTACGACAGCCTTGCGCTCTAACCACTCAGCTATCCGGACACGCTTACCAACCCTCTTCAAATTCATAACGTCCATTATTAGTGGAAAGGTCAATGCGCAACCTCGGGACCAACAACATTCTGTCCTAGGTCCAGAAGGGCTGCCGAGTTAGATCAGGGAGTTGCAAAGAGCAACTCATTATCGACTCGATAGTTATAGGACAAGCAGCTAGAGGCCAAACAAACCTGTTTAGTTGCTATATCGATTATGCCAAGGCTTTCGATAGCGTCCCGCATACCTGGCTAATCGATGTCCTACATTTGTATCGCATTGATCCGAACCGAATAAAGTTTTTGGCGACAGTCATGGAAGAGTGGCATGTGAGGGTGCTAATACCCCAAAGCCCATCCGTATACGGAGCGGCATCTTCCAAAGGGATTCGTTGAGTCTCTTTTGGTTTCACACGGCACTGAACCCCCTTTCAAGGCTACTGAATGAAGCTAGAGGGCATGTTTTTGCAATAAAATATGGCGTACGTACTAAGTGCGAACTGACACACTTTATGCACTTAGATAACATCAAGCTGTATGCTGGTACTGACAACCATCTTAGAAGTCTGTTGCAAAATAATAGATATTGTCAGGCATGATATTCGGATGGAGTTTGGATTAGACAAGTGTCGAATCCAAGCCATCCGCAAAAGTCATCATGAGCCGCATGCCGGACATAGCATTGGTGACCACATCGAAGCTATGACCGAGACAGACTTCCTACCTAGAAATTCTGCAAGGAACCCATGCTCGGGTTCTTGATCTGAAGGATTCTCTGCTGTCCGAATTCTTACGACGTGTAAAGCTGATATTAAAATCGCATCTTTTGGGGAAGAATAAAATAAGCGCGTTGGATGTATTCGCGATCCCTTCACTGACTTATGCATTCGGAATATTGCCGTGGACGAAGACCGATCTGGAAAGCTTCCAGCGGCAGACACATATAAGTATGTCCAAATTCCGAATGCATCATCCAAACTCTGCCGTGGAGCGAATAAACCTGCTTCGTAACATCGGAGGTAAGGGCGTGGTTGTCGTGGCGATACAACATTATGACCAAGTCGACTCGTTCTGCGCTTATTTTTACAGCAAAGAGCAGGCGAGTGTCTGGGCTGACTCCACTTAACTTGAAGGAACGATCTTTCAATCCTCTGATTGGGGTGAAATCGGACCAAGAGCGGATCGATGAATGGAAGTCGAAGGCAATGCACGGTAAATACGTGAATTGTCCTTGGCAGCCATTTGTCGATTTGCATTTGTCGATTAGATGGCTGTGTGCTGGGGAGCTCTTGACTGAGACGAATGGGTTCATGCGTACCATTTAGGACGGCCCGAGCTTATAAAAAGCTCATCATGAAAGAACGGGTGGAGAACGACCAGTGCAGAATGGGTGGTTCGGCGTTAGAGACATTGGACCATCACATTTCTGGCTGTTATGTTATGTTATGTTATGGCACCAGTGCAATACATCACCAGGCATAATGCTGTATGTAAGGTGATCCATCAAAACCTTGCATACAAGCATGGGCTGATCACAGGAACATGTCCGGTTTACCGATATAAGCCGCAAGCAGTACTTGATAGTTCTGCTTACAGCATGTCACCGGGAAGTTCTGACAAATCGCCATATTCCACATCAGCTCCGCGTATATTATTGATGTTGATCCCCCACAACAGCAGCATGGATATGGGCGTCCAATATTATTCGTTATTAATTTATTGGATTTTCACCCAACTGAGTGACATGAGTGATGTTTTAGAATTCAAAGTGTCGCGAAAAGCCGAGCTAAAAATCAGCAGGTTTCGAATTTCTTTTTGCTATGTAAATGCTATCGATGCTTACGATAAGGATGGACCTACCGGTAACGCGGTAGAGGCAAGCCTCAGAATAGTCTCTTTTCCCAACTTAAACGTGAGTTCCATCGTTACAGGTTGGACATTTTGGGGATAAATGAGGTTGGAATGAAAAGAAAGGCGTTGACATCAGTGTTGCCTTCGCCTATGTGTTGTATCCGCTTATTTTTGGTTGGAGAGCTGTGACCTCCAAGTCAGACATCGCAGTCACTCGATAGTGAGAGAACTATCTTGCTGATTGAACGGTAGATACCTTGAATAATCCACCTCAGAGTATTGATGAGCATTGAGACGGTATTAAAAATGCTCTTTTCTTGAGCGATACTAAAGTCGTCGGTCACGTTCCGAACGAATCATGGAAGCGGATCGATGAACGCTAAACCAAATTTTGTATATATGTTGAGACATGCGATGAGGTGTGAATGGAGTCTAAGCAGGAGAACTGCTAACTCCATAGATTTTGGACTCTTTTTTACACGTTCTACGTACGGGTCTACCGTGTTATATGCCTTTGCGATGTGGGTGAAGGACAGGAAACTGCTCTACCGGCACCATGCATCTATTGTTGGGTATTACTCCTCTTGATTCAGAGGCAGTCAGTGTTGATCAAATGCAAAGGTTAGGACCTCTAGCGGAAAAAGGTTATTAGATGAGATTGTAACGTCAAAATAGCCGCTTAGGTCGAATGAATGTAGGAAAACTCAGGTCACATATAGGTATGGTAAAACTGTGGCCGCCAGAGGAAGACTTCGAGCTCGAGATGGGCATGTTCCTGAGGAATCATGGTAGCTGGAGTGAGTTTCTCTTGTTGCGGAACCTAGCCTCCAGTCAGGGCAGGGTTCTATGTAGATGGGATTCGGAGCACTAGCTTCATGTCTTCTGTGTCTATCCAGGGTGATGCATTATCCGCAATCTAGACTACATGGGCGTTCCCGTAATGAATTGTGTCTTTGATTTTAAAAAATACCTTGCTAGCAGTGATACGCTTCGACTTGCTAATGCATATGCATGTGCAACAGAGGGGCCCTGATGGTTGTGGTGGACACCCACTATTTGTTGTGTTTTGTGGTTGTGTCTTGTGATGTCCTAAGTGTTGCATTGCACGCAGAGCGGTAGTTGACTGATGTAAAGTTTTCGTTGTGGTCAGTATAAATCATTACTCCAGTACTAGTCGCCGCAGAGCTCATATTGTGGTCTCTAAATCGATCCGTGCTCGAAGAGGACCGTGGAGTAATGTAGACATTACTCAAGTATCTACGTCAAACCCCGAGAACCTTCATTGCACTGGTCAGACAAACGGAACCGATGAGGTTGATCGTTCTGATCATCCTCATTGAGGGACAAGGTGCATCTAACATCCTTGATCTGTGAGTTGCGACAGCGGTGACTATCTCGTCGCCCTATCAGGTTTGTTATTGTAAAGCTTCAGAACGAAGAAATGGTATTGACATGTGCTAGAGAAGAATAAATCCTGCAGTTACTGAACCAACACTAAGAAACGGATAGCATTGACATTAACTGCCAACTAACTGAAAGTACACTATCAAAACACTTATAGAGAAAACTTCCGGAACCTTGATGCAATAGGCCCTTAAAATGTTCAGAAACAACAAAGCGAAGTGTGTGGTAGGAATATCTGTGGAGCTACTCAACGCAAGGAGTATAGCGATAAAGATCAAGCTCGCATTATTTAGAACAGCGGGACTAACAAGTGTGGTAGAAAAATCGGAAAGATGTTCATCATAA
The DNA here is from genome assembly GCF_905115235.1 of Hermetia illucens. NCBI lineage: Eukaryota > Metazoa > Arthropoda > Insecta > Diptera > Stratiomyidae > Hermetia > Hermetia illucens. The sequence continues at coordinate 88,458,037 of NC_051849.1, read as the reverse complement.
AGTGTAATAAAAGAACTTCTAATTTCTTATTGGTAACGGAGATATCCGCAATTCTAAGTTAGTTTTCATATAGTAATTTTGAACCCGGTTTCTGTAAGTTCTTCCCAAGAAGATGATGAAGATGAATTAGTCAAGCCAAAATTTGACAGACTTGACCCTGCCTGGGTCAATATAGACTTTTCTAGATTATAACAAATCTAGCTGCGAGCACATTTCTAGAACTGCTACTGTAAATAGAGTAGTTTTAATCTCCAGGAAAGTGTAACCAGTGTCCTGTTGGAGGACGTTGACCGTAATAATGCGCTATAAGTCAGAAGTTATATGTATTTTTGCTAGTCTTGCCGTGTCAGGATTAGCTCCGTCTCCCGCTAACTTCGCCTTCATTGGTTTCTCGTTTTTATTGAATGCCGCTCTTGTTGGCGAAACATTCTTTATTTGCTCCAACTGAGCTCGGGAAAATGTTCTTAACGTTTTCTTCTCCAGTTGTTCCGCTGCAAAATCTCTTTTCATGAAGTTTTTATCGACTCCCTCGTTGACGTTTAGTGTACATGGAAATTGTTCTTGCCCTGAAAGGTATCTTTTTCGTTCATTACTCCCCATTTTTTTCTGAAAATAAGATTTCGTTAGTGTAAGCTACTTTCTTGGTATAGCTAGATTTAATGCTCCATACTTTCATATCCTGATGACTTTGCTGTCCAGTCCTGCTTTCGTACATGGATTCGCGGACACTCAACAATTCAACGTTCTGGAAAATTTAACGTAAGTGGATTACATGCAATCAAAAATATTTCTGTGATATTTTATAAATTAATGCAAATGCACTACCAACGAACTAACAGAAATGACAAGAAAGCAGTGGTTTTATGATTGTCGGAAAAAACGCATCATCGATAGTGAAATTTCTGTTCAAGGGTCCAATAAAGAGAGTAGTTCCACCGTATTGAATCTAGACATAGAGTTAAAACGGTTTCTGCATTCCTGAACGATTTTCGAGGTGATCCAAGGCTTGCTCAATGCTCTCAGCGCAGCTTGACTGTCACTGCAGATTGCGATGCGCCTGCCCTTGAGCCGCTCGCCAATCACCCAGTTTGCCACCCTTAGGATCGCATAAACGCATCGCAAATTGTCCCAAAGGAAAAGCCCACTTCTCGTTTTTATTCTAGAGGTAGACTCCGGCTCCAGAACCCTCTTCTGTTTTTGAGCCATCGGTGTAGAAAGGCTTCCGTATATCCCGCCACGCATTCCTCTGGGTCTTCCCAGTCTATGAGCTACTCTCATTGCAGTGCTTTGAATAAATATACCCAGGGGCTGCACATTGAGTAGTGCATTCAGAGCTGCGCCGGATGTCGTGCTCATGGCACCAGTGATACCCAGACAAACAGTTCTTTGCAGTGCGGCTAGTTTACGGCGAAAACCTTTTTGTCTCACCTTCACCCACCCCACTACGGATGCATATACGAACATCGGCCTAATGACGGCAACGTATATCCACATTACCACATGAGGCCTGAGTCCCCATGTCGAGGCAAAGGTCCGTCTGCACAGCCCATAAGCTGTGAGAGCTCGTTTCATCTTTACGTCTACATGTTTGTTCCAAAGAAGTTTTTTATCTAGAGTGACCCCCAGATATTTCACTTCTTCGGAGAGTTGAAGGGTAGTACCCCTCATCTCAGGGAGACAAAGTCCATCCAGTTTTCTCCTTTTTGTGAATAAAACCATTGTGGTTTTATTTGGATTAACTGACAAACCATGTCTAAGGCACGTTGTATATTCCTACACACCGTTCCAAGATCCCGATGAACAGCAAGTACAGCCACGTCATCAGCATAAGCTTGAGCGAGTATTGGCAAATTTTGCAGTTCGCATAGCAGTGAGTCGATCAGCATACTCCACAGAAGCGGCGAAAGCACACCTCCTTGGGGACAGCCCTTCGTTGCTTCCGTAGTCAGGTAGCGATCGACCCCTACCTCAGCGCACAACAATCTTTGCGTTAGCATAGCATGGATCCACTTAATTAAAGCATCATCAACACCATGCGCTCTGGCGGCATCACAAAGTTTTTGAAAAGGCGTACAGTCAAAAGCCCCTTCAATGTCCACGAACACCCCCATCGCGTAGTCACCATTCAAAGTTGCATCCTTTATCTTTGTGACCAAAGAATGAAGAGCAGAGTCACAGGACTTTCCACGTTGGTAAGCATGTTGGTTTTCACGAAGTGGGTGTGACCTAAGTGCGTTTCCACGAATGTGACACTCCACCAGTCTCTCCAAACCTTTCAGCAAGAATGAAGTCAAGCTGGTCAGTCTGAAGTTCTTTGGATTAGAATAGTCATCTTTTCCAGGTATCGGTATGAAAACTACCTACCTAAAACCTGTTGTCAAGAAGAAGGCAGGTAGCCCAGAGCAAGACATCCTCGAAAAATATTTCTTAGAGGTCGCTCTAAATGATCCATACCCTCCTTTAGCATTGCCGGATAGATGCCATCCATGCCAGGTGCTTTGAAATGTTCAAAGGACAGTATGGCAGCTCTCACCTTTTCATGGGTAACAACCGCTTTCGCAGTGTTCCAGTTCCCCCTGCAACGCCTGCGTGTTGAAGGGGTTGCAAGAACCGTCAACTCTCCCCCTACCACTTCTCTCACCCGTTCTCCCGGGTGGTGTACTTCCAGGAGGGTCTGTACTGAGTCCAGTCTGGAGCTCGTGAAAGTACCGTCGGGTTTTCTAAGAGAATCCAACTGGGCCGACTCATCCCTTTTGAGGACTCTGCACAGCTTTGAAGTCTCCCTTTCGCCTTCCAGTTCCTCACAGTACACTCTAAAGGATTCTCGTTTCGAACACCTCACGAGCCTCTTATATTCACGTTGTGAGTTCCTGAAATTTAACCAGTTTTCGTTCTTGTTACTTTTGCAAGCACGATTTAGAAGTCGCCTGATTGATTTCCTGCGTTTTTGCAGTTCTCGGTTCCACCAAGGAACCGTTTTACCGCTTTGGCCTCGGGAAATAGGACAACCCTCTTCAAAGCACTCTAAAAGTGTGCAGTTGAGAGTTTTCAATTCATCTTCCAGCACCAAAGGAGTCCTTAATCACCTAGGGAACTGTACTTTATTGCCAAGAAGTTCATTGAACTTTGCCCAATCCCTTTTTCCTAGGGTTCCGTCTTTGTACTGCAGACTGTTCGCCCGCAATAGTCGAATTCTAGATATCAATGATCTGACAGTGAGACCTCGTCTAGCACTCGCCAGTGTGTAATCAACTCTAACAATTTTGAAGCGATGAAATCAAATAGCTTCTCTCTTCTTGGATTGCATTTGCTACTGCCCCAACAAATATGTTGAGCATTCGCATCGCAACTTATTAAGAGTTCAAGACCACTTGATTCTGCATGCGCCACCAGATTCCTAAGTTCTTGCGTCGGTGGAGGATACAAGGAATCATAGGGTAAATAAGCGGAGGCAACTATGATGTTTTTCCTCTCGCCATTTATCTAGTATTGTATGATGACCGTAGCTAAGTCCTGGGAACAATATTGTCTCAACATCTAACCGTCTTGACATCAGGACGCAAGCTCTCGGTCTTATGGATCTTTCGTCGTAGAAGATCCTAGCCCCCTTTACTGATCCAATGCCACAGATTCTGTTAAATCGAACCCACGGTTCTTGCATCAGGACGATATAGGGGAAATCCTGTAGCTTTGTCATTCTCGATGCCAACAGGTAGCTTTGGCATGCTGCTGCAGGTTGATTTGACCAATCTTTATGTTTTTCGACATAAACTCAGTCTATTGTCTTATGGAAAACAGTTAGAACGGTATGCGGCAGTGGACGTATGACGGGGTTTCCCCCACACCGTACCGCCAGAGATTCGATCCCCTCGTGATTGATTTCTCTGAGAAAAGCCGTACTTGGAAGTACCGCAATTCCCATGTTCTCATCCACGAAAGATCTCATCTCATCCCACAGAGCATTCGTCTGTTTTCCACTTAGCACCTTAATTGGTTTGCGGTGTCCGGATTGCATAGATGCGATCACTCGAACTGGCATCAAGTCAGTCCCGTTCACGTCTCTGGCTTCCCTTCCTTCCGCCTGTTCCTTGGAAGGTGTAGGAGAAGTTACTAGCAGGTAGGATTCTTTACTAGTAGGAGTCCCCATGAAACCATTGCGCTGTGGTTTGGAAGTTTTCCAGTCCAGTACTGTGTACTTATGAGGCTTCTAATTGATTCAGCTGATTTTCAAATCACAAATTTTAAGAGAAATAAATTTTATATTCTTTTTTTGCATCTATAACATAGACGTAATGCAATCGTCCCACACTCAAAAGAAGTATTACTCCGGAAGTGCCTTGTGTTTCAGGAGCCAGTTGCCTTTCTACTCAAATTCAAAACCCTACTTAGTTCAATATTTCTCTCCGTTGGGTTATATTTCTTTTTATTTATTTGGGAGTAATATTCTTCCTAAGCTGATGTTATTCTGTTTCCTGGCGTCACTAAATGCTCATTCGCGCATCCAGGTAACAACATTCATTATACTACGGCCAAAACGCACAACTTACCATTAAAGATTCTTTATAGGGAACAAAGGCATCTGAGTCGTTATCGCTCTTCAGCAACTGACCCACTGAAGACTGGTTTGAACAAACCTGCAAGAAAAATTCAAAGATTTGTATCATGGTCTAGTTGAGTAAAGGAATTTTCAGCGTAAAAGTCAGTAAGACGCAGGGCATTGCAGAATCGGAAAAATGTATTCTGTTCAATTCTTTGTGAATTGATTATCGATAAGTCAACGCTTCGGCGTAGTTTATCCTGTGCAGGTAATACGCTGTGAGGAAATGCAGGTTTCGAACCTTGGGTCACGAAATCAGGAGGCTGGTGCTCAACCAATTCAACCATCGTACCGAATTAGGAGAAAAGATATCAATAAAAGCTAAAAGGGGAATACTCTGCCCTAGACATGTTTTCTGAAAATTCAAAGTTTATAAGCTTGGTGGTCAAGTATGTCTGTAGAATTGGGCAGCTTTCAGTTCAATTCATAACAACCCACCAAAAGCTTGAAATAGACATTGCTAAGTAGCAGCTACTTGGATTGCCAGAATTTTTCAATTAAAAGTCACTTTTTAAGATTTTGTGCAAATCAAAACCTTATTTAAATCGACTCAATTGAATAAAACCTCTCATGCTTTCTCTAAGCGCGGTTCGCTGGACCATCGTTTTGGTGTTGCTTCACGGGGTTGATCAGTCATTATTTGTTCTTCATACTTTCTATCTACGCCTCCGTTCAGCTTCTTTTTCTTTCAGCCGCTGATGAATCCGTTTTACCGCTGTAACTATCAATGCTGTATAAGATTCCTTCATGTACTTTACCCCAGTTTTTACCATTAATCGGGACGCTAGCTCAGTTTCCAAGTCCTTTCTTAAGCTTTGAAACTTCGGCTAGGTGAAGGTGTTTAAATGACAAGCTGTAGCTTTGTACGTAGGCGATTCATTCAAACCGAATCTGTAGAAGCAATTCCACTTCGTCGGGGTAAATCCGACGATGAAAGCTTGGTTGGGCATTAAAAAGGCGTAAGATACCAGGATGCATTATATTCTATAGCACAGAGCCGAGAAGGAACCCCTGTGGAACACTTGTCGTTATATTGTGTTTTCGAGCCTTCGTCGAAATGACAGAGTAGCTTTTGCGTAGTAGTCGAAAATTTTATTTAATATACGAGTATGTGTACATATGCGTATACTTTAATGCTTATTCCGCGATTAGTACTTCGATGATGCAGTTCCATCTTACGGAATTGAACCCGTTCTCAATGCGCAAAATTCGTCAAAGGCTTTCCTGGCTAGGTCATAAGCAATTTTAGATGTGTCCAAGGTTCGACCAATACAGAAGGTTACATTATCTCGTCAAACAGCCACTGCATCTGTTTTCAGCTTCTGGGAGGATATATTCGAAAAATTATTGTTATCATTGCAAAACAAGCCAGCTCAAGTTATAGGAGGAGACCTCTTCCATTTTCCCTTTTCTTTGGCTGAAATGCTGTTGTGGATGCTTGACCAACGAGTACTTACTACAATGGATGGTAATTTTTAGAGAAGGGATAACCTTAAGTAAAGCGTTATCCTTTCATTTGTATCCCCTTTCTCTTCTCCATTATACAGGTGTTGGAGTCGACGGTGTAGCGCCTCAACATGCGCCATCACTCAATGTTACCTGCAATGCGCTTCAGCTCCTCCATGACTTCCCGAGATGCCCGAGCCTCCCTCTACTGTCCAGCGCTAAGTATTCTTGGGACGATTCATTCGACGGGCATCTGGGGAAAACGCGTTCCATTGCATGTCGCAGTTTGACATATCCACTACCTCTTCCACCTTCTGATCACATGGGGTACGATTAACCTGCCTGGACGCGACCAGATTCCTCGTTTGTAATAGTATCTGACGCTGGCATACTCCGATGATACCTCGCAGACAGATGTTGATGAATGCTTGAAACCTTAAGAGTGGCAGCCGAGGTGACTTTCGATGTGCTAGTTTCATATAGCAATACGGAAAGGACACTAGTACAGAACAGTCTCAACTTGATCATAGTGTTAGTGGGATAACTACTTTTCCAGATTTTAGACAAGGCGGCGCAAGCGGATCCATCTTTGCCAAAACGTCTGGCAACATCCAGCAGATAGGAAGAGTGCGATCACCCGTCAGACAGAGAACTTTGGTTTTGTTGTTGTTTATCTTGAATCCAACCCTATTTGCCTGTCTTCCCAACTCCAGTGCCATTTGAGATGTTTGAAGCAAGATGACATAATCCATTGAACTCCTCAGCGTCCTCCGGGCAGGGCAACATAAACAACGTAAAATTTTATTTTATTTTTCATGTGTCGCTGTGATAATAACTGTTAGTTTCTCCGGAATGCCCCTTCTGCAGCACACAGATACCCCTCGAATTGACATACGAGATGTAATATGGTTAAGAAGCGTGGTCAAGTATTCTTTCTACCTCATCAGTTGTTGGATATAGTGGATGAGGGGTCGACCCTTAACGTCTTTCACAGGTGCATCGAAAGGGAATTCTTTCCTGATGCGGTATTCACTTCTAAAGTCATTGCGTTCTCCGACATATTCCGTTTCCCTGATCAGCACAATATCAAATTCCCTTCTGCCAAGACGTACACTACATTGAATCTCCCGGGATTTCGCTCGGTATCAGAGTTCGAGAGCATGATACTCACAGCGTTCAGTAGAGCCTTCAATTCCCTCCGTCCATCGATTCACTTCTACAATTCCGCCCAGCCAGAAATGATGACGCCCTTAGGGACGTGGTCAATGACCTGTGTAGGAAGCAAGAAAAGAGCACTTTTGATGGGGGCCCAATGCTCATGGGTATTCTCAGCTGGTTACTAGTGTATCTGGCGTCGAATCAGCAAGGTAACTCTCTTGTTGTCGATCGACAGCTGGATCATGTTGAACTTGGAGGCTTCGTGGCTTTCTAACTCCGCGGGAAGTGGCCGACGAAACTCGCAAGCGAATGTAAGTGACCATCAGGTGGTGATCTTTTTCGATTCCGATGGCAACGCCTTTCTGGTTATGCACATCCAGAAGACAACTCCTAAATTTAGTACCACTTTGCTATCAGTGGTCAATCTGATCACTGATACGGTGTCGATCAGTTGAAAGGCAAGCTTTGTGCTCGAAGAATGTGCTCTCAATGGGGATGCGGAGAAGACTGCATAATTTGTATTAGAAACTGGCTCCTAGATCAAGAGGGCGAGAAAACAGTCAATAACAACCCTTCACCGGATTCGTATCTCCTACCATTTAGCTTCTTAGGGCACAAAAGCGCATTGCCATAACAAGAATAGGAGTACGCTCAGAAGTTCCACCATCTTACTTCGTTTAGGACCAAAATTTCCAGCACATTTCAGTTGAATTTTGCGCTCGAAATCGAGAAAGCGAGCATTCTGAGAAACCTCGCTACGAGTTTGATAATGGGAGCATTCTAAACAGCCTCGATACTGTTGTCGAGAAGCCTACGCATGTTCCAAAAACGAATCATAGTCCATTTTCGATAGCCAATTTTCTGGTGTGTGGTCAGCCCCAATCCGAGGCGCTGTTGACGTTTCGGTAGCAGTAATGCTTCGAGATGTACAGGTTTCTAATCCACATATTCCTATCCCTTTACCCGTCTCTTCTGACAAGCATGGAAGACAGTGAGTTTATTTATAAGCCAACGACGCTGGAACGTTTCATGGGAATCTTCCTCTATTTAATCAAGTTACTGTAGTTCAAGGTCGTCTCACGCCTGTTACTTTACTGCTCTCTCTCGAATGTTTACAACTGACAAGCTGGTATCTTTTTGATACATACATACTCCGGGATAAATGCTGTGAACCTATACATTCTCATACAAGAAATCCACACAACCTTCCATGCCGGAGGCGTCGAGCTTCGGATTTTCAACTTGTTTTGTATTATTTCGTATTTTTTCCCCGCATGTGTTGACATTTTGGAACCTAAGGGCGACAGAATAGAACAACCTGCGGAAGATCGGCGCAGCGGTCTGCTAAGAGGAAGCATATAGGTAATTTACGATACCATTTTAGAAAGATCAAGAATTTGCTTCATCCTAAATTATAATTTCATACTTCTTTATAGAAAATTGCCAGCGATCAAACTTCCATTGGCAACCACGAGAGCAATTGCATCAGGCTACTTTGCAACATTCGAGTCCGGTCAAATATTGAAGGGCGCTACCACTTCTGTTCGGCTGCGATACCAACGCGCTTAAAGAGGTTTATTGAAGTAAAGGGGCTGTCGTCATAGTAATGGGCTACAACTGCATCATAGTTAAATATATCAATGTCCGCAACTAATTCCAGGCAAAAAGTCCCAGATTTAATCCTCTAACTAGACTAATTAAAAAGTTGAGAGCTTTGGAGGTGTGAGTGAGTTGGATCATAGACTAATCCGACTTGGCATTGAGGATATTTAGACAGAAAGGATAATCAGGAACCGTTGAAGAACATATTGGGACTCCTATTTAAGATAGTGGAGCAACACACATGACACATCGGAAACTTGGTAGTAACACCAACTACGAACCAACAGTGGTAGATGAGCTTAGCAGAAACGTCATGAATGCATATGAGGTCACCTTTCCGGCTAAGACGGCCACCTTAGCAAGGAATAAGGACAAACTTAGTCAAGCTGAGGACAGGCCTTTGAGTATATTAAAGTTGAGTGCACCACGTATTGATTTTTCAAAACGTGTCGTATCATGTACAGACCGGGAAAACTTTGAAATGGTTAAAGAAGCAATATCGGATGCTATGAGCTGCCTATGGCTAACTGCGAGGGGCATTCGCTGTTTCTTTTATTTCCCTCACACAAAGCATTACAATACCAACCAATAAATCGACCTGAGGAATTAACATTTTTCATATTAAATAGAATTTAATGTTTCTATGCACGAAATGGCTTACCTTGTGCTTTTGATTCACAGGCTGAACGAATGCTGATCCAGTCTCCTAATCAAATAAGATTAACTTATTTTTATCGCTTAAAAATACTTTCCATAATACCTTTCTACTTTTAACATCGTCGGATGAATCACAAAAATGGCAATGCGAAATAGGCTGAGCCCCTTCCAGTTTATTTGATTTCGAATAATTTACAGGTTTCACCAGGTCCTTCAAAAATATACCAAATCGAAAAGAGAGACAAAGAAGAGAAAGAGAAATATTTTACCTTTTCAAAATTATGTTTTGTAGTGCTATTTTCATCTTCAGAGACACTTTGTAAGTCCTGTGTCCTTTTTCGCACATCTTCATCTTGTCTTGATATCTAGAGAAACATTTCGATGACATTGAATATGGCACAAGAACAAAGCAAATTGAAAGTGGGAGATTATTGGAAGCTATCCCCGAAGGAGATCCCGATGAATTTCATATTTTGAAACAATGATCCAATACAACAGGTTCACCGAACTTACCAACAACCACCAAACATTTTTAATATAAAACTGAAAACAAAACCGCCTCAAACATATGCCCATTCTTCAAACTTCAAAATAACTCCTCGCAAGCACTCTACCACTGAGAAAGTAAAGTAAGCTTTTAATAATTGGAAGGACGTACCCAAACAGGTTATCACATGCTCAATTGTGGTCAATAATGGGTTGTCCGGATAGCTGAGTGCTTAGAGCACAAGGCTGTTGAACGGAAGGTCGCGGTTCAAATCTCACTGGTGGCAGTGGAATTCATATCGTGATTTGACGTCAGATACCAGTCGACCTAGCTCAGTCAAATCAGGGTAATAATCTCGGGCAGACGCAATGCCGACCACATTGCCTCCTACAGGGTACTGCAATCCTGTAGTGTGCCGTTCCGATCTTGAATGAAGTGCTCTAACACACTTCAAGGCCCTGACCCAACTGGATTGTTGCGCCAACGATTATTATTATTAATGGGTTGAAAATAATTATAATCCCATTTAAAAATGTGAAGCAACCATCCTATAAGGTCGCGTTCTCATTGGAAGGAGGCCATCGTTTGCTACTGACAACTGTCCTAAAAGACGTACTGAAAGTAATCCTCACGATCATTGACAAACTCAATAGATGGTCTAAATAAAATTCTTGAAATGGGAGGAATATATTTCCCAAATGGGAACCGTAAAACCAGCATTTCACGTTCCTCCAGGTCTGTAAGTTACGTGCGAACAGTCCACAGTTCATCCGGCTGAATTGAAACACAGACTGACCGGCAAGCCAAATGAAACGATCAGTTGAACCCTTGTCGTGAAAGGCATTGGGCATTAAATCAATATGGTGAACAGAACGATTACTACTTAGACGGCTTCCGTATTATTCTACTCACGTATCTCACGTACCTCACGTCCTTTAACTCCTCTCAGGTTCTTCAGCCTAGGCCTGCCTTATTAAGGAACTCCAGACATCCCGGTTTTGTGCCGAGGTCCACCAATTCGATATCCCCAAAAGCTGTCTGGCATCCTGGCCTACGCCATCGCTCCATCTTAGGCAGGGTCTGCCTCGTTTAATTTTTCTACCATAGATATTGCCATTATAGACTTTCCGGGTGGCATCATCCTCATCCATACGGACTAAGTGACCCGCCCACTGTAACCTATTGAGCCGGATTTTATCCACAACCAGACAGTTATGGTATCACTCATATATTTCGTCATTGTGCAGGCTACGGAATCGTCCATCCTTATGTAGGGGGCCAAAAATTCTTCGGAGGATTCTTCTCCCGAACGCGGCCAAGAGTTCGCAATTCTTCTTGCTAAGAACCCAAGTCTCCGAGGAATACAAGAGGGCTGGCAAGATCATTGTCTTGTACAGTAAGAGCTTTGACCCTATGATGAGACGTTTCGAGCGGAACAGTTTTTATAAGCTGAAATAGGCTCTGTTGGTTGACAACAACAGTGCGCGGATTTCATCATCGTAGCTGTTATCGGTTGTGATTTTTGACCCTAGATAGGAGAAATTATCAACGGTCTCCTATCTTTATTCTTCCCGTTTGACCAGTGCGGTTTACGTTGCTACCATGTATTTTGCTATTTACTAAATATGGAGAAAAGTTCTTTGTGGCGCGACAACCTGAATTTTAATTTCCTGTGCGGAAGTGCAGCTAACACACAACAGATGCCACCACTAGAGTTCTTCACAGCGGGGGCCACTGAACTCGCAAGACCGGTGGCCATGCCTGGATTAGGATGATTAAGGATGTACCGCTTATCTGACAATGGGCCGAATCGATTGGAGAAAAAGCGGGACTCGCCCCAGTTAGTTCGACCCGAAAACGAGCACGAGAAGGAGGAAAACTCCTCAAGACCAATTAATTTTCAATGAGAGATAAAATTAAATTAAAGATTAAATAAATAAATTAAATTAAAGTGTTTAAGTTACATCTTCATATGAGACACAGTATTTAAGCCATTGATCATCCGATATAAGGTCAGCTTGTATCGCAGCACTGAAATGGATGACCGGGGCGCCACTTAGGCTGTTTTTAAAACTGTGGACGTCCCTCTCCACTTAAACCCTCTGAGGCCACGACGTATGCCTGACGTTTAGATCACCATCAATGATATAGTAATTATGAAACCTATGTAATTCGAGTGTTGTAAACAAGGAGCGGAACTCCTCCTTAAACTTAGCTCGATTGCTCCCACCTGCATAACCAAACAAAATATATAAATTCTGTCCTCTAGGTAGGGAAAATAGGACACAAGAGACTTCCGAACATTAAAAGTTTTGAAATTCAGGCCTATGGATTTACCTAAAAAAATATTGGAGACAAAGAAAAATTCTGGTATCACCTCCCACATTACAATTCCGCTTATCGTTCCTCATAAATTCCAAATTCCTAAACGTTATGGAATGCCTCGGATTCAGGTGGGTTTCTGAAATCAGAACAATGTCAAGCTTTTGTCTGACAGTAAAATCAAGGAGCTCGGTTCTTCGAATGCAAGGATCCGGAGACCATTCTGTGGTACAATTGTAGTCGCTGGCTCCGCGGCCATGCTGGATTTGAGTCGCATGCGAGTGCACTTGCTTTTGCAGATCTTTACATATGCTAAGCATTGTCATCATCATGGCATCAATACTGCCCGCCCCCACACTCAATGAAACGCAAAGTCATTTGGCAGTGGCAGTGCTAAGTGGCCGTAGCAGTGACAGCGTCGACATTGGGTCAGTGGCCCGGCTATCTGGGCTAATTTGCACCAAGAAATGCGGCAGAACTTTTTTTTGGCCACTGATATTTTCGTGGTGAATATGGTAACCTTCAGAAAATTTATCGTCGTTGCCAAGCATCTGCAACACCTCCACCGGTTCCTCCTCTGCGTCCAATCACCTCAGCAGAAAAAATGCATTTTTTCCCTTCTTGGGGTATATGTACAGTTGTAATTAGCTTGCATTTGATCCAAGACTCCTTTTTTTACTGTGCTAGCTAGCTAGGTAGCTAAATCGCGACTACCTATGTCATGTGTATTTATAGGAGGCACTTATTCCCACTGTGGCCTACATTTCTGGTTCCAGCTTTTCCATTACTTTTATTATTATTACCTACTCTCTATTTTGTTAAAAGTTGAATTTTGTTTTCTATTTTCCCTTTTCCTCTCTAGCTTTTGCTAATATTGACAATAAAGTCGGTTACCGTACCTGTATTGTCCTCGTCGCTGGTATCTTCCATTACCATATTTTCCCCTTTTTTCTTTCTTGGTTGCGGAGAGCCGATTTTTTTTTTTTTTTGCTTCGCTGCTCCTCACGACACTGCTGCCGACGTTGACGAGGTTGCCACTGCCGTCGCCGTCTTTACCACTGTCGCTGCTGACGTTACCACTGCTGATGTTGATGAAATGCCCGATTTAGTCTCGCTTTAGGTGAATCGTACCCTTCCTTCCAGTCTGAGGACTTTTCCGCGCGGTTTCTTGCTCCGCTTCTAAGTGAGCAATCGGAACCGGTTTCCTTCTGCATTGGTCGAGCACAGCCCTTCCACCCCTACTTTCGGAGGGCTTCGTGGCCGAGGGCCTGTTTGGCCCTATGTTCTTTGTGACAACCGCACTTGGGTACATAACCACTTCGATTCTTTGTAGATGATGTTCACCCTATGAGAGTCATGAACCGACTATCGTGATCATGGGGGTCATCAGCATATGGTCTACCAAGGAGTTTCAAACAATAGAGAACTGGCATTGCTAGAAGCTTTTTGATTGCTTCCAAAATTGAAGTACCTAGGGAGGTGATGACAAGCCCTGCGACAAGCCGTCCAAGAAAATGCATACAACAATGTCGTTAGAAACAAGATGATCGCATCGAGTAACAAGCCTCGGAAAATGCTAGGGCGTCCACTTCAATCGACGTGGCAGGACGGGCACCGATCCTGACGCGAAATGTGCAAGGGTCCTTGACGCATGGATGGCGTCAGGGCGTCAGTAAGTTAATCCGAACAAAACAAATACGTGTCTGCACGCTAAATGTTGGCACCCTAACTGGGAAGACCGAGGAATTCGCAAGAGCCCCTGGGAAAAGACGCATTGATATCTGCGATTTGCAACAAACCCGATGGGTGCCAAAAGCTGCGACATTGAACACGAACGCGGTAAAAATCGCTATAAACTTCCCTATTTTGGTAGCCCACACACTCAATATGGTGTTGACATTGCCATCTCAGAGGGTTTCCTTGATGCCATTAAAGAAGTCGAACGATTTGATGATGGGGAGATGAAGCTCACCATTATATCAGCTGATCACACTATTCGCTTCTTCACCACGTACGTACGACAGTTAGGTCGACTTGATGCAACTTCTCGATGAAAAGCCTTGTCATGTGATTGCTGACGACTATATCAACATTGCCGGCGACCTTAATGGTCATATGGGTGAAAAGGCAGACGGTAACAGGTGCCATGGGGAAAGGGGTTTGGAGCGCGCAATGAAGGTGGCGATCGTATAATCGATTTTGCTGACACCCATGACCTTGTTCTTATGAATACATAGTTCATCAAACGATTGTCTCATCTTCCTACATTTTATAGTGGGAACAGTAAAACACGATCCACAAAGCGGCATTTGCAACCCTCGGAGTCGCCAAGCTAGGTAAGCGGTACATCAACGGAGATACTTGGCTTTGAAACGACGATGTTGAAATGAAGGTCCGTGAAAAGAAATGCCTCTACCACAAGTTTCTCGACGATAAAATGCTGGCCAATTGGCAAATTTATAAGAATGCCAATCGGGAGGCAAAGCAAGCGACCGCGGTCACCCAAGCGGACCATTACAAAAATCTTTACGATAAACTGGACACTCGGGATGGCGAAAGAGATCTGTATCGACTTGCCAAAAGCCGAAAGGAACTCACACAGGATATCGAACACTTCTGTTGCATTAATGACAAAAACGATACTTTGCTTACCAACCGTCGAGTCGCCATGCTCATCCTCCACTTCCACAATCAATGCCGACATTTCGTGCAGTTCCATCTGTCAGCGCAACTCAAGTTGAGGAGGCAATAACACGAATGAAATTTGTAGAAAACCACAGGACCTGACGACATCACATCTGAGCTCTGGAAAGCGAAAAGCTGGGACCCAACACTATGGCTCGGTGAATTCCTTAGTCGGGTCATTCAGGAAGGTAGAACACCATCTGATTGGCAAGGAAGTACCACAGTTTCAATATAGAAAAAGAAAGGCAGTCCAGCAGAATTCAAATTCATTCAAATTACCTTCCGATCCCATTACTATCCCATATCATTAAGATTTTTGAACCCACTCTTGGCAACCGTATTCGCGAAATCGTTAAAATGACCGTGAATCAAGGCGGAACTACTAACGCAATACACGCTGCGCGGTTACTCATGGAGAAACAACGTGAGAAACATCGCCCTCTTTACATTACATTTCTGAATCTGAAGAAAGCGTTTGCCGCGTATGCCGCACGAACTCATCTAGTGTGCTCTACCACAACACTTAGTGCCAAAAGAACTCTTGCGCTGGGTTCAATTACTCTACCACGATCCGAACAGTAAAGTTCGAAGTGTGGCCGGTGTATGAAAACCGCTTCGTGTCTCTGTTAGTGTTCATCAAGGAAGCACCCTCCCACCAGTCCTCTTTGTTCTTGTTATGGACACTGTCACACGGGACATCCAATGTCCAGCGACCTATACACTGCTTCACGCAGATGATGTTTCCCTAGCATCTAATAGCAAAAATGACCTCGAGCAACTTGTCAAAAACTGGAATGATCGACTCATGCAGCACGGTCTCAGCTTGAATCTGAATAAAACTGAATTTTTGACGACACAATCACTGTCATCGACAGTCAACTACCCAGAACTGAGCGACTTAAAAACCTCGGGTCAGCGCTATCAGACAATAGAGAACTGCGATATAAAATTGCTTCACGAATTAATGCAGCCTGGATGAAGTGGCGTTTCACAGCTGGTGTGCTTTGTGATCGAGGTATCAACGAAAGACTCAAATCTACAATTTACCGCAATGTTGTCCGTGCTGTCGCTCTCTATAGTTCTGAGTGTTGGCCGACTATAAGAAACAATGAATGGCGTTCTGCTATAGTGGAAACGAAGATGTCCGAAATGAGGATATCCGCGATCGATATGGAGTTGCATCGACCGTGGAAAAACAGCGAGAGATGCGTCTTCGATGGTATGGTCAAGCAATTCGCGCTAACGAGAATTCACTTGCCAAAATTTGTCTGAACATCGCAGTCGATGGTGAACAACCAAAAGGCCGGCCGACAAACCGGTTGCTTGATACGCTGGATGGGGATTTAAAAGACTCGAGATTGCATCCAAATCGGGCATTTGATAGGGCCAAATAGTAAAGCCGATCACGATGAGCCGACACCGCTTGTGAACGGGACCAAGGCTAAAGAAAAAGAAGATTGGAAGTACCTAGGGAGGATAGGCACAATGGTAGATGTTATTGTTGCAAGCAGTACAGTATTGACGAAAATTTTCCGATCGTGAGAATAGCACCGCATCTTAGTAGGTTTAATTTCCACATTGTGGCTTTCGAAGCTTTCAACCTCAAAGAAGACAGACAGACAGTGAACAGATTCTAGTGAGTTTTGCTTTGCGTAAAACCTTAAACCGATTTAATTCAAAGCTAACTCTGTATGTAATGAAGAGAAGACCTGAACAATCGAAGAGTTAGCATCTCACCTTACCTATAAAATAACCTTTGAAGAAAATCACAAATAAATACTTACTGTTCTTTGTAAAAAATGAAATAAATAATTTCACTTACTTTGTCCTTGTTCAATAGGTCCGAGTGTACTTTTCCAGGATCCTAATAGAAAAAATACTCTCAATTTTTCGCACAAAAAGATTCTTGGATAATCACCTTGCCCTGGTTTAAGTTGCTGACTGACTCACAAAATCGACATCGTGACTCAGGGTTAACTTTATTGAATGCTTGGTTTTCCGATCTCTTTCTATCCGTATAACTTATTGGTTGAGGCTTAATTTTATCGTTCTGCATATCAAAGCCACAATAAGAGCTTAGCCTACTTTTCTTAAGAAGTCTTACCTTTCTAACAACCGCAACTGTTTCCTTAATATTGAATTCGTCGTCGACAGAAGTACCGGAATCCTCCACTACCTTCCGTACATATCCTGAAGTCGCAGATTTCTAAATGCAAGTTTTTCAACGAGAATTGCAATTTCTTATATTGTATATTGCATTTCTTCTATACAAAAGTTCAAATAATTTTATAAAAGCGGAAAGAAACACACTTAACACTAAATAACGGAGGAGTCTAATGTGGAATCTATAATATCTCTTCTCTGCCACTACCACACACTTAAATTAGACCACATTTAATAATTAGGGGTGATTTAATAATTTTAGTGAATAAAAATTAAGGAGCAAGAGGTGAGCTACACACATACTAATAGTATTTATCGCCAAAAAAGAGGAAGAGAGTACAACAATGTTGACTGTAAAAGGAAGGATCCAAGGAAAAGAAGAATGGTGCATTGATAGTGAACTTTATGAGAGCATGGATTTGGCTACAAGTTATAAAGGAAAAGATATTGAGTTTCCTTTTTAAGTGCGAAGGAAAGGATTAATATTTTGGTAGCAAGACCAAGACTTCGATTAATATACTTTTATTTTCGACGATTGACGGTGTCCTCATCTCGCATCTACTCGATCACGGATAGGGGGGATGGACTTCTGTCTGATCGGCTTCGTCCGGGGGAGTGGCAACTCATCCGATGGTGCCTCACACTTCAGTCATGAAGCAATGTGACTGAAAGTGATAACCAGAAGTGCATTGTTCCTTTTTAAGATTAGTTTGGAAATTTGGTGAAAAGATGGGAACTGTGAATCCCCTCGCATGCAGTGAGTGACATTGTTCTACGTTGAGTTTATATCTGTTTCAATAAATGTAAAAATGGTATATTATCGTACTTTTTATTGGCATATTTTTTTAGAAATTGACTTGACTGTTTATGCTAAAATCATCAGGTTTCGGCGTAACATAAGCTGTACTGGCGCTCAAACGGTAGTATAGGTGCCAGGGCAAAACGTGGATTGGTACCCACGATGGAGCATAAAACCTGGGAAACGCCTGCTCAACCGACCTCAATAGCTCTACTACAAAACCCTATCTCTACCTCCACGTGGTGATCGCTGGGAGTTCTTTCTTCATGAAAAACTGTACACAGAGAAGGATGAAGGCGAAAATTGAACCTGCTGCTATCGGCTTTGAAAATAAATATAAGGGAAAGGCTATGCGCTCTACGTTTGCGAGGCAAGTTTAGAAATATAAGCATCATAAACGTTCACGCTACTACAGAGGAAACTGCAGAGTCGGAAAAGGATATCTTCTACGAGGCAGTTCAGCGGACCCTTGAAGCCTGTCAGGAGCATGATACCAAAATCATACTTGGGGATTTCAATAATCAAGTAGGGAAGGAGCCCATATTCAGACGATACATCGGCTCCCAAAGCTGACATAACGATACCAATGATAACGGAATGCGGATTATTCAGTTAGCAGTATCGCAAGAAATAGTTGTTGGAAGTACATGGTTTGCAAGGAAACTAGCAACGGACTGGAAGAATGCCATATACCGAGAAATGTTGGATTCTCAAAGAACGGGGGCACGCGCAGAGACCTACTTAGAACTCCGTCGAGTGGAGAATCGATTTCACAGACGGAAGAAGGAAGCCTGGGAGAACCAACAAGTCTGTGAACTAGAAAAGTGCAGGGAGCAACTGCACCAAGCGCGGAAGCTTTACCAATAAGGCAGCTAGATGAAACCTTATGCACCTCGATGCTCATCCTGCCGAAACAAAGAGGGAAATCTGATTTCCGACAGGCCAGATAAAAGCAGCAGGATCACTCTCGAGACCATTCAACATAAACAACGGTCTAAGACAAGGGGACGCCCTATCATACGTCCTCTTTAACCTGGCCCTCGAGAAAGTGATCCGTAGTACCGATGTAAATGTGAGATGCACCATCCTCTTTAAGTCCACCCAACTACTGGCCTACGTTGACGATATTGACATCATGGGAAGAACAACCCGAGATATACAATCCACCTTCATCCAGATCAAGCAGGTGGCGCGAGATCTTGGGCTGCACATTAATGAAGGCAAGACGAAGTACATAGTGGAAACGTCAGCGCCAAAACCAAAACCGAAAGAACGAACAACATCGAATCGCACTAGTCAAACGGAAGCAATGAAGATAGGAGACTACAACTTTGAGACCGTTGAAAATTGTTCTTATCTAGAGTCAAAAATCACAACCGATGACAGCTATGACAATGAAATCCGCGCACGGTTGCTGGCTGCAAGCAGAGTCTATTTCAGCTTACAGAAACTGTTTCGCTCGAAACGTCTCACCATAGGGTCAAAGCTCTTACTGTACAAGACTATGAGCTTGCCAGGCCTTAGGTATTCCTCAAAGACTTAGGTTTTTAAGAGGTATCATGTTGCTAAGTACCATCTATAAGATATTGTCCGCTATCTTGATAGGTCGGATAGCCTTATATGCCCAGAACATCATCGACCCATACCAAAGAGATTGCAGGCAAATCAGCAAGCAATGTAAAACTGTTGTGACTGTTGAGAGAATTCGTTATCCCAACGAAATTGATAAGACTGACTAGGCCAACTTTGACAAATATGCGAGGCCAGATAAAAACAGAAGGATCACTATCGAAACCATTCAACATAGACAACGGTCTAAGACAAGGGGATGCCCTATCACGCATCCTCTTTAACCTGGCCCTGGAAAAGTGATTTATGATGCAGATGTTAATGCAAGAGGCACCATCCTCTTCAAGTCCACCCTACTACTGGTCTACGCTGACGATATTGACATTATGGTAAGAACCATCCGAGACGTACAGTCTACCTTCATCCAGATCGAGCAAGCGGCGCGAGATCTTGTGCTGCACACTAGTGAAGACAAGACGAAGACAACATCGAATTGCAATGGTCAAACGGGAAGAACAAAGATAGGAGACTACAACTTTGAGACCGTTGATAATTTCTCCTATCTAGGGTCGAAAATCACAACCGATCTGCGCACGGTTGTTGGCTGCCAACAGAGCCTATTTCATTTTACAAAAAATGTTTCTCTCGAAATGTCTCACGATAGGGTCAAAGCCAAGATCTTGCCAGTCCTTATGTATTCCTCAGAGACCATGGCTTTTTAGCAAGCAAAATTGCAAACTCTAGCCCCCTACATGAGGATGGACGATTCCGAAGTCTCTATAATCCGATTCAACAGGTTGGGGTGGGCGGGTCACCTAACCGGTATGGGTGAGGATTATCCAGCCCGGAAAGTCTATAAGGGCAATATCTATGGTAGAAAAAGAATAGGAGGCAAGTAGAACGGTGGAGGATTGTGGAGTCAGTTGAAACAAATTGATATAAATCGACAGCAATAGCGCGTAAATATGGTTCTAGCTATCGGATAAAATTTTGCGAAAAAAGGACATTACAATATACAGTTTTGGATGAAATAGAATTTAGTTAGCTTACCCTATGCTTCTGATGGGAATCACCCAAATATTTGATAGGGGTATCCTAGTTAAGCAGAATTTTAATGAATTTGTATAATCAAATTAAAGTTATTAGCTTACTCTTTTATCTCGAATATTTTCAAAGGCTTGGCAAAATCTACAACGTACTGCATGTTCGATTGTTTCATTTGGCTTATCTTGCAGATCCTTTCTTTTTGAGTAGCTGATGGGAACAGGTTTAATTTTTTCATGTTTCTAGAAATAAAATGAATTTAATTATTTAGAATAGAATACAAGACTTTAAACCCTTTCTAAGCGTACTTTTTCATCACAAATATCCTGTTTCTTCTCTTCATTTTTCTTTAAAATATCTTTCCTTTGATGGTCTCTTGTGATAATATTATTAATTTGACGAATATTCGCGACGGGATCATTCTTCCTCGCCATTTTGCTTATATCTTCCTTATAATGTTGCACCTGTTTGGCGATAAATGGCGATGGCGATAAAATAAGGATCACTCTCGAGTTAATCAAGTTAATCTGATTAATTATTGGTGTTATTGGAAAAAGATCCTGGTTCAAGATGAAATGATAATGGAAATGAAAGAAAACCTCACCATGTGTTCACTACTCTGCTTCTCTGGCTCCTTTTTACCTTTTTCTTCTACTTCTTTATCCTTCTCGGTTTTGGATTCATCATTCTTCTTACCTTCCTTCTGAAAATGCTCAATTAATATAAATTCTAAATGATATAAATTCAGATAAAACTCATTTAATTGATCTTTCATTCCAAGTGGTTAAAATAAAACAGAACAAAGTCAGCGTTAGAAATAATTTGGCTGAAGATTGAGGGCGTTATAAGAAAAGTAACGAAAGAAACGGTGTTCATTGAAACGACCAACTCGTTAAAAATCCTCTTAATCTTAGCATCGCCGACTGACAACGGAAGAGATAATAACCACCTAGACAGGAGATGTCGTAGAGTTAAACAGTATTCATACTTACGAACACATGGCGTTTCGTAGCATTGCAGAACAAAAATATTCTTTCATGCGTTGACCGCGCAAGTATTTATATTTACCGAAATTGAACGTGACATATACGCACAAACACTCCACGGCATACGAAGGAATTGTCGGAATGGATATTTTTACTGGCCTGGCTACGCTACGTGCTGTTAGTGATAAGTGTCTGTAAGTATGAATACACTTCCGTAACGTCTGCAAATGGTTTTCAGCTGCTGCACTGGCATGTACTTTTGGTGCATTCGTGTGGTAATAGTGCAAGTTGTTGTCATACTAAATTTTACTAAATGTTAAGTTTTCATATTTGGACAATAAAACGTCGATTGAAGTGACCCAGGGTTACTCTGCTTTGTACGACCCCTATGCGAATACTTTTGTATGAATAGTTTTACCTATGCAGTGTCTGGAGACTTACGTGCTAGTAAGTATGAATACTTTTTTTTGCTCTGCTGCATCTGCTACGCTATACGCTGTATGTGCTATGTACTGGCAAGTATGAATGCTGCCTTAGGGATCCATTTCCAAAAAGTTTGACAATTCTGCGAACTGCTACGACGCCAAAAACCAGTAACTCCTGAATATAGAGGAGCAAAAAAGGAGGTACCAACCGAAAACGAAAAAGAGGATGGAAGTTCTGATATAGACGCACTGGTTTCCACTCTGCTCGGAGGGAAAGTAAAGTAAATAAGAAGTAAGCATACTCGCCGTTTCAAAATAGCAATATGTGTAAAGCTACTTAAACCATCCATTCTACTCTACACTGTACACCAAGATTCAAAATTAACGAAAAACAATTCCGAGGCGATTTTTCGAGAGTTGGCGAAACATACTCACTGTAGCTTCCGACTAGCCAACCCAAAAGGTAAGGAACATTGGGATGTTCCGAACGGTACAAAGGATAATGATTACATTTCGTTTTGGACCTGACTTACTGGCTGACCGATCACCCCAGAACACCTGACGGCTCTCATCAATCTCTTATCATCATAGTGCTGCTTGAAAAGTGGTCTAGAGAAAGCGAGCGGAAGTTCTAACAAGCAAATCTACAAACTGATTGAAATTTGAAATATTGGAAAGTTTCCCCTATCCAATGAAACACACTGAAGACGAAGCACGACGTCGACCTAGCGATTGAGAGTGTGGCAGCTCTGTCGTATTAACAATAAATTTCACCGATATGGTAAGGATGGAGCGGAGATAGTGCGAAAGTCACGAATCGTAACACGGAGTTGACATTGGAGCTGTCTTGAATATTAAATATACTTAAATTAATATAGTCATTATATCATTAAAAACGACTTATTAATTTTTAATTGTTTTGGATATGGACCAGACCAGATGCAGAACAAGGTACTCTCACTGTTTTTGTCCACGGACCCTCCGTATTCAAAAAGTAAAAAGAAAAATGACTAACGGTTCCATCCTGATCAGACACTGCCTGATTTAGGATTCCTGATATCTAAAACAAAAAATGTTGCTTTAGCCTGGCTTAGAGTAATGGCGGTTTCAAATTAAATGGAATTCGCATATTTGTCGTGTTTGTGTTTATACAGAAAGAAGCGATTTCCATCTGTTGCCACTTTTGGTCACGCCGCTCCCAGGGCAGAGGTGAAGCAGCGTCTGGTGAGTCGCCTTTGCCATGGTCTAGGCTGAAAAAAAAGAATACAACGAAAAGGTCATCCCTTGGTGTCCTATGAGTGGCGCATGGATAAGTCGGTGAAACGCTGGATAAAATGAATTCGCCTGAAAATTTAGTCGTTTTTGTTTTATTTATAAATTCCTCGCACTTTAACACTTGTATACAAGCAATTAAAAAGAAAAGGTTTTATTCAAAAAAGGGGATCCGGTCCGTCACCAAGTGGATGTGGACTCAGGACTCTGCATCCTTAAGAAGTCGGAATTCCCGCTTCGGGTATAAAGGTTTTGTGTTCATCTTATGTAAGAAGCTTCATCGTACATTTTTCTATGCGTATATAGCTACAAACCCAACATATTCCTTCATCATTCAATCATTCATTCTTTTCCAAACTACAAAATATACGTACATATTACAGATATTATCCTTACCCTAAAGAAACATAATACTATACATATATATAAACGTATATAAATTGATTACTGTTACACTTTTTGATGGTGATATTTTGAGCCCTCACTCCCCTACGTTTCCCTCGATATCAAATATGGAACCAGTTTCGAAAAGTACTAATTGAATCCTTTCATTTAATAACCCACATGACCACATTTTATGAAAAAAAATATTGCACCGTCCATTCACATCTATGGGGAGCCCCCCCCCCTTAAACTTAACACAAAATTGCGCCACTTGCTGCATGTAAAGGGAACAACAGATCACGCTCTTACCAATTTTCGTGACTATCGGTCTAGCCGTTTCCGAATAAATCGGGAGTGACAGACAGACGGACAGACGGACAGACGGACAGACGGACAGACAGACTGACTGACAAACTGACAGACAGACATAGACTCGATTCTAATCTAAGGTTTTGTTAATTTTTTCTGTAAGATTATTTCGGCGGTTCCATTTATATATAGCTTGCAATGTATATGAATTAGATGTACCCTTAATATCGGGTACCATATAGTACGAATATCTTATCTATTAGTAAGCATTAATTTAACGCAAAAGAAGCAATGGTTGAAATTTAAACGAAATTATCCAGTATGATGCGTCATATTAAAATCTATATTAGTGGTCAAAGGATAGTATAGGTCCCAGGGCGAAACGTGGATTAGTACCCACGATGGATTATAAAATTATAAAGCTTGTAAAAAGCTCATCATGAAAGAGCGGGTAGAGAACGGAGCAGTGCAGAATGTGTGGTTCGGCGTTAGAGACATGAGACCATCTCATTTCTGGCTGCACTGTTACCGGTACAATACACGAACAGGCATAATGTTGTATGTAAGGTGATCCATCAAAACCTTGCATACAAGCATGGGTTGATCATCGGAACATGTCCGGTTTGGTTTACCGATATGATCCGTAAGCAGTACTTGATAGTGCTGCTTACAGCATGTATTGGGACCGGCAAGTTCTGACTGATCGCCACACTCTACACAACAAGCCTGACGTACTGTTAGTTGGCAAGACGGCTCGCTCCGCGTATATTATTGATTTTGCTATTCCCCATAATAGCAGCATTGAACGGAAATACGTGGAGAAGAAGGTGAACTATGAGCCACTGGCTCGGGAAGTCAAAGAAATTTGGCGTCTCAAGCGTATGGTTATAAATAATCCCAGCTCCCGTCACGGCTTCCCTTGATGTCCTGCGACTCCCACAGCCTGGTTCAAACCATACAGAAGTACACCATTCTGCATACGTGTTCGATGTTGCCGGGAGTTCTCGCCGGATTCTCCCACTGATCTATCATCGGCCACAACCACCAATGCCCCTTTATCTTTTAACTTGGTAGGATCGTTCGAGCCTAAATGCTTGGCACTTAGTGCTAGTATTAGGTAAAATCCGGCGTCCGCCAAAATTTTGATAACTCGGAAAAAAGTATATATATCTTACCTTCTTAGTATTTTCTCTTTCCCGACAAAATGGGCACGTTGTCTGAAATATAACATATTTATTCAAAATGACAGAGAAGCTATCAAAAACATACATTCCCTTCCAGCATTATCGAGAACATAAACCGATAAAGACGTGCTAAGACGCACACCATTGTTTCCGTAAGTTCTGCAGGGCGTAGATGCATCTGTAAATTCACAAAAGATATACTTTGAAAAAGATAAAATTTAGAACTCTTGAAAGAGGATAAAAATCAACAAATCGCAAATCGAAAACTAGGTGCAGGATGAGAATTTTTTTGTATTCTATCTCTGAAAATATAATACTTCGTTAGCTGATGATTCCTTTTGTACATAGCTAGTAGGCAACATCGGTATTCTATGCTGTCTTGAGATACAGTGCAGTCACACAAAATAAATAACTTTGGCCTAGTAGATTTAGAATATTATGCCCTACATTATTATTTCGATTTCACATATCCCGTGAAGAAAAAATTTACACAACATACAAAGTCGCAGTTGACTGTGCAGCTGTTTGCGAGAAAAGTGCGTGAGGCAGACACACTGATTACAGTCGTGGGCCAATTATTTTAAAATGTGATTTACAATCACGCCAACTATGGATTAGTATGGAGCTTCAGAAATCTCGGTTTTGCACCGAGGTTCACTAATTCAATATCCCTAAAAGTTGTCTGGCTCCTGGCCTGCGCCGTTGATTCATCTCAGGTAGGGTCTGTCACGTTTTTCTCTTTTCTTTTTTTTCTGCCATGGATATAAACTCTCCGGGTTGGCTCCACACCTTACAGATTAAGATACTTCCCAGGAGACGAGAGCCGGGCTCCACCGGAACAAGTCGCAAAGCTGACGGAGTATTGCGAGGAGAGGGCGTTACCACTTCTTCTCGGCTGCGATGCCAACGCCCACCACGTAGTGTGGGGAAGCAGTGACACTAATCGTAGAGGTGAGTACCTTCTCGAATTTATTCTTAGTAATAAGTTAGAAATATACAACGTAGGGAACACTCCAACATTTGTGACCAGCACCAGACAAGAGGTACTAGATATAATTCTAGGAAATACCCTAATGAACGGGATGGTCAGGAATTGGAGGGTGTCGGATGAACCCTCAATGTCTGATCACAGGATAATCAGATTCGACATTGAGGGTAACTCCGAAATAAAAAGAATAATAAGGAATCCCAAGAGAACGGATTGGGAATCCTACACAATGCACCTGAGCAACAACATTGCCCACCTTCAAGGGAGCGGTGACATCAGGAGCGAATTAGAATTAGAAACGGTGGTGGAAGACCTCAACACAATCGTCATTGACGCATATGAGACCAGCTGTCCGGCCAAGACAGTCAAGTCATCAAGGGATGTACCATGGTGGAACAGAAACTTAGCCAGAATGAGAACGGAGGTACGAAAACTCTTTAACCGGGCAAAACGAACCGGGGACTGGCGGAGGTATAAAAATGCACTGACTGCGTATAGCAACGCCATCAGGGAAGCGAAACGGAACAGCTTTAGGGAATTCTGTGAAGGGATTGAACAGATCACAGAAGCAACTAGGCTGTACAAGGCTGTAGCCAAAGACGGGAGAATATCCTCTGTCTGCTTGAAAAAAGAAGACGGGACATTCACCGAGAATGAGGAGGACAGGGTACACCTGCTTCACAGAACTCATTTCCTGGGGTCCTACCCCTCGGCGGCAGGCGACAATAATGTGCCTGACACCCCAACAACGAATAAAGGGGGAAGGAAAGAGAGCTGGAAACTAGCAAAAGAGGTATGCTCAGAAGCTAGGCTAAGATGGGCAGTGGGAACCTTTCAACCAATGAAATCTCCCGGAGCAGATGGCATTTTCCCTGCACTTATCCAGAGAGGCCTAGGAATTATCCTAGAGTCTCTTCTGAGGGTGGTAAGGGGGAGCATAACACTGGGTTACATACCAAGGGCATGGAGACGGGCAAAAGTGGTCTTTATTCCGAAGGCGGGTAAAAAGGATCCTTTTCACCCTAAATCTTTCAGACCAATCTGCCTAACATCGTTCGTACTCAAAACGGTGGAGAAGGTCATAGACAACTATATTAGAACTAACGTTCTAAAGCGTAATCCCTTACATCACTGTCAACACGCTTACCGGGCAGGAAGGTCAACTGAAACTGCTCTGTATCAGCTGACAGAGGTACTACGGGACGCCATTGAAACAAAAGAAATTGCACTGTGCGCGTTTTTGGATATCGAAGGAGCATTCGACAACACATCGCACACAGAGATACAGGATGCCCTGAGCCGCAAAGGAGTGGGAAACACCCTGGCACTCTGGATGGGCAAAATGCTAGAAGGCAGACAAATAGAGGTACAAATAGGTACAAATTCTATTATCATGAACACCACTCAAGGCTGTCCACAGGGCGGAGTACTATCGCCGCTGATGTGGAGTATGGTAGTGGATGAACTCCTGGACGTGTTAACTAATACTGGAATACAAGTCCAGGGCTACGCGGACGATATTGTTCTAATCTGTAGGGGCAAATATGAAGATACCCTATGTGATAGAATCCAAACTGGATTAAGGGTTACTAGTGCCTGGTGCAGGAAGGTGGGACTGCGGATCAACCCAACCAAAACCACCATAGTACCATTCACTAGGAGGCGTAAGCTGGATCACCTGAAAGCCATAACATTACATGATATGGAGGTGAAACGAGAAACAGAGGTCAAATACTTGGGAATCACGCTAGACCAAAAATTACTCTGGAAGACACATGTCGGAAACACTTGTCGGAAAGCCACGAGGGCTCTGATGACTTGCAGATCCATAGCAGGAAAAAAATGGGGTTGTAGCCCGAAGATACTACTTTGGATATATACTGCAATAGTAAGACCAATGATTACCTATGGAGCGGTAATCTGGGCAGAAAGAACCCAACTCAGCACACAAGCCAGGGAATTACATAAGCTCCAAAGGCTGGCTTGCGTGTGTATCAGTGGGGCAATGAGGACATGCCCAACGGCATCCCTGGAGGTCCTTCTGGGATTAACCCCTCTCCATCTGCACATACAGATGCAGGCAAGGAGATCAATATTCAGGATGGCCGGTAGCATGAGTGAGGCGGGGAGCTGCCTAAATCGAAGGAAGATTGATATCCTTTCTAGGCGGTATCCCGAATTACTGATACCGAGGGACAACATGACAACGAGGTTTCACTTCGATAAGAAGTTTGAAACACGTTGGAGTAACAAGACAAACTGGGAAAGCGTGGCTGCGACATACGGCTTAAACCAGCAACTGATTACTTGGTACACTGACGGATCCCTCACAGCAGAGGGAGCGGGTGCCGGTGTCATTGGTCCAAGGAAAATGTACTTTGAGCCAATGGGCAGGTACACTAGCATATTCCATGCGGAAATTTACGCCATAGACAAATGTGCCTCCTTTAATCTGCAAAGGAACTACAGGGGGCAGAACATAGCTATCCTCACCGATAGCCAAGCAGCGATCAAGGCACTTAGGTCCAACCAGGTGAACTCTAAACTGGTATGGGAATGCCTTGAGAGACTGAATACACTCGGCTCGTCCAACAAGGTCTGGATACTTTGGGTTCCAGGCCATGCTGGGCTGGAAGGCAATGAGGCAGCGGATGAACTAGCCAAGAAGGGAGCAGGGATGCTTTTATACGGGCCAGAACCCTTCTGTGGAATCGGAAACGGTTTCATGGCTATGAATCTAAGAAACGAAGAAAAACGGTTGAGGGAACTATATTGGGCGGGCCTACCAGGGATGGAGCAGTCCAGGGTGCTTATTGGGGGATACGAACCCATGCGCACAAAGGATTGCTTAAACCTCACCAAAAAGAACCTCCGAATCATAGTGGGAATTCTCACTGGTCATTGTCGGCTGAACTACCACCTAGGGAAGCTAGGGATATCTACGGACACTGCCTGCAGGTTCTGTGAGGAGGAGGACGAAACCTCTATGCACGTCCTGGGACAATGTCCAGCACTTGTGCAAAGTAGATCGATACATCTGGGAGAACACTTGATTCCGGATGCAAGGCTGAAACTTCTGGAAGTGGGGAACATACTAAAGTTCCTAACGGTTACTGGCCTGCTTGAGATACTATGATCAACGGGTACACTATAACCACTAAAAGGGGCACAATAGTTCTTCAAGGACGCGGTGCGACTTTCCCTTAACAAAATAATAATAATAATACAGATTAAGTGACCTTCACACCGCAACCCATTTAGCCTATTCAATCGTTGCATAGGCTATAGAATCGTCCATCCTTCATCTTCCTTCAAACGCATGTAAGAGCTCACAATTTTTCTTCCAAAGAACCCAAGTCTCCGGGACGGAGGAGAGCTGGATCTGGAAATAATGGTGGAGGATCTCAACAAAGCCGTCATTGGCGTATATGAGGCCAGCTCTCCGGAGATAGTCACGTCATTAAGGGATGTGTCCTGGTGAAGCAGGAACCTGGCCAAAATTAGAACAGAGTTCCGAAAACTCCTCAACCGGGCAATCAGGGACGCAGGCGAATCACATCTGTAAATTCTGTGAACGGATTGAACAAACCATACAACTGAAAATTGAATTTTTGACGACGCATCCCCAGAAACAAGTACAATCACTGTCAGCGGCAGTGACCTACCCAGAACTGAACGATTTGGATATCTTGGGTCAATGCCATCAACCAATGAGGAACTGCCTTATGAAATAGTTTCACGCATTAGCGCAACCTGGATGAAGTGGCGTTCCACAACTGGTGATTACTTTTATCGGGAGTCGTCAGCTCTGTGTTTTTATAGACGGCGTAGTGTGGACATCAGCAACAAAAGTCGTAGAAAATCGCATACAGCTTCAAACTGCATATTGGTTAAGTGCTCCCCGAACATGCTCCGCTTATTAAACAACATCGTCTGAAGCAGCATGCGTGATTGCGAGGAGGATTTCAGTGGATATTTTTGCCGATGAAATAAACCGCTTGTACGAGAAGCACGAAGCGAGCCGTATTTATCAAACTGAGCAAATGAGTTGCGGCTTCGTCCAGGTCATCAGACGCTGCCTCACCTCTGCCCTGGTCGTGTTATTGAATTAATATAAGGGAGCAAACATCAACTTGTAACCACTTCGGTCATGCTTCTCCCAGGGCAGAGGTGAGGCAGTGTCTGATGAGTTGTCTCTTCACTAGACGAAACCGCAAGTCGTATAATTTGCAATTTGGGTGTTTGACCAAGGATGAGGGTTCCGTGGACCACAACCGAGAAAAGCATGTTGTTTTCCAACAGGTCTGGTCCGCCATGGTGGACTTAGGAATCCTTCGATTCTTAAACAAAAATTTTAATTTAAGCAAATGAGATTGCCTGCGGAGCAAAGAGTGGTCGGTGGACATACAGGCTAATTCCGAACATAAGTACGTAGACTACGTGAAATCATGGCGATTTTATACCATTCTTTAGCGGACATGGTTGATACGGTAAGTAGATTCGGTTTGGATGAATCGCTAGTTTGCCTTACATGTGAAGGTGTAGCAGACGATGCACGTTTGCCCAAGATTCGAACGCCTTGATGGTGGAAAACTTGGTTAGCTAGATGGTGGAATCGAATATCGCGTGGTATGCAGTAGTTCCAGTGGTGAAACTGGATGCATCAACGGCTAAAAGGAGCAGAAGTTGAGCGGACGCATAGAAGCGAAACTAATGCAATTTACAACACATAAAGCAGTAGCAGCTTATCTATGAGTAGTTAATAACTGAAGAGCCTCGCGAAGCAATATCAGAATAGTGGTCTCGCGGGGAGAGTGTGATAAATACGGGAAGTTTTAGTTGGCAAGAGTCCGGCATGCGCGTCCTTGATTTTAGATGCGTTTGCATGAAGGACAGACAGACAGACAGCCATTTAATCGGTTTCTAATGAGGTTTCGTTTCACACAAAACTTTAAACAAATCGGAATACCAGAAAAAAACCCAAAAATATGAAAACTAAACCGTCCATATGTACCCCCCCCCGTTCGTATAAGTTCATGATGATGACGTCATACGCGTTTTTGCGCAATAAATTTACCTAAAATGCAAGATTTTGATTTTCTATAACTTTGTCAATAATAATTGGATTGCCTTCAAACTTTTTAGAATTATGTCCTATATTATCGCCTATGCTGCCGCCAAATTTTGTATTGCTGGGATGAACTTAAGAGGGGGTTCCCGGTGAATTTCTAAAACATGATAATATACTATTATTAACTTTATTTGTGCAGATATCCGAACGGGATGTATTTTGAGACCTAGATTTCATATAGATGTGATTTTTTTTCAAATTTTTCGGTTGGATAAGTTCTGAGAACAAGACCTGTTGTCAGATCTCCCATCACGCGCGTCCTTCCGTGCGGATAAGGGAATGCTCGGCGGATGTGTAGGAATATGCACATGTACGCGTTTGGAGGTATGCAGGCATGAGGATGATTATGCGCAGGTCGGGTAGGTAGGAGAAAAATACCCATAGACAAAATGGATATGGGAATGACACCCAGAACAAGAAACCAATATGAAAGAAGAAAAATTTACGGTGCAGGGACTCCGAAACCCAGTATCGGCGGCTTTTGGGAGTGGGCAAGCAGGCTGTCAGCCGTCGATATCCCTCGACTGCAGTGCCTAGGTGGTGGATTACTTGGCCACCGTTGCATGGAATACTACAAGTGGCCTGGAGAAAGACACATTTAAAAGGAGTACATCACTCCCGAGAAGGCCAGTTCAAAAAACACGGAAGGATGCCCGGATGTGGCGACTATACCTGGTCGGGACATGTTGCAGGACTTAGTGTTTTATCCATTAGGGGAAGATCGACGATCCTGCGATCTCTTCAGAAATCAACGTTGATGAATGAAGGAAATCAGGGAAGCTTCCGGAAGGCTAATAAATACGGAAGTGCCCAGTGGAAAAACCAAGCAAAGGAGCAGTGTCAGAATACGGACGAATCATCGTATGCCCTACTCGGGAGAAAAGTAATAGAGTTGTCCGTATTCATAAAGGACAAACACAATGTGCACCAGGACTTCAAACACATGGTCCGAGCCAATTGCGTACTGTGTAATAGTGCGAAGGACGAAAAAAAATACCTCGAAAAAAACCAAGCGCCACCCAGGCAACGCAAGTGACGCCCCCTCAAAATCCAAAGGCGGTAACCTTGAAAAGCGGAGCAGAGAAAGCGCGAACGATTCATTTGGATCCTTGCAGGACGCAAAAACGCAAAAAAGGCTCTCACCAGCAAAGGGGAAGGCAGTTACCAAAATCGTGTAAACTGCGGCGCCGGCTTCAATCGACCCAAAGGAGGCAGAGCTCCAAAAAGGAACCAATGAAGAATGGACCAAGAGAGGCAGAAAAAAAACGACACATAACAAAAGATTACGGCCCGAATTAATTATCATCTCCAAAAAAGGTGATATGACTTATGCCGATATCTTCAGGAAGGTCAAATCCGATCCTGAACTGATGGATCTTGGAAAAAGCCTCAACCAAGCGTTGGTTTAGATGCCTGGAATTTGGCCACATACCGATGAAATGTACAGGTGACCGTAACAAGTCAGAGAAAGTCGAAGGCTGAGCCTGAATGTATGCTTTGCAAGGGGAAGAATTGCGTCGACTGTCGGCACGTTGCAGGCTGATAGAAATCAACCCTAACCACTGCGAAGCTGCATAAGACCTTCTCTCGCACACCATCTATAAGAAGGGAATCGAAGCTTCCATAATCGGCGAACCCTGTCGCAATAATAAAAGCGGTGCAAATCAAGCTTCTAAGAAGTAGAGTTTCCAGAAGTTGGATTCGTCAGGGCAAAAATAACTAGTATCTACATATATAGTTGCTATACTTCACCAAGCTAGGTATGCTTGTCTCGGGTGCAAGAAGTCGAAACCCCAAGATCATAGCAGGTGATTTCAACGCGTGGGCCATGGATTGGGGCAGTCGCACTACGAACACCAGGGGCTGTATCCTGCTTGAGGCTTTGCTTGCCAACACGGGAAACGTTTCCACTTTTCGTGGGACAGGGTCGGGCTGAATAGTGGATCTGACATATGTGAGTACCACATTGACGAGGAGAATGACATGGTTTGTCAGTGAGCATTATACTCACAGCGACCACCAGGAAATTTTCCTCCAGATCGATTATGGGTCATGCGGCGATGTGCGCTCCCGCGGAGCTGGAAACCAGGGCTAGTCTGTAAAAAAGTTTGAAGAGGATGCATTGGTAGAGATGATATTGGGAGGCCACAATCCTGATGGTGCGGCTCCAGAGAAGGTAGAGCAAATGATGGGACGCATAATGAGAGCATGCGATGGTGTTATGCCGAGATGGCGAGTCCACCCAAAAAGGCGGGAAAATTATTGGTAGAATGAAGAGATCGCTGAGTGGCGCGATGCATGTTTTCAAGGTAGAAGTATCTGCAAACGATCTAGAGGAAGATCAGATTTCGACGAGAAACGGCAAGTATAGTAAACCTTCAAGGTAGGCAGCCTATACGGACCAGCAAACAAGAATGCTTCAAGGAGCTCTACGCAGAGGCAGCCCAAAGCCCTTGGGGAACAGCGTACAGGATGCTTATGAAGAAGATGAGAGGGCAAACATATCGTCCATATCGTGATGGCGCTCTTCCGACAGGATAAAGAGGAGCGCAAACAACACAAGCAAGCATTGGAAGTCTACACCATAACTGCGGTAACTGAGGAGGAACTTGAACAAGTTTGCTGGAGAATTGGTGATAACAAAGCTCCCGGTTTGGATGCTGCTCCCAATAGAGCTCTTAAACTCGCTGTTAAGACCCGGCCTGACTTGTTTATCAGCGTATTTGAAACATGCATGGTAGAAGGAATTTTCTCCGACCGGTGGAAGAGGCAAAACTAGTTTTGCTCCCTAAGCCGAATAAGCACCCAGGACATCCATCATCATACGGACTTGCCTCATCGACATGGTGGAAAAGACGGTCGAAAGGGCCATCTACAATAGACTGCTTCCTATCATTGAATATAAGGATGGACTCTCGGAGCGACAATTTGGATTTCCACAAGCCCACTCAATGATCAACGCGTAGACCTTGTTTTGAAGCTGGCTAGAAACGCGATGTCGTCTAATAAATGCTGTGCCTTGGATGAGGGGGAATACTACAGGGCTCAGTGTTGGGTCTTCTCCTGGCTTTTTCCTTTCCAGAGGAGGCCACGATAATCGGTTTCGCAGATGATCTAGCTGTGATTGTCGTCGGGAAACAACCTGAAGACATTGAAGTGTACGCTAACGAAACCATTGGCGCTATAAAAGCGTGGCTGGAGATGGTTAAGCTTGACTTTGCGGAACAAACGACGGAGGCGATCTTGATTACCAACCGTAGGAAAGGGAATACGGTTAATATTCATTTTGGGAGGGGGGTGTTGGAGGGGTGATGGTTGACGCCAAAATCAATTTCAAGGGGCACCTGGACTATGCCTGTAAGAAAGCGGCAAATACCAGCGTATCATTAGCGCGGATGATGCCTAACACTGGAGACCCAAGATACAGTCGCAGATTACTTGTGGCCGGAGTGATTCGCTCCACAGTATTATACGCGGCACCAGTTTGAGAGGAAGTACTGGCGTGTGAAAATAATCGGAGGAGGGTAAATATGACTTACCGCTTAGTGGCGCTAAGGGTGTGCAGCGTCTTCACAACAATATCAGGCGATGCAGCGTGTGTTATTGCTAGAATGATCCCGATAGACATTCTGGCAAGTTGGACACGTTGCCTGTACGAGAAAAGGAAAATTAATCCACCTGAAAAGAATGCAGAATACTGAAAGGCGGCAAGGCAGCAACGATGGGATGACTCGCAAAGGGGTCACTGGACCCACGCTTTGATTCCTCGTATTGAGGATTGGATCCAGCGACGACATGGCGAGATTAACTACCATCTGACGCAATGCCTGTCAGGACATGGTAGTTACAGGAAGTATCTACACCAAGTCAGGCTGGATGCTTCTCCCTTTTGTCTTGAATGTGGTTGCACACCTGAGGACCCGGAGCATGTCCACGATTTTACCCAGAAAGAAGGAGCTAAATAATGCTTTGCGGCGGTTCCGCGGGAAAAGAAAAAGGAGAAAGTGGGGGTGTTTTTAATCAGTGAGAGTCCCACACACTGCTGCAACTCGCGCGACACTGTCTTTGTAAGGTTTCCACCTCCATCCATTAAAAGAAAGACAGATAGACAGAACTGTGAGGAGTGGCCAGATCTCTCATCCGACGCGACCCCAGCAGGCGCATTGGGGCATACCTGTTGATGTGTAAATATGTGTTCATGCACTTCTCTTTTCGGACTGTGCATGGGCTAGTGTTTTCTCATCTCAGGTGCGTGGCCGAAAATGGCTATGGGAAGGATATCCAGAACATAAAACCACCATGGAAGACGAGAGAAACGGGCTCCCGGTTGTCGATATCCCTCGACCTCTGCGTCTCGGTGGTGGACATCTTGGCCACCTTGACATATAATGCTACAAGTGATTTCGATCTGGAGAAGGAGGTGTTCAAGCGAAGTACGAACTTACCGAGAACATCGGTAACAAGACCAACAAAGATGAACTGAAAGCAGATAGTTGGAGGACAAAAATCGTGATAACATCCACCGCATATATTCAAGATGCTCGACAGCAGGAGGTGCTCCAGAAAGAGATCCAGTCAAAAGAAGCTCGTCAACTTTCCACCAATGCCAAAGACGGTAAAGGATAAGGATACAGGGAAGGTCAATAAACGCCAAAATTGAAGGAGTGTATAAAAGGAGTCACCCTGTCGGGGCTTATAAAGAGAAAACTCCAGATCCACCAGCTTGGGGCAAAAATAGTTGAGCTGTCCGAGTTTATCAAGAACAAGCACAAGGTGCACCAAGCCATAAAGAATATAGTGAGGGCTATTAGAGTCCTGTATAATAGATCGCAGATGGAGGAAAAGAGTACTAAGGACACGCCGAACCTTGCAGTGCCAACAGTGTCACAAGCGACCAAAAATGACGCCCAACCGTACTACCATTGAATCACGGCGAAATAAACGAGTACGTGAAAAAGAGGGGGATCCTCTAAATAATCAGCATAGGCCTAAGAGAAAAAAGACGGACGGGGTATTCTAAAAAACAGCACCAATAGTTCAGAAGGAGGAAAACATTCAGCGAAAGTAGGAAAGTCGACCAGCGCTGCGAAGCCTAAGACGAATGAAAACGATGGATGGACTAAAGTTACCAGCAAACCAGCGAAAGAAAAAGCAAAAGTGCGAACTCGCCCAGATGCGATTGTTACCTCTAGTGAGGGCAATCTGTCCTACGCGGAGACATTCAGAAAGGTCAAAGCTGATCCCGACCTAAAAGATCTGAGCGGAAATGTGAACAGAATCCGAAGAACCCAGAAAGGGTGAAAGTGACATTGAGAGGGGAAATTTGCACTGCCCTGAAGGAGCAATTCAAGTTGGCAGAACTAATCGAGGAGTCCGTTGTGGGTTTACGAAAAGCTTATGGCGGTACACAAACGGCGACAATACGAGTACCAGCGCAGAAGTTTTTGGCGACCGTTAAAGTTCAGATGGGATGGGTTGTCTGCCGTTTAAGAGAACAACTTCACTAAAGAGGTGCATTAAATGTCTCATGTTTAGGCACTTCGTGAAGGTATGCACCAACGGAATTGATCGATCCGATCGTTGCAGAAAGTGTGGCGAGAGAGGTCATATCGCCAGGGAGTGCAATAGGGACCCCAACTGCCTGTTGTGCAAAGTGAAAGAGGGACAGGATAACTGGCATATTGCCGGAAGTGGTAAATGTCCGGAATTTAGGAAGGCGCTCACTTCAATAAGAAAATGAGGTTTGTTCAAATAAACCTGAATCATTGCAGGGTCGTTCAGGATTTACGACGCAAGGGGACGAAGTCCAAAGGTGATTGCTGGTGATTTCAATACTTGAGCCCTAGAGTGGGGTAGCAGAGAATCAAATGCCAAGGGGCGCAGTTTATTAGAAGCTTTTGCGCAGATAGACATAATTTTGGCTAACGAAAATGTGAACACTTTTCAGAAAGGGGGGTCAGATTCGGTTGTAGACCTGACCTTTGTCAGCCCTGCATTGACGCGTGATATGTCCTAGTGCGTCAGCGAACGCTACACCCGCAGCGATCACCAGACAATCTTCTTTGAGACATGCGTCGAGTCAGAGGGCAAAGAGCTATCATGCCCGAAACCGAAAAAGGTTTCAGGCTGGTCTGCAAAATCTTTGGATGAGCAGACCTTTGTAGAGGTGTGGTTAGACCTACCTGATAAAACAGGCGCCTCTACGGAAAGAGCCGTCCATCTGGCTCAATGCATCGCCAAAGCATGTGACGCGTTCATGCCTAGGAGGTGCTCATTCCCCAGTAGAAGACCAAACTACTGGTGGAATGTTGAGCTGACCGAGCTTCGCTCAGCCTGCCACCGAACCAGAAAAGCGACTCAGAGGGCGGTAGGTAGAGTCGATCAGGAGCAGAAAGAATGTGCCTATAAGGCAGCTCACAAAACCATCAAGCTCGCCATCCAGGGAAGCCAGAGGAAATGCTCTGCTCAGATGCGGACATAAACCCGTGGGGGAGTGCTTATAGAATCGTGATGGGACGATTCAGAGGCGTTCATCTCCGGAGATCACGTGCGCACCCTCTTGCTGAAAATCATCCAGGGGTTATTCCCCCAGCAAGAGGAGAGTACAGACGCATTCCAACCACCTCTGAATTCTGCCTGTCACCAGAGATGACCTGCTGGAGATCTGCGTTAGAACAGGAGACAGTAAAGCGCCGAGTCTGGACGGAGTACCGAATAAGGCTTTTAAGCTTGTCGTGAAATCCAGGCCGGATATGTTCACTGAGTTATTCGAAGCGTTCATGTCCGAGGGAATATTTGCAGCGCCATGGAAGCGACAGAAGTTGGTACTTCTGCCTAAGTCTGATAAACCTCCAGGTGAATCATCCTCATACCGACCCATATGTCTTTTGGACACTGTGGGGAAAATGTTAGAGCGGGTAATCTACAATAGATTACTCCCGGTTGTTAAGAGCCAAGGTCGCCTTTCAGATCGGCAATACGGGTTCCGTAAAGCGAAATCAACCCTTGATGCCATCAAATTGGTTACTGGCTTGAAGGGTAGTACCAGCAAATATTACATGGTAATGACCCTAGACATCAAGAATACATTCAATTCGGCCAATTGGAATCTAATACGGAAATCCCGAGCGAAGGCTGGTATTCCCGCCTATCTCGTACGTTGTTTCCGCGGGTGTCCCGCAGGGCTCTGTTTTGGTCCCACTACTATAGAAAATCATGTACAACGATGTACTTAATCTTCCCCTTCCGATGGAATCCACAGTGGTCAGTTACGCTGACGACATAGCGCTGATTGTTGTCGCAAAGCATCTCGAAGATGCTGAATTATACTCAAGCGAGGCAATCAGTGCTGTTCAAAGTTGGCTAGAGAGTTCTAGGTTGACACTTCCGGAGGAAAAAACTGAAGTGGTCCTTATCACTAAGCGCCGTGCTGCTCTACGCAGCTCCAATATAAGCTACTAGTCTTCAAAAAAACATACGTTGCAGAAAACAAAGAATAGTGTTTCGACTAACTGAACTCCCGACATGTACTGCTTATGGGAAAATATCAGGAGAAGCAGCGCTCGTATTAGCAGGGATACTATCTATAGACATCCTGGCGTACGGAGACTGGCGTCTCTATGATGAAACGTATGCAATCGGGGAGCCTGGCGTACTTCGACGGTAGCTAGTATGGTGGGAATCTATCGCAGATTTGCAAAAGAGGTAGCATGCGTCAGAAGTTGGTCGGCAGACATGCCGCATTATTCTGGACATTCGAAGATGGATTTGACGTAGCCATGGGAAATTAAAGTACGAGCTAACACAATTATAGTGTGGGTATGGAGGTTATCGTGAATACCTACATCGATTTGGACACGGCGATTCACCATATTGCCCAAGATTCGTTAATAGAACTGAGAAAGTGGTACATATTGTTTGTTTTGGTTTACTGTGCTCCGAAGAAGATTGCAGATAGGCACTTAATGCATGAAAATATTGTGGAGTTCATGCTGGAGTCAACGGAGGTTTGGAAAAAAGTTTAAAAAATTTAAGAAACAACTCAGAAACAGCTGAGGCAGAACTGTTCCGCGGGGAGAGGGAAAGGAAAAAGTGGCGGTTTTACTAAGTAAGGCTATTACATAACTTCATGGTTGGAGCCAACAGTAGGTTTCGAACGACCCTCCACCCTTCAAGAAAAGAGATCTAAGGATGGGCAGACGCACAGACAGTAAACAGATTTCAATAAGGTCCTGTGACTTGTCTCTATCGCATCTAATGGAGAGTACATTGAAGGTGAATCTTTTAACCAAATAATAAAAAACCTTTCACAATAAAAATCCAGCGTCCGCCCCCCCCCCCCCCCTTCGTAATGGGGTAAAAAAATATCCAAGTGTTGTATAGGGTAAAGAATTGGAGAAATTTGAAATGCAAAGCCGAGTGATCCGATTCTGAATCTGATTCACACCCCATTTTCTGCTCTACTGACAAAATTACCTTATGCCCTGCTTTCTGGTTCATTTTAGCTCGGTGAGTTTCCATTGAATGGGGCATTGGTGGCTGTTTCGGCAAAGGATCCTAAAAATACGCAAATAATGAATTTTTTGGCTATATGAACCGTTTTGCGTTACTTGGGATTTATCGCCATACGCCCGGTTTGGAGCACTGTCGGTGTATTCTGTGCACTCGGATTCGCTTCGCAAGTCATCCCATTTTGCAGAATGTTTACCAGCGGGGGCCATGGTTCAAACAAATCAAAACTTTCAAATTTCGGAACGAACTTCCCAAGATAAATTTTAATAAATAAATTAAAAACGAAAGCTAAACACTTAAAAATTTAACATTGGACCCTTAAGTTCCTTTTAACTGAAAACCTCTAATCAAATCAGTGCAATTAAAAATATTTTGTTTTTTTATTTCATCTTCTGACAAACAGCTGTTAATAAGAATATCAACGGAAATTACGCTGACTCTGATCCAAATTTTAACTATATACGGCAAACCTTGTTGTACTAATGTTAGCAGGAAATCTTACTGTACTTAGAGGTATACAAAAGAGTATATAAAGTGGGTCAAATTGGACAAATAGTGCTTTGGACAAGATAATATGCATGAGTTTTTCTTAAAAGTTATATGGAGCTAGCTTAATTCAAGACCGTAATGGTACACTACAGTACACTGTAAGTGGCAATGTGGTGATCCCTCGAGATTAATACCTTGATTTGAGTCAGGTGCTCATTCACAGCTGAGTCAACCGCTATCCGACTTTCTTTTGAGATAATAAAACTTGTTTCAGAGACTTGTTAGCACTGATGAAGGGCATAAGCGGTTTCCGAAATATCGGTATTTTCGAAATAAAATTCTCCACTAGCGAATAGAAAAAAAAAAACAAGTTTTATTATTTCAAAAAAATAATCGCTAGAACACAGCGAAATTATATTCAAACGCTATCCGATATCCAGTCACGATAACATGATTTTAAGCACAACCTTCCGCTACGACAACCCAGCGCTCTAACCACGTGAGTATCCGGACAATATTATGCTCACCCTAAGCAAACTTACAAAGGTTTAATTTTTCAGAACACTCCTCGATTTTCCGGTCATTTTCCCAGCACAGAGACCTACACAAGTGATCACAGATTAAGCCCCTTTTCTCCAAATTTTCAATATTCAGCCAAATAAGAGCATTTAAAATTTATCAGAAGATTCCTCCACTCCCCGGCGATTTTCCCAGCACCCAGACCCCCGCCGATATACCATTTCGCAGTTCTAAATCTCATCTACACAGGTGATAACAAATTAAACCCCTTTTCTCGAAACTCTGAATATTCAGGGCGGTCCTTTATACAAGTGATTACGAATAAGGCTCCTTTTTTCGAAATTCGAAATATTAAGGGAGATGCGAGCGTTTAAAGTTTTTCAGAAGATTCTTCCACTTTCCCAACTTCCCAACCTATACACCATTTTGTAAGTCTAAATCTCGCCTACACAAGTGATCACGAGCTAGGCCCTTTTTCACGAAAATCTCGTTTAAAATTTTTCCACTTTCCGGCAATTTTCCCAGCACTCAGACCCCCTAACCTATATACAATTTTCAAGGTCTAAATCTCCTCTACACAAGTAATCACGAAATTGTCAATATTAAGGGATATGCAAGCGTCTAATTTTTTCAGAAGATTTCTCCACCTTCCGGCCATTCCCCAGGACCCAGAACCCTCACTTTTACACCATTTCGCAGGTCTAAATCTCCTCTAAACAAGTGACCACCAGCACCACACTTCCCAACTTGAACACAATTTCAAAGGTCTAAATCTACTCTACACAAGTGATCACGAATTAATTCCCTTTTCTTGGAATTCTCAATATCAAGGGTGACACGAGCGTTTAAAGTTTTTCAGAACACTCCTCCTCTTTCCGGCCATGTTTCCCGCCCACCCTATGCACCTTTTCGCAGGTCTTAGTTTCCCTTACACAAATGACCACGAATTAAGCCCTTTTTCCCTATATTAGGAGCGTTTAAAGTTTCTGCAGAAGGTCTCTTCACCAGTGATCTAGAGCTCCTCGAAATTCTCAATATTAACGGAGTTATGAGCGCTTAAAGTTTTTCCAAAGATTCCTCCAATTTGCGGCCATTTTCCCACCCTCCAACTTATATACCGTTTGAAAGTTCTAATTCTACTCTTCGCTGGTGATTACGAATTAAGCCCCTTTTCTCGAAATTCTCAATATTAAGGTTAATTCTCAATATTAAGATTAGACCGTTTAAAACTTTTCGCAAGATTCGTTCACTTTGCGGCCATTTTCACAGCACTCAGAACCTCAACCTATACACCTCTATCTGCTCTACACAAGTTATCATGAATTAGGCCCCTTTTCTCGAAATTCTCAATATTATGGGAGATACGAGCGTTTAAAGTTTGTCAGAAGATTCTACACTTTCCGCCTATTTTCGCAGCACCCAGGCCCCCCACCTATACCCCTACCTAAATCTCCTCTACACAAGCTGGGAAAATTACCGGAAACTGGAGGAATCTCCGTTGATAGTGATAATTTTAAGAAAAAACGCTATATAGGTCAAGGAGTCCAGGCACCCGGGAAATAGCCGGAAAATGAAGAAACCTTTTGAAAAACTTTAAACGCTCCTACCTCCCTTAGTGTTGAGAATGTCGAGGAAGGGAACTTAGTTTGTGATTACTAGTATAGAGGATAATTAAACCTACAGAATGGCATATAGTTTGGGGTGTAGGTGCAGGGAAAATGGCCGGAAAGTGGAGGGGTCTTTTGACCAATTTTGAACGCTCATATCTCCGTTATTATTGAGAATTTCAAGAAAAGGAGCTTGATTCATTAGCACAAATTAGAGAAAAGTTTGGGAGGCAGCTTACCTTGGGGAATGCTACGCCTGAAGTCTGCCCCTTTGGCTCTTACCACAGCAGTCATGGTTTTATGAGTTTGTTTGATCAAGACAGCGCACCGCAGCACTAATTGAGCCCCTCTGAGCGGCCACTGATACCTACCTAGCTGCGAACTGTCGCATAGGATGTGCTCCGTAGATTACAATTAGTTGTTGCAGGATGCACATCTTTAAATACTCCTAACATAATCCAGTCAGAATGCCCACAATATCTTCCTACTTCCTACTTTGTATAATAGTATATTCATTTGTTTCTAACAAGAAAACTTCGGCGTGTCTTTATGGGAAGCCCGATTGGATAGCAGCCAGCGCTGTTGACATTCTAATTGCTTGGTGTGGTCCCATTGGAGAAATGTAGCCCTCTTTTGCTAGGGCTTCAAGATGGTCAAAATAAGCTTTCTCGTTTGTATTTTGTTGCTGGATGGTAGACATTCAACTAAATTCTTCTTGTTTCTCAGGTGAGAAACTCTAACAGCAATTATTCAGTAAAAAAACAATTTGGAAATGACATTTTTTAATCCAACATTTCGTTTTTTGGCAGATAATTATGAACAAAGATGGACTTATAGCAAATACAAATTAAAAAACTTAAAGATACTTTACAAAATCTCATTACTGTATCCTCAGTGAGCCAAGTTCCAAGTTCAGTTCTTTTAGCAACTCATTCTCAGCATCGCCAACTTTCGATAAATTTGCAATGAGTTCCTGGTTCTCTGGGCATTTTTCACAAAGGTTTCTAATGGCGAGTATACTCCACTCTTTTATCACTAAAGTTCAGAATGAAAAAAAGTTTCAGTTTTTTTATGTAAAGATAAGCATAAGAACCGAAAATCTCTTATAACAATTTTACTTACAAGGATTGCGGCCATCAGCACTCGTACAATCTAAAATCGCCATTATTATTCCAGTCTCACGCGCATATTCCTGGTTCTTCCGGTTCTTATACGACAAGTTTGCAAGTATTCGAACTAAAGTGGTTTTCAATCGAAATGAAATCTCCGTCTCAAAATCGCTGGAGATTTTCGAATTAGGAGCCACTTGTTCCAGCTTCTTCATTGGAGTGAAAATATTTTGAGAAGACTCGCCAATAGCTTTGAGTTGCTGCAATAACCCACCGACATTTAGAAACAGCGAATGATCATTGCAGTAAATTTCTGAATAGATTTCCATTCCAGACGCTAAGGCAAT
The DNA here is from genome assembly GCF_905115235.1 of Hermetia illucens. Classification (NCBI taxonomy): domain Eukaryota; kingdom Metazoa; phylum Arthropoda; class Insecta; order Diptera; family Stratiomyidae; genus Hermetia; species Hermetia illucens. Next base: position 88,414,247 of record NC_051849.1, on the reverse strand, counting down.
CACATCAAGTAGAGCTAGAACTTCCCGGGGGCGTAGGTGTTCCACATCGGACGCATTATGTGTCCGCAATATACAATCCGATTTCTTTTTGAGCTCCTTCGAAATGTACGTCAAGAGACTGTGATTTACTCGTCTTTCGGGGGTGCTGTTGCGTACGTACTCGGCGATATAATATAAAACCATGATTCGGTCTTGATCGGCGAGAGTGCCATATAAGAACACAACTCGATGATACGATGTTAGGAAGTATTCTAAGAAAATTTCCGAAAATTCGCAAGTATCATTTGGATTTTCCGACAATTTTGTTATAAGGACCTCGAAGATTGTCTTATCGTACGACTGAATGTTTCCAGATTGAAATATGTTAAAAAGTATCATAATTTGTATATTCGTGTAACTCGAGCTATGTCTGGTGGCTTCGATAACTTTATGCCCAAAATGAGACCAAATCATCGATTGTGTTGTTACGTTCTGTACACAGAGGTTCGCCATTGTTTGCCAGCACATTCTCTGCAATGGCGGGAAGGAGGGTAAGTACGAAAAGCGCTTGATGTCATCTTCGAACAGAATGAAGTCGAATATGCGTGTTAGATCGGGGAGTTGTGCGATACCTGGAAAAGTATAAATACATCAGTACCAAGTTTGAATAAAAATTAATGATTTAACATAAAAGTATAACCAACCAAATAAAACCTCGGTTGGTGCATTTTTTAACCTGGATAAATCCGCTAAATAGAATAGACGAAACCCTGTTTGGCGCACATTCCTCATATTTTCCAGCATTTCAGAAATTAACAATTAATGTTAAGTGGTGAAATCGAATATGTAAAAAGCTAAAACTGAGACAAAATATGAACTCTATATCTCTTACTTATTTTGTATTTGGAATGTGCAATGAGAGTTAAAGTGTCTCCGACTCATTGATTGTCAATGCGCAATCGGATGAAAACTATGTCATTACATAAAAGTCGTGGAAGAGGTTTAGTTAAACGTGTAGGACGAGCATGGTAGCACGCAATCCTACACAAATCAGAAAATTGGGAATGGACCTTGACGGAGATTTTCCAATAATGCATGTGTGTGTTGGATATGTGGCTGTGAAAACAGATTTAGTTTGCAACCCTTCCACTTGTCCAGTTTTACGCTTTAAAGTAGATAAGATAAGAAGGGATCTCAATCGGAGATACGCGGTGAAATAGTAAAACAGAAGACTAGAGAAGAGAAAAGATCTCGGTCGAATATCGAGCACGAAACATTTGAATAAAAGACAAATTGACGGACTTTTTTTGTGTTTTTATTTTTGTGCGTTTAAGTACTTTACAATTAACTCCCTTGTTTTCAGTGTAACAATCTAAGGAAACTATACAACTATCGTTTTCAAGCTATAAGGATCACAAATTTAATTTTTCAAACGAACTGAAAACCGACCCCATGGTATATGATGTCAGAAATCACGCCAAGAAACGTCCACAATCTGACAGCTTGCAGTTCCCGCGAATCGGTTGCGCTTTCCCTTCCACACCATCTCCATAGCTTTCACGTTTCAAACTCCGCATCTTTTCCTGTTTTGTCAGAATTCAAGATTCGGAAAATTATAATAAACAAATGAACACTTAAAAGAATTCCCAATAGTTATATCAATAGAGCAGATGAATCTGCTATTTAGACACAAAAGGACATAGGCTTATTTTTTAAGAGGATTTATTCTATTCAAAAAATTTCAATATGCGGTTGAAAACGTCGCAAAACAGACGGCGAAAAAGAACCTCCGTTTATTGACATTGTATAGAAATTACCATCAAAGCCCGGTAATAGCGAGGATTCGTGAGAATCCTGAACGAGAATATGAGCGTCCGTGCAGAGAATGAATCTCAGCGAGAGAAAATAGCGAAATTGATCAAATCGGTCAGCAAAACAAGAGATTCTCTCAAAATCAAGCTTGAGAAACGATACCTTCTACGTGGAACCAGCGAACTGCACAGCGTCCACGGATAACGTTGTTGAGGTTACACATTTCGTCGCTATGTTCGCCATAAATGCTGCTGCGAATCATGAAACGGATTATATCAACTTGACGCGGATTGACGTCCGCGTCGCTCTCTTTGACTTCAGCCTCCGTCGAAACAAGACACGTTTTGGAGATACTTTTGTGCGCAATTATCAGTTTTCAATAAATTGTTGTTCCCATTTAAACTATTTTATTTGTCCTTATTTGCCCTTACGCTACAAACTGGTGACCCCGCTCAAAGAATAGTGAGCAGTGCAGCTAATCAAGCGCACTTATAGCAATAACATAGGGTGGAAAAGTTGTCGATGCTGGTAAATAACCAAAATGGCTTCACCAGAAGATGGTGGACAACCAATCAGGGCCATCTAAATATTTCCCAGGAGCTCAATACGCGCCGGCTCCTACAAACACCTTCTACAAAGATTGGATTTGCCGATTTGGAACGCCCTTGCAGATCACCACGTACCAAGGTAAAAAAATTTTAAACGAACCTGTTCAATTCGCTTAATGAATTGTCGAATTCAAATCGCCTCCGCCCTACATCGTATCACCCGCTCGCTATCAAGTGTCATCAACACGCGCAAAGGACTCAAGCCTTGCCAACAATTATCTCGGCACAGAAGTCGCTTGTCGCGAGGATCCGCCTACCTCATCCACGAGAAACCGCTGCCATTGCCCGCAGAGTTTTTGGGCAAGTCAAAGCATTCTGAGGATCCATCCTCATTCATTTGGCAACTCCACTCTCATTTCGCTCAACTAAGGTCACCTAAACTCCACGACATTCATTTTCAAGGAGCTAATAACGGTCACTCTGCATGTGCGGCAGGGTTCGGTGAGAAACTGTTTTCAAATGCCTTACGAATTCCCTTAATACTCAACGACCAGCTGGACAGACAGCCAATAATCACCAGCCACTGCCGCAACAAGCGATCCATTACCATCAGCGAAATCTGCAGTCCGGCGATCAAATTCAACCACAGTAGCAGCAACAAGCAACACCTCGAACATCGAGCAGGAAAGTGGGCTTTGTGAGGCGGGTTTCAAGTAAAACCCATTTAACATTCATTTTCAGAATAGAGTACTATGGAGGCCATATATTTCACAGCTATGTTCGCCATTGACGTTGCTGTCAATCGTGAAACGGAATATGTCAACTTGGCGTGAATTGTAAACTTTAAAAGTGAAGTTCTGTCAACCTCTAAAGAAAAGGATCTCAAAACGTTATTTAATATTAAAAAGGCCGATAGGCGGAGTACCACACTAAAATATTCTCTCTTATCAGAGAGAAAGGATTAGACACTTCAACAAACAGCCCACCAACGATGGGACAGGAAGAACGCAGTCTCTTATTATCAAAGGGAGACGAACCCTAAGGATTTCCTTCCGAATCTCAACATGTAGCGCCTCACATAGACTTACGTTCGGTAGCTTCTCTGACGATTAAGGATCCACAAGAAGAATAGTTCGCCCACAATAAAGACCCAATCGCGACATTGCACCAACTTCAGCGGGTGTTCGGCATATAACAACACGCTTATCTGCAGGGAAGCTCGAAAAATGAAAAAAAAAACCAAGTGACATGAGCCAAGCAAAATTGGGCCAAACCAGATAATTTTTACGCCCAAACCGTTACATGCACCTCTGCGTCTTTGATCTCAGATGCCCAACGTTCCAATGGCTAAGTGTTGGTTAGCTCTCTGAAAGCAGACTTCAACTGCGCTGCCCTTTTAGTTAGGAAAGACTATGATTTGGAAGACGTCATCATTGAGAACCTGCTCATTTGTTCTACTGCTGCGGCAGTATCTAAAACCATCGATAATAGGCAGATTTTGCTAGTTTTTGTCTGGCAAATGTAGGACCTAACTGAGCAATTGGATCAGGACTCGAAAGTCTTGGGGAATCTCTAATTAGCATTCTTATACCGCAGTCATACAGAAGCCGATGCAGACTTCAGCTCAAAGCAAAACCTCCTGAAGCGATACGACTGTTCATCAAAATGAGGAGACCCTGCTTAAATTGATCCACGACCCTTACATGCCAACCTATCTTAAGATGGTCTAGCCCGATTTACCAACAAAACCCGCAAATCAACCCATCATTGACAACTTCCACGGGGTTTCAGCGAAATTCCGAGGCGTAGCTTCCTCAGCTCGGCAAGTAGAACCGAACGCGTCGCTCACGCTTTCCCCCGGGAGTATTCGTCTCCCGGAAGAAAGGCTTCAGACGGGCTATCGAAACCTTCTTGGGCGCGCCTCCTTCGTCGAGGATAAAGTGGTATAGACCTCGCTCAAGGACTTTGCAAGGTTCGTCGTATGGTGGCCGCAACGGCCTCCGGGAGACTTCGGTTCTTACCAAGACGTACGTGCATAACTCGAGAACCCTGGCGACGTTTTTCGTATGGTTGACGGGTGGCGGTGATTTGCTCCGGCTCACGGTTGAATTTAGGCTTGATCGCACGTCGAGCACTGAGGTTCTACCCGTGTACAACTTCCGCAGGGCTGGTAGCGAACTCCTTGCGACTGGCTGTCCGTAGGCCTAATAGGACGAAAGGCAGGATTTGCGACCAGGAAGGATTTCCTTGCACCATTACAGCGGACTTTAGCGTCCTATACCACATTTCAAACATCCCACTGGACTGAGGGTGGTAAGCAGTTTTCCGCTGGCGTTTAAAGCCCAAGGAATTGCTTAACTCCGAGAAAATAATGGATTCAAGCTGCATTCCCTGGTCGGTAATGATGATTGTCGGCACACCAAAATGTGGAATCCAATCTCGACAGAGGGCCACGGCACATAATAGTGCCGTGTCTTTTAAGGGAATCGACTCAGGCCACCGCGTAAACCTGTCGATGAGTGTAAGGCAATACTTGTATCTTTGCAATGGGCAAATGATGTCGAGATGGATAGTATGGAAGCACTTGGTGGACCTGGGGAACACACCTCTCTCACCTACCGACGAGTTTAGTTTTTATGGTTTTGTGTAAAAGAAACTCTTATTAAAATCGATTTACTGTCTGTCTGTCTGTCACACACCCTTTTCTCCAAAACGGCTAAACCAATCCGAGCGCAATTTGGTGAGCAGATGGGGACTATGAAATCTCATGCATATAGCGAGTGACATAAATTTAGGTGGAGTTTAAAGGGGGCTCCCCATACATGCAAAGGGGCGATTCAACATTTTTTTGACATTAGTTTTGTCGAGAATTTCAAAGTGCGTGAGTAAGGAGTCAAAATGTGTGCACTTAAAATGAGACGGGACTCATTTTAAGAAACTACCCAACCCAAAAATCCGAAGACAACAGGAAAGGGCGCTTAGATGAAATCTAGGCCTCAAAGTATGTCACATTACGATATCTGGTCAAATAAACTTATCAACTTTTAGAAATTGACTGAAAAACTCCCCTTCTTCCTAGGAGTACTAAATTTTGCACCGGCATAGGGTGCAGTATCGTTCAGTTTTCTATTGGCTGATAGCATTGACCCGAGGTATTTGATACACTCAGTTTTGGGCAGATTACTTAAGCTGAGTTCGCGGCACCACGCCTCGGGACACTTGCGCCATGAAGATGGTACGCGCACGGCCATGGCGGCCACGGGTTGTGCGAGCCCTGTTGCCCATTTTTGTTCAGTGGACATCGCTACAATGAAGTGTAGTGGAGCACGCACCCAAAGGAGAGTGGAATCGACCCCAAAAGAACCAAAGCGGAAACTGCAAAAGCGGAGTACCGGAGCAGAACAAAACCTTGAAAAAATTCCCGCTGGCTCTTGCAGCAATTGTACTTTTATTGATTGATATACAAGGAAGGAGAAATACATATGCATATATGCGAATATAATACAGTTAGGCACTTATCGTAATGTAAATTTTGATACTTGATACTTCCGCCGTGACAATGTCTAGCTTGAACGATAATTCCGGGCTGATCGTTGGCACCCTAAAGGTGCAGCGGATTTGATTGCTGTTGCGCGATTCCCTGTTGTGCTTGTTGTTGCTGAACCTATTGCAGTTGCTGCTGCTGAAGGTGCCATTGTTGTTGATGAAACTATCCTTGTTGTTGATGAAACTATCCTTGTTGTTGATGAAACTACCCTTGTTGTTGTAACTGCTGTTGCTTCAACTCCTGTTGTTGCAGTTGCAGTTCCTGTTGCGGTAAGGTTGTTGATCAAAGCTAGGAGAAGGCGCATATTGAATTGATTGTCTTTGAAGAACTAACTGGGCCTCCTGGGGATTTCGCGGTTGTACTTGAAGGGTCGATTGTAGTGTAGGTTGCTGAAAGCCACCAAAACTAACTCCACCTGAGTTGGAAGGTGTTAACGACGCACGTGGATTACATTTAACCTCACTGTCACACAGTACATTGGTTTACTTTCGTTGTACGGGGTCGGTACTGTGGAAGATCACTGTTTGTATTTTTTCATTTTCACAAAGAATAGGTAACCCATTTACAGTTATCCTAGAAAAATGAAAGTATATGCGGAACCATTTGAGCGGCAGCTCAAAGCATCTCCTCCCCGAAACAACCCAGCTTTTGCTTCGATTGTAGAATCAACGCTTTAAGATTTAATTTCCTTAAATTTCCTCACCACCATCTTCATCCAACTAAACGAATCGAGAAAATCTCCGCGTTTATAAAAACTGGCAAGTCTCACCAAAAATCTACAAAGCATATCCAAAAAGTAAGTGTACTCAATTATGTAGACTGTACTTAAAAAAAATGCAAGGTTACAGCTATACATGGGTATGTAAGTTATTTTCCAACATAGCCGTCATCCACTTCGATGCAGACCTGCATTTGGTGTCTCCTCGAAAATGTCTCCCGCTAACTTCTTTTCAACTTCCCCTTCACATATTCGTTCGTTGGGAATCTTGTTCTACCCATGCGTAACCTCCGTACATTGAGCAAATTATACCCTGAAGGCGTATGGTCGAGAGAATGCGGGAGAACGTTCCATCAAAACGAGCCCAGGAGTTGTTCATGGCGCTCGGCACGTGAAACATAACATTGACATGGAGCAGGCAAACTCCCTTTGTCATCATACCACTCCTTTTATCCTGTGCCGTCCTTTTCATTCTTTTAGGGTTTCACAATATTTTGCCGCGTTGGTGAGCCAGATGTTCTATCAAAATTATAAGCTTATGGTCCAAACAAGAATGCTATGATTGTTTTGACTGAAATTGTGATTTTGAATGTTTGTAGGGAATAGTGAAAAGGGCGAGACTTGTCTTTTGGTTTCAGGCGTATAGCGAACAACTCAAATTTTATCACGAACACCAACGAAGTGAAGAAAATCGTCCCCTTCAAAACCTTTTCAGACACGTTTATGTATGGTAGGATTTATATAACCATGAATTGAATCGAAGTTGGCTTTGCTCTAGCCCTGCCCAGGATAGCGTCAGTCCTCCAGTGTATTTAGGGTTCCCTCATTACGCTTGAAACGGCAGAGGGTGAACATTTCGGTTGGGTTGGGAGGAACACCATGTCATCTGCGCTCCACAAAGATGAAAGAAGAACGGGGGCCACTCGCCGCGTAGGTCCCAGAATCAACTCAGGGCTACACTCCCTGCCCCCTCTCCTTTTTTTTGTAATTTTAGTCCCCTCCCTTATCAGGCCGTTTGGCAGTTTAGCTCCTTTGATGATTAAATTTTCGCTGGTATCAACCCGCCTCGAGACTTCACATCTCTATTAGAGTAGTTTACCCCTGGTGGGTTTAGTTGTTGAGTTGAGTCTAGGCACGTGAATAAAATCTGTGTACTGGCAGAAAGATAATGTTTGCGAACCAAGAACCCCGGCCGGCCCTAATCTCGCCGCAATTTCTACGTCTTCATGCAGCCTAATATGTAAGCTATACAATACTAGCTATACAATACGGTAACAAAACAACAAAATGTCTCGTGAATTTAAAAAGTAAATAAACGTTTTTTACAAAATGGCCCAATTTTTAAGTGTTAGGAATAGTATTAAAAACGTTAAACATTATTTAAATATTCCAAGAAACATGGATTCTTTCCTCAATTATCAAAATCCATCCAAACCATTTTAAAATATCAGGTAGACAGAGACAGAGCGCTGACAACAAAACGTGTACTTTGTAAGAGGGTCAATTTTCAACTTCCCCTACACGTATATGTTAAAAGCCTAAGGAATATGGATGATGTATATTTGTTACTGAGATTGTCCTTTACCTCTCCAATTTTTATTGCATTTCCACGGCCACTTTTGAAATTTGACTTTTGGCCGGCTAAATCCTACAAATCCACCTATATACGACGTGATTTATCTAACTTGCTGACTAGATCGGGCTCCCATAATGGACAGCACAGCGTCGGAGTCTAGGACGTCTAGGCGCCACGATGACCAGGACCATGGCTCAGCGTACTGCAGCTGTTTCGTCACAATCTGTGGCGACCACTTCAGCAGGTTCGTGTGGACAGCGAATGAAACGGACTGAGGAAATGAAACTTTTTATAATCAGCTCTTACTGCGAAATAACGCCCGGGGCAGGTACAACATCTCACCGCCCTTTGTGGCACCAAAGATTCATCGAGCGTTTCCTGCAATACGCCTACGTGACTGTGCAGCGGGCCACAGACCAGTACCGCTTCATTATTAGCAGCGGCACAATCCCGATGTCATCAAGGAACGTGTTCGACTCGAGGTCATTGCGGACCAAGACTCCATGGGGCAGAGGTGGCGGCATCAATGACACCAAGCCGCACTGCGGACAACAGTTGCAGTACTCGCCGAAGCACAATCCACCGCCGAAGAATTCCAAAAACCGTTACAAAATTCTCGGAAATAAATCCTTTGCATAGACCAGGTATTCGCCGACTCTATGCACCTCCAGCAAATGTCAAACCAATGATGAGATTATATCTGAAGTGTGTGCTGAAATGTTGCTGTCGCAACTACAATCACTTTTCTTCGCTTTTGCATTATTGGTTTGTCGGCAGGACTCACTAAGGCAAGACACTGCTAGGCTTCAAATCAGCTCTGGCAATGCAAGCAGACGAATGAAGAATAAAGTGCAGAGGGTTTACCAGAACTATGCCATCTCCAATGAATCACCTGTAGTTGAAATTCTGGAAACAAAAATGCAGACGTAAGGAACCAGCGGAGTTTTTTTTCAGATCACTCAACGAATCCCAACAGAGCGTGCAGACAGTATAGTTTTTAGTAACGGAAGCAAAAGATGGTATGGTGGTTGTATTTGCGAGTAACCCGCCCAGCATGCTGAGTGGATTACCGCTGAAGGCGCCACCCATGCCACTATGGCGAGCATGAATTTTGCGGATGTGATCCAAGAGGAGGTTCGAGAGCCATAAACAGCAGAAGAACTGGAGGGGTCCTGATCTGGATCGAGTGCAGAATTTCTGGTATAAAAAGTTCACCAATAAATAGGGTTGGGAAAAAAAAAGTCGCATTTTTTATCGAAATTTGACGCTTTTTTTAACATACTTAGAATTATCCGATTTAATTCAGATATGCACCGTTTTGTTCGCAAACTTGTTGCCATTTGGAAGGCAACTTCATTATCCCCCCTTATAAACCCCCCCCCCCCTTCCATATTTGCAAAAAACTCAGACAGCCAGTTTTCGCAAGCCTCTTTTGAGGCCAACTTAGTAGCATCAAGAGCGTTTTGCATGGACCGGAAGAGATGGTAGTCACTTGGTGCCAGGTCCGGACTATACGGTGGGTGCGATAGAACATCCCATCTGAGCTTCCGCAGCTTCTGGCGGGTCATCAAAGATGTGTGAGGCCGAGCGTTGTCCCGGTGGTACACAACACCATTCCTATTGACCAATTCTGGCCACTTCTGGTCAATCGCCTGCTTCAAATGGTCGAGTTGCTCACAGTAGACTGAATTGAGGGTCTGGCCATAGTTGAACAGCTCATAGTAGATGATTCCCGTCCAATCCCATCAAACACACAACAAAACCTTCCTGGCCGCCAATCCGGGCTTGGCAATGGTTTGGGCCGGCTCGCCGTGCTTCGACCACGATCTTTTTCGCTTGTCGTACGTGGTCCACTTTTCATCATCAGTCACCATCCGATTCAAAAATGGGTCGAATTCGTTCCGTTTCAGCAGTGCATCGCAGGCGTTGATTCGGGCCAAGAGCTTTTTTTGGAATCCAATCTTCTGCAAATGGTTCCAAACGGTTTTATGATCTATACCCAGTTCCTGGCCAACTTGCAGCACAGATTGTCGTCTTCAAATCGCCGTATAGTATGGTCCGATGCGATAAGTACAACCCAAGATATGTTGAAGTGTCGCTATCTATTGACAAAATACGACATTTATTTTTCCCCAACCCAATATATGGTCAGTTGGCACATAGCATGGACCAGGTTATTAGTCCGCCTGAGGAATTTCCACCTTCCTCACTGCGGGAATGACTTACCTCGTCCCCAATAAGGACACGATGCAGGACGCCACAGCTACAAAACCGATTAATTGCTCACCAACCATTAATGTCGATTATTAGTGGAAGGGTCAATGCGTACCTCAAGACCAACAACATTCTGTCCGAGGAGCAGAAGGGCTGCCGAGTTGGGTCAAGGGGTTGAAAAGAGCAACTCACTATCAACTCGGTAGTTGTAGGACAAGCAACTAGAGGCCAAATAAACCTCTTTAGTTGCTAATCGATGCCCTACATCTGTATCACATTGATCAGAAACTAATGAAACTTTGTACCGACAGTCATGAAAGGGTGGCTTACCACCTGCAGTGCATTCATCTGAGCGTACCAATACCTCAGAGCCAGAGGCATCTTTCAGGGAGATTCAATGAGTCCTCTTTGATTATACATGGCACTGAACCCCCTTTCCCTTAGAATTCTGGAAGGAACCCATGCTTGAGTTGTTGATCTGCAAGATGCCCTCCTGTCTGAATTCCTGTGACGTGTAAAGCTGATGCTGAAATCACATCTCTCGGGGAAGAATAGAATAAGCGCCCTAAATGTATTCGCTAGTCATTTACTTGCCTATGCATTGAGAATATTGTGGCACAACATCATCGCCAAGTCGCAAAGAGCAGATCGAGTTAAACCAAAGGCAGATTGACATATGGAAATCGAAAGCAATGCACGGTAAACACGGGAATTGTCTCTGACAGCTATTTATTGATTTGCATTTGTCGAGCAAATGCAGTACACAGCCAGCTCTTGCAGAGACGGAGGGATTTATACGTGGCATTTACGACGGCGGGAAGGCTTATGAAAAGCTCATAATTACAGAAAGGACAACGACCAGTGCAGATATATAGATCGACGTTGAAGACATTGGACCATCTCATTTCTAGCTGTACTTTTATAGCGTCGATGCAATACACGAATAGATATATTGTTGTATGTAAGGTGATTCACCAAAACTTTGCATAATTACAACGTTACAGGTTCTAACTGATCGTTATACTCCACACAACAAGCCTGACGTGCTGTTAGTGGACAAGGCGCTCCCATAATGGCAATATTGAAGGGAAATACGTTGAGAAGAAGATGAATTATGAGCTGTAGCAGTGCTAATTACTTCCAGACACTAGCCAGGAAATAAAACTTTAAATTACCTTTCTATCGTTCTCCCTAAAGTAGCTAATTGCTAGAGGGTTGAGTAAAGCAGTTGCTCGGTAGAAGAGAGTCTACTCCCAGCTCCCACATTGTGAACACCGCAATGAGAGGCAGGTCAGATGTTTCATTTAAATAAACACCTTAAATTTATAGAAAAGGCTTTCTTTGAACCTCTGTTACCCATCATCAACCTAAACTGGTAATCCTCCGCCCCTCCCCCCATCGAGAAATCAAAGAAATTTCCCGCCTCGAGGAAGTGGTTGTAGTTCCCATAATGTCGTCAGCTACAGGTATCCCTCACGGCTCTCTTGATGTCCTGGAACTCTCACACAGTTTGGGTCAAACCACGCAGAAATACGCTGCTCTCAATTACTTACCAACGGCCAACATCACCAGAACCCTGTTACCATTAAAGTCGGCAGGAATCCTCCGACCCTAAATACTTGGCATCCAGTGCTAGTATTAAGTAAAAACCGGCAGCTGCCCAGATTGTGACAATTCGGAATTCGCCCGTGATTATTACCATGATTTGAGTCAGGAGCTCATTCAGAACTGGGTCGACTGGATCTGACATCCAATCACGATACGAAATACGAGTACGAAATTTGAATCGCCACCTTCCGCTGCGACAAGTCCTCTGCTGCTTCTTTCACTGATTTTTATGCCAGGTCCCCGAGAAAACTCCCCACCCCTTTCTCTCTTCAAGCCCGCTACGTCCTTCTTAAACCGCGACCCCAGACGGTTCCTTCTCGCTGCCTGACATGTGCATTTGAAAAAGCAATAGCTATTCGATAGATTTTCCACGTTAGTTGTGGGACCTAGAACCAACTAGACCCTTCCTGGAGGCAAGAAGCAGCTCAATAACCGATGACGTTTTTCCACATCTGACATCTGTGTATTCTCTAGTCGTCACGAAACTAGGGAAGCAAGCTTGGTCTGAAAATTAATTCCATCATTGTTCCACTACCTGCAAGATCGACAGGACGTTAAGGACGTTGATCAATTTGTACATTTGTGTGATCTCAAGGACAGGAAAAGGAATGTGTCCGGCTCTTCTTAAAAAGAAACATTCACACGTTAATTTTCCTTTCATTTTATAGTTCAGAAACTGAGGAGAAAGGAAATATAACAGAAGCTCGAGTTCCTGTACCGCTATTTCAACAAATGAGGAAAAGATTTTCTTGGCGCATTCAAACTGAAGCATCGATTTCGCTTTTGCCTCCTTGCCAAAAGGTATAAGAAATCAGAATAAACTATTTAAAAGCGGATGGGATAGACTTTGTGGCGAGTCAGGACTATTTTAGCAGCAACTTTTGCAACCAATTTCAGATAAACACGAAGAAAGTCATTTAGGAGTAAAGGCGTTTTTAGAACAATCGCGCGATGAAAGCTTCGATGATCTGAATTCTCCGTATTCGCATGACTCTACGCACTAATCGCATCAATGTCCTTACGCGCAAAATAATCTAGCGACTCGCACTGTACACGAATTGAAATTACAAGAAAGGATCCTTACCATCTTGCACTGCAGTGCCGTGAGCGCAAGAGTTGCGCATCGCCTTCAAGTGGTTTGTAGCTTCCTCCAGGACACTGTTAACTGCATCCTCATTGTCCAGCACATTCTGGAGCCTCTGTAAGCTGTCAGCACAGCCGCGATAAGCTTCTAAAGCAGATTCCATTTCAAATTCACAAAAACGCAAACTGGCATAAAGTCATCTGTTAGACACATGTCAAAACATTAGGAATGACAGCACGGAACACATTCGAGGTCATGTCCGCGTTAAGCGTTTTGTTTATACGTCTGCTGGCAGTGCTTCCATAGCAAGCGTTTTCGCCAACGGAAATGCGATTTTGGGGTTTCCTGGAGATATAGATTGCAAGTTTTAAGAATTTTTGGAGATTCTGATGATTCTACTCTTGTTCATGACTTAATAATTGAAGGAAAGTCAAGCGAATCAGTTAAACTCTAACAAAAGGTAAAATTTATTATTTTCACTATTGCTATTCTAGGTTTCTAAGGGCTAAGAGTATTTATAATATAGAAAATTAGCCGTAGAATGAGAAAAGAATGGGCTGATTTAATATTAATTAAGTAATTGTCATTTTTAATTATTTAAATATATGAATGTTGTGGATTTTCTTCCGCGGTATAGTAAAAAATGCTAATTGAACAAGCTAAATTTAGCTTAAGTGGCAAAATGTATGGGAAATGGGATGTGTGGGTTTACGGTGAGAGAGAAGCTGTAGCCTCTGAGCACTCAGACCGCACGCATTCATTTATGTATCACATCCGTTAGCGGATTCCTTTCTGAACATATGTCCAACTAGTGAATTACGGCCTGTTAGAATGCCTCCAATACTCCTGCACGTCCTCCCGCTCTTTAACAGAATACATTTTATGAGGTGCGTGTTAGGTTTGATGTGTCTAGCAACTACCGGACATTACGGGAAGCTTGTTCCCAGTCAAGGAAGGCATGGCCTTAACCAATTCTACTGATACTCCTATTGCTGGTTCCGGTTCCGGCAGGTGGAAGATTGAACCCGCTTTCGACTACTCAACGCCATTAGTGCAGTCTGGTTATGGCTACAAATTGCGTTGCGCCAGCCCTTCAACCGCTCGTCAATCGCCCAGTTTGCGCCCTTATAATCGCATATACTTTAGCTTGAAAAGCCGTTACATATTGTCCCAAAGGAAAAGCCCACTTCTCATTATTTGAAAGGTAGACTCCTGCTCCATAACCCGGTTTTGTTTTTGAGCCATCGGTGTAGAAGACCATGCACTCCTCCAGAACTTCCCAGTTCTTTCTACGTTTCAAGGTAACTCCATATCTTCTACCAAACTGATGTATGAGGACCCGAGAATCTGAAGGCATTGTAACAACTGGATTCAGTTCTGCCAGTAACTCTTCCAATGCTCTGCGTCCCCCACGTCCGGTGATCTAATGACTATTCTAATCCAAAGAACTTCAGATAGGTCAGCTTAATATAATTGTTGCTGAAAGGTTTGGAGAGGCTGATTGAGCGTCACATCAGTAGCAACGAAAGGCTACCTCCCAAGGAGGTGGGCTATTGCCGCTTCTGTGGAGTTTGCTGATTGACTCACTACAATGCGAACAGCAAAATTTGCCAACACACGTTTAAGCTTATGCTGGTGACTGTGTTACTATTGATCCTGATCTCGGAGCGGTGTGTAGAAATATAGAATGTGCCGTTAATTTGATTGACAGTTGGTGCCACTGGCATGGGCTTTCAGTTAATACAAATAAAACCACAATAATATTATTTACAAAAAGGAGAAAACAGGATGGGCTTTGCCTCCCAGAGATGAGGGGTACAACCCTTCAACTCTCCGAGGAAGTGAAATATCCGGGAGTTATTGTTGATAAAAAGCTTCTTTAGATCAAACATGTAGAGGTAAAGTTGAAACGAGTTCTCCCAGCCTATGAGCTGTGCAGACGGACCTTCGCTTCGACAAGGTAACTCAGGTCTCATGCAGCAATGTGGATATACGTTGCTATCAGTAGACCGACGTTCGCGTATGCATTCGTAGTTAGTATGGTGGGCTAAGATAAGACAAAAAAGGTTTCACAGTAAACTAGCCACACTGGAAAGAACTGTGTGTCTGGGTATTACCGATGCTTCGATATGAAGACTACCTTAAGAAGTAGGCATGTAGCCCAAAGCAAGAAAGAAAAATATTGCTTTCTTTAGTATTGCTGGATTTGGTTGATTTCCTGAATTTTTGCAGTTCTCAGTTCCACCAAGGAACCGTTTTACCGCTTTGGTGTCGGAAAATGGAACAAGCCTTTTCATATCACTCTAAAAGTGGGCAATTCAGTGTTTCCAATTCATCTTCAAGGGCTTAAGGATTCCTTAGTCGCTGCTCATTATTGCCAAGAAGTTCATTAACCAGCTGAAGTGATGAAATCAAATAGCTTCTCTTCTGTGGGATTACATTTACTTCTGGCCCAACACAACATATTTGTTGTCGCAACATACTAAGAGTTCGAGACCACTTGATTCTGCATACGCTACCAGATCCCTTAGCTGTTGGGTCAGTGGAGAAAACAGGCAATCGTAGGATAATTAGGCAGAGAAAACTATGATATTTTCCTCTCATCATTAATCTGGTATTGTACGATGGCGATAACTAGGTCATGCGAGCAGAACTGTCTCAGCATGGTTGCCTTTAATTGTCTGGACGTCAGGACACAAGCTGTCATCATAAAAGATCCTAACTCCCTTTACTATCCAATACCATAGATTCTATTAAATAGAACCCATGGCTCTTGCACCAGAAAAATTTAGGGGCAGTCCTGCAGCTTTGACAGCACCGCTGCCAGCAGACAAAAGGAAGCTTTGGCATGCTGCAGGTTTATTTGACCAATCTTTATATTGTTCAACATAAACTTAGTCGAATGTGTAATGGAAAACAATTAGAAGCATATGCCACAGACCGTGTTTGATTTTTCTGATTATAGCCGCAATTGAGGTTACAACAGTCCCATGAAAGGTTTCATCTCATCAGGCAGAGCATTCGTCAGTTTCGTTCACGTCTCTGATTTCCCTTTCTCCCTCCGCAGCTAGATTCCAACAGCGGTCAAAAATGAGGCTGCAGCTTGTGCATACGTGCTCCTCATTCCCACCTTCGCGTCCGACTTTCTATGAGAGGGACCAGCTTTGTTGAGGTTTCTCTCGCTGACTTGATCACCACCCGGCACATTTCTCTGGACATTACCGCCCCTAGTGGTGCAGTCAGGTCCATGTCCTCATTCCCAGGGTGCTTCGTCACCGTCGGCAGGTTCCATAATCATGTTTTTGGCCACCCTTAGTAAACTACTACAGGCTCCCCCACCACAACGAGGTGGTGTCCGAGGGGAAGGGGAAATGGAATAATGCTATTAGAATGAATGTGATGACTTGCAAATTTAGTGTAGCTAGCAAAATACTATAAGTGAATATGGGAATATAGTAACTTGTATATATGCTCCACAAAAAAATCTGAATAACATATATGTTTTCCGTTTCACGGATAAAACATTGAATCACGAATAAATTCTTTTGTCATCCACACACTCTACATGGCCTGCCCGCTGCAGCTTTCGAATCTTAATGCCGATTGCAGCTCCTGATCCGTCGTATATCGTAGCTCATTCACCATCCGCCGTCATTCACCATGCTAGCATCTTTCGGATTATATGCCCCCGAGGAGGTGCCGAATAATGTTGGGGCCAACCCATCGCCTTGCTTTAATATCTGAAGTCACTGAAGTTCTAGACTCACTTCTTTAAAAAATAGAGCAAATGATACTAATCTTCCGGCATAGTTTCCTCGAAGCAAAGAATATTTAGGATTTTATGAAGCTTTCCCAATAATAATCATTGGTACAGAAACCTAATTGGAACTGGGCCTTGATGCGTATTAGAACGCTTCATTCAAGATATTAACGGGACACTAGGGGCCCGGTTAGCTGTTCATTCTTTGTTCTTTGGCGCGGATGTTGCCACCATATACTTCGACTTGCCTTCATTAATGTGTAGCCCGAGATCTCGCGCCGCCTGCTCGATCTGGATGAAGGTAGACTGTACATCTGAGGTTGTTCTTCCCATAATGTCAATATCACCAGTGTAGCTGCGGGAATTTCAAGAAGATGGTGCCTCTCGCATCCACATCTGCATTGCGAATCACTTCCTCCAGGACTAGAGTAAAGAGGACGCATGATAGGGCATCCCCTTGTCTTAGACAGTTATTAATGTTGAATACTCTCAAGAGTGATCCTGCTGCTTTTATCTGGCCTCGCACATTAGTCAGCGTCAGTCAAGTCAGTCTTATCAATTTAGTTGGGATACCGAATTGTATCATTGCCGTGTATAGTTTTACTCTGACTATGCTATCAAAGGCGGTTAAAGGGCGGCCTTGAAGTCGATGAACAACTGACGGCTAGATTCCAACAGTTTTCACATCGCTTACCGCAAAGAGAAAATCTAATCTGTTGCTGATTTGCCTGGATGAGGTTTTGGGTGTATGGAGCTATTCGGCATAACAAGATATCGGAGAATACCTTATAGATGATTTTCAACAAGGTGGTACCTCTATAATTGCTGCATTGTCTGATGCCCTTTTTACTATATCCTTTTGCTAGTCATCAAGAACTAATTCGTTGTCCCAAACCTTGTGCATAAGCTGATGAACCTTTTGGTTCGGCATTTGTCCATCGTCTTCAATGAGCGGAAGCTCCAACTCGCCGATATTCTGGATGTTAAGCTGTTCATCAAAATGCTCCACCCATCGCTCAAACGTAAACATCTGATTTCCGATGGCATGGAAATCAGATGTTTACGTTTGTTTGGGGATCGCTTTCCGCGTAAACCAGATATTTCCAACAAACAGCTCCATAACCTTGGTTTTCCGTGTTGGGTTCTCAACTTACCCAACCCGTAACCTTTAGGCGTGGGAGCCTACCTGACAACAGGAGCAATGAAAGGCTTATATAAAGGTGTGTCATCGCCACTTCGGTGAAGTATGTTAATCGACTTTATACGATGTAAACTGCAAAGTTTGCCAACACACGCCCAAGCTTGCGCGGATAATATGGCTGTACTATCTGTTGGTTGAGATCTCGGAAGCTTATGTAAAAATATACAAAGCGTTGCTGATTTGATTGGAAATTGATGCCTACGGCTTTCAGTAAATCCAAATAAATATATGTATGGTTGCCATTTACCACTTGATAGGGTATAACGCGTCAACCACACCTGCGCGCCGTCATTCGCGGTTACCTGAAATGTGCTTCAGCATCGCTCATCTTGGGAGAATGGATTCTACTGCATGGCGTAGTCAGCAATGTAATTGTCGCCCCCTCCTTAATCCACTGCCATTTCCGTCTTCCGATCACATTGTCTTCAGGCACCATACCTGTGAGCCGACCAAGTTCTTCGTTTATAATAGTATTAAGGAAGCGTACTCCGACGATACGAAGCAGGCAGGTTTTTGAGTTACAGTGGGGGTCGCATTTCATATACTACTATAATATAACACCGCAGAACGAATAGTAGTATATCAGTCTCAACTTGATATTGGTATTAAAATAACGGCATTCCGAGATTTTAGACAAAGCAGCGAAAACGGATCTAACGTTGTCAATGCCCAGAAGCCTGCTATCTGCCGATCAAAAACATTTTTGATGGCGGCCCAATGCTCATCCATATTCTCAGGCGGGTTAATCAGTGTATCTGCCGTTCGATTAGCAAGGTAGCTGTCGAGCGACAGTTGGATTACACGAACGGTCGATGTTGAACTTGGGGTGTCAGAGCTCTTCAACCCTGCGAGAAGTGGCGAATGCAACACGCAAACGAACGTAAGCCACCATCAGATGGCGATGCCTTTCGAGGTTGATGTGAACACCTCTCTTGTTGTGCACATCCAGGAGATAACTCCTAAATCTACTCCTGATCACAAAGTGGTCGATCTGATTGCTCGTGTGGAGTTCGTAAGTTGAAACCCAACCGACCTTATGGCAGGCTCTGTGCTCGAACAATGTGCCACCAATAACGCAGCTGCAGACATCCACAAACCTTCCACCATTTTCGTTATGGTCGGCAGGACCGTGTTTCCAAATCACACATACGAGTAAGGTGTTTTTAGATTCCATCTTGGTATTCAGATCACCCGTTACAATCAAAACATCATCCTTAGGAAGCCTCCCCTGAACTGCATGTAATTGCTCGTAGAAAGCATCCTTCTCCACTATATCGGAAGTCTCCATATCACTGTACAATCGTAATGCCACTTAATCTGGACCAGAATCTCGCAGTCACAATCCTGCCAGAAACCGGCTCCCAGGTCAAAAGAACCATCCTTCCGATAGCCGCCAGAAACAATCCTATACCGGATACGTGTCTTCTACCACTTGGCTTTCCAAAGTAATAAAAACACATTGACGTAAGAGAGAGAGAGAATGTCAAGCTTTCATCGTTGAAATTCCCGCTACAGTTGGAAAATGCGAGCATTCTAGGACCCTCGTTAACGTTGTCAAGAAGCGTGCACGAATTCGGAAAACCAAACATAGTCCGTTTTCGATAGTCTAAAGCCATAGCCGTCAGGTCAATATATTCGTTGTTGACGTTTCGATATCAATAAAGTTTCACTGAGCGGGCTGACGGATTGGCCAGGCAAGGCTCTGCTCTTGGCAGTCCCTCAGCGAATACAGTCGGTGTTCTGCTGGCGGCTGTCGGGGGCGGAGTCTACTCGCACTACCTAGCAGCCGCCTGCCTGAGATGGCGAAGCCTTACAAGCTGTGCCAAGTCAAGGAGAATTTGGCCCGCTTATAACATAGCCCGATCACGAGAGCTCCTATGCCAGACGCGTGCAAATGAATTCAAGATTACGGCGGTCTGCGCGGGGCACTGGCCCATAGGGGACCATGCCGCTCGGCATACCCTACTTCAAGATTACGGCGGTCTGCACGGGGCACTGGCCCATAGGGGACCATGTCGCTCGGCATACCCTACTCCTCCCCCTCATGCACTTTCTCTGCGATTGCCCAGCTCTGGCTAGAGTCAGGCTGCGGACACTGGGTAAACCATTCTTTGGGGACCTCAGAGAGATTTCTAGCTGCAGGGTCGGAGAGCTGCTTTCCTTCGTGAATGCTACGGGCTGGCTTTGAAGATCCGAGCCGGCTGGACTCTGCTTCCCTGCTCCCATAACAACAGTCACGGTCTTAGGAGTTTGTGGCATCAAAACGGCGCTCCTCGGAGCGGCCACTGATACCTACCTACCTACCTACGTCTCAGGTGGTTATGTACTTTTTAGTCGTCTTTTATGACAAATAGGGGATACTTTAAGCGCATTCTTAAACACCAACTCACAGGGCGAAGCGACATATGATGGTGCAAATTGTCACGTGCTGGAGCAAAATATTACGTGCTGCATCGAGGTAAAATCCTAGAGCAATTTAAAGTCCAAAGGGAACCCCGCAGGATTGCGTATTGTCACCGATCCTATATCTTTTCGTTTTCGATACGTTCTTCTTGCGAACTTGGCTGGAGGATGTGAAGGGTGCAGTGGATCACAACATCTTTCTCAGAGATCTTCATTGCGTTAATAGCTGCTGGTTCTCTTACTAGATCATACACCTTGGCCAATTCGCTCTGGGTTTGGAAAGAAAGGCAAGTAGAGTCGGACTGAAGATAAATACTAACAAAACCAAGATTCTCAACGTGACTGGTCAAGACACCCGTCACATCAGTGCATGGCACGTCATATGGACAACACATATTGCAGCCTTGTGATTGCTTCTTGAACAATGTTGTCTTTTTGATACCAAAAGTACTAAAGTTAGTATCTTATGAAGTTCATCAGCCAAATATAATTTAATTTACAAAGTAGGACAATATCAGAGCATGAAAATAAAGTAAATGTTTCCTTTATTGCATAAATTAACGGGAAAGAGTATTCGCTTTTGACAAGATTTAAAACAAAAATTATAGATTTAGTACTTTGTGTGATGTGTCTTTTAGCTTTGATTATGTGTTGTAAACAGTTGGGCATTATTAGTTTTTAGTATATTCTGGACAAGTTTTCTTCCATTCTTCTACCAGTGTAGTTTTTAATTGTGTCTTATTGGATATTTCGTTTTGTCGAATCATCCCAAAATCCCAAATCCATAAATCATCCCAAAATCAATAGTCAAACGTTCCAAGCCGTATGCTGGAGATTGTTTTCATGCTGAAAATAATCATTCTCAAGACCTAGTTTTCCGGTATTTACTTTTAAATTTTCCTTAAGGATAGTACGATAAGCAGTCCTGTCCATATTTTGATTGATAAAAGCAAACAACACCAGACAATGCCATACACCCGCAGCCTAACGCTCCACCTCCATGTTTTACTGTATTTAGAATATTTTGAAACTCTCATTCGGTATGGGGTTTTCTCCAAACCCGTGTACCTGTTGTACTTACGCTCGTCTGAAAACAAAATCGTGTGTTAAAACTGCATAGTTTTCATTTGATACTGCTATGCCCTCCTGTCCTGGGGACTCGTAAAGTATAACCAACTGAATGCAGAATATTCTGGATTGTTCTAGAGCCCCAATTTTTTTCCGTACACTTTTACTATTTTGTTGATGCTGTCGTTGATTCTTCTTTCCCATAATTTATCAATTTTCATTCTTCATGGGAAGCTAACTGTATGGACGACTACCCGATGAACCAGGCCGGCTCGTAATAGGTTGCGCCATTTCGCTCTATCAAAAGCCTAATCTTAAAACAGTCGCGAGACTTTCAAACCCCATCCAGCGTATAAAGCTACCTTTGCTTCGGTTGGCTTTTTGATCGATTACCATCGACGTCATCATCATCATCAACGGCGCAACAACCGGTATCCGGTCTAGGCCTGCCTTAATAAGGCAGACATCATTCCAGACATCCCGGTTTTGCGCCGAGGTCCACCAATTCGATATCCCTAAAAGCTGTCTGGCGTCCTGGCCTACGCCATCGCTCCATCTTAGGCAGGGTCTGCCTCGTCTTCTTTTTCTTCCATAGATATTGCCCTTATAGACTTTCCGGGTGGGATCATCCGCATTCATACGGATTAAGTGACCCGCTCACCGTAGCCTATTAAGCCGGATTTTATCCACAACCGGGCGGTCATGGTATCGCTCATAGATTTCGTCATTGTGTAGGCTACGGAATCGTCCATCCTCATGTAGGGGGCCAAAAATTCTTCGGAGGATTGTTCTCTCGAACGCGGCCAAGAGTTCACAATTCTTCTTGCTAAGAACCCAAGTCTCCGAGGAATACATGAGGCTGGTAAGATCATAGTCTTGTACAGTAAGAGCTTTGACCCTATGGTGAGACGTTTCGTGCGGAACGGTTTTTGTAAGCTGTTTTCATCAGCGTAGTTGTTATCGGTTGTGATTTTCGACCCTAGATAGGAGAAATTTTCAACGGTCTCAAAGTTGTATTCTCCTATCCTTATTCTTCTTCGTGTTTGACCAGTGCGGTTTGATCCGACGTCAGTAGGTCGAAAATGTGGTCTCACATTCTGCCAGTTTGTTATGTAGAATTCTACGCAAAATATATCTCGTGTTTGCTGCCCATCGGAGATCAGTGCAAATCGAAAAGGATTATTTAATTTGAAATAATTAAGACTATCTTTTTTCTATTCGCTAGTGGTTATGGCTGCAATAACGACATTTGCATATATTTGATATATTGGAAGGATTATTTGTCGTAGATCTTCAGTGGAGAGCAAACATTTTTTTCCGTTTCCGTCTTTATGAATAAGAAGGTAATTCATAATTTTAGTATCCTTGCAACTAGATTCGAACTTGCAAATGAAGTATACCTTAATATGCTGTTGCTGGAATCACTCAATTCTTAAACAAAATTTTATATAACAACCCCAGTAGGGCAACAACCCAAGCACACTTTTCGGCACGAGAATGGTTATTGTATAATTCCCACACCAACTCTACCATATCTGCCTTCCTAATCGATAAGCCTTAACGTTACCATTTGGTACTAGACTATACTACTATATTTTTCTGGTTTCCGAGTGCACTACTCGTGAAGCCAACGCAAAATAGTATATAACATAGAAATATAGGTTAGGATATATGACATAGGAGTTGTCAAATGCTGCTCTAAGGTCGTCTTACACTATGTTTCCTCTATTATGTGAAATTTCATTATGTACATCATAAATGCACCTAGACCTTATCCTGCCCGAAGAGAACGGAGCAGAGGTGTCTTCGATACGGAAAACGAGGAGTGGTGGAGTGCTCGTCGAACTGGGCCCAAAGACGACCAACAAGAGTACGTTCTGCGAAGCGCTCTCTAGAAATACGGGATCTTGACTGCCTCACAGAAAAGGTCCAAGTAGAGGAGACGCTAAGGCGTGAATGTCCAGAGGTAACCAATGCCCGGGTAGGTATCACCTCTGTAAATGTTCGAGGCCAAAGCTCGCCGTGGTGGAAGTCCTCGAGCAGTATGCGCGGAAACTCCTTAGCAGCGGGAGAATCAAAATCGGAGGGGTAGTATGCAGGATGCGAATGTGGATAGTCCCCACCCCACTCCACCCAGAAAAGTGTCTGAACTATGGACACACGTCAGCAGCTTGCAAGGGTCCGGACAGGACAGCTTGCCGGAGATGCGGCCAAGTGGGTCATCAAGGGAAGACCTGCAAGGAAAGCGAGAGTTGCGTTCTCTACAGTGATCATGGCGCGTCTGGTGAAAGCATCGCACACACTGCGGGCTCGGGACGGTGTCCGATCTTCAGGGCGGAATTGGAGAGTAGGGTGCGAACGCCATGATCCGCATTTTGCAAATTAACATGCACCGGAGTGCAACCGCTCATCAGTTGCTAGCACAGTTCGCTGCGGAAGTAAATGCTGATCTAGTGCTGATTAGCGAGCAATACCGAAACAAGGACCTGTCCTCATGGCATCTCGACTTATTGGGCACCGCTGCCATCTGGATTCGGGACAACGTTCGACTTCGTATCCTTGCCGAAGGCCAGAGGAACGGGTTTGTCTGGATCCGGTGTTTAGGGATAACGTTTTTTAACGTTTACCTGGCACCGAATGAGACGATGCCTGCCTTTCGGCACCGGCTTGATGCTCTGGAGAACGCCGTTTCGAGCACGGAGGGACGAATCATGGTAGGCGGTGATTTTAATGCCAGGGCTCTTGAATGGGGCATGCCTCAGTCATACTCGAGAGGGAAAAGGATTCTAGAAATGGCGGCGAGAGCCGGGCTTGTAGTTTTAAACACTGGATCCACGCCAACGTTTCGGCGCCCAGGTTGTGAAGGAAGCATTCCTGACATCACTTTTACCTCGGAATCTCTGGCATCATCGGTGGACGGGTGGCGAGTCCTAGAAGACTTCTCGGCAAGTGATCATCAGTACATTGCGTTCGAAATGGTTGACGCCACTTGTCGGTGAGCACCAACACGACGCTCCCCCTGCGTGTGGAATGTCGCGAGGGTGAACATCGGGAAGTTCGTCGAAGCTCTTGGAGCAGGTAGGGCCGCGCTGGGGGGTGGTAGTGTCGCAGCTGACACCGTCGTAAATTCAGTGATGAACCTGATTACGACGGCGTGTGAGACTTCCATGCCCCGGAGAGGCCCCAGACGCGACAAGCCTTCTATGTACTGGTGGACGGCAGAAATTGCCGACCCACGGAACGAGTGTCATAAGCTCCGCCGTTTGGCACAACGTTTGCGCGCCAACGAGGAGGCGTGTGCCATAAAGGCGCAATATAGATCAGCAAAGAGGAGACTTCGCAGCGCTATAAATAAAAGCAAAGCTCGCGGCTGGCAGAATCTTGTGAACGAGGTGAATGAGAACCCGTGGGGACTTGGCTATAAGCTTGTCACTCGGAAAATCGGGGCTCTGCGGAAGCCCTGCATACAGAGCACGGACTAGATGGACCGTGA
Organism: Hermetia illucens; assembly: GCF_905115235.1. Classification (NCBI taxonomy): domain Eukaryota; kingdom Metazoa; phylum Arthropoda; class Insecta; order Diptera; family Stratiomyidae; genus Hermetia; species Hermetia illucens. The sequence goes on along the minus strand of NC_051849.1, from coordinate 88,389,236 downwards.
TATAAATAGCGCGGAAAGCGTCGTGGATTTCACAATGAGAGAGCTTGAGGAAGCGGTTCTCACTATAAAAAACAGGGAGGCGCCAGGTCCTGATGGCATCCCGGCGAAGGTTTACAAATTGGTGTTCCGCCAACGGCCAGAATTGCTGCTTGAAATGTTCAACGCGTGCTTGAAGGAGGGCATTTTTCCTTGTCGCTGGAAAGTGGCCAGACTCGCGTTGATCAGTAAGGGTAAAGGAGACCCGGAGCTCCCGTCTGCATACCGACCGCTGTGTATGCTTGACACGGCCAGAAAAGTGCTCAAGAAGCTCATCAGGGGTAGACTCGCTGAAGCGATCCGTACTGCCGGGGATTTATCCATAAGGCAGTTCGGGTTTAGAATAGGCAAATCTACAGTGGATGCTGTTATGGAGGTCGTAGATGCGGTTAATCGAGCCGAGGCATACAGCCGCCGATCTCGACGGATAGTGCTCCTCATAACGCTTGATGTCAGAAATCAATTTCGTAAGATGGACAGATATGCTAGGCACACTAGAGAACTCCTTTCACGTGCCAAGCTATCTCTTTGAGGGATATTGAGGGATATTGAGGGATTATCTTAAAGACCGCTCCCTGCTCTATAAGACGCTAGACGGCCAAAGGAGGATAGAAATCACGTCGGGAGTAGCACAGGGATCCATCCTAGGGCCAGACCTCTGGAACGCTTCCTACGATAGAGTCACGCCTGGTCAGTTATGCAGACGACGTTGCGGCACTTGTTGCCGGACACACTGTTGAACAGGCGGAAAGCAGACTTGGCATATTGATGCGACGGGTAAGCGGATGGATGACTGCTCACGGTTTCAACCTTGCGCTGGAAAAAACCGAAGTAGTCATCCTGACCAGAAGGAGAATCCCGACCCCCATATGGATCGGCGTGTTGACTATAGAGTCAAAGCCAGCGGTTAAATACCTTGGTTTAATGCTCGACTCGAAGATGAGCTTCTTCGAGTAAATCAACGCAGTAGCGGACAGGGCTGCAGCTGGAGTCGCAGCCTTGAGACGGCTAATGGCGAATGTCGGGGGCCCTATATAAACTAGGAGACGTCTCCTCATGGAAACAACGCAGTCGGTTCTTCTCTATGGTGCGGAGGTATGGACACATACTACTACAACTCCTTCCTCCCCTCCCTTCCTGTTGGTGAAAGTAATTCCCTGATTTGAAGGCTCCCAAAGCCAAACGGTCAAACGGTTCCAGACTAGTTCTCTGATAACGGGGAGGTGTTTAGTTGGTAGTCCGCCAGTGTGCTGTTGCGGGAGTCCAACACTCTGTGTGTAAACGCATTCTCCTACCCTACTCCCAAAAAAAAGATCTTGTCTTAACTTCAAGTATTTCTGCAAAAAAATTAAGATCGCATTGATCCTTTGGCACAAGTAGAAAATGTTTTACCAGGTGTACAAATATGGAATGCGGTTTAAAAAACCGTTAAATTCAGAAAAATGGTAAGAGGCTTATTCAAAATATATTTCATTGCTAGTTACAAATCATCTTTCAGACAATTCGCAGACACCACGCCAGCGAAAATCATCCTACGAAAAAAAAACGTCACTTAGCAAGTGCGTGATGAAGTCAATTCTAGCTTCTAACGCATCGGCTTTGGGGTATGCGCATTGCCATGATCAAAAATCATGTTGACTTGGATCTAGCCTCCTTCGATATTCTGCTCGCTTTTCAAGCAGCGGACGAATCAAATCGACTAATTGTCGCTGGTAACGTTAAGTACTAGCCTTTCCAGCTCATAACAAATTACACCCTTCTGGTCGCACCGAATAGATAGCATCGCTTTTCTCCTCAAACAATTTAATTTTGCGGTTGATGTGGCTAATGCGCCTGAATTTACGCATGATTTTTGAAGCTTGGGATTCTAAAAATAAATCCACTATTGAACACCCGCCGTGATACTATGCTAAATCAATGTTCTGGTTGGGAATGGGGAAAATACAGAAATGGGCAGATGAATTGTGCCCATGCCTATCTTTTGAAACTTCCCCATATCTCTTAGGCGATTTGAAACAGTTTTGTGAGTAACAACCAATGGCCCTGGAAGATATTTTTTCTCTGTGAACCATCTCCGTCCAACAATACTTGGAATTCATCATCATCCGAACGGCCGAAACCGTAGTTCACAAGTATCTTTTCACAGAAGTAACCAAGTACAAACGGTCCCGAGGAATTATATAACCGCCAATTAAGCATAGTGAATTGATTGGCCTCTTCAAAGTCCGACTCGCTCGAATACTTCACGAAAGACATTTTTTAGTGTAAGATCACCCCGTCAATAATTGGACCTTTCTGTTAGAGCATAGCGAAGTTCATCTAAATACAAGTAGGATGAACAGCTCCTTCGGGCAACATGAGCGTCACTGATGTTACTGGAGCAATCAATGGTCGAACATGACACACAGGAAGGATGAATAAGGTAGAGCTAACGACTGGTGTGGGAATTTGCTTCTTGTTGCTTGAGGCTTGGGAAGGCGTGCAGTATAAAGTAAGATGTTGAGTTGCACAAAAGCTAGGTAGCTAATTAATCGCGATTTTGAAAGGACCACTCATATAGGCCTCCCACTTTGGACAACACGGCAGCTTACTCTTAGCAAATTCTCGCTTCACGTTCTCAAGAAATAGTCACGATATTTGAATAACTGGAATAAGTAATGGCACACAAGTGTTTTTTTACATTTTTTTATTAAAAATTTTCTTGGTTACTCCAAGTTTTAAATGCTTAACACTTTACAAAAATAAAACAGCTTTTTTGATACAAAATTTCCCAATTTGTGTTGTTACGAAAGGAAACGAATGAATATTACAATTCAAAAAAAGAAAAAAAAAACATAAATAAGAAGTTGTAACTATCTTCTTCCTTCTTTAAAATAGAATGAATTTAATGTGAATATCTTTATTGAATCAAGTATAGTTCAAAATGGAGTTTTTAAAAAAATACAGTGCACACTAGGTTTTATTCTTCTTTAAAAATAATGAATACCGCAAAGGATCTCGTCTGCTGAAACTTACATCTACCGCACGGAATAGAGGGGGTGAAAACAGTGTCTAAATAATTGTAACTGAATAGTAACAAACAACGATATCTGCAAATTTCTTCCTGAATCTTTCATCGTTTTTTCTTTCAGCAGGCTTACATTTTGCAAGTCTCTTATCAAAATATTGATTCTATCTGATTGGCATTTTGTGGAACAAAAATTGGAGAGTGTGATGTTAACTCTGGGATTTGGGTGGAAGGGGGGCCTAGCGAGGAGTCTTTTTGTATTAACCTTTCTGTTTACCGATTACTTTGCATTCATTAGCAAACGCAGACGATAATTGGTAGAGAGAAAAGGCGAAACTTAGTCATTATCTAGCATATAAGAACTTGCTTCTAAAATATGCAGCACTTGGTCTCATCATCAGCGGTTTCAGTTTTATCTATCTTTCTTGCTTTCGGGAGAATATTTCATCTGAACTTCGCACGTTGTCTCTGCGTCTTTCTTAATTCAATTTACTTTCTACTTTGCTGAAGAATTATTTACATAAGAAGTGTTAAATAAGACTGTAAACGATATTAGAACTTATCACGTGACTCAAAAACGTACACCCGAAAGGGTATTTTATTCACTTGCATTTCATTCCGACTAATGGGTTCGCGTTAATTTCATTCACAAACGCATTTCTTTGTTTCGAGTGTATAAAAGCCGACCGGACTGTCCTCTAATTGAGAAGCGGCTGCTATGAAATGAGGACGTTGAAAATAAAACTTACAAATGACTTTAAAAACGTCTGTTTTTTTCTTGCTGGGATCCATGAAAAGTTCGTACTTTGCGTTGCATCTGTATTTGTGTAACTTGTGTGCAATTGTGAATACTTGAATGCATTTTAATATTAACATATATTTAAGCAGACTTATATAACTTATTATAAACAAATACAGTAAAAAAGGTATTTATTAGCTTTCCGCTGGTTCAATTACTAGAGAATCATAAATGCCAAAAGGAAATGAAAACGGGATCGAAAGCTAATGTGGTCTGGTGACTTGGGGATGGCTAGGTTTGCAATATTTTGTAAGGGTTCCGTTAATTGTTACATGATGTATTTTGTTCCTATACATGATAGAAATTGACCAATGTTTCTCCTATACGCGTGTGTATATTGTATCTAAACTTTCCAATTGTTGAAGAGAGAAAAAAATAAAATCAAAATGTTGGGGTTTACTTTTATTACTCTTTGTTTTTCTCATTTTCCGTTGCTTCTTCTTTTCTTTGTATTATATGTAGTTTTATCATTATATTTGTTTTTGATCTTCCCATATTTTGGATCTTCTCTTAAGCACATATGTAACTTAACCCTCGTGCTTTCTCTTTTTGCCACGTGCTTGTGACTCTTCTGAAACGAAAAGAAAAACGAATTAAATGAGAATTTTCGGAAATTTTTCGAAAAGAAAATTAGATTAGGAAATTAGGCGGAAAGTTTAAAAATTAGAAATTAGTATCGATATTCGATCGTTGCTATCTGTGGCTGTTTCTGCTTCTCTAAGAGCATATTAACTCCGCCATCTCCTGGTAACAACATGCCCAAGCCCAGGTAAAAGAGTGTTCGGGGAAAGTGAGAAAAAAAGTAGTCGTGGACGCCCAGCTTAGTTGGGATAACGCCACCATATTGCATCCTGCATGACTACAAGGGGATCTGAAGTAATTGACCTGGTCTTCAAGGTGAGGGGTTCGGAACGATGGGATTACAACCTGTCATCCACCAAAAAACAACATGAGATGAACAACCTCGAACCGGGAATAAGTTGGGAGTCACTTTCATCGTGGATAGGGAATTTAAAACAAACGTTATCGGCTTCGAACCTATACATGAAAAATGGTGAATGCTTCGCATCAAACAATTTTTTGTGTAAAACAAAACCTTATTAAAATCGATTCACTGTCTGTCTGTCACACGCACTTCTCTCCAAAATGGCTTAACCGATCCGAACGATATTTTGGGTGAAATCGCACCCATTCAGTGAGTGACCTAAATTTACGTGGAGTTTAAAAGGGGGCTCCCCATATATGCCAAGGGGGATGTATAAATTTAAATTGTAAATTGCACGAGTAATGAGTCAAAATGTGCACATTTAAAATAAAGACAGAACTCATTTTAGGAAACTACACAACCCAAAAATCCGAAAAAAATACATTGGGGCGACCCTTAACGATACTATTACCAAGAGACTAAAACAAGGAATCAAAGGACCATTCCTTCCATAAGATGTCTTCAGTTGAGATTAGCACTACATAGTGGAATTTCTGCACGACAGTGGACAGTTTCAGTGGTTACCTCACATAGATACATTTGACAAGAAAGAATGTACATCCCTTTTCCCGTAGTATGGGGTACCCATGGCACTCTGTGTGTGTGTCCAGAGGGAAAAGCCATAATAATGGAAAGAATGAACGGAGTCGTATTATTAGCAACAAAGTTATAATATGTAAAAATTGTTTATTCTGTGTGAATTTACTACACCCTAAAGGTGCTCTGAGGTGTTATCACTTTGGCTTGCTGACCATGATGCAGTATGCGCTGCAGACTTAAGTAGGGCGATTAGACCCGAGTCTGCACGGAGACTCATCTGAAGTGGCTCCGGTCACGAAACCTTACCAGGGGTATACTGGTACCACAGAAACCGATATAACAATCTGAATTTACATGTCTCAAAAGAGTTCCTGGTTTATATACTTTCAGTTCGGTTGTAGCGTTGGCCCCCTAGTGGGCGTTTTATGAGAATGTGATTACGTACAAACAGGCAAAAAGACTTTCGGGTCTCAAACGTGAAGCTGCGTTTCAACTCGTAGAGTAGAGGGAGTCCATTCACCCAATATAGTCTAGTACCGTTGTTGCTTGTCACAGCGGGGCTCTGATTGTGGTCACAAAATCAATCCATGTCTTAAGAACACCGTGGGGTTAAGTAGAGTCCACAGGTAGTTACATAAAACCACCAAGGACGTATTGCACCCTAAAGCAGCATAGAATGCCAGTATCCAATTAAAGTAAATTAGTCGTGTTACCAACGGAGACTCCCGATACAGAGAAGGGGGCTTGCTACTCAATGTATCATTAAAGCGACTTTGTCAAGGTAATGTTGCGATTATGTTGAGTGATCTAAGGAAGTGCCATTTCCAAATATATTTATATATGCCCTTCACCCTTGGTGGGGTATAGCGCGTCAACCACACCTACGCGCCGCCGTTCGAAGTTACCTGAAATGCGCTTCAGCTCCTCGCACGACTTCCCCGAGATGCTCGTACTCGTCCCCTACTGTTGTTCGCCAAAAGTCCTGGGGCGACCCACTTATCGGCTATTTTGGGAGAGTGGATTCCAATGCAGGGCATAGCCTGCAATGCAATTGTCGCCCCTCCTTAATGTGTGACCTATCCACTGACACTTTCGTCCTCCGATCACATCACAACGTACTCGGATGATATGATGCAGGTAGGTACTAACGAAAGCTTGGAGCATTTTAGGAACAGAGGAGTTCACTTTCCATGTGCTACTCCTATGTAGCAACACAGAAAGAACACTAGCACAGAACAGTCTCAACTTATCTTGGTGTTGAGATAACTGCATTTCCAAATTTTGGACAGGGCAACGAAAGTGGATCTAGTGCTGTTAATGCATCGGGCAACATCTAGTTTGGTGCCGCCGTCGGCAGAAACCACGCTTCCTAGATATACAAATTAGTCGACGTTTTCGACGTCCATTAATGCAGATAGGGAGAGTACGATGATCCGTCAGACTGAGAACTAGTTTTGTTCTTGTTTATCTTCAATCCAATTCTTGTTGCCTCTCTTTCCAAATCTAGAGCAAACAGATATCAGCGTAGTCGAGGTGTTTGAGGAAAGATGTCATCGTCCATTGAATTCCTTCACGTCCATCGAACAAAGCAGCATGAAGAACGTCACTAATAAAAACAAGAAATAATATCGGCGAAAGGATGCAACCCTGGCGGACTCCGCTTTGGATCTCTTACCTCGATGCAACGCGTGACATTTCGGACCATCATATATCCCTCTGATAATAGTTTTTTCTCTGGAATGCTCCTCCTACATAGAGCACTCTAGATGCACTTCCTGTTCACGATATCGAAAGCTTTCTCGAAATCGATGAAGAGCAAATGCAACGAAGAATTAAATTCCGCAAAATGATCCGTACGGTGTTGATGTGGGCAACGCAGGAGAGTCCGGAGCAGAAACCGGCCTACTCTCTGCTGAGATATTTTTTAATGCGTTCGAGGATCATTTAGCTATTATCTTTGCGCAGAGGAGCACGCAGATACTCCTCCAATTGGCACACTTAAAACCGGTCCCCTTCTTTAGAATCTTAGCGATCATCCTCTTCATTCACTTCCATCTTTCTCCACTACACTCATTAGCCGGGACCGAAATTTTGCAGTTAGAAGTCTCTCAGAAACCGGTTTCCAGGAGAAAAGCGTGCCTTGCGGTAGTCGTCAGACATTGGATTCACGTTTTCTACCACTTGGCTTTCCAGAGTACAAAAGTATATTGCCGCAAGAGGGAGAGGAGTAGTATCCAGAGTCCCACCATCTTACTTCACTTATGCCCAGAATGTGTTTATATAACTGGAATCCCCGCTCAAGTCAAGGACCCTCGCTACCGTTGTCGAGGACGGTGCACACTTTCCAGAAACCAATCATAATCCGTTTTCGATAGGCAACCGTTTCGGTAGCAATAAAATTTGCATGTTGCTAGCCCACAAATTTCTGTCCTTTCTAGTCGCTTTGAGTGTTTTCTTAAGCCCCAACTCACAGGCCATTTCCAAAAAAAATACTATTATTAACTTTATTTGAGCAGATATCGCAATGGAAGTTATTTTGAAAATTAGCCGTCGTATAGGAGCAGCTTGATGATTTTTTTTTTAGATTTTTGTTTATTTTGGATTGGATTCGATTTTTGGATAGTTTCTGAGAATGGGCCTGTCAAATAAGTGTGGCACTGTATGGCTCCCAGTGTTTCATGTGTGGGCTTCAAACCAGCTGGCTAGCCTAGGTATATAACTGATCACGAGACAATATTGCCCTTGTTAATTGTACGTTTTTCATAAATGAATGAAACGAATCTTCTTATTAAAAGGGATCTAGGCCAGTGAAAATATACATTAGACTTCGAAATAACGAACCCCCGAATAGCGAAAAATCTTCAATAGCGCACATCACTTTTAGAACTTTTAATATTATCTAAATTGTTCAACACTTGAAGTAGAAATTCAACACACCAAAATTTTTTTTTGGAAAAAATACGAGAATTGCAAGCTCTAGAAAAATAAATGCAAATGGTACGTAAACTTCTTATAGATTTTAGAAAACAAGTTTTGTATTTTAAGTAAAAATTGCCTATTGGTAATGCAATTATTATACAAGAGACGTGAGGAAAAATGGAAGAAAATTACCAGTCTTATATGACTAAACAAATGACTAACCGTGTCTTCAGTCCCACGAAAATATAACTTGTTAAAGTCGTCAGTGTGTAGGATTAGAAGTAGAAGAAAGAAAATTTTAGGTACTGCCAGTGGTGCAACAGCATCTTCCAGGAATTAAATTTTTACGGTAGGCGACAACGACTAAGGAATCTATTAATAAGTGGAGATAGGATAAATGCCAAATGCCAAAACAAAGGAAGTAAATTCCCGAGAGAGAGATAAGGAATACGTCATTTGAAAATTACTGATGAAAGTCTATCTGCAAACAAAGAAGAAAGAAGAATCCAGTTATAACACTACTTTCAAATTTATCGGACCATCCAAACTTGCGATTGGTGAAGTTCGAGACCTCTGAGAGTTGCGGAAATCCGCTATTTTTTTTGTACCATAGGTAAAACTGTTTTTAAGGTTTTGTGAGAAACAAAGGAGAAACAAAACCTTATTAGAATCGAGTCGGTGTCTGTCCGACTATCTGTCACACCCGATTTATTCGGAAACGGCTATGTAATCTGGTGTTTCCTTTACATGCAGTAAATGGCGCCATTTTGTGTTAAGTTTAAGAGGGGCACCACATATCAATTCGTCAATACCACACCGATGGGAGTTCGTATAAATGGGATTGCAAGAAATTATTTTGTTTTAGTTTTTTAGTCATTTGTATATGAATATCAATTACTCCAACCAGACATGTGTGCATGTAGGTAGTGCCTAATCCAGATAGATATAAGTAAATCGGAAATATTGGTACGATGAATTTATATACGTGCGTATAAATGTACAGTATTCGGAAATAGTCAGTTTGTTTGTTTAGGATGAGCGTAATATCTATAGCTGTAATATGTACATATATCTCGTAGTTTGGAAAAATATGAAGGAATATGTTGGATTTGTAGCTACATATGGATAGAAAAATGTACGTTGAAATTTCTTACATAAGATGAACACAAAACCTTTATACCCAAAGCGCGGGCTTCCAGTATTGGATATCGTTTGAATGCGAACGAAAAGTAATGCTTTTGCCACCAAACGTGACAACTTCCAATCTGCGGGCCAACATTAATGAAACTTATATATATAATGGGAATAATATAATGGGAAGTAGTGAAGTTATAGCTTTACGAAATTCATGACAGAAAGCTCTCATTTTATAATATCGAAAACCTGTTTCCGGCATCGTCCTATTTTACTTCTTCTTCTTTTTCTTCAGCCTTTGTCCCGTTCAAAAGCGGGGTCGGCTCGTCGTGATCGGCTTCGCCATTTGGCTCTATCGAATGCCTGATCTGGGTGCAATCTCGAGGCTTTCAAATCCCCATCCAGCGTATCAAGCCACCGTTGTTTAGGTCTGCCTTTTGGTCGTTTACCATCCTATTTTACTATTATAGCATTTTACAACATCTCCCTCAAAATATTTCCAAATACAGGCCTAATTTTATTTTGTTCGGTATTTCGGGAGCCTACTGTAGTTACCAAGGACACTCATGGGAGAATAACTAGTCGTTATTTTTGCGAGAAAATGAATATGAATGATTTTTGCTATAAGTGCATTGTGGTGTATCTTGTATTTATTATGATAACCGAAAGTGAAAAGAATGCAAAATTTGTTAATGTTATGATTCATAAAGCACGTACCTGGCACTTGGGCTTCTGTTTGATTTTCATCCTTAGCAGCTTCATCCCCTTCATCTGCTTCTGAATCTGTGTCACCATCTTCATCATCTTCTTCTGCTTCATTTTCCTCCCCCCAATCGGAATTATCTTCTTCTAAATCCTCATTATAAACCTATAATGGATATCCAAGTAAATTATATAAGCTTTCGCCCAAATTATAATTTAGATTTATTACCTCTGATAATGATACGTCCCCATTATCTTCCTCATCACTCTCACCATCTTCATCATCATCGTCATCATCACCTTCATCATCTTCGTCACCTTCCTCAGAAACTGTAAGTAGAGAAAAAATAAATTTCAATTATTTCTCTTTCCGAAACTTAATTGTTGCCTTACAAACAGCATAATTGACTAGGGTCATTATGAGCATCAGTCCAAACATCAACATGGGAAGGCTGACGGGCCGTGGCTGTAATTGACTACTATCACTCTCTTTGGCAGTTTCGTCTTGTTTCCTCTCTAAATCAGCAGACCTTGCATTTTCATTATGGCTGACTATGTCATTTTCTAATATTGCACTATTATTTATCACAGATTCGGTAGAGTCGTTTCTCTTTATTTTATCACTAACTGACGAGGATTCGTCTTGTAATTTCAGCTTTTCCAACAATTCGTCCAGATCGTCTGGTTCCTCGTTACTAAGTTGTGGCTTTATAGCCGCACCCCGTTTTTGCACCAACTTCTTCTCAAAAGTTTCCAATTCGTCCAAATCTATTTCCAACCCATTAATGCAGAAGGCGCCCCCAGCTGAAACAAGTATTTTGCGACTTATATTTCGACTAGATCTTAACTAATAAAATGTACCTCCCCAAGTATAAACCTAAAACGAATTAATCAGCGCAAATAACAAAGCAATTAAGAATTTTCCTATAAAAGCATAATGGCCTCTGTCTTCTGTACTTTTAGTGAGTTACACAGTTGAATGGACGTCTTTTTTTGTTTTTATGTATTTAATCCTATATTGATAAAATCGTGGTCATTGATCTGCTGCCAGTATTACAGCCCAAAATAATAAATCAGAACGCACAGCCTACTAAGTGTTCATGCATAAATTGAGAATAATTTCTTACCGACATCATCGTCTTCAGAATCGTGATCACCATCTGACGGCGCTTCAACTTCATTTGCATCAAAACTGCGAAATATAAAAGGATGTAAAAGCTGAACACCCGAAACTGAGTTAATGCCATTAAAAACTCACCCGTCCAAGTATTTAAGCGATGGAATCATTGCGAAAATCTTTTCTCTGTAGTTCTCAACGGCTGTCGCTTCATTGTTAAACAAGTCCAGCACTTCGAGATTTTGGAAATTCTCTAGAGGTTTCAGCGTCTCCAGATTCTTGATTTTATTTCCGGATAAATTCAGATTTGTGAGTTTAGGACTTGTTATTAGGTAATTCAATCCATTGGATATTCTGTGCAAATTTTGATTATAAATGATTAATTTCATGATCTTCAAAGTTAATATAAATTAGACTTACCTGTTGTCCGACAATTCCAATTTCTTTAGATTAGGTAGTTTTGGAAATCCTTTCAATGTTGTTAAACCAACATTTATTAAACTGAGGGTTTCCAAGGCTGTGAATTCATCGGTCAAACCGTCAATGTTTGTGCTTCGACAGTTATCCAAATTTAGCTCTTGTATCTGAAATTAAAAAAAAATAAATAACAATATAGTTGACCATCGTTGTGATAACAGTGAATTAAAAGGAAAAAAGGGTTGAAAAGAGCCAAGAACGTATACTTTTTCTGTATGAGTTCAAACTCGGTCATAAAGTGGCAGAGGGGACCAAGAACATTAACAGCACATTTGGAGCTGATACGGTAAGCGAACGAACCACATGGCGGTGATTTGAAAAATTCCGGTCAGGCGACGTAAACCTTCAAAGTGAGCCACGTAGACATCCAGGACCATCGATTGACCAGGACCATCGATTGATCACGACGAGCTGCGTTTGCTAGTTGAATCCGACACACGTCAGTCGGTGAGAGACATTGCAGAGAAACTGGACGTATATTATTCGACAGTTTCTCGGCACTTGCAACAACTTGGAAAGGTGAAAAAGCTTGACAAATGGGTTCCGTATGCCCTTACGGAGCAAAATATGGAAATTTGCAGTTCTTTACTCTCCGGCAACAGGAGTGACCCCTTTTTGCACAGAATGGTGAGATGTGATGGAAAGTGGATATTATACGACAATCGTTTCAGATCAGCACAATGAGACTAGATGTTGATGAGCCACCGAATTATATGCTGAAACCGAGCCTCCATCCGAAGAAGGTAATGGTGACTTTTTGGTGGTCTACAGCTAGATCTTTTCCACTATTCTTTTTTGGCACCTGGAGAAACGATAAATGCAGAGAAATACTGTGCCCAACTCGAGAAAATGGACCAAAAATTCAGTATTCGACGGCCGAGATTAGCCAACAGAGATGGTGTGGTACTACTTCACGACCTCGTGTATCCAGAACGTCGGTTCAAAAGTTAAACGAATTGCAGTATGAGACTCTGCCTCATCCACCAAATTCACCGCAGCTTTCGTCAACCGACTACTACTTTTTTAAGCATTTGGATCATTTTTTGGCGGAAAAACAATTTAGGAATGAAGAGGCCATCAAAATTGCCTTCGACGAGTTTATCAGCATCCGAAAATCCGAAAAATTTTAACTTTGTTAGTTAATAGTATATCCACGGAAATAACTATGACGGCAAATTTACCTTTTTATTTTAAATAAGAAGGAATCAATTTTGGATTGCAAGAATAAGAAATAAATTCAGTTACACAGTTGTCTACAATATTTGTATATTCAAATTCATTGGAATTCATAAACAGGCGCGCAAAAAAATAAGTTATTTTGACCGTTTTTAGTGCGAAATAAATATAAAGGCAGCGTTGAATTGTTCATTTGAGTTGTAGTGAGAATGCAAGCACACAAAAATAAGTGAAATTTTATTGTCGCTGTCTTCTTCTTCTTCTTTAGCCTTTGTCCTGTTCACAAACTGGGTCGGCTTGTCGTAATCAGTTGCGCCACTTGATTTTATCAAAAACCTGATCTGGATTTAGTTCGGTCTTTTTGTTACTTACCATTGACCTCGATGTGCAGACCAATCTTGACGAGTGAATTAGCACAAATTACATGATTATACCATTGAAGACGCCTCTCTCGCAATTTTTCCAAGATCGGTGCAACCCCATATCGATCCCGGATATCCTCATTTCGAATGGATTCAAGGCGTGTCACGTCACTAGTCCAACACAACATCTTCGTCTCCATTACCAAAAGGCGCCATACATTATCCTTTGTAATCAGCCAACACTTAGAACCATAAATGATGTAAGACATTTATTGATACGTCAATCACAAAGAACGCCAGTTGTGAAACCCCACTTCACCCAGGTCGCGCTAATGTGTGAAGTAATTTCATAACGCAATTCTCCGTTAGCTGATAGCACTGACCCGAGATATTTAAATTGCTCAGTTCTGGGCAAGTCACTGCCATTGCCAGTGATAATTCCTGTTTAATGGGGATCTGTCGTCAATAAATTCAGTTTTATTCAGATTCAATCGTGTTGCATGAGGCAATCATTCCATTTTTTGACAAGTTGCTCGAGATCATTGTTGCTATTATATTAGACGCCAGGAAAACATCATTTACCTAAAACGATGTATAGGGCGGCGCTGGATGTCCCGTGTGGTTGTGTCCATAACAAGAACAAAGAGGAATGGCTTGCTTGAGAAACACCGACAGAGACACAAAACGATTTTGATATAACCGTCACAATTCGAACTTTACTTTTCAGACATTGAAAGGGCAACTTAACCCAGCGCACGAGTCACTCTGGTACTAAGTTTGCCGTAGAGCATTCCAGATTAGTTCGTTTGGCGCTTCTTCCAGTTTCAGAAACGATTCAGAATGTGGGAACACAATGGTCAAGAATGCGTTCAAAAATCTTCATGGTATGAAACAGCAACCGAGTTGGACGATAATTTGAACATTCTACTGGACTAAATTTTTTCCCATATTGGAACTGTGGTACTTTCTCGCATCAGATTTCTACCTTCCTGAAAAACCCGAATAAAGGATGCACTGATCCACAGTGTTGAGTCCCCATTTCTTCAGTTTCCAGAGCTCACAGGACCTGACGACATTCAGGTCCTGTGGCTTTCTCCGATTTCATGCCATAGGTTTTATTAATTCCTCGACTTCAATTGCGCTGATAGGGGGAACTGCTCCAAATGCCGGCAATGATTGTAGAAATGGAGGATGAGTAAATTCTTCGGTTCGCCGGTCGGTAAGCAAAGTACCGTTTTTGTCATTAACGCAATAGAAGTGTTCGATATCCTGTGTGCGGTCGTTTCGATTTTTGGCAGATCTCTCTCGCCAGCCCGAGGGTCCAGTTTATCGTAAAGATTTTTGTAATGGGTGACAGCGATCGTTTTCTCTGCTTTCCGATTGGCATTCTTGTAAATTTGCCAATTGGCGAGCGTTTTATCGTCGAGAAAATTGTGGTAGAGGCGTTTCGCCTTACGGACCTTCATTTCGACATCGTCATTCCAAGGCCAAGTATCTCGGTTGATGTACCGGTTACCTAGTTTGGTAACATCGACAGTTGCAGAGGCCGCTTTGTGGATGGTGTCTTTCATGTGGTTCCGAGATTCCTCCATATTCGCAATGGCTGGTAATCGCGTAAGTGAGATCATTTCTTCTTTCTTCTTGCGAAATCGCCGCCATTTAATGTGCGGCAAGCCAGTGCGTTCCTCACATGGTTTTATCCGTGGCTTAATTCGCAGGGCTGCATTCAACGGCCGATTTTGTGGTGCGATGGTCTCATAGGAAACAGCTTTGCAGTCAGTGACGGTGGTAAAATGTCGGGGTCTTATGAGAATATAGTCGATTTGCGTTTTACTGTTCTCACTATAAAATGTAGGAAGATGAAATAATCGTTTAATGAACCATGTATTGATAATTACAAGGTCATGGATGTCCGCAAAATCGACTGTACACTCGCCACCCTCATTGCGCGCTCCAAACCCGTCAAGGTCGCCTGCAATGACATAAAGTTGCCAGAAGGCATCTTTTTCGGCATAAGGTCGAGTGATGTGCACGCGGTGAAGAAGTGAATAGTGCCAGCTGATATAATGGTGAGCTTCATAAGCCTATCATCAAATCGTTCGACTTATTTAATGGAGTCTTGGAAACCCTCTGAGATGGCAATGCCATTACCGTATTGAATATCTGAACTACCAAATTAGAGAGTTTATATCAAGTTTTATCAGGTTCGCGTTCTAGGTCGCAGCTGTTGGCCCCAGATCAGATATCAATGCTCTTGTGAGTTCCTCAGTCTTTCCTGTGAGGGTGTCAATATTTAGCGTGCAGACACGTATTTGATTTGCTCGGACTAATTTGCTCACGTCCAGACGCCGTCCATTCGTTAAGAATTTAATTTTAGTAGTTTCCATATGCCGCAAGGAAAATCTTTGAGGCAGGAACAATAAGAAAAAATTAAGCGGTTATGTTCAAAATTGGAAACAGTATAGCTGATATTATAGGAAAACATTCTGGAAAGTTTGAACGCAATCCAATTATTATTAATAATGTTATTGAAAGTCAGTTTATTGAATTCTAGGACGTGTATGGCGTCATCATCATATGTACAAAATGAACATATGACATTTTGGCTTTTCTTTTTTAGGTTATTTTAGTTATTTGGCATGTGTGTGCTAATGAAATTTGCGGGTAGTGTTCAATAAGATGGACGTGTGAGCACAAATGTATGCTTTGTACACAGAGTAAAGCGGAAATGCGTTAGATCAATTTTATGCACAATATTTATGTCTTTAATATGAATATACATATGCATATTTTTTTGGCAATATATGATGGAATATTTTGCATTCTTGTTCGTATGTATGAATGGAAAAAAGTACTCCTTTTGTATGTTACAATCCATTCTTTATTTCAAACCATTCACTTATTATTATGATATTAAAGGAATTTGCACTGCGTCCTTAAAAAACTATTGTGCCCCTTTTACTCGTCATAGCGTATTTACTCCCTATAATATTTCAAGCAAGCCTATATCCTTCAGGATAATTTAATATATTCCCTATTTCTAGGTATTGGCATCTGGTATGAAGTATTCCCCCAGGTGCCTCGGCACAAGTGCCGAACACTGCCCAAATCGTGTATGGATGTTTCTCTGCACAGAAACTGCAGGTAGTGTCCGTAGATATCCCTAGCTTATCCACTTGATAGTTTAGTCGGCGGTGACCAGTGAATATTCCCACTGTAATCCGGAGGTTCTTCTTGGTGAGGTTTACACAGTCCTTTGTGCACTTGGGTTCGTATCCTCCATAAACACCCTTGGCTGCTCCATTCCTGATAGGCTCGCCCAGTATAGTTCCTTCAGCCGTTCTTCTTCATTTTTTAATGTTATAACCACAAACCCGTTTCCAATTCCACAGAAGGATTCTGGCCCGTGTAGAGGCGTCCCTGCCCAATTCATCCGTTGCCTCATTACCTACTAACTCACCATGACCTGAAACCCATCCATTCAGACCTGATTGTGCAAGCCAAGCGCATTCAGGCTCTCAAGGCATTTCCATACTAGTTTAGAGTTCACCTGGTGGGACCTGACTGTTCACTGGATATTGGAATTCTATGCTATCTTATAAATTGCACTACTTTGACTTTGTTAATAATAGCGCGATTCCATCACAATCTTTTCGTGGCGTGATGTCAGCTTTTGCGCACTAGGTATAACAATGAAATCCCTTTGTTATATCGATTAGAAACATATTTTTAAGGCCATTGACTATGCCATCACATTAAAACTCGTTTAAGAAACTCATCTTTGCTTAATTGATTGTAAATTAGTTTTACTGCATTAAATACTAAATTTGAAATTGCTGGTCCATGTTCGTAACCACTTTCATCTTCCTTGATTGCCTTTCGTTATTGTCAAGAACACTTTCGGGGTATAAAAGATCTTAGAACTTCGCGTTCTTAGAAATGTTTTGACAAAGTTTAGCTCAAATATTTTTTTTTTATAGATTTACATGGTGTTTCTAGGTATAATTCCACCCATTTTTAAAATATATTCAATAAAATCTTAAAGTTTAATAAACACCGATAACACATTATTAGCCGCCTCTAGATTTAAATGGCGAGTTCCTGAAATTCGCTTTCAAATTACCTCCACATCGACACCAAAGCTTTACTCACAGCATCGACTCCCTCGACCACTAGAGTGAACTTAGGGGGGCTTTTCCGGTAAATTTAAAAAAATATGGTACTATGCTATTATGAAGTCTATTTAAGGCAGCCTAGATTTCGTATCGATGCACCATTGTCGTTTTTTCAGAATTTTCGGTTTGATAAGTTCGAAGAACCAGACCTGTTAGACTTTTTGGCGTACAAATTTTGAGCCCTCATTCCACTACATTTCACACAGTCTCAGAAATAATCAAGCCCTCTCATTTACCTCGCATGATCATATTCTGTGAAAAAAATCACACCTCCCTTTCGCATGTATTGGGAGCCCCCGTTCAAACTCAGCACAAAATGGCGCCACTTGGTATTTGTAAAGGGATTGACAGACCACACCCTCTCACCAAATTTCGTGACAATAGGTTCAGCCGTTTTCGAGTAAATCGAGCAATCGCAGCTTAAACAGTCTGGCCAGTTGGCGGAATTATTTTTCATTCGATTACCAGCCGCCTGAACAGTTAGAACTGACAAGCCGAACTGGACGTGGATGGCGGGACGAAGCCATATTAAAACGCCGATTTGCGATTTCAATGAGAGCACGTACGATGTTCCAGAAATTCAATTCAATTTAGATGGATCCAATATTATTATCACGAACCAGCTCCTTTTATTAAAAGGCGAGCCAAACAGAAAATGGACTGTCCGTGCCGCAGTCCACCGCGACATATGCTGTCTAAAAACACGCCGACTGTTTTCAACGGACCAGTTTTATGCAAAAAGTGATACAGCTGCGAATTTTGTTTCCAAGATGATATCCCATGAAGGACTTCTACTTTTTTCGGTATCCATTTTTCCTGTCCGTCGCGAATTCTGTAATTTTTCACGTATCCGCCGCGGTAAACTGCTTGCTATTTAACTAGGATGATACCATATTTCATAATATAGAGTTCGCGACGGACAGTCAGGATAATGCTCCAATTCACACCGCAAATATCAGAGGATATTTTCGCGAGCAAGACCCGGTTTTTCGTGGCCAACATTTTTCCCAGACTTGAACATAATCAACATGTGGCGGAAACTAGCAAGCAAAATGTTTGCTGAAGGTTAAAAGTTTGCAGTAGTAAACAGCCCAAAAATACGATGAAAAAAGTATAGTTACAAATCGACTAGAATTACGTTAAATTGGATGTGCGGCTGCAGGGCGACTAATAAGGATCCACTCGTTATTGAAACCCAAGCATATGTTTTGTTCCGAAAACATCCTATGAATGCATTTATATAAATGTTTAGGCCAGTGTTGTATTTTAATAAAGAAAATAAGTTCATATTGTCAGTGAAGTTTCCTCATTTTCGGTCCAATGTTTTGTAGGTTTCTCACGATGTGTGAAAACTAAGCTGAAGTAGGTATAGGAATCAAAAAGTACAGGATTAACATCCAACCGACTAGGACTGATTGGATATTACGAATTGGCGCAGGCAAAAATGCTTCTTAATGAATACAATACCGTATTTCAGGTAGTAGGCATATTTTGAAAAGCTTCTATTTCTATTCTAATCATTTCTCTTGGAACTAGAGTTTGAAATGTCTCAGATTTTCCCAATAAAGACCCTGCGCTCCATGTCATTTCCGTCACTATAAAATGTCTCTTCCGATTCATCGAATTCAAAAATTTAATTTTAAATGCCCCCCGCCACCGCGGCAAAACAATATTCTCAAGGTCAATAACATAAACGAGATCACTCATAGAACGCCAGACAGGTGTAAAATATTTGCTGCCACAACTCTCTTCTCAAAACATTCCACTTTCCCAAACAGTGGAACAAAACAAATGCGCGCCATTTACCCAAATGTCTTTTAAAATTGGCGCCAAATTGCCGTGATGCACTTTGAACCTTCAGTAAACAAATAACGTCCTGCGCAATGCGGATGCAAGTGGCCGATTGCATATCGGTATTTGCTCTGCTCCAAGCACGAAAAGTACAACGGGCAAAATCACTGCCCGAATTCTATGCGAGGGAAAAATGCGCAATAAATCACTTTCGCCCTGTCCAAAAATGCAAGTTTCGTTCAGTTCGACGTCACATGTGGGGGAACGGAACAGCGCAAAGTCGATACTCGCCGGCAAAGTTTGACATCAAGTTCGCTCGACAATTTATCGCACAACATGAACGGAACAGAACAGGCAACTGCGACATCGAACGAAACGCTCGGCGAGACAAGTTGAAAATAGTCGTTGCTCGCACTCGGAGCCGCCATTACGTCTTATCAGCTGGGCGTTTGTGTTGTCATTTTTGTGGGAAATCCGCCGATTGGGAGCGCCATCGACCCCCGAAAACCTCGCAGTCGCATTCCAATCAATGAAGTCTTTGCTCTCCGTCACACTAAGGGCCGGAAAGGTGCGTCCCGGGCTCATTTGCGTGAAAGTTCACTTTCGGTCTCGTGAAAATTATTTGAAAGATGTCCGCCGTCCGCTCGGTTACGACACGGCGACTCGCTTGTAGTGGTGTTGTGCACGGGCGAGATGTGTAATTGACATGTCGCCCGGAACAGACCGAAATGGACCGGAACGACGTCGAGAGATCCAAAATGGATGTCAAGTAGAAAAATTTGCTTTCGCACTGAGGACTGTACAACGACGAAACTGGCACCATCTCCTGTCCAGGCGACATGATTTACGGAAGCGATGTATGAAATGCGTCCCCTCTGCAGCCCGCAGAGCTCCGAAATGCTTTCCATGATGTTTTCCAGGTAATTAGCCGCGGAAATGACCTGACGCCGGCGACCAACTTGCACTTTGTCAAATCGGCACGGGGCGAAAATGTTTTTGTTCTGCGCCGTGCATTCAGAGCCCTTTATTTACAATTTTTTCCGAATCGGGGTGCGTTTCCTGCAGCAGGTGATGCGAGAAGTATCAAGTGAATGCGTTGGAAACATCAGGGCGAGCAATTGCCCCTTGGCAAGGAAAAAGCGGGCTATGGTCACGGACGGGAGGAAAATGGCGCGTTAGGATTTCGTCTCCGGGAATCTGCCCGCGGAGGACAAGGTTTCTGTGCCACTCGCGACTACTTGCAAATGCTCGACGCAATCACCTGTTGTGGTGGCAACGACTTGGTTGCGCGCTGCATATCGAATCGCCGAATTTACGTAATTTTCGAATCAATAACAGACGCGCCTTCGCAGTGCATTCAGCAACGCGCTCATGGCGCAAATCCCATCTCCGCGGACGGCTGGAAATAAGTGGCGCGTGGTTCACGACTGCTGCGGCCGAAATCCTCCATCGCGAAACTGGTCACCTCCGCGCGTGGCAAGGACACGAGAGGTTTACCTGGGCGAAGACCCGACTTCGTGCTCGTCGCATAAACACGTTGCGAGTGAATTTTCCACCGTCTGTTGACTTTGCTCGGACGCGTAAGAACTCGAGGCAAATTTCCGTTAAACACTCGCGTGCGAAAATGCTGGCTCGAGGGAAGCTCGCTAAGGACACGATCCAGATTTTAACGGTTTTCTCGCTGCTGTCCTGAGCCCACTTCCTCAATTCAAGTCCGGAAAATAGAAAGTACATACAAAGACACTCACCTGGCTTGGAAGACGTCCCCGCTTCTCTAGTTGTATTCTTTTCTCCATTTTTCACCGAAGTTGTCTGCCCCCGTATCCTTTCCGTCTGGGCAACACTTTCCTAGGCTTTCGCTCGCTGGAAATCAACCGAAAAACGCCGCGAAACTCAAAACACCGCCACTGAGCTAGTCCCGGACTGCGACTGGCAGAATTTCAAAAACTCTCGGCTTTTCTTTCTTTAATTCTGATGTCGGGCAGGCACGCTGCTGTTCCTGCTGTTTTTCCGGCCGCTAAGTCAAGTACTTTCGCTGGCTTTCCTTTCTTTTGCTCGCGGAAGAATTTCGCACGCACGCAAATTTCTTTTCGGCGGATCGCTGAACACACTGACGACAACGACTACGACGGCTGTGTTCCACACGCCAATTGTTTCCTCTTCGCCCGGGTTTCACAATCGAACAGCGAAACGGCGAGTAAAATCAAAAACACTCACGGGATCCGCTTGCCGCCAAGCAGTTTATCGCATTGACCTCGAAATGGGCAAACGTCGACGAGACGTTCAAGACAAAGCGAGAATCACAAGTTTTCAGGACAAATCGATACCAGGAAAGCGAGCGGACAGTGCCTCTTCGGATGCAAGCAACAATCAAAGTGCAGGGGTCCACGGCGAAATGCGAACACGAGGCGAAGTTTTTCGAGCGATTCGCGGAGCAATTGGGAACCAGTAGAACGGGCTGGAAACGGGAACCGGTACACGTGCCGCCGAGTTTCGATGAGTTTCTGTTCCGTGTTGTGAGGCTTTTTGGATGCGTTTTGTGTCAGATACCAACCTGGAACGGAACTGGTGCAGGAACGAAATGCACTTTGTGCATAAAATGCGTTCAAATGTGATGCAGTGCTGCCGCTCTTATCTAGTAAACATGCACTTAAACGGGCACATTGTTTGCCTAACAATTCAATGCTTTGCGGACCAAATGGAAAGGAGATTCGCATAAATAGTTATAATTAACAGATTTTGCGTTGTTTTCTATAATGTAACTTGACGAAAACTATTATTTACACTGAATTAATAAAAAGCAAATAACAGTTTTCAACTGGACGGTCCTGTTTTATTTCTCAACAGCTTTTGTTGTGTTGTGTGGTGTTGCAAAATTTTCAGTTATCAAAAGAGTGGAAGATCTTTTCATTTCTGATCGTCCTAAATCGATTTCATGAAGCCTGCTGCATAGAACCAATACTGATGTTTTTATTATCGAAAACGGATTTGTTTTGCTTAGTTTCACCTCTCGGTTCGCCGAAAAACTGACAGTGTTCACACTAATTAATAAGGTTTACATTGACTTTCGAGCAATAGATAGCCGGCACTTGCCTATATTGCAAACGAATACATGGCTTCATATAAAAAATTTACGAAAATGTACTATATTGGCTAATATGAAAATCATCATTATCGGCACAAAAACCGGTATCCGGTTTAGGCCTACCTTAGTAAGGAATTCCAGACACTCTGATTCTGTGCCGAGCTCCACCATATCCCTAGAAGTTATCTGGCCTCATGACCTACGCCATCGCTCTATCTTAGGCAGGGTCTGCCTCGTCTTCTTTTCCTATTGCCCTTATAGACTTTCCAGCCTACATCACCCTAATCCATATACCTGTTGAGCCGGATTTTATCCACAACCAGACGTCGCTCGTCATTATATAGGCTACGGAACGTCCATCCTCATGTAGGGAGCCAACAATTATTTGCAGGATTCTTCTCTCGAACGCGACCAAGAGTTCCCAATTTTTCTTGCCAAGAAACTAGGTCTCCGAGGAATACATAAGGTCAGGCAACATCATTATCTTGTAAAGTAAGACCCTATCCTGAGACGTTTCGAGCGAAAGCTGAAATAGGCAGCCAACAACTATGCCCGAATGTCATCGTCATAGCGAATCAATTTCTCCAGGGCCAGGTGAAAGAGGACACATGATAGGGCATTCCCTTGTCTTAGACTGTGGTTGATGTTGAATGGTCTCGACAGTGATCCTGCTGCTTTTATCAGGCCTCGCACATTGTTCAGGGTCAGTCCTATCAACTCCGTCTGGATACCGAATTCTCTCATGGCTGTGTAAGTTTCCCCCTCGTTATGTTGTCACAGACGGCCTTAAAGTCGATGAAAAGATGGTGCAACTGATGGCTATATTCCAGCAGTTTTTCGATCGCTTAGTGCAGAGAGAAAAATCTGACCTGCTGCTGATTTTCCTGGAGTGAAGCCTCTTTGATGTGGGCCAATGATGTTCTGGGCGTTTGAAGCTATACAGCCTAGCAAGATATAGGAGAATATCTTATAACTCTCTTATACTCAGCAACGTGGTGCCTCTGTAATTGCTGCACAGTGCGATCTCCCCCTTTTCATGTATGGGACAGATAATGCCTCGCTGCCAGTCGTTAGGCATTGATTCACCGCCCCACATCTTGAGCATCAATTGCTCATGAACTGCTTAGTGTAGTTGGTCGCCTCCATGTTTAACCAATTCCAATGCTTTATTGAGATCGATTCTCAGTCTTGATCGGACCTGTTGTGAGCGGTCAACTTCATGCGTATGTGTCTTGCCCGTTGGGAATTGCAGCAGCTCTGAAGTGGCAGCTCCAGTTCGCGGGTTGTCAAACTGTGCAATTTCAATTTTTCCCAGCTTATGAAAGAGGCAAAGGCCATAAAATAAGCACCCACGATCTGAAACTATTAAAACGGGTAAAAAAAATTAACCAGCTCGACGCTTACGAAAACTTATTCATTAGCAAACAGCTGGCAGACACTAGATTGAATTCAGATCTAGGTAATTTCTATTCCCTGTTATTTAAAAAACTTCTTCTTTCAGGAGTCTTTAAAATGTAACTAAATATTTCTTCTTTTTCAGGGTATGGATATACGTTATTTAGGAATATAATTAATTAGAATAGTATTACAAATTTAGATTACTATATAAATAGTTAACAAATCCAGTGAAGAGCACACTTATTAACACTGATGAAGGGAACAAGTGGGGCCCGAAATATCGGGATTTGTAGGATCAATAAATAAATATGCCTGGTTGATCCTTGAATGTTCGACTTTTCTGTGTAGCATTTTCGATAATTTTCATATGTAATTGCGACTGGTTAGAAAGTGTATAAGTTGATCCATTGCAGCGTCATCTAGGAGCTAGTTATAACAACGTGGATAGGACCAAAATATTTTCCTTGGAAAAATGCATATATGATACATTTATATACCAATTTTCATAGTGAACGGTGTAAAAGCTTTTGGGAGTCAGACAACGATATATGTTGCAAAATGCTTGCTACACCTTTAAATCTCTATAACCTAACAACTACTTGACTTTCTAACTCTTACGTTCAACTACGGGCGCCACGACGCGGTCGGTCTCTCAAACATTCTCCCACAAGTGTCTCGAATATCGAAGCACGATGACGACGAAGGCTGCTGTTGAGGCTGTCATGAATCCCTCTGTTTTTTGTGCGGTGGAATCTGTTGAATCATTTTCGACGATGTATGCTGTGAGGAGGTGGGGCATCCATTTACTTTAATTTATACAAGTCTATCGATCTCGGTTGAAGTTTTAATATAAATTCCGTTGGGTCAGAAGAGTCGAAATCGGTTGACATGAATTAGCCTGGGATTAGTAATAATATCCTATACACTAATCTGACCGACGTGGATTGTAGGTCCTCCTTAAACACCGAAAAGGATCGTATTCACTTTCTGTATCTAAGCCTTGCCGTGACATATGAAGGCTACTTTCAAAGTGGCATGTAGCCGCTGTCGTGCGAGTGCGATTGCATGCGATGAGGTGTGTCGTTGCTTTGAAGAGGTGTTCTTCGAATTGTGACCCCTGGTCCGTTGTAACTGTCTGGGGTGCACGACTCATCACAAAAGAGGCAAGTCCACTCAGAAGAAGCGAGTCGACGACATCAAACCCCCTCAGAGGAGTCGTCGGCATCGAATCGCCTCACTTGATGCGACAGGACATCAGCGCAGTCTCAACGGCACAATGAGCACGCTATACATTCGACTCAGCGAAATGCGAGTCGACTCAATTGGTGAGGTGATATTGGATGGCTTGTGGATGCAATGGACTGTGTGTATAGTGGATACATTTCTGTTTTGCAAATGCAGCAAATGAGTTGTTTACGTATAAATGTGCTTACAGGGAAATTTCGTACCGTGCAGGTGGAAACGATCATTTTAAGGTTTTGTATAAAAACAATTATAAAGCGAGATATGGTACAAACAAAGTGTGTACAAATTTTAATATGAAATGGAGTGTATAACTTGAGCATTCATAGATTCGATACCTAATATTACATATCAGCGACATTTTAGCAAGTCGAATACGTAATTACAAAGTGAGATCCATTTTTCGAGATTATCACGCAGGAAGCAGGAGCAATATAACTTGAATTTCCGAATTGAATATTTTTTTTATTCACGGTTTGAATGCAAAATATACACGTGTGCATTTAAATAGTTCATTCCTCAAATATCATAGATATTTCGTTTTAGGTGAATTTGATGCTTCAGGCATTATTTGATCACGAAATGGCAAATTTGCTTGAATTCGTAGAAGTGTTTAAAGTATGGAGTTGGATCGGGTGATTGTATGCATGTGGGTAAAATTGGGAAATATTGCTTTGGGATTGGAGAATGCGTTCCTCGATTTGATTGTGTAAATTACAGGTAAATGCTGAGTTGAGAAGTGTGTTTATTGGGGCAGATAAAAGAACGTGTTAATTAGTGACACCCAAACTTTTGTATATTTATTCAAAGAATAAATCTATTGTTTTCCAAGCTTTCTTTTTTATTACTGAATGCCAAATATCAGAAAACAGAAATCATAATACATTAAGCAAACTATTTATTCTGAAATTAATTTAGATATGTTTTATTGTTTTAAGCTGATTTTTAAGTTTTCGATACGAAATTTTGCTTTTAGTGCTATAGACCAAGCAAAAATAATGAGAGATTTGAAATGAGTTGACTCACCGAAAGGTGTCATATTTCCCACCACTAGTGTTAGGTTAGTGCTTGCTGCATTCCCTAGTTGCGACCTCTTGTCCTAGGAATTGTCATCAGACAAAATACAACAATTTTATAGTTTTAGCTTGAACTTAAGGGGTTTTCCGGCTATTTCGTTTAGATAGACCATTGTAATGTTTTTTTTTAGAGTTTTCGAAAAGTGCAAATCGAGCTCTTGATACCCCACATGGCCACATTCTGTGAAAACATTTTTTGCATCCTCCATTCACATATGTGGGGTGCCCTCCCTTAAAGTTAATACAAAATGGTGCTACTTGTTGTATGTAAAGGGAGAAATAGGTCACATGCTCTCACCAATTTCCGAATAAATGGAATTTGACAGATAGACAAAGGCAGACATGCATCGACTCTATTCTAATAAGGTTTTGTTTCACACAAAACCTTAAAACATATTTAGAACCTTTTTTACGGATTAGTGTGAAACAAAACCTTATTAGAATCGAGTCGATGTCTCACTGCCCGTCTGTTTGTCTGGCTGTTACACCCGATTTATTCGGAAACGGCTGAACCGATTGCCACGAAAGTTGGTTAGAGCATGTGGTCCGTGAATCCCTTTACATACAGCATGCGGCACCATTTTATGTTAAGTTTAAGTAGGGGCTTCCCATACATGGGAAAAGAGCGTGTACATTTTTTTTTATAGAAACGAAAGGGCTTTTCGAAACTGGTCCCATATCTGAAATTTTGTTATTTTTTGCGAATTTCGTGCATTCTACAACGTGTATGAAGTCATCATCAATGGAGTCGCAAAAAATATTTCGTTTTAGTTGTTTAGTAATTTGTATATCAATATCAATTACTGCAGGCAGATATATGTGTGCATGTAGGTATATATATGTGGTAATGAAGTTTGTGGATTGTGTATAATTCAGATATATTTGTACATTAAACCAGCGGTATTCAATATACGTACTATATATGTACATATATATGCTTTTGTGCTCGAATTTACACGCCTGCATGTATATGTACAATATTCGGTAATAGGCAATTTGTTTGTTTAGGGTGAGGATAATATCTATGTCTGTTTGGAAAAATGTGAAGGAATATTTTGGAGTTGAATAGAAAAATGTGCCTAGATGTTTCTCACATAAGATGAACACAAAACCTTTATAACCGAAGCGAGTTTCCGGTATTCCGACTAATTATAATTTCTCTACTAAGAAATTCCACTAATAAAAAATTGTAATTATTAAAGTAGTATGAATATTAACAATTCGTTTGAAAATTATTTATGTTTTCAGGTGCATACCATAAGGGAACCACCCTTTAAGTTCCTCCCGTTATACCTTAGATCTCTCCTATAATAATTATGGTTCTTCGTTAAATTTTTCTGTCATTATTGAAAATAGCCTGAAACATTTTTTTACTTATTTAGCGTTCAATATTTCAACCTTTCTATAAATAAGTCAACCTTCTCTTACATTACTCCAGTTTGGGCTTGTCTCAATTGCACTAAATTGCCTATGGTTACTATAAACTCGTGTGTGGACCATAGCGCATCAACTACGCCTACGTGTCATCGTTCATGGTTCTTCGAAATGTGCTTCAACCGTAAGCCATGTGAACTTTTTATTTCCTCCGCTCTTCTCCATGTGCTATGGTGGCCCAACCTGCGATAGTCGATTTCATTCCATGGCATAATGTCATTGACAAAAGGAGATCATCCCATTGAAGGCTATGCCATTTTGTCATACAATGGAACCTACTATCCCAGGATGGATAGTACGTTATTAATTGCATCATAAAGTGATCAATTTTGAGGGTTTCATTTTATGAAACATACTTCATTATTGCATTCTGAATTCCACATATATTTTTCGACTTTATCCTTTTTGTGTGAGATATGGATCGCCATAGATAGATGCTATATAATAGATGGCAGTATTTATGATATGTGAAAACGAATATTTACAATGCCAGTATACAAATGTTTTTCATATAAATCCGTTTATGGCTTATTGTTAATTAGTTCCTATAAGTATTGTGCACTATTTATATTTGTATGGTAGTCAATATTTTCTAGATGAAACGTATAATGTCCACCAGGTTTGACGAAATGCGCTTTAGTTCAAGGGTGTAGATATGGCCAGTGCAGGAGGATGCAGAGCGGAGATCGCCCTGCTTGAGTGATTGATGACTGAAAATATTTCGCTTTTGTTTGGAGCAACATTCCGTATCCGCATATTGTAGTGATTAGCTATTTTATCCTTAAGAGGTGAGCTGGATGCTCAGCCTTCCGAGATATAAAGGGAAATCTGATTTCCGACAGAACGGGTATATTAGAGCAATGGGTTGAGTTATTTAATGAACTGCTTAACGACCAAAATATCGGCGAGTTAGAGGTTCCGCCAACTGAAGACGACGGAGAAATGCTGCCGCCACCAAGCATAGAAGAAACAGTCCGGGAAATCCATCGATTTCAAAACCATAAATCACCAGGAGCCGATAGAATTATAGGCGAATTGGTTAAATCTGGAGGTGACCAACTATACTAAGTGGTTCATCAACTGATGCTCAAGGTGTGAGATGGCAAATCAGCGCCTGACGAATGGCAACGAGGTATTATCTGTCCCATACATAAAAAGGAGGATATTACCTAGTGCAGCAATTATAGATATTCTTCGCTATCTTGCTAGGCCGGATAGCCTCATACGCCCAGAACATCAAACAAACCAAAGAAGCTTCACTCCAGGCAAATCAGCAACAGATCCGGTTTTCTCTCTGCGGCAAGCAGTGGAAAAACTGCTAGAATATGGCTATTAACTGCACCATCTTTTCATCGACTTTAAAGCCGCCTATGACAACATAGCGAGGGTAAAACTATACACGGCCTTGAGAGAATTCGATATCCCGTCGAAATTGATAAGATTGACTAGACTGACCCTGACCAATGTGCGAGGCCAGATAAAAGCAGCAGGATCACTCTCAAGACCATTCAATATCAACAACGGTCTACGACAAGGGAATGCCCTATCATGCGTCCTTTTTATCCTAGTTTTGGAGAAAGTGATTCGCGATGCAGATGTGAATACGAGGGGCATCTTCTTCAAATTCACCCAGCTATGTTGATGATATTGACATTATGGGAAGAACAACCCCAGATGTACAGTATACCTTCATCCAGATTGGACACATTAATGAAGGCAAGTCGAAGGACATGATGGCAACGTCAGCGCCAAAGAACAAAAAACGAACAGCGCCGAATCGGATTATTCAAACGAAAACAATAAAGATGGGAGGCTACAACTTTTTGACTGTTTAAAATTTGTCCTATCTAGGTCGAAAATCACAACCGATAATAACTATGACGATGAAATCCGAGTTGAGAGAAGAATGCTCCGAAAAATTTTTGGCTTTCTACATGAGGATGGACGATGGAGATGGAGCGATGATGTTAGTGGTTAGGACGTAAATTTATAAAATATGGTAATATATTATTATTAACTTTATTTGTGTAAACATTGGAACGTGATGTATTTTGAGGTCTAGATTTCGTAGAGATGCATCTTTGTGATTTTTTTTCAGATTTTTTGGTTGTATGGAGTAAATTTACTATGACAAACAGATAGACATTGAATTGATTTTAATAAAATTTTGTTTCGCACAAAACCTGAAAAAGACGGGAGTAGAAAAAATTTAAATGAAATGCCAAGAAATAGCGGATTACAGGTAAGCGAGGCTGTGTAAAAGTGTAAATTTTCCTTCTGAAAGGTTTGGGTGATGAAGTGCTCAAAATGCTCTTGGATTCGGGAACTGAGCTCAAGCTGCTCTAGGTGTCTCCTTTTAGTAGGAGGAGGTCCGTCTTAGAGAAAAGAATTCTCCCGCACTTTCTCGTACAGATAAGCTCAGAAAATCGTTGAAGCATTCTGATTGGCATCAAGTTACGTAATTACCAGGCAATCCATGTTGCTGAGGAAGGGGACGCTGCAGTCACTCGGTAGTTAGCTGCCAAATGGCTTTGTGATATGGAAAGTGCATGAAAGGCTATGCTGCAGTCGAATGTTTGCTGACTGAAGTAGAGGGCAAAGAAAAAACCTTCAGCATTAATTGGTAATAGCGGTGAGCATTCGGCTTCGTATCGTGGGTGTCCTATATAGCTCAGTGCTAAGGCCACAAGACAGCAGGAGGGATGGGCCCAAAGCCGAAGCGGTATTAAGCGACACCGTCCTTTCTGCACCAATTGTCCTGAGGGTCGCGTTTACAGAGGTAGTGCGACAAGGGGGTGTTAAGTAGCCTCAAAAGGATATAAGTGTCGGGATGAACAATAAAATACTTACGGTACACGCACACAACACAAAGATAAGCAATATTACAGAATATTCACAACGATATCGCTAGATGATCTCCGGATCATAGTGAATAATGTAAATTGCTCCGTTTGAAATCCATCGAAAAGCGAAGCTCTTTGTTTTCACAGCGAGCCAAAAAGCCTGACATTGCCTTGATTCGATTATTCTATACAATTCGAGGATTTCAAATTCATGATTCAGGTAAAAATAATAGATTTGAATTTGAAGCCATTGAATGTATGAAAGTCTCTTGCATTTTGTTTTCACTGCCGAGAGGAGGTAATTTATACAACCTTTCAGTCTAGGCAGTAAGAAACAATCAAGCTTAGTTCAAGGAAGAATTCCATTCCCGATACTCGAACTGAACAAGCTGTATAATTACTAAGATATAGCCCGCGGTTTGCATGCTTGGCATACCTTATGGCTAAATGATGAAAAACATGTTTGAGGGGTATTAGGGAACAAGCAATATCAGATAGAGTATAAATACGAACGCAAATTCTTATAATGATTTTTGCATTGCAAACGCGCACAGCCGAATCCTTAACGGAAACTACAGACTCTCGCTCACGATAGCGACCATAACTCTATTTTAACGGACGTTCTGTTTCGTGGACTGAGAGTTCGCCTTGTGCTGATGGACAGAGGTGTTCACAAGCTGAACTTTAAATAAACAGTTTGGAACCCATTCCAAAAGAGGTTTGCTTGGGGACGCTGTGAGGAATGTCCTCTTTCTGATAGGGAAAACGATAGATAAAAGGAGCTTCCGCAATGAGGAAATACTCCAGTATGCTCCGAAGCTGGAGAACCTAACGCTGGACACAATTGATTAAGTTGTTCCTAAGCTCAAACCACTAATAATATGGAAGGAACTGCAACCATAAAAAGGCTCAAAATAGTCGAAAATTGGAAGCTCGACGTTTCAGATATGAAAGGTTTCGTGTATTTCTTGTGTAGGTACACATATCAGACCACATAATTATTCCTTTTGTACGTAGCCTGTAATGTATATTGAATGCATATACATGTCAAGCTTCTCACTTCAGTGTGATATTAATATTTAGTGTTTTGCGTTGCAATAAATTTACGTAGAAGAGGCATCTTTGGGCTACTGATACATTGTCAGTTATAGTACGACTTTGTTCGAACTTGATACGAGTATTATGCTTGATACTATAGTCTACACGACAACTCTTGTCTTATGACTCTACTATAAACTTAACGAGGGCTTCTAGCCATTCTCCCTAAAATTTAGATACATGCTATTATTAGCTTTATTTGAGTAGATATTGGCATGGAGGGTATTTTGAGGCCTGGACATCATATAGAGGCAGATTTGTGATTTTCTTCAGATTTTTCGGTTTCCTCCTTTAACTCGGTGCGAACGTGGGCGTTCACAGCTTCTATTCCTACCAAACTTCATGTCAATCAGTACAGCCATTTCTGAGAAGCGTGCGTGTGAACGACAGACAGGCACAATGCTTAAATACCTAGAAGTTATAATTGACCAAAAAATGAAATTCAAACCACATCTGAAAAATGTAGCAACAAAACAATCGCAGTCCCGTATTGATTGAGTGCATTTCGAACGTCGCGCGCTTACGGTACAACATCAGACGAAGCAGCATGTGTAATAGAAGGCATGGTCGCCATTGACAAATGACGAACGAGGGTCGACGATCCTGCCCCGCGACGTAATATGGAAATGGTTGTCCCGCGGGGTAAAAGAATGAGAAGGACATGGTTTAAGTGAGTAAAAGTCTCACATAACTGTATGCTAGGAGCCAGCGGTAAATTTTCAACCTTTCCACCTTCCAACGACAAAAACAGAGAGAAACAGCCAGGCAGGAGTCCACCAGATCTCCCATCAGCCGCGATCCCATTTGGTGAATGGGGTATAACAATTGATACGTAGATATGTGTTCAGGCACTTTCTTTTCAGATTGTGTATGATCGGGTATTTGCTCATCTTTGGTGGATACACCAAAATGACTATCGGAAGGACACCCAAAACATAAAACCAGGCGGGCTCTCGGTCGTCGATATCCCTCGACCGTAGTGTCTCGGTGGTGGACAACTTGGCAACCCTAGTATTCAACGCTACAAGTGTTTTAGATTTCTGGGAGGAGGTGTTTGGTTAAAGAACCACTTTACTGAGAACAACAGTAACAAAATCAAAAAAATATGATCTGGAAGCAGGTCGTTGGACGACAAAGACGATAAAAACACCCACCGCATTTGCTCAAGGGGCGACACCAGGAGATACTTGAGGACCAGGAGAAAGACCCTACCCGGAAACCATTGTCAAATCTGAGATCTCCGCCAATGCCAAAGATGGTAAAAGATAAAGCAGAGGGAAGGTCAATGAATGCAGTATTCATTATAGACTATCTGGAGGAATTTTATTTATGAACGAAAAAAGAAAAATGTACGAATAACTAAAAAAAGTCAAAAAAAGAAAACTAAAACGTTCCCATTGATCCTGCCGTTCATATAGATTCACTTTTTATGATGATGACGTCATACATGTCTTGGCTGCCATAAATTTACCTGAAATGCGAAATGTTGACCTTCTATAACTTTATTAATAATAGTCGGATGGTCTTCAAACTCAGGATTATGTCCTATGTTATCGGCGCTATATAACTTTTGTTTCTTATGCCATTCTCTACTTCCACCTGCTGCAATTCCTTTGACTCCTGGTTTTTAAGCCGATAGATTGCACGGACTGTTTCTTCTATGCTTGGCGGTGGAGCATTTGACTGTCGTCTTCAATTGCCAGGATTTGAGCAGTTTACTTAACCTAACGTGCCTATATGGCCACAAGGTCGGAAATAAAATTTGCCTGTTTGTCTCGGCAGGATGAGGTGTATAAGACTCCACCTTGTGACTTGTTGGTGAAACTTTCGCGGCTGGTCCTGCCGCTCCCTACACTTCTCAAGTTCACACACTTATTGATTCTTCCAGACTTCCTTTCTCTGTCTGTGAAATTGCTTCACTACTCGACGGAGTTCATGATAGGCTTTTGCACGTGCTCGCGTTCTTCTCTTCTGAGAGTGTAGCGATGACCGCAATCCAGCATTCTTCCGTTCAGTTGCTAGCTAACATTCCTCGTTGAATCAGCTGTTCCGGGTTATTTTTTGCGGCTGCCGCCAAGTATGCTTATGGCCGTGTCAGTGGTAACATTCTTCAGGTAATTGTGAAGATCACTTGTTGATGCTTCATCTCCAGGACCTCTGTTACTTGCGGTTATTGCGGCATCCATTTCCCCCTTATATGTGTTACGGAGGGCTTTGTTGTGAATGGCTTCAGTATTTGCCCTCACCTCATTTTCAGAGAGGATTCTAGGCGTGTGTTTTTATGTAAGCTTTGGGAGCCGATGTATCGCCTAAATACGGGCTCCGTCCTTACTTCAAGGGTCCGTTCTTTTGCCTCATAAAAGGTATCCTTCTCCGATTCTGCAGCCTTCTCTGTGGGGGCGTGAACGTTAATGAGGCTTATATTTTTAAATTTACTTCTCGAAAGCAGAGTGCATAGCCTTTCACTTACGCTTTCAAAGCCGATAACAGCTCACATTTTTGGTTGACTAGGAAACCTTTTCCGAGCACATGGTTCATTGCATGGCCGCTATAATATCCGTCTGCAGTTTTTCATTAAGAAAAAACTCCCAGCGGTCATCACGTGGTGGGGAGATAAGGTTTGGTAGTAGAGCTGTTGGTGTTGGTTCAGCAGGCATTTCCCAGGTTATCCAGATGTTGTTTTCCTAACATCTCATGGAAAAGCTGATCTTGAGAAATTTGGGTAAAAGGGGAATGATCGCCTCATATAACCTCAGTATCGTTTGCCTTCTGAGCATCTATAGTGCCAAGTATTGGACAACTAGTGAGCACGAAGATATTAAGCTGGATTAGTGGTGTAATTCGCTAAGGTCACCTCTGGAATGAGGACATCCGCGATCGATATAAGCTTGGACTCATCGCGGGAATTGCCAGGAAGGCATCCTTGATGTTACGACATGCAATCTGGGTTGGCATAAACTGACAGCTAAAATTGTCCTGAAATCGAAGACAATAGGAAACAACTTAAACACTGATCGAAGCAGCGATTGTTTGACGGGCTGAATGCTGGTTTGAGAGCCTTTTGATTCCACCTAGCGATGGCGACGCTGTGGACTGGAACTGGCATTCCTCTCGAATAGGATAAATGCTGAAGAAGGGGATCTTTAGGTCGTTATTGCGTTAATATGCAGCTCAAATACAAACGGGGACAGTGCAGCAACCAGGCAGCGCGACTTGGCAGTGCATCTTTGAACTCGGCTTGATTGAGGGAAACTTTTACATACTCAAATGAAACAAGGATTTTGAAATTGAATGCCTTATATTTTTGTTACTTAAATTGTAATTACAGTGGAGTGTATTTTACATTGTCTTATTAAGATAAATCAGGTAATTTCTCTAGGGGATGCCCTTCTAGCAACCACTTGTATTCAAGGTTGGCGCTTCCAGTTAGTCGGTGTGAAGTTTGGAGCATGTTGGTGAATATTCTGAAGAGGTTGGAGAATATTTAGGGGAGGTCGGGGAATATGTTGGAGATGTCGGTGAATATGTTGGAGTTGTCGGTGAATATATTGGAGATGTTGGTGAATATGTCGGAGAGGTTGGCGAATATGTCGGAATTCCTGGTGATGAATATAGAGGTGACCTCGGTAAAAATTTCCGGGAGGTTGGTGTATATAATGGTGAAATTAATGAATAGTTTGGAGAGGTTGGGGAATACTGTGGTGAAATAGCTGAGTATTCAGGAGAGCTTGGGGAGTATTCGGAATACCCTGGGGAACTCGGGGAATACTGGGGAGAAAGTGGTGAAAACATAGGAAATGATTGAGAACGTATTGAAAAATTGTTAGAGGACGTTGCGGGACTAATTGTCGGGTACCATGGAGATAGCGGTGAATACATCGGCGACAGTGGGGAGTAAATTGGGGACGTTGCTGGACACTCAACATTGGTAGGCTTCAATACTGGCGATTCAGGTGAATATAAAGGTGATAACACTGGAGATGTTGCTGAATATCGGATGGTTGGGGATACTGGTAAATATCTGGAGCATGAAGAACCTCCAAATAAACTTGACATTGATGGAGAATAGTTCGGGCTGTCTGGTATGTATACTGGAGATAACAACTCGGTATGCGGCGAATGATGCATAACTAGTTGTCTTACATTGTTCTGCTTTCAAAGGAAAAAATAATATAATAGCGATTGAAGGCCAAATTATTGCGTATACTTACCCCTGGGGTCTGATATGGAGACTCAAATGGATAAACTATAGCAGGCGAAAATGCCGAACTGCTTCCATACTCAGAAGCAGGAGACCTTTCCCAGGAAAACGGAGACAAAAATAACTGCGTATTATCAATCCATGGGGTTTTCAGTTGGTTCGTCATAGTTGGAAAGTGCAATTCGTTGAGAAACTGGGTCTCTTTGGTGCATTTTTCCGCATCCAGTAGCAAATCAAAGCAACCTGTCCCCATTTTCGGCAACTTTCCCATAATTATATTTTCGGAAACTCCATGCAAATTGTCGATTTCTGAATAAGCTGCAGCATCGAGCAATGTTTCAACGCACTCTTCGAAGGAACACTTCATTAAAGGTCCTGTCGCTTGCTTGTTAATGCCATGCCTGGTGATTGCCATCAAATGGCCATTTGCAGTCATCACTTCACAGAGCAATGCCAAGTGACGATGGTTCACGTATAACCCATAACAACTGAAGACCGCGTTGATTTCTTTCTGAATGCATTTTCGAGTCGCTTCGATTCCAAGCACTTCAAAGGTTTCACAAATGTCATTGCTATAAGTTCGGACTGAGTCTACATTTCTAATGTTCAAAACTTGCAGAAGGGCAGTTCCGCTTGTCTCCAAACGCCATTCAGATATCGTTTTGAGTTCACCCGATTCCGTGACAACTGAGCGTTTCCTGTCGTTTGTTTGTGGTAGATGCATGTAAACTTTTTTGATTGATTCGATTCCCAGTAGTGTCATTTTTGATAAAAGGTTCACTTCAATGCGACGCAGGAATACATCGTCTTCCATTCGGTCTAATTCTGGTTCATCTAGTTTGTCTTCATTATTCAATAAGTGGATGCGGAGGATCAACTCCGCAGCATTGTCATCACTATGCATACAATACAAATCTGTGCCGAAAGCGTCGTCAATTTTACTTAAGATTTTTTCAAAGGAAATATTTTTTGCAGACATTAGTTTGCGATCCAACTCAATTCGCAGCAACCAGGGTGACAGGGCGTCTGGTTCGAAATCGGGCATTTCGATGTACGAATTAATGAATTCCTGGTCTTTCTGTACGCAGCTGTTTTTCACGTTTGGATCATAGTAAATCGCCGTTCTTAGTGTGATGTCACTGAGACATGTGTGTTCGATAGCACACGCGATTGATTTCGCTTTTTCCGCGTCCTGCGCAGCTGATTTTTCAAGGAAAATCGTGAGAGATGGAGCTTTGGGATTACGGGAAATATTGATGATCTCCTTCAAACGTGGTACGCCCAGGGTTACATTTTTCGACGATATACCAGCGAAATGGAATGTGTTTAAGGTCATTTGTGTAGCAGGTTCTCCCAAGCTCTGAGCGGCCAAAGCTCCAACCATTTCCCCCGGATTTACTTGTGATTGCTGAAAACGAGACTCAATTTCGCCAATTAACCAGTCGAAAGCTTCATTGGTGAGTTTGTAGCTCTGAGTGACGAGTTGGGAGCAGAATGTTGTGCGAATTAAATATTGGAAAATTAGATTGTTGCAATTGACTGAACAGCGTTCGAGTAAAGCCTTCACTTCATGTATAACTTTTAAAGGGCTCAGGTTAGTGGGAAACCTTTCATCAATATGAAATAATCTTTGAGCATTTTTGATCATACGATGAAGGTCACAGGGAAGTGTCGCTTTAAGCTCGCCAGTCTGGAATATTTCCCGTAGTAATTGCCTGTTTTGCTTCAATCGCTTCCATTCCTCGTTTACTTCTTGGACCGCATCTCTATTCTGATTAATCTCTTCTAAGACCTTTTCTTCAAATATTTTAGGATTCATTACAGGAATGTTAAATCGGTGACGCCTTTCAAAGGTTTTGTCTGATGTTGACAGAGAGAAATGCTGAATTTCGATAGATTCTCCACACATTCCATCTTCTCCGTAATGAGTTTGCAGCATTTGTCCTACTGAATTACGAACGGTTCCATCGTATGTTACCATTACAGATTCCATGGCTTTAATAAGACGCCTCTGGATGTAGCCCGTTTCGGCTGTTTTTACAGCTGTATCTATGAGTCCCTCTCTTCCAGCCATCGCGTGGAAAAAGAATTCGGATGGTGTTAGTCCAGCCAAATAGGAGTTTTCGACGAAACCGCCAGGTATAGCTCCACAATCTCCTTTTAGAAAATGTGGTAGAGACCGTCTGTAGAATCCTTTTGGGATTCGTTTTCCTTCGACGTTCTGCTGTCCAACACATGCGATAATTTGTGAAATATTTAGATTGGATCCCTTAGAACCGGAAACTACCATGGCTTTTAGATTGTTGAAGTGAGTCAAGGATTTCAAAGCTAACGACCCTGTCTGCTCTCGGGCGTTGTTGAGGATTCGATTCACGTGGTTTTCAAAAGTCTGGCGGAGGGTATTCCCAGGCGTTGCTTCTAACTCCATGTCATGTGCTGCTTGAATTGCTTGAGTCACTTTAGTTGTAGACTCTTCAATGTCATTCCGGATATTTTTAAATGTGATAGAGTCAGATATAATGTCTGCAATTCCGACGCTGTGCCCTTCTATTAGTAGCCAGTTGTTCACCACCGTCTGTATAGATCCGTACAGTTGACTGGTTGTTTCAGATCCTACTTCTAGGAAGCAAACATGGAAAAGAGATCCTGGCGATGTACCAAGTGTATTTTTGCATAAAATCCCCGAAATTATTTCTCCATTTTCGATAATCACTCTTGTGTCAGCCGAGGAAATCCACTTGTACGGGCTTTCGTCCTCCTCATCATTATGAGAGGAATGCTTGCGAATTAAGTTGATTTTATCAGGAATTGTCATTGAGAAAATTTGCTTTCCTGTCCACAAGTGTTTTGGTTTCAGAATTGTTGATTGTGGTATTTTTCCATCCCAGGAGGGTATGTACATCAGTAAATTCATCAAGTCCTCTTTGCCCACAAAAGTGTCTCGTCTAGTCATCTTCATTGCGCCTAGTAGAGTATCTTGCACAATTCCCATTACTGGTTTGTTAGACTGAGGAGTTATTATCTGTTTAGAAGACAAGTGGATATTTTCGACTTCAGCCCGTGTTTCTAAACTTTGTGGTACGTGCAAATTCATCTCGTCGCCATCGAAGTCTGCATTGTAGGGCGACGTGCAAGAAAGGTTCAGACGAAATGTTGACCACGGGAGTACTTTGATGCGATGGCCCATCATACTCATCTTATGCAAGGATGGTTGCCGGTTGAACACCACCGTGTCGCCGTCTTGAAGATGTCTTTCAACCCGATAGCCGCATTCCAGATTAAGGTCGCTCGGTTTAGGGTGAAATCGTAAATCAATTCGCTCTCCGTTGTTACGGGTCACGTAGTTTGCGCCAGGATATTGATGGTGTCCTCGGCGTATAAGTTCTTGCATACGATCGATATTGAAAGGGCCAACGAGTTCAGGATATGTTAGATTTTTAGCTATAGATACCGGAATTCCAACTTGGCCAATCCCAATGTTGGGATCGGCAGTGATCACGCTTCTAGCGGAAAAATCTACACGTTTTCCCATTAGATTCCCTCGAATACGGCCTTCTTTTCCCTTGAGGCGGTCGACAATTGATTTAACCGGTTTGCCAGAACGTTGAATAGATGGTAGCATCCCATTAGGGAGATTGTTGTCCATATAAGATGCTACGTGAAATTGTAGTTGTCCCAAGCTTTCATTGATTACTCGGTCTGGAGCTCCGCTCGTAATATTCGTTTGAAGGGACTTGTTAGCTTTTACAATATCGCCCAACTTATGAGTGAGGTCATCGTGGCTAGTACCTGGTCCAGAGATAACAGATGGACGTATGGCGATTGGTGGTACAGGTAAAACTGTGAGAATCATCCACTCAGGACGAGAAAACTTCGGGTTTAGTCCGAGAAGAAGACAGTTTTCGTCAGTAATGCGACTTAGTATATCTAATACGTTTTCAGCACTAACTGTTATAGCTGACGTAGGGGAGTCCTTGTACATCGCAATGAGGCCAAGACCTTGTCTTCTGATTGTTGGCTGGTAACGGCCGCAGCCTGCACCTCCCATAGACGAAACTTCATTTTTCTCGCCACAGTAATGAACTGTCTTGGATAGCTCATATATGTGAGCGAAGCGTCTCCTGGGCTGGTCTATGGTCCTTTGAACGATTCTCTGAACTTTCAAATTAGCTTTAGAAATTAGCAAACTCGAGCAATAGAAGCATACGCAGCGGAGGATTTTGATGACTTTTGTCAAGAACCCCACGTGGAATACAGGTTTCGCTAGGTTTATGTGTCCAAAGTGACCAGAACATTCAGTTCTATTCCCGGAGCAAGTGATGCAACGACTGCGATGGTCACATACTCCCTGGCGAGGGTCAATCAGTCCACCAATTTTTGGGTGTCCTTTTTCCATTGTTTGAGGAAATTGGATGCCTTCTTCAGTGACCGACATCATTCGAATTTCATCAGGGCTCAGTACACTGAATTGAACGCATTTAACACATTTGCTCGGTGCAGAAGAACGTTCCATGGTGGTTTTCTATTTTAAATAGTTGACCTCTAGCTTTAAGTTGGTTTGTAGTTTTTCAACCTAAAAATCGCTTTTTAGGTATATAACTTCACGCAGAACCACAGCAGATAATTTCACAACCAAATCCAACACTTGACTGTCTTCAAGAGCGTGCGGCAATTGCATTTTATTCTTTTTTCTTAGTTGGCGCATCTATCATTATTCTTTCGGGTGTTTGTCTCAGCTATTTGCCGTTAAGTTCGGGATTTCGTTTCCATTGGTTCCACCTGGCAATAAAGAGAAGAACAAAAGCTCTGGAATTTATTTTGCTTTGTAAGTACCTCATGCCACCTGCATTAACATATATATTTCCAGAAAACTAGGGATCGCGCAGTTGTCCTTATTTGTTACTAATTTATTAGTAATTTAATATTAATTTTTTGGAATTGGAATCAATTGTCACTTGTTTCGATTGTGCATGCATATGACAATTGTGGCTGTGACGACATAAATATATGAACGGTAGGCATCAGTTGACGAATTTAGTTTAGATAACGCATAGGAAAACCCGGATTATTACGATTTTCTTTGTTGGAAGCCTTAGAACAGAACTAACGAAAATTCAGACCGAAACTGTAATTGAATCAATTCTATAATAGTTTCCACCAGCTCCTGGTTATCGTTGAAATTCTAACATTAATATAGCCGTTGTGGCAGAGTGAAATAAAGAAAAGTCTAGATAATCGACTAATGAGATTTCATAAACTTAAATCTTATTCTGAGTATTACTCACCAGTTTGACGTGAATCGCAGTACTGTGGCCAGTGTTATTCAACGGTGGAAAAATTCAAATGCGTCGAACTATAAAGTGGATTGTGGATATGAATCCGGGGCAGGGGGCTCGAGAAGTCGCATTAGTATTTGCGGGAAACCAGTGTTGTGCAGTAGTTAACTAATTTGCTAGTTAGGTAATTCCACTAATAATAGATTCAGTTATAAATTGCAATGATCGACTAACAACTGATTAGTCGTAACAACAACAAAGTCGGAAAAATTAGTTACTCAGTTATGATTACGACTAATCAATTGTTATTTGCTAATTGCGGGGGGAGGCTCGTGTTTCCCTTTAGTGGGTTCTTTGCATTGTTATTATTTGGCTTAATAGGTGAGAATGTTGAAACAGTGTTGCCGCTTCCACTTTTATGGACATTTTATAAATAAGGTTGCCGTATTTGGATAATAATAATAAAAATATTATTACCCGCCGAAGCCGGTCCCAAGCCCGGTTGTGAAAGGCGGAGGGATGGATAGCTTCAGTCTGAATGGCTGTACGCCACCGCAGCGTCTCAGGGGGTAGGTGAGGAAAGTGCAGGAACTTTGCAGTCTTGCAGATTACTCACTGAGGAAGCTATCCCAACACCTGCTAGTTAGGTATAAAATGCAAATCCATCCAATGAGAAGAAGGAGAAATTTGAGGTCCGGTACGTATAACCGGTGGGAGTCTTTTGAATTGGTGACTGGGTCGGCTCCCGTAATGGACAGCACGGCGTCGAAACCGCTAGTCTTGGGGCGGTTCGACGTCTAGGCGCCACGACGACCAGGAGCATTGCTCCGCCTGCTGCAGCTGTTTCGCCGCAATCTGTGGCAACCGCTTCGGCGGGTTCGCGTAGGCAGCGGATGAAATGGACTGAAGAAATGAACCTCTCCATCATCCGCTCCTACTACGAAGTAACGGCGGGGGGCGGGTACAACATCTTACCGCCCCTTGTTGCGCCAGAGGTTCGTCGAGCATTTCCCGCAATTCGTGCATGTGACTGTGTAGCGAGTCGCAGACCAGTACCGCTTTATCACTCGCAGCGACACAATCCCGGGCACCATTAGGGAACGTGTTCGACTTGAGGTCATTGGGGAAACTGGGGACCGAGAGTCGATGGGAGCAGAGGCGGCGGCGTCAACAACACCACGTCCCACTGCAGGCAACAGTTTCAGTACTCGCCGAAGCACTCGTCTCCAACGTCCAGCTGAAGTTTCCGCTGAGGTTCGTTGTAAAGAATTCTCGGATATGGACCCTTTCCATAGTCTATATATTCCCAGGCTCTATGCATCTCCAGCAACTTCGGGAATTCTATCTCAAATCAATGATGAGATTGCATCTGGACTGTGTGCTGATATGTCGCTGCTGCAACTACAATCACTTGTGTATTGTGGTGCAGTTGCGGCTACCAGATTGCACGGTCAGAAGATTCGCTTTCGTGTTATTGGTTTGAGTGACCAAAGAGATCCACCATGGAAAATTCGTTTAGAACTCACTAAGGCAGGGCATTGCTAGACTGATCCAGTTGAGCACTGATAATGCCAGCAGACTTGTGAGAAATAAAGTGCAGAGGGTTTACCGGAACTATGCCATCCCCAGTGAGACACCCGTAGTTGAAATTCTGGACACACTGAAACAGAAACGCCATACGACGGTATGGCGAAAGTCATTCAAGACGTGTCCAGAATGCAACATACGCGAGGAACCAGCGGAGTTTTTTCAGATCTTTCAACGAATCCCAATAGAGCGTCTAGACAATGCAAGTCTCGGTGACGGAAGCGAAACGGTATTGGGGTGGACTTTCGGGGTTACCCGCCCAGCATGCTGAGTGGATCACCGCCGTAGGCGCCTGGCCATGCCAATACGCCTGTCATGAATTTTGCAGATGGTACCGAAGAGGAAGTTCGACGAGCCATAAACAGCTCGAAGAACTGGAACTGGTTTAAGTCGGGTGCAGAATTTCTGGTATAAGAAATTTACCAACATACACAGTCGGCTGGCACGCAGTATAAATGAGGTCATGAGTCGGCCAGAGGAATTTCCACCTTTCCTCACTGCGGGGATTACCTACCTTATCCCTAAGAAGGACTCGGTGCAGGATCCCGCAGACACAAGACCGATTACTTGCTTACCAACCCTCTACAAATTCATCACGTCCATTATTAGTGGAACGATCAATGCGCACCTCGAGGCCAACAACATTCTGTCCGAGGAGCAGAAGGGCTGCCGAGTTGAGTCAAGGGGTTGCAAAGAGCAACTCATTATCGACTCGGTAGTTGTGGGACAAGCAACTAGAGGCCAAAAAAACCTCTTTAGTTGCTATATCGATTATGCCAAGGCTTTTGATAGCGTTCCGCATACCTGGCTAATCGATATCCTACATCTGTATCACATTGATTCGAAACTAATAGTTTTTGGCGACAGTCATTGACGGGTGGCATACCACCTTATTAGTGCATACATCTTCTAGGGGATTCGTTGAGTCCCCTGTGGTTTTGTATGGCACTCAATCCCCTTTCATGGCTACTGAATGATGCTAGAGGGCATGGTTTTGCAATTAAATATGGCCTACGTGCTCAGTGCGAACTGACACACTCGATGTACTTAGATGACATCAAGCTGTATGCTGGTACTGAC
The DNA here is from genome assembly GCF_905115235.1 of Hermetia illucens. Taxonomy (NCBI): domain Eukaryota; kingdom Metazoa; phylum Arthropoda; class Insecta; order Diptera; family Stratiomyidae; genus Hermetia; species Hermetia illucens. Next base: position 88,345,696 of record NC_051849.1, on the reverse strand, counting down.
GACCATCTTAGAAGTCTGTTGCGAATAGTAAAAATGTTCTGCCGTGATATTCGGATGGAGTTTGGATTAGACAAGTGTCGAATCCAAGCCATCCGCAAAGGTCATCACGAGCCGCATGCCGGACATAGCATTGGTGACCTCCACATCAAAGCTATGACCGAGACAGACTTTTACAAGTGCCTAGGAATTCTGCAAGGAACCCATGCTCGAGTTGAAGATCTGAAGGATGCTCTGCTGTCTGAATTCCTGCAACGTGTAAAGTTGGTGCTGAAATCGCGCAATCGAATAAAATAAGTACGTGGAATGTATTCGCTATCCCTTCACTAGCTTATGCATTCGAAATATTGCCGTGGACAAAGACCGATCTGGAAAACATCTAGCGGCGGATACGGACAACTATGTCCAAATTCCGAATGCATCATCCAAAGTCTGCCGTGCGCGGATGAACCCGCCTCGTGACATCGGAGGTAGGGGCGTGGTTAACGTGGCGGCACAACATCATCGCCAAATCGACTTGCTGCGCGGTTATTTTTACAGCAAAGAGCAGGCGAGTCCCTTGCATGCGGATGTCTGTAAGGCAGACTGTGGGCTGATTCCACTTAACTTGAAGGATCGATCTTTCAATCCTCTGAGTGGGGTGAAGTCGGACCAAGAGCGGATCGATAAATGGCAGTCGAAGGCAATGCACGGTAAACACCTGAATTGTCTTTGGCAACCATTTGTCAATTTGCATTTGTCGAACAGATGGCTGTGTGCTGGGGAGCTCTTTACTGAGACGGTAGGGTGCATGTGTGCCATTCAGGACGGCGTGGTCGCCACCCGAGCTTATAAAAAGCTAATCATGAAAAAACGGGTGGAGAACGACCAGTGCAGAATCTGTGGTTCGGCGTTAGAGACGTTGAACCATCTCATTTCTGGCTACACTGTTATTGCACCGGTGCAATACATCACCAGGCATAATGCTGTATGTAAGGTTATCCATCAAAATGTTGCATACAAGCATGTTCTGATCACGGGAACATGTCCGGTTTACAGATATGAGCCGCAAGCAGTACAGTTCTGCTTACAGCATGTATTGGGACCGACAAGTTCTGACTGATCGCCATACTGCGCATAACAAGCCTGACGTACTGTTAGTTGACAAGACGGGTCGCTCCGCGTATATTATTGATGTTGCTATCCCCCATAATAGCAACATTTACCGAAATACGTGGAGAAGAAGGTGAACTATGAGCCATTGGCTCGTGAAATCAAAGAAATTTGGCGTCTCCAGCGGGTGGTTGTAGTATAATATTGTCATCTACGGGTATTATACTTAAATCCCTCACGGCTTCCCTTGATGCCATGGAACTTTCGCACAGCCTGGTTCATACCATGCAGAAGTACACCATTCTGCATACGTGCTCGATGTTGCGGGGAGTTCTGAACGGATTCTCCCATTAACCTATCACCGGCCACCACCACCAACGCCTCTTTAGTTTTTAAGTAAGTAGGATCGCCCGAGCCTAAATGCTTGGCACTTAGAACTAGTATTAGCTAAAATCCGGCATCTGCCGAGATTGTGATAAACCGTTGGCGCAACAATCCATATTGGATCAGGGCCTTGAAGTGTATTAGAGCACTTCATTCAAGACCGTAACGGTACACTACAGTACACTGTAGGAGGCAATGTGGCCAGCATTGCGCTCGTCCGAGATTATTACCCTGATTTGACTCAGGTACTCATTCACAGCTGAGTCGACTGGTATCCGACGTCAAATTATGATATAAATCTCACTGCCACCAGTGAGATGTGAGCCGCAATCTTCCGTATGACAGTCTTGTGCTTCAACCATGCAGCTATCCGGAAATGTGGTTGGATACAAAATGTTTTTGTGAAATGGTTGCGGAATGCGGGTTTCTTTCGACAGAAGAGGTCAGAATTGCTACTCTTGAATTTTTAGGCCATACATTTTGAAAAACGGCTTGCCATTTAAGGATTTTCATTTTTGTGGCACCACGGGGCAACTTAAATAACTTGCTAAAATCCAACTGCAAAAAATGCCTCTAAACGGCATCAAAACTAAAAATGTTGCACGAGCGAACGCATTATTTTTTTGAAATTTAATCACCCAGAAATTCTAAAACGGCAACCCGTTTTCAAAATTTAATGTTTCTAAAATCAGGAACAGCAACTCTAACCCTTTCTATCGAAAGCCATCTGTGATCTGCGCCCATTAACATAAGAGAAATTTAAAAAGAGCAAACGTGTCAAACCTGTTAACAAAATACTTATAGAATAACGTCGGCAACACGGTTCCAATATCGCCACGCAAACGTGATTTAAATTCCAGAACATCTCCTACCCTCAAAATGTCTGTTTTATACAATTCATAAGAAAATCACAAAACCTTTCAAATGTAATGCGCTTATTTTCCAACCATATTCAATTGCTAATAATCAATCAAAACCGCTGAATAATTGGTTAGTTAACTGTTAATTAATTGATTTCCATGCAACTAACCATCAATCAATCGAAATTGTTGGAATAACGAATGAAAATCAAAAAATTAGTTCCACATTTTCGAATAACAACTGAATTTTCAATTGTTAATTGCAGCTAATTTTTGAATGAATTAATTTCATTCGTTAGTCGCAACTGACGACTGCGGCACTTGAAGCCATCCTAAATTTGTCCCCCATTCACTTGGAGGTGAAACGACAAGCAGCCAACGACGCATGTAGGCTCGATACCATTGGGGCGTGGAAAGGCGGCCAATCACACGGTCATGCGTTTATCTGGAAATTCCTTGAAAAACATCCGGTAGCCCTGATGCCGACCGATCATATGGTTTCCAGATTCGTCTTTGAAAAGACAGACACTGTCGTGAGCACCGAAAGAGAAGAATGGTCGACAAATGGCCGTGAGTCTTTTCAGATTACAGACTTAATAATCTTCTTAATAACCTTCACCGACGGGTCAGTCATGGAGGGTAGATCGGGCGCAGGGGTGTTCTCGGAGAATCCGATTATAGAACTGGTCCGACCCCTCGGAAAAATGACGACCATATTCCAGGCCACTTCATTGGCAGCAGAAGAATGTCTGCGACAAAAGTGGAGGGGTGGTACCATTCGAATCTGTTCCGACAGTCAGGTGGCATTATCAGCACTAAATGGCAACGACATATCAAGCCAGTTGCTGTGGAGTTATCATCGAGTGCTGCTGAAACTTGGCCGACTGAACGAAACACTCCTGACGTGGCTGCCGGGGCACTCTAACATCACTGGTAATGAGGAGGCTGACAGACTGGCTCGCCGAGGGTCTGGATCCACAATGGTGGGGCCAGAACCAGCTCTTGGAATCCGACCATCTACTGTCAAGTCTACTCTGAAGGGTGAAATTGCAAGGATTCACGCAGTCGAGTGGAGAAATTTGGACTCTTGCCGGCAGGCGAAAATCCTTGTGAAAGAGCCTAGGGCCACTAGAGTGGCATTTTTGTTGCCCCTTAAGAAGTGGGACATGAAAACCCTAGGCTTTTAGCTGGACACTGCTCCTTAAACTACTATATCGAAAAAATTGGGATAGTGGTTTCGGCTATGTGCAGTCAGCGTGAGGAGGAGGAGACGACCCTGCACTTTTTATGCAGCTGCCCGACATCCTCAGATCTCAGACGAAGACACCTTGGCAAGGTTTTCTTCAATGAAGAATCTGCATACTCTCCGCCTCTGGAGAATATTCTCAGATTCATTAAAGCCTGCGAATACCGTAGGCGGGAAGCCATTGAATAGGCGATTTACGGGGATAGTACAATGGGCCTAATAATGCTCGGAGCTGCGGCTCCCCCCAGTAAACTAAAGTAACTAACTAACTACTTGCAACTAACTTTTGCACAACACTGCGAACAATTAATTGTGAAACAGTGCGACAAATCATTACATGTTTCGGATACAGGGCCTACACTCGAAAAAGTTGCATATTAATAGGGCGAACCAGTTTAGAATTTGCCAAGATGTGCTTTAATCATTCGCCAGTATTTTGGAAGTAAGTACAATGTATTTTGCTGCGGTGGATGCCGTAACTCCCACATATGCTGCTGAAAAGGTTGAACACAATGGAGGAGGTGCGTGCCTGCCAATTGAGCGGGTAGAACATTTGAATTGGTATATTAAACCAATATGAATAAAATGACATTTTGAAGCAAAAGTTAAAGCCTAGTGTGGGAAAATTGGGTATTGGAGGAGACTTATTTTCAGAAGGATAACTACCCTAAACCCACTGCCGCTGATTCCCAGTTGAACGATTTGAATGCTATTGTATTGTATTTCTTTGTAATTAAAATGAAAGCACTAGGTACAATTTAGGATGTTAAAACTAATAAAACTGTTCAATTAAATTGTTTTACATCGCAACATGCAAATCATGCTCACCGAGCAAAAATGATGATTTCTTTTAATATTTTCAAACTACTATGTCAGCATAATAATGGTTCGTTATTTTCATTCATGGGCATTAGGAAATTAATGGGCTTGTGATCTGATAGCGTGATTATCTTCACTTTCTGACTAGGGCTCCCATGTTAAGAGGTATCGCCGTAATGCCATGACCTGTCGCCTGTCGGCATTCATTATCCAAGTCGAGGATCCGCAGTTTGGTTCATACCAGATACTCTAATAGTCTCAATCCTCTCGTGTTGTTGCTAGAACTACCCTAACAGATATGGTGGTCGTTCACATGATATGCTTGTGATGCTCCCAGGACTTCCCTCTAGGCATATGTTTTACTGTGAATTCCGGCTCCGTCACAGAGAAAATAAGCAGAGTACGAAAGAATCCCCTTATTCACCTGTTTCCTTGTTATGTTTAACACGACCGTTGTGGTATCACTATACATATATGGTGCATACGCATACGTCGTTAACCGTTAGCTTGGAGGGCTTCTGAAACCACCAAGCAGGAGCAGGGTCTAGCACTTCCATCGACTTGCAACAGGCATGTCGGAAATTGCCCCTGATTTTCTCGGCGACATTCTTGTATGTATACACTTCATGACCATCATCAACGGCGCAACAACCGGTATCCGGTCTAGGCCTGCCTTAATAAGGAAGTCCAGACATCCCGGTTTTGCGCCGAGGTCCACTATTTCGATATCCGTAAAATCTGTCTGGTGTCCTGACCTACGCCATCGCTTCATCTTAGGCAGGGTTTGCCTCGTCTTCTTTTTCTACCATAGATATTGCCCTTATAGACTGGGGGGATTATCCTCATTCATACGGATTAAGTGACCCGCCCACCGTAACCTATTGAGCCGGATTTTATCCACAACCGGACGGTCATGGTATCGCTCACAGATTTCGTCATTGTGTAGGCTGCGAAATCGTCCATCCTCATGTAGGGGGTCAACAATTCTTCGGAGGATTGTTCTCTCGAACGCGGCCAAGAGTTCGCAATTTTTTCTTGCTAAGAACCCAAGTTTCCGAGGAATACATGAGGACTGACAAGATCATAGTCTTGTACAGTAAGAGCTTTGACCCCATGGTGAGACGTTTCGAGCGGAACAGTCTTTGTAAGCTGAAATAGGCTCTGTTGGCTGACAACAACCGTGCGCAGTTTTCATCATCGTAGCTGTTATCGGTTGTGATTTTCGAGCCTAGATAGGAGAAATTATCAACGGTCTCAAAGTTGTATTCTCCTATCCTTATTCTTCCTGTTTGACCAGTGCGGTTTGATGTTGTTGGTTAGTTCGTCTTCGGTGCCGACGTTGTCATCATATATTTTGTCTTGCCTTGCATATCATGTGCAGCCCAAGATCTCGCGCCGATTACCGCCTGTTCGATTTGGATGAAGGCAGTTTGTACGTCTCGGGTGGTTCTTCCCATGATGTCGATATCGTCAGCATAGGCCAGTAGTTGGGTGGACTTAAAGAGGATCGTACCTCTTGCATTTACCTCAGCATCACGGATCACTTTCTCGAGGGCCAGGTTAAAGAGGACGCATGATAGGGCATCCTCTTGTCGTAGACCGTTGTTGATGTCGAATGGTCTTGAGAGTGATCCTGCTGCTTTTATCTGGCCTCACACATTGGTCAGAGTCAGCCTAGTCAGTCTTATCAATTTCGTCGGGATACCGAATTCTCTCATGGTCGTGTATAGGCTTTAAAATCGATGAACAGATAGTGCAACTGTTGTCCATATTCCAACAGTTTTTCCATCGCTTGCCGCAGAGAGAAAATCTGATCTTTCTGATTCTGATTTTCCTGGAGTGAAGCCTCTTTGGTATGGGCCAATGATGTTCTGGGCGTATGGGACTATTCGGCCTAGCAAGATAGCGGAGAATATCTTATAGATGGTACTCAGCAACGTGATACCTCTATAATTGCAGCACTGTGTGATATCTCCCTTTTTATGTATAAGACAGATAATGCCTCGTTACCAATCGTCAGGCATTGATTCGCTGTCCCATACCTTGAGCACAAGTTGATGAACCACTTGGTGTAACTGGTCGTCTCCATATTTAACCAATTCGGCTGTAATTCCATCGGCTCCTGGCGACTTATGATTTTTTAGCCGATGAATTGCACGGACTGTTTCTCCTAAACTTGGTGGTGGCAGTATTTGTCCGTCGTCTTCAGTTGGCGGGACCTCCAACTCGCCGATGTTCTGGTTGTTCAGTAGCTCATCAAAGTACTCAACCCATCGCTCTGATATGCCCATTCTGTCGGAAATCAGATTTCCCTCTTTGTCTCGGCAGCATTAGCATCGAGGTGTATAAGGCTTCATCCTGCTGACTTGTTGGTAAAACTTGCGCGCCTGGTGCGGTTGCTCCCTGTATTTTTCTAGTTCACAGACTTGTTGGTTCTCCCAGACTTCCTTTTTCCGTCTGTGAAGTTGCTTCTCCGCTCGACGGAGTTCGTGATAAGTCTCTGCGCGTACCTGCGTTCTTTGAGAATGCAACATTACTCGGTATGCAGCATTCTTCCGTTCCGTTGCTAGCTTACATTCATCGTCAAGCCAGCCGTTCCAACTCCTTTTGCGGCTGGGGCCAAGTATGTCTGTGGCCGTATCCATGATGATGTTCTTGAGGTGATTATTAAGATCATTTGTTGATGCTTCATCTCCAAGTCCTCTGTTGACTGTGGTTATTGCGGCATCCATTCCCCTCTTATAGGTGTCGCGGAGGACTGGGTTGTGGATGGCTTCAGTGTTCACTCTCACCTGATTGTCAGATGGGATTCTAGATGGTATTGTTATTCTAGCTCGGAGCACCATGCCAACGAGATAGTGATCCGAGTCTATATTGGCCCCTCTATATGTTCTGAAATTCATCAAGGCTGTGAATTGGCGGCGTTCGATCAACACGTGGTCAATTTGATTGAAAGTGGTCCCGTCTGGAGAGGCCCACGTATGTTTGTGAACCGCTTTCCGCGCAAACCAGGTACTTCCAACAACCATTTCGTGTGACCCTGTTAATTGAATAATCCGCAGTCTGTTATCATTTGTTTTTTCGTGTAAACTATGGGAGTCAACGTATCGCCTGAATACGGGCTCCTTCCCTACTTGGCTGTTAAAATCCCCAAGTATGATCTTAATATCATATCTGGGACAGGCTTCGAGGGTTCGTTCTACTGCCTCTTAGAAGGTATCCTTCTCCGACTCTGTAGTCTCCTCTGTATGGGCGTGAACGTTAATGAGGCTTATATTTCTAAACTTGCCTCGCAAGCGCAGAGTGGATAGCCGTTCGCTTATGTTTTCAAAGCCGATAACAGCAGGTTTCACTTTTTGGCTGACTAAGAAACCTACTCCGATCACATGGTTTACTGGATGACCGCTATAATATATGGTGTAGCGGCTCTTCTCCAGGAAATCGGTCCCTGTCCATCGCATCTCTTGTAACGCTGTTATATCAGCCTTATATTGGGACAAGGTATCGGCTAGCTGCTCATCAGCTTTATCTCTGTATAGGGAGGGTAGGTTCCATGAGAAAATGCGCAAATTGTTAATCCGTTGTCGTTGCCGGGTTCGTCGTTGTAAGATCCATCCTGTCCGAGGCTCCTTTCGTGGCTTCGTAACATAGGTTTTCCGTGTAGGGTTGTCAGCCCTACCCAACCCCCATCCTGAAGGACCAGTTGGTACAATTTGTCCCGTTTTTAGGCTCGGGAGACTCGCCCTCATTCTTCTCCGTCTGCAGCTTTTCGTTATGAAAGAGCTCCCAGCGGTCACCACGCGGAGGTGGAGATAGGGTTTGGTAGTAGAGCTGTTGGTGTTGGTTCAGCAGGCATTTCCCAGGTTTTATGCTCCATCGTGGGTACCAATCCACGTTTCGCCCTGGGACCTATACTACCCTTTGACCACCCGTATACACTTACGGCCTCAAAGTAAAGTTTAATGTTTTTCGGTAATGCAATCTTTCCAGCTAGGATGGGTTTCCTGCTAAGATGTTCGCACCGCCCACTATCGTAACCGGGTGGATTGGTGCCGTTATACAGGACTTATGCATCGGCTTCGGTAGCCTTCGCTGCAAATAAAGACTTAGCCGTTGTCGGACGAGTCCTTTTTGCTGTTCTTTGAACTGAGGATTGCCAAATTGGTTTGTCCTTAGCTGTAGATGCGCCGGACGGTTCTTTCCCTCTCAATCATGGAACGATTCGAGGGTTATGGTTTGCCCAAAGGCTTTCTTTGCTAGGAGGCAGTTTGTCCGAAAACTAATATTTGTTCGAAGGAAGATAGTTACCTATGGGTAAGACTGTAGTCTCAGCAGGTGGTGCCCACTGGGAGAAGTAATTGGGTTGGTCTCTAATTGAATAACCTAACTCTAGACTCAGATTCAACGATGAATCTAGACTTAGGTTCTCCATTGATGAGCTCAGGGTTGTGCCCCACTCAGGGTTGGATTGTCCCGATTGAAATTTAGTTTTGTTTTTTTTTTTCATTTTGCGATTGTCGCAGTTGGCTGCCATGACCTTTCTTTTATCGGGAAAATTAAACAGAGATCCGCTGTGCCGGATAGAGCTAGTTGAAACTGGTCGCCTTGTACCCAGAGTTCGCAGTTCATGATTACTTCTTATCCCCATCGACCTTTCAGCCCTCTGCAGATAGATACACCTTCGTTTGAAATTTTAATTATCTCTTACCTTCAGGCTCCATCTCTGGTTCCTTAGAGGATTTGCCAACCCAAAGGCTTTTCTTTACTGAACTCTTTTACGTTTTGTAACTTTCGCCAGGTACTAAGACTACTTGCGTCACGCCATAGTACCAAGTCCACTGAAATACGCTTCAGCTCCCTCTCCCCTTCTAGGACTTCTTGAGACACTCGCACTTCTTCTCTACTATTATACTCCAAGTGTGACGTATCCGTTACCGCTTTTGCCTTCCGATTACATCGACCACAGGTAATTCGCCTGTGCACCTAGCGTATTTTTATGATACGTCGCAAACAAGCATTCGCGAAGGCTTGGAGTCTTAGGGTAACGGTGGGGGTCATTTTTTCATATGCCACTCTCTCATATAGCAACATAGAAAGAACGTTAGCACAGAGCAGTCTAAACTTGATCTTGGTGTTAGATAATTGCATTTCCAGATAAACAAAGCAGCGAAAGCGGATCAAGCGCTGTTAATGAGTCGACGATATCAAATTCGGTGTTAACTTCGGCACAAACTACGTTTCCAAGATATGCAAATTGATCAAGGCTTTCGATGTTCTGCCCATTAATGTAGATAGGGAGACCGCGATGACTCGTCAGACTGAGAACCTTAGTTTTGTTGGTGTTTATCTTCAGTCCAACTCTACTTGCTTCTCTTTCCAAATTCAGAGTCATTTGGCGTAGACCTATCTCTCAGTGACAGAACAAACAGGTGTCATCAGCATAGTCGAGGTTCGTGACGAAAGATGTCATCGTCCATTGAATTCCTCTAAGACCTTTGTACAAGACAACATGAACGCCACCGATAACAAAAAGAAATCATATTGGTGATAAGATGCAATTCTGGCGGACTCCGGTTGTGACCTTAAATTCTTCTGAGATTTTAGCCCGGTGCAGCAAGTGACATTTTGGGACATCATATGTCACCTTGTTCACGCCGTCGAAAGTTTTCTCGAAATCGATGAGGATCAGTTGAAGTGAAGATCTAAACTCCGTTCATTCAACGGTGTTGATGTGGTAAATGCTGGACTATGCGGAACGGAAACCAGCCTGCTTTCTGTCAATCAATATTTCGAGATATTCCTTGATGAATTCCAACTATCTTTGTGACAGCAGGGAGCACGCGCATACTCTTCCAACTGTCGTACTCAAGACACGTACTTTGGAATCTGGGAAAGGTCTTGGATCTCCGGGATTTCCATAGAAGTGGAAATGTTCTTTCCCCCTCTTTAGTTGCTCGTCATACTGGATACGAGATTTCGTTCGGTATCGGAGTTCGAGTACGTCACTTGCACAGAACCTTCAATCTTTTCCGTTCATCGATTCATTTCCACGATCCTACAGTTAGTCAGATCGAGTGATGGTTGCCCAATTCTCATCGAAATTCTTAGGCGGGTTACTCAGTGTATTAGCTGTTCGATCAGTAAGATAGCTCTCCCATTGTCGAATGACAACAGATCCTACAAGCGGTCAATGCCGAACTTAGAGGATCGCCGTTCTCTAACCTTGCGAGAAGTGGCGGACGCAACAGGCGAACGAAGCACTATCAGATGGTGATCGTTTTCGAGGCCAATGTTAGCGGTTCTTTTGTTAGGCACATCCAGAAGACAACTCCTATATGTACTATTGATCGCAAAATGGTCAATGTGATTGCTCGTACGGTGTCGATCAATTGAAGACTAACAGACCTTATGGTAAGCTCTGTACTCGAAAAATGTGCCACCATTGACGAGGCGGTTGGAGTTGTAGACATCCGGAAAACTCTCGCCATTATCGTTAGGTACAGGCGTACTCTCCAGGGTACCACCATCTTACTTCGCTTAGGCTTACTTTGTCAATGGTGCGTCGTAAAGGGGGAACATTTCTGTTGAGTATATTACCTTGGCGTTGGTTGGTGTTTTTGTTGATTCTTTCTTATTTAAACAGTGTTGCCATCTTGCCATCTTTGCCGTTTTTGTAACGAAATGTAACGAGGGTTTCGAGGTTCGGCCCCTCGAATGCATTACCTCCAATTATGTCCGCTCAGTGAGCTGTTGTCTGCTAGTGATGAGTTGCCTGAATTTTTCCACCGATTGGGCTTCTCGATCGGCGTGGAGCTATCGAACTTTCCTTGAATGCCTCTTTAGATATTCCCATTGCTCGAGACGCGTCTTCACAATCATAGCGCAGTTTATCATCTGGTTCGTCATTGGTCATATTTTTGAACTGCTTCAAGGACTTTTTGCATGTATATATTTCAACCTTATCATGGAAAGGAGTCAATAATATGAGTTATTCCCAACCTGAAGTTTATTTTATATTCTTGCTTCTCATCTGCGTTATTTCAAAACCTACATATTTTTCAAATATGTAAAGTTATCAATATCCAAAAAGCTGTTGTTACCTATTGTGATGTTTAGTCCAGCTATTTTCTAGTTAGCTATGTTTTTAATTGTTTGCACATTTTAATTAGTCCTAGTTACTTCGCTGTTTTGTCGAGGTTCATGAATGAAATGTTTATTGAGGTTGAGAAGGAGAGTGCCTGAGGGGAGTTTCTTGTTATTGCGCGATCGACGGCCGAGTTGGAGAGCATGGGGGCCAGTCCATTTTCGTCCTTAAAATAGTTTCGTGCTAATGGATCAAAAAGCTTTCATTTCGTCGTCGTCGTGGTTGCTTTCATAGGACGAATTGATTTGCTGGGATTCTATGTATAATATAACATCAGCGACTTGCAGGTACTGAAACAGATATAGAACATTAATCGATAACACAATGCCTTCGGATCAATAGGGAACTTATACATATTAGAGTTTGGTTGATTCAATTTAGTTTCATGAATATTAAGTTACTAAAGTAAGAGTACTGGATTGGAGGACTCCGGATCATCGATGTGCTCCAAATAAATATTGCAATTTACTCCACCGCACTGACACTGCAGACAGCGACCGGGGCAGGCTTAGAGTTTGTAGGGGGGGGGGGGGGGGAAGGGTGACGACAGGTGTCCTTGATATCACCTCAACAATTATTACACTTGGTGCCAAATTAGCACTTTGAAGGTAGAAATTTATTATTTATCATGTGTGGTTTTCAAGCAGAAAGTGGGCATGAGCATGCGAAGGACCTTGGGCGAATTATCCCCACCTCTTTCATATTGGAGACCCTGGAGCAAGTCCTGATTACCCAATTAAGGACGATAATGGAAATTTTGCCCTTCTTCAAATCTCTGCAGGCTTACCTCAAAAGCAAATCTGCAGAGACCGCTTTTCACGAGATAACTAACAAGGTGGCCCTTAATAGGAATAGACGTCTTATGCAATGGAAAGCATCTATGGTAAGAATTAGGATAACTCAATCTAATTTGAAAGGTAACCGCTTGGCTAGAGTTTCGAACAGAGATTGACGCCTCGTGGTTGCGCCATCTCCTTGGTGTTCTGACTGATAGTGGTGGATGAAATTCTACAGATGCTGGACAGGAGCGGAGTAAATATGGTGGCGTATACCGGCCATTTGGTGATACCGGTGTCATTATCTCCCTTATCAGCGAACTTAAGGTAACTCCGCCATGCTATTAACATAGTATGCTGGTCCCAAGCCCAGGTAAAGGAGGAGGGTTTGAGGCAACGTACTCTGTACTATCCTCAGTAAAACAAAAATAAAATGCGCTCTGCAAGAAACCCGTTGGTCTGGTTCCAAAAGCTGCGACATTGAACGCGAACGCGGTAAAAATGGCTACAAACTTCTCTATTTTGGTAACCCACACACTCAATTTGGTGTTGGCATTGCCATCTCAGAGGGTTTCCGTGATGCCATTAAAGAAGTCGAACGATTTGATGATCGGCTGATGAAGCTCACCATTATATCAGCTGATCGCACTATTCACTTCTTCACCGCGTATGCACCACAGCCAGGTCGACCTGATGCCGAGAAAGATGCCTTCTGGCAACTTCTCGATGAAAAGACTTGTCACATGCCTGCTGACGATTACATAATCATTGCCGGCGACCTTAATGGTCATGTGGGTGAAAAGGCAGACGGTAACAGGTGCCATGGGGGAAAGGGGTTCGGAGCGCGCAACGAAGGTGGCGAGCGTATAATCGATTTTGCGGACACCCATGACCTTGTACTTATGAATACATGGTTCATCAAACGATTGTCTCATCTTCCCACATTTTATAGTGGGAACAATAAAACGCAAATCGACTATATTCTCATAAGACGTCAACATTTTACCACTGTCACTGATTGCAAAGTCGTTCCCTATGAGACCATCGCACCTCAACATCGGCCGTTGATTGCTGTCCTGCGAATTAAGCCACCGATAAAACGGCGTGAGGAACGCACTGGCCCGCCGCGCATTAAATGGTGGCGATTTGGTGAGAAGAACGAAGAAACGGTCTCACTCATACGATTGCCAACCATTACGAATGTGGAAGAATCATGGAACCAAATGAAAGACACGATCCACAAAGCGGCCTCTGCAACCGTTGGGGTCACCAAGCCGGGTAAGCGGTACATCAACCGAGATACTTGGCTTTGGAATAATGATGTTGAAATGAAGGTCCGTGAAAAGAAACGTCTCTACCACAAATTTCTCGGCGATAAAACGCCTGCTAATTGGCAAATTTATAAGAATGCCAACCGGGAAGCAAAGAAAGCGGTCGCTGTCACCCGAGCGAACCATTTCAAAAATCTTTACGATAAACTGGACACTCGGGATGGCGAGAGAGATCTGTACCGACTTGCTAAAAGCCGTGATGAACGCACACAGGATATCGAACACTTCTGTTGTGTTAATGACAAGAACGGTACTTTGCTTACTGATCGTCGAGCCGCGACGGATAGATGGCGAGAATACTTCGAGCAGATTTCAACTGAAGAATTTGCTCATCCTCCACTTCCACAATCATTGCCGACATTTGGAGCAGTTCCACCAGTCAGCGCAACTGAAGTCGAGGAGGCAATAAAACAAATGAAATCGGGGAAAGCAACAGGACCTGACGATATTGCATCTGAGCTCTGGAAAGCAAAGAGCTGGGACCCAACACCGTGGCTGAGTGAATTCTTTAACCGGGTTATTCAGGAAGGAAGAACACCATCTGACTGGCAAGAAAGTACCACTGTTCCAATATGGAAAAAGAAAGGTAGTTCAGCAGAATGTTCAAATTACCGTCCGATCCGGTTATTTTCCCATACCATGAAGATTTTTGAACGCATTCTTGACAACCGTATTCGCGAAATCGTTGAAATAACCGTGAATCAAGCCGGATTTGTCAAGAACTGCGGAACTACTGACGCAATACACGCTGCGCGGTTACTCATGGAGAAACACCGTGAGAAGCATCGCCCTCTTTACATTGCCTTTCTGGATCTAGAGAAAGCGTTTGACCGTGTACCACACGAACTCATCTGGTATGCTTTACGACAACACTTCGTGCCAGAAGAACTCGTGCGCTGGGTTCAATTGCTCTACCACGATCCGAAAAGTAAAGTTCGAAGTATGGCGGGGGTGCGTGGGGTGCGTTGGGAAAGATGCGCCTGTGGGCTACACTCAGTATAAATTCAACCAAAATAGAGCTGATGGTATTTACTACCAAAGAAAGTATACCCGAAGGCTACCTCCCACAATTAAAAGGACAAAGATTGCCAATTTCCTTCAATGTTAAGCAACTGGTTGTGATCCTAAGTTAAAGTAGACAAAGTAGGTCACGGCTCGAAGAGAACGACGTCGCTTCCATTTATAAAAAAAAATATATATGCACCCAAGTTGATTGTTTGCGCACAAAATCACGGCATTGCACATAATCTTCAAGTTTATGCAATCAGTGTATGTATCTTCCTATATTTTATGTTATGAAATTCATACAATCAAATACCAGTAAAAGTGCACGTACCTCCGGCTTAAATGCAATTTTTATGAATGGAAGCGACGGATTAATACAAGTGACATTAATAATTAGCACTTGTAACACAAATAGTGCCTTCTGGAGTACTCAAAACGAATTCATTAAAATTAATAACATTCAAAAGTAACAGCCGAATACGAAAAGTGCCACCAGTAAAACAAAAATAAGAATGCTGAGATCAGGGAAAGAGATAAATAAAGTATAATTGGAGTTATTCCACTATGCTGAATCCTACCTGATCTCTCTTGGTGACAGGTGCCTCGACAGGTCAGCCAAGAAAGTGCATCCAATGTCCTTTAAAATTGCTAGTGCGTCCACTTTAGTCGACGCGGCAGGACGGGCCGTGACGCATGGACGGCGTCAGAATTTATTTAAGTAAGTTAGTCAGAGCAAAACAAATACGTGTCTGCACGCTAAATATTGGCACCCTAACTGGAAAGATTGAGGAGCTCACAAGATCCCTTTGGAGAATTCGTATTGATATCTGGGGTCTGCAAGAAACCCGGTGGTCTGGTTCCAAAAATTGCGGCATAGATCGCGAACGTGGTAAAAATAGCTATAAACTTCTTTATTTTGGTAGTCCACATACTCAATACGATGTTGGCATTGCCATCTCAGAGGGTTTTCGTGATCCCATTAAAGAAGTCGAACGATTTGATGATCCGCTGATAAAACTCACCATTGCGTCGGCTGATCGCACTATTCACTTGTTTCCCGCTATGCACTACAGATAGTTCAACCTGATGCCGAGAAAGATGCCTTCTGGCAACTTCCCGATGAAAAGATTTGTAACGTGCCTGTTGATGGCTGGGAAAAGGGTTTGGAGCGCGCAATGAGGGTGGCGAGCGTATAATCGATTTTGCGGACATCCATGACCGTGTAGTTATGAATACATGGTTCCTCAAACGATTGTCTCATCTTCCTACATTTTATATTAGGAACAGTAAAACACAAATCGACGTCGACATTTCACTATCGTCATGGATTGCAAAGCTGTTCTCTATGGGACCATGGCACTTCAACTTTGGCCGTTGATTGCCGTTGTGTGAATTAAGCCACCGATAAAACAGTGTGAGGAACGCACTGGCCCGCCGCGCATTAAATGGTGGACTTATGCGATTACCAACCATTACGAATGTGGAAAAATCATGGAACCAAATGATGCAGAAAGCGGCTCCTGCAATCGTCGGGGTCACCAAGCCAGGTAAAGATAGTTGGCTTTGGAATGTCGACGTCAAAATGAAGGTCCGTGAAAAGAAACGCTTCTGCCACAAATTTCTCGACGATAAAACGCTGGCCAATTGGTAAATTTACAAGAACCGGGAAGCAGAGAAAGAGATCGTTGTCATCCATTACAAAAATCTTTACGATGGATGGGACCCTCGGGATGGCGAGAGAAATCTGTAATCCCAAAAGCCGAAAGAACGCACACAGAGTGTCGAACATGCAAATGGCAAGAACGGTACTTTGCTTAGTGACCGGTGAGATGGCGAGAATATTTCCAGCAGATTATAACTAAAGAATTTGCTCATTCTGCATTTCTACAATCATTCCCGACATTTGCAGAAGATCCACCTGTCAGCGCAACTGGTGCTCAGAGGAAGTGGTGAGGAAGACGGGGCGGCAAGCCTATCGGCCAAACCAAAATCAAGTGGCCGAGGAGAATCTCCATAGTGGTGGCACCGGGAGACGCTGTACTTACTTTGGCTTGCCGGCCGTGATGTAGTAGGCGAATGCTCCAAAGGCCTAATCAGGGCGATCAGACCCGAGTCTGCACGGGGACTCATCTGAAGTGACAAATTGGTCACTGGTACCATGGGAACCGGGATAGCCCTTGGACTCTGATACTTCGGGTGAACTCCCGTTGTATGTGAGTACAGCTCAGTTGTTTGCGGTTGGCCCCCTAGTGGGAGTTTCATGGGGGTTGTGATTAGGCTCAAGTGAGAAGAGACCTTCAGGCCTCGGTGTGGTGTTGCGTTTCAACACGGGTGCCGTACTCCTTAGTTCGGTAGAGATTTAGGTAGGTCTTGCATACACCAGTATGAATGTTAAGCCATGGTATATACTGGTACCGTTGTTGCTTTTCTCAGCGGGGCTCTGATGGTGGTCACAAATTCAATGCGTGTCTTAAGAAGACCGTGGGATTAAGTCGTCCAGACAGGTGCTTACGTAAAACCCTCAAGGACTTAATTGCCAGCGCAACTGAGGTCGAGGAGGCAATAAAACTAATGAAATCGGGGAAAGCCACAGGACCTGACGACATTGCATCTGAGCTCTGGAAAGTGAAGAACTTGGGACCCAACACTGTGGCTCAGTGAATTCTTTAACCGGGTTATTCAGGAAGGAAGAACATCATCTGACTGGCAAGAAAGTACCACCATTCCAATATGAAACAAGTTGCGAAACCGGAAGCTAGACGCTTCAGGTATGAAAGGTTTTGTGTATTTCTTTTATAAAGAGATTTGGGTGTGTATTTGTCCCATTAGCATGTAGCACGTAAAATATGCACATATTTTGTGAAAATAGCCACTTTCAAGTGATATTGACATTCATAGTCTCGAATTTGCAGAGAAGCGACAGCTTTGACCTAGTATTACTTTATTAGTAATAATGCGATTTTAACAAAATTTAGCAGGGCCATGCTCTATGCTGTAGCCTATATTGTTGCAAAATTTTGTGATTCCAGGGTGAACTTAAGGGGGGTTTTCCTGTCAATTACTAAAAATTATAGTAATGTACTATTATTAACTTTATTTGCACAGGTATCGGTATGGAGGGTATTTCGGAGCCTAGGCACCATATAGTGACAGCCCCCTGATTTTTTTCAGATTTTTCGGTTGGGTAGTTTCTGAGAATGGGTTCGTTAAAAAAATGACCACTTTCAACCCCTCGCACCCCCCACATTTTCAACAAATGTCAAAACTAAGACTGGCTTCGAAAAGTACTAATCGAGACCTTTAATTTGATACCCCACATGACTATATTTGATGAAAAAGAAATTTACACCCTCCCTTTGCATGTATGGGGACCCCCCTTAAATTCGTCGTAAAAGGATGTAACTCACTAAATGCGTGAGCGTTCACAGTTCCTACCTTTCTACCAAATTTGGTGCCAATCGCTACAACCGTCTTCGAGAAAAATGCGTGTTTTACAAACAAAACCTTAAAACCGATTTTAATAAGGTTTTGTTTCACAAACAAAACCTTAAAAAGAAAGGTAGTCCAGCAGAATGTTCAAATTACTGTCCGATCCGGTTACTTTCCCATACCATGAAAATTTTTGAACGCATTTTTGATAACCGTATTCGTGAAATCGTTGAAAAAACCGTGAATCAAGCCGGATTTTTCAAGAACTGCGGAACTACTGACGCAATACACGCCTCGCCCTTTTCACATTGAATTTCTGGATCTGGGGAAAGCGTCTACCGTGTGTCACACGAACCTATCTGGTATGCTCTACGACAACACTTAGTGCTAAAAGAACTCGTGCGCTGGGTGCAATTGCTTTACCACGATCCGAAAAGTAAAGTTCGAAGTGTGGCCGGTATATCAAAACCGATTCGTGTCTCTGTTGGTGTTCATCGAGGAAGCGTTCAATAACAAAAATGATATCGACCAACTTGTCCAAAAATGGAATGATCGCCTCATGGAACACGGCCTCAGATTGAATCTGAATAAAATTGAGTTTTTTGCGACCGATCCCCATGAAACAGGCACAAACACTTTCAACAGCAGTGACCTGTTCAGAACTGAGCGATTTAAATTCCTGGGGTCAATGTCATCAGCCAATGGAGAACTGCGTTATGAAATTGCTTCACGCATTAACGCAACCTGGATGAAGTGGCGTTCCACAGCTGGTGTTCTTGGTGATTGACGTATCAACGAACGTCTCAAATCTAAAATTTACCGCAATGCTGTCCGTCCTGTCGCTCTCTATAGTTCTGAGTGTTGGCCGACTATAAAAGACAATGACCGGCGTCTTGTGATAATAAAGACGAAGATGTTGCATCGGACTAGTGGCGTAACACGTTGTGATTACATGTGAAATGAGGATATTCGCCATCGATATGGGGTTGCGCAGATCGTGGAAAAATTGCGAGAGAGGCGTCTTCGATGGTATGGTCGTGTAATTCGCCCCAACGAGAATTCACTTGCCAAGATTGGTCTGAATATCGAAATCGATGGTAAGCGAACAAAAGGCAGGCCGAAACAACGGAAATAACGCTGGATGGGGATTTAAAAGACTCGCGACTAAATCCAGATCAGGCATTTGATAAAATAAATGGCGAAACCGATCGCGACGAGCCGACCCCGCTTGGGAACGGGACAAAGGCTGAAGAAAAAGGGAAGAAATCCGTGTAATGAACTTCATTTGACAACTTTCTCCCTGTGCACGCATGCATTCCCTCCGCTGATGTGTTCGCCGCTTTAGACACTACCCGGATACTATACTACATACATATGTCTATCGCGAGTAATTGGTATTGATATACAAATGACAAAATGTGTCCTGGGATCCCCTTTTCTTATGAGCTCACTTTGTTGTGGTATACACGTTTTAGAAGGCATGAAATTCAGATAAAATGGAAAAGTTTCAGCTTCCATAATTTTGTTAATAGTTGTTGGATTTCCTTCAAAGTTGATCAAATTATGCCTTATGTTGTACCAAAATTAAATTTTGTACTTTTAGTACAAACTTAAGGGGGACGTATTTTGAGGCCTAGATTTCGTTCAGATACACTACTGTGGTTGTTTCAGATTTTTTAGTTAGATAGGTTTTGAGAACTGTGGTCATATTTGGAGCTCCCACTCCCTTACCAATCACCCGATATAAAAAATGGGACCACTTTCGAAAGGTGCTAATTATGCCTCTTCATGGAACACCCCACATGCCTATATCCTTAAACTCAATACCAAATGGCGTTCACAGAAAATTTCATGACATTAGGGTCAGCTGTTTTCGAATAAATCGGGTTTGATAGACAGAAAGGTCGGCTGACAGACAGATGTTGAACCAATTCTAATAAGCTTTTCTTCCACACAAAACCTTAAAAAGCCTTAGTGACGACATCCTCCAAACTAGTGGAGTAGTGCAAGGACGCCTTGAACAGTCTGGATGACCAAGATACCTTTTTCCCGGAAGCCCAGAAGGTGATGAGCAGGTCGACCCACTGGCCAGGCGAGGTTCCACTCTTAACACAGCCTCTTTGGGCGCAATTTGCGTCCCACTGGGAACTGTGAAAGTTGCAATTTACTCGCGCTACTTACAGTCGTTAATTCTAGATGGCAAAAGCTCACCCACAGCGCAAATAATTCAAGGAAGATCTGGCCCTCTTATAACAGACTCGAACAGACTTGGGCAAACACGAACAGGATTACAGCGGTTTACGCGGGCCACTCGCATATAGGGGGGTCTGCCGCTAGCCCCGTGCTAAATGGGTTCCCCAAAGGATAATTTACTTTCTTCCCTTTAAGCACTTTAAATATATACATATTAATGGTATATGTATACCATCCATTTGCTACTCTATTTTTGCCGCTGCGTCACTTCCTACAGTATTTGCGACAATATGGGATTTAACAATACATTCACATGGTCGCTTCAATCGTTCAATAAAATGTAAGAAGCGGATGTGTCTCGTAGCATATCTTCTGGTTAATTGCCCCGGTTAGGTTTAGGTTTACGGGTGAGTGCGCACCAATCGCTTCTTGGAAAATGACACTGACACTGCTGGTCTATCTTGGTTTTGGCCCACCCCACGAGAAATTTTGTGATGGTAGTTCCGATTTCACCACTCCTCCAATTAAGATGGTTCACCTAAAGGTAAACTTGTGGTGGACACTTTAAACGGTGACATATTGGCGTTATTTACAATTACTGGAGAAAAATATATTTAAATTTGATAGCGTAGATATAGAGGGAGGAGGTATAAACACCCTAATTACGAAGCTTTACATGAATATTTATGTCCTCTCATGTAAGTATATGTTGTAGTTCTTTTTATATGTTTGTGCTCAAATTTTCAACACCTGCAATTAGAAAATATGTGTCGACACCTGAACGTACATACGTGTGTGCATTTATGAACATTTTGTGCATATTTAATCATATCTTTTGCCTCCTTAACTTTTCCTAATTTCCCAAGGATCTTAAATTATCTTCAGCCAAAATTGTTGAAGACATAGACATGTACCCTAGTCTACCATTACAAAGAGTTCAGGTAAAGAACTCTTAGCGAACGTTATCCTGGAGTTGAATGAAATCCTCGACTTCATTAACAGCAATGTCAAGCAGACCATTAATTACAGGTAACCGCTTCATTAATAACCCCATTTTCGCACGATTTTCTCACCATCCCAAAAGAATAGATTTCGCTTTCTAAGTATTGCCAACGAACGATTGCGAAAGTTGAATATCCTTCTCAGTATCCGAAACTCTTGCCTTAGCTACGATTTCGGATGAAATGGGATACCGTCTCCGTCTGTCCTCACTCTCGGTAATAAAATGAGTAATGCTGCTATTATGCATGCCATTTAAGCGATCCTGGAAAGTATAATTCAGAGTTGTTACACTTTTGGAAATTAATTAATCTTCGGGTTATGAAAGAGTTTTCAACAGATAGTAAAATACAGCCGGCATGGAACTGTACAGCCATTAGAGGCCGGTGTCGTCCTTTTCGTCTTTGATTTATAAAGTAAACTTTTCGGTTCAACAAATTTTCAAACAAATATACGTTGAAGTTCATACCCTGAAAAGATGAAATTTTTGAGGTGAAATTGGGAACTTTCCATGTTTATTCTGAACTTTCACTACTGGATTAATGACAAGGAGTCCTGGCAGTTCGGTAGGAGATTTCTGGACATGAAGACGAAACATCAGCTGGAAATGACGAGCAGGAGGCATGTGTAGGATGACCACAATGATCCGAGCAGGTAGTGATGTAATGAGTGCTTTGAAGGCACACATAACGAAGGTTTTATGCTTTGTAAATGCCGATGGGCTTGGAAGTGTTTCGCAAGGATGAAGCCCAAATATAAAAATAGAATGGGGTATTCTTCTATTCTTTTCTCATTAAGTATTGTAGTGAACTGACTGTAATTATGGTACTTGTAATCGCAAAGATTTTTTGTTAGAACAAACTAAATAGAGTAGAATAAAAAGTATGACTCAATTCCGCCATCGTTACTTCACAACAACTCCCATAATGAGAAGAATTGGAAACCTGACTACGGCCGAAGAAGGACGCTCGGCAGAAGAAAACTTCAATTACAAAGTAGAGGAGACTACAGGCTAAATGTTGTCTTCTCTTGCGCCTCTACCAAGAAAATCGGAAGAAAGGGAAGCTGGAGATTTGAACGCAACTGGTATAATACTAGTATGTGAATCCATGCAGCCCAAACACCGTGAACACGGGAAAGTTGCCAACCGACGACAATGGGAGGTACTGTGAGAGCTGCTTGGAAATGAGGACATGGGCGTTTTTGCACCAACCAACTATGGCAATATCTAGAGAAATCGGAGTTCAAGGAGCGGATCGTTCGGCAGAACGTGACGCCACGCTGTCAACCCTAGTGAGCCCAATTAGGCTAACACTTATGTCCACAAGGTTGGTTAAATTAATCTGCATGATGCCAAAGCATGCTCCTATATACTGGCAGCAAGGTTGGCAAAGTTGCAGGACTGCCCTTATATATTTTTGGTACCGGAGGGTTAAATTTAACAAGATCTGTGTTATTAGATTAGTGACAAGGGTTAGGATCTTCATTGATGAGAAATTTTTGAGACCGAGGACCTAGAATACTAGGTTAATGGCAAGAAAGGAAACGTTATAGTTGCCCTCGGTTACATACTCTATGATTCTTTGTATGTTTTACTGACGCTATTACTGCCGGCCGGGTGCTAGATGAAGTCTCATTCTCAGATCACCGTTACTTACAATTTAGTCTGACTATTACAGGCGAACTGACTGTAAAACGGAAATGGAAGGAAAACAAAAGGAAAACGTATTGAACAAAGTTCTTCGTAACAAAATACAGCTCTCTGGGCGACTAAAGACTCATTTGGCGATAGATGATCGATTGGAAACTCTGAATCGTATATTTTTAGAGGGCTCTGAAAAGTCTTGTCCTATTTTCCGAGGCAAAAGCGATAAAACGGTTCCATGATGGAGTCGAAAACTACAAAAACTCAAAAAATCAACCAGATGACTTTGAATCGTGCCTGTAAGAATAATTAGAATTAAGATTGGTTAAACTTCCCGGGTCACAGGGTGAATGTAAGAGGCTCGTAAAAAGTTCGAAGTCAGGCTTTTTTAGATCATTCTGTGGGGAACTGGAGGACGGAAGAGGGATTTCAAGGTTGTGCAGAATCTTTAAAAAGGATGAGTCGGCCAAGTTGGACTTTCTAAGAAAACTACAAACTTCTGGGAGCTAGAGAGGTGAGTTAGTAGAGACCCGGGAGAACAGGTGACAGAAGTTCACGGTTTCTGCAAACCGTTTAACACAAAAGTGATCCAAGGAGAATTGGGATACTGCGAGAGCGATGGTCATCAGCAAAAAATATTGTCCTTTGAGCACTTCAAAGCCCTTGGCTTGGATAACATTTATCCAGCGATGCTAATGCGATGCTATATACTAGCGACTGCTAAGAAATATTATTCTACCATATAATGCTTTGGGCTACGTGCTTCCCTCTTGGCAGAAGGTTAAGGTAGTCTTCATATCTTAGTCTGGGAAAGGCGATTATTTAAATGCACGTCGTTTCATCAGATTCGCTAGAAGGCGCTAAGGTCAAACTCACTAAATGAAAACTAATATGCTGCAGAGTGGAAATCCCTGTGAGTCTGTTTTTCCCTCTGTGGTTTCAAAGATAGAGGATACAACTCTGAAAGGCAAGTACGCGGTGGGGTGTTCATGACTATGCCCTTTCCAAAAATTTTGTGATATTGCCAGAGAGCATGGTGTCGGTGAAACTTTAATTAAGTGAATCTCTCCTATGCTAACGTAGAGATTGCTGTGTGTTGATCGCTAACTGACAACAGCGACTACGAAGCAGCAAGGAGGAGTAGTATTGTCAACTCTGTGGAATATGTTGGTTGACCGACTCACTACTATGCAAACTGCAAAATCCGCAATTATACGCCCAAGTTTATGCGGGTGACGTGGCTGTGCTATTTGATGGTCGCGATCTCAGAACAGTGTGTAAAAATATGCAACGCGCCGTGAACTTGATTGACAGTTGGTATCTCAGGTGTGGACTTTCAGAAAATCCATATAAAAATAATGACGCTTATTTAATCTAACTGGACTTGGATAACTAAATAAAACAATAGATGAGTACAAAACAACTTTTATTTAACTTTTATGTTCGAATGAAATACCTCTAAATTTTATGTTCACCACATATTTTCGCACTCTTTTCTTTCATTCAGAACTTCAACTGATGAAATTGTACACGAGGCTCTTCATGTGCCTCCACACATAAAAATCTATTTGGGTTAGGCCTGGACTTCTGGGTGGCCAGGGTACAGGTCCACCTCATCCAATCCATTTGTTGGGACAATTTGTGTCCAGCCATTCTCTGCACATCCGCAAGCAGTTGCTATATTTTTTCAGATATCTTCTAAAGAAAACTTTCAATCGTCTACAACGACTTATTTAGTTAACTTAAGTACAATTATGGTCAACTTATGTTATAGGTCATAAAGCATCTTATTCTACATGTAAAAATTAAATAATAATAATTTCCCGCAATTCGCGCACGTGACTGTGCATTGAGTCGCAGACCAGTACCGCTTAATAACTCGCAGAACACAATCCCGACCATCATCAGGGAGCGCGTTTGACTTGGGGTCATCGGGGAAACTGGTGACCGAGAGTCGATGGGGGCAGAGGCGGCGGCATCAACAACACCACGCCGCACTGCAGGCATCAGTTTCAGTACACGCCGAAGCCCTTTTCTCCACCGTCCAGCTGAGGTTTCCGCTGTGGTTCGGGATGAATTCCAAAGAACGTGTATAGAATTTTTGGAAATAGTTCGTTTGCATAGACCAGGTATTCCCAGGCTCTATGCATCTCCACCAACTGCGGGAAATCTATCTCAAATCATCGATGAGGTTCCATCTGGACTGTGTTTTGATATTTCGCTGCTACAACTACACTCACTTGCGTATTGTAGTGCAGTTACGGCTACCAGATTGCATAGTCAGAAGATTCACTTTCGTGTTATTGGTTTGAGTGACCGAAGAGATCCACCATGGAAAATTCACCTGGAAAGTCGGCGGGACTCACTAAGGCAAGACATTGCTATACTGATTCAGATCAGCACTGGCAATATCAGCAGACGGGTGAGAAATAAAGTGCAGAGGGTTTACAGCAACTATGCCATGAGACACCCGTAGTTGAAATTCTGGGCACCCTAAAGAAGAAACTTTCTGCTATATGCAGTCGGTTACGACGGTATTGTGAAAGTCACTCCAGGCGTGTCCAGAATGCAACATACCCAAGGAACCAGCGGAGCTTTTACAGATCTCTTAACGAATCCCAACAGAGCATCTAGACAGTGCACTTTTCGGTAACGGAAGCGAATGAATACTGGGGTGGACTTTGGGGGTTACTCGTCCAGCATGCTGGGCCGGAAGAATTTTCACCCTTCCTCACTGCGGGGATTACCTACCTTATCCCTAAGAAGGACACAGTGCAGGACCCCGCAGACACAAGACCGATTACTTGCTTACCAATCCTCTACAAATTCATCATGTTCATTATTAGTGGAAGGATCAATGCGCACCTCGAGACCAACAACATTCTGTCCGAGGAGCAGAAGGGCTGCCGAGTTGAGTCAAGGGGTTGCAAAGAGCAACTCATTATCGACTCGGTAGTTGTGGGACAAGCAACTAGAGGCCAAAAAAACCTCTTTAGTTGCTATATCGATTATGCCAAGGCTTTTGATAGCGTTCCGCATACCTGGCTAATCGATATCCTACATCTGTATCACATTGATCCGAAACTAATAGTTTTTGGCGACAGTCATTGACGGGTGGCATACCACCTTATTAGTGCATACATCTTCTAGGGGATTCGTTAAGTCCCCTTTGGTTTTGTATGGCACTCAACCCCCTTTCATGGCTACTGAATGATGCTAGAGGGCATGGTTTTGCAATTAAATATGGCCTACGTGCTCAGTGCGAACTGACACACTCGATGTACTTAGATGACATCAAGCTGTATGCTGGTACTGACGACCATCTTAGAAGTCTGTTGCGAATAGTAAAAATGTTCAGCCGTGATATTCGGATGGAGTTTGGATTAGACAAGTGTCGAATCCAAGCCATCTGCAAAAGTCATCACGGACCCCATACTGGACACAGCATTGGTGACCTCCACATTCAAGCTATGATTGAGACAGACTTCCACAAGTACCTAGGAATTCTGCAAGGAACCCATGCTCGAGTTGGTAATCTGATGGATGCTCTGCTGTCCGAATTCCTGCAAAGTGTAAAGTTGGTACTGAAATCGCATCTCTTGGGGAAGAATAAAATAAGCGCGTTGAATATATTCGCTATCTCTTCACTGGCTTATGCACCCGGAATATTGCGTGGACAAAGACCGAACTAGAAAACATCCAGCGGCGGATACGGACAACGACGTCCAAATTCTGAATGCATCATCCAAACTCTGCCGTGGAGCGGATGAACTTGCCTCGTGACATCGGAGGTAGGGGCGTGGTTGACGTGGCGGCACAACATTATCGCCAAGTCGACTAGCTGCGCGCTTATTTTTACAGCAAAGAACAGGCGAGTTCCTTGCATGCGGAACGGTAAACACGTGAATTGTCTTTGGTAGCTATTTGTCGATTTGCATTTGTCAAACAGATGGCTTTGTGCTGGGGAACTCTTTGCTGAGAGGGAGGGGTTCATGTGTGCCATTCAGTATGGCGTGGTCGCAATCTGAGCTTATAAAAAGCTCATCATGAAAGAACGGGTGGAGAACGACCAGTGCAGAATGTGTGGTTCGGCGTTAGAGACGTTGGATCGGTTTATCGATATGAGCAGCAAGATCGGTTTGTTGATATGAGCAGCAAGCAGCATTTGATAGTTCTGCTTACAGCATGTATTGGGACCGGCAAGTTCTGACTGATCGCCATACTCCACATAACAAGCCCGACATACTGTTAATTGACAAGACCGGTCGCTCTGCGTATGTTATTGATGTTGCTAGCCTCCAAAGCAGCAACATTGAATGGAAATACCTGGAGAAGAAGGTGAATTATGAGCGACTGGCTCGGGAAATCAAAGAAATTTGGCGTCTCGAGCGGGTGATTGTAGTTCTCACGGTCACTATCACCAGCGCCCCTTTAGTTTTTAAGCAGGTAGGATCGTTCGAGCCTTAATGCTTGGCACTTAACGCTGGTATTAGGTGCAATTCGGCATCTGCCGAGATTGTGACAAATCGGAGAACCACATATTGTAAAATATCTAATTCAAGAGCAGAAGTTTTTATAAAAAAATTAAAACTCGAGTACTGCAAAAACCGTTCAGTTTGGGGTAGGGTGTTTCACATTAAAATCGGTCAGAATTTATGGATGCTACATGCCTTTAACGGGTGTAGGTCGACTTATCCTGGAATCTTGTATATCATTTTATTTGCCTCTTGATCTCTCCGAGGGAAAGAAGGCACCCTGCAAATTTATCGTTGTCTATTTTCATTTTCGAAAACAAGCACATTTTTTGTTTCACTAGAATAACATATTAACTAACATAAGTTAAAAAGAAGTGTGATATTCAAGTGAAACAGAATTCATTTGCTATTTCTCTGCTGTTTTACTTTCTGAGATTTTCATTAAAAAATTACTAAACGTTCCATTTATTAAAAATTAGACATTTGTAATCGATCTTCATATGAAAAATGCAAAATATCTACTATTTTCATTTTTTAAAACTATATTGAGAAAAGAAATTTTATGTAGAGGGTGTGCTATTCAAATGAAACGCAGCAATTTGGAAATATACCAAGGAATATTTTAAATTCTTAGCTATGCAAAAATGGGTAAATATAGGTTGGAAATTCTTCGCATGGCAAAGATATAAATCCTTTCATACTTGGAGCGAGCAGTTTCTGGCTTCCTGACTTGTTTTAACGTTTAACTAGCGGCCTATTCTGGTATGTATGCGTATAATCTTCGGAGGAAGCCCTGTTGCCTTACGCCTCGGTCAGATAAGTGCCATCCTTAAGGCTACATATCCGTTCAATGCCAACTACATAGATTTCTGGGAAAATTGTATTTGAAATAATAAACAAAGGGAAAAGTATTGGGGTACAGAAATATGAAAAAGTATCATTTCGTTTGGCTTTTATTTTAAAATCTCTTTATTAACTTTTATTATGAATACTTTTATATTTCATCCTCTAATAATTAAATATTTCCATTTCATTTGTCATATTTTATCTTTTATCAATTGTATTTATTTCTGTTTGTGTGAGATTTCACCTTTACTTTCGATTAATTTTAGCTGGTAACAATTAACATTTAGAATAATCTTTATCTTTTCGTCACTTTGCTGCTCAGTTTCTTTCCGTCTTATTGATCAATATCTATAGTGATTTCTTTCAATTCTCATTCCTTTATCTGATAACAATCCCATATTCGTTTATTTGTTCATTTAAATAATTTTATTCTATTTACAATATCCGTTTCAATGCAATGATTGTTCTAATTCGTTTTTTTCTTTATAACAAAAGCGACACTACAGTGTTTTCCAAGTATTTCAATTTTCAGTTTATATTTATGATTTGTTTAGATTTTAATAATTTTTAACCCTGTCTTCGATCTAAAAATTCTATCAGTTATAAATCTTCAAATTTTATTATATATTTTCCTTCGTTTCATTTTAATTTAGCGGAATGAGTTTTTTTCTAGTTAATTTGCTTCTTGCTAGTCATTCATTCAATAAAATTTCAGGCCCTAGTGTGTGTGTTTTGAGTTTTAGTTTTTTTTGATTTTTATTATTTGGCAAAATCTGAAAGTGTTTGTTAGTACTTTGACTGATTGACACGTGGAAAAATGGTTTGTGCGTATCTAGTGTGCTTTAGGTGCATGAGAAAATTGAATGCACAGCGCTGTTTAGGGAGCAAAGACTAGATGTCGGTTTTAATACCACTTTCGATAGAGCTGGAATGAAAATTTCTATTTACCAGAAAAGTAAAATTTGAACTTTGAATAATCACTTCTGTTTGAGATTAAGGATTTTTTCCTGAATTTTAACTCAGCATTATTAATTCAGAACGAAATTCACTAATTAAAGTTTTAAGTTTCAGAGGGGACAGTGTATGGTACTATACGTAGCGTCTCACTTATTTCGGGTCGGCGACCATTTACATGCTCATGAGAAATAATGTCGCAACATCTATTTGAAAGGACTTAACCCAGTTTCCATTGCCAGAGACAATATCCTGCAATTACTTTAAATAATTCTAGGAAACTGTCAGCATATTGATTGACCCTTATAACGTCCAGACGCCAGATTACCTTGGCCAATTAGTAAATGTTCCCAGTGCCAATTGCCATAAATAATAATGGCTGCCTACTAATGAAAATTTATTCTTTAACTTTCTTTGTGCATTCAGAATAAAGAATTTTGCATTTACACTATAGTTAATGTACTAAAATGGATTTTAATTGAAATTTAAATTGACTTTTTTAATTATAGGTGATGTGTGTGTACTCGAATATTAAAATAGCAAATATTTTATTCTTTTTGCCAGTTTATCCAATTTGTCCATTAGCTGAGTTGTTTCACTTCGTATAATTACAATTTCCGTGTATTTTGTATTTTTAATCGCGCTTCCAAAGGAAGAGCTTTTCTCGATGCGAAAATGGAGAAATCTTCTGTTAGCTTCCTATAAATTGATATTGTCTCAGTTGTTAAAAAGCTTGAATATTAAATACTATCTTAGTGACAATTTTACTTTCCAGATTTGTTTTGTCTTAGATTTAGAATATGGTCCTAGTTTTGAAGTTGCACTGTTTGATTTGATTAGAAGGAAAAACTTTTGTTTTGGTTAGAATTATCTTCTATGGAAATATTTGATATCAAAGTTGCCTTATGTCTCTGCAGGAGGCTGAATATTCGGATTACAAGTATTATGCTTTGTTGAGATAATAATGCCGGTTTCAAATGATAATGATAACTAATTTAGTTAGCAAATATAATGGACCCGTTCATCAACCACTAGGTTATTTGGCCATATAACACCCGTCGTTTCTATAAAGCCTTATCTACATATCTTTTGTTCAGGCAAAAGTTTGTCGTAAGCAGTCCAAATTTGGTTGGAAAATGCATCAAGATATTTTAGAGAGTACGCGGGGTAGGTAATAAATTTCGAAAATGTACTTCCTTTTATTCCCGTAATCACTTTCCGATCGGATAGCATTTTTTTCTAAGTACGGATTACATCATGCTGGAAGGTTATGACTCCACAGAAGCCTTCAGTGCAGAAAAGAAGAAATTTCTTATAACGACAGAAAACGTGAATTGCTAAATGTTCTATTGGTTACTTAAAGATGTTTGATTCGTTTCAGATATTTCAAGAATTTTCGTTTGTTTTGGTTGCTAGCACTAGCAAGTGGTGACACAAAGTCGATGTGAAAGTAGTACTGGGTAAAGTGTGCAAGCTAATTGGAATGATTTCCCGAGCTAACGTCAAACCGAGAATACCAAATACGAACAGAAAGTCACAAAGAATTCAACTCTCTAGCTCTACTTTGAGGTGTGATGCTGAAGAAGCATTAGCGATCGAGACATCAAGAGAATTTTGCGAAGCCAAACTCAATCGTACGGCACAAGGCAGAAAGTATCTCGGCTTGGAGAGCTTTTACCAGGTGAACTCTTCCAAATGTCACTGATTTTGCCTACACTCAATATCCGGAATTTGATAATGACGAATTCAGGAAAATTCTTCAGATTGCCAGATTATCCCATTTATAAACTTTAGATGAAGTACTAGTAGTAGTAGTAGAAAACATTAACCCTTCAACAGAACTGAAAAATTGATAAGCTCATACGAGTAACAGGATCAATGTGAAAAAGACGAAGGCGGATTAGAAGATGTTTTCAAGCCAAAGATCTAGCCCTAGCTAATCTTCCGATAGGAAACATGAAAAGGAAAAAAAAGCTAGATTAGATGTTGTCTTCTATTTGTAGTTGAGTTTAAAATTGATAGACCATCGAGTTTACACTAGAGGTAGAAAAGGATGGGGTTCTACCCTTCCTGAATCTAAATATCGTCAACTCTAAGGCGAAGCTTAAGTTCGAGATATACCGTAGGCATACAGCAACGCAGAGAACGATACCAGTAACTTCACATCATACATTTTCCCAAAAAATGGCTGCCTATAATTGTATGATACACCGACTGATCACATACCCTCTTTCAGAATAGGGTTACGGTTACAAAACGCCTGATAACGACTAGATTTAATGAACACATCAAGGAAGCGGTAAGTAGTGCTCGGAAATAAAAGTCGTGCATAAGTTCATCAGTGGCAGCGCACATAGTCGAGGAAGCCCATACCATTCAACGCGAAAATCTTGAACTCTTGCGTCATACAAACCGAACGACAACCTTGGACCCATGGGAAAGTCTAGAAATTCTGAGAGAAGACGCGATGAGGTTATTAAACACAGATTCCGGTAATTGCCCCTCAAAATTAATTAGACTTGCCGCGGTAATTAATCGATAATTAGGTTAATAATTTAAGGTTTTTTTTTTCTTAGAAAGTAATTTAAGTAATTAGTGTTTTTAGTATAAATAGTATAAATAGAATCGTAGAATGGCAACTGTTTTCAGTAGCTTTGTACTGATGAAGGGAGTAAGTTGTTCCCGAAATATATATATATAATAAAATAAAATTATAGTTTGGAGTAAGCTACTGGTCTATCAATTTACGAAATCTAAGATATCGTTTCAATGTTAAGAAAAAATCGTGAATGAACGGGCATGTATGGGCAGTGGAAAAATTTGTCGCAGAGATAAGAGATCCGACAATTTCTGAGGAAGCGATACATAGCAAGCAGCGTGCTGAGCGAAAAAAAGCTGCGGAAAAGGTGCGTCACCGAAATAGTAACAATTGAGCACCAATCAGGAAGAATCGCATCTTGTTCAATTTCATGCATCAGCTGTACTTCTGTGTGGAGAATAGGAAGATGCACAATTAAAAATGGGTCTTAACTTCATTCAGCAAAATGGGTCTAGAAATTTCTCAAGTAGGAGAAGAAGGCGCGCAGAGGTTAAGTCAACATATCGACAATCTATTGAAGGACAACAGAGGGCGTTGTACATTGCACGTTAATGATACTGTGTATTTCGCAATTACCTACAAAAGTATAATAAGAAACCGACATTAACTTTAGAATGATTCAGCTATGCAGATTTTAAATGAAGAGATTCCCGGTGGTTGCCTTATCGATGATAGAAGCCGAAACTGAGTTGAAATTTATTTAAGAAAGAGGCAGCAAAAATCACGATTTTCCTGAAGAAACCATTTCAGAGAATTATAGATCTCAAAAATTTACTATCCTTCCGGTCGATAAAGCTGTGTTACAAGTGGACAGAATTCTGGGTTTTATTCAACAACAAATCATACTGGTTAGAAGCAGTTTATTGCGAGGAGGTCATTCAGAGCAAATTCGAAATTCGATGGATAGTCACGGACTAACCAGTTGCTGAGATCTTGATGAAGCTATGACCACAGCACAATATGTCCAAATGGGACTTTTATAAATGGTGGATAGAGGAAAAAATCGTTTGTTGCTGTTGCTGCAACAAAAATTTGAACAGGGCAGAGTGCATTATACTGAGACTTGATGAGAGGAGAATGGATGGGCGAAGGAGGGATTCCTCACCTCAACCTTACTTGATGGCCCGGATTCTCTTCGACGGCCTCCATTAGACTTTCACGACAGCTATCATTACATTTATGCCAAACCATGATTTCTATTCAATATTCAACCGCTAGGCAATATGGATCGTGGACCCTATATTAAAAGTGCGGTCACTTTTGCAAGCACAATCGACATTCAGAGTAATTCCATCTTTCGACGTTCCAGAAGTCGAAGAGGTAACCAAATGAGTGAGCAAAATTGATTCTGATACGGTAAACAGTGGTCTGAATACCGGTCCACTCCACCTATATCAAACTAGTAGGGCTAACCCGATTCAGGCGGGTCGACGCCTTTACCAAACAGGATAAAGGATAAACGGAAAGAAGTCCTAAAAAGTGATCCCAAATGCCGGGATGACATTTAGTATAGCAACTGGCGTTTGAGTTACCAAGAAAGTAGTGGCAAGATTTTGTAAATAAAAATAACATTGCCAAGGTGATCAAGAAAACGCAGGCAAGTCGCACTAACAAATTTGTGTTTACTGGCTTAAGAGGTTAGGCTACTGTAGGCATTTTAGAAAATCCATCTTTTTTGTTTCTTGCTGAAAGAATCCTCTAATAACATAAAGATGGGGAAAATATCTAAACACTTTTATTTTGAATTTTGGCGCAACTCTTAATTCCCTGAACCGTGTTTTTCTTGAAACTAACATTAATAACAATCGTTGGCGCGGCAACCCAATTAGATCAGGACCTTGAAGTCTGTTAGTGCACTTCATTTAAGGTCGTAGCGGTGCACTACAGGACTTCAGTATCCTGTGGCAAACAGTATGGTCAGCATTGCGCTCGCTTGTGATTATTAGCTTGATTTAACTCAGGTACTCATTTACAGCTGGGTCGACTGGTATCCGACGTCAGTCACGATAACACTGAAATTGGCTGAACTCCTAATTTTGGCCGAATTTGACCAATTGACTAAAAGTTTAAGCTGAATATTTACAATTGCAATTTGCATGGAGGTAAGTAATTTTCGTTTCGTTGAAAATTT
The DNA here is from genome assembly GCF_905115235.1 of Hermetia illucens. NCBI lineage: Eukaryota > Metazoa > Arthropoda > Insecta > Diptera > Stratiomyidae > Hermetia > Hermetia illucens. The sequence goes on along the minus strand of NC_051849.1, from coordinate 88,311,771 downwards.
TGAACTTTTTTTCTCAAAATCCTATGTACTTCTCTAGCTGTGTATGTGAATAATCGAAAAAAATCCATCTTCGCCACACATATTTTTCTAAATAGCTTTTGCATTTCGACATTTCAATGGCCGGGGCGAGAGGATATTATTCTTTGTCATGGAGTCCTCACTGTCATTAGTATAATGATAAACAGTATTGAACGATTGCAAAGCTGATGGTCTCCAGTTCAGCTCCTTTAAAGTAATAATTATGTTCTTTTAGTGTCCCATCGTTTGTTGAACATTTATCAGGTAAAACGTCAGGAAAATTGACATAGGTGAATTTTCCGACGCTCGCTCAAGAAGGGTATCTCCTTTTTCTTCAGCCTTTGCTCTATCAAATGCCTGATCTGGATGCAATCTCGAGGCTTTTAAATCCCCATCCAGCGTATCAAGCCATCGTTGTTTCGGCGTTTTTGTCGTTTACCATCGACTTAGATGTTTAGACCACTCTTGGCAAGTGAATTCTCGTTAGTGTGAATTGCGTGATCATTCCATCGATGTGATCAAAACGTGTGACGCCACTAGTTAAACCCAACATCTTCGTCTCCATTACCGCAAGCCGCCGTTCATTGTCTTTTATAGTCGGCCAACACTCAGTACCATAGAGAGCGACAGGGCGACGTTCCGGTAAATTTTAGATTTGAGACGTTCGTTGATACGTCGATCACAAAGAACACCAGTTGTGGAACACTTCATCCAGGTTGCGTTAATGCGTGACGCAATTTCATAACGCAGTTTTTCATTGGCTGATAGCGTTGACCCGAGGTATTTAAATTGCTCAGTTCTGGGCAGATCACTGCCGCCGGGGATCGGTCGTCAAAAAGTCGGTTCTGTTTAGATGTATGGGTTAGAAAATCCAAACGCATATATCAGAATTATTGCTGGATTACTATTTGATTCAACAATGCAGCATCTCTGTGCAGAAGCAGACTTCGTTATCGAAAACCACCATATGAGCAACTGAAAGTACCAGTTTACGAGGAAAGTATCTCAAACTTTGCAGATTACCACTCGCGCGCAATACTTTAGTTCATTGTATTGTCGAAAAGGGATGCACTGAAGATTGCTGACTTTTCGCTACCAAACAACTGTAAGAAGCGGCTTCGCTCACGCAAGACAACAGCGGTACCCAGCACATTTAATGTAGTGCTTTAGTCTTCCGCTGGAAACTTTCAAGGTTTGTACTGATAAGCAAAAGGGAGTCTGGGTTGCTCTTAGTGTCTTGTCGTGCCAGAATGCTGTCCTATAAATTCACCAAGCCAAGATTGGCGAATTAGATGCCTACTGTGGAAGACGTGCCATTAGCCGGAATATCCAGAATTGATGCGATTGAGGAAATGGTCTAAGCGTTTAGACGAGTTGAGGTACATTGTCGTTACTATCGCCAAGTGTCATTTCTCGTAACCTTATAGGTAAGGAACGTTTTCAATTTTACGAGGTAGACAACATACTTGAGAGTTTGGAAAGTCGTATTCATACTTCAGGTTTCTCAGTAAGGAGATATACTGCAAACAACGAGTATAAGTGCAATGGCAGGAAGCTTTGTGATTAGCGTCCGGCTAACGCACTGCCTCGGAGTCAGAAGTATTGGTGATAGTAGGAGATATTTCGATTTTTCTTTACGCTTCGAAGCGAAGGTGTATATACTTCAGGAAAGGTGACCAAGGCAAGGGAGCGGTCTCTCTTGGGAGAACTTCAGTGAATTCAATTATCTAGTTACTCTGTATTTTTAAGGTTTGCTTGTGTTGGTTAATGGTTATATCTATTGCCAGAAAGATGGGAACCTCGAGACATGCGGTGAATTACATTGTTGAACTTAAGGGGGGGGGGGCACTTAAACAATTTGAAAGTTGTTCTATACGGCCCTTCTCCCACAAATGCAGAGCTAAAATATGCAAAGGAAGCTGAGCTATGAGGAAAATTTTATTGATTTGACTCAGGTACTCATTCGCAGCTGAGCCGACATCCAGTTATGATAATAAGTCGCTCTGCCACCTGTGAGATTTGAACTGCGATATTCTGCTACGACAGTCCAGCGACAGAGAGCCGTCTAACCCCGTGAGCCGTCAGCAGTGAATAGGCGGCAATCCGAAATCTATGACTAACGAAGCTGGGTCGGGGATGGGTTTCATTATTGGTGAAGATGGTCTTCATTCTCTTGATAATTGTCCAGGCCAGAATACATTGCTGAATAATAAATCGAAATACGCATCCCGCAAATTATTAAAGATGATTGTTTAGATGAGTAGAAAACATTTTTTCCTTTAGACGGTTGTCCTTACAATTTGGAGTTTGGCATTTGAAAAGCTGAACTTACTGAGAAAAATGCCTGTTCTTTTCCAATAATGAAGTATGTTTCGATATTTAGTTACCTTAATGCGGAATCGTTAATGTTAAGATTGAAAAACGTTCACATCATCAGTTATTTGTTTGATTCTAGAGCCATGATTACCATTGACGAATCCCACTACAAAGCCGTACGGGACCAAGGAAATATTTGGGAACATAAAAGGATCTCTATCTGATTATTCAAAGAAGTACGTAACTTTTCGAAGTTTCGACTTGATTGGTGCGATAATTTAAATAATTAATGCATTAATTCAAGGTAAAATTTTTAGATACCAATTACATTTTATAATTCTAACACCATCTTCAGTCACAGACTACGTTCAATGTCTCACGTAGGACCCATATATTTAACTTCTGCAATTCTTCATCAAATTCCAAACGATTTTCCTCTCAATTTCTAGCTCATTGGATCCGTTGCCTCTTGAGCAAATTCGACAATCATTTATGGTGTTTCCGGTCCATAGAAATCACTGTTTTCCGCCATGATGACATCCTGGAGATACTTCTGACATTCTATCGGATAAAAAAACGTGGGAAAGGACGGACCACGGACAACATGAGCTCCACGCTCCAGGCAGGATGCAATGAAATTAAAATGACTCTTGTGACTTCAGTGGAAACGACAAGCATCAGGCGCTTGAGTTAGATTGAATAACGTGAGAATGTTTATTTTCGGAATTCGACTAGATTTTCGTGGAAACGTGAGTGGGAAGAGGATGCTATAGAATCCTTGGAAACAAATGAAAGACGAGCATCCGTCAGGAGTGCTACTGATATTCGAGATGCAGTTGCTTTCGTTTTTTGGTTTTGAATGACTTTTCAATGGGGGTTTCTAGGACAATTTGAGTACGTAAAAGGAACATTCTGATGGTTTATTATTTCTATGAAAAGAAGTCATTTCGTGATTCATAGATTGTTTTTTGACTTTACTTTAGCAGTTGGCATCAGTTCACTTGATCTGTTATGTTTCCATGGTATAAAAATAAAGGAAAGGACGACAGGAGAATGAAAAGCTTGAACGATACAAATCAATTTTAGAACTAAAAACCTTTGCGCTGAGAAATAGGTTGTATCTAAAAATCCGTCATTACTTGGGAGCCGGTTTCGTACAGAACATTGAATAATAATGTGAGAATCTAGTCCACGATTACAGTGTTACACAGCAACGGAGAAGGGGCTCTCCATGAACAACTGAATGCTATTTAAGATACTCTTCCTAAAGGTGACATTGCGATCGTGATGGCTGATTTGAATGGCAAGGTGGGCTCTGACTTCTTTGTGTAGATATGGCAAACGGCAGTACGTAGAAATGCAATCGTCTCTACCTTCCGTATTCGAGCAGGCCAAGTCACCTCAGTTTCTGAAGTCTCTGAACGGACGAGTGAGTCAGGAAAGGAGCAAAAACGTCGCTATAACTATAACTCTTCAGTGGAACCGGGAAACGGACGTGGACATATTTACCAAGAATGTAACAGTCCACGTTGCTCAGACGTAAATATGAACCAAACCTTCAGCATAATTGTTTAAATCTCGTCGAGTAGGAACTTCCGGTTTGGGAAGCTACGGATATCTACGGACACCGAAAACTTCCATACATATTTTGGGACAATATTTGGTGCAAGGGTACTTGAGAGAATACTTAATATCAGACGCTAGGCCAAAACGTAGGTATATTTTAACCATTAAAGAGGCACAATACTTCTTTTAGGATGCATGGGAACTTGATACCTTTATCAGCATCATTCTTTGGGTGAAAATTGAAAATTTTGCCTGGGGATTGAATCCTGATGCATTTGCTCTATATAACCGTTGATTGTAGTTCGTAGAATTCAGGTGAATAGAGGTTGTGTAGAGGTCGCCTCCTTCCTTCGTTGTTCTACATATTTTTCATCGAATTTTTTCCTTCGATTGATAGTAAGGCGGGATAGGTCTTTTTTGTGGATTTTTATTGATTTCATAGTGGAAAATTTTAAATTTCGCTACGTTAATTGCTTTCATTGGCAGGTAGAGCTCCAGGCCATTCAAAATTATTTACTTCCTCGAAATTTAATTGCTTTAGGGTGATGTTATGCCTCAGAGGTGGTTTTATAGATTTGGATCATGTGTTTGGTTTTCTATTCATTTTTAAGTTTTACTTTGATTTACTGTTGACTCCAACTGCCGGTTCAGAATATTACTTGCGTTTTTTATTTTGAAAGTACTGGAAGAATTTGGTTTTTCTTTCGGCTTCATTGCCTGCCTGTGCAGTGTTTCATGCCCAGACCAACTGAAAAACATGTTGTACTTCAGAGTGTACATAAATAGGAAGGAATTGACGTTCAACTTTATGAGGGTAGGAAATGAAGCATCTCTCTGCTTATTTACACACACTTCCAGTTGAAAAGAGAGAATAGCAGCAAGGTGGAAGTTCGCCTCTTGTATGGGGGCTGGGCGAGCGTCTGACAAACACTTCCAGTGAATACAATATTGTTCAGCAACCCAGGACAATACTTGAGAATGGAAACTTTGGAATTAGGAACCTTTTTTGGTTGCTCGAATGATGAGCCGTTATATCGCACAGGTACAATGCGCGAGCTTATTTCAGAAGTACTCCGCAATAATATCAGCAGCCTAACTCTTCGTGAAACGAAACAACTGGTAGCTAGTAAATCTGGTATTACTTTAGAACTATCGAAGTAGGCGGTTTAAAATGGTAGCAGCGGACTTGCAATGTTTGATACATTGTCATTAGTGCCATCACATTGTATAATATGTGTCATCCGGATCAAGTCTAGATTCTTCAATATTTGGATCGCCAGTTTGCCATATTCCAACTGAATGTAAGAAGGACTCTGAGACAAATACAATGACTGGTATTTGTTTCAAATTCAATTGAACCAGGAAAAATCTCTTGAACAGCTGAGTAGTAGCTGACATTCAAAGACAACAAACGCCGTCTCGTGGTAATGGAGTGAACGATGTTACGTGCGATCAGTGGCGCAATATACAATGGTACCGTCCAAAGTGAGGGCATTCGTTTTCGATATGGGGTTGCGTCAATCGCGAAAAATTGCGAGAGATATGTCCTTGAAAGTTTGGTCATAATTCGCGCTGATGAGAACCCGCTCGCTAACATTGGCTTAAACATCCAAGCCGTGGGAATCGACTTAATGTCAACACACTGTATAGTGATTTATGAACCTCTCGACTCTTATGGGCAAGCCTATGAACGAGCACGATCTAAAGGAGGTGGTCCTACTACCGGATAACTTGTTTGATGGTTTTTGCCCTCCAAGAAATTTCATTGTCTCGCCTACACTGAAGTTGTGGAACCGTTCTTATTATCAATGAAATACTACAAGTCGAGAAAAGCATATTAATCAAAGAGGGATAAAACGAAAGCAATAAAATTTAGTGGAACACGTTTCTTTTAGTACATGGGGACCGTTTCGCTCTGTTCCGAGCTGGTCGGTGCACTAAAAAGTCAATTTGGGGTAACTAACGATATGGAATGACAATTCCTTAAAAGAAAGTGATATTTGATCATACGAAATGCGATAAAGGACAAATCCGGCCCCTTTATGCAAGCATTCCGTTTGATGTGATTTGGATGTGTCTTTCTGTTACGTCTGAAGAAGGTAGACCACTTAACTTTTTACGGGATGGGCAAGGTTTTTCGCTGTCCAAACTCATTATTTAGGTCCATGATTAGTAGATTTTGGTTTTACTTCTTTTTTCGTTGAAAGAAAGGACACTCTAACAATCCTGATTTTGGTCTTCAATTTTTTAATAAAAGAAGATATCTGGCTGTAAAAAGTATGTTACATTTCACTTTTACTTTATCGTTAAGGACTATTCTGTTGGCTTACTGATAGCTATAGCACCCAATTACGTTGGTTTTCGGAATATGAACTAGAAATAGGCATGAACTTGATGTATAAATATAGATAATAGAGGTACCTTTATATTTTGAAGGAGGAATATTATACATACCGTATATGGGGTGGATGATGCTTCATGGCCCAGAAATTCTCACATCTAATGTTCTTACTAAGGTATGTATAACAATCACGGTTCGTGAATATCAACTCAAATGACAGAGTTGGGAAAAAGTGAAGGATGACGGCTAGCAAACTAAATTCTTGAATAATCAAAAACCATCCGGATAGTGGCCGCTCAATGCTATTTAATGCCAAATGAAGATTCCGCATTTTGACGCTTGAGTGAATAAAGAGTGATGTTTTCAAGAAAACATGAAGTAGAAAGTAATGGTTTCTATTAATCACTATGGAAAATAGTTGCTTTTAGTGGACAAATAATACGTAAAGCAGCTCTCGATGATTTAACTACGTTTTAGATGCATCTTGCCAATTTATGTGCACTTTTTTTTTAGAGCAATAACTGCTAGCCGTTTTATATATTGTTTCATTTATACACGACCTGTTGTCCGTTTTCTAGCATTGAAATATGTATCATTCGAAACTATGTGGAAAGATAAAAGCGCTGCCTAAAAATATAACAATATATACACATCTCCCTGTACACACATATCTAGATATTGTGTTAATATTTATCCTATTTTCATCATCATCATCATCATCAACGGCGCAACAACCGGTATCCGGTCTAGGCCTGCCTTAATAAGGAACTCCAGACATCCCGGTTTTGCGCCGAGGTCCACCAATTCGATATCCCTAAAAGCTGTCTGGCGTCCTGGCCCACGCCATCGCTCCATCTTAGGCAGGGTCTGCCTCGTCTTCTTTTCCTACCATAGATATTGCCCTTATAGACTTTCCGGGTGGGATCATCTTCATCCATACGGATTAAGTGACCCGCCCACCGTAACCTATTGAGCCGGATTTTATCCACAACCGTACGGTCATGGTATCGCTCATAGATTTCGTCATTGTGTAGGCTACGGAATCGTCCATCCTCATGTAGGGGGCCAAAAATTCTTCGGAGGATTCTTCTCTCGAACGCGGCCAAGAGTTCGCAATTTTTCTTGCTAAGAACCCAAGTTTCCGAGGAATACATGAGGACTGGCAAGATCATAGTCTTGTACAGTAAGAGCTTTGACCCTATGGTGAGACGTTTCGAGCGGAACAGTCTTTGTAAGCTGAAGTAGGCTCTGTTGGCTGACAACAACCTATTTTCACTGTCCATAAATGAAATTGCCTTGTCCTCCGTAATTCACAGGACGTCAAAATGGATATGCAAACGACAATCAATGAAGCGTGTAACCTGTCCTTTGTAATTTATTGGATCTGAAAGGCTAACTATTTGTCATGGTGAATATCAATACTATACACCCAATTCCACAGCAATAATTGAGGGGAAAAATGTTAACTTTCCACGGGGTCGAATAAATTGAAACAATGCATCATTATCTCGAATAAAATTATCTGCCATTCCAGAAGCAATGAAATAAAAAATTATTTTTGAGGCCTTGTTGCCAAAGTTTCCGATTATACACAATATTATCAACAACATTTCATAACTTACAATTAATCTTTTTCAACAAAATACAACATTCGGTTAGTCAATTTTATACTTTTGTCATAATTCTGGAATCACCAGAAGGACATCCCACCTAATTATAATTATTTATTACCGATTTTCACAACAACAGCCTTTTGTATAAAGCTTTATATGCACAGTTAATGATAGTTTTCTATTGTGTTAAAACTCATTTTGTTAATATTTTCTCTTTATAAAGAAACCGCATTTCAATATGTAATGTCCATATAATAATAATTTAAAATGGCTTCGTTATTCTATGTTGTAGTTTTCAATGTTATCCTTGTTTTCTATTCATTATATCCTTAAAGTAAGTAACAAAGTGTATTTAGCTAAAAACAAGCTCTTAATCCTCTTCGCTAAATTTATTAATAATTTACTTTTACGATTTTTTTTTAGTTCTGGTTTTATGCCTACTAAAGTTTTTCGATTGGGTCTCTATTTTCGAATTTCTAATCTGTCGTAGTCAAGTTTGGACCTTAGATGATTGTAATTAACATTCTGGAACTGAGGGTGAGGAGATTATAATTTTCTAGTTTTTACAAATTTTAATAAAATTTAAGGAAAACACTAAGTTTTGCTTGCTCTGGTTGAACGCACATCCACATTGCCTTCTGAACAGCAATATCTTCGCGCCAATTGTAAGCTTTCTCGTGTGAAAGTGCCTACATTACTCTAAAGTCAATGCAAGCGAAATGTATCCATTTGGAAAATGCATCTTCTGGATTTGATAGTTTACCATGGGGACGAATGTAATTGCAGCTTAATTTTGAAAGCATTTTGCTTTTGATGTGTTGGAAATAGCACGCCATTCATGAAGATGTTTTATTAAAAACCTAAGCAAAAAGCTTGGGAATCACTACCAAGTTCAACCGAGATTCAACAGAGATGACGGGTTGTTTGCTTTCTTCGAATGCACATTGAGATTATCGTTTCGTCCACCAATTTCTTCTTACATTATTTTTCTGGTTTAGTTAATTGATGTTGAATTGTATTCTTATAATTTCAAAGGTCTTCTGAATATATAATATTAGCGTGGAAGAACCCGATCGTCTATTGTGCCGATTAAGTTGTATATCGACTGGCGTTGAGAAAGGACGAAGGAGTAGATTCTATACTTTGAAATTTTCGAAACATTGTTAGAATAGAGATGGGTTTGGAATGATTGAAATGTAACTAATTGCTGGTAACATTTTCATATTTTTTGGGAGCTTAGAATTGTTTTAGAATATGCTTTTCTGCTAATTGAAATGGATAGATTTTTGGGTCAGCACTTACTAGTTGTTTCTGGTCTTGTAGTCTAGTCCAAATCGAGGAACATTACAACAGGTGAAGGGTTTCAATACAGGGGAAAGGTACCCCTTAAAGGCAATATTGACTTTGTGGGAAATGCAAATGAAAGTTTTGACAATATGTGTTTCAAATATAGTGAGAAGCACATACTTCTTTTCCGAAATTCTGTTGACCTATCCTTGACAAGTTTGGTGTTCGAACAATATACCATGTTTGAGTAAGGGGGTTAAGCTAGCTTTCAACTTATTGGTAACTTCCATTCAATAATATTAGCTACATTTCGACAATAGCAGATTTGGGAGTTGAGTTGTGACAACTTGTTGGACCTGTTTTTTTTGGAGGAGTGAAGGCTAGTTTCATTGGCCGTATTGATTATATAAACTTTAAGTTCTCAAAGTTACGGTTTTTATTAATGGAGAAAAGTTGCTTTTCTAAGCCAGGAGTTCTAGGTTGTCCTATGATTTCATATCTATTTGCTTGTTGAAAAAAATATATATCCGAAATTTTAGATGGAGTCGAAAGACAAAAGGGTAAATGCTCAGAAAACAGTTAAAAGTTTTTAAAGTTCAAAAAGTTAATTTTCAGTTTTTAACAGGCAAAAAATTGTCAATTAAAAAATTATATAAAGAACCAATAAAACGAAAACAGCCGATATAATCTTTTAATTGACAAGATTATACCACAGATAAATAATAATAATTTCTTCGTAGGCGGTCCTAACCCCGGTTGGGCAGGAAGGAGGGATGGATAGCTTCAGTCTGAATAATAACGAGAAGAAAAAAATTAAAGTCCGGTACGGATAAATGGCGGGAGTTATCTGACTTGGAGACTGGGTTGGGGGGGCTTTGACGTCTAGGTGCCACGAGCATGGCTCCGTCTGCTGTAGCTGTTTTACCTATGGCGAACATTTCAGGTTCGCGTAGGTAGTGAATGAAGTGGTTTGAGATAATCATCACCGGAACTATTCAATAGGGGTAGAGGCGGCGACATCAACAACACTACGCCGCTGAGCGACAACAGTTTCAGTATTAGTCGAAGCATTCTCCTTCACCCTCCAGCTGAAATCTCCGCTGAAGTTTGAGACGAGTTTCAAAAAGCGTGTATGGAATTTTCGGAAATGCATCCTTTGCAAAGATCGGGTATTCCAGCTCTCTGCGTTTTCAGCAACTCCGAAAATTCTATCAAATTGGTGACGAGATTCAGTCTCGACTGCGTGCTGATATTGAAGGAGAATTACTCGTGTGTTTTGGTATTGTCGCGGCTGTCAGATTGCAAGGCCAGAAGATTCGTTTCGCGTTATTAATAGGAGTAGCGGAAGAGATCCACCATGAAAAATGTATTTAGAACGTTGGCGTGACTCATTACGGCAGGATATCGCTAGGTCGACTCAAATCAGATCTGGCGGTGTCACCAGGCGGGTAAAAAATAAAGTGCAGATGACCGGAACTATACAATTTCCAGTGAGACACCCAGACGGTCAGAGTTCTGAAATTCAACGGAAGTGAAAGTGTATATGGGGGTGAAATTTGGGGCTAATCCGCCTAGCATGCTGATCATGCTGTGTGGATTACCGCCAAAGGCACCTGGTATGCCACAATGCTGGGCATTGCGGATATTACCGAAGAGGAAGAGAGAGGAAGGTTCCCTAGTCTAGATATTGTGCAGTATTTCTGGTATAAATAGTTTACTAATATATATGGTCTTTCGGCACACGACAGAAACCCGGTAATTAGTTGGCCAGAGGAACTTCCATTTTTCTTCACTTCGTGCCTTGTCCCTTAAAAGCACACGGTGCAAGACCCCGCAGACACAGTGCCGATTACTTGTTTAACAATGCTCTACAAGGTTATAGCACCCTTATTAGGGGAAGGGTCAACACGAGAGGCTGTCGAAACGGATCAAGGAGTTGCAACATGTAACTCTTTCTCGGCTTGATATCTGTAGCATAGACAACTAGAGGCCAAAGAAATCTCAACTTGTCAATGCATTAATCTGAGGGTACCAACACTTCAGAGCCCATCCGCATACCGAGAGGCATCTTCAAGGGTGATTCATTAAATTCTCTTTGGTTTTGTATGTAGCCGCATGCAGGACATAGCATTGGAGACTTCCAAATTAAAGCTATGACTGAGACAGGCTCCAAAGTACCTAGGAATTTTGCAAGGAACTCATGCCCAAGTTCGATGATGGTCTGCGGTGCAAACTTCAGCAACGTGTGGAACTGGTGCTGAAATCGCAGCTCTCAGGGAAGAATAAAATAAGTGCACTAAATGTTTCCGCCATTCCTTCGCTGGCATATGTATTCGGAATATTTATCCATATTATATCCAAATTCCGAATGCATCATTCAAATTCTGCCGCGGAACAGATGGACCTGCCTTGTGACATCGGAGGCAGGGTTGACGTTTTTTATAAAGTCATCCTAGTAAGGAGCAGGCGGCTGTTTGAAGGATTGATCATTCAATCCTCTGAGTGGGGTGAATTGCATTTGGCAGCCATTTGTCTATTTGCATTTGTCGGATAGATGGCTCTGTCCTGAGACAGAGTGATTTATGTGTGTCATACAGGACGGCGTGATTGCCAACCTGAGCTTATAAAAAGCTCATAATGAAAGAGCGGGCGGGGAACGACTAGTGCAGAATGTATGGTCAGGCATTAGAGACGTTGGACCATCTTATTTCTGACTGTACAGTTATGGCCCCGATACAATACACAGACAGGCATCATGTTGAATGTAAGGTGATTCATCAAAATCTTGCATTAAAGCATGGGCTGATTACGGAATCACGTCCGGTTTACCTATATGAGCCACAAGCTGTACTCGATAGATCTGCTTACAGCAAGTATTGGGACCGGCAAGTTATAACTGATCGCCATATGGAGTACAAGCCTAACGTGTTGTTATGTTGCTATCCGCCATAGAGAGGAGCATGGAAAAGAGAGGGAGTATGAGTCGCTGGCTCGGGAAATCACGGCTTTCCTTGATGTCTTGGAGCTCCCAATTAGTCTGGTTCAAACCACGAAGAAATACACCATTCTGCAAAAATGCTCGAAGTTGCGGGACTTCCCGACGGATTCTTCCATTAGCTGGCATTAGCTGGCCATCACCACAAGTCTCTGTCTCTGTATATTTTAAGTAGGTAGGATCCTTACAGCCTAAATGCTTGGCACTTAGCTCTAGCATTAGGTAAAATCTGTCGAGATTGTGACGATTTGGGATAAAATAAAAAATAAAAAATTTAGTATTCAAACAAAATTAGGGAGAGAATACTGAAATCAAATCCCAAATTATAGTAAAAAAGCACGAATAAGGCAATAACGAGATAGAAAGAAAATGAATGCTTACAAATGGTTATGGTCACTAAAGTACAAAGATTGTTATACTTAAAAAAATCAAATACATGTCCACCGTCTAAAAAAACTGTGGCTATGTCAATTCATCCGGAAACCTAGAAGCAACGCCTTTTCCGTTTTCCTATCTTCTTTTTTCACTAGAAATGGACCCCACAAGGGCCGAAATCTCTCCTATGTATTATGTATTATCGGTAGTTGTTACCAGGATCGTAGGGAGAAAATCCGTAGTGAAGCCTCTTAAAGTCTATATTCTGGGTCCCTCGAGTAAATTCCAGGGACTGAGAAAATCACCCCTCTCCTCTTTTCGAAGGCTTACATATTTTCAAAGACACGATATTTGACTTTTTATACAATTTCGACATTTTAATGTTTAGTAACTTAAAATGAGAATCGTGGTTCGGACGATAGAGGAAAAAATATACAGAATAAGAAAACGTTTGAATTTTTGGTTTCACGTTACTACAAATGGAGCTGTGGTTCCCATCAGCCACCCAGCATTTTTAGAGGTGTCCATTTTGACCGGAAAAAAATACAAATTCTTATCAAAATTGCTAATAAAAAATTTTGTATCATAATTCAAGACACCAATAATAACATAACCTGGAGATGAAGCATCAACAAATGATCTTCACAACCACCTGAAGAACGTTATCAGTGATACGGCCACAAACATACTTGGCCCCAGCCGCAAAAGGAGTCGGAATGGCTGGTTTGACGATGAATGTAAGCTAGCAAAGGAACAGAATGCGGAATGTTGCATTCTCAAAGAACGCAGGCACGCACAGAGACTTATCCCGAACTCCGTGGGGCGGAGAAGCGACTTCACAGACGGAAAAAGGAAGCCTGGGAGAACCAATAAGTCTGTGAACTAGAAAAGTACAGGGAGGAATCGCACCAGGCGCGCAAGTTTTACCAACAAGTCAGCAGGATGAAGCCTTATACACCTCGATGCTCATTCTGCCAAGACGAAGAGGGAAATCTGATTTCCGACAGAATGGGAATATTAGAGCGATGGGTTGAGTACTTTGATGAGCTACTGAACAACCAGAACATCGGCGAGTTGGAGGTCCCGCCAACTGAAGACGACGGACAAATACTGCCACCACCAAGTTTAGGAGAAACAGTCCGTGCAATTCATCGGCTAAAAAATCATAAGTCGCCAGGAGCCGATGGAATTACAGCCGAATTGGTTAAATATGGAGACGACCAGTTACACCAACTTGTGCTCAAGGTATGGGACAGCGTATCAATGCTTGACGATTGGCAATGAGGCATTATCTGTCTCATACATAAAAAGGGAGATATCACAGAGTGCAGCAATTATAGAGGTATCACGTTGCTGAGTACCATCTATAAAATATTTTCCACTACCTTGCTGGGCTGGATACCCCCATACGCCCAAAACATCATTGACCCATACCAAAGTGGCTTCACTCCAGGCAAATCAGCAACAGATCAGATTTTCTCTGTGCGGCAAGCGATGGAAAAATAATCAGTGCTGAAGGAAGTAGTCTGATAGCAATCACAGATAGTCCAGTTCCCAGGTAACCAAGCGGTTGACGGGCTACTTCAGAAGAACTCTTGGATCATTATTTCAACTGGACGTAATACATTGGATCCATTGCGATTTACAACAATTGAGGGTGAAAATGAAAACAAGGTGAAAAAAATCTGTTTGACAAAGTGTGCTAGAAAACGGTGGCCGAGAAAAAACCAAGTTGAAAAATGAAAGGTTCAACGACATATTATTGAGAGACAATAATTCATGAGGTAATTCTCAATGGAAACCTTTGATGTCAAAAAGTCTTCTGCCTTTATAGAAGGTTGGTATCACCTTATGTAGTCTGAAGTTGAGCGAGGCATAGGGTCTAGAATACGGGCTAGTAACCTACAATACAATAAGAGAAAATTGATAGCAACACGTCAGTCGGCATCGAGGAATGGAAGCAACGTCTGCAGAAAGTTAATGGGGTACGTCTTTAAAAGATGTGTGGCTGTTGAATTTATAATAAGCCCTGACATTATATGCTCGTTTTTGTACATAGGTCTGCTTATATAGCATTTAATAGGAATTTAACAATGTTGGAATTTTGCGAAAGGGATTAAAGTAGTGAAGAATTATACGAAATATTGAGCTGAGTACCATCGAATTACATGGACAAATATCCACGAGGTTTTTTAATAAAACAATAATTTCATTATTGATATTCACAAACGGAATTTGCGTGAAAGTTAATCCGCTCAACCCTTATGAATTTCAATTAATTATAAACGTTCGATTTCCCACACCAGAGCAAGGTAGCAAGCAAAAAATGTAAGAATGAAACTCTACGAGCTATTTCAGGACCTATCAGTACCACATCGGTTTTGAAATTTTTACCATGGACCGCGTTGCGCATAAGCTTACGTATGTAGGTATTAATGTTTGTAAAAGTATAAAAAATGATCAGCGAGATAATATTGCATACAGAATTTTGCAATGAGTGCTGCGGGCAAAAAAGCACATGTCAACGCGTTTTTCGCTCTACATATCTGAGAGCATACAAAACAATACAAAATTATGCGATACACGTGGAGATGGATATTAAATCGATTACAAAAAACCGAGATATAAACGTGGAAATCCAATCGATACCATCATCGCAGTAACCTCTCTGATACCACGTCGCCTCCTGGCTCCCTTTGGTCCTTCTAGGTTGTCCTGTGGTGCTCTTACGTTGTCATATATGCATTGAAATTGTATCGATTATGAAAATTCCGATTGCTGCTATCGCCGGATTATATTCGCGAGGAATGTTGTCAAGTAGTGGATGATGGCGGTAAAGCTGATGATAGTGGCGGTTGTTGTTGCAGTAGCAGAAGCATGAAATTCCAGATGTTTCATCACCAATGTTGAAACTTCGTTATGGAATCTCCTCGATGGCCGCTAGGGATGCTGCTTCCGTGAGGTTTTTACTAAGACGAACTCGATTCATAGATTCTTGCATTAGTCTTTCGTTTTCCTGACGTACTGAAGTAATTTGGGAAGAAAGAGAAAAGAAAAAGAATGTATTAGTTTGGATCTGCAAATATGCGGGTGTTCTTAAAGGAAATAATAGTTAATTGGGAAGTTCTCAGTCATTCATTCTAGCACATTGTATGGGCTCGGATATTAAATACCAAATAACTACTAAAGTTCGACCAGATACAAAAAATTGATAAGTTTCCAGATACAATACTGAAAAGCTCTCGGTATATTCTCTTTGAACATTTTCTACCTAGAAATCCTTCCTGCTGTGACATACTTCGAAACTGCGGAAGAAATTTACCATAATTAAATGGATGCCATCATTGTTTGTGATGTGCGTTTCGTCTTACATAGTTTTCATTTTAGTTAGTTTTTACATATAAAAAGTGGAAATGCTTGAGCATGCCCAGCTGGGCGGGAAGAATGCTTTCAGCTTTCGTCTAATTCAAGAAGCAATTGTGGGTACGAGTACAGTGCACTATCCTTTATGCAAACAATGTAGTTCTTTAGCATTTGGGTTGATCATACTTGTAAAACTTGCATGCATTCAGGAAGTGAGTTATTTTGTTGCATCAGCGACTTTTGTTACAACATATATACCTAGTGTAGCAGCTGGCTGGATTCTATTCTTAGCCAAGGAAGGAAACGCTATTAATGGTATAAAAACTGAGAGTGAAATTGTGACATCACGTATCAAATGAGAATATTTTCATCTAACATAAAAGGTAATGATGTTTTTTTTCCTACAGTGCCTCTATAGCTATTCAGTAAGTAATAGCTATAATCATTTAATCATTTTATTTAATGAATTTTATGAAAAAGGGCACTCGTTTTGAGTTTGATAATTCCGTTCTGCATATTGACATCTTTTTGGGTTAATCACATCCATCCCCTGGGGATCAAAGTGGAACAGCGTAGTTCCAAAATCCGTAAACTTCAGTCAATAGTGAACTTATCTGTAGTGTTTTGAGGAGGGGGGGGGATGGGTTGAGGTAAATTCCGAAAAAACTAATAACTTACTGTAAGCATACTCCGGCCTGAGACAATAACAAATGATAAACTGCCGACCAGATGCCCATGGCCGGGTTGATTAGAGGGCGAGAGTGGCAGCGAATAGGTCACACATTGGAAAAAGAGTGACCACTCCATCGCTCACTATACTGTGCGAGATTGCCGACGATACGGGGCGACAAAGAGTAGATGGAAGTGCAGAGTTCCTGAGACGACCTGGAGTGGGCTGATACATATTTCAGCGAATCATCAGGATGGCCTGTAGGGGTGGTGGACTCGCCATGGACCAGGAATAGCCTCTAACACTCTCACCGTGGTCCATTGCACACAACACGCACAGTGCATCGAATGTATGGAGAGTGTGGTCAGAAATCGAAATGATCGAGCTTGTGACCTATTTGCATTGGTTTTGCCATTTGGAGTTAATGTTAGGAATCAACGGTTCGCATGAAGTAAATAAAATTAAAAGGGCTTGTAGCTTTTCCCCCACAGCAACTGTAATTTATTAGATTGCTTTTAGAAATTGAACTGATATTGATAAATTTGTATAGTAAAAAACAAATTCACTTCAGAATTAAACAGAAAATATAAATAATATACATGGTAGTTGTTTTTTTTTTAAATAAATGATTTTCACAGCTATATATATCCTTTTCCTCCCACCCTTGAAGTCGCCACTTTTTTGTAAATAATTGATAGCTCATGTATATAATACATTGGGAAGATCTATTCCAACTGTCTAGTATTGGTAAATCGGAACAAGATTGCTCCTCAGGATAAATAACACGTAATGGTATTTGTGTCGGAGAAAACATTAACAGCACTACCATCCAACAAAATGAAGAACATGAAGTTCAACCTCGTTTCTTGACGGCTTTGTAACCTAATTTCGCTTGTCTGAAGTTAAAAAAAATTCCCCATCACCTTTTCCTTCCTTTTAGATGACGAATTTTATACGCCGGCTGTAAATGGTAAACGATGGACGCGGATTGACCCATACTACTTTTGCTGTGCCATCAATTCTAGTGGCACTATAGCTATAAGAAACAAATAATCAGCGGTGCTTGATGCCTCATTGGTGACCGGATATTGGCTATGGTTGGTACGGTCACATCCAATTCCTATTTGCATGTTCGTTTTAACTCCTCGTCTTCATCCAAATTTTCACTCTGGAAAGCAGTCTTCATGCAAACCGTTAATCACAGATCTAAACAAGTCAGGAAACCGGAAGCTGGATGCTTCAGGTAGGAAAGGTTTTGTGTATTTATTAGGTTGTTGCACATGAAATGGCCGATTTGGCAATCAAGTGAAGTTAGTTCCGATTTTGCTGTATCAGACCACCACCAGTTGGCGCTGTTGGTCTCGGATAATGAAGTATATATACTCCTACATTTAATAAAGGAGTCATTTCAGTTTTGACCATCGTTGTGAAAAATAGGATGGAAAAGAGCCAAGAACGTATACTTTTTCTGTATGAGTTCAAACTCGGTCATAAAGCAGCGGAGGCGACTAGGAACATTAACAGTGCATTTGGAACTGATACGGTAAGCGAACGAACCACATGGCGGTGGTTCGAAAAATTCCGGTCAGGCGACGTAAACCTTCAAAGTGAGCCACGTGAACATACAATACCATCGATTGAAAACGACGAGCTGCGTTTGCTAGTTGAGTCCGACACACGTCAGTCTATACGAGACATTGCAGAGAAACTGGGCGAACACTATTCGACAGTTTTCCGGCACTTGCAACAACTGAAAAAGCTTGACAAATGGGTTTCGCATGCCCTTACGGAGCAAACCATGGTGCTTCGAATGTAAATTTGCAGTTCTTTACTCTCCCGCAACAGAACCGATCCCTTTTTGCACAGAATAGTGACATGTGATGAAAAGTGGATATTATACGAAAATCGTCGCCGATCAGCGCAATGGCTAGATGCTGATGAGCCACAAAAGGATATGCCGAAACCGAGCCTCCATCCGAAGAAGAAGAAGGTAATGGTGACTGTTTGGTGGTCTACAGCTGGAGTTGTCCACTATTCTTTTTTGCCACCTGGCGAAACAATAAATGCACAGAAATACTGTGCCCAATTCGAGGAAATGCACCAAAAGTTGAGTATACAACGGCCGAGATTAGTCAACAAAGATGGTGTGATACGCCTTAACGACAATGCACGACCGTATGTCTCCAGAACAACGGTTCAAAAGTCTAAGGAATTGCAGTATGAGACTCTGCCTCACTCACCATATTCACTGGACCCTTCGCAACGATTACCACTTTTGTAAGCATTTGAATCATTTTTTGGCGGAAAAACAATTTAGGAACGAAGAGGCTGTCAAAATTGCCTTCGACGAATTTATCAACACCCGACAGTTGTACTTCTACGAAACTGGCATACATGCTCTTGAATCTCGCTGGGAGAAGTGCTTTGAATCCACTGGCACCCATTTTGATTAAATAAATAAATTTTTGTAAGTTTTACAGTCGTTTCAAATTTTAGTACCAAAACGGCCATTTCATCTGCAACAGCCTAATATTTTATAAAGACTGAATTTGTGTGAATTTGTCTCATTAGGATAATATATAACACGTAATATACGCATATATTATGTGAGAATATCCACTTTCGGGTGATATTGACATTCAAAATCTTGAATTTCCAAAGAAGTGACAACTTTGACCTATTATAACTTTGTTAGTAATAGCACGATTTCCACCAGACGGGTAGACAGACAGTAAACCGATTTTAATAAGGTTTTGCTTTACACAAAATCTTAAAAATGTATAATTCCTTTCGGAAAAATCTAAGACAATGTATAAAGCTGGTGGTTGTGGTGTATAAAGACAACTGCTGATCACTAGCTGAAGATTTTGCAGCCACATCTGTAACAAAACTACATCACCCGTATTTTCAGTTAGCGCAGCTGAATGAAGTCCCTCAGGCCCAAACTACTTTGCATTGCTTTTAGAGTGCATTGGCAACTGCACATACGTAGCAGCCGAATAGCGGCGCGCAGATGAAATTTTTGGCGATTTTTACCGACCTCGTCCAATTTTTTTGTGAAATTTGAGACGAAATAACCTATTTATGTCACCGAATTTCATTTGCAATTCTTCCTTTGAATCATCTACATTCAATATCAAACATAACAACAACAAACCAAATCGTCAAACTTTCGATTTTCGATTTTTGTCCACGCTTTTGTCTAACGGAATATCTTAGATTCGTTTATGTATCGTAGGATTTTCGTTTTTGGATGTGATGTTACTTGCGGTACCCTATGATATGATAAAAAAGTACCAGAAATTTATAAATAAAACAAAAAAGACTTAATTTTTAGGCAAATTTATTTTATCTTCTTCAAGTAAGTACTAAGTAACGCATGTGTGCCAGCGTTTCACACACTTATCCGTGCTGGTGAGCTGTCAAAGGACTGGTCTTCGGCTATCTCGCCGTATTCTGTTTTTTCGGTTTCGGATCGTCTTCGAAGCGCCAGTCGGACAATTGTTGATTTTTCTGCATGTCAAACTCGCAGATCCACGTCTTATCACCAGTAGTCATGCGTTGCATGTAAGTCGGGCTCTTATTCGATTCAGAACTTGTGTTCTCAGCAGCCATCTTTCGATGTTGGTTTTGCACGAAAGTCAGGCTTCTTGGGAATACGGCACATCTTATCCGCAAAATTTCCACCATACTGTGCTGAGTTATTTCATATGCAATTTCAAGTTCACTAGCAATCTCTCTTAGGCTGGTAGGAAGATATGTGAGCACAAGTTCTTTCACTTATGTTACGTTTTCGTCGGTGATTGACGTGGGTAGACGTTCAGTACCGGACAAATTCTTTACCACTGTACGGTTACTTTTAAATTTGTTATACCACTCGTATGCCCTCGTTTCGTTAGAGCAGATTCTCCAAAGGCTTTTTGCAAGATTTTCAATGCATCAGCACTCGAAAAGCCGAAAATTTCAAACAAACTCTTTGCTAAATAAAACTAACAGTATGGTCCATGAAGGGGTTTCACACCTGGCTGTTCCCAGGGCAGAGGCGTCTGAACAGTTGCCTGGAGAAATCCTTGTTATACCATTTTAAAATACGACAAAGTTAAAGTGGTACCAACTTAAAACAATTCGGGAAACCGGAAGGTCGGCGCCTCAAATATGAAAGGTTTCGTTTATTTCTTCTGTGAGTATATTTGTACGTAGCCCGTTGTGTGTATACATTCCGCATGTCAGACTACTCACTTTAGTATGATATTGATATTTAGTTGCAGTAAATTTAAACGGTAAGTCTACTTTGAGCTACTACAACTTTGTTAGTAATAGTATGGTTTTAATAAAACTTGGGGATGACATGCTTCATACTACAAACTACTTTTATAACTCTAGGATAAACTTAAGGTAGGTTTTTACTCAATTTTCCCAAAACTATATTATTAGCTTAATTTGAGCAGATATCGATAAGGAGAGTATTTTCAGCCCTGGACACTGTATAGAGGCAGCTTCGTGATTTTTTTCAGGTTTTCAGTTGGGTAGTTTTTGAGAATATGTCCGTTAAAGAAAAAATACTTTCGACCTCTCCCACTCCCAGCCTTTCCAACAAATGTCAAAAATAAGACCGGCACCGAAAAGTACTGATCAAGGCCTTTAATTTGATACCTAACATGACTAATATTCGGTGAAAAAAATTTTACACCCCCTTTTGCATGTATAAAGACCCTCCCTTAATCTCAACGTAGAAATATGTCGTTCACTACATGTCTGAGCGTTCACAGTTTCTACCTTCTCACCAAATTTCGTGTCAATCGGTATAGCTGTTTCTGAGTAAAGTGCGTGCGACAGACAGACAGACAAACAGACAGGCATTGAACCGATTTTAATAAGGTTTTGTTTTGCAAATTGCGATTCATTTAAACTTCAAATGTTTTGCCATTCGCGATTCATTGAAACTTCAAATTCCCGATACTTTTGGAGCATAGGATACATCAGCACTACAAGTTTGATCTGACTGATGATTTGCCATATTTCTGTTAGTGGAAACGATATTACCCGATGCAGTTGAAGACTCATCAGCACCAACAATTTGATGTTTTATAGGTTCATAGGTGCGGCTTTTACATAGTAATGGTTCCGTGGGTCCCGCTTTCTCATTACAGGATAGATACGTCATATGGTAGAATTGCTATTCAGAGCATATGCTTAGATAGTGAATTATTGACAGCTCTTCGACAGGAACAGCTTTGTTTGGTTGCTTCCTGCTTTTCGACAGGAAAAACTTTGTTTGGTTGTCTAGCAGTTGTCAGTTTTCGATTCCTATAGAACTAGATGATTTAGTCTATGATTAGTTCGCATTGTAGTACTCTAAATATGTATATCCAAGGGCTGCTGCTAAATCGTACCTGGCCTCTCTTGTATGACAGGTTGGCCAAGAAAATGGATTCAATGTCGTTAAAAATAAAATGATTGTTTTGAGTCATAAGTCTCGAGAAAATATGGCGTCCAGTTCAGTCGACGCCGACTTGAGGGTGAAAAGGCGGACGGTAACAGGTGCCATGGAGAAAAGGGTTTGAAGTGCGCAATGAGAGTGGCGAGCGTATAGTCGACTTTACGGATACCTATGGCTTTATAATTCTGAATGCATGATTCATCAAACTATTAACTCATCTATCTTCATTTTATAGTGGAAACAGTAAAACGCAAATCGACTATATTCTCAGAAGACGCCGACATTTTACCGTGGTTACTGGCTGCGAAGCCGTTCCCAATGAGATTATTGGATTTCAACATGGCTAGGCAATGTGTTAAAAACACGATCCATAAGCGGCCTACACAAGCCAGGTAAGCGGTTCATCACCCGAGATACTTGGTTTTGGAATGACGAGGTTCAAATTAAGGTCCGTGAAAATAAACGCTTTTGACACAAGTTTCTAGACGATAAAACGCTGGTCAGTTGGCAAATTTAGAAGAACGTCAACGGGAACGCAAAGAAAACGATCGCTGTCAGATCAGCGGTCCATTACAAAGATCTTTACGACAAACTGGACACTCGGGATGGCGAGAGAGATCCGTATCGACTTGTCAAAATCCGACAGCAGCGCACACAAGATATCGAACACTTCTATTGCGTTAATGACAAGAACGGCACTTTTCCGACCGATAAGTTTCGACTGATAGATAGCGAGAATATTTCGTGTTGGTTTGTTCACCCTCCACTTCCACAAGGATTGTCAAGATTTGAACCAATTCCAGCTGTGAGCGTTACTGAAGTTCAGGAAGCTATAAAACCAGTGAAATCGAGAAAACCAACAGGACCGGACGACAACGCATCTGAGTTCTGGAAAGCGGAGAACTAGGATCCGACATTGTGGCCCAGTGAATTCTTCAATCGAGTATTGATGAAGTTAGAACACCATTTGACTGGCAAGGAAAATGAAATACCGTTAACCAAGCCGGGTTTGTCAAGGACTGCGGAACTACTGATGCAATACACGCTGCGCGGTTACTCATGGAGAAACATCGTGAGAAGCATCGCCCTCTTTACGTTGCATTTCTGGATTAGAGGAAGCGTTTGGCCGCCACACTAACTCACCTGGTATGCTCTACGACAAAACTCAGTGCCAGAAGAACCCGTGCGCTGGGTTCAATTGCTCTATCACGGTCTGAAAAGTAAAGTTCGAAGTATGGCGGGTGTATCCAAACCGCTTCGTGGCTCTGTCGGTTTATCAAAGAAACGGCCTCTCACTACTCCTCTTTGTTCTGGTTATGGGTACTGTTACGCCGGACATTCAACGTCCAGCGTGCCATACGCTGCTTTATGCAGATGGTGTTTTGCTAGCGTTTAATAGCAAAAATAATCCCGAGCAATTTGCCCGCTAAAACTTACTGCAATGTCGTCCGTCCTGTCGCCCTCTATGGTTCTGAGTGTTGGGCGACAATAAAAGACAGTGAACGACCTTTTGCGGTAACGGGGACGAAGATGTTTCATGGGACTAGTGGCTCGATCACATCCGATATGGGATTGTACCGATCGTGGAAAAATTGAGAGAGAGGCGGTCGATGGTACGGTCACGGAATTCACGTCATCCAAGTAACATCGAAGTCGACCAAAAGACCGGCTGAAACGACGGTAGCTTGATATGCTGGATGTGGATCTGAAAGCTTCTTTCCGCCGAAAGTTCCGCTTGCGTGAGTACTGATTCTGTGGAGTACTTCTAGGTCCGGTCGGCATGGACCCGGTTTGAAATACCGGTATTAGATCAGTTGCATTCACATTACCAACTTTCCATTTTCTGGAAGAATTCGGAAACGGTTCCGCCAACAGGTCGGTCATAGTCTCTTTACCAGTTTCTCTAGCATCATTGTGATGTTGTCATACTAAAATCTCCGCTTAAGGTTAAATTAGATACCTTCACGGTGAAGGAATGGCTACAAATTATGCCGCAGTGTAGGCGCAATAATTCCTTTAGGCATTTACTACACAATGACACTCCGTGCCCCCTTAATACTTGATTTGCTCTTCCTGTGTTTAGTCTTCTTGGTCTGTGCCTATATAATTAGAATTCCTATGAACAACTGGGTCATGCTGAAGGGGGAAGAGACTAAAACAACAATCTGTTTTACTAATTTTCTTCACAAAGGTTCCCTGTCTATTCAGAGATCTAGAATTGTTATTTGGAAGTGTGATAACACACTCGCCAAAAGTAACGAGTTGAACAGCTACAGTCATTATTTAGTCGAATTTTAACAGGTTTTTTCCTACTTTCTTTCAGAGTAATTAGTTTCGATTCTTGAAAATCTGTTCCTTAGAGTTTTGTAAAATTCTTTGACTAAGGCTGGTAGTATTATTACCTTGATACCTTGTCTTCTTGTGATTGGCAATTTAGGCAATTCTCGTCAGTATGTAGTAGGGTTGAGAGAATGATACCTTTCCCCATGTGCTCTGATTAGAGTGATGGTATCTAGACATGGGGATGTGATGTATGTAACATCACAAAAGTGATATCATCTCACCTTAAAGTGTAATATAGCATTAGCGCACTACCCCAAAAGATCACAATATTACTTAATATCACTTAGTACTACAATATCACTTATTATAATATAATATCATCGCATTGCTACCCTGTGGAGAAGTGGTGATGATATCACCCATGTGATAAGTATCGTGTTTAAATGTTCGTGTCGGTGTAATATCAGTCGACAGTCGATACCGGCTAGCACTTGTGAATTTATTAGTGTTATGATTTCCTGTTCTCTGGCTGACTTTGGCCTAGAAAAGTGATTTCTGGTGTCTTTGATAACTTTTAACTATGGGGATTCTATGTAATGTCGAGTGAAGCAATAGAAAATGTGTAACTTCTAAGTTAAAAGTAATACTAGTTCGCTAGAATCGCGATTCCCTGTTCTTTGCAAACGAAAATGTCTTACTACAGTAAATGGGAGTTTTCCGCTTTGTCGTACCTTGTCTTCTTAGTTCGTGCCTACTTGATGTTGCCGTACATTTTACCAATACCAGGCAGATCTCTAGCAATAAGTAATATTTGTAATATCGGCTGCCGAGTGTATACGTGATATTGATGATAGAGAAGACGATCATTTACTTGTATGCGGCATCTCCCCCTTTCGCATATATGGCCATATGGGGTATCAGATAAAAGCACCCGATTAGTACTTCCCGATGCGAATGAAATTAGTCGTAAATGGAAGGGAGTGAGATTTAGAAAGCGAGATTGTAAGTGAGGGGACAATTTTCCGAATTTAACCAATCGAAACACTTGAAACTGCTGCTATGTGATATATTGCTATCAAAATACCTCCCACATCGATGTTTGTTCAAATGAAGTTATCATTAATAGTATTTTACTATATTTTTTTCACTAGAGAGCTCGCCCTAGAATTCTAAAATTTTGCAGCAATTACAAGTAAGTAAGTTGGATCACTATTCCTCCAATAATTTCCCTTTGCAATATCCTATTTCCCATCCTCAACCCCATTATAAATCTAGCGTCCTAGGAATTCCTAAGTGATAATGTTAATTTCATTTCAAAAATATTTACTCAAAACTCGCCAACCTTCACCTCTTAGCTAAAAATTATTTTAATTAACGTTGGCATGCTACGCACTTGGTGATATTACCGTAAAATTACATGCATATGACCTAAGCATTTCGCTTCAAGCCATACAGAAACGACCATATGGGTAATGCCGTGAGTGCGCATTGCACTTGGTAACGTATAAGCGTTGGAGGCCACTGCTCTGTCAATGCAAGTGAAGCGGAAGGTCACCTGGTTTTTTTGAGGGCGGTTCAACTGATTATGCAATCACAAGTGGATGAATTGAGTTTGGGGGGTTGAAATAATGACCGTGTTGTGCAAATCACCCACGAAGGTATCCTAGATGAACCGGTTGGATATTGGTCGAATTGTAAGCACTTAACTTCAAAAGAGTAGTAGTTTGCCCTACCGTGTGGGCATATTTTGCAAATTTCTTTTAGAAATCGTTCAATTCGACATCGGAGTCCACGAGAAAACTTAACGAGTGATATTAAGACTTAGCATATCTGATCTTCACTGCTACAGAGAAAAACTGTATTCATGTATTCATATTATCAGGGGGAGGGAGGCTGTTGATCGTCGTGGCAGGTAAAGCTCATCCTTCGGGTTTGTGTTTATTTTCGACGCTTGGTTACTTACATTACTTCAAAGTTCATTTCAGGTCGCCTCGCTGTAGGATTGCGAGCCACGAAATTGTTTCATGTCTTTCAGTTGAAGCGAGTTCAATTCCGTTAAAAATTTGTGGTACAGGGCAGTAATTTTTTGTTCACTAAATATAATTACCGAATATAGTGGGGTATCCGGATAGCTGAGTGGTTAGAGCACAAGGCTGTCGTACGGAAGGTCGCGGTTCAAATCTCGCTGGCGGCAGTGGGATTTGTATCGTGATTTGACGCCGGATACCAGGCGACTCAGCTATGAATGAGTACCTGAGTCAAATCAGGGTAATAATCTCGGGCGAGCGTAATGCTGACCACATTGCCTCCGACAGTTTTCTATAGTGTACCGTTACGGTCGTGAATGAAGTGGTCTAACACACTTCACGGCCCTGGTCCAATATGGATTGTTGTGCCAACGATTATTATTATAGTGGGGTATCAAATGAAAGGTGTCGATTAGTACCTTCTGAAGTCGGCCTCAGTTTCGATATTTGGTGCAAGAGGGGGGAGTGCGGGGTTAGAAAAGAGCCAATTATTGTTCAAGGACCAATTCTCTGAAAGTACCCAACCGAAAAATCTAAAAAATAAACTGGTGGTCTGTTCACATGTTATTTAGACATCAAAGTACTCTGCGTTAATAATAGTATAATTTTATACCCTAGATCTATAAAAATCCAAAAAGATCCGTGACAGTAATATCGATTCTAGTATGAGTCATCATTTTACAAAGTTTGGTGGAAATCCTACAATTATCATTAAAGCTAGGTAAGGTAGGTCAAAATTGGCCTTTTAACGTCAAATTACTGTTCCCCAAGAGATATTATGTCACTATCAGATCGAATTGAATATCGGACACATTCAATGTATATACACTACGAAGTATATATAAATGAAACCATTTTGCACACGAATATTCTTACATAAAAAATCCACAAAACCCTTCATAATTGAACCGCTGAGCTTCTAGTTTCCGACTTGTTTTTGTAATTTGCAATATGAGATTTATATTTCTTTTTGTTTCCTTTGCTTCCTTTTTGTTTTCTTTGAATGGCATTTTATATTTTTTAGAATAAATACGAAATAGTATACAATGAATTTGGGTTAATTCTTTGATTTGGGGATCCCATACCCTTTTTCTCCTAATTCTTTCTAGAATTCACACACGCAGATGCGGCATCTTCAATTATAATGGCAGGAAGATGGCAAGTTAAGGTGCAGACCGCAAAGGTCGCGTCAACCTGAACACTTTGGCTATGGCCCTAATTTCCCAAGCGCATTATATTATACGTTTTTTTTGAAAATATAAGATTTTCGTACCCGAAATTAACTAGATTCTAAAGATTCTAAACCCAGGGCGTCTAAGATTTTAAACTCATGGCTTCAGGAAGCGAGTAGATTTCAATATTCTACTCGTTTCCTGCAGTCGTAGTCCTTATTCAAAGATCTTTACGGAGCATTGAAACTAGTGGGTTATTGACATTTGCAACAAGGTGAAGTGAATGATGTACGTAACGAACATGACATAATCTGTGTTAGCAATCACCCCTCCAACGAAATGCATCTTTTTCGTAAACTTTTATGCATTCTTTTGATTAGAATTAGTTTCCAAATATCGCATTGTTTTAAAATGACCTTTCCACGTTAGGGAAGCAAGTACCAATACCGTATCGCGAAAATATGAATTTATGTTTCTGGTAGTTTCCTAAATGCCAGTTTCATCAAAAATTCCGGTATCATTCTAAATGTTTGCCTCCATGCTAGTCGTCTACCCTACAATGCATCATATAATACTCGTATCTTTGTTTTGAACCGAAATCATATCCCTTCCGGACGTTGCTGGCAAGACTCCTTCGAATGAAAGTGGTCCTGTTGTTAAGTTAACCAGAAACTTATATGGTTTGGTTTCACTAGGAGCAGACGCTGTAGTTAACAGGGCGAAAATGTTTTCTCTGCTTGGATTAACCTAACCGGATAATTGATAAATGCTGTGGAGAACTGCAAGCCAAGTAGGGCAACCTAGCCCGGCTGTTCAGCTTTCTGATGCAGTTTAAAGAGAACTGAGAACTTCGACATGGATCCTTCCGTGTGTCCACTATCACAATTGCATAGACACATGGATATGTGTATGGATGTGCAGTAGTTTCTGGTTACTAATGGTGGCCAGGACACTAAATGTTTAGAGTTATTATCCGGAAATATAATTCTATTATATCAATCTTCTGACATTTTCTAGTCCTTATGTGAATTAGTTCCTGATGGGAATTTTGTCCTTTGTGAAGTTAAGCAGATTTGGAGAAAAGTTGCATGTAGTGGATGCGAGGTTGAACATCTTTGTGGAGAACAAGTTGCATAATTTCCGATTTCGATGTAGGCAGGGATATTATTAACAGAGTTCGGATTATTTCCTCTTTGAAGAAAGATTGGGTCCGGCTTTCATGAAATAAACAGTTTTGACGAAGAACGAAGTAGCAATGGTTGAAACGTTACACATGACGATTCCCACTTAATATGCGGTTTGAATAGTTCCTTCAGGGAGTACTAGAAGCAGTGCCTACCACTGATAATTGTTTCGAGCACATTCCATATCTTATACATATCTGAGTGAGCACTGATACGTGCTGCGTAGCTAAGTACATTTTTACGACACCATCGAGCTCTCCTGAATAATCGGCACGTTACCAGAGAAATAAAATAAAATCCTCACGTTGCGACAACATAATTGTAAATGTATATTTGATGTTGACAAGAATATTTACCTTGACCATCTCATATATTGTGAATATAGAGAAGACGGAAAAGGGTCACCTAGAAAAACAAGAACAATACACGAAATATTCGAGAGATCCAACTATTTTTTATTATTGTCGACATCTAAGAATAAGAATAGACAAAAGTCCTTTTTTATATCCGCTTTATGGACAGAACAAATACGGTGGAGTATTCGTCATTGTTGCTTTGAATAAAACATTGGCAATGAAAAGAGAATAGTGAATGTTGCTCTGCTGACTTCGTTCTGGAAATTCAATTGAATGCATTTTTCATTTCAGTATACAGGGATGACAAGCGGAGCAATACACGCGTAGGCAAAGGTTTGTTTGCTCCGTATTTATTAGTATTTGTTTTGTGAAGAAATTTACGGTGATAAATTATTTCACGCTTGTGCTTCTACCGTCATATCTTTCCTAATTTCTATTAAACCCTTTCAGGGAGGCTGAATTGTTTACAAACGGAAATTAGTGTGTTTTCAGTAGGAACAAAAGCGTTTTCGAGATGCTATTGTACCTTACGCCTCCTTAGATATGTTTTGATGATCGCTGGAAGAATCAGAGGTTGATTGCGACTGGAAGAAAGGCTGAAAGGTCGAACTGACCTCAACTCACTTTTTCGTTTTTTTTTGCATTTTTGTTTTCGTCCAGAAAAACAAATATTTCGCTTACGATAAGTACTCAGTCAGGAATATAAATGGAAGAAAAATTATTCAAAGATTGGGAAAGGCTTAATATGCCTCATATAGCAAGATGGAAACTTGAAAGGTGGGAAATTTAGGTCTCAGATTTTCTATGGTTTATTAAACCATTCAAAATGCAGGATACTAGCTTCGGAGTTACCAAGTGGAGGCTGATGGTTGCAGCAGAAATTCCATAAACGCCTAGAAAATCAACTTAAGGGACTCATCTCGTGTGAAGGTCGCTTCTTTGTGATTTTTTTTGAAGAACTGAATAAAGATACAAATGTAAATTTTTCACCATATATTTGTAATGTTTTGAGCGTACGTAACAATTTTTTCAAACCGATATTATTGTTCACTATTGAAGTACGCAGCGACATATCCACTCATCTTCAAAAAAAGTGCTTTTCAAACTAAGATTATTAAATTATTAAAAAATATTGAAAGGTAAATTTTTGGGGCCTTATTAAACTTTGGTTTTTGAAAATTTTGGTGTTTTCTCCCGCCTTTT
The DNA here is from genome assembly GCF_905115235.1 of Hermetia illucens. NCBI lineage: Eukaryota > Metazoa > Arthropoda > Insecta > Diptera > Stratiomyidae > Hermetia > Hermetia illucens. The sequence goes on along the minus strand of NC_051849.1, from coordinate 88,281,562 downwards.
TATTATCGATTTTTATCGATTATCAGGAAAAAAGTGAACCAGGTCTCGTTCTCAGAACCTACCCAAACGAGACATCTGAAAAAAATCACACAATACAGTCCATTTCTACACTTGCACAAATAAAGTTAATAATAGTATATTACGGTCTTTTAGAAATTTATCGGAAAACCCCCCTTAAATTCATCCCAGAAGTACATCTTGACATCAGTATAGACGATAATATAGGACATAATTCTGAATAGTTTGAAGGCAATCCAACTATTATTAACAAAGTTATAGAGGGTCAAATTTTCGCATTTCAAGCAAATTTATTACAACCTAAGACGTATAAGACCTCATCATCATATAAAATGAACTTATATGGACAGCGGATCCGGATAGTCGAGTGGTTAGAGCACAAGGCATTTCGTACGGAAGGTCGCGGTGCAAATCTCACTGATGGCAGTGAAGTTTGTTTCATGGTTTGACGTCGGATACCAGTCGACTCAGCTGTGAATGAGTACCTGAGTCAAATCAGTGTAATAATCTCGGTTGAGCGCGATGCTCACCACATTACCTCCTACGGTGTTACTGTAGTGTACCGTTACGGTCTTGAATGAGGTGTTCTAACACACTTCAAAGCCCTGATCCAATATAGACTGTTGCCCCAAATATTATTATTATATGAACGGGGTCTGTGGAGATGTTTTAGTTTTCCTTTTTTGGTTTTTTTTAGTTATTTGCATATCAGTGTCAATTAGTCGAGGGAGACATGTGTATGCATATATATGTGTAGTAAAGTTTCAGGGTAGTAGCCAATATGATAGATATTTATGTACCCGGTACCGGCGGTTCATTACGGCGATTGGCATATGACACTTTTCCTGTTTCATATTGTAATTTACGAACGAATCGGACTATATATTACTGCCCAATTATTCTACACTATATCTAGATACAATTGATTTCGTGGATCCCAAACACGGGATGACCCCCTTAATGTTTTTATTTGAATGCATTTCTAATATCGGTCCTGCTTCTCATTATGGTGTTCACAATGTGAGAGCTGTGAGTAGACTCCCCTCTTCTAGCGAGTGACTCTGATCGGTGCGGAGTATGCGGTTGCTGATATTGTTGGTTTTTACGGTCACAAACACCATGTTTTCTATTCACATTATTGAGCAAAGTCTTGTGAGAGCCTACGTTGGCATTCGGATCACACATCACGATTGCATGTTAGATTTGCCTCTGTTTAACTGCAAGTAATTGCTCGTAGAAAGCGCTCCTCGCCTCTATGTTGGAAATCTCTTTTGGTGCTTAGCACTGCCTAAATGTGATCGTCTTTAATTTGGAACGGAATCTTGCAGTCGAGATCCTGTTAGAATTCGGCTCCCAAGGTAATGAGAGAGCGCTTTGTGGTAGTGCCAGCTATAGTTTGTGACGACCGTAAATTAAAACAAGTCGGAATACCGGAAGCTCGCGCTTCGGGTATAAAGGTTTTGTGTTCACCTGATGTGAGAATGTTCTACGCACATTTTTCCATCCAACACATCCCTTCATATTTTTCAAACTACAAGATATGCGTACATATTACAAACATAGATATTATTCTCACCCTAAACAAACAGCCTGCCTATTACCGAATACTGTACATATCCATGCATATATAAGTTGATCGTACTTATATTTCCGGTTTACTTCATGCACAAAAGTATACATATGTACATATACTGTCCGTGTATTGAATACCGCTGGTTTAATGTACTAACATATCTATTAACTACCCGCAAACTTCATTAGCACGTATATATACCTATATACACACATATATCTATCTGCAGTAATTAATATTGATATACAAATGACCCAAAACTTGTGCGCTTACTTTGTTGTGGTATTGATGAATTGATATGAGATCACGACGTCATATACGTTGTAGAATGCACGAAATTCATAACAAATGGCAAAGTTTCAGCCTTTATAACTTTGTTAATAATGGTTGGATTTTCTTCAAACTTGACCAAATTGTGTCTTATGTCGTCCTTTATACAAATACAGCAGTTCTAGCATGAACTTAAGGGAGGTTTCCGGCAAAATTTCTAAAATATGCTAATATACCATTATTAACTTTATTCATGCAGTTATCGGAACGGGATGCATTTCGAGGCCTAGATTTAATTTAGATACACTCCTATGATTTTTTTCAAATTTTTCGGTTGGATAGGTACTGAGAACGAGACCTGTTATACTTTTTGTGGATCATATTTTCGACCTCACTCCTCCACGTTTCACCGGCCAGTTTCGAAAAGTACTAATTGAGCCCTTTCATTTGACACCCCACACGATTACATTCTGTGAAAAAAATGGCCCCCTCCATCCATATCTATGAAGAGCTTCTGATCTTAAGGACGTAAGGCATTTAAGTTCGCCATTTTGCTTTGCATCCTCCAGCTGTAATAACTAAGGTGCGAGGATGTTTCAGGAGGGTCGAGATAAAGGCGGAGAAAATTAACTTCGCAACGTAATAAGTCATTACAAATGGCACACAATGTACGGCAGTCAAAGTCACTGGACTTTGACTTCGTTTCGAGTATCACACCTAGCCGACCTTGTAGAGTGTAGTTTCCTATTCTTTCCTTTTGTTTTTTGTTTGTCGTGCTAGGACTTCGGTCTTGTAGGTGATTGCTTTCCAGAAGGTTTTCTTTCCCTATTTTTAAGTGAAGTGATAATCCCTTCATTCGTTGAGATGATGCGAGGGTGAGATAAAATTTTGATGGAATAGGAAGGCAGTTGGCTTAAACTATGCCTTTTCTGTCTTCAATGTTTCATCCTCATTCAGATCGCAGATTCCAGAAGATTGAATCTTCCGGCTTCCTTTTGTTGCGATTTGGTTACCTTACGACGGGAAGCAGCTCGGTTGAAGTTTATTCTTTTGATAGTGCAGTATGTGGGTGAATTCCCTAGTTCACAAGGATGCAAGGACGATGGACGCCCACATCGCCTTGCGAGTTGAAGCACTAGTTCGAGCGAGATTGACTACTTGGGAATTATCAAATTCCAACACATTCTGAGTGTACATATTATATATGACGCCTTATGGTAGCAGCTTGCTTCAACTTGTGAAGCACATTTTAGTGACAAACATGACGATGGACGGGGTGCTCATAATTTTTATGAATGTGACGAAAGGTCCGAATCTGATAAATTCTATTCTAATTCTCTGACTTGTCGACTTAGACTTAGACGGCTTAGAGTTGATACTTGTTACGGGACAGGTGCTGCGGAGTGAGCACTCTCCACAGTTCCATCATTTGATATCGCTTAGGGGTAAAATGCCCCGCTTACATCGCCGAGGTTCTCGCTTAAGTTGAAGAAAGCGAGCATTCGGGGGGGCCTCGACACCGTTGCGGGGGTGCATACGCGCACTCCAAAAACTAATCCAAAATTATCTTCGATAGGTAAAAGTTCCTATCCGACGCGCAAAAATTTTTGAAATTTATATATTCCTAGCCCAGAAATTTCGCCTTTCAAGACAAGGAGGAATATTTTGAGTGTACTGTTTTATAATCTTGTGCTAGCAAAATCCTTTAGCTCGGGACTTAAAATCATTGATATGGTAAATATTTTTCTAAAGTCTTTTATTTACATAGAGAATTTTTAATAATTTGTCATTGAATTTTGGTCTTTCCAAAAGCCTAGGCTATGACTTTGCACATAGTATTAATTGCTATTAAATTGGATCATATTTTCGTTAATAATGTTTATGATGGATTAAATTAATAAACAAAAAGTGTCACATGGAAGCAGAGTACGTATCCTTTCATCTCCTATGAAAAAGCCAATCAACAAGTTAATTGGTTAATTAACGAACAGGATTTTCTATAAATGTAATTATTTCGAAATCATGCAATTATTGTGGAGGACACATTATAATGAGTTGATTTTAAAGATATTAAACAGTCTCTAGTTACTGAATTTTGTACGATAAGTGACATGAATGTCACTAACATGGGAAATATAAATGCGTCCAGTTGTGTATGAGTAAGTTTCCGGCAACATTCACTTTGCAGAAAAAAAATAAGTTTCAATTGAAGTTATTTATTCAAATGATTAGCATGAGTACCTAAATTCTATAAAGCGGTGTGAATACTACAAAATGCCCAATCATACGTAGATCATCAAGTTGCTTCTGGACAGAATATTTCCCGGAAGCTAAGAAGCCCATGAAAAAGCCAGTTTCATCCTTGCAGTCCTTGTAGCTCTTCTGACCACCTTCCAACAACTGCATTCATTACAATTGACGTCCGCAAACAGAAAATTTTATTTTGAAAATGAGCTATTCTGGCTTCGACCTTCGTTTTTGAGTTGTTGATAGAAGTGACATTAGCCTTTCAATCTTGCTTCTGGCTAGAATCTATGTGTCGTTCAGTAATCCTCTCCACATTATTGGCTTCACTTCTTATTTGTTACTAAGCAAGTGCTCCTTCGCTATACTCCTCATCTCGTCCTCAAAAGATTGTCATTTTCTTGTTTGGCTTAAAACTTTAAACTCCGCCAATGATGGGCTTTGGAGATACGTTTGCGGCTATACGCTGAAAGTGCTTTTCCTTGCTTGGAAGTGTTTTTCTTTGCTTATGCTTTACAATTTTACTCATAACAGCTCATCCTCATTTAGCATTTTCAAATAAAGAGGAATGGGTTTTTGTTTTAAAATTTGACGTGAAAGAAAAACTTCTTAAAATCGGTTTGCTGTCAGTGTTTCTGTCAGAAACAATTTATCCGGGAAGAGTTGACAAGAAATTTGGTGTGAATGTTGTATATATGAAGCCCCATGAACTCATGTGTAAAAGTTTATTTCACCAAATCAAGTCTTGTGTGCCTTTTGAAACACATTTTAGCATTTGTTTTAAAGTTGTGATGAGCCAAATAGAGCCAAAAAATGTGGAAATCAAAAATAACAAAAAAGAGACAAGGTTGCACTAGGTGTAGCGTACAGGTATGATATGATATTGGAAAGTTTGGTGGAAATTCTGCTACTATTGATAAAGTTGCAGTGTTTCGTGTGAATTTACTGCAACCTAATATACTATATGAAAAAAGTTAATTACTATCCCCGATGTGGTACTCTCGTTATGTAATGGGTCATGGAAAATGTTCACAGTTTTTTTTTGTAATTTTATGCAATGAAGCTTATTGGGTATTTGTTTGAATCCTCTTCTTCGGGTATGAAGGTTCTGTGTATTTCATTAGCCTTAATGTCCCGTAATAAGATAATTAAGATAATTCCTTTTATGTGGAGTTAGTAGGTCATAGTGTATATGAATTTAAGCCGGGTAAATGGCTAAATAAAGAGACAAACAGTGAACAGTTTTTAACAAGGAAAATGACCACTGTTGCTTTCTAGAAAATCAACGTAATTGAAGCGCCTAACTTCTTGTTTCTGATTTGCATGTAATGTGATATCATTACCACTACTGAACGAATGAAACGATGAAAATATGTCAAGGAAAGGATGGTACTATAGGCCAATTAGCGCCGTTCACTTAATAAAAAATACCCCGCAAGAGTAGTTTTATCCTCCCCAGGCATAAGTGTTACCGACCGGCCGACTACATTCAGGTTACCAGTTCCTCTCATTCGGGGAGTTGCTGTACGCACCTTTCTGGCTGAGCGCGCCGTAGACACTAGGTGCTTTACACACATGTATTCCACAGATTTCTCGGGGATTCATGTTTTCTGGTGAGGGCCTTCAAAATCCATGCCTCGGCCGTGAGACTATGTTTTCATCAACAAAGTCATCGATAATAGCATAGCCAAGGTAAAACTGAACATGATGGTATGAGAATTCGGAATCTCGATTATGACTGACTAGGCTGACCCTGACAAGTGTGCCAGATCATTCACCATGAATAATTGTCTAAAACTGAGAGGATGCCTTAGTGATCCGTGATGCTGATTTGAATGGGAAAGACGCTATCCCTTTCAAGGTCACACAACTTCTGTCCTATGCCGCCTATATCATATATAATAAGAAAGACAAAGTAGACAAAGTATTTTCTAATGAAGGGCGCTGAAGAGTGAAGCAGTGGATGGAATTGAAGTCAGGTGAGGGATCCAAGATAAAATCGCATATTCTAGACGGCGCTGTCAAGGAAGTAGTAATTAAAACAAGGCTTTTTCTACCATAGATATTGCCCTTATAAACTTTCCACGCTGGATCATCCTCATCCATACGGATAAAGTGAAACGGCCACCGTAACCTATTGAGCCAGATTTTATCCACAACCTGACGGTCATGGCATCGCTCACAGATTTCGTCCTTATGTAGGCTACGGAATTGTATTGCACTCGCCCGTGATTACAGCGGAGTCATCTGGTAACCAACATCAAGTCACGATACAAATCCCCTGCCACCAGTGAGATTTAAAATGCGAGCGTCCGTACGACAATTTAGTGCTCTAACCATTGAGCCATCCGACCATTTTTTTTGTATAATTATATTAACAATCTCAGGAACAACAATCTAATTAGATCTATACCTTAACTCAAGACCGTAACGCCACACTAGGAGGCAATATGATCTGCATTGTGTTCGCCCGTGATTATTACCCTGATTTGACTTAGGTATTGATTCCCAACTAAGTCGATTGTTATTCGAAATTCAGTTATGGTCCCTCTGCAACCAGAGCGATTTGAATCGCGACCTACCATTGTGACAGCCTAGCGCTTAGCCACTAAGTCATTCGAGAGAGATCAATATTGATAGAGGTTGCTCACGAATAGAGAAGGAGAAAGGAGCTAAGAGAGGTTTAATAGAGTAGCGATTGGCACTTGCTAGTGTCAACTTCTTGACAGAGCACCAGTGTTCTAAATAGTCTAGGTTGGAGCGTCTAAAGATAATCGAGCAGTTGCAAACAATTTAACGTCATTTGCATAGAGCAAGCGCGGTTTGGTGAGATAATAGGGGTGACCGTTGGAAAAAATAGGAATAATAAGAGGCCCAGTAAAAAGGAGGAGGCGGAATAATGTGTATTTGTAAAATATTACGTTCTATTCGACCGAAATACTTTTGAAAAATCTGTGTAGTGTAAGTTTTGCACCTTTCTAACGTGAGTCGGATCCGCGGAATTGATTTTTTTTTGGCATCAGTTGTATCTAGATCATTCGGAGTCGTTCGGAAATTATAGTGTTAAAAACGTTATAAGTCACAAGTCAGATTTATGTCGATCGCTGTAATAAAGTGCATATTTATCGATCCGAATGACGTTCGAATGACTTCACTAAACGGACAAGAATTAAAGCCAAAGCTATACAAGTGTTTCTTGAAAAAACCTAAGGTTTATGGACTCGGTATAGCAGATTAATGGTCAGTTAAGGTTTTATGGCTAAAAATCGTATTCTATTCTGCGAAAATCTACTGCCACCATAGCTCAAAATCTATCCAGAGAAATTTTTTGAAATTTTCACGACTTATTGAGAATATATTTCTACGGTCCGCAAACTAGGATAATTGCGATTCATCCTGTAGTTTTTTTTTCATTAAAGAAGCCTTAAAACAACACCCAAATTCACAAAAATTAGTTTTTAACATTTTTTAATAATCCTAGTTGGTGGACTGTAGTTAAGTCTTCACTTTTTTCTTTAAGATGATCGCTGCGCCCTTATAGCGTGGCCGCAGAAAAACACCTTTTTTGGAGATGGGTGTATAAATTGCTCTGTATTTCAATAATGGATTATGCTATTGGGTCCATGCTCTGGATATTAGTAAATGTATGGTGAAAAATTCGTATTTGTATCTTTATCGAGTTCTTCACAAAAAATTTCCAAAAAAAGCGATAAAACGACCTTCACACGGGATGACCCGCTTAAGCTATTTATAATAGCAACAAAATTGAAAAAAGTTGATTAGGTTGGCGGCAGCATACCGTTGTTTGACGAAGTTACATTGTCGTTTTGCTAAGAGCTGGCTTTAGTATGCGGTGTACCAGGTCCTCACGAAACTTTTCGATGAAGAGGAGGGCGGTAATTATCATCAAAAGTAGGGCTTCTGCTTTTGTAAATAGGAACGATAAGGTACTCTTCACGAAAGTTTAGGGGGAAACCCATTCCTCAATAGAGTTGGCAAAATTTGGTTTGTTACGTTACATTTCAAGTTTAGTTTAAAGGTTTTTTATGGTGGGTGTTCTAGTGAAAACAAGTAAGGAAACCGAAAGCTGAACGCTTTAGGTTTAGGTTTTGTGTATTGCTTATTCATCGTAGATGTATTTGGGTGGCTATTTGTCCTATTTTGACCTAGCTCGTAATGTATTTAGTTTGTCAGGTTCAGGACTTCACATTCACATTCAAAGTCTTAGAATGAAATAAGTTTGCGCAAAAGAGGCAAATATGAAATATTATAACTTTGTTAGTTGTAGTGCGATTTCCATCGGACTTAGCCTATAGCCTATCATGCAGTTGATTCCAGGATAGGGGATTTTGGTCAATTTGTAAAAAAGTATTCTAATAATAAATGGAATAATGTACTATTATTAACTTTATTTAAACAGATATAGGTATGGAGGCTTTTGGGGCCTAGGCGCCATATAATGCTAGCTTCGTGATATTTTTCAGATTTTTTGGTTGAGTAGGTTCTGAGAATAGATCCTGCAAAGATATTATCATTTGACAGGCAAATACCCAAAATGCCAGCTTTCAAAACTACTCATCGAGATATTTGATTTGATACCTCACTTGACTTTATTCGGTAAAGAAAAAATTACATCCGCCTTTAATAATCCCCCCCCCCCCCCCCCTATATAAAAAAAGTTAACGGACAGACAGAGAGACATCTGCCTATCTGTCACATGCACTTTGCTCAGAAACGGTTGTACCGATTGACACTATATTTAGCGCGAAGGTAGGACTGTGAGCACGAACGCATGCAGTGAGTTACATCGTTCTTTGTGGAAGTTAAGAGATATAGTCATGTGGGGTATTAAATGAAAGGTTTTTTCAATGCTGGCCTCAGTTTTGACATTTAATGTAAAACGAGCGAGGGCGGGGGTTGGAAAGTGGGTCATTTTTTTCACGGAGAAATTCCCAGAACTCAACATAAAATCTGAAACTGTCCATTATACGTTGCCTAGGCTAGTATATTACTATAATTTTTAATAATTGACTGTAAAACCTCCCTATTGCGTCCTAGCATTATGGGGTTGCAGTAATATAGGTTATAATATAAAGCATGATCCTAATAAATTTTGTGGAAATTGCACTATTACTAACAAAGTTATAGTAGATCAAAGTTCAGTAGGTCAAATTCAGTACAAATTCCAAAATTGTGCATGTCACTATCACGCTAAAGTGAATGTTCTGACATAATAATAATGTATATGCATCATTACGTTCTCAGTACAAATGGAACTCATATATTTTTATATACGAAATATACAACACCTTTCATACTTGAAGCGTCCAGCTTCTGGTTTTCCGACTTCTTTTTTGTGTTTTTGTAACAGATGGTGCCGGTATCATCCCAGGACGTCAGGGGAATTCTTCGTATATATTTTTGTCATAAATCGTTTAGCAGCTAACGGTTTAGTCTTGTTGAGAGTAGAGGTTGGAACACCAAACTGTGCATTTTCGCCATATTCTACTATTTGACCTCCCGACGACAAGATTGTGGGAGTGGTCAGCCCGCGCTATAGACACATTAAAATTTAGGTAAAAAATGTTCACCAGCATCTAAATGAGTTCGGATGTGTCAATAGCCTCGGTATTTGTATCTATTTTGAACTCAAAGAAGGACATTTGATCGCACGTATGAATATCTGGGACAGGCTACTGAAACTTCAAGAAAAAAATTCTTTTTTGAAAAGGATGTTAATTGGGGTTGAGAGATGAGTTTATACGAATATGCAACGCAAATGGTCTTGGTCCTTCCTCGCTGCCTCATCTAGTATACTGCATGAATTCAAATGAGGCGATAAGAGAGCACCTTTTCCAGTTTTTCGCCAAATAAAAGCAGACCGTTCTACAAAAAGGGAATTATGAAGCTTACCGAAAATGCCAAAAGTTCGCAGAACAAAATGGCAAATATTGAACGAGCTTTGTTTATTATAGAAACAAATTATGAACGAGAGAAAAGTCATTGCGTTCAACTTCAGCCAGGACCAAATATGGTCCACCTTGATGGCCCGAAGGATTTTTCAAAATTCACGCACGAGGAATCGATACCATGTCCCTTTTGCTACCGTTCCTAGTGTTCTTTTAAGAGGATCTTGCATAATAGTTGAAAGCCTAATCTAATACACCAAAAACAAACTTAAAATATAATGTGCAAGTGCAGAAGATTTTTCTTTTAAGGAAAAAGATGAAATTATTAAAACATACCATTATAATGTATTGGTGAATCCCTTGAAAATGTATAAATCTTCTTAGTTTGGTTTTTCCCTTGCGCAACGCTGGAATGGGTCAATGTGATGACAACTACGAAAACACTGGCACACACTAGGCACAGGAACACCGTCATTATGATACAAACAATCCTTTTCCGCTTCCGATCTGACTCATCGTCTTCATCTGTGTCGTCGCTCAAGGATTTCTTTTTGAGTTTCTTCACGGAACCCGCAACCGAACTTTTCCTGCGACTTTGCCGAAATGGTCGTAGAACTTGTTCGAAGTCAAGATCATTAACATCATAGCCATGAGATGATTTTCGATCGAATGAAGAACGATGCTCGTCCATTAGACGAGTAGTCGAAGGACGTGGGGACCGCTTGATATCGTCAGACACCAGGATACGGCTGTCACGGCGATGGGGCGATAATTCGAATTCGGGATATGTATCAATCATAAAGCTTTTTGATTTCTTTGTAGCGCTTAAGCTTTCCCTGTATGGCCGTACTCGAACACTGGCACTATGTGATTTTTTGGCACCCTGTAATGAACGATGTATTTGCAGTTCTTCGAATGAGTTCGGCGATAGGTATAAACTATGTGTGTGCTTGCCGCCACGTTTGAACCCTGTGTGTGGCTGCTGTGGTCCTTCTAAACTATGCGAGCTATGCTTGTGGTGGTGTTTTCTGCTACCACTATTCGCGCTGCCATTGCCTATTTCGAAGATTGTGTCCTCTTCGATCTTCGAGTGGCTGTTGCTTCGAGACCGTATCACCTCTGGCTCCAACGAGGCCATTGGGGCGGCCAGGGGCTGCATGCTAGCCTCGACCTCTTGTAGGCTGTCGTCGTTCAGGGAGGGGTACTTTATGCCCTCGATAGTGATCTCTGTTTTCGATATGGGGCGTTTTGGTTCGTTAAAGGATCGATGCATGCGACAGCTTCGTCGGTTAGGATCAGGCGAACGGTCAACTGTGGTTCGAAGCTCGCCCTCTTTAACAACTACCTGTGGGAATAGATAGGACCCTCGTACACTACTAGTTCGTCGCGACGACAAAAGGAACTCCTCGGGGTTCGGTTCGTTTGCGTGAAACGAATGCGTTTTCCTCATCTGAAAATTCGATGGACTATGAACATTGATCGTATCGGATCGTCTAAAATTACTTTTCCTAATGTGATGGGGACAATCATCATAGGTGGCGGTGGAGGTTGTGCTAATGGTATTTGTGGCGGAAAGTGGACTAGTTCTACCGCTACTAACAAAATAAATATCGGGGGGCTTGGCAAGCAATTGTGTTGGTATAGGCGGAGGTGGTTCTTCTAGGATTAGTGAGTCATCTACAATCATAGTTGGTGCTGGGGTATAATTATCAATTGCTATAGATATCGAGCGATCGATAGCTTTCAATTTGGGTGGTTTCTTTCTAGTTACACTAGCGGGATTATCTACTAGACTTCTGCTTTCCTTGTCCATTCTGCCGGGATTTCCTCGTATTCTCTCCGTTGTAACGTTCGGTTCGTATCCTTTCCTAATTCTAATCACTTATATGGAAGACACTATAATTTACTATTTTTTTCCTGTGTTTGCGATAAAAAGGATTGTGTTTCTCGTAAATAGTTTAAAACGTAGTGTTAACGAAATGGCTGCTTTTTCTGGTTTTTATTGTCATCGAATGTTAGCTCATAGTGGTGATGTTGGTTTGATGTGCACTTTCTCTAGACTTTGCCGTTCAATTCGAGGGTGCTGGGAGCTGAAATATGCTGAAAAGAAAATGTATATTTACTACACGCTGCCTCGGAGGACTGACGAAACCATTTTCTTCCTGTTTTAATGTTGCCTTTGGCGGCACTGACGCTTTCGTGTTGTTTTTGTCAATTTTCTATCACAGCTTATTAACGTGAGGAAATTTATCAATCAATGCATGTGATAGAGCATAAAAATATATCCTGTCAATAAACTCATATAGAGAAGAGTGTATTTTGGAATAATTGCCAAAGTTTAAGGGCATTTCAACAAGCATTTTTCACGAAATGAAAATCACACCACTTTCAGTTCCATATTGATTATTATGAATGGACTCTTTCTCGGTCAATGGTTGGACAACGTATGGGACGTTCGCCTCATACGCGTCATCGCACACAAGAATTTCCGTTTTCATGAAAGCAAATCATTTTCCAGTCAATATTCTATAGACTCACTCTGGATGTTCTATGCACACCCGTGGAGCCAAACTACATATATCAATTTGTATTATTTTTAGTAGCAGCTTCCCAATAAAGAACTTTTGTATGAACTTCTTAGATGGGCTCCGCAAAAGTTTCCTTGGAAAATTGTTTGCCCTCTAAAAGTTACATTGTCGACGTATTTATTGCCAAGTTTATGGGGTAATTTATTACATTTTATCAAGTGGAGATTTGTTTTTTGCGAGAAATTTCCCCTATTATATTATAATATTTAATTACGGCATTTTAAATTAAAATTTCATTGGTGCAATGCTCCCAGCTGGATACTCTTGCAAGGAATATGTTTGGAATGGGATTTTCATGATGTTTTTATTATTGAAATTAGATTTTTTATGAGCGACCGGAGATATTTGGATGAAGTTCCGGTTTCCACCTCTGGCGGCGATACGTTGCGTTCATATGTTGATATGACGCACTAGATGCTGCTAGGTCCGAGTTCTCAGACGTAAACAAATTAAATTTGGGAAGAAGTAAAATCTGAGTTTCCAAATATTTATCTTAGCTCAGTGAGTAGGACAGGCATGTTATTATTTTGGTGAATGGGGCTGTGAATATCGAAACTGGAATTAGGAAATAACTTTTATTGAGGAGCAGGGTATGCATATCTTCTCTCTTCCTAGTAATATTATTCCAGGGTGCTACACTTCGCTCCTGTTTCGCGGCTCGCATGTAATTCATTTGTTGTTTAAGAAATACATCTACTATCCGCACATAAGGTTGCATCTAAATGTTGTCTTTTGCCCATATATTGCAGCCGACGTTGGAATATCACTGGGCGTAAATCCCATTGAAATTCACCAAATGAGGTGGTAAGAATTATATGTTTTTACTCTGCGGTCCACTTTTAGTTTGTGTGTGTGTGTGTGAGATGGGGGAGACGCAAAGCCTCTGAGCACTCAGATTTTAGTGGTCATTTGTACTCGATCCCCCTGTTCAACGGAATATCCTGGATTCGTTTATGTATCACAGGGTTTCCGTTAGTGGATGTGATACTATCCACTGCACTTGGAGTACTAACAATCTGATGCCGGATGCGTCCTTAGGCGGGGTACTCACATAGAAAATGTTCCATGGATTCCGTTTCCTCATTACAGGATGGACACATATCATCTTGGATAATTCCTATTCTGAACATATGCCCAGCTAGTCAATTATGGCCAATGAGAATGCCCACAATACTTCTGCAAGTCTTCCTGCTTTTCGACATGATAAAGTTTGAAGTACGTTTGTTTGGTTCTGCTAGGAAAAGTTCGAAATAATAAAAAACTTGTTTTTTCTTATCCTCTAGTGTTGATATTTTTATTTTTACCTATACCGATATTTAGGGAACCACAAGTCTTGTTAGACTTGTTAGCACTGATGAAGGGAACAAGTGGTTCCTGAAATATCGGTATTTGCAAAAATAAAAATATCAACACTAGAGGATAAGAAAAAACAAGTTTTTTATTATTTCAAATAATTAATTGTTGGAAATACCGCATAATTACATCCAGAGGAAAAGTTCGGTGTGTCTAGCGGCATTAAGTTTCAGGCACCTGTCATTATGGGAAGCTTGTTTCCACAATTTGACAGCGGTATCAGCCAATACAACCAACACTCCAATTGGTGGTTCCGGTCCGGGCGTGGAGGAAGGTGAAGCCTCTTTTGCTAAAGCTCTACAAGTAGACTCCGGCTCCAGAACTATTTTCCGTTTCCTGACACGCATTCTTCTGGTTCGTCCCAATTTTCTCTTCATTTCACAATACCATCATATCTTCTATCAAACAGAATCGGAAGGAATTGCGAAAACTAAATTCAGCGCCCCCCATGCCCATTGTTTCCGCATAGGTCTAATCGAATTGGTTTATGAGCTGCTCTCATTGCAGTGCTCTGAATAAACAAATCCAAGGGCTGCAAATTGACTAATACATTCATGGCACCGGTGATACCCGGACTCACAGTTCTTTGCAGTGTGGCTAGTTTATAGGAAAGACTCTTTTCTTTCACCTTACCCACTACACTCTGGATCCACAAGCGGACAGTTCAAGACCTTTTATTTATCTTTTTTATTAAGGTTTTGTTTGTAAAACAAAACCTTATTAAAATCGGTTTACTGTCTGTCTGTCTGTCCGTCTGTCTGTCTGTCTGTCTGTCTATCTGTCCGTCACACGCATTTTTCTCGGAGACGGTTATAACGATTGGCACCAAATTTGGTAGAAAGGTGGGAACTGTGAACGCTCACGCATATAGTGAGTTACATCCTTTTACGTCGAATTTAAGGGGGGGTCCCCATACATGCAAAGGGAGGGTGTAAATTTTTTTTTCATCAAATATAGTCATGTGGGGTATCAAATTAAAGGTCTCGATTAGTACTTTTCGAATCCAGTCTTAGTTTTGACATTTGTTGAAAAGGTGGGGGGTGCGGGGGGTTGAAAGTGGTCATTTTTTTAACGAACCCATTCTCAGAAACTACCCAACCGAAAAATCTGAAAAAAATCAGGAGGCTGTCACTATATGGTGCGTAGGCTCCGAAATACCCTCCATACCGATGCCTGTTCAAATAAAGTTAATAATAGTACATTACTATAATTTCTAGTAATTGACAGGAAAACCCCCCTTAAGTTCACCCTAGAATCAAAAAATTTTGCAACAATATAGGCTACAGCATAGAGCATGATCCTGCCAAATTTGGTAAAAATCGCACTATTACTAACAAAGTAATACTAAGTCAAAACTGTCGCTTCTCTGCAAATTCGAGACTATGAATGTCAATATCACTTAAAAGTGGCTATTTTCACATAATATATGCATATTTTACGTGCTACATGATAATGAGACAAATGCACACCCAAATCTCTTCATAAAAGAAATAAACAAAACCTTTTATACCTGAAGCGTCTAGCTTCCGGTTTCCCGACTTGTTATATCTATGAATTATTTTCGATTTCATCTTTGAAAAAGTCTGCAAACGGGAATTTGGACGCTTCAAGGTTTTGTGTATTTTTTCATAAAAACATTTGGGTGGATATTTGTTCCATTAGTACCTAGCACGTAATATATGCATATGTTATGTGAGAATATGCACTTTTCGTGATACTGGCAGTTATAGTATTGCATTTGAACAGAAGCAACAACTTTGACCTGTTATAACTTTCTTAGTAATAATGTGATTTTTACCATACTTGGTAATACATGCTTTATGTTGCCTAATTGCTCAATTACTAAAAATTATAGTAATATACTACTAATAACTTTATTTGAAAAGATATCGGTATGGAGGATATTTCGGAGCCCAGACACCACATAGTGGCAGCCTCGGTATTTTTTCAGTTTCGGTTGGGTAGTTTCCGAGAAAGGGTTCGTGAAAAAAATATCACTTTCGACCCCCCCAATCCCCACCTTTCCAACCCAACAAATATCAAAACAAAGGCATATTTGGCGATATATAATATTTTTTACATACATTTGGTGAAAAAAATGTACACTCCCCTTTTGTATGTTGGAGATCCCCCTTAAATTTGACGTGAGTGTTCACAGTTTCCATCTTTCTACCATATTTCGTGTTAATCGCCATAATATGGTCGTGCGGGGTATCAAATTAAAGGGCTCAGTGCTTTTCGAAACTGATAACATTTTTGATACTGGGTGAAACATAAGCGAGTGAGGGTTGGAAAGGTCTAGTTGCAATGAAGTGTGAAAAAAAAACACAATTGTGCATCCATATGAAACCTAGGCCACCCATTTTGATGTCTACTGAAATAAAGTTAATAGAATATTACCATATTTTAAAGATCTACCCGAAAACCTCCCTTAAGTTCATCCTAGAAGTACAAAGTGATGATACTTATAATAAATTATACAAAATTATATACAATTTTGGAAAGTTTGAAAAAAATCCAGCTATTATTAACAAAGTTGTAAAAGGTCAAAATTATGTATTCATGTATTATGACGTCATACACGTCATCATCGTATAACAGGCATATGAAGAAATATTTTGAATTTTTAAGTATGTACGAATGGAAAACTTGAATTGGAAATTTCTTACACAAGATGAGCACAAAACCTTTATACCCGAAGCGTCCAGCTTCCGGTGTTTCGACTTGTTTTTGTCTCAGGAGGTGTACCAGCAATTTTAGTTGCGTGTTTTTCCCTACATAAACTACTTTTATAGATGAGGCAGCTTTTTTCATAAGAAACCTTCTACCCTATCCCTCTAGTGCATACCATCTTATTAATCTGGTTTATTAATATAATATAATAATTATTAATATGGTTGGAAAATTTTGTAGTCAATATATGATTAGGGGTCAGTTTGAAGATGAATTTCTATGATCCGTGATTAATGTTCTGATAAAACTCAAAGCGATCAGCTAGTTATAGTGATAAATAAAGTGACACTAAGCTGCTATATAGATATATGCATTTTTTTGGGGCGCAATGTTTTGAAATTGATAACAGTTACCATTTCATATTATGATAGGTTTCCTTTCGAAAGACTTCCTTCTTCTGACTTGTCAATTTTTAACGTTTTTCTGTACATTACATTACAAATGGTTGAGACGTCTCGGTTAGTTTACGAGTCGCTTAAAGGCGAACCAGTGGTCGTTAGATAACTAACGTTAAGTGCTGATGGGATGGTTAACATTTAGATAGAGGACCGAATAAAGGTTTTATTTAAACATTTTTGTTGTTTTCTAGTAGTTTCACTCAATCAGACAATCACACAATCATCAACATAGTTGCATGCAAAATCGTGAGAGTATTATTGCTAGCTGAAACTACTCGAGAATTAGTGCGACATATCAAAGAATGTCATAACTGCCAATAACCAGTAAATAATATTGCACCGTATACCATAACATTCCATTACTACTTGTTTAAACATTATAAATGGTATAAGATTAGTTGAGTGAGGTCGTTCAAACATTACCGTTATATAGTATATTCGAACAGAATTCAAATAAATGCTATCCCTTGTGTTATTTTCATAGAAATTTATTATATTAAAAAATTGTTCAAAGTTTTTTCTTCGCCAAACAATAACTACTCTCATTGTTAGTCGCTAACATAGATTGCGTTTGATATAGATTTCAAAGTAACGTTTGACAACAAGCACTGATTCAGTTCTTATTATGTCGATGTCCTTTTAGAATTTAGAGATCTGTCTAGTTTTTTCATTAACTTCTCTATCAATTCATGGATATATATTCCTCGGCCATCTTTCACAATTCTTCTGTTTTAAGTATACTTCAGCAGTATTGTCACTTTAGCAAAATTATGATTGATTGGCATGCGAGTCGAGAAGAGGCTCAGCCTCAGACCGTAGCGGCCCACGTTTTGCGATGATATGCAGAAAATGTTCCACGCTAAATTTTATAAAAGGTTGAGCAATAATTACTGTCTATTTTGTTTGTAGAGAGACAACGATGAGGGATCACCAACCTCCGTACGGAATGGCTCTGCAAAATATGTTATCTTTGAATTGAGGACAAGCGTGAGTCTATCCATTTTAGTAGCAATTTTCACGGCCGTTTTACTATACCACTTTAGTTTTTCAATACAATATGTCGGTTTCATTTGCTCTATGAATGTCTAAACCAAGAAACAGTTTGAGTCACAGAGATGTAATTGACATGGATAAATCAAGTTTTTGATAAATTACTCAAATATACTATAGTACTATACCAATCTAAACTTTATTTGGCAGATGAAGGAATGGGACGTCCTTTCAGGTCTAGATTTTATATAGATACGTCTAAGTGACTGTTTTCAGACTAATTGAGCCCATATGCTCATATTCTCATAAAAAAAAGTTTACTTCCCCCCTTTTGACATGTATGAGGAGCCCTCCTTTAAACTCAATATAAAATTAGGCCACTCACTGCATGTAAAGGAATATAAAGATCACATGTTCTCACCAAATTTGTGGCAATAGATTAAGACGTTGCGGAGCAAATTGGGTGTGACTCACAGACAGACAGACATTAAATCGAACTTTGTTTCACACAAAACCTCAATGAGAGCAAACTCCCTTCCACCGTTTTAATTTGAGAGCAAATCGATAAATTGTCACGAAATTTTAGCAGTATTTATTGAAAGATTGGTGCTAATGAAAAATGATATGGGTTATGCCATCTGTCAGCCTGAAAACTTTTCACCCTATCTACCAATCTAGTATATCTACTATTTAGAAGGATCAATATTTGAACCCTTTTTGCATGGATTGAAACCTCGGCAAACGGTGTAAACTCCATTTGAATTCCAAGAGTAAGTGGAACTTGACCCATCACAACATGCCAACTCCTTGTCAATTTTAACTTCAAACAATACAACCAAACTGCATTTTTCGGTAGTCGACAACAACGTTGGGGAAATGGTAACAACTTAGATTGACACGGGCATAAGACTACGAATATACGATAAAGAAGGTGTTGTATATCAGTTGACGCACACTAAAATAACATCTCGTGAAAGTGGCTGCAGGGCTTATATTAAAGTTGTCGTTAGGGTGATGTTTTAACATAACTGCAAGCATGTTTAGTGTTAACATAGGTTGGTAGGGGAGCCTTAGTTGAAGCGGATCCTGAGGCAAAAAGTAAATCTATACTTTATTATATAATTTTCAAAGGAGCAAGCAGGTATTGTATTCACTTGTATGCCGATTTACAGGAGAGAAAAAATGGATTGGATTAAAGTTACAACGACCTCCTGGTTGAGTTTCTATTAAAGAGATTGGCCAAGTGTATTGATTTTACAGAGAATAGGGAAGCGTGATAGTAGTTGAGTTCAATGTAATAGCTTACTTTAGCTCAACGCACCAAGTGATTATCAAAAAGTTCAGCACTTCGTTGACGAACAATGTGCTACATTTACATTGTACCTTTATGGAGCTTCGGCCGCCAGAAGTTATCATTTACTTTAGGTACACTGATAAAGCTGTCTAAACTTCAACCTATGAGCAAATTTGGCGTGGTGGATCTAAATTGTTTTGTCCAGACGTGATCCATCCTAACATGGAATTCACATTCCGCAAATTTAGAGAAAGAAGACAAATAGAGATCTCCGTAGGGTTTAGAAAAGGGCATTCTTTATCCGATAGTGGTTCACGGAATAGAAGTCATCATATCATGACATCTTTAATGTAGAAAACGCAAACAAATTTAATTTAGGGATACTAAAGACAATAAGAAAATAAAATAATATAAATGTAAATATTTGGAAGGTACATAAACAAACCGGACCACGGAACAAACCTCAGCGTTTCAGATGTGAAGGGTTTTATGGATTTTATAAAGACCGATGAAACAAGTAATCTATGCTGAAAAGATTGCTATGGTTAAGAATTCCAACTATCTATTGTATAAATTTAAAGACTATTATCTCGCCTGTGTAACATCAATATAAAATCATTCTTTACATTCTAATATTACAATAGGGAATGAAGTCCCTTAAGTAATACCATTCAATCAAAGGCATTGAAATTTGATAAGGTTTTGTTTTAGAAATATTTAATAAGTTTGGCTGCATGAGCCACTGTCAGCTAAATGTATTAAAGATAATTGAAGATATAACCCAGAAGCTGCCAAAGGTATAGAAATAATCTTTTGCAGCATAGATACTTGTTCGGTACATTACCTTTTTCTTCATTGTTACAGAATCCCAAACTATATCATATATGCTTATATTCTATATGCGTTCAAATACAACTTTATGATGGTGAAAACTTGTGCGTCGCTAAAACGAATGAACTCACAGAACAAATACAATTTAAAAAACGTTAGTGAAAATTATTATCTGGCGTCGAAGCCTTCGCGTCGAAACGACTTGCTTCGGATAACTTGAAATATCGGAATGCTTCAATGGTCTTATCTTATCTTTCTTAATATAAATAATAGCCCGTCCCAAGCCCGGGATGGATAGTTTCAGTATGAATAGCCATTGCAGCGTCTAAGGGGGTAAGTGAGAAAAGTGCAAAAAATTTGTAGTCTCGCAGATTCCTTACCACGCCTGTAATTAACGTATAAAGTGCAAATCTACCAAATGAGAAGAAAGGAAGACTTAAATTCCAGTACAGATAACTGGCGGGAGTCGTCTGACTTGGTGACTGGACGGATAGTACGGCGTCGAAACCAGTAATCCTGGGGTGGTTCTATGGCTAAACGCCACAATGGCCAAGTTAATAGCTCCGCCTGCTGTGGTTGTTTCGTCACAGATTGTGGCAGATTCACGTAGGCAGCGGATGAAGTGGGCTGATGAAATGAACCCCTTTATCATCCGCTCCTACTAAAAAATAAGGACGGTGGCACATACAACATCTTACAACCTCTTGTTGTACCAAAAATTCGTTGAGCGTTATGCGCACGTGACTGTGCAGTGAATTGCAGGTCAGTACCGCTCTATTATTCGCAGCGACATAATCCCGGCTGTCATCAGAGAGTGTATTCGACTTGAGGTCATCACTGGTCAGCATGCCGCACTGCGAGCAATAAGTTCGGTACTTGCCACTCGACTTTACTGTCCTGCTGAAGTTTCCGTTGAGGTTCAGGACGGATTTCAAAAAGCGTGTATAAAATTCCCAGAATTGGATCCTTTGCGTACATACAGAAATTGCGTCATCCCCAGTGAATAGTTGAACCTTTGGGCCCTGGTCTGGATCGGGAGTAGAATTTCTGATTCTAAAAGGTCATCAGTATATACGTTCGGTTGGCACGAGGAATTTCCATGAGTTCTCACTGCGGGGGTTACCGACCTTGTTCCTAAAAAGGACAGTGCAGGATCTCATACAAATCGAACCGATCACTTGCTTACCAACCTCCTATAAATTTATAACGTCCATTAAAAGTGGAGCAATTTGTCCAAGATGCATAAGGGCTCCTGAGTGGGATCAAGGGGTTGTAAAAAATGATTCATTGTTGACTTGATATTCGTAGGACAATCAACTAGAGCCTAAAAAATCTCTTTGGATGTTATATCGATTACGCTAGGGCTCTGAGAGTGTTCTGCATACTTGACTATTCGATGTTCTAGGTCTGATTTGCTTTGATTCGAAACTAATAACGTTTTTTGCGACAGTCAGGGAAGTCATACCTTGTCCGTGAACTCATCAGAGTACCAGTAAACCAGAGAAGATCCGCATCCAAAAAGTATTTCCAAAGGGGACTCATTAAGTCATCTTTGGTGTTTTATGGCACTCCACCCCCTTTACTAGCTGCTGAATGCTGCTGGAGGACATGGTTTTGCAATCAAACATAGCTTAAGTGCTTTTCGTGATATTCGGATGGAGTTGTCGAATTCAAGCCACATGGCGGACATAGCATTGATGACCTCCACATCCAAGTTATGATCGCGACAGACTTCTACAAGTACCTAGCAATTCTGCAACGATTCCTTGTTCGTGTTGGTAATTCGAAAGAGGCTTTGTTTTCCGATTTCCTGCAACTTGTGAAATAGATGGTGAAATCGTATCCCCCGGGGAAGAATAAAATAACGTTCAACCATCTCCAATACTGAACCGGTGGTTTGGTTTAAACCATGCAGAAGAATACCATTCTGCAAACATGCTCGATGTTGAGGAGTTTTTAACGGATTTTCCCACTACCCTACCACGGGCATTCCCACCAAAGTCCTTGTATATTTCATATAGGTAGGATTGTCCAAGTCTAAATGTTTGCCGCTTAGTGTTAATATTAGATAAAACCCCGCATCTCCCGATATTGGGACAACTCGGCAATAACAGTCGTTGGGGTAACATTCCAATTGGATTTAGGCCCTGAAACGTGTTAGTGTACCTCATTCAAGGCCACAATGGCACACTAGATACCTTCAAGATGTGGTCAGAATTTCGCTCGCTCGTGAATATTTCCCTGATGTGACTTAGGTATTTATTCATAACATCGGGACAGCAGTATACAGCGGTATATATGTACATATCTTTCTGTTTTTGCCTTTTATTTTTTAGAAGCATTTACAATACACTGGAAGCAGCCTTGACCTCCTTCATCATGTCAAAAACATTTCTACGATACGATTTTCTATTGTCTTACCCCATATAAATAACGTATAAAAAGCTTCAATCCATTAAAAGTTTATCAGGCGTCATTTTGAGCTCCGTCCATTCTCAAATCGACAATTATAAACAATTCCAAAATAAAAAGATACCCACTGGTCATTAACACTCATAAACGAACACGTTAGGCCAGTTCAATTTCATATTTCCTTGGAAAATATCCAGACATGTTTGGCACCTATCCAAATGTATAATCTAATTTCCAAACACATTTTTGACAAACTCCTGAAAACAAAGCCCCCGGAAAATATTGGTACATAACTGACATTAAAATGTACAAAATTATGTCTTAAAATAACTCCCTAGACCGGGAGAGCGTCGTGAACATGCAATTCTGGAAAAGTGTTCTGGAATTCAACATCTGAAATTTATATTGATCTATTTTTAGAGGAATCACGTTGAGATCGAGGTTGTTTGACTTATAACAGATAATTTGAAATATTCACTAACATGCGGGGCGGCAATGAATGCAGAGAAAAATTGGCACGTAACCATTTGCCGTATATTTTTTTCAATAAATTTTGATTCAAAGCTCTCGAAAATATGAAGGATTTTTTTGTTCATTTGGCGATTCAGGATTTAATTATCGTGCTCTACCACTTCAATCAGTGTACTTTGTAGTAGAACAAACAAATGGAAAACCTTTTGAATTCAACAATAAAACAGTCATGCTTGATAATAAAATGTTGGGCTCAAATCGAGAAAGTTAAAAATACAATTGGGCAGATCAGATGGTCAGTATAAGAGTAGAAATATGGCCGCATGCAGAATGAATAAAATAATAAAAATAAGGAATGTTGCTTGGTGTTAAGGCACCGCAAGACATAACAGCGTAAACAGCTGCATGAAACAGAATGGAAGCGGACTAAAGATACTTAAACTTATAGTGAAAACTGAAGTCGAATAGTACTTTTGTCACTTTTGGTACTCCTGCTCCCACTTTGGCTAGAATTTTTGAGAAATTTTAGGACTCTAGCTAAATGAAGGTTGATGAAGGTTGATACAAATCCCCGTGAAGTATAGTTTGACTTTTCAAGTTAATTGCCCTTAGATAGACATATCGGTAATTATGTTTTGGTAACGTTTTCTGAGATTGTATGCAGAAATCGTCTTGAGGCCGTAAAGCCAAAAGTTATTCAAATTGGTTCACTGTCTGTATATTCGTCTGTTTGTCTAATTCCAATTTCAAAAGGTTAGTTTGATGAATTTTTTGAACTTTTACTAATAATTTGTATTAATACGATTGCAAAGTAAGTGTGCAGTTAGTTATTGATCATTGATGATCATTGATCTGGGTTGGCTTGGGTTCTTAACTTCGAAGATGAGACTCATTTAAATCGTTTACGTCCTGCATTTCTGCATCAAAACTCAGGTCAACTTTTGGGCACTTTGAATCAACCATGCGGTGTTAGGACAAGTACGGTATGGGTTTGAAATTTCAAAGACCTGCAGGTGTGGGGGACGATTTTTTTGGTAGATGTGATCAAAACCCTGTCAGACATTTACCATATAATATGATCTGAGGAACGATAATATTATCGAGGAATTGAGCCATGTTGATTCTGAAAGATCCTGTAAATGGCGAAAAATACAGAACATTAAAACAGAAGAAGTTACACCTACTATCGATGAGCTTGATCAGGAGAGCTCCCAGATATATTGTCTCAGGACAATTCAGCGCCCAGTCATCGGCCAGAATGTGTATGTTACCTTTAATGGTAATCAGATTTGTCGGATTTGTTTATAGTTAGAAAACCAAAAGAAGAATACATTTTCTATAATGCCGAAAAAGATTTTTTATTTTTCGTTTTCTGATATTTCGTGGATCTCTTTCTCAGTGAATTTTTATCATTTTAATTTCAAAAAGTATAAAGATGAACTTGGAATAAAATTCATAGAGTGGCCTTCAAATGGACCTGACACTAATCTTATCGAAAATGCGTGCAAACTTAACAAAATGCGCGCAAACTTAATAAAGTTAAGCAAACAGACCCCTGAAAAATTTACAAATTCAATGTGATATAAAAATAATATAAAAAGCTTGTTTTCAGAATTTGTACCTTTAAAAAGATGAAGGACGTCATATAAAACAAGAAGGTCATATGAAAATGTAGTCCGAACAAGGCCCGGGTTATAGCTTTTCCGAAGAATGATCAGTAGATTTTTCAACATGCTATACAAGATAAATTTGACCAAATATTCTTGTTAGATATGAATCAAAATATGTAGATTTCAATGTGCTAACGATTCCCTATCGACAGTAGTCTAACAGACCCACTATAATTTTTTCCTGACAGGAATGATGATTTGCCAGGCAGGGAAGAAGTAAAATAGATTTATTATACGATTTGAAGTAAAATAGATTTATTATACGATTGTAGCGTGTGGAAAAATCTGCTGATCATTATTTTGAAAGGCTATAAGCCGCCTAATTGCATGTGCTGATAATACTGCCTTATAAATAATAAAAATAAAAAGTTAAGGAATTTGCATTTTCTTTTCCCTCTAAAAAGTTTTTGTCAAATAGGTAAAAATGCTTTAATTTTACAAAAAGGATTGGTTTGTAGTCGTCTAATTCCTAAATTCTAACAATAAACAATATATTTTTCAAAAGAGATGTGTTTAGACTTTCGACCATTAATAATTGGTTAACATACCATTTCGTTAATTTTGAAAAACAAACAATGAAGAACCCTCAATTTTTCTGTGGATGAGATATTGCGTGGCCTTCAAAGAGCGACAAAATTTTTCTTAACATTTGTAAAGTGAAAGAAGTTCATTTTGTAATGATAATATAATATGTGCGGGTGCTTAGATTGGGGAGAGACCCAGGCTCTAAGTACTCAGACCTTAGTTGTTCACCGAGTACTGTGAACAACTAAGGCCTGAGTCGTTTAACGTATTCCTTTATAAAATCTGGCGTAATCTCCTGTAGAAAGTGTGATGCAACATCCTGCACCTGGAGCGCTTGGGCACAATGAGAGGGAGTTACAAAAGGCAAAATTTGGTGCTCCACTCGAAATCTTTAACAGTGTGAGAAATTTAGGTTTGCAATAGCAACTGTTTGCAAGGATTTCTAATAAAATTCTTTCCCGCGCATTGTGCAACTGACAAGGTCACAAATAAGATGAGGCAACATTTTTGCTGGGTAACAAAATACTTCCGTTGAGGCAACATGCCCGCAACATTTCCGCATGACGTCAAACATAATCGAGGACCTTGTGTGGGTCTACTTCTGAGAAGGTGTTTACACGCCAGCGGAACTCATAAAAGTTCTGGCTACCTAATGGACAGTTGAATTCGCAGCTGAACCCATGAAAAGCAAAGTAGTTCTAAGGTCGTGCGAGCCAGAACAGAGCAGTGTAATAAAGTAGTATGGAAGTGCAACCAGAGTTGTTTGTTATTGCAGCAGGCTTTAACCAGGAGATCCTGGTATGTACATTCTCAAGCGGTTTGTCAGTAGCGTTTTCCAGGCAGGTTCAGTGGTTTCATAAGAGAAGCCCATGAACAGATCGATTGCTGATCCAAATCAACAGGTCGTGAAGCCAAGCGAAACCTGCTAGCGCGGATCAGGGGTTTCATGGATCGGGCCAGCGCTTTGGATAACTTCTTAAAAAAAAACATGCTAGGACATGCTCACTAACTAAAAAAACTGAATCAGGAGCTCACAAAGCCCCGGAGAGTGTTATAGTGACGAAACCACTAATTCTCTTCCAATTTAACTACCTGTTCCCCCGGCTGAAGCACTTCCAGAGAACAGCAGCAGAGAAGCAAAGAAAACGATCATTGTTACTTGAGCTCGAAGTATTTTGCTTATTGATCAACGAGCCGCAACTTACTGTGTAATAGTACAATGATTTTGGTTTATTCCCAAATTATATTAGGTTCTCTATAACATTACTCAAAATATAACAGTGTACAACAAAACATTAATTTTACTTTCGCAATATACTTTTACACAGCCATTTACATCTATTTAAATGTTTTTTTTACAATTTCCTTTAGATTGTAGTTTACCCTCTGGTTCCACAAGCATTGCCTTCATTTGGGCTAATTCTGCCAGTGAGCGCCACAGGAGTCCAGGAGGCAATCAAACAAATGAAATCGCAGAGCTGGGATCCAACACTGTCGCTCATTGAGTTCCGCAGTTGGTTTACTGAAGAGAGGAGAACACCATGTGACTGATAACAGGACCGCTCCAATAGTGGAAAGACGGCTCACAAAAATTGCGACGCAGGCGTTTTTGATGGTAGAGTTGAGGTTGGCCTGAACCTCGTATTTGATTGGGCCGACTGAAATACCATTAGCTTAATACGTAAGATAGTGATGTGAGAGCCTTTCCACCAGTTTTGTCGGAAACGCAGAAGTTATGGTACTAAAAATGTAGCAAAAAGGTACTAAGTGGTACTTTTTTAGGAGCGAAATCATTTTTGAAAGAGATATGCCGTGTATGAACCTGGAATTCGAGTAAATGCTATAGATGTTCAGCCAGGTTAAGGTTAAACGATTGGAGAGGCATATAGAGTTGATGTGAGACAATATACAATAACCATTCTCCTGCCGAGAAGGAAGTGGCATTGTTGTCTTACTGAAAGACACAAGGTTGTTCTATGCCTAAGGTGCGTTTTGCAACAAATTAAAACTTCTTACTTCAACTTCAAATTTCAAATTAAACTTCAAATTAAAACTTCAAAAACTTCAAATCAAACTTGAAATGAAAACTTAAAACCATCAGAGCATACTTCTTCTTCAAGTCCTGATTAATAAATATAAATTTATCCATTCTGGTTGCTCTGAAGCCCCAGCCGATTCGCGCCACCATGCCTGAGGGTCGCAAATATGACGAAAGTTTTACGCTCCGTATCGGCTTAACTCCATAATCCCGATTTTATTTTTTTCGCAGCACGGAACTGAATACCTAAAACTCAAAGATTGCAATAACACCCAATTTCACAAAAGCAAGCTGAGTTCGAAGATGAACGATTTCTTTCTGGCCAGGTGATTATGAAATTTCGCAAACCAATACTCAGAAGTACTGAGGTACTGATAAAATCCAAAAGATACTAAACCTTCGGTACGAAAAATTCTACGCAGGCTTTCCTGAAATGCGCTTTAGCTTCCTCCAGAACTTCTCTCGACGTCCGCATACCTCCTCTACTGTTCTGCGCCAACTGCCCTGGGAGCCATCCACTCGTCAATGCAATGTAATTCTTGCTGGTTTTTAATATATGACCTATCCACTGCCACTTCCACCTTTTGACCACATTGCGTACGGGTGACAGGCTGTACGTCGACCAAATTCTTCGTTTGAGACACTATCAGACGGGTGTTCATGAGGGTTTGCAGCTTTTGAGTGACAATGGTGGCCACTTTCCATGTGTTACTCCCAACACAGAAAGAACACTAGCACATAACAGTCTCAATTTTATCTCTTGATCTTGGCACTGAAATAACTGTATCGAGCTAGATACATCAAAAGGATGAAAGTGAACAGGATGCAATTCGAGAAGAACAAAGAAGTCATTACTCCGGAAAATCGAGGAAGGCTTTGGAGGATTACGTTGTTGCTGACAGAAATTCAGTACTCAAATTGCACACTAGAAAAACATTCGCAGGATCCTGAAGATACATTTTCGTGGCATGGCATGTTAAAGTATGCTACCCAGGGTTACCACCTACGCCAAGTCAAGGCGGATTTGGCTCTCCTAAAGTCAGACCCGATCGCGAGAACTCTTGGGCCAGATGTGGGCAAATGAGTACAGGATTACGACGATTTGCATTGGACACTGGTCTATAGGGGACGATGCCGTCATACTCGGCATATCCTGCAATTCGTATTGCCGAAGTTGCAAAGAGGAGGGGACACCTTCAGGCAATTTTTAAGCGATTCCTCAGCTAAAGCCAGGTTGCGGGCACTAGGTAAATAATTTTTTGGTGGCCTTAGCTATCCTTCGTGAATGATTCCGGCTGGCTCTGAAGATCTGAGCCAGTTCCACTCTGTTATTTGCTCTTCTCACAGCAGACATGGTCTTAGGCGTTTGTGGCATCAAAGCAGCCAACGCCGCATTTCCTGCTGATTTTTCTGAACTATGTTGTCTAATTAGGGGGTGGCAAAACAAAAGAAATAGGAAAAAACCTACATACGTACATTAGTTATAAATAAAGTTAAAGTGAAAATTTCATCTTTTCCTTCTCCTTTTTCCAATGCACTGGAAGATTAAATGAAACTCGCTTTAATCAGAAGATAATTTCGTCATTTAGTCGGCAAATCAACCTCTTCCAGCGTCATTATATCAATTAAGTTGCGAGTGCTTGAATTCAATTAGACTATGCCAAAAATAGCAATCAATCATCATTAGAAACTAAAAGCTTGTTACTAAAAGCCTATCCTTTTCTTCGGGTCTAACATTTAGACATGCAGGAGATTAATGCAATTACATGGATATTTTCGCAAGGCTAATTATTATTAACGACTGACTGGCAGCTAATTGGAAATCTTCCATGAGAATGTTCTGAAGGACTCCCATTCTACATCCGAAGCGTGTTATTCATTTGCGTGGAGATTGAGTGACAGGAAGCTCTCAATTTGCATATATGTATGTACGCAGTGGTACTTGAAACCGTCGGGGGTTGGAGCGGATTCAAATCGTTCATATTTGCGGAATGTGTTCATGGGTTATGCATAAACCTGTGTATGTTTATTTGAAATTCGAATTTCGCGGAAAGGGTTTCTGTGGGGAGGAATATTAACGAATTGTGGAATGTGTTTCCGAGTTTTGAATTTAATTTGTATCTACTTGTGGAGCTCCGAATCTATTGTGCACATTGCGGTGATTAATAGACCGTCATAGGAATAATAAATGCAGGAAAACGGGTAATGTGAACGCGAAAATATTGTTCACTATGTTCCAATTCTATCTTTATAATTATTTGCCTATTTCCACATGTTTCCGGCATTTTATCTTTATCACCGGAGCCGTGATATGACTTCGTATTTTGCTATAAACTTAATTTATTTGTGTACATTTGTAGCCTATTACGCCGAGAGAATAGGTTTCCTCTCCCTTGTGTGCCTGGAGAATTTATTGCCTGGCTTATATGGGAGATTCGTGTCCAGTTAACTTCTAGTGGATATTGTGCTGATCCATCAATTAGTGTTAAGCACCAATTAAGTGAACACAGATATCCAGTTCCACATCCAAGAGCGATAGTATGAAGGTGAATTGATGGCGTAGTAATTGTTAATTGTAGGAATGATATTTCCTTGCTTCATTAAATTGACTGAAGTCTCCCATTTGGGGCTTTTAATTGTTGCCAGTGGCAGGTGTTGGTAAGTCTTGTGTGTTTATTATGGCTATTGTCTTACTTTGTAGCACGAGGAGGAAGTGCAAACGATATGGGACAGTCATGCTTTCCGTAAGTCCATCTTTGTATCGGATAACTAACTAAGAGCCAGGTCTGAGCACCATTCACCTATACCACTTGTAGTAGATTCGAATCCAATCATAACAGTGCACTGAATTAGCCGGAAATTACACTGATTGATAGAGCATTCTCCATGGTTGGGTCTATTATGCCACATCAACCACACAAATGCCTTTGCTTCCATAATCGAAATTCCGTTTGCATTAGAATGTAAACTGTATTCCAATTTGCTTCAACCTAAATCACACTGTCATGGTTATCCACATATTTGCAGGATAAGAGAATGCACATAAATGCCACAATGGGGAACAAGTAGGAAGCTTTGGAGCTGGTTCCTATCCACTTCCGTCCTCGCTGTACATCAACTTCCCAGGACTTTAGTCTCCGGAATCTACTTACATGTGCTCTTTCCGCTATACAACGATAAGTTCACAACGCAAACATACTTCACATAAGTAACGCTAGGACTGTGAGGGCTCAGTTGCTCGTAGATGGAAGGATAATGAAAAGTAACACGGAAGCCTGAGGAGGGATAAAAATTTGCTTTCCACCAGGATGATGTGAATCAGGTGCACATATAAGTCTTGATTAATGTTTATTGCATTACAAATTTGATTAAAGTCTTTTTGTCTGAGGATAGAAGAAGAGCTGCCATGAAACAGACTCTATAACCGAGTGAATGAAAGGAGGTAAATTCAGCGAATCTAACAGGATTTCACAGGATGCTTTTTTATCGAAACCTTCCAAATCTAATTATACTTGGTTTCTTTCAGGAAAACTGGAAAAGTCCTGGCTTTCACTGTGACGTTTTTCAATAAAGCTATGGAAATTTAATTAAGGTGATATAAGTGGAATCTTTAGTTTGATACCGCTTACTTAAAATTTGAGTAGCTGCGAGATAGCACCCATGTAATGTTCGGAACCGCTGATGTTGGTGGAGATTAGTTATCGCCAGCATTGAGTTAAAATTCCATATGCTGAAATGTGAAAATCTGTCAGAATATACAGTAGAAGGTCACAAGTGCAAGGATCTTTAGCGAAAATTTAAACGTCTGTTCTGGATCGAGAAAGAAGAATATAATATATATTTTCTTTCCTTTCTCTCCATTCCATCTAAATAATCTTGAGCTTCTAAATTTGGGTTGTTGATTGCTGAAAATGCAATATTCATAATTTTTGTGAAAGTATAGCTAAAAAAGACAACTCACTTTTCTGAGCTTGGTTAGATTAGGATCACTGTGGTATTCCTTGATATTAGATGAATGAAGGGAGCATTTGGTTTGGTTGCTAGTATTTATAATCCTGTTGACTACAACGAAGGTTGCGGACTGACCTTTGAATATCAGGCGGGACTATTTATTTTTATAAACGTAATTTATATCTCTCGAAGTAGCGTTTGTTCTCCACAACTGTTCCAAACATCTCATTACAGACTTATAACCCAGTATGGTGTTCCACATGGCATCTTAGACCGAAATGAAAATCTGGGAAATGCGTGTCGGTAGCACCTCCAGTTCTACAACTAAGCCATATTCCCACCTCCATGTGGTAATTGCCGAGAGTTGCAACTGCAGTCAACGAAAGAGGACGAGCAGCGAGTTTCTTGCGCCAGAAAACAAGATTTGATACAATCGATATGGCGAATGTCACCCTGAAAATAATCACCAACGAACACGACATGCGGCACTGGAACACGATCTCGATTACCGAAATGACCTACATGCTAATGTTATGAAGGCCTCTATCTCGTTTAAAACCTCGGCTGGCATCAAGGGGCTCTCAATGTTTCATCGCCATCAGGTGGGTGGTGTAGATTCAGGCGGAGTATACCTGATTAGCATTGGTCTGGTTCTAAGTGCAAGAGCCCATAACGGCTTGTTTCAACCCGTTACTGTTTGCATAGATAACAAGGGGATCACTTAGTGAACACACACACGAACATTGGCAATGGCTTTGAGTGGGGGCCCAACTATTATAGATATGAACTGAAATAATTGAACGGTAAAAATCCCCTTAGAAGGAGCTTAACATTTTCGAAATCATCGAGCGTAAGCGAATATGAGTTCCAAACACCACTGAATGTGAATATGGACGTAAACTCTCTCACGGAAGGAAACAACTTCCAAAAACTTGCGAAGCAACTCATGGAATTAGGCGATATGCTGGAGGGTTGAAATAGACATTTGCCAATAAGGGATTCAATTGAGAGCATTAGAGTTCTGTACAAACTATCCGAGATTGAATGGCACAGTGAGAAGACCAAGAAAGCGATTCGAAAGCATCATTAATCGTAAACCACTTTCTGATTGAACACCTCCGAGATGAGGAGAAACCTCAAACAAAGGCTTCAATCTGAAACGTAAGCAGGATGTGACATTCAAGTTGAAAAAGAGAATACAGTTAGGCAAACAAACATCACAAGTCAGAATCGGGTGGCGATAGAGAAGGAATATGGACAAAAGAAGCTCTCACAGCGTTAAAACTGACCCAAACCAGGAAGAAACAGCCAAAGCGGTGCTCAAAATTGAAAGGACTAAAAATGGGCACCTGTTACTTTAACTTAAGGGAATGTAAGTTCAGAATGAAGATCGCCGATAATAGAACCCTAGCCAATTGAATTACCATCGAATGCAGAGATATCGACAAGATCACCACAACTATGGTCTCCAATTTTTGTGATTCGATCACAGTTCCGAATTGAGTATGCAATATCTTCAGGAGCAATATCAATGCGAAAAGTGTACGTCGACATACAAACTGTGGTATTTATCCTTCTAGCAAAAAGTACGAAATACCTTTTGGGAGCGGGATAGATAAAAATTGGCTGAGTTGTTCGTCGTATCAGCGAACAGCTATAATTACAAAGTGCTTCATATAATTGGAGTTTGGACACTTGCCCAAACTCTGTAAAAATTAGGAAGATCGCTCCAAGTTATGCAGCAGATCAGGGCCATATAGCGAGGATCAGCGAGAAAAATCGTTGCATATATGCGGATAGTTTAGTGGTTAGAGCGTTAGGCACAAGAGGCCGCAGAATTCCAAACTGATAGCCGGAAATGGATGGATGAAGGATCAGCGCCAAAAAAATGTTCGACATCCGAAATTTTACAAAAGAAGCAGCAACGGATGGTGGAAGTAACATTATTTCGGGGGTGCTTTTCCTGGAAAGGTAAGGCATAAACGATTAAATAAGCGGAATAGAGTACAAGGCTGTTACTAAAAATAACTCACTCCGATTGAGAATACACAGAATGACTTAAAGAAAAAGCTACTTAAAAAAAGAAAGATAATTTGGAACGAAATTTTAGTCTGACCCTGTTAGGGCTAAATTGGTAGTCTGTTAATAGTCCAGTCATCAAAACTTTCAACCTACGAATTCTTTCTACCAAATTCTCAAAATTTATTGAGAGGGCTTAAATACAGTAGATTTTCAGGGAGTTCGGTTTACTTTTAATTTATATGAGAAAATCACGTTTTGCTTTTGTTTTTTTGATATAAAAAGCAGGTAATTACATTATTTTGATCATGGCTCCGTTATTATTTATCCCATTGACTTCTATCATTAACCCATTTTACAATGGTATGGTATGGTATGGTTAGTCCCCAGAATGCTCACTTTCCCCAACTTGAACGAGAAACTCAGCGGGGATTAAGCGAAGTGAGAAGATGGGTCTCTGGAGAGTGCTCCTTTCCTTTTTGCGGCAATGTGCGCCTTGTAATTTGGGAAGCCAATGTGTAGCGGACGCGAATCCGGTGTCGGATTTTTACTGACGCCTACCGCAAGGTTTACCGTCTTGATCTGGGAACCGGTTTCGGAAAAGACTCTGCGTCCAAGATTTCGGTCTAGGTTATGCAACTTCACAATTGTACAGTGCTATGCACCACTGGAGATTTGCGATATAGTGGAAAAGAATACTTTATATGAACAACTACGAGAGAGGCGCTGACGTTGGCCTTGAAAGGGATCTGATAGCCGCTTACGTTCAATTGCGTGTTGCGTCTACCATTTTCTCGCTTATATGATCTTGTTGTCGCTCGACATAGAACTATCTTGCTAATCGGGCAGCAGATGGTCTATGCGCCTGAGAATATTGACGAGCATTAGGCCACCATCAAAAATGCTCTCTTCGGGTGATATGCAAGTCGTCGGCCACGTCCCGAAGGAGCGTCAGAAGATCTGACTGATAATTGAATGGCGGAAGTGGATCAATGAACGGTAGGGGTTGTAGGTTCCGGTGATCGCTACTAGTGATAACGGGCGTGATAGGCTCGCGCTCCGGCACCGTACGTAATTCCGGGAAGTTTAACGTAGTGTGCGCCGTGAAAACGCGGGAAGCAGGAGCTGCCCTAAATAGCAATGATTTAATAACTATATACCGCATCACGAAAGAGATTGCATGTGGTGGCAAACCTTTCGATGGTCCTGGGAAGGGCTTTAATGGCGACTCCCCATCCACGATGATGAACAACTGAAATGGTTGAAAGAACACTTCATCACGGTTCTTAACCGTATCGTATCCGGTGAAGTTTCTCCCCTTGTGGACGAAACTGCTTCCCCAAACAAAAGGGAAATCATATTGACACTCAATACATTCAAACGGAGTAAAACCGCTGTTCGAGAGTTTTTTATTGCTGCACCTGCAGTTTCTGCAGATCTGTCACTTCCATTCGTACGGAAATTCTGCGAGCCTGAGACATTTCCCAGAGAGTGAAAAAGGGGGATGATTGTTAACTATTCAAAGAAGGCACCGTCTTGAGTGCAACAATTGAGGGGTATCTACCTTCTCCCTGCTGTTGCAAAGATAATAATTAAAACCTCTAAAACTCGATTGACAAAGAGCAAGCTGGTTTCCGCACCGGATGCATCAACATACCGATCATTTTTGAACAATGCGCAGAGTTTAGATCTTCGCTGCACCTGCTCTTCATCGATTTCGAGAAAGCTTTAGATAATGTGTACGGAGAGTGAATCTAGTGGGTTCTACGCGAAGAGGCATTCCGGAAAAATTAATAGTTATTGTCAGAGCGATATATGATGCACAAAATGTCACGCGCTCCACTGAGATAAAATCTCGGAGGATTTTGAGCTCTAGAGCGCCTTTCTTCTTGTTATCGGTGACTTTCTTCATGTTGTTTTGTGTGGAGTAGGACAAGCGTATTTTAATAGCTTATACGTTTTCCTGATTTCTTTGCGCCGCGAACTCGTCGCTACTCCAAGCTAACGTCTCCCAGCTCAGAAAACAAAGCACTGGCTCAGCCGTCCTTCATCGAGCTAGTATCTACCTAAAAACAACTCCCTTATATCCTAGCATTTGCTTTGAAAACAACCAATACGAATGCATTTAATAATATGCAGCATGAGAAGGTGTACGAGTATATAAAAACAATGACAGAAATTTAATGATCATTTCTAGAATAATATAGAATTGCTATATTAAAATTTAAAATATTTAAGTGTATTTTAAGGTTTCGGGGATGAGGGTTTTGTGAACAAAATTGGGAAAAGAAAATTAAAATAATCTTTATAAATGAACATTTAAAATAAATGAATGTGGGAACGGGAAATAAGGAATTGAAATGAAGGTAATACCTCCTTAAAGGAAGTTAACTAGGAGGCAAATGAATCTCTAGTCAGTTCGTGATGTGGATGCTGCCAAACATCAACGAAAGCGGGATTTAAAGCTACAGAGTAGTGATGTATATATGAAGAATTAGAACATATGGGATGAAATTGTTGGGCCACCAAAAACAAAGGAGAGAACAGAACAGCTGGAGAAACTAAATTCAATTAATTGGCTTAGATAAACTTTCCTGTATGCACAGTGATAGTTCTGGAATAATTCATCAAACTTACCTAACGTTACACTAATTAGATGCTCATCGAACAAAAACATAGAAGTACTCTTCAGAGAAAACACTCTTGACTTTGGTCCTAAAATCCGATTATTATCATTACAATTAGAACAACAATATCCTTTATTAGAAGCAGCTTTACCTGTTATGATATTAAATTATTAAACAGTAGAGACACATTCATACGTACGTGCCCACTTGCTTGCCCATACCCAGGGCATAAATACATTATTACTAGCTATATTTAGAATCGAATCACGAAATATCACTCCGTCTATACCATAAGCACACTGTGCAAAGCAGCTCCTTACTTTCCTTTGTTTGAGGGTTACGTTAAAGTTCTTTTCACTCTTATTAATTATCTTATCTCGTATTATCGTTATTTCCCATTAGATACACTTGAAAGGAGATTCATTTTGCCAGTTATCTTGCGTAGCAGATGTTGCCCATTTACTCAAATAACAAGGATATTAGCGTGTTCATTCTCTGATATTGTTGCCTTATATAATGCACTCATAGGATGTGAGGATGCTCTCTGTTCTGTAGCAGAGATTTGCGCCATTAGACGTTGAAGTAATGTAATAAGGTAGAGGTATGCTTACGAAGATAAGAATTTGTTTTTGAATGAACTCTAGATTTGAAGGGATTACTAGGGTCAAGTGAGGATGTAAATATTTAGAAGCAAATGAGGACGTTCAAATGATGTAAGCACGCTCTTAGTACATTAGAGACCATTATTGTTACGTATTGTCACATATTGTATATAATGTTGATTTTATGATCCTTAAATTATAATAATCTTAAAATGATATTAACAAACTATTTACCTTAAGGAGTGATTGTATTGTATACATACACATTTCAAATAAAAGTTCCTTCTAATAGTATTAAAATCTGACTTTCTATTATTATAAGGACCTATCATCCAGCTAGCAATTTTCGAGCTTTCAGGAGTTGTGATAAATAGAATTGTATCTGGATAACTGGAAATATTGAAACGAAGTTGAGAAAATATTAATCTCGAATAAACTTTCCAAAGTTATAAGTGAATGTCGTACCCACACATGTTCACGATGTGAATGAAGGTTCGAAAAATTTATCTGGAAAGAGTAAATACACATGTAGACTCCGATATGAGCAACCAGCATGTCTTTGTAAATTGATAGATTAAATTCAGGATATCCTCCTATGAAAGTCTATTCGCACGTTTCGCACATTTCTCGAAATAAATTTATTTCGTCGTTAGAATTTGTGCTATTTCCATTTTAAATCCTAATTTTACGGTGAACAGCTCTCGATCATACCAAGGAATAAGCTTCAAGAGAAAGTAAACATCTTTAGATTTCCATACAAAAATATTAGATTGCATTATTGTATTCCAAAGCTTTCATTGTATCTTATACGAGTATATAAAACACAATGAGGTTTAAAGTTAGTTTTTTGAATCCGAAAACGCTTAAAAGGGGGTTTTCGAAGTTAACAAAACAGGTTGTATATTTGTGACCCACAAATCTAAAAATTTCGACATCTAAGTGCAAATGAAGTATGAAACGAGGGAAGCAATTGGTTTTGAAATGTGCTCATAATTGCCGCTCATAATTTGTACAAAGATTTTTTCAAGAAACCGACAGGGAGTTCTATTTTTATTGAGGATGGCGAGTAAAGATTGTTAAGTAATGTACGTAATATTAAAAAAGTGATATTACCTTAGAGTGTAATACCACATTACTATCACCGAGAGCGATCCAAACATCAGGAAAATTACAATAGCGCTAATAATTACCGTATAATAATACATGTTAGTTTCGTAAGTAATGTTTCGTAACGTTCGTGCCTATGTGATACGACATCAATAAACATCCAACTTTAAACTAAGGGAATTTTCTGTGGTGGGGTATTACATTACCTACCAAGACGATATTTCGGACAGCGCAAGAGTCAATATTCCAGCGAACAATTTTTTTATTATGGCTTCAGGTGTAGGGGTCGAGACGCTAGAAAATTCCGCCATATTATTTATACAGTATGCTGGTCAAAAGCCTAGATAAAGGAGGAGGGTTTGAGGAAACCTGGTTGCCATCTTGCGAATCAAGCCACAAATAAAACAGCGTGAAGAACGCACTGGCCCCGCAGCGTATTTGTATGGTGCATCTTTCGTGGGAAGAAGGAATGAACCCACTTGCGCGAATACCAATCATTACGAATGTTGAAGGCTAGTGAAAAGTTAAAGACAAAATTGAGAAAGCAGCCTATGCTACCCTCGGGGCTACCAAGCCAGATAAGCGGTTCACCAACCGAGATACTTGGCGTGGAAATGACGATATTGAAATGAAGGTCCGTGAAAAGAAAGGCCTCCACCACAAGCTTTTCGATAAAACACTGGCCAATTGGCAAATTTATAAGAATGCCACTCGGGAAGCAAAGAATGCGATCGCTGTCACTCGAACTTTCCATTATAAAGATCGTTACGATAAACTGGACACTCGTGATGGCGAGAGAAACCTGTATAGACTTGTCAAAAGCCGACACGAATGACAAGAACGGTACTTTTCTTACGATAGACAAGCCGCGACGGATAGATGGCGAGAATATCTCAAGCAGATTTCCGCTGAAGAATTTGTTCATTTACCACTTCCACAATCATTGCCGACATTGGGATCAATTCCACCTGTCAGCGCGACTGGTGCTCAGAGGTGGCGGCGAGGAAGGCGGGGCGGCAAACCTGTCGGCCGAACCAAAACTAAGTGGCCGAGGGGAACCTCCATAGTGGTGGCACCAGGAGACGCTGTATCACATTGGTTTGCCGGCCGTGATGCAGTAGACGAATGCTCCAAAGGCCTAATTAGGGCGATCAGATCTGAGTTTGCACGTTGACTCATCTGAAGTGGCAATAGGCCACGAAGCCTTACCAGAGGTATATTGGTACCGTGGGAACCGGGATAGCCCCTGAATTCACGTACTTCGCGAGAATTCCTGTTGTATATGCGTTCAGCTCGGTGGTTGCGGTATGCCCCCTAGTGGGAGCTTCATGGGGTTGTTGGTTATGTTCAAGCGAACAGAGACATTCGGGTTTCGACGTGGTGTTGCGTTTCAACACAGGAGCCGTACTCCTTAGTTCGGTAGAGATTTAGGTAGGTCTCGCATCCACCAGTATGAATACTCAGCCATGGACTCGGTATAGACTGGTATCATTGCAGCTTGCTGCAGCAGGGCTCTGGGTGCGGTACCAGAATCAACCCGATTGAATCTAAATAAAACTGAGTTTTTGAAGACAGAATAAAACGAATAACAACCTGAATCAAATGGCTGATGTTTTTTGTGATCAACAGTCTAAAATTTACTGCAATGTCGTCCGCATGTTGTTTTTTATGGTTCTGAGCGTTGGCCGACTGTAAAAGACAATAAACGGCGTCTTGCGGCAATGGTGACGAAAATGTTCCGTTGGACTGCTGGCGTGACACGACTTGATCACATCCGAAATGAGAATCTCCGCGATCTATATGGGGTTGAATCGATCGTGGAAAAATTGCGAGAGTGGTGTCTTCGCTGGTCTGATCATTTAATTCGCGCTAACGAAAATTTGCTTGCCAAGATTGGTCTGAACGTCAAAGTCGATGGTAAGCGATCAGAGGGCTGCCGAAGCAATAGTGGCTTCATACGCTGGATGGGGATTTGAAAGGCTTATGACTGCATGAGGACAAGGTTTTTGATAGAATCAAATGGCAGAGCCGATTACAATGAGCCGACCCCCTTTCTGAACGGAAGAATTACTAAAAAAAAGAAGAAGTGTCGAGCCGCCAGAACTTTGAAGTCGAGGGTATCAAAAAAACTTTGGTGTAATAAGGGAGAAGATGTACTTGCCAGATGACATGTAGAAGAAAGGATTGCGGTTCACCGTAAATAGTGAAGCAAAGGGACGTTTAAAGTTGCCCTAGTCAGGATATCGGGGCCACTGTCATATTATCCCTATTATCAAAACGGTGAATTTTTCAATAATTTAGTACTCAAATTACCGCTTCTTTTTTGCTGTCAACCTCGTAATTAATAAGGCAAGAATGGTGGGATGCATCTACCATGAAAAGTGAGGATTTTCTGAGATTCTCCTACTATGTGCTAACTTTAAATAAAGGATATTGGACAGGCTTGGAGGAGGCC
This sequence comes from Hermetia illucens, assembly GCF_905115235.1. Taxonomy (NCBI): domain Eukaryota; kingdom Metazoa; phylum Arthropoda; class Insecta; order Diptera; family Stratiomyidae; genus Hermetia; species Hermetia illucens. Next base: position 88,241,484 of record NC_051849.1, on the reverse strand, counting down.
CTGTGTAGAGTTGCCAAATCTCAAATCACATTCGTCACTTCCTTCACATATCCTCAATATCACATCACATCCCAGTAGTGGAAACTTTGGCTACTGTGGCATCTAATCCATCGCCCAAGCCAGATGTGAAAGAGTGGAGAACGGTGGAATCTCGGAAAAGGAAAGGTCAGAGGAAGATAAGACCGGAGATTATCGTCATTTTCAAACGTCGTAGAGGGCCATACGCTAATAATATCAGGAGAGTCTATGCAGACTCCTCTCCCCCCTATTCGGGTGATAAGATAGCTGAATTAGCCAATCTCAGAAAGAAGATCATAAATTAGAAATCTAGAAAGCCAAGGATGTAACCCCGCACAAATTCTTGAGCAAAACTGGAAAGCCAATTCTTGAGCAAGGTTGGTGTGGACCGTCGGCTGGCTGGCTGACCTTAGTGGACGAGAAAGTGGAAATGGTTTTAATGAAGAATCGTATAAAAAATAACACTTTGAACTATGGAATTCGCCGGATAAACGGTTATCTCAAAGCCGGCTATTAAATATCTACACAAATATCTATACAAATTGTTGGTACCAAAATGCGCTTTAAGGAACAGACGGAAAAGGCATCTCAAAAGGTAGCCAGTGTCACCAAGGTATTTGCAAAAATTTTTTCCGAATGGACGGACCGAAACACTTTCGAAGATTACTTCTAGCCAGAGGAGTGCCATCCATTTTACTTTACACGTCACCTGTGTGTATAGAAGCACTTGCAAACTCTTAGAGACGCAAGCAGGTGAATTTGGTTTGCCGGCTGACAACTTTGAAGGTTTGCAGTGCTTTTAAAATCACTTCAGATGAGGCAATACCGATGGTGGTGGGCATGATCCCAGTCGGCATTCTGGCGATAGGATTGAGTGCGTTTTCCATGGAAGATGTATGGAGAGGTACACACGTGCCTTGTTGTGAATTGACATCTTCGTGTACGAACAAAAAAGGTTTGGAGGAGGCAGAGTATGTGATTATAAAAATATTTTAAGTTGGTTGATCTGCTGTCGAAGTTTACTAGGTTACGACTACGGAAGAAAGTCTAAACCTACAAGGAGAACAGAGAGGGAGGGACTTGTACAGCAGAGGACAAGTGGGAAACTTGTACACTATGCGGCATAAAAGTATAATTTGCGGTTAACAGTATTATACAGATATAGTATATTATTTCAAACATGTTGTGCAGCATCGCAGAAACTGTCGAACTTGAGCTGTAATTTCTCTTTCATCATAAAAAGCCAAATGTTCGTCTATGAACCGCACCACCAGTGGCTATAACTTGCGCAAATGGAACTCAATAAATTCTATCCTTCAAAAGCTTCAAGTCCTAGGAAACAATTTAGCTAAATTACTTTCTACTTACTAGTCTCCTTTTCAGCATCTATTATTACTCGCCCATCCCCGATGATCATTTCACTTGCTCAATTTCAAATATCTCCCATTCATCAGATCGAAAGTCTATCATAAATTTCACTTAATATCTTAGGCCTAAATCTTTGAAATTTATGACACCCTCGTGTAAATTTTATAGGAACTAATAAATGTAAATTTCCTTAAATGCTTACGTCTATTTCCTACCATCTTCTGCTAATATTCCTAGCAAATACAGGCTGCTTGAGAGTATTGTCCGCGGCGGCCAATATGTCTCTCTGTTCTGCTTGAAGCAGAAGCAGGAATCGGAAATTAAACCGAAATTATTAAATGAATAATAATCGGTAAATTAGAATGATTCATATCAGAGGAATCGAGGTGATAATATTCTCATATTTCGAATATAATTTGGAGCGATAATGGGTTGCGACGGAAACGTGAGAATAATTTGATTTAAATGGTTATAGTTTTTCTGAATTAATGGTTAATAGCGCTAATACCAACAAATGGAATAGAATCATAGAAGAGTTTACCATTGAATTTAACTACACTATCTTTCTGCTTTGAAAGGGAGAGTAAATCAAGGTTTAGTGTTCACTCGGATACTTTTCTTGCTCACGAATTGCCTGCGTACACATAAATCCACTTCAGGATTATACATCAGCAACGTTCCCCTTCCCTACCTAACAACACTTCATATCACTTTCGATTACTGCAACATAATTTGATAATGTCATGTCAATCTGGAATGGAATCAATTCCCAAAATCAGTTTACCGTTTATTTCACAGTGAAATGGGGGTGGGTTTTGGAGAGCACGTTGTTTTGTAACGAGCCCTCGACAAGTGATACGTATTAAGGCACTTTCAGTAAGAACGAGTCTAATATCAGCTGAATGTATGCATTCTTCTTTTGTGTTTCATATGTTACACTTCGTTAGGTATTACTTTTGATCGGAACGGTAAACTGCTTTAAAATTGGATACCATTTTCCGGTGCTGAAAATGTAACTTTATGGAGGATTCTAACACCCACACTTTTTAAGTTTTCAGCTACGGAAAACAAAGAACTATATTCAAAAGTTTAAAGGACCACTTGAGCTAAAGTGATGAGTCAGCCGCCAGTGTCAACATTGAAGAAATATTTTCGGAACTTAAACTCAACATCCCAACCCTCCTGCCCCAAACGCCGTACACACATTGGTTTAATATATAATGCAGGCAATTAGGCATCCCAACATCGCACAATCTTTTTTATTTGGGGCACTGTATCCCTGGCACAGAAGACGTGAAAGCTTGATATAATGGATCAATTCCCGAAGAAGGGCGTCGCATCCTTCAGATTTTCACTTCTTTCTTTCCTATTGACGAAGCATTTTGTTGAGATGATGTATAGATTTCTGCTAAAATGTTCTGTGTCTCCTAAGCGGCTTTATCTTTTAAGTATGGGAAGAATCCTCGTTTGGAGAGTCTTGTGTACGCTCCAGTGAGTAACTATGGCTCGTATATTGTTTTTTGATGGGGCGTGAAAAGTTGTTGGTGCTACAAGTTCATTACACATCATCTGTTACAATCATGTCAGAGGTAATTTGAAGTAGAATCAATAAAAGAGTAATCCTTGACGCTTGGGAATAGAATTCGAAATAATACTTAGTCAAGGCTTAGTTTGACTAGTTAACCGGAAAATTTCACTTATTCCCGTACAGGAAATGTGAAGCACATTTTAATCCCTCAAGCTCTAGGAGGATGTGAAATATTTTCCCATTATGGATTCGATCCGATTCAAGTGGCTCTAAAAGACCGTCTAGTTTATTTGTTTATGACAAGCACCATTTTGGCATTGAGGACGTGGGTACCGGCAAATTTTGAATTTCTAGCCAAAACAGTTCTAGCATAAACGCTTGAATTGCTAAGCTATTCGTGCAGGTGCTTCATGGCGTTTAGCTGCATGCTTGCAAGTAGTATTTCGTCCCATGTACAACTCTCTACAAGTGGTTCCCTCTGCAATGCAGTGTGTACTTAGCACTTTAGCAATCTTTGTGAATGCTCTTTCTCAGCTACTACCACTTACGTGATGCTCTTTTGAACGATTTGATGTTCACATTTTCTTTGAAGTCCGACTTCGCTTGAACTGGTTGTTTGCTCCATTGACTTTCATTTTCATATGTTACGGTGATAGTTTTCGGGTTTCAAAGCTACAAACTCATCCCAAGTGATGAAATGCAGGACCTTTAAAAGTTTTCATATTTCTGCGCCTTTAGGCGTCTTTTATAGGACATGCTGTTTGAGAAGTTTATCAGATTAGGTCGACCAGACTGACTTACTAATACAAGTGGTGCTTTAAAAATGGTATGTAAAGAAAAGACAGATGGTCAGTTGACTATAAAGTAGAGAATATTGTTTTAAAGAGCAGAGAATAAGTGCTGAGAAACGATTTGACTGCATTTACAATTATGGGAAAGGAACTATATTAGGACAGCATATTTCAGAATATTACGAATGGAGAAATTATAAAATATGACTAATGAATGGATGCCCATGAATTGATAGGAGGAACGAAGAACGCAGTAAGATATTCTAGATTAGATTCGGTATAACTTATATTTTTGTTACTCATATTATATTTATTAAGTTTTCAGAAACAATAGCTGACCATAAAGGTAATAGTAACCGGGTGTCGCAAGGTTCGATGAATAACATGACGTATACTATATAATATATTGGATTGAGGAAAAAGAAATGTCGTATTCGTGATCGAAATTTGACGCTTTATTTAACATACTTAGAATTATCCAATTTAAGTCAAATATGCGCCGTTTTGTTCGCAAACTTGTTGCCATTTAGATGGCAACTTCACTTCCCCCCTAACCCCCCTTCCCTTCTCCTTCTAAAACTCACCTCTGCGAATCGTTACCGTATCGGGCCCATAAACTTTACAAATTTTTTCGGCCGTCTTCGTTGCATTTTTACCTCTTAAGTAGTAAAAACGTAAAATATAACGAAATTCTTGCTTGGCGGACTCCACTTTTGACGCGCTATAACTTGAGACTAAAACGTGCGATCACAACACTGTCAAAGAGACACTTGTAGCACAGATTATCGTCTTCAAATCGCCGTATAGTATGATCCGATACGATAAGTACAACACAAAATATGTTCAAGTGTCGCCATCTATTGACAAAATACGACATTTCTTTTCCCTCAACCCAATATTAAATACCAACTTCTTCAAAACGAGACAAGTAACTGCTCTTTATGATAGAAGAATAGGTAAGCTTAAAGTCATTGGCATATATAAGTAAGGAGGAAGGTATATAGCATCCGCTCCTTTTAATCCTACCATTCGCTACCGATCATTCAATCTACTTCCCTTAGAAAGTATAATCCAGATGTTCTCATCCCATTCCTTTCCCATACCATACCATTGTACAGATTCCGTTTACCGAAAATCTTAAATTTTATAAAAAAGTTGGCTGACGGTTTCGTTCAGGGCAGAGGTGCCAGTGAACCTTTTTTGCAAAACTTGGGTGTTTAACCCAAAAAAAAAGGACTTAGGACTCCCTGTATCCTCAACTTAAATCTTATACTTTATATCTTTTTTTCTTCTTTAAATTATTTGTAAAACGTGCTCCCTGAGTACTATCAGCTCAATACTTTTTAAGGTTTTGTGCAAAACAAAACATTAGTAGAATTGATTGAATGTTTGTCTGTTCGTCCGACTGTCTGTCTATCACACTCGATTTCTTTAGAAATGGCTGAAGTCATTGCCACGCAACGTGTGGTCTGTGAATCATACACTGGGTTTAAGGGGGGCTCCTTATAAATGCAAAAGGGGCGTGTAAATTTTTTTTTCACAGAATATGGTCACGTCACGTACTTTTCGAAACTGTCTTTGTTTCTGATACTGGGTGAAATATAGTGGAGTGAGGGCTGAAACTGACTGCTCCTAAAAGTGTAACAAGTCTGATTCTCAGAACATATCCAACCGAAAAAATCTGAAAAAAATCCAGATGGCGTATTTGCACGAAGTCTAGGCCTTAAAATATATATCATTCCGATTGCTAAAACAAAGTTAATAACAGTATAATACCATATTTTAGAAGTCCCCTTTGGGTTCATCGCAGAAGTATACAATTTGGTACCATTTTAAGTAACAGTATAGTACACAATTTTGGAGAGTTTCAAAAAAATACAACTATTAGTAACAAAAGAAGGTCAAACTTGTGTATTTCCCGTGAATTTGTCGCACTCTAAGACATTTATGACGTCATCATCATATAATAATGATATAAACGGTGGGCTTGGAAATTTCTCACTTAAGATGAACACAAAACTTTCATGCGCGAAGTGCTTCCGGTATTTGTTCAGTCAAAAAACTATTTTAGTGTCAGCGGACAACTGTAAATAATCGGAAACAACAGCCTTTGCAGCTGACCAGTTATAAGAAACTTGCTGACTGTACAGCAACATTAACAGTTTAAGAGGTTTGTATTGAAACGACGAAGATAAAGAGTTTATGTTGTAGAAATGATGGAATTTAATTTTTACCTTTCAGTTGATAGCCTATATACCTACATTCAGTGAAAAGTTTACCCTTCTTCTGCATATATGGGGTTAAAGAATTCATTCTGTCAAATTTCACGTCAATAAGTGTAACCTTTTCTGAGAGAAGTACATGTGACAGACAGACAAGCAGGCAATGAACCGATTTTAATAAAATTATGTTGTACATAACACATAAACGATTGCCGAACATGGGGAACCGGAAGCTGGACGTTTCAGGTATTCTAGATTTTCCAGTGAAAGACATTGAGACGCAAATTTGAAATATTTTTATGTTTGCGCATTTATAAAAAATGTTTACCAGCGATGAAAAAGCGCATGAAATTCTTGCTCATTGCTTAAACGCACATACGTCCTAATATGTTACACTTTTCACTTTGATTTGATGCCATATGATCTGCTGGCTTCATATGAAAATCGCAATTTTGACCTGATATAGCTTTGTTACTAATAGCACGATTTCAATCAAACTAGCATTAAACTTCAAATTATTAGACATACTTAGGCTGGTTTCTTATAGATTTCTAAAATATAGTAATATCCCATTATTTTATTTGACCAGATATAGGGATGCGATGCGTTCTGAGGCCTAGGTTTTATATAGATGTACTGTTATGATTTTTTTCCATATTTGTCGATTTTATAGGCTCTGAAATTTTGATTTCTACCATCTCCATTTTTGGACCAATGTTAAAAGTTGTTCGTAAAGTACTGATCGAGTCCTTTCATTTGATACCTCACGTGATCATTTTCTGAAAACAAAAAAAAAAACATTTTCCAACCCCCCTTTTGCATGTATAGGAGGACTTTCTTAAACTTAACGCAAAGTCGTGCCACTCGTTGCATCCAACATCTCACAGATCAAATTTTCTGTCATTATTAGCGGCTCACAGTGCATCAAATTTAAGTAGTCTGAGGCTTTTGAATATGGCTCCAGTAGCAGTATTCTTGAAATTATTCCCGCGAAACCCAGCCAAAGAGCAAAACATTCTCAATTACGCTCTCTTTCAGAAAAGTCGAATTAGGCAAAAAAAATCAACTAAAGTGTTTCTTTTTGACCAGTGTTTATTTTGATATGCCGATATTTTGGGAACAACTTGTTCCGTTCTTCAGTCTTTTAAGTCGAAATATCAGCATATGCGTACCAAAATGAATGCTAGTCAAAAAGAAAAATCGTGTAATAACAAACACCTCCGGAACACACTCAGTTAGGCCAAATCTCTTAATATCTAGAAGTGGATCAGAACTGACAATGAAAGAGTAGGAGAGTCTACATGTCATAGTTTGCAAACTGCTCTGGAGCTTGACACTGACAAAATATCAATCAACCTTGGCGGAAAACTATTGTTTAGATTTAGTCAAATAGAAGGGTATCCTAATAAAATACTTATTATGAAGGTTTCCATGTATCCCATCAAAGGAATATTCGCGGACTTTGAGCCATTGGCAAAAAAAGTTAGGATGAAGGTCATTATCATAATAATTATTCAAGTTCAATGACCTCTTCTTTTCTGTACTTTAGGCTATTTTCCGTCCGGTGGTGGGGTCGACTGATCTGCAATCCTATAAGGATCGTGGACTCTTATTCCAGATGCTCTTATTCCTATGCCTCTACTCCAACCCACGGACTATAAAGTCAAAACCAGCGATTAAATACCTTGGCTTAATGCTCGACTCAAAGATGAACTTCTTCGAGCAAATCAAAGCAGCAGGAGCGATCCCCGTTGCCGTTGAAGAACGTCAACGCACCCTTACCGAGTGGCAACTTTCTTGGCAAAATGAGCCAAGGGGCAGGTGCACTGCGCGGCTCATCGACAAATTAGACCCGTGGTTGAACAGAATGCACGGTGAGATTGATTACTTCCTTACCCAACTTCTAAGTGGGAATGGAGGTTTTCAGTCTTACTTGTACAGGATTGGGAAGGCACGGTGTCCTGATTGTGTGTTCTGCAATGAAGTGGCGGACGACGCTGGACACACCATTTTCTCTTGCGAGAGGTGGGACGGCCTTCGCAGATTTATGCAGACACTTGGGAGCTCTCTCCTGACAACGTTGTCAGAGAGATGCTGAAGAGCGCTGGCAGCTGGAATCGTATTGCGCATTATGTTCAGGCTCTTCTTATTGCGAAGAAGATCGAACTCGATCGGTGGAGGGATCGGACGGTAAGGGGTTCCCTGAATTAACAACAACTCCCTTCCTCCCCTCCCCTCACGCTGGTAAAAGGAATTCCCTGACTTGAAGGATTGCAAAGCCGGGCGAGCCCGAGGGCTAACCCGAAGTAATGCGTCAAATGGTTCCAGGTTAGTTCTGTAATGACAGGAAGGTGTTTAGTTGGTAGTCCGCGCTGTTGCGGGGGTCCAACACTCTGTGCGTAAACGCATTCACCTACCCTACTCCCAAAAAAAAACCACTCCAACCTAACATCTTCGCCTCCATTATCCCGAGGCACAAGTGATTGTGCTCGGAGTAGGTTCCTTAGTCAGCCAAAAAATGAAACCTGCTGTTATCGGCTTTGAAAACATAAGCGAACGGCTATGCACTCTGCGCTTCGGAGTCGGAGGAGGATACCTTCTACGAGGCAGTAGAACGAACCTTCGAAGCCTGTCCCAGATTTGATATCAAAATCATACTTGGGGATTTTAACAGCCAAGTAGGGAAGCAGCCCGTATTCAGGCGATACCTTGGCTCCCATAGCTTACACGAAAAAACAAATGATAACAGACTGCGGATTATTCAATTAACAGGGTCACACGAAATGGTTGTTGGAAGTACCTGATTTGCGCGGAAAGCGGTCCACAAGCATACGTGAGCCTCTCCAGACGGGGCCACTTTCAACCAAATCGACCACGTGTTGATCGAACGCCGTCACCTCTCAGCCTTGATGAATGTCAGAACATATAGGGGGGGGGGGGCAATATAGACTCGGATCACTATCTCGTTGGCATGGTGCTCCGAGCTTGAATAACAATACCATCTAGAATCCCATCTGACAATCAGGTGAGAGTGAACACTGAAGCCATCCACAACACAACCCTCCGCAACACCTATAAGAGGCAAATGGATGCCGTAATAACTGCAGGCAACAGAGGATCTGGAGATGAAGCATTAACAAATGGTCTTCACAATCACCTGAAGAACGTTATCATGGATACGGCCACAAACATACATGGCCCCAACCTCAAAAGGAGTCGGAACGGCTGGTTTGACGATGAATGTAAGCTAGCAACGGAACGGAAGAATGCCACATACCGAGTAATGTTGCATTTTCAAAGAACGCGGGTACGCGCAGAGACATATCACGAACTCCGTCGAGCGGAGAAGCGACTTCACAGACGGAAAAAGGAAGTTTGTGAGAACTGGAAAAGTACACGGAGCAACCACACCAAGCGCGCAAGTTTTACCAACAAGTCAGCAGGATGAAGCCTTATACACCTCGATGCTTATCCTGCCAGGACAAAGAGGGAAATCTGATTTCCGACAGAATGGGCATATTGGAGCGATGGGTTGAGTACTTTGATGAGCTATTGAACAACCAGAACATCGGCGAGTTGGAGGTCCCGCCAACTGAAGACGACGGACAAATACTGCCACCACCAATTTTAGGAGAAACAGTCCGTGCAATTCATCGGCTAAAAAATCATAAGTCGCCAGGAGCCGATGGAATTACAGCCGAATTGTTTAAATATGGAGGCGACCAATTACACCAAGTGGTTCATCAACTTGTGCTCAAGGTATGCGACAGCGAATCAATGCCTGACGATTGGCAACAAGGCATTATCTGTCTCATACAGTGCAGCAATTATAGAGGTATCACGTTGCTGAGTACCATCTATAAGATATTCTCCACTATCTTGCTAGGCCGGATAGCCCCATATGCCCAGAACATTATAATAATAATAATCGTTGGCGCAACAATCCATATTGGATCAGGGCCTTGAAGTGTGTTAGAGCACTTCATTCAAGACCGTAACGGTACACTAGGAGGCAATGTGGTCAGCATTGCGCTCGCCCGAGATTATTACCCTGATTTGACTCAGGTACTCATTCACAGCTGAGTCGACTGGTATCCGACGTCAAATCACGATACAAATTCCACTGCCACCAGTGAGATTTGAACCGCGACCTTCCGTATGACAGCCTAGTGCTCTAACCACTGAGCTATCCGGACATTATTGGCCCATATCAAAGAGGTTTCACTCCAGGTAAATCAGCAACAGATCAGATTTTCTCTCTGCGGCAAGCGATGGAAAAACTGTTGGAATATGGACAACAGTTGCACCATCTGTTCATCGACTTTAAAGCCGCCTATGATAGCATAGCCAGGGTAAAACTGTACACGGCCAGGAGAGAATTCGGTATCCCGACGAAATTAATAAGACTGACTAGGCTGACCCTAACCAATGTGTGAGGCCAGATAAAAGCAGCAGGATCACTCTCAACACCATTCGACATCAACAACGGTCTACGACAAGGGGATGCCCTATCATGCGTCCTCTTTAACCTGGCCCTCGAGAAAGTGATCCGTGATGCTGAGGTAGACGCAAGAGATACGATCCTCTTCAAATCCACCCAACTACTGGCCTATGCTGACGATATCGACATCATGGGAAGAACCACCCGATACGTACAATCTGCCTTCATCCAGATCGAGCAGGCGGCGCGAGATCTTGGGCTGCACATCAATGAAGACAAGACAAAATATATGGTGGCAACGTCAGCACCGAAAACGAATCAACCAACAACATCAAACCGCACTGGCCAAACACGAAGAAGAATAAGGATAGGAGAATACAACTTTGAGACCGTTCATAATTTCTCCTATCTAGGGTCGAAAATCACAACCGATAACAGCTACGATGATGAAATCCGCGCACGGTTGTTGTCAGCCAACAGAGCCTATTTCAGCTTACAAAGACTGTTCCGCTCGAAACGTCTCACCATAGGCTCAAAGCTCTTACTGTACAAGACTATGATCTTGCCAGTCCTCATGTATTCCTCGGAAACTTGGATTCTTAGCAAGAAAAATTGCGAACTCTTGGCCGCGTTCGAGAGAAGAATCCTTCGAAGAATTTTTGGCCCCCTACATGAGGATGGACGATTCCGTAGCCTACGCAATGACGAAATCTATGAGCGATACCATGACCGTCCGGTTGTGGGTAAAATTCGGCTGAACAGGTTACGGTGGGCGGGTCACTTAATCGGTATGGATGAGGATGATCCAGCCGGGAAAGTTTATAAGGGCAATATATATGGTAAAAAAGAAGACGAGGCAGACCCTGCCTAAGATGGAGCGATGGCGTAGGTCAGGACGCCAGACAGCTTTTAGGGATATCGAATTGTTCGTTTTGAGAATTCAGAGAGAATTTCAGCTCTGGCCAGCTCTGGTCAATAAGGCGGATTTGCGCTCAATATAATTCGTAGGCATGTCGTGTTTTACGAATTATATAAAGGAGCATTCAACATCTGCGAGCCGCTACGATCACGCTGCTCCCAGGGCAGAGGTGAGGCAGCGTCTGACGATTTGCCTCTGCCCTGGTAAGAAACCGTAAAGCCGTCGTTGCTTGATATCGAATTGGTTGACCTCGGTGCAAAACCGAGATGTCTGGAATTCCTTATTAAGCCAGGCCTAGACCGGAACCGGTTGTTGCGCCGTTGATGATGATGACAATTGATTATTTCTGGTAGTCGCGGAGGGTGAACGCCAGTGTTCTCAATTTTGGATTTGGAGACATTAGTTGATGCGTATCATCTAAGTTGTACTAATACTTAGAGCGATGTCATTGCGAAGTTCGGGATACTAAAATCTGTTTGGTCTCGGCTATTCAAACAACTGTTTAATTCGGTCGGGACATATTATTTGGTTTTCTCGATGATAAAAGCAAATAAAATGGACAAAAAAAGCTACGCTTACCTTAATACCACATGTGCTAATGCGAAACGGGGACTCTGACACATTGTGTTCGAATTTCATAACTATGACGCATATTGTGGCCAATGAAGTAAAGTGCAGACAACAAAATTACAACCTCGACACTACTTAAAGCACAACCAAGTGACGAGAAGGGTGGTAAAAAGATGTCCCAAAATATCCACCATTGTGATCATCAATGGTGAAAAAACTGGTATGTAGTCTACCCCTGCCTTAGTAACGAACTACTGACATCCCGGTTTACCGTCGAGGTCCTCCAATTCAATATCCCTAAAAGCTGTTTGGCGTCCTGCTCTTCGCTAGTGCTCCATCTGAGGCAGTGTGTACCACATCTCCCGTTTCTACCATAGAGATTGCTTATAGGCTTCCGGGATCATCCACACCTGTACGGATTGAGTGACCCGCCCATCGCAACTTATTGAGCTGAATTTTATCCACAACCAGACCGTCATAGTATTATCATAAATTCCGCCATCATAAATTCCAGGATATTGGCCATGAAAAAACGAAAATCCGGTAGATGTCCAAGTGAAAATCGTAGTATCTGCTGAGGGGACCTAGTCAATGCAGATCACAAGTAACTGTTGAAGCCGGAGGACGTCATCCTTAGGCCGGAGAGAACAATGAATCGACGTTGACCGTCACGAGTAGATGGTAATAAGGGGCCAGATATTTATATTCTTGCTTATAAGTTATCCCTTCATTTCCCAGAAACTTATCTGTTATTCCTAAAATTAGCAAAGATATCATAAAATAAATGCTTTCAGACTTCCGTCTAAGATGCTATTTTTATTTTATGGAGAAACCCAAAGAGCATTCTTCCGTAGTAGCTTTCAGATGGAATAGTGGGACCTTTTACTGACGGAATTCAAAATCGGGCACTTTATTTGTTCAGTTCTTTTCAATGAAATAAAAACCGGTGTATTTGTTTAACTTTTCCTATTCATATAATTTTCTCTGCTGGAATATATAATATACGAACAAACACAGTTTACTGGTTCAAAGATATTTATTTTTTCTGGAAAATTTTCCTGGAAGCCGAGATTGATGTGTGATCTGCACAAGACTGTCCGGATTGGAAACCCTGCGGTTACTACCAATTCCTATCTATATCAATAAATCCCTTGCTCGCATTGTAAAGCTTGTAGACTTTTTTTATTACAAATCCTTCATTCTTCCAAAAACCATCTAAACCTCATACGATGTTGACATTTTCATATATGATGTTCATGAATCTAAATTTCAGTGTAAAATCTGCCTTAAAGCTACTGACTATTTTCTATATTCTAGCTGCAAGCGCAGGATATTCTATGCACTCTAAGGAAAATAAGCATCCCACATCATCCGTAATCCTCGAAGTTTATCTCGAATTGATATTTCTTGTATCCAATATTCTTTCGAATTAGGCGAGGAAGTGCTACACGGTCTCGGCAAGAGATAGAAAATAGGATGCGAAACACAAAGCGTGCTTAACCTTTCTGTTTCTGAACAGTGAAATTTTATTTGCGTCATACATATGTCTACAGTTCGCGTGTTGCTAATACAATCCTATTTTCTATTCTCAAGGATATTTTCATATGAATTTCCGTTATTCGTTGCTTCATTGATACATTCATAGGAAAATTTAAGAATATCTTCAGTTCAATCGCTTTAAAAATATCAAATCAGGCACAGGATATTCGATGACAGCATTAAATTAACTTTTTTATGTATACAGAAATTTCCTTATGATAAAATTGACAATTATCTGGATATTTGGATATTTTATGATCATATTCTCGAAGACGAAGAGCCAATCCGGAGAAGTGAATTTATATGAAACCAAGCGAACAAAAAGAGTAAACTTCGGTTAAGAAAATAATCTCATTACGCAGCTATAAATTGATGATAGCCCATTTTATGGAATGCCAATAACGTCTTTATAGTGAAGTGTTCAAACGCCTCGAGCCTGGTGTATTGTTTGCAACTTCCTTTCCCTTAAAAGTTCAGAAAAGTGCGTGGGCGGCGAAAACATCCTTTTAAATGTTGGAGGGTGAAGCTGTGTGCTCGGTGTGTGAATTTAAAATGCCTGGCGGCAACATCTTTCAAATTGAGAGACTTTTAAGGGTGAATATCGAGCTGAATCGGTTAAATATTATTTGATACTTGAAACTGATGGCCCCATTGTGAAGAACATTTTGAATGAAAGGCTACGTGTATCCAACCTTGACCTATATTTTTTTAAGTGGGCCGTACTTTGTTCCCACCAGAATGCATATATGCAGTTTGTATCTGAGTGTTTGAGTTAGCTGTTTTCCTCGTCTTCCTCTCTAGTAAGTTCCTTATGATTACTTCTTCTCGATTTTGTCACGGTGACTACCAATCTTCCGATTTCGTATTGTACATTAATTTACGAGTTTTCTTAGTTTTTCTGTTGCTCAGTATCTGAACGCTAGAAAAAGCTGACAATTTGTGTTCATTTCCCAGGTTTTCCTATCTATTGACTACTCCCGGTACGTCGTACGGTTTTCTATTATTGGCCTGCTACCCCTTTAAATACAATCCTGGAAGCAAAATTGAAAGCAATTTTCGTTCATGACAAATTATGAAATGTGGTGAATGAGACCCCACCCACGCCGGTGAATGTGGAGCGGATCTCACCCTGAGTGCCAAGGACAATAAATGCGCATGAAGCGTGGTAAACGATAATGAAAGAATACGGGTGGTCTACTAAAGTATTTTATATCTGAGGAGGAAACAGGTGGCTCAATGACATGGACGTTATCATGACGGTAGTTAAACTGTTCCGCAGAATGTAGTTATTTTATTGGTGGACCTTCCTGAATCAAACTGGGGATGAGTTACAGCGAGTCGAGAAGGGCCTCATAAGCTAGTACGTAACAGGGAATATCATGGACAAGGAAAACAGAATCTCAAGGCTTCAGCAGCGATGCCAGTTTGGCTTCAGTACGGAGAACCTTCAAGAAAGGAATCAAAGTGATTTCCAAAGGTAACGGATGCCAGGTTCTCCAAAAACAAGAAGCTGTCACTAAGGCAGACAACGGCGGCAATCTATACAGGCTAAAACTAAAGGGCACCAATGAGAGCAGGCAACAGGACTAAACCTTATCTACCTACATTGTTTCCCATAACAATGACTCAACTTGTGAAAGCTGCATTGAAGAAACAATAAGCCAACTGAAATTTCTAGAAGTGAAGAAAAGAAAAAAAAATAGTCTGGGATGCTGGTCTATTCAGACCGCTGCAAACAAAAAGCTACAATGAAGAGAAGAAAAACAGGAAATTGTCCAAGCGATATATCACATATGAGATGCCACAAGATAAGGTACCAGAAGGCGGAAAATCAGAAGGGGAAGCCATAGATCTTCGAGTAGAAGATGGGAAGATCCGAAAGCTGCTCCCAGTGCAGAGGGAAGTGTTCCAGTGGCACAACAAAAAAATACCACCTCTGAGGCTACGGTACAAAATAAGAGCCGGGATGGTATCGAGGGAGCAAAACCTGTGGAGATGTAATAGATTGCATGATTTGTTGCACCAGGCCAAAAAGACAAGTTTCTGATCAGTCAGCAAGGATCTGGAAGTTGAATGCAGCAGCTATTTTCGGAGAACTGTGGTTTAGCAGAAAAGGATGGCATAATCAGCAATATTCTACTCTACATCGACAATTTCGTGGGAGAATTTAACCACTACTTGCGGACCTAGATCGAATGAGAAGATGACGGTTCATTTTTAGTATGGTGAAATTATTGAAAGAGAACCGTTGGCTTGACTTAAAACCAGTTTCAACACTAATGTAGACTGAATTTCTCGCAGTTCACAGAAAAGACGTCATGGAGCTGCAAAACAACAATTTGTCCAGAAAAGTGATGGAATTAGTTTTACAGATAGCTATAGTCTGAAGACCAAACATTGTATTTATCGTAGCTCCAACATTCGCTTTTGGGTTACCAGATGGAGACGACGGTCTCGGTCTCCTAGCATAGCTCCTTTTTTCCAGTTATGCTCCACGCACCCTCGTCTTCATCCTCCATGCTTTGAGTTACAGGTCTTTTCCCTCTAAAGCAGATGCTCCTATGGCTCAGCACAGTTTTCCTTCTCTTGTCTTATAGAAAACACAAGTGCTTGCCACTTTGTGTCAATAATAGTCAACAATCACTTTAGCACTAAAGTCAAAAACGGGGAAGCTGGCTACCGAAAGGCATGGTCCATGAAGGTTTGTAGAGATGTGGCTAAATCAGATATCTGTGCATTTCTGGTGGAACAGTGAACTACTACCTAACCTTTGTGCTGGTGGCCATCGAGCCGAGTAATTATCCATGCGATTAGGGCTTGTTAAGAAGGAAGGGGGAAGGGGATTAAGAGGAAAGAACAAGCCAATAAAAGACTTAAAGGAAGTGAGAAATGCTTTAGAAAAGATTTTGCTCAGGGAGTACTAGGAATCACGTGCAATGAATTTATCAATTTCAACGGGTTATCACCTCAGGGATTATAACTGGCATAAGAGGTTTAGCCGAAAATACATGGATGGATATGGACAATTTCAGCTCGGAACGAAAACCTAATAAGACGTCAAAACTGAATGCGAAAACAATGTATTGCAGAGAAAATCGTAACAGGATTATGGGAGCGGTTGAGACTTGTATGGGTATCTAAAGCTGGGAAGCCTTACGCGAGCAAATTTCTTATTATGCCATTCATATTTTCACTATGAGGAAAGTACTGATGTAGAAAATGATTGTTCTGGATAGTTGAAGCTCTTCATGGTCTTGTGTTCATCTAACAGCTACCAACGATCCAATCAAGAGACTTAGCAATAATCTTGGAGGCACATTAATACATAGATAAGTAAGTGCATATGCACTTAGCATGTCTTATAATTCACTTCTTGTGATAGTAGTACTCTACCTAAAAAGTCCTAGCGCTCAGCAACTGCATACGCTAGAGCCAATTTTCAACTTCTTTAATTTTGCTAATAATATTAGGACTTTGATCAAAGTTTCCAGTATCGTGCTGGTTAATATTACCGGTATTGTTTGTAATTCCGAGATGAACTTCGACTGAGTGGTTTCTGAAAACTACTTGGTACTTTTTAACCTCCCTCTCCGATCCTCCCTCTCTCCCCCCTTCTCACAAATTAGCCATCGTGGAAATACTTAGATAAAACTTTCAAATTCATGCTGAGCTTTAAGCCACACTTAAAATTAACTGGGCAGAAAGCAGAGACAATCAGCTCGACGTTAGCAAGGTTGATTCCAAATATAGCCGGCCAAAACAGACGGTTTCAGTCTGCATATTGGCTAAGTGCTCTCCGAAAATATTGCGCTTACCGGACAACATCTTATGAGGCAACATGCGTAATTGCGGAGATGATCCCAGTGGATATTTTAGCTGATGAGACAAACTACTTGTACGAGAATCAGGAACCGAGCCTAAGCAAGGAAAGTGGGCGAATCGGGTCCTTAGCTACATGGGACGCTTATTCCAAACATAAGTATGTGGACTACGCTTTATCTGCCCAAGATTTGAAAGCTGAAGGCGAAAACTTGAAACTGAGCTAAATACCCGTTTAGTGATGGAAAATCTGGTAAGGTGCGTAGTGCAGTCAAATTCAGCATAGATCGCGGCAGTTGAAAACAATCCACCAGCGACAAAAAAAGCAAAAGTGGAGCGGAAGCATAGAAGAGAATCTACCGCAATTAACACGATGCACGGAGATAGCAACTCATGTAGAGAAGAAGTCTCTGCTGTAAAGAATTGGCTAAAAGATGCATGTTTTTCACTCAGCATAGGCACAACAGAGGCGGTGCTTATTACGAGGCTTCCTAAGCAAACGACTGCTCGTACCACAATGGTGCTCTGATTCGCTACATTGACTTCGAGAAAGCCTGATAGTGTGAACAGGGAGTGTAACTGGAGTGCTCTACGTAGGAGGCGTCATTCTGGAGAAAATACTAGCTTTTTTCACAGCAACATATGATGGTGCAAAATGTTATGTGGTTCACCGAGGTAAAATCTCGGAGGATATTGAGGTCCAAAGCGGAGTTTGCCAGGATTACATCCTGCCCCCGATAATGTTACTTTTTGTTGTGGGTGACGTTCTTCATGCTGCCTTGTCCGGAGGACATGGAGGAATTCAATGGACGATGACATCTTTCCTCAAACAATTCGACTACGCTGATGTCATCTGCTTGCCCTCTCACCGGGTCGTGGACCTTGGCTAAGTAGAGGAGGAACTTAGTCGACGCACAGGCTTGACACTTATGTGCGATATGATCGGAAGACGGAAGTGGCAGTGAATAGGTCACACATTAAGGAGGGGCGACAATTGCCTATGCCATGCAGGGAGTCTACTCTCCTAAGGTGCTCGACGATTGGGTCGCCCCAAGGACATTTGGTGCAGAACTGGAGAGGAAGAGTGCATCTCGGAAAGTCGCGGGGGGAGCTCAAGGGCATTTGAGGGAACCGCGAGCGGTAGTGCGTAGGTGTAATTGACGCACTATATCCCAAAATGGGGTGAGGGAAACCATATATAAATATATATATATATATATATATCAGAATGGAGAGCGACATTAAGGTCAAATGCTTTTGAGTGATGATAGATGCTAGGTTAAATTTCAAACAGTATTTGCAACAAAGCCAGGATGGCCTTGGCAAGAATGATGGAAAATGTTGGTAGCCGGCGATTCCCCTGTAGGTCGCTTATAGCAAGAGTCAAAGGATGAGACAGTCTTAAGAGTGCTTCGTTGTGGCTTTAGAACTGTCTTAGATGAAGCGGCTTACGCAGCAGCCAGGCTGATCCAGATGAACATTTTGGCTGATGAGATGACGTGCACTATGATGGGCCAGGTTATTCCTCTGATCTGCACGTAAAACATCCTGAGAGGGAGGAATCTTTGGGTAAGTACTAACAACGGTGAGAATCGGCGGAAAAGGTCGATGTACCCATATAATGATTCCCAGCATCAATATGTGAACATAGACAAGGCATGGTGAGAGAAACCTTGATCTTACGGGGCACCGCGGATACCGTAAATATCTGCATAGGTGTTAAATAGACAACTCTTCTAAGTGCCATTTTCTTCGAAAACAACAAGTTAGAAACCGGAAGTTTAGCTCTCAGTTATTAAAAGTTTCGTGTAACCTAGGAATATACGGTTTCATTTGTACTTACAATTCTCTAGAGTTTAGTAAGTTTATGTGAAAACCGCAACTGTGACCTGCTATAACTTGGTTTATAATGGCGGTTTAGATCAAACTTGATAAATCTCAGAATGGAGAGTATTTTAAACTCGAAATGTCATTTTGCAGATTTTCCAATTGAGTCGTTTTATTTAATTTTGATATTTCTAACGCCTGATTCTATCACTTTACAATTGATATCTAAAGTAAGAGCTGCTTCAGAGAATATTAATTGGGACCTCTCATTTGTTTCAACGAGTGCTAGTATTTGATGGAAAAAAGGTTTACACTCCCCCTTTTTGCTTGCATTGGGGCCCCTCTTACTGGTAAATTATAATATAATAGAATGGTAGCATTGCCCTATACATACGTAGGAGTGTGGGGTTTAAATATTTCCTCCAAAACTCGTATCAATAGGCGCAACCTTTTAGGGGTTGAAACGCGTGTGGCATACAGACAGAAAGATAATGAACTGATTTGAATAAGGTTTTGTATTACATAATTTTGAGTAGTTTTCCCGATCTCTAGCCAGTTGAAGAAATTATACACTGATTTTTGATACGAGTTATTCTAGGAATGATATAATATCACATGCTGAACCCCACGCTTTTAAAACATAGCTACTGTAAAAATCCACTGAGAAACACCCCTTAACCAGTGAAGAAAAAATCAATAAAAAATAATTTCAGAAAAAGGATGTAACACACATTTCCATATTTCCGAATTATAGCTGCGACATATCATCGGCTTCCCTGACACATTACCCAATACCTTTGCGTTTGCTGGCTGAAAAAACAACGACTACGGCAGCATTAAGTAGGCTTTGTATTCAGAGTACTCAAGGCTACCGGGAAAATAGAATACATTTAGGTGCGAGTCCTGGCAGGAAAAATAGCAATGCGTATGTAGCCAGCTTATTTTGAGTATGTCGATGGAAAATCGAGTCTTATGCAAACGCAAACAACAACGTTCAGCACTTTGTATCTCTGTATCTTGTAGCTGACACTAGCTATCAGAGAGGTGCAGATATGCCGGAGCCTACATAAGGTAAACAAAAAATTCCAGGCTACATTGAAAAGTGAGAACAACGTGCTAACAAGCGAATTTCAGCGCAGTCCCTCTGAATCCCTTTTCACCGCGTTAACATTTCTTTGTGGAGCCGGTTTCCAATAAATTTCTCAAAAAGAAAAAAGTTTGGAAGGGCAACTAGGATTAATTTGGAAGGCGATGGGCGATTACATGTTTAGATAATCACAGGATAGGGTAGGATAGGGAATAAGTCGAATTGAATAACACATAAATATACTTGAGGGGGGTTAGCACTGTCTATGAATTCTTGATGGAACATTCATTGTAGCGAATCAGTGAAACAATTTCGATTAGTATTTCATGCAGGATTCGCTGTTAATGATGTTTCATGGGCAACTGCGGGGAAATATCTAGCTAAATTGATTCCGATAACTATGTATAATACCTTTCGTTGTCGACATATTTGGGGCAGGGCCATTGCTAAACTGTTCATTCAATAGATTATATTGTTCAGCACAGCAGTTAGTTTAAACGTGAATATACTCGTATACGAGGACATACGCAAATTTGCGTCCAAATCTTATTAGTTATGCGTATTTAAATTGTAGATGAAATCGCTTCCATTGATGTCTGCTTTATTGTATTCTATTGCATTTTAGATGAATAAAGTGTGTTGAACTAACATACAAAGTCAATTGAATTTCGGGCAAAGTAATAACACGGAAAACTCAACCATAATTTATCCCCGTCAGAATTGTTAATAATCCAAAGAATGATGGATAGGAGTAATGCGACATCTGCTCGCCTCAACTGATCCGAATTGAGAACCTGAAAGTGTTGGCGAACAGAAGCCTCCACTTACCAGAAAATCGATTGGGTTCGCTCTACAGTCCCACTTACTTTAACGTCTAGAGTTAGTATATTGAGTGCAAAAGCAATAGCCGCTTTCAGATAAAGCAGTTCTCAGAGCACTTGACCTGCACATCTAGGACTCCCTCTATTCTCTTCACGCGTCGTTAATCAATTCCAATTTCAAACGAGTGGAATAATAATTAACATACCGCCATTACCGAGGCTGGCTCATGCAAAGTGCCTGAAACTGTACGATATTTAATTATTCTAATTATCCACTTGAAGCTGAGTTCTTCCACATATTTAGCAGCGCAAAACCACTTTTTAGCTTCGCCACTTGACTAGTACGATACCCATCGAGTCCGGGTAGGAAAAAAGGTTTTTTGAGAGACTACTGGGAGCCATTTGAAAGAGCAATTTAGGAGTGAACCTTTTAGCCGAAAGAAATGCTCTCTGGTGGCAGCAAAAAATCTGGCATCTAGTGAAAGCAAAATTTGCCTCAAATACATGCAAAATCAAGTGTATGCGAACATATAATTATGCATAAGGATGTATTCGACCAGCGTTCGCTATAATCTCAGTCAGATATGAGCGAATGGAGAATTTGAAAAATTGCTGGTGTGCGTTAAGTCAAATTTGAAAATATTATAAATTATCATCTTAATAAGGTTTTTAGACAATATTTATTTAAGATAGAATGCAGTTATATTAAAGAAACATGAAATCGAGTGAAGAAAGCGATCCACCAAGCGTCCTATGCAATACTCACCATCACCACGCTCGGCTACCGATTCATCAACCCTGATACTTGGCTCCAGAGCGATCATGAAAGTCCATGAGAAAAAAAGCATTTTGTACAAGTTTCTCGTTGATGAAACTGTAACTTTCGCATCATGATCACTGGCGCAAGACCCGGTGTCCGTTGGTTGACGGTTTCGCTTGCCGGAGCAGAGGCAAACTCATCAGATCCTGCTTCATCTCTGCTCTCTGTCACCAAAACCGACTACGGATATTGTTGACTAGATTTAATTCATACCCATATAGGGTTTTCAGCCAGTAAAAGCTTTTTTACTACGTGAAAGGAGTTGCTCCTCAAAGTTAGTTTGGTCTGCTTTTAAATAGATGAACCAGAAGACCACTCTACCTTCGAATAAAAAACAATGTCCTCTTTTGCGTTGAGGTCCATCAATTTGATATCCCTAGCAAATACCTGGCATTCTGTCCAACGCTGTCGCTCTATATAAGGCAGGATCCACCTATATTTTTTCGCCATAGATATTACCCTTATTTTCGAGATGCCACTAGTGCACCCAGGATATAGAGCACTTCTGCTGTGTTAATGACAGGCAAGACAACACAACTATTTTAATTATTCAAATTAATGTCTGGGCTACGATCCCAAAACAAGAAGATCTGGACCGAGTTCTTGTCAAGCGGGTAACCAAGTTTCGAACTAATGTTGAAAATAGGGGAAACACGACGACGGAAATTCTAATTAAAAATGCACATTCTCAGTATTAAGTTTGAAGGTTCATTCGAGCGTTAACACTTCAAACACTTCACATATCTGAGAGGAAGCAGGAACACGTATTATCAGTAGCCGAAAAATACCGCTCTATATCCATCCTTTCCTTATTTTCCAAAATTATTAATAGTAACGTAAATGCCCGGCTTTCATTTTATTTCTGTTACCCCATTTTGAAGGAACCGTATGGGTTTTAACGCAGTCACTCGACTTTCCCCAATTGGTTAGAATTCATAACCTTTTTAAGGCTCTGAATGCATGAAAAGTTGTTCATACCATTTATGTTGACTGCCCCAAAGCTTTCGACCTATTGATCTTTGCTTCTCATGAAATTTCGATCGCATGGATATCGAGCAACTATTCTCTCCTGGTTGAGGTGTTACTAAAGCGTTCCATACACGATCAGGAAGGCCTGTCAGTTACGCCTAAACGGTCCGCAGTTGACTGCTGGCCGATGTTCGAATGAAGCGCAAAGGGGATCAGGCAAACATGCACGTGTGTGGGTTAATGCGTACGGCCGACATTCGCCGCACAGGACGTCTAGGCAGTAACCGGAAATTGTAAGCAATACTCAAACAGCAAAGTATCTCAAATTTGCGTCTCAACGTCTTTACAGCCATAGTTGAACTGTACGTGTTGTCCGGCTTGTGGATACGTGTATGGGGTTTTCAGACCAACAGGCTGCCGGATGGACCGGCTGTTCAGGCCTGCCGGGTTCTGTATGCCCGGCTTTATAGAGAAAATTGGGCTTCCTTTAAGGATTGCACCTTCTCCCAATTTTCTCTCTAGTCGGGGATACCTCACGGCTACATTTTTGGTCCATTTCTGCTTTTATTTTTCATGAATGCCCTTGCTTCCTCATTTACCTTTACTAGCCTTTTATATGCATATACGATCACGATGGTCAGTCGTTAACCGTGATTGGCTCTTACAAGCATCTAGGTGTGACTTTTGACAGCAAACTCTGATTTAATATTCATAATGTAGACGTACTCCGCCCAATATCTGGCTTTATCTTTCGTTCCTAATATCAATTCATAGATATTCATTCCACAGTGAACCCTTATGATTCCTTTGTCCGTAATATTCTTTAATATGCTTTCTAAGAAGACTACACACAGGAGGAGCAAATAATTTTTAGGGGGCGTGGAATATCATTTCGTATTTATGGAAATATCATTCTGTATCCGTGTTGTATCTTTTTGTACATACATGCAATAAATAATTGGAGTACCCTTCATTTATTCTAGATTATATAAATAAACTGACGCCGTGCGGTTGCTCACAGAGAAACATCGATTTGTTCGATCTAGAGAAGACGTTTGATCGCATGTCACACAAGTTCCTCTGGTATGCTCTGCGATAACATCTTATTATCGTAACTCATCCGCTGAGTGCCTTATTAAAATTCGAACAGTAGAATTCGAAGTTGTTTATAAGTTAGTTCTGAGAAATATTTTTCTAACATGTCCTCCTTTGGTACCTCTTGGTAAAAGATTAAAGTACTCTTCATGTCAAAGCCTGAGAATGTCATTGTCGTTGAAATATCTGGAAAGACTGGTTGAGCGTTAGATTCGCGAGAAGACGCTAAGGTCGCACCCCCTAAATGAAAGCCAAGATGCTTAACAACGTGGGAAGTCCTGTGAGTTTGATCTTCATTCCTTGGTTTCCACGATAGAGGATGCAACTCTGTCCGTGGACATTGCAGGGATTTTTGATCGAGCGATCTTTCAAAAACTTTGTCGTGGCTATAGAGAGTACGGTGTTGATGACACTTTGGTTCGGTGGATCTGAACTATGCTAACACAGAGATTGCTGTATTCTGAAGTAGGTGTAAATCATTATCTGATGACATAATTAACAAAAAGCTTCTCCCAAGAAAATATGTTACTGCTACTTCTGTGGAATAATAAATAAAATAAACTGGACGAAATTTGCCTCCTACAGATGCGGGGAATAACTTTCCAACTCCACCAAGAATTGAGATATTTCGGAGTTATTCTAGACAAGAAGTCTCTGTGGAACAAACACGAAACTGTTGAGGTGACACGAAAGAGTTTTCACTGCAAGATAGCCTCACTGCATCACTGATTGTATTTCTGGGGGTTTTACCGACACCGGGACTCTTTCGTTCGGAAAAAATGCGAGTGGGCTTTTTGCTTCGAACAATATACAACGGCCTTTCAAGTTGAAGTTTATGCGATCCTAAGAGCAGCAACCTGGGTGACTGTTGACCGATTAAAGGGCAGACGCGCCACAATCAAGCAATAGCCAAGCAACTCTGAGGGCGTTAACTGTTTTTTCGATCACTTCAAATCGTTCAATCATTCAGAAATGTAGAAATCGAATTCCGCTGCTAGATTCAATACGATGGATTCTGCTCTGGGTACCTGATCACTGAAGTATAGAAGGAAATGAAATCTCGGATGCCTTAGTAGAAGAAGGTTTAATTTCTCCTCCATCCGGACCAATACCAACAATTGGACTGACAGCACTGGCAAATGCTGCTATCAAAAACTGGGGATAAGCTCCCCATGATAATAATTGTTGTCAGAGCAAACTTGTACGTACATTGCAAAGTTTATTCTGCCGAAAAGCAAGTAGACTTGCAGAAGTATTCTGGGTATTTTGACTTCCCAGCATGTGTTCAAACGAAGAGTTCTACAAGTCGATGCATGTCCACCCTGTAATAAGAAAGCAGAATCTACGAAACATTTCCTTTGTGAGTACTTTACGATGAATATGGAATGGAGAAAGGGATGAAAACCACCAGTGAAGTTTAAAAAGTAACTGATAATTAAGGCCATCGGTTTTTCTTAGTAAGATTTTTTTACTAAGATTAAGTACCTAAGGCATTTTTATACCAGAAAGACGAAAAAGCCTATAACCAGCTGAACAGAAATAATCTTTCTTGGACTAGGAATTATTTGAAAACATTAAGGATTTTTAGAAGCAATGAGCCGACACAAGGACCAGAAAGAGAAGCGCAGGTTGAACGACACTCTCAATCTAGACACCACAAGCCACAAGAGCCGCAATTGGAATTGGACCGATTCCAGGACAGGAGGATACATAAGTATTTCTAAGACTCTCTAATGTTGAAATTTTACATTTAGATTCTGATGGCAGGCATTATAAAGATTATTGTGCTAGGCACTTTCTTTAATAATACAACGAAGGATTAGAATATTGAGACAAATTATAGTTCAGGCATCTCTTGTCTATAACATGGAGGCTCCCTTCCTAGCTAAGAGCTCTTCATTCAGATTCAATTCATAAATTTGGCTGGATGCGATTGTATTCAATATTAAGGATTCACATCCCGACCACCATACAGTGGAAATACACCATCATTTCATAGTCCTACAGCTTTATTTTTAGATTGCTTCTACAAGTCCAACACGAAACATTCGACGGTCGATTTCGTATCATGAGTAGAAACAGTGTCCGGATGGCTTACTGGTTAGAGGGCTAGGCCCTCATAGCAGAAGGTTTCGTTTCGAATCTCAGTGATGGCAGAGGAATTTGTATCGTGACTGGGTGTTGCATACTTGTCGACTCGGCTGAGAATGAGTGCCTAAGTCAAGTCAGGGTAATAATTACGGGCAAAAGCAATGCTGACCACATTACCTTCTACAGGGTACTGCTATCCTGATTTGCATTGTTGCGCTAACAATTATTATAGTAGAAACCTTCCAAGCTTTACCCTAAAGAGTGTGACTGCGGAGCCATCGACAAATAGATGATTTAGGTCGTTGGATACGTTATCAAGGGTCCCCTTGGGTGATTCGTTAGAACTTTAGACTCTTCAATAAATGATGATGATCAAATATAAAAGAAAGTCAAATGGAACGATAAAAATAGTTTACTTTCAGATTCTGCATCACGCCGGAAGTTTTTGAAAAGCTTTTACGTGCGCCTTTGTTACTTAGTCTGGAGGCGTCGCGACTGTGACACTGGCACCAAGAAGAGACTGGGTCACCTAAAAGGAAAGAGTGGCATATTCTGTTGACGACAAGATTTAAGTATTGAGTAAGCTCAAGTCCAAAGTCTAACCTTTTCGACTTTCTATAATTATATCCGTTATCAGTTCAATTCCATTTTGGATTTTAAGGCTGAATTCTTTCAATCTATCTCTCGAATCGTTTCATTTCTTTTAGCATTCTTATTTGAATAGTTAAAATCCACATAAAGCTTAATGAATTAATATCCAATCACCCAGCCTTCTAAACGGAGGAGGTAATCCATCATTTAAAACATTTAGATTGAAAGTAAAGGCCATTTAATTCATTTATTTCTTGGGAAACATACATAGCTGAATCCAAAATGAAATGGATAAAAATAGACACTCCCCTAACAAAGTTACTACAACAATCCATTTTCCCGTTACTTTGCGGAAAAAATGGATCCATCCATAATTTAATCATCAGGGTTTCACATTATTTAATTTAACTTTGAAATTCAGTCAAATCTACATCTGTCGCGATCCAATTACACTTGTAGCCGGCAGTGATACATACAATAATGAAATTTCACTTGAGTTCTCCCGCAACCAGTGACCAGCGAATAATTTAATTAAAGAAAGCAGAAAATGAAGTCAAACTTGAATTATCCGCAGTGGCTTCCTTCCGCCCTCCCCTCAGAGAACGACTATTTTCATTATCATTATTTTGGGGGACCGCGGATGGAAACAGTCGCAGGACTGTCAGGTTCAGGTCTGGTTTTACACTTGCTAATATTGGGTTAATAGGGTGTTGATGGGAAAGGGATAAGGAAAATGTCCTTTAGAAGCATTTACCACTTTCTGAGCTCTACCATTCTGTGGAAATAAATGCCCGTTGATGATATGGTTGTGAGTTTTAACAGATGTCCTTGATAGTTTTTCTTATATTTAAGGAGGATGGATGCCGATGGTGGTCGATAAATTGCCTTACTTCATGTTTATTAACGCTTACATATGTTAAGCCAGAAACCTGAATGTGGTAAATTAAAATTCCAGTTCCTTCAGATAAGGTGATTTCAGAAGATTATCATCCACACCTAATAAGTGAATGAATTCCTTGTTAACATTCTTTTTTTATTAGAACTGCATTTATTCCATTACGATTTAGTATTGTGCCCCACAAATGTTGCAAGTTCATTATTATCCTGAAATGCTGTTCACCTTTATGATTTTAGTTGCATGGCAGTATTATTTTTGGATAGTAGTTCTGGAACTCCCCTCTCAAGCATTAATCACCAAAAATTCTCTGAAGTGCCTTTGTTGATCGGCATTTCAATTAAGCCTGGAAATTTTCCTGAACACAACTGCGTCCAGCATCATTGAAACCAATGGGGAAATCGGTAATTTGTCAGCAGTCAGTAGACTACACGACATGGGGCGACGAGAAGATAAAGATCTGCCAATATTCCCTTAAGAAACCTAAAGTTTCTAGACTTATCCTCAAACCCATAATGTATTATAATTGCCGAATATTTGTTAGGATGCCTTCATTACTAGCCCTGCAACACGGCTCTGAGCAAATTGGGTCATTACTTACAAGTAAGATATGTAATTGTCGTGTAAATTTTTATGTCTCGAATATACCACAGGTTATATTAAATATACATACGAGTACATGTTCATGTTTAATATAATAAAAGGACTTGGAAATTGGATGAAAGAAGTGTGTGACAATAGAGCTGCTATCCGTGTATATATGTATAGGGCGAAGGGCATTCCAAGAAAAAATGATTCGCAACGGGAGGTTTGAATTGATTCGAAATCACTGTATTCGCCAAATTGTGTGTAATTTCTTATTTCTTAAGGCGTCTGTGAGGCGTGTTCTATAGTCTTAGTTTTTCTTCTCTTGAGGGGAGCTACATATATAATTTTTGAATACTTTTAGAAATATAAATAATTCCATGAATTGAGAGAGAAATTTTCTTCCTCACGCGGCTTTGAGTTGACTGTGATTGTAGTATGTACTGTGGAATTCATTTATAACGACTGGAGGGTTTAGGGACGACTTTTTTTGGTCCCTGGAATAACCAACTATTTTAACATTTTCGCATATAACGAATTCAAATATAACATCTCTCATCTCATCTCATTATGAGGAGTTTTTCGAGCAGGAAAAAATCATTTATAGCGAAAGAAATAATTCTGTTAGTATTATTTCCTTAGTTTCTTTTCATGATGCATGCGATGTGCAAACAGTTTCTTGCAAAGGAAGGCGATAGGTCTTCCCTCTTCAATCCCGATGAAAACGTGTGGCGGTCACTCCTCCCTTAAATAACTTAACTTGACTTAAATAACTCTTCAAAGTGAGCTTTTTAAGGTTTTGTGTGTTTTGTGTGAAACAAAACCTTATTATCGAGTTGATGTCTGTCTGTCTATCTGCCTTCTGTCTGTCTGTCTATCTGTCTATCTGTCTTCTGTCTGTCTGTCTGTCACACCCGATTTATTTGGAAATGGTTGGACGGATTGTTACAAAAATTGGTGAGAGCGTGTGGCCTTTGGCTCTATTTACATACAGCAAGAGGCGCCATTTTGTGTTAAGTTTAAGGGTGGTTACATGTGGGCGGAGGGTGCAAAATTTTTTTCACAAAATGTGGCCATGTACATGAAAGGGCTCAATTAGTACTTTTCGAAATTAGTCCCATATTTGATAACTGGTGAAAGGTAGAGCAATGAGAGCTAAAAATATGACCCTCAAAAAAAGTAAAAAGTTCTCAGAGCCTATCCGACCGAAAAATCTGAAAAAATCACAGTTGTGTATCTACATGAAATCTAGGCCTCAAAATACATCCCATTCCGATATCTGTATAAATAAAGTCACTAATAGTATATTAGAATATTTTAGAAGTTTAGCCAAAAACAACCCTTAAGCTCGTGCTAGAAATACAAAGCACAAGCAGAAGGGATAACATAAGGCATAACTTTGGGAAGTTTGTAGGAAATCGAACTATTATTAACAAAGTTATAGAAGGTGAAACTTTTACATTTTGTGTAAATTTTGTGCATTTTAAAATGCGTATGACGTCATCATAACATATCAATTCGTCAATATCACAACAAATTAAGCTCGCCTGAATAGGACGTGGCAGGGAAATATATGAACACATTTTCTTTTTCTTCAGCCTTTGTCCCGTTATGAAGCCACCGTTGTTTAGGCCTGCCTTTTGGTCGTTTACCATCGACTTCGATGTTCAGACCAATCTTGGCAAGTGAATTCGCCTCTTTCGCAACTTTTCTACGATCGATGCAACCCCACAACGATCGCGGATATGCTCATTTCGGATGTGATCTAAACGTGTGACGTCACAGGTCCAACGTAACATCTTCGTCTCCATTACCACAAGACGCCGTTCATTGTCCTTTATAGTCGGCCAACTCTCAGGTAAATTTTAGATTTGAGACATTCGTCGGTACGTCGATCATAAAGAACACCAGTTGTGGAAAGCCACTTTATCCAGGTTGCGTTAATGCCTGAAGCAATTTCATAACGCAGCTCTCCATTGGCTGATAGCGTTGACCCGAGGTATTTAAATCGCTCAGTTCTGGGTAGATCACTGCCGCTGACAATGATTGTGCCTGTTTTATGGGGATCGGTCTTCAAAAATCCAGTTTTGTTTAAATTCAATCTGAGACCGCGTTCCATGAGGCGATCATTCCATTTTTGAACAAGTTGCTCGAGATCATTTTTGCTATCAGATTCTAGGAAAACATCATCTGCATAAAGCAGTGTGTAGGGCGCTGGACTTTGGATATCCCCTGTGACGGTGTCCATAACAAGAACAAAGAGGAGCGGTGAGAGGGCGCTTCCTTGATGAACACCAACAGAGACACGAAGCGGATCGTGGTAGAGCAATTGAACCCAGCGCTCGAGTTCTTCTGGCACGAAGTGTTGTTGTAAAGCATACCAGATGAGTTCGTGTGGTACACGGTCAAACGCTTTCTCTAGATCCAGGAAGACAATGTAAAGAGGGCGATGCTTCTCACGGTGTTTCTCCATGAGTAACCGCGCAGCGTGTATTGCGTCAGTTGTTCCGCAGTTCTTAACAAATCCGGCTTGATTCATGGTTATTTTAACGATTTCGCGAATACGGTTGTCAAGAATGCGTTCAAAAATCTTCATGGTATGGGAAAGTAACCGGATCGGACGGTAATTTGAACATTCTGCTGGATTACCTTTCCTTTTCCATATTGGAACAGTGGTACTTTCTTGCCAGTCAGATGATGTTCTTCCTTCCTGAATAACCCGGTTAAAGAATTCACTGAGCCACAGTGTTGGGTCCCAGCTCTTCGCTTTCCAGAGCTCAGATGCGATGTCGTCAGGTCCTGTCGCTTTCCTCCTCGACTTCAGTTGCGCTGACTGGTGGAACTGCTTCAAATGTCGGCAATGATTTTGGAAGTGGAGGATGAGCAAATTCTTCAGTTGAAATCTGCTGGAAGTATTCTCGCCATCTATCCGTTACGGCTCGACGGTAGGTAAGCAAAGTACCGTTTTTGTCATTAACGCAACAGCAGTTTAACGCGTCGATACAGATCTTTCTCGCCATCCCGAGTGTCCAGTTTATCGAAAAGATTTTTGAAATGGTTCACTCGGGTGACAGCGACCGCTTTCTTTGCTTCCTTCTTGGCATTCTTATAAATTTTCCAATTAGCAGGCGTTTTATCGTCGAGAAATTTGTGGTAGAGGCATTTCTTTTCACGGACCTTCATTTCAACATCCAAGTATCTCGGTTGATGTACTGTTTACCCGGTTTGGTGACCCCAACTGTTGCAGAGGCCGCTTTGTGGACCGCGTCTTTCATTTGGTTCCATGATTCTTTCACATTCGTAATGGTCGGCAATCCTATGAGTTAGATCGTTTCTTCTTTCTTCTCACCAAATCGCCACCATTTAATGCGCCGCGGGCCAGTGCGTTCCTCACGCTGTTTTATCGGTGGCTTAATTCGCATGACGGCAATCAACGACCGATGTTGAGGTGTGATGGTCTCATAGGGAACGATTTTGCAATCAGTGACAGTAGTAAAATGTTGGCGTCTTATGAGAATATAGTCGATTTGCGTTTTATTGTTCCCACTATAAAATGTGGGAAGATGAGACAATCGTTTGATGAACCATGTATTCATAAGTACAAGGTCATGGGTGTCCGCAAAATCGATTATACGCTCGCCACGTTCATTGCGCGCTCCGAACCCCTTTCCCCCATGGCACTTGTTACCATCTGCCTTTTCACCCACATGACCATGAAGGTCGCCGGTAATGATTATGTAATCGTCAGCAGGCACGTGACAAGTCTTTTCATCGAGAAGTTGCCAGAAAGCATCTTTCTCGGCATCAGGTCGACCTGTCTGTGGTGCCTACGCGGTGAAGAAGTGAATAGTGCGATCAGCTGATATAATGGTGAGCTTCATCAGCCCATCATCAAATCGTTCGACTTCTTTAATGGCATCACGGAAACCCTCTGAGATGGCAATGCCCACAACATATTGGGTGTGTGGGTTACCAAAATAGAGAAGTTTGTAGCCATTTTTACCGCGCAGCTTTTGGCACCAGACCATCGGGTTTCTTGCAGCGCGCAGATATCAATGCGCCTTTTCCGGAGGGCTCTTGCGAGTTCTTCGGTCTTTCCAGTTAGGGTACCAACATTAAGCGTGCAGACACGTATTTGTTTTGTTCGTTGTGTTCGGACTAACTTGCCTACGTCCTGACGTCGTCCATGCGTCAAGAACCCTTGGCCATTCCTGTCCTGTCGAGACCGGGACTCGTCCTACCGCGTCGGCTGAGGTGGACGCCCTAGCATTTCTCCGAGAGGGAAATATATGAACACATAAATGTGGTGGTCAAAGGGTAGTATAGGTCCCGGGGCGAAACGTGGATTGGTACCCACGATGGAGCATAAAACCTGGGAAATGCCTGCTGAACCAACACCAACAGCTCTACTACCAAACCCTATCTCCACCTCCACGTGGTGACCGCTGGGAGCTCTTTCTTGACGAAAAGCTGCAGACGGAGAAGGATGAAGGCGAGTCTCCCGCGCCTAAAAACGGGACAAATTGTACCAACTGGTCCTCCAGGTTGGGGGTTGGGTAGGGCTGACAACCCTACATGGAAAACAACCTGTCACGAAGCCGCAACAGGAGCCTCGGATAGGACGGATGTTAAAACGACGGACCCGGCAACGACAAAGGAACAACGATTTGCGCATTTTCTCATGGAACGTGCGCTCCCTGTACAGAGATGAAGCTGATAAGCAGCTAGCCGGTACCCTGTCCCAATATAGGGCTGATGTAACAGCGTTGCAAGAGATGCGATGGACAGGGACCGGTTTCCTGGAGAAGAGCCACTACACCATATATTATAGCGGCCATCCAGTAAACCATCTGCTCGGAGTAGGTTTCTTAGTCAGCCAAAAAATGAAACCTGCTGTTATCGGCTTTGAAAGTATAAGCGAACGGCTATGCACTCTGCGCTTGCGAGGCAAGTTTAGAAATATAAGCCTCATAAACGTTCACGCCCCTACAGAGGAGACTGCAGAGTCGGAGAAGGATACCTTCTACGAGGCAGTAGAAAGAACCCTCGAAGCCTGTCCCAGATATGATATCAAAATCATACTTGGGGATTTTAACAGCCAAGTAGGGAAGGAGCCCGTATTCAGGCGATACGTTGGCTCCCATAGCTTACACGAAAAAACAAATGATAACGGACTGCGGACTATTCAATTATCATAGCAGGGTCACACGAAATAGTTGTTGGAAGTACCTGGTTTGCGCGGAAAGCGGTCCACAAACATACGTGGGCCTCTCCAGACGGGACCACTTTCAACCAAATTGACCACGTGTTGATCGAACGCCGCCACCTCTCAGCCTTGATGAATGTCAGAACATATAGGGGGGCCAATATAGACTCGGATCACTATCTCATTGGCATGGTGCTCCGAGCTCGAATAACAATACCACCTAGAATCCCCTCTGACAATCAGGTGAGAGTGAACACTGAAGCCATCCACAACACAACCCTCCGCGACACCTATAAGAGGGAAATGGATGCCGCAATAACCGCAGTCAATAGAGGACCTGGAGATGAAGCATCACCTAATGATCTTCACAACCACCTGAAGAACGTTATCATGGATACGGCCACAAATATACTTGGCTCCAGCCGCAAAAGGAGTCGGAACGGCTGGTTTGACGATGAATGTAAGCTAGCGACGGAACGGAAGAATGCCGAATACCGAGTAATGTTGCATTCTCAAAGAACGCGGGCACGCGCAGAGACTTATCACGAACTCCGTCGAGCGGAGAAGCGACTTCACAGACGGAAAAAGGAAGCCTGGGAGAACCAACAAGTCTGTGAACTAGAAAAGTACAGGGAGCAACCGCACCAGGCGCGGAAGTTTTACCAACAAGTCAGCAGGATGAAGCCTTATACACCTCGATGCTCATCCTGCCGAGACAAAGAGGGAAATCTGATTTCCGACAGAATGGGCATATTAGAGCGATGGGTTGAGTACTTTAATGAGCTACTGAACAACCAGAACATCGGCGAGTTGGAGGTCCCGCCAACTGAAGACGACGGACAAATACTGCCACCACCAATTTTAGGAGAAACAGTCCGTGCAATTCATCGGCTAAAAAATCATAAGTCGCCAGGAGCCGATGGAATTACAGCCGAATTGGTTAAATATGGAGGCGACCAGTTACACCAAGTGGTTCATCAACTTGTGCTCAAGGTATGGGACAGCGAATCAATGCCTGACGATTGGCAGCGAGGCATAATCTGTCTCATACATAAAAAGGGAGATATCACACAGTGCAGCAATTATAGAGGTATCACGTTGCTGAGTACCATCTATAAGATATTCTCCACTATCTTGCTAGGCCGGATAGCCCCATACGCCCAGAACATCATTGGCCCATACCAAAGAGGCTTCACTCCAGGCAAATCAGCAACAGATCAGATTTTCTCTCTGCGGCAGGCGATGGAAAAACTGTTGGAATATGGACAACAGTTGCACCATCTGTTCATCGACTTTAAAGCCGCCTATGATAGCATAGCCAGGGTAAAACTGTACACGGCCATGAGAGAATTCGGTATCCCGACGAAATTAATAAGACTGACTAGGCTGACCCTAACCAATGTGTGAGGCTAGATAAAAGCAGCAGGATCACTCTCAACACCATTCGACATCAACAACGGTCTACGACAAGGGGATGCCCTATCATGCGTCCTCTTTAACCTGGCCCTCGAGAAAGTGATCCGTGATGCTGAGGTAGACGCAAGAGATACGATCCTCTTCAAATCCACCCAACTACTGGCCTATGCTGACGATATCGACATCAAGAACCACCCGAGACGTACAATCTGCCTTCATCCAGATCGAGCAGGAGGCGCGAGATCTTGGGCTGCACATCAATGAAGACAAGACAAAATACATGGTGGCAACGTCAGCACCGAAGACGAATCAACCAATAACATCAAACCGCACTGGTCAAACACAAGCACGAACAAGAATAAGGATAGGGGAATACAACTTTGAGACCGTTGACACTTTCTCCTATCTAGGGTCGAAAATCACAACCGATAACAACTACGATGATGAAATTCGCGCACGGTTGTTGTCAGCCAACAGAGCCCACTTCAGCTTACAAAGACTGTTCCGCTCGAAACGTCTCACCATGGGGTCAAAGCTCTTACTGTACAAGACTATGATCTTGCCAGTCCTCATGTATTCCTCGGAAACTTGGGTTCTTAGCAAGAAAAATTGCGAACTCTTGGCCGCGTTCGAGAGAAGAATCCTCCGAAGAATTTTTGGCCCCCTACATGAGGATGGACGATTCCGTAGCCTACACAATGACGAAATCTATGAGCGATACCATGACCGTCCGGTTGTGGATAAAATCCGGCTCAATAGGTTACGGTGGGCGGGTCACTTAATCCGTATGGATGAAGATGATCCCACCCGGAAAGTCTATAAGGGCAATATCTATGGTAGGAAAAGAAGACGAGGCAGACCCTGCCTAAGATGGACCGATGGCGTGGGCCAGGACGCCAGACAGCTTTTAGGGATATCGAATTGGTGGACCTCGGCGCAAAACCGGGATGTCTGGAGTTCCTTATTAAGGCAGGCCTAGACCGGATACCGGTTGTTGCGCCGTTGATGATGATGATAAATGTATTTATATGTATATGTAAATGGAGGTTGGGGTAGTGTCTAATTCAGATATGTATATTTGTATATTAGGCAAGCGGCATTCAATATACGTACTTTATATGTACATATGTATACTTTTAGGGACGACGTAAATCGAAAATAGGTGTACGACCTATTTATATACATGCATGTAGAATACAGTATCCTATAATAGGCAATGTCCATTTGTTCAGCGTGAGCATAATATCTACGTCTATGATATGGACGTATTTCTTGTAGTTTGGAAACAGTATGAAGGAATATCTTGGGTTTAGCCATATACAAATGCGAAAATGTGCGTAGAAAGTTATTTTGAGGTGTTATAGCTTTATAGCGGAAGGTAGTTGCCACAATTCTTCAATGGTGCTGGAAAATAGGGATCTCCCTTTTCCTGAAAAAAAAAAAATTTCAGAAAACTTTTGATTTTAAAAATTGTTACTCAATTTGCTAGCTTTTTCAACATTTTTTCGATGTATGCACCTAGGATACATACAATATGCGTTCAAAATGAAGCAGACAATGAAAATGATAAGGTTCCTTTCGAAGATTTCGACAATCGACAGATTACTGCAAATGGAAAAGCTTTGTCAAAATTGATGACGATGTTGTGATAGCTAGAATTCCAAACGAACAAGATATCATCAACAAATTCTCAACAATTACAATCAACGTCGACAAAAACGTTTTTAAGCTAAAAGATACTCTTCGGCTATTTTCATCTGAAACAAAATCACATTAGCAGCAAACAAAACAACAAAGGAATT
This sequence comes from Hermetia illucens, assembly GCF_905115235.1. Taxonomy (NCBI): domain Eukaryota; kingdom Metazoa; phylum Arthropoda; class Insecta; order Diptera; family Stratiomyidae; genus Hermetia; species Hermetia illucens. Next base: position 88,205,064 of record NC_051849.1, on the reverse strand, counting down.
TTAGATCGTTTTTCTTTTGAGAGATCAAATTATAATAGAACCAATGAAAATAATCACCATTTGCCTATCTCGATAGCGCTGTTTTTCTGATAGTGACACCGAACTTAATGTTACTTGACACTTTAAGAGCACCAAATCTGCCTCAGCCTTTTTTTCAAAACCTGAAAGTGCAACTATCTCAACACCCATATCAAGGTGGTCCCTGTTACTATATGGGAATGGAATATGGAAAGTAACCACCACTGTTACTCATAAGCACAGGTGTGGGTCACATACACGTAAACGTATTAATTAGAAGGCAGAAGGGGCAGTAGATAGGTCGCACTTTGAGAAAGGGTAGAGTTGCCTTAGAAACACATTGTGTAGAATAGTGGAGGAGGAGTGTAGGCTTCTTAAAACAACCCGGAAAACTGAAAGCTGGACCTTTCAGGTATGAAAGGCACTGTGTATTTCTGTTACCATATAAGGGCATTTGAGTGTGCATTTGGCCCATTAGTACGTAGCACGTAATATATGGATATATTATGTCAACATATCTACTTTCAAGTGACATTGACACTCAAAGCCTTAAATTTGCAAAGAAGCAAAAACTTTGACTTATTATATATTTTTAGTAATAGTGCGATTTCTACCACGACTTGGTAGGGTCATGCTCTATATTATAGCCTACATTGCTGTAAAATTTCTTGGTGCTAGCATGAACTTAAGGAGGGTTTCGTAGCCAATCACTAAAAATTATAGTAATATACTATTATTAACAGATATCGGTACGTAGGGTATTTCGGAGCCTAAGCAACATATAATGGAAGTCTCCTGATTTTTTTCGGATTTGTCGGGTAGTTTCTGAGAATGGGTTCGTTAAAGAAATGATCACTCTCATCCCCCGCACTCCGTACCTTTCCATCAAATGTCAAAACTAAGACCGGCTTCGAAAACCTTTCATTTGATACCCCAATGACTATATTTGATGAAAAAAATTGACGTAAAGGATGTAACTCACAGGATCCACCTTTCTACCAAATTTGGTGTCAATCGCTACAACCGCCTCCGAGAAAAATCCATGTGCCAGACAGACAGACGGGCAGACAGAGAGACAGTAAACCGATTTTAATAAGGTTTTGCTTTACACAAAAAACTGGGAGAGATTTGAAGTACCTTTTGACGGTGTGCGGTTGTGGTGGACGTGTTACGCCTATTTAGTAAAATTTACAAAACATTTTCTAGATGTAGCGGTAGCAGCGATAATCCTAATGAACAATATGACGAAGTAGTTAAAACAAAAGGAATTACCACTGCCAATAGCACTGGCCAGTTGAAAATAATGAAAATAGGAAAATAAAATTTTGACGCCGTTCAAAATTTCTCTTATCTAAGGTTGAAAATAACAACCGATAACAGCTATCATAGTTAAATCTAGTTAACAGAGCTTATTTCACCTTATAAAAACCTCTTGCACAAGACAATGATCCTGCCAGTACTCATGTATTCGACAAAGACCTGGAGTCTTGTATGTCTCACCTTCACTCTTTTCTCCAGAAAGGGAATCTACTTAGTGATGCGCAAGTAACAAAACTACAGTAACGGGTTTCCAACCCGCTGTAATTAAATTAGTAAGCCAGCTCTCGTTCTAGTTACCGCACAACATTCTCGGTAACGTAAATTTGCGAGATCTCAGGCAGGTTTGGGGAGAATCCTTGGATGAAATTTTATCCCCTAGAATATGTCTATCTTAGAGGATAAAATTCGACTTAATATGCTACATAGGACAGATGTATTTGTATGGCTGAAGATAATCCAACTCGGAAAGTCTATAGAGGTAATGTCTATGGTAGAAAAAGAAGGCATGCAGACCCTGCTTCAGATTGTGCCCCAGTTGCAGGTAGTTGCAAGGGATATCGAATTAGTGCACTTCACCGCAAAACTGGGACTTTTAGACTTCGTTGCTAAGCCAGGCTTAGAGTGGTCACCCATTGAAATATAATTTTATTTGGATAACCTCATTTCCTCTCTTTGCCTTACCCTCTGGTCCACCAATAGGAACCCATCACAATAAGCGGCATTTCCCTAAATTAAGACTTAGAGATGTGGAGGTAGGTAAGCATTCTAATTGCCATGCTTTGTCGTTACGTGAGGTAAAGGGCAACATCTGATGGGGATCGGTTGTGCATCTTCTGTGACATCCAAATTTTCAAGGTGTTCGGTCATGCTACTGATTTTATTTTTCTTCTCTTGTCTGATTTCGCAGCATTTTGTAGCTACTAAAGACGACATTAAACACGTATACAATTGTTGGCTATAATGTGCGAACGGTTGACCCAGTATATAATAAGTAACAAATAAGCTACATATCTACAAAAATAGACCCACGTGGTCAAAAGCGACCGTGGCCAGTTAAAAAAATCAAACACATGCAGTTTCAAAAATCGCGAAGGGCACCAACAGAAGAATTACAGAATGCAGAAATGAAAAGACAGATCTTGTCAATCCTGTATCGTGGTGAGACATGAAGGATGAATTAGTCCGGAGACTAGGGAATTAAATCTTTTAAATGACCTCAGTAGAATCTTAAGTCACTAGTTAGGAACGAGCAAAAAGCCGTCAGACATATGAAACTCCAGTGAATATGTCATGCATGTGGACGTCCGAAAGTTCGCAGATACTCACCTAAAGACGAGATCGATGGCAGATACAATGGAGTCTTGGAAAGCTGGGAATGATTGATTGCTTCTGAATGGATACGATGGTTTGGTTGGTGACCGAATTCGATGGGGTATAAAGAAGAGATGTCAGAACGCAGGCTGTTACCACAATATAAAATTTAATATAGGCATGTAATGCTCCCACCCCCAAAATGGGAGGATGTTGGAAGAAATAAACAGTTTATTGTTGATCACGTGAAAGAACCGAACGCCGAAGAAAATGTCTTAGAAGCAGTCGTGGATTCACGAAGGGCAAATGTCGCAAACCTATTACAAAACTTCTAAAAAAGCATTAAGAACGGCGATAGCATTAGTCAAGAGTGCAAAAAGAGAAGTCTAAAATGAGCTAGGCGACAAATTATGTATTTCAATACGGGAAAGAATGGTGGAGGTCTTTTCCTAAAAAAATCGATTTCTGGCCAGGATAATACAACCATAGGAATGATAAGGTAGTAGTGATACAACGTTATAGAAAGTCCCGGAACCACACGGGCTAATACGGGGAAACTACTTTGCGAGGCAGGACGGCAGAAATGCATTCAATAGTATTGAGTGGCGTGACTTCATTATTGATGAACAGAATAAATTTAGAGTCCAACAGTATCTCATGGAGACGATAAAGTGTTATATAAATTAAAGTGAACTAATTTATGATACTACCGATCATGACAGAATATCAGCAGCTGCCCAAAGATGGCAGGATGCGACTAAAACGGAAACAGGTCCTGCTAACCTAACGTCATCTGAAATGATCGGGTAGCTGGTAAGTAGAAATTTCTGTAAAGCAAGTAGCAGGAATTTAATTATAAAATCAGCCCAATAGATTACATCAGGTATAACCTAAAACACGCTATCAAAATAACAGCAGAGGAAGTGGTTGGATATAAATCCTGGCATCGGAGAAATGATTGGTTTGACGATGAATGCCAGGAAGGACTCTACAAGAAAAACGAGGTATACAGATAACATATACAGCGAAATACAAGGACAAAGAGAGAAAGCTAATATAATATTAAGGCAAATGAAACGAAAACATTTTGACGAAGAATTAAAGAAAATTGACGATAACATTACGGACAACAACACAGAAAAAGCCAACAAAGTAGTGAAGAGCCTGAGGGTAGATATCAATCCAAAAACACCCTTTATAAAAACAAAAACGAGACGATCGTTGGGGATGAAAGTGAAACACGTTCTTATACAACGCAATCATCAGAACTTACAATAATTATGGTCAAGCATAATGGCAACATTGAACCGCCAACATTAATAGTAATAATCGTTGGGGCGACAATCCGATTGGATCAGGACTTTGAAGTGTGTTAGAGCACTTCATTCTAGACCGTAACAGTACACTACAGTACACTGTAGGAGGCAATGTGGTTAGCATTGCGCTCGCCCGAGATTATTACCCTGATTTGATTCAGGTACTCATTCACAACTGAGTCGACTGGTATTCGACGTTAAATCACAATACAAATTCCACTGAAACCAGTGAGATTTGAACCGCTGCCTTTCGCATGACAGCCGTGTACTCTAACCACTTAGCTATCCGTTTTGTTTCACACGAAACCTTAATAATGACACCTTTAAGGTAAAATATAACGATTGACGAGTACAAATCTGTAGACATTGTTATATACTTAGGTGTCCAACTGACGTACTATAGAAATGAAGCTGACGAAATCAGATGCCCAATTCAGCTCGCAAGTAGAGCCTTCTATTTGGTCCTGCCGATTTTACAATCCAGTAGTATTCACAGGGAATCAAAGCTCCAAGTATATACTAAGATCTGTGTCCTCTACGAAGCATGGACCTTAACACAAACTTCCGAAAAACTAGTCAATACCTTCGAGAGGAGGGTCCTAAGGAGAATAATAGGAGCTAAATGAGAGGACGACCAATGGCGAATCACATAGAACCACAAGTTGTATCAAATATTTGACAACTTTAAGGTCTACGAATTAGTCAAACTTCGGAGGCTGCAATAGGCTGCGCACGCATAACGTGTGGACGACATTCTTGTTTCTATTTTCTGAGAGATGGAGAGCCCATTTATATGTCTATTTGGTAAAGAAATAAGTTGAAATAACCCTTGATAGTGTTTTTATACAAGAGCACTCATCAATTTCTATTACTACTTCTTAGCTTAAGTTTGATAGCTTAGTACTAGGGAAAGCAAATAAACGTATTTCAATCAATCCTTTTTCAAACACATTGATTTTACAAACAGCTCTTGACAACCTACATTTTGAAAAAAAATCCTCTACCTAAATTTTTGTCAATCAAAATATTTTTTCCTTTTTCTCTCAGAGCACAATGCTAATGAGGCGTCATCCTTAATGCAAAGGTAAAAAAATGTCATATAATTGGTCTCACTCTTCTTCTCCTAAGTAACATGGATTTACTTTTTCAGACAGGCTGCGCTTCGGGTGCTTGAAAGTAAATCATCATTAATCAGCATTAAGTAGAAAAGAAGGTTTTCGACAAAGCTTATAACTTTTAATGAAGGTTGAAAAGTTCAGAGTTTCTTGCAACAAAAATTCATTATTTATACTGTTCGATATGAGTGTGTATTTTGCTTCGGTCGATTGCAGGATTACCTATATTTATTGCCGTTGCTTTGTTGGGCAATATTTTAGAAAGCTACCAAATAAAGTAGAGATGCTTAGTCTCTAAGGAGATGCCAAAGGTTAGGAGGTACTCACATAACGATTCAGAGTAGTCGTTAATTATTTGAAAATGTACATGTGTCTCATATTCACTTCTTATTGGAACACAGGGCCACAAAGGCCACAGGAACAAAACCACGTTCTATCCAATAATATCCATCTAAGCAGGTGTAAATTCTCTCGTTACTTTCGAGCGTTTATGACCCCGTCAACAGCAGAACGTAACTACTTCCATACAGTCATCAAACAATACTTGCCGGAGGCATGTTTTGTTGTATGGTGTAAAGGCATGCCAAGCCTGTTTGGTGAAAATATTCTGAACTTCGCTTGTATTTTCCACTTTACTATTAGATACCTTGTGATGGGTAGCTTGTGTTTCATTTGTATGTACTATTTCGGATAATGGTAAGCACACATGCGTATATTCTTTTAGTCAAGTTGTGGTCACTGTTAAATTGATTGCTCCTGTGAAGCCTGGGGTTTCTAATCTAGCGTACAATTAATCAACGGAAACGTTGCTCTTGGCACTTTCAAACTAGGACTGCAGCTAAATTTATTTGACGAACCAGAATAGAATTATCATATCAGAGGAGAGCTGTTGTGGTGATAAAATAAAGTAGATTTCAACTTGAACAAAATTACCTGAAAGTGATCCACTTTTTATGGCACATTTCTATATCATCCAGCAGTTTAACAAGCTAGAATAAAGCTCGAAAAGAATACAGACGTCTGGCAATATCGTACGCTAACATATCCTTATGTGTTTCCTTATGTGAGGAGCATAACGCAGTTCTCCTTTGGCTGACAGCATTGACTCGAAATATTTAAATCGCTCAGTTCTCTTGGCGGTAATGCCAGAACTGAGCGATTTAAATAGCTCGGGTCAATGCTATCAGCCAAAGGAGAACTGTGTAATGAAATTGCTTCACGCATTAACGCAACCTGGATGAAGTGGCATTTCCCAACTGGTGTTCTTTGTGATTGACTTATCAGTGAACGTCTCAAATCTAAATTTTACCGCAATGCCGTCCGTTCTGCCACTCTCTATGGTTCTGAGTGTTTCCCGACTATAAAACATAATGACCAATGTTCTGCGGTAATGGAGACGAAGAAGTTGCATTGGACTAGTGGCGTGACACGTTTAAATCACATCCGAAAAGAGTTTATCCGCGATCGTTATGGGGTTGAACCGATCGTGGAAAAACTACGAGAGAGGCGTCTCTGATGGTATGGTTACGTAATTCACGCTAACGAGAATTCACTTGCCAAGATTAGTTTGAACATCGAAGTCGATGGTAAGCGACCAAAAGGCCGACTGAAACAGCGGTGGGTTGATACGCTAGATGGGGATTTAAAAACCTCGCGATTACATCCAGATAAGGCATTTGATAAAATAAAATTACGAAACCGATCCCGATGAGTCGACCCCGCTTGTGAACGGGACAAAAGTTGAACAAAAAGAAGAAGATGTCAGCAGCGTTGAGTGCATGACAGTTCCGTGTGACATGGTTAAAAATTCCATTGCCCTATTCTTTAGAAAGCGATTTAAATAAATCATTTGATGGAAAATACTGCATAGTCAACCTCACACGGCTCAAATTCAGAGTTTAATATTATTAGCAAATGTGAAGAACTTAACCTACGATAGATACAAAAAAGGGCTGGGGAGAACAAGATTCTTGATGAATGGAATTTCAATATTTCACTTGAATGTCAATTATTCTCGTTAATTATGACGTCAGCATCTTATTTGTATGGCTTTGGAAGCAGTAAATTCGCAAATAAAAATTGGTAATATGCTATTAGTAGGTCTATTTGAGCAGATATCGGAATGGGACATATTTCATTTCAATTGTTTAGGATAAGTGAGGGATCCTAAGTCCACAACCACTTGTTGTTAATGCTTGGGTGCCATGCCCCAAACGAGGGATCCGCGGACCAAATAAACGTGGGAGTAAGTTGCTCTCCATTTGGTCCGGTCCAACAACAAGTGGTTGTGGACTTAGGATCCCTCACTTATCCTAAATAATTAATTTACCTTTAGCCAGCTCAGGCTCAAACTATCGGTTTCTACTGGATATAATTCGCACCCTTGGCGTGTTTTCCTAAACATATAAATGGAGCGTTTTCCATCTGATGCCACTCACGGTCACGCTGCTCCCAGGGCAGAGGTGAGGCAGCGTCTGAAGAGTTGCCTCTGCCCTGGATGAAACCGTTTGTCCTACAATATTTCATTTCATTTCATCTAAGCGCACCACTCAGATTTTTTACGGATTTTTGGGTTGGGTAGTTTCCGAAATGAGCCCTGCATGGCTATATCCGGTGAAAAAAATTTTAAATCCCCCCTTTACGTCTATGGAGAGTCCCCCTTTAAAGTCCACCTAAATTTATGTCGCTCGCTGTCCACCAAATTTCGTTCAGATCGGTTTAGCCGTTTTGGAGAAAACTGCGTGTGACAGGCAGACAGATAGTGAATCGATTTTAATACGGTTTTGTTACACAAAAGCTTAAAAACGACAATTTCAAGCCGCACTATTGGCTATTTTCGCCATAATCATCAGATAACTCATATATTCCCGGAAATATTCCGTAAATAAGCACAGCACGATCAGACACATGGCCGGACTATGCAATTCATAGGAAAAATAACAAGGAACAAGTCAAATAATCGGAAGCTGGACGCTCCAGGTATCAAAGGTGTATTTCTTTCATAGAAGCATTTGAGTTGACATTTGGTCAATTAGAGCCTAGCTCGTAATATATGCATATATTATATGAGAAGATCCACTTTCGCATGATACTGACATTCATTGTCTTAAATTTGTAGGGAAGCGACAACTTTGAAGTAGTATCATGCTCTACGCTATAGCCTACATTGTTGCAAATTATAAAATTATGCAATTACTAAAAATTATAATAATACACTATTATTGTATATTATACACTATTCACTATTATTAACTTTATTTGAGCAAATATCGGTATCGAGGGTATCACGGTGCCTAAGCACAATATATGTAGTAGAAGCCTCTTAATTTTTTCTTCAGATTTTCGGTTGGGTGGTTTCTGGGAATAGGTTCGTGAAAAGAATGATCATTTTTGACCCCCGTGCTCCTCACCTTTCCAACAAATGTCAAAACTAAGACCGGTTTCGGGAAGTACTAATCGAGACCTTTAATTTGATACCCCACATGACCATATTTGGTGGAAAAAAATTTACACCCCCCTTTTGCATATATGGTGACCTCCCTTAAATTCGACATAGAATAATGTAACCCACTGTATGCGTGATCGTTCACAGTTCCCACTTTTTCATCAAATTTGGTGTCAATCGTTATAACCGTTTCCCAGAAAAAAGCGTGTGACAGACAGACACACAGGCAGTAAATTGGTTTTAATAATGTTTTTATTTACAGAAAACCGATTATTTTTGGATATTTGAATATTTCTATATTATAATGAATGATATTTAAATATGTGGGTCTTAGGGTTTTGGAAGGCGCTGTTTTAGCTTTTACATATGGTAATGTTTTCGGTGTAGTGTTATGTCGAGACGAGAAGTAGGCATTTAGGAGGAAATGGAGGAGATAATGGGTATGGTCAAGAATACTAAATAGGAAGGAAAGGAAAAATGTTGTGTGAATCTTCTCGTCAACTTATCTCTGGGGATTATCAAAGAACAACCCACGGAGTTTAGATTCTCGCTCGACCAGCGTTTTATTTTTTTCAGGAAGGGAAGAGAGGAGAGACAGACGATATAATAGTCATCGTCGTGGACGTGTTCTACTGTTTATTTTCACCATAAAGACTGGTGGTCAAAGGGTAGTATAGATTCCAGGGCGAAACGTGGTTTAGTACTCACGATGGAGCATAAAAACTAGCACACGCCTGCTATATCAACACCAGCAACTATTCTGTCAAATTCTACCTCCAGTTGGACGTGCTGATCGCTGGAAGTTCTGTGTTAATGGAAAACAACAGATGAAGGAGGATGAAGGCGAGTCTCCCTCGCCTAAAAACAGGACAAATTGCACCAAGTGGTGGGCCAATAACCCTACATGGAAAACCGAAGCTATGAAGCCATGACAGGAGCCTCGGACTGGATGGATCTTGCAACGAAGAAGCCGGCAATGAAAGCAGACAAGCGGTTTGTGCATTTTTTCATGGATTGTGCGCTCCCTGGACAGAAAAAGAGCTGTCAAGCGGCTATTTGATATTCTGTCTTAATATAGGGCTAACGTTGTAACGTTACAAGAGATGCGGTGGCCAGAGACCAATCTCTTGAAGTAGATTTTCTAGTTAGCCAAAAAATGAAACTTCTTTTTATGTTATGTTTGTAAACATAAGCGAAACAATGAACTCTGCGTTTGCGAGGCAAATTTCGAAGTACAAGCCTCATTAATGGACCCTCGAAGTTTACCCCGGGTATGATATTGAAATCATACGATCATACAGCGATTTTAACAGCCAAGTAGCGATGGAGCTCGTATTCTGGCGGTGCATTGGCTTTCATAACTTGCATAAAAATACACATGATAACGAGATGTGGATTATTCTGTTAGCAGAGTCACATGAAATGGTTCTTGGAAGTAAGCGTGGGTCTTCTAAACGGGACCAGTTTGAACCAAATTGATCACGTCTTGATTGAACGCTGCCATCTCTCGGGCTTGATAAATGTCAGAACACATGGGAGGCAATATAGATTAGCATCATTATCTCGTCAGCGTACTGCTCCGGGATCAAATTACAACACAGGCTAGAATCGCCCTGACAATTAGGTAAAACTGAATACAAAATGGACATGGATCATCAATAAATGATCTTTATAACTATGCGAAGAACGTTATCATTGGTAAAGCTACAACCACGCTTGGCGCTAGTCGCAAAAAAAGGTCGGAACGACTGGTTCGACAATGAATGTAAGCTAGCAATAGAAAGGAAGAATGCTGCATACCAGGTAATCCTGCACTCTTGGATAACGAAAGCGTGCGCAGAAACCTATCACGAACTCCATCGAATGGAGAAGCGATTTCACGGGCAGAAAAAGGAAAAGAAGTACAGGGAGCATCCACACCGAGCGTGGAAATTTCACTAAAAGTCAGCAGGAGGAAACCATATACACCTCGGTACTCGTCCTGCTGAAATAAAGAGGGAAATCCGATTTCTGACCGTATGGGCATACTGGAGCGATGGGTTAAGTTTTTTGATGAACTGCTCAACAACCGAAATATTGGAGAGGCGGAGGTCCCGCCAACTGAAGGAGCTGATAAAATTACAACCGACCCGGTTAAACACGGAGGCAACCAACTACACCAAGCGGTCCAGCAAATTATGTTGAAGAAGCGGGAGGGTGAATGAATGCCTGACGATTGGTAACAAGACATTATCTGTCCCATACATAAAAGCGGATATCACGCTGTGCAGCAATTATAAAGGTATCACGTTGCTGAGCACCAGCTGTAAGATATTCATCATCATCGGCCTATACCAAAGGGGCTTGAGGCAAATCAGCAACAGACCAAATTTTTTCTGTGAGGCAAACGATCGAAAACCATTGAAATATGGCCATCGGTTCAACTACATTTTCACCGACTATCGATTTGATTTTAAAGCAGTTATATGTATATACTTCTGGAATCGGCATTGACGAAAATGTTATATGTTGATGAATAATGCATAATTTGCAATAGACTTTGATTACAGTCATGATATTTGCCGGCTATCATTGAGTAAAAAAACCTGTTCAAATGATTCTAGGTCTACATGGAAGAATAGATAAGGAGAATGGGGTTTTGGGATTTACTTCCCATGAAAGTAGGGTAAACATAAGCTCTTTTCATTGCGTAATGCAGGCGGGGGGGGGGGGGGGGGGGGGCGTGCGGAGACACATTGTGAGCTTTGGCGTTTGGTACATTTTCTTAAAACAGGGCAGGAAGTGGAAAAAGTCTTCACAAATGCATGAAAATATTTAGAAATGAAAGGCGTTGAGTGCCCAATGCACAGAGGTAATTTTTTGTAATGAAATGAAAAGTTAACTTGGAAGGATTCACATAACACTGGCGGGATTCAAGCAAACATAACGACGTTACCATGACGCTACGTTCACTGGTGGAATGGTGATGCTATAGGAGGCGTGCTAGTAAATCCCTGATGGGCTGAATAACAAACTGGCTCATTTCCAGGGCTCACATGTACTATTGACGAAAGGGAAATCCCATCGAAAAATATTAATGTATTGCAAGGGTCTAATAAGCCTGTCAAAATCTGTGGGGTATTGTAGTCGACATTTATCTTAAAGCCAGGAATATCAATCATCCAGACATTAAGTGGCTAACAAATTCAATCTGTGGGGGATGGGAGGATATTTGCGTGCATAGAATAAATCTATATTCATACATACCTTAGATACTCATATTATAATTTCAGATGATATCTAATTATAAGCGCGGTGTTGTTTTAGGAACAAATGCAGTTGCAGTAGGTGATACGGCGATATTTTCTCTATTTGTTTTCCGACAGCCTAGTTAATCTTTATTCAAAAAAGAGCAGCATCGAGTAATACATATTGTAAGCTATTTGTGAAAATTCTTTTAAGGAAAAAATTCAAAAATGACGGATCTACAGCTGTTTTCCAAGAGTGCTCGTTTAAAATGGTGTGCGGTGGACACGATAACTCGAAAACGGTTCATCCGAAATCAGGGTTTTAATAAACGTTCGCTAGTACATTGTACTATGTAGTCGCTGGACGAAGGATTTGTTAAAAAGCGAACTTTTGAAAAAATGGCGTCGGTCTTTTACGTAAAAAAAATTAAAACAATTGAAAATCCTTTGTTCAGCGACTAGCTATGTATTATCCTAGTAAATGAGTGATAAAAATTTGGCGTTGATTAGACTGTGTCCACTGCAAAGGCACTTTAACAAAAACACGATTCTGAGATAACGTACATATGAATGTATATACGGTGACAAAGGTTGAAACTTTATGCGCAATTACCTTGAAGCAGCGTTATAAGTAGCTATAATTTCGGACCTAATACTCCTCCTAATAATTTTGACGGCAATCACAACTGTATACCTCGTAATGAGTCAACATCTTTTAATTTACAAGCATGTGGATGATATGTATCTTTGGGGATATATAACAAATTCTCATCACACCAATCTGTGTTTTATTAAATATCTATTATGGTACGTGGGCTACTTCAATACTTCATTAGTTAAAATACGTATTTACTATTAGGAAGGCCAGCATAGGGACCTCCCTAAATCTCAACGTAGAAGGATATCACTCACTGCATGTCTGGGCGTTCACACTTACCACCTTCTCACCAAATTTCGTGTCACACTCTCAAGGCAGCAGTCAAAATAGCTCCAAATATGTTTACCAAGGAGTTCACCACATGCTTTAAAGAAGGAGCATTTCCTACACAATGGAAGAAGCAGAAATTAATACTAGTCCTCAAGCCAAAGAAACCTTTGGGTAAAGCTTCGTCTTACAGGCCGATATGCCTTCTAAATAATACTGGCAAACTATTCGAACGAGTAATCTATAACAGGTTAATTCGAATTACTGAAAAGGATGGTGGTCTCTCCGAAAATCAGTTCGGTTTCCGAAAGGAGAGGTCTACAACGGATGCACTTGTCTTAGTAGCTAACACAGCTGAGACCGCACTTGACGAGGGCAAATGTTGTGCAGTAATTACACTTGATGTGAAGAATGCCTTCAATTCCGCTACATGGAGCAAGATACTTGAATCCCTAATCAACTTAGACGTGGTGAAGTACCTGGTGCGTATCGTTGCCGACTTCCTAAGGATATGATTCTGTGCTACAAATCAGATGAAGGAATGAAATCATACCAAACGACATGTGAATTTCCACAAGGTCCTGTCCTAGGGTAACTCTTGTGGATTATTATGTATCACAGAGTACTCACTCTAGACCTTCCCGCTGATGTGGCCTCCATTGGTTCCGCGGACGATATTGGTGTGACGGTTGTTGCACGCCTTCTCGAAGAAGTCGAGCTTTATGCAAATGAAGCAGTCTATGAGATTAAATCCTGGTTACAGAATGCTGGTCTACAGCTCGCAGAGCATTATTACCAAGCGGAGAAAGTGCACTTCCATGAAGTGCCCAAATATTGCAGAGGACGCAGAACACGTCTGTTTTCAAGCTACAACCGGGGAGCACTTTACACCCGAAAATATCATGGATCTTATGGTGAAAGCCAAGGCGATATGGACCGAAGTCGAAAAAGTGATTGCAGCCATCGGAAAGAAGCTTAGACAGAAGAAGTCATCCGAAAGAATGAACGCGAGAGGAACACGAATATGAACATGAGCACAGAATAAATTCTGATCCAGCCCCGCGACGTAATACCAAATGGGAGTCCCGCGGGGAGAGTGGAAGGAGAAGGAGGTGGTTTTAGTGGTTAAGAGTCCCACATATCCGTGTAGCAGGAGCCTGCGGTAGCTTTTGAAGCGGAAAAAAAAGACAGACAAACATTGAACTGATTTTAATAAGATTTTGTTTTGCAAACAAAACCTTAAAAATCATACTTAACTGCAATATCCTAATTCAGTCTATCATAATAAGTTGTTAAATTATTTGCAATAATAATTATAATCGGTGGCGCGATAATCAAATTGGAAGTGTGTTAGGGTATTTCATTCAAGACCGTAACAACACACTATACGTCTGCGGTGCGCCATAGGAAGCTGTTGTGGTCAAAATTACACTAGCCTGTGATTAGCACTGAGTAGACTAGAATCCGACATCCAGTCACGATACAAATCCCTCTGCCATCAGTGAGATTAGAACCGCGACCTTCCGCTACGACAAACTAGTGCTCTAACCATTGAGTTACCGACGCTTATTCGGAAAATTTTCTCGAAAAGTTAATCTTGCACCACCTGCAATCCTGTATTGATTGATGAAAACCACTAAATACTTGATTATCTTAATTTTCACATATATTTGATTCTCTCCGCGATTCCAGATACATACCTCACCGCAATTTATCGGGTAATCACATTAACTGCTAGTTAATGTATATTTACATCGGAAAGTTTTGATTTGCTTTCGACTGAATATCTAAGCCTGAAATTTATCATTCAAATAGCTGCATATATTCAGCAAGATAGATAAATTTTTATTTGGTGTGGAATTCTGTTTACCTTACATAAAGAAGACGTAAAATTTAGACTACTGTATAATAGGAGGTCAAAATTCATTGCTGAAGTACAATTATGAAATATTGCTGCAAAAAATACATAGTATCTAGTACTTCGTCTCGCAAAGTAGCCAATTTGCTGAAATAGATTTTTATGATGATAGAGTTAAAGAAGAAAGAGTTAAAAGAAGAAAGTAGTGCGATTCAAATTGCATTAACACATTTTATAAGATATTTCTTCTCACAGGTTCGTTCGAAACTCACGTCACCTTCCATCTTGTTGCCCTGGGTTTAAATTTTGGCCGTCATGAAGGATTGAGTTCGTCTTTGTGTTGTCACACTGCTGTAAGCTTACCACTTGTAAGGAATTAAGTGTCTTCACCACACTTACAGGATCATTGAAAATAAAATGGGCAAAAATAACAATAAGGAGAAAAAGACTGTGTGGAAGTCGCATAACATTGGTTGCTTGTGTGGAAATTGGACGGAAATCTTATTGCAATGTGACTAGAATTATACGGAAAGTAAAATATATATAAATTGAAAGACCCCATTGAATTATGACGAAAGAAGTTTTGGAGTTTTGTTAGAGTGTACTCTTTAAAAATTCGATGACATGCTTTTACTTCGAGCGAGTGCTGAGAAATGAGATACACATCGCAAGTGTAACGAATAGAAGGGTATTGTTGGACGTAATATATAATATAAGTGCTTGGAGAACAACTTTATGAAATGAAAATAAAGGATGTGTCAGCATACCTTGAAGTTCCTAATTGGATCTAGGATGAGTGTGCATTGTTGTCGTTTACATGTTCTCTATTCCTGCTTGCACAGGCAGACTTTCGGCTTTTTCAATTGTTTGCCTATACTGATGCTCAGTAAGCAAACTATTTTATTAACTGCTTTTTTAGGATAAGCTCTATTGAATACATTTTCTGATTCTTCTTCCTAATCTTTTTTGAGGAATTCGACGTTCTTAATTTGCTGAGCATGTCTGACTAAAATAAAGTTGGTAAAGTCATTAATTGCTTTCATCAAAGGTGTAAATGCCGACACAATAAGCAAGGAAGAGTCTGGGTGCAAACTGAAGGTGATTGTTGACGAAAATGGTAAGCAATCCTGTTTCGAAATAACTTAGTGTACAATAAAAAGGACTTAGAAGGAATTGGAAAGATTTAAATATTAAGAGAAGAAGAGACGGAGGATGACTTGTGAGTATTTGTCATAAGAAATGCATTTGGATCTTGGCTATGCATATTGTATGGAATCGAGTAATATCGTCGTCAGCTCACTTCAAATCTGTTTTGGTTGCAAATGAACTTTCGTGTGTCACTGCCAATGGCACAGAAGGCTTACGGCGGATAGATTTTATCAAAATCACGTGCATATGAGCGTTTGAGTATTAAGGTCTTCAATTGAAGTTACCATCGATAAAGTGAAGGAAATGGCGGCTGAAAGAGACAAAACTTCTGCCTCATGAATTGGTTCGTACCCTTTTATACGATTGAATGTCGAAACGCGAGTTGCGGTGTTTTCTCCAAATGATTTTAATAATATATATGTAGATCTAAGGGGAAAAACTTTGATTTAGATTGAAATATACTTTATTCTTCTTTTTCATCAGCGTTTGTCCCATTCATAAGCGGGGTCGGCTCGTCGTGATCGGTTTCGCCATTTGGCTCTATCAACTGCCTGATCTGGGTGCAATCTCGAGGCTTTTAAATCCCCATTCAATGCATCAAGCCACGTTTCGGCCTGCCATTTGGTCGTTTATCATCGACTTCGATGTTCAGACCAATCTTGGCAAGTGAATTCTTGTTAGCACGAATTGCGCGACTATATCATCGAAGACGCCTCTCTTGCAATTTTTCCACGATCGGGGTAACCCCATATCGATCGCGGATATCCTCATTTCGGATGTGAACAAAACGTGTCATGCTACTAGTCCAACGCAACATCTTCGTTTTCATTACCGCAAGACGCCGCTCATTGCCTTTTATAGTCGGCCAACACTCAGAACCATAGAGGGCGACAGGACGGACGATATTGCGGTAAATTCAAGATTTCAGGTGTCTGGACTATGGACACACGTCAGCAGCTTGCAAGGGTCCGGACAGGAGGACAGCATGCCGGAGATGCGGCCAAGCGGGTCATCAAGCGAAGACTTGCAAGGAAAGCGAGAGTTGTGTTTTCTGCAGGGATCGTGGTGCGTCTGGCGAAAGCGTCGCACACACTGC
Source organism: Hermetia illucens (assembly GCF_905115235.1). Classification (NCBI taxonomy): domain Eukaryota; kingdom Metazoa; phylum Arthropoda; class Insecta; order Diptera; family Stratiomyidae; genus Hermetia; species Hermetia illucens. The sequence continues at coordinate 88,188,284 of NC_051849.1, read as the reverse complement.
GGGCTCGGGACGGTGTCCGATCTTCAGGGCGGAATTGGAGAGGGCTAGGGTGCGAACGCCATGATCCGCATTTTGCAAATTAACATGCACCGGAGTGCAACCGCTCACCAGTTGCTAGCACAGTTCGCTACGGAAGTAAATGCTGATCTAGTGCTGATTAGCGAGCAATACCGAAACAAGGACCCGTCCTCATGGTATCTGGACTTATCGGGCACCGCTGCCATCTGGGTTCGGGACGACGCTCGACTTCGTGTTCTTGCCGAAGGCCGGGGGGACGGATTTGTCTGGATCCGGTGTTTAGGGATAACGTTTTTTAGCGTTTACCTGACGCCGAATGAGTCGATTCCGGACTTTCAACGCCGGCTTGATGCTCTGGAGGACGCCGTTTCGAGCACGGAGGGACGAATCCTGGTTGGCGGTGATTTTAATGCCAGGGCTCTTGAATGGGGCATGCCTCAATCAGACTCCAGAGGGAAACGGATTCTGGAAATGGCGGCGAGAACCGGGCTCGTAATTTTAAACACCGGATCCACGCCAACGTTTCGGCGCTCAGGTTGTGAAGGAAGCATTCCCGACATCACTTTTGCGTCGGAATCTCTGGCATCATCGGTGGACGGGTGGCGAGTACTAGAAGACTTCTCGGCAAGTGATCATCAGTACATTGCGTTCGAAGTGTTTGACGCTACTTGCCGGCGAGCACCAACACGACGTTCCCCCTGCGTGTGGAATGTCGCGAAGGTGAACATCGGAAGGTTCGTCGAAGCTCTTGGAGCAGGTAGGGCCGCACTGGGGGGCACTCCGGGGGGTGGTGGTGTCGCAGCTGACACCGTCGTAAATTCAGTGATGAATCTGATAACGACGGCGTGTGAGGCTTCCATGCCCCGGAGGGGCCCCAGGCGCGACAAGCCTTCTATGTACTGGTGGACGGCGGAAATTGCCGACCTACGGAAGGAGTGTCATAAGCTACGCCGTTTGGCACAACGTTTGTACGCCAACGAGGAGGCATGTGCCATAAAGGCACAATATAGATCAGCAAAAAGGAGACTCCGCAGCGCTATAAATAAAAGCAAAGCTCGCGGCTGGCAAAATCTTGTTAATGAGGTGAATGATGACCCGTGGGGACTTGGCTATAAGCTTGTCACTCGGAAAATCGGGGCTCTGCGGAAGCCCTGCATACTGAGCACCGACCAGATGGACCGCATTGTGCGGGCATTGTTCCCCAGACACCCTGTACGGGTTGATGTAAACAGCGCGGAAAGCCTCGTGGATTGCCCCCTTTTCACAATGGGAGAACTCGAAGAAGCGGTTCTCACTATGAAAAACAGGAGGGCGTCAGGTCCTGATGGCATCCCGGCGGAAGTTTACAAACTGGTGTTCCGCCAACGGCCAGAATTGCTGCTCGAAGCGTTCAACGCGTGCTTGAAGGAGGGCATTTTTCCTTCTCGCTGGAAAGTGGCCAGACTCGCGTTGATCCGTAAGGGTAAAGGAGATCCGGAGCTCCCGTCTGCATACCGACCGCTGTGTATGCTTGACACGGCCGGAAAAGTGCTCGAGAAGCTCATCAGGGGTAGACTCGCTGAAGCGATCCGTGCTGCCGGGGACTTATCCGCAAGGCAGTTCAGGTTTAGAACAGGGAAATCTACAGTGGATGCTGTTATGGAGGTCGTAGATGCGTTTAATCGAGCCGGGGCGCACAGCCGCCGATCTCGACGGATAGTGCTCCTCATAACGCTTGACGTCAGAAATGCCTTCAATTCCGTAAGATGGACAGATATGCTGGGCACACTAGAGAACTCCTTTCACGTGCCAAGCTATCTCTTGCGGATATTGAGGGATTATCTGAAAGACCGCTCCCTGTTCTATGAGACGCTAGAGGGCCAGAGGAGGATGGAAATCACGTCGGGAGTAGCGCAGGGATCCATCCTAGGGCCGGACCTCTGGAACGCTTCCTACGATAGTCTGCTGAGACTCGATATGCCTGAAGAGTCGCGCCTGGTCGGTTATGCAGACGACGTTGCGGCACTTGTTGCCGGACGCACTGTTGAACAGGCGCAAAGCAGACTTGGCATATTGATGCGACGGGTAAGCGGATGGATGACTGCTCACGGTTTCAACCTTGCGCTGGAGAAAACTGAAGTAGTCATCCTGACCAGAAGGAGAATCCCAACCTTGCGTCCCATATCGATCGGCGAGTTGACTATAGAGTCAAAACCAGCGGTTAAATACCTTGGTTTAATGCTCGACTCAAAGATGAGCTTCTTCGAGCAAATCAAAGCAGCCGCGGACAGGGCTGCAGCAGGAGTCGCGGCCTTGAGTCGGCTAATGGCGAATGTGGGCGGCCCTATATCAACTAGGAGACGTCTCCTCATGGGAGCAACGCAGTCCGTCCTTCTCTATGGTGCGGAGGTATGGGCTGATGCCCTTGACAAGGAGGTACATCGTAAACGCCTAGCTCAAGTGCAGAGGCGGGGAGCTTTGCGAGTGGCGTCTGCTTATCGCACTGTCTCCGAACCGGCTGTGATGGTGATTGCGGGAGTGATCCCAGTTGCCCTCCTTGCCAAGGAGCGCAAAGCTATCTATCGCCGTAAGGGCGAAAACTTAAGAGAAGTGGTTGCCCGTGAAGAACGTCAACGCACCCTTAACGAGTGGCAAGTTTCTTGGCAAAATGAGTCAAGGGGCAAGTGGACTGCGCGGCTCATCGACAAATTAGACTCATGGTTGAACAGAAAGCACGGTGAGATTGATTACTTCCTTACCCAACTTCTAAGTGGGCATGGAGGTTTTCAGTCTTACCTGCACAGGGTTGGGAAGGCGCGATCTCCTGATTGTGTGTTCTGCAATAGAGTGCCGGATGACGCTGAACACACCTTTTTCTCTTGCGAGAGGTGGGATGGCCTCCGCCAGCAGCTTTATGCAGACACAGGGGAGCTCTCTCCAGACAACATTGTCAGAGAGATGCTGAAGAGCGCTGGCAGCTGGAATCGTATTGCGCATTATGTTCGGGCTCTTCTTACTACGAAGAAGATTGAACTCGACCGGCAGAGGGATCGGACGGTAAGGGGTTCCCTTAACTAACAACTCCCTTCCTCCCCTCCCCTCCCGTTGGTGAAAGGAATTCCCTGACTTGAAGGCTCCCAAAGCCGGGAGAGCGGGAGGGCTAGCCCGAAGTAATGTGTCAAACGGTTCCAGGCTAGTTCTCTGATGACAGGGAGGTGTTTAGTTGGTAGTCCGCCAGCGTGCTTTTGCGGGAGTCCAACACTCTGTGCGTAAACGCATTCACCTACCCTACTCCAAAAAAAAAAAAAAAAAAAAATTCAAGATTTGAGACGTTTCCTGATAAGTCGATCAAAAAGAACACCAGTTGTGGGACGCCATTTCATCCAGGTTGCGTTAATATGTGAAGCCTTTTTATAACGCAGTTCTCCATTGGCTGATATCGTTGATTCGAGATATTTAAATCGCGCCCTTCTGGGCAGATCACTGCCGCTGGAAATGAATGTGCCTGTTTCATGGGGATCGGTCGTCGAAAATTCAGTTTTGTTTAGATTCAATCTGAGACGTGTTGCATGAGGCGATCATTCCATTTTTAGATAAGTTGCTCGAGATCATTTTTGCTATTAGATGCTAGGAAAACATCATATGCATAAAGCAGTGTGTAGGGCGCTGGACGTTGAATATCCCGTGTGACGGTGTCCATAACAAGAACAAGGAGGACCAACAGAGACACGAAGCGGTTTCGATACACTCGCCATACTTTACTTTTCGGATCGTGGTAGAGCAATTGAACCCAGTGCACGAGTTCTTCTGGCACTAAGTGTTGTCGTAAAGCATACTAGATGAGTTGGTGTGACACACGGTCAAAAACTACACTGAATTTTAAATATGATCGATATCACTTAATTGGGCCTGATGAAAATTCTAACCTTATTTATATACATATATCAAACAAGGAGTATCGACTTGTATATGGTTTCCTCCTGCTAACAACAAGTTACCCGACAAGTTGGTTTTCCCGGGCTTCCTCTTTCTGTCTGGAAGTCGCTTCTCCGTTCGACGAAGTTTATGATAGCGTGTGCCTGCGTTCTCTTAGAATATAGCATTGCCCGTTATGCAACATTTTTTCGTTCCGTTGCAAGTTTACATTCATAGTTGAACCAACTGTTCCGATTTTTCTGCGATTGGGGCTAAACGTGTTTGTGGCCGTGTCAATGATAACGTTTTTCAGTTGATTGTGAAGATGATTTGTTAGTGCGGCATATGCAGGTCCTCTGTTCGGCGTGGTTATTGGGGTAACCATTTCTCCTTATAGGGGTTAGGGAGGACTTTGTTGTAGATGGCTTCAGCTTGAAGACTTCGAGGTGGTGTGATGTGATCCGAGTTTATATTGACCGTTCTATATGTTCTAATATTCATCAAGACTGACAGGTGGCGCATTCGAAAAACACGTGGTCAGTTTGGGTGAAAGTGAGAAAGTGCGCTGTCTCGTCAGACTGGGAACCTTGGTTTTGTTGGTGGTTATTTTCAGTCCAACTCTACCTTTTTCCCCTTCCAAATCCAGACTCAATTGGCAAATCGGTGAAAGAGCAAACAAATGCTATCATCATAGTCGAGGTATTTGAGGAAAACTGCCCTAGTCCCTATTTGGAATCTTAACGATCATCCCCTTCTTCCACTCTCTGGAAAAGGTCTCGGATTCCTAAGATTTCCGTACAAGTGTAAACGCAGATATGCAGTAACTGCAGATGCAGCGATAAATAGCTCTGCAGGGGACCGAGTGCATGGAAGGCCGAAACGATTTCTTCTGCTTGGGGGAACAGTCCATATTCGCATTTTACGGTGACTAGCCATTTCTTTGACCATATGAGGAACCTCACCGGATGTGATGCAGTTAAGAACCATGGTGAAGTGTTCTTTCCACCTCTCCAATTGCTCATTATCGTGGATAAGAAGAGCAAAGATTCGCGATTACATGCAAGTTCTTCCGTGATGCAATGTACACTTCTGAAATCACTGCATTCTGCGCCATCATCTGCTTCCCTGAGAAAATTTTCTCGTGGCACTGCGTACACTATTCGGAGTCTCTCGGGATTTCGCTCGGTATCGTACTTCGAGAAAAAAAGCATTGCTGGTGGCAGCACAATGCTCATCGATATTTGCAGGCGGGTTACTCAGTATATCTGTCATCCGATCACGAAGATGGTTTTTCACTGACGACCAGTAGTTGGACTATACAAGCGCTTGATGTTGAATTTAAGGTTTCGCAGCTCCTCACCCCTGCGAGAAGTGGTGGACGTAACACGTAAGCGACCATCATTCTTGGAGACAACTCTTAAATCTACTGCTGATCGCGAGGTGGTCAATCTGTTTGACCGTATGGTGCCTTTGCGCCCGAACAATGTCGAGGCGATGAAATTGCAAAAATCCATGAACCTCCCACCATTACCGTTACGGTCGCCAAGACCATGCTTCCACATCACACGTCCGAGTGAGGTGTTGTCAGAGCCCACCTTGTCATTCAGATAACTCATCACCATCACAATGTCACCTTCAGGGAGCCTCCCCTGAACTGCGTTTAATTGTTCGTAGAAAGCATCCTTCTGTACTACATCGAAAGTCTCCGTTGGTGCGTAGAATTGTACAATTGTGATGCTCCTTAACCTGGAATGGAAACTTGCAATTAGAAGTCTGTCAGAAACGTGCCTTGCGGTAGCCGCCAGAAGCTATCCGAGCCCCGATTCACATCTGCTGCCGCTTGGCTTTGCAGAGTACAAAAGCACATTGCCGCAAGAGGGAGAGGAGTATTCTCCAGAAGATTTGCAAGAAAGATGAGTGAACGTACAGATTTGATCGGAATATCTCTCAATCGTCTTGAAACTTTCTCAATTCTAGCAAAAGTGAATTGTAAATTTAATGATTTTCTTCAATCTTTAAATATTACTGGATTTGTAACGGCCAAAACCTTCTAAATAGGCTGCTTGCAGGCTATGATAGGGACTTAGTCCCTGAAATATCTAATACTCCTTAACCTATGCAAAGAAAGGAAGGTAGTTTGTCGCAATTTGTTTGTAGAAATGAAACAAAGTATCCCTATAAGAAATTTTTTACGCCGATTAAAGCCTCGGTTGTTGGCAAAGGCTTCTTTTATAGTTTCTACATAGGCTGTCTAATTCACAATGCCTGTCAACAATATAATTTTACCAATACCACGACTTGCAATTGAAACCAACACCATAACATGTGGAAAATGCTTTACAGGTATCTGTACTAATTCGTCACTATATCGTGCCTTGCTTATACATTACACCATGACTCCGAATTCTCGACCAATTACGGTTATTCTGCTTTCTTCAGAGGAAATCGCATCATCCCCATCATTTGCTGACCAATTTTACTCCTCTTTGCACAAATTTAGTTGATGGGAACACATTTTCGCTGGAAAGACGGGTTTTTTTCTGACCCCGTCCGACTTTAAAACTATTTGCATTAAGCGCCATTTTAGAGCTGAACTGCTTAAATCTACATGATGTATATGATTGGGCAAAGATATTCGGAATAAATTCCAATCCTTACGCTCCTTCGTCTTCCTTGAAAGTCCACTGTCAGACTGACGCATTAAACTATCCATTTCAAATAATGTTGTTAGTGATGATTGATTACAAATAATTTTGTTAAATATATGTTACCAATATTTGTTCTTTTTATAAGCGTAAACTTCCAAATAAGTCCCTTTCCATTCGCTCATACTCAAGACCGGAGTAATTTGAAATCGTGCGTACACGGCATTAATTTTATTATTTTGGGGAGCAAGGAGAGTGTGGTGGACGTATAGTATCTAACTCTGCCTGAGCAGCTGAGGTTTGAATCGAATCGCAGTTCGCACATCTATTCTTATTGAATATGATGTGTAGCATGCGTTGAGCTTCATAATATGAAAGGCTGCTGTTTTGTCGTTTAAGGGGGTCTTCCCGTGCGTCGAATCCACGAACCGAATTTTTTTTGTTGCATCAATTGTATCTGGATATAGTGTAGAATATATGGACAAAGTGATTTTTTGATATTCGGAGTGGTTTGGAAATTATGGTGTTAAATACGTAATAAGTCACATGCCAGATTTAAGTCGATTGCCGTAATAAAGCGCGTATTTATAGGTCCGAGTAGCTTTCGAATGACTTCACTAAAAGGACAAGAATTGAAGTCAAGGCTGTATATGTGTTTCTCCAAGAAACCTAAGGTTTATGAGCTAGGTATAGCAGATTAATGATCAGTTAGGATTTTATAGTTAAAAATCACATTCTACTTTTTAAATGCGCTTTTCTCGAAACTGCATATTGGAAATCTGCTGCCACCATAGCCCAAAATCTATCCAACGAAACTCTTTGAAATTTTCACGACTTATTCAGAATAAATTTCTACGGCCCACAAACTAGGATAATTGCGATTCGTTAAAGAAGCCTTAAAAAAACACCAAAATTCACAAAAAAAAGTTTAACACGGTGCCAAAAATTTAGCTTTTTAATATTTTTTGGTAATCCTAGGTTACATTTTTTCGTTAAAATGATCGAAGCGTCATCTAGCGTAGCAGTAGAAAAACACCTTTTTTTGGACATGGGTGTATAAATTGTTCTGTATTTCAATAATGAACTATGCTATCGGACTGGAAAAATTACTACGCATGCTCAAGATATTAGTAAATATATGGTGAAAAATTCGTATTTGTATTTTCATCCAGTTCTTCGCACAAAAAATCTAAAAAAAAAGAAAAAAGAACGGCCCTCACCCGGGATGACCCCCTTAAATTGGAGCGGTTTGTTGTCGACTATTCGGTGGCGGCCCGCTTCTGTTACTGTATGTCACATAACATATGAAGGCATTGACTGGCACATTTGAGATGACTAAGTCATGAGTCCAGATAGGTCAGTGGTTATGGCTGAAATACAACACAGGAATGAATGCGTGCGTGCGCAGCGAGAGAGCTGTCAAATGAAGTTTATTACACGGACTTATATGAAGCAATATACAACAAGTGATGATGATGATACTGTGCGGACAATTTACGTCATTTACAATTTGGCGACGCTTTTCGTTTTCGGCTGTTACTTTTTAATCTATTATAATTAATTTGAGTTGCAAGTGCTAAATATGTGGGATTTGTATCCTGACTTGAGTACTGCACGTAATGCAGATAAAAGGCGAGTGACCACAGTCGTCGGCTTATGGCATGTTAAGACTTTCTGCAACTGAATGAAATGTAGATATTGTGTCAACCAATTACAACTTAAGTTGACTTTTCTTCGGTGTTCAGAATTTCACTTAGAGTTTAGGTTAGTAGGAAGTTAGACAATGAACTGGAGTTATTATTGGGGCACTACAAAATGCTTGCATGAAACTGTTGGATAAGGAAGGGATCTGTGGGTATATAGTTTATGGACTTTGTTTTCTGATAACTCACTGTTGCACAATATCATCATTATTTTCGAATTTTTAACTAAATGCCCAACGAATACCATCCAGACGCCACTGATATTTGATTTGGATTCCTGTGATTTTTTACTGTTTCATCTAGTCAACCATTACAGGAAACGCAGTTCAGCAGTCGAAAGAAAGCAATAACAAATTCAAGGATTGGTTTGATGGACACATCAAATACCGAGGTCCGGAAGCATTAGTGCAACGCAGCCGATATGGACTGCTTTGAAGGGAAAAACATATTTATGTATGCAGATATTAGTGGATATTGGTTGTCTTATTATAACTATTCCTTAATAATTTCGGGCGAATTACATTTCCAACTTGTTTGTGTGTACTAATATCCTAAAACTATCGATGCTGACGGTATCTTATTATAATATATTGCATCATTTTCCCAACAAGATTTTCGTGAAAGGTGATGCAAGTATGTATGTAGCGGCATGTCACGTAATTATTGCGATGTTCGCCATTATCCAGGTAATTTCCATTAAAATAGTGCAGTCTGTCAACGGCATTAAACTGACAGCTTCACTACGCTTCCCCAGGTGAACACTATAAATAAAATAAATCGTCCCATATTGATAACTGTACGCAACTTTGGTATTTCTGATGAGAGGGTTATGTTGCCAGGTTGTCAAGAATCAGTTATGCTCTTTACTGGGATGATCGCATATTTCGATAGACACTTCATCCTCTAATGCCATGTTTGAGCATAGCGTCATTTCTCACGGATGCAATGTTCCAATATCCTAAAGGAATAACCCCTGATAATACTGACATAAATTTAATATCGGATCCTGTAAGCGCGAGATACACATCAGAACGTAGACAGCCTCTTGTGAACGCATGAGTTTGGAGTCAGACATATTGTGAATAAAGCAGTTCTCTGCAAAGCTAACATACATGCCTGGATCAGAATTTTGTGAAATCAAAAGTAGATTATCAAATGGAATCTCTCCATTATTGGATTCAGAATATACGTGGGGGAGCGTAGACATCGCTCATGTAAAGAATTTATCTATTAGAGTTGAGTGAATTTTTTGTTTTTTTTCGCATTTTACATTGCGTGGTCGATGGGCTGTCATAGAAGTTATTGGCAACCATACGTATTCCTATATATACACACATAAATTTGGCGTGGAAAGACTCAAGGGTTGTTTGATTTGCCTGAAATGGAAAAGATGTAGCTTACACTGCCCCCGAAAGAAACTATAGATAAGCTAGAGTAAAAAAAATAAGATTTTGAAAAACTGTATGCTGATTTTTCTAGGGATTGAGCAGTCCTAAGTCCGCATTCACTTGATGTCCCACCGGACCAAGTGGAGGGCAACTTATTCCCACTCTAAACTAATTTAAGTCAAGAAATTTCACACACGAAAGTACTGACTCAGTAACAAATATTTCTTGAAATAATAAGAACCCCTGAATATTTAGGGAAGTTTACATTTATTGTTGCGTGGTGTCATTGTCTTAAAAAAGGTTTTGCTCTGCAATTATATCTAAAAAACGTGAAAGCATCCACAAGAAAGAAACTTATTGATTTTATTTCATAAAAAGGGATATTCGCAGAGAAAAATAGGAAAGGACGTACGGTCAAAAACACAATCAAAAATATAGAACTGAAAATTCGGTAGGAAATAAGCCATGCTGAGAATAAATATTAAGTGAGGAAAATATTAAGACGTGTGAACTCGTGCAAGAGAAATTTCTGGGGAAGTTTTAAGCTAAAGTATAATATAAGTGTGGAAACTCTACGACGAACAATAAGGAATAGTCGTCGTCGTGGTCGCTCTTTGAGAAAAAAACATTAGGTTAATAAAGTGACTAGGGGAAAACACATGTCACTTGAAAAAAATCAGCGGTGAATATAAATTCCAATGTTTCAGTCTTACAGAGGTAAATGTGTGTGGAGAAATCCAGAAGAAGAATTTGACAAAGAAAACTTACAATCTACGGTTAAATTTGGCGGTAGCTCTCAGATGGTGTGAGATTGTATGGAGGCATGGGAAACCTTGAATTTCAAGGTTTTTTATGTGAAACAAAACCTTATTATAATCGATTCGAAGTCTGTCTGTCCGTCTGTCTGTTACACCCGATTTATTGGAAAAAGGCTGAACCAATTGTCACGAAAGTTAGTGAGATCGTGTGGTCTCTTGTTCCCTTTGCATGCAGTAGCGCCATTGTGTACAACATTTTTTTTCGCAGAATGTAGTCATGTGGAGTATTAAATGAAAGGGCTTGATTAGTAATTTTTGAAACTAGTCTCATATTTGATATCAGATGAAAGGTAGGGAGCGGGGGGGGTAGTGCCTAATTTAGATAGATATATTTGTATACTGAACAAGCGGTATTCAATATACGTAGTTTATATGTACATATGTATACTTTTATGGAGGAAGTAAATGGAAAATAGATGTACGATTAATTTATATACATGCATATAGAATGCAGTATTCGGTAATAGGCAATGTTGGTTTGTTTAGGGTGAGCATACTATATACTAATAGAATTGAATTTAACAGGTAGTGGCGTAACAAAAAAATGGTTCATTCGATTCCTCGCAAGTTAACAAGCATGTATTTTAAATTCAAAAGGCTACCCAACGACGTTCTGAATTTTTATTAGAATTCATGTTCACTTTTCGTTGTACATAATGAGTTAATACTTTTCAGTACCCAATTTCCTGATCTGAATTGAAGTATTATTTTTTTTAGTTATCCTGTGTGTTGTGGTTTTGTTAAAATATATGGGCTTTGAAATGGCAGTGTCAAACCTTTTTGGCTTTAATTCCTTGCACAAAATTTATTTATAAAATTTAACCCATTCCGAGCGAAAGAAGGCATTTGCCGCTTTTCGCACATAATAGCGTAGTTCTGCGGGCGGGTTTTCCGCCCTATGCCTTTGTATTTTGTTATAATATAAATATACATATACTTATTTTTAAAACAAGTCAGAATTCCGGAAGCTCGATGCTTTTTGGTTTTGTGTTTATCTTGTGTGAGAACTTTCTATGCAGGTTTTTCTATCTGTACATAGCTGAAAATTCAAAATAGTCCATCATATATTTCCAAATGGCAAAATATACACATATACATATTAAAGTCATAAATATAGCCGCTGGTGCTATTCATATGTATATATATCTATTTGATTTGGGCACTACCAGGAACTGCATTAGCATATACACACCTGCTTTGACTAACTGATGCTGGTATACAGATAACTACAAAAAGTTAAAAATAAGATATTCGCGCGGTATTGATGAGCTCATTATTTATGAAGATGACGTCATACATGGCTTAGGGTGCAATCAATTCATATAAAATACAAAACCTTTACGCTCTATCATTTTGTTAACAGTATATGCATTTCTTTCAAACTCGCCATTTTGTTTTGTTTCACACAAAACCTCAACAACAATCGAAAAAGTGAAAGAGGGGCAAACATCTCTTACCTCGGAACACGAAATTTACCAATCCAACATTAACTATCCACCAAACTTATCCTCAGTTCAAATAATTAAGATTTGCTTTTTTCTATTCTCTAGGAGGAAACAAATGGTTCCCGAAATATTGGTATTTGCAAGATCAATAAATATCACTAGCGAATAGAAAAAAGCGAGTATTAATTATTTCAAATAAAAGTCCTATATGGCTCTCATAAAAATCTCATATGGTCCCCATTAAAATACTACAACTCGCAAAAAGCGGTTAAGATGATCCCACATCTTATACACCAAGCCACATTGGTAACAAATGTATAGTAATTGCAAATACTGCAAAATTGTGTGTACCTACAATAAACTTGAGGAGGGATTTCAAATAAATTTCTAAAATATAGTAATATGCTACTATTAACGTTATTTAACCAGATATCGGGTTATATTTTGAAGCCTAGATTTTGTATAGGTACATCACTGCGATTTTTTCAGATATTTCGGTTGGATAGGTTCTGAGAACGAGACCAGTTTCACTGTTTGGGGCACACATTTTGGATTGTAATTCTACTGTCCTTCACCAATGTGAGAAACAGATTTAGATTTCCGAAAGTACTAATCGAACCCTTTCATTTGATACCTCATACAACTATATTCTGTGAGAATTTTTTTTTTTCGCCCTGAAAGCCAACACAAAATGATGCCGTTCTTAGTAAATAAGTAAATCTAGTAAAATAGTAAATCTCGTGTGAAACACTGGAAGACAGACAGATAAACAGACATTGAACCGATTTTAGTAAGGTTTTGTTTCACACATTTTTCATTTTGTTCTGATTTTCCGCTTATCCCCTTTAACCCTAAAAACTCATCTTTGCAAGGGCATCCTGCAATAGGCTGAGGATGCCAAGGTAAGGCCGGAGCCGAACATGACAATACATCTGAGGCGGGAGGAGCATCTACTGAGGATGTAATTCATTGTTGATCTTCCTTTCCAATCGCAGCACTCGGGTCCAGAGTGAACAGTCGGACTGTTATGTTTTTTTGGTCTAACCCCAATTCAGCTCGCGTGTTGATCGCATGTTCGTTCAATTTTCAGGTTCCGGTGCGAAGTCACGCATCGGTTAAAGGACACGTGAAGTTTTGTTAACTGACACGTGAGGGATTGAAGTGTTGAAAGTCCCCAACCTAGCTAGCAAAGAGGCAAGCAAGCAAGCGCGTGCTGCTGAACACATCGAAGGTTTAGTATTTCCGGGCGGACCTTTACTATCAGTTATGCCAGGATTTGGATTAGTTCTCCCGTCTTGGCTGTTTTCTTCCAATCTGAATGGTCGTTAAACCATCGTGATTCCTATTTTTGTCGTTACGATTTGCAAAATATAATATACTATTATTAACGGGGACGTATGTGTGTGGACCATTTGGTTTTTTATCATATGTTGCATGTCATATGCATCTTAGAGGCAATTGAACTCCACGGCGGAGTCCGTCGGGGTCGAATTTTTTCATCATTGCCTTTTCATCTTATTATCATCGCTGACGCTTTTTATTCCGGCTTTCCTCATTGGAAAAGAAGGGGGACAGGCTGGGATTGATGAAAAACACTAACAAAACCAAGGTTATCAGGCTAACGATTTATCACACTCTCACTATTTGAATTAATAGGAAAAACTTTGATGGTGTCGAACAATTTGTGTTTCTAGGTACCATTGTTTCTGCCGACGGGGGTACCTAACCTAATCCCACTCTACATTTTAGCAACACTAAATTGGTCTTTGCTGCTGTGAAGCACATTGCCAGAAACCGACAGTAATGACACGTACGTAACGTCAACGCGCTGTGGCTCCCACGGGGGTTTATGGCAACTGTACTGCAAATATAACTTCTCACCACCACTCCGTGCGCTACTTACTCCCATATAGTGCATTGAGAGTGATCACCAATGTTATCTGGAAGACCTAGGTGTCTACTTCATGCTAATGGGATGGGTCAATAGCTCCGAGTGCCTGCGGGTCCGATACCGATATTGAACGGAAAGCGGAAGCGGGAGACGGGAAGTTTGACAATTTCATTGCGAGTTATGCTGTGCAATGGAACCCATTTCCTCAGGATGGCAGCGATTCGGTCGTCCCAGAGTTATGTGTTGTAGAACAATGAAGAAGATTGTAGGCTTCTCGGAAAATCTTGAGGGGAATTGAATGGTCCTGAAATAATTGACTAGTTTCCAACTCCTATTGTCCCTGCCGTTTTCATTGGGGCATTTCACATAGCTATAGCCGCGAAAAAAGTCCTCCAATTTCCACGTTTGGGGAGTCCTCTTAGATTAAACGTAGCACAATTCAGCAAGAACAACGTTGATCAAATTGGTCTGGAAAGCGAATGGACAGGGCGCAAAATTCATTGCCAATGAAATAGGATACCTGGCTACAGAATAGGACAATACATTGACAAATGCAGCAGGGGCTGCCTTTTGGAGACCTTCGCGCAGTTAGAGATCGCATTGGCTAACGATGGTCTTGCTAATATTTCAGAAATAGCAATCATCCCTAACTTGAAAAAAAAGATTAGGCCCCTGCGCACTGAAGAGTAAAAAGCACGTCAGGTTAGTCTGCGAAACTTATATACTTTACATGCCATACATGCAACCTTGCTAATCATAGTATAATTTTCACCAAATATTAGAAATATTATATAATGCTCTACATTTTGGTCTATAATCTTGCAGAATTTTTTAATTGTGGCATGAAAGTAAGGGAGGTTTTAGTAAATATTCAAAACATAATAAAGTAGCATTAACTATCTGTATTTTGAGCTCTGAGCGACATAGAAGCGCATTATTATCATTTTTTCAGATTTTTGCCAGGGTAGTTTCCGAAAATGGCCCCTAATTTAAATTACCTTTTGTTGGAATTTCATGTAATAGACATCACCCTTTCTGAGAATGCGTGTGACAGATAAGTAGACGAATAGGAGGACAGTAAACTCATTTTAATACTATAAAGTGTTGTTTCCCAGACGAGACCTGCCAGATTTTGTTTATTGGCCATCCCACCCCCATCTTTGTAAGAAATAAGAGACCAATTTCGAAAAGTACTAATTGTGACATTTATTTCAATACACCACTTAACTATAATATTATTCGACTATCTCGTTTCTTAAGTGCGGAAGCATCCTTTTCGGCATGACTGATTTGTGGCACTCAAATAGACCCAAATATGTATATACTTTGGTAGTAGGTAGAGAGACAGCCAGTTAGTGGATCTGAATAAAGATACGTTTTACGCAACCAAATAAAGCTCGTTAAAGTTGCGACTCGCTTTAGCACACATAGGAGGGTCGTTCTAGGGAACTTCTTCTAAGGATTTGAAAATTTTAGTGAAATATTCAACTATTGAAATTGTATTTTATATAACGTTCGAGATACCAGAGGTAAACTTTTCATGAAAGGATCCTGTGAGCGAAGTATAATACAATATCTCGATTTTAATAATAGCTCCTATTCCTTTGACAATTCGAACAAATGTCAACGTAAGTATCTGCACAGGCGAATGTATGTACATATGAATGCATACGTATTAATATATATACTAAGTATATATATGTTACCAGAAAGACGACTCACTTCCGGATCCCGTAATACCCCAAATCTATTTATCGTGTAAATTTCAAACGCTGGTAATATCTTCAACGTCAAACAATGACAAAACCTTTGAGAATTTTATTGCTTCAGGCAAAAAATCATTACTTCGGCTACAACTCAAGAGAAAGTTGTACGTGTTTCGAAAATGCGGTATGTAGGTGTATGGCATCAGGCTAAGGGAGTTTCGAAGCAGCTTCCTGTTGACAACGCTAAATAACATTCCACAATGGATGAATGGCGGCTGTACTGCAGGTAGGTATTTAACTCGCAGGAAGACAAGTCGTATATTTTGAATTTCAGGTTGAAAGCTACAATTTTGTTTTATACAAGCAAATGCGATACTCTCGCCGAAGTTGACTTGTTATGTTAATGCAAAATAAATTTAAATTCTTCAGAGAGTCTTTGAAATATCGCAAAGGTACAAGACCTTTCAAAAACAAATACTGTTTTAAGTACATGCCTTTCTCATTAAGCAACTTCCATTTTCACTTTCATGAAAAAATTGAGTTTCAGTTCGGATCCATCTTCAATAAAAACTTAAGCTTGCATCCTTCCCTGGACCATAACGTTACCATGAGTGAGACTGCTGGTGTACATAAAAACTCTGTTGTAAATTTGAATGCAAAAGCTAATAGTGAATAATCGGATTTGCCTCAGAAACCAGGATGCTTGGAAGCATCACAATAGGAGCAAATGGGGCTACAAACAGTTACTAGGTCGAAGCTTCTTTCTTTGTCCGTGGAACGTCAATGTGCTTGCTTTATTGAGTATCCCTTAAATTGTCCCAGGATGTTCAACTCCTGTTCTGCAGATCGGGCTCCTAGTGGTAGAAGAGTAAAGACACGACTAGATATAGCTTTACTGGTTACATCATTCATGCATCTAAAGTATCCTGTGGTGAAGGCCTGGAGTGCAAAAAATGGTTTAAGTTAACTCAGAATAAGATGAAAGCGGATCTAGTGGAGGCGTGTGGCGAAAATGTTAAGGAAGAATGTTGTGTCTTTCTAAATTAACTTTCAAAGTGCATCCGAACCTTTACCCTATTATCCTCTGTTCAAAAATAACCCACCCGGTTGCTCCCAAATGTGTACCCAAAATATCAAAATTTTATTCAAAGGAATTGTGTACGAAAAGAAAAGTTGGAGGAGGACAAGAATGTTTAAAGGCTAATAATCAACGAGGAGCGGTAGCATATTGTATAAAATCTCTGAAATTCAAATTAAATGACCAGAATAATAATATTGCAAGAGAATGAGGACTGCTAGACAATAGGGAGTAGTCTCGCAAGAGAATAGGAAGTAGTTTTCTGTGAAAAAGAGGTTGCCGGATTAATTTTTATTTGAATTTTTGTCCTTAATATATAACTTTGAGACTCATATTGAGATGACCCATGACTGTTTGGAATAAAATTGATGCCTTAATAATCTCCCAGTACACAGCCCTGCTTCTAGAAGCAGAAAGTGTTTTACAGCCAATTTTAATCCTTAAAGCAGTATGTAGTTTGGATAAACCTCAGCCTAGTAAGATCAAATAAAAAACCTCCTGTTCTTCCAATTTTGCTGAAAAACAATTCATGTTTGAATTAGAACATTCGTCATTTGGTTTTTATATGAGGGGAGAAAGAGAAGATTGGGGTTCAATTGCATGATGTAACCAGCATTGGAATTGTCATCAGTCCTCAATGAGTGGTATATCCACTGCGATTTCCGCCTTCCAATCACATCGGCTTGTGTTCTGACAAAGTTGTTTTGTGTCAGAATACTTCTATCAATCGACGCGGAAAGACGACAATTCACTCAGACAGGTATTCACGAAGACTTGGAGCTACACCCATGTAGCACCACAGAGAGAATATTAGCACAGAACAATCTCAATTTGATCATGGTGTTGAGAAAACTTCATGTCCAGATTTTAGACAAGGAAGCGAAAGCTGATTAAAGACTGGCGGTGAGAGAGCAAAGAGATGTGAACAGCTTAGTCCGCTTTTTATAGTGCGTTGCACCCTCCATGTCCTCTGGACAAGGCAGCGTGAAGGACGTTATCAAGAAGAAATAATATCGATGACAAGATGTAACTCTGACCGATTCTGCTTTTGACCTTAATACCCTTCTAGATTTTACTTCGATATTGGACGCGACATTTTGCGTCATATGTCACTCTGATGATAGTTATTAGTTTCTTCGAAATGCTTTTGTTGCGTAGAGCACTCCACTTTCTGGGAAAGGTATCAGATTCCCAATTCTTAAGCGCAATTCTTAAGCGATGCTGATACCTTTCGAGGGCGAAGTCAGCGCCTCTCTTATTGCGAACGTTCAGGAGATGATTTCTAAATCTACTGACCGAAAAGAGGTCAATCTGACTGCTCGTGTGATGTCGGTCAGTTGGAAATCAATTGACCTTATGGCACGCTCTGTTCTCGAATAAAGTGCCACTAATGACGAACCGCCGGAAGGTGCAGAAATTATCAAATTGCAAAAATTTCCGACCATTATCGTTGCGGCTCCAATTCTTTGCTTATAAATCACATGTCAGAGCATTGTTTTGTCAGAGCATTATTTTGTCAGAGCCCATTGGCATTCAGACCACCTATTTCTATTACAATGCTACCTTTAGGAAGACTCTACTGAACTGCGTGTAATTGTTCGTGCAGTCAAAATAATAATAATAATTGTTGGCGCAACAATCCATGTTGGATCAGGGCCTTGAAGTGTGTTAGAGCACTTTATTCAAGACCGCAACGGTACATTAGGAGGCAATGTGGTCAGCATTGCGCTCGCCCGAGATTATTACCCTGATTTGATTCAGGTACTCATTCACAGCTGAGTCGACTGGTATCCGACGGCAAATCACGATACAAATCCCACTGCCACCAGTGAGATTTGAACCGCGACCCTCCGTACGACAGCCTTGCGCTCTAACCACTCAGCTATCCGGACACATGCAGTCAAAAGTTTGACAGAAACCGCCTCCCAGGTTAAGCGAAATAATCCGACACCGGAATCGCATCTGCTACCACTTGACCTTCTAGAGTACGAAAGCCCATTGCCATTAGTGTTCCAAGAAGGAGTGGAGTACTCTCCATAGTCCCGTTGGAATTGTTTCTCGAGTTGTAGAAAGCAATTACCGACACCGTTATTGAAGAATGCGCGCCCATTCCAGAAACCAATCATTGTTCGTTTTCGATAGGTCTTTGGCGTGGGGTCAGTTCTTATCCGAGGCGTTGTTGACATTTCGGTAGTAATAAGGTTTCAAAATTGGCAGATTATAAAGCCACAAATTTCAATTCCTTTTAGTCGTCTTTAACGAAAAGCAGGAAAGACTATGAATCTATTCTTAAGTCCCGACTCACACGGATACAGAAGTCCAGAATATTTGTAGTTACAAATTTTTCACCATTTTAAGGGAGATTATTAATGTTTAGCACAATCTGTGTGTTTGTCACACACAATTTACTCAGAAATGACGGGCCGTATTGTCATAAAATTTAGTGGTAAGTTTAAGGAGAGCTCCACATTCATGTGAAAGGAGGTGTAATTTTTTTATCAGAATGTAGTCATGAAGGGTATCAAATGAAAAATCAATTAGTACTTTCCAAACCTGACCTAGCTTTCCCCATTAGTTGGAGGTTGCATATAAAGTGTAACAGGTCTCTTTTTCAGAAACTGCCATCCTATTTTACCCGAATGATTTAAAGGATCATACAATGACATTTCACGAAAGTGAAGGTAGATTCGTATCTCACAAAATCAGAAAGGGGGCCTTATATTGGAGCTCAAGAATTCCAAAGATGCAACCGTAGACTAATTATTTAGTCAAATTAGAAAGTCGAAATAGGGGCTAGCCAACTGAATATCTTTATAGTCTGCAAGATTATATTTTAGGTGACTACGAAGAGGGAGTTTCGCTAGGCTTTGGAAAAGGGTTGATTTACCGAACTTGAAGGGGTAGCGGTAGAAACCCAGCGAAAAGCCTACGGTGGGAAACAAACCGTCGTTATCACCCAACTACGGAGACAGCGCTCAAGATGTTGGCAATAGGCAGAATAAGGATATGTCATCATAGTGGTAGTATTTAGCTCAAAGAAGAAACAGGCCAAGCAGAGCTAACATAGCGGGAGGATTTTAACGCGTGGGATCTGGAAGGAGGCAGGATAACAAATGGAACGTGTTCTGCTCGAACCGTTCGAGCAGCTGGACGTGGTATTGAGTATTGAAACCTCATACAAGTTCAGAATGGACACCGGTTAGGTGACGGAAGCATGCGATGCTATTCTGCCCAGAAGGTGACTACTCCTCAATAGGCAATCCAACTACTGAGTGAACAATGAAATTGCAACTTTTCGAGCTGCCAATTAGGCTTTGCAAGAGTCTTAAGGCACAGGTAATTATGGAGCCGCTTAAAAGATGCCATTTGAAAAAGTAAAAGTAACTACTTGAAACAGTTGTGCGAAGATGCCGATAAATTCTTGTGGTTCATTTGAAAGAGGTAGTTCACTGTCACTGTATTTTCTCACCACCAAAAGGAGGAAAAGCGAACGTTGGTCTAGATCACCGAGTACGTGATACCTTCAATAACTGCGGAATAGCTGCATGAAATATAAGGAAGATTCTGTTACAAGCAGGCCTCAGGTTTGGATGGGATCCCCAACAGGGCTTTGAAGCTGCTAGTGAAGACTAGGTTCGACTTTTCGCTAAGATATTCGAGATGGGCCTAAAAGAAGGAATTTTGGTGTTCAATGGAAAAAGCAAAAGTTGGCGTTGCATCCCGAACCCAATAACTGGACAGTTCGAATCATATCATCCTATCTGGCTATTGGACACATGGCCTGTCGGAGCGCTAGGAAGTATGCAATAAACATGTAGTGAATCTGGTAAAACACGGTCTTTTTTAAGCCAACTATCAAATACCTGCTGGTGATTGATACTAAATTGAGCTTTCGGGAGCACCTAGTGCATGCATGCCAAAATGCTATGCTGTCGGATGTTGGCGGATCGAAGTGCTGTCGGGGATTGCTCCTAGTCGATGACTGATGACTCTAAGCGCTTTTAGAATTATATTCAATGAGACACATTTTGGCGAAAAAAAGAGTGTGCTGTATCGTGCAAGTTGTATAGAGGGGCACAACGAATGCGGGAATGCGGCACAGTCTGAGTTGTATGATGTCTTGCAACAGAGATGGAACGGTTTTTCGAACGATCGCTGGATACACAGACTTGAGCGGAAACATGGGGAGACCAACTACGACATTACCCAGCTCCTTTCTCACGGGACATGGTAGTTGCTACAGGCAGTAACTATGATAAGTAAAGAGGAGGAAAGTCGAATTCCGAAGTAATATCTAAATGAGGCGACCTTGGAGGCCGGGGTTGGAGAGATCGGGGGTGGTTTTTAGTGGGTGAAAATCTAGCTCCAAACGATATTCACCTTTGCGCACGAGTTGAAGAGGGAATATTCACCTAAATATATATGTATATACATATGCATATGTACACACTGCTAAGCGGCAATGAGGGATATTTGTCTGTTTTGGATGAGTATGTGTATAAATCTTAAAGTTTAGAAACACATGAAGGAGTTTTGAAATTTTAACTACATAACCGAAGCGTCCAGCTTTGTTTTTTTTTCTTTACAAACAAAACCCATTAAATTCCCTCCTTATTGAGTCATTTAACGTCGAATCCAATTTCATAGCTTTATATATCATATATTTATCATTTCGGATGAAAAGTTTTGTTCAAGTGATATTTGAGGAAAACATAAGGCGTATGAAGTGGATCGAATTCAAGACTCATCACATAATTCAACGTTATCAACGAAAAATTTGGCCGATCAAGGGAATTTCGAAGTTTAACCGATTATCATTTGCCCTTGCTTTTCCAACGCTTGATATTTAAGTTCCATTCTAAATTTTCTAGAGAGTGTGGTAATCGACACAGTCATTCGAGCTTTCATTTGTTGGAACACTCCTTTGATGCCCTTGTACCGGGTTTAATGACACAGTACTTAAATGAGTTCCATTGTACATCACCCTCCGCACGGAGAAAGGAGTTCCTCCTAATTGAAAATCCTTTCTTCCATTCTGAACATTAAAATTTAAATACAATGTTCACACCGTTAAATATTTGGGCTTTTACCACGAATATCCTTGAGGCGCCCGTCATTTCACTCCATCATAAAACCATGGCTTTGTGTACGTGAGCATACAGACACACATATATCTTTCACGTTATTTGTTATGAATTTTTCGACAGATTGCAATCAGAGGAAAAGTAATTTGCTGTAAGGCAAACATCCGATGTAATTAACAAAGAGCAAATATTTATTTTGTGTTTTATACGGTTACGCGTGAAATTTTAGTAGCAGACACCTGCGAACAGGTGCATTGCCCTCATGGCCTGCCATTGTAGAAGGTGCTAATTGATTTCCACCGATCGAACGGAATAAATTATGATAGATGGAAAAGTTGTTGCCGAAAATTTTTTGGTGTGTTATTGGAATACTTCACCGTAAAGTATGCATGATACTCAAAAATTCAGGTGGTTTTCGAGTTCTTCGAACAAAAGCTTTTTCGAGGAATATCTCTAAATCGTTTCCAGCTTTCCTTGTGCGAGCACCAAGGAATTTCCCTTTTACACTCTAAATTCCTCTCGCAAATATTTTCGCAGAATGCACAATAAATAATACAATTTCGTTTACCTGAACCTTACAAGAAAGGAAATGCGGTTTGCCAGAAGGATCCTCCTAAACGGAAGAAGCAATACAGCGAAAGAGGGGGGCTATGCTATCATCTAACATGGGGGCGGGGGAGGTAAACGCTTTTTCCAAGGTACTTTCACTTGCATTATTGATATTATGTACCAACAAAGAGAAGTGCACCTCGAATTTCACTAATCTTTTTCCAGTCTTTTATTTCCAGGTGCATCCAAGGTTTTATTTGAAATTGGATACACTTGTGTTGTAGACACGGAGGCGTGTTCCATTTCAGAGAGTGGCGTGACCGCAGAGTCTGAAATTAGATGCGATAAAAATATAAACCTTGTATTCAAACTTCAATAAAGTTCGGCAGGAAAAAAATCATTCCAGACGCAACCGTACGAAGTACGGAGAAAGTGAAATTATATTTTCCAATTTATTTGGAGTATAATACTTTATAGTCCTTTCATTTCGTGTAATGAAGTCTCTGCATTGTGATTATGCAAATTGAATACTTATTAAGTTATCTTTTCTTTTCCCTTCTTTTATACTTTGATTTCGCCTTTCATACCACGCCTCCAAAGGATGTTCATTTTCATCGTAAAATAATGATAGCTTAAGCCTTTTGCGAAACTTTTCCCAAGAATTTTTTTTCAAGGAAAAATGCTAATAAATGGGAAAAGCGGCAAAGATTGGGTAACATGATGTTTTCGAATATGACGAGGCGTTCTCCTTGCCGCGTCGGTACAGAGATATGTATCCTTCTAGTCAGCAAGAGAAAATCTTTTACCAGCCAATATTGGAGTTGCTTTTAATGTTCAGGGATTTTAATGAAAACGTCTTGTCAACTTTCTGGTGCCACGTTGTTTTTTGTTTAAAAGTAAAATTGATTTGCTGGTTTTTTAGACGATTTTCCGTGAAGAGAGTTTTTTTCCGGGTCGTTGGGAAATTGGATGTTAATTGAATTCGACTATCATCTTGTCCGTTCCACAGGAAGGTGAGCTTAAATTTACTTTTACCTAAAGGGAGATACTTTTTCGCAGTATTAAATTCACCTTCATATCCTAAAGAAAGAATCAAATTTTAAATAGCGCTGAATGAACGGTGAATTTATGTTTCTGCGCTGTTTGAGAACATGGTAATTACAAAGTGAAGAAAAATGAGGATTATTCTTGTTAGCGTGTAGAAAGCGGCTTAATATAAAACCTTTGAGATAATCTACTTATGTAATTTTTCTTTTTACAGGAAAGCTCCAGGTAGCAGAAAGTTTTGTATGGAAAAATCCCTCGGTAAAAACTATACGTCCTTAAAGAAAAAGTGAAAACGACACACACACGGTACTGTGAAAAGCGAACAGTTGCTCGAAGTTATCTTACACCCATCGAGCGCGGTATGTTTATGGCTATTGCCCTGAGATGGCAAGAACGTCCGTTGTAGTCCCATTTTCTCTGTGCTCTGGTGTCAATTTTGAGCTCAGAGTCTTTGATAAAATGCAAATTACCGATGCCACACGAGCACTTTTCCTCCACCATGTTTCATTTTCCGCATAGAGACACTAAGGTTTCATGTAAAACAATCTTATTAAAACCGGTTCAGTATTTATCTGCCACACGCACTTTTCTCAGAAACGGCCGTACTGACGGACGCAAAATTTGGTGGGAAGGTGATAGGTGTGAACGCCCATACATGTAGAGAGTCACATTTTCTAGGTTGAGTTTAAGGGGGGTCCCCATACATGCAACATGTATAATTTTTTTTCGCCAAATATAGTCGTCTGGGATATCAAATAAAAACTCTTGATTAGTATTGTTTAGGATAGTGAGCGATCCTAAGTCTACATTCACTTGATGTTGGACCGGACCAAATGGAGAGCAACTTACTCTCACGTTTTTTGGTCCACGGATCCCTCGTTTAGAGCATGGCACCCAAGCATTCAAAAATAGGGACTAACGGTTTCGTCCACAGCAGAGGCAACTCATCAGACGCTGTCTCACCGGTCCAACATCAAGTGGATGTGAACTTAGGATCCCTCACTATCCTAAACAATAATTTTGCTTTAGCCTAGCTTAGGCTCAAACTATTGGCGGTTTCACTTGGATGAAATTCGCACCCTTGGCGTATTTTTCCGAGTATATAAAGAAGAGTTTTCCATCTGTTGCCACTTACGCGTCACACTGCTCCCAGGGCAGAGGTGAGGCAGCGTCTGATGAGTTGCCTCTGCTCTGGACGAAACCGTTTGTCTCTATTCCTTGTCTCTCTATTTCTTGATTTCCGAAACTGATTTGGTTTTAACATTTGTTGGAACGGCAGGCAGTTTGGGGGTATAAAGTGATAATTTCTTTCACCGACCCACTCCGAGAAGTGAACCAGCCGAAAAATCCGGAAAAAATCGTAAAGCTGCCTCTATACAGTGTTCAGGCTTCAAATAACCTCCATCCCGATAACTACTCAAATTAAGTCAATAACATTATATCACTATATTTGAGATATTTAGTAGAAACGGTCTCTAAATTTATCCAAAAGTCATAAAAATATTTATTATAATACTATAGTATGAATCATCATATGCCCCCCATTATATACCATAGTTTTGTCAAAATGGTGCTATTGCTGGCAAAATACAACAGCTCAAAATTGTCTCTGCCGTGTAAATTTACTGGAATCCAAATCACTAAAAAACGTACAAATGGAATAGTTCAGCATTCAACCTTATATGTAATAGAGCTCGTGTAAATGTGATGACAATTCTAGACCAACGAGAGAATAAAGTGGATCTTATAATGGTTTACTCTGGCACTAAAACGCCTCCATAATCCAGCAAAATCTGCTCAACTTGTTATTCTTTTGCCGTTCCAATCTTTAATGGCAATTTAAAAAGTATTTTGAGAATATTACGAATAGTGGGAGTGATTATCGGTCCTTTTGCTGATGCAAATGATTACGCAAAAATGCGAAGCAACAGGGCCTCAAAACAGGCTCGCACAGCAGGAAGAAAAGATTTAGCGCCACAGCAGAGGAGGAGGAACGTGAATTGTACAGGGCAGGAATATCGAACTAGCTGTTATAATGTTAAAATATCACTCTATCGTATAAAAGTTAGTCATTTTAATTTTAAACGCCTTTTTTTCGAAGTGATATTTTTGAAATTTCGCAATTCTAACTTTTTTGAAAAATTTATCAAAGTTGCGCCACGTTATTCTGATGAAGGACCAGGAGTTCTCCAAGTGCAGGACATGTAGCGACTCCAAATTTTATCTGAAGCCAAAAAGCTTTTAATTTTGCATTATTAACTCATTTTCTAGGACTATGAGCTGAGAATGAGGTGAGAATGATCAAAATTCAATTTTCTTTTATCCCATTTTTAGCCTCCGAATCGCCCCTTTTGCACCAAATGTCAGAATGGAGACCAGCTTTGGAAAGCATTAATTCAGACTTATCATTTGATATCCGACATGACTATGATCGATGAAAACTAAATTGACACCCTCTTTTCGCAAGGGGTTTACAGTTTCCACCTTCCCAGCGAATTTCATATGAACAGGGGTAGCGGTTTCTGACAAAAGTTTGTGTGGCAGACAGACAGCAAACTGATTATAAGGAAGTAATGCATTTTCATACCGGATTATTATTATTATTCTGTTAAGGGAAAGTCGCACCGCGTCCTTGGAGAACTATTGTGCCCCTTTTACTGGTTATAGTGTACGGTAGTTCATACCGAATGTTCTTACTTGATAAATTTCCAAATGTAATCTTATTTAAGGTTTTGCTGAAAATAAAATCGGGCCACCCTCTGTCTGCCTGTCTGTCACACGCTCATTTTTCAGAAATTACTGTACCGACTGATACGAAATTTGTTAGGAAGGTGGGAACTATGAACCCTTACGTATGTGGCGAATATAATTTAAGGAGGTATGTAATTTTCTTTTCATCGAATATAGTCATAGTTCATCGAATATAGTAGGGTATTAAGTGCAAGGTGTTAGTACTTTCCGAAGCAGATATTAGTTGCAAAGGGAAGGTCAAAGCTGCTCCTTTCACGTCGAATAACTACTCGTTAAGAGATAAAATGTCATTACTATGTCGAATTGAATATAAAGTATATTCAACCTATATACTGCGAGCTATATATAAGTGGAACCATAGTGTACCCAAATATTCTTACACAAAAGATCAGTAAAACCTGTCATACCTGACGCCCGAGCTTCCGGTTTCCAACTAGTTTTAATTTTCTTTTCCAAGCTGAGTAGCAATTTGAAAAAGGTTGAAAATAATAGTATAAAAACCTGCCTATGATTATATTTGTTGAAGTTCATTTTCCTGCTTTGGTGCAAAGATCATTAAATGCATTTCTTGAGGATGAAAGGATTCGACGGAGCGTACAGCCTCCGGCGGTTGAAACAATTGAAGGCGATACATCAGGCCAAGATGGATTAAAAAGTATATGCCCCTTTTAGAGGATACACTAAAGTGGATTGACGAGGCTCTTAGCATAAGAGGATATCTTTCAGAACACTAATAATGACGTAGTAAGGAAAATCGGACCTTAATGTATCTCGAATTTCGTAAGACTGCATATTCCAACAAAGGAAAGAGGGCAACTTATGGATCCCGGTTATTCCACATACATGTAATCTGCTGCACGTTACTATTTATTTCCTCGCATTAATCGTGCGACCATACTTGTTGGTGCATCTGAGAAGCGAAATGCTTAGCTATACGTACGCAGTCAAAAGTTACGTCGTCAAAATTTCATTTTGGGTTTGGTCTGCGTGCCAAAACCTATACCGTTGCAAGTTTGGATGATCTGGATCTAACATGCATGACTTCTGGTACCTTTAGAAGGGCTAAAGTTACAAAGGACTCTAGTTGTTTTCCCAAACTCGCCAACAAAGAAACGTTTAGGCACGTGTCGGTGAATAATTTGGTGGAGGTTATAGACCTGAACGGTCAACATTTTCCATTTTTCCAGTCTCTTTAACAGTTCTGTTTGATTTATTGGCAATAGTGAATTCGCATGATTGCTCGCTGTTAGCAAAAATGAATTAAAGTGGACAACGATTGGAAAGACTGTAAAAACTTAGTTCACTATTATGTCTAAGACTTAGACCCACTGAGGCAAAGGGAAATTGATACTACTACCTTTTCGGTATAATTGGAAAAATTAGTCTTCTTTGGTTTTTTGTTCGAGAATTGTGGGGTTCTAAGCTCGCATCAACTTGATGCCGGGCCGGACCAAATGAGGAGCAACTTACTCCCTCTTTTTTGATATACGGACCCCTCGTTTAGAGCTTAGCACCCAAACTTTAAAAAAATGTCAGACGATGACGGCTTTACGGTTGCTATCATGGCAGAGGCAAATCATCAGATGCTGCCTCACCCCTGCCCTGGGAGCAACGTGACCGAAGCGGTTTGATAGCCGCCTGGCTGTCGGTCAGAATCGCAATCTTTGCCCTCTGTAGTGCCTAAATTTGATATTACTAGTAACTGTAGTTGATGGCTCCAGGTGAGGTAATTACACTTAATGCAGTGTTACGAAAAATTACACTGCAAGCTCAATTATGCCTTTGATTTTGGTTTTGAGTTTCATTTTCACGATTTAAACTATATAGAAATATTTCAATTTGAAGCAGATAGTGAATGTGCTTGTGTACCTAGGTGCGAACTGAATAGTTTTCACCAATAATCAAGTGCGCAATCAAGTGCCATCTTATATTTGCAGTTCATTTCACACATACAGATTATTTTCTCCAAAATCAAAATGAGGAACTGGTAGGTCTAATAACCAGTGGCTATCCTTTATGTGTGGTAAGAACGCTGGGCTGTCACTGCGGAAGGTAACGGTTCAAATCTTACTGATGGCAAAGGGATTTGTAGCATGACACCTCAGTCAAATCGGAGAAATATTCAATGTTGACCACATTACCTTCTACAGCGCTCTGTAGTTCTGTAGTATGCCGAACTTTGGTAGGAAATAAATACAATAAGCCAACCGGCAACAGTGCGGGTTCGTAAAATCGATGTTAGAACAGTAACCAGTTAACACTTCCTTTCCACAAATCTTTCACAAAAGATCTAGAAATTTGGAGCGGATCTCATTGTCTAACTAGGTTTAGTGGCTCAAAACTCCTTGAGTTAGTTTTTTGGGTCAAACCCACCATTATATAAGTCATATTTCTAGTTTATTCTAGCTACCATCGGTACGAATAGCAGAGTAAAACCCAAAGGAAAATGCCGTCACCAATTAAAAATAACAATTTACGCGGTATTTTCGTAGCCTCCAATTTATTATTTTGTGTAAGGTCATGACTTCTTTCATGAAAGCGTATCCACTAGCAAGGAAGATACAACAATGTGCTTGCTTTTCACAATTCGTACCATTGTTGATACCATCCAGCGTTTCTTTTCATTAGAAAATGGTTGTAAAGAATCCACATACGGCGGAATAACTACGTCATATTTTTAAGTGCAAACGAGGAAGAAAATGTATTCTCTTCCCGCAAGACGACCAGTACCTGATAAAAAAAAATGATTGATGGCGACTCATCGCAATCCATATTTTATATCTGAACCTGGAAGTCAATCGATAGCTTTGAGGTGAAGGCAAATTCGAATGCAGAACCCTTCATAAAAGTCCGCTAATCACGTACCAACGCCGTATTGATTCGGATCCCATAACTTCGTGAAATTCGCTTCACTCCGCACATTCATAAGATATAGGTAAAAGGTTCGCACATAAGGCATTAATCCTTGCCAAATGGCCTTAATCCGAAAACCATATCTTCTCATAAACGCCACCGCCACCGCTGGCATCGTTGACAAGATTTATGTGGTCGAATGAAAGTAAGAAAATTCCGTGGTATTAGCCTACACGTATTTTACCTAAATGTCGACTAATGACAGAGGATTTACTATATTTTTTCCGTAGCTTTTTTCATCAATTTTGGATAAGAGCCGACCAAACCTACCGACAAATTCCTACAATAACTCCGTTAGCAGCTTTTTTCCGTTGCTAATACTCGGTAAAGGCACCATGAAAATAGCAAGTGAAATAATTTTATTAAAAAGTTTTCATGCTTATAACATTTAGAGAGATTTATAGTTCTTGTTTGGGATGAAGAAAAAACTGGGAAATATCCTTTTAATGCACGGTCTCGGTTCTTCTGGCGAAAATTGATACGGGTTGATAAATTATGGGGTGCAAATGGCACCTTTCAGTGACAGGGATTCACGAATGAAATTTTATTCCCTTTTAGTAGTGAAATTTCATGAACTATTATATTATATTAGGAGGTTCAAGAGTGTATGTTTTTTATTACGGCAACATAGTAGACAAGTCAAAGAATGTGCAGGAGTTTCTTAAAAGGGGCAAGGGAAAATCATAAATTTTGATATTGTTATTATATTTTGGGGAGTAGTGGCAGTTTTGTTGTGTATTTTACTCGTTGATTGCAGTGTCTGTGGTCTGTCGTGAGCCCAGATCGCAAAATTGGCCTTCAAGTTTTTGCCTGCCGATTCCATCCAACTCATGGGTCAGGGCGTAGTTACTATCCTGGAAAAAGTACAGAACTAGCTTAGAGAAAAAGGAGACTTAAAGGGCTATAGACCGAATATATTATCCTTGACAGCATTTATGATTTATGAAAAAAAGTTTAATAGTTTACCTTAATAAAGCCCGGGAAGAATTGTGTTAAATGCAACAAATACTACTCTGCAGAGGAACAAAAAGGATTTTTGCTTCCGAAGTTAATGATTCATGTTTTGAATATTTGCATCACCATCAACACCGTAACAACGTGTACCCGGTCTAGTCCTGCCTTGGTAGGGAGCACCAAGCATCCCGAGGCGCATCAATTCGATATCCCTAAAACCTGTCTGGCGTCCTGACCGATGCCATCACTCCATCTGGGGATCTCGGGTTGTTCTTTCCAAAGCCAATATCGTCAGCATAAACATTTAGTTAGGTGGACTTGAAGAGGATTGTGCTTCTCGTATTTGTATCAGCATCTTGAATTACTTTTTTCAGGGCCAGGTCAAAGTGTATGCATTATAGACACACCTTCTTGTCTTAGACCATTGGATACTCAGGACCACAGGTGTATGTAGCGACTTGTCAAAAACCGAAACCAATGCACTCGGAATATGGAACACTTCTGTTGCGTTAATGACGTGAATGTTACTTTGCCTAAAAATCGATAGGCCGTGACGGACAGGTAGGGTTGATTTTTCGGACAGATTCGAACGGAAGATTTCGCTCAACCAGATACTTGAACCAATTCCACCTGCCAGCGTCACTGAAGTCGAAAAAGCAGTAAAATTAATGAAATTGGGCAAAGTAAAAGAACCTGATGACATCGCTGCTGAGGGATAACCGAAGAACTGAGGACCAAGACTCATTCAGTCCGTCAATTAGGCTATTGAGGAGGGTAGAACACTTTCTAATTGGCAAGAAAACACCACCGTTTCAATGTGGAAAATGGAAGGCTGTCCAGAGAACGATATGGTTGCTGTCCGATACCACGCAATATTGACAATCGTGTTCGCGACATCGTTCAAATAATCATGAACCAAGACGGATTTGTCAAGAACTGCGGAATTTTGTGCAATTTTTTTCACTGAATATAAGCATATGGGGCATCACATGAAAGGTATCAATTGCTGCTTTTATAAGCAGATATTAGTTTTAACATTGGTTGCCAACGGGAGTAACGCTGGAGTCCAAGAGAGTTAATTTCTTTAAGGGTCCATTTTCAGAAGCGACCCACCTGAAAAATCTGAAAAAATATGGCGATCCATGAACGTGGCACCTAGGCCTCCAAATACTCCCAGTTACGACACCTGCTCAAACAAAGTTAATACTAGTAATGTATTATATTTTTAAAGTTTACTGTTAGCGTCCTTTAAGCTGATCCTACATTCGTAAAGTTTTGCAGAAAAATCCTTTTTGGTAGGCAGCATAATACTGGCAAGTTTGGTGGAAATCCTATTACTATTAACAAAGTTATAGTAAGTCGAATTATTCTTTTCGGCGGCAAATTACTAGTTCCCACGAGATAAAATCTGAGTACCACATCGAACTGAATATCGGGTATATGCAACGTATATTCACTGGGGGGTATATATTATATAAGTGGAGCCATCGTGTAGCTAAACATTCTTACATAAAAAATCGACAAAACCTTGGATACCCGAAGCACCAAGATTTCGGGTTTCGACTTGTTTAATGCAAAAATCGATTACCGATTTCAAGGAAACTAATATTGCGGTTGGGAAGTATGCATTCGTATAATACGCAATTAATAATATATAACAATATATTTTCAAAGTGACAATAAATGCGTACAAAGAGTACACCATTTATCAAACAAGTCGGGAAACCGGAAGCTGGACGCTTCAGGTATGAAAGGTTTTGTGTATTTCCTAGTACGTAGCACGTAATGTATGCATATATTATGTGAGAATATCCACTTTCGGATGATATTGACATTCATAGTCTTGAATTTGCAAAGAAGCGACAACTTTGACGTATTATAACTTTGTTAGAAATAGTGTGATTTCCACCAAACTTGGTGAGATCATGCTCTATGCTATACCCTATATTTCGTGGTGCTAGCATGAACTTAAGGGGGGTTTTGCAGCCAATTACTAAAAATTATAGTAATGAACTATTATTAACTTTATTTGTACAGATATCAGTATGAAAGGTATTTCGGAGCCCAGGCATTATATAGTGGCAGCCCTTTAATTTCTTTTAAGATTTTTCGGTTAGATAGTTTCTGAGAATGGCCCCCTTAAAGGAATGATCACTTTCAACCCCCCGCACTCCCCACCTTTCCAGCAAATGTCAAAACTAAGATCGGTTTCGAAAAGTATGACTATGACTATATTTGATGAAAAAAAAAAATTTACACGACTCTTTTGCATGTATGGGGACCCATATCCCCCTTAAATTCGTCGTAAGAGGATGTAACTCACTGTATGCGTGAGCGTTCACAGTTCCCATCTTTCTATCAAATTTGGTGTCAATCGATATAACCGTCTCCGAGAAAAATGCGTGTGACGGACAGACAGACAGACAGACAAACGGACGGACCTGTGAGGAGTGGCCAGATCTCCCATGAGGCGCGACCCCAGCTGGCGGATTGGGGCATACCTATTGATGTATAAATATGTGTTCATGCACTTTTCTTTTCTGACTGTGGATGGGCTAGTGTTTGCTCATCTCTGGTGCGTGGGCCAAAATGGCTATGGGAAGGACACCCAGAAAATAAAACCAACATGGACGAATTGAGAAGGAGTAAAGTTACGGTGCAGGGGCTCGGAACCCCAGTACCGGCGGCTTTTGGGAGTGAACAAGCGGGCTCCCGGCCGTCAATATCCCTCGACCGCAGTGCCTCGGTGGTGGACAACTTGGCCACCATTGCATCTAATACTACAAGTGTTCAAAGTGTCGGATCTGATCAAGAGGTACTGCAGCAGCAGCAAATAGATTCATTCAGGAGAAGCTCATCAATTTTACGATCTCTTCCAATATCAAAGCCAGCTCATGGGAGCTCAGCAACTGAAAAAGGTGAAGGAGTCAGTAAAAGGAGTAATCTGGCCAGGACTCATCGAGAACAGAGCCCTGACTCGGAAGATGCAGCTTGGGACTAAAATAGTTGAGCTGTCCGAATTCATCAAGGACAAGCACAACGTGCACCAAGCCATTAAGAACATGGTGAGAGCCATCAGGGTGCTTTACAATAGGTCACAGGAAGAAATAAGAAAGCCTAAGGAAAAGCCGGACATCCTAGTTTCAACAGTGTCACTAGTGACTATTGTCAAGGAGTGCAATAGAGACCCCAAATGCATTTTGTGCGAAGAAAGGAAGGCGTTAACTGCAGTGAAAAAATGAGGTTAATACAAATAAACCTTAATCATTGCAGGGTCGCACGAGATTTGCTTGCGCAGACCACTTACGAATCCACGATGGAGATTGCTATCATTAGTGAATCGTACAGAAATCTCTACGGTGGTGTATGGGTCACAGATTCGATTGGTGAAGCGGCGATATGGGCGTGCGGTCGTCAAGCCATACAACATAGCATGGATCAGGCGGCTAGAGGCTTTGTGTAACAAAAATAAGCGGTATATTTGCTTATAGCTGTTTCGCCCCACCGAGCCTCACACTGCCAGACCAAATTATTGGTGGAATAATGAACTTGCCAGCCTTCGGCCGATTTGCCACAGAGCCACAGGAACGGCTCAGAGGGCAATAGGTAGGATCGATCGATCATGCCTATAGGGAAGCTCGCAAGAACCTCAAGCTCGCCATCCAGCGGAGTAAGAGGGAATGTTTTAAGGAGCTCTGTTCGGAAGCGGACATAAATCCGTGGGGTAGCGCCTATAAAATCGTGGCAGGACGATTCAGAGGCCGATCGTCTCCGCAGATCACGTGCCCTATACTCTTGTTGAAAATAATCCAGGGGTTATTTCCCCACCAAGAGGAGGGCATAGCCAGCTTGCTGCGACCTCTGAAAGACACGGCAATACCGCCAGTCACCAGTGAGCTGCTGGAGATCTGCGCTAGGATAGGAGATAACAAAGCTACGGGTCTCGATCGCGTTCCGAATAGGGCCCTTAAGCTTGCCGTGAAACCCAGACCGGACATGTTCGCTGAGTTGTTCGAAGCGTGCATGTCGGAGGATATCTTTCCTGCACTATGGAAGCGGCAGAAGCTGGTGCTGTTGCCTAAAGCTGGCAAACCTCCAGGGGAACCGTCCTCCTATAGACCCATGTGTCTTCTAGACACTATGGGGAAAATGTTGGAGCGGGTCATTTATAATAAATTACTTCCAGTCGTCGAGAGCCAAGGGGGCCGTTCAGATAGGTAGTATGGGTTCCGTAAAGCCAGATCAACCATTGATGCCATCAAAATGGTTACTGGCTTGGCCGAAAATGCAATTCACAGAAGGGGTTGTACCAGCCAATATTGCGTGGTGGTGACCCTGGATGTGAGGAATGCATTTAACTCGGCCAATTGGAATCTTATACGAAAGTCTCTGGCGACGATTGGTGTTCCCACCTACCTCGCCGCTATTATCGATAGCTACTTGAAAGAGCGGACACTCTGGTATGATACCGATGATGGTTAGGAACTTTAGTATGTTCCCTACTCCCAGATCTTTCAGCTTTGCATCTGGTATTCAGTGTTCTCCCAGATGTCTCGACCTACTTTGCACAAGTGCCGGACACTGTCCCAGGACGTGTATAGAGGTTTCGTCCTCCTCCTCACAAAACCTGCAGGCAGTGTCCGTAGATACCCTAGCTTCCCTAGACCAGTGAAAATTCTCACTATGATTCGGAGGTTCTTTTTGGTGAGGTTTAAGCAATCCTTTGTGCACATGGGTTCGTATCTCCCAATAAGCTGCTCCATCCCTGGTAGGCCCGCCCAATATAGTTCCCTCAACCGTTTCTCTTCATTTCTTAGATTAGTAGCCATGAAACCGTTTCCGATTCCACAGAAGGGTTCTGGCCCGTGTAAAGGCGTCCCTGCTCCCTTCTTGGCTAGTTCGTCCGCTGCCTCGTTGCGTTCCAACCCAGCATGGTCTGGAACCCAAAGTATCCAGACCTTGCTGGACGAGCCGAGTGTATTCAGTCTCTCAAGGCAGAGTTCAACTGGTTGGACCTAAGTGCTTTGATCGCTGCTTGGCTATCGGTGAGAATAGCTATGTTCTGCCCCTTTAGTTCCTTTGCAGATTAAAGGAGGCACATTTGTTTATGGCGTATATTTCCGCCTGGAATATGCTAGTGTACCTGCCCATTGGCTCAAAGTACATTTTCCTTGGACCAATGACACCAGCACCCGCTCCCTCTGCTGTGAGGGATCCGTCAGTGTACCAAGTAATCAGTTGCTGGTTTAAGCCGCATGTCGCAACCACACTCTCCCAGTTTACCTTGTTACTCCAACTTGTTTCAAACTTCTTATCGAAGTGAAACCTCGTTGTCATGTTGTCCCTCGGTATCAGTATTTCGGGATACCGTCTAGAAAGAATATCAATCTTCCTTCGATTTAGGCAGCTCCCCGCCTCACTCATACTACCGGCCATCCTGAATATTGATCACCTTGCCTGAATCTGTATGTGCAGATGGAGAGGGGTTAATCCCAGAAGGACCTCCAGAGATGCCGTTGGGCATGTCCTCATTGCCCCACTGATACACACGCAAGCCTTTGGAGCTTATGTAATTCCCTGGCTTGTGTGCTGAGTTCGATTCTTTCTGCCCAGATTACCGCTTCATAGGTAATCATTGGCCTTACTATTGCAGTATATATCCAAAGTAGTATCTTCGGGCTGCAACCCAATTTTTTCCTGCTATGGATCTGCAAGTCATCAGCGCCCTCGTGGCTTTACGACAAGTGTTTCCGACATGTGTCTTCCAGAGTAATTTTTGGTCTAGCATAATTCCCAAATATTTGACCTCTGTTTCTCGTTTCACCTCCATATCTTGAAATGTTATGGCTCCCAGGTGATCAAGCTTACGCCTCCTAGTGAAGGGTACTATGGTGGTTTTGGTTGGATTGATCCGCAGTCCCACCTTCCTGTACCAGGCACTAGTAACCCTTAATCCAGTTTGGATTCTATCACATAGGGTATCTTCATATTTGCCCCTACAGATTAAAACAATATCGTCCGCGTAGCCCTGGACTTGTATTCCAGTATTTGTTACCACGTCCACGAGTTTATCCACTACCATACTCCACATCAGCGGCGATAGTACTCCACCTTGTGGACAGCCTTGAGTGGTGTTCATGATAATAGAATTTGCACCTGTTTGTACCTTCTCTGCTTTCTAGCATTTTGCCCATCCAGAGTGCCAGGGTGTTTTCCACTCCTTTGCGGCTCAGGGCATCCTGTATCTCTGTGGGCGATGTGTTGTCGAATGCTCCTTCGATATCCAAAAACGCGCACAGTGCAATTTCTTTTGTTTCTATGGCGTCTCGTAGTACCTCTGTGAGCTGATACAGAGCAGTTTCAGTTGACCGTCCTGCCCGGTAAGCGTGTTGACAGTGATGTAGGGGATTACGCTTAAGAACGTTAGTTCTAATATAGTTGTCTATGACCTTCTCCACCGTTTTGAGTACGAACGATGTTAAGCAGATTGGTCTGAAAAGGATCCTTTTTACCCGCTTTCGGAATGAAGACCACTTTTGCCCGTCTCCATGACCTTGGTAAGTAACCCAGTGCTATGCTCCCCCTTACCACCCTCAGAAGAGACTCTAAGATAATTCCTAGGCCTCTCTGGATAAATGCTGGGAAAATGCCATCTACTCCGGGAGATTTCATTGGTTTAAAAGTTCCCACTGCCCATCTTAGCCTAGCTTCTGAGCATACCTCTTTTGCTAGTTTCCAGCTTTCCTTCCTTCTCCTTTTATTCGTTGTTGGGGTGTCAGGCAGATTATTGGTGGTGGGTTACGCCGATGATATAGCACTGGTTGTGGTCGCAAAGCATCTCGAGGATGCTGAGTTGTACTCAAGCGAAGCAATCAGTGTTGTTAGGGCTTGGTTAGGGAGTGCTGGACTGGCACTCGCGGAGGAAAAGACGGAAGCGGTCCTCATCATTAGGCGCCGCAAAAGAAATTACGCCTGCATAAGAATCGGGAATCGGATCATCACTTCCAAACCGGCCATCAAATACTTGGGGGTGATGATAGACGGAGGACTTAATTTTAAGCAGCACATAGAGCATACTTGTAAAAGAGCATCTACCACGAGTATTGCTTTGGCAAGGATGATGTCGAACGTATTAGGCCCACGGCATACTTGCAGGCTGCTCATAGCCAGGGTGGTCAGCTCTATCATGCTGTGTGCAGTCCCAGTTTGGGGAAAAGCACTGCAGGTTTTAGGGAATACATATAAATTGAGTACGGTTTACAGAAGAACATCCATAAGGGTGTGTTCTGCCTTCAGGACCGTCTCAGACGATGCAGCGTTCGTCATCTCGGGAATGATGCCGATTGACATCCTGGCAACCAAAATGATGAACATTTATAATACCAGGTCCATCTCTCCCTTATATTAGGTGAAAAAAGCCGAAAGGGAGAGATCCATAAGCAGATGGCAATAGCGATGGGACCAGTCAGAAAAGGGTCGTTGGACTTACAGGTTAATCCCTTCCATCGGGGAGTGGCTGGAGAGAAAGCATGGGGAGATCAATTATAATCTCACCCAGTTTCTCACTGGTCATGGAGAGTACCGTCAATACCTGTACCGGTTTAAATTGGACACCTCGCCTAATTGTCCAAATTGCGGGGTTCCAAAGGACCCAGCGCACGTTTTCTTTCAGTGTCCTAGGTTCGTGGAAGAAAGGAGGAATCTAGAGGAAACTCTAGGTGAAGTGCTATCACCGGAAAATATGATACGGAGAATGGTAGCCTGTCAGGAAGACTGCGATGCTTTCAATTCCATGATCGCTGTAATCCAGGATAAACTGCGAAAAGCAGAAGAAGTGAGAAACACGGGGTTACACGAACCCCGCGGGTAGACGAAAGGAGACCTAGCTAAAGTAAGCTAACTCCGCCCCGTGATGTAAAACCTAAAGGTGGTTCCACGGGGTAGGGGGGAGTCGGGGGTGGTTTTAGTGGGTAAAAACACTTTACATTTATTTATTTATTATAAAATAGAAATGCCGACAATATGACTATTTGACGATTCTGAATGGGAGGTCCTGAAAAGAACGTTTGACGTACGCATGAGAACGCTAGACGAATGAGATTCGAAAAAATAGTTTGAAAGATCAAAAAGTTTTCAAAGTAATCAGAAGGATACTTGAGAAATAACCAGCTGATTCGGACTCGATGGAAAAACAGCAGCGGAAGCAACTAGTAACAAATTGGGGAAGAAAGCTTCTTTCGCGAGTTCTATTACATAACCTCAGGAAGTAGAAGTAATGGGAAATACAGGAGTACTATTGAAGAAAGTAAATTCGATGACAGCAAACTTAAAACTGACAGTAAACTTAAAATAAAGATACACTTGTGATTCAACTTTCGCATCATCCTTAAATAAGAAAACGAAGAAAGTTGTTATCGAGGCTCAAATCAGAAAAGATCTAAACCGATCATATTTGTCTAAAGAATTCATACACTTGCCCATGTCATGAATTAATATATATATTCGGGGCCAACAACACCTATATTCCCTTTCGATCATACTGCTCCGTAGGGCAGAGATAAAGCAGCGTCTCATGAGTTGTCTCTGTCCAGAAGACGAAATTGTCAGCAAAATGTCAGTAAAAATTTGCTATTCGCCCAAAACGAGTGGTTCGTGCATTTAGAGGAAGGCGTTAGCTGCTTCTCACAATTAGTCCGAGCTGCCTTCAAGTTGATGGAAGACTCACAACCACTCTGTCCTAAAAAAGAGTTGATGTTCTTTTACTAATATTCCAACTCCGTCAACCACAAGCTTGGTAGCGATAAAATGGACGTACGCGGAATTAAGCAGATCTTTCTCATGAAATTTCTGTGAACAGTAACTTGATGGACTGTTTCACACTTTCATGCCATTAAGTTATCCTTGGGCTGACCTCAGCAAGAAATTCCTCAGAAGTTCGTTTGCCTGAATCTTCAGCACAAAGGATGTCATTTTTAATTTCCAAACAACTTTAATGGTTTCAGGATGCTTTGCATTAGTTATTATCACTTTTATATTGGGCATAAAATTTGAATTTTTATATGTGAAGATATCAACCACCGTTCACTGACCAAAGCTCCATCAAATTAAACTCTCTCTCACCATCAATCACATTTAATAGCGGCTGGTTGCCTCAATTCGTGCGAAAAAAGGTAATTCTCTGCCTTCCGCAATTTTTTTATTTAAAGCTTTCAAGCTGAAATTGAGTTTTTCACATGATTCCTTCTTCGGAATAGAAACAACAGGTAGGTTGTCATTTCAACATAATAATTCATAAGGATTGGGCTTTCATAAAGTGAGTGGTAGAAAATATGCACATATGTGATATGATGTCAACACCGAACATGTCAGAACTCACATTTGAAAGTATCTTCAATGAATTGAAAAACTGAAGACATCATGAAAAGAAAATAATGTTGATGGAGACACTACCACGAAAAGTTAAAATTACATGAAAGGAGTTAAGTATATGTTGTTTATTTGAATGAAGCAAGGCTCCCCATATTCCGATTATGACAATAATAAAAAGCATGAATAAGAGAAAGTTTCTCAATAAATCCATCACTTTATAGCGGATTAGCCTCAAGCTGCTTCGTGCGATCTCGGCAAGCCTGGCAAGGAGGACCTACTTTGGAAAAGTTCAATCGTAATTCGAACAGGAAAATATAATAAACAACTATAGCAGATATCCTATCTCGTCCACTTTATGATTTAATACTAACAAAATTCATTTATATTTCCGCTCGGTCATCTAACTCCATGTCTATATCCACAATCATATGTATATTAACATTCTACGCATGCAGATACATTTGCTTAGCTCCAATATGTACAAGTTCATTCCTCACCAGCCGCACCCCATATCAAAATGCACCGACATATAACAACAAATCGAACTCAATAAAATCCCGGATAGTGGTGTATACATAGTAAATAAAAATCAAACGTTTAGGGGTTTGTATTTATATTATATTTTCCGCAACAGCTTCATCCGCTTTTCGGTCGACGTACGAGGAAAACCAACAAGCTAGCAGACCAGCATCGTTGGCCAGCAGGTATTCGAAACTTAAACCGGAACGGAAGAAAATCGTATTTTCTTCAAGGACTCAGAGGAAATCGTAAACAGAATGGGGAAAGGTTGATGTTACGTGCTCGCACAGGACACCAAAGAGATTTTGTCCAGATGTTATTTTATGAGAAGTGGCATGGCGATATGATAACGTTAAGCCATCTTAAAATTGTCCTTGCTCGTTGGATGGCTTTTTTGTCATATTAAGCAAAGGATTCCTCCTTGGGGATATTGTGTCTTTAAATGGTTCAAGTTTGTCAAGTGGACAGGTTATACTCTTTAAAAGCTTGCTCAATCTCTACAAGACAGAAGGAAATCTTATTTGAGTGGTTTCGTGATATGGCGGGAAGGGGATTGATTGTTTGGAAATATACTGATAATCACCCAGTAGAATTCAGTGAATAAGGACGAAAATTCCAGGTCATAATTTATACAAATGACGAAGTGATAGCCGTGGAAGTTGAACATCCTCGTGTCCCAACCAACAAGGAAAATTTCAAACAAAAGACTATCAGGATGCCCAATGGTCCATAAAGGAGTGGATATGCAGGAGGTAATTATTGTTCGTACTAGACCACAATGTGAGTCGGGAAAAAAATTTTGATATCACTTTGTTCCGTTTGAATCAGCGAAAATCGAAAGTTTTCTAATATTTAGAACTTCTAATACGCAGAAGGAAACAAACATGGTTTGATACAATGTTTCACCTATTCTGCCCAATTGTCAAAACAACAGTGTCGCGTCATAACAGTAGAAAACAACAGTCGCCTACGACTTCCACCTCGTCCAAGAATAAGTAAGGTTCGCCCCCAAGTTGGCAGGTCATTGTAAAGTAGGCGACAAAAGGATTAGAGATTTAGTTAATATTGGGGAAATATTACCAATATTTTGTGCCGGCTAAACCGAGTTCACTCGAGTTGGATGTTTTGATTTACTGAAGCTTTCAGTTTATATCCTCAATACAGTGAGGGTCAGATTGTTATTAAGTGTACGATCAATTGAAAGGGGTCAGTACCATTTATTCTCATGAATGAGGTTGGAGTTTTGGAGACAATAATACACTCACAGGAAAAGGAGGCATTTATCAGTTATCTGTGCATGAATGTGTTGATAATATTTCAGGCAGCCGTTCCCGGGAAGCTGTGATAATATGTATATTATATATGTATAGCCAGTTGCCATAAACCACTACAAAGGCCAAAACGTAAAAACGATATATGTATATGTGCAATCTTTAGTGCTTTCGGAAATAGAACTGTTTCCTTCCATGGTGTGCCATCTATATTCCACTTTTCGTTTGATATTTTCTTAGGATACAGTAGTTGGACATCTCAAAAACAAGTGTTGAAGAAGACTTCCGCTTTTCGAGTTAGGCTCGACTTGATGTTGCTGTTGAGATGTGTCTTATTATATAATACGTCGATTGACATCGAGTTCTGTACGATTGCCTACAGAAACACCGCTATTCGTTAAGGACATGCTAAGCTACAGGAAATGTTCAACAATGATCCGAAGAGAATTAACATGGTTAGTCCAGAGGAAGTATATTGGATTGACTCAAATTGCAAGTAGAATTTGATGGGTCAATAGCAAAAATCGTGCTTGTGTTTACCAGCTGCAATTTATAATCGGTTGATATAACGTTAGTCATCATCATCATCAACGGCGCAACAACGGG
The DNA here is from genome assembly GCF_905115235.1 of Hermetia illucens. Taxonomy (NCBI): domain Eukaryota; kingdom Metazoa; phylum Arthropoda; class Insecta; order Diptera; family Stratiomyidae; genus Hermetia; species Hermetia illucens. Next base: position 88,146,635 of record NC_051849.1, on the reverse strand, counting down.
TATCCGGTCTAGGCCTGCCTTAATAACGAACTCCAGACATCCTGGTTTTGCGGCGAGGTCCACCAATTCGATATCCCTAAAAGCTGTCTGGCGTCCTGACCTACGCCATTGCTCCATCTCAGGCATGGTCTTCCTCGTCTTCTTTTTCTACCATAGATATTGCCTTTATAGACTTTCTGGGCTGGATCATCCTCATCCATACGGATTAAGTGACCCGCCCACCATATCCTATTGAGCCGGATTTTATTCACAACCTGACGGTCATGGTATCGCTCATAGATTTCATCATTGTGTAGCCTACGGAATCGTCCATCCTCATGTAGGGGGCCAAAACTTCTTCGGAGGATTCTTCTCTCGAAAGCGGCCAAGATTTCGCAATTTTTTTTGCTAAGAACCCAAGTCTCTGAGGAATACATGAGGATTGGCAAGATCATAGTCTTGTACAGTAAGAGCTTTGACCCTATGGTGAGACGTTTCGATCGGCACAGGTTTTGTAAGCTGAAATAGGATCTGATGGCTGTCAACAACCGTGCGTGGATTTCATCATCGTAGCTGTTATCGGTTGTGGTTTTCGACCCTAGATAGGAGAAATTGTCAACGTAGTTGGGTGGACTTAAAGAGGATCGTACCTCTTGCATTTACCTCAGCATCACGGATCACTTTCTCGAGGGCCAGGTTAAAGCGGACGCATGATAGGGCATCCCCTTGTCGTAGACCGTTGTATTATTTGATATTACGTTAATACATCGTCAAAAGTTTCAGAAGAAAAAATAAACCTATGAGAATAAATCAATCTCTTGTCCAAATCAAATGAATACAAAAAGTGTTTCACAATAATCATCTATTTTGGACAGAGGTATAGAGATTCGCATTTGCAATTTAGGTGCGATTAAATTTGTTTTGCGATAAGAAATTGAAGGAGTCCTGAATACGTCGTCTTGTCTTGATGGTAGCCCGGACCAATCCCAAAGAAACATTGTCCCATTGTTTTTGGTTTACAGGCCCCTCGGTTTTGGGATACCATCTAGTTTTTTCAAAAACTCATCAGACGCTGCCTCACCTTTGTCCTAGAAGCAGTGTGACTGTTACTTGCATTCTTATTCACATTCGTAAATACCACGCCGTGTTTCGCTGTCTTCTTACAGAACGATATCCAGCTCGAATATGGAAGTCTCGGCATTCAGTAAACCAATACGTAACAATTGTTGGTAAAGATGGGAGTGCGTCAGTCGAAAGGGTAGGTAGGTAGGTATAAGTGGCCGCTCCGAGGAACCCAATTAGTGGTCCGCGGTTTTGATGCCACAAACTCCTAAGACCGTGATTGCTGTTATGAGCGCAGGGAGGCAGAGTCTAGCCGGATCGGATCTTTAGAGTCAGCTTTTCCATCCTGTAGCTAGAAATCTCTCTGAGGTCCCCAAAAAATGGCTTAGCCAGTCTCGAATTGTAGGGTATGCCGAGCCTGGCAGTATGGTCCCCTATGGGTCAGTGTCCCGCGCAGACCGTCAAAATGGTATAATTCGAAAATAGGAAAGTGAGGCAACTAAAAGGAGAGCTGCTAGCGTTAATATTATACTGCGACGGGTGGGGAGGGGGGGACGTGATGGTGATGCGATGTGTTAAATTTGAGGAACTACATCGGCTATCGAGGGTCGTAATATATGACTGGTGATGATGCCATTCAAGGGAAGGACATCGAGAAGCTATAGCATAGTTGAATTGAAATTGCTGGTGAAGAAAAGGGGATGTACTCGGTTTTGTGTTGATTATAGATTAGGTGTCGATGAAGCGTAAGTATCCACGCAGAGAAAATAATGGTGGTAAAAAATTAGTCAAAAACTTACACGAGCTGCGAAGTTTTCTTCGCTTATGCACTTAGTATCGCATCGATTTATAATTGGCTTTGCAAAAGTTGTGAGCGGTCTCTATGAGCTTCCGGCTGAAAGAACAAGTTTACAAGCCACCAGAAAACGTATTCGCATTGGATACTTTTGAAAGTAATAACGGAATTGGCAGCTTTGCATCATAAGTTAGCGGTGAAAAAGAAAAAGTTATATGGTATTTGACGCACTATAATTTCGTTAATTATGGTAGTACCCGACTATTATGATACTTCCATGAAAAGTATTTCCTACTGCAAAATTTTACCAATTTAGGATGAATTTAGGGGGGTTCACAGTAAATTTTCCAAATATAATAATATACTATTATTAACTTTATTTGAGCAGATATGCAACGGGGGCTATGTTGGGTTCTCTCTGAAAGCGGGTGCTGGAAACAATGGACTCGGTTCGGGACTCTACACTCCCCCCTTTTGCTACAAACGTAAAAATGGGGACCCGTCTCAAACTCAACGTAGAACACGTTACTCACTGAATGCAAAGGGATTCATATTCACCTTTCCACCAAATTTCTTGCCAATCGGTATGGTCTGAGGTAATGCAGACAAAGGTATTTCCCAAAGCCATAAAAATGAAGATGGGAACAAAATAAAATAGCACCTATAAATCTAATCCACCAGAGAAAATTTATCTGACTTATGATCCATGAATTCCCTTTTGTAGAAGAAATGCAAGCAAACATTTTTTAGCCCGGAGTTTTGTCCAACATGTGGATTCCAAAATTGTGTGAGAGTAATGAGTATAGTGAAATGTGAACTTAATGGCAGACTTGAAAATTCTATGCTCCATCGTGATTATTTTAATCCCAATCTAGTGACTTCGTAGAACGTTGGTGTTTGTTTTCCACCAAACCAGCCTTACCAAGTTAGTAAGGAAATAAATGTATGCAACACTTTCCGCTGGTTACTTTCGTATTTTTAAAAAACTTCTTTTCAAGATTTAAATATTTGATATTTTAAGAGCATCCGAGTTAGATTCTTAATACACCATATTATTTACAAACAAACATGCCTATAGATATTTGACATGTGTGAAAACAAAAAAAAGAGAAATTGACATATCACACAAAATATAGAGTGATTCATTTAGACCTTTCTTTACATACAAATAAAAGACATAAAACCGAATTTCATTTCAAAGAAAAATTTATGGCCCTTACTTTTTAAAATCTATCTCGTTTAAATGGTGTTCGCAATTAGGCTTTAAATGGTCCATCTTGACGGTTTAATTTTGGACTATGGGTTTGAGACTAGACCAAGTGCTATGTCTCCAGAATACCGCTAGTAATATTGACTTCCGAAGTATAAATTAAAGCTGCTTTATTACTAAAGACCAGAGGTTTCACATAAACCCTGGAGAAAATAGTTCAAAGAAGTAATAATGCGCGATTTAGACGGCCAATTTACCGACCCAAATCGTGAAATCCCAATAAGTTCATCATTTCTCACACTTCATGGCAAGTAGCGTTATCTTCTTAGAATCTTGTTACTTCAATTTTAGATAGCAAACAATCCATTATCATGAGTTGGTAGCGATCACCAGTGGTGTCGGAAGCAGGAAAATTATGGTATTAAAAAATGTGACAAAAAGGTAATAAATAGTACTTTTATTCGAGCGTACCTAGTTTGAAATAAAAAGATAAAAAAATCATCTGAGATGTTGTTGTATTTTGGGTCATACTCATACTTCAGTGAGGCCATGATTTATCGATTGCGGATATATACAGAGTCGGCATGGGGCATTATATAATAATCATTCTCGTGCCGTTAACGATGTGTACTTGGGATCGTTGTTCTACTGGAAAACAAATGCCTCTTCTATGCCTAAGATGGCATTCTGTAGCAAATTAAAATACAGTACATTACCACAACCGACCGACTTCCGCCATCTTGCTTGAGGGTTGAATGTATGTCGTGAGTTTTAAGCTCCGTATTGGCTTACCTACAAAACCCAAACAGACTGCTTTTAATTTTGCCAGTGAGTGATACATTCTGAAAGTACGTCTGCTGAAAACCTTGAAAAGTACCTGTTTAATAAAAAAAAAGTTCTGAAAAATGAAAAAAGGTACTGTACCGAAGAACTTCAAAAGGTATTATATTTAACACTTTTGGTACTTAACAGACAACACTGACGATCTCAGTTGACAGTTACGTTCTGCCTGGTTTGATTTCTGAAGAAATATGGGCCTATGATTCCATCGGTCCATAAACCACATTAAATCATTGTTTTCTGTGGATATAGTGGACGCTCTTGAAACTCTTCGGCTTGCTCATCAGTCCACATGCGATTGTTTACTAGCGTATCCATTCAGACAGAAATGCGCCGATTACTATATGTGCACCATAAATACATCTAGGTATACGAAAACTACTTAACTGAACGCTTATTTGGAGACGTTGTGGCGGCGCCAACAAATAGAAGTGGCATAAAAGTTTGACATAAGTCACACGCCATCTGCCAAAAAAAAACCCCACTATGAAAAGAAGGTCGAAATGAATCATCCTATACGAACAGGGCTCCACTATTCTACTACGAATTAGATTCGAAGGAAAGACTTTTCATTGTTTTATTGGATATATAAATACTTCCTTCTACGGCAAAACAATTTCATTCTACTTCGAGAAAAATCCAATATTTTATTTCGCAGGTGCACAGAATGTCTTTATTTTATTCCTTGATATGCCTTGGTTCCCATCCCCGACTGCAACTAACTACTAAATGCAATACGTTTTTAGATTCAGCTGTGTTTCCATCTATGCAATCTGTTTTCCTTCTGTCCATAAGACCATATTCTTTTCCAACTTCCCTCAGATTATTTTTAATCCTTTAAGTAGAAAATGCTCTGTCAATTAAAGTTTTACTTAGGATGTGTTTGTGTTTTGAAAAACGTTCTTAAAATTGATTTTCTAATTAATCCTGGGAAAGCATTTGCGGCCTTGATAGAAGTGTCACCACATAAAATTTTCAATTTTAACAGATAGTGCAATAGAAGAGAAGAGGTACGTGGGAAAATACAAGATGGAAGGATTTATAAATGATAATGTGTATGATTTGATAAGATAGGCATATAATTTTCCAGCCCAGCCGGTTACTAAAGAAGATCTTTAATTTTAAGACAGCTAAGGTTGAAAGTAAAATATTTGGACTTTCATTGAAATTTAACAGGGTGTTTATGAGCTATTTATTGAAAATTATAGAAAAGAAGATGGTTACTGCTAGATGATGTTGCAACATCTTCCACATAAAGATAATTTTGTTGTCCTAACATCAAGGGCAAACACAATTTGCTTTATTGTGCACATTTTGCTATTTGGATAGCTTCATCTTCCTTTTTCGGTGAACTTTACAATCAAAGAAATTTAAACAAGTCGGGAAACCGGAAACTCGCCGCTTCAGGTATGAAAGGTTTTATTTGTTTTTTCTGTGAGTATATTTGAATGCAGAACTATCCCATTTGTACGTAGCCCGTTATGAATAAGCATTTAACATGTCTACTCACTTTAGTGTGATATTGATATTTAGTTGCAGTAAATTTACAGGGTAAAGTCAATCATCAAACTTGCGGATAATATGCTTCATATTATATTGTCAACTACTACAAACCTTTATAACTCTAGGGTAAACTTGAGGGGGGTTTTTACTCAATTTCCCTAAAAATATGTTAATATGCTATTATTAACTTAATTTGAGCAGATATCGATATGGAATGTATTTTGAGGCCTGGACACCATATAGAGGCAGCTTCATAATTTTTTTTCAGATTTTTCGGTTGGGTAGTTTCTGAGAATGGGTTCGTTAAAGAAATCATCAATTTTCACCTTTCCCCCCCTCCGACCACTTCCCGTCTTTCTAACAAATGTCAAAACTAAGACCGGCTTCGAAAAGTACTAATCGAGACCTTTCATTTGATACCCAACATGACTATATTCGGTGAAGAAAAATTCGCCTTAGCCTTAGTTGAGTATAATAGCAGTCTCTTAAAATGCATGACATATAGCGGTAAGCAGATTGCATACTTGTTAAGCAAGGAAAAAACAGAGAGTAGTTTTGTGATTGCCGATTGAAACCTGGAGAACCATTAATCCGCATTCATTTCCATTGTAAGGATCTCCTGATTTAAACATTCAAATCAATCCTATTTTATTAGTAGTTAAAATTTGTACTGATTATGAAATTGAAGCAGCTTCTATTTATGTGACGGTAGAAAAAAAGTTTTAACAATCGATTTATGAAGAAGCATTTTGGATTAAGTTAGAACCAGATTGCGAACACTTCAACAAATTTATGAACTCCAAATTGGGTCAGTACAGGTTATTAGTTCAACTCGTAGTATTAATAGAAGGCCTTTCGCACCTATGTACTACTTAGTACAAACCGAACCCAGGCGAAAATCTAGTTTAGGTTAGCGGTGAAGGTAGGAACTAGGAGGTTCGGTGTTAACTAGACTAGTGCGGTCAAGGGCATCCGGCTGGTCACAGCAAAATCATTTCTGAAGCGAACTGATTTTCGCTGGGACATGTTTTCGATCAGGTTTTGTAATGGTAGACTGCGCGACAGAGGACGACACTAGGGAATGACGCAGAACCATAACTATCTTCTGGGTCCCTTTACCGCTCAAAAAGAAGATTCCTCCGACATGGTTGTTTAGAGTCTTCAGAAGCAAAGTGAAGAGCAAAGGTAAACCTTTCATGATTGGGATAAATGCGGTCATCTACCCTCGATCCCAGCAAGTAATCAAAAGCCGTAAATTAATCGAGTCGTAAATCAATTATAGTTTCGGTAACATCTCAATGCATATATGAAAGAAGAACTGAGGAAGTATATAAAAACATATCAGGTGAAAAGTTTACCGAGATCACCAAAGGAGGCTGTTGAGACCGACAGAGGATAATCATCGCCCATTGAGGAGGAGGAGATAGACGACCTAGGTTTCTAAAATTAATGACTTTATTTGAGTAGATATCGAAATAGGATGCATTTTGAGGCCTAGACTTCATCTAGATGCACCATAGTGACTTTTTTCTTCAGATTTTTCGGTTAGATGGGTTCTGAGAATGGGACTGTTCATCTCTCTCTCTCTTTCACTCAGTATTAAAATTAGGACTAGTACTAGCTGAGCTTTCTCATTTAATTCCCTATACTGTGAAAATTACACCCATCTTTCGCATGTATGGAGAAAGGAACAACAAAAAACGGCATCACATGCTATATGTAAAGAAATTCACAGGCCACTCGTTCTCACCAAATTTCGGGGTAATAGGTTCAGCCGTTTCTGAATAAATCGTGTGATAGGCAGACAGACAGACATTGCATCGATTTTAATAAGGTTTTGTTTCACCTAAAACCTTAAAAAACGGTTAATTTTACGATTTTCTTTCCAACGAGAATATATGTGTTAGAACCCACCATGGAAGAGAATTCTTTTATGAGACCGGAAGCAGTTCCCAGATTTTATAGAAATAGTAGACAGATCTTTACGGAATATTTTAAATATAACTCAATAGTGTTGAAATTTTGCGAATTTGGCAAATATGTTTTCAATCCCCTATCTAAGAATATTCACATATACATTACTGCAACTGAGTTGTTGAGATCCTGGTAGCTTGGATAAATGTGAAAGGTTTTTGTCTACATTTTCAATATTGTTACAATATTTCACTGACAAAGAATTTTTGTTTTTGCATCTCCTTTCGCAGTATGTTGTTTGTCCGTCTGTCTGTCAGTCACAGGCAATTTTCTCGGAAACGAATTACATTGGGCGATATTATGAGAGCATTGAAATTCTATGCATTCAGTGAATAGCAGAATTCGTTGTTGAATTTAAGAAAATGCGAATGCTCTCTCCTTCATTTGAAAGGTAGATTTGGAATTGTTTTTTTTGTGACTAGTGCTTGATGTTATTCTGAAATTGGTTAGAAAGAGGTGTTGTGCGAGCTGAAAATATATATACAGACAGATTTTGAGTGAGGTCTGAGTTTTGAGTACTACAGAAGCTAATTGCAAATTAAATACCACCACTATGTCCCTAAATTATAAGTAGACTTCAAAGTATATAGGATGAGTATATAACTACGCGGCTGCTGAAATTGTTTCAGTTATCAATCTACAGTCCTGAATGCGATAGCACACTTTATCGTCTACTCCGGGTATTATATCAGAAAACAATTACTCGGGTGCTGACGCCGTTATTCGCTAAAATAGTGCAAAAAGACCCTATTTAGAAAGCAGTTTCTATGGAATTGAGGACCTTGTAGTCCGATTCCGCAACACGAACGCTGTTGCAAGGAAGAAGCGCAGCGGAGGTCCTAGGGGATGAACTGAGGGCTAGTATCTTCTGCTTGTCCGTATTGTGTAAAAAGTCTGTTTAAAATTGCGCCTTCATGTCTTAGATTAAGCTGACAAGTCGTGGAAGTTGGGTGTCACGATAGGTCGGCTAGAAATATCTTGCGGTTGACAATAGAATTTGTTCTTTTAAATTCTTATTTACGTTACATTATGTTGTTATATGTCTAAACATATAAAACCATCAAGCGATGACGGCTTTACGGTTTCTTACCAGGGCAGAGGCAAATCGTCAGACGCTGCTTCACCTCTGCCCTGGGAGCAGCGTGACCGAAGCGGTTCGCAGATGTTAAGTGCTCCTTTATAAAATTCGCAAAACACAACATGACTACGAATTATATTAAGCGCAAATCCGCCTTATTGACCAGAGCATAGACAGAGATGAAAATATTTTTTTTGAGAATGGTGGTATCCTAAGTTCGCATCAACTTAATGCTGGACCGAAGCAAATGGGGAGCAACTTACTCCCTCTTTTTTGGTCCACGGACCCCTCGTTCGGTCACGCTGCTCCTAGAGCAGAGGTGAGGCAGCGTTTGACGATTTGCCTTTGCCCTAGTAATAAACTGTAAAGCGGTCATCGCCTGATATTTTTTTAAAGTTTGGGTGCTAAGCCCTAAACTATTATTGAAGATTATGATTCGCGAAAGAGGACATTGAATGGATTGTCAAAGGCTGGACCATCGTATCTTATGAATGCTCTTTTCAACGTGTAATGATAAGATGGGGATATAGGAGATCAAGTCGATCCCTTGAGTGGCCGATAACGACCTAGAGGGCAGAGCTATCCCAAAAAGCTAAACAATTTGGCAAAATTTGACCGTGAAGGTCCGCCCACGAAGATTGCAGCTCTATCAAAGCTCTCGGTCGACACGTTCTTGCACGCCTCTGTGCTAGCCAGGCTCGGGAATGTGGGGGGGTCCTTTGAGCGCTTTGATCCCTCACGCTTCATTACTAAAAACAACGTGTCTTTACCGGTGCGTGGGTCCGCACCGGATTTTAAAATCGAATTTTACGTAGGAATTCGCGACGGCCTATCGAATAAAACCAGAACGCGAGCTAAATTGGAAAATAAAAATAAAAAAAAACGGCTCGACCGCGCGCGTGGAGCCGTTTGTCTCCGGACCCGAGTGCCGCGATCAAGTAGTGGAAAATCCACGACGGATCACCTTCCCGATTGCCGTCCCTTCTGCCTCAGGTCTTGCACGAGGCGCGGCCGGTGAGGTTCCCACCCTTCCTCGACATCCTCCGGCCAGTTATTCTTTTAGAGGATGTCCCTTATGTAAGAATCCCGCGGAAGTAAGGAGGAACTAAGGGGAGGAAGTCCTCAAACTACCTTTGATTATTCACACATTAATGTACTTTTTCAAGCTTATGAACATAATACAAAGGAAAAAAAAAATTATTACAACCAAAAAGAAATCAAAATAAAGTTAATTAAAACGTAAGTTTAAGAAAAAGAAAATGAAAATAAAATAAGAGAAAAAAAAAAAAAAGAAAAACAATAAATAACCAAAGTGTAAAATTTACCAACGAGAAGGGAAATAAACTAAAAAAGCAATAAAAAACAAGTCGGAATACCGGAAGCTCGCGCTTCGGGTATAAAGGTTTTGTGTTCATCTTATGTAAGAGACGCACATTTCTCTGTCCGTATATAGCTACAAATCCAACATAATCCTTCATATTTTTCCAAACTACGAGACATACGTACATATTAGAGCCATAGATATCACGCTCACCCTAAACAAACAAACTGCCTATTACCTGCTGTACACATATATGCACGTATCTAAATTTATCGTACCCATATTTTCGATTTACGTCTTATATCTATCTGAATTAGGCACTAGCCGCAAAGTTCATTAGCACGCATATATTATATACCTACATATACACATGTCTGGTTGACAAATAACTAAAAAACTAAAACAAAATAATTGGCTGCGACCCAATTCATAAGAATTCATTTCGTTGTGGAATTGACGAATTGATATGTGATGATGACGTCATGCGGGTTGTAAAGTGCACGAAATTCACAAAAAATTGTAAAGTTTCACCTCCAATAACTTTGTTAATAATAGTTGGATTTTCTTCAAACTTGACCAAACTGTGCATTATATTCTTCGTTACACTCATGCCAAATTTTGTATTTCTGGGATGAACATAAGGGGGGTGCCGGGTAAATTTCTAAAATGTGGAAATATACTATTATTAACTTTATTTGTGCAGATATCGGAACCGGATATATTTTGAGGCCTAGATTTCGTAGAGATGCACCACTGTGATTTTTTCCAGATTTTTCGGTTGGATAGGTTCTGAGAACGAGACCTGTTACACTTTTTGTGGGTCATATTTTCAACCCTTACTCCCCTATGTTTCATCTAATATCAAATATTGAACCAGATTCGAAAAGTACTAGTTGAGACCTTTCATTTGATACCCTACTTGGCTACATTCTATGAAAAAAAAATTTGCACCCTCCATTCACATGTACGGAGAGCCCCCCTTAACCTTAACGTAAGATGGCGCCACTTACTGCATGTAAAGGGATCACCAGATTACATACTCTCACCAATTTTCGTGACAATCGGTCTAGCCGTTTCCGAATAAATCGGGTGTGACAGACAGACAGACAGACAGACAGACAGACAGACAGACAGACAGACAGACAGACGGACAGACGGACAGACAGACACCGTCACCATTCTAATAAGGTTTTGTTTCACACAAAACCTTAAAAAGAAAAGAAAAGAAAATAAACAAATCACTTACCCAAATGTCACTCCGAGCTCGGACCGATCCTTCGGGTACCTATTTCTTTTTTGTCTTTAAATTCAAATTATTTATAACTAAAAAATATATAGTCCTACAACAAAAAAAACTAACGTTAGTTCACTTCTTCTCTATGATTTCGTTCCTCATGCTTTTATGAGGGATTGTTTATACACAACGCGCAAATTTCGACACTAGATTTCAGCAATTAGATATTAATTTCTTTCCGTTGCGATTTCGCCTATTTCAATTGTTTTTCTTCTTTTTGCTTTAAAACTCTGTACATTATTCAGGTGTTAACGATTAAACGATTTTAATCTATTCTCGGAATCTTCGTTTTAACTACACTTCAGTTAGCACAATGTGGGGTTAGTTTTCTCGGTCGAATTCTTTTATTTTGCTCGCGGAAATCTTCACACTTTAGGATGAATTATCCTCTTCTTTTTCCTCCGTCCTCACTCTTATCTTTCCTCTTCCTCGTTTTCTTTTTTCCCTCAGTACTCGCTGCACCTTCCTTCACTCAGTTCACCAGACATCCTCCTCAAGCTCCAAAAAAAAAAGCTCCCCGTTTTTTCCTTCCCGCCAAAAACCTTCTCCCAGCAACATTCTCGCTGCCTTTCTTCGTGCACCGCTTCTATTCCCGCTACATAGCCTTTCTCACTCGCTAGGCAATGTTGCGGCAACATGCGCATGCGCCTGCGGATGCGGCAGATCATTCCCCTCCTGTCAAGATCAATTCGCTTGAATACATTGAATAATGTGCAATCTGCGGCGAACTTTAAGGCAATTGCACACTATTAAATGCATTGTTTAAGCAAATTGATTAAGAAAGAGCCGAATAAAATTCCGCTCCCGTCGCGCAGCCGCGGTCACTACAGGGCAGCTGGGTTTTCGAGACCCGCTCGAGGAAAGAAAGCTGAAGACCAGTGAGGGCCTCACTGCTGATAGCGGCTGGGTGTTGGCGGTTACAAGGAAAGGTAGACCGAGATCCAAACCCACATTAGGCCTTGAGGTCCTTCGCGTGAGCGATGCCCAGGTTACGACCCTCCATGTCCTCCAGCTCGTATTGAACCGTTCCGACTCGACCGATGACCTTCGCCTTCACGAACTTCTGATCCAATTTGGCATTATATCGTTTTGCTGCACTGCTTAAGTTGAAGAGCCGCTTATACACGATATCTCCGACCTGAAATTCACGAGCTCGGGATCGCAAGTTGTAACCCCTTTCCTGTGTCTCTCTTGCCTGGAGGATTCGCCCTTGAACCTCTGCTCTCAGAATAGCAAGTTTATCCTGAGAACAGATCTCCAAGGTCGCATCAGGTAAGGCGTTCAGGCGTCGTAAAAGGGCGTAGGTACTCCCATGGGTGACCATGCTTTGCCCAAAAACGACGTGATAGGGTGATGTCCCTATCGAGACGTGTTTCGCTGAACGCAAGGCACAGTTGATGGATGACAACTTGTTATCCCAATCTCTTTGGTCAGGACCGATATAAGCGCGTATAGCAGCCAACAGTGAGCGATCTACTCGCTCCGAGGCGTTTGCCTGCGGGGAGTATAAAGCGGTGTAAATGTGTTGAATGCCATACTGGTTCAGAAGATCGTTGAAAGCCACGGATTTGAACTGTACCCCATTATCAGATGTGATCGACTCAGGGATTCCAAACACATGAAAGATTCTCTTCTCCAAGTATTCGGTCAGCACGTTTGCTGTAAACCGTTTAATCGGCTCCACAAATGAAAACTTTGAGAGAGAATCGAGAACGACTATTGCTCCGATATTTCCGGCGCGAGATCTGGGGTATGGGCCGATCAAATCGATATACAAACGTTGAAATACCCGATCGGAGATGAGCGCTTTTCCCATTAGAGGTTGGAGCGTTTGGTTGGGAGCTTTTGACGTCTTGCACGTTTCACAATTGCGGACATAGTCCTTGACCTGTGAAACCATTTTAGGCCAATAAAACCACAACCGCAGTCTACCCAAGGTTTTACCAACCCCCCCATGTGCACTCAAAGGATGATCATGGGCACGGGTGATCACCTCCATCGTCAGCTCCTCCGGAATCCAAAGCTTCCAAGCCTGTTGTTCTTGCATCTCATCTCCTGAAGCATGATTGGTTCGTTTGTATACCAATCCATCGCATACCTGCAGATCAGGGAGTTTGTTGGAATTCTCCCTAATACGCTCTATTAATTGCAAATAGTTCGCAGACCGAAAATGTGGTGAATTAAAATCCACGTCTGCGTTGTTCCCACTTCTCTCCAAAGCATCCACCTCCGCTGGTGAATACATTCGAGATAGAGAATCCGGGACCAGATGTTGTGATCCCTTTCTGTGTTTAATGATGAACGAGAATCCTTGAAGCTTCAATGCCCATCTGGCCAGTCTGCCGTGAAGGTCGGACTGGTTCATCAGCCATTTGAGCGAAGCGTGGTCAGTTACCACTTCGAATGTTGTGCCTTCAACATACGCTCGGAATTTGCGCACTGCCTCCACCGCTGCCAGACATTCCTGCTCAGTGACAGTGTAGTTTCGCTGAGGCTGTGTAAGCTTCTTCGACATATACGCTATAGGAACTTCATGTCCCTCCTCTGTCTTCTGCATCAGCACCGCTCCTATACCATGTTGACTTGCGTCACAATGTATGGCGAAAGGCTTGGAGAAGTCGGGGCTGTGCAGAACTGGAGCCGAGGAGAGACTCGTTTTCAGAGCGGCGAAAGCCGAGATAGCTTCCTCAGACCAGCAAAACTGACGCTTCTTCTGAAGCATGTCTGTCAACGGTGCAGTCAGCGAAGCGTAATTTGGCACAAATCGCTGATACCACCCACACATCCCAAGAAACCGCCGCAGTTGCCTGACGGTTTTCGGCCGCGGAAAATCTTTGATGGCGTGTACCTTGTCGGGATCGGTACAAATCGTCCCGTTACCGATGATGTGCCCCAAGTATCGAACTTCCTTCATGACAAACTTGCTCTTCCGGATGTTCAATGTTAAGCCAGCGCGTCTCATACAGAGAGCCACTTCGCTTAAGAGCAGCAGGTGCTGGTCGAAGGTCTCTGTAATAAGCAGCAAGTCATCTAAATATACCAAGACTTGATGACGTAAGTGAGCAGGGATGACCTTATCCATCAGTCGTTGCATGGTTTGAGGTGCATTGCAGAGCCCAAACGGCATGGTCACAAACTGATAGAGTGGCCGACCTGGGACGGTGAAGGCAGTCTTATCCTTGGACGCCTCATCCGGAGGAATTTGCCAGAACGCATCCTTCAGATCTAGACTCGTAATGAATCTAGCCTTCGGGAGTCGACTGAAAATCCCCTCGATGAGAGGTAAAGGATAAGCGTCCTTCACTGTTACACTATTCACTTTACGTGCATCAAGGCAAAGTCGCACTTTACCAGGTTTCACCACAAGGGTAACTGGTGAAGACCAGGCGCTTTGCGATTCTTCGATGACTCCCAAAGCCAGCATCCTATCAATCTCTTCGTAGAGGAGCTTTTCGATGGCGGGAGAGACTGAGAAGTGTCTCTGTTTAATCGGTTTGTTACCGCCGACATCGATGACGTGTGTCGTGAGACTTGTACGTCCTAAGCCCTCCGACTCGAAAGATGGAAAACTGCCAATGACAGCATCGAGCCTTGCTCGCTGGTGTGTCGTCAACTGGTGTTGATTGACGTTCTCAACATTTTCGATTGAACAAATGGAAGGTACAAATAAGTCCTGTGCGAGATCGAACTTGCGCACAAAATCAGCTCCAAGGTAAAGATTTTGCGTTAACGACGGGATAAGGAGGAACGACATCGATTCCGTCCGATCACGAAACGTGATGTCAGCTGACACTCTGCCTACTGTCGAGTGGCTAGTCCCGTCAGCTGTCCTGAGATCGATGCGTAATTTCTCCCACTTGTACCGACCGTCGTTAATAATTTTCCGTGCGAAATCCGAAGCTAAGCAACTTACAGTGGCTCCGGTATCAATCAGTCCTGAAACACGCTCACCCAAGACTGTGACATCCGCATACGGGCGAATGTCGTTACTGGGCCGACTCGTGAGAATGGCAGAGTAGTAAAGACGACGGTTGCGCATTATTCGCATCCAATAGTGCCGTAAGCGAACAGTTGAGCGCTTCGGTTTTTTCGTCGCCATCTCGGCTACTCCGAAAATCCGTTCTCTGGCCGCTTGATATTGTTGCAGTCTTACGTGCAACGGCCTCAGAACCGAAAGCATCGGTTTCCTTGAAATAATTGGTGGTGGGGTCAAATTCGGGTAGGTCAAATCTGGTTTATCGGACCGCTTCAACACGGTAACTTTCGGAGTTACTGTGGAAGACGTTGTCGCAACGCCTGCGCAGTCACGTGCGTCCAATGTAGGAACGCCCTGATGACTGGGGCTGGGCTCTGGAACTCGACAATTTGGACATACGGGCTTACGAGTGTTCGGGCGCCCGCAACCGAAACAAAAGACTTTGGGATCCTCCCAACAGTCTTCAAACAAATGTCCAATCTGCCGACAATTCCAGCAGACCAAGTCCAAATCTCGATTCTGAATCTCAGACTGAGGATTTCCTGAGATGTTCTTTATATCAACACCCTCTTCAGATTCAGCAGAATAGCTGTGTAATTGGTGAGAGAGCCTGCTTGAGAGACGGTCCTCTAAAATTTCGCTCTGCTGCACTAACTTCCGCAGCTCGCGAACCGTACTAGCCGGAAAATAGAGAAGTTGCCTCTGAACGTCGGGTCTCAGCCCACGACGTAGCAACTCTACCAACTTGTTTTCCGTTAAGGAGTTTTCTAGCCTATTTGCTAGCGAACGCACAGCTTTATAGTAACTGTCGAAATCTTCGGATGGACCTTGCATGCGGTCTCGCATCAGTTCAAGGATATCCCAATCATCTAGAGAATCCTTAAACTCATGGCGAAGAGCCTCACGAAAAGAGGTCCACTCGATTCGTCCGACAGACTGGTGATAGTCCCAGTACCAATCTGCTGCTCTGTCTCTGAAAAGGGTGTGTACATAAGTACACAGCAGGCCAAAATCCCCCTGTAAGGTTGTGTTGGTCAAAGCCTCCACGCGGAACAGGAATTGGTTGATGGGCAAAGTTTTCGATGTGCCATCAAAAACCAAATTCCAGGATGCCAAAATTGAATAAACACGATCCGCTGATTTTGTATTAAGCGGTCGTGCCTGGCATCCATACGGCGAATCGTCCTCGTCAGAGTCGGTAAAATCGTATATATAGTCGAGTCCGGATCTGTCGTCATGTCGTTGAAAGTTCTCGGATCCGGACCTGTCGTCAAGTCCGTAAAAATCAACGTTACGTCTATGGTCAGGTGTGTAAAAATTGTCTTTATTATGTCCTCTGTCATGTCTGTCCTCAAAATGTACTGCACGAGTTGAAGCAGGCTGATGTTGAGCTGCCTGATGCACAGAGTGCGTGTTCCGGTTCGAGTCTCGAAGTGCAACAAATTGCTCTCGAACCAATCCCTCAACTTGTGAAGCGTCCGTCGCCCTAGCATCCCGCGTGGAAGGATCAACCCAACCCACAGGATCTCTCCTCGCCGCCTCATGCCACCGTCAGTCGTCACGGCGTGTTGGCAGGTCAAGCTCCGCTGAGCTCCACTGACCTGGAGGTAACGTGGAAGGGAGACGATAAAGGTCGCGAGACCCGTGATCTCTTTGATGAGACATATCGTTATAGAAATTTTTAAAAAAAATAAAATTGGAAACGACCAAAAGGAAGTCCAAGAAAAAAAAAAAAGAAAAAGGAAAAAGAATGCGAAAGAAAAAAAAACGAAATATATAAAAGAAAGCAAAACAAAATTTAAAATAATTGAATGAAATCGAAAAGAAAAAGAAGCAAAAAAAAAAACAAGGCAAAAGAAAGAAAATAGTGAAAAACAAGAACGAAAAAGGAAAAAAAATGAATTATGAGGACTCCTCTCTATCCAAATTTTCAACTCCATATTTAACTCCCGCAAAACTCTCGGATGACCAAAATGCCATCCCAACCTCATAAATTTTTTTATCTGTGTGCAGAAAACTTCCACACACAGTGTTTTTTCATGAAGAGACAACAATCGAGTTGCTCCCCGTCGCAGAATATTAGATAAAAAGAACACAAGCAAAAAGGGAACGCGAGAATTCAATCTTCTTCG
Organism: Hermetia illucens; assembly: GCF_905115235.1. Lineage (NCBI taxonomy): Eukaryota > Metazoa > Arthropoda > Insecta > Diptera > Stratiomyidae > Hermetia > Hermetia illucens. The sequence continues at coordinate 88,129,470 of NC_051849.1, read as the reverse complement.
TCTGGAGTCAGAGAACAAAGTGAAGATGAATCATTGAGGACGGAACGGCACAGCATAAAGCCGACTACCTCCGTATTCCATCAAGGATCCATCTCACCCGTCACTTCATCCCTACGAAGAAGAAAGAATATTTAATTTTCTTTAAAATTCCGAAACGAAGAGATAGCCGTTTCACATTAAGGTAGGGAAGGACACTCCTCAGAAGTTCGGACGGCAATACCTTTCAGCTTATAGCCGCAAAGGCCCGTAGATCCAGAGACTTCTGGGAGGCAATCACCTACGAGACGTTAAGTCTCAAGACAAACACAACAAACGACTAGCTCTTTTGGTATTCTACCAAGGATAGGGCAGGAAACTCTACGTTACAAGGTGGGAAAGGAAATTGAGGCTTAGGAACACTTGCTTCCGGGGAAAAAGGCGTGAAACCTAAAACTAGAAATCTGAAGACAAGTGTACGTGGAGCCTAGCCGGGAACAATATTGAGAATCTATTGATTCTCTATCCGACACCACCAAACGAAGTTGTGAGCCGGAATAGGCTATCTTCCACATGATTCAGGAAACCTGTAAATAATTAATTAGGCTTGAATCCAGGAAATGTTGTGCCCCACGTTGGGCGCCATTTGTAATGTTAGGTGTGGAGATATGAGATCCAGTCGATCCCTTGAGTGGCCGATAACGACCTAGAGGGCAGAGCTATCCCAAAAAGCTAAACAATTTGGCAAAATTTGACCGTGAAGGTCCGCCCACGAAGATTGCAGCTCTATCAAAGCTCTCGGTCGACACGTTCTTGCACGCCTCTGTGCTAGCCAGGCTCGGGAATGTGGGGGGGTCCTTTGAGCGCTTTGATCCCTCACGCTTCATTACTAAAAACAACGTGTCTTTACCGGTGCGTGGGTCCGCACCGGATTTTAAAATCGAATTTTACGTAAGAATTCGCGACGGCCTATCGAATAAAACCAGAACGCGAGCTAAATTGGAAAATAAATATAAAAAAAAAACGGCTCGACCGCGCGCGTGGAGCCGTTTGTCTCCGGACCCGAGTGCCGCGATCAAGTAGTGGAAAATCCACGACGGATCACCTTCCCGATTGCCGTCCCTTCCGCCTCAGATCTTGAACGAGGCGCGGCCGGTGAGGTTCCCACCCTTCCTCGACATCCTCCGGCCAGTTATTCTTTTAGAGGATGTCCCTTTTGTAAGAATCCCGCGGGAGTAAGGAGGAACTAAGGAGAGGAAGTCCTCAAACCACCTTTGATTATTCACACATTAATGTACTTTTCCAAGCTTCAGAACATAATACAAAAAAAAATTATTACAACCAAAAAGAAATTAAAATAAAGTTAACTAAAATGTAAGTTTAAGTAAAAGAAAATGAAAATAAAATAAGAGAAGAAAAAAAGAAAAACAATAAATAACCAAAGTGTAAAATTTACCAACGAGAAGGGAAATAAACTAAAAATCAATAAAAAAAAAGAAAAGAAAAGAAAATAAAGAAACCACTTACCCAAATGTCACTCCGAGCTCGGACCGATCCTTCGGGTACCTATTTTCTTTTTTGTCTTTAAATTCAAATTATTTATAACTAAAAAATATATAGTCCTACAACAAAAAAAACTAACGTTAGTTCACTTCTTCTCTATGATTTCGTTCCTCATGCTTTTATGAGGGATTGTTTATACACAACGCGCAAATTTCGACACTAGATTTCAGCAATTAGATATTAATTTCTTTCCGTTGCGATTTCGCCTATTTCAATTGTTTTTCTTCTTTTTGCTTTAAAACTCTGTACATTATTCAGGTGTTAACGATTAAACGATTTTAATCTATTCTCGGAATCTTCGTTTTAACTACACTTCAGTTAGCACGATGTGGGGTTAGTTTTCTCGGTCGGATTCTTTTATTTTGCTCGCGGAAATCTTCACACTTTAGGATGAATTATCCTCTTCTTTTTCCTCCGTCCTCACTCTTATCTTTCCTCTTCCTCGTTTTCTTTTTTCCCTCAGTACTCGCTGCACCTTCCTTCACTCAGTTCACCAGACATCCTCCTCAAGCTCCAAAAGACTTTTTCCTCCGTCCTCACTCTTATCTTTCCTCTTCCTCCTTTATTTCTCCTTCTTTCCTCCACCAAGAAGCTCTCCGAACCGCTGTCCTCCAGCTCACAAACCAAACTCCCCGTTTTTCCTTCCCGCCAAAAACCTTCTCCCAGCAACATTCTCGCTGCCTTTGTTCGTGCACCGCTTCTATTCCCGCTACATAGCCTTTCTCACTCGCTAGGCAATGTTGCGGCAACATGCGCATGCGCCTGCGGATGCGGCAAATCATTCCCCTCCTGTCAAGATCAATTCGCTTGAATACATTGAATAATGTGCAATCTGCGGCGAACTTTAAGGCAATTGCACACTATTAAATGCATTGTTTAAGCAAATTGATTAAGAAAGAGCCGAATGAAATTCCGCTCCCGTCGCGCAGCCGCGGTCACTACAAACGGAAGGGATTCATTTTTAACTACCTTCTGGTAAACGTTCGGAAGTCAAATATCAAGTAGCGAGCAAACATGGAGGCGGATCTATCGTGGTATGGTCTTGTTTTTCTCGTGATACAGCTGGTTCTGTGTTTGAGATGGTAGATGTAATCCCTGGGGCTATATGCTCTAATTTATTATCGGGGTCTATGCTACCTAATCCCAGCGAAAAATTGAGCCACAATTGGATTTTTATACACGACAATAATCGGAGGAATTCGACTCGAATGACGAAGAGTTGGCTGGCAAACAACAATGTAAACGTTCTCCAATGCCCCGGACTTAAATCACATGGAACATTTTCGGGACATTATTGACAAAAAGATTAGGGGATATAATTTCACAAAAATAGCTGACCTTTACACTGCCAATGAGTAAGAGCGAGCGGATGGCGCTCCTTTTTGCCTTAATCACTATATTCTTCAGCGGCTTGCTTTTTTCAGACTTTTTATCTCTTCTAGATGAAAAGCGTACAACTTATTGCACTTTTCAAAAGAGCTTTCATAATGTCAGTTCGCGTGTTATATATATAACTCAAACTGCTTTGTTTGATTTTATATAAGCGTACATGTGCATGTAATAATCCTCAGTTTGATAGCCATTTCATTTTACGAGGTTACAGTTCAAATTTCATTCACTAAACTGTAGTCCATTTTCAAAATTTGTCTTTTAATTTATTGATGCGGTGGCTTTCAAAGCGAATGGATTCATTGATTTCTCGATGAAACTTCGCTCACCTGCGACTTTCCATTTCAATCTACTAACGCATGCACTTTTCCATATACTCGTACTCTGTTTCTTCATCGTAGTTGAAATTACGATAATACTTTACTCAAACTCAATCAAATCCAATGCCAATATTCAGGATACGATAAAGTTTCAAAGCAGAAAATTACTAGATGGACTTGTAATACCTTTATGGGATAGCAAGGAAAGGCTCGAGGGCAATATGCTACCGCAGGTGCATGCGGAGCAATTTGCAGATTTGAGCTAAGGATAACTCTGAAAATTGGACATCTCTCAGAAAGCTTAATTCAATTGTATAAGTTTCTTTTTAAAGGGATATGATGACGATTGCCAGTATGTCTATGAGATTTCAGAACAAACGGACAAGTATTCTAATGATACACCCTGAGTAAGGGTTTTTTTTTTTTAACAGATACTAAAATGCATTGTAGGTAGCATTTTGATTGCAGTCGGAGTTTTTAATCCCATGGGGGGATTTGGTAACATCTTACTCTGGCATTTAATAGGAAAATAGGGTTTGATAGATCTCGGATTGGCAATTCTAGTTACAGAACTTATCCTAAGGTCACCTTGCTGTTGAATGAGAGACGTAAATCAGATTGTCAATCGCTGTGTAATATTAATTTACTCAACTTATTTAATTTTCGCAGGTTCACTGCGCTTTAATGATTAACTAAAAACGTTCCTATAATAAAAACGAGGGTGTAAACGGTGACCACTTCGAAGGCTAAAATCTTCAGTCTGGGAACTCATCGCACCCTTCTTATCTGCACTAATAGTAGATCACTGGTGATGATCAATTTATCAAGTTGAATGCTTGAACAATGCTGACGGGGATCGAGCCAGGTGAAGATTTGTCAGAAAATTAAAAATCCTGAACTAAACAAAACTGTGATGAAATTCCCTGGCAGCTCTTTCGAGTGGACCTCGACTCTAATAGTAGCAAATTTAAGAACGCCGAAAAGTATATATATGTACAACCTACGCTATTTACTCCACCGAAGAGCCGTTAGTTTTAATTTTGTCCATCCCTTTACAAAGAAATAACAACACTCTATTCTACAACGGGGTTCATTTTTTAATCACAGATGCGCATTTCGGGCACTTGTTGTGCTCTCTTTCAGTACACTATTAATTTGACAGTGAAACTTGCCACATTGTTCAAACACAGGGCCTACCATGAGGTCAGTTGGATTTCAACTGACCGATACTGCACAAGCAAGCAAATCGACCACTTTGCGATCAGGATGTGAATGACTAACAAGGGAGGCGCTGATATCGGTCCCGAAAAGTGATGGCGGACGTGGTGCACTCCGAACTCCGATAACGTGCGAACTTAGTGTGCGCCGTGACAGAATCGCATTTGCTATTGTGCTGGTTAGATAAGCAGAAGATGCCGCAGAACCCAGTGATTTCAGAAGTGCGTACCGCATCACGATAGAACTTGCATGCTAGCCACGATTGTCCTGTGAAGAACTTTAACGTCCACTCCGTATCCACGATGACGAGCAGCTGAAGGTGGAAAGAACACTTCATACTTCAACACCCGGACAATTATTTTGGAACAGTGGGCGGAGTTTAGATTCTCACTTCAACTGTTCTTCACAGATTTCGAGACATCGAGAAAAGGGAGTGTATCTGGCATGGTCCATGCAGGAGGGGCTTTCCGGAGAAACTAATAGCTATTATCAGATGATGGCGCAAAATGTTATGTGCTGGATCGAGGTAAAAACTTAGAGGAATTTGAGGTACAAAGCGGAATCCGCCAGGGTTGCACCTTGTCACCGATGCTATTTCGTCTTATTATCAGTGAGGTTCTTTATTTTGCCTTGTCAGGAGGACGTGGAGGAGTTCAGTGGATTATGGCATTTTTCCTCAAGCTTACCGCTGGTGACATCTATTTGTTTTCTCACCGAACTCACGGACTTTGGCCAAATGGCCCAGGTAGAGTTGAACTGAATATAAGAATCAACAAAACCAAGTCCGCAATTAGATGGGGCATCGTACTCTCCCTGTTATATTAATGGGCAGAGATTTGAACATGTCGATCAATTTGTATATCTAGGTAGCGTGGTTTCTGTCGACGGTGGCACTAAACCGAATGTCGCTCAGTGTATTGATACCGCTAGATCCTCGTTCGTTACCTTGTCTAAAATCTGCAAATGCAGTTATCTCAACTCCAAGATCAATCTGTGCTGCTACATAGGAGTAGCGATCACCACTGACACTCAAAAGCTCCAAGCCTTTGTACAATCTTGTCTGCGATGTATCGTCGGAGCATGCTGGCGTTATACTATTTGAAACGGAGAACTTGGTCGGCGCAGGCCTGGCATCGGTCGACCGTTGGGATGGAAATAGCAGTGGATAGGTTACACATTAAGGCGGAGCGACAATTGCATTGCTCGGGCCGGCTACGAAGGTCCGTAGGTGTGGTTGACGTTTTATACTCCACACGGTGAGAATATTAATCAGCAGCAAACAATATAGATAGTAATTTTGATTTTCCGAATGTAGTTTTTATACATGTTTTCATGGCTGTATCTCACCGAACGCCTCAATAACTTCAGTAAAGTCTATTTCCTTTGAAACAGCCAAATTGACAAGTGGCTCTTGATTCATTGTAGATCAAAAATATTTTGATATTAGTTTAAGTTTGGAAAAACTTCTTTCCCACGATGCAATTGAGACACGAATAGTCGAGAAGGATTGTAGAATAATTTATATATAGAGTAGTGATTGACTGAAGCCCCGTTTTATAATAATATTTGAACATATGGAGGCAAATATGGTAGTGCTTTGGAGCAATAATTTTCCATTGCTCGCGTTTAAAACTACCATATTTAAGTGAATTTTCATTTTAAAATTTCTTTAAAATTTAAACAGTTGCACCTTTGAAATCAAAATTCCATTTTTAAGAAATTTTTTGTAGTCTTCGCAAATGGTATCAAATTAGGGATTAAATGATTAAAGGAGTGGAAAATTGTGATTTTTTGGGGAATGTGAAGCTTTTTGACACTATTCACGAAAAACGCAATAACTCTGTAACGGCAAAAGACAGAGTGCCCATTCCATAGAAAAATTCTCCTCAAACAAGTGCTAATATCCACTATTAAAATGTCCACCATCATAAACAGGACACACTGTATATACAAACATTACGGCATTACATACTTCTACGAAAGAAATCCACAAACTGCTCATATTTCGGGCATCGTGGTTTCTATTTTTGAGTTTTTGTGTAAAACAAAACCTTATTAAAATCAATTTACTGTCTGTCACACCTATTATTTCGGAAATAGAGATTGAGATTGAGAACATTGGAAACTGTTAATCCCCTCGCATGCAGTAACATAGTTACATGTTGAGTCTAAAGGAGGGTGTAATTTTTGTTGTTGTGGGGTATCAAATCAAAGGTTTCGATGAGTACTTTTGGCATTGGCTCTGACGTTTATGCGATGAAAGGAGGGAAGGAAGGTGGGGGGGGGGGGGAGTGCCGGCTACCCAATCGAAAAATCTCAAAATAAATCACGAGGCAACATTTATTATACGTATATTTTTTAAAAATTGGATGCAGTAGTATAGGCTATACCATAGAATATAATACTATAAAGTCTGGTGGAAATAACAGTATTACTAATAAAGCTATAATAGGTCAAATTCGCCTCTTTTGTGCAAATTTATTGCAATCTTTAGGTTGAATGTCACATTAAAAAATAGTCTTGCAAACTAAATGCATAAACATAACTCACTTTTATATAACTTCTTATACCTGAAACGTTCGGCTTCCGGTTTTCCGACTTGTTTACTGTTTTTTTACTGTCACTGTCACTGAAATGCCATTGCCGCAGTTAGAAACACTCAATTGGTAACAAACTTTCGAAGTTCATAATTATGTTTACCATGAGCACAAATTTGATTGAAGAAGGCTTCTTGCAGAATAACATTTTTCCCTATTTTCAGCTCCGTTATATCATTGCCATTTTCCACTCAATCAACAGAAAGTTTTTCTTTCTTTGCCCTCACCGAAGAAGTGGACGTTACGATTCTTACATCTGTTCAATCTTATCAGTAGTTTTCATTCCCTGCAACCGCAGTTAAGCACGAACTATTTCTGCTCTTTACAGGTATGACCACGGGTCCGATACAAAACTTTTGGAAAACTTTTTGTAAACACTTTCAGTTATCTGTTTCTACTTCACAGGTGGAAAGTGCAGGATACTCAAAACATGTGGCATTTGGAGTGAATGTCGCCTACTGCTGACACTTTCGAATCCGACCGCATTGAGTTTTCATGCGGTGAGAATTGTAGTTTACGGGTACGCAGGATATTTATGGTCATGTCTTCTCATAATAGAAATGCGTTTAGCCTATACGAAGCTTAAAAAGGGTAGAAAAGAGTTTTTAAAGTCTATCATCGACAATATTCATTACTTTTCAAAGAAGACTTCTTCATTCAGAAACCACACATCACACATCACATATTTAATTTTAAACTCCTCCATCAACACTGATAGAAAAGACATGAAACTACTCTTCTTTAATGGAAATCGACCGGAATCTTATCGGATCAGAGATTTTGAAAGTGGAACTTTCAACTTCTAAGGAAAAAAGTTTTTAAAATGTGTTTTTTTTCTAGAAGTTTCTGTTATCTTTAATTTTCTTGTTAGAAAGATGGGATTTCAAGTGAATTAGGGAATTCGTACCCATTTCTAAGTTCCTATCTGGTAATTTGATTCTAATGCGATTTACAAAAATTTGTATCTGAACTCTGTTTATTTCGGCAAATTGAGTGTTAGGGGAAGTACCATTGATGTATATTGTTTTCAAGAGCTGGGTTGCCAGGCTTTAGGAATAAAGCCTTTTTAATACATACATATGTTTGTAGATTTCAAATTGTGAGGAGATAGGAGTAGAGCTACCGAGTGAATTCTTCTTCTTTTTCCGACCTCATATATCACCATTTCTCAAATTCATGCAGAAGTTGTAAACTGTCGAATTTTTTACAGAAATTGACATGGCCTAATATTTAATTGAAACATCTAAAAATCTTCATCCCGCAGATTATCTTAGCCAACAATTTCTTAAAGTATCTCATTACATCAAAAGTTTTACAAACTCTGAAATCTCTAAAGACAATTTGAAAGCTTTTGAAACTATGCCGTCAATGCCATATTTTCATAAATTAGGAAAGTATTTGCCTGTGGGGTGAAATTTTGAAGGACGATTTCAGAATACAATTATAATTTTTAATTTTTTAACTTGGTCCTAGAGAAAGTGAGCCGTGATGCTGAGATAAATGCAAGAGGTAAGTCTCTTTAAGTCCACCCAACTACTGGCCTATGCTGACGATATCGACATCATGGGAAGAACCACCCGACCCGTACAAACTGCCTTCATCCAGATCGAGCAGGCGGTGATTGGCGCGAGATCTTGGGCGAGACTGAAGGCGAGACAAAATATATGGTGGCAACGTCAGCACCGAAGACGAATCAACCAACAATATCAAACCGCACTGGTCAAACGAGAAGAATAAGGATAGGAGAATACAACTTTGAGACCGTTGACAATTTTTCCTATCTACGCACGGTTGTTGTCAGCCAACAGATCCTATTTGAACTTACAAAAACTCGAAACGTCTCACCATAGGGTCAAAGCTCTTACTGTACAAGACTATGATCTTGCCCGCCACATATATTCCTCGGAAACTTGGGTTCTTAGCATGAAAAATTGCGAACTCTTGGCCGCGTTCGAGAGAAGAATCCTCCGAAGAATTTTTGGCCCCTTACATGAGGATGGACGATTCCGTTAACCACGATCGTTTTTCGGAAATGGCCAGATCCTTTGATGCGCTAGGAATCGCAGTCACTAATCTCCCCGAAAATCAAATATCCACAGCGGCATCCTCTGGCCGTTTCCCCGTCAGTTTCCTACGGATAATGTTGCATTTCCAAGGAACCTACATCGGAAATGGACAAACTGTTTCTACCCTGCCGTTGGCTGTCGTAAAATCTGTTTTGCCGTAAATTTCATTATTTGGCACTTCTTGAACTCTAGATGAATGCAATGTACGAATTAGAAGGATTTCATTCTCTAAGGAGCTTACAAGCAACAAAAATGCTACCAGATTAGGCTACAATGAAACAAATTTTAAAAGTTTGTATGGGAAAGGTGCACCTATCTTTCAAACCAATGTTCGGTTCCGTCAAATTTTGAAACAGGATCTATGTATTGTATAATTAACTGTAAGTGCGAAGTTGAACCCTCTCGTTCTCGAACCAAGGAGGTAAAACAAAGAAAGTGCTTGAAACCATCGTTACCCAGGCAGTATCGGCAGCTTTTATTGCGTTGGGAAAAAAGAAATGTCGTATTTGTGATGGAAATTTGACGCTTTATTTGACATACTTAGAATTATCCTATTTAAGTCAAATATGCGCCGTTTTGTTCGCAAACTTGTTGCCTTTTAGAAGAACTTCCTTAACTTACCCCCTTTATAAAACCCCCCTCTTTATTTGCAAAAAACTCAGAGCCAGTTTTCGTAAGCCTCTTTTGAGGCGAACTTAGTAGCACCAAGAGCGTTTTACATGGACCGGAAGAGATGATAATCACTTGGTGCCAGGTCCGGACTATACGGTGGGTGCGATAGGACATCCCATCCGAGCTCCCGTAGCTTCTGGCGGGTCATCAAAGATATGTGAGACTGAGCGTTGTCCTGGTGGAACACAACACCATTCCTATTGACCAACCCTGGCCGCTTCTGGTCAATTGCCTGCTTCAAACGGTCGAGTTGCTCACTGAAGAGGACCGAATTGAGGGTCTGGCCATAGTTGAGCAGTTCATAGTGGATGACTCCCTTCCAATCCCACCAAACACACAGCAAAATCTTCCTGGCCGTCAATCCGAGATTCTCGTAGGTGATCCACTTTTCATCACCAGTCACCATTCGCTTCAAAAATGGGTCGAATTCGTTCCGTTTCAGCGGTGCATCGCAAGAGATTTTTTCCGTCAGCTCGTATGGCACCCAAACATCCAATTTTCTCAGCCGCCTTCGTTGCATTTTTATCTCTCAGGTAGTAAAAAATGTAAAATATGACGAATTTCTTCTTTGGTGGACTCCATATTTGACGCGCTATAACTTGAGAATGAAACGCACGATCATAAAACTGTCGAAGTGACACCTGTAGCCCAGATTGTCGTCTTCAAATCGTATAGTATGACCCGATGCGATAAGTACAACACAAGATATGTTTAAGTGTCGCCATCTATTGACAAAATACGACATTACTTTTTCCCCAACCTAATATATAGTCACGTGAGATAACAAATGAAAGGTCGCGATTATTAATTCCCTTATATTGTCTGGATGGCAGTTGTAAAGGGCAAAGTGACGATGTCAGAAAGTAGTAAGTGACTACTGGCAAGAGTCACCATTTTTAGAAACTGTCAAGCCAGAATATCTGTAAAAAAATAATGGTATTGCCCCAAATATGATGGCTAGGTTTCAAAATACGGGCGTTTCGGGTAGAAAGGATTTGTGTTCATCTTATATGAGTAACTTTCTAGGCACATTTTTCCATTTCTATACGGCTAAAAACTAAAAATATTCCTCCATATTTTTTTTTTAAACTACAAGAAGTACGTACATATTACAGACGTAAATATTAGGCTCACGCTAAACAAACAAGCATTGCCTATTACCGAATACTCCATGTATATAAATTGATCGTACACCTATTTTCGATTTACTTGGTCCGTAAAAGCATACATATGTAATTATAAAGTACGTACATTCAATACCGTTTGTTCAATGTGCAAATATATTTATCTGAATTAGGCACTACCCTAGAGCTCCATTTGCATATATATATATATATCATAATACATGTGTCTGTTTCGAGTAATTGATATTGATATATAAATGAATAAGAAACTAAAACGAAGTGTTTTCCTGTGACCTCCCATTCACGTGAACTCAATTTGTTGTGGTATTGACGAACTGAAATGCTGTGATGACGTCATACACGTTTTAGAATGCATGAAATTCACACAAAATGTTACATTTTGACTTTCTATAACTTTCTTAATAATAGTAGGATTTCTTTCAAACTTCAAAGCTATGCCCTATATTATCTCTTATACAAGTGCCAAATTTTTTAGTTCTAGCATGAACTTAAGGGAGGTTTCCGGCTAAATTTCTAAAATATGCTAATATATTGTTATTAATTTTATTTGGGCAGATATCGGAACGGGATGTATTTTGAGGCCTAGATTCCGTTTAGATACACAACTGTGATTTTTTTCCAGATTTTTCGGTTGAAGGGACCTGTTACTCTTTTTGAGGATCATATTTTGAGCCCTCGGCCCCTTACGTTTCACCAGATATCAAATATGGGACCAGTTTCGAAAAGTACTAATTGAGGTTTTTCATTTGATATCCCACGTTTCACACAAAACCTTAAAAACTATTGTATATTACCTTTTTTTGGAAATCGATGGGAACCTCCCTTAAGGTAGTAAGTACATTGTGATAATTTTAAAAAATCCGTTTTTTTTCTTTACATATTTTGAAAGTATAAAATATTGAAAAGCGTTAAAATTTCAATTCGGCTATCACACAAGGCTGTGTGCTTACCCTAGTGGACTTCATTCTTTTTTCTTTGGGCATAAAAATTATAAATTGGTTAATGTGAAATTAGGTAAAACGCAAAATTATTTATTTATTTTCAGACTCCATGAAAATTATATCAAAATTTCAGAACGAACGTGTGTTATTTGTTGTTCACACTGGACCATTACCTTAAGTTCATTCATAATAAAGTTTTGCAATAATATAGGCTACTATTTTTAACAAACCTGTAGCGGATCAAATTTGTGTTTTTGCCGGAAGTTTTCTATAATCTGAGGCAAAATGTCAGTATCACATTGAAATGAGCACTACGAACTTACCACTCAGGACGTAAATGTAAAAATGTATCTACCAGAAGAGCTGAGATTCTGGTTTCCAACAAAGTGCAAGGAATAATACTTGTTACCTTCAAAACCTTAATTACGTAGGCAGCATGATCCACCTATCCTGTGCCTTGATAGCACAGCAGCTTCACTTTTTACTGTTAAAATTTTCAGCAGAAGTGGTTTATAGAGAAGCCGCCCATACAGATTATACCAACTATGAATGTGCACCAACCAGCTTAATCGCACGCATCCATAAAATCCAAACAAAAGGTTTTCAACAGCTTCCCATTATTCACAAAAACAACCCCAGAATTTATGAATTCCCACTTCTCAAATCATCCATTATACACGACTTTGAATTAAGGCTACGCAGATTCAATTTGATCCCCGGAGTAATTATCCGACAATAAAGAACCCTTCCACTGTGATGCAAAACGAAACTTACAAAATGATAAATTAAAATATGAACTGTTAGAAAAGCCCTCAATGGACCAATTATTCATAGAAGACCTTGCACAGCTCAATCCCTCGGTGGCAACAATTACACGTTTCTGGCAAATGTAAAGCGCGAAATTAGCGACTGAATAAATAATTTCGCGTGCCTGATATGGTAGAATAGATAATCCATCGAATAGGCTCTTCCATATTCTGTATTTAATCTAAAATTCCCATGTAACGCTATTCTCGTATCCTGCGATGAAAGCATCAATCAGGCAAGCCAGTACGCAGTATACCTTGCGAAGCTAAACCCGGGATGGAGCGCGTTACATCCTTTCAATAAGTTAGGGATGAGAGCAACCCAGGACCTAGTTCAATTTCAAAATCTGGTGTGACATGTAGTGCCAGGCACGTGTTCCAGTTACACGAACAGGTTAAGTAAATATGTAACAGGCAGATTCATCACTTCTCAGAAATACATACCGTGTGCATAACATATGTATTCAGGTATGTCATGTAGGTGCAATTCAACTGCCATTGTGGTCCAAAATGTTTGTAACGAGTACCTTGATTGTAAGGCACTGTGTACTTCAGACATTCGTCTTATTCAGTCTCCATTCCATATATTCCATATATGTAGGTATGGAATCATATCCGTTTATGTGAATATCTATTTACGAGAAATGGATAGCAGAATTTCATACGCCTTGTATGATTTATTTGTGTAAGCTGAGGTCATTTACTGGTTATGAACTAATACTTATTAGAGGAATGGGGGTGGTTATCATTATGTGGTTGCGTGTGTGGTTGCAGTTTGAATTTCCCGAATTCTTCATAGGAATCATTAGTGCGGAATTTGCGTATAACGTTTTCGACTTTTCTAAGCGCTGGATTGGTTATTTTTTTAAAAAAAGCAAAATTATTCCTTTAAGTCAGTGAGTTTTTTACTATCCCATATGTGCATTTCGGAAGCCACATGCTACCTTCATCAGTGGGTTATGGAGGTAAAGATCAAGCTGGATTGGTGTTCAAATCATACGGAGTTTCATCTAGATAGCAGGAATGATCCTGTACCCTGAAGCCTTCGGTGTCCACATGAGTTCTTTTAGATTTCTCAAGTCGTGACGTTCACTACTTTAAAGATGACCTCTTAACACCTGCTCGCTCTGTCGGATATAGGGTGGAAAAATCGCCACTGAAAAAGACCGGTAAGTGATAGTTGATACCTAGCCCCAGTCTTAAATAAACAGCGGCGTCTTCAACATAGAAGTATGTTGCCTTTAATTAATGAAATTATTTACTGTACGAGTTCGACCCCGTGAGAACGTTGTAACCGTATGTGTATGCCATTCCGACGTTTTCGTGATAGAGGAAGACGTTTCGAAGATATAGTAAGCCGCATTCCGAAAGGGTAATTGAGTTTGGAAGCTAAGGACTGTTATTGGCATAGGAGGAGGGGAACTATTGTTAAACTATGAGAGAGGTAGAACATGCTCTGAATCAATGTGGAAAAAAAAATCCGATTATTGGGTGGGGTGTTTTAAAATGTGATCCTGGATTCCCCATGACTTATCCCCCAGGAACGAGGAAAACCGCCTAAACAACTGCGTTCCATAGTTAAGAGAGACACAAAGAGCGGAGGATTTCCATTTTATTTGAGCAATAGAGATGAGGAGTGGGTTCTCAGCAAAAAAAGTTAAATGCCACAGAAACCTTTACAATAAGAACAAAACACCCTATCGACAACAGGACTCAAATTTGACCGCACAGGTTTGGCACCCGTATGCGATGTGATAGAAAGACAGAAGTGGCAGTGAGTCCTTGATGGTTTTACGTGAGCACCTGTCTGGACGACTTAATCCCACGGTCTTCTTAAGACACGGATTGATTTTGTGACCACAATCAGAGCCCCGCTGAGACAAGCAATAACGGCACCAGTTTATACCAAGTGCAAGGCTTAGCATTCATACTGCTGGATGCAAGACCTACCTAAATCTCTATCGAACTAAGGAGTACGGCACCCGTGTTGAAACGCAATACCACGCCGAGGCCCTAAGGTCTCCTCTCTACTCAGCATAACCAACAACCTCCATGAAGTTCTCACAATTGGGGGCTAACCGCAAATAACCCAAAGTAATTTTGCACAAAAGAGACACATTTGACTTATTGTGACTTTGTCAGGATTTTCACCAAACTTAGCAGCATCATGCCTTATATCCTAGGTTATGTAACTGCAATCTTATGATTCTAGGATAAACTGAATTTTCCAAAAACATAATAAAATACTATTCTCAACTTTATTTGAGTAGATATCGGTATGAAGTATATATTTTGAGGGCTAGACAGTGTATGGGGGCAACACCATACCACACTCTAGCTCCACAATGTAGAAAGAAGTTACTCACTGCATGCTTGGGCGTTCAGAATTCCTATCTTTCAACAAAATTCCGTGCCAATCGGTATAGCCTTAAATGTTAGATATTGCCTTCTGTTTGTAGTTAAGTCTAAAATTAATAAACCAGTAGCTTACTCCAAACTACAATTTTATTTTATTATGTATATATATATTTCGGGAGCAACTTACTCCCTTCATCAGTACAAAGCTTCGGTATAGCTTTTTCTGAGAAAAGTGGATCCGACAGACAAACAAAACGCGCGCCAATCAGTTATGTCGGCATTAAAAAATTGAAAGGTCCCCTCCTATTATGTTCCTTGGATTGCTGTGGCAGAAAGTTTAGAAATTATTTCTCTAATATCCGGAGGCTACCTTCGCAAAGATACTAATGGGCGCCGAAGATATCCCTTCAGTAACCGTAGACGAAGTTTTGGATGCGCTGAAATTGGCAATTAAAATGGCACTAAGCATGTTTGCACAGTTGTTCAAAGATTACCTAAAATAAGGGTCTTTCTTCACAGAGTGAAAATTACAGAACCTTGTATTCATCCTCAAGCCTGGTAGACCGATATGTGAACCAACATCCTATAGACTTGTTTGTCTTTTGGATACAATAGGCAAGGTTCCCAAGCGGATAATCTATAACTTTCCGTGTCGGCGGTTGATGCCATCACAGTAGTTTTTGAGATGAAGATTAAAGATTTCGACGAAGGGAAATATTGCGCATTGGTGACTCTCGACATCAGGAACACTTTCAATTCTGACAGATGGAAATATATCATTGAAGTACTCATTGTAACACAAACGTCAAACCATATATTAATCTTCGACTACTTCGACAGTGGAATCTGTGTTACGTCAGATCGTTGGATAAGTGCTCTTCAAACATGCTGCGCCTATCGGACAACATTGTATGAGGCGTAATTACGGAGATGATCCCATATCCATATATCCCATCATCATCATCATCATCAACGGTGCAACAACCGGTATCCGATCTAGGATATAAGGAACTCCAGACATCCCGGTTTTGCGCCGAGGTCCACCAATTCGATATCCCTAAAAGCTGTCTGGCGCCCTGGCCTACGCCATTGCTCCATCTTAGGCAGGGTCTGCCTCGGCTTCTTTCTCTACCAAAGATATTGCCCTTATAGACTTTCCGGGCTGGATCATCCTCATCCATACGGATTAAGTGACACGCCCACCGTAACCTATTGAGCCGGATATTATCCACAATCGGACGGTCATGGTATCGCTCATAGATTTCGTCATTGTGTAGGCTACGAAATCGTTCATCCTCATGTAGGGGGCCAAAAATTCTTCGGAGGATTCTTCTCTCGAACGCGGCCAAGAGTTCGCAATTCATATACCCATATATCCCATGAATAATTTAACCGATGAGGTAAGTTGCATGTATGAGAAGCAAGAAGCTAGGAACCAGGCGAAGAATGGCCGGTGGACATACAGACTTATTCCAAACATAAGAATGGGGACTACGTAAAACCACCATGAGAGAAGCTTCGACTTGACTCAGTTCTTAACCAGATACGTCGGGTACAGGAAGCACCTCTACAATTTCGCTTCCCATAAATTGCCTAATTGTCCTACGTATGAAAGTGCAGGCGAACATTCAGGACACGTTTTCTTCACCAGCCCAAGATTTGAAAGCTCAAGGGGAAGTCTCGAAACTCAGCTAAATACCCGTTTAATGGAGGGAGATCTGGTAAAGTACATTCTGCAATCAAATATAGCATGCAACTCGTTAGTTGCAGTGGTGAAACGGATCGACTAAAGCAGAAGAGTAGCAGAGGTGTAGAAGGGAAGCTACTGCAATTACCCAACGCAAAACGTTGGCAGCTCATGTAGAGTGAACAGTTAACGGCCCCGTGAAGCAATACCAGAGCGGTGGCCCACGGTGGAGAAAATGTGAGAAGTTCTAGTCGGTTTTATGCAGTCTTTGATTCTAGGGGCGTACCCATAATGGATTCCACCCTCCCAGAAGGAATCACAGACAGACAGTTATCTTTTACACAAAACCTTAGAAATGGAGATTAAATATTACACACTGTCCATTATTCGAAGATCTTAATAAAAGGGATAGATATTTTTGCGCTAGCAACCTGGAAATTTCGAAATTACATTGCTAGCAAAACGTCAACAATGCCTTGGATAAGGAGTGATTTCATCACTTCGACAGTTGGTTATCGAAAACGGCTAGCGTTGGATAACTTTTTGCTCCACAAACAGCATGAACAATCCTTGCGTATGAGCAGTGGGCCGGCATCAAAGGTGCGATGAAGTTGTTCCCAAAAGGACTTCACAAGTTCTGGCTAAGTGCCCAAATGTATTGAAGATCGATGAACATTAGGAGATGAAAGATTTGTTGAGCGTTGTGCACGTCGTGATAACTTTGGTGAGGAAAGAAAAAGCTATCATAAATAGCAAGGGGAGGGGGGGGGGAGGTCGTAAGCCTTAGTTGCTCCTCCTTCACGATGTTGAGTAAGTTGCATACTTAAAAGGAGCACATGCTTCCTACTCCACATTTGAGAAAGGAGGAGTAAAAAGTCACTATGATCTGAAACGCCGTATACCGTCCAATTATGTCATGGTATGCGTGGGGTCTTCAATAATGTTGGTTATTAATTTATTGCATCTTTACTCCACTGAGGTAATGACACTCCTGTGAAATGGAGTATAACTCATCACGAGAGAATTGACATGTGGCTGTAAATTCTTCGAAGGGCCTGTGAGGAAAGTTAATGGTCGATCCCTTATCAACAATGAAAAGCAACTGAAGAGGTGGAAGGACCACTTCACCACGCTGAAGTTATATTTCCTCCGGGTGAAACAGCTAGCCATCAAAACATGCGGATACGGACAGTGTCTCAAAATAAAAGAGAAATCATCGGTTATCATTACATCCAAACGGGGTCAAGCCGCTTAGCTTGACAGTTTCTACGCAGAGTTATTCTTCGGTGCGCCTGTAGTTTAGACGAATCCTGGGAATCCTAGACTTTTTCTCAGAAGGCACAACAAGGGAATGGTCATTAATGTGTCCACCATGGCTGTATCTTGCACCGATATTATTTCTTTTCGTTATCGATGACATTCTTCATGCTGTCTTGACGGAGTACCGGAAGAGTTCCAATGGACCATGACATCTTTTCTCAAACACCTTGAATATCTCTACTTGCAAGCCATGGATTTTGGTCAAATGGTTCTGGACTTGGAGAAGGATGGAAGCAAAGTCATCAAAACCTCTTAATCTGTCTGCATTAATGAAATCAAGAAACTATTATAATAGAAAGACAGCAAAACTAGAAGGGAACCAGAAGAAAATGGCAATAAGGAACTGCATTTGGAAGTATTGACGGCAAGGAGTTGGAAGACCTACATGGGTGAATGCAGCATGCGTAAAATGACCTTCTAAATGAAGCTACCTATTTAATGTATGCACTCTTTAAAGATGGATATAGGCTACAGGATTGAAAAGTCTTAATACTTCCAAATGTAAATTCATTTTAGGAAACAGAAGAAGAATAAGAAAATATTGGGGATATCACAGTGAAATTATGCGGTGTTTCCAACGATTAATTAATTGAAGTAATAAAAACTTGTTGTTTCTTTTTCGTTGGTGTGGGTATTTATTCTTGCAAATACCGATATTTCGGGAACCACTTGTTCCCTTCATCAGTGCTAACAAGCACACCAACGAAAAAGAAACAACAAGTTTTTATTACTTCAATTATTGGGGATATTTTGAAATTTGCTGATACGGTGAATGTAAATGATGGTGAAATTATCGAGATTGGTATTTTCTATTTTAGGGAAACAAGAAATCCTAGTGAAATATCCAATATTCGTTCATAATTACTCCGCCGGACCCCATCAATTCAAGATAGTTTCCAAATCGCCCCATTAAAGTAAGAAAGTAAGGGGGGACGAAAATGAATTGATATTAAAGGCGAAAATGGAATATATATGTTGAGCAAATATAATAAGGGGTAAACGGCCAAGGCATTGGTATACCTTGAGGTGAGAACGATATTATACCGTCTTCCTTCCATTAATCTGAGGATGAGTATGTAATATCCAGGGCGAATGTTATAGAATAAATATAGTCCAAATCAATGATTTTCGGTTAATGACGCTATCTTTCATAATAAAGAATCTGAAAAGATTAATGGATCAGAATATATTCAATAAATCACTGAAGTCCAAAACGTTCATTGAATGTTATCATTAAAAGTCGATTTATTTGTTTTTATATCTCCTGGGAAGAATTCGTCTTCTTATGAAGCACCATATCCCTTGAATTAATTGTTCACTGCTTCATAAAATTTGAAACATTTTCAGGAAAATCTGCGTTTCGTTTGATTATAAAGTTGGTAGTTGGAAGAGCACGGGTAAGTCATCCCAAGCCAATATTTTCAGTGCTCTTGGGTAGACCGTACATTTTTACGCATTCTTTATGATAAGGAATTTAAGAGATAACACCATTGTAGACGTCTAGAGTAAAGCAATTTTTCGTGATTTTGGATGGATGGAAGGGAAAATTGATGGAAAATAATATTCAAGGATATTTTTAGTTATCATTATAAATAAAACAAAATAGCTTATTAAGGAACAGTAACAAATTGGTACGTTTTCTTTCTAAATGAATGAATTTATAAAGAAATAGAAAATTATGAATTGATAACATAGTAGCTTGATGAATTTGTAAATAATTTTAAAAATGTTCATTAGGCAAGTACTTGACAGTGCGATGGTCGAAATAGTTGAGCACCAGCCTCTCAATTTCGAATGATATATATTTTAAAAAAGAGTGGCGCAATGAAATGAATATTGCTACTCAAATAATCTTTGGTATAGTATCGTATCATACATCTCGTTGCTTTTTTTAGGTAAGAATATTTCCGTTCATGACTATTCCATTTGTATATTTGAAATTTAGACGCATATGTCAAAACACACGCTCTAATGTGATACCAACATTCTACTTACGATGCCCTACGATATAGTAAATTTGAATCACAGAGTGAAACTACTAGAACTTTGTTAATAATGTTCCGCTAAACTTTCCAGCATCCATTATTGCAATATTTTGGAAGAACTTAATAAACTTGCATCACCAAATATCATTCTGGCTAGTGGTATAGCATTCGACAATAAATCAAAGCCAGCTACCTATGAGAATTTCCGGCGGCGCAGGTTGGATGGCAGTGTCTATATGCTCCGAGAGATTGGTATTCGCGTTATTCTGCAGAGCACTTCATCTGCTCTGACAGTCAAAGTAGTGAAAACGTGCTTGAGAGTATCTACGACAGCATCACTGAGCACATTAATAACTTACATATATTGATGATATTCTCGCTAAACAAATTGCTCATCGAAGGCTAACCACAATAGTTTTTCGGAAATGGCCAGATCCTTTGATGCGCTAGGAATCGCGGTCACTAATCTCCCCGACAATCAAATATCCACAGCGGCACCCTCTGGCCGTTTCCCCGTCAGTTTCCTACGGATAATGTTGCATTTTCAAGGAACCTACATCGGAAATGGACAAACCATTTCTACCCTGCAGTGGGCTTTCGTAAAATCTGTTTTGTCGTAAATTTCATTATTTCGGCACTTCTTGAACTCAAGATGAATGCAATGTACGAATTAGAAGGATTTCATTCTGTAAGGAGGTACCAAGCAACAAAAATGCCAGCAGATTAGGCTACAATGAAACAAATTTTAAAAGTTTCTATGTGAAAGGTGCACCTATCTTTCCAACCAATATTCGGTTCCGTTTTCAAATAGGACCTATGTATTGCATAATTAACTGTAAGTGCGAAGTTGAACCCTCTCGTTCTCGAACCAAGGAGGCAAAACAAGGAAAGTGCTTCAAACCATCGTTACCCAGGCAGCATCGGTAGCTTTTATTGGGTTGGGGAAAAAGAAATGTCGTATTTGTGATGGAAATTTGACGCTTTATTTAACATACTTAGAATTATCCGATTTAAGTCAAATATGCGCCGTTTTGTTCGCAAACTTGTTGCCATTTAGAAGGCAACTTCCTTATCCTCCTTATCCCCCTGCGTCAACTCTTGTCGCACCCAAACATCCAGCTTTTTTTGAAATCCAATCTTCTGCAAATTGTTCCAAACGGTTTTATGGTCTAAACTCAGTTGCTGGCCAATCGACTGAGTGCTCACATGCCGGTCTACTTGGATGATTTCGATGATTTTATCGGTTTCTACGACGATTGGCTTACCAATACGGGGAGTATCTTCGACATCCACTACACCAGAACGAAATCGATCGAACCAACGCTGTGCTGTGCGAATCGTTACAGTATCGGACCCATAAACTTCACAACTTCTTGTCCGCCTTCGTTGCATTTTTACCTCTAAGGTAGTAAAAACGTAAAATATGACCAATTTCTTGCTTGGTGAACTCCATTTTTAACACGCTATAACTTGAGACTGAAACGTACGATGACAACACTGTCAAAGAGACACTTGTAGTGCAGATTGTCGTCTTCAAATCGCCTTATAGTATGACCCGATGCGATAAGTACAACACAAGATATGTTTAAGTGTCGCCATCTATTGACAAAATGCGACATTCCTTCCCAACCCAATATGTAATCATGGGAACAGTAAATCCGCATACAAATAGAAGAATAGAGAAATAGAGTTCAGCTTGTGGCGGAACAGGTACACTAATAAAATAGACACGAGATATGGATAAAACCAGATATAACGCCGGAAGCCAGCAAGTCGCAAACCAAAAGCTTGAAGCTACAGGTATTAACGTTTTTGTATATTTCTTGTGAAAGTATATTGGAGTGCAAAACTGTTCCGTTTGTACGTACCTCGTAATGTATTTGCATTTAGCAAGTCGGATTACTCACTTTACTGTGATATTGATATTCAGTATTTTGGGTTGCACTAAATTTACACGGAAAAAGCAACTTTGAGCTACTGCAAATTTGTCAGTAATTGTAGCGCATACCATGCTCGTTGGCCACAAAGAAGTACCACGTGACCTTGGAGCTTATCGTTTTTTTGTGAACTGGAAACATATCTCTTGCTTGTAAAAGTGTGAAGACCAAAAGAGGTACTACTGGTAATGAGAAAGTTCCCCGATAACTCTTAAGAACACACCTCTGACGACCCCTAGGCTTCTTTGCCACAACTGCAGTGGCATAAGAGGTAGTAAAGCGAATCATATTTTTTCGACGTTAAATTTTGCTACGTTATTGTAGTTGATATTACCGGGACTTGGTTGATTAACTCGTTTAAAAACAAAGAAATCGTCGAGAACAATTGGACTATTTACAGAGTTGGCTGTAACTATGCTAAAACTAATGTTTCCAGGGGGAGCAGGGTTCTCAACGCAATATCCAATTCCCTCCCTAGTGAGTTTGTTACAATCAATATTTTTAATCTCTCGTCGTTCTTATGACGCTACTTATAATGTATCATAACTGGTATAATCTCTTCCATCACTGCTTCTTTAGGAGAGGACGACAGGATAACTGTGTTCAGAGACTTTATTCGCCCGAATATCAGGTTTATTATCAATGAAAATGCCACTCAGTTATTTGTATTGACCTAATTGACTCAAACGTCATTAGTATATTATACCGATTTACAGCAAGTTATTCCAATTCCAAATCAAAACAACAAATGGTTAGACCTACTCTTTACCAAAGTGGTGGTTGGCCCAACGTATGCCAAGAATCTTTTGACAGCACATCTGGATTACTGCGGACCAACATTCTATAAGATAAATTTTCACGCCATCAACAATTATGTACCAAAGAGAAAACGGGGTAGACTGTTAGAGCTCTGGCTTGGTAATTGGTAATAATTTAAGACCTCTAAGGAATCAACGAAATAAGCTCCATAAAGCTACGAAAAATGGTTACAGTATTAGTGAGGACCTTAGAGGCAAGTACGATGCAACTCGTAGAAAATTTGTCGTAAAACTCCGCGAACCACATAAGTCGATGGCCGAAAAAATAAGCCAAGATCCTTACTTCGTTAACATAAAACGGAGAACCACCGATTTCCCTACCTCCATGCTTAGAGGGGTCGCAATTTCTTCTTGTCCACAGAAACTTAGTTTTTGTTGAACACTTTCAAAGTACTTTCCCCACCGATAACACCGATTCCGACATTCTTGATAGGTGGCATATCAGATGGATTGAAAAGTCCCGGGATTTTTCAAAAGGTTAAGTAGGTAGTTAGTTATTAGAAAATGAACATGATTCATTTCCAGAAGCTTATCTGTCGCTAGTTTATGTCTGAAGTTTCATAATACTTTGTTCATTCATTTATAAGCTAAAGTCGTTTAAGTGTGGTTACCTTTGATATTAAAAAAATACATCTCAATAAATAATGGTTTTATGAATACGATTGAACAGGCTTGATAGTGTTATATTTAATAACAAGTCGGAAGCGCGTCGCTTCAGATATGAATGGTTTTGCTGAATTTTTATGTAAGAATATCTGAGTGCACGATGGTTACATACATTTTTACATAGCTCGTAATGTATATACGTTAAATATACCCGATATTCAATTCGATGCGATACTGGAATGTAGTTTCTTAGGGAGTAGTAATTTGATACGAAGGGGGAAACTTTGACCTACTATAACTTTAATAATAATACTAAATTTCCACGAAACTTTCCAGTATGCTGCCTCACATTAAAATCTATATTACTTCAAAATTTCACGGATCTAAGATGAACTTAAAACATAATAATATACTTTTTTTGAGCAGATATCGTAACGGAGGGTATTTCAGGGTGTAGATTTATATGTATTTTTTTTTCAGATATTTCAGTTGGGTAGATTCTGAGGATGGGTACTGGAAGCAATTGATCCTTTTCGGATCTCTGGACTACTCCTCTTTACAACCAATATCAAACTTAACACCTGCTTCTGAAAGCATGAATCGAAGTCTTACATTTGGTACCCCACATGGCAATATTTGGTAAAAAAATATGTGACATCCCTCTTTTCGGTATATAGAGACATATCATTCCTAAAGTTTGCCGTGTGCCAATGGGATTCGCCGGGGGTTCTAATCAAGTTGATATCAAAAAATCACAAATCCCAACATTGACAACAAGATATCGTTTCTGATGCCTTCAGAATAATATTCCCGTTAAGAACAAAATTGTAACTTTAGACGCTTTTTAAAAAAACTACTATTTTTGCTCCTAAATTTTCTTTAAGAAAATAAAAATAAGATACACATATTTTTTTCAAACTACAAGATATACGTACGTATACATTACAAACGTAGATATTATGCTCAACCTAAACAAACAAATATTGCCTATAACTGAATACTATACTTATGCTGGTAACAGTGGGATTGTCATCGTGATTTAACGTCGGATACCAGTTGATTCAGCTGTTATTGAGAGCCTGAGTCGAATCAGGGTAATAACCTCGGACGAGCGCAATACTGACCACATTGCTTCCGATAGGGTGTTGTAATCCTGTAGTGTTCCGTTACGGTCTTGAATGAAGTGTTCTAACACACTTCCAGGCTCTGATCCAATTGGATTGTTGCGTCAACGATTATTATTATTACTGTCAACTGAAAAATCTGAAGAAAATGAAGAGGTAGCAAATGTACGGTGCCTAGGCTCCGAAATATCCTCCATACCGATGTCTGTTCAAATAAATTTAATAATAGTATATTATTATAATTCTCTTCTGCCAAACTCCGCTTAAGTCCATGCTAGAATCATGAAGTTTTGCAGCAATATAGGCTATAACATAGGACCTGATCCTACCGAGTTTGGTTTAAATCGAAATTTGTCGCTTCTGTGCAAATTCAAGATTTTGAATGTTTCTAATACACGGAAGTGCACATTGCACATAATATATGCAATACAATGCGCAAATCGAGTATATTCTTATAAGACCGCGACATTTTACCACCGCCACTGAGACCGTCGCACCTCAACATCGACCGTAGACTGCCATCTTCCTAATAAAAAAAAACACCGATAAAACAGCGTGAGGAACGCACTGGCCCGCCACACATTAAATGGTGGCGATTTCGTGAGAAGAAAGAAAAAATTATCTCACTTATGCGATTGTTAACCATTACGAATATGGACAAATCGTGGAACCAAGTTAAGGACACGATTCACAAAGCGGCCTATGCAACCCTCGGGGTCATCAAGCCAGGTAAGCGGTTTATCAACCGAAATACCTGACTTTGAAATGACGATGTTGAAATGAAGGTCTGTGAAAAGAAACGCCTCTCCTACAAGTTTCTGAACGATAAAACGTTGGCCAACTGGCGACTTCATAAAAATGCGATCGCTATCACTTAAGCGGCCCATTACAAAGATCTTCATGAAAACTAGATACTTGGGATGACGAAAGAGATCTGTATTGACTTGTCAACACTCGACCTGCCGACATGAGCGCACACAGTATACGGAACCCATCTGCTGTGTTAATGGTAAGAACGGTACTTTGCTTACCGACTGGCAAGCTGTGACGGATAGATGGTGAGAATATTTCAAGCAGATTTCAACTGAAGAATTTATTCAAACGACAAACGAATGAAATCGGGGAAAGCAACAGGACCTGACGACATCGCATTGGAGCTTTGGAACGCGAAGAGTAAGGACCCAATACTGTGGCTCAGTGAATTCTTCAATCAGAATATTGAAGAAAGTGGAACACCATCTGACTGCCAAGAAAGTACCACAGTTCCAATATGGAAAAAGAATGGTAGTCCAGCAGAATGTCTAAATTACCGTCCGGCTAGGGTGCTCTTCTATACTATGTAGATTTTTGAACGCATTCTGGACAACCACATTCGCAAAGTCGTTCAACTAACCGTGAATCAAGCCGGGTTTGTCAAGAACTGCGGAATTACTGACGTAATACGGGCAGCGTGGCTACACATGGAAATACACCGTAAGAAGCATCGCTCTCTTTACATTGCATTTCTGGATCTGGAGAAAGCGTTTGATCGTGTGCTACATGAACTAATATGATGTGCTCTGCGACAGCACCTAGTACCAGGGGAAACTCGTGCGCTGGGCTCGCGTCTCTGTCAGTGTTCATCAAGGAAGCACTCCTCTTTGTTCTTGTTATGGACACTTTCACACGGGACCTCGAAAGTCCAGCGTATTATACACAGGCTTATGCAGATGATTCTTTCCTGGCATTTCATAGCAAAAATGATCTCGACCAACTTGTTCAAAAATGGAATGATCGTCCTATGCAACACGATCTCAGATGGAATCTGAATAAAACTGAATTTTTGAGGACCGATCCCCATGAAAGCGGCACTATAACTGTCAGTAGCAGCGATCTGCCCAGAACTGGGCGATATATATCGGGTCAATGCTATCACCCAATGGAGAATTGCATTAGCGCAACCTGAATGAAGTGGCGTTCCACCAATAGCATTCATTGTGATCGACGTGTCAACGAACGTCTCGAACCTAAAGTTTATCGCAGTGTCGTCCGTTCAGTCGCCCTGCAAGGTTCTGTATGCTGGTCGATTATAAAGGACAATGACCTGCTCTTACGTAATGGAAAGGAAGGTGTTGCGTTGGACTAGTCACATCCGATCGTGTAAAGATTGCAAGGGGGCGTCTTCGATTTTTCACTCGCCAAGATTGTTCTGAACATCGAAGTCGATGGTAAACGACCAAAAGGGCGGCCGAAACATACGCGGGATGGTGATTTGAATGCCTCACGACTACATCATGATCAGAGCTTTGCTCAAATAAAGCGACGCAATCGACCACGACGAGCCGACCTGCTTGTGAACGGGACAAAGGCTAAAAATAAAGAAGATGTGTGCATCCCACCCAAAAAGAACACTAAAATATTACTCTGTTCAATAGTACCAAATTTTTAATGAAAATTTAAGAGAAAAAATAGTTTTTTGGGTTTAAAAAGAAACGGATAATGTTACGATTTTGTGGTCAACGGGAATATTATCCTCAAGGTATCAAAAACGATTCCCGATTGTTAGTTTTGGGGTTTGTGATTTTTTATATCAACTTTGTTAAAATTCAACGTGCGTATGCGGTTTACAGTTCCAAGCTTTCTATCGAATTTCGTGTCAATAACTATAACCGTTTTTGAGGAAATTGCGTATGACAGACAGACAGTGAACCAATTTCTGTTGAAAACAAAAGCTTAAAAAAGGAATAACTCCAATTAACAGCAGGATCCACAGAAAACCACCAACATATGTACTCAAGGCTTGGAAATGGAATTTGTCTGGTGTTTAGAAGAAATATTAAATAAAGGATTTCGAATATTGTACGCAAGTACTCCACTATTTGTTCTGGTAGTTAGATAATGATTAGTTCCCTGAGCAATCCACTAGAATAAAAGGTGTAAGCACCAACAAGAAGCAGGACGATGTTATGACATGTTATTCACAGTGTGGACACGTGTGGTGAAGATGTTTACGCAAGGCCACTTATCGCCCAAGTCAATTTCAGGTAGCACATATGTATATCGCTTTATTTACCAATATAACGAACCTTGACTTACTATATCGAGTTTAACGAAAGTTTCTGTTCTCCGAAGATTTATGCCACTAAATACCAGTATCTAAACTTTAGGATTTCCTTGAAGTTTTTAGAATCAAAAAATGTAAATATGGATAAATTATCTATAATAAAAGCGTACACGATTGACACATATAAATTCAAAGGTGGTAACTTCCTTGAAAGCAAACTGCAATCGAATTCATCATTCCATATAGACGCCGCCGCGTAACTTTCAACCCAAAAACCTACACATAAGGTTCTCTCGAAGGCGTATGGAATTTTCCCGATGAAAATTGTTAAAACGTCTCATTTATAATATTAACACGTAATTTAAAGTTTTAATATGTATAACTTACTCGACATCAACATTCCTCCGCTATCGTTTTCAAAGAGACACTAACCTCCGACAAATGCCGTCCCTAATGACATATTCGTGCTTTGGGATGACTGATGTTCATCGCCATCACGTTTTGAATGGTGCTTCCATAATATTCAAAGCGCTATGGAACACGATGATTTGAAGAAAGATAGAACAATTATGATGCTAGTTATTTTATGCTAATTGTTGGACGGAAAAAGGACCGGATGGGAATTTGACGAGGATCGCAGTATGAACTTCCGGGTGTGAGATGAGGCGCTCATTGCAAATTCCAACATTAGTCCTTGTTTCAAGCATAAAGGGTTCCCAATTTGAATTAAAAACTTTTTGTTTTCACGGGTGTGCGTTTCCACATAATACGGAGAAGTATTTATTCATCCTAGACATACATACATTAAGGACACTTCTCAAATGCCGCATAAAATAGTTCGAAGTCAAAAGTAAACATTTTACAACTCACTTTCGCATGAGTGACCCTAAAACATTATGTTATCTCCTAAATGTTCGCAAAGCTTGAATCACTAAGTTTATGGCGTAACGTGTCACCCTCATTGAAATTCGTGATTTTCTTGTCTTTTGCCGTATACTGGTGGGTCGTAAAGCACGAAACAAAACTTTTTACTGCATGACAATAACAGATCTTTATTTCAACCAGAATGTGAGGTTTCGTCAACAATTGAATTGCGGCGTGGTATTCAAATATTCTGGATATCTGCTCGCATAATTTGTAAGTCCTTCACCGTCGAACGCAGGCTCTCGAGCGCTGAACAAGAAATGAATACATCTCGGAAGGAACCTTTGCTCGCATTGTGTAAAGTTTATATGAGCGAGCATTTCCCTTATTCATGGCGATTTTCTGTGGGGATTATCCTGATTGTAAAATGGACACGGTTGCCTGTTGGGTTGGGGCAGTATATCATTTTGAGACGAAATGAAGAGAATGAGAGCTGAGTTGCACTCGGGAAAAAGGAAAATCTCCAACATGTCGCCAAAAGCCGTAAACTTTGTGCAACTAATTTACATTTGTACCAGGGAACTAGGGTAATCAGCCATTATTTTGGAAACTTATTTTTATCGTCTTTTTGTTGTTGTTTATTTTATCTTACTTAGTTTAAAAGCAATGAAAACTGGAAACATTTTTAAAATCGCGGAAATATTCTTTGGATTGTAATTTTGCGATTGGACTTATTAATCCCAAACATTAAGGGGGCATGCCCGGTCCTGAGCTCTGCTGTTCGTATCCTCTCTTAGGAAGAACTTCAGGCTGCTAAGAAAATCCCATAAACGAAGAGAAAACAAGTGAGGAAACTGGAAGCTAGACGCTTCAGGTATGAATGGTTTTGTGTATTTCTTTTATAAGGAGATTTGAGTGTGCATTTGTCCCATTAGTATGTAGCACGTATGCACGTATGCATATATTATTTGAGAATATCCACTTTCAAGTGATATTGACCTTCAAAGTGTTGAATTTGCACAAAAGCGACAGCTTTGACCTATTATAACTTTGTTGGTAATAATGCAATTTTCACCAAATGGTAGGATCATTCGACATCAACAACGGTCTACGACAAGGGGATGCGCTATCATGCGTCCTCTTTAACCTGGCCCTCGAGAAAGTGATTCGTGATGCTGAGGTAAATGCAAGAGGTACGATCCTCTTCAAGTCCACCCAACTACTTGCCTATGCTGACGATATCGACATCATGGGAAGAACCACCCGAGATGTACAAACTGCCTTCTTCGAGCAGGCGGCGCGAGATCTTGGGCTGCACATCAATGAAGGCAAGACAAAATATATGGTGGCAACGTCAGTACCGAAGACGAATCAACCAACAACATCAAACCGCACTGGTCAAACACAAACACAAACACAAAGAAGAATAAGGATGGGAGAATACAACTTTAAGACCGTTGATAATTTCTCCTATCTAGGGTCGAAAATCACAACCGATAACAGCTACGACGATGAAATCCGCGCACGGTTGTTGTCAGCCAACAGACCCTATTTCAGCTTACAAGACTTGTTCCGCTCGAAACGTCTCACCATGGGGTCAAAGCTCTTACTGTACAAGACTATGATCTTGCCAGTCATCATGCATTCCTCGGAAACTTGGGTTCTTAGCAAGAAAAATTGCGAACTCTTGGCCGCCCCTACATGAGGATGGACGATTCCGTAGCCTACACAATGACGAAATCTATGAGCGATATCATGACCGTCCGCGTTGTGGATAAAATCCGGCTCAATAGGTTACGGTGGGCGGATCACTTAATCCGTATGGATGAGGATGATCCCACTCGGAAAGTCTATAAGGGCAATATCTATGGTAGAAAAAGAAAACGAGGCAGACCCTGCCTAAGATGGAACGATGGCGTAGGTCAGGACGCCAGACAGCTTTCAGGGATATCGAATTGGTGGACCTCGGCGCAAAACCGGGATGTCTGGAGTTTCTTATTAAGGCAGGCCTAGACTGGATACCGGTTGTTGCCCCGTTGATGATGATGATATATAGTGGCAGCCTCTTGACTTTTTTCAGATTTTCCGGTTAAGTAGTTTCTGAGAATGGGTCTGTTAAAGAAATTATCATTTGCAGCCCCTGCACTCCCACTTTTCCAACAAATGTCAAAACTAAGACCGGCCTCGGAAAGTACTAATCGAGACCTTTAATTTCATAAATGACACCCACCTTTTACATGTATGGGGACCCGCCTTAAATTCAACGTAAAAGGATGTAAGTTAGTACATGCGTGAGCGTTCACAATTCCCACCTCTCTATCAAATTTGGTGTCAATCGCTAGAACCGCCTCCGAGAAAAATGCGTGTGATGGACAGGCAGAAAGACAGTAAACCGATTTTAATAAGGCTTTGTGTTTACACAAAAACTTAAAAAGAAGAAAACGGGGGTGTCCTAGGTTAAATAACTTTTTCGAGGTTAAATAAAGGCAATATTTTAAAGTTAGCACTTTTCCATGAAAATCACCTTGTTTTCCGCGTAAAAAATATCCAGTTCACCATTCAATCATCAGTAACTACGTATTAGATATCTAAGTAGTTAATAATAGGACAATGAAAGTGAATCAAAACCGTGCTGTAACATATAGAAGAGTAGTATGTAGAAGGAATGGAAAGGGCTTTCTGTGAGATGGGACGGAGGTTTTGCTTATACTTGATTGGTCACTAACGATCGCTTCGTAGGCCGCTCGACACGCGGCTCCGAAGTTGGCGTCTTCTTACTCAATGATTCGATTGGATTCCTGGGTTGGTTTCAATTTTTGTACGAATGAGAATTCACTTTGCTCTTGGCTCGCATATCATCATTAAGCTACATGGGATCAAACTCGTTCGAGAAAGTCACTGTAGTTTGAAGAGTCGTGTAACACGTTTCAGGGGGCCTTCTTAATAATTTTGCTATTAGTCTATTGCATCTTGGATAAAGACGAACCTATCGCTAACGACCTTTGGTTATCGTATGAGGGCATGAGGTGGTTTTTGGAATGTTCGCCAAAGATCCCCAAAATTCTCGATTTCTCCAAATTGAGCCAGCGCGCAAGAGCTACAAAGACATTTTAGGGTGAAGTGAGATTAGATGGTGGTACTCTGGAGAGCACTCTTCTTCCCCTTATGGTACTGTACTGTTGGTCTCCGAAAAAATCGACGGAAGCAAGTGTAAATCCGGTATTGGATTGCTTACAGCAACCGTAATGCTACTCATTACTTGGGAGTCGGTTTCGCGCAGGACGCTGTCTTTGAGATTCCGGTCCAGAATGAGGAACACTTTAATAGTGTCAGATGCCAGCAGAGGCTCCTGTATAGAGGAGAAGGCGACTTTCTATGAGCAATTTAATGCAACCTAGAAGAGAATTTCTGTAGGTGACACTGTGATCGTAATGGTTGATCTAAATGCCGAAATAAACTGTTATAAAATGATGGAAAAACACGCTCGTGGCGAATTTACTGATAAAGAGGTGAGCGGTATATGGATTTCTGCAGCTTTCAGCCCCTTGCCATTGGAAACACATTATTCGAGCAGCGAACTTGTCAGAGGGTCAGTTAAGTCTCAACAGGCCGACAGCACATGAGCCATTAGATTGACCACATTCCAATCAGCAGATGTGTGTAACGAATTACCACGCTTGTAGGGTAGGAGCAGAATATCGATCGCTTATATCATCCAGCTGTCCCTCAACAGTGGGGGGCTATATTGCTAATCGAACGGTAGGTGAATAGTCCACTTGAAAATATTGATGAACGAGTGCTACTCAGGTCGTATTCACTACAAAGGAGAGTGTGGCGGAGCGATACTTGAGACCCGTACCCCCGGCAGATATAGCAATAGCTAAAACTGCGTGCGGTGGCATCGCAAAATTCCTATTTACAAACTACAATTTGCAATCTAAATTTGAAAAGCAAATCGTTGAACCTGAGGACACAGTTGAAATTTTGCCTGAGAAAAACGATCAATAACAAGAAGATAGTCATGAGGATGGAATTTCTCAGGCCAAAAAATAAGATCCAGCTGCATCCGTTCAGCACTGATTCAAACATTGTGATCAATACGAACACAGACTTGCAGCGCCGACAGTTGTATATTTTCATTTCCCTTCAATATCTCTGCAAGATGCTCCTGCATATTTATTGGTATTATGCTGCGAAGAAACATTAAACCATTTAGACCGATCTTTTTCCGCTTTTGTTTTCAATAGACAACTATAAGTGTTCCGAAATTTTAGATTGGATTGAGGATCATTTTTGGTATCAAATTATACTCTAAAGGACGATAGTAAATATATGAAAACTAAGCACTTCTTTCCATGCTCCAGAAAACGATACCCCATCAACATTAGTATAAGTATCAACGTCATCCTCAAAACTACCTCCTACGTTTTGGTTATCCATTCTACGATATTTCTGACGCATTTGTAAAAGTCTGCTGAATGTGAATATCGCATCCTACAAGTTTGTCTGATGCTTCTCCAGGGACACGAAAGCTATCCTAGTAGGATGAGCGTTATAGGCGCTTTTGCATTAAAAAAAAAACCTCTATAGTATGACATTCCCTATGTTAGTAATTAACGTCCGTTTTGTCTCCTTGCATAAAATTGACTTCTTCGTGTATTTAATGTGATTTTTAAGGTTGTACATGTGGTTCCAAGTCGTTCGATGATCCAGTCAAGGAATGGACGGCTCTTTATTTACGATGATAAGAAAGGGGAGAAGCGGGAAGAGCACTTTATCATGGCTTTTAATTGTTTAACAAGCAGCAAAACTTCACCTCTTGCGAATGAAATAACTAGTCACCACAACATCAACACGTAGCTTTTGACATCAGAACTGGCACATGATCGAAATTGCGGTACAGTTAACCAGGTAAGCTTGACAGAATTATTAGCCTTCATTCTGAGAAAATGAGAAGTGCCCTTTAGGAAAATTCCAAACTATTACTCTAATATCCTCTTTTCATTTTGGTTGAATAGTTAGTGCATCGAAAGTAGTGGTTTCCAGTCTAGAACCCAAGAGCACCCTTGAATTTAGGGATCTGGATTCTCTCACGAACACAGAAAAGGTGGAGGAAGCGATAAAAAAGGTTTACCCAGATGTGAGTAACCTCAAGGTGTCAATGTCAAGGTGGGAGTTACATTTATCAACTCAAGAAGACAAAAATTTGCTATTGCCACTGTCCCTCAGAAGACAGAGAGCCAACTTCTTCTTCTTCGGAAATATGCAATGTTCTTTGCAAGGATCGCGGTCAGCAAAAAGAAGATGTGGCTTATGTTCTCGGTGGGTGGTAAATTTTCAAAAAAGAAAAAGCGAAAAGCCAAACATCATGATGCAAATCCTGCAAGCGAACCCACATAGGAGTGAAACTACTCACGACCTGATGGGACGGATAAAGAAGAGCTGGTTTGCTGCTTCTCAGCGAGAAGTATCGAGATAGGAGCTCACCATTATGGTGTGCTGGCATATGTGCTACTACTGCCATTTGGGTGAGAGATACGGTTAATGTGCGACTGAGGACGAGATTAAAAATATGGAAGGGAAAGTTCTAGTCGGAGGAAACTCTAACGCCAGAGCCCTCGAATGGGCCATGGCGCAAATTTGTAAGGTGGCCGCCAGGACAGGACCTATTGTCATAAATATCGGTAATACTTCGACATTCCGACTCCCTGGTTGTGAGAGTTCTATCCCTAATCTAACCTTTTCAACGGATCCCTTATTGTCAGCGGTGCAACGATTTCATGGCCACTGATCATTAACACATTTGCTTCAATCAGCGAAGTTAACAGGGAGCCATGGGGCCTGGAAGCTGGTTATCAAAGAAACCCGGTGCCCATCGATCACCCTGTTCCATGGAAGCAGTAAAAATGGAACAAATCGTGCAGGCCCTTTTTTCTTTTTTCCCACCCGAGCTGACACTGGGATTGAGTTCTGAGGAATATCCACTCTTCATGGAAAAGTAACTGCAGAAAATAAAAAGTCCTGCCTATGAAAAACAAAAAAGCAATAGGACCGGATGGTAGTCCCACCGAGGATCTGAAACTTTTAAGCGAGTAAAAACCGTGTTTTCCCCTCCTGCTGGAAGGTTGCGAGCCTCGTGCTGACAAGCAAGTGCGGTGGCAAGATGTTGATTACAGCGGGGAAGCTGCTTGAGAAAGTTATCAAACCAAAACCGACTAACGCAATACATGCTGCGGAAGAATACTTACCAGCATGATATAGCTTTAGAGCGGGACATTGATGCGAGGAAGGAAGTGGTCCAAGCGGTAAAACTGACAAATAGTTGCCCTGTCGGCGAGTTTTGCTTTTGTGTTTCTAGACGTAGGAAACGCTTTCAATTCTGCGAGGTGGTGGCACTTGCACGCTTTTACACTCCAATATTTAAAGGACCGTGATCTACAAGATCCCGAAAGGACAACCCAAAATGACATACCAGATGAACCGCATCGGGTTGGAAACGCGAATGAGGTTGCGGCGCATTCCATTGAATTTCCATTGAATTTCTCATATGCAGAAACCTGGCTATCCTAGAGATGTGCACGCGGGTCTAGACAGGACGCTCCATTGGAACTGTTCTTAGATATTAAGGGACTTGCAGAATCACTTTTTGTCTCCCATTCTTGTTTTGGGATAGCGTAGCCCTTTCGGTTAACTACAGTTAACTGCACTATAGTTGCTTTCGTTCGTAGCAACGACATTAAAACAAAGCATTCCAGGAAGAAGGGTGGTCAAAGGGTAGTATAGGTCCCAGGGCGAAACGTGGATTGGTACCCACGATGGAGCATAAAACCTGCGAAATGCCTGCTGAACCAACACCAACAGGTCTACTTCCAAACCCTATCTCCACCTCCACGTGGTGACCGCTGGGAGCTCTTTCTTAACGAAAAGCTGCAGAGAAGGATGAAGGCGAGTCTCCCGCGCCTAAAAACGGGACAAATTGTACCAACTGGTCCTCCAGGTTGGGAGTTGAGTAGGGCTGACAACCCTACACGGAAAACAACTTGTTACGAAGCCACAACAGGAGCCTCGGAGAGGACGGATTTTAAAACGACGGACCCGGCAACGAACACGGAATAACGATTTGCGCATTTTCTCATGGAACGTGCGCTCCCTGTACAGAGATGAAGCTGATGAGCAGCTAGCCGATACCCTGTCCCAATATAGGGCTGATATAACAGCGTTGCAAGAGATGCGATGGACAGGGACCGGTTTCCTGGAGAAGAGCCACTACACCATATATTATAGCGGTCATCCAGTAAACCATGTGCTCGGAGTAGGTTTCTTAGTCAGCCAAAAAATGAAATCTGCTGTTATCGGCTGTGAAAACATAAGCGAACGGCTATGCACTCTGCGCTTGCGAGGCAAGTTTAGAAATATAAGCCTCATCAACGTTCACGCCCCTACAGAGGAGACTGCAGAGTTGGAGAAGGATACCTTCTACGAGGTAGTAGAACGAACCCTCGAAGCCTGTCCCAGATATGATATCAAAATCATACTTGGGGATTTTAACAGCAAAGTAGGGAAGGAGCCCGTATTCAGGCGATACCTTGGCTCCCATAGCTTACACGAAAATACAAATGATAACGGACTGCGGACTATTCAATTAGCAGGGTCACACGAAATGGTTGTTGGAAGTACCTGGTTTGCGCGGAAAGCGGTCCACAAACATACGTGGGCCTCTCCAGACTGGACCACTTTCAACCAAATTGACCACGTGTTGATCGAACGCCGCCACCTCTCAGCTTTGATGAATGTCAGAACATATAGGGGGGGGGGGGCCAATATAGACTCGGATCACTATCTCGTTGGCATGGTGCTCCGAGCTCGAATAACAATACCACCTAGAATCCCCTCTGACAATCAGGTGAGAGTGAACACTGAAGCCATCCAAAACACAACCCTCCGCGACACCTATAAGAGGGAAATGGATGCCGCAATAACCGCAGTCAATGGAGGACCTGGAGATGAAGCATCAACAAATGATCTTCACAATCACCTGAAGAACGTTATCATGGATACGGCCACAAACATACTTGGCCCCAGCCGCAAAAGGAGTCGGAACGGCTGGTTTAACGATGAATGTAAGCTAGCAACGGAACGGAAGAATGCTGCATACCGAGTAATGTTGCATTCTCAAAGAACGCGGGCACGCGCAGAGACTTATCACGAACTCCGTGGAGCGGACAAGCGACTTCACAGACGGAAAAAGGAGGCCTGGGAGAACCAACAAGTCTAGAAAAGTACAGGGAACAACCGCACCAGGCGCGGAAGTTTTACCAACAAGTCAGCAGGATGAAACCTTATACACCTCGATGCTCATCCTGCCGAGACAAAGAGGGAAATCTGATTTCCGACAGAATGGCCATATTAGAGCGATGGGTTGAGTACTTCGCTGAGCTACTGAACAACCAGAACATCGGCGAGTTGGAGGTCCCGCCAACTGAAGACGACGGACAAATTCTGCCACCACCAAGTTTAGGAGAAACAGTCCGTGCAATTCATCGGCTAAAAAATCATAAGTCGCCAGGAGCCGATGGAATTACAACCGAATTAGTTAAATATGGAGGCGACCAGTTACACCAAGTGGTTCATCAATTTGTGCTCAAGGTATGGGACAGCGAATCAATGCCTGACGATTGGTAACGAGGCATTATCTGTCTCGTACATAAAAAGGGAGATATCACACAGTGCAGCAATTATAGAGGTATCACGTTGCTGAGTACCATCTATAAGATATTCTCCACTATCTTGCTAGGCCGGATAGCCCCATACGCCCAGAACATCATTGGCCCATACCAAAGAGGCTTCACTCCAGGCAAATCAGCAACAGATCAGATTTTCTCTGTGCGGCAAGCGATAGAAAAACTGTTGGAATATGGACAACAGTTGCACCATCTGTTCATCGACTTTAAAGCCGCCAGGGTAAACCTGTACACGGCCATGAGAGAATTCGGTATCCCGACGAAATTAATAAGACTGACTAGGCTGACCCTGACCAATGTGCTAGGCCAAATAAAAGCAGCAGGATCACTCTCAAGACCATTCGACATCAACAACGGTCGACGACAAAGGGATGCGCTATCATGCGTCCTCTTTAACCTGCCCTCGAGAAAGTGATCCGTGATGCCGAGGTAAATGCAAGAGGTACGATCCTCTTCAAGTCCACCCAACTACTGGCCTATGCTGACGATATCGACATCATGGGAAGAACCACCCGAGATGTACAAACTGCCTTCATCCAGATCGAGCAGGCGGCGCAAGATCTTGGACTGCACATCAATGAAGGCAAGACAAAATATATGGTGGCAACGTCAGCACCGAAGACGAATCAACCAACAACATCAAACCGCACTGGTCAAACACAAACACGAAGAAGAATAAGGATAGGAGAATACAACTTTGAGACTGTTGACAATTTCTCCTATCTAGGGTCGAAAATCACAACCGATAACAGCTACGACGATGAAATCCGCGCACGGTTGTTGTCAGCCAACAGACCCTATTTCAGCTTACAAGACTTGTTCCGCTCGAAACGTCTCACCATGGGGTCAAAGCTCTTACTGTACAAGACTATGATCTTGCCAGTCCTCATGTATTCCACGGAAACTTGGGTTCTTAGCAAGAAAAATTGCGAACTCTTGGCCGCGTTCGAGAGAAGAATCCTCCGAAGAATTTTTGGCCCCCTACATGAGGATGGACGATTCCGTAGCCTACACAATGACGAAATCTATGAGCGATACCATGACCGTCCGGTTGTGGATAAAATCCGGCTCAATAGGTTACGGTGGGCGGGTCACTTAATCCGTATGGATGAGGATGATCCCACCCGGAAAGTCTATAAGGGCAATATCTATGGTAGAAAAAGAAAACGAGGCAGACCCTGCCTAAGATGGAGCGATGGCGTGAGTCAGGACGCCAGACAGCTTTTAGGGATATCGAATTGGTGGACCTCGGCGCAAAACCGGGATGTCTGGAGTTCCTTATTAAGGCAGGCCTAGACCGGAACCGGTTGTTGCGCCGTTGATGATGATGATGATGATTCCAGGAAGAAAGTCAAGTGCATTAAAACCCTTGAAATTGTTAGCTACAGGTAATATGCTTGCAACACATTCCTGGATTCCGTAGATTTAAAAGATGGAGTCTAATTCAAATCCGTATTTACTGCATTATTTTACTCGTGGAAATTTTCCAATAGGTTAGTCGCAGCCATACCATCAGTTCAATCCACTCAATTTATTAAAGGTGGAGTTATTCTCAATAGAACGAATTTGTTAACCTTCAGCCCGTTGCTTTGAATGTTCGGTCTTTCGAATATGGGTTTTAGCTGTGATAGGGACAGCGTTGCTATAATATCCAAAACGAACACTTTTCTCAATATTCAAAGTAAAAATGAACGAAATCAGAATAAAACCGAGAATGAATAGTTAATAAACGACTAATAAATATTTCTTTTCCCTGAGCCTGCAATTACCGTTTTCTACTTTCTACGTTTACATACTTTTGATATATTAAGCGCAAGGCCCTTGCGTCTTGAATTGGAAACCTCATGGGCAGCATGCTTCATACTTTGTTGGTAACATCACTGCAAATCATGAGGCTTAACATAATTGATTTTTGCACGGGATTTGGTAAGTCTACTCGAACAAAGTCGAGCTTTACTTCGATAGACAAAACAAAAAGCAACCGTTATCAGATAATTAAGTATCTGCCTCAAGTACCCTTTCCCAATAATCCCAATTGTCGTTTAACAACAATTTCGGACACACGTAATTGATGACCTAAATGATGTCCTGGCTCCAGGACTTACGAAAAAACAACAACAGAGGAGCTTGTAATTATTTTCATGAACACTAAGAGACTACCTATTCATGTTAGGAAGCAGGGATCCGGCATTATACCTTCCACGTTCGAAGCTTTCCTCCTGAGGGTACTTCAACAATGTTCTATGCTTTCTACGAATTCCCACATTCCCTTTGCCTCGAAGCAGTTTAATGTTTATGGTTCACTGAAATTTTCCCATAATCAATGAGATTGAGATGGACCTTCTTTAAACTGACCGTTTCAACCTTTGAATGG
This sequence comes from Hermetia illucens, assembly GCF_905115235.1. Taxonomy (NCBI): domain Eukaryota; kingdom Metazoa; phylum Arthropoda; class Insecta; order Diptera; family Stratiomyidae; genus Hermetia; species Hermetia illucens. The sequence goes on along the minus strand of NC_051849.1, from coordinate 88,089,920 downwards.
TTGTGTCTTGAGCAAAGAAAACCGGCGACTATAAAGGAATTGTACTCGTGAAAAGAGCAGGAGAACTTGCTTTATAATAGGATTTGGGAACTGAAACTTTTTAAGTCTCACTGAGTTAGTAAAATGTCTTGAGATGCAGTAGACTGACTTACGTGCAAAATTTTCACCATCGTTCTTTGTTTCAAAAATTTCCAGAATTAAAAATTATTCGAAATTTTGGCGAAAATTTGAGGGGGGACACCCACATAAATTTCAAACCTATGAAAAATCCAAAGCAAGAAGCTTTCATTAGTTTCGAAAAGACAATTTCGTTGTGTATTTAATTTTTCAACAAATGTTATCTTGGCTCAACATGTAAACCCCAGGTTTCGGGGCACTCCCAACAGTAACTTGGGTAAACATATACACATACGTACAACATTAATCAGCAAAATGTAAGAAAATGTTTCGTACGTGGGGTTTTCAATTTCATCTCCTAAATAATTCCCGCTAGGTTTCCCTTTCTTTCATTTTTTGTTGCTTAGCCTCCTTGAATCTGTAAAGGTGTGTCTGCCTCGCTACATCTCACATCTAGTTCAGTTCGGTTCCCTACACGCTTAGCTCCAAAGCAGTTTCAGCCTTCATTATTATACTTCCAATACGCTTATGATGTTTTTGTTTTACATGGCATGCATTATCCTTTTTCTTTGATTGACATTTTTTCTCAATGACAGAGGAGCCTTTCTGAAGCCGCTTTCATTTCTGATTATTTTGATGACGTCCAACTGTTTAATTCTACTCAAAAACTTGCGAGGTTCGTTTTCGTTAAAGAATCCCATTCGTTTTGTGATGATAGTACCTCGACAAAATGTCTATTTAATCTGACAGAGGAGGAAGTCAACGATGAAGTTTTAATTAGTTTAGCTGTACATATATTTAATGGAAAGCAAATTATTTATGGTAGGGAGCCAGGTTCGAAGATGGCTACAAAATTTACAACATTTACATGTTTTTGTACTTGAAAAGGCAAATGACACGCCTAGTTCAAGATTAGATTAAGAACAGCTTGGTAACTCAATTCTGGAAGGGTGGATGAAAAGCAGACTCATGTCTGCGTAGTATGTCTAAGAAGACAATCGGGACAAACGATGCACCTCGAAAATTGTAGTATTCAAATTTCAACGATAGAAACCGCTAGAAACTGACATCAAACTTTCTAATTTATCTGACTTTCCCACCTAAGCTTCTTTCAGGATCTCTGAGTTGATTATTTTCTGAAAACAATTTTGCTTCGTCAACCATAATCTTTTTAATTCTACTGCTAATGTTGTAATGACATAGAATTTGCAAACACTGACCAAAACTCAGACGGAGGAGGGGCCTGAAAACGACTTACTAGCATATTGATCCGTAGGTCGAGCATTTTATATTTCATTTAGTTCCCACCCCTGTGAAAAGCAAAAACCTTATTAAAATCGGTTTACTGTTTGTCTGTCCGTCGGTCTGTCTGTCTGTCACATTTATTATCTCAGAAACGGTTACTCCTATTGATACGAAATTTGGTGGAAAACTGGAAACCGTGAATCCCCTCGCATATAGTGAGTAGCATCGTTCTACGTTGAGTTTAGGTAAAGAGGGGGTCCCCATACACTCGAATGGGGGTGTATTTTTTTCCGCTGAGTATATCCATGTAGGGTATCGAATGAAAGGTCTCCGTTAGATCTTTTTGAATGTGATATTACTTTTGGAATAGGTTGCAATGGAGAGGAGTGCGGAGGTTCAAGGGGTCAATTACTTCTAGGCGCCTCAAAAAACCCTACGTTACGATATCTACTCAAATAAAGTAGTGTAGTATTATATTCATTAGTACTACATTGACTGGAAACCTCACTTAAGTTTATTCTAGAACCATCAAGTTTTGTAGTAATATAGGCTAAAATATTGGGCATTATACTACCCAGCTACGTGGAAATGGCACCATTATTAACAAAGTTAAAATTGGTCAAAGCTTTCGCTTCTCTGCAAATACTCCAATAATCTAAAAATTTGGATGTCAGTTTCACACTAAAGTGAATGGCCTGGCATAGTAAATACATAAGTATTACGAGCTAGGTACAAATAGGATAAATTTCCACTGAAATATTCTTACATAGAAAATATACAGAACCTTTCATACTTGAAATGTTGAGCTTCTAGTTTCCCGAATAGCTATAATATTTTTTCGGAAATAAATTTTGTGAACATGTAATTTTAAATTCCGTTGTCAGCCCAAGTTAGCAATCTTACTAGGAGCAAGAAAAATTTAGGACAACGAGAATCCACTGTTCGGCGATGCATGCCTTCATGGGAAAGAGACAATCTTAACCGCTGCTTGGTGACGCGCTATATACATATATAAGTAGTGAACGCATGCCTCGCCACCCAAAGGAAGACGCTTCAAGAGATTCATTTTGTCATATAACAGTCTTTCCATATCGGCTTCACCGCGTGCGCCAGGAGGAGGAAAGCACGAAAATTGAACGGAGTACAGACAATGCTACACTGGCACCTTTCGCAAACAACAATGTCAGAAACGAAAGGCAGCGAGGAACCATTAAAATTATTCGAATTCATCTAGATACATGACGTTCTGTTCAATACTTCATTCACGACATCCTGGTTTATTCGCCTGATTGCGAAACGCGTCAGAGGCATCTGTCCAAGGTTTTTGATCGTCTGAAAGAGTATGGATTAAACATAGATAGATCCGCGACAAGTTCGGCAGTTATATCACAGCATCCAGACTAACCAATGAAACGAGATGTGCGTTTCCAGAGCAAAACAAATCTTTCAACATTTGGTCGTTGAATGGAAGGAGAGGCCAATAGAAGATGGATTTTAAAGGCATCTTGAATGCATTTTATTCACAAAGGCTAAGATTGAAAAGAAGTCGACCATAAAGAAATCCACAAAAAAATGTGAGCCTGCACAGATGGGAAGACATACTGCTAAATAAGATACGTTCTCACTGAAAATGAAGTCTTCTAGGATTCTCTTTGAATTGATTCCCATAGCTAAGATAAAAGTATCAACTTTGATTGAAAAGCTCCAGGTTGAACGAACAAAGGGTTTCGAAATATGTTGGAATATTAGAATATCTTATTATTCCGAAAAAAAATCAGCTTCGGCAGTCTTGAAGTAGCTGAATCAGCTAAAAGGATTAAAAGAGCTCTGGAGGAAATCATTGGCTAGGAACCCCAGGACAAAAGAAAGGAATCGTTTGACGATGTGTGCTATACTCTTGGCTTGCAAGTAGTACCAGAAACGTGTTTAGAGGGGGGATGTGTGGGATTTGTATCGTGATTTGACGTCGGATACCAGTCGACTCAGCTGCGAAATGAGTGCCTGAGTCATTTAATATAGAGTCATAATTGAAGATCCGCCTCAAACTTGACCAAAAGAAGATCTAGCAAGATTTCAACTAGGAATGATTTTACGTAAAAAAGATCTGATCAGATGTGGACCAGATTATAAACAGTATGCCAAATATTACGAAGTAAAGATCGCCACAAGGGTCTGATTTGCGTGCAGTACTGCGAAAAGTATTTGGAGATGCGTAAGGGTTCTAAGATGTTGTGAAGCAAATCTGAGAAAAGTGCAAGGAGTGCAGCCTAGATTTACATAAATAAAATATTCTTAGACTTCAACTAGGCGTGCAAGAATATAGAATGCTCTTTATTTCATATATCCTGCCTGAATTTAATAATACTGAATACCAGATGCAAGGTTGATATATCTAGCAGTACGAAACATCTTAAAAAAACGTCACATTCAACGAATAATTTGAATTTGCATAATAACAAATAATAAGACGGAAATCGGAAACTTAGCGCTTCAGATAAGAAATGTTTTTTGAATTTCATATTTGACAGTATTTTGTTGAACGGCGATTTCATTTGTACGTAGCTCGTTGAGCATGTAATAATAATAATCGATGGCGTGACAATCCTATTGCGTCTAGTTCTTTAAGGGTGTTAGAAAACTTTATTCAAGATCGTACCGGAACACTACAGGCAGTACACTGTAGGAGGCCATGTGGTCAGCATTGCATTCCTCTCGCCCGTGATTATTACCCTGGTTTGACTCAAGAACTCATTCGCAGCTGAGTTGACTGGTATCCGGCGCCAAACCACGATATAAATGCCACTGCTACCAGCGAGATTTGAATCGGACCATCCGCTATAAGCGCGCGATTAGAGCCCTAGCCGCTTAGGTCGTAGTATACAATAAATTCGTACAAAATAGGCAAATGTGTTAATAATGTGTTAATTTTGTTAATAATAATATGGTTCCCTTGAAACATTGTAGTTTTATGAGATGTTCTTTATTGTACTTCACGTTTTTGCAAAATGTTATTATCCCAGGATGAAGGCCATCCAATAAAATTCCAAAATATAACATAATAACATGCTAATAATTCTATTTGAACAAAGATTCACACCAGATGCATCCTGAGGCTCAGTTTTTATGCAGAGGTCATCATTATTTTTTTAATGTTTTTAGGTTATGCAGTCTTAACTCCGCCATGCTATTAACATAGTATGCTGGTCCCAAGCCCAGGTAAAGGAGGAGGGTTTGAGGCAACGTACTCTGTACTATCCTCAGTAAAACAAAAATAAAATGCTGAGATCAGGGAAAGAGATAAATAGAGTATAGTTGGAGTTATTCTACTATGCTAAATCCTACTTGATCTCTCTTGGTGACAGGCCCCGCGACAGGTCGACCAAGAAAATGCATACAATGTCGTTACAAACATGATGATCCGATTAAGTCACAGGCCTCGGAGAAATGCTTGGGCGTCCACCTCAGTCGATGCGGCAGGACGGGCCCCGGTCCTGTCGAGAAATGGGCAAGGGTTCTTGACGCATGGACGGCGTCAGGACGTAAGCAAGTTAGTCCGCACACAACGAACAAAACAAATACGTGTCTGCACGCTAAATGTTGGTACCCTAACTGGAAAGACCGAGGAACTCGCAAGAGCCCTTCGGAAAAGGTGCATTGACATCTGCGCTCTGCAAGAAACCCGATGGTCTGGTTCCAAAAGCTGCGACATTGAACGCGAACGCGGTAAAAATGGCTACAAACTTCTCTATTTTGGTAACCCACACACTCAATATGGTGTTGGCATTGCCATCTCAGAGGGTTTCCGTGATGCCATTAAAGAAGTCGAACGATTTGATGATCGGCTGATGAAGCTCACCATTATATCAGCTGATCGCACTATTCACTTCTTCACCGCGTATGCACCACAGACAGGCCGACCTGATGCCGAGAAAGATGCCTTCTGGCAACTTCTCGATGAAAAGACTTGTCACGTGCCTGCTGACGATTACATAATCATTGCCGGCGACCTTAATGGTCATGTGGGTGAAAAGGCAGACGGTAACAGGTGCCATGGGGGAAAGGGGTTCGGAGCGCGCAACGAAGGTGGCGAGCGTATAATCGATTTTGCGGACACCCATGACATTGTACTTATGAATACATGGTTCATCAAACGATTGTCTCATCTTCCCACATTTTATAGTGGGAACAATAAAACGCAAATCGACTATATTCTCATAAGACGTCAACATTTTACCACTGTCACTGATTGCAAAGTCGTTCCCTATGAGACCATCGCACCTCAACATCGGCCGTTGATTGCTGTCCTGCGAATTAAGCCACCGATAAAACAGCGTGAGGAACGCACTGGCCCGCCGCGCATTAAATGGTGGCGATTTGGTGAGAAGAACGAAGAAACGGTCTCACTCATACGATTGCCAACCATTACGAATGTGGAAGAATCATGGAACCAAATGAAAGACACGATCCACAAAGCGGCCTCTGCAACCGTTGGGGTCACCAAGCCGGGTAAGCGGTACATCAACCGAGATACTTGGCTTTGGAATAATGATGTTGAAATGAAGGTCCGTGAAAAGAAACGTCTCTACCACAAATTTCTCGGCGATAAAACGCCTGCTAATTGGCAAATTTATAAGAATGCCAACCGGGAAGCAAAGAAAGCGGTCGCTGTCACCCGAGCGAACCATTTCAAAAATCTTTACGATAAACTGGACACTCGGGATGGCGAGAGAGATCTGTACCGACTTGCTAAAAGCCGTGATGAACGCACACAGGATATCGAACACTTCTGTTGTGTTAATGACAAGAACGGTACTTTGCTTACTGATCGTCGAGCCGCGACGGATAAATGGCGAGAATACTTCGAGCAGATTTCAACTGAAGAATTTGCTCATCCTCCACTTCCACAATCATTGCCGACATTTGGAGCAGTTCCACCAGTCAGCGCAACTGAAGTCGAGGAGGCAATAAAACAAATGAAATCGGGGAAAGCAACAGGACCTGACGATATTGCATCTGAGCTCTGGAAAGCAAAGAGCTGGGACCCAACACCGTGGCTGAGTGAATTCTTTAACCGGGTTATTCAGGAAGGAAGAACACCATCTGACTGGCAAGAAAGTACCACTGTTCCAATATGGAAAAAGAAAGGTAGTTCAGCAGAATGTTCAAATTACCGTCCGATCCGGTTACTTTCCCATACCATGAAGATTTTTGAACGCATTCTTGACAACCGTATTCGCGAAATCGTTGAAATAACCGTGAATCAAGCCGGATTTGTCAAGAACTGCGGAACTACTGACGCAATACACGCTGCGCGGTTACTCATGGAGAAACACCGTGAGAAGCATCGCCCTCTTTACATTGCCTTTCTGGATCTAGAGAAAGCGTTTGACCGTGTACCACACGAACTCATCTGGTATGCTTTACGACAACACTTCGTGCCAGAAGAACTCGTGCGCTGGGTTCAATTGCTCTACCACGATCCGAAAAGTAAAGTTCGAAGTATGGCGGGTGTATCAAAACCGCTTCGTGTCTCTGTTGGAGTTCATCAAGGAAGTGCCCTCTCACCACTCCTCTTTGTCCTTGTTATGGACACCGTCACACGGGATATCCAACGTCCAGCGCCCTACACACTGCCTTATGCAGATGATGTTTTCCTAGCATCTGATAGCAAAAATGATCTCGAGTAACTTGCTCAAAAATGGGATGATCGCCTCATGCAACACGGTCTCAGATTGAATTTAAACAAAACTGAATTTTTGACGACCGATCTCCATGAAACAGGCACAATCACTGTCAGCGGTAGTGATCTGCCCAGATCTGAGCGATTTAAATACCTCGGGTCAACGCTATCAGCCAATGGAGCGCTGCGTTATGAAATTGCTTCACGCATTAACGCAACCTGGATGAAGTGGCGTTCCACAACTGGTGTCCTTTGTGATCGACGTATCAACGAACGTCTCAAATCTAAAATTTGCCGCAATGTTGTCCGTCCAGTCGCTCTCTATGGTTCTGAGTGTTGGCCGACCATAAAAGACAATGAACGGCGTCTCGCGGTAATGGAGACGAAGATGCTACGTTGGACTAGTGGCGTCACACGTTTAGATCACATCCGAAATGACGATATCCGCGATCGTTATGGGGTTGCACCGATCGTGGAAAAGTTGCGAGAGAGGCGTCTTCGATGGTATGGTCATGCAATTCGTGCAAACGAGAATTCACTTGCAAAGATTGGTCTGAACATCGAAGTCGATGGTAAACGACCAAAAGGCAGACCTAAGCAACGGTGGCTTGATACGCTGGATGGGGATTTGAAAGCCTGGAGATTGCACTCAGATCAGGCATTCGATAGAGCCAAATGGCGAAGCCGATCACGACGAGCCGACCCCGCTTGTGAACGGGACAAAGGCTGAAGAAAAAGAAGGAGGAGGTTATGCAGTCTTTGACAATGATTACTGCTTCACTTCAAATTTTTACTTTTTGGCCTCTCACTCTACTATTTCGCGATGTTTGCGACTTTTCGTTTCATATATTTGCAGGAAAAGGATGATTCTCCCCACCTTTGCTTGTATGCAGCGGGTCCTCTTAAACTTCAAATAAAGTCATGTCTTCCGTTATATGCATACGAAAATTTGATTGTAGTGACAGGTAGGACAGGTAGGACAGGTAGGACAGGTAGAAAATCAATTTTATTAAGACTTTGTTTTTATACAAAACCTCAAAAAAGTTATATTGATAATATCGTAAAATAAAAATATACACAGGAGACAAAACTAATGATCTAATGATTCGGACGATAAATCAGGTCAGGGAGCAAGTAATGATGGCTTCGAAAGGGGAGTCCTAAGGTAAATAAGGCCCAATGAGGGATAATTACGAAACAAGTGCAACAGGGAGTTATGCATTTTTTACGACAGTACGTAAGCACATTAATCCCCTTCAAACTCTAGTAAGCAGTTTGTATAGAACAAAGGGATGGCACGAGAATTTTAGACTCCCACCCGAAGGTAAGGTAGAAAACAGACAACCTACATGAAAAAGGGAGGGGTACTCGATTAACAACACAAATTACACTCTGCTCGGTTTTCGAAATTGAAGGACACAGTCACAGGACTGAGTAGGTGCACTCTTTGCTAGACCAAGGACCGACATTGAATTCTAGCGCCATAAAAGGGTTGTCGTCATCCTATTGCCGTAACATACTAATTTTAACTGGGATTTTGAAACGTTTCAGAGTATTTCATATAGTGATCGTAGGATAGGCTAGGAAGCAACTATTGGGAAACGATTTGAATCCTTCCAGCGAGACTTGAACCACGGCCAACCGTTGTAATATCTTACTGCTCTAATAAGTAAACAATCCGCACATTCACAGATTTTAAGCATTTTTAATTTCCGTGTTCATTGTACATCGTTATCGAAATAATGTATCTAAACAAGTCGGGAAACCGAGTATGAAAGGTATTGTGTATTTCTTATATAAAAATATTGCAATGGACTTTTGTTCCGTTTATACCTAACAGGTATATGCATATATTAAATCAGAATACTCACGCGTGATACCAACATTCAAATTCTTAAAATTTACACCGAAGCGACAATTTTGACCCACTATAACTTTGTTAATAATAATGCTCCGAAGTTGGTAGGATCATGATTTAGATTATAGCCTATATTGGTGCAAAATTGCATGATCCTAGGATGAACTTCACTGCAAATTACTAAAAATTATAAATTAAATATATTATATACTATTATTAACTTTATATGAACAGATGTCGGTATGAAGGTATATTTCGGAGCACAGTCACCGCATAGAGGCAGCTTCGTGATTTTTTCTGATTTTTCAATTGGGTAGGTTCTAAGAATGGATCTGTGAACGAAATGCTCACTTTCAAATCCCCGTCTTTCCTTCTTGTCCATTAAATGTTACGAGTACTGATCGAGATTTTTCATTTGATAACCCACATAATAATATTAGGTAAAAAAAATATCCTCCTCCTCCTTTTGTATGTATGGAGGCCCTTCTTAAGAACGATGTAGCTCACTGTATGCGTGGGCATTCACAGTTTCCGCCGTCCCACCGAATTTGGTGTCAATCGACACAACCGTTTCTGAGAAAAGTGCATGTGACAGATAGACAGACAGACAAACACACAGCACGCAGGCGGACAGAGAGTAAACCGTTTTTAATATCGTTCGATTTTTCTATGTTGAGACCAATCGAAGTCAATGGTAAACGACCAAAAGGTCGGCCAAAACAACGGTGGCTCGATACGCTGGATGGGGATTTACTAAAGTTTTCTTTCCTACAAAATCTTAAAAAGGAGAAGAAAAGTCAAGCAACCGTTGCAGGAAGGTACGAGGTGACGTATTTTTATGTCAATATAGTGACAGAGTTCAAAAAGTATTTCAATCAACTCCATAGTATATGCTACAACAACAAGAAATCTCTCCACATATTGGTCAGGAAGCTAGAGTGTCTTAAAATTGAATGGTTTGAATTCGGTACAACGATACTTGCGGAGGTGCAGTCTGCATCTTCTGTACCAGCCACCGTTAGAAGCAGTAGTAGAAAATGTTAGATTGTACATATTTCATCCAATAGAGTTCCATGCAAACTAGGAGGAATGGAACATTTGTGAGAAAAAATTAAAGTAGCGAAAGTTTGTTAAATTCCAATGAAAGTACATATATTTTCCGGCTTTTTTTGCTTTTTAATCCCATAAATAGAAATTAGTTAATCTAACGCTACCACCTACTGGTATATTTTCAACTAGGTGATAGTTTTTGCTATGTAAGGGGAAAATTGTCAGCGTCTTGGATTTTCATAAAGGCTAATTCGGGACGACCTCGAGGTTCATCAACCAAATTATTATCGCGCACAGCCCAGGTAATGGCATTCTTCATCATTGACGAAGACTGCGGTAGTTTTGAATCACGTTTGCAATAAATCTAGTTTACAAATGCAAGAAAGTTACGTCATATCATTTACAAGAATATTTGTGGGCTTTCTGCAAGTGCTCAACAATAAAAATAAATGTAGATATCAATAAAGCTTTTAATCACAACTTGCTTTCCAGTAAATAGATCTCCACTTGTAAACCAGAAACCGCAATAAATTAAATTGTTTTTGTAAAAAACATCCACTTTGTATTCCGAGTATCTATTGGAAATTAAATCTACTAAGAGAGCAGGGACGGTCACTGTACCTAACCCTTTAAGTAATTACTACGATCAAACAGGTCATGGCCCAGAATGCCATTTACCCTTTGGAATAATAGAAATGGATGGAAAGAAAAGATAGATGGATGGAAGAAAGAAAAGTTTTATTCAAATATCTGGCATGTTGAATGTAACCATCCAATTCCAAAATATCGATTTGTCTTTAATCCAGAGGGGCTAACAATTCAACAACTTTGCCACTTCTGAATTTGCTTTGAAGTAATCTTTTAACATTGAAAGAGCTTTTCTGACCCATTAGATAAGCTGGTGAAACCTCTGCAAATGAAAACTCTTTGAAATGAATTCTAGATAAAAGCAAAAACGTTTAAAAACTATTAAAGTAAACCGTTGTATCTTCCTTCTCCCAGAAAATGATTTTCATGAAATATCTTCTAATTACAAATAATAAAAATATACCATTATTTAATGAAGCGATGAAAGTACCACGAAGACTCAGCAGCCTGGGCCATTCATGTACGTGCTCATGAAGATAGATAATCTTATGTACGGTTGAACATGTCAACATGTAAGTTTTACGTAATTGTCCATACACTTGTACCTCACTCAACATCTTTTCCCTAGCATTTGTACCCTATTTAACATAGTTTGTGTAAAAAAAAAGAGTTGAATGAGGGCAAATGTGAAACTTACTCTGAGTGTACTTGAACATGAATGAACTTATATTCATTACATATGAATATGTTATGTATGCCTTTCCACAGGATTTAGATAAATGGTACTTATCGTTTTTGAAAATCGTTGGAAACTAAATTCATCTTAATTTAGAAAATTATTTTTATGAAATCCGGTTCGAATGAAATAAATTAGAAAGTAATATCCTGAGACGGTAAGGTTGCGATTGCCTCCTCGGTATTATGTCTAGTTTTCCAATTCTGGTGTGATGGATAGTTACGTTCACTTTCTCTGGTGGCTTATCATTTGTACAATATTGTGTGTGATAATAAAGAAACTGAAGTTCAGCTTATTCAGAATTAATTTGGTGGAAAAATAATAATATTCGTTTACCCCGTCCCACTACTCACTTTAGGGAAATACTGTTATTCTGTGTTTTAGGTTTTAGCTAATTTACACGGAACTTTGTAAATAGTAGTGGGATTTTATGCCTAAACACTATTCAAGGGTGCCCCACTTTAAAATCGCCATAGAACTAGGACCCCCAAATAAACCCTCTATCATTTACCGCTACTGAGCCATTTCATTTTTAAGGTTTTGGGTTTAAAAAATGTTTATTAAAATCGATTCAATGTCTGTCTGTCCGTCACAGCCGATTTACTCGAAAACGATTAAACCAATTGTCACGAAATTTGATATCCTTTTACATATAGGCAGTGGCGTCATGTTGTGTTGAGTTGAGTTCTGAAAGGGGATTTGTTTTTTTTTTCACAAAATATGATTTTTTTCACCAAATATAATAATTCTAATATTGGGTGAAACTTAGAGAAGTGAGGGCTCAAAATGTGTGCTTCAAAAAATGAAGCAGGTGTTGCTCTCAGAACCACAAAACCTGGAAAAAATCGCAGTGATGCATCTTTATGAAATCTAGACCTCAACATACATCCGGTTCGGAAACATGCACATATAAAGTTAATAATAGTAGTGAGCTCATATGAAAGAGGCGTCGCAAAGGAATATTTTGTTTTAGTGTTTTAGTCATTTGCATATCAATACCAACTACTCCAGACAGACTCATGTGTGTATGTAGGTATATATGTGTGCTAATGAAGTTTGCGGGTAGTGTCTAATTCAGATAGATATATTTGTACATTGAACCAGCGGTATTCAATATACGTGCTATATATGTACATATGAATGCTTTTGCGCACGAAGTAAACCGGAAATATGTACAGTACAGTATTCGGAAATAGGCAGTTTGTTTATTTAGGGTGAGAATAATACCTGTTTGGAAAGATATGAAGGAATATGTTGGATGTGTAGCTCTATACGGATGGAAAAATGTGCCTGGAAGTTTCTCATATAATCACCATCAACATCAACGGCGCAACAACCGGTATCCTGTCTAGGCCTGCCTTAATAAGGAACTCCAGACATCCCAGTTTTGCGCCGAGGTCCACCAATTCGATATCCCTAAAAGCTGTCTGGCGTCCTGGCCTACGCCATTGCTCCATCTTAGGCAGGGTCTGCCTCGTCTTCTTTTTCTACCATAGATATTGCCCTTTCCAGGTGGGATCATCCTCATCTATACGGATTAAGTGACCCGCCCACCGTAACCTATTGAGCCGGATTTTATCCACAACCTGACGGTCATGATATCGCTCATAGATTTCGTCATTGTGTAGGCTACGGAAACGTCCATGCTCATGTAGGGGGCCAAAAATTCTTCGGAGGATTCTTCTCACATAATATGAACACAAAATCTTTATACCCGAAACGCGAGCTTCCGGTATTCCGATTTGTTCCTAATTCTTAGCAGAAAGTCTGACCTTCTTGAGAAAACTAAAAAATAAACGTTTGAATGATAACGGTTTCGAAATTCATTCTACCGCTCAAGAGACAAATGCTGCTTGATATCAACTTTTGATTGAAACTGTATTTTACTACGGGGCTTTGCACTAAAAGCTCTAAAAAAGATGATCCAACCTTTTACCTTTCAAATGACATGCTAATACCTACGATTTAGAATTGAAATTTTTCGTTTATTTGATTTTAGAGAAAGAAAAACTTGGTCCAAACATTGAACAATATAACTTGACTTGACTTTTCACAAACAATTGTTGTGAGTGCTTATTTATTTAACTTTTTCAGCCATAGTTCTCTAGTTTGATTCATTGAATGATAGATAATAAACTAAAGTAGAAAACGACGTCTTTTCGATTTACAGATACAGAATTCGCTGATATGATTTGCTTGAGGAAATGGTCACGATCCAGCTCGAGATTATCGTCGTCGTTTTCCACAAAGAAGGCTTCGACACATCGTATCGTATCTTTAGGCAAACTGGAAGTCATAACCGTAATACCCTAGAGCGTAATCGGAATATGGAATCGTGAAGGTCTTCATAGAAAATCCTGGCTTGAGCACAAGAAGGGCAGTGCTATAGTTAGATTTATCCCCTGTGACGATTCATCGAACTCTCCGACAATTGTTACCCTTACCACACCATGGAAGTCCAGGGTCTACCTCCAGATGATTTCTCGAGCAAAACTCTTCACATCGAAATTTCTTCAAGAAAATTTTGATGAAGTTACCTTCCGAACAAGTCGGGAAACCGGAAGCTGGATGCTTAGGGTACGAAAGGTTTTGTGTATTTCCTATATAAAGAGATTTTAGTGTGCATTTGTCCCATTGGTGCTTAGCACGCAATATGTGCATATATTATGTAAGAACATCCACTTTCGGATGAATTGACATTCAAAGTCTTGAATTTGCGAAGAAACGACAACTTTAATCTACTTGCTAGTAATAGTGCTTTGCTAGTAATAGTGCGATTTCCACTAAACTTGGTAGGATCATTCTCTATGTTATAGCCTAGATCAATGCAATGGTGGTACTAAGATTAACTTAAGGGGGGGGGGTTTGCACTCAATTACTAAAAATTATAGTAATATACAGATATCGGGATGGAAGGTATTTCGGAGCCCAGGCACCATATAGTGGCAGCCTCGTGATTTTTTTCAGATTTTCGGTTCGGTGTGAGATGGTCGATTGTCCAGGACAAAACGTTAGTGAAACCAATCCTACGAAGGAGGCCATTTTCAGTAGTCCGTCCATAGAATGTTTTGATTTTTATTTAAATCAATTTAATTCAATTTCCTTGGGCTTTAATACTTATTTTGGTATTTTTGCATTTTTCACAAGCAGAGTGTAGAATATGCCCTAGTCCTATGGCGATCTTAAAGTGGGACGCACTATATAGTGACAGTTTCGTAATGTTTTAAAAAAAATTGTTGTTTGACGTTATGTTTACAATTATCAAAAAAATTTCATATCATAAATTTGGACATCTGGCAAAAATATAAATTTGAAATATTAATTACTTTGTATCAGAATCACTTAAATTTGTTCGTTCCATAATATTGAATTTTCGTACAACTTGCGGGAACTTTTGATTTTGTCTCTTGCTTCCTTTTTTGTTGTCGTGAATGGTTTCAAATGTTTTGGAACGGCGAGTTTGGCAAAAACCATAAAGAACGGTCCAAAGTGTACAAAGCAGAATGGAACCGTTATTAAAGAAAGCATGACTATACGTTAACAGCGAGCGTGTTTAAAGATCTCAGTTCAATGGCAGCGGTGACTGAAGCAAATTCAAGCCAGACATAACAATCAAGTTGAATTTATCTTAAGTTATCAGACAAGGAAATCGATGAAACTGTTATTTTGCCTACAGACACCATTAATACTACCACATGTAGATTATAAAAGAAGAATTTAGATACAACTCGTTTCATTTTATGTGACACATGTTAGACAAATTTGGCTTAGGAATCTCATGAAGATTTTCCATAAATATAGAAATAAAGTCAATGCAGAATATAAAACATTGCTTTACGGGATTAATTGTCTGAGTAGGATTATCCGGTAAAAGATGGGGAATTTGACAAGAAAGAGCTTACAGGGAAATTAGCAGATATTAAATCCGTGCCAAAAATCTTTCAGCATATGTACCATGCAAACAGGGTAACAGGCTAACAAATCCGTGTGGAATCTTTAAAGACTCAGCTTAATATTCCGTATACCTCCTTGCCTGCTATATCGTCAATGGAAGCTTTCAAATTAGTCCACAACGAACCCTTCAGTTAGGACAAAGGCAGATACCTCATCCAATTCGTGGATGACACGCTTATCGTCGCATCAATCCTCCCCTCAGCGGTGTAGCGAGAGCGGTTGATAATACATGATGATGCATGAATCAAGATAAACGTGACGAAAGCAATCTGCACTTTAAGAAGAAAATCTAGATACTTAGGTTCTGAAGACCATACCAGAGCTAAACACTTCGGAATTGGAAAGGCTTCAATGAGCCGATCTAGCACGATCAATATACTGGGGAGTAAAGTTTCATCAACTAAAGTTCAACCCACACCTTAAGTTCACTATCAGTAAGGTGTGGGGCGCGGTAACAATAGTATCTATTCTCTCGTCATAAGGAAGTTCGTCTGAGCACCAAAACCTGCTATAGTGTCCTACTGGATCACGTGCCCCAAACCTAATTGATCGATGTATATTTCAAGTATATACACAGAAAAGTCACATTGGCTAAATAATTGTAATAATTATCTTTTCTAAATATGCATATGTTAAACAACAATTAGCTGCTCCGTGTGAAGGCCATTTTTATTATTTTTTTAGAAATTTTTTGTGAAGAACTGGATAAATTTACTGGATAAATATGAATTTTTCACCATATATTTATTAATACCTTGAGCATGCGTAATAATTTTTCCTGCCCAATAGCATAGTTAATTATTGAAATACGGAGGAATTTATACCCACACCCATCTCCAAAAAAAGGTGTATTTCTGCTGCCACGTTAAGGGGCGCATTGTAAAGAAAAAATGTAAACGGCATTTTAGCCTCCAGACTTAACTACAGTCCGCAAACTAGGATTATTAAAAAATATTAAAAGCAACATTTTTCGGTGCCTTGTTAAACTTTTTTGGTAAATTTTGGTGCTTTTTAAGGCTTTTTTAATGAAAAAAACAAAAACTACTGAATGAATTGCAATTATCCTAGTTTGCGGACCGTAGAAATATGTTCTGACTAAGTCGTGAAAATTTCAAAGAATTTCGTTGATAGATTTTGGACTATGGTGGCAGAAGATTTCCAATATGCAATTTCGAGAGAAGCGCATTTAGAAAGTAGAATGTGATTTTTAGCCATGAAATCTTAACTGATCATTAATCTGCTATACCTAGTCCATAAACATTAGATTTCTTCACGAAACACATGTACGGCTTTGGCTTCAATTATTGTCCTTTTAGTGAACTAATTTGAACGTCATTCGGACCGATAAATGCGCGCTTAATTACGGCGATCGACATACATCTGGCATGAAATTTATTACGTGTTTAACACTATCCGAGTGACTACGAATATCAAAAAATCACTTTGCCGTATATTCGACACTATATCTAGATACAATTGATTCCTCGGATCCGACACATGGGATGACCTTCTTAAGCTAGCCTAAAAACAACATTCTTTCGAAGTAAGTCATAATTCTCAATTATATGAAATATGAATATGAAACTACATGGCAGTTTATCAGGTAATCAAATTTCTTTTCGATATTGTCCTCTCATAATTTTCTCAGCTTTCCTATGACTTTTATTCTTTCATTTACAGTCATGACTCGCCATATATACACATCGTCAATAAGTTGGTTGTTTGTTACCCATCGCCTCCTAGAATAATAATAATAATCGTTGGCACAACAATCCATATTGGATCAGGGCCTTGAAGTGTGTTAGAGCACTTCATTCAAGACCGTAACGGTGCACTACAGTAGACTGTAGGAGACAATGTGGTCAGCATTGTGCTCGCCCGAGATTATTACCTTGATTTGACTCAGGTACTCATTCACAGCTGAGTCGACTGGTATCCGACGTCAAATCACGATACAAATCCCTCTGCCACCAGCGAGATTTGAACCGCGACCTTCCGTACGACAGCCTTGTGCTCTAACCACTCAGCTATCCGGACACGCCTCCTAGAAGCATTTTGAAAATTCCACTCAAGAACTTTTTTCAAAAGAGTGACCAGCTTTTCAAATGAAATTAGAGAATCACATGGACAGCATGGTAAAGGATCTCCTCTACTAAAAACACGAAATAACTTTATCGGGTGCACATCATATCCTCGCTTCGATACCCTGTTCCCAAACCAATCATCCAGCTGTCAGCGTTTATTAATCTATAGTCACCAGAAGTGGTCTTCCGCGTGGGCGGTGTCCGTTTCCTTGTTTAGGTACTATCCTGCTAAGGATTGATCCGCGTTTAAACAAGTCAGTTATATATTATACTGTTTTGATCTTATGATGTTTAACATGTTTTTGCTAGAATCCTAAAGAAGTTTCAACATTAATGAAAGTTTCGTAGAAGTCGACGGTGTTTCCCCAACCTTTGGAGGACCTTAGAGTAGTGATTGGTTTTTGTTTGACCAGTTTTGAAGTGAAAAGAATACAATTTTTCGTAATCCTCTTTCGTGCAAAATATCGTTAAAAGACTATCCGGAATGATCGAATTTAGGAAAATATCTGGTAGGACAATTAAAATAAACATCAGACAGACATCAGAGAAACCACGCTCTTTCGGTGGATAAACGGGTAAATAGCTGCACAATGTCTCTTGGCAATGGAGAGGCTTCAGTTGCGTCGGGGGTTCGCACTTTTGTTGAGACGGCGTTAGTATATTTTTTTTGGGGGGGGAAGAGAGAGTAAGAAGTTTTTTGAAATAATTTCGCTCAATGAGCTTAGAAGTGGGGGTTGGTTCAGTTTTCGGTGTGTGAAAACGATAACCGGCTTGTAGATAAAAGTTTACTCTAAATGCACTATTGCTGGATCTACTTTTTCCCATGGAGCGCCTGCAATTTGCGTGCCTCATCTTAGCTACTAGATTACATCGTCACCGTTTTCGCTTCCAGCGAAATAGAACTAATTTGATCTGAAGGAAAGTGGATGGACTCAGTGAACATTATGCTAGTGCAGTCCAATATTAAAAATTTGATCATTCTCACGGAGCACGAAAGATTAACAGATTTCAACCTTAAAGCGTAATTTACATTTTCTATCAAATATAACGATTACTTTACCTTCATCTTCATGTCCATTTCTGGCTACATTATTTTCGTATCTTGTATCCGGGACAATTAAGCGCGCTTTATGTTTTCTAAATTTTCCTTTTGTTCACCTTGTGGGCAATTAGGTCTATTTGTATGGGGATAATTTTGGCAGGATATAAAATAAAGTAATGTTTTGTTTTTTGCCCGTAACAAAGGGTTACACGTACCCATGCTGGTTTATATTTCATCACCGGGGACTGCCCTTTGTAATTTTTCTGTTTCAAATATCCTTACGACAGTTTATTTTTTTCATCACCTCATGCTCCTGAATTCCCCTTCATTTATTGTATCCAAATTATTAATGGAGTACAAATTTAAAGTTGATACATTTACTTCATCAAATAAGTCGAATTTGTTCTCCCGAAGTTAATTTAGATACAGCCATGTGGGATCTCGAATGAAAGGTCTCAATTAGTACATTTCAAATCAGTATTGGGTTTGGCACCAGTTCCATACATAGCGAGAAGGTCGAGTCATTAATTCCCAAAGGATATTCTCAGAAACTACCCAACCGAAAAATTTGCAAAAAAAAATTATGATGACTTTCCTACATGGTGGTCTCAAAATACCCTTCATAACGATGTCTGTTCAAATGAAGTTAATAATAGTACATTACTATTATTGCGGAAATCAGATGAAATCCCCTTTAAAAATTATGATAATTTGCAGTAATGTATGCTGTATTATGGGCTATCATGCCATTATTAACAAAATGATAGTAAGTCAACATAATTGTCTTCACCATAAGGCAGCATTTGTACATAGTGACATTCTATGTACTGCCTTTAAAATGAAGAGTACGACATACTGGCTAGGATCTCTTAAATAAGTGAGTGGGATGATCAACAGTAGCAGATAGCGTGATACAAGCGATAGTAATCTTTTGAATTATAAGTTCTGACATCTGTATACTGTTAATTTGTAGCGTGGAGGCGTCGAGGGAAATGAAAATTTTCCGGGAGAAATATTACAGCTTGCCGCGAAAATCTTATCGTATCTTATATGCTATTTGCTTATTTGGTGATGGTAATGGAGCAGGGACCGTAGTTCTAATCTATGCAATAAGCTTACCCGGTTCTTTGAACGGGTCAGGAGACTGACCACCGCTCTTTGGTGTTTGTCCCTTTTTCAGAATGTTTTATCGATCTGCCCTCATAGTTGACTCGAGTATTGATTTGGAAGATTTAAGAAAATGAATCGGATTTCCGGTTGGAGATGACATCAGTTTTGGAACTAGTTTCTCTACATGGCTCACGGGGACTTTTTTTTTTGATTGCTTCATCTTAGCTCTGTCCCATCATATAGAGTAAAGTTCTTATTCTTAGTATATCATAGAATGTTGCCATGTTTTTGTTTGTCTTGAATCTTCTGTTCTTACAAGCGATCGCTTTCTATAGGAGCCTGAAAGCGAATAGTATTTTAGTCTGAGTTTCAGTGAAATGTTTTTCCTAGTGTTTTTGTCGAATAACACAAAATTGCTCCTTAGTTTTTAATATGAAATTATTCTTTCCTCTTTGTCGTTCTGGATTGTTGTCGGCCAAACCTCTCTACTCATAATGACTCACCCTAAACTTGCTTACCGATTTGAAACAGAACATGCTGTTTTCACGATTGTCTTGAACGATTTTGGTTACTTTATTCTGTACGCTGTAACGAAAGGCGAATAGTCTGATGCTTCTAACTTTTCTTTGGTAAGCATATGGTTGGACATCTTGCATTGACAATTGAAGTATGACGGATATATGCGGTTATCAACTCTATATTCTCTATTATGTAATTCAGATAATTGTAAACTTTCCGAGGAAGATCGCTTTCTTAACGCTTGTACACCCATTCCTGCAGGTTTGGCTGACAAAGCCACCGTCGTAATTATACTAGAAAACATCTTATCGGGCTTCACAGTTGAACAACTGATTCGAACTGTATAGGCCTATTACAAGTTTCGAACAAAAACTAATACTATCTCAGCTTGTAGGCCACAATCAACTTGCAAACCAGATGGCATACACAGAAGCGAATTATACGTCAAACCTGCCGATTATTTGGACTATGACAATTTAGGGGGGATTTGTGGCTGCTATATATACCCTTCAGACATAGAGTAGCTGACTTGTACTGAAGGTACGATCGGTCTGCAGGATGAATTGAATGACTCTCTTTTCAGGAGGCGTTTTGTTATCAATTCAAGGACCCATCCGATGGATAGCGTTGAGATGATACGAAACCACACGCAAGATAGGTCTGAGGAATTTCAGTAGTTACTGTGACGCTCCGTTTCACCTAGTTAATTAGTTAAAATATTAGAAAGAAAGGAGATAATATGGTTGATTGCAATCAGACGTACAAATGCAACTTATTCAACTTGGTGACAACTTCAGTAGGCGGTTCTCAATCTGCTTTGGCTTGTGAGAATTACCGATAGATTTCCTATTCTCACAAGAACTATTTAGAACTAGTAGCATTTAGATGATCATGAAATTTTCTGCTACAATTGCTGGCAATACAACGCCTTTACGCCCAAAATGTCAAATTTCTAAGCTCAGTTCCAATCATCTGAGCGTTCCCACTTCAGATATACGTGACTTGATTTCGACGAGAATGCATAACGCCAATCACAATCAGCAAGTAGACACTTGGGACTGCTGTAAATGAGATTGCAGGCAAAGTGCATGAGTACCTCGATAGGAATGCCGGAATATCATGCGTTGTTAGCATTTGCTAGCAAATCATGCAAGTACAAACGAATAATGCAAATTTGTTCAGTTTAAAAGTAGGAAACCGCCTACTTAATGCTAGATTGGTGCTAAATGATTAACATATGAGAACAATAAGTTGTCTATTACTTAGTTGGGACTTTTGATGGCTTAACTTAAGTACTCATATGGTTTACATTTTAGGAACTACGAAAAGGTCGCTGCTCATTTGACATAATCTATATGAATTTGCACTTTTTCGTTTTAAGTTTGTTTATGTGAATCAAAATCCTATTAAAATCGGTTTATAATCCGCCTGCTGTCTGTTCGTCCGTCTGTCTTTCTGTCACACCAATTTTCTCAGAAACGATTAATCCTATTAATACGAAATTTGGTGGAAAGCTGGTAATTATGAATCCCCTCACATGCAGTGGGCTACATCATTTTAGTTGAGCTTTAGAGGAGGTTTCCAAACATACAAAAGAGAGGTGTAATTTGTTTTCACCGAGTAGTACTTTCCGAAGCTAATCTTAATTTTGACATTCGTTGGAAATGCGGGAAGTGCGGGGCAATAAAGTTATAATTTCTTTCATAGAGTCGATCTCAGCAACTACTCAACTGAAAAGTTTGAACGAAATGATGAAACCGCCACAATATGGTGCCTAGGCCTCGAAATACCCTCCATACCGATATTTGTTTAAAAAGTTAATAATTGTTCATAACTATACCTCCCTTAACTTAATCCTAAAATCATCAAATTGTAATATATACATATATATGTAAATAATCATATTACCAAGTTGGGTACGAATCGTACCATTACTAGCAGAGTTATAATAGGACAAAGTTGCTTGTATTGTGCAAATTTACTGCAATCTTTCACTTTAGCCTGAATAGCCTGACTTACTAACAATCATATTAAATGTACCCTCAAATATTCTTACATACTGACTTGTTAGTTGTTCGTATTGAATATTTTGGTGTCGATCTAGATTTATGAGGAGCAACGCATTAAGTCTGATGAAAATGCAAAGGAAAAATAAATTTCGTTAAAACTCAAATTAAAACCAAAATGAATGAAAAATTTACACCCCCCTTTTGCATATATGGGGACCCCCCCCCCCCCCTTAAATTCGGTATAGAATAATGTGAGTGTGTCACATATGCGTTCATAGTTTTCACCAAATTTGATGAAAATTTCTATAACTGTTTCCGAGGAAAGTGCGTGTGGCAAACAAACAGATGGACAGACAGTAAACTGATTTTAATAAGGTTCTTTTTTTTCACAAAATTGAGTGGAATTTTAATATTTTAATCTGTCCACCAAGTTTCGTTTGGATCGGTTTAGCCATTTTGGAGAAAAACGCTCTGACAAACAAACAGACAGACAGTGAAGCGATTTGAGTAAGGTTTTGTTATATACAAAACCTTAAAAAATTGAGTATTCGCGGTTAAAAGGTTGAAAATACAAACGCAAAACAGACAACAGTAATGCCTTTCCCTGATCTACTCGGAAAGAAAATTAAATTGACTATAAAGTAGCCTCTGAGCTTCTTAACTGCGGCTTTAGCTTAGGTGTTTTTAAGAGTTCGCAGTCAACTCACGTTCTGCGAATTATATAAAGCGAGCATTTTACATCTGCGAACCACTTCGGTCACGCTGCTCCCAGGTGAGGCAGTGTCTGGCGAGTTTCCTCTGCCCTGATGCGAAACCGTGTCTTCGCTTTCTATATAGTTTTAGCCAATAAAAGAAAAATCACTCAATCTGTTTCCTTTGTTTAACCACTGGTTAATGAATACCCTCAATACTTCATCAAAAGACAGACATTTATTGAAGAAAATCCAACAATAGAGAGATAATTGCGTTTAAAACAACACCTTATTAAAATTGGTTTACTGTTCGTTTGTCATCCATCTATCACGACCACACCTGCTGAGATGAAATTTCGTGGACATATCCAGTTTGTGAAACTCCACGGATACAGGAATGGTTTCCCCATACAAGCGAAAACGGGATATTAATCTTCCTCTCCGAATATAGCCAAAGGTCAGATTAGTACTAGTACAAGATTCACATTTGACATCTGTTACAAAGTAAGGGAGTGGGAGGTGAAAAAGGACAAATATGAAGAGGGATAGGACTAATTTTACTAAATTTACTAAATTTTAAAAAAGATCAAACTTAATGACTGTATATTCCTATATTTTGGAATTTTGATTAAACGGCCCCTTCTTCCTAGAGACATAAAACTTAATATAGAGTATGACATCGGAAACTTTGAGGGAATCGTATTATTGCTAATAAAGTTACAGTAAATGAAGTATGTCTGTTTTATGAGGATTTACTCTACTCCAAGACAGTTCACCTACACTATGACTTACTAGCTACTTCCATAGACAATCGTCACGTCGTGTAATGAAATATTCTCGTATATGAAACACACACCCTTTAATGCCTGAATCATGCGATTTCTAATTGCTTTTATATAACATAAACGCCAATATTAGAATTAATTTTTAAGCCCTTGATATCTTTCAACGATCTCTTTGAAATCAGTGTATCATATCAGTTGGATTTATCCTATGTTTTGAAATGGGGAATCAAATCGAAAACTTAGTCGCTTCCTAGAGACCATTGTTTCCATCTGAAAATTTCAAAGTCTACAGGCGTCTAGAAATATGTAAAAAGAAAGTGCAGCACATGAGATATAAATATTTTTATTATATACGGTAAAATATTTTTCTATCCAGAATGTTCCAGGATATCGCCCCACCTGTAAAAATATAAATGCAGAATTATAGCCAAAGTAGCTTCCACTACCCGAGTAACATTTCTGAATTCATAACACGCTTGAAACCAGATGAACTTGTTAAGAAAAGTTCAAAATACTTAGAGAAAACACTCCGGGCTAGGCTCGAAATGAAGGAGGAGTTCATATACACATACATATATATGTGCTTAACCATGGAGTGTGCGGTATGCTGAATGTTCCTTATACGTATGCATAAATTTAGGCCAACACTATAATAAAAAAGGAAAAAATAGAAAAGCGAGAGCCGGGAGAAATAAGATTTATTAGTACACGTACATGTATTGTATACACGTGTTATTTTCGTTACATCAGAACTGCAAACAAAACAGGTTCACGTTCATGGGAAAGGCCAAGAAATACGTCTTTGCTGCTATTGCTTTCCTCTGGTTTTGATTTTCAAAGAAGAACCCACTGTTGTTGACTAGAAGGTGAAAAGGATCCGGGAAATAGGGTACATTTTCGCCAAGAGCCATAATGAAGAAATTCTTTCCTCGATCCTAATAAAAGCGCTGCCCATCAATTTTACTTTGGTTTGATTTCCACGGATTACATGAAATCTTTCACCGCAATCGTGAAAATGGTTTTAAAATTCCCTGTTTACATGATATATTGGAGAAATTTCCCATGAACTACGTGACCTCATGACTTTCACCCTAAATTGGAGTTAAGGAGAACAAAGAGCCTAAAAAATGTTCTAGCTGGGCGATATTTACAACCAAAGCTTATCGAACTGAATGAAGTTCCTAACCACAATTCGAAACTCATTTTGGGGGAAATAATTGGGATAATTACGTGTTAAACATTTTAAAATTAAAAGCAGGCGCGAAATAAAATTCCACTTGTTTAAATTTTATTCCAAAACCCGGAGGTAAGAGGGAATTAATTGAGAAAAGATATTCCATATAAAAATAACAGATATTCATTTTTTAAAAAAAATCACAAGGAACGATATGTATCATGAAACCTGAAGGCCGAACGCAGTCATATAGCTGACTCGCATATACTGCAATTGTACAGATTTTCCGATTCAGTGGACCAGAAGTTTCATTTAAAACGACGGTAATGCAGCTACTTTTTGTTACTTCAAAGTAAGTTCATGAGAAAAATATGCCCTTGTTGGTGAGCTTAACAGTTGCCGGCTTTCATCCAAAATAGCCAATTAAAGCGGTGGTATCACGGGTTGAAAAATCACGTAATTATATGCAGGAAACCATGAGCAAAATAAAAACATGAAAAAACTGGACTTTAAAAAGATTTGCAGGTATAGTGCATAGATGGGGAATTCATGGCTTGTTTGCACCCTTAAATATCTTTTTTCTTATAATGTAGAAGAAGGCATAATCGAAGTGTAGGCAAAATGTAAGTTTTGATCTAGTTTCAATAGGATCGTTTTCTAGTTGAAATCCTAAATAGCATACAAGGGTGGTTTTTAATTTCCCCAGTGCTTTCGCCAGGATTAAATTACAAATGTGCCGTTATCCTCTACTTCACCTGTGGCGAACTCTAACATCGCACGAAATAGAATTGTCTCTTTATGAAAATATCCTTATTATTCTTTATTATTGATAAAAATATCACATCACTCCTTCAGTTAAGGGCTAACATCTCCAAATTACTTATCAAGTATTGCAATTATGATGATAGCGGAGGAAAATATGATACGGCAGAGATGCTGATAGAGCCAAATTACCTGCCACGAAGTACACTTGCCTCCGGCCGGAAAAAATATCCGTTCCATATAATCATACTTTGCTTGATCAAATATGAAAGTCCTTTTCCCGATGGGAGTCGGAAAAAAGGTTGGAAATAGTGCAAGGCATAATTTCAATCGCTCCTATCGGGCTACCAGTTTGGCTAGCAAAATTAACAAAATCATATCAGATTTCTCATTCACATATTTAAGGGCAACGCGGCTTTTCCGGCTGGCTAACTAGTGTTTCTCCCCAACATAAATTTGTCAATTTCTACAGGTGATATTTTATTCAGGAAGGAAAGTGTCTTTTGAAACAAAGTGAACACTTTTATTGAAGTAAAAGTTTTATCCGGCTAGAAATAGTATGTTGGCTCCATCGAAAACATGCTATTTCAAGGGATCGCTTTCCTGGGAGTCTGCATGTTGAGCATTGGTTCTTATTTGATATTATTCTTTTTGATTTACTTTTCTGCCTCTGGGTCCTTGAAATTTTTGTTGAAAATTGTTTTGCGTTTTATTAAAATTTCTGTCTTTTGTTGAGTGGAGTATAGAATATCCATGCAGGGCTTTTTCATATTGTTTATTTTTTTTATTGTATTTCGAATGAGGTTGTGCTTCTCCTTTTTTCACGAAGCTACGAGGCTAATGTTCAACCCACTCGGCAATCGCATCTTCAAATTGCCGTTCAAGTTTGTTCCGTTTCGATCAGTTTTTCGCATCGTCCTATACATCCCGTTTGCTTTGTGTGTTTCTTGATTTATAAAAATTTTTCATCCGTCTATAATTTTGCTTTCCGCAGGGCGATGGTGGATTCCACGCAATAGCAGGCGAAGGCCAGTTCTACAAAGACTTTTGATTTATGCGTTTCTAAGATCAGTGGCATTTTAGAGGATATGAAGCTCCGCATTTCTAAATACGACGAGATTCTCAGATTCGCAACCAGTTGCCGACGATCCGCATTGATGAGGCCATGTTTGTAAGTCGCGCGACGACTTGTGACCAAGGAAGAGAAAACACAGGCGAACAGGCAACCTTTTCTATTCCGCATTGCACTTGAAGGCTTTGGAAAAAGAGGACTACATGGGGGGCTTCAAATTATTCCACTGCATGAAACCGAATGATGACTTTAACCTAGGAAATAAAGTTCGACAATTTTCGGATTCCCCTATCCAAGTAAAGCATACTGAGAGTAGCGTAGACAAATTTGCAACGCTCGAAGTATGTTTTAGCCTGTTGGTTTTCCCTCGGGAGAAAAACATGGCATTGGCACAGGAGCCCTGGATCGGAGGATGCCGAGCAATGAAAGGACTCCTTAAGCAAATATTACCATTTATTCCAACGTGAACGATACACTAGTCGAGACAAGCCTAGAGAATGTGTCCCCGTCAGAAAGAAGCTGTATGTCTCTCTGCGTCCAAATTTGAGTTTCAGTGGCCTACCCTTGGTAATATTCGAGCAGGCATGAGATTCCCATGCCTACCTAAAAAAACCTTGCCACTGTCATGGATCGAAGACCTGTCCAATTTTAGAAAGCTGACCAGGTAGGCGTTCAACATTGGCTGAAGACTGCCTGACGAAGTCAAGAGTCAAGACAGACAGGAACCGGTTCTTCTTCAGAGATATTGTAATAATCTGGTTAAGAAGCATAGGTCGTACATCTTTACTTAACCGGTCGGAGAGCACCTAGATGGTATTTTTTGGTGACAACCGGGAGCTGCCTGCCATACTCCCCATTAACGAGGAGGACACTGAGTTAGAACCCTGCACGGCGCTTAAGCAGCCTCAGTCGTGTAAGATTATCGAATTGAGAAGCACATGATAAAACCTCCTGGGCTGGCATCTTTGCATATAAGTCTCCAAGCTAGACGGCATAATAATAGCTACGCTTCAGAAGCAGCGAAAAAAGTTGTACGGTGTCTTGGAGATATTTACCAGAGATGTATTTCGTTCGGGTATGTACTGCATCCCTGGAGATGCGCGTGCGCGGTTTTTTATACCGTAAGCGTGCAGGCAAGACCATGAGAGTGGATGACGTCGATGGTAGATCGCCTGATCCACTTGGGAACGGTAAGAGGGAGGTCATCATTCTTCAAAGCTCAATACGCTTAGCTCCAAAGCGAATCTACAGAAAGCGCCTGCCCACGCGAAGTAATTAGCATATAATTCGATATACAAGGAGCACTCAAAACCGTTAGTACTACAGCCAAGGAGGCTTTAACCAGGGTAGGATTAAAGGCTTATCTTGCGCATGATAAGAACCAGAATCTAATCTGGTCTAGGAGGGGGCAACTTAACCCAAACTGTGAATAGAGGAGTGTTCCAGAGGGATAGTGGACAGAAACGGGGTGAATATAGCAGTGTATGCTGATGGGTTGGTGATATTGTGGAGGGTGCCTTGGGAAAAGTGTTCCTGTGGGCTGTAAGATGCAGACTCGACAAAAATCCAGCATAAGCGGAATTCATGCTATTTAGCATGAAGGAAAGAGTGCCCGATGTCCACCTCCCTCGGGTAAATTAATAAACGCTGTCACTTTTCTTCCCTGCCAATTTTATGGGTATGATCCTGGACTTTAACTTAAATGGAAGACTAAATATGGAATTGATGGTTAAGAGAACCTTCTACGCCTGCGAGAGTGCAGAAGGACCTTTGTAATGAAAAGGTGTATCAAGCCGGTTCTTTCGATGTGCACAGTCGTGATTTACCTCATCCTAACGTACAACTCTATTATGTGGTGGCCAGCGGTAAACATAGTATATAAAAAAAACTATGTTTAGTAGGATCCCGAGGGCACGTGTGGGGTGCTATAGGTGCTACTGGGACTCTGCAGCGTTGCCAGATGCTCTCAATGTACTGCTGCACTCCCCTCCCTGGCCTCACTAACCCAGACTACGTTAGTCCGGATGTTGAATAGTGGAGTCCTACGGGGAGAGTCATATCCTAGATGAAGTCACTCGGACTCTGGAAACTCCTAATGGACTACGACATAGCCGAGCCTCAGGAGTACTTTTGCTAAGGGCTTCCCAACCAGGGCAGACCAGCGATATGTTGCCAGGCAACCACACAGTATTCTTCACCAATGGATCCAATATGGTCAACGCAGTCGGTAACGCACAGCGTAGTCGAAAAGTACGGCCTTCCGGGATTCGCCAGTGTACTTCATCCAAAGAATACAGAAAAGCCGGTCATTAAAGTTTTATACTCATTAGCGACATCCTTCGAAGTGCATTGAAATAGGCATATTAGCCTGCCGCGAAGTTAGTGGAACCGAGAATACTATCCACAACGCATATTATATAACCCCGAGACATCCAGCCCAATAAATCGTCATGATATCTAGATTTTTCTAGATCGGGCTAATTTGCACATGCTGGTAATTCAATCGTCCCATCCGTAACCACAACCTATTGAGTCCACAATTCACAACCAGACGGTCGTGATATCGTCCATGAATTCTGGCTGGAGAATCGTTCATCCTCTTGTAGGAGGCCAAAAATGCATTCCTTGAGTTCAAAATTTTGGTAAGTAAGAACCCACAACTACGAGAAATATATGAGGACTGCAAGAATATTGTCTTGTACAGTAAGAACTTTGAGCCTATAGTAAGATTTTTCCAGTGCAACGTTTTCTGAAATAGATTCTGTTGCCTGCCGATCCCGTGCCGATCGCCGCCTGTTTGATTTAAATGAAACCAGTTAGGACATCTTTGGTTATTCTTGCCATCATGTTTTTATCGACAATATAGGCCAGTAGTTAGGTAGGCTTGAAGAGGATGATATCCCGCACATTTGTATTAGCATCGCTCTTTCCAAAGGTGCTGTCTGGAGAGGACCACGTTTCTTTGTGGATCTTTTCCTCAGTAACCAGGCACTGTTAACAGCCATTTCGTGAGACAATGCTGGTTGGATTAGCATCACTCTGGTGTCCTTGGTAATATTATGCAAGCAATGGAAAAATCTCTAAGTATGATAGCGTAGCATAGTTTGGGCAGATTTCGAGGGTTTCTTCCACTGCAGAGGAACACTAAGAGCAGCATCGTCTTCTTTGCAGTGCGTTCCTGAATCTAAAGATCGCCGTCCATTAGTAACGCCCGAAAAATTCAATGGCGACCGGAACGTGGTTGGGAAGTAGCGTACCTGTCAGTATGGATTGTTCAAGAAGCCGGTGATAGAATCAAAAACGATCCGGAGATAGGGCTCGCCTGTACATATGTGCGCTGATGCGCCCAGTCGATGGTTGCGACAATTTTATTGGCATTTTCATCGCTGGCAAATATTTTTTTATAAATGAGAGAATTCGGAATTGTAATTCTCGGAGAAAGAGTTGTCCTGATCCACTCTCTAAATTATTGCTATTTAGTATATATTTTCCCAAAGCTTTAAGGCATTGGAAACCTGGACCGATCTCAAAATGTATTGTTTGATGTCAATACGATGATCAACTCTTTAAATTAATTAGAAATAGTAAAAAGTCCTACTTCTATTGACCGATGTCGACGCACTAATAACTTCAGGGGAGAATTTTGAAGAAATTGTAATTGCATTCCATTGTCTGAAGATCTTTAAACCTTGGATCCCTTTTCTTAACAGGAGTAGCTATTTTTCTCTCCCATCTGGGAATAAATAAACAAACGCACGCTAATATTATAGAAACTAAGTAATTTTAACGAGAAAAGGGCGCTTAAGGGTAAACATTGCAATGCGTATCAAAGAAGAAGAGAGCTCAAGTGTCCTTCAGCAATATTGTAGTTGTCGTTCAATGAGCCGTTGTTTCGCATGGTCTCTATTTTGCTTGTAAATTAAAAACACGGAAGGGTTCAGCGTCAAGAAATACTACTGCTCCTGACCTCAATTAAATGTTAATATAGTTGAGCTTCCCTTTATTCGCCCGTTTGTAATCAGAGAACCAATTTCCAGTTTAAGAAAATATCATTGACGCCTTCTCACTACATTTCGAAGGAATCTAACAACAATGCGATTTCAGGTTTTCTTTTCAAGAAAGGACGCCCTTCAAATCCGTCCGGGCAACCTTTTTAGTCTGAGCTGATTTTACTCAATTTTTTCTATCCTCACTGTGGAAATATTCTATTAAAGGACGATATCAAAGTAAATATTTCTGTTACCTTGTTTTCAAAACGAGCACGAGTGGTGGCAACGGCACCAAAGGATATCAACTACAATGTAAGGAAAAAATGAAGCAAAAGCGAAACATAACAAGAGGAAAAACTGAAATGAGACAGAAAATTCCACAGAGAAAATGTTTTATGCCTTGAGCAATGAAATGTGGAAGCTATTTGGAAAAATTCGCAATGTTTTTGTAGCATTTCGAATACCCGGTGGGGCGTATCTAGTTTTAGTGGTACTGGTACAATAGGAAAAAAATTATTGAGAAAACTCCCAACGTTCAAAACTGTTCGACATGGAGCTGTGCATGGGTCATGATGATCTCATTAGGGAGTGGAATAAAATTGAAACAAATCAAACATTTCTCTCGTTTCCCACCGAAAACTAAACAATGTGGAAATTCATACAAACAGATGTATCTTACATACGTTTACGCAATCGGGTTTCATGTGATCATTTTACAACTTGCCATAACTAGCATAACATTTTATAATTCTTCTTCTATTCTAAATACAACAAACTGAGGCGGAAAGCCTTGACTTTTCTAAAAAAGTGAAATTCCTCGCTTGTTGCTTTGCAACTTGCACTTTTCTGATAAAAACCGACTGAATTCGCATATTTTCCGACTCTCTTACTAGCTGGAAGGATGCTTCCTGCCGTCCTTTCAGGAATGAGAGCGAAAACATGAGTGCATATTATGCATAATTAGTTCAAAGCATTTCACCGACGCAAAGAATGCAACCACAAACGAGAAAACTAAGCGAGTTACATGTTGGAGTGGAACACTACAAACTTTCGTCCTGCCGTTCCGACTTGACGTCGAAACTCGTGGGAAATGCAGGCTTTCCCTGTGGATGTTATTCATCTTTTCAATCCAACCCAAGTAAAATACGTTAAATATTATCTTTATCTGGGCGTGCAATGAACCTAGATTTGCCGCGCTTCAATGCAAGGTTACTGAAGGTTGAGTTATTCTCATACAGTCATGAGATATATTAGAAATTCCTGAACCATATTTTCATTGAAGTCAAATATATGCCGCGTACGTGAGCAGGTCTGTGTATGTACAATAGTTTCACGTTACGTCAAAAGAGTACTTCTTTGAATCGATGAGGACTATGCTGTTTCGCCTTGATAAGTTCGAGGAGACTTCCTTGGCCTCATTCTACTAAAAACTTCAACCGATCATCCCGTCTCAAACGCTCACATTTCCCTAGCTTCCTGCTCATTCTTAATCTTCGTCCCACATTTCCATCAGCAACTATGAATGCATGAAACTGCATGTGATACAGTCTACGAGTGAGAATAACAATCACTGCAGAAGAGGGGGTGGAACACTTTGATCGTTTAAATCTGGAGTATCCCACATTCCGACATGTACAGTCGACCTAAATATTTTGAATACCCCGAATTGTACAGGACAGGAGAAGTGGAGGCAAACCTTGTTCAAGGATTCAGTGACGAGCAACTGGAGAACTAAGAGCTTGGCGGAGGAGCAGCTGTGAAGTCAGAAAATCATAAACGTTTTTGTTGGCGGGTGTGCTTTCAGTAAAGTTCAACGAATGGAACTGATTTCAGCATGTCTCCCCGTTCACGCTATGCCCATGTTCGCTCTGCAATGAGGGCTAAATGGTTATCAGCCCTGAATTTTAACCGCTTATGAATTGCCTTTGAACCCGACAAATAGCGTATTATCTGCTTAGGAGACATTGAGAACAAAATCAAATTACAAATACTCCACGCTGGTAGTGAGTGTGAAGTGGAAGTAACATAGTGAAACAAGGTTGTTGGAGGCCTCCTGCTGGTATTTAGATTTGCTGAATATTTGTCTACTTTAATGGAGAAATAGGAGCTTTTTATGTTCAACTATTTCAAAATAATGTTGGAAAAGGAAATTTTTCTAATTCTCTAAGGAAGGTTCGCTTTTAACGGACTTACGTCCTTCAAATTCCAAAGTCTAGTCTCTTACGTTTGCTTAGTCGCCATATTGCGAACTGTGCATGTGAGGAATAGCTGTCCTTGAAATATTATAGACAGGATTATGGTATCGGCTGCAAACCAATTAAGCGGGACATCCCGTGTGTCGGATCCGAGGATTCGATTTTTTCTGGCATCAATCGTATCTAGATCAAGTATGGAAAATTTGGGAAAAGTGATTTTTCGATATTCGGAGTCGTTCGGAAATGACAGTGTTAAGCAGGTAAAATTCATATGTCAGGTTTATGTGGATCACCGTAATAAAATGCAAATTTACCGAACGACGTTAAAGTGACTTCGCTAAAAGAGCAAGAATTGAAACCATGTGTTTTTTGCAGATTTATGGACAAAGTATAGCAGATTAATAGTTAGTTAAGATTTTATGGTTGACAATCATATTCTATTTTTTTTACTCGAAACTGCATGCTGCAAATTGGGTGCACCATAGCCCAAAATCCATCCAAAGAAATTCTTTGAAATTTTCACATCTTATTCAAAACATATTTCTACCGCTCGCAAACTTCTTCAGAAAAAACTCCCAGAAAAGGCGAAACAAAGCGGCCTTCATACGCGATCCCTTTAAATAACTAAAGAAGGAAAGTTATGCAGTTTTCACATAGAGCCAGAGATAAGCAGACGAAAACTTAGAGATTAGATATTGTCTGCTATTTGTAGTCTAGCCTAAAATTGATAGAACAGTAGTTTCCTCCAAACTACAATTTTTATTTTTCTATACAGATATATATTTCAAGAGTACAAAGCTACCTATTTATATAGAAGCGAATTTTCAACAGTATTCTACTTAGATATCAACCCAGCTGGACTTCGAGTTATTTGGGTTTCAAAAAATTCTCCCGATTGCTTCTGGTCTCTACTCAGGCAGGCGGTTTTCAGTTTCAATTCCCAAAGGTTTGCAGAGTAGAAAGTAGATTTGCTCATTTTGGTCAACTGCCAATTTCTAGAGTTCTAATTCGAGGTTTGCGAATAGAATTCCATTCAACATACTAGAAATTTTATAAGCTGCCTACGTGAAGGTACATTTGTATCCGTGATCAATAAAGCCCTTTATAAAACAACACTAAACGACTTACTAAATGATGCTTATGGCAAAGCCATACCAACCCCGTAGTAACTGTCCAATTAGGTAATTTAACATTGAAGGACAAACATTATCTACAAGCGGGTAATTGAGCAGATCTATAGCAGCGGTTTATGGTATAAAATGACAATGTTGCAGCATGGAGAAGTAACACTACACATGTTGACCTTTAATTTTCTGTCATATCTGACGTTTTTCTTTTGAATTCACGTTGTTAAGCAAACACTTTTGCAAAAGAACCCTAGCTCAAATCAACAGCATTGCTTATCGTCCCTTCAATGCTTCTTGAATTATAGCGAGGAGATATGTGACGAAGGATAGGAGGTGGCCATACATTTTATGTCCATCTGCCGAGTTTTTCAGATCTCAGCTGATGATACCGGAAAGGTATTCGTTAATGTGGAAACTGAGGCCTCTCTGCCTATGGGAGAGATGGACTGATTTGCAAAAACTTGAAAGCGTAAACAGCAATCCAGCCGAATAGGTTCTTCAGATAATATTTTTTTTATGGATTTGAATTAAAGAACGATATACAGAAAAGATATTTTATAAATATCTATTGTTCCCAAGTCTTGAATGAAGTACTCTAACACAATTCAAAGCTTGGATTGTTGCGTCAACCAATATTAATACATATAATTGTTCCCAAGGAAGGAGCAAATAAGTAGCTTAATCTACCCTAAGAATCAAAGGAACCACATTGTAGGGCATTGAAAAAAGTTATAATCTCAAAACCACCTGAGAGGTTGGACGTGCATCAGCTGAAATCGGCAACGGAGATCGACTTTATCTTTTGAGGGTTGTGGAAAGCAGCCGCCGGCATAGGACGGAACGTAAACTTCGTGATCAAAAGCGGCAAATGAGTGCTTCGTGAGAAAAATAAATTTTCCAAGGTAATGTGCGCCAGTGGAAGACAAGTTTGACAAATTTTGCAACCGCCTTGGATCAGTGTGTAATTCTCTACCCTCAAAAAACATCACGATTGGTGTCGGTGACGGTTACGCTAAAATCGGAACGGCGTGAGACTGTTACGGGCTATAGCCTTTTCGATCTATCCATCGCAAAGAACGGAACGCAGTAAACGAACTTTCATGGAGCAGAAACTTTGTTCTCTCGTCAAAATGTAGAATTCCTTTTAAAAAAATCCACAGATTAGGAAGGACGATTCAACAATGTAAATAGCTCCCTTGGTAATTATATTTTTTCAGGTTTTATTGAAAGCAAATCCTTGTTAAAATCATTTCATTGTCTGTATGTCTGTCTGGTGCGAGGGTCCGGAAGGAGTCAATTACAAAAAGAATCAATTCTTAGGAACCACCTAACCGAAAAATCTGGTCTTGGGTGACTCCAGAGGAAGCAGACAAGAAATGTGATAGTTAACTATGAAAACACGCGGTTACTGAGGAGGAGAACTTGAACAGGAAGAGTTTGAAGAGGAGTGTATTGGGATTGACAGAATAAAAGGTTTTAGAGAAGTTAGTATAAACGACGTGACAACGAAGTTGGTAAAATCGAGATCGGACTCCCACAAAGCTAGCCTTTGGCGACCAAATTTGGTAGTCAAGCAGTCGACATATTGCTTGAGGATTTTGGATTGAGGGAAGGGGAGTGAAATAGGGCGGAAGCTCACAGCTATAATAGGGTCACAAAACACTCTATAAATAGAAGGGGTGTGAAGAGGCCAAGGGGGCAATAAACCGAAAGGCCTCATCAGAACATAAGAAATCCAAAGAATAATCGTGCGAACAAATATAAAACTCTTACTCTACTACGCAATTAACAAATCTAATGAACACTTCATCCGAGATCAATCACGTAAACTAAAGTGTTATAGATCCTACCATGCCTAACGAAGGAGTCACAGTAGACCCCAGAACGGGAACAAAACATATTATATACCACAAGAAAAAACAAATTGTGATAATCGCGGATTTCTGGCTACATGTCGGAATATTTCCACTTTGTTTTCCGCGGAATATACGACTAAACTGAATATCGCTCGTACTGAGAATGTATTTAGGGTGCGTTCCTCTGGGTTATGTGCCTACCAATTGGCAGAACGGTTTCATATCAAAACTTAGTAAGAATGGTCATTCAAACCAGAAACTCCACATCAATCATTTTGTGGCGGAGCGAGATTTTATTCCAAGCAGTCGTCCATCGCAAAGATGTTTTCAATTTTGAAGGTTTTGCGTAAACGAAAAACTTATTAAATCAATCTGTCGTCTGTCTGTCACACACACTTTTCTGAGAAACGGCTGTACCGATTAGCACGAAATTTAATGGGAAGGTGGAAACTGTAAAAGCTCACACATAAAACAAGTTACATCCTTTTAAATTGAGTTTATGGGGCGGGGCAGTGGACCAACATTCAAGAGGGGTATACATTTTTTATCCATCAAATATGATCGTGTGGGATATCAAATGAAAGGTCTAAATTAGTACATTCCGAAGCCGATCGTAGTTTTCATATTTTCTCAAAAGGCGGAAGTGCAGGGGCTTTATGCTTACGGGCCCATCCTCAGAAACTACTCAACTGAAAAACTGAAAAAAACCACAAAATTGCGTCTATACCGTGTCTTCTGCATTTATTGGTTCCCTAGGTAGAGGGTGGGACTCGGAAAGGGCAGTACGCGATGTGGTTGTTCGTGTACGTTGAAAGGGTCTTTGATTAAGCGCTTTCCCCAAAACGTTTTGATGCTGCCAGAGAGCATAGTGCCGATGTTATTTCGGTTATAATATACTAAATCAAAAATGGTAATATGCTGAAGAAGATGTTTCTCGCTATCTGACGGCAGAAATAACAAAACGCTGCCCCAGCGGAGTGTGCTATTATCACTTTCAAATTGTTGATCGAAACCTCGGAACGGCTTGAAGAAATGTAAACTACGACGTGGCCTTAATTGCCCGTGCTTCAGGCATGGTGTTTCAGTAAACTCGGCATTGTGGTCTACGGTGGCAGTCACATGGCCTTGAGAGCGTTGATCAATTCAGTTTTTAACATGCCGGGAAAGGAGGCAGTAACTTATTGGTAAATTTGGCTACCAAAAATTGGGAACAAGCTTCCCATCATTTCCATAATATTGTCTAAAAAAATGATGTTCTGGACAAAATTTATATTTTGAATTTTCTGATAGATTAGATTTCTCATATAGTTGGAATAGGAGGTTATGATAGCCACCTGTATAAGACATGGGACGATTATATGATGTTTCCTGATGGAATTCCAACGAATCAAATAGTTTAAACAAAGAAAACGGAGAGTTTAAAGTCACACGATGCTTTTCAACTGCAGTGCGAAGTAAAACCAGGAATGGTACACTAAACCATGTTCTTACTTTATGAAATTTTATTTTGTAGACCTTGTTTGTAGTACCTAATAAGAAACTTCGATCTAAAAATATTAGCCACACATTTTCTATGTAAAATATAATTTAAAGCATGTTTAAAAGTAAGATTGAGACTAATTTATTATAGATATCTAATCTAATTATTATATTATATCTAAATAGAATATCTACGATTATCTATAACTGCAGGAGCTTTCGAAAATACGGAGAATATAAAGGTTATTACCCTAGCCCGAAATTTTAAATTGAATTTTTATGGTATCGCCAAGATTCCCTAAAAATATCCTAAGTTTTCTGTGCGCTATTAATAGCATAGAAATTATCTAGAGCCTCGTTTAGCAACAAAATACAATATAATAAAACCCATTCATAAATCCAATTTTAATATTTATCTTTCAAATACAAGTATGAGTCGCCCAGCAGCACGTAACCATTTCAAGGACCATTAATACACCAGCCAGCACTGGAGCAGAAATTCACCCGCAGTGATAACCAAACAAGAGCTTAAAGATGCCTTTGGGGATAAGAGAACTTAAATCACTTCAAAACTCTATCTCGGGTTCATTCCATTCCTTTTATCATTCTCAAATGTACACCGTCAAAGGGAAGCAGGCTTCATCATTGTTGTGTCCTTTTACAGCTAGAACAACATGAGCATCAGCACCAGCTTCTCTCGTAGCCGGAAAACTCTAAGTTTATCTGCTTGATTAGTACTACATCCACTTCATTCAAACTTTTTCGTATTTTGCGACGTACATGCAGCTTTGCGGGCCGAAGCAATGGAGGTACCCTCAAACTACCGCCTAGCCGGAAAAATTATTTTACTCTGCTTGATGCCACTTCTCGATTTCAGAGAATAGAAGAAAACAGAAAACGTTGATATTAAACTTTACCCACGTCATGGGTGTTGCTGTAGCTCGATTACAGATGGATCTGAACAACATCGCCAAACTGTAGTCGGTTAAGATTTAACTTGACAGTGAACTAACCCTGCAGAGAGGGTAGTCAGTTTTTGAGTCAGACGCATAGGAAGGGCACGACATTCCTTGCATTCTCTCTTTGTTGTGGCTCTTCCCTGCAAATATGGAAATGTAGTTATATCGGTAACCCTAGGAAGATTAATACTTGTCTAATTTTTAGATAAAAATACAATCTGCAGGCACTTTCTCATTCATCAAATGCAAATGAAATGAAAAATACGTAAAACAGACAAAAATTGTTCGCTTATATTTCGCTTCATGGTTGAGTGTGCTTCTTAGAGACTTGATTGCCGCCGTCAGATGGATGTACGAAATCCCCAAAAAGAAATATTTGCGAAATATTTCAAAGTTTTGAAAGAATTTTCAGCGAAAAATTGCTGTCTCTGAAATTCCCTCGGAGAATCTTGAGTATAGTTGTGGAAGTATTTTTTGAAGTTTTACTTTGAAACTTTTACCGGGGATGAAATCGTTCCTTTATCAAAAGTTGATGTGATTTGAGAGACTAGACACGGTAACGTATGTATGTACATGTTTCTATGTTATGATCACTTGATTCAAGTTTAGTAAAAAAAGGCAAAAAGAAGAGATACAAATTTGTTGGCCACAGTTTTCATACAATGAATGTCCCATGTAGTCACAACGATGGCCATGCTTCAAACCGTTCCCATCTTAAAACAGTATGGAACTAACATTCCATGATTATACGGACTCAAGGAAAGTAGGTTCAATATTCTGAACCGAGAAAAGGTAAGATGAATCCTTCTTCCACATTAAGACATGTACCAATGGTCACGTCCATGGTAGAGGATAAGGAGCGGCTTATTATGATTGTTTTATTGAATCGAAATCTTTCTCCTATATTGGAATCCATTGAGTCTAAAATTGTGTCAATCATTTTTCTAGCTAATTTGCGCCGACAGTGTCCTAAGCTACATGGCTAACCAAGGGAACTCATGCCATATATTTTTACTGCGGTTTCAAATCAAGTTTCAAAACCTGCCTCCTACGAATTCTCCATCTTCTTCCAGTACGAAGCAATGCATAAAGCTAAACAATAGCAAGTAGGAAACCGGAAACTGCCTCAAGGTGGTCCCAAGTCCATTTCAAAAACCACCCAGAGAGTAGGTGAGCCTTCTCAACAATATTCGCAATCTTCACCCAACTAAGATAGTGATTCACCTGTGAGGTGGGGGTTAAAAATTCCCTCAAAGTATTAACTATCATAATAATAATAATAATAATAATTGTGGCGCAACAATCCATATTGGATAAGGGCTTTGAAGTGTGTTAGAGTACTTCTTCACGACCGTAACGGTACACTACCAATACACTGTAGGAGGCAATGTGGTCAGCATTACCCTGATTTGATTCAGGTACCCATTCAAAACTGAGTCAACTGGCATTCGACCTCAAAGTATTAACTGTTTGTCACCAAAGACGATTGAAAGGGATTGAAGAAGTTAGCAACTTGTCGATTTTGTAACTTCCTTCCAATGGCAACGTGATTTATACCGTTTTGACGGCGTTTGGGTATCGTACTAGGGAACCAGCTGGTTTTATAATGTCCGCCACTTTGTAGCCTCCGCATTATTTCGTTCACTTTGTTCGGTGACAGGCGGGCGAAAAAATTAATTTACTAATATGCAGCACATCTGTTTTCATGTTTAGCTTCCTTAGCGTCTCCATTGCACTACTTCCAATTTTCTACTTCTCATTCTAACAACCACTTACTTGAAAATAATAATTTTAAAATGATACTTTTTATTCTCAATTTTATTTGCAAAACTCTCTCACCTTTTAACTTCCCACAAAACGCTGAAATTTATTTAAATATTTTCAAGGTTAATAAAGAAAATTTTTAACAATGGAAAACGATCATCATCTCTTTTTGTTGCTGTTTGCAGGTCGATTTAATCGATTTAATCATATTGTATACATTACTAGCGCTTATTTCCCGCGATTGCGGACAATGGGATATACCTGAGCCGAGAACTGGAGAGTTAGGTTGGAAGTGATAGCGAACGGTCGTTTGATTGTTCTTGCATGCAGCAGCAGGTTTGATTTTCTTTGGGTACATTTGTAGGTAATTGCAAGTCAGCTTGCCTATATCGCCCACTGTTTACACAACACCATGACGGCTTGTCTTGTGCATAAGTAGTTTGACATATTTAGTTCTAAAAGGAGTAACTGTAAGAAAATGATGATGGGCGAGTAGTACTATAAAGTCGTCATCATCTCCACGCGGTAGTCCTCTGGAACCTGAAAACAACGAGGGAATAATCCCTCCCTAGTGGATAACCGTCAGTTTTATTTGATGCAGCAGCTGTCTGGTGAAGGCGGACTTACTGGTGCTACGAATCTCATAGCACATTATGCGCGTAAAAGAAGATGAACAATTAATTTGCCATGAATTAGGATGGAGTTGTAACCATGTTGTTTAATTCCAGCTATGTTTAACAAAAACCAACTAATTTAGCATTCATTGTTTGTTAACTATTTCTTATAACGCATTTCCATTGGCGTTTTAGGAGGCCTTTTATGTTTAAAGTAGATAAAAAACATTACTCCAGAAGTTTGGCACTATCGGATGGAATGTATGACTGACTATGCCAAATTTTCTACTTCGAAGGTAAGGTCATCCTTAGGGAAAACGTGACCTCAAATCACAAAAAAATCAAAGGTATAAAAATATTTTATTATTCTTGCCACCCAAACCTAGAGCTCTGGGAGTTTATCATTGCTTTATATCGCGTTGGGGAAAAAGTAATGTCGTATTTGTGATCGAGTTTTAACGCTTTATTTAACATACTTAGAATTATCCGATTTAAGTCAAATATGCGTTTTGTTGGCAAACTTGTTCGAAAACTTGTTGCCATTTAGAAGGCAAGTCTATTATCCCCCTCTTATAAAATCCCCCCTCTTTATTTGCAAAAAACTCAGACAGTCAGTTTTCGCAACCTTCTTTTGAGGTAAACTTAGTAGCACCAAGAGCGTTTTGCATGGACCGGAAGAGATGGTAGTCACTTGGTGCCACTTGGTCCGGACTATACGTTGGGTTCGATGGGGCATCCCATCCGAGCTCCCGTAGCTTCTGGTGGATCATCAAAGATATGTTAGGCCGAGCGTTGTCCTGGTGGAACAGAACACCATTGCTATTGACCAATCCTGGCCGCTTCTGGTCAATCGCTTGCTTCAAACGGTCGAGCTGCTCACAGTAGAGGACCAAATTGAGGGTCTGGCTATAGTTGAGCAGCTCATAGTGGATGACTCCCTTCCAATTCCATCAAACACACAGAAAATCTTCCTGGCCGTCAATCCGGGCTTGGCGATGGTTTGGGCCGGCTCGCCGCGCTTCGACCACGATCTTTTTCGCTTGAAATTTTCGTAGGTGATCCACTTTTCATCACCAGTCACCATCGCTTTAAAAGTGGGTCGAATTCGTTCAGTTTCAGCAGTGCATCGCAGGCGTTGATTCAGTGCAATAGATTTTTTCCATGAACTCGTGTGGCACCCAAACATCCAACTTTTTTTGGAATCCAATCTTCTGCAAATGGTTCCAATCGGTCTTATGGTTCTTACGTAGTTCCGGGCCAACCGAGCGAATGCTCACATGCCAGTCTACTTTGATGGTTTCGACGATTTTATCGGTTTCTACGACGATTGGCTTACGGGGTTGTCGTTCGGTTTGTATGCCGCAAAACTTCAAGGTTATCGTGTTGAATGATATGGGCTTCTTCGACTATGTGCGCTGCCACTGATGACCTTATGGACGACTTTTGTTTCCGAACACAATTTACCGCTTCCTTGATGTGCTCATCAAATCTCGTCGTTATCAGGCGTTTCGTTTGTCCTATGTACATTTTATTGCAGTCGCTGCACGTTATTCGGCAAATCCCGCTTTTTTCGTCCGCTACCAAAGAATCCTTAACGCTTCCCAGTAAACTCCGCAAGGTGGACGATCGACTCGAACCTACGATTTCCAGTTGGTACTTTTTTGCCCAATTCCTGATGTTGTTAAATAAGTAGGAATATGGGATACTTATTCATCTGGTGGTTACCTCCTTCTGCTGCGAAAATAGCGTTGTATAGGCATGCCTATTGTGTTGCCTGACTTTCCTTCCAATAAATTTCTCAATGGTCTGAGAATTATACCCATTCTTGATAGCGGTGTCAATAGTGTACTGTCGTTCCTTATTGAAACCGTATTTTGAAAGAGCGTATGTGATCAGTCGGTGAATCATGCAATTACAGGCAGCCATTTTTTGGGAAAATGTGTGATGTGAAGTTACCGGTATCGTTCGCTGCGTTGCTGTAGGCTTACGGTATACCTCGAACTTAGGCTTTCCGTTAGAGTTGACGACATTTAGATCCAGGAAAGGTAGAACCCCATCCTTTTCTACCTCTAGTGTAAACTAGATTTTATTATGAATCTTGTTTATAGAGGAGATGACCATGTCTATGTCGTCCCTTTTAATGATCGCAAATACGTCGTCTACATACCTAAACCATACTTTAGGCATTATTCCCCCCGATTCAATTTCTTCTTCGATTGATGACATGAACCTTTCAGTGAGTAACGGCGAGAGGGGGTTCCCCATCGCTACTCCCGAAGTAGTTTTGTAGAATCTGTCCCGAAATGTAAAATAGTTTTCGTTCATGCAGAGCCTGGCGAGGCTAGCATAGATACGAACTTTTCTTCTCCATTCCGGGCCAGATCCAAACTGGTTCAGCCATCTCATCTCTCACATTTGAGGACTTTCTCTTTCCCTCCTTGACTAACTCTCGGAACTGATATTAGCAGGCATTTTTGTGGTCTGAAAGGGGGGGGGCTAATTCATCAGTCAAGCATAAGGCATACCGACGATCACCAACTTTCATGTACTGTGAGAGATTATTAGCATTCTTTTCTCACAAATTGCAAGTGCATCGAGCCTGTCAACTGTTCAGGCAGAATTTGAGAGAACTGCAACAGAAGTCCTTGAAGTCGCGAAGGCCATTGCCGAAAACTAAACCCCTGGCCTTGATGGCATCTCAAATAAAGTTCTGTTAGTTGGTTTAAAGATAATTCCAAATTGATTCAATCAAACGAATTAAAGCTAAATAAAACACTGGGAGATCCTTAGTCTTATATGGATATATGGCTTTTAAATAATAATAATAATCGTTGGCACAACAATCCATATTTTATCAGGGCCTTGAAGTGTGTTAGAGCACTTCATTCAAGACCGTAACGGTACACTACAGAACACTGTAGGAGGCAATGTGGTCAGCATTACGCTCGCCCGAGATTATTACCCTGATTTGACTCAGGTACTCAGGTACACAGCTGAGTCGACTGGTATCCGACATCAAATCACGATACAAATCCCATTGTCGCCAGCGAGATTTGAACCGCGACCTTCCGTACGACAGCCATTGAAACGTCATCGAAAGACTATTTGACCGAGTTATCTAAAAAAGGTTCATGCCGATCACATAAACAGATATTAGCCTTTCTGATAAACAGTTCGGGGAGACCATTGAATCTTCTGAGGAAGATACTCTCGGTGTGCAGAATGTCTGAAGCATTAATCATATTCGAAACTTTCAAATATAGGGTGCGCATCGTCATAAAACGACGGGAGCAATTTGAGAAATCAGATTTTGGTTTGAATGCACTAGTCTCGCGCTCGAATAGCATATAGCCGAGATAATTCTAAGCAGGAAACGAATAAACGAAACATCGAGAAACACTGGCGAATAAACCATATATTCGCAACTGGCGCTCAAATACCTAAAAGTCCTAAACTTACCTTCACAGTTTAGTAACAAAGGCATCTGTCTAAGAAAATGTTCCCAAATTCAAAGTCATCGGCTCCTTATCTTGACAGTTGTTAGTTAGATCTTGTTTTATGCGGTCAATGCCTCGCCCTCGCAATACCTATCCTTAGCAACTAGCACGGACGGATGCTACTTTGCAATAGCAAAAAAGGTGAGATGATTCATCTAAAGGACGCTGAACTT
The DNA here is from genome assembly GCF_905115235.1 of Hermetia illucens. Classification (NCBI taxonomy): domain Eukaryota; kingdom Metazoa; phylum Arthropoda; class Insecta; order Diptera; family Stratiomyidae; genus Hermetia; species Hermetia illucens. The sequence goes on along the minus strand of NC_051849.1, from coordinate 88,045,790 downwards.
ACAGAATTATGCCAGATGCTTCAAGTTGGATTCAATGACGATATAGAGAGTTAACTGTGACCTCATCCATTGTGACGAGGGTATCATGGACCAAATGCAAGCTTCAGAAACAACTTTGAGGATGCTGAAAGAATTAATGAGGACGATCCACAATATCTCGCGGAAGTCCTATGAGGAAAGAAGAGCTTTGGAGGAAGGTGATCAACAACAACACGAATTGCAGTTTGCAACTGATCCTGCTCCGTAACCTAATATTGAAATGGTAGAAAAGGGGAAATATGAGGAGGTGATTTCAGTGAGTAAAAGTCTCACATAAGCGTCTGGCAGGAACTGCTGGTAAGTTTTGAACCTTTCCACCTTCCAACGACTAAAAAAAACAGTGAGAGAGAGGCAGGCATTATTCTGCTCAAAGATCTCAGATATCTGAATTTGAATTAACGTAACAATAATGACTCTTGAACCTGAGCCTTTTTTGCAGCTCAGTTACGCTTTGACACATGATAGCCTTATTAGAAAATATCTGAATCGCAGCCAAATGAATTTGCCTTCGATTAATATGACAGGCTCTTTGGCAATCTGGCATTGAATGAAAAGGACGAATATTGAACCAGAGAACGGTTAACCACATGTAGTGACCGCGGCTTCGCAACGACAGCAGAATCTCATTCACCTCTTTCTGAATTAATTTAAATAATGCATTTCATAATGTGCAACTACCCTAATGTTCGCCGGAGATTGCACATTACTGATGCATTCGGGCGAATTGATCTTTACACAGGGAAATGATTGCCGAGCGTAGCAGCATGGGGACCGGGTCGTGGGTGAACAGCTGGTCACTGGCCGATGAGAGGAGAAAGGGTTGGGATTGGCACATGAAACAGCCGTAAACACGACACTGTGGGAAACGATCTCCGAATTTCCCTTGAGCGGAGAAAAATTGCTGAAGGGATCACCTGAGCCCGTTCCGCGGAATAGCTTGTGATTTTGGGAGTGGGATTTTCGTTCTTTTGGAAGAATTGGGTTTTTGGAATGCAAGAAGCGTTGTCGGGAGAATAAAAATTTGAATCGATTTGTGGAATTTGAGCTGTTGTGGACTGTGTGGACTGTGGAGTTTCGTGAAGTGAATGGTCGACGGTTCCAATAATCTCATAGAAGATTTAATTATAGAAATGAGTTTACATTAATTAAAATGCACGACGTGTGCGAGTTGAAAACAAGAGACCCATGGTTTCAATCACGGAATGAAATTTTATTGACACAATCGTTTTGTGAAAGACTTTTGTGCAATGGCCAAATTAAAGCAGCTGGCCTCAAATTAGGGCCGTTGGTACCGTTGTCCAAAAAAAGTTCTCCAGTAATTGGTGAACTATCTCCATCGCAGTTTGGCGATGTACTGTAGGAGGATGATTACAAGACGTTTATGTCGGTTTTCTCAGCTCAAATTATTTTGGATCAACCTTAGGGACCATCAAAGACAAAAAACCCTTTGTATAGTCATGCATGATAACTCGTTGGCTAAAATAAGGCGTGTGGGCTAGCAACCTGCAAATATTGAAACTTTATTGTAATCGAACCGCCAACAACGTCTTGGATAGGGACTGAGCTCACGCCGTCTATCGCGAACGGATTATGGTTGGTTTTCGGAATGTGCGCATGCGCTTCGGCAATGGTAGCGAGGACCCTCCGAATTCTCGCTTTCTTGAATATGAGCGGGAATCCCAACGATATAAGCTCTTGTCACACTTATGGCAATGTGCTTTTGGACTCCGGAAAGCCAAGGAGTAGTAGAAGCGAATCTGATATCGAGTAGCTTTTGACGGTTACCGCAAGGGGCGCTCTCTTTATCTGGGAACCGATTTCTAAGAGACTTCTAACTGCAAGATTCGGATACAGGTTAAGGAGCATCACAATTGTACAATGTTACGCCTCAACAGAGATATAGTGGAGAAGGATGCGTTCTACAAGCAATTACACGTTCAACGATTCCTAAAGGTGACATTGTGATGGTCATGGATAATCCGAATGCCAAGGAGAAGTCTGACAATACCATGCTTGGACATGTGATAGGGAGACACGACTTGGTGACCACAACGGTAATGGTTGGAAGTTCGTGGATTTCTGCAACTTCCACCGCCTCGTTATTGATGGCGTATTGTTCGAGTACAGAGCCGACGCCTTACGAGCAATCAAATCGACCACTTCGCAATCAACAGTAGATTTAGGAGTTGTCTGTTGAGTGTGCGTAACAAGCAAGGCGCTAACATCGGCATCGAAAGAGATCGCCATCTACTGGTCACTTACGTTCGCTTGCGTGTTTTGTCCGCCAATTCTCGCAGGGTTGGGGCGCTGTCACCCATTAAGTCAACAACTGTAAATGAGTAAATGTTCTTTTCTCGGGTGCTACACAAGTCGTCGGTCACATTTCGAATCGTGGAAGCGGATCGATGAACGGAAGGAGGGCATTATTGACCACTATATCGAGCAAAATCTCAAGAAGTTCAGCGTAGTGTACGCCGTGACAAGGGAGCATTTGGTATTACGCTGATAAGGGAAGCAGAGAATGCGCAGATCGCAACCATTTCAGAAATGTATCGAAGGATCTTGCACGTGGTCGTAAATTTTTCGATGGTTCTGTGAAGGTCGTCAACGATCGACTTCTCATCCTCGATGATGAGCAACTGAAGAGGCGGAAAGAACACTTCACCGCCGCTGGGCTTGACGGTCTTCCCGGTGAGTTATTTTTCGATGCACCTGCAGATCTGCTGATTCCTCTAGTACGAAAATGAAATTGGGAATCCAATACCTTTTTCAGATAGGAGGGGATGATCGTCAACATTCCAAAGAAGGGGACTCGTTTTGAGTGTGATAATTCGAGGGGTATCTGTATGCTCCCTGCCGTCGCAAAAACAACAATTAAAACTGGAACGCATCAGAAAACTTCTCGAAAGTTTGAACTATAGAGAGCAAGCTGGTTTCCGCATTCCACCTGTATTGACCGCATCAGCACCATACGGATTATTTTGTAACTCTTCATAGATTTCGAGAAAGCTTTCGCTAGCATGGATAGATTTCGGAGAAACTAATAGCTATTATCAGGGCAACGTTGGGAGTGCTAAAGGGCATTTCAGGTAACCGTGAACGATGGTGCGTAGATGTGATTAACGCGCTATACCCCGACAAGGGGTATTTAAATTGATTTATTCGACTGTGTTTGCAACCTTTTTGATGATAAGGCATACTTGGTTAGCTTTATCGTTTATGGCATGCCGAAAAATTCAATGACCGTTTTTCTGGAAAGCTATAACAGTCGCCCAATAATCGACCTAATCTACTGGAATAGGAACGAATTGATTTGACAGACGATTATTTAAAACTTGCTGTCTAAGCATCTATTGTTCACTTTGGCTGCTACACAACCACATTGTACTACTGGTACCAGGTAGACCAAAAATTGCATTGTAAAGTCGGTGCGTATTTGGTGTTGGGTATCGACTCAAAAATGAACTTGTCAACACAACACTCTGCTGTTGTGAATAAATAACCCCAGGCACTGAAAGGGACAAATTACAATTTGCGGAAGGGCATAAAAGTAACTAAAAGTATTTTTTTTATCTTTGAAGGTAAACAACCAGCCAATGAGCAGCTATGTAGCCAAATCTGTTGATAAAATCGATGTACAGGGCGTCTAGAAAGTACACGAATAAAGTAAAAATAAGAAATAAATTAGAAAGACGAAAGAGAACTACATTATAATATTACTACGTCCTTCTCCTGTCATTTCTAGTTGTTGTCCTTGCTTCTTTGAATTTTTTTGATCATTCGTTTCTGCTCTAGGGTTGGACCTGTTTTTTCGTGTTCTTACTTTTTTATTGGTCGGCATTCTATTGTAAATTCATTGAAATACAATCGGAATTCATACCTCATCATGACCTCACCCGTCTGAATATTCGCTCAGATTCTAATTCGCTTTTTTGATCTCAATGCTGTTGATAGCAAAGAAATAACAATGTATGTATGCACAGGATAAAAAATTTCATTATTTCGCCTTTCGCCACGTCTCCTTACTTAAAGAGAGTATAGCTGTTTTTCGGAACTGTTGGCTGCTTGTTTCTCTGCAGTGTAAATTTACCAACTTCAATAGAGTGGATTTCAATTGTTTTGGTGTGATTTCGTTCAGAAACATTTATTCTTAATATTTCTTGGCACGAAGGTCCAGATTTCCTTAGAATGAGAATTTTATTCGACTGGAGATGGATATTGATTCGTTTGAAAACATGGCGCGTTCAAGTGTCGTTTCCACTTAACCTGCAACCTCATTCAATTCCGTTTAGGTAGATTTGTCTTTCTAGCCTGCAATTTTAAGGTTTTGTACAAAACTAATCCTAATTAAAATCAATTCAATGTCTGTCTGTCTGTCTGCCACACAGTGTAGTCTGTGAAACCCTTTACATGCAACAAGTGGCATCGTTCTGCTTTGGGTTTAAGGGAGAGAGTTACCCATACATGCGAAACGTGTGTAACATTTTTTTCAAGTGAAAGGGATCAATTAGTGCTTTTCTGAACTGGTATAGCTTCCAATACCAGCTGAAGGATATGGGAGTTATGACCACGTCCTGCTCCCGATTTTAGCTGCCGATTTTTTAAGGTGGCGATCAAATATACCTGTATAAAAAAAAAGCGTCGTACCAAGGATTATTTTGTCTGTGTATATCTTTCGCGCCCGCGAAACACTTTCATTGGATTCTATCTACAATGACATAATAATATCATAATTCCACTACTAGTGGAGATCTATGAAGGCCTTATGGTGTATCTTTATCCATCCTACCAGGTATGAGCGGTTTTATTCAGAAGCATGGCAGATTATCTAATCCGCAAAAGACGTTATGCGGTACACCACACCACGTCTTAGTACTGAATTCCAAGAGCATGTTTTACACATCCACCTTATTAAAGAAATTTTCTTTAATAAGGTGGATGTGTAATCCACCTTATTAAAGAAAATTTGACATTATGGGTAGGCACATTCACTATAAAGTCATTTTCTTAAACACTTAGTAATATTTTCCTTAGGTCACACTTTCATCAGAATACGATTGAAGAATACCTTGTGCAGTGAATACAGTCTAGCTAACATTCTATGTGATTATCGGGTAGGTTATGACTATCAGTAAAAAGACACCGACCACCCATCTACTGTCATAAGGTAGAAAATAGAAGAAAAAGTGAAAATACAATGTGTTAGGAAGGTTGAATATTATTATGAATATTATGTTCCATTGTCTCAAATTCATGGAGGAGAGGAGGGGACTTAGTGACGCTTTAAACGTAGACACCACAACCTTGAAGACGAGACGCCGGGTTCAAAGGCGAATTGCAACTCAATAAATGCCGCAATCCACACACGGTTGTTCGCAGCTAATAGAGCCTATTTCAGCTTACAAAAACTATTCCGCTCGAAACGTCTCACCAAATCGTCAAAGCTCTTACTGTACAAGGCAATAATCTTGCCAGTCCGTATGTATTCCTCAGGCATTTGGTCTATTAATAAGAAAAATTGCGAACTCTCGGCCACATTCGAGAGAAGAATTTTCTGAAAAACTTTTCGCCCTCTTCATGAAGAGGGACGATTCCCTAGCCTACATAACAACGAAACCTATGAGCGTCTGGATGTGTATAAAATTCGGCTCCCTAGGTTGCGGTGGGCGGGTCACTTAATCCGTATGGAAAAGGTTGATCCTGCAGACCCTGCCTGAGATGGAATGACGATATCGGCCAGAACGCCAGACAGCTTTTAAGATATCGGATTGGTGAACGTCGGCGCAAAACCGATTGGAGTTTTCTATTAAGGCAGGCCTGGACCGGAAACCGTTTTTGATGCCGTTAATGATGATGAAACGGGATCTAACAGAAATTTCAGAATTTCAAAAGAGGCACTATCTGCCCGACGCATAACAGTGTAGCAATTATACAGGTATCAGATGGTGAGTACCATCCACAAGATATTCTCCGCTATCTTGTTAGGTCGGATAGCCCCATACGCCCAGAACATCATGGGTCCATACCAAAGACGCTTTACTCCAGGCAAATGAAATATGACCAGTGGCGCCAACTTTTCATCGACATCAAAGGAACCCATGATAGCATAGCTAGCATACCTAACCTATGCACGGCCATAAATAAACTCGATATCCCGACAAAATTGATAAGACTGACTAGGCTGGCCCTGACCACTGTGCGAGGCCAGATGAAAGCAACAGGATCGCTCTCGAGACCATTTATCATCAATAACGATCTGCGAACAGGATATGCCCTATAACCTGGCCTGGAAAAAGTGATCCGTGACGCTGAGAGGTGCTATCCTCTCTAATTTCACCCAACATCGCGAGAAGAACAACCGGAGATTTATAAACTGCCTTCATGCAGATTGAGCAGCCTGCACATCAATGAAGGCAAGACAAAATACACTCAAAAAAGTACCCGACAGACGACGGACAACAGACGGAATCTGATGCAACACACATGTGCTAACATCTTTTCCGTTCTTCAAAAAAATTTTCGTAGACTATTTTCAGTATAGCTTTCATTTCCTGTAATGGATTGGGTCTTTTTAGTACGGGTTAACTTTTCTCGACCACATTGATGACTGTAGACTTGTGTCAAATTCATAGACCTGTTTCTCCTCATCAGTTATTAATAAAATAAGAATTGGCATAATCTAGCATGTCCAATGAGATCTATTTACAATAATCTTTTTGAAGAAAATTCGACTCTTTTGAAATAAGTCTAACGGCAGCACATGCCCTGACCAAATTATCCAGGCAAGTCTTCGACCACCTCATGGCTTCCTTAGAATATCTACTGGTATAAGTAGCCTGCGTTTTTGATAAAACTCACTAAAACCAAATCACCATAGGCTTTTTCTAGCATTTTTAATTATTTTTACGGCAAACTTTTTGCACAATCTTAATATTCATTATAGGAATCGTAAGGCACTATTGATATGTACTGACTCAATAAAGTACAGTACTGCGAAGGATAATTCCATACAGTGTCGTCAGCTTTATTTGGAAAATCGTTAGCGCAGTTTTTTTTAAATTATTCTGTTTTATCAATTACTGGGTACCCTTCTGACAGAATATATATGGTAGCAACGCCGGCACCAAAAAAAAAAACAAGTCGGGAAACCGGAAGCTTGACGCTTCAGGTTTGTGTTTCCCTATGTGAAGAGCATAACGCAGTTCTCCATTGACTGATAGCATTGACTCGAGATATTTAAATCGCTCAGTTCTGCCAATGGCAGTAACCTGCCCAGAACTGAACGATTTAAATATCTCGGATCAATCCTATCAGCCAATGGAGAACTGCGCAATGAAATTGCTTCCCGCAGTAACGCAACCTGGATGAAGTGGCATTCCACAACTGGTATTCTTTGTGATCGACGTATCAGCGCTCGTCTAAAATCTAAAATTTGCTGCAATATCGCCCGTCTGCCACTCTCTATAGTTCAGAGTTTTGGCCGACTATAAAAGGCAATAAACGGCGTCTTGTGGTAATGGAGAAAGATATTGCATTGCACTGCTGGCGTGATACGTTTTGATCACGTCCGAAATGAGAATATCCGCGGTCGATATGGGGTTGCACCGATCGTATAAAAACTGCGAGTGAGGCGTTTTCGATTGTGTGGTCACGTAATTCACTCTAACGAGAATTCACTTACCAACATTGGTCTGAACATCGAAGTCAGTGGTAAGCAACCAAAAAGCCGGCCGAAACAACGGTGGCTTGATACGATGGATGGGTATTTAAAGGCCTCGCGATTACATCCTGATCAGGCATTTGATGAAATAAAATAGCAAAACCGATTACGACGAGCCGACGCCGTTTGTGAACGGGACAAAGGCTGAAGAAAAAGAAGAAGATGTGAGGAGCGACGGGTGCACGACAGCTCCGTGTCGCATAGCTAAAAATTCCATTGTCCCCCTATTTTTTAGAAAGCGATTTAAATAAATCATTTGATGGAAAGCCCTGTATTGTTAATAGTCAACCTCATACGCTTTCCGCTCTGAGTTTAATATTATTAGCAAATGCGAAGAATTTAACCTACATCAGATATAAAAAAGGGCTGGAGAGAATTAGATTCTTCTTGAATGGAATTTCAATATTTCACTCGAATGTCAATTATTCTCGTTAATTATGACGTCAGTATCTTATTTGTATGGTTTAGGATGCTGTTAATTAGCACGAAATTGATAAGTTTGCACTGTTATTACTTTGACACTAATAGTTGGATTTTCATGAAACTTGGCATGTGTATGCACGAGGCTGTCTTCTATGTCGGTACACCTAGGATGAACTCATGGGGAGTTTTTTAGTCAATTTCTAAAACTTGATAATATACTATTAGTAAATCTATTTGGGACATCTCTCGAAATTAGATTTCACATAAGTGTTTTACACAAAACCTGCAGATAAGTAGACTGCAGATAAGTAGATTCTTCATAAATGCGACTATAATATTTCACACGAATGTCAATTATTCCGGGTAATTATGACGTCAGCATCCGATATGCATGGCTTTGGAAGCAGTTATTTCGCGTACTATTAGTACGTTGATTTGAGCAGATATCGGAATGGGACATATTTTGAGGCCTAAATTTCATCTAAGCGCACCACCCTGATTTTGTTCGGATTTTTAGGTTGGGTAGTTTCCGAAAATGAGTCCTGTCTCACTTTAAGTGCGTATATTTTGACTCCTTACTCACGCACTTTGCAATTCACGCCAAAACTAATGTCAGTCTCGGAAAGTACAAATCGAGACCTTTCATTTGACATCCTACACGACTACATCCGGTGAGAAAATTTTTTGAATCCCCCCTTTGCATCTATAGGGAGCCCCCTTTTAACTCCACCTAAATTTATCCCACTCGCTGTGCGTGGGATTTCATAGTCCCCATTTGTTCACCAAATTTCGTTCGGATCGGTTTAGCCGTTTTGGAGAAAAGTTGGTATGACAGACAGGCAGAAATTGAATCGACCTTAAAAAAGAAATTCAGCGTACAATAACTGTTCCACTCCAAACGTCTCACTAGAGGGTTAAAACTCTTACTGTGCAAGTCCTCAGTCGTTAGAGTTGAAAGCGGGTTCTTATCAAGAAAAATTGCGAACTCTTAACCACAATCCAGAGAAGGATCCATCGAAGAATTGATGGTCCTCTATATGATAATGGCTGGCTTCGTAGCCCAGATAATGATAAAACCTATATAACTATCCGGTTGTGGTTCGTGCGGGTCACTTAAGCTGTATGGATGAGGATGATCCAGCCCGGAAAATCTATAAGGGCAATATCAATGGTAGAGAAAGAAGACGTGCCAGACGGCATAGGTTTGGACGCCACACATCTTTTAGGGATATCAAATTGGTGGAGGTGTCTTGAGTTCTTCATAACGGAAAGCCTAGACCGGATACCAGTTGTTGCATCGTTGGTGATGATCATAAATAAGTGATATTCTCTTTCCCTTTTTATATTAATGGCGCATATTGTAGTTTACAGTTTTGGTTTATATTTCTGGAGTGAATTTAAGCAGGTTTTTTCTAGTAAGTTTCAAAAACGGATTTATTCACGATTACGCATTTTATCATATGAGTAATTCCTGAAAATGAGTGCTGCCTCCCATTGCACTTATACTTTCTGACTCTTCAATCCGCACTTTACACCCGATACCAAACCTATGACCTACATATATCAGTGCTAATCGATACCTTTCATTTGATACGCGACTATATTTGAGGAAAACACCCTAAGTTCCTCATAATATCATACGAATTATTTTATTATTATTATTCTATGCGTTCACGATGCACTCGTGCTCAAGAATAGTTCACAAAACACACAAACCTTCAAAACTAATTTGCAGCTTCCAATCAGAAGAGGGTTTCTGCAGAAGAAGGTACAGTACTTTATAAAGGTGGAAAACGGAGTTTTAGAGAATTAAGATCTTGGAATGACCGGCAAAGAGGGCATATTAAGTTAAGCAGAAACTGTAAGATTAACTAAAAATCCCATTTTTAGTTGCAAATTAAAAATTCGCACCAGAAATTGATGCAAAGCATCTTAAAAGATCAGTCATAAATCCCAGCAATGTTGGGAGGTTTTATTGAATGGAAGTGCTATTTGAAGTAGGGGACAAAAAGCAGACACGTCAAATGGATTTTCCATGAGAGGAAAGTGCTCTTATTCCCTATTAAAAAATACACTTACATATGATAATCACATCAGGTATAAAGTACGTACGCAAAACGAGGCTTCCTAGTAAATTCCTTGCATTTGAGATACTTCACAAAGACAGATTTTCAACCTGAGAGAATTTGTGAATATTTGAATGAGAGACAAGTCTTTCACTTTGAACTGCTTAGTCCTCGTCTCTCCTCATTCTATTCATCTCAAAGAAGTTAGCTCTTCCATGCACTAGAATTATGAAAAGCTGACATTGAATACTAGATAGAAAGCTTGTTCGGATCTTGGTCGTCACTGAAATGTAACCGTGAAGATACAGCAACTATAAGTTCTAAATGGAAGTGCAGAAGCGCAGCAGCACAAATCAGGATTTTATGATGGATAACCGGGTCAGTAACGAGAATTTGTCAATATTAGACGGACTGTGAAAGTTGCACATCCCAAATAATGATGTTAAGTTGAAGATAATTTCATTCCCACTTCTTTCACTATATAGTGGACTCTGAAACATGCACACTTACATAAAAAATGAAAGAACCAATTAAACATTGAAAAACTAACGGTCCTGTTGCCGACATAAGGTGAAGTTAGCGATGATAGCCATCTTTATTTTCAGTAGTGGAAAAATTAAACATTTAACTACAAGGACTGGCTGTATTCCTAATTTTTTGGTTTTCTGACTGACTAAACTGTGCTGGGAGAAAAAATGTTGACTGAGAAATGGACCTTTAAATACGGCTGCTCTCTGACAGTGCAGACGCACGCTGGTGCAATGCATTCAATTAGTGTTTTATCGAAGTATACGTTAGAACTTTCCCAGGATTGGGAAAAGTTCATCTGAAAGGCATATTTCTAAATTTTTACCATTCTATTGGTGTGCAGACTATCTTCCAGTTAGTCTGTACGTATTTTTAAGGTTTTGTGTAAACACAAAACCTTATTAAAATCGATTTACCGTCTGTCTGTCTGTCTGTCTGTCCGTCTGTCTGTCTGTCTGTCTGTCTGTCTGTCTGTCTGTCCGTCACCCGCATTTATCTCGGAGACGGTTATAGCGATTGGCACCAAATTTGGTAGAAAGGTGGGAACTGTGAACGCTCACGCATACAGTGAACTACATCCTTTTACGTCGAATTTAAGGGGGGGTCCCCATACATGCAAAAACGGGGTGTAAAATTTTTTTTCATCAAATATAGTCATGTGGGGTATCAAATTAAAGGTCTCAATTAGTACTTTTCAAAGCCGATCTTAGTTTTGACATTCGTTGGAAGGGTGGGGAGCGCGGGGGGTTGAAAGTGATCTCTTCTTTAAGGGGGCCATTCTCAGAAACTACCAAACCGAAAAATCTGAAAAAAATCAGGAGGCTGCCACTATATGGTGCCTGGGCTCCGAAATACCTTCCATGCCGATATCTGTTTAAATAAAGTTAATAATAGTATATTACTACAATTTTTTGTAATTGGTTAGAAACCCCACTTACGTTCATTCTAGTACCATGAAATTTTGTAGTGATATAGGCTATAATATAGAGCATGATCGTACCAAGTTTGGTGGAAATCGCACTATTACTAACAAAGTTATAATACCTCAAATTTGTCGCTTCTTTGAAAATTGAAGACTATGAATGTCAATATCACCCGAAAGTGGATACTCTCGCATAAAATATGGATATATTACGTGCTACATACTAAGAAATACACAAAACCTTTCGTACCTGAAACGTCCAGCTTCCGGTTTCCCGACTTGTTTCAATTTAAGCTTGTTTCAAATATGTATATACTTGTTTACTTCTCCTACTCATTCTTATATAGGGTGTTTTTCTTATGGCAAAGGTTTGATAGGGAGGCACTATCGGAGATTTTTCACAAGAGCGAATTGATACCAACACTGATCTCCTAAGTTGACTTTTAATATCATATGATCCCTACTCAGCAAGCTTAAGATGTATTCCGAGAAGAAAAAAGACAAATTGAGTCAGAAGCCTAGACAATGCTGTACCAGCCCACAGGAAATGAGTAGTATTTGTATTTCCTCTTTATTAAGCAACTCAAATAAAGTATACGCGGCATTTATGTAAACACTTTATGTACATATAAGCACTAATTATAACTTATTTCAAATAAATTTATGAGTTCCATGTCAGAAGGAATCAAATCCCGCTCGACTGTAGTCTTCTTAAGGTGCGCAGAGCATGGAAGTATTTGGTATTAGTATTTTGTTTAGAGTCCAAAGAATTTCATGTTCGATATGAAATCCAACATTATGCACTTCAGTTCAAACTGGCTGCATTCCAAATATTGCTTGGGAAATTTGTTAAGTTCTTGAATGTTAGATTGGCCTGAATATACAAGGCTTGAATGAACATTCTCTCTCCAAGGTAGCCGTTAGCGAATGTGTTCGAAGGTATTTTACCTCCTTCGATTGACTCCGAAATCTTGCATTGGATCCAACATAAGCTACATATGCTACGTTATTTGTGGCTTAGCCCGGATTTTTCCACCTAGTTAATTGGCATTCTACATTCTGAATAAAATAGTTTTGGAAATTAATAAAATGGACGTGAATAAACATGGCAAATAACCGAAACCTTCCGAAGTAGATAAGCCTCTGAAATTTCCACAACGGAAGAAAAATGATGGAGAAATTCCACCAACTATTAGCAGAAGTTGAAAGGTATAATTTAATTTGATTATGTATCTAGAAAACTATAACAAGTAGACCCCGAGTGGCAATTATGCAAAAATCCTCAAATTTTGGCGCTGCAGCGAATTGATGTAATATGCACAATACAATCAAAGGTTTTTTGGGCATCAAATGCAGGAAACTATTTTAATATGGGAAAGACAAAGCTTTCTATAGATCAGGAAGTCTGCCTCCATTCTTCTCAACATATTATAACACAAAAGCAGTTTTTTGTTAAAAATGTATAAAAAATGTATAGACATATCTGAATATAATACCCTGGGGGTCATTCATCATCATCATCATCAACGACGCCACAACCGGTATCCGGTCTAGGCCTGCCTTAATAAGGAACTCCAGATATCCCGGTTTTGCGCCGAGGTTCACCAATTCGATATCCGCGGGGGTCATTGCGGAATAGTATGCGGAGTTTACACCACCGTTTTACTTCTTTTGAATCGACTGCGTGAAAGATTTCGATATTGCCAGCAAGAAGCGGATCCGTATATATACGCAAGAGGGTCATAGTCATGCTTCTGCTGCCTGGAAACGAACGTAACTGCTTATCAGACTGACATATGATGACGTTAAATGGTGTAGTATCTGGGGCTTCCAAGCGGTTGTGTCACTTCGATCGTCTTTGCCCTAAAACGAAGTAACGACAAAATTCACTTGCTTGTAGGAAGTATTTTTCCTTTTCTTATTATTGATACTCCTTAAGCACCTCCATTATCCTCCTTTCAAATTTTTATTCTTCTTTTCAAACATTTAATCTTCTAAAAATTTTAAATATTTGCTATACGGTTTCGATCGCAGGGCAGAGGCGATCTCATCAGACGCTGCCTCAGCGCCTCTACCCTGTGGAGCAGCGTGACCGAAAGCGGCAACAGGTGGAAATTGGCTCGTTTATATGCAAAAACCCGCCAAGGGTATGAATTAGAACGACCGAAATCGCATTTGTTTGAACCTACAACTGGTTAGAGCTAATAAAAATGAATTTTGTTTTGGGATAATTTTTTGATTTATTTTACGTTTTAGTTATTTTCCTTTTTATCATTTCTTATTAAATAGTAAGTTGATGTTTATTACCTTTAAATCCGTAGTGTTCATGAAATAGATAATGTAATGCGCTATTTCTTTAGTTTGAGCACTTGCTCTTATTCTTCTCCTGCCTAATTCTTACAGGACTCACATAAAATAATAGGGCCTCGCCCATTTTTATGCCATTAAATGCTAAGGTGGTCACGCAAAGAAAAAAAATAATAAACGAATTTTAAATAAAAATCAACTAATTCTTCAATTTTTATTTTAACTTTAACTGTTATGTATGCAATTATATATTATTTCTGCAGCCTACATAACGACGAAATCTATGAGCGATGCCATGACCGTCAGGTTGTGGATAAAATCTAGCTCAATAGATTACGGTGGGCGGGTCACTTAATCCGTATGGATGAGGATGATCCAGCCCGGAAAGTCTATAAGGGCAATATCTATGGTAGAAAAAGAAGACGAGGCAGACCCTGTCTGGGATGGACTCATGGCGTAGTTCAGCTTTTCAGTTCAGCTTTTAGGGATATCGAATTGGTGGACCTCGGCGTAAAACCGGGATGCCTGGAGTTCCTTATTAAGGCAGGCCCAAACCGGATATCGAATGTTGCGCCGTTAATGATGATCATGCAATTATAATAAAAAAAAAACAACAATACATCGCATTGGAAAGGTTTCGAATTAGATGTGGGGAAATTTCGCCTCCAAGTTCCTACAATGCTATCCGGAATTCATTTTTTGAGGAGGTGTGTCTTTTATGGACCTGTAGTACGAACAAATGCTACAGATTATCAAAAAGTTTAAGGTTCGCCGCATGGGGAGAGTTCGCGTGGGACATTCCATAATAATCATTTTCGTGCCAAGAAGGAAGGACACGTATGTCGCGAGTTTCACACTGCGTATTGACATAGGCGTCGTACTTTCTATTAAACCCAAACAGGTTGTGTTTTCTTTTGCCAGACCATAAAGTTGAATACCAAAAGTTTAAGATATTTGAAATGCGCTATTTTCTCGGATATGAACGGTTTTCTTCTAGCTGAGGGACTATGAAATTTCACTACCCACAATATTCTGCTCAAAAATGAAGCCCGCCAGTGGTTGTCGTAACGTCTTTATCCAATGTCGTGGGGCTTTTGAACTAACTTTTCTGCGAATTACCAATGACCATAGGCAGCTTAACGTTACCAGTTCAACTTTTAGGTGATTTTATCATTCAGCAAAACGTGATAATCCATGCATATAAAAATGAAGCTCTAGTTCCCTTAGTCACGCTATAACTTGAGAACGTCTTTACCGATTTCACTAATCTTGTTTTAAAGTTTTCTAATACTTTATGAAATAAAAATTAGAAAATTAGAAAATTTCAAAAAACTTCGTCGTATAGCATGCATTTTTTTTTGTTTTGGGATCTCGTGCTCAGAACTACTCTATCTAAAAACAGAAAAGTGTCAAAGCTGCAACTTCGGCGGTTTCGACCATTGTTGAATAAATATTATTAAGCAGAAATACTGACTAATTTCTTTTTCTCTAAAAACTAACCCTCTTAGGGTTATCCCGTGTGTCGGATCCGAGCAATCGACTTGTTTGGCATCAATTGTATCTATATATAGTGCAGCATATATGGACAAAGTGATTTTTTGATATTCGGAGTCGTTCGGAAAAAACAGGTCAAATGTCACATGCCAGGTATTTACCGGTCCGAATAACGTTCGAATGACTTCATAAGAATTAAAGCCAAAGCTTTACATGTGTTTCTTCAAGAAATCTAAGATTTATGGACTAGGTAAAGCAGATTAATGGTCAGTTAAGATTTTATGGTTAAAAATCGCATTATACTTTTTAAATGCGTTTTTCTCGAAACTGGATGTTCAAAAAATCTATCCAACGAAATTCTTTGAAATTTTCACGACTTATTCGGAACATATTTCTACGGCCCACAAGCTAGGATAATTACGATTCATTCGGTAGTTTTTCTATTCATTAAACATTGAAAAAACACCCAAATTTGCATAAAATGCACCAAAAATTTGCTTTTCAATATTTTTTAATAATCTTTTTTTTGCGGGCTAAGTCCGCACATTAACGTTTACATTTTTTCAATAAGATGTGAACAGCGCCTTCTAGCGTGGGAGCAGAAAAGCATCTTTTCTATATTTCAATAATGAACTATGCTATCGGGTTGGAAAAATTACTACGTATGCTATTCCATGATCTTAGTAAATATGATATATGGTGAAAAATTCGTATTTGTACCTTTATCCAGTTTTTTGCGAAAAATTTCTAAAAAAGCGAAAAAACGGCATTCGTATTGGTAGATCCCCTTGAACTAAAAGTATAATTCATTCCCTAATCGTATTTTGAATTTAATAAAGACGGAGCAAAAAAGGTCCGTAACTACTTTTGGTACCGACGCTCTGCGAGGCAGACGTGCGATAAGACTGCCTTTACCCTGCGATTAAAACTGATCAGCCAAAAATATTTTTATATCATTCAACAGATTCATAGGTCGGTATTTATCGACAAAAAAATTCGTTTATTCATTTTTTAGCGCATGGTCTATACGATCGGAACGTTTATGCTGTTTTCAGTTTGTTCAGTGAGGCTTTTGGGAAGTATCTGTTCAAAAATGGATTATAAACAAGGGTTAACAAGGGTCGCAGTTACGATCATGTCTTACATTAAAAGTTTAATTTAATGATTTTTGGTTAGTTTTGGTATACTAAGACGGGGTATACATGGTTATACTGAAACACTAAGGAAGACAACTTCTATTTTTAGTTGAATTTTGGTTCTTCAAAATGTCAACAATTAGGCTTAAAATTTTGGGCCGCCGGACTTTCAGTGCTGTAAATCAAAGCTTTATACGAGCAAGTTAACCTGACGAGAACGAAATAAAGGTAAACAGAATCGATAGAATCGGAATCAACAACATAGAAATGTCACAGTTAATCCAACATAGCACGGACGCTTCAGGTATTATATAAAAACATATGAGTGGACATTTGTCGCATTAATACCAAGAACGTAATGTACAAGCATATATTATGTCAAAATATTCTCTTTCGCGTGCTACTGACATTCACTGAAACGGCAATTTTGGCCTACTATTACTTTGTTAGTAATAGCGCGATTTCCACCAAACGCAGGACCCAATTGCTAAAAATTATAGTAAGATTCTATTATTAAATCTATTTGGGAAAATATCGGTATAGAGGGCATTTCGGAACCTAGATTTTTCAGTTGGATTCTGGGAATGGATCCGTGAAAGAAAAGACCGCTTCTACGATAAATATAATGGGAAATAAAAAATTTGTACCACAATCTTCTTCTTCTTTTTCTTCAGCCTTTGTCCCATTCACAAGTGGGGTCGGCTCGTCGTGATCGGTTTCGCCATTTGGCTCTGTCGAATGCCTGATCTGGGTGCAATCTCGAGGCTTTTAAATCCCCATCTAGCGTATCAAGCCACCGTTGTTTAGGTCTGCCTTTTGGTCGTTTACTATCGACTTCGATGTTCAGACCACTCTTGGCAAGTGAATTCTCGTTAGCACGAATTGCGTGACCATACCATGGAAGACGCCTCTCTCGCAACTTTTCCACGATCGGTGCAACCCCATAACGATCGCGGATATCCTCATTTCGGATGTGATCTAAACGTGTGACGCCACTAGTCCAACGTAGCAGCTTCGTCTCCATTACCGCAAGACGCCGTTCATTGTCTCTTATAGTTGGCCAACTCTCAGAACTATAGAGAACGACAGGACGAACAACATTGCGGCAAATTTCCGATTTGAGACGTTCGTTGATACGTCGATCACAAAGAACACCAATTGTGGAACGCCACTTCATCCACAACAGTGTAGGTGGAGTGTAATTATCTCGAGTCTGATGAAGCTGAAACATATTGTCGCAACCGTCAACATTGGCGGAAATAAATTTGAAATTTTAGGTGTAGCAATATATTAGTTGGAAACCCAACCAATTTTCCTTCTGAGAATAAAGCGAAAATATAATATATGATAAATGTAATAACAAATGTATACCGGTAGCAATGCTGACATGCGGTATTATGAGACTTTTTTATCTGACGCGGTTAGGATCCGTTATTGTGTTGTTGATATAGAACTTGAACCAGAGCAAAGTATCCACCGAGCAGTTTGTAAATGAAAACATATCCTGTTCGAATGATAACAATGGCAAACCATGCTTTTATACATCCATAGATGCCAGCAGGATTATTGCGGAAGTTGTATGTACATACATGGCATGCAAGAGAAGAAATGGAGACTGATCTAAGCATTCCACTCAAATAATAAACGCTATGTTTCCTAATATTATATCCTAATTGCAGTCCTCAGAAGTTGATTACTGCTCGTTTATTAAGAAGGATTTAAAATTTACTTGACAAACCCCGTCGAAAAGTTCAAATTCTTGTAAAATAACGGAACAAGAACTTATTCGCCAACATGGCACTCTTTAAATTTCATTTCTGCCAAATTGAAAGGCATGTCACCATATTCAAAAGGAGAAAATTCGATAAGGAATTCACCATACCGCACACATCCGTACGACTGCACAAAATATAAATTCAAACATTACATTCAAGTACATATTTGTTCGCATGCTAAATTTTCATCACTTAAATTATATTTATTACTCACCCCTATCTCCGAAATCCAAGTCGACATGTGAAGAGGCATTTCATGCTTTTCTCCTTTCAACTTATAAATGAAAAACGAAAAGCCAAATACAACTTCTGCCTGGGTGTTTCCCTCATCCACGCCAACTCGAGTATCAACACCGAATAAATATAGAAAGTCTTCTTATCTTTATCTCGGTGCAGATGGAAAACAGAAACGAAAGAGCGCCTGGAAAACTTTTTCTGTAGCCATAAGTGCACATAAAAGTGTACGAGTGTACGCCCGGATAGGATACTTCTGGGTCGTGTTATTTTCCTTTCTGTTAAGCCCTCATAGGGAAACTTTCACTAAACACAGTATTTGTCCGTTGGACGCAGCAGGAGCGACGATAAACGAAAGTGATGTTTATGGTATGTCTGAAGTATACAGTCCGCCCTTGATCTTTTCATTCCAAACCTAATTAAATGTCGAGCATTTAGAGTCCTAAATATACATTGAATCCGTTCAGATACCTGAATCTTAGGCACCGCCCATACATTTCTTCTATCTTCGCTGGGAAGAAAGGATAAATACCTCATTTTTCCCACAATACTTTATGTTGTAAGCAAAGCTGGGGATGTGGGAACTGGAGCGGAACTAAATCCATTGGAATGGTACACGCCAAAAATCCACCCTTGCCTTTGTAGGAGCCCCTGTCGCTCCAGAAGGCTTTCCGAAAGTATAGTAAAAGATGCAAGTCTTCCACAAAGATTGACAAAAATTGATTATTTTTACTAACGGACAACTGAATATGTCAGACACGCTTTGATACCGATCTGACCAGACCAACAGCATTAAAGCAAAAGTTCGCCGAGAGCAAAGTTCACACAGCGCTAATCGAGTACGCAAGGAATTTGCTTTGGAATATAAAACGGGATCTCCTATTCAAAACCAATTCTTAAGAATGTGACGACAACAGCGGCGACGGTGTCCTTGTGAGCTTGCGGTCGGGTAAACTTTTCTGCTTGGCTTAATCATTAAATGACTATGCAAATGACAATTTCACCCTAGATGCCGGGCTAATTTTCCTCATCATCAGGAAAAGACTTTCCACTGTTCCGCTTTCGTGTTGTCCTCCTTCACTTGTTCGGATTTTGCTCTGGAGTTGTTTGGATAGCTTTCCCGCGCCCGTTTTCCATGGTTGTTTAAATTAATTGAATAGGAACGCAAGTCAACCGGAGAGAGTCTGTCGTAACCTTACGGCGTGGTGAGCTTTTTGGATATGATGTACTACATTTTCAGGAGCCAAGATTGCGAGGCATTGTATCGAGGAGAGCACAACTTGAGAAAAATCGAATTTTCATAGCCATTCAGGCCAAATGAAGGCTATACATATTTTGTTTGCGGAACGAATCCAGGCCTAATGGCATTCAGATGTCTGTTCCAGGATCAAACCATTCTCTGCGTCTTGTGATGATACTACGCTATCTGAAGAATTGCTGGATTCTTTCTGTCTCAAGTGTATAGAATGCGCTCTTCCTTCATAATAGAATCTTTATTTGCTTTATTCTTGTCCTTTGTACCCGCTGTATACTCCGGGGAAACCGAGAAGGCATCACTTGAATACAAAAAGACTATTATTAGCGTTAAGCTTTTCATAATAATACAATGAACAATGGAGCAAACAGAACCAAATTTTCTGCAAGTACGTACAGCTGAAATTCATCACATTATCGGAAGATAAATCAGAAGGGGGAGACTCTATGATGGAAAGAACAAATTTATTTGGTAAGTACGAGAACAGGCTCGAAAGAATCATATTCAACCACGCCATGGACCGGGGGTTGAGTTCCATCTTTTTCTTCAACTAGGTCGCCACGAACGTCTAAAGCTGATGCTTCCTGATGAATTTAGCGATTTGCATTAAGCAAACATTAAGGAACGATAAAGTTGATTAGGCAGAAGCTCGTTGAATTTACTTATCCCATAATAATCAACAGGACTACATTTAGGATTTTTCGTGTGCGAAATTGAATTCTTGCCAAAAGCTCAAAAGGTTGAAACTTCTTTTCGAGCGTAGTTGGAAAATGACCATGAATACCACAAATAAACTGTGATTATTCAGACCCGATACAGCGAAAAAAGAACACATAACAAGTTGGAAACCGGGAGCTTGACGCTACAGGTATGAAAACGGTCTTGAATTTCACCAGTGTGGCGCTCCAGAGGGCATAATGCAAAATTTTATGGTTTTAAGATGAAGTTAAGATGAAATTAAGATAAAATTAAGATGAAGTAATCTACAAAACACAGTAATATACTATTAGTATCAGTGAGGCGAGGAGCTGCCTAAATCGGAGGTAGATTGATATTCTCTCTAGGTGGTATCCCGAATTACTGATACCAAGGGATAACATGACAACGAGGTTTCACTTCAATAAGAAGTTTGAAACACGGTGGAGTAGCAAGGCAAACTGGGAGAGCATAGTTGTGACATACGGCTTAAACCAGCAACTGATTACTTGGTACACTGACGGATCCCTCACAGCAGACGGAGCGAGTATCGGTGTCATTGGTCCAAGGAAAGTGTACGTTGAGCCAATGGGCAGGTACACTAGCATATTCCGAACTAGCCAAGAATGGAGCAGGGACGCCTTTTTGACGGGCCAGAACCCTTCTGTGGTTATAGGCCTGCTTGAGATACTATGATCAATAGGTACACTACACCCAGTAAAAGGGGCACAATAGTTCTTTAAGGATGCGGTACGACTTTCCTTTAACAGAATAATAATAATAATATACTATTATTAACTTCATTGGTACAGATATCGAAATTTGGAATATTTCGAGCCCTAGATGTAGTATACGGGCTGATTTTTTGTTGGGAAGTTTCCGAAAATTAGCCCTTGAAATTAGTGGGGCCTCTGAAAAACCAAAGGAACCCCCTATGAAGCCCCAAGCTAAGCGGTAATCATAACTCCAAGCCAAGGTGTAACTACCATGCCCAGAAGTGAATGATGCCAGATGTGGCGATGAACCAACCTTGGGTGAGGGGCAAGTCTGAGTCTAGACTCAGAGCACTTCTGTAAGCAATCCGGACCCCCAACCTGTAGATGCTAAAATCTTACCAAGGGTAAGCATTTGCTTTCCAGCATAAAGCAGGATCCAGGGCAAATTGCATTCTAGCAAAACAATGCCACGGGGCTTAGGTAGTACTGCATCTCTCTCAACGATGTGCAGAAGGGAGTGCTACTAATCTTGAAGAGATTTTCTGGGCTACCAACGCTCAAAAAGTGCTTTCTCTTACTTTCAGCGGAGGAATACAATTTCGTCGAAGTTCCGGAACAACTTGGTGTCCAGAATAATCTCATCATCTCTATCTGGTGCTGCTAGGTAGTAAAGCAGGAGGAAGAGCCGATAGGGCGGGAATTCTCCTTACTGTCGACGTTCTTGAACCAGACATAAGGAGGTAAGGGAATAAACGGAATATCGACTTTATTGCTGGCCTGGGATCATTATATTACAAACGTCGACTCCTGTGGCCGATGGTGACACAACAGCAGCTAAATTAACTATAAATAGTTCATATGGAAACGACATTTTTTGGTGGAACACTCAATAGAGCCATCCAATATATCAAAAGTAAAAGCAGGGGAATTTTAGCAGGATGTAATATTATAATAACATCCATCAATATATGTTATGTTGAGAAAATTCTGATATTAATACCAGAAGATTGAGACTATTAGAGTATCTGATAGGAACTAAATTGCAGCTCCTCAACTTGAGTATCAATCAATCAATGTAGTCAGATGAAAGTTCTTCGATATCACGGTGGCATCGCCTGACATTGTAGCCGGTGTCAAAGAGTGGAGAGTATGAAATGATATCATACTCTCGTACTACATCGATTTCCAAATTTGCCTGGATCCATCTCTAACCATTCCATTTCAGAATTAGTGGAAGACAAATTGGGCGACGTACAACATAAAATGAGCGCTCGACTTACAATCTCTGGTCATTTTATCAAATCCATTGCTGGAATTGAGAAAACAACCCAAACGATCTCAGCCTGCAAGGGAAAAACTTTCTAATAGAGCTGTCCAATCAATACGCCCAAGAAAAGTAAAATAACATGCGAAAATTCGGAATTGACAAAACATAGGAGAACGGCAAGGGTACTCCTCAGTCCAGCTTGCAAATCTAAGTTATTGAGTGGAATCGGTACGAAAAGGCTCAGAAAACTCTAAGGCCAGCTAAACGATCATCATAGAGACACTTTTGCACAGAGAATAACTCGCTGCAGGCGACCTCAAAGTTGACGCGGATCCTCGTCAAAGAAGATGGCGGGGTTGCCTACGTTTACAGAGCGAGAGGTAGTGAACGCGATGAAGAAAGGGCAAACCTTTTGCTCCAGGCAGCATCCAAATGCTTCAATCGGCAGACGAATCTGGCATGCAAAACAATATCACGTGGTCAAGTAAAATAACCATTTAACTAGTTCGACAAATACTAGTCCCGGATGACATCAATACTCTTCTAGTAATAGAGGGAGTGGATACTCCAGGTATATATATTTATTAAAACATATACCGTGAATGCCTGGCATACGCCTGTATTCCAATTAACTCGCGTGCTATGAGGGTGATATTTATTTCCAAACCGGGGAAACACACCTATACATCTACAAAAAGATTGCAACCGATGAGTCAAACTTCATTTCTACTAAAAGGACTGCAAAGACTAGTAGATTGGTTCAAAAGGGATACATGCAATCCTGGGTATCACGAAAATTCACGTAGATTGAACTTCATGAGTCCACGGCAAGCATTGAGAAGGCCATGTGCTTTCTTCAATTGTGCCTCAGTCTCGACAATTTGTGAAACGGCCAGATAACATGGGATCGATTCGCCCTTATTCAGTTGGAGAACACAAAATGTCTAAACAAAGCATTTGCAGAGGATTAATCCGTAATTCGGCAGACAATCAACAGTAGGTGCTTCCGCAACACACCCACGGTGAAATCTAGAAAGGTTGGACTAGCTTGGAACGTCAGCTGAGGTAGTTAAGTGCTAATCACAACCGATAACAGCTACAACGATGAAATCCGCGCATGGTTGTTGTCAGCCTACAGAGCCTATTTCAGCTTACAAGAACTGTTCCGCTCGAAACGTCTCATAGGGTCAAAGCTCTTACTGTACAAGACGATGATCTTGCCAGAGACTTGTATTTTTAGCAAGCAAAATTGCGAACTCTTGGCCACGTTCGAGAGAAGAATCCTCCGAAGAATTTTTGATTCACTAAATGAGGATGGACGATTCCGTAGCCGTACGGCGAAATCTAAGAGCAATACCATGACCATCTGGTAGTGGATAAAATCCGTATGGATGAGGATGATCCAGCCCGGAAAGTCTATAGGCGCAATATCTATGGTAGAAAAAGAAGACAAGGCAGGCCCTGCCTAAGATGGAGCGATGGCGTAGATCAGGATGCCAGAAAGCTTTTAGGGACATCGAATTGGTGGACCTCGGCGCAAAACGGGGATATCTGGAGTTCCTTATTAAGGCAGGCCTAGACCGGATACCGGATGTTGCGTCGTTAATGATGATGATTTCAAACTATCATTGCTTTATCATTTGCGATGGGATAATCTCGGACGATGGCTTTTGACCGAGAAAATGGCCCAACCGAAGAAGACAGGCCGACCTGCCAGTTCTGAATAGGACAAAGATTGAAGAAGAAGAAGACGGAATCTATTTCGCGGAATCTATTCAATCCTTCGATCGCGGCATTGTATTTAGAGTTTTTGGGTATAGATGGGCGGTCGGGTTATTACAATTTTTGATTAGGTATTGAGGAGTCCTAAGTCCGCATTCACTTGATGACGGATCGAACCAAATGGAGAGCAAGTTGCTCCCACTCTTTATGGTCCATGGAATCCTCTTTTTGGGTTGAACACCCAAAGTTCAAAAATTAAAACAGGAATGAAGGTGGTTACGGTCTAGTACTAGGGCAGAGGCAACTCATCAGACGCTGCAACACCTCTGCCTTGGGATCAGTGTGACCGAAGCAGCTGACAGGCGTTAGACGCTCCCTTTTGTAATTCGCAAAACACGACAAGGGTGCAAATTATATTCAACGTAAGTCCACTCATAATTAAGACCGAAGTTTGACCAAAACTAGACAATTTTTGTTTAGGGATTGAGAGGTTCTAAGTCCGCATCCACTTGATGTCGGACCGAACCAAACAGAGAACAACTTGTTTGTCTGCTTAGCAACAGAAAAATATCTTAAATAATTGACCACGGTTGAACTTCCGGAAATACTCCCGCAGGAATCTTCTATCATATGTAGTTTACTGGCACGGAATGGTAAAAGTTAATTTCACGTTTTCAGAATGCAACTTAGAGGTGCTATTCTTAAAATTACTCAATCAATCGCAACAGAGCAGGCAGCTTTAATGTGCGACCGCCCTGCATGATGTGTGAATTGTCGCCTAAAAGCCTTGGAATGGTGCTGTCCACGACATGAATTTTATGAAAGTTACCCAGAGGAAATTTAACTATCCATTAACAGTTCGATGAGTTGATGGGCCAATAACTTTATGGGGGACTTTATTTCTAGTACACAAAGCTTCCCAGCATGTACTCGTACTATCATCAGCCAACTGGAAGACATTCCAATCTCCCACGCTAGTTAGAAGAACTAAATTACAAGGATATAAGAACAAAACAACAAATCAATATACAAGTGAGTGGGTGACACTTACCTATAGAATGACCCAACTCAAACAGGGACGGTATTGGTATGATGTCAGTGACCGACTGGTTTACTGCAATTGTACCGCTTCCTTGGTAATTGTTGCTTATAGTAATAGGCCTTCATTTGCTTATCTTGTCAAGTATTAATAATAAATTTCTGATTCTTAGAAAAAAATTCCAAAAAATATTCAAGCCCTTAATCTGAATGAACGAAATGAGTCTGTGGGCAACTGAAAATAAGGTGGAGGCGTAGTGTCAACCGCAGGATAGATAGGCCTAAAAATGGCTTAGGATTGAGGCGAATGAATTTAACTTCACCAGAGTAATTTGAACGTGTTAATTTTTGCCCTGTATAGGATGGATTTCTAATACTTTCTGTGTACTATTAGATGCGTGCCTCCATTTTATATGTGATTGGGCCGTCATTATGGGATAAACCAAAAAACTGACACAAAGACCCTTGATTTAAACCGGGGCCAAACCCTGAGTAAGGCCGTTCATGGGTATTGAACCTGAAACTCTATTTTCGTAGTCACCGCACCAAATATTTTCAAATGAGTTTGCCTTCCTTACTGGAAATACCCAACGGAAAAGTTCTATTAACTCTGAACACAGTGCGCCGCAAATCAAAATATCCAGAATTTAATCGAACTTTAATAGCCTTTAGCCATAAATTATATCAACCTAAATTCAGTGAAATGAAAATTTGCTCGGTTAATCAAACACATCAAGGAAAACTTATCTTCAACATCCAAGTATTCCTTGACAATATCGAATCTTCTCAGTTTCCGGAATTGTTGGCAGAATGAAAGCCTCTCACACGTGAAAAAGATCATTAATCAAATCTTTATGAGGAAAATGTGCTCGGGGAAAACGATAATTCGCAACAACACATGAATTCACGTACAATTAAAATTGTTGTGGAAAGGAGTTGGCTGTTCCCGAAATAGAGCCTTCCCAGAGCGGGAACAAGTTGTGTGTTGGGGTGCCATGTACTGCGGCTATCTCCATCCCGTAATTTCTCGCTTAAATGCATTAACCGATTACAGCTTTGGGAGCTTCTCGTTTGTTGTACTTTCATTAAAACGGCTGCGGATATGTGCTTTTGTGACTATGTTTACCTAATAACTCTGAGGTGGTCAGGATACGTTGTTCGGAAATGAAATTTGCCATGGTACAGGGTATTGCATGCAATGCCATTGTTCTTGTGAAGCATCTATGCGTCGGCATAATTTGGTAGAGTAATTTCATCCTCCAATTAACCTCATCTTGGCTCATGTTTGCTTTTGGCACTGAACTAATTTAATAAACAAAATCACAGACAATGTCATGAAGACGAACTAAAACTCAAGACCCTTTGAAATGCCAGCTATCACTAATAGAAATGAGTCCTCGTTATGCGTCTGCCGGCATTGTAATACTTTTCAATCCTCGTTTTTCATTTGGGAACAACACTCTCAGTGCTGTCCTTGTTTCTGAACAATGACTATAATGAATCTTTGTGCTTCCAGTTTCCTTATTCAAGAGAAAAAGCATTACTTGTCCTTCCGCGGCGTTCCCATGAAATTATCCCAACATTAAGAACTGCTCCTTCTTTGCATGTTTCTTCGCTTGCTATATCCATAGCAGAACAAGTCTGTTGTGTATGACACACTTGGCCAAGATTCATGCGAGCGTTGCGTTACCACTTCGTATGCAAATCAATTCAAACTAGATTTGCATATAATCTGCGAAATAAAAGACCCTTAGAAAGCACCATCTACGGACTAGTCTAATCATTTCAAATTAGTTTGATTTGGTTGTAATGTACGGTACTCACGCATGTCTTAAAACACTGAAATCATTTAAAATGCAAAATAATTTCAATATTTCTCCAAAGGCCTATTCATACCTTGGGTAATTTCTCCTCCTGCTGTCCTACGAAATGGGCTTGATGAGGTAGTGAAACGTTGAACTGATCACATTATATCGAACGATTTGCTTCCCTAGAGGAACGGAATACATAACACCTTAACTACGCTCAAGCGTGAATCCGAGAACAGAATTTATCTTCTGGCGCTGACTGTTATCCTCAATCCAGACCGATATTAATTTCTTCGCATTCAAATCAGAAAAATCTCCGCAAATGCAAACAACCGTTATTTACTTGATTCAATTCATCTTTGATTACCAAAATATTATGTTCAGCATTCTATATTACCGGCTGATTTTTGTGCACGCCTAACACACGAACCCCAATTCACCCTTCAGCGCTCGAAGGAAGAAACTTGAAAGCCTGAAACTTGTGCACATGAAGCATATCTCCAGATTGTTTTTGTTCATATTTAAGAAGTCCTTGGAGCTTTGTTTGGCGTAGTATTACGTGCGCACGGATGTTTAGGGTTCCGGGAGTCAAGCTTATTTGCTCATCATACAATATTTCATTTTTTCTGTGTATCTATAGGCAAATAAAATTTTTCAGTCATGTGCAGGATGCTTCAGATACCTACATATTTTCCCATATTTGTCTTTATTTTACGCTAATTTCCTTTGATTTGGGCCCAACTGACTTATCCCCAACGAGGTAACTCTCCAGATGCCTAAATCATATAGATGCCAATGTACCCGATGTAAATTTACGGCAGAGTGACTTGTCAGGAAACCTAAACTAGTTGGAAATCCATTTGTTTCAATAAAGCTTATGAATTGTAAATTCTCCCTTTTCGTAGGAATTCCATTACTGGAAATACTTTAGCCGAGGAAAATATGGAAATTTGAGAGAAAATATTCCTAATTTGCCTATTGATAGACTACAAAATGAAACTCGGAAAATATGTGAGTAGAAGCGGCAAGAAAGGCAGCCAAATGTAAGCGTAGGTTTCGAGAGTACCATTTCCAATCTTAAAGCAATGCTGTTCAAGATATGCACAAAGAACCAGTTGGAGACGCTATAAACGGAGAGATGGCACAGTTGTTTCGGGTAGTCCAAGAACGAACTTTTGTTCCAAGGAATTTAAATTGAATGTTTGAACTCTTTGAGAAATGACCATATCCGGCGCTTTGTAGAAAATTGTTACGAACTGAAATATTTGCATAGTTGAAAATTAAGGCCATTTGTTACAATGCGACGCTGACAACCCATTTAGCATCTTCCAGAGCATCAAGTGTACTTTCTTGATAACATGTTAAAAAATGTCAAGTACTATTTCGGGGGATTAACTAAGCTCCAGGTCTTTCACGCAACAGAGATAAATCTAGTTTTGTGTGAAAAGAAGACCTTAGCAAAATCAATTCAATATCTGTTTGTCTCTCTCTCTGTGTCTGTCTGTCTGTTTGTCTGTCACACCCGGTTCACTCGGAAACGGCTGAACCTATTGTCATGAAATTTGAGAGGCGAGAACGTGTGTTCACGGAATATGGTCATGTGGGGTGTCCAATGAAAGGGTTCGTCAGTTAGTCAGATAGATGTATATCACCGTTAGTAGCAGCAGTATTCACCTTCCTTATTTATATATGTAAATACGTATGCTTTGGCGCATGGAGTAAACTTACAATATTCAGATGTGAGCGATCAATTTAGATAGGTATGTAGGTTTATGTGTTTGTTTGTTCGAGGTGAGCATAATATTTATATCTTTAGAAGCTACATACATATATCTGAAAGTTTGGAAATATATGAAGGGATATTTTGAATTTTTATCTATGTACTGAAAAAAACGTAAAATAAACACAAAACCGTTAGGTAGGTATGTATTCTAACTTGTGTGTAATGAAAAAAGCAAAATGTAATTGTAATCTTGCGGTGTTTCTAGCGATTCATATAATTACATACATAGATAAATAGTCAGTTGCTTTTTTGCTAGTATAATATTATTTTATTCGTATATACCGATATGGGAAGGTGGAAGTAGTACGGATAACGTTTCTATCAGAAGCTAAATCGGGTCTGCTACCATTCATTTAAAGTCGGATTAAAAGTTACGACATAAACATGCTGAGGTGAAAGAACACTGGACTGAATTTACTGAAAAGCTTCACTTTTGCTTCCCATATATAAAACGACATCGAATAACCCTATCGCAGAGTAACTGCTTATGCTCCTCCTTGGACACCACCTTGTCGTGGTGGGAGAGCCTGTACTAGTTTACTACTACAATAAGGGTGTCCAAATTATGAATATGGAAACGAAGGATATAAACTCTTCGAGTGGTAAGAAGTCACAGACTTCGAATCCACCCGCGACCATGAGCAATCATGTCGCGGCCGAGGCGCGGATTTTGGAGGCCTCACCACATTCATACTCGCCTATAGATAAATCTGTAGAAGGCATGCTTTCCGACTCAGTGGAAACTTGCATTTAGTGCCTACGGCGAAGTTAACCAGAAAGGAAAGTACGGAAACTCTCAAATTGGGAGAAACTGGAAATCCGACTACGGCCGGCCCGTCCGCGGTACTACAGCCCAAATCTAGCCGCAAACGGAAGAGGAAGACCCGGCAGAAGGGAACTTCGGCCACTAAGGAAGGGGGACTACAGGCTGAATCCTGCCTGTCAGAACATTCTCCTTCATCCTTACCGGGAAGAGCGGGAAGCTGGTGACGTGGACGCTACTGGTTTAACGCCAGTATGTGGAAGTGGATCCAAGCGGTCCGGACACCGTGAACCTGGAAAGACCCCAAGCCGACGGCAGAACAGAGCACTGCGAATGAAGATGAAGCACCTTGGGAATGAGGACATGGACGTGGCTGTACCACTAGGCGCGGTAACGTCCAGAGAAATCGGACGCAAGGAAGCGGAATCTACGGCGGAAGGTGGGGATAAACTGGAAATCCCAGTAAGATCCACACTGGACGCACCATACTCTTCTGTCAGCGGTAATGCGCGCAAGAAGCGTAAGACCAACACATCTGCTGTGGTCAACGCTTTATTGTGCTCCGCACCAGGGCTTATATCCACGCGTCTCGCGGGGATTAGGACCGGTGTGCCCGGAGGTGATCAAATCAGCGAGAGAGATCTCAATGAAGCTGGTCCCTCCCACAGGTTTTCGTGATGGGCTTCACAATTTGGAGTGTACTGACGAGGCTGCCTTAAAGTGGCTCCAGCAGGTAATCCCAACTTTGAGTTCCGGCGGTCGGCCGAAGTTCACTATTGGGAACACTGAGCTACGCAGCACAGAACATGTCGGATGTTGGTTACCGGGCCCTCGAAGGAAGGCAGAGGACATCATCCGCATGCTGGGTGAACATAACCCGGGCATGGACTTCGGACACTGGAGGGTAAAGTTCATGAATGCCAGGAAGGACAAATGTCCACACGTGGAGGGTTTCAACTTGGTATTCGAACTGGACCAAAAGAGTCTGAATGTGCTCAGGGGAAGTCATCATATCACTTTTTCCTATATAAACTGAAATTCAGTCACATCGGAAAACTGTAGGGCATCATCTCATTTTGAGAGCGAAGAACAATGATAGTCTTCGACTCACACAACATAGAGCAACTTGCAGCATCTTCGGTGCGCTCTCTCACAATGGAGCTACGCGCGGAGGATAATGCATGCGGGGGCGGAACCCCCGTGTGGGGGCTCGCACTGGGGAAGCAACTACAGAGTGAATCCTACCTGCTAGTAACTTCTCCTACACCTTCCAAGGAACAGGCGGAAGGAAGAGAAGCCACAGACGTGAACGGAACTGACTTGATGTCAGTTCGAGTGATCGAATCTATGCAACCTGGACACCGTAAACCAATTAAAGTGCTAAGTGGAAAACAGATGAATGCTCTGCGGGATGAGATGAGATCTTTCATGGATGAGAACATGGGAACTGCGGTACTTCCAAGTACGGCTTTTCTCAGAGAAATCAATCACGAGGGGATCGAGTCTCTGGTGGTACGGTGTGGGGGAACCCCGTCACACGCGGACTGCCGCATATGTTCCTAACTGTTTTCTATAACACAATAGACTAAGTTTATGTCGAAAAACATAAAGATTGGTCAAATCAACCTGCAGCATACCAAAGCTCCCTCCTACCTGTTGGCAGCGAGGATGACAAAGCTACAGGATTTCCCTTATATCTTTCTGGTGCAAAAACCGTGGGTTCGATTTAACAGAATCTGTAGCATTGGATCAGTAAAGGAGCTAGGATCTTCTACGACGAAAGATCCATAAGACTGAGAGCTTGCGTCCTGATGTCAAGACTCTGGTGGCGCATGCAGAATCAAGTGGTCTCGAGCTCTTAATAGGTTGCGATGCGAATGCTCAACATATTTGTTGGGGCAGTAGCAAATGCAATCCAAGAGGGGAGAAGCTATTTGATTTCACCATTTCAGCTGGTCTTATGACTGCAAACATAGGATGCGCCCCTATGTTCGTGGGACCGAGAAGAAGCGAAGTAATTGACTTAACAATCTGTACCTCAAAATTGATAGAGTTGATTGAGTTGAGTGCTATAAAGAGGCTTGTCCTGTTTCCCAAGGCCAAAGCGGTAAAACGGTTCCTTGGTGGAACTACAAAAACTCAGGAAATCAACCAGACGACTTCGAAACCGTGCTTGCAAAAGTAATAAGAACGAAGACTGGTTAAATTTCAGGAACTCACAGCGTGAATATAATAGGCTCGTTAGGTGTTCGAAACGAGACTCTTTTAGAGCGTACTGTGAGGAACTGGAAGGCAAAAGGGAGACTTCAAGGCTGTGCAGAGTCCTCAAAAGGGATGAGTCGGCCAAGTTGGATTCTCTCAGAAAACCCGACGGTACTTTCACGAGCTCCAGACTGGATTCAGTACAGACCCTCCTGCAAGTACTCCACCCGGGAGAACGGTAGGTAGTGGTAGGGGGAGAGTTCACGGTTCTTGCAACCCCTTCAACACGCAAATGTTGCACGGAGAACTGGAACACTGCGAAAGCGGTTGTTACCCATGAAAAGGTGAGAGCTGCCATACTGTCCTTTGAACATTTCAAAGCACCTGGCATGGATGGCATCTATCCGGCAATGCTAAAGGAGGGTATGGAGCATTTAGAGCGACCTCTAAGAAATATTTTCCGAGGATGTCTTGCTCTGGGCTACGTGCCTTCTTCTTGGCAACGGGTTAAGATAGTCTTCATACCGAAACCTGGGAAAGATGACTATTCTAATCCAAAGAACTTCAGACAGATCAGTTTGACTTCATTCTTGCTGAAAGGTTTGGAGAAACTGGTGGAGCGTCACATTCGTGGAAACGCACTTAGGTCACACCCACTTAGTGAAAACCAACATGCTTACCAAAATGCAAAACCCTGTGAGTCTGCTCTTCATTGTTTGGTCACAAAGATAGAGGATGCAACTTTGAATGGTGAATACGCGATGGACATTGAAGGGGCTTTTGACTGTGCGCCTTTTCAAAAACTTTGTGATGCCGCTAGAGTGCATGGTGTTGATGATGCTTTAATTACGTGGATCCGTGCTATGCTAATGCAGAGATTGCTATGCACTGAGATGGGTGTCGATCGCTACCTGACTGCACAAGCAACGAAGGGCTGCCTCCAAGGAGGTGTGCTTTCGCCACTTCTGTGGGGTATACTGATCGACTCACTACTATGGGAACTGCAAAAGTTGCCAATACACGCTCAAGCTTATGCTGATGACGTGGCTGTGCTTGCTGTTGATCGGGATCTTGGAACGGTGTGTAGGAATATACAACGTGACGTTGATTTGATAGACAGCTGGTGCCTCAGACATGATCTGCCAGTTAATCCAAATAAAACCACAATGGTTTTATTCACAAAAAGGAGAAAACTGGATGGACTTTGTCTCCCTGAGAATAGGGGGACTACCTTTCAACTCTCCGAAGAAGTGAAATATCTGGGAGTCACTCTAGATAAAAAACTTCTTTGGAACAAACATGTAGAGGTAAAGTTGAAACGAGCTCTCACAGCTTATGGGCTGTGCAGACGGACCTTTGCCTCGAAATGGGGACTCAGGCCTCATGTGGTAATGTGGATATACGTTGCCATCATTAGGCCGATGTTCGTATATGCATCCGTAGTGTGGTGGGTGAAGGTGAAACAAAAAGGTTTTCACCGTAAACTAGCCGCACTGCAAAGAACTGTGTGTCTGGGTATCACTGCTGCCATGAGCACAACATCCGGTGCAGCTCTGAATGCACTACTCAATTTGCAGCCCCTGCATGTATTTATTCAAAGCACTGCAATGAGAGCAGCTCATAGACTAATTCGATTAGATCTATGGAGAAACAACGGATGTGGGGGTCACAGAGCATTGGAAGAGTTACTGGGAGGGCTGAATCCCAGTAATTGTAAGACAACGCCTTTCGATTCGAAGTTTATGCGATCCTAAGGGCGGCAAACTAGGTGATTGACGAGCAGTTGAAGGGCAGGCGCATCGCAATCTCCAGTGACAGCTGCAGCGCATTGAGCAGTCCTTTGATCACCTCGAAAATCGTTCAGGAATGCAGGGACCGTTTGAACTCTATGTCTAGATTCAATACGGTGGAACTACTGGTCACTCTGGCGTAGAGGGAAATGAAATCTCGGACGCTTTAGTGAAAGAGGGGTCAATCTCCCCTATGTCAGGACCGGAGACAGCAATTGGAGTATTAGTACCATTGGGGGGGTAGTGCGATGCTTTTCAATAGCAGGATACACAGTGACGGTTGAATTGCCCAAAAATTTATTAAACACTTTCATAGTACAGTTTATATATATCAGATCCACACTACGGGATCAACATGAAGCAAGTACTCACAACAGGAGTGCAAAACCCAAAAAATAAGAAATTAATGAAATAAGAAATTATTCAAGTTTTGAAAGACAAATTAATAAAGGAAGCAAACGTGTTGAATCATAAAAAAACTTGACTTTCTGCACGCATCTTGAGAAGGTATGGATTTAGAACAGACCTGAAGCGCCTTAACCATGACAATTTACATGCCATTATACCTTCCGATGTATTAATGTAGCGGTATATATTATCCATATACCTGGCATGTTGGTTCCAAGAATAGATAAAGGGCAAAGTTTGAGGCTACTTACGTAACACCATCCACCAAGAGACAAATAAAATACAGTTGGGACTATTTCGATGCTATATCCTACCTCATCCTCTTGATGACAGCCCTCGTGATAGACCAACCGAGAAAATGCATTTAATCGGGTCACGGAAATAATCGTGCCATCTAAAAAGCCTCGTAAATTCCGGTTCAGTCTAGAAATGAGCAAGGGATCTTTACAGACGGATGGCGCTAGGACATAAACAAATTACGCCAAGCCAAATAAATACTTAGATGCACACTAAATGTTGGTGTCCCCACTAGTAAGACATAAGAACTCACTTTGGACGAGACACATCGATATCTCCGATCTACAATAAACTCGATTGTGTGGTATGAAAGGCTGCGACGCAAATGCCGTAAAGATAACTAAAAACTTTTCTGCTTATCTATCTCTATCTATCTAAATCTAATGTCGGCGTTGCAAAACCTGATGGTTTCCACGAAGCCATTAAAGAAGTCCACAAATTAGATAATCGGCATATTAATATTATTTCAGCTGATCGTGTGATACATTTCTTGACTCTAGACGAACTCAGCTCAACCCGAGACGACTCAGTATTTGTGAACACAGGATTAGTGGGGAATAGTAAAACGCAAATCGACTAACATTCTCATAATAATAATATTAATCGTTGGCGCAACAATCCATTTCGAATCAGCCCCTTGAAGTGTGTTAGAGCACTGTCGCCAGTGAGATTTGAACCGTGACCTTCCGTACGACAGCCTTGTGTTCTAACCATTGAGCTATTCGGACATATTCTCATAAGCAAGCGCTATCGTCATAGGACTACTATTTTCTCACCATCATTTACAAACAAATCGGGAAATCGGAAGCTTGACGCTTCAGGTATACAAGGTTTTTGTTTCCCTATGATAGGAGTATAACGCAGATCACCATTGGTTGATAGCATTGACCCGAAATATTTAAATCGCTCAGTTCTGGCAGGCTACTGCCATGTATCAGCGCACATTTCAAATCTAAAATTTGCTGCAACGTCGTCCCTCTGCCACTCTCTATAGTTCTGAATTTTGGCCGAATACAAAACACAATGAACGGCGTCTTGCGGTAATGGAGACGAAGATGTTGCATTGCACTGGTGGCGTGAGACGTTTTGATCACGTCCGAAATGACAATATCCGCGATTGACATGGGGTTGCGCCGATCGTGGAAAAACTGCGAGAGAGGCGTTTTCGATGGTGTGGTCACGTAATTCACGCTAACGAGAATTGACTCACCAGTGTTGGTCTCAACATCGAAGTCGATGGTAAGCAACCAGAAAGCCGGCCGAAACAACGGTGGCTTGATACGTTGGATTTAAAAGCCTCGCGATTTCATCCTTATCAGGCATTTGATAAAATAAAATAGCGAAACCGATCACGACGAGCCCACCCCGCTTGTGAACGGGACAAAGGCTTAAGAAAAAGAAGACGATGTGAGGAACGATGAATGCACGACAGCTCCGTGTCACATAGCTAAAAGTTCCATTGCCGTCCATTTTTTAAATAAATCATTTGATAGAAAGCCCTGTATTGATAATAAGGAACCTCATACGCTTCCCACTCAGAGTTTAATATTATTAGCAAATGCGAAGAATTTAACCTACATCAAATATAAACAAGTCGGAATACCGGAAGCTTGCGCTTCGGGTGTAAAGGTTTTGTGTTCATCTTATGTCAGAAACTTCAACGCACATTTTTCTTCTATCATAATCCTTCATATTTTTCTAAACTACAAGACATACGTACATATTACAGCCATAGATATTATCCCCACCTTAGACAAACAAACTGCCTATTTCCGAATACTCTACATATATATGCACGTATATAAATTCGTACCCATATTTCCGATTTACTTCGCGTATCGTGTAAACACGCGTGGATTAAACACGGCTGGTTTAATGTACAAATATATCCATTACCCCCATGCCTTATCCATTACCCCCATGCCAAATTTTGTATTTCTGGGATGGACATAAGGGGAGTTCCCAGGGAAATTTTAAAAATGTGGAAATATACTATTATTAACTTCATTTGTGTAGATATCGGATGTGTAGATATCGTTTTCGGTTGCATAGGTTCTGAGAACGAGACCTGTTACACTTTTTGTGGGTCATATTTTGAGCCCTCAATCCCCTCAATCCCTATGTTTCACCCAATATCAGTTTTGAAAAGTACTAATTGAGACCTTTCATTTGATTCCCGCATGCCACATTTTGTGAAAAAAAAAAAATTGCACCCTTCATTCACATGTTTGGGAGCCCCCATTAAACTTAACACAAAATGGCACCACTTGCTGGATGCAAAGGGAACAACAGATCACATACTCTTACCAATTTTTGTAACAGACAGGCAGACAGACGGACAGACATCGATCCGATTTTAATAAGGTTTTGTTTCACACAAAATCTACCCTTTGCATGTATGGGGAGACCCCTTTTAAACTCCACCTACATTTATGCGTGGGATTTCATAGTTCCCATCTGTCCACTAAATTTCGTTTGGATCGGTTTAGCCGTTTTGGAAAAAAGTGCATTTGACAGACAGAGAGGCAGGCAGACATTGAATCGATTTTAATAAGGTTTTGTTTTACACAAAACCTTAAAAGTGGTGCCATTTTCGTGAGAAAAGAGAAATTATGCCACTTAGGAAACTTTTGACTAATTTGAAACGTAGAATATACCTAAAAATACAATCCACAAAGCGGCCTACGCAACTCACTGGGTAAGCTAACCTGATAAGGAGTTCATCAACCGAAATACTTCGCTTTGGAATGACGGTGTCCAAACACAAATCTGTGAGAAGAAACGCCTCTACCGTAAGATCCTTGTCGATAGAACATTAGTCAATTAGCATATTTGCAAGAATGCAAGGATTTCTATGATGAAATAGAAATTCGGCGCAGCGAGAGATATATATATATATCGACATGCCAAAAGTACATACCAACGCAAACAAAATATCGAACAGTTCTGGTGCGTTTATGTCTAGACCGGTAGCTTGTTTACTGAGCGACGGACGTATAGCGGAAATATTTCGAACAGATTTCAACGGAAGAATTTACTCATCCTCCACTTCAACAAGCACTAATGTCAGCATCACCAAAATGGAAGAAGTATTCAAACGGATGAAATTGAGGAAAGCAATGGGACCTGGCGACATCACATTTGAGCTCTGGAAAGCGTGTTATTGAGGAGGGTAGACCACCAGGCAGGCAAGAAAATGGAATCGTCCCATGTACAAATTACAATTATGTTGTTATCCTATAACATGATGATTCATGCAACAGCATTCTTGACAACGACATTTGCAGCATCGTTCAAAAACAATGAACCGGGAAGCATCGCCCACTCTACCATGCATTTCTGGATCAGGAGAAGACATTTGATTCTGTGTCTATGCTTTGAACCAATACGTGGTACCAGACGAAGCGTTGGAATAAATTGCTCTACTATCAGTTAAGAGTTCGAAAAATGGCAGGTACATAAAATCGTTTCGTGTCTCTGTCTTTGTTCAACAGGGAAACGCCACCAATTCTCTTTGTTTTTGACATGGACATTCTCACATGATACTTCCAACGTCCAGTATAAACAGGATTTTTGGCGAACGAACCCCATGAAACAGGCACTATTACTGTTAGTAGCTTCGACAAGTCAAGAAGTGAACAATTTATATATCTTAAACCAATGCTATCAGCTAATGATGAACTGCGTTATGGAATTACTCATGTATCAACTTGGAGGAGATAGTGTCGTGCAACTAGCATTCTTTGCAAACGACGCCCTTCCAAAATTGACTCAACACTGCTGTGGTTCTGAATATTGGCCGGCTACAAAATGGAAATAAAGATGTTGCGTTGCGCCAGTGCAGATACACATCACCAAATCCATATCTGCAATCGATATAGGGTTATAACGATAGAAGGAAGAAGGCGTCTTCGATGTTATGATCATGTAATTCACGCTCCCGAAGAACTCTCTAAAGTCTGGCCGAGCATGGAAGTCAATGGGAAACAACTAAAAGGCCGACTGAAACCACAATGACCTCAAACTTTAAGTGGTAACTTGACAGGTTTTGGACTCAACTTATTTTATGACTGAGTAGAATGGCGCAATCGATCAAGGCGAGCCGACTTCGCAAGGAGAAGAAGATCATACAGGCGAATAGATGGTGTAGTACACCCGCACTACCATTAAACTATTTTTATATCGCATAGTGTACCGAGAGATTTGCATTAGTTTCCAGAATGTGTGCACATTTCTTGACAACGATATTGAGGGTTTGAGGTTTGAGGTTTTTACCTGCCGAGAATTCCGGGGATATAGGCCAAGCCTGAGTGTCCGGATAGCTGAGTGGTAGAGCAAGAAGCTGTCGTACGGAAGGTCACTGGTGGCAGTGGGACTTGTATCGTGATTTGACGTCGGATACCAGTCGACCCAGCTGTAAGTGAGAACCTGAGTCAAGTGACCACATTGCCTCCTATAGGGAACTGTAATCCTGTAGTGTACCGTTACGGTCTTCAATGAAGTGCTCTAATACACTTCAAGGCCCTGATCCAATTGAATTGTTGCGCCAACGATTATTATTATTATATTCTGAGCCGTCAAATGAAGTGAATTTAAGAGACTCCGGAGAATACCCCTCTCCCTATTCCGGCAGTGTAATTTTGTACTCTGGAGATGCTACCGGCAGTAAACACGAATGCAGGGCATTCTAGTAACAATTGCGACATATTTGTAGACTTCTGTAACTTTCACCCCCTCGTCATCGACCATACTGTCCGAATGCATGGTCTGCCACAAGGCATCTAATCATATTGACATCGCGATTAATAGCAGAACTAGGAGCTATCTCCTGCGTAACAAAAGAGGAGACCAAATGCGGTTTTTTAGACAAATCAAATGGAATTTGCTTGCCTGCTCAGAATATACTGACCCACTTGCAAACGTATGGATGACGATGTTTGGTTCGCCAAACATTTATAGAGGGTTGGAGTTTGTGGCAAACGTCAAATATGTGGAGCCGACATAATATTTTCTATTTTTTTGGAGATATGCATATTTCGGCAACTACTTGTCCCCTTCTTCAGTACCACTATCCGAATGAGAAAATAAATTTCAAATCGTCCTGTTAGTGTTTCTTACTTCATGCACTGGGTGGCTAATTAAATCCTCATTAATCCCTTCCTACTAATTTATCAACTTGCCGACAAAAGGAAGTTATTGTTATCCTACAGAATACGTCTCTTGATAAATTTAAATAACCAGTCTCTGTTGAGAGGTTCGTCTTCCTGGGTCCTGTAAATTTTCCTACTTTCGGCCACTTCTAATTTTCTTGTAACTTTTATGTTTTCCACCAATCTTATGTCCTCCTTGGAAATGATTTGATTCGTCAAGACGAAGTGCTCCGTTATCTTTGATCTGAAGTCTTTTGATCCCTTTTTTCCCACCAACTTGGCCTCCTTCGGGTACTTTCCGAGACGTGTTTTCCATTTCTCATCCAAAGTAACCAATTTAAGCGGTGGATGGAACATATCACCAAACTTCTCAATCGTATCATTGAAGCATCACCGCTTGTGGACGATATGATAAGCAAAACTGAAATTAGCCGCTGTAGTTGCAAGGAAATTCTTACTTGCCGTTATTAGGAAAGTTTGCAAATATCAAATCTTTTCGAGTGAGTGTAAGAAAGGAAGTATCATCAAGATTTTGAAAAGGGCTCACATCTTCATGTAACAATTAGATGACTATATGCATGCATTCAGCTGTTGCAAAGACAATAGCTGAACAGAAACAAATGATAAAGTTTGTCAGCGTACCGGCAAGATGCCCGTGGACATGCTGATGACAAGGTGCAAGTAGCAGTTGATAGGTCACATTATAAGAAAGGGAGAGGCAATTGCATTGCTTTCAGATTGCAGAACATTCCTAGCAATTGCTTTCTTTTCGAATCAATGAAAAATGTTGGACAAAAACGAAAACTTGTTTTATTGATTCAAATTTTAAGTAAAAATATGCCTAGATGGCTTACTGAGTGAAGCAGCGAACTGTTGGAACGGAAGTTCGCAATTCTATTCTTACCGATGACTGAGGGATTTCTATCGTGGGTTAGATATAGCACATCAGTCCCTGTGAATAAGTTCCCGAATGAAATCGCGATAAGGACTCCTGCCGTACCATTATGGTCCAGAAATGAAGTATTCAACCCCGTTTTAAGGCCTACGCTCAAATTGTACCGTTGCTGCTGTACAGA
Organism: Hermetia illucens; assembly: GCF_905115235.1. Classification (NCBI taxonomy): domain Eukaryota; kingdom Metazoa; phylum Arthropoda; class Insecta; order Diptera; family Stratiomyidae; genus Hermetia; species Hermetia illucens. The sequence continues at coordinate 88,005,175 of NC_051849.1, read as the reverse complement.
TGTCAGATTTTTAAATTTTATCACAGGAGTATTAGCCGCAATTTGTGTCATCCCATGTTGGTTTGTCATCCCATGTTTGTTGTTAGCTTTTTCGTAATGCAATATGCAGGGCACTTCAAATACATTCCCTGCTGACAATATCGAAAGTTTCTTCTAAATAAAGCAATTTCCCGTTTCAATGTTTATTTATGTAAGTGCAATAAAAGCACTGATATAAACATAATTGAGTTATTATGTGACGCAAAATTAATATAAGACAATAAGAGACACATATTCATGCTGATTGGAATAAGATGGGATGTGATGACGGTGCTATTTGCGCCAGCAGCAGAAGGAAAAGTTTCTGAGCCTTCTTATCGAGTCCAGAAGTGATACTAATTGATCATTCAAGCCACCTGGACGACCTCTTTCTTCTGCTGTTCGCGCCGCATTAAATATCTTTATTAATTGGCAAGCAAAGATTGATCACCCGAAAAACCCAAAGATACGGGAGAAATTCAGTTCGTTTTATGCCAAAAGTCCATTAGTTTAAACGAGACTCATTCACAGCTGGCCAACGTAACTACCATTCACTTCATAGAGATATGTATGTATCGCCATTAACCTGCACAATGTATCAATATTTCTCATTCTTGCCCTTGCCAATGCAACAAACATAACTAATTGTCCCATCCTTATTTGTTCGCCCAGTTGCTTACAAAGTGTCCATTGCCGATGGCTTTGGGAGTCGAAACTGAGCTGAAAAATTTTCAAATATTTCGCAATTCGGGACTTTTAATAAATGAAAAGAAAATTCACCATATTCAGGGAGAGGAAAATTAAAGCGTCCGGTGGGCACTTCGCTTTTTAATGAGTTGGAAACTAAATTCTTTCCAGACAGTATTGTAACAATTTTAATGAACGAGATATTTTGAGAAATTCTAGGAAACTTTTGAAATTTCCTTCAAAAAAGTATGACGGAATACATTAGGAAGTTTTCAGATAATTTACATTTATGTTGAATGGAAGTCAAGAGTTTCTGTTAGTTGTGATGCGAAGTATCAAAAATTCGAACTACAGCTGCTCCTGAAAGGTTTGGTTTATTAATATAAGGTAAGGTGGGAAGCATGTTGTTCTTAAAGGTAGCACACGAACGCCAGGATTCGCCTGCTGGTTAATAAATCGAATAAAATATTACGGTTTTTCCAATACTGAATTTGCATTGCTAATCTGCGCAACAATAATTACTGATCGGTTGAAATGTTCAATTTGAAAGGTTGAGAAATGCGCAACTGACTTATTATGCAAAGATTTACACCATCTGTTATCTTAGGAAAAGTAATATACATAATATATAAGAATTGTATAGTTCGTCAGATTTTTATGGAACTGATATGAATAGATATGTATCCTTTGAATTGAAGCAGCAATACTACATAATTACATACTTGCAACAGGTGAGAAAATATCATAAGGAAACAATGAAACTTGGTCAAACAGCAAAGCTCACTAACTGAAGAAGTTTCTAGCGAAATCATGTTGATGATCAATCGAACAAGTAATTTATGCTGCATTTGAAGGTTTGAATTTGATTCACTATTTATTATAATTCAATTATTCTCCTCGTACAGTGTAGGCTCTTCGAAAATATATATTAGGTGTACAAATAAGTTTTCGCGGTTTGTCAAAAGATTGCCCCACCAGAAGGTTATGGAGAAATTGTCAGATGTAAAACGTAATATCCCAAGTTTCGTCATCCGGCAACACCATAACCTTAAAGTACTAGTGATTCCGTATCAGCATCACGTAATTTTTTTCGTGCAAAAATGTCAAGTTTTGTGCCGAATAAGCATCATTTGCGGGAACTTTTGATTTACTTCTTTAATTTGAAAAAATCTGCAGCTGAGGCGCATCGATTGCTTCTAGAAGCATATGGTGAAGCTGCTTTAAGTGAGAGAAGTTGTCAGGAATGGTTTCAAAAGTTTAAGAACGGTGAGTTTTACGTGAAGGACAAAGAACGCAGTGGAAGGCCGAAAGTGTACGAAGACATGGAATTAGAAGTACTATTGGAGGAAGATTCGTCCCAAACGCAAAAAGAACTTGCACTTACATTACAAGTGACTCAACAAACAATTTCACATCGTTTAAAATCGTTAGGAATGATTCAAAAACAAGGAAATTGGGTTCCATATGAACTAAAGCCGAGAGACGTTGAACGCCGATTATGCATGAGTGAAATGCTGCTTGCCAGGAATAAAAAAAAGAGTTTTTTTGCATCGTATAGTCACTAGTGACGAAAAATGGATTCACTACGATAATCCAAAGAAGAGAAAGTCATGGGTTAAGCCCGGCGAACCATCAACATCGACAGCTAAGCCGAATATTCATGGAAAAAAACTTATGCTGTGTATTTGGTGGGATCAGCTTGGTGTCGTGTATTATGAATTGCTGAAACCAAGCGAAACCATTACTGGAGCTCTCTACCGAACACAATTGATGAGATTGAGTCGGGCACTTAAGGAAAAACGCGCCCATTACTACTCCAGACACGACAAAATTATTCTTTTACACGATAATGCTCGTCCACATGTTGCGGCGCCGGTAAAAACATACTTGGAAACACTCAACTGGGAAGTTTTACCCCACCCGCCGTATTCACCAGACTTAGCCCCTTCCGATTATCACCTGTTCCGGTCGATGGCACATGGTCTGTCTGAGCAGCGCTTCACATCATATGAAGACACCAAAAATTGGGTAGATTTGTGGATAGCGTCAAAAGATGAAGAGTTTTTTCGACGGGGTATCCGAATGTTGCCAGAAAGATGGGGAAAAGTAGTGGCAAATGATGGAAAATACTTTAAATAAAACGTAATGTACTGTTCCTTCACAATAAATTCCTAATTTTTTATAAAAAACCGCGGAAACTTATTTGTACACCTAATATATATATATTTTCTATATATAGATATATGGGTACGATATTCCCTCCAAAATCACGATGGTAGCTTTAGCCTGCTTCTAACAAAATCTGTACGACACGTAGGCATGACAATTATTGTTCTCATCCGAAAACTAACCACCCCCAGTGAAGCTCTTTCAAATTTGGCATACTATAACTTTGCTAGGAATAATAGTACTAGGATTATAGCAGAACTTTGTAGTATCATTTCTTATATAATGAATTTGTTTTAGAATAAGTAAAAAAGCAAAAGGTAGTGCAAACACGACTCTCGTCTGACCCCCATCAAAATACTGAACATTCGCGAAGGTTAGAGCACCTTCGCGATCTCACAACGTTTACTTTCCCCACAGAGCTCATTTGCAATTAACCGAGTTGCTTGAGCATTTGATAATCTTATGCGGTAAATGTAATTAATAATTATATTATTTAGTAAATGGGAACTAACGCCGTTTTCAATAGTGCACAGGCGGGAAGAGTGCCATCACTTTATCATATATATAGGCCGTCAATTGTATTCTAGACCATTAACTTTAATGCAGTGCTAATATTTTCTAATGTCTTAGAATTCAGTAAATCTGTACAAAGAAGCCGCTATAACTTTCCTAATATGAATATTTTAATATGAACTCATTTTACAATTGAGGAAAAAGCAAAAAAAAGTACAAATGAAAATCCCCTATGCTCGCCTCTCAAAGTACTAACACCACGCGAGAAGCGTTTGATCCCAACGACATATGTACCCATTGAACTGGTTTCCAAATACGAGTATGTATATTACGCATTTTGTACTTCTAAATAAATTTATAGAATATAGTAAAATGCCATTAATAGCTTTTAGTTTTATTAGAGCAGATATCAGAATGAGATGTATTTTGGCACCCAGATTTCCAATGGATGCATCACTGTGAATTTCTTTAGATATTTTGGCTGGATGGGTTCTGAGAATGACAACTGATTCACTTTCTGGAACAGACATCTTGGCCTCTCACTCCCCTGTGCTTCACTAATATCGGGTTAAAAGCCCGGAATTTCGAAAGGCGTTGACTGTAATGAAAAATGAAGTTTATTCAAATAACCAGTCGCCCAGTGGTTTTGTGCGGGCGAAAATCAACGTTGGATACGTGTGCAGCTTCTACTCCTCACCTAATCTCGCATTGTTTGAACTCGAAAGCAAGTTGAGCAACCTTGTCCACGACGCAAGCAAGTCCTGGCACGTTACCGAGGACTACAAACACAGCGATCACAAGGCAATTATCTTCAAGCTACAGAGAAAATCACATCACTCAAAGCCAAGAAGGGCATAAGGCTGGTTCATAAAAGCATTTGAGAGCAAACGTTCATACTCGTAGAAGTGTGGCCAGGTCAACCTGCAAAGGCAGGCGGTCCCATAGAAAGAGCTCTTCAAGTGACGCAATACATCATTAAAGCGTGTGACGGAGATACAGCGCCTATAACATAGGCCGACAGAATCCATCTATCGAGAAGCGTTTTCCCAGCAAGATGGGCACCTCTCAGAGATCTCTGAATGTGGTGGAAATCCCCACAGTAACAGCAGATGAGCTGTTGAAGAATTACAGCAGAATAGGCAACAACAAAATTCTAGATGATGGATAGAATACATTATAACTCGTCGTGAAATCTAGACCGGAAATGTCCGAGGAGAAATTGCCTGCAGCTTGGAAACTTCAGAAGTGGTTATTGCCCTCCTATAGACCCACATGTCTTCTGGACACAATGGGGAAAATATTAGAAAGGGTAATATGTAATAGATTGCTCCCGATTGTTGGGTGCCAACGAGATGGACAGTATGGGTTTCGTAAAGCAAGATCAATCGTTAATAATAATCGTTGGTGCAACAATCCTAATCCAATATGGATATGGGCCTTGAAGTGTGTTAGAGCACTTCATTCAAGACCGTACACTACAAGACGGTACACTACATCACACTGTTGGAGGCAATGTGATCAGCATTGTGTTCGCCCGAGATTATTACCCTGATTTGACTTAGGTACTCATTCTGAGCTGAGTGGACTGGTATCCGACATCCAATCATAATAACAAATCCGTCTGCTACCAATGAGGTTTGAACCGTGATCTTCTGCTACGACAGCCCAGTGCTCTAACCACTTGAGCCATTCGGACTCTGAGATCAACCAATGTTTCCATCAAATTGGTGACCGCCTTGGAATGGAATAGGGTTCCAGAATATATTAGGTAGTCGTTGCCCTGTATGTGGGGAATGCATTCAATGCGCTGCTATTGTCGAGAAACTACTTACAAGACCGGACGCTCTGGTATGACACCGATGATGTATCCAGGCGTATTTGTCTCTGTGGGTGTCTTATAGTACTTCGTGCCGAGCCCATTCCTGTGGATCATCATGCACAATAATGTATTTTACCTTCCCGTTCTAGAAGAGGCCACGCTGGTGGGTAACTCCGAGCATTGGTTATGATCGCAAAGCAAGAAGATGAAAGATATGCCTTTGAAGATATTTTTCTTTTTATTGGCTAAAAGTATTTGGTAATATATACAAATACGTATTTCGGGGACCAACTGTCCCCTTTTTCAGTGTTTTATCTTCTGAAAATTTTCTTTACAATTCGCGCTTTGATAGCTATTCCTGTAATGTTGTGATCATCCTGTGATGAGGTCCGCTCAATGAGGAGTGAAGAAATAAAGAAATGAACTGCATCCTGGAAACAGCCAAGAAGCCAGTTAACCTGCTCGGGTTGGACGCAGAACATCAAAAGCTACACAAACGTGGATTCCGGGTCATCTTCACCAGCAGACGATACCTATTTACGACTCTGTTACAATCAGTCAGAGTAAATAAAACGGTTAGCCCACACCAGGGTGTTAGAACACATAAAGGAGGCCGAATTCTCTGAAAATAACAAATACAAATTTCATTATGTTTTATGCAGTTCCGGTTTGGGGAGCAGCATGTTTTATGTAATGCACATAAACAGTGGACACCTCACCTGCTTATATATTCTTCCAATGCCCGAGGCACATGAAGAGAGGGAAACTCTAGGTGAAATGCGATCACCGGAAAATTTTGTCTGGAGAATGCTAGCATGTCAGGAGGACTGGATTGCCATGTATTGAACAAAAGAGTCCTAGCTGAACTGAGCTAACTTCGCCCCGTGATGTACTATAGTCATCGTGCAGCCATCGATCTGGACGGTAGTGGTCCTAGTAACGCTTGATGTTAGAAATGCCTTCAATTGCATAATATGAGCCAATATGCTAGACATGTTAGAATTTTTTATCCATATGACGATTTACCTCTCCCGGATATCGAGGTATTGTTCGCTTGTTGTTCCATGCTATGAATATTTTTAATTAGATTCTTCCCAACGACACGGTTAAATACGACCTGAAAAGAACCGTGAGAAACAAAACAAAGCAAAGCATTCCTGCATATGGAGAAGGTGTTTGTCCATTTACCACACAACTTATGTATCTATATATGATAGTATGCGGCAACACCCTAGTGTCAGAAGAAATCGTACTCTGGGTTAGATTACCCTATCACGATCTAACGAGCAAAGTTCGAAATTTAGCAGGTATATCAACACCCTTCGTATCTCTTTCTGTGTTCATCAAGGAAGAACCCATTCGCCACCCCTCTTTGTCCTTTGTTATCGACACTGTCAAACGGAACATCCAGTGTCCAGCTAATCCCGAGCAACGTGTCAAAAAGTGGAATATCATAATTGCCTCATGCATCACGAGCTGAGAATCTGAATAGAGCAGAATTTTTGATAACCGATCCGACCTATGTTTCAGCGAATGATGAATTACTTCACGTATTAGCGCAAGTTGGATGAAGTCGTTTTCCACACCTCCCTTGAAGCTAAAAAGGAAGATCCATTTGCTTCAGTTAAGTGGCTGAATGTCGGTGAAATAGACAATGCCTTATTCTAATGCGTCAAAATATGTGTGGAGTAGTTATCTTAACATTAAAGCACTCAATACTATAATGTTGATACTGGAAATGGTGGTGGTCGAAATTTTAACTTTAAATGATTTGATTAACAGATGCATATATTGTACTTAGCTATACGTATAGACGAATGTCAGAATGGAAAATTTTATCACAGATAATGCCGGCAATCTTTGCTGCTGATTCCGAAATTAAAGTAGTTTTCAGTTTCAAGATAATAACGAAAATCTTCGGAAGGTTCGGAGGAGTATAAAAGGATTTGAATTCTAATCTAAGTCTAATTTATACAAAGCCTCATATGCTGTGCGTATATTACGACTAAGCTGAGCGCTGAAATCGATTATATTTGATAATTAAGTTCACACATGAAAAGTTTGAAAAGCTGTCAAAACGCTTTTTGTAATTGTGCTACTTCATCCAAGGACACGAATTCACGGCGATAGCACGTATTATTAGAATACAAAAACAAGTACGGGAGTTCTGAATGTTCCTAGCAATATCCATGAATTTTCCATTTATTTTACTTTTTAGGAAACAATGAAAAATACACCGGAGAACATTCAAAACATTTTGGGTTTGAGAGTGATGGGGGGAACAATGGTTCTAAATACTCAAGCCACAATAGGCCCATTGTACTATCCCCCAGTATGTCTATTCAACCAGTTTCCTTCCTGCACTGCTCGAAGGCTTTTGCGAATCTAATGACGTCTCCTAGAGGCAGGGAACGGGTCGGGTTACTTTCACATTTTCTGAATACATGGAGGCTGAATAAAGTTACCAAAAAAATAAATGGGAATCACGAATTCCAATGAAATTACTACAAACTTGGGAAGAGCTGGATATCTGCTTCTGATGTACATACATATGTAGTAAATCATTTCGAAGCAAACCACCCTCTCGAGAAAAGCATGTTGCTAAGTGTCCCTATTGTTATCGAAATACTATATTAACTTTCTTGTCTATTTATAAAGAATTTCAAGAAGACGATGACATAAATTCTCACCCAGCCATTCCACCAGCAACTAAGAGCTTGATATTAGCATCAATTTCGTGACTGATTTCTATCTAAAATATTGATTTTTGTCAGCAGTGACTTTAAGATTTCAAGAGATTATAAAGCTTCAAGGAACATTCTTTTAGTTTCCAGTTATAACCCGAGGAAAGCCCTGAATCTTACGCTCCAAAGTTTCAATTTTCAGATGTCACATGACATACACAATGTCACATGTACATACACGGTGTAAGGCAATGGAAGCTTAAGGGAAGAAAAATAACCCGAAGGTTACTACCTTTTTATAACAAAAAATATGTCTGTTCTTCTCAACGAGACGACGGGCACGTCTTGTCGATAGAGACGAGTATATAGTTATGAATAGCACCTCACATTGGACCGTGAACCTCCCAGTTTGCAAAATGAAAATCGCGTTTTTTTGTAATTATTCTGTTTTTTGTATGTATTCTGTTTATTTCCTGTTGAGTGACCATGGAAACCGTGTCACTTCTTGCATCTACTTTTGCTGAAAAGCTATAAACGTGGTAGAACTCATATATAAATATAACTGAGGCGGTTACAATGAGTAATTGCAATTAATATCCTCCCAGAGGTTACCTAGATCAAATTCTCAAGTTTCCATGTCAAGATTGATTGGAAGTAATCGAATCAGTTGCAAAAGAAATCGGATGTTGGAAATGTGGAATGCTGAAGGTACGATGTTCGCCACAAGTAAAAAACCCTTTCAAATACTCATGCTCAAATCTGTACATTTGAGGATTGGTTTCAAATCGATATCTGGAAATGGTTTGCATACATTTTTCCCAAAGTTTGAAACAAGAGTGATTTGATGAGAATTTTCGGATATTCGGATGAAAAGTACTATTTTATATAGTTCTTTCTTGTGAAATCCTGGCGAATACGAGATCCTTCGTCGAACGAGCTAGTGGAATATATGGTTGGTTGAATCCTGAGAGGTAACAGTCGGCAGAATGCTCGCACAACTCCATATCCTTTCTATCTCATCTGTATTTGTGCACAAATTATTCGGTCAAAAATTTGGGAGGCTACTTTTGACATAAAAGCCCGATAGTATAGTGAGCAAAATTGAACACCATGATAAAAATTATATAAGTTTTTAGAAAGGGATGAAAGGAGTTAAATGTATTTTGTTTTAGTTTCTTACAAGATCGTAACGTACAGTCTATTGGATACAATGCAATGAAAGGATAAAATGAAACCCTGAGTGAGGGTGAATTACAAAAGAAACTCTACTTTCGTATGCAAATTGAAATGAATTCCAGACAGAGCTAAAGAATCGTAATAACGACATACGGAGACTTTTAGCACCGTGTCTGGTTTTCACTGTTTGTCGCGTGGATTCGACGAAACGCTGGACATATATTATTTTTTTCCATTATTCGAGAAAACGTTCAATCAATTATGCTTTGTTCGAAATGATAACTCAGCGAAGCGTATCGCCGATATACTCGTAATTCCGAAGGTTCTGAATAAAATTGCGGTCAATTGAAAACTACCCCATGCGTGTTTTTCACCCTTTATATTTCGGATCATTGTCTTGAATGTTTGACAAATATCCAACTTCGCTACACTGACACCCAGATTTTTTTAAAATATCGATGTACATATGCGCATCCATATTCTCCTTCACGAATACCACATTTTACATGCCGTCCGTTCAGTAACAGCCTCACCCTATCTGACAATTGGAATTCACATATAGCACGTTTTAAAGCTTTGTTAATGAAGTCCATCAAGTAAAGCGATTTGAGTTACTACTATCTTTTTGAATATCAAATGTTTCTGGGGGAAGTTCCGTTTTCTTCCAGGACCATCGATTGACAACCACGAGCTGCGTTTGCTAGTCGAATCCGACACACGTCAGTCTGTGAGGGACATTGCAGACAAACTGGGCATACACTATTCGACAGTTTCCTGGCACTTGCAACAACTTGGAAAGGTGAAAAAGCGCGACAAATGGGTTCCGCATGTCCTTACGGATCAAAACATGGCACTTCGAATGGAAATTTACAGTTCTCTACTCACCCGCAACAGAAGTGATCCCTTTTTGCACAGAACAGTGGCATGTGATAAAAGGTGGACATTATACGAAAATCCGAAATGGCTAGATGCTGATGAGCCGAAACCGAGCCTCCATCCGAAGAAGGCATTGGTGACTGTTTGGTGGTCTACACCTGGAATTATCCACTATTCTTTTTTGGCACCTGGAGAAACTATAAATGCACAGAAATACTGTACCCAACTCGAGGAAATGCACCAAAAATTGAGTATTCAACGGCCGAGATTGGTCAACAGAGATGGTGTGATACTCCTTCAGGACAATACACGACCTCATGTTTCCTGAACAACAGTTGAAAAGTTGAACGAATTGCAGTATGAGACTCTGCCTCATCCACCATATTCACCGGGGCTTTCGCCAACCGACTACCACTTCTTTAAGCGTTTGGATAATTTTTTGGCGGAAAAATAATTTAGGAATGAAGAGGCTGTCAAAATTGCCTTCGACGAATTTATCAACAACCGACAGTTGGACTTCTACGAAATGCTCTTGAATCTCGCTGGGAGAAGTATTTTGAATCGACTTGCACCTATTTTGATTGATCAAATTTTAGTACAAAAACAGCTATTTCATTTGCAACAACCTAATAATAATAAACACAGCCAATTAGGTGAAGATATCAATTTTCCCATATACTTTCCTAATATACACTTTAGTCTAGCAAAGTAGGAACATTTTCGTAATTTATTTCCGAGAATCCTAGGGAATTTGATACGAAAATAGTAACATAATAATCTCATTCCCATCGCCATGTGTATACCTTCTCCAAGTGACAACAAGACAATAAATAGCGTCGCACCCAAAATTGTCGAAAACGAGTAACTATTGGCGTTGCGGATTTTGGGCGCACAAAATTAATATGGATTTTCGTACAGACTCTCCAAAGCTACGTCTAATTTTTCGAAGTACGGAAAATGAAAGCTTTATCATCATTTCCAATCATCTCTTTTCGTACAGCATTTAGGAATACCCATATTCAGTCAATCTATTAAACCACAATTATATTGCTTGACGTAACTAGCTTTAATAATAGTTATCAATCATTTCCACCATCGATAAATTGGCCACTGAGGCAAAAAATACAGGCACAGGAATAAACCTCATGAACAAAAATTTTAATAGCATTACATACCTTATCTGGTGAAGCATTACAAATATAGTCACTAAGCAAACAGCGATAAAATGACAAACCCTCCGTATTTTGTTTGCTTTTATTACCTTCATACATAGTTGCCTCCTGTTTAAAATCTTTATCGATTTAGATACCAGGTAGGGTATGCAAAGTGTAACGCGATATGGAAGATGAGAGGAGCGTGTGTCACATGAAATAGAAAATTGTTCATTGCCTACATGGTGAAGTTATCTCCTGCGGGGGCGAACTGCTACTTGGAACAGTTGTGAAAATGAGAGAATATTACATGCACAGTTTCAAGGGATTTTGTCTTCATGGCGAATAGTTATTTCTTTTGATGAGAGCTCTGCAAATTGTTGTACGTTATGTGTTTCAAAAAGATTAGAGGATTATTAGGATAAGTTGATGTTTGCTAGATTTTGACACATTTGATGAACCTATAAGTTGAGAAATTCTTATGTAAGGTCAAAATTCGAAGGAACTTAAAGTATTCTGCGGAACGAGTTATAATATTGCTTGCTTTGAAGTTGAAATATTATAAATAATAAAATTAAATTGCCATCCAATTCTTCCATATGCTACATATATAAAATTGTTGAATTCTAGTTGCCGTTTTGATGTTGGGGGTCATTATAAGTAAATACCATCAGGAGTAATTAATCTTACTTCTGCAAGTAGGGATATCACTCGGCTCGGTCTCAATACTGTTCCAGATTTCTGCGCCTATCCGTCACTGTTGCTGTAAAGCAAACGAAAAAGTCGGGATGAAAGCTCTTCACCGCAAGCAGAAAACACATGTGATGATTGACACATGTAAACCTGATGCCATTCCAATTCATGGTGTGTCTATATCTGCAGAACACTGTTCATCAACATTTTTCGCGGCTCTTTGAAGCACTATGAACTTCTAAAGTAAGTTTTAGGAACAACTTGACTTAATGACTCAGTCAGAGATAGAATGGATCAGAGCCAAAGCTCGTTAGATGCATCTTAGCCCAAAATCATGGTGACCAATGTGGGGCCCTACGTTCATAAGGTTCCAAGTAAGTGAACCACTGGAGGATAGCGTTTTCGCTCGGATAAAGAGGCAACATACATACAAAAGGGAGATGAAATTTTTTTCTCACCGAATGTAGTCATTTTGGGTATCTAATGAAAGGTCTTGATTAGTGATTTCCGATGGCGGGTCTTGGTTTTTTACATTTGTTGGAAAGGCGGGGAGTGCGAGGGGTCGAAAATGATGATTTCTTCAACGGACCCATTACCCAATATGAAAAAAAAATATGAAGCTGCCTCTATACGGTGTCCAGGCCTCAAAACACTCTCCACATCGATAGATGGTCAAATTAAATTTTTAAGGAAATTGAGTAGATATCCCCTTCAGGTTCATCCTTCAGTTATAATGATTTATAGTAATATAGATTATAGTATTAAGCGTTATATGCGGAAAGTTATTGTCGTCCAAACTTCTGAAGAGCAACATTCCTTACTTTTGTGTGGAACTTCATTTTTTAATTCAATCATTTGAAAAGCATAATATTTTTTCTAACTATGACTGAAGCAGTTGGCTTAAAAGTGTACCATTTCGTCCTATTTCATTCCCACTTTTTCCTCAAATTCTAAATGAGGAGGATTAAATTCTGGCGTTTCCCTTTTGTTTTTATGGGTTAACTTGTACTCCATGACGATTTCTGTTTTTCCGTTTGACAACGCACTGTGTGCAGAAATGTTTTTGTGCACGAAGTCTGAGTAGTTTTGAGGTTGAGATGGGATTTTGGCAATCCGTGAGTTTAGCTAAGGTTGCATATGGGAGTCTATAAGTTTACAAAGAGAGGAATTCTCAAGCTTTATCTGTGAGTTGGTTGATTTTTTTTCCTGCTTCCCTCGTTCTTTTGTGTATTTACATACATAACATTATTTCAATTTTTTTACAGATTTATTTGCTTACATCCAGTTTTTCGCGGGATTTGATGTCTTTAGATAGGTTGTACCTATGAAAGATGGCGGAGAAAGGAATTGACAGGGATGCAGATCGCGATGAAAAGGGGCCAGTGAGCAGGATGCCGACCCATCCCAAGGGGACGCACCAAAGACAAAATTAGATCACTATGACTTCCGAAGACTCCAGCTACTCTCAGACCGGGGACACACAATGAGGATTCTCTAATACACCTTCACTGAAAAAACGATATTGCGACATACCACCTAAATCAATTAAATCAAAATTCGGACAGACTCTGCGAGGCGCTCTGTAGGATTACTTTTGCAGCAGCTTGCCAGATGTTGATCTCTGGGTTCGGATCCGAAATCAAACACAACTGAAAAATGAATCCTTCGTCGACTTCTACCGGAATGAACACCTTCTGCCGGGGCAGAGTTAGTGGGAACCTTATGCCACACTCTACGACCGGAGATAATGCGAGCAATCTTTATAATCAATATTTCAACCTTGTGGTAGTTACCTGAATGTGTCAATAAATTTGACAGTCAACAAAACCGTTGTTCCTAAACTTGCGGACACAGGATCCGAAATATCATCGAACGAAACTGGACACCGATGGTATATTTGTAGCACCCCTAATGCCCCGAAGTCACAATGTTCAAATTGCGACTTACCAGAAAACTAGGGCACGGTTATCTGAGGAGGTGCTTCGAAGAGCGTAGTTAGCACGGATGACATAAATCATTGCAGAGAGATGTCTTAAACTAAGACGCTATGCGAAAATAAGATGTCAGTGAAAGTAATGAAAATGCTACAATGACAAATTCTCACAACAGCAGTAGCACATGAGTCAAGAATGGCAAAAGTTTGATACTGAATGAATGGATTGAATGGTTTCGGGGATTACTAAATCCGGTGAGGCCGCAGGTCCCGTTGAGTCCTTAGATTCATACTTTTTCCAATATTTTGGGCATTTCACGTGTCCAACTAAGTCTACTCCTAAAAAAGAGAAATTCCACCATAAACCGTGACACGTGTGCATCATTCAGAAATTGTGAAATGAAGACAATGAGGATCTCGAAATTGTCACAATAGGCGAAACCCAGGGATAATGTGTATGGCGGCAGAATAGAATTTACATACATTTTTTTCGATTTCAATGTCGTATTATATGAAGTGTTCATCGAGAAAATACAATGGGTGAGGTGACTTGTGAACGTCAAATAAGGAAATAGGGCTTTGTATTATCCCCAGTAAAACAAAAAAAAAATGTTGAGATCAGTAAAAGAGATGAATTAAGTATAGTTAGAGTTATTCCGCTTTGCTTCGTGATAGGCCAGTTCTACTAGAAACCCGATGGACTTAATTCTGCAAATCAACTATATCCTTACAAGACGCCAACATTTTATAACCATCATTGACTGAAAAGCTGTTCACTATGATTGCCGTCTTGCGAATCAGACCACCGATAAAACAGCGTGAAGGACCCATTGGCGCGATTTAGTGAGCAAGTGATAAATGATTTCACTTACGCGATTACCAGCCATTACGAATGTCCAAGAAACTGGGGACCAAGTTAAAACACGATCCACAAAGCGGCCTATTTAGCGGTCGGGTTCCCAAAGCTTGGTAAGCCGTTCATCAGCCGAGATACTTGGCTTTCGAATGAAAATATTCAAATAAAAGTCAGTGAAAAAAATGGCGATGAAGAGAGGGATCTTTATTGACTTGTCAAAAGTCGGCAGCAGCGCACACAGTACATCGAATACTTTTGTTCCGTTAGCAGTATTGCCAATATTTCAAGCAATTCCGCCTGTCAGCTCCACTGAAGTCGAGGGAGCAATATAATGAATGAAATCGGCCAAAGCAACAGGACCTGATGATATCGCATCTGAGCTGTGGAAAGCGGCGAGCCTGGGCCCAACAATGTGGCTCAGTGAATTCTTCAATCGGGGTATTCTGGAAGGTAGAACACCATCTGGCTGGTTTCTAGCGGCGTTCATCAAGGAAGCGCAATCTTACCACTCCTCATTATTCTTATTATGAACATAATCACACGGGACATCCAACGTACAGCGGCCTATACATTGCTTTATGTAGATGAAGTTTCCTTGATCTCGAACAACTTATCCAAAAATGAAATGATCGCCTTTTGCAGCACGGCCTCAGATTGAATCTGAATAAAACTGAATTTCTGAAGAGTGTGATAACCTGTCATGAAATAGGCGCTATCACTTTCAGTGGCAGTGACCTGCCCAGAACTGAGCGATTTAAATATCTTAGGTAAAAACTATCAGTCAATGGAAAACTGCATTATGAAATTGCTTCACGCATTAACGCAACCTGGATGAAGTGGCGTTCTAAACTTGGTGTTCAAATCTAAAATTTACCGGAATATCGTCGCCCTGCCGCCCTCCATGGTTCTGAGTGTTGGCTGACTATAAAAGACAATGAACGGCATCTTGCGGTAATGAATACGAAGACGTTGCGTTGGACTGGTGGCGCTACGCGCCTTAATCACATCCGAGATGACGATATCCGCAATAGATATGGGATTGCACTGACGGTATAGGAAGTAATTCGCGCTAACGGCGATTCATTTGCCAAGATTGGTCTGAACATGGAAGTCGATTCTGGGCGACCAAAGGCCGGCCGAAATAACTTTGGCTTGATAGGGTGAACTGCATCCAGATCAGGTCTGTCATAGAACAAAATGGCGCAACCGATCAGGACCAGGGGGGACAATGGTCTTTAGCTAGAAGAAGAAGTTATTCATCTTTTGTGAAAAATAATCCGGCAATTGTGGAAAAACCCTTCTTAAAAATCACATTATATAATGCCCTGCACAGTTCTTTGTTTGTTCATGATTCTTTGGTGAAAAAATGCAGTTCCCCATGTTGTCCACCTGTGATGTCCTCCCATCCCCGAAATTGAATAGAACTATAAAATAGAGATGGCTAGATGATGAAAGTGATATCATCGTAAAGCGTAATATCACCGAATGCGATCCAAACATCACAACGTCACTTAAAATTACAACATTACTTAACCACACAGTGGATAAGTCATATTACTTTTATGATAACTCATATTACTCTTCCTAAGTGACGGTGGCGGGCTCAATGCCGAACTAATTTCCACTACCGCTTCTTGCCCTCTTGGCTGACTTTGGCCTGGCAAATTATTTCAGGTTTATGACTGATAACTTTCCAATATTGCGGATTCGTTGCTTACGTACAATGCCGAGCAATGGAAAATGAATACATTTCTTAGTGATAAGTGATATTCGGTCAAAGAATCTTGATTCCCTGTTCCTTGTAAATGAAAATATCTTATTATAGTGTATGTGATCTTTTGACTTTTTTCTTTATCCTCATGAAAGGCTTCTCACACCTATTCGGCACTGCCGCACATTTCCGTGTCGCGTCCTATTGGTTATATAACATTATATGTACCATCAGGGTAATGAAAGGTAATGTTTGTGGTATTATTTTGTAATACATATTAAGGTACACATTACGTTGAGATAAAAACAGAATCGTTGAAGGAGCTGATTACCGTACGAGAAAAGTGATTCCATTTGGAAAAAAGATAATGTAAGTGTATTAGCCCTGCAGAAAATTTGATGTATCTTGATAAAATTAAGAATTCATTGGGAAAAACGAAAATTACTTTTATTTTTTAGGATATACCGTCCAGTTATTGTAGTTACATTACAACTTTGTACACATGTGTAATTTATTAGTAGTACGAACATAGGTGTGTCCCCAGACTTACATTGTATCTGCTTTATCTCAATGAAACCAGAAGAAAAATCAGGCTCGTTCAGCATTCTGGGAGGTTCTCCAAGTTTTTTGGTTTGAAACTTACCTAATTTGCAATAAACGGAAACCAGGAAAATATCAAATGAGGATGTAACTCAAACGGTAAATCGAAAAATAGCCAAAAAAGTGTGGGCAGAGTGGTAACACTCGAACCCATCGTACTTTTAAGCCCGCAATTATACCACAAAATCCAATTGTGCGTTAATATAGTACAGATTTTAGAACCATTACCATTCAGGACCGAGTGGCTACAAAACCTACCTACAACATAGTCAATAATCATAAAATGTGCGGACTGCATGTCCCTTACATATTCAATTATCACGCTATAAAATATGCAATAAAAACATCTTAACGATGCTGTTGTTATCGTCCATTAAAATAGGAAGGAGAATGCATGGGGCTCCTTGAGCCATACCAAATGTGACATGTATTATGGATTCCGTCGCACTCGAAAAGCTCCAAACTAAATTGCACTCCAATAAAATGCTTTCATCTTTCCCTTCTAATTTGTCGCAGTAAGTGTTCGTCAGTAGAATCATAAAAATTTATTACTTTCGCAGCGTAAGACTTTTCATTTATGCGTATCGATTGCAATAAAGCAATATCGCAATTGAATTCCTTTCTCTCTGGCGTTCAGATGCTGCTGCTCCTTTTCTAATGTACCGTATATATTTATTATAAGAGCAATAAATTGAGGATCATCCTCCAGCGAAACTCTGTACCGGAATTTCGCAAGGGAAGAAAATGGTTTCGTTTGATCAGTCGCTTTTTTCTTAAAACTATTTTATATAAAGTAAATAATAAATATGGCGAAAGTGAAGTGAAATATTTTGAGGTAAATATAGAGGCGAGTTGTATTCGCCCGTCACACTATGCACACATGGCAATAAAGTGATTCATGAAAGGCAATGCGTTGATGTGTAACTATTAATAATATTTAGATGTTTTCCTGAATGAAACTATGAACAAACGTTCTACAAGACTATTTCCGTCACATGTGCTCGTATGCTATCCATCCAATTAAGTCAGGTGTTTATCTTTAATTGCAAATCGATTGGAGTTCGATTAAATATAAGCAGAGACTGTATTTTTAGCCTCCTTGTTGTTGGTGAAAATTATACTTTTATTAGGGGGCACTTAAATATAATTTTGAATTGAAACTAGATTTAACAGATTTTATCCCAAACCCATTTAATTTTTCCGTAAAAAATTGTACCACATCACTGTTGGTGCTTGGCTAACTTGAAAATTTCTTGAGAAGGTACGAACTTTTAAGCTCCATGTATGAAGGAGGCACTTTGAACACTGAATTTTTCTAAGTGTGACCGATTTTCTTAGCG
Source organism: Hermetia illucens (assembly GCF_905115235.1). NCBI lineage: Eukaryota > Metazoa > Arthropoda > Insecta > Diptera > Stratiomyidae > Hermetia > Hermetia illucens. Next base: position 87,986,949 of record NC_051849.1, on the reverse strand, counting down.
AACTTCGTCTGGTGGATTAGTTTCATTATTGGTTTAAATCAAGGGCGCGAAGAACATCATCAAGATTCTTTTGATTGGAAGCGTATGATGGCTGCGACTGATCTACTTGAGGATCTACAATACTAAAAGTGATATCTACATATAAGATATAACTAATTTCGCCCCAATGCCGGAACTATCTCTAGAGGTCATTCAAAATTGAATCGTTACTATCATTATTAGGCTTGCTTTTGGAAAGGATTCCAAACATCTTGACATTGCGTCGAGTTCAACCCATTCTAATTTTCCCGATCAACCGGTATTTTCACTCACTGAGAAAGCTTTCGGATTGTCAGACAGTGTGAACTTTGCGACAGCATTACGGTAACGTAATCTTGTAATGGTGTATACTACGGTGCACTTGCTTTCCACAATGACAGAGTTCGAAAGCACCACGATATCTCTGCTCGCAGCTATTAACAGAGCTCTTGTCGATACGCTTTCACCTTTCTATAGTCAGCCAAGTCCTTTTGGGGTGCACCAGAAATAAAGAACTTTTTGATGACGGATCAGTGCTTATCTATATTCTTGGGTTATAAGAAAGTCTTGCCCACTGCGGGATGACACCCAGATCATGGAGCTATTGTGTGGCGGATGCCTCCCTCTTCAAGTCGCCGCATGGTTCCATTCGAGGCTACCCCGCTTTCATTATGGACATTTCAAGACCGTCCAAGCAACGCTATGTTCTTTACTGGTCAATTGAATCGCAACTGGCATGCCCTATGTAGAAAACAGTGTTTCACTGATGCCGACGCGGTGAAACATATCTACAAATCTTTTACTATTGTTGTTGCGGCCAAATAGACCATCTCAGCTATGATACGAGCGAGGAATATATTGTCAGTGCCCACCTTAGTATTGAAATCGTCTGTCACATTCATAATGTCATCCTTAGGATATTTCTCGTGAATTGCCTATATCTGCTCACAGAAAGCATCATTGTGCTCTGTATTGGAAAATTCCATTGAAAGTGGGATGTTCGTTGACCGAAATTTAATAGTCATGATCTTGTCAGAAACTGGTTCCCAGGCCTCGATACGGGATAATAGGATCTAGTACTATCAGACTTTCCAGGGCACAAAAGCACAATGCCGCAAGTGAGAGAAGAATACTTATTCCAATTTCACTTAGCCACAGATTACCTAGTCTATATTGCTGGAATTCTTGTTTATCTTGGAGAAAGCGAGCTATTTCGGGGCCCTCGATACCATTGGCGGGGACCGCATTTTCAGGAACCAATCATGAATCAATCCTTATCCGAGGCGTTGTTGACTTTTCGATATCACTTCTTTTGAAATTGGCAGGCTGCTGGCTCACAACTTTCTGGGTTTATTGACGAATAGCGTTATTATCCATTCAACCAAGTATGTATATTAGTACTAACGATGGGAACATGCAATTGCCATCGACTATTTTAGACTAAAGTTCAACAAGAACCTTGCTGCCTTTACGTGTAATATTTTGCATATTCATTAGAAGAAAAAGACTACCTTTGGTATCATATAACACGTTCTAGGCGTAGAATATGATTAGTTTCCTTGTGTTCAATCGCTTCTTTAACTGTTCTCTCTGAGTGTTAGACTTGAAGGATGGTTAGAGCGATTTCTTCTGCATGAATTTCGACTTATTTTTACTTCAGTATACATTGAAAGGACGACCTAACGGCAATATAGATTCCAGACCGAAAGCATGGTGAACCAACACCATCAACTGCACATGGTGATTGCGGGGGGTTCTTTTTTAACGAAGAACTGCCCACAGAGAAGGATGAAGTAGACCCAATGTGCTAACTGGCCTCCGAGATTGGGGATTGAGTAGAACTGAAAATCAGAGAAATCCTCGGCTGGACTGATTTTACAACAACGAACCTGGTTACGAAAGAAGGCACACGATTCATGCAGCTTCTCCGTAGAAGAGCTACTCATCAACTAGCCGATTATCCATGACATCACAGTGTTACAATAAATGGGCTGGACAAGAATTGGTTTCCATTGCATTATATATTATATCCGGTAAACTAATTGTTCGGGGCGGGTCTTTCCTGACGTGACCACTTTCAACCAAGTTGATCATGTGCTACAGAAAATCGGATCCGCTTTGATCCGGTTGAAATACCACTGGCGACAGTGGAATTTGTATCGTGATTTAATGTCGAATACCAGTCGACTCAGCTGTGAATGAGTACCTATGTCAAATCAGGGTAATAATCTTGGGCGAGCACAATGCTGACCACATTGCTTCCTACAGGGCACAGTAATCTTGTAGTGTACCGTTATGGTCTTGAATTAAATGCTCTAACACACTTCAAGGCCCTGATCCAATTGGATCGTTGCGCCAACGATTATTATTGTAATTATTACTCATTCATATCTGAGTCGATTGGTATTCGACATCCAGTCACGTGAACAGATCACTCTACCACCAGTAAGATTTGAACCGCGACCTTCCGCTATAACAACACAGCGCTCCAACCATCAGGGCACTCCAGACTACTTGGTGATTAAAGATTGATGAACGATGCCACGAACTCCGACGAGCAAAGCGACGAAGAAGCGATTTCACAAACAGAAAAGGAAGCCTGGCGAAAATCAACTGATAGTGAACGCAAGAAGTACAGGGAGCATCCATACCAGGCGCCTAGATGCTTATTCTATTGAGACAAAGAGTAAGATCTAATTTTCCGCTATGTGGAGCGATGAGGTATTTTCATGAATCGCTCAACCACCAGAATATTGGCAAGTTGAAGATCCCGCAAATAGGAAACCGGAGCAAATGTTGCCATCGCCAAGCTTGGAAGAAACAGTCGGTGCAATTCATCGGGCTAAAAATTTCCACCACCAGGAGTCTATGGAATTACAAACGAACTGGCCACCAAGGTAACTGCACAATTTATGCCTAATGACTGGCAACGCGGCATTATTTGTCCTAGTGCAGTAATTATTAGGTTGTTGCATATGAAATATCCGTTTTGGCAATCAAGTCAAGTTAGTTGCGATTTTGGTGTATCAAACCACCACTAGTTGGTGCTGCTGGTGTTGAATATTGAAGTATAAATACTCCTACATTTAATCAAGGAATCATTTCAGTTTTGACCATCGTTGGGATAACAGGGAATAGAAAGGAACAAAAGGATGGAAAAGAGCCAAGAACGTATACTTTTTCTGTATGAGTTCAAACTCGGTCATAAAGTGGAAGAGGCGACCAAGAACATTAAAAGCGCATTTGGAGCTGATACGGTAAGCGAACGAATCACACGGCGATGGTTCGAAAAATTCCGATCAGGCGACGTAAACCTTCAAAGTGAGCCACGTGGGCATCCAGGAACATCGATTGACAACGACGAGCTGCGTTTGCTAGTCAAATCCGACACACACAGTCTGTGAGAGACATTGCAGAGGAAATGGGCGTACACTATTCGACAGTTTCCCGGCACTTGCAACAACTTAGAATGGTGAAAAAGCTCGCATGCCCTTACGGAGCAAAACATGGCGCTTCGAATCGATCTCTTTTTGCACAGAATAGTGACATGTAATAAAAGGTGGATATTATATGACAATCGTCGCCAATCAGCACGATGGCTAGATGCTGATGAGCCACCGAAGCATATGCCGAAACCGAACCTCCTTCCGAAAAAGGTATTAGTGACTGTTCGATGGTCTACAGCTGGAGTTCTTCTTTTTTGGCACCTGGAGAAACTATACTCGAGGAAATGCACCAAAAATTGAGATTGGTCAACAGAGATAGTGTGATACTACTTCACGACAATGCACAACTTCTTGAATACAGAACAACAGTTCAAAAATTGAACGAATTGCAGTATGAGACTCTGCCTCATCCATCATATTCACCGGACCTTTCGCCAACCGACTACCACTTCTCTAAGCGTTGGGATCATTTTTTGGCGGAAAAACAATTTAGGAACGAAGAGACTGTCAAAATTGCCTCCGACGAATTTATCAACACTCGACAGTTGTACTTCTACGAAACTGCCATAAATGCTCTTGAATCTCGCTGGGAGAAGTTTTTTGAAACGACTGGCACCTATTTTGATTAAATAAATAAATTTTTGTAAGCTTTACAGGCGTTTCAAATTTTAGTATCAAAACGGCCATTTCTTTTGCAACAACCTAATATAATGTATAATCTTCTGTTCTGTAGTGTACCATTGCGGTCTTGAATGAAGTGCTCTAACACACTTCAAGGCCCTGATCTAATTGAATTGTTGCGCCAAGAATAGCCCCACACACGTAAAATTTTATGTGGCAAGCAATGGACAAACTGTGCGCGGCCATGAGAGAATTACGTACCCCGATTGCATTGGCTGACCCTGACCAATCTACGGCAGGGTCACTCTTGAGATCTTTCACAGGCAGCAACGGTCTAAGACAAAGGAATGTTTTACCATACATTCTTTCTAATCTGACGTTGGAAAAAGTGATCAAAGATGCGTGCGAGAGGCACTATGCTCTTCACTGCCACCCATGCTGACGATTTTGATAGAATTTGGAGAAAAACCCGACAATGAACAAACTGCCTTTATCGAGATTGAGCAGGCGGCGTTGGCACAAGATTTTGGGCAGCACATTAATGAAGGCAAGACAAAATATATGTGGGATATATGGGGTGGCAACTTCAGCACCAAAAACGCTGAAACCAATAAAAAAGAATACAACTTTGAAGAATACAACCTGTTGATAACAGGGTTGAAAATTACCATCGATGACAGATAACGAAACCCGGGCATAGTCGTTGACAGCCAACAAAGCCTATTTCAGTTCAGAGAAATTGTTCCTTTCGAAACGCCTACCTATATGGTTTCAACAGTAAAAGACAACGCCCTTGTCATACATTTCTCGGAAACTTGGGTTCTTAGTAAAAAAAATTCCAATCTTTTAGCCGCGCTCGAGATAAAAATTCTTTGAAGAATTTGACGACGAAATTTATGAGCGATTCCGATTGTGTGGTGGTGGATAAAAGACCTAGCAGACGTTGCCTAAGCTGGAGCGACGGTGTAGACGCCATAACGTCAGACCGCTGTTAGGGATGTCGAATTGGTGGACCTTAGCATAATATCGGGACGTCTTTGCTGAAGCCAGCCGGTTGTTGCAAAGTTGATGGCGATACCATGATGCGTTTCAAGAACTCTTACCCCGTAATATATTTGCTTTAGTAAGAGTGACTGATACATACTTCATTTGTTTAACTCACATAAAACAAGAGCTTTTGTCGACACAGTTTGTCAAAAAACTAATGCTTCCCCCGATCCAGTCACTAATGTTATCAAAACATACACAGAACAAATAGTTTTCATATGTGGTAGCCAAACATCAACTTATTATTATTGGTTTCGTCCCGGTGGTTTCACACCTTTGTGAGATTTTATTTTTGAGCCATTATTAAGGTATGAGTATGAAATATAATATGCACTGTAAATTACAGTGACCGGGAGATATGTCACCATTTAATTGTTCTATTGCCTTCGTTGTCATGAAACCGTCCAAATGTCTAGGCGTCAGTAGCAGTTGAAGCTAAAGCGACCTTTTCACTTCCTTTTTCAAGCTTGAGACATCGTTTTTGTGGGGTTGCAGCTTGGGTATATTCATCGAATTACTACTGTTCTCCGTAGAGCTGTTTCTCTAATTTCGCATTAGTATTATTATATCTTGGAAACATTATTCGATTCTTAATTCCACTTCCGGAATAATGATTTACTGAACTGTGAGATACGATGACAATAACTGATGAGCTAGCCGGAGATTGCAAGCAGATCTAAGAAACTTTTGCTTCTTTATCTCCAGGTATGGAATATTTTACAGCATCTAAAACTGCGACTATCGTTCTGGAAAGTTCAAAAATGAAGTTGCATTCAAATGAACACAGAACTTTGACTCACTGGAACTTTTTTAAATAGACATAGAATTTGCACAAAACTAAAACTTCCGAACTTTTTACTTTTATTTTGATTCAGTAATTTTCTAGAGCAGCAGCTCATCGGATCAGAGCAAGTATTTTCCATGGAATTTCTTTCGTTTTCTGGAACCGCACATTTGCATAGAAAGAATTGTTCTTCCTTTCGAGAGCGGTATAATATGGGTTGTAAGCATTATAGAATGAACCACAGCCAACCTAAATACGTTCTTATATGAAGTGTAGGTAGATCATAGTTTCATGTATCTACATACATTCTTTAATTTATGGAAACTTTTAAGAAGTCTACTTCAAGAAACTCTCGACTCCACGCTATATCGTAAATTTATTATGACATTCGAAGGATTCTTTCAGGGAGGAATTGGATAATATTTGCTGATTCTTGTTTAGACTTATAACATCGTAGAAACAATAAAACGAACCCTACTACCGCCCATACTATCTGACTTTTGTATTTGGATTTGTTTCGTTGGTTACGATGATTATTCACTTACAATATTTTAATCATATTATTCTTTACTAAGCAGTAAAAGGGGGTTTTGTTTTCAAATATTACACACCTCTGAGGTTATTATGTAAGCCGTAACAAGTACCAAGTTTATCGATTTGAAAGAATAACATGAACAGATTTAGATCCTGCACTTGCTAATTTTTCCCAAACCCTTCTCAACTATGTAAATAGGTTTTTCTCTCCCCACACTCATCTCAAAATACTTAGATAGTGCTGAATCCGCATTGAAGAAAGAATCGAAATAAAAAGTCCTTTCCGGATGAATGCTCATGCAATCCATTTTACAGGAGTAAGAAAAAACTATAAAATCTCAGAAACCTTTATAGTGGGATCCCTGGTTTTGCCTCCTTGAATTTTTGCATGGATGGAGTCCTCTCATTACATGGATTATTGATTGTCGGTAGGAAGGTACTTTGTGAAAAAGTGAAAACATAGTTTCCTGAGTAAGAAGCCAAATTGAAAATGGTATTCAAGTGGTATTGCTGAAGCATTGTCTCAGTTGAGATAAATTTTTTATCTATCTAAAATATTCCAGCAGGTCTGTGGAGTACCCTGAGGACAGAATGCAACAAGTATTGATCTTTCATTGAATTTTGGAGTGTATACTTACAACATCAGGACTAGCAAACTTAGCATTGAAGTCCTATCGTATAAGATTTTATTAAATCTTCATTAAGGAATTTTGAAAATATAAGCTAAACATCCAGAAAATTTGGTGAATGTTCAATAATTTATGGTGCATTATCACACGATCCCCTCAACCGTTATCTATTAAGACCATCAACTAAGCACGGTAAGCTATTACTTCATGATAATAACCTATGGCGCAATAACCTGATTTGGACCCAGGTTTGGAAAGGTGCTAGAGCACTTAGTTTCATGGTCGTACCGGTAGTTACGGGCAGGCAAAGCGGTCATCATTACCAGGCATTACTCTAATTTCAGTCAGGTACTCATTTATAGCTGCGAAGATTGGTATCAGACATTCAGTGGAGATACATATCCCTCTCCCAGAAATAAGATTTGAACGCCCTCTTCCGTTGCGATAGCTTTTTGCTCTGATTATGAATTAGTTTGCATTCAGACTTAAATTCCCGTTCAAACTGCCACGGGGAGTGTTTTAGACACACATATATCGGAGGGTTATTTGCAAAGAGGTAGCAGCACGCTTTTAGAAATATGTTTACGTAAATATTAGTTCATTCATTATTATGAGGCGTAAGTTTTGTATTAAGTACGATTTACACAACTTAAATCAGTATAAATAATAGGTGGAATAGGTGGAGTTTGCGGACTGTGGTTAAATCCGCTCGTTAAAATATCGTTTACATTTTTTCTTTAAGATGATCACAGTGCTCTCTAGCTGGTAGCAATAAAACGTAGGGCGGTTCGACGTCTAGGCGTTACGATAACCAGGAGCATTGCTCCGCCTGATGCAGCTGCTTCGTCACAATCCGTTGCGACGGCTTCAGTAGGTTTGCATATGTAGCGGATGAAATGGACTGACGATATGAACCGGCAGAGGCTTGGGCATCAACAACACTACACCGCACTGCAGGCATCAGTTCAGGTTCGAAACAAATTCCAAAGACCGTGTATAGAATTCTGCGAAACGGATCCTTTGCATAGAAAAAGTATTTCCAGGCTCTATGCATCTACAGCAACTCCAAGAATTCTATCTTAAATCAATTATGAGACTGTGTGCTGATATGTCGCTGCTGCAACTACAATCACTTGCGTGTGGTGCAGTTGCGGCTGTCAGAAGATTAGCTTTCGCGTTATTGGCTTGAGTAACTGAAGAGATTCACCATGCAAAATTCGTCTGGAACGTCTGCGTGACTCATTAAGGCAGGACAATGGTAGACTGACTCAATTCAGCTCTATCAATGCCAGCTGTTGAGAGAAGAAAAAAATGCAGAGGGTTTACAAGAACTATGCCATCCTCAGTAGGAAACTCGTAGTTTAAATTCTGGACACACTAAAGCGGAAACTTTCTGCTGTATGCAGTCGATTGCGACGGTATGACGAAAATCACTCCAGAGGTATCCAGAATGCGACGTAATCGAGGCACCAACGGAGTTGTTTCAGATTTCGCAGCAAATCCCAAAAGAGCGTCCAGGCGGTGCAGTTTTCATTGAAAAAAGCGAAATAGCATTGGAGACCAAGTTCAACGACTCATAAGCAGCTCGAAGAACTGGCGGAGCCCAGGTTTGGATGGGATGCAGAACTTTTGGTACAAAACGTTCACTAGTATACATGGTTTCCTCCATGTATACCTCACTGTGAGAATTACCTACCTTATCTCTAAAAAGGACACGGTACAGGACCCCGCAGACACAAGACTTTTTACTTACTTATCAACTTTATACAAATTCATAACGTTCATTATTAGTGGAAGGGGCAATACACACCTCGAGGCCAACAGTTTTCTGTTCGAGGAGAAGCAACCAGAGACCAAAGAAGCTTCTTTTGTTGTTAATCGATTATGCTAAGGCTTTTTTTGACAGTGTATCGCATATCCGGCTAATTGATGTCCTACATCTGTATCGGATCCGAAACTAATAAAGTTTTTGGTGATAGTCAAGGAAGGGTGGCACACCTCCTTATAATTGCCTACATCTGAGGGTGCTAATACCTCAGAGACCATCCATATACCGAGAGGCATTTTCCAGGGAGATTCGTTGAGTCCCCTTTGGTTTTGCATGGGACTGAACCCCATTTTATGGCTACTGAATGATGTTAGAGAGCATGGTTTTGCAATAAAATGTGGCCTACGTGCTAATGACGGATTCTCCCACAACCTACCACCGGCCACCACCACCGAGTTCCGAGCTTAAATGATTGGCGCTTAGTGCTAGTATTAAGTAAAGTCTGGCATCTGCTGAGATTGTGGCAAGTTTTCTCGGTTTGTTCAAGTTTCAAAAGCGGTAAATCGACATGGGAAATTTAAAGAATATTTATATCGGTTCGCACCTAGCCTGTTATGCCTAATGAAAAATAATCGGGACCAGAAAATCTTAATGATTTTCTTAAGTTCTTAACTTTCAGCTCGTATGATGGCCTCCAAAATTCTTTCTACTTAGCACAAATCGAAAGTGAATTACTTCTTATTAATAGAATAAACATATTTTTTTAAGACTAATAGAGCAAGCAAAAACCGGAGTTTGGATTGTCCATTGGAGATTCAGATAGAAATCGTTTATACATATATAGGATATCATTGCAAAGAGCTATTTCACGCAGTCGAATGAAATGAACAATTTTGCGCTTTGAGAGGATCATCGACAACCATGTAGTGGTTGTTTTTAAAAAGGAAAACAAGCAGGAAAAAGTTTTTGCACTAACCAAACTATAATCAATATAAAATATGATATTCGGTATCAATTCGACTGTATGCCATTTTAAGCTATCAAATAGCTTTTTATTCATCTCCACCTGGGCCAGAGAATGTTGAAATATATTTTATTCTGTGAAAATGGTTCCATCAGTCGGCACATACGTAGTTGACAGTAGCAGTAAGGTAAAAGGCATGCATAACTCTGGGTGGGTGAAGGTTAATTTTCAATATTCGACGAACCCTCACTTGTTACAATAAGAAACACTTAACAAGTCGGAAACTTTAAGCTCGGCGTTTCAGGTAAGGAAGGAATTGTTGATTTTTTATGTAAGAATATTTGGGTGCACGATGTTTCCATTTATTTATATGTAGTTGTGTATTTCGTGTACTGACCTACCTACTGAGGTGTAACCGTTTCTGAGAAAAGTTCGTGTGGGAGACATACAGATTTATCTGTGCAGGTTTAAATTGGGCACCTCACCTTATTGGCCGAGCTGTGATGGCATCCTGAAAGATCCAGATGGGGGGGGGGGGGGGGGGGCGAGAATGCGATCAGCTTCATGATGGCTAGGGTAAACTCCTGAAAACGGGAGAGATTGGCAAGGCTCGGTTAACGCTGCACATAAAAGAAAGAGGATCTAGCTAAAGTAAGCTAACTCCGCCCCATAATGTAATACCTAATGATGGTTCCACGGAGCAGGGAGGGTTTCGAAGTTTTAGTTGGTAAAAATCCCACACATTGGCGTGTCCTGTAATATCTTTTGAGGTTTTTCACTTCCTTAGCAAAACAAAAAAAAAACAGACAGAGAGACGAAACCTTAAAAGACATTTGGTTCAAGAAAGAATGAAGATTTTTCCTATTTATTGTTGAAAAATTTGCACCGAAATAATTCGCACAAAAAATTTAAAAGTTAAGAATACAAATACAATACAAAATACAATCAAGTTATCAGGTTTTGGGGGACTAACCAGACTGCTAGTGGACTTATACAATCAAGTTAAAAAGAATTCCAAAATACTTTTACTTTTCCAATTTACTCAAAATATTAACCTGATTATACATAAAAAAGATATCATCACTTGGATTTCAAATGAATAACTAAATGATATGAATAAAGTATCTGATAGACCTAAAACGATACGTAGGTGAAAGGATAATTTCGAATAGTAAGCTTTATATCTCCGGATACTTCAGAAACCGCCCTTATTTTCCTATAAATTACAAGTCCTGGTGCTGAATAATGCAGAGACTCCGAAATACCTCCGGAAAAAGACCAATGCAGTATATTTCATTCAGATCTTTAACTCTCGTACGAAATTATGTCATTTTTCTGGGAAATAGACAAAAAGGTTCACTGAATAGAAAAGAAAAGCCTCCCTTGGAGTTAGGAAGCTTCAACCAATTAGCCTTTTGAATATAGTCTCGAAATAATACAAACACATATATCAGAATCAACTTCGAAAACATTTTGTTTGGAAATTCCTCATTAATGCATGAAAAATTGGACTTCTGGAAAGCTCACAAAAGGCACGCTATAGCAAATGACGAGGAAAAGGTCAATCACTCTAAGGCGAATCGTTCTAAAATCGTGTTAAATGGAAAACTCAGTTTGGTGTTATGTAAAACTTTGACGCACAGATATGGTCTGAAGCTTAATGGTTTGAGTGTTTACGTAAAAATAATTGCGTGCTGACTAATGATTATGTATATGATTATATGCAACAAATTATTTGATTCCCTTTTTATATTCAGTAAAAGTAAGAGCTGTTATCATTGCTAGCCCAGCCTGGGAAATATTCATTTTTCGACACTAATGCCAAGCGTCGCATATTAGCAATCATAATAACAAACAACCGAACTCTTAGTAAACTATTATATTTAATTTTAATTAGAGGGAGAACTTTGTAAATTCGGAGGAATAACGCTGACAGTGAGTAGCTAGGCTACTTGTAGTTCGTTGCTGGCCGAACATGGAGGATTGGCAGCCATGATATACCTTAAAGTATTGTCCCTGGTTAACATTTTGGTTGAGTTTTGCAGATAAGTTGTTATTATTATTGAAGAGGCAGAATTGAGTGAGACTACTTTTGGTTCTAATACCAACACAATAATTACATATATCAATATGTGGGATTCTTTCTCATATCGTTCGATACTAAACTCTAAATTTTTAATATAAAATAAATTATGCGCATGTTAAAATGTACGAGTTTCATTAAAGACACCTTCTTCAACCTCCTAAAGTTCCAAGAACTTGCAATAAGGGACCCCACATATGAAGACCAAGTACCCCGAAAGGTAAAAATGGAAATTTACATGAAAAGAGCATGGCCAGATGAGACTCAAGATTGAACATTAACATCAACTCAATGTTAAAACTTATAATCTTAGCGCAATACAGGAATGTCTAAAGCTCAGTTCGGTTACCGGATATTTTGCTACTGATAGTGGAAATTAAGAAATGGCGTGAAACACATTGTTGTTGTTGTTGTTCTATTACCCAATCAAACTCCGTACTTCGAGCTTGCTAGAAGTTTCTGCAGAAGACAGACCTCATAAATTGAATGCATTGCACTAGCCCCTGAACCCCTTTTTCAAGCTCTGGTAAACCGACAGAGAGTGCGCAGATTGTTCGTTGAAGAAGACTTTTACTAAGTATTTTGGCCCAAGGTTTGAGGAAGCCAGGCAACAGGATATGGAATGTAAGGCTATCTTATTTCCTTTCTTAATGAATGAATGAAATGATTGTGGAGTTTTTATTTAACAATATTGGGCAGACATTGTTTCCATTGGCACATAGCTCGTAGCGATTATGTATGTAAGACATTCATTACAACGCTTTCCCAAATTTTATTTAGTAGCATTGTAAAATGATTTTACCCCAACATACCTTTTACCCAATTTTTTCACCCTAAAACATTGCTTTGAGGTCTGCAATAAGCAGTTGCTGCCGGCCGCGTCCAGTGAGTGCGGTGGGTGCGGAAGCAATTCAAAGTTTAATATTAATTAATTGGCTATCGTTTTTAAGGTTTTTTGCAAAACAAAACCTTATTAAAATCGATTTACTGTCTGTCTGTCCGTCACACGGTTATAGCGATTGACCCCAAATTTAATGGAAAGGTGGGAACTGTGAACGCACACGCATACAGTGAGTCACATCCTCCTACGTCGAATTTGAGGAGGGGGGTCCTCATACATGCAAAAGTGCGTGCAAATTGTTTTTCACCAAATATAGTCATGTGGGATGTCAAACGAAAGGTCTCGGTTAGTACTTTTTCAAAGCCGGTCTTAATGTTCACCTTTGATGGGAAAGTAGTTAGTGCGGGGGTCGAAAGTGGTCATTTCTTTAACGGAACAATTCTCAGAAACTACCCAAACAAAAAACCTGAAAAAATTAGAAGACTGCAACTATATAACAATATAACAAATAAAGTTAATAATAGTATATTACTATAATTTTTAGTAATTGACTGCAAAACCTCCTTAATGGTTTTTCATCTAGCAATACTGGCTATAACATAGAGCATGATCTTACCAAGTTTGGTGGAAATCGCACTATTACTAAGTTATAATAGGTCAAAGTTGTAGCTTCTTTGCAAATTCAAGACTTTAAATGTCAATATCATGCGAAAGTGGATATTCTCACATAATATATACATATATTACGTGCTAGATACTGATGGGGCAAATGCACACTCAAATGCTTTTATAAAAGAAATGCACAAAAGCTTGCATACTTGAAGCGTCCACCTACCGGTTTCTCAACTTGTTTTTATATTTTCTTGGGGGTAATGTCAGAAATCCGTTTTAAATTGCCAAACAGTTTCCGTAGTAGCAACCCCTCACCAGACACCCCCAAAGTAAAATAAAATGTAGGTCATAGTATAAAGTTCGTATGAAAGGTTTTTTTTGTTTCTTCTGTGAGTAAATTTACACGGTGAACTCAATTTTGAGCTACTGTAACTTTGTTAGTAATAGTGTAATCTTGATCAAACTTGGGGATAATGTGGTTCATATTATCATATATTCTATACTGCTATATACTTATATATTTTATATATAATTTCCAAGTGCAAAAATTACGTTTTTCAACCCAAACCCAACCCCACCCAAATTTTACTGTTGTCTCTTATTTTCTTGACTTTGTACATACACAATGTCTCAATTTTGTGGCAAAAAATTAATTTCATTTTTATTATGATCACGTTTTGTTAGTATCATTTTATCCTAGATACTCAATTGGTGGTAGTTATAGTAGGCCAACTGGAAAGAGACACTAAATCCCTGAATCCAAAGACCTTAAACAGGAAAACTATAATATTTCATAACTGTTAAAATGCTTGTGGCAACTGGTCTAACTGGCTGGCTGCAGAGGAAACCTATTCTTATTGGTACACTAGTAAAATATATAAAATTCAATCTGTATACTCGTGTTATGACGTAGGCACATTCACATTACTGCTCACTCGATAAAGAGGCTACTACAGACTTAACACCTGAAAATATTATGTCAGTGAAGGCTTGCAAGTAAGTTGAAAAAATGTTGGGAATTGTTCCATTTAGGCAGGAAGAATTTTAAAGAAGACAAGAAAGGGAGAGATCCAATGTTAGCGACAATTGAGACCTGATCCGTCTCCGTGACGCAATGGCTTATTCCCGCGGGGAAAGTAGAGGATGAAGGAGACGGTTTTAGTGAGTAAAAATCTCACACAATGGCATAGTAGAAGGTAGAAGTAGGTTTTGAACCTTCCTAACTTCGAACGAGAAAAAAACTCAAAAAAGGAACATTTATTTAGTGTTTCCTGTTCACTTCGTAGTGCAGTACAGGTCATCGATGCGGTCTCTTTATGTGTGAACACTGTGCAAGTGACAAGCCCACAACAGCGGGACAAACACAAGAACCTAGGGGAACGAGATTGTGAGACTGAAGCTCTGTCTCTACAACCAGCATGAAAAACAAAAAAGGTCAAAAGTCGGTTAAAGTGGTGGAAAAAACTGGACATTAACGAAATATCTTTAGATGTGAAAAAGTGTTCTCCGCCGAAAAACAAGTTAATCGTCAACGTATAGAGTTTACGCCCGCAGTTACATTGTCATTATCCCACCTTAGCGACGGTTTGCTGAGTCATACCGCCGAGCAACGTAAGTCCACTTCTGTTAAAAAAAAAAGGAATTAAACCGAGTGACCCGGTCTCTTTGGATATCTTGGACAAAGTAGTTAAGCCTATTTCTCTTCCAAGATTTCAATGGCTGGTGTTTTCAGCAGGACTTGGCTACCGAGAGTAGTTGGCCTAGAGCGTGTCTAATTTCATAACAACGGTGTGTTACTAATTCGGATCTGAATCCTTCGCATTACCGGCTGAGGACCTAGTTAAGCATATATTATATTATATATTATAGAACTATCGTAACAGTAGTGTGGGAATTTTCCTTAAAGGTGTTGGAGCATCTGTTGACGAGTTGCCTAATCGTCTGAGGCGCTGTATACATTGGGCAGGGGGAATGCTTTCATTTCGAATATTTGTGAATTTTGAATCCGAAAATTGTTCCTTACTTTTAATAAATTTTTATAACGCTGACATTTATAATAACATAATAACATAGATAATATAGAAATAATATAGAAATATTATGATATGGCACAGAGTTTATCTACCATATAAGTTTGAAAAATTGCAAATTCTAGAAAGGCATAACATAACATGACAGTGAACCTCCTGGTATCTCGAGTTTATGTATGAAGTTAAACTAGGTTAAAAAATTGAAAATATGATGAGAGAGATGAGAGATGAGGGAGATGAGAGATGAGAGAGATGAGAGACAAGAGTGTCGCATGGGAGAGCTAACAGTGGAGATGCAGAAAATTACTTGAGCAAAGAAAACTGGAGGTTGAAACTAGATCATAGGCATCCTAGTTGGTTTTTGAATGGGATCTATTGCAGTGGAAAAGAAACTTTGGAACCAGCAGAGCCCATGTAAAGCTAATTACGTAGTACCTTTGTGTTAAGTAGCATCTGCTAAATGGCACTTAAAATGCAGAATATAACAT
Organism: Hermetia illucens; assembly: GCF_905115235.1. NCBI lineage: Eukaryota > Metazoa > Arthropoda > Insecta > Diptera > Stratiomyidae > Hermetia > Hermetia illucens. The sequence goes on along the minus strand of NC_051849.1, from coordinate 87,971,084 downwards.
TACAAATCCAAGTTTGGCGTTCTTTCTTGCCATAAATTTCATTGCACAATCCAACTAATGCCACAATATGCTCTGAAGTGCGCGGTGAACGAATGTCCGTGGCTGTCTGGGATATCTTATATTTTTGGTTTTCTCTTGCCCCTCCTCATGTTTATTTGCCTTATGAAAGAAAAATTCCAAGAAAAGATTCGTTTCGTGAAGGAAATGCTGAGCACGTATCTCTTGTTGGAAAAATGACGTTTTTTACCAGCAATTGGCATAATGTGACTGAATAATTTCAAAGTTAGCAGTTTCAGCAATAACTTCTTTATCAGTTTGCAGTGGAATTGACCTCTTCCAGAAAATATAGCCGAGTTCTGTAGGATATTGAAAACTTTGCTATGAATCCTCCGATTAAAAATATCAAGTTGAACGATTTCGCTCAATTTAGGACTCTTATATGCAATGCAGCATTGACTGAGATAATATACAACTTTTAGTTTTTGATATGTTCAATCTCTACCAGGAAAATACACTTCCGACAAGCAGAGTATCCTTGTGCATCGAAAATAATCAAAAATGGCTGACTCTCAATTCCCATTAGAGCAAGTTACATCATGCAACTACTACCCGGAAGATTAGCATTGTTTTATTTCTATACACTTCATAACAATGCTTTTGCAACGTAGAAGGAAGTAATTTTGGATAAGGTTGCAGTACTGTGTGCAGTTTATTTTGAAGTGCATCAAATTCTCCTTTGTGGTTATGCATATAGGGAAACCGCAAATTCCTTCCAGAACACATGCTTGTGTAAGTTAGTCTTACAGAGTATTCTCAATGTTAATTTATAGTGTAGACATATTAGTTTGTTGCCTTTATAGAATATTAATTACACGAAATTAATTAAAGTGTAGTTATGGATATAAAGCAGAACTTAGACGTCTTGTGCTTGCATTGAGTGGCGGGGAAGCGTCAAATAATGTTTGTATCTCAATACCTATGTTTCTGCTGATAGTGAAACTGCGATTTTTGGTTGAATTAGACAAAGTAGAATATCTCCAATAATAAATTTGGCCTTATCTCCCACCAACGTTTCCTTCATTATTATTCAAAGTAGCATGAAAATGATGACAGGTAGATAAAACCTCCAAGCTCTACCCCAATAGTTTGCACAAATATACCAAAATTCGTCCTGTTGTTAATGTCGAGCCTGCGGAAAATATCAGGGTTACGCAGACCAATATCTCCAATGCCATAATCAAGGAATTCTTAATAAAAAAAATTAGGAAATTCCAATCACCAAATACTCTTCATCTACACCGCAACAAAGAACCTTCTCCTGGAGGACAAGAAAAAGTTCTTCACGAGCACTCTCTATTTCGAAGAAACCACACAACTCCGCACATTAGATTGCCGCGAATCCGAAAACCCGAGGCGTTGAAGTAAAAAAACCGCCGATTGAGCCCGCGGCTAGTCATCTTTCATGCACCCTTCGAGATGACGATCTCACCAAACAAACAAAATGCCAACTACGTTAACTGTAAGCGACCATCCCGTCAAGTGCTCTTTCGTTAAAGTGATGACGAGGACAAACGCTCAAAAACGGTTCCTTGCCGGACCAATATGCGGAGCATCTCCCCAAATTGGAAAAAAGTATTGCGGAACTCATGATGGTGGTTACGAGCCTTCAAGGAAGACCGATATCTAAAGCTCGTCGAAATCCTTCTAGAAATCGTTTTACCAGCCGTAATAGTAACTTAGAACTGTGTTATTATCATTCCAACTTCGGCGAAAAAGCACTGAAGTGTCCGTTCCCTGTGCCGATTTGGTAAAAAATCGGAAAACTAACCCAGCTGTCGCACCTCGAGACCTTAGGTGACGGCAATAGGATTAAATAACACCGCTTACATTCCACTTACAGCCGAAACAACTTCTGCTTTTTGACTGATTCCGGCTCAATCATCTCCACCATTGCTGGCAAGTGTATCAAACATCAACTTGTTACGGGATAGCTCACCACACACGGTGAAAAACCGCTTGAAGTCTAGAATTTAGAAGTTCCTTCAAGTGGTCTTTTGTTATCGCCAACATCGGCCCACCCATTATAGACGCCGATTTTTTTCGCGCATGTCAACGTTCACCTCGATATCGAGAAAAAATGCCTCATCGATCGCACTACGTCACTTACAAAGTCGGGACAAAACAGGGTACCGTATTTCTTTGTGACTCAAGTCGCCAGCTACGATGATTTGCTCCGGGAATTCATCAGCGTCAAAAAGTCGTCATAGCAGCTATCACGAAATAGCAACAGACACTAACGGTCAACCAATTGTTAAACGTGCCCGTCGATTATTTCGAAAAATTAAAAGCAGGGAAAACCGAATTCGATTTCATGTTGGAGCACGGGATATGTCAACCATGGAGCAGCCCATGGCGAGTTTGCGGCGGCTTGCGTAACTACGTGAAGGAACGACCACTGAGAAAAACTGGGTTTACGAAACCGTCCCTACCACCGAATTCTTATGGCTATGGGAGACATTCCCAAAATTGATGTTCGAACACCGTTTGAATTATTAAAAGTTCTGGTGATACCTTTTGGTTTACGTAACGCCACGCAAACAGCGTTTCATGGATCATGGATTTAGTATTTTGCTACATTGACGATATCGTCATCATGTCCAACACAATCGAAGAGCACAAGAAGATTGTGCTACAACGACTTCAAGACAATCGTTTTGATCTTTGGTCAATTGGAGGTCAACTGTGGTACTTGGGATATACCGTCAACAAAAATGGCTGCAAACCACCGCACGAACGAGTCGCAGCAATAGTAGCACATCCATCCATATTACCGTCAATGCATCCGAAATGCGACCCATCTGTAATCATCGAAAGAACAAATTTTTTCGTGATTCGAAGAAGAATGATAAAAGGAAAGTGCAAGGACTCCGGCAAGCGAAGCAGCTTTCGAGGCTTGCAAGACCAGTCTTATGTAAGCGGCCCTGCTCGCTCATCCAAACCCGATTGCTCCTTTAGTTTTCGTCAAGGATGCTTCGGATACGGCTATAGGTGCTTTGTTGGAACAAAAAATTGGCAACCAGTGGCCACTTGGTTTTTTTCCGGAAAACTAGGTACGGCAGATACCAAACATAGCACATACGACCGTGAGTTATACGCTATCTACGGCGCTATTAAGTTCTTTCGACACATTCTGGAATCATGAACATTTGTCATAAAAACGGACAACAAACCGCTAGTCTACGCGTTTGCTCAAAAGCTGGAAAAGGCTATATCGAGATATTTCCGGCATTTGAAATTCATTTTGCAATTTACAACGGAGAATTTGCATCTTTACCAACATGCCGGCTACATTCGACCTACTGGAATTACCACAAGAACAGGAACGAGGAAACGAATTAAAACATCATTTGGATGGCAAAACGTCTTTAAAGCCGCAGAAATTAAAGGCGGATGACAGGGCATCCATCTACTGCGACATTTCTTTTGGTTCCGTTAGGCCGTACAAACCGAAAGCTTTCCGATACAAAGTTTTCACTTCGATTCATGACCTATCACACCCCAGCGGCAGAAGAACATGTCAAAGACGAGATATTAAATTGGTCCTGTAACTATCAGCCTTGTCAAGGGCCAAAGTTCAGCGTCACAACGGGAATGTGACAAAGTAGAATCCGGATCAGCGTTTTAAAGTTAAAGGATACGCTGATAGATCGATTCTCACTATGACCCGAATTAACATAGTAACACTGGAAGATATAACTGCTGACAATTTATACAATATCTAGGTCTCAAGATTTGGTACGAATACGATTGGGGCGAGGGAGAGAAAGAGTTGGGACTTCGCCTTATCATCCGATCGATGGAAGCCGCATTAATGTGCGAACAGACAGCAACGCGGATCGACCTACTTCCAGCTGTAATGCTCGGATTAAAGATATGTTTCAAAGAGAACAAGAGGGCTTCCTTTGTTGAACTTTTTTGTGGAACATCACTTGGCATTTCAGGTGAATGTTGTGTGAACTAGGACATGATGTCAGATCTGAAATTCTTTGTGGAAAAGGTTCGTGAGCATGTTCGCCAATTCGACAACAGCATCACGGCACGCCACGATTTAAAGTCTCTACGAATGTTCGCATGCATTTTTGCGGACGTATTCTGGGAAGCACCGTATTCAGGACCATATGAAGTCATCGAATGTCTGGACGATTACCAAAATATCAACGTCTCGACCGAACGACTGCAACCTGCATTCGTGGCCAAATTCGACAAGGCAGAAAGCGACATTTCGACCAAAAAAGCGAACATTGGAAGAATAACTAGACATACACGACAACTACCAGCCAGTAAAGCTACTGAAATAACTGAAGAACGATACTCGCGATTGGAAACAGAACTAATCAAGACCTGTTGAAACATGAGAAGGACAAGAATCACGCCGAATATATAACCGGATCAGAGCTTACACTTCAAGTGCTGCTGAAACAACTTGCGACTTTGAGCTTATATTTCAAGATCTGCGGAAACACTTTAACAACATAGTTTACGAATTACGGATCTTCGAGCGAATGCATTTACTCTCGGGGTGTCTGCAATTCAAGAACGATAAGCTCTATCAAGGTTGAGAATCGATCCAAATAAAGCAGTATTCAATTACAATGAAGACTACGAATGCGAGTGAAAAGACAAATACGAGTATATCGTAAGATTGCTTCACTTCTTTTAGTACCAGAAGAAAATTCTCAGTTTCAGGCACAGACAGAACAAGGTGTGGCGAGCTCAGCTGACATTTTATAAACGATTAAACAACCGAAACCATTTACAAAATATTCTGATGGCTGCGTAAAACTAAATCAAATGAATTTACACTGTTCCTGGAGGTATAGGTAAAATAAAATGAATTTTCGAAGGAAAATGACGCCAAATTTCCACCAATTTGTAATGTCTTTTGGACCATTGGAAAGCTGAATTTTACTATATAATGTGGGCAACAAAGCGCACAAGCACAAGAAAAGCTAATTCATTTTACTTAAGATTTCCTCGATGGAGATATTTCAAAATCTGTACCTAAGTTCGCAAGTACTGGAAGAAAAGAGATTCCAACTTCGTTAAGTTTCAGATAATTGAAAAATAACCTGCACCCAAATCGATCAAAAACAGTCAAGAAGTGTCCAGGCAAGCAAAATTCAAAAGAACTTTTGACAATGGTAAAGTCCGCCACCAGCAAATATACTTATATGCATACATCAACCTTAGTTTAATTAAATTTTCGTGAAGTCTTTCCTTAGTAGAAACCAGCTCATTGAAACTAGCGATATTGAATGAAAGATAATCTTTTCAGATGGATAGAATATCTAGAAACCTTGATTAAAATGAATTGAAAACTCCGCTTTTGAATTATTGAAGCTCATCGTAATATCTCCAACTGATGCTCTATAATGGGTTGAAAAGGGGTTTCATTAATTATCTGAAATTGAGAAGAATGGAGAAAATAGCAAAGCAATATCCATCGAAAATATAAATATATTAGCATCTTCTGGAGTTCGGAAAACCATTCTTGGGATCTTGTCGGTATGGCAAGTAAAACGGGTTCCAAATGCAAAATCTGAAACCTAAAATTTCGGGTAGACTTTTTTCATAAAAGTTGCTGCGGACATTTTTCTTTTGTTTGTTACTGCATCCGAAAATGAATTATAAATTTATTGTGTGATTTGCGTTTATTAGAGGGGAATTAAAATTCAACTTCGTTATTCATATATCCATATATAGGTACATATGTATATATTACATTTTGAGGACAGAGAGAAGCTACCTATCCGTTTAATATAACTTTCAGCCACCAGTAGAGGGAGACGAAAACAAAGCAAAGCTTCCATGATTACAAAATTCCAAAAATATGTAAATGTTTTCGTTATTCTTTCGGACATATTCATTTTGAGTGAAAGATTAGTACAGAAGAAGCCTTGGGCATCCTTACGTTTCAGTAAGACGTAATAAAATTAAAATTCAGTATCATTCGCTTAGGAAAGCCTCGCTAGTCATCTGTAGTAGACCAGAGTGCTGTCAGTGGCTTCATCTTTCTGGTGAATTCTCCCATTTCAGCGTCTCTTCGTTGAAATGTATTCTGTCAATCAATGTGGCTGAATTCATAGTAAATTTTCATAATTATTATTTCGCTAGAAAAATCCCACCTCAGGTAAATTATGCCAACTTGAAACGATATGCTACTTTTATATGATATATTCTGACCGTTAGTACTTCATATATTAGCAATTAATTTTGTGTTATCTTAAATATAATATTGAAGAAAAAACAACAGGTTATTAATATATGAGACAATGATGAAAATGATTTTTGCGAAATAAAGAGTGCAGAAGATGTTTGGATTACGGAGCGAAACTTTTTAGCCGCTAACAGTGGTCATATGATTTGCAAAATAAATAAAAATGAGGATAGTTTTGAAAACGGAAAGCTTCAAAAAGTAGCTTGATTTTATTTTAAAATGTCGGCACCATTATTTTTTTCTCATTGGGCATTTATCCATGTTTCGGGAGTTAAGTGTTCCCCTCTTTAGATAAGGGTAAATTTTTTAATATATTGCAATAATCGTTGGCACAACAATCAATATGGGATCAGGGCCTTGAAGTGTGTTCGAGCGCTTCATTCAAGACCGTGACAGTGTACTACAGTACAGTGCAGGTAGTCATTCAGAACTGAGTCGACTGGTGTCCGAAATCCAGTCACGATACCTCTGCCACCAGTATGATTTGAACCGTGATCTTCCGCTACAATAAGTCAGCGCTCTAGCCACTTGAGCCATCAGGATACTTTCTTAAAATTTTTAAACACATTGAAAAATGAGTACTTGACCCCGAAAAGCCAGGATATGCAGAATTAAAAATAGTTATATTTTTCAGGCATCAGAAATTTTCTACTTTTCCAAGGGCGATTAAGAACAAATTCAAATGAACGAAAATCATTTTGAAATCAAACTCCCAACGTTTTGCCGCAAATAGAACCAATGTATGAATGAATGTATTTGAACACAGCGCAGAAAACTTTAGCAAGGTCCGTTTTGAATTGTATATTTGTCAATCAAAGTAATACTAAAATAATTCTGATTGTTTCCCGATAAACACGTCAGTATTTTAGCTTTGTATTTGTCCTTCGACGTTAGGTCGAATCTTCAGGGAAGGTTTTGAACTGGGAAAATTCACGTCTAAATTCGGCGACAGTTGAGAAGGAATTGATTTATGAACAGAAGCTAGATAAAGTTGCCTTCTAGGGATAAACCGTTACTTCTCTCTCCTTGCAGTACCATATAAAAATAAGATCGAAACAAAAAGCATTCGTTAGCTTGTAATTAAAATAGAGAAACAATTGAAAGAAAAATTTAAAAAAATTAGCACCCATCTAAGAGCTGACCCATTTCCCAAAAAGCTTAAATTTGGTGATTGGATGACCTACTTTTTTCAGTGACCTTGTTAGATCAATTGGTATTTTTTTCGATCATTATCAATGAAATGTATTCTTAATTATGTACATATATAAATACATATATGTAGTTGTTAGTTTTAATACTGTAACATGGCTTGGATTAAAATCGTGTTTTTCCCCCTGACGGATTTGTTTTATTGGCTTAAACGCTTAAATGCTTTTCAACAATAGAAACAACATTTTTATATTGTAAATGCGGCTAATGAGCTTCTCATATTCTATGATGTTTTGGCAAGCAGCATAATGGAAAACAATTTTATCCTATTATAATTTGATTAATAACAATAGGATCATGTTTGTGATGAATATAAGGAACCTAAAGTTTATGGACTAGATATAGCAGATTAATGGCCAGTTAAGATTTTATAGTTAACAATGGCATTCTACTTTTTAAATGCGTTCTTCTCGAAACTGCATGTTGAAAATCTGCTCCCACCGTAGCTCAAAATCTATTCAACGAAATTCTTTGACATTTTCAGAACTTATTCAGAATATAATTTTACGGTCCGCAAACTAGGATAATTGCGATCCATTCAGTAGTTTTTTTATTCATCAAAGAGCCTTGAAAAACACCAAAATTCACAAAAAAAGTTTAAGAAGGCATCAAAATTTTGCTTTCAATATTTTTTTTAATAAGCCTAGTTTGCGGAATATGTTTAAGTCCACATTAAAATGCCGTTTACATTTTTTTCTTTAAGATGGTCACAGCGCCCTCTATCGTGGCAACAGAAAAACACTTTGTTTTAGAGATGAGTGTATAATTTGCTCTGTATTTCAATAACAATCTATCCTATCGGGCTGGAAAAATTACTACGTATGCTTAAAATATTAACAACTATATGGTGAATTCATATTTGTACCTTTATTCATTTCTTCACAAAATATTTCTAAAAAAGCGAAAAATAAACGGCCTTCACACGGGATGACCGCCTCAAGTAAATGCTCTATTAGTTACTTACTGTTCTCTTTTGCATATTGCTTACGTCAAAACTAAGACCCGTTCGATAAAGTACTAATCGACGTCTATTTGATACTCTAATGAGTTAAATTCGCGTTTTACACAAATCGTTGATATACAAATATAAATTGAGACATTAAAATATTAACAACATGTTAACAACAAATGGCACCCAAAGCGTAATATTTGAGACACATTGTGACACAACATTTCACATAAAAATGATAATATAATATGACTTGATACTGGTAACAGAAACTTAAATTTAACAAATGGAAGATAGCAAGTATGGATAAACGGATGCAGTTTGAAGCAAAATACCCCGAAAACATCAACAAAACGGGCAAATACCAAATTTTCCGCTTCCAACTAGCCCAGAAAATAGAAGACCCGCTCTTTATGTATCCAAGAGTTTACGAATCTCATACATAAGAGTATTTCGGTCCATATTAGCTCAATATTCTACGCCATGATGGGACAATATAATGACTTAGAATATAGTAAGATTCACGCAGAAAGACAATCTTGACCTACTATAACTTTGTTAATAAAAGTAGGATTTCCATAAAACTTCGTATTATCGTGTTTTAAAAAAGTATATTTCAATTTTGTTATGTTTCCCATCTAAAACCGATTCTTTTACTAGAACACTTAACCGCTTATATACGTGTGTATAACTAATAATTCGTATCGTATAATTCGGTAAAGTGCACGTTATTGATAACTGTGACTTTGCTTAATAAATGAGTTTTAATAAAGTAGCGTTTAGAGAGATCTTCCAATAAGAGATTGAGCCTCCTGTCACTTCACTTTTTTTACTTGTTGAGCATCATTCCCCTACTTCGCAACCAGTGTCAAATCGCAGACTCGCTTTGTGAGCCAATAATCGGCTTCTCATTGCACATTGCACGGGCGTACATTCCAAGAAAAATATGCATACGCCACTTTGCTTGTGTAGAGACCCCTCAAACTCTGAAAATATGCGTGTATTTCCGCAGTCTACATATATGCACGGCATTTTGTCTCAATCGGTGTACTCATTATTAAGAAAGACTCGTGTGACAGGCAGACAGATGACAAGTAAGGTTCCTTTCCTTTATCAGAAAAAATTTAAAAGCGGCCATCCATTAGAAGCTGTGCTTAAATCTCTTACAACGAATATTACTCTACTTTCAGTATTAGCAGCTTTCCAAGTTCCGTTGATCAATTCACTGCCAAAAATTTTAGTAAATTTTATTGTTGCCAAATGAGACAAAAGATCTGTTGGTGAGATGAGATTACGTTTTACCCAGAGAGCATTCGTTAGCATTCAAAGACAATAGCATTTTTTGAGAGTTTATTTCCAATTGTAACATAGTAACTTTGACGCTACCCCTTAATTGTGAATGGCGTCACTCGAGATTCCAAGTACAAACAGTTAGCAAAAGCACATGGAGTGTTTCAGAATAGGGTGAATGTTTGCTTCTAAACGAGTCATTAAAAGAACAACTGAAGTTGTCGAAACTTCACATGGCGAGGGCGGCTTGACGAACACATATCTGCCAAACTTGGTTATCGCTTATTGTAACATGATGATTCCAAGAATTAATATACAGCAAGCAAAAGATCTACAAGTGAGTGGTGCATCAGTTGGTAGTAATTATGGTCAACGGAGAAAAATGTAAGAGATACAGAAATTTGAAAGAATTAGAAAGGAAAAGGAGGAAATCATAAAACGACAGGAGGAAGCCCAAGAAGAAATTCAGTTGTGGGCAGATAAAACTTTCAGATGATTAAGATCAACGAAAATGCGAAGAAATACGGTGGCATATTCAGCTGAAGAACCATGGTAATACTCTCAAAAGAAGGTCTGGCTTTATTTCTAGTAATGAAAGAACTCTACTTGATTTAACACCAGAAGGACGACACTATTATCAGTAAATACATTGAGACCGATGGCCAAGTATCAATAAACTGAGACAAAAAACAAATAGCAAGTTGACGGTAAAACAACTGTAGAAAAATGAAAAATGGAAAGCAACTTACCATTCGTAAAACTACATAAAGGCAGTAGGAAGATCTCTTGAGAAATTACAATATGACAAGAACAATATTGTAAATCAATAGGATGACATCGATTTTGAAAATAGGGGGAAAACTGATTGGTTTTGAGTATGGTAGGGAGATTATAAGCCGTCACGTAGGCGTTTGGACTTTGCCTCCCTTAGATGAGGGCTACTACCCTTCAACTCCCCGAAGAAGTATCTGAGAGTCACTCTAGATAAAAAAATTCTTTGGAACAAACATGTATGGGCTGTGCAAACGGACTTTTGCCTCGACATGGGGGCTTAGGCCTCATGTGGTAATGTGGATATACGTTGCTATCATTAGGCCGATGTTCGTATATGCAACCGTAGCGTGGTGGGTGAAGATGAAACAAAAAGATTTTCACCGTAAACTAGCCGCACTGCAAAGAACTGTGTGTCTGGGGATCACTGGTGCCATGAGCACGACATCCGGCGCAGCTTTGAATGCACTACTCCATTTGCAGCCGTTGGATATATTTATTCAAAGCACTGCAATGAGAGCAGTTCATAGAATAAGTCGATTAGATCTATGGGCAAACAACGGATGTGGGAGGCACAGAGCATTGAAATATAATAGTTACTGGGAGGCCTGAATCCAGTTCTTACAATGCCTTCCGATTCTCGTGTCCCCATACATCTCTATAGTAGAAGATATGAAGTTACCCTGAAGCATAAAGGGAACTGGGAAGTCCCAGAGGAATGCGTGGCGGGATATACGGAAGTCTTCTCCACCGATGGCTCAAAAACAGAAGAGGGTTTTGGAGCCGAAGTCTAACTCTCGAATAAAAACGAGAAGTGGGCTTCTCCTTTGGGACAATATGCAACGGTTTTTCACGCCGAAGTTTATGCTATCCTAAGGGCGGCAAACTGGGTGATTGACGCCAAATAGAGGTCGATCTCCCCTATGACGGGACCGGAACCAGCAATGGGAGTATCAGTAGCATTGGCTAAGTCTGTTTTCAAAAACTGGGACCAAGCTTCCCACAATGGCAGGTGACAGAGCCTAAATGAAGCTCGACACAACAAACTTTTCCTGCCAGAATCGAACATGCATACCGCACAGTTTATCTTGTCGAAAAGCAGGAGGACTTGCAGGTGTATTTTGGGCATTCTGACAGGCCGAAATTCACTAGCTGGGCATATGTGCAGAATAGGAATTACTCAAGATGATACCTGTCCCTCTTGTAATGAGGAAGCATCCACTACAATGGGCCAACACGGCCTGAGTGCTCAGAAGCTGTAGTTTCTCCCCCACCACACACCCACAAGTGTTTCCACGATGACTAAATTGTAGTACACCCTGTGTTCAGCAGATTTGGCTTCAAGCGGCTGCTATCTTTTCAGAAACTTAAAACATGGAAAGCATCTTTTTTCAATTGAAGGAGATATTGCATCTGTTGAACGGTATTTTGTAGAACTTCCGAGAAGTATTTGCAGAGGTGGTTGAAAATGTTTGGAGGATCATTTAGTAAAAAAAAACTAATTTCATTTAAAAGCTCCGTTCTTTTCGTTTTTGCTTCCAAAGCTTATCCAAACACAGTTAATGCATTTACATTGCGATATGCAAATGAAAGTATCTGATGCCAAATTATTCCTACATAAAAAATTCCACAGAGCCTTTCATGTCTGAAGTGCCAACCTCCTGTTTGACCGTCCCTCTGCCTGTCTGTCTGTCACAGTATTTTTGTCAGAACAGCAGTAGAAAAAAGAGCAACCGGTTAATTCCATTGACCCAGCTACTTCGAAATTATAAAAGATGTTACATACATACATAAGTAATGCATACATATTGAGCAAGAGTAGAGCGAAAATTTGCATGCAGCATGTATTCACCGAGCGTTCGTATGGATTTCCAAATTCAGAATAACACCTATCAATGTCTTTTCGAGCATTTCTAAAGCATTCGTTGTTTATTACCATTTCCGCCGCTTAAAAAAATGATTTGTATATAAAATAAAAAATGGAGATTACCACACAGTAGAGTTCACAACTGTACGGAGGACGATACTATGAATAAAATGAATGTCAAAATTTGTGTTTTGTGCAAATCTGTCTGTTTAATACTGAGGAGAGAGCCACTGTACCCCCCACATAACAAGAGTTGAATAAGAAAGTACGGATTACGTGATAAAATTAAATTCATACCAGAGTTGTTAAGAATGATTAAATCCGTTTTAACTCATAAACTGCATGAACTCTCATCTCTACACAGTCTTATGAAAGTATTATATTTCCAATTTATGAAAAAGATAAGAAGTTTCACTGTGAAGACACTTTCTTCAGGTGAGGTCGACGATTTTGGAAAAAAGGCAGCAGAAAAGGATTCTTTCACCAAAAATATTTTGGGTAACAAGTTGATATCATGTTTTAATAGGCGATCCACAAAGCAAGCCAGCATAATTTTGGTTTTGGAGGTTTTCAATTTTTGATAACAAGGTGAACGAAGTGAATCATGAAGACAGTTATCATAGTGAACGGGCAGTAACTCACAGGACTAACTCCACTAATTTGTGAACGTGCGAATAAAGTTCTACTTGCTGTAGGATCCCGATCTGCAAGAAGGACATTTGATTGGCTCAGAACAACTATGAGATAAGCATGGCTTGGACAATTCTTTTTCCAGCATCTAATAATTTGGAAAATGTGATATAGTCCGTACTGAATTCGTTGGCATCGTTTATGAAGAAGATAAGGTGTTTTTTCAAGGAATCAGTCAAGGTTTAGCGTGCTATGAAAAACATTACCAGCTTCTACTCAAACTCTCTCTTCTCTACTCATTGATTTTTCCACTTTAAGAACCACAGCGGCTTAGGGAGGTTCCTTGGTAATTATTTTTAAAAATGAATGATATAATAAGCAAGTAATGATTAGATCTTACTCAAGTTGATTTCCGCTAGTGAAGTAGAGTTCCCTGAATAATTTGACTTCAATTTTATATTCTGACATTGTGCGTGTTTTCAATACTTTACTATATTAAAAATTTTAAATATTTTTTTTTTTTAATTTGAGCAAACCGAAAACCGAAGGCTCTACACTTCGGGTATTTTGTGTATTTTTTGTGTAAGTATATTTGAATGCGGAACTGCTCCATTTGTACGTAGTTCGCAATATAGGTGTATTTATCATGTCCGACTTACATCGAAGCCTGACTTGGCAGCCTGTGATTTTTTCGATTTACGAAAATTAAATATTTCTTTCGGTGAACGCGTTTTAGCAGCCCCCAGATAGCTCTAGCCCAGAACTGATTATAAACATCTTTGTATGAAGAACTTTGAGTGCATGGCAGTCCCGCATGAAGTTAGTTAAAAACTCAATTGCGCTCTGTTTTTTGAAGAGCATTTACACAAATAATTTGATCTGGAGAGCACTATATTGAGAATAGTCAACCTCATACGCTTCACAACCTACAACAAATACAGAAGAAGGCTGGGGAGGAGCAGAGATCATATATCATATATCATATAATTTTAATATTTCACTCGAATGTCAATTATTCGCGTTTATTATGATGTCAGTATCTTATTTGCTTGGCTTAAGATGAAGTAAACTCACGCGAAATTAATAAATTTGAATTGCAATAACTTTGACATTAACAGCCCAATTTCCATGAAACTTAGCACGCGTATACGCGATACTGTCTTCTATGTTGGTATTCCTAGGATGAACTTAAGAGGGGGCAGGTGTTTGTCAGTTTGTAAAAGTTGGTAATATACTGTTAGTAAGTTTATTTGAGCAGATATCGGGCGAACCATATTTTGAGGCTTACATTTCATATGTAGGCGGCCCCACCCAGATTTTTCCAGATTTTTCAAGATTTTTTAGCTGGGTAGATTCCAAAAATGAGTCCTGTTTTAGGTGTGCACATTTTGACTTCTTACTCACGCACTTTACAATTCACGCCAAAACTAATCAGTTTCGGAAAGTAGTAATCAAGACCTTTCATTTGATACTGCAAGCGACTATATTCAGCGATAAAATATTTACACTCACGTAAATTTATGTCATCCACTGTATGCGTGGGACGTTATAGTTCCCATATGTCCACCGATTTTTTTTGGATCGGTTTAGCCGTTTTCGACAAAAATGCCTGTGACAGGCAGCCAGTGAATCTATAATATTTTAATAAGGTTTTCTTTTGCACAAAACCTGGAGGATGTTCGGAGGATTTTAGGAAATGCTGACATATATAAATGCGTTGAAGTCAATGAGAACCTTCTTTGTGAATAATTTTTTTAATCAAAAAAATTTCGAAATTTTTTCCCATTTCCTATAGGGAATTATGGCTGAACAGTGCTTTTTAGAAAATTCCCTAAAAAACTTTCCTTTGTTACTACTTATTAGGTCAAAATTTATGACTTCGTTTTACAAGTTTTTTAAATATGGGCAAACCAGGACATAAAATGAGGTATTGCTTAAAACCCTAAACATTTTGCAGGGTTCGACTGGTTATTGCATTAATCTGAGCCACCTGACCATACCCACTGTAATATCCAAGATCCCCAGCGGTTATTCCTTAAGTCAGGTTTGAGTTGGCCTATGTTCATGATAGTATATTATGCAGAAACGAATGCATCTTACTGGACTTCAAATTGGGCATGCGGCACAACATCTGGGATTGCAGGAATAAATGTGCTGGTAAAATATCAGTGGAAAAATTGTCAAATGATTCACTTCTCACGAGTGAAAAGTCAGAAATAAAAACAACTTGAACGAACAAATCCACTTACACTTGTTGGCATACAACGTATTTACATACGTCTCTCAAAATCCTTCCCTCGAAGGTTAAGATTTTTACTGTTCGAAGCCATGTCACTTCTCGAAAAGAAGATCTTCCGCAGTATCTGTGGCTCCCTGCAATTTTGACATCTAGACAATGATTAAATCTTTCAGGAAAAGGGAAGGAAAACCACGCCTGCAAAGTGCGCGGCAGGTCTCAACCTCGGTGGAGAAATAAAGAATGCCAGGGTGTCAAAAAGTGGTTGGAATTTTATCGCCATTATAAGTATTTATGTGAATTGGTTGAATATCCTATTTCCTATTTACATTATTGGTACTTAATTTTATTTTCTTTCGATGTCACTTGCAAAAAAGTTGGGGCCTTAAAAACTTTAATATTCATTCCGCAAACGTTTATAGCTGATATCTAGGAACTTGCCGAAAAAATCTTAGATTCAATCTGAATAAAATATAATTTTTGACAACCGATCCTAAAGTAGATAATAACCTGCCCAGAACAGAGCCTTTTGAATATCTCGGATCAATTCTACCAGTCAATGATGAATTTCGTTATGAAATTACTTCACAAATTAGCGTAACCTGTATAAATTGGTTTAAATTATTATATAATACAATTCACCGCAGTGACAATGAACGGCGTCACCCGGTAATGGAGACAAAATTGTTACATTGGACTAGTAGCGAAACACGCCATGATTACATCCGAAATGAGGATATCTGCGATCGATATTGGGCTGCATCGTTCGTGGAAAAATTACGAGAGAAGCGTCTTCGATTGTATGGTCACATAATCAGCGTTAACGAGAACTCATTCCCCTAGATTGGTTTGAGCATTGAAGTTGATAGGAAATGACCAAAAGGCTGACTGAAAGAACGATGGCATGACGGTGATTTGAAAGCCTCGTGACTACAACCAAATCAGGTCTTTCACAACACCAAATGGCGCAACGGATCAAGACAAGTCGACTCTGCTTTTGAACGGGACGAACGCTGAAGAAGAAGAAGAAAAACACTTTTTTAAATTAGGTATCGCAACAAAGCAATTCTCTGATCCTAAAGATATATTAGGTTGGGGCCAGAGTTAGCATTTTGAAGGTAGGTCTTCAAATTTGATTATCTCTGGTGTGACTGTTTCCATTTCGTTAGTAATTGGAAAGATGACGTTTTTTGAGAAGATTTTCTAAAAAGGAAACGTATCATATCGTTTAAGGTGTTAGAATTCAGGAAAGGCGAAAATCTGAAGCAGACTGAAGAAATAATTTATGGCGTTCACGGACAAGATACTCTACAAGTAGAACAATAATTGTTCCAGCAATTCTATTTGAAAGATTGGTCGACTAAAGGATTTCTGAGGAATGCAGGTGTTTTGAATCATTTTCTTCTACGTAGATTTATCAAAAAATTGAAATTTCCGCCCCACACAACTTTTTTGGATAGAATTTGCCACAATTTCCGAGATGAGCTGTTACTGAAAGTGACTCATGTCTAAACGGAAGCCAGGCTTGATGATAAGAAGTACATATATGCTCTGTATTTGAAAACGGAGATCTTTCACTGTGATTTCTAGAGTAATTCCAATCTGTACTGCCAGCAACTGAGAGAGTTGCTGGAAAAATGAACGAAACAGTTAAGAAAGGCGTCGAAAATTGACGAAATCAGGCGTGAATATTAAAAGTACTTGTCTGGGTTTTCAAGCCAATAGCCTTAAAAGTTCTATGAAAATTAAGCAATGGTGGTAACAAGAGAGGTAAAATGCTGTGAGATGCAAACTACTAAAACAAGTAACAATTACAAAATGTGACAAACCGGAACCTCACCACTTCAAGCATGAACATGGCTCAACGGGCCCGGATGAAAATTCAAATGATGAATAAGAATAATAAGATTGAGAAAATTGTAGCAGGATTTAATCTTTTCAAATTTATTTGTTAATTGTGAATAAATCTTTCTTTGAGAACCTCTGCCCAAGCTTCTTTGTTTCAGTCTAAGATTGTAAGAGAGGAACTTGAAGATCTCTTGATATGTGAAGGTAAGGCTGACACGAATAAATAAATCGTTCTTGTTTGTCGATTTCAGGTTTAACGAGAGATTGAATCCAATACCGGTCAGTTTTTTAAAAGTAAAAGTATGTGGATAATGTGAGACATAACAGTTAGGCTGAAAGAACAAGAAGACATGGGAGACCCTGCCTCAGATGACTTTCTTTTCGATTTCATCCATCAAACGCTTCCTTAACGCTATGTAGTAGTCACTGTTGATGATTTTCCCCTTCTCAAGATAGTCGATGAATATTATACCATGCACATCCTAAAATTATGCTTCGTTTAGATTTAGCAAACGACTTCTCACGGTTGACTTTCCTGACGCAAAATCCGAATAATGTTTATAAAAGCAATGCTTTATTAACACACGCAAGGTAAAGGTAAACTAAAAATCGTATCGATTTAACACTAGTAGCGCCATCTGTGTGTTAGCCTTTTTTAGCTCAAACGTTACGTTATTTCTTGGGAGGTCTCGCCATTTTGTTGGTAGATAGAATATATACTGAACAAATGGCACCAAGACGAGTCAACTGACGAGCAGTTTCCTCCCGGAATACTGCTGCCTGTCCCCTAAATAACTTTGTAACTTGAGAGCAAAAAATTAGTTCAGAGAATCACAAATCCAACATTTTGCCCTTCATCCTTTAGCAAATACTGAGTATCCACAATCAAACTTATATTTTTGAATGAAAATTGATAGTAGAATCAATTAACGGAAGGGGGAGGGGGCGCAGAGTATGGCTTTTTCAGCCACATTAGGTAGTGGAAGGCAGACATCATGCGTTCAATATTCAAGAATTTTTCAAAACTTTTGAAATAACCGTTAACAAAAACATATTGCATGACTGAAGCACCATAAACCGAAAGACAACATTTGATGCGCCTTGTCAACAAACGGAGACATCAACCTGATTTCATTGTTAATACTAGAGAAAAAAGCAATAAATGTCAAATCTGAAAACTCTGGATTCTGCACTGTGTCTTATCAAAGTGTCATGTATGCACATTTAACTTACTTCTCAACACTACCGTTATTTTAACAAGGTACCAAATATATTAATGGAAATGTAGATAGAAAAATATGAGTAAAAAATGAGCCCTCAAAGTCCGAGAAAAATTGTGTATCTCAGTGAAAAGTTTACATAACAGAATGAGAATTAATTGATAATTTGAAGTATTTATAAATTATTGAAGAATTCGTCGAAACATAATTTATGACTTTCTTACGTGTGCTTTAAAAATTTTCGAACCGCCCAAAATATGCTCCTGTCTATATAAAGGTTCCAGTGTTGACCTTGGCAATTTTCTTCTAAGAAATCTCAAGGACTGATTTCTTGCATGTCTTAATTAAATTGTTGTCCAACAACCAATTGGGAAATTTATTAAATTTGTAACCGAAGCTAATATATTGGTACATGTTTTCGTAGTGTGGAAGGAGATCTATGAAGTTGAGAAGCTTTACTATCTCTTGGTGCAGCGTTTATATACGGATTTGTTATGAGTGAGAACACTCCAATATTTCAATGGAAACCATGACCACACCCTTGGAAAACATGCGGCTATATTTTCATAACATGAATCTTCTTGGCTTTAACGGACAAATGCGGAGGGATATGGGATAACATTTTGAGTATCGGTTTCATAACCAATATTGATTCCCCAAATTTTTAACCGTACTGAATGTTCTGGAAACCCTTTTGAAAAACCCAATCTTTTAAGTGCAACAGATGAAAACCACCAGCATGAAAACTGGAAAATACCCGAGTCCTATGAGAATGCAGTTGGTGAAAATCTGCTAACGCATAGTTGTAAAATATTTCAGCAACAAGTATCATAATAAGAGTACAATGGATATGTGAAGGATAACTCGAGATAAAAACTTGGGAATGCATGGCCTTTCATTGTTCGTTTCCTAGATTTACTATTTCACTTCACTTTTCGCCAGAAGAGATCAAATTTGGAAAATATCCTTACTTTGTTTCATTGACGGGAAATGTATCCAAAACGAATGGTCTTAACGACTGGTGACGTTGGTTTTCTTCACAAGTAGAAAAATTATCGATATTTAAAATTACAGGTTAGAATCTCACTAAATATGTTATTTATTTATATTAACATTTTTTTTAAAAACACTCACGCCCTTCAACTTTTATATTTAATTTTTTTCTTATCAAATATAATATACTTTCTGTGGTTAACAAATAAATATATTTTTCTATATAAAACACTTTTGAACAACTTTATTTTTAATTTCGCGCAACTAATTTTATCAAACTCTAAACTTTTGCCATGTACTTTCTCCTTGGTTTGATCTTATTTTATGCGTAGATATTAATTTTCGCTAATTTACTTTTTATATGATGCATTGATACAAACTTCCTCTATTCTTATGTAAATACTCAAAAACTCGTGTGTTCACTACAAACAACTTTTCAACATATTTTGGTGGGCTAGGTATAACAAACATTTAGAAAAATTACACTACTTTATTCCATCTTGGCATTCTGCGGAATAGAAACCGTTTGGCATGTAAACATTTAACTTTCTTTAAGATTTTTCGATTTTGACGTGTTACTAGGTAATTGTGTTACGGGTTCACTTTAGATCTGCGAACCATGTTTCCAGTTCCATTTATTTTGTTTGTTATTTTGCAAATTTATAGACGTAGCTCGTATGTTTTTACGAAAATTTAAGATATGAACTGCATTGGAGATTTGTAGACTAAAGCGACCAAAGGTCAGTTCAACTGAACGCAACAAAAACGACGCACGTCCTGCAACGACGTTTTTACAATTGTGGAGCCTTGGACTGTTTTGTGCAAGCACTATCGCACATGTAAGTAACAAGTGCAAAAATGAGTGATAGCGTCAAACAAGGGGGGCAATATGGCCGTTACACTAGAGACAATGCACGCGCGCATAAATGCCCAATTTTTATCTAAAATCGCGATTACACACACAATGGGAGTGGTGGCACATTAAAGTTGCATTCGAGTGCACTCGCGCTGCAATCTTCCGGTATTTTGATCGCGGAGGTGTTGAAAGAAGCTTTCCGAACGGCGGTTAGACGTAGCAGGAACTAATAGTGTCCAACAAATTCAATTATGTAGTTATAGGTTGATCAAATCAAAATCACAAATTTTGGGCAACGCAAAGCGAAAACGCAAGAGAAAATGAGGGGAGGGAACTTAGGTGCGGCACTAGGATGCAAGAGTAAAACTACAGGACCAGCGATGACGACAGGAGCAACGGTCACGGCAACAACAACTACGCCAGAAAAATTACGTAACCAGGAGAGAAAAAAGGGAAAAAGAGAAGAAAAGGATTATCAAAAAGTCTCGGCTTCTTTATGGCTCAATCCACGCAATTTTGCCGCGTACACCACATAACGGAAGCGTGGAAGAAGTTCAACTGAGCGCTACGAGTCAGGATAAGCAACATGTTGGCCCACGTTCAAGCCACGCCGTTCCCATTTCACATCATCATGAATGGGCAACAAGAATAGATGCTAGATACAGAGAAACAGATGATCCACATGGTCCACCGGCCACCCCACCGCTTCACGCCCAACGACTGACCTCCAGAGAGCTTTTTGGCGCCAGTATGTGGCACTCGTTCCATTTGCCATGCGCTGGAATGAAATTGTTTCCGAAAGCTTGTTGATTGTTTGGGTTTAACAACGAGTCCTTTGTATGGACACCGCGCTTTGAAATTTATGGATGTGCATTATTTTGTAAGTTATTCGTCTGGAAACCGGAAGATGCTTCTTCCAAGTTCCATAAATGGGCAGCAGAATATTTGTAACCCCAACATTAAAGGAATGCTGACAAGGGAAATTCATTGGAACATTTACGACATAGTATTTTTCACCGTGAATACATAAAGGACGAAACGACCGAATTCCTGCCGCCCTTTCCCTTTTGAAAACAACAATGCCGCCCCCAACAGTAATGTTACTTTTCAGGGGAAAAATTCATGCATCTATTTCATCATTAGCTGAAAATTCTATGGCGATAGTCTCCAGGTTGCTAGAACTCTAGCTATATATCTAACATTATTTGCATATCTGACATTTATTGAAAATATCCTTGATGATTCGCATCCCATGATTTCATTGAAGGTCGAAAATGCAACTCTGATATTACTTTGTTGCCTGAACTTTAAATTTATTCAGACAATATTCATCTACATCTCGTAATTTTCATTTAAATAAATACTCGCAGCTTAAAGCGTACAGATACTTTTCGACACTTTTCGATGCACCTTCGTCCGAGTTCCAATTGAATTATAAATGGTGGCAAAGTTTTCCTGGACAGAGCAGGTGGTGTTAAATGTTAAGTTACTCTTTCAGCAAGGAAGGAAGTAGCCTAAAAGGAAAACACTATGGAAAATGGAAAATGTTTTAATTTTATGAATAATATAATAACCGGTTACGATGGGTATTCACAGCTGTTGAAGCAGGGGATTAAAAGAAAAGTTTCAGATGATATGATCTGATAATCAGAAGGGGAGAAATCAAACTTCCATATACAAAATGCGAAGCGACAAATATAAATTGAGCTTGGTAGGTAACCGTAGAGGCGGGGGGGGGGGGGTTTGCAGATTCGATACTACAACCCACAACAAATATTCGATTAATACATGCAGACTTAACACCTACATGTATAGCACTAAAGAAGAGATTCCCGAAATATCGGTATATGCGTATTAAAATAGAAAAATAAAATACTAGCGAAAGAGAAAAACTGTCTAATCAGCTCAACTAATTTACTCTGTAGAAACACCACAAGACCATACTTAGATAACACCTACAACCCTACTATGGTAATCTCATCTGTATGATGGCAACCCCCATTCCATGCAAAGCAGGAAACAAGAGAGGCTGAATGGTGAATTTTTCGTGCCGCACAGTAGAGATGAGCGGACGTTTCTTCCAGGTCGAGGACTCCGCGACAGGCTGACAGTATACTATTATTTTTGTACCTAAAATTAAACCTCAAACCACATCAGAAATACAATTACGACTCTAAGAATGGAAAAGGATTATCAGTTTGTAACTTGGAACACGCGCATCCTGTTCCAAACCGACGGTCTAATCGAAAAGGCGACAGGTAAAGGATAGGTGTTTTGTTGGTTCAAGAAAAGAAATTATAAGCCAGTGAGTTATTGGACTCTCGAACGCACACTATTTTCAAAACCGGAAAGAAGTCTGGAACAGAAGAATGCGGTGTAGCTTTTGTCGAAATTTGGAGCACGTCGTCTACAAGAATTTTTCCCACAACCTCATCGACTTCAAATCAACGAAAAAGTTGGTGCGCTTAAAGTGAAAACTTAATTTTCCTGTCTTTTGTTAATCTACATATCCTTGGAAGACAAGGACGACTCAGTAGAAGACGACGCTTTGATTCAGTATTTTATTTCTTGTCCTCGGTGATTTCAACAGAAAGATCGGTAAATAGTTGGCCCACCATGGAACTACTGAGAATTATAGTATCCACGATAAAAATAACGAGAAGGGAATCAGTCACATAGATTGAGCTGGCAACAGAAACAAACAACAATATCATCTCATCGCAGCATTCATAAAGGAATATGGGCCTCTCTAGATAGGACAATCATGTCCTCTTCGAGAACCGAGCTACACCATCCTTAACGTACGTTCATAGCGGGGACCAAATTGCGACAGCAACTACTATCTAATAAGAGCAAGATATATAATAGATGCTAGGTAGCAAATAGCGGGAGCCGCATTTTCACTCCGCTATCCGGTTCGATACTGAAAGGCTGTGGAATAAAGAAATAACGTCGAAATATGTTGGAGTGTTTGAAAAAGCTGACGGCATTGATTATGAAATGGAGTCTGGAAGACGCAGGGAAAATCATAGGATACGTACTTCGGCGCAAAAGGAATGAACGGTTTGACAAAGAAAAAAGAAATTAAAGAATAAAAGTGACGAAATCCGCAGAATGAAAGATGAATTTAGGAGGCAAAATTTAAGATCCGCTTACAGCTTTCACTCAAAGGCAATCCAAAGTCGGTTTGAAAAAGGTGCTGATTAAGAATTTACTGAAATTATACCCTACCTGCCGTAAAAGGCGACTAAAACGAATAAAAATCCGTGGACCAGCAGCCTGGAGATTTCATTTTTTTCTATACCTCGAATAACGGCGAATCTATCGGTAACGACTTTCGGCTGTTGTTACAGGTCACATGTACATATTCACCTGGATAACTATATCGAGAATGCCTGCGTTAACCGACTTCACGTACGAGTACGAGCGATCAGATCAGTAGAATGCTACTTCAAGCGGGGGCCAGGGCCGGTGCATGGTCGATCGAATCTGCGGGATAGATATCATTGAAGCTGGTCTTTCTGATAGGATTATTAACACAAAAGGAGAAAAAGGAGACCTATGCACAAGCTCTAGCATAATTTTCGACAGCTGTTGTGGAAGTTTCTTCCAAAGAAGGGAAAAAATATCAAAGGAATAATAATTCAAAATCCGCTGAGAATGCCTAGAACGAAGTTGTTTGATAAACAGGACCCTTGCATTATCCCGAAAACTGGACGCTGGTGAATGCAGGAAAGGGCACATCCACAAACTTGGAGGGTTTCAACTTGGTGTACAAACTGGACCAAAAGAATCCGAAGGTCCTCAAGCGTAGTGACCATATGATACTTCGTTTTTTCCTGGAAAGGTTACAATTCGGTCATACCAGGAAATTGTAAAGCATCATGTGAAGAGTGAAGATCATTGACGGTCTTTAACTTATACAAAATAGATCAAATTGTAGCAAACACAATGAACGCTTCTCTCACCAGTGTTATCAATTACTGGAATAATAATAGTAATCATTGGCGCAACAATAAAATTGGATCAGGGCCCTGAAGTATGTTAGAGCACTTCATTCAAAACCGTCATGGTACACTACAGGATTGCATTGCGCTCGCCCGAGATTATTACACTGATTTGACTTAGGTACTCATTCACAGCTGAAGCGACTTTTATCCGACGTCAAATCACGATACAAACTCACTTCCACCAATGAGGTTTTCCCTTAGGATAATACAAAATAATTTCTAAGGCTGAAGTATGTATGATCCTAAGGGCAGCAACCTGGGTTATTGAAGAACAACCACATTGCGATCTGCCGCGTAGGAGTCCTTTGGTGACTTCGCAAATCGTTCAAGAATGTAGAACTCGTTGGGGATCTCTCGTTACCTCTTCACTGTAGTGTAGAGCAAAATGAAAGCTGGGATACTTTAGCAAAAGAGGGTCCAATCTTTCCTATGTCGGAGTCAGAAGCAACAATTGCAGTATCAGTAGCATATGTTAATGCTACTACCAGAATTTGGAAGCACGGTTAATAACACACATTAAATGCATGGGCAACTAGAATTCTGGGTATGGAGACAGCATAGCAAAAATGAAGGATAGTACGTGCAAGTATCCAAGTATCCAAGATTAATGCATAAAAGGACAGAATACTTGAATCACAATACTCTTAACCTAATGCTTTATGGTATATGCAGTTCTTAATGAAAGAGTGCATCTGTAATATAATATATGGGCTGCCGCAATTCCTCGGAAGAATGCATCAATATACGTAGATCTGATCCAATAAACCTCAACAGTCTCTGCAACAATTTACTCTATTGTTCTGAAGGCAATTAGTGGTAGGATGCATACATTTAATTTATCGATTTGATAATCTCTACAGGCTCGTCCTCAAGCACTCTAACTAAAGAAAGTATTTGATATTTGCCCACTTTCTACGTTGAGCCTTGTAATCAAATGGCAAAATCAGAACTCAGGTACCCCACATTTTTCATCATAGAGTGCAAACATTTTAAATATACTTCTCTTGTGTCGCCCATATAATATTATATGAAAAATGACACCAAGGTGACGTGAACGCACAACTCCCAAACTCACTATATAAAATCATGGCATGTCCTTATAAAATGATTCTGTGACTTCAGATAAGACAACTCAATTTCCGAACGTCAAAATACCAAAATAGCAAACCACATTTTTCATATCTTTCAGCACTCTGTCGTCATTGTAAGCCACAAGACTTAGGCAATGATGAATGCACAAGGGAAACATGAAAATGCCTTTCATTTGGATAATATTTCTCAATTTTACGTAAATCACTATCTTCACTCAGTGCTTATAAGTTCAAAAATTTTTCTGGATCGATGTGAATTAATCCACGTGAAAAATTTGCTTTGCAATACAAATGTTTTAGAGATTTCTTGAGATGGGAAGAATGTTTCCACTTTTATCTGGAATAGTCATATGGCAGACGGTAACAGGTGCCATGGGGGAAAGGGCTTCGGAGCGCGCAATCAGGGCAGCGAGGGTATAATCGATTTTGCGGACACCCATGACCTTAACTTATGAACACATGGTTTATCAAACGATTGTCTCATCTTCCTACATTTTACAGTGGGAACAGTAAAATGCAAATCGACTATATTCTCATAAGACGCCGACATTTTACCGCTGTCACTGATTGCAAAGCCGTTCCCTTTGAGACCATCGCACCTCAACATCGGCCGTTGATTTCCGTCTTGCGAATTAAGCCACCTATAAAACAGCGCGAGGAATGTACTGGACACTCGAGAGAGATCTGTATAGACTTCTCAAAAGCCGTAACGAACGCACACAAGATATCGAGCCTTCTTGTTCTTTGCTTACCAACCGTCGAGCCGCAACGAATAAATGGCGAGAATACTTCGAGCAGATTTCATCTGAAGAATTTGCTCATCTTCTATTTCCACAATTATTGCCGCCAATTGGAGCAGTTCCACCTGTCAGCGCAACTGGTGCTCAGAGGTGGCGGTGAGGAAGATGGGGCGGCAACCCTGTCGGCCAAACCAAAACCAAGTGGCCGAGGAGAACCTCCATAGTGGTGGCACCGGGAGATGCTGCACTCACTTTGGTTTGCCGGCCGTGATGCAGTAGGCGAATGCTCCAAAGGCCTAATTAGGGCGATCAGACCCGAGTCTGCACGGGGACTCATCTGAAGTGGCAAATTGGTCACGAAACTTTACCAGGAGTATACTGGTACCATGGGAACCGGGATAGCCCCTGGACTCTCATACTTCGGGTGAACTGCTGTTGTATGTGAGTACAGCTCGGTTGTTTGCGGTTGGCCCCCGTAGTGTGAGCTTCATGGGGGCTGTGGTTGTACTTAAGCGAGAAGAGACCTTCGGGCTGCGGCATGGTGTTGCGTTTCAACGCGGGTGCCGTACTCCTTAGTTCGGTAGAGATTTAGGTATGTCTTGCATCCACCAGTATGAATGCTAAGCCATGCAATTGGTATGGACTGGTACCGTTGTTGCTTGTCTTAGCGGGGCTCTGATTGTGGTCACAAAATCAATCCGTGTCTTAAGAAAACCGTAGGGTTAAGTCTCCACGACAGGTACCTACGTTAAACACTCAAGGACTTAACTGTCACCGTAACTGAAGTCGAGGAAGTAAAACGAATGAAATCGGGAAAGCCACAGGACCTGACGACATCGCATCTGAGCTCTGGAAAGCGTAGAGTTGGGACCCAACACTGTGGCTCAGTGAATTCTTTAATCGGATTATTCAGGAAGGGAGAACATCATCTGACTGGCAAGAAAGTACCACAGTTCCAATATGGAAAAAGAAAGGTAGTCCGGAAAGCATTTGATCGTGTGCCACACGAACTCAGCTGGTATGCTTTATGACAACACTTAGTGCCAGAAAAACTCGTGCTCTGGGTTCAATTGCTCTACCAAGATCCGAAAAGTAAATTTCGAAGTATGGAGGGTGTATCAAAACCGCTTCGTGTCTCTGTTGGTGTTCATTAAGGAAGCGCCCTCTCACCACTCTTACTTGGTCTTGTTATGGACACCGTCACACGGGACATCAAACGTTCAACGCCCTATATACTGCTTTAGGCAGATGATTTTTTCCTAGCATCTGATAGCCAAAATGATCTCGAGTAACTGGCGTGACACGTTTTGATCACATCCGAAGTGAGGATATCCGCGATCGTGGAAAAATTGCGAGAGAGGCGTCTTTGATCGTATGGTCACACATTGGCTCTAACGAAGCTTCACTTGCCAAGATAGGTCTGAACATCAAATTCGATGGTAAACGACCAATGGCCAGGCCGAAACATGATTGATACGCTGGATGGGGATTTAAAACCCTCGAGATTGCATCCATATCAGGCAATTGATAGAGCCAAATGGCGAGATCGATCGTAACGAGCCGACCCCGCTTGTCAACGGGACAAAGGCTGAAGAAAAAGAAGATCTGTCATACAGCGATATCATAATTTAGCATGCTGCATTTATGAGCACAAGGCTATCATGCGGAAGGTCGCGGTTCAAATCTCACTGGAAGCAGTGGGGTTTGTATCGTGGTTTGACGTCGGATACCAGTCGACTCAGCTGTGAATGAGTACCTGAGTCAAATCAGGGTAATAATCTCGGGCGAGCGCAATGCTAACCACATTGCCTCCTACAGTATACTGGAGTGTACCGTTACGGTCTTGAATGGAGTGCTCTAACACACTTCAAGGCCCTGATCCAATATGGATTGTTGCGCCAACGATTATTATTATTTCCGAGTTATCACAATCTCGGCAGATGCCGGATTTTACCTAATACTAGCACTAAGTGCCAAGCATTTAGGCTCGGACGATCCTACCTACTTAAAAACTAAAGAGGCACTGGTGGTGGTGGCCGGTGGTAGGTCAGTGGGAGAATCCGTCCAGTACTCCCCGCAACATCGAGCACGTATGCAGAATGGTGTACTTCTGCATGGTTTGAACCAGACTGTGCGAAAGTCCCAGGACATCAAGGGAAGCCGTCAGGGATTTAGGTACAATACCTGTAGCTGACAATATTATGGGAACTACAACCACCCGCTCGAGACGCCAAATTTCTTTGATTTCCCGAGCCAATGGCTCATAGTTCACCTTCTTCTCCACGTATTTCCGTTCAATGTTGCTATTATGGGGGATAGCAACATCAATAACATACGCGGAGCGACCTGTCTTGTCAACTAACAGTACGTCAGGCTTGTTGTGTGCGGTATGGCGATCAGTCAGAACTTGCCGGTCCCAATACATGCTGTAAGCAGAACTATCAAGTACTGCTTGCGGCTCATATCGGTAAACCGGACATGTCCCCGTGATCAGCCCATGCTTGTATGCAAGGTTTTGATGGATAACCTTACACACAGCATTATGCCTGGTGATGTACTGCACCGGTGCCATAACAGTACAGCCAGAAATGAGATGGTCCAACGTCTCTACCGCCGAACCACACATTCTGCACTGGTCGTTCTCCACCCGTTCTTTCATGATGAGCTTTTTATAAGCTCGGGTGGCGACCACGCCATCCTGAATGGCACACATGAACCCCTCCGTCTCAGCAAAGAGCTCCCCAGCACACAGCCATCTGTTCGACAGATGCAAATCGACAAATGGCTGCCAAAGACAATTCACGTGTTTACCGTGCATTGCCTTCGACTTCCATTCCTCGATCCGCTCTTGGTCCGACTTCACTTCATTATTATTATTATTATTTATGATAGTAGCGACTAACAACAACTAACTTTCGGAACAACCTAAATTACCAATGTTCTTTTCAACATTGAAAACATTTAGGTGCTGTACATGCTGTCAATATCTGAACTATTTTAACGTAGAAAGGAACATGGGAAATTTAGATTGTTATAAAAGTTTATAAAATACCTAATTATTTTCAAATATATTTGAACAAGAGTTAATCTGAAGGACTGCTAGAATTTCAATATCCTTCTGATATCTTAAAAATTTCAAAAGCATTTGGAGACCAAATATTAACTAGTTGAGCAATAGTTTGCTAAATTCTGAAAAGGACACTTCAATTTAGAAAGCAGACTCCACAAAATAACATCTATTTTTGCATGCCACAGTCAAGAGTTGAAATTTTCTGTGTGTTAGCTATCTTGGCTATCAATAGTCAACTAGAGTGACCTCCGGTCTAAATTGAATTTATCTCAAATCCAATACGAGCCTCCCGTCAAGCATTGGAAACACTGTCTAGTTGTCCAAATGATGACATATTTTCCATCGAAAGAGCATTTCTTTCTAGCACAAATGAAGTTACCGCCCACTTCTAAAAAAAGACGTCACAAGACCTGGCTGCGTACTGAAAAGTGAAGGCAGATCGATGAGTTGCAGTCACCTGCGAAGTTCACTAATTACTATAAGGCGGTAAGCGAGACGCGATGGAGCTCCATTACTGTCGCAAAGTATAAGAGGGGCAGCGTAGTGCGGGTCGTGCCAAAAGGTATTCCGCAATTGCGATGGTCAGAAAGTAGAAGCTGCCGTTTACGCTATCGCGTACCACAAGAGATCGAAGAAGCATTTCACTACGATTTTGATTCGTTTGATGAAGTTTCACCTTTTATGGCTGATATGACAAAACATGGTAACCTGCAAGTAGAGACTATTGTTCCAAACAGAGGTGAATTTACCTCTGCCATCAAGGTCTAGAGTTACTATGACTACTTATCCGTAAATCCTGGGAATCCAAGATCTTTTCCAGTGGGTGGAAAGGATGATAGTCAAAATTCCGGAAGAGGGTGGGGGGATGGATGCAAAAATTAAGAAAGAGTCTGAGGTGTGGAAATCAATGCAAAACATAGCGAGTGAAAACAAAACACATAGAAGATGGGTGTCTTATTTAAAAGAATTCCCCAACCCCCCACATTCAAATCTATCATCTAAACCTACCAGAATTATGGTCAAACATAAGGGAAATATTGAACCACTAGCAGTGGTAGAGATAGAGTCAGCCATTAAATGTCAAAAATGAATAAAGCGCCCGGAAGAGATGCATCCCCATCAGGGTGTCCATGGACAATGAAAGGTATCCATAGTTTGATTCTCTCTTCATCCGAGGCAAAGAACAGATTCCTCAAGGGGGGTAAAAAAGAGTGAAGTGCCCTATATACAAACAAGTCGCAAACCGGGAGCTTGGTGTTTCATGCAGTGACCTCAGATTTTGATGATCTTTTATTTAAGAATATTTAGGTACACGAGGGTTCCATCCACACATAGCTAGTAGTGTATGTAGAATCTACCTGATATTCAATTCGATGTGGAACTGAAATGTTATCTCTTAGGGAGTACTACCTTGACAGGAAAGAAGCAACTTTGATCTACTATAATTTTATTAATAATAGTCGAATTTTCATCAAACTTTCCAGCATGATATTCCCTATTTTAATAGCGTTTTAACCTGTACTAGTGCATTGCATCTTTAATGGACTTAAAGGGGGTCCGCTTCAAGTCCGTTTCAAAATATAATTATACAGGACTACAGGATAAGTTGACCTTCATCCGTTAAAGGAACGTAGTAGTATGAAACACCCTACCCCAAACTGAACCGTTTTCGAGTTACTCGAGTTTTAATTTATAAAATTTATAATAATAAAAAATATAATAATTATATAAATATTTAATTTATAAAAATGGCCGATTTTTCGGCTATTGAATTAAATATTTTGCAATATGTGACTGTTATTTTTATTATTTAATTATTACATGCAGAATAAGATGCTTTATGACCTCAATAGCCATAACTGTACGTAAGTTAACTAAATAAGTCGTTGTAGACTTTTGAAAGTTAAAAAAGTTAGTACAAATTCAAAACGGTTATTCACGATATATTCACGAAAATGCTAGAGAAAAGAAGAAGGGGTTTTTGAAGTGGAAGATCGATAATTGGCCAGCTATTTACGGTCAAGCAGATCCCAGAAAAATGCTGGCAATTCCACCTCGATGCCTATTAAATGATCTTGGACTTAAAGCACTCATATGACAGCACTAGCCAAAATCTACTGTACAAATTAATGCTTAACTTGGCAATTCCAACAAGACTAGTAAGCCTTACCACAATGATGTCTCACACAAAGATGCGCATACGCGAACGATATAAACATCACGGTGAGGTTTTTCACATCAGCAAAGGAAACTTTGATAACCCGCGACAAAATAGCGAACGAAGTCAGTGTCTGAATTAACAAAAAGCAAACGAGAAAAATGACTCTCACAAGGTAAAATATGTATAAAAATTGACGAGTACAATGTGCATCAGGCCATCAAAAACATGGTCCGAGCCATTCGCGACTGTACAATGGGGCCAAGAACGACATAAATGCCGTGAAGAAATCAAGAATCACCCAGGCAACACAAGCGACACCCTCTCAAAATTCTCGCAGGACGAGAAAAGGCAAAAATGCCTCTCACTGGGTAAGGAGAAGGCAAACAAAGTTGCAAAACCGTGCAAACTGCGGCGTCGGCTCCAATCAACCCATGGGAGGTAAAGCCCCAAAAAGGAACCAAGCAAACAAGGTTGGCGGAAAGAAAAATGCGACACATAAAAGAAGATTACGGCCCAAATCAATTGTCATCTCCAAAAGAGGTGATAGGACTTATGCCGATATCCTCAGGAAGGTCAAACCCGATCCTGAGCTTATGGACCTTGGAGAAGACGTCAGCCAAATTAGACGCTCTCAAAAAGGAGGTTTGGGGCTGGACCTGAAAAAGTCTACTGACAAGGAGGTTGAACATTTCCTCGGCAAGGTGGAGAAGTCTTTAGGAGAAGAAGCACAAGTACGAGCCAGAAAACAGGAGGTTGTTATACAATATAAGCTCATTGATGAAATCACGACCAATGATGACATCCGCGACGTCTTTCAAAAGCAGTTCAGACCACTTGGCTGCATGATTCCGCAATCAGAGGACTGAGGAAGACATGCGGAGGTACGCAAATGACAACTATAACCTTACTAGCTGAAGCAGCGTTCAAACGTAACGTTGGTAAAGTAAAAATAGGTTGTTCTTTAAGGACGCGGTGCGACTTTCTCTTAACAGAAAAATAGGTTGGGTCGCTTGCCGATCCAAGGAGCGGGTGTCCTTCAAGCGCTGCTTTAAATGCCTGGAATTTGACCACATAGTGGCGAAATGCACCGGTGACCGTGACAGGTCAAAAAGTTACAGGCCATATGTTCAGGGAATGCAAAGCTGAGCTTGAATATATGCTTTGCAAGGGGAAAAGGGCGCCGAGTGTCAGCACGTTGCATGCAACAGCAGATGTCCAGTGTTTATGAGAGCCTTGAATGCAATAAAGAAATTAGGTTGACATAAATCAATCTCAACCACTGCGAGGCAACGCAAGACCTTCTCTCGCAGACCATCTATGAGTCAATAGTCGATCTGACATATGTGAGTATCACATTGGCGAAGAGAATGTCATGGCAATTTTGCACCAGATCGCATATGGACTATGCGTCAATATTCGTTCCAGCGGAGCTGGAAACCGGGGCTGATCCGTGGAAACATTTGAAGAGGATGTATTCATAGAGATGCTATTGAGAGACCGCAATCTCACGAGAGCATGCCACGCTGCTATGCCGAGGCGGCGGGTCCTCGCAAAAAAGCACTGAAACTATTGGTGGAGTGAAGAGATCGCGGAGTTGCGGGATGCACGTTTTCGAGCTAGAAGGATCTGCCAACGATCTAGAGGACGACCGGCCTCCAACGAGAAACGGCAAGTATATGTGAACCTTCGAGGTAGGCTTAAGCAGGCTATATGGACCAGCAAGCGCAAATGCTTCAATAAACTTTGCGCAGAGGCAGATCAAAGCCCCTGCGGAAGAGCGTATAGGGTGGTTATGAAGAAGATGAGAGGGCGAATGCCACAACTGACCTGTCCGCATCTTGTGCTCGATATTGTGATGGCGCTCTTCCCCCCGGATAAAGGGAAGAGCAAGCAACACAAGCAAGCATTGGACGTCTACACCATACCTGCGGTAACTGAGGAAGAGCTTGCGCAAATTTGCCGGAAATTGGTGATAACAAAGCACTCTTAAACTCGCTGTTAAGATCAAAGCCGACTGGTTATTTGAAACATGATGGTAGAAGTAGTTTTCCCCGACCGATGGAAGAGAGAATAAATAGTTTTGCTCCTGAATCATACCGCCCGATTTGTCGCATCGACACGGTGGCAATAAAGCTTAAAAGGGCCATCTACAATAGACTGCTCCCTATCATTGAATACAAGGACGGCGACATCCCCAGTCCACCACGACGGATCACATCCCCAATCCTATAAGTTATTACAAATGACGTCTCACGTGAGTTTTAACAACACCTACTTTGGTGTGTCTAATAAAGAGACAACCGTTTCTTCATTTTATTTTCACCTTGGTTCCACTTGCACTTAACCTCGTTTTTCAAATTATACGTTCTTCTCCCTATACCAAATGTTCCAAAGCCCCATTTCCCATTCTAGCTTGTCCTTCTTTAAGTAGCATACCATAAAAATTGGGGTTGAAGTATGAGCGTAGCAAGAAAACTACACATAAGAGGAGCAAATCAAGCTTCTAGAGAGCACGGAATATCATTACGTATTCGCGGAGTATGTACGAGGTACATCACTGGACGTGCCCATGTTGTTCTTGTAATGGTGTATCAATGTGTCGATGGGGCCTATATGGGTTTCTTGTATGTGTGTTCTCCATCCCATATGCTAAACCACACACGCTCGCAATCACGTGGTCATACACCAATGAACTGCATCGAATACATGACACTAACACCAGAATAAATGCGCGCAATGCAAATGATTGAAGAATGTCGACCATGTGCAATGTTTTTCTTCCATCATACAAATTCAAGCAAAT
The DNA here is from genome assembly GCF_905115235.1 of Hermetia illucens. Lineage (NCBI taxonomy): Eukaryota > Metazoa > Arthropoda > Insecta > Diptera > Stratiomyidae > Hermetia > Hermetia illucens. The sequence goes on along the minus strand of NC_051849.1, from coordinate 87,937,063 downwards.
ATCTTCTGTGTAGTCTTCTTGTAACGAAGCCTCCAAAATATCGTTGGAGATGCGTCCAGGCGCCAAGAAATGCCTTACTCTGACCTTTGTTTCTGTGGTGAGTAAATTCTTAGATCTCGCAACGGAGCCTTTCTTAAGTCTGCCGAAGATGTAATTTGTTGGCCGGAGGCTGAAAAATTACGTATGTGAATTATTGTTTAGGATAAGTGAGGAATTCTAAGTCCATAACCACTTGCTGTTGAAGAGCAGAGGTGAGGCAGCGTCTGACGGGTTGCCTCTGCCCTAGACGAAACCGTTTGTCCTATATTTTTTACGTATCTGAGCTTTTGCAAACTGTCTCTGCTTACCTCTATGTGAATGCCGTCTACGATTATTAGGTTAGAAACGGAAGGGCTATAGCGAGGCGCAAACCTTTCGCACTTTCTCGATTCTGATGTCATACATTGAGATGGAGGTGCCGACTTTTTGATTTTCATGATATAATATATTGATGAGCTGTCTTTTCTTCGTCGTCGGGAAAAGGATTTTGATTGGTAACTCCATCCAACTGAATGGAAACAGGGGTACGTACCGCGAACAGAGCGACTTCGAATCGTAAAGACTATCTTGGGGTGGATTTCGTTTTTATTTTGCCATCATATCCCCTCTTTGTAGGGAAGAAGGAATTGGTTGGTTAACAAGCGTCGCAGCTAGGTACAGGATCCGGTCGTTCCCAATGGTGCATTCTCTTCTCACTGTCGGAACCCAAACAAATGATAGTGGATTCTGTCTTTTTGTTTTTTGTGTTTTACTTATTTTATTCCGCTATTCAATGATGAGGAACGACTCCTTCGTGTTTTATTCTAGTGGTACATGTATATGTATACTTCGCACAATGTGTAAAATATGGAGTTGTGGAGACAGTTGACCATCAGTGAGTTTTGTTGGAAGTTTTCAATGAAATTTTATGGATTTGAGGGCCCCCAAATTTTTTGTCTTGGAGCTTCAGGTTTCATTTGATTTGCTGTTCTTTTAGAGGAATTGAAGAGTCCAAAAAGACCACCCAACATTCTCGAGTATGACTAGTAAAGAAATAGGCAAGTGCATGGTGGCAATACACTTTAGTGAAGTTCCAGTATTTAATGGTTAATTTCGCTATTGGAGGCCTTTCGCCGTGGGGGCATTCAATTAATTCGGATGGTGTTTTTTCGCTTCCGCAATGCATTTACCTATTACGAAAAATTAAGCATTTCCGCCCGGCTCCTTGAAGTACACAGCTAATCCACCTCACTTCACTTAGGTGCTTGTGAATCCACATAGTACACTTCTATATAGCTTATGCAAATATATTATCAGAAACTTAAATAAACTAAAAAATAATGATTTTCTTACTATTCAAGCCCATACTTATCATTCAAAATATTTTCTGATGCGCACACACCTTTAATATGAACGTACATCTACATGTCCAATGTATTTACCTGAAAAAAAGAAACAAGATTAGCTTTCATTACGTTCTGTAGAAATATTATGCTATGTGTGGTAATGTATTATGGTATCTGTGGTAATGTAATAATATTTCTGTTTAGGCAAGAATTGTTATTGTATTTGAATAGAATGAAACATATAAAGCTCTACTGAATTCACAGTTTTCTTAGATCAGTAAAATATCTACGAATACATAGCCTCTTTCCCATTATCAGTACATCAATTCATTAAAAATTGAAAGTCTTGCATAACTTCATTGTTGCGCCAAAGTATTACTTCAAGCATGTAAACTGGACTAACCTTGAGAACGGAATCTCCTAGCTTCCGAAAAGATTTCAATCATCTTTCATTAAGTATAACAACCTAGTAAACGCAAGTGCACTATCGTACAACATAGTCCCACTGAAGGTTATTATTAGGGTAACTTCGGCGTAAATAAACGGCAGCCGATCAGCCTGCCTACACGTTCCCGCCTACTGTTACGCGGATTCCGAATTTTCGTACTTTTAATGGTTACCATTACAGAAAACTGTTTACTCTACTTCTATAATCGTCAGTGTAGCCGAGGCGTTTGAGGAAAGGTGACATCGTCCATTGAACCTCTCCACCTCCTCCGGCCAAAACAGCAAAGAGAACATGACCAATAATCCAACCCCATTTGATCGAATTAAAGGCATTCTTGACATATAACGTCACCACATCAAACACCATCAAACGGTCAATGACTCCTGAGCAAGATCTACGGCCATTGCTATCTTATGAACCGAAGTATGGGTACACCAACATCCGACAGACTACTTTCTCGCTCAACGGATGAAAGCAACCTGTTGTATATCACCCTTTCCAACATCTTCCACATAACGTCCTAACGTAAGAAATATAAAGCGATATAAAGGTGGTTTGTGAGATTTGGGTAGCTGGACCAGCCTCTTTTTCTTCCGCTGGGCAAGAAATACTTTTCCTTGTCGGTCACCCCGGGGATCGAGATCATGATGTGGGAAAATAATTGCAATTATTTTGAGCCAGAGTCGAGTGTGTGATTGGCACCCATTGAAGAGAGGCGACAGTTGCATTCCGGGCTACGCGATACAGTGGAATCTACTCACCCAAGATGGCCGACGAGTTCTTCGCCCCAAGGGCAGTTGGCGTAAAACAGTGGAGGACGTGTGCGAGCGTCTCGGGAAATCATGGGGGAGCTGAAGCGCATTTTATGGAAACTTTGAGCGATGAGGCGTAGGTGTGGTTGACGCATATATACATACATATATAGAGTCATGGCCATAAACTTATTTTTTACAACCTTGTAGGTAGCGCGATACGGGTACATATTAGCCCGAAGGCTCAGCTGCCTGGTGCCGAAGGTCGCGATATTCTTCCTACAGCTCCTGATATTCTGACTTCCCTCTTGCCCTTTGGTAAAGTCTCCTCGCTCGCGCACACGATGATCTCAATAGGGAGCTTTCCTGGTTAGTAATAATCGTTTGTTTTTCTACTTTGGTGGAAGCACCGTCACAGCATTGAAGAGTCGTATGCCCCAATTACTCGCTGATATACCTAATTCACCGTTTTCAACCCCGTTCCTTTCAAATCGTGACCTCTTTCAAAAGCTCCAGCAGACCAGTCAGCTATATTGGTTTTTTTCGCTCCTCTTACGGGTTCCACTTTTGCCTCCTCCATTTCTAATGTACAGAAAAATTGCCTGATGTTGAATACATGTGTAACGTTAACTTACCTGCCAGACCATCCCTTCCGCTAACGAGGTACTGAGGTAAGTCAGACCGACTATCGAGCCTAACCCTCTGCCAAGTAACATGGGCACGCATCCAACGTTTGCTAGTACAATGTCCAGCTCCGCGAAGATTTCAAGTAGTGGTGCTCGTCACTTGGTTTCCGCATTCCAAATCCCACGCGCTTAAATTGCCGCCAATAATTTTAGGGTTTTGGTCTCTAGCCTCCACCCTCAAGTTGTTTGAAATCTCTTCATAATGAGCTACTGTTGCACTAGGAAGAGTGCTACAGCTGCAGATACGGACGTAGTTGACTTTTGCCATTACAAAACCAACTCATAGAAATGCCATGTTTCTTGTATGGCGTACCTTCTGCATGCCCAGATCATCGTGTTTCAACTACGTAAACTTACCCTAATCTTTCGACGCTGGAGTGGTTTTCGAGAGCGACTGTTGACTTGCTTCGCAGTGGTTGAGGTTAATTTGTATGTATAAATGAGGTTCATTTATTCCTATGTTTCTCGCATGACTATGCCACATGACGCTTGGGTGCTTTCCTCCTTCACTGACCTTCTCTTTCACTTTATGTTAAGTTGTCAATGAATCATACCAGGACCCTGATGTTTTGGTGGATTTTCGCTCGTTCTACGTTCGTCTTTTGTAGCATTTCCATCCGCCTTCAAACTCCTACAATAAACTCACAAATTAAATTTCACTTCCCCTCCACTATTACCTCTTGTAACATTAAGTGTCGCAGTAGCCGCTGGATTTCGACGACCGGGCCCACTTACCCACTTCCTAAAACCGTTAGTACCGGGTTTCCGAGACCCTGCACAGTAGAAACTTCCTTTCTCGTCTTCTATTTTTGGTTTGATTTTTGGACATAGCCATTTCCTACCCCGGGGTGGCCTTTTGCTCTTATCTAATCGGCTTGCGCTAGAGCATGGCCATTCGGATTGGTATATGTTATGCGTTATTGCTAGCAGTGTTCAATGTACTTATGTACGTCTGTATGCTTTTGTGCATGAAGTAAAACAGAAATATTCAGATGCATTCGTATATGTATTTCTATGCATGCATCCGTGTCCAGTAATAGGCAATGTTTATTTATCTAGGATGAGCATTATACTTACTTCTTTATTATATGCACATACTATCTTGAAGTTTGGAAATATATGGAGAAAACGTGGGTAGAATCTAGACATTACATTTGACATTTTGAAGTGATTTAGCAGCCACTGTTTCAAATGTGCAAATGAATCCCATCCCCTTTAATGTTTCCCTTCTGCAACACTGGAGAAATGAACAATTGATTCCCGGGATATGGTATTTGCCGAACCATATCCAATCAGTTTGTAGCCGGAAAAACAAGGACATTTTTAATTTATCACTTCAGCACTCCACTCAGACCATTATCGTTGCACCAAGCCCGAAAGCGTAGATAACGTTCTATTAGCCATTGATGCACCATTATCAGAGCGAGATAAAATTTGATTAGTGGATGAAAATATCCTATTTACATCGTGTGATTCCCTTTTCATCCCTTTAATTCGATTTTATAAATGGTTTTTCCATTTTCAGTCATCAAAACTGTGAAAATTGGAAGGTGTCCTAGCGTGTCCAACTCGGCGACAAATTGGAAGGCAATAAGACAGATAAATATTATTATTTCGAGTAGACAACGTAATATGGAAAAATTTAGACAGCGTAGGATAATAAAAAAATGATCAAAAGGAAATTGCGGACAAAATTTCACTTTCTAACATGATACTTTCCAGAATGTTGCTTCAATCTTTTATCATTGAATTACATGTCGCTATAGAAACATTTCACGGCCTTGCAAGGAACAACAAAGTTTACAACCTGTGTGGGACGAGTATAAACGTCTATGATGAGAATCCTATACCAGCATCTGTGCCCCGCACAACTTGGGGGAGAATGCAGTGTCATTCTGTAGCGTATTGAATATTGTTCAAAATAACAGATCGATTACTAATAAGCATTTGTCCCAGCCTTTGTGATTGTCCTTGATTGCGCGAAATATCCAACGATAAATCTGAATTGAGAATTTATGTACTTGGGCGGAGGCTCCGAATTTCCATGTCCTGCATTCTCGAAATAATTGTCGATTGGTAGCAATATTCAGAAAAAGGCAAATTGAAATTGTTTGCTTCTCAGTCCTTAACGCACTCACCATCCTCCCCCCCCCCCCCCCCATTCAATTTAGTTTCAAATCGTACGATTTCTATCATAATTGCTCGATATAATTTTAATTTACATAAATACGATTGTTCCCTGCTAACATCCGTCCTCTACATCTAACTTTTCTCTTTGAAACCCATCAATTCTCACAAACACACTCTAATGAGATTGCCCCAGGATACCTGACATGGTCTCATTAAATTCAATTTATCCGGGAGGAAGCAAATTGATGGAAACATCCACTTAGACCAGAAACAATGAAAAATGTTTCCTATTGAAAGACTGACCTGAACTCCAAGCATATTCTCCAGGAAATGGCCAATTAGGGAGCATTGAGAAGGGAGGTCTAATTGAGTACGTAAAGTTTATTTGGTGGTTGAATATTCTATTCCGAGAAGTTCTATCCATCTGAATCCTAATGAATTTTAGCAATTACACTAGTTGTGTAGTTTTCGGTTTGAAGCAACACTTGCCAGCATTTAATCAACGACAAGCAAATCCCAAATAAAGCGGAAGTTCTGAGATTTGTACCGCGAAATTCCGATGAAATTGACACCGAAAGTAATCGATTTGTTTGAAGATCTCAAGGTGCAAAGTCGAGTACGCGAACCGTTTGATGCCAGTTTCAACCCCAACCACAAGTGATTGTCTGCATAGTGACGGTGAACAGCCCCTTAAAATCAATACTTGACAAATCTTTGCAAATCACCAACTACATTCTTGCGGTTGGCAGCGACTATTGCCACTGGAAGTTACTTCTTTTAGTGCAGAAACAGGAGTACAAATCACATCTGACAATAGTCTAGGTATTGGGTCACCTAGACTAAATATTTCCCTTCTGAAGGTTGTAGTATCTGTAGTTTCGGGGCTTACGAAAACATTTCACAATGCAATAAAAAATTCACAGGATGTTGTCCACAATGCCCCAACAGTTAGGATAGGATGAAATTTGGGTCTAGCACCTTAAATTCTGGCGAATTTTCAAATCTGAAACGGTTTAAAACGATGATGTGAACCGATTGTTAAAGCTCTGACGAAACGGGGCTCAATTTTGGTTCTTATTCTTCTTTTTCTTCAGCCTTTGTCCCGTTCACAAGCGGGGTCGGCTCGTCGTGATCGGCTTCGCCATTTGGCTCTATCGAATGCCTGATCTGGGTGCAATCTCGAGGCTTTCAAATCCCCATCCAGCGTATCAAGCCACCGTTGCTTAGGTCTGCCTTTTGGTCGTTTACCATCGACTTCGATGTTCAGACCAATCTTTGCAAGTGAATTCTCGTTTGCACGAATTGCGTGACCATACCATCGAAGACGCCTCTCTCGCAACTTTTCCACGATCGGTGCAACCCCATAACGATCGCGGATATCCTCATTTCGGATGTGATCTAAACGTGTAACGCCACTAGTCCAACGTAGCATCTTCGTCTCCATTACCGCGAGACGCCGTTCATTGTCTTTTATGGTCGGCCAACACTCAGAACCATAGAGAGCGACTAGACGGACAACATTGCGGTAAATTTTAGATTTGAGACGTTCGTTGATACGTCGATCACAAAGGACACCAGTTGTGGAACGCCACTTCATCCAGGTTGCGTTAATGCGTGAAGCAATTTCATAACACAGCTCCCCATTGGCTGATAGCGTTGACCCGAGGTCACCCGAGATCACTGCCGCTGACAGTGATTGTGCCTGTTTCATGGGGATCGGTCGTCAAAAATTCAGTTTTGTTTAAATTCAATCTGAGACCGTGTTGCATGAGGCGATCATTCCATTTTTGAACAAGTTGCTCGAGATCATTTTTGCTATCAGATGCTAGAAAAACATAATCTGCATAAAGCAGTGTGTAGGGCGCTGGACGTTGGATATCCCGTGTGACGGTGTCCATAACAAGGACAAAGAGGAGTGGTGAGAGGGCACTTCCTTGATGAACTCCAACAGAGACACGAAGCGGTTTTGATACACCCGCCATACTTCAAACTTTACTTTTCGGATCGTGGTAGAGCAATTGAACCCAGCGCACGAGTTCTTCTGGCACGAAGTGTTGTCGTAAAGCATACCAGATGAGTTCGTGTGGTACACGGTGAAACGCTTTCTCTAGATCCAGAAAGGCAATGTAAAGAGGGCGATGCTTCTCACGGTGTTTCTCCATGAGTAACCGCGCAGCGTGAATTGCGTCAGTAGTTCCGCAGTTCTTGACAAATCCGGCTTGATTCACGGTTATTTCAACGATTTCGCGAATACGGTTGTCAAGAATGCGTTCAAAAATCTTCATGGTATGGGAAAGTAACCGGATCGGACGGTAATTTGAACATTCTGCTGGGCTACCTTTCTTTTTCCATATTGGAACAGTAGTACTTTCTTGCCAGTCAGATGGTGTTCTTCCTTCCTGAATAACCCGGTTAAAGAATTCACTGAGCCACAGTGTTGGGTCCCAGCTCTTCGCTTTCCAGAGCTCAGATGCGATGTCGTCAGGTCCTGTTGCTTTCCCCGATTTCATTTGTTTTATTGCCTCCTCGACTTCAGTTGCGCTGACTAGTGGAACTGCTCCAAATGTCGGCAATGATTGTGGAAGTGGAGGATGAGCAAAATCTTCAGTTGAAATCTGCTCGAAGTATTCTCGCCATCTATCCGTTGCGGCTCGACGGTTGGTAAGCAAAGTATCGTTCTTGTCATTAACACAACAGAAGTGTTCGATATCCTGTGTGCGTTCATCACGGCTTTTAGCAAGTCGATACAGATCTCTCTCGCCATCCCGAGTGTCCAGTTTATCGTAAAGATTTTTGAAATGGTTCACTCGGGTGACAGCGACCGCTTTCTTTGCTTCCCGGTTGGCATTCTTATAAATTTGCCAATTAGCAGGCGTTTTATCGTCGAGAAATTTGTGGTAGAGGCGTTTCTTTTCACGGACCTTCATTTCAACATCATCATTCCAAAGCCAAGTATCTCGGTTGATGTACCGCTTACCCGGCTTGGTGACCCCGAGGGTTGCAGAGGCCGCTTTGTGGATCGTGTCTTTCATTTGGTTCCATGATTCTTCCACATTCGTAATGGTTGGCAATCGTATGAGTGAGACCGTTTCTTCGTTCTTCTCACCAAATCGCCACCATTTAATGCGCGGCGGGCCAGTGCGTTCCTCACGCCGTTTTATCGGTGGCTTAATTCGCAGGACAGCAATCAACGGCCGATGTTCTTCTTCTTTTGGTTCTTATTAATTCCTTAATTTACTCTGTTGCATGCTTTGTTTATTTGTAAGGTTTTATGTGAAAAAATCTTACTCAAATTGGTTTATTGTCTGTTTGTTCGTGTGGCTGAAATCTCCAAAAAACTCTGGCCTGGACAGACTAGGGTCTCGGATTGCTGTTCATAAAACCATCCGCAAATGTCCCCTTGGGACCACCATTAAGTATTATATCACGCGGTAGCATTAGTTCACTTTGGCTAGGTTTCCTTCCTTTTATGCCCGGTGTTCGCAACCTCGCCTTCCTGATCTTTGCAGTTGATGGTATCCCAATCATCCACCTGACATTCTGGCACCACGAAGCAGCGCTTTCCGAGGCCACATTGCAGTTTAGACCATCATTTGTCCAATTTAAACCTTTACAGATAGCGACAGTATCCCCCATTGCCCGCGAGCAATTAGGGGCCCATTGACTCTTTTTTGAGTAATCCCACCGCGGTTACCATCTACTTATAAATCCGCCTTGCGACTTAACTGCATCGGTCGTAGACTTCCTGAACCGAAATCTGAACTGATTCTCAGAGAAACCGGCTTCATACAGGGCATTCGGAAGTAATCTGTTATAGATTATTCGTGGGAATAATTTGCCACTATTATTCAGAAGGCATATTGGTCTATACAAAAGTTCACCCAGAGCTGTCCGTCTGTCTGCCTGTCTGTCATACTCACTTTGATCAGAAGCGGTTACTCCTATTGGCGAACCCCCGCGAATGAAAGTCAGTAACATCGTTCTACGCTGAACTGAAGAGGTATCAAATAAATGGTCTCGATTAGTACTTCCCAAAGTTTCGGTTCCAGTTCTGATATTTAATGCAAAAGGGAGAAATGTAGGGGCTGACAAGTGATCATTTCTTTCACGGACGTTTAAAAACACCCTCTTGCCATGGCGCACTTCCCGGGATTTTACGCGGTATTGGAGCTTGAGTTCATCCCGCTCATCTCCACTCGCAACAATCACAATTCCTTTCGTTCACCGATCCGCTTCCACGATTTCGTAGTCAGCTTTTGCAATGTACCGAGGCCGACAACTTACATAGCACCGTATAAAAGAGCATTCTTGATGGGGGCTCCATGCTCATCGACATTCCTAGGCAGATTACTCAGCTTATATCGTTGGAATTTTCACTCGAGTTGGGGGAAACAAGCATTCAGGAGACTATCGATACCATTGTCGAGGAGCGGGCGCACATTTTAGAAACCAATTATAGTTTGTTTTCGATAGCGAAAGGTCTTCAGCTTGAGGTCAACCCCTATCCGAGGCATTGTTTCGAAAGTTTCGAAATTTGCAACCCAGAAATTGTTTTCCTTTTTAGTTGCCTTTTGTGATAAACAAGGAAAACTATGTGCATATTGTTAAGCCACAACTTGCAGGGCATACCAGAACCTCAATGGCAATGGATAATATCTAGGTATTTATTATATTATTTATGTATTAAATAGTTTCGTAGAAGATAAGGAACATGTGTACACTATGTAAACAATTTTAAGGAAATATATGATAAATACGAGGTGACCGAGAATGAACCTTAGTCTTGTTTCGATATTACGATAGTCTTGTTTCTATATCACAGTACGGAAGTAAAAAAAGAAACAACTGTGTAACAAATACATACTAAGTGTTGTCACTTAACTTACAGGCATGTGCGACAAGAGGGGTGCTAATATCGACTTTGAACAAGATCACAACTTCATAGATGCATACCTTCGTTTGCATATTCCGTTTGTATCTACTCTTTGGGGTGGAGACCCTCCAAGGATCGGGATCAATACAGTGCGAAAATTATCATTCTGACAGACATCTTGAATAGCTTACTGGAGAATACTGGCGAGCATTGGGCCGCTGCCAAAAGTATTTTTTTCTGTACCGCATATCAAGCTAGTGACCGCCTCTTGATGGCTGGCCATAACTTCTGCCTTACTGCAGAAACTCGAAAGCGGATCGATGAGCGTAAGGGATTGGAAGTTTTAATTGGCAACGTAATTGTGTAATACGCTTGAAGTATGGTATCGCAACAAATCTCTAGAGCTACATCGTAGCATGCTCTGTGACAAGTATGATTTTAATATTACGTTGATGAAGAGAATTGTCCTCGTTATAAATAGTAAGGATGATTCGTCAAGGAAAAACTTCTAGGTAGTGAGAAGTTTTACAATGACGTTAAGGGCATGCTCGTCATTCATGGCGATAAGCAACTTAACAGGTGGAGAAAGGAATTGAGCGCAGTTTCCAATTGTATAGTATCTGGCAAAATTCCACCTCCACCTCCGCAATGTAACATGCTCTCTTCAAACAAAGGTGGACTCTTCTACGCCAACAATGCATTCAAGCGCAAAAAACCTTTATCGATTTCGAGTAGGTTTTCAATAGAGTCAACAGGAAGAGTATCTGGAGTGCCTTACATTGGAGGGGTATTCTGGAAAAACTCACAGTCATTATAGCATAGTGGGCCAATCTTAAATCTTCATTTTCACGTTGTGGGAGACTTTCACCATGCGGGTTGTCCGGAGGACGTTCAGGGGTTCACTGGACTATGACATCTTTCATCGAATACCTCGACTATGATTATGGCATTTACAGGCTCCCTCACCGTGTTATGAACTTTAGCCAAATGGCTCTGGATTTATTTATTTATTTAGTGAGGACAATACATAGAAAACAAATTGCTTATTACATATTGCCCTCAGAGGGAGGAGTGAAGTGAATGGCTTATTTTACGCCTAAAACTAGAGAAGAAAATAGAATCAAAGGACCCAAGCTGTAGGGCGTTGTAGGACCGGCATAGCCTCGGGATCGGGGAGTGGAAGTAAGTCTCGAGCTTCGCGAAGTGTACATCAAAAATGTCCGCACTACGTGTGTTATGAGACGAGGTGACACGGAAAGTAATATCCGAGTTGGCGGAGCAGTCCATCAGAAAATTGCAGAGTTTGAAAAGAGTACAGATATCAAGGAAGAAACAGCGTTGCTATAGGGAGGGGAGATTGAGAGTGCGGAGCCGTGACGAATAATCAACTCGTGCAAGGTTCTTTTTGTGAAAGAGTGTTCGGGTGAATTTGCGTTGTAAACCTTCAAGAGCGCGGCAGTCACGAATGCGGAAGGGGGACCAGACTACACAGCAATATTCAAGGATGTTTCTGACAAGGGAATTGAAGAGTATTAAGGAGGGCTGGATTGAGATAAAGTCGGAGGAGGAACGTAGGATAAAACCAGATATTTTGGAAGCTCTATTGATAATGTCAACAAAGTGGGAATTGAAACGAAGTGTGTCGTCGAATATTACGCTCAGGTTTTTGCAGTTGCAAACTAGGATTATTAAAAAATATTGAAAGCTAAATTGTTGGTGCCTTGTTAATTTTTTTTCGTTATAAATTTTAGTGTTTTTCAAGAATTCTTTAATGAATAAAAAAAAGCTACAGAATGAATCGCAACTATCCTAGTTTGCGACCGCAGAAATATGTTCTGAATAAGTCGTGAAAATTTCAAAGAATTTCGTTGGATAGATGCAGTTTCGAGAAAAACGCATCTAAAAGGTAGAATGCGATTTTTAACCATAAAATCATGTATAATAATAATAGTCGTTACCACAACAATCCAATTCGATCAGGGCCTTGAAGTGTGTTAGAGCACTTCATTCAAGACCGTAACGGTACACTACAGGATAGCCTGTAGGAGGCAATGTGGTGAGCATTGCGCTCGCCCGAAATTATTACCCTGATTTGACTCAGGTACTCATTCACAGCTGAATCGACTGGTATCCGACGTCAAATCACGATACAAATCCCACTGCCACCAGTGGAATTTGAACCGCAACCTTCCGTACGACAGCTTTGGGTTCTAACCACTCAGCTATCCGGACACAAATCTTAGCTGAACATTAATCTGCTATACCTAGTCCATAAACTTTTCTTTTCTAGACAAAACACATGCAAATTCTTATAATTTTAACGAAGTCATTCGAACGTCATTTGGACTAATAAATTCAGGCTTTATTATGGCAACCGACATAAACCTGGTCTGTGATATATTACCTGTTTAACATTAGAATTTCTGAACGACTCCGAATATGAAAAAATCACCATCATCAACAACGTAGCAAACGGTATCCGGTCTAGGCCTGGCTTAATAAGGCACTCCAGACACCCCGGTTTTGCGCCGAGGTCCACCAATTCGATATCCTTAAAAGCTGTCTGGCGTCCTGGCCATCTTAGGCTGGGTCTGCCTCGTCTTATTTTTCTACCATAAATATTTCCCTTATGGACTTTCCGGGCTGGATCATCCATACAGATTAAGCGATCCACCCACTGCAACCTGTTGAGCCGGATTTTATCCACAACCTGACGGTCGGTCTGAGGATTTTCCCCTCGAAAGCGGCCAAGAGTTTGCATTATTTTTTTGCCAAGAACTCAGGCTTCCAAGGAATACATAAAGACTGGCAAGGTCATTGTCTTGTACAGTAAGAGCTTTAACTCCATGAGACGCTCGAGCGAAACAGTTTTTGTGAACTGAAATAGGCTCTGTTGGCAGCCAAGAACCGTGCGGGGATTTCATCGTCATAGCTGTTATTGGTAGTGATTTTCGGCCCTAGATAGGAGAAATTTTCAACGACCTTAAAGTTGTAGTCTCCTATCTTTATTGTTTTCGTTTGACCAGTGCGATTCGATGCTGCTTAGAAAATCACTTTGCCAATATATTCTACACTATATCAAGATGCAATTGGTGCTAAAAAATTGATTCTTTGGATCCGACACACGGGATGACCCCCTTAAATCATTTTGGAAACTTGTTGAATAGAGAGCGAGCTGCTTTCCGCTTTGCATCCTCTAGCGATTCAATGAATACTATCATGTTTCTTCAAACACCTCGACTACGATGATGACATCTGCTTGCTCTCTCATCGAGTGGTGGACTTTGGCCAAATGGCCGTAAATTTGGAAAAAACAGATGGCCTCAGACTGAAGATAAACACCACCAAAAGCAAGGTGCTCAGTCGGACTGATCGTCGCACTCTTGCTATTTGAATTTATGGACAGAATATTGAAGGCATCAAACAATTTCCTCGCCCATGGGGGCATCAAACAATATCCTCGCCCATTGGCACACCAAACTAAAATCCCTATAATATAGCTACAACGTCAACATCAAGTCGAAGTTGTTCCGTGCCAGTTCTCCCACCGTGCTAATATAAGGAAGTAATATATAAAAAGTGACTCTCATATGACTGGATCTTGGAAAACAGTGTATAATTGAATTTTAGCATGCATTCAAAAGATTCCTCACATAAGATGATAGCAAGCCCCCTTATCAGAAGGGTCCATCCTTTGGTTTCCAGCTTTTGAGTATATTTGATCTCCAAATTATAAAGTCAATCCGTGCAGAATTCCACCTACTTTCTCCGATTCACAAACTAGAATGTTTTATAAAAACGCTTTGACGATGAGGACGGTGGTATTATGTAGGTAGTTATCGAACCTGGAAAGCTAGCATCCCCACACCTCTCGGGACATGCATAAGGAACAAAATGCTCACTCTGTTTGTCCCCTGGTTGAGTTGATAGACAATATTTCCCCAAGATTCCCCAAAGGATGGGATACGTAAACTGGCTAGTCGCGTATCAGTGGAGCTGTGTATGATCTAAGAGGAAAAATAAAACCCATTGACGTTAAGGACGTATTTACAAGGTGAATTCCAATATCAGAAATTTCAGATATCAGATTTTGGATTTCGTGACCAGTTCAGTTTCCCGTGAAGCTACATTGGTAGCGGAATTGCTTCCATATACTCCCTCGGGAATATTATTGGGCAAGAGTCCTTGAAATTTACTATACAGTCTACTTTTTGAAACCCAATAATTAATTATTCCTTTGCATTGCCTCTCTGAAGAATAGTCCCTACTCCCGACAGTCTCAAGAAAGAAATTGAAATTCCTCGAAATCAAAGAAAAGATTCATTTAATCTTTCACTTGGCACATAAACATATCGACCTTGTTACACATCTTAGATATCTCCACCGCTTTCAGAGCGCACAGAAAATACTCACCCTAGTGAACACCACCCCCAACAAGGGGATATTCTGCTTTCGCTTCCATTTTCCACACGATGACAGTAGCTTCGGATGCCATGTACTTTGTCCTAATTAAAATTTAATCTCTTTGAAAAATCTCATTGTTTGCCTTCTTCCCGCCTGGCTCGTTCGTTGTCATCGCGGTTGCTTCCTTGTCACCACGACAAAATAGGTAAATTGAATTGTGCATGCTGATCGCAAGGTGTGCTAAGGCATTAAAATCCTTTTCAAATATGCCGCGAGTTCCCTAGCGAGTTGTAATAGCATCAAAGGACTAGTAATGAGGCTATCGTTAATGCTTTCGCTGCTAATAAGGTTGGGACGAGTTGTTTGTTAAGCGATTACCACCGGTTGATGTTCACATCGTGGGGGTTGATTTGGAAGTTACCCGTCCGTGTTCGGTCAGCGAATACGGGCTTATATTGAGTGGTATTGTCTGACAGTGCACGGCATATTGCTCACATCCTTGTCGCTTAGAAAATGGTGGAACTCATGCCGCTTTAATAACATATCTGAGGACCCAAAAGGCTTACAAACTCGTATATACATATATATAGAATACCAACTGCACACGAATCAAATTTGGAAGTGAAGTTAAAATGGAAGCATTTCAGGTGAAACTGCCCTATTGCAGCCAACGAACAACAACAGTTGTCGTTGATAAATTGGCTTAATGTAAATCAAAAAGTCAACCTTTGCTCGCTAACTTTGTTAATCGATATCCATGATTTAGCAAATGGAGTTACGGAATATTTCCTAAGCAAATACTCTCAGTCATTTCGAAACTTTTACAGCGGAACAAATTTGGAACAATGTGAATCCTACCGCATTTTTCGATAAGGCCAGATTTATAATTTTCCTGCAAGGAAAAATGAAAAGCTTGAAAAGCTTCATGTTGGCCGGTGGATGGGTACTGTTTTGAGATTTATTGAAGCAAAGTAACTCTTGGCGACCGTTAGATCATTATGACTAAAATGAAAGATCCTTAATATAATCAGATATCAGGAGAACCAGAATGTATAAATACATAAATGGTAAACTATCTCATTGGTGGCAGAGCATTTGGTATTGTGATTGGAAGTCGGTTACCAGGCACCTCAGCTGTGAATAACTACTTGGGTCAAGTGATAGCAAATGAGATTCCGGTGTCGGTCTCTTGACTTGGAAGTCGGGTTCTGACAACATCACAATTGTGTAGCACTAGACGCCAACGAAGATTTCCAATATCTTGAGAAGGGTCCTTTCGCTAAAGAATAGCATGCAACTCAAAAAAGAGGGCGCCTTTCATTGCCTCGTCATGAGAGGCACACTGTTCGAGAACAGTGCTCGAAAGAACGCTAGAAACCTGGCAGACTGCAGAAACGTGGAAACTGATCTATAAATGTTAGGATTGAGGAACGTGAAAATGACTCGACCGAAATCCATTATCGCGAAAAAGTACGAGAAGTGCACCGAAGGGTACGCCATTGAAAAATAAGTTTCCCTATTGCATTGATTAGAGAAGCGAAAGCTGCCGTAAATAACAACCATTTCGCCACCTCTAGTGGATGACATAGTATGCCATAGTAACATGCGGAAACTGCTCTTACAAATAGAACTGAAATTATTTTTGCTAGCCTCCCTTCAGACTCCATAAAGTTGTACCTTGCATCATCTGAAAACGCTAGGAATCCGGGATGATTCCTACTGAGTGGCAGAGGGAATGATCGTTAAGTTTTCAAGGAAGAGCACCCGTTTTGGCACACCGCGAAGTCCAAGATTATTTATGTGCTCCTCATCCTGGAACCTTCCAAACAACACCTCATAAATTTGATCGGCAGAGAACAGGCTGGCTTCCGCTCTGGATTATGATGTACCCACCATGTCAACACCCATCAAATCGTTATCGAATAATGTGGGGAGTTTAGGTGACCGCTACATCTGAACTTTACCGATATCGAGAAACCTTTGTCCGAATGGTTTAGTGGTGAGCCAGCAACATAAAACGCAAATGACCGAAAAAAGCAACTCATGTGTTTACCGTGAATTGTCATCCCATTCAGAGGATTGAAAGATCGATCTTTCAAGATAAGACAGCTCGCAATCTGCCTTACAAACAGCCGCATACAAGGGACTAGTATGCTCTTTGTTATAAAAATAAGCGCGCAGTGCGTCAACTTAGCGGTGATGTTGTGACGCCACGTCAACCACGTTCCTGCCTCCGATGTCACGAGATAGTTTCACCCGTGCGACGGCAGAATTAGGTTGATGAATTCGGAATTTGGGCATAGTAGTTTGTATTCGTCGCTGGACATTTTCAAGATCAGTCTTCGATCGCGACAATATTCCGGATGCATAAGCCAGTGAAGGTATAGCGAATATATTCAATGCGCTTATTTTATTCTTCCTGAGAGATGCGATCTCAGCATCAGCTTTACACCAGGAATTCGGACAACAGAGCATCCTTTAGATCACTAGCTCGAACATGGGTTCTTTGCAGAATTCCTAGGTATTTATAGAAGCTTGGATGCGGAGCTACCAATGTCATGTCCGGGATGCGACTGGTGGTGGCCTGCTTGGGTAGAATTCGACACTTGTTTAATGCAAATTCCATCCGAATATCAAGGCTAAATATGTCTCCTATTCGCAACAAACTTCCAAGGTGGTCATCAGTATCGGCATACAACTCGCACTTAGCACGTAGGTAATATTTTATTTCGAAACCATGGCCTCTAGCATCATTCAGTAGCCATGAGAGGAGGTTCAGTACCATACATAATCAAAGAGCCAAAGAACATCGTTCGACTGTGAATTGATTCCAGCCGAAATAGTCGCAATAACGGTCTTATCGAGATTGTTGTTTCCGCCACCCTTACTGTTTGGATTTTTCATATTGCGTATAGATAGATATCTTTATAGTGCAGCACGGCCTTTGCATTTGACGAATCGTTTATAGTTTAGTGCGAGAGCTTCCACCTTTCAATCGCAAAGTGGTTGGTACGAAGTTAGTTGAAGTCTAACTCGGAATTGCAGTGTGAAACAGGCATTTAAATTGCTCAATTCTGCCGATGGCTTATTACTAATTCCTATACGTCGCTATTTACGTATTCGTTCGACGAGACTTTGGCTTCTCAAGATGCGCTTCATACTGTGCTTAACAATGTAGTGTCAACGTCTTCCCAGGAGCCTCTGCAACAGGCCTCTCAATCTTAGTTGATTTCATCTGATTTCCTATATCAGGGCTGCATCATCTCTGCATCTCTGATTCGGCGAGTTACAGTTCACCAAGTCTCCGATCCTGTCTCGCTCCATCGCGTCTCCTCAGCAGGTCACGAATCAGAACACGCCCCACCCACTTTTGACATCGTTCCCGTCGCCATCATTCCCGCTGCTGCTCCATACCTCGTCACTTCATTTACCCGCGCTAGTGACTCCGGTTACGATGCCATCCATATTAAACTCTAAGCTCCCCGAAGGGTATTCCACTTTCGCTATGCCAAGGCCGGGACCCATCACGCACCGACGGAGAGGTCTTAATTGTAATAAAAGTTACACTTCGCGTCGAGCTTATCTTCCCCTCCTCTGCTATCCTGATTGTAATGTTCTTCGTGTTTTCCCGCCCTCCTTCCTCCCGATCATTGTTTCTTCTATAGATGTCTCCTGTGCTTGGCCTTCTCACCTGTATGAAGAAGTGTTTAACAATTTGTCACAATTCCTTACTGTCAGATTCACTTCCGTCCCTTTCTTCTTTTGCGGAGATCTTAACTTCCCCATTCTCCACTGGCCTAATCATCCTACCCTTCCAATTCCTTCCAGCAACCTCTCGCATTCTTCTCTTCTACTTTCTTCCTTTATGAACACTTGCTTTGCCCTGAATTTCAATACCACCAAAAACTCGTTAGCCGCACTCTCGATATCTTCTTTTCCGATCTCCCCAAGCGCCATCTTTAATTATTTCTTTACACATCCCAGTATGTCAAAACTGGCGCTCCCCACCTGTCACTAAAATTTGAAGCTTGGCTCTCCTGTTCAAACTCCAAACCTGCACGTAAATCCACTAAGTCCAACTTCCGCAAAGCCAACTTTGACGGTCCCAACTCAGCTTTAGCGTCCATCAATTGCGATCACATATTATACAACTGAACGGGTGATCACGCACTTAGCACGTTTTACAATATCCTGTCCGATATCCTCAACTCTTATGTCCCTCCTTTCCCTGCTTGCCTCTGCTTGCCCATACCCAACTTGGTTCACTATGTATATCGTTAATAAGATCCGCCTGAAACATACACTGCGGAAGAAGTCTCGGACTTCTAAGAATGACCTTGCTGACTTTAACGCTATGTGCTCCACTGTGAAGCCCATGATGAAAAGCGCATGAAAGGTACTTGTTATTCCCCTTCCCCACAATCCAGCGACCTTCCCTATTCTTTATTCCCTTCCCTAATTTACGGCCAGAGGTATATGATATTTATACTGATCCCTCCAAACCTTTGATACCATTGACCATAATATTCTCCTCTCCAAACCCTCTCTGCTCAACTTCCCTCCCTCAATTATCTCCTGGTTTTCCCCCTATATCTCTCATCGTTCCTACAGAGTTTCTCTTCATGGGTAATCATCTCGTTCATTGTCTCCTTCCTCTCGTGTTTCTCCGTTTTTTATCAATGACCCCGCATCCATTTCCATTTCCCTCCGTTTCGTATCCGTTTGACTGTGCTCTCTTGCTGTCCAACCTTGATACTATGGTCCGTTGGTATTCGGCTAGCAAGCTCACGCTGAATGCCAGCAAATGCTACAGGATGCGCTATTCGCTTAAATGCTCCCCAACATCCTTTTCCTATTCTCTTAGTGGACAACTCCTTTCACCATTGACCTCGTTTCAAGACCTGAGTGTAATATTCGATGACAAACTTTGTTTCAATTCCTGGTTTTATCCTACGTTTCTCCTCCGACTTTACCTCAATTTAGTCCTCCTTAACGCCTTTATCAATGTGACCTTTTATCAGAAGAGAACAAGAAGAATTACCCTAACGGTAGTGTAACCAGTCGACAAGACCGAAGTCAATTTAGCGCAGAAATCGTGTGTCGAAATTGTTGTACAACACTTTGTGACAGGCCAAGTAATTTCTCCAGTAGAGTCTAGGATAATCTATTAAAAGAAACAAATCCTGCTGTCAAATTAAATAAAGCCTACCCAAAGTATCCGAAGTGTCAGGGTTATGTGTAAAAGTGACTTTCGAATTTTCAGTTTTTCACAAAACGATAACAAGCTCGAGCACGGAAGCTTGGACGAAGTAGAAAACTTCTCTTTCTCTCAGTTCAACTACAGCCCCCGTTTTTCATTTCTCCTTACCTCGATGTAAAATTTGGTCTTTCCTCGCGTACATTACAGTATTGTAAATTGGGGCATTGCAAAAACGCCACCCATCCAATCTCAATTCATAAATTGTCTGGAATAAACCAAACTCAATTTCTTGGTCATAAATTCCTCATCCTTTCGAAAGTACAATATTTCGAAGGAAACTATAAAACAAGTCGGAATACCGGAAGCTCGCGCTTCGTGTATAAAGGTTTTGTGTTCATCTTATCTAATAAATTTCAACGCACATTTTTCTATCCGTATACAGCTACAAAACTACGAGACATACGTACATATTGCAGCCGTAGATGTTACGTTCACCCTAAACAAACAAACTGCCTATTTCCGAATACTGTACACATATAGGCACGTATATAAATTGATCGTACCCATATTTCCGATTTACTTCTTATATCTATCTGAATTAGGCACTGCCCGCAAAGTTCATTAGCACGCATATATTATATACCTACATGCACACATGTCTAGTTGCAAATAACTAAAAAAACTAAAACAAAATAATTCTCTGCGACCCAATTCATAAGAACTCATTTCGTTGTGGCATTGACGAATTGATATGTCATGATGACGTTATGCAGGTTGTAGAGTGCACGAAATTCACAAAAAATTGTAAAGTTTCACCCCTTATAACTTTGTTAATAATAATTGGATTTTCTTCAAACTTGACCAAATTATGCACCATGTTCTTCATTACACCTGTGCTAAATTTTTTACTTCTGCGATGAACATAAGGGGGGTGCCGGGTAAATTTCTAAAATATGGAAATATACTATTATTAACTTTATTTCTGCAGATATCGAAACCAGATATATTTTGAGGCCTAGACTTCATAGAGATACACTATTTTAATTTTTTTCAGATTTTTCAGGTTCAGAGAACGAGACTTGTTACACTTTTTGATGGTCATATTTTGAGCCCTCACTCCCCTATGTTTCATCCAATATCAAAGATTGAACCAGTTTCGAAAAGTACTAATTGGGACCTTTCATTTGATACCCCCCATGGCTACATTCTGTGAAAAGAAATTTTGCAGCTTCCTTTCACCTGTATGGGGAGCCCCCCCTTAAACTTAACACAAAATGGCGCCAGTTGCTGCATGTAAAGGGAACGGCAGATCACATACTTCCACCAATTTTCGTGACAACCGGTTCAGCCGTTTCTGAATAAATCGGCTGTGACAGACAGACAGACAGACAGAAACCTTAAAAAGAGGATACTCTTAGGCCGTAAATGAATAAAGCAAGAAGAAGCAACAAAGCTTTCCATAACTCGCCTTAACGTAGAGAAAATAAGTAAAAAATTAAATTGCAAATAATCCACAAAAGAATGTAATAAAAGTGGAAACTCAGGAAAATATTTCAGTGGAATCCGAACATTCATAAGTTGCCAATAATTACCCAGAACAAAAAAGTAATGAAATAACTTTATGAGCACAGTCAAGTTTAAGATTGGAAAAACTGAAATCCTGACAAAGGAAGTTTTACTTGAGGACACCAATTGCTTCCAAAATTCGAAAAAGGTACTACTAGAGTATTCGTTTCACTCGGAAAGTAGGTTTTAGTGCATGGTATAGTCTATATTATCGGATTATCGCGTTTCTTAACATGGGACCAAGAAGACTACATACAGGTGATTCAACTTCCGGCGCATTGCTTGAATCTGTAGGTAGCAGAAAATGATTACATATGTTCGACCTTCTTCGGCCACTCCTACGAGACAAATTTCGCGCATTTACTTTGATGTTAGTGCTATGCATCCCGATACACCAATATAAGAACCAGGAGGGATATGGTCCAGTTAGCTAGCTCGAACCTACTACGCAAATACACAGACGAAAAAAGTGTCTGTTGAATGAAAATTTGGCGCTATATGGTCCTGGGAGACATGAAATCATAGAAGTAATTGTAATTTCTCCGAATTTCAACTCGAAATTTTCTGCTGCAATTAAATGAGTTCGCTTCCATTACAGTTAAACCTCCGCAACGTCATTAAACCAGTTCCTCCTAGAAACTTGATTTGCTCCTCTTGTGTGTAGTCTTCTTGCATGGAACCTATCCAATACCCCTTTTATCTTCGCATTAACATCAAATACTTTATATGTAATCAATTCATTCAGGATTCTTGGCTGATTGTTATTGTCAGGTCATAATAATTTTAGAATCTTCCAAATATGACTCAAGAAGTTTTTTTCCCCATGATGAAACTGCAACTCACGCTTACTTTTCCGAGCTTACCTCTCAGGATCTTATACTCAATCGTTCAGATATGTGTCCTTCAGTTCAATTTGATTGTGGAATGTTTTTCACGCTCGCATAAACTGCTTCTTGTCTTACAAGTCCTTCCATGAATGGAGAAACCTTCATAGGAATTCCTCAATACAAACCATATTCCAGCCTAACAAAACATCACCATTCGGTTTCATTAGACGAAAACAAAGAGATCATTAATCAAAATACAAATTCCATAGGGAGGAAAAAATTCCTCGCCAACAATGGAAGCCATTCATAAATATAATGAGCGGAACGATTTCCTCTACGCCGAAGCCTAGTTTCTCCCCCACCCTGTCTAATTCAACTTAATCACGTACCGTTAATTTTCACTTACGGTATACGACAAATGTCGACAGTAACCACTGAAGTGAAATCTTCTAACTCTGTCGCACCTCAGGGACCAGAAAATTAAGGCCATTAAAAGTAACTTTGGGGAAAATTTTCATATGTGTAAGTACATGCGTATCAAGTAGGACTCGTACGAACACCGCCTAGTCATTTATTTCGGTTATGTTGAAGGATTATCGCACTATTAAACATTCTGTTAGTTTGATGGGATCCAATTGAGGCGCTATGCATTACTAATTCAGAAGGACCTATTAAGTGCGATGAGTAATAACTAGAATGACGTAATTGAACAAAAAGGATTGAGCACCACGTGGTAGAGTTGAATGCTAATCGAATGGTCCCAGTAGCTAAGTTATCAAATATTCTCGCAGTTTGTTCAGCTAATTCACTCTTATTTTAGATGGGTACAAATGGAAACGCCGAATTAACTCAGCTTGAATTGCTATACGCTTATATATTAACGACAACTCAGCGCAGTCTTCCAAACGGATTGGCTGGGGGTAATAGTGTTTGTCTTTTCTTCACGGGAACAAAAGTTGAAGATTCCCATCTTATCTGCCCTTTTCTCAACAGTACCGAACTACAGCTTTTCTCGAGAGAAAATCGGCGTTGTATTACAGCCTGAATCAGAGACTAATCATTAAAGGCTTCTACCACAAATGCTTTAACCACTGATCAATGCAGCACAGGCAATTCGAAAGCATGTATTCTAGTGAACACTTTCCTGTGCTCGACCTATCCTCCAACGCCCAAATTGTCGGTAAGCTGAAATCTGATACAGGGGATCAACATTAAAGGCGCAACAACCGGTATCCGGCCTAGGCCTGCCTTAAGTAACTCCAGACACCCCGGTTTTGCGCCGAGGTCCACCAATTCGATATACCTAAAAGCTATTTGGCGTCCTGATCGCACTCGATCATCATTCGATCTCAGGCAGGGTTTGCCTGCCAGCAGGGTTTGCTTGCCAGCTCTGCAGGCTGGATCATCCTCATCCATACGGATTAGGTGACCCGCCAACCGCAACCTGATGCGCCGGGTTTGATCCACAACCAGGCAGTCCTGGTATCGCTCGTGGATTTCGTTGATAATCCTGTCAGTCCACACGGACCACCACAGAGAAGCATCCAAGGAATTTCGTCTTTTAACTCCAATGTTTGCTTTTCAAGTTAAGACAGATATAACAGCTCAAAGTAAGTTCGTGGTATAAGGCAGTGGAGCTCACGTAGTGGGCAACTGCAAAGTGCCCAAGAAAAGAAATTATTTGGACCACAACTAGATAATCTGCGATCTGAATGTGAAGACGTAGATTCTAGAACCTTTCAGAAATCTCAAGAGAATCAACCGGAACAAATCTCTTCTTCTCCACCATTTGTTCCATTCAAAAGCGCAGTCGGCTCACTTTGATCGGTTGCCATTTTACTCTGTGAACGGCCTGATCTGGATGCAGTCGCGAACATTTCTAATCACCATCCAGCGTACCATTGCTTCGACCGGTCAAGCTTATGTGACCATACCACCCAAGAGACATTTCAACGTAACATGTTCGTTTCCACTACAGCAAGGTCCCTTTCATTGCTAACAAAGCGGACGATACTACGGTAGATTATAGATTTGAGACGTTCGGTGATGCGTTGATCATAAAGAACGCCAGTTGTGGAATGCTACTTAATCCAGGTCGCGTTCATGCGTCAGGTAATTTCATAACGCTTTTTAACCGATAACATTGATCCGAGACATTTAGATTGTTCAGTTCTCGATACTGCCAATAACAGTAATAGCGTTTCATGAGGATCATATGACAAAAATTATGTTCTATTCAGATTCAATTTAAGACCGCGATTTAAGAGGCGATCATTCCATTTTTGGACATAATCGCAGTCATCTTTGCTATTAAACGCCAGAAAAATATAGCAAGGTATAGGACGGTAGACATTAGACGTCCCGTGCAACAGTAAACCTAACAAGAACAAAGAGAAGTGTTGAGAGGCAACTTCCTTGATGAAAACCGGCAAAGACCCGAAGCGGTTTTGATAGGCCTGCCACACTTCGAACTACTTTTCATGGTAGAACAATTTAATCCAGGGCAAAAGTTATTCTGGTACTAGGTGTTATCGTAGAGCATACCAGATAAGTTTGCGTGGCATACGGTGAAAAGCCTTCTCTAGATCCAGAAATACAATGTAAAGAAGGTGATGCTTCTCCTGAAATTTCGTCGCAGCATGTATTGCGTCGCAGTTCTTGGCGAATCAAGCTAAATTTAGGGTTTGTCAAGAATGCGTTCAAAAATCTTCATGGAATAGGACAACAAGCGGATCAGACGTTAATTTGAACACTCTGCTGGACTACCTTTCTTGCCAGTGAGATAATGTTCTACCATCCTCAATAACCCGATTAAAGAATTCATTGTGTCATAGTGCTGAGTCCCACCTCTTCGGTTTCCAGAGCTCATACGCGTTGTCGTCAGGTCCTGTTGCTCTCCCTAATTTCATTCGTTTTATTGCTCCATCGACTTCAGTCGCGCTGATAGGTGGAATTGCTTCAAATGTCGGCAGTGCTGCTAACACACCAGAAGTATTCGATATACTGTGTGCCATGATGTCGGCTTTTAACAAGTCGATAAGGATCACTCTCTTCGTCCCGAGTGTACAGCTTATTGTAAAGATCTTTATAATGGACCGCTCGTATAACAGCGATTGCTTTCTTATCTTCCCGATTGGCATTCGTTTTAACATCGTCATTCCAGAACCAAACATTTCGGTTGGCAAACCTCTTACCAAGCTTGGTGACCCCGAAGGTTAAATAGGCCGCATTGTGGATCGTGTTTATATTTGATTTGATTTGCTCGGACTAATTTACTCTCGTCCTGACGCCATCCATGCGTCAGGAACGACTCTCGACTCTCCTGCCCTAGCAATCCTTCGAGACATTTTACTCAAAGCGATTGTTTTTTGTTTCTCACAATAATTAATGCTTTTTCTGGATTGGTCTGTTGCGGGATTCGGCACCAACAGAGGTAGGTAGGGTTTGGCATAGTGGAGTAACTCCAATTATACTTTATTTATCTCTTTCCCTGATCTGGGCAATTTATTTTTGTTAGATAGTACAAAATATGTTGCCTCAAACATTCTTCCTTTATCTGGGCTTGGGATCAACATACTATATAAATAACATGGCGTAGTTTTCGAATAAATTTCTGTGACCAGCCAGTTCTTATATTGGCACTCCAGGAAAACTAAATTCACGGGTCTTTCTCTAAAGATATTGCAAAGAATCTGGTCAGACGCTGAAGCTTTTATGGAGTATTCACTCCCCCTCTAGAACAAGCCATGATAGAGGACAGAAGTGTAACACAGCGAGTATTGCGACAAAATATACAATTCTTATGGAAAAGAATACGCGCTGAACATAGCTTCCCAGCATAGAAGTCCCTTTTTCTTTGGCGGAAGTAAATATGGATAGTAGTTCCGTCTGTATATGGGATAATACTGGAAACGATAATGAGTTATTTACATTCTGAATGTGAAATCAAAGCCTGAACTCTTTTGTACCTTCAAAACTTCTTCTCCTTATTTAGTCGTTCTTCAATTCAGTAGCGGGGTCGCCGCGTTCAGCTTCCCTACCTTTTCTGCTGTAGATCCAAGTGGAACCAGCAGGTTCTTAGTAGATCACTTCACTTCTTCCAAGTTGGACTGATGCGATAAGCAGTTTCACAGCGCAGTTTTCCGTTGGCTGATAGGGTTGATCCGAGATACTTAAATCGCTCAGTTACGGGTAGGTCGCTGTAGTTCACAGTGATAGCACCTGCTTTATTAGGGTTAGATATAGAAAAGCACCGTCTCATTGAGATTCAGATCACTCCACTTTTAGAGAATTCGCATGAAATCCGCTTTGTTGTGAAACGCAATCTAATCATCCATATAAGGACAGTGTGTGGAGTATTGGACGTTGAATGTCCTTTGTACAATGTCCGTAATTATAAAGAAGAGGATCGAGTTTAACCCAGCGCACGAGTTCCTTTGGCACCAGACGTTGACCAAATGAGTTTGTGTTGTATACGATCGAACACTACTTATAAAATCCAGAATGCAAAACATCAGTGCACTCATCGGAAATAGTCTTATAAGTGTTGGTTTGGAAAGCTGCTTCGCTCACTGGATTGCATCGGGTTGTGCTAAAAGTCATTACGCTTTTTCTATTTTTTTTTATTTATTTCTATCAACAACAAAGACAATCAATGATATAGTTTCCATTTCGTTGAATGACCTATTGCCATCTTTCGGTATGCTCATAGTTTTAGACAGTTTTGAAGAATGAACATCTGACAATGCAAGTGGAAACAATGCCATCAGCCTGACGGCGATCTCTGCTCAAATGATGGGAATCTGAGATCTTTCTCAATCAATCGAAAAAGATTTGAACGTTAGGACTCCGAAAAAGGGTACTCTGCTTGAATGGTGGGTTATGTTCGTGCTCCACGCTGCCGCGAATACATTTACCAAAATGACCCTGGTCCGCATCAGGGAGCAGCTCGGAAGCTTGATCTACAGAAAGTAGGTTTGCTTTCATTAACACGCTCCGGATCATTGGGGAGCAGCATATCCAGTTAGATAATAAAATAATTATAAAGATAATAAATAAAAGGCGTGAAGAAAATATACAATCGTTGTTTTTCCTCAAGCACTTCGACTACACTAATGAGATCTGCTTGCTCTCTCATCTAACAATGTACCTTGACCAAATGGCTCCGAATTTGGTGAAGGTCTAACGAAACGAAGCTTCCCAGTTTAACTTGTCATCGCACTCTTTCTTTTCGGCTTAATTGGTAAAGCATCGAAGGCATCGAGCAATTCATATATCTAGCATAGGTACCATTGCTTCTCTGGCGGGAGCACTGGGGTCACTCGACGCACTAATCTGATTTGTCCAGCATCAAGTTGAGGCTGTTCCGGCCCAATATTTTGTCTGTGCTATTATATGGGAGTAGTACATGGAAAGCGTCCTTCACTGCTATTCAGAAGCTACAAGCTTTCAACAAATTCCTGTCAGCGTCATGCCGTCTGGCCTGAGATAATAACAAATAAAGAACTTGTTCGGCGTAGAGGCCAGATATAAAACACAGAGAATTCTATCTCAACCAAATGATGACATTCTATTTCGTCTGTATGCTGCTATGTCGCGACTGCATCTAAAGTCACTTGTTTATTGTAGTGCAGTTGCGGCTGGTAGAAGATATGCCTTCATATTGTTGGTTTGAGTGACCGAAGAGATCCACCACAGAAAATTTATCTGAGACCTCGCGTGGCTTACTAAGGCAGGACATTGCTAGACTACACTGGGAATGTCAGCAGAAGAACGAAGAATAATGCGCAGACAATTTAGGTAAGGTAATCCAACCATAATTAACAAAGTTATGGAAGGTCAACCTTTTGTATTTCACGTGCATGATACCCTAAGACGTGTATGACATCATCATATAATGTATGAACGGCGGAGTAGGAGTATTCAGACATATCACGGAATATTTTGAATTTTTAGTTATGTACGTGTGGAAAAACGTGCATAGAAATTTTTTACACAAGATAAATTCAAAACTGTTACACCCGAAGCGAACTCTGGGAATAGACTTGAGGAAACGTTAATTTCGTTTATTGAAACATTAATTCATTGGAACGTTAATTTCAGCTGTAATACCATTATTTTCACTTGTGAAAGATATATATATCCAGAGGTTGTAAATAATATCCAGACATACAGTTCTTTGCAATGAGGGTAGCTAATATTGTAAGCGCTTTTCTTTCACCTGTGCACCACCACCCTGCAAATGTACCATTTGAGGCCTAGTGGTTGGTGCACCATATGAAGCCTAAGTTCACATATCGGGGCAAAGGTTGGCCTACATAGTCCGTTAGAGGTGAGAACTTATTTCATCTTTGTCTCTACATAGCTGCATGACCCTGACTTCCAAGAATAACTCCCAGATATTCCACTTCTTCGGAATAAAAATGAATATTGTTTCTCATAAGTCATATAAGTCATATAAATCACGACTTGACCCGTTTTCACGAAACTGTTTCCCCCCTTATAACTTGCAAATGCATTCGAATAATACTGTTTCTATATTGACCAAGCCACAGATTAATGCAAAGAGTATTTGGCCAGGATTATTTCAAAAGACTGAAGCTGCCAAGTTTTGCTAGTCACGATTTGAATTACACATACACTGTTGACTAATAGCGAACATTCGCAATTGATGATTGTGTTTCTATAGAAACCACATTCGTTATGGGTCTCCCAGCAAATCCCGGATTATTTGCGTCCATTCATAAGAAACTAACTTCCCCAAATCATCACTTGTGCTTCTGTTTCCGATTTATTGCCCCCAGCATGTTCAACAAGGATATAGGCTTAGAGTAGCTATCGAAAAGCGTAAGCCCAAGTTACCCTACGCCCTACCGATATTGCCCACAAGGGCTCACAAACCATACAAAAGTGCAGTGAAAGCTGTGTCACCAACATACAAACGTAAATTAAATTTTGGTTAAGGAAACCACTTTCCAATGCAACATTTGAACATAAATTTTCATGTTTCGAATAATTCTTCTCATCTCCTAGACTTGTAGCCGGACCAGGAATATAACCCCCGTGGAGCCAATTTTCCATGTCTGGTTATCGTTTTCCCAGCCGTCACGCTGCAGTGGAGTGTAGTCCTTTTCATGAAGTCTGCGACGAAACATTCAAACGGCAGGAATGCATTCGGTAGATGCGGTTATAGGAACAAACATATTTTCGAGGCACCAGCTATCAATTCAAGAGCGTATTCTGGAAAAAATTGTGTTGCAACATACAATCCACTGACCCTTTAGCTGGGAACAAGTGTAAAGTGGAAAATAACTGTCCGCTCTTTCTGGATTAGCTCTGAACAGAAATATAAACTGCCACACCTATGAACAAATTGCTCTCTCATCTAATAGTGTACACCCATTTTCAGCATGTGCCGAATGGCACAGGCGGCAAGGATGTTTTCCTGCGAAATGCCAACAGGCAGCAACCGACAACAAGGATACTCAAAGGGGACAGTGGTGCGGTCTAGTGACATGAACAAGAACTGAATGTGGTGACGACAAAGAAGATTCATCTTTTCTGGATGATTACGGAAGCGTACGGAGGGGAGCTGACTGGAAGGAATACCGCAACAGAGAATTTATCATATCCTCAAAAGGGTTGAAGTCTTTAGCCTCAAGGGCTCAGGAATTCTTTGCACACAACACAAGATAACGAAAGTTGTTTTCATTGTATGGGTCTCTATCTGCTCAGAATTGTGTCGAGTATGAAGAGGACTAAGAAAGTAGTAAACGGTTGTGTGGTGAGAGAAGACAATCTAAAATGCTTGTGAGTATATCGCCACATGAAATATTTAAAAAAAAAAATTAAAAGCAAGTTTTGCTCCATTCATTTCCACAGCGAATTTATTCATGTACGTTATTTAAAGCGGAATTTCAAGGATTTGATTTTCAAACTGGACAGCACACATTACCATGTTTTGTGGAAAGACAGTGAAGAGAAACTTTCCAGCTGGGGATGATTCATCGGATAATATACATGCTTAATTGAACATGAAAAGTTTCTTAGCTCAGCAAATCCGTAAAATTACTTTACAACCTGTTAAAAACATAAGCACCAACTCAATGAAGCTAATGGGTCAGTGATATGTAGTAAATACCACCAACCTCAATTGATATTAGTAGATATTACAAGATTTATTGTTACATATTATATAGCTGCATAATATTATATTATAATCAATCCAGCTTCGAAAAAACGTTTATACTTATGCACTTTCTTTTCAGATGTTCTAAAACTTAAGGGGATTCTCCCGGGTGAAGGCCGTTTTTTCGGTTGTTTTGGGAATTTTTTGTGAAGAGCTGAATAAAGATACAAACGCGAATTTTCCACCATATATTTACAAGTATCTTGAAAATGCGTAACAATTTTTCCAGACCCATATTATAGTTCATTATTGAAGTGCAGACTGACTTATACAGCCACCTCCAAAAACGGGGTTTTCCGAATCGTAAAAATATGTGAACAAGTCGTGAAAATTTCGAAGAATATCGTTGGATAAATTTTGAGATATGGTGGTACCTTACTTTGAACATGCAGTCCATAAACAGAAATCAGAAAAACTAACCCTTGTCTGGATGAAACAGCCCCACAAACGATAATCCTACCCAAAAGTATTTCGCCGTTGAAAAATGTATGTGGTGGTCGCATCGAGGTGGGCGTTGCATAGCTTACTCATCGCACTGAATCCACCTTTTATCATTTGCTCCTAATCTAAAAATATGGTGTTCTACCTTCCTCAATAACTTGATTAAAGAATTCACTGAGTCACAGTGTTGGAGGTCCCAGCTCATCGCTTTCCAGAGCTAAGATGCGATGTCGTTAGGTCCTGTTGCTTCCCCCCCCCCCCCCCCCGCAATTTCATTCCTTTTATTGCTTCCTCAACTTCAGTGGCGCTGACAGGTGGTATTGCTCCAAATGTCGGCAATGCTTGTAGAACTGGAGGATGAATAAATTCTGCCATTGAAATCTGCAACAAATATTTGCCCCATGTATCCGTTGCGGTGTGTCGGCCGCTAAGCGAATTACCGTTCTTGTATTTAACGCATCAGAAGTATTCCACATCCTATGTGCGTTTGTGTTGGACCAGTGCATTCTTCACCCTATTTTAGTCGTGGATTGATTGGCAAGACGGCAATTAACGGCCGATGTTGAGGTGCGATGGTCTCACCGGGGGGGACCGGTTTGCAGTCAGTAATGGTGATAAAATGATGACTTCTTATGAAAATATAACCGATTTGTGTTGTATTATTCCCACTATAAAATGTAGGAAGATGAGTCAATCGTTTGATGAACCATCTATTTGGAAGGACAAGACCATGAGTGTTCGTAAAACCGACTATAAGATCGACAACCTAATTGCGAGCTCTAAACCCTTTTCCCGAATGTCACCTAAGAGATTACATATTGTCTGCTATTTGTGGTCTGGCCTAAAATTAATAGACCAGTAGCTTCCTCCAAACTATAATTTTTATTTTTCAGTGTAAATATATATTTTGGGAGCAACTTACCAGTATAAGGCTACTACTAGCTTTTTTACTGATGAAGGGGGTAAGTTCTTCCCGAAATAAATATCTACACTGAAAAATAAAAATTTAATGTGGAAGAAGCTACTGGCCAATTTTCAATTTTAACCCATGGCGTCTGCCTTTTTACCCACATGACTACTAAGGCCGCCCGCAATGGATGGGATGACGATATAGTCATTAGCAGGCACGTTACAGGTCTTTGCATAGAAAAGTTGCCGGAAGGCATCTTTCTCGGCATCAGGTCGACTTTTCCGTGGTGTGTAGGAGAAGTGAACAATGCGATCAGCTGATATTAGGGTGAGCTTCATCAGCCGGTCATCAAACCGTTCCATTTCTTTAATGACATCACGGAGACCCTCTTAAATCGCAATTCCATAATTTGTTTTGATTTAAATGAAGTATGAAATAGGTGGGTAAAGGATGGAGCATAAAACCTGGGAAACGCCTGCTGAACTAACACCAACAGCTCTACTACCAAACCTTATCTCCACCTCCACGTGGTTACCACTGGGAGCTCTTTCTTAAGGAAAAGCTGCAGACAGTGAAGGATGAAGGTGAGTCTCCCGCGCCTAAAAATGGGAGAAATTGTACCAACTGGTCGTCCACGTAAAACATCTTGTTACGAAGCCACAACAGTAGCCTCGGACTGGAATGATAACAAAACAATGAACCCGGCAACGACAAAGAAATAACGGTTTGCCCATTTTCTCATGGAACGTGCGCTCCCTGCACAGAGATGAGAAGTCGATACCCTGATAGGGCTGATGTAACAGCGGAGATGCGTTGGACCGGTGGGACCGGTTTCCAGGAAAACAGTCGATACACCATATATTCTAGGGTAGAGTCGGGTAAGGATACCTTCTACGAGGCAGGAGAACGAACCCTCGAAGCCCGCCCCAAATAAGATATCAATATCATACTTGGGGATTTTAACAGCCAAGCAGGGAAGGAGCCCGTATTCAGCTTATAGCTTACATCAAAATGCAAATGATAACAGACTGTGGATTACTCAATTAGCAGTATCATACGAAATGGTTGTTGGAAGTACCTGGTTTGCGCGGAAAGCGGTCCACAAACATACGTGGGCCTCTCCAGGCAGGACACCTTCATCCGAATTGACGACGTGTTGACCAAACGCCACCACCTCTCAACCTTGATGAATGTCAGAACATATTGGGGGCCAATATAGACTCGGATCACTATCTCGTTGGCATGGTGCTCCGAGCTCGAATAACAACACCACCCAGAATCCCCTCTGACAATCAGGTGAGAGTTATCACTGAGGCCATCCACAACGCATCCCTCCGCAACACCTATAAGAGGGAAATGGATGCCGCAATAACCGCAGTCAATAGAGATCCTGGAGATGAAACATCAAAAAATGATCTTTACAATCACCTTATTAATGTTATTATAAATACGGCCACAAACATACTTGGCCCCAGCCTCAAAACGAGTCGGAACGGCTGATTAGACGATGAATGTAACCCAATGCTGCATATCGAGTAATGTTGCATTCACAAAGAATGCGGGCACGCGCAGAAACTTATCACGAACTCCGTCGAACAGAGAAGCGACTTCACAGACGGAAAAAGGAACCTTGCAGAACCAACAAGTCTGTGAACGCGAAAAGTACAGGGAGCAACCGCACCAGGCACGCAAGTTTTACCAACACGTCAGCAGGATGAAGCCTTACACACCTCGATGTTCATCCTGCCAAGATAAAGAGAGAAATCTGATTTCCGATAGAATGGGCATATTAAAGCGATGGGTTGAGTACTTTGATGAACTAACAACCAGAACATCGGCGAGTTGGAGGTCCCGTCAAATGAAGACTACGGACAAATACTGCCACCATAAAGTATAGAAGAAACAGTCCGTGCAATTCATCGGCTAAAAAATCATAAGTCGCCAGGAGCCGATGGAATTACAACCGAATTGTTTAAATATGGAGGCGATCAATTACGCCAAGTGGTTCATCAACGTGTGATCAAGGTGTGGGACAGCGAATCAATACCTGACGATTGGCAACGTGGCACTATCTGTCTCATACATAAACAGGGAGATATCACACAGTGCAGCAATTATAGAGGTACCACGTTACTGAGTACCATCTATAAGATATTCTCCTCTATCTGGCTAGACCGGATAGCCCCATACGTCCAGAACATCATTCGCCCATACCAAATAGGCTTCACTCCGGATAAATCAGATCAGATCAGATTTTCTCTCTACGACGGAAAAACTGTTGAAATATGGACGTCAGTTGCACCATATATTCATCGACTTTAAAGTCGCTTATGACAGCACAGCCAGGGTAAAACTGTACACGGCCATGAGAGAATTTAGTATACCGACGAAGTTGATAAGACTGACTAGGCTGACCCTGACCAATGTGCGAGGCCAGATAAAAGCAACAGGATCACTCTCAAGAACATTCGACATCAACAACGGTCGCGTCCTCTTTAACCTGGCCGTCGAGAAAGTGATCCGTGATGCTGAAGTAAATGCAACGGGTACGATCCTCTTTAAGTCCACCTAAGTACTGACCTATGTTACCGATATCGACATCATGGGAAGAATAACCCGAATCGTACAAAATGCCTTCATCCAGATCGGCCAGACGGCGCGAAAACTTGGGCAGTACACCAATGAAGGCAAGACAAAATATATGGTGCCAACGTCAGCACCAAAAACCAATCAACCAACAACATCAAACCGCACTGGTCAAACACGAAGAAGAATAAGGATAGGAGAATACAACTTTGAGACCGTTGATAATTTCTCCTATCTAGGGTCAGAAATCACAATCGATAACAGCTACGATGATGAAATCCGCGCACGGTTGTTGTCAGCCAACAGAGCCCATTTCAGCTTACAACGACTGTTCCGCTCGAAACGTCTTACCATAGGATCAAAACTCTTACTCTACAAGACAATGACCTTGCCAGTCCTCATGTATTCCTCGGAGACTTGGGTTCTTAGCAAGAAAAATTGAGAACTCTTGGCCGCGTTCGAGAGAAGAATCCTCCGAAGAATTTTTGGCCCCCTACATGAGGATGGACGACTCCGTTGCCTACATCACAACGAAATCTGTGAGCGATACCATGACTGTCTGGTTGTGGATAAAATCCGGCTCAATGGGTTACGGTGGGCGGGTCACTTAATCCGTATGGATGAGGATAATTCAGCCCGGAAAGTCTATAAGGGCAATATCTATGGTAGAAAAAGAAGACGAGGCAGACCCTACCTGAGGTGGAGCGACGGCGTAGGTCAGGATGCCAGACAGCTTTTAGGGATATCGATTTGGAAGTCTGGAGTTCCTTATTGCGTCAAGTCTAGACCGGATACCGGTTTTTCCGCCGTTGATGAAATAAACGTTTGTCAGTATGTATTTAGAACAAAGGGAAGTTCAGAAACTTTTTCCCTTGCAATTCAGTCACCACTTTTCAAATTTGTAAAACCACTATTTCTCTTCTTTTTAAGGTTTTGTTTGAATTTCTTTCTTTTTTAAGGTTTTGTGTAAAGGAGGTGTAAATTTTTTTTTTACTAAATATAGTCATGTGGGGTATCGATTAGTACTTTTCAAAGCCAGTGTTAGTTTTGATATTTGTTGTACGATTGTCTCTTAAACGGACCGATTCTCAGAAACTACTCAACCGAAAAATCTGCAAGAAAACCGGAGGCTGTCACTATATGGTGCCTAGGCTCCGAAATACCAACCACAGCGATATCTGTTGCACTTGGCTGCAAAACCCCCTTAAATTCATCCTAGCACCATAAAATTGCAGTAATGTAGGCTATAACAGAGCATGATTGTACCAAGTTTGGTGGAAATCGCATTATTACTAACAAAATTATAATAGGTTAAAATTATCGGTTCTTGGTAAATTCAAGACTATGAATGTCAATTTCACCCGGAAGTGGATATTCTCGCATAATATATGAATACTATAATATATATTACGTGCTACGTGCTAATGGGGCAAATTCACACTCAAATCGCTTTATAAAAAATACACAAAACCTTTCATACCTGAAGCGTCCAGCTTCCAGTTTCCCGACTTGTTCTCCTCTAAAGAGGCGATCTATAATACTTTTAGTAAAATGAGGTTGAAGTCTTCATTTCAATATTTTTCGATCAATTCATAGTATTTTGGGATGATTGTGCGCTTTTAAAGCGGAAAGTGATTTGAATGAACAATTCCTGCGAAACTACCACGATATCCAACCAATTGATTATATCTTTGAAAACTGTAATTTTTTTAACGAGTTCCTTCCCCGTTTCTAGTTAAGCTTACTTTGCTAAAGATTTGTACTGTACTTTGAAAGTAAAGTAAGGGGATCCTGACATCTATTTTATCAATATTTCTAAAAAGATATTTAATTCCAGTTATTGGCAGAAATCACGATGCGAACCAGATCCTGAATCACTTAGCAACTATGAGAGAAGAAGAAATAATTGATTGAATATTAAATCAATTAAGAATTGAAGAAAATGAAAACCATTAAGACTCATCATTTCGGCTTTCCTCTTTTGTAAAATTATACTCCCTAGAGTACAAAAAAATCGATTTAAATCTTCTCTTCCTTATCCTGAAGGATAAGATAAAACTACAAATTGAGTTTCCATTCACACAATGTGCAGATAAAATAATAGAATCGATATACGAGTAAATGCCTTAGGCCGAATGATTTGTATTCCCTCACGTTGTTGAGCTTTAATTCCTTACAAGAATAGAAGATTTATATGGGCGGTATCCATAGCAGTTTCTTCCACAAATCCCATTTCTTTCTCTTTATTTATAGATCGAGATTATTCAAAACAGGATCAGAGTTTCGATAAATCCTTAACAAACGTGTGTTCAACGGAATCTATAACTTTTGCCCGAAGACAAGAAAGAAACTCATCATAGGTTATTTCGACTGAGGATTTTATTGGATGCCTCATTGTGTTCTTGTGAAGATACAAGATACAGACGATATCCCAACAGGTGCTTGTTGACATCAAGGGCGAGATATAGTCTGTGGGGTCGACTGATGTTATATGCTTGCGATTCAAATTGTGTACAGCACCAGATAATGGAGTCAGAGCAATTGACACATGGTCGATATCATTTATTGTATTGTTCAATTCTCTTGAAAGGATCAAAAGATTTGCACTGATAGGGCATCGTGAAAGATTTATACATAAATGATGGCGAAAAT
The DNA here is from genome assembly GCF_905115235.1 of Hermetia illucens. Lineage (NCBI taxonomy): Eukaryota > Metazoa > Arthropoda > Insecta > Diptera > Stratiomyidae > Hermetia > Hermetia illucens. The sequence goes on along the minus strand of NC_051849.1, from coordinate 87,900,036 downwards.
GTAGCAAAAGTAGAAATATAAATTTATGTAGAATTGGCATAAAAATAGAGTAGCTATATTTTTGAAATCGATTCCAATGTGAGCAATAACGCATACATTTATAGTTGTTTTGTCTGAAGGACTCATAAATCTTGACTTTTGGCCTGGGGAGCTACTTAACAAAAATACTTAGATATTTACTGGAACAGTTTATTAGCTATGTAGTGTCTAGAGACTTCTTGAGAATCTCGACTTGGCAAATCGGTCTCGATTAAAGTTTCACTTTCCGTAAACCCCTAAAATCCACAGTTTCCGAAAGAAGGGGTTAATAACATGGAGGCAAAAAATCGGTGAATCCGACATAAAAGAGACTTTGAAGTAAATGACGTAGTGAAATTTTTAAATTTTTGCAATGAAGAGTCAACAATTTGTTAGGCATCAATACCTTATTAATTAAAAGCAATTAGCAGTGAAAAGTTTGCTTCATCAATACGCATGTTCCAACTGGAGATGAAGATGAAATAATGGAGGATACCTTCTATAGCACCCATAGCGGCTTTAGGGTTCGCTGCCCAACAATTCTTGGTAACTTGATCGATAATCAGGAAAAACATTGGGAGATAAAGAGTGACTACACGCTTTATGAAATGCGTCATAATAATGGATCTAATCACAAAAGGACTGGGAATCACTGGATGGCCAGACCTTTAACAAATGAACGACGTGTTCATTCGAAAACGAAAAGAGCCTATTACACTTAAGGCTCACATGTACCGAGGCGATAACTAGAAGGAAACCCCGCTCACTCGAACAATTTGACACCGCTAATCTCCAGAAAGAACCTATAGTCTAGGTATACATACCATTTCTGGGATAGAAATCATGATATTTATATGAGTTCTCTGTTGGAAACAGGCCGCTGATAGCAAAACAGAATTTGAGACTCAAAGCGACACTATAGCAGAAAAACTAAGCTTACGGGTGGTATATAATAATAATCGTTGGCGCGACAATCCATATTGGATCAGGGCCTTGAACTGTGTTAGAGCAATTCATTCAAGACCGTAACGGTATACTACAGTATACTGTAGGGAGCAATGTGGTCAGCATTGCGCTCGCCCGAGATAATTACCCTGATTTGACTTAGGTACTCATTCACAGCTGAGTCGACTGGTATCCGACGTCAAATCACGATGCAAATCCCACTGTCACCAATGATATTTGAACCGCGATCTTCCGTACGACAGCCTTGTGCTGTAACCACTCAGCTATCGGGACACAGTATATACAGCGGCTTATCAGAGTGAAGAAAAGGAAATCTGGCAGAAATCTGGCAGATTCCCTTTACGTAAAAAGAAAACATTTTGACAAAACTCTGCGCAGCATGGACAGTAATTTTGTGGTAAACATCATCGGTAAAAACTAGCTGGCATAGAGATTAGTAGAGAAGCATAATCAGCATTTAATAAACAAACGACCAGCGTCCTACCCCTCTGAACGCTTTAACACTCCCTGTTTATCACTCGCAAAAGCGCAATTTTTATTGAAACGTGAACACAGAAGAATCTGATATACAGGTTTACCAAATTAAACGAAGCACCGAGTATTGACAACTGGAGGTGCTGAATGTTCGAAGGGGGAGTGGATGGCCAGCGTAAAAGCATCATTCAGTTTATCCGCAAAAAGGCGACAAGGTAAGGTACCATACATTTCCTACATCTGGAGGTTGGCAAATACTAAAGTAGCTTTAGGGATGGGCGATTCACGGCAGAGCTATTTAAGGATAGTTTAAGTCTACCAAGTGTCTGAATGGCTCAAATGGTTAGAGCGGTGGGCTGTCGTAGCGCAAGGTCATTGTCATTGTTATCATGGCTGGATGTCGGATCCAATCAACTCAGATGTGAATGAGTACACACCATTGCCTACTACAGTGTATTGTAGTGTACTGTTACGGTCTTAGATGAAGTGCTCGAACACACTTTAAGGCCCTGTGCAGATTCTTTACATAGGCACATATCGTTTCGAAGCGAAAATTTCGTTGCGACACCATACGACGCCGAATGTTTTGACGATGCATATGATGATTTTGTAGCAAGTATTTTTCTTTTAAAATTCAATCCGCTATCTAGGTTCATGTCGTTTCGATGATGCACATTCCGATCCAAAAATGTTGTTGATTTCATTTCCAATTTCCAATGAGACTATGTTTCATCATTACTATTATCATACTTACTGCTGGAAAATCATAATTTCTCAACCGCAAAGTTTAAGGCATCTATACAGCTTTTTTGGAATATTTTTGTCTTTATTCTAATCTAATTCCATCTTCGTCTGGCATTTATCCACTTCGCCTAATTTAATTAAAAGCGTAATTAAGTTCATTAATTTCCCAACGAAGTCCTTCCAATTTCGATTGTGACATTCGCTTATCTTCCTTCTTGGGCTGTAGACTCTGGAACAATACTAGTTTGTCTCCCAAGGAGCTGCGCCATATTAGCATCTCACTTCAACTTCGTATCTTTGGCCTTTTTCGCGAACTCATGTTGATCACATAATCTCAGTCTGATCCAAAACATGTAGCCCCATAAAACTGCACTTCGTTCTTCGCTAAAGTTCCGGTGACATCCAAATACTCATCGGTTACTACTTCATGATGCTTCAAAATGATGTCCCTTGTCGTTGATCGTAACAAAACCATCAACATTTACACAACTCTACGACCTTCCTTTTCCGAATCATTAAACACGTAGCTTCCCACTTGCAGAGATTCTGCGGTCGTGCCGCATAAATCCAAATTTTGACCACTAATTCAGTCCAATTTTGTGTTTGGTTCTGCTCCTCCAGCTTAATTATTTCCTTTACTCTTACCACTTTTCCAGAGCCTTGCATTACTTGCTCAAAAGTCAGCTCTTTCGCTGCCGTAGCACTCGTGTATCCTCCTTAGTTTTCAATTTTCTTCTATTTTTGCCTTCGCTTTTTTCACAGAAATTATCCCAAAACTCTTGCCTTTTCCGTATCCGTGTACGACGCTTCTTATAATTCCGTAGTAAGTACCTTCCTCTATTCCAATCATGGCTACTAAAAATGCGCATAAGTGTTACGCTCATCAATTTTAGAACTCGGCGAACCATTGTCTTCAAGTCACTAACCGAGTTATAAACTGCTGCCGTCTTAAGTTCTTCTTGTCAATCGCTTCTCGCCACTTAACACTTTCCATCTGCCGACGTATCGCTTCTCGATTAGTCATCTCCTCCGGCTTTGCACTGTCCTGACTGGGCTGCAACTTGTCAACTTCCTCCTGCCGGTTTTCAACTTCTTGCACCATCTCTTCCATCGGCTTTGGAATCTCATTGGCGCTCTCATGCTGTATCACTTCCTTCTGCATACTCACTTCCTGATTACTTACTTTTTGAAGCACTAGCTTCACGTTCTAATACACTACAGGTGCCTCTTTTCTTTCCTGAGGTTCGTCAGGGGAATCTCGCAATTATTTTATAGTTTCTGCTATCTGTTCTACTACTTCTGGAGTACCTTCATACTGCAACTTCTCATACTCTCGGCATGCTGCTTTCTGAGCGCTTTCCTTTTGTCCTTCGTTCACCTCCTTTTCATTAAATATTTCGTCCAACCATTGCTTGTATCTTTCGTCTTGTTGTACTTCCCTCTCCGCTTGCCGTCTTTCAAATTCTTCTAGTTGCTTTCTAGACTCTTCTTGTTGCCTTGTCATCTCTTCCATAAATTTCATTTGTTTTTCGTCCCGTCGTGCTTCCTTCTCCTCTTGTTGTGCTTCCTTCTCCTCTTGCCGTCTATACATAGTTTGCATTAGAGCTACTATGTCGTTGTTGTTCATCGCGGTCGTTCCAGCTGCTTCCTCGCGGCTCTCAACAGGCGGTGTAGGCTTACACTGCAATTCATACTCCTTGACATTAATACCTCGCGACTCCAATGCTTCGTGAAGTCTTTTCTGCAATTCTGCTTTAGTTCCCGTTGTAGGGAGCTCTAACGCGAACAGCTCCCTTTTCATCTGCTCCACTTTCAACCTCTCGAATTTGACCATCGTGGCTTACGCAATCCCACCACTGTCACCAATTGTTAGGAACTTGCTTTTACGTACTTCTATCGCTGTCACCAATTGCTACGATTTCCTTCACATAATCCCGTCACTGTCACCAATTGTTACGTTCTTAGCTATTCGCACTCGTCACTCGTTACATTACTTGCTTTGCGTAGGCTCGTATCATTGGATTGCACTTGCAAACTTTAATTCAAGCGTTTATTAAACACTAAATTATACAACCGTAATGTATAATTAATTATAAAACAATTCTTTAACTAGTATAATTCGAGGCGTATTCATACCCGACGCGATCTGTTTGTGGACCGATTTCCGGCACTTTTATACCCCGCGGAACATTCCAGAAAGGCATGTAAGCACTTTACTAGAAAACTATAATACTTTGCGACAGGGTCTTTCTACCGGCATTAGAGTCCTCTGTTAACAATTATTGTAACTAATTACTCGCCCTACTGTTATACAATTTTGATGTCTTGGCTAATTGTCATAACTACGATTCACATTGACGTCACACTAATTTTCCAAAGTGATTTTCATCACAGTATTAATTTATAAGTGTAATTTAACAAATTATTATAAATTTATTAACCAAACTGGTTAATTACATAATACGTGAAAAAGTTTAGCGGAAAAATCAGTCGAATTAAATTAACAGAAAAAAAGAATTGTTCTTCGAAATAGAAAAAATGCTAACACAAAATCCTACAAAAGCAAGTCGGAATAAATGCAATGCATGCAACAAAGCCCGAGACAATCCATACACAGATCTCGTTCAAATTCCTTAAAAGGCGCTTGATTAAGCTGGCAATCAAGGCAACATCAAATATGTTCGAAAGTGAAGTCATAGTTTACGGGGGCAACGCTTCCTAAGGTTTTTGGAGCAACTGGCAATACGATGAGGGCCATTGGACGCCACCTTCAGACCTAATTTTAATGACACTCCCCTGCTGCAAATTTAACAGTTGAAAGATGAAAGTTAACAGGTATACATACGAGTATTACCCATAAGTGCATTCAAGAATACTGGGACATGCTACGCTGTGACGTATTTGTGAAGAGTAATACCTATTTTAGGATACTCAAAGAGACGAGCGTTTCTTAACACCAATTAGTAGGTTCAGCACTAAGTACTCTGAAATCGATACAAGTTACAGTGAAGGAAATGACATCCTTGAAATTAGGCTTTTTGCACTGATAATATTCCCATAAAACATATGGAGGAATAGAATTATGCGGCCAAGAATTACTTCCTTTATTGGCTCAGAGTGTGACAGCGGAGGTGAACAGTTATCCTGGTTTGCTTTTAACATACGAATCTGCAAAAGAACAGTTGAATCGTGGCATACGGATACAAAGAAGGGGATAAGTACATCATTTACCCAAAGAAACAGAGGTACGTCCATGGATGATCTTGAAGCCGACATATTAATGTCAAATTTCAAAATATGTTAAAATGTTTATACCTACTTCTTTTGAATAAGTATTCCATAGTTCTCACAAGCTCGAATATAAAAAACAAGATTGAAAAGTTCTGGCTTAATCGCTGCTTATTTATTCCATACTTGCTATCCTAAGAACATGGTATGCGACAGAGATAACCACACAATCTTCCACACCCAAAGGGGTTAGCTGTCGATTTCCCACGGTTTTGTCCGCAATGGCCCAGTATCTAACGAATGATTACTTATCATTTTATTAATTGCTAAGATCTAACCCGGACAAAATTAATTAAAATTTACTCTTGATTGGTCTAAACAGAATCCCCAGACTAAATGAATCGATTTTAGGGTGAAAGCAATACAACAAAGTTGAAATTGAATTGAAATCAGATTTCCATTTTTGTACCCTAAAAGAATTCAAATTTCCCCTATTGCTTATATCGAAATGAAATTTTTAAGTTGAAATGAAATTTAATTTGATTCTGACCACATAGCTAGATTTATTGCGTTGACAACGAACTTCATTGACCATTAAAACTCAAATTGGATTTCAAAGATTATATAGGTTAGGTGTCTACATTTTTACCATGTAGTTTTATCATCTTCGAATACCACAAAACAATTATCTTTAGTATTATATAAAAATTTTATTATTTTTATAGATTAATTTCTAAAATTGCGAAAGCTACAATTCATAGCTCTTATTGTCCTGAATTAAATTCTGTATATAAAGAGGTCCATAAAAAAGGTTGAAATTAAATGACTTTTCGTTTGAACCACATCCTTTATAGCTTTTTAAAAGCGCAAGCTTGCAATTCGTTACACGGTATTTAGCGAATTATTGGAGGTGTAAATAATTGCAATTTTATGTCTCCTATTATTTTCTTGGTGGAGCATGACACATTCACTAGGGTTTTTGTCTTATTCCTGCTCTCTCCCATTTTTGAAAATCCCTCAGCAATGAGGAAACATCCACAATGCAACCGGAATTACGGAAAATAACTTGATCATCGCGTTATTGTAACTGGCTTTTCTTCATATACGAGTATGTACTCGTATGTATTTCTTTATATCCTGAGCTGTCCTGCTGTCACTATCCAGTGAAGCAAAAGAAAATTTATTGCAAGGAAAAAGGAAAAAGAAATTGTTCAATACTGGAATATTTCAGCAACTCAAACCAGCATTTTTCATGTAAAAAGTAGTTACGGAAAGGATTCAATTAGTACCTTTCACAACTAACCTAATTTTCCGTATCAGTTGGAAGATAAGGGAACTAGGACAAAACAAGTCGAAATACCGGAAGCTGACGGGATGCGGGATGCATATTGAGTGTCTACTTTGTACACCTCTGAAAGGTGTAAGCAATCAATCAAACGGCTTCAAGGAAATGGCGTTTTAAATGGTTACGTTTGATTTCGCGGGCGAAGAAAATAATAGAGTGTTAAGGATTTTCTGCGGTTTAAATTTATATTTCGTCTACAATGAAAAAGTAAGAATGTTTCGTTGATTTTGATTAGTTTTGAATCAAACAATTTTGTTATTATTACAATAGTGGGACGTGGAACACACTGCATCCCGGAGAAAAAAGAAATCATAAAAGAACATGATTAAAGAAGGAGAGAAGTACCAGGAAATCCAGCGTCCTTTACAATCTTCAGCGAAAATGATTGTAAATGTACTCAAAGTGGAAAGTAAGTCTGAAATTCGTGGTAGGAAGCAAACAATGTATTCTTTATTACAGAGGCGGTTAGCCGTTGCAGCAAGAGGAACCCTTTCATAACGGCAACCCAGCTAAAAAACGAACGCGATGTGGCAGCTATGGTTCAAATTGTTCGCCGGAGATTAAAAGTGAATAATTTGAAAGCTCGAAGTCCAAGAAAGGTTTCTCTGCTCAATAAAAGGCATTTAACGGCACATTTACAGTTCGCCAAAACCCATTTAAGTTGGGAGACGGAGAAATGGAAAAACATTTTATTAGTCTGATGAGTCCAAGATTGTTTCGTATGCTGGCAAAGGGTTCCGTAACTACATTAGATACCCACCTCATTCCACCTTTGACCCGAAATATAATGTAAAAACAGTTAAGCACTCAAGAAGTGGCCAGCGCAATCGCCAGACCTTAACTCTATTGGGAATTTATGTGCTGATGTCAAAAATGCGGTTAATATTTCAAAACCCTACAACAACAACAACAGACTTTGACGGACGTGGACTGTTGTCAAGGACATGTTGATCGGCCATTGAGATCGGTGTAAGGTCGTTATTAAAACAAAGGTCAACTAAGTATTAAGAATAATTTATGTTTTTTTTTACCTAAATACGTTAGTGTTTAAATTTCTTTAAAAAAAAATGTCGGTTAGTACTTTTCGAAGCCGGTCTTAGTTTTGATATTTGTTGGAAAGGTGGGGAGTGCGCGGGGTTGAAAGTAATCATTTCTTTAAGGGGCTATTCTCAGAAACTTATCAACCGAAAAATCTGAATAAAATCAGGAGGCTGCCACTATATGGTGCCTGGGCTCCGAAATAATTTCTATACTGATATCTGCACAAATAAAGTTAATGATAGTATACGAGTATTACTATAATTTTTACTAATTGGCAGCAAAGCCCCCTTTACGTTCTTGGTAGCACCACGAAATATAGGGTATAATATAATGCACCACGCAACAATATAGGGTATAATATAGAGGATAATCTGACCAAGTTTAGTAGAAATCGCACTATTACTAACAAAGTTATAATATGTCAAAGTTGTCGTTTCTTTGCAAATTCAAGACTATGAATGTCAATATCATCCGAAAGTGGATATTCTCGCATAATACAAGGTGCGGCAGCATAACTTCCTTTTTTAAAATGCGCGCCACTCAGTTAGTTGATGTCATCGCGCAGCGTTAGTGGTCTCGTTCAAGAGGGGATACTGTAAAGTTTAGTCCCGACATGGTTCAGTCGCCATCATGCTTTGGAATAGTGAGCAGCGTGCCTTTGCCGTTGAGGTTTACTTTTCAAGCGGATGTTCGGTTATTGCAACACACCGTCCATTTCCGAATCGCTTTAATTTAGCCCCGTTGGCTCCCGTCCCAGACCGCAAATCAATTGTTACAAACTGCAAGTGCGACAAAAGGAAGAACTGAAGTCCCTCGGCCCGTTAAATCACCTGAGAACATTGAAGCAGTGAGAGCGTCAATGTTGCGATCGCCACGGCGTTCTGCGCGCAAAAACGCATCTGCCCTTGGACTATCCGATCGTTCTGTGAGAAGAATTCTTCGTGATGATCTTCATTTTCATCCCTATAAGAAGGCGATAATGCAGGAACTTTCAGAACGTGACTTCAATTCTCGGATGAACGCGTGTGAGCTTCTTCTTGATGTCGTTCCCGAGGGTGCTATTGTTTTTTTAGCGATGAAACACATTTTCATTAGTGTGGGTCGGTCAACAAACAAAACATGCGCTACTGGGCTGACACCAACCCTCGAGAATTGCATCAAAAGCCTTTGCATTCACCCAAAGTCACAGTGTGGTGTGCAATTTCCTCAGCTTGAATTATTGGTCCCTGGTTTTTTGAGGAAAATGAGGTTACAGTGACAGTGAATTCGGACCGGTATGTAAACATGCTACAGAATTTTTTTAGCACGGCTAGAAAATTTGGATTTGGGGGACACTTGGTTCCAACAAGACGGTGCAACAGCACACACTTCAAGAGCATCGATGGCTGTTTTGAGGGAACACTTTTCAGAGCGCCTTATCTCAATTAGAGGCGATTTGGAATGGCCGGCACGCTCTCCCGATCTGTCCCCTTGTGATTTTTTTCTATGGGGTTTTTTGAAATCCCGTGTTTTTATGAACCGTCCAAGAACCCTACAAAATTTGAAGACCAACATCCAAGAAGAAATTGCCAACATAACACCTGCTATGCTATCAAAAGTCATGACAAACGCCAGAAATCGGTTTACGCAAACCGCATGTATGGAGAATGGGGGATGTCACTTAACAGATTTGATCTTCAAAACAATGTAAACAAAAACTTTAGACATGTACCTACATTATAAAAAATAAATAAATATTTTCCGATGCATACAATAGTTTTTATTGAGTTTTCAAAAAAGGAAGTTATGCTGCCGCACCCTGTACATGCATATAATACGTGCTACGTACAAAACCTTTCGTACCTGAAGCGTCCAGCTTCCGGTTTCCCGACTTGTTTTTACTACTGACACTTTTTTAGATTTTTTTTTAAACAAAAACATAAATTATGTTTATTATTTTTTTGAATACCATTACTGGATAGTATTTCTGTTATTTGAAAATAAAAAAGTAATAAAAGTTCAGTGCCAAGTCAGCCTCACAATCATTTGAATTGCCGCCGAATGCTGACTGCTATTATTTTTTTCGCAGCTCTACATATTACAGACGTAGATTATATGCTTACCCTAAACAAGCAAACATTGCCCTTTGCCGAATAATATATAATACTTATGTATATAAATTGATCGTACGCGTATGTCCAATTTACTTCGTGCATAAAAGTATAAATATGTACATATAAAGTACGAATATTGAATACCCCAAAGCTTTATATGCCAATCAATACATACATATGTCTGTCTCGCATAATTGATATTGATATGAAGTTAGATAATGTCTTCTATTTGTAGTCAAGCCTAAAATTGATAGACCAGTAGCTTACTCCAAACTAGAATTTTTATTTTACGGTGTATATATATATTTCCGGAGCAACTTACCCCTTTCAACAGTACAAAGCTACTGTACTGATGAAGAGGAGCAACTTGCTCCCGAAATATATGTATTCACTGTAAAATAAAAATTGAAGTTTGGAGTAAGCTACTGGTCTATCAATTTTTGAAAATGATAAATGATTAAAAAACTAAAACGAAATGTTTCCTTTCGACCTCCCATTCACAGGAGCTTCCTTGATATGTCATGATGATGTAATACACGTTTTAGAATCCACGTAAAATATAGAAGTTTCACCTTCTGTAACTTTGTTAATAATTATTGGATTTCCTTCAGACTTGCCAAAGTTATGCCTTATGCTATCCTTTATGCAAGAGCCATTTTGTATTTCTAGCATGAACTTAAAGGCGGTCTTCGGCTAAATTTGTAAAATATGCTAATAAACTATTATTAACTTTATTTGCTCCGATATCGGAACGGCATGTATTTTGAGGTTTAGATTTTGTTCGGATATACTACTGTGATTTTTTTTCAAATTTATCGGATGGATAGGTTCTGAAAAAGAGAGATGTTACAATGTTTAAGAGTCATATTTTGAGCCATCATTCCCCTACGTTTTGCGCAGGACCGAAAAGTACTAAATTTTTTTTGTTTTATTTCACACAAAACCTTAAAAAGTAGGCATCATAAACTGTAATAGGTTTTGTTCACAACCAACCGAAAAATTTGCAAATATATGATCATAAAGATGCCTGTATATAAAATTTGATGGTCGGCTTGGAAGTGATGATATGATTCTCGATTCTAATACAGGCTTAATTTGGTGATGAGGACCTCTTCTGTTTTTCCTCCGCAAGTGTCAAACCAGAGCTCTCCATTGAACCGAACAGCACTGAATGATTCGCTTGAGTATAACTCAGCTTCTTCAAGATGCTTTGCGACCACAACCAGTGCTATATCGTCAGCGCAACCCACCACTCTGGCTTCCTTCGGAAGGGGAAGATTAAGTACATCGTTCTACATGATGTTCCACAGTAGTGGGCCCAATACGGAGCCTTACGGGACACCCGCGGAAACAACGTACTCCTTGGGTCCGTCATCAGTGTCATACCAGCGCCTCCTTTCAGTTAAATAACTATAGACGATAACAGCGAGCTATAAGATTCCAATCGGCCGAATTGAATGCATTTTTCATGTTCCGGGTTACTACCACGCAATATTTGCTGGAACTACTCTTTCCTTGGATTGTATTTGCGGCCAAGCCAGTAGCAAATTTGATGGCATCAATGGTTGATCTGGCTTTACGGAACCCATGCTGTCGATCTGAAAGGCCGCCTTGGCTCTCAACAACCGGGAGTAATCTTTAACTAATCGTCACTGTGTCTTGGTTACTTTAACTAATCTTCACTGTGTCTTGGTTCTTTCAAATTAATTTAAAATAAATTATAACCCGTTTTCTTATTTTTTTATTATCGAGCCGAAGTGTTCGTAGCCGCGGTTGGAAACAGAAGAGACCGACTTATTTCCATGCGGTCCTTACTGTCCCAACCAACGGCATTTTTTTACCGCTGGTTCTCCACTCCCCCGGTGCGTTCTGAAAACGAGTGAGTGGAGAGTTTCCGCGTTCAGCGCCATCTACCCGTCCGCATCCGCAACATCCGAAATAAATTTCGAATGCTGCAGATCCTGCCGCGCCACATCACTCCGCCCCCAGACGAAACCTAGGGGGTTTCGGCGACGGATCCCCGAACTTCGTTCGCCGTTAATCCACAAAGCGGACACGACGTTGCTTCGGGGCGCACACGGGTTTCAGCCTGGACAAAGAGACCGCCTTTTTGTGACCACCGATCTCGAGCTGGAAGAAATGTTCTCCCCTCTCGAGAACGCGGTACGGGCCCTCATATGGAGGCTGCAGCGGCTTCCGGACGGCATCCGTCCTGATCAGCACGTGCGTGCACGTGTCCAGTTCCTTGGGCGAACAAGCAGGTATGGACGAGTGTCGAATGGGTGGTGGCGCTTTGATGCGTCGGAGATTGTCCCTCAGCAGACGCACCAACCCCGACTCCGTGAGACCCGATCTCTTGTCGAAGACCGGATCGCTTGGGAGTCTTGGGTTCTCCCCGTAAACCAGCTCCGCGGGGCTGGCAGCAAATTCCTCTCGGCGGGTTGTACGAAGGCCGAGTAGGACGAGAGGCAAGACTTGAGTCCAGGACGGGTCGTCGCGTGCCATAATGGCGGCTTTCAGCGTCCGGTGCCAACGTTCTAGCATCCCATTGGACTGCGGGTGGTATGCAGTAGTCCGCTGGCGTTTAAAACCCAGGAGTTTGCCTAACTCGGAGAAAAGGGTGGACTCAAATTGCATTCCCTGGTCAGTGATGATCACTGCAGGGACGCCAAAGCGAGGTATCCACTCTCGTCAGAGGGCTTCGGCACAAGATTGCGCCGTAATGTCCTTCAGAGGTATTGCCTCAGGCCACCGCGTGAACCTGTCGATGATTGTGAGGCAATACTTGTAACCGTGCGAGTCTCGCAAAGGCCCTATTATGTCGAGGTGTATGGTGTGGAAACGCTTGGTAGTGCGGGGGAAAGAGCCCACTTCTTTCCTTACATGCCTGGAGACTTTACACTTCTGGCATGCGATGCACTCTCTGGCCCAGGAATTGATGTCCTTGTTCATGGAGGGCCAGAAGTATTTTCCGGTGACTAACCGGTTTGTTGTCCTGATGCCGGGGTGCGCCAAGTCGTGAACTGCATGGAACACTTCCTTGCGAAATGTGGCCGGAATGTATGGCCGAGGTCCCTTTTCCGAGTCTTCGCAGCAGAGCGAGAGGTTTGAGCCGAAGATTGGCAACCCCCGAAATTTGTATTTGGGGTTGGACTTGAGGCTCTGAAGTGCTGCGTCATCCACTTGCGCCTTGGCAATAGCCGAGAAATCGAGTGAGGCGGGGATGTTAACTTCGGAGACACGAGACAAAGCGTCAGCAACAATGTTGTCCTTCCCGGACACGTGCTGGATGTCTGACGTGAACTGGCTTATGAAGCTCAGGTGTCGAAGCTGACGAGGGGACGCTTTGTCGGGCTTCTGTCTCAAAGCGAACGTGAGAGGCTTATGGTCCGTGAACACTGTGAACGGCCTGCCTTCTAGGGAGAAACGGAAGTATTTGATGGACAGGTATGCGGCGAGCAGTTCGCGATCGTAGGTGCTGTAGTTCCGTTGAGCGGGATTCAACTGCTTCGAGAAGAAGCTCAACGGCTGCCAAACTTGGTCCACCTTTTGGTGAAGGGCAGCACCTACTGCGATGTCAGAGGCATCAACAAAAACGGCTAGGGGTGCATCTTGATGAGGAAATGCCAAAAGTGTAGCATCAGCCAGTTGCTGTCTGGATTTATTGAACGCGCAGACAGCCTCTTCAGACCACACAATCTCTCGTGTGTCTTTTGTTTTGCTTGCACCTTGTCTGGGTCGGGCTGTATTCCTTCAGAGGAAATGGAGTGGCCGAGGAATCTCACCTGTTTTTGAAGGAATTTGCACTTCTCAACGTTTAAGACTAAACCGGCCTCAAGGAGACGTTGAAAAATGCACTCGAGATGGGCTAAGTGCTCAGACTCAGTAGAAGAAGCGACCAAAACATCATCCAAATAGACGAAACAGAAATCGAGGTTTCGCAGGACTGAGTGAATGAACCTTTGAAAGGTTTGCGCCGCATTGCACAATCCGAAAGTCATTCGGGTGAACTCGAAGAGTCCAAAGGGTGTGCATATTGCCGTCTTTGGAATGTCTTCAGGAGCTACTGGGATTTGGTGGTATGCCTTGGCTAAGTCCAAGGTCGAAAAGATGCGGCAATTCGCGAGGTGATGCGCAAAGTCGTGGATGAGTGGAATCGGATATCGGTCAGGAACAGTCTGTGCGTTTAGCCTTCTGTAATCCCCACAGGGACGCCATTCGCCATTTGGCTTAGGGACCATATGTAAAGGGGAAGACCAACAGCTGTTTGAGGGCCTGCAGATACCCTGTTGAACAAGTTGTTCAAATTCTTTCCGCGCGATAGCCAGTTTCTGGGGTGGTAGAGGACGCATCTTTGAGAAAATCGGGGAACCAGTAGTATTTATGTGGTGCTGCACATTGTGCTTTACTGGTTTCGAGAGACTACACTCGGTAGTTATCTGGCTGAACTTTTGGAGGAGTGTCCGAACACGAGAGTCGGAGATGTCCTCCAAAAGAACGGAAAGGTTATTGTCAGTGTGAGATACCATTTGGCCCGACGAATTTAGTTTGGTTGTGGGGTCTATAAGGGACTTATGTTGCAAGTCCACCAGCAACCCATAGTGACACAAGAAGTCTGCGCCTAATATGGGGAAGCTGACATCCGCCAGGATGAAACGCCACGGAAACGTCCTACGCAAGCCGAGACTCACGTCCACTTGCCTGTACCCGTATGTATTGATGCGGGAGGAATTTGCTGCCGCCAGTTTGAGGGGTTGTGGGTATAGTCGATGATGCTGGGGTACGGGAAGAACCGAAACCTCCGCACCCGTGTCGACGAGGTAGTTGCGCCTGCTGAGGGGGTCGAAAATAGTTAGGCGACGTGGCGCTGCGCTCTGGGTGGCCGTCGCCAAGACCCCCCGCGGACCTAGTTTTTTGTGGTAGGCGCGAATTTGCAAGGTAGCGTACATCTTGTCGCTTTATCTCCGAAGTTACGATGATACCAGCAAATACCCTGGTCCGCAGGCTGTCTTGACGACCTGCTACCCGAACGCCCTTTTCGTGTGGCAGACCGTGAGCGAGCTCGCGGCCTGGCACTCGAACGCTGAGCGTCCAACGTCGCCCGCATCTCGGCCACGCTGGCAGTTAAGGCCGCGATCTCGCGCCGTAAGTCGCTGACCTCATCCGACGGTGGTTGAACGGTCGCTATGGTTGGGCGAACGTACACCTCCTGTACCTGATCGGCCGTTGCTGCCAGTTCCTCCAAGGAACCGGAGACGCAGGCTAGGATCGCCTGGGTGCCCTCCGGGAGCCGACGCAGCCAGAGCGACTTGATCAGGTCGTCGCCGATCTTGCTCCCACCCAATTGCCTCATTTCACGAAGCAATTGGCTGGGAGTTCGATCACCCAACGTTAAACCCGCCAGCAAGTGGTCTAATTTTGCCGACTCGCTTGCCGACAGGCGCCTGATCAACTCGCTCTTGAGCTGAGCGTACGATGCCGACTTCACTACGTCGGACACCAGAAGTATGGACTCTTCGTCCAGGCCGACCACCGCGTAGTTGAAACGGGTCGCGTCCGATGTGATGCCGGACATTTGGAACTGCGCTTCCAAATGCACGAACCACAGCTCGGGGTTCCGACGCCAAAACGGAGGAACGCGTACGACGAGGGCGGTCACTTGTGGGTCCGATGGGCCTGCCGCGTCTTTATTGTCAAACGACATTTTTCCTACCGAGAAGTACGAGATTGTGATGCAGACGCGGTGAGTTTATACTGAAACGCGGTGAAATTTACACCGACACGGCAGGCCGTACCCACAAATGCACGCACGAACCGAGAAAAACGACGACCGAAGCGGACGCTCTCCAGCGCAGACCAAAAACACCGGGAAAACAGAGAACTCGCGATTCGAAACACCTCAACGCCGTCTCTTGCAGCGGCTTTAATTTTATTATCACTTTTTAATATAATGAATAATTCGTGCAAATATTGCACAACTAATGCTACAATACAATGGATATAAAATTATTACAGAGGTGAGATAAATATATTTAATAATTTCCAGCCGAGCTGGGGTCCTCCTCGACGGCGGCGCTGTTTCAAATTCGTCGGGCTGTAGCTGCGGCGTTGGCGGTGCTGGGGACGTCCGTTTGCTGCAAAATGACGACGGCAATGACGCGGCCACTGACTGCGAGGAGACCGGGCGGTTGTTCAACTTATCCTTTCCGAACGCTGCAGCGCCCAATTGCTCTGAACCTGATCGCGGGCTGGACTCTGCCCAATTCTGATTTTCCTTTTGTCCACGAGCCGTTGTCCAAGATGAAAAGAAAATGCAGAAAGAGCGGCGCGAGCTGGGCACGGACTCGGAACAGTTGCGAGCGACACAGCCACAATTCAAAGCGATTACCAAGAATGTCCGCTACTCTGGCGTTTACAGGAATGCAATATGGAGATCTCGTCGACACTTTCTTTTTGTTGACGAACGTCGTCAGACTTTTACGCCATTAATCCGCCCACACACATTGGGAACACTTCTGAAGCGCGGATAGTATTTCCTGCAAAGATTGTCGGAAGGTCGTGGCAATGATGGCTGGTCCGGTGTGTGAAAGGTGTTTGGAAGTTCTATTTCTGCCGTGTTGCTCGGACGAATTTTGTCGTCAATAGAACTTCACCAATGGCGGCGATGGCGGATAATTTGTTACTTTTTCCTATCGGGGTCACCACTTTAACTAATCGTCACTGTGTCTTGGTTACTTTAACTAATCTTCACTGTGTCTTGGTTCTTTCAAATTAATTTAAAATGAATTATAACCCGTTTTCTTATTTTTTTATTATCGAGCCGAAGTGTTCGTAGCCGCGGTTGGAAACAGAAGAGACCGACTTATTTCCATGCGGTCCTTACTGTCCCAACCAACGGCATTTTTTTACCGCTGGCTCTCCACTCCCCCGGTGCGTTCTGAAAACGAGTGAGTGGAGAGTTTCCGCGTTCAGCGCCATCTACCCGTCCGCATCCGCAACATCCGAAATAAATTTCGAATGCTGCAGATCCTGCCGCGCCACAAATCTATTATAGATTACCCGCTCTAACATTTTCCCTACCGTATTCAAAAGACATATGGGTCGGTATGACGAGGGTTTACCTGGAGTTTTACCAGACTTAAGTACCAACTTCTGCCGCTTTCATGCCGCTGGAAATATTCCCTCGGACATGCACGCTTCGAACAACCCAGCAAACAAGTCCAGTCTGGATTTCACGGCAAGGACTCGTGATCTGCGGAGATGAACGGCCTCTAAATCGTCCCATCATGATTCTATAAGCACTCCCCCACGGGTTTACGTTCGATTCTGAGCAGAGCTCCTTAAAACATTTCCTCTTGCTTCGTTGGAGGGTGGGCTTGAGAGTCTTGCGGGCTGCTTTTAAGCACACTCTTTCTGCCCCTGATCGACTCTACCTAGGTCCCTCTGAGCCGCTGTTCTGGCTCAGTGGGAGGCTGATCGAAGGCCGTCAGTTCATGATTCCACCAGTGGTTTGGTCTTCTACTGGAGAATGAGCACCTCCTAGGCATGGACGCGTCACATGCTTTGGCAACGAATTGAGCCAGATGGACGGCTCTTTCCGTAGAGGCGCCTACTTTATCAGGTTGATCTAACCACACTTCTATGAAGAATGGCTGTCCGTCTGTCTGTCTGTCCCACGCACTTTTCTTAGAAACGGCTATACCGGTTGACATAAAGTTTGGTGAGAAGGTCGGAACTGTGAATGCCCAGACATACAGTAAGCGATATCCTTCTACGTTGAGATTTAGGAGGGGTCCCCATACATGCAAAACGGGGGTGTACATTTTTTTTTCACCGAATATAATCGTATATAATATGAAAGGCCTCGATTAGTACTTTTCGAAGCCGATCATAGTTTTAATATTTGTTAGAAAGGAGGAGAGTGGGAGGGGTAGAAAGTGATGATTTCTTTAACGGACCTATTCTCAGAAACTACCGAACCGAAAAATCTTAAAAAAATCATAAATGGGTTATAAATATTTGTAGTAGTATAGAATATAATAGGAGGCATGTTATCCCAAGTTACAACAACAAAGTTACAGTAGCACAAAGTTGACTTTACTGTGTAAATTTACTGCAACTAAATATCAATATCACATTAGAGTAGTAGTCTGACATGATAAATTCATATACGACTTGTTTCTTTTTTTTTTTGTGGATATTATTTGAATTCTAGGCATGAACCAGGGTGCACAGGACGGAAGAGAACCCCGAAAATGGAGGCAGTAGAAGCATCGAATGAGGACGTAATACGTCGCGAATCTTCTATCTCAACTAAGGAACTCTGATCCTAAGTTTTATGCTTCACATTCACGATCGAGCCAGTTTTCTGTATTTTCCAGTTTTCTTCGCTTGCTTTTTCCAATAGGTTAGCGCAATATCCAGTGCGGTCCCATGCATCTGTTCAAAGACACGTGAAATTTTGGTAAATGACATGGGAGAGACTGAAATGTCCAAAAAGATTTCCCACATTCCCGAGCCTGGCTAACACAGAGGCGTATAATGGGATGTCGACTGGACACTTCTGTATTTGAAGGTGGGATCTTTACCGTGGGGTTAATTTCCCATGCACTACTCCCGCATAGTACCGCAGAAAGAACACTGGCGCGAATTAAGAACTCATAAAGAGCCACAAATAAAAATATCAATATATGGCATATAGACCAAACTCAAGACAGCACACATCATACCAACCATAAATTATCCACCGAGATAAGAAGAATTCCAAAAGAATAATAAAACAATATAAGATAAGCATGTCAGCTACGTAGGCATAAACTAAACGGAGAATATAAATACACTGAATTCTAAACAGATGAGAATTCCGTTACTTAATTTCTGTCATCAGACATAGTTCAAGTATAATTTTGAGCAGTAATATTGTAAAAGGATCCAAATAAAGAATCTACCGTAATTTGTAAACAAATTCTTTTTTATGATTTAATTCGATAGTTACATTTCCAAATTTCTGACAAAGCAGCAAAGGCGGCTTAGGCGCTAATACGTTCAGTGACATCAAATCCGATTACAACATCAGCAAAAACGACGTATCTTCGGTCCGCCTCTACTTGTCTCCTTCTCTGAATTCGGAGCCATTCGCCCAAGGTCCATGACTCGGTAAAAGCAAGCAGATGTGATTAGCGTGGTCGAAGAAATTGTAAATATCGACAACAACATTTAGTGCTTCCCAGAAATTTTGCAGCACTTGACATTTTACGTCATCATATTCCTCTTAGATAATAGCTGTTAGGTCCACTTGAATACGCGGCTTGAGAAGGAGCAGGTGAAGTGAAGATCTGAAATCGCCGCACTGTTCCAAAATGATTCATAAAGTGTCTCCTGGATTCCCAGGATTTCTGCATAAAGTGAAGTAACAGATCTGGACAAATTGGAGTGGGGATAAATAGCTAAGAGAGACCGTCAAGCCCAACGGCTTGACTCTCAATGCATTGATGGCCGAGATAATTTATCTCCTCTTTCAAGAAACAATCCGCATTCCCAGGTTAAGGTCACCGGGTGTGATACGATTGACAACCAAATTAGATTCGAGATTACCTGCAAGTTCGTTCGTGATGCGGCACATGGTTTTGAAATAATTACTATTTGGGCAGTTTCTGTTTTTCTGACCATCACAGTAGTAAATGTTCTTTCGTCATGGCACACACTGCGCTGAACTTCCCAGGATTTTGCACGGTATTGCAACTCTTGGCCGATAAGTTCGCCACCACATTGGAGCCTTCAGTCCCTACCCTTTCGCGATCAGCTCCTATGATTGTGCCAGATCTTGTCATGTCCCTTTGGGACATGGGTAGTAGTAGTAGAAGTAGAAGTAGTTACTTCCGTAAAGTCTTTTAAATGGTCATCCAATGCTCACACATTGCCTCCTAGTGTACCGTTACGATCTTGAATGAAGTGCTCTAACACACTTCAAGGCCCTGATCCGACATGGATTGTTGCGCCAACGATTATTATTATTAATGCTCATCAATATGTTAAGGCCGAATGGCAACTGGATCACATATGCGATCAATGTTCAACTTATGAGGGCCGCATCTCTGCACGGGTGAGTCAGACAAACAAAGTCAAATTATCATTAGGTGGTGATCTCTTTCGAGGTAGATATCAGTAGCTCTTGTTTTACGCATGTCCTGAAGAAAAGTCCTAAATCTACTGTTGAACCCACTCTATACCAAACTTTGTGTTCAAACAATGTGCTATCAATGACGAGACAATGGAATGTGGATAACTACAACTCCCCTCTCTTCTTTAAGACCGCCAAGACTATGTTTCCCATCACAGGTACGAGCAAGGCTAACGCCCATCTTGGCATTCACGTCACCCATCACCAGCACATTGTCATCCTTATAAAGCCTTTCCTGGACTACATTCAAAAATCTCCGCTAGTGCTTAACACTGCCTGAGTCTGAGATTCACCATCGTGTCCCGTTTAAACGCAGAATATCGACCCTGTATCGCTGAAATTTCCTCGGAAATGGGAGCAAACGGGCATTTTGGGGAGCTTCGAGGAACGTTCGCATATTCCAAAGTCGAATCCTAAAATGTTGTCACAAAAAAAAGTTCGTCGTCAGTCGTCCTATGAAGCATAATAAAGTTCGAGATTTGCATGTTGCAAATTGGTTTGAACCGGCGACAGTGGTGACTAGATGTAATTGACGCGCTATGTTCACTTAAGGGTTTGTATATTATATAAAAAACCTCAAATCAGAAAAATTGACCGAAATGTCGTAAAACCGCATCAATGGGAAATTCAATCGAACATTGAAATTGAAGTTACAGTAAAGCAAAATTTGGGTCTTTATGTTTGTAAACCGAACTGGAATGAGTGTGTCAGATGTATGGGAAGCATTTCTTATCAATTCAAAGAAAGCGAAAAGGCTGTTATCTGCTGGTTTATTGAAGGCTGAGTACAGAATAGAAAGCCCCAAAAAGTCCAGTCACGTTAACCAATCCAATTTTTCTCAATCAACAACGGTACGTCTGCACACAATTATCATCTTCCAAAACACGCAAATTTTCTCTCGAAAAAACGTGCTCTCATTCAAAATGAAATAAGTCAAGCCCATAAAAGGATCGTATCATAACCACACCATAACTCAATCTTGAACACACACATACACACAATGTCAAGGATGTTGCTCCCTAGTTCACTTTCACCCTATCTCATTTTTTATCAACTTCCAGTGCATTAATCTTTTATGGGTGCTAAACATGAGTGACATTTCATTTAAAATTTCTTTATATCAACAATAAGCGAAATTATCTTGATAAAATATTCTTATAGACATCAACCCGACGTCTTGTGTGTAGGAACTGAATAGTCTAATAGCAAAAGGCTATTCTTAGGGAGGAAAACCATAGACAGACATTGGAAATCTCGTTCTTCCTTTTCAGAAAAGGATTCGATTCTGTTCTACGCGTTGTTGAATTGTTTAAGGCGTCGCGTGTACGTATGTGTATATATTCAAGCCTTTATGCAATCCCAAGCGTGTGGAAGATTGAGGTTGGCGGAAATAAAATAATAATTTCATTTGAATAAGAAATATGTAGTTGAAAAGGCTTTTGAAGAAGGGAAAAATTATTTAAAAGTATTAAACGATGTTTGATGCTTACAACTTAGAGCAGCGCAGAACTGACTTCTGAATTGCCAAAAGAAAGGAGACTATTAACTCAACCTAAGTATCCAGATCAAACCAGTAGGTTCTAAAGGAAGAAAAAGGAGCTTAAAATATGTTCACAAAATCTTCACTGGGACATACAGTTCTTGCTCCTACAGTTTACAGATGTCGAAATTTCATTGCTAAGAAATATCGTAGTCTCCAGTACTAACAGTCAGAATTATAGCGTTATAGCATTTAATGCGAATTTAGGCAATTTTGTGGAGCAGTTGCGATAAATTTTCTGAGAGCAAAGAGAATTAGAGCAGGGTTCTAGATAGATACAGAGAAAAGTATGCAAGGGTATTTTTCCCTCATGCACCTTTGATGTAGTCTTTCCAACCTAACCATGCCAAGTATTCCAAGTATTTTTCTCCTAAATTTTTGCATTGTTAGCAAATTTTTATTATTGACGCACAGCAGTGAATATTGGAAAAGAAATCACTGGACCGTGTTGTTGTTGCCACGGTTGATGAATTTCGTATTCAGTGCCTAATCTAAAGCAGATAATGAAGTACAGCCAGTAGGTGAAACTTATTGTAGAAGCTTCATATCGCGCAGTTATAAAATTCAAGTTGGGAGTCGCCACGGGGACCCCCATGAACACCTAACCTTACCCACAATTCAGATCAACCAATTGACACCAAAATTAACAACCTCAGCATTTGCCAATGGCGAGCCCATTTTAACAATGCACCGTGGTTCTCAGGTTGTATCAAAAAGAATGCAAAATCGTCGGTTTGCGGATATTTTATGTAAGAATATTTACATGGGTACTCGATGGTTTCATATCATAGAGTAAGTATTAAAGAGGGAAAGACTATTCACTTAACTAAAGACACTACAGTTGGCACTGACGCTGACATTCTATATACATATGATGTCCAAGGGTGCAGTAAGTTTACATAAAACAGACAAATTTGGCTTTCTATAGCTTTGTTACTACTAGCTTTTAATCATCACCACCAATGGCGCAACAACCGATATCCGGTCTAGGCCTGCTTTAATAAGGAACTCCAGACATCCCGGTTTTGCGCCGAGGTCCACCAATCCGACATCCCTAAAAGCTATCTGGCGTCCTGGCCTACGCCATCACTCCATCTTAGGCAGGGTCTGCCTCGTCTTCTTTTTTACCATAGACATTTCCCTTATAGACTTCCCGGGCTGGATCATCCTCATCCATACGGATTAAGTGACCCGCCCACCGTAACCTATTGAGCCGGATTTTATCCACAACCAGACGGTCATGGTATCGCTCATAGATTTCGTCCATCCTCATGTAGGCCAAAAATTCTTCGGAGGATTCTTCTCTCAAACGGGGCCAAAAGTTCGCAATTTTTCTTGCTAAGAACCCAAGTCTCCGAGGAATACATGAGGACTGGCAAAATCATTGTCTTGTACAGTAAGAGCTTTGACCCCATGGTGAGACGTTTCGAGCGGAACAGTTTTTGTAAGCTGAAATACGCTCTATTGGCTGACAACAACCGGGCGCGGATTTCATCAACGTAGCTGTTATCGGTTGTGATTTTCGACACTAGATAGGAGAAATTGTGAACGGTCTCAAAGTTGTATTCTCCTATCCTTATTTTTCCTATTTGACCAGTGCGGTTTGATGTTGTTAGTTGGTTGGTTTTTGGTGCTGACGTTGCCACCATATATTTCGTCTTGCCTTCATTGATGTGCAGTCCATCTGATCTGAGTGAAGGCAGTTTCTGCGTCTGGGGTCGTTCTTCTCATGATGTCGATATCGTCAGCATAGGCCAGTAGTTGGGTGGAGTTAAAGAAGATCTTACCTTTTGTATTTACCTCAGCATCACGGATCACTTTCTCGAGGGCCAGGTTAAAGAGGACGCATGATAGGGCATCCCCTTGTCGTAGACCGTTGTTGATGTCGAATGGTCTTAAGGGTGATCCTACTGCTTTTATCTGGCCTCGCACATTGGTCAGGGTCAGTCTTATCAATTTCGGCGGGATACCGAATTCTCTCATGGCCGTTTACAGTTTTGCCCTGCTATGCTATCATAGGCGGCTTTAAAGTCGATGAATGTATGGTGCAACTGGTGTCCATATTCCAACAGTTTTTCCATCGCTTGCCGCACAGAAAAAGTCTGATATGTTGCTGATTTTCCTGGAGTGAAGCCTCTTTGGTATGGGCCAATGATGTTCTGGGTGTATAGGGCTATCCGGCCTAGCAAGATAGCGGATAATATCTTATAGGTGGTATTCAGCAACGTGATACCTCTATAATTGCTGCACTGTGTGATATCACCCTTTTTATGTATGAGACAGATAATGGCTCGTTGCCAATCGTCAGGCATTGATTCGCTGTCCCACACCTTGAGCACAAGTTGATGAACCACTTGGTGTTACTGGTCGCCTCCATATTTAACCAATTCGACTGCTTTTAGTTAATAATAATTAACTTTCCGGCATCATGCTTTATATGGTGATCAATATCTATATATATATATATATTATTCTTTGAAAGCTAAATATCATAATTTTTTTCAGTTTTTCGACTGGATTCTTGGGGTGCCCCTTTATTTATGTTACCTTCTTCACTTCCCGACTTTACGACTGATGACAAAACTAGACAACTAATGCAGCGCACTTCCATGAGTGACGAGAACCCATCGCATATTCTGCGGCTGTTGAATGTCTATTAGTAAGACGCCTACCATTTGCTCTTCAACTGATTATTACAGCGATACATAGACAGCTACTACAAACTGCAGCAGACTTAATTGCTGATATATCCTTGATATCAGCGGCAGAAAGTCGTTTAAGCCAGCTAGTCCAACACTTATCAATTCAAATTGCCATGTAGCGAACGGAACTTTTCATCCAGACGGAGACGTCAGCACTCTCGTTCCCGACCTCAATATCTCAGTAACTGATTCAACATAGCCCGTTGCAAAAATTAATCCGCAAACAGTGCGCAACAAGTGACGCTGACAATGACAAGCATGTAATGGCTTTTAAGTTATTCAAAGCTATGTTTCAAAATTAAACGTATTCGTTGATTTCAAATCTCACTGATGGCAGTGGGATTTCTATTGTGATTGGACGTCGAATAACAGTCGATTCAGCTGTGACTGAGTACCTGAATCAAAACAGGGTAATTATCTTGAGCGAGCACAATGCTGACCACATTGCCTACTATAGGGTATTGTAACCCTGTAGTTTACTGTGACGGTCTTGAATGAAGTGCCCTAACACACTTCAAGGCCCTGATTCAAATGGATTGTTGTGTCAACGATTATTATTAATCAAGATTCCTAAAGAATAATTTCCGGTGCAGTTTGATAGATAAAGACGTTAACATCCACAGGGACATCTTCATTCCAATGATTAGAGTCCCATATCAGATGCCGAAATATAAAGAAAGGCTAACTTCTCGCAACGGAAACTGAACACTTCAGATGTTATCTATCTCTTATACATGAGTATTCAAGTTGGCATTTGTCTTATCTGTGCCTAGCTCGTAATGTTTATGCATCTAGTTTGATAGATTATTCACTTTAGTGTGATACTGACATGTGCGCTTAACTTCAAGGTCGCAAGAATATAGGCTAAGCCGCAAAACACGGAAGAGGTCAGAAAGGCGCGATTACAAACGCGCATAGAAGAAAGGAGACTTATATAAAGTTAGCTAGCTCCCCCTTGATATAATACCTAAAAGTGATACCAAGGAGTAGGAGGAGTCCGGCTAGATTGTAATGGGTAAAAATACAACACACTGGTGTGTCCAGGCCAGCGTCTTTTGATTATTGTCAACTTTATAAAAAAGAGAGACAGACGGACGAGCAGACAGACAGCAAATCAATTTGAATAAGGTTTTTCTTTCACACGAAACCTTAAAAACGAGTCCTTCAATAGAGATATTTCAAAATACACAGGCTGCTAGGTAAAGTTGCGAAGGATCTAAAAGGACCCATATAGCAAATCCCTCCTGTTGAACACGAAAACGGTCTTCGGGGGGGTTCTAGAAAGGATAAGGCAGATCTTTCTGCGAAGCGCATAGAAAGTACCCTCTATCTTCTAAATACACAAACGTTTCAAAGCCTGCCCCAGTCGGAACGGTTGACTCTTTAAGCACTTATAGTTTAAGTACTCAATTACAACTAGGAGCTGCAGTCGTCGAACAAGTTTTTTGTAATTCTTTTCTTTTTTTTAATCATGACATTTGCCGTCCCCTTCATGGCACTCTGCTTTTCACTCCTGTGGCGAGGTCTAAACTGAGTGGAGAGCGCCGGTGACGTCATCTGTCCGCTGGTATTCGCGACATTCGAAATAAATTTGGAATGACGCGAATCCTACCGCGACACATCACTCCGCCCCCAAATGAAACCGAAGGGTTTCAGCGACCGAATCCGGAACTGTGTTCCCTATCAGTCCTTGAAGCGAACGCGCCGTTGTTTAGGGGTGCACACGGGCTTCAGTCTGGACAGGGAGAGCGCCTTTTTGTGTCCACCGATCTCGAGCTGGAAGAAATGTTCTCCCCGCTCGAGAACGCGCTACGGGCCTTCATAAAGAGGCTGCAGCGGCTTCCGGATGGCATCCGTCCTGACCAGGACGTGCATACGCGTGTCCAGTTCCTTCGGCGCACAGACAGGTGCGGGCGAGTTTTGAGTGGGAGGAGTGGCCTTGATGCGTCGGAAATTGTCTCTCAGCAGACGCACCAACCATAATTGCTTAAATTACAACTAGGAGCTGCAGGCGTCGAACAAGTTTTTTGTAATTCTTTTCTTTTTTTTAATCATGACATTTGCCGTCCCCTTCATGGCACTCTGCTCTTCACTCCTGTGGCGAGGTCTAAACTGAGTGGAGGGCGCCGGTGACGTTATCTGTCCACTGGTATTCGCAACATTCGAAATAAATTTCGAATGCCGCGATTCCTACCGCGTCACAACCAAATAAGGCGTATAAAACTAAATGAGCTGAAAACAGAAATTACAATAAATGACTCATAAAGCTGCTGACTAGCAAGGAAATGCTGAAATAATTGCCATAAAAGGGCTTAATCAAGGTCAAAGTTCCACGACAATGGAAGGTGGCCGGAGCTATAAAGGTTCGTAAGCCAAGGAAGAAACCAACCAGCATCGAATCGTATCGGTCAATACGCTACTCGCAACCGCCGCAATGCTATTTGAGAGACTTCTCTTTAAGAAATTTAAGTTAATCATTGTGATTCAGTAACTTCATTTCGGCAAAAAATCTCTCCATAATTCCGCAGGTTCACAGCCATTTATCTCGATATGGTTCAAGCAACCAGACCTCCTGGTAGAATTCTTCTATATCTGACCGTCTGTTCAGAGTGAAATACGAGGAAAAAAACTGATTCGCAAAAAATTGCAGCTGCTGCACTGAAGGCATTTTTTTGGGCTCAACACTGTTTCTCTAGTATTTGAACGATATACCTTACCTTGTTGTTATGAAGCCAAAACAAGTCGGGAAACCGGAAGCTGGGCGCTTCAGGTATGAAAGGTTTTGTTTGCTTCTTTTGTGAGTACATTTGAGTGTAGAACTAACCCATTTGCACGTAGCCCGTTATGTATATGCATTTAGCATGTCTTTAGTGTGATAATGATATTTAATTGAAGTAATAAAAACTTGTTGTTTCTTTTTCGTTGGTGTGGGTATTTATTCTTGCAAATACCGATATTTCGGGAACCACTTGTTCCCTTCATCAGTGCGAACAAGTTTCTCCTTCCTCGCACTGATGAAGGGAACAAGTGGTTCCCACACCAACGAAAAAGAGACAACAAGTTTTTATTACTTCAATTAATTAATCGTTGGAAACACCGCATAATTTCACTCTGAATGATATTTAGTTGCAGTAAATTTACACGGTGAAGCCAACTTCGAGCTGTATAGATGAGAGCCGTATAGATGCAACTTCATGAATTTTGTCAGATTTTTCTATTGGGTTCTGAGAATGGGTCCGTTAAAGAAATCATCAATTTCTACCCCTCCCACTCTCCGCTTTTTTAATAAATATCAAAACTAAGACCGGCTTCGAAAAGTACTAATCGAGGCTTTGATACCCCACGTGACTATATTCGGTTAAAAAAATTTTTACACCCCCCTTTTACATGTATGGGGACCCCCTAAATCTCAACGTAGAAGGATATCACTCATTATCCCCCATGTCTGGGCGTTCACAGTTCCCACCAAATTTCGTGTCAATCGGGATAGCAGTTTCTGAGAAAAGTCCGTGTGACAGACAGAACCGATTTGTTTTGCAAACAAAACCTTAAAAACTAACTTTGCTATATACTGAAAGGAGCAAAAATAAAGCTACAATAACCTATTGACCACATTCCAGGCCGAATCAAAAATCAGATTTAATGAAACCAAATCGACTTACATCAACTTCACTAACAAACAAGAAGTCATCATCAACGTGCCAAAATATTTAGGTATGACACTCGACGCTAAGCTCTGCTGAAAAGACACGTTCTAAAAACAGAAAGATTTAAATGCCAGATACAGGCAGAAGGAGGAATTCCCAGTTAATAATCGACATGTTACTAATTTAATTAATGAGGTCATCAGAGAACATAAGATGAGAATAACGGAGTCCTAAAATTGACAAATATCACAAGTCATAAAGGACAGATTGCCTATAGTCTTTAACTTTTGAGGAACAGCCAATTCCTCGCCAAATCAACCAAAGAGATAGGGTGGGCCACTGGGTCTTCCCCCTATAAATACGAAATTGAAATACACAAAGGAAGTTAATGCAAGGGAAAATCTAAGCTAGCTTGTCGAGAGGTGGTTTTAGTAGGTAAAGATCCAGCACTCTCAAGGCATGTGAATCTTATTGTTAGACTTTTTAGGATTTATACTTCTTAACAGTGAAATAATATGGCATGGGTAAGCGTTAACTTGGTGACCGTAACAGCAACGCAAAGCAAGCGGTCGTAAGCCCATCCATGCTCCTGTTATGGATCTTAATGGTAGAATGGAAGATGTGGAATGATCATATAATATTCAGCGAGGTTCCACTTCTCCTGGATAATATTGCAAGCCCGGTAACATGCGGATACAGACTGCTCCTTTAAACTGAACGGAAATTATCTTTGCCATTAAATGGATTGAACCACCGTAAGGGATGATCGTTAAGATGCCAAGCCCATTTTAGATGCGACAGTTAGAGAATTTTTCTGGCAAATACCGACATAAATACGATCCCCATCACTGTGAAGCAGTATGCGGATTTTAGATTACTACTTTGCCTGCTTTTCACCGATTTCGGTAAAGCTTTCGCTAGCCGTCTGGATAACTGAGTGGTTAGAGCACAAAGCTGTCGTACGGAAGGTCGCGGTTCAAATCTCACTGGTGGCAGTACGATTTGTATCTTGATTTGACGTCGGATTCCAGTCGACTCAGCTGTGAATGAGTACCTGAGTTCAGTAATAATCTCGGACGAGCGCAATGCTGACCACATTGCCTTCTACAGTCTTACTGTAGTGTACCGTTACGGTCTTGAATGAAGTGTCCTAACACACTTCAAGGCCCTGATCCAATATGGATTGTTGCGCCAACGATTATTATTATTATTATTTCGCTAGCTTAACCAGAAACTTCATCTGGACTGCTCTACGTAGAAGAGACATTCCAGAGAAACTAACGGATTTTATTAGGGCAAAAAGTTACGTACTGCATCGCCCACACTTATCGCTCGGCCCATTCAACTCTTGCCTGAAAGGGAACAATTTTCCTTCCCGCAGGTAGGTAATGATGCTTTCACTGACTAACAAAGATAAGGGGGCCCTAGCTACCGTCTATATACAAACCACTCTGTATGCTTGACACCACCGGCAAAGTGCTAAAAAACCTTGTCAGCAGTAGATTCACTCAAGTGATACGTGCTGCTTAGGACTTATCTCCAAGACGGTTGGGTTTTATAACAGGGATAAAGTAGATACTGTCGCGCAAGTCATGGATCTGGTTAATTAAGCTAAGCCGCACGGCCGCCGTTCTCAACAGGTAGTGCTCCCTGTAGCGCTTTATGTCAGAAATACCTTCAATTTCGTAAGATGGAAAGCCATGCTAGGACACTAGACAATTTATTCCATTGGATATTATTATTTCTTATGAATATTGAGGGATTATCTGAGAAACCGGTCCGTGCACGTCCGGGGGTAGCACCGAGACTCATCCTAAGACAGGACCTCTGGAACATTTCTTTAAATATTCTGATATTGCGCCACTTGTTACCGGACGCATTTTTGAAAACGCGCAAAGTTTAGTCGGCGCTCTGGTAAACCTTGCTGGAAAAAACGTATTAGTCCTGACTATAAAAAGAATCTGGACCCTGCGTTCTGTATAGATCAACAAGTTGTTAGTCTATTTGCTATTACAGTAAGCGGGGCATGCTTTTTGGGTCACGGCTGTGTGTGGAATGCGAAGGGTCCCACATTATAACGATGACCCAGAAAAAAGGTTTCGGATCAGTCTTATGATAATATAGAAATAAGAATATGGGTTTGGTAAGTTAAGATTAGGTCGAAAGTAATGATGTTAGATTGAGTTTAGTTTCAATATAGACGCGTGTGCACAGTGTTTTAGTAGAGTAGTGTTTATTAAGATAGTTAATTGAATGGTAAATATTTGGGGTTCTAAATCTAGCAGGCAATGTTTTCTAATGTGTGCAACGCATTCTGCTCTGCGGCACGGAAGTATGGACTGATGCTCTTGGCAAGATGTATAGTAAGTGCCTTGTGCAAACACAAAGACGGGGAGCTTTCCGTGTAGCATTTGCCTGTCGCATTGTTTCAGACGTAATAGGGATCGGCGGGATGATTCCGTTGCTCTTCCTAAGAAATGCAAAGCCATATACAAGCGGAAGGGAGAAGACTCAAGGGATGTTATTGCTCATGAAGAATGGCAAAACACACTAAATGAGGGGCAACTCTCTTTATGAAACGAGAAAAGAGTCAGATACACTGACTGTTCCCTTAGCAAGCTACTAAATAAGCACGAGGGTTTTTTCTTTTTCAATAGAAACTAAAAGATTGTTAATTAAGTGGGAAAGATAAATATGCCGATTTTACCGTGTAGAATGGACAGCAAGGTTAACACGTTTAGTCATGGTTAAAATTCGGCTCGGTGGTCAAAGGGGAGTATAGGTCCCAGGGTGAAACATGGATTGGTACCCACGATGGAGCATAAAAACTAGGAAACTCCTGCTGAACCAACACCAACAGTTCTACTACCAAACCCTATCTCCACCTCCACGTGGTGACCGCTGGGAACTCTTTCTTAACGAAAAGCTGCAGACGGAGAAAGATGAAGGCGAGTCTCCCGCGCCTTAAAACGGAACAAACTGTACCAACTGGTCCTCCAGGTTGGGGGTTGGTTAGGGCTGACAACCCTACACGGAAAACCGATGTTACGGAGCCACGAAAGGAGCCTCGAACAGGATGGACTTACAACGACGGACCCGGCAACGACAACGGATTAACGATTTGCGCATTTTCTCATGGAACGTGCGCTCCCTGTACAGAGATAAAGCTGATGAGCAGCTAGCGGATACCCTGTCCCAATATAAGGCTGATATAACAGCGTTACAAGAGATGCGATGGACAGGGACCAGTTTCCTGGAGAAGAGCCACTACACCATATATTATAGCGGTCATCCAGTAAACCATGTGCTCGGAGTAGGTTTCTTTGTCAGCCAAAAAATGAAACTTGCTGTTATCGGCTTTGAAAACATAAGCGAACGGCTATGCACTCTGCGCTTGCGAGGCAAGTTTAGGAATATAAGCCTCATTAACGTTCACGCCCCTACAGAGGAGACTGCAGAGTCAGAGAAGAATACCTTCTACGAGGCAGTAGAAAGAACCCTCGAAGCCTGTACCAGATATGATATTAAAATCATACTTGGGGATTTTAACAGCCAAGTAGGGAAGGAGTCCGTATTCAGGCGATACATTGGCTCCCATAGCTTACACGAAAAAACAAATGATAACGGACTGCGGATTATTCAATTAGCAGGGAAGTACCTGGTTTGCGAGGAAAGCGGTCCACAAACATACGTGGGCCTCTCCAGACGGGACCACTTTCAACCAAATTGACCACGTGTTGATTGAACGCTGCCACCTCTCAGCCTGGATGAATGTCAGAACATATAGGGGGGTAAATATAGACTCGGATCACCATCTCGTTGGTATGGTACTCCGAGCTCGAATAACAATACCATCTAGAATCCCATCTGACAATCAGGAGAGAGCGAACACTGAAGCCATCCACAACACAGCCCTCTGCGACACCTATAAGAGGGAAATGGATGCCGCAATAACTGCAGTCAACAGAGGACCTGGAGATGAAGCATCAAGAAATGGTCTTAACAATCACCTGAAGAACGTTATCATGGATACAGCCACAAACATACTTGGCCCCAGCCGCAAAAGGAGTCGGAACGGCTGGTTTGACGATGAATGTAAGCTAGCAACGGAACGGAAGAATGCCGCATACCGAATCATGTTGCGTTCTCAAAGAACGCGGGCACGCGCAGAGACTTATCACGAACTCCGTCGAGCGGAGAAGCGACTTCACAGACGGAAAAAGGAAGCCTGGGAGAACCAACAAGTCTGTGAACTAGAAAATTACAGGGAGCCAACGCACCACGCGCGGAAGTTTTACCAACAAGTCAGCAGGATGAAGCCTTATACACCTCGATGCTCATCCTGTCGAGACAAAGAGGGAAATCTGATTTCCGACAGAATGGGCATATTAGAGCGATGGGTTGAGTACTTTGATGAGCTACTGAACAACCAGAACATCGGCGAGTTAGAGGTCCCGCCAACTGAAGATTACGGACAAATACTGCCACCACCAAGTTTAGGAGAAACAGTCCGTGCAATTCATCGGCTAAAAAATCATAAGTGGCCAGGAGCCGATGGAATTACAGCCGAATTGGTTGAATATGGAGGCGACCAATTACACCAAGTGGTTCATCAACTTGTGCTCAAGGTATGGGACAGCGGATCAATGCCTGATGATTGGCAACGAGCCATTATCCGCCTCATACATTAAAAGGGAGATATCACACAGTGCAGCAATTATAGAGGTATCACGTTGCTGAGTACCATCTATAAGATATTCTCCACTATCTTGCTAGGCCGGATAGCCCCATACGCCCAGAACATCATTGGCCCATACCAAAGAGGCTTCCAGGCAAATCAGCAACATATCAGATTTTCTCTGTGCGGCAAGCGATGGAAACCCTGTTGGAATATGGACAACAGTTGCACCATCTATTCATCAGGCTGACCCTGACCAATTTGCGAGGCCAGATAAAAGCAGCAGGATCACTTTCAAGACCGTTCGACATCAACAACGGTCTACGACAAGGGTATGCCCTATCATGCGTCTTTAACCTGGCCCTCGGCAAAGTGATCCGTGATTCTGAGGTAAATGCAAGAGGTACGATCCTCTTTAAGTCCACCCAACTACTGGCCTACGCTGACGATTTTGACTTCATGGGGAGAACCACCCGAGACGTACAAGCTGCCTTCATCCAGATGGAGCAGGCGGCGCGAGATCTTGGGCTGCA
This sequence comes from Hermetia illucens, assembly GCF_905115235.1. NCBI lineage: Eukaryota > Metazoa > Arthropoda > Insecta > Diptera > Stratiomyidae > Hermetia > Hermetia illucens. The sequence goes on along the minus strand of NC_051849.1, from coordinate 87,866,847 downwards.
CACCAATGAAGGCAAGACAAAATATATGGTGGCAACGTCAGCACCGAAGACGAATCAACCATCAACTGGTCCAACACGAAGAAGAATAAGGATAGGAGAATACAATTTTTAGACCGTTGACAATTTCTCCTATCTAGCGTCGGAAATCACAACCGATAACAACTACGATGATGAAGTCCGCACACGGTTGTTGTCATACATGAGGATGGACGATTCCGTAGCCTACACAATGACAAAATTTATGAGCGATACCATGACCGTCCGGTTGTGGATAAAATCCGGCTCAATAGGTTACGGTAGGCGGGTCACTTAATCCGTATGGATGAGGATGATTCCACCCAGAAAGTCTATATGGGCAATATCTATGGTAGAAAAGAAGACGAGGCAGACCCTGCTGCGATGGACCTCGGCGCAAAACCGGGATGTCTGGAGTTCCTTATTAAGGCAGGCCTAGACTGGATACCGGTTGTTGCGCCGTTGATGATGGTGATGAAAATTCGGCTCAATAGGCGTGGGTAGGCTTTTCATATAATCTATATAGGTAAGAATGTTTGGAATTCGTTATTAGCACAGGTCTAAAACGAACACTGGTTGTTATGCCATTAATGATGATAATGATTTACATTTATCAAAATCAATCTTCAAATTTAAAATCAGATAAAAGGCCCAAAGAAACTTGATTGATTCATGTCGAAACAATATTGAAGCAAAACAATTACAATTGCATTTTGAAAGGAACCTTGACCCCAATGTTCACAATTTTGTCAACTATATGGAACCAAGTCAAATTTTATATCCTTAGTTACATTGTGTGTCTGTATACAAAATATCTCCGAATTCATAACATTCATATCTTCCTCTTTTCAACTTTCAAAACGCAATTCAACCGACTACTTTGCATAAATGGAAAAAGACAAAGTTCTAAAATGAATGCATATGGATTTATCATGCTATCTCGCGTTTTACAATTTAACTTTCTACTTTGAAAAGGGAAGAACTTCTTGAAAAATTTACTTATCAGACTTCGTTTATCTTTGAGAGAATGTTCGCAAAATTGTTCTCGTCTATCCCATACACCATGTCACAATTCCTTTCAACCGAAGAAGAAACACAAAGAACTTTAGTACAAGCAAAAAGAAGAATTATCTAAACAGGGTGTGACTTCTAGTAAATGCCTTTGGTCTTCCCGTGAACTCTAAGAGAAATTACTTAATTTCAGTTGCACTAACTTGGATGATTTTTAGTTTCTTGGAATACAATTAACATCCTTATAAAACATTTTATCACGAGGTGCATGCATATCCAAAAACGTTGATTATACTAAGAAAAGATAAAAAAACTCAATGATTTCACATTCTTTCTGAAAAGATAAAGTAAATCATATTCACAAATTATCTGAATAACCGACAACGTACTACAGTTGTTAGAGGCAAAAAGTAAATAATTTCACAAATCATTGCACAAGTTGAAAGACTGTAATTCAATTAGATTAAAGCATCTGATGTAAATATTAGGAACCAACGGATCTTGAATAAACCTCATATGTCGGTGAAAAGTTACAATTTAATTGCTTGTCAATTTCCCGATAAGTCGTTGAGCTATAAAACAAATTGCAGAACATCGAGAAGTGACACATTCACCATTAACGTTGCTTTTGGTATTTAAAACTTTGTCTTTAGCGAACAAGCTTTCCCAACTTGGTTCAGCTTTCTGACTGGAAAATCCTCGCACTTTTACCAAAGTGCTAGGTCTGTTTGCAGAATAATTTCCCCTGCACAGTTATTCCAATGCGCATACTATTAGTGAGTTTTCCGGCTAGCAGAGGAAAGCTTCTACTGTCGCTACTCTTTCTGATGACTGGAAAAACTTTTCATGCTTGAGGCAAGTTATAAGCTTTCCAAATAGAAAAGAAAATCTGGGAAAAAAAAGTTTTCCTCTCAGTCGTTGTAATCGAGGAGGCGTAGCACAACGTGTAATGTAGTAGGACTGGCTATGCCCAAGGAAGCTCACATTCTAGCAATAATTTTTGGTATGAAAAAGATTGTAAGGAAATCTATGCTGGGTAGATTAGGTATTTTACATAAATCATTGTGTATGTATTCATTAAATTAAGTGCCAAATTTTGATGTAATTTTTTTTTTGTAAACATAGACCTCTATTGTAATGTGAATGCAAAGGTAGACCAAGTAAATTCGGTCGGAAGTGAGAAGTTAATAGCAAACAAGAATCTTAACGTCATAAGTCATGTCTACCCATCACTCACTTAGTTTCAATATTCGTGAAGATCCTTTTGTCGATAACATGCCCTCGTATATTGTTCATAATTCGATATTAACATAATTAGAACCAATAGTATTCAGGTGAAGACACTCCAAGTTTCAAGGACTTGTAGGCACGTAGTACGGTCGCAAAGCTTGTATCAGCATATATAAACCTTCCAGTTCAAGCCATACCAAACAGTTGCTGTATGTATATGTAGATGAGGCTGAATTTTAGTCTATTTGAAAGCTTCCCACATAAGGTATACATTCCAAAAAAGGGACTTTATTTTATTAAATCTTTGTGTCATTTCTGCACGCAATATCCACTCAATACATTTCACTCATATCGCGATCCAACTTTTATGTGCTGTTCTACTCGGCATTTTATCAGAATTCTTTACTATTGTTCGACAGTCTGCAACCTAAATATCTGCACCTACACAATTTCGTCGGAGCAATCAATAAAGGTAACGGATGTATCCAGCTACAATCGTCCCTCCGATACAAAATAAATTTACATTTCACTAGGAATGTTTTAGTTTATTTTCTATGGAAGCAGAAACACCATCAAAGGATCAAATCGTACAAATAATACTAAGAAGCAAAGATGCACGGCATGTTCTTGTTACCTCTTAAGAGATTAGAAGCGCAGCTATCGGAATGGCTAAAGCGTCTACCGCGAGCAAAAATTAAACCATATTGCTCAAGAAAAGGAGTCAGTAGTGTGTTGCACTAATATTCCACGTTTGTGGATGTCCGAAATGGAAACGAAACAGCAAACTGGTCTATCCACAGTGAGCGTTGCAACGCAACTGGAAGATTAGATTAAACTGAAAGCAGAATGTAAGTGGGAGCGACACCGTTAACATTGTCAAGCGATTGTCCAAACAATGGTATCAGAGCTCACCAAAGCACACTTGTTTTAACCAGACAAGTGACTATTCTAAAATTCACAACGAATCTCAGAGAGCTTCTAATAAATGTTTCAATTCGATTCGATGATGAAATGGGAATACTAAAATTATATCCATCTCTAACAACTCTAAGAATTCACAATTCAATAAAAACACACTTGAATGCATTCAAATTCCTTGGGTATACATTTTCAATTTCGGCTGCTGTTGATGACATTGTTGTCAGTTTGCCGAAATTAATTTCCATCCGAGACGTCCTGTAACACTTGAACCTCTCCTTCATTATTCTTTGCCATGGGTTCCTGGAACAATTTAATTGTGGGCCACCTTTCGACAATGGATTGGATGGTGTGGTCAGCAGTGGAGTTGTCGCTCTTCCTTAACGTGTGACGTATCTATTTCCGCTTCTATTGTATCATCAACAAATCTACGGGGCCGGTCAGTTGAAGCCCAATTGACCTCATGGTAAGCTCTTTGCTAGAACGATGCGCGCGACAAGGCGATGGAAACTGCAGAAATCCACAAACCACCCACCATTATCGTTATGGTCGCCAAGATCATGTTTCCCTATCAAATATCCAAGACCTTACTGTCAAACCCCACTTTGGTATTCAGACCGTCTATCATGGTCATAATGTTACCTTTAGGAAACTTCTCCTAGGCTGAATTTAAATTCGCAAAAGAAGCCTCCTTCTCCTCTGCATTGTAAGTCTCGCTTGGTGCGTAACACCGTAGTATTGTTATATTCTGATGCCGAATCTCGCAGTTAATATTGTGCCCGATATCGGCACCCAAGACAGGAAGGCATGCCTAACGGATGCCATAAGTATTACCAAGATACCGTGTTCACAGCATAGTAGCACACGAGAGAGAAGTTAGAACAAACGAGCATTTTGTGGAACCTCGATACCGTCGTCGAGACATTCTCAAAATTCGACGATAAGCCGTTGACGAAAGAAGAAGGATGTACTCGGAAGATCAGTTCGATTGGGAAATATGGTAGCCATTTCCGAAGCATAATTAATTTCGATAGGTGCAAGTTTATAGACTACAAACTTCTACCGCTTTCAGTCGCCTTTTACGACAAACAGAAAATGCTCTGAGTGGATTTTTCAACCCCCACTCACTTGGGAGTCGCAGGAATATAGTAGGTCAGCAGCACATACACATATATATAAATAATCGTGGCATCGCCTTAAAGGGAAAAGACAATTTCGAGCGGCTGTAACTATGTCAGTAGTAGTACGATTTTGACCAAACTTGTAGATATAATGCTTCATACTATTTTATTCCATTCTGTGTATTCGATATTGCTAATCAAGACATTTCATTTGATACCCAACATGACTATGGGGTAGGTAGGTAGGTATCAGTGGCCGCTCCGAGGAGCCCAATTAACGCTTTGGTGCGCCGTTTTGATGGCACAAACTCCTAAGACCGTGACTGTTGTTATGGGAGCAGGGAAGCAGAGTCCAGCTCGCTCGGATCTTCAGAGCCAGCCCGTAGCATTCACGAAGGAAAGCAGCTCTCCCACACTGCAGCTAGAAATCTCTCTGAGGTCCCCAAAGAATGGTTTACCCAGTGTCCGCAGCCTAACTCTAGCCAGAGCTGGGTAATCGCAGAGAAAGTGCATCAGGGTTTCCCTTCCTTCTCCGCAGCTTCGGCAATGCGAGTTGTAGAGTATGCCGAGCCTAGCGGCATGGTCCCCTATGGGCCAGTGCCCCATGCAGACCGCCGTAATCTTGAATGCATTTGCACGCGTCTGGCACAGGGGCTCTCGTGATCGGGCTATGTTATAAGCGGGCCAAATTCTCCTTGACTTGGCAAAACTTGTAAGCCTTCGCCATCCAGGATTACACCCAGATACTTTACATTAGAGGAAAGAACCAATCTTTGTTCATTCAGCCGTGGTAGATGGAATTCAGGTATCCTTGGCTTGGTGGTGAACAGCATCTGTTGCGTTTTGGTTAGGTTTATACTGAGTCCGCATCTTGCGACCCACAGGCACACCTTTCGCAACGCTCCTTCCATGATGTCGCTCATAATAGACACAAACATCCCTGATACTAATATCACCAAGTCGTCGGCATACGCCACCACATTCACCCCGCTGCTGTCCAATGTACGTAAAATTTTGTCCATTACTATTAACCAGAGCACCGGTGAGATGGTGCCACCCTGGGGCGTGCCTCTGTTCACAGCTCTGGTCAAGTGGTTGCCTCCCAGATCGGACTGGATTATCCTGGTACTCAACATGGATATAATCCAATGCGTGAGATACCCCTCCAATCCAATACCGGTCAAGGCTTCCTTGATGGCGTTGGTACTGACGTTGTTGAAAACTCCTTCTATATCCAAGAAGGCAGCAAGGGTATACTGCTTGTACTGCAGCGATCGCTCAACCGTACCAATTACCTCGTGGAGGGCGGTTTCTGTGGATTTTACTTTGAGGTAGGCATGCTGAGAAAGGCGTTCTCTCCATAATCGTCCTTAAGTGAATGTCCAGGACGCGTTCTAGGGTCTTCAGCACGAAAGAGGGCAGGCTGACTGGTCGAAAGTCCTTCGCGGACTCATGACCGCGCCTGCCCGCTTTCGGTATGAAAACCACTCGTGCGCGCCTCCAGGACTGCGGTACGTATCCTAAAGTTATGCAGCTCCGGTAAATCTCAACAAGCCACGGCACAACCATTTCCTGCTGCTTCTATAGCATGACTGGCATTATACCATCTGGGCCTGGAGATTTGTATGCGGAGAAGCTATTTATGGCCCAGCCGATCCTATCCTAGGTAATTACCGATTTGATAGTCTCGCACAGCTGGGGTTGCCGCAAACCCTCCAAGCAAGGTTCTGACTCACAGACACAACATAACTATATTCCATCCAAAAAAAATTACACCCCGGATTTTCCCATTAACTTATTTGATGCTGTTGTTTTCCACCAAATATGAACATCTGGGGTATCGAATGAAAGAGATTAGTACTTTCCGAAGATGATCTTGTTTCTTATTTTAGGTGAAACATAGAGAGACTGAAGGCTCAAAATATGTGCCCCAGAAAGTGAAGCAGGCCTCGTTCTCAGAACATATTAAAGTGAAAATGTTAGAAATGATCTTACTAGTACATTTCTACGAAATCTAGGCCTCAAAATACATCCTACTCCAATATCTTCACAAATAAAGTTAATAATAATATATTTCCATATTTTAGAAATTTACCCGAAAACCCCCTTTCATCCTAGAACACCAATTTGGTTTGAGGGAAATTCAACTATTATTAACAAAGTTATAGAGGGTGAAACTTTTCCATTCTTTCTGAATTTCGTGCATTCTAAAACATATATGACCGCATAGAAACATTTTGTTTTAATTTTTCAGCCATTTGTTGAATTCAGATAGATTTATTTACAGATTAAACCAGTGGTATTCAATATACGTACTACATATGAACATATGTATGCTTCTGTGCAAGAAATAAATCGGAAATATGGGTACGATCACTTCATATACGTACATGTTTATCTACAGAATTCGGTAATAGGCAGTTTGTTTGTTTAGAGTGAGGATAATATCTATGTCTGCAACATGTACGCATATCTTGTAGTTTGGAAAAATATGAAGGAATATGTTGGATTTGTAATTACATACGAAAGGAAAAATGTGGGTAGAAGTTTCTCATGTAAGATGAACACAAAACCTTAATCGATAGAGTACTTTGTAGAGTAAATTATTTGTGAAAATAACTGCTGGCGGAGTTGAATTTTAAATTATTATGATAGTGCAGTTACCATGCATTCAAAGTTCCTCACATAGGGAAACACAAAAACTTTTATACCTGAAGCATCCAGCTTCCGGTTTCCCGGCTTGTCATGTCATTTGGTGCGCAATATCTACTGTCTATGCAACGATGTAACTTAGTCTTTTCTTAGGATTTTCGACCAGAAAATTGAAAACGATCCTCCACATTACATTTTACATAAATGCACGGCTTGCACCGAGAGGAGCGTTAAATTAAAAATGGATCAAAAATCGAGATGAAAGTGGTGAAGGTTAAAGTACAAAACCATAAAGAAAAGACTGAAACCTTTATTTGATACTCTCTTCAGCGTAAACTGTGGGTAATCACAATCATTAATTATCATCCATATTTAATTTCTAAAATCAATCAATTCGAAGAATAGGATAGAATATTACAGTTCTCACAACTCATCAATCTGTCTTTGATCGTAATAAGTAAAATCCAATCTAAAAAATACGGCCATTCATATAAAAAGAATTCAATATCTATAATAACCCCACTCGTGTCCTAGACAAAAAAGATGTCTGTAACGCAATTCAAACTTTTGTAGTAACTATCCACTTAAACTTTCTCGCAGATGCGAGTAAAGGAAGAAATCCCCAATCTGTGAAATGTTCAGAATTATAATAAAGGAAAGATTTGAGCAACTGGTAATGAGAATCTTCTTAATCCTTCCAACCTCCAGAGCGCTCTAAAAATCCTAGAGGGGAGCGATAAGAAACGATACTTATTCAAAGGATACTCTAGCGTAACTACGTGGCGGAAACAAGAAAGAATTAGTCCCTTTTCAACAAAATTCTGAAAAGGCCGCCAGCAACGGCAATCTTTTCGCCCAACTTTCATTACCCGGGCAAATAGATTTTATGGTAAATGACATCAATTATAAGGTGCGAATTTTAGCCTTTAAAATTCGTTGGCTTCTCACACCCTTTTCATATTGAATAAGAGAAAGGAAAATATTAAGGAAGAAAGGAAAGTAATGAATTTGAATTTGAAACAATGTATGTAAGATTACAGTGCAAGATGAGAAAAATCTCAATGTCTGAACAGTGATACATACTAACGCAAACGTGCGATACAAAGGAGGTGGAGTGATGGATAATGTGAAACCCAAGAAGGGGGGGGGGCTTGATAACACTTGGTTTGGACCTGTCGAGGAAATCCACACTTGGTGACCCCCGCAAAAAAGGGTTTCCGCAGTTTTCACCTCGTAATTGACACTATTCCAGCACAAAGCCTGACAGAAATTCGGTTGGGGTCAACCAACTGGCCGTAGGTTTAAGAGTTGTCTTTAGGGTGTACATAACAAGAGAGGCACTTTCGCAGGGTTGGAAAGGTCTGACCCCTCCATCTCTAACACCAACAACCTGTATGATCTATCTGTGATTAGATAGTGACACATCAGACATTAGGTCGCAATTAAAAATACTCGTTTCTTTTTCTCAGGGACAACTCAGGTCGTGAACCACGCGCTAAAGGAGCGTCACAAGACCTGCCTGACTGTGGAATCGTGAAAGCAAATCAATGAAGGTTTGAGGGGATTGCTTTAAATTATGGCGCACGTGAAACGCTCGAACTTCGATCCCGTGAGAAATTTTGAAAAGTTCACCGCAGACCAAGATAGCAAAAATTACAGTAAATAATAATAAATTACGAAAAACTTGCCTGTAGTCGCAAATCCTCCAATAGTCCTATGAGGGATGTTAACTCTTGACTCCTCATTCCCAATGATGAGCAGCTAAAGAGGTGGAAGAAACACTTTACCACAGTAGCCAATGGTATAAAACCCGGTGAAATTCCACTTCTTGTCAATGAAGTGGATAATCACCATCATATGCAGGTACGACTGCTTTTCCAGAAGTGGCATTATTTTTGGCATCAACTCGCCGATAGGGCGGTTGACGAGGAGAGGTCAATAGAAACTATATATATAAAGTTTCATATGATACAAATAGATAGATGATAAGAGAACCACTTGGGAAGGAACTTATTTCTTTTTTTGCAGTCCACGGACTCCTCTTTTTTGGATTAAACACCCAAGTTTTCCAAAAAAAAGAAAAAGTTGACTGACGGTTTGGGATGTCACCAAGTGGGTGCAGACTCAGGACTCCCAGCATCCCCAAGAGAAAATTCACTTCGGTCTGGTTTAGGTCTGAACTTATGACGGATATCACTAAAACATATATAACGCCATCATCACATATCAATTCGTCAATACCACAACGAAGTGAGTTCATGTGAATGGGGTCGCAAAGAATTATTTTGCTTTAGTTTCGTATATGAATATCAATTACTTCAAACAGACATGTGAATATGTAGGTATATAATATATGCGGGCTAGTGAAGTTTACGGGTAGTGTCTAATTAAGATAGATATATTTGTACATTAAACCAGCCGTATTTAATATACGTACTATATATGTACATATGTATGCTTTTGCACACGAAGTAAATCGGAAATATGGATACGATCAATTTATATACGTGCATGTATATATACAGTATTCGGAAATAGGCAGTTTGTTTGTTTAGGGTGAGGATAATATCTAAGGTTGTAATATTAACGTATGTCTTGTAGTTTGGAAAAATACGAAGGAATATGTTGGATTTGTAGCTATATACGGATGGAAAAATGTGCGTAGAAGTTTCTCACATAAGATAACCACAAAACGTTTATACCCGCAGCGCAAGCTCCCCGTATTCCTACTTGTTATTCCAATAATTTCGTATTTTTCAATGAAATAACTGACGAAAAACCCCAATTTTTAGAGTTTCTTTTTCAAAAACGCACTATTTCTTCATTTTTTTCCTTTTCTAGTCCCGGACATAACTGCACTCATATTGATTAATTTTTTTTTTTTTTGGTTTCTATTTCTCAGATAAATAGAAGAACTAAGACGATTAACATCGCCCAGACTCTATTTTTCGAGTGGGTCAACTTCAGCGGCATTTTTACAATAATAATTTTTCTTTAATTTAAAAAAAAATTCAAAAATTTGAAATATCTTCTTGGTTTACCCACATATTTGCCAAACTAGAGCCTGCCATCACGAATTCAAACATGTGGATAGAGTGCTTGGTTCAGTTTGTTTAAGTTTGCCAACGCTTTTTGCCCACCCGATTGAGTGCCGATTTTCTGGACAAATCAAAGGGGGATTCTCTTGCTGTCAGAAGTTTTTAATGGTTTGGAGTTTGCAGCAAACAAGATCAGAACAGAGGTACGGGGCAGCGTTTGATAAGATCTCTGCCATCGAAATCGAAGCTAAAATCATTTTTACTTCGTTTCACAGCTTCGTCAGACGCTATCTATCGATCGAAAAATTCGTTTGTTCATTTCTTAGTGCACAGTCCACCCCATTGGAATGTTTATCCAGTTTTCAGTTTCTTTTTTGAGTTTTTTCAAAAACAAGTTATACAAAAGAGTTAACAAGGGTTGCAGTCAGTTCACCGCGATCACGCCTTATACAGGGTGCGGCAGCATAACTTTCTTTTTTAAAATGCGCGCCACTCAGTTAGTTGATGTCATAGCGGAGCGCTAGTGGTCTCGTTCAAGAGGGGATACTGTAAAGTTTTGTCCCGATACGGTTCAGTCGCCATCATGCGTTGGAATAGTGAGGAGCGTGCCTTTGCCGTTGAGGTTTACTTTTCAAGCGGATATTCAGTTATTGCAACACAGCGTGCATTTCGGAATCGCTTTAATTTAGCCCCGTTGGCTCCCGTCCCAGACGGGAGGGGAGGGGTACATGGGTCACTACATTCAAACAAAATGCAAGCGCAACACTTTCCAGAGCGCCTTATCTCAATTAGAGGCGATTTGGAATGGCCGGCACGCTCTCCCGATCTGTCCCCTTGTGATTTTTTCTATGGAGTTTTTTGAAATCCCGAGTTTATGTGAACCGTCCAAGAACCCTACAAGATTTGAAGACCAACATCCAAGAAGAAATTGCCAACATAACACCTGCTATGCTAACAAAAGTCATGACAAACGCCAGAAATCGGTTTACGCAATGTATGGAGAATGGGGGATGTCACCTAACAGATTTGATCTTCAAAACAATGTAAATAAAAACTTTAGACATGTACCTACATTATAAAAGATAAATAAATATTTTCCGATGCATACAATAGTTTTTATTGAGTTTTGAAAAAAGGAAGTTATGCTGCCGCACCCTGTACTACCAATATTTAAAACTCTGAGGTAAAGTTAAGGGGGTTTTACTCAATTTTCCCAAAAATATGGTAGTATACTATTATTAACTTAACTTGAACAGATATCGATATGGAGAGTATTTCGAGGCCTGGGCACCATTGAGCGGCATCTTCATGATTTTTTTTCTGATTTTTCGATTAGATAGTTTCTCAGAATGGGGCCGTTAAGAAAATTATCGCTTTCGACCCCTCCCACTCCCCACCTTTTTAACAAATCTCAAAACTAAGACCGGCTTCGAAAAGTACTAATTAAGGCCTTTCATTTGATACCCCACATGACTATATTTGGTGAAAAAAATTTTTTTCCATGTCTGGAAGTCCGCAGGTCCACCTTCTCACCAAATTTCCTGTCAATCGGTATAGCCGTTTCTGAGAAAAGTGCCTGTGACAGACAGACGGCGAAAGATTTATTCGCTGAAAATATTTTCACGTCTGAATGTTGTTCTGGCAATTACTGGCGGCGTCAATACTTTTCGGAAACGGGATATAGGATCGGTGATAGACCTTACGTTTGTTAGCGATTCATTATCTAAGGATCTCCAATGGCAGGTGAGCGAGGAATATGCGCACAGCGACGGCCAGGCTATCATCATCCAGATAGAGCGTACGACAGGAGCAAAGCGAATAAGAAACACTGCAGTATCGGGTTAGATATCCAAAAAACTTGATGAAGAAATGTTCGAGGAAATACTTCTGCAGGAAGCGATACCGGTGCGAAATGCACGAGAAAAGGTTGCGCAGGTCCTTGAAAAGTTACAAAAAGCTTGTGACGCTTCCATGGCTCGCCGCACGATACTCGGAAAACCAATGCCCAACTTCTGATGGAATGCCGAAATCGAAGAACTTCGTAAAGTTTGCCTTAAAGGCAGAAGACATCGCCAACGTAGCAGAAACCGGTCTGAGTCTGAAGAGTTGCACAATCAATATAAGAGCGAGAATAGAATTGCAAGTAGCCATCTCTAGAAGCAAAACTGAACACTTCATGAGGTTATGCAAGGAAGCGGACTTCGACCCATGGGGAGGCAGTTATGGCAACAATCAAGGAAAAGCGCTCACCGCCAATCACTAACCCTGATTTGCTACGGGAAATCATTAGCACTCTCTTCCCACAAGTTTCAAGTGAGTCGAACCTACCCACTATCCAGGTAGATCCCGGTGAAATTCCCGAGGTAACTACGAAAGAAGTCCTGGAAGCCGCGAAGAGGATTACCGAAAATAAAGCCCCAGGTTTAGACGGCATTCTGAATAAAGTACGGACAGTAGCCATCGAAACGTTCCAAGGTGGTTCGCTGAAACATTTACGACGTGCCTCATAGATGGGATTTTCCCGGAAGAGTGGAAGAAACAGAAGCTTGCACTAATCCCGAAACCAAATAAACCTTTGGGTAATCCATCATCTTATAGACCTATATGCCTGCTAGGCGGCATCGCCAAACTTTTCGAAAGGGTGATCTTCAATAGACTTGTACCTATCACAGAAAAGAAGGGGGTCTCTCAGACAGGCAGTTCGGATTCCGAAGGGCAAGATATACTGTCAATGCCATCAGCACGGCGACGGAAATTGCAGAAAAAGCAATAGAGGCCAATAAATCTTGCGCGGTAGTTACTCTCGACGTGAAGAATGTCTTTAATACGGCAAAATGGAGCAAAATAATTCCGGTTTTAGCCAAATTGGACGCTCCTAAATATCTGGTGTAGTCATGGAATTTCGCCGGGAGAGGATATTGCGTTACGATTCGGACGATGGACCTAAGACGTATACAACAACCTGCGGGGTTCCACAAGGATCAGTCCTCGGTCCTCTCCTGTAGATAATAATGTATGACGGAATTTTAAAGTTGCAACTACCCAAAGGAGTGACAATCATTGGCTTCGCAGACGATATCGGAGTAACTATCGTGGAACAAAACATTGATGAGATCGAGGTACTGACAAACGAGGCAATTTTTGAAATCAGGTCTTGGCTAGAGGAAACTGGTCTCACACTCGCGGAGCATAAAACCGAAGTAGTCTTGATTACCCAGCGAAGGAAACAGACGTCGATAAAGATCAGGATTGGTGAACACATCATACAGTCGCAGCCAACGCTTCAATACCTAGGAGCCATGATTGACCAAAGACTGAAATTCAAGTTGCATCTTGAAAATTTAGCAACCAAGGCTTCCGGAGTGGCTACATTGTTGGCAAGAATGTTACCAAAATCGCAGCCCCATACCGATTGAGTGCATTGCGAACGTCATGCGCTTACCGTACAACTTCAGATGAAGCAGCTTGGCATGATCCCCATCGACATCTTGGCGAACGAGGGTCGACGCCTCTATGACTCATCATATGCAATCGGCGAGTCCTATACCAATCGTCGGCAATTGGTACGAAGTGAATCTATTTTGGAATGGCGAAAAAGATGGGATGATTCACCAAAAGGACGCTGGACACACAAGATTATTCCAGATGTCTCTAAATGGATCAAGCGAAGGCACGGTGAGGTTAGTTACCACTTAACTCAATTCCTAAGCAGACACGGAGAGTACCGTGCATACCTTTATCGCTTCGGGCCTGACGACTCCCCGTATTGCCCGACATGCGTGATGATTCAAGAAGATGTGGAGCATGTTGTTTTTAACTGACCGCGGTTCGCCGCACACAGAGCGGAGGCTAAAATTGACGCCAAGGCACGGTTGACACCCGAGAATATTGTGGACCACATGCTAACCTCTGAAACATATTGAAGGGCGGTGGAAAAATTAATGAAGGCGATCCACAATCTGCTGAGGAGGGAAGAGCTTCGGAGGAAAGTTATAAATAACGACAGAAGCGGCAGTTCATAACTGATCCTGCCACGCGATGCAATACCGAATTGGCAGTCCTGCGGGGTAAGCGAAGAAGAAGGAGGTGGTTTTAATAAGTGAAAATCTCACATAACCGTATAGCAGGAGCCAGCGGTAGGTTTTGAACGTTTCCACCTTTCAACGTATAAAAAAAAAAGACAGACAGACGGACAAACAAACAAAACCTTAAAAACACAACAACCACAAGTTGATGGAGGAATGGCGACGTCTATCGAATCAGCTAGTTTCTGATAAAAATGCGCGTATCGTACAGATTTTGCATGAGCTGCGAAAAATAGGGGCATCACGATGCACTAGATGAACTGACATGGCTTGCTCAGTGGACACTGCAATTCAATGTTCTGAGATCATTGGCCTGGATTACCACAGTCACACATCGTCAGGCAACTTTGGTTTAATTATAATACAATTCGCTGGTTACAATAACCATTTAACGTACGATTTATTGGTTAGAATTGCTGATTCACGAATGTGGAAGAAAAGCAAAAGGCTTTTAATGTACGGCTTCTTCAGAAAAAAAGTAGTGTCGTCTGAAAAGTTTTCTGATATTTTCTCGATAATTTCTTACATACCAGCATAGCAGCTTCCGAGTTTTAGTGTGAATCTGCTGTGGCAATGAAAAATTGGTATGCACTTATAAGATTTTTAGCAGAGTGACTCATCATTCCCAGATTTATGTATGTTTTTCTCGAGGATAAATGTTTTTCTTTCGTGCGCTGCATACATTTGTGAATATTCAGTTGAAATCATAACGCGTAGGCTTTCTAGCAATCCTTTCGTCTTGCCAAGCCCACTTTAGTCCGGATAGCTGAGTGGTTAGAGCGCAAGGCTGTCGTACGGAAGGTCGCGGTTGAAATCTCGCTGGTGGCAGGGGGATTTGTATCGTGATTTGACGTCGGACACCAGTCGACTCAGCTGTGAATGAGTACCCGAGTCAAATCAGGGTAATAATCTCGGTCGAGCGCAATGCTGACCACATTGCCTCCTAGTGTACCGTTACGGTTTTGAAAGAAGTGCTCTAACACACTTCAACGCCCTGATCCAATATGGATTGTTGTGCCAATGATTATTATTATTAAGCCAACTTTTTCGCATTTCAGCAATTATTTTAAGTTTTTCATTACATCCTAACGCTTCATGCTACAATGAATGACGTGATTCATTCAACTCATTAAGCAGCACAAAAGATGAAATCAATTTTTGAAGCATGTATCTACGTATAAAGTTTTGATTTAAGCATTTCTGTTAATGCAGAGTTTGGTTCACTCTTGATTTTAATGTAAAATCATTGATTTTAATGTAAAATCATTGATTTCATGATATGATCTAGAAGCAACTATGGTCATAAATCTATCATACACTACTTTTTCATTTGGGGGTTGAAAAGAAAAATAATGGATCGCATTTCCATTAAACCTCAATAGATCGTCTAGAAAGCCTCCTTTAAGCCAAACTGATTTTTACTATATTATAAATCCTCTGAAAACCGCTTCGTTGCTGCTGTTTGACACAATAAGTTACTCAATCGAATGCTGTTTTCCCAAATAGATAACCAGTTTGTTTGCAGCACATTTTAATGCACTGGGAAAAGATACTTCAATACTACTCCACCAGTTTTTACATTTCATACTTAGTAAAAACATGAATCAAGTACTGTTAACCTTTAACTACAAATAAATACTTTTACCCCGAATTAGCCATCGAAAGCACGGGTAAGGGTCCTTAGCAGTCGAACAGTAGTTCCAAAATATCGACATATATTTCCCTTTTGTAGATTTGAAATTGCCAATTTTTATAAAGCCAACACAATCGAGAACCATTTCAGGTCCATGAAGATTAAATTCAGTCGCCGTATCCTAGCATCATTTCAACAGCCATGGGATTCCGTTTGAATAAACGGGAAGTACGTACATAGGAGCATGTAGGCATGTCACTAGTGGCCACAATGGAACTCCGGAAAAAAGTAGAAAAATTTATTGGCAATGTTCCAGGCACTTCCTTTGCATTCAATAAAGGCAGGAAGTGTTGACCAAATAAAAGAAATTTTAAAACCCCTAAGAATTTCACTGGGATACTCAAGCGTATACACAGATACATACATGGTTATACAGTCAAATTTGAAAAAATACCATATTTCAAGCTGGTTTAAAGTTTGCTCATGACACTTGTAGTGAGAGCGTCTTTATTGCTGGCCATTCTGGTACACATCTCGTTAGGAGCTTAAAATTATTGACGATGATCGATTATCCTCTTTTGCTCTTCGACTTTCATTAAGCATTGACATGACGTCAAGATTTTGTTTTAGGTCGAGTGGAAAGCACTTTCTATATTTTACTGCGAAGAAGCTAACTGACAAATTGTTACGCCATTGAAAGCGATGCAAACAGAAACTCAGTGTGAGGAGACATATATGTAGGAATACCATGACGTCCTATGAACTGAAATATAGAGATAATCACTTTCAAATACAGTGATTTGATTGATGGTGATATGGCATTATCCCGAATCGTTCTAAGTAAATACGCAGCTGTTTTCATCAGTTTTAGGTTCGCTAAATTCTTACATGTTTTCTGTTCTGCGTCTTCAAGCAATGATTTTATCCGCTTCCCTGCCCTTCAATTTTTAATAATCTTTCCTGTATTGTTAAAATCAGAATTCGAGAATGTCCTTTGTCATAGCAATGTCCACTGTAAATTCCTGCCCAATGACAATTGAGACAACCAAAATAACATTTGCTTATTGGCGATCTAGATACTGCATTTTTAATTCGTAGCGTCGATTTTATGTCATTGCCCACGTGCAACTGATCCTAACTGCATCTCTTGCGGATAGATTGTTGGACACTAATAGAAACTGTAACTTGAAGAATACAGCTATGACATGTACAGCCATATAATATCAAAATAACTAATGCATTTTCTTCTTTCTAATTTGCAGAAAAGCAAGTCGGGGTACCCGTTCACTTTATATGATGATGATGTCATACAGGTCTTGGTTGCCATAAATTTACCTGAAGTGCGATACTGTGACCATAACTTTGTTAATAATAATCAGATTGCCATCAAACTTTTCAGAATTACGTCCTATATTATCGTCCATGCTGACGTCAAATTTTCAACTCCTGGGATGAACTTAAGGAATGGGATGTATTTTAAAGCCTAGATTTCATATAGTTGCATCACTGTAATTTTTTTCAGATTTTTCGGTTGGGTAGGTTCACTTCTCACTTTTTGGAGCACAAATGTTGTGCCCTATCTCCCCTATGTTTCACTCAATATAAGAAAGAAGATCAGTTTCGAAAAGTACAAATTGTACTAATTGAACCCTTTCATTTGATATCCCACATGACTATGTACATCCTTTCGCATATATGGGGAGCCCACTTAAAATTCAACACAAAATGGCGCTACATGTAAAGGGACACACAGACCACATGTTCTCAGCAAATTTGGTAACAATCGGTTTAGCCGTTTCGGAGTTAATCGGGTGTGACAGACAGATGGACAGACACACAGACAGACAGATGAACAGACGGACCTGTGAGGAGTTGGCAGATCTCCCATCAGGCGCGACCCCAGCTGGCGGATTGGGGCATACCTATTGATGTGTAAATATGTGTTCATGCACTTCTCGTTTCTGACTGTGTATGGGCTAGTGTTTGCTCATCTCTGGTGCGTGGACCAAAATGGCTATGGGAAGGATACCCAGAACATAAAACCACCATGGAAGACGAGAGAAGGAGTAAACTTACGGTGCAGGGGCTCGGAACCCCAGTACCGGCGGCTTTTGGGAGTGAGCAAGCGGGCTCCCGGTCGTCGATATCCCTCGACCGCAGTGGCTCAGTGGTGGCCACCGTGGCATCTAATGCTACAAATGTTTTAGATTTGGAAAAGGAAGTGTTGTAACAAAATCGAAGAAGGATGAATTGAAAGCAGATTACTGGACGACAAAAATAGCAACAACACCGACCGCACATATCCAAGATGAGCAGCAGCAGGAGGTACTCCAGGACCAGGAAAAGGACCCATTTAGAAGAAGTTCGTCAACTTTGAAATCTCCACCAATGCCAAATATCAAAAAATATAAAACGAAGGGAAGGACTATTTAAAAGCAGTAATCTGGTTAGGAATCATGGAGAGCAGAACCCTGAAGCAGAGGAATTACCCTTCACGCAGCTTGGTGCAATATAGTGTAGCTGTCTGAGTTCATCAAGGACAAGCACAACGTGCACCAAGCCATAAAAAATATGGTGAGAGTTATTGGAGTGCTCTACAACAAATCGCAGCAAGAGCAACGAAATTCCAAGGGCAAGTCGAAATTTGTTGCCCCAACGGTGTCGCAGGCGAATCAAGTGACACCTAATCGTATTGCAATCAACCTGCTATCAAACAAGAGAGTGCGGGAAAGAGATGTGGATCCTCTGGTAAATCAGCCGGCTCCTAAGAGGAAAACGGGAATACAAATAGTTCCGAAAAACGGAACTAAAAGCACCGAAGAGAGAAAGCAGGACCTGTTTGGGGACCCCAAGTGCGAGCTCCGACAATCCAAAGGGAATGAAAACGGTGGATGGACCAAGATAATTAAGAAAAAGGCGAAGAAAAAGGCAAAAGTGAGAATTCGCCCAGGAGCGATTGTAATCTCCAGCAATGGAAGTTTGTCCTACGTGGAGATACTGAAAAAGTCAAAGCTGACCCGGACCTAAAAGATCTAGGTGGAAATGTCAGCGAGATTCGAAGGACCCAAAAGGGTCTCATGTTTGAGCTGAAAAAACCAGCTTAGGGAAAACTGATGGCTTCCGAACTCAGGCTAAGAACTCACTTGGGGAGAATGTCACAGTACGAACCCAAAAACATGAGGTTTATATATTATGCAAGGATCTCGATGAAGCGACATCCAAAGGAGAAATTTGCACTGCCTTGATGCAACAGTTCACGTTGGAGGAAATTGCCGAAGAGTCCACTGTGAGTTTGCAGAAAGCCTATGGCAATACTCAAGCGGCCACATTGCGATTACCAGTGGACGCAGTACAGAAGTTATTGGCAGCTGGGAAGGTTCGAATCGGATGGGTTGTTTGCCGTCTGAGAGAGCAGATTTCTCTAAAGAGGTGCTTCAAGTGCCTCGCGTTTGGTTATTTCGCGAAAGCATGCACCAGCAGCATTGATCGGTCCGATCGATGCAGAAGGTGTGGGGAGAAGGCCATATTGGCAAAGCGTGCAATAGAGACCTCAAATGCTTATTGTGCGAAGGAAGTGAGGGACGGGTTTACCGGCATATTGCCGGAAGTGCTAAATGCCCGGAATTTAGGAAGACGCTAACTTCATGATATAGCGCTGGTGGTTATCGCAAAGCACCTTGGAAATGCTGAGATCAGTGCTGTTAAGGGTTGGCTAGAGAGTTCTGGTCTGACACTTGTGGAGGAAAATACGGAAGCGGTCCTCATCACCAAGCGCGGTAAAAGAAATTTTGCCCAATTGCAAGTGTGGCCCTATCAAGGATGATGCCGAACGTGGGAGGGCCACGGCAGGCTTCCAGGTTGCCTATTGCTAGGGTAGTATGTTCGATCCTTCTCTATGCAGCTCCAGTTTGGGGAAATGTATTGCTGGTTGCATTTAACGCTAACAAACTGAGTTCAGTCTACAGAAGAACAGCCCGAAAGGTGTGCTCGGCATTCAGGACTGTTTCAGATGATGCAGCATTCGCTACCTCTGTAATGATGCACATTGAAATCTTGACAGATTAGATGACGAATATATATAATGCGAAGTCTATCTCTCCTTTATCGCAGACGAAGAACGCCGAAAGGGAGAGATCTTTAAATAGATGGCAAGAGCATTGGGAATGCTCGGGAAAGGGCCGGTGGACACACAGGCTCATCTCTGCCATCAAGGAGTAGTTGGAGAGACGACACGATGAGATTAATTATAATCTTACTCAGTTTCTCACGGGGCATAGAGGATATCGCCAGTATTTGTTCAAGTTTAAACTAGATACCTCACCCGATTGTCCATTGCGATGGAGTCGCAGAGGACCCAAAGCATGTACTCTTCCACTGTCCAAGTTTGTGATGGAAAGGAAGAACCTAGAGGAGACCCTAGGAGAAGTGCTCGTACCAGAGAATTTGGTGCGAAGAATGTTAGGAAGACTGGGATGCGATCAACTGCATGGTCGTATCTATCCAGAACAAACTGGGAAAGGCAGAGGAGGCTAGAAAAGTGCGGTTACGTACCCCGCGTAGAGATGAAAGGGGACCAAGTTAAAATGATTTTTCACTGAAATTTTTAGCAATCTTGTAAAAAAATGTTTGACAAAATATTTTTTCCACCGTACAGACGGTACCGTTAAAAGGAGCAAGGCCAACTGTGACCCAACTACGAAATTTCGTAACCATACATCATTGACGACACAAAAAACATAAGCTTTATGTAACATCTATTGACCTATCAATCATAATATCTCAATCAGTTAAGTTAATGTTCTCGAGAATATTTCCTTCCAATTAATACGTATGTATACAAACCTCATAAAACTACTCCGCGTCATGCACATGTCAAAGATCTGATTAACTTGCCCCATCAACTGCGTACCACTGGAATTGCTTGTAGCTATCCAAGTTCCTTGGAAGCTAATCAAACAAATAATATCAGGAACAGTTGTTAGCTTAAGCAAACACGAAGTTCCACTAATCTCTGCCTCGAATGTGGGAGTTCTCCCAGCCATCCGTGTGATTTTCAGCCATTGAAGCCCAGAGTCTGAATGTTAGGCAATAATTCAGTTTGTCCATACCAGCATTGTTTGCTATTGGGTGGAGTAATTAGTTGGCAATATGTAAGGAGAAAACTCCTTAGAGTTAGAGTAGATATCGCCTGTATCAGCTAGAAATGCGAACCATAATTTTTTCGCAAGAACATTTTCCATTAAGATATGAGAGCGCTTTCAATACCGCCATGGCTTTGCAAGAAAGTGTGGGGATTATTCGCGTCGTATGTATCAAAGCTAGAATCAAGCACGTATTCATGAGAATACAATATGTAACCCCAATCATGATACAATAAACGTGTACGACATAAGATGAAGTGTCCTGACAGATACTTACATCCAAGGAAAACTATTACAGTTACTGGTCTGTAGATTTGAGTAAAATATCATGGCCCTGGTTCAAATAGATATCCATTATCGATGTGGAGAGGAAAGAATAAATGGGAGAAAGGAAAATCTGTCTATTCCTTCTGAGCAGAGCATAGTGGCACTCTATTACCCTAAAATTCTACATTGATATTAAGGTTTTCTGACAAAAAAAGTGTTTATAGATTTGTTTTTGCAAAATCTTGAACTTATGGACGATGTTGAGGTGCCCAAAAAGTATAGCTCGGCGGGTGAATCTAATTCCATACAAATATTTTGGGGAGAACTTCCTGCGTTTATGCATATATTACCAGTGGCATCACTAGTTATTGGCCGAGGGGCACATGTCTTCTATAGTTCTAATGTATCAACTGTGGCATTCTTTATAATATCCCATTAATTACATAAAGTACCGAATCCAATGCCACCCAAAGAAGCAGTCTGTATAGTAGTTGTATGGTTTCTTCGCAAATCGACCAACAATCCAAACAAAGTGCAGGGGATCGCCCAAAATTAACAGCTGATTCACCGATACTGCAGCCTTATCAGCCAGAACAGCAACGGCAGCCACCATAACACCAAGCTCCACAGCCGCGCCAGTCGGAACAACTACAACAGCAGACACAACTAGCGAAATGGACATGATGTTTGTCGCCATTGCCAAGTCAGCGCAGCTGCTGCACCAACCAGAAGTAAGCAAGTAAGTGCAAAAATTACTCCAATCGATTTCGTAGAGGCAATCGAGAATTTCAGCCCCACGCAAACGATTATATCCCACTCTATTATCAAGAATTTTATGGTTGACGTGCTAGGAAATACCAACAACAGACCCTCAGCAAAAGTGAAGGAAAACTACTCTAGGACCGAAGACCTTCTGACTTCTGAAGAACCAGACGAAATTGTTCGTCTATAACATTACCTCGGAGAAGACGATATCACTAATAATGCGTAGCATGGATCACACCTACTCCGCACAGGAAAATTCTGAGTACGAAAGGCCCAAAACATCATTAGCGCACCTCCACAAATTTAACGTTACCAAAACCAATATGGTGGGCACAACGCGGCACAATTCATTCCAGGATGCCTCAGCCGTTGATTATTCTAGGACAGTCGGTTTTCGAAGCTCGTCAGTGACCATGGTAGTCACCTTCCATGTATTACTCCATATAGTAGCACAGTGGGAACATTGTCGCGGAGCAGCATCAACTTGATATTGGTGCTAAGATAATTCCATTCCAATATGTTCAACAGAACAACGAAAGCGAATTTAGCGCTACTAACACGTCCAGCACATCCTTCAGCCTTCGGCAGAAACACAATTATTAGAAGGGTACAGGAGAATCTAAACCGGAAATCAACCTGCTCTCTACCGATGAACCTTTCTGGGTGCTTTTTCATGCGGTTTAGGTTGAATTTAGCGAATATCTTTGCGACAGCAGAATGTATGCGAATATCCTTTCGTTGTCCAATTTGCGGCGAATAATCTTCTAGGGAATCTAAATAATCCTACTTTTCTTCCGTAGCCGTATCGCGGAAACGAACGACCCGTGTTCAACTTGGGAACTTCCCCCGAGCAAACGCAATAGCGACATGGTAGCGAATATAAGCGATCACCAGGGGCCGAGGTAAGCATCTCTTTTATTTTGCATATTCAGAAGAAAACTTTGAAATTTGCGGTGATATATATAGCTTAATCAATTGGATTGGTTATATGACGATTTGATTATATGGACATGTCTGGGTAACCTAACCTGGTGTGATGGTTCGTAACCTTTACCCAAATTTGCTGTCAGAAACTAGCTCCCAACTGACAACTCTTGCCATCAAACCACTTAAAGTGACCACCTCGCCTCTTAAACGCATCTCC
The DNA here is from genome assembly GCF_905115235.1 of Hermetia illucens. NCBI lineage: Eukaryota > Metazoa > Arthropoda > Insecta > Diptera > Stratiomyidae > Hermetia > Hermetia illucens. The sequence continues at coordinate 87,843,827 of NC_051849.1, read as the reverse complement.
TAATTTGGGTCCTATGTTAACCACAATCATTTCCATTCCAGATCAACTTAGAACAAGTCGGGAAACCGGAAGCTAGACGCTTTAGGTATGAAAGGTTTTGTGTATTTCTTTTATAAAGAAATTTGGGTGTGCATTTGTCCCATTAGCATGTAGCACGTAGAATATGCATATATTATGTGAAAATATCCACTTTCAAGTGATATTGGCATTCATAGTCTTAAATTTGCAGAGTAGCGACATTTTTGACCTAGTATAACTTTGTTAGTAATACTGCGATTTTCACCAAACTTGGCAGGATTATACTCTATGCTGTAGTCTATATTGCTGCAAAATTTTATGATTCTAGGGTTAACTTAAGGGGTGTTTTCCTGCCAATTACTAAAAATTATAGTAAAGTACTATTATTAACTTTATTTGAACAGGTATCGGAATGGCGGGTATTTCCGAGCCTAGGCACTACACAGTGGCAGCTTCCTGATTTTTTTTAGATTTTTCGGCTGGGTAGTTTCTGAGAATGGGTTCGTTAAAAAAATGGTCACTTTCAGCCCGCCGCACTCCCCGCCTTTTCAACAAATGCCAAAACTAAGAACGGCTTCGAAAAGTACTAACCGAGACCTTTAATTTGATACCCCACATGACTATATTTGATGAAAAAAACATTTACACCCCCCTTTTGCATGTATTGGGACCCCCCCTTAAATTCGCCGTAAAAGAATGTAACTCACTATATGCGTGAGCGTTCACAGTTCCCACCTTTCTACCAAATTTGGTGCCAATCGCTACAACCGTCTCCGAGAAAAATGCGTGTGACGGACAGACAGACGGACAGACAGACAGACAGTAAACCGATTTTAATAAGGTTTTGTGTTTACACAAAACCTTAAAAACTATCAGCTACAATGGGATTACACCTAGAATCATTTTCACTCATGAAAAGACGAATATCTTTTTGATTCTTAAAACACATTGTTTGGTTATAGCTTTGAAGTAGAAGAAAATGCACCAATCGCCTCCCAATCTGAACTATTTCAGCAACCGCCTCTCCCAACTAACTCCGTGACTCGAATTCAACAACAAATTCTGTAAATCTCGAAAAGAGTCGCCAGTTGCTTTAAGCAGAGCGCCTAAAAACGGAACAAATTGCACCAACTGGTCCTCCAGGTTGGGGGTTGGGTAGGGCTGACAATTATACACGGAAAACCGATGTTCCACGAAAGGCGCCTCGGACATGATGGATTTTACAACGACGAACAAGGCAACGTCAACGGATTAACGATTTGCGCATTTTCTCATCGAACGTACGCTCCCTGTACAGACCGAATGCTGCTGAACAGCCAGCCGGTACCCTGTCCCAATATAAGGCTGATGTAATAGCGTTGCCAGAGATGTAATAGCATTGCCAGAGATGCGATGGCTTCCTGGAGAAGAGCCGCTACACCATATATTATAGCGGCCATCCAATAAACCATGTGCTCGGAGTAGGTTTCTTAGTCAGCCAAAAAATGAAACCTGCTGTTATCGGCTATGAAAATATAAGCGCAAGGCTATGCGCCCTGTGTTTGCGAGGGAAGTTTAGAAATATAATCCTCATAAACGTCTACGCCCCTACAGAGGAGACTGCAGAGTCGGAGAAGGATACCTTCTACGAGGCAGTTGAGCGGACCCACGAAGCCTGACCCCAGTATGATATCAAAATCATACTTGGAAATTTCAACAGTCAAGTAGGGATGGAGCCCGTATTCAGGCGATACATTGGCACACTTAAATAGGGATACCAATGATAACGGACTGAGAATTATTAAGTTAGCAGTATCGCACGAAATGGTTGTTGGAAGTACCTGGTTTGCGAGGAAAGCGGTCCACAAACATACGTGGGCCTCTCCAGATGGGACCGCTTTCAACCAAATTGACTACGTGTTGATTGAACGCCGCCACCTCTCAGCCTTGATGAATGTCAGATATCGTTGGCATGGTGCTCCGAGCTCGAATTACAACACCACCTACAATACCCTCTAACAATCAGCTGACAGTTAATACTGAAGCCATCCACAGCACAGCCCTTCCCAACACCTACAAGAGGGAAATGGATGCCGCTGTAACCGCAGTCAACAGAGGACCTGGAGATGAAGCATCAACAAATGATCTTCACAACCACATGAAGAACGTTATCATCGATATGGCCACAAAGACACTTGGCCTCAGCCGCAAAAAAAGTCGGAACGGCTGGTTTGACGATAAATATAAGCTAGCTACGGAGCGGAAGAATGCTACATAGCGAGTAATGTTGCATTCTCAAAGAACGCGGGCACGCGCAGAGACTTATCACAGACGGAAAAAGGAAGCCTGGGAGAACCAACAAGTCTGTGAACTAGAAAAGTACAGCGAGAAACCGCACCAAACGCGGAAGTTAGTTCATCAACTTGTGCTCAAGGTATGGGACAGCGAATCAGTGCCTAACGATGGGCAACGAGGCATTATATGTCTCATACATAAAAAGGTTGATATCACACAGTCCAGCAAGTACAGAGGTATCACGTTCCTGGGTATCATCTATAAGATATTCTCCGCTATCTTGTTAGGCCGTATAGCCCCATCATGCGTCCTCTTTAACCTGTCCCTCGAGAAAGTGATCCGTGATGCTGAGGTAAATGCAAGAGGTGCGATCCTCTTTAAGTCCACCCAACTACTGGCCTATGCTGACGATCTCGACATCATGGGAAGAACGACCCGAAATGTACAAACTGCCTTTATCCAGATCGAGCAGGCGGCGCGAGATCTTGGGCTGCACATTAATGAAGGCAAGACAAAATATATATAACAGCTACGATGATGAAATCCACGCACGGTTGTTGGCAGCCAACATAGCCTATTTCAGCTTACAAAAACTGTTCCGCTCGAAACGTCTCACCATAGGGTCAAAGCTCTTACTGTACAAGACAATCATCTTGTCAATCCTCATGTATTCCTCGGAAACTTGGGTTCTTAGCAACAAAAATTGCGAACTCTTGGCGCGTTCGAGAGAAGAATCCTCCGAAGAATTTTTGGTTCCCTACATGAGGATGGACGATTCCGTAGCGTACATTATGACGAAATCTATGACCGTCAGGTTGTGGATAAAATTCGGCTCAATAGGTTACGGTGGGCGGGTCACTTAGTCCATATGGATGAGGATGATCCAGCCCGGAAAGTCTAGAAGGGCAATATCTATGGTAGAAAAAGAAGACGAGGCAGACTCTGCCTAAGATGGACCGATGGCGTAGGTCAGGACGCCAGACAGCTTTCAGGGATATCGAATTGGTGAACTTCGGCGCAAAACCGGGATGTCTGGAGTTCCTTATTAAGGCAGACCTAGACCGGATATTGGTTGCTGTGCTGTTGGTAATGATGATTAATTATTATTACCTGAACGCTCATTACTTGTGAGCTGCAAGTGTGTTCAAGCAATGCCCGTCCCTAAAAAAACATAATCCGTTCCTTTTTTATAGAGTTACACGTCTATCTCCATTCTCTTAACATCAGCCAGCATTATAATAGGAACAATTTTAATCCAAAATTCAAGTTCACCAAGCCAACAGGTCATTCAGCTGAATACGCCCCTCTTATCTTTAAAGCGGATACCTTACTCAAAATTAATCACTAGAGCAGTAAAATCTCACAAAGCTTTGACCTTTCTCAGCATCGAATCAAGATCCTTCAATATGTCGATGACCTAATTATATACTTCCGATGTTGTGTGCGTTCAGGCACGCCTGAATTCATTTTTGGATGAACTTTATCGAAACTAGTGGAAATGGCGTCAAAACTCAGCGGGGCCTAGAAACAAGAAATCCTGTTAAAGAAAAACCGACATTAAAGAACCCATAGCATCGAGGGTAGGTTGCATGAGTCTCGACGTAAAAAAAACTAGTGGGTCCATAACGAACGCCAGCACGCGAATGGTGAGACCCCTCCATATAAGAAATGTTAGTAACGGTCACAGAGAGTAAGTTGTGGTCACAAACGATAAACTCTCAGTACCAGGCGGCCCAAAGTTTCACCTAAGCTTGTTTTACCAAAAAGAGGCTCTGCAAGGATTGACAGACATTCCCCGATAATGCACAGGCCAAGGCAACCAATCATAAAATCCAATAAAAGTGAGGAAAACAACACCTAAACTCCGATCATGATGATCCAACCCTGAGTGAGGAGGCAACCCTGAGTTTGGGCTCAGATTTTGCACACATTCAATCGAAAACTAGCCCCATTCCTTGTCTTTTCTTCTTCTATTAGTACTCCAGATAACATGCTTCCGTGGCATCTGCCAATACTAAAGCTTTACCCGATCAAAATAACGCCTACGAGCAAATCTCCTTCGAGCAAACAACAATACTTAGAATATACTGTTCCTCCTTCAAGGATATGTGATAGGGTTGGCGACTAATTCTGTAGAAATTCACTGAACATCCATGTTTCAAGTGATGCTTTCTTTTGAGGTCCAAAAATAGTGCCAACACCACTATCTAGACGCTGCTCGTCTAGCAGAGCAAACCTGTTAGCCCGGGAACCTTCTTTATTATCGACAGGTACGTTGCAATTGCCAACTCCTAAGGCCAGCGAAGGGGACGCTATCGACAGTTTCATTTAATGTACCGATGCGAGGCAATATTTCTCAAATATTTTTGCAGCATTGTAAAGCAGGTACTGCACTCATCAACTATGGAATCGATTGATGCACAACATCAATATACTATACTTCATACAAGAACCATGGGCCTTTACTGCGGAAGTTAAGAGCTGCTCTACAATACCCCAAAGGAAGCGTTAGGTCCCGAACCTGCATGGTGGTTTCCAAGAACCTCCAGACAATCTTCCAAGTGCAAGGCCTCCTTATGTGGTGGTGATGAAATAAGAAAATTCTTTGGCGCACTACTTATTTTAGTTACGATGAAGATGTAATGTTACCAGTCCTTTGGCTGTGAATAATCCAATGGTAGTTCTCCTAGTCTTCCTGGCAGGGTCGCTATATTGGAGGAAATAGTCTCCCTTTTTAGCCGGAGCAGCAATAAGCCCAACTCCTGCCTGAAGTCCTATAGGGAGCAGCGAAATGTCTTAGCTTCATTATGTGTATGCAAATAGTCGGAGCAGCTAAGGTGCCAAACTCCAGCCCCACCAATTTTGGGAGCAACAATTGCCTTGACTCCACAAGATACAAAACGCGTCTGTTTAGCTTTACTAACTCTTGAAATTGTGTATTTCTTAATTCATGTTTCCTAATTTATACAAAATTTACATGTGCTTGGTAAGCATCTTATTTCTAAGTTCTTACAGTTTACGTAATTCCATTGCACAATATTTTCTCACTCATTTGCCTATGCCATAGTCTTTTTGGTTTCTTCAAATTTCCTTCAGTAGTCTGCATTTCAGACCCGCTTTTCAAGTTTCACATATGCCACGTGCTTGCATATGCTAAGGAACATGTGGATTATCTCTAGTTTGTTTGGGTAGTTAAATATTTCTCTGTTTAATATGATGCATTGGTATGTTTGCTTATTCTACGTGAATGCAAATCTTCAAGACCAGATTAACTGAAGATAAGGTGTTGAAGTTTAAGGTCAGTTGATTTGTAATCTTTATTTGGATGACAAATGGTGTATGTACTTATGGGTACATATGAATGTACAGTGTATGAGAGGAAATATTGTGCAATTGGAAATTACAGTAAGTACGTAATAAGTAATGATTCTGTGGGTAAGTTTTACAGTATTTTACAAAGAAGTTTCCAGTGGAATATCTAGAAGACCTGTTTCATATACTAAAAGTTAAAGATTGAGGATAGTAACAGGATGCAACGTTAGCGTCGTCATATTTGCTGAGGAAGTGCTAACATCAACACGAGGGGATTTGCACTATTAACCCTAACGCTGAAGCAGACCCTTGTCAAAGGAAGAGTGATATCTGTAAGCGAATTCCCCTTCGACCAATAGATGAACATCCAACGATCCTTCAACTATGCCCCGTCCGCAGTAATTTGTGACATGAAAAGACAACATTCGCTATTCTTCACATAACGGAGTGAAAGAAGGTCCACTTTAGAGTCGGGCCGAAATCTATGCAGACAAGATGTCTTAAGAGTTTTCCACAGGGAACTGATCTCTTCCCTTACTGTGGCCCCAAGTATGTATGTTTCCGGAAAAACACAAATGTAGTAATAATTATAAGCAAGTCCCGTCATGAACTCACGGGCAGGACTAATTACAGTCATAGACAGTCTTCTTTTGTTTTCATCAAAAGTGAAGAATTTTGTATACAATTGATCGCGTTCGGATCTTTCACGCTGGATGAAGTCAATTTGATATTGAATAATGGTACGTTTTCCGCAGAAATAGCCAATTTGGTAACTGCTTCTTTCCGTTTAACAGAAATATTTTAAAAATTGGACTTATCCAGTATATGTAGGCCATATTGCAAATGTACTGCATGTTTCGCTGAACATAAAATGGATCAAACCCAAAATTAAACACCGATTAACTAAAAAAATGCCAGGCGATGACGGCTTGACGGTTTCTTACTAAGGCAGAGACAAATCGTCAGACGTTATCTTACCTCTGCCCTGGGAAGCGGCTCACAGGTGGTAAGTGCTCCTTTATATAACTCGCAAAACACAACATGACTATGAATTCTATTCAGCGCAAATCCGCCGTATTGACCAGAGCTTGGCTTTGGGTACTCAGCCCTAAACGAGGGGTCCGTGGAACAAAAAAAGAGGGAGTAAGGTACTCTCAATTTGATCCGGTCCGGCATTAAGTTGATTTGAACATAAGACTCCACAATTGTTAAAAAAAATACCGATTAACTGCAAAACGTAAACAGGGACTGGACTTCGCTAAAGAACATTTGTCTTGGACAACTAAGTGCCGCTATGTCATATTCTCAGAAGTAAAGAAGTTCAACCTTGATGTTTCAGGTTGTTATGGTTGTTACTGGCATGATTTGAGTCAACATAACCTAGTACGATCCAAGCAAAACTTCGAAGGTGGTAGTGTCATGGTCAGGGGGGCATTCTCCTATGAGGAAACTTTAGAGCTCGCAGTGATTTCAATGAAAGTAAACTCGCATGCATACGTTCGACTTTTGGAGGAAAAACTTATTCCATTTTTAAATTAAAATTGTGGCGAAAATTATATTTTTCAACAGGACGATGCCTCAGTTCACACCTGAAGGTGACCACAAATTGGTTTAGGACGAACATATTTAAGAAATTGAACTAGCCGGCACTTTTATTAAGCTTTAATAATCTATTTATTTATAATGTTCTTATACGGATGTCTTTGTGCAATTATTTATTTTAAAAAATGTATTACAAAAAACGAAAATTCAATTGAATTATGTAAATAGAAGATACTATCCAAAATAGTAAATTGTTTTATCCAATGCGCTTATACGAATGTCTATGACTGCATGTTCACCAGGAATGAGTTTGGCAGCAATACGCTACTTGCCTTATTAGGGATTGAAATCCGAGGTGTACCTCAAATTCAAGCCAACATGGAAGCATCACATCCAACAACAATGTCAGAAATCCTAAACATTGCTCTGGTGCTGTAGGGTTGCAATAGGTAAGGAGCAGAAGGCTTTCATCACAAAGGATTTGTAGAATTTACTATACAATTTGATAACAAAACCCCGCTGTTAAGGGGGTCATCCCGTGTGAAGGCCGTTTTTTTGGCTTGGTTTAGCAATTTTTTGTGAAGAACAGGATGAAGATACAAGTACGAATTAATTTCACCATAGATTTATTAATATCTTGAGCGTGGATAATAATTTTTCCAGCTCGATGGCATTATTGAAATACAGAGCAATTTATACACCCATCTTCAAAAAAAGGTGTTTTTCTGCTGTCACGCTAGAGGGCGCTGCGATCATCTTAAAGAAAAAAAAAATAAACGGCATTTAAACGTACAGACTTAACTACAGTCCGCAAACTAGAGTTATTAAAAAATATTAAAAGCTAAATTTTTGGTGCCGTGTTAAACCTTTTTTGTGAATTTTGGCGTTTTTTCATGGCTTCTTCAATGAATGAATCGCAATTATCCTAGTTTGCGGACCGTAGAAATACGTTCTGAATAAGTCGTGAAAATTTCAAAGAATTTCGTTGGATAGATTTTGGGCTATGGTGGCAGCCGATTTTCAACATGCATTTTCGAGAAAAACCCATTTAGAAAGTAGAATGTGATTTTCAGCCATAAAACTAACTGACCATTAATCTCCTATACCTAATCCATAAACCTTAGGTTTCTTTAAAAAACACATGTACGGTCTTGGCTTCAATTCTTGTCCGTTTAACGAAGTCATTCGGACTGATAAATACGAGCTTTATTATGGCGGTCGTGTTTAACACTATAATTTCCGAACGACCCCGAATATCAAAAAATCACTTTGCCCATATATTCTACACTATATTTAGATACACACGGATCCGACACACGGGATGACCCCCTTAAGTGTAAAAATTGGAAATTTGCTAACAGCCATAAGTTTCTCGCGATGAAAATCACGCTAATCGAAACACTCGAAGCTATCCCAAATCTATCTCTCATTTATCCGAAAATAAACTGCAGCTAACAAAGTATATATGTAGACTGGATGTGACTGGCTCATTGAGAGGTCAACAAATGTACAATTATCGATTCATTTGACAAGGGAATTCCTGGGGGCTCCGCTGCCTGTTCATGATATGGTTTCATATTCTCCCTTCGAAGGCGCACTCGATAATAATCACCAAAAAAAGGAGACTGGTGGACAAATAACCGATATGTAACAAATCAAACGATTTTCCTTTCTCGCTAGTATTTGTTTATTTCGGTACAAGTATACCGATTTTTCGGGAAAACTTGTTCCCTTCTTCAGTGCTGTTCTGGAAATATGGGTATATGCATACCAAAATAAACAAACGCTAGCCAAAAATCGTCTAATTATCTTCAATAATTTACATTAAATCACCGCAACAATCTACCCAGTTTAATAGCCAAAATTCATTTGAGTTTAGAGATATAATAATCATGGGAAACGGATCGGGCTCAGTGGTATTTTCGAGCAACCCCATGGTGGCGTTGGCCCGACCCCCCGAAGAAGTGATAGCCAGATTCCAGGGAAGAATATTTGATACAAAAATGGCGGGGGTCCCATCATTTGAGTTTACTCTGATAGTCAAGCAGGGCTAACAACACTTAATAGCACAACCATATTAAGCCAGTAATTGTGGAACTATCACTTGAAAATGAAAAGAAGCTGGAATACCGGAAGTTAGACCCTTCGGCTATAAAGGTTTTGTATTCATCTTATCTGAGAAACTTCCTATGCGCGTTTTACCGTTCGTACATAGCTAAAAATTCCTTTATATATTCCAAACGTCAACTCAACCGTCCATATGAGTTCATTTTATATGATTATGGCCTCATACACGACCTAGAGTTTGATGAATTTACGTGAAATATAAAACTTTGACCCATAACCAATCCATAACATTGTTATTTATAGTTAGATTTCCATTAACAAGGAGAAGTGTGTATTATATCATTACTTATAATGGTGCAGAATATAGGAACTTCTAGAATGAACTTAAGGGGGGCTTTCGAGTTAGCTTTATTTGAGCAAATATCACAATTGGATATATTTTCAGGGCTTGATTTCGTATGGATACACCATTGTCAATTTTTCCAGATTTATCGTTTGGATAGTTTTCAGAACGAGACAAGTTTCACTTGTTGGGGCTCAAATTTTGAGGCCTCACTCCCCTATGTTTCACGCAGTATTAAAAATAAGATCAGTTTCATTTGATACCAGGCAAGCGCACTTTTTGTGAAAAAAAATGTTACAACACGCTTAAGCCCAGTGGATACCGCACAGACAGACACCATAGACCACATGTTCTCATCAAATTTCATGACAAGGAAGTGACGGCAAACAATTTCATATGCACCCGCTCGTCTTTTCAGACATAAAACGAAGATACCTAAGATTTTCTTCAATGAAGGATCTACGCCCTCTTCTTTTAAAGAATGGTTTGAGGCCAATGGAGTTTTATACCGTAAATGTGTTAGGCTAATCTGCTCCTTTGAAAACAACGGTTTACAAGCGGACTGTGAATTCAAAGGAGGTCTTACAGACGGTCCACTTGCAGGACGCCCCAAAGGTCCATCAAATTCAGAAAACATAAAAAAATACATAACATGATTTTCGAAAATCGTAAAGTGACACCACAGGAATTACTGAAGGCCGTAAGCATATTAGCGGGCAGTGTAACCTATATCTTAAGTGAAAATTTGGGTTTCAGAAAGCTGTGCGCGCAATGGGTACCGCATTTCTAGAGAATGAAATAAAATCGCATCTGAGTACGACTATCCAAGCAACAATCGTAGCATTTTAGCAAAAATAAAAAAAATTTTGTGCGTCAATTCAGTACCGTGAATGAGACCTGGAACTGTCAGCATAATCTTGAATCGAAACGAGTGATGCCGGCGCGAATCTTCGACACCGAAACGACTTCGTGAGCCGAGGTCAGCTACAAAGATGTTAGCATCAGTGTTGTTCGATGCTAAAGGAATTTCGTTAGTGCATTTTTAAACTGGTAAAGCAATAAACCAATAGCTGAAACTGAAATTCGCGAGAAAAGGCCTGCTTTGCTGAAAAAAAAAAGTAATTTTGCATTAAGACAATGCATCTCCTAACACAGCTCGCAAAACCATAGCTAAAATCTCAGAATTAAAGTATGAATTGTTGCAACATCCACCCTATTCTTCAAATTTAGCTCCGGCTGACTTCTGGCTGTTCCCACACCTCAAAAAGTTTTTACGTGCATATCATTTTTCATAAAAAGAAGAGATAATTCCTGTGGTAAAAGACGGTTTGGCAGATCTTCCAGAAAACCAGAATTGTTGGAATAATTGCGCCGAAAAATTAAGTAATTCTTCCAACAATAAATCCGCTCTTCATTCCCATTCCGCAAACTTTTTGATATACCATTACATATTATGGCAAAGAGCATGAAAATTTGATTATTCAGAAAAGTCTTGGAAAATTACAATGATTTTAGGAAAAATTGCGAATTAAATTAGATTAGATCGAATCATGAACGATGAAGTTTTTTGGAACAATTTACATTTACTACAACTGGAAAGGTGAACAGTAGTCTATTCAAAGGGAAGACCGACTAATTCTGCGAAAGTTTCAAAAGGCTCGACCTGAAACCTCCCAGAGTATTTTGGATGACGCGAGAGACGCTGGCGTTCATGCATACCATCATGCACTACGCAGGCAGGATTTATATGAAAACGGGTTGAAATGACGGAAACCTTCTAAAAACCCGAAGAAGCGATCCAGCAACGGCGATTTTTATGGATGCGCTTACAGGAGGAGAATCGAACTATAGGGAAAAAATAAATTGGTGAAAACTACTTTTCTCTCGGCTCTCGGAACTTAAATCTGTCCCTTTTCAAGGATTTGTGTGAAACAAAACCTTATTAGAATCGATTCAATGTCTGTCACACCTCATTTACTCCGAAACTTCTGGACCAATTGTTACGAACTATGATGAGAACTTATGGTCTGCGTGTCTCTTTACATGCAGCGAGTGGCCCCATTTTGTGTTCAGTTTCAAGGGTGGCATGCAAAATGGGGTTGTAAAATTTTATTTCACAGAATATGGTCATGTGGGATATCAAATGAAGGGGCTCGATTAGTGCTTTTCGAAACTGACCTTATTTCTGTCATTAGGTAAAACATAGGGGAGCGAAGGCTCAAAAAAGTCTCGTTCTCATAGCCTACCCAACCGAAAAATATAAAAAATCACAGTGATGCATCTCTACAAAATCTAGGCCTCAAAATACCATCCAGTTTCGATATGCCCCCAAATAAAGTTAGTAATAGTATATTGCCATATTTTGGAGTTTACTCGAGAACGCCCCTTAAGTTTATCGTAGAAGAGCAAAATAGCATCAGTTTAGGCGACATAGGATATAACTCTGGAAAGTTTGAACGCAATTCAACTATTATTAACAAATTTATTGAAAGTCAAAGTATTGCATTTCAAAAATTATTACATGCTAAAACGTGTATATATATATTATATGATATATGTATATATAAGTGAGCTCATATGAACTGCGTCTGTATGGTTAAAAAGATTAAATATCTACTAGCAGTAATGATTTGTGGCTGCATTCCCGAAGAAGGCCCTTATCCAATAAAAATTTATTGAAGATACATCGCAATCTGGGCAGTACATTAACATAATACAAAGGGTCTTTGTGTCATGCATCAACAATCTTTGACTTCTGCGTACAGAATACGCCTTTATGCATACTTGACCCCAGCCGCAAAAGGAGTCGGAATGGCTGGTTTGACGATGAATGTAAGCTAGCAACGGAACGGAAGAATGCAGCATACCGAGTAATGTTGCATTCTCAAAGAACGCGGGCACGCGTAGAGACTTATCACAAACTCCGTCGAGCGGAGAAGCGACTTCACAGACGGAAAAAGGAAGCCTGGGAGAACCAACAAGTCTGTGAACTAGAAAAGTATAGGCAGCCACCGCACCAGGCGCGCAAGTTTTACCAACAAGTCAGCAGGATGAAGCCTTATACACCTCGATGCTCATCCTGCCGAGACAAACAGGGAAATCTGATTTCCGACAACAGTTGCACCATCTGTTCATCGACTTTAAAGCTGCCCTTGATAGGATAGGAGAATACAACTTTGAGACCGTTGACAATTTCTCCTATCTAGGGTCGAAAATAACAACCGATAATAGCTACGATGATGAAATCCGCGCATGGTTGTTGTCAGCCAACAGAGCCTATTTCAGCTTACAAAGGCTGTTCCGCTCGAAACGTCTCACCATAGGGTTAAAGCTCTTACTGTACAAGAATATGCTCTTGCCAGTCCTCATTTATTCCTCGGAAACTTGGTTTCTTAGCAAGAAAAATTGCGAACTCTTGGCCGCGTTCGAGAGAAGAATCCTCCGAAGAATTGTTGGCCCCCTACATGAGGATGAACGATTTCGTAGCCTACACAATGACGAAATCTATGAGCGATACCATGACCGTCCGGTTGTGGATAAAATCCGGGTCAATAGGTTACGGTGGGCGGGTCACTTAATCCGTATGGATGAGGATGATCCCACCCGGAAAGTCTATAAGAGCAATATCTGTGGTAAAAAAAGAAGACGAGGCAGACCCTGCCTAAGATGGAGCGATGGCGTAGGCCAGGATGCCACACAGCTTTCAGGGATATCGAATTGGTGACCCTCGGCGCAAAACCGGGATGTCTGGAGTTCCTTATTAAGGCAGACCTAGACCGGATACCGGTTTTTGCGCCGTTGATGATGATGAGTTTCGAGAAAAACGCATTTAAAAATTAGAATGTAATTTTTAGCCGTAAAACTTTAACTGGTCATTAATTTGCTATACCTAGTACATAAACCTGAGGTTTCTTCAAGAAACACATGTCCAGCCTTGGCTTCAATTCTTGTGCTTTTAGCGAAGTCATTCGAACGTCATTCGGACCGACAAATACGAACTTTATTACGACGATCGACATATATCTGGCATGTGACTTATCACGTGTTTAACACTATAATTTCCAAACGACTCCGAATATCAAAAAATCACTTCGCTATATATGGCTATATATGAGCCTATATCTAGATACAATTAATGTCAAAAAAAGTTCGGTTCCGCGAATCCGACACACAGGATGACCCCCTGAAACCCGATAAAAAATTGTTAGGCTTATCTGGAACACAAGATATTTCAACGTAAAAATACTACGATTACAAATTTCAAAGGAAACATAAAGGATAAATGGTATATTGGCGTTGTTTTAAAAACAATGATTAGAAATTGTATCCGCAATATACCTGATCGCATGAGAGATGCAATTAAAAGTGGGGGCGGAGTTAGAAAGTATTAAATGTAGTCAGATGTTGAGCTTCAACAATATTACACACGTTGCGGCTCAAATAGTAAAGTCATATCAAAAAAAACTTTGGCTTTTATCGCTGCCTACAGTTGAAATGTTGCATATTTTCTTAGCATTCATAATTCAAGGACAGATCCTGTAGATGATTGCTGTTGTTATGTATGAAGCCGTTGACATTTTTATATACAAATTATATCTACTAAATTTTCAATACGCACCATTCAAATATAGAAATAGGATGTGAAATAATTCCTCTAATTGTTTTACTTATTTGATGGAGGAAATTTAAAACTCACTTACCCATATCATCAATGATTGGCGCCATCCGCAGAGTGATACCAACAAGCATGAGGCACATAATAAGTAGTAAACATGCCGTAGCAATAATAGTCCATCGGGCCCTTTGAGGCAGATCATCGGGATCTATTACCTTTAAAAGAAATTTAAGATACACATTAAATGGTGCTAGTTTGATTCTTTATCAATGGAAGCAAATCTATTTTTTTCGCGAAAAGGCGCACACCTAAATTGCCCTCCTGAATTTCGTTAGTGAATTATCCTGTAACATCTTCTACATACTCGAATGTAGGGAGAGATCAAGTGAACTGGAGATACAATTTACTATTATGAAATAAGTAGCACCATCAACTGATATGGTTTGATCTGCCTTGCAGTAAAGTTGCAAATTTTGCATTGCATATTTCACTTTTCATTCTTCCCAATAGTTCATGGGCATGTATGTACAGGAATATGAAAATATCCTGTGCTAACATCTACAAAGGCTCGAGGCAATTTTAGTTCTATCAAAACAAATCAGATCCAATTTGAATAAATCTAAGCAATTTTTCGATTTGAGGCTTTTCAAAACTACTCTTACATAAAGGAATGCATTTAGTTAGAACAGTGCAAATATTCAACCGTAGGGTATTAGCGTGAAATAGAAGTTGAAAAGAAACGGAAGCTTTGGAATCAAACAAAAAATATTAAACTCAGAGGTCCCAAATAAATACAAACTAGCCTTCCGCATTAATCAACAAGAAAATTTCTTCAAAAGTCATTCATAGAATGGCCTAAATTTTCCTTTTTAAAGTGTTCACTTCAAATTTGAAATTTTTAGTCCCTCCTATCCCCTAGAAAGTCCTTCTATTTTATTCAGCAAAATAATCGCCTTCTATCCACTTCTACTTTTATGGTAGCAGCTCATAGGTTAAATGAAATAATTTAAATTCCTATTGACCAACATCGTCCTTTCTCTGATCGCTCTCCATTTCAAGCGAACTTCCAGCCCCGAATTGAGAACAAACAAGGTTTAAATAATACATACCTTAACACTTTGTGTATCCAAATCGTGCACTAAAATTTTTGGTTTTTTATGTCGATGTCGTTTTTTATGTCGACGATGATGCCTGCAAATACAGCAAAAGCAAAGAAAAATAAAACAACTTTCAAGATAAATATACAGCGAAGTAAGGGGCGAAAAGTTTTTATGAGGACACATTAAGAGTTTTTATCGGAAGACCCTCCGCTTATTTACTTGCCAAAGTAGAAGGAAAAATTCCAAGGCAATCAATCAACCCGCACTTTAGCCGAATGTCCTTATCACTACGCTACTGTCTACGCTTTATTGATTTGATGAAATATGGATCGCGCCTACTAGATACGAAATAAAGGGGAATATGAACGAGGAAGATGCTTGGAAGTGAGTAATTTGAGATTCCCCGCTTGACTGGCTGAGCCCTCGGGGGTGGTAAATAATGAGAATCGCCCAACTTACTAACAATCTGAGCTAATAATGAACGAATGGACTGCTATTGATTTCAGCACAGTACAGAGAAGGAAATCGATAGCGTTGGTATGCATATTTGAACTCGCATAGAAGAATTGTTTATGTTAATTACTTAGAAAAAAACTCATCACAACATTTGGATGGAAATTTCAAATTATCCTAAGTTTCAGAAATTGCATATGAGATGGAAATGTAGGTGCAATGACTTGCTAATTAACTTATTGCACCGGTAATCGACTGGATAATTCTACTGAAAGGATCTAGTAATCGATACACCTGAGTAGTATTACTTCTGCATGGAAAATTAGCCGCGAAACTACGAAATATTAATTTTTGAGCGATTTTTGTTCTACGAATTACTATCCTGGGCTACTTCGAACGAAAGACCATCGTGAGATATATACACGATAGAAATTAATCGTCAAATAATTAAGCTACGAAAGAGATTCCAATGTTGTTTGCATAACGTGCTAGTCCCAAGCCCAGATAAAGGAGGAGCGTTTTAGATAATACGATTAGTAATTACTATCCTCAGTAATATAACGAAATAAAGTATAGTCGGACTTCCACCATTATGCTAGTTCCTACTTGATCCCTCTTGGTGACAGGTTCCGAAAAAGGCTAATCAATAGAACGCATTCATAGTCGTTACAAAAATGGTAATGCCAGTGTGACGAGCGGATTGTCGATTTAGCAGACACTGGCGACCATATACTTGGCAGTACGTAATTTATTAAACGGTTGTCTCATCTTCCTACATTTTTTACTGAGCCGTTCCCTACAAGATCTTCGCACCTCAACATTCACCGTTTATTAGTGTAACCCAATGAAATTGAGGAAAGCGAAAAGGTGTGACTCAACATTTCGGATGAGTGAGCGCTTCAATCGCGTTTTTGAAGAGGATGGAGCCCCATCTGACTAGCAAGACAGCACAACCGTTCGACTATGGAAAATGGAAAATCTTTGAATGAATTCTTGACAACTGCATACGCGACATTGTTCAAATAACTGTGAACTAAGCCGAGTTTCGCAAGGGTAACGGAATAGTTGCGCAATACATGTAGAAATACTGGTTGGATTAAATTGCCCTACTGTGATTCCAAGAGTAAAGTTTTATAACAGTAGATATGCCTACGGCACTTCAAACTGCTTAGTGTCTTTGTCAGGGTTCATCAAGAAAGCACTCTGTGCTCACTCCTTACTATGGACACTGTCACCCGGGACATCCAGCATCCAACGCTCGACTGTCCCAACGCTCTATGTGATGTTTTTCTAGCGTTTCAAAACAGAGACTGTCTCGAGCAATTTGTGCAAAAATTAAATTACCGCCTGAGACAGAATTTGAGCAAAACAGAATTTTTAACAACAAACCCCAGGGAAACAGGGACTATCTCCGTCAGTGTTCTGAGTGCTTACCGAGTATCAAAGACGATGGATAACGCCAAGCGGTCACAAAGATTTTGCGTAAGACCAGTGGTGTAGCATGCCATGATAATATCTGAACTGAGGGCATCCGTGACCGATATAAGATTACACCGATCGTGAAAAAATTGCCAGAAGGGCATGTTCCATGGTGTGCACATATAATTTGCGCTGACAAAAATGCAGTTGCTAAGATTGATTTGAGTATGGAGGTCGATGGGAAACGTCCAAAAGGCCGACCGAAACAACGATGACTTGATACGGTAGATGTTAACCTGAGAGCCTCCCAACTCCATCCAGGCAAGACCTCAGACTGAGAAGAATGGCGCTATCGATCGGGATGACTAAAAAAGAGAAAGAAGAAATACTCATGCTATTTGGTTCAAACTGACCCCCTTTTGGAATAGAATCAAATGTAAAGGTACTTTTAAATCCATCCCTCGCTTTCAAGGTTACAGAAGAAAAATAATCATATCTGAACTACAGACAGATACTGAAAGGTTTCCCAATATAGTAAGCGACGTGTATGATACCTCCATAATTCAGGACATACATTTGTAATTTGTGTATGCCACGTCTGCTTTGCGTCTGTTTGACAGTGCGTCCAACAACAAGCGTCGCGACATCATCTGCATAGCCGACCAAGCGCGACACTTCTGGCATGTCGAACTTCAGTAGACTATCATAAGAAGCGATCCAGAGGTCCGGCCTAAGATGGATCCCTGCGCTAGCTCCGACGTGACTTCCATCCTCCTCTTACCCCCCCCCTCATAAAGCAAATAGCAGTTCCTTAGATAGTCCCTATATCCATAGAAGATAGTTCGGCACGTGCAAATTATTATCTACTGTGCCTAGATTATCTTTCCATCTTACGAAATTACAGGAGTTTTTGCCGTCAAGCATTACGAGGAGCACCACTCGTCGAGTTCGGCGGCTATGTACCACCGCTCGCCGAACGGCATCCACGATTTGCATAACAGCATTAACTGTGAATCTCCCTGCTCTAAAGCCAAACTGCCGTAAAGATAACCCAACTACGTAAAAGTTTACGAAATTCATTTCAACATTAAAGTTTCAACAATTAGTAATGAACAATGTTGCAGATGGCCAAAATGACCGCCTGGGTTGACTGGAGTCAACTAGCAACTCAGAGCTATCCCGAAAACCAAAAAATAGAAAAAAGTTGACTACAAAATTACCGGCACCCTAGTACAGTGTCCGTCGACAAGCACTTGCAAGTCTCTATTCTATATATTGGGTGGAAAGTCCTTTCGATGACGTGAAACTACTGATAACGAAGAATGGAGGCTAAAGGACGTGTGTGAGGCCGAAAAATTCATAGAGTCAGAAAACTAACGGGTTGGAAGTCGGATTTAAGGGAGAGGGATCGTTCCTCTTCGGCTGTTTTTGAGGCGCAAATCAGAAGCTGGACGCCTCAGGTATGGAAGCTTGTGTATATCTCTTATATAAAAAAATTATCCCATTAGTACCTAGCACGTCATGTATATCGCGAGCTACTGACATACATATTCTTAAGAACTTGCACTCAACCGACAAATTTTACCTATTATAACTTTGTTAGTAATAGCGCGATTTCCACCAAACTTAGAACCATGCTTTATATTATAGCCAATATTGCTGCATTTCAAGATTCTAGGTTGAACTTAAGGGAGGTTTTCCTGTCAATTAATAAAAATTTTAACAATATACAGGGTGCGGCAGCATAACTTCCTTTTTTCAAAACTCAATAAAAACTATTGTATGCATCGGAAAATATTTATTTATTTTTTATAATGTAGGTACACGTGTAAAGTTTTTATTTACATTGTTTTGAAGATCAAATCTGTTAGGTGACATCCCCCATTCTCCATACATGCGGTTTACGTAAACCGATTTCTGGCGTTTGTCATGACTCTTGTTAGCATAGCAGGTGTTATGTTGGCAATTTCTTCTTGGATGTTGGTCTTCAAATCTTGTAGGGTTCTTGGACGATTCACATAAACACGGGATTTCAAAAAACCCCATAGAAAAAAACCACAAGGGGAGAGATCGGGAGAGCGTGCCGGCCATTCCAAATCGCGTCTAATTGAGATAAGGCGCTCTGGAAAGTGTTCCCTCAAAACAGCCATCGATGCTCTTGAAGTGTGTGCTGTTGCACCGTCTTGTTGGAACCAAGTGTCCCCCAAATCTAAATTTTCTAGTCGTGGGATAAAAAAATTGTGTAGCATGTTTACATACCGGTCCGAATTCACGAAGAATTCTTCTCACAGAACGATCGGATAGTCCAACGGCAGATGCGTGTTTGCGCGCAGAACGCCGTGGCGATCGCAACATTGACGCTCTCACTGCTTCAATGTTCTCAGGTGATCTAACGGGCCGAGGGACTCCAGTTCTTCCTTTTGTCGCACTTGCAGTTTGTCTGAATGTAGTGACCCATGTAACAATTGATTTGCGGTCTGGGACGGGAGCCAACGTGGCTAAATTCAAGCGATTCCGAAATGCACTCTGTGTTGCAATAACCGAACATCCGCTTGAAAAGTAACGGCAAAGGCACGCTTCACTATTCCAACGCATGATGGCTACTGGACCGTGTCGGGACAAAACTTTACAGTATCCCCTCTTGAACGAGACCACTAGCGCTCCGCTATGACATCAACTAACTGAGTGGCGCGCATTTTAAAAAAGGAAGTTATGCTGCCGCACCCTGTACTACTCCTAACTTTATTTGAACATATAGTAGATTTGTAACCCTGACCCCCCCCCCCCCCCTCCTTTAAATTCCATCTGCAATAATATCGCTCACTGCCTTCATAATTCCTACCTTCTTACCAAATTTGGTGTCAATTGGTACAACCGTTTTGGCTAAAAATGCGCAGCAGACAGACAGACAATTTTACACAAAATGTTTTTTTTTTTTGGAGTAGGGTAGGTGAATGCGTTTACGCACAGAGTGTTGGACTCCCGCAACAGCACGCTGGCGGACTACCAACTAAACACCTCCCTGTCATCAGAGAACTAGCCTGGAACCGTTTGACACATTACTTCGGGCTAGCCCTCCCGCTCTCCCGGCTTTGGGAGCCTTCAAGTTAGGGAATTCCTTTCACCAACGGGAGGGGAGGGGAGGAAGGGAGTTGCTAGTTCAGGGAACCCCTTACCGTCCGATCCCTCCGCCGGTCGAGTTCAATCTTCTTCGTAGTAAGAAGAGCCCCAACATAATGCGCAATACGATTCCAGCTGCCAGCGCTCTTCAGCGCTCTTCTCTGACAATGTTGTCTGGAGAGAGCTCCCCTGTGTCTGCATAAAGCTGCTGGCGGAGGCCATCCCACCTCTCGCAAGAGAAAAAGGTGTGTTCAGCGTCATCCGCCACTCTATTGCAGAACACACAATCAGGAGATCGCGCCTTCCCAACCCTGTGCAGGTAAGACTGAAAACCTCCATGCCCACTTAGAAGTTGGGTAAGGAAGTAATCAATCTCACCGTGCTTTCTGTTCAACCACGGGTCTAATTTGTCGATGAGCCGCGCAGTCCACTTGCCCCTTGGCTCATTTCGCCAAGAAAGTTGCCACTCGTTAAGGGTGCGTTGACGTTCTTCACGGGCAACCACTTCTCTTAAGTTTTCGCCCTTACGGCGATAGATAGCTTTGCGCTCCTTGGCAAGGAGGGCAACGGGGATCACTCCCGCAATCACCATCACAGCCGGTTCGGAGACAGCGCGATAAGCAGACGCCACTCGCAAAGCTCCCCACCTCTGCACTTGAGCTAGGCGTTTACGATGCACCTCCTTGTCAAGGGCATCAGCCCATACCTCCGCACCATAGAGAAGGACGGACTGCGTTGCTCCCATGAGGAGACGTCTCCTAGTTGATATAGGGCCGCCCACATTCGCCATTAGCCGACTCAAGGCCGCGACTCCTGCTGCAGCCCTGTCCGTGGCTGCTTTGATTTGCTCGAAGAAGCTCATCTTCGAGTCGAGCATTAAACCAAGGTATTTAACCGCTGGTTTTGACTCTATAGTCAACTCGCCGATCGATATGGGACGCAAGGTCGGGATTCTCCTTCTGGTCAGGATGACTACTTCGGTTTTCTCCAGCGCAAGGTTGAAACCGTGAGCAGTCATCCATCCGCTTACCCGTCGCATCAATATGCCAAGTCTGCTTTGCGCCTGTTCAACAGTGCGTCCGGCAACAAGTGCCGCAACGTCGTCTGCATAACCGACCAGGCGCGACTCTTCAGGCATATCGAGTCTCAGCAGACTATCGTAGGAAACGTTCCAGAGGTCCGGCCCTAGGATGGATCCCTGCGCTACTCCCGACGCGATTTCCATCCTCCTCTGGCCCTCTAGCGTCTCATAGAACAGGGAGCAGTCTTTCAAATAATCCCTCAATATCCGCAAGAGATAGGTTGGCACGTGAAAGGAGTTCTCTAGTGTGCCTAGCATATCTGTCCATCTTACGGAATTGAAGGCATTTCCGACGTCAAGCGTTATGAGGAGCACTATCCGTCGAGATCGGCGGCTGTGCGCCCCGGCTCGATTAAACGCATCTACGACCTCCATAACAGCATCCACTGTAGATTTCCCTGTTCTAAACCCGAACTGCCTTGCGGATAAGTCCCCGGCAGCACGGATCGCTTCAGCGAGTCTACCCCTGATGAGCTTCTCGAGCACTTTTCCGGCCGTGTCAAGCATACACAGCGGTCGGTATGCAGACGGGAGCTCCGGATCTCCTTTACCCTTACGGATCAACACGAGTCTGGCCACTTTCCAGCGAGAAGGAAAAATGCCCTCCTTCAAGCACGCATTGAACGCTTCAAGCAGCAATTCTGGCCGTTGGCGGAACACCAGTTTGTAAACTTCCGCCGGGATGCCATCAGGGCCTGGCGCCTTCCTGTTTTTCATAGTGAGAACCGCTTCTTCGAGTTCTCCCATTGTGAAAAGGGGGCAATCCACGAGGCTTTCCGCGCTGTTTACATCAACCCGTACAGGGTGTCTGGGGAACAATGCCCGCACAATGCGGTCCATCTGGTCGGTGCTCAGTATGCAGGGCTTCCGCAGAGCCCCGATTTTCCGAGTGACAAACTTATAGCCAAACAAGCTTATAGCCAAACAAGCTTATAGCCACAAAATGTTAAAAATGATCCCGATGCACTACAAATTGAAGCCACGGAAATTGAAGCCACATCCCAAAAATACAGCCGCGGAAATAGTAGTAACAGTAGTAGTAGTCAAATGAAGTACAAATTCAAATCTTTTGGCTATCTTCTGTCCACCAAGAGTAATCTATTTCGTCTACAGAAAAACAAAATATAAAGTCGTATTAACCTGGCCCTCGAGAAAGTGATCCGTTATACTGAGGTACGATCCTTTTTAAGTCTGCCCAACTACTGGCCATTGCTGACGATATTGACATCATGGGAAGAACCACCCGAGACGGCCAAACTACCTTCATCCAGATCGAGCAGGCGATCATTTAGGCGAGATCTTGGGCTGCACATCAATGAAGGCAAGACAAAGTATATGGTGGTAACATCAGCAACAAAAACCAACCAACCACGTTGAATTTTAGGTGGTGGGGTCCCTATACACATAAAAGAGGGGTGCTAAATTTGTTCCGCCAAATATAGCCAGTTGGAGTATCAAATGGAAGATTCGATTGGGACTTTTCAAAGCAGGTATTTTGATTGGCTCGGGAGGTCTCCATGTACCACAAGAGAGCGAGAAAATTTTTCTCCAATTGATCCGGTTCGTCATCAGGTGAAGAACCCTGGACCCACTCGATTCCAAAACAATAACTTCTATGCGGTTTTAATTTGAATATAATTCGCACTCATGGCACCCATTTAACCATTTCGATCGTCCTGTTCCTAGGGCAGAGATGAAGCAACGTCTGCTGATTTGCCTCTGCCCTGAATGACAATGTGGTCGTTTGGCTTATTTTATGTTTTTCTATATTTTAATGGAATTTAAAATCGATTATGGAACTAACCCAGGATCTCAGTGAAATTATAATTAAATGGCAGATGGAAATATACAAAATTTTGTTCAAGGCAGAAGCAGAAGCATTCGAAAATACCCCTGCTGGTCATGGTTGTTTCTGCTTGACCTTGTGCTGTCCCCCTGCTCTTTATCGCATGCAGAGCAGTAAGTGAGATAAATACTGAAACTTATGCACGGTTTTATTTAAAATCAAATAGTGAAAAAATGACATTCCAAAACAAAGTGAAGAGGCGAAATATATGTATACGGTTCAGTTTTCGTGACACTCGAATAACCATAGTGACGAGGAAAGCAGAGGATAGGCTAACCGAGGGTATAAACGTCCACGCTTTTGGGATCAAAGCCGACTTTCGTCCACATCTACTCTGAGGGATAAAATCAAATTGGCTTACGTAATCGAATATAGAAATTTGAACTCCTGGCGTAGGCAAAAATTTGTGTGGAAGATTCAGCACTTGCTAGAAAGCAATTTCTATTGTCCCTTTAAAAGGTGTTCATTAAAGCCTCTGCACTGCTCCCTAATTCCCACATAGAGAAAACTGGGGTGGTATTTTCCGGTGAAGAGAAAAAGGAAAAACAGCGTTTCAAACATCGAGTCAAGATACATCGGAAAGGTTCCTTCGTCTCCATAATTGGCATATACTGTCAAATTCGTAAAAGCCTGTGAGCGTTTCAGAAAAGAAGTCGTCTGAATAGACATTTTAGGAGATAATGCATTGGCCCTAATTCCGTAGGCATGGGTACTTCGAACTACTGCTCCCCCTGCTCCTTAGCTTAACATAACCTATGGTCAGATTTAGCAGCCTAACTGAATCAATCAGTGAGGAGAGCTTTGGTGAAGGGAAAGAATTACCTCTGGATTTACTGATAAATTGAACCACTAATATAGAGCACTCACTACACTTGGCAACTGATTGACCGTTTCTCCACAAAATTAGCGGAACAACAAGAACAAAAAGCGCCTTCAAAGACTGCTTTATTGGTGACTCAAATCGTCGAAGAAGGAGACACAAAACACAAGCAGGAGAGTTGAGTTGAGTTGAAATAACTTACCTATGTCTACTTCGATGACTTGGAACTATTGCTTGTAGATCACCATTTTGGTCAGCTTCCACCTGAAGTGTCATATCGTATACGAAATCGTCGTTATAATGAAATTGTCTAGAAAGAAATTTATAGAATTCATAATTACAGCTTTTAATTATTTGTATGTAAATTCAACATTTATTGTAATCACTAAAAGGCAAATAAACGAAGAGTAACCTTTCCACTGCAGTACTAATACAATTGAGAAACAAATTGATGATTAAAAGAGCGACCGCCTAAGAAAATCATCTGTCATTTAACTCCTTTTTATCCCGCCTCAGGAAGGAATTGCTCAATGCCCATCACACATTGATTGAAAAGAAGAGGTTTAAAATTCCTAGTAGAGCTTCCTTCTTTGTGGTCATCAATAGATAGACCACTTCACTTTACTCCAAAACAATAAGTTGCAATACTGTCATCTACTCAACAGAAAGTCCCAGTGAACCAGTTTCACCTTACTACACTTGACTCGATGGAAAGCAATGATAATTACGAACTTTTACATAAATATACACAATTAGCCTCATTATGCTTGCTTTCCGATCTCCTTTGGCAGTTCCTCTTGAACAAACTGATTCTTTAATCGTCATTTTTTCTGTAATTTCTTACCTTATCTACTCCAACTTGGAGAGGACTTCAGCTTGTTGTTTAATCGCAATCATGAAACTTCTTTGGGTGAGCTTATCCCTTCTTTGCATTTCAACTCAAGAAAAGAAATCAAAAACATTTCAAATCGCAATTGAAAATGCGCATCACTCTATACCATTTCAAGTCAATTAAGCATTCAGAAACTTAGATAGTTGTAACTTAACGATATTACAATCGATATATTATACATAAGTATATTTACGAGCTATTTCGTGTTGCCAGCTAATCTCACGGCTCTCTCCCCTCATTCCTTCGGCTTGCTCCAATATTTCGAACCCGAATTCCTATTTCCTTTAAATTCGCACCTCTTTAACACTGTGGCCATTTGCATCACTTTCTTTAAATCAGAATGATCTCCTGTTTCCTTTCATTCAAATTAAATGCTATCCTTAGGCAAGTCTTAACAAAAAAAAAACACCTACCTTTCATGTGGTACTATATCGTGAGAATTTAGTTGGTCGATGGTAACGGTAGAGTAACACCAGTTGCGCTATAAGGTCGAAGCGCAGTTAGTCCAATGGCGGGGACAAGTTGGAACGAGCTAGATGGGTACAGCCACTCCCTTAATGGGAGAGACTCGAAACCGAAACCGTGATTGACTGCAGTGTGACTCACGGAAGTACAAAGTACTACAAAGAAGCCGAATCTCCTTGGGAATGAGGACCCGAGCATTATAATACCGTCATGTCTAGCAATATCTGGAATAATTGGACATATGGAAGCGAAACTCTCTACGGAATATGAGAGGAAGGTGAGAGAGTGGACACGCTGGTAAACTTGGTGATTTCCACTGGAAGAGTCCACTCTTTACTACCGGCAAAACTGCAATACTGCCCTTGTATCTTGCTGTACATGACTTGGATTCGGTTTAATAAGTTAGGATAGGGAGACAGAATCTCCTACGATGAAAGACTCTGATGTCAAAATTGTTAGATACAACCCTACTGAGACCATTCTCTGTCCAGAACTAGTAGAGTCACCTTACAATAACATGTCAACGGTAAGAGGAAAAACTTGATCGTCGCCACTGTGTACTCAACTTGTGATTCCCTGTCCCCTTTACCGACGCAAGAACTAAACGATCTGGTAGCAAAGGCGAAGTCAAATGTTCTTGAACTATTAATAGGTTCTGATGCAAACGCCCAGCATGTATTTGTTGGGGAAGTAGCAAATGCAATCCCAGAAAAGATGCCATTTAATTTCACGATTTCAACTGGTCTCATTACCGTAAATGTGGGGTGCACGCCAACGTTCATCTTGCCAAGCAGAAGAAAATTAATTGATCTAATCAACTTGTACTGCAAAAAAGTTAGAGTTGGTTAGAAACTAGTGGGGGCTAGAAGAAATCTCATGGTCAGACAACCGTCAATTCAATTTATCTCTGACCATTGCAGACGAACAAACTGTAACACAAAGACGGAATCCTGGGAATAATGGACTGAACAAAATTCAATATTCTTTTTGATATTAAAGTGCAGGTCCCTGGGTTAATAAGGACTCCTGTAGCGATAGAAGCTTAATTGGAAGCTTCGAAGCACACATTTCTGTTTTGAAGAGACTTTTCCTATTTCCCGAGGCAATCATTGATGAAATCGAGAATTGCAAAAGCTCGGAAAATCAACCACACGACTTCTACATCGTGCTTCTAAAATCAATAAAAATGAAGAATGGTCAAACTTCGGGAAATAAAACGCCTCGTTCTGCCGCTGAAGTCTATCTTTCGGACAAAAACAAGAAATGAAGTTCTTCCTTGGGGCTGGGTCTCTGAAGTTTATATGATCCTGCGTGATTGACGAGCGGTTGAAAGAGAAGCGCATCGAAACCTGCAGTGGTAGTCAAGCTGTCCTGAAGACAATGAGCGGTTTTTTAGTCAGGTCCAAAACCGCTCAGGAAAGTGGAAATCGTTTCAGCGCTATATCTAGATTTAATACCTAGGCATTGTGGCGTAGAGGGAAATTGAAACTCGGGTACCTTAGCGCAATAAGATAAAAGTTCTCCAATATAGGAATTGAAGCGTCAAAAACATTGATTAATATCCCTTCGAATTTAAAGCAAAATTGACTTTAAAAGGCCAGGTCTTAATTCGTTACCTGAGAAGGCTGAGAAAAATTTCGTGGACTGCGCTTCAATAGCAACTCAAGCAAGAAGAGAATATAAATTGAACTGAAACACATCGTGCGGACTCCACTTTCTACCTTAAATTCCTTTGAGGTTTTACCTCTATGCAGCACCTCTATCATAAATCCCTCTGATGATAGTTATTAGCTTCTGTGAAATGCCTCCCAGGGGTACGGACTCCAAATACACTCTGTGTTCACGCTGTCGAAAACTTTCTCGGAATCGATAAAGAGCAGGTGAAGTGAATATCTAAAATGCGATATGGTCAATGCAAACAGATCCGGAGCGGAAACTAGCTTGCTCTGTGTCGATCAAGATTTCGAGGTGGGACCCTCTCATTGCAGTCGCCTCGTAACCTACGAAGTCGAATCGGTGCCAGGCGAATAAACGGCGCACAGGGCATTGAATGTATGGAAAAAGTGATCATAAATCAAAACGATCGAGTTTATCGTTTATTTGCGTTGGTTTCGCTATTTTGATGTAATTTCGACTTTAAATCGACTTTAAAGCCTATGACAACATAGCCAGGGTAAAACTGTACACGGCCATGAGAGAGTTCGGTATCCCCACGAAATTGATAAGAATGACTAGGCTGACCCTGAACAATGTGCGAGGCCAGATAAAAGCAGCAGAATCACTCTCAAGACCATTCGACATCAACAACGGTCTACGACAAGGGGATGCCCTATCATGCGTCCTCTTTAACCTGGCCCTCGAGAAAGTGATCCGTGATGCTGAGGTAAATGCAAGAAGTACGATCCTCTTGAAGTCTACCCAACTACTGGCCTATGCTGACAATATCGACATCATGGGAAGAACCACTCGAGACGTACAAACTGCTTTCATCCAGATCGAGCAGACGGCGCGACATCTGCACATCAATGAAGGCAAGACAAAATATATGGTGGCAACGTCAGCACCGAAAACCAAACAACCAACAACATCAAACCGCACTGGTTAAACGCGATCAATACAGATAGGAGAATATAACTTTGAGAGCGTTGATAATTTCTCCTATCTATGGTCGAAAATCACAACCGATAACAGGTACGATGATAAAATCTGCGCACGGTTTTTGTCAGCCAATAGAGCCTATTTCAGCTTACAAAAACTGTTCCGCTCGAAACGTATCACCATAGGGTCAAAGCTCTTACTGTACAAGACTATGATCTTGCCAGTCCTCATGTATTCTTCGGAAACTTGGGTTCTTAGCAAGAAGAATTGCGAACTCTTGGCCGCGTTCGAGAGAAGAATCCTCCGAAGAATTTTTGGCCCCCTACATGAGGATGGACGATTCCGTAACCTACACAATGACGATATTTATGAGCGATACCATTACCGTCCGGTTGTGGATAAACTCCGGCTCAATAGGTTACGGTGCGCGGGTCACTTAATCCGTATGGATGAGGATGATCCAGCCAGGAAAGTCTAGAAGGGCATCTATGGTAGAAAAAGAAGACGATGCAGACCCTGCCTGAGATGGACGCCGGACAGGTTTTAGGGATATCGAATTGGTGGACCTCGACGCAAAACGGGGATGTCTGGAGTTCCTTATTAAGGCAGG
Organism: Hermetia illucens; assembly: GCF_905115235.1. Lineage (NCBI taxonomy): Eukaryota > Metazoa > Arthropoda > Insecta > Diptera > Stratiomyidae > Hermetia > Hermetia illucens. The sequence continues at coordinate 87,815,252 of NC_051849.1, read as the reverse complement.
TCTAGACCGGATACCGGTTGTTGCGCCGTTGATGATGATGAAGGCAGGCACAGTGGTGTACTCGTATATAAACGAAATCTAGACGTCAAAATGCATCCCGTTCCGAAATTTTCACAAATAAAGTTAATAATAGTATATTTCCATATTTTAGAAATTTAGCCAGAAAAAACCCTTAAAACCATGCTAGAAGTAGAAGCATAAAGAATAGCATAACTTTGGGGGGTTTGGAGGAAATCCAACTAGTATTAACAAAATTATAGAAGGTCAAACTTTTACATTTTATATGAATTTCGTGCATTCGAAAGTATGTATGACGTCATAATAATATATCATTTCGTCAATACCACAACAGCGTAAGCCCATACGAATGGGGTGTCACAGGGAATATCAATTACTCGAGACAGCATATGTACATATTTACGCTAATGAAGTTTTTGGGGTAATGCCCAGTTCATGTATATGTATATATGTGTGCTTTTGTGCACGAAGTAAACCGAAAATATGCGTACGATGAATTTATATGATAGGTTCGCTCGAGATTATTACCCTGATTTGACTCAGGTACTCACTCACAGCTAAGTGGACTGATATGCGATGTCAAATCACGATATTTTAAGTCGTTAGCCACATATGAATGGAAAAATCTACACAGAAAGTTTCGCACATAGAATGAAGCACATAGAACAAAACCTTTACATCCGAAGCGCCAACTTGTTTCAAAATGGAGTACGAAATACATGATTTTCACAGAAATATCTATCCTTATCCTTCTTCCCTTATGTGGTTAACCGAAACGAGATTGCTTCTCAGCACCTAATGTGCCTGTCTGGCACACTACCAACACTGCAATCCAACAAAATGAACAATATGAAGTTCACCCTCGCTGTCTGGCCTCTTTGTAATCTAATTTCGCTTGTTCGCAATTGAAAATTTTTCTCATCATCATCTTTTGCTCACTGCCTGTGATTTGTTCCGACTTTTTCCATTTTTTTAAGCTTGAGGCAAAATAACGTACTTATATTGCCAATCTGAATTTCAACTCTCCCTTGATTCATCTACATTCAATGGCGAACATAGCTTTCCATAAACGGTGCTTTCTGTTATTCTTTTTCCATTCAAAATAACTCCAGCGGATATCATTCTGTTGCAGTAACTCCGCTTTACAAATGATATGACGTCGAAGTCCACCAATTCGATATCCCTAAAAGCTATCAGGCGTCCTAACCTGCGCCATCGCTCCATCTCAGGCAAGGTCTGCCTCGTCTTCTTTTTCTACCATAGATATTGCCCTTATAGGCTTTCCGGGCCGGATCATCCTCATCCATACGGATTAAGTGCCGGATTTTATCCACAACCTGACGGTCATGGTATCACTCATAGATTTGGTCTTTATGTAGGCTACGGAATCGTGCTGGCAGAGGAATTTATGATCGTGAGTAGATATCGAATACCAGCCGACTCAGCGGTGAATGAGTACCTGAGTCCAATTAGACTAATTATCTCGGGCGGACGCAATGCTGATTATATCGCCTCCTACAGGGTACTGTAATCCTGTAGTGTAGCATTACGGTCTCGAATCAATTGCTCTAGCACATTTCAAGGCCCTGATCCATTTGGATTGTTGCTCCAGCGATTATTATTATAAGCTTTCCTTATTAATATTAAACAGTGAGAAACATACTATATTTCAATTTTCGATTTTTATCCACTAGACGATGCAATGTCCGGCGGCCCAATCAGCCAAGTAGATAAGTGAACCCCCGCCTAGGAAATGAAATGCAACCCCCGGCGGCGAAGTGCTCCTCTGGCATGTAAAGAGGCCATGAAAAGTGAAATCTTTGGACGAGGGCCTATTTCCGCTCAAGTGCTTGGCAAGCAGCGGGCGTTACAAGAAGTTGATTTTTTTCAATGAGATATAATAGTTACTACAGTAGTTTGTAATATCTATTTTGTAAATATTGTAAAATTATGAAGAAAATGTCGCATAAGAGACCTCGTCTCTCTCGTATGTCAGTTTTTCTTGCGGGTTGCTTTACTTCGCCATAGAATGTCCACGGGCAAAACGGAGGTAGGTTCCTCAATAGTTGCTGCGGCAATACGGGCGTCACGGTTTTGGCGTAGGAACTCAACAACAAGATTCCGCCAGCTCGAGGCGCAATCCGCTCTAGAGCAAGCGCTTGGTGACCGTGCACCAACTGCTGCGCGTAATAAAGCAAAGTCGGTATCGAGCTGCTACAGTCTTTGTGAGTGTAGAGACTTTTGTGAGTGTGGATATTTTTGGAACACATGCCATCCTGGCATTCGATATTCGATATCTCTGGACACGTTGACCACCTTCACCGATAAACCAGGAGGTCCACGCGCGAGCCGTAGTTGGCGAGGTGCCTCGTGGCACATCAAACCAGGTCTTGTTAAACTTTTGTTTTTCATCAAGGTTTTCTGGATTCCAGCTTTCAAGCCATTTTCGTTCGTAATAAGTCGTTTAATTGATAATAATGAATGTAATGTTTAGTGAAAATCATTTTCTGAACATTTCAATCTCATGCCTGCTCTGCTCCATGTGGTGCCGTCTTCGCCGAAGATGAGCTCCTCAGTTACAGCTAATTGTTGGATTTTAGGTTGCGCTTTCACTTCTTCAGTGTCCTTATTGTCTAAAATTTCATTCGGTTCAGGTACATCTTCATCAAGCACATATTTAAGAGGGTGTCCATCATTAACGTCTTTGGATGGATCACTCCTGCCAACATAATCATGCATTTCTTCAGGATTGCGTTGAAAATCGTTAAGTGAATGAAAATCTACATCCAAACTTCGTCCACTCAAACGTGTATTACAAACAAATCCAATTTCGTCACTTATTGATAATCAAAGCACAAAACACAAAAAAGGTCGACACTTGACGTTACGTTTTATTTGCATTATCTTGAATAACAAACTGGCGTGACCAATAGAGAGGACATAACAAATGGGTGGGCAGAATATTAAAGTTGATACCTATCAAACAACTGAAAGATGCGCACTTGTAAAAGTATTGAACAAGTGTACTAAACCGATCAAAGGCACTAAACAAGAGCAAGGCATGTTGTTTCTCAAATCCCATTAATAAAACAGAGGTGGAAATAAAAAGTCATTCTGGATCTGCTGTCGCTGCCTCCCATAGATTCGCAAGTAGTTCCAAATGCCGTACGTGATGCATTCATTAATATGTACAGAAAAGTTTATAAATCGACCTGGTTCAAAATATTGTTACGAATTTGCTTTTACGTACTTCTACCGCTGTCACCAATTGTTACGATTTCCTTTACATAATCCCGTCGCTGTTACCAGTTGTTACGCTCTTAGCTATTCGTACTCGTCCCTCGTTACATTACTTGCTTTGCGTAGGCTCGTATCACTGGATTGCGTAGCCCTAAATACACAACCCCGTTCTATAACTTTAATGCAAGCGTTTAATACTTAATTATACAACCGTACTGTATAATTACTTAAAGAACAATTCTTTAACTAATATAATTCGAGGCGTATTCATACCCGACGCGATCTGTTCTATCTCTAGAACCAGACTGATTTTGTGGGCGGATTTCCGACCCTTTTATACCCCGCGGAACATTCCAGAAAGGCATGTAAACACTTTGCTAGAAAACTACTTTGCGACAGGATCCTTTTACCGACATTAGAGTCATCTGTAACAATTATCGTAACTAATTATTCGCCCCACTGTTATACAATTTTGGTATCTTAGCTAATTGTCAAACTACGATTCACATTGACGTCACCCATAATTTTCCATATATCCTTCTAATTTTTTACTAAATTGAACGTCTGGGTGGAGTGATGCACCAAACGGAGGGTTAACTCAAAAAACTTCACAAACTACAGATTAGACCAATAATTTCAGCTGTTCTCGAGTAAAAAACCGCCACAGTAAAATGACAGGTTTCGTTTTACACAAAATCGAAAACAATTCTGAAACCGGAAGCTCAGCGCTTCAGGGTATGAAAAGTTTTTTATCCAAAGATATTTCGGTACACGATGGTTCCTTTTATTATATATTTCGTAGTGTATATACGTTGCATATACCGGATATTTAATTCGCTATTGCGCTGCCATTTTATCTCGTGGAGAGTAGTAACAAATTCCTGCTCTCGTCAAAACACTAAAGAGGAAATTTGACCCACTATAACTTTGTTAATAATGCTAGGATTTTAACCAAACTTTTCAGTATAATATTAACTGATAAAAACTATCTTAAGCAATTTAAGCAAGAATCTATGAATGATGAATATAAGGTGGGTTCGTAGAGCAGATATTGTAATAGGGACTATTTCGATGCGTAGACGCGCGGACTACTACGATTTTTTTCAAATTTTTCGGTCGGAGAACGGGTCCTTGAAATAATTGACCCGTTTTCGGTCCCCCGCACTCCTCCTTTTTGTAATCAATGTTAACATTAATATTGGCTTCAGAATGGGATACTTACTGACCACATTCAACGAAACATACACACATACATCTCTTTTGGGTTGGAGGCGATCCCCCCTTTAAGTACAACGTACAGCAATGAAATTGACCACATGTGTTCACAGTTCCCACCTTCCCACCAAACTTCGTTCGAATCGTTATAGTCGTTTCTGAGAAAAGTGCATGACAGACAGACAGACAGTGAAAAGATGAAATAATTTTTAAAATAGAAAAGCCTAGTAAAACAATAAATAATTTAGCTATTTGTAAACAAAACAATTTAATAGGTGTTAATGACCCTAGTTATATACAGTATTTATTATTAAAAAGCGAAATCGATCGATACGATAAGACCAACAATAATAACCACTGGCACAACAATGGAATTGGAAAAGGACCTTGAAGTGTACTAGAGCGTTGACTTCATTCACTTGATTGAGATTTAGTATAAAGCTAATAATCCTACCAGGAAAAACTGCGTATCACGAAGCTACCAATTGAGTCTCGAACTAGATAGAATACACAACGGCGGAACCATACGGACTGTTTTCTCATGAAACGTACGTACGTAACCTGGATGAATGAAGATGATTCAGCCCATAAAATCTGCAGTGGCAATATCTTTCGAAGAAAAACAAGAGTCCGCCTCAGATGGAACAATGGTGTACGCTGGAATGTCAATCAGTTGTTAGGGATATCGACTTGCTTGCCATCGGCAAAAAGTCGGGATGTTTAGAGTTCCTTATCGAGGAAGCCTTGATCAGACATCAAGTGTTCAGCCGAAGAGAGGCTTACACCAAGGACATCATTGGTATTCATACTAGTGGACCAAGCCAATAAGTTGGCCATAACTGAGAAATGAACCCAAAAAGAGCTCCGTACACCATCTGAATAGTAATGACGACACAACCGGTAACTGGCGAAATTTTTAGAAGGAGCAATAATACACCACATACCACTGAACATCGCTAGTGCAGCCTCTAGCTGCGTAAAACGTAGATCCCTCAGCCCGTTAAAGAGGGAACAAAAAATGAATAAAAGGAGGCGAGGAGAAGACAGCGTGAATTTGTCAACAAGAATGTAGCAAGGAGAATTACACAAGGTGGTAACCAATGACTTCAACAACAACAACCTAAGTTGAATAGCGACGGCAGTGGCTCCACTATAGCAAAGTCGAAATCGACTACGACAACAACATCAGCTCCAAACAAGTCAGGACTCCGGAAGCTCAGCGCTTCAGGTATCAAAGGTTTTGTGTATTTCCTTTATAAAGAGATTTTAGTGTGCATTTGTCTCATTAGCATGTAGCACGTAAAATATGCATATATTATGTGAAAATTGCCACTTTCAAGTAATATTTACATTCATAATCTTGAATTTGTAGAGAAGCGACAGTTTTGACCTAGTATAACTTTGTTAGTAATAGTGTGATTTTAACCAAATTTGGCAGAATCATGCTCTATGCTATAGCCTACATTACTGCAAAATTTCGTGATTCTACAATTGACTTAAGGGGGTTTTCCTGTCAATTACTAAAAAATCTAGTAATGTATTCTTATTAACTTTATTTTAACAGGTATCGGTATGAAGGGTATTTCGGAGCCTAGGCACCATATAGTGGCAGCCCCCTGATTTTTTTCAGATTTTTTGGTTGGGTAGTTTCTGAGAATGGGTTCGCTAAAAAATGACCACTTTCAACCCCCTGCACTCCCCACCTTTTCAACAAATGTCAAAACTATGGGGACCCCACCTTAAATTCGACCTAAACGGATGTAACTCACTATATGCGTGAGCGTTCACAGTTCCCACCTTTCTACCAAATTTGGTGCCAATCGCTATAATCGTCTCCGCGAAAATGCGTGTGACTGACAGACAGACAGACTGACAGCAAACCGATTTTAATAAGGTTTTGTGTTTACACAAAACCTTAAAAAAGAGAAGAAACAAACCAGGGTGTCCTGCGAGAAGTCTGCAGCGACGCCAAACCAGAAAACGCTGACGTCAATGATCAATCCATCCGGCGGACAGAGGACAAAAATTCGACTTTGTCAGTGTCCTTGATAAATCAACATTATTACAGGAAAATATAGTTTGGGTAGATCATTCACAGAATAACGCGAAGGACAATTCCAGCCCGCTATTTTAAGTGCTAAGTCTACGGATATATAGCAGGGGCCTGCAAAGGGCAGAAAGAAAGCACTTTGTGTTACAAATGTGACGAACCCGGGCACAAATCGAAGACTTGAAAACCGACAAAATGTTGTGTCCTTTGCCAGGACCACGGTCTGCAGAAAGAAAATGTGGTCTTCAAAGAAGAATTATAGAAAGCGAAAAGCCAAAGGCTACTACTCAAAATGCCTGATGAATCATATCTGCTCGAATACGCGAAAGATGTTGCGGCACTGGTCACCGTAGGTGCGGTTAAGCAAGCTCAGCACATATTTGGAATGTAATGCGGCGAGGTAACAGAAGGAGGAGCGAAGTTGCTGTCCTGATGAAGGAGAAGTTCCCACAGTCCTTCCTCCTCAGGTTGGTGAAACCATGGTCTTGTCGAGACCGGCGGTAAACTACGTCGACATTATGATATAGTAGACACGAAGATGAGCTTCTTTGAGTACGATAAATTTGACTATTAACTAACTCAGCTCCTCAGCGGACAGAGGTGTTCTCAGTCTTACTTGCACACAATTGGAAAATCACAGTCGACCACCTGCATTTATTGCAAGGGTGTGGTGGATGATGTGTGAACTGTGTCATAACCTTAAGGAAATTATTTTCTTGTGAAGTCCTTTAAAACGTAAACCATTTCTACTCATGTTTTTTGGAAATATAATACAAGGTTTTCCATTGATGCTTAAACAAATTACGGTTAAATCAAGCATACTAACATTGGCTGATTAGGCGGCATACTAAGTATGCAATGTTGTAGTCCTCCAGGCGAAGGATATACTAAAACGGGATCGGAGCAACGATGATATCGTTCTGCAAAATAAAAAAGAACTAGGTTAGGGTAAACCCAATAGAAAATATCAAATGCAAACTTACTATATTTCCTTTTTCGCTTCCGATATTCATCATCACTTCCGCTATGGCCAGTTTCCCAGTCGGGCATCTTGAAGCGCTGCTTGTCTTTTTCCTTCGATGATGATTTGGTGGTGCAACACCCAGTTGGGACGACACTCGATCCTGTCGATGTCGAGGTCATCCGCTGCAATTTCGCCGTGTCCGAGGGAACTGTAACGGTCGGAACGATAATAGCATCCATAGGCGCTGAAGTGTCATCTAAGGCAGAAATATGAGCATTATGAGATCCGTCAAGGGGTGCTGCCGCAGCGGAGATTGTCGCAGGATATTTGCCGATTTGGCTATTACTAACGGTCGTTGTAATCACAGGAAAGTAATTTGACGTTGTTGTAGACGTTAATGTCGTTAATTGATTGAAGCTGGATATTAGTCCGCGCATTATATTTAAATTATTCGATTGATAACTACCAATACTATTGCTATCTAAATGGTTAATTGCTTTTCTACTAGACTTATCCGTAACTACTAGGATGCTAGTGCTTTTGCTCTTCCGCTCGTCCCACTCGCCAGTCCCTCTTGCTCTTCCCGTTCGGCCCTCTCGACTGCAAACTATTGAATCTTGTTCATTTACAAAAGTACTTATAGTTAAATTGGCACTATCTTCAGATGTGTTCTGGCGGGAAAAACACGTATTCACGTTACGTTGCGAAGAAGACTGATGGTTTGCTCCTCCATCGCCGCCGCCATTATGCGCTTCATCTGAATAAGACACTTGACTTTGTAGTTTTCCTTGAGACGTTGGGGCACGGCAAATGGAATGCGTGGGTATTGAAGGCGGCTTTTGCCGCGGTAAAACCGGGCTGCATTGGGCACTTATTGATTTCGCTTCTAATATTCGAAGACGTAATAGGTCTTTTTCGGATGAACGGGTAGTAGGGAAAACGGCGCTAGTGGTCGCTCTGGAACTGGCGCACGATAAACTATCGATGCTGCCCTTAGGTGAAGCAAAACTATCATCAACTATAATGGATATATCTTTCTCCGTCGCTCGAACACTGCTCGCCATGGACGTGGCATCATGCCTGCTGTGGTCGCTAAGCAGAGCAAGGGAGCCCTTCTCGTTGTCTTTTAGTTCGTCTTTTTCGCTGTCATCATAGGAATGCCCATCGCGATGAGTTAGCACTTCAACCACGAGGTCTCTCGCTCCTCCCCTTTCCGACAAACTACCGTTCTCGTTACTACCATTACTGTCTTCCGCTTGATTATCAATAGGAAATGGAATTCTTAAACTTATGGAGGACTCATCAGCTTCGCTTTCGAAATCCTCTTTACCCGAACGAATTGATTGTGCTTTAGAACAGCTAACTCCTGTACTTCCAGCATTGGACCCTTGTGCACTAATTGACTTCTCATCGGAGCGTGCGAAACTGCTCTCACCCTTCTCCACATCTACGTCGTCATTAGCTTGTGCCCTTTTGCTGCTGCAGCCACCCCTGAACAGTCGCCTGCCAAATATCATCCGCCCCAAGGACTTCCGCTTCTCCTTCTTCGCTCGCTTCCTTTCCTCGCATTCCCGTTTAATAGCGAGAATCTTATTCTCGACGAGTGTCGTAAAAACGACATCATATTTGATGGCTTTCGTAAGATGATCGTCCAGGGTGTCGTTGGTACACACCGCTTTGTCTACCTTCATCCTGACGACGCATTTGAGCCTCCTATGTACAAAAACCTTCAGGCACCGTCACTGAATGTAATTTTATTTATTTTATCCAAATACTATAAGACCGGCATCTTGCTGCAAATGAATTCCACGGTGATTATTGCTGCCTTTCTCCATACGAGCCATCCGAACACGTCCTTTGTTTCTGAACCTCCTCAAGAAATCGCATTTATTTCTGCTCCTAAAAATCTCCTTATTTCCTGGTAAGCCTTGAATGTTTTCGTGGCGTCGCTGCAGAAGAGTTTGCAGCAACAACTTCTTTGTGCTGACAGCGGTATGTGCTATTGTGTCGTGATTTTTAGTGCTGGAAGCAGCTTCAAATTGTTGCACACAGTCGGCCAAAGAGTCCTGAAAAATGAAAGCAAAGTGATAAATTAAAATGAATGTCGTATTTTCTACGGTGAAGCTGAAGGAATGTTTAAACTGTTGACGGCGTCAAGCCTCTGAGTGATATAAATTTATTTCAAAGTGTTTTATTATTTTTGCGAGAATGCCTTGTTTATAGCGAGCTCCTCACAGAAGCTAATGCTGCTTCCTCTGCCTAGGGAATTGGCGGACTATGGCAGTGCATGGCACTTGTTAATGTAAAGAAATGTGAATAGCGTTGTTGGAGTGACTATTGTTCGGGACATAGTGGACAGGACTTACATTGAATCAATATCTCGTTTCAATCTGCAGTAGTTGATAACTTGCCAACCGGATCCAATTGCTAAGAGTTACCTAATTTTCAAACTAATGATGCTTTACTTATTTCCAACTTTCATTTCGCTTATTTTGTCTTCAATTTTTCGTACAAGTAGCGATCATTTATCGACTCTTGAAGCTCGAACCCTTCAGTATACCCTTCGCCATTGTTCGAGATATACAGGGTACGGCAGCATAACTTCCTTTTTTAAAATGCGCGCCACTCAGTCAGTTGATGTCATAGCGGAGCGCTAGTGGTCTCGTTCAAGAGGGGATACTGTAAAGTTTTGTCCCGACACGGTTCAGTCGCCATCATGCGTTAGAATAGTGAGGAGCGTGCCTTTGCCGTTGAGGTTTACTTTTCAAGCGGATGTTCGGTTATTGCAACACAGGGTGCATTTCGGTATCGCTTTAATTTATCCCCGTTGGCTCCCGTCCCAGACCGCAAATCAATTGTTACAAACTGCAAGTGCGACAAAAGGAAGAACTGGAGTCCCTCGGCCCGTTAGATCACCTGAGAACATTGAAGCAGTGAGAGCGTCAATGTTGCGATCGCCACGGCGTTCTGCGCGCAAACACGCATCTGCCCTTGGACTCTCCGATCGTTCTGTGAGAAGAATTCTTCGTGATGATCTTCATTTTCATCCCTATAAGATGGCGATAGTGCAGGAACTTTCAGAACGTGACTTCAATTCTCGCATAAACGCGTGCGAGCTTCTTCTTGATGTCGTTCCCGAGGGTGCTATTGTTTTTTTTAGCGATGAAGCCCATTTTCATTTGTGTGGGTCGGTTAACAAAAAAAACATGCGCTACTGGGCTAACACCAACCCTCGAGAATTGCATCAAAAGCCTTTGCATTCACCCAAAGTCACAGTGTGGTGTACAATTTCCTCAGCTGGAATTATTGGTCCCTGGTTTTTTAAGGAGAATGAGGTTACAGTGACAGTGAATTCGGACTGGTATGTAAACATGCTATAGAATTTTTTTCCCACGGCTAGAAAATTTGGATTTGGGAGACACTTGGTTCCAACAAGACGGTGCAGCAGCACACACTTCAAGAGCATCGATGGCTGTTTTGAGGGAACACTTTCCAGAGCGCTTTATCTCAACTAGAGGCGATTTGGAATGGCCAGCACGCTCTCCCCTCTGTCCCCATGTGATTTTTTTCTATGGGGTTTTTTGAAATCCCGTGTTTATGTGAACCGTCCAAGAACCCTACTCTCAGTGTGTGTTCTTCATCTCCGTACGACGTAACCAAGGCAACACAACGCTCTAATAGCCGAGATTCCGTGCAAAACTGTTGATCTCAGTCCCCGAATTCTTATGAGCGTATCATGTTCGGCTGGAATACCAATCGCCGAAATGGATAACCACTCAATCTCGCTGCCCTCCCATCATTCATTAGACAATATTAAGTTTGATGATAATGAAACTGAATCACAGTCCAATTGAATATCAAATAGAAAACCAGTAATACGAAGAGGAGCCTGTGCGGGTGGCCTATGCTCTAGAAAGACTCCTAATCGCATACATATGACCAACCCCCAAACTGTATCTTCCGTTCTGTACGTATGTGTACCTTTTGGACAGTTCGAATGAATACAACAATCTTTGTATAGTGTTTTTATTAGTTCACCCTATACCGGTGTCGCATACAGCAATACGGAAGTAACCACCTAGACAGAAAAAGCTTTCTCCCTAATCAATATGTTGCCAACAGGCTCTCAAGTGATAGATTTTCGTCCACTTCAAATTTCAGGCTTTCCAGTAGATAGGACGCATTTATCTTATGACGTGCTCCCATTATATGAGTACAACTGACCAAATTGACGCAGCTCTGGAAAGAATGGGCACTCCTCAACAATGGTATCGAGGGCCCCAGATTTTCGGCTATCTTCAACTTTCGTGAGAATTTGAGCGCCATAGACTGTATATCCTATTCTTAAGCGGAGTGATGTGCAGGAACCCTGTAAAGTACCCCACTCCTACTACCGGCACTGTGCTTTGGTAGTAGACGCGACTTGGTTCTCTCTTGACCTAGGAGCTGGTTTCCAACAGGATCCTGACTGCAAGGGGGCAACCCAATTGTACACGAACGAAGATTTCCAGCAAAGAGGAACTCCACGCGGTGATGGTGGGCTCATCAATGTTTTTCGGTGAGTTGTTCAAGATGTCTGCAGTCCAATCAGCAAAATAGCTTTTCACAACTGATAGCTGGGTCTCGTAAACGAACCATGTTGAGCTTAGGGGGTCGAAACTCCTCACCCGACTATCTCAGCGGGCACCGAATTCCCGTCTTATTAGATATGGCCTCAAGAGAAAGGCGGTGGAATTTACTGCTGGTTATACCGTATGATACATTACTTATTATATTTCCACCACCACGGATGATAAAGTTGTCCTAAACTTCACCGGGCGTATCCGACATCGTCGGACGAAAGGAAACTTATTTCCCTCCAGCCAAAGAGCTTTTAACCAAACAATCCGCGTCCTTGATGTACGTTAATTTACGGAACCTAGACATGTCTTCCTGGTTTTGTTCCCAATAAGCGATTGTCGAGACGCATCACTTCCTGGTAATGGCGAGTTTGTATTAAACTTTCGAATTGACCTAATTTGATTACCTGCGATTGTTTTTGCTCAACAAATCAAAAATATATTATGAATAATAATCATCATCATCATCAACGACGCAACAACCAATATCCAGTCTTGGCCTGCCTTAATAAGGAACTCCAGACATCCCGGTTTTGCGCCGAGGTCCACCAATTCGATATCCCTAAAAGCTGTCTGGCGTCCTGACTTACGTCATCGCTCCATCTTAAGCAGGGTCTACTTCGTCTTCTTTTTCTACCATAGATATTTCCCTTATAGACTGGGGGGGGATCATCCTCATCCATATGGATTAAGTGACCCGCCCACCGTAACCTATTGAGCCGGATTTTATCCACAACCGGACGGTAATGGTATCGCTCATATGTAGATATCGTCATTGTGTAGTTACGGAATCGTCCATCCTCATGTAGGGGGCCAAAAATTCTTCGGAGGATTCTTCTCTCGAACGCGGCCAAGAGTTCGCAATTCTTCTTGCTAAGAACCCAAGTTTCCGAAGAATACTTGAGGACTGGCAAGATCATAGTCTTGTACAGTAAGAGCTTTGACCCTATGGTGAGACGTTTCAAGCGGAACAGTTTTTGTAAGCTGAAATAGGCTCTGTTGGCTGGTCGTTGTGTGATTTTCGACCCTAGATAGAAAAAATTGTCAACAGTCTCAAATTTGTATTCTCCTATTCTTATTCTTCCTGTTTGACCAGTGCGGTTTGATGTTGTTGGTTGGTTCGTCTTCGGTGCTGACGTTGCCACCATATATTTTGCCTTGCCTTCATTGATGCGCAGCCCATGACCTCGCGCCAATCGCCGCCTGCTCGATCTGGATGAAGGCAGTTTGGACATCTCGGGTGGTTCTTCCCATGATGTCGATATCGTCAGCATAGGCCACCAGTTAGGTGAGACTTAAAGAGGATCGTACTTCTCGCATTTACCTCAGCATCACGGATCACTTTTTCGTGGGCCAGGTTAAAGGGGACGCGTGTTAGGGCATCCCCTTGTCGTAGACTGTTCTTGACATGGACTGGTCTTGAGAGTGATCCTGCTGCTTTTATCTGGCCTCGCACATTGGTCAGGGTGAGCCTAGTAAGTTTTATCAATTTCGTCGGGATACCGAATTCTCTCATGGCCATGTACAGTTTTACCATGGCTATGCCACCATAGGCGACTTTAAAGTCGATGAAAAGAAGGTGCAACTGATGTCCATGTTCCAACAGTTTTTCCATCGCTTGCCGCAGAAAGAAAATCTGATCTGTTGCTGAATTGCCTGGAGTGAAGCCTCTTTAGTATGGCCTAATGATGTTCTGGGCATATGGGGCTATCCGGCTTAGCAAGATGGCGGAGAATATCTTATAGGTGGTACTCAGCAACGTGATACCTCTAGAATTGCTGCACTGTGCAGCTAGACAGATAATGCTTCTTTGAAAGTCGTCAGGCATTGATTCGTTGTTTATAAACCACTTGGTGTAATTGGTCGCCCCCTTTTTTAATTAATTGGGCTGTAATTCCATCGACTTCTGGCGACATATGATTTTTAAGCCGATGAATTGCACTGTTTTTTCTATACTTGGTGGTGGCAGTATTTGTTCGTCGTCTTCAGTTGGCGGGACCTCCAACTCGCCGATGTTCTGGTTGTTCAGTAGTTCATCAAAGTACTCAACCCATCGCTCAAATATGCCCATTCTGTCGGAAATCAGATTTCCCTCTTTGTCTCGGCAGGATGAACATTGCCTGGTGCGGTTGCTCCCTGTACCTTTCTAGTTCACAGACCTGTTGGTTCACCGCAGGCTTCCTTTTTCCGTCTCGGTATGCAGCATTTTTCCGTTCCGTTGCTAGCTTATACTCATCGTCGAACCAGCCGTTTAGATTTTTTTTGCGGCTGGGGCCAAGTATGTTTGTGGCCATGTTTGTGATAACGTTCTTCAGGTGATTGTGAAGATCTTTTGTTGATGCCTCATCTCCAGAATCTCTGTTGACTGCGGTTATTGCGGCATCCATTTCGCCCTTATAATTGTTGCGGAAGGCTGTGTTGTGAATGCTTCAGTATTCACTATCACCTGTTTGTCAAAAGGGATTGTATGTGGTGTCACAATTCGAGCTCGGAGCATTATGCCAACGAGATAGTGATCCGAGTCTATATTGGCCCCCCTATATTTTCTGACATTCATCAAGGCTGAGAGGCCCACGTTTGTTTGTGGACCGCTTTCCGCGAGAATCCTTATCGGCCTTATATTGGGACAGAGTATCGACTAGCTGCTCAGCATCATTAGGTCTGTACAGGGAGCGCGCACGTTTCATGAGAAAATGCACAAATCGTCAATCCGTTGCCGTTGCCGGGTTCGTCGTTGTAAAATCCATCCTGTCCGAGGCTCCTTCCGTGGCTTCGTAACATCGGTTTTCCGGGTAGGGTTATCAGCCCTCCCCACCGCCCAACCTGGAGGACCGGTTGGTACATTTGGTCCTGTTTTTAGGCGCGTTTTAACCTGAGAATACGGCTGGTTAGTGAAATCATCAAAGAACATATAATTAAGCATAGCTGGCGATAGCGTTCACATGAAAGCAACGAAGTTCAAAAATTGGCTGAGAGTAAAAGACAAAATTACTAAGGACATAAGCTTTAAAGGATCAGCCATTTCCCCAGTAAAGCTAACCTAGGATGTAAGGTTGACAATAAGGTGATTTCCTTATAAATGCGAAAGTGAAATTTGAAAAAAAAGCTGCTGGAAGGAGAAATCTCGGTCGTAACTTGGCGAGAGGTAATTTTAGTTGGCAAAAATCCCATACTCTTAGCACGTGTGAATCTTGGAGTAAGCCTTTTAAAGATTTCCACAAAAAGTATTTAGTGGTGTGTATAGAAAAATTTGACATTTAAAATAGTCAGAAAATAAGCAGTTGACAATTCCTAACGGATAGTCAAGGTTCAATAATTCCAAGCCAATTTATTTCAAAATTAGCCACAATCGTCTCAAAGGAGTTTGTTATAAAAAAAAAACCTTATTAAAATTGATTCAATATCTGACTGTCTGTCGGTTACATCCGATTTACTCGAAAACACGAAATTTGGTGAAACATATGGTCTGGCCTCCACTGTCAATTTGGCAATGTCTTCAGAGTTTTGGTGCAGCTTTGTCCTTTTGATCGACTTCTACCACCCCTGCACCAAGCCGATGGTCTTCAACCATTCTGTAATCTCATAATTGATTAAAAACTTCTGGAAATGCTTTCGCTGTTTGAAAACCTAAACTTTGAATTATCTTGACTTTTGTGGAGATCCAACGGAAGACCAATTTCCTAGATAGTAAAGTTAAGAAGAACTGATTGAAGCGTAAATAAATAGAATTTCACATTGACAGCATTACCCTGGCACGTGCGATCATGAAGCGATCCTCTGCAAGATAGTACAAAAAAGCAAGAATGCAATTTCAAATAAAAATATCGAAGCTTTGGGTAATTGGTCTCTGACTTACTCGTAAATGCGACTACGTTGATTGCGTTATACTTCGTTATACGCCTCATTGATACTTTGCCGTGAATAGCCTTCAACAAGCCACTGTGCCATTTGCTCGACATACTAAATGCAACCGCTGTGTAATCAAATCCGCTCCATCCAAGACAAGACTTCGGTGTCAATTGCTGCCAGTCGACTCAGCTGTGAATGAGTATCTGAGTCAAATCAGGGTAATAATCTCGGGCGAGCGCAATGCTGACCACATTGCCTCCTACACTATACTGTAGTGTACCGTTTCGGTCTTGAATGAACCAACGATTATTATTTCCGAGTTATCACAATCTCGGCAGATGCCGGATTTTACCTAATACTAGCACTAAGTGCCAAGCATTTAGGCTCGGACGATCCTACCTACTTAAAAACTAAAGTGGCACTGGTGGTAGGTCAGTGGGAGAATCCGTTGAGTACTCCCCGCAACATCGAGCACGTATGCAGAATGGTGCACTTCTGCATGGTTTAAACCAGACTGTGCGAAAGTCCCAGGACATCAAGGGAAGCCGTGAGGGATTTAGGTACAATACCTGTAGCTGACAATATTATTGGAACTACAACCACCCGCTCGAGGCGCCAAATTTCTTTGATTTCCCGAGCCAATGGCTCATAGTTCACCTTCTTCTCCGCGTATTTCCGTTCAATGTTGCTACTATGGGGGATAGCAACATCAATAATATACGCGGAGCGACCCGTCTTGTCAACTAACAGTACGTCAGGCTTGTTGTGTAGAGTGTGGCGATCAGTCAGAACTTGCCGGTCCCAATACATGCTGTAAGCAGAACTATCAAGTACTGCTTGCGGCTCATATCGGTAAACCCGGCATGTTCCCGTGATCAGCCCATGCTTGTATGCAAGGTTTTGATGGATACCCTTACCTACAGCATTATGCCTGGTGATGTATTGCACCGGTGCCATAACAATACAGCCAGAAATGAGATAGTCCAACGTCTCTCACGCTGAACCACACATTCTGCACTGGTCGCTCTGCACCCGTTCCTTCATGATGAGCTTTTTACACGCTCGGGTGGCGACCACGCCGTCCTGAATGGCACACATGAACCCCTCCGTCTCAGCAAAGAGCTCCCCAGCACAGAGCCATCTGTTCGACAAATGCAAATCGACAAATGGCTGACAAAGACAATTCACGTGTTTACCGTGCATTGCCTTTGACTTCCATTCATCGATCCGCTCTTGGTCCAACTTCACCCCACTCAGACGATTGAAAGATCGATCCTTCAAGTTAAGTGGAGTCAGCCCACAGTCTGCCTTACAGACAGCCGTATGCAAGGGACTCGCCTGCGCTCTGCTGTAAAAATAAGCGCGCAGCGAGTCGACTTGGCGATGATGTTGTGCCGCCACGTCAACCATGCCCTTACCCCCGATGTCACGAGGCAGGTTCATCCGCTCTAAGGCCGACTTTGGGTGGTGCATTCGGAATTTGGACATAGTTGTCCGTATCCGCCGCTGGACGTTTTCCCGATCGGTCTTCGTCCACGGCAATATTCTGAATGCATAAGCCAGTGAAGGGATACCGAATACATTCAAAGCGCTTATTTTATTCTTCCCCGAAAGATGCGATTTCAGCACCAGCTTTACACGTCGCAGGAATTCGGACAGCAGAGCATTATTATTATTATTTGTCCCATTAGTATGAAGCACGTAATATATGCATATAATATGTGAAAATATCCACTTTCAAGTGATACTGACATTCATAGTCTTGAATTTGCACAGAAACGACAGCTTTGACATAGCATAACTTCTTTAATAATAATGCGATTTTCACCAAATTTGGCAGGATGATGCTCTATGCTGTAGCCTAAATTGTTTCATGATTCTAGGGTAAACTTAAGGTTGGGGGGTTTCCTGTCAATTACTTAAAAATTATACTAATGTACTATTACTAACATTATTTGAACAGGTATCGGTATGGAGGGTATTTCAGAACCTAGGCACCATATAGTGGTAGCCCCTGATTTTTCTCAGATTTTTCGGTTGGATAGTTTCTGAGAATGGGTTCGTTAAAGAAATGATCACTTTCAATCCCCCGCACTCCCCAGCTTTCCAACAAATGTCAAAAGTAAACCGGCTTCGAAAAGTATTAACTGAGACCTTTAATTTGATACCCCACATGACTATATTTGATGAAAAGAATGTTCACCCCCCTTTTTCATGTATGGGAACCCCCCTTCAATTCGACGTAAAAAGATGTAACATGCGTGAACGTTCACAGTTCCCACCTTTGTATCAAATTTGATGTCAATCGCTATAACCGTCTCCGAAAAAAATGGGTGTGGCGGACAGACAGGCAGACAGTAAACCGATTATAAACACAAAACCTTAAAAAGGTACCCAAAATACAAGCTTTGATAGCGATCAGTAGGTTGAGGAACGCTACTAGACAACGCCAAAGGAACATCGTTTCTAGATACAAAAAGCTGGAGTATTTGTACATATAGACAAGTCACAACATACAGCCCATTTCATTGTGCCCCAGTGGCAGAAGTTGCGCTTTATTCTGATCAGGCACAGGCCCCAAAGATATTTAAGGTATTAAATAGGACTCTTATCCACTGGTATAAGTGTGCAACACGTAGAAACTTGGCATAGACCAATGCGTTCTCCTTAAGGTAGGAAGCGGTTGATTAACTTCTTCCCTTGGCTTGCCGTAAATCCTTCCATTAGTTGTGGATGTGCAAGCTATATAGACGACAAAAAAAAAAGATAAAACTAGAAAGATACAAATTCCCTGTCACTTCCTTCTTCCCTCATGAAGATAGAGTGATGAATGAAAATATTATTTCACTTATTATGATAATCTTCAGAAAAAAGGTTGCCGCAAGGTTTATAAAATATGAGTGATCTATAAATCTCAATAAAACGATAATAATTGTTATAATAAGTATTTCCATTATTAATCCCCATAAATTCCCTTTGCGAGCATTTCATCAATAAATCTTTATCCTAAATAACAAAAAAAATCCTTTGACTTCAAGTGGAAATCACGACCATATTTCTCCCGGGATTAAATCATTTCCAGATAATATAAACGGAATTGTGGGGTAGATACGGATAGCATTATATGGCATGAAATGCGTAAATGTGTCGTGACAACATTAAATTTTTTATACAGCAATTTCCCTTGTTTAAGCTTGAATATTTTTAACGACGCCAACAATAACGTTTAAGCTCAATCCGTACAAACTATCGAACAATTACCAGAATTGCGTTCTCACGTGCGGAAAGCCACCAAAACGGGTAGGGAAACATGAAAGAAGTTAACTCCGCATTCATAAAGGGATAAGTGGTTTACTGTATGTTACATTAGTGGTGAATTCGAGGAAGAGATACGAGTGGGGTGTTTTCAGAATGTATGAAATCAAAAAAATGGTATTTATTATTGTGCGAAACCAATTTACGCAGCAGCAGTAGAATTTATTTTTGCAGAAGTTTATTTAACATAGTCCAGTCGTACTATACATTGTGAGTTCATAGTACGAATGTATATCTACGAGTATATGTATGTCTACATCCCTCAGAATTCGATGTACAGTTAATAATAACAATCCAAATTGGGACTAAGTAATGAAGTGTGTTTAAGCGCTTCATTCCAAGATTGAGCAGCTACCTAACAGCTGGATGCAAAAAAACCAACATGATTTGGCGATAAAATATGGGATCCATTGATTTAAACTCGCCAAGTGATAAGAAATGACAGAGTTTCAATCCACCTGGGTTTATGAGCCATCAATTTTGGAGGCTCTACCAAATTCCTTCCACGGTGAAATTAGTGGAGGGCGCACTTGGGGTGGAGGCAGGAAGGAGGGGACATCGTTCGCATGCTGGATGGACAGAACCCGGGTATTGATTTCGAACACTGGAAAGTAAAGTGAATGCCAGAGAAGAACAAATCCCCAAATGTGTAGGGTTTTAACTTGGTGTTCGAGCTGCACCAAAGGAGTCTGAAGGTGCTGAATAACAGTCACCATATGGTGCTCCATTTTGTCTTATAAAGATTTAAATTCAGTTATGTCAGGAAACTGAAAAGCATCATCTTTACTTTGAGAGTAATATACCAGTATGTTTGGTGCGCTTCTCCACAATGGAACTGAGCTCGGATGATAGTGCATACAATGGTGGAACCCCTGTGTGGGGGCTTGCACTTGCAAAGAGACTAAAGGGGAAATCCTGCCTGCTAATAACTTCTCATACACGTTTAACGGAAGAAGAAGAAAGGGCAGTTAGAAACGAAAATAGTGCAAGTCGGGAAACCGCAAGCTGGACGCTTCAGATATGAAAGGTTTTGTGTATTTCTTTTATAAAGACATTTGAGTGTGCATTTGTTCCAATAGTACGTAGTACCATATATATGCATATATTATGTGAAAATTCATTCACTTTTGGATAATATTGACATTTAAAGTCTTGAATGCGCAAAGAAGCGACAAGTTTGACCTATTGTAACTTTGTTAGTAATAATAGTTATATTAGACTATGCTTAACATATGTCCGAAAACATAAAGGTTGGTCAAATTAACTTGCAGTATGCAAAAACCTTGTCCTATCTGCTGGCAACGAGGTTGACAAAGTTAGAGGACTACCCTTATATTTTTTGGTATAAGAGCCATGGACCTAGTTATAATCAGCTTATTAATGGCAAGAGAAAAAAATGCTACCTCTGTTTACCTACCCAATGATTCTCCATGTACCCCACCGGCACAAGAACTGAGGGATTTAATAGCATATGCAGAATCAAGTAGTCTCGAACTCTTAATAGGTTGTAATGCAAACGCTTAACGTTGGGGAAGTAGCAAATGCAATCTTAGATGAGAGAAGCTATTTTATATCATGTCTTTGTGTGTGCGTGAGACCAGAAAGAAGTGAAGTAATTGCCCTAAGAATGCATGTGACACACAGACTGTACTTTAAAAATGTTAGAGCTGATTACAGACTGGCGGGTATTAGGCAAAGTATCATCAAAGAATCATCATTTGTGAAATAACCGTTCAGGTTGCTGGAAGGTGATATATCTTCACGACACATTTTTCCATTTGGACGATACGGATCGTAGCTCCCAGTTGACATTGGTGAATTATATCCATTTGACATGGTTGTATTGTAGTTAAAGACACAAAAACAGCACTTTTCTTGTCACGCACATCGAGGAGACAAGTCTTTGCTCGGACAATGTGCAACCAACGACACGGCGGCGGAAATTGTAGAAATCTGCAAACGTCCCCCATTATCACCACCAATACCGTGTTTCCAGATCACAGGTCCGAGGAAGGTGTTGTCAGGGCACCTTGGCATTGAGCTCACTCATCATGATTATGTCACTTTTAGGAAGCCTCTCCTGAACTACGTGTAATTGCTCGTAGAAAGCATCCTCTTCTACTGAACCGGAAATATTTGTTGGTGTATTGCAATGTGCAATTGTGATGCTCCTTAATGTGGACCGGAATCTTACAGTGAATCTCCTGCAAGAAACTAATTCCCAGTTCAGGAAAACGCCCCTTGCGTCACCCTCCAGAAGCAACCCATACGCCGGATTCGCGTCTGCCACCACTCAGCTTTCCCGAGTACAGAAGCACGTTACCGCAAGAGAGAGAGAGAGAAGTACTCTCTGGAGTCCCACCATCTTACTTTGCTTAGGCCCACAATGTCCAGGTTATATTGTATTATTGGAATTCTCGCACGAGTAGAAGAAAGTAAGCATTCTGGGGACCCTCGCTAGTGTTATCGAGGGGCGTGCGCACATTCCTGAAACTAATTATAATCCATTTTCGATAGGCAAAGGTCTTCGACATGAGGTCAGCCACTGTTCGAGGCGTTTTTGAAGTTTCGGTAGCAGTAAAATTTCTAAATTTGCAGGTTGTTAGCCCCGAAATTTAATGATGATACTTTAGTTGAATGGTTCTGTGCTATGCTGCTGCAGAGATTGCTGTGTGCAAGCTAAAACATGTGAAGATGTTAAACTCGATACCTAAGTTCCGCGATCGATCGGCAGGATCCACGATTGAACACATCCTCAATTGATGCCTCTCCTACCTTAGATATTTATGAGATGCGGTCTTTGCAGTTTCCGCAATGCCTTGGCCTTAAACATAAAAGATGACTCCTGAAGTGCGGGTTTCGCGGTACTCCGGAAGGAAGGGGTTGAAAAAAATGCTCGAATTCACCGAACTATTTCTCTGATTAAATTGAATCCAATAATTCAACATTCAAAACAAATTAAAAATCAAAAATAGATAAATCAACAAAAATAATGAAATATAAATGGCCAAATTTATTTAAAAAATCTTTAAAGAGAATAAACGAAAAATTTCAGAACCAGGAAAATAATAACTGAAAAAGAAAGGAACTATTTGGTATGAAGTCGTTGCCATAAAGAAATACTCAGTTTTATATAATAAAGCATTTCTTCGTGTAACACTAAATGAAATTTTCAAAATTAGCAGATTTTCTCTTTATTTATCGTTTCGAAAAATTCATTGCATTGGTCGGTATTCCAGATCAAATTTAAAGAACAAACCTCGAACATAAGGTAAAAATAAAAGTCAAGATAACACCACGAATCAGAATAAAGAAGCACTCTCCACATTCCAACCGCGCTCCAACCAAAAAGCCCACCCTCAACCAACCATTAAACGATACGGCCCTTCATGCATCAGATATCAGCTCCTCAATTCCTCGCTAATTTTGGCCCAGACAATGGAAACCAAATCTATCATCAGCAAAAATAATAACAAAACTGTTTCGGGGCCATGCTTAGGCATGTTTTGTGTTCGATTGCTGCATTCGCCTTTTCTTTCGCATGCAGAAAATTTCGCCTCAGCCAGAAACACGCGTTAAAAATATATTCGATAATACACCACACAGCCATGTCTATGATGAAAACAATACCAAAAAACAGGTAATACTCATTTTTGAAATATTATCCGGTCTAGGCAAGCCAACAAGGAACTCCAGACATCCCGGTTTGGGCCGAAGCCCACCAATTCGATATCCCTAAAAGCTATCTGGCGTTCTGACCTGTTCCATCGCTCCGTCTTGCATAGGGTCTACCTGGCCTTCTTTTTCTACCATAGATATTGTGCCCATAGACTTTCCGGGCTGGATCATCCTCATCCATACGGGCTAGGTAACCCGCCCACCGTAAGCTGTCGAAACGGATTTTATCCACTACCAGATGGTCAAGGTATCGCTCTTAGATTTCGTCGTTATGTAGGCCACGGAATCGTCCATCCTCATATAGGGAACCAAAAATTCTGCGAAGGATTCTTCCTTCGAGCGCGACCAAAAATTCGCAATTTTTCTCGCTAAGAACCCAAGTTTCCGAGGAATACATAAGGACTGACAAGATAATCTTGTCCAGTAAGAGTTTTGATTCTATGGTGAGACTTTTCAATCGAAACAGTTTATGTATTATTGGCTCTTTTGGTAGCTAACACCCATACGCGGATTTCATCGTCATAGCTGTTATCCGTTGTAATTTTCAACCCTAAACAGGAGAACTTTTTCAGCGGTCTTAATGTTGTAGCCTCTCATTTTTATTTTTTTCGTTTGACCAGTGCGATTCGATTTATAAATTATTATTTTAAAATAAGTGAACGTCAGGATGAGAAATCGAAAGTTATAAGGAAGGTAATGGAGTTTTTAAATGGAACTAAGTAGAAAGAATTGAAAATGTTCAGAGGACAAAGCGAACGAAATATTGCACATTTTACGAACCCGAGGATGCTACAATTTTTGAAGAAATCAAATATCTAGGAGCGAGGCAAAGAGGAGACGAGTTCTAACAGCTTATGTGCTGTTCAGAAGGTTTTTTGTTTCTACCTGGGTATTTAGGGATCATGTGGAAATGGGGACACATATCGCTATCATTAGACCAATGTTCCCCTATGCACCACAAGTGTGGTAGTAGACATGGAAAAGATATTAGGAGAACTGAATCCAGCTCTTCTAACGCTCTCTGATTCTCGAATTCCCAGACATCTGTTTAGTAAAAATATAAAGTGATCTTCAAACATAGAAAAAACTGGAGTGTGCGTGGCGAAAAGGCAAATGAAGTCTCGGATACCTTAACAAAAAAAATGTTAAATTTGCCTACGTCTAGCCAAAATCGGACTTCAAAAACTGGGACCGACCTTTTCATAAGGACAAGTGGCAGAATCTAAATGCTACCTACTTATTGTCAGAGCCAAACAAACATACTGTAAAGTTTATCTCGTCGACTTGAAAAGCATTCTTGGTATTGTGACTGGCAGTAATTCACTAGCTGAGCATATGTTGCGAATAAAAATTCTGCAAGATAATATGTGTCCATCCCGTAGTGTTAGTACCCTGCCAAAAGATGCATCAAGTATCAGATTTTTGATGTTGATGTACTGCATCTGCAGCCGGTAGCATCACTTCAAGTAACGGGAACCCTGCGATACATATAAACGAATCTGGGATAGGGGTCTCGAATATAGCGGCCCGTTGTGGTCTGAGTGCTCAGAAGCAATGCCTTTCCCCATCTCATACACACATTCCCGTCTTCGCCGATGTCGATGGCACAGCATTTACCAATAAAGTGATGATAGGAATAGGCAATCTAGCCAATAAGACTCAATTCACAGCTCTTCTGATCGTCAAGTGAAAGACACTGAAAAGAAGGAACCAACAAGTTGGGAAACCGGAAGCTAGACGCTTCAGGTATGAAAGCTTTTGTATATTTCTTAGCACGTAGCGCCTAATACATGCATGTATTATGTGAGAATATCCACTTTCGGATGATATTGACATTCATAGTCTTGAATTCGCAAAGAAGCGACAATTTTTACGTATTATAACTTTGTTAGTAATAGTGCGATTTACACCAAACTTAGTGAGATCATGCTCTATATTATACCCTATATTGCTTCGTGGTGCTAGCATGAATTTAAGGAGGTTTTGTAGCCAATTACTAAAAATTATAATATAATAATATATAACATATTACTATAATTTTAACTTTATTTGTACAGATATCAGTATAGGAGGCATTTCGGAGCCCAGGCATCATATAGTGGCAGCCTCGTGATTTTTTTCAGGTTTTTTCGGTTGGGTAATTTCTGAGAATGGCCCCTTAAAAGAATGATCACTTTCAACCCTCCGCACTCCCCCCTTTCCAACAAATGTTAAAACTAAGACTGGCTTCGAAAAGTACTAACCGACACTTTTGATTTGATACCCCACATGATTATATTTGATGAAAAAAAATGTACACCCCCCTGTTGCATGTATGGGGACCACCCTTAAATTCGTCGTAAAAGGATGTATGCGTGAACGTTCACAGTTCCCAGCTTTCTATAAAATTTGGTGTCAATCGATGTAACCATCTCCGAGAAAAATGCGTGTGACGGACGGACGGACAGACAGACGGACGGACAGACAGACAGACAGACCTGTGAGGAGTGGCCAGATCTCCCATCAGGCGCGACCCCAGCTGGCGGATTGGGGCATACCTATTGATGTGTAAATATGCGCTCATGCACTTTTATTTTATGACTGTGCATGGGCTAGTGTTTGCTATGGGCAGGATACCCACAACATAAAACCACCATGGAAGACAAGAGAAGAAGGAAACTTACAGTGCAGGGGCTCAGGACCCCAGTACCGGCGGCTTTTGAAAGTGAGCAAGCGGGCTCCCAGGCGTCGATATCCCTCGACCGCAGTGCCTCCGTGGTGGACAACTTGGCCACCTTGGCATATAATTCTACAAGTGATTTGGATCTGGAGAAGGAGGTTTTCAAGCGAAGTACGACCTTACCGAGAACACCAATAACAAGAGCAAACAAAGATGAACTAGAAGCAGCTTTTTGGACAACAAAAACCGTGACAACACCCACCGCACATGTTCAAGATGCTCGATAGCAGGAGGTGCTCCAGGAACAAGGAAGAGATCCATTCAAAAGAAGCTCATCAACTTTGAGTTCTCAACCAATGCCAAAGACGATAAAGGATAAAGTACAGGCCAAAAATGAAGGACCATGTAAAAGGAGTAACCCTGCCGCGACTTATAGGGAGCAGAGTCCCGATCCGGAGGAGTTACCCTTCACCCAGCTTGGGGCAAAAATAGTTGAGCTGTCCGAGTTTATCAAGGACAAGCACAATGTGCACCAAGCCATAAAGGATATGGTGACAGCTATTAGAGTCCGCTACAATAGATCACAGATGGAAGAAAAGAATAATAAGGACACGCCGAACCCCGCTGTGACAGCAGTATCACAAGCGACCCAAGTGACGCCTAACCGTACTACTATCGAATCCCAGCGAAATAAGCGAGTACGTGAAAAAGACGGGGATCCTTTCAGCAGGCGCCTAAGAGAAAAAAAGACGGACAGGACATCCTGAAAACCAACACCAACAGCTCAGAAGGAGGAAATCATACAGCGAATCTAGGAAACTCGACCAGCGTTGCGAAGCCCAAGACGAACGAAAACGATAGATGGATTAAAGTTACCAACAAAAAAGCGAAACGAAAAGCAAAAGTCCGAACTCACCAGATGCAATTGTTAACTCCAGTAAGGGCAATCTATCCTACTACCTTTTTGAGTATCTCAAAAAGGTCAAAGATCTGAACGGAAATGTGAACAGAATCCGAAGAACTCAGAAAGGGGATCTCATTTTCTAGCTGAAAAGATCCAGCGGTGGCAAAACTGATGACTTTCGCACTCAAGTGAAAAGCTCACTTGGGGAGAATGCCGCAGTGCGTGCCCAAAAACATGAGATCTATATACAATGTAAGGATCTCGATGAAGTAACATCGAAAGGAGAAATTCGTACTGCTCTGAAGGAGCAGTTCAAGTTGAAAGAACTTACCGAGGAGTCTGTTGTGGGCTTACGAAAAGCCTATGGTGGTACTCAAACGGCCACAATACGAGTACCAGCGGAGGCAGCGCAGATGTTGTTGGCTCGATCCGATCGATGTAGAAGGTGTGGGGAGAAAGGCCATATTGGCAGAGAGTGCAATTGGGACCCCAAATGCCTACTGTGCGAAGCAAAAGAGGGACAGGATAACCGGCATATTGCCGGAAGTGGTAAATGTCCGGAATTTAGGAAGGCGCTCACTACAATGAGAAAATGAGGTTTATTCAAATTAACCTGAATCATTGCAGGGTCGCTCAGGATTTACTTGAGAAGACCACGTTCGAATCTGAGATGGAAATCGCCATCATAAGTGAACCATATAGAAACCGTCACGGTGGCATATGGGTCACAGATTCGACTGGTGAAGCGGCGATATGGGCTTGTGGTCGACAGGCCATACAATGTACTGCAAGTCAGGCAGCCAGTGGCTTTGTATGGGCGAAAATAAGTGGTATATATGTATACAGCTACTACGCCCCACCAAGTTTGACACTGTCTGAATTCGAGCAAATGCTTGATAATCTTGTTCTCGATGCAAGGAGACGAAGTCCAAAGGTGATTGCTGGTGATTTCAATGCTTGGGCCCTAGACTGGGGTAGCAGAAAATCAAATGCTAGGGGGCGCAGTTTAAAAGAAGCTTTCACGCAGATGGACATAGTTTTGGCTAACGAAGGTGCTGTAAACACCTTCCAGAAAGAGGGGTCAGGCTCGGTTGTAGACCTGACCTTAGTCAACCCTTCCCTGGCGCGAGGTATGTCCTGGTGCGTCAGCGAACGTTACACCCACAGCGATCACCAGGCAATCTTCTTTGAGACATGTGTCGAGCTTCAGGCCAAAGAGCTATCATGCCCGAAACCGAAAAAGATTTCAGGCTGGTCTGCAAAATCTTTGGATGAGCAGACCTTCATAGAGGTGTGGTTAGATCAACCTGATAATGCAGGCGCTTCTACGGAAAAAGCCGTTTATCTGGCTCAATGCATCGCCAAAGCATGTGACGCGTCTATGCCTAGGAGGTGCTCATTCGCCAGTAGAAGACCAAACTACTGGTGGAATGATGAACTGACCGGTTTTCGATCAGCCTGCCACCGAGCCAAAAGAGCGGCTCAGAGGGCGGTAGGTAGAGTCGATCAAGGGCAGAAAGAGTGCGCCTATAAGACAGCCTGCAAAATCCTCAAGCTCGCCATTCAGCGTAGCAAGAGGAAATGCTTTAAGGAGCTCTGCTCAGAAGCGGACGTAAACCCGTGGGGGAGAGCTTATGGAATCGTGATGGGATGATTCAGAGGCCGTTCATCTCCGCAGATCACGTGTCCCACCCTCTTGCTAAAAATCATCCAGGGGTTATTCCTCCAGCAAGAGGAGAGCACCGACACATTCCAACCACCTCTGAATGTGACGGCAATCCCGCCAGTCACCAGAGACGAGCTGCTGGAGATCTACAGCAGAATAGGAGACAATAAAGCGCCGGGCCTGGACGGAGTACCGAATAAGGCCCTTAAGCTTGCAGTGAAATCTAGGCCGGGCATGTTCGTTGAGTTGTTCGAAGCGTGCATGTCCGAAGGAATATTTCCAGCGGCTTGGAAGCGACAGAAGTTAGTACTTCTGCCTAAGCCTGGTAAACCTCCAGGTGAGCCATTGTCACACCGACCCATATGTCTTTTGGGCACTGTGGGGAAAATGTTAGAGCGGGTAATCTATAATATATTACTTCCGGTTGTTGAGAGCCAAGGCGGCCTTTCAGATCGGCAGTATGGGTTCCGAAAAGCCAGATCAACCATTGATGCCATCAAATTGGTTATTGGCTTGGCCGAAGATGCAATTCACGGAAAGGGTAGTACCAGCAAATATTGCGTGGTAGTAACCCTTGGTTGGTATTGCCGCCTATCTCGCTGCTATCGTCGATAGTTATTTAACTGAAAGGAGGCTCTGGTATGACACTGATGACGAACCCCAAGAGTATGTTGTTTCCGCGGGTGTCCAACACGGCTCCGTATTGGGCCCACTACTGTGGAACATCATGTACAACGATGTACTTAATCTTCCCCTTCCGGAGGAAGCCACAGTGGTGGGTTACGCTGACAACATAGCACTGGTTGTTGTCGCAAAGCATCTCGAAGATGTTAAGTTGTACACAAGCGAGGCAATCAGTGCGGTCAAATGCTGGTTGGAGAGCTCTGGTCTGACGCTTGCGGAGGAAAAAATAGAAGCAGTCCTCATCACGAAGCGCCGGAAGAGAAATTACGCCTGTGT
Source organism: Hermetia illucens (assembly GCF_905115235.1). NCBI lineage: Eukaryota > Metazoa > Arthropoda > Insecta > Diptera > Stratiomyidae > Hermetia > Hermetia illucens. Next base: position 87,786,115 of record NC_051849.1, on the reverse strand, counting down.
TAGAATCGGGAATCATATCATCACTTCCAAGTCAACCATCAAATACTTGGGGGTGGTGATAGACAGGAAGCTCAGCTATAAGCGACACGTACAGTATGTTTGTTATAATGCCGAACGTGGGAGGGCCACGGCATACCTCTAGGTTGCTTATAGCCAGAGTGGTGACCTCAATCATGCTCTATGCGACCCCAGTTTGGAGCGAGGCATTTCGGATGCAAGTTAACACTAGCAAACTGAATGCAGTCTACAGGAGGACAGCTCTGAGGGTATGCTCTGCCTTCAGGACTGTCTCAGATGATTGGTCATCTCTGGAATGATGCCGATTGACATCTTGGCAGATGAGATGGCGAGTATATACCATGCGAAGCCAATCTCTCCCTTATTGCAGACGAAGAACGCTGAGAGGGAGAGATCCATAAATAGATAGCAAGTGCGGTGGGAATACCAATACCTTCACAGATTTAAATTGGAGACCTCACTCGACTGTCCAAATTGTGAGGGAGTCCCAGAGAACCCAGAGCATATATTCTTCCACTGTCCGAGATTTGTGGAAGAAAGGAGGAATCTAGAGGAGACTCTAGGAGAGGTGCTGGTACCAGAAAATCTGGTGCCGAAAATGCTAGCACATCAAGAGAATTGGGATGCGGTCAACTCCATGATCGCATCTATTCAAGATAAATTGCGAAAAGCAGAGGAGAGGAGAAAAGCGCGGTCACGTGCGTTGCATATAGAAGAAATGGGATTAAGCTAGAGTGAGCTGACTCCGCCCCGTGATGTAATACTTTATGGTGGTTCCGCGGGGCAGGGAGGGGGGTGTGGTTTTAGTGGGTAAAAATCCCACACGCTGGTGTGTCCAGACCAGTGTCTTTTCAAGATTTCCATCTCCTCACAAAAAAAAAGACAGACAGACAGTAAACCGATTTTAATAAGGTTTTGTATTTACACAAAACTTTAAAAATGAGTTGCTAGAGCTATATACTGATTTTACAAATGTTATTCAAAAAGACTGATTATACGCTCACTCAGATAAAAATACTTAGACAGCTTTAAGCCAAGCAATTGCAACCTCGTAGTTTCAGTTGACATCCACAATGACGTCCAGTAAGGACTGTATTCTCATAAGCAATAGCTGGACATTCTGGTGACCACTGCTTCCCAGAATCCTCAGCATCTATTATATAAACGCCTTCCCTTGTAACCTCCCAACAATGTGACTTTTATTAGTGGGTCACATTATCGAGGCACTCGTGTTTCCTATTCCACTCGAAACTGAGGGATTTTTGAATTCTATAAAAGTAACAAAATCATAACTTTTCTCGCCAATCAAAACGAACTGTGTACGTACATATTCTACAGGATGCTACGAAGAGCTCTTCAAGTAATGCCACTTATTAATACATTATCATTAATTCAACGGCTGAAAATACCATAAAACAATTTACCCACTGGATCCGAAGCCTTTCCCCCGGAAATTCATTTCGGAAACACGCTTCGGTCCCTCCTAACTCATCAAATCGTTCTAAACTACATTATCTGCATACTCAGCGTAGCTCCACAGCTCCATAGCTATTCTTTGAAAACAATCCAGTTATATTTACATGACTTTCCTACAAATAGAATGCGAAAGTACAAGAGGACAAGCAAACGAACGGGTCGACTAAATTGGGGTAAGGTCTCCCCGTGCAGGAGGGTGGATTTCCTAGGAGGGCACTTGTTGCTCGCATGCTTCAGTCATCTGCGTTAGGTACATACGTCGAGCTTTTTGCGAAAGGGTAACTAAAAATCTTTCTTTTGATTTTGGGGTGGAACATTTCTTGTGGACCATGGAGATGACGTTATAACAAAACCAACTTTTTTCTGGAAATTTACTTATGTATAGATGCATCGCGACTTCACTTATGTCAAACTGAAGTTAGCTGTTCTACGAATAGTTGAAGTTTGGAATGACACAAGTACAACAGATAAAAGATAAAATACATAAAATAGAACTAGTCCAGCATGGTTCTTTGTATGCCAGTTTAAACTTCAACCCGTCAAATATTTTATGCACTGATTGACTTTATCGGAAAGTTCTGTGAAATCAGAAATTACAGCTCAACAATCCTTTCCTCGAAAACCCATACATGGCAGAGCGAACATGTAGACAAAGCTTCACCGGTTCCTTCCATTTCACGAAGAAGAAGCAAAGTATGTCATGCATAGATGAACATATCGAGCCCCATATGTTCGAATCCTGCCCGGTCTTCTCCATATAAATCAATGAATCCGATTGAACCCTCCCTTCATTATTATTGAATTGGAATCGAGGCAAGGCACCGTTGTCCATCATTGTTTCAGGAAAGATTCACGTGTCCGTGCTCATATCTATGAGCTTACAGGTGAATGGAAAATCAATGCAAGGTACTGCTCCTTTTCTCTCCCTATCTCTGCGCCATATGAATTTCTATAGCATTTTAAAGCACCCCCTTTCCCGCACTCGGTATTGAACACTAGATGAGTTTCTCGTAAGCAAGGGAAAGGAAGGTCGGAATGTACGTCCTTGTAGCTATGAAAGTATAAGTTATGAAACAGATTTTCAGAAGGAGCTAATCGAAAAGTTGTTTGCATAAAACAAACGATGATTTCTATTGCCGAATTGGTGGTAAGCAATAGAGTCGTTTTGCGATTTTATTAGGGTTGTGGGAACAATTATTTAAATTTGGTAATAATTGTATCCTGGAAATGTGGGTGGAAAGGAAAACGGTCTGATTGAATAGCCACTGAGTTGAGGAAGGGTTACGAGGAACAGCTGCGAGAACTGATGAACGGTTGATTGATAATGGGAATATTCATCGAAAATTGGCTACATCTGTATCGAAGCGACCATAATATTTCTGAATGCACACTACATACTACATATTTACTAGAATTGAAAACAGTTACTAGTTACTCCTCTGTTTCTAAGAGATATTTGCTAAATTTCAGGACAAAGCCATAAAATTATCTTAGCATTTTACCAAGCAACCTATACACTTTAGAAAATGTGTCTGTTTTTACTGTCCCGTTCACAGGCGAGGTCGGCTTGTCGTGATCGGCTTCGCCATTTGGCTCTATCGAATGCCTGATCTAAGTGCAATCTCGGGGTTTTTAAATCCCCATGCAGCGTATCAAGCCACCGTTGTTTAGGCCTGCCTTTTGGTCGTTTACCATCGACTTCGATATTCAGACCAATCTTGGCAAGTGAATTCTCGTCAGCACGAATTGCGTGACCATACCATCGAAGACGCGCCTCTCGTGTCACGCCACTAGTCCAACGTAACATCTTCGTCTCCATTATCGCAAGACGCCGTTCATTGTCTTTTATAGTTGGTCAATATTCAAAACCATACAGAGCGATAGGACAGACAACATTCCGGTAAATTTTAGATTTGAGGCGTTAGTTGATACGTCGATCGCAAAGAACACCAGTTGTGGAACGCCACTTCATCCAGGTCGCGTTAATGCGTGAAGCAATTTCATAACGCAGTTCTCCATTGGCTGATAGCGTTGACCCGGGGTATTTAAATTGCTCAGTTCTGGGCAGATCACTGCCGCTGACAGTGTTGTGCCCGTTTCATGGGGATCGGTCGTCAAAAACTCAGTTTTGTTTAAATTCAATCTGAGACCATGTTACATGAGGCAATCATTCCATTTTTGGACAAGTTGCTCGAACTCACTTTTGCTATCAGATGCTAGGAAAACATCATCTGCATAAAGCAGTGTGTAGGGTTGGATATCCCGTGTGACGGCGTCCATAACAAGAACAAAGAGGAGTGGTGAGAGGGCGCTTCCTCCATGATGATGAATACCAACAGAGACACGAAGCGGTTTTGATACACCCGCCATAATTCAAACTTTACTTTTCCGATCGTGGTAGAGCAATTTAACCCAGCGCACGAGCTCTTCTGGCACTAAGTGTTGCCGTAAAGCATAGATCCAGAAAGGCAATGTAAAGAGAGCGATGCTTTTCACGGTGTTTCACCATGAGTAATCGCGCAGCGTGTATTGCGTCAATAGTTCCGTAGGTTTTGACAAATCCGGCTTGATTCACGGCTATTTCAACAATTTCGCGAATACGATTGTTAAGAATGCGTTCAAAATCTTCATGGTATGGGAAAGTAATCGGTTCGGACGGTAATTTAAATATTTTGCTGGACTACCTTTCTTTTTCCACATTGGAACTGTGGTACTTTCTTGCCAGTCAGATGGTGTTCTTCCTTCCTGAATAACCCGATAAAAGAATTCACTGAGCCACAATGTTGGGTCTCAGCTCTTCGCTTTCCAGAGCTCAGCTGTGATGTCATCAGATCCTGTGGCTTTCCCCGATTTCATTCGTTCTATTGCCTCCTCGACTTCAGTTGCGCTGACAGTTACGTCATTGAGGATTTTACTTGAGCACCTGTCTGGAAGACTTAATCCCACGGTCTTCTTAAGACACGGATTGATTTTGTGACCACAATCAAAGCCCCGCTGAGGCAAGCAACAACGGTACCAGTCTATACCAAGTGCATGGCTTAGCATTCATACTGGTGGATGCAAGACCTACCTAAATCTCTACCGAACTAAGAAGTATGGTGTTGAAACGCAACACCACGCTGAGGCCCGTAGGTCTCTTCTCGCTTGAGCACAACCACAAACCCCATGAAACTCCCACTAGGGGACCAACGGCAAACAACCGCGTTGTACTCACATACAACAGGAGTTCATCCGAAGTATGAGAGTCCAGGGGCTATCTCGGTTCCCCTGGTACCAGTATACTCCTGGTAAGGTTTCGTGACCAAATTGCCACTTTAGATGAGTCCCCGTGCAGACTCGGGTCTGATCGTCCTGATTAGGCCGTTGGGGCATTTGCCTACCGCGTCACGGCTGGCAAGCCAAAGTGAGTACAACGTCTCCCGGTGCCACCACAATGGAGGTTCTCCTCGTTCATTTGGTTTTGGTTTGGCCGACAGGGTTGCCGCCCCGTCTGCCTCACCGCCACCTCTGAGCACCAAGTTGCGCTGACTGGTGGAACTGGTCGGACCATGTCGGCAATGATTGTGAAAGTGGAGGATGAGCAAATTCTTCAGTTGAAATCTGCTCGAAGTATTCTCGCCATTTATCCGTTGCGGATCAATGGTTAGTAAGCAAAGTACCGTTCTTGTCATTAACACAGCAAAAGTGTCGATATCTTGTGTACGTTCGTTACGGTTTTTAGCAAGTCGAAACAGATCTCTTTCGCCATCCCGAGTGTCCAGTTTATCCTAAAGATTTTTATAATGGGTGGATTTGTAATGGTAGAGACGTTTCTTTTCACGGACCTTCATTTCAACATCGTCATTCCAAAGCCAAGTATCTCGGTTGATGTACCGCTTATCGGCTTGGTGACCCCGAGGGTTGCAGAGGCCGCTTTGTGGATCGTGTCTTTCACTTGGTTCCATGATTCTTGCACATTCGTAATGATCGACAATCGTATGAGTGAGATCGTTCCTTCTTCCTTCTCACCAAATCGCCACCATTTAATGCGCCGCGGGCCAGTGCGTTCCTTACGCTGTTTTATCGTTAGCTTAATTTACAGGACGGCAATCAACGACCGATGTTGAGGTGCGATGGTCTTATAGGGAACGACTTTGCAATCAGTGACAGTGGTAAAATGTTGGCGTCTTATGAGAATATAGTCGATTTGTGTTTTACTGTTCCCACTGTAAAATGTAGGGAGATGAGACAATCGTTTGCTGAACCATGTATTCATAAGTACAAAGTCATGCTCATCATCATGCTCGCCACGCTCATTGCGTGCTCCGAATCCCTCATGATACCTGTTACCGTCTGCCTTTTCACCCACATGACCATTAAGGTCGCCGGCAATGATGATATAGTCGTCAGCAAGCACGTGACAAGTCTTTTCATCGAGAAGTTGCCAGAAGGCATCTTTCTCGGTATCAGGTCTACCTGTCTGTGGTGCGTACGCGGTAAAGAAGTGAATAGTGCGATCAGCTGATATAATGGTGAGCTTATTAGCCGATCATCACGGAAACCCTCTGAGATGGCAATGCTAGCACCATATTGAGTGTGTGGGTTACCAAAATAGAGAAGTTTATAGCCATTTTTACCGCGCTCGCGTTCAATGCAGAGTGCAGATATCAATGCGCCTTTTCCGAAGGGCTCTTGCGAGTTCCTCGGTCTTTCTAGTTAGGGTACCAACATTTAGCGTGCAGACACGTATTTGTTTAGTTCGTTTTTTTCGGACTAACTTGCTTACATCCTGACGCCGTCCATACGTTAAAAACCCTTGCCCATTTCTCGACAGGACCGGAGCCCGTCCTGCCGCGTCGACTGAGGTGGACGCCCTAGCATTTCTCCCAGGCTTGTGACTCAATCCGATCATCAAGTTTGTAACGACATTGTATGCATTTTCTTGGACGGCCTGTCGCGGGACCTATCACCAAAAGAGATTAGGTAGGATTTTGCATAGTAGAATAATTCCAACTATACCCTATTTATCTCTTTCCCCTTCCCTTCTCAGCATTTTATTTTTGTTTTACTGAGGATAGTACAGAGTACGTTGCCTCAAACCCTCCTCCTTTAACTGGGCTTGGGACCAACCTACTAAGGAATTATTCTACCTTAAGCAGAATGAGGTGATGTGGAATTTGCTATCCAGTCACGGAAGGTTCACACGCTGATTTCGTCCTGTCCCTTACCCCATAACGAGTTCATTGAAACACCCATCACCAACTTCGTCCCTAAGCCCTCTCATGCCCATTCCATTCACTCCTTTCTACTAAAATCCAATTTCTCCAATTCTATCTCATGGTCATTTAGAAATGAAAAATCTTACCTTTTTTCAAATATAATTATTTCCGTTTAAATTTGCAATCAATTCGAGCTTTATGACCCCATTTAATTGCCTATAAAATAAAATTCATTTCTAGCGATTGTCAATGTTATTTGCTATTGCTGTAATTACAGAGCAGAAATACGGGTAGCAGATGGACAAGCTTCGGTGAATGACTTTAACTATCTGGTCAGCCAAAAGGATGACTAGCATGGAATGAGTTAAATAATTGGAGTTCTTTCTTAACGAAAACAAGTCAGGGAACCTGGAGCTGGGCACTTCAAGTATGAAAGATTTTGCGTATTTTTTATATAAGAAAATTTGAATGTGTTACTGGCATTCAAAGTCTTAGATTGCAGGAAATTTGCGCTAAAGCCACATCTTTAACCTATTATAATGGTTAGTTATAGTGCACTTTCCACCAAACTTCGTATGGCGCCAGCTTTGTGTTTTGTTTTCTCCTGATTTTTCGGTTGAGTAACTTCGGAGGATGGGTCCCCCCAAAAACTCAACGTAGAGTGATGTTCAGTACTGCATGCGTAGAGTTCACTTTTCCAACCCTCCGAAAAGATTTCATAGCAGTAGATGTAACCTTTTCTGAGAAAAGTGCATGTGACGGACACCGAGCCGTAACTGGAGGAAACGGCAGAAGTAACAACGAGTACCAATCGTGTAGTCATTGAATATAATAACTTAGACGAGATTACTACGAAGGAGGAAATTCGGCAAGTTCTACCGTCCTAGCTGTGTCAGTGTTGGAGATAGATATTTTGCAGATAAGGAAAGCATCAATAAGTTTTCCTCTTGAAGCGGCGAAAAGTGGTACTAGTGTCATCAACGCTCGAAGCGATTGGGTCGTTTGTTGAAAAAAAATGCTTTAGGAAAAATGCGGAGGAAAAGGTTAAATTGCTTAAGATTGTGATGAAAGAGCTATTTATCTCTTCTGCAAGCAAATACATGACATAAGCAGCGCCTACATCACAAGAAGCAGGGCATGTCCGGTGCTTAGAAAGGCAATCAATACTACGGGCAAACTCGGTTGTTACAGCTAAACTTGAACCACTGCCAAGTAACTCAGAATTTGCTCTCCAAGACCGTACTTGACAACAAAATCGACGCCATAATTGTCCGCAGAAAAGAACCACGAGGATCCTCGAGAATGGCTTCACAGGAGCGAAAATAGATGGTATACTCGTCTACAGTTGCTTTGTGCCATCAGGTCTCACGAGAGAAGGGTTCCAATTAATGGCAAAAAGGGGGAGGGATGCAAACGACCATGACCCTAAAATCATAGTTCGCAAATATATGCTGGGGAATGCCTAGAAACGAACGCAAGAGGACGTGTATTACTTGAAGCCCTTTCTCTTCTCGTCTCGTTTCTTATTCTTGCAAACACTGGATGCGTCAACACTTTCCAAAGAAGGGAAGGGGTCAGGGATAGATGTCACACTTGTTAGTGAAATATTAGGTAAGAATCTCCAGTGGGACGTGAAAGCTAAACACACAACGATGATCAGGCCATAATTTTTTAAATCAAACAAATAAATTGGTCCCGGAAGACAGCTGTAAAATGGGCATTTGACAAGTTAGACAAGGAGCTTTTTCAAAGAGGCTCTACGTCAAAACACAATACTAGAGGGAAACGCAAATAATTAAATAGTAATAATAATTATTAGAACTCCGGCGTAACCGCTCCCAAGCCCGGTTGTGAAAGGAGGAGGGATGGATAGCTTGAGTCTGAACGGCTGTACGCCATCGTAGAGTCTCAGGGGACAGGTGAGAAAAGTACAGTCTTGCAGATTACTAACTGAGGAAGGTATCTCCACACCGCAGTTAGGTATAAAATGCAAATCCATATATGAGAAGAAGAAGGAATTTGAGGTCCGGTACGGATAACCGGCGGGAGTCATCTGACTTGGTGACTGGGTCGGGCTCTCGCAATAGGCAGCACTGCTAGTCATGGGGCGGTTCGACGTCTAGGTGCCACGACGACCAGCAGCATTTCTCTGCCTGCTCCAGCTGTTTCGCCACAATTTGTGGCGACCACTTCAGCAGGTTCGCGTAGGCAGCGGATGAAATGGACTGAAGAAATAACCTCTTCATCATTCGCTCCTACTACGAAATAACGGCGGGCGCGGGTACAACATCTTACCGCCCCTTGTTGCACCAGAGATTCGTCAAGCGTTTCCCGCAATTCGCGCGGATGACTGCGCAGCGAGTCGCAGACCAGTACCGCTTTATTACTCGCAGCGACACAATCCCGGCCATCATCAAGAAGCGTCTTCGACTTGAAATCATCGGGGAAATTGGTGACCGAAAGTCGATGGGGGCAGAGGCGGCGGTATCAACAATACGCCGCACTACAGGGAACAGTACTCAGTACTCGCCTAAACACTCTTTTCCACCGTCCAGCTGAGGTTTCCGCTGAAGTCCGGGACAAATTCTGAAGAGCGTGTATAGAAATCTGGGATATGGATCCTTTATATAGACCAGGTATTCTCAGACTCTCCAGGAACTCCGAGAATTCTATCTCAAATCAATGATGAGATTACACCTCTACACTACAATCACTTGTATATTGTGGTGCAGTTACAGCTGTCAGACTGCACGGTCAGAAGATTCCCTTTCGTGTTATTGGTTTAAGTCACTAAAGAGAACCACCATGGAAAATTCGTCTGGAACATCGGCGGGATTCACTAAGGCAAGACATTGCTAGACTGATTTAGTTGAGCACTGGCAATGCCAGCAGACGAGTTAGAAATGAAATTGCATAGGACTTACAGAAACTATGCCATCCCCAGTGAGACACCCGTAGTTGAAATTCTGGACACATTAAAGCAGAAACTTTCTGTCATATGCAGTCGGTTACGACGGTATGCGCGAAAGTCACTCCAGACGTGTCTAGAATGCAACATACACGAGGAACCAGCGGAGTTTTTTCAGATCTCTCAATGAATTCCAACAGAGCGTCCAGACAGAAGAGTGGTGATGGAAGTGAAAGAGTATTGGGAGACTTTGGGGGTTACCCGCCAAGCATGCTGAGCATGCTGAGTGGATCACCGCCGAAGGCACAGCCCATGCTAATACACCTGGCCTGAATTGTGCGGAAGTTACCGAAGAGGAAGTTCGACGAGCCACGAACAGTTCGAAGAACTGGAGAGGCCCGGGTTTGGATCGGGTGCAGAATTTCTGATTTAAGAAATTTACTAGCGTGCACAGTCGGTTGGCACGCAATATAAATGTGGTCATGATTCGGCCGAAGGAATTTCCATCCACTGCGAGGATTACCTACCTTGTCCCTAAGAATGACACGCTGCAGGACCACGCAGGCACAAGACCGATTACCTGCTTACCAACCCTCTACAAATTCATTACGTCCATTATTAGTGGAAGGGTCAATGTGCACCTCGAGACCAACAACATTCTGTCCGAGGAGCAGATGGGCTGCCGAGTTCGGTCAAAGGGTTGCAAAGAGCAACTCATTATTGACTCGGTCGCTGTAGGACAGGCAACTTGACGCCCAAGAAACCTCTTCAGTTGCTATGTCGACTATGCCAAGGCTTTCGATAGCATTCCGCATACGTGGCAAATCAATGTCCTACATCTATATCGTATTGATCTGAAACTAATAAAGTTTTTGGGGACAGTCATGGAAGGGTCGCATACTACCTTATCAGTGCGTACATCTGAGAGTGCTAATACCTCATAGCCCATCCGTATACGGAGCGGCATCTTCTAGGTCTTCTAGTTCCATTCGGTTTTGTCCATCCGCAAAGGTCATCACGAGCCGCATGCCGGTGGTGACCTCCACATCGAAGCTATGACCGAGACAAACTTTCACAAGTATCTAGGAATTCCGCAAGGAACCTATGCTCAAATTGGTGGTCTGAAGGATGCTCTGCTTTCCGAATTCTTGCGACGTGTAAAGTTGGTGCTAAAATCGCATCTCTCGGGGAAGGATAAAATAAACGCGTTGAATATATTCGTTCAGTGACTTATACATTCGGAATATTGCGTGGATGAAGACCGATCTGGAAAACATCCAGCGGCGAATGCGAACAACAAACTATGTCCAAATTCCAAATGCATCATCCAAAGTCTGCCGTGGAGCGGATAAACCTGCCTCCTGACATCGTAAGTAGGAGCGTGGTTGTTGTGACGGTACACCATCATCGCCAAGTCGACTCGCTGCGCGCTTATTTTTACAGCAAAGAGCAGGCGAGTCCCTTGCATGTGGCTGTCTGTAAGGCAGACTGTGGGCTGACTCCACTTAACTTGAAGGATCGATCTTTCAATCCTCTGAGTGTTATGAAGTTGGACCAAGAGCGGATCGATGATTGGAAGTCGAAGGCGATTCACGGTAAACACGTGAATTGTCTTTGTCAGCCATTTGTCGATTTGCATTTGTCGAATAGATGGCTGTGTGGTGGAGAGCTCTTTGATGAGACGGAAGGGTTCATGTGTGCCATTCAGGACAGCGTGGTCGCCACCCCAGCGTGTAAAAAGCTCATCATGAAAGAACGGGTGGAGAACGACCAGTGCAGAATGTGTGACTCGGCGTTAGGTTTTCCGTCAAAAACTTGCATACAAGCATGGGCTTATCACGGGAACATGTCCAGTTTACCGATATGAGCCGCAAGCAGTACTTAATAGTTCTGCTTACAGCATGTATTGGGACCGACAAGTTCTAACTGATCGCCATAGTGCACATAATAATCCTGACGTACTGTTAGTTGACATTTGATGTTGCGCGAGAAGTCAAAGAAATTGGCGTCTCGAGCGGGTTGTAGTTCCCATAATATTGTCAGCTACAGGTATTGTACCTAAATCCTTCACAGCTCGCCTTGATGTCGCGGATATGAAGCCAGAGGGAAGCGCCTAGGGGGTTATAATGGGAAGCGCCGCAACTGACATATCCCGACTTCACGTCTTTCACGAACGGTAATAGTCCCCAGAGACCATTATTTTGGGAGGGGGGTAAAAGTCAAAGAGTTACTAGAAATTAGCAGTAGACTGGGAGACAATAAAGCACCAGACCACGATGGTATACCAAACGTACATCTAAACCCGACTGTTGAATTGAGACATCTTTGTAAAGTTGTTCGAAACGTGCTTGGTGGATGGGATGTTTCCTGATATATGGAAAGACCAAAGGATACTGTTGTTGCTTAACACTGGTAAATCTTCTAGTGAACCGTCTTCTACAGGCATAAATGTCTATTGGACACTATGAAAAAATGTTGTCACGAATAATGAATAACAGATCCTTATGGCCAGATCAGCCGTTAACTTCACCACACTGGTTACTGGCTTACCTGAAAATGTGATCCACAGGAAGGATATACTAGTAGTATTGCGCAATGATACCTGCCATTCAGCCCCAAGGCTCTGTGCTAGGACCACTATTGTGGACCATCGTATAAAATGATGCCCTCAATGTTCCAGTTACTAGCGCCATAATAGGGCGTTGCGTCGAGGGCATAGCGTTGAGCACCATCTCCCGGATGTTGAGTTGCGTTGTTCCGAAGAAAAAACTGCAAAACTGCACGTGCCGTATATATATACATGATGAACATTCAGAAGTGAGAACATGTTGCCGGATCTGCTGAGCAGTGACCCCTATTAAGGAAAACATATGATAACCGCATTTCCAAGAGACAGCAGCAATAGTATTTCGCCAAACGTATATACAGTACCAAAGACAAGCATTTTAAAATTCTCATATGAAGGTCAACCTCCTACTCACTTAACGCAAAACGGAAATATTAGCGTCCACATCCAACCTGTAATCTACATACTCGCTGTACATACAAAGTAGTATATATATGTGTGTAAATTTGTAGTGACTAAAAAAAAAGCATAATAATGCGGATCAACCAACCCACCATGGCTCCCTTATCAGACTTAATTATCCACATTTTTTGTTTGTAAAGGAAACGAATTTTACATGTTTTATTTGTCCCGTCTCCCATTTTCCACACCATACTTGCTGCTAAAATTGTTACTTTAAACACATTTACACAGCCATTTTCTAGATTTAAACAAGCACACCATAACCGTTTTGTTTGCAGAAGTCCCATTGTGATAATTCTGAGACTCCAGAACAAATTAGCCATTTCAGGGTGATTGCTAGTGCCCGAAGACAGTCCCCGTATCCAAAGATTTGCATAATCGCTTTCATAGTAGCTGGAATCAAACTTGACTGCCCCAAGCCGGCTCCTAGTGAAGAAGGTTTTTCATTAAAGCCAATCAAGCGAGAATAACCGCATCTCCGCGGTATCAACTCGATCTCACTAATTTTAAATCTTGCACTTCGCCGCTCTATGAATACAATGCTGCCCACCCTTCCCAGTGTTCAACACAGAAAACTGGCCTGTTCATTCTGCCGGGCTTATGTTAATGAGATTACGCCTTCGATTCCATAAACACAACTGAGACCAGTAATTTGCATAACCACTTGTCGCCAGCTATCCTTCTCACAAAGCTTCGCACGAAAGCGTGGAAAATTTATTCCTTCACTTTAATTTTACGTAGCCTGCAACAGGCCTTAACGCTTGCTGAACTGTGCCATCTTAACGATTACTCCGTCCTAGTAGTTTGCCCTACTACCTTCCCTTCATGTTTGCTTAGAGAAAGTAGAGCGAGTGCCTCACCTGCCACTCCGCGGATGCAGAACCGAGTAGGGAGGAACTATCTCCACGTATTCAAATGCAATAGGTAAAGGATAGGTGTTACCTTTCGACGTTCTTAGAACCCAGAACGACTATTGATCAAGAGTATTGTGAAGAGAATACACTTGCCAAAAAAGCGCGCTGATTCCTCATTTTTTGTCTAACGTATTCAAGCTTATTATTACTATATATTTTTATTAAAACTCACAGGCAACGAACTTTCCCTTCAAACTTTACCTGTACTTAACAATCTGCATACTTTCTACCGGACATTAACCCTGCTTTCAACTCAAGGAGGACATTATATTCCCCATTTGTACGCCCATCTTAGAATAACCCAGCGGCAACCCAGCAAGAAACATCCAGCAAACAGGTGTATCTGCTCCACTACCTGTTACACCCGTCACGATAAAGTTGCTCGATAAAAGTTGGACAAGTTCAGTTAACCGCAATAAAGACGCCCAACAGGTAGTTATTTGGCGCGGTGCCCATCAAGCACGTTACGGCAATAAATGTGAAATAGGCATCCGGATGGGAAGCAACAGCCTTAAATCCTTCCAAACGTGATGAGATACTTATTCTATTCCCTTCAGGACGGGCACGATGCCAAGCACACTGATTGCTCGAGGATGAGATGAAAATGATAGGCTGTCATTGTGCTTTGTTGTCTGGTCCATATTCTTGTGTTGACATTTTTAAAATGAGCCCGGGATGTTAGACGGAAGAATGAACTCTTCACCTCGTGCTCAGATTTCCATGTGTTTGTCGATTCTTTCGAGCACTCCTTTAAGCTATAAAGTGTTGGCCTAGCTGCCTAACGTCCTAGGCCACTCAACTTTGACATAATTTCTCTTTTCTGCCTTTCGTCATTGTCGACCCCTCCTACCCCCGTAGGCCATTCAGGCAAATATGCCAGAGCAGTACAATACGCCAGAAGGTATTCGAACGACTTAAAATGCTCAGCGTGTAGTTGAATTTCCCATTTTCACATTATGCTCGTGTAAGTAGAGATTATTTTTCGGTTTCAAAGTGAATATCGCCTTTATTTCCAAGCCGATATGTTCTTTAATGGAACCGCTTTTATATGCCCATCCAAAAGGAGGATTTGTCAGCTGTGATTAAATTGAGAGCAGCTTCCAGAGATACGCTATTCAATTGGCATTAAGTTCGGAACTTCAATTGGCATTAACGCAAAAGTCAGTAGCACATTCAGTACTGGTAGACTCTTGGACTTTTTCCCGACTATAATGACATGACAAAGTAAAAGTAAGAAGCTTAAACGAGGGAATCTAATTGAGAAGGAAGGGAGCAAATCACAAGGAAAGCTTTATGATCACTAGAACTGAAATCAGAGGTCAATAATGTTGGATTCAGAGCGAAATGTTAAACCTCACTCAAAAGGCCGGAAAAAAATTCACTTTTTGATTACTCATGATCGTTAGAGGGTAATATACGATTGCCGTTAGCAGTACCAACAACACCACTGTGATCCTTTTCTTGAAATTGGTTTCAGCTCCTTCCAGGACTTTCCGAAAAGCTTGCTCTTCCTCTCCATTGTCCACCTGATATGTTTTTTGGTCCTCCAAAAAATCATCAATCATTCATTCAATCTGCGATAATGGACTACATTGCATGACGTAGCGAGCTATGTAGTTCTCGCTCTTTCTCAATGTGCGACCTATCTACTGTATCTACTAACTTTTCCACGAAGCTTTTCATTTGAAACTGCGTCAGGCCAGAATACTCAGAAGATACGTCTAAGACAACACAAGTGGAAATAGCGTAGTAGCTCGTCAGAAAGAGAACCTAGGTCTTGTTGTTATTTATTCTTCTCCAAATCCAGACGTAGTTGACCCAGGTTCATGCCTAGCGGAGGGAGATTGAGGATAGATGTCGTTCCATTTACTCCGCACAAAGTAACATGGAGAATGTCACTGATAACAAGAAGAAACTATATCCGTGACAGAATGCAGCCCTGGCGGTCTTCGGTTTCAACTTCAAATTTTTCTGAGGTTCGTCGATGTAACACGTGACATTTTTCGCATTGATGACAGCTATTAATTTTTCCGGAATATCTGTTGACGGTGTCGAAAGTTTTCTGAGGGCAGGTGGAACGACACTCCACACACGGCTCCACAATTATCTGGAGAGTGCGGTCATTTCAGAAGAATTCAGAGCTGTCTGTTGACCAAGCATTCGAAATGTTCTAAAATGTATTCAAGGATAATTTCAGCCATGAATTATCACCATCGTTTTACGCCAGTTCCGTTCTTTGGGAAAGATTCAACTTCCGAGGATAAATGAAAATATTGCCTTTGCAGAAATTTTTGTATGCTTTTCTTAAAAATAAATAGAAATTTGTGAGCCAACAACTCGTAAATTTCGAAACAACATCGAAGCCACGGATAGGGACTGACTTCAGGACTACCATTTTTCTCTTATATGATAGGCCCCAAGAATGCTCGCTTTCTCTAAATAGAGCGAAGGTGGGACTCTAGAGAGAAGTCTTTTCATTCTTGCGGCATAGTGCTGTTGTACTTCCGAAAAACTAGTGGCTATCGAAAGGCCCGCTCTTGAAATCCATGTTAAGGACGATCACACGCTATTACGCAGCTAGATACTACAATATTTGGGTACATGATGGTTCAATCTATAAATAACTCGAAGTGTATACATATGTATTGAATATACCCGATATTCAATTCGGGATAATTTAGGGAGTAGTAATTTGGCGATCAAAAGGTATTATAGGTCCCAGGGCGAAACGTGGATTGGTACCCACGATGGAGCATAAAACCTGGAAAACACCTGCGAACCAACACCAACAGCTCTACTACCAAACCCTATCTCCACCTCCACGTGGTGATCGCTGGGAGTTCTTTCTTTATGAAAAGCTGCAGACGGAGAAGGATGAAGGCGAGTCTCCCGCGCCTAAAAACGGGACAAAATGTACCAACTGGTCGTCCAGGTTGGGAGATGGGTAGGGCTGACAACCCTACACGGAAAACCGATGTTACGAAGCCACGAAAGGAGGACAGGATGGATCTTACAACGACGAACCTGCCAACGACGACGGATTAACAATTTGCGCATTTTCTCGTGGAACGTGCGCTCCCAATACGAGCCGAATGCTGCTGAGCAGCTAACCGATACCCTGTCCTAAGATAGGGCCGCTGTAATTATAACTATGCACTCTGCGCTTGCGAGGCAAGTTTAGAAGGATAAGCCTCATAAATGTTCATGCCCCTACAGAGGAGACTGCAGAGTCGGAGAAGGATATCTTCTACGAGGCAGTTGAGCGGCCCCTCGAAGCCTCTCCCAAGTATGATATCAAAATCATACTTGGAGATTTCACCAATCAAGTAGGGACGGAGTCAGTATTCAAGCGATACGTTAGCTCCCATAGCTTACATAGAGATACCAATGATAAAGGGTTGCGCATTATCCAGTTAGCAGCATCACATGAAATGGTTGTTGGAAGCTCCTGGTTTGCGCGAAAAGCGGTTCACAAACATACGTGGGCCTCTCAAGACTGGACCACTTTCAACCAAATTGACCACGTGCTGATGCTGACGGAAAAAGGAAGCCTGTGAACTTGAAAAGTACAGGGAGTAACCGCACCAGGCGCGCAAGTTTTACCAACAAGTCAGCACGATGAAGCCTTATACACCTCGATGCTCATCCTGCCGAGACAAAGAGGGAAATCTGATTTCCGGCAGAATGGGTTGAGTACTTTGATAAGCAGAACATCGGCGAATTGGAGGCCCCGCCAACTGAAGATGACGGACAAATACTGCCACCACCAAGTATAGGAGAAACAATCCGTGCAATTCATCGGCTTAAAAATCATAAGTCGTCAGGAGCCGATGGAATTACAGCCGAACTGGTTAAATATGGAGGCGACCAGTTACACCAGGCAATCAATGTCTGACGATTGGCAACGAGGCATTATCTGTCTCATACATAAAAAGGGAGATATCACACAGTGCAGCAATTATAGAGGTACCACGTTGCTGAGTACTATCTATAAGATATTCTCCGCTATCTTGCTAGCCGGATAGCCCCATACGCTCAGAACATTATTGGCCCATACCAAAGAGGCTTCACTCCAGGCAAATCAGCAACAGAGCAAATTTTCTCTCTGCGACAAGCGATGGAAAAACTGTTGGAATATGGACAAAAGATGCACCATCTATTCATGGACTTTAAAGCCACCTATGATAGCATAGCCAGAGTAAAACTGTACACGGTCATCAGAGAATTCGGTATCCCGAAGAAATTGATAAGACTGACTAGGCTGACCCTGACCAATGTGCGAGGCCAGATAAAAGCAGCAGGATCACTCTCAAGACCATTCAACATCAACAACGGTCTACGACAAGGGGATGCCCTATTATGCGTCCTCTTTAACCTGGCCCTCGAGAAAGTGATCCGTGATGCTGAGGTAAATGCAAGAGGTACGATCCTATTTAAGTCCACCCAACTACTGGCCTATGCTGATGATATCGACATCATGGGAAGAATCACCCGAGACGTACAAACTACCTTCGTCCAGATCGAGCAGGCGAAGATTGGCGCGAGATCTTGGGCTGTATATCAATGAAGGCAAGACAAAGTATATGGTGACAACGTCAGCATCGAAAACCAACCAACCAACGACATCAAATCGCACTGGTCAAACACGAAGAAGAATAAGGATAGAAGAATACAACTTTGAGACCGTTGACAATTTCTCCTATCTAGGGTCGAAAATCACAACCGATAACAGCTAGGATGATGAAATCCGCGCACGGTTGTTGTCAGCCAACAGAGTCTATTTCAGCTTGGAAAACTGTTCCGCTCGAAACGTCTCACCATAGGGTCAAAGCTCTTACTGTACAAGACAATGATCTTGCCAGTCCTCATGTATTCCTCGGAGACTTGACCCATTTCGGACCCCCGCACTCCGCCCCTTCGCAACCAGGACTAATATGTTCGAAAAGTAATAAGCGAGCCCGCTATTCGGTACCCTATGGCTACATCAATAATAATAGTCCAAGTGAATCAAGGCCTTGAAGTGTGTTAAAGCACTTCATTCAAGACCGTAACGGTACACTATAGGACTACAGTACACTATAGGAGGCAATGTGCTTATCATTGCGCTCGCCAGAGATTATAACCCTGATTTGACTCAGGTACTCACTCACAGCTGAGCTCAGTAGTTTCCGACGTCAAATCACAATACAAATTCCACTGCCACCAGTGAGATTGGAACGGCGAACTCCCGTACGACAGCCTTGTGCTCTAACCACTCAGCTATCTGCACACCCATGGCTACATTGGGTGAAAAAAAAATTGCAGCCTCTTTTTGTTTTCAAAAAAAATACTTTTTGTGAGCAATAACGCGCAGTCCAGGAGAGAACTCTGAAGGAGACATTGTGATCTGAATATCAAGGTGGTCCCTAATAACACCTAGATTGAGCACACCCTTGGTAGCCATAACAACAACGATGAAGTGTGTAGATTACCACTGTGTGTGTTTGTATGTATATTAATACAATTTTGGCATTAAGTTCGTTTCAGGCTGTAATCGATTAACGAAAAAAGACAATTTTGACCTATTCCGCTATTGTCTACGTTATTGGAAACTTCGCCCCTCTAAAATGCACACAAGGAGGATTTCCAGTAAATTTTTTTAACTAATGCTACAAGTAGTTTAGGAAAGTAGGTGTTTAAACTCAGAACGTTGCTACGTGGAAAAACCATAACAAAGGCGAAGAAGGATGTGAGCACGAGAGACAACGGTTGCATCACACACCGTAATGATTGTAGTATTCTCGCCTAGTGACATACGCAACATTTCGCTCGCCTCCTCCAGTGATAAGCTGACGGGAGAATGCATTTGCTAATATCTGGCATTTCTTCTTTTTATCACCCTTCAACTTCTCCAATATCCTCCTTCCAATTTCCTAATTCACTTAAATTAAAAATTTCAAAAATTCGAAATGATCATTTTGATTTTACCACTTTGATACCACTTTGTACCTTTCCACTTAAATATTTCACAATGATTGCACTTAGGTTCGCTGATCCTGCATATTATTGAATGCAACCACAACGTTTGGTCCTGGCTGGGGAGAATGGGAATTTGTCTTTGTAATGAGATGACTCGAGGCGAAAACTTATAAACATTTGAGGCAGTTTTGCTATTGCCACCGCCGACGTTGAATTCCAAGTTCAAGGTCGAGTCCAATCAAAGCAACATTAAAAGGATCTACACCGGTTGAGGAAGGTGGAATGGTGACGAACTGGACTCATGAAGTTTTTGAAGAACTGATAGGAGTGAGTTTTATATTCGAAGTAGACCTTTTGCTTTCTTTTAAGTGTCTCTTCTTTAAAACGGAAGTTTGGCGTTAAAATTCCTAGCTTTTATTACGCTTAGATTTCTCGGCAATTTATATCATGAGAGTGCTATTATTGAATGAAATGCAATCATTACAAGGCTTTAAAATAAAAATAAATGTTTTCAAATCAAAAAGGATGGGCTACAATAGAAATGTCAACTTTAATCGCTATAGGGTTGCACCAGACTTGCTTCGCAGACCACCCGTGAATCAGAGGTACAACTGGCTATAACCACATAAAAACCTTGGCAATAATGCATGATTAGCCGATTTGAGAAATGAAAACCTGCTATGGGCAGTCAACACGAATATAGAGCATAGCTTGTACTATCCGCGGTTTTATGGAATGTCGTTGGCTTTGTCCTATAACAAGCTGATGTGAACATTTATTTATTTTTATTTTTCACAATATAGTTCCCCTTAGCTTCTCCAATTTCCTAATTCCAAACCTCCAAACCTCTTTTCTACAAAAGCTTCCCATCTCTATCTTCACCCATACCCTAACCTCCATTTCAATATTTTTAAGGTTAACATAGAATCATTCGAGATCATTAATCCTTAGATTTGATCATATTGCATATTATTACGACGGTCAGTCAAAATTTGGCTATGATATTTTTCCACTAATTCGGTTAGGGTCCCCCTGCTCTACTTCCGCACCCACTACCCATATTATTCCTATTCAGGATATAATGATGGAATCAGGAAACTTCCAAAACGCTGGGCAAAATGTGTTTCAGTACAAAGAAGAAAAAGAATATTTGGGAATTATTTGATACTCAGAAAAAAAACCGTTTATATTATATTATATTATATTTGACTGGCTCCGATAAACGCATTGCTAACGCTTGTTTCTGACTGAAGCGAAGTATAGTGCATGCGATTGCTGGAGTCTAGCGGTGGATGGTTGCTCGATATTTGATCGAAAGACGTTCCATCGTTAGCGTGGAGCGTGGAGTTTCAGTGGAGGTCAAGTATCAACCAGCAAGGTATTTTTGGGAGGCTTAAAATAATGTGTTAAGGTAGGAGGGCCTAGGCTTTGACTCTAACTAGCAATTTTGTAGATGATTTATGGGGAAGTCGAAGTCCCCCGTCTCCATTGGATTTGTCCCGCAGCGGTTGCATTGGTAGTGTACATCGTGGTAATCGTAGCAGTAATCTTGTACGAGGAGGTTTTGCCCGTGGTGGCTCCAACACTGGTGATGAGCAAGATGTTGGCACGCCTGAGCCTTTGATGGTGCCAAGAAGTTTTTGGCACCGAATTTGAAACGCTAAGATAAATTAGTTAGTTAAAAGCTCAGTTTGTTAAAAGTTGTTGTGGTATACCACGGATTGAGGATAAAAGCCGGGAATTAATCATATACGATTCGAATGAATTGAATGAATGTAAGTTCATATAGAAGTTAATCAGTAGATAAATTCTAGACTTTGCTGTTGGGACTGTCGTAAAACTAACGTAGTTTAACAAGTGCGTTTCTTACTATCTTTTGATAGAAAGTACCTTCCGGATTTATAAAAGTGTTACACAAAATATATGTGGATCCAGAAGCAGTCGGGCAACTTACGTTAAGTTCAATACATACAGGAAATAAGTCAACACCTTTGGGACGATCTTTGCATATGCTGGCTAATATTCATAATCAATTGGAGGGGTCCCCAAAGGCTTCGCCTCATTGAACATCTGAGGCAGAAGATCGATTGAGCATGCGACCCATCGTGAATCATAGCACTTCGATGGAGATCTCCAAAGCTTGATCGACAGAGGAAAGGCTGGTTTCCGCGCCAGATCCCACCGACCTTGTCAATACCTTACGGGTCATATTTGACAAGTGCGCGGAGTTTAGATCTTCGAATCACCTGCTCTTCATCGATTTCGAGAAAGCCATAGAGAGAGGGAGAAGGAGTTTGGAGGGAGTGTATCTGGCGTGCATCGAGGTAAAATTTCGGCGGAATTTGAGATCGACCGCGGAGTCTGCCAGGGTTGCATTCGGTCACCGATATCGATTATTATCGATTCAATGGACGATGACATCTTTTCTCAAACACTTCGACTATGCTAATTTGTTTACTCTCTCACTTGGCTAAATGACTGTGGATTTGGAAAAAGAGACAGGTAGGATTGGATTGAAGATAAACAACAAAAACCAAGGTTTTCAGCCTGACGGGTCATCGTACTCTTCTTTACATTAATAGGCGGGCTTCAATCAATTTATAAATCTGGCGTAGTTTCTACCAACGGTGACACCGAACTGAATGTGTCTCGTGGCGTTGACAGCCATAGATCCTAGTCTAGTCTTCGTTACCTTATTCAAAATCTCGAAATATAACACCAAGTTGAAGTTACCACTGTTATGTATGTATTCTTTCTTTCTTTTTACATGAGAGTAACACATCAGCACAGGAAGTGACCATCATCACTCAAATCAGCAATGTATAGGCGACAGAGTAAGGATGATTGCATTGGTGGCTATGCCATGCAGTGGAGCCCACTCTCGCAAACTGGCCAACGAAAGGGTCGTTCCAAGAGCACTTGTCAAGGAAGAGTAGAGGAGGAGTACGCGCATCTCCAGAAATTCTGGGTGGAGGTGAAACGTATTTCAGCGAACGATGGCACGTAGGTGTGATTGACGCGCTATACTCCACAAAGGTGGAGTAGAAGCCAGCTTTGAGCTACTATCCTAGAAAGACTTGCTCTCAATTCTAATAAGCAACATTTTTTAGTCAGCCGAACCGAATCGGGCAAATAAAACAAGGATGTAAAAATAACCAAAAAAAAACTTGCGAACTATATATTTTCTTCCACTAATCAGCAAACCTTTGCCTTTCGTGTCGAAAATCAACCATGTTGGCGTATGTTACTCAGATTATAAAGTCAAAGGTATTATGTTCTCCTGGTCGCAGATATCCACGGAGACTTTCTCTTCCACGGAACGGACCACTTAGAAAAAAATAAAACGAACGTGGGAATCGGGGGGGATAAAATAACAAATTTAGTACTTTTGGAATTTCATTCATTTTTAGTTAAATAAGGACTTTTTAGTGTTTTTCAACATAAACCGAAACGCAGGTAATATTTGGCAACATCTCCTTTTCCTTGTCAGGCCAGAATATGAAAGTGAAAGCGATGGGAGGTCTGAGTAGCTGCTTATAGCAGAAAATCTTCACTTTTGGTAGAGTAGACTAGTTGCAGCGGAGTATGGGCTACAGTGATACGAAGACATAGTTGACACATGTCAAATTTCATGTTCATTTTTCCTTTAGGGATTGTTCACCATTTTTGCGAGTGGAACGCTAGTTTCCCACCTGCCGAGGTAGCAGTAGAATTTATCTAAACATGATTTCAGATGAACCCTGCCGCGTTCTATAATCTTTGTGGTGGTATAAATGATCAGGTCATAGGTATATTGAAGGATCTTGATTCGGTCGGGTGTGGGAGCCGATTTCAAGATATTCGCGGTAAAAAGTGAAAATATGCTTGCGGAGGGGAGCCTTATGGCATTACAGCTGGATTAGTGTTAAGCGAGAACAGTAGTTGCTGAATTTTTACTTAGGATTGCCGTCCTTCTACGAAGCTGAGGATTAGCTTGCAGAAATTCGGGTGGAAGTGAAGGATGTTGTTTAGCTTATAAACGAGTCCATATTGCTAGGCGGAATCAATAGCTTTCCTGATACCAACGGAGCAGGCTATGGTTGATGTCTTGCCGGTTTTCAGGGGTGACGCCAAAACTAGAGTTCCTACCACAGCGCTCTTCTATCATTAACTTGATAGTCCGCTGGTTGAATAATGTTGACAAGAAAGGACTAATGCATACAGAACTTCTTTTTTAAAGATTTTGAAAGGAATTTTATCAAGCTCAGTCGACTTTTTACTCGCTCTGTTTGATAAAAATTGGAGACATTTTAGGTTTGACGATGTTGCGGCATTGGACCAGTGGATCTGTTTGGGAGGAGAAAGTGCTAGAAATGTACAGTGCGGCTAGCTGTTTGAGAGAAGGACTATGAGGGTCAAAGCAAATTAAGTGATACATTGACTTCCGATTCAATATTGGAGAGGGGATTATGGAGGTGGTTATTATACAGGATGTCGTTCATTAAGAAGGAATTACTGCGGAAAATATATATTTCTTCTCAGCCAGTTTTCTTGTAGTGGATGTCTCGCAGAATATAGTCCTGAACAGAAATGAGGTCACGAAAGTTGAAAGAGAGGGTTGACACAAACTCGTCTCACACCTCCTGAATTGCTTCAATATAACCGTACCGTCAATTGTCTCGTCAGAAACTTTCCTAAGCTGGAACAGTTTGTTCTTCAGATAACGGGTTATGAGCCGCCAGTTGACAATTCTAGAATTAGGCGCTATGAGAAGTGGTGGGCGAATGGATCGAAAGGCGGGTTAAATGTCAAGAATGATGGCATCGTGGCCCTTAATGCCAGAGACGGTTTCAAACAAAAAAACTGTTTGGATTCAAAATTACATTGATACTGCTAGTTATCAGGAAACGGTGTTTCTTACATTGTAGGTAGGATATGTTCAGCTAAAACGTCCAGCCTGGTAGGGCATTGGCGGGCGAAAAGAGTTGCATTGCCAAGCAATTTATCCAAGGTAAGAATTGCGGTTTCTGCGGCAAGCTATAAAGGACTTTGGTTAAATGGTGGTGCAACCTAGTTTCATAAACAATTCGAGTTCGTGCCTACGGGGCTGACCGATTATATAGTTAATATCCAACTCAATGACAGCAACGCCCGGAATCACTGGGTCAAAAGCTGCATATGGACCCGGAAATTTCGAAGAACGACAAGAATTGCTGAGTAGAAGCCATTTAAGATTTAGTACATGGGATCGGGTTGCTCTTAGATGAAGGTGCCCGTTTTTTCTCTTTGTCACAACTTTAACGAAATAATGGCACTTCCGATACTTACGATATTGGTGGTGGTAATTCGGCACAGCACGACCAAACCGCTGGCTTTGCACTAAAATATTTATTTATTCATAATCCACTCGAAGCGCGGTTCAACTCTGGATATCCTCGATCTGGAAGGAAACGTCAAAGGCGACTAGCCACAGGCTCAATTTACAGCCCTCTTACTTCTCTTTCAAGGTAACGAAGGGTTGGACGGACGATTAGCAATGCTTTGGGTTTTCAGATCTCCAACTCTCCTGTGCGGCGTAGATGTGACCCAGACTACGAATGAGTGACGTGGTTTTCTCCAAAGGGAGGGTATACGTGTGTTTCGTAGACGTGTAATCTTCTTTAAATTTAAGAAATATTTTATATTTGAAGGCTCCTAATTTCCCTGGTGATGGAAATTATCAACAGGAGGAATTTTTGTACTTGGGATTTGTTTCCTCCGAGGTAACTGTAGGGGTTTTTGGTGATGCTTGGGCGTAGGAACCTGCGGCTTTTTATTAAGTTTGGTTGCGGAAGTGGCACAAGGTGCCTATTTTGTTCGGGCTACATCCCTTCTGGAATCTGCTTAATGCCGTTTTTACGGCGTTTCATCGCTATTACCATTTGGAAAACACACTCCATCGACGGCAAAACTATTTGTATACTTTGGTGGTGAGCTTTCTCCTACATTGGCACGGTTTTTTCCACGTTGATTGTCTTTGACTTCATAATTTTACTAGGTTACCACTGTTTACTGTTTTCCGCATACTAGTGGCGATACACTAAACTAGGCAGCAAACCCAGATTATATCGCGTTTCTGATAACATAGCAGGACATTGTAACAGAGCGCCGCGGACTCTCATTTAAACCTTATCGTGCGCAATTGCATTTACTAATAACACTGCAGCAAAAAACATTTTTTACTCAGTTGCATCGATACGCATTTGGTCACTGACACCTGAAGGTACCGACTGATGAGGAGAAACACAAATGATGTTTAAAACGATGACGAGCCAGTATAGTTGGCCAATGACCACATCTTGGGGAATCATACTCAACCAAGTTGAATTATAAAAGCTCGACATCTCGTGCAAACCTCTGGGAAATCTCTCTTTAACGCCCGCCCTTGAATCGAACCAAGATTAAACAACAGGATTCTAAATCCATTAAATAATGATGGCGGAGATGAGCTCACTTTGGGGCCCTTCCTAATCGGAAGCCCAGTGTTTGCACTGCATGCGGAAACTACGACAACAATCACGAACACAGAAACGGTCGACCGAATTCTGGAATCGATAGTACCATGAATACCTGTCCAGATTACAGAAATTTCCAAAACGGTTCAAACCAATCACTAAAGTACAAAAGGGAAAAAATTAAGGACACTCCATAAAATAGCCAGTGACTACGATAATCGACGTAGAACTACTAGGATGGTTTGGTTCGAGTAGCAAAAATGAGAATAAATGGACAAGAAAATGATAATTACTGATGTCTAAGTTAAGGGTTCGTAAGTTAGTTCCCTTCCCTTCGTCAAGAAATGTAACAATGTTCGAATAAACTGCGTGTGCAACAGATAGACGGATGGACACCAACAATAAACTAATTTTAATTAAGCTTTCTTTTCCACAAAAAGCTTGCCATAATTTACATACATGTTGTGTTTACGAATTAATACAGAGAAGCAACCAACATCGGCTTCCATTGAGATCATGCCACCCCCAGAGCAAAGGTGACCCAATATCCGAAGAGTTTTATCAACCCCGCGCGGCTGATTGTGCCAAAAAGGAAATTTTCTCAAAATTCAACTGTAATAGTGTGGAAAAGTGAGCAAGACAAAATAAGTAGTCTAGTTACATTAAGCCCGCTTCACTTGTTCCTTCTCCACAAAAGGTTTGACACTTTTCCTCGACACTATGTACGACGATTACATATCCTAAGAGCATTTTTTTACTAGTTCATTGATGTTATTAGGAAATGTTATATTGCACAATAGTATAATAATTTATTCACGCCAACGGAACTTTAAATCGAAATCCAGTTTCACATAAAATTAATCATTAAAGGGAATAGCCGTTGCCAAATTGCAGACCGACGATAACATTCTCAGGATGCACGGTCTATTATCATTTGCAGTAAATGGAACATCCCCCGCATGCACGGAAATGAAAAAAGAAATGGGAAAAGTAATCCATGTGAGCATCTGGAAAGCTGAATAATTAAAAGCAATGGAGTAAGTTCGCACATTTGGCGCGAATAAAAGCCTATAAAAACAGGACCAAAGGCGACGTACTGTCTAAGCTCACACATTTTGAAACTGGCAGTAGAACAATCCTTGTATGAAATGTCTTTCAAAGTGCCAAATTATATGCAGCACTACGTTCATATTAGTGGAGAGCAGCTCTAAACGTTGGAAGAAAGCAACGTACTTTTTAAGTGAGATACATGTTTTTCATTACAAACACCGAAAATTTACATGTCAATAACAAAATTATGTGTATTGTATTAAATATTCGTACTTTTCCAATCCTATCCCAAAATTTTCAGGCATCCTGTGATCCTCTGGATATTGATACTCAAATATTCGCTGCTTGCCATAAAAGTTGATTAAACGGGATAGCATTTTGTGGGCTAGAAAGTTGCAAATTTCGAATTATCCTCACACACACGTCCTAAGATAATACGACGCCTGGTTCGCTGCTGAAACATGAAGGCGGGGCCACGAACTACAGAGAGCCCCATTTACGGCTACGAACGGAGATGAGAACGATGGATTCGATCTCCACTACCACGAAAAAGTGCGGGAAGTTCAGCATTGCGCAAGTCTTGAGAAAAACTATTGCACTCGTGGGGAAAGTAGAACCTGCCGTAAATAGCAACGATTTCACTACCAGATACCATATCAAGAAAGGCCTTAAGCTTTTCGATGGTCGCGTGAGGACGATGAAAAGCAACTTTAAAAGTGAAAGGTCTTCTTCAAACTCCTTCAGATGTGTTGAGGAAGAAACAAACACTTCAATTTTGCCCTTCCGGTTGTCGTTCCTCCAACCATTTCAATCCATCAATCGCGGCCTCCAATTTCGAAATCCGAGTAGTGATGTGGTGTCTTCGCCAAAAGAATCTGCCCAGCGCTTTCGGGGTTTTCTTTAAAAGCTTAGAATATATTGTCTATGTTTTGGGATGCTCCAGGAATTTCGTTAGTGTCCAACCTGATAAAACAATAAACAAGCCTATTAATGTAACCCTTTGGACCAACAGGACAGGAAAATCCATGAGAAAAGGCGTCAAGACGCAGGTGCATGCGCACACAGCTCACTATGGTTTTGCGGAAATTATGAAATTAAAAAACAAATTCTTCGAATAACAATCCTATTCGTTAGAGTCAGCTCCTTCTGACTTCTGTCTGTTCCCAAACCTCAAAAAATCCTTACATGGATATCGATTTTCATCAAACGAAGAGGCAAAAGTTGCCACAAATGAGTATTTTCCAGATCTTCCAGAAGATCACTACATCCTTAAATCAGAGGATTGTTGGAGTAATTAGAAGTTATGAGAAATTACACAGAAAAATAAAGTAATTTTTCGAACTAGAAATCCACATTTTCATTTCCATTCCGTGAACTTTTTGATGTACCCTAGTATATTCGGAGCTTTGCTTTTCTGTGTATGCAGTTGACTTTTAAAATCAGTAGCACTGAGTAGGAAGCTACGTTTGCGAGCTAAATTCGGCGTTTTCTTTCGTCAAGTTCATTTCCATTTTTCCTCAGTTCTTCGTAGGCCACCTTCTCTATTTTATCAAAGTGTCTAAAAATCCCCTTTGCTTGTGTGAAAGATCACGCCATGATGTATAGATTGTCCGCATATGTGACGATTTCATTAGGATTATAGAGCGTGTCTACAGTGCCAGATTGGAAGGTAGACGTATGTCTCAAACACATCTGTCAAGCTATTATTGACTTCGACCTGCGCTGTTGTATGGGACATTGTCATTCTGACAATGCTTACTGCTTTTACTGGAATTTCCAAGCCAAGCATCACTTAGTACACTAATTTCTGTCAACAAGTCAGCGAGTATTTGAAGAATGTCGTACTGAATTTCCAACATTTTTTAGAACCTGTTTGACCGTAAATAGCCGATCAATTGCCGACCACCAGTCCACAAAATTTCTTGGTATTATGGGTAAGGCATATTACACTTTTTGACCACTGTTGCGAGATCTGTTTGTGGTTCCAGATGGAGAGAACCAAATTATGAATAGCTTTCATGGTCCATGGCCTCCCTGATTTGGTTCTCAGCCGCTTTGACGGTTTTGTCCAAAATCAAGAAATGCAGCTATCTCAGCATAAACAACCAAATTGAGGTCGTTCTGTCCCAATGTTGTCTCGTGGAAAACAGTTGCCACTCATATTCGAAAACTTCAAGCTTCTATCAATTCATGTTTCGAGAATTATCCCCTAATATATATTACAAAGTGGCAGCGCGTGTGTGCCTCTGCCCTAAACGAAACCGTCGGAAGTGGAGACGAATGGCATAGTTCTATGGGGGAAGTTCTGGGGATTGCGGGTATTGCCAATAATTGACTAGTGGGGGTTTAAGTTCCTGTGTGTCAATAGGGCTTCAACGCTGGTCAGGTATTACCTTCTGGGCTTAATTATTCGTGAGTTTATTAAAATTGGCAGAACTTTAAGCAAAATCGGCGGTGCAGACGGAGTTTTGAATGAATCTCAGTTTTGAGTCAGAATGGTACTTGGATGAAGAAGATGTGTATCAAGCAAGCAGTTAGAAGGATACGAAAGGAATAAATGACTGCATCGCATATTAAGGGGTCTCAGTCGATAGTCGTAAAGGCTAAATTCGCACATTCCAAATTGGTCCTTCAAAAGTAAACCTTACCAATCTTACAAGCACCATAGAAGTTGAGACGAGGATTCACACGTCGAATTCACAATTTCGAGAGTAGGATGGTGTGCTTCAGCAACGGCAGATTAGTAAGGGCATTTTCAAAAGGTTAATTTTAGTGATTGCTGATGAAGTTTAGAACCTTAGCGGTGCAGATATTCATGACGGTGTATAAAGGAAGATCAGGCCGGAAGGAGTTACTGAGAGAAGGTGAAAAGTCGGGAACATTAGACCAGATAAGTACAGAAATGAAGGACATCACAACCAATAAATGAGAAGAAGTGTAAAATTACAGTGAGTATTTGATATTTGTCGAAGAATTCTTCGTACATATAAGGAGGGCTAAAACAGAGCAAATATACACAGATAATAATAAATGGGCTTTGGAGGAAAAATTCTCAAGGCAACACACTTGTGAAGGGAATGGAGGGAGGAAAGATCAGTTCCACAAAGAATGATAATGTAAAAACGGTCAGGATGTCTCCTCCAATTCCCTTACCCAAAACTGCGCTGTGTCATAGCAAAACGCAGAGTAACCTTCGAGGAGCTCAGAAAATCTTATTATGTTAATTGAAATAATAAAAGCTTGTTGTTTCTTTTTCGTTGGTATGGATATTCATTCTTGCAAACACCGATATTTCGGGAACCACTTGTTCCCTTCATCAGTGTTAACAAGTTTCCCTTCATCAATGCTAACAAGTTTAGCACTGATGAAGAGAACAAGTGGTTCCCGAAATATCGGTATTTGCAAGAATAAATGTCCACACCAACGAAAAAAAAACAACAAGCTTTTATTATTTCAATTAATTAATCGTTGGAAACACCGCATAATTTCACTCAGATTATTATCTTGCCAAATTCCAGAAATATAAATGATGTGATGCCTCTGAGAAGGTCTTTTGAAAATCCCCTTACTGCCAAAAGGGAGATTGGGCGACAGCGTCGAGGTCGTAAGGAGACATTATTTTGAAGGAAGCTATAACATGGCAGAGGTGCCACACTTCATTAAGTTCACACGCAACAAAGGCCCGATTGGCTGATTTTACCTCTGATTAGGGTAAAATTTTGAGAGAAGAGGTAGGAAAAGTTAGCCTGGATATGAAAAAGCCGTTGAAATAAGTAGAAGTAGAATCCGAAATGATGACAAGAGTAGCTGTGGAGAATTCAACGCATCCCTTAAAAAAAATGATAATGCAATTTACCAAACCTTGCAGAAATACTAGGGCATCTACCTTGGTCGATAAGGCAGAACGGGTTTCGGTCATGTCGAGAAATCAACAAAAGTTTTTAAAACGTAAGCAAATTAGTCTAAGTGACACTAATCCATGCCGGTACGCAAAATATTGGTACCCTCGATGGAAAGATGCAGGAACTCATAATGGACCTTCATAAAAGAACACAAGGAACTTGATGATGTGGTGCCAAAAGCTGCAACATGGAGCGTTAACGCGGTAAAAATTGCTGTATATAAAACTCTCTATCTTTGTAGCCCACGCTCACAATATGGTGTCGGCATTCCCAACACTGGAGGTTTCGTGATGCCCCTAAAGAAGCTCACTATTATATTAACGAGAGAGGCGTTTTCGGTGGTATAGACATATAATCAGCATGATGAAAACTCACTTGTCAAAGTTGGTTTGATCTTAGAAAGCCCATACATACAAAAAAGAAGGGTAACATTTTTTTCGCCGAACATGGTCATATGGGGTATTAAATAAAAGATCTCTATTTGTAGTTTCCAAAGCTGAACTTCTTTTGACCGAGGAATAACGCCGTCACCGCCGTCAGTTATTGTATACTGCATAACTCAACCTTTAATAAGATTCCTCAAGAAGTTTTCTAGACCAGAAAACGGCTGTATATTTTAAGTAGGCAGGATGGTCCGAGCTGGCATCTGACGAGATTGTGACAACTCGGGAAATAATATAATAATCGTTGACACAACAATCCATACTGAATTAGGGCCTTAACTTGTGTTAGAGGACTTCATTCAACACCGAAACGGCACACTACAGGATTACAGTACCCTGTATGAGGCAATGTAGTCAGCATTGCACTCGCTCGAGATTGTTACCCTGATTGGACTCGGGTAATAATTTACAGTTGAGTCGACTGGTATACGACATCCATTGGATGCACTCCTATAAGAGCTAGGTTATGCCCTTCCTAAAGACACTATAAGGTATTACCAATAGTAATATGTTAACGTTCATTAGTACCTATGACCATGGCCGTAGAGTGGATCTTTTCCCTTATTACTTTAACTTTGGCTATTTTGTTGTATGCCTCTATCCTGGACCCCTCCTCTCTTCAGCCCTGCCCTGCGCAACAAGAACCTGAACATAACGCGCGAACCGGGACCATCCATCAGCGCTCCTCTACATCTTTCAACCAACTGTTGTCCGTGGGGAGGTCGTCTATATCTGCGTAAATTTACTGATGAATCCCATCCCAGCTTCCACAAGAAAGAAGATATGATTGGCATCGTCCACCACCCCATTGCAACACACACTCAGGAAATAGTACCTTCCCAATTTTATGCAGTTCCACTGAAAACCATCATGCCTGCTTAAAAGTTCGGCGAAGAAATTTTCGATTTCACCCTGCTGCTGCTACGAATGTAAGTTGCTTATAAGTCGCGCCATCTATCTGGCTCTTGGGTATACATATGTTGTCGTTCTTCACCAGCAAGCACTTGCCTTGAGTATCTTCCTTTGTAGCCCACTTGACGGCAATCACTACCGATTCCGAGACAGCGCGGTAGGCATACACCACCCCTAACGTTCCGCTTCTCTATAATTGCACAAGGCAATTGCGATACACCTCCTTGCCTAGTGCTTCTGCCCAAACTGGCACGCCATAGAATAAAATGAACTACATTGACGTTTGCCATCAGATAATTTACAATTACGATTTACAATATAAAGTGCCCTTCAGTGCAGAGAAGCCGAATTTGTGACAGTGCCTGTAGCGTTAGTACCTCTCGAAATGTCCTCTTGCGTGGCTCCTAAGAGCTTCGATGTATATCCCGATTTTCACCTTCGCAACATTTCATGCAGGGGGAGTGCCGGAGTGGTGCACGTCGAGAGGTTTTATTAACCACTTCGAACGCGATGTATTGATGCTCGTTCGCCGGAAAGTCTTCCCAGTCCCGTCCACTTGCGACACCACTGACTCCAACGCAAAGTTAGGAATGTTTACTTCGCAGCCTGTGCCGGTATAGTCGCTGAAGAGTATTATCTCTAAATACCAATCCCAACCAAAGGGGCCGAGGTGATGGCCTCGGCGTTGGGCCCCAACCCGAAGCTAGCGACAGCGGTTCATAATAAGTCGGGGGTGTTCCGATAGTGTTTGCTGATTTTCACTAGATCCACTTTTACCTCCGCAACAAACTGCGCTAGCAAACAAGGAAGTTACAATCCACAAAGCTATTTTGTTTTTAAGTCAACGTAGGATCCAATTTTTCAGGCTGTACTGCAAGAACCTTTGAACTACTGTGCCGATAGCACTGCCACAATTATAGCCGAACCAATTGGCTTTTAGGAGGAAGGATATTTCACTTGTTATTCTAATGCTAAGACCGGGAAGTAGAAAGTTGTTCCAACTTCTGCATCAGCTAGATCATGACTTTTTTGAATAGCACAATACACAGATAAAGGTTCCTGATTCTTGTAAGAAATTTGGATCGAAAAATAGAATGATGACATTATTAACTAAAAGTTAAATTCACCGACTAACTCCACTAAGCAGAACAATTTTTTTTTGTAATGGAAAATGTTAAGGATACAGCTAAACTTGGCAGCAAAAGCTAGCAAAAGGCAATCTTCGAGGGTAGTTCAATAAGTCTTTAGAAGTGTAAAGTGTAAAAACAATTTTTTTTAGTAAAATTTTTTTTTTTTTTCAACATAATCTCCATGGAGCTCTCTATACACTTGGTCAATCGTTTTTCAAGTTTTTTTAATCCTTCAGAAAAGTGTGTTTTCGGAAGTTCCTCAAAATAAGCACTTACAGAGGCAATGAGTCCTCGTTGTCCATAAATCTCTATCCACTGAGCCATTTTTTCAAGTTTGGAAAAAGTCATTGGGGGCTAAATCTGGTGAATACGGTGGGTGTTCGACCAATTCAAATTTTATTTCTTCAATTTTAGCCATTGAAAGGAAGCACGTGTGAACTCGGCCGTTGTCGTGATGAAAAAGAATTTTTTTTTCGCCAAATGTGGTCGTTTTTTTAAAATTTCTTCTTTCAGCTGCCAATACTCACCAGTAATTGTTTTACCCTTCTCCAAGTAGTCAATAAGGATAATTCCACGGGCATCCCAAAAAACTGTAGCCATACCTTACCAGCTGATTTTACGGTCTTCGCCTTCTTTGGAGCCGGTTCACCCGTGCCGATCCACTGTTTCGTCTCAGGAGTGTAGTGGTGTATCCATGTTTCATCCAGAGTCATAAACCGACGAAAAAAAATCCCTCAGGATTCCGACTTATGCGCGCCAAAAGAGCCTCATAGGTCACCAGTCTATTTCGTTTTTGTGGCCACAGCTAACACACGCACTTTTAATCTTCTATTCTTCAACACCATATCGTGGATTTTATTAATGATTTCGGGAGTAGTCACTTCTACGGGCCTTCCTGAACGTGGTTCATCACTTGTTGATTTACGACCACGCTTAAATTCATTTACCCAATTATAAACCGTTGCTAAGGCGGGAGCAGATGTGCCATGAACCGAATCTAATTCATTTTTATCTCATATGAATGAAAATGTTTTATTACCACTCTGAACTCGTTTTTTTTTTCATTTTTTTTAAGAACCATTGTTTTTTTCAATTGATTATAAAAACACGTAAACTCAGAAGATGTACTACTACCCTCGTAAAACAAAAAATTTCTTCACTTATTTTCAATGAATAAATACGTACGCATAATCCCTAATCTTATATAAAATTCTGTTGAAATGTAGTCGCCGACCTTTATTTTTTAGATTATTAAAACGTTTGGAAATTATGAGAAATTAAAAGTAGCCAAAGCTTTTTTGTTTTAATTTGCGGGCAGCTACTGTACTATAGAGCATCATACCACCAAATTTGGGGGAAATCGCATATTTACTAACAAACTTATATGTGCTAGATCAAAGTTATTGTTATTGCAATCTAAGACTGTGAATCTCGGTATCACACAGCCTAACAAACTAAACGCAAATGGGACGCGCAAAAAAGATTCTTATATAAGAAATACACAAAACCCTTCAAACCTGAGCGCTTACCGATTTGTTTTAATTAACCACGTTAAATCTAACAATTTTGTAATTATTATAACACGCAACTGTCATTTAGAAGACAAAAATTCAAAAAATTCGTAAAGTAGGTACGCACGATTTCTGCACAACCAGAAAGATGATACGGGTCCATTTCCGGTCAAATCATTATTCAGGAAACGACCTCCCCAATGCCCAAATAACAACAAATTTAATAGTTTCTTCAAAATATATTTTACGTCACGTTTGTATTGAGAAAAATACAAACACGAGGTAAAAAAGAATATTTTTAAAAAACAACTATTCGAAACAAGGAATAGTTTTCTCAGGAAAATACGAGTATAAAAGAGAACACAGTCTAACTTGCTAACATATATGTTTTTGTATTTGTTGAATCTAAAGTACCGACAATTTCCTGTAGTTGCCATATAATTTCCATGTATTCCGCAGAATTTTCTCGTACTTCAGCGGCAAGCTCATTGTTTAAACATTGCCTCCGAGTTCCCTAATGATGTAATTCGCGAAACTTTCCCGCAAGTTTCACAACAAACACAATCTCAGCTTTTCACGCAGCAAATGGTTCTTCGTGCTTGCTAAAAATCCAGGCTGATAATTACCTATAAATATTTTCACTAGGGAAAACTAGGCAATTCCCTTGGCCATGAAGGAAATTACGCAACCAGCGGACTCCTTGTGTCGCAAAGAAATGCGTATAATCAAAAACACATCAAGCTTAAGGTAAATTCAAAGTTGATGGCCTTGATTGATTTTAAAAGCAACGAAAGGAATGTAATAAATACCGAGGACACAGCAACCACGGGAAGCCATGTTCAACGAAATAATCCACGAATAGCCGTGAAAATCCCTAGCGAAGTAAATATTCAAACAGACATTGAATCTTGCATTGCATATTAATGATGTTATTTTTGGCTCTACTGGCATCATTACAGGGAATTAATGTCTCAGCGACATAGACATTCATATTTGCTTGTCTAGCTTCAAAAACATCCAATTTAATGAGTTAGCTATTATAAAATAAATAACTCAGCAAGCGTTTGCGGGGCTCCCGATTCATGCGCCATATTCATAGGCGAGTACTATATAAGGAAGGTAGTACCCAAGTTTTCGATTCATTGTTGAAGCAAACAAAAGCATCACAAAGTCCTTTCATTCAAAAGCCCCGGGAAAATAGGACAAAGATTCTTAAGCACTCAAATAATGCATATACGCGCTCACATGAATGGGACTGAATTTTTCCACACCATTGTTTCTAACGTTGTTAACATTGTTGCAAACTTTTCACCGCATCTCTGTGTCTTTAATTAGTCAAAATATATATGAAAGCGATCAGAATGCTTTACTTTCTAATTTCCAGGAAATAATGCATAGTTCCCATTCTACTATGCACGTAGGCTGAAAACAATGGAGTCATCACTTGTAAATAAATCACGAATCCATTGTTTACGTCGATAAAGTTGCTTCAGTCAATCAGCCATGCAACGAAATGATTTATTCGCAACTAAATCATGATGCATAGATCAGTCAATAAAATCGCAGATTAAACATTGTGCGATTGTGTGTAGTAGAAGCTAACCGGAGAGAAACTTTCCAAATTAAGATATACAATTCAACGCACAGATATCAATCCCGCATAGGCTACAGTTGCAATTATTTTAGATATGTTAGGCGGATAAATGACAGGCATAAAAAAAAGGTACATCTATCTTGATAAGTTTAGTTTTAGAAATTAAAATAATGTAACTAGGAACACTGTTGAGTATTGGACCGATTTTTCGGCAACTAATATTTGTATAGATTCTGCGCTGTCCGAAAAAAACAAAATATCCACATACAATACTTATAAAACAACAGTAATTTTAGGAAGTTTTCTATTTCTAGTTGTTACAACCTTCCGTCTGGTATTAAGTACACTTCCAGGTGTGTGTTTCCAATTCAAAGGAGCACTGCATATTGCGCAAGAATATGTATGGAGGCCTCATCGTTCTCCCCGCGGGGTGGATTAGGGATATATCATTGTACACCTGGTGTCTGCAGTCTGGTTCTAGCTAGAGCTGGGTTTGTGATTGTCAGGCTGCGGACACGAGGTGGACGAAGCAAGTTTGGTAATGCAAATATGCCGGCTCTGGCGGTTTGGTCGCCTATAGGCCAATGCTCCTTGCAAAATGCCATAATCCTGTAGGCATTTACTCTTATGAGTGGGCATTATTATAAGGACGGTCAAACCCTCCATTACTTTCATTCGATACTCAGTGCGCAGCTCAGTTTAGTCACACTGGTGAAAACAAGACCTACCTAAATCTCTACCGAACGACACCCTTGTTGAACCACAACAACACGTTTAAGGTCCGAAGGTCTCTTGTTCGTTTGAGCGTGACTAACAACCCCCATGAAGCCCCCATTAGGAGGCCAACCGCAAACAACCGAACTGAATTCATAACCTCCAAGAGATCTCCTGAAACATGTGGATTTAGGGGCTATCCCGCTTCTCGTGGTATACCCCTGGTAATGTTTTGTGATCGAAGCCACTTCAGATAAGTCCCTGTGCAGACTCGGAGCATTCGCCTATTGCATTATGGCCAGAAAACCAAAGTAAAAACAGCATTTACAGGTACCACCACGAGGAGGCCATTGGTTTTCGTTTGCGGACAGGGGTGCTGCACCCTGCACCCTTTTCTCGGCACACCACCTGCAATCCAATCGAATGCTAGAACGTTGGCACCGAACACTGAAAGCTGCCATTATGGCACGCGACGATCCGTCCTAGACTCAAGTCTTTCCTCTCGTCCTACTCCGCCTACGAACAACCTGCCGAGGAACCCAAGGCTCCCAAGTAATCTGGTCTTCGACAAGAGATCAGGTCTCACAGATTCAGAATTGCTGCGCCTGCTGAAAGGCAACCTTCGCCACATGAATGCCACACCTCTAACACGATGCTCGTTTGCACCTGCCTGCGCGCCCAGCTAGCTGGACACGTGCACGCACGTCCTGGTCAGGACGGATGCTGTCCGGAAGCCGCTACAGCCTCCATACGAAGGCCCGCACCGTGTTCTCGAGCATGGAGAGCATTTCTTCCAGCTCGAGATCGGGGGACAGAAAAAGGCTATCTCCTTATCCAGGCTGAAGCCCGTTTGCGCCCCAAATTAACGTCGCGTGGAGAACGCAGTTCTGAAGTCGCTCGCGTTTCATCTGGGGGCGGAGTGGTGTGGTTAACAACAATTGGTAACCCCGAACTACAAAATCAATCCAACGTTCAAGAAATTAATCGTCATTCTGCTTTTTTACTTTGACACCACAGGCCAATCCCATTTTTTCTTAAACTGACATTCAAAAAAACAATTAATTTTTTTTTTGAAATTTATCATTTAAACCATGGCCTGCTCCGCCAAGGAGAACACCCACGGTGGCCACTGTCAATCGAATTAACAGCATTCGAAGTAAATTTCGAATGTTGTTAACCCCGCTGCACCACAAGCAGGCCAACACCTCGGCCAGTTCATTCTTCTCTATGTTCCCAAGACTGGGAAAAGAAAGGTGGACGAATTTAACTGTGCCGTCGAGTGCGTTCATCATAACCATGCATCATCCCACCAGCCTGGAAGATGTCGCCAATCAGTACAGGCTCTTAATCGCCGCTTGACTATCGATCAGAATGACTATTTTACGCTTGGAGCTTGGATTACGCCCCAGTCATCGGCAGACCTCCAGTATCGCTAGCACGTCCGTTTGGAATACACTGTCGAATTCCGGAAAACCTTTCACTTAGCTACACTATGTTTAACCGAGTAATCTCCACAAACATTATTTGATTGAAATAACATACTGTGTTATAATCTTGCAACAAGTCGCCGATCTTCCACTCTGACCTGACTGAAAAGTCTACAGCCACCGTAGAACGTCGGTGCCCAACATCAGGGCTCATGTAGCACTACACGCAGGAATACATTGAGAGTATCTGCCGGGCAGGATTGGAGCGTATCAATTACACTTGCACACGCGGTTCTTTGAAAGAAGCTTTATTGTGTTTCTTGTTCAGCAGCCGTTACCACACAGTACAAGCGTACGTTAGGATGGGATAAACTACAGCAGTGTATATCCAAAAAATCATCCCCGGCTGAACACAGCATGCCTTTACAAGGGTCCTCTTGCAGCAATAGAAGGCTATATCGGCCCTCTTAACACTCAGTTCTAGGTTTTTTCACCAATTTATCTTAGCATTGTGGACCACACCCAAATACTTTACATTTGAGAAAAGGACCAATCTTTGTCGCTCCTGTCCATTATCCGTAAAATTTGCTCGAAACTCTGATCAAGTCGTCTTTATAACCCTTTCTCACTGTTAATGGAGCATGACCGGCATTATGGCACCCAGACAGGAAGATTTATATGTAGAGAAACCGTTCATAGCCCAGATAATGTTATCCTCGGCAGTTACCGACTTGATAATCTCACACTAAAGTTGTATGCTTTCCAGGCAAGGTTCTGACTTACAGCCCTCCTCGCTGGTGGAGAAGTGCGCATCGCACAACGGCCCCAGGATCTCAGCAGGAAATTCCATCGACTTTGAAAGAAAAGATGAGTTTCTACGAAACAGAAATTCATCTGAGGCAGGCTCAGACATTTGTTTGATATAGAAGTAGACTTTGTCTGAACTGGCGTTTATCTGAAACAGACATTTGTCTAACGCAGACATTTGTCTGTTTGATGTCTGATATACACACATACATTTAATAATAATAATAATAATCGTTGGTGCAACAATCAATATTGAATCAGGGCGTTGAAGTGTGTTAAAGCAGTTCATTCAAGACCGTAACGGTACACTAGAAGAGTACAGTACCCTGTAGGAGGCAATGTGGTCAACATTGCGCTCGCCTGAGATTATTACCATGATTTGACTCAGGTACTCATTCACAGCTGAGTCGACTGGTATTCGACGTCAAATCACGATACAAATCTCACTGCCACCAGTGAGATTCGAACCGCGCCCTTCCGGACGACAGCCTAGTGCTCTAACGATACAGCTATCCGTACACAACCACAAACCAAGAAGAAGAAGAATATGTTTTTGGTTTCAAGTGCTTTCTCTTCACAAAACAATTCTTCAGACTTCAAAATATCTCTCGAATTTACATGTACCTACTTTTTGCTGTACACCTGCCACGTCTTCTAATTTCCTTATTGGATATAAGACCGACTATATCATACGTCGGTAGAACATGAAGGCACTGATATTCGCTATCCAGGCGAATACTACCATTTCAATGCAAAAAAAAATTCGTACTCGCACTTGGAAATATAGGCATTCACCGAACAGAAATCGTAATCGTATTCGTAAATACGAACATTTGTATTCACTTTCGGACGTAAGAATACAACCATATTCGTATTCACTTGTGTAAATGCCAAAAGATTCACTTTTCCGAAGACAAACATATTCGCATCCATAGAAAATCATCATACGAATTTATTCGTATTTACGAATACAAATATGACCAACTCTGCTTGAAGGTTTCTGTCACCTGTATTTTATTCATTACACTTTTCTTGAAATTTTGTATTTTGCATTGAACCCGGCGGCTCGTCGGCTTGTCGTGATCGGTTTCATCATTTGTTTCTATCAAGTGGCTGATCTGGATGCAATCGCGAAACTTTCAAATCCCCATCCAGCGTATCAAACCACCATTTTTTCGACCGGCTTTTTGGTCGCTAGCCATCGACCTAGATGGTCCGACCAATCTTGGCAA
The DNA here is from genome assembly GCF_905115235.1 of Hermetia illucens. Taxonomy (NCBI): domain Eukaryota; kingdom Metazoa; phylum Arthropoda; class Insecta; order Diptera; family Stratiomyidae; genus Hermetia; species Hermetia illucens. The sequence goes on along the minus strand of NC_051849.1, from coordinate 87,745,420 downwards.
ATGAATTCTCGTTAATGCGAATTACATGACCATACCATCGAAGACGGCTCTCTCGCAATTTTTCCATGATCCACGACGCTCGTTGATAAGTCGATCACAAAGAACAAAAGTTGTGGAACGCCACTTCATCCAGGTTCGGCTAATGCGTGAAGCAAGACAGCAAAACCGATCATTCAATTTTTCGACAAATTGCTCGAGATCATTTTCACCATTAGACGCTAAGAAAACGTCATCTGCATAAAGCAGTGTATAGGATGCTGGACGTAAGATGTCCCGTGTGACAGTGTCCATAACAAGAACAAAGTGGAGTGGTGAAAAGGCGCTTCCTTCATGACCACCAACAGAGACACGAAGTGGTTTTGATACACCTGCCACGCTTCGAACTTTACTTTTCTGATCGTGGTAGAGCAATTAAACCCAGCGCACGAGCTCCTCTGGCACTAAGTGCTGTCGTAGAGCATACCAGATGAGTTCGTGTAACACACGGTCAAACGCTTTCTCTAGATCGAGAAATGCAATGTAAAGAGGGCGATGCTTCTCACGGTGTTACTATATGAGCAATCGCGCAGCGTGTATTGCGTCGGTAGCTCCAGAATTCCTGAAAAATGCGGCTTGATTCATGGTTATTTCAACGGTTTCGCGAATACGGTTGTCAAGAACGCGCTCAAAAATCTTAATGATGTGGGAAAATAATCGGATCGGACGGTAATTTGATTCTTTCTATACCGCGACCGCGAAAGGTTTGATATTAATGCAATTCAGGTGCCAGTATTCCTTATTAACTTTTCTATCTCAAAACTCTTCTTATCTCAGAAATTGTTCGCAGAGTAAATCTTAATTGCATAATAAAAACCCATAAAATAAAAAAAATATATATATAACTGTGTCATACAAAAAACATTTAACAAAAAAAATCTAACTAATGAATAAATAGGTTCTTATCACAGCGTAAAAACCACAAAACTTAATTCAAATAAACCTAAATAATGTCAATATCAATATCAAATAGCTGCGTTCGTTATAAACTACGTTCGTAGAACGTATATAAAAACACATACATATCTTCCAAAAACAATAATAATAGCAACTAAATAATATACACTTAATATGAAACAAGTCGGGAAACCGGAAGCTTGTCGCTTCAGATATAAAAGGTTTTGTGTTTCCCTATGTGAGGAGCATAACGTAGTTCTCCATTAGCTGATAGCATTGACCCGAGATATTTAAATCGCTCAGTTCTGGGCAGGCTACTGCCATTGCTAGAACTAAGCGATTTAAATATCTCGAGTCAATGCTATCAGCCAATGGAGAACTGCGTAATGAAATTGCTTCACGCATTAACGCAACCTGGATGAAGTGGCATTCCACAACTCGATAGTTCTGAGTGTTGGCCGACTATAAAAGACAATGAACGGCGTCTTGCGATAATGGGGACGAAGATGTTGCATTGCACTGGTGGCGTGACACGTTTTGATCACGTCTGAAACGAAATTATCCGCGATCGATATGGGTTTGCACCGATCATGGAAAACGGCAAGAGAGGCGTATTTAATGGTTCACGTAATCTGCACTTGTAAACGGGACAAAGGCTGAAGAAAAAGAAAAAGATGTGAGGAGCGACGCGTGCACGACAGCTCCGTGTCACATAGCTAAAAATTCCATTGCCCTCTACTTTTTAGAAGGCGATTTAAATAAATCATTTGATGGAAAGCCCCGTGTTTATAATGGTCAACCTCATACGCTTCGCACTCTGAGTTTAATATTATTAGCAAAGGCCAACAATTTAACCAACATCAAATATGAAAAAGGACTAGGGAGAATTAGATTCTTCTTGAATGGAATTTTAATTTTTCGCTCGAATTTCAATTATTCTCGTTAATTATGACGTCAGCACCTTATTTGTATGGCTTAGGATGCTGTTAATTAGCACGAAATTGATAAGTTTGAACTTCAATAACTTTGACGCTAATAGTTGGATTTTCATGGAGCTTGGCATGCACGAGACTGTTCCCTATGCCGGTGCAAAATTTAGTACACCTAGGATAAACTTAAGGGGAGTTTTTTTGTCAATTTCTAAAAGTTGATAATATACTATTAGTAAATTTATTTGAGCAGAGATCGGAATGGGACATATTTTGAGGCCTAGATTTCTTCTAGGCGCACCACCCTGATTTTTTCAGATTTCTAGGTTGGCAGATTCCGAAAATGAGTCCTGTCTGACTTTAAGTGCGAACATTTTGACTCCTTTCTCACGTACTTTGCAATTCAAGCCAAAAATAATATCAGCTTCGGAAAGTGGAAATCGAGACCTTTAATTTGATACCCTACACGAATTTTTTGAATCCCCCCCTTTGCATGCATGGGGAGCCCCCCTTTAAACTCCACCTAAATTTATGCCACTCGCTGTATGTGTGGGATTTCATAATCCCCATCTGTCCACCGTCGGGTCGGTTTAACCGTTTTGGAGAAAAGTGCGTGTGACAGACAGACAGCAGACCAACATTGAATCGATTTTAGTGCTTTTAATTTATCAAGACCTACCATTAGACTTTCCGTAATTAGCCACCTGGCTTTGAGATAGAATTACAGGGTTGCCCGATAGACACACCTATATATGGCGTACATTTCAGCCTGCAATATACTGGTATCCTTGCCCACTATTTCGATAGTTACATATCGGTGCGGTGATGTCAGGTCAGCTGTTGGCGCTTCGGTAAATATAAAATTTCGAAATTTGCAAGTTGCTAGCCAATAAATTTGTATCCCTTTTAATGAGTATATTTTTAAAGCCCAAATCACAGGATGATCAAAACGGGAATTTCCAAAAATATGATATAATATTGGTTAATTAAAATGATTGCAAAACCGTTTGTTGTCTATTCTTTAGTTCGATGGGCAGTGGAAATAAAGCGCATTGTTTTACTAGTTGCAGAGTATCATAGTTAGCAAATTCTAGACAATCTAGACATTCTCCCATTCAAATAAGTTTAAAATTAAAATAAGTAGGGGAGCACTGACCTTTTTAATATAGCGATATCCTTTAGTACTGATCGATTTCAAAATTTCCTAGTTTACTGCATTTCCTGAGAAAAGATCTGGAGGGTGAAAAAAAGTCCGGAACTCTGATGATTGCAACTGAAATTAAAACAAATTTGTATATATATAAATGGAAAAGATCTAGATAATAAAATAAAGCTAGCACAATTTTCAATATGTATCGTTGAATATCTTTTAAGGAGTTAGATTATTTGGTGCCTGTCGTGAACAAACTTGATTTGAAAAGTTGTTTTTCGAACAAAATCCCATTAAAATTGATTCAGACTTCGTAGTGAACAGACTACTTATCTGTCTGTCAGATGGAACTTATTCAGAAAGGGTTGATCCTATGTACACAAAATTACAATTCCAGGAACTATAAAATCCCACAGACACAATGGCTCCTTCATTGACTTAAAGATGGCTCAAGGGCGAAATTAAGTGGCAATCATAAATGGTGTATGTAACATATCGTTTTTCAAGCGAATAAATTATTATTGAGCAATCCCGTAGAACTACACCATAAACCCTAGGGGCACTCGGATCCGTCGTGAAGTCCGTAACAAGGAGGATCCAGACCTCAAAAGAGCCAAAGTAAGGATGGCCAACCTTGAAAGAAGAAATGGCTAGCTGGCGAAGATACTTGAAGATCTCAAAAACAAAATGTCATTATTGATAAAGAAAAATGGAAAGCTTACGGAGCAACTAATGACTATGGTGGTAGCCAGGAAAAAATTGAAGCTTCCTTCGAATACCTCTGCAGCCATGGAGGAGCCGGGCTGCCTTGAGGGCGAACAAGTTTTCCGTAGCGAATCTGTCCGCAAGGAGGATATAGAAAAGCATCAAGTTGACATTCCGAGGGACAGTGACAACAGTGGCGATGAAAATGTCCCAGAAGAGGATTGCAGTAGTGGCAAGTGCGGCAATAATGGCCCTGAAGAGGGAAAACTGGGTGAGTTTTTGCTCTGTTTCAAAAAAATTAAAAAAGAAAACCAAAAATGATGAAAACTATAACCCAAGAAGGACTGAAAATTTAAAAAATGGTCCGACTGGGGCCACAATTAGCACTGGAAATGAAGAAAAGGAGGAAGGGGTGCACCCCATTAACGTATATGAATTAAGTGGTAGAGACCTAGCCACTCTACTTAATGGAGCGCAGGGCTCTCGAATTTTATTATTAAAAAGACCGGTACAGAAAGAGTCAAAATCAAATGTAAAAAATAGCGGATTACAAGAAAGCGAGGTCCTCGAGCGAGTGAAGGCTCCTCACTTCACATACACTCCAAAGGAAGAGAAGGAGGAATCCTTCCTTCTGAAAGGCTTCGATGCGGAGGAAGAACCTGATGAGGTGCTCCGGGAGACGGGAACTGAGGTCAAGTTCCCCTCAGTGTCACGTTTTAGTACGAGAAGATCCATTTTGGAAAAACGAATTCGATCGCACTTACTCGTCTAGATAAGCCCGGAGAGCCGGGGAGAAGCGATCTGATAGGCATCAGGTCGCTTAATTACCAAGCGATTCGTTTTGAGCGTCTGCTGAGGGGCGAAATAGTCCAGTGCCGAAGATGCCAGCGCTATGGCCACTCGGCAGTGAACTGTCAAATGACCTTGCTATGTGCAAAGTGTGGGAAAGGGCATACCGCAGGCAACAGCTTGACATTGTTTTGATTTCAGAAACTCACCTCAGTCCGAGGCATTCGATAACATTCAAAGATTTTGAATTCGTGAGGAACGATACAGGAATTTGTGATACTTGTGGGTCGCCATTATCGTTTCAGGCATATTAATGGGCCTGAATTTGAAACCTTTTAATGTATGGAAGTCTCTTGTATTCTGTTTTCACTACCTAGAGGAGGCAATTTATACATTCTTTCATTCTATACAGTGGAAACAATCGAACCAAGTTCAAGGAGGGGTTCCATTCTCCGTTTACGATACTCGAACTGAACAGGCTGCATAATTATTATATTATAGCCGGTGACCTGAATGGTAAGTATACCTCGTGGCTGAAGGCTACAAACAATCCCAGAGGGGTATTTGTCAAACCTTGGATAGAGCAATACAAGCTAGAGTATAAATGCAAATTATATGAGTCAGAGGGTCCAGCCTGGCCCAGGACAAATTCCTATGTGGATTTGTGCATTGCTGACGCGCACCTGAACTTTGATTTTAGGAATCCTCAACGGAAACTACAGACTCTTCCTTACGATAGCGACCATAACGTATTTTGTATTCTTAGCTATGTAAGAATGGAAAATCGAGCACAGAGAGTTTCTCTCATAAGATGAACAGAAAACCTGTATACCCGAAACACCCAATTTCCGGTATCCCGACTTGTTTAATATTTCTCCATGAAAATTTTATACAATCTTCTTCGAATACCATACCTTAATGTACCATTGGTTTTAGTAAATAAATTTTAACTGTCGTCAAAAAAAAATTCAGGAAATTATGGCTTTTTTGGTATGAATTAATTTTTTGCACTAATTAAGGGGATAACGTTCACACCGCTTCCTTCTGCCGGGTCTTTGCATTTTCTGAAAGATTTAGACAGTAATGCCGCGAAAAAGCGTGCCGTAATCAGGTTTTCGTTTGACTGCGCTGTAGATACTAAGTGCAGGTTTTCTATCGAAGTGGAGGACGTGTTATCCACATATTTCCAGCTGAGGGAGCATGTCCCATCATTAATGTCATGTTACGCTATGTAACGGATCTGAGCGTTAATGCTACCAGTAATCAAGATATCTGGGTTCACATTCTTGATTTATCAACCTTTTAATTATAAGGATGCAGCCTCTTATTTTTCTACCAAAAGAATATAAGAAGGATCATTTAAAGAAAAATTGAAAGATACAAAATTCTACTGATAAGGTACATACATATTTGTGGAATGGTCGATATCCAATTCGGTTGCATCTAAGGATTATGCAATCGAAATATTGATATTGCTATCAATAGTCCTTTTGCCCTGAACCCAGCACTAATTGTTCAATAGAACTTTGACCGATTTTGATAAAATGTTTTTGCTTTGAACATTATTCTACGGTATATGGAAGCAAATCCTATTCACACCAACCGCTATTCCATTCAGATACAAAGCGCGATTAACATATAATGGACGCATAAAGTGTAATATGCAGATACACATATTAAAACTGACATGTCACATCACACTTCTAGCATATTCCATGTTCCACTCCCACAAAACGCAATCGCCGCGGGCTAACGTTTCCCCATCCCGAAAAATATATTTTCGAAATACACCCCAACAGATATAAGCATATCCGCGGTATAATGCGGAATATTCAATGGATTCGACCGGAAGATACTACTGATATTCTCGCAATGCTTGTTCATGCATATTGGAAAGGTACACCATGTTCATTTGCTGTTCTGCGAACATGTAATATGGTCCGAACAGGTAATAATATTAAATTATGCAAGTGAGGGCTAATAATACAAAACTCCATTTCGACTATCCAACGGCGGCAACAAACACAAACACAGTATTTTAACACGGCATCCTGGAGCGTCCTCTTCTGCACAAGCACGATGTGTACGGAGAAATTCCCGTTTGAATATAAAACAAACATTGTACGAAGTTGCACATTTCAGAATTTCACCAAATGAATTTCACATACGTGTACAATCTGTGCCGGAGAAAATGATCAAAGAAATTCAAGATTTAATGAACTCGGAATGGAAACATTCAAGTGAGATGGATATGACATCTTTGTTCTGCTGAATGGGAATGTAATTTTGTTCAACAATCTGGATTATGTATAAACGTACACATGCATGCATTGTTACCTGCTTGGTATGCCGAGAGACGAATGTCCTGTAATGCTTTTGCATTTAAATGATTCTAAATAATTGGAAAGTAAGGGGCACATAGAAAGTAAAAAAAAATGAAATCACTGAAACGAATGCGAGGCAAACCCTATGGAAAGGGGCGGAATTCTGTAGTACCAGGTCCTGCCAATAAGACCTTAGGGAACAATCATTCCCAAGTCGGAGAAGTCTTAGTATCTACAATTTCCATACTGCTAATCCATCGAAGCTTCTGCAGTCGGGAGTCCTCAGGTTAGTACACAACTCCTAGTTGTACTTGATTCAATTATTCTCCTAAGAACCTTACTGTCGATTTCCCCTTGGACTCCACTTTGTCTTGGTGAGGAAGCCAGTAGTAGTTTACTGTTACACAGGACATCCAAAACATTTGAAGATGGAAGCCATAGTGTGTTACTGTCAAACCAGATTTATGTTCCCTCGCGGGGAAATCTGTGTAAAACATGGTCTCCACTTCAATGAAAACCCGATACCCAGCGTCTATGGCACGGTCAGCCAAGAAGTATAGTACAACTCCCTTAATGAGAGGAAGTGGAAACCTGAATGCAACCGGCCTATCGATGACGCTGTTACCTAGTTCTTCGAGAAAATGGGATAGGAAGACTCGTCAGAAGGAAATTTCAGCCACAAAGGACAGAGGACTACAGGCTTGCTTGTCAGAACCTTCTCTTCTGCCTCTACGGAAGGCTCCAAGACGATGACAACGGTCGGCATTGCCAAAGAACACTTATATCTACAAACATATAAATTAGTCAAATAAATCTGCAGCATGTCAAAGTCTCTTCCTATCTACTACGAAGAAGAAACGTCATAGCTGCCTCTGCTTACTCGGCCAATGATTCTTTGTTCCTTCCGCCGATGCAAGAACTAAAGGATCTGGTAGTGTATGCAGAATTAAGTGTCCATACGAACGTTGCAATGCGAACGCTCAGCATATTTGTTGGGAAGTAGGAAATTCAATGCTAGAGAACAGAAGTTGTTTGACTTTTTTCAGTTCAGTTTTTTATCACAACGGATGGAGATCCGATCTACAGTTAAACCAGGCGTTAATTCCTTTGCTGTTTCATTCGAGGGCCTCTAGCCGTTTGACTCATGGTGGATTGAATAGCTTACTGACCGGCTGGGCATATGATCTAGCAATCACATCTGTAACCCGCCCACCAGCGTCAAGGTTTGGCAATATCCATCTTGGATTTGTAAGTGGTCCGGACAAGCAAGTCCTGTACGACTCTGCAATGATTGAAATTTAAAATGCATTCCCTGCCAATATGTCCCTCCTTCCTACACCTTCGGCACCGGAAAAATCAAATTCAAAATTTTCGTACCGCCAACAACTTATGTTCTACCTCTACTGGCAGTTGCATTGGCAGTGGTGCAACCTGATTTGTTATTTTAGGGCAGCTCAGATTTCGTTTCGACAGCGCCAAATTATCATAGTATCAATGAAGCAGGAATGAACGCTTCGTGTAAGACAAAAAAAACAAAAAGATAATAGATAATACAATATTTTCGCAAGTAAAGAACAGGGAATCGTGGTTTTTGCGAGTAAGCATTATTTCACTTAGATGTTATCTCTACTTGGCGTACTTTAGTGCCTATCACACACAAAATCGAAATCACATTTTCAAATCAACATCAGCTGTTCTAGATTTGCAACCGATAATCAACATCAGTGCTCAATAGTCACCCGTGCCGCTTCCACTACAAATCACTAACTTAAAGCAAAGAATCTGAATCCTCACATGCACCCCAACATTATCTAGCCAGCCCGAAGCCAGCCCGAACCTTGCCACCGGCATCGGCATCGACAACTTTCACCGCGACCTGTACTGCGAAGACTACTAATGTTAGGTGATACTATATAAAAACAAACGGTAATGCGGTAAGGTTAGGTGGTGTTGTATTGTTTGGATCGCGCTTAGTGATGGCAATGTAATATCACAATTTAAAATGATATTACTTTTGTAATATTACATACAACCCCTACCCATCTCGACAGTACAAATCTCATGGTTTTGGGAATGTAGAGTAACACTCTTCCCAAGCGAGTTCACAGCTTTACGTTACTAATGCCGTCAGTTCGTCTCATGCAGAATTTTTTCAGTTCACACATGAGATCGGCTTTCTGGGTTCTTCGGATCTGATTGGTATTTCCGCCTAGGTGGTGATCAACTTTGACTTTTTTCTAGTATATCCGCATACGGTAGATTTCTTTTGCTGCAGAATACAATTGCAGCTAGGCAAATTCAAAGGTCAAAAGGTAGTATAGGTCTGATGCAGCATAAAACGTGGGACAACAGAATCACTGTTGAAACCATTCGACATCAACAACAGTCTAAGACAAGGAGATGTCCTGTCATGCATCCTCTTCAACCTGGCCCTGGAAAAAATGGTACGTGATGCTGAGGTAACTGCTATGCAGCTACTGGCCTACGCTGACGATATCGACATCATGGGAAGTACAGCCCGATACGTACAAACTACCTTCATCCAGATCGAGCAAACGACGCGAGATCTTGGACTACACATCCATAAAGACCAAAAACCAACCAGCAAACAACATCGCACTAGTCAAAGAAATAAAGGAGGAATAAAATTAGGAGTCTACAACTTTGAGACCGTTGATAAATTCTCCTACCTAGTGTCGAAAATTACAACCGAAAACAGCAACGACGATGAAATCCGCGCACGGTTGTTCTCAGCCAACAGAGCGTATTTCAGCTTACAAAAACTGTTTCGTTTGAAACGTCTCAAGATAGATTCAAAGCTCTTACTGCATAAGACAATGATGAAGCCAGTCTTCATGTACTCCTCGGAGACTTGAGTTCTTAGCAAGAAAAATTCCAAACTCTTGGCCGCGTTCAAGAAAAGAATCCTCCGAAAAAATGTTGGCCCTCTTCTTGAGAGCGGACAATTCCATAGCCTACATAACGACGAAATCTACCGCGATACCATGACCGTCAGGTTATGGATAAAATCCGGCTCAATAGGCTGCGCTGGGCGCGTCACTTAATCCGAATGCGAATGGATGAGGATGCTCCAGTCGGAAAAGTCTATAAGAGCAATATCTATGGTAGGAAAAGAAAACGACGCAGACCCTGCCTGAGATGCAACGATAGCATAGGCCAGGGCGGCAGGCATCTTTTATGGATATCGAATTGGCGGATTTCGGCGCAAAACCGGGATGTCTGGAGTTCCTTATTAAGGCAGGCCTAGATCGCATACCGGTTGTCGCGCCGTTGATGATGATGATGAAATTCGCATCTTTTCCTCCTTGTTCAGGATTTTAGTCTATCCACAGTTTTTATTCCCCAACTTTCCGTTTGTTGTGCTGACACACCGTTTTTCCTTTTACACGTCTGTTGTTTCAGATTCCGACTTTTCCTTAGGGATTGTTTCTTCCTCCTGCCATTTGTTATAAAGCACCATAATGGCTCTCACATATTTTTAACGGCTTGGTGGTATTCATGTCCTAGACAAATAGGGATAGCTGAATTATTTTACATCCAAGTTGCATGTGAAACAGTTCTTCCGATCAGAACCTTGTTTTCGATGGATCTTGGTTGGACTACTCCCTTTACACACTTTTTGCCCTTTGTTATTTACTGAGTTCGGATGGGATTTCTCTTTTCCAGTTTTAGCATTGGAAGAGATCTTAACATTGATTAACTTCTTCTGATTCTAGAGTTCTTATTTAGCAGATGTGATGGCTTTCGAAATCCCACTTCGTTGGCCAGCAATCGCCTTTCAGCTAATCATTCTTCACCTTTGATATTGGTGTTCTCGCTAGAGCGTTTTAACCATTTTCTTCTCCAAATCTAAAGCTGTCTGTTTGCCACACGCATTTTTCTCAGAAACGGTTGTTCCTATTGGTACAAAATAGGTAGGAGGGTTAAACTATGAATCCCAACACATGCAGTAAGTAAGATCGTTTTAGTTTGGGTTTAAGGGGGTTCCTATACATGCAAAAGGAGGGTATAATTTTGTTTTCACCAAATATAGTAACGTGGGATATCAAATGAAACGTCCCAATTGGAACTTTTCTAACCTGGCATCGGCTCTAACATTTCATGCAAAAGGAGAATATTGGGACTAGAAAGAAATAATATTTTTCGCAAAGTTATTATAGATCAAAGTTGTCTGTCGCTTCTGTGCAAATTAACTGTCATCTAAGATTTTGGATGTCAGTATCACACTAAAGTGAATAGTCTGACATAATGCAATATTATGCACAAACATTACGGGCTACATGCCCACTAAAATATTCTTACATAAAGCCCGGAATTCACGTTCAGCTCGGCCTGCCAGTTACGCCTGAAGAGCTGGTATCAATTGAAAAACTAGAGCGACTTACAACTAAACCCTCTGAAATGGAATGATTTGCAACCATCTCTCATCTCGTCTTATATAATAAATATCACGAAACTATCTGGAACCACACATGAACAAAGCTTCAATTTAATATTAAAATAGATTTTTTGCCCCAAAAAGGCTACGGCATCGGAAGAACTCTACCGAAAACGAAACAATCTCATAAATTTTTCTCATTGACTTGCTTTATCTCAGTTACCACTATCCTGAAGAGCAGACCGAAGAGATAAAAAGAATTTAGATGTTTACTCAGGCAAGATATTTTTTTCAGTATTTCCAGCAGTGAAATAACAAATATTTCAAAGAATTTGTTTTTATTTTTTAGGAGCAGACGGCCCGGCCCATATGAAATCAAAAATGCCATAAAACTGTAGCCCAACCACTGCAAATTTCTGCTTTAATAATGGAACAGCTGGTAAACGTCGAATCTATACGTTCAGCGCATATTGGTTGCACGAATGCGAATTTCATAATTTCAGCATTCGAATTTATACACAGTACCATGTATGTATATGAATACGAGTAATTATAGAAACCGACAAGGATACTTTGATATCGGTTAGAGCACCTTGCGATTTATGATCTATTTTATGTCACCTTCCTTCCTCAGATATTGCCTAATCCACACATTCGGTTCTAATTCACTTACCTAGCGCACCTCATGAAATTAAACCTTTCAGAAACAATATTTTCTCACCACTATTATAGCAATTTACTCAAAGAAGAGGCAACTAGTCTACGTATTTAAATCAATAACAGTTGTTGAAAGATTCAACTCACAACTTTTAACAAATTTATATAAACGTTTTTTAAGGTTTTGTGTAAAACAAAACTTTATTAAAATCGGTTTACTGTCTGTCTGTCACACCTTATATCTCAGAAACGGTTCCCTCAACCGATACGAAATTTGATAGAAAAGTGGGCCTATGAATCCCATTGCACGCAGGGCGTGAGATAGTTTCATGTTGAGTTTAAGGAGGGCCCCCATACATGCAAAAAGGGATGTAAATTTTTTTTCACCAGGTATAGTCGTATAGTCAAATGCAAAGTCTCGATTGCTACTTTACTAAGCCATTATTAGTTTTGACATTAGTTGCAAATGGGAGAAGTACGGGAGTCCGAAAAGGGTCAGTTACTTCAATGACTTATTCTCGGATATTACCCAACCCAACTATCTGAAAAAAAATAGTGGCCTATGCCTATGGTATTTAGGTCTCCAAATACTCTCCATACCGATACCTGTTTAAATGAAGTTAATAATAGTATATTACTATATTTATTATAAGTAGTCTGTTTATTCTAGAACCATTAACTTTTTAAATAATATAGGCTGTACAAGAGAGCATGATACTGCCAAGGTTGGTGCAAAGAGCACCATTATTAACAGAGTTATAATAGGTCAAAGTTTTCATTTTTGTGCAAATTTCTTGCGATCTAAAACTTTGGATGATAGTGTCATACTAAAGTGAATGGTCCGATAAACTAAATGCATAAACATTGCGAGCTAAGCACAAGTGAGGCAAATGACCATTCAAATATGCTTATATAGGAAATACACAAAACCTTTCATACCTAAAGGGTTCAGGGGTCGGTTTATCGACTTGTTTATCGGTTCATTCATTATTCATATATTACATCCTCATTACACAGGAAAGTACAAGGGTTGAAACATACAAAATAATTCTAATTTGTTTGGCTATGGCTGCCTCTTTAATTAGTTGACACACTATCTCAGCTGTGCACTTTTTGAAAACAAGTCAGAATACCGAAAACTGGCGCTTCGGGTATAAAGGTTTTGTGTTCATCTTATGTGAGAAACTTTCTATGCACATTTTTCCATTCGTATATGGCTGAAAACCCGAAATATTCCTTGATACTTTTTTCAAACTATAAGAAGGACAAGTATATTACAGACATTATGATCACGCTAAACAAATAAACATTGCCTATTATTATTATTCTGTTAAGGGAAAGTCGCACCGCGTCCTTGAAGAACTATTGCGCCCCTTTTACTGGTTTTAGTGTATCTATTGATCATGGTATCTCAAGCAGGCCTGTAACCGTTAGGAACTTTAGTATGTTCCCTACTTCCAATTCTTTCAGTTTTACATCTGGTATTAAGTGTTCTCCCAGATGGCTCGACCTACTTTGCATAAGTGCCGGACACTGTCCCAGGACGTGTATAGAGGTTTCGTCCTCCTCCTCACAAAAAATGCAGGCAGTGTCCGTAGATATCCCTAGCTTCCCTAGGTGATAGTTCAGCCGACAATGACCAGTGAGAATTCCCACTATGATTCGGAGGTTCTTTTTGATGAAGTTTAAGCAATCCTTTGTGCGCTCGGGTTCGTATCCCCCAATAAGCACTCTGGACTGCTCCATCCCTGGTAGGCCCGCCCAGTATAATTCCCTCAACCATTCCTCTTAGATTCATAGTCATGAAACCGTTTCCGATTCCACAAAAGGGTTCTAGCCCGTGTAAAGGTGTCCCTGCTTCCTTCTTGGCTAGTTCGTCCGCTGCCTCGTTGCCTTCCAACCCAGCATGGCCTGGAACCCAAAGTATTCAGACCTTGTTGGACGAGCCGAGTGTATTCAGTCTCTTAAGGCATTCCCATACCATTTGGACCTAAGTGCTTTGATCGCTGCTTGGCTATCGGTGAGAATAGCAATGTTCTGCCCCCTATAGTTGCTTTGCAGATTAAAGGAGGCACATTTGTCTATGGCGTATATTTCCGCCTGGAATATACTAGTGTACCTGCCCATTGGCTCAAAGTACGGCACCCGCTCCCTCTGCTCTGAGAGATCCGTCAGTGTGCCAAGTAATCAGTTGCTGGTTTCAGCCGTATGTCACAGCCACGCTCTCCCAGTTTGCCTTGTTACTCCAACGTGTTTCAAACTTCTTATCGAAGTGAAACCTCATTGTCATGTTATCCCTTGGTATCAGTAATTCGGGATACCGGCTAGAAAGAATATCAATCTTCCTTCGATTTAGGCAGCTCCCCGCCTGACTTATACTACCGACCATCCTGAATATTGATCTCCTTGCCTGTATCTGTATGTGCAGATGGAGAAGGGTTAATCCCAGAAGGACCTTCAGGGATGCTGTTGGACATGTCCTCATTGCCCCACTGATACACACGCAAGCCTTTGGAACTTATGTAATTCCCTGGCTTGTTTGCTGAGTCCGGTTCTTTCTGCCCAGATTACCGCTCCATAGGTAATCATTGGCCTTACTATTGCAGTATATATCCAAAGTAGTATCTTCGGACTGCAACCCCATTTTTTCCTGCTATGGATCTGCAAGTCATCAGAGCCCTCATGGCTTTCCGACAAGTGTTTCCGACATGTGTCTTCCAGAGTAATTTTTGGTCTAGCGGAATTCCCAAATATTTGACCTCTGTTTCTCGTTTCACCTCCATATCATGTAATGTTATGACTCTCAGGTGATTTAGCTTACGCCTCCTAGTGAATGCTACTTTGGTGGTTTTGGTTGGGTTGATACGTAGTCCCACCTTCCTGCACCAGGCACTAGTAACCCTTAGTCCAGTTTGGATTCTATCACATAGGGTATCTTCATATTTGCCCCTACGGATTAAAACAATGTCGTCCGCGTAACCCTGGACTTGTATTCCAGTATTTGTTAACACGTCCAATAGTTCATCCACTACCATACTCCACGTCAGCGGCGATAGTACCCCACCCTGTGGACAGCCTTGAGTGGTGTTCATGATAATAGAATTTGTACCTGTCGGTACTTCTATTTGCCTGCTTTCTAGCATTTTGCCCATCCAGAATGCCAGGGTGTTTCCCACACCTTTGCGGGTCAGGGCATCTTGTATCTCTGTGTGCGATGTGTTGTCGAATGCTCCTTCGATATCCAAAAACGCGCACAGTGCAATTTCTTTTGTTTCTAAGGCATCCCGTTGTACCTCTGTCAGCTGATACAGAGCAGTTTCAGTTGACCGCCCTGCCCGGTAAGCGTGCTGACAGTGATGTAGGGGATTACGCTTTAGAACGTTAGTTCTAATATAGTTATCTATGACCTCCACCGTTTTGAGTACGAACGATGTTTGGCAAATTGGTCTGAAAGATTTAGGGTGAAAAGGATCCTTTTTACCCGCTTTCGAAATAAAGACCACTTTTGCCCGTCTCCATGCCTTTGGTATGTATCCCAGTGCTATGCTCCCCCTTACCACCCTCCGAAGAGACTCTAAAATAATTCCTAGGCCTCTCTGGATAAGTGCTGGGAAAATACCATCTACTCCGGGAGATTTCAGTGGTTTAAAAGTTCCCACTGCCCACCTTAGCCTAGCTTCTGAGCATACCTTTTTGCTAGTTTCCAGCTCTCCTTCCTTCCCCTTTTATTCGTGGTTAGGGTGTCAGGCAGACTGTTGTCGCCTGCCACCGTGAGGTAGGACCCCGAAAAATGAGTTCTGAGAAGCAGGTGTACCCTGTCCTCCTCATTCTCGGTAAATGTCCCATCTTCCTTTTTCAAGCAGAGAGAGGATATTCCCCCGTCTTTGGATACAGCCTTGTACAGCCTGTTTGCTTCTGTGATCTGTTCGATCCCTTCACAGAATTCCCTGAAGCTGTTTAGAATGCACGAAATTCATGCAAAATGTTTCACCTTCTATAACTTTGTTAATAATAGTTGGATTCCCTTCAAAGTTATGCCTTATGCTATCCTTTACGCAAGTGGCAAATTTTATAGTTCTAGCAAGTACTTAAAGGGGGTTGCTAGCTAAATTTCTAAAATGTGCTAATATACTATTATTAACTTTATTTGTGCAGATATCGGAACACGATGTATTTTGGGCTGTACTGTAATTTTTTTGAGATTTTTCGGTTGGATAGGTTCTAACAACGAGACCTGTTAGACTTTTCATTTTAAAACCTCCCTCTCCTACGTTTCACCCGACATCGAACATGGGGCCAGTTTCGGAAAGTACTTTAATTTGATACCCCAAATAGTCCCATTCTGTGAAAAAACATGTAAACGGCTAGACCGATTGTGAGGAAAATTTATGAGAACGCGTGGTCTGTTGTTCCCTTTAATACACCAAGTGGCACCATTTTATGTTGAATATGAACGGCAGCTCCCCATACATACGAAAGGAGAGTGTAAATTTTTTTATCAGATCGAAGGGCTTGATTAGTACTTTTCGAAACTGATTTTATTTCTGATATTGGGTGAAATTGGGTGAAAATTGGTGAAAATTGGGTGGTCTAGAACCTACCCAACCGAAAAATCTGAAAAAAAACACAGTAATGCAATTATATGAAATCTAGGCCTCAAAATACATCCCATTCCGATATCTCCACACATAAAGTTAATAATAAAGTTTTGCCATGTCTTAGAAATTTGCCAACTATAATATTATTAACAAAGTTGTGGACGGCAAAAGCTCCGCATTTGAGGTAAATTTATTGAACTTATATGAATGACAGGGCCCATGAGGACTCTTTAGTTTTCCCTTTCTGACCTTTTTTACTTATAAGTTATTTGCATACCAGTCTCGATTACTCGAGGTGGACATGTGTGTGTATATGTATGTACTAATGGTAGTAGTAACCAATATAATAGACATTTGTGTACCCGGTTACCAGCGGTTATTAATTTACGTATATAACATATATGTATGCATTTGTGCACGGAGTAAAGTGGAAATGCATCATGCGTTAATAGACAATCCATGTTTATTTAGAATGAAGTTTGGCAAAATATGATGGAATATTTTGCATTCTTGCCTATGTACGAACGGGAAATCGTGCATAGAGAAGCGTCCAGCCTTGTCGGTATCCCGACTTGTTCTTAATCTTTTATTAAAACACTTTTTTGAAAATTTCTTGCCGTTGTAAATATTACGGTACCTTTTATTACAACTTTAATAACAGTTTTAGAGAAAAAGGATGTGGAGCCGTACCAAAGATAAACACCAACAAGAATAAAGTTCTCAGATTGAATGTTATTCGTACCCTTCCTATCTACATTAACGGGTAAAGCAAGATGTCGATCAATTGGTCTGCCTTGGTACCGTTGATTATGCTGGTGGTGATAGAGAACGTGACTGTATCTGACGTAATAACCCCGCTAAATCCACCTTAGCTGTTTTGTAGAAAACCTGTGAATGCAAAAACCTTAGCGACGAAGCCATCAGTCAACTTTCTCTTTTTTTTTTTGAAAACTTCGGCGTTTAACCTGTGAACTACAATAGAGGAAGTAAATTCTTTCCCAAGTGATCCGGTCCGTGGGTGCAGGCTCAGGAGTCCCAGCATCCTCAACAAACAATTCACTTCGGCCTAGTTTAGGTCTGAACTTATGACGGATTTCATTTGAATTTAGTTCATACCCATTACGTGTTTGCGATAATATACAATATAAATGGGGCGATTATCATCTGTCGTTACCTTCGGTTACGCTGCTTCAAGGGCAAAGGTGAGGCAGCGTCTGATGAGTTGCCTTTGCCCTGGAAAAAAAACCGTTAATCAACTTCTCCTTTTTTTCTTAACACCAACGTCAATATTCGGTATACCGCTACTAGGGTCACATGGAAAGTGACCTCCATTGTTACTTGGAAACTTCAAGCCTCAATACCTGTGCCTACGTATTCTGGCCCGACACAATTTCCAATGAAGAAGCCAGGTACCAGTAGAAGTGTTGATTAGAAAGGGCAACAACTCTATCACCGACTATACCAGGCAATAAAATCCACTATCCCAGAGTGGTAGACGGGGGTCGCTCCAAAAACCCAGGCGCAGAACAGTAGAAAAGGAGTTCAAGCAAACCTGTGCGTAGAAATATTATTATACAATGTGTCAATAGCAGTATTTACAAAAAGGATAAACTGAAAGGTGCGTTCCATTCAAATTGGGGGAGTCACCATTCAACTTTCCAAAGAAATATGGGAGTTTGCTTGCAACAAATATGTTGAGGCAAAGATCACGCGAGTTTTAACAGTTTGTGGACTCTAAAGGCGAAATTCTAGCTGGACAAACTTTTCGTGTAGCGTGGGGAATCAACGTAAAATAAAAGAGATATCTAACACCACTGTAAAAAACAGTATATCTGAATATTATTGCCTTCATAGGTACCATATCCAACGCAGCTCCAGCTACTCAACTTGCAACCTTTGAATACGTATTATACATGCATGCATATATTTCAAATTGTGCATGCAAGTGTAGGGAAACAGCAGACGTGAGTGGCACACAGCATTTGAATAAATTTAAGGAGAAATGAACCCAACTGCTATAATGTTTTCTAGTTATGGTTTCTTATGCACCTTTTCGGTAAAAGATGTAAACTTAGGGTCAAGTCACTACTGTGGTAAGTGCTAGGGGGCACAGTCCTGAAAACTTCGATTTTCAGAACCAGCCCGTAACATTCACGAAAGAAAACAACTCTCCCGCCCTACAACCATAGATCTTCCTAAGGGTCTCAAAGAGTGGTTTCTCTAGTCTCCGTAGCTTTCACTAGAGCTAGGCAATAATAAAGAAGGTGTCTGAGGGCTTCTTCTTCTCCTCCGCAGGGACAAACCACGGCACGGCGTAAAATACTACTCCAATCCTATCTGTTGTTAAGTGCTCCCTTTATACCCACGAAGGCAGCTAGAGCATATTCCTTGTACTGTTGCGACCGCTCAATCGTAGTAAATACCTCGTTAAGCGTGGTTTATCTGGATATGCAATTAAGGTAGGTGTGCTGAGACTTGGAAAAGGGCATGCTCTCTATAACTAACTATACTCTGGGATCTTCAACAAAATTGTTTGGGAAAGGATGGGCTACATTGTTTCTTGGCCACGATACTACTGAGTCTCGCAGATTCGCTAGCGCTTTCAATGTTCTGACAATAATCCAACCAAAACCGCCTTTTGGCACTTTTGATTCCGACTTGTCCTCGTACAATACAATTAATATTTATCACTTTCAGCTTTTATAATTCGGCTTTTCGAGTACCTTCAGGCACTCTCCATTTGAACGGAGCAGAAAGGGTTGGCTCTTCACCTGGAGTTCCTCCTTCTTGATAAATACCCAGTCGCCCATGGGTACAAATATTGGACGATTTTACCCTTATCCACTTGATCCAGCGACCAACCGGTCTCCTGGGAACCTCGTCGTATGGGATGATCTTAAGCCTTACGCCCCCTCAGGCGTCGCTAATCTTAGCGACGGACCAACCAGGAAAGTTCCTGGAGAATTGGAACTCGCATGATATGTATTATTGTTCATGCTAATCGTAAAATGGATCGCACTTGAAGACGATGGACTTCTTGTTCTGGTCATTTCCCAGATGGTTGTATTCTTTGACAATCGCCTAGTTGTCAACGAGGCCCTTTCATCCCGCTTAGCGACTGTGCTAGCCTCCTTACCATTCGCAATCTTGGTCAGAATATGTATGGCCTGCTGGTACTGACTCTTGAGCAAGACTCCAGTGGACCTCCGCTTCTTTGCTAGTGGTGACCGACATTCGGCCCTTACTTTTGAGATCACACTCGACGGCAATATTGTAAAATACAACGCCCGAATGTTGTGTACCTTTCTATAGCTTTCTCTAAGCATGTGATCCACAAAGAAACGTCTTGACATGATATGGTACATATGAGCGAATTGTAAAGAGTCAGTTTGGTGATAAAGCCTGTTCTCTTTCGAAGAAGATAATAGATTATACGCATTGCTGATAGTAATATCGAGTTGTTGATTTCCTTGTGAATGGATCTAGAGGCAAAGATTTTCTTTTAAAAATACAAAGTGGAAATTACATTTCGCCCGTCGACAAAGGAGTCCGTATCTTCAACGAAAGTTATCGCAAGCATAACCGTCGGGATAAAAAACTAGTTTTCTATTAATTTACAGATGGTTCCGTTTAGCTACATAGTTCAAGACCTTTTCGTAGACCAATGCACAGACTAGAGTTGATTTAAGTTGGACGCTCAAAATACCGCGGAGGTCGCTAAAAGTGTGATGTATATTTGAACTTCAGTACCAGGTAGTGGTTAGGAATATTCTTGTGGTGACAGTTCTGGATCAACTCGACATGATAGAAGTTAAATGAGACTAATATTGGCTCGTTCGTGAGAGATACCTTTTTTCCTAATCGCTATTATTTTAGCTATTTTCCAGGCGATCCTCAGCACAACCAGGAAGTTACACAAATTTCAAAGACTGGCTTGGGTATGTAACAGCAAGGCAATGCCCCAGAAACTAGAGGTCCTTCTGATATTAATCCCTCTCAATTTGCTCATACAGATACAAGCAAGGAGGGCTGCTCATGGGGAATACCAACTCAAGCAATTGTGCAAAGTAGGAGGAGAATACTTAATATCAGATGCCACGTTGAAACACTTGGAACTAGGAAACATGAAAAAGTCACAAGTCGGTTATTAGCTTGAACGACATACTAGAGTTAATAACTACTTTACCTTCACTGGTTAGCACAATAGTTCTTCTAGGATGAAATGCCCTTGATATTTATTATTCGAGGAAGAGATGCGTTGAAAGTATTCCGCAGGGATTTTCGCTTCTCTTGCATCACTACAAATGGGTCCCGGTTCTTTGGGAGAAAGAAAGTTGCTGAATTTGTGTTCTTCTTCTTACCCTATTTATGTGTTGAAACATATTTGACCCAGGTTAGCATCTACCCGTTTGCGGACCAATCCTTTGTTAAGGTGTTTCGCCACCATTTCTCGGATTATTATACTCAGACTATTAATGTGCAAGAGAAACACTTTTTAATCAGCATTGGCTTTATTTCCGTTTTTAAAATCGGTTTACTATCTGTCTGTCTGTCTGTCTGTCTGTCTGTCTGTCTGTCTGTCTGTCTGTCCGTCACACGCATTTTTCTCAGAGACGGTTATAGCGATTGATTTGAATTTGGTAGAAAGGTGGGAACTGTGAACGCTCACGCATATAGTGAGTTACATCCTTTTACGACGAATTTATGTGGGGGTCCCCATACATGCAAAAGGGGGGTGTAAATTTTTTTTTCGTCAAATATAGTCATGTAGGGTATCAAATTAAAGGCCTCGATTAGTACTTTTCGGAGCCTGACTTAGTTTTGACTTTTGCTGAAAAAATGGGGAGTGCGCAGGGTTGAAAGTGGTCATTTTTTTAACAAACCCATTCTCAGAAACTACCAAACCGAAAAATCTGAAAAAAATCAGGGCGCTGCCACTGTATGCTGCCTAGGCTCCGAAATACCCTCCATACCGATACGTGTTCAAATAAAGTTAATAATAGTACATTACTATAATTTTTAGTAATTGACAGGAAAACCCCCCTTAAGTTCACCCTAGAATCCCAAAATTGCAGCAATGTGGGCTACAGTATAGATCACGATCCTGCCAAATTTGGTGAAAATCGCACTATTACTAACAAAGCTATTCTAGGTCAAAACTGTCGCTCCTCTGCAAATTCAAGACTATGAATGTCAATATCACTTGAAAGTGGCCATTTTCATGTAATATATGCATATTTACGTGCTACATGCTAATGGGACAAATGTACACTCAAATCTCTTTATAAAAGAAATACACAAAACCTTTCATACCTGAAGCGTCTAGCTTCCGGTTTCCCGACTTGTGTATGCCTCATATGATGGAGGAGTGAATTGTATTGAAGATCTTCAACGTTGACAATTTAAGTTCAACTGTGAAATAGTCGAAGATACATATTACTGTTTTACACGAGTTACCGTGAAAACTTTATCTAATGTCATCAGAGAACAGGACACAGGAGTCAATGATAGATTGAGATGCGGTGAATCCGATAAGACCATCTTACGGATGATTGGCTTATAAGGGTCGTGGGTCCATTTAAGCAGGGTTTCCCCATTATGATTAACTGCCAAATCGCCTTAGGAAGTGTGCCTTGAGTTGAAGCCGCCATCGGAAGACTGTTCTGCTCGAAACGTCTCACCATAGGGTCAAAGCTCTTACTGTACAAGACAATGATCTTCCCAGTCCTCATGTATTCCTCGGAAACTTGGGTTCTTAGCAAGAAAAATTGCGAACTCTTGGCCGCGTTCGAGAGAAGAATCCTCCGAAGAATTTTTGGCCCCCTACATGAGGATGGACGATTCCGCACCCTACACAATGACGAAATCTATGAGCGATACCATGACCGTCCGGTTGTGAATAAAATCCGGCTCAATGGGTTACGGTGGGCGGGTCACTTAATCCGTATGGATGAAGATGATCCCACCCGGAAAGTCTATAAGGGCAATATCTATGGTAGGAAAAGAAGACGAGGCAGACCCTGCCTAAGATGGAGCGATGGCGTGGGCCAGGACGCCAGACAGCTTTTAGGGATATCGAATTGGTGGACCTCGGCGCAAAACCGGGATGTCTGGAGTTCTTTATTAATGCAGGCCTAGACCGGATACCGGTTGTTGCGCCGTTGATGATGATGATGATGATCGAAAGAGTTTAAATTGAGATTCCCCAAAGACGTTTAAGTCATGGCCCAGTTAGGGATCCTGTACATTTAATATTATCGGAAACTATCAAAATTCACCAATTATCAGTAGTGGAATAAATGGGCCAGTTCTTTCTGATAACTTATTCAAAGTTATAGCCTTTCCTGATTAAAAGAGTAGCGTTCTCTGAAATGCAGTAGAAGTTAGCTTATAGAGGATCAACCAATGCTTGGCAGTGGCAGGTTGTCAGTTTAATATATCGACACTTAAGTCTATAAATTCATGATAAATTGGAAATCGTCACTGTTTATTGTTTTGGACTGAAGCAAGAGCTTCAACCAAGTTTTGGTAGACGTTGGAAAGTTCCCACCTTTAGGAAGAGATCCTCTTGCGACTTAAGCGTAAAAAATATCCAGTTTCACCAAACTTTATGCCACCTGCACCACAGTTGTTTATTCTTTTCATTTTACTAATTTCGTTTCTGCAAACCATGTTTTATCCCGTTTGGCTGTAATTGCAGCAGTGTGATGTTTCTGTCTCAGGTCTTGGAGATTACCCACGAAGACGGCTTTTATGGGGAATATGTCGAAAGTTCTGACAGTTAAATCACTGCACACCACCACTGCTCTTGAAGGGTATAGTTCACCTTCGAAACCCCACGATGAGCAATACCGATTTGGACTTCTTTGGGAGCGAAGAATTCTTCTTACGGAGAGCCTTATCCATGTTTATCACAGAATTAGCGACCGAGCCCAACGAAGAGAACGAATGACAGTAATCAAAAATATAAGGGTTTATGTTGCTTTGCATTTTTCCACATAGACTGTAAAAACGTTCATACTCGTATATGTACATTTGAATTAATATCCTGCAATGTGCATTCATCCGTACACAATATATGGAATAGGTATACGTAGATACATGTGTATATGTCAACAGGCAGAATGATTGTCCATCCTTTTACTTTTTTATAGAACATTGCAAGTCAGTTAAGCTGGAAGACGGTAAGCTCATAAAGTTCCACAGTTGTTTCGACTAATTTAATTCCTTTCTAAATTTCGCCCATGTTTAAGCTGTAACGGAACGTATCCAGGCATGTTCATCCGTATTCATTGCAGGACAAGTTGATAGGAAGTTATTATGGTCAACATGCTTACTAATTAAAATGGAACAATTTCGTGCCGATATTTTGTAAACAGCCAGAAGGCATACATACATACATATACAAACCTATTGTTTGATATATGCATCGTTTGCAATTTCATCTCTCTAATGTTATACCAACGCTCACTCGAATATCCTTTTCATTTTGTTCAATGCACTGGAGTCAGTGCAAGATTCGAATGATTAAAAGAAAAGAGAATGGGATTGAAAATCCTAATTTTGAGATTCTCTGTGTACTGTGAACAGAAGTCCCCAACAACTGTTTTGTAGATAGAAAGGGAGTCAGAGGCAAGGACTTTTGCAGAGAGATCAATTATTTGAAAGGAAAGTACAAGTAAATGCAATTAATGTACCGTTTCATTAGTAGATACTAGCTAGGAGCAATAAAGTGGTTTCGTCCATTTCGTCCAACAACGCTTTCAAAAACTATTGTCCTGCTAAACTTAATTTAGAAAAGGAAGGGCTTAAGTACTTCAACTTTTTATCATGTGAATTGATTGAATCTTCTACTATAATAATTAATGAAAAGATAACAAGACATATATCATATGTAGCCATTTCAATTAGTTCCGTTGTGAGAAATTTATTATTCGTACTATAAACGGCGATTGTCTAAATAAAGATCCGCATCAGCAATGAAAACCTCTATACCTTGTCTTATATATAGCACGACGCGAATATTTAGCGAAAAGAAAGATATCTTTGTGACTTCCTAGTCGCCGCGTTCATGAGGTGTAACTTGATTCAGAAAAGGAGAAGATTCCGGATCAATTTCTTTATTCAATCCCTCATATGTTGGAGCAGCACTTCACAATTTCGACCCATAAAGAAATTGACAAATACGTGCACCAGAGTGATGAATCTTTCTGAAGACTTCTTAACTCATGATGCACCACAGAGAAACAATGGCGCAAGTCAATGTGACCTCATATTATTATTAAAGTGATGAAAATAAGAAAGAAGCTCGAGCAGATTCATGACCATGAATCCAGATATCAGCACTTCTAGATTTTAGAGAAAACAGCAAAGGTAAACCTAGCGCTGTAAATGCGTCAGGTAACATGAAACCTGGTGTCATTGTAGGCAGGAGCAACGCTCTCCAGATAGAAAAATCGATACATCTCCTTGGTATTCTAGTCGTTGAAGGAATAAGAAGAGTGCGATGTCCAGTCAGACTGAGAACAATGATTTTGTTGATATCAGATATCAGTGAAACCCTCCATATCCCTCACATAACAAGAAGGAAAATTCTTGGTAGAAGGATACATGCCTGGGTTAATTTCGCTTTCGACTTTAAATTGCTCTGAAATGTTGCTTCGATGCAGCATGTAACATTTAACACCATCATATGTCGCTCTGATAACAATTGTCAGTTTCTCCGGCACGTCCCTCTTGCGTGGAGCATTCCCTATACACGCTGTTCAAAACTTCCTCGAATCCGATGAAAAGTAGACATAACGAAGATCTACACTATTTCAAAATGATCCAAAGGGTCAGGTGTGGTCATTGCAGAAGGATCCCGAACGAAAACCAATCTTTTTTTCAACAATTAAGCTTCCGAGGTGTTCTTTGATGAAGGTGCTACGAGAGCTGCGATGAACAATTGGGAGCAGGTCAAACCCAACAGCTTTGCGAAGCGCATTGATGGTGGATGTGATTTCATTTTTGTTTACAAAAGCAGTTTGTATCGACATGTTATTGCTAATCATTTATCCTGACCTGCCATTATTTACTTTACACAGACGACCTTGGATTATTTGGTTATGTTTCATTTGCACTGGACTGTGCTCTCTTGTAATCCAACGTAGAAACTCTGGTGTGTTTGTGCTCCGTGGACAAGCAGACACTAAATGTGAGGAAATGCCACTCGATGTGTTACTCACTTAAATTCTCTCCAACATCTTTTTCTTACTCTCTTGGTGGACACCCCTTGGATGACGATGAAATATCGTTTTGTTCCTTACTGCACAAATACCTCCACAAAAACCCCTTTCTGCAGGGTTCCGAAAGGAGATTGTCGGAAGAAATGGATCGCTATCGTCCGACGGAATAAAGTTTCTTGGGAATCAGGTTTAAATTGTGATTATCATTTCAATGTGAATTATCATTTTTAAACTCTAACTCCAATCTTAATTGATAATATATGATTGCGTTAGAATTTTGTGTCACCATTATTCAACTTCAAGTCAAATCACAAGAGAAGAGATACCGCATTATATTCAACGTGACCAGGGTTTGAATCCCACTCACTGCAAATCCATTTTTTGCGAACTGTGAATCTTACAGAATCGTACGTTTTAGCGCCGTTCAAGTATCATAAAAATGTCAGAATTTGCTATATAGCTTGCTTTTTTTCAACGGATATGATGATTTGGCAGGTGAAACTACTATTTCGACGTACAAAAACATATAGTCATTTTCTAACGCGGGAGGTCTATTCCGCCTTCGTCGATATTATGAGCCGCGCCCGAAATCATTTCGGCCATCAATGCACTCAAAAGGAGTAAAACCGCTGGGCTTGACGGTTTCTGCAAATCTGATACTTCCACTCCTACGGAAATCGTGTGAATCTGAGATCTTTCTCAGAGAGTGGAAGAAGGAGATGATCGTTAAGATTCCAAACAAGGGCAACCGTTTTGAGTGTGACAATTGAGGGGTGGCTGGGTGCATCCGCAAAATATCACGTCCTGCTTCGAGATAATATTTCCGAAGAAATTGAAGTCCAGGCGGAATACGCAAGGGTTACATCTTTCACCGATATTATTTCTTCTTGCTATCGATAACGTTCTTCATGTTACCGTTCGTGAAAGAACTCAATGGACAATGACATCTTGCCTCAAATACCATGACTACGTTCATGACATGTTTCTTGTTCTCTCACCGGGTTATGGATCTTGGACAAATAGCTCTAGATTTGGAAAGAGTGGCTGGTAGAACAGAAAGAAGATAAACACCAAACAAACCAAGGTTGTCAGTTTGACGGATCATCGCACTTCGCAATTCAATCAAATTTGGAAATTAGATTAATCATCATTCGGACAACTTTTAAAAACTGTTTTGAATAATCTAAGTCAAAAATAACAAAGTTACGCGGTATTAGTGAAGGTCGTAACTAGAGTTCTCCAACTGCGAAACGTGTAGCAACTCCAATCTTTATCTGAAATCGGTTTTAATTTTACACTGCCAGCTTATTTTCTAAGAATATGAACCTCAATGTAGATGAAAAAAGTCAAATTTTTAAATTCTCCGTGTGTTCAAAACAAAATATTTCAACCTTCATCACTTTTTCACTAATTTGCAAATGGGCACCCCTAAAAATATGATTGCATCCCAAATGGTAGTTCATATTCTTAGTAATTTTGCAAGGTTTCGGGTTTCCCCATGGGGGGGGGGGGGGAATTTTGAATGCGTGGCAGTTGCACAATAATTTAAAATTCAACTTCGTACCATTTTTCAGCGGCCTTTTACACAAATATGTTGCTCTGTAAAGTACTCTATCGAGTAAATTCCATACGCTTCATACTTGGAGTTCAACAGGAGTTCATTCTAAACAAGCCAGAATACGAGGAGCTGGTGTTTCGGGTATAAAGTTGTTATGCCCATATTATGTGAGAAACTTTCTGCGCATATTTTTCCGTTCGTATATGGCTAAAAATCGGAGATATTCCTTCATATGTTTTTCAAATTACAAGATGTGGGTACGTAGACGCAGATACGTACACGCTAAACAAACATTGCTTATTACCGAATACTGTGTTATACGTGCACGTATATAAATTGACCGTACCCATATTTCCGATTTACTTCCTGCACAAGGGCGTAGTTATTTACAAATACAGTATGTGTATTGAATACCGATTGTTCAATTTACAAATATATATATCTGAATTAGGCACTATCCCAAAGCTTCTATAGCATATACATATAAATACATACATATGTCCGTCTCGAGGAATTAGTATTGATATATAAATGCTTAAAAAACTAAAACGAAATCTTTCCCTGCGGCCTCCCGTTCACGTGAGCTCACCTTGTTGTGGTATTGACGAATCGACATGTTATGATGGCATCATACACGTTTTAGAATGCGCGTAATTCACATGAAATGTAAAGTGTTTCTATAACTTTGTTAATAATAGTAGGATTTCCTTCAAACTTTCCAAAGTTAAGCCTTATATTATCCCGTATACCACTGTATATACTTCTACTTCTCGTTAATTATGAAGTCACCATCTTTATGCCTGCCTTAAGATGCGAAAAATTCGCGCAGAATTGCTAACTTTGAAACTAATAGCCAGATTCCCACGAAACTTTGCAGTATCGTGCAAAATACTGTCCTCTATGCTAGTGGTGAGCCTAGAATGAACTTAAGGGGCGTTTTCCGGTCAACTTCCCGAAGCTGGTAATATATTATGTATTATTAAGTTTATTTCAGACAGGGAATCGATTTTAATAAGATTTTGTTTTACACAAAACCTTAATAAAAACGGAGGATAGGTCGAGGTCGTAAATAAAAATAGAAAAAAGAAATCAAAGGTGTAAATCGCTCAGAGGCACTTGTAATCTCCTTCTCATCCAGCTTGGACAACACTAACGATTTTTATAATTAAATTATAAATTCGCTTCAGGAGAATGTCACAGTTCGCTCCGGAAAACATGAGAGCTATATTCAAGGATCTCGACGTCTTGAAACAATAATTCAAGCTGAAGGAATTCGATGAAGAATCCATTGTGCAAAACAAAACCTTATTAAAATCGATTCAATGTCTGTTTGTCTGTCTGTCTGTCACACGCACTTTTCTTCAAAACGGCTAAACCGATCCGAACGAAATTTGGTGGACAGATGGGAACTATGAAATCCCACGCATACAGCGAGTGGCATAAATTTAGGTGGAGTTTAAAGGGGGGCTCCCCATACATGCGAAGGGGGTTTTGAACAAATTCTTTCACCGGATATAGTCGTGTAGGGTATCAAATGAAAGGTCACGAAACTGGCATTAGTTTTGGCATGAATTGCAAAGTGCGTGAGTAAGAAGTTGAAATGTACGCACTTGAAGTGAAACAGGACTCAGCTTCGGAAACTACCCAACCTAAAAATCCGAAATAATGCGCTTCGATGAAATCTAGGCCCCAAAATATGTCCCATTCCGATATCTGCTCAAATAAACTTACTAATAGTAAATTACAAACTTTTAGAAATTTACTGACAAACCCCCCTTAAATTCATCCTGGGATTTCCGAATTTTGCACCAGCATAGAGAACAATATTTCGTACCGTCATCATCATCAACGGCGCAACAACCGGTATCCGGTCTAGGCCTGCCTTAATAAGGAACTCCAAACATCCCGGTTTTGCGCCGAAGATATATTTCGTATATACGTGTTAAATTTCATGGAAATTTGGCCGTTAACGCCAAAACTATAGCAGTTCCAACTTAGCAATTTCGCGCGAATTTACTGCTTCCAAAGCCTGCATGGCTTTGGAGATGCTGACGTCATAATTAACCGGAATAATTGACACTCGTGTGAAATAATCAAGTAGCATTTATGAAGAATCTACTTATCTGCAACCCTTTTTAGGTTTTGTGTAAAACACTTAGGTGAGATCGAATTTTCGAGAGATGTCCCATTTTGCTATCTGCTCAAATAAATTTACTAACAGTATATAGTAAACTTTTAGAAATTGACTGAAAAACTCCCCTTAAGTTCATCCTAGGTGTACAATTTTGCACCGCCATAGAGGGCAGCCTCGTGCATATACATGTCAAGCTTCATGAAAATCCAACTATTAGTGTCAAACTTATAGCAGTTCAAACTTTCAAACAATTTCGTGCGAATTACGAGCGTCCTAGGCCAAACAAATAAGATGCTGACGTCATAATTAACAAGAATAGTCGACATTCGAGTGAAATATTAAAATTCCATTCAAGAAGAATCTAATTCTCCCCAGCCTTATTTTATATTTGATGTAGGTTACATTCTTGGCATTTGCCAATAATATTAAACTCAGAGTGTGAAGCGTATGAGGATGACTATTATCAATACAGGGGTTTCCGTCAAATCATTTACTTAAATCGCTTTCTAAAGAATAGAGAGCTATGGAATTTTTAGCTATGTGACACGGAGCTTTCATGCACTTATCGCTCCTCACATCTTTTTCTTTTTCTTCAGCGTTTGCCCCGTTCACAAGCAGGGTCGACTCGTCGTGATCGGTTTCGTCATTTCATTTTATCAAATGCCTGATTAGAATGTAATCGCGAGACCTTTAAATCTCCATCCAACGTATCAAGCCACCGTTTTTTCCGCCGGCCTATGGTCGTTTACCATCGACGTCGATGTTCAGACCAATATTGGTAAGTGCATTCTCGTGAGGATGAATTACGTGACCACAAAACGCCTCTCTCGCAGTTTTGCCACGATTGGTGCAAACCCATATCGATCCCGGATATCCTCATTTCAGATGTAATCAAAATGTGTCATGCCACCAGTCCAATGCAACACCTTCGTCTCCATTACCGCAAAACGTCGTTCATTGTCTTTTATAGTCGGCCAACACTCTGAACTATAGAGAGCGGCAGACGACGACATTGCAGTAAATTTTAGATTTGAGACGTTTGCTGATACGTCGATCATAAAGAACACCAATTGTGGAATCTCACTTCATCCAGGTCGCATTAACGAATGAAGCAAATTCATTACGCAGTTTTCCATTGGCTGATCCATTGACCCGAGATATTTAATGCGCTCAGTTCTGGGCAGGTTACTGAATCTAACAGCACTGAGCAATTTAAATATCTGGAGTCAATTCTGTCAGCCAATGGAGAACTGCGTTATGCTCCTCACATAGGGAAACACAAAACCTTTTATACCTGAAGCGTTAAGCTTCCGGTTTCCCGACTTGTTTTTTTTCGTTAAGATGATCGCAGCGCTCTCTAGCGTGGCAGCAGAAAAACAGCTTTTTTGGAGATGGGTGCATAAATTACTTTGTATTTCAACAACGAATTACGGGATCGAGCTAAAAACTACTACTACTACTACTATGCACGCTCAAGATATTAATAAATATATGATGAAAAAATCGTATTTGTATCTTTATCCAGTTCTTCACAAAAAATTCCTAAAAAAAAGCCAAAAAAGGCCTTCACACGGGATGACCCCCTAAAAACATTACCAGTATCCTGTATCATAAGCGCATTCGCTTAATCATCAGCCCTTGCCACATTTTCTGGAATTCAAGTAAAATGAAAAACAAAGACGCTGTAAAATTAGGTTAACAACGCAAGGTAATTATTTTTAATATTATTTACGACTAGTCAGTTGATGTTGTCTGGATGCATCCAACAATAAACTCATTCGAAAGGTAGTTCATTGCTTTTTTTCGGCCCCACTGCATAAAGTCTTCATTCCTTCCCACATTCAATAACTAGACATTTCCTTTAAAAACCATGCAAAATTTTCTAAAATAAAAAAGATGTAACTTTCCAAACATAGACTTAAGTTGTTTCCTTTGAACCACAAACACATCATAAACAACCACATCGGTGAATGGAGCCATAACCAGCCAATTGCTGATTTGCATCAACGAATATTAACCAAACACAAATAAACAGTTTTTTCCTATTTGATTAATTATTTGTCTTGCGTTTTCTTTTGCCGTCCGTTCACAGCCTACGCATCTTTCCCAGATATTCTTAGTTAAAAAGCAGAACATAAATTTTTAATGTAACAAATTATTTTCACAAAAGGAAACATCGGAGCATGCAAGGAGTCTTCGGGGGAATTGGCTGAAACAACATTCCCCTCGAAAGCTGTGGTGTAGCCCGATGTAAAAAGAATTTTGGTTTGTGTGAAATAAAAACATGAAAGTCAAGTAAATTTCCGCATAGTATCAAAAGATGCGAACGCAGGCAGTGTAACAGATTAGCATCTGAACATCTGGTCCCGATTATGGATGAGATACTACTTGGCACAGGCAGACAAACATAAAAATACAACACAAAATAAGACACGTAGGTGGGTCTAGGTAAGTCGTGTAAATTGTTTATTGTCCGGAAGTTCAAGTGAGTCAGATCGAAAATATTGGTCCCCTGCTGGTGGCGCATCATGGGAATGAAAATATTACGGAATAGTGGCTAACTGGAAAATAAATTGCAAACTTACCCTTACCCTTAGATCTCCAATATACAGTTTTCACAAAATCAGCAAAAACAGACCGTTCCTGCTGCATGAATCGTATCAAAACATAAACTGGCAGTTTGTGTATCCTTTTTCATTCTAAACCATCCGCTACAAATATCATCAATCGATTGTGGCGCGTACTTTCCAATAAAATCTTTCATTGGCTTCCCCGCTCAAGTCGGAAGATACAAACCACCTCCCCAACTCTTCATTCAATCTAATTAGCTCCTCTTCCGATGGTACGATAATAGCCACAGACCATCTATTTTTATTTGGTATCCCGATTTATGGGACTGTCCATGTTAGCAAGCACATAAACAATAGAAATAATTAGAGGTCTCCAATGTTTTTATTTCTTTTTTCTTGGAGCATCAATGGAAACTTTTGAATGAAACTGGTGGAAACTGAAGTGATTGAAAAGTATTTATCGTAGTTTTCGTTATAGTGAGGTTTCATCAAATTTGTGGGCGCTTCGTTTGTGAAAGAGAAACAAAATCTATTTTCAAAAGTGCTTGGTCATGAATGTATACTTTGATGTTTTTTTTGAAAAAACAAGATGATAATAATAAATTATGAACCAGAAGTGTACTACGTCTTGGCATAATTTATGGCTAAACACCAGTAAACAGCGGAGTTTATCACAATATTTCAGAGCAAAGTTAAAGCTCTTGTAAAGGAAATAACTCTTCCGAACACCTTTGAAGTGGGACTGAGTTGTTCGACTCCCGGCTTCCTTCGTTCCACAGAGCAGATGAAGCTAAAACAGATCAACAGATGATATCTGAGGCTAACCATTCATTGCTTTTAATTATTAAACCAAAAATCATAACCAAATTATGATTTCAAAACAATTGTAACCCCGGTGTCAACTGTAATGAACTAAAGGTGACGCTTCCATGAAATTGGCTGAGCATGAGCCTTACAATGTTCATAAATGCACTGCTGATGCCAAGTTGTTGACAACCGTTACGAACTTATATGTTGCATCTGAGCCTCTGATTACTGCCATGAGGTCACTAGGTTTGGATGCGCGATCATCTTTCGGCAGCCGCATCGTCCATTCATCCAAGGGGGACAAGCTTGACGTGTTATAACGATTTACTAATTGCAGGATTTCCACCAAACTCTTCTGCCTTATGCCCTTAATAGAGCAATAGCGCTGCTATTGCATTTTGAAATATTAAAATGAAATGGGGGTGAAGCGATTCACTAAATTCTCAAAGTATTGTAATATACTATAATTAACTTTATTTAAGCGGATATTGGTATGGTATATATTTTGAAGTCTGGATTGCCACGATTTTTTCTAGAATTTTTGGCTGGATTGTTTCTGCTAAAGACGGTTCCAAACCCCTGGATAAATGAGAAGGGAGGGGCCACTATTGTCTGAATGGTCGTCCGCTTCAGGGAGTAATTTAAGGGGCCCCTTTTAATAATCTCCATTATTAATTTATTGCATATTCGCCTAACGGACACAGTGACTACCTTCTGAAGTGGAAACCAAAAATTCACTCAAAATATTCAAAGGCCACTAAAAGAAATAGAAACCTGTGAACCAGCATTATTATTATTATTATAAAAACATTATTGCTATGGTTCATATAAGGACGGAGTTACCGGTAACAACTTTCGGCTATCACATTAAAACACGCATGCAATGGATCTACTATTCCAAGTTGGCCGACGAGCGGGTCGCGCCAGGAAAGTATGGCGCCCAGAACAGTGAAGGACGAGTGCAAGCATCTCGAAAAGTCCTCCCCGGAATTGGAACACATTTCAGCAAACCATCAGTGACATATAACGCCCTATGCTCCAATCAGGGGAGAGCAGCAACTATAAAGCTTACGATAATAGGCCCTTAAGGCTCCCTCAATCAAAACGTTTCATTTAATACTCGGCATGGCTATAATTGGAAACATGTCAGATAGACAGGCGGGGCAGTTAGTGAGAAAGTGAACGACAATACAGTTAAATGGTATGGATTATTTTTACCACAATACAACAATTAATAACCACCCAGTAGAATTGGGAGATTCATCGAGGGAGAGATAGATGCTAGTTGCCCCACAGCTGATATCCTATTAAAGGCTCTCGTTCTGTTGACGAAGAGTGAACGTGAAGAGAACGTGCGATGGATTCCATTGTGATTATGATTAGAACCGTAAAAGTATCTCAGAAAAGTCACAGGTAAGTCTAATCTACATCAACAGAAGTCAAGTTTGGAGACTGGAACCTGAGCGTTTCATCTAAGAAAGGTTATGTACAGGCATACCCCGCTTTATCACGTTAATTGGTTCCATGAAAGTGCATTATAAGTCGAAAATGTGATAAGTTGAACCGTAAGGAATACATGCTTGTATGCACAGGGTAAAGAATGAGGTTTGCAGTTCTAGAGAAGCTATCTCAGATGTTGACGGTTAGAAAAATTTAGTTAAGCCTTCTCGATTTGTACAATTCCCGATAACATTCAACACTTTTGGAAACCGTCTGCTTTCTTTCAGTAGCTCGATCATCTCCAAATACTCCAACGCCCTCTCAATGTCTTCCAAAAATTTAGAAATTTTTTTGGTTGAAAACTCTTTTTCTCCCTCGTCAAAATTTCGTTGTATCAATTCTGTGTCGTCTGTTATAATATTCAACAATTCTTCGTTGGAAAGTGGCAATTCAGGGATGTTAATTATGTCAAATATCGATAATCGATTTCGTCAAAGGCTATAGTTTTGGCAATCTCAAAAATTTCTCTGTTGATTTCTGAATCGCTGTCAATATCCATAACAGACGGAGACTCAACCGCTTCTGACCAAATTTTACGCCAGGCTTTATTCATTGTGCCACTAGTTGCCGCTTTTCACGAAGGAACTATATTTGCAACAGCCTTGAAAATATCAAAATTTTTCCAGATTTCTTTAATTGATAATTGCCTATCTTATATCGTCTAAACGTTCCACCAACTGCCTGAAAGTTCGACGCAGATAGTATGCTTTAAAAGTAACAATCACACCTTGGTCCATGGGTTGCAGCAAGGAAGTGGTATTTGGCGATAGGAAGACCACTTTTACATTTTCATCGCTTTGGTAGGGAGTTGCAGGATGTCCAGGAGCATTATCAACTACCAGCAAAACCTTGTGCTATAAGTTGTTCTTCCAACAGTTTTCTTTGACTCTACCTCTTTGACTCCATTCATTGAATAACGCCAAAGTTACTC
Organism: Hermetia illucens; assembly: GCF_905115235.1. Lineage (NCBI taxonomy): Eukaryota > Metazoa > Arthropoda > Insecta > Diptera > Stratiomyidae > Hermetia > Hermetia illucens. Next base: position 87,710,209 of record NC_051849.1, on the reverse strand, counting down.
AAGCCGTTTATTATGTCTCCAAATAATTGGCAGCGTGGTTTTGCTAATAATAGCATGTATAATGAGACGAAGGATACAGTCTACAGCCTCAGCTAAATTCAATTTTGTCAGATATTGACGTTCAACAAGGTCTGTCCGGGTCTTCATCTAATATTAAAACAAAAGGAAGGAACCGAGGTCGTTATACTTCGTGAAGCAGGCAACAAAAAGACTTCCTGATAAAATTGTGTGAGGACGGTATGTGTATAAAGGAAGCAGCAACTGCGGCCAACATCAAATATGAGACAGCCAGAAGCATCCTATGGCAAAATAAAAAAACCAACGTGCCCTGGTGGAACAGAAGCGGAGTGGTTGTCGCCAGAAAAAAAACCAACAGATGAAGTGTTAGAACAACTTGAAGTGTACTTGGAAAGAAACTCATCAATTTCCATCAAGAAAATTAGGTGCCAAATTTCTTTAAAAGGATTTAGTGTGTAGACGGTCAACAATGGATTGTCAAAACTTGGTATCACGCTAAAGCCTGCACACTTTGAGTTAGATAGGGTGACGGCCCGCGCACTATTGAACTTAGAAAAAATATGCCATCGAGTTGTCGAGATGGTGTCAGCAAACGCTGCAGGAAATGATTGATGAATGTGGCTTTAACTTTCACCTTTGGCGTCGTCAGGGTCAATAAAAAAAGAACATTCGGGCTAGAGTAGTACTGTCGACAGTACAGGGCCGCAATGTGGCACTCATTGCAGCGATAACAAGCGAGGAAATTATCTATCATAAAATATTAACGAATGAAACCTGCAATGGCGAAAGATTTCTGCTGCTTCATTAGTGAATTGTTGGAGAAGTTTAGTCTATCTTGGCGGGAGGCATTTATGATATTAATAACGCAAAAATCCACAAGAGCTGAGAAGTCGCTGAAGTTATACGTACTGCCGGTTTGTTGATCTTATTTTTGCCTCCACACTCTCCAATGCTGAACTCAATTGAAAAGATTTTTTTTTCGAAAATAAAGGGACACGCACGCGATGGCTTGGCAGATGATTTACAAGAACATTGATTCCAAGACCTGGTTCAGTTGGGAATTGGAAATGGATCGCCGCCAGATTGTTCCAATTTTTATATGGATATGATGATGCAATTACCAAGTGCGACTGGTGGAAACGAGCTGCACTTAAACTTTTTAAAAATAAGATGGAAATTTTTGAACTTGGAAACATGTAATCGTTAATTTAGCAGACCATGAATTTCACTCAACAGATCGATAACTTATCTTGTTAAAGCATTAATATCATTTGTCGAATCGTTAACTTCATTTGTAAGAACGTCAATTTGACTTGCAAATGGTATATATGCTTCTGAATATTTCCAGTATAGAAAATTATCTATGCATCTGAACTGAATATCGTCCCATGATGGGAAGGTACAACTACAGAAAAAATTGGGGACCTGCTTACGAAAATATGGGAAGATGATTGCCGACGCATAGCTGTTCGCTGACAAATTGCTTCACTTCCTTCCATGGTCCTCCGAAAACATTACACCCTTCACTGTTCTAGACCGTATAATTCAAGGTCCGCCCACCTGTCCGTCGTCCTCACGTAGCTGACTATATTGCATGACGTAACTCGCAATTTGGCACTCTTCCTCAATGTGCGACCTATTCATTGACATTCCCGCCCGCCTTCATATCAACGCTTACTGATGAGATATTTCCAAATTCTTTCTCGTGCACTGTGTCAAATTTTCATTTTATATTTAATTTTACATAATGCATAGACCTGGGTCAGCTTACTGCCAAAACATCATCCATGTACTCTTCAAATATAGCAGCAAGTGAGTATCGGTGTAAAACGGCGTTTTGATATTACGATTAAGATAACTGTATTTTCAGATTTTGGCCAAAGCAATATGTTGAGAGACATGAAGTGCAGAAATTCTTCCCACATATACAAATTCCTCAGCAAAGGTAGCATAAAAAACGTCACAGGTAACGAGAGAAAAAAAGTATCTTTGACAATATCCAACCATGGCAAATTGCATGTTGGATTTCAAATTCGTCCGAAATTTCAACCGATTGCATCAGATAATATTTTAAGTCATATGTTGGTCTTCTAATAGCTGCTTTTATAATAATGCCCATCGACGTAAAACATTCGAGACGCACTCTCTGTTCACGCTGTCCAAAACTTTCTCGAACTTGATGAAGAGCGGATGAAGCGGAGAAGTGAAAGGTACAGAAGAATGCTGAATGAAAACTGACCTTGCACCTCTTTAGCTTTTCGTCATAGTAAAACACTTACGACCACCTAAAAACTCTTTCATGGTTCATTAGACGGTGGTGAAATCGTTGCTACTGCGTCAGCTTCTGTTTCCTTCACCGACGCAATGGTGGAATCCCTTCTGTCACGGCGCGCACTACGTTTAAAATTCCGTACATTTCAACAGTAATAGAAATTCAGCGCGTCGCGCTCACCCTTACTCGCTGCCATCAAAAGTACTGTTAGGGATCTTAAATTTGTCAATCCGCCACAGGTTACCGCAGGTTACCGGTGTGTTTTAGGATGCGGCCGTCGACTTCACCCGAATCAAAAATAAAGGCACGTCTGGTAACGTTGCAGAGCCAATCAATATTCTCAAACCGATTGTAGTAGCCACATTGCAACGAAGGTAAGCGCCCCTTAGATAAGGCCAATGTCAGCACCTCTTTTGTTATGCACATTCAGAAGGCAACTCTTCAATATACAGCTGATCCCGCTATACTGGATCTGAGTAGTTGTTTGCCAGCCATTCGAAACTGACCTTGCGGTAGGCTCTATTCTCGACAAGTGTGCTCTCAATGACGAAGTCGTGGAAATTACAAAAGGCTACAAACCTTTCACCAAAACCATGCCTCCAATCACATGCCCGAGCAAACTGTTATCAGGACCCACATTGGCATATATATAAACCCCATATTTATGCATGCCGCTCGCTCTACATGTTGGACTTCATAGTTTCCATATATCTACCAAATTTTGTTTCCACCGATGTATCCATTTTCAAAAGAAGTGCGTGACAGACTCATTCTGATGAAGTGTTGTTTTACACAGAATCTCAACAGTGGGGAAGGCTGGTCTTGATTGGTTTTCGGGTAGGTCGGGAGAACGTCCGTAGGATTGTAAGGAAACGAACAAATCGGAGTATCAGAAGCTGCACGGATATAAAGGTTCTGTTTTTCTTATGTAAGGAAGTTTGAGTGTACGGTTTTCCATTTATACATAGCTAATAAATTCAAAATCGTGTTTTTCCAAATCCCATGGTATATGTACGCTGTACTTCGTACGCAAAAGCGTACACACATATCCATAGGTGTATGAAAATTGAATACTGGTAATGAAAACGTATATATATAAGGCCTCGGTTTTTTGTTTAAATTTGAAGCTTTGTTGTGAAAAATTGGTTATACATTCATTGTTCAAAGTATTGCCCATCGCTAGCCACAACTTTCTTCCATCTTTCAGGCAATTCATAGATACCATCGCGCCAAAAATTGGCCGGCTTGGCCGCTATCCACTCATCGAGCCATTTTTTGAGTTCGTCGTAATTGGCGAAGTGCTGGTCAGCCAAGCCATGCTGCATCGACCGGAACAAATGGTAATCAGAAGGAGCAATGTCTGAAGAGTATGGCGAGTGGGGTAGGAGTTCCCATTTCAACGTTTCTAGATATGTTTTAACGGGCTGTGCAACATGTGGACGAGCATTGTCATGTTGCAAAATAACTTTAGCATGCCTTTGCTGGTATTGCGGCCGTTTTTTCTTGAGTTCGCGGCTCAAACGCATCATTTGACGTCGGTAGAGTTTGCCTGTGACCGTTTCGTTCGGTTTTAACAGCTCATAGTATACCACACCCAGCTGGTCCCACCATATATACAGCATGATCTTCTCACCATGAATATTCGCTTTGGCCATCGATGATGAGGCATGGCCGGGGTATCCCTACGTTGCCCGACGCTTGAGATTATCGTAATGGATCCACTTTTCATCGCCAGTAACTATTCGATGCAGAAAACCCTTCCTTTCTTGTCGTTGAAGCAGTTGTTCGCACGTGAAAAAACGGCATCTTTTGGCTTCAGTTCATACGGAACCCAATTTCCGACTTTCCGGATCATTCCCATTTCTTTTAAACGGTGGGAAATGGCTTGCTGAGTGACTCCAAGTGTTTTTCCAAGTTCTTCTTGCATTTGTTATGGATCTTGGTCGAGCAATGCCTCTAATTCTTCATCTTCAAAAATGGTTGGCCGTCCGGCGCGCTCTTCGTCTTTCAAGTCAAAATTGTCACTTTTAAACTGTCCAAACCACCTCTGACACGTTCGCTCAGATAGAGCATGGTCACCATAAACTTCCACCAAAATGCGATGACTTTCAGTTGCTTTTTTCTTCATATTGAAATAATGAAGTAGAACTCCCCGCAAAAACACATTATTTGGTACAAAATTGGTCATTTTCGTTGATGGAAAAAGTATTGTTGTTTACACTTCAATTAAATAATTTATACTGACGTTTGTGCCTATTGACAGTAGCTTTCCGATGAATGTTTGGAACGGTGGATCAATTAAATAAAAAACAAGCTACGCCATCTATTGTGAAAACCGACAGAACTTATTTGTAGGCCTAATACATATATCTGAATTCGATATGATATGTAAATATGTAGACCGCAAAAAAAGTAAAAATAAGAAATGGGCATGTGACTCCCAGTTTATATGATGTCACTTTATTATGGTATCGATACATTGATATATAATGACGAAGTGTGGCTGGATAGGTCCTCAGAACGAGACCAACTTCACTTTTTTAGCACACATTTTGGGTCCTCTATCAATTTCCGAAAGTGCCAATCATGACCTTTTATTTGATACCCCATATGACCCTATTCTGTTAAAAAAAATGTGCACCTCTCTTCCTTATGTATTAGAAGCCCCCTTAACCACAAAGCAAATTGATGCCTCTTGATGCATTTTAAAGGGTTTTATAGACCACATGTTCCCACCAACTTTCATGTCGACATCTTCAACTGTTTCCGAAGAAATGGGGACAGACAGACGGGGAGACAGACATTGTATTGATTTTGTTTCACGCAAAACCTTGATATTCAGTGTTATAAAAGACCCGATAAAAATCACTGTGGTGACACTGATAAAACTGAAACGGCGCTCATCATTAAACATCGCCAGAGAACAGATGTACGCAAATTAGGAGGCCGCATCATCATCTCATACAGCTTGGAATGATAACATAGTTAACGCCAGGCTGGAGCAACATCTGTAACATTCTTGCCGTCCAGTGCCAACTTGGCTACGAATTAATGCAATAAGATAATGGAAATGGCAAACAAAATTCTTTCCTGTTTTTTCAGCCCGTCATATAATTAAAAAAATTACTAAATTAAACTTTTTCACTACATTCTAATTATCTAAACAAAAAGTATCGTCATAAACCCGTCATGATTATAACGTCATTGCCAACTTATTTTTAGGGGGCGTGTAAACAAATTAATTCCCAACTTTCTGGATGTTTGAAAAGCATGATCTGGACAATAATATTCATTATTTTGTATACAAACAAATTAGTTGCCATTAAATTAGGACAAATAAAATTTAACGACAGATTCGCCATATGTAATGATGTCTTCCATTCAAAACTAAAACGGAAATCATGGAAGTTTGATTGATTTACATCGAGCTTCAGGGAGAAACTTTGTTGAAATCTAAGATGAGACGAAATTACTAGATAGAATATGTTCGTAATCTTATGCAGAACTAAGGAACACCGAGGTAAAAGTTCAGTAACCAAATTACGACTTTGTTAAAACAGGAAAACGAAAGGGATAGAGAATTACAAATCGGTAATACACAAATTTTCAAAGATATTGCTATCCGAAATCTACACATGTCTTATCCCCAGGGCATACACCCAACCCATTATCACGCGGACATTATCCGTGTATCCACAAAGATTTATTTCTGCATTTTTAAGGTTACTGCTTGTTTGACACAGGCACTTTTCTCAGAAATGGTTACTCCCATTGGTACGAAATTTGGCGGCATTGGTCGAGTTTAAGGAGGAGCATAAGAAGGTATATTTTTTTCCTACCGAATATAGTCATGTAGGCTCTCAAATCTTGATCTTGGATCTTGATTAGTCCTTTTCTAAGCTGAAATTGACAGTTGGGACGCTCTCTAAAGCGACGTCTACATATTTGCCAAGCCTTATCAAAAAGACTCAAGCGCAATCGTGTGGACAGGGCGTTTGGAATGGTTGCTAGCACTTATTGACGATCTGGCGCGCCCTCATACTTGCCAAGCATCATCAGTTGTAAAGCAAACGTGTGGAAAGGGTATTTTGCTTAGAATTTGGAACGAACTTTGCGGACGTGGAATGTTCATTGAGTTGCAGCTCACAACGTGTTTCTGTAAGTTTGAAGTTTCCCAGCAGGAAAAAATATTTTACTGCAGAGAGTTAAAAAACACTACATTGGTTGCTTGTTTTAAAAATGAAACCTATATTCTTTCTATAACATACTTGTGAAATATAATATTTCCACCTACCCAATTAACGTGTAACGCGCTTGTACATATGGCGATATTGATACGCAAAATCAAGGTAAATATGTTTTGAGGGTTTGGAGTTTACGGCAAGTGGCAAGTATATGGACGGCGCTTAATGATTTTATTGAGCGTTTTAGACGGCAGCCCTCAAAAATATTTGACATTATGGAAACCAGCGAGATTGGACGATATGGGGTAACTCCATGCAATGGCTTCCCTTCTTTTGAAATAACAATAACTGCGAGAACTTACTAATGTTGGGAGACATATTTGTGATGCAAACAGGTTTTGATTATATTATTAAGTTTCCATAGAGCAATATCAGGAAGTTCTTCAATTTTTTGGGCTTTAGCGCTTAGATGATTTCTGCAAAAGTTTTTCGGCGCATTGAAAACTACAGAAGGAATTTCGGCTTCATTCAGTTCATTTGCAAATGTCGTATTTTCACCAGGTACTGCATGTGGAAATGGTTTGAAGACATTGACAAGATGGTTAGCGAATATCCCAGCTTTCACTTTTGGGTATCCAACTCATTACTTATCGCATGTTCTTAACGTCAGATCGGGGTCTTTTCAGACAAAGAGTTGATTTGTTGGCAGTAAGATTTGGAAGAATCTTCAGATGAATGCATTAGAAGATTACTCTTCTTATTAAAGATTGCTTTGTCGATGGAGTACCTCCTCGAATGCTATTTCATCCAAGTTTTCCTTTTTCGGAAGGAATTCCAAGACGCTTATATGCAAGATATTTTATGCGGGTATAGAATTTCTGCACTTTGAGGAACTTTAACTGGAACTGGTTTAATCAATTCAGTCAGTCTAATGCTGAATTAATTCCAGTCGTTATTGTTATTTAATAGACCTAAATAAACCTGTTTTATGATCTAAATCTAAATCTAGACAAAGGTAGTTATTGCATTCAATTCTAACACGGCAATTATTGACTTGTTTTGTTACAAAGAAGTCAATTAATTCTAGTGTTTTCATTGGATAGTAGCTCAGTAAGTGGGTAGACCAGAAGAGAAGAATTGACATTTGTAGCCGCATCGAGTCTGGTAACATATTCTGCCTTTCGTCATTGCATTCTAATTACCTCCAGTAATGAAATAGTCACCCAAAGCTTGAAAATTTTGGTATAAATTTCTTGAATAGCGTGCACCTTGCAGAACAATATATAGCTGCATTTTTAAGGCTGCACCTCCTGTCACTGTAAGTCTAATTGTATTCCATGTTGGTCATGTGTTAAGCTATCGATACTATGGATGCGAGTTCTGACGAAAATGTGTCCAGGGGAGTAGTTCCTAAATGCTCGTTAGAACATGGGGGGTCATAGTGCACGCGTTTTCTGATATTCTGATAGTCAGTAAGTTCTTTTTACAAATAATTAAGGCTCGCTCTTTTCTATTCACTAATGATATTTATTGGTCTTACAAAAACCGATATTTCGGGAACCACTTGTTCCCTTGATCAGTGTTATCTCAGTGAAATATCGAAACAAGTCGGAAAACCGGAAGCTGGACCCTTCAAGTATGAAAAGTTTTGTGTTTTTATTTCATAAAGACATTTGTCATTTGTGTGCATTTGTCCCATTAGTAGGTAGCTCGCAATATATGCGTATATTATGTCAGAATATCCATTTTCAAGTGATATTGACATTCAAAGTCTTGAATTTACAAGGAAGTGACAAGTTTGACTTATTATAACTTTGTCAGTACTAGTGCCATTTTCACCAAACTAGCCTACATTGTGCTAGGATGAAATTAAGGGGGTTCTGCAGCCAATTACAAAAAATTATAGTAATATACCCTTATTAACTTTATTTGAACAGGTATCGGTATGGAGGGTAGGCACAACATAGTGGTAGCTTCCTAATTTTTTCAGATTTTTCGATTGGGTAGTTTCGGAGAATGAGTTCGTTAAAGAAATGATCACTTTCGACTCCCCTCACTTCCCACCTGTCCAGCACATGTACAAATTTAGACCGGCTTCGGAAAGTACTTTCATTTGAAACCCCACATGACTATATTTGAGGGAAAAACATTTACACCCCCCTTTTGCATGTATGGAGAGCCCCCTCCCCTTAAATTCGATGTAGAATGATGGAACTCACTGTACCAGCGAGCGTTGACAGTTCCCACCTTTCCACCAAATTTGGTGTAAATCGCTAAAACCGTCTCCGAGAAAAATGCGTGTAACGGACAGACGAATGGACAGACAGACAGACCGTAAACCGGTTTTAATAAGGTTTTATTTTGCACAAAACATTAAAAATCAAATAATCTAGTCGCTAAAAGCGCATTACACACATTACAAATTACACTTAGAATAAGTTTCTGTCATCCAGTGAAGATGAACATACTTAATGAATGATATTTTCTTGAAAATCCGCTAATGAAGTTATTATTGTTAAATGGTGGAAAAACTGAGCATGTCAACCAGTTGGTTTCTAGTAAAGACGGCAAATCAAAGTTTCAAATGATATTTCATGAAGTATGGGTCTAATCCGAAAGTTTGGAGTAGTTCAGGAACATTTAAATCCATACTGAAGGAGGTAGAAGAAAGCATCAAAAAGTGTTTATGGCGCCAATGCATTACATAAGTGATAGGCGTGCAACCAACCAAGCAAGTTGGTGGTTGATGCCAGATTCCACTTGTGTCGGCAAGTTGCGGCTGCGATAATTTTATCAACTGACCGCAACTTGTCCACAGACGTGCAATCCCACTGCAACCGCAAATTGCGACAAACGTCCGATCTCACTGGAACCTAAGTGGTTGGTTCCAGGGAGATTGGACTTGCTTTTACGTATGTCGCTAGTATTAAGCCGACTCATCGCGTTTGCCATTTGTCGCAACCCAGCGGGAGTCAAAGGAAAAGCTTGCTTAAAGATTCATCATCATCATCAACGGCGCAACAACCGGTATCCGGTCTAAGCCTGCCTTAATAAGGAACTCCAGACATCCCGGTTTTGCGCCGAGGTCCACCAATTCAATATCCCTAAAAGCGTCTGGCGTCCTGACCTACGCCATCGCTCCATCTTAGGCAGGGTCTGCCTCGTCTTTTTTTTTCTACCATAGATATTACCCTTATAAACTTTCCGGGCTTGATCATCCTTATCCATACGAATTAGTGACCCGCCCACCGTACCTATTGAGCCGGATTTTATCCACAACCTGACGGTCATGGTATCGCTCATAGATTTCGTCATAATGTAGGCTACGGAATCGTCCATCCTCATGTAGGGAGCCAAAAATTCTTCGGAGGATTCTTCTCTCGAACGCGGCCAAGACTTCGTAATTCTTCTTGCTAAAAACCCAAGTTTCCAAGCAATACATGAGGACTGGCAAGATCATTGTTTTGTACAGTAAAAGCTTTGTCCCCATAGTGAGACGTTTGGAGCGGAACAGTTTTTGTAAGCTAAAATAGGCTCTGTTGGCTGACAACAATCGTGCGCGGATTTCATCATCCTAGCTGTTATCGGTTGTGATTTTCGACCCTAGATAGGACAAATTATCAACATTCTCAAAGTTGTTTTCTCCTATCTTTCTTCTTCCCGTTTGACCAGTGCGGTTTGATGTTGTTGTCTCTAGAGGAGGTAAACGAAAGAGTGGGACGAAGAAGGACGCACACAGTTCGTAGCAAACCAGATGGGTCATATCATGGTCGGCAACACATGGCGCGGCTGATCACATGCAGCTCTGCGTTTGCGGTTCAAATTAGGAACAAACTGAATGCTATAGGAACTGAGAAATTATGGACATAATTATGCAACATACTAATAACCGACTGAAACGACACCAAAGATGGAAGCCAGTCACTGTAACAGAATTCTAGGCAGTCAAAGAAATTTTTATAATGATGGGAAAAAATCGAAGTAATAATGAAAGCGTTCCCGACTTACGGAGCCTCAGAAACCTCCCATTATTTCGCGCAGTAAGAGGAGTTGACCAACTTTTGAAATTTCGCACTTCATAAAATTTGATAGAGTATTTAACTCGGATAATAACAATCGTTGCCGCGGCAATCGATTTGAATTAGGGTCTTGAAGCTTCCTAGAGTTCTTCATTCAAGACGCAAAAAACTCTTTTCCACTTCATGGATAGATTAAGGCCTAAGCCAAGTACGGAAATAAACGAGACGTTGGGACTAACATTTTTATTTTTAGTGTTGACGCTGGCCTATCGACATCTGCCTCAGTTTGTTCCATAAAACCAACCATAAAAAATCATGTAGCATGTTTAATAAGCCAATATGTATGCAACATTCTGTATAATTTTGTGTAGCAATAGATTAGATATGGTAGTTGTCAAAACTTTGGCGACTTTCAGTTAAAATGAATCAAACATAAAAATTAAATTTTTATTTTTCGGTTTTTTAAGCATTTTTTTTGTAATGTGCCTTTATTTTATCCTTTTAAAAGTAAATATAATTACTGTTAATTTAAAATAAAAGCAAAAAAATTTCGGGTAAAAAACTAAATTTTTCCACCCTTTAAAACTTTGGAAACTTTTGTGTTAGAAGCAGTTTACAACAATAACAATTTGAAATAAGTCAGGAAACCGGAAACTGGACGCTTCAGGTATGAAAGGTTTTGTGTATTTCTTTTTTAATAATATATCATTTCAGTGTGCGTTTCCATTAGTACGTAGCACCTAATATGCACAAATATTATGTGAGAATATCCACATTCAGTCTTGAATCTGCAAAGAAGCGACCTGCTAGAACTTTGTTACTAGTAGTGCGATTTTCACCAAATCTGGTAGGATCATGCTCTATGTTATAGCCTACATTGCGGCAACATTTCCTGGTGCTAAGATGAACTTCAAGGGGGTTCTAAAGTCAATTTCTAAAAATTATAGTAATATACCATTATCAACTTTATTTGATCATATATCGGCATGGCGAGTATTTCAGAACCTAGGCACCATATGGTGGCAGCCTCCTGATTTTTTCTAGATTTTTCGGTTGGGTAGTTTCTGAGATTGGGCCCGTTAAAGAAATGATCAATTTCGAACCCCCGCCACTCCCCATCTTTTCAAATAATGTCAAAACTAAGACCAGCATCTGAAAATACTAATCGAGGCCTTTCATTTGATACCCTACATACCTATATTTGATAAAAAAATTTACGTCCCCCTTAAATTTGATGTAAAATTATGTAACTCACTGTATGCGTGCGCGTTCATAGTTCCCACGTTTCTACCAAATTTGGGGTGAATCCCTACAGCCGTTTGCGAGAAAAATGCGTGTGACCGACAGACAGTTTTACGCAAAACCTTAAAAAGGAGTAATTTTTTGTAACATCTTGTTGAATAAACTTTAGCCTTTATTACCCCTTCACATCTTCGCGGAATAGATTAGTTCATTATTACATCAAATAGAGTTGTGAACTATTTGTTGGAGAGCAGCCATTAGTTCAGCTGTTTTATAAAAGTTTTAATCTCAAATATGTCGATCTAACTCTTATTATTTATTATTTTTGCAATTTGGTTGTCATTTGGCCAATTCTGAACAAACTTGGACGTGTGCTTAGCGCCGCTATTCTGTGAGAAGACCCAGTATTTTCCCATCTTGTCATGAGCATGTAATAACATGTGCTTCCCCAAAATCGTCACAAAATATTAGCGATCTCATAACTCCTTCAACTTGAATCAATGGATCAACATCATCACAAGAAAAGCACCCTATAATAAATGTTGTTAGTGCCGAAAATTTCACACAAAAGTGATATCAGCCCCAGATCATTACGCTTCCATCCCCATGCTTGTTTATGGGTACTTGGTACTTGGGATCGCTGGAGGCTCCACCCCGTACCAAACAGATTAAGCTTGCTTTCGGTGTTCCACAAAACAGGATCCCAATCAGCAACTGATCAATCTTTATGAGTTTCCGCAAATTTTTTATCTATCTTTCATATTTTTCATATTTTCTTTGAAATCCAAGATTATTTTGATGGTCGTCATCCTATTAGTCCATTTTTACTAAAAGTTATTATATGATAATTAGGCCATATTAGTAAAAATCAATTGTTTCACAACCGCAAAAGACGCTGAGCAGCTGGTGTAAAGTTCAGTAATTTCTTTCGAACATATTTTTGTGCAGATTGTCTCACGCAGCGTTAACCAAGGATCTGCGCATTGAATTCGTTAAGTTAGTTAGGCATCCACTTCCTTTTGAGCGACCTATTATACCCTTTTCCTTCTGCTTTTTTATGGACTTTCCATAGCGCTGATTTTGTGACACCAAAACTTCTCATAAAGTATTACCATTCTCGATTGCACTTATCATTAATTCATTTATCTCATTTGAAAGTGTTTTAATACGAGGCATCTTTTAAAAACTGTCATATCCAACGTTAAAAAAAAACTTACAAAGTTTTGACCGGTTAAAAATCTTCTATTTGGACGTACTTTACTGGTATTTCACACGTCACAAAATGTTTTTCATAGTAACATGGCGATCACGCCGAAAAGGAAGTGTAACATTGCGATCTTTTATCTCAAAATTCCAAATACGTTTATTCTCACTGGGAATGAAGCCACCTATCTAAGGCTAACAATGACCAACCGTCTTTCCAACGTATCCCATTTCGAAGACACTGAATAATACAAACTGTAGCTCCAAGTCCCTATATCCCATTCTAAATTCAACGCCCCAATTCCACAGAAACCTAATCTGTCCTATTGCAAACAGTTTATCAGACCTCTCCCCATTTTTGGCTTATTCTTCTGGTTCCCCTTCCGTCCCCCGTTCCCCTTCGCCTAAGAGAAGCGTGTGTGTCGATAACCAGGTTCAAATCAAATTCGTCACTTTCTATTGCCAAAGGCTTGGTCCGGGTGGAGTCGAAAGGTTCCCAAACCACCATTTACTGTATCAAGCCATCCTTGTTTCCAATGACCGTTTGGTCGCTTCCTATCGACTGCGATGCTAAGCTCAATCTCGTTTAGTGAGTTCTCGTCGAAACGAATTATATGACCATATCATCAGAATTCTTCATTTCATAGTTTGTTATGCCAGCTTTCTTGGCACTAGGTTCTGTGCCCTTCTCTAGATCCGTGAAGACAATGTAAAGAGCCAATGTTTTCTATGAGGTTTCTCCATAAGAAACTGGGCAACAACAAACCGAACTTCAACAATCAAATCGGGTGGATGGCTGGACTTCCCTCTTTCTCCATATTGGGACAATCATACTTTCTTGCTAACTAAGCAATAAACAAAACAATATCGCGAGATATTATGCCATCATTACGAACGTAAAATGTAAAGCTAAAAATGGAAACGAAAAAAATATTTTTCGAACTTTCGGACCCTTCCTTAGCATCCTCAGGCAATAAAAATGGAGCATTGGGTTCCCCAGGAGCTAGGAAGGAGTAGAAGACCTCAAAAAAAGTTAAAGAAGAGAATTCATATTCATATTTCGAAAGAACGGTAGTCGAATTCCATGGTTCAAGTCTAATAACAGACGAATAAGAGACGAACTTATTGCCCTCTCGTCCAAGCAGAAGAGAAATCATTTCAGCCATCAACACACTCACACGGAGTAAAGCTTGACGATCTTCCCGCAGATTTATTCATCGCTGCATCAGTAGTTACTGTAGATCTTCTACTTCTACTAACACGAGAATCCTAGGAATCCCAAGCCTTTCCCAGAGAGTGGAAGATGGGGATGATCACTAAAATTCCAAGGAAAGGCGCCCGTTTTGAGTGTGGCAGCAAGAGTCGCAAAAATAATGGCTAAAATAAACCTGGAATGCATTAAGGAATGTGTCGCAAGTTCGATCGACAGAGAGCAGACTGGTTTCCACTTCGGATCCTCCTGCATCGGTCACGGATCATTCTGAAACAGTGAGCAGAGTGTAGATGTTCGCTTCATTGGCTCTTTATAGATTTCGAGAAAGCTTTCGATAGTGTGAGCAAGAAGTGTATCTGGCATGCTCTACTCAGGAAGGGCATTTCGGAGAAACTAATAGCTACATACTATCAGAGTGACATATGATGGCGCAAAATGCCATGTGCAGCACCGAGGTAAAATCCCGGAGGAATTTAAGGTCCTAACGAAGGATTACATCTTATCACCGACAGTATTTTTTCTTGTTATCGGTGACATTCTTTATGCTACCTCTTTCCTCAAAACCTAAACTACAACAATGACATTTGTTTGCTCTCTCACCGGGTCATGGACTTTGGCCAAATTGCTCTGGAAAGAGAAGCATGTAGAATCAAACTGAAGATAAACAAATCAAAGCATTAATGGGTCGAGCATCACCTAAAGTCTGAAAATGCAGTTACTTAACACCAAAACAGTTCCGTGTTAGTGTTCTTTCTGTGTTGCTATATAGGAGTAGTACATGGAAAGTGACCCACACAGTCTGACGCCCGTACACCCCGTAGTCGGTAGGCGGAAGTGGCAGCGGGATGGGAAACAATTGCATTGTTTGCTACGTCACTCAAAGGCAGTTGGCGCAGAACAGTAGATAAGGAGTACAGTCATCTCGGGAAATCATGGGAGAATTGAAGCGTATTTTCAACAACCACAAACGATAACGCATAAGTGTGGTTGCCGAGATATATCCCACCATGGGAACCATAAATGAAATGCCACGTCTTGGTCTTCTAATACATTTTTCATTTCGAAAACTGAACTCCTCAAAGGAACAAAGAAAACCCCTCGCAAAAAAAGCTAAAAAGAAAATATTAACCCTACTTTTATTGTAGCGGTCCAAAGCGTTAATGAAGCTTTGGACATACATACATATAAATACAAACATATGTCTGTGTCGAGTAATTGATATTGAAATATAAATGATTAATAAGGGGTGAAGTCGGAAGCGCAAGCGTTCGAGAGAAGAATCCTCCGAAGAATTTTTAGCCCCCTACATGAGGATGGATAATTTCGTAGCCTACTTAATGACGAAGTCTATGAGCGATACCATAACCGTCCGATTGTGGATGAAATCCGGCTCAATAGGTTACGGTGGGCGGGTCACTTAATCCGTATGGATGAGGATGATCCCACCCGGAAAGTCTATAAGGGCAATATATATGGTCGGAAACAAAAGACGAGGCAGACCCTGTCTGAGATGGAGCGATGGCGTAGGTCAGGACGCCAGACAGGGATATCGAATTAGTGGACCTCGGCGTAAAACCAGGCCACTGGCTCGGGAAATTAAAGAAAGAAATCGCGTCTCGAGCGGGTGGTTGTAGTTCCCATGGTATTGTCCGCTACAGATATTGTACCTCACGGCTTCCCTTGATGTCCTGGGACTTTCGCATAGTCTGGTTCAAACCATGCAGAAGTATACCATTATGCATACGTGCTCGATGTTGCGGGAAGTTCTCGACGGATTCTCCCATTGACGTACCACCGGCCACCACCACCAGTAGGTAGGATCGTCCGAGCCTAAATGCCTGGTACTTAGTGCTAGTATTAGGTAAAATCCGGCATCTGCCAAGATTGTGACAACTCGGAAAAAAAAACTAAAACGAAATGTTTCCCTGTGACCCCTAGATTTCCTTCAAACTTCAAAGTTATGCCTTATGTTATCCCTTATACCACTGCCACCGTACTTCTAGCATAAACATCAAAACAGGTCACCCACCAGTTTTCCAACAACGATATAATCAGGGAAAAAGTTAAAACCGTTTTCCACATTCCCTTTCTCTCTTCCAGGATGTCTATTATTCCCTTCTCCCGCGGAGTTTAGATGATCCAAATAGTCGTAATACTTTTTGTTCATCTGGGGCAACAATATCGAAGGACTCATGTTGAACCAACTCAGGCATGCCACCTCAAATGAATTCTAATTAAGGCTGGAAAAATTCAAAAAGATTTAGTTGATCAAATAGAAAAATAAAAATGGTAGTTACTTACGTTCAGAGCAATATAGATCTTTTTTTGATTGCCCCATATAACTTGAAAATTCGATTATCAGCAAAACTTATTGCCTTTTCTGGAACCAACTCAACACAGCATCCTTCAAAATTGCCTACCCCATAAAATATGGCCTTACCATTCCCCATTACGCAATTGCTCGTAAATTTTTAAAATGTTGCCTTGTGCGAAACTACTTTCTTTCTGGATTTTTTCTTTGTTTCTTTTTAATGAAAAATAGAAAAGAAACATTTCCCTATCTGTGCAGTTCGCTTTCACGTTAAATACAACTCGTTCTTATCCAAACAATATTTCAAATTGAAAAACTTTCACCACCAAGGGTAGAAGCATTGCCACTTCTCTGTATCATCTACATACGGCGAGGAAAGCACTTGAAAAGCTAATATACATTAACAATATTCACTTTGCGTGAAATTTACACACAACACGGAAAATGCTTTGTGTGCCGCAAACCAAAAGCAGCCACAGCACAGGCAGTAGGCAGAGGCACTTAAGCGCATGATCATAAAAACACCCTGTGGTATTGTTGTGCGATAATGGCAGACGTTATTCTGCCTTAGTTAACAAGAGCCAGAATACAACGACAAACTGTGAAGCAGAAATACATCCCTGAGCCGGAAAGACGCAGAGTTTCACGTTGGCGGATTCATTTCCAACTGAAAAGAGTCACCACCCTGCATTTGGATGCAAAAAATCATCAGTCTCCTGATACCTAGTCGGAACATGTCCTCCAACCCACCGTACACCTTAGACCTTGCTCCAGTCCCACGGTAGTGTTTTCACCGGAATGAAAAAATCGACTTAGGTGCTCGAAACGACAAGAGGGCCAGCTTTAAGCTTAACCTTTAACCGTATGCTATCTTCTTACAAGTTTTCAAGGATCCAAGATGAAATTAACATAAAAAATCCGTTGTCCTGCAAAAATATTTACTGATTTAGAGTGAAAGGTATACTTCGATTCCCACCCACAACAATTGCTGCAGACATCCCGCCTAAATACGTCTAAACTTCAATATCGGAGAAATGCAGAATTCCATACGATTTAGGGTTAAGTAAGACTCCCAGCTTAGCCCCAACATATCTTTGGTATTTCATAGCCCACTCGAGCAATCCCATAACCAACATCTTACCTCCTCAAACCAGCATGTGAGCTTTTCAATTGAAAATCTCTTACGGACCAGTCTACATGGCGATTTGCATTATTCAGAGAGCTCCGGAAGTTGAGTGGTTGGGTGTCCTTGCCTACCGGATGCTCCGTCATCACCGGTCTCCGTGCGCCTCTATAGCCCCGTGAGCCGCGTGGTCCTGGCTACCCAACCGCCCACCTGAGCAAACCTGATTTTCATCTATCCTCCGGCGGATCTTCTTACGGTGGAACAGTCACTCCTATCTCGGAAATTATCCTGCAATTGTTTTGCTTTGTGTGATGGACGATATTGTCCTTTTTCGTGGCGCATGCAATGGGTTGTCTGGTATTTGTGCAACTTTCCTTTTTCTTGTGAACCGTATCCAGCGAAAGGGTTTAATACGATATCAACTAAACGAATGCGAAATACCTTGTGTGACTGACCGAACACAGGTTTAAATGGGGATATGTTCTTGATAATCCCATCCTTTTACAGAAAGGAAACACTATTTGTATATTTTTGCCAAGATAATGAAACATATTTATTGAAACAGGATGTAGAGTTCTAACTGTTACATTTTTTTTTTAAATTGAAAACAAGTCGGAAACCGGAAGCTTCAGGTATGAAAGGTTTTGTGTATTTCGCTTATAAAAACATATGAGCGGAAATTTGTCCCATCAGGACCTAGCGCGTAATATATGCATATATTATGAGAAAATATCCACCTTCGCGTGATACTGACATTCAAAGTCTTGAATTTCCACAGAAGCGACAACTTTTACCTATTATACCTTTGTTAGTAATAGTGCGATTTTCACCTAACTTAGTAAGATCATGCTCTATGTAGCCAGCATTGCTGCAATTCCAGGATACTAGGATGAAATTTGGTGTCAACCGCTACAATCGTTTCCAAGAAGTGCGTGTGACAGACAAACAGACCGATAGACAGAGAGACAGTAAATCGATTTGAATAAGGCTTTATTTTACACAAACTCTAAATATTTAAAAGATTCATTTGGAAGAGACAAATACAGTATTTGGAGGCCAACTGTCCTATTTTACACTACTATGAGTGAATAAAAGAATGAAATGAACCTTTCTTTACTAAAAACTTGGCTAACTAACCACCCCCTAATTCAAACCTTTGAAAATAAGATTAGAAATATATAGCAAATAACCCGCGAGACCTACTTTAATTCCAACCCGGATGGTGGGATGTGTTCTGGACATGAGAACATAATCTTGCTCTTTGTGTTCGTTTTCGGTTCCACTTCCTTGTAAGGAATTCAGCCAAGAAATCGAAACGCCAATCGAATGTATAACAGTTACCTTGCACTCTATTTAACTGAGTTGTTTCTAGACGTTTCCCTTGATTTTGAAGGACTGTTTTCCCATTGCCCGCATAAAATAAATAGGGCGAACCCCGTACACACAAAGCCAGTACCCAACATAGCTGACAATCACTTAATAAGACCAAATTACCTCGCCGCTATAGTGTTTGAGCAAGCCGGCTGAATGAATTCCTTATCACAAGTCTGGAAGTGTACTTGTCAAGCGCTTCCCAAAATTCAATTATACAGAACGTTATGAACCAACCAACCTTTACCTTTACAACAAATTTCCCAAAAAGTACTATTTCAGCACGGCGTGGAGTCAATACTTAATCGTA
This sequence comes from Hermetia illucens, assembly GCF_905115235.1. NCBI lineage: Eukaryota > Metazoa > Arthropoda > Insecta > Diptera > Stratiomyidae > Hermetia > Hermetia illucens. Next base: position 87,690,940 of record NC_051849.1, on the reverse strand, counting down.
CTAATTAAAGGAGCAACTTGAATATATCATAAAAGAGCTAATTGTTGGAGGTGTCAATTTACGAAAAGGTTTCCCCCGAATTTCACGTCCTGAATATCTTCTCACTGAATATCTTCTCAGGGGTTACGCTAAAAATCCAAAATCCATTTACAGCCGTTGATGAATTTTTGGCGGTCGATTGGCTTCAAAGACTGCTGTCCTTCGTGATCAAATTTATGTTGCGGTCGCCACACTTATTCGCCCCACAATCATTCAGCGTGGAGCTAGTAGCGGTCGTATGTATAGGAGGAGTCTATCTTTCTAGGAGCTTCCATTCAAGAAAGGAATCGGCAAGTTTAGAAAAGAAATCATGACACAGGGTGCATAGACATGTTGCCGTCATAATTAAAAAGCTCCTCTTCAGATTGGGAGTAGGAATACACTCAAAATGTTTCCTACTTATCATAAAAGGCGACTGAAAAGGATAAAAATTTGTGGGCTAGCCATCTGCACTTTTTAAAACCATCTTGCAACCAAACGTTAACAACGCCTCAGATAGGAACTAACTTCTCGGCTACAACCTGTCAAAAAGTTGTATGATTGGTTCCTGGAAATCGCACACGCTCCTCGAGAGCAGTCTAAGATCCCTGGAAAGCTCGCTTCCTCCAACTTGAGCAAGAATTCCGGTAATATAAACTAGTCATTTTATACTCCTTTCCCTGTCAAACTTCTCATTCACGATGATGAACAGCTAGAGATTTGAAAGAAGAGACGGAGTCGGCAGACTCTGCAGATTGGCTACTTCGACTCATTCATAAATGCTCCGAATCTTAGATTTCTCACAAACAGTGGAAGGAAAAAAATTCTATTTAAGAAGAAGAAGAAGAGCACCGGCTTGAGTCCGACAATTAAAAAAATACTTTCGTGGACCCTCCCATTAGAAAAATACTAGCTAAAGTCATTCTGGAGCGCATCAAAAACCACGTCAAAAATTTGATCGACAAAGAACAAGTTGGCTTCCCTTCTAGATTGTTCTATACTGACCATGTTTATTCAATTCAGTATGATATTGACATTCAAAGTCTTTGAATGCCATAAATTTGTTATAACTTTGTCTGTAATAGCCCGATTTCCAGTAAACTGAGTAGTATCATAGTAAAGCCGAAATTACTGTGAAACTCGATGACAAACTTAAGGGTCAGTCAATTTCTCAAAAATGTACTGATAATAAATATAGTAATAGACTATTATTAACTTTATTTATAGTGGTGTCGCTATGGAGGGTATTTTGAAGCCTATTTAAAACAAAACCTTATTAGAATCGATTCGATGTCTATCTGTCCATCTGTCTGCCTGTCTCTCTGTCACACCCGAATCACTGGGAAACAAACGACTTAACCAATTGTCACGAAATGTGGTGAGAACGTGCTTTATGTGAAAGGAAGGTGTACATTTTTTTTACAGAATATGGCCGTATGGGGTATAAAATGAAGCAGAATATAAGCGGAACGGGAGCGCAGCCGACTGTTCTTGCGACAGTCTCAAAGAAAAGGCTTATCAGAAAATGCGTGGCAGTTATGAAGTGCATGCGACGATCCGACACAAGAAAAGCCAACAAAGGGATGAAAAATGACGTTATGTAGCTAGTGGAACCTCTGGATCGCATTACCTTTAACAGGCAGACATGCTGAGTAACAGAAGCTAACGAAAAGCAGAAGCAACGGTGCCCCTTCTACTGAGAGAAATGGCTCTTGTTTCAAGCCTCTGGAATCCGAGATCTTGACTGTTTCATAGAAAAGACCGAAGTAGATAAAAATTATCAAGCGCATATATCCAAAGGTACATAATACCCGGATTGATATCACCTGTAAGAATTTTCACAATGGTGGAAGTTGCCGAGCAACATGCGAGGAAACTCTTTAACAGCGGGAAAATAACGAATTAATAGGGTAGTATGTGGAATACAACTTCGAGCCATCTCCACCAACTGTTACATGAGATTAGAGACGCTGGACACACTTCTTCAAATTAACGGCGACCTGGCAGGAGGACAATATGCTGCAAATGCAACGAAAAGAAGAATGCTTTCTCTGCAAGAATCGTACCGCATCTGCTGAGAGCGTTGCATACACTGCGGGCTCGGAGTATTACAGAATCGCAAAGAGGTAGAAAGTAATAAACATGATCCGTATCCAACGGATCAATGTGCACCGAAGCGAAACCGCTCACGAGTTTCTAGCTTATCTAATATTCAATAGTAAACAGTTCAGTCCCACCTCTCGCAAGAGAAAAAAGTGTGTTCACCCCATTGCAGAACACACAATCAGGAGATGATGAGTTTCAATGATGATAAACCAACCCAGCTCGCTTTTAAAACATATGAAGAAGTACAGATATTAGTAGAAGGGCTACCATGTGGGTTTGTGGTAATCGAGCTTTGCAGCAAGCAATGAAACATCCCGAACACGACTTTGTAATCGCTGAAATCTACACCTAAAGCTGTTATGCCTCTGGAAATATGACAATACCATCGTATTACAATATGCTAGACAGACTAGCGAGAGACACCAAAGGGTACAACCCCAAACTTATTGCTGGCGACTTCAATGCGATGGAGTGGGGAAGCCCGAAAGCAAATGAAATGGGAAGAATTCAACTCGGGTTCGGTAACATAAACACTTTTAGGCGTGATAAACTACGCTCCGGCTCCACTGGCATGTTCGCCAAGAATACAGGCATAGCGACCACCCGAGACGTATAAACTGCCTTCGTCCAGATCGAGCAGCCGGCGCGAGATCTTGAGCTGCACATTAATGAAGGCAAGACAAAGTATATGGTGGCAACGTCAGCACCGAAAACCAACCAACCAACAACATCAAACCGCACTGGTCAAATGGGAAGAATAAAGATAGGAGAATACAACTTTGACACCGTTGATAATTTCTCCTATCTATGGTCAAAAATCACAACCGATAACAGCTACGATGATGAAATCCGCGCACGGTTGTTGTCAGCCAACAGAGCCTATTTCAGCTCACAAAAACTGTTCCGCTCGAAACGTCTCACCATAGGGTCAAAGATGTTACTGTACAAGACTGTACAATGCCAGTCCGCATTTATTCCCCGGAAACTTGGGTTCTTGGCAAGAAAAATTGCGAACTCTTGACCGCGTTCGAGAAAAGAATCGTCCGAAGAATTTTTGGCCCCCTACATGAGGATGGACGATTCCGTAGCCTACACAATGACGAAATCTATGAGCGATACCATGACCGTCAAGTTGTGGATAAAATCCGGCTCAATAGGTTACGGTGCGCGGGTCACTTAATCCGTATAGATGAGGTTGATCCAGCCCGGATACCGGTTGTTGCGCCGTTGACGATGATGATCATATTAGTATTAATAAGGGAACAATAAATCCTCACGTAAAAAAACATGAAGAGTGCCAAGTTTACTAAAATGGCCCTAGAAAAAGTTCAGCTATCCCGAAAGATATGTCGAGCATGTGACGCTTCCATGCAACTCTCGGAAGCGCAACCCTAACTAGTGGTGAAACGATGAAATAGCGGCATGCCATTCGAAATGCGTGAAGGTCAGAAGGCGGAGTAAAGGTGGAAAAAATACGCCAGAGTATGATCAAAGATAACTAGAGTATAAACACGCACCCAAACAGTTGCAGTGGGCCACGAAAAGTAAAAATTATGTGTGATGAGGCAGACGGAGAGACGTGAACTAATCGGTCATGTAGGCAATTAAAACTAAAAGGTCTCTTCCCTTTATTTGCCCTAGATTGTGTGGAATAGTTTCGAAACTGTTTCCCCAACATCCGAAACGACCTTCCGCAGACGAAGTCTACCGCAATGTCCAACAAGTCGCTGAAGCTGCCAATTAGAATGGCATCAAGCATGTTCGCGCAGGTATTCACAGACTACATAAAAGGGTTCTTCACCCCAGAGTGGAAACTACAAAAGCTTATATTGATCCTGAAGCCATAACTGAACCAACATCCTATAGACCTGGCTTCTAAATGCAATAGGCGAGTTCCACGAGGCAATAATCTAGGTATACCCGGCAACATCCAATAATTGATACTGGCACTTATTTATCAAATAGGCAGTTTGGCTTCTGGAAGTTCCGGTGAGAAGTTGACGCTACCAAAGTGGTTTTTAAGCTAGCCAGGAAAACCTTTGACGAAGGGGAATACTGCGTCCTGGTGACTCTCGACATCAAGAACGGGTCCAATTCTGTCAGGTGGAACCATATCATGGAAGCACCACCACGGCACAAACACAAAATTATATAGTAAGCATAATCTTCGACTACTTCCGACGCGGAAGTTGCTTTACATTCGGTCGAAGGGTCAAAGACGTACGATAAGGGAAGGGTTCGGCAGAGGTAACTTTCGACTGCAAACTGAGCTTTGAACCCTATTTAAAGCTTACTGGGGACAATTCGGCGACCATCAGCTCAACACTAGTAAGGATGCTTCCAAACATAGGCTGCCTGAGACATACCCAACGATTACTTTTATTGTGACTCAGCTCTGTTCTTTTATATGCGGTACCAATCAGTGTGGGCATCAGCGATAAAAATCGTAGTATCTAAATAGCAGACACATTCAAACTGCATATCAGCTAAGCGCTCTCAGAACATGCTACCGAACAACATCTTATAAGACAACATGCCTGATTGCGGGGAAGATCCCAGTGGATATTTTAGCCGATGAGACCTGCGTTTCTACAGGAAGCAGGAAGCGAGCCTAAGGAAGCAAAATGATCGAATAAGGTCATTAGTTGCGCAGTAAGTAGTATGGGACCAAGCGAAGAATGGCCGCTGGACTCCCAGACTTATCTCAAACATACGTAGGTGGACTACGCGAAACCACAGTGGAAGTATAGAAGGGAATTTACTGCAATAAACACCATGCAAAATGGTAGCAACTAATGTAGAGCAGCCGCGTTATCAGAACAGTGTTCTCACGAGAAGGGTGTGGAAAAAACATGGGAGGTTTCAGGCAGTAAGAATGCGCGTCCTAGATTACAGCCGCGTATCCATGATGGATTTCCCCTAGTCAAAAACCAAAAGATAGACAAACGAACATACAGACAATGAACCGATTTCAATAAGGTTTTGTTGAAAACAAGAAGACAATAATATAGTCATACTATAGTATATTTTACGCCTGAGACAATAACAAAGGAACAACCAAATCAACGTAGCGAGCCAGATACCGCTAGACATGTTGATTAAAATGTGGAAACGACAATGGATAGGCCACTTCTTAAGGTAGAACAACAACTCTATTGAAGGCAACGCCGTGCCTCTTTCTCAGAATGATCGACAGCTGGGTGACCTTGGAAACATATGACGCAGGACATTTGAGGAGAAGCCCAAGTTTCTCGGGACGACCTGAAGGGAGGTGAAGCGCATTTTAGTTAACCGGCAACATGGGTGTAGTTGGTGCGCTATAGCCCATTTAAAGGATAATGGCAACCGGGTGTATATATATACACTACTCTATTTTCATTGGCGATTCTTCGAGATTTCTTTATTAACTGCTCATATAACTGAAACAAATGAATTGATTGCATTACAGACTGGCGATATCACTCAATATTATTTATCCCGAATTGAATACTCTGATGCGTGGTGCAATTGCTGTGCAAATAATTGTCAGGCTTTCTGAAGAACATAAAATGTGAAATGTGGTTAAGATCGATTGAAGACAGATAATTCAAGAATCTGTTTGTTTCGTTGTTTTCAGTTTATCCTTTTTACCTTTACCCTTATTTAAATTTCGATAATCATTTGACCTTCATGCTAAAAACTTACATGAATATATTTAATAAATCTGTAAATATTCAAAAGCTTGAAGACGCATTCCCACCAGAAAAGGTTATTTCAGATGAAAGTACGCAAATTAAAAGCATACTCCGCCCAATGAAATAAATTTATAAATCAATCCAAGCTCATCTTATGGTTGAATTTTTAACCATAATTACTAGATGCACCCACGCATCCAGGAATGAAGGCACCAAGGATATCAAGGGATTTATTTCACCGAAAAAACTTCAAAGAGGATTTTTTCAATGATAATTTACTGAAAGCCTCAAAACTGAAATACGAGGCCTTTAAATTCATTTTGCTCTAAATGAAAGGCGAAAATTCCCATGAGAGGAGGCTTCGACAATTTGAAATGTGTCACCCATCACCTACGTATAATGTCAAGGCCGCTTCAACACTGCCGTAGATGTACTAAACATAATTGCGCACCGTACAAAAATCAAGTAAGTAATCTGAGGTGTTATTTCGAGAGCCCCCACTTGGTTTCATGAAACGATAAATTGCGTGAAAATCGAGATTCGAATCTCCATATGAAGTGACCTTCCGAATTCGTCATTTTCGCTTCGCTGTCTTTTCCATGGTCCGAAGCCCAAAGCATTAACATATTTTATTACTCAACGCCACCAAGGACCTTATGCTTCTTCTCACCATACATTTACAATATTTCAGCCGTCAAGGACATGACTTAGCAACTCTCCTTGATGGTATTGATTTCGTGCTTCTATTCTTATTAATAATTAAGTGAAAGTAAATGAACAGGCCATTCCCGATGTATTCGTATGTACGCTTAGCCTAGATTCGTCCATTGGCCAATGGTAAAAGATGAAAGTGGAAGCACACGATTTAATGTATTGAAAATAAACCGTGAGGTTACACATCTAGTGAAGGTAAAGACAAATACAGAATCTTAAGGATGTTATACAAAACAAGGATAGGAACAACGAGAGCGTTCGGAACACCTGCAGCGATAGCTTTTACAAAAGCACATAATAAAAGGTGCTTTTGATAAAATCAAATCAATGGAGTTAATTAAAACAAATTTGAATACTTTTGCCTGCCTTTCACGCCTCTGCAGCATTCTGTATAGAATGAGCCATTAAGGACAGACAAATTCCTGTAACAAAAGCGAGAATAATGAGTGTGCATTATGCACTACAATTTCATTGAGGACTTTATGGCGGAATATTAGAGAGACGAAAACGAATAATGGAGCAATTCCCAGCATTCTTGGATATTATTATTCGCATCAATTCAATGTCGTCCAGTACAAAAGGAATGGAATTTTGTATTTCTGAATAGATTCGTAGGAAAGATTAACAGGTTTCTGCGCGGCAGCTGAGACGAGATTTGCTCTTTCATTTCCTCCACGTTGAGCTGGAAGTAATGCTCGTGCAGGTATGAGAAATGTGCTTGGTGGGTAAACTCGCATTCTATTCTGCAAACCCGGAGGTAATATTATTCGCCTGAATAGTAGCTGAATGCATGCTAGGTACGGACAAATAAACACCATTATTTTTCACCGTCTTCAGTTGTAAGTGAGAGTACGTAATCCAACCCTGCATCACCCTTGGTAAGTAGGAGGATCACATCCTAAGTTATGATTTGCACTTAGTCTTAAACAGAATAAAGAAGTCTAAAACCAGTAGATGCGGAAGGGTTTTGTATAGTCCTTATGTAAGAATATGTGATTGCACGATTATTCCTTTTCTATGCAGCTCGCAATGTATATGCAAAAAAAATATAGTTATTTCACTGGACATCCCTGTTAGTCGAATTGCTGTCACTCGTATGTAACTGTGGGTCAAAGGGTAGTATAGGTCCCAGGGCGAAACGTGGATTGGTACCCACGATGGAGCATAAAACCTGGTAAATGCCTGCTGAACCAACACCAATGGCTCTACTACCAAACCCTATCCCCACCTCCACGTGGTAACCGCTGGGAGCTCTTTTTTAACGAAAAGCTGCAGACGCAGAAGAATGAAAGCGAGTCTTCCGCGCCTAAAAACGAAACAAATTGTACGAACTGATCCTCCAGGTTAGGGATTGGCTAGGGCTGACAACCCTACACGGAAAACAACTTGTTACGAAGTCACAACAGGAGCCTCGAACTGGACGAATTATACAACGACGAACCCGGCAACAACAACGATTTGCGCATTTTCTCATGGAACGTGCGCTCCCTGTACAGAGATGAAGCTGATAAGCAGCTAGCCGATACCCTGTCCCAATATAGGGTTGATGTAACAGCGTTACAGGAGATGCGTTGGATAGGGACCGGTTTCCTGGAGAAGAGTCGCTACACCATATATTATAGTGACCATCCAGTAAACCATGTGCTCGGAGTAGGTTTCTTACTCAGCCAAAAAATGAAACCTGCTGTTACCAGCTTTGAAAACATAAGCGAACGGCTATGCACTCTGCGCTTGCGAGGCAAGTTTAGAAATATAAGCCTCGTTAACGTTCACGCCCTTACAGAGCAGACTGCAGAGTCGGAGAAGGATACCTTCTACGAGGTAGTAGAACGAACCCTCGAAGCCTGTCCCAAATATGATATCAAATCATACTATAAGAGGGAAATGGATGCCGCAATAACCGCAGTGAACAGAGGACCTAGAGATGAAGAATCAACAAATGATCTTTACAACCACCTGAAGAACGTTATCATGGATACGGCCACAAACATACTTGGCCCCAGCCGTAAAAGGAGTCGGAATGGCTGGTTTGACGATGAATGTAAGCTGGCAACGGAATGGAAGAATGCTGCATACCCAGTAATGTTGCATTCTCAAAGAACGCGGGCACGCGCAGCGACTTATCACGAACTCCGTGGAGCGGAGAAGCGACTTCACAGACGGAAAAAGGAAGCCTGGCAGAACCAACAAGCCTGTGAATTAGAAAAGTACAGGGAGCAACCGCACTAGGCGCGCAAGTTTTACCAACAAGTCAGCAGGATGAAGCCTTATACACCTCGATGCTCATCTTGCCTAGACAAAGAGGGAAATCTGATTTCCGACAGAATGGGCATATTAGAGCGATGGGTTGATTACTTTGATGAGCTACTGAACAACCAGAACATCGGCGAGTTGGAGGTCCCGCCAGCTGAAGACGACGGACAAATACTGCCACCACCAAGTATAGAAGAAACAGTCCGTGCAATTCATCGGCTCAAGAATCATAAGTCGCCAGGAGCCGATGGAATTACAGCCGAATTGGTTAAATATGGAGGCGACCAATTACACCAAGTGGTTCATCAACTTGTGCTCAAGGTGTGGGCATTATCTGTCTCATACATAAAAAGGGAGATATCACATAGTGCAGCAATTATAGAGGTATTACGTTGCTGAGTACCATCTATAAGATATTCTCCTCAATCTTGCTAGGCCGGGTAGCCCCATACGGCCAGAATATCATTGGCCCATACCTAAGAGTCTTCACTCCAGGCAAATCAGCAACAGATCAGATTTTCTCTGTGCGGCAAGCGATGGAAAAACTGTTGGAATATGGACACCAATTGCACCATCTATTCATCGACTTTAGAGCCGCCTATGATAGCATAGCCAGGGTAAAACTGTACACTGCCATGAGAGAATTCGGTATCCCGACGAAATTGATAAGACTGACTAGGCTGACCCTGACCAATGTGCGAGGCCAGATAAAAGCAGCAGGATCACTCTCAAGACCATTCGACATCAACAACGGTCTACGACAAGGGGATTCCCTATCATGCGTCCTCTTTAACCTGGCCCCCGAGAAAGTGATCCGTGATGATGAGGTAAATGCAAGAGGTGCGATTCTCTTTAAGTCCACCCGACTACTAGTCTATCCTGACGATATCGACATCATCGGAAAAACCACCCGAGCCATAAAAACTGCCTTCATCCAGATTGAGCAGTCGGCGCGAGATCTTGGGCTGCACATCGATGAAGGCAAAGCAAAATATATGATGGCAACGTCAGCACCGAAGACGAAAGAACCAACAACATCAAACCGCACTGGTCAAACAGGAAGAAGAATAAGGATAGGAGAATACAACTTTGAGACCGTTGACAATTTTTTCTATCTAGGGTCGAAAATCACAACCGATAACAGCTACGATGATGAAATTCGCGCACGGTTGTTGTCAGCCAATAGAGCCTATTTCAGCTTAGAAAAAATGTTCCGCTCCAAACATCTCTCCATAGGGTCAAAGCTCTTACTGTACAAGACTATGATCTTGCCAGTCCTCATGTATTCCTCAGAAACTTGGGTTCTTAGCAAGAAAAACTACGATCTCTTGGCGGCGTTCGAGAAAAGAATCCTCGGAAGAATTTTTGGCCCGCTACATGAGGATAGACGATTCAGTAGCCTATACAATAACGAAATCTATGAGCGATACCATGACCGTCCGGTTTTGAATAAAATCCGGCTCAATAGGTTACGGTGGGCGGGTCACTTAATCCGTATGGATGAAGATGATCCCACCCGAAAAGTCTATAAGGGCAATATCTATGGTAGAAAAAGAAGACGAGGCAGACCCTGCCTGAGATGGAGCGATGACGTGGGTCAGGACACCACACAGCTTTTAGGGATATGGAATTGGTGAATTTCGATGCAAAACCGGGATATCTGAAGTTCCTTATTAAGGCAGGCCTAGACCGGATACCGGTTGTTATGCCGTTGATGATGATGATCTATGTAACTGGGAATTAGTTCCTGGACCAGGTATAAGTTTAAAGACTGCGACGGTGATATAACCGATGGAACTAGGTGTTGCTGCTGTTTGTTATCGCAATGTTCCTCTTCAACATTTGATTTCAATACGTTGGCGTTTGTTATAATAGCTCCTGATTCAACTGTTTTGGGTATCTTAACACTGGGTTGAACCATGTTCGAGATGGGAGATGTAATTTTGAATGCTAGCTCGGGCTAAACTGCTTGTATAATTAAGATCTTCCATTTAATATCAAAATACATAGTCAACATTTGGTGCCCAACGCTATCGCTGTAAAAATATACTCCCTAATTGTGCAAATCAAATTGTAAAGCTTCAACAAAGTTTCAAAGTGGTCAATGCCATTAATGCACGTTACTCACCTTTCCATTTAAATTAAAACAAAATGTTGCTAGCAATTGAAACGATGGATTTCGATTTCACTCTTGTAGAACATACCTATAAAGAAAGAAGAAGAGTTAAATTTAGTATACACGACATTGGGTTGATAAAGTAAAATTAACTTATTATTTCACGATTTTAGGGAAAGATAATTCCAGTATAAGTTGTATTGTAGGCCTCGGCATAAAACAGGTCTCGACAAAAGTTCAAGACCGAAATGGATTGAAATGATGAAGATTCACGTCGATATAAAAGAAATACGGTCTTAGACGTGTCGTGTAGAAGACAAAAGAGGCAATAAATACGTTACACATTAAAAGGAACAGATACGTTCCTGTACATTTAATGCAGTAGAATACAGTATTCTAGACACCACCTTGTCGTGGTGGGGGAGCCTTTGTAGTTTACTACTAAACTAAGGGTGTCTAAGAATACATGAAGATGGAAACAACGGATTGTAACTCTTCAGGTAGTAAGAAGTCACAGTCTTCAAATACGCCCGCGATTTTGAAAAAATTGGTCCGTGATCGAGGCACGAATTTTGAAGGCCTCACCAGATTCATGTTCCCCCATGGCGAAATCTGAAGAAGGCAGACTCTCCCCTTCAGGGGAAACTCCACCCCCTGTGTCTACAACGCGGTCAGCCAGAAAGAATAGTACAACAGCTCCCTTAACGAGAGGAACTGGAAACCTAACTACGGCCGGCTTGTCGGTGATACTTTTGCTTAACTCTTCCAAAAAACGATACAGGAAGGCTCGGCAGAAGGAAATTGCGGGAACCTTTTCCTCCGCCTCTACCAGGAAAAGCGAAAGAAAGGGAAACTGCAGGTGTGGACTCATCTGGTCCAATACCGGTATGTGGAAACAAATCCATCCATCCGGGCACCGTGAATCTGAGAGGGTTCCACAGCCTACGAGAACGGAGGGCACTGCGCAAAAAGGCGAAGTTTCTTAGCAATGAGGACATGGGCGTTGCTACACCACGAAGTGTGGCGATATCCAGAGAACAGACGCAAGAAAGCGGAACTTTCAGCGGAAAGTGAGGACAAGCCAGTAACCCCGGTGAGATCCACACACATAAGAGTTAGTCAAATTAACCTACAGCATGCCAAAGCGTCTTTATATCTACTGGCGGCAAGACTGGCAAACTTGCAGGACTGTGCCTATATATTTCAGGGTCAAGAGCTATGTGTTCGTTTTAACAAAATCTATGGTATTGGATCAGTCCTGTGGATTAGGATCTTCTTCGATGAAAAATCCTCGATTTCGAGGGCTTGCGTTCTGATGTCAAAATTGTTAGAGGCAACCATGCTAAGACAATTCTGTTCCCAGGACCTAGTTGCGGTCAACTTACAATACCAGGTTATTAGTAAGAGGAGAAACGTCGTAGTTGCCTCTGCTTACTTACTCTATGATTCTTTGTGTCCACCGCCGACGAGATCTGGTAGCGTTTGCATAATCAAGTGGCCTTGAAGTCTTAATAGGTTTTCATGCGAACGCTCAGCACATTGGTTGGGACAGTAGCAAATGCAATCCTGGAGGAGCAACTTCACTTCAGCTGGTCTAATGACCGCGAACAGTACAAGAACGGAATTCTATGAACGTCTTGGCGGGAGAGTGGAGTTCCCTAGGCGATTAAGGACTCCTTTGGCGATAGAAGATCAATTGGAAACTCTTTATCGCACACTTTTAGAGTGCTTTGATGAATCTTGTCCTATTTCGAGAAGTCAACGGTTCCATGGTAGAACCAAAAACTGCAAAAACTCAGGACTTCTAAATCGTGCTTCCAAAAACAATAAGGATGAAGACTGGTTAAACTTGCGAAACTCCCGTAAATATAAGGGCCCCCTTCGAAACGAGACTACTCTCGAGCATATTGTGAGGAACTGGAAGATGAAAGGGAGACTTCCAGGCTGTGCAGAGTCGTTAATAAGGACGAGTCGGCCAAGTTGGGCTCTCTTAGAAAACAGGATGGAACTTACATGAACTCCAAAGTTAAGTCTATACAGACTCTCTTGGAAGTACACCACCCGGGAGAAAAGGTCTCAGAAGTGGAAAGAAGAGAATTGGGGGTTTCTGCAAACCTTTCAACACGAAGGTGTTGCAAGGGGAGTTGGGATAATGCGAGAGCGGTTGTTAGCAATGAAAAGGCAAGACCTCCTATACTATCACCTAAGCCTGGGAAAGATAGCTATTCAATCCAAAGAACTTCAGATAAATCAGCTTAACATCATTTTCGCTGAAATGTCTGAAGAGACTGGTTGAGCGGAATGAAAAGCAACATGCTTACCAACGTAAGAAGTCCTGTGAGTCGGCTCCTCACTCTTTGGTTTCAAAGATAGAGGATGCTATTCTGAAAGGCTAGTACGCCGTGGGGGTGTTCGTGGACATTGGAGGAGCGTTTGAGTGTGCGCCCTTCCAAAAGCTCTGTGATGCCGGCATAGAGCATAGCGTTGGAGAAACTTTAATAAAGTGGACCTACGCTACGCAAACGCAGAGTTTATTGTGTGCTGAAGTGAGTGTTGATCGCTAGCTACCAACGGAAGTTGGAGACCACTTCTGTGGAGTGTGCTGATCGACTCACTACCATGCGAACTGCAAAATCTGCTAATAAACGTTCAAGCTTATGCGGATGACGTGGCTATGCTGGTTGTTGGTTGAGTTTTCGGAATGGGTTGCAGAAATACACAACGCACCATTGATTTGGTTGACGGTTGGTGCTTCAGGCACCGACTTTCAGTAAATCCAAATAAAACTACTATGATATCATTTACAAGAGGGTAACACTGAATGGTCTTTGCTTTCCAGGGATGAAAAGTAGAACCCTTCAATTCTCTGAGGAAGACAAGAAGCTTCATCACCATCATTAACGGCGCAACAACCGGTATCCGGTCTAAGCCTGCCTTAATAAGGAACTCCAGACATCCCGGTTTAGCGCCGAGGTGCACCAATTCGATATCCCTAAAGGCGGTCTGGCGTCCTGACTTACGCCATCGCTCCATCTTAGGCAGGGTCTACCTCGTCTTCTTTTTCTACCATAGATATTACCCTTATAGACTTTCCGAGCTGGATCATCCTCATCCATACGGATTAACTGACCTGCCCATCGTAACCTATTGAGCCGGATTTTATCCAGAACCTAACGGTCATAGTATCGCTAATAGATTTCGTCGTTATGTAGCCAAAAATTCTTCGGAGGATTCTTCTCTCGAACGCGGCCAAGAGTTCGCAATTCCTCTTGCTAAGAATCCAAGTCTCCAAGGAATACATGAGGACTGGCAAGATCATTGTCTCGTACAGTAAGAGCTTTGACCCTATGGTAAGGCGTTTCGAGAGAAACCGTTTTTGTAAGGCGAAATAGACTCTGTTGGCGTGCGCGAATTTCATCATCGTAGCTGTTATCGGTTGTGATTCTCGTTTGACCAGCGCGGTTTGATGTTGTTGGTTGGTTGGTTTTTGGTGACGTTGCCACCATATACTTTATCTTGCCTTCATCGATATGCAGCCCAAGATCTCGTGCCGCCTGCTCGATTTGGATGAAGGCAGTTTGTGCGTCTCAGGTGGTTCTTCCCATGGCCGTTGTTGATGTTGAATGGTCTTGAGAGTGATCCTGCTGCTTTCATCTGCCCTCGCACATTGGTCAGGGTCAGCCTTGTCAGTCTTATTACTTTCGTCGGGATACTGAATTCTCTCATGGCAGTGTACAGTTTTACCCTGGCTATGCTATCACAGGCGGCTTTAAAGTCGATGAATAGATGGAGCAGTGCAACTGGTGTCCATGTTCCAACAGTTTTCCTATCGAGAGAAAATCTGATCTGTGGCTGATTTGCCTGGAATGAAGCCTCTTAGGTATGGGCCAATGATGTTCTGGCCGTATGGGGCTATCCGGCCTAGCAAGATAGCGGAGAATATCTTATAGATGGTACTCAGCAACGTGATACCTCTATAATTGCTACACTGTGTGATATCTCCATTTTTATGCCTGATAATGTCTCTTTGCCAGTTGTCAGGCATTGATTCGCTCTCTCATACTTGTAACTCGTCGCCTCGATATTTAACCGATTTGCCGGCAATTCCATTGGCTCCTGGCAAGTTATGATTTTTAAGCCGATAAATTACACGGACTGTTTCTTCTATACTTGGTGGTGGCAGTATTTGTCCGTCGTCTTCAGTTGGTGGGAGGTCCAACTCCCCGACATTCTGGTTGTTCAGTAATTCATCAAAGTACTCAACCCATCGCTCCAATATGCCCATTCTGTCGGGAATCAAATTTCCCTCTTTGTCTAGGCAGGATGAGCATCGAGGTGTTTAAGGCTTCATCCTGCTGCCTTGTTGGTAAAACTTCCGCGCCTGGTGTGGTTGCTCCTTGTACTTTACGAGTTCACATACCTGTTGGTTTTCCCAGGCTTCATTTTTCCTTCTGTGAAGTTGCTTCTCCGCTCGCCGGAGTTCATGATAAGTCTTCGCGCATGTCCCCGTTCTTTTAGAATGCGGCATTACTCGGTATGCAGCATCCTTCCGTTCCGTTGCTAGCTTACAATTATCGTCAAACCAGCCGTTCCGACTTTTTTTGCGACTGGGACCAAGTATGTTTGTGGCCGTATCAATGATAACGTTCTTCAGGTGGTTTTAACTTTAATAGTCCAATTCTTTGCAAACCACAATTTTTAGGTACACCGGAACATATACTAGGTTTTCACAATCAATACTCGATAGATTTAACAATTAGACTTTATTAATTAATTTATTTAAAGAATAAAGAAAGAGTGAAGTGACTATTTTCTCGTTAGAGGCAGAAGAGAATCATCTCGCTTCATGTGTTTCTTTTCTGCCCCTAACTCATGACACACTTTTCTCGCTAGTCTTCCACTCCCGTGGCGAGCTCTACAAAGTGGATAGTTCCGCGCCATCTATTTGTTCGCATTCGCAACATTCGAAATAAATTTCGAATGCTGCGAATCCTGCCGCGCCACATGGTTATGAAGATCATTTCTAGATGCTTCATCTCCAGGACCTCTGTTTACTGCGGTTATTGCGGCATCCATTTCCCTCTTATAAGTGTTGCGGAGGGCTGTGTTGTGAATGGCTTCAGTGCCAACTCTCACCTGATTGTTAGAGGGGATTCTGGGTGGTGTTGTTATTCGAGCTCAGAGCACCATGCCAACGACATAGTGATCCGAGTCTATATTGGCCCCCCTATATGTTCTGGCATTCATCAAGGCTGAGAAGTTTGTTTGGAACAAATAGGTAGAAATAAGGATGAACTTATGGGCTCTGTGGGTGGACCTATGACTCGACATGGGGACTTAGGGCTCAGGTAGTAATATGGATATATATCGTTATCATTAGGCCGATGTATCGATGCATCGCTAGTGTGGGGTGTCAAGGGGACACAAAAGGATTTTCGCTGTAAACTAGCCACACTGCAAAAACTGTGGCTGCGTATCACCGCTGCCATGAGCACCACATCCAGGGCAACTCTGACTCAAAAACAGAACAAGGTTCTGGAGCAGGAATCTACCTATGGAATAAAAACGAGCAGTGGGCTTTTCCATTGGGTTAATATACCACGGTCTTTCAAGCTGAAGTGTATGTAAGGGCGGCAACCTGAAGGATTAACGAGAGGTTGAAGGGTAGCGATAGTCAAGCTTAAAAATCCTTCAGCAATGTAGAAATCGATTGATCTCTGTTTCTAGATTCAATACGGTGGAAATTCTCGGGCTACCTAGTCATTGTGTTGTAAATCTTGGATGCTTTAACAAAAGAGGGTTCGATTTCCCCCAGAACAGAATCAATTGGGGTGTCAATAGCATTGGCTAATGCTGCTATCAAAAACTGGGAACCAGTGTCCGGATAGCTGAGTGGCTACAGCCGCCGTGGGGAAGGTCGCGGTTCAAATCTCACTTGTGGCAGTAGAATTGGTATCGCGATTTAAAGTCGAATACCAGTCGATTCAGCTATGATATCAAATGGTAATAATCTCGCGCGAGCGCAATGCTGATCAAATTGCGTCCTATAGGGTACTGTCATCCTGTAGTGTACCGTTACGGTCTTCAATGAAGTGCTTTAACACACTTCAAGGCCCTGATCCAATTGGATTGTTGCGTCAACGATTATTATTTTTAAACACACCAAACTTTTCCTGTCAGAACCACACAAACATACTTCAAAGTTTATCCTCTCGGAAAGCAGGAGGACTTGCAGAAGTATTGTGGGCATTCTGACTAATCATAATTCACAAACTAGGCATATTTTCAGAATAGGAATTCTCCATGATGATACTTGTCCATCCTGTAATCAGGAAGCGGAATCCACAGAACCTTTTCTACGTGAGTGCCCCGTTTACGGACGCATCAGACATCAGATGTTTGGTGCTGATATATAATACTACAACTGCAGCGGGTAGCATCACACCAACTAGCGGAAATCCTGCGATACATAAACAAATCCGGGATATTCTGTAAGACGGAGGAATCGAGTACAATAGACCACTAAGGTCTGACTGTCAGAGGCTTCGCCTTTTCCCCACCACAAACACATACACACAGTATTCCAGAAGGGAATTGAACTAGGTGGCGTAGAAAAATGGAAAATAATCCTAGACTTGTCGAGAATTCCAAGAATGATAACGATGTCGTATAGAAAGCGTTGATACAATATGCGTCAAGAACAACCAACCGTGTAGCGATTAAAGTTTTAAATCATAGTTTCTTACGTAACAACGACAACCATCATAAATTGAAATTTAGTAAATTTAAATGGAGTTTCTATTGTCCTCCGCCTCTCACAATTCAAGATCAACTTAAAGATTAGCTTTACTCCGCCATCAGAGAAATTCACACAAATGTGATTATCTGAAATTCCATTTAATCATCAAATTAAATCGCCTCCAATTTATTTGCAATGGTTAGAAAAATGTCCCGTGCTTATGTGTACATTTTCCGCCTAGCTTAACAGCTAACCATCTAACAGTGCTATAATATAATTGCCAGATATGTAGAGCTGAATTGTATCCAGGCCGTTCTAAAGATATTTTGTTAGGTTGATATGATATTGGGGCTTGCTTTGAACGGTTTGAATATCTTCGTTCCCATTTCAAACTACTGCATGTACACAAACATGTACATACAATCGCATAGTATATACAATACTACATATACACATACACCTTTGGGAAATCGAATTTCAGGATTTCTATGAGAGAAATTCAAACTTTCTAAGCAATCAGCATACACAAAAGATAAACAACCCAACACTTTCCTGATGGATACAATAATCAGTTTGTGTACTTTTAGCAAACACTTCTCCGCAGTAGTCATTAATTATGCAATTACGCTACAAAATTGACATAAAACGACAATAATAATTAAATAATTAGCCACCTGATACTGTTGAGCCGAACTCGAAAATGTTACCACTTCCCTAAATAGGAACCCTTGGAAATTGGGTGGTTTTCTAATGGGTACAGTGAGGCATAGTTATATTAGGAAGGAAGGATTTCAGAAGCATGCTGTGGACAAAAAGAAAGAAGGACATTTCCTGTTCTTTCAAGCATTCCTTTCATGATCATTCTGTCGAATGGATAATTTCTTTGGGAAACTTACTTCGTAATGGAACTTTTTAATCCCTAACAATGGCTTTTTTTAACAGTCTTTTATTGTCTACTATGAGTTGATGCAAATCTAAAAAGGACATCAAATTTCCCGTTTAACATACTGTGGGTTTGGATAAAGTTAGCATATTGGAATGTTAGCTCGTCTACTGTACACAAACCCAAGTTTTAGGAGCAATAAATTCGATCTAAGGAGCATTTGATTAGTGTACTTTACGGTGATTGTTCGTCCCCTGGTGACCTGAGTGGCTTGACTTATCACGTTGAACGAAATTTGAAAAATTTTCATTTATTGACATTCTGCTTCCACAATAAGTTCCGCAAAATGTTCCAACTTGCAACCAATTATAAACGAAATGAATTAATAAAATAAGGAACGGTGTGCCATCACCCAAATGACGTTCCGCCCAAATTACAAACTTTTTCAATTTGCTTTGGAAGCACAAATGAACAGCGCTTTTTGCATCGGCTGATTCTCTTAGACTTAGGCTCTGATCGTCCTCGGCTCCTTCTTTGCTTTCAGCCTAGCATTTTATTGATTCCCTTTGCATTAACGTTTACGATTCCCTTAAATCTATTAGCTTTTAATTTGATTATATTATAGCAGTAATGGGTGATTTTTTTTGTGTAGGGTAGGTGAATGCATTTACGCACACAGTGTTGGACTCCCGGGTCGGTACGTCGTCGGACTACCAACTAAACACCTCCCCATCGTTAGAGAGCTAGCCTGGAACCGTTTGTCACATTACTTCGGGCTAGTCCCTGAACTCTCCCGCCCTGCGGAGCCTTCAAATCAGGGAATTCCTTTCCCCAACGGGAAGGGAGAGGTGAAAGGGAACTGTCAGTTCAAGGAACTCCCTATCATCCGGACAGTGCGGTACGCAGATGCCACCCGCAAAGCTCCCCGTCTCTGTACTTGCGCGAGACGTTTACGATATACCTCCTTGTTAGGAGCGTCAGCCCATACCTCTGCGCCGTAGAGCGTTGAACTCATCAGGAGACGTCACCTGCCAGACGTAGGACCCCCAATGCCTACTTAACGCCGAAACTCCAGCTGCAGTCTTGTTCGCTGCTGCTTTGGTTTGCTCAAAAAAGCTCATCTTTGAGCAAAGATTCAACCCAAGGTACTTTACCGCTGATTTTGACTCGATTATCGACTCGCCGAACGATATGGGACGCAGGGTGGGAATTCTCTTTTTAGTCAGGATGACTACTTCGGTTTTCCAGTACAAGGTTGAAACCATGAGTAGTCATCCATCCGCTTACCCGTCGCATCAATATGCCGAGTCTGCTTTGCGCCTGTTCAACAGTACGTCCAGCAACAAGCGTTGCGACATCATCTGCATAGCCGACCAGGCGCGACTCTTCTGGCATGTCGAGTTTAAGTAGATTGTTGTAGGTAGCGTTCCAGAGGTCCGGCCCTAGGATGGATCCCTGTGCTACCCCCGACGTGACCTCCATCCCTCTAGTGTTTCATAGAGCAGGGAGCGGTTCATCAGATAGTCCATCAATATCCGTAAGAGATAGTTCGGCACGTTGAAAGTACTGTCTAGTGCGCCTAGAATGTCTTTCCATCTTACGGAATTACAGGCGTTTCTGACGTCAAGTGTTACGAAGAGCACCCCCCGTCGAGTTCGGCGGCTATGTGCCTCCCCTCGTCGAACGGCGTTCAGGACTTGCATGACAGCATCACTTGTGGATCTCCCTGCTCTAAAACCAAACTGCCGGGGAAATAAATCTCCGGCAGCACGTATCGCTTCAGCGAGTCTACTTCTAATGAGCTTTTCGTGCACTTTCCCAGCAGTGTCAAGCATACATAGTAGAGGGTATGAAGACGGCAATTCGGGGTCGCCTTTCCCTTTATGGCTGATCCACTAGCCTCGCCACCTTCCAACGAGCAGGGAAAATGCCCTCTTTCAGGCAAGCGTTGAATGCGCCGAACAGTAGGTCTGGCCGGTGTTGGAATACCAGTTTCTATACCTCTGCTGGAATACCATCGGGTCCTGGCGCCTTCTTGCTTTTCATAGAGAGGACTGCCTGTTTCAACGCTTTTGTAGAAAAAAGTATACAGTTCTCTGCTTTCTCCGCGCCGACGTCATCATCCCATACGGGGTGCGAAGGAAAGAGTGCCCTTACAATGCGGTCCACCTGCTCGGCCTTAAGTGAACAGGGTTTCCGCAGAGCACCGATTTTTCGGGTTACCAGTTTGTAACCGAGTCCCCACGGATCCCCATTCACCTCGTCGACCAGATCCTGCCAGCAGCGAGCTTTGCTCTTGTTTATTGCGCTGCGGAGTCTCCTTTTGGCTGATTCGTACTCCATCATTGTGGTACATGCCCCTTCCCAGTCGCCTAGACGTTGTGTTAAGCGCCGGAGCCTGTGACACTCCGGAGCTCTGCGATTTCCTCTGTCCACCAATACATGGAAAGTTTGGCGCACTTCGATGCCTTCCTGGGCATGGAGGCTCCGCAGACCGTCGTTATCAGATTCATAACTGTATTTACGACAATATCAGCTGCAGCGCAACCGCCCCCAGGGTTACTCTCCAGCGTGGTCTCACCTGTTCCCAGAGTTTCGACAAACTTCCCGGTGTTCACTTTCGCGACGTTCCATGCACAGAAAGATCACCGGGGTGGCGCACACCGAGAGTTTGTATCCACCACTTCGAAATCAATTTATTGGTGGTCACTTATCGAGAAGTCTTCCAGAACTCGCCACCCGTCCACCAGCGACACCACGACGCGAAGGTTACGTCTGGAATACTTCCTTCGCAGCCCTGGCGCCGGAACGTTGAGGTGAATCCGGTGTTTAGAACAACCAGTCCTGTTCTCGCCGCCATTTCCAGAATTCGTTTCCCTCTGGAATCTGTGTGAGGCATGCGCCATTCAAGTGCCCTAGCATTGAAGTCACCTCTGACCAGGATCCGCCCATCCGTGTGTACGATAGCGTCCTCCAAAGCATCAAGCCTCCGACGAAAGTCCAGCATCGTCTCATTCTACGTAAATTAGACACTAAATAGCGTTATCCCTGAACACCGAATCCAGACAAAGCCGTCCCCTCGACCTTGGGTAAGAACCCTAAGGAAGGAGCCGTCCCGAATCCAAATGGCAGCGGTACCTGATATGTCAGGGTGCCATGAAACTTTTGGTACTGCTCACTGATGAGTACTAAATCAGCTTTGGTCTCCACAGCGAACTGCACTAGCGACTCATGAGCGGTTGAACTCCGGTGCATATTGATTTGTAGGATGCAAATCATGTTGACCGTGTCCTAGCTCTTTCCAGTTCTGCTCTGAAAACTGGACACCGCGCCGATCCCGCAGTGTGCGCAACGCTCTCATCAGTTGTGCCACGGTCCCTGCATAGGACACAGCTTTCCTTTTCATTGCAGGTGATGCAATAGTAAAATTTCAATCTTACGGACATTACATGCACATGTAGTTCGTTCAATTCGTCAAAATAGTCGGCGAAATATTCACCTTTACCCCTTTTGATCCCAGAAAAGAAAAAGTCTTTAGAATGATTATGGTACAAAATAAGCATTTTACACGTAATATCCATTTTGTTATCTATAGTTTGTAATTTATGGACAAAACACGGAATAAATCGGAACAAATTGTTGGAATAACATAATAAAAATTAGTAAATTCATTTTAACAAAAATTGCTGGTAGCTGATAAGCAATGAATAAAATTATTTTGCTTGATACGCAACTGCTCAATATTTTGTAAAGGCACCACGCACTTCGTACAAATATAAATTATCTGGCTCTTGCATTGGCAGCACCTCCTTCTCGGTTTTCCCTGGCTTTCAATGATATCATGGCCCATTTGATCGAACCTGGCGTCGGGGTCAGAACATGCGGACTTCCTCCTTAGAAAATCTTCCTTATATGCGCCTTTCCTTACAAAGAACCAAACGTTGTTGGCACATACATTTATTAGATAGCAAATTATTGGAAAATACCTCTTTCCCTTAATTGACAGCCTATAAAGGACAATATTTTCGTCTAGTCAGGTGACTGCACCTATGTTTTTATTATAAATGCACAGTAAATTTGGTTGCTCAATTGTCATGTTTCTTTTTATGGTTGCTGATAACCTCTCAACTTTTTTCTTTGGCTCAATGACGTGCTTATTGGAGCAAATTGAAACGACACAATTGTCATTCCACATTACCACAAGGATGTTGGGGTCAGCATCTTGGAAGTGCTCCTCAACGCCTCTACGTAATTTTGTAAGTCTTTTAGTATCACTAACTAGACATCGTTTTCTAGTCTGTTGTTGCGAATTGTTCCTGTAGCTCCATATTTTCTTTTAATAATTTCGTCCAGCCGCCTCAAACACGTGAAATAGTTATCAAAATACAAAAATAATGTGGTATCTGGATAGTCCTTTTCAAGTCTGTCTAGCAAAAACAATATCACCTCACCTCCTAATCCATAATCCTTCTTATAGGAGTCTGCTGTCTGTCTGTCTGTCTGCTGAAAACACATATCCCAAAGGTGTTGTGGCAATACATGCTTTATACCCACATCGAATGAGCTTACTCTGGATAAATTGCTTGTTCGAATGACGGCCATAATATGGGACCAATGATTCATCAATTGAAATAGTCCTTGGTCCAAACACTTTTCCAAAATCTAGAAAAGTTCTCTTTAATATGTCTAATAATAGCCTATATGGCCTATTTATCCATTTTGCTAATACTGTTTTGGAATTGCTGATTTCTTTATCTCAACTATCACCACTTCCGAATTCAAATTTTAAATTTTCTTTCTTTAGGATTGGATCACTGATTAATCACTTTCAGTACTCTACAATCTCTCTTAAGGCTATCTAAAACCAGCTTACATGTATATTTAATTTTATATTTTCTTTACTCTATGTTTTTCCGTTTCTGCGTCTGATCGCTTTGACAAGTAGTTGGTTAGTGAAGTTTCACTTGGGTCCGCCCCGAACGTCGAGCTTGAAGGAGTGCTGCCCTTGTTCCAGGAGTCTAAAGGAGCCCTCGTATGGTGTTCCAGCGCCCTTTAGTATACGGTGCCAACGTTCCCGCATCCCATTGGACTGCGGATGGTATGCAGTAGTCCTGTGGTGTTTGAAACCTAGGAGCTTGCCTAACTCCGAGAAAAGAGTAGACTCAAACTACATTCCCCGCTCCGTGATGATTACGACTGGTACATCAAAGCGCGGGATCCACGACAAAGGACTTCGACACATGATTGGGCCGTAATGTCAGTGGTATTGCTTCAGTCCACAGCGTAATCCGTACAAGCCTCGCAAAAGGCCAATGATGCCGAGATGGATGGTGTGGAAGCGCTTGGTGGACCGAGGGAATACGCCTACTTCCTTTCGTACGTGCTTGTTGATTTCGCACTTTTGGGACGCGATTCACTGTCTGGTCCAAGAGTTTACGTTTTCAGTTCGTCGTTCTGATGCCTGAGTACGGAAGATCGTGTACTGCGTGAAATACTTGTATATGGTGGTAGTTGTGAAGCATCCCGAGGACATGTAACTTTGTGAAAGTGATATGTTCAACGAATAATTAAATTAGACCGATGAAAAAACGGAATCAGTCCTTATTACTAATCGCAAGAAAGCAATACTTTCAAAATCCAAGTCGGTAATCACTAGGTCCTTTCAAAATCGATGATTATATACCTGAAAGTATGCGAGCATGGCTGAGTGGTTAGAGCACTAAGCTTTCGCAAGAAAACGTAGAAATGCGGGTGGTTTTACTGGGTGAGAATCCCTCACAGCTGGAACAGCATCCTATTAAGATTTCCACCTCCATTTATAAACAAGTCTGACCACCAGAAGCTGGACGCTCCGAGTATAAAGGTTGATCTTATATGAGCAACTTTCTATGCACGTTTTTCCATTCGCTTGTAGAAAAAATTCAGAATATTTTTTTTTATTTTGTCAAACCCAAAGATGTATGCACATATTACAGACATATATATTATTCTCATCCTAAACAAACAAATCCGACATATCCCTGAATGGTACGGCTGGAGAGAAAGCCACCCAGATCACTCGATGGGTGACGGAAGCATGCGATGCTACTATGCCCAGAAGGCGATTGCTCCCCAGTAGGCAACCCAACTACTGGTGGAACAACGAAATCGCAAGTTTGCGAGCCGCATGTTTTCGGGCAAGGAGGCTTTACCAGAGATTCAGGGGAAAACCCGGTGGCGACGGTCGAGAGGAGGCACACAAGCAATTGCGTGGCCGCCTAAAGGAAGCCATTCGGAGGATCAAAAAGAACTGCTTCAAACAGCTGTGCGACCATGCCGACATAAACCCTTGGGGCGAGGCTGATGAAAAGGCTGCGGAGATCACCCCAGGTGACCTGTCCGCGCCTCCTGAAACAGATTGTTACCACTCTGTTCCCTCACCACGAAAATAGGGGAAGGCAAATTTTTGTCCAGCCAAATGACGGCATAATACCGCCTGTAACTGTGGAGGAGCTGCGGGAAATATGTGGTAGGTTCAGTGACAACAAGGCCCCAGGTTTGGATGGCATCCCTAACCGAGCTTTGGCAATGAAGACTAGGCCCGACCTTTTCGCCAACACCTTCGAGGCGTGCCTAAAAGAAGGAATATTCCCTGCCCAGTGGAAAAAGCAAAAGTTGGTGTTGCTTCCGAAGCCTGGCAAACCACCTGGAAACCTAGCGTCGTATCGTCCTATCTGCCTGTTGGATACAATGGGGAAGATGATGGAGAGAGTCATCTACAACAGACTCCTGCCCATCGTCGAAGCCAGCAATGGTTTGTCGGAACGCCAGTTTGGTTTCCGACGCGCCCACTCAACGGTGGACGCAATTGGCATGGTGGTAAACCTGGCAAAATGTGCACTGATTTCTGGCGGCTACTGTGCCGTGGTGGCGTTGGATGTCAAAAACGCATTCAACTCGGCCAACTGGAATAGAATTAAACGGGCGTTGGCTGACATGGGTGTCCCCGGGTACTTAGCGAATTTGGTGGAAAACTACCTCTCAGAGAGGACTCTCTGGTACGGGACGGATGAGGGCCCCAAAGAGTACATTGTCACAGTCGTGGTACCACAGGGATCGGTACTTGGTCCCCTGTTGTGGAATATCATGTATAATGGGGTGCTTGCTCTTCCCGTCCCAGAGGGGACTACGGTTGTCGGCTTTGCTGATGACCTAGCTGTGGTTGTTGCAGCAGAACACCCAAAAAATGTGGAGGTTAGCGCAACAGAAACAGTGAGACCGGTAAAGTCCTGGCTAGAAAAGGCCGGGCTGACCTTGGCGGACGCGAAAACGGAAGCGGTCTTAATAACGAAACGCAGGAAAAATAACACTGTAAAAGTGGAGGTCGGTGGACATACGGTCGTATCAAAGCCGGCTATTAAATACCTGGGGGTGATAATTGACACCAAATTGAGTTTTAGGGAACACCTAGAGTATGCATGCCAAAAGGCAGCCCGGTTGACATTCTGGCCAAAGAAATGAGTGTCCTGTATAATGCAAGACATATGGAGAGGCATGCACAGCGTGGAAATGCGGCAAGATCAGAGTCGCTTGATCTCTGGCAACGCAGATGGGACGAGTCTGCGAAAGGTCGGTGGACGCACAGGCTCATTCCCAACATTAGGGTGTGGCTTGAGCGAAAACATGGGGATACCAACTACCACATTACCCAGTTCCTCACGGGACACGGTGGTTGCTACAGGCAGTATCTGCACCGCTTTGGGTTGGATGATTTTCCGAACTGTCCCAGATGCGATGGCATACCGGAGGATCCAGAGCATGTGATGTTTCGCTGCCCACGATTTGCGATGGAGAGAAGGAGCTTAAACCAGGTGCTGGGCAGGAGCGGGACCCCGGAGAGCTTGGTTACTGAGATGCTGGAGTCCGAGAAGAAGTGGCTTGCGGTTGGCTCCGCAATCATCCAAATGCAGCAGGAGTTGCTGAAGGAACAAAGAAGGAGGAAAACTGCAAATAGGAGAAGGATGAGTTCCTAAGAGCAAACCTACCCCGCGAAGTAATACCTCAATGGTGGTCCCGCGGGGCTGGGGCTGGAGAGACCGGGGGTGGTTTTTAGTGCGTGTGAATCCCACACGCCCCCGCTTTTGTTCCGCCGTTCGGGCGGCGGAGCTGCGGCGGACGTGTCTTTCTAAGATTTTCCACCTCCGTGTACGCACAAAAAAAAAATCCTAAACAAACAAACTGCCTATTACCCAATACTCTACATATCCATGCATATATAAATTGATCGTATTTATATTTCCTGTTCTTCATGCACAAAAGTATACATATGTACATATATAGTACGTATATTAAATAATAATAATAATAATCGTTGGCGCAACAATCCATATTGGATCAGGGCCTTGAAGTGTGTTAGAGCACTTCATTCAAGACCGTAACGGTACACTACAGAACACTGTAGGAGGCAATGTGGTCAGCATTGCGCTCGCCCGAGATTATTACCCTGATTTGACTCAGGTACTCATTCACAGCTGAGTCGACTGGTATCCGACGTCAAATCACGATGCAAATTCCACTGCCACCAGTGAGATTTGAACCGCAACCTTCCGTATGACAGCCTAGTGCTCTCACCACTGAGCTATCCGGATACACACGCTGGATTAATGTACTAATATGTCTATCTGGATTAACTACCTGCAAACTTCATTAGCACGTATATATACTTACAGATACACATGCCTGTCTGGAGTAATTAATATTGATATACAAATAATCCACAAACTTAAAATTTTTCTTTCATGTGAGTTCACTCAAAACAACAATTTTCCGCAAAACAACAATTTTTATTTACCCTATAAAATTACAATACTAAATTAACCTAACTTATGTACTACCTTAACAGCTACGCTTAATCTAAGGTATAAACTATGGCTTAAACTAACTTATTATTAAAGAATACATTTGAAAAATATAAGAAGCTGTTTGGAGGAAAATCGGAAAAAACCTCCACTCGTTGAGCATATGTTAAAAAGGGATGGGACTAGGAGGGAGAAGGACTGGGGTAGGATGGGATGCGTGCGGGAGAGGGATGGGAATTAAAAGCTAGGAGGAGCGCTAATGATGGGAAGGTTTAAAAAATTGGGAGTCGGAGAAATTGCCTGTGTAGAAGACTACTCTACCTAGGGAATCGAACAGACGGTTCTGGGACTGGAGAGATAGAAGGATCTGAGGGAACAGATGAGTCCGGAGAAGGTTATCTTCAACGATCTCGATCTGCATGGCGTTGGTAACAAGGGGATTGGGGTGGGCTTGGCACTTGGTCAGGAAGTTGAGGGCAAGACGGGCAAGGAAGGCGTCGATGCGTGGGGTTTGGCAGGATTCATAGAGGATCTGGTTGGAAATGTATTTGGAGCGGTCCTCGTTCTTGAAGATGTTGGCGCAGTGGCGAAAGATCCTGCGCTCTCTGAGGCGGAGTCGCTCCATTTGGGATGGGGAGCAATCGGACCAGAAAATGAAGCCGAAGATGAGGAGTGGGCGGATAAGCTGTTTATAGCAAAACAGCTTAACCTTCCTTGGAGTCGGGACGTTGTATTTAAGGATAGGATAAAGGGACCGGAGGGCACCAGTTGCACGGCCTAGTGCCTTCGTGATGTGAGGTACGTGGGAGAGGCGGGAGGTCATTGTCACCCCAAGGTAGGTGACTTCTTTAACAGTGGGAATGGGCTGGTCGTGGATTGAAAGTGCTAGTGATCTGGCATCACTCCACATCTTCGGAGTCATCCTCATGTCTCCATGGAAGACGATGGTCTCACACTTGTCGGGATTCAGGGAAAGTTTCCAACGGGTGAAATAGTGGTAAAGTTCGTCCAAATAAGCATTCAGACGTGCTTCACCACGGGAGATGTCTTTGGTGGCTGTGTAAATGATGAGGTCATCCGCGTATTGTAGGATTTGGATGGGACACGAGTGTGGAGGTGGTTTGGGGATGTCTGCGGTGAACAGCGAGAAAAGGGTTGCAGACAGGACTGAACCCTGGGGAATGCCGGCTGGGCAGGTATAGGACGCGGAAAGGTGCTGCTGGATGCTCACTAAGGATTTCCGGCCATCTAGAAAGCTAAGTATTAGCTTGTAGAGGTGCGGATGGAAATTGAGGATTTCGGAAAGCTTGTGCGTGAGTCCGTATTGCCATACGGAGTCGAAAGCTTTCCTTAGATCAAGGAGACAGGCTATGGTGGGTGTCCTTCGATTGATACCCAGGAGGATATCAGTCTTGAGGACAAGTAGCGCGTGCTCAACCGAGTGTTTAGTTCGGTTGGCGAATTGGAACTCTGGTAGAGTATTGTTGGAGGTGCAATGCTCGTCTATGAGGGATTTGATAATCCGCTCGAAGATTTTGGTGGTGGAAGAAAGGATAGAGATAGGCCTGTAGCTATCGGGATTGAGTGGATTAAGGTTCTTTTTTGGGACGGGAACTATGCGAGCATTTTTCCATTCAGTAGGGAAGTGAGCGTTAAGGATACAGTGGTTTATGATCGAGGAGAGTGTGGTGGAAATGTTGGGGGCGCACTTTTTTAGAACTATGGACGGGATTTTGTCAAGACCCACTGATTTTTTGTTCTTGGAGGCTGCAATTGCAGCTTCCACTGGCTGACAAAGTGGATGGGAGAAACATTATCATGTTCATCGGGATGGGTAAGGGGTTGGGTGAATAGGTTTAGGTTGGTACTGGGTTGGTAGAAAGTTGGTGTGGATTGTAGTTTGTCTATGTATTCGCTCACAACACTTTCGAAGTGTTGATCGCGAATGTGGAGGGTGCAATGGTGCGCTTGAAGGAAGTGGTTGGCTAGGATGTTCACCTTTTCGGGAGTTGGGATATTCTGTGGGAGGATAGTGGTTTGCTGGGAGGGCTTGCCCAGACGAGGACAAGTTTTTTTGAGCTCCCGGAAGGTATCAGGGTTTAGCTCGATGTTGGAGAGGCGTTTGTGGAGGTGGTTGGTATATAGAGTTAAAATTCTGTCGCGGATTGACCTGTCAAGGGAAAGAATTTCGTCACGGAGAGGAGAGGATTGCGGAGAGTATCTATTTCTAAATAGCCTCCGCCTCAGGGTACGCTTATATTTTATATCCGCGAGGATATCGTCTGGGAGAGAAATGAGGTTACGGTAGTTGAGGGGCCGAGAAGGTATCAGTTCGTCACATACTTGCTGAATTGCTTCAGTGTACTGACGAACTGTCCAATCTATGGTGTCGTTGGAAACTGTTGCGTTGGTAGGGAGGAGGAGTGATTCAAGTCTGGATTTAAGGGTTCGGTTGATGAGCTTCCAGTTCGCCTTCTGGAAGTCAGGGACTAAAGTGGGTGAGGGCCTGGTGGCTCTGTCGGGGAGTGAAACTTCTAAGACCACGGCATCATGGTCGCTGATACCGGGGGCTGTTTCTAGGAAGGGATAGGTATTGGGGTTGGGTTTGATGGTGAGGTTGCTGCTGATTAGGAAGTGGTCAAGGTAGGAATGGTAGAACCCTTTATTAAATGAAGGGAGGGCAGGGCTGAAGTGGGAGAGGTTAATATTGGGATTAGAGGTGGTTAGGAAACGGTGGAGCTTTTCCCCGTTCTGGTTCGACCGTACATCGAACCAAGACGGATGCCTGGCGTTGAGGTCTCCCCCTATAATTATGTACCAGGACTTGTTTGCTCTCGGTTGAGCGGCACAGTAGGATAGGATCGAACGGATGTCATGGGTATCAAAGGATTGGTCGGGACAGTAGACAGCAGCTACGAAGACCAGGGATGATTGGGTTTCGAAGGAAATAAGGGTGACCTCAATAGATTTGAAGCTATTGGGCGGTGGGAACAGTTGTTTGGAAAGGAATTTATCGGAAATAAGGATGGCCGTTCCACCACATGTGTCTCGGCCTAGTGGATTGGACTGTGGACGATCAGTTCTGTACAGGTTGAAATTTGGGAAAATGGGTCTATGTCTATAGTTCAGCCTGGTTTCACACAGGAGAACTATGTTGGGCTTATGCTCGCTAAGAAATAGCTCGAGTTCGTGCCTGCGGGCACGGCCGATGATCGAGTTAATGTTCAACTCGATGATCTTAACATCCATTATTGGACGTTAAAATGCCGACCATCGCGTTGAACATTTGCAGGAATTCCTGCG
This sequence comes from Hermetia illucens, assembly GCF_905115235.1. Lineage (NCBI taxonomy): Eukaryota > Metazoa > Arthropoda > Insecta > Diptera > Stratiomyidae > Hermetia > Hermetia illucens. Next base: position 87,660,297 of record NC_051849.1, on the reverse strand, counting down.
ATTTCCTGGCGAACTCGAGGAAATCGGGGTTGGAAATGTTCGAGGGGTTTGGGAGATGGTTTGCTGGAGTGGACGGGTTTCTGCTCCGCACGGTGTCTGCGAAGGACACAGATGGCCGCGTGAAAGCGGGGTTCTCAATTTCCCTAGGAGTAGGAATAGGACGGGTGGGTGGTGCTCGTTTTTGAGCATTCCTCCTCGCCACAACTCGGACGAACATCGGGCAGTTTCTGTAGTTGGCGGGGTGGTCATTGCCCCCGCAGTTCACACATTTTGGTGCCTGCTCAGGTGTTTTTGAGCACTCGCCCGGACCATGAACGGCGTCACATTTCACGCAGCGGTACGTGAGATGGCAGTTTGTTGCTGCATGACCCACTCTTTGGCAGTTCTTGCATTGCAAGACCTGCTTGTTGTTAATTTGCTCGAAGCGCACCAGGGTATGTTGAATCGCCCTGATGCTGGAGATCTGTTGCTCCGAGAAAGAGGAGTCGAATGTGACCAGCCACAGATCTAGCTGTACATTCATGGTTTTCGCCCAGGTTGTGACGAAAGGTTTGACACTCATGGCACTGGAGGCTCCTTGCGCCTTCAGTTCATCTAGAATCTCGGCAGGCGAGAAAGAAGCGTCCAGGCCTCTAAGGATGAGGCTTGTGGTTTTTTCGGAGGGAAGGGTGTAGGTGAAGAACTTGTTCTTGTTCTCCACCAGGATTTTTTTTCGCTACCGAGTAGTCTTCCGGCGTTTGGGTGAGTATTTGATGGGAGTTACCTGATTTTTTAATCAGGTAACTATTGGGTAGGGCACGGGCAATGGACTCTTTAATGGTTTTGAACGCGGTTAGAGGCTCACCAACAACTAATGGAGGAATCTTTCGACTTACCTCCTTTTTTGACGGCACTGCAGCAGATGGTCTCGGCTGCTGTTGTCTCGGTGCTGGCTGCCTCGTTGCGCTGGCTGGCTGCCGCTTCTTCGCCTCTCCAAGAGTCGGGAAGGCCTCCGGGTTGGACCCGGCTGGTAGGGCAAGTGGTGCCGGTGTTGTTTCCTCGGTGTGGACAGTGGTGTCCATCACCTCGGTTGTTGCTGCAGGCGTGGTTGGAGTTGGCGGAGCGGTTGACTTCCCGAAGGTCCGGGCGATGGTCGCTTCTAGCGACTTGATGACTGACAGCAGGTGCCTATTGTTCGCGCGGGCTTCGCGAAGTTCCCGGAAAAGCTGTTTGTTCTGCTTGCGCAGAGCAACAGAATCTTGGATTGTTCCAACGGACACGGAGCTTTTCACCGTCCCGTCGGAGTCAGAATGCGACTCAGTCTCGCAGTCGCTCGACAAAGTCACTTCGGAAGCCGTTTCGCCTCCGTCGTCATCATATTCGGACTTGTCGCCCGCCGGGCTGTCCGTAGTCTTTCTACGCTTCTTCCGGGTCACCTTCGTGAACCCGGCCGCGTCAGTCTCGCTCATGTCTTTATTTCCACCTAACTTATTTTCCACTGCTTCACTCGTTTCTTCACTGTTCTTGGTTCTTCACTTTGTTCTTTGTGGTTATAATGTCACACACACACGTAAACTCACTGCTATAACCTCGCGGTCTGAACTCTTGCCAACACGTCCGATCGTCTCGGACGCTCGACACTGACTGTCTTGACTTTGCATGTGAGTTCACTTTGTGGTATTGACGAATTTATATGAGATAATGACGTCATACACGTTATAGAATGCACGAAATTCACAACAAATGGAAAATGTTCACCCTTTGTTAATAATAGTTGGATTTTCTTCAAACTTGACGAAATTGTGCCTCATGTCGTCCTTTATACAAACGCCATTTTGTAGTTCTAGCATGAACTGAAGGGGTTTTCTGGCCAAATCTCTTAAATATGCTAATATACTATCATTAACTTTATTTGTGCAGATATCAGAACGGGATGTATTTTGAGGCCTAGATTTAGTTTAGATGCACCATTGTAATTTTTTTTTAGATTTTTTGGTTAGATAAGTTCTGAGAACGAGACCAGTTACACTTTTTGTAGGTCATATTTTGAGCGCGCAATCCCCTACGTTTCACCCGATAACAAATGTGGGGCCGGTTTCGAAGTACTAAGTACTAAGTTTTTCAAAGTACATGAAGTACTAATTGAGCCCTTTCATTTGATATCCCACATGACTACATTCTATGAAAAAAAAATTGCACCCTCCATTCCCATGTATGGGCAGCCCCCCCCTTAAACTCAACAAAAAACGGCGCCTTGCTATATGTAAAGGCCACATCAGGCCACGAATAAATCGTGTGTAACAGACAGACATCGGATCGATTCTAATAAGGTTTTGTTCCACACAAACCCTTGAAAGCAGATGTGCCCATTAACTTTGTTAATGTATTGACGAATTGATATATGATAACGACGTCATGCATATTTTAGAATGCACTAAATTCACATAAAACAGAGAACTTCTAAAAGCTTGTTAGTAATAGATGGATTTCCTTTAAGCTTTCCAAGATCATGCCTTAATTATCCCTTATGCCAATGTCAAATTTTGTACTTCTAGGATGAATTTAAAGGGGGTTTTTGAATAAATTTCTAAAATATGGTAATGTACCATTATAAACCTTATTTTAGCAGATTTAGGTTCTGTGGACGGGACCTGACTTTTTGGGACTTACAGTTTGAGCCGTTAAGTCTAAAAATTATTTATTCAGTTTACCGCCGTTCCATGGTAACTGCTTTTTCGAACTCTCAGAAATATGATGTCAATGGAAAGCACAATCGAATATTGCTGAAAATCGTTTAGGAATCATCATCATTTACTTTTTAATGTTAATTCCTTCCAGTCATTTTTGAGTTCATCCATGAGATATTTTGAAATTATACGCGGTACAGCGAAACCGCTTGTAATTATACATACAACCGCAGCAGGCGTTAATTTCACCTGACTGCTTGGGTAATCCTAAATGAGAAAACGCTGCACCCGTATAAGATATTCCAGTGCTTTTCTCAACCTGCAGAACCTACATGCAGCCAACGGGGCCAGTAGCAAAAAATATTCCTTTTTTCCGCATATATGCATAAACGCTCCTTTCACACTCTTGAGAATATTGTGTAACGTGTGAACCAAAGCTTATGCTCAACACTTCAACGACCAGCCAAGCTGAAATCCCTTGGATACTATGCAAAACAGGAAAAATACAATGTGCATCTCCGGCCCAGTATATTGCACCGCCCGACATTCGAAATTTGGTTTCATTCAGTATCCTGGCACTCTGCCACATAGTGGCTTATGGCCAACACCAGATTTTCTTCCAAGGGGCAAATATCCTGGTGCAGATATGCTTGTGCACATCACATACACCCACATTAATATATGCACATGCAGATAATAAACACTAGCATAATGGAGAGGGACTAGCTCAGACTCGGTTAAAGTTCAAATAGCTCCATGTTATCTCGCCATAAATCTTCTGCTTTAGGACTTTCTGATTATGATAATGCCTATGAGAAATTCTTCGTGGGAATGAAGAGATATGGTTGAAGTTGCTTGCTTGCACCAGTTTCGCCACCATTAAAATTTATAAAGTACATGCCCCACTGAACATACGTTGAAGTGCATCAGATACATTAACGTTTAATTTGATTTACGAACAAAGTTTGCAGGCCCCACTAGAAACTTAGTGGAAGCTGCTGCTTTAAGCATTCAGTTTGCAATTTTAAATGGCAAACGCAGGCAGCTATTGTTGAGAGGAATAACATTTTCTCAACTGGCATAAACGAATTAAGAGGATTCATAAGGCACAGCAAGGGGAGCACAGACTTCTAAATTAGAAAAAATTATCAGCGGCTAGGGGATGTTCCCAAGGCAGAAGTGCATCTTGTGAGAAAAAAGTGTCTAAGATATGTAAACTGTAAGTATTTTGAATTCAAAGCCAAAATATTTCGTAGAGAACACAATTTTACAAGGTAGAAACTAAGATGTATGTATGTATGTATTTTAGATGCAAATAGATTTTTATTTTTCAAAAAAGTTTAGAAAAAAATCGCTCAAAGTACGTCTACTGCCATCTACCACCTTGGTCCTTTGACATTATTCTTGAATCCACTCTATATATGGATCGCAAGAGGTAGAAGATCCAAACGAGCGATATCCAGTGAACAGGACGAGTATGGAAGGATCCGAACCGTAGAGAAAATATCAAAAAACAACTTTGCCCATATATTCTACACTATATCTAGATACAATTGATGCCAAAAAAATCGATTCCGCGGATCCGACACACGGGATGACCTCCTTAATGAAAATGTAAAGAGATTTTACTCTAACTGATCTTGCCGAAAAATCGCTCTTTTCAATACCAGACATTGTTTGATATTGTATTCTATATTACGATACTTACTCTCATAGAAACGAAAACTACCATATTATATATATTTTTCTTCTTTTTCTCCGGAATATTCGTTCTGCAGCTCCTGATTTAGTTCGAAGAAACTCAAGAAGGTTATCATTTTTAAAAAAAAAAGTGGCTATAATCCCATATGCACATTTCTGTGGCAACATCCTACCTTCATCAGTGGATTATGAAGGTAAGGACCAAGATGTTGTTAGAGTTATACCTATGCCTAATTCTTAATCCTAAAAGTTGTGTAATTATACCATCCTAATAAGTTTATCTTAGACTCGATCCGAACAGCCGGAAATGCGCATTCCCTGAATCGGTCTTTATACGGATTTCCTTTTTGTCTGGCTAATGTACGCTTTGGGACAGTTATTGCAATTCGTGCGGTATATCCCAGTCTTTTTTAAGGTTTTGTGTAAAACAAAACCTTATTAAAATCGATTCAATGTCTGTCTGTCTGTCTGTCTGTCACACGCATTTTTCTCCAAAACGGCTAAACCGATCCGAACAAAATTTGGTGGACAGATGGGAACTATGAAATCCCATGCATACAGTGAGTGGCATAAATTTAGGTGGAGTTTTAAGGGGGGCTCCCCATACATGCAAAGGGGGGATTCACAAATTTTTTTCACCGGATATAGTTGTGTAGGGTATCAAATTAAAGGTTCCGGTTTGTACTTTCCGAAACTGGTATTAGTTTTGGCATAAATTGCAAAGTGCGTGAGTAATGAGTCAAAATGTACGCACTTGAAGTGAGACAGGACTCATTTTCGGAAACTACCCAACCTAAAAATCCGGAAAAAATCGGAGTGGTGCGCCTAGATGAAATCTAGGCCTCAAAATATGTCCCATTCCAATATCTGCTCAAATAAACTTACTAATAGTATATTACTACTTTTTAGAAATTTACTGAAAACCCCCCTTAAATTCATCCTAGGACTTCCGAATTTTGTACCAGCATAGAGGACAATATTTCGTATATACATGCAAAACTTCGTAGAAATCTGGCAGTTAACGCCAAAGTTATAGCAGTTCAAACTTAGCAATTTCGCACGAATTTACCGCTTCCAAAGCCATGCAAATCAGATGCTGACGTCATAATTACCCGGAATAATTGACATTCGCGTGAAATATTAAAGTCGCATTTATGAAGAATCTACTTATCTGCAGCACTTTTTAAGGTTTTGTGTAAAACACTTATATGAAATCTAATCTTCGAGGGATGTCCTATTCCGGTATCTGCTCAAAAAATTTACTAATAGTATATTATCAACTTTTAGAAATTGACTAAAAAACTCCCCTTAAGTTACTCCTAAGTGTACTAAATTTTGCACCGACATAGAGGATAGCCTCGTGCATACAAATGCCAGGTTTCATGAAAATCCAACTATTAGTGGGAAAGTTATAGCAGTTCAAATTTATCAATTTCGTGCTAATTAACAGCATTCTAAGCCATACAAATAAGATTCTGACGTCATAATTAACGAGAATAGTTGAAATTCGAGTGAAATATTAAAATTCCATTCAAGAAGAATCAAATTCTCCCTAGCCCTTTTTTTATATTTGATGTTGGTTAAATGGTTGGCATTTGCTAATAATATTAAACTCACAGTGTGAAGCGTATGAGGTTGACTATTTCAATACAGGGCTTTCATCAAATGATTTATTTAATTACTTTCTAAAAAATGGATGCGGATAGAATTTTTAACTATGTGACACGGAACTGTCAGGCTCATCGCTCCTCACATCTTCTTCTTTTTCTTCACAAGCGAGGTCGGCTCGTCGTGACCGTTTTCGTCATTTTATTTTATCAAATGCCTGATCAGGATGTAATCGCAAGACCTTCAAATCCGCATCCAATGTATCATGCGACCATTGTTTTGGCCGGCTTTTTGGTTGCTTACCATTGACTTCGATGTTCTGACCAATACTGGTTGTTGAATTCTCGTTAGCGTGAATTATGTGACCACACCGTTCATTGTCCTTTATAGTCAACACTCAAACTATAGAGAGTGACAGACGGACGCCATTGCTGTAAATTTTAGATTTGGGACGTGCGCTGATACGTCGATCACAAAGAACACCAGTTGCGGAATGTCCCTTCATCCGGATGGCGTTAATGCTTGAAACATTTCATTACGCAGTTCTCCATAGGCTGGTAGCATTGACTCGAGATATTTAAATCGCTCAGTTCTTTCAATGGCAGTAATCTGCCCCTCCAGATATTTAAATCGCTGAGTTCTGGCAATGGTGGTAACCTGCCCAGAACTGAGCGATTTAAATATCTCGGGTCCTTTTATACCTGAAGCGTCAAGCTTCCGGTTTCCCGACTTGTTCTGTATTGTTTTTGGTCTTTCGCCGAAGTTAACAGGCACTTGAGCTAGAGCCGACTTCATCATCCTCATCAACGACTGACAGACAAAAAACCTCCTCAGGTGCGTTTCGCCCTGCTTTTTAGGTAAAAAAACAACCCTATTAAAATCAGTTTTCTATCTGACTGTCCGTCTGTCTGCCACGCCGATTAGCTTTATACTGGTTGCGTTTATTGGTACGAAATTTGGTAAAAAGGTGAGATCTGTGAGTCCCCTCGCATGCAGTGAATAACAATAGTTAGACGTTGAGTTTAAAGGAGGATCGCAATTAATGCAAAAGATGGGAGTCGATTTTTCTTTTCACTGAGTATAGGCAAGTGAGGTATCAAATGAAAGGTCTCGATTAGTACTTTCCGAAACCTATATAGGGTGGGTGTATAAGTCGCGGACAAGGAACCAATGCTTCACCATCTTCCCCTTTAAGTCCACCCAACTATTGGCCTATACTGATGATATCGACATCATGGGAAGAACGACCCGAGATGTACAAACTGCCTTCATCCAGATCGAGCAAGTGGCGCGAGATCTTGGGCTGCACATCAATGAAGGCAAAGCAAAATCTATGGTGGCAACGTCAACACCAAAAGCCAACCAAACAACAGCATCAAACCGCACTGGTCAAACGGAAAGAATAAAAATAGGAGACTACAACTTTGAGACCGTTGATAATTTCTCCTATCTTAGATAAAAAATCACAACCGATAACAGCTGCGATGATGAAATCCGCGCACGTTTGTTGGCAGCCAACGGAGCCTATTTAACTCTTACTCTACACGACAATGATCTTGCCAGTCCCCATGTTTTCCTCGAAAACTTGGGTTCTTAGCAAGAAAAATTGCGAACTCTTGGCCGCGTTCGAGAGAAGAATCCTCCGAAGAACTTTTGGCCCGCCACATAAGGACGGACGATTCCGAAGCCTGCACAATGACGAAATCTATGAGCGATACCATGACCGACTGATTGTGGATAAAATGCGCCTCAATAGGTTACGGTGGGCGGGTTACTTAATCCGTACGGATGAGGATGATCCCATCCGGAAAGTCTATAAGGGCAATATATATGGTAGAAAAAGAAGACGAGGCAGACCTTGCCTAAGATGGAGCGATGGCGTAGGCAGGACGCCAGGCAGCTTTTGGGGGTGTCGAATTGGTGGACCTCGGTGCAAAACCGGGATGTCTGGAGTTCCTTATTAAGGCAGGCCTAGACCGGATACCGGTTGTTGCGCCGTTGATAATGATAAAGGAATCTTTAAATTTCCCGCCAATTTTTTAGCGGTTGGTATCGTTGAGGAACATCGGCTAATCATGCTAACTATGTTGCCTTTGATAAGGTTTTTGTAAACAGCTGTCACTCATTTCTTTCCGGGCAGCCGTTATAGTTAGGACTTGTAACATGGTAAGATTTTTTCAATCTAAATTTAATGTTTTCCAGTTACTGTGGCGTGTATCCAACCCTTCTGGCACATTATTCAAATAAAATATTCTGATTTAAATAACAATTTGTCGGTGGGAAACTACTGGTTGACAAAAATGGAATTGTCCCATTAAGTCAACTACCGGTGAATGAACTTTTTTGAAAATTTTTGGTAATTTAATAATTTTAAAATGTTGTATTATGATTTCCATGGTAAATTATACGAAAAAATACTTGAAATTCGTAGTGGTGCAATAGTTGACCAGTGATATAACATTGGTGGCACCTAAACAGAACACTAGTATTAGGTACGTACCTAAATATTTTAGAAATAACTTGTTTATAAACACTATGTCGCTAATAGCTATTCAAATATGAAGAGCAAGATGTATTAAAAGCGATAGATGAAGCAGGGGAAGGGAGGCCCAAAGATAACCCTCACATGTAAATACATGATTCCACATTACACGAAATGCGAATTTCAGAAAAATGGGACCTGCATTCGAAGGAAATTTTAAATTCCCGTATGTGAAGAAGCTATTTCTCTTCAGCTCTTTTTAAGGCTTCGTGTATAACAACACCTTATTAAAATCGATGCACTGTCTGTCTACCGAAATTTGTTGGTACAATTTTGTATTAAGGAGAAAAGAAGGGGAGTAAGTGAGGGGCTCTCTGAATTTTGAAGGAGATTCTATTATTACCAACAAGGCTACAGTAGTTTAAAATTTTTCTAGTTCCTGCCCTCTAGGAAATAATACTTAGAATATATTCTATTATGAAAAGTAATATACCTATATGAGTGCCACAAAAGGGAGAAACCGTCTGAGATTATAAGAAATTATATGCCAGGATCGAATGGGAATATTTTATTTTTAATTATTATGGTTTTGTATAAACAATTGTTAAAATCGATTCATTGCTTGTCTGTCTACCACACGCACTTTTTTTATAAAACGGTGACATTAATTGACACGAAATTTGGTGAGAAAGCTGAAATTGTGAGCGCCCACACATGCAGTGAATAACATTGTTCTGTAGAACTTTAAGGAAAGTGGATTCCCATATGCACAAAAAGGAAGTGTGTTTTTAAGGTTTTGTTTGCAAAACAAAACCTTATTGAAATCGATTCAATGTCTGCCTATCTGTCTGTCTGTCCGTCTGTCTGTCTGTCTGTCTGTTTGTCACAAGTACTTTTCTCAGAAACGGCTATACCGTATGGCACAAAATTTGGTGAGAAGGTGGGAACTGTGGACCCCCAGACATGCAGTGACTGATATCATCCTACGCTGAAATTTAGGGGGGTGTAAAATTTTTATTCACCGAATATAGTCATGTTGGGTATCAAATGAAAGGTTTCGATTAGTACTTTTCGAAGCCTGTATTAGTTTTGAGATTAGTTGGAAAGGCGGGGAGTGGGGGGGAGGAGGGGAAAGTGATGATTTCTTCAACGGACACATTCTCAGAAACTACCCAACCGAAAAATCTGAAAAAAAGTATGAAGCTTCCTATATATGGTGTCCAGGCCTCAAAATAACCTCCACATCGATATCTGCTCAAATTAAGTTAATAATAGTATATTACCATAGCATAAAATGAGTCATATTATCCCCAAGTTTGATAAAAATCATACTATTACTAACAAAGTTACAGTAGCTCAAAGTTGACTTTACCGTGTAAATTCACTGCAACTAAATATCAAAATCACAGTAAAGAGAGTAGTCTAACATACTAAATGCATATACATAACAGGCTACGGACAAATGGGATAGTTCTGCACTTCAATATACACACAGAAGAAACAAACAAAACCTTTCATACCTGAAACGCCGAGCTTCCGGTTTCCCGACTTGTTTCAAATATAGGTCTGTAGGGTATCAAATGAAGGGTCTAGGTTGTAAGCCGAAATGGTGAGCTTAGATACGCGCAAATATATGTATGTATTGTTAGCTACACTATTCTCCAATTAAAAACTTAAATATTTATATATGCGTATTTCGTAAGTGGCAATTATTTATGTGCACGTAGTGTGTGAGTAAATTGCCCAACCACCTGTTCGTTTTAGACACATACATCTGTGTGCCTGTTGTCGGATACAGCCTATCTGATCTCTGAGACAGACTGAGACATTTCTCTCAGGCAGCCTCAAACATTTGTCTGCTACAGAAGCAGACATCGCCTGAAACAGACATTTATCTGAAACAGGCATTTATCTGACACATACCTTTGTCTGATGTCTGATACAGGCACAAATATTTACCTGACAACAGCACAGAAGAAGACAAATATCTTTTGTTCACACATTCAATTTATTCAACTTAATATTTACAAGGTTGGGCCTGAGGCTATATCATAATGCTAGAACTTATTTCTAACGACCTAGTCTTATCTAGAAATTAACCTAAAGCTTAATAATACGAATGAATTACAGATTAAGTTAACCTAAGCTTACAAGCTAATGGAGAGAAAGTCAGGAAGAACCGCCCATAAGATGAAGATTGCGTATGATAAAATGATTACCGGAAAAGGGATGGGAGAAGGATGCGTAAGGGGAGGGTAAAAACTATTGGGAGATGGAGTAAACAAGGTCGGAGCGATGTTCATTGTAGGGTCGATGGTAATACAGTAGTCTACCGTTGCGAAAAACGCGACCTAAGGAATGAAGGTTTAGGATGTCGGAAGGGAGGACATGGGTTCGAAATGGGAGATCAGGAGGACTGATGTGTAAGTAGATGGAATCTCGGACTAGGCTATTTTCATGGTTCAGGGCTTGGTAAAGGAACTTTATGAGGGATTTTATGAGGAAAACTTCTAAACGGGTCGAGTTGGCCCGGTTGTAGACGGCTTGATTGGAACGGGGACGGGAAGGGCCTAGGGATATTCAGAAGAATTTCCTTTCGTTAGCTCATAGACGCTCCATTTGGTGGGAGGTTAGATCGCACCAGGCTAAAAAGCCGTACGCCATTATTGGACGTATTAGCAGCTTGTAACAGTAGAGCTTAACCTCAGGACGGACAGAGGACTTGTAATTAAGGATGGGCCATAAGGATTTAAGACCGCTTGTAGTGTTGGTGAGAATCGAATTAACGTGAGGAATAGGAGAGAGGCGGGAATTTAGGTGGATGCCAAGATATTTTGTGAAGGTGACGGTGAGGATAGGCGTTTTGTAACTCACTGTATGTATAAACGTCACAATTCCCACCTTTCTACCAAATTTTGTATCAATCGCTATAACCATCTTCGAGAAAAATGCGTGTGATGGACAGACAATATTGTGAAGAATCGTGATGTTGGGCTTGAAAGACCGGTTACACATAGAATCCATTTATTACCCCTCATTATTTAGAGAAACCATACTCCTATAGTATACCGTTACGGTCATGAATAAAGTACTCTAACTCGCTTGAAGGCCCTGATCCAATTGCGCCAACGATTATTATTTTTATTAAGATTTACTTTATAATATTCGACTCAGTGCGACTACACTACTCTCGATGTTGCCTAGCCAAGTAGTAGCAACAACAGTAGTAATAGAAACCTATTTCTCCAATTTATTACAAAGTACAAGTAGTAGTGTGATGTGATGTAATTCTTTTTGAAATCAATGAACACACTACTCACAGAGTGTGCGAAGAATTTATTCAATTATTATCACTATTTTTTACGAAATGATGTCATTCACATGGCCATCCAAACAAATTATAGTGAACGGTGGCAATCATCCTGAAGCAAGAAATAATCCGACAAAAAAACTAAAAAGTTTTTATTTAGGCAGTGGCTATTGTATGAACTAAAATTATTATGCCATATACAATAATGACCAAATGACGGATTATTAAAAATAAATTTTCGAAATTGGAGTTTTTTAAGGTTTTGTTTGCAAAACAAAACCTTATTAAAATCGGTTCAATGTCTGTCTGTCTGCCTGTCTGTCTGTTACAAGCACTTTTCTTAGAAACCGCTATACGGACTGACGCGAAATTTGGTGAGAAGGTGGGACCTGTAGACCCCCAGACATGCAGTGATTGAAATCCTTCTACGTTGAGATTTAGGGGGGATCTCCATATATATAAAAAAGGGGTGTACAATTGTTTTTCACCAAATATAGTCATGTGGGATATCAAATGAAAGGCCTTAATTAGTACTTTTCAAAGCCGGTCTTAGTTTTGAGATTTGTTAAAAAGGCGGGGAGTGGGAGGGGTGGAATTGTGGGGTGAGATTTGTTTAACGGACCCATTCTCAGAAATTATTCAACCAAAAAATCTGAAAAAAAATCATGAAGCTGCCTCTATATGGTGCCCAGGCCCCAAAATATTCTCCATATCGATATCTGTTCAAATTAAGTTAATAATAGTATATTACCATATTTTTGGAAAAATTGAGTAACACCCCCCTTAAGTTTATCTCAGAGTTATAAAAGTTGGTGGTAGTATAAAATATAATATGAAGCATATTATTGCCAAGCTTGATCAAAATTATACTATTAGTAACAAAGTTACAGTAGCTCAAAATTGCCTTACCGTGTAAATTTACAACCCGAAGTACTAAATCTGACATGCTAAATGCATATTCTTAACGGGCTACGTACAAATGAGATAGTTTTACACTCAAATATACTCACAGAAGAAACAAACAAAACCTTTCATACCTGAAGCGCCCAGCTTTCGGTTTCCCGACTTGTTTTCTTTTTAGATGAAAGAAAGAATAGAAAAAAACATTTGACATGTCTACAGTTGTACTATAACTGTACATGTTTACAATAAGTGGTGAAAATTTATGAAGAATCGAAGAAGGATAATTTCGGAGAAATCAATGTCACGATATGAAAAACTTGGTTTTGAGAAAAACGCTTTTAAACGCCTTTGTCTGAAAACAAGGAACCGAAAACAAATTATTTGACTTGTAGCACATGTAACCAGCTCAAATTCTGCAAACCCACATTCGGAGCATTTTATTTTTAAGAGAAAGAAAGTTTTCTCAATATTAGTCTACATGAAATATACATATGCAAACGACCAGCCTTTAAAAATACAATAATTTGGGGCTTTTAACAACTTGTTATAAGCGCTTTCTTGTTAGTGCTATTATTATGAAAGATGTTGTAGATGACTGAAATGATCATTTTAAAAACGAAAAGAAAGAAATTCTACAGAGGAGAGTGCAGATTCACAGAAGCGTACCTTCTAGGAAGCAGTAGAACGAACCCTCAAACCCGCGGAGAAGCGACTTCACAGACGGGAAAAGGAAGCCAGCAGATCTGTGCACTCAAAAAGTACAGGGAGCAACCGCAGTTTCACCAAACACGGTCAAGAGAGAATTCGGTATCTCGACGAAAGTAATAAGACCAATGTGCGAGGTCTACGACAAGGGGATGCCCTACCATGCGTCCTCTTTAACCTGGCCCTGGAAAAAGTGACCTGTGATGCGGAGGTAAATGCGAGGGAACCATCCTCTTCAAGTCCACCCAATTACTGACTTATGCTAACGATATTCACATCATAGGAAGAACGACCCGAGACGTACAAACTGCCTTCATCCAGATCAGATTGGCTACACATCCATGAAGGCAAGATGAAATATATGGTGGCAACGTCAGCACCAAAAACCAACCAACATCGAAACCGCACTTGTCAAACGGGAAGAATAAAGATAGGAGACTACAACTTTGATCCCGTTGATAACTTCTCCTATCTAGGGTCGAAAATCACAACCGATAACAGCTATGACGACGAAATCCGCGCACCGTTGTTGACAGCCAACGGAGCTTGTTTCAGTTTACAAAAACTGTTTCGCTCGAAACGTTTCACCATAGGGTCAAAGCTCCACTGTACAAAACAATGATCTTGCCAGTCCTCATGTATTCCTCGGAGACTTAGGTTGTTAGCAAGGAAAATTGCGAAATCTTGGCCGTGTTCGAGAAAAAATCCCCGTCCCCGACTTGAGGATGGATGATTCCGTAGCCTACATATCGATGAAATCTATGAACCATGACCTTCTGGTTGAGGGTAAAATCCAGCTCTACAGTTGCGGTGGGTGGGTCACTTAATCCGTATGGATGAGGTTGATCCAGCCCGAAAAGTCTATAAAGACAATATCTATGGTAGAAAAGAAGACGATGCAGACCTTGCCTGAGATGGAGCGATGGCGTAGGCCAGGACGCCAGGCAGTTTTTAGGGATGTCGAATTGGTGGACCTAGGCACAAAACAGGGATATGTAGAGTTCCTTATTAAGACAGGCCTAGACCGGAGACCGGTTGTTGCCCCGTTGGCGATAATGATGATGAATAAAAACACAAGTCTGCTCATCAGTGGGTTTTAAGCTATTTATATACTAATCTAAATCTATAATACTATTATAATATCGATATCTGCAATACCAATAAATAATACTAGCGAATAGAAAAAGCAAGTTTTTTTATTTCAAAACGTTTAGCCCCAATCTTTTCAGTTATTCATATTTTGCACCAAAACAAACCCATTATCCTAAACGCATCGGTTATTGTTGATGCCGGATCATTTCTCTGATCCACGCAATACTACACCAATATTAAACGAATCAGAGCGCTTTTCATTCTCCAACAAATTTTGAATAAGATAAATTTAATATAAAAGGTGTTTTCAAAAGGAGCAATTGGCAATAATACTACACTCCTAAGAATTAAAATCCTTTAAAGCTAACAACACCACATAACTCTCCAAACCATCTCATCCCTCTCGAAATGAAATTATTTGAAGAAATATCGGATGCATAGGCGTAAAATTGTATTTCCAATGGACTTAGAAATAGAATATTTTCCCATACATGGATCCATCGATCGTCTAATATTCCAAATTATAGAGTAGGCAACTGATATTTTCAATGAAAAAAAGTAAAATTTTCTTTACTCTAAAAACATATACATATTGATATGATTCCCATAGTTCAATCAGAACCTGTTGAGTCCGAAACCCTATCATTATACCCAAGTAACACGTGTCAGTTCTGGTTATTATTGATTTTTTGGGGGCATATGCACATCCCACTGCTTATAATAACTTCAACCTATCATTTTCTTCTTTATCCTTTTGAAAATTTTTAATATTGACTGTCAGTATTGTAATATATATAGTCACTCATACATGAAAACATGGATGTAGACTTTATCAGGAACATCTTTGAATTTTCCAGCACTTTTTCTAAGCAAGGTATGTACAGTACGTAACTCAATAAAGTTGAATTTATAATAATTATGCTAGATGACGAAAATTAAAAAACCACTAACTGTCTATGTGTATTTTTTATTAACAGAGCAATTAAAAATGAAAAGCTCAACATTTCAGGTATGGAAAACTCTGCTTTTCTTTTTTGAAGAGGTTGAAAATCAAAAAATTTACAACAGCTGACAATTTTTTTTTAAATATCGCAAAAGCAGCACCCTTAAAAATATGATATTGACGCAAAGGTTCATATTCTTCATTAAGAATCATATCTCCAAATTTCATAATGATCGGTTCATTATTTATTGAATTAACACTCTGGCAAATATGAAAAAAATTAATTTGAAGAAAAACGTGTTTGAAAAAAAAATTATTTTAATAGTCGCCTTTCGGATAAAAAGGCATTTCCGATTCATAATTATAAACAAGTCGGGAAACCGAAAGCTGGGCGCTTCAGGTATGAAAGGTTTTGTTTGCTTCTTCTGTGAGTATATTTGAGGGTAGAACTATCCCATTTGGATGTAACCCGTTAAGAATATGCCTTTAGCATGCTAGATTTAGCGCTTCGGGTTGTACATTTACACGGTAAAGACAACTTTGAGCTACTGTAACTTTGTTACCAATAGTATGATTTTGATCAAACTTGGAGATAATATGCTTCATATTATATTCTATACTACTTTTATAACTCTGGGATAAACTTAAGGGGGTTTTACTCAATTTTCCCAAAAATATGGTAATATACTATTATTAACTTAATTTGAACAGATATAGATATCGAGGCATCTTCATGATTTTTTTCAGATTTTTCGGTTGAGTTGTTTCTGAGAATGGGTCCGTTAAAGAAATCATCACTTTCCACCCCTCCCACTCCCCGCCTTTTTAACAAATCTCAAAACTAAGACCGGCGTTGAAAAGTACTAATTAAGACCTTGTCTATATTTGGTGAAAAAAATGTTTACACCCCACTTTACATGTATAGGAACCCCCCTTAATCTCAACGTAGAAAGATATCAATCACTGCATGTATGGGGGTCCACAGTTCCCACCTTTTCACCAAATTTCGTGTCCATCGGTATAGCCGTTTCTGAGAAAAGTGCCTGTGACAAACAGACAGACTTGAACCGATTTGAATAAGGTTTTCTTTTGCAAACAAAACCTTAAAAATACAGTTACAACAAATCCAACTGCACTCGTATACGGGGATGGCTTCAAGAATTTGAAAATACACTATTTACTATGATATATTACTATATTACATAAGAACGAGAAGCGACTGCCGCCTGGGCACTGGAACCCGAGCCAGTACCCGAAAGGCGTTCGCTTTTACTATCATAAAATCTAAAGAACACAAATTTCGCTTTGAAATTTTCGCAGCGTATTCTGGGACAGCTAAGTTAACGATCTATGTATCTCTCTATTGTAGTTTCCCCTTAAGGATGAAGGCTACATTCTAAATTTCAAGAATGTAGTGACACCTGCATTTTATATAGGGTCACCCTTTTCATGATTCCTTTTTGTCCAAAATTCTCATTTCTTCTTTAATTTATATTCATGTATTTATATTCATATCTTTATTATCATATACTCAGCAAATTTCAACAAAAATGTTCACCTTATTCTTGTTCAGAAGCCCAGCTATGCTGCGTAATTCGAAATATTTATTTACTTTTTTCTTTGTGTCCTAATCCCGTATAATTATATTTCTTGGATAACTAACTAGATTATGGTGA
Source organism: Hermetia illucens (assembly GCF_905115235.1). Lineage (NCBI taxonomy): Eukaryota > Metazoa > Arthropoda > Insecta > Diptera > Stratiomyidae > Hermetia > Hermetia illucens. Next base: position 87,643,211 of record NC_051849.1, on the reverse strand, counting down.
ATTGCGAGTGCGCTTAGATCTGGCAGCGGAAAGAAAGGCGGCAAGCAGTGCCGACAATAAAAAGAAGTAAAATTTTGAGTTAGGACAAGAAGGGTTGTGTGGGAAAAGGTGCCCGAATGCGGTGTGTCAAACGCTTTACCCGCTCTAGGCAGGTCGAGAATGCAGGATATTTTATAAAAAAATAGATTTTAAAAAGTATTAGTTTTGTATAGCTTGTAGTAATAATAATAATCGTTGGCACAACAATCCATATTGGATCAGGACCTTGGAAAATGTAAGGTCATTGAAGACCGTAACGGTACATTTCAGGATTACAGTAACCTGTAAGAGGCAATGTGGTCAGCATTATGCTCGTCTGAGATTATTACCCTGATTTGACTCAGGTACTCATTCACAGCTGAGTCAACTGGTATCCGACGTCAAATCACGATACGAATTTCACTGCCACCAGTAAGACTTGAACCGCGACCTTCCATACAACAGCCTTGTGCTCTAACCACTCAGCTATCTGGACACGGCGTCTGGCGCGTTTCCTCTGCCCTGAACGAAACCGCAAATCATCTGTTTTTTGAATTTTGGGATTCTAGTCAGAATGGAGGGATCTGTAGACCAGAAAACGTGGAAAAAATTTCTTTTCATATGCGGTCCAAGTGGATGGCGAATTCAGGACTCCCCCATATTCTTAAAAAAAAAATGTTGGAATATGGCAATCGGTTACACCATCTTTCCAACGAATTCAACGCAGCCAATGATAGCATAGCCATAGTAAAACTCTACACGGCCATGGAAGAATACGGTAACCCCACCAAATTGATTAGACTGGCTGGGCTGACTCTGCTGGATGTGCGAGGCCAGATAAAAGCAGCAGGATCTCTCTCAAGACTATTCACCAACAACAACGGTCTTATTCAAGAAGATGGCCCAGGGTGTATTCTTTTTATCCTGGACCTGAACCGCGATGCTGGGGTAAATACGAGAGGCACGATTCTCTTCAAGTCCACCCAACTACTGGTCCATGTTGATGATATCGACATCATGGAAAGAACAATCGGAAATGTACAATTGATCTTCATCCAGATCGAACAGGCGGCGATTGGAATCTTAAAGAGAACGATAAAGAGATAATTTATCCTATCTAAGGTCGAAAATCACAACCAATAGCACCTAGGACAATGAAATCTCCCCCCAAATTCCCTAAATCCACATGGATGAGGATGATACACCCGAGAGGTATATAAGGGCAATATCTATGCTAGAAAAAGAAGACGCTCTCAGCTACTTTCACGATCAACGCGATGACACCCTTATATTTATTTCTAGTTTCAATATTTTTAAGGCAACGAAAGGTATTAAACGATACGGAAATTGGAAGGTTAAAATCAGCTTTAACGATACTATGCTTTGTATCTAGGAAAGACAATTTCTTTGGAATTCTTCCATAGAAGATCAAAGGGAATATAATTCAAAGTTGGGCCGCTACAATTATCCCAAGGTCATATTTTAAATACCTGGAAATAAAATTCCAAGAAAATCTAAAACTGAACCTGCACCTCCAGCAAGCATAACTAAAGCGAATGATGCGGTAAACCTGATCTACTTCTTACAGCATGAAAGTTTGTAATCCTCCTACACTTTGATGACCCGCTCGTCTGCCATCGTCGAATAGGTGGTTCATTGTTAGTGGTCCAGTGTTGTTGCCCTTCCATTGACACTACCGCTTTCTGGCTAACGCATCTGCGGTATCTGCTCCGTTCGCCGTTTCTTCATTTGTAATGGCCTTAGACTGAAAGCTTAGAATTCCAGCTAACAGTGGCGATCAGTTCTCCAACACTACTCATATACAGGGTGCGGCAGCATAACTTCCTTTTTTCAAAACTCAATAAAAACTATTGTATGCATCGGAAAATATTTATTTATTTTTTATAATGTAGGTACATGTCTAAAGTTTTTATTTACATTGTTTTGAAGATCAAATCTGTTAGGTGACGTCCCCCATTCTCCATACATGCGGTTTGCGTAAACCGATTTCTGGCGTTTGTCATGACTCTTGTTAGCATAGCAGGTCTTATGTTAGCAATTTCTTCTTGGATGTTGGTCTTCAAATCTTGTAGGGTTCTTGGACGGGGGGGGGGATTTTAAAAAACCCCATAGAAAAAAATCACAAGGGGACAGATCGGGAGAGCGTGCCGGCTATTCCAAATCGCCTCTAATTGAGATAAGGCGCTCTGGAAAGTGTTCCCTCAAAACAGCCATCGATGCTCTTCAAGTGTGTGCTGTTGCACCGTCTTGTTGAAACCAAGTGTCCCCCAAATCCAAATTTTCTAGCCGTGGGAAAAAAAAATTCTGTACCATGTTTACATACCGGTCCGAATTCACTGTCACTGTAACCTCATTTTCCTCAAAAACCCAGGGACCAATAATTCAAGCTGAGGAAACTGCACACCACACTGTGACTTTGGGTGAATGCAAAGGCTTTTGATGCAATTCTCGAGGGTTGGTGTCAGCCCAGTAGCGCATGTATTGTTTGTTAATCGACCCACACAAATGAAAATGGGCTTCATCGCTAAAAAAAACAATAGCACCCTCGGGAACGACATCAAGAAGAAACTCACACGGGTTCATCCGAGAATTGAAGTCACGTTCTGAAAGTTCCTGCACTATCGCCATCTTATAGGGATGAAAATGAAGATCATCACGAAGAATTCTTCTCACAGAACGATCGGATAGTCCAAGGGCAGATGCGTGTTTGCGCGCAGAACGCCGTGGCGATCGCAACATTCACGCTCTCACTGCTTCAATGTTCTCAGGTGATCTAACGGGCCGAGGGACTCCAGTTCTTCCTTTTGTCGCACTTGCAGTTTGTCTGAATGTAGTGACCCATGTAACAATTGATTTGCGGTCTGGGACGGGAGCCAACGGGGATAAATTAAAGCGATTCCGAAATGCACGCTGAGTTGCAATAACCGAACATCCGCTTGAAAAGTAAACCTCAACGGCAAAGGCACGCTCCTCACTATTCCAACGCATGATGGCGACTGAACCGTGTCGGGACAAAACTTTACAGTATCCCCTCTTGAACGAGACCACTAGCGCTCCGATATGACATCAACTAACTGAGTGGCGCGCATCTTAAAAAAGGAAGTTATGCTGCCGCACCCTGTATAACTGCATAAAGAGAACATTGACGCGAAAGAATCTCGTTTTCATGTTAACATTGCGATAGTTGCATAAACTTTAAACAAAACAATGTGTTAATGTGTCATTCGAATCCGCGGCCGCAGAAGCAACACTCCTAGATCTTCAAACTGACAAACGCTGTCGATCTTCTTCCCATTAAAGCATTAACGAGGAGAGTGCGATTAACCGTCAAACTGAGAACCTTGGTTTTGGTGGTATCTAGCTTCATTTTATTTCTGATATAGTGCAGTTGTCTTGTTTGAGTAAAAATTATAGTCTATTGACCTCCTCTACGTCCTCCAGCATGAAGAATATCACCGATATTGAGAAGAAATGTTGGTGATAAGATGGAATTGCGGCGACTTCATCTAAAATTCTCAACTCGACGTATCTCCTGATAGTTTTTGCCGTCATATGTCACTATGATAATACATAGTTGTTAGCTTCATAGCAATACCACTCCTGGTTATAGCATACCAGACACGCCCTATAACGCTGCCGAAAGCTTTCTCGAAATCGATGGCGACTAGGTGGAGTGGTACCCAAACTGCACAACGATATGGAAGATGCTAATGTGGGCAGTACAGACTGCGTTCCAAGTTGATTTTGAGCTAATGTCTAAGGAAGAACTAGAGAAAGAAGAAAATAGCTGCCCTATTGAGGAGCTAAGTAGAAGACCTTATTATAAGGAACTACGAGAACTGGATTGATATCGACCAGAATCTTCAAACATGTGAAGAGTATTCTATGGTACAAATATATGCGTCCACAATGAACGAAACCAACAGCAGCAGTCCATCGAATGAATGATGACGATGTTGACGAGCTGGAGACTAATGAAGTCGAAAAATCACTCAGGGGCTCTATGAATTCTGGTGGTGTTAAAGAGAGCAGTTCGAGGGAACCAATTTCGATTATGAGTAACATATTATTGAAATGCTGAAAAAAAACATTAAAAACCCATCTAACCAAATCAAAGTTGATTATTTCAAAATGCACGTTTTTTACACACATGCCATCGCTTTGTCCTATGACAACCTGACGAGAAAATTCATTTGCTAATATGCTTAGCTTCTTTTCCTACCATAGATATTGCCCTTATAGACTTTCCGGGGTGAATCACCCTCATCCATATGGATTAAGGGACCCGCCCAACACAACCTATTGAACCGAATTTTATCCACAACCTGACGGTCGTGGTATTGCTCATAGATTTCATCATTATGTAGGCTACGGAATCATCCATCCTCATGTAAGGGGCCAAAAATTCTTCGGAGGATTCTTCTCTCGAACGCGACCAAGAGTTCACAATTTTCTTGCTAAGAACCCAGGCCTCCAAGGAATACACGAGGACTGGCAAGATCATTGTCTTGTACAGTGAGAGTTTGGCCCTACGATGAAACGTTGCGAGCGAAAAAGTTATTGTAAGCTGAAATACCCTCTGTTGGCTCTGTTGGTTCTCTGTTCTTCGGCGCTGACATTGCCACCATGTACTTCACCTTACCTTCACTAATGTACAGCCCGAGACCCCGCGCCGCCTGCTCGATTTGAATAAAGGTACATCTCAGGTTGTTCTTCCCATAATATCAATTGCGTAGGCCAGTAGTTGGGTGGACTTGAGGAGAAGGAAGGAATCAATTCCAGTGGCCAGGTTAAAGAGGACGCATGATAAGACCCCGTGTCTTAGGCGGTTGTCGATGTGGAATGGTCTCGAGAGTAATCCTGTTGTTTTTATCTGGCCTCGAATATTGGTCAAAGTCAGCCTAGTCAGTCTCACCAATTTCGTCGGGATACCGAATTCTCTCATGGCCGTGTACAGTTTTACTCTGGCTATGCTATCATAGGCGGCTTTAAAGTCGATGAATAGATGGTGCAACTGTTGTCCATATTCCAACAGTTTTTCCATCGCTTGCCGTAGAGAGAAAATCCGATCTGCTGCTGATTTGCCTGGAGTGAAGCCTCTTTGGTATGAGTCAATGATGTTCTGGACGTATGGGACTATGCGACTTTGCAAAATAGCGGAAAATATCTTATAGATGGTATTCAGCAACATGATACCTCTATAATTTCTGCACTGCGTGATATCCCCCTTTTTATGTATGGGACAGATAATGCCTCGTTGCCAGTCGTCAGGCATTGATTCGCTCTCCCACACCTTGAACATCAGTTGATGAGCCACTTGGTGTAGTTGATCGCCTCCATATTTAACCAATTCGGCTGTGATTCCATCGGTCCCTGGTGACTTATGATTTTTAAGCCGATGAATGTTTTTTCCATTCTTTGTGGTGTCAGCATTTGTCCGTCGTCTACAGTTCACGTGACCTGCAACTGGCCGATATTTTGGTTGTTGAGCAGTTCATCAAAATACTCAACCCATCGTTCCAATATATCATACCTATTCTGTCGGAAACCAGATTTCCCTCTTTGTCTCGCCCTCCTGCTGACTCAGTGGTAAAACTTGCGCGCCTGATGCGGTTGCTCCCTGTAATTTTCTAGTTCACATACCCTTTGGTTCTCCCGGGCTAGCTTAAGTTCATCGTCGAACCAGTCGTTCCGACTTCTCTTGAGGCTAGCGCCAAGTATGTTTGCGGCGTATTAATGGTAACGCCCTTCAGGTGGTTGTAAAGATCATTTGTTGATACTTCATCTTCAGAACATCTATTAGCTGCGGTCATTACGGCATCCATTTCCCCCTTATAGGGTGTTACGGAGGACATTGTTGTGGATGGCTTTCTTACCTGATTGTCAGAGGGCATTCTGAGTGGTGTTGTTATTCAAGTCCTGGGCACCATGCTAACAAGATAGTTTTCCGAGTCTATTTTGTCCCCCTCCTACACGCTCTGACATTCATCAAGGCTGAGAGATGGGTGCGTTCAATCAACACGTGGTCAATTTGGTCGGTAGGGATCCCGTCTCGCGTATGTTTGTGGAACGGTTTTCTGCGCAATCCAGGTACTTCCCACAACCATTTCATTCATTATAATTGAAATCCCTATGTTATGGGTGTCATGGGAACTACTTGACTGTTAAAATCTCGTTTCCGAATAAATCGAGTGGAACGTGTTGGGTTGTCTGTCGGCTACAAGAGCAGATTTCACTGAAAAGATCCTTTAGGTGTCTCGGGTTTGGGCACATAGTTAAAAACGATACAATTACACGACAGATCCGATCTGTGCTATAAATGCAAAAGAATCACATTGCTAAGGATTGTGATGAAAGGCCCAATTGTCGGTTCTACAGGCAAATCAATAACATCAATAGCGCTCACATCAAAAGCAACAGCACGTTTCCAGGATTTAAAAAAAGCAAATAAGATTCTTACAACTAAATCTGAAGCATTTCCAAGCAGCTCAGGACCAGCTTTCCCAGACGGTAAACGAAAACCTACGGCGATATGGTCAAGCGAAAATCGTGCTATAGAAGATCCTCGAGCGCATATTCACGCGAGCGAAAATAGGTGGCATATCTATGTACAGCTGCTGTGCGGCACCAAGCCTTAGCTGGCGGCTTTAGCATGGACTGAACCATAGGGAAGCCGAGAAACGAACGCAAGAGGTCGTTTATTACTTGAAGTTCTTTCCGGTTTGAATGTTGTTCCAGCAAACACTGGATACGTTAGCACTTTTCGAGGAAGGAAAATGGAATCGGAGATAGATGTCACATTTGTAAGTGATACTTTAGCGAAGGATCTACAGTGGCACGTTTGTCAAAGCTGCACACGCAGCGATCATCAGGCTATAATTTGCGAAACTTACGAAAATAAATTGCTTCCGGAAAACAGCCGTAAAATTAGCAGTCAACAGGTTTGACGAGGAAATTTTCAAAGAGGTCTGCTCCAAAACACATGCTAGAAAGAAACGCTAATAATAAGGCTTCCCAGATTAGTGAAAAGTTACGACAGGCATGCGACGCATCCATGACAAGGTGTACTGGTTCCCAGAAACGTGCATCGAACTTCTGATGGAACGCTGAAATCGAAAATTGCCGCAAGATCTGCCTCAAGACCAGAAAACGCAGTCAACGAAACAGAAACCTATCTGGATACGAGCAGCTACGAAACAACACACACAGGCGCGGAAAAAATTGAACGTTGCTATAGTAAGAAGTAAAAGCGAACACTTCAACCGGCTATGTAAGGGAGGATTCGGAGCCCTGCGGCTGCGCCTATAAAACAGTGATATGCAAAATCGAAGGCAAACGCTCTACATCGATTACTTGCCCTAAGTTACTAAACGAGATAGTGATACCCTGGATACCTCAATGGTAAGTGACAAAGATGTCTTGGAAGCTCCAAAGAATGTAGCAGAAAATAAGGCTTCAGACTTGCATAGTAACCTCAAAAAAAAACCCTTAAGGTAGCATTGAAAACAGCGGCAAATATGTTTGGCGAGTATTTCCTGCATATCTTAAGGAGGGAGCGTTTCCCTCAGGATGGAAAAAATAGAGGTTGATTCTCATAGCCAACCCGGCAAACCTCTGGGTGAACCTTTATCATACATGCCGATGTGCCTTCTAAATAATATTGGCAAATTATTTTAATGAATAATCTACAACAGATTACTTCCGGTGCCGAAGCTAAACCTCACTATGAAAGAGGACAAATGTTATGCAATGATAACACTTGGCGTGAAGAATGGCTTCATCTTCGCAAGATGGAACAAAATACTAAAGGCCCTAATTAAATTTGGTAGCTGTAGTACCTGGTACGAATTATTGGCAACTTTTTAATTACGCTTCTGTGCTGCGATTCATATATATATGTCTGTCTCGAGTAATTGATATTGATATATAAATGATTAGAAAACTAAAACGAAATGTTTCCCTGCGATCTCCCATTCATGTAAGCTCAATTTGTTGTGATATTGACGAATTTATATGTTATGATGACGTTTTATGAAATTCACATAAAATGTAAAAGTTTCACCTTCTGTAATTTTATTAATAATAGTTGGATTTCCTTCAAAGTCATGCGTTAACATAAGGCATTCAAGTGCTAAATTTTGTATTTCTAGCATGAACTTAAGGGGGGTTTCCGCCTAAATTTCTAAAATATGGAGCACCCCTTAAACTTAACACAAAATGGCGCCACAGACCCACGCTCTCACCAATTTCCGTGACAATCGGTCTAGCCGTTTCCGAATAAATCGGGTGTGACAGACAGGCAGACAGACATCGACTCGATTCTAATAAGATTTTGTTTCACACAAAACCTTAGAACAGACAGACGGACAGACAGAATCGATTTTAATAAGGTTTTGTTTCACACAAAACCATTGCTGGGAAAATATTTTGAAGTCCCTTCGTCTTTCCTGATATAACACACTGTAAACACGGAAAGGCCTATTCTCACAGATTCGAGTCCCTTCTCCTTCACTGCATGAGTTTCTATGAAGTGTCTGCGTAAAAGATATACGTACTTAGATATGTCGTTACCGTATCATTTGTATTCATCGATTTTGTGGAAAATTGAGTTGGTTCCATGTTTCCGTAAATGTTGTAAATAGGTTGACAGGCAGATATATGGAACCTAATATTTGTAGCCATCAACAAGATGATATTGAATCCGTGCGAATACCATTGAATACCTTTTCTCCTTCCAACTATACAAATGTTCCTCTTTTCGATGTCAAATGGACGTGGGAAGTGTATGAAAGTGAAAAATGAAAATTGGGAAGGTACTAAGATTCGTATTGGGGCTATGTACTGACATTAGCTGCAATTAAAGTGGTTGTTTCCCACATTGGTTACAACTGTTAGTTGTAAAGGAATGACATTGATAATTGAATAAAGTTGGCACAATGTGTACGTGATTAACACATGCAAGATATAGTAAATATCTGTACGGATTAATCAATAAATGAGGTGAATTAATAAATACCTGATTCTAATATGTACGAACAAAACACGTGCCACGTGGGACAATATACCACTATGAAGGATATTACTGTGCTGAGCCTCAGAAACTGCGTTTTGCGGTTAAATATTTGGTTTGCTGCCTCTTTGTTAGCCAATTGGGGAAGATGGTTTGGACCATTTGGCACTTCACCCCTTAATAAGGAACTCCAGATATCCCGGTTTTGCGCCGAGGTCCACCAATTCAATATCCCTAAAAGCTGCCTGGCGTCCTGACCTACGCCATCGCTCCATCTTAGGCAGGGTCTGCTTCGTCTTCTTTTTCTATCATAGATATTGCCCTTATAGACTTTCCGGATGGGATCATCCTCATCCATACGGATTAAGTGACCCGCCCACCGTAACCTATTGAGCCGGATTTTATCCACAACCTGCAGCGGCAAAATTCAAAAAAAGGAAATCTTGACAGGCATTTTGCGGGAGATAAGTCAACCTAATACGAATCAAGTCACAGAATAGATTCCGCAGAATATTCTACCGGCCGAATTCCGCTCAATGCAAATCATTCTATCGCCACCGAGGTGAAGACGGGAATAAAGTTTCGTGTGCATTAACGGCAATCTCCCCACTGCATTTTCCCACTGGTAGTCGTCCTAGTCGTCGATAGCCCTCCGCCGATGTCGATATGTGAGCCCAGCTCTGCCAAGATGGTAGTTGCAACATGTATCAGGAGCCAGCCCCTTCGAGACCGTGGTCGGGTAGTGTGCATTGAACTGTTATTAGTAAAATGCGTTGTTTCAAACGAGGGCTGACCCATCCGTGAGTTCCGATAACAGCCAAAACTAGGTCATGCCCCCGGGAACTGGATTTGGGGCTTTGTCACTAAGAGTACATTCGATCCTAACCATTGCGGTCCCTCTTTCATACAATGGGCTGGTAAAAAACGCCATGGAGAATAAAAATAAAATATACCAAAAAAAAACATGCGATAACAGGTGAGGAGACGGAGTTGATAGCATTCGGACTCAGCACAAAAATGTTTCAATGCGAGGGCTGAAGCAGTTATGGAACCGTCCGCACCGTCGGCATCTTTTAACGACCAGCATAAATCCTGGTTCTAAATAATAATGAACGAAGATGCATCTGCGCATCTTCTTTCCTCCGTATGACCCTTATAAATATTTCGGTCTTTTTCATTTTCCATATCTCGTCATACCCGACTCAGGTCAAATGTTTTCTTTCACAACATGTCCTGTTGTTGAATAACAAACGAAGATGCATTTGCGCATCTTCGCTGCTCAGAGTGACCCTAATAAAAGGATAGGATTTTACGTAGATAAGAACCGTATGCTAATATGTGTTATGTATTAGATAGTTTCATAGAAGATAAGGAACAATGTATATTATGTAAACAATTTTAAGGAAATATAAATACGAGGTGACCGAGGAGGAACCTCAGTCTTGTTTCGATATTACAATAGTCTTGTTTCTATATCACAGTACGGAAGTACTAAAAGAAACAACTGTGTAACAAATACACACAATACAAGTGTTGTTACTTAACTGAAACACCCAATCTGACGCCGGAACGCCCTTTTAAAGAGGAAGCATTGCAAAGTGTCGCGGCTGCCGGTGCGGGGACGGTAAGACCCGTATTTTGCAGTGTTCTTTTTTCGGAAAAAACAGTCAAACCCGCAATCAACCCAGCTAGAGCCAAACAAGAAAGGCTTATCAGGAAATACGCGATGGTCAGCACCGCTCCTCCAGAAGAACATCAGCGAAGGAATCATAAACTGGAGCGGGAGAAACCACTCGATCAATTTTCATTTTACAAGAATATGGACAACAACTAAAGACGGGCGAAAAACGGAACCAGCCGTACCTTTCCTGAGAACACTGTAAGCGACTTCCGACGCAGGCCCAATGTCCTGGAGGACGCCGTTTTGAACAAGGAACACAGTGTGAAAAAATCACAATCTAGCGGGATTTAATTCAAAATTACTTTCATTATAACTGGTGAGTGTTTATACCTAAGATACTACTCAACATGACAGCACATATCTTTTAGTTGTATGTAGACAAGAAAAAAATAAAAAATCTTTCAAATGGTAGCTAAACTGGGTCATTTAAATTACTGGTTGTGTAGCGTTTATTTGTTCAAACTATTAATACTAATCCAAGTGAATGTCAGCGCAATTGTGTTGTTTACTTCATTTGTTATTGTTATTGGGTCTTATACGTAAATACAAATACATTTTATTAAACGTATTATAAATAAGATATGTAAATAAACCTATTCAATGAAGATATGAAATAAACTTCACTTTGTTTTAAAGGTTCCAATTAAGTGGAGCCGGATGCTTCAAGAGATTAGAGCGCTGGGCGGTCGCAGCGGAATGGCGCTGTTCAAATCTCACTGGTGGCAGAGGGATTTGTTATCGTGACAGGATGTCGGATACCAGTCGGCTCGGCTGTGAAAGAGTACCTGAACCAAATCAGGGTAATAATCTCGGGCGAGCGCAATGCTGACCACATTGCCTCCTACAGTGTGCAAAAAATAATTAAATCTTGCTAGATTGTCATTTTCTTACAGTGTGAAGCATTGCTGACAACTACTGCGTCGAAATTTCTGACGGTGTCAAAAGTTCCGACGCAAAAGTGGACCTAGTAAAACATCGGGATTCGTCGAAACTCTTGGAACAGGTAGAGTCACTTCCAAGCCCCAGAGGGGCCCCAGCCATGACAAGCCTTCTAAGAAGAGGAGACAGAAATTGTTACTACTACAGAAGGTCATAAGAACCGCCACTCGGCATAAAGTGTGCAGGCAGGCGCCACGGACGCAGACTACAGATCCGCAAAAAAGAGACTCCGCAGAGCAATAAATAAAACAAAGCTTGCTGCTGGCAGAACCGAGTCAACGGTCAACGGTAAATAGGAAGCCGTGGGGACGAGCTAAATTCGACAGCACAGAAGGTGTCGAAGAGTGTCCCTTTTCACCATAAAAGAGCTCGAGGAGCTGTTCTCATCATGAGAAATAAGAAGGTGCCAGGTCCTATCCCGACGGAAGTTTACAAACTGGTCTGCCGCCAACGACCAGACTTGCTGCTTGGGGCCTGCAGAAAGGCATTTTCCCCTGCCGCCAGAAAATGGCGAAACTGCGGTAATCAGTAAAGGAAAAGGAGACAGCTGCCTTTGCTTGACACGGCTGGGAAAGTGCTCGAAAAGCACATCAGGGGTAGACGCCCAGCAGAGATCTATGCTGCCAGGGACTTATCCCCAAGACAGCAGAAAAATCTAAGGTGGATGCTGTTATAGAGATCGTGGATGCGGTTCATCGAGCCGAGCCACACAACGGCCGAAATCGACGGGTGGTGCTACTCATAACACTGAATGTCAGACATGGCTTCAATTCCGTAAGATGGACAGATATGCTAGGCACATTAGAAAGCTCATCCCACGTGCCGAGCTATCTTTTGTGGATATTGAACGGTTATCTGAGAGACCACTCTCTGCTTTATGAATAGCTTGAGGACCAGAGGAGTATGGAGACCACGTCGAGAGTGGCGCAAGGATCCATCCTAGGGTCGGACCTTCTGGAACGCTTCCTACTACAGTGTGCTAAGACTCCACATGCACTGTTGCACTGTCGCAAAGCAGACTTGGTATGTTGATAAGAAGGATAACCTGATGGATGCCTGCTCATGGTTTCAGCCTTGCGCTGGAAAAAACGAAGAAGTCGTTTTGACTAGAAAGAGAATCCTGATCCTGTGTCCTATATCGATCGGCGAGTTGACTGTAGAGTTAAAACCACCGGTTAAATACCTTGATTTAATGCTCGGCTCGGACAGGGCTGCAACTGAAGTCTCGGCCTTGAGTCAGCTAACGGCAAATCTTGAGGGTCCTATATCTACCAGAAGACGTCTTTTTATGGGAGCAACGTAGTCTACTCAAACGAGATAGTATGGGCTCATGCCCTTGCCAAGGAGGTGTGTCGTACGCGCCTTGCCCAAATGCACAGACGAGAAACTTTGCGCAAATCCATCTACGGCCGGAAGGGTGAAAACTTAAAAGAAGTGGTTGCCTGTGAAGTACATCAACGCATCCTCGTTGATGGTAACTCTCTTGGCAAAATGAGCCAAGTGGCAGATGGAATGCACGGCTTATCGGCAATTTACACCTTTCATTTCAGGATGTTGTAAAGCCATTGTTCATTGAATTAGGACTAGTCAAATTTTTTTACAATTGACGAAGAACTTTATCTGTGACATTCTAGAAATGCGGGTTTTCTTGATTATGGTAATTTTGAGCTATAACTATTACTATAATAAAAGAAATAATCCTATCAGGATAACCACATACCCCTTAAACCTACTCAGGGAAACAGTTTTATTACCCCACGGCCCTTCTGTCTGTTTTTTGAGATTCTCATAAAGGTATTGAAACTAATTAAAAGGACCACATATTTAAAGAGCAATTATTGGGAATTTACTGATGAATTTACTGAAGTTGTGACTTTAAAGGCAAACATTTTTAATTTGCAAAACTGATTTTTTCGAGTAAATTGATGAAATTTCAAGACGGGAAGGCGTAAAGACATTAGTCCTCAAAAAAGAAGTGTGGTACTAGCGTTATTAAGGACCAAGAGGGAATACACATTTTGGAAATGGCATTAAGAAGTAGTAGAAGTGAACGGATAGCTGAGTGGTTAGAGCACAAGGCTGTCGTACGGAAGATCGCGGTTAAAATCTCACTGGTGGCAGTGGGATTTTTATCGTGATTTGTCGTCGGATACCATTCGACTCAGCTGTGAATGGGTACCTGAGTCAAATCAAGGTAGTAATCACGGTCGAGCGCAATGCTGACCACATTGCCTCCTACAGTGTACTGCAGTGCACCGTTACGGTCTTGAATGAAGTGCTCTAACACACTTCAAGGCCCTGATCCAATATGGATTGTTGCGCCAACGAGTATTATTATTAAGAAGTAGGCGATACGAAAGAAATTTAACATCAAGAAGATCGATAAAAACCAAAGCTGAACGCGAGAATGAAGAAAGCCAGGCTGGAGTTCACAAGGCACTATCGGCATTACACCGTTGAAGAATGGAAAAAAGTAATCTTTTTCTAAAAAGAATGTTTATAAAAGAAAACGCTTTTCCTTTGGTTTCATTTTGGATAGCATTTACCTTCGAGTGTATGCTGCCAACATGTTCGAAGGAGACCATTAGAATGAAGGTTGCGTTGCGCCAAGAATAAAAAATTCCACCAGCAACGACGCTATGGATAATTATCTCCGTCGATAGACCTGGCCCCGAATATTTGCCGAAAGAAGAATGCGCCCTGCCAATACCAAACAGTCATTGCCCGCCATTTTAATTACCTGAAGCACTGCCGATTTTCTACTCCGTATATGCAGAATGGTGCACCCTGCCATTACGCCTAATCCTGCCTTAATTTGTTAAATACCTACAATATCCCGATTCTTCCTTTGTCTGGCAATTCTCCTGATCTTAAATCCGTAGAAAATGTTTGGAGCCCATTGAAATCGAAAGTTTACTCCTCTCCTAATCCCACTATAGACGTGAAAAAGAAGGAAAACTGAATTTTGGTAAAAACATTAGTGGTTTTAAGGGAGTCATCCCGTGTGTCGGATCCGCGGAATAGTTTTTTTTTTTGGCATCAATTGCAACTGGATATAATGTAGAATATATGGCAAAGTGATTTTTTGATATTCGGAGTCGTTCGGAAATTACAGTGTTAAACACGCGATAAGTCACATGCAAGATTTATGTCGATCGCCGTAATAAAGCGCGTATTTATCGGTCCGAATGACTTCACTAACAGGACAAAAATTGAAGCCAAGTTTCTTTTTCGTTGGTGTGGGTATTTATTCTTGCAAATACCGATATTTCGGGAACCACTTGTTCCCTTCATCAGTGCAAACAAGTTTGCTCATATGTAGACATTAAGGTTCTATTTATACTATTCTATATTATGATATTATAATTATGACTAAAAACTTATATCTAGGTCCTGAAATAAATATTTAATTTAACTACCTAATAGCTAATTTATCTTAAAACTTATATCTAGGTCCTGAAAAAGAAATAAATATTTAATTAACTTCCTAATAGCTAATTTATCTATCCTAAAACTAGACGAGATTATTTTACTTTAAGAGTTTTCTAAACAATGGGGAATAGCAGTTACCCAAATCTGAGTTCAACCTAGTGTCAACCGGTTGTTTGTTAATGAACCAGCTTTCGTAAGCATCCAGCTGGTTAGTCTTTCTTACCTGCTTTAGGACTTTCAAGTCCTCAGCGCTTACTTTATGGCCGCATTCGACCATATGTTTTGCCACCATAGATTTAGTGGGTTTTCGGGAGTGCTTCACAGCCAGCCTCCTTCATGTGCTCCCTAAATCTGGTGGTTGCCAATCTTTTTGTTTGCCCGATATATACCTTCGGGCAATCTGAGCAGGCGATTTTATAAATGCCGCTCATCTCTTCTACCGTTTTTCGATCTTTTTCCCCCGCCAGCTGGGTTTTTAGCTGGTAGATACGGCTTGATCCTACCAGCTGTATGTCAAACTTTTTCAATGTCCTTTGTATGTGTTTGGACAAATTTGAGAAGGTGACACTTGATCTTTTTTGAGCAGTTAAGGTTAATTGTTGTTGTTGTTATAGAGTGTAGTAAGATTACTACGTTCTAACCTTCGGGTGTGTTTCTTAATCATTGTTTCTATGGTGGCGCTGGGGTACCCGTTCTTCATAGCCGTGTCCAAAATATAGAGTTTTTCGCTCCGGTAGTCCATTTTATCCAGCATATTTTGGATATTTGTGTCCGGGATCACTGCCAAAATGTCGTCCACGTACCTGAACCATTTATTTGGCAATAATCCATCCTCCTCCATTTTTTCCTCTAGTGATGCCATGAAAATTTCACTAAGGAGTGGGGAGAGGGGATTGCCCATCGCTACACCTGAGGTCGTTTTGAAATATTTACCCCTGAATGTAAAATAGTTCTCACTCATGCAGAGGGAAGCCAACCTCGCATATTGTTTAGCCTTTTTCCTCCATTCTGGGGTCGAACCAAACCGTAGTAGCCACTCTTCAAATTTTGTTATGGCTTCTTTTACAGGCGTGCTTGGGAATAGAGCTTTGACGTCAAATGACACTAGTCGTTCATTATCCGTGAGTGCAGTGGGGGCTTTGGCTTCACAAAAAATTCTAAAAAAGCGAAAAAAACGGCCTTCACACGGAATGACCCCCTTAATTTGATGAACAGGGACTGTACTTCTCGGTAATTGCCATATACCATTACTGCCGAAACGTAAGGTAAATAGTCGGATTGTGTAAATACTAAACCCTATGCTGTGACGCAGTTAAGATACAAACTACTCGCCCGATGACATAACATGAAGTGTCAGCCAATCAACGCATTTTCTTTCCCGCCTTGTGAAAATTCAATTTTTACACCATTATAATAATTAAATTAATAGATGAAACCCATTTGGTTTTCTTCATGTATATATATATAAAAATCAATTGCTGTTCGTTAGTCTCGCTAAAACTCGAGAACGGCTGAACGGATTTATCTTATCTTGGTTTTGAAATGTCCGTGGTGGTCTAGGGAAGGTTTAAAAGGGGAGAGAAATTCGAATAATTGCCGGTAAAATCCTAAAAACAGCACTTTTCTTCTTCCCATATAAACGTTTTTTTCTAGATAAAATTTAGAGTCAATTTGAACTTTATTGATATTCAATAAAGCTCAATCACTCACTGTGTTCATCGGACCTCATATTACAACTATGAAACGGACAAATTTTTTAACGCAACTAGAAATATTTGGCAACCAAGTGACAATCTTTTATTTCTAAAAAGACAAAAGACATCAAATGTTTCACAGCTCAGAACATGTTGTATTGGAAAATAGAATTCCCGTTTTTAGTATTTTTGTTTCTCACCTTCTCTGAATTTCTATAAATATTTCAAGGCCAAACTAGACTACCTAGACCTAGACTAGATATTAAGTTTTGTTACAAATTAAATTTCTGAACGCAACGATAATATTTGAAATTAGACTTGACAACCAACTAATATGTCAATCCATCCTGTTGCACTTTAGAACACGGAAAGAAGTATTACGATATTGCGTTACGATATCTATGAGTGCGCGAGAACTTTCTTTACTTCGGGGATCCTTTGTGATAGTGACATTCCAGGTAATGTGCTCTTTTTTGATATTTTGATATTTTGTTATTGTGACACTTTACTGCTAATTGAGCGAAAAATTTTCTCACTTTGATTATTTACAATTTAATATGCCGAGGAGAAGACGACCTGACTTCGGTCGTCGCAGTCAATCAAATGTGCGAAGAGCTACCTCATGTGCTAACTGCACTGATGACCCGAGAGAGACAGACCAAGAAAATAGTCGTATTGTTATGTCAGGATTGCGTTATTTAGTGAGTGATAATGAAGTAGATAGGCTTCGAATGCAACGAGTTCGTGCACATCAAACACAACAACAGCAAGCACGACATAATGAAATTGATCGAATCCGCAGACGGAATGCTTCACAATATGCTTTTTTATTAAATACGGATTCGTTTTGTTTGTTTTAAAATTATTTTATACAAAAGTTTAGGTCTTTTATTTATCGATTGAAGCAGTACGAAGTATTATATTAATTGGGCAAGTGCAACACCGATTTCGGCATAGAAAAACATATACTTAGTTATTTTCTAACTCGAGGAGTCCATTCCTTTCAGTTGTTCCACTTAACCATATTTTGAGAAAAAATGTACAGCTCCTTCCGCATGTATGAGAAGTCAACTTAAATTTAACATTAAATCGTTGAACTCGCCACGTCAAAAGGGTTTCCTACATCAAGTAATGGACAAAATTCCATTACATTAACTTCAGCTGTTTTCGAGTAAATTGGATAGACAAACAGACAATTAGGCGACATTGGATTGTTTTACACAAACAAGCTGTACGAAGCTTTTAATTGGTTGCCCTTTAAAAACTGGAGATTCAATAACAAACCCCTCTCCTCGCATTTTTAAGAATGGTAACATACAGACAAATGTCTCCTTTACGAAGCAATCAATCTAATCAGTCCCACGGCATTTAATTTTATATATGAAAATTTCTCCAACTTATGTTCACCCATTCCACTATATTCTACCGCCTTTTGTTAGTTGCTATGAACAAATAATGAAATGATTGGTCCGACAACACGAAAACTTTTAAAGTAAAATATTGCTAGGAGGTTCTCTCCCCCTAAAACAAATAATTACTTCCACGATTATCTATTTACTACCCGGTATGTAATACATTGTTCCATTTCACTGAGTCCTTAATTTTACACCTATAAATAGGACACAATTAACTATTGATTTGATCTTTAACCTCATTAAATAATATCATCAACATTTATGGCGTTACTTTGAGAATTGACGCTACCACCTCATCCCCATTTAGATAATTGCAATGATCCCTCTCAGCAAGAATGCACAATGATATTTCATCCAACCAACCAGAAATGGTTCAGCATTTTCGATGCACCAAGTAACTTGCACCAGGAGTAACTTACCAGAACTTGTTATCCAATTAAATTGAGAATATTTTCAATCTGCTATTTACTTAGTTCACCTGACCTCAATAACGCGAGTCGAAATTACCTCCATGAACTGCCACCATATAAACTCCATTTACAACCATCTATTGAATCGGGGAAATTACGCAAATGCCCTTGGACGATTATACACACACGAGTGACCTAGAAAAACGAATGGTTGCATACCAGAGAACTGAAAAGGTTAATAATTCGGATTCATTTCCGTACGCAGCCTAGGCTAAAACCAAGAGACAAAACCATTACCAGGCTAGATACTCCCTCGAACATGAACTCCATCAGAAGTCAATCTCCCTACAGGAATCCTCCGATTTCTTCGGCATGGAACATACTATATATGTATATGTAGTATGTGACCTACGCAGCATTCGACAACAACAAAGCGACTTAGCAGAAGTTTTATCCGATAACAAATTAGAGGACTAAAAGCCGAAGTTGGCGAGCGGACAACCCTAATATCCCGGACAAGTTAAAAATCT
Organism: Hermetia illucens; assembly: GCF_905115235.1. Taxonomy (NCBI): domain Eukaryota; kingdom Metazoa; phylum Arthropoda; class Insecta; order Diptera; family Stratiomyidae; genus Hermetia; species Hermetia illucens. The sequence goes on along the minus strand of NC_051849.1, from coordinate 87,624,061 downwards.
GAGGCTTTCCAAAGTTCAAAAGTCCCCTGTATCCTTGTCACGTATGTAAACTACTTGGAGTAAACTAAATCCAATAAATAATTACCGGCCGCATGTTCGTACGTACATACGAGTACATATCTCCATCTGATACAGACAAACAGGCTCTTCAGCACTCGTGCTCTGAGTATAAAGAAAAGCCGGAATCTATGCCTACTACGGAGGATCGGGTCCTGCGCACTAAATGCCCCACTGATGCGGAGCAAGGCTTTGAAAGCGCTGAAAATTTGGGGCATGGTAAACTCAATTGCGATGGAAGTTTCGGAATTCGGGACACGAATCCTCTATGCACTCGACACATCCGGCAACCTAAATTACATGAGGCCATACATTACTCGTCCGCCGTCCAACTCTACCCTTGCACATGTGGCCAGACGCAGTTCCAGCGAAAGAATTATGAAATTTCTGGTTTTTGATGTTAGAAGTTTAATAGGGGAGACTTGCGGTGTTTGTTTGTTATTAACTACTATTTTACTTACTTTTGAATGCGGCAGTCATTTTCCTAACAATGTAGGCTGGAAAACAGTTTCAATGGTATGCGGAAAACATGCCCAATTACAGCTCAAACAGCCGCAATTTAGAAGTATAAATGTCAGAAGCACATTGTCAAGGATACTTTACCAAACAAAAGCAAATTTCATTTAAAACGAATCAACCGCGGATCGGCAACTGGGCTTTTCAGCTTTAGAAAAAACATCTGGTTTCTCCCCGTATGTAAGTGTACATAAACTTTCGCATAATTCATACTCGCCTACTATTAAAAAATGCTCCGGATCTAGACTTAGGACTTGAAGAGTACCTCCCTCATTCCAGGGTGTAATGCAAACCATGCTCGTCGAATATTTTGTAGTCAGGGTCGGAGACATCAGATTACTTCAGTAAGTAAGCGGGAAGCTATGACAGTGTGGACCTCCTAACCTCCATACTCCTCGAGATCAAATGAGTACATAAACAAAAAAAACAAACCACAAACAAATAGCAATAGTGAGAGAAAATCAAGTAGAGGAGCCAAGCTCAATATTGGCCTACTGCGAAGATTGTAGAAAATTAAGGTCCTTGATGAGAGGGCAAAACCAGCGAAAGTACGTCCGCGCTCGGTATGTCGCATCAGTAGTGCAGATGCTGCTTCTTGAAGGAAGGGCTCAAACTGAAAGATGCCCCAAAAAAAGGCTCAGGATAGACCTGATCCTCGACAGCGGAACCAAAGAAGAGGGCGGCAGCAGAGATCGGCCCACAGAAGGGGAATGCCCCCAAGAAAGAGGGAAAGAATCCCGGGTAGATCAAAAGTGAAGGTGGGAGCCAGAAGACCCACCGTTAGCTATGCTAGTCCGGCGAAGGGCATTCAACTGACTATACTGCTGAAATTATTTCTGGAGTAAATACTCTTTCGTGAGGAGAGAGAAATCATCGAAGACCTTGTCGTCATGCGGACATGCGAGGGATGGAGCTCGTATTCATCAGCATTTGCTTTCAACCAGCTTTTATACTGGCAGACTACGCAGCGGCGGACACAGCGAAATGGCCTAGGTGCATCCTTAGGTAGTCAAACTGGAAGTGGACTGAACACAATGATGACCTTCCCAAAGCAGCAATGCAAACTGAATTTCTTCTGGTCCTCTTAATCGCTCAGAGCACGCGGTGATGAAGAGTCTTGAGAAGCAAGATGGATAGGAAGCCACTATCCAACCGATCCCTAGAGGCAACTAAATGCCATAACTGCCTCATCAACTACACATTTGGCAACATAATTGTATATGTGCACATGGAGAAACTAAGGAAAGATACTTCGGAGGACACATTACGCGGAAAGATGACCGGATCCCTGAAGAAACCATGGAGGACGAGAGACAGGACGATTTAGACCAGGATCTTCTAGGGCTGAAGACAGACAGCAATATAAAATTTAGCGCCACGGCAAAGGGAAAGGAAGATACCCCAACATTGAAGAAAAGCTGGAAGCATTAACGAAACTCAAGGGCAATACTAAGGCAGTCTTGGTCAAACTCTACCATACAAAACCTGCATCTGCAGTAATTATATACCGCCATTTACTCCTTGATCGGGCATAGCACGTCAACCTCACCTATGCACCATTGTTCACGGTTACCTGAAATGTCCTTCAATTCCCACCACGGCTTCCTGAAACGCCCGCTTTCCTTCTCTAGTGCTCGTACACCGATGAGACGACGATGAGTGAAAGTGGGGTCATTTCCCATTTTCCACTCCCATATAGCAGTACAGCAAGAAAACCAGCACGGAACGGTCTCCACTTGATCTTGGTGTTGAGATTTTAGACAAGGAAGTGAAAGTGGATATAGCGCTCTAAATGCATGGCGTAACATCCCATCCGTTGCTCCCTTAGGCCGAAACCAAGCTTCCTATATATATAATAGGAACTATGCATTCAACGCTCTGCCTGTTAATGCAGATAGGGAGAATACGATAACAACCTGGCTAGACGATGCCATATTATACTCCGAGCTCCCCGAAGGGTACTCCACTTTCCGTTGTGACAGGGACCGGGATGCTTCTCGTAAGTTCACTGGCGGTGGAGTCCTAATTGCTATAAAAGATTCATTCCCCGCTGAACTCGTCTTCTCCTCCTCTGGCTTTCCTTTTGATTGTGTTGCTCTTCGTGTCTCCCCGCCCAACTTCCTTCCGTTCATTGTTTCTTGTGTATATGTCCCCTGCGCTAGCCCTTCTCACCTGTATGAAGAATTGTTTGACAGTTTGTCTGAACTCCTTACCGTCAGATTCCCTTCCCTCCCTTTCTTCCTTTATGGAGATTTCAACCTCCCCATGCACAACTGGCCTAATCATCCTAGTCTTCCAATTCCTTCCAACAACCTCTCCCATTCTTCTCTCCCACTTTCTTCCTTTATGTATACTTGCTGTGCCCTGAATTTCAATACCACCAAAAACTCCTTGGGCCGCACTCTCGATCTCTTCCTTTCCAACCTCCCCGAGCGCCACCTCTCTTTATTTCCTGGCACATCCCCGTATGTAAAAACCGACGCTCACCATCCCGCGGTTGAATTTGAAGCGGAGCTCCCTCGTTCAAAACCCAAAACCAAACGTAAACCCACTAAGTTCAACTTCCGCAAAGCCAATTTTGACGGTCTGAGCTCAGCTTTAGCGTCTTTCAACTGGGTACATATATTAAGTAATTCATCGTGTGATCAAGCTCTTAACACCTTCTACAATATCCTCTCTGATCTCCTCTCCTGTTATGTCCCTTCTTCCCCTCCCTGCCTACTTGGTTCACAACGGAACTTCATATTAACATTCGCTTGAAACATACACTGCGGAAGAAGTTTCGAGCTTCTAAAAATGACGCCGACCTTGCTCACTTTAAAGCTATACGATCTACTGTGAAGTCAATGATCAATGGCTGCCCTTGCCCGCGGTAACTTAAAACCCTTTTGGTCTCACGTTCGCAACTTTCGTAATCCAACTCAATCTGTCCCTTCTTCTATCAGCTTCGCTGACTCCACTGCCAACTCCCCACAACAATCGTGCGACCTTCTCTGCACCTACTTTTCATCAGTGTTTTCTCCCTCGAGCCCTTCATCCTCTACACCTTTCATAACCACAGACTCCTCCGAATCACTAGCCATTCCTCTCCTTACGTCTTCCTTGGTTGAGTTCCTCATTGGTAACCTTGACCCCAATGTCGGACCTGGCCCCGATGGGCTTCCTAATCTCTTCGTCCTTAACTGTAGAAAACACATTTCCCTCCCCCTGTGTATAATCTACAACAAAAGTCTAGACGAATGCTACTTTCCCCGTCTCAGGAAAGAGGCCATTATCATTCCTATCCTCAAGAGCGGAGACCCTTCCCTTGCTGTGAACTACCGCCCTATTTCCCTTCTCTCCTCTTGCTCCAAAATCCTAGAAAGATACGTCAACGACTGGTTGACCGCGCACTTCGGTCACCTCATTGTCAAAGAGCAGCATGGTTTCGTGAAACATAGATCAACGGCTTCAAATCTTCTGGTCTTTACCAACTTTGTTGCTAAACGCTTGAATTCACGACAGGAGGTACATGCTGTTTATACTGATTTCTCCAAAGCCTTTGACTCCGTTGACCATAACATTCTCCTCTCTAAACTTTCTTCGCTAGACTTCCCTCCCTCAGTCATCTCCTGGTTTTCCTCCTCCTCCTATCTCTCATACCGTTCCTGCAAAGTTTCTTTTCATGGTCACTCATCTGGTTCCTTCTCTCCTTCCTCTGGTGTTCCCCAAGGCTCTACACTTGGTCCCCTACTCTTCCTGTTTTTATCAATGACCTCGCCTCCATCCTCACCTGTCCGTATTGGCTTTACACAGACGACCTTAAATTGTTTGCCTCTGTTTCGTCTCCATTGGACTGTGCTCTCTTACAATCCAACCTTGATAATTTAGCCCGTTGGTGTTCGGTCAACAAGCTAACACTGAATGTCAACAAATGCCACTGGATGCGCTATTCCCTTAAACCCTCCCCATCATCCTTTTCCTATTCTCTCAGTGGTCAACCCCTTTCACTACTGACCTCCTTCAAAGACCTGGGTGTAATATTCGACGATAAACTTCGTTTCAATTCCCACTTCGTTGACATCATCAATAGAGCTTTCAAAATGTCTGGTTTTATCCTACGTTCCTCGTCCGACTTTACCTCAATCCAGCCCTCCTTAACACTCTTCAATTCCCTTGTCAAAAACATCCTTGAATATTGCTGTGTAGTCTGGTCCGCCTACCGCATTCGTGACGGCTGCGCTCTTGAAGCTGTACAACGCAGATTCACCCGGACCCTCTTTTACAAAAAGAACCTTCCACGGGTTGATTATCCGTCACGACTCCGCACCGTCAATCTCCCCTCCCTACAGCAACGCCGTATCTTCCTTGATATGTGTACTCTTTTCAAACTCTGCAATGGTCTGATGGACTGCTCCGCCAACTCGGATATTACTTTCCGTATCGCCTCGTCTCATTACACACGTAATGCGGACATTTTTGATGTGCCCTTCGCCGAGCTAGAGATTTACTTTCACTCTCCGATCCCGAGGTTTTGCCGGTCCTACAATGCCCTACAGCTTGGTTCCTTTGACTCTATGTCCCTCTCTAGCTTTAAGCGCAAAATATGCCATTTACTTGCTCCTCCCTCTGAGGACAATATGTAATAAGAAATTTGCTTTCTGTGTATTGTCCTCATTAAATAAATAAATAAGTAAGACTGAAAATCTTGATTTTGTTGGTCTTTATCTTCAGTCCGATGCTACTTGTCCCTCTTTCCAAAACCACAACCATTTGGCCAAGGTCCATGACCTGGTAGGAGAGCAAACAAATGTCATCAACGTTATCGAAGGAGTTGAGGAAAAATGTCAGGGTCTACTAAACTCTCCGTCATCCAGACAGGGCAGCATTTTAACTTGATGCTGCAAGTAACATTTCCCGTCAGCATTTGTCGCTCCAGCTATTAGTTTCTCCGGAATAATCCTCACGCATAGAGCGCGCCAGATATACTCCCTGCTTACGCTGCCAAAAGCTTTCTAGAAATCGAAGAAAAGCGGGTAAAGCGAAGATCTAAATTTTGCATTTTGTTGATGTGGTCAACATTCGGAACGGAAACCAGTCTGCTTTCTGTCGATCAAACTTTCGATATGGTGAACCGTTCCAAAATTATTTTAACCATTAGCTTTGCGACGGCATCCCTCTAATTACCACACTCAAAACGGGTGTCCTTTTTTGGAATCTTAACGATCAGCCCCTTCTACCATGCTTTGGGAAAGCTATTGTTTTTTTTAGCATTTCCGCACGAATTTCTTTTCAATTCTTTTCAATGCCGATGTTAGCCCTTCTCCTGTTACGCATAACCAGGAGACAACTCTTAAATCTACTGCTGATTGCGAAATCGTTAATCTCATTGCCCATATGGTGTCGCCCGCTTGAAGCCCAACTGACCTTATGGCAAGCTCAGTGCTCGAGCAGTGTGCCACCAAGGACGAGGCGGTGGAAGCTGTGGAAATCCAGAAACCTCCGCCATTATCGTTACGGTCGCCAAAACCGTGTTTCACCATCACATGTCCGAGCAAGGTGTTGTCTGAGCCAATCTTGGCATTCAGATTACCCATCACGATCACAATATCACCTTTAAAAAGCCTCTCTTGAATTAAATGTAATTTCTCGTAGAAAGCATCCTTCTACATTTTATCAGAAGTCTTCGTTGGTGCATAGCACCGTACAATTGTGGATCAGAATCTTGCAGTTAGAATCTTGTCAGAAATCGGTTCCGAGATAAAGGGAGCGCGCTTCAGGGTAGCCGTCAGAAATAACCCGACACCGAATTTGCGTTTACTACCACTTATATTTCCAGAATACAAAAGCAAAGTGCCGCAAATGAGAGGGGAGTTCTCTCCAGCGTTCCACCGTCTTAATTCGTCAGAATGACCAGCTTATATCATTGGAATCCTCAATCGAGTTGGAAAAATCGACCATTCTGAGAACCCTCACTACCGTTTTCCAGGAGCGTGCGCACATTCCAGAAATCAATCATAATCCGTTTCTGGTAGCCAAAGATCGTACCCATGTTGTCAGTCCCTATCCAAGGCATTGTTAACGTTTGGACCACATACGCCTACACAAAAGCGTACACCATTCGAGACGAAAATTGGACTGGAGAATTCGGCGCTGCCCAAGTTCCATTAGACCTCGGGAGGCAGTCGTTGTCTCAGGGTACTTCTCAAGAGACGATACCCCGATCCCACCGGAATTAGTCGTTAAACTGGCGAAGTTTTGCTTTAAACTGGGAATTCATCGGCAGCCATGTCAACGCCTATCCTCAGATTTGAGAAAACAGCAAAATCAATTGGAGAGATAAGTACCTTCTTGAATTTATCAATAGACTAGAAATATATAATGTAGGAAACACTTCAGCACCAGGCAAGAGGTACTAGATTATCTCTATCTCTAGAGAATACCCTGATAAATGGGCTGACCAAGAAATAGGAGCCACGGATACACCCTCTATGTTGGCGCATAGACTAATCAGACTCGCATTAAGGACAAAACTCTGAAAGAGAGGAGTGAAAGGAATAGTGAGGAAAACCGGGAGAACAGATTGAAAGTTCTATCTGAGGGACCTGAGCAAACGGGAACTATAACAATGTTCGGTTAAGGCGGGGGCTTCATCAAGGAATGTACCCTGAAGGAACAGGAACTTAGCTAGAATAAGAACTGAGGACCATTAATTTTTCAACTTTCAACTGGGAAAGCAAACGAGGCAAGTTGCGGGAATTCTGTGGAGGAATCGAACAAATCACAGAAGCGTCAAGGCAATACCTTCTGTTTTTCTGTAAAAATAAAATGGGCCATTTGCCGAGAATGTGGGCAAGTGGGGAAGTGTAACTGCTTTTCAGAACTCATTTCTTGGAGTCCTACCCCAGCGAAAAACAACAACATTCTGCCTGACACCAGAATGACAGACGTTGTCAACGTGTTTACCGGGCAGAACGGTCAACCCAGACTTCGCTGCATTGACTAGCTTCATCACCCTAGACTACATGACATGAAGGATAAATGAGAAACAGAAGACAAATATTTGAAAATACACTAGCCCAGAACGTACTCGTATGTGCGCTGAAAAACATTTGTACGAAAGCTACAAGGGCGTTGATGATCCCAATCTACAAAAGGAAAAACTGAAATACTATGTGGGATATACACTACAATAGTAAGGCGAATGATTACCTATGGGGTAGTAACCTAGGCAGATAGAGACAAACTTAGCATAACAGCCAGGAATTTACCTAAACTTCAAATACAGGCTTGTGTATGTATCAGTGGCTCTGGACACTCTGCGTCCAAAGCCATATTCGATTAGGAAACAATGGGGCACAGAATAAGGACTAAGGGCGCCCCTATACAGGCCGGATTCCTTCTGTGAAATCGGACGGCGTTGCTCGGGTTTCAAATTCCAGCTGCCATGAATGTCAGCGTTTGTATTGTGTTTATCTCGCTACTGTGATCTTGTCACTTGCACAGCATTAAGTGTAATGATAATGAAACTGAAAAACAGCCTCATCTGTGGGGATGCCCTATACCCACCTAAAGAGTAAACAGGAGATACTTAAAGAAGGGCCTCATGTTCAAAGTACGAATACACATTGGTCATTGCAGCCTAAATTAACATTTGGGAATATCTACGGATTTCTGCGAATACTGTCTACAGGCGAGAGGAAAGTGAAAGAACATCGATACGTGTTCTGAAACAGTCTCCGGCACTTGCGCGAAGTAAGTCAAACCACCAGGGAGAATACTTATCATAGTACCAGATACCAGGTACACTTGAAAGTAGAGAACACACAATAACGTTCCTGTCAGTTATAGGTTTAGTCGACATACTATAGTAAATGGGTATACTGTAACCATTCAAGGGGCACAGTTATTCTAGGACGCAATGCAGCTTCCCTTAACAGTATTATTATTATTATTCAGCCGAACTGTGAGTCGGTTCCCATCGACTTCGATGTGCAGGCATATCTCAGCTAATGGGTTCTTATCAGCATTCCATTGAAGACGACTCTATTGGACTAAACATTTTACGACGCTGATCCAACGTAACATAATCTTCGGTAATGGATATCGACACCGATACCGACATCACTCGGATCCATAGAGGGCAGCAGGGTGGGAAACATAATTACGACATCATATTTCACACGACAGTATCCACTTATATGTATGCAGAACCAAAAAATTAACATATCGATAACCACTTTTAAATTCCCAATACAACGAAAGTCAGGACATTGTCTTTATTTTCATACGATAAAATCCAGTTTAATTACCCCAACAGTAAAATCAATAAAGATCAGTGGTCGCTCATAGAATCAATAAATTAAGATATTGATGGCCACTTGCAGTTCAATTTTAAACTCCCACAATATATTCGCCTTGCTGGAATATAAAAATTGTTTACAATCCAACTAAAGAGCCCATCATTTGTAGACACGTTCTTCAAGTAAGACATAATAAAAGAACTCTTAAGATTTAAAAGAAAAATTAGATTTGAGAGGAGAAACCACATTAGAAGACCTTTCTTCACGTACTTTTTTGAAATTTTTTTAGTCACGAAAAGCATTTGAATCTTCTGGAAAAGATCGTAACTAGAGTTCTCCAACTCTAGCAATATGAGCCCCAATGTAGGTGAAAATAGTCAAAATCAAAAATTTTGCAGATGTTAACAAAAAATATTTCAATTTTCAACACTTCACTAATTATGTAAAAAAGTACGCCGTTTTGTGCCCGGGGACTAGTATGTTTCTGGACGTATCAATAACATTCTTGCTACTTCTCCAGAACCTCTGTTGATTGCGGTTATTGCGACATCCACTTCCCTTTATAGTTGTTACGGAGAGCTGTGTTGTGGATGGTTTCAGTGTTGTTATTCGAGCCCGAAGCACCAAGCCAATGAGATAGTGATCCGAGTCTATATTGGCCCCCTATATGTTCTGAGATTCATCAAGGCTGAGAGTTGGCGGCGTTCGATCAAAACGGGGTCAATTTGGTTAAAAGTCGTCCCATCTATAGAGGCTCACATTTATTTGTGGACCGCTATCCGCGCAAACCAGGTACTTCCAATAACCATTTCGTGTGACACTGCTATCATAATTGAATAATCCAACGTATCACCTAAATACGGACTTCGTCCCTACTTGGCTGTTAAAATCTCCAAGTATGATTTTGATATCATACCTGTGACAGGCTTCGAGGCTTCATAGCCTTTCGCTTATGTTTTGAAAGCCGATAACAGCAAGTTTCCTTTTCTGACTGACTAAGAAGCCTAGTCCAACCACATGGTTTACTGAATAGTCAATATAATATATGGTGTAGTGGCTCTTTTCCAGGAAACCGGTCCGGCGCATCTCTTGTAACGCAGTCACATCAGCCTTATATTCGGACAGCGTATCAGCTACCTCCTGGGGAGCATTCGGTCTGTACAGGGAACGCACGTTCCATGAGAAAGGGCAAATCATTAGTCTATTTTCGTTGCCGGGTTCGTCGTTGTAAAATCCATCCTGTCCGAGAATGTGAGTTCGTAACAAGTTGTTCTCCGTATAGGGTAGTCAGCCCTACCCAACCACCAACCTGCAGGACCAGTAGGTACAATTTATCCCGTTTCTAGGCGCGGGAGACTCTTCTTCATCGTTCTCCTTCTCGTTAAGAGAAAACTCCCAACAACCACCGTGTGAAAGTAGAAATAGGATTTGGTAGTAGAGCTGTTGGTATTGGTTCAGTAAGCGTTTTGCAGGTTTTATGCTCCATCGTGTGTACCAATCCATGTTTCGCCCTGAGGCCGATACTACCCTTTGACAAGGACAAGCAACTGTCACAACAAAGATTTAAAGCTGCTGCCCGGCCAGGCACCAAGCAGCAGCCCTCGCCCAAGCATCACTCAGCAACTCTGGAGAGAAAACTAACCTCACGTCTACCATCGATTTTCTAGCGTACGTTTCCTGGATAACAGCGGTTAAATCGTATCCATCCTACCAAATAATGTGCATGGCAACCAAAAACTCCATTCGGGTCAAAACTTGCGCCCGCAAACAGATCACTCATCCAGACATTCGGGTGCAAACTAGCGCATGGACGTAGGCCTTCGCCGCTCATTCCGATGGTCGTTTGACCCAACAAATGTGATAGTCCAGGTTTTACGCACGACGACGGCTTATCAATAAGACTACTTTCTCCTCCATTGCTGGAGAGCAAGCAAGCTCACGTCCATCCAATTTAATCACTGTCACAGGCCCAAACAGTTGCAGATGACAAGTAGAAGGAAATTAAAGCCATTGTCGCGATTGAAGGTCGCATTATCGAACCAACCGCTACAGTCAAGCACCACATGGTGATAACCGGCCTGCTTGGCGCTAAACTTAAGGCCGCTAAAGCGAAACAGTTCAATATTTTACAAAAGTTAGGCATCGTCAGACCGCCAAGCAACGCGTATTCAAGTCCTCTGCACATGGCTATGTCGATTATTCGAATCTCAATGCGCAGACCGTTTCGGATAAATATTCGATTCCAAGAATATATAACCAAAGCTTTCAACTGTATGGGAAAACAGTGTTCTCTACGATAAATTTTAAAAGACCATACTTTCAAATCCCGGGGCAAAAGAAGATATCCCAAAGGCGGCAGTGACCATGCCGTTTGGGCTCTTTTTGTTCGTTGGGATGCCCTTTGGTCTTAAAAATGCAACTGAAACATTCCAGAGATAGCATTCTTGAGCCCTTAGATCCAATTAGATAATAATCGCTGGCGCAACAACCCATATTGGATCAGGGCCTTGAAGTGTGTTAGAGCACTTCATTCAAGACCATAATGGTACACTACAGGATTACAGTAGCCTGTAGTAGGCAATGTGGTCAACATTGAGCTCGCCCGAGATTATTACCTTGATTTGACTCAGGTACTCATTCACAGCTGAGTCGGCTGGTATCCGACATCAAATCACGATACAAATTCCACTGCCACCAGTGAGATTTGAACCGATACTTTCCGTACGACAGACTAGTGCTCTAACCGTTAAGCTATCCGGACATACATCTACTTGGATGGTCTTTTCAGCTCGTCCTCCGGCATACAGGAGCATCTAGAGCACCTACGCATCGTCTTCAACGTCCTCTGGGAGAGCAACCTCCGCATCGATTGGGGCAAATCTGTATTTGATAAGGATGAGATCGATTCCTTGAATTTTCTCGACGGTCAAGAACTTTGCCCACATCGTTGAAAGTAGGCACTTCATGATACGTACTAACCACAAACCCCTGGTCAACGCATTCCAACCGCATCCCGAAAAAACCTCTCCGCGTCAGATACACCAGCTTGATTATATAGGTCAGTGCAGCACTAATATTGTTCACATTCCAGGTGAAGAGACCCGCCACCGGCCAGACACGATGCAAAGACTATCAGCGAAGCGCAAGTTGAGCTCGATGCGGACTTGCCGATCGAAGACGCCACGTCGCTCAAGATTGAAGGAGTTAAGCCCTCTTCGACGCCTCTTTAGATTTAAAACGCCTTAACCTGCCACCATCACTGCCTTCGAAGTCGTCTATGGGGCTTCACACGCAAGCGACCGGGAAACATGCAAGAAAATTAATTTGGCCTGGTATTAGAAAAGATGCACCAGGTTGAGCCCCGAATGCATTCCGTGTCAAAGAGCCACAGTCCCTAGGCACACGCATAATCAGCCTAACAACATTGAAGATCGGCCGCCACGTCCCCTAAGATCTTATTACGATCCACTCGTAAATGAATGTAGGTACTGTCTAGCTATAATTAACAGATTCACCAAATAGCCACAGGCAATACCTCTAAAGCATTAGAATTTTACTCCGGATGAATTGCACTTCTCGGGTCACCACTTACCCCATTACAACCGACCGAGGACGGCAGTTCGAAGTAGCACTTTTTACATCTATGGCAGAGCTGATGGACGCTGATCGAAGTCGCACAATGCCTTATCATCCTCAGAGCAATGGCATGGTTGAGCTCTGAAAGCAGCACTTATGTGTCACTATTGCACGCCCTGCACCGAGATTTTGCCAGCCGTCCTTTCGGGACTCAGGACTGTATACAAAGAATCCATCAAAACTTCTCCGTAGAAAATTTTTCTGGGCATATCCAAAAGAGTACCAGGAGGATTTTTCGGAGGAATTATCAACTTCACCAAAGTCTCTCCTATTCCATCTGGGCAGCCACTTTATAGCACTACAGCCAAGGCCGACAGTGCACCACATAAAATCGAAGATCCTCCTGCATCAAAATCTGCATACCTGCTCGCATGTCTTTAAGCTCGTCGCATCAGTGAAATCGCCAATCACTCCTCCATACATAGGGCCACATAAAGTAATTTGGAGGCTAGATGATAGTCGCTATGTTATCGATGTCAACACACGTAGGATGCCAAGTGCTTAAGTTTCAACACTATAGTCACCGAAATAATTCCAAAGGCGTCAAATTTTTGCGTGGTATTTTAAGTTTTTACCTTTATTATGAAAACGAATAATTTAATTAAATTTTTTCCTTGAAATTCCAAAGGAACAAAACAATGAAATAATGACAAATGTGTACTGAATAATTGTAAGGGCACTGTTATTTTATTAATTTTTAAACAATTTTAATAAGAAGTATAACTTCAATTGGTGGATATCGCTTCTTTCAAATTATTGATAATAATTCTTGAATTGTCTGCCTGAGTTTGTTCACACCCTAAAAGCTAACAACCACGACTGAAAACTTCGTATGATAACAGAAACTAGACGTTCTAGCCAAATTCTGGAGTAGTTATTTGCCCTCAAAAGCAATCAAAACTGCGCCCAACAGTTGAACATAATAGAATAAATTCAATTCATTCATTTCATTCATTTTTTCAATAACCTCCTTTACAGAAAACTTTTTTATTCCCATTTTGACTCTGTCGTTTTCCTTTCCAATCACTTCATAGAATCATACTAGTTACCTTTATCCATGAGATCATCAATGACACAATTTTGCACTTGAACAACCCTTCATCATGATAAACCTTATCCATTAATTCCTTTTTCCTTATAGATTTTGTTTTTAAGGTTTTGTGTGAAACAAAACCTTATTAGAATCGATTCGATGTCTGTCTGTCCGTCTGTCTGTCTGTCTGTCTGTCTGTCTGTCTGTCCGTCTGTCTGTCTGTCTGTCTGTCTGTCTGTCTGTCACAGCCGATTTATTCGGAAACGGCTGGACCGATTGTCACGAAAATTGGTAGGAGTATTGCCGTTCCCTTTACATGCAGCGACTGACGCTATTTTGTGTTAAGTTTAAGGGGGGGCTCCCCATACATGTGAAAGGAGGCTGCAAAATTTTTTTTCACAGTATGTAGCCATATGGGGTATCAAATGAAAGGTCTCAATTAGTACTTTTCGAAACTGGTTCAATATTTGATATTGGGTGAAATATAGGGGAGTGAGGGCTCCAAATATGATCATTAAAAAGTGTAACAGGTCTCGTTCTCAGAACCTATCCAACCGAAACATCTGAAAAAAATCACAGTGGTGCAACTCTACGAAATCTAGGCCTCAAAATATATCCGGTTCCGATATCTGCGCAAATAAAGTTAATAATAGTATATTTCCACATTTTAGAAATTTACCCGGCACCCCCCTTATGTTCATCGCAGAAGTACAAAATTTGACATACGCATAATGAACAACATAGTGCACAATTTAGTCAAGTTTGAAGAAAGTCAAGCTATTATTAACAAAGTTATAGGGGGTGAAACTTTACAATTTTTTGTGAATTTCGTACACTCTACAACCTGCATGACGTCATCATCACATATCAATTCATCAATACCACAACGAAGTAAGTTCGTATGAATTGGGTGGAAAAGAATTATTTTGTTTTAGTTTTTTAATCATTTGTATATGAATATCAATTATTCCATCGAGACACGTGTTTATGTAGATACAGTATGTGCGTGCTAATGGACTTTGCGGGTAGTGCCTAATTCAGATAGATATAAGAAGTAAATCGGAAATATGGGTACGATCAATTGATATACGTGCATATATGTGTACAGTATTCGGAAATAGGCAGTTTGTTTATTTAGGATGAGCGCAATATCTATGGCTGTAATATGTACGTATGTCTCGTAGTTTGGAAAAATATAAAGGATTATGTTGGATTTGTAGCTATATACGGATAGAGAAATGTGAGTTGAAATTTCTTACATAAGATGAACACAAAACCTTTATACCCGAAGCGCGAGCTTCCGGTATTCCGACTTGTTTTTTTTCAGCTGGCAACCATTACGGAAGCCGAAGAAGCGTAGAATGAATCTAAATATACGATCCGCCAAGCAGCATACACAACACTCTGGGTAAAAAGCCTAGCAAGCGATTCATTGACCGAAATACTTGGTTTTGAATGACGATGGTGAAATGAAGGTCCGTGAGATGAAACCTCTCTAGCCTAAGTTACTCGCCCATAAAACGCGAATTAATTTGCAAATTAATTAATAAATGACAATGGTAAGTTTCATCAAAGGAACGGCTTCTCTCCACTCCTCTTTGATCTTATTTTGAATAGTATCCCACAGGACATCCAAAGTCCAGTGCCCTACACATTGCTCTATGTAGATAATGTTTTCTCAGTGTCTCATAACCAAGCTGATACAGGGTGCGGCAGCATAACTTCCTTTTTTCAAAACTCAATAAAAACTATTGTATGCATCTGAAAATATTTATTTATTTTTTATAATGTAGGTACATGTCTAAAGTTTTTATTTACATTGTTTTGAAGATCAAATCTGCTAGGTGACGTCCCCCATTCTCCATACATTGCGTAAACCGATTTCTGGCGTTTGCCATGACTCTTGTTAGCATAGCAGGTGTTATGTTGGCAATTTCTTTTTGGATGTTGGTCTTCAAATCTTGTAGGGTTCTTGGACAGTTCACATAAACACGGGATTTCAAAAAACCCCATAGAAAAAAATCACAAGGGGACAGATCGAGAGAGCGTGCTGGCCATTCCAAATCGCCTCTAATTGAGATAAGGCGCTCTGGAAAGTGTTCCCTCAAAACAGCCATCGATGCTCTTGAAGTGTGTGCTGTTGCACCGTCT
The DNA here is from genome assembly GCF_905115235.1 of Hermetia illucens. NCBI lineage: Eukaryota > Metazoa > Arthropoda > Insecta > Diptera > Stratiomyidae > Hermetia > Hermetia illucens. Next base: position 87,608,386 of record NC_051849.1, on the reverse strand, counting down.
TGTTGGAACCAAGTGTCCCCCAAATCTAAATTTTGTAGTCGTGGGAAAAAAAAATTCTGTAGCATGTTTACATACCGGTCCGAATTCATTGTCACTGTAACCTCATTTTCCTCAAAAAACCAGGCACCAATAATTTCAGCTGAGGAAATTGCACACCACACTTTGGATGACTTTGGGTGAATGCAAAGGCTTTTGATGCAATTCTCGAGGGTTGGTGTCAGCCCAGTAGCGTATGCTTTGTTTGTTAATCGACCCACACAAATGAAAATGGGCTTCATCGCTAAAAAAAACAATAGCACCCTCGGGAACGACATCAAGAAGAAGCTCACACGCGTTCATCCGAGAATTGAAGTCACGTTCTGAAAGTTCCTGCACTATCGCCATCTTATAGGGATGAAAATGAAGATCATCACGAAGAATTCTTCTCACAGAACGATCGGATAGTCCAAGGGCAGATGCGTGTTTGCGCGCAGAACGCCGTGGCGATCGCAACATTCACGCTCTCACTGCTTCAATGTTCTCAGATGATCTAACGGGCCGAGGGACTCCAGTTCTTCCTTTTGTCGCACTTGCAGTTTGTCTGAATGTAGTGACCCATGTAACAATTGATTTGCGGTCTGGGACGGGAGCCAACGGGGATAAATTAAAGCGATTCCGAAATGCACGCTGAGTTGCAATAACCGAACATCCGCTTGAAAAGTAAACCTCAACGGCAAAGGCACGCTCCTCACTATTCCAACGCATGATGGCGATTGAACCGTGTCGGGACAAAACTTTACAGTATCCCCTCTTGAACGAGACCACTAGCGCTCCGCTATAACATCAACTAACGGAGTGGCGCGCATTTTAAAGAAGGAAGTTATGCTGCCGCACCCTGTATTACGCAACTTGTCCAAAAGTGGAATGATCGCCTCATACATCACCGTCTGAAACTGAATAAAACAGAATTTTCGACAAGGGGGTAAAATAAAGTAATATACTACAGTATCCGCTCGAAAATTAGAACTCACCGGAATGAGAAAAACTTTCGAAATTAGAACAAACAATTTAATTACATGCGCTGGAAGGAATCCCAGGGGAAGTAGGGAATTGTTAGTTCAAAGAACCACCGGTCATTCGATGCCTCACTGCTTGAACTCTATCTTTTTCACAACAAGAACCTGAACATAATGTGTAAAATGGATCCATATATCAGTGTTTTTCTGACAACTGTTATCCGTATATGCGTACCCCAACTTACACAAGAAAAAAATGTGATTGGCTCTGTCTACCATTCCTGAACACAGGGAATCGTACCTTCCCAATCTTGTGCAGGTAACACTGACAAAATTGATGCCTACTTAGAGGCTAAGCGCCTCTGTTGTCTGCGATGCAAGGAGGTGCCATCATCTAAACCTAAGGCGAAAACTCCAATGAGACTTTGTCCGATATTAGTTTAACTTATTTTTAACTCTTCTCTTAACTGTTGGTTTTTGACTATTTAATAATCTGGCCAGTCGATACAGGACGCAGAGTGGAAATTTTCTTTTTAATGAAAATAATGACTTCGGAATCTTCCAGCGCAAGACAGAAACCATGAGTAGTCATCCATCCGCTTACCCATCGCTTCAATATGCCAACTGTCCTTTGCGCCTTTTCGAAAATAGTTCGGCTTTTCTGGCCTGTCGAGTCTTAGAAGACTCGTTAGATGTGTTTGAGAAATACAGCCTATGATGGGTGCCTGTGCCTGCAACCTGATTTTGACCCTCCTCTGGCCCTCAGCGTCTCACAGGGCAAGGAGCGGACACTTAGATAATCCATCAATATGTGCAAAAGGTAGCCTAGCATGTTAAATGGATTTTCTAAATTGCCTAGAATATCAACAATCATACGGAATTGAAGGAATTTCGACATAAACAGCTCTTCGCCTCAGCTCGAAGAATAGCACCCATAACCTTCATGATAATAATAACCTTCATGAGGCCGGAAACCTCGGTACCTATCTTCAATCAGAACGGCTCGGAGAGAAATAGCGTCAACAACTTCCAACGCAATGTATTAATGGTTGTTCGCTGGAAAGTCTTTCAGGACTTATAACCCGTCCACTGACGACGACACTGATTCCAACGCGAAGGTCGGAAATGTTTTCTTCGTGCGCTGGAACGTTGGTGTGAATTCAATGTTTCCAAATACAAGCGCCTTTCCCGATTACATAGGCGCTCAAAAGCGTAATTCCCTCGGTCTTGAGCTCAAATCCGAAGTGGGGTGCTACCCCGAACCCAGCGACAGCGATTCGTACTTAGCCGGGACACCATGTGGCTGGGTACTTGTTTCGAATCAACTTTGACCTCCGCAGCGCATAGCGAACGGCGCCAGCGATGGCATTGAAGAAAGGTACCATTCGCAAAAGCTACTCTGTTTTTAAAGCTCACTTAGGATTCGCTTACTGAAATCGAGTTGGAGCACCGTTTGGACCACAGTGTTGATAGTACTGTCATGAATATGGCCGATAGAAGCGACTTCTAAGAGGAAGAATATTGCTTCCCTCCCTCCTCCTTTTCCGACTGGCACAATACAGAATGTAAAGATTCCTAAGTCTTTTAGAAAGTAACAGGAGCTCGGATCGAAAGATAGAGTGATGTCATTATTGACCAAAAGTTAAGTTCATCGACTTGCTGCGGTTCCGAGGACGAGGTATATCCAATTCCTCGTCTCTCATGCACAGGCAATAAATTTTTCCAATGGTTTGCTTAACCCGACTAAGCAGAATTAGAATTGTTATCATACAAAATTTTAGAGACAAAGCCGTAAGTTGTCTGCAAAAGGCAGTCTAGGACAAATAATTTCTACACTTCCTAATCTTATTACCTGATACATTATAAATTCTATGAATAAATACATATGCATAAATATTCTTATATGATATTCTTTTGAAATGTAGTCGCCAACTTTTATTCTTTAACATTACAGCCGTAATTAGAAATCATAAGAAACCAGAGTTAGCCAAAACTTTTCCTCCAATTTTCGAATCGCTACTCCCTCTATTGCATTTATTTGAGCAGTGATTAGAGATGATGTTTTCAGGCATACGTTTTTTTCAGATTTCTTTGAAAATGAGTCTTTTCTTGTATCATGCTTGAACTTCTACACTCCCTTTAACTTCCTATAAAATTATCAAAATATCATTGGAGTATCAAATGAAAGGGCTCGACTAGTACTTTTCGAAACAGATTATCTCTGACATTGAATCAAACAAAGAGATATGAAGGCTCAAAATGTATGTCCCAAAGAGTGTAACAAGTCTCGTTCTCAGAACCTACTCAACCGATAAATCTGAAAAAATCACAATGGTGCTCCAATACAAAATCTAGGTCTCAAAATACATTTCATTTCAATACCTACTCAAATAGAGTTAACAATAGCATATTACCATATTTTATAATTTATTCGAAACCCCCACTTAAGTTCATCCGAGCAATATAAAATTAAAAATAATAATACAATATATAATTTTGGAAAGTTTGAAAAAATACAACCATTATTAACAAAGTTATAGAAAATGCAAGTTTTGTATTTGGCGTCGTGATCGCATAAAATGTACTCATATGAACGGGGTTGGATATATTAAGGAATATTTTAAATTTTAAGCTATGTACGAATGGAAAATCGTTCTTAGGAAATTCCTCACATAACACAAGACAAAACCTTTATACCCAAAGCGTTCAGCTTCCGGTATTCCGACTTGTTTTTGAAGTTTTATATGAAACAAAACCTTATTAAAATCGGTTCAATGTCTGTCTGTATATCTCTCTGTTACACGTATTTTTCCTAGAAGCAGCTACACCGGTTGACATGCAGTGAGTTACATCTTTCTATAATACGTTCATGCAATTTTTCATTCATCGAATATAATCGTGTGGGGTGTCAAATGAAAGGTTTCGATTAGCAATTTCGGAAAGATGATGATTCGATCTTAGTTTTGACATTTGTTGTAAAGTAGGGGAGTGCGGAAATCGGGAAGTAATAATTTCTTCCACGGACCCATTCTCAGAAACTACCCAACCGAAAAATCTCTCCCGATAATTTCTCAAATTAAATTAATAATCGTATATTACTATAACAATAAAAATAATCGTTGGTGCAACAATCCTAATTGGATCAGGGCCTTGAAGTGTGTTAGAGCACTTCATTCAAGACCGTAACGGTACACTGATTTGACTCAGGTGCTCATTCACAGCTGAGTCGACTGGTATCGGATATTCAGTCACGATAATAAATTCCTCTGCCCCAGCGAAGTTTGAATCGCGACCTTCCGCAACTAGTATATTACTATGTTTACGGGAAATTGACTAGAAACCTCTTTAAATTTGTCTTAGAGTCAATGAAGTGATGTAGACTATAGTATCAAGCATGACATCCTCAAGTTTGGTCCAAATCGTGCTATTACTGACAAAATTGCATCTTATCCGCGTAAATTTACTACAACCCTAATATCTCTATCACACTAAAGTGAGTAGTTTGACATACTAAATGCATATACATTATTGGCTAAGTATAAATGAAATAGCTTTGCGCTCAAATATACTTGCACAATAAGTACACAAAACCATTCATACCTGAAGTGTCGAGCTTCAAGCTTTCGACTCGTTTCAATGTTCCATAGATTATACAATTTTTTTTAGAAGTATTTTGCAGTTTTGTTGAAAACTGACTCAAAAGCGAATTGCAATCACAATTTATTGATTTGATTTTCTTTTTAATTTTTGTAGGAGTCTACTACTCTAAAAAAAAGCCAAAAAAAACAAGCGCGAAAACTAGAAGCGCGTTGGATATAAAAGGTTTTGTGGACTTTTCATGTGAAGGTTTTGAGACCACGTTCTTCTAATTTTACATAGTTAAAAATTCAAAATATCCCTCCATGTATTATACTTCCAAAAACCAAGATATTTATACATATTAGGGACATAAATATTATGTTCATCCTAAACAAGCAAGCATTGTACCTTATACAAATTACTAAAAAAAATGTTGGTTTATTGGTTGGTGTATTGTATTGTAGTATTGATACTACGTACAAAATGGAAAACTACAGAACAATATTTTGAAAAAATGTACAGTCCAATTCGCATGTACGGGAAGCCCCCTTAAACTCAACACAAAATGATACAATCCACTGCATCTAGCGGTTTCAGAAAGCATATCTTCTCACCGAATTTCATGATTTTTTTTTCAACCGCTTCTGAGTAAAGTAGATGTGACAGACAGGCAGACAGACATTGAGTCGATTTTAATAATGTTTTCTTCACTAAAACATTAGAAATCAATTGAGATATACTGCTCAAAAAAAATCCCGAAATTTTTCGATCTTAAGCCGATGATACGGCTCCTTGAGCACTTCAAGCTAGTGCAAATTGCATGCTCTTAAAGATCTTAAAGATTAGCCCTAAGATGTCTTTGAAGTAACTTATATTTGAAAGGTGAAATTCATTATCAGAAAAAAACAATTTTCAAATGGAAATGCAATTTTCACTAAGGATAAAAAGCGCGCCACTGCCTACATCACTTTCATTATTGTGTTATTTGTGGTAATAATCAAACCTCAAAAAGGTATCCTGTATAACGTGAAGAAAGGTCCGCTGCTACCGTATCCCGGTGTAATAGACGAAGAAGAGGTCATCCAATTCAAAAACTTAACAGAAACCACCATAAGTCTACTTTACAAAGCCTAGCTAATTTAAGTAGAATATAATACAATAAAAAAGTAAATTCAACACTTTCCTCGGAAAGAAAGTCTTAGAAAGTTCTGTCCAGTTTATTTCAGGAAATATGTGAACGTTTATCTTCTGTACAGATAGAAGAAAACCAAAAGTTTATTTTACGAAGCAACCGCAAAGTCTGTCCTGTGACCTAATGTAGTCAGCCTACGTTTTCCCTGTTACTTATATATGTTTTTCCTACTTTGTCGTATATTTCAAATTATAGAATCGAAAAAGTCAGTGGTAATGGTGTGAGGTATGTCGCATAATTTTGCAGCATATAACGTGGCATATTCCAACCTCATTTTTTAAACCGTCTTGAATCTTAAAACAAGTCGGAAACCGGAAGCTGGCGCTTCGGGTATCAAGGTTTTGTGTTCATCTTATGTAAGAAACCTCAATGCACATTTTTCTATCCCTATGGAGCTACAAATCCAACATAATCCATCATATTTTTATAAACTACGAGACATACGTACATATTACAGCCATAGATATTATCCTCACCCTAAACAAACAAACTGCCCATTTCTGAATACTATACATATATGTACATATGTATATTGCACGTATGCATATGTACATATATAGTACGCATATTGAATACCGCTGGCTTAATGTACAGATATATCTATCTTAATTAGACACTACCTGAAAACTTCATTAGCACGCATATATAGTGTATACCTACATACACACACGTCTGTTTTTAGTAATTGATATCCATATACAAATGACTAAAAAACTAAAACAAAATAGTTCTTTCAGACCTCATTCATACAAACTTCCTTGGATGTGGTATTGGTGAATTGATATGTGATGATGACGTCATGCATGTTTTAGAATGCACGAAATTCACCAAAAATGGCAGTTTCACCCCCCCATAACTTTGTTAATAATAGTTGGATTTTCTTTAAACCTGACCAAGTTGTGCATTATGTTATCCCATACCCCCATACCGAATTTGTACTTCTGGGATGTTCGTAAGGGGGGTTGCCGGGTAAATTTCTAAAATGTGGAAATATACTATTATTGACTTTATTTGTGCAGATATCGGAACCGGATGTATTTTGAGGCCTAGATTTCGTAGAGATGCACCACTGTAATTTTTTTCTGGTTTTTCGGTTGGACAGGTTCTGAGAGCGGGACCTGTCACACTTTTTGGGGGTCATATTTTGAGCACTCCCTCCCCTATGTTTCACCCGATATGAAATATGGAACCAGTTTAGAAAAGTACTAATTGAGCCCTTTCATTTGATATCCCATATGGCCACATTTTATGTAAAACATTTTACACCCCCTTAAACTTAACACGAAATGGCGGCACTGTGCTGTATGTAAAGAGAACAACAGATTACATGCTCCCACCAAGTTTCGTGACAATCGGTCCAACCGTTTCCGAATAAATCAGCTGTGACAGACAGACAGACAGGCGGACAGACAGACATCGACACAAAACCTTAAAAACAACGGTTTTTAGCGCAATTCAAAGTCACTCTCTGCGTGGGGAGCAGCTGCTTTTTTTCAGGCTCAAAGAAAGTGGGCTGCCACCAACCTGAACCCGTGTTTATCCAGGGAAAATTCTCACTGCCACTATCAACTGCCAGCTTTTAGGAGCAGAAATTTGTATTGCCGCAATGAGAATTGGCGTACTCAAATCGAGCTGTCGACGAAAAAGATCAGCGAACTTAGAAACACAGTGAAATCCCTGCAATCATTGCTGACGACAGTTTTTCCCACTATAACCGTGGGACAGCACGCTGCTGCCCTGACCAAGCCAACGGAAATACCAACTGACTATCATCCACTGTGCGAGCAACGTCAAGCAGCGACTTTGTCAGTCCGTCCAACGTGAGAGCAGCCCACAAATGAATCAAAGCAGGGACCCGAAGCAGAAAAGATGTACCTTGAGGTCGTCGACGAGGAGCAATAAGAAGACCCTTTCAACTTCATTTCTCGACGGAAAAAAGCCAGAAAGCAACAGTTTAGTGCTAAAAGTGTAAGTGCTTCCCAAGTGCCTCCTCTGATGCACCTTAAAGCCCAAAAAGGAAAAAATTCCTCCAATTATGGCATATAATATTAATGTCTCGCAGCTACTGAAACCACTGAAGGACAAAGGCCTAAAGACAACCCCAAAAAACAGGAGGGGTGATGGCATCCTTTGCGAAGTTCACAGAAAACCATGCCAAAATTTTTTCGATCATTAAAGAGCAAGCGCATAGTGCCACCACAACAATCCCTCCATCCACATTCTCCACAGGCAAACTGACCCTGGCCGAACTCACTTCAGAGTACCCACTCCTGAAAGTTCGCTCGCAAATTTTGTTGAAAAGTGATAATTTCTTTTACGGAAAAAGCTGTGGTTGTGTTCGAGGCGCCGAGTTGCCTGTTTTCGATTTGTTTATGTTGTGAATGGAATAGTAAAACTACCCCGGCCCTAACAAATAAGTATGATTTCAGTATGATGGTGCCACATCACACATAAAGGGAGCCTACTGGAACCAGCACGACACGACGCTAACATATGTCTGTTGTCTGAGACAGATACAGGTATTTGCCTGCCTGATCCCTGGAACAACGTAGGTGACATTAATTTGTTCGCTCGAAGTTCTGATTTGAGCCTCGTGGATTCCAAATCTTGAGTGTGTGACAACCATACAAATTCTCGGATCAATTGAGTAAAAATATCCATGAAAAAATCGTAGCCATTGCACATCTATTTACCGATCCTTCATGAGTAATTTTGTTGCTCGCTTAAATGAATGTCGTGAATGTGTTAGTTTACATTATTATTTTATTGAATCAAATTCCTAAACAATATATTTAATTACTAATAAATTTTTTATGAACAGGCACCAACCTTGGTGTGAATTTTTTGTGTTGCAGGTTTGCTGAGTAAATCGAATATTCAATTGGACTACTTGGTAAAGGTAGTTCAAATATCGGCACAAAAGTTCCAACAAGTAATTTTTACCAAAATATCGCACATTTTTCTGGAAATATGACCTGAGCTCCGTCTTCAAAAAGAATTTAGTTTGAGAGTAAAGTAATAGAAGTAAAAATATTGCAGTCGGTGCCGGAAGAGGTACAGAATAATTTTACAAGGTTCATGGCAGCGCTTTAGTGCATAGAAAATTAGTTTTCCAAATGGAGCTAAAGAACAGCACCGAAAGAGTTAGTGAAACAGTGCAAGATTTCGCTGTGGCAGGCGTATGCAGATTGCTCAACGAACTAAATCAAACGACGTAAAATTGAGCTTTGGGGATGAGATTCGCAACGCTGAAACTAAGTGTGCGGCTATTACCTCGGCAAAGCAAACTTTATTGGAGACCGTCTCGGGTACATTATAGAGAGAAAGGCATTGTAAAAGATAGATGTCGCGAAAAAGGACGTTTGAAAATGGAATCAGTAGGTACAAGTACAATTGTGTTTTCTTATGTCGGGAACTTCGTGTGCACGTAGCAACGGGCTCGAAATTCGTTCCTGTGTTTCCAATTTCATAAATGTACATATTCATATATTGAAATGCCATTAATGCATTCTTCATAAACAGGTTAATGTTGAATATTGCCTCTTGCATGTAAGAATTTGAATTACAAAACAACACGGCCATATTTTTTCGGTTGGATAGGTTCCAAAAAACGAGACCTACTTCACTTGCGTATATTTTAAGCCTTATACATGTTTCCTCCACATTTCAAACAGTGTTGAAACTACTAATTGAGCCCTTTGGTAACACACGTGACCATATCCTGAGAAAATAAATTGTTGCTCACAAAGACTAAATACTTTTACCTAATGTTATGGCAGTAGCTTCAGCCATTCTCATGTGAATGGCTATAACAAATAGACAGGCAGACAGACGGCGGCATATAGGCAGCTAGGAAATCCAGTTTCATAAGGATTCGTTTTCAGAAAACTTTAAAAATGAATACCACAGGAAAACAATGGTAAAAATAAAACAAGTCGGGAAAACGGAAGCTTGACGCTTCAGGTATAAAAGGTTTTGTGTTTCTCTATGTGAGGAGCATAACGTAGTTCTCCATTGGTTTATAGCATTGACCCGAGATATTGAAATCGCTCAGTTCTGGGCGGGTTACTTCCATTGCCAGAATTCATCGATTTAAATATCTCGAGTCAATGTTATCAGCACTTACTGAGATTACATACTCTCACCAATTTTCGTGACAATCGGTCCAGCCTTTTCCGAATAAATCGGGTGTGACAGACAGACAGACGGACAGACAGACACCGTATCGATTCTAATAAGGTTTTGTTTCACACAAAACCTTAAAAAGGGCTAGGGAGAATTAGATTTTTCTTGAATGGAATTTTAATATTTCTCTCGAATTTCAATTATTCTCGTTAATTATGACGTCAGCAATTTCGTGTTTGTTCGAACTTCTATAACTTTGAGACTAATAGTTGGATTTTCATGGAACTTGGCATGTGTATGCACGAGACTGTCCTCTATGTCGGAAGTACACCTAGGATGAACTTAAGGGGAGTTTTTTAGTAAATTTCTAAAAGTTGATAATATACTATTAGTAAATTTATTTGGGCAGATACCGGAATGGGACATCTCTCGAAGATTAGATTTCACATAAGTGTTTTACACAAAACCTTAAAAAGGGCTGCAGATAAATAGATTCTTCATAAATGTGACTTTGATATTTCACGCGAATGTCAATTATTCCAGGTAATTATGACGGCAGCATCTGATTTGCATGGCTTTGGAAGCAGTAAATTCGCGCGGAATTGCTAAGTTTGAACTGCTATAAGTTTGACGTTAATTGCCAGATTTCGACGCTGTATGCATGGGATTCCATAGCTCCCATCTGTCCACCAAATTTCGTTCGGATCGGTTTAGCCGTTTTGGAGAAAAATGCGTGTGACAGACAGGCAGACAGACGTTGAATCGATTTTAATATGGATTTGTTTTACACAAAACCTTAAAAAAATGGAAAAGGAAAGAGACGGCAAGGCTGGGTAGTATTCGACGGCTTCATGGCATACAAATCATTTTTATTTCTTTATTTTCTTGTGCCGAACTGGAACAGAGGTTCATTCGATTGTAAGCAACATTCTTTTTTTACCACCAGATTACAATTTTTAAGATTTTAGCAAGTAACATGATTAACACTGCAAAATTTCTACTCAAAACCCATCGACCTTCAAATCTCCCAGAACCCCAATTCTTATTTAATACTATAGGTATGTATACAAACCAGAAATGATTATTGACCCTATTTTCTAATAGTCAGCATCGCTATCTCCATACCCATGGTAGTGTGGAATTAAAAGCATTTTACCCAACGGATCGGTGCAAGCAACACAAAAATATTTATGTATATATAAGCAATCTTGACTTTTTGATGCGAGGTTAATTTGAAAAGAGACGTGTAATTGCGATCATGTCGATATACATAATATCCACGCACCCACACACGGCAAGTAGTAGTTTAGTTAAAAATTTAGGAAACTTTCTCCGGGTGCTAATTCTAATGCTAATGCTAATGAATTTACGGCTCAACGGGCATTTACCCAATATAGCTCCAACTCATTGAGATTGTTGGGCGTACTATTTGCCAAATGCCGAACTAAAGTTTCTACATAATCACGAAACCAACTCAAAAGCAATCAATGTTTTTTTGGGAATAAAGTTAATCTATTAACCAATTTACGGATTTCAACAGGGATCAGGAGTAAACTAATGAGCACCAAAATTTGGATCATATATACAACCCATCCAAGCTGGAGGTACGTACATATGTATATATGTATGAGTAGAAGTGTTAAGCTGATTAATGTTGGTGTCATCGATAATAAAGTCATTTCCAGATATATCGATAACTAGTCAGTTACTGGTCAAGTTTCCTTTGATATATGTTCAACGAAATGTAACGTAAGGCAGATGCACAAGAATTATTGTCTTAACCTTGTTTGCCTCCCCATTTACTTTGCTGATGATATTATGCATGACTTTCATTCACTGCGCCTTATTCCGATAATTCATACTGGCTTATAATTCGATTAAAGGTTTTAGCCAGTAACAAATCACAAAAACTCTTGCATTTGGTGCGAAAAAATTTGTTTATTTCAAATAGCACATGTTCTTATCAGTTAATGACTAGCAGCTAACTGAACCCTGAATTAGAACTAGCTTATATTATTCATTAATTGCTGTTCCATCATAATTCGATGAGATTTTCGCAAATCCAAGGCATCTGTTCGAAGAATTGCAGGTGTCGATAACAATTTCAATAAACAATCTGCCACATATATGATGAATTACATAGTTCTGCCTTGGGCTTAATGGGGGTTATCCAGTAACATACTCGTAAAACGAGGGTGTTTTTCATCAAATACAGTCATGATAGGTAACAAATTAAAAGTTTCAATACATAGACTTTGAAATCGTGTCAAGAGGAAGAGAAATGAGGCCTAAGTGAATACCATATTCCAAACAAGTTCAAAATTTGCTAAAACCAACAACGCCGCAGGCACAAATCGTCTTACTTCCACCCGATTCTCATATGAAACAAAATAACATACCAAGCTTTGCGGAGTTCATACAGCTATACATGAACCAAAGAATGAAATTTACCGGAAATGTTAACACTAAAAGTTATGTTCTTCAATACTGAAAATGATCAGAAAGAGAGAGAGAGAGAAAAGGTAACAAAATTATCAAAATATCAGAATGAATCTTCAAAAGTTTACAATCCATGCAAGTCCAAACTACATCATGTCGAATGAACATTTGAAAAAGAAACAATAAAGTAAACATCCTGACTGCGTGCACGATTATTCGTGGTCATAAGAAAGGAAAACCTCTGTAGATTGTACCTGGACCCCAATGCTTATTCTACTTCTAATAACAGGAGGGCGTTTCCCATGCGATTCCTCCTTCTTAGCAAATCTTGCCTCTATTATCAAAAACAGATTTCCAAATAAAACTTTTAGCTCACTTCACATTTTTATCATTCGCAGTGACGCACCGTCATCAGGGAGCATGTTCGGCTTGAGATGGTGTAATGACAAATAAGATTTGCCTATGGTCAAATAACTATCCTTAGTATCCGGAGACGACCAAGGGGGAAAACTAACCCAAAAACCTAAAAAGATGGCGAAATTGACCGTGAAGGTCCGCCTGCAAACAATGAACCTCCATCGAAGCGCGCCGTAGACACGTGCTTGCACGCCTCTTTGTTAGGCAGGCTCGAGAATCCGGGGGGTCCTTTGAGCATTTCAAAGAACCTCGGACAGGATGGATTTCAAAACGACAAACCCGCAGCGATAACGGATTAACGATTTGCACTTTTTCTTATAGAACGTCCGCTCCCTGTGCAGACCAAATGCTGCTCAACAGCTAGTCGATGCCCCCTCCCCCCCCCAATATAAGAACAATGTAACAGCGTTACAGGGGATGCATTGGACAGGGACCGGTTTCCTGGAGAAGAGCCGCTACACCATATATTATAGCGGCCATCCAGTAAGTGCTCCGAATAGGTTTCTTAATCACCCAAAAAATGAAACCTGCTGTTATCGGCTTTAAAAACATAAACGAAAGGCTATCCACTCTGCGTTTGAAAGGCAAGTTTAGAAATATAAGCCTTATAAATGTTCACGCCCCTACAAAGGAGATTGCAGAGTCGGAGAAGGAAACCTTCTACGAGGCAGTTGAGTCGACCCTCGAAGCCTGTCCCAAGTATGATATCAAAATCATATTTGGACATTTCAATAGTCAAGTAGGGACGGAGCCCGTATTCAGGCAATTCGTTGGCTCCCAAAGCTTACATAGGGATACCAATGATAACGGACTGCGGATTATTCAGATAGAAATGGTTGTTGGAAGTACCTGGTTTGCGCGGAAAGCGGTCCACAAACATACGTAGGCCTCTCTAGACGGAACCACTTTCAAACAAAGTGACCACGTGCTAATTGAACGCCGCCACCTCTCGGCCTTGACGAATGTGAGAATATATAGGAACGTCAATATAGATTCGGGCCACTATCTCGTTGGCACTATCTCGAATCCCCTTTGACAATCAGGTGAGAGTGAATCGTCCGAAAAATTTTTCGCCCACTACATGAAGATGGACGATTCCGTAGCCTACATAGCGACAACATCTATGAGCGATACCATGACCGCCTGGTTTGGATAAAATCCGGCTCAACATGTTGCGATGGGCAGGTCACTTAATCTGTATGGATGAGGATGATCCAGCCTGGAAAGTCTATAAGGGCAATATCTATGGTAGAAAAAGAAGACGAGGCAGACCCTGCCTGAGATGAAGCAATGGCGTAGCTCAGAACGCCAGACAGCTTTCAGGGATATCGAATTGGTGGACCTCGGCGTAAACCGCAGTGTCTGGAGTTCCTTTTTAAGGCAGGCCTCGACCGGATGCCGGTTGTTGCGCCGTTGCTGATGATGACGCCTCACGTGTCATTGCACAAAATTCTCCAGTCTTTTCCGGTGTATGGGATCATGAAAAATAAAAAAATACACCAACATGGGGATTCGCATATCGAAATACGCGAGCTAAACCTGATTGTAAAAAAAAATAAATCAAGTTGGCAAACCAGAAGCTGGACGCTTCAGGTAAGAAAGGTTTTGTGTATTTCTTATATAAAGACATTTGAGTGTGCATTTGCCCCATTAGTGAGAATATCCACTTTCAGGTGGTATTGACATTCATAGCTTGAATTTGCACAGAAGCGACAGCTTTGGCCTATTATAACTTTGTTGGAAATGGTGCGATTTCCACCACTTGGTAGAATCATGCTCTATGTTATAGCCTACATCACTGCAAAATTTCGTGGTGCTAAGATGAACGAAGACGAATGAAGGTTTTGCAGCCAATTACTAAAAATTATAGTAATAGTAGTAATAATAAAACTATAGTAATATACTAATACTAATATCAACTTTATTTGAATAAATATCAGTATGGAAGGTATTTCGGAGCCCAGGCACCATATAGTGGCATCCTCTTGATTTTTTTCAGATTTTTCGGTTGGGTAGTTTTTAAGAGTGGGTCCGTTAAAGAAGTGATCATTTCCGACCCCCAGCACTCCCCACCTTTCCAATAAATGTCAAAACTCAGACCGGCTTCGAAAAGTACTAATCGAGGCCTTTCATTTGATACTGCACATGACTATATTTAGTGAAAATGACAACATATCTTTATGACACATGACGCTACCGAATGCAAAATGTGTCATAAAGATCACTAAAAGCACAAACAATGCAGCAAACTCAAGTCCTCAACCATTCGAACAACGAACACTCTACGGAACATAGCATAATTTTTATCTGCAAGTAGATGTAGGTTGTGCTCTAAGAAGTATCATACGTTACTGCACAAAGACAACATAGTATAAAAGTCAGTATATTTGGTTATGGCGGTTGAATCGTCAGTACAAGAAGTACACAACCAACCCTTTCGCTTTTGACAAATGGAATTGCGATCGACTGCGATTGATGAGTTACCGCAATAATATATACGTAGCTATCACGATGGGGTACCTCGCATTAAGCCATATGAGAGGCTCAAGGATAAGGTGACGCAACGGAGGTCATCCAAGACAAACTCAATAGATGGACGCAATTCCGTGAGCAGTTACCTGCATTGTGAAGGTTGTCCATCACATCGTCACATCAAATGGCATTAGAGACAGATCAGTGAATTCGTCTTCATCTGTGATAGACCTCAAACGACTTGAAAGCTAATAAATATATCACCGCCATTCGATGTTTCATGGGATGCGTAGAAATGGTTCTGATCTCTCTCTCTCTGATCAGCGACAAAGCAACTAATTTCATCGGAGCAAATAAAATCCTGCTGGGGAAGTTTGAAGAACATGATCGCTGAAATCCAAGAGACATTGGCTGCAGGCAACATAAAATTTAAATTTATTCCACCAGGTCCTCATTTTGCCTCCTCATCGTAAAAGAGATATATACATTACTTAACATCGGTTTGCAGCAACTTTACAGCACTTACCCTGGGCCATTTCTTTGAAGTTCACGCATAAATGGTTACTGGTACGAAAATTAAAGCAGTAATTTTGACAACTATGGAATCTGAAATACTTAAGCTTCAGCAAAAGGCAAAATGGTTTACAGCAAACCAAGATCTATGTATATGCAGCTAACTTGATGTTCAACAAGGTCACCATCAATGCATTTATCACTGGGCAGAGTCTCAAAGTTGCATCCTGGGACCGATGACCTAGCTAAAGTCGCAAGACTGCTCACAATGTCGTTAAGCGGCCAATCCCCGAAGTTTGTATATTACCAAAGGACAAACAAGTTAACAATATGTTCAGATGCCAGAACAAAGGGAAGGGGGGAGACGTCAACTGCTAGGGAACCGTCTATAGCGAGAAAACGAAAGACACAGTAACACAGGTCTGATGATAGACCTGCATGTGCATTGAAGAGAGTTTTCGATTTCCAATTTGTAATTTTTAGAAACAAAAGTAATATGAAAATCTGGGAGGCTTAGTGGTTAGAGCGCTCGGCTATCGCAACGGAAGGTCACGGTTCAAATCTCACAGGTGCCAGAGGGACTTGATTCGAGACTGGTTTTCTCTGAGTCAAATCAGAGTGACGATCCGGAGCGAGTGTAATATTGTGTACTGTTGCGCTCTTAATTTAAGGACTCTAACACGCTTAGCGCCGTAAATCCAAAATACATTGTTGTGACATCACCGAACTTCAATAATTTATAAGATTCAGTTAGATTTGAAGCTTGACATACCTATTCTATGCAACCTACTTCGAGAGATATTATGGGCCCTATAGGCAGCAAAATTGCCTTCAATCACTTTACTTTAATCAACCGAATATTTTTATTATCATGGAGTCTAAACGAATATGGACTTCCATTAATATGAATATAACGGTTTTTCGTACTGACATATGCTCCGCCAAAAACATATGTATACATATGTATATGTGAATGAAACTGTTTCACTTGGAATCAGGTCCTTTTAATTCATTAGCATTTCCTACGGTTATACTCTCCCTTTGTCCAGCTATTTCCTAAATTATTTACGAAACAACCGTCGCGCAAAAATAAACAGTCATAACTCATATCTCCCCTAAAACTGAGTGCTCCTAACCTATACACCGAAAATTTCACTTAACAAGTCAACCCCTGTTTACGAACCTGCGAGTAAATGCCGAGGAGCTTCCATTCGATTTTGTTTTCGTGCAAAGATCCTGCTCGGAAGTGTGGGTGTCTCTATGCGCACACCTGGTACTCAGCAACATTCCCGTCTATCATCCCGGCCAGGTATACACGTCGCGTTCATTCCATCTACGATGTTGTACGTGAGCCCCGAAAACAATCAACGCTCCGGCGAGAGGAGTTATTAAAAATTCATCCAAGATTAGTTGAAAAACTTTCGCTATTTCTTCAACGCTTTTCCACAGAGCGCAACGAACGGATGTGGATGGCTACGTCCTTTTCGCAAATCCTCTTTCATTACAAATGGGGCAAACTGAATCAATATTGAAGATTTACGAAATGGAAATAAAGTTACAATGCAAAACGTATCTCGAATTGTAAGTAACCGCTAAGTCCTGGAGCTATTCCACTATATCCCTTTTTTGGGAATCTCTGAGGATATCCTCACAGAACTTTAGAAGAAAGAACCATGAATATGGATGCCATTCAACGGTTTTATGTGCCTTGAAAAATATACGAAACAATCGCGAAATTCCTGCGAGGAAAATTCATTTGCCAGTAAACACAATCTATTTTGACTTTTATCACTAACAGAAATGTCGGAATCTTCTCTAGCATTTCCATTTATCGAATAGTGAATAGATGTACTCGTATAGTATAAAGATACATTTTTGCGGATCCAATGGTGCTATTGCAATTGCTACTGTACGCAAGCCGCCAAAAATGTAGCCTAGCATCGCTAATCGATCCATGAATATGTTACTGAAAACTTTTCCGTTATCGGAAAGAAAAAAAACAGTAAAAAGACTCACAAAACTGATATGAGGACGAGGAAAAAAAAACAAATAACAAATAGAATTCCAAAAACCAAACCGAAGCATGGGAATTTCATTAACTAAACTGAGAAAAACTTTCGATTCCACAATCTACTTTTAGTACAAACTGATACTGCCGGGGCGAACCCATGAGATATGATTGGATACCAAACCAAAATAACATTTGTGGTAGCTTATTTTTCATGTCCCTGTATCCATTTTTCTTCTCTCCGATTCGATGGAGGCAACTTTTTTATCAATATTGAGCGGCAACAGTTGGTAAATTTAAATGTCCATTGCCTTCCTCTCCATATAGAGGATACACAATTCACAAGAGTGTGCATCCGGATCAATTCCAATATTCTTTAGGGTAACTTCCTATTATTTATCTCTTTTCGAAATATACTGGATGGAGCAAGAGTTATAAGTGTATTGAACAAAACCTTATTGAAATGTTTGTCTACTTGTCTGTATTTCTGACCACTGTCTGCACAGGCATTTACTCCAACTTTAGAAATGACTTGAAAAACGGAGGAGTGAGCCCTCAGGACTCAAAAAGTATAGTCATCATCATCATCAACGGTGCAACAACCTGTATCCGGTCTAGGCCTGCCTTAATAAGGAATTCCAGACATCCCGGTTTTGCGCCGAGGTCCACCAATTCGATACACTGGCGGCTCTTCTCCTGGAAACCAGTCCTCGCCCCCCGACTCAGGAACATTGGGCTCAAGTTACCTTTCCTGACGAGTGTAAATTCAACTTACATGGGTGAAACGGACGACCTTATGTGAAATGAACGTATATGGAACTCATACCAGCAAAAGCCCCCAAACAAACGAGCTGTTTTGGAAGTTGTGATGTGGGGAAGTTTGCCTTTGTAGACTATAACGTAACCCAGAACCTTCAATTGTACATGTTTGTAGAAAGCTATGACTTCATAACAACAAATAAAATAAAAAAAACCCTATCCAGTGCACAAAAAATAAAAACTTTTAGATACCAAAGTTCTTACAAAGTCCTAACGCCAATCTAACTGAAAATATTCAACAAAAGACGCAAAACGCAATACTTCAACTTGGAACAACATATCAGAGCAACATGTTTCAAATTTTGTTTTGCAAATATATCCCTATCATGCGTCCTCTTTAACCTGGCCCTCGAGAAAGTGATCCGTGATGCTGAGGTGAATGCAAGAGGTACGATCCTCTTCAAGTCCACCCAACTACTGGCCTATGCTGACGATATCGACATCATGGGAAGAACCACCCGAGACGTTCAAACTGCCTTCATCCAGATCGAGCAGGCGGCGCGAGATCTTGGGCTGCACATCAATGAAGGCAAGACAAAATACATGGTGGCAACGTCAGCACCGAAGACGAATCAACCAACAACATCAAACCGCACTGGTCAAACACAAGCACGAACAAGAATAAGGATAGGGGAATACAACTTTGAGACCGTTGACAATTTCTCCTATCTAGGGTCGAAAATCACAACCGATAACAACTACGATGATGAAATCCGCGCACGGTTGTTGTCAGCCAACAGAGCCTACTTCAGCTTATCATACAAAGACTGTTCCGCTCGAAACGTCTCACCATAGGGTCAAAGCTCTTACTGTACAAGACTATGATCTTGCCAGTCCTCATGTATTCCTCGGAAACTTGGGTTCTTAGCAAGAAAAATTGCGAACTCTTGGCCGCGTTCGAGAGAAGAATCCTCCGAAGAATTTTTGGCCCCCTACATGAGGATGGACGATTCCGTAGCCTACACAATGACGAAATCTATGAGCGATACCATGACCGTCCGGTTGTGGATAAAATCCGGCTCAATAGGTTACGATGGGCGGGTCACTTAATCCGTATGGATGAAGATGATCCCACCCGGAAAGTCTATAAGGGCAATATCTATGGTAGGAAAAGAAGACGAGGCAGACCCTGCCTAAGATGGAGCGATGGCGTGGGCCAGGACGCCTGACAGCTTTTAGGGATATCGAATTGGTGGACCTCGGCGCAAAACCGGGATGTCTGGAGTTCCTTATTAAGGCAGGCCTAGACCGGATACCGGTTGTTGCGCCGTTGATGATGATGATGAAATATATCATATTTATGAACAAAATGCCTTTTATATGTCGTTATGAATACCATGAAGTATATAAAAAGATCATTTGGCACATTTAGTTCCCGCTAAAGAAGGCGTTTATCAAAAAGAACGTTTTAAACGGTACGGTTTGCTGTAACAGATACATTGAAAATTCAAAATGGATTCTATTCATGAGAAGGTTTTGTTTGAAACAAAATATTATTAAAATCAATTCAATGTCTGTCTTTCTGTCACACCCGATTTACTCGGAAACGGTTAAACTGATTGTCACGAAATTTGGTGAGAAGGTACGATCTGTGAAGCCCTTTAATGGAGTCATTATATAGATAACGATACCATTTTCTGTTCAGTCAAAAACAGGGTACCTACATGAAATGAAAGGCGTTTAGTACTTTTCGAAACCGACTTTATTTTTGATATTCAGTGAAACATAGGGGCATGAGGGCTCAAAATGTGTGCCTCAAAAAGTGAACCAGGTCTCATCCTCAACACCTATTCAACCAAAAAATCTGAAAAAAAAGTGATGTATCTATACAAGATGTAGGCCTCAAAATACATTCCATTCCGATATCAGCCCAAATGAAATTAATAATAGCATATTACCATATTTTACAAACTCCCTAAGTTCATCAGCATAGACAATAATATAGAACATAATTCTGAAAAGTTTAAACGCAATCCCCCTAATATAAGCAAAGTTATAGAAGTTCAAAGTTTTGCATTTCACGTAAATCTATTGCACTCTAAGACGTATGCGATGTCACCATCATTTAAAGCCAACTTATATGAATGACGTGGCGGTTTGAACATTTTAATTTTCCTTTTTTGGACTTTTCAGTTATTTCTGCATATATAAATTACTCGAGGTAGACATGTGTGTATACCTATATGTATGTATACTTTAATGAAGTTTCCGGTTAGTGTCCAATAAGGTGGAAATATATGCACACTAGTACCAGCGGTATATATGTCGTGCAACATATGAGGGAATATTTTGTATTTTTAGATATGATTTTTTTAGTTCCCCACATAAGATGAACACAAAACCTACCCGAAGCGCCCAGCTTCCCGTATTCCAACTTGTTTTATATTCTTATAGCTTTATATATATTTTTCAAAAAATTCGAACGCTAAAAAAGGAGTAAGGACAGTCTTTTAACTTTCAGAAATTTATTAGCTCGTTTTCTTTACAAGGAATCTATTTTTTCCAGATTTCGAGAAAAATCTTATCACTCTGAATAAACCTAATTTTAAGAAAAAGACGTGTAAAGTTTTTTTTATTAAAATTTTACTGTATAAAATGTTAATAATTTTTTTCAATTCTAATTGGCCATTCGCGGTCAATATTGAGGGTTCTCACCCTCTGTTGATAGCTGCAAATAGTCGGTCAAAGCTTTTTCCTGCTTGTCCGCTCCTCCTCCTTGCGCAGTACTCGTTGATTTTCTCCAAACAAACCGGGCGGCTCAATTATGATTTCCATCACATCCATTGTTGTCAGATATAGTTTGGATCATCCGGTGAAAGCGCAAACTGCATTCCAGAATGCTATTTCTACAACATCTTTGCCAGGCAGTGGTTACCTCCACTTTATTTAAAATGAGCACCAATTTGAGGCATATTTCAATAAAATCGAGCACGTGCTTCTTTACGTAATGTTACACAAGAACTGCTGAGCTCTCTCGCATCCGTAAATATACAAAGTGGATGCAGTGACACAAGAAATAGCTAGTAAGTCACGTTCCACTACGACAGCTGTAACTTTTTCCATTGGCAATTTTTTAATAAAATTTCAGTTATAAAATTGCAGTTCTTGAATCCAAAAAGAAACGAATATGTAAGAAAATAGATTTTTGTAAAACCAGAAAAATACAGGAAGTCCCCTTAAGGGTTTGGTCTACTGTTCAAAATATTTTCGCTTTTTAATATCTTGGGTAAAACAAAATCTTATTAAAATCGGTTTACTGTCTGTCTGTCGGTCACATGAATTTTTCTCAGAAACGGTTCTACCAATTGACACCAAATTTGGTGGAAAGATAGGAACTGAAAACGCCCACGAATACAGCCAATTACAGTGTTTTACGTGGAATTGAATAGAATATAATCATGTACGGTGGCAAATGAAAGGTCTCCGTTAGTGCTTTTCAAAACTCAGATTTGAAATTCAATGCACAAAGGGGGAGGGCGAGGGCTGGAAAGTGGTAATTTCTTTCGCCCATTCTCAGAACCAACCGAACCGAAAAATCGCGAACCTGCCACTATACCCTATAATACAATAATTTTTAGTATTTGACTGCAGTACGTCCAAGAATTATGAAGTTTTAAACTAATATGGGCTATAATATAAAGCATGATCCTGCCAAGTTTGGTGGAAATCGCACTACTACTAACAAAGTTATAATGGGTCAAAGTTGTTGCTTCAGTGTAAATTTTAGGACTTTGAATGTCGGTAGTACGCGAAAGTAGTACTAATAGGACAATGTCCACTCAAATGTTTCCATATATGAAATACACAAAAACCTTTCATACCTGAAGCATCCATTCGTTCAAATTTGACAGCGTTTAAGCCACATTTATTCTTTATTATACTTTTCGGAGCGTAAACGACTGTACTTTATATAAGCATCTTAGTTAGTATGTAAGTGAATAATGTGTGCTACAGAATGTACATCCTATATTATTCTTCCAAACCTTGGTATCAGCTCTCGCAACAACATCACATTGTATTGTTTTGCGTTCGGTACGATTCAAACTATTTTGAAATGTAAAACTTGCGACAGCCGCATAACATTTACGAAAAATAGACAAACGATTCGCCAGAAAAAAAAATTAGGGTCAGAAAGACACACATCATCTGATACGACTGTTCGAAATTTTACAAAGATCCAGTTCTGAAAACGTATTTTTAGTGCGCGATGCAAAAATTTCGACTTTAAAGTCGCCTATGATAACAGCCAGGGTAAAACTGTACACGGCCATGAGAGAATTCCGTATCCCGACGAAATTAATGAGACTGACTAGGCTAACCCTGACCATTGTGCGAGGCCAGATAAAAGCAGCAGGATCACTCCCAAGACCATTCGACATCAACAACGGTCTACGACAAGGGGATGCCCAATCATGCGTTCTTTTTAGCCTGGCCCTCAAGAAAGTGATTCGTGATGCTGAGGTAAATGCAAGAGGTACGATCCTCTTTAAGTCCACCCAACTACTGGCCTATGCTAACGATATTGACATCATGAGAAGAACGACCCCAGGCGTACAAACTGCCTTCATCCAGATCGAGCAGACGGCGATTTAGGAGAGATCTTGGGCTGCACATCAATGAAGGCAAGACAAAATATATGGTGGCAACACCAAGAACAACCAACCAGCAACATCAAACCGCACTGGTCAAACGGGAAGAATGAAGATAGGAGACTACAACTTTGAGACCGTTGACAATTTCTCCTATCTAGGGGCGAAAATCACAACCGATAACAACTACGATGATGAAATCCGCGCACGGTTGTTGTCAGCCAACAGAGCCTATTTCAGCTTACAAAAACTGTTCCGCTCGAAACGTCTCACCATAGGGTCAAAGCGCTTACTGTACAAGACTATGATCTTGCCAGTCCTCATGTATTCCTCGGAGGCTTGGGTTCTCAGCAAGAAGAATTGCGAACTCTTGGCCGAGTTCGAGAGAAGAATCCTCCGAAGAATTTTTGGCCCCCTACATGAGGATGGACGATTCCGTAGCCTACACAATGACGAAATCTATGAGCGATACCGTAACCGTTCGGTTGTGACTAAAATTCGGCTCAATAAGTTACGGTGGGCGAGTCACTTAATCCGTATGGATGAGGATGATCCCATCCGGAAAGTCTATAAAGGCAATATCTATGATAGAAAAAGAAGACGAGGCAGACCCTGCCTAAGATGGAGCGATGGCGTAGGTCAGGAAGCCAGACAGCTTTTGGGGATATCGAATTGGTGGACCTCGGCGCAAAACCGGGATGTCTGGAGTTCCTTATTAAGGCAGGCCTAGACCGAATACCGGTTGTTGCGCCGTTGATGATGATGATTTAAATGGTTAGTGAGATATACGCAATCGTATTGTGCACAGATATATACCAACCTTTATGTAAAGGCTGAAAGATTACAGTATAGAGCTGGAGTCACAAAGTTCTCATAACCACCGATTTTCCATTTCCGAAAATCTAAATGCTTTTTTCTCAAAATAGTATTGCTCAAAACGGTGTCCAAGATAATAAACAAGTCGGGAAACCGGAAGCTTGACGCTTCAGGTATAAAAGGTTTTGTGTTTCCCTATGTGAGGGTCATAAGGTAGTTCTCCATTGGCTTATAGCATTGACCCGAGATATTGAAATCGCTCAGTTCTGGGCAGGTTACTGCCATTGTCAGAACTGAGCGATTTAAATATCTCGAAGGGCAGGTTACTGTCATTGCCAGAACTCAGCGATTTAAATATCTCGAGTCAATGCTATGAGCCAATAGAGAACTGAAATTGTTTCACGCATTAATGCAACCTGGATGAAGTGGCATTGCCCAACTGGTGTTCTTTGTAATCGACGTATCAGCGCACGTCCCATATCTAAAATTTACTGCAATGTCGTCCGTCTGCCGCTCTCTATAGATCTGAGTGTTCGCCGACTATAAAGGACAATGAAAGGCGTCTTGCGGTAATGGGGACGAAGATGTTGCATTGCACTGGTGGCGTGACATGTTTTGATTACGTCTGAAATGAGAATATCCGCGATCGATATGGATTTGCACCGATCGTGGGAAAACTGCAAGAGAGGCATTTTCGATGGTGTGGTCACGTAATTCACAGTAACGAGGATTCATCAACCAGTATTGGTCAGAACATCGAAAGCAATGGTAAACAATCAAAAAGCCGGCCAAAACAATGGTGGCTTGATACGCTGGATGGGGATTTAAAGGTCTCGAGATTACATCCTGATCAGCCATTGGATAAGTCGACCCCGCTTGTGAACTGAAGGCTGAAGAAAAAGAAAAAGATGTGAGGAGCGACGAGTGCACGACAGCTCCGTGTAATATAGCTAAAAATTCCATTGCCCTCTATTTTCTAGAAAGCGATTTAAATAAATCATTTGATGGGAAGCCCTGTGTTGATAATGGTCAACCTCATACGCCTCACACCCTGAGTTTAATATTATTAGCAAATGCCAACAATTTAACCAACATCAAATATAAACAAGTCGGAATACCGGAAGTTCGCGCTTCGGGTATAAAGGTTTTGTCTTCATCTTATGTAAGAAATTTCAACGCACATTTTCATTTTTCTATCCGTATATAGCTACAAACCCAACATATTCCTTCATATTTTTCCAAACTACGAGACATACGTTCATATTACAGCCATAGATATTACGCTCACCCTAAACAAACAAACTGCCTATTTCGGAATACTGTACACATATATGCACGTATATAAATTTATCGTACCCATATTTCCGATTTACGTCTTATATCTATCTGAATTAGGCACTACCCGCAGAGTTCATTAGCAAGCATATATTATATACCTACATACACACATGTCTGGTTGACAAATAACTAAAAAACTAAAACAAAATAATTGTCTGCGACCCTTTCACTTGTATGAGGAACCCCCCTTAAATTTAACACAAGATGGCGCCACTTACTGCATGTAAAGGGAACACCAGATTACATACTCTCACCAATTTTCGTGACAATCCGTCTAGCCGTTTCCGAATAAATCGGGTGTGACAGACAGACGGACAGACAGACACCGTCTCGATTCTAATAAGGTTTTGTTTCACACAAAACCTTAAAAGGGCTAGGGAGAATTAGATTCTTCTTGAATGGAATTTTAATATTTCACTCGAATTTCAATTATTCTCGTTAATTATGACGTCAGCATCTTATTTGTATGGCTTATGATGCTGTTAATTACTTAACTTGGCATGTGTATGCACGAGACTATCCTCTATGTCGGTGCAAAATTTGGTACACCTAGGATAAACTTAAGGGAAGTTTTTTAGTCAATTTCTAAAAGTTGATAATATACTATTAGTAAATTTATTTGAGCAGATACCAGAATGGGACACCTCGAGAAGAGTAGATTTCACATAAGTGTTTTACACAAAACCTTAAAAAGGGCTGCAGATAAATAGATTCTTCATAAATGCGACTTTAATATTCCACGCGAATGTCAATTATTCCGGGTAATTATGATGTCAGCATCCGATTTGCATGGCTTTGGAAGCAGTAAACTCGCGCGAAATTGCTAAGTTTGAACTGCTATAACTTTGGCGGTAATTTCCTGATTTCCATGAAATTTAGCACCTATATACAAAATATTATCCCCTATGCTGGTACAAAATTCGGAAGTCCTAGGATGAAAAAAACCCCCTTAGGGTTTTTCAGTAAATTTCTAAAAAGTAGGAATATACTATTAGTAAGTTTATTTGAGCAGATATCGAAATGGGACATATTTTGGGGCCTAGATTTCATCTAGGCGCACCATCCTGATTTTTTTTGGATTTTTAGGTTGGGTAGTTTCCGAAAAAGAGTCCTGTCTCACTTCAAGTGCGTACATTTTGACTCCTTACTCACGCACTTTGCAATTTATGCCAAAACTAATGTCAGTTTCGGAAAGTACAAATCGGGACCTTTCATTTGATATCCCACACCGGTATCCAGGGAAAAAAAATTTTGAATCCCCCCTTTGCATGTATGGGGAGCCCCCCTTTAAACTCCACCTAAATTTATACTACTCGCTGTATGCGTGAGATTTCATAGCTCCCATCTGTTCACCAAATTTCGTTCGAATCGGTTTAGCCGTTTTGGAGGAAAGTGCGTGTGACAGACAGACAGACAGACAGAAATATAATATAAAATTTCTAATCTTTACCATAATATCGCAGTTTTTTGTTTTCATAAATTTTTCAATTGTTCATAATTTTATATGTTTAACTATTAACTATATACATATGTTTAGAATATATTTTAAAATTCTTGTCTGTTTTAGATATAAGTTAAGGACGGTAGATTGCAATGGGTTATAAGCAAATATTATTGTCATTTTCTTGAAAAATTAAATTTGCCTAATTAAGACCATTTTTTTATATTTTTTTTATACAGCGCCCATGTGCACTTCCCCCTTCGGAGTGTGGCAGCCTCTCTTGGAGGAGGACCTCTTTACGAATTAACCACAGAAATCGATTACGTGGTCATTTCTGCGCAAAAAATGTTTCATGAAAAATATTCCCTCTTGAGGTGCCACATCCCGACGAGAGAGCAAACAGATGTCATAAACGTAGTCGAAGTGTTTGAGGAAAGATATCATCGTCTCGATTAACTGCTTACAATCGTAAGTACACCAACACTCTCCCTCCCGGGATGTGCCATTTTGTAAAATACATTTGCTAGAATATGGCATGGGTGTGTATAAAACCAGTCCTTACAATGCATTCGGAAAACCACAACAAGCAAATCGAAAACCGAAAGCTTAACCCTTCACGCATGAAAGGTTTTGTGTATTTCTTATGTAAGGAGTAAAGAATTGTTCTGTTTGTACGTAACATACATATATATGCATGTAATATTTGGGTTGGCCGGGTTGCCGTGAATATTCGCAAAAGAAGAATATAATGCTTTTTAGCTACTATACTACTATAACTTTGTCAGTAATAATGGGATTGGACACCACATGGAGGCAGTCTCGCGTTTTTTTGGTTTAGTGGTTTGAGAATCACCCCGTCAAATATGTTATCACTTAACAGTGTCTGCCCCCCCCCCCCACTGCTTTTGGAGCGAATCTCACTACATCAACTATCAAAAATACTAATCGATACCTTTCATTTCATACCCCACATGAATATATGTTATTCTACGAAAAAGCACACATCCCATTTGCATATATGGGGACCCCGCCCTTAACGTCAACCTTAAACGCATACGTAGAGGTTCACAGTTTCATCCTTCCCACCAAATTTCCTGTCGATAGGAAAAAGAAAAGTGTGTGTGACAGACTAGCTGACTGAAGACAGACAATGAACCCATTTCAATATAGCTTTGTTCTATACCAAACCTTTTAAAAGTTAATGGTATTTCTAGGTATTATAAAAAAATTTCATATTTTAATTGAATAACGTTTTTAAAAAAGAGAAAAGGTAAATGCTGCATATAAGCAAATGTATCTTTCCGTCAACTCGTTACAGGGCAAATGCGAAACGAAACCACGGATATGACACTTTTCAACAATTGGTTTGGTCCATTATCAAGTGGATGCAGTTTAGATCTGGACAATAGCGGTTTTCACTTGTATGTAATTCACACCCACGTCATATTTGTTATTACATATAAATATATTATATCTCATCTCTAGCCACTTTTGGTTATGCTGTTCCAGGGTAGAGGTGAGGGCAACGGATGATGAGTTTCTACTGTTCTGGACGAAACCGTCAGTCGCCCTTTCGCACAATATCAATGCATATTGCATGACTTTCTTCTTAATATGTAAATTTAAGGAATCTTTTCTTTAACTTTGAAGCTTCTGGTGAACCATGATTTTCTAGTTACTCTCCATACAATATTTTTCCTGTATTAGTTGATTTCTCTCTATAAATGTTCAGCGGCGCCTAAAATGCCGTGAGATTTACTACATTTCTTTTTTGATGAGCAGACATATATACATAAACTAGTCAGGTCATTACATTTATGTAAGTTAAAATATCAAAGGAGCAAATTAGTGGGTGAGAAAATTGTAGCATTTCCTATGCCTGCTCTCAGTTTAACAAACTACGTCCAACAATCTTTCTAGCAGTATCGAGAAAGCAAATATTTCAAAGTAACTATATGAATGGTTGATATTCAAGCTGTTCCCACTATAAATAAGCAAATTCCAATTTTTCATCAACTGTTGTGAAATACTAAGAACCATACAAGCTCATAAAGCTGGTACCCAGTTGCGCTACACCCATTCTTTCTGATGCATTTAAACATAAATTTTGCAGAGCTTCCCACACAAGTAAAAGTAAGCAGGTAGTCAATAAAAATGTACACGATACCATCTTTATTTGCATAAATTTGGCATAATCTCAAGCTGGAAAGCTTCAACACACGAAATTATTAATGTAAACCATCCCCTTCTCTTCAGAATCTGTACATGAGATTTGCATAATTTCAACATAAAATGTTAAGCTTCACAATTAACTGTCTCTGGCGCCATGTTGTTTAAACAATCAACCGTCGCCATGGACGTCAAAAAGGAGTCCTCATACTTTATCAAAGCAAGGAATATTCTCTCAGCACATTATAAAAATATATATATATTTCAACTCAGATATTGAGGAATATATATATATATAAATTTGGTCTTTGACTGGTCTGTACAATATATGTTGGGATTGCGCCAAGGGAGCGAATTTCTAGCATCCCGGCTCGATAGTCACTTAGTCTCTTAATCGAAAGCTATTATAGAAAAATACTCGCAAATACAAAAACCGATATCTGAATAAAATATATATATGTAAGATGCAAAAAAAAGGAAACTTCGAGAGAGCTGCCTTGAATATGATGAGCCGCCAAAGTATGCATTTATGTGCAGCCCGAGGATTAGAAAAATAAAAACAGAACAAGGCAGAAACCGGAAACTCGGCACTTCAGCACTTTATATTATAATATTTGAGTGCACATTTTATATTATAATATTTGAGTGCACGATGGTTTCATTTATGCAAAGCTCGTAGTATATATCCGTTGAACATAATTGATATTCAATTCGATGTGGTACTCACTAAGAGTACTACAGTGAATTTGACGCAACAGACGCAACTCGGAACCTACTGCAACTTCGTTAATGGTAGGATTTCTATCAAACTTTCCAATATGCTGCTTCATATTAAAGTTTAAATTACTGTAATTTTACGAGTCTAGGACGATCCTAAGGAGGCTTCACAGCAAATTTTAAAAATATATTAATATACTATTATTAACTTCATTTGAGCTTATATCGGTATGGAAGATATTTCGGAGTCTAGATGTCATATAAACGCATCATCATTAAGTTTTTCAGTTTTTCCTGGTGGGTAGTTTCTGAGGGTGGACTCTTAATCACATAACCCCTTCAAAACTAAGACTTGCTCGAAAAGCACTAATCGATACCTTTCATTTGATACCCCACATGATTATGATTTTAGGTTCGACGTAGAGTGATGTAACTCGTTCACTGTTGCCAACTTTACATGCCGCACTAATTGACAAGCAATTAGTATAGCGATTTCTGAGAAAAGTGCATCTGACAGACAGACAGTAAAATATTATGACCCAAACTAACCAAAGCCAATGAGGATGATCACCGAAAACCCAATTACAAAGAAATACGCACCTTAGGTCTGAAAATGTGCATGGCTATTTTTTGTAACATGCGGAAAATTGACACTTCAGATATGAAGTGGTTTTCTTATATAAGGAAATTCGGATACCCAACTGGTCCACTTCCAACCGCCTATTCATGTATTCGTCTCGCTTAATACAAGGAATCATCACCAAAAGCAGAATACCCTCTAAAAACAAATTTTTTTTGAAATATAGAAAAGAAACACACGGTTTCAGACTCTAGAGCCAGGATAACATATGACATCACACCCCAATTGCTATACTTTCTCGTCGGCTGATATCGAAAATTAGAATGTAATCGATCAGAAAATAAAAGCAGGTAAATAATAACTCCGAAACCACTTGTGAAAGTAAGAGGGATGGATAACTCCAGCCTGTATGGCTGAACGCCATCAAATTGTTTGGGGGATATGTAGGTGATGGAAGTTTAGAGAGCTTGTAGACTTGCAGATTACTTACTAAGGAAGCCAACACGGTACCTAACAGTTGATATCATCAATATTTATCAATACTTTATATGAATCAATATTTCAATTTCAATATCTGTTTTGGCTAAAACTCAAGGTGATAACCAAACATGCACCTTTGCTCTGTAATCTCATGCAGGTTAGAATAAATTACAAAATTATGAACGCACGTCACAATTGCAAAAGGGAAATTCCAAACCCAAGCAATTACGTCATGAAGGTTTTGTAATCGCCTACATTTGCATTGTAATGGTTCAATACGGAAAGACCTTTGTGTAATTGTAATCCTGAAACCCATCGAAGAATACCTCGAAAGCTTGGTGAAAAGATAGCAGGCTGGTATCCACTCTCGATCACATCAATACCTTCTGGATCATCTTGGAACAGTCCGCGGAATTAAGACCTCCGATTCGCCTATTCTTCATCAGAAAGCTTTCGACGGCATCAAGAGGAGCATTTTGCGCAGGAGAAGAAGGAGAAATGAAAAGAGCCCTCTAAAGCTAATGGGCTATGCAGGCGAACCTTGGCCTTTATATAGGGACTCAGACTCCACGTGGCAGAGTGGATACATCATTAACCCGATGTTCGAATATACATCCCTAGTGTAGCGCATTAAGGAGGAAGCCACATTAGGAGGTTTTCCGGATTGGATTCTTTTTCTAAATTGATCATTAACTTGGCTACAAATTCCAGAATGTGCAGCAAAAATTTCGAGGTAAAATTCGTGTTCCTTTGAAATTTATGTGAGTAGAACCGAACGATTATCGAGAACATGCTCACGTCCTTACATAATCTTGTAGCGCTGTGTAAATAGTGTATTTATATTTTCTGGTGTCACTCCCTTCTACGAGTGCGACTATATTTGTCAGCACTGTCGAACTGAAAACAATCAGGAGACTACAACTCTGGAACCGTTGCAGACTTCTCTTATCTAGAGAAGGAAATCACAACCGATAAGAGCTATACATATTGACAGCAAACAGCTAATTTCAGCTTACAAAAACTTTTCTACTCGAAACATTTCATCATGGGGCAAACCTGGTACTGTATTCCTCCTCATGTATTTCTCCGCGGATTGGGTTCCATATGGATAAAGATGATCCCACCGGAAAAGTCCATAAGGACAATATCTATGGTAGAAAAAGAAGAAGCGGCAGACTCTGGGTCAGAGGCGCTGAACGCGAGAGAGTTTTTAGCGATATCAAATTGATGGGCTACGGTGTAACCCCGAAATGTCTGGAGTTCCCTACAAACGCAGACCTAAATCGGATACCGGTTGTCGCGCCGATAGGGCATAGGCTATATTACTTGCTTAATTTAATTACTCTAGGATGAAAATTAAGGAACTTTTCAGTCAACCGAAAATAGAATAGTACACTATTATTAGCTTTGCTTGAGCAGATATCGGTGTATCCTAGAGAAGCAGCTTCGTGATTGTTGTTAGATTTTTAGACCAGGTAGCTTCGGAGAATAGCCCTGTAATATATGATATATGATCAATTTCTAGTGCCCACATTCCACCTCGTTATAATTAATGCAAAACCTAATACCAGCTAGTACTAATTAATACCTTTTATTTAGTATTCCACGCCTATATTTGGGGAAAAATTATATACACTTCCCGTCTACATGCACGGGGAGCCCTCCCTTAAATTGAATGTAAAACGATGCTATTTCTAGGAAAAGTTCGCGTAACAGATAGACAAGCGTTAAAGAGTAGTAGCCGCTTGGCAAGAGGTCGGATGAATATCTCAGCAAAATCTCATACTGCAATTCTTTCAACTTTTGGGGCGTTAGTCTGAATAGATATAAGGGAGGGGAGGTTGTCATGAAGCAGTACCACGCCATCGCTTTTGAGCAATCTAGGCCATTGAATAAGAATTTCCCAAGCATTTCAACGAGTTGAGCGTAATACTTCTCTACAGTAATGGTTTCAAAACAATGCCAAAAGGAATACTGGATATCTGCAGCGGCTGGCCACATTATCCACTTCTGATAGAGGCTCGGTCTTGTTATTAACCATTGATGATCTGCGACCATTTTTGTACAATACCCATTTTTCATCACATGCCACTATTCTATGCAGAAGCGACTCCTATCTGTTGGGGGAAAGCAAAGCACTGGAAATTTAAAACTATGCGTTGCTTAGTAAGTTTATGCGAAATCCACTTATCAAACCTCTTTACCTTTCCAAGCTATTGCAAGTGCCAGCAAACTGTACGGCGGATTTGTCTGCAATATCTCTCACAGATACACATATATCAGATTCTAAATTCATAAAGAGAGTAGATATTTTTCATTCGAGGGAATTTTCGTGCCTTCCTGAAAATGTAAATTAACTAGGTACTAACTCTTTCCGATTTTCAGTATATACTCATTCCCAATAAAGTTGTTAGCTTTCAGATTTTCCCTGGCTGCATCATGTGTACCAAAGAACCTTTTGATGATTTTCTAATAATTATTATAACCTTATGTTTTCACTTCAAAATAAATGTTTTCAAAACTAGTTTTTCCATTTCAAACGATATAAGTGAACACTTTTTTCCGCCCTCAAAGGAATATATTTGCCGAATCAATATTCTCTCTTCTCGAAATGGGAATGTGCTTCGTTCTTTCGTATCTAGAACTTGCCAAGTCCACATCATTTACAGAATTTAAACGAGTCCTTTCGGCTTACAGAAGTTAAAGTGAAATTAAATCAAGTTAAATTTGCCTTTATTTGTGATTATGACCCAATTTTCAAATGAAAGCTTTTCCGCAACTTTGCCATTTTTCATGCAATTCGCTATTTTGCTACTAAATAGCACAATTAACAGTATATTTCATAGGAAAATTTAGTTCGCTAAACGTGAAAGCTGCTTTATAGTCTAGCTAGAAAGGTACGGGATTTAGGAAAATCAAGATTACCCTGGGAGACAAAAAACCTGTCAAAACAGATAACCACAATCTAAAAGAAAAGTATACATAAATGGCCGCGTAAGACCTAGACATAGTGGGGTAAACCTGTCTCGGTTTACAGTTTCGCGGGTAGATTTATGCCCGTAAGTTAGTAATGCAAGTTGAGGATTGAGAATTCATCCAAAATGTTACCTGCTTGTTGTGGAAGACGGATAGATAGATAGATAGCTACCATGCGCCGGGAAGTAATTGATTTTTCGGCAACAAACTTTTGCTTTCATAGAGGGCTTATAATTGAACTCTGGAATACACTCCTCGACGGTATCGAGCCTACCCAGAATGCTAGTACAAGCTACATATTCCAGAGTTATGCAAGGTAATTTGGTATCTGTTGGCAGATGAAGCCTTAAAAACACAAGATCCTGCATGTGTAACCGTCATTGAGCATGCTAGATCACCATAACAATTAGATACTATACAAAAATATTTGTCCGCTTACCGATTGAAGGTAAAGAGGATTAGCATTAACAACGGCTCTCATTCATCACCACACCATCATTGTCCACCCGCGCTTAATAAACCTTGCCAAACCCCAGTGTAAATAGGCTACTCAACTAGAAAAACCGGAAAACTAATACCGGTGCTGTCAAAACGAGCAAACGTCAAGTCTCCAACAAGTATCGAGCAACCAAGTTGCCTTCACGTTCGAGATATATCTACGATTCTACGTAGCGGATGAGTCGGAGATCAGCACCTTCGGGTAGCAGCTTTTGTGCGTAACCGACATTTCCGGCCTATTATCGGTACAAACTGTTCCTTTTCTTTGGAATGTGAATTGATATTCGCAATCATTGTATACCTTGTCCATCAATAGTCGAAACCTTTAAGGAATTTTTTGATTCATCAGAGACCCCAGAGGAAGATGAGAAGCAACTCAAACAAATTAACTAAACGGTTATGGCATCATAATCAATGTTCCATGCTCATACAACATCACATCGATCTGCCCCCTTTTAGAAGCTTCATAGGAGCACCTGATTATTATCACCGGTTCATTCCAAATAAATCAAATTTTTCACCTTCGCTGATTGGCCTCCTTTGTTTTTGAATGAATGAAGAATGACAGCGCTGTCACCAATGGAAATGATGCCAAGCATGGCCAGTGCCATTGTTGATTTTCCTGTTAGCGGACCTCTTTGCAACTAAAATTATATCTAAGGGAGACACAAAACTGATTTTAGATATGTAAAATGAAGATTAATTCATCGAAGTATGTGTACATAACTTTCACTATGGAAAAAAAAATTGTGAAAGTGAAAGTCAATAAAATCGCTATACTCTACACTCCAATCAGAGGACGTTCAATACCTAAAAATACACCTCGATGGAAGGCTCACCTGAAAACGGCACATAGAGGCGAAGAACCAGAAATTCAATCTTAAGTTCGAAACCTTCAATATTAAATTCAAAACCTTTTTGTAGATACTCCACTCTGTCGAACCATTCATCGTTAATCTGCTATAGCAACCTGCGTCCAAAAGCCTGAGATGTGCTTCTTGGTATTTCCATAACTTTGACCTCTATAAAGGCTTGGAAACTAGAACAATAATTAAAGAAATCGAGTGTTCCGCTAGTAAATATTTAGCAGACTGAAGAGTTACCCTTACATATTGAATTTTGTCTCACGAGAAATTCAAGACGCTAAAGAACGGATATCCCAGGACTTAGAAAAGGTGCCTGCGCAGGCAACAAATGAAAAACTTTTGTTTTGTTGAGGATGCTGGGAGTCCTAAGAACGCACCCACTTGATGACGAACCGCAGCATCCTCAACAAAAAAAAATCACTTCGGCCTGGTTTAGATCTGAACATATGACGAATTTCACTTCAATATAATTCGCACTCATGTCGTTTTTGCGATTATATATAAATGGAGCGATTACCACCTGTCGTTATTTTCGGTCGCGCTGCTCCCAGAGCAGAGGTGAGGCAGCGTCTGAAACCACCAGTCAACTTTTTTGAAATTACAAACTTTTCTTCTCTTTTTACGCAACTAAAGAAATAATGGTGACAACGTAGTTTCTTGCAATTAAATTTAAATTCATTAAAGAAATGAACTCAAAAGAAAAAATATCAATATGCTAAAACAAAAAGCCTTTAAAAAGGGGATGGGATTATGTCCCTATGGACACCATTTTATCAAGGTGAAGTAGTCTGTATTAGTTCACTACTACACTAAAATTGTCCAAAATATATGAATATGGAAGCTACCGATTTAAATTCTTCATGTAGTAAGAAGTCACATACTTCTAATCCACCCGTGACTTTGAGAATTAATTTGTAACCGAGGTTCGGATTCATGTTCCTTCACAAAGAAATCTGTGGAAGACATGCCCTCTACTTCGGAGAATGCCAACACCTAATATCTACGGCGCGGTCAGCAAAAAAGGAGAGTAAAACAGCTCCCATGAGAGAAACTGAAAACCTGTCTACGATCGGCACAGTTACCTAATTTTTCTAAGAAACTCCACACCCGAGCTCCACACCAAAGTAGTGCAGCTCACCACGATTCCAAACTCACCCGCCTGAGTATCTCGCCTACCTCTTGGTAGCAGGTTAACAGCCACGAGACCGGCGTAGGAACCAGGCAGTTCAGTCTTCCGTCAGCCGTCAAAGGGTCAAGAAGAAAGAAAGGAAAAGTCGTGAATTTGGATTATTAAATAAATTATAATTAGAATATTTCAGTTTTATTAATAGCTAAACTCCAGCCACAAAAAAAGGGTACTACATCCTCAATCTTGCCAATACCAGGAAAAGCGGAAAAAGGGAAAACCGGTGTTGTGAACGCAACTGGTCTAATACCGAAACAGATCCATGCAGACCGGACCCTGTGACTCTGGTAAGTCTCGCAACTGGCAGTAGTAGAAGGTACTGCGAAAAAGGGGGAATGAGGCTGCCAAAATCGCAAAATTACCCATACATCATTCTGGAACAAGAGCCATGGGCTCATATTAACAAAATCGATGGTATTGGATCTACAGTGCGCGATTCACAAGACC
The DNA here is from genome assembly GCF_905115235.1 of Hermetia illucens. Classification (NCBI taxonomy): domain Eukaryota; kingdom Metazoa; phylum Arthropoda; class Insecta; order Diptera; family Stratiomyidae; genus Hermetia; species Hermetia illucens. Next base: position 87,571,724 of record NC_051849.1, on the reverse strand, counting down.
GAGAGCCTGTGTCCTGAGATCAAATTTGGTAAGACCAACCATGCTAAGGCAATCCTGTGCCCAAGGAACTCTTAATAAGTTGTGTTGCGAACCCTCAATATATTTGTTGAAGTAGCAAATGCAATCTTAGAGCAGAGGAACTATTTGAGATCATCACTTCAACTGTTCTCATAACAGCGAGCATGGGGTGTGTCCCTAGGTTCATGAAACTCAATTAGAAACTCTGGATTGCACACTTTTAGAATGTTCTGAAGACAGTGGCCCTATTATCCGAGGCAAACGCAGTGAAATGTTTCCCTGGTGGAACCGAGGATTACAAAATATATCGTCGCCATTCAGCCCTTGGTACCCACGATGGAGCATAAAACCTGGGAAATGCCTGCTGAACAAACACCAACAGCTCTACTACCAAACCCTATCTCCACCTCCACGTGGTGACCGCTGGGAGCTCTTTCTTAACGAAAAGCTGCAGACGGAGAAGGATGAAGGCGAGTCTCCCGCGCCTAAAAACGGGACAAATTGTACCAACTGGTCCTCCAGGTTGGGGGTTGGGTAGGGCTGACAACCCTACACGGAAAACAACCGTTACGAAGCCACAACAGGAGCCTCGGATAGGACGGATATTAAAACGACGGACCCGGCAACGACAAAGGAACAACGATTTGCGCATTTTCTCATGGAACGTGCGCTCCCTGTACAGAGATGAAGCTGACGAGCAGCTAGCCGATACCCTGTCCCAATATAGGGCTGATATAACAGCGTTGCAAGAGATGCGATGGACAGGGACCGGTTTCCTGGAGAAGAGCCACTACACCATATATTATAGCGGTCATCCAGTAAACCATGTGCTCGGAGTAGGTTTCTTAGTCAGCCAAAAAATGAAACCTACTGTTACCGGCTTTGAAAACATAAGCGAACGGTTATGCACTCTGCGCTTGCGAGGCAAGTTTAGAAATATAAGCCTCATAAACGTTCACGCCCCTACAGAGGAGACTGCAGAGTCGGAGAAGGATACCTTCTACGAGGCAGTAGAAAGAGCCCTCGAAGCCTGTCCCAGATATGATATCAAAATCATACTTGGGGATTTCAACAGCCAAGTAGGGAAGGAGCCCGTATTCAGGCGATACGTTGGCTCCCATAGCTTACACGAAAAAACAAATGATAACGGACTGCGGACTATTCAATTAGCAGGGTCACACGAAATGGTTGTTGGAAGTACCTGGTTTGCGCGGAAACCGGTCCACAAACATACGTGGGCCTCTCCAGACGGGACCACTTTCAACCAAATTGACCACGTGTTGATCGAACGCCGCCACCTCTCAGCCTTGATGAATGTCAGAACATATAGGGGGGCCAATATAGACTCGGATCACTATCTCGTTGGCATGGTGCTCCGAGCTCGAATAACAATACCACCTAGAATCCCCTCTGACAATCAGGTGAGAGTGAACACTGAAGCCATCCACAACACAACCCTCCGCGACACCTATAAGAGGGAAATGGATGCCGCAATAACCGCAGTCAATAGAGGACCTGGAGATGAAGCATCAACTAATGATCTTCACAACCATCTGAAGAACGTTATCATGGATACGGCCACAAATATACTTGGCCCCAGCCGCAAAAGGAGTCGGAACGGCTGGTTTGACGATGAATGTAAGCTAGCAACGGAACGGAAGAATGCCGCATACCGAGTAATGTTGCATTCTCAAAGAACGCGGGCACGCGCAGAGACTTATCACGAACTCCGTCGAGCGGAGAAGCGACTTCACAGACGGAAAAAGGAAGCCTGGGAGAACCAACAAGTCTGTGAACTAGAAAAGTACAGGGAGCAACCGCACCAGGCGCGGAAGTTTTACCAACAAGTCAGCAGGATGAAGCCTTATACACCTCGATTTTCATCCTGCCGAGACAAAGAGGGAAATCTGATTTCCGACAGAATGGGCATATTAGAGCGATGGGTTGAGTACTTTGATGAGCTACTGAACAACCAGAACATCGGCGAGTTGGAGGTCCCGCCAACTGAAGACGACGGACAAATACTGCCACCACCAAGTTTAGGAGAAACAGTCCGTGCAATTCATCGGCCAAAAAATCATAAGTCGCCAGGAGCCGATGGAATTACAGCCGAATTGGTTAAATATGGAGGCGACCAGTTACACCAAGTGGTTCATCAACTTGTGCTCAAGGTATGGGACAGCGAATCAATGCCTGACGATTGGCAGCGAGGCATAATCTGTCTCATACATAAAAAGGGAGATATCACACAGTGCAGCAATTATAGAGGTATCACGTTGCTGAGTACCATCTATAAGATATTCTCCACTATCTTGCTAGGCCGGATAGCCCCATACGCCCAGAACATCATTGGCCCATACCAAAGAGGCTTCACTCCAGGCAAATCAGCAACAGATCAGATTTTCTCTCTGCGGCAGGCGATGGAAAAACTGTTGGAATATGGACAACAGTTGCACCATCTGTTCATCGACTTTAAAGCCGCCTATGATAGCATAGCCAGGGTAAAACTGTACACGGCCATGAGAGAATTCGGTATCCCGACGAAATTAATAAGACTGACTAGGCTGACCCTGACCAATGTGCGAGGCCAGATAAAAGCAGCAGGATCACTCTCAAGACCATTCGACATCAACAACGGTCTACGACAAGGGGATGCGCTATCATGCGTCCTCTTTAACCTGGCCCTCGAGAAGGTGATCCGTGATGCTGAGGTGAATGCAAGAGGTACGATCCTCTTCAAGTCCACCCAACTACTGGCCTATGCTGACGATATCGACATCATGGGAAGAACCACCCGAGACGTTCAAACTGCCTTCATCCAGATCGAGCAGGCGGCGCGAGATCTTGGGCTGCACATCAATGAAGGCAAGACAAAATACATGGTGGCAACGTCAGCACCGAAGACGAATCAACCAACAACATCAAACCGCACTGGTCAAACACAAGCACGAACAAGAATAAGGATAGGGGAATACAACTTTGAGACCGTTGACAATTTCTCCTATCTAGGGTCGAAAATCACAACCGATAACAACTACGATGAGGAAATCCGCGCACGGTTGTTATCAGCCAACAGAGCCTACTTCAGCTTACAAAGACTGTTCCGCTCGAAACGTCTCACCATAGGGTCAAAGCTCTTACTGTACAAGACTATGATCTTGCCAGTCCTCATGTATTCCTCGGAAACTTGGGTTCTTAGCAAGAAAAATTGCGAACTCTTGGCCGCGTTCGAGAGAAGAATCCTCCGAAGAATTTTTGGCCCCCTACATGAGGATGGACGATTCCGTAGCCTACACAATGACGAAATCTATGAGCGATACCATGACCGTACGGTTGTGGATAAAATCCGGCTCAATAGGTTACGGTGGGCGGGTCACTTAATCCGTATGGATGAAGATGATCCCACCCGGAAAGTCTATAAGGGCAATATCTATGGTAGGAAAAGAAGACGAGGCAGACCCTGCCTAAGATGGAGCGATGGCGTGGGCCAGGACGCCAGACAGCTTTTAGGGATATCGAATTGGTGGACCTCGGCGCAAAACCGGGATGTCTGGAGTTCCTTATTAAGGCAGGCCTAGACCGGATACCGGTTGTTGCGCCGTTGATGATGATGATGATTCAGCCCTTGGCTGGGTGTAGCGCGTCAACCACACCTACGCGAGGGTGTTGAACAGTCCTTTGATCACTGCAAAAATCGTTCAAGAATGTACAAATCGATTGAACCCTTTTTCTAGATTCAAAACTACTGTGGGTACTCGGTACTCAGGGCAGAGGGAAAATGAATGAAATCTCGGATGCTTTAACAAGCAACAAGCAACTAGAGTATTAATAGCAGTGACTAATGCTACTATCAAAAACCGCGAATGAGCTTCCCATATTGACATTTGGCGAAGCCTTAATGCACCAAACTTTTCCTATCAGAACCAAACAAACATACTGCAAAGTTTATCCTCTCGTAAGGAGACTTGCAGAAGAATTTTGGGCATATTTTCAGAATAGCAATTTTCCAAAATGATAAGTATCCATTCTGTAATTAGGAAGCGGATTCCACAGAACATTTTCTATGTGAGTGCCCCGCCTATGGGCGCATCAGACATCAGATTTTGGGTGCTGATATGCTCCAACTACAAAGTGTATCGGAAATCCTCCGATACATAAACGAATCCGGAATATTCCGTTAGACGGGGAAATCGAGTACAATAGACCACTAAAGTCTGAGTGCTCAGAAGCTTTGCTCTCCCCCACCTCAAACAAACACACACACGCGTTTGCAGTGACAGCAGTCGAGGAGCAATATTTTCATACCACAGACATTTCATCAAGTCAATCTTTAATGTAAATAACATACGCTCCGTTACAAATTGGTGTGACTTGGTCTTATCGATTCTATACTCAAAGTTTATCTAACAGATCGTACTTGTCACTCCTCCCGTAATAGGAAAATGTGAACGCGTGAAGTCCACCATTGATCATCTCACCTATTGCGTAAACCGCCTGCTGCATAGAATTATAACGAAGCGATAAAAACCTTCACAGCTCCTGCGACAGACACGAACGTTTACAATCAAAGAAAACGCGTTTCAGGTTAAGTGTTTGAGCATGCTCCCGCGGAGCATTGGTAAGTACTTGAATTGAAGAACCGGCCACGTTCACGGATGAGCTCTCTGCGACCGTCCATTTCAGTCATCAGCACGCCATCGCCAACCCCAACGACAACATCTTCGACAAGGTCCCGGTGTTCCAACGAAGCCGACCATGTTACTAAGGAGCTGGGCGCCCTTATTTTCAGCATGGGACAACTCATCCCCCTCATAAGACAAAGTCTGCAGGTACGCGTTGCAGTATCAAATAGCCGCAGATGCTCTCAAAGAAAGGCAAATAGCCGTCAACATGTCAGTTCCAAAACACAATTCGGATTAATAATGGTATAACCGCATGCTCGGTGCACATGCACAGAGATGCATGCCCTGCACTTGCCTATCATCCAATCAGGAAAACCAAAAGAACTACTTCTTCTGAGTACCGCGCTTCCAGCAAAAAGTCGCCCGAACATTATTGATCGTACTACATGCATAAGATTCTTGATCGATTCCATTCTATTACCTCTTCACTTAAAGCAAATTCTGCGTTGACCTTTTATGCTTCATACAGTCAACGCCTCACCAATTTACATCGCACATGTTAACGCTCAGGCGGTGGAGGTGGAGGTGGCATCCACTTACCCGTTATTCGCGTCAAAGGAAAAAAAGTATTATAGTAGCTTCAATAAATGGCATCGCTTCAGCATGCAATTTAGTAATTTTTATCAGGTGCTCACAGTATTTAAAATGGTTTCCTAACTGACACACCATCTAGCGAGCTAGGCCTCTGATATTCAACAATATGCTCTACCAATCTTTCCATCTAGCATGAGATCCACACCACGGGCCCTTTCGTTTTCGAACGCCCACAAAAATAATCGGTGCGCATCTAAAATTCAGGCTCCAGCAGGAGCAAGGTATGGTTTGTTCCTCATCCAGCTAGTGGACCAATGGTCGTGGATCTCTTTGAAGACATCACAGGCAAAGTTTACTCCGTCGTGGATTTTCGAAGGGCATTCTATCAGATTTCAATCGTCGAGAAGGACATCCCAAATATGGCTGCCTCGACTCCATTCGGCCTGCTTGAATTTACTCGCGCTCTCCGACGCGCAATGGAATAGCTTCCGCGCGATTGCCCATTCGCATGATGTTGCCTGGATGACATATTCGCCTTGAATGATCAGAAGTACCACATGTAATACCTGCGTAAACTCTTCGAGATTATACGCAAATCGAGCCTTTGTCTAAACACTGACAAATGAGATGAGTCAAATTCCTTGCCTACATCGATTCCGAGGATAAAATCACACTTCCGGTAGATCCAGGCTATTGGCAGTTTCCCAAAGCTCGAGTCTTTCCCTGAACTTTGTCGTTTCCCCGACATGTATAATTCCTACCCAAAATAGCGGAAATCGCAACTCCACTCAATGTTCTACTTAAGGGTTTGCCAGCCAAAAGAAAGAAGACTCGTTTAACGTGGACAATAGAAACAGAGATAGTATTCCAGCGCAACCGTCACGACCGTATTATTGGTACCAGATGCTTCCTTGCCTTTAATAAAACGACCACCACTGTGGCCCTTGAGCAGAAGTCAATGAGAAAGTTGACAGATACTGAGAGGCAATATAGTACATACGATTGTGAACTTCTCGCCGTTTACGCTGCCTTTAAATAGTTTTACCTTTTCTGTATGATGATGTAGAGATATCTCATCTTTTCAGCTCTACGTTGCTAAGTCTTCAGTCGTTAAGCCAGGTTATATTTCTCAGGCAACTCCGCATAATAACGTTTGACGTGCTCCACAGCAGGACGCATCCGAGCATTAAAGCTACGGTACAGTTGATGAGACATAGATTGGTCTGGAATGGTATAAGAAAAAACGGTACGCGCTGATCACAGCAGTGTCAGACCTTAGCACCTAGGCAATGCATGTTTTGGCCATTTACACAGAGATCTTATCAAGCGTTCGTTAGTACAGGGGTATCAGTCAATCCCAATACCCAACTAACAAGCTTCTACAGAGACTCTATACACATAAAGGATCTGCATCTTCAGTTCACCACAGACTTTTTCCTCAGACAAGGGGCACAATTTGAATCCGCACTGTTTACTGAACTCGCCAAACTTCTACATGGGGATGACCCCATACCATCCGCAGTCAAAGCGGCATAATGGAGAGGTTCTATCATAGATTAAAAGCGACCTCATATGCAACCCAGGCTAGTCATTGCCAGCCTTTTTTGCAGATGGTTCTTTTATGCCTTCAAGCGCGTCCAAAGAGGATTTCCAGGCTCCCTCCCGCATCACAGCCGATATGCTTTCGACACTGCACTGAAAGTACCAGCAAAGTTCTTTGTCATGCGTAGTCATCCCCTCATCAACCCACCAACTTTCGTCGAACGTTTAAGACGTCTCACTCAATCCATCAGACCAATCCCAACCTCCAGACAAGTCCCCTCGCAGAAGCCTCTTATGTTTAAAGACATGGGGAGCTGTTCACATTTGTTACAAAAGATTAATGCTGTGAAAAAAACATTGGTTCAACATTTCAGAACCACACAAAATTCTGCATCGAAACAGTGAGCAAATTTTCGTTGTCGAGTTCAACGGACCTTTCTACAAAGAACAAATCGAAGGGTTCATCGTCACCAAACGCCATCAACACCACACCACAACTAGGTAGAATCCACACTAAATGGTTTGGACTTGCGAATGGATTGGGGAAGCTTATCTGTACACATTTTCTTCTTTTTCTTCAGCCTTTGACCCGTTCATAAGATAGGTCAGCTCATCGTGATTGATCAGAAGCAAATTGCGAGCTTCTATCAAATGTCTGATCTGGATGCAATTGCGAGGCTTTTAAATCCCCATCCAGCGTATCTAGTCACCGTTGTTTCGGCCAGCCTTTTGGTCATTTACCATCGACTTCAATGTTCAAACCAATTTTGGCAAGTGAATTCTCGTTAACGCGAATTACGCGGCCATACCAACGAAAACGCCGCACTCGCAGTTTTTCTACGATCGGTGCAACCCTATGTCGATCGCGGATATCCTCACTTCGGTGTGATCAAAACATGTCACGCCACTAATCCAACGCAACATCTTGTTTCCATTACCGCACGACGCCGTTCATTGTCTAATATAGTCGGCCAACACTCAAAACCATAGAGAGCGACAGGACGGACGATGAATTTTAGATTTGAGACGTTGATGTGTATGGATAAGCTTCCCAAATACATTTGCAAGTGCATGACCATTTAGTGCGGATACTATGCCTAAGAGATATACTATCAACAACACAAAGCGATCAATCTGTAACGAAGGGTATTACGTTCTGCTCGGGCCAAGCAGTGTGTAGGGATAATTGTTGAACCCATATTTCCAATTTTTTGAGTCGACACTGTTGCCAAGCGCAACGTCGCAGTGTTCACCATAACATCGGCACGCTACGAGCAGTCTTTCATTGGTTCCAATACTCAGAAGGAATCGCTTGTAAATTTAGTCAGTTAAAAAACAAAATTGTTGTTAAGATACAGCAGAGTTTATTGGAAGAAATCATTCAAATGGGACACCTACAAAATAATGACATTTCTAATCCCCCAACGTATTGATTTCAACCTACTTCAGTAGAAAATTTCAATAGATTTTTCATTGAGAATTGGCCGCAAAAGCCACACTGAAGCAGCTACTCGAGTGAATACGATAGCACTGCAAAAGGACTTTGTCTATAGATAACGTTGTCCTCCCAACACAAAAGGATAGACACGTTACGTTGCGCCAGCAACCATTATCACCTGTTGAGTACAAATCGAGCCATAAATGGGTTTCATCCTAGAATAAATCCGCAAAACATATATCTTTCACAACTGTAAAGATGGATAGCATTTTCAAAGGACAAAAATGGTGACTACAAAACGTTTTCCTATAACATGTAGATTCTATGTAGCCATTTCACCTCCTAAATGGAACAAGAAGTCGAGCCAAGGAGAAGCGCCCACCAAGAGAAAAGTCCTAGTCGGCCAACAAGAAAAACAAACTCAAGACGTGGGTTCAGTGGGTTCGGAGGAAGAACAGGTGGCAGCGCTTATTTCAATACGGTGGCCCAGACATGAGTCGGGCCAAAGATTGCCAAATAAACTGGTTTACAAAAAGCTTAAGTACCTGAAAGCTATACATCTTCCGTGCGCTGTATACGTTATTTTTAATGGTGTAGGTTACGTTCGAGTATCTTTATGTATAACTTTTGATGCTTGCTCACCTGATGATTCTGCTGATGCCAATGGGTACTTGATAACACGCAGGCATGCTCAGATATTAATTCTGGATGCCACAAAACAACTGATGGCGGCAAAAAGGACTCGAGCACATCTGCTGCTATTCCTGTCTCTGGTGATGATTATGATTAAGGGGATAATAACAAGGGCGATGAGAAGAGCGCCGATAACAAGGATGCGAGGTTCGCCCCGGCAATTACGGAATCGCACAAAATTTCCACACCTGCACTGCACAAAACTTGCTCCGTATATATTTCACTGCTCAAGATACTAAACACTTGCAGCATCTGATTCAACACAAAATAGATATAAGACGTTTAAATGAAGCGGAACGCGATCCTGTTGGGATTCCATCCGATGGAAGTCCATGTAGGCAAAGTTGATGTTCCCGTTTAATGAAAATCTGCGTTAAGCAAGCAAACAACGTCCGGAAACCCGAGAATCTCCCTCACTTCCGCGGGGACGGGCCAACACATTCGATCCACTTCTACTCTGTATATTTAATGTAAAGTAACCGCAACTAAATCGAGGCCTGCTACTGCCATATCCTTCGCACGGCTTAAATATGTATGTAAGGACAACGGCAAAAACAGCATCATCATCATGCGAAATAACATAAAATGTACGACGTCAGGATAACGAAGCTGTCGCCACATTTACGACCAAGAGGCGGTTTACCAATATTATTATTAAAGAAATAAATTATTTCTTTTTTCGCCTGGCTCCTTTTGTAATTCGACGGGAACTCCGAAGCGAGTATTTTAATATCTGCAACTCCACTTCTCAGCTGTTTTGGATGGGATTACATCGATTTCTTGCTTTTAATCTTTTGGGATCTTAAGCGGATATAAATTCGTGTATAACATGTGGTTTAACATCCACTTTAGATACTATGCAAATGAGCACGTCATATTCAGTTATCCTTCCGAAAAAAATTCCAAGAGGGCGAGTGGTACTGGGTATTTTTCTCTCCAGGATACAGAACATTCTCAGCTTTCAAGTATACTTCTAACATCTTCGCTTAGAATATCTACGAAATCCTCGTTAGTTACAGCATTTTTAATCGCGTATCTGCAGAATGGAGTTTTCCTGTTCACGGCACTAGCACAACCTTTTCTGGAATAACTTTTGAACCTCTTAAACACATTTCAACTACTCGTACTGAGGATATTCGACTTGTAAAGATACTAAGCGCAAAATTCAACTTTTCCAAGTTACACTTTGAAACTTGAAACCATCGCGAATTATCCGCTTCAACTGAAAATATCCACCGCACCAGTTTCCACTAAACACTAAAGAAATTCACACAACGGATTTCCATTCACTTGCTAGCAAGGATACTAAACACCCAATTATCTAAAGATACGCACTAATCGGAAAGTGAAATCGTAAAAAAACCGTTTCACTTCTAACCAAGCAATTGAAGGCCGAGAAATGGTAACGAAATTTGCGCGGCTCGAAGAAACCCTTGTCTTTCTAGGAGCACGCTAGGCGATAGGAACATGTCTTTTCACCAGACAAACACATAAATATTCACATTAACCTATTACGTATGTTCCGAACTACGGATACAGATCCTTTTCAATCAATGTCTCAGTTTGCACTGAACTTGGATTTCTCGGGACATTGATGGGGTTTCCGAAAGAACCCAAAGTCTGATGAAGAAGCAACATGGAAATGTGCTTGGGAGAACCGAAAACCTACCCTACGATATATAGATTTCGAGCATGTACTAAACGAGGAAACCTGCAACCGCGGGTACTACGGAAAATATCTGCCGCAGGAGCCTCCATTACATTCGCTCTTACATACAGTCGAAAGCTTTCATGGTGCGATGTCCGCCGCATAATAAACTCCAGGAGCTTCCAGTGTGCTATTTTTGTTGCAAAGCTCAACCGTGTCTACTACACAGTACGCTGCACGTACTGCTGGGCTCAACTCGGCTCCGGCAACTTACGTTCTACGCGCTCCCGTAATGTCGTGGTCCACCAACCAGTCCAGGGAAGCAGTATCACCTGCTACCGTGAAATGGAGCAAATGTCGCAGATTGCAGCTTTCCATCATATTATCCAGAATATCGCAACAAAAGGAATCAGAATAAAATCTGTCGCGATGCAGAATCCTCCGTGTGCACTGATATCCCTTGATTTAAGAAGAAATGCAGCTTTAAGACTTGAATTTTTCCAATTTGTAGATCAGCATTTGAGCGGAAAATGTGACCACTTACAAAATGAAATTTTGGGGAACATACCTACGTAAAAGATGTGGGTTGTTACCTATTATAAAAGATATTTCTGGGCAGAAGTAAGCAGAGTGGGTAATCAGAAAATCGGGGCTTGGTCGGGGCAGATTGAAAACAAACAAAAAATAGAAGAGCCCACAACATCAAGAGTAACTATGCACATAAATAAATATAATAAATTTGGTTTCCATCTACCATTGGTCTCCCAAAATAGTTTTTCCCAGTTACCTGCGACCTGCGTTTTTTACTGTCCCACTCAAGATTCCTAAGAGGCCTTCAATGGTCGCATATGAACTGTTTCGTCACCTTGGGGTAAGGCGACATTCATTTTCTAAATCGAAAAAAGCCAATTTCTTTTCATTTCATAAAGAACACCTTTAAAACATCACCCTTTTTACAGGGGTAGTTCACCTAAAGAGATGGTCGATTTTTCAACCCTTATTAAAAATCGTAAATAAGGACTCTTCTGCCGAAATGAAGTATTGAAAGTCACCAAAAAAATTTTTTTTCTGTTCTTCAACACATATAAATGGGATGCGGGTGACCTGTTAGTTCCCTAGAGCTGCACCTCAAGCTCCATAAGGCAACAAACTGGCCTTCAGGATCTTGGTCGAAAACCTCGCTTCCGCCCAGACGAATGAGCAGCGGCAGATTGCCGCAATCCAATTGCTAATGAATTGATGGAGTTAAATATAGTCACATTTAACTCCGCGCCCCTGGTCTCACACGCCCAACGTGCCACTGCCCAAGCGTTGGTTGATACTCTGAAAGCAGACATATTTTGCGTTTCGGAGACCCACCTAAACCACAGACATAATGTCAATTTCACCGGATATACCACTATTCGGCTTAACAGCAACACGGGCGCTGCCCTTCTAGTCAAAAAAGACTACCATTTTGAGGAAGTCGTCATCGAGGGTTTACTAGTCTGTTCCGCTGCAGCGGCAATAGTTAAAACTATCGATAATAAACGGATTTTGGTAGTTTCCGTTTATTTCAAATACAATTCCCCAAGTGAGCAACTGGGCCATGACTTAAAGGTCTTGGGCGATCTCCAGTTAAAATCAAAATATCTTATCTTCGGTGGCGACTTTAACTCACGGCACAAATCCTGGGGCGATAAGGCAGAAAATTTAAATGGGAAAACCATGTATAACTGGATCCACGACCCTTTCACGCCAGTCAATCTTGAGGTGGTCTCGCCGGATTCGCCGACAATACCCGCTAGTCAATCCATCATTGACTTTTTCCTGCTGTCTGATGAAACCAAGCAAAGTTTTCAGGTTACTTCCTGTAAAACCTTGCCAGGCATGTCCGACCATTTTGCAGTTGAACTCAAAATGGCCTCAACTTCACAACTGCAGAAGCGAGTTAAGGTAACCATCAGGTCATTCACCCACACTGATTGGGACAAATTCAAGTCAGATTTAGCACCAATGCTGAACTTGAAGAAATTTGCTACAGATCGCAATCTGTCGGACAAAGAAATCGACGAAGCAATCATTTTGGCCACGGACGCCATCAATACTGCTACACGCAGAAATACCAGGCTGATCAAAGTCGATGAGTTTGTATACAACAAATTCCCGCATGATACCATGCTACACATGAAGGTCAGACAGATTTGGCGCAGGAATCTTAAGCGCAACTTCCATAAAAATAGAAATAAAGCTAATGCTGAATACAAAGCATTGCTCTCCCGGATTAATTGTCTGAGTACAATTATCCGGGAAATGGTGGCGCAATTCCGCAATAAAGAATTAACCCGTAATCTCGCAGATATTAAGCCCGGGCCAGATATGTTTCAACATATAAATAGGCTAGCAGGGAAAAATAAGTCCCGTAATTTCGTTCTTACCAGGAACAAGGAACCAATCTGCGGAGACGCCAGAAAGCGCAAGTCCTTGCGGAATCATTTGAGTCTCAGCTTAATACCCCTCCGCCTCAAAGTAACCCGGCAATGGTGTCGATGGTTGAAACAACTATCGCCGACTTTGTCTCTAGGCATTCAAATAAGTTAGCCACATTCTCCCAAACGAACTCCTCGGTAAAACCAACGGATTCGCAACAATTCCTGAGTTTATCACAACTCACCGCCTTGACCTCAAACCTAAACGGTAAAAAATTAGCCGGACCTGACGAAATTCCTAATTACGTAATTAGGCAACTCCCCTGAGTCTCCATCAAATTTTTGCTGGCAGTATTTAATAACTGCATAAATAATGGCTACTTTCCCACCACCTGGAAAGTAGCTAAAATAATTGCGATCCGGAAAAAAGGTGACTCTACTGAGCCTAAAAACTTTAGACCCGTTTCATTATTATCCAATTTAGGCAAACTCTTTGAGAGAGCATGGACAATCGGGCTAGTCCAATATTGCAATCTCAAAGAGATTATACCGAACCATCAGTTCGGGTTCCGCAGCAAGCACGGAACTCAACATGCACTTAGCTACCTTCACAACACCGTCTTAGCAAGACTTAACGTCAATAATTAACCGACCGTAGCATGTGCATTAGACTTAGAAAAGGCCTTTGACTCCATATGGGTTAACGGACTAATCTACAAACTGATAGATCTTGAGTTCCCAATTCAGATCATTAGAATTGCACTAAGCTTCTTCGAAGATAGGTATTTCTACGTCAGCGTGGGGAATGAATTCTCCGATCTCTTGTCGGTAACATCGGGAGTACCGCAAGGATCCATTTCTAGGCCCACCTTTTATAATATCTTCACGGCTGACATCCCAACTCCCAAGACCGGCACCGAACTTATTCAATATGCCGATGATACCCTCATCTTCGCTTCAAGCCTCCACCCCAACAGGGCAGCCAAAGCGGTCGAGAGATACTTGAAAGACCTCGGCAAATATTACCTGGCATGGGGCATTAAGATTAATGAGGCCAAAACGGAATTCTGCACCTTCCGGAGGAAAGCTACATACCTAGGTTCTAGAGGAATCCATAGAAAAGCTAAACGCTTGAAAATGAAGATCGGAAACACTATAGTGAGCAATTCCCAGACCATCAAGTACTTAGGAGTTAAACTTCACGAACTCCTTAAGTTCAAGCCACATCTTGAGCTCGCTATCGGTAAGGCACGCGGTGCACTCAGTAGGATCTACTTTCTTCTTCAAAAGGAGGTAGGACTCAGCACCAAGGCCAAACTGACTCTCTACAAGACCCTGATCAGACCCATTATCTGCTATGGAGCGCCCGAAGTATATCGGCGCGCCAAGGTACAACCTCTTCGAGAATTCGTTCTCAACTTGGTGGAACGGTTCTTCGAAAGAACGGAGAATCATCCAAATCCACTAATCCGGTAACTCTACCAACAGGGTAGCACCTTCCCATTGGCCAACTTCCTAAGCCCCTGCCAAATAGTGAGCGAAGCTCTTAAACCCGCCATCCTTTCCCTATATGATTCTCCCTGCCTGGTAGGGGTACATCGAGGCTAAGCGCAAGACATGTAATGTGCTATTGTATATAGTAGGTTAAGTATTTATTGTTAGATTAAGTTAGATTAAGTTTAGACTTAGTTAGTTGTAAGTATTTAAGTAAGTAAGCGATGCCTTCTGGCACTTTTAGTGCAAGCGCAGTCTTTAAATAATTCAGTTCAATACAAAAGAAATGTGAAAATATATGTATTAAAATTCATCATCATCATCATCAACGGCGCAACAACCGGTATCCGGTCTAGGCCTGCCTTAATAAGCATCTCCAGACATCCCGGTTTTGCGCCGAGGTCCACCAATTCGATATCCCTAAAAGTTGTCTGGCGTCCTGACCTACGCCATCGCTCCATCTTAGGCAGGGTCTGCCTCGTCTTCTTTTTCTACCATAGATATTGCCCTTATAGACTTTCCGGGTGGGATCATCCTCATCCATACGGATTAAGTGACCCGCCCACCGTAACCTATTGAGCCGGATTTTATCCACAACCGGACTGTCATGGCATCGCTCATAGATTTCGTCATTGTGTAGGCTACGGAATCGTCCATCCTCATGTAGGGGGCTAAAAATTCTTCGGAGGATTCTTCTCTCGAACGCGGCCAAGAGTTCGCAATTTTTTTTGCTAAGAACCCAAGTTTCCGAGGAATACATGAGGACTGGCAAGATCATAGTCTTGTACAATAAGAGCTTTGACCCTATAGTGAGACGTCTCGAGCGGAACAGTCTTTGTAAGCTGAAATAGGCTCTGTTGGCTGACAACAACCGTGCGCGGATTTCATCATCGTAGTTGTTATCGGTTGTGATTTTCGACCCTAGATAGGAGAAATTGTCAACGGTCTCAAAGTTGTATTCTCCTATCCTTATTCTTCTTCGTGTTTGTGTTTGACCAGTGCGGTTTGATATTGTTGGTTGATTCGTCTTCAGTGCTGACGTTGCCACCATATATTTTGTCTTGCCTTCATTGATGTGCAGCCCAAGATCTCGCGCCGCCTGCTCGATCTGGATGAAGGCAGTTTGTACATATCGGGTGGTTCTTCCCATGATGTCGATATCGTCAGCATAGGCCAGTAGTTGGGTGGACTTGAAGAGGATCGTACCTCTTGCATTTACCTCAGCATCACGGATCACTTTCTCGAGGGCCAGGTTAAAAAGGACGCATGATAGCACATCCCCTTGTCGTAGACCGTTGTTGATGTTGAATGGTCTTGAGAGTGATCCTGCTGCTTTTATCTGGCCTCGCACATTGGTCAGGGTCAGCCTAGTAAGTCTTATTACTTTCGCCGGGATACCGAATTCTCTCAAGGCCGTGTATAGTTTTACCCTGGCTATGCTCTCATAGGCGGCTTTAAAATCGATGAACAGATGGTGCAACTGTTGTCCATATTCCAACAGTTTTCCATCGCTTGCCGCAGAGAAAAAATCTGATCTGTTGCTGATTTGCCTGGAGTGAAGCCTCTTTGGTATGGGTCAATGATGTTCTGAGCGTATGGGGCTATCCGGCCTAGCAAGATAGTGGAGAATATCTTATAGATGGTACTCAGCAACGTGATACCTCTATAATTGCTGCACTGTGTGATATCTCCCTTTTTATGTATGAGACAGATAATGCCTCGTTGACAATCGTCAGGCATTGATTCGCTGTCCCATACCTTGAGCACAAATTGATGAACCACTTGGTGTTACTGGTCGCCTCCCTATTTAACCAATTCGGCTGTAATTCCATCGGCTCCTGGCGACTTATGATTTTTTGGCCGATGAATTGCACGGACTGTTTCTCCTAAACTTGGTGGTGGCAGTATTTGTCCGTCGTCTTCAGTTGGCGGGACCTCCAACTCGCCGATGTTCTGGTTGTTCAGTAGTTCATACTCAACCCATTGCTCTAATATGCCCATTTTGTCGGAAATCAGATTTCCCTCTTTGTCTCGGCAGGATGAGCATCGAGGTGTATAAGGTTTCATCCTGCTGACTTGTTGATAAAACTTCCGCGCCTGGTGCGGTTGCTCCCTGTACTTTTCTAGTTCACAGACTTGTTGGTTCTCCCAGGCTTCCTTTTTCCGTCTGTGAAGTCACTTCTCCGCTCGACGGAGTTCGTGATAAGTCTCTGCGCGTGCCCGCGTTCTTTGAGAATGCAACATTACTCGGTATGCGGCATTCTTCCGTTCCGTTGCTAGCTTACATTCATCGTCAAACCAGCCGTTCCGACTGCTTTTGCGGCTGGGCCAAGTATGTTTGTGGCCGTTTCCATGATAACGTTCTTCAGGTGATTGTGAAGATCATTTGTTGATGCTTCATCTCCAGGTCCTCTGTTGAATGCAGTTATTGCGGCATCCATTTCCCTCTTATAGGTGTCGCGGAGGGTTGTGTTGTGGATGCCTTCAGTGTTCACCCTCACCTGATTGTCAGAGGGGATTCTAGGTGGTATTGTTATTCGAGTTCGGAGCACCATGCCAACGAGATAGTGATCCGAGTCTATATTGGTCCCCCTATATGTTCTGGCATTCATCAAGGCTGAGAGGTGTCGGCGTTCGATCAACACGTGGTCAATTTGGTTGAAAGTGGTTCCGTCTGGAGAGGCCCACGTATGTTTGTGGACCGCTTTCCGCGCACACCAGGTACTTCCAACAACCATTTCATATGACCCTGCTAATTGAATAATCCGCAGTCCGTTATCATTTGTTTTTTCGTGTAAGCTATGGGAGCCAACGTATCGCCTGAATACGGGCTCCTTCCCTACTTGGCTGTTAAAATCCCCAAGTATGATTTTGATATCATATCTGGGACAGGCTTCGAGGGTTCGTTCTACTGCCTCGTAGAAGGTATCCTTCTCCGACTCTGCAGTCTCCTCTGTAGGGGCGTGAACGTTTATGAGGCTTATATTTCTAAACTTGCCTCGCAAGCGCAGAGTGCATAACCGTTCGCTTATGTTTTCAAAGCCGGTAACAGTAGGTTTCATTTTTTGGCTGACTAAGAAACCTACTCCGAGCACATGGTTTACTGGATGACCGCTATAATATATGGTGTAGTGGCTCTTCTCCAGGAAACCGGTCCCTGTCCATCGCATCTCTTGCAACGCTGTTATATCAGCCCTATATTGGGACAGGGTATCGGCTAGCTGCTCGTCAGCTTCATCTCTGTACAGGGAGCGCACGTTCCATGAGAAAATGCGCAAATCGTTATTCCGTGTTCGTTGACGGGTCCGTCGTTTTAAAATCCATCCTGTCCTAGGCTCCTGTTGTGGCTTCGTAACAAGTTGTTTTCCGTGTAGGGTTGTCAGCCCTGCCCAACCACCAACCTGGAGGACCAGTTGGTATTATACAATTTGTCCCGTTTTTAGGCGCGGGAGACTCGCCTTCATCCTTCTCCGTCTGCAGCTTTTCGTTAAGAAAGAACTCCCAGCGGTCACCACGTGGACGTGGAGATAGGGTTTGGTAGTAGAGTTGTTGGTGTTGGTTCAGCAGGCATTTCCCAGGTTTTATGCTCCATCGTGGGTACCAATCCACGTTTCGCCCTGGGACCTATACTACCCTTTGACCACTTTTGACTTTGACTTGTATTAAAATTAGTACAATTAAAGTAATAAATAACACAGAAGGTCGGCTAGACCAAACAATTGTAATAGCCACCCATTGAAATAAAGTTAAGTTAGTTAAGCTTAATATTTAAGCTGGAAATAATCAATTATGTATTAGCGTAAGTCACTATGGTAAATAAAAAAACTTAAGTTAACCTGTTAGTTCAGTTCGCTCCTAGCGCTAGAAGGGAACGGTCATCAAGAGCAGAAGCTGATCAAGAATCCAGAAGGAAGTATACGTTCTGGACAGTGGTGCCATTCACGTCCGAAAAAAGTAACTATCATATTATAACAACATTAAACTAAAAAATTTTTGTTACATTCCAGAGCTGCTGCGCACAACAGCAAGTACGGGCTTGGGAACAGGATGTCCGCCAAGAGGTGTAATATGATACACCCCGAGGAGATGTCATCGGAAGAAGACGGCAGCTCTCTCATATTTTTGAACACATAAATAGGCTGACAGCCCGCAACAGATCCAAAAACTTCGTTCTTACCAAGAACAATGAAAACATCGGCAGTGACCCTAGGAAAGCTCAAATACTCGCGGAGTCTTTCCTAAATCAACTAAACTCTCCTTCACCTAGTAACAACCAGGCCGTCAGTTCGATTGGAGACACGACAATCAAAGACTTTTTTCATGAGCATTCACTCAAACTACCTTCTCCACCTTTAACCCATCCGGCAAACCAAATGACCCAAAAACCTTTTTGAGCTTATCACAGCTCGCAGCCATCACTAAAAGCCTTAACGGCAAAAAAATCAACCGGACCAGAAGACATAGCAAATATTGTCATCAAAAACCTCCCTAGGGCATCAATGAAGTTCCTTCTTGCAGTCTTCAACAACTGCATAAATAATGGTTACTTTCCCACAACTTGGAAAGTAGCAAAGATAATCGCCATTAAAAAAAAGGCGGCTCCCACGAACCACAAAACTTCAGGCCCGTCTCTCTCCTCTCCAACTTGGGCAAGCTCTTCGAAAAAGCATGAACAGTGGGATTAGTCCAACATTGCGATCGGAAAAACATTATTCCGAACCATCAATTCGGGTTCCGGACAAAACACGAGACCCAACACGCACTAAGCTACCTTCTCGATTCAGTGAGTAGCAGACTTAACGTCAAAAACAAGCCCACAGTAGTGTGTGCATTAGACCTTGAAAAGGCATTTGATTCCGTGTAGGTCAACGGCCTCATCTTCAAATTAATCAACCTTGATTTCCCTATCCCGGTGTTCAGACTTATAATAAGTTTCTTCGAAAGTAGGCATTTTTACGTCAGCGTGAGAAATGATTATTCCGATCTCCTACCGGTCACTTCTGGAGTACCGCAGGGATCCATTTCAGGACCTACACTCTACAACATTTTCACGGCCGACGTTCCAATCCCAGAGAGCGGCACAGAACTATTACAATTCGCTGACGACACGCTTATCTTATCGTCGAGCCTCCGACCCGGTAAGGCAGCTAATGCTATAGAGAAATACTTAACAGATCTCTGCATGTACTACCAGACCTGGGATGGCAGATCAACGAGGCCAAAACACAGGTTAGTACTCTTCGGAGAAAATCCAAATACTTGGGATCTAGATCTATCCACAGGAAAGCTAAACGCTTAAAACTACGCATCGGGAATACCGTAGTAAACAGTTCACAACAAATGAAATACTTGGAAATGCTATTTCATGATGTGGGGGGGTGTACAATTTTTTTCATCAAATATAGTCATGTGGGATATCAAATTAAAGGTCTCGGTTAGTACTTTTAAAAGCCGGCTTTAGTTTTGACATTTATTGGAATGGTGGGGAGTGCGGGGAAACTGATCATTGCTTTAAGGGGGCCATTCTCAGAAACTACCAAACCGAAAAATCTGAAAAAAATCAGGAGGCTGCCACTATATGGTGCCTAGGCTCCGAAATACCTTCCATACCGATATCTGTTCAAATAAAGTTTTTGTAATTGGCTAGAAACCCCACTTAAGTTCATCCTAGCATCACGAAATGCAGTGATATAGGTTATAATGTAGAGCGTGATCTTACCAAGTTTGGAGGAAATCGCACTATTACTAACAAAGTTATGATACTTCAAAGTTGTTGCTTCTTCGAAAATTGAGGACTATGAATGTCAATATCATCCGAAAGTGGATATTCTCACATAATATATGCATATATTACGTGCTACGTACTAAGAAATACACAAAACCTTTCGTACCTGAAACGTCCAGCTTCCGGTTTCCCGACTTGTTTAAATATTTAATTATGATACATAAGCCACATTTAGGCTAGAAATAAGAAACAAACACTATGCATTCAATGTAAGTCTCTGGTTTTTTGAATAAATGATTTTAAAAAGAAACAAAAATGAAATGACCTGTTAGTTTGTATTCTTCAGGCGGCCGCCTGCATAAAGATCGAATGAAAAAGGATTCGGCCAACAAGCCGGACATGTTCGTTTAGGCGGTGAGCGAAAATTTTATGGGCATCTTCATCGCTTATAAACATTTTTAAGGTTTTGTTTATAAAACAAACAAGTCGGAATACCGGAAGCTCGTGCTTCGGGTATAAAGGTTTTGTGTTCATCTTATCTAAGAAATTTCAACGCACATTTTTCTACCCGTATACAGCTACAAAACTACGAGACATACTTACATAATACAGCCGCAGATGTAAGCTCACCCTATACAAACAAACTGCCTATTTTCGAATACTGTACACATATATGCACGTATATAAATTGATCGTACCCATATTTCCGATTTATTTCTTATATCTATCTGAATTAGGCTCTACCCGCAAAGTTCATTAGCACGCATATACTATATACCTACATACACACATGTCTCGTTGGAGTAATTGATATGCATATACAAATGATTAAAGAACTAAAACAAAATAATTCTTTTCCACTCATTTCATACGAACCTACTTCGTTGTGGTATTGACAAATTGATATGTGATGATGACGTCATGCAGGTTGTAGAGTGCACGAAATTCACAAAAAATTGTAAAGTTTTACCCACTATAACTTTGTTAATAATAGTTGGATTTTCTTCAAACTTGACCAAATTGTGCATTATGTTCTTCATTATACGCACGCCCAATTTTGTACTTCTGGGATGAACATAAGGGGGGGTGCCGGGTAAATTTCTAAAATATGGAAATATACTATTATTAACTTTATTTGCGCAGATATCGGAACCGGATATATTTTGAGACCTAGATTTCGTAGAGATGCACTACTGAATTTTTTTCAGATTTTTCGGTTGGATAGGTTCTGAGAAAGAGACCTGTTACACTTTTTGGGGGTCATATTTTGAGCCCTCACTCCCCTATGTTTCACTCAATATCAAATACTGAACCAGTTTCGAAAAGTACTAATTGAGACCTTTCATTTGATACCCCACATGGCCACATTCTATGAAAAAAAATGTTGCACCCTCCTTTCACATGTATGGGGAGCCCCCCCTTAAACTTAACACGAAATGACGTCAGTTGCTGCATGTAAAGGGAACGGCAGATTACATACTCTTACCAATTTTCGTGACAATCGGTTCGGTCGTTTCCGAATAAATCGGCTGTAACAGACACACAGACAGACAAACAGACGGACAGACAGACATCGAATCGATTCTAATAAGGTTTTGTTTCACACAAAACCTTAAAAATGTGCACCCTCCTTTCACTTTACATAAAATGGCGCCACTTGCTATATGAAAAGGAATCCACAGACTACACGCTCTCAAACCAATTTTCGTGACAATCGGTCTAGCCATTTCCGAATAAATCGGGAAGACGGACAGACAGACAGGCATGTGCTTCACACAAAACCTTAAAAAAGATACCAGAAAAGATGTTTAGCTCTATTGTTGTTGATTTTGTGTCATGTTCATATACATCGTGTAATGTGACTTCCAATATTATTCGTACAGTGCGAAAAATTGTTCTACGGGAGAGGAGCTTCAAGAAATCAATCTAAACACATATGAGTCGGCACAATGGAAAGACCAAACGTAGATTCCCAGGTAATCCAGATCACACAAAAAAGTCGAAAATTAACCTAACCAACAAAAATATTGACACAATAAGAAAAAGAAAAATTCTAATTAAAAATCAACCAAATTCGAACTTCCATTACAATTTTAACTTTTTGTATGCGATTACTGCTGTAGAACAATGGGGAAAATTTCCTTCTCAAGTTCCTGTAGTGCTTTCCTGAAATCATTTACGTGGGAGATTATACAATAACTATTGTCGAAAAGGAAATGTTGTCCTACTAGAATACAAATGATTGTTCTATGCCTGATGGCGTTTAGTAACAAATTAAATTACAGTGCATCAAAGTGTACTTCCTTTTCATGTTATAATCAATAAATACTAATTTATTCACCCTCGTCGCTCAGAAGCCTCAAATTAACTGATTCCCAGCACCATGCTTGACGATTATATGCATGCCACGGGGTTTCCACTTGGATTACCTGTAGACACACTGCTTACTATTAAACACAAACAGGTTGTATTATCTTTTACCAGACCACAGAACAGAATACCAAAAGTTTAAGGCAGGCTATTTCCCTGGCTATATTCGGAGATGAAAGGTTTTTTCTGGCCGAGCGACTATGAAACTTCGCTACCCACAATACTCTAAACTTTGCTCTAAAGTGATGCCTCAATGTCGTGGCGCTTTGGAACCACGTTTTCTGTGAATTGCCAGTGGAGTCTCGTTGTTCTCAAACTGCCAGCTTTCACAAGGGTTGTTTCAGTTTACATCCATATTAGTGGGCTATTTGATACCTTTTATGACGTGGTGGACTGCATTCACCAACACTGTAAATTTGTTTTTGCGATTTTACAGAAACTTTAACCGATTTCACGAAGAGACGGCAGGCAACATAATGTTACTAGTTCAACTTTTCGATAATTTTATTACTTACAAATTGTGATATAGCCAAATATTAACTTCGTTTGGGTTTCTCTTCAAAAGTTCTCAAAAGTAAACCAAAACAAGTCGGGAAACCGGAAGCTGGGCGCTTCAGGTATGAAAGGTTTTGTTTGTTTCTTATGTGAGTATATTTGAGTGTAGAACTATCCCATTTGTACGTAGCCCGTTAAGAATATGCATTTAGCATGTCAGATTTAGTACTTCGGGTTGTAAATTTACACGGTAAAGACAACTTGGAGCTACTGTAACTTTGTTACTAATAGCATGATTTTGGTCAAACTCGGAGATAATATGCTTCATATTAGATTTTATACTACTAATAACTTCTATAACTCTGAGGTAAACTTAAGGGGGGTTTTACTCCATTTTCCCAAAAATATGGTAATACATTATTATTAACTTAATTTGAAGCGATATCAATATGGAGAGTATTTTGAGGCCTGGGCACCATATAGAGGCAGCTTCATGATTTTTTTCAGATTTTTCGGTTGAGTAGTTTCTGAGAATGGGTCCGTTAAAGAAATCATCATTTTCCACCCCTCCCACTCCCCGCCTTTTTAACAAATCGCAAAACTAGCACCGACTTCGAAAAGTACTAATTAAGACCTTTCATTTGATACCCCACATGACAATATTGGTATTCATGTATAGGGACCCCCCCCCCCTAAATCTCAACGTTGAAGGATATCACTCACTCCATGTCTGGGGTCCACAGGTCCCACCTTCTCACCAAATTTCGTGTCAATCGGTATAGCCGTTTCTGAGAAAAGTACCTGCGACAGACAGACGGACATTGAACTGATTTTAAGCAGGTTTTGTTTTGCAAACAAAACGTACTGAAAAGTAAGAAAAAGTACTGAAGTCCTGATGAACTTCAAATTTGCCTTTGATACTAAAAGAGCAACACTGAACCGAAGTTCATTTGGACATTAACTTGGGAATTTATGCTTCCTATAAGCATAGCTTTGGGTTGTGCAAACATTCAAAATCTTCTAGGAAAATTGTAGAACCGATCTTTAACCATTGCATTGAGTGTTTTGGCAAATACGTTGATTAGCGAAATTGTGGACGTCCGTGGAATCGGTATTACACGAATGATTCTCTATTCAAGCGGCACCAATTTCTCCATCCATAGAGAGTTTAACGATTCTAACAACTCTGTTTGAGCAGACTCATTCAGGTTGCGCAACATGCATTATGTGATGCCATCGACCACTTTCATTAGATACGGAGGTGAGAAAAGTTGGGATACACCGGCCATAGATGGTTCAGATGGAAGCAGCCGCGACGGTGGATGGTATTAAGCAAATTCAGGGATTTGATATTGTACTCATCACTCCATGAAAAGGAGAGACGCATTTCCCCAGCCTTTCGGCTTCCTAGAGTTGTTTTTAGTACGTGGCTTTCCGTACTCCAGAATGAAGGTATGAAGGTATGTTAATTTCTGGGGGAAGTATGATGCTTTGTAGATTGGTTTTTAGTAGAGTATTTGTAACAAAGCATTATGTCCTTTGAGTAGTAGAAGTGGTTGAGACTAGGATTGGACTGAAGTGGATATTGCTGGTATTGACCAGCAGCCTAAGTGGGGTTATTGTTAAGTTAGGTTAACTCCTTGGTAGTATCGCCCCATAATTGGGAACGTGCATTGAAATCATCAGCTAGAACAACATTTGCCCTGCCGTCCAAAAATTAAAGTGGTTGTGAGGGAAGGTATAAGGAAATGTTCAAATTTTGTTTGACCTCGATATTCATCATAATAATTAGTTTAATGCCTTTAGACTTCGCCAATTGTGACGTTTTCGGTGGCAGCTATTTGGTTGTATTGCCAATATTCTAACCATTTTTTACAAGATTTGCCTCGGACTTGGTAGTTAGGGCTGGCTGAAATTTTCGTGGTTTTGAATTGTAAAATTCAACATTCAGCCGTGTGTAACCAAAACCAAGTTTCCCGGTCAGATCTCTCGGCTGCGAATTGAACAGTTGCTGGAGGAAGAAACTCCTCGGGAAGATGCGTGCCCCTTTCCTTTTAGGGAATCCTTTCCTCAAGGTGCAATGCGCAATGAAGATGAGGATACTGACCCGTCTTTTTGGGTCCGTTTCTCCTTTGGGCGCATATTCAAGGCAGACTTTGGGGGCCACTGGTGGATACTAATGATACAAAACAGCAACTGCACATTCGGAGCAGAAATAGCTAACTTATTCTTTTGTTTGTAGATACCAAAAGAACTTAAGTAGCAACAAGGCTGAAGTTGATAATTTACGTGCAAAGCGACGTGTTGACTAATGCTGTAAAATGTGAAACCACAAAAAAAGAAGCACTGGAAAAGATGTAAAAAAAGAAAGCACCTCGATACCCACACAATGGCGGCTGGATGAAAAGTGAACTAAGGAAGATACAAATTGATGAGCTAGTAACCTGCACATTTCGAAACTAAATTGCTACTGAGACGTTAGCAGCGCCTCGAACAGGGACGGACTTGACGGCTTTGACCACTGGCTATTAAAAACGCTGTTTACTTGGTTCCTGGAAATTTTCTTACCGTTGCGGAACTCCAATGTGACATGTTGGAAATAACCGTAAAATGGTGGAGTTCTAGAGAGTACTCCTGCCCCGCTTTGGCATTGGTCTTTTGTGTTTTAGGAAGCCAAGTTGTAGTAGCTGTAAACTCTGTGTTGCACTCTTGTTGGCAGCTACTAGATTCTGGCAAAATCTTGAATGCTAGATTCCAGTCTAGATTAATAAGTATTACAATTAGACAGTACTAGACAATGGTGTTCTTGTTGTTATCGTGATGAGTGATATGTTTGCTAAGGTGGTCTCTAACAACACCTTGCGCGGACATGTGCTGGGGAGGCATAGTCTTGCTAATCATAACAACAACGACGTAAAATTATTCATCGGTAGCTCCTCGTTTGAACACACGGCCTGCCAAAATGTCAATTGTGTTTCGATTGACCGGCAAAGAATATCGCGTGCAACAGTAAATTTAAGAATTGTTTTCTGAAAGTGCGCGACAAAAGAGTTGCTGACATCGGCCTCGAAAAGGACCATTCTTTGAAGGTTGCTCAGCTTTGCTATTCCGTCTCCTCGCCGAAAAGCAGAGCTCCAGCAACGGGACAAATTGGACCAACTGGTCCTCCAGGTTGGGGGTTGAGTAGGGTTAACAACCATACACGGAAAACAACTTGTAACGACGCCACAACAGGAGCCTCGGACTGGACGGATTACACAACGAAGAACCCCGCAACAACAAAGGAATAACGATTTGCGCATTTTCGCATGGAATGTGCGCTCCCTGTACAGAGCCGATACTCTGCCACAACATAGGGCTGATGTAACAGCGTTACAGGAAATGTGCTGGACAGGGACGGGTTTCCTGGAGAAGAGTCGCTACACCATATATTCTAGTGGCCATCCAGTAAGCCAAAAAATGAAACCTACAGTTATCGGCTTAAACATAAGCGAACGGCTATGCACTCTGCGCTTATGGGGCAAGTTTAGAAATATAAGCCTCATTCCGTTATTTGAATCTCCTTCCATATCAAATAATATTAACCTTGCATTTAATTGTTCAATGCACCAACAGCATATAGCTGCATATTTGTTCTAATTATGATACTGATACTTACAATTCTAGGTTATTATGAACACATGTATCATAGCGTGCTGTGCACCTTTCGTTTTAAATAATTATCGAGTTTCAGAATCTTTAGATAAAAAAGTATATTTGTTTTCAATCGGCATATGTACTTAATTATAGTCACTTAACAATAGTATATATCGAATTAATTCGCCCTGCACTGTATCCTTTCGTATGAATATGGGAAAAGGCGATATTCGTTCTTTAAATCAGCCTTGCCATCAGAAATGTATATTCCTGTTCAAGGACATGCTCGTCGGTGTAAGGTTACTGAGCCTTGTAAACAGCCTCGAACTTTGCGCCACTTGTAAGTTACCACAATAACGAATACATATCCTTACTAAATTAGACCAAAGTTTCAGGAATATCTAAGAAAACTTTGCCAACTCTGCATTTTATTCTTTTGCCCGTATTTACATATTGTTTTACATGTAGGCAATAAGCAGACTATCACACACCTCACATCCTGGCAGCTACGAATCCATTGCTCCGTGTCGTGTAGTCGGTATAGATCCTTTTCCCCAGATCGCATCTCAGTGATTGCCGAACAGGAAACTTAAAATACAGCTCAAACGTAACTCAGTCAACCTCGTCAATGTACATATGTGAATGGGAGCAACCTAAACGCTGGGCTCACATACCTGCCACAAAGACATTCGAGGACAAAAATTATTTCCGCTCTTAGCACACTCGCTCTGCTTCAAACTGTCTACGCTAAAGGTATGTGTGTGCCTGTCTATAAGCGAAAAATGGAACTTGTAGGAACCATTATCGTTAAATATAGCAGAGACCATTGTCTACAGCGTTGAAATGTCTACTCCACGGCGAGTGAATTTTGTGAAATAAATGTATTCATTGTCCCGCTATGAAATGCAGATGATTTCCTTCACGGAGCAACCATGATATGGGTGAATTGCATTGTTCAACGAACTATAAAGACAAGTTCAATTAAGATAGTATGACGTCCTCTGGCCGTGTAGCTCAAGGAATTGTGAATTCAATTAAAACTTTCCAGAGCACACACAGGAACTTCTCTTCCATTATTCCAGAAACTTTCGTATAATTAGCCTGATATGGACTATTAAATATGAAAAAAATCGTTGAATGTCACTGAATACACCCCGACCTGAGGAGAAGAACTGCGATTCCAGAGAATAGTCCAAAATGTCTTTCTCTCTGAATGTTAAAAAAAAATCGTTCTATAGTTCAATGCTGAAAAGAAAGCGAACGGCTGAAAGTCTGAATAATCCCTGCCTCCTTTGTGTTGCCCTCACTAGGCCTTATGGTTGATAATAGACAAATGTATAGAATTTCAGGGCTGAAAAACCCTCTTTCTTTAATAATATCGATGCACACTGGCCCATTATCAAGTATCAATTTGCCCGTGGTTCACATTGAACTGTTGACCGACCACATCCGAAAATATGTTCACAAACCTTGGCGGGTCATTTTATTGTTATGAATCGATGTGAATACAACACGCTGATCCTGTGAGAATTGAAAAAGAATTAGTAATCACCCTGATCAACGAGGCAACTAGAAATCAAAAGAAACTATGTGCCGCTCTATTATTAGAGTGGCAGCCAACTTGCAGAGCGGCGAAAAAATTGTAAGGCATTTCTAGAAATGAATGTCTTGAAACAACAAACAAACAAACACCCAAACAATGTACCCTTCCCTTTGTGCCGTTCGGTAGAGGAGAAGGCTCGTCTAGATCGAATTCGGCAGTTTTCTCAGTCATAGGATTGATCCAGGGGGAAGGGCTCCCAAAATCCATCCAATCCAGCCATTATTGTTTCGGTTCGCCGACTCACCAACGCAGATTAGATGACCACATCATTAAAGACGCCACTTTCACAATTTCTACACAATAAATGCATCCTCATATCGGATGTCCTCCTTTTGGACGTAATTACTGCGTGTTTCAAAGCAGCACCTTCGCCTCGACATGTTCATTGGTACGTTGACTCCAAAGAACGCTAGTTGTGGAACGTTACTTCATCCAGGTTGCGCCGGTGGGTGAGATACTTAAATCGTTCAGTTTTCGACAGGCCCATGCCAGTGAGAGTGATAGTGGCTGTTTCATTGAGTTCAGTAGTCAAAAACTCTGTTAATTTAAGTTCATTCAGAGACCATGCTGTGCGAAACGCTCATTCCGTTGTTGAACAAGCGGGTCGAGATCATCTTTGTTGTGTGAAGCTAGGAAAACATCATCCACATAGGCCACTTGGCAGTGTCCATCACAAGGCCACAAAGGAGTGGTAAGAACAAGTTTCCGTTTCTGCTTTCTTGTCAAACAGATGCTGTTCTATCTATTTGAATAATGGAATTCAAGAGTTCATTAAACCAGAGCGTTAAGTCCCAGCTCTTCGCTATCCAAAGAGCAACTACAATGTCGTCATCTACGGTTGCTTTCCCAATTTCATTCATTTAATTGCCTCTCCAACTTTTGTTGTGCCGATAAGTGGAATTGCTCCTTTTCGTCGACGTGACCATTGAGATCACGAGCAGTGTCTATAGAGACGTTACCCATATTTGTTTCGAGTAGTTGTCAGAAGGTGTCTTGCGTGGCATTGGGTCGGACTCTCTGAGATGTATAAACGGTAAAGAGGTGAATCGTGCGGGCAGTCAGTTATTAAATTGCTCGACTTCTGTAATAGCACGGAAACTTTTAAAGGTGGCAATGCCAAGACCAAATTGAACATATATGCTTTATGGAAGTCGAAAAGAGAGCAAACTGATGAAGGAGGCAGTTGGTTCCCGAAATACGGCTTTTGCGAATACAAAAAAATAATATTAGCCAATAAATGAAAACTCACTTCCATCTGTCTCTTTTGTTGAACTAGTGGATTACAAAATCCTCCAAATTTCAACTACAAAGAACAACGTTTCTTATGTATCTCCTATATGAAAATATTTAAGTAGGCATTTGTCCCATTTGTACCTAGCTCGTAATGTTTAGGCAATTAGTCTATCAGACTATTCACTTTAATGTGATACTGACATTCAAAGTCTTAAATTGCAATAAATTAGCACAAAAGAGCAAATTTTGACCTATTATAACTTATTGATAGTGCCATTTCTAATCTATAGTATTATATAATTTATATAACTGCTAACTTGATGATTCTAGGATATAAATTTACTAATAATAAAAACAGTAATATACTATACTATATACTATACTATATACTATCATTAACTTTATTTAAACAAACATCGGTCTGGAGGGTATTTTGAAGCGTAGATACCATATAGTTGCAGCTTCATGATTTTCTGTCAGTTTTTTTCGATTAAATAGTTTCTGAGAATGGGGCCATGAAAGAAATTATTACTTCACAGACCCCGCCTTCCCTCCTCTTGCATCAAATGTCTCAAATGAGGACTGCTTTAGAACATTCTCATCGAGACTCATAGCTTATAGACCCAACTTCCCCACTAAATTTAGTGTCACAAGGTGCAAACATTTTCAAATAAGTTGGATTTAGCAATCAGGTAGACAAAAAGCGAATAAGTAGTTGGACACTAAACTGGTTTGACTAAGGTTTTGCCTCACATAATACCTTAAAACGAACATTTCATCCCAAAACATGAGGGAAGTTCAAATCTCGATTTTTCTCCGAATGCATTCTGCCATAGTTTCAAATAGACGCTTTTTCTTCGGCACCAGCTCTCAGCCCAATCGTGGACAATCACTGAAAAAGAACAGACTCTACGTACTGTAAATTGGCCCAATAACACCTTTCTCTGAGCTTCCGTAAGAAAATAATTTCTTCATAAATAAAAACATCTTTATTAAACTATTCTCTTAATACACTACGAAACCGTTTCATACAAAACAACATTTATACTGTTTTCGGGCAAGTTTTCTAAGCTATTTTCACAAATTTCACTAATATTATTTCCGTTTTCTGAAGAATCATTGGCGGTGTTTAGGTTTTCGGTAGGGCAACCACGATTCTTACGCCTTTCTTCCCACTCCTTCCGATGTACCTTTTTCCTATGCGCATGCATATTTGCATGTGAATTGAATGTTTTCGGACAATGCGGGCACGTATATAGTACCTCCCCCGTGTGAGTTGTCATATGTTCCTGTTTGAAAGACAATTCAATCATTATCAATTCAAATACTGATTAATAATTTTAATGCCATTAAAATCAGTTTATTATATATCTCAATGTAGAACTTCTACAAATAAACCGAGTAAAACAGATTTCAAGTTACAAGTTGAACGCTATACAGTGAATTATGCAGGACTCATTTCAAGCCGCCTTCCAACTTACCTTCAAAACAATAGCCTTCTTGAATCCTTTGTCACATACGCTACATTTAAATGAACGTGCAGATGCATGCACATAATGAATATGACTACGTAAAGCCCCTTTGGATGGTGCCACCTTGCCGCACATAGTACAAATATGTTGATTTTGTGCCTCCTCGTGGCGCATTAAGTGTTTTTTCAGACTATGTTGATGTTTGAGCCAAGCTCCACAGATCTCGCACTGCACCCTTGGCTCTGTTACACCCGCGTGTTCTAGCTGATGTTTCGCAAAAAGCCTCTTTCCGCGAATTACTTTGGCACATATATGGCACATTTGTCCATAGGCATTTTCGTGAACATATCGTCGATGCGTTTGTAGCAAGTTATTTGTTGGGAAGCTAGTGAAGAAAAATATGAAAATTAATGAAATTTAGTCGCCCGGAAATGTAATGAGAAAAAGGGAATACAAAACTATTGCGAATGAAAAGCAATAAATACATAAATATTTTTTTGTAATTCTCTTCATCAAGGACTATAATACATACGCTTTCCCGCAGTCTTCACAAAAATACTGGCGCTCTTCTTGTGGTGTATGTATGAATTTGTGTTGATCTAGCAAATATTGTTTTGGGAATCGCCGCGGACAGTGCTCGCACCGGAACAGTTTTGCATCATCTGACTCATGCCGGATCATATGGTTTTTCAAACATTGCTTATCAGCAAACACTTTGTTGCATTCGTTACACCTGCGTGTAATAAAAGACAGCAAAAACATATTCAGATGTGAATGACACGAGGGTGGATTCTAGATTCTTGGTAAAATTGAAGAGATCACTTTTAGAAGTAGTTTAAAATGTAATACCAACATTCATATTTGAAAGAATAATTAGCGAGAATAAAAACTCTCGCGTCTAAGCATCGAAAGCATGACCGAACTCGTACTTGAATGGTAAACTTAATTAAGAAGATAATAATAACATTCTTATACTAAACAATCGGAAATCCGAATCAACTAAAGAAATATGATATAATAAAATACGTCCCGATCTTGACAGCACTTTTAAATACACAAAGAAAAGAGAAATTGATTCGACTTCACAATAAAAGTCGAGTGACTTTCCGAGCAGAAATATAGTCAAAAGTATTGCTACAGATATATCATATGTTATACCACCAAAAGTTGAAGGCTTCAGATATAACAAAAATATCTTGTAGTTCACTCAACAAGCGCTAAAAGAATTGTTTTTAGTTACTAACGTGAATTTGCCCTTATATAAAGCCCTTTATGGTTTGCTCCTGGTAATGTGCTTCCACTCCTTTTCCTGAGAAGCTTGTAGCCTACCTCCACTGCTCTACGTCATGTAGTTCTAAGGCGATCCACTCGTCGACAATCTTGGGATCGCACTGAAATTCGTTATCCTTCCTTGATTCGTAACCTATCCACTGCCACTCCAGCTTTTTCAAAAACACGTCCACGGATATCTGGCCCCAACGTTGACCTAGCTCTTCATTTTTATTTCAGCTCAGAGTACTCCACGGCGCGACAGACAGAGTTGATGGACGCTTGGAGTTGCCGAGTAACTGTGATGGTTACTTCCCATATATAATTCCCATATCGTAACACAGAGAGAACATTGGCACGGAGCAGTATCGACTGTTGTTGGAGTTGAGGTAGCTGCACTTCTAGATCCACATACATGTGAATGGAGGGTGCAAACTTTTTTTTCCCAGAAGGTAACCATGTGGGGTATCAAATGAAAGGGCTCAATTATTATTTTTCGAGACTGGTTCCTGGTACTTGGTATCGAGTGAAATAAAGGGGAGTAAGAGCTCAAAATATGACCCAAAATAGTGTAAGAGGTCTATCCAACCCTAAAATCTGAAAAAAATCACAGTGGTGTATCTAAACGAAATCTAGGCCTCAAAACACATCCTGTTCTGATATCTGCACAAATAAAGTTAATTATAACATAGTAGCATATTTTACAAATTTAGCTGAAAACCCCCTTAAGTTCCATAAGGGATAACATAAGGCATAATTTTGCTTAAAGGAAATCCAACTATTATTAACAAAGTTATAGAAGGTGAAACTTTTACATTTTTGTTAATTTCGTGCATTGTAAAACGTGTATGATATCATCATAATCATGTGAATGGGAGGTCGCAGGGCAACCTTTCGTTTTAGTTTTTTAATCATTTATATATCAATATCAATTACTCGAGCCAGACATGTATCTATTTATATATATATGTAAATGGAGCTTTGGGGCAGTGCCTAATTCAGATAAATATATTTGTATACTGAACAAGCGATATTCAATACACGTACTTTAGATGTACATATATATGCTTTTACGCACGAAGTAAATCGGAAATGGATTTACAATCAATTTATTAGTAGTAGTATTCGTAATATTCGGTAATAGGCAATGTTTGTTTGTTTATGGTGAGCATAATATCTACGTCTGTAATATCTGCGTATAGCTTGTAGTTTGAAAATGGTATGAAGGAATATTTTGTCTTTTTAGCCATATACGAATGGAAAACCCGTGGTTACATAAGTATATGGCCTGTAGTATTTAATTAAAATCTAACTTATATTCTAGAGCCCCCGGTCGACCAGCTCATGAGGTCAATCGGACGAAAGCATAACAATTACCCTCGGCTCAGGGCCAACTGGAGATTACCTAACATACGAGTCTCACGCATAAAGCCAACAGAACTTTATCCCTTAAGAGTGTCAAGATCGGCCCGTAGCTGGTTACCAACCTGCTTAGTGTGGAAACTAAGACAGACTTTCCATATCATAACAGGCCCGAGATCTTTTAAGACAGAGATCTCCCACTGAAAAAGGCTACAAATAGTACTGGAAATACTTTATATATGGTAATTCAGCAAAAAATGTTTAAATAAAAACAGAAAAAAATCTTGTATTGGTTTATATCTACTATCGTTGTACTTGTCCAAATTATCTTGTCGAAAAATATCGCGATGCATTTAGCCAGGATCTCTATGTTAATTATTGTCAGTTCCCTTTCATCCTCTATCTAATTGTCCGTGCACCCCAAATATGTTAGACCATTGTATTTACTCTTTACAGCGTTCATGAATCTCGTATTCTTCCTCAGGCTAAGATTAACCAATATTCATGACAATCTACGGTGACGATCTTCTGAATTTAGTTGAGCTGCTTTCAATAATTAATTGAAGTTTTGTTCCCCCTTCTTCCCCGGTCTACGGAAATACCCTTTCTTATCCATTGTGACGCTGTTCATGCGGAGGATAAATTTCGACCGAAATTCCAGCTTCCCGGTAGAACTTAAAATCGGGCTCTATTCTTCAATCCCTTTGATTGTTCAATACAGTTCCTTCACCTTATATGCCGTGCATTCCTCTTTTGATATTTTCGGGGTCAAATTTCTTATCGACAATGCAGATGATAACTTTCTTTCCGGTCTTGAAGAGCTTCCAAATCGCTTTCCAAAGAATGTAAATATCATATTTTCTTCCCCTACTTGCTTACAGCAAGTAACATATTTGGCCATATACAATTTTCTAAAATCTTACGTTTCCAGGTAAAAGTGTTGGATAATTTCCACAATAAAATAGATTTAAACTCCAGTTAGAGAATGCCTATCTGCTAAGTGTTCCTTCCTTAGTTTAGAACAAGTCATGACAGTTCCGTGGGTACATAGTTAAAAATGTAGTTGCCCTCTGTTTTTTAAAGAGCCATTTACACAAGTAATTTGATCTGGAAAGCACTGTATTCATAATAGTCAACCTCATACGCTTTACACTAGGAGTTCGATATTAAGTTAACCTACAACAGATACAAAGAAGTCGGAATAACGGAAGCTGGCACTTCGGGTATAAAGGTTTTGTGTTCATCTTAAGTAAGAAACTTTCTACGCACGCTTTTCCATTCGTATATGGCTAAAAACCCAAAATATTCCTTCATTTTTTTTCAGCTACAAGATATACGTACATATTACAGACGTAGATATTATCATCATCAACCGCGCAACAACCGGTATCCGGTCTAGGCCTACCTTAATAAGGAACTCCAGACATCCCGTTTTGCGCCGAGGTCCATCAATTCGATATCCCTAAAAGCTGTCTGGCGTCCTGACCTACGCCATCGCCATCGCTCCATCTTAAGCAGGGTCTGCCTTGTCTTATAGACTTTCCGGGCTGGATCATCCTCATCCACACGGATTAAGTGACCCGCCCACCGTAACCTATTGAGCCGAATTTTATCCACAACCTGACGGTCATAGTATCGCTCATAGATTTCGTCGTAATGTACGCTACGAAATCGTCCATCCTCATGTAGGGGACCAAAAATTCTTCGGAGGATTCTTCTCTCCCACGCGGCCAAGAGTTCGCAATTCTTCTTGCTAAGAACCCAAGTCTCCGAGGAATACATGAGGACTGGCAAGATCATTTTCTTGTACAGTGAGAGCTTTGACCCTATGGTGAGACGTTTCGAGCAGAAGTTTTTGTAAGCTGAAATAGGCTCTGTTGGCTGGCAACAACCGTGCGCGATATTATGCTCACCCTAAACAAACAAACATTGCCTATTACCGAATACTACGAATACTACTACTAATAATTTGATCGTACACCTATATTTATTTGCATTAAAAAAAAAAAATTTCGTGACAATCGGTCTAGCCGTTTCCAAATAAATCGGGTGCGGCAGACAGACAGACATCGACTCGATTCTAATAAGGTTTGGTTTCACACAAAGCCTTTAAAAGGGCTGGAGAGAAGTACATTCTTCATGAATGGAATTTTAATATTTCACTCGAATGTCAATTATTTTCGTTAATTATGACGTCAGCATCTTATTGGCTTGGCTTTACAATTCACGTCAAAACTAATATCAGTTTCGCACTAATGGAGGCGACTTGATAATTTAAATGACGATATTCGAAGAAAAAAATTTTTACATTTTGCCTTTGCCTGTATGGGTAGCCCCCGTTTAATCTCGACATAAATTTATGTTACTCACTGCATGCGTGGTATTTCATAGTTCCCATATGTCTACCAAATTTCATTCGGATCGGTCTAGCCGTTTTGGATAAAAGTGCGTATGGCAGACAAACGGTGAATTGATTTTAATAAGCATTTTCCACAAAATTTAAAAACCATACCAAAACTGTCTAGGCTTTCAAAATGCCACAATCGAGGGAAGATCGATTACCTCACCGGTTGGCACTGCGGTAAATATTCTTTCTAATTATTACCGCCAATTTATAAATTTAAGAAAGTAAGTTGTAAAGAATATAAAAATCAAAAACTTTTATGCTTCAGTGTTCTTACAAAACTACGTGGTTCATACTTTGGATTGACCTCCACAATGTCCTGACGTCAATCTAATTGAAGATACTTGAAATTATTTGAAGTACCAAGTATGCAGAATCCATCCAAACACCACTCAGGAGCCTCCTGGTTTAGATCTTCTCTGAATGAAAGAATAAGTATCTTTCTCTCATAATTGATAGCATTCTTAGTTCATTCATATTTTCGTTTTCCGTGAATAATCTTTCTTAATTTTTGTGTTTCTGCCTTCTATATGTGAACTACATAAAACTTTTTCGATTATCGATTTGCCTATTCAACACACAAGCTTCGACGTATTACCTGTTTGAAGTATTTCGCTAGTGTACAGCAGGCCTTTAATAGCAATTACTCCTTAAAGGGAGATTTCTGTGTAGCCTTTGCTAGCAAGCTTCAATTTCATTTGCATTGTCGGCAATTCTTAGTCGAATTTCCAGAGCCTGACTTTGTTTGTCGTACCTTTTATCAATTCAAGACATCCATTCCTCAATCATCCTTGACAATTCTTTTGTTCGGGTCCGTAATATGACGCACTATCATACTGTTATTGTCATGACAAATTCAAAGGAAATTTACTTAACTTCTTATACTTCAAAAAGGGTTTGCCCTATTTTAGGTATTCTGACTCCGATTTTCCCCACCGAGGGAGTCTGGTTTTTCCATAAATTCTGGCGGTCAACGGACTCAACGGCCAAATTCAAGCGACACAAGCCTTCATCCATCCTCGGTAAAATATAATAAAATATAATTTTAGCCAGGATGGATTTATTCATTAATGTCCTGGATGGTTAGACCTCCTATTAACACAATAAGTAAGAATCCAAAAAGGGTTACATAATCATTGACTCCCTGTCGTAATGCAAAGTAGATTTAGTAGATTTAAAATAGCGTACAGCACGTATTCACATAATATATGATTTATTAAGCAAAAC
Source organism: Hermetia illucens (assembly GCF_905115235.1). Classification (NCBI taxonomy): domain Eukaryota; kingdom Metazoa; phylum Arthropoda; class Insecta; order Diptera; family Stratiomyidae; genus Hermetia; species Hermetia illucens. The sequence goes on along the minus strand of NC_051849.1, from coordinate 87,534,471 downwards.
TTGTTCTTTCTGAGATTTTTAAAGGGCAGGAAACTATTGTTTGATATAAAAGTAGATTGTTATAATGTAAGAATGAAAAGGATAAACTTACTTGAAATAATCCGGATTCAAATGCTTATTCACGTGGTCCAAAATAAGCACCCTTTTATATAATTTCTTATTGCAGCACACAACATATCCTTTCCTCTTATGTACATTCCGATAATGTCGTTTCACTTCGGCAAAGGTTGGATAATCACTTTCACAAAGATCACATTTCAGCTTCATATGTTTGGCGATTTTCAGGTCATCTTCTTTCGACTTCAATAAGTACTCATTTGAAGTAGATTTCGACGTTTTAGACTTAGAATTTTCATCAGATGCCGACAGGGCATGCCCAGTTTTCCTTCGTTTCCGTTTGTGTCTTATGAGCGGAGCATCGTCACTATCACCATCTCCATCGTCATTGACCAAAGCATTTTCCACCGTTTCAATTTTGATAAATTCCTCTAAATTTTTTTGAGCCTCTAAATATTTTGACCGTCGTGTGGCTGCTTCTTCTGAGCATGTTTGAATTTGAATGCTTACTTCTTCTTTGGATGATTCTAATACTGCATAAATCGAAAATTTCGTATTAATGTTGGGAAGGAATAACCTCATTTTATAGTATTGTAAAAGTTTCGAATAATAATTAACAGCATGTGTTACATGTACAAGTTCAATAAAACAACAAAAGAGAGAAATTATAAGGTAACACCGCTGACGAATGGAGATAAATTTTGACGAAAGCTACAGCCCAAACTGGAATAATGCCACCCTAAATGATATGTCAAAGTGAATATATATATATAAGGTTGCCATTTACCTCTTGGTGGGGCATAGCGCGTCAAACAAGCTTACGTGCCATCATACATGATGCGAAGCCAGTGATGGAATTGCCACCCCTCCCTAATCTGGAAGGGGCTGCGCCGACTACGTTCTTCGTTCAAAATAATATCAGACCAACGTGCCCCGATGACACATCACAGACAAGTGTTGACAAAGGTTGGAGCTTATGAGTGGTAGTGGGGGTCACTTTCCATGTGCTACGGGAGGCCACGTTTCCTAGATATACGAATTGATCAACGCTTTCAATGCTCTGCCCGTTAAAGCAGATAGAGAGAATGCGAAGATCCGTCAGACGGAGAATCTTAGTTTTGTTGGTGTTTATTTTCAATCCGTTTAAGGTAAGATAGCGAGCGCAATGCTGACCACATTGCCTCCTAGTGTACCGTTACGGTCTTGAATGAAGTGCTCTAACACACTTGAAGGCCCTGATCCAACATGGATTGTTGCGCCAACGATTATTATTATTATTAAGGTAAGATGTCATCGTCCATTGAATTCCTGCACGTTCTCCGGACAAGATAGCATGAAGAACGTCACCGGTAACAAAAAGAAATAATATCGATGACAGGATGCAACCGTGGTGGGACTCCGCTTTGGATCACATTTCATTCTGAGATTTAGGCATCGGTTCATCACGTAACATTTTGCCCCATCATATTTCGCTATGATAATAGCTTTCATTTGCTCCGGAATTCCCCCTGCGCAGAGCACACTAGATATACTCCCTGTTCACGCTGTGGAAAGCTTTCTCGAAATCGATGAAGAGCGGGTAAAGCGAAGACCTATACTCTGCGTTCTGTTTTAAAGTGATCCGCAGGGTGTCGATGTGGTCAATGCAGGGAGATCCAGAGCAGTAAACAGGGTGTTCTTTGTCAGTCAAGCTTTCCATGTGTTCCTGGAAGCATGTAGATACCACCTCCGCCCTCCCCTCCCCCATTTGTCGCACTCAACACGGGTCCATGAATTCATCCAATGAATAATTCTGCGGGGAGCCCATCAAGCCCTGCGGCTTTACTCCATTTGACTGTATTAATGAACCATGATTTTTCTGTTTGGAGGAGCAGTCCGTATCCACATGTTTCAGTGATTAGACATTTCATCCACAAGAGGCGGAACTTCACCGGATGTCATATGGTTAAGAATCGTAGTGAAGTGTTCCTTTCATCTTATCGTTATTGTGGATGAAAAGTCGACCGTTAACGTCTCGCACAAGGCCATCAAAAGATTTGCTATCAAATGCAAGCCCTTTCGTAATGCGGTATATACTTCTGAAATCATTGCAATCCGCAGCATCTATCACTCCCCTGGCAAGCGGGACAACAAATTCCCTTTTGTCATGGCGCCCACTACTTTGAAGTGAAGTGAAATTTGTAGGTTGCTAGCCCACAGGTTTTTATTATTTTTAGTTGCCTTTTATGACAAACAGAGATGACATTCTTAACGCGCAGGGCAAATTTTTGCTAAATTAAATTAAATACAGCGTTTCACTTTGTGGTCTGACAGTTAGGCGCTACCAAAAAAAGAGAGATCAGGCTGCTATAAGAGATAGCATGGTGTAGAAACCGCTAATCGTAAAGCCGTTCGACATATAGGCGCCTCGATGACCAAGAATATGGATGTGCATACTGCAATTATCTAGTCACGATCTGTGGCGGACTGATAAAACGCATCTCTTCATCATTCGCACCTACTACAAAATAATAACGGGACAGGTCCAACATCTTACCGCCTTTTATTTTACCAAAGATTCGTCGAGCATTTCCCGCAAGACGGGCACGTGACTGTGCAACGACGGTTACAGACCACTACCGCTCTATTGCTCGCAGCGACACAATCCCGCCCGTCATCAGGAAGCATATTCGACTTGAGATCATCGTGGAATCTGGTAACCAAGAAACATTGAAGCCAGACGCAGCAGCGGATAACAGTGGCAATACTGTCAGAAGCACACTTCTTCAACGTCAGGCTGAAATCTCCGCTCAGGTTGAAGACGCTCCAAAGAGCGTGTATAGAATTTTCGGAAATGGATCCTTTGCATAGACCGGGTATTCCCAGGCTGTTTACATCTCCAGCTTTTCCAATAATTCTATCTCAAATCAATGATGAGATTGCGTCTCGACTGTGCACTGATATCGCTTCTGCGACTGCAATCACTTATATATTGTCATGCAGTTACGGCTGTCAGATTGCATTGTCACAAGGCTCGCTTTAGTGCTATTGGTGTGGTATCATGGCAAATTCGTTTGGAACGTCGGCGCTACTCATTAACGCATTACTTTGCAAAACTAAGTCAAATCAAAACAGACAATACCAGCAGAGGCAGAGGGTTTACCGGCACTATGCCATCTACCAATGAGTCACTGGTAGTTAAAATTCTGAAAACAATAAAGCAGAAAATTTCTGTCGTATGCAGTCGGTCACGATGATATGAAGAAAGTCACTCCAGGCATCCTCAGAATGTAACGTACGCGGAAGGGTGGCATAATACCTTCTCAGTATGTTCATCTAGGGGTACCACCAATTCTGAGCCCACCCGCATGCGAAGAGGCATCTTCCAGGGGGATTCATTAAATGATGATGAAGTTAGATGGCAGACTTTTGTAATTTACTTCGCTATCCCTTATCTGGCTTATGTATTCGGAATATTGCCGAGAACGGTAGCCGATCTGGAAAACGTGAACTTGTGATTGCAAATGATTCCATCGTTTCCTATTGAATCTCATTAGTGTCCACTGACAACCGAGACGACTTCCCAAATATTAAGATGTTTAAATTGTGTGTGTCTCTTATTTTCAGGAGTTTACCCGTCCTAGACAACCACATTGGACCATAATATTCTCAAACCGGTTCAAATAATGATAGAAAATTGATGAGCAGCCCAGATTTTTTTAAAGAATCCCAGCTCCATTTTTATCCAATGGAAAAAAGTTAGTAAAAAACTTTGTAGTAAAATATTGAAAAAATTCTGAATTGGAAATGAAAAAGTCTAAACTTCAGATGGAACGTTCTAAAACTGACTTGGAAAAGTCTAAAGTTAGTTAGAAATTTCTGAAATTAGTTTGAAAAATTCTGAATTTGATTTGCAAAACCTATATTTCCCATAATAGCAATATTGAATGGAAATAGGTGAAGAATGTGAACTATGAACTGCTGACTCAGAAAATCAGAGAAACATAGCGTCTCGAGGGGACGGTTGTAGTTCCCACAATAATGTCTGCTGCATTTATTGAAAATGTGAGATATTTACATTTTCCATAGATGCCCTGGAACTCTGAAACAATCTAGTTCAAACCATTCTGCAAACGTACTCGATGTTGTGGGGGGCCCTCGACACCACCACCAAACCCTATATATTTTCAAGCAGGTAGGGTCGTCCGAGCAACTGCTTAGCACTTAGTGCTAGTTTAGGTAAGAACCGCCATCTGGCGAGGTTGTGGCAACTCAAGAAAAAATAAGGTAAAATCTCTAGACTTAACCCATAAAAGCAGCATAATTTCTTTTTCGAAATTTCATCGCGGCGGTTCACAAATCGTCTTGTAGGTTAACGCCATTCTTTTGAAAACAAAATAAAAAAGTAATAACAACGGCGCCCCTAATCAAGTCTCCTGGTGGCTCCTCAGCAACCAGAACATGGCTTAGATCGCATTGTGGGGCTCATACAATGATAATGCGGTAAAAACTCAACACAGAGACTAACCTTCCTCCACCTGTTCACTTTCAACGGCGCTCGCCTCCACCAACTCATTGAAATTGTTTTCTTCCTCGTCTGTACAGAATATTGTTAAACATTAATCAGCGCACTCCAAATGATTGGTTGAGTTTACCAAAGGTAGTGTCCTGCCCGGCCATGTCTTCCGCCGTTTCGATGACCGTAATTTCACTCCCCTCCACGCAGTTTTCATAGCTGTCCTCGACTGAATTATCCTCCTCCAGCTTGAAGTATACCTGAATCCCGGCATCTGCGTGACGATGGTGGTACGAATCCTCCTGTTTCACCGAAAATCTTTCAGAAAGTTTACGATGAGCCTCCTCTATACTTAGGTAATAAATATGAAAGGACTCTATTTTCCACCAGCATGAATTGCAGACAATATTCGAGATTGGATCGTCGTCTTTAGGCTGTAAATAAAGTCCATTCATAACTACTTCGCGCGTACGCTCAAAGAGGTTATTATTGTTTACCTCAAACCAGAAATGCTGTGCTATGGTCGCCGCAATGTTAAATTGGCATTTCTCGTCAGCAAATATTTTCAACGCCTCCGTAGAGTCCAGTAAGCACATCCGACATATCATCTTTACGCAAAAAGCCCGTCAAAACCAACACCGAATACGAAAACTCCCCAGTGTCCCTCTGTTTGTTGTCATGTCAAAAGCCAAAGTTGACAAATCTCATAGACCCTCCCATACACGCATCCATTCAACACCCGCATTAGGTGCAAACGAGCGCCAGAGTAGCCTTTGTGGCCATATCAAGAACTGATCAAAGAATAATGCAGATGGCGCCTAGATCGGTAAGGATTAGTTACAAAATACAAATCATTTAACACCACTCGCGAACGTTGATTTTCGTCTACTTTTTTGGATGCTGAAATGAGTGAAGTGGCAGAAGAGTTTAGTCCAACAGCCAAAGTGACTCAGAGAAAAATTCACAACCCAAGGAATCAATTTTACAATGAGTACAAAAGATCCAGCCAACTCCTGATGAACTACAAATAATTAACTGGCCCAACTGGAATATACTGTTATTTCAACAATGAAAGAAAACGACTAGAGGAAATTCACCAGTGGTAAGTGCAGTGCTCGTGGTTTTGCAACGTGGGCGAACGCACGACATGGTCGCCATTCCATTTGACATCCTTTTTTTATTTTTTTCCATTGTAACTCCTCTTAGCTTTCCTAATTACCCCTCCCAATTGCATACATACTAGCTATTTTGACCTCACTTTGGATCCATCATCATCAACGGCGCAACAACCGGTATCCTGGTCTAGGCCTAACCATATAAGGATCTGTAAACATCCCAATTCGATATCTCTAAAAGCTGCCTGGCGTCCTGACCTACGCTATCGTTGCGTCTCAAGCAGAGTCTGCCTCGTCTTCTTTTCTACCATACATACTGCCCTTATAGACTTTCCGGGCTGGATCATTCTCATCCTGGATTAAGTGACCTGCCCACCACAATCTATAGAGTCGGATTTTAAGTAAGACCTTTGACCCTATGATGAGGCGTTTTGAGCGGAACAGCTGAAACAAGCTCTGCCAACAACAGTGCGCGGATTTCATCGTCGTAGCTGTTATCAGTTGTGATTTTCGACCCTAGATAGGACAAATTATCAAGGGTCTCAAAGTTGTAGTCTCCCTATTTTTATTTTGCCCGTTTGATCAGTGTTTGATGTTGTTGGTTTTGGGTGCTGACATTGCCACCGTATATTTTGATAATGTAAGCTCAAGATCTCGCGCCGCCTGCTCGATCTGGATGAAGGCAAATTGTACGTCTCTGGTCGTTCTTTCCACGATGTTGATATTGTCAGCATAGGCCAGTTGGGTGGACTTAAAGAGAATCGTACCCCTCGCACTTACATCAGTATCACGGATCACTTTTTCCAGGGCCGGGTTAAAGAGGACGCATGAGAGGTCATCCCCTTGTCTTAGACCGTTGTTGATCCTGCTGCTTTTATCTGGCCTCGCACATTGGTCAAGTTCAGCCTAGTCAGTCTTACCAATTCCGTCGGGATACCGAATTCTCTCATGCCCGTGTACAGTTTTACCCTGGCTATGCTGTCATAGGCGGCTTTGAAGTCGACGAGATGGTGCAACTGATGGCCATATTCCAATAATTTTTCCATTGCTTACCGCAGTTAGTAAAACTTTCGCGCCTGGTCCCAGGCTTCCTTTTTCCGTCTGTGAAGTCGCTTCTCCGCTCGCCGCAAGTGATAAGTCTCCACGCGTGCCCGCGTTCTTTGAGAGTGCAACATTACTCGGTATGCAGTATTCTTCCGTTCCATTACTAGCTTACATTCATCGTCGAACCAACCGTTACATATTTATGATAACGTTCTTTAGGTGATTGTGGAGTTTTTTCGTTGATACTTCACCCATTTCTCCCTTATAGTTGTTGCGGAGGGCTAAGTTATGGATGGCTTCAGTGTTAACTCTCATCTGATTGTCAGGGGGAATTCTGGGCGGTGTTCTTATTCGAGCGCGGAGTACCATGCTAACAAGATAGTGATCCGAGTGTATATGTTCTGACATTCATCAAGGCTGAGAGGTGGCGGCATTCGATCAACGATCCCGTCTGGAGAGGCCCACGTTTATTTGTGGACCGCTTTCCGCGCAAACCAGTTGCTTCCAACAACCATTTCGTATGACACTGCTGATTGAATAATCCACAGTCCGTTATCATTTATATTTTTATATAAGCTATGGGAGTCAACGTATCGCTTGAATATGGGCTCCGCCCCTACTTGGCTGTTAAAATCCCCAAGTGTGATTTTGATATCATACCTGGGACAGACTTCGAGGGTTCATTCTACTGCCTCGTAGAGGGTATCCTCCGACTCTGCAGTCTCCTCTGTAGGGAACGTTGAACGTTGATGAGGCCTATATTTCTAAATTTGCCTCGCAAGCGCAAAGTGCATAGCCGTTCGCTTATGCTATCAAAGTCGATAGCAGCAGATTCCATTTTTTAGCTGACTAAGAAACCTCCGAGCACATGGTTTACTGGATGGCCACTATAATATGTGGTGTAGTGGCTATTCTCCAGGAAACCGGTCCCTGTCTAACGCATCTCCTGCAACGCTGTTACATCAGCCCTATATTGTGACAGGGTATCGGATAGCTGCTCAGCAGCTTCATCTCTGTACAAGGAAGGCACGTTCCAGGAGAAAATATGCAAATCGTTATTCCTTTGTCATTGCCGGGTTCGTCGTTGTATAATCCGTCCAGTCCGAGCCTTCTTTTGTTTGCTTCGTAAGAGGTTGTTTTCCGTGTAGAGTTGTCAGCCCTACCCAACCCCAAACCTGGAGGACCAGTTGATACAATTTGTTCCGTTTTTAGGCGCGGGAGATTCATAACATACATATGTGTCATGGGCCTCAAGAATATCCTCGCAGATATTAGGTTTACATGTTCGGGTAATTTGAACAAGACTTTAAAAGGCATTGAACAAACATAGTAAGTTGCATGCGTTCCATGCAAGACGACGTCGGCAAGAGGTGAAAAAGAAGAAGCGCATTAAGGGATGGTGTCAAATTAATTTTACAATGACGTGTTGAACTATAACACACTTTCCTTTTAATTTTTATTTGTAATTGCTAACGAACCAAAAAGCCAGGTGTGGTTAATTATAAAATGAAGTAACAAATGTTCTAAATGACAATATGAAAAATTTCATCAGAGCTCTTATTATTGATGTTCATGATTTCGAATAAATTTTGCAATGAATTCGAGCAACATTTTTTTAATTTGGAACTTCTTTTTTGCCTCCTCTTCGCGGATCACTCTCCTTAGGAAGGGGCATTCTCCAATATAATGGCCTGAGGCTGTCAAAGCTAGGAGGGAACCTCGAAGGTCGCGCCTCATCATACATCTGAGGCAGGAGAAATATTGATCGAGGATGTGATTCGTCGTGAATCTTCCTTTTCCATCGCAGCATTAGGGCGGTCGAGCCGTTATTTTTTGTTTTCACTTCAGTTTTAGCTCGCGTGTTGGTCATTCTGTAGGCTCACGCAAAATTAAAGTTTCCAAAGATGATCTACTCACGCAAAAGTTATGAAAACAATGAACGAAGAAGAGGATAAATATGTATGATATTTTGTGGCAAATATGTATCATACGAAACGAGAAGTTCTTCTTTCGAATATTTGCATAAAAAAATGAAACGAAAAGTCAAACTGCAGATAAATGAGGCGAGCCAGCTACTACCAAATCGAAGAAGCTACAACCATCACAAACTATATTATTATACATTTAAACTGAAAATGAAAGTTTCCTTTCAGCGCTTTGAACAACTTTTTAAAGATTAGTTAATGTAATGTTCTCTAAATGCTGAAGTACTCTGCATACTTCAGGATCAACGGAGCTAAATTCCATGTTCATATTTTGGATAAATAACTTTGGCTTACCAAAGATTCACTTGGAAATACATTAAACATTATTCAAAAAAATTTAACTTTTACTCAAACGAAAATGTTATTCAATAGTTAGATAAAATTGCCCGTTAGTGTCGTTTTGTTACGCTAATAGCTTTCCTGAATTTCGTTCTTGATTAAAAGAGGACTTCTGATGAGTTGCCTCTGCCCTGGACGAAACCATCAGGCATTCTTTAAATACTCAAATTTTCAGGGTATTTGGCTCAAAAACAGAGATCCATCCTACAAATGTGAAAGAAAATGTCTTTCCAAATGGTCCGAGCCGACATCAATTAGGCAGACTTATGACTCCTTAAATCCTCATACAAAATAGTCTAATCAGTTGCCTAGATCTTTGATTAACACGCAAGTCATTTCGTTTTTAAATTATATATTTTTTTTTAACATAGAATCATCTCCGCCATTAACACGCTCAAGCGGAGTAAAGTTGTTGTGCTTGGTATCTTGGAGTGCTGAGAGGATAGAAAGAAATCAAACGAAAGCTTGAGTGACCAACTTTAACTTTATAACAATTTATTCACGATGTCGATTCGATTATTAACAATTCAATTAAAGTATTTTGTAGCCACTGAGAACAAAAGTTGAATTTAGCGTGTTTTTGTGCTGGCTATTCGTCTTCAGGTTTTCCACGATCTAGCAATGTTTTTGAGTGCAATATTCATTCTGATTGCACTTTTGCATATCTTCTCCTCCTTTACAGTGAGAGTTCTCCTGAATTCTGTGATTATTGTTATGTTTCAACTTATGACATTATGATATTCCAGTAATACTAAGTATTATCAACAGAATTAAAATAATGACCTCATATGCAATCTTTTTAGTAACTTCACGTTCTTCAATTTTCCTGATGTTCCTGACTAATGTGTTTATTTGTAAAATTCTTCTGTTTTGAACATAGACGATAATAAAATCTTTCTGGAATTATTTTATTTTAGTCTGTACAATGGTGCAATTACTATCACAATTTTACTTTTTTCTTCATCGATTTTGTTTATTTCGATATTTCCATTTCTGATTGGATTCGATACGATGGTAAGTTGCACCTGTTTTACGACGAACCGGAAGATGCCAACCATATACAGAGTCAAAAACTCCAGTGAACAGGCAGAAGAATTGCCAAGCTCCTACTCAATTTCTGAAAATATCAGTTTTTGCAGCTAAAGGGAAGGAAGGAAAAAATGGTCATAGCTCTTAGATTTTTTTACATTTATTCCATTTAATAGGCAGTCTCATCATATCTAGATTAAATTGTCAAAAACTTCCGAAATTTTTTAGAAATTTATTTAGTTCAAACGGGAACGTTTTAGCTAGACTTCAGATTGTGCGACTTTTAAAAAAAAAAACTGCAGCCTTTGTCGGTAGAGTAAGACACCCTATAACTTAGGGGGTCAAAACAATTAAGTAGAAGTGTAGGTCTTTCCTGCCAAAGTGAAGGAATTTTTAGATTTCCATAATCGGCAAGTGGAGACTAGTTGCTATAGACGTCTACTGCATACCACAAAAACACACCATTGCAACTGTTGTATAAGTTTTCCGTTGATATTCAGTCTTATGCATACCTGAACCAAATGAACAGTGAATTCAGGATATTACCATGCTTGTATACCACTGATGTGTATAATAGCAGACTCTGTATTTATTTTTTTTTTTAAAGTTCTTCCTACTTTGATTGAAGGCTTATAGGTAGACCGAATTCCCAATGAGTTAATGTAAAGCTCAACTGCTCAACGCTACGAAGCCATTAAAATAAAAAAAATATCCCTAAGAATAAAAACACATTTTTACAACATTAACAGGGACAATGGTTTCATTATTGAAAATCATTATGGCTTCCTATTCTTTAGGAATATCTAATTACAGGATCACATAATTACGAATGATCTAGATACAAAATAAAATCTATTCTAAATAAGCCTTAAAACCAACATTGAACTCCTACTAAACTTAATACAGGTACTTCCCGTGAAGACTTGAGTAATCCCCTCCTCCATCTCGTCTGTCCCCAAATATTTCCTCATCGGAAAAAGCTACAATGTTACACAGACCTAACCATTACCTGCTAGCAAAGCATTTCTTCCGAAACGAATGTCAATAAGTCCATTGTTGAGATTCACATCTACTTTCGAACAGAATCCCACTGATATATTTTTTCTAAAACTCTCTATAACAGGTATCAATCTGGGGCCGCAACCCTTTTATTCTTTGTCAATTCTAGTATCATGTCTGCTCTCAGTAGGCAAGAAAAACCACAGCCGCCTAATAACTATCGACACACGTCTTTGAGCGATATGTTAAATCTTCCATTGTGACCACAATAACTCTCATTCTGGAAACTAATATTCTGTTAAACCTTAATAGAAAAACTCTTATCATTGCCTGCTTTATCGGCCTAAGAAAACCCTTCAATTTAATCCGCCAGTACAGACTAGTCCATAAACTTTAGCATATCCTGTCCTTTCAACCGCATCTATGCTACCACATGACTTCACGTCCAACACCATACTCGAGCCAGGTGGCAACTAACCTGGAATTAAAAGCTCCCAGTCGACGTACAACCATACAGTCTAAGATTACCACCGATATTATATTGGGAAAATATAAAAATCCATCCGGATGGCCTAGTATTTAGAGCGTTAGTCTGTCGCAGCCTGTTGTGCGAATCTCGCTGGTGGCAGAGCGATTTGTATCATGATCGTGGATACCAGCCAACTTAGCTATAAATGTGTACCTATGTCCAATCAGGGTGAATACCTACCATGACGTACGGTAGTGCATCTTTACGGTCTTGAATGGAGTGACCTAACACTCTTCAAGGCATTGATCCAGGTAGATTGTCACGCCAACGATTATTTTTATTATAAAGTAGGGCTATTTTCCACAATCCGGCTCATGCTCTTCTCTCTTTACAGTATACCTATCTAAGCTTACATCTTTAAAAAATTCGACAAATACCTGCCACGCCGGTAAAATTAAACTTATATGCTATAAGCAGCAAAAGGAAAAATAGGCTGCCTCGTTTTTCATTTGCATTTCCCTCTTGCAAAGATGTGCATGTGGAAAGTCGAGTGGTATTAGAAGCAAATCCCGTATCAGACTGTTACTGACAGCTACCACAGAGCGCGTTCTCTTGACCTGGGGGCCGGTTTCTAATAGGATTTTGACTGCAAGATTATGCACGAATGGAAATTTTCAAGGATGCTTACGATGAGAAATTACACGCAGTTCAGGAGAGGATTCCTAAGAGGCTTCCTTCCACGAAAGAAATTGCATGTAATCACAAACTTTTCGATGGTCCTGTAAGGGATATTACCGGTCGACCCCTCATCCACGACAACGAGCATCTGAACTGGTAAAAGGAACACTTCACCCCGGTTCTTAACCGTACCACATCCAGTGAAGTGGGTAGTCACCGTAACATGTCGATATGCACTTTCCCTTGGAACAGAAAAGAAATCATCTCGGCCATCATTCCACTCAAACGGAATAAAACCGCGGGGCTCGATCGTCACCTTATTGTCATTGTTAAGATTGCAACAATTAGAGGGGTATCTGCGTTCTCCCTGCCGTCGCAAAGACAATAACTATCATAATCTTGGGACGCATCAAAGAACAATATCGAAAACTTTATTAAGATATCATTGTTCCTGATCATTTTGAAACAGTCTCCGGAGTTCAGATCTTCGTTTCGTTTGCTCTTCATCGACATCGTCAACAGGGAGTGTATCTGGAATGATTTACGCAGAAGCGGCATTCCGGAGAAACTAATAACTATTATCAGAGCGACATATGATAGCACAAAATGTTACGTGGTGCGCCGAGGTCAAATCTCAGACGAATTTGAGATCCAAAATGGAGTCTATCTTCATGCTGCCTCGTCCGGAGAATATAGAATTCAATGGGCCATGACACTTTCTGCAAATACCTCAACTACGTTGATGACATTTGTTTCCGCCCTTCATGGACATTGGCCGAACGGCTCTGAATGTGGAAAGAGAGGCAAGTAAAGGTAGACTGAAAATATACACCAACAAAACCAAAATCCATAGTCTGACGAGCCATCACACTTTCCCTATTTGCATTAATGAAACCATAGAAGACATTGATCAATTGGTATATCGAACTGGACTTCGTTCGATGTATTAACAGCTCTAGATCCGTTTTCTCTGCCTTGTATAAAATCTGGAAATTTAGTGATCACAACAAAATCAAGTTGACACTGCCTAATGTTTTTTCTGTGTTATTATATGGGAGTAACACATGAAAAGTGACTCGCATTGTTATTCATAAGGTCCAAGCCTTCGTGAACTATTGCCTGCGATGTATCATCAAGGTATACTGGCCTGATATTATTTCAAACAAAGAACTTAGTCGGCGCACAGACCATTTACCCATAGAAGATGTGATTAGAAGGCGGAAGTGGCAATGGATAGGCTACATATTAAGGAGGGACGACTATTCCATTACCGGCTACGCCATACAGTGGAACCGACTCTCCGAATAAGGCCGTCAACTGGGTTGCTCCAAGAGCACTTGGGGCAGAACAGTACAGGAGCCTTTTACGATAGCCGTAGGTCATGGCCCTGAGGTCAGTCCCTATCCGAGGCATTGACGTTTCGATAGTAGTAAAATTTGATTAAATTAAGAAAAGAACTAGGTATTGTTCCTTATACCTAGTACCTAATTAGGTACTAACACTGAAGAAGGAGACACGTGATCTCCAAAACAATTGTATGCGGAAGGAAAATAAAAATATTTACAGAATAAGGAACAATTCCTAGTTCTTTTCTTAATTTATATATTAACTGTAAACAAAATATCGACATTAATTTCAAAATTTGATTGCTTGTCCACAAATTTCTATTCTTATTAGTCGCCTTTTACGACAGTATATTCTTAAGCTCCAACTCACAGGGGCAGGGTAAGTCAACTAGTGGAAAAAAACTTCTATCAAAGACGGAACAAGATTGCAAGCCGAAAAATAAAGGCAGTCTAGTTTTTTCAATAGAAGTGCTTACTAAATTTATTTAAAAGAAATCATAGATGCATTCGAGTGGAAAGATAATCAGTATTAAATAGATAACTGGTTGATTTTACCCGGCAGCCATGTAAAATTTTGTTTTATACATCGAAACATACTTAAGATAACACTCAAAATCATAATCGAAAGTGGAAATATTTATATGAAATGCCGATAAAATTAGATTAAATAAATGATGGTTCTCTTTAGATTTGGTATATTAGTAATCACACTCTTGTTCATGTATTTTATGCATAAAATCGGCATATAGTCTAAATGACAATCGCGTTTTCGATCAATGGTCCGTGCTCTACAGTACAATACACCCCGGGCAGCTCTCACCATAATCCATATCCATATGTTTTATATTTTGTACATGATGACTTATGCAAATAAAATATTGTTTCGTTGTTAAACTTCAGTTTCAGTTCTGTCCCATTATGAAAGCTGCATTGTTCACAAAACGTCAGTATCTCAACCATGTAACATGCGGCTAAAAATTCGAAAAACTGTGAGGCTGGACATAAGTTAAACTCAGTGTGATGCCGGGTAACGCGGGATGACGCAGGAAAGCACGAGCTTAAATCGTCTGCATTCAGGTGGAGCGGAAGTTGAGACGCAATTCTGACACGACTGGGTGGGGATACCTACCCGTATCATGCTTGCTTTTTAAATTGAAAATCTGATTCCTATTATAAACAATGGAAAATTGCACAATATCCTCTAGAAACTTTTGAAAATGAAATTATTGAACAAAAGAAATGACGAAGAATTTATAGTCAATGACGATTTTTCCAATGAAAAATGTGAAAACTATCGTTAAGCATTCCCCTTTTTTTTAATTACATAGATTCCTCAAGAAGCCAATAGATGTTGTGTGTAGATGTTTTCGCTCAACATAGGTCGCAGACGCTAGAAGACACTGCGGCTTGAACACAAATATTCGCAGCTGACGAACGCGCTTCAGCTGCATCACACACACTCATTTCCTTGTTTCACAAAAAGCCATTCACCAACCTCCGTCTCGACTTGCGCCCGGCCTAAAATGATAAACCACCGCACTGGAAGTCTTCTTCTTCTTTTTCTTCAGCCTTTGTCCCCCCCGTCGTCCCGGCTCGTCATGATCGGTTTCGCCAATTGGTCTATCGAATGCCTGGAAGTAATCTACGTTATATGCAATTTTTCATTTGGAGAGACCTGTGGGTTTATAGCCTTCCAGAAGAATGATCAGTAGATTTTTCAAGGCGCTTTAAATTTGACTAAGTTTATTTTGTTAGATATGAATCAAAATGGATAGATTTCAATATATTAACGTCCCCAGGCAACAAAACTTCCAAACATTTTGCAAATAGTATAATAAATCTATCTTAATTTTTCCCTGATCGGGAAATCATTTTTCTATCAGTAAAAATTAAAATTGATCTGTTAGAGTACTACTGTCGATAGGTTTGAAAGTTTCTTTGAATCGCATTGTTAGCACATTGAAATCTCCATATTTTGATTCATATCTAACAAGAGACACTCGGTCAAATTCTACTGATCATTCTTCTGAAAGGCTATAAGCCGGACCTTAGTGTCTCAGAATACGATTCACCCTGAGGTTTTTCTGAAAATTTTACAGCTGAATTATTTTCCTATCTGCATAAAAAAGTTGTTCAAATCGCACTCCGAGGATTGGCCCTTTGGAAGATCTGATTGGGAAATCCAAAAGTAGAAATCTCGTCATAAAAATTGTTTCCTTTAGCGCCATTGTAGCGGACTCTGATTGTGAAAAGAGAAGGGAAGATTGATTTACAGATGGGTGTGGAAGGTGCAAGAAGGTAGGCGTAGCCAATTGGACTCATTAATTAAACAATGAAAGAAATGTAATTCACTCGGTAATCACTACTGAGATTTTATTAAGCTTATTCTCCTATATCGTACAATAAAAACTTAAAATGAACTTTAGGAAATACATCTTACGTTTCTATAATAAACTATCCAGTCTTCCATTCATATCGGAAGAAGCCAAAAATTTGTAATTGTCCGAAGACGTCGTTTCAATTACAGTCATTACCGGCATTGTTTGTATTTCTTCTTGTTCGGTGCTGTCCTCAGTTTGTATATTTTGTATAACTCTTTTCCCCTTTGTATTGACTGGAAGACCACGGCTTCTTCTGCTCTCTTCCCACTCCTGTCGATGCATTTTCTTTCTATGCGAATGCATATTTGCACTCGAATTGAATGTTTTCGGGCAATGCGGGCATGTATACAGGATATCACCTGTATGTGTTGTCATGTGTTCCTGAAGTAGTGGAAATTAATAAATTTCGTTAGTAGAATAATATTTCCGAAAAAAAATACCTTCAAATTCAAAGCCGTCTTGAATCCTTTCTCACAAACACTACATAAGAATTTACGCTGTGCTGCATGTACGTAGCGAATATGGCTTTTCAAACCGACACTAGAGGTAGACACTTTGCCGCAAATGTTGCACACGTGCTCGCCCGTATTCTCCTCGCTATGGTGTTTTTTCGTATGAATTTTCAACCGGAATGCATTCTTAAGCCACATGCCACACTTTTCGCACTGCATTTTCGGATCGACAATGCCAATATGTTCAAGCTGATGTTTTGTGAAGAGTGTTTTGCCGTTGATAACCTTAGCGCAAATATGACACATTTTCGAGTATGCCTTTTCATGAACCGACTTCCTGTGGGTCTGCATTGTGTTCTTTGAGGGAAATCTGGAAGGTGTCAACATATAGTTCTTCTAATACGTCTTCATAAAATAGTTCTGAAACTTACGATTTGCCACAAATATCGCAAGAAAATGAATGTTCTTCTTTTGGGATGTGAATTATTTTGTGATGATTCAGGACCGAAAGTTTTGCGAAGCGTCGCGGGCATTTATCGCATTGATATAATTTCTCAAAGGAAGCATCATGGGTCAACAGGTGGCTTCGCAACACTGACGCACTGCAATAAACCTTTTCACAAAACTGACACCTAACGAAAAATTACACAGTTAATAAGAATCACACTTAAAAACTTCACCTTACTTGAATGTGTCCGGATTTTTATGCTTTTGTATGTGTTCGTAGAGAAAAACACGCTTGTAAAATTTCCTCGTTGTGCAACAAGTTACATAGCCTCTCCTGTTATGAGAGGTGCGATAATGTCTTTTAATGTCGGCGAATGTATCGCAATCAGTCAAGCAGAGTTCACATCTAAGTCGCAAAAATTGTGCTATCTCATCGTCATACTCCTTATTTTTCTTACGATATTCAGATTCTCCCGGTCTTTTTACAATACGCACAGGCTCCTCGGTCATTTCAGACTTTTTCTTTCTACCACGCTTCTTTTTTGGTGGTTCGTCTCCTTTCTCCAGTTGATCGTTATCGTTTAATATTTCAATTTTTATCGAATTCTCCATATCTTTCTCAGTTTTAATTGTCTTTATATCCAATGTTGTCTCAGGAATCTCTAATTCAACTTCAACTTTGACGTCGCTTCCATGTAGTTCAACTTTCGGCTTATTTTTACTGCCCTTCTTTCGTCCTCGTCTTGGTTTTTCATCGTTGTCTAAATTCAAGCTTTTTCGAACGACCTTCTTTGCCAGTGGTTCTGAGAATTAATAAGAAGGATTTTTTAATGAAAGCATATTGAATTCTATCGTAGTTGATTCTTTCCTTAATAAAAATGCAAAAATAGCTTAATTAGATACTTCGGAGATATAATAAATGGCCGCATGTCCATTTCCATTTAAGAAAAAAGTATGTTAAATTAAACTGGAGAAAACTTTATTCCACAATCTCCAGAATGAGTAAAGTTTTCAGTCAGAAGCAGGTTTCAACCTAGCCTTCTTACCCACAAATTTATAAAAAAACTCCCACGATTAACATGCTATCGTGACTGGACGTCGGATATCAGTCGGCTCTGCTGTGAATGAGTGCCTGAGTCAAATCAGGCGTGCGCAATACTGACCACATTGCTTCCTACAGGAAACTGGAATCCTGTAGTGTACCGCTACGGGTTCGAATGAAGTGCTCTAACACACACCTCCGAGAAGACTCAGATTAAATTGGATTGTTACGCCTAAAATTATTACTATTTTTACTGTTTCTCCAAATTCTAGAGAAAATAATGAAACCTAAGTTGAAGCAACAGAACATCCACGGACATCAAGTTCGTTACCTCCCCCAGCTGAAACAATGTTATCTGCTTTTAAAAATAAAAAAAACGATGAAGACTTAAGCCACGTTCACTTCGACCTGAAGAGCCCGCAGCCCACAGTCTGGACGTGGAAGGCGTTAAAACCCTAATTTGAGATATTTTTGTGTATGAGCATTTATAAAAAATGTTTACCAGCGGCGATGAAAATGCCCATAAAATTCTCGCATCAATGCACACACGGACCGGTTTTCTTTATATCCTTTCGAGTGGTCGTATTGGTTTTCATTCCATCACCGGCCGACTGAACAGTTCAAACTACCAGGCCAGCCGCATCCCATCCATATCGCAGGCCCTGATCAATTGCGGACTGTTCAGGCATAACTGACAGGCCGAACTGATTGTTGATGGTGGCCTTTAAGGTTTCGTTCTGGGCAGAGACAACTCACCAGATGCTATTCTACCTCTGCTCTGGGAACATCACGACCGAATCGGTCCTCAGGTGGTCCCTTCTACAAAAACGTAAACTCGACAAAATTTTGGCCTAAGCAAAAAATTTAGCCTCTTCGATTCGACCCGAATTGGCGCTTCAATTCAGCATGCTGAAATCCAGTCGCAAACTTAAAACTCGGCTCTTCAAGTATGAAGAGTTTTGTATATTTCTCATGTAAGAATATTTCGTTACACGACGACTCCATTTATAAATGGTGCGCAGTGTATATGATATGCTTCAATATGATACTATTATTATACATATGATGCCCTAAGATGCAATTAATTTACGCAAAAGAGCTTAGTGAATAACAGTGAGATTTCCACCAAACTTTGTAATTTTTGAATGAACTTCCGTAATAATTACGATTGCGACTTCATTATTCCTAATAGTAAAAGAAGGTTAATTAAAACAAATGCAGTTGGTGAAACGATTTAAAGTTCAATTAGAGGGGAAGAGGGTTATTTATTGTGGGGTGGGGACACGAAAGAATATTGCCTGATGATTTGGAAAATAGGCATACACTCCTTTTCAAAATTATAACCGCATGATTACTGAGTAAATTTTTTTATTATGAAAAGATGTGAAAATAACCAAACTTAAATTAAATTCGAAAATGTATAAAAACAAACATAATGTAACAAAAATGAAACCTAAAAATAGCAAATAAGCTTAAAAAATGTGTAAAAACATAACAAATTGAGAAAAAAAGTAAAATTGTCCTTTTTCATAATTATAACCGCATTAATTACCTCGTTACATAAAAAATAAATAAAACAATAATGGGCAGACCTAACTCATGGCTTAATAATCGATAGTGTTTCCTCCCTTTTTAATCACTTCGAAGATTCGATTAGGCATCGAATGAATGTATTTTGAGAGCATTTGTGGTGTCAACTCATGCCATGCTCTTTCAATGGCCTCTTTCAGCTCATTTCTGGAAGAATATTCTTTATCCTGGGAGTAAATCTGTCGGACTAGCCATCCCCAGACATTCTCTATAGGATTCAAGTCTGGTGAGCAGGCTGGCCATTCAAGTGTGGCTATGGAATTCGCTTCCAACCAGGCTTTAGTGGACCTACTTACGTGTACGCTGGCATTATCTTGCTGGAAAATTACTTCATTGCCCTCAAAAGAGTTTATAAAAGGAAGGAGATTATCCTGCAGAACATTCTGGTACTCCTGGCTATTCATTCTCGCCGATGTAAATGCTAGACGCACTGTACCTTTACTACAAATGGCTCCCCAGACCATAACTGTTCCACCTCCGAAATTCCTTCTGGACAGATATCGTGGTTCCTTACGCAAATCTCGCCAGTAGCCATCAAAACCATCCGGACCATCTAAGTTAAATTTTTTCTCATCAGAGAAAATTACCTAATCAAAAATAAAAGATAATTTTGCTGAAAACATCCGCCAATGTCGTGACATGTTATTTCGGGCGAATTCCAGTCGAGCATCCTTATGATGCTGCTGTAATCGTGGTGCTTTCCTCATTTTTTCCCGTACGAGATTAGGATTTCGATTTATTTCCCGCCATATGGTCGGAATCGATACAGAAAGCTTACATTCGTTCCTTATGCCTCTTAAACTGTTCGTGGAATTTGAAGTCGCTTTGCTTATGGAACGTCGATCTCTATCGGAAAGCACTCTAGGTCTTCCTTTTCGCTTTTTAGTACCGTAATTGTCCACATTATTTAAATAATTACGAACTACTCGATCCGATCTGCCTATTCTTGACGCTATTTCGCGTTTTGATATACCTTCTTTAAATAAGGCACTAATTTGCCCTTTTTCATAATCGGTAAGCTTAACCCCTCGTGGCATATTTTAAAAAAAATTAATCAATGAGCAGAATCGATCAAAAAAAACTAACAATTTTACAAAAATATGTTTTTTCAGCAGCCTACAAACAGTATCAGTCGCGCGCGGTTATACTTTTGAAATAGCACAAAACCGGTTTTCTGTGAAATATTTCTGAACGGTTGCGACTAACACCGTTAGTCGGTATATTTCGAACAACAGACTATTACACTAACTGCTGAAAAAATGAGACAGCTGCATCTATATCGAGAACTATAGAACTTAGAATTTTGCCGTGCGGTTATAATTTTGAAAAGGAGTGTATTAAAAACACTGTTATAAAGTTATGTCTAGCTTAGGCAAATGTAGATATGCAATAGGTATGAATACCCACAAATTGAAAGCTTCACATCCAATTTTGAGCAACTTATGTGCGTAGCACGAGAAGCTGTTGCAATTTGTATCTACGTGCGAGTTCACAGCAAGCCGAAATAGTGAATTGAGATGCGCTCAAATATACTAATATTCCCAATTCAGAAGCATACATTTTCTAAGTGGCAATTATTTATTATGTACGTACTGTGTGAGTTGGGAAATGCAATACAATTGGAAACATTTGTCTGACACAGACATTTGTCTGACATAAGTAGAGATGTATTTCTGTCTGTTATCTGAAACAAGTGCATCTAATTGTCTGTCTGTCAATTTGCTGGAAAACACAATTTCAACTAACGACCAAACCAGCTGTTAGTTCCTTGTAATATTACAAAAGCGATATTAAAGTATAATACCATATAACAACAAGAACAACCCAGGTTGTTGTGCAGGTCTCGGCCTGCACATTAACGAGGGCAAGGCGTAGTACATGATGGCAAGATCAACGCCAAAGAACAAATAACCAACAACATGGAATCGCACTGGTCAAACGAAAACAATAAAAACTACAACTTTGAGACCGTTAAAAATTCCTCCTACCTACAGTCGAAAATCACAACCGATAACAGCTATGACGATGAAATCCGCGCACGATTATTGGCTGCCAATAGACCCTATTTTAGTTTACATAAACTGCTTCGCCCGAAACGTCTCACCATAGGGTCAAAGCTCTTACTGTACAAGAGTATGGTCTTGCCAGCCCTTAAGTATTACTCGGAGACAGCAAGAAAAGATACGAATTCTCGGCCGCATTCGAGAGAAGAATCCTCCAAAGAATTTTTGGCATCCTACATGAGGATGGATGATCCCGTAGCCTACAAAATGATGAAATCTAGGAGCAATACCACGACCATCTGGTTGTGGTTAAAATCCGGCTCAGCGAGTTGCGTGGGGCGGGTTACCCAACGCGTATGGTTGAAGATGATCCACCCCGGAAAGTCTATAAGGGCAATATCTATGGTAGAAAAAGAAGACGAAGCAGACCCTGCCAGGCAGTTTTTAGCGATATCGAGCTGGAGTTCCTTACTACTCATGGATGTAATAAATGCAGGGGAAATTATAAGGCTGCCGAGTGTTAATAATTGATGTTGACGTTCTATGTCCGTTTAGGATAGTGAAAGGTGATTTTTGTAACATTACTTTGTAATATCATCTTTTTCAAAAAGAGATACAATATTGCAATACCTACTGAGGTGATGTTTTGCGCACCTCTAATTTCAACAATCCAATACAAACAAAATTTATTTTTAGTTAAAAGGTTAACTGGCACTGGTTATGATTTCATACGATTGCACGGCTACATTATTACATGATTACAATCGGAATCTTCGCCTGTGATTACAGTTATAATCGTGTAATCACAAATCAAATTATAAAGATTATTATAATTGTAACCACAAACATGGTTACGATTTCGCCCAGATTAGGAACGTGAGAAACTGAAGGCGATTTATGCCGTTCCGAGTCCGAGTGAGCATGTGCTTGAACAGCAGAACCACGCAAATCTTGGTAAGTGCAGCGCAGCCTGCCCCGTGACAAAAGGTAGTTAGGTTCTACTTTAAACAGGAAAATAAGAACTTCCACAAATAATTTGGAATTTCGAACCGTGTACCGCATTACGAGAGAAATTATATATGTATATGATTGCTATTCACCACTTAGTGGGGCATAGCACGTCAACTCCTACGCGCCATCGACCACGATTCGCTCAAATGCCCTTCTTTGTTCATTTGCAGCTTTTGAGTAACAGTCAGAGTCCATGTAATACTCCCATATTGCAACACAAAAATAATATTAGCACAGAACAGTCTCAACATATTGGTATTGAAATAATCGTATTTCCAAATTTTGGACAAGTTAGGAGGTATCCATTTCTTTCTTCCACTCTCCGGGAAAGATCTCGGAATCGCACACGAAAGCATGTAGCAGATCTGCAACTGTGCAGGGAGACCGCCAAGCCCAGCGGCTTTACTCAGTTTAATTACGTTGATGGCCGAGATGATCTCTCTGCTGTCATAATAGAGTTATGACGTTCTGAGTGAAATTATGCGGTGTTTCCAACGATTAATTATCTGAAATAATAAAAAACTTGTTGTTTCTTTTTCGTTGGTGTGGATATTTATTCTTGCAAATACCGATATTTCGGGAACCACTTGTTCCCTTCATCAGTGCTAACAAAAAACTTGAAGGGAACAAGTGGTTCCTGAAATATCGGTATTTGAAAGAATAAATATCCACACCAACGAAAAACAAGTTTTTTATTATTTCAGATTCCTGTTAAACAGGATATCGAACCCTTCTATGGCGTTAATAACATAAACGAGGAGTTAATGACCGAAAAAGGAGCCACAATGGATAGATGGCGCGAATATTTCGAGCAGATTTCAACGGAAGAATTTGCTCATCCTCCGGTTCCGCAGACTCTGCCGGCATTTCGGACAATTACACCTGGCAGCGCCATTCCCCACACAGAAGCTTATCTCAAGTGACTTTGGCCAAACCTTACCGTGCACTTAGTATAGACTCGTACCCCTCTTGCTTGTCACAACTGAATTCTGTTTGATGTCACAAAATCACCGACGAAGAAATCAAATGAATGAAATCGAAGAAAGCAGGAGGATCTGATGACATCGGTTCTGAGCTCTGGGGAGTGAAGGGCTGGAATCCAAAATGTGGATCATTGAGTTCTGAGCTGAGCTGTTGAGGAGAGTAGAACACCATCTGACTGGCAAGAAATCACGCCCGTTCAAATGTTCAAATTACCATCCTATTGCTGCCCCATACCATAAAGATTTTGAATGCATTCTTGCCAAACGTATTGTGATATCGTTGGAATAATAGTGAACCAAAGTAGGAATTTCCCCTCGGTCGACCGAGCGTTTCCACACAATTCACCTCAACATCATTGGCCTTTTGCGAGACTCGCACGGTTTCATGTATTGCCTCATAATCATCGATAAGTTCACACGGTGGCCTCAGGCGATACCTCTGAAAGAGGCCCTCTGTCGAGAATGGACTCCACGCTTTGATGTGCCGGCAACTATAACCACCGACCAGGGAATGCTTTTGGGGTTTCTCTTTTCTCAGAGTTGGGCAAACTTCTCGGCTTTAAACGCTACCGGACAACCGCGTACCATCCGCAGTCCAATGGGATACTCGAAAGTTGGAACAGGACGCTGAAAGCTGCTATAATGCTCAAGATTGCCGGTCTTGGTCTCAGGTATGCCACTTGCTCTACTTGACCTCCGGACAGCCAATCAAGGAGAATTTGCTACAAGTCCCGTGGACTTGGTATACGGAGAAAACCTGAGACTCCCCAGCGACCCTTTTCTTGACATCAGGTCGGGACTCCATGCTACCGGTCTGTTGCGTCTGCTCAAGGTCACAATGCCAAAACTGAAGCCGCCACCACCTGTAAACCACGCGAAAACCGTGGCTGATGTGCCCAGGGACCTCGAATCCAGTACACATGTCCTAATAAGGACGGACGCTCCTCAGAAGTCACTGCCGCCACCTTATGAGGGCCCCTTCATCCTTATAGCCTCAATGTCGGGGGCACAGTTAAACGGTTCTGCGGGTCTACTATAGCCCTTCAACCAGCAAGAAAACGCGACCAGAGCGAGAGGCGCGCCACCCGTCCATTTTGACTTGTAGCAGCCGAGTTGAGGAGGCCGTGCCTCGAGTTCCTCATAGGAATGTTTTGGCGGGACGAGCAATTTGCGTATCGGACGCACGCAAATGAGAACCGTGGCGGCCATGACAAAATAAAATGTTTGACAGTAAAAATTGTTTTTCAGTGTCAGCTGGAAAAAGAACGAGCCCGAGGAGAGAAGGACTCCTCTCAACCAATTGTTAATTTTAAAATATATTGAATTTGATTTAATTTAATAATAGTGGGTTTTACCCAACTCATTTGATATCCGTCGCGGCAACAACTAGTGGCAGAGGAAATCATCCGTGATCCGAAGGGTAAAACTGGAAGTGTGGCAGGTATATCAAAACCACTTCGTGTCTCTGTCGGTGATCATCAAGGAAGCCCCCTTGCCACTCTTCTTTTTTCTTGCCATAAACACTGTCACCCAGGGCATTCAACAGAAAACAGAATTTTTGTCGAGAGATCCCCATGAATCCAACACTATCGCTATCAGTGGCAGTGACTTGCCCAGAACTGAGCCATTTAAATATTTCAGGACAACGCGTTATGAAATTGATTCCCGAAATAGCGCACTTTAAGTGAAGCGGCGATTTACAACTGGCGTGTGAGCGAGAGGAAAAACAAGCCGTCCTGGATGATCTAAACATATAATTCGCACTGACGAGGACTTACTTGCCAAAATTTGTCTGAACATCGACCCGATATGCACGATCTTTCGACTATATCCAGGTATATGATTCAGCAAAATTGCGCAACCGATCATGACGATCCGACCCCATTTCTGATCGGGACAAAAACCGAAGAAGAAGTTGAGATTTATCCCAGTAAAGTTTATGAAAACTGACTATTCACACTAATCTTAAGGTTTTAACTGAAATGCATTTTTCGTTCCTCAAGGTATTGAAACGGTCCTCAATCTTCACTGTTCCACTAATTATGTATTAGGTGTGCGAAAACAAATAATATATATGTTCGCATCTGAACATAAACCCTCATGTTGGATTGGCTATCATGAAATTTTCGAATTCGCTTAGTTGAAATCCAAAGCTTACATTCTTCCATGTTACTAATCAGAATGTGTATATTGTATATGTAAGCACAGTTGCAGGGAAAAATGAAAAATCTCTTGCATGGTAGTCTCCAAAAATGCAATTATATTAACTCACCTTCATCAGAAGAACAAGAGTCCTCGTCGTTAACGTAATCCACATCCCGATCATCATCTGATTCCCCGAAAGTTCCGTCCCCCGCGAATCCTTCGTTATCAATAGGGTCCACTGCATCATCCTCGTCACCGACATCTACAAAAACAGGACCCTTCGCGTCTGAAATGGATTTAGCATAAGAGCACTTCCTAATCACAGCTCTCTTTGTACGATGTACCTGTTGTCCTCTCAATAAACAATTGCTTATCTGTTTCACTCATCATCTTAACGTCCTTTTTATCGATATCCTCATCGCCATATTCCCTTTTCAGCAACTCAATTTGTTCCGTCTCCTCCTTCACTCTGGTATGTTCTGCCAACAGACGCTGAGCCTCTTCCACACTCAGATAGTACGTGTGGAAGTCCTCAATTCGCGACCAGCAACTAATACAAATCATGATCGAAATAGGATCGTCCTTCTTAGGCTGTAGCGAGAATAATTGTCCACAGGACCGTAATTGTGCAGTTTGCGTCAAAAATAGAAATACAAATCAATGTTTACCTCGAACCAAAAATGCCGACCTATTGTTGGTGCCACTTGGAATCGAACCGAGTCCTGTTCGAAAATACAGAGCGTGTTCTCTGACTCTAGCAAACACATACGACAAAGCATTTTTCCCGATTTTATTTCATGGATCAGACAAAACGAAAACACTAAGGATAATAATTATTCCGAGAATGTTTGCGACACGACGAATTGGCTTGACAGCACGAACAATGACATATCGACGCGATGTGTAGCGCAGCCGCAACTATCTGCGGAAAGTATCCGGACTAGTACTCCCGCCGCTAGGTGGCTCTTTTAACAACTTGTAGAAAGTTTATTTAGACGTCTTTGGAAAGACGTTGAGACTATCGGAACGTTTCCAACAAGAACAACGGCTTTCCCTGACAGACAATATTTTCCATGATTTCGGGTTCATCCTAAACATTGAGAACATCATTTCCCTCAAAGTCAGAAGGCGGCTCTACTTTTCATTTACATATGTCTCCTGTTCACACGGATTGTTTTCTTGTTGTTATTTTTCCCTTCCCACTTCCAATGGAACTGCTTTAGATCTATTATTATCATACTTGATGTTGCGCAAGTAATAAGCCTAAGCCACATTTCTTCGGTATTAACCTAAAGGCAATGTCCTAAAGGACATTGCAGCGACCAGCATCAACTCCAAACTAGAGTTATTAAGAAATTTTGGAGGAGATAGTGTCCCGCAACTGGCATTCTTTGCAAACGACGCCCCTCCAAAATTGTCTCAATCACAAAATTTACTGCAGTGTTGCTCGCGGATTCGCCATCTATGGTTCTGAATGTTGGCCGGCTACGAAATAAAGGTGTTTCATTGCGCCAGTGCCGATACACACCACCAGATCCATATCCGCAATCGATATATGATCATGTAATTCACGCTCCCGAAGAACACTCTTAGTAAAGTCTGGCTGAACATTGAAGTCAATGGGAAACGACCAAAAGGCCGACTGAAATCACAATGATCTCACACTTTAAGTAGTAACTTGACAGCGTTTCGACTCTACTTATTTTATGACTGAGTAGAATGGCGCAATCGATTAAGACGAGCCGACTTCGCAGTGCGCTCGCACTACCATTAAACTATCTTTCTATCACATAGTCTACCGAGGGATTTGCATTAGTTTCCAGAATGTGTGCACATTTCTGGACAACGATATTGAGGGTTTCCGGAATACCTGCTGAGAATTACAGGGATATAGGCTGGATATTCTGAGCGCAGTGTGTCCGGATAGCCGAGTGGTTAGAGCACAAAGCTGTCGTATGGAAGGTCAGTGGTGGCAGTGGGACTTGTATCGTAATTTGATGTCGGATACCAGTCAACTCAGCTGTAAGTGAGAACCTGAGTCAAATTAGGGTAATGATCTAGGGCGAGCGCAATGTTGACCACATTGCCTCCTATAGACGACTGTAATCCTGTAGTGCACCGTTACGGTCTTGAATGAAGGATTCTAACACACTCCAAGGTCCTGATCCAATTGATTTGTGGCACTAACGATTATTATTATTGTTATATTCTGAGCCCAAATGAAGTGAATTTAAGAGACTCCGGAGAATACTACTCTCCCTATTCCGGCAGTGCAATTTTTTACTCTGGAGATGCTAGCGAAGGTAACCACGAATGCAGTGCATCCTAGAAACGACTGTGAAATATTTGCAAACTTCTGCAATTTTCACCCCCTCATCATCGACAGCATAATGTCCGAACGCAGAGTCTGTCACAAGGCCAGTTCTGTTTTGTTTTTAATACCATTTTGGAACAAACCTTAAGTGAATTCTCAATCCCAACTCACAGGGGACCACCGACCTCAGTTGGGAACCAAATTCTTGGTTTAACCTTAAATACTACTAAATATTTCACGGTCAATGTGTGACTTTTACTTCCTTATCTTTCAAACGGTCTTGATACGGCCTATAGCAAGTTCATATATACATGATTATTTTTTTAGATATCTTTTAGTTTTTCTTACTGCATAATTACATAAATTCTTTTAACATTAAGAATAACAACTTTTATTACAGTAACTTTATATCCTCAATACATTTATGAAGACGCTTACGAAAGTTGCCAATCATGCTCTCAGTGAAAAACGCACAGACGAATCATTCAGCAGACTTGTGGGAGCTGTTTCGCCCTCATCTTTTCGTGTAGAACGTGAACACGGCCGATCTACCAATTGCGCATCTTCAGCTTTTTTTGATAACGTCTTGGAAGCCACCTTCACTGATCCTGAGCTCCTTTGGCATTTTATGTATCGAACTCTCCAGAATTCCTATAATTCGGCACAGATCATCTACATCTTCTGCGCAGCAGTAAAGGTGATTGGACGACTGCTACGAAGGCGTTTCGCAGCTCTGCAAACACTCACTGTTTTAAAATCAATTGTTTGAACAACGTCGACCATTTTCACTCGCCTTGTGCAACTCGACAGCTCCAACATTCCTCCCAATCAGAATCGAACATATCTCGACGTATCCACCATTAATCTAGTCCTCCATATTACCAACAATAAATAGTGTAACGACAAAAACAATTGAAATAAAATATAAACAAATATTTATTATGATAAACTAAGGAATATATTTGTATATGTATTTAGGAGGGTGAAAAACTAAGAAAAACGCTTTTAAATTAAGGATTTCGGTAGGGAACAGATTAATAGAAAGAAAAGAGAACACCTAAATATACTTTTTCGGCGTCAACGAAGCAGACAACAGGAAGGACATAAGACAAACGACCATTAGACCTGAGTAATTGCAGCGATGTCTGAAGGAGTGTTACGACTCTTACGTACTTTAACCACACTTTGTTTTTCACCTTACTGGAATTCCAAACCATCGCTTGACTTTTCGTGGCAAATTCCCTTGTCTATCACCGTGAGTTTTACAAGAAAAATGTTCTTTGCTGTATGCAATTGGGTAATGGAAACCTCAAATTCGATATCTTCAGGAAATCTATAGCCACAGTGTCATCCCTGACAACTGCTCTCTCGTCAGCCCATGAAGGTAGATTATACACCTCGGGTTGGTCTTCCCATGATGTCAATATCGTCAGCGTAGGCCAGTAGTTGGGTGGACTTGAAGAAGATGGTGCCTATCGCATTAACATTAGCATCGCGGAACACTTTTTTCAGGGCTAGGTTAAACAGGATGCATGATAGTGGGGACAAAGAGATAGTCTTAGATCATTGTTGATGTTAAATCTGTTGATGATTTGCCTGAAGTGAAGCCTCTTTCGTATGGATCGATTATATTCTGGACATATAGGGCTATCCGGCCTTGCAAGATAGCCAAGAATATTTTATAGATAATACTCAGCAATGTAATACCTCTACCATGCCTCCTGGAACAACAATTAACTTTGACAATTATTGTGGCACACTAAGAAATCTCAGACGGGTAACTCAAAAGTGCCAAAGAAAAAGACTGTCCAAAGGTGTGAGGCTACTCCATGGCAACTCTCGGCCTCACGTCTGCTCAAATGGGGTAACTAATGACAGATTTCCACTGGACTCTCAGGGTCCAACCCCTTACAATCTCCACCTAGCTCCAAGTGGTTACCATTTATACCCAAAATTAAAGTAACACTTGAGTTTAATGCTCTTAAATACCGACGGTGAAGTCAAAGAAGATACTAGATTTCTCAAAGAGTATTCAAAGTTGGAGCATCGTGTGCAAAAGTGCTTGGCTAGAAATAGATTGGATAGATTGTGTAGATTATGTAGAAAAATGGCGAAAGTTTTAAAATTTAAAATTATATATATTGAAACCATTTGGAACTTTATTTTATAAACGGTATTCGTAGATTAACGTACAACAACTAAAGCTAATGCGAAGTTCTTTACAACCAATTTTCAGAAGTGGAAAATTGGCGTAACAGTAACTGCAGTAACTGGTGTTTTGTCTGTCGGGTCTTACAAGACAAAAAGAAAGGATTGATGTTAAAAACTACTGGCGGAACTAACAAACTGCGAGATAGAGTTCCGCAAAAAGACGAAATTCCGAAGAGAGCTCTTAGACTGGTTGCTAAGACTAAGCCCACACATTTAAGCGGCACTTTGAATCTTTAATGATGGAATAAATCCTTTCTATGTGGTTGAAAAAAACAGAATCTGGCAGTCAATCCGTCTTTAGAATACGATTCAGAAGAAATTGGCGAGGGGCATATATTCCTTTCATCCATATGGGCAAAATAGTTTTCCATTTGCCTGTTTTGTAGACTATGACCAAGCGATAACAATTATCGTACTTACCTTATATTTAAATATACAAAGTATGACGCATATCTAAGCAATCATCATGTTCAAGGGCGCCACGATTGGTGTGCGATCTTCATCTTCAATAATGAACTCCAAACATTCAGGTTTTGGACCGATATTCAATATCACTAATATCTGCCGAACGTTCTGGCCTACGCCACTTTTTATCTAAATCCGGGTCTACCAAGTCCTCCTTTTTTCTATTATAGATTCCTCGTCACTCACACGGATTAGATGGCATGCCTACCAACATCCCTGCCTTTTCAGCCTGATTTCATGTACAACCAACTATTTTAGTTGTTATCGGTTGTGAATCTAAACCTTAGGCAAGAGAACAATTTCAAAGTTGTAGCCTAGTACCTTTATTGTTTAAAAAAACGTTGTTGTTTTCGTTTTTAATGCTCGCGTTGCTACCATATAGTGCATGTTACCTTCATTAATGTGCGGCCCAAGTTCTCGCACCTTTCGTTCGATCTGAATGGAGGCAACTTGTGCATTCCGTGTTGTTCTTTAAATTATGTCGATACTGTCATAATAGGCTAGCAGTTAGCCTCCAAAAAATAATAATTACAATTGCACCTCGTAATACTCTCACAAAACCACTCATTACATCAACTAAATATGACACACTCAATTCCAAAATGAAATTAATATTACTATAAATACTAACCTTATCCGAATCGTGAGACTGCTACCCAATGACCTGATCTCAGCAGTATATAAAAAAAGATTAAACGAAAGCAGAGAATAAGCCACCAAGTTAGCAATCAATCCTTCAACTCAGCATCCACTCTAACTTCCAGAAGCATACCAACTATTTTCTGAGTCCGCATGCTTAAAGGGAACCCATCGTGCATGTGACACTTCTTTTAGAGGAACTGTGTTACAAAGGGTTATGAACACCACGAAGTGACCGAATATTCATCATCCTTGAGTAGTCAGAACAACGCGCCGATTTTCATACTGCCACTAACTGCTAGCCATACGAGAGCGAGGTGGCAACTGACTTAGAATTAAAAGCCCCCACTCGATGTACAACCCCTACGGTTTAGTAAATATACTTGGTTCAAGCCCGTATAGTCTATATGTTTCCACCAATATTAGATTGGAGAAATATAACAATACCGGCGAAGGGCTTAGTGGTTAGAGCGCTAGCCTGTCACAGCAAGAAGTCGGATCAGGGTAATAATCACGGGCGAACGCCAATGCTAACCACATGAAACCGAACTGAAACACAGTCTCACTGAAAATAGAGGAAAAAATAGCAATAACAACAAGGGGACTTGTAAACGCCATATACTCAACAATTGAAGATTGAACAGGACATACAAGGCATTTTCATACTATTTGCGAAACTCTCCCACCGACTTAGGCTGCAAATTTAGTCCACAGCATGGCTTACATAAGTTGATAAAATAAAAATTCGTTTGTCATAATTGTTAGAGTTTCTTTCCCAGCTTCCCCACATGTATGCTTCTGTTATACTAATTGCAAATAACGTTGTACACCTAAATAAATCGTATACCTCAAATATGTAATTCCAACTGATATGCCCACGCATGGATACTCAAAATATATCAAATATTGCATGAAAAATCGCCTAATCTTAATTAAAAAAACTGCAATGCGAATTGCTCCAAGCGAATTAAACATCAGCAGATCAACGCATAGACATTGCATCTGAACAGAAGCTTGAGACACCATTCAATTTATAGGTTTGTATCCGAAATTTATTCAGCACTTAATGTACGTGTCAGTTCAAATAGTTCACTAGCTTACATATTAAAATTCACTGCCGTTTCAGAGATATTAATCGAATTTTCTACATTATGTATATTGCTACTATTATCATCTGCTCTATTGGTAGCGTTGGATTCCTTCTCCATAAGCACCTTCTTCAACAGTTCCTCTGGCATTCCCCGAGTACGACGTGCTTCCTCCCATTCTTTTGGATGCATTTTTTTGCGGTGCGAGTGTAAGTTAGCATTCGAATTGAATGTTTTGGAACAGTGTGGACATGTGTAGAGAATATCACCTGTGTGAGTGGCCATATGTTCCTGCAAAACACTCCGAAATTGAAATCATAAATTTATAAGATTAATGAAATGAGTTACTTACTTTTAGCGTCAGAGCTCGCTTGAACGCTTTGTCGCAATAAGTACACTGAAACTGCCGTCCTGCAACGTGAACGTAACGGATATGCCCCCGTAATGCATTTCTCGAAGGTGCAGTTTTACCACATACATTACAAACGAACTGATTTACTTCCGGACGAGTATGCTTTCTCATATGTAATTTTAATTGGAATGCATTCTTAAGCCACTTTCCACATTTCTCACACTGTGCTTTTGGTTCGAAAATGCCCTCGTGCTCTAATTTGTGTTTGATGAACTGTGCACCGCTTGGTAATACTTTAGCGCAAATGTCACACATGCGAGAATATGCATTTTCATGAATACCGCGTTTGTGTGCTTTTAATACATTTTTATTGCTGAAACTGTTTCCAGAATAATTAAAATTATTTAAGTATTTTTTATATGAAAATAAGTTTCTA
This sequence comes from Hermetia illucens, assembly GCF_905115235.1. Lineage (NCBI taxonomy): Eukaryota > Metazoa > Arthropoda > Insecta > Diptera > Stratiomyidae > Hermetia > Hermetia illucens. Next base: position 87,501,356 of record NC_051849.1, on the reverse strand, counting down.
TCAAAATTAAAAAAGAAGGGAAACTTAAGTGGCACCGGAGAAATAGAGTAGCCTCATTTTCAACATTCCAGCGGTTAAATAATTAAAAAGATTAATTTTTTTCCTGATTGCCTGACCTAGAAACGGTTCAATCCCGAACCAGAAGTTCAAAACTATTTGATATCACCATCTTTTTCGACAACTTATTTCGTTAGTAAAATCAAAAACACTGGAAGTCATCACTACACTTAAACTTTATTCGAATCTTGCAGACCAATACTTTTTAGTTGGAGTTATAATGATTCAACTACAATGGTAGAAATACTGCCGACTCCTCTTCATTTCCAACATCGTCGATATCATTCGTTTCCGCCTCCATTAGCGTTTTCTTCAACAACTCTTCCGGCATACCACGTATTTTCCTGGCATGCTCCCATTCTTTAGGATGCACCTTTTTTCGATGCGAATGTAAGTTCGCGTTTGAATTAAATGTTTTCGTACAATGCTGGCAACTGTAAAGGATGTCTCCCGTATGAGTGGCCATGTGTTCCTGTAATTTATTTCATTGTCTGTAAGCATTGTTCATGTAGTAATAAGTATTTCGAAAAATAACTTACTTTCAATGTGAGCGGCCTTTTGAACGCTTTATCACAATAGGTGCATTTATACTGTCGTCCAGACTTATGCACGTATCGTATGTGCCCTCGTAGTGCATTTTTCGTTGGTGCAGTTTTGCCGCATTCTGTACATGCAAATTGATTCACGGCTGGTCGTGTGTGTTTCCTCATATGTAACTTCAATTGGTATGCATTCTTTAGCCACTTTTCACATTCTTCACATTGTACTCTCGGTTCAACAATTCCCTCATGCTCCAGTTTATGTTTGATAAATAAACCTTTACTGGGTAAAACCTTGGCACATATATCGCAAATGCGAGAGTACGCATTTTCGTGTATGCCACGTATATGGGTTTTTAGTGCATGTTTGTTGCTGTAACTATTTTCAAAACAAAAATTATAGTTGATCCGCCTTCAATTATGTTATACTTTGGGAGCATAGAAAAATATAAAGTTGATTTCTCAGATTTCCTACGAAAGTCACTCTTGCCCCCCTCTTGGAACAATAAATCCAATGAAATTTTATCTACAGAATAAATTCGAACCTTTAGCAGAGGTTTTCCAATATACATATGCATTTAATACCTAAATTATGGTCTATATAATGCAAATTGAATCTTGTAATTTTATAAGTACTATCGTACACAGAAAAACGAATTCGAATAAGTTTTTTAGTTTCACTCATTCAAGACCCTAATGGAATACTAGGAAACAACGTGATAAACATTGCACTCCCCGTGATTATTACCCTGATTTTACTCAGATATTCATTCGCAGCTCAATCGACTGGTATCCGATATCCAGTCATGACACAAATCTCTCAGCTCTCACCAGTAAGATTTGAACGACGACTTTCCATTGCCGCAGTCCAACCACTAAGTCGTCCCGGACACTCATTTATTAGTAGCATCAAATAATAATAATAATCGTTGGCTCGAAAATACCATTAGATCGAGGCCTTGAAATGTGTTACAATACTTCGTTCAAGACCGCAACGGTGCACTACAGAACACTGTAGGGGGCAATGTGGTCAGCATTGCACTCACCCATTATTATTACCCTGATTTGACTCAGGTACTCATTCACACCTGCGTTGACTGGTATGCGACATCCAACCACTATACAAATCCTTCTGCCACCAGCGAAACTTGAACCGCGACCTTCCACTATGAGAGGCTAGCGCTCTAACCACTGAGCCAACCGGGCAGAGTCTAAATTAAGAGTGGAATTAGAAGAAAAATATAAGTTGAGAACGATTAATTGGGAAACTTATAGCTAAAACCCACAATTTCGCCCTCCGTGGTTCATAGAATGCAAATTATAAAAGTTTGCTTGTATACTTTCTTTATTTAAATATCAGCTTTGTATCTTATTAAACACAAAGTGAAGAGTATTGCCGACTAATGAATACTCAAAATTTTTTTACGTGATCAGCATCAACATCATTTGAACTTTCATTCAGCACGGTTTGCTTCAATAGCTCTTCTGGCATACCACGAGTTCGGCGAGCCTCTTCCCATTCTTTTGGATGTTTCTTTTTCCTATGTGAGTGCATATTTGCCCTTGAGTTAAATGTTTTCGGGCAATGTGGGCATGTGTAAAGAATGTCTCCCGTGTGGGTGGTCAAATGTTCCTGTATTTACTTCATATGAGTAAAGAACAGATTCAAACAATATCAATATAGCAAAAACACTTACTTTTAAGGTCACGGGCCTCTTAAAAGCCTTATCACAAAAGGTGCATTTATATTGGCGTTCTACTGTGTGAACGTATCGTATATGACTTTGTAGTGCATTTCTTGAAGGCGCAGTTTTGCCACATTCCTTGCAGATGTATTCGTTCACTTCTAGCTGGTCGTGCTTTTTCATGTGTAGTTTCAACTGAAATGCATTTTTAAGCCACTTCCTACATTCTTCACATTGTGCTCTCGGTTCGAAAATGCCCTCATGCTCCAACTTATGTTTCATGAAGAGCGCTTTACTCGGTAAGACTTTAGCACAAATATCACACATGCGAGAGTAGGCATTTTCATGGATACCACGTTTATGGGCTTTCAATACATTCTTATTGCTGAAACTAATTCCAAAATAAGAACTTTAGTCGCTCAGCATTGATTCGAAAGTCTGAGAGGACAAGCAAACAAGATTGTAGGCTATTTATATTTTCTGTTTAAGACACGCCAAATGATACAGAGAAAAACAGAAGCGTAATCAGTTAGTCAAATTGAGAGCAATGATAGATGCTCTCAATTAGTTGTTTTTTGAAGAAACGCAAGTAAAGCTTTGGCTTCAATTTTTACGATTTTAACGAAGTCATCCGGACCGACAAATACGCGCTTTATTACGGCGATCGATATAAACTTGGCATGTCACATTTTACCAGTTTAACATTGTAATTCCCGAACAACTCCAATTTCCACATCGAGATTTCGATTCAGACCATGGATCATTACATCTATATACATACATTTGGGCCAACAATTTTATGTGCAATCTAACACAATTTTATAGTAGGTTTCTCAACAACTTGTGTGCCTTTCAACAGAGGACACTATAAACGAAAAGTGGACTTTATTTATGACACCTAGCATCTTCATAGATTTATATAAACGATTTTACTGAGTAGTTTCTTTGTTGTGAACGAAATACCGGGAGGTGGACCTTTCGAATAGAAAAGTTTAGTTTTGCTGATGTGAAGAGAATCGCGTGCATGTTTTTTCCTTTATACAGCAGGGCGGACGACAATGCCCTTAAATTTTTGAATTTGAGACGTTCATTAATGTGTCGCCAGCGTCCCAGAAGGACGCTAATTTGCCAAGTTGCGTGCGAGCAATTTGATAACCATTGGCTAGAGCAGTGGCGCTAGATGTCCCGTGTGGCAGTGTTCTAACAAGAACAAAGAGAAATGGCAGGCAGGCGCTTCCTTAATGAACAACGATAGAGACACGAAGCGGTTTTGATATACCTGCCACACTTTGAACTTTATTTTTCGGTTCACGGTAGAGCAATAATTTAACCCAGCGCAAGAATACCAGATTAATTTGTGTGACACACGATCAAATGTTTTCTCTAGATCCAGAAGTATAATGTTCTACTATCCTCAATCACCCGATTGCAGAACTCACTGAATCACAATATTGGATCCCAACTTTTTCCATTTCTGAGCTCATATGTGCTGTCAGGTCCTGTTGATTTCCCCAATTGATTATTTTGATTAAGTGCTCAACTTCAGTGGCACTGACAGGGGGAATTGCTCCAAATGTCGACAGTGTTTCTAAATAAATATTTAAATATTAACATGCAACAGATGTGTTTGATGTATTAGTGGGCATATTTCTCGGCACACGGGCGACCTGTTGCCTGTGATGCGTGTGCGGTGAAGAAATGAATCTTGCGATCAGCTGATATAGTAATGAGTTTCATCAGTCAGTCGTTCGACTTCTTTAATAATATCATGGAAATTCTCAGAGAGGGCAATATAAACACCATATTGAGTGTGCGGGCTACCAACATAGAGAGAGGTCTTTTGGCATCACACCATTTTGTGTATTTCTCGCCAACGTGCTTAGACAAAAACCCATTCGTAATTGCCGTTTACCTTCGATGATATTTACTGGAATGTAAAATCCACAACGATAAATGGCAGACCTTTAGTGAATTTCGAATGTTTAACAATTCATTTTCACTTTATGCTACTTTAGCTGACTATTATGACCGCTCGCGCCGACGGTCTTCTCAAGCAGAGTGTTTTTTTTTTTGGGGGGGTAGGGTAGGTGAATGCATTTACGCACACAGTGTTGGACTCCCGATTCAGTACGTCGTCGGACTACCAACTAAACACCTCCCCATCGTCAGAGAGTTAGCCTGGAACCGTTTGTTACATTACTTCGGGCTAGTCCCCGAACTCTCCCGCTTTGCGTAGCCTTCAAATAAGGGAATTCCTTTCACCAACGGGAGGGGAGAGGAGGAAGGGAACTGTCAGTTCAAGGAACCCCCTGCCATCCGGCTCCTCCACCGGTCGAATTCTATCTTCTTAGCAACGAGAAGGGCCCGAACGTAATGGGGAACACGGTTCCACCTGTCAGCAGTCCTCAGCATCTCTTCGACAATGTTGTCTGGAGAGAGATCCCCTGTGTTTAAATAGAGCTGCTGACGAACCCCATCCCACCTTCCACAAGAAAAAAAAGTGTGGTGGGCGTCGTCCACAACTCCATTGCAAAACACACAGTCCGGAGAACGCGCCTTTCCAATCTTGTCCAGGTAAGACTGAAAACCTCCATGCCCGCTTAAAAATTGGGTAAGGAAATAGGATGATGATGATGATGATGACCTAAGTTGCCGATGAGCCGCGCAGTCCATCTGCCTCTAGTTTCATTTTGCCAAGAGAGCTGCCACTCGTCTAGAGTGTGTTGCCGTTCTTCGCGAGCAACCACCTCCCTTGGCTCATCTCCCTTGCGCTTGTATATGGCCTGACGCTCCCTAGCAAGAAAGGCAACGGGGATAACTCCCGGGATCACCATCACGGCCGGTTCAGAGACAGTCCGGTACGCAGACGCCACCCGTAAAGCTCCCCGTCTCTGTACTTGCGCGAGGCGTTTACGACATACCTCCTTGTTAAGAGCGCCAGCCCATACCTCTGCGCCGTAGAGCAGGACAGACTGCGTTGAGCTCATCAGGAGACGTCGCCTACTAGACGTAGGACCCCCAATGTTTGCCATTAGCCTACTTAACGCCGAAACTCCAGCCGCAGCCTTGTTCGCTGCAGATTGGATTTGCTCAGAAAAGCTCATCTTTGAGTCAAGAGTCAACCCGAGATACTTTACCGCTGATTTTGACCCGATGATCGACTCGCCGAACGATATGGGACGCAGGGTCGGAATTCTCTTTTTAGTCAGGATGACAGGAGAGAGCAAGCAGAGTGTTAGTTCTTTTTAAGCGCCGCGTTTTATTTATATAGAACACATACAGTTTCGTGTATTAATTACACATTGGTTTTTAATGAAAACGGATGTTGTCCAAACTAAAAAAATTTAAATATGGTAATACTGCTCAGAACTGCTTCAGTGTAACCTTATAGAATTCGTGCAACGATGTGTAACAACGCGACGAAATGGGAAAAATACCCGGAGAAATATTGGCCAGTATTTTTGGAATGCCCATGAAATCTTTTTTAAGATTATGTAAGAAACACAATCGATTGAATGTTTGTCAGTCCGTCCGTCTTCACACGGAAACTCCTGAACCAATTCGCACGAAATTTGGTGAGGTGTGATCTGTGAATTCCTTCACATATAGCAAGTGCCACCATTTTGTATTGAGTTTAATGGCGGGCTCCCCATACATACGAAAGAGGGGTGTAATGCTTTTTTACGAAATATGGTCATGTAGGGTACCAAATAAAAGGGCTCGATTAGTACTTTTCTGATATTGGGTGAAATATGGACGAGGGAGCGCTCAAAATGTGTGCCCCAGAAATTGAAACAGGTCTCGTTCTCAGATCAGAACGCATCAATACGAAATCTAGACATCAAGACACATCCCGTTCCGATATCTGCTCAAATAAAGTTAATAATGGTATACTATCATATTTTAGAAATTTACCCGAAAACCTCCCTTAAGTTCATCTTGAAAAAGAAAAAGGTGCTCTATACCGCGATAATGCATCAAGTCACACATCTGAATCGCTACTTTATTGAATAAAAGGCTCCGAAATAGATAAAAAATGATTCCAGAACAGGATGAACTTGCGGATGATGTCGCTTGGACTTTGGACTTTTTCCCTGAAAGCCTGCCAAAAAAACTCTTCTGACAAAAATTATTAAAAAAAGGCAACTTGACTGATCAAAGAGAGGCGAAACTAGAGCGAGAGCAACTGGAAAAATCATATTTTTCGATGAGTTCAAATTTAATTTGATTGAACCAAATGGGGTAGCAGTAGTTTGCGGCAGAAAGCGAGAGTAGCATAGCGTGGAATGCATAACATCAACCATATAACTTTCTCCATATGTCATAATCTAAGGATGCATAAAAGGACATGGAAATGGATGGATAGAGCGATTTCTACCAAACTTGGTAGGATCAAGCGCTATATTACAGCCTACATCGCTCCAATTTCGTGGTGCTAGGACGAATTTAAGGGTGGCTCTGTAGCCAATTACTGAAAATTATAGTAATATGCTATTATTAACTTTATTTGAAGAAATATCGACCCCCGAACTCCCTGCCTTTCCAACAAATGTCAAAACTAATAACAGCTTTGGAAAGTACTAACCGAGACCTTTCATTTGATACCCCACATGGCTATATTTGGTGAGAAAAAAAATGTACACCCCCGTTTTGCATGTATGAGAACCTCCTCTCAAATTCGACGTAAAAGGATGTAACTCAGCGTGAGCGTTCACAGTTCCCACATTGCCACCAAATTTGGTGTCAGTCGTTGCAACAGTCCCTGAGAAAAATGCTTGTGACGGGCAGATGGACTGACAGACAGACAGTAAACCAATTTTAATGTTTTGTTTTACACAAAACCTTAAAAAAGGGGAAAAATGAAATGGAGAAACGTATTTTTCCTTAACAAAACTATCCACTACGCAACAACCATGATTCCTTAGATTTCTGCGAGCCCCTAAATTGAAATCAAGAGAAACTCCGCAATTTATACACTACCTTAATTTGCCTTTCCTTCCAGAGTTGATTTGCTTATCAACTACAAATTTGTCTATTTAGTTATTGTATTTTACTTAAGGGGACAGAAATCTCGTCAAAAAGCATGGGAAAAAATTCTCCACACGATTACGATAACTTCACGAAAAAAATAAAAATCACTGGATACCCTTATCCATGCTTATCTTTTATTGCAACAAAAGCGCAAAAACGATCCTCTTTCACGTTAAAAATCTACCAATACTGTAGGCTCACTAATATTCACAAAGTTTTCGAAATTACTAGCATCATTTACATCTGACTCCCCTTCCGCGAGTGGTTTTTTCAGCTCTTCGGGCATTCCACGAGTTCTTCGGGCTTCCTCCCATTCTTTTGGATGCTTTTTTTTCCGATGCGAATGCATATTTGCCCGCGAATTAAACGTTTTTGGACAGTGCGGGCATGTGTAAAGGATGTCTCCCGTATGCGTGGTCATGTGTTCCTGAATTTATTTCATATCAGTTAAGAATGTTCTAGAAAGTATATGTATATTGAAAAATCACTTACTTTCAATGTAATCGGCTTTTTGAATGCTTTTTCACAAAACGTACATTGATATTGTCGCTCTACAGTGTGGACATAGCGCACATGACTCTGCAAAGCGCTTCTCGACGGTGCCGTTTTACCACATTCATTACATACAAATTTGTTCACTTCCGGCCGATTGTGCGTTCTCATGTGCAATTTCAATCGGAATGCATTTTTAAGCCATCTCCCACATTCTTCACATTGTGCTTTCGGTTCGAAAATGCCTTCGTGCTCCAATTTATGCTTGATGAAAAGCGCCTTACTGGGTAAAACTTTAGCACAAATATCACACATACGACAATACGCACTTTCATGAATACCACGCTTGTGTGCGTTAAGTGCATATTTATTGCTGAAACTGTTTGCAAAACAACAATTATAATTGGTTTGCCTTCTCTTATCAATACTCAGAGTAATTGGCGAGAGAAAAGGAGGAAAGGTGACAGGCAGTGGCGCAACCCCCTTACCATTTTAAGGATATAGCAAACAGCCATGAGAGATAAGTGCCAGTAACACATTTACGACGCACAAAATTAACAGAACATTTTACTATAACAGATATTTGTCTGGATGGAACTAATGTTTTCTGTTTAAAGATGGTTTCTCTGAGCTTCATTTCTACTCAAATCGTATATCTGTATACTGTATCTGTGTCATCATTGCTTTCCTAAGAAGTAGCATTACCGTTATTTGCTCGCGCCGGATATCAGTAGAACTTCCCAATTGTTACTTTCTTATTACATAAACGAATGAAAATAACCATTAATAATCCAATGAGATTTCTTTCACGCGTTCCGATTGGTTAGGTTAAACTTTTCTTCATGATATCCTATACTATTAATTACACTGACTGCAGTACAAACGAATAACCATCAACTTTAATAGCAATTATCGAGATTCTAGAAAACTCATTGAAGTCATTAACGGCTACTGGCTACAAATGAAAATATTCGAACTTACCCCTTTCCACATTCATCGCAAGTGAAGTCCGTCCTATTCTTCTCCAGATGTGTCTTTTTATGATGATTCAATTGATACTGCTTCGCATAACGTTTTGGACATTGGTCGCAGTGGAAGATTTTTATGTCGACTGGGTCATGGAATATGAGTGTGTGATTTTGTAATGCTCGTTTATTCGAGAAGATTTTATCGCATTTGTCACATCTGAAAACCATTTTCAATTCATTTATGAAAAACTTTCCAAGCACCGAATGTACCAATAACTTACTTCAGCCTTTCAGGTGCCACATGCTTAATCATGTGATTGAAGAATGTACTACGGTTATAGAACTTTGTTGAACAGCAAACGGCATAGCCTTTCACTTTGTGCACGGAACGGTAGTGTCGTTGCATCTCAGCAAATAGTTTAAACTCTGATGTGCAAAGATCACATTTTAATGTAGTTTGTCTAGCGATTTCCTCGTCATATTCATTTGTTTTCTTCCGTTGCTCAGAGTCTGCAGGTGGTTTCTTAGGTGTGGTTGCTTCTGATTTTCTCTTCCGACCTCGTTTTTTTGCTATCACTTGTGTTTTACTTTCCACGGACGATGAAGCCTCATTTTCTTCCGATTTTATCGATACCTCATTAGATTTTGATTGAGAATCTTGTCGGCCCCTAGTGTTGTTTTGCTTGGCTTCTGACTTCAATGTTTCAAGCGGTTCTACAAGTATTGAAATAGTTTAAAAAGTTTTATATTTTCACTCCACATATTTATAAACTAATTTTCCATTTTTAACAAATTATTGAAAAAGGCTTTGAAGCGCGCTTTTAGTTTAAAAGATGTTATGATTCCTTGATAAAGCAAAAATCGAGTGAACATTTCTGTTACATACAAAATTGCCTTTATACAAGCAGCGAATACTTCGAGCGAATTTTTAAACCCCAGCTGACTGGAAAAGCGTTTTATAATATATATAATTTATAATAAACGTAACTGGGTTATAATAATACAGTCGACAAATAGTTTATTCTTCCAATGTGCAAAATCGATTATTATTCAAAAAACATGGAAATGTTGATGTGAAATTTCGCAAAGTGGTGCCAACCTTTATGTCTTTTAGATGCAGTTGGGAGGTTTTTGAGAATTGAGAATTTCGATCCCCTCAACTCCCCGCCTTTCCAACAAATGTCAAAATTAAGAAGGGCACTGGAAAGTACTAATCGAGACCTTTCATTTGATACCCAACATGACTACATTGGATGAAAAAAATTACCCTCTCCCCTTAATTTTAACATAGAAAGATGTAACTAACTGGATGTCTGGGCGTCCACAGTTCCCACCTTTTCACAAAATTTCATGTCAATCGGTATAGCCGTTTCTGAAAAAAGGGCATGTGGCAGACAGACAGACATTGAACCGATTTTAATAAGGTTTTGTTTTACAATAAACGCTGAAAAAATAAAACACGTGGGGAAACCGAAAGTCGTATACTACAGGTATAAATTTTTGAGGAACTTTCATCTTTAATATTTTTTATAGCTTCCTTTGGCTTTAATAACTGCTTCAATTCGCCTTGATATGCTTCCGATAAGATTATCCAGTAGTGACGAATCAATTTCGTTCCGTTCATATTGGACCTTTCTACTTTCCAACAATCCTTTTGTTGTTGGAATATATGACCATGAATCCTTAACAGATTCCAGATGTAGATGGATCCGGTGGTTGAGTCGGCCATTTCAGTGTCTTTACATTCTTATTCTGCAATCATTCGTTTAATAGCGGTGTGTGTTGGGTCGTACTTAAAAGTCAAGTCTTCAGTTTCATAAACAAAAATATCAGTACTCAGCAATAAATTAGGTTTTCTCTCATCGAAACAAGACAGGAGGAGGAGATCAGTTATAGACTTAATTTCAATCAATTAACAGGCTCTATCAATCAGTTGAACAATGTAAGCCGGGCGAGTAGCAAATAAGTGATTTATTGCAAATTTTACCTAGTCAGCATAGCGATATCCAACCATACGCCGACTGAAATTTCTGCGTAGATGGTCTAAGATGCCAGTAGACCCGAACAATCAGCATTCGCCACATTCCAAGATAAACAATAGATCTATCCTTCTATCATAATTGACAGAATACAACTTGTAGAAGGAAGGCAGGACATTAGAGATGAATAAGGCTCACCAAGGATATTAAACCATTGAAGAGTAAAATGTTAACATGTCTATTGAGGGACAACTTACACTATAACTCCTGGAAATAAACAATTTCTTCCTGCAACACTATTTTACAACAGAAATATGGACGAACAATATGGCTAGCATTGTAACAATATTTAGCACCTCATATATTAGGCATTATCCTTGCTAAAAATGAGCTAGCCTTTGCTGCTCTTGAAGCACAGCTTGGAGTCGATCATTACCCCCAAATATTTGGTCGAGTTTTATATGGCTTTGTGATCACCAACCCGTAAGTTAACATCATTGTTTTTCCTGCGATTGGTAATGAGTCCATCATTTCTTCCGTCATTGAGGCATTTTAGCATCATATCCTTCAGTTAGGAATTATAGAAATAAGTCGTAATACCGGAAACTGGCGCTTCAGGTATAAAGATTTCTTCTTCTTCTTATGTGAGAAACTTTCTACGCACATTTTTCCATTCGAATATGATTAAAAACCCAAAATATTCCTTCATAGTTCTTGAAACTACAAGAAATACGTACATATTACATACGAAGATATTATTCTCACCCTAAACAAACAAACATTGCCTATTACAGAATACTGTATTCTATATATATATAATTTGATCGTACACCTATTTTTGATTTACTTCGTGCATAAAAGTACACATATGTACATATAAAGTACGTAGATTGAATACCCCTTGTTCAATGTACAAATATATTTATCTGAATTGAGCACTACCCCAAAGTTTCTTTAGCATATACATATAAATATATTAACTTTAACTTTATTTGTGCAGATATCGGAAGGGGATGTATTTTGAGGCTTAAATTTCGTTTAGATACACCGCTGGTTTTTTTCATAATTTTCGATTGGATAGGTTCTGAGAACGAAACCTGTTACAGTTTTTGAGGGTCATATTTTGAGCCCTCACTCTTCTACGTTTCACCCGATATCATATATGGGACCAGTTTCGAAAAGTACTGGTTGAGCCCTTTCATTTGATAGCCCACATACCACATTTTCTGAAAAAAAAAAATTGCACTCTCCATTCACATGTATACCCTCAAACTTAACACAAAATGGCGCCACTGCTATATGTAAGGTAACAGAAAACACGTTCTCACCAATTTCCGTGACAATCGGTCCAGCCGTTTCCGAATAAATCAGGTGTAACAGACAAACAGACAGACGGACAGACAGACTCGATTAAGTTTTTTTTCACACAAAACCTTAAAAAGAACTTTCGTAAACATAGGTAGAAAAGCGAGAAGGCATATCGAGAAGTCGGTATCGGTGGCTGCCGGAAACATCTGGATCATCCCGGCAGCGCTTGGTGCATCAAACGCCACTGAAGAAGCGGGCTCGGTGCCAGATATGTGTTCATGCAAATTTCAAATACATGAAAAAATGTTCGCCCCCAACCCCGTTTCTCCATATGCGGAACATGTTGTTTTCTATATTGTGTCATACAAAAAAAAAGTAAACCGTCATTTCGAAGAGTTTGTGTAAACCAAAACCTTATTAAAATGGGTATACTGTCTTTTCTCCGAAACTGATACCAATTCAAACGAAATTTGGATACATACATCCATGCATACATACATTCAATGAGTGACATAAATTTGCATGAAGTTTAAATCGGATTCCTCAGAAAACATGCAAATTTTTTTTCTTCTAATGCCCTCGGATGCGGTATCAAACGAAAGGTCTCAATTAGAACTTTTAGAAGCAGATTTTAGTCGCGACATAAATTGTAAAATGCCTGAGGAAGGAGCTAAAATGTACAAACTTGAAGTGAGAAAGGACTCACTTTCGGAAACTACACAAGCCAAAAATTTAAAAAAAAAATCGGATACTATATGAAATCTAGTCCTCAAAATTCATCCCATTCCGATATCTGCTCAAATGAACTTAATAATAATATGTTACCAACTTTTCGAAATTGATCGGAAAACCGTCTAATGTAAATTTTTTTGCGATTTTTTTGATTTGGTTTGGTCTACCAATTCAATATACCTAACGGCTATCTGGTGTTCTGACATATGCCACCACTCCATCTTAGTCAGGATCTTCCACGTCTTCTTTTCCTACTTTAGATATTACCCTTATAGGCTTTCCATCCTGAATCATTTTCAGCCATAAGGAGCATTTTATTTACAACCAAACGATATTAATATTGTTCATAAATTTCATCGTTATATATAGGCTAAAAAAACGACCATACTCCTTTTGGGGACCAGGAATTCCACGGAGGATGTTTTGAGCGAAACAGTCTTTGTAGACTGTGTGCGGATTTCGTTGTTCGTTGTTTCAAAGGCTTCAAAGTTGTATTCGCCTATCTTTATTGTTTTCGTTTTTGGTGCTGACGTCGCTACCGTGTACTTCGTCTCGCATTCATGAATATCCAGCCCAAGATTTCACGCCGCTTGCTCGATCTAAATGAATTTGTAAATGTGGGATTATTTTTTCCATTAAGTCGAATTGTATTTCCCAATAAGTGCCCCACGTATTCATATCAGGTTAAAAGAGATGCATGATAGGGTATCCCTTTGTTTAAAACCATTTTTGATGGTGAAAGGTCTCGACAGTAATCCCGCTGTTATTATTGGGCCTCGCGTCAGGGTAAGCCTAATCCTTTCCATTGCTAGTTTACAACTGTCATCGAAGCAGCCGTTCCGATCTTGTTTCGAATGGGGCTAAATATATTTGTGTTCATACTAATGATAACCTTATTCAAGTATTATTATTATTCTGTTAAGGGAAAGTCGCACCGCGTCCTTGAAGAACTATTGTGCCCCTTTTACTGATTATAGTGTACCTATTGATCATAGTGTCTCAAGCAGGCCTATAACCGTTAGGAATGTTCCCTACTTCTAGATCTTTCAGCTTTGCATCTGGTATTAAGTGTTCTCCCAGAAGCCTCGGCCTACTTTGCGCAAGTGCCGGACTCTGCCCCAGAACGTGCATAAGAGTTTCGTCATCCTCCTCACAAAACCTGCACGCAATGTCCGTAGATATCCCTAGCTTCCCTAGGTGCTAGTTCAGCCGACAATGACCAGTGAGAATTCACACTATGATTCGGAGGTTCTTTTTGGTGAGGTTTAAGCAATCCTTTGTGCGTATGGGTTCGTATCCCCCAGTAAGCACCATGGCATAATATACCCTGATTTCTTGTGCCTTAATAAATGACAATGCTCTGCCAACTTCAACCTGGAAAGACTCCAAACACACTTGCAACTTAGCAGGAAAATAGTTGTTATATAATGGCTGTCGTCAACTCTATACACTTCCCGAATCAACAAATCTTGATCTGGTTGGACATCTACAGCATTTGCTCAAACTCCAAGTCTATAACAGTCCCATCTTAAAAAATGGTCTCTAGAAGTATTGAATTAAACTCGGAACGAAATTTCATCTGAAATGATTCAAAACCTTGCCAATTCGATGCCTCGTTGTCTTACCACGGTGATTGCTGCGGAAGTTCCCATTGGGTTAGTTTCCAGTAGAATCCATTCGTACCAATAATATTTCCACACATATTAGATAGAAATTTTTCAGCTTTTGTTCTCGTAGAACATTTTTTTTGCGGTGTGCCAATACCTTATTATGCGCTGATAGTTTTCAGCCACATTACATGATATGCATGAGTATGACACAAAATACGATTCAATACAATAGCAGGGGTGAAACCCTTTTTTTATTGAACCCAAGTACGCTCATAAAAAATTAATATTTAGCCCCTTTCGCTCCATTTTTTTACTCCGACAACTCTAGCCGTAGGGTCTAAGCAATGATAAATGAATCCCCTTTCCTTCCCTTTGTTTTGCTCTGGAAATTTATTCAAACATTAGTTTTTTAATATTCAAGACCAGGTTGAAGCGATCTTGTTCTCGCCTTGACATTCACTATGGACATTTCTCCTGGGCATAATGCTACTTTCTAATAATACCTCACCAACTCACCAACTCTGATTCCCCAAAAGCTAGTGGGTAAAACAATCAAAAGAAAGTAAGCTGAATGCAAATTCAAAGATTACCCCATGGTATTTCAATACTTCAAACTCCCAGGTTAATCTTCTGAACTAAGTCCTTCTATCCTTCTGTCCAGAATGAATATTTTGAGATAAGATTGACACTCCAAAAACGGAATTTTCGACCTAAGATCCCCACATATGCGGTAATTCCCATGTTTCCATATATAGAGAGTCCATATCACCACAGACTTTACATATACCACTGTACAATCAGGATCATAAGCACAAGGACAAATACTGTCCTTAAATTAGAACTGCTGCGCATTCTAATCCACATGGCCTGTAAATGCAAAACACACATCTGCTCCTAACAGCAAACAACTCACCGTCATCAGATGTATCGAAATCGTCCAAATCATTTGTATAATCTGCATCGCGGGCGTCTTCATTCTCGAAAGCAGCGTCCTCGCCATCGCCTCCATCGTAGTCCTGTCCAATAAATTCAAACTTTCCGGCAGCGTTGTCACAAGTCTCTTCCTTCTCAGTTTTGCTTGGTACGGTCTCGTCGTCGCCTGGTTCATTCTTAAAAAAATCTGCGGCCACCACTTCCTCTTTGATCGGCGGCGCTTCTGTCAACCGACGCTGAGCTTCTTCGACGCTCAAATAGTACAAGTGGAAATCCTCGATTTTCGACCAGCAACACAAACAGATTAGGGTCGAGATCGGATCATCCTTGCTAGGCTATAACAAATCAACGCATTATCACAAGAACGCTCTCAGGCAAACGCCAAAACGGATCAATTGCTGGGCACTTACTTCAAACCAAAAGTGGCGAGCTATTGTCGGTGCTATTTGGAACTTGGCTGAATCCTCTGCGAAAATGTATAGGGGGCATTCCGACTTTTGCAGACACATTCGGCACACCATCATTTCCTGTTTTCATTTATCAATTTTCGAAGGTGATATCGACGCGAATGAATCAATAGTTCAGGAAAATTATTTCATGAAGTACAAACAAATCATGCTGTCAATGTCCCCACCAAACTCTATGTCAGATATGGCTGACAGCAAACAACAGCTTCTTTCGTTTGGCAGTTGGTAGCATGTTAGCACTTCTTTATCGACTAAATCAAGTAAAGACGTAAACCGTCGGCAGGCTATTTCCAAAGAGGATACTGTAATCATGTTGAAAACTTTTTTTAGCATGTCAAACATTTAATTTATCAAAATTATGTCCTTACAGTAGGTTGTTGACTCCAGCGAACACGGTATCGTGAGCATGCAGTGGGGAAACACGACTGCGACCGCAGCAATAATAGTGGACAATTTTTCTGAAAATTGTCCCCGCCTTGTAGTTGATGACACATTGTTTGAGCACAAAAGGGCAGTTGAGTTTCCTCTGGCGAACAACGAACATCTAATCATATCGGCCATTTCGCGGTCAGCAGTAGATTTAGTAGGTACCTTCATCATTGGCCTTAAGAGAAATAATCATTTGATTGTAGCTTATATCTACTTGTGTATCACATCTTCGTCTACTCGGAGGGATGAAGTACTTCAGCTCCTCAAATTCTACAAAAGGTGCCTTTGCATGATCCACGTTCATTCGGCAGTGGAAAACCTTTCTGGTTGCGAGGATGAGAGAAATCTTGAACAATGAGCCAAAAATTCCGGTAGGCATTGTTCCGCTATCACAAGTCCTATTTTTGATGTAAATCAAGTTCTTCACCAACTCAAAAGGACATCATAAGCCTCGGCTGAGTACGAAAACACTAGTCAGGGAAGCTGAAATGCATCGTATCACGAAAGAGTTTGTGGCTCACCAGTCTTTCATTTCACATTTCTCCTCCTGGTATTCGCCATTAGTAAATACAGAGGTATCAATATTGGAGTTTACCATTTTATTGTTTGTTTATACTATAATAAAAAGGAATATTTATAACAAAGTAGGTATTTATTTTTATAAAGCATATAAGCCTTAAGAGACACACATTAAAAAAATTCCAGTTTACAACTATTTTCTAAATAATCCTGAAAATAACTATTTTATTTTTTTCCTTGGGAATATTCAAAATGAGATCAGATAGTGAAGAAATATCTTGTATCCTTACGAAATAACAACTTCAAAAATCACAAATCAAATAATTTTCAGCTCTGTGTTCTGACCAAGACTAATTAACTTTATTTTATTTTTCGGGAACAACCGACAAAAATCGGTATCATTTTCACTTTCGCTTTCACCATATACTTTATTATATATTTCACAAGCTGTTTTTGACTTACGATCTTTTCTCCAGTTTAATTTCCACAACAATACATGATCACGCGAGGTTTGGCATATTGTCTTCGTTGTTTTCATCTAAACCAAAAGTAGATTTTATTTTTGTTGGCATGGCTTGCGGCAAGTTTATATACATACAATCTGCGCTGTTGAGGAGGCATTACTAAATCCTAGGCCGATTGCCCCTCCTTTTGGGTCAATCGAATGCAATAAAGTAAGTGAGCAGTGATCCCTTCCCCTTCGCCTTCTGTTAAGAACGTAACATATTGCAAAAGGCCATCTTTTGTTTGCGCAGTCGTTTCACTTCTTCAATTGCTTCAGTATTATTTTGATAAGGACCATCTATTTATCCGTAATAAACGTACATATTTCCTTTGTAAAAAGTCTGTACCATCCTTTAATACCGTATTTCCAGATTGTGATAAGAATATATTATCGAAACAAGGACACGGAATTTTTTCAGCTTCTCGTCAATATTAACATTCCCATTATATGAATAATACGTTTCATTTTAGCATTGAACTCTTCAAAAATCTTACGGGGGTGTGTAAATGTCGCATTTATGTATATTATCAAAACCTTACCATTTGCACCAGTTTGATTTGATATACCTCCTATGCATAAGTCACTACCGCAACTATGTCTTGCCAAAATCTCTTTTGTGTTGAGGTCATTATACAATTCTAAGCTTCTAAAATAGCGAAACAATCATTTGCTGATTTAATGAGCCCTGGCAAACGACTAATAATACTATGAGACCACGTTTGTACCTTATATGGCGGTTGTTGTACAAGCCATTAGGTTCTTGCATTTTCACCAATGAACTTCACACACCAGATATATTGAAATATACCAATGAAGTGGTATATTGCACACTCGATTACTTCATATTGTCGGCAAACGACCAGAATCTACTTACAAAATCAAATATAGACACCAAAGATATCATTAAAAGTAGTTACACAAACGGTCGCTATCAGGTGTTTTTCATCCATACTTACATATCCGCTATGGACGAGCATGTGACGCCAATTTACAGCTACTTAAAAGAGCAAGTAACTTAATTACGCAGTAGCGTCGAACGCCGGGTTAACAAAGCTTTTTTAAATCCATCTGGACTGATGGAGCACAAGTATCTGAGACATTCTTCTTCTTTTTCTTCAACCTTTGTCCCGTTCACAAGCGGTGTCGGCTCATCGTGATCGGTTTCGCCATTTGGCTCTATCGAATGCCTGATCTGGGTGCAGTCTCGATGCTTTTAAATCCCCATCCAGCTTATCAAGCCATCGTTGTTTAGGCCGGCCTTTTGGTCGTTTACCATCGACTTCGATGTTCAGACCAATTTTGGCAAGTGAATTCTCGTTAGCACGAATTGCGTGACCATACCATCCAAGATGCCTCTCTCGCAACTTTTCCACGATCGGTACAACCCCATAACGATCGCGGGTATCCTCATTTCGGATGTGATCAAAACGTGTCACGCCACTAGTCCAACGTAACATCTTCATCTCCATTACCGCAAGACGCCGTTCATTGTCTTTTATAGTTGGCCAACACTCAGAACCATAGAGGGCGACAGGACGGACGACATTACGGTAAATTTTAGATTTGAGACGTTCGTTGATACGTCGATCACAAAGAACACCAGTTGTGGAACGCCACTTCATCCAGGTTGCGTTAATGGGTGAAGCAATTTCATAAATAGTTCTCCATTGGCTGATACCGTTGACCCGAGGTATTTAAATCGCTCAGTTCTGGGCAGATCACTGCCGCTGACAGTATCTGAGACATTGAGTTACTGAGTAATTAAACTAAAAATCTAGCACGCTCCAAAATACAATGTGCGAAGCATATAATGGAAATTAATTTTCAGATTATGTATAAACGAAGAATTTCTGTTCTTTCAAAAACTAAGTACATATATAAGTTTTGCATGTCAAATTCAGAATTTTCCAAACAAATTCAGTATTTTTCAAACTAGTTTAGAACTTTCCAAACTAATGCTAAGCTCTTCAGTCAATTTCAGAATTTTCTACCTCAAATTCAGACTTCCATTTCAAATTCAGAATTTTTTCAATACAATACTAACATTGATAACGATGAAACTGGACTGCCCATCAGTTTTCAATCATTATTTGCTTTAAAGAACTGTTCTGAGAATATAATGGTCCAATGGTGTCCTCTAGGACGGATAAGTGTGTGGGAGTAATCGCAAGGCCACAATTTAAACTTCCTAATACCTTTCGGTTGTCGGTGGACAATAATGAGGGTCTACACGTAACAGCGGAATTAATTGCAGTCACAAGTACACGATTTTATATCTAGAGGTCATGACAAAAATAGCACATTGAAGGGATTATATTTTTTCTCACACCAAATACCATTGTCCATTAAAATAAATAATGACAGAAAAGTGATGGGTTGCTCATATTTTATTTCAAAGAACCCCACCCCCTTCTTTATCTAGTGGTAAAAATTTGGTGTAAAACTTGATGGAAAAATATTGAAAAAATTGTGAATTGGAAATGGAAAAATCTGACTTTGAAATGGAAAATTCGGAAATTGATTTGGAAAAGACTGAAAGTTAGTTTAGAAGGTTCTAAAATTAGTTTGGAAAATTCTGAGACCTGCAAAACCTATATATGCCTTTTTATCTAAGTAACTGGTTGCGACCAGTTTGTAAGTTTTGGCGACTCAACTCACATAGAGTTCTTTGTTTATATAGAAAACACAATGAATGATGCTTTGACTTTAAAAACGAAAAAATTATGTCAGTCAGTCCAGCCTGACCCTGTCCTTTTGACTACACAGACACTCCTACGTCGGAATATCTTAATTCTGATATTTCACGTTGTTTATTTGAATAATGAAATTTAATTTCATGGGGCTATCTACGCAACGCTATTCAAATAAATTTAAGGAAAATATTTCGCATCAAACGCTTTATTTTAAATCTTACATTTTCTTAAATGCTATTGTTCACAATTTAAAACTAGATCTATTTCCTACTTCGCCAGAATAATTCCATGCATAAGGTAGTTCGTATTAATTTAAAATAGATTTATACAAAGGAAGTTGCTCAAGCCATATGTTTTAAACTATCATAAGCAGCATCAATTTCGCAATCTTCATTCAAACTATTTTCAGCATTTTCTAAACTATTATCATTAAAAATCTGGTCTGTTTCTTCAGAGCTGATCTTTCCAAATTTCCTGAGCGGTGCACCACGGATTATTCGGGCCTCTTCCCATTCTTTAGGATGCTTCTTTTTCCGATGCGAGTGCATATTGGCTCGTGAATTAAAGGTCTTCGGACAATGTGGACAGGTGTAGAGGACGTCGCCGGTGTGTGTAGTGAGATGTTCCTATGAAGTGGATATTAGACTACTTTGTTCTATCAAATGGATTCACTGTATAACTTACCTTTAACGTTATAGGCCTCTTGAAAGCTTTGTCGCAGAAAGTGCACTGGTGGAGCCGTTGCGCTTCGTGAACATATTTTACATGGCTTTGCAATGCGCTGCTCGACGGCGACGACTTTCCACATATATTGCAAATAAAATCGCTTTCTCTCTCCTTGTGTTTTTTCATATGTAATTTCAAACGAAATGCGTTCTTCAGCCATGCTCCACACTCTTTACACTGTTGCTTTGGTTCCACGTAGCCCTCATGTTCTACCAATTTATGCTTCAAATATAACGTCCGACTACGCAGAACTTTCGCGCAAATATGGCACATATGAGCATACTTATTCTCGTGAATATACCGGCGATGGGTTTGCAATGCGTTATTTGTGTTGAATCTACAAAAGTAAAGCAATAAATTCTGCCGTGGTCCCCTTAATTTGAGACATCCAGAAAAAACTCACCCTTTCCCGCATTCGTCGCATTTATACTGAGAGGCGCCTTTGGGAATGTGTTTCTTTTTATGAATGTTTAGCTGATATTGTTTTAAATATTTCCGCGGACATTGATCACATTGGAAGGTCTTTACATCGCCCGGCGCGTGGTAAACCAGTATGTGATCGTGGAGAGCTCGCCTGCTGCAATATGTTTTCTTGCATATATCGCATCTGGAAATATTGCGTTTTATTCAGACCGACACTAACCTATGTCATCTTTATTACACTTACCTTAGCCGATCCGGTTCCAAATGTTTCATTATATGATCTAAGAACATGCCACGTTTGTAGAATTTAGTTGTACAACAAACTACATAGCCCTTAATTTTGTGCTCGGCACGGTAATGTCTTTGCAAGACATTAAATATTGCGAATTCTTTTTCACATAGATCACATTTCAATTTCGTCCGTTTGGCGATTTCTTCGTCATACTGTTTTGATTTTATGCGATATTCTGATGTGCGTGGACTTGTTTGAGCCGGTTTTTCAGATTTTTTCTTTCGACCTCTTTTTTTCGGGGAGGCTTTATCTAAGTCTGGGCCTTCAGATGTCGCAGAAACTACCTGTGTTTCCTGTATTGTGGACATATTTTGATTTATTTTTAAAAGTAGTGATTGCCGAGTTTCATCTCTAATTTGTGCGATAGGTTTGTTTTCCTCGTCTGAAGAATCTGCAAAGTAAAATTTTGTAGATGCTTTCAATTATTTCAAATTGGAGAACTCATTAGGGAGAGAAATTGATAAAAAGTATTACTTGCATAGAACGGCAAAGACGATCCAAGTCCGTGTGAAAACGGAGGAAGGAAGAGCTACTATAGTCTGAATCGTGTAAGACCCAGGCATCTCAAGGAGCAAGAGAAAAATTTAATTTCTTACTTATGTAACAGTGGTTTTACCTAAACGCACCTTCCCATTGAGGTAGTGACTTCACTTTGTTTGAGATGAAGAATCCATTTAAAGTATTCCCTGCTTATTATAAAAAAAATTAGAAATTTATGGGCAACGTACAAAATTTCGACTTTTCTTCCTGCTACTGAAACGTTATCTACGCCTCGAACAAGGACGAAGTTATCGGTTCGGTTTCGATTTTCGGTTATCGTTGTTATCGCACATATGTTCCTCGATAGTTAGTTCTCCAACGAGAGTTCTTCCCTTACTGCACTGTGCTTCTGTGCCCTGAAAAACTTGTCTGAAGCAAACTGCTGATTACGATATTCCAGCTCAAAATGAGAAATATCTCAATTCCGATACAGAGGAGAAAGAGGCTTTCTGTGAGCAGCTGACCGCAGCTTTGAAAAGGTTACTTATAGATGACATTGCGATTATGACCCATCTAGCCAAGAGATGACATATCCCAGAAAACGGAAGAAAGGGATGATCATTAAAATTCCTAAAACGCATCAAAGAACGCCTCGAAATATTGATTGACAAAACGCGGGCTTGCTTCCACTTTGGATCCTCCTGGATTGATCACATTAACAGGTTTCACCTGCTTTTCATGTTTCAACAACATCAAAGAGAAGTGTATCTGATGTACGCCACGCAAGGAACTAAAGCAGTAACCAGATCGACTTATGAGAACACATACCAGAAGTCACAGTGGATCGCAGATAAAGAAATGACGGAAAATTGGTTGCTACCTTTGCCATGCAATGAGAACTTCTATCCCAGAATGGCCAAAGAATGGGACCTAAACTAGGTAGGTAGTTTTCTTAGGCACAACTTATAACATACGAGAACCATTTTTGTTGAATTTAAGAAAGTAAAGCGATGCGATTATAATTGATAATTAGAACCAACATAAAGCCAACGAATCTGAGCGACTCAGCTTAAAGATTACATAATTGTGTCGTGACGACATCATAAACTGACACCCAGGTCTGAATTTTGTTGTCATAATCAACCAAATCTACGTCATTTCGCCATTCTACACTCACATAATACTTCTGAATTTTGTTTCAAAATTGCTGTCGTGCTACGATTTTGGTTGTTATCGCTTCGTATCCGCTATGTATTGCATACACAGAGATCTAGAGGTCTTTTATTATTATTTCAATCATTGATCCAGTGAGCGGTGATGCGGGCGGGATTAGTTGGGAGCGTTAGTGGATTAGTTGGCATCTACTTGCATATTCCTTTTTACACAAAACTTTATTTAGATCAATTTTAAGTACATTTCTGCAGACTTGCTAAATAATTCCCAATTGTAAAGCCAGATACTAACGTTATCGGACTATTATCATCGATAATAGTCCAATAACGTTAGTAGTTTCCAGAGCAAATTCGTTGTGTAAATGTTTCTTGAAGAGTAGCCCACAATCGAATTTTCAACTATGTCCTTCGTAGTTGAAATAAAACTGTTGTGTACCGAAAGTTCGTCACATTAGAAAACACAAAACTCTTCATTCGTGATAAGTCCAGTTTCCAATTTCCTAACTTGTTTAATGTTTCAAATCTGCCCACCCTTACCAACATTTAACAAGGAACTTACAAATTATACTGAATTAACAAAAATAACTTGACTTGTGAGTTTAATCGTTTAATCGTAAAAATTAACAAACAATAAATTTTCAGCATATAGACATAACTTGAAAAGTAAAATTAGGTTTAATTAGAATTATGGTATAGATTTGGAATAGTAATAAGTTTTCAATAAAACCAATTACGAGCAGACCTGTAGCACTGATGAAGGGTCTCCGAAATGTTGGTATAAGCGAATAAAATAAAAAATACTAGCAAAAAAGCAAAAGTCGGCTAATTATTTCAAACAAACTAATGGATTTTAAACATCAAAATCCCTATTTTTAAACTAACTATAGCACATAAGCGGATGTCTAAAAAGACAATTTCCGTGGTTTAAACAAACCAATTTTAATTCTACCCGAGCGGGTCAATATAAAGATCTTACTGACAAACTGGACATTTGAGACCACAAGAGAGATGACGCGTAGCACACAAACTCTCAAACTCTAGTGCCGAATTGAATTGTTCTACCACGATCCGAAAAGTAAAGTTCGAAGTGTGTGACAGATACATCAAAACAGCTTCGTGTCCCTGTAGATGTTCATTAAGGAAGAGCCCTCTCACTACTATTTCTTGCTCTTGTTACGAACACTGTCATACGGGACATCGAACAACTCTATACAGATTATGTTCCTTAGTGTCTCACAATTGAGCTGATTTGGAGTAACTTGTTTAAAAGTAGAATGATTGTCCCACGTAGCACGGCCTCCGATCGAATCTGATCAAAACAGAGTTTTTGACGACCAACCCTAATGGAACAGGCACTATCACTGTCAGCGATAATGACCTATTGAAAACTAAAAATATCTCCGAACAATTTTATCAGCCAACAGTAAACTGCATGGATGGATGAAGTGGCGTTCCACAACTGGTGTTCCTTGTGAGTAACGCATCAACGAATGTCTGAAATCTAAATTTATTATATCGTTCGTCCAGTTGTCTTCTGTGATTCTAAATGCTAGCCGGCCATGAATTCGAAACTGTTGCATAGCGTGGCACGCTATGAAAACATCCGAAGGATATCCGAGAACAATTGATGCAATGCTCATATGACTCGAGCTAACAAGAAGAAACAACAACACCATTCCTGATTAATTATGATTAGGAATCACTCTCTTCTAGGAAGCTAGAAAATACCCATAATTGGAGGACAATGAAGAATACATAATCAACCGAGTGGAACATTTAGCGTTTGTGATAAAATAGGACTGCGTTACGGCGGAAGGATGAGAGCCGTGAGGCGGAAAATGCTTTTTCTAATGAAAATCATAATCTTACTTTTTTTCTCAGTTGGAAGTGAACGCATTGAAATGTTTGTTGATTACTTTGAAAAATATACTATGTTCATTGAATTCGAGCGTATATATATCTCGAGCAACTAAAATTAGACCAGAAAATAAAAATAAGATGTTCCCATCCGGTCCCCTTATATGGGGTCTTAGTATCTCAAGCTCGATAGAAGTTGGTATCAGCTATATACCCTCCGATGCAAAAGTAGAGATCACCTTTAAATTTTTTGTTTTTCGCTGAACTTTAGACTATTAAATTAGATTCAAACACAACGAAGCTGTCTATCCACTGTTCTAAAAACGATGGAAAAACAGCACCTTTTAAAAAATATTATAATGGTTTGTGGAGTGGCATGCAAACCATTATAAAACCTCCTCCAATCTGACGACCGCCCAAATCCCTTCACCTTTTCGCAGATCATGAAAACACGGTAAGCATTAGCTCCGTGTAAAATAAACTCGTTCTCATTAGTAAAAATAGCTTTTCGCTATTCTTTCCCGTGGACGTCCTTTTCCGCAAACGCGACATGCTTCAATTTATTGGCCATTATAAGGGTTTCGTTTTATTTCTTTTTGGTTTACAGTCCGACTCCGCGATGTCCAGAGCTGTAAGGCTCGTCTTGCCGTAATATAATCCGCCAATCTCTAGCTATTGAAAAATACAATCTATCTAAAACAGGCTTTTTCCTGAAGTTTTAAGAGTCTGCCTGCAAGCGCCTTACCACATTTCTTCCCCTCTCAACATTTTTTGTGATTTTTTAAATGATTCAGCTTTCCGCGCTGAAATTTATTATAGTTTTTATTTCACTTTTACTGAATCATCTCCTCGTGACATATTGCCACTCCGGATGGCTATTGCTTATGAAAATCTTCAAAAAATGTTCCCAATTTTTACCTTTTATATTTAACCATAAAAACTGGCCACTAATTATCCTTACATGTACCTTAAAAATGCTCCAGTGGACTATACTTTTGCATCATTGAAGTTTAGGCTATAAAGCCTTTTTTTACCCGTACTCAGTAATAACACTGTAACCTTTCGTACGTTTTAATAACTATAAACGTTTCTCAACTAAATGCATCGGAAATGAAGTAGCATGTATGCCTGATTTGAGGTTTTTGCGCAGATATAAAGACAGTAAATTTTTAGAGAGAGCTTCTAGAAGTGAAAAAGGGAACCGAATAACTACAGCCCGAGAGGACGGTGTTTTAAAGGAACTTTGCCTGAAACCGACTTTTAAAAATCCAACCAAATAAGCAATGAACTTTCGGAGTGTCATCAAATAGGTATCAGATCAAGAAGTGTACGTAAACGTTTACAAGAAATAGGTCTTCAAAGAAAGCAACTACAAAAAAAAAGCCCCCACTAACGGCTAAAATGCGTATTGTTCGCATCGATGGCGACATAAGCATAATATTATTTGTAGCAGGTTGTTTCCTTTGGAGATCGATCCAATTTTCCGAGGTGACTCTGCGCCATGCTTCAGGTCAAACATCTTTGCATTTTTTGTGGTCACTATCTTTATTGCAAGCAAATTACACACTAATATTGAAATTACTATCTTTCTTCGTTACTAGGTAAAGGCATATTTACAACGAAGATAGCTTAGGACTTCAAATTCTGCCAAAATAGTCCGGACTTAAATCCAGTTGAGAACTACTGTACTATTTTTTAAAAAAAAGTAGGTGAATCGCAAAGACCCCGAGTTAGTTTCAGGAATAAAAGAAACATGGAATAACAATCTTTCGGTTAATCACTCCAGAAAATTGTTTGTTTTAATGCCAGATAAATTCAAGACGCGATTGGAAGCCCAGCAAATATTAATATTTATAAACAATCTGAAGTGTCTTTTTACGTTCGCTATTCAAAAAAAGTGTTTTTTTTTTTTTAATCTTTTCTAGATTAAAAGAAAAATATAAAAAAAATATAAATTTTAAAGAAATAGTTATTCAGTTACGCTCATAGACAGTTCAAACATAAAAAATGGCAATTATGTAGTATAAGCTGCTCTGTAACATTTATCTGGCCACGAATGTATAGCTATATCGTATTATGCCATGTGTTATCAATTATCCTCATGTCAACTTTTGTTTAATTTTATTTATTTACTTCTTTAAACATAACTATAAACTAGCTTATACTGCATTCCATTTTCTTTTACTACCACTTAGTGACAAAACATTAAATAAAGTTATCCAAAACCAGCGTGATCGGTTTTGTGACTTTTACCATTTGGGAGCCTATTCACCATCAATACCTTTTGTATCCACTTTTGCGTCCAGTGCAGCCTTAGTTCTTCCTGGCATAATATCAAGAAGACACCTGCCCACATTTTACACACATTCGTGGGAATGTCCCGCTATGCAGAACGCACTTTTGCCCACAGCACTTCCTTATTTCTCATCTCTCCGCAACGTAACCGACCTATTCAATGCCTCCCGTAGGTGCTCTATGGGATTGAGGTCAGGAAATTGTTGACGCCATTCAAGAATTGTAATAACATTATTTGTAAATCATAATTTTGTTTATTTGGGAGTATATTTACGAAGATAGTGCCCGAAGCACACATGAAACTTTTATGCATGTTTTGAGAGTTTCGAAAATTCTGCGAAGTATCTCAACGTCTTTGGATATCATATATTCCCACACCATTATGAAACTTCCACCAAGAGTGATAAGAGTTGTTTTTACATGAAACACAACATTTAAATTTAAAACTCTTTAATTTTTCGCAATAGGTTTGAGGCATAGAGTCATAATTAAAAAATCCACTAAAAGCAAATGAAAAACATTTTAATTATGACTTGTTATCTTGAGTTTTTTGAATTTTTCGGTTGGGCAGGTTCTGTGAACGTCACCTTTATACCTTGTGGTGCATATGTTTTTTATCCGACATCCTTGTACTATCGGTTTCGAAGGCTTTGCCGATTCTTAAAAATACTAACTGATCCCTTTCATTTGATCCCATATGGCCATATCTGAGAAAAATTGCACGTTTCTAAGTAAATTCGATGTGACGGTTAGACATACATTGAATCAACTTTTATAGGTTGTTTTCAAACAAAATATTAATAAACCAAACGTTTACGTTATGGATAAATAGCACTATCTTTTTCTTCAATTTGACCGATTCATCGCAATAAAGGAAAAACTTTGAACTGCCTCTTAATCATACAAGAAAGCTTCTTATAGTCATCTATATATGATTCTTGGAGGCCAGCCTTAGTATCCTAGGTTGCTTCCACCCAATCCCATTAATTTATTGGTGGGACATACATGCATACTTGGAACTAAGGTAGATCGCCCTTCATTGAGCGTAATTTGCGTTTTTGGGTATCGACTTGAAATATTTATTGAGTCCATTAACATTCAACTTACCACAGGAGTCGCTTTGATTGTCTATATCTTCCATATCCGCGCCTGGTTCATAGCAGTCGTCATTGTCATCGTTACCAACCTCTTCTCCTGCTTCACCGCCTTCCACAAACGCAACAATTTCATATTTACAATTTTTCTCTAAAAGATTGGAATTTAAGCAAAGTAAGGAACTTAACTTCCGAGTTGATATTACCCCCACTGTCCGCTAACTTGTTGTTAGTATGCAGCTCCGGATATTCTGCTTCTTGATAGTTGTTTATCTCCCCCTGATCAAACGGTAGTAACTCTATCTCCTTCTTGTCACTTTCTTCCTTGATTTTCTGCTCGAGGTATAGCTGAGAGAACCGGCGCTGAGCATCTTCTACATTCAGATAGTATGTGTGAAAACTTTCGATTTGTGTCCAACAAGAGATGCAGATCATATTGGTAATAGGATCGTCCTTCCTTGGCTGGAATAATATTGGCAAATAAACTCGTTGGCACAAGTAGAGTATATGGTTCGCTGGATGTGTACCTCGAACCCGAAATGTTGGGTGATCACTGCCGCTTTATCAGCCTGTGATGTTTCATTCTCAAAAATGGACAATAGATTTGGCGAATCGATTATGCACATGCGGCAAATCATCTTTTCTTGGCAGAAATCGGCTTTCCCGATTGTTGTAAATTGTATTGTTTATATTCACATTAAGCGCTTGACTGTCACTTTTGACGGCAGATTCGATTGCCAATTTTCTTAGATTGTTGGTAACAAAAGAGATGGCGTGCAGCTCGCTTGAACGAGGTAAGGTGGTGAATTGTATCATTTTGAATGTGTGCCACTGAGATATAAACATTTTTTTTATTTCATTGGCCAGCTATATATTTCTCATTGTGTTGAAGAAAGGTAGCTTCATTATTTCCTTTTGCTTTGATTAATGTTGCCTGGAAATTCAATTAATACCATTACTATTAGAAAATAAGGGAAACTATCTTCCAAATCAATCTTTTCCTTCAAAGTTTGGCAAAAACTAAGCACCTCCTAATTCAAACCATCTTCAGAGGATTCTTTTGTCGAACGTAGATAAAAGTTTGCAACTTTTTTTGCTAAGGACCCAAGGCTCCAACGATTGTATGAGGGGTGGCTACCAACCGAACATTAATTTCCTTGTTATAACGGTTATCGATTGTAATTTTTTACCCAAGATAGAAGAAATTTTCAACGGATTCCACCCATATCTTCATTGTTTTCAGTTCACCAGTACTATTGGATGTTCTTGTTGCTTTTGCTTTTGATGTTGCCATTGCCATCACGTACCCCGCCACTCCTTCATGTATGCGCAGCACAAGATCTCGCACCGCCTGCTCGATCTGAATGAAGACTGTACATCTTAGGTTGTTCTTCTCATTATTTTGATATCGTCAGCACAGGCCAGCAGTTGGGTGGAATTGAAAAAGATAGTGCATGTGAAGCTTTCTCCAATATCGTGAACCGCTTTTTCCAGGTCCAATTTTAAAATAAGAGATAACACAGCATCCCCTGGTTTTTGTCAGTGGTTGATATTTAAACCCCTTGAGGATGATCCTCGTACTTTTATCTGGCCTCACACGTTACTCAGGGTCAGCTTATTAATTAAGTAGGAATATCGGATTCTCTCATGGCTACTTACCTTGGCTGTACTATCTTAAGCGGCTTTGAAGTCGATGGAAAATGGTGTAACTGATGTTAATATTCCAACAATTTATAATCGCAGAGAGGAAACCTTGTCTGTTCCTAATTTGTCTGGAGTGAACCCCCTTTAGTGTGGGCTGATGATGTTCTGGGCGTACTGGGCTATCAGGCCTAGCACGATAAGGGAGAATATGATATCTCTTATTTTGTATATGGAACAGATAATCCTTATTGTAATCAGATACTGGTTGAGCATCAGTTGTGGGACTGCTAGTTGTAATTAGTGACCTCCACATTTAACTAGTATGTCTGTAACTCCATCGGTTCCATGTAATTTGTAATTCTTAAGCAGATGGATCGCACGGGCTGTTTCTTCCATGCTTGGTAGTGACAGACTTTTTCCGTCTTCTTCAGTTGGTTGCTGCCTTGTTCGAATGTTTTATTTCTTCACATCATAGACGTGGTTTTCCCAAGTTCCTTTTTTTATCTGTGAAGCTAGTCCTTCACTGGCCGAGTGAGGAATGCAGCATCCTTTCTTTCTGGCGTCGATTTCCCCTTGTAGTTTGTTGCGAATCACTCAGTATTAACTCTCACTATCGTCAAATTGGATTTGAGATGATGTTTTTGTCAGAGGACCATGCCAACAAGATAGGAATCAAATCGTTATTCATCAATTCATATTGGCCTCTTTATATGTTCTGATATTCATTAAAACCGAGAGATGGCAGCGTTCGATTAACAAGTAACTAACTTGATTGAAAATGGCACCATTCGGAGAGTTCCAAATGTTTTGGCTCTCTTTCTGCGCAAACCAGGTACCTACATGAAAAATTTCACGTGACACCCCTAGTTTGATAATTCTCAATCTATTGTCAACAGTACTTTTAATGAAAACTATGAATGACGGCATATCGTTGAACACAGGCTATGTCCCTGTTTGATAATTGAAGTCTCGAAATGTAACTTTGATGTACCTGGGGCAAAATAAAAAAGGAAACATATTGTGTCCGAAACACATGTATTCTAATTCCTTATGTTCCTTCCTTCGTTATTCCACATGTTCTTTTTCGCTGCTATAAAATTAGCACTGATGAAGGACACATGTTGTGTCCGACATATTCTAGTCAATAAAAAAATCTAAAATATGATTGGAATCGATTTTTACGAGTTTTAATCAAGTAACTGTTCCCTTACCCGGGCTTCTTGAAACTAGCATAATGTGTATGAAATATGCCAATTTCGCTAATAATAATTCCAATTATCTATATATAATTTTATATTGTATCGTAATTAGAACAAAGGGCAAACTTAAGTTTGTATGTTCAAAAGTAGGTTCTGTCGATAGAATTCGTTGCGCTGATTGAAGCTATTTCATTATTGCATGACAATGATTTCTTTGATTGGCTTTCAGTAGTTGTTGTTCTGAACAGAACTCTTGTCACAGCAAAGAAGCAATTTATTAAAAAGAACTCTCCAGCAAAATTTATTGAAGCATTCAAAAACAAAACTTTTGTGACAACTGATATTTATTCAATAAAATAATGTATAATGGCTTTATAACATATAAAAAGATATCAAGTCGTACAGATAAACTAATCGCAGATACAGAGTTACATTATGTATCAGTCGCTTCAAAATTTGAAAGTATTATTTTCAATTTTATTTTTACGAGACTAAGTAGCAGTCATCCTCTTCGAGATCATAAGCCTGCTGTATTTTACTGCACACGTTTACTGTTGGATCATATGATAATTCAAAACGATTGTAAGTTCCGTTCGCTGCAGCCTCCAACCGCGCATTTCGCTCCATATCATATTCCTTTTTATGCATCCGATACTTATGTGAGTATACGTGAATCTTACTACGAAAGCGTTTTGGACAATACGGACAAGGAAGTGAAATTCCAACTGCGTGTGTCCCCATATGTTCCTTTGAAAAGAAAACACAACGTTTTACATCGAATTTGAGGTCGCTATGATAGCTGATTACCTTTAATTTCTGGCGAATTTTAAATCCTTTGCCACAAACTGGGCACTTATGAGGGCGCATAGCTGAATGAACATAACGTATATGGTGCCTTAATGTTTTTATCGATGCTGACAATTTCCCGCAAATAGGGCAGACTGGGTCGTTAATCGCTTCCGAACCTAATATCGCAGCATGTTCTCTAATATGTTTCCCGAAAGCCTTTTTGCCTTTCAAAATGATTCCGCACACGTGACATATGTGACCACTTAACCGTTTGTGATGGACCTCACGATGAACCTCTAGAGCTTTGATTGAAGAGAACCTAAAAGAAATCACGTTAATTGATCAAATTAGAAGAAAAACTAACATCGAAATGTCGGTGCTCCTCACATTTTACGACAATCCGTACAATACAATCGTTTTTCATCGTCGTTTTTATGTTCCAATAAATGTTTGTTTAAAGAATAGTCATTAGTGAAGCGTTGCGGACACTCTTTACATTTAAAGATTTTCGATGATTCCGGAGCATGTTTGATGGCCAGATGGTTCTTAATTGCGTATTGAGTAGAAAAAGATTTGTTGCATTCTTTGCACCTAATTCAAAATTGATTTTATTATGCTGACAAGTGCTAGAAATAAATTCAAGAAAAGGCACTTACTTGTAACTCTCCGGATTGATATGCTGGTTTATGTGGTCAAGGATATACGAACGGCTGGGAAGTTTCTTATCACAACAACGGACGTAGCCACTAATATTGTGCGCCGCTTGATAATGTCTATTCAAGTCGTTAAAGGTGTCTAATTTCACAAAGCATTGCTCACACTCTAGATTTATATGTGTCGCGATCAGATCATCTTCATTTTTAGTTCTTTCTTTTTCTTCAATTTGACTGATTTTGCTTCTTGTTTGTTTTCTGAACAGCCTATTTAAGTTAGTTTTTTTTTCTAACCGACTTGAAGATGGTATATCCTGCTCCCAAATCGTGTCATCTAAACCGTGTTATATAAAAAAAATATAATTCAAATCTTGAGCGAAATACTTTGATGGAGTCGCTCACCTGGTTCCTCTTTAACCGTGCTACAGGAAAACTCGTTACCAGATGATCTGTAACTTATTTCTGTGAATGAAAAACTTTTGAGAGGAATTCACAGACGAGTTCATGTTGAATTTCACCTTCAGAATCCGTAATTTCGTCATCAGCGATATCTTTGTTTGAAGCTTCTATGTAAGTGTATTGCTCTAGGAGTGCTTCGTGCTCCTGCTTGAAAAATAACTGAACTCCATCTGTGGATCCAGAACAAGTCTGGCCTAAAACGATAAAACGTACATTTTTAATTTTCAACTACATACCACAATGAGAGATATGACGTGGAGGTTTCGATTGAATTTTATTTGAGACTAAATTTCCAAATATTATATTTACAATTTTTCGAATTCGTAAAGCGTTTACAATGTTTTCAATACTTAAGGGAAAAAGGTTGTGATCAAACTTTAGAATGAATCCGTATTTAAACGTTTTGCTTTATAATTTTCTGGCTGTATTCCTGATGTGGCCCTAATAGTATATTGCACTGAATCAGTTTCGTAATTAAAGTAGTAACTGAATAATTGTGAAATTGATAGTCAATAATATTGCGAACACCCATTGCATAAAAATATTGCTACAAATCATCCTATATATGGGTTGCCGAGTTTGCAAAATCTTGCAAACAAAGACGAGAAAGATAGTAGTATCAAAAAACCAACCATTTTCGTAAAGTTGAGAGGAAAATTTAGAAATGCTTCACCGAAAGAATTCAGTGCTTAGCATCGTGCACGAGATCATTTGAATGACAAAGTCATTATCTACGCTCCACCAAAGCAATTACTATGCAAATCGACTTCAACTCCACACATATGTCAAAAAATATGTGGACTAGTATGGGAAAAGGAAGCGGTTCGTTTCCTACTGGTTAGATTCCCGGATTGATTATTTACAAGAAGAAATTATCTAAGCTATTGTACTGTACGCTTTAAAATGACACAGATATTCAGTCTGGATTGTGTCTGGAAATGTGTTGATTACCTGAAAGGGCACATTCTTCTAAAGATTGTTATTGCAGAAACCCGAAGGAACTGAAGAATTAAAAAAAACTCCAAACAAATACCATGATCGCATATGTATATCAACAAAAAATTTCGACAACGATAGGGAGGGGGGGGGGGGGGTTAGTATTTTCCGAATCCGGTCTTAGTTTTAATATTTGTTAGAAAGGTGAGGAATGCGGCGTATTGGAAGTGATCATTTCTTTCGCGGACCCATTCTCAGAAACGAGCCAACCAAAAAATCTGAAAAACAACAAGATGCTGCGCTTATATGGTGCCTAGGCTCCGAAATACCCTCCATGACTGCAAAGCCTCCCTTAAGTTCATCCTAGAATCAATCAATGCAGTAATGTAGACTATAACATAGATCATGATCCTACCAAGTTTTGGTGGAAATCGCACTATTACTAGCAAAGTCTGCCTTTATAAAAGAAATACGCAAAACCTTTCATACCTGAAGCGTCCAGCTTCCGGTTTCCCCGCTTGTTGTATAATTCAGTGATTGGAGCAATTGCTGCTAACCTAACTCAGGAATTTTTCTCTGGATGAGTTAACGAATGTGAAGCCTAACATTATCATGGTCAAATGTGGCGTTACTTCTGTCCACCAGGGATAGACGTTATCCCTCAACGCCACCTTGGCACCCTTTAGTTGATCCCAGTATATTTCCATTGTTAGTATTTGGTTGCGTGATAAGAGTTCCCTCGAATATCCGACCAAACACACAATAAGTTTTTATGGCGATGAAATGCAGCTCCTTATATCAATGGCGGTATTTCATTCTTCTTAAAAACGGTTCTGCGACTTTTGACATTTTTGTAAAAACCCTACTTCCCATCACCAGTGACCAAATAGAAAAGAAAGCTTCAAATTTTTGCCTATTCAAATGTGCACCTGAATAATTGGTGGTCATCCTTGTTCTTAAGGGATAACTCATGGGCGACCCAAATTTCGCAACATAAAGCAGAGATCGGATTCTTCTTTCTATAGTGCTACGGTTTACGTTGCACCTCTGCGATAGTTTAGTAATAGTTAATTCACCGCCATATTCCAGTGTCATTAACAATTCGTCGCCTTCAAGCTTGTTTCACTCTGAAGAGTCGTC
The DNA here is from genome assembly GCF_905115235.1 of Hermetia illucens. Lineage (NCBI taxonomy): Eukaryota > Metazoa > Arthropoda > Insecta > Diptera > Stratiomyidae > Hermetia > Hermetia illucens. The sequence goes on along the minus strand of NC_051849.1, from coordinate 87,466,250 downwards.
TTTTGCCATCATGAAAATGTCGAAAATACCGTCGACGCATATATTCACAATGCACAATTTCCACAAATATCCGCCAATTTGAAGGTGCTATTGCCTAGATGGTTGGGGAGTTAGTTTCACGATCTTGACTTCGTGCCCCGGGTTCGAATGCCAGTCATTTTAGTCATGGATGTTTGTGATTGCCTAAAAGATTTAGTGCAATGGGTCTACTAAAGGCCTGAGTGGTGGAATTACGGTCTCCCTTAAAAAAAACCCGGCCAGTCTGTGTTCTGGATCGAACTCTAAGACCTACCCTACACGATGAGTATTTGATCAGTTGGATATCAGTCAGAATGACAAAATTATGGCAAACAGATCGTGTAGGGTTGGTACATGCCAATGGCTGATGATGAATATTAAAATTTTTAAATAAAATCTGTCAGTGCGGCGAATGATAGGCTGAGTGTAGTGCAATTATTGTTGTGTTGTTAATCGAAACATGACGGTTGTTGAAACGCATACGACAAAAAATCTTTTTTGCCGTTTTATGATCTGTCTGATGAAACATCCAAACAAGGCAGCAAAAAAGTTTTTGTCGAATGAGTTTAAGTATCTAACCCACTCGGATGTCATGTTTCGACTAACAACATGGTCGTAACTGGATTAGACCTACCCTACACGTTCATTCTGACTGATGCCAAACTGATGGAATATTGATCGTATAGGATACAGCCGAATTGACAGATTTTATTTAAAAATTTTAATTTTCATCATTCCATCAGACGTTGTCACAAACAATCAGCTCCCCATAATTTTGTCATTCGGGCTGACACCAAATTAAGGAAATACTGATGGTGTAAGGTAGGTCGTACAGTAAATAATGACTTAAGGGATTGTTCTAGTGTTAAAAATTTTCTCTTTCGATTTTCTTCCATTAGATAATACGTTCAAAAATATAATAACTGTGTAAAATATTATATTGATATCTATTTTGATTCTAAAAGCATATCCAATAAAAATCAGTAAAAAAGCTTTTTTATGGGTGAGCGGAGTAGCACAGAAAAAAATCGGATGAACCGATTTAATCCAATTTTTTTATAAACTTATGGCATAATTATCGAGTGCAAGCACCTAAAATTAGACAGAAATATCAAATTTTGGTTATTTGGGAGCAGTTTTTACAATAAGAAAACGACGAAAATCAAGTATGCTATGTCCGAAACCCTATCAAATTGCCAAAATTCAGAATATATGGTCAAATTTAGGTGCAAGCAGTAGATTTTCATCAAAATTAATGCAATATTTTAGTTGAATTGGTCACTTGGAAAGCTTAGGCTCTCTAGGCTGTTCTGACGCTGTAACATCTGGACACTCCGGCCGTCGTTTGCTTTTTATTTTTTGTAGCCACGAAATTTTATTTGTAAATACTCAATAAAGAAGCATGTAAAATATCAAGTTGCCACCTTTTATAGTTCCGTTAATATAACAGTTTTAAAATGATCCACCGTTTCACGGTATTAAAATAGAATAATCCCTTAAATGAGTTTTATCTACTTCCATATTGGAAATGTCGAAGTTCATTCAGGACTACGACTAAAGATGAACAACTGCTGCCCTAGGGATCGTTCCATCCTAGAGCCGAGGGGTCTAGCAGGTAGTAAGGAATCTCCTTTAAAGTGGTGAGCGTGGCGACATGGGAGGGAAAACGGAAAATTGTATACATACGGCCAATATTAACACCGTCGATGCTTAACGCCACAATAATAATAGTAATAAAAAGCACACATAACAGATGTTTCAATAGTAAATAAATCGCTCATAAATAGATGATGATAACATGGCTAATATTCCGAATTGCAAAATGGAAAAACCCGCTTCCAACTGCGAACGAAAAATGTTTCTCCTGCCTTCACACAGTGAACACTTCGTATATCAAGTGCTTTTGAAGCCAAAGATACTCTCACTGATAACATTGGTAAAAACAATCCAATAGTAAATGGAAACAAGGGTGAGACTTCCATCAAACGCTCATAAAAAATGCTTGTTTGATATCTTCTCTGTTCTTATTTAACAACTGCATATCAGCGGTATCAGCCTGGTACAGTTAGCTATCAAATAACTCGCACATTGACTCTAGTATTATCAATATTCTTGGATATTTACTCATCGCATATTAAAAGGAGTAGACGGGTAATTTGCGTTCACTGCGAAAACTTTGAAGTATGCGCCTCCTTCCGACACATACAGCTTGCGCATCATTTACCACCTGACACTTTCTACAATATGCACATGGAAGCCAATCTTCGTTATTGATTTTTCAAGGCAACTTAATGGGAGAAGCTCTTTTACGAGCGCTTAGTGATGGAACCTTTCTGCATTTGAAATTATTTGAAACTTACCTTGCTCCTCCAAGGGGTTTCGAATGTCTCCCTGCCTTGGTCCATTAAGATCGTCTGATTTGGGCTCTGAAAACGACAGGAAGAAGCGTTGAACAGCAAATTGTACGAATTTCATTGTATATAAATTACCAATATCCTTAACGTTTGCCTCCTCTTCGTCGGAGTCGTCGATAGTGTAAATCAGTTCTTCGTCGTCAATTTGTTTTTTGTAATAGCTTTCCTTCAGTCTCTTGTGGGCTTCCTTTACGGTTGTATAAAAAATATGAAAATTTGCAATTTGCTCCCAGCATGAGCAACAGATTTGACTTAAAATTGGATCTCCTTCTGAAGGCTGCAACGAAAATGAATGAAAAGATATTCCAAATATAACACTAGCGAGTCCTTCGGGAGCAGATTACCTGAAACCAGAAGTGCTGTTCGATAATCGAAGATATTTTCAATCGTATGCCTTCCTCGGTGAAAATATTTATAACTTGCACATCATCCTCGAGGCAGACACCACATGCCATTTTCCAATCTCGTTAATAGTTTTTAATGTTTTAGGAAGTATTCAAGCGTTCGCGTTCAGACCCGAAGTAAATGTAAACAGAATGTTGTGCAGAATAGCAAGGTTGTCTTCCGTAACTCGCCGGATTGTGTCCAATAAGAAATATTCACAATACCTGGTTTGGATATTTGAAATCCCGTGGAGGAATTCCTATTACATCAAAGAGTAAACTGTGGGACATCTGCCTTGTTGGTGGTTTTGGTATACGATAAGCATGGCTTTATTTGGAAACATCGCATGTGGAATCGGGTGTATCGAGTAAGTATAAACTCACGAACTGATGCTAACTATTGGATTTGGTTTGATACATTCTTTCTGCTTTCTCATCTAAACTCAGCTCCAATAGAAAATCACACCAATAAGGTGGTTTCAAAATACAGAAAATGAGATGAAGCTATTATTTACTTTAGTTAGTAACAGCAGTCATAGCCTAACTCAACTTTCTACTGCATGGATAAATCCTGGGAATCTGAGATATTCCCCAGTGCGTAGAAGGCGATGGTTGTCAAAAGTAGTAGTAATTGGCACTTTAGAACTTCCCACTGAGCCTTTAGGGTCACTTTTGAGTGGGGTGTTGGCGTATCATATAAAAGAGCACATTCTTTACCCTCCACTGATAAGTTTTTTGTTTTTTAGCCAGAAAACTCACTATTCATCCAGTTGTTGGTTATGTATTGCCAAAAGGGTGTTCGCCAGAGCTTATTGTGATACCGGCTAGATTCTGTAATCTTCCCTTAAACTCTGTACTCCTTTTTTCATCCAAAGGCAATTTCGTTATAGTCATTTTTATGGAATCAAGACTAGAATGTGGCCTTTGTTGCTTTTCAATTTCTATTTCCGCAACCAATTCATAGCTTCCCTGCGAATGAGCGACTGATGCTGTTTCGTGCGACACCACTGTTTATGCGTATCCTCTTAAGAAGAAGACTGTAAACATAAGTGACATAAGAAGCGCTCCCAAACTTTCGGATTGATTTATTTAGAATTCCTTGAATTATCGTCAATATTGATTCGCAAAACATTGTTGTATGGCCTCGTCTGCAGCCAAAACTTCATTTTAATGTGGTTGTAGTAATAAGTGAGCGGAGATTCAATAGTGAATTGACAATTTACGTTGAGTAGAATGAACCAAGAGCTAAGATCTGAGATCGATTGTCGACTCTGCCTTGAATCTGGCGGACCATGCATTGATGCGTCCCTAGCCTGTGATGATGGCATTGTATTTGCTGAGAAAGTCAGCACGCTACTTCATATAGAGGTAAGTGGCCCTCTTTATTATTCGATTAAAAATTCCAAGAAGGAATTACATGTGGATTTTAGAAAATATATGTACACCTCGGAATGGTTGTAAAATTTATATACGCATATGGTGGCCAATATCTCCTATACGAAGCATAGCGCGTCCCCCACGCTTACACGTCGTCGTTCTCAATTAGATAAGATTCGCTTTGACCCTGTTCATGTATTCCTAAGAAACGTACATTCCTCTACTGTTCTACGCCGCTCTGGGAAGGTGGGTTTCATTACATGCCCAGCAGTGCATTCGTCTCCCTTTCCTAAAGTTTGATCCATCCACTTCCGCCCTCTAGTCAAGACGTCCCGTACACCGAGGACACAGCGGAGACAGGCGTCATATAACAGCACAGAGAGAACATTAGCGTGGGACAACCTCAACATGATATTGATTTCAAAATATCTGCATTTCCAAATTTTAAATAAAACAGCGAATGCGAATATAACACTATTTATGTGTCGGGTAACATCAAGCTCGATGTTACCATCGCCAGAAACAACGCTATCGGGATAGGCAAATTGATCGGTACCCCCAATATGCTGCCCGTTAATGCAGATAGGCACTGTGTATTGATCATTCAGACTGAGCCCCTGTTTTTGTTGGTGTTTATCTTCAATCCGACTTTGCTTGCCTCTCCTTCCAAATCCGCAGCCATTTGGCCAAGGTCCATGACCCGATGAGATGTAGACAAATGTCATCAGCGTAGCCGAGGTGTTTGAGGAAACATTTCATTGTTCAATAAGTCCATCACCATTTCCAGAGAAGACACTGTGGAGAAGGTGACCGATAGCAAAAAGGAATAATACCCGCGACAAAATTCAAACTTCCTGTGCTCCGCTTTGAATTTAAAATTTCTCAGAAATTTTAGCTTGATGTAAGACCTGGTATGTTGGGCCATCAGATGTCGCTTTACTCCTTGTTGGCACGGTCGGAAGCTTTCTCTTAGCAGATAAAGAGCAGGTCTAGCAGAGATCTGAATTCCGCACACTGCTTCAAAATATCCGAAAAGTGTTGATGTGATAAATGCAGAAGGATCCAGAACGGAAACCAGCCAGCTCTCTGTCGATTGAGATTTCATGGTGTTCTTTAATGTTTTAGAAGATAATTTTAGCTATTATCTTCGCGGCGACAGGAAGCACGCAAATACTCTTCCAAGTGCCGTACTCAGGACGGGTTTCCTACTTCGGAATTTTGACAACTAACCCCTTCTTTCACGCACTAGGAAAGATTTAATATTCCCAGGATATACAGATGAGTGGGAGAAGCAGTTCTGCAGAGATAGCCGAAGCTGCGATGAACAGCTCCGCGGGCAAACCGCCAAGCCCAGCGGCCTTGCCTCGCTTGGGTGCTTGGATGACTGAGGTGATTTCTCTTCTATTTGGATGAGCAGCCCATATCTGCATGTTACGGGGACTAACCATTTCATCATTTTCAACGACTTGAGCACCTGCAGATTCTTTCATGATGCGGTATAAAGTACCGAGATGGTTATTTTTTTGGCAGGGTCTGCTTTCCTGACTAGTGCAATAATAAACTCTTCACGGCACACACTACGCTTGATTTTCCTAAATGTTCAAGCGAATCACGTTCGCCCTCACCCGACGCGGTAATAAAAACCTTCAGTTACCTACGTTTCTCAATCCACTTCCATGTCCCGGCACTCAGAACTCATTGCACCTCTTCGGGACATGGTCAACAACTTCATTTGCATCAGAGAGAAGAGCACTTTTGGTGACGAAACAGTGCTCATTAACATTCTCGGCTAAGTTGTTCTGTTGTTCAATCAACAGATTTCCCACTGTCGAACGACCGCCGGGGCCCGTACGCGAATGGGGTTTAGCTTGGAGGATCGAAACTCTGAAAGAAATTGCGGACGAATAAGTTAGTGAAGGCAAGCGACCATCAAGTGATGGTCTCGCTCGAGTCAACTCCTCATTTTTAACGAACATCCATAACATAATTCCTAACTTTTCTGTTGAGCTTTTATTTGAACAAAATGTTATCAGACCCCATCATGATGCCTCTTTAGAAAGGCTGCGTTGAGTTGTTCGTAGGAAGCGTCCTTTTCTTCTGCTTCGGAAGTCTTCGTTGATGCGTAACACTGCACTATTGAGATGTTCCTCATGCTGGGCGGGAATCTTACAATTAGTATTCTGTCTGATACCGGTTCCCAGAACAAGAGGACCCACCTAGAAGATGCGGCAACCATCAACCCGCATGTCACGGGAAGTAGACGTGTGCTTTCCAGAGTCTCAGCATCTTACCTCGATTAAGCTCACGATGCCCAGCTTGTATCGCAGAAATTCTTGATGGATCAAACAAGCCTCATTATTGTCGTCGAAAAGCGTTCACTTTCCAAAATCCAGTCATAAACCATCGACGAAAGTAAAAAATCGTGGCCTAAAAATCAGTCCGCTTCCGAGACGTGGTAGCCGTTTACAAAACAGAACTAATTTCGAGAATTGCAGGTTGCTAGCCCACAAATCTCTGTTCCTTTTAGTCGCCTTTTACGACAAGCAGGGAATACATTGGATAAATTCTGTCACTCCCGACTCACAGGGAATCACTCCCTCACCGAAGCACCAACTTCTCATCTTAGTAGAAAGGATCACTATTTCTTGGTTGGTATTGAGGGAGCCCTGAATCCGCCACTCACTTGATGGCGGACCAAACCAATTGGAGAAAAACTCCCTTTCACTGTTCTGGCCCATGGGCTCCTCGTTTTGGGCTTACATCCAAAGTTAAATTTTTTTTTAAAATGACTACTTCTAGGGCAGACGATTTGAGGTGTTCCATGGTTTCGTTGAGTTGATTTAACTTGGATGATGATTTAAAGGCGTCGCGCAGGATGCAGCCAGATTAGGCCTTTGATAAAATAAAATGGCGCAACCAATCACAATAAGCCTCGCTTGTGAACGGGACAACGGCTAAAGAAAAAGTTGAGTTCAATTAAGTTGCCATTCTCTAGTGTTCGTCTTTTATCACGCAGAACTATACAAGTTGCGATAAATAGACTCGTTTGCAACTTTTGATGTAGCTTTAGCGGCGGGATCTAGTTGCTTGATTTGATTGTATGTGCTGTTGAACGTAGATTAAGTATTTATCCAATTTTATTTTTGAATTTTACTTTATGGATTAAACACTTTGTTAATTGCTATTGTAGTGGCGTAGTCGTACTAAAACTGCATTCAAATCTGAGCGAGCCGAAGTGTTCAGAGCCGCGGTTGGATACAGAAGAGACCGACTTATTTCCATGCGGTCCTTACTGTCCCAACCAACGGCATTTTTTTACCGCTGGTTCTCCACTCCCCTGGTGCGTTCTGAAAACGAGTGAATGGAGAGTTTTGTGGCAGCCCTGAATTGCATTCTAACGAACACAGCGCCGTGAGAGTCAGTGCTTGATATTGGAAGTAATGCAAGAAATAAATAACCGGCGATCGCGATACAAAACACAGTTTCTGAGTTCAGCGCCATCTACCCGTCCGCGTCCGCAACATCCGAAATAAATTTCGAATGCTGCAGATCCTGCCGCGCCACATAGACATGACATTTCCCTCGATGTTCCAGAATTAATGAAATTTGATGAAAGATAAGAGGGAAAGACGGCGCGATGAGTATAAGTGTTCTGATGTTTTGTTGCTATCAGTTGGCTTATACGTTAGCTGAACTGATGATAAGTTTACGGCCTAAAATTGTCTCATATAATTTTTGTGACTTAGGGCCCTAATCTTGATCCTCAGTGAATATACCTGGCATTTAAATCTTCTGCGGAGATAAATTTGTTGTTTAAGAAGGGCATTCCGTGTGAAGGCTTTTGGGAAGTTTTTTTAAGAACTGAATAAATAATAATACAGAGAGTTGTGCTCATCTTAAAGAAAACAAGTCTGGAAACCGGAAGGTGGACGCTTCAGATATGAAAGGTTTTGTGTATGTAAGACATCGTGAAAATATCCTAGTTCAAGCGATATTGACATTCAAAGTCTTGAATTTGCCAAGAAGCGACAATTTGACATATTATAACTTTGTTAGTAATAGTGCACTGCAACTTGATAAGATCATGCTCTACATCACAGCCTGCATTTCTTGGTGCTAGGCTGAACTTAAGTAGGGTTTTGCAGCCAATTACTAAAAATTATAGTAATATATTCTTATTAATTTTATTTGAACAGATATCGGTATGGAGGGTATTTCGGAGCCTAGGCACCATATAGTGACGGCCTCTTGATTTTTTTCAGATTTTTCGGTTGGGTAGTTTCTAAGAATGGGTCCGTTAAAGAAAAGATCAATTTCAATCACTCGCACTCTACACATTTCCAACGAATGTCAAAACTAAGACCGGCGTTGAAAAGTACTGATTGAGACCTTTCATTTGAAACCCCACATGACTATATTTGGTAAAAAAAATTGATACCTCCTTTTTACATGTATGAATACCAGTCGACTCAGCTGTAAGTGAGTACCTAGGTCAAGGTTAATAATCTCCGGCGAGCGCAATGCCGTCTACATTGCATACTACACGCTACCCTGTAGTGTACCGTTATGGTCTTCAATGAAGTGCTCTAAGACATTTCAAGACCCTGATTCAATTGGATTGTTGGTTTTCGGTGCTGACGTTCGACGACGAGATCTCGCGCTGCCTGCTCGATCTGGATGAAGGCAGTTTGTACATCTCGGGTCGTTCTTTCCATGATGTCGATATCGTCAGCATAGGCCAGTAGTTGGGTGGACTTAAAGAGGATCGTACCCCTCGCATTTACCTCAGCATCACGGATCACTTTCTCCAGAGCCAGGTTGATGAAGATGCATGATAGGCCATCCCCTTGTCGTTGACCGTTGTTGGTGTCAAATGGTTTTGAGAGTGATCCTGCTACTTTTATCTGGCCTCGCACATTGGTCAGGGTCAGTCTTATCAATTTTGTCAGGATACCGAATTCTCTCATGGCCGTGTACAGTTTTACCCTGGCCATGCTCTCATAGGCGACTTTGAAGTCGAATGATGGTGCAACTGATGTCATTGTCATCGGGTACGATATTTGGGATCGTTATCTCCTTGCAGAATCCATTCATTCGGATCCAGGGCAGACCTCAACAATATTTTCTGGTATATTTTTACCATACACTGCGACACGATTTCTTGTGAAAATATGAAAAGAACCGATTCGTTGCTGAAGGAGGCATCCGTAAATGTGGGCATTTGCTGAATATTTAAACAACTCATAAGCTCACTCCCAGCAACTGTTAATCGTAAAAGTGGAATATTATTATATAGCTCCAAACTCGCTCGATATTCTCGCGGGCCCGTCTTACATGTTATTCGATGTGGTTCGCTAACAGTCCAGGTTTTCTCGTTAAATTCTTGTGAAAAACACGTGATTGTCGAATCGGTGTTTGATGATGTTTAATAGCACTTTAATGTTCTTTTTCCGTAATTCTTTGCTTCGCTCAAGGATATTGTTGGAGAGTTCGTGAACAAGCGATGTTAGCATTATCCTGTGCTTTAGTGATACTTCCATTTTACCCTCTTTCCAGGTAGATCCTCGACATTGCCATAACTTTCAAACCTACTAACCCATTTTGCTAAAAATGTCTTCGAAGGTTTTAGGTGTCTAACTGGGTTTCCCTTTTATACCAGACGAGAAATAGCCCTTCGAAACGGTTCTAGTATTTGGTACTCATTCTTTTTAAACCATTAACTATTTTTAAATTTAATACGGACTAAAATGCAAATGCGCCCTTGCTTTTATACTAACGGATTTGAATGCTGATTGTCTGAACTGTATGTTTATAAATGAGGAAATAATGGCGTACGCATTCTTAATGAACATACTGTAAATCAAGTTTAGACTATAGGATGTAAAAGGCGCAATTAGTCAAGCATTTAGATAATATTCTTTCAATGTATATGCCATTTAAACTTCTTGCCTTTCAGATGTCTGATACATCGAACGAGTGTGAGATAGTTTGCCAAAAGTGCTTCCTGAATGTTTGCAATTTCTTCTCTTACTATCAACAAGTCCAAAGAAACAATGAATATTTTCTCGCTGTACAAAGAAGTCCTCAAGATGGAGAACACGATGCCGAGCAAGAATATGATGTCGAGGATGATCTTTCGAAATATTCAGATTCAATTTACCAAGATGTCAACAAATCAGAGGAAATAATATTCGATTCATTTGACAAGCCACCCTTGGAATCAAATCAACTAAGCGAAGAAACTATCGAGCCACGATCACTGACGATTTCTCCCCATTTCTCATCAGACACTGAGTCAAGTAATGTGAGTAGACGACGGAATGAGCAGAAAATCGAATTGCCAGAACACCTGAGAAAACGTGTGTCAAAAGCAAAGGGTGACGCTAAAATCAAAGAGTTCATTGAGATGAAATGTGCAATATGTGGTCCCAAACAGCCTTCCTTTGATACTTTCAAAGACATGCAATTGCACTACAACAAGGAGCATAACACGAGAGGCTATATTGTATGTTGCGGAAAAAAAATTTATAGAAAGGATCGAGCGATGGATCATATAACTATACACACCAATCCAAATGCCTTTAAGTGAGTACAGAGTAACTATTTTATTTGTATGAGCATTTATATCGATCTGAACATTATTCTGTAGGTGTCCAGCTTGTGGTCATAATAGTAAAAGTCGAGTTTTACTCCGAATACATATGAAACAACATTTACCAGCAGAAGAATGGCCGTTCGAGTGTGAAAAATGCCAGCAAAGGTAAGTTAACATGGCCTTCTCATGGAAACCATGCTGCCGATTTAAATCTTTTGTTTGTGTATCATCAAAAGTACTTGTACGGACGAGATTCCACGATTCTTTTCAGCAACAATATTTATTGTTGAACTTGGGGAGGAGCAAAAATACTCAATTTGCCTCTGACTCGTATTAGTCCCTTCTCTTGTCTTAAAATCTGAGTTCTGCCCTTTTAGATTAATTAATATATCGGTTGGCATTTACCTTTAAATCAATTAATCTTGTCTCTTAAAATATAAATTTGCCTATTTAATACCCATTTCGTTGTTCACTTTATGTTGGACCTCTAAATTAAGAATCATCGTACCAACGATTCCTGTTGACGCCACGCCTAATTTGTAATTGGCTTTGCCAATAATGCCCATAGAAGTAGTCGTAAACAATTGTTCACACTAAAGGAAACAGATCGTGTTCAAAGCCACCAATGCAGGTTGATGATCGCTGTCATGCGTCTACCCTTCAATCGCATCGCTTGTCAATCATCCAGGTTGCTACTTTTAGGATTGTATATACTTCAGCATGAAAACTCGTTTTTAGGAAAATGAAAATCAACTAAAGTAATAATAATAATAATCGTTGGCGCAACAATCCAAGGCCTTGAAGTGTGTTAGAGCACTTCATTCAAGACCGTAACGGTACACTAGGAGGCAATGTGGTCAGCATTGCGCTCGCCCGAGATTCACAGCTGAGTCGACTGGTGTCCGACGTCAAATCACGATACAAATTCCACTGCCACCAGTGAGATTTGAAGCGCGACCTTCCGTACGACAGCCTTGCGCTCTAACCACTGAGCTATCCGGACACCTAAACACCACCCAACTAAAGTATTTTTTTTTATTTATAACTTGCAAAGAGTTTATGTATGGAAATGCTGCATTGAAAACAACTTATGTTGCGGGATTTCTGTGTTGGAAATATTTTCCTTGTCCTTTGGCACTAGCGAAGTTTACGTGACGTCATTGAAAATTTAAGATGGCGAATTTTAAGTCAAACGATTTACCCAGTTGTTAAGGAATTCCAAACAAACAGTTGCGGTGGCTTTTGACGCAGAGCAATTGCAATTAACTGAATTCCTTATCGACAATTATGTACGAAATAAAGTGCGTTGGATCGCAGTAAGCGTACTCGCTCTAACTCGATCTCTTACCGGCGTTAATATTTGCATTTGAAGAATTGAATCAGCGGTGAGCTGAAATCTGCTTCACGGTTCGTTATCAAGCTTTCCAGTTCACTGGTAAACCCCGTAAATTGTGTCCTACCAACAGAAAACTCAATGTTAACACCATAGTTGTGGAGCTAGCCATCGCCAGATAGGTTTGAAGAAGCGAGATGCCACGTTATACTAAGAACTATTTTTGCTAAAGTAATATCAACGAATCTACGTTAAAAGCAAGTGGGAATATAAGAAGCTCGACTCCTACGTATATTTTAACTTCCAGATGTATGTACTTATTGAAGACATAAATACTGTGCTTTTCTTGTCAATTATTGCATACTGATGCGTGCATAAATCTGCACATAGCTATCTAAATTGCATGCATCTGAATATTTCCCGCTTTCAGGTATAAAAGGTTTTGTGTTTCCCTATATGAGGAACGATGAGTGGATGTCAATTCCGTGTGTACATATAATAGTTAAAAATTTAATTGCTTTCTACTTTTTAAAAAGCGACTCACAGAAATAATTTCATATGGAAAGCATAGCAATAGCCAACCTCATACGCTTCACTATAAGAGTTCATTATTATTAGCACGTAAAATTATGTCACTCGTTGTATGCGTGGGATTTCAAGTTCCCATATGTCCACGAAATTTCGTTCGGATCGTTTTAGCCGCTTATGAGAATCGATTTTAATAAGGTTATGTTTTACACAAAATCTTAAAAAGGAAAACTAAAATGTTTCCATGCGCTGGCCGTATCTGTTCACTCTTCATGATGACGACATCGCACACGTCTTAGAGTGCAATAAATCCAAATGAAATACAAAACTTTGACCTTCCATGACTCTGTTAATAACAGTTAGATTGTGTTCAAACTCTCCAGAAATATGTCTCATATTATCGTTTATACTGATATGTCCATGTCTTCGGATTGTTGAGTGGTTAGAGCACAAGGCCGCCGTACGAAAAGTCGCGGTTCAAATCTCACTGGCGGCAGTGGGATTTGTATCGGGGTTTGACGTTGGATGCCAGTCGACTCAGCTGCGAATAAGTACCTCAGTCAAACCAGGGTAATAATCTCGTACGAGCGCAATGCTGACCGCATTGCCTCCTGTAGGGTATTGTAATCCTGTAGTGTACTGTAATTCTGTAGTGTACCGTTACGGTCTTGAATGAAATGCTCTAACACATTTCAAGGCCCTGATCCAATATGGATTGTTGCGTCAACGATTATTATTACACTGATATCAATTGGATTGGACTTCTAAAGTATATTAATATTTCACTATTAACTTTATCTAACTTCGAACAAATATCGGAATGGGATGTATTTGGAGGCCTATATCTCATATATCTGATGCACTCTTTTGATTTTTACTGATTTTTCAGTTTTTAGAACGAAATTTGTTTCACTTTTGCACGCACACATTTGGAACCTGACTCCTCTATGTTTCACTCAGTATCAAAAATAAGATCGGTTTTGAAAAATTCCGAAAAAAAGTACCCTTTCATTTTATTCTCCGTGAATTTATTGTAATGTAACGCGTGTATGACGTCATCATCATATAAAGTGATCTCATATGAACGACGAGTTGGATATATCAAGGAATATATTGAAGTTTTACCTATGTGGAAAATGGAAAATATGCATAGCAAATTTCTCACACAAGATGAATACAAAACATTTACATCTGAAGCGTCCAGCTTCCGGCATTCCGCCTTGCTTTTACTATAATTTCTTAGGTTTTGGGTTGAAGTTTATTATTTTTGAATGCGGTGAAATAGGTAAAATGAAACACTAAATCTTTAATTTTTAGACTCTCTCTTCTCCTCCCTAACTCCTGCCGGATTCACTCCAAATAGGAGGCATATTCCATTTTTATGGCCTGAAGATGCCAAGGAAGGGAGGGAACCCTAAAAGCCGCGCCTTCTAAAGATCTGGCGCGGAAGCGTCGATTGAGGATTTTTAATCCGTTTCCTCTCGATCGCGCCATTCGGGTCCTGAAATTTATGGCTACATGTCTGTGGTCGAGCCGGCATTTTTTTATTTTCATTTCATTCGTGCGATATTGCCCGTTTGTTTTTTAGTTCCGGTGCGGTCCCATGCATTGCATGCCCATAGGATATTTCAGTGGAAATTCAGTGTTTGCGGGGGAACTTTCACGGTCAATTTCGATAACTTTTTAGGTTTTTGCGGTAGCTCTCCCCTCTTAGTCCTTCTTTCATTTGTTTGGATATTAATGAGAGATTGAGTGTTCCATATTTTTCGATGCCACAGACAAAGCATCTCTTAACGGCTCCAGTATTTTTCTCTTTCGCAATGTCTTCATTAAAGGTTTATTAGGTAAGTAGGTAGTGCTCCTCAGATGCTTAGATTTTACATAGCTAACATATATAAATAGCGACCAACCCCTCCTTCTTTCTCAAACGGGCTTAGCACCGTGGCCCCGCTGCATTAGTTTGATAAAAAATTGAGTAACAAAAGTAATAGTTGTGGGTACTAGCATGTAAAAATGCAAAAATTATAACTTACTTTGGCGCTACTTACAAAAAGCTCAGGAAGGGAGATTTTCTGCTTATGAAATGTAGCAGCAAACCACTAAAGTTTTGCTTAAATTGTAATCCACAAAATTTCAATGAATTTTTTCACTACATTTTTCACACGCGAGATTTGATACGATGTATCCTACATTGTTTTATGTAGATGACGTTTACCTAGCATATCTCAATAAAACAGACCTTGATCAACCCAATGAACCCCGGAGGATCCTGTCATTGACAGGGACCTGTTCTGGAGGAAATGACGCTGCAACTTTGCAGCTAGTTCATCTAGAGTAGATGAAATCTACCGCAGCATTATTAAGTTTGTCAGATTCAACGTCCACTGCTGAGATAACGTAGCACTTATCGTCGAGAAGTTGTAAGGAAAACACCTAATTTCATTCGCTAAGATTAATCTGAACATTCATGTCGATGAAAAACGAGAAACGGATGTCAAAAAAGCGATGGCCCGATACAACACTAGACAGGATTTAGAAACCTCTTGACTGCTCCTGGAGCAAATTTGCCACTGAGTGATATGACAAACGCGAACAAACGGGCTGACTCTACTGCCGAACGGAACAAAGGCTACATTTGTGAGAATTTCTGAACAGACTTGGAGAATCATCATCATCAACGGCGCAACAACCGGTATCCGGTCTAGGCCTACCTTAAGTTCTTTAACTCCAGACATCCCGGTTTTGCGCCGAGGTCCACCAATTCGATATCCCTAAAAGCTGTCTGGCGTCTTGACCTACGCCATCGGTCCATCTTAGGCAGAGTCTGTCTCGTCTCCTTTTTCTATCATAGATATTGCCCTTATAGACTTTCCGGGTGGGATCATCCTCATCCATACCTATTAAGTGACCCGCCCACCGTAACCTATTGAGCCAGATTTTATCCACAACCGGATGGTCATGGTATCTCTCATAGATTTCGTCATTGTGTAGGCTACGGAATCGTCCATCCTCATGTAGGGGGCCAAAAATTCTTCGGACGATTCTTCTCTCGAACGCGGCCAAAAGTTCGCAATTTTTCTTGCTAAGAACCCAAGTTTCCGAGTAATACATGAGGACTGGCAAGATCATAGTCTTGTACAGTAAGAGCTTTGACCCTATGGTGAGACGTTTCGAGCGGAACAGTCTTTGTAAGCTGAAATAGGCTCTGTTGGCTGACACCAACCGTGCGCGGATTTCATCATCGTAGTTGTTATCGGTTGTGATTTTCGACTCGGCGTATGGGGCTATCCGGCCTAGCAAGGTAGAGGAGAAGAACTTATAGATAGTACTCAGCAACATGATACCTCTGTAATTGCTGCACTGTGTGATATCTTCCTTTTTTATGTATGAGACAGATAATGCCTCGTTGCCAATCGTCAAGCATTGATTCGCTGTCCCATACCTTGAGCATAAGTGTAACTGGTCGCCTTAATATTTCACTAATTCGGCTGTAATTCGATCGGCTCCTGACGGCTTATGATTTTTAAGCCGATGAATTGCATGGACTGTTTCTCCAATACTTGGTGGTGGCAGTATTTGTCCGTCGACTTGGAGGATACTTTGCCGTAAATGATTCTTATAAACCTGAATCACAATTAGAAAACAACATAGATGGAATGTTTCTCGAAAGTTATATCAATAATATTTTGTTGCTCTGCGCTTCTAAATATGACTTCCATTCTGAATTCGTATAAATTAATCGGATATCTCCAGACCTCAGACGAAGATATCTGATGATTTATTTTCATTATTTTCAGATTTGTATTGAAATCTCAATTAACTAATCACGAAGCAACCCATTTGAATGACGACGAAAAGAAATTTATTTGTGATGAATGCGGAAAAGTGTAAGTATATGTTTGTCTACTCTTCGGACTTAATATTGACCGTTTCCATTTTACAGCTTCGCTTTGAAATTTGTCCTAATCAAACACAAGTTGACACATTCAAAAGAGAAGAAATTTTTCTGTGAAATTTGTGCAAAATCATTTTCGAACCAAGGAAGCCTAACATCACATATGAGACAACATTCCAACGACGCTGAACCAAGTGCCAGAGTACAGTGCAATGCATGTGGTCAATGGTACAAAAACATTCAAACTTTACGAACTCACGAAAATCGGCATCGGGACACCCGCGATCATACATGCGAAATATGTAGTAGAAAATGTTCTTCGAAAAGCTCGCTATCCGCTCACGTTCGATACGTCCACATGAAAACTAGCCAGTATGGGTGCAACATGTGTGCAAAACAATTTCGGAGAAAGCCAGAGCTGACTGAACACATGGCACGTCATACAGGTGAAGTGCTATACCGTTGCACGTATTGTCCAAAAACTTTTTCCTCGAGCTCCAACTTCTTCGCACACCGCAAAAGTAGGCACCCCGTCGAATACAAAGCGCTTCAAAAGACTATGTCCAACAAGTCAGATCTCGAAAGTCTACAGTGAAACTTATTGAAAGCGCCTAATTGCAGTCAATGTTCCTTTTTAATAAAAGAAGCGATTAAACGGGATTCATACAATTTATTGTACAATTAACTTAAAGTGTAGCACATATCGGTATTCAACTGAAATAAAAAAAGCCCAGGACTTTTTCGAAGCCCGATTAATTAATGAAACTAATTACTTCGATCCTCCGGCTCCTGATGGTTTCGACACGACTTTCCCCGCCAGCGACTTCCCATTTTGCTTTAAGATCATGGTGCCTCCCTTCATTTCAATTTTACCTTCTTTTGCCATGGCTGCCACTTCAGCTTTCGTCATCACAATTTTGTGGACCTTAACCTTGCGATTGTCAATCATCATCTCAAGTAATTTCTTCTGACCTGTCTGCTCTGGTGAGGCCTTCGATTGTGGTGTCGAACCAGCTTGTTTGGTGACAGGTTTAGTTTCAACCCTCGTGGAGGAAATTGATCTGGATGGCCCTGCAGTCGGAGATGGCTTACTTTTCATTGGGATGTTTTCTTTTGGCGATAAAGAGCTGGATTTCCCCTCAATTACTTTCACCGGCAGCTTTATGTCGGTCAGTTTTATTGTTTTCGTAGATGTATTTTGGTCAGCTTTCCGAATGATTTTCTCGTTAAGAATGCGCACTTCGTTGCTTGGAGTTGCTCTTTTTTCCTTTGTAGGGGTAACAGTAGGTTTTTCCTTCTTCATTACAGTCACTGACTTTGGTAATTGCTCAAGAACAGAGATAAGCGTCTGCTGGACTAGCTGCTTCTTCTCTTTTGGAACTTTAAAAAGGGACGTTTCGCCCGATTCCTTCGCAGTTTGCCGTGGCTTTTCTGCAATTGCTTTGGTGCGCGGGCTAATATTTCTTAAAACTTTCATTGTTTTCACCGGCGGCTGGTAATCTTCATCGCTGTCATCCTGCTCTTCTTCGCCGAGTTCGTCATCGGTATCTTTTTGTTCCAAAGCTTCAATTTCCATGTGGTCACCACCTTCCTGTTCATCGCTCGTTTTCATTGGACTGTGCTTTTGGGGAGAAATGTTGTCTTTGGATCGTCGTCCAACAGCCACTTGTTTGTTAAGAATTATCGGTTTCTCTTCCATTTGCTCTTCTGTAGGGAGAGAAAAAATATTTGCTTATTAATGCGGTAGTAATTAAGACTGGCGTGATAGTTACCTATATGTATATCCTTTTCTTCCTTAATAACTTCATCTCCTTCGTGATATTCTTCAATAATAAACTCCTGGATTACTTCATCACCTTGTTGACCATCATCCGCCATGCTGTAACTATCCATTCTTTTCTCATTGCGCTTATCATGCTCTTCGTAGGCCGCCATGTCATCTACATGCCTTTCTTCCGAATGACTTTGCAACCTTTCTGCCGTCAGGAAAATAAGATCGCAAAACTCACAGGCGTACTGTTCTCCCTCAGCATGTTGCTTAATATGTTCTGTCACTTGATCCAACGACTCGAACTGGTCTTTGCATAGTGGACACATTAAATTTTGGGTGGCATGAACGGCTGAATGATAAATTAAATCATCACGCGACACAAATGTACGCTCGCAATCGTAGCACTTGTAGGAGCCACTGCCCTGAGTATGTGATCGCAGATGCCTTGTCAAATGGTGGCTAAGCAGATAAGATTTTGGGCAGAGTTTACAGGGGAATGGACGTTCGCCTGCATGCGCTGTTAGGTGACGTGATAGCTTACTGGGCGTTGAAAAACTCTGACTGCAATATTGACATGGGAACGGTTGCTCCTTCGCATGGATAGTTTCATGTCGCTCCAATCCCTGTTTGAAGGCGAAACTTTTCCCACAAACTTTGCATGGGAACGGTCGGTTCTTTCTATGACGTTCAGTGTGTTTTTCAAGTTCATCTTTCGATAGAAAAGGCTTCTCACAGAACACACACAAGAATTTCGGTTGATCAGTGTGGATCTTCTCGTGACGGTGGAGGAGAGTTGACCTTGTAAAAGCTTTATGGCAAACGACGCATTGATATGGTTTTTCCCCTGTGTGAATCAGCATATGCTTGCCTAAATCATACTTGCTAAAGAATCGTTTGTCACAAGCTTCACAGGCGAAACTCCTTTGGCGGCTGTGATTAACCATGTGAATATCAAGCAATTGCCTAAGTGGAAAAGATCGCTCACAATTGGGACAAGGAAATACGTTGGTTTCCACAGGCTCAGCAGTCAGTACAGGGTCTGGCTCTTCAACACGAGTGGTTGAATTATCCAGAATTTCGGTCACAATTTCCACTTGTCCTGATTCATTTCGCGTGATAATTGGACTACTCAACACTGGTTCCGGAGTAAGATTCACATTTTTGTTTAAAATTTTTACTGAGTCCCTGTTGAGAATCTTCGGTTTGACAGGTGTCCTGGTCGTACTTTTTATTTGGCTCACAGGATTACTTTGCTTCGAGGTTGTGGCCAATGATTCTGGTTCTTCAATTTTAACT
This sequence comes from Hermetia illucens, assembly GCF_905115235.1. Lineage (NCBI taxonomy): Eukaryota > Metazoa > Arthropoda > Insecta > Diptera > Stratiomyidae > Hermetia > Hermetia illucens. Next base: position 87,446,640 of record NC_051849.1, on the reverse strand, counting down.
ACAGGGATTGAATTCAAAATCACTTGTTTCTTTGGTTCTTCTGCTTTCTTCACTAGATCGGGCTGTTTGGGAGGTTGTAAAGGTTCTGGCCATTTCCCAGTCAACGGAAATTGTCTTAAGTTGGTATCAGCTTTTTTACACATCTGTTTAACTCCATAACAATATTCCATTGTTAATCGGCAAGCATCGCAGATAGTACTGGGCATACCATCGTTAGTAAATACCTGTAAATACAAAAATTGTTGTTTATTCAATTGAACTTTGAATGTAAATTCGAAAACAGATGATAAAAATGCTATAAAAAGAAAGGGAATTTGTTTTATGACAGGATAAGGAGCCAATATCCGGCACAATAAATACCGAGGATTGGCACTGATATTACCTCCTGTTGGACCGTGCTTTATTTACGAGCGAATAAATGTGGTAGCGTTTATTTCAAACCAAGAAATAATTTCACTCCAGACTGATTTTCCAGTTTGGGAGCGTGACCAAGCACAAGGTAGCCTTAGGCGACGAAAAGTCAATTCCTAATCCCGAATCATTTAATCCCTTCTAACGAAAATGGAAGTTTCAAGACCACAACATTCACAGATATAACAGAAAAAGTTGTGCTGGATTGTTTGATGTTTAATTTTACAAAGTAATAACAAATAAACCGAAAGCTTAGTGGCTCAGTTAAGGATTCTAGATTGTCTTTCCTTTGTAAAAGGCCCGAAGCTTTTCAACGTGCATTTAGGGTGGCCGTTGAGATAGCAACTGAACATCGAGGAAGAATAACATTTGATTACATTCAGTACTAAATGCAAGGCTCGTTTCACTCGTATACAGTTCCATTCGGTTGCAACCGACAATGAATGAAATCCTTTCACATAGTTTGTATTCGATTTTGTGATTTCTTCTAAAACGCAGGCTTAGTCGGGTAGTGAATTGTGTATCATGGAAAGAAGTCAAGTAGTAGCTGTTTCTCTATAAAAGTCAAGGTTGGTGAAAATTTCGATACAAACATCTTTCCGCGTTTCCTGCGTTTCAAATCTATCCTTGGATTTTTAACTGGTTTTATCCCACCGCACCGGTGTAGATTGCACAACAAATATCAGCTGAACCGCATCAATATTTGATAAACCGCTCATTTTACAAAAATATTAAAATACACTCGCTGTGAGGTCAACACCGAACCTGACTCGTGCATTTGTGAAAGTCTTGATGGCTTTTTATTCTCTGGACACGAATCCGAACCGTAGAAACCTACTCGTGAAACGGAGGGCATCAACATTTCATTGTTGTTTCGATCACTACGTGAATCGACAAACGAAAAAACTTTTTGAGTCGCCTGTATAATGTAGATTGTCAACTTCTAATGAGGAAAAAAGGAGCCATTCATTACCTTGTTAAGACACTCGGCTAAATATACACAAGTAACACTTAAACGAGGAGAGACAGGCCATGAAAAGCTTATCACCGTAGTTTGGAGAAAAGCAGGAATGGACAACAGAGTCAAAAATATAGAAGATGTCAATAAGAACTTTTTTGCTTTTAGAGTATTCGCGACCAAGTTCGTCAAATATGCAAAACACGATCACGATGGATTTTTCGTCTCTCTTGGTCACTTTCCCTACTGAACCGTCATTCACAAGGTGATAAACGTTTTGACAATGTTTATACGACATACATTGCCTTACCTACATTGGGTGTATATCTATATACCTGTTCCTCTGAGCGCTGTCTCAAAGCGCTTCACGTACGCGTCATCCATAGTGATTACTAGACTGTTCTGAAGAACAAGCGATACCGATTCTCAACAGAGCAACGGAGGCAGAGACGCCCTATAACTACTCTAGAAGTCTGAATTTAGTGCTAAATTGCTTATATCAAGGGCAAGGTCGTATGGAGAAAACCTCAGGCTCAGGGTGAAAATGATGCGGCCAACCTGAATTTCGCGCCCCTCGAAAAAATTGTGCTAGGGAGGATCCTTCCCTTTTCCTTCTGAAAGCAGTGTTCCAGTATAACGAAAACAAACTTCTCAACTATCGTGCCATCAAAGAAAAAAACAGGGACTCGAAAAAATAAATACAGTGAATACAGTTGGAAAATTTGTAGAGATTTTGAAGTTATTGCTTTTCCGCGTGGAATAAAGATTATTTACACAAAATATCGTCATTTTATTCGGGAATATGAGAGTAGAAACAGAATAACCCTTGCATACAGAACTCAAACTAGGCTATTTTTATACTTTTCATGGGAATATATATTTTGATTTAACAAATAAATCCGACCTATTAATTTTTTGTTTATTAATATCATCATCATCAACGGCGCAACAACCGGTATCCGGTCTAGGCCCGCCTTAATAAGGAACTCCAGACATCCCGGTTTTGCGCCGAGGTCCACCAATTCGATATCCCTAAAAGCTGTCTGGCGTCCTGGCCCACGCCATCGCTCCATCTTAGGCAGGGTCTGCCTCGTCTTCTTTTCCTACCATAGATATTGCCCTTATAGACTTTCCGGGTGGGATCATCTTCATCCATACGGATTAAGTGACCCGCCCACCGTAACCTATTGAGCCGGATTTTATCCACAACCGGACGGTCATGGTATCGCTCATAGATTTCGTCATTGTGTAGGCTACGGAATCGTCCATCCTCATGTAGGGGGCCAAAAATTCTTCGGAGGATTCTTCTCTCGAACGCGGCCAAGAGTTCGCAATTTTTCTTGCTAAGAACCCAAGTTTCCGAGGAACACATGAGGACTGGCAAGATCATAGTCTTGTACAGTAAGAGCTTTGACCCTATGGTGAGACGTTTCGAGCGGAACAGTCTTTGTAAGCTGAAGTAGGCTCTGTTGGCTGACAACAACCGTGCGCGGATTTCATCATCGTAGTTATTATCGGTTGTGATTTTCGACCCTGGATAGGAGAAATTGTCAACGGTTTCAAAGTTGTATTCCCCTATCCTTATTCTTGTTCGTGTTTGTGTTTGACCAGTGCGGTTTGATGTTGTTGGTTGATTCGTCTTCGGTGCTGACGTTGCCACCATGTATTTTGTCTTGCCTTCATTGATGTGCAGCCCAAGATCTCGCGCCGCCTGCTCGATCTGGATGAAGGCAGTTTGAACGTCTCGGGTGGTTCTTCCCATGATGTCGATATCGTCAGCATAGGCCAGTAGTTGGGTGGACTTGAAGAGGATCGTACCTCTTGCATTCACCTCAGCATCACGGATCACCTTCTCGAGGGCCAGGTTAAAGAGGACGCATGATAGCGCATCCCCTTGTCGTAGACCGTTGTTGATGTCGAATGGTCTTGAGAGTGATCCTGCTGCTTTTATCTGGCCTCGCACATTGGTCAGGGTCAGCCTAGTCAGTCTTATTAATTTCGTCGGGATACCGAATTCCCTCATGGCCGTGTACAGTTTTACCCTGGCTATGCTATCATAGGCGGCTTTAAAGTCGATGAACAGATGGTGCAACTGTTGTCCATATTCCAACAGTTTTTCCATCGCCTGCCGCAGAGAGAAAATCTGATCTGTTGCTGATTTGCCTGGAGTGAAGCCTCTTTGGTATGGGCCAATGATGTTCTGGGCGTATGGGGCTATCCGGCCTAGCAAGATAGTGGAGAATATCTTATAGATGGTACTCAGCAACGTGATACCTCTATAATTGCTGCACTGTGTGATATCTCCCTTTTTATGTATGAGACAGATTATGCCTCGCTGCCAATCGTCAGGCATTGATTCGCTGTCCCATACCTTGAGCACAAGTTGATGAACCACTTGGTGTAACTGGTCGCCTCCATTTATTTATTTATTAATATACTCATAATATATTACGGGTACGCGTTTCCGTGTGACAGAAGTGTGAAAGTTTGAACTTTCTAGACCAGTGTTATTGTTTGACATTTCGGGCGATCTTTGGGTCATTTTCCACCAACTTTGATGATGATGAATGAAACATGAAAGTACCATCGAATCGTAAATTCCCGAGAATGGATGCGATGCCATATCTGCATGGATACTCAGTTCTTGGCAGACTATGTGCCCCAATCCGTCCTGAGCACGAGTTATTCAGAAATTGAGTTTATTAGCTTGCAAATTGGTGTGGAAATCTCACTCATGAAACTTAGGAATTGCTCATACTTGTAAAAGTAGAGGCTAACGGTGAATTTATAAAGTGAGACAGCACATGTTTTTAGAATATTTTCAGTAGTTCGAGCAAATTACTGTATCTTAAAGAAACATTACGATACGCCGCCGACAAACCAACATTTTCAAAAATCACTAAAAATAGGTTAGGCCCAACACAAATTGTGTCAAAATTTAAACTTAACTAGAAAGCATACAGTGCAATAAATTTCAAGCGTGGATCAAACGGAAAACAACCCAGCCTACATCTTCTCAGAAAACTTTCAGATTGGATTACGTGAAATGGTGTGTCAATATTTCAAATACGAGAAAAATAGTCTAGACGGACCCAACAGACGTAGCTGCTCTTGGCAGGATCTCCGTGCAAATAACCCCTCAAGAGTGAGCCGCAACTTCGGAGGTGTGTCGATCATGATATGACAAGTATATGCTTATTGCGGAAAACTATAATTGCGTTTTATATCAAATAAAAGCAGAAAGATTTATTGAGATTCTGAACGATGTTCTAATTACCTATTCAAAAGATAAATAACGGCCTACAATTCATATTTCAGCAAGATATTGCAAAAACTCAAAAACAAGTGCCGCCTCGTTCAATACTATTTTTAGACTTGAAAGTCAGACGTTCACATAATCCAATCAAAAATGTTTGGGGCATTTTAGCAAGAGCTGTTTACGCAAATGGTCGACAGCAGCAACGGACTTAAAAACAACAAAGTTGCAAGGGCGGTTCAATTTTTACATAAAGACGCCTCGAAAGTTAATTAATTTACTACCAAACAAAACTTTTCAAACAATTACTAAAAATCGTAGCCCTATTTACTTACCAGAAACTCAACATTTTCAAAACTATCGATCACATCTCGATATTTTGGCAATAAATTGTAACCGAATTTCGCTTCATATTTGCGAAAATTGCCATTATTTCTATTTTTCTTCAAATTCGAGCACGATTTTTTCAAGTATTAGTATATTTTTTATTAAATTAAGAACATGTATATTTACTTTATCAATGGATTTCTATAAATCGTAAAAAAACAACTCTGTAATGCATGGCAAAAATCCTATGTTCTTCCATGCAAAATGTAAGTACTGTGGGCGCTCGAAATAACGAACACAAAAAAACAGAGCTTGCTCGCTATTTCGAACTTATTCGTTAATCCGAACCATTATTTTGTGGGAGATGTTGTAAAATGAATATAAGAAAAACGAGGGTAAATATGCGAGTTTTATTCTGTTCTACTATAACAACGTTTTACATAGTGAAATATGCACTCTCTTTGAAAAAAAGATGTATTTTTTGTTTGAAGAACAGCTTTTCAAGATTGTAAAATTGACAACTGACAACATTTCCTTTCTAAGTAATCGACGGTCAGTGTTTAGGAACAAAATTCTTATGGGCCACGCTTCAACAGTGTTGAAAAAGACAATGTGCATTGTTTTCACGTTTGATTTGCACAGTCTTGCTTGGGGGAGTGGTCAGAGCTTTGTCGTTCCGCCTCTGGGTCGTATTGAAAAACCCAGGGTTATATCACCAATGATGACGTTGTCCAAAAAATAGGTTCAAGTTCAATGCGTTACAAAAGTTCACTTCAAATTTCCGCTCGTAGGGTCTTTTGGTCGTCTGACAACACCTTGCACACGAACTTGTCGCACACTTTCTTCATTCTTAAATTTTCAGTAACATTGCGAAACACAATAGTAAACGAGAAATTCAGTTCATTGCCAGTCACCTTGATACTTAATCGACGGATAGAGTCTAACAATTGTTCAAAACGAGTCACATTTTTTGCTTTGCTGGTTGCTGGCTCAAGAATCATTTTGTTAGTCTCCGAAAGAGACTTTTTCAGTTTAACACAAAACTTTATCACATAACGTTACTCAATCACCGATTCTATTTTTTTCGTGGCGCCCAACATCCTGTCGTTTCTACAGATTAAAGTCCCTCCCACCTATCCAAGTGGTTCGATCTCACTCCTAACAGGAGCGACGCTGGAAATTCAACTGCATTACACTGGTCAAACGAGAAGAATAAAGATAGAAAACTACATCTTTGAGAGCGTTGATAATTTCTCCTATCTAGGAAGTCACAACCGATAACAGCTACTACGATGAAATTCGCGCACGGTTGTAGGCAGCCAGCGGAGCCTATTTCAGCTCGAAACACCTCACCATAGAGTCAAAGCTCTTACTGTACAAGATGATCTTGCCAGTCCTCATGTATTCCTCGGAGACTTGGGTTCTTAGCAAGAAAAGTTGTGAACTGTTGGCCACGTTCGAGAGAAAAATGGACGATTCGGTAGCCTTCATACCGACGAAATCTATGGGTGGTAACATAAATAAAATCCGGCTCAACAAGTTGCGATGGGCGGGTCACTTAATCCGTATGGATGAAGATGATCCAGCCCGGGAAATCATATAAGAGCGAGCCAGACCGCTTCGAAGGATATCGAATTTGTGGACCTCGGCGCAAAACCGGGGTGTCTGGGGTTCCTTATCAAGGCAAGCCTAGGATAGATACCGGTTGTTGCGCCGCTGATGATGATGATGGTTGCTTGCTGTTTGTAGTACCGTTGTTCGTTATTTGAAACTGTTCGCTATTTCGGGTATTCGTTATTTCGAGCGCCTACTGTTTCAGGTCAATCGCTTAAAACTTGTTCGTGTTATGATCTTATAACCCATCTGGGCCAACTAGGAAAATTTTGCTTCGAGAAAACACATTTTAAATTTCACCCTATACTAATATGACATTTATGTTAGCTATAATGAATTAACGGATACTCCAAAACTCAAATAAAGAATTTATCAGTTAAAAGCATTGTTTCTTCATCTGGTCTCGAATTGTGGATATTTACTTTTGTATGTACTTTTATATGAATTGCCATTGCCAATTTCGTCTTGCAATAATTGGACAAAGCTAACCGTCACTTGAACCCAATTGCAGAAGATAAAACTTCTGGAAAAAATTAACTCATTCGACGAGCTTATCACAACGAATGTATTGCAAGTTATCCACGGCACTTGTCGAAAAGCAACGATGCCGCGAATAAAGTCTCCCAACGGAACAATTTCACCTTTAACGAAATACAATCCATTCTCCTTCAATCCAATGCACAGAAATGTGGCTTGCGAGAAATTTTCAGCTATGTGCATGTTCTAACAACTTGCGCCTGAACTGTAATTCTTCGTGAAATTTTAGCACTTTACTTTCCCCGACTAGAAACTGGTTGTAGTCATTGGAAAGAGCTGTTGGATTGTCCCACTTCCCGGCCGTTCGTCAAGTTTCGAAAACACCGCTCCTCACTTTTCGCCTGACTTTGGATCTCGGCCAATTTCCATTCCAAGATGCACAGATGTATCAGGTACACAAACGAAGAGCAGGAGCGGACGCTGCTGGCGCCAAACTTGAAAACATTCAATTTGACATTTGCTCTCTCCAGAGATCATCCTGGATTTTGATTATGAATGCTGCAGCTACATTATTTACTGAAGAATTATCCGCACTTAACCAGTAAAACGTTCCAGCAAGAAAAACTATAACCGCGGCGATTGATCGGTGCAGGACCTTGTCAGGATTTCTCACTTGATATTCAGGCTAGGCCCAGCAAGATATTAGGTTCGCTGCAGAATACTACACACATTGCGTTACAGGAGTCTCAGTTTATGCACATAATCCAGGCTCGGGAGCGCACATTCATTGTATTGACTACATACCAGTGGGTAAAATCTACAATACATACCTCGATGGAGACGCAAGACATGATTTGCAAGGGCAACGGCGCTGTGCTGTTCACCCGGTTCTCCTTCGAATAAATGTTGGTCAACGGCTCCTTTTGGCTCAAGCAAAAGCGGCAAATGCGCTTGTTCTTAAGCACAACCGCCAGGTCGTCCTGCGATTGTGGTGAAGAGCCCATTTCTGGCTTTGAAGCAAAGGGCGTAAATCACTCGCGTACCGAGCACAACTGCATACACTGAATGCTCCTAACTCCTAATCGTCTTCAAACCCGAAGAACTCAACACTTTTCCGGATAAAAACAATAACTCGCAGAAACACGTCCTTCCACACTCTTGACAATTCAAGACACTCGGAGGAAGCGAAAAATCAGAGGCAAATCGCGCGATTCACGACGAGACAAAATGGTGGATCTCTTTGCTGGCTCGTTCAGCCAGTGAAATTTACGAATGGAAACTAAAAGCATCGCATTGCGAAGTGGGTGCGCGATGGCGCTCATCTGGAGAGTCCACACTCGAACCGACAATAGATGTCGCTTTTGTTGCTTCGGAAAAATTTAATTTTAACAGAATTTTAGAGAAAATGTAATGTTAAATATGAGTAAATCGATAAGCAAATAAAAGAGTTCCACATTTTTTATCCAAACATTCATTCTTAGTAATGGAAAATGAGCTTTATTTACAAAACTTCTTTTTACTAACTAGAAATCGAATTTTAATCTTATATAAGAGCCCTCAATTCAATCGCTGTTTAAAATAACGAAATAAAAAAAAATCAATTTTACCAAAAAAGCAAACCGAAAAATATTTCCTTGATTTACCATCCACAAAGCAATTTCACAATTGGAGACTTTCCACATGCTTACCGCCAAAATGCATTTAGGTTTTTCTAGCCGCTCTATCGAGTGGAGAAGTGTGGTGGGAAAGGTACATTTTAGTGAGGGGACGATCTAGATTCTTTAACATGTTTGATAATCTTAGAACATTGATTTGGGAAAACGCCACTACTAAGTGTTTAATAAGGTATCGTAAATATTATATCATAAACCTATGCAATATTTCTTGAGATTTTAATCTTAAGCTTTAGCAAAAGAGGACAAAACCTTACAACTTTCTTCAAGAATGCTCCAATCGCGATTTCAATTTCAATTTTTGCTCAGCCTTCATAAAAAGCGACATTATTTCTCAAGAAAAAACATTTTAGGTGGTCTCATCTCGATCACGCTCCCTCAATTTCACACCTTTCTCCTTGGACCTACTTAAGACGCAGACGCTGTTGCCACCCATACATAACACAGGTTTCAAGATAGTTTTAAGATGGTTTGCCTTTATGTCATTCAATAATTGTTTCTACGGACCTCGCGTTAGTTAGGCTTTCCGTTCCTCCACTGTTTCCCATAAGAAGTGGTGTCAGCGTTCTTAATGGTAGTAGATATTATTCTCATAGTAATTTATCTAATTATTAATATTACAATTGCAATATTTTTTCCAGCCTTTTCCAAACTCCGTCTAAATAAAATTATAATAAATAAATTAACTAAATAAAATAAATAAATATAAATAAACAAATAAAAAAATATGATCGGATACCTATATCAATTGAGATAGATTCCTCTGGAATCTTGTATTTCGATACAAAAAACATACGCTTATTTTCTAAGGTTTATCATTCATATAGTTTCCACGGGATGTTTCGTAACGACAGCTAGCAAAACAAATTAATGTTGCTTCCAAAGGCACACGAAAATCCACCACCCCATCTTACATTATATTCCATAAAAGTGATCCCAATAGGAGACCCTACTGCTTTTGGATCGATCGAACAATGGACTTGTCGGAACTTATACTGTCATTCTGCAAAGCCACTCATTAGATCGATCAACTCCCCCAACTTTTCCTCATAGTATTTGAAAGACACAGCGACAAGAAGAAGGGTCACCAAGTGGTTTTTGTTATCTGCAGTACGTCCGTAGATTTCTTGTAGTTCGCCCTCGGTAACAGATGACCCTTGCTATTTACTTAGGATTGTGACCTCCTTCTATAGCTACCAGGAATGTGCCCTATTCAAAGGCTTTAGTTATCGGTTTCATTGTTTACAAAACCGCGGTAGGTGTGGTGCTCACTTTCTCGCCAGACCATTTCTCTCAATATATACCTTGTTATTATTATATTAACAGGTTGACGACCGAGTCTAGCCCTCTACTTCGGAAGGTGAGCGAGCATCCAACTTTGGTTAGTGCGATGTCCAACCCGAAAAGATTTATTGGGAACTGACTGACGGACGCCAGTCAGGTTTCCTCAACCTTATATACTTATACTTATTATCATATACTACTTATCTGTGGGCCTGAAGTATGCAACGCTAAACTGTTTAGAATCTCTTCATATTGAAATATTCTTGCGCTAGGAGGAGCATAGCAGTTGTAGATGTGCATGTTGTTGCCCTTGCCCGTACAACGCCAGCTCTAGGAATTCTATTGGTTCCTGTATGGTTTGTCTCTCAGATGCCCATATTGCCAGACAGTGCTATCATAAATTCTGCACGGTTCGTATATTATGGCTACGTTTATATCCAACTCTCAGCTATCTAAACTATTTTATAAGAACCAAAGATGAACCTACCAGACCTACCCTAGACCAGCAATATTTCATCAGTTTGACGTCAGTTACAATGACGGAATTATGGCAAATTGATCACGTAGGGTAGCTTAACGGCAATGACATGAACTAATGAGTATTAAAATTTTTAAATAAAATCGAGTTTGCCGGGACTGGTACTAGAAGGTGAGTAGTGCAGTTGAGTTGCCATTGTGTTGTTAGTGGGAAAATGACTTTCGAATGATTGATATATGTGATGTGATCAGTTTCCCATCAGTCAATTTTTGATGGATTCACTTATGGCTGTGAGTCTGTCCTCGTATCAGTGGATCTCCGCAATTCTTGACGGAATGGCCCTTTTCTACGCACTTTCTGCATCTTTTCGAGTTTCTATGTTGATTGGTCCATGCTCTTGCGAAATTACTAACATAGAAGCACCTGAAAATGGCAGCGCTTCTTCCGCTGGCAAAGTAATGATAGCGGTCTATATACATACATATACCTTATATCTATACCTTTTACCACGTTCTTTTCTATACGGTTAAGATTAAATTATTCTGCTAACAACGCAGATATGCTATTAAATGTATGCTTGCGGTGTTTCTAGCGATTAAATTGAAAGTAAATAATGAGGAAATTTTATTTCGGGAACAACTCGTTCGCTTCTTCAATATACGTCTATATGTCCGCCATAATGCGGTACTTGCTTACTGGAATAAAACAATCACTAGCGAATAGAAAATAATTTTTTTTCATTATTTACATTGAACACAAATATCTTTACGCGAAGTAGCCTTATCAAGGGTATAGAAACATTGTCAGACATTGTCTTATCTTCTGCTTTCGGTGTTCACCTTCGGGCGCTTCTCTAACATCTTTCTATCAACCTTACCACAAAAACTATCCGTTGGCTTTTTGCTTGATCTCTTTAATTCCATGATCAGATATTACGTCCCTAATTGCTTTCCCCACTTCTTTACTTACTTTACCTTGAGGAGTTGTCACCACTTGAGTGATTTTTCCCCCTTTTTAAGGTTTTGTGTAAAATAAAACCTTAATAAAATCGGTTTGCTGTCTGTCTGTCTGTCCGTCACAGGCATTTTTCTCGGAGACGGTTACAGCGATTGACATCAAATTTGGCAAAAAGGTGGGAACTGTAAACGCTCACGCAAACAGTGAGTTACATCCTTTTACGTTGAATTTAAGCGGGGGTCCCCATACATAGAAAAAAAAGTTTGTACATTTCTTTTCACCGAAAGGTCTCGGTTAGTACTTTCCGAAGGCAGGGGTCGAAAGTGATCATTTCTTTAACGAGCCTATTCTCAGAATCTACCCAAAAAAATATCTGAAAAAACTCACTGCCATTATATGGTACCTAGGCTCCGAAATACGTTCCATATCGATATCCTTTCAAATAAAGTTAATGATAGTATATTACTATAATTTTCAGTAATTTGCTGCAAAACCCCCTTTAAATTCGTCCTCGTACCACGAAATTGCAGTAATGTAGGCTATAACATAAAGCATGATTCTACCAAATTTGGTGGAAATCGCATATTACTAACAAAGTTACATTAGGTCAAACTTGTCGTTTCTTCGTTTCTTCGCTGCTCCCAGGACAGAGGTGAGGCAGCGTCTGACGATTTGCGTCTGCCCTGGTAAGAAACCGTAAAGCCGTCGTCGCTTGACTTTTTTTTAAAAAGCTCTGGTCAATAAGGCGGATTTGCGCTCAATATAATTCGTAGGCATGTCGTGTTCTACGAATTATATAAAGGAGCATTCAACATCTGCGAGCCGCTACGGTAACGCTGCTCCCAGGGCAGAGGTGAGGCAGCGTCTGACGATTTGCCTCTGCCCTGGTAAGAAACCGTAAAGCCGTCGTCGCTTGACTTTTGTCGTTTCTTTGCAAATTCAAAACTATAAAAGTCAATATCACCTGAAAGCGGATACTCTCACATAACATACGCATATATTAAGTGCTACGTACTAATGGGGCAAATGCACACTTAAATGTCTTTATATAAGAAATACACAAAGCGTTTCATACCTGAAGCGTCCCGACTTGTTTTAGTTGCATGAACAATTTTGATACCAATAACTATTTTTTGACAGTTGAGAATGCCAAACTGTGTTGGCATTTCTATTCAGTAAGGCTTGGCAAGTCATAGCGTCCGAACAATGCTTTCAAGTTGTAGAAATTTGTGTACTGAACAGAATACTACATGGAAAATTTTACGTAAAGATTTTGACTTACGTGCCATAAGATTCAGCTCGTGCAAAAATTGGAGCTAAATGACCAACGTTTACGGCGCGTTTTTGCTCATTGGGCTCATTTGAAACTGACGGAAGATTAGCATTTACAGGAAAATTTCGCTTAGTGATAAGGCCACTAGCGAATCACCACTGCCTTGTATCACAATTTTAAATTCGCAAGCTCTTGAAAACACCCTATATGTCAAATTTCACGCATTTTGAGTTGACTTCTGAGAATAAGTGTGATACCATTTTAAGAATTTCAACCATTTAACCGCCTAGTGTTAGCTATTTGATGTTTACTAGCTGAGGTAGATAGTTGACCGCAGGAATTCAGTAAAATACTTTTTTCGTTTTGTGTTGAAATACACAAAAATACAGAAAAAAAGTTCTAAAAACAGTATAAATTTATCTCTTCTAGTTTCTAGATAGGTATATTGACCTACCCTGGAAAACGACGGTGTTCAGTGTTTATATAATTCTAAGAACTTAACGGTATTTTTAGTAAATAGTATAGTCGAATTGCAACCTGGTTGACAATCAAGTTGCAAGGCTTAACTTCGCTTAAAGCTATCCCAAGTCATCCTTCGCCACTATTACCTGTTCCCGTTAGATTAGTGTCACATGAAGTGGTGATGGCTTGTAGTGGCGTGGTGGTAAGAGTTGGGGCACATTATCTTAACGAACTACCGCGGCCCCTGGTTATGAATAAAATCCGACTCAACAGGTTGCGGTGAGGGGGTCACCTAATCCGTATGGATCAGAATGATCCAGCTTGGAAAGTCTATACGGGCAATATCTATAGTAGAAAAGGCAGAGGTGACAGACCCTACCAGATGGAGCGATAGGCGTAGGCGAGGAAGCCAGAGACCCTTAGAGGATATCAAATTGATGGGCCTCGGCGCAAAACCCAGATGTTTGTAGTTCCTTACTAAGGCAGGCTGAGACCGGATACTGGGTTTTGGGCCGTTCATGATGATCTTAACTAATCAAATTATGCTTTCCACTTCGCCGATATTTGGTCATTTAGAAACACTGTGGAAAACAAACATAAACTAAGTTGGAAATCCAGACTCTTCAGGCACGAAAGGTCTCTTTTCTTATGTAAGGAGCTCGCGGGTCACATTGCCAATTCCAATTCTACGTAGTTGAAAATTTAATTACGGCGCACACAGAATGTTTTCTGGGTTCTTTGTAATATGGATTTTCCTGTGGTTAAAGCCTAATCTAAACCCATATTACAAATAATGCAGAACTCTGGACGTAAAATGAGTTCTGTATAACTCTATAGCTCTATTCATACTTACCAGCACGTGGCGTGGATACAAAAGTGTTTTTTCTATATTCACAATGCGAGTGTTCATATTTACAAGCACACGACATTATTTCGCCTTTTTCGAAATCTGTACGTTGTTTTGTATGTGACATTTTCCAAAATTTACATTAATTAAACCAAAAACAATTTAAGTTGCATACTACCATGCATATATCGAATTTCAGGAGCGACTTCATAATGGTGACATACTAACAAAGAAAAGCCAACTTGACAAAGTGGCGTTAGTTTTGGATCTACTGAAGTTATTTGTTTATTTTTGTTTCTCACCTCTCATCCCTTTCACTGAACATTTTAGTATCCTACAGTCAGTAATTTTTGGAATAAATGCTTTTTAAGTCCTTATAATTATGAAACGCACCTTATATTGTATATGGATGCAGAGTGGTTTGCTTACATCAAACTTCAAAAGCGCGAAAATGGGAATGTTCTTTAATTAATTTCATAAGTGAGAGTCCTTAGTGATTAGCCGTCAATAAATGTTAGTCTTTTATTCACTCTTTGATGGCCATAAGACGTCCACACAGTCTTTTCTTTTCTACTGTAAAGTAAAATCAACACAAGACCCAGTCGATTATACTATTGCCCGGCATAGTTTCTGCCGTTCAGATCCTCACATTATCGATCGTTTTCCAGACTTCTACGTTTATCACAAATAAAGTGCAAAGACGCATGTAAAAGTAAATTGTTTATTGGTTTTTATAACTGTTTTAAGTCCCGGGGCACATGATTTACAACAGTTGCAGTTATCTAATGCTTATTTGTTTACAAATAATGCGTACCTTAAATATATTTTGGAATCGCTACACTAGGTCACAGATTTGCTTCGCCAGGTTTCATTAGCTCTAACTTACTTTGTTTCTCTTCAAACCACTCAGTCGGGTGGGCCTTTTTTCGGTGTGCATGCATATTCGCCCCGGAATTGAATGTTTTCGGGCAAAATGTACACGTATACAAAACCTCGCCGGTGTGCACCGTCATATGCTCCTTCAAAGTTATAGCTCGTTTGAATGCTTTATCACAGAGTGTACATTTGAACTTGCGTTCGCTCAGATGAACGAAACGTTTGTGTTTCGCAATCGCGTTTCGGGACGGACCTTTTTTGCCACAGATATCACACTGATGCTCTTGACCCTCGTCTTGATGATTTCGCATGTGAGCACGCATAGTGTGTTCATTTTTCATCCATGCTTCGCAAATTGGGCATTGTACTTTTGGCAGATTCTGCCCCAGGTGTTCCAGCTGGTGTTTCTCAAAGAATACACGGCTTTTGAAAACCCTCGCACAAATCTCGCACATATGTGCATACGTATGACGATGGACGACCCGCTTGTGTGCCCGCAACAAGGCGTCCGATGCGTATCTGCAATTAGAAACAACAGGTTCTGTAATTAGACTTCGTCTTGACAGTCGACAGTCGAGTCATACGCACGGTTTATGGCATTCGTCGCAAATGTACTGTTTTTCCTCGTCTGTAAGATGACTTAGTTTATGTTTATCGAGTTTGAACTTTTTGGTAAAGGTCTTCGGACAGTGTTCGCATTGATATAGTTGAACATCAGGCGGGGCGTGGACAAGCATATGATTATCATAGCTCCTCTTATTTGCGAAAATCGTTTCACATGTTGCGCAACTGAAAACCCACTTTTTATTCAGGAAAATTATAACGACAAATTGCAACTCACGTGAAATCTTCTGGTTGTGTGTGCCAGAGAACATGCTCTGCAATCACTGGTCGCCTAAAGAATTTCCTACCACAGCACACGATGAATCCGCGGAACTGGTGAATTTCGAGATAATGATCAAACAACTCCTGGAATTTTCCAAAGTCCTCGTGGCACAAATCACATTGCATTCTGTAATAAGACTCAATCAGTTCGATCTCCCGCTCCTTTTGCTCCTCATTGTTTTCTTTCCTCACGGAAGTGATGCCTTGCTTCAGCCGGGACTTGATACTCCTTTTTTTGGTTGGACATTTGTCCAGACAACTATCTGCAAAACGCAAGTTTTATTACTTCCCGCGCCACAAAGCTACTTATACAGGTCCTTACAATCGGATCCGGCAATGTTCTCTTCACTGCGCGTGCATTTTTTCGACCTTTTCCGATGATAAGGTTTTGTTACAGTAGACCGCGATAAAGCTAATTCCGGAGGTGAGTCAGGGATTGTATTTCCTGGGGGGTTCGAAATTTCGACCGCTGAGTCTGCAATCTCGCTTAATGGTGTTGAGTTATCGTTCATTTCATCCGCTGGACTTAACTCTATAGACTCTTCCAGCTCTGTCGAAAGGTTTATATCTACTACATTTTTTATTTGAGGAATCATCTGGATTTGAACTATGGTTTCACTCTCAGTAGACAATGGATGTGGCAAGTTCCCGGTACTCGCGATGTCGTCATATTCTTCGTCTTGACCGCTTTCAGACTTAACGTCTGAAATAAGTATAATGAAAAATACATAGATTAGCATATGTGTTTCGAATTAAATGGAAGCTCTCCTTTTACTTATGAGCTTATTAGGTTGGCTTCCTCTCAGCACTGCGAGAGGAAGGGGAATTATCAGAGCCACCAAGGCTAATCTCTACGGTTGGCTTCTAATTTCAAAATTACCTTCTTCGTAATCGAATTGAGTATTGAAGTTACCCAGAACACCAACATCACCACCATTGGTTATAATAATTCGGGATCTCAAGCCGTCCTGCAGCTGAACGAGATCTTCTTTCTGGTCTTCTAATACAACCATGGTAACTCGATCTTGGGCTTTCTGTACTTGGTAATAGAAGCTGTGGAATTCTACTAGTTTGCTCCAGCAATCTGTACACATTTTATCTGACAGAGGATCGTCTTCTCTCACCTAAAAACAAAAGTGCATGGTAATTTAGCGAGAAGTAAACAATTAAGCCAACGCTTACCTCGAACCAGAAGTGTTGAGCTACTATCTGTCCGATTTGTTGTTCACGTCCGAAATCGCCGAAAATATCGATTAGTGGTTCTGCTTCCTCTACACACATGCGACAGAGAGCCCCAGAAGTCATTTTACTAAACTTCGATGCTATCTATTATCCAAAACATCAACTTGCCACAAATTTCACTATACTTGACAGCTGAGGGATAAGTTGTCAGTTTGGCTTTCCTTCTTACAAATTTCAAGAGGACAGTTACGTTTAAAACTTTGGTGTGGAACGTAGGATTCAATCCACTACAAAAACCATTGAATTTACATATTTACATGGTGCGAGAATGAACTTATTCGTTACAATACTAGGTACATATCATCGGTTGCTGTAAAAATGTCTATTTTTTGCTTTCTGGGTTTCATTAGTTTTCGCAACCGGTAGCCCCGGTGGATAGTAGAACTCCCTTGGATCAAATTTGGAATCCTATATATTTTTCCGTGAACTACATGCATTTAGCTAGTGAAGTTCATACAATTATAATAGAATGGCGAGGCAAGAGAACGGCCTAAATATTTTATAAAACAAATTCTTCATCAATTGTTAAAATCGTGTGTATTTCACTAGAAGATCAAATGAAGTTCCAGTTAAATCGAGTTTGAGTTCTAACGCTCGCCGTTCTTGAAAATATGATTTCGAGAAAAACGTAGCAACTTTTCGAACTCATAATGGTATATGGACTATGGTTCACGAAATTTGGTAAGAAGGTATGGTCTGTGAACCCCTTTACATATAGTAAGCGACGCTATTTTGTGTCACGCTTAAAGAGGGGTTCTCCACACATGCCATGGGTGTCCAATTTTTGTTAACAGAATATGGTCAGATGGGGTACCAAATGAAAGGGTTCGATTAGTGCTTTTCTGATATTGGGTGAAACATACTGAAACCGGTCTCGTTCCCAGAACCTATCCAACCGAAAAATCTGAAAGAAATCATAGTGATGCATTTATACCAAAGCTTGGCCTCAAAATATATCTCTTTCCGATATTTGTGCAAACAAAATTAATAATAGCATATTATCATACGATACTCTGGTGCAGCTTGTTATAATACTGAGGCAGAGAGAGTGCTGCGATTAGATCATCTAAGCACATAAGGTAGAACGATTGTTTTCAATTGCGAATTTTCCAGTCTTTAGGAGCAGTTAAGCAATTTGCGACAAACTACTACTACTACAAGCGTATCCAGCACCTAACGTATCAACCGCAAAAGAATTAGTCCAGTAATTTACTATGAGAGTATTCATACCATCCAGGAGCAGGCGTTCCGTGTCCAGCACAGAACACATTTCCGTGCTTGTGACGTCCGCTCGGGACTCGAACAACTTCATCCGCATTAGAGAAAAAGGCACTCTTGATTGCAGCTCAGTGTCTATCAATATTCTCGGGCGAGTTGTTCAGAGTTTGTGTTGTTTGCGCAACAAGAAAGTTTTCCACTACTAGATGGTAGCCGGGTCAGGAAAACGGTCTACATATATTTGGGGACCCGACGTTCCACTCCTCTGCGAGCAGGTAAAGTAGCGACACGCAAGTAACATAGGTTATGGTGTCTTTTGAAATCTACTGCTTACCGCGACATGTCCTCCTTAATATCGGCATATTCGTTGATACGTAGCATGGTACAATTGTGATGATGGTTTCATAGTCAAATTCCTATTAGAGATCGGCTTCTATATGACGTGTGCCCTATCCGTAGCGTTGTTGCCACGAACGCCAACGATTCAAATTTCATCGTCATCAACGACACAACAACCGATATCGGGTCTAGGCCTGCCTTAATGCCATCTCCGTTTTGCGCTGAGGTCCACCAATTCGATATCTCTAAAACTGTCTGGCGTCTTAGTCTACGCGTTCGTTTGACTTGTACAGTAACAGCTTTGATCCTATGGTGACATATTTCGAACGTAACAGGTTTTGTAAATCGGAATAAGTTCTGTTGGCTGCCAACAACCATGGTCGGATTTCATCGTCGTAGCTTTAATCGGTTGCGATTTTCGACCCTAGATAGGAGAAATTATCAACGGTCTCAAAGTTGTACTCTCCTATCTTTATTCTTCTCGTTTGATCAGTGCGATTTGATGTTGGTTGGATGGTTTTTGGTGCTGACGTTACCAACATATATTTCGTCTTACCTTCATTTATGTGCAGCCCAGGATCTCGCGCCGCATGCTCGATCTGGATGAAGGTAGTTCGTACGTTTCGGGTTGTTCTTCCCATGATGTTGTGATATCGTCAGCATAGGACATTAGTCGGGTGGAGTTAAAGAGGATGGTTCTAGAGTCAAGTTAAAGAGGACGCATGATAGGGCATCGTCTTGTCTTAGACCGCTGTTGATGTTCAATGGTCTCGACAGTGATCTTGATGCATTTATCGGACCTCGCACATTGGCCAGGGTCCGCCTACTCAATCTTATCATTTTCATTGGAATACGGAATTCTCTCACGGCCGTGTGCAGTTTTACCCTGGCTATGCTATCATGGGTGGCCTTAAAGTCGATGAAAAGATGGTGCAACTGATGTCCATATTCTAACAGCTTTTCCATCATTTGTCGCAGAAAGAAAATCTGATCTGTTGTTGATTTGCCTGGAGTGAAGCCTCTTTGGGCCGATGATAGCGAAAAATAATTTATAGATGGTACTCAGTAACGTGATACCTGTATAATTGCTGCACTGTGTGATATCCCCCTTTTTATGTATGGTACAGATAATGCCTCGTTACCAGTCGCCAGGCATTGATTCGGTGTCTCAAACCTTGAGCATAAGTTGATGAACCGCTTGGTGCAGTTGGTCGCCTTCCTATTTAATCAATTCGGCTGTAATTCCATCGGCTCCTGGCGACTTACGGGTTTTAAGCTGGTGGATTGCACGGCGGTGGCAACATTTGTCCGTCGTTTGTTGGCGGGACCTCCAACTAGGTGATATTTTGGTTGTTGAATAGTTCATTAAAATACTCAACCTATCGCTCCAATATGCCCATTCTGTCGGAAATCAGATTTCCCTCTTTATCTCGGCAGAATGAGCATCGAGGTGTGTAAGGTTTAATCCTGCTGACTTGTTGGTAAAACTTGCGCAGTTGGTGCAGTTGCTATCTGTACTTTTCGAGTTCACAGACCTGTTGGATACCCTCATTTCAGATGTGATCAAAACGTGTCACGCCACTAGTCCAACGCAACATCTTCGTCTCCATTACCGCAAGACGCCGTTCATCTTATAGTCGGCCAACACTCAGAACCATAGAGGGTGGCAGGACGGACGACATTGCGTTCGATGATACGTCGATCACAAAGAACACCAATTGTGGAACGCCATTTCATCCACGTTGCGTTAATGCATGAAGCAATTTCATAATGCAGCTTACCATTGGTTGATAGCGTTGACCCAAGGAATTTAAATCGCTCAGTTCTGGGCAGATCACTGCCGCTGACAGTGATTATGTCCGTTTCATGGGGATCGGTTATCAAAAATTCAGTTTTGTTTAGATTCAATCTGAGACCGTGTTGCATGAGGCGATCATTCCATTTTTGGACAAGTTGCCCGAGATCATTTTTGCTGTTAGATGCTAGGAAAACATCATCTACATATAGCAGTGAATAGGGCGCTGGACGTTGGATGTCCCGTGTGACGGTGTCCATAACAAAAAGGAAGAGGAGTGGTGAGAGGGCGCTTCCCCGATGAACCCCGAGAGAGACACGAAACGGTTTTGACACACGCGCCACACTTCGAACTTTACATTTCGGATCGTGGGAGAGCAATTGAACCCAACGCACGAGCTCTTCTGGGACTAAGTGTTGCCATAAAGCATCCAGATGAGTTCATATGACACACGGTCAAATGCTTTCTCTAGATCCAGAAGTGCAATGTAAAGAGGGCGATGCTTCTCACGGTGTTTCTCCATGAGTAATCGTGCAGCGTGTTTTGCGACAGTAGTTCCGCATTCCCGATTGATTCACGGTTATTTCAACGACTTCGCGAATACAGTTGTCAAGAATGCGTTCAAAAATCGTCATGGTATGGGAAAGTAACAGGATCGAACGGTAATTTGAACATTCTGCTGGATAGGCAGTTTCACCTCCTGTGTATAGTTTTCTTGGCTGGTTGCTTAGTTAAACGGATTCGCACACTAAGTGCTATAGAAACACGATACACAATACATTAATATTTGCACAGAACCCACTGCGATCTTGACTCGGCCTCAAACCGGATGATTAATTTGTTGTAGAACTAACCATCGAAGCTTGGACCAGATATAATATCAAAATCATAATTGGGGATTTTAACAGCCAAGTAGGGACGAGCCCATATTGAGGCAATACTTTGGCTCCCATAGCTTGCATATAAATACAAATGATAACGAACTGCGTCACACGAAATGGTTGTAGCAAGTATCTGGTTTGCGTGGAAAGCGGTCCACAAATAAACGTGGGCCTTTCCAGACGGTACCACTTTCAACCAAATTGACCACGTGTTGATCGAACGCCGCCATCTCTCAGCCTTGATGAATGTCAGAACATATAGGGGGACCAATATAGACTCGGATCACTATCTCGTTGGTATGGTGCTACAAGCTCGAATAACAACACCACCCAGAATCCGCTCTGACAATCAGGTGAGAGTTAACACTGAAGCCATCCACAACACAGCCCTCCGCAACACCTATAAGAGGGAAATAGATGCCGCAATAACCGCAGTCAACAGAGATCCTGGAGATTAAGCATCAACAAATGATCTTCACAATTACCAGAAAAACGTTATCATTGATTCGCCCACAAGCATGGAACGGAAGAATGCAGCATACCGAGCGCCGAGGCCCCCACCAACTCGAAACAACGATTGTTTGTCTGATTAGTTAACACACTTTTCTTGTAGATAAACATAATATAAAAAGCATCGACCACTTTAGATACTAAGTGCTGTTATATTTGTCGTTAACTATCGCCATGCCTTTTAATGAATGGATAAATTTGTATAAACTTTTCAGGACATCGAAGGCTTGGCGCCATTTCTAAGTTGCATCGTGAATTGCGAAGCTCGGTATATGCGATATTAATGTACGTATGTATGTGGAACATATAGGGAATTGCGAAGCTCGGTATATGCGATATTAATGTACGTATGTATGTGGAAAGGTGGGGGTTGGAAGTGATCATTCTTTCACGAAACCATTCTCAGAAACTAAAGAAAAAAATATGTTGGCTGAGTCTCCTCATGATATTTCTTTGCTATGTTATTTCATTGGTTTTTTTTTATTTGTTCTTAGTTTAACTTGACATAATTTCCCATACTTCACTATGACTTTTATTCGAAAATTTGAATTTATTGGTCAAGTAGTGGTGAATGGTGTTAATTGTAAATATAGTTAACTACTGCCCAATTCCGCCAAGCAAAACCGATATTTGGTCAGTCCACTCGTTTGCCTCACACAGCAGCCGAGCTCAAAAAAGCAAAGAGCTGGGATCGAACATTTTGACTCAGTAAGTTCTTCAATCGTGTTATTTAGAAGGGAACAAATCATCCGATTGGCAAAAAACCATAAACACCCTAATCCGGAAAAGGGCACTCTGGCGGTTCAAATTGCCTTCCAATTTGGTTATTGCCCATACCATGAAGATTTTTTGAAACATTCATGACGTTGCTCAAATTATCGGTAACCAAGCCAGATGTATCAAGAACTGTTAAAGTGCTGACACAATACACGCTACACGGTTACTCTTTAAGGAACACCGTGAAGAAACTTCGGTCTCACTACATTGCATTCCTCGATATAAGGAACGCCATCCACACCGTCTACTCTGCTATACATTGTGGTAACACAGATAAAATTGCTCTAGCGCGATCTTGAAAAGTGGCAGGTATATTAAAACCGCTTAATGTGTTTATCGGTGCTCACCAAGAAAACAGTCTCTCGCCGCTCCTCTTGGTTTTTGTCATGGGCACTGGCACGGGGGCATACAGCGTTGAGCACGTGCACACTACTTCATGCAGATGATGTTTTCTTAGCGTCTCATAACAAAGCTGATTTCAACTAACTTGTCCAAAAGTGGAATAATCTGAATAAAACGTAAAACGTTTTTGCTTAAAACTGAGTGATTTAAGTGACTCAGATCAATATTCTCAATCAACAGTGTACTGCGCTATAAAATTGTTCCATGCATCAGTGCAACTTGGATGGAGTCGCGTTCCACATCTGACGTTCTTTTGATCAAAGCATCAACGAGCATCTCAAATGCAAAATCTACCACCGTGTCGCGTCCTCCATTATTTGGAATGTTAGTTGGCCATCAAAGACAATGAACGCCGCCTCACCGTAATGGAAATGAAGATGTTGAGATTATTCAAATGAGATATTCTATTGTAGAGGAATTGCGGAAAGCGTCTTCGACGGCGAGGACTCACCAACCAAGATTGTCCCGAATGTAAAAGTTAATGGAAAAAGACCTAAAGACCTCTCGACTCAACCCGGACCAAGCCTATGATCGAGAAAAATGGCGAATCCAATCTAGACGCGCCGACCCGGCTACCGACCGATGCAAAGTTTTAAGAAGGAGAGGAAGATTATTTTCAAGAAAGCCAGATGAATGTACTTTACTGATCGAAATGTGACAAATTTAGACAGACAGAGATAACTTATTTCATGGGGACGTGAGAATTAAAACCTAGAGTTGGACAAAGCAAATACAACATAATCTTTAGCCTTAGCTCAGGACAAGACACTCTGAGACGTCCAAATATTTTTGACGCTTGCAATTTGAGCTCGCGTGTATTTCGACATTGTGTATTAGGTGGTTTCTTATGCCTTAGAATAGTGAATATTCAGTCATTAAATGTGTAAGTGTAGGTATCAGTAGCGCAGTTATAAACTCACTGTATTATTTCCGTCTCTACTTGAATTCTCTTCTCTTTGTTAATAGTCTTAAACCAAAGTAGATAAATTTACTTAAAGTTTATGTTCCCAAATACTATTAACGTCAGTAACAAATTATCATATAAAAGTAAAGTTTTGCCTTAATAGTAGTTAAACTACTAATTTCAAATTGGAATTTACTGACTCTCCGCTGGTTAAAGGCATACAAAGTAAGCTTTCTTCCTTTTTATTTACATATTTACATGATAGACTCAGGCTTATGTAGAAAACAAACGAGCTTACTTCATACAGTAGAAAAGAATTTACACTTCAGTGATATAATCATTTTAGTCTGCGCTTCGAAGAAAGCACAAGATTAAATCTACTTTTTTTATAAACGTAATTATATTTCACGGTTTATTTCATTTTAGCACCACTTTTATACAAATTTTGTTAAGATGTTCTGAATCATTATTTTAAATTAGCAATAGCGGGAAATAGTAAGCGTGCATATATTTTAGTCGAAGGCTCCTTTCCGTCACAGAAAATAAAATCGTTTCACGTCGTGTTGAAAATTGCGAATAGTAACAAAAAGATTTTTCCAAGTCGTTGGAGAATAAATTACGCACACTATGCCGGTGTACTCTTCACGTTGTTCAAAGTTGGGAAGTTGCTGTCCAAATTGTGAGCAAGCATATGGGCCATAAGGTCATAGGTGATGATGATTTGTTTGCAGGTTTTACATACAGAGAGCATAGATTTTATTTTTTGTTGTTTTGGCGTCGCAAAAAGTGAATTGAGATGTTGCGAGTATACAAGATAGAGTTCCTAAGCGTAAACCAGGAATGTGTTAGAAGTGGTCAACATGATATTTAAAGAACGTTACCTGTTGCTTGCTTATATCCGGCAATAGAACCATTAATTCTGGAAATATATCATCAAATTTATCTCTTAAGGCAGCTTGACAATGTTCAAAGAAGGCAGATGGTTTATAGAGCCCTTCACGAAATTTTTGCGAAATAAATCGAAATTCGGCAACAGCTTCTGGCGACTTCAGGGCACTTTGGAAATGATGGACTAATTCCTAATGTTACAATAGATGATCAGCAATAGTGCGCCATAACGTAGAAAAACAAAACCCATACCTGATTACGTCTAATTGAGTCGGGCGGTGGTAAATACTGATGATTTGGTACTATGCTAAAATTTTCTCCTAAAGAATTAGTAAACGTCATATTGTTGGTAGGTTTTGCAATCGAATTTAATGTTACTGACTTAAAACCAGGAGGCGCAGATTGTTTCGTTTCGTTTACTTTAGAATCGAAGCCAGGAGGGGCTGACATGATTGAGGAAGATGACGAAGAATATCCAATGCTCCCGAGGTCGTTGTGGTTACCCAAGTCAATGACGTTGCTCTCCCTGTCCTTCGTTTTATTTTTGTTCATCGTTTTAATTTCATTGTTATTGTCGGGCGATTTCTTTTCTTTTGCTTGTTTCGTATTTTGCTTTGTGTCGTTCGCTTTATTCGATGTATTTTCTGATTTCTTCATGTCATTTTGTTTCCTTTCCGCCGTCTTGTTTTGCTTTTTCTCCTTTTGGCTACCACCTTGATTCTCTGCTTCCAAAGTCTTCTTTTTATCCTTTTTTTCATTTTTTCTTGGATTGAAACTTTCACTATTTGAAGGGAGAAGTGGAGGCGGTGCAACCTTTGACTTACGATTGTCTCTATCTTGCTGTTTTTGAGATTTCACCCATAACGATTCAGATAAAGGGGTAGATCCTCCTAATGCTGGAAAATCTCTAGTATCCAATCTAACGGGAGCATCAACGTTGTCTTTTTTAGTTTGCTTCGCTTCTTCCTTTTGTACTAAAGCTATTTTAGAGTTTGGCTGAACTACCGATACATAGTCGTCTACGAGCGATCGATGTTTTGCTGAAACTGCACTCAAATTTATTGCAGAATTTGATGGAATGAAATCTTCCTCCATTCGTTTCGCATGTTTGTTTTCTTTCTGTGAAAATTTCACCTGCGACTTTGACTGCTCACTAGCCTGAGTTCTTTGTTTGTTTGCTATTTGATTTAGGCCTAAAGCGGAACTAGATTGAGGTAACGTATGATTTACGTTGTTTTGACTTCGTGAACTTCCCGGC
Organism: Hermetia illucens; assembly: GCF_905115235.1. Lineage (NCBI taxonomy): Eukaryota > Metazoa > Arthropoda > Insecta > Diptera > Stratiomyidae > Hermetia > Hermetia illucens. Next base: position 87,420,648 of record NC_051849.1, on the reverse strand, counting down.
AGTGCTGGAAAATCTTTTTGATTCGGTGGCTGTTTTGTAGACATATTTGGTCTGTTGGAAACATGGATAACATGGACATTTGGTTTGTGTGCCATGTTTTGATTTTTGAGAATGGCACTAACAGGTTTTCCGAGCTTTGAATTATTTTGTAAAGATGGACCTGGAAAGAAGACCAAAGTTGCCATTACTAGCAGACATATGCCTATAACAAAACAACTTACCTGTATCCGACTTAGAATTTCCGCTATTTCCTAATGCAGGAAAATTCTCTTTAGTTCTTGCTAAGCCTGCGGGCCCGAATGCCTTTGCTCTTATAGACATTGTAGCACCAGGAACCAATGTTACCCCAGAAGATGCTCCAGCACCGCCTAATGATGGAAACTCCTGTTCATTTCGAGCGTCGATCACTCGAGCATTTTGAACTGGTGCAGACTGTGTATATTGAGGCTCATCGGCGTAATCATTGTTGCTGAAATTTGTCACTTTAATAACTTAACGAAAAATGGGCCCAATAGATCTTACCCCCGTGATCGTAAATGAGCCGATGTATGTTCCTGTTGTCCCCGACCACGTGGCCCTAGCGTGATTTCTAGTTGCAAAGTTCTCGCTTGCTTCGCTTGCAATTTTCCCATTGATTTACCGTGCACATTCGCGATATGCGCCTTAAAGTCAATCTCTGTGCGAAATACTGCAGTAAACTGTTCACGGGCGCAATCTCCTTCTTCACAAAGAAAATGTTCATCTCGAAAATGCCCACGTAACGCTTCCACATTACTGTAATAAGAAGTGAATTGCTGCTGCTCAGCATCACTTTTTTTCTAGGAGATTATATTTACCTATAAAAATGATTGGCACCATCAGCATCGCAGAAATGGCAAAAGTAGTGTTCACGTCGTAAATGCCTGAATAGTTCGTCCCTGTCAAGATACCGACAGTCACAATACTCACATAACGGATGACCTCTGTGCGAAGTATTATCTGGATCGCCTTTTCTTCGGTGCAACCCCAATTCTTGCCTGTTGTAACATTTTCTTTCGAATGAGAATATTTTCAGATTCTCAGTGCAAATATCACAATAAAACAGCTCGTGCTCTTTTCGAACATGGTCCTTTAGTGTATCGAAACTGCTAAATGATCGGTCTTCACATCTATGCAGGGAAACAATTTGTAAAAAATCAGGAGATATTTACTAGTTGAACTTTTTACTTTGGGCAAGGATGGTCCAGCAATTCATAGAAAGCCTTTTGTATTTGGATACTTGCGAAGCATATTTTATATTTCTTGTTGTAATATTCGGAACGATTGGTAGCTTCCAGTTCGCGATAGCTTTTTTTCTCACTAGTAAATATTACCTATCAATGAAAAATTCAATTTTTTGTTCAAACCGATTTTAGAAAATAATATTTTGAATCGAATAACTAATCAGAAGCAATAGAAAATACAATGGTATTTAATGTGAAAAAACATGTTTTCACGCAGGATAGCTACACTGCCAGCTACACATTTAAATTTGTGAAGATTTCCCAACAGGGTGGATTTGAAAGACCGGCTATTTGCTGTCTTTTCACCGACGAATTAGAAATGGACTGTGGAGTTAGAGAGGAAGTTTTCTTGATTTAAATTGTAATCTTCCGTTGAACGTCAGCGTTCTCCAGGCGAAAATACTGACGCTACAGCAGGCTCGTCCAATAAGATGGGATGTGCCCCTAAGCGAAATATTGTTTTTTTATTGGTTGGCGGTTTCGATTGTAGGGCAGAGGCGAAAAGATTAGCGTGACCGAAGGCGGCTACGGATCTTGTTTGCTCCGTCTATATCAAATTAAAATCCCGACAAGGATATGCATTATATTAATCGGAACTGCTAGGTCAGCAACTTAGACTAATTTCAGGTTAGACGCCAACAACTTTGTTTGGCGATGGACACCGCCCGCCAACAAAACAAAAACATTTTTGAAAAGTAATGGGCATTTGCCCAAGAAAGATGAAATGGTAAGTTGTACCCCAAATTTTTTAATTCCAGCCAATCAAAAGGATTATTATTCTTTTAGTATATTGATAAATGAAAGCTAATAAGCAAAATCTTTCAGAAGAATGTTTTTTTCAAACAAAACGTGGTATCCTAATTATAGTATCCGATTAAGTGCCGTTGAACACACTGTAGCACTTGCAATTCTTTAATTACTGTTGCCACCATCAATTAAAGATACCACTTTCTATAGAGACAGTTTGAAAGGTAGGTTCAAATCGAAAATCTTGATTCTATACAATTTATTTAAATACTTATTCTTCCACTTTGAACCTGCTGACAACCGTTTATATACCATTGGTATTGATAATATTTCTCCTGAATTTTTTGACCTTTGCTTAATAATAATAATAATAATAATCGTTGGCACAACAATCCATATTGGACCAGGGCCTTGAAGTGTGTTAGAGCACTTCATTCAAGACCGTAACGGTACACTACAGTAGACTGTAGGAGGCAATGTGGTCAGCATTACGCTCGCCCGAGATTATTACCCCCATTTGACTCAGGTACTCATTCACAGCTGAGTCGACTGGTGTCCGACGTCAAATCACGATACAAATCCCACTGCCCCCAGCGAGATTTGAAACGCGACCTTCCGTACGACAGCCTTGTGCTCTAACCACTCAGCTATCTGAAGGAGATTTGCTTAATACCTATGCAAAAACTACTGTTGCTTCACCGACAATAATCCAATTAGTTCCAGTTAAAATATATCATACATCGAGTTATGTTGATTTTTCGGTAGCCCACTTTTAGACTATGTATTGGGTAACCTCAAAATTGTCTACATTTTGTACATTTTCCGCTTTTTGATTCCCTGATACACGAGACCTTCACGACATGCCTTAAAGAAGGAGCATTCCCTACACATTGGAAGAAACAGAAATTAATACTATTCCCCAAGCGAAACAAACCTTTGGGTGAAGCTTCGTCCTACAGGTCGATGTGCCTTCTAAATAATACTGGCAAACTATTCGAACGAGTAATCTATAACAGATTACTTCCAACTGCCGGCGGTCTCTCTGAGAATCAGTTCGGGTTTCGAAAGGGAAGAGCTACAATGGATCCAGTTGTCCTGGTGGTTAACACAGTTAAGACTGCACTTGATGAGGACAAATGTTGTGCAGTGATCACACTCGATGTGAAGAACGCCTTCACTCCCGCTGGGTGGAGCAAGATACTTGAGTCCCTAATCAACTTTGGTGTGCCGTAGTACCTGGTGCATATCGAAGCCGACTTTTTAATCGATAGGGTTCTGTGCTGCGAATCAGATGAAGGAATGAAATTATACCAAACAACGGAGTTCCATAAGGGTCCGTCCTAGGGCCACTCTTGTGGATTATTATGTATACCGGCTTATTGACGCTAGACCTTCGTACTGGTGCGGTCTCCATTGGTTTCGCCGATTATATTGGTGTGACGATTGTTGCACACCTTCTCGAAGAAATCGAGCTTAATGCAAATGAAGCAATCTATGAGATTAAATCCTGGTTAGAAAATGATGGTCTACAGTTGGCAGAACCTAAGACGAAAGTAGTACTTATTACCAAACGGAAAAAGTTACATTAATATCAAAGTTGAAACACAAACAATTCATTCCGAGCTTGCGCTTAAGTATTTAGGCGTTATGATTGATCTGCGGCTAAACTTCAAATTGCATGTAGAGGGTGCAGCAACCAAGGCATATAACACTAGAGCGCTGATTGCGAGCATGCTACCAAATATAGGTGGCCCAAGGCCGAGCCATCAACTCTTTATTTCAAAGGTCGTCAGTTCGATCCAACTATATGCAGCCCCGGTATGGGCAAATACACTGAAAAACTCAGCAAATAAGAGAAAGATTGGAGCAGCGTATCGCATAAGCTGGATTGAGATTCTGGCGAAAGAAAGACATCACGATCGAGCGTATTTCACCGGAGAAACTCCTGACCATCGGCGATGGTTCACACGAACTGAAACTGTCGCAAAATGGTAGGAGAAGTGGGACGAGTCAGAAAAACGCCGCTGGACTCACAGGTATCCGGAAATGGATCGAGCGACCCCACGGCGAAGTGGTTTTCGACCTAACTCAATTCTTGAGAGGACACGGAGGCTATCGAGCATATCTGTATCGAGTTGTATCATATTGTCCAAAGATTGCAGAGGACGCAGTACAAGTTTTTTTCATTGTCCGAGATTCCTAGCCCAAGCCCGGTACAACCGGCGAGCACTTTATACCTCGAAATATAACGGAAAAGAAACCGGAATGTTAACACGAGTGCAGAATCAATGGTGCGTGGTGCGTGACGTAATACCAAATGGAAGTGCCGCGGGGAGAGTGGAAGGAGAAGGAGGTGGTTTTAGTGGATAAGAGTCCCACATTATCGTGTCGGAGGCGGACATTGAACCGATTTAAATAAGATTTTGTTTTGCAAACAAGACTTTAAAAGTAATAATAATCATTGGCACAAGATTTCAATTAGATCACTGCTTTGAAGTGTGTTAGAGCACTTCATTTAAGACCGTAACGGTACACTACAGGATTGCAGTACGTTAGGGGGCAATGAGGTCAGCGTTGCGCTCGGCCGAGGACACAAAGAGTAAGTCTCACTTTTTTCAGATAATTTAATCGCTAGAAACACCGCGAAATCACATTAGACAGAAATTGTGTTTTTCTTTTGAATTTTCTTTGAAAACTACCCACAAGTTTCAGTAGAATATACATATACATAGATATTGTATCGAGTAATTGATACTGATATACAAATAATTAAGAAAAGGGAAAAAAAGACAACTAAAATAGTCTGATGTTCCCCATCGTTCATATGAGTTTACTTGATGATGATGGCGTTATACGTTGTGTAGTTATTACGTAGTGTAATAATTAATGTGAAAAAAAATACAAGCCCGAATACCGGAAACTGACCTAGACTTCGTTTAGATACACCACCGATTTTTTTCAGATTTGGCTAAGTTCTGAGAACCCCTTACCGAACACAAACACCCATGACAACTGGGATTCGAATTATCCCCTTCTCACTTTGGAGCCTGCGTTTTGAGTTCTCATTCCCCTATGTTTCACCCAATATTAAAAATATGGCCAGTATGTGCTAATCAAGCCCTAGAATATATAAAACAGTTTGCAAACATTCTCCCCCCAATATTTTCTTATTTAACCGAATTTAGATATAGATAATTTAATAATCTTATTGCAAAATATTATTCCCTGTTCTAGCATGAATAAATTTCGTTAACACAATTGAATCCTAAATTGGTAGCAAATACCGGCTTGGAAATGTAAACCTTAAAAATGCAAAAAGCACTGAATTTCGTGAAATAACAAAGAAATTTACTTTCCACGGGCAAAAAGACCGACATCTTGATGAATGAAAATTTATTTTTATTTTTTTTTATGAAAATTTTCGAGTTTCTTACTGAACTAATGGTGCAACATTATTTTAGAAGAAACTGCTTCTAAGGTCCTTTGGGTGTCCTTATAAACCATTTCATTCTAATTTAAATTGAAAGTGGTCCAGTGGATTCAAATCGGACTATCTTACAGGACACAGTATCGACTTATAACGGTCACGACCGTTCACGATGTTTTTGGTTAAAAAAGGATACAACATCAATAAAATTATGTAGAAGTGCTACATACTGGTGGAACTCTATCCTGTTTTTTTCTGTTAAATGGCACATTTTCTAATAAATTGACCGGGACATTCCGCAAAAAAACTTAACCTGAATCCTTCACCGATTTGGGAAAATACGCCCTGCAGGTTGGACTCCAATAATTCTTGCCCAAGCTTTTAAATTATATTGATTTTGATAATATACTTCACGATTCAATCCACCGGTGACTACCATGATAACTAAAGTCCATTCGTCGATAAATAAAATATTTTTAGTGAAGTTACAATTTTCCCATGTTTTATTGTTGAGATTGCTTCCGACTTATGCTTGTTTCAGGCTACGACAATAAGTTAGTTAATTAAGTAGCAATTTAGTAAATTTTTCTACGAATTTAACTTTCTCAACTACTATTACGAACCCCTAGTAATTAAAACCCGGTTACACTGTAGTGTTAACGGTGTCTCAAAAGTTACCGATTTTATATCTTTTAATTCAAGTATTTGGTGTTGTTAAGGTTTTGTGTGAAAGAAAACCTTATTACTACAGAATCGATTCGATGTCTGTCTGCCACACCCGTTTTATTTGGAAACGGCTGGACCGATTGTTATATCATTTTCTGAGAACGTGTGGTTCGTGAATCCCTTTACATATAGCGCCATTTGCCGTTGAGTTTAAGGGGGCTCCCAACACATGCAATATTTTTTTTGTCACAGACTATGACCATCTGAGGTATCAAATGAAAGGGCTCAATTAGTACTTTTCGAAACTGATGAAAACATGACCCCCAAAAAGTGTAAAAGCTCTCGTTATCAGAACTTGCCCAAATGAAAAATCTGAAAAAAATCAGTGGTTTATCATAATGGAATCTTGTAGTATATTTGCATATTTTAGATTTTTAACCGGAAACCCCCTTAAGTTCATGGTAGAAGTGCAAAATTTGGCATAAGGGATAACATCAGATATAATTTTGAGAAGTTTGAAGAAAATCCAATAGAAATACAATAGAAGGTGAAACTTACATTTTATGTGAATTTCGTGCATTATAAAAAGTATATGACGTCATCAAAACATATCAATTCGCCAATACCACTCATATGAATGAGGAGTCCCAGGGAAACATTTCGTTTTAGTTTTTTAATAATTTATATATCAAATACTCGATACAGACCTATGTATGTATTTATATGTATATGCTAATGAAACTTTGGCGTATTGCCTAATTCAGATGGTTATATTTGTACATTAAGCCAGGGGTATTCAATTACCTACTGTATATGTACATATGTATGCTTTTGTGCACGAAGTAAATCGGAAATTTGTGTACGATCCATTTATATACGTGCATGTATAAGTACAGGATTTTGGTTATAGGCAACGTATATTTTGTAGTTTTAAACAAATATGAAGGAATATTTTGAGTTTCCAAGTGCAAAAATGGAAAGCCTTTAAACCTTCACACCCGCACCAGCTGGTATTCCATTGCTTTTTTTTCAATGAGTTGGTTTCCATTTTATTATGTTGTATTATATATATTTATCTCTTTAACCGGGCAAAACGAACCGGGGACTGGCGGAGGTATAAAAATGCACTGACTGCGTATAGCAACGCCATCAGGGAAGCGAAACGGAACAGCTTTAGGGAATTCTGTGAAGGGATTGAACAGATCACAGAAGCAACTAGGCTGTACAAGGCTGTAGCCAAAGACGGGAGAATATCCTCTGTCTGCTTGAAAAAGGAAGATGGGACATTCACCGAGAATGAGGAGGACAGGGTACACCTGCTTCTCAGAACTCATTTCCCGGGGTCCTACCCCTCGGCGGCAGGCGACAATAATCTGCCTGACACCCCAACAACGAATAAAAGGGGAAGGAAAGAGAGCTGGAAACTAGCAAAAGAGTGGGAACCTTTCAACCAATGAAATCTCCCGGAGCAGATGGCATTTTCCCTGCACTTATCCAGAGGGGCCTAGGAATTATCCTAGAGTCTCTTCTGAGGGTGGTAAGGGGGAGCATAGCACTGGGTTACATACCAAGGGCATGGAGACGGGCAAAAGTGGTCTTTATTCCGAAGGCGGGTAAAAAGGATCCTTTTCACCCTAAATCTTTCAGACCAATCTGCCTAACATCGTTCGTACTCAAAACGGTGGAGAAGGTCATAGACAACTATATTAGAACTAACGTTCTAAAGCGTAATCCCTTACATCACTGTCAACACGCTTACCGGGCAGGAAGGTCAACTGAAACTGCTCTGTATCAGCTGACAGAGGTACTACGGGACGCCATTGAAACAAAAGAAATTGCACTGTGCGCGTTTTTGGATATCGAAGGAGCATTCGACAACACATCGCACACAGAGATACAGGATGCCCTGAGCCGCAAAGGAGTGGGAAACACCCTGGCACTCTGGATGGGCAAAATGCTAGAAAGCAGACAAATAGAGGTACAAACAGGTACAAATTCTATTATTATGAACACCACTCAAGGCTGTCCACAGGGCGGAGTACTATCGCCGCTGATGTGGAGTATGGTAGTGGATGAACTCCTGGACGTGTTAACTAATACTGGAATACAAGTCCAGGGCTACGCGGACGACATTGTTCTAATCTGTAGGGGCAAATATGAAGATACCCTATGTGATAGAATCCAAACTGGATTAAGGGTTACTAGTGCCTGGTGCAGGAAGGTGGGACTGCGGATCAACCCAACCAAAACCACCATAGTACCATTCACTAGGAGGCGTAAACTGGATCACCTGAAAGCCATAACATTACATGATATGGAGGTGAAACGAGAAACAGAGGTCAAATACTTGGGAATCACGCTAGACCAAAAATTACTCTGGAAGACACATGTCGGAAACACTTGTCGGAAAGCCACGAGGGCTCTGATGACTTGCAGATCCATAGCAGGAAAAAAATGGGGTTGTAGCCCGAAGATACTACTTTGGATATATACTGCAATAGTAAGACCAATGATTACCTATGGAGCGGTAATCTGGGCAGAAAGAACCCAACTCAGCACACAAGCCAGGGAATTACATAAGCTCCAAAGGCTGGCTTGCGTGTGTATCAGTGGGGCAATGAGGACATGCCCAACGGCATCCCTGGAGGTCCTTCTGGGATTAACCCCTCTCCATCTGCACATACAGATGCAGGAAAGGAGATCAATATTCAGGATGGCCGGTAGCATGAGTGAGGCGGGGAGCTGCCTAAATCGAAGGAAGATTGATATCCTTTCTAGGCGGTATCCCGAATTAGTGATACCGAGGGACAACATGACAACGAGGTTTCACTTCGATAAGAAGTTTGAAACACGTTGGAGTAACAAGACAAACTGGGAAAGCGTGGCTGTGACATACGGCTTAAACCAGCAACTGATTACTTGGTACACTGACGGATCCCTCACAGCAGAGGGAGCGGGTGCCGGTGTCATTGGTCCAAGGAAAATGTACTTTGAGCCAATGGGTAGGTACACTAGCATATTCCAGGCGGAAATTTACGCCATAGACAAATGTGCCTCCTTTAATCTACAAAGGAACTACAGGGGGCAGAACATAGCTATTCTCACCGATAGCCAAGCAGCGATCAAGGCACTTAGGTCCAACCAGGTGAACTCTAAACTGGTATGGGAATGCCTTGAGAGACTGAATACACTCGGCTCGTCCAACAAGGTCTGGATACTTTGGGTTCCAGGCCATGCTGGGCTGGAAGGCAATGAGGCAGCGGATGAACTAGCCAAGAAGGGAGCAGGGATGCCTTTATACGGGCCAGAACCCTTCTGTGGAATCGGAAACGGTTTCATGGCTATGAATCTAAGAAACGAAGAAAAACGGTTGAGGGAACTATATTGGGCGGGCCTACCAGGGATGGAGCAGTCCAGGGTGCTTATTGGGGGATACGAACCCATGCGCACAAAGGATTGCTTAAACCTCACCAAAAAGAACCTCCGAATCATAGTGGGAATTCTCACTGGTCATTGTCGGCTGAACTACCACCTAGGGAAGCTAGGGATATCTACGGACACTGCCTGCAGGTTCTGTGAGGAGGAGGACGAAACCTCTATGCACGTCCTGGGACAGTGTCCAGCACTTGTGCAAAGTAGGTCGATACATCTGGGAGAACACTTAATACCAGATGCAAAGCTGAAACTTCTGGAAGTGGGGAACATACTAAAGTTCCTAACGGTTACTGGCCTGCTTGAGATACTATGATCAACAGGTACACTATAACCAGTAAAAGGGGCACAATAGTTCTTCAAGGACGCGGTGCGACTTTCCCTTAACAAAATAATAATAATAATATATTTATCTATTATAAGTATCACAAATTGAGTACTTGGAAAAACATGATGTTAACAAAATTTTATCGCAGTAAAACAGGGATTTATTTTTTATAAAGAAATTAGTACATTGTGTATGTCGAAATTCGAGAAAAATTGGGTTAAACAGAAAAATTTTGGGCAGCTATTACTTCTACATGGCTTACAAGTAAACTATTCCAAAGCTCTAGCTATCGTAGTTTTTAGTGGTGTAAATTAGAATGCTTGGGCATCTAAAAAGGTGGGAAATCGAAAACATGATACTTAATATATTTTGCTTAGGGGGAATGAGGAATCGTCTGGCATACAGTTTGTCCGACAGTTCTGAAATACCCTTTATAGTGGAATGAATATAGTTGGACATGGTAATAGCAAGCAGGCATTACAATATTTTCAGTGTAAAAATATTTTGCAGTTTCTTCTTCCCTGTACAGTAGGACATAGACTTGGATCGTTCGTACAATCGCGATATAATTCAAACTTAAAAAGTGAAACTCCCTAAAATCCACCATAAAGTTTAGTCATAATAATAATGACAATAATCGTTTACGCAACAATCCATATTGGATCAGGGCTTTGAAGTGTTTTAGAGTACTTCAGTAAAGACCGTAACGGTGCACTGTAGTAGTACACTGTAGAAGGTAATATGGTCAGCAATGCTCGCCCGAGATTATTACGGAGATTTGACTGAGGTACTCATTTACAGCTGAGTCGCCTGGTACCGTCGTCAAATCACGATACAAATCCCACTGTTACCAGTGAAATTTGAACCGCGACCTTCCGTATGACAGCCTTGTGCTCTAACCACTCAGCTATCTGGACATAAACCATGGTTAGAGCCTCAAATAATATTGATTAATCAGCAATTTTGAAATTCACACTTGAAGACTATCATTCAAAACGGATCCTCCGACTTCCACATCCAATATCAGTTAGGCTCTTTAGGCTTGAGGACATCCAAAGTGACATTTGTTCTCTTACGAGGTCAAGTGAAAGGAGTTTCATTTTTAACAAAATGTAAACTTCGTCTACCTTCACTTTAGGTACTCCTAGCGACAGTCCTTATCTCTGTACTTGTCAGGCTAATGGACTGTGCTTATCTTTCCCCCGAACGTCCCATGCAACTATAATTTCATCTGTGGCGAAACAAGCGAAAAGTGACTGAACATCGCTGTTCGACCGAACCACATGCTGATTAGCCGTTAGCCACGTTATTGGGCTCGACGGCTGCGGACCGAGAGGGACTCTCTGCGCTATCATATCCAAAATAAAATGTACACGGAAAACGCATTATTTGAGCACTATCATTTCCAGACTGCTTATAATTTACCTTGGAAAGCCCTTGCCTACAAATAGGGCACTCATTTTGCTGGCACAGGACCCGCATTCGCGTTGAACACTCGTAGCAAACGGGATGATCACATTCACCGATGGAATAAATTTCCACATTTTTGAAGCAGACAACACAAGTTGAATCCAAGTTGTCGCCACTCGCATTCAAATTGTCGTTCGCTTTCTGCCTAACTTGCCTCTGCCCTGACATTTTCGACGGTCAAGATCAGATGATTTTTCACGCGAAGCAAACCGTAATTCGAATCCACTAGACGGTCAAGTACAAATACGTCTGCTGGTCCGGAGTCAGGGGAAGTTTCACATTAATTTGGGGACTCGCCGATTTACACAATTTCTGACACTTCAGATCTCCTGATTGTCACTCACGATATTCCTACAAGGACGACTTGCAGGTCGAACCAATCGAATTAACCAATCCAAAAATAACCAAGAAAACCACGTCGTGCGGACGAAATTCCAAGTCACAAAAGTGCTATCTAAACCGATGGCGATCAAGTTATAAACAGAATGGTGGTGGCACAGTGGTGAAAATGTCGAATAGTCGACTTGTGTCAGCGGTTGACAGAAGCAGCGAGTATTTCGCGAGTAGAATAGTTGCTGGCAGCCAATTTCTCTCGCCGATCTCGCTGAAAGTATATACTCCTAATCAAATTCACATAAATTTGTTTTAAACCCACACAATTTCCGTGACTATTAAAGAAAAAAATGCAACAGATAGAGTGCCCGTGTGGCATTACTAAAGTTGCAAGGTGAATTTACCAATGGGAAAAGGAAAACTATGGGACTTTTTTGACTTATCAGAAAGGTGGAAAGCGGTTTATTGGGAAACACTCAAGGAACTGTCACAGTGTGGATTTTCGTTTCTCGCACAGAATGTCAAATCTAAACTGCAAGAAGTTTCAGTGAACGCACGGCGCAGTGGATTTCTTTTGATACGGATATCTAGCCGCAAATAAGTGACAAGATAATGGGGAATTATGATAGACAAAGAAATACGCCGTGTGCAAGCTGCATGCGCGCCCTGAAGTGGATTCCTGTGCTGTTTATCGTTTCCATCATTGTGTGGTCTTATTACGCCTATGTCGTTCAGCTGTGCATCTGTGAGTTGACATAATTTCTAAATTCTCGCCTGGCTTCGTTGCACCATGCAAGTAATTTTGATGAATTCCATTTGCAGTGTCGATGGATAATATAGCGTTGAAAGTGATCTTCCTAATACTGTACCATGCGGTTTGCTTTCTCTTTTTCTGGTCGTACTGGCAGACCGTCTTCACCCCCATTGGAACTGTTCCTACTAAGGTAAGAAACTTTATACTATTTACGTTAAATAGCAATTGTCACTAAATGCGAGATAAGCAAGGGACAGTTACATTTCCTTTTATTCCACTAAAAGCGATGACTCAGGTCTGTCGTAATAACTCTTTGGGTGGTTTCTATTCGTCGTCAGTATCTTGAACGTTATCAGTAGTATTAGTGGAACTTCAGCATGTGAATATGGCGATAATATCGATACTGCTTTGGCAGAGGAAATTGAGATTTCAGGTTGTTATTTCCCATCGAATGATCGCTATTTGCTCATAAATTTGAATCGATTATGAACCGAAGCTACAAGGATTTATCGCTCTTTTCGACTTTCGGACAAATGCGTTTATACAATTATATTGAAAACCTATTTGAAATTTGACCCTATTCTTGAGCTTGTGCCAATCTATCTTTTTGAATAGATCAAATAACTGTTCTCGACCATTCCTGTAATGTTCTAATTATCTCCCTGAGGTAAGCTATATTTGATTCTAGGTTTTGGAGGTGATAAGAGTCACATGAAGGGTCCAGATGGCTTAAGCGGTTAGAGCGCTGGGCTGTCGTAGCGGAAGGTTCAAATCTCACTGGTTACGGAGGTGTTTGTATTGTGACTGGATGTCGGACACCAGTCGTCTCAGCAATGAATTAGTACCTGAGTCAAATCTCCGTAATAATCTCGGGTGAGGGCATTGGGGACCACATTGCCTCCTACAGTGTACTACTGCAGTGTACCGTTACGGTCTTGAATGAAATGCTCTAACACACTTCAAAGCCACGGTCCAATTATTCTATAATAATAGTATAATAATAAACGCGGCACAATAATATAATTGGATCAGGGCCTTGAAGTGTGCTAGAGCACTTCTTAAGGGGGTTTTTGCAGCCAATTACTAAAAATTGTGGCAATATACTATTATTAACTTTATTTCGACAGATATTGGTATTTTTTTTTTTTATGCGTACACGGAGGTGGAAAATCTTAGAAAGACACGTCCGCGCAGCTCCGCCGCCCGAACGGCGGAACAACAGCGGGCGCGTGTGGGATTCACACCCACTAAAAACCACCCCCGGTCTCTCCAGCCCCAGCCCCGCCGGACCACCATTGAGGTATTACTTCGCGGGGTAGGTTTGCCCTTAGGCACTCATCCTTCTCCTATTTGCAGCTTTCCTCCTTCTTTGTTCTTTCAGCAACTCCTCCTGCATTTGGATGATTGCGGAGCTAACCGCAAGCCACTTCTCCTCGGACTCCAGCATCTCAGTAACCAAGCTCTCCGGGGTCACGCTCCTGCCCAGCACCTGGTTTAAGCTCCTTCTCTCCATCGCAAATCGTGGGCAGTGAAACATCACATGCTTTGGATCCTCCGGTATGCCATCGCATCTGGGACAGTTCGGAAAGTCATCCAACCCAAAGCGGTGCAGATACTGCCTGTAGCAACCACCGTGTCCCGTGAGGAACTGGGTAATGTGGTAGTTGGTATCCCCATGTTTTCGCTCAAGCCACACCCTAATGTTGGGAATGAGCCTGTGCGTCCACCGACCTTTCGCAGACTCGTCCCATCTGCGTTGCCAGAGATCAAGCGACTCTGACCTTGCCGCATTTCTACGCTGTGCATGCCCCTCCATATGTCTTGCATTGTACAGGACACTCATTTCTTTGGCCAGAATGTCAACCGGGATAATGCCTGCCACCACCAATACTGCCTCATCTGATGTGGTTCTAAAAGCACTGCAAACCCTCTAAGCCATCCGCCGGTAAACCGAGTTCACCTGCTTCCGTCTCTGAGAGTTTGCAAGTGCCTCTGCCCACACAGGCGACGAGTAGAGCAGGATGGAGCGCACCACTCCGGCTAGCACCAACCTCCGGCAATGTTTCGGCCCACCAATATTTGGCAACATTTTTGCAAGTGCCGTGGTGGCACTGGCTGCCTTTTGGCATGCATAATCTAGGTGCTCCCTAAAACTCAATTTGGTGTCAATTATTACTCCCAGGTATTTGATAGCCGGCTTTGATACGAACGTATGTCCACCGACCTCCACTTTTACAGTATTATTTTTCCTGCGTTTCGTTATCAAGACCGCTTCCGTTTTCGCGTCCGCCAAGGTCAGCCCGGCCTTTTCTAGCCAGGACTTTACCGCTCTCACTGTTTCCGTTGCGTAAACCTCCACATCTTCTGGGTGTTTTGCTGCAACAACCACAGCCAGGTCATCAGCAAAGCCGACAATCGTAGTCCCCTCTGGGACGGGAAGAGCAAGCACCCCATTATACATGATATTCCACAACAGGGGACCAAGCACCGATCCCTGTGGTACCCCGGCTGTGACAATGTACTCTTTGGGGCCCTCATCCGTCCCGTACCAGAGAGTCCTCTCTGAGAGGTAGTTTTCCACCAAATTCGCTAAGTATCCGGGGACACCTATGTCAGCCAACGCCCCTTTAATTCTATTCCAGTTGGCCGAGTTGAATGCGTTTTTGACATCCAACGCCACCACGGCACAGCAGCCGCCGGAAATCAGTGCACCACCATGCCAATTGCGTCCACCGTAGAGTGGGCGCGTCGGAAACCAAACTGGCGTTCCGACAAACCATTGCTGGCTTCGACGATGGGCAGAAGTCTGTTGTAGATGACTCTCTCCATCATCTTCCCCATTGTATCCAACAGGCAGATAGGACGATACGACGCTGGGTTTCCAGGTTGCTTGCCAGGCTTCGGAAGCAACACCAACTTTTGCTTTTTCCACTGGGCAGGGAATATTCCTTCTTTTAGGCACGCCTCGAAGGTGTTGGCGAAAAGGTCGGGCCTAGTCTTCACTGCCAGTTTCAAAGCTCGGTTGGGGATGCCATCCAAACCTGGGGCCTTGTTGTCATCGACCCTACCACATATTTCCCGCAGCTCCTCCACAGTTACAGGCGGTATTATGCCGTCATTTGGCTGGACAAAAACTTGCCTTCCCCTATTTTCGTGGTGAGGGAACAGAGTGGTAACAATCTGTTTCAGGAGGCGCGGACAGATCACCTGGGGTGATTTCCGCAGCCTTTTCATCACCACTCTGTAAGCCTCGCCCCAAGGGTTTATGTCGGCATGGTCGCACAGCTGTTTGAAGCAGTTCTTTTTGCTCCTCCGAATGGCTTCCTTTAGGCGGCCACGCAATTGCTTGTGTGCCTCCTCTCGACCGTCGCCACCGGGTTTTCCCCTGAGTCTCTGGCAAAGCCTCCTTGCCCGAAAACATGCGGCTCGCAAACTTGCGATTTCATTGTTCCACCAGTAGTTGGGTTGCCTACTGGGGAGCAATCGCCTTCTGGGCATAGTAGCATCGCATGCTTCCGTCACCCATCGAGTGATCTGGGTGGCTTTCTCTCCAGCCGTACCATTCAGGGATATGTCGGATTTGAGCACCGCGGAAAACGTGTCCCCCTCGAACGCTTTCACTGTCCAGCCAAGCATACCACCCGGCATTTTGCGAAAACTCTTTTTCGAGCTCGATCCGCCCTTGATCCCTATGCAGATTGCCTGGTGGTCGCTGTGAGTATAGTCCTCACTGACATGCCAAGCGATTCTACTGGCTAAAGTGGCACTCACGTATGTCAGGTCCACTATAGACCCCAGGCCCCTTCCCCGGAAAGTGTACGAAGACCCAACATTCGCCAGTACCACGTCCAGCTCCTCGAATGCTTCGAGGAGAACACGTCCCCTGACATTAGTTATCCGGCTGCCCCATTCAAGAGCCCACGCATTGAAATCGCCTCCTATTATGATCGGCCAACGTCCTCTTGCATCCAAAACAAGAGCAGCAAGCATCCGCTCATACTCGACGAGTGTAGCGCTGGGTGGAGCATAGCAGCTGTAGATGTGGATGCCCTTCACCTTCGCTCTGATGAAGCCCTCCTCCGGGTGCTCCATTATTTCCTGGAAGGCTTGTTCTCCACAAGTCCACAGCGCTGCTTGGCCCGTTTGGTCTTTGACCCAAACGCTACCACCGCGGTTTCGGTATGGTTCACTTAGTATGGCCACATCGATGTTTTTCTCGCGGATGGTTTGCGCGAGTAGATCCTGCGCCGCCTCGCAGTGGTTGAGGTTGATTTGTATCAACCTCATCTGCGATTTGTGCTAAGGGCTCTCCTGTATTCCGGGCACCTGCTGCTGCCTGCAATGTGCCGATGGTCCACACCCTCCTTTCCTTTGCACAGTAGACAATTTGGGTCAGCTCCGCAGTCCTTGCTGATGTGGCCTTCCACTCCGCATCTCCTGCATTGCTTTGACCTGTCATTTGGGTTAGTGCATGACTTCGCAATGTGACCAAAGCCAAGGCATCTAAAGCACCGTTTTAACGCCACCTGTTCCCTAAGGCGACACATAACCCAGCCTATTCTTACTCTCCCTGCTGCTAACAGTTTGAGTGCGTTCTCCACTGGTAGGCTGATGATGGCGGTTTGTGTTCCCCCATAGGCTTTCCTTAGCGTTTTCACCGCTGACTCGTGTAGTCCGGCAAGATCGAACTGTTTCTCCAACGCTTCGCGAACCTCCTCCTTCGTCGTGATTTCATCTATATCTTTGCAGATTATAGTGATCTCCGGCCTGCTAGCTCTTATGTCGGCTTCCTGTCCTAAAGTCTTCCCGATTTGGCTTAAGAATTTTTCCGCGGTTACATCCTTGGATTTCTTAAGTTCCAACATAAGATCTCCCTTCTGCGACCGTCTAATACGGCTGACGTTGTCTCCCAAATTGGTGAGTTCGGGGTCTGCCTTCACTTTCCTGAGAATGTCGGCGTATGACCCTTCGCCTCGTTTGGAAATGAAAATCACCTCCGGTCTAATCTTCCTCCGATAATTTCTTTTCCGCGGTTCTACCTTCCTCCAAGCTTCCGCATCCGCCTTTGAAGGTTCGATCCCTTTTCTCGAGGTGGCCACTGCAGTATTTTCACTGGTAGCTTCAGACGTACTTTTCATGAACTCCGCCTTTTTGGGAGTTGAGTTCTTTTTTCTTTTCGGGGTTTGCTGGCCTGTTGAGTCATTCAACTTCTCGCGCAGCCTCTTCCCCGGTTTCTCCCCTTTTGTGTTTTGAACCGGCATTACTTGAGTTGCCTGGTTCACTTTTCCAATCGGCGACTTCCCTACTCGTTCATCCTGGGCCTTGCCGTACGTCAAACGGATACCTCTTATCATGGCCCTTATATTTTGGTGAATGTTCCTGCGCTCCTTTATAAACTCACACAGCTCCATGATCTTTTTACCGAGGGAAGTAAAGGCAGCTCCAGACTGATCATTGCCCAAAACATCGCTCGGGTGAATCGGCGTCAGCGATTCTTCCTCATCGAAGACTCCCGCTATACGCTTCCCACTTGGGGTAGCGATCGTGGGGGCTTGTGCCCGTGTGGGAGGGGATCTGCGAAAAATCGAGCTCCTTCTGAACGGATCCATCACTGGAGTCAGTTCAAGTTCCTCCCGTACGCTTGTAACATTAGATGCCACAGTAGCCAAGGCCCCCCCCCCCCGGGAGCCCGCTTGCTCACTCCCAAAAACCGCCGGCACTGGGTTTCCGAAGCCCTGCACCGTAACTTCATTCTTCTTCTGCTCCTCCATGTTTGGTTTTATTTCTGGGTATCCTTCCCATAGCCAATTTTTATCCACGGGTGGGCGTTTACTTCCCACCTACCCGGCCTGCGCATAAACATGCCCATACACGCACATCTCCGGATGCGTGCATGTGCATGGCCATGACACATTCGCCGAGCATTCCCTTATCCGCACGAAGATATTGGTATGAAGAGGATTTCGAAGCCTAGGCATCATATAGTGGCAACCTCTTGATTTTTTTCATATTTTTCAGTTGGGTAGTTTCTGAGAATGGATGCGCTAAAGAAATGACCACCTTCGACCCCCCACACTTCCACCTTTCCAACAACAAAACGTAAGACCGGCTTTGAAGGGTACTAACCCATACCATTCATCTAAAAAAAATGTGCACCCCTCTTTTGAATATATGCGGACCCTCTTAAATTCGATGTAGAATTATGTAACTCACTGTTTGTGTGAGCGTTCACAGTTCCCACCTTTCACAAAACCTTAAAAAGAGCTCATGCTTTTTCAGATATTTTTTCCAGGTTAGATAGTAGAGAGATTCTCCTAAAGCTGGAAGACCTCTTGGATTTCCCTTTTTTAGGTGGAGGAGGATGCTTTCTATGAGCAACTATACTCACTTCAGGGCAGGTTTCCTAAAGTTGACATTGCGATCGTAATGGATGATCTGACTGAAAATCTGGGCTTAGACAACATCTCCCTCGGACATGGAAGGGGAAACTCGGTATTGGTGACCGTAACGATAATGGTGGGCGGTTTGTGAATTTCTGTAGCATCTACCGCCTTGTCATTTGTGACATACTATTCGAACACAGAGTCTGTCGTAAGGTCAGTTGTGTTTCGATTGACCGACACAATATGAGCAATCAGATTGACCACTTTACGATTAGCAGTAAATTTAGAAATTGTCTCCTAGATGTACGTAACAATAAAGACGCTGAAATCGATCACGAAGGGGATAATCGCTTAATAGTCATTTGCGTGTTGCGTCCGACGCTTCTTGCAGAGTTGGAGAGCTCGAAACCTTAAAGTTCAATATCGATCAAATATGATCCACTGTCACTCGAAAGTGGGGGAGGTATCTTGCTGATCGAATGGCAAATAGCTTGATCATTCGCATGAGATTATTGATAAGCATTGGGCCGCCAGTGAACACGACCCACTGGAGCTCCGATCCAGTTCGGAATTCCGCCGTGATCAAAGGGAATTTGTTTTTGCGCAGGTCAGGGAAGTAGAAGTTGCAGTATATAGCCATGATTTTAGAACCCTATACAATATTATGGAAGAATTGGAATATGGTTGCAAATCTTTCGATGGTCCTGTGAGGAATGACGTGACGCATACTGGGGTCTTTTCTTCGGAAATAACGCTAGAAACCTTAATTTTAAAAATTTTAAATATTGGCTATATGGTTTCGATCGCAGGGCAGAGGCGATCTCATCAGACGCTGCCTCAGCGCCTCTACCCTGCGGAGCAGCGTGACCGAAAGCGGCAACAGGTGGCAATTGGCTCGTTTATATGCAATTCAAAACCCGCCAAGGGTATGAATTACAACGACCGAAATCGCATTTGTTTGAACCTACAACTGGTTAGAGCTAACAAAAATGAATTTTGTGTTGGGATGAGCTTGTCCTTAGCCCACCATCTACTTGATGGCGGGCTGCACATATTTGAGAAGCAACTTACTTCTGCTATTCAGTGCGTGGACTACTCTTTCGTGGGCGAGCGCCCAGTAGCAATAAGTACTTTTAAAAATTTTAAATGTTGGCTATACGGTTTCGATCGCAGGGCAGAGGCGATCTCATCAGACGCTGCCTCAGCGCCTCTACCCTACGGAGCAGCGTGACGCCTCTGCCCTGCGATCGAAACCGTATAGCCAATATTTAAAAAAAAAAAATGTTAAAAGTACTTGGCGCTTGCCCACGAAAGAGTAGTGCGCCCACTGAATAGCAGAAGTAAATTGCTTCTTAAATATGTGCAGCCCGCCATCAAGTAGATGGTGGGCTAAGGACAAGCTCATCCCAAAACAAAATTCATTCTTAATTTTAAATTTAATTTATTATATGCCTAAAACAATGTAAACATTTCGGGATATCATCAAGTAAAGAGGTTTAGTTTGTTTACTTTCATCTTCTTTAGTACTTGTCACTTACCGTTGATATTAGACGTGATTATTGCACATATTCGAGGTGGCAAAAACAAATATTCCCCAGTTCCTTATTTTTCGCAAATTTTATTTCAAATTACTATGGCGAGTTTGAGTAATGGTGTGTAATACATTAACATACAAAAACGAATTTTAATGGCGAAATACATTCAATTTTATTTTTGAATATGAAAATTTCAATTTCGCGCAAATCCGTCAATGAAATGTTATAATAGAAGGTCCAAATAAATTAAATATGAAGGAAAAAGTCATAAATTTACTCCAAAATGTTTGTGCAGCATTTTTCCTTTATTGTAGACGATTCTTGCACTCAAATTTCCATCATAAGGAAACATTTTTCCAATCTCCATCATTTAATAAAAAGTTTTAAGATGTTTAGAAGTTCAAAACTAAGATCGAATTTGAAAAGTACTAATCGAGACCTTTAATTTGACACCCCACATGACTACATTTGATGAAAAAAAAATTGTACACCCCCTTTTGACTTGTATGGGGACCCCCCCCCCCCTTAAATTCGACGTAAAAGGATGTAATTCACTGTATGCGTGAGCGTTCATAGTTCTCACCTTTCTACCAAATTTGATGTCAATCGCTATAACCGTCTCCGAGAAAAATGCGTGTGACGGACAGACAGACAGACAGTAAACCGATTTTAATAAGGTTTTGTGTTTACACAAAACCTTAAAAAGGGGTAGGGAGAATTAGATTCTCCTTGAATGGACTTTTAATATTTCACTCGAATTTCAATTATTCTCGATAATTATGACGTCAGCATCTTATTTGTATGGCTTGGGATGCTGTTAATTTGCACGAAATTGATAAGTTTGATCTGCTATAACTTTGACACTAATAGTTGGATTCATGGAACTTGGCACGTGTATGCACGAGACTGTCCTCTATGCCGATGCAAAATTTAGTACACCTAGGATGAACTTAAGGGGAGTTTTTTAGTCAATTTTTAAAAGTTGATAATATACTATTAGTAAATTTTTTGAGCAGATACCGGAATAGGACATCTCTCGAAGATTAGATTTCACATAAGTGTTTTACACAAAATCTTAAAAAGTGCTGCAGATAAGTAGATTCTTCATAAATGCGACTTTAATATTTCACGCGAATGTCAATTATTCCGGGTAATTATGACGTCAGCATCTGATTTGCATGGCTTTGGAAGCTATAACTTTGGCGTTAATTGCCAAATTTCTACGAAATTTTGCATGTATATACAAAATATTGTCCTCTATGGTACAAAATTCGGAAGTCCTAGGATGAATTTAAGGGGGGTTTTTCAGTAAATTTCTATAAAGTAGTAATATGCTATTAGTAAGTTTATTTGAGCAGATATCGGAATGGGACATATTTTGAGGCCTAGATTTCATCTAGGCGCACCACTCCGATTTTTTTCCGGATTTTTAGGTTGGGTAGTTTCCAAAAATGAGTTCTGTCTCACTTCAAGTGCGTACATTTTGACTCCTTACTCACGCACTTTTCAATTTATGCCAAAACTATATCCGGTGAAAAAAATTTTTGAATCCCCCATTTGCATGTATGGGAGCCCCCCTTTAAACTCCACCTAAATTTATGCCACTCGCTGTATGCGTGGGATTTCATAGTTCCCATCTGTCCACCTGTTTTACACAAAACCTTAATAAATATATGAGCCTATTTTATTTCTATTTTTTATTTTGAGTATATTTTATTATTTTTTATTGAAATGATCCCTTTTGATATCTGATATCTTACTATGTTAGTTTAGTTTCTGTGCTTAACAACTGAACCAAGCTTTAAAAATATGTTAAATATTCTTCACTTTTAGTGTTTCAAATTTTAACGTCTTATATTAAATACACATATATTATGCGAAATTGTCTCTTTTTATAGTTTATCTATGCTTTTCTCTCTTTATTTGTATTTTACAATAAAATTCTAACACGCAAAAAATGCTTTTGAAGTTTTGATTACCGGCGTTCTGTAAAGACCCAGTGTGTAACATGACGGTCGACCTGAGCAGCTGAAGAAATGGAAGGAACACTTCACCACGGCTCTGATATCCGGTGAAGTTCCGTCTTTGGTGGATGAAATGACAAATCACGGTAACATACGCATTCGGGCTGCTCCTCTAAATGGAAGAGAAATAATATCAACCATCAATGCACTTAAGCGGAGTAAAGCCATTGATTTTGGCGGTCTCATGCAGTTTTTGCAGAGTCGTCACTTCCGCTTATACGAAAATCCGAGCTCCTCTCCAGAAAATGGAAGAAGGCGATGATCATTAAGTTTCATTTGCGTGCCCCGTTCCGTCGTAAAGATAATGGTGAAAAAAATCTTGGCACGCACATGTAGCTTGATCGAGAAAGAGCAAGCGAGTTTTCGCTCTGGATGCTAATACACTGGCTACATCAACACCCTCATGATCATCTTGGAACATTACGTGAACTTCAGATCTCCGCTTCACCTGCTTTTCATCGACTTCGAGAAGGTTTTTGACAGCGTGGACAGGAAGGGTATCTGGGGTACTCTGCGGGGGCATTCTGGAAAAACTAATATTTATTTTCAGAGCGACATATTATGGCGCAAAACGTTAGGGGTTACATTGCATTAAAATCTCAGAGGAATTTACGGTCCAAAGCGGAGTCCGCCAGGGTTGTATCTTGCTACTCGAAAACTCAAAACCTTCGTCAACACTTATCCACCATGTATTTTATCGGGCCTAATACATTTTTGAACGAAGAAGTGAAGTGAAGAAGTATCATATATTAATAGAGGACGAAGTTTCGTAGGGAACTGAAGTGCATTTCAGTAAACGGTGAACGATGGTGCTTAGGCGTGGTTGATGCTAGAATTGCACATCGCCAAACAAATATCGATGTTTGCATTAGAAGGCATCGATGTCGATTAAGACATCGATGTTTGTCATCTTTGAGTTTCAATGTTTATTTCAAATTTGATGCAAGAAGCACCATCCCCCTCAAGTCCACCGAACTACTGGCCTATGCTGACCATATGGACATTATGGGAGACCCTGTCTCAGATGGAGCGATGGCCTAGGCCAGGGTGCCAGAAATGATTTAATGATATCGAGTTGGTGAACTTCAGTGCAAAACCGGAATGTCTGGAGTCTCCTATCAAGACCAGATACTGATTGTAATGCCGTTGATGATAGTAAGAAAATAAGATTTAAATACTAAAGGAAAAAATTAACGATGGCCCTCGTAAGTGTAAAATTTAAATTAATTTATTTCGTTCGAATTGAAGTCCAAGAATTTATCTTTTTTCTTCGAAATTAATGATGGTTCTAAAGCGTTTTGTCTAACTTTTAATAAAAATAAGTTTCTGTAGTATTTCCCCCAGGAGACAGCTTCTTTTGTAGTTTGTAGTATTCCTGCTCCCGTAAAAAACTCGTTCGCACAGAACCGTGTTCCCATGACGCAAATAATTTTTGATCTCTTTAAGGGGTCTGTAGAAATTTAAAAACTTGTTTTTTTGTTTTTTGTTGAAAGAATGCCCTAACTGGGGAAAATATTTAAATACTATTTTGAATTTTTGGGCAACGGAAAATTTCAGACACGTTTTTATTGAAACTACATTTTTCTCATTGACTTTGACTTTGACGAAGTACCCCCTAGACCATATAGTGAGTTAATACTTGGTGGTCATAGAATCCGATTGAGTTAGACATTTCATTCAATTGAAATGAATCGCTGTCTCTGAGCAACTCAAACTCACTGAGATAAATTCGGAATCGTTATTGCTATGCAGTCCAACGGCCGCCAGTCCAGGAAATCGATAAGATAATCAATTTAGCCACTGAGGCTATATAGTTTTAAAGTGTGACCTTTCGATTGTCAGCATCGCCTTCTAATAAACACCTTCTTATTCGAGATTGTATCGGCTAGAGTATATCCATGAAACTGCGAAGTCAGGTGTTAACGATCTCAACTTCACCACTGTTCGCGTGAATGTCCCTGACTAATTTTCGGATCTTTCTCTTCACTTCTACGAAACGGGCGGGCACCCTCAGCTTCTTGTCTTATCCTTCACATTTCCTCTTTCTGAAAAAATTCACTTTTTCAAGGTGTTGTTATGGATCCTCAATATGTTAGAGATGTGATCGTTGCTGTAGCCAAGCCCAGATCTTTTGAATTTCTGTTCACCTTTCAATTCAGATATTCATCATTGCTGTTGCCCAGAAATTTTACTTCGATGATTTCAAGACCTATAGACCTGTTATTTTTGCAAAACAGTGGCAAAGTGTGCAATTTTAATTTCGACCGCGGTTTTATTTTCGACTGAAGTAATGTCCATTTTCCATTACACATGGGGCCGGTAGACATTGGCTTTCTTTTTCAACATGTTGAATGTGCTGGCACCAGGTACATCTTGCATTCTCTAAAAAGTAGGTAGGGCCGACAAATGCAAGATGAGTTTCCTAGCTAACATTGATTGAAGCCCGAATGAACAACACTAACATCATCAAACAATTTCCTACTCGTTTAACGGTTGAAGGGTTTTTTTGGCGGACCATTTGCCGTAAGTATTAAAATTAATTTAATTGAATTGAACCTTGTTGGGCAGGAAATAAAAAGCTGTTGTGTAAAATACCTTTCTTTTGCTCTAAGTGCGCGAATCCTGTGTGCCAACAGCACTCCAAAGTGGATTCCATTTGTTACATGCGCCAAACCGAACATGGTTGGGACTAAAAGCTAGGAATTCTAATTATACTTCCCGCATCTGAACGAATGCGTTCTCCTATTAAATTATTTCCAAGAAATTAAGTCTTTGGCAAATTTTGGCACGTTTTTAAAATCATTTTAATAATACCTTCAGCAAGGTTTGGGCTTTTTATTTATATATCTAGTTTGGGTTAAACACGAAGTGGATGGAAATGTTGTTATTTTTGTTTCGAAACATATCTTTTCATTGATGAAAACTGCTTTAAAAGTTAAGTATTTATTCATACCATACAGTGGCGAATTCCAGAAAGTGAAATCGAGAAACTGGGCCAAGCTGAGACACAAGAGCAACAGAAGCGAATACTCGAGTTATTCGCAAAAAACTTTCCAGTGAGCAATAGGTAAATCACATTTCATCCTATATTTGATTGTATTGAAAATTTGTTTAATTGTTACAGAACAATTAATGGAGCGGTTCGTTTCTGTGAAAAATGCCAAATAATAAAACCAGATCGAGCTCATCATTGTAGTGTATGTGGGACATGTGTTCTGAAAATGGATCACCACTGTCCCTGGGTGAATAACTGCGTTAACTTCTCGAACTATAAATATTTTGTTTTATTTCTGGGATACGCTTTGATTTATTGCTTATACGTAGCAGCGACATCCTTACAATATTTCATTAAATTCTGGGAGGTAATTCAAGTAGAATATAACAATGATATTATTTTGTTGATTTTTGTCTTTTCTAAATTGGCGGCAGGGTGAACTGAACGGAGGCATGGGAAGGTTTCACATTCTCTTTCTCTTTTTTGTGGCTGTGATGTTTGCTATTAGCTTAGTCAGTTTATTTGGTTATCACATTTACCTAGTTTTACTTAACAGAACTACATTAGGTAAAGTCAAAACAAGTCCTAATCTACTAAGTTACCAGAGTTTATGTTAATCGATTGTTTTTACACAGAGGCCTTTAGAGCACCAATTTTTCGCATTGGTGGGCAGGACAAAAACGGATACAATTTAGGGCGGTATAATAATTTCCAAGAAGTGTTCGGTGACAATTGGAAGTTATGGTTTTTGCCCGTCTATACAAGGTAATTATGATTTATATTTTCAATTGTAACACTCACAATCACCAAGTAGTGCGTTATTTAACTTTATATAATATGATCACCAAATAAAAAACGCTCATACCTTAAGAAAACAGAGCATGCAGTTGAATTTTTTAATTTGGCAAATTAAAAATGGTTTCTTCGATAATTTTAAGTATATTAGACGAATCAATGTTTCTTAAACCTCAGACATGTTAGTGGTAATTAATATACTCTTTTAATTGAATAAGATCGAAATGTCTGAGTTTTTGTCTTTATTATTTCTTGTACCAGTTTAAATAAGAAAACTTTAAGAAATTACGCTACATTTGTTTGTTGTTTTTCTTTTTTTCATTTTCATTATATTTTTGTCTATTTCATTTGATTTTATATTTGACCACAAAATGGCGAAAATTTCCGTTTCTAGTTTGGGTGATGGAATAATCTATCGAATGAATTCTCAGCATCAGAGTACGTCGTATGAGTCTATGGGCGATACTCCCAACACGCCGCCCTCAAGGTTAGATGGGTCCAACGATAAGTTTTTAAATGATTCTGTTAATAATATTGTTAATCATAATGTCGACGCTTCTATTGTTGAATTTGAAACTTTAACTAATACACATCCTGATAATGATGCTAGCGTTGAATCAATTCGGCCTGCCATAAATGTTGTGTACACATCTAGTAATAGCAAAAATTCCATTGTAGTCATCGATGAAGATGACGATGATGATAGCACAAACCAACAACATTCCGCTAGTATTATTAAATTTTAATACATCGAAGATTTCAAATATTATTTTGCTTTACTCCGTTTATCCTAGATTTTAGTTATTACTGTTACTTTTTTGTAAAATTCTATAGATTTTATGAGGGTAATGTGATGTGTGTTCGGCCGGATTCCGGAAAAGCGGATTGAATTTTATAGCTAGACAATGTTGATGGACCAGATGAGCAGGATCGTGAGGTCCTTTAAATCTTGACATCATAACTAATTATATTAGCGTGTTAGAGGGTGATCTATAATTTTCTATATTTTTCGATATTTATATTAACGCTTGATGACTAGTTAATTGAAGTTTGTAACGTAGAGAGTGAAATGACCATTTCACAAAAAATTTGGATATAAAAATGAACTATGAACACAGCAAATCATGCATCATATTACCAGTTTTCTAAGCATGCATTATATGTGAACTGCATTTGTTTTCAAACTAGTTAGTAGCCGTCAATTATTACGGAGCCGTAGCAAATTGGTTTGTTACCAAATTGGTATGGATGTGCTAATGATTTGTATTTTAGAGTTTATCATTTTGGTGGTTCATTTGACATCTTTGTGTTGCTATGTATTTTGTTTGTTTTGAAATTTCCACCGAACAAAAAGGAGGACGGATAACAAACGCATTAATTACTTACGAGCATTTATTTTTTATTTTTCTTGTTTATCCAAAGCTCTAGCATAAGCAATAAAAATAGATTGTTTTGGAACGAGAATTAAATAAAGTCAAAAAGCTGCAATTACAGAAGCGAAAACAATTACTGAACAACAAAATGTTTCTAACGAAACAATAATAAATGTGAAAAAAATATTCGCAAGGTAAGAGACAGTGCACGTTTTATTTATAACGCAATTGTCGAATGTTTGTACCAGAAATCAAAACATGTTCATAGTATCGTAAGCAATCCGCTAATACAGTCGAAAAAATATTCATCTGATGTGTAGTCTCCATTATATAAATCGATATCTCACCACCTATTACATGTGCACTGAATCATAATGTGAATGTTGTCTTTTTGTAAGCATGATATTATGGCAGAAACCCTAATATCAAAGCAAAGGTGGAGAAGTGCATAATGCTTGTGTTCTGAGAATCAGATTCAATAAATGACAAAAACAATTTTCAATAGAAACTGCGTTATATAATTCCCGGACGGCCAGTGAATCGGGAATTCGATTTTTGCTACTTTTTATACCAACATATTTATTTATTTATAACTAAGATTTGCACGTAGGATATGCTTAAAATAATCCTTCCTCTTCTTAATTTTCTATTGACTTTCGGATTTATTTCAAGAACAACGTGAAGCACTCATTATTCTTGGTGAAAACCTCCATATGTAATTCTATATATATTTTATCACCCAAAAAAGAAGTGATCTAATAAATTCAAAAAGGTGAAAAACAAATTGATTTAAATGACGACGTACGTACTTAGGATCCTGTATTTCGCTTTTATTCTTCAATTTTTTCTACAATAAGCTCGGCATGTAAAGTAACTATTATAACGAATATGATTTGTATATATTCCAGTGTATTTTTTCAATTTTAATCGGAAAATATATTGAAAAAGTTGAAAGTACAAAACCGCTCTTTGTTTTTAATTTGCCAAATTAAAACCATGTACTGCTTTTCGGCTTATATTGGTTTCTTACAGAGTAGATGCATGGTGTAGATTTATCCAAACAATTGAATCCAATCTGAGGAGTACATCCTGAAGTACATTCTTATCAATATACATATACATAATGAGCTGTGAGAAACGAGATTAACACTTTCAGATTTGATTTCGGTTTCTTGAACTATTCCGCAACGCTCAATAAAATCAGTTGATTCATTATTTTCTCTATTCTATTCTTTGAATGTAGAACGAGTGCCGTTAGGCGCGTCTGTGAACCACTTGCAAAGCGAAATAGTATCTTACCAATTTTTCACCATCTAAATGGGGAAAAATATTACATTGTAACCAGTGCGCGAATTGGCGAGAACAAACAATTTCCAGCTCATTTCAGTAATTTTATTGTTTGGATCCGATAGTGATGGAATACTGCTTAAATAGTTCTATTAATTAACATATTCACTTCTCTTTAAGTAGTTGAAAATGAAATGATTTCACAAAATCAAATTCCATTTGTAGCATTGGCGATGGTATTAGCTACCCAATTCGACATATGGACGAAGATACTGAGTCACTTTTGGGCAGTGATCATAACGACATGGATGGTGAATTTTATACGGAAAGTGGTTTTATTGATACTTTGCATTGAGTTAGCAACCTCCGCATTCCACCATTTAGTTAGTAAGTTTATGTGTAAATGTAAGCGTAGAATTTTGAAAATGATAAGAAATCGTTTATCGTATAGGTTTTACACCTTGTTGCATCTATAAAAGTGGAATAGTTTATTAAGACTTTACTTATTCTTAGCAAATGAATGAACATAGTATTAAAGTAGAACATTTTACGTGTGATGAAAAATATGTGGATGAGACCTGGGTCCTGAAATAAATGTATAACGTACTGTATGGATAAAGAAGAAAATCTATTTGGTTCCTGATATCTATATATACTAAGTACAGTGTTAAATTTCGCAAAGCGGGGTAATGTATTCAAATCCAAAAATAACTATTGATTATATGCAGACCAGCTAAATGAATAGGTAAGACAAGCTGCCCTGGGATCAGAGGTTATGTGATTCCAAGGCAGAGGTAGGCGGTAGCGGCTGATGAGTTACCCGGGGCAAACTGCAAGTCGCTTTTTTTTTATTAAAAAAATGTATGTTTAGCTTAGGAAAAAGTGGAAGATTCAGAAAAAATTGGAAACAATAAGTTGCACAGGTTTAATTCTTTCTGTTCTCGTCTGATTATGTTCGGCGCATTCAGTCTAACTGCATACTTGTCCTTCAGTTTTTTGAGTGTATCCTTGGCAAAGGCGATGCTAGAGTCATTTATATACCGCGATGCTCGGTTGATTGTTCTTGATCTTTTTGATTGCATTCTTTGAAAAATCGTTGTGTTGCAGCCAAGCACTAAAGCCACATGACATTCGTGTGGTTGGCATTGACCCCTGAATGGGACACATTTCCTCGACCACTCGTCGGCTACCCTGGGAAAGTCGGTTTTTTCGCATAGCATAGTCACCAGTGGCATTCTAGTCTCTGCGTGCGACGACTTATTAGGTTAAGAGCCTAAGTTTTGTTAGTATTTATCTCCAGTCCAACTCTGCCTGCCTTTAAATCCAGAAATATTTGGCAAAAGTCCATGACTCGGTGGAAAGGAAAAAGAAGCAATTAGCTTAATTGAGGTGGTTGAAGAAACATGTCATATTTAGTTGAATCTCTCCACGTCTACACGCCAAGGTATCATGACCGACGATACCAACAGCGAGAAGAAAAAAGTATCGGTGACAGAATCCAATCCGGTCGGACTCCACTTTAGCCTTAAAATTTCGAGATTCTACCTTGAGGCAACACGTAATATTTCGCGCATATTTGTCGCTTTAATAACAATTATTAAAATTTTGTTTGAGAATTGTTGTGGTCCACTCCACGGAACCCGCATCCTTGGGCAAGTACCCTAGTTACAAAACATATGACTTGCGGTTTCGTCCAGGGTAGAGGCAACTTATCAGACGCTGCCTCACCTCTGCTCTGGGAGCATCGTGACCAAAGTCGTTAACGTTGGCATATTTTGTAACTTGGGTGCTAGCCCAAGGATGAGGGTTGCGTGGACCACAACCGAGAAAGTATGAAGTATGTTGCTTTCCAACTGGTCCGGTCCGCCATTAAGTGGATGGCGGATTTAGGAATCCCTCGATTTTCAGGTCATTGAAATAAATCTCAAAGACTTCCCGGACTTACGAAAAAGTGGAAGTAAAATTAATTGGACTTAATGGTGGTTTCATTTGTAACGGTTTACAAAAATCTACTTTTTCTTTTATATATATTTTGAAAGTAGAATATGTTGTCGAACATTTGGATTCAAACACATCGGTAGTTCTCGTCCGAAACACGATTCTATCCTTTGTTACTATTTTTGTTTTATTTTGGATTTCAATCGAAAACACCCCAGGATTTTGCTTTAAAACTCCACCATTTTAATGTTTAGTAAGCTAAAATTATAATCATGGTTCGGACGGTAGAGACAGAAACGGTAAGAGACAGAGACGGTACAGACAGAAAACACGCTCAAATTCTTATCAGACTTATGATCATGTCTTCGGTATGAAAAGGATCCGTACGTATCTTAAGATGCGTGGCATGTGGCCGAATACAATACAACTTCGTTAGATCTCCACCAGCTATGGAACTATCCGATCCTGCTGCTTTTGCGTGATAGCTGATATAACGCCGTCTGGGCTAGAAGATTTAAATGGTAGGAAAACAAACAACAAAAACAAAATAGAAATCTAGCCTACAGTCGTCTTCGATTGCGAAAAAATGTGCCCGAACTAATATATCCAAAAGCTCACCAGAAGATTCCGTCCAGGAACCATCCAGTTTTTTAAGTAATGATGTTATGATGTTGGCCATCCCTCCATAATTTGTCTTTAGACCAGGTTATCCTTTATTAGACTTTGCTTTTCATAGATAGTTTTTATTATATACAACCCAAATCAATTACATGTAGCAATCTGTAACAATGGAAAAGTAGATCTGGTGCTCTAGAACTCCTGACCAATGACCACTCTAGGAGTCCATCGGACGAAAACGTAACAATCACCCCTGGCTTGGACCCAACCGGTATTGTTACGCTTTGTTTAGTTAGCACCTTAGGCATGACGCCAGCAGAATTTTAACTCTAAAGAAAATGGTCTAAATCAGCCTGAAGCCAACTAATGACCTACCTTACCTGTATAGTTCCACACTAAGAGAGGATCGCTCCCTAGTCTGAACTCGACTTTTATTTAAATTTTCTTTTTGCTAGAATCGGCAAAAATTCATAATTTCTGAATCCGCAATTACATATGGAAAACCTAGGCATCGATCTTCCACATTAATAAACAAGTCAAAAACCTGAAGTTCGAAGCAAAAGGTCGTGAGTGTCCGCAAAATCGACTATACGCTCGCCTCCCAAACCGTTTTCCTTCATGGCACCCACATGGCCATCACCAGGCACGTCACAAGTCTTTGTATTGAACAATTACCAGAAGGCATCTTCATAAATCATGCGATCAGCTGATATAATGATGAGATCACATCACGAAAGCCCTTAGACGTGGTAATACCGACACCACATTGAGTGTGTGGACTACCAGAATAGAGAAGTTTATAGTCATTTTTATCGCGTTCGTGTTCTATGTCGCAGTTTTTGGCATCATAGAGTTTCTTGTAGGGCACAAATCCGAGTTTCTCGCTTTCCAGTGAAGGTACTAATATTTAGGGTGCAGGCACGTATTTGTTTTACCCGGGCTAATCCACTTACATATGTCGTCCATGCCTCAGTAACCCTGATTTCTCGGTAGGACCAGGTCCCTCCTGCCGCGTCGAATGATGTGAATGTCCTAACTTTTCTAGCGAGACTTTGAATTCAACACGATCGTTACTGTTTTAAATGACATTGAATTCATTTTCTTTGTCGGCCTTTCGTGAGCAGGTAAGATTTAGCATAGTGGAATAACTTAAACTATACTAGTAAGGGGATACATTTATATGCATTGGTTCTATGGCTAGAAGGTAAGTGTGCTTAAGCCTAAATAATTTTGAAAGAGTTAATTTCATTACACTTATCCCTTTTGTAAAGTGATGGAATGATAAAAAAAATAAGTTTATGTCAGGAATTCGATGATAATCAACAAAAATTATGCGTGTTCTGGCTTGGGTGCATTTATCTTGAGGATTGATTAGTATCCACAGCTAATGCTATAGACCTCAAGACCATATATGTTTGTATAGTGGTACGAATAATTGCGTCGTCATCAACCTCAATAGCGGAGAGGTAATACTTTACGACTAGGTTTGCAACTCATAATCATCAACCTGTATCCGGGGTAGGCTTGCCTTAGCAAGGAGCTCAAGACACCCCGGTTTTACGTCGAGGTCCACCAATTCGATTTCCCTAAAAGCAGTCGCGGCCAAATGTTTGCAATTTTTCTTGCTAAGAACCCAGAAGAAATTCATAAGGACTGGAAAGATTATAGTTTTGTGCAGTAAGCGATTTGACTCTATTGTGAGACGTTTCGAGCGAAACAGTTTTTGTAAGCTGAAATAGACTCTATTGGCAGCCAACAACCATGCGCGTATTTAATTGTCATAACGGTTATCAAATAGGAGAAATTTTCAACGGTCTCAAGTTATAGTCTCCTTTATTGTTTTCGTTTGACCAGTGCGGTTCGATGTTGTTGGTTCTTTGGCGCTGACGTGACGAGATCTTGCGTCACCTGCTCTATCTGGATGAAGGTGGACTGTCCACCAGGAGTAGTTCTTCCTATGAAGTCAATATCGTCAGAGTAGGCTAGCAGATTGCCTCTTGTAGTGACATCTAGATCGCGAATCACTTTCCAGGGCCAGGTTAAAGAGGACGCATGATAGGGCACCCCCTTTTCTTAGGCCGTTGTTGATGTTGAATGGTCTCGAGAGTGATCCTGCTGCTTTTATCTGGTCTCGCACATCGGTCAGTTATTTTTAATCTCATAGCCGTGTACAGTTTTATCCTATGCTATCATAGGCGGCCTTGAAGTCGATGAAAAGCTGATGCAACTGATGGCCATATACTTGCAGTTTTTGCATAGCTTGCCGCTGAGAGAAAATCTAATCTGTTGCTAATTTGCCTGGAGTGAAGTCTCTTTGGTATGGCCAATGATATTCTGGGTGTATGGAGCTATCCGGCCTAGCAAATAGCGAAGAATATCTTATAGATGGTATTCAGTAACGTAATATCTCTATAATTGCTGCACTGTGCGACATTTCCCTTTTTGTGCTGCACCACCCCTTAAGCATAATTTGATGAACCGCTTGGTGTAGTCGGTCGCTCCATATTTAACCAATTCGGCTGTAATTCCATCGGCTTCTGGCGACTTATGATTTCTAAGCCGATGAGTTACACTCACTACTTCTTACATGCTTGGTGGTGGTAGTATTTATTCGTCGTCTTCAACTGGCGAGACCCCCAACTCACTGATATTTTGATTGTTGAGCAGCTCATCAAAATACTAAACACATCGCCCCAATATGCCTATTTTGTCGAAAATCAGAATTCCCTCTTTGTTCTGCCAGGATTAGCATCGAGGTGTATAAGACCATATTCTGCTGACTTGGACTCCTTCCGTCTGTGAAGTCGTTTTTCCGCTCGACAGAATTCGTAATAAATCTCTGCGCGTGCCCGCGTTCTTTGAGAATGCAACACTACTCGGTAATGATTGGTAGTTGTGAAGATCATTTGTTGATGTTTCATCTCCGGGACATCTGTTAGCTGCATTTATCCATTTCCCATTATAGTTGTTACGGAGGGCTTTGATGTGAGTAGATTCAGTATTCACTCTCACCTGATTGTCAGAGGGGATTGTAGGCAGTGTAGTTCGAGCCCGGAGCACTATGCCAAATCTATCCTTTGTGAGGGTTTGCAATTCACTACATTTTATTTACATTTTCACGCAAATTTATACAATAAAATTGCGTATATGTCTAAAATGCATTTTTATTCTTATGTCTAGTGCAAATGAATTTCTTATAATTGAATTTATTGGAACGGACACCGAATTGCAAGGTAAACAAAATGTGCGATGCGCAGAATTATGTCAACCGTTGAGTATAAAGAGATTCACAGACCACACGTTCTAACCGAATTTCGTGACAATTGGTGTAGCCTTTTCCGAGTAAATCGGATGTGACAGACAGATCGATTGTAATAGGTTTTGTTTTACACAAAACAAAAAATTTATCGAGAAAAGTATAAAACAAAAGCAAAATTTAAAGCGGGATCTACAAATATTAAGTTTTCAAATATGTACAATACAATTAACGCAATTTCAAGACGAACTTTTTACGCACGCTGTATGTAGGAACATGAGAGTACACTGAGGAGAAGGAAAACAACCCTCTAACATGCTTCTTTATGCGTTTTTATTATTTTCATTTTTCAAATACGCAGGAAATATTTCAGGTTGTGATACCACTTTCAGCCTATATGTGAGTGTCAGCAACGCACCGGAACTTGGGAGAGAAGACCAATTGTTATCCCAAATAGTGAAGAGACTTTTAGTACCAGACTATTTTTCATACAATACTGCAAAAACGATCCTATTTCTACTATTTGAAAATCAAACTTCTAAATATTACTATTAGGCATCCGTCTATTTGAGACAAGCCATCATCAAGGTGGAGCTGTGTTTGCTGTGCTGCTTTATGAAAATCGCGAAGGGCTGTTACTTAAAACCTCAAAATCCATCAAGACTTGCTTACAACATATCTTGGAGTACTCTGGCGTGACGCAATCTCAGAGGAAGAACAATACAGCCCCGATAACTCGGGATTACACTTTAAGCAGCAGTGGATAATAATAATAATCGTTGGCGCAACAATCCGACCGGATCAGCGCCTTGAAGTGTGTTAGACCACTTCATTCAAGACCGTAACGGTACACTGTAAGAGGCAATGTGGATAGGACACATATTAATAAAGGGCGGATATTCATTTGTTAGCAACATCATACACAGGAGGGCATATTTATTTCACCATAGCGATATCTCCACAAATTTTAACTTTACAAATGATTTTTTCAAATTATCGCTATTGTTGAAAGTGTGTTATGAATAATATTACGAACAAGTCCTGAGTAATAATAGAAGTAATAAGTTCCCTGGTTACGCGTTAGACGCTTTAATGAATGACAAAATTATGTTAACATCAGTTGTTCGCAAGGACTCTAATTGCCATACATAAAAAGCAAACGCGTAGCTGATACGACGTTCAATTTATTACAAAATTTAATAGAATGCATACCCAAACGATTGATGCAGAAGGCGGGTAATACCGAATAGTAATCAATGGATTCCGTAGCCTACATAACGAGGAAATCTATGAGCGGAACCACGACCGTCTGGTTCAACAGGTTACGGTGGGCGAAACACTCAATCCGTATGGATGAGGATGAACCAGCCCGGAAAGTCTATAAGGGCAATATCTATGGTACAAAGGAAGACGGGGCGATGGGTGTCTGGAGTTCCTTATTAAGGCAGGCCTAGACCGGATACCGGTTGTTGCGCCGTTGATGATGATGATTTAGTTTTTCACTAAAATCTTGATGAATTTGACAAATTATTAATATTTTTACTGTAACAGTTATTAATAAGTTGAAGCGACCAACGAAAAACTTCGAATTATCCAAAATTCAAATAATGGAACTTGGAATTAGGAAATTCATGGGAACAGGACACAAATTCGAATTATCCACGATTTCGAATTAACATAGTTTGGATTATCAAGGTTACTGATACGATTTCACGGTCGTTTCTGGCGAAGAAAGTAAAGAGACGTATTCAGCCACATATCGATATTCCGGGAACAACTTTTTCTCTTCCTCAGTGCAAGGTGTCCTTTCACGAAGAAAGAAAACAAGTTATTCTCGAAATATCTATATATGCATCTGCGACACAATGTCTTATCCATCGATGCGCCATTTTACGAGGCAATTATGAATTCTTCAATGGCCACTCTTCAAAACTAATTAATGGACAATAATTCAGTAAAAGGACTACAAGGTTTGTAAAGCATACGCTCATTTTATTTGTATGATGTAATTCCATAATCTATAGAAAAAAATCTAATCTATGCAAGAAAAAGAATTTCATTTCGAGATAAGACAGAAATGTGGAATAAAAAAATTATAATTTAATAACCCAATCGCAAAATACCAAACTAATTTTATGTTGATGATTTTCTTAGTTTTTCCTTCAGAAAATATAAAATATTATGTGTGCAATTGCATTCCTGTTTTCGTAAAACCGTCTAACTTTTGTGGGATGTTAATTTCGTGCAATTGCATTACAAATGGTCTTTCCCCAGAATTTCTTATTCATGTTTTGTAGTCGTTTCTTTTTATTTTAACTTATGCTTCACTAGTAGAATAGTCGTTTCTTTTTGGGTTTATTCATACTTATTTCTCATTTAATTAGGTATCTAACTGTAGAGATCATCGTCACCATTATCACCAGGCGGATTGGATGGTTGATTGGATCCTGATCCCTGAGACGACGATCCAGCGTTTGTTGGGAACCTGCAAATATGTGCGGTTGTGTAAATATTCATGCTTAGAGCAATTATATTATGTTAAATTAAATAGAAATCTTAGTTGAGATACGGTTAAGGGTACTTTTTATTGTAAATCATCAATTATAGAAGAATTATTACCTGAAGTTTGAACCGAAGCCGCGTGACTGTTGTAATGTTTGGGCAAACATCTCATATTTGCGAATGTCATTATCGGACACTGACCGTCGAGCGAACTTCATTGCCTCTTCGAAGTGAGCGCGGGTTATGTCTGGAACTGGATCGTCTTCATCCATCTTGGAAAGAAAAAGATAAAAAATGCTGAAGTAATCAAACAAAACCTTTGTCCAATCATTCACTAGATCTCTACTTACATCCATTGCGGCATTTTGCTTCTCTGCGCGTTCCTTCTCCCGCCTTATTTCCACTTCAATGGCTTGTCTGATAGCCAATTTGCACGCTCGTTGGCAAATTTCCGTCAAGTCGGCACCCGAAAATCCTTGTGTTACTTTAGCAATGAAGTTCAAGTCGACATCCTTAGCTAATGGTGATTTTCGTAGATTGGCTTTCAAAATTGCTTCGCGTGATTTCTCATCAGGAAGTGGGATGTAGATAAGTTGATCTAAACGGCCAGGACGCAATATAGCCGGATCAATGATATCTGGTCGATTTGTTGCCCCTATGATAAAAACGTTCTTCTTCGCACCCATTCCATCCATTTCGGTGAGGATCTGATTGATAACTCTGTCTGCTGCGCCACCAGCATCACCCACATTACCACCACGTGACTTTGCGATACTATCCAATTCGTCGAAAAACAGTACGCAAGGAGAAGCTGATCGGGCCTTATCGAAGATATCTCGAACATTAGCTTCCGATTCACCAAACCACATAGTCAAAAGTTCCGGACCTTTGACCGAAATGAAATTTGCTTGGCATTCATTGGCTATCGCCTTAGCCAGCAGTGTCTTACCGCAGCCAGGGGGACCATAAAATAGGACTCCTCGACTGGGCTGCATGCCAAATTTCAAAAATTTGTCTGGATGTTCGACCGGGTACTGTACCAATTCTTGCAGTTCTTTCTTGACATTTTCAAGACCACCAATATCAGTCCAAGTAACACTTGGTACCTCGACCACAGTTTCCCTGAGAGCCGAAGGAGTTGATTTCGTCATAGCGTATCTGAAGTTATCCATTGTTACAGCTAATGAATTCAGAACCTCTGCATCAATCTTGTCATCTTCCAGATCGATTAGATCCATCTTCTCACGAATTTGTTGTAAGGCCGCTTCAGAGCACAGTGACGCCAAATCAGCGCCCACATGACCGTGTGTTTCAGCTGCGATTTGTTCAAGATCGACATCATCGGCCAGACGCATATTCTTTGTATGAATGCGGAGCACTTCAAGACGCCCTGTAGCATCCGGAATTCCGATGTCGATTTCGCGATCAAAACGGCCAAAGCGACGCAGAGCAGGATCGATTGAGTTTGGTCGGTTTGTAGCCGCCATAACGATCAAATGTGAACTTTTCTTCATTCCATCCATCAACGTTAAAAGCTGTGAAACTATGCGCCTTTCGACTTCACCATGGGTTTTCTCTCGTTTCGGGGCAATTGCGTCAATTTCGTCGATGAAAATAATTGCAGGTGCGTTTTTTTCTGCCTCCTCAAACGCTTTTCTCAAATTCGATTCCGACTCGCCAGCCAATTTCGACATGATTTCAGGACCGTTGATCAGGAAGAAGAATGCACCAGTTTCGTTGGCTACGGCGCGGGCAATCAACGTTTTGCCAGTACCTGGTGGACCGTACATCAAGATACCGCGTGGCGGCTTAACTCCAATGGCTTTAAACAAAGATGGATGTCTGAGGGGCAACTCAACCATTTCCTTAATTTGAGCCAACTGTTTCCTGCAGCCACCAATGTCGTCGTAGCCTACAGCATTTAGTGATTCTTCTTCTTCCTCCCGTTTGATCGGATCTCCATCGCAAAATATTACTGTATCAGGGGCTACAATGCAATACGGCTCTGGTTCAGTTAGGACAACTTTGAATTCAATCGCTCGCATAGCTCCGCGAACGATGAAGTTATCACCCATGTGAATAGGACGATAAGCCTCCAAGAAATACGGTTTCAGATATACTTCGAATAAATTACTGAAAATAATTGCACTTTAAGTAGGCTATCCGAAGTATGAAATGCGGCTTCTTACCCAGTCAAATCTTCGACAGTGTCGTCGATAGGAAGAATTCGAACACGCTTCCCGTACATTACGTCCGGGCAAGACTGTATAGCTACAACATCCGATATATGAACACACAAATTGTTTCTTACCTGAAATATCACAATAAATTAGAATCTACTAAAGTGGCTTATGTACTACGAACGGAAAAACAACTCACCACGCGGTTCATGCGAATCTTCTCATCTGGACAATTTTCATCAGAAAGAACAATGCAAACAGTTTCTTTTCGTCTCTTCCCCTTAAGCAGAACTGTGTCTCCACGGAATAGTTGCAGTTCGTCCATTTTCGCCTGAAATTTACAGTCAACACCAAATTAGAGTATGCCTGGGGATTTGAACAATTCGATATTGTTCAGTGATGATTACTATATATACAAAGGACCAATGAAGCCATCTATGACGCTTCAAATCTATTTATCTGATGGATACTGGAAAAATCAAATTAATGTTCTGAATAGACCAGCCTTCGTTTAAGGGATAAAAGATCTTTCCATGCATAACATGCCAACACGAACTACTCCTAAACTCCCAAAGGGGTCAAAGGAGTAGGAATTGCCGATCTCCTCGTGGAATAACTTCCTGCATAATTCTTAACTGCTAGTTACCCTAAGAACGCAAGGTGCTGAGATCTTTCGCAATCAGTGAGAAAATGAAGGAATGCTTCTCTGCTGTTGTAACGGTAATGGTTAAATTAGTATTCTAGTAGTAAAGAAGCATTCTAATTTTCGTTCTAGAGTTTCTTGCACGAGCCATATCAACATCCTGCGGTGCATAGTAGAATAATGCGTGGAAATCACCCGCTTGTTATTAATTTTGAAAAATTGTTGAGCGTTTATAAGAAAATAGTAGCTCCAGGTTGCAATGGGGTTGAAACGTCGGTCCTTGGGGGTTTAATCAGACAACCCATACCGATGAACAAAATTGAACCCGGAAATTCTGCATGGGTATTCGCAATATGTCTGGATAAATATAGCAAAATGCGTCGGATATAGTATTAATAAAAAAAAAAACATTGTTAATTGCTAATATTTTACTTAGCTGTCCATGCTGGCAGAGGAGTTTGTATCGTGACTGGATGTTGAATACCAGTTGAATCAGGTGTGAACAAGTGCCTGATTTAAAGCAGGGTAATAATCATGGGGGAGCGCAATGCTGACCACATACCCTACTACAGTGTTGATACTAAAAAATCATGAAGTACTTTAAACAAGTCAGGAAACCGGAAGCTGGGCGCTTCAGGTATGAAAGGTTTCGTTTGCTTCTTCTGTGCGTATATTTGAGTGTAGAACTATCCCATTTGTAAACATTTACAAACAAAGCCTTAAAGATGCCCCCCGGCAACTATATTGTCATAGCCGATGATCTTATATGGGTGAAAAGGCAGTTGGCAAAACATATCATTGATTAAAAGAGTTCGGAATTTACAATTTTCGATTTTACCACAATCACGACATTGTATTTTGTTAAACGATTTCTATCTTCGTACGTTTTATAGTGGGGAAAAGTAAAAGGTAAAAAGACTACATTCATAAGACGCTGTCTTTTTCTCTCCGTTACTGACAGCAAACGCGTTTCCCCACACCCCAAACCCGTGCGCTGATTGTGTTGTGAATCAGGTCGCCGGTAAAACAATGAGAGGAGCGCACTAGTCACAAATTAGATGATGGCGATTTCGTTAGAAAGTAAAGTGATCTGCCTTATGCGGTTGCCCGTAATGGTGGGCATGCCGAAGAAAATGGAATCATCATGAACTTATTTGATTTATCAAAAACTACGGATCTTCCGAAGCAATACATGCTGTGCTGCTACTTGTTCAGAAACACGGTGAGAAACACCACACTCTCTGCATTGAATTTTTGGATCTAAAGAGTAAGTTCGACGTATGGCAGATATATTAAATCCGCTTCGGCAGATACAGGGTGCGGCAGCATAACTTCCTTTTTTAAAATGCGCGCCACTCAGTTAGTTGATGTCATAGCGGAGCGCTAGTGGTCTCGTTCAAGAGGGGATACTGTAAAGTTTTGTCCCGACACGGTTCAGTCGCCATCATGCGTTGGAATAGTGAGGAGCGTGCCTTTGCCGTTGAGGTTTACTTTTCAAGCGGATGTTCGGTTATAGCAACACAGCGTGCATTTCGGGATCGCTTTAATATAGCCCCGTTGGCTCCCGTCCCAGACCGTAAATCAATTGTTACATGGGTCACTACATTCAGACAAACTGCAAGTGCGACAAAAGGAACAACTGGAGTCCCTCGGCCCGTTAGATCACCTGAGAACATTGAAGCAGTGAGAGCGTCAATGTTGCGATCGCCACGGCGTTCTGCGTGCAAACATGCATCTGCCCTTGGACTATCCGATCGTTCTGATGATCTTCATTTTCATCCCTATAAGATGGCGATAGTGCAGGAGCTTTCAGAACGTGAGCTTCTTCTTGATGTCGTTCCTGAGGGTGCTATTGTTTTTTTTAGTGATGAAGCCCATTTTCATTTGTGTGGGTCGGTTAACAAACAAAACATGCGCTACTGGGCTGACACCAACCCTCGAGAATTGCACCAAAAGCCTTTGCATTCACCCAAAGTCACATTGTGGTGTGCAATTTCCTCAGCTGGAATTATTGGTCCCTGGTTTTTTGAGGAAAATGAGGTTACAGTGACAGTAAATTCGGATCGGTATGTAAACATACTACAGAATTTTTTTTTCCCACGGCTAGAAAATTTGGATTTGGGGGACACTTGGTTCTAACAAGACGGTGCAACAGCACACACTTGAAGAGCATCGATGGCTGTTTTGAGGGAACACTTTCCAGAGCGCCTTATCTCAATTAGAGGCGATTTGGAATGGCCGGCACGCTCTCCCGATCTGTCCCCTTGTGATTTTTTTCTATGGGGTTTTTTGAAATCCCGTGTTTATGTGAACTGTCCAAGAACCCTACAAGATTTGAAGACCAACATCCAAGAAGAAATTGCCAACATAACACCTGCTATGCTAACAAGAGTCATG
This sequence comes from Hermetia illucens, assembly GCF_905115235.1. NCBI lineage: Eukaryota > Metazoa > Arthropoda > Insecta > Diptera > Stratiomyidae > Hermetia > Hermetia illucens. The sequence continues at coordinate 87,378,303 of NC_051849.1, read as the reverse complement.
ACAAACGCCAGAAATCGGTTTACGCAATGTCTGGAGAATGGGGGACGTCACCTAACAGATTTGATCTTCAAAACAATGTAAATAAAAACTGTAGACATGTACCTACATTATAAAAAACAAATAAATATTTTCCGATGCATACAATAGTTTTTATTGAGTTTTTAAAAAAGGAAGTTATGCTGCCGCACCCTGTATATCAAATCCGCTTCGGCAGATATATCAAAGTCCGCTCTGTCAGTGTTTATCAAGAAAATGTCCTCTATTCACCCCAACGTCCGACGTTTCATATATTGAGGTTGTTTTCTCGCATTAAAACTGATTTCGAGCAACTTGTTATCAGCCAATGGTAAACGGCGATATGAAATTGGTTCACAAATCCGTACAACTTGGATGAAATAGCGTTCTACAACTGGCGTTCTTCGTGATTGTCATTTGCCCTGTCGCCCTCTATGCTTCTGAGCGCTGGCCGACTGGTAAAGACAGTGACGAAAACGAAGATATTGTGTTGGATCAGGAGCGTAACACCGTCATCATGACATCAATCGATCGAGGAAAAATTGCGTGAGCCATCTTCGATGATATGGACATGAAATTCGAGCTGATAAGAACACATTTGCTAAGATCACAATTCTTGGGATCTCCTCGCTCTTTAAAATCTTTTCCGGGAAACTATCGCGTTGATTAGGAAAGCAAAAGCTGGTGCAAAGAAGAATAATTCTGGTTTCGGAACTGCTAATCTGTTTAATCTAAACGGGTTCAAAATAAGCACATTAAGATAAAGGCACAAGTGAAATCGGAAAGCATATATCGCCTTTTAAATAGGAATTCACAGCGGCTAATACACGGCTGTATATAAACGCTCTCTTTACAAATTCGAATCCACTTGATGGCGGACCGGAAAATTGAGGAGAAACTGCCTTTCACTTTTCTGGTTCAACTTCGGTCGGCTTGGATTTTTCCCTGGATATAATTCGCATCAATGGCGCGGATTAATAAAAGGGAGTGAACTACATCTGTTAACTAATTCGGCCACGCTGCGAAACCATAGTCGTTTACCATCGACTACGATATTTACACCAATCTTGGCAAGTGAATTCTCGTTAGCGCGAAATTCATGATCATATCATCGAAGACGCCTTTCTCGCAGTTTTTCCACGATCGGTGCAACCGTATATGGACCGCGGATATCCTCATTTCGGATGCAATCAAAACGTCTCACGCCACTAGTAGAACGCAACATCTTCCTCTCCATTACCGCAAGACACCGTTCATTGTTTTTTAAAGTCGATCAATACTCAGAACCATAGAGAGCGACAGGGCGGACAACATTGCGTAAATTTTAGATTTGAGACGCTCGTTGCTACACATCGAACACAAAGAACAACAGTTGTGGAACGCTTCTTTGTCCATGTTGCGTTAATGCGTGAAGCAATTTCATAACGCAGTTCTCCATCAGCTCGCAAGAGAACGAAGTGTAGGACCCCCAAATTCAATACGACCGTTTCTGCGACCCGGTTGCCGCCCAGTAATGGGTACGCCAACCAAAGCCTTCATATCTATCTAGTGCAGCTGAAGTTGTCGGTCACGTCCCAAAAGGACGTTAGAAGACCTGGTTGACCAAGTGAGATGGGATTGATGAATGTAAGCAACTGAGGGATCTGTTCATCGTTGCGAATATGGATGAGCGCGACACATTGAAGCCCTTTTACCGTGGCACAGTACGATAAGTACGATGTTGAGTATGCCATGATAAAAGAAAATTCATCATTGCGTTGGCGAGTGCTGCCGCAACAGGAAAGATCGTTCGGGTAGTGGTGAAACTTTCGATGGTCCTGCTTTCCCTGCTGCAGCTTCTACAGTCTCTGCTCTGTTCTCTTAAATACTGGAAATCTGAGAAGGGGATGGTCATTAAAATTCCGAAAAAATAAACCTATCTTGACATATTTTGAAAGGTTGTTCAACAAAGAGGAGACTGGTTTCAGCACTGAATCCTTCTGTACCAATCACATTAACACATATCGGACCATTCTGGAGCAAGATGCAGGATCTAGATCTCCACTTCACATGCTCTTCATCGGTTTTGAGAAGACTTGCCTGCCAGGATAGCAGTCTGTCAATGATATTTTTCCTGTTGCCTTGCCTCAGAGACATGAAGGGTTTCGATCGACAATGTTATCTTTCCTCAAAAATGTCGACTACACTGATGACATCTGTTTACTCTTTGACTCCGCTCTAGATTTCGATTATTCAAGTAGGGTTGCATTGAAAGTAAATGCCAAGAAAACCAAAATTCTCTATCTTACCACCGATCACTACGCTCTTCCTATCTACGTTAACAAGCAGAACATCTATGGCATCTTTCATTTTGTCTGCTTTGGGTGCATTGTTTCTGCCGACAGCGGCATCGAACTTGATATCTCTTGACGCAGCGCTAAGTCGGCCGTTTTTCCAAAATTTGGAAATGCAATTATGTATCTCAACACCAACACCACATTGAATTCGTTCCGCGTTAATATTGAAACTAACAACCCCATGGTCACCCTAGAGTTGCATAGGAAAGTGAAAGCTTCTTGGAAAATCATGAGGTGAGCTGAAGCATACTGAAGGAACCAGCAGTCTAGATGCGGTTGACGCGCTGTGATAAACGTAGGGGTAGTAGTCATTATAGTAACAGGATGGAGTTGGGATTCTTTGGAAAAAAAAACCTAAGGGGTCAATCAATTTTCTATCATTATTTGCGTTAATGGACTTCTTCTTTTTCTTCCACCTTTGTCCCGTTCACAAGCGGGATCGGCTCGTCGTGATCGGTTTCGCCATTTTACTTTATCAAATGCCTGATCTGCGTTAATAGACTTCGATCTGGCAAAAAATGTAATCCCCTCAATATTTGTTGTTTTTGTCATGACTGCAATTAATTCGGCAATTTCGTATAGAACCTCATTGAAGTCCATTGACAATCCAGAGGACTTAAAATTTAAATTGTTGCTAATTACTCTCCGACACCCGGAGCAAGAGAAGTCGGATACCACCCTAACTGTTTTCATTACTTTACTTTCTACCAAAGTTGTATTTCCCCTAAAAATTACTTAATTAAGGTGGACTTAAACTCAATTTCAGGGTTGAATCCGAAAAGCGCATATTGCATTTTCAAAAAGTATGAAATGTCCTAGAGAACATCATTGGACCATTATATTCCCAGGCCGAATACGCTTCAGGTATGATAGGTTTTGTGTATTTCTTATATATAAAGTTGAGTGTTGTATATGTATATAATATGTCGGAATATCCACTTTCGCGTGAAGTGACAATTTTGAACTGTTATAACTTTGTTAGTAATAGTGCGACTTTCACCAAGGTAGGATCATGCTCTATATTGCTGCATTGCTAGGACGGACTTGAGGGAGGTTTGTAGTCAATTACTGAAAATTATATTATACTATTAATTTTATTTGAAAAGATATCGATATGGAGCATATTTCAGAGCCAAGGCATCATATGTGGTAACTTCGCGACTTTTTTCAGAGTTTTCGGTTGGGTAGGTTCTGACAACGGGCTCGCTTCTTTCTGCATTAAATGTTGAAAATGAGACCAGCTCTGAAAAGTACTAATCGAGACCTTTCATTTCCCCACATGACTTTTTTTATTTATTTTACAGGAAATCTTAGAATGTTTGAACTTGAAATGGAAAATTCTGGAATTAATTTGGAAGATTCTGAATTTGGTTTGGAAAGATCTAAATTAGACTTCCAAAACCTCAAAATCCCACCATGGCATGATGTTTCGTAGGAGCAGCACCACTACCCTTACTCGAAAGCACTTGTCTATCTCATCAGAGTATTCTGGTTCGGTACAACTTTGGACGAAGATCTTGATCAGAAGCCTCCATTGCTGGCTATGCTGTACACTCTCCGAGGTTAGCAACCTAGGGGGCCGCGCCAGAATAATAGAAGAGCGCACTTTTCTCGTAAAGTGTTTAAGGTGGCTGAAACATATTTAGCAAACCGGCAACGATAGCTGATCCTCATTTAATGGTTAATTTGTAACTAAATATATAATGAATTATGATCACGGTCTGGGATTTGATTATAATCGTGCAGTTATGCCAAGTCTTGATAGTAATAATAATTATTGATTATGGTTCCATTCAATTCTGAAAGACCATAATGCTACGAACGTTTCTTGCTACTCGCATATACAATTTATCACTTGTATCCCACAAAGGAAAAGTTACTGATAACTACTTGATATGATAAAAGAAAGGTCGTAGTTATCCAATTACACATAGCCTGGACTATTAGAAACTTCTTACACTTTCTGGTAGCTTATGAGTCATTTCTTGATGCTAAATTAGTCATATACTATTTAGATTAACTTAAGCTCGATTTGGTTAGCAATATCAGGCAAATTTTCGAGCTACAGTCGAAAAAATTATCAAAACCTCAAAAACTTTTAGATCAAACGAAATTACCCCAGATGTGAAAAAAAATTCTTACAACCATATGGAATTTGCACGAATATTGCTCATGGTTCGATGGATTTGGTGTTAATCGCCTTTTTTTATAGAAATTCAGGTTCCTTTTCAAACTTAGGGAAGGGTACATACCTGTGATAACGACACAACAGAGTTGTCATCGTTTACGGCCTCCTCGACAATAAGACGGTTTGGACGATCCTTCTTCTTGAGGATGGCAGTAGCTAGATCATCGGGACTGAAATACAAAATGAACACAACGTTAGAACTTATTCAAATAATCTGAAATCAGTAGTTTCCCGCACCCATGTTGTTCTGTATTTGGATTCGGACTTTTAAAGGCCATTTTAGGAAAGTAAAAGCAAAAAGAAATTTGGTTATATGAACGGGAAGCCGATACCCAAAAATGACGAGCTTGTCAAATAATGCAAATGCCAACTAACATCAGTTCCTTGGACATTTTCAATATTCGTCAAAGTGAACATCTCGTAAGCGGCAAAAACAAAATCACTCCGGCCACCATTCACCATTGTCCGCGCTGGTGCCTGTGTTTATCGAGCTGCCAGTGGTTCGATGTCAGATGCCCCAAGCGATTTCCTTTGCCAGTTGAAAACACAAAGGAGTCAGTCGCTCGTCGCGCATTTTCACCTTGTCCTATCTGGGTCTGCTACGCACAGTGCACCGTTTCGAAGCCGGTGGGTTTCTTGGTCCTTGAACATTAATCATTCTGGCCGTATTTCACCCTCAATAGCGATTTCTTCAAACATGACAAGCAAAATTGAAGGTGGCTCATGACTGTCGGCTTCGCGAATATTCACATTACGCCACAAATATTATCACCTGTGGACTAAAAACACAATTCAGACTTACTTCTTAGGATCAGCCATTGTTTAAGAGAAGGTCGGGGACAAAATTCGGACTTTTTTACTTAGAATTTAGCAAACGAACAAGGAAATACCACACTTTGGATCAATTCGTAGCCACCGCTCATCTACACTTTGCATACAGGAGAAATGGTGCTACCATAGTAAAGTACACGTTGACCACGAACTGGTCGAAAATGGGCGCTTTTGGTCGAACCAATTAGCAGTACAGATAAACTTTTCAATCATGAAGTAATTTTTTTGTTATTTTCTTGAGGGGCGAAGGTTGAAAGTAACAGTTATAGAACATTAACCTTAATGGCAAATGCAATTTAATTTACAAAAATTTATTTATTTGATTAAAAATGTGGGTCGAAGGCGCACTAATCTCAAACTCGAACCAACTGAGAGATATAAATAGATTCGAATGTTCTCCTTTGTTGAATCATAGGTTGTTGTCGTTTCTCGACTCTATTGCAGATTTATATAAAAATGCGAAATATGTACTCTATCATTATTAGATGCAAGGTTGAAGATAAGATGCTATTGCCTCTAAGCACTAACAGTCTTTGCGAATAAGTAGATAAAACGCTGGAATAGATTTAAATTTTATAGAACGGCAAAATATCAAGAGCAACGGAAAAACTAGCTTATTTTAATTAAGTTGTGATATTCGTATTGAAATATTGATTTAAATAACACAGGTTTATAAATTTTACCTTTTCATACACTTTTTTTAAAAACACATATTTTCCTATTATTCTAGAGCCTACTAATGGCAGAAGGTAATTGAAATTATTTTATCACGTCACATTCTTTTTGAAATTAGAATAACCTTTTTTACCTATCATCTTCGAATCTATCTATATAAATTAAGAAAGCCCAAAAGAAACATTGGGATGAGTTATGACAAGAAATGTCTAACAAACCAGACATTAGAGCCTTTTGGGATAAAATCAAGAATTTTAGGAATTTCCAGAAAGAGCGCAAACAGCTACCAACATGGGATAGGGAAACAAAACAGAATTTATTATCAGAAATCACAGCACAATACAAGGTATGCCCCAAACTGTTGAATACCAACAGGAAGATTTCACAATTCACAACCTTAATGATATTCTGGACAAATACAAATCACCATCAGCTCCCGGGGTCAATTCAATTCTGTACAACTATGTGAACTGGTTAAATGACAGCAATGGACTTACTCAACTCGTTTAATAAAATTTGGAAAAAATTCCAACCACCTCTGCAATGGAAGAACTAAAAATTGTACCGGTTCTCAAGAAAGACAAAGATCCTTGCCTTAAATGCCATGGTGAAGACAAGACTCACATTGTTAATGGAAATTGAGGGTACTCTCTCGGAACACTGCTGTGTCTACAGGAAAGGTAAATCGACCACATCGTGCATAAATGAGTTTCTGCTTCAGGTGCCTATCGCTAAGAGTGAAGTGAAAATATTGAAGGCTGTTACATTGGACATCTGCAAGGCCTATGACGCAGTTGACCTCAAAACCTTGGGCAATATTATGGGAACGAATAAAATCCCAGCTGACATCTATACGTGGATGTTGAGGTTTTTTGAAGTTAGGTACCTGATACTGGACGAATGGTCTAAAAGAGTTAGAAATGGCTTACCCCAGGGAAGCGTTCTGAGCCCAACCTTCTTCAATTTACACACAACCACTCTTCGTAAGAAAATGCATGAATCAGTACATATCTACCAATATGCTGATGACTTTCTGTTACTAGCAGCACATAGACCAAGTCAACATTTTCCTTAACGAATGTGGTGCGCTTAGTTTACCGGTTAATCTTGACAAGTGCAGCGTAATCACTTTCAAACAAGTCGGAATACCGGAAGCTCGCGCTTCGGATATAAAGGTTTTGTGTTCATCTTATCTAAGAAATTTCAACTAACATTTTTCTATCCGTATAGAGCTACAAAACTACGAGACATACGTACATATTACAGCCGTAGATGTTACGTTCACTCTAAACAAACAAACTGTCTATTTTCGAATACTGTACACATATAGGCACGTATATAGATTGATCGTACCCATATTTCCGATTTACTTCTTATACCTATCTGAATTAGGCACTACCCGCGAAGTCCATTAGCACACATATATTATATACCTACATACACACACGTCCCGTTGGAATAATTGATATTCACATACAAATGACTTAAAATCTAAAACAAAATAATCCTTTTCCACCCAATTCATTCGTGGTGGTATTGACGAATTGATATATGATGATGACCTCATGCAGGTTGTAGAGTGCACGAAATTCACAAAAAATTGTAAAGTTTTACCCCCTATAACTTTGTTAATAATAATTGGATTTTCTTCAAACTTCACCAAATTGTGCATTATGTTCTTCTTTATGCCAAATTTTGTACTTCTGGGATGAAGATAAGGGGGATGCCGGGTAAATTTCTAAAATGTGGAAATATACTATTATTAACTTTATTTCTGCAGATATCGGAACCGGATATATTTTGAGGCCTAGATTTCGTAGGGATGCACTACTGCAATTTTTTTCAGATTTTTCGGTTGGATAGGTTCTGAGAACGAGACCTGTTACACTTTTTGGGGGTCATATTTTGAGCCCTCACTCCCCTATGTTTCACCCAACATCAAATATTGAACCAGTTTCGAAAAGTACTAATTGAGACCTTTCATTTGATACCCCACATGGCTACATTCTGTGAAAAAAAATTTTGCACCCTCCTTTCACATATATGAGAAGCCCCCCTTAAACTTAACACAAAATGGCGTCAGTTGTTGCATGTAAAGGGAACGGCAGATTACATACTCCTACCAATTTTCGTGACAATCGGTCCAGCCGTTTCCGAATAAATCGGCTGTGACAGACAGACAGACAGACAGACGGACAGACAGACAGACAGACAGACAGACAGACAGACAGACAGACAGACGGACAGACAGACATCGAATCGATTCTAATAAGGTTTTGTTTCACACAAAACCTTAAAAAAGCAGAATCGCAATATTGTTTGGTCGATCAAACCCTGCTTAGGTAACATGCTTTTCTGGGTAAGACAATAAGCGCTTCTTTGTAAATTAAAAATCACACCCCCAATATCGGTAAGGCAACAAGAGCGGCAAGAATTATCAACTTCTGTACGGTCATTTCCTGGGGCCTCAAACCCAAAAAAGCGGTTAAACTGCTTCAAGCAATGGTTAGACTGGTTTTCGATTACGCTGCCACTTCTACTGTTGGATCACCCAAATGTCAAGACAGTAAAGATTCTGTAGTTGCCGCCCAGCTTTTCACATTGCCCTTGCTAATGAACACAAATTTAGAAAAAAACTTCCTAGCAGCCAAAAAGTTGATTAGGCTTAAAAGAACTTCACCATTCCCTTATAAACTAGTGACAGAAAATCCGTCCGCCAACGATGGGCTGCCGAAGGTATATAAATATTTCAGGGAAATTTTTGACCTTATGGTATCTCACGAAGGTCATTGCTCAACTAAAAGACTGGAAGTCTGGAATGATCCGAACAGGACAGCTGGGGAAACCAAACAAGAATGCATGAAAAAAGTCAAAAACAAACTAAACTGGTCCGGAAGAAATGGTTTCGCGGGTTATGCCACCGATACAGTAACAACAAAAGAAGCCACGAGTTGTGCTGCGGTCTCAGCATCTTCCGGTATAAAGGTAGGTTATATAATGAGAGCGATAACGGTCCTCTCTGCGGAGCTCATGGGTATCAAGCAGGCTACACTGCTGGCCAAAGATAGAGCTCAGGAGAAAGTAGTCATTATAACGGACTCTCAAAAAGCCTGTACACTGCTCACAAACCAAAAGACCAACCATCCAATCATATGGGACATCGTCAGCGAAATTGAGAATTCGAACATTCAAGAGATAAAACTCAATGAGTCCCGGAAAAAAGTAGAATCCACCTAAATAGAATGGCGCACTATGCGGTTAAAGGGGCCCTCTATAGTTAACAATTAATTAACAACCACACTTGCTGAGAATGATATAATATGGCACTTTCAAAACAGGATAAACGAAGACCGGCAGTTAGGGTATCAAGAAATGTCCAGACGAAAAGGCAGGGTTTTTTTCTAGGCTTTTCCCCACACAGCCTGTGAAACTAACACGATTTCTTGATTCACAAACATCTCCCACAAACAAGACGCTTATCAGACTCTATTCGGGTCATGTATACTCAAAGTATTTTCTCTTCAGAATTGGTAAACTAAGCAAAACTTATGTCACACCTGCGAATTTCCAGAGACAGTTGATCACATATTCTTCTCATGTCAGATCTCTGCCGCTTTTAGGAAGAATTATAGTTGGAGCAAAGCTTTCAACTCTGTAAACTCGTTGTTTAGAAATGGAAGCAAGGACCACATTGAGGATTTAATAGACTTTATTAAGAAATTAGGAGTTAAACTGTAAAAACAGTTATATTCTCACTGCTTTAACGTTTACATTACTATACACCATTCTTTGTTATAAATGTACATTACACATCTTACTGGTATCCAGCAACACAATCCACACTACACATCTATCTCTCATAAACCCTCTGACCATACAAATACCAATCTAATTGTGTAGTTTTTCACGCTACCAACTTCCCACCACTCACCTCCAAACGACGCATGATGAACTGTCCTGCACACAAAATCCTCGAAACAAATAAGTGGAGACTACACACATTATAACGATAATACTACTTTTGACGAACACAAAACTACTATATATGCAAGGGGTCTTAACTTTAAAGGGCAAATTGCCTATACGACCGAGTAACAGTTGGCATACATAGGCCATTTTTCATCTTCACGTTCAGTAATCGTAAGTCGGACCAGGGAAGTTAGCTCTCTCTGATGTAGCTTACCGGGACATAATGGAACAATTAAAAACACAACAACAACAAAATAGTAATAAAAAGTTATCTTTACCTACCGGTCTTCTGAAAACAGCAAATTAATCTTTCAAAGAGGGGACAGTCGATCTAAAGAACATTATTACATCAAAAAAATTGACCTGTTCGAAATGAATTTTCTTTAGGAAAAATTAATATGAAACATACATTTTTAGTGGATCCGCAAAATATAATTTTATCCCCATTACACATTAAATTAAAGCCGGTTTACTGTCTGTCTGTCTGTCTGTACGTCACACGCATTTTTCTCGGAGACGGTTATAGCGATTAACAATAAATCTGGTAGAAAGGTGGGAACTGTGAACGCTCACGCATGTAGTGAGTTACATCCTTTTATGCCGAAATTAAGGGGAATCCCCAGATATGCAAAAGGGGGGTGTAATTTTTTTTCCCAGCAAATATAGTTATGTGGTGTATCAAATGAAAGGCCTCGGTTAGTACTTTTCGAAGCCGGTCTTAGTTTTGACATTTGTTGGAAAGGTGGGGAGTACGGGGGTCAAAAGTGTTCATTTCTTTAACGGACCCATTCTCAGAAACTACCCAACTGAAAAATCTGACAAAAAAAAATAAGATGCTGCCATTGTATGGTGCCTACGTTCCAAAAACCGCTCCATGCCGATACCTGTTCAAATAAAGTTATGAGTAGTACATTACTATAATGTTTAGCAATATAGGCTACATCATACAGCATGATCACAAAGTTATAGTTGGAATAATTTTTCCTGACATAAAATCAAAAGAGGAAATTTTTGTACGTCCCCGAAAATCTTTTTCTATTATGGGAAACAAATCCTGGGATTATGGAAAAATGTTGCTGATTTAGTAAAAAAACCTTCATGCAATGGTTGCGAACATGCCTCTCAAAATATATTTTTGTTATTCTCACCTGAACTTTTCTCTTGAAAACATCGCCGGCAGTGCCGAATAAGGCGTGCGAAAGAATTAGTGAACTACTGCTTAACAGAATCAGATCAAGAAAGTCATTAAAAGGAGGGTAAAATCAATCATTTTGATTTTTTTTTATTTTCTATTTCATATTATTGTTTCTTTTTTACTATTTAATATACCGAGTGTTTCAAAACATGGATGGATGAAAATTCAAAGATAAATGTATTCTGAATGTTTTTATTATACAAATTTATAGAAAATACTCAAAATAAACATCCCTCATTAACAGCAAATGGCAGGTCTTTTTGCAGAAACTATGTACTACTTTTAATAACATTTTGCTTGATATGTTTGCAGTCACATTAGTAACTTTAGTAGAAACTATAAACCCTTTCTTTCAAATATCCAGGTAGTAGCCCGGTGGATTTAATTCGGGCGATCTTGGAGCCCATCATATTGACCCATAACGTTCATCATATTCTTCGTTAAGAAGAGATGTAACATCCTTGAAGTTATGTGGAAGTGCCCTATCATAGTGAAAACACACATCCTCCCGCAGAAAAAAAAAATGGCCTCCAATTCTTCTTCTTCTTTTTAAATTCCATCGGTTTTGATAATATGATTTACGATTTAATCCACCGGCGGCTACTCCGATAATTAGGTGTTCTGTTTTTATTATTATTTTTAGTGAAGTTACAATTTTCTCTAATCCTACACTTTGATGAGAGTTAGTAAAAATAAACTTTCTTGTCTCATTGTTGAAATTGCTTCCGAGTTATGCTTGTTTCAGTTTACAATGAATTTAGTTACATTAACACTTAGAATGGCAGTGATATTCCTTCTACTAATTTAACTTTTTCAACTGCTCTTTCGAACCCCTAATAAGTAAAACCCAATTACACTGAGGTGCTACTGGTGTCTTCATTGAATCAAAGTTAACAAAAAGTCTATCAAATTCATTTTTTGTAAGAGAATTAATACAGCGTGTATGTTAAAATTCGAGAAAAAATCAGTTAGACAGTGAAATTTTGAGAAAGAAAAACAAAATTTTTGTGTTTGGAAATTTATTAATTACAAATGACTTGATTAATACAAATTCACGTTTATATTTTAGGCCAAGTCTTAGTTACGATTTAACGTTTATTTCAATATTTTAGTATTTTAAAAACGAATTTGTTTGTTAAAATGCTTGTGTGCAGGGTTAAGAAATCGAAAAAAAATACTTTATATTTTTTCCTGGAATTACATGAGGAATCAACTGGCATACCGTTCGTCCGGCTGCTTTGAAAAACACTGTATATTTTTAAATTGGACGTTACAGATTTTTTAGAAATGGGTTTCCCTTACTCCGTGGACTAGAATTCTTAAAAAATACCCATTTTGGTGGAAGTATATAAATTGTGTAAACTAGTGTAATCGTTCGCCAAGACGGTTTTATAGAAACTTACTTTCCTTATCACATTCATTGACCGCGGGGCACGATAATAACAGGCTTTTTACTTTTTAATTTGATGATTCTTATTTCCTATTTTCCTAAAAAAAATGCTCCTTTTGTATTTTAAAGTTCTAATGAATATTTATTATTATTTTGGATACTTTTAGATTAATAAATAGGGCACACTGCCTTTCCGTTAGTCAGATACTCAAGCTTCTTTATTGGAAAAGTTTCGGAAAAGAGAAAAGAAATGGAACAGTAAGCAATGAAACTCGATCTGGTGTTGTCATTCATCACAAAATTAAACCAAATTAGAACCTGCGCGGAGGGATGGATGGATAGGTAACTTTTGTAGGATAGAGTTTCATGGCTTCATACCGCAGAGCCGGTTTATCTGATATCCTTCTGGCTGAAATACAGTGGTATATTGACCCTTGTTTCGTCTTGCATTTTAGATGCATAGCTTTGTAGATTTCTGCAGCTTTCCACCACCTTATCATCATTGGTGGTACACTGTTCGAGCACAGAGCTTGCCATAAGGACAGTTGTGTTTCAACTGACCGACGTGGTATGAGCAATCCAACAATCAGATTGACCATTTTGCGATCAGCAGTAGTTTTATTAGTTATCTTCGGGATGGGACTGACATCGGTTTCGGAAGGGATTCCCATCTGATGGTTGTTTAACTTCGCTAATGCTACTTCTACTCGTAGGAAAATCTTGGCAATCTGAGAGAATGGCACCCGTTTTGAGTGTGACAATTGGAACGGTATCTACATGCTCCCTGTCGTCGCAAAGATAATAGCAAAAATGATTCTGGAACGTATTAAATATATCTCGAAAACTTGATCAATAGAGTGTGGTCTGGTTCGCGCTCTGGATTCTCCTGTACCCATCAACATCTTACGGATCATTTTGGAACAGTGCGTGGAGTTTGCATCTCCGCTTTCAACAGAGTGAACAGATAGTGTACCTGGCGTGCTATACGTAAGAGAGGGAGTGAGGAATTTGATTTCTAAAGCAAAATTTGCCGAGGTTGTCACCTTTATTATTTCTTCTTGTTATTGTTGATATTTTTCATGCTACCTTGTCCGGAGGACGTAGAGGAGTTCAATAGACCATGACATCTTCCCTCAAACACCTAGAATACGTTGATGACATCTATTTCCTCTCTAACCGGTTCACAAACCTTGGACTGACTTTGTTTTTGGAGAGAGAGGACAATAGAGTCTGACTGAAGATAAACACCAACAAAATTAAGATTCTCAGTCTGGCACGAACCACTCTCCCTACCTATATTCGGATACATAGGAAACGTGACTTCTGCCGATGGTGGCACTGAACTGGATGTCACTCACCACATCCACAGAGCTGGATCCCCCTTCACTGCCTTGTCAAAAATCTGAAAAAGGAGTTATCTCAACACTAATATAAATGTTGATACTGTTTTGCACTATTGTTCCTTCTTTATTGCTTTATGGGCATAGCGCATAGAAAGTGATCCCCACTGTTATTCGAAAGCTCCAGGATCCAAAGTAGGAGGAGAAGGAGGTAACAATGGTAAGGTTTCATTTTGAATCCTGCTCCTGAAGAAGGTAGGATAAATATGGAGAGAGAAGCGTATCAAAAGTTGTGGTGGGGTAATTTGACTACCCCCGAAGAGGGTAAGTAAAATATGTAGGAGTGAGAGGACAGTCCTGTTAAAGAATTGCAGCGGTCGTTCCTCTTAGAAAGTTGCGGCTTCCCATTGATAAATAAAAGTAAGCTGTCAACAGGACCTCAGCAATGTGAATTGGGCGTTTCTATAAGACCTGCTCTGGTCTATAAAGGAAAACTAACTTTAAAATAGGCAAGGCCATTTTCGTAAAGTTTATCTGAATCCAATGGAGCATCTGGTCGAGTTTGGGAGCAAAGGCTTGGGCAAAATGTTAGTTTCGAGTTACTAAAGCAACCCCCACGTTAGAGGATTTGTAGCTTATCGAAAACTCGTGAACATATTGTAATTTAAGGCCTAAATTATTATTGTTAATTGCTGCTTTGTTAAAATTCTTTTATTTAATAGAAGTTTATAGAAAAGTATTTGATCGAGTTTTTTTTGCTGTGCGAAAACATGTTTTGCAGGTTTAGTTCTTTCACTACACTGTGCATTAGTTTTATTCGGTGGTACTGTGCCTTTTGGCATTTGTGCTTATTGTTATTATGGAAAATTAGCAACATCAACATCAATTGCCTCAAATATTTTCATTAATCGTTTTGAGTGGACTATAAGTGGATATTTTCTATTCGTTAGTAATAATAGTAGATGTAATTTCCGCTCCGCCAGGACAAATAATGTAAGGCTAAAACTGTACCCGGCCATCTGAGAATTCGGCACACCTACAAAATTAGTAAAACTGACTAGGTTGACCCTGATCCTGACAAATTTTCGAGGGTAGATAAAAGCAGGATCACTCTCGAGACCTTTCACCATCAACTACAATTTGGCTTTGACAAAAATGATTTCTCACGCCGATGTAAATGCTAGAGGAAATCTGCTTTTCAAGTACACCAAAATGCTTCCCTATGCTGAAGATATTGGCATAATGTGAAAAACAATTCGATATATAAAAACTGCTTTCATCCAGATCGTAGATTAATGAAGGGAAGAGGAAGTACATGCAACATATATGTGCAATATCCAATAGCACTGGCCAAATGCAACAATAAAGGTAGGAAATTGTTGAAAATTCTTCTTATCTAGAGTCGAAAATCGTAATCGACAATAGCTATGGGGATGAAACCTGCATACGGACGATCCCATAGTCCATATAAAAATAACATTTTTGAGCGATAACTGGCTGGTTGTGGATAAAATCCGACTCAATAGGTTATGGTGGGCGGATCCTTTAATTCGTATGGATGAGCATAATCCAGCCCGGAAAGTCTATTTCAAGTTGGACCTCGGCGCAAAATTGGAATATTTGGAGTTCTTTATTAAGGCAGGCCCAAACCGGATACCGGTGTTTGCGCCGTTGATGATTAATGTAGCTTTAATACAAAATGAAACGATTTGCTAAAGGGAGAGTAAATAAATAAACTAATTGAAAAATAAGCAATTATTTCCTAGATGAGGCATCAATTTCATTGTCCCTTTTGATTGACGATCGATTTACCTATTTTGGTATTGTGAGGAAGTTTAAAAAAAATCCAATAATACAAAGAATGAACAGAATAATTTCCACATTTTCACATGATGAAAGCTGTAAATTTTCCCATTTCCCCACTAAGCATGCTGCCGAGCTTTTACTCATCCCCAGATTCTTTTATTGTAATTCGACCCACGCGAAAAGCAACTTATTACAAAATATATTTTTTTTATTTTGATGGTATAAATTTACAATATCACATTTTTACAGTAGTGAGTTTAATTTTAACTTCCTTATTATAACCATTTAGGCAAATGAGTATGCTTTACATATAGAAAAACTGCTCATGAGCAATCAGATATGAATATCAAAGTTTACATTCAACGAGCGGTGCTTTTAATGCCCACACGTCTTGGATTTCTGTGCCGGCAATTAAATTGTTCAGTGAATTTATATCTGTAAGAAATGACAATAGATAAGAAATGATTTAAAACTTGGGCTAAGTTTATGTACCTTTGGTTCTTGCAAAATCCTCGAGTTCGGATTTAATATTAGCTACTGGCACGGACATGTTAATGTTAGGATAAATCAATTGTGTTTCGTGATCTTTCGAATTTGAAACTGAAACACCTATCAGTTTACCATTCGCATCAAGAAGTGGCCCGCCACTTTGACCAGCTTGTATACTGGCATCAGAAATGATCATTCCTGGGGAAAATTTCACTATACGTCCCTCATATAAACTGGGTCGAAACATGTCTTTCCCAAGCTTGGAGATCAAAGGAAATCCAGCACTATATATTGTTTGCCCGATATGCGGCATGGTTTTCGATATATCCAAAAAATAATGGTCCGGAATAGTTATTGGGATTTCGATGACTGCGATATCGTAAGGTCGGTTGTAATGCGGATTCATCCATAGAAGATTTGCTTCAAATGAACCGTCGGTATAATGGCAAAATATTTTGTCGCTTGGCTGAAACGATGAAAGAAAATTGGTTTGAAGTATATGTTTCTGTAAAGAAAAACAGACAACCTACAGTTTTAATGACATGCGAACACGTTAAAATAAACTTTGATTTACGAATCTTCACTAAACTTCCTGTTCCCCATGCTCCATCGTTACTGAGTAGCACTACTGCATTTTCCCCTGTAATTGAAGTTTTAAAAAAATTCCACTTAGACTAAATCCATCTTACAATGAGGATTGGATGGGCTTCTTATGATTGTGCCATTTGTGTACGTTTCACCAATTTTTTGTAAAAATTCCTTAAGGACATGACGAAAATTTGCAGCGAGGGTTAAGTTGGCGTTTTCGTTATTCCAATGAAATGTTGTACAGGTAATCATTCCTATAAGACGCCTGAAAACATTTAAACATATTGTAAAGGTAGAAAATATTAAAAAAATGTCTTTCTGTACAATTTACTGTTTATGACAGCAGCTCCTTCACAACCGTTCACTAAATTATTGGAAATAGTGAACAAACACGAGTTGATTCCAAAAACATTAGACACTTTCCCGATATTCATTGTTTTGTAGAAACTTTCCATTCCAAATGGGGTGGAAATTGTTAGCACATCATCCAACTTGTTGATTGGGCTTATGAATTTTATATAATTCTTCATATGTATTATAAATTTTTTGAAGTTGTCCCCTTTGTTGGCAGAGTAAACAGTTTGCAATATAATAAAGCTCGATATCATCAGTTTATGCAATGCTGCGTTATATGATTCGATGTCGTCTCCTGCTTCATGTTGACGTAAACCATTCAGGATGTTTTCCGCACTCGCCAAAATGTCTCGACAATTGAATAAGTAAAGGATCTTTGCTTTGAACCTCAACAGGTTTTTTTCTTTGCTCTGAACTTTATGCCGATCGTAAGTAATTTCAAAATCAAACTCCTTGAGGTATTCATTGTCGCCACTAATTGCTTCGTGTCTCCTAAGTTTTTCGATAACAGAATTTCCATTATTCAATGATGAATGGTATTCGCGAAAGTGTGGATAGAGTATATACGCCGAAGTAATGATGAATTCGCCGTTGAAAATAATTGCCGATTTCTTATTGGGTGGGGAGTTTGTGCATTCTAGAAGACCGTGTCGAATTTTGAACACCATCTGTGGGAACATTAAATTTAAAACTAGGAAAATGTTGCAATATTGGCAACCATTTATCAATACTTACTTTAATAGGTTTTACTAGGTTTTGGTAAATTATTTCTTCAGATTGACTCTTCTTTCTTCAGTTTAGAATGTTGTCAGTTCACTGCGCCATAGCTGCGCAAAATTGATGTCCCCAAGATATACTAAAAAGATTTAGGCAGAAAAATTTAACAACTGATTATTTACGCACATATGAAGAATGACTTTTTAAATATGATACAGATGTTGTTTGCCAATTGATAACATTCTGTGCACACTCTAGCGCATAATAACTTTTGTAATATGCCAGAATGAACAGTGAAATTAGTCATTATTGAGTTTTATTTGAAATTAGTGTCCATGTTTGTCCAGCATATACATCATCAACGAAGGGAGCCAGGTAATCCTAAATCACGACGAAGGAAACTGTGCATCGACCCTGGTGAAAAAGCTATGCCGCAGGCAACAAATATAAAAAATAGAAAGATGTGGGAAATATGGGAGGGATCAATAAATTAAGCATAACGTAATTAGTAGAGTTAAAAAGTTTCGACATAAATAAGGGTAGCTTAAGATAGATTAACTAACTAGGTACTAGCACTGAGGAAGGAGGCACGTGGTCTCCGAAACGATCGTATGCAGGAAAAAATAAAAATATTTATAAGATAAGGAAAAAAACCTAGTTCTCTTTTTTCGAGTTTTACTTGTTAATTGTAAAGTTATAAACTAAACTGGCGCCCCCGTGCTTTTCGTACTGTAGTTACAAAAAATAATATATGGACACTATATAAAATAAGTTGAAGAAGTAAACTGTGCGTAATTGAATGTTTTCCTGATATACATGGATATCTATTTAATGCAGTCACACTCCAGGCTTTAACTTAAGATAAGCCAAATAAATTTATGTGTTTACAATCGGGAGATAAATATGCGCAAGTCACGAGATGCTTCTATTAAAAAAGAGTAAACAGAATCGTGCAAATGTTGGGATATGAGTTTAAGTGTTTGTATAGTTCAGGGGGTGGCTTGGATAAGCACTTACTATCACCTCTTTTTAGTGCTTGACCGTTGGAGTAGAGACGAGTAAACATAGATTGGAGATACAATTGTTCTAAAAATAGATTTTGACTTCGGCTGATATCTTAAAAAAATTTAATATTTTTTTTTCGCATTTTTATATTACAATATATTGTGAGTAATACCATATATTTATCAGATTAGAATTAATAAGGGTAGGCTATATAGCGATGAATTTTATGTAGATAACACACACAACCGTCTGGTTGTGGATAAAATTTGATTGAAGAATTTGCGGTGAGCCAGGCACATAATTCGAGTAGGTCCAGCCCGGAAAGTATATTAGGCTTTTAGCGATAGAGAGACATCCCGGTTTTGCTCCTAGTTGATCGACCTAGGAGCAAAACCGGGATGTCTGGAATTCCTTACTAAGACAGGCTCAGACCGGATACCCGGTGTTGCGCCATTGATGATGTTGATATTAGAATAGTAATATTCAAAAACGAGGTAATTTTTGAATTGAATGATTGATAATCTGTCACAGCTCATAAATTTTGCCGAGTTTTTTCAGCAACAGGACGACAAGAAGAGTGGAAGCAGTGCATTTTGCATGACCTCGGTGCACTTGGATTTTTAATTTGTTTCTAAATATATATATTCTTAAATTGTTTTCACTCCTTTTCAAGTACTTAACACTATTTAGTCTCAATCAACAGTTTTGTTGAGAAAATATGTAAATACCCAATAATAGGTTAGTCACTGTTCCTCTATGTTAATGGTGAATAGCACTATTTGTTTGAGAAAAACTGGTTCATGGAATGGGTAGTCTATCTTTTACCGTTACAAAGTTATAGCTTTTTTCGTCAATACTGTCAAAAAGTGTGACCTTCCCTTTAAAATCACAATTTCCCCCCTCCCTCAATAATTTAAACCCCGATTTGACCCCATTTTCGGAAATTACATACAATTTCCTTTAAATGGATATTTTTGCAATTGTGAAGAGATGCCTGTTTAAATTTTAAAGAAATTTCAAAATCGATTCTTTATCTAAAATTCAATACGCAATATTGCAATGATACTTTAAACTTACAAACCTGCAAAGTTGATAAGAAATTAACTAAATTGAGATGTAACAAGTCGGGAAACCGGAAGCTGGGCGCTTCAGGTGTGAAAGGTTTTGTTTGCTTCTTCTGTGAGTATATTTAATATAATATTGATTTTTAGTTGCATTAAATTTACATGGTAAGGTCAATTTTGAACTACTGTAACTATAACTGTAACAATAGTATGATTTTGATAAAATTTGGGGATAATATACTTCATATTATATTCTATATTGCTGCAAACTTTTATAACTCTAGGATAAACTTAAGGAGGGTCTTCACTTAATTTGCCCAAAAATATGGTATTATACTATTATTAACTTAATTTGAGCAGATATCGATATGGAGAGCATCTTGAGCCCTGGACACCATATAGAAGCAGCTTCATGATTTTTTTTCAGATTTTTTGGTTGGGTAGTTTCTGAGAATGGGTCCGTTAAAGAAAATCATCACTTTCCACCCCTCCCACTCCCCACCTTTCTAACAAATGTCAAAACTAAGATCGGCTTTGAAAAGTACTAATCGAGACTTTCATTTGATACCGAACATGACTATATTCGAGAAAAAAAAATTGGTACACCCCCCTTTTGCACGTATAGGGACCCCCCGTTAATCTCAACGTATAAGGATATCACTCACTGTATGTCTGAGCGTTCACAGTTTCCAACTTCTCACCAAATTTCGTGTCGATCGGTACAGCCGTTTCTGAGAAAAGTACCTGGGACAGACAGACAGACATTGAACCGATTTTAATAAGGTTTTGTTTTGCAAAAAAAACCTTTAAAATGATGAGCTTATTTATGGGAAATGTCGAAATAGTATGCATTAAATGGGAGAAAACGTGGTCCTTATATGGAACAAATTCACTTAAATATGGATGAAAAACACTATAACTCTGTAACGATAAAATATAGAGTTCCCTTTCCATGGACCAATTTTCTTCAAACAAATAGAACCATTAAATTTGTACCACCATAAATGGGACAACTAGAACCATCCACCATTAAATTTGTACCATCATAAATGGGACAAATATTTTATATCATTTTGAAGGGCGATCGCGGACCCACCTCACTTACATGTCATCGTTGTTGGCTATTGGCAAAGTGCTTCAACTTAGCCCAAGGTTTTGTGAGATTGCTACATATTTCCCTCTTTGCTTTGCGCAATATAGTCGACCTACCCGTCGGTCATCCTGGGATAGCAGGTTCCATTGCATGGTATAAATGACAATGGAGTTGTTGTCTCTCTCGATGTGTCATTTATTCGCTGCCACTTCTGAACAGCAGATCGATGATACAAAGTAAATTTGAGTTAACGAAAGCTTGGGGCTCTCGAAATACAGCGGCGATCACCTTTCATGTGGTATTCCCATATAGTAGTTTTGACATATTTGTATAAGAACTGATTTGCAGATCCAAACGGGACTGCTTTGGATATGACGCAATAAATGCAGTTCATGGATATTAACTGTAATCAACGTGATTTGAGATATACTATAGTATCAGTGCGCATCTTTGAAGTTTTGAATTAATTTCATTATTTTATTTTGATGTTAGAAGAATGTTTTCCTCTGCATCTTTAAATTGTTTTTCACCATAAGTAATATCGGGATCCACTGGATTAAAGTTTGGATTTCTGGTTGGCCAGATTGAAGTACCACTGACATTTTTCTCCAATCCGCTAACCTAAGATATACTCAGAAATTTTAGAATTATCTATCTGCAAATTGTGTTTTTGGTGCCCATGTTTTCCTCTAATTTTGACTTCATGAAATATGATGCATATCCACATTTTGTGGGTACTAACTATTCCAATTAGACAGGAAACTATAATTTTCCCACAGGTCTGCTGATTGGGTTATGTTACATATTTGTCCTATATTTAATGACAACAGGAGTGGAAAGTGATCATTTATTTAACGGGGCCATTTTCACCCCAACCGAAAAATGGTAGGTTCCGAAATACCTTCCATACCGATATCCCTTCAAATAAAGTTAATAACAGTATATTACTATAATTTTCAATAATTGGCTGCAGAACCCCCCTCGAGTTCATCCCAGCACCACGTAGCAATGTAGGCTATAATATATAGCTTGATCCTACCAAGTTTGTTAGAAATCGCACACTAACAAAGTTATAATAGGCCCAATTGGCACTTGTTTGGAAATTCAAGATTTTGAATGCTAATATCACCCGAAAGTGAATATTCTCACATAATATATGCGTATATTACGTGTTGCGTACTAATGGGACAAATTCACACTCAAATGTCTTTATAAAAGCAATACACAAAACTTTTCATACCTTAAGCATCCAGCTTCCGGTTTCCTGACTTGTTTAGTTCAAATATAAGATAATTTAGTACTCGAATCACGCCCGCCAATCTTAAAAATGAAAAGTCTACAAACGTGCCCAAAGTTCTCGGTATCGGCAAAAGTTTTGCATTGTTAATCAATTTTCAGATACAACAATTGTAGTCTTGTAGCTATATAAGTGGAGATTTCAATTATTTTTCTACGCGAGTGCAGATGTTTTGGAGTTATGCCAAGTTGAAAGCACCTTGTTGAAAGTTCATAATTGGATGGATGGATGGTCTACATATATTGGACGGATGTGTTTCTCAATTTCTTCATCGATTAAATGAGCAGGATGCATTAGAGGATTCGGTCTGATGCCATTTGCACCAACTATCGGCTGCTGCAGGCCAATTTTTGTGTCAAGCAGATTTATTTGTGGAGCAGTTATGATTTAATGGTGCCATTTTTTCATCTCTTGGATAGAATTTATCTTCCTCCTAATTATAATAATCGTTGGCGTAACAATCCATATTGGATTAGGGTTTTGAAGATTAGAGCATTTCATTCAAGACCGTAACGGTACACTACAGTATACTGTAGGAGCCAATGTGCTCAGCATTGCCCTCGCCCAAGATTATTACCCTGATTTGACTACTCAGAGCTGAGTCGTGTGGTATCCGACACCCAGTCACGATTCAAATCCCTCTGCCAACAGTGAGATTTGAACCGCGACCTTCCGCAGCGACAGCCCATAGGTCTAACCACTTAATTGTTAAGCCATAACAGGACCTTGATTCTAGAAACTCCAAGTCTTATGAATAGGTATCATTTCAATAGACAGTTTAATGGTGCGATACGACTCTAGAACGAGCTATACCTACTGTGTTTAACGTCCATTCCCTTTGTAAGTAAAGAATTCCGACTAGATGCTTAAAAACAGACGAGCTGTAGCTAACGCATTCGGTCGCGCCGGAACTATCTAGTACTGGTATTGAGTATTCGATTATGTAACTTTGTGTGTATATTCTCAAATATATTAAGAATCTATTGACGCAGTAAAGCGCCATGTCGGAGGAGGAGGGTGACACTCCGACAGTGGAGAAGAGCTCCAAACAATAAAGGAGCCAATGGCCAGCACTAAGATAGCCCAGATAAATCTCCACCATGCGAGAGCTGCATCTGCAGTGATTGCAAGGGTAAGTTCCAAGAAGAACATTGGAATAGTGCTGGCTCAGGAGCCCTGGGTGTACCGGGGGCAGATTCGCGGTCTGCAAGGAGGAAGCATGCAGGTAACTTGGGACTCCTCTTGTGAAAAACCAAGAGCTTGCATAATTCTTAAACGTAATTTAAAATACATATGTCTTTCAGAGTTTTTAACCGGGGACCTTGTGGCTATCCAAGTCTCATTGGAAGCCGGGAGGAGCACTCGAGAGGCAGTTGTGGCATCGGGATACTTCCCAAGAGATGAAATCCGGGCTCCACCGGAACAAGTCGCAAAACTGACGAAGTATTGCGAGGAGAGGGTGGTAACTTCTCGGCTGAGACACCAACGCCCACCACGAAGTCTGGGGAAGCAGCGACACCAATCGTAGAGGTGAGTACCTTCTTGAATTTATTCTTAGCAATAAGTTAGAAATATACAACGTAGGGAACACTCCTACATTTGTGACCAGCACCAGACAGGAGGTACTAGATATAACTCTAGGAAATACCCTAATGAACGGAATGGTCAGGAATTGGAGGGTGTCGGATGAACCCTCAATGTCTGATCACAGGATAATCAGATTCGACATTGAGGGTAACTCCGAAATAGAAAGAATAATAAGGAATCCCAGGAGAATGGATTGGGAATCCTACGCAACACACTTGAGCAACAACATTGCCCACCTTCAAGGGGGCGGTGACATCAGGAGCGAACTGGAATTAAAAACGATGGTGGAAAACCTCAACACAATCGTCATTGACGCATATGAGGCCAGCTGTCCGGCTAAGACAGTCAAGTCATCAAGGGATGTGCCATGGTGGAACAAGAACCTAGCCAGAATGAGAACAGAGGCACGAAAACTCTTTAACCGGGCAAAACAAACCGGGGACTGGGAGAGGTACACAAATGCACTGAATATCCTCTGTCTGCTTGAAAAAGGAAGATGGGACATTTACCGAGAATGAGGAGGACAGGGTACACCTGCTTCTCAGAACTCATTTCCCGGGGTCCAACCCCATGGTGACAGGCGACAAAAGTCTGTCTGACACCCCAACAACGAATAAAAGGGGACGGAAGGAAGCTGGAAACTAGCAAAAGAGGTATGCTCAGAAGCTAGGCTAAGATGGGCAGTGAGAACTTTTAAACCACTGAAATCTCCCGGAGTAGATGGCATTTTCCCAGCACTTATCCAGAAAGGCCTAGGAATTATCTTACAGTCTCTTCTGCGGGTGGTAAGGGGGAGCATAGCACTGGGATACATACCAAGGGCATGCAGACGGGCAAAAGTGGTTTTTATTCTGAAAGCGGGTAAAAAGGATCCTTTTCACCCTAAATCTTTCAGACCAATTTGCCTAACATCGTTCGTACTCAAACGGTGGAGAAGGTCATAGACAACTATATTAGAATTAACGTTCTAAGGGTAATCCCCTACATCACTGTCAGCACGCTTACCGGGCAGGACGGTCAACTGAAACTGCTCTGTATCAGCTGACTACGGGATGCCATAGAAACAAAAGAAATTGCACTGTACGCGTTTTTGGATATCGAAGGAGCATTCGACAACACATCGCACACAGAGATATAAGATGCCCTGAGCCGCAAAGAAGTGGGATACACCCTGGCACTCTGGATGGGCAAAATGCTAGAAAGCAGGCAAATAGAGGTACCGACAGGTACAAATTCTATTATCATGAATACCACTCAAGGCTGTCCACAGGGTGGGGTACTATCGCCGCTGATGTGGAGTATGGTAGTGGATGAACTCCTGGGCGTGTTAACAAATACTGGAACACAAGTCCACAGGATGGGGTACTATCGTGGACGACATTGTTTTAATCTGTAGGGGCAAATATGAAGATACCCTATGTGATAGAATCCAAACTGGACGTAAGTGTTACTAGTGCCTGGTGCAGGAAGGTGGGACTGCGGATCAACCCAGCCAAAACCACCATAGTACCATTCACTAGGAGGCGTAAGCTTGATCACCTGGAAGCCATAACATTACATGATATGGAGGTGAAACGAGAAACAGAGGTAAAAAATTTGGGAATTACGCTAGACCAAAAATTACTCTGGAAGACACATGTCGGAAAGCCACGAGGACTCTGATTACTTGCAGATCCATAGTAGCAAAAAAATGGGGTTGCAGCCCGAAGATACTACTTTGGATACATACTGCAATAGTAAGGCCAATGATTACCTATGGAGCGGTAATCTGGGCAGAGAGAACCGAACTCAGCACACAAGCCAGGGAATTATATAAGCTCCAAAGGCTGGCTTGCGTGTGTATCACTGGGGCAATGAGGACATGTCCAACAGCATCCCTGGAGGTCCTTCTGGGATTAACCCCTCTCCATCTGCACATACAGATGCAGGCAAGGAGATCAATATTCAGGATGGCCGGTGATATGAGCGGGGCGGGCCTAAATTGAAGGAAGATTGATATTCTTTCTAGGCGGTATCCCGAATTACTGATACCAAGGGATAACATGACAACCAGGTTTCACTTCGATAAGAAGTTTGAAACACGTTGGAGTAACAAGGCAAATTGGGAGAGCGTGGCTGCGACATACGGCTTAAACCAGCAACTGATTACTTGGTACACTGACGGATCCCTCACAGCAGAGGGAGCGGGTGCCGGTGTCATTGGTCAAAGGAAAATGTACTTTGAGCCAATGAGCAGGTACACTAGCATATTCCAGGCGAAAATATGCGCCATAGAAAAATGGGGCAGAACATAGCTATTCTCACCGATAGCCAAGCAGCGATCAAGGCACTTAGGTCCAACCGGGTGAACTCTAAACTGGTATGGGAATGCCTTGAGAGACTGAATACACTCGGCTCGTCCAACAAGGTCTGGATACTTTGGGTTCCACACCATGCTGGGTTGGAAGGCAACGAGGCAGCGGACGAACTAGCCAAGAAGGGAGCAGGGACGCCTTTACACGGGCCAGAACCCTTCTGTGGAATCGGAAACGGTTTCATGGCTATGAATCTAAGAAATGAAGAGGAACGGTTGAGGGAACTATATTGGGCGGGCCTACCAGGGATGGAGCAGTCCAGGGTGCTTATTGGGGGATACGAACCCATGCGCACAAAGGATTGCTTAAACCTCACCAAAAAGAATCTCCGAATCATAGTGGCAATTCTCACTGGTCGTTGTTGGCTGAACTATCATCTAGGGGAGCTAGGGATATCTACGGACACTGCACGCAGGTTTTGTGAGGAGGAGGACGAAACCTCTATGCACGTCCTGGGACAGTGTCCGGCACTTGTGCAAAGTAGGTCGAGGCATCTGGGAGAACATTTAATACCAGATGCAATTTGTTTTTTTTTCTACCTAGAAAAGCAAGCTGCCCACTTAAGAAACTTTCGGGTTGTAACCAGCAGGTGACTTCCCTAACTCATCTAAACCCAGACGAACTGAATTAAACTGCCTTATTGCGTCATTGGCGGAAGCAGTGTGTTTTTACTAATTGCAATTAGTGTGCTATAGAGATTATGCCTATCAGCGGTCACAAAACTGGAAACCTCGCCCATAATCAAAGCCTGGAAGTCCCAATAAATGGGACCCGAGGCAGATGTACATTTCGCGCTTTTCTTGATTTTGGTCGGACTCCAACGAAATCTAAGTGTTCATATATATATCATTCGCTACTCTTTCTTAGGACCGTAAATAAACGCTCAGTTCAAAATATTGCTTTCATTTGCCTTTCTTTGTTTGAAGAGGTCTTTTCATCATTTAGAGAAATGATGCTCTTGCTTGATCACTGTGATTAGGCCACTGGATTTAAGGCAGTTCAATGGTTTTTGAGTTTTTTGCTCACTTCTTAATACCCTTGAAAACTTTTATTGCGTGGAAATGTACCTTTGACCGCTGAATTTCGCATCCTTTCACCAAGTCTTATACAGTGATACAAACCCATTAGAAAAAGAAGGGAGGACTAATGAAAAGATTCACACTTATTTCGCTCAAGATCAGTTTAGCTTCCAACCAGATTTCCTCACTCAAACTTACCATTGAACCTTTACCGCCAAGCATCAAAATCTGGACTAACCAATCTCGAAGAACACAATTCCTACAACGACTCAGTAAACAAATAAACCGGCAACAACCCTCGAAATTGACACTATCTTCGATGACGGCTCTGTCAACCTCAACTGCGCACAACAGAACGTTATTTTGATCGGGTCCAAAGTTTGGGAAGTATCGCTAATTGCCTTCCCATGATAACATTGAACTTCCCCCTAAACAATGATTTTAGCAACAAAATAACTTCTTCGCTAAATGAGATTAGGCTGACAGAAGATATAATAAAATTGCAGGCATTGCCATATGCCTTGACACGGAGCATTCTCTCCTATTCGCTACTAGATGCCAGCGAGTTCGTCGGAGAAGCTCCCATGTCAGCTTTTGTTTTCAAAAATTAAAACGTTACACACCGAATTTCACAGAAAATTCTGAATCTGAGTCCGGATAACGTCAAATTTTTCACATTTATGAATTCTACCTCTTAGCCATTATATATTTTTTCTTTGAAAATGGAGGTGTTTGTAATAGCGATGATTTATGATAAATTAAAAATTGTTAGTGTTTCTTGGAAAAATTTGAAAATAATGGAATTTGGACGCCTACTTTTGACTCACAACTGAACTATGCACGCGCTTCATTTAAAGAAAGGCACAACTAAATTGCTAAATTAAATTAAGAACTTCTTTTTCTTCCGCCTTTGTCCCGTTCATAAGCGGGGTCGGCTTAATTAAATTAAGAACGATAAAGACTAAAGCGTTTGTTTGAGCAATAACCGTACTTCCGGCAATTGGGATTAAAAAAGAAAATGACATTTGCTGACTACTATTCAACTCTCACTGTGGCGGCAGGTACTAACGCAGTTGGACTATTATCGATACAGTAGAAGTTCCAGAACAAATGAATTGTAAAACTGGTTCTTGAATAATAGTGCACAATTGATTTTTAACTATGTATTCGTTCAAATGTCGTGGGCTCATTCCTCACATAAGAAAACACAACTGTTTTATACCTGAGGCGGTCAGCTTCCGACTTCTCGACTCGTTTCAGTCTTCTTCGAACAATTTTATTGCCATTGCCTCCAGTTGTATGATCTGAGCGAACCCAAATTGCAATGAGTTAAATACACTCGAAAGTTGGCTGGTTGTCACTCTTTATCCTTCTACGTTGACCGCATTAATCCCCCTCACATTATTTTGGAGCAGTAATTATATAAATTAAGAAAAGAAGTATGTATTGTTCCTTAAACTGTAAATATTTTTATGTTGCTTACGCATGCAATTGTTTCGGAGACCCCGTGCCTCATTCCTCAGTGCTAGTACCTAATTAATTAATCTGTCTTAAACTACCCTTTAATTTTTCATCATTATCAGCGGCGCAGCTCCAGTCATCCCGATTTTGCGCCGAGGTCCACCAATTCGATATCCATAAAAGCTGTCTGGCGTCGTGACCTACGCCATCGCTCCATCTTAGGCACGGTCTGTCTCGTCTTCTTTTTCTACCATAGATATTGCCCTTATAGACTTTCCGGGCTGGATCATCCTCATCCATACGGATTAAGTGACCCGCCCACCGTAACCTATTGAGTGGGATTTTATCCACAACCAGACGATCATGATATCGATTTCGATTCGATTTTGTCGTTATGTAGGCTACGGAATCGTCCATCCTCCTGTAGGGGCCAAAAATACTTCGGAGGATTCTTCTCTCCAACGCGGCCAAGAGTTCGCAATTCTTCTTGCTAAGAACCCAAGATTGCTAAGAATAAGGAGGCCGGTACTGTCGACGAGTGGGATGAAAAAGACTTCGCTAAATACCAGGCGATTGTTGAGGAATACAATAGCAAACGCCTGGCAGACGAGCAGAAGGCGAAGCCCATCGCTCTGAAACGCAATTGAGCTCAAGACGCGGTCGAGCAAGATCAGAAGCGGAGCAGAGTGGACAAGAACTCAGAGGCTAAGGAACATCCGAAGAAAATTGCGCAGCAACAGTCAGCCGACGGGCCACGAACTGCGTAGGCGTAAAGCTCAAGGCCATTTCTTAGACAAGATTCCCAGGAGACCGGCCGCTCGCATCTGGTTGTCGAAGATCTGCATGGATAAGGACAAGCTCTTCCAATACCTGCAGGAGCAGGAACCTTAGACAAACAGCCAACCTTTACTTTACTTTGGAGGCACTCAAAACGGCCGACTATAAAGTGCGGTTCGGAGTCAGAAATGTAAAGGTAAAAGTGTTCCGCTCTGCAAATCCAGATGACGACTTAGATTCAATCGACGCCGTCAACGAGCAATTGGAGGAGATAACGATCGACGGTCCGACGGGGACTGACGAACCCCCACCCAAGCAGATCATGCTGAGGGTAACGCAGATAAATCTGCAGCACTCGAAGTGCGCCTCGGCTAATCTGCTTGTTTTCCTCCACAGTACAGGAGACGGATAGACCTAGAGCATGTATTCTCGCGAGGAAGCAACACCAAA
This sequence comes from Hermetia illucens, assembly GCF_905115235.1. Taxonomy (NCBI): domain Eukaryota; kingdom Metazoa; phylum Arthropoda; class Insecta; order Diptera; family Stratiomyidae; genus Hermetia; species Hermetia illucens. The sequence continues at coordinate 87,348,303 of NC_051849.1, read as the reverse complement.
AGGAAGCTGACCGAAAAAAATCTTCATCATCTGCTATATTTGGCAGCCGTACAAGGACTGCCTGAAGAAGTACAAGTCGGCCATCAGGGCCGCCAAGAAGCGGTCTTGGTTGGACAATTGTCAGAACATCGAAAGTACCAGTGAATCCGCGAGGCTTAGTAACATTCTGTCCAAGGAACATAAGAGCCCATCCTTTTTTAAAAAGTCGGAAGGTTCCTGGACGGAATCTTCCAGCGAAACCTTTGAGCTGCGCACTTCCCCGCCAGCGAGGAGGACTGTGAGTCAGAACCTTGCTTGTAGGGTTTGCGGCCACCCCAGCTGTGCGAGACTATCAAATTGGTAATTACCGAGGATAAGATCGGCTGGGCTATAAACAGCTTCTCCGCATATAACTCTCCAGGCCCAGATGGCATAATGCCAGTCATGCTACAGAAGCAGCAGGAAAGGGTTGTGCCGTGGATTGTAGAGATTTACCGGAGCTGCATCTCTTTAGGATACGTACCACAGACGCGCATGAGTGGTTTTCATACTGAAAGCGGTCATGAGTCAATCAGCCTGACCCCTTTCGTGCTGAAGACCCTAGAGCGCGTCCTGGGCATTCACTTAAAGACGATTATGGAGAGAACGCCTTTCTCTAAGTCCCAGTACGCCTACCTCAAAGGAAAATTCACAGAAACCGAGGTAACTGGCACGGGTGAGCGGCCGCTACAGTACAAGCAGTATACCGTAGTTGCCTTCTTGGATATAGGGGGAGCTTTCAACAACTTTAATACCAACGCCATCAAGGAAGCCTTGACCGGTATGGGATTGGAGGGGTATCTCAAGCATTGGATTATATCCATGCTAAATACCAGGATAATTCAGTCGGATCTGGGAGGCAACCACTTGACCAGAGCTGTGAACAGATTCAAGCCAAGGGGTGGTGGCGCCATCTTACCGGTGCTCTGGTTACTAGTAATGGATGAAATTTTACGTAGATTGGACAGCAGCGGTCTACCAGGTTTCGCCAGTGTATTCCAGGTGGAAGTACTGGCGATATTGGAAGTCAGTTGGTGGCTGGAGCGAGATTCGAGTCCCAAGTGTTATATAGATATTCTGACCGACAGCCAAGCAGCCATCAAGGCCTTGTACTCAGCGACGAAATCTTGCATGCTGGTGGGACAGTGTAGAGACGCGCTAAACCGTCTGGGCGGCACGCTCAAGTTCACACATAGAGAGGAATAAGCGGGCTGACGGATTGGCCAGGCGAGGCTCTGCTCTTGGCAGCCCTTCGGTGAATACAGTCGGTGTTTCGCTGGCGGCTGTCGGGGGCCGAGTCTACTCGCACTACCTAGCAGCCGCCGGCCTAAGATAGCGAAAGCTCGTCACTGTACCAAGTCAAGGAGAATTTGGCCCGCTTATAACATAGCCCGATCACGAGAGCTCCTGTGCCAGACGCATACAAATGCATTCAAGATTACGGCGGTCTGCACAGGGCACTGGCACATAGGGGACCATGCCGCTAGGCTCGGCTTACCCTACAACTCGCATTGTCCAAGCTGTGGAGAAAGAAGGGAAACCCACATGCACTTTCTCTGCGATTTCCCAGCTCTAGCTAGAGTCAGGCTATGGACACTGGGTAAACCATTCTTTGGGGGCCTCAGAGAGATTTCTAGTTGCAGGGTAGGAGAGCTGCTTTCCTTCGGGCTGGCTCTGAAGATCCAAGCCGGCTAGACTCTGCCTCCCAGCTCCCATAGCAGCAGGCACGGTCTTAGGAGTTTGTGCCATCAAAACGGCGCACGACAGCGCTAATTGGGCTCCTAGGAGCGGTCACTGATACCTACCACCTACCCTATCGCACTATATGTATCTAATAGTTTTTCGTGTTGTGCTATTAATCATAATTTTATCTTTAAGAATCTGCAATTTTACCACATGGATGCAATCTTCTCTAAGAATTTAAGTAAACGCATGATACGTGGGGGTCAATACTAGATTTAGTCGTGAATAATAAGTACAAAAATGTGCTTTTCACATACTATATGATTACAGTAACCAATATTCATATTTTATCACGGCAAGAGGCCTCCATAAAACTAATATTCCCCCCACATATCAGTTAAATAAATATTGATCACGTAATTCAGAGGTAGAGAATTTCTATAAAAGATGGATGTAATTATGAAATGAAATTTGATTGTTAATGTACATTTGAGTGTCCCTTGATTGCTCTATTTGCATTTTAGTAGTTAGTGTAGACATAAAACTCTCCAGAACCTAAAACATTTGAACACCCTCACTTTTGGTGCACAGCAACTATAAATTCGGAAAAATAACATAAAGTGGAGAAATATTTTTTCGATTTCAGCGAGGCAATTAGCGCCCAACTGTGCTAATAAGATCTTTACTTCATACCACGTGTGGGCACACTTATCTTTAAAACTTCAGTTAATTTAAGCTGCCTATGTATTATAACAAGGGAGGAAGAAAGGAGGAGTGAGGAGCAGTAAAAAAACAATTGTTGGTCATTTTAGTGATAGGTCGACGCAAAAGTTTCTATTTGTGAGGCGCAGAAGTAATAACTTTGCTGGTGGAATTGTAATAAAAAATTCAGAATTGCGGCTTTTTAGTCACTACTAGAAATTTCTGGATATTTTTAAACACATTGACCTCTATCTACTGAAGTGATACGCCTGCCGGCGGCTTATCCCCACGGCAGTTCGGGTTTAGAGCAGGGAGATCCACGGTTGATGCTGTCAGGTACGCCATGGATGCCGTTCAGCGAGCGGAGGCACATAGTCGCCGAGCTTTTCATTCAGTAAGATGGAAAGACATTTTAGGGACACTAGACAATACTTTCCACGTGCCAAGCTATCTCTTACGGATATTGAGGGACTATCTGGAGAACTATTTCTTGCTCTATGAAAAACTAGAGGGTAAGAGGAAGATGGAGTTCACGTCGGGCGTAGTGCAGGAATCCACCCTAGGGTCGCCTACTTGCCAGAAGACTGACTAAAACAGAAAATTTCGACCGGTGAATCGATGATAGAGTCAAAGCTAGCAGTAAAGTACCTTGCACTGATTCTTGACTCAAAGACGAGTCGTTTTTGAGTAAATGAAAACAAAAACGAAAACAGCTGCAGCTGGAGTTTCGGCCTTAAGTAGGTTAATGGCAAATGTTGGGGACCTTACGTCTAGCAGGCGCCGTTTCCTGATGAGTTGAATGCAGTCTGCCCTACTTTACAACGCAGAGTTATGGGCTGACACTTTTGGCAAGGAGGTATATCGTAAGCGTCTCGTGCTAGTACAGCGAAGGGGAGCTTTGCAGGTGGCGTCTGCGTACCGCACTGTCTGTGAACCGTTGCCCTTGTTGCTAAGGAGCGTAAAGCCATGTACACGCGCAAGGGAGAAGAGCCAAGTTAGATGGTTGCTCGTGAAGAACCGCAACGCACCCTCGATGAGTGGCAACTCTCTTGGCAGAATGAAACTAGAGGCAAATGGACTGCGCGGCTCATTGGTAACTTAGGTGCGTGGCTGAGTCGGAAGCATGGTGAGATTGACTATTTCCTTACCCAGTTCTTAAATGGGCAGGATTGTGAAGGCAATACTCTGTGCATAAATGTATTAGCCTACCCTAAAAAAATTGACCTCTATTTTCTTACAGGGTAACACCACTTCTATTAACACAAATTTTCTTTTTCAATAGTGTGCAAACGGAGAGAGAAGAATGTTAACTATTGCGATCCAAAATCGTATTAAAATAATTAAAATCCGTTATAGCAGTGGTCGGACCGTGAAAATTACGATATTGTTAGTAGTAAAGATTGCCTGCTGATTACTGCGATTGCGAATTTAGTGGGCAAATTTGAGTCCACCGCTTCGATAGCAAATTTAACCACGAAATGTGCTCGCCCAAATTGTTTCACTGGAAATATTGTTACATAAAGATAAAGGTGGCAGAGCTTTCGGTTTCAGGACATTCTGTAAAATTAGGTTATATCTATTTAAAGCCCAAAAAACGGAATTTCTTCAAAAGTTTTCTGTGAGTGCATTTTTAACTTATAATGAACGACCAATATGCCGATCAGTCCGGATAGCTGAGTGGTTAGAGCACAAGGCTGTCGTACGGAAGGCTGCGATTCAAATGTCACTGGTGGCAGTGGAATTTGTATCGTCGGACACCCGTCGATTAGGTTAATAATCTCGGCGAGCGCAATGCCTGACCACATTGCCTCCTACAGTGTTACTGTAGTGTACCGTTTCGGTCTTGAATGAAGTGCTCTAACACACTTCAAGGCCCTGATCCATATGGATTGTTGCGATCGAGTTTTCAGGACTAAATTAATTTAATTAAATTAATGTGAAAGGACGCCAGACAACTTTTATTGATATCGAATTGGTGGACCTCGGCGCAAAACCGGGATGTCTGGATTTCCTTATTAAGGCAGTCCTAGACCGGATACCGGTTGTTGCGCCGTTGATGATGATGATGTATCAATAGGTAGAATACGCTGCAAACTTTCCAAAGCGAAATTCATATTCCTTTGGATTTCATGAGGGTAGAACCAAACGATTAACGGATATAGCCTCAGACTCGAGCACCCACAGTATTACTACGAATTGAAATTGCATTTTTTGTAACTGTATTTTTTTCTTAATTAATCTTCTTAATCTTCATATCCAAAAGGCAACTTTTCAAACAATTTTTTTTTTCAAACGCGTTTTCGTCAAAATGATTTTCTCACATTTGCGGAAATTCCAACTCAAAAAGTAAAAAGCCGACTATTATGAAATGTGGAGCTACGATCCTTTATAAAATTACGAAGAATATGAACTAACATCCGGTAGTATGATAGCATATTTTTAAGGGTGCTTTTTTTGCATAATTTATGAAAACAAAATTGTGAAAATTGAAATGTTTTCATTTTAACAGCTCATATTCTTAGAAAACAAGTTAGTAATGTAAAATTAAAACCTTTTTAATTTCAAATAAAAATGAAAATCAAATAATGCCCAAATTTGATTGAATTCCAATTAATTCTTCCCTACATGAAAACAAGCCTTCTAATGTGTCTGAGTGAAATTATGCGGTGTTTCCAACGATTAATTAATTGAAGTAATAAAAACTTGTTGTTTCTTTTTCGTTGGTGTGGATATTTATTCTTGCAAATACCGATATTTCGGGAACCATTTGTTCCCTTCATCAGTGCTAACAAGTTGTTCAACAACTTCCCTTCATCAGTGCTAACAAGTTCAACAATTTGTGTGGTTCCCGAAATATCGGTATTTGTAAGAATAAATATCCACACCAACGAAAAAGAAACAACAATTGAAATAATAAAACTTGTTGTTTCTTTTTCGTTGGTGTGGGTATTTATTCTTGCAAATACCGATATTTCGGGAACCACTTGTTCCCTTCATCAGTGCAAACAAGTTTGCTCATCTATAGACATTATGTTCTATTTATACTACTCTATACTATGATATTATAATTACGACTAAAAACTTATATCTAGGTCCTGAAAAAGAAAATAAATATTTAATTTAACCACCTAATAGCTAATGTATCTTAAAACTTATATCTAGGTCCTGAAAAAGAATATTTAATTCACTTCCTAATAGCTAATTTATCAATCCTAAAACAAGACGAGATTATTTTACTTTAATAGTTTTCTAAACAATGGGGAATAGCAGTTACCCAAATCTGAGTTCAACCTAGTGTCAACCGGTTGTTTGTTGATGAACCAGCTTTCGTAAGCATCCAGTTGGTTAGTCTTTCTTACTTGCTTTAGGACTTTCAAGTCATCAGCGCTTACTTTATGGCCGCATTCGACCATATGTTTTGCCACCATAGATTTAGTGGGTTTTCGGGAGTGCTTTACAGCCAGCTCTGCCTCCTTCATGTGCTCCCTAAATCTAGTGGTTGCCAATCTTTTTGTCTGCCCGATATATACCTTCGGGCAATCCGAGCAGGCGATTTTATAGATGCCGCTCATCTCTTCCACCGTTTTTGGATCTTTTTCCCCCGCCAGCTGGGTTTTTAGCTGGTAGATACGGCTTGATCCTACCAGCTGTATGTCAAACCTTTTCAATGTCCTTTGTATGTGTTTGGACAAGTTTGAGAAGGTGACACTTGATCTTTTCTGAGCAGTTGAGGTTGATTGTTGGCTATAGAGTGTAGTAAGATTACTACGTTCTAACCTTCGGGTGTGTTTCTTAATCATTGTTTCTATGGTGGAGCTGGGGTACCCGTTCTTCATAGCCGTGTCCAAGATATAGAGTTTTTCGCTCAGGTAGTCTTCCTCAGTGAGCGGAATTGTTAAGAGGCGGTGGATCATGGTGCCATAAGCAGCCATTTTGTGTTGGTAGCTGTGGAACGAAGTAGCCGGGATGGTGCGTTCAATCGCTAGAAACGCTGATTACCATCAGACGCTGTGGACGATTTTGTAACAGTGCGCGGAGTTTCCATTATTGCTTCACCCACTCTTGATCGATTTCGAGAAAGCTTTTTACAGCGTGAAGGGAGAGAGTATCTGACGTGCAGAAGGTACATTCTGGAGAAATTGCTATTATCAAGGCGACGTGCTACAGCATTTCCACTTCGAATTAACGATATTTTAAATGAAGTTAATGATTTTTGAAATGAAATTCACAATTTTCGAAATGAAATTAATATTTTTTAAAACCAAATTAAATCTTTTCCAAATTAAATTAACATTTCTTCAAATTTAATTGACGACTTTCCAAATGAAGTAACCTTTTTCCAAGTCAAAGGAACAAGGTCAGATTATTACGTCATCTAAGAAACTTTTAATGTAACTGTTATCAAGCTGCTGCAGATGGACGGATCATCATCATATCAAGGACGTGCAATCTCTTGATGTTACGGAATTGACTCGCTCGATTATCAAATCATTAGAGCTTGCCGAATAGATTCCTTCCTTTTTGAGAATACCTTCTCAAGTGGATTCATCACGCAACTAAACTTGATTGCACGTGTATGGCTATTGAAACGCACTTGCAAATGATAACGATGTTTGATACGCAAAATCAACGCAAACATTTTTGAGGGTTTAAGCTCGGCTTTATATGTAGAACACTTGTCGCAAGTCTCTTCTCCAGTAGTAAATAGTTATTTAAAAAAAAAGATAGTTGATTCCGCATCACTATTAATATCCATGTTATTGGCACTTTTATCACCCTTTTTAATTTTAATGAAAACATTGCAATATACTTGCTTACGAATTTACTCATTCCAATTTGAAGTTAACGGTTATTTACAACTTAAAACTGCAGTTCACTGTTGAGGGTGTAAAATGAGTTCATTCGGTTTTAATTTACGTTTTTAATATGTGCACTCCCATGCAAAAGTATAACTGCCCTTCAAAATGTTCAAATTATTAGCTAATATCTATGGCAACCAAAACGCACAATTTTCAAAGGTCAATAACTTTCAAATTAGCATCATTACTGAGCATTATTACTGAAAAAAGGTGTATTCTTCAGGAAAGTGGTTTTTTATTCTTCTTTTGAATTACTAGGCAATGAATTTAGAAAATCGGAGATTCAATGTAATTTGATTTGGGGAAATGCTAATTTCATTTGGAAACTCGTGAATTTCATTTGGAAAGCCATGAATTTATTTTAGCAAATTATTAATTTTATCTGTACCGTACATCTGCACAATGTAACGTGGTAAAATCTTAGAGAAATTTGAGGTCTAAAACGGAGTTCGTCAGGATTGCATTTTGTTAAGGATATTATTTCTTCTCGTTATCGGTGACGTTTTTCATGTTGCCCTGCCCTGATGATGCGGGCGGGGTTAAAAGAAACACAACATCTTTCCTCAAACATCTTGACTGCGCTGATGACATAAACTTGCTATTTCAGCGAGTCATACTCCTGGCCAAATGGGGCCGAATTTGGGGAAGGAGGCAAGTAACATCTCAATTATGACACTTGATGCATTAAAAGCGTCCATCCATCACCTGCATAAAGCAGTGTATAGGGTGCTGGAGGTTGGATGTCCCGTGTGACAGTGTCCATGAGAAGAACAAAGAGGAGTGGTGAGATGACACTCTTTTGATAAACACCGACAGACACACGAAGCGGTTTTGATATGCTCGTGACACTTGGCGCTTTATTTTTTGGATCGTGGTAGAGCAATTTAAGGGGTTATATACAGTTTCAGGATAGGAGGATATTTTCTGGAATTTATTTTTTTTCGACAACTTAGTAAATATTTATTAAAAAGCAGTTAGCAGTATCAATTTATACATATTGCTGAGGTATTTGTAAAAAAAATTTTCAAGAAAAAAAGATTTTAAAATGGCGTATCTACAGCTATTTTTTGGGGAATGGTTTGGTGGTGGACACAATAACTGCATAACGATTCAGCCGAAACCCGAATTTTTAAAATTTTTTCGTTAGTATATCGTATTATCTAGTCGCCCAATGAAGAATTTATCAAGAAATGGCGGCAACTTTACCAAAATCTTTACTTTTTTGGTGGTAAAAGTCTCGATTTTTATATTTAAAAACAAAATTTGTTAAAAGAGTTCCCACTAAGTGGTAAAAGTTTGGTGTTGACTAGACCTGTAGTTTTTAGTGATCGTGTCCAGCGAAAAAGCAAAAGATTTGGAGAAAATCGTGTTTAAAGTTTCAAATTGTGTTTTTCATTTTAAAAATCAACTTGTTTATTTATATTCATTGGAGGGCCACAAAGTATTCTCTCTGCAGACTCCAGAACATCAATTTGATGTTGGCTACAATTCATTATAACTTCTCTTGCAGGTGCGACTTCAAGTAGAATATATGGCGATGAAGGTTTAAAGTCTTTGCACAACTACGCTGGAGTAGTGAAGTAATATAACGCATTATTAGCTAATAACTTGAAATCGAATTCTCAGGTCATTATGGAATTTGATGAGAATATTCTTGGGATAGTGTACTTAAAGAATATACAATAATTTTTTTTTTTGATTTCCGCGATCATCACAACTGTTTATATAACCCGTAAACCAACGACATGAGTTCTTTTAGTATTAGATGAGTAATGAATGGACTTTTGGTAGTAACCATTTAAACTCATTGGACTCTCGACTGTGGAACAAGCTTGACCAGGTTACCTGCGCACGTCAACATACAGCTTGAGTGGTCGGAAGGCGAGTATAGTCAAGACTGCGCGAGAAATGTCGCTCTCCCTTAAGCTCCATGAACGATGTTACTAGCGGCATGTGAGGGGATTCACAGTTTCCATTTTTCTACAAAACTTCGTCTCAATAGGGGTTACTGTTTCTGAAAACTCTTAAAACAATAATAAAAAACCTCCCGTAGGGCTTTTGCATACATATCTGAGGCTTTTTATTTTATTGTGGCGTTGATGTACGTTGGTGGTCAAATGGTAGTATAGGTCCCAGGGCGAAACCTGAATTAGTACCCACGATGGAGCATAAAATCTGGGAAACGCCTGCTGAACCAACACCAACAGCTCTACTACCAAACTCTATCTCCACCTCCACGTGATGACCGCTGGGAGCTCTTTCTTAACGAAAAGCTGCAGACGGAGAAGGATGAAGGCTACTCTCCCGCGCCTAAAAACGGGACAAATTGTACCAACTGGTTCTCCAGGTTGGGAGTTGGGTAGGGCTAACAAGCCTACATGGAAAACAACTTGTTACGAAGCCACAACTGGAGCCTCGGACTGGACGCATAACATAACGGCGAACCTGGCAACGACAAAGTAATAACGATTTGCCCATTTTCTCATGGAACGTGCGCTCCCTGTACAGACCGAATGCTGCTCAGTAGTTAGTCGATACCCCGTCCCAATACAACGCTGATGAACCAGCGTTGCAAGAGATGCGCTTGACCCGGACCGGTTTCCTGGAGAAGAGTCACTACACCATATATTATTGTGGCCATCCAGTAAACCATGTGTTCGGAGTAGGTCCGTCAGCCAAAAAATGAAATCTGCTGTTATCGGCTTTGAAAACATAAGCGAATGGCTATGCACTGTGCGCTTGCGAGATAAATTTAGAAATATAAGCCTCATTAACGTTCATGCCCCTACAGAGGAGACTGCAGAGTCAGAGACGGATACTTTCTACGAGAAAATAGAACGAACCCTCCAAGTCTGTCCCAGATATGATATCAAAATCATACTTGGGGATTCTAACAGCCTAGTAGGGAAGGAGCCCGTATTCAGGCGATACGTTGGCTCCCATAGCTTACACCAAAATACAAATGATAACGGACTGCGGATTATTCAATTAGCAGGGTCACACGAAATGGTCGTTGGAAGTACCTGGTTTGCGCGGAAAACGGTCCACAACCATACGTGGGCCTCTCTAGACGGGGCCACTTTCAACCAAATTGACCACTTGTTGATGGAACGTCGCCACATCTCAGCCTTGATGAATGTCAGAACAAATAGGGGGCCAATATATAGTCGGATCACTATCTCGTTGGCATGGTGCTCCGAGCTCGAATAATAACACCACCCAGAATCAGGATGAGGCTGATCCAGCGCGGAAAGTCTATAATGGCAATATCTATGGTAGAAAAAGAAGACGAGGCAGACCCTGCCTGAGAGGATGCGATGGCGTAGGTCAGGATGCCAGACAGCTTTTAGGGATATCGAATTGGTGGACCTCGGCGCAAAACCTGTCTGGAGTTCCTTATTAACTCATTTCTAGACCGGATACCGGTTGTTGCGCCGTTGATGATGATATATATATATATATATAATGTGTTATGTATGATATCTTCCGACCTCTGATTTTACACGAAGTTTTAAACTTTGACCTATTTTAATATTGTTAACAATTGTTGAACTTTTTGCAAACTTTCCATACTTCTTTCCTGAATTATTCTTTATGCTCGAGCCAAATGAATGAATAAACTTAAGGAGGTCCTTTTGATAAATTTCTGAAATATAAAAATATACCATTATTAACTTTGTTTTTGCAGATAATGGAATGGAATGTATTTCAAGGCCTTTTGTTAACTTTATCATAGATGTTTCATCACATATTTACTTATTATTTGCACTCTTCGATTTCTTTTTAAGTGTGTACTTCAGATACAAAAGCAAATACGTTTTCAGGTTTAATTAGGCTCTGAACTTAAACAAAACAGATTCTTTTTCTGAGACCAATGAAGTAGAGAGACAAGTCGGAAAATGGGAAACTCGGCGCTTCAGTTATTTGAATAATAGTGACATAAAATGCTAACGCGATGGTATATTATCAATTAAGATTGAAGTTAAAGTTTAAAAAATGTTAACTCACATTGAAACACAACTTAAACCTGACTCCGAAGAAACTGGATTCCGTCGGATGATGGCGATCCACTTCTTCCGAAAATCTCCTTTCGGAATAAACAAAAAACTTTCTGTGGGGTTTTTGTGGAGTTATTTGTGCAATAAGGCACGAAATAATATTTCATTGTCCTCCTTTGCATTTTACGCTGGAAGTTAATTTTGACAGTTTTATATTTTTATGAATAACTCGGCTGGTTGCCGGCCCGCTGAACTTTCGTGGCTTGAGTTGTGACGTCACACAACATGGCACGGGTGTTTCAGTCGGTTTGAATTTGGTTGAAATTTGAAAGTGATTTCGGTCAATAGTGAGCCTATTGTACTGTAAAAGCTATCCACATAAATAATTACACGGTCTTCTCAACAACATTCTCCACTTCTTCCCTTATTACTGATAGTTTCGTCGTCACATAATCCCCTTCTACCGAGGAGATTATCGCTCTCGAAATCAGACTTATCTTCCAGAAATGAATGAAATGAAAAAACTCTCGTAAGGGTTCAATTTGTTGCGCTTGACCTCGACATCAAAATACTAAAGAAGAATAACAGCTTCGAATTCGACATCTATAGGAAGCCATCGAGTACACAACGTATCATCGTCAGGAGGTCTAACCATTCACACCAGCATAAAGTGTCTATACCTCTTAAAAAGAAAGGTTTGAAAAAGAAAAGTCATATATTGTGGATACAGTTAAACGGCGCTGAAAGAGGTCAAGCGCAACAAATTGGAGCCTTACGAGAGTTGGAAAAGAGTCTCAGGAGCATCGATTCAAAACAAGTTTTTATTATTTCAGACTCAGGCGTCCTAAACTTGATGTGTCATCAGTGCTCGTGCGAACATTTAAAATTCAGATGCCCAATGTCTGACTGCTGAATATCATAGAGAAAAGTCTTTCAATGTCGAATGCATTTTTTCTTCGATTTGAAGTAGCCTTTCAAATAGAAGCATTTGATGATAGCACAGGGGTGTCTTCTTTAATAATGTTTTCGAGCGTATACTAATAAAGCAATCTACCTGAAGACTTACAGAATACCTGTAAAAAAACAATCCTTATATATCATATATATACTTACTTTGCTTTCAAAATATATAGGAATAGGTCACATAGGAAAATTCCTTAGCTAAACGCTTTATAATACTAGTCCTGATCTGACCATCACAAAATGCTCAACATCTGGCGAGGATCGCTTTTATAAATATCTACCGTAGAGAGAGCTATGAGCTCTCTTGCCTCAACTTGAATAACCAATTCAATTTTCCTAAAGTTGGATTTTTAGTTTTTGCTTTTCGAGGAGTTGCGCGATTTTCTTTCAGAAACGAGACTAAGCGCTGATTTATATTTTTAAAAGTTAACAAGTGTGTGACATTTATGTAGCTTAACGTTTATTTCTTATCTTGGCCTCCATTCCAGACAGTATGTAAGTATCTTAGTAAAAGACGAATACGCTGTGAAAGGTGCGATGAATGTGTAACGATTCATCTTATTCATTCCTTAGTTTTATTTGAAAAAAATCCAAAAAGATCTACCTACGTAGTATGAGGGTACGCATTGAAAATATCGAGTCTCATACGTTCGTCGAATTATATCTCAAAGTAAAAGAATGTTGAAATTAAGTTGTATCTGTACCTCTCTTGCTTGTCCCATTACATATTGTCTTACAGCAGTTAAGGTACGAGTAATGAGTCGAGAAGGGTTTATTAATTTCATAATATACTTTCGATATTAAAAACCTTAAAAACGGATTGAATCCTACTCTACTATCTACTGGGGCGTAAGGGGCACTTGAATTAATGGAGTAGGCAACCGTTAATTAAAATCAAACCTTGTGCCATAACAAATGCTTTGTGTTCCAATATTTTCAGGAATCGAAATTTTATAAGAAAGAAATTGTACATTAGCACTTAAACGTCCCAACAGCTGCGCTATGGTCTTTCTTCATAATAGGCAAAGCTCACCATCCATTTCGAAGCAGATTTCTCCGAATTTCTTTGAAAAGAAATGATGCAAGAGTTCAAGGAAAAACGGCTACTACGACTTGGATTACATAGTACGTATGGTGCTTTGTATTAGAAATAAGCTTATAATACTACTTACATCCATTTACAAGTACTGACGACCATACAAACCTATGTATGGACTTACTTAGCCAATACCATAATATACTTAGCTAGGACGTTGAAGTACTCGTATACTGTAGATAATTGAAGGGTTAGTAATAAGAGGAATGCGTCATACATGCATACAGACGTCCTTCCGTATCTACCCACATCTTTGCCCACGGTTATAAGTGTACAGATCAAGTAAAAATTACTTCTTTGATATTAGATTCATATGTGTGTACATTTGATAGGATACTCTTCCTATCGACATGCTATATAGACTGATAGGGTAATTGCAATTGGCGGATGGTGACAAATTACAGGACTATCGCGGTCTGTGTAATTTACCACCTACAGTTCGCACTCGCTGTCAATTTAAGTAGCTTCCAATCCTATAATCCTTGAATACTGTGCATATTTTTTGCGTCCTCTAGACGAATCCAAAAAATTTGATGCGCATTCGATTGAAGTGTGACATATTCAGGGAAGAATAGATACACATCATCTCATATAAAAGCTTCAGTGATATTTGAAAATATAAATAGTTACTAGAACGCAGTCGTACAGTTAAGAGTGAAGTGAAGATATCATTTCAAAACGAAATTTAGCTGCATTCTCTCTGGATTTATTCACCTGCATTTTGGATTATTTGCTTTTAACTTACTCTAAATAAAGGTAGGATTATATGTTATTTATATAATATACTACAAAATGATTTCAGATCCTGCGTAGTCAAAGTATTTAAAAAGTGATGTTTTCTAAGGAAGTAAAGCTAACTCCTTAAATTGCGTGCTGATCGCAACAATCGACTCTTGCAAGATTAATTATTTTATAATAGCTATCTAGGGAAAGTAACTCACTGCAATAATAAAGTTGAATAGAAACCTAAAGAAATTCCATTAACATTTAGAGATTTTTTTTCTGGGGATTTCTTATCACATAAAATGTTCAACTATACAAAAAGTAAGCCCAGCTTCGCCACGAATTCATCTTCCTATTCAAAAAACTTAGTTGCGTTTGTGTTAAAAAAGAAAGTTTTAATCTTAGAGATGTATTATATTTTCTAGTGTTAATCAAACACTTTTTGATCTAAGCAGATTGGAATTTTCCAACTTGGATGAATGACCCCTAATTTAACGAATGGTCAAAATGACTTTTAGATGGTGATTATATAGAAAAAATCCTACCGGAATTTTAATTTGCGGTTTTGTTGATGTAATATATTAAGATATTTCCCCAAATAACAAGTTTCTGTTCAGTTTATGAAATTTTGCACAAATGATGCTGATATTGATTTGATTTTGATTCATTGGGGATTTCTGGGAGTTTTGCATATCTTTTTCATCAGATAAGTACTCCTGGTTAAAGTAGGTTAGTTCCAGACGAGGCTAATAGCATGTAGCCTCCAAAGTGATAATTATAATAACTTGATATTACGTTGAAGGAATTCCGATTTTGAAACAAACAGTTACGTGTTGGTCGATAGTTCATTGTTTATTATTTGTGTTCGTTGTAGAATGTTAACCTTTTCTGACATTTTGAAATGGAATCGATTTCCTTTCTCTTTACATGGATGGATTTACTTTTGATTTTTTTTACTTCTCACTTCCCTTTCGTTATTCCCTATTATGATTCTCTCTGTTGCGACTAAGAGTTAGCTCCATAGATTGAATATTATTCATTCTTAAATTAATTAATGGCTATTATCCTTCGCTCATTCAACACATTTGACATGATCAGCAATTGTTCGTTTTTGAGGTGGTACCTACGTAAATTTCTGGAAAACATTGTTTTTCTGGGATATGTGGTGAAAGCATCATATTTTTATTTCCTGTTAAATGGTAACCCACTCTTTTAGTAGCATATTTCTGCTGTGTTACTGGCTGAATAATTAATATAATAATTAATAATTATGTAATGTCTGCAAAAGATCTGCCGAACTTCTTAGTTTTAGCTTGATCTATCTGTTCAATGAAGAAGGCGGAGTAACCAGTGCGTTATATCTAGAAGCTGTGTGTGCTCTGCTATTTTGACTATCACGAACTTTTCCGATGGTACCCTTCTGTTGTAATGAGCGAAGCCTTCTAATGGATGTCCGAAAATTGTTAACATTACAGGTATCTATCAATAGATTCCTTTTTCCTTTCTTCACTGTTGTTATTCAAGAGCAAAGTCTATTTAAGTAGTGTTGGATTTCCCCTTGTTTGACTCCGAGAAGGAAGTCTACTCTCCCATTTTTCATGAAGGTAGAGCGAAAGATTTTAATTAATCTTCACTGTTGGAATCGAACATTGTCCGTTCGCACGACAAGCTCGCTCTTGTGAGATTGCCCGGGGAATTTTCGTAATAACTTTTAGGTGTCGAGGGCAGTAAATAGAAAAGTCGAGATCGTATCGAAAGCAAAGAAAAGGTTGGACTTGTAATGATATGACTTGATTTACTTTAACTATTTAACTCTTATTTTTTTGATTATAATATTTTGACTTTACGAGGAAAACGCGAGTCGAAGTGTTCCGCGCCACGGTTGGATACAGAAGAGACCGACTTATTTCCATGCGGTCCTTACTGTCCCAACCAACGGCATTTTTTACCGCTGGCTCTCCACTCCCCCGGTGCGTTCTGAAATCGAGTGAGTGGAGAGTTTCCGCGTTCAGCGCCATCTACCCGTCCGCATCCGCAACATCCGAAATAAATTTCGAATGCTGCAGATCCTGCCGCGCCACATCACTCCGCCCCCAGACGAAACCTAGGGGGTTTCGGCGACGGATCCCCGAACTTCGTTCGCCGTTAATCCACAAAGCGGACACGACGTTGCTTCGGGGCGCACACGGGTTTCAGCCTGGACAAAGAGACCGCCTTTTTGTGACCACCGATCTCGAGCTGGAAGAAATGTTCTCCCCTCTCGAGAACGCGGTACGGGCCCTCATATGGAGGCTGCAGCGGCTTCCGGACGGCATCCGTCCTGATCAGCACGTGCGTGCACGTGTCCAGTTCCTTGGGCGAACAAGCAGGTATGGACGAGTGTCGAATGGGTGGTGGCGCTTTGATGCGTCGGAGATTGTCCCTCAGCAGACGTACCAACCCCGACTCCGTGAGACCCGATCTCTTGTCGAAGACCGGATCGCTTGGGAGTCTTGGGTTCTCCCCGTAAACCAGCTCCGCGGGGCTGGCAGCAAATTCCTCTCGGCGGGTTGTTCGAAGGCCGAGTAGGACGAGAGGCAAGACTTGAGTCCAGGACGGGTCGTCGCGTGCCATAATGGCGGCTTTCAGTGTCCGGTGCCAACGTTCTAGCATCCCATTGGACTGCGGGTGGTATGCAGTAGTCCGCTGGCGTTTAAAACCCAGGAGTTTGCCTAACTCGGAGAAAAGGGTTGACTCAAATTGCATTCCCTGGTCAGTGATGATCACTGCAGGGACGCCAAAGCGAGGTATCCACTCTCGGCAGAGGGCTTCGGCACAAGATTGCGCCGTAATGTCCTTCAGAGGTATTGCCTCAGGCCACCGCGTGAACCTGTCGATGATTGTGAGGCAATACTTGTAACCGTGCGAGTCTCGCAAAGGCCCTATTATGTCGAGGTGTATGGTGTGGAAACGCTTGGTAGTGCGGGGGAATGAGCCCACTTCTTTCCTTACATGCCTGGAGACTTTACACTTCTGGCATGCGATGCACTCTCTGGCCCAGGAATTGATATCCTTATTCATGGAGGGCCAGAAGTATTTTCCGGTGACTAACCGGTTTGTTGTCCTGATGCCGGGATGCGCCAAGTCGTGAACTGCGTGGAACACTTCCTTGCGAAATGTGGCCGGAATGTATCGCCGAGGTCCCTTTTCCGAGTCTTCGCAGCAGAGCGAGAGGTTTGAGCCGAAGATGGGCAACTCCCGAAATTTGTATTTGGGGTTGGACTTGAGGCTCTGAAGTGCTGCGTCATCCTCTTGCGCCTTGGCAATAGCCGAGAAATCGAGTGAGGCGGGGATGTTGACTTCGGAGACACGAGACAAAGCGTCAGCAACAATGTTGTCCTTCCCGGACACGTGCTGGATGTCTGACGTGAACTGGCTTATGAAGCTCAGGTGTCGAAGCTGACGAGGGGACGCTTTGTCGGGCTTCTGTTTCAAAGCGAACGTGAGAGGCTTATGGTCCGTGAACACTGTGAACGGCCGGCCTTCTAGGGAGAAACGGAAGTATTTGATGGACAGGTATGCGGCGAGCAGTTCGCGATCGTAGGTGCTGTAGTTCCGTTGAGCGGGATTCAACTGCTTCGAGAAGAAGCTCAACGGCTGCCAAACTTGGTCCACCTTTTGGTGAAGGGCAGCACCTACTGCGATGTCAGAGGCATCAACAAAAACGGCTAGGGGTGCATCTTGATGAGGAAATGCCAAAAGTGTAGCATCAGCCAGTTGCTGTCTGGATTTATTGAACGCGCAGACAGCCTCTTCAGACCACACAATCTCTCGCGTGTCTTTTGTTTTGGGGCCAGACAAGTACGCGTTCAAAACGGACTGGTGATGGGCGGCCTTGGGCAGGAAACGACGGTAAAAGTTTAGCATGCCCAAGAACCTCCTCAACTCCCTCACTGTTTTTGGACGCGGGAAGCTTGTGATTGCTTGCACCTTGTCTGGGTCGGGCTGTATTCCTTCAGAGGAAATGGAGTGGCCGAGGAATCTCACCTGTTTTTGAAGGAATTTGCACTTCTCAACGTTTAAGACCAAACCGGCCTCAAGGAGACGTTGAAAAATGCACTCGAGATGGGCTAAGTGCTCAGACTCAGTAGAAGAAGCGACCAAAACATCATCCAAATAGACGAAACAGAAATCGAGGTTTCGCAGGACTGAGTGAATGAACCTTTGAAAGGTTTGCGCCGCATTGCACAATCCGAAAGTCATTCGGGTGAACTCGAAGAGTCCAAAGGGTGTGCATATTGCCGTCTTTGGAATGTCTTCAGGAGCTACTGGGATTTGGTGGTATGCCTTGGCTAAGTCCAAGGTCGAAAAGATGCGGCAATTCGCGAGGTGATGCGCAAAGTCGTGGATGAGTGGAATCGGATATCGGTCAGGAACAGTCTGTGCGTTTAGCCTTCTGTAATCCCCACAGGGACGCCATTCGCCATTTGGCTTAGGAACCATATGTAAAGGGGAAGACCAACAGCTGTTTGAGGGCCTGCAGATACCCTGTTGAACAAGTTGTTCAAATTCTTTCCGCGCGATAGCCAGTTTCTGGGGTGGTAGAGGACGCACCTTTGAGAAAATCGGGGAACCAGTAGTATTTATGTGGTGCTGCACATTGTGCTTTACTGGTTTCGAGAGACTACACTCGGTAGTTATCTGGCTGAACTTTTGGAGGAGTGTCCGAACACGAGAGTCGGAGATGTCTTCCAAAAGAACGGAAAGGTTATTGTCAGCGTGAGATACCATTTGGCCCGACGAATTTAGTTTGGTTGTGGGGTCTATAAGGGACTTATGTTGCAAGTCCACCAGCAACCCATAGTGACACAAGAAGTCTGCGCCTAATATGGGGAAGCTGACATCCGCCAGGATGAAACGCCACGGAAACGTCCTACGCAAGCCAAGACTCACGTCCACTTGCCTGTACCCGTATGTATTGATGCGGGAGGAATTTGCTGCCGCCAGTTTGAGGGGTTGTGGGTATAGTCGATGATGCTGGGGTACGGGAAGAACCGAAACCTCCGCACCCGTGTCGACGAGGTAGTTGCGCCTGCTGAGGGGGTCGAAAATAGTTAGGCGACGTGGCGCTGCGCTCTGGGTGGCCGTCGCCAAGACCCCCCGCGGACCTAGTTTTTTGTGGTAGGCGCGAATTTGCAAGGTAGCGTGCATCTTGTCGCTTTATCTCCGAAGTTACGATGATACCAGCAAATACCCTGGTCCGCAGGCTGTCTTGACGACCTGCTACCCGAACGCCCTTTTCGTGTGGCAGACCGTGAGCGAGCTCGCGGCCTGGCACTCGAACGCTGAGCGTCCAACGTCGCCCGCATCTCGGCCACGCTGGCAGTTAAGGCCGCGATCTCGCGCCGTAAGTCGCTGACCTCATCCGACGGTGGTTGAACGGCCGCTATGGTTGGGCGAACGTACACCTCCTGTACCTGATCGGCCGTTGCTGCCAGTTCCTCCAAGGAACCGGAGACGCAGGCTAGGATCGCCTGGGTGCCCTCCGGGAGCCGACGCAGCCAGAGCGACTTGATCAGGTCGTCGCCGATCTTGCTCCCACCCAATTGCCTCATTTCACGAAGCAATTGGCTGGGAGTTCGATCACCCAACGTTAAACCCGCCAGCAAGTGGTCTAATTTTGCCGACTCGCTTGCCGACAGGCGCCTGATCAACTCGCTCTTGAGCTGAGCGTACGATGCCGACTTCACTACGTCGGACACCAGAAGTATGGACTCTTCGTCCAGGCCGACCACCGCGTAGTTGAAACGGGTCGCGTCCGATGTGATGCCGGACATTTGGAACTGTGCTTCCAAATGCACGAACCACAGCTCGGGGTTCCGACGCCAAAACGGAGGAACGCGTACGGCGAGGGCGGTCACTTGTGGGTCCGATGGGCCTGCCGCGTCTTTACTGTCAAACGACATTTTTCCTACCGAGAAGTACGAGATTGTGATGCAGACGCGGTGAGTTTATACTGAAACGCGGTGAAATTTACACCAACACGGCAGGCCGTACCCACAAATGCACGCACGAACCGAGAAAAACGACGACCGAAGCGGACGCTCTCCAGCGCAGACCAAAAACACCGGGAAAACAGAGAACTCGCGATTCGAAACACCTCAACGCCGTCTCTTGCAGCGGCTTTAATTTTATTAACACTTTTTAATATAATGAATAATTCGTGTAAATATTGCACAACTAATGCTACAATTGAATATAAAATGAATATAGAGATGAGATAAATATATTTAATAATTTCCAGTCGAGCTGGGGTCCTCCTCGACGGCGGCGCTGGATCAAATTCGCCGGGCTGTAGCTGCGGCGTTGGCGGTGCTGGGGACGTCCGTTTGCTGCAAAATGACGACGGCAATGACGCGGCCACTGACTGCGAGGAGACCGGGCGGTTGTTCAACTTATCCTTTCCGAACGCTGCAGCGCCCAATTGCTCTGAACCTGATCGCGGGCTGGACTCTGCCCAATTCTGATTTTCCTTTTGTCCACGAGCCGTTGTCCAAGATGAAAAGAAAATGCCGAAAGAGCGGCGCGAGCTGGGCACGGACTCGGAACAGTTGCGAGCGACACAGCCACAATTCAAAGCGATTACCAAGAATGTCCGCTACTCTGGCGTTTACAGGAATGCAATATGGAGATCTCGTAGACACTTTCTTTTTGTTGACGAACGTCGTCAGATTTTTACGCCATTAATCCGCCCACACACCTTGGGAACACTTCTGAAGCGCGGATAGTATTTCCTGCAAAGATTGTCGGAAGGTCGTGGCAATGATAGCTGGTCCGGTGTGTGAAAGGTGTTTGGAAGTTCTATTTCTGCCGTGTTGCTCGGACGAATTTTGTCGTCAATAGAACTTCACCAATGGCGGCGATGGCGGATAATTTGTCACTTTTTCCTATCGGGGTCACCACTTTAATTAATCTTCACTGTTGGAATCGAACATTGTCCGTTCGCACGACAAGCTCGCTCTTGTGAGATTGCCCGGGGAATTTTCGTAATAACTTTTGGGTGTCGAGGGCAGTAAATAGAAAAGTCGAGATCGTATCGAAAGCAAAGAAAAGGTTGGACTTGTAATGATTTGACTTGATTTACTTTAACTATTTAACTCTTATTTTTTTGATTATAATATTTTGACTTTACGAGGAAAACGCGAGTCGAAGTGTTCCGCGCCACGGTTGGATACAGAAGAGACCGACTTATTTCCATGCGGTCCTTACTGTCCCAACCAACGGCATTTTTTACCGCTGGCTCTCCACTCCCCCGGTGCGTTCTGAAATCGAGTGAGTGGAGAGTTTCCGCGTTCAGCGCCATCTACCCGTCCGCATCCGCAACATCCGAAATAAATTTCGAATGCTGCAGATCCTGCCGCGCCACAAGATTTGATTTTTTATGCATAAGGTTAGCTTTTCCATTTGGTCAAAGAATGCGAAGTTAAAAATGAAAAAGTGAAAAAAAATTCAAGCACGTCCGTACGGCTGGAGCCGGAAATCTGGAAACTCCTGTGACGCAATTGAGAGGGAAGACGAACGACAGATCGCATACTGCGTTGATGTCACTTCTGCCTCAAATGTTTAGGAGGGATTGCTTAGAGGTTCCCTTTCTTTGGTATCCTCAGGCCATAAAAGTGGAGGAGGCTCCTTTAGTGTTAGGGAAGTTAGGGATTAGTGGGAGGAGGAGGGAAGGAAGAAGTCCTCAAATCAAATATTTAACGCGTGAATTCAACACGAAAAAAGTAATGGAAAGAAGACAACTAACAAACTTAAAACATACATAGTATTATGGAATGAAAAGGTATTATAACATGGTGAAAATAATGAAGAAATGACAAACAAATAAAGTAAGCAAATTTAGGAATGAATAAGAACCGTGTAAGTGGGCTCAACCCAACCCTGAGAGCTATGAGGCTTAGTTAACAACACCGTGAGCTATTATATGTACGCATTGCTTCTACGTAATCATTTGAACGAAATTAAATTGCCGCACCTAAAGATTATAATATATTGACACATTTCAAAGTGATAATTTTCCTTCGATCGACTCCTGATCGAAAAACTCTGTTCCTTTCCCGCGGTAGCAAATAAAGTTGCTTTTCCATAAGCACCTTCCACGGCTACCAATCCCAAGAAAGTTTTCACGTCCAGCATAACATACGTCCTACAAAATTTGAACAAGGACCTCTATAAAACTCTCTCGTTGAAGTAATACTATAATACACAATAATTTATTGGTAGGGAAGGTTAGTGATAATTTTATTTGTATGATCAGGAATGATTCGCAATGCTATTTATGTCACAGTACCCTCCGGTAGAAACCAATTTTCTTGCAGTCACTCCTCAAAGTCAAAAACCCAAAAGCCAAAATCACCTCCCGAAGATCACCACTTAAATAAACCGTCCTACTAACTTTAAACCTATTACAAATACTGCTGTTAACTATTTAATTACACGTTTTGACGTTATTTTTTCGTCGCAGCTTCCCAAATTTTACACATATATAATCGTGGGATTCACGCAATGACCACATTATATAGTTTCCTTTACTTCACTTCAACCCTATAACTCCTACAGAAAATAAAATGTCGCTTCAACTTAAATTAAGAAAATACAACGATCACTTCGCGACGGTACTTTCCATCATCCAAGAACTAACTTAAACAAGCATTCCGCCAATCCGCGAGGAATCCTCTTTCCATTTCCACCTTCATCTCCACCACAATGATTCAAATGATCAAAGTCCATTGAATGATTGATTTTTTCTGGTTACAGAGAAAGTTCATTCTATGATAGTTGCATCAAGAGTAGAATTGAATGATTTTTTGTCATCTCCTTCAAGAGTGGCTTCTAAAGTTTCGTTGATTCAACCTTTTTTGCTCACTATTTCGCATTTTGCTTTTGCGTCAACCTTGAAGTATCATCTAGCGGTGTCATTGTGGGTCTATTCGAGTAATCTTTCAATTGGTGACGTATGGAGGCGAGGCTAACGTCTTCTTTCTTTTAAAGTGCTTGCAATGTTTGATCGATGGCTGTGGTGCTTCACAGATGTTAGACTTAAGATAAAAACGGGTTTAAAGTTTCGTTTCAGAGAATGATGATGACGAACTCTAAAAATTCGTTAATTGGAGTGCTATCTTTGTCAATGCCACTTGATTGCAAATTGCGACAATCAAATTCCTAGAATACAATCGAAAATTTAGTGTAACGATCTGCTCCAACAATTTAAGGCTGTAGTGCGGATATTTATCACAATATTGGATATAACTCACTTCTAGCTGCCTAAATTTTAGAAAGTATTAATAAATAACCAATAAGAAAGGAAAGAGTGAAATCTTTGTCCTTCTTTGAATAGGTTGAGGTCAAAAGGAAAGTGTAAAAAGTTTTTACTTTTAGATAACATATTCCTTGGAAAATAACAGAAAAAAGATATTCTCTGATCGTAATATCATCATCACCAGTTAATGATCCCGCATTCATTACGGCAGAATGATTAATGACCCAAATGGTACCAAATAAACAGTGAACTATTTACCATAATTACATATTACTAATATTATGCTTATGATAAGTAACCTCAAATGGTTTGCTATTGATGAACGTTGGTTTAACCCTACTCGATATTTGAAAGTTGAGAAAACTTTTGGCAATATTTTATCATATTCTAAAAGATTGCGAGGTAGAAATATTTTTTCGTACTCAGAAATCCTTGTTTTATCCCGGATCAACCAAAGGACGTATATATCATAAGCATTTTTGGCATGTTATGAAAATATACAAAAATATAAACAAAAATTAGATTTTTGTGAAAATTATTTATTTTATTGTTTGAATGTCCGGACCAATTGTAGCATAAGGCTTTGTTATTCTCGGAACAAATCTTTTTTGTGAGCATCGACAGTAAGTCTCCTGCTGCACTGGTAAGAGCTCATCAATGTTAATCTTCCATCCTGGTTACAACGCATCATCTCTCGTATCTTATTTGATTCGGCAATCAAATCCACAGAATGCATTACGCTGATCATCAAAAGTTTTGAAGAATATTTTCTTTCACCATTTCTAGGACTCACGGTCCAGATTATAGGCAGTAGTCTTCTTATCTGCTAAGTCAACTACTCCCACGTTCTGTTTTACCGCTTATAATTTTTGCTTTCTATCAGCTGGCAATTAGTAGTCAATTGGCAGCCAATGCATCCAGTGGCCATCAGCGATATCTGCAAAGTTGGTTTAATATTGGCATTAGTTTTCAGTCGTAAGAGTATCCTGTATTTAAGTCATTTCTCATGCACACTTTTGTCCCATTTTTAATGGGTTTCATTGCTATATAATGCATTAGTCAATAGGTTGAAAGGGGTTCTTAAGGTGAGCAGCTGCAAATGTGTGTTTAAACACTGCCCAACTTCCAGGATGCAGTAGTCTTTGATGTTGATTTGTAGTGCATTACCATTGAAACTCCCACATATTCGAGAATTTAATTTGGATCAGCTAATGTTTGTCTGCATTGGGAACGGCGATTTAGTGCTGTCACCATTCTTCTTGAATACTTTAAACTCGACAAAGATTTTGCTGTCTCGCTCAGTTGGCTCTTGGTATTTCAGCTTGTGCATTTTTGCCTTCCATACCAATTTAAAACGATTCGATTGGCTCTTCCTTGACTCTGGGGCAGATTCTATTTCACCAGCTCTCTCCAAAATGCGTCCGACTTCTTCCTAGATAAATTGTCTTTTTGACATCTAAGAAGAGTGTGATTGTCATGAAATTTGGCGGGAAGGTGGGATTTCTGCAGTGAGCGGCGCCCTACGTTTTGAGTTCAAAGCAAAGGGGGAAGCTAATTTTTTTCTCCGGATATATCGATATTGAATATGAAATGAGAGATATCGATTAGCACTTTTTGAAGGGGCGAGCGCAATGCTGACCACATTGCCTCCTAGTGTACCGTTACGGTCTTGAATGAAGTGCTCTAACACACTTCAAGGCCCTGATCCAACATGGATTGTTGCGCCAACGATTATTATTATTATTATTATTATTACTTTTTGAAGGGGGACTTAGTTTGGATATCAGTTACGAGGTGAAGGAGTGGGGGAACGGGGAGCTGTAGAAGAAATTCATTTAAATTAAATTAATTACTCAATCAAAAAATCAGAAAAGTTCATAAAGCCCCTATATGACCTCAAAGGCCTAAAAGTACGGGGGTATTTGATGATGATATTAATGTTTTATGTATTATATATATTTTATATATTATTTACCTTTTATACTTACTGGAGTTCATGCTAGAAGTATAGAAGTAATATAGGTCATATTATATATCACCATGCTGGAAAATTTGGTGAAAATCCTACTAGTGGCTGGTCGGTCAACTCTCTCTAAAAGACTATGTATTTGAGACGTTGATTACTGCGTCGATCATAAAGAACGCCTTCATCCAAGCTGATGCATGAAGCAATTTCATAGTACAATGATCAGGGATACTTAAATAGCTCAGCTTTGGGCAGGCCGTTTTCACTGACAGTCATAGTGCCTGTATTATTGAAATCGGTCAGCTTTGTTAGGCTACACAAAGAAAACATCGTTTTCTTGAAACCGTGGGTAGGACGCTAGAGGTCGAATGTTCCGTGTGACAGTGTCAATGACAAGAAAAAAGGAGTGAGAGAGAGCGTTTCATTACTAAACACCTACTGAACCACGGAGCTGCCTTCATCTTCTTCTTTTTCTTCAGCCTTTGTCCCGTTCACAAGCGGGGTCGGCTCGTCGTGATCGGCTTCGCCATTTGACTCTATCGAATGCCCGATCTGGGTGCAATCTCGAGGCTTTCAAATCCCCATCCAGCGTATCAAGCCACCGTTGTTTAGGTCTGCCTTTTGGTCGTTTACCATCGACTTCGATGTTCAGACCAATCTTGGCAAGTGAATTCTCGTTTGCAGGAATTGCGTGACTATACCATCGAAGACGCCTCTCTCGCAACTTTTCCACGATCGGTGCAACCCCATAACGAACGCGGATATCCTCATTTCTGATGTGATCTAAACGTGTGACGCCACTAGTCCAACGTAGCATCTTCGTCTCCATTACCGCAAGACGCCGTTCATTGTCTTTTATGGTCGGCAACACGACGACATTGCGGTAAATTTTAGATTTGAGACGTTCGTCGATACGTCGATAACAAAGAACACCAGTTGTTAAACGCAACTTCATCCAGGTTGCGTTAATGCGTGAAGCAATTTCATAACGCAGTTCTCCATTGGCTGATAGCTTTGACCCGAGGTATTTAATGAGCTGCCTTCATATATATACCATTTCATTTGAACTTTACTCCTCTGATCGGAAACGAAATATGGTTGTGTGGTATGTGGTTGCACGCTTTATCTTAATCCAAAAATTGCATAATGTCGCCAATTCGGTTGTCAAGAATGTGTTTAAAAATCTTCTTAATAACAATAATCGTTGGCGCAACAATCCATATTGAATCAGGGCCTTGATGTGTGTTAGAGCACTTCATTCAAGACCGTAACGGTATACTACAGTATATTGTAGGAGGCAATGTCACAGTTAGATACTAGACAGCTACCACACTCCCCCTTGCCTTTCAAGGGGAGAAATTAGTGCGAGTACGCACGATTTCAAATTGTTTTGCCCTTGAGCATGAGCGAGATGCAACGAAAATCCGATCAGTTGTGTTTGACATACCACCCGGACTTGCCAATGTATTGGTGGTATCGGTAAGTTTTTGCTTATGTATAAGTGAATACGTGAAACAACTTTTTGCTGCATGGGTGAGCACGGCAGTAGTACCAGAATAGCAAAAGCTCACCGATCTCTCTTTTACCAATACGATTTGACGAAGAATATGCCGTTTTCTTGTTTAGCGTCTCTGATGTTTACAGATAAGCTTCTGCAGCACATTCGCAAGTCGGGTCATTTTAATGGGGGTACTGCCTATAGTAGATCTACTGTGGCAATGTGATCAGCATTGCGCTCCCCCGAGATTGTTACCCTGATTTGACTCGGGTACTCATTCACAACTGAGTCCGACATCCAGTCACGATTACAAATGCCTCTGCCACCAGTGAAATTTGAACAGCGACCTTCCGCTTCTTGCCATGGGATAACATCCGAATTGGACGGTAAATTGTTTTGTTTGTGGTGAATGAATGAAAGGTCTCCGGTAGTGCTTTTCGAAGCCAGTGTTTGTCGGTCGAAAGTGATCGGGCCCATTCTCAGAAACGAAAAGAAAATCTGTAAAAAATCAAGAAGCTAGTTATATATAGTGTCTATATTGATAACTAGTTTATCTTAGAGTTATAAAAATTTGCAGTAATGAAGACTATAGTAGAAAGCATAATATCCTCAAGTTTGTTCAAAATTGTTCTAATACTGATAAAGTTACAATAGCTCAAAATTGTCTATTCCGCGTAAATGTACTGTAATCCAAAATGCTAAATATCAATCCACTGAAGTGAGTAGTTTAATATGGTAAACGTACAACTATGTCGTTTATACGTACCCGGAATGTATACGTATAAAAGACATAGTTCTGCGCTCAAACATACTTACATAAGAAACAAAAAAAAACCCTTCATACTAGAAGAGCTTAGGGTTTCAGCTCGTGACTTTCGAGGGCTCAACTATAATGTTATCAGGTCCTGCTGCTTTCCTTGGTTTCATTCGTTTAAAACTTTTGTGGTGCTGGTAAGTGAAATTGTTGCGAATGTCGGCAGTGCAACATTCCTGCCATCTGTCCGTCTTGCCGGCCGCAAATAATGTATCGTTGTTATCATTAACACAGCGCAAGTATTTGATGTCTTGAGTGCATTGGTGTCAGTCTGTGACAATTAAATACTAATTTCGCTCATTGTCCCGTGTGTCCAGCCCCTGCCGCGGAAGTTGCCACCAGGGGAGAATGAGTGGGATTTAAAGTATGTCCAACTTCTTTAATTTTAGCATGTTATGTTAATATGACTTTTTCTTTTACTTTATTTTTATTTTACTCCCTTATCTGAGTTTGGGGGTAGCATATTATGTAAACAATATGGGTATGTTAAACAGTAGAATAGATTATGTCCTTTGGCTTTGTTAATTATATATAGCACTAAACTTTTTAAAAATTGTGTCCTATCATGTGGCTTGTGGTAATATAAACTTTCGTATCCTTGGCATAATTCTAGGAGAAGTATTCTAGTGAATTTCCAAAATTATTAACTTTTTGTAAACAGATATCGATATGAAATGTATTTTGAAGCGTAAATTTCATATACTTCTTCTTCTTTTTCTTCCACCTTTATCCCGTTCACAAGGCGATGGGCTCGCCGTGATCGATTTTGCAATTTTGTTTTATCAGCCTGACCTGGATGTAATCGCGAGGCTTCCAAATCGACATCTAGTGTATCAAGCCACTGTTGTTTCGGAGGGCCTTTTGGTCGCTTACCATTGACTTCGATGTTCAGACCAATCTTGGCAAGTTAATTCTCGTTAGCACGAATTACATGACCATACCATCGAAAACGCCTCTCTCGGAATTTTTCCACGATCGATGCAAATCCATATCGATCGCAGATATCCTCATTATGGATGTGATCGAAGCGTGTCACGCCACTAGTCAAATGCAACTAATTTGTCTTCGTTACCGCAAGACGCCGTTCACTATAAGAGGCAATGAACGGCAGGGGGGAAATGGATACTAGAAGTGAATTATTCGACTTTCTTTTTAAACAATTTTCAGATGGGCTGATTTTAACTTATAATTAATGCTTCCGTTTAGGTTTAACCACTTATCGTACTAATTGAGCCCTTTCCTGTGATAGTATAGTTTAAAACACTGGCGGGCAGATATTGAACCGAATTTCTCAGGTTTTGTTTACACAGAATCCTTAAAATGATTCTTTGCCAATATCACACTTTCCACTAAGGGAAAAAGGAGAAAAAGCTTTAGTCCACTTGACAGTATACACCCCCGGCCAGAAAATGCAATGTCCACGTTTTTAAAGTTTTATGTAAAACAAAACCGTCAAAAGTGGTCATTTATTTCACGGGGGGTTCTCAGAAACTGCTCAACCGAAAAATCTGAAAAAATCAAGAAGCTGTCACTATATGAGGGCTAGGCTTCGAAATACTTACCATACCGATATCCCATAAAATAAAGTTAATAATAGTATATTACTATAATTTTCAGTTATTGGCTGCAGAACCTCCTTAAATTCATACTAGCAGCATAAAATTGCATTTGCAGCAATGTAGGCTATAATATGGAGCTTGATTCTACCAAGTTGGGTGGAAATCACACTATTACTAACAAAGTTATAATAGGTCCAAGCTGTGACTTCTTTTGAAATTCAAGATTTTGAATGTCAATATCACCCAAAAGTGAATATTCTCACATTACGTATATTACGTGTTACGTACTAATGGGACAACTTCACAACTGAGATATCTTTATAAAAGAAATATACAAAACCTTTCATACCTGAAGCGTCCAGCTTCCGGTTCCTCGACTTGTTTATTTATGAAATGTTTCTTTTTTAAAAATCTTTCGGAGGAAAAGATTACAGATGTTAAGAAAATATCGACCCCTGTAAGATGTCTGTAGTTTGAAGCTAATTTTTCCCATTAAATATTTGCTAATAACAAAATAGGCAGCGTATACACACATTTCAACCATGAATCCGCTGAATAGCACAGCAACGTTCATGCAGGCATTGCAGCGATCTTTGAAGGACTGCAATAAAATTGGAAATGTGCACCTATGCGTGCATATGTATGTCCAGTACAAAAGTACATGATCAGTTTCGTCCTGTGATTAGTCAAACAAGGAATAAATCACCTTTACGTCTTCACGACAACCCAATTATATTTCAAAATGATAAATATTGGGGGGGGGGAGAGAGGAACATAATCAGATTGGGTGAATTGATTTCATGGAAAATCAAATGATATCGTAAATATATGTTTGTCTATTCAAAACATCTCCCTCCCGTTTTCACAAATTACCTATTATTCCTTGTATTGTGTGAATTACTTTTTTGATTGCTAAACAATTTTGTTGGCTGACTTACCTTCCGATGAAACTAGTTTAGTTGTTAGTCAGCTATTGGACTTTCCTGGTTACTCTTGGTAATAATCGTCATGCATTGATTTCAAATGGAACACGATGAAATGCTTAAAATATGGTTATTATGGGATCAGATCCGCCAGGCGGATTATTTTCCATTGTTTATGCATAATGACGAACTAGTCTGGTGGTGTAGGCTGAGGAAAACTAAGCGTAACCGTTACTACCCTTTCGGACCAAGTCAACTCCACTCAACACCTCAATGATGCAAAATGTTCTCGGGTCTGACTTATGAGTGCAATACTAATAATGGTGGTTAGTTCAGTGTATGCATCCGTACCCACCATTATATGCAAGTATGAATGTTAGAAATGGCGAACGATGATGAAATCATTGGCAATTTCATCGTCAGACTTTTGAAATTATTCAGCCGATGCCAAACTCTAATTAATACATTCCATGGAAAGGTTGATCGGCCACTTCTTTCTTGTCGGGAATACTTGCCGTTGTGGCCTCACTCGGAAATACCAGCGCATGAAAATAGCGTTTCTGAAAAGAAGTTGTGGGGAATTGTATCATTATGTTAAGTAAGAAGAAAAAGATTTGTACTTTTTATAGAGACTCCGTCAATTGGTATTTAGTTCATAAATTGCTGATACGTTGATTTTGGGTTGCCAGTCTTTAATTTGGTTGCGTTAAGTTAACCTAAAATTACAAGGCCCGCTTTCTGTTAACAAAGTGTTTTGACTCTTGTCGGAGGTCCTGCTAGTGTTTTTCTTAGGATAACTTTGATCGAAGTAGGTCTTTATGCATATATGATATGATGGTGTCCTTTGACGTATTAGGTTGTTGCAAATGAAATGGCCGTTTTGGTACTAACATTTCAAACGACTGTAAAGCTTACAAAAATTGATTTAATCAAAATAGGTGCCAGTCGATTCAAAGCACTTCTCCCAGCGAGATTCAAGAGCATGTATGCAAGTTTTGTAGAAGTCCAACTGTTGGGTGTTGATAAATTCGTCGAAGGCAATTTTGACAGCCTCTTCATTCTTAAATTGTTTTTCTGCCGAAAAATTATCCAAATGTTTAAAAAAGTGGTAGTCGATTGGCGAAAGGTCCGGTGAATATGGTGGATGAGGCAGAGTCTTATACTGCAATTCGTTTAACTTTTCAACCGTTGTTTTAGAAACATGATATCATGCATTGTCATGAAGGAATATCACACCATCTCTGTTGATTAATCTCGGCCGTTGAATATTCAATTTTTGGTGAATTTCCTCAAGTTGGGCACAGTATTTCTGTGCATTTATCGTTTCTCCAGGTATCAAAAAAGAATAGTGGATAACTCTAGCTGTAGACCACCAAACAGTCACCATTACCTTCTTCGAATGAAGGCTCGGTTTCGGCATATGTTTTGGCGGCTCATCAGCATCTAGCAATTGTGCTTATTGGCGACGATTGTCGTATAATATCCACTTTTCATCACATGTCACTATTCTGTGCAAAAAGGATCGCTTCTGTTGCAGGAGAGTAAAGAACTACAAATTTCCTTTCGAAGGGCCATGTTTTGCTCCGTAAGGTCATGCGGAACCCGTTTGTCGAGCTTTTTCACCTTTCCAAGTTGTGGCAAGTGCTGGGAAACTGTCGAATAATGTACGCCCAGTTTCTCTGCAATGTCCCTCACAGAATGACGTGTGTCAGATTCGACTAGCAAACGCAGCTCGTCGTTGTCAGTCGATGATCCTGGATGTCTACGTGGCTCACTTTGAAGGTTTACGTCGCCTGACTGAAATTTTTCGAATCATCGTCGTGTGGTTCATTCGCTTACCGTATCAGTTCCAAATGCGCTGTTAATGTTCCTGGTCACCTCCGCTGGTTTTATGACCGAGTTTGAACTCATACAGGAAAAGTATACATTCTTGGCTCTTTTCCATCCTTTTTAAGGTTTTGTTTGTAAAACAAAACCGTAAAACTAGCCAACTGGTGGTGGTTTAATACAAGAAAATCGCACCTAACTTCACTTGATTGCCAAATCGGCCATTTCATTTGCAACAACCTAATAAATAGTCAATAATTTACATCATGCAAATGTACTCAATTGAAGTTGTATTCATTGCTGATTCGCCACTTCATCAAATGATTTCATCAGTTCAACCTTCGAAATAATATCAGGATGTTTTATTCAATGCTGCTCTCACCCAAACGGGGGATAGTCCAGGGCTTGTTTCAATAAAACAAGTTGTCGTTGAATCGAGCGGAAATCAGAGTATGGTATTGAAGCACTATTCATCGGTTGGGCGTTTTTTGTTTTCACTAATTATAAATAAAGGTGTATAAACTTTAATAAGAAGAAACTACAGATACAAGTGTTTCAAATGATTGACGAAAATCCGAGCCCAGGGTCAAAATTATACGAAAAAATCGGGCCCGGGGAGAAAATTATCCGGGTCTTCGCCCAAGTTAAAAGGTATAAGAAATATAAATAAACCAATATTCTATAAAACTATATATGTACTTTGCAAAATAACCAGTCGTTAAAATCTATAAATCTAAAACTTTGAGGTCTTCACTGGTTAGGTAGCTTGATTCTTTTTCGGTAGTTAGATTATATTAATATAGTAGTTTAGATTATATTAATATACTTAAGGGATTCATCCCGTGTGAACGCTGTTTTTTCGCTTTTTTAGCAATTTTTTGTGAAGAACTGGATAAAGGTACAAATACGAATCCGACCCATTTAAGGGGGTCATCCCGTGTGCCGTATCCGAGGAATCGATATTTTGCAATCAATTGTATCTAGATATAGTGTACAATATTTGGGCAAAGTGATTTTTTGATGTTCCGAGTCATTCGGAAATTACAGTGTTAAACAGGTAAAGTGTCGTATATAAGCTTTATGTCAATCACCGTATTGAAGTGCGAATTTACCGAACTAAACGACGTTCAAATGACTTCGCTTACAAAGCGAAAATTGAAGTGTTGAAATGTTTTTTAAGAAACCGAAGGTTTCTTGACTAGGTATAGCAGATTAATGATCAGTTAAGATTTTATGTTGAATTACATTCTAATCTTTAAATGTGTTTTTCTGGAAACTGCTTGTTGAAAATCGGCACCATAGCCAAAAATGGCACCATAGCCCCACGACTTATTCAGAACATATTTCTACGGTTCGCCAACTAGGATAATTGCGTCTTTTTATGCATTAAAGCAACCGTGAAAACACCAAAATTTACAAAAAAAATTAACAAGGTACCAACAATTTATCTTTCAATATTTTCTTAACAATCCTAATTTGAGAACTTTGGTTAAGTCCGCACAGTCAAAATGCAGTTTAATATTTTTTAAGGTGAGCACAGCGCCTCTAGCGTGACAGCAATAAAACACATTTTTTGGAGATGGGTGTGTAACCTGCTCTGTATTTGAATAAGTAACTACGATATCTGGCTGGAAAAATTATTGCACATGCTCAAAATATTAATAAATATATGGTGAAACATTCATATTTGTATGTTTATCTAGTTTTTCACAATAAAATTCCCCAAAGAAGCGAAAAAACATGGAATGACTCCCTAAGTATTTGCGATCCTTGTGAAAGATTCAAACAAACTCAAACCTCCTGTGCGAGTTCTGGTTAGTACATAACCCATCGTAAGTTCTTCAAAAGTTCTAGCTTTTGACAGGGAAGCGTTACTTGGTGGACAATATGAAACTGATTGCCGCTTCTCATAAGAGTCCGTTTTTCATGGGAAGAAGATAACGTTAAGCGTATGCTGAAGATATTAGTGGACTGGTGCTCTATAAAAGATAGTGGAGTCAAATCATTACTGTTGTTCTGGTAGCAGACGATTTGTGTGGCAAAAAATCGACACAATTCTATATTTATTTGAAGGAGTAGGGTCATCTTCCAGTTTTCAGCTAAGCAAATTCGGATGGAAAGATCTTCTTATCGTGCATAATTTAATTTGTATTCATTGTGAGTTATAAAATTTCCTAAATGGAAATATTTACTGGTATGGTGATCAATATCCTCTAAACCATAGTGCCATAGTCCACCACTCCCAAGCGCCATTATTATTGGTTCCTCTCTCCAGGTCTTCCCGAGAAGCCTACACTCCTCCTCTACTGTTTTGTGCTATGCGTTTCGAGGGTAATCCCAATGCTTGGCCACTCTGGCATAGTGGGTTCATGATGTCGGTACCTGTCTCGTACGATTATGCAGCTCATCGGATGAGATTGTTTTGGTCTAGAGTATATCGATGACACGACCAAGACAGATGTTAACGAAGAGTTAGAGCCTTTGAGTAACTGTGGCAGTCACATTCCAGGTGTTGATTCCATACAAAACCACAGGGAGAATATGAACACTGAACAATGTCAACTTGATGTCAGTGTTGAGGTATCTGCGCTTCCAGATTTTACGTAAAAGAATGTAAGCGGAACTAGCGTTACTAAAATATTGGATGTTACCAAGTTCAGTGCCACCGTTGGCAGCTCAGTCAATTCAAACCGCTATCAGTTTGCCATAATTTTGTCATTTTCACTGATATTAGACTTATAGGAAACTGACTGTGTAAATGTGTGCTCCACGCTACAACCATTTCGTTGACGAGAGGTGGAAGCTCACCAGACGTTATATGATTGAGCACTGCGTTGAAACGTTCCCAACATCTCTTCAGCTGTTTTCGTCATTGATATAGAGTCGACTGCTGACGATCCTCACAGGAACATAGAAAGATTTGCCACCATCTGCCAGTTTTTC
Organism: Hermetia illucens; assembly: GCF_905115235.1. NCBI lineage: Eukaryota > Metazoa > Arthropoda > Insecta > Diptera > Stratiomyidae > Hermetia > Hermetia illucens. Next base: position 87,313,433 of record NC_051849.1, on the reverse strand, counting down.
CGTGATACGATATATGATGTGAAACCATTATTATTTGCGACAGCTTCTGCTTTCCTCATCGACGAGTTGTTGAAAATGTCTGCCGCCCAGTCAGTATGATAGTTTTCAAAATGCAGAATAACAACCGAGTCCCGAAATCGAATGGATCGAATGGTATTGAGTGTTGAGGATGGAGATGGGGTCTTAGTGCACAAGCGATGGTCGATCCCGCCTCTCTCTTATTTCGCACATCCAGAAGACAACTTCTAAATCTTTTGTTGATCGACCTGTGGTCAATCTGATGAGATGTACTTTGCGGGCCAAGTGAAACGCAATTGATTTTATGGAAAACTTTGTGGGACTTCTATGAAGCCTGGATATTGACGTCGAGGAGTGTTTGCACACGCACGAATCCAATCGTAAACTTTTGAAGAAAGGAAAAGTTGTAAGTTGTAAGTTGTAAAAGTTGTACCTGAAAAATCAGTCCGATTCTGAGGCATGGTAATCATTTCCTGACAACAAGAAATTCAAGAATTGCGGGTTGCTAGCCCATAAATTTCTATCTCTTTTAGTCGCCTTTTACGACAAACAAGAGTACTTTGAGGGATTTATAAACTCATCAGTACAGCATCTACTGAAGATGTTTTCTGCATAGGTATGAACTGTTTCTTTGTGATAGAAAAGAAACTTGGGATTTAGGCACAGCGAATATTGCTGAAAGCGAGCGAAGGGAATGTATATTGTTATTCGTGGGTAAAATGTGCATATTTAGGGAGAAACTATTAGGTGTATACTAGCTGAATATCAGGGAACACAACTTATTGTGTGTAAATGCGAAAGTATATATTCAGACAATGTCTTGTGGAAATAATATCAATATTAAATGCTGGGATTCGGGTCACAGATAATAATTTACAGTACACTTGATGCTGGACTGATTAGATTTGTTCTCGAAAACCTCACCTTTAGAAACAGCCAAAATATTTTATGAAAATATGCTCAAAATCTATAGAAACAACGGAAAATAGAAAGAAACGGTTTTTGACTCCTTAGGCTAAGGAATGTTTATATGATTAAGCTTAACGGGGGGACAAGCTCTCTGTATAGTAAAGGTGGCATGACTGGCATGAATGCTGATCCGTTGGCCATTGCTCAACTTCTTTCCTGTGATTCTCAAGGTTTCAAGATGAACTAGGTAAATGTTTGCGGGCAAGTCTATAGTATATATAGTAGTATAGATTATGCCAGGTCTTGTTAATTGCCTACACTATCTCAAAGAATACGGCTGAGCAGGATTTTCTTCCTTCCAAAGAACAGTTGTTATTTCCAAAAATGTCCAGCTTCTTGAAAAGCAACCAATACTAAAGATGTAATTGAACAAGTACATCAGAGTTGCTTGATGACAGATTTAGATAGTTTTGTTTTTTACAATTTCGCTCATAATAGGATCGACTCCAGAAACCTTTGTAGATTCTTCTTTCTTCGTCAATTTTGTCACCGCAGTAGTTTTAATAGCCATTAAATCATCATAGATGCTTTTCAGATCTCTGTTCTTTTTCAACACTTTTTATAGCTTTCTTTTAGCTACTGCTAAAAGCCTTTTTCCAAATTTGGTAATCTAAAGGGTATAAAATTCACGCCTCAGCTATGGCAGCATTTCAAATGCTCGCCGATTATTTTTGAATATTTTGGAGAATCTGAGATCACGTATGTAAACTCCGGTATGATATCCAGAAAACCTGATGTGGTCACCTTGGTGAACAAATAAATAGCTTCGTCGGTTTTGAGCTTCAATTTAAATGTGAAGGGGCATAGTTCCGCTATTTAAGTCAGTTAGTCTACTTTGTTATTATTTTGGTAGACTAAAAGGGAATTGATTTGATATTTATAAATGTTACAATAGTCCGCAAATGACAAAAAGTGAGATTAAAGTAGTTTTGTTCAGGTGGTCAATTTGATTCTATTTTTCTTGTCATGCTAAAAATAACTAGGGCAGGTATTTTACAGCAAACGACCACCAGGATTCCGATGAGTTCACGAAATCAAGTCGATTCAATGTCATCAATCTGGTAACTTGGAGGTTTTAGTCCGTGAATATGATTAATCATCATAAATTTATCGCAATGTCATCATAAATTTATCGCAATGTCGTCCGTCCTGTCGCTCTCTATGGTTCTGAGTGTTGGCCGACCATAAAAGACAATGAACGGCGTCTTGCGGTAATGGAGACGAAGATGCTACGTTGGACTAGTGGCGCCACATGTTTAGATCACATCCGAAGTGAGGATATCCGCGATTGTTATGGGGTTGCACCGATCGTGGCAAAGTTGCGAGAGAGGCGTCTTCGATGGTATGGTCATGCAATTCGTGCAAACGAGAATTCACTTGCCGTCTGAACATCGAAGTCGATGGTAAACGACAAAAAGGCGGACCTAAGCAACGGTGGCTTGATACGCTGGATGGGGATTTGAAAGCCTCAAGATTGCACCCAGATCAGGCATTCGATAGAGCCAAATGGCGAAGCCGATCACGACGAGCCGACCCCGCTTGTGAGCGGGACAAAGGCTGAAGAAAAAGAAGAAGCCAATAAATCATCTGTCAAGCGTTCCGAAGGAGCTTGCAAAGTGTTCCGTAAGGATGGCAAATCTTGGACGGCAGTGTAAACAGTATTGAGATCTCCACATTATTCTACTGATAGCGATGGGGTTTGGTTTAATCCTCACCAAAATCGTGCAGGAATGTAGTTTTTAACCTGGTTTTCAATAAAAATCTCAGAGCTCCCATAAGGATGCTTCTTATTGTATAATTTGTAGCTGGCTACATTTCATAAAGTTATATGTATTTGTCAGTGAGATGAGTCTTCGCCCGTTCCGCTGTCAAAACCGTATACTTGTAATTCCAATCTGTGTTCTCTAATTTCATTCAAGCTTCAGAGGCAAGTCAAAACGGGGCTCAATTTCTAGTGGGATGGGTTTAAAAGTTAAACTGTTAATTTCGCACATTTTGCATAAATACTGTGAATTTATATACGCGCTAGATAAGTTAAACCATTGTATAGATAACAAGTTAGATGCAGATTCGCGGTTGGTTTTGGATTGATAATTAGAGGTGTTATGGTTGGTGGTATAATAGTAATACGCAGTGCTGGTATTAGCGCAGTTGTTTATATCCATTTAGATGCGAAATAGAAATATCCACATATGGCGTCTACGTATTATGAGTCCGTACGATCAAACTACTGGGAGCTAAAGCAATGCATAGGTTCTTTTCACTTCACCGAAAAGTGTAAATTGGATGTATTTCTGACTTCAGCCCCATTTTCATCCGAGATTGTAGTTTTCTGTGCTGGTTTTGAATGTTATAGACCGACTCCAGTTTCGCTTTTAAATTGCGAGGTGTAATAAGTTTCTTCCGTCAAATCAAATTCTTTGGTGATTATCTGATAGTCGACTTCATTACAGGTGTGGACATTCATTTCATCAGCATTGTCCTTCCTCATTGGAACTATATAGAAGATGTTGCAGCTGATCTCCTGGGTAAAGAAATTGTGCAATGTTTTTTCACCATACAATTTCGAAGAATGCGCCAGGAGTTGCATCTTCTGTATACAGTGTCCTTGGTTCCACCATACTTCATAATGTTTGTGGCATTCAATCAATCATTCAATTAGGCTCAGGTTCAAACTTCATCTTGTCTCATTAGCGACAAAGAGATTTTTATTGTGATTGGAAGTCGAATAATATTCGATTCAACTCTGAATGAGTAGCTGAGCCAAATCAGGGTAATATTCACGGGAAAGCGGTATTGGATGACGTGCTCTAACATATTTCAAGTCTCCGATCCAATTAGCTTGTTGTGCCAAAGATTACTATTATTAATCAGGCACTAGGAATAATTGGTTTGTAATTCGGTATCCCGACTAAATTAATAAGATTGGCTAAGCTGACACTAACCAATGGGCCGGGCGTGTTCGTCCCGAAACGGCTCACCATAGGGTTAAAGCTCCTACTGTACAAAACAATGATTTTACCAGTCCTTATGTATTCTTCGGAGACTTGGATTCTTAGCAAGATAAATTGCAAACTCTTAGTCGCGATCGAAAGGAGAATTTTTGAACAGGAGGATAGAAGATTCCGTAGCGTATATAATATGAAATTTATGAGTGATATGACCATTTAGTTGGGGATAAAATCTGGCTGAATAGACTGTAATGTCAATGGTGGAAAAAGAAGACATGGCAAATTTCGTATCAGATATAGCAATAGCGTAGGCTAAAAACATATCGAATCGGTGGACCTTGGGGCACCTTGCTTGGAGGACCTGTATGTTTGGAGTTCCTTATTAAGCTAGGCGTAGTCCGAACACCGGTTGCTTTGCTGTTGATGATAATAATAAATTAGTTTTGTCAAACAGATCGTACGGGTGCACTAGAATCTAAATCAGGATGTCCAACAAATGTGTCCCGAGGTGTAGCTTCGAAAAAGACATATATATTGTAGATATATCTTTTTTATTCTCGTGAGCATCAACTTGATACTTGGCATATTTTCTGTGACACCTGACATATCTCTACGTCTTTTGACGTTGTTTTGGATAAGAGCAACACATAGAACGTGGTTAGCACTACCACTCGAATGTTTTAAACTTTCATTGACACCTGTCTGGGTATTATTTATTATTTGGGGGAAATTTGGCTTGCGATAATCTTGAACGTTCCAAATATTCGTGGATGTCGCATCGTCGGTATCGCATTGAAAAAGAAGGGCACACACTGCTATTAATGACTACAGCAGAGGGTGGCCCTAGACTACGTACCATAGAACAGACGAGACAATTATAGGCTTCTAAAAGTCCTGGGGAGAGCTGGAATAAATTGTTAGATACCGGCATGCAATCTTTGTTGTTGCGTTATGACCTATGAAGGGTTCAATGGAAACAGTATGTCTATATGTATATACATATCTTTAAGCAATGTTTATTTTACTTTGGTTCGAGATTAATGCTATGGGGGGAGGTATGCCATAGTAGAAAAAGCGGGGATGCTGATTCTGATAGGTATTTTATGTACTTAAATTCAGTATCAATGATTGTTGCTTAATTATTTCATAACGGTAACCCAGTATCATTTCAAATTCAAATGCGAAAGAGGTGTGAGCTGCATATTTCGGACGTTTGGAATTCCGCAGCAAAATTATTCATTCTCTTCAGGTGATACCTTCTCCTTTCGGCCCGTTCACCACAGCAGCTGCCTCAAATCAAAGTTGCCAGTTTCCTTGGACATTTACCTTCATGAACATGTTCAACAGGTGTGTACATACTTAGATTGTATCACCTCACTTACTTCGCCTGATTTGCCATTTATTCGAGAGTACCGGCATCGCTTTCATAGACCTGCTCGAACGTAGCAGAGGGGAAAGCAAATTTCAGCAATCACAACCAGACTGTTTGGCTACAGTTGAGGTAAAACGGCGAGTTCAACGGTTGGACAATTTAATCGCCATAGCGACAATCAATTACAATTTACCTGGACGGCATGCATGATACACGCATACTTCGCGTATGCTCAACTCGACGTGCTCGTATAGTGCACTCGCAGCAAAGGACGCATTAGCTCAATCGAAGCGAGCGTGGAAATAAACGATACCAACAGGTCATCCGGGAAAAGTTTTACAAACATTTCGCACCGGACCGGATTTAATATGTAGATTTGAATGATATTAGAGCTGGTATCAGCGTTCCCATCTTGGTGTCTTCCATCTTTGCAGTGTGAGAACAGTTTCATTTAGGCTGACTAATTAAGATTGTGATTGTAAATTAAACTGCTTCTGAATGAGGAATTCATATTGCAGGTGAGGAGACACATTGAAATGCAATGGCGATCCCGTGGAACCAGAAAAGCAGCGTTAAGTAATGCGTTTCGCACGAGATTTATGAAAGCTGATTAACTTACATTTGTCCATCTCTTGCAATTTCTGCCAATAGATGCACATATTGGTCTGTTTGATTTGGTGTTTACGATAAACCTTTCATATACATATATGAGGACACTGCTTTCCTTCTAAAACTGACTGAGATAATACCACTTTGTCGGTATCATTTCTGCTGCGCCTGCTGGCTTTGATATCAAAAGGAATTTAGAGGTTTTGTATTCCTTCAAATATATTTATGTGCACCACAGTAATGAATAATGCTTAAGGGTAGATTATATGGGTTGAGAAGTTATAATTTCCTTATTGTAACTACTAACATGTATTTGGACGTTGCTGGTATGGTGTCTTAACCTTCGCTTCTACATTTTTCAAGGACATAGGAAGTTTGCATACAAATGAGTTGTTTCCCTATTTGACGAAACCCATGAGTTGAAGGCCTAATTTTTGTGGATCAAATTCGACGGAAAGGAAAAGAAAAATTTGGAAAAATGCGTGCATTTCTGTTTAGTAAATGGCGAAAATACGGTGTTTAGTGATGGAATGGATTTCATAGACTCTATAATGACGAGCGATAACACGTTTAGTTGGGGATAAAATCCGGCTCAATAAGTTGTGGCGAGTGGGTCACCCAATTTGTATGGGCGAGGATGATCCAACCCGGAAATTCTATAAGAGTAATATGTATAGCAGAAAAAGAAGACGAATTGGTGGGGGGGGGCCAAGGCTGCCCCCGAGAAAGTTAAATAAAGACTCAAAGACTGTAACAGTAAAAACTCGAGTATTTATAGTATAAGGAGTGAGAAATGTAAATATCCTGAAATATTTCAATTTGCGATAATTGAAATGTGAGCAATAGTTTTGTTTACTTTTGAATAAACATTGATAAATTGGAAACAAAACAGATGGAACTGAACTGCTATAGTGATGTGTAGGACTTTTCCAACAAAGTTAAAAAAATTTGAAAAATACTCCCTACTGTAGTACGCTCATAATGTTTGGATTTAAATACATCGCTGAATCTGAAATTTTACGATCGTTTCTGAAAAGGCGGAAAAATTTTCAAGAATTGTATAAGCATCAAGCATATCAAACAAATCTGATGCAATTAAAAGTTGAATTCTATTCAGGGTAAAGACTTTTCTCACATCCCCTTTTATTCCATCCTTCCATGATGTTTTGATTCTTGATGGCTTTCTCTAACTTATGAAGTATCTACTGGGACATTTATGTATTTTTCCATAGGAATTTCATTCTTGAAAAAGAGTTCTGATTAATTAATAATAATCGTTGTCGCGACAACTTACATTACATACATTAGAGGATTACAGAACCCTATAGGAGAGGCAATGTGGTTAGCATTCTATTTTTCTATTCATTTTTGACATTCATTACTAGTAAACGGTCGTCCATTATGTGCAGTAATAAAACCGTTTATCTGCTGTGGCTTAATACTTCTTTCAGGCTTTTCTTGTGTATATCTAGTCAAGGTTCTGCGGGAGTTCTCCAGAACATCCTTTCCAATTTTTTACCACTTTTTTATGCCCTTGTCAATACGTAATCATTGCATTCCATGCGTCTAATAACTGTTTCCAAAGTTATTATTGAATTACTATTCTATTTTCTCTCAATAAGATCCTTTCATAAAAACATAGTTGGTTTCGAATATTTTATAATTTCTTACTTATTTACCCTTCGATTTTGCATAACCGCGGAAGATGGTTGGTGATACTGGTCTATCATCGCAGTCTCAGAACCCATCTTTCCACACGGCCTAAGTTTTTTATTGAATATGAACTGTAATGACTTTTAGTCGGTTATTAGATCGACTTTTTTTGCCGAAAAGAAAGACAGCGCAAATCAGTTGAAGACTTTTCTTCTTCGATTTGGCTGTATTTCCGCCCATATGTTGCCAAATTCCGATTTCCATTGCACCAATTATGAAAACAGCTCCTGGTTCGATAAGGCTCAGGTTAGTTATAACCGTGGTTTTGTTGCTACCAATTTTATGTCCCAATGTTTCAAACTTCGTTAGCGCTTTCTTCAATTGTTTGAGTAAGTCTTCATATTTCTCCGTTCAATGATTTCCAATGTCGGTTTTTATCCTTAAATTCATTCGCAATTCTTCCAACAGCTCTCTCGTTGTTGCCAGATATGGAATCTATTTATTTTTGTAATTTATGAATGCAAAAAAACTCTGAAGGTCGCTATACTTTTAATATATTTAGAAAGTGGTTTTAATCCTTCCGAAGGAAGTTCATGACCCAAAAACAACTTCCTCCACTTATGTATGCACTTGTTGTTTTCTTTTAAAACCTGCAGTACTTTTGATAGTCATGCTTTCATGAGCCGGAATATCGTCTACAAAATTTAGAACTTTTTCACATCTTGTTAACATTGTTTCCATATTGATGTTTAAAGGTTTGGTGCACAATTTATCGGAAACCACAGGCTATTATATCTACGAATTCGGGTTGGAATTCAATATGAGAAGAGATGAGAAAAAATCCCTTCCTTCAGTTTAACGGGCAGCAATGTATATGATTCACTGCATGCTTCATGCTTCATAGTTCCAAAACACAAAGTGTGACAAACAGATTGACAGACAATTAACTGATTTTAATGAGCTTTTGCACTCAACAAAACCTTAAAAAGCAAAACAAAAGAATCATTTGGTTTTAGGCCGAGTCAAGATCGCAGTGCATTCTGCGCATTTTTTTATGTATGTGTCGTTTTTTATAGCACTTCTATCCAATATTAAATTAAAGTGACATTGCGATGTTATTCAGATTGTCCCTTACTACCATTGATTTTGGTACCAAGCTTTGAAATTTCTGCAAACAAACAAATGCAGCCATGTGCATTTCACCATAATACCAATGGAAACCAATACAAATGAAGATGCCTACAGCGCATTTGCAATCCTGACTGACAAGTCTCACACTCTAAAAATTCGAGGCTTGCCTAGGGAGTTTCACCTACTGTGTATAGTTCTCTTGGCCTGACGCATTTCGCTGACATGTTATTAGTTCCCCTTATAAACGGGATCTGAGATCCGAGACGTACAAACTGCCTGCATCTAGATCGAGCAGGCGGCGCGAGATATTGGGCTGTACATCAATGAAGGCAAGACAAAGTATACGGTAGCAACGTCAGCTCTAAAAACCAACCAACTAACAACATCGAACCGCACTGGTCAAACGGGAAGAATAAAGATTGGAGAATACAACTGTGAGACCGTTGATAATTTCTCCTATCTGGGGTCGAAAATCACAACCGATAACAGCTACGATGAGGAAATCCGCGAACTGTTCCGTCTCACCATAGGGTCAAAGTTCTTACTGTACAAGATAATGATCTTGCCAGTCCTCATGTATTCCTCGGAAACTTGGGTTCTTAACAAGAAAAATTACGAATTCTTGGCCGCGTTCGAGAGAAGAATCCTCTGAAGAATTTTTGGCCCCATACATGAGGATGGATGATTCCGTAGCCTACATAACGGCGAAATCTATGAGCGATACCCTGACCGTCAGGTTGTGGATAAAATCGGGCTCAATAGGTCACTTAATCCGTATGGATGAGGATGATCCAGCCTGGAAAGACTATAAGGGCAATATCTATGGTAGAAAAAGAAGATGCAGACCCTGCCTAAGATGGAGCGATGGCGTAATTCAGGACGCCAGACAGCTTTTAGGGATATCGAATTGGTGGACCTCGGCGGAAAACCGGAATGTCTGGAGTTCCTTATTAAGGCTGGCCTAGACCGGATACTGGTTGTTGCGCCGTTGATGATGATGATGATAAACGGGAATGAAACACGTCAGGATAATCAGCTGTTCAAAGAAATTCTTTTTCGGTTAGTAGGAAATTTAAATTAATTTATTAGACTACTTCCGATATGTTTGCAAACTTTTTTGATCGGCATCGCTAACACATATCTTAATTCTATTTTATAAAATATACTTGACTAGATTTATCTTTTTTCTTTTCTCACTGACTCATGAACTACCCCTCCTAGCGTAACACACGCATCCTGTCTTGTCGCTCCCTCGTGATTTTTTACTAAATCGCGGCTACGCTACTTGGGTGTGTGAAACAACCCATGTTATATATTTGCACTGATGCAAACACTTCCATTTATATTAAATTAATAGTTTTCATCGGGCGTTTAGCACCGGTTGTATATTTTCAACTTTTCTTCCCGATTTGGGTTCCACTATTTACTATTCGATAGATTAGCTTCTAATGGGTTTATATATGCAATAGATTCCCAGCAGAATATCACTAGGAACCGTCAAATTAAGTAATTACATTTTTGCTGAAGATATTCGGATACATTGAAATATATCCATTATTTACTGAAGTTCTATTTTGTTATTGTAATTTATCTGTCTTTTCAAATATTTTTTTCTCCCTTGCAGAGCAATACCTGCGATTGTTTTATGGTTTCAGCGATTTGGTTTCTCTATTAATCAATTTGGACAGATTACAAGTTGCTAAATTTACATTCTTCAATTTACAATAGCACACACAGGCGTCAGGTCGAAATCACGAATCCGCCTGAAACCCCTTTCGACTAGCAAATGTGTAACGTCTGTTCTGACCTGAGCTTACCGCTAGCGTATTATAGAATTAGTCTGAGATCACTGCAGTTGCTCTAATTGGTCCAAAAGAAAGCGACAGCCGTCTATTTTGGAAACCTTGCCTTGAGGTTTGATATGGCTTGGAGAGCTCCTGCTATGGTGGTATTAGTGCGAAAACACGGCTAAATTATGTACTTATATTTCACTACTTTTTCTTCTCGTCAGCAGTAGCATACTCTGAAAGCGTATTCTGAAGCATATACTACTGGGAGCAGCTAAGGTACTACACTTACATGGGTTGGATACTACGGCGGTACGAGGCCGGAGGCTGGTATTCTAGACCGCAGGCCTCAGACCTCAGACCCCATCTGTCTACATATTCCCTAACGTGATTGCATTAAGCGTATAGAGCTGTTAAGCCCGAGCGCATGATTTTGATTTAATATAGTATTCGAACATACATATGTACCTATGAGCATATAAGGTTGTTATCTAGACGGTCTGCTGGAAGATCGGCCATCAAATATCCCTCTTGTTTGTTTTCGGTGAATTCTCGGCGATGTGTAGCTCTGATCCAACCTCGGCTTATTTTAGCAATCTTCTAACGAAACAGAAAGTAGTATTATTCAACATTGTGATAATATTATCACTTGTACGGTGGAAGTAGTATGACTTTATTGTCTCGAAAAGTGCGTGGAATTCTTTCACTGAATTGTCGTGCGAAAACTGTGCGCCGACTTCCCCATCTTGCCTCAATGATTTATTTCCATCTTAATTGATTGTGATTTGTGTACGCCTCAAGCTTATCCGGTTTTCGAGTTTCATTTTCTCATAACTTATTTTGAGGTTCACGGGATGCATGCGCGCGGTCCAAGTGAGTTTGAAACGAAAGTGAGATCAAAGTGTTTGTTCTAACTCCTCTAAAGTGATGTGCCCCTTAGTGGTTCGATATGATATCCTTGAAGTGGAGAAAAGTGCTGGTTACTTTATGGTTTCTCCCGTAATAAAAGGTTGAAGATAATATTGCGTATACGATTTCTCGGCCGATTCTGCAGGATAAAGTATAAAATTTTCAAAATTGGGCCGAGAAAAGATCTAACCAAAATTCATACCAAATGGCGAGAATTCGATCTTGTAGAGAAATTAGTTTCACTTACGCTGTTATGTATGTGTAGGGGAGAGTGAGGTGTACTTTCACAACATCGTTCAGCATGACTTGAACAGTCGTCTTTTCACTTGGAGACATGTCTCTCAAGCCTCTCGTAAATGTGCGAATAAGTGTAGGAGCTGGCCATCCGTAGGAAAACAGGCTCGACGAAAGACATTCAACGCGCTCCGAGGAAGGTATGTTTATTGCTGCAGACTGTAAGAACGCAAAGACATTTGCTTACAAGATTAACAACATTTTTCACGGAACTACTTACACACTTCAAAACAATACAAAAAGTGTTAATTTTTGCGCCAAAATTTACGTCAATGTGACTATTGTTTTGGTCTAGTCCTTAAGTATGTTGCCTCTGAACCGTTGATCTTGACTCGCGACAGGTCACCGCTGGGTGGTGGATACTCTCTATAACCGACAATGTGCCGAAGGTTTTCAGCCCCTTTGCGTAATACATGAATTTAATTTAAATAAACTTTTATAAAAATCATACGCACACATATAAACATATTACATCCCATCATAGCCCAAATTTGAATTTCTTATAAAAGCTTTCATCCTTGAGTTAGATACGTACCTAGAGATTTTGTTATTATTCATTGTCTTACACCAGAAACACTAAAGGGTTTATATTTACTTAAGATGGATGTCATCGATTAGATTTCTCCGTATAAATTAACAATTCAACGGCTTTTATTTTTTGTGCAATTCAAAAATCTTCTACATGATAAATCACATACCACACACATACATATAAACTGAAAGAAAAGGATGTGTATTTCCACTGTATGATGGTTTAGGACGAAAAATATTTATTGATGCAGATACATATATACATATGTAGATACTTCCTTTTTATGGGAACTTGTGTATTTCCTGCTATAATAATTTTGAATCCCTTGGGGTCATTAATATTTCTTTAGGGCATGCTGAAGGATCTGAAATAGCTTCCTCAACGGTTGTGGGGTATAATATGTTTCCATATTTTTTCATATTTTTCCCAAAATTTCAAATAACAAAAAAACCGATTAAAAAGAAAAGAAAGATTTATTGGATTCCATTTTGACTGTATAATATGTGTGATTCCAAACAATGTTAGTAAGGTACGGCGGCCACGGTTGTTTAGTATAATTCAAACATTTGATTTGCCTCATAAACATTCATTTTTGAGGCGTGAATGATGTATACGAAAGAGATTCTGCAAAAATGTATATCCCTGCCCTGAAACTATGTGAACTACAGTGTTGAACAAAAGAGGAGTAATTAAATATTTCGAAGATTGGTCAATAACTTTTAAAAGTGAACTCCTTGAAATGGACGTGCAGAATAACGATTAGGTATTATCTTCCTCGGTCCTAAGGTTTTAAATAATTTCTTCCACTATTGAATGTCTCTAGGTATAATGATGTGTGACAATTCTAATGCGTAGCCAACATCGCTTAAATTTGTATTGAAAGTAGCCAGTGTTTAAACTTCTGTTTAAAACAAAATCTTATTAAAACTTCCTCTGCAACATTCGTGTACTTTGGGGATTATGGCTAATTATCATGCCCAACGTTAGAACGAAATCCATTTTGCCGTAACGTCGCTTCATTATAAAAACGTCGTCTTTCTTTCGCACAATATGAATTGGTTTAATCCCTGCTAGTCGATTCTACACCAGATATGCAGCTTTGGTTTTTCTTCATGAGGCATTTGCCCACATTGGCGCAACTACTTTAGATATAAGATGGCGACGGCTCGGCCTTATATCTGCGGCACAATTGTCATTAACTCCTAAATGAAGCATAGTGTGTGAAGCACACCTCCCCGCCATCGTTGACGATTTGCTGAAATGGGCTTCAGTTCGCTCCAGGAATTACGGAGACGCTTGCCCCCTCCCGAATTGTTCTGCGCCAAGTGCTCCTACGGCGACCCAAGGCGTAGCCAAAACTTATCCACTGCAACTTACACGTTCTGATCAGCACGACCACGGGTAATTGACCTATCATCATCATCAACGACGCAACAACCGATAACCAGTCTAGACCTGCGTTGATAAGGAACTCCAGATATCCCGGTCTTGTGCAAAATCCCACCAATTCGATATCCCTAAAAGCTGTCAACCAGATTAAGTGACCCGCCCACCGAAACTTAACACAACCGGATTTTCTTCACAACTAAACGCTCGTGATAACGCTCATAAATATCATCGTTATATACGCTACGGAATCGTCCATTCTCATGTAAGGCGTCAAAACTTTTTCGGAGGATTCTTCTCTGGAACTCGGCTAAGGGTTCGCAATTTTTCTTACTAAGAGCCCAGGTATTCCCCACACACATGAGGGCTGACAAAATCGTTGCATTGTACAGTAAGAGCGATTTCAGCGTCGTAGCTGTTATCGGTTGTTATTTATGACCCTAGAAAGGAGAAAAAAGTTGTAGTTTCCTATTGATCAGTGCCGCTTGATGTTGTCGTTCTTTGCCCTTTGGTGCTGACATGGTCAACATGTACTTCGTCTTACCTTCATTAATGTGCAGCCCGAAATCTCGCACCGCCTGCTGGATCTGGATGAAGGTAGTCAGTACATTTTCCAATAATGTCAATATCGACGGAATAAGCCAGTAGTTGGGAGACTTGACCGTATGTTATATAATAAGGTCAATATTGTCAACATAGAGGAGTAGTTGGGTGGACTTGAAGAGGAAGGTGGCTTACGCATTAGCATCAGCATCACAGATCGCTTTTTTCAGAGTCAGGTTGAATAGGGCATCCCTTTGTCTTAGATCGTTGTAAATTTTCAATGGTCTCGAGAGTGATGCTGGTACTTTATCTGGCCTTGTACAATGATCAGGGTCGGCCTAGTCAGTCTTTTTGCCCTGGTTATGCTTTGAAGTCGAGGAAAGGATGGTGTACCATATTTCAACAGTTTTCCTTGCTTGCTTGCTTGCATCGCTTGCCGGACAGAGAAAACCTGATCTGATTTGCCCGGAGTGAAACTTCTTTGGTATGGACCAATGACGTGCTCTGAGCGTATAAGCAAGATAAGAGATAATTTCTAAAGATTTTACTCAGCAACAAGATGCCTTTATAATTGCTGAACTGCACAAAATCCCGTTTTTTGTATGGGACAGGTAATGCGCCGTTGCCAATCGTCAGGCATTGATTTGCTGCTTCACACCTTGAACATCGGTTGATGAGTTGCTTGGTGTAGTTGGTCGCCTCTATATTTAAACAATCCAGCTGTAATATAATGTAAAGCTAAGCCAATGGATTGCACGGATTGTTTCTTCCATGCTTGGTGGTGGCAACATTTCTCCAACACATTCAGTTGGCGGAACCTCCAACTCGCCGATATTTCAGATGATCTGCTAATCAATGTACTCAATTCATCGCGCCACTATGCCCATGCGATCGGAAGTCTGATTTGAGTCTTTGTTTCGGCAGGATGAGCATCGAGGTGTATAAGGCTTCAGTCTGCTGACTTGTTGGTAAAACTTCCGCATCTGGTGCGGGTGCTCCTTGTACTTTTTGAATTAACAGACTTGTTGGTTCTCCCTGGTTTCTTTTTACTGTTGGTGAAGTTGTTTCTCCACAAACAGAGTTTGTGATAGGTCTCAGCGCGTACCCGCGTTCTTTGAGAGTGCATCATTGCCTGGTATGCAGTATTCCTCCATTCGGCTATTAGCTTACATTCATCGTCGAACCAGTCGTTCTGACCTTTTTTTTCGACTGGGGCTAAGTATGTTTGTAGCCGCATCAATGATAACGTTCTTCAGGTGGTTGTGAAAATCATTTGTCGATGCGTCATCTACAGCACCTTTGTCACCCGCAGTTATTGCCATTACTCTTTATACCTGTTATGGAGGGCTTTGGCTCTCACCTGGTGGCCAGAGGCGATTCTAGGCGATGTTGTAATTTGAGCCCAGAGCACTATGCCAACGAGATAGTGATTCGAAACTATATTGGCCCCCCTATATCTTCTGACATTCATCAAGGCTAAGAGATCGCGGCATTCAATCAACATGTGGTCAATTTAGCTGAAGTCCTATCTGGAGAGGCCCATGTTCATCCTTCGGTGCTCTATAAATTTTGAAAGGGGGGTGCCAAATGAAAGGTATTGATCATTAATTTTTAGTTCTTATGTCACAAAGCCAGGTGCGCGGTTAAACATTGTTGATTGAATAAAATATCATTTTGAATTTGTTATTTTTTTGCCGCCGCCGACCAATAATAGGTCATTTAAAAAAAATCAATAAATTTCAACCAAGAATTTAAACAATACCGCTGTTAACCCGACCCTTTAAGCTTTTGCAATGCAGCTGGAGCCATACATAAGCATACATATATAGAAGAAAAAAAAATAATCAGACTCTTTCAATTACCATTCTTTTCATTACGACAGCAGAAAGAGTTTACTTATGAAACAAAGATCAATGAGAGATCTCTTAATAAGAAACTTAGTTCAACATCCTTTCTCTCAATCTTTCAGGTACTATATGTATCATTTCGGTCTTATTTCAAGCAAGCAACTGTTTGTCAAAGAGGCAGTAATTGCCATTTGAATACATATTCCCTCGGCATCGAAGACCTCAAAAAATATTCCTAGGAATACTCGCTTCTTCCAGAAGGAACGAATTATATTTAATATTTATTATTTTTTATGGAATACCAAATGTTGCGCCTACTCGCGTGGAAAAACATCAAACAACTGAACCTAACATAAATCAGCCAACACTTCAGGCAAATTGCTAACAAATACATCCAATTTTTATTTCTCATATATAAAAAGGAGATGCGAAAAAGACAAGTAGGTGTTTATGTTTCCCTTTTTAACGTACTTTCTCTTTTGGAGATAGCAAAATGTCGGTTGCCTCGGGGCAATTTCAAACAACGACCAAAAACATAAACGGACATGGTTCGCAAGTGTAGGACTTTTCGTGAATGTGAGTTCTTTAAGGACATAATTGGATGTCGTAGGCATAAGATATTGGAGCAATCGGAACTGTTTTATGATAAGATCCTGAATCGCGATTCCTTGTATAAAGTTTATGTTTATTGTTGCATAAGTTAGTTGCTTCATGATTTGCATGATTTGATTTTCTTGGTGAATGTATATAATACGTAAGGGTTGAATTTGTATGAGAAGAATGTCAGCAGAAGGATAAAAAAGCTTACAGGGATTATAGCATAAAATTATTTTTCCTACCTCAATATTTTTAGTATTATTTTCTTTCATCCTATCCAAAGTACGCATTAGGTTACTTGGCGCTGTCTCATATTCGAAACATGTCCTGCCTAGGGCTTTCGCAAGGGAAAGCTCAAGAAAAAGACAACAATAGATCAGGTTTTCCAAAGCCAAGCGCACATCTAAATATTGTGGTTGCCATGAACCCCCAATGTGCGGCATAGGGCGTCAATCATACCTGCGTGCCATTCGGGTCGATTCTCAGCATCGGTTCGCTTCACGACTTTTCGAAAAACTTGCGCTCTTTCTCTGCTTTTCTGCGCTATGTAGCTCTAGGGGGACCCACTCGCTTGGAATAGTGGGTCCCGTAGCGTGGCGAACGCCAGAATGGATTATCGCTACCAAGAAAACTGCTGGCAATATGTGTGGCGTCTGTGAACGCAGCAAATAGAACAAATCCTTCAATATCCAAGTATTTTCAAAACTAGCGTCTCCTGAACATGAAGTTAATAATAGCAATGTTGACATAGCTAAACTGGAGGAAGCTTTTAACAATGATGACCAGGCCAGCAATTGTTGCGTTTTCAGTTTCAACACCATTATTAACTTCGGATCGAATGTACTGTCTTCAAACCTAACATTATTCTTCAAAGAGCCCCGTATTTTCGCTGTTTAGGCGAATCTAGGGAAATAAATTCTCGTTAGCGCGAATTACATGGCCATACCATCGAAAATGTCTCTCTCGTGATTTTTCGGTGCAACCCCATATCGATTGCTGGTAATACCTTTTCGGATGTGGTCATGCGGTTGTTTGCATTACCTCGAGACGCCGTTTATTGTCTTTATAGTCAACTAGCACGGCCAACGTGAGTTGATAGTTTGATCACAAAGAACACCAGGAGGAAAAATGGACCGTACTATTCTTTCCATTACTACCATAATGAGCACCGAGAAGAACAAGGGAAACTGCAAAACCGCAAGGAAGGTGTACTAGGAAGCTGGTGTAAAATAGTAAGTCGGAACTTTTAAGTCAATAAAATAACCTATAATAGGCTGTTTCTTCTACCATTACTCCAAAGGGGCCTAGAAGTCATTCTATGTTGATTTTGGAAGCCCTTACCCATTACTCACGTAAGGATGACGGTATAGCACTAATTTGTATGGCAATATGGGTATATTCTATATTGGAAAGTCCAACTGGGACCGGGAATCACTAAAAAAAGGTATGACAGGCATCATACACTGTATCCTTACACTAAATTCAGTCGAGCTAATGGTATTTCTCGCTTGTGTGAATGTAAGATTGAAAATAACCGTATTCACTGAATAGCTGGGCTAGGTAACAGTAAATTTCATCGTGCTTTCAATTGAACCACGACCACGCGGCTTTGATGAGATTCTCGATTCTTTTTCTCAGAATTGCTGTCATGCATTGAAAGCGATAGGAATTACTCCTTCGAGGCAGTACAATAGGCGGATGTAACTCCCAAATTTTTTCGCCATTGTACTTGTGCTAGACACTTGCGGCGCATATCTTTGCTGATATGCATACCCAGCAAATACTTCGAAACTTTAAAGAAAGGCAGACTGAAATGTACCTGCTAGATAATGGACCTCCAATATTGACCATCAGCCGACAAATTGCAAACATTCTAGGTGCAGCTTTGTCTAGAGTGTTGCGAGTCTGCTAGAAGGACCTCATCTTAGTTTCTATCATGATGACGAGGTATATCACCGCTTAAATTAGGAGGAACTGTGGGATTGATCTTCTCGGTCAGGAGGACTACGCAGTTAAAATCAATTTTTTAAAACCAATTGTACATTAAGATATGATATTTCAGGAATATTGTGCAAAATTTTCATGAAGAAATATTAAACAACTCGGAAAACCGGAAGCTGGACGCTTCAGGTATGAAAGGTTTTGTGTATTTCACTTCTTTTTACTTCTTTGAATGGACATTTTCCCCCATTAGTACCTGGCACGTAATGTATACGCATATATTGAGAGAGAGGGAATATCCAGTTTCGCGTGATATTGATATTCAAAGTCTTGAATTAGCACAGAAGCGATAACGTCGGCCTATTATAACTTTGTTAGTGCGACTTCCACGAAACCTGGTGTGTTATAGTCTATATTACTGCAAAATTTCATGATTCTAAGATGAACTTAAGGGGGGTTTTGAAGACAGTTACTAAAAATTATATTAACATCCTATTATCAACTTTATTTGAATATATATCGGTATGGAGGGTATTTCGGAGCCTAGGCACTATATAGCGGCAGCTTCTTGATTTATTTCAAATTTTTCGGTTGTGTGGTTTCTGAGAATGGGTCCGTAGAGGAAATGATCGATTTCGACCCCGGCTTCCTACCTTTTCAAAAAATGTCGAAACTAAGACCGGTTTCAGAAAGTACCAACCTGGACCTTGCATTTGATAGTGCACATAAGTATATTTGGTGGAACAAATCTACACCCCCCTTTTGCATGTATGGGGACCCCTCCCCCTCTAGCTCGACCTACACTAAACCGATTTTAGTAAGATTTTCTTTTACATAAAATCTTAAAAATAAGGCGTCGGAGCAATTATTTCGAAGGGATCCACTTATTTGTGATTGAAAATTTAAAAAATTAACAAAATTTGAAAAAAAACTCTCCAGCGTTATCCCAAAAATTTTGAAAATAGTGTTCAAAATTTGAAAAGGGTCGGTGCAGTAATTTTGCAGTTATGAGGGATACTGACTTTGAATACGTGGGTTGTGGGAAAAATGTTTTGAAGTTTTGAACATTAAAAAATTTGGAATAAAACGTTCAGAAGCGAGTTTAGCTCACTCAAGTGTTTGGTGAGAAGTTGGTTTGAATTCTCATTGTTGTTCTGCGTAAAGTTTCGACACATTGCTCCATTGCTCTTTGATCAGATCTTGGTAGATTGGCTTTATGGCATCCAAAACATCCTTGGGAAGAGCACTATACGTGTGTTTAAACGAATCCAATGCATTAACAGTTGCTGCTTTTTGCCATCCGCACTACGAGTTCGCGCTGAGTTGTGTATGAGACATGTTGCTTTAACCGCTGTGTCTTAGTTTTCCTCCGATTCATTTAAAATTTTCACACAATATTCCTGAAATGATCTTCAGTTCTCCATTAAATCATATAAAAGAAAAATGCAAAAAAAAGTTTTAAAAATGTTACCCCGTTTTTTGCTAATTGATATTGAATACTCAAATTCATTATTGTTAATGTCAATGGTATACGAGTGATGAAACTATAGCACAAGAACAGTACAACGACAAACACATGTATCCTGTGAATATTTCATCAGATATCCCATTTTTTTTCTGTGAGCACGTGCACGCTCTAAGTTGGCAATTGCCGCACACTTATCTGAAACGGCCTATCTCGAATCAGCTGCTCTAATCCTGTATTTTTAATTTCTACACTGTAAGTGTACTCTCTATTACAAACCAGCAAAACATCTATCTTCCTCCCAATTCTATCTAAACCCCGCTTCTTTAGACTAGATATAAAACTTCAAACCACCAAAATAACCAATCGTCTATTCACTGGCTTTCCTGGTAAGGATAGGTGGCTCAACATCCGACCATTGTGATAAATGGTGCGAAGCTGATGCCGACAACTTCCGCTTCGGCACTTATTCTTTGAAGACCAAAATGTTGGCAGACTGACCGTTTTAATCGCATTAAACACGAAAACATCACAAAACTAGTAACCTTCATTGAAGACTCAAGTGTTGGCATTTAGCACTCCACAGCACAGGGCGCTAGTTTTTCATGACCTGAAAATACTAAATCTGACACGAACCAATTCACACACATCACAAATAACCGAATAATCAATGGAATACCACCAATAACTGGAATGTGAATGTATCCTAATAAATAGAAACGCATCCTATATAGCTATGCTCGTGAAGTTGAAGTTATTAACCGAATACATTCTTATCCTAACCGCAGGCGTTATAGATGCTATCTACTAACCGGCTTCGCGGAATTGCTCTACGTGACCATATTCTCCTACCTAGAAGTCAAGGGCACCTTAAGCTCGGACAAACAAAACTATATGCACCTGTCAGTTTGGGAGAGTGGTACGGGTCATTTGAGTCCACTTTATGAGAATGTACGAGTATGTAGCATAATGGAAGACAAAAATTTTTTCCATCGCTTGCCGCAGAGAGAAAATCTGATTGGTTGCTGATTTGCCTGCAGTGAAGCCTATTTGGTATGGGCGAATGATGTTCTGGGCGTATGGGGTTATTCGGCCTAGTAAGATAGCGGATAATTTCTTATAGATGGTACTCAGCAACGTGATACCTCTTTAATTGCTGGACTGTGTGATATCTCCTTTTTTATGTATGAGACAGATTATGCCTCTTTGCCAATCGTCAGGTATTGATTCGCTGTCCCATACCAAGTTGATGAATCACTTGGTGTAATTGCTCGCCCCCATATTTAACCAATTCGGCTGTAATTCCATCGGCTCCTGGCGATTTATGATTTTTAAGCCACGAGACGGGGCTAAGTATGTTTGTGATCGTATTTATGATAACGTTCTTCAGGTGGTTGTGAAGATCATTTGTTGATGCTGGATCTCTATTGACTGCGGTTATTGCGGCATCAATTTCCCTCTTATAGGTGTTGTGGATGGCTTTGGTGTTAACTCTCACCTGATTGTCAGAGGGATTCTGGATGGTGTTATTATTCTAGCTCGGAGCACCATGCCAACGAGATAGTGATCCGAGTCTATATTGGCCCCCCTATATGTTCCGACATTCATCAAGGCTGAGAGGTGGCGGGGTTCGATCAACACGTGATCAATTTGGTTGAAAGTGGTCCCGTCTAGAAAGGCCCACGTATGGTTGTGGACCATTTCCCGCGCAAACCAGGTACTTCCAACAACCATTTCGTGGGACACTGCTAATTGAATAATCCGCAGTCCGTTAGCATTTGTATTTTCGTGTAAGCTATGGGAGCCAACGTAACGCCTGAATACGGGCTCCTTCCCTACTTGGCTGTTTAAATCCCCAAGTATGATTTTGATATCATATCTGGGACAGGCTTGCAGGGTTTGTTCTACTGCCTCGCAGTCTCCTTTGTAGGGGCGTGAACGTTAATGAGGCTTATATTTCTAAATTTGTCTCGCAAGTAGAGTGCATAGCTGTTCGCTTATGTTTTCAAAGCCAATAACAGCATGTGTCGTTTTTTGCTTGACTAAGAAACCTACTCCAAGCACATGGTTTACTGGATGGCCACTATAATATATGGTGTAGTGACTCTTCTCCAGGAAACCAGTCCGGGTCAAGCGCATCTTTTGCAACGCTGGTTCGTCAGCGTTGTATTGGGACAGGGTATCGACTAGCTGCTGAGCAGCATTCGATTTGTATAAGGAGCGCACGTTCCATGAGAAAATGGGCAAATTGTTATTCCGTTGTCGTTGCCGGGTTCGTCGTTGTGTTATCAGTCCAATCTGAGGCTCTTGTTGTGGCTTCGTAACAAGTTGTTTTCCGTATAGGGTTGTCAGCCCTACCCCACCCCCAACTTGGAGGACCAGTTGGTACAATTTGTCCCGTTTATAGGCGTGGGAGATTCGTCTTCATCCTTCTCCGTCTGCAGCTTGTCGCTAACAAAGAGCTTCCAGCGGTCACCACGTGGAGGTGGAAATAGGGTTTGGTAGTAGAGCTGTTGGTGTTGGTTCAGCAGGCGTTTCTCAGGTTTTATGCTCCATCGTGGGTACCAATCCACATTTCGCCCTGGACCCTATACTACCCTTTGACCACCTACATTACATACTAGGTACTAATGGGACAAATGTCCATGTTTTTATACAAGAAATACGCAAAACCTTTCAAACTTCAAACTTCCCGCTTCTGGTTTCCCGACTTGTTTGTATCTGTTTCAGGTGAACTTGTTCTGACATAGGAAAACACAAAACCTTTTATACTTAGACGGCTCGGGTTTCTTGACTTGCTTTTTTTTCAGTTGAGGTTATTGAATGTTGTTGTTGTCTTCGATTCTGGTGCTGACATTACCACCGTTTAGTTTTTCGCCTTCCCTTCATTGGCGTCTAGCCAAGCGTACGATCTTCATAACAATATTTGAAACCCCCACAGAAATGGGAAGAGTCTCTATTCAAACTCATTGCAATGAAGGTTTGCCATCACTCACGTTATCTGCTACCCAGTCTTTTTGTCACGTGTGTATTGCACGTGTTGGAAGCACTATTTACCAGGGTAGAAATTTCAATAGACAAACTCCTGTATCTAATAGCAGTGTTGACTGAATTTACTTTTGAGTATAATATTCAAATCCTGATAGACAACGGTAATATTGTATATTATTTTGTGGTTTACTATCAAGCAGTCGTTGTACTGGCGAACAACGAGAGGCCATTTTTGTAGAGAATTCGACGCTTGAAGGCATGGAAAAAATTCTGCTGCTCTCTAGAGACCTACAAGGGCGGAACCCGGGTATTTACAAATATTGCCTGTGCTGGTTCGCAAGTACTTATTTGTGTATAGCTCAACTGAGTCCCGGCGACATTCATATATATCATTTAGTGTGACACGTATGTATCATTTAGTGATTACTTCCAAGAATTGCATCTTATTATTCAACTGGGTTTTCTGCAATTTTAGACTGAGTTTGGCATGTAGCGATTGGTATTAATTCTGGGGTACTACCGTTACCATTAACCTTATTGTTTTTCTCTCTCTAATTAATAGAAAAATTTCAAAGCATTTCCTATGCGAAAACAACAATTTTTATTACACCTATAACATTACAAGTCTAAATTAACCTAACTTATGTACTACCTTAACAGCATAGCTTAATCTAAGGTACAAACTATGGCTTAAACTAACTTATCACTAAAGAATAAATTGAAAAATATACATGTCATGATATGATATCTGGAGGAAAAGTCGAAAAAAACCTCCACTCGTTAAATTTTTTTATAAAAGCGGGCGGGCGGGGAAGGAACTAGGATGTGAGTTGGGATGGGGGTCATGCGGAAGGGGTTTGAGAAGGAAGCTAGGAGTGGCGCTAAAGATGGGTAGGTTTTGAAAACTGGGATGAGGAGTAGATACCGATGTAGAAGATTACTCTACCGCCGGGGTCGAGAAGGAGGTTACGGGACTGGAGAGACAAGAGGATTTGTGGGAACAGATGAGTTCGTAGAAGATTCTCTTCGACGATCTCGATCTGCATGGCCTGGGAGATAAGTGGATTTGAGTGTGACATGGATTTTTCAAGGAATGGAGGAGTCGTAGAGGATCTGTTTGAAGATGTATTTGGAGCGGTCTTCGTTTTTGTATATATTGGTGCAGTGGCGGAGGATTCTGCGCTCTTTGCAGCGGATTCGTTCGATTTGGTGAGGGGAAGCGTCGGACCAGAAGATGAAGCCAAAAACGAGGAGGGGATGGATAAGCTGTTTGTAGCAAAACAGTTTGACTTTCTGGGGTGTTGGGCTAGTGTATTTTAGGATTGGGTAGAGGGATTTGAAGGCACCTGTTGCACGGTTCAGTGCCTTCGTGGTATGTGGGACGTGGGATAGGCGGGAATTGATTGTCGCCCCAAGGTAGGTGACTTCTTTGTTGGGATGGTGTCGTTGTGGATCTTCAGGGATAGGGTTGAAATGTCGTTCCTCATTTTCGGCGTCATCTTAGCGGTACCACGGAATACGATGGTTTCGCATTTTTTTTGGATTTAAGGACAGTTTCCAGCGGGTGAAATACCGGTAGAGCTCGTCCAAATAGGAATTCAGGCGGGCTTCACCGGCAGGGATGTTTCTGGTGGAGGTGTAGAGGGTGAGATCGCGGATGAAGGATTCGGATTG
Organism: Hermetia illucens; assembly: GCF_905115235.1. Taxonomy (NCBI): domain Eukaryota; kingdom Metazoa; phylum Arthropoda; class Insecta; order Diptera; family Stratiomyidae; genus Hermetia; species Hermetia illucens. The sequence continues at coordinate 87,288,764 of NC_051849.1, read as the reverse complement.
GATTTGGGTGTGGAGTTGGTTTAGGAAGGTCTGCGGTAAACAGGGAAAAGAGGGTAGCGGAGAGGACTGACCCCCGAGGAATGCCAACCGGGCTAGAATATGGGGAGGAGAGGTGTTCACGGAGTTGGACTTGGGATTTCCGCCCATCAAGAAAGCTAAGAGTTAGCTTGCAGAGGTGCGGATGGAACTGGAGGACTTCAGAAAGCTTCTATGCGAGTCCGTATTGCCTTCTTTATGTCGAGGAGACAGGCTATGGTCGGAGCGTTCCGGTTGAGGCCGAGGAGGACGTCCGATTTGAGCACGAGTAGTGCATGCTCGACTGAGTGTTTGGGGCGGTTGGCGAATTGGAATTGTGGGATTGAATGATTGGAGTCGCAGTGCTCGTCGATAGTGACTTTGATGATCCGCTCGAAAATCTTGGCGGAGGATGAGAGGATTGAGATAGGCCTGTAGCTATCGGGATTTAGTGGGTTTTGGTTTTTCTTGGGGATAGGAACGATTCGAGCACTCTTTCAATCTGTTGGGAAGTGGGCGTTGATGAGGCAGTGCTTGATGATGGAGAACATAATGGGGGCAATGTTTGGGGCGCATTTCTTAAGGACGATGGAGGGGATTTTGTCAAGCCCCATCGATTTCTTGTTTTTGGAGGCGGCGATGGCCGCCCTGACGGAGTCTGGGCTGACAAAGTGGATGGGGAGAATATTCTCTCGCTGACTTGGGTCGGCGAGGACATGGGTGAAGGGATTTTGTGCGGGCTGGGGAATGAGGTAGGATGGGTGGGTTAGGAGTTGGGAGATCTCTCCGTTTACCTCGTTATCGAAACTTGGTTCACGGAAGTAGAGGGTGCAGTGGTGGGCTTGCAGGAAGCGGTCAGCGAGGACTTTCATTTTTCCTGTGGGTGGGATGTTTTGGGGGAGGATCGCGTTTTGTTGGACTGATTCGCCCAAACGCGGGCAGGTGTTTCTGAGATCCCTGTATGTACCAGGGTTCAGCTCAGTGTTGAAGCGGCGGTTGTGGAAATATTGGGTATATAGGGTGAGCATTCGTTCGCGAATGGACTTGTCCAGTTCGCGGATTTCGGTGAGGAAGTGAGAGGAAAGCATTTCCTATGGAAGCGAATTATTAATTATATACTTTCATATAGATACTTACATATGAACTTAATACAAAGCATAATGTACTGCAAAAGTATCAGTTATTATAATTATCCTCTTGGGACTGTTTAATATTTACCTATCCGCTGTTTATAGTTTTGTACAAATGCACACAGACTTATCAAAATAACGTTACCTATGTGTACGTGCTTAGCAGTCATTATCATGTGCATAAAAGTTTCTTCAGTGGACAATTATGTCTATAAATAGATGAAATTCGATATTTTGCGAACAAGTTTTTTTACGGAATTTTATGAAATTCGAAATCCATAGTGAATAGTATCAAACAAATTTAACATTGCGTGGACTCCTGTTCCGCCGTGGGTTCACTAAATCCACATTTATTTTCGTGATTAAGAACTTTTCAACATAAGAATGCTAACAAATCTTGGAGACTCCCATGTGTACTCAAGCATTTCAGAGCCATGTACAGAAATATTTGTGAAATAAATTAGAATGACGATTCACTTAGTCAACTAGATATCCGCGGATTACTTCGAAATTCTCGTAATTTGTTAGCTCACTTGGACAGTCATTAGGAAGTTTCCAACATACCCTTTTCATCCGTTACGGGTGCACGTACGCAAATGCGAATTGTTCTACGCCAACATGGAAACTTACTGGAAGTTAATTGTACCTCTAATAAGGCCAGTAGTCAATTGCAGTACGTTAGTAACAGATTGGAATTGAGATAAACTCATTACGACCAGCGTTTCTATGTACATCTCTTTGTAATTCACCGCCTAAGTGCTTCGCACTCCAAGTATGCTTTTGTGAGTCACTGCATATTGTTTTCCCCGCAGAATTGTGGGAATTGCATCTATAGGGCGTGATGCATTGTGATACTAATGAATTGATTCTCAAAACTTGAAGGACTTATGGCTTCAGCTTATGGAAACTTTCGGGCAATTCATGTTTGCCGTGTGGTAATTCAACCACGTGACCACCAGCGAAAACGTGGAACCAGTCGACTGAGCTGCCCTTTTGTTTGCAGGACTACTGCTCAGTTGAAAGTTCTTGGACAAGGATCCGTTCATGGGTCTTAATTGAAATATTAAAGGAATTCTCCTATATTGTTCCAAGTTTTCACTTGCATTCCATTTGTAGAAACTTAGCACATGGAAAGCCGTTTGAAAAGATTCATCATCGAATTGAGCCCCTGTGACCACGTGATAGAAACATCTAATTTGTTTTCTACATATTACGTATGACTTCGTAGAGCGCAAGTTACAATATTGCATGGTAGTTACAGTTTTGTTGATTATGCAATTTACTTGGCAAAAATGGATTTTGAGAATTTCATTCGCAATAATAATTCGTTCAAATATGCGATATTGACTCTTCAGCGTCCATCTTTCATCGACATACGTGAATTTTGCACCAAATCTAATGAAACTAAGGCTACAAATTTGTGTATTTTATATTTGCGACGGAGTTTCCATTATCAAATATGACAGCTTTAATCGCCAGAACAGCCACAGAAACCAGCTTTTAGTCGAAGGAAGTCAACGCACGCTAGATATGTGTATACAAAGGGAATAAGCAGAGAGTTTGATATGTTAATTCAAGCTTCATGTTGACAAAGCACATTCGCATTTCTGTGATAAACGAATGTAAATTTCGTACCCAGAGTTTACTTAAGACACGCTGCTGAATGTCCTATGAATCTAGCTTAATCCCATTTATTCGTTTACCATTTTGGTGATACTGAATAAACGGAATTTGTAAGTATGCTATCAATAGAAGCTGCGGGAATTTGAAGTAAGAAATCAAAAGCATCAAATTTAGAAAGCAAAAGTGAAAGATTCCCAATAAAATTAGAAATGTCTTCTTATTCTGAAACCCCGCTGTAGTTGAACTATATTCTTTCCTTTTGAGGGCTTCACAGTTGAAGATGGCGTCTATAGTTTTCTTTGAATTTAGATAATCAAGCGTTGTCTAGTTCTTTTTTGAAGAATTTTCTCGATATTTAGTTGTACTACGACTTGCAATATCTGACCCACAATGCTGATCTTGTTGACCTCCTGAAGTATTTCCAAGATTCTCTGGAAGATAATCATTAGTTTTTCCGGCACATTCAGTCTTTACCGATTTATTATCGGTCTTCTGTCCTTGATTTTTTTCTGTTTATTTATTGCCATTGTTGAGCCTTTACGATTCGTTTAAGGCCTTGGTCTTCAGAATGTAGTGCCCCCAGATGTCCCAAACATGCGATTGTGTCCTTTGACTCCTGATTTCGAGCACTACACTACTTTTATCTATTGAATTCACTCAGTGTTTCTTCAGTTTTCCAGTTTCAAGTTTTTGTTTTTGCGTCACGATATCTGCTCAAATAAAGTTAATAATAGTAAATTTTTATATTTTGTAAATTTACTGTGAACCTCCTTTAAATATATCTTGGGTCCGAAAAATGGAATAATATAGCCTTTAATATGGTGAATCATATTAGGTTTGGTGGAAATCCCACTATTATTAACAAAATTACAGTAGATCAAAGTTGCCCTTTCGCGTCAAATTACTGCTTCCTAAGTGATAAAATGTTGAATACCTTGATGATTTGTAAGCGTGAAGCTTCGTACTCCCGTCAATCTAAATTGCCAGGACGGAATAGAATGCTTTATTTGCGAGATCAATTTGCCTCCGAATCTTGTCAGACTTGCTAAAATTTTTCTATATTTTTAAAGTTTTTTTCTCAAGAACGGCTTCATCTATTGGCACTAAATTTGGTGGGATGGTGCCAACTGTGAGAGCCCATGCATGCAGTAAGTAACATCTTTCTACGTTGAGTTCAAGGGTGCGGTCTTCATACATGTAAAAGGAAGTGTAATTTTTTTTCACTGAATACAGTCATTTGAAGTTCCAAATGAAAAATCTCAATTAATATTTTTCAAAGATGTTTTGAAATGACAGTTCGGGCATTTGATCCAAAAGGAGGGACTGCGAGTGTTGAAAAGTGATAATTTCTTCCACAGACTCATTCTCAGAAGCTCTCCATTGGAAAAACGAAAAAAAATCCCGAAGCCGCCACTATACTGGGTCTAAGCTCGGAAATACTGATATCTGGTCAAACAAGGCTAATAATAGAATATTGCTATATTTTTTAGAAATTGACTAGAAATCCCTGTTTAGTTCATCATAGATTCATAAAACTTTGCTATAATATAAAGCACGATACAACCTAGTTTGGTGGAAATCGCACTATTACTAACAAAATCATATATATCAAATTTGCCGCCTGTGTGCAAACTTTCAATTTAAGTATCCACTTCTTATATAATAAATACACAAAACCGTTCATACTTGAAGTGCTAGTTTGTTTCTATTATACATATTTGCCGTTTGTGATATTTTGTCTGATGGACGTCATTTTTCTGGTTGGCGTAATTTTTTGTATTGTCTTTTTTTATTTGTAGGCTAGCTTCAATTACTATCTTGTCAAGGTTTATAAAAGTTTATTTCGCAGAAGTAATGTTTCCCGTAGGGCCCTATTTGGTTGAACTTGCAGAATAGCCTATCTTTGGCATCTATCGGCACCTTCCGTTTGCTGCCGATTGCTCTAGTCATCATCATCAACGGCGCAACAACCGGTATTCGGTCTAGGCCTGCCTTAATAAGGAACTCCACACATCCCGGTTTTGGGCTGAGGTCCATCAATTTGATATTCCTAAAAGCTGCCTGGCGTCCTGACCTACGCCATCGTTCCATCTCAGGCAGGGTCTGCCTCATCCTTTTTTTTCTACCATAGATATTGCCCTTATCGACTTTTCAGGCTATATCACCCTCACCCATATGGATTAAGTGACCCGCCCACCGTAACCTATTGAGCCCGATTTTATCCACAACCGGACGGTCATGGTATCGCTCATAGATTTCGTTGTTATGTAGGCGTCCATCCTCATGCAGGGGGCCGCAAAATTTTTCGGAGGATTCTTCTCTAGAATGCGGCCAAGAGTTCGCAATTGTTCTTGCTGAGAACCCAAGTCTCCGAGGAATACATGAGGTCTGGTAAGATCATTGTCTTGTACAGTAAGAGCTTTGACCCTATGGTGAGACGTTTCGAGCGGAACAGCTTTTCAGTTTGTGTAAGCTGAAATAGCCTCTGATGAAACAAGTCGTAACTGTTATCGGTTGTGAATTTGTGAATATCCTGCAAATCTGAGATCCCAGTGAGTAAAATATGGGTATGATCGCCAAGATTCCTCCTCCTTGAGAGCAACAATTGGCAGAGTTGTTTTGTTCACTGTCGTTGAGAACATAGTAAATAAAATAATCTTGGAAAGTATGAAAGAACAACTTGAAAACTTGGTCGGCAGAGAGTATATAGGTTTCCGTTCTAGATCCTCCAGTATTAACATAATCAACAACCTTCAGATAATTGTCCCGAGTTCAGATTTCCGGTTCACCTCCTTCTTCTTCCTCAACTTTCGTCCCATTCACAAACAGAGTCGGCTCGTCTTGGTTGGTTGCGCCATTTTATTCGGTCAAAAACTTGATCAGGATAGAGTCGCGTGTCTCTCGAACCATCACCCAGCGTATCAGTCCATTGTTATTTCGGTCGGCCTTTCGGTCGCTTTCGATCGACTTCGATGTTCAGACCATTTTTCACAAATGAACGGAAATTCATCAAAGACGCCTCTCTCACAATTTTTCCGGGATCGGTGCAACCGCTTATCGATCACGAATATCCTCATTTCGGATGTGATCATGACGTCTTACGCCATTGGTCTAACGCAAGATCATTGTCTCCATCACTGCGAGATGCCCACCATAGAAGGCGAAAGGGCGAGCGATACTGGGCTAAATTTAATTCGTTTATATCTCGATCACAAAGGGGCTTATTACTACTACTGACAGTGCCCGCTTCATTCAGATCGGTCGTCGAAAACTCTGTTTTGTTTAGGTTCATTCAGTTGCATGAGGCGATCGTTCCACTTTTGAACAAATTGCTCAAGATTAGTTTTGTTATAAGATTCTAAGGAAACGTCATCTGCATAGAGCAGTGTGTAGGGAGCAGGATGTTGAATATTTTATGTGACAGTGTCCATAAGAGGAACAAAGAAGAGTGGTGTGAGAGCGCTTCCTTGATGAACACCCTCAGAGACACGGAGCGACTTTGATATGCCCGCCACTCTTTGAATTCTACTTTTTTACAATTTAATCCAGCGCACGACTTTTTCTGGTGTTGCCCAGAAATTCAAGAAATCGATGCTTCTCACCATGTGTCTCCATGAGTAACCGTGCAGTCTGTATTGTGTCACTAGTTCTGCAGTTCTTGACAAATCCAGTTTGATTGTGGTTATCAAGATTGCATTCAAAAATCTGTATGGTATGGGACAGTAATCGGATCGGATAGTAATTTGAACATCCTTCTGGACTACCTTTCTTTTTCCATGGTGCTTTGTTGTCAGTCAGACGGAATTCTAACCTCCTCAATAGCCGAATTTTAGAATTCACACATGTGGAATTGCTCCAAATATCGGCAGTGGTTGTGAAAGTGGAGGATGAGCAAATTCTTCCGTTGAAATCTGCTGAAAATATTCTCGCCATTAATCCGTCGTGGCTCATCGGCCGGTAAGCAAAGTAACGTTCTTGTCATTAATCCCCTTGATGGTGTGAATAGGGACTATATGTTCTGGGGCAACTAATAGCTATTATCAAAACAACATATGATGGAGCAAAATGACACGTTCTGCATTGAGGTAAAATTACTCAAAAATTTGAAGTTCAAAGTGGACTACGACAGTGTTGCATTCTGTCGGCGATACTATATTACTCCACTCCATTGCTGAATAAGCTATGTAATGGAATCCGCTATCCCATAGTGAAGAACAAATTGGTTGATCTAGAAAGAAAAGCTTTTCAGGAAAACCACGAGACAGTTGAAGCACAATAGCGCGTAGGCTTGGCGGACATGATATGACCCACCTAGGGGATATTAACAACCATATTCTATTATCGATTACATCTAATAAAGAGGGAGGGAGGGACACAACGTTTTGCTTACTTTACTTTTTGCATATTACAGGATTGGAAATTATAATATTTGTATTTGTGTGCAGGGATTCTAAAACGTTTTTTCCTATGATGATCGCAATTTTTTCCCTTCTGGTTGGTGACTGATTTATAATAGGCACCAACAACATCTGATCCACAAATAACCTTGCGAATGATTTTCAGTTTTTCGACTTGTTCGTATCGGTTTTAAGTGAACATTTTTATATATCTGTGAACGCAAGTCGATTAAAATTGATACAGCAGTTGCCAGAACCAATTAGTTGTGTACAATTGTGTTGAAAATAGTGCACACGACTACATATAAAATTGAAATGTCGTGCTACCGAAGTTCTTAACATAAGGAAACATAAAACCTCTTATCCCAAAAGTATCCATATTCTGTACTCTTCACTTGTTTGTTAATTGGTGTGAAGCGATTTACGACCTTTGATAGTGAAATTTTGTTTAGCGGACTAACGTGGCGCTATATTTTTCTACATTCTAAAGTTATGTGCGATTCGGGGTCGAATATTTCACTGCCAAGAATTTAAGTTTCTGATTTGATCTTTTAGAGGTAGTCATTGTAACCTATCATAGCTTCTTCAATCGACTTCAATCGACTCAATATCGATCTACTACTAAAGCGAGTAGTATGACATGATAAATGCATATACATTACAAGCTACGCACGTGTAAATGGAACAGTTCTACCCTCAGATGTTCTTACACCATAAACACACAAAACCGTTCATGCCTGAAGCGTTTAGCTACCGGTTTGAGCTTGTTTGGGATTTACCCTACCACACTGCTTATAAATTTGACGCAATATGCTTGCTTATGCTCCTTAGATTTAATAAAACTATTTATGTATCCTGTTTGTTAATGAGGTCAGAATAAGTATTATAAGGATGATAACAAGCAATACGTAAGAACTTGTGTCTAGGCTGTTGTTGCATTTTTATCTAGTTTGCTCCAGCAAATACGTCCAATTATATAAGTATATATTATATTTCACCTACTTCTACTTGTACTTCCTAAAACGGAAGATATCGATTTTCACGAAATCTCTGAATCAAATTTATTTTTCCAAAGATTATTGTAAAGTCAGCTTAAATTTTATGTTTATTGCTCTCTCCATTAAGCATTGACATCATTGTATGAGTCAGCAAATATGGGTTCACCTCTGCAAACACTTTCTACGCTTAGTGACCTCGTGATAAATCCAGTTTATAAAACTCTAATTGACAAACATGTTCTCATCTGTGTAAATACCTTGGAAAGATAAGAAAGTAACTTGTTTCTTCTACAGCACAAAAAGGGTCTTCACCTTTATAACGTTCCAACCTTTTATCAATTTGGGATGTTAGCCGAGCTCTGATAAACCATGATAACAAATGGAAAGCAGCAGTTGTCCTGATGAAAATCGCGCCTTCCTCCATGAAGAGTCCGATACACCTGAGCAGCCTCATTAAGGATTACTGGCACAAACTCCTCGGCGTTTGAAAGTACCAGTAGTGCTTAGGCGACTTGTTTTCGGCTATGTTCATGACTTCTTGGAACATGTCGACTAACTGCTTTGGGTTCGTCTCGTGGTCAGTGAGTGCGGTAAACGTGTCTTTGGTCTGTCACTTTTTAGATGTTATCAGTGATTTTTTTATGGGACGGCAATTCGGAAACTTCTTGTCACTTTTAATTGTAAGATCAAAAGAAAGAAGTGAAATCATGATGACTGGTCGTGATGTCAGGTAATCAGAGAAATATCTTTTGCATGTTATTTATGCGGTCGTTATCGTTTTTTAAATAAGATTATAACATTTTTTGCTAATTGCCCCTTGTAAAGAACCAATGCTTGCAACAGTTTTTATTTGCGGAAATCACGAGAGATATTAGATTTCGGAAATTCCCTGTTTGTATCCGACACGCCAAAGTTATATTGCATCGAACTGATCTTTTTTGCTAGCTCCGCTTATTCGATGTCGTCAATTCATTGGTAAATGGATGTTTTATTAAGAGTTTCGTTTCTCAGAATATTGCCTCGACTGTACTATTGAAGGTTACTTTTAAAGCCCAGGTCGAAAACCGCGCTCATAGGTGACCGTCGCTGTTCATTAATCGTTTACAAAATTATTAAAGAATTCTGGAGGTAATTTCGAATCTGAATGTGAATGAAAGAGATTGTTGTTCAAAACGTTAACGTAAATAACTACTGGAGTTTCCTAAACCTTTCTCCTGATTAATTCGCAGAGATTCAAATTTTTTTCATTATATAATATGTATATACGAAGCGCTGTTCAATGATGGTTACGATATATTTTTGGAATTTAAACGATTTGTTTTGGTTGACTATGCTTGAAAAACAACATTCTTCACTAGGTTTTTCCAGAAAAAGAAACTGTTGAATGTTCTTAATAAATCACATTAGGATAACATTTGATATTTTGGAAAGATTGGTTTACTGTGGACAGTGATTGTCGCTGCCTCGAAAGTAACCACCTGAAGAACTGGAAAGTGGGTCAGAAACAGAGAAAGAAAGTTTCTTTCCAATTGGGCCTTACATCCCTAAACACACAATTGGAAGTGGGCATTTTTCTTTTTTATTCATTTCATAATCTTTAAGATTGTAATGGTTTCTCCTTGAAACTAATTTTATCAGTATTGTCATTATTTGGTTCAATTGACTGCAAATTTTCTGAAAAATTTATCCATTCCGTTCATCTGTGAATATATTATTGCTGTACTCGAAAGGGCCTTAGAGAATGTTGAGAATCGAAGGCTGCAGAGAGAAATTACTTCAAGATGCAAAGATACTATATGCTAAGAACTCAGAAAAATGAAGCCCCATGTTATCAAAATTGTACTAATTAATTAGCATGTGGCACTATTCATCTTATGACATTTAATACCCTAGGTTACAGTCAATTTAATCAAAACAGGCAACTTTGACCTACTAGAACTTTGTTAGCAATAGTGGAGTTTCTATTAAATTTCCCAGCATCATAGTTATTTGACTGCAACATTTTATAATTCTGTAATAAGCTCAAAGGAACTTTCCAGTAATTTCCGAAATGTATGATACATTGTAAAATCTTATTTGAACGTATATCGATGTAGAGGGTATTTTGACAAACAAGGTATCAACATCATTATTTTTTTAAGATTTTTGGGTTGGGAAGTTTCTGACAATGGATCCGTGATTTACAACTGACACCACTTTCTCTACAATAAATTACAATTTTGGGTTGCATTGTAAAGAACTAGTGAAGATTTTTTATTTGGTATCCATATAAAACAAATATTTTACTCTTTTTAATAACAATAAGTGTACTTGCAGTCAAATGAGAGTGAGGTTTTATTACTCTTATTAAAATCGGTTCACTGCCTACCTCTCTATTTGCCCATCTACTATCGATCATTTTGTCTACTTTGGTAGCCTTGCTGCTGCAGGCAGTGGCACCGAGCTTAATGTTGCCAGACTCATTAACAGGTTGTCCCGCTTCAAAGTCCTTTCTGACATAATTTCGAATGAAGAATTTGTATTGGCATACGAGGGAATTATCCGCATATGTATTGATTAAAATGCGGAAGTGGCAGTCCATAGGACACACTTTACGACAGGCCGATAGTTCCATTGTTGGCTATGGCATACAATGGACTCCACTATCCCAGAGTTGCGGCTGAATTGGTCGCTCTAGGATTCGGCCTGGTACCCCATTTAGATAATTTTTACAACCATATAAATTTTAACGGTGAGGCTGCATCTGATGAATTGTCTCTGCCCTGGAGAAAACGATTAGTCTCTTCTTTAAAAAGTAGGGTGTTTGGCCCGAAATGAGGAATCTTTGGGCCAAACAAAGTGCCAGAAGGACTCTGGACTCCCTTAATCCTTAAACAAAAAAGATTTTAATGCAATTTACCATACAATAAACGTGATGTTATATTGGTTGATAAGGCTCCGCGAAACAAATAATAGGATAATTAAAAACGTCGAAAACCGAGTGGTTGTCCTGACTTACGCCGCTAGAATAAATATTGCCTGCTTAAAGGGAGTGATAATGATGACAAACCAACATGTTCACTACCTACTGGCAATATTACTCATATTTTTTGTTAAGATCCGAATATCAGTCAATGCAGGCCTATTAATGCAGCTCAGATACAAGTCATTCATTTACTTATAATTAAGCATTTCATTGATACCAATCAACTGTTTCTCATTGCACACCCCGACCTAGCAATCCACCACTTGTCGCTAGGGCTATGCTGGCCACTCAAGTCTTGTGACATAGGCAATTTAAAGTCAAGCATCTTAAAGATACTTCTTTAGATCTTTCTCTTAAGTTGTGCGAAGTGTTCGGACTGAAACATTTCAATTCTCTGGTAGTTCCCATGGCGATGTACGCTAGCAACACCATCGCCAAGATTTGTTGTAGCAACATGAAACTGGCGAGAGTGCTAGCAACAGATTCAGATACGATGCCTCAGGAACATGGAGCCACTTCAGATACTTTAGAGGAAATGTGTGAATTGTAACAACAAGTAATAACTTCTCAAAGTCGAAGAAGACGAAGTCCCAGTCGACATCTCGAAGACAAGGTTCGGATTCGGAACGCAACACGCAACGTTCACATTCGCTAGTGGTGTAACACAACGTCGGTACTTGTGCTCTTTTGTATGGTGGGGATTCTTGTTGAAATATTCGTTTCGGTTATTTTAAGTTTTTAGTCCTTAAATACGAAGCGTCAGGTCAGTGTCGAGTTATTAAATATCTCAACGCTATTGCAAAGACACGACAAGTATTTTCTCGCAACATTGCACTGCACACCTTGCACTGTACTTACTAACTCACTCACTTACTTCGCTGTGTACTTAATCGAAAGCTGATAGTGTGATTCTCAAATTCGCGATTCGGGTTTGAATTTTCGCGGCCAGTGGTAATTACGGTTCCGTAAAGATCAGGTGGAAGCTGCATCTTGCCGCGAATCTATCTCTATCTCGACTCCCGTATCTGCGATAGCGCGTGTCTGTAAGTTTCTGCAATAATTCAAATCGCAAGACCGATCGAAGGTTGGCTGCATGCGAATCAGATTACTAATTGTACTTATTTTATATTAAACTGTGGAGGGTGTTTGCATCCGATCGTACGTAGGACTATCCTCAGTCAGATACGCTAGAAAATACGAGACATCCGCACTTACCCAGGCGGCTTTTCGTTTCCGTTAACAACTCAGATAATCTGATAATACAACTCAGTGCTGTTATCTCTGCGAAGAGTTCGATTTTGGCGCGAAGCTAATTTTTAGAACCCCTTACGTGGCGTCGATTTCCAGATAATACATTTCCTAACTCAGCTGATTAATCTGTGTGGAATGGTCTGGTTTACATAGGTGACCAAAATGTCGGTCATAAAGTAATCACTGGAATAATCGTTCAATTGTCGAAAGGAAAAAATATCTGCAATTCAGTGTTGTGCTAGAGAGTATTCTCAAACAAGATTGTTGTGTGAACTGTTCCGAACCAGATACCAAGTGAATTCAATATACAATTAGAGACTGTTCATTTCGACTGTTTTACTGTTTCTTAAGGTGATTCGGTATACAACTTTTCGATTTTCGACTGGAATAATTGGAGTTTTTTTAGATCATACTAAATGTAAGTAAGAATCAGATGATATATGTATGTATATGTAGATGTTTAAACAACTCCACTAAATATTTTGGGATTCCATCTGGATTGGTACCGAATGGTTACAAATGGAAGGATTTCAAGGGATATTTCATGTTGCTTAGAATTATGGTTACTTCCCAGATAGGTTTTTTTACAAATCTACTGCTACAACAAATTAAAATTAAGGGAAAATTTCAGTGTAATTACAAGTAAATCTATTATACCGTATTCGTATACTTTACAATGAATGCATACGAGCTGTTTGGTAACAGCAGAATGACATAATTTTGGCCCACTGTTGTGAAATTCTTCCTTTTAAACTGAAATAAGTACAAAACTCTTTCAAATATGTTCTAACTTCATTTATTCTAGCAACTAACAGAAGTTTCTAAGTTTCGTTTAAGAGAAAAAAACTATTTCATGGTAATTTAATTTCTCAAATGAAAAATATTTCACAAAGAAGGGTATGTAGAAAAAATAATTTTATGTGCCTGAATTGGCCTTGGTCGTAAACCATGCCAATCTACTTTCTAATTCAGAAAGGTGAATTTCTGTAATATAATATTGTGGCAAAAAGACAAATACAAACTTCATCTCATCGTAATTAAAGAGGGATTTCCCAATATCCAAATCTTTCGATTGCAAAATCCTCAAGTAAAAAACTAAAAGAAAAGAAATTTTCAGGTACATATGTTTAGAAGAATGTAGCTTTCTGGAATTTTTCAAAGAGTAATTATCAAAATGAGAAATAGCGGTTGTTGCTTTCGGTTTTTAATAATAATATTCTGCAACAGTTGAACCTAATCCAAGCAATAGAATATATCCTATTTGGTTGTTAGTGAGACCTATTAACACTTATGTGGAGTGATAAAGCATTCCCACGATTATTTTCGTTGCGTTTTCATTTTTTTACTGAACTGATTGCACATATTTTCATTTTTGATTGACTATATCTTTACAATGCATTCACATATTTTCAATTGGATAGCCATGCCCTGGGTCAGGGCTTGAGCTCGGCATACGGCTTTGCATACAAATCGAGAAAATGCCTATCGACCTATTTATATATAAAGCTACTCTGTCGGGAGCGATCACGAATAATTTTCTATAGAATACGCGACGTTTTATAGCCTATCTGAGAGTCTAGGAAATTTCAAAACAACTTTGCAATTGAAAGCTGCCTCACCGCATTTTGCACTGAAAAAGTTTAGTGTTTTCCTAAACATGGGACTACTGTAGGCAGCATCGACCAAAAAGTTAAATAATCCTTTCAAATAGAAATAGCAAACTGATTCCTGCCACATAAAAGCAATTTACACCTAATATACGTAATATAGTATACTATAAAGTTCACCATTAACCTTACTGGGGATCACTATAATTTTCATTTTCAAAAAGTCACCCACATGTTAAGCAACAAAAAGGGTCATAAAATCTAAAATAAATCATTTTTGGGAAGAAACCTAATTAAATTCTAAGAGATTAAATTCTTGGCTGCTATTTGTAGTCTAGCCTAAAATTGATGGGCAAGGGGTAGCTTCACCCAAACTACAATTTTTAGTTTTAAATGTAAATATATATTTCGGGAACGACTTACTCCCTTCATCAGTACAAAGCTACGTACTACGTACTGATGAAGGGGTAAATCGCTCCCGAAATATATATTGACATTTAAAACTAAAAATTGTAGTTTGAAGGCGGCCACTCCTTGTCTACTAATTAAATTAGTAGTTAGTTCACTTATCTTTATTGAGCATAACCGAAGATTGCTCTGCTTCTGACAAAATGTTATCTTCTTGTCATATATACAGTATTTCGGGAACAATTTTTCCAAGCAAACAAACAATTTTCTATTGGTTTTTAGTCTACTTGATGATAACTACTACAGAGTGCGCTATCTAGAACTTCGATATTTCAACAAAGGATAACTCTGATATCTTGCAGCAACCTTTAAAATCTGTGCACGATTCTGAAAACGTATTCAGTAGAAAATTTGGTTTAAGGAGATGAGGTAATTCGCTATCCACTACATGGCGGACCGGCCAAATGGGAAGAAACTTTCTTCTTCCCCTGTTTCTGGTTCACGGCCCCTCTGTTCAGGGCTAGACCCCAAATTTAACAAATTGACAACTTGCGGTTTCAGGGCAGAGGCAATTTATTAGACGCTGCCTCATCTCTGCTCTGGAAGCTGCGTGACCGAAGTGATTACTGGGTATTGTTTGCCCTAGCGCAGGACACAGGGGTCCTTAGACCAGAAACCACAGAACAAAGTTTCTTCCCAATTGGTCCGATCCGCAATCAAGCCTTCAAGCAAATTACAAATTTTGGGGGAGTTCATGTAAACTTGCTTATCTCGCTTGTGGTTATTTATTAATGAATATATTATTTTCTGATACGTGAAAATATTTGTATTTTCATCAGCAACTGCTTTTCGATACTTTTAGGATTGAATGTTGCAAAAGTTCTGTTTTCCTGAAGCTAGCAATTCGTGCATATATTTCTTGAAATCTTGGCGTAACGCTCAAGCTGACAACAATTAAGTCATTATTATTCTTGGGAGTTCCTTAATAATTTTCCTTGCAATGAAATAATCTCGTTGTTTGGGGCTTAAGTTCTTCTTTTTCTTCAGCCTTTGTCCCGTTCACAGGCGGGGTCGATTCGTCGTGATCGCCTTCGCCATTTGGCTCTATCGAATGTCTGATCTGGGGGCAATCTCGAGGCTTTCAAATCCCCATCTAGCGTATCAAGCCACCGTTGCTTAGGTCTGCCTTTTGGTCGTTTACCATCGACTTCGATGTTCAGACCAATCTTGGCAAGTGAATTCTCGTTTGCACGAATTGCGTGACCACACCATCGAAGACGCCTCTCTCGCAACTTTTCCACGATCGGTGCAACCCCATAACGATCGCGGATATCCTCATTTCGGATGTGATCTAAACGTGTGACGCCACTAGTCCAACGTAGCATCTTCGTCTCCATTACCGCAAGACGCCGTTCATTGTCTTTTATGGTCGGCCAACACTCAGAACCATAGAGAGCGACTAGACGGACGACATTACGGTGAGGGGGCACTTCCTTGATGAACTCCAACAGAGACACGAAGCGGTTTTGATACACCCGCCATACTTCGAACTTTACTTTTTGGATCGTGATAGAGCAATTGAACCCAGCGCACGAGTTCTTCTGGCACGAAGTGTTGTCGTAAAGCATACCAGATGAGTTCGTGTGGTACACGGTCAAACACTTTCTCTAGATCCAGAAAGGCAATGTAAAGAGGGCGATGCTTCTCACGGTGTTTCTCCATGAGTAACTGCGCAGCGTGTATTGCGACAGTAGTTCCGCAGTTCTTGACAAATCCGGCTTGATTCACGGTTATTTCAACGATTTCGCGAATACGGTTGTCAAGAACGCGTTCAAAAATCTTCATGGTATGGGAAAGTAACCGGATCGGACGGTAATTTGGACATTCTGCTGGGCTACCTTTCTTTTTCCATATTGGAACAGTGGTACTTTCTTGCCAGTCAGATGATGTTCTTCCTTCCTGAATAACCCGGTTAAAGAATTCACTGAGCCACAGTGTTGGGTCCCAGTTCTTCGCTTTCCAGAGCTCAAATGCGATGTTGTCAGGTCCTGTTGTTTCTCCGATTTCATTTGTTTTATTGCCTCCTCGACTTCAGTTGCGCTGACTGGTGGAACTGCTCCAAATGTCGGCAATGATTGTGGAAGTGGAGGATGGGGCTTAAGTTGCTTAACTTAAAATGGTAAACATGTATTTTCTGCTGGAGAGGTTATTGATGAAAAATATTCAGTCGCTTTTACTGTGTAGAATTTAAGTTGGACAAGGTAATTCATTTCGAAAGTTTCGTTTAGCGCCTGTATCCTCTTTAGGCACTGACAATTCTCACACTGTTCGGAGTAATTTTATATTTCAATGGAAACTCTATACTCGTATTCTACCGAAGAAGATGCTGCATAACTAATAACTCTCAACAAAGAGAAGAGAAATGACTTTTTCGAATTAATTCCAGAAAAAAAGGTTTTTCCTAAAATAAAAAGTCGAGATTAATAGGAGGCTGCTTTGAAGAAGAAAGAAAAGACAGAGAGGATACACTGATTCACAAGGTATGGAATATGGTGCGGCAATTCCATAATAAGTAAAATTACGTTTTGGTGACAATTCGGAAAAATTGGTCAAAAAAGGAGTTTTTATCGATAGCGATTGGATAAAGAAGTATAATCGAGGGAGGCCAGAAGATCAGACGTTGTAGAAAGAGAGAGTTAAGTCTCTGGGGAAACAATCAAACTCTCTCCTCAATTTAACTAAACTTGATGGTTATTCAATTCGATTTCATCGAAAGGAGGAGAAGAATGGGGAACGACACAAGTTGTGTCTCAGGCGTATAAACTGGAGCTCTTCGCAAGAATCGAGTCCCCCTTCATATGGCCACAATATGCATTACGTAAGGATATGATAAATGTTGCTCCGCACTTTCGAACCTCCAAGTAAGTCCTCAATTTACTCTTATTTTTAAATTTCCTCCTATTTCATCGTTAAACCTTTTGGTGTTCTGAGAAATTGTACATTTGAAGGTAGTGTTCGTGTTCTTGCTCAAAATTGTTTCTTTTTATCAGTCGGTGCTCATCAAACAAATATACAAAACACGAGGCTTTTGAAATATGCATGTGTTTTAATTGATTTCCACAAAATGATATACAATTTCCAAATTTCAATTTTCCTAATTTCACAAAATTGAAACGCAATACCTTAAGTTAGGATAAACCTGAAATTAGATTAGTGGTAATCGAAAATGTCTTCTCCCTTGGACTTCAGCTTTTAGCCTTAATTGCAGGAATTAGGATCGGAGACAAAGACTTGACTCTCATCTCCTACAATTTATTAATTTGAATTTCTGTTTCAATTGAATTATTTGGTTCAACAACGTTACCTTTTGATATTGTATAATTCTTTTCATTTACATTTGGTTAGAATATTATGAAAAATTTCCTAATTATTTTTGGCAGTCTCTCATTATTTAATTGTGAATTAAGAAGTATTAAGGAATTAATGAAAGAGTGTTTCAGTTGAGTGTGCTATATATATAAATATATTTATCTTGAGAGCAAATCCAAGGAAGCAGGAAATTTATTTTACTTTTAAGAGAGAGAGCTTATGAAATAAACCCTCACTGACTGTTCGTCAGGAATAGTTATAGCTGTCTGGTAGTTTCGTCTGCTATGCCAGTAAATTTGTTGATTTTTCACAAATACCGATATTTCGGGAATAATATTTTCCTTTATTCTTTTAATTATTCTTCTTCACAATTATGAGGGTCGTGGCCGTTACAGGGTTATAGAAGGCAGAGAAGTTGAAATCTGTTTTTGAATCAGAGATTGTCGTTGAGGAGATTCCTTTACCCTTTAGTTAGAGATGTTTTTCATATCAACAAATAACGTTTTATCTTGTGTCCTTGCCCCGTAACGTAGAACTGTTCTGCTGACAAGCCGTCCGCTTCGCTAGTCTCGCCGTCTCGAAAGGGAGAGACGGTGCGATTCAGGCATATTGTCTGCATCAGAGAAAATTCCCGTGTCGATTCCATAGTCTATATTGAATCCGTCCAACTTGTAACCACTCCGGCCACTCCGGTGCTCCTAGGACAAAGGTGAAGCAGCGTCTGATATTTTTGTAAAGCTGGTGTTAACTCAAGGCTGAAGGGTACGTGGAAACCAAATATTAGATTTGAGTTTCCTCTCAACTGACTCAGGACTCCCTCAATTCTTAAACAAAATTCAGAAGAAATTTTCTCCTGAAGCTCAGTGAAAATATTCTCGTAGAAATTTCCTAAATTTCAAAATGTTGTCAATAACCCATATTATTGTAAAGTTTTGCTATTGGAAATCTGAACTGGCGATTTTTTCCGAAACCTTCCTTCTGAAAAAATTGACGTGTTCTTAATTCTGTTATCCCGAGCGACTTCTGTTGCTTTGCCAACCTCTACATCTGTTTTGAAAGTTATTGATAAACAATATTGATACATTAGCTACCTTTTGTGCTTGCTAATTTGTTAGGCTGCTGTTTTTAAGGTTTTGTGGTTTTGTGTCCGTCACACGCATTTTTCTCGAAGACGGTTGTAGCGATTGACACCAGATTTGGTAGAAAGGTGGGAACTGTGAACGCTCACACATACAGTGAGTTACATCCTTTTACATTGAACTGAAGGGGGGGTCCCCATACATGCAAAAGCGAGGTGTAAAATTTTTTTTCATCAAATATAGTCATGTGGGGTATTAAATTAAAGGTCTCGATTAGTACTTTTTGAAGCCGGTCTTAGTTTTGACATTTCTTGGAAACGTGGGGAGTGCGGGGGGTTGAAAGCGATCATTTCTTTAAGGGGGCCATTCTCAGAAACTACCAAACCGAAAAATCTGAAAAAAATCAGGAGGCTACCACTATATAGTGCCTTGGCTCCGAAATACCTTTCATACCGATATCTGTTCAAGGAAAGTTAATAATAGTATATTACTATAATTTTTTGTAATTGGCTGGAAACTCCCCTTAAATTCATCCTAGCGGCACGAAATTCTGCAGTGATATAGGCTATAATGTAGAGCATGATCGTATCAAGTTTGATGGAAATCGCACTATTACTAACAAATTTATAATACGTCGAAGTTGTTGCTTCTTTGAAAATTGAAGACTATCAATGTCAATATCACCCGAAAGTGGACATATGCATATATTACGTGCTATGCACTAAGAAATACACAAAACCTTTCGTACCTGAAGCGTCCAGCTTCCGGTTTCCCGACTTGTTTGAAGTTCCATTCAATGCAAATCATGATCAGAAGGAGAAAGTGGCGGTAAATAAGTCACAAATTAACAGAGGGAAACAATTCTATTGTTGACTATGCTATGTAGTGTAACCCGCATTCTCTGGTAGGCGCACCGGTGGGTTATCCAAGAATTTGGTGGCATTGTATAATCCAGGTTAGGTTTCTTACATTTTTGGGAGAGTAAACATAAAATGCTGTAAATCGCCAAAAATAGCGCATCCCGTAGCTAAATTTGGATCCCACAGAAGTCTAGGGAACAATACCATAGATTCCTTACCATAATGAGAAGGACTAACAGAATGTATGGAATAGAGTTAACACACCTTCTTACATGACATTATACTCGGTTATAATTTTTATCTTCCACTCATCCTCGTGAACCCATTCGTATGCTCATAAAAGCTCCTAGGAAAAAACGACCTGTTGGCAGTTGTTAAGGAAGCGGTATATTCTGGGGCAGGTTGGGCTTGATTGGAATAGGGGGAAAAGAAACTCGCCAATTACCAACAAATTATATTTAGTTTACATTATGACCATCTTATGTAAAGAAATCACCCAAATTTAAATATCCTCTTAATGTACTACGTTATAAATGATTTATTACTTCGTTGCAAGTTCGGCTCATAATCAATGAAGCTAATTATTGTGCTAAGAAAGCAAAAGCAAGGAGGCAACTTACCTCCGAGAAGAAAATTATTTGTAGTTAAACTTTGAGGAACTCTACGCTTTTATATTTCCTCTTTTCAAAAATAGAGAAAACATATTGCCTAATTTTTAATCGTTCCTGATTTCATTCCCTGACTTGAATTATACATTTACATATATATATACAAAAGATTATGGGAAAAGGCAGTCTCGTCAGAATTACAACTGACAACCCCCTAATGTTCTGAAAAGGAAAATCTTCCACTAAAATATACCAAACCAACAAAAATAAAACCAAATAAACAAAAATCATGACAATATTTTTATTAGGTCCTGGGAAGCAGATACCTAAAGATAAATAATTTTATATGGGAATTCGCAGGTGTCATATCTCCTTTCCTTCTACGCAGTGGTGTCTCATAGGAAGGTGCATTATAAATCTCAGCGAGAATCCCCAGCCTCCAGACTTGAAACTAAATATCTGACGGCAAATTACTGTAAATAAAGTAGATAAGATAGCGCCGAAAATCATCGGAGGGGTGAATTATTTTATAATTGGTCTGAAATGTTTATTACATCAATTAGTTAGATTATTTGATCAGGTTTTTCCCCATACCGGACATGTAGTTTGGTTCAGTTATATTTTTTTTAAACGATGAAAATACAATTCATTGATGTATTTTTTACGCTACAACGCTGTCATTAATATGTATAAATATATATATGAATCTAGGTACGTTGATATACAACCATTCAAGCGAGAAAATTTTCCATTCCTTGTGTTCTGAATCTTCTGACCTGGCTTTATATGTACACTGGAGATTTTATACACTTATATGCAAATAAATGGTTTACCCACATATGATAATTATAAAGTGAGTGTTCATACTCAGGGCATGACAAGAATCAATGCATTACCAGTAGTTGTATGCATCAGAGAATATGCCATGCAATATGCATACTTGCTCAAATTATAGGAAACATATCACCTTGGGATAGGACGCATGGAAACCAACCTCGGAAGTGGATGAATTTAGAACAACTTACTTAATTATAATTCACGAAAATTATAACATAGAAAGAAAGATACACATAATATGTATATATGAAACATGGACTTGGACTCCACACGCCTTCGCCATCGCCTTATCTTTATCGGAGCCCTTGTTTCATGCAAGTGGTTGAGCAGGAAATTGACTTTACATACAGGAAGTACTGAAATAAGTGCGTAAATGAGTGGAACGCAAAAAAGCGTTACCTGTTGCTCTCCGTTGTGTCTAAGAAAAAGCTATATTGGAAACGAGTTCTGCTGAATGCAATTGACGCAATTAAAAATTTCATGATTGCCATAGCACTTTGCATGTACACTGCCTAGCCAGAATTGAGGCATTTAGTCAGCAACTTGTTGACATAACTTTGATTTATTTGGTGTGCAATGCGCCGACACACCCCTTTAAATATAACTGAGTGGACGCAAGTTGAGTCAATCCAAAGACATGACGTCTTTCCACCTGAATGGAATCATTTCGGTTCTTTGGTTGTGTTGATGCTGCAAATAAACGTAGGCACATTAGTACGTATAATGTTAAATAATTTTCATCTTAGTTAGCACATGAGGACTTGGTAAACTAAATGACTACATGTATTTTCCAATTCATTCCTCTCATAAATCGGCCGCGATTCCTGGGATGGTTTTCATGTCCATAGACGTGAATGTTTACTGACAAAGGACTCTGACCCCAAATTTATGACTGAAACATCCTTTACCTGATATACATACATATCTACTTTGGCTTAGTAGCATTACATATTTTTTTTACCGTGAGGATGTTCTATACTCGCAACTATTGGTTTTGGTTCTTACAAAGCATTTTCTTTCGAACGCCCAGAGAAATAATTATAAGAAAAAGGCGATGAAAAGTCGATTTTAAAAATTCTATAAAAGTCTAAAATAAAATTTTTTACCTTAAAGGTTACTGTTGCTTGTATCCTTTAAGGACCATTTCAGGTAGATCCTGTCTTACTTTTGCTGGAGACAGTATTTGGAATCCTTCCCCTGCGTGTTTCATTTCCCTTTGTTTTCGACGCTCGTGTAGATATGTAAAATTCTAAACGCCTTTTTGAGTTTGTTTGTAGTGAAAATTTCAAATACTCAGCAAATGGAATTTTTATTTTTTACTCTCTACTTTATAAAGAGACACTTAACGTGTTCCGTCAGGACTAAAAAAACAGTTGTTTGTTCGTGAATCCTACATTAAAAGGTGTTTTTTATATAAGTTAAGCCTGGTTAAGTTAGAATTTTGTGCGTATTCTTGAAAAAAAAAGTTCCGCCTGCATCCGCCATAAAGATTTAATTTCAAATCATTGTATGAAGTGTTAAACAAAGTCCGAAAAAAAAAAATAATTACAAATTCGTGTTTTTAGGAGATCACCTTAAAAATATTACCAAATGTCCTAAAAATTAGAAAACGTCTCTAAAACATTCCTTAAAGACGTTTAAATTCCAATTTAAGCAAAAATGGTCGGCAATTAGCCAAAGGAACAATGTTTTCTAAAACCAGAATTTACTCAAAATGACGGTGAAACTGCCTACCTGGACAGTAAAAAGTTCCGTTCCTCGAGAGATTTTAATGAATCGAGTTTGCCAACAAGTAGGCGTAAAAAAAGGCTTGGAGAGAAGAAATACTATGCAACCAGTTAACCTAGGTCTTATCAAAATGGAGATGGCCCGCAACAATAAACGTTTAAACAAAAATTTTGAAGTAGTACAGATAGTGACGCAAATATTTTTTAGAGTTTCTTTTATGTCCTTACGGCTCACGTGCAATATTGGTGGCCAAAAGAAAATCATTTGGTAGAATCCAGTACCATATGCTGCTAGATATTATCGGCCAATCCGTTTTATATAAGAAACTAAAGACGTCACAAATGAAGAAGCCGTCTATCTAGAAGATCGACCAAAGGTGTGCGATGCTGCAACAAACACGGCATCAACGATGAGGTGCTATATATGCGAGCAAACGTCAAAATATTTCAATAAATTCAACACAAAACCCATAGAAAATCCTGTAGCTCTTAGATTTGGATTATCCATACTACATGCAAGTGTTGGATTATTTGATACTTTACTTCAATTATTATATAAAATACCAACAAAGAAATGGCAAGAGAAGGGGGAAGATAAAAAACTCGTCTAAAGAGCAAATGGGGCCGCTGATGGATATTCACAAGGCTTGGTTCGGGAATGCCAATGACGGGAATACTTCAATAAATTAAAAATGGTAAATTTGCAGCACAAACTGCAAAAATTTATATTCAATCATATGAGACATGATCTCAAAATAATGAACCACGCTATATTCCCTATTGGTCAACAATCGGAAGAAACGGCTGAGGACCAAAACTTTCGCGTTTACCGTCAATATTTTGCAAAAAGTTTTCTGGGGAACCTGCAACGGAGGCAAATTAAACAGACTAAGAAAGGAAGTCCACAAAAAAAGAAAACATTTCTCCAAAATGACTCTAGACCTTTTGCTACCGGAAACAACCAGTGAAAGCGAATCTGATTGACATGACGGTACGTTTGCTTCCATTTTTTTCAATTTCAACTGTTTTATATTACATACCAACCCGTTAAAAACAAAAAAAATAATATTGAGCTACCTTTGATGCGAAGTGTTCCTCTGTAGAATGGTTCAAATATTTTAAATGGAATTCGTTAGCTATTCATTTGCCATTAGCCGGTGTTCTATGCACTGTAGTGTAATCCCCGTTTCTCAAAGATACACATTTTAATTTTTCATCGTCAAGCCTGTTATAGATACTAGTTCTTTTAAGTTCTTCTGTGTTACTTCTGTAAGATAGTAACAGCAGTGCCACTAATTGTGGTTATTTTTCCTATTCTAAAAGATGTTATACTTAGTACGAATGTTGGTAGGTTATCATTAGTCTGATTGAATATTTTGCCTCTGATAATAATTTATACGGTACTGTCAAGTTATTTCTAATTAATGATTCATTTCGAAGCCGCAATATCTCACTAACTAACTTTGTTTTCGCTATCAAATTTCATTCTATAGAGCAGGATGGCTAGGTGGATTGTACAGCATATGTAGGTGGATTGTACAGCATATCGTTTAGATTAGCACTTAAACATTAAAGGACATGCTAGGCTAGACTATCTTATAGTTTTGAATAAGGCTTTAAATTTGACTACATAGTGATGAAATTAAAGAAGATTCTTCCTTTTCGGCTACAAAGTAAATTATTAAACAAATATTATATTTCGATAATCAAATGATCCTTTTTTCGGTGTTTCAAAAGGGAAAGCTGATTCCCGAAATACGATATTCTTCAATGTTCAATAAATGGCTTTGTAGGTAAACCCTCTTTAATTTCAACACTTGAAACTATATCAAAATGTCAACTAAATTCGGTTGGTGTTTATCATATATGTAAATGGTTATTGAAAATGCTGCATTGAATCCATTAATGTCTGAAAACATCTTCGACTACAACTCATGATCTACTTGAATTTTTGGCTACCATTTTAATTTATGACAACCAATTTGAGAAATAAGAAGGACGTTTCTGAACTATACTAAATGTCTAAGAATCGGCCAAAAAGTAGAAATGAGGAAAGTGATAGTTGAACTTTCTTTTGGAGTGATCGTAGTTTTTTTTCCATATTATGCTAATAACTTTAGTAAACAGTTGATACGTTATTAAATTATTAAAGTAGTATCCGGCAACGATCAGGAAATTTAACACGTCTACAGGCATTCATTAGGTTTGCCATTGCAGATTGTTGAATGCAAGCTTGGGATGTATCTCCCGGACAACGTTACTATTTTGTTCTTGGGTTCGAAATCCGGGTTAAGTCAATCGGTGTACACTACGATATTATATCCGAAGACTTCAATTCAAAAATCCTTGTCGATTCTGCTAACCACCCGATATGGGCCCGGTATTGCTTTTGGAGTGTTTTTTTTTCGGACGTCATTACGGGTGAAATTAGGGCTTGTGGTTGCCAGTTCGGTTTGACTACTAGGCGGTGTTTGGGAAGCACAATAGCTGACCATATACCATCTTCGTAGCGGTTGCCCCCAAGTAACCATTCCAACAGATAATGCTTCGATCCAGTGACTATTGTGACAGCGTATTGCTTCTTTGAGCTGACAATGAAAACACTCATTCATACCAACAGCTGCATAATTGTATTCCGTAGTGCCGTATCTGACCTGGGTTATGAAGATCAGATTGATTCCAATTGCCTGATCTGAAGAGGTATGGTAAATCTGGAGATCGATACGTCGTGGAATGCTCTTGCACACCTAATAGCCTCTTTTTCAGGGAATGGTACTGCTTCCGGTCAACGAGAGAAAAGATCTGCCATGGTCAGGCAGTAGCGTTTTCGCAATTTGCCTTTGGTGAATCAGTACACGTTTAGTACAAACGTGAATATACAGAACAGAATGCAAATTGATATATGCATAACTTCTTTTTTGTAAACTTTAAACAAATCTGATTTTCAGATAATCCCTACTTCGTTTGCCGATAATTAGATTTCAAGATGTATACATGCGGTGGGCTAGAAAGTGGTTTTACAGTACTTCTATTTTTTCATATATCCAAATTTTCGAATGTTCGCCTGCAGGGTTCCACGAATCATAGTGTTCAGGCTTTGTTCGTATAAGTTGTTCTGAGTTCTGTTGACAATTTTTTATTTAGTTCTATAAAATTGAAGAAAATACGCGACTTTTCCATAAACATATATTTTTTTTTATAAGAATCAATTGAAAATTATTATTCTAGAATAATCACTTTCTTCAATATAGCCAGCATTTTTGATTTGATTATGAAAAGGATAAGGATATCAGAGACTTCAAGGAATTAAAGATTGAAACTTTTCAGCTGGTAATTTAATCTTTTTTTCAAAGAAAAATTCCAGTTGATTTTATTGTTCTTCATTTAAAATATTGAGGCATCATCATTTTGAAGGTCTTTGTAAACAATTTTGGAAATATGTATACATTGTGAACAATTTAATCTGCTTTAGGCTTTATTTAAAAAGTAATCAATTAATCTGATAGAAATGGTGAAAATATTGCCGGAATTGAAAAAAAAATATAAAAAAAACTTTCAGTAAACATTAAATTAATTAGAATATTCCTCTTCTTGATACGATTAGCATCCAGGAATGCGGCAATAAAATCGAAATTATGTTTACTCAAAGTTTTGTTTTTGAAATTTTTCGAATTTCAAAACTATTTTCTCCATTACTATTAGAGTTATAAAGCTGGAATTTTGATTGTTTTTTAGTAAACATCCTGTTTTGTATTTTTTTTCTTGTGTTTTCATCCCAACTTCGACGCTCTACCTGTCTGTCAATTTATTGATTTTCTTTCAAATTTAGCTATTAACTACGGGGTTAACTTGACTCTCGAGAAACTTTTTTTACCTTGTTTTCATTGAATTTGTCACAAACGGAAGATTGCATTATAACATTATAAAAGAAAATCAAACTCATGTCTTTATGGCTCTGACTGGCCTAGGAAAGAAAGATGTAAAGATCCTTTCTAAAAATGATCACTTATCATTTTTCGGCATGAGACATTTTCGTAATTTTTTTTTGCATATTCCAGGCAATGTACAAACGTCTAACTGTGGATATGTGTGTACGTGTTTGAGATATTCCATAATCTAACGTCCATGAGTCACGTTTTTATTCACAAGATTTTACGACGTGATAGATAGTCACCATAAATTCAGGCAAAAATTGTCATTGACAAATTTGGTTATTAGCATATGTTAGGGTTCAACAAACTTTCAACACCATTTGCGATCTGATGAAGAACTGGTTGTTATATAACCGTGGCCTCGATTACTTAGTTAGAAACAGAGTAGGTGGTGTCTTATCTTGTCATTTGTACTTTATCATTTCACATGAATTTGGTTGCAGTTTAGTAGGAATAATTTTTTACACATAGGTTGCAAGTGGGAGATCTTGGATAGCAAAGTTGTTAGGTAAACCTTCCAATCAACTGTTTTTGTATTGATTAATAAACTTATCAACCGGAAGGGTTACTAGATAATTTTTTTCTTGATTTCACTTTTATAAAATAAAGCAGACACTCCTGAGACAGAGTAGTTTAATTGTCTGAAAGTGTGAATTCCTTCTAAAAATAAGTCAAAATAATTTACATATAATCAAGCTCGAGGAAATCCAAAAATATTAGTTGGTAACGGTTTCTGTATACACTGATTATTTCCTACTTTTTCTCTAGTAATCGCTGACTAAACAATGTGTGACATTGGGAGCTGCACTGAAAGTCGTATTACATACATATATAGAAAACCATGTATTCATGATTTGTCACAATTCCATTTTTTTCTCGTTACGAACTGTCCATTTCATCTTGTGATAGCTGTCTTTCGTTTCATTAAATTTACGTGATACGATGATATTTTTATCTAGAAACAACTTTGAAGGTTTTCCGGAAATATACTGTTAATTAAATTATATTTTCTTGCTTTATGAAATATTTTCTCCTGATTGTTTGATCCTTCACCACTAGTGAACCATACGGTCCCAAAGGATAAGTAAAGTTTGTCGAATTTCAATAACCGAGTAAGGTTCTTATAAATGGGGATTTCGAAAGGGACTTGTGAGAAACTCATCTCTCGCAAAATTTATGCAATGCAAAGCCTAAATAGCTTTGTTTAGTTGGCTATAGGCAAACCAGTCCATAATCTGGGCAGGGGATCTTGTGCACAGTGCTCTTCTCAGTGGAATTTTTACGCTAAAAAGAGCGGTGTGTATAAAACCTCCTGCCCAGCTGTGGACTGGTTTACGTAGGGCAAATTAAATGATTGGTCCAAACCCGGGTAATGATCGAATCATCTGAGAAAAATCCGATAAAGCTGAGATCGTCAAGGAAGTAAGTAACGTGAAGGATTGATATGAAACTCTCTGTACATGTGAAATTTCCCCATAAAAGTATGAACATCGACATTGTAACCATTTTTCTATCTTGGTTAATTTTCTATGTTAGGGAACAAGTATTAGTGTTCCCTGTTCACTCCTTAGTGGAGTATAGGGCATCCACACAGTCAGACTGTGCTTCAGTTTCACTATCATCACACTTAACGCTTAACACAAGCCGAACACAGGAATAAATGACGACTGGGATTCCAACCCAGAGTAGCAAGATTTAGAAGCTGACTCTCTACCCGCTCATTCATGCTGTCAGAGAATAATGAGGCTTTAGGTAATTAGTGTAAACAGGATAATTTGGATAATGTAACCACAACAGTTCTTGCATAAATCCAGCAACAAACAACTTTGATGTTCAGAAGAGAGCTCATTGATGAAGGTTTGTTCCCGCAATAGAGTTCGTGTGATTTTCAATAATACAATTTTAGTCAATTTCCGGCTTGGTTTATTTACCTAGCAAAAAACCTATAAAATTCAACTTCGAACAATAGCCATTCTTCACTGGAATCCTCTAGTTAGTGTTTATTTTAAGAAAAATTGAGTTTTGATATTTGTATATTAACTCTTTTCTTAGAATGAATGAATCAAGATGTTCTTCAGAAGCTTGCCCTGCTAAGCATTGGATTTTTCTGAAAAAAACCGATGAAGCTTACCTAATTTATAATCATGTCTCAAAAATCGGAGTAGCAATAACATACATACGTCGGGGAGTTTTTACTCTCCAATGTTGATTTTGTTGATCTAGAAACGGTAAACGATCTCCTCATGCGTGATATGATGTCAAACATATTGTTGACATTCCGGAGAAAAAGTGAACCAACTCATCATCATGAAAATGTAATGAAAAGATATGCCGGCAAATAAACGCATTACAATATTTTTCAGATGATGATTTCACCGTTCAATACTTTGAAATTGTTATTTTCTTTTTTCTTTATAATTTTCATTTGGTGTAACTTTCCATTTTTACCTAAAATATTTTCTACTTTATTTTTGCTTGAAAGGAACTACAGTATCCTCGAATGAAATAAGGCTTGTTCGCTATTAGGAATGTGTTCGTTATTTGAAATTATTATTATTATAACATTGAAATGTTACAAAATGTCTATAAAAAACAAGAAAAAAATATAAATTTTATTCTTCTGTATTATAACAGCTTTTCACGTTATAGAGCGTATTTTTCGCTTGGAAAATAAGCTTTTTATATACTATACTTTGCACCATTAACATATATTGCTCCAGCAGTCTTTCATGCTTCCTCGTATGGACTGCCATTATGTGTTTCATCTGATAATATTTAGAGGCATCAATCTTTCTAAAGGCAGTTTTTGCTTCTTTAGGATCCAGTGTCCTAAAAATGCAATCTGAAGAAATTAAAAAGCTTTATAAGAAAAGGAAGTCTATTTCTACTGGATTGATAGTGTGGAAAAAATTCACCATGCACTTCTCACCCCTTTCATACAATTGGAATATTATTCTAACATTTTGCCATTGTTTTCTGAACAACTTTCTCCCAAGCTGAATGTGTATCCTTCATCGTTAGTTTCGTTAGTGCTTTCTCTATTCTAATATTCCCTTGCGTAATAGATGTCGATAGCAAAATATTGCGATAGTTTTTATTATACGGATAACATTTTGGTCTATAGGTTGAATGAAAGATGTCACTTTTGGTCACGAAAACATTACTTACGTATCATCAGTTTCCATTCGCAATTCACTAATAATTGCCGTCATCCACATAGTTTTCTATAAATCAGCGGATTTTCAAAAATTCTGTAAACTCGAGAGTTTCGGGCTTCATCAATGACATCATCTTGTGATATTGCATTGCGTTCATACAAGCAAAAATATATATTCTTTTAGTTTTTGGTTTTCACTTGAGAGGTTTCGGGAGCAATTTCAAAAATGGTCCGATAACTTTAAAATCACCACCAACC
Source organism: Hermetia illucens (assembly GCF_905115235.1). NCBI lineage: Eukaryota > Metazoa > Arthropoda > Insecta > Diptera > Stratiomyidae > Hermetia > Hermetia illucens. The sequence continues at coordinate 87,258,543 of NC_051849.1, read as the reverse complement.
ACCTTTTAAAAATAGACTTATAAATGGATTTGCTAATTTTTTGTTTGTAGATACTGATTTTCAAGTGGTACTTTAGTACTTGTTAGTAAATGTCTTGATCGTTGTTTTATAGTTGTTTTCTTGAAAGGTGCTGATTGCGCCACAGTCAGCACTGAAATATTTTTTTTCGTCGATTTCTAATTCTGCACCCCGACGATTTTGAGAAATGATATTTTCACGATTTGGAGACAGGGTTAATCCTTTATCCAAATCACACTTCAGGGGTTAAAAATATTTTTCCACTTCTTCTACTCATTATGAAACACGTTTTGAACAAAGGTTCAAAGACACGCTTCGAATGATTTAAGGACGCAATTAATTAAGACTTGCCTTTTCTTTTCGCTAGTAATATTTATTAACCTTGCAAATACCAATATTTCGAGAGCCGCTTTTTCCCTTCATCAGTGCTATAAGACTTGTAGCTACGAAAAAAAAAGGCAAGTATTAATTATTTTAAATAATTTAATTGCTAGAAACATCGCAAGATTACACTTATTTATTTACTTGAATAGAGTATTGAGCCTCTTGCATATTCAGACAGCCACATTTATTGCATTATCAATAAGCAATTCGTATGTAAGAATATATAAAACAAATATGTATTCAGTGAACTTTGTGAAATCTACACATACGCATTTAATTTTGCAAATCCCATAAGTCCAATACTTTATCTCATAATGGTTGCACACCTAGCAAACAAAAATTTTGATCGAACCTAATTTTGAAAGGTTTAATGCAACATTTGGTTAAAGAACAGGAGGGTGGCGGCTGGGTCCTGGAGTTGGCTGCCTCCAAGCTCCAAACTAAACAAGTCGGAATGCTGGATACTTCGAGTATAAAGGTTTTTTGTTTATCTTGTATGAGGAATCTTCTATGCATATTTTTCCATTCGTGCATACGTCAAAATTTAAAATACTCCTTGATATATGTAGTTCCAAACTCCAACTTCGCCGTTCATATGAGCTCAATTGATATAATGATGACGTCATACATGGCTTTGAATGTGATAATTTTTGAGTCCACACTCCTCTATTTTTCACCCAATATCAAAAATAAAATATCATTTTCGACAAGCACTAATCGATCCCTTTCCATTGATACCTCACATGGCCATATTCGGTGACAAAAATGTATGGGAAGGCTGGTTTTCCGTGTGATTGGCGGCACTGAGTATTGCTATTTGGGACAGGGACATGAATGTTTTGGTTTTCGAAAATGATCGGTAGGTGAACACGAGAAAGGATTTTTACAGTATTGGTGCAAAAAATGTGAGTGAAAAGTGGAATTAACCAAATGGAATGGACCGATATTATTTTCGTCAAGGCTTTCTATTAGATAACTCTACGAGTAGGGCAATTTGATCAGTTAAACGTTCTGACTGATTCGGCAACTATAATATAGAGAAGATGTAGAAAAGTACATTGCAATAATTAAGCAAAGTGACCAAAAATTGACTGGATAAGAGCGAGCGGCAAAAAAAATAAATTCTGGAAAAAACCTGAGATTTCCCACTATTAGTACTGAAACTATGAATATACCATAAATTGTACCTTCCAAATATTGAACAACTGCAGGATAGTGTACTCGTACCCCAAAAATAGCATGATCAAATAGGGACGCACGATATGAGGATACTATACTATTTTAGTTCTAATCCGAAAAATTCAGATTTTAGAATCTGTAAGTCATTGTCAGCAATTAATTCTTAGATTCAGATGGAATATTACTGACGGAGGATAGTTACACCAAGCAAATAAGATGGAGTCAAATACATTAATTGTAATTATTTTCGGTCCGATATTAATGTTGCACTTTGCTATATTATGTCGTTTGCCATCAGGGGTAATGGAGAGAATGATTAAAAGACCAGGATTATCATTGTACATATAGCCAACGATTGTACCGCATCAAAAACCTATTGATTTGCAAGAATTTCTGTTATATTTATGATTGAAGTCACAAAGGGGAAAGAAAAACCAAAAAGATAAAAACGAAAGCAGACTTTAGGTAAAGTAAGTTAAAGTAATCGCTCGTTATCATTCTATTTGTACTCATTTACTTTTCGCCCGAGGCTGTGACTTTTGTTGAAAAGTTAGTTATCTTTTGGTTTATGACACCTATCTTGGTGCAAGTCGCAAATGCCCGAAATTTAAGGGATGTAATATTTTTGAAGTCGCGTTAAGGGGGCGACGCACCAAAAGTACTCACCCGTTTGCCTGAAGTGGCTACCAACAAGGTGTAAAAGCGCGTTTCCACGGTTAAAATTTGCCACCTTTTCATTTTGTTGCTTAATAATATCCGACCGGGATGTCATTAGGGCCACCCCTAAATTTCTTTATTATTACAATTTCAGTTAGGAACATAAACAAATTAGTGTTAATTTGTTGGGTTTTAGGCTCAGTTTCTTAAATATACTACCTCCAACACTTTTGACTCAGTGACTATGTCCATTTGATTGTTATGCATCGTGGTAATGTTCTGTTAATATTTACGTGTGACAGCTCTAATTTCCCCTTGAATGCATTGTGAATATTTTCGAGATGATAATTTGATTTTATTTGGAATTCGATTAATAACGTATCATGCATCCGGTCTTGTGTAAAATAAAACCTTATTAAAGTCAGATTATTGCCTGTCTATCTGCCGCTACATACACACTCAAAGATGTCAATACACGAAGTTTGGTCAAAAATTGGAACTGTGAAATTCGTAGCCTGCGAAACGAAACGCAACCTATAAAACCTATCATGTCTGAAGCCTCCTTATTAAGATTTTATGCAAAACAAAACCCTATGAAAATCGATTTATTTTCTATCTGATAGAAATTTGATGAAAAGTTTAGAAGTGTGAAACTCACGTACAAGATGAAAGCATCATGCGACGATGAGTTTATGGGAGAGCTCACATATATGCGAAAGGAGCGTGTAACATTTTTTACCGAATACTGTCAAATTCGATAGCAATTAAGAGGTCTCAATTAGAACTTCGTCCGCGCAATGGTTTTGGGGGGAAGAGCCTCAGCCTCCCAATCTTGCTGCTTTGAATTCGAATACCAGTCGTTAAGGGTCTGTGTTCGTTTTGTGTTTGTCTCACTACTGCGAGTTTATCACTTGCACAGCGTTACGTGTGATGATACTGAAAATGAAGCACAATCTGATTATGTGGATGCGTTATACTCCATCAAGGAGTGAACTTCGGTAGTAAGGGAGTGTGGAGTGATATAGTCTCGTCCGTATGTTTTTTGAAGCTCCGAAAATATACTTCATGTCGATATTTGTTCAAATGACGTTAATAGTATACTTCCATGTTTTTCGGAAATCAACAAGAGATACTAGTATCATCAAATGCATTATAATTGATCATAATATTGAGTATAATACTGAAAAGTTTGGTGAAAATCTTACCATTATTAACAAAGATACAGTGAGGCAAATTTCCCTGTCTTTTTCGTAAACTTACTGCAACTAACATATGACATACTAAATGCATAGAAGTTATGAGCTACAGTGGTTTTTCGAAATATCCAAAACCTTTCATACCTGATGCGCCGAGCTTCTAGTTTTCGACTTGTGTTCGGTTTCGGGTGGGTAGTAATTTAACATTTGTTACGGAACCTTGTGAAATTTGTTACAGACATTGGGTTTGAGTGCTCTGTTTTTAAAGAATCAAACTCCAAACTCTCTAACCCATTAGGATTGCAACAATTTTAAGGATTCTTCGTAGTTTTCCTTTCTTGATTTACTTGAAAAAATCCTGGCATTAAGGCCATGTTAGAAAGGAGCATTAGCCAGTTAAATAGTTGAAGTTCGTTTTAGTCTACAAAGCACTTGTCTGATTTTAGTATGAGGGATCATTTCTGGAGATGATATAGAATAATTTATAAGAGGATTTCTATTTCCTATTTCTATTTACTTTTCATGAATTTCACACATTCCGCACATCCCACACATTTTACGCATTATTTACATAGATTCGAACTATTCAAAAATTTATTCATTCTGTACTGCCACGCGTTTTCAGTGATAAGAGCTCAGACTTCTATGGTTGTTTCATGTCTAATTAGTTTGGAGCAATCTTGCCAACTTATGGTTGAATAAATGAATAGATAATTTTTGTACATAAATCTAGGAATGTTCTAAAATGTTTTGCAAATATTTTTTCGTGAATCATTTGTTCCGTCACATTCAACGGTTTCGTTGAACCATATATATTACTCCTTCTTAACATGTTTTGTTTGATATTAGCCGAAAATGACGGGTAATTTCCATAATATGAGTTGAACACAACCTTTTTTAAAAAAAAATGTTTAGAATAACTGTTTACTCTTATTTTATTATATTCTGCTACGCCGTTGTTAGTTCTGATTGAATATTTTTGACAAAATAATTCTATCTTGTATTTTGTTTTTCATTCAGTTAATAAAGGTGGTGATTACATGAATCTATGCAACTTTTGTTCACAGTTATAGAATTTCAATTTTACAATTTAGTGACAAGTGTAGAAATAAGTTCTTAGTTAACAGTGTACCCTGTTCTGTGGAACAATTTTTTAGTATGTATGCGACTTGATCTCTGAGAAGCTATGTTCAGTTGCGCTTATTGCTTCTGTGAGCGGGGAGGGGGGGGGGGGGTGGCAGCCAACCTTCAGCGCTCTACTTGCTCCTCCATGAAGATGATGTTTTCATAGCGTCTCATACCACAGCTAATCTGTATCAACACGTCTTAAGCAGAATGGACACCTTACCTAATACGGTCTTGCACTTAATCTGAATAAAACAGAGTTTTCAACGAAACGCACAATGCTCTCAGCCAATGAAATTGCTTCAACCAGCGTATTAACAACCGTCGCAAATCGCCTTCTTTGATTCCGATCACATTCGAAATGAGGATATCCGCGATCGATACAGGGTGCAGCCATCCGAGAGAAATTGCGAGGAGGCATCTTCTATGGTGTGGTCATGTTTTCCGCGCTGACGAGAACCTACTAGTTAAGATGGCTTGAGCACTGAAATCGATGGGAAACGATCAAAAGCCCTATGACCGAAAAAACTTACGAACTCGATTTATTCAAGCCGACTCCGTTACCGAACGACTGAAGGCAAAAAGGAAGAAAATATAAAGTGGCTGGTTGTTAGCTGCAATATATACCATATATGTATCCAACCTTAGAGACAGTAAAATGTAAACTTTTATTTTAAATTTAAAATTAACCACAGAAACATCAGCATAGCAGTAAAAACCGCACTCAACTCTAGTAACTTTTACATTCCCTAACAAGTGTCTGTAAATTATGCAACCATCAATGTTTTGCGTTTCGTCCATTGAAAATCTACTCAAATCATATCGCCATTATTTCAAGCAATGGTGGACCCAATTGGCTTGTGTGACGACTTTGAAATCAATAAATTTAAAAACACACACAAAGTAATTTTTTGATATTTTCAATTAAGTGTTTTGTTGATTAAAACATTTTTGACAATGCGTTTCTCGGGCACATGTATGGCTGCCATGGAGGTCGGAACAACTAACATTTATCAATTGGTTATGAATACTTATTTATTTGGTTTCGGGAGACGAATTTAGTTGGTGTCTTTTCCAATATGCAGCACTACCCAATATCAATTGAATTGTCATAAAAATTTCGCGATAGTTCTTTGAAATTGGGTAAGCACACAAGGTGACTGCAAAGGTAAAATAATATAAACTATGGATGTTCTGTTATTAAAACTTCTTCCAGTGAGATTTTATTATAAAATTTAAATCTGCAGCAGCGAAAATTGCAGGCCTCCAATGTTAACATGTGCTTATTACGAGGAATCCTTAAAAAAAACATGAGAGTAGTGATTAAACCGAGTTGATGCACCCACGTAGACTTCCCGTCTTAACGATGGATTTCTATTCCCAGAAAAAGGCTTTCTTCAATTTCCATTTCCATTTTATGATTCATCCTGTATGCATTTTTCCAATAACCACTTCACATAAAACTATGACGTTTTCAGTGTTTTACTTGAACATTTCAATCAGACTCCGTGAGCAGTCCTCTGGATCATGTGCGATTTGGATGTATGCATCACGTCTTCGGGAGGAAGCAAGCACAGTAGCAATAAATTTGTCATTTGATACCAATTAAAGTTCAATGCGGACACTTTTATTGGTCTTTTATCGATTTATAAATAACCTAAAGTCCTAAATGTTATAATAATACACATATGTGACGTGCGTTACTGTATGTCTTAAATTTAAGACGATTCGAGGCTGAAGACAGGGGAGATTTGATTGGGTGTGAAAATAAAAAAAAAGTGTTTAAAGATATTATTTAATACATTTCTACATGCATTCATATGCATATAATCTGAGACGTTTTCAAACTGGCAGCTTCCTCTTGCATTGATTTAGTTGTTCAGTCGTTTATACATATGTACACCGCCGCATCGCAATATGCGATAATAGTTATTTATTTAGAAATGATTGATGCTGAATATTTTCAACTTTATTGTTTCGTCATTCCCTCAAAGCTTGCGCTTAATAAATATAACGCACATGCCACATAATTGGAATTGATGAGGAGTTCAGCGCTCTTCAGAAGAAATTAATTTGGATTTTTTTAGTAGTATGCAGTTTTTTCAAGATCCATAGTTTTTAATATGAATATGAATTTAATATGATATGTACGATGGGGGCCCAAAAAAAAAACGGGAATTTCGTCATAATTTCTTTATTTCTCAATATTTTTACAACAAATTTTGATTACCTTCAAAGTATTCGCCTTTGACTACAACGCACTTCTTCAAACGGTTCTTCCATTGTTCAAAACATTTTTCACTCATCGGAATGTCCTTTAAGCCTTCCAGCGATTTTTGTTTCACCACCTCCACAGTGGCAAAACGCTTTCCTTTCATATTCCTTTTGAGTCGTATCGATAGCACTACGATTCATCACCAGTAATCACCTTGGAAAAAAATTCAGGGTCCGCTTCGAGCTGATTTTGAAGCTCAAAACATGCCTGAAGTCGACGCTCCCTTTGCTCATCTGTGAGAAGGCGCGGGAGGAATGTGGCTGCAACCCTTCTCATGTGTAAATCTTCGGATAAAATTCTCGGAATTGAACTCTACGATATTCCCGACATTTCACAGAGTTGATCAATGGTTCGGCGGCGGTCCTCACGAACGAGGGCATTGATTTTGTCGACATTTTTATTAGTTCTTGACGTTGAGGGGCGTCCTGAACGAAGCTGGTCTTCAATAGACATTTCTCCATTTTTAAAATGTGAAAACCAATCGTAAACTCTGGTTTTACTTAAGGTAGCATCTCCATAAGCAGTCTTAAGCATTAAAATAGTTTCCGCGGCCGATTTTACTAAAAAAAATCTCACAGGCGAACTGATGCACTCACAGCGACACAACTTCGCAGACTAACGCAGATGGCGTAACACTAATGGACATGTGGTCAAACAAACGGTTCCCCCACTCTCCCTCCGCACCACAGCGTAATTCCCGGAACTTACGGGTCCCCCCTCGTATCTAAGAAGTCTCAATCCATCATTAGCTCCGGTACTTCTTGAAATAATTTCATTTAACTTGAAACTCCTATTTTGGCGAATAGCCAGAATAAGTGGTTATTTAGCTATGCCGAGGTTTGGGCCCAGTTCATGCTAGAAATGGGACTGTCTTACAAAGATTAATCTGAGTTGAGGAAAATGATCATAAATAGTAATCAACCCCATCTTTCGATCCAGAATTTTGCACCGAGGATAATCAAGAACGGTACACAAAACCAAATGTTTGGAATGGTGCATAGTCAAGGCTTCCTTAAAATGCCTATAGTTTAGATTCAGGATTTTTACCGGAGATATGTGTAATCGATATTATATATATCACAAATCACCTTGAAGTGTAATATCACATTACCATCATCGAGCACGATCCCTTATCTTGGGATAAGTGGTGTTTTTAAATATCCGATCCAGTGTGATAGCACACTACAAAACATCACAAAATACTACCAGATACCAGTGATTCCGTATTGTGTTCATGGCTTTGGCGTAGAAAAATGATTTCGGGTTTGTGCGATCGAGGTTTAACTATGGCCATTCTTTGCGATATCGAGCGCAGCAAAAGAAAATGCATATACATAGTATGTAAGTAATTTTCGCTGGCATCATCATCACGACTCCCTGTTCTTTGCATGTGAATTATAGAAGAGTGTTTAAAATATGAGTTCCAAAAAGTGAAACAGGTTCTCAGAACTTATACATCTGAAAAAACAGAATCTAGGCGTCAGAGTACATTCAATCCCGATATTTGCTCAAATAAAATTAATAAGGGCATATTATCATATTTTTGGGATCTACTCGAAAAGCACTGAAAAAGGGAACAAGTGGTTTCCGAAATATTAGTATATGCGTAAAAAAAAGCCGTTCAATAATTTCTATAAATTAGTAGATTGTCAAAAACACCACATTAACACACTTAGATTATTATGAAATGTAGTAAGAACTTAGGAAATAGGTCAAGTGCTGCAAGGCATTGGATTGGCTTATATTTTATGGGCACGTAACAACATAGAAGCTGGCCTAGCCGACCCCTATTAAATAGTGATTGGAATGTTGGAATGAGTTCTTTACGGTACTCTAAACTTTTATTATATTTTATTATATATGATTTATACACTGCTATTCAGATAACTCAGATATAGTCGCAGCAATGATAAAGGTCATAGGACACCAATTGGGCACCGTTTAAATTTTGGATAATAATAATATTTGCCAATACAGTAGCTTCGAAGTTTAGGAATCTGAAGGGTGCTAAAACGAGTCGAATCAAAACTGAACAGCAGCCAATAGATTCAAATTACAGAAAGACTTAAAATATGAAGTTGGGGTTGATTTAATTTGCTGAAAGTTATACCATGCTCAACCTAGAGGCATATGTGTTTGGCTTTTTTTGGCGCACCTTTTAACAATAGTACAGAAAAAGATATTCATTTTCATATTTTATATTCTGCAGGATAACATCATTTAAAAATTTATGTCGCCGTTTATTTGCCCAGAATTTACTAACTGTACCAGCATATAATTTGGCAATTGGTTCTGGTGCTGAAAGGGAGAATATCTACATTTTTCAACTTTCTCAAATTTGAAATGCTGCACGTTTCTGCATCAAAGTCTTGACTTCCACCCAATTATATGTATTTTTTAAAATGTACTCACGAAGAGCCTGGGTTCCTTCAAATAGCACATTTCCGCATATTTCCTTAATTGGGCAGCATGGGATATGGGTGAAGTGGGTGCTTCTAATATTATACTTACACGTGTTTTTTAGCGTCAGAATAAGCCGGTTTTCCAAGTCTCACCACAAATTTTCTGCTTTCCTGGATATGTTCAACACCTTTCATCTCTCCTATATAACACGTACTGGTCTTTGGAAAATATCAACTACTTCAAAAACCAGCTACATTTTCGCAATTTCATGGTATACTATGATAGAAAAACCGTACAACGAAAAATATAGTATTGTACATGTAATGGATAAATCAGATCAAGTATGAAACCAATAAATCGAAGTACATTTTCTCCACACATTTATATTGTATGTCTGTCAACTTGTGAACGATTTACTTGCGGTTTTAAAAATGCGGTTTATTATCAAATCATCGGGTTTCTTTTAAGTTACTAATTATACCCATGCTCGGTTATAAAAAAACTAAGCTCAATAATATCGGAATTCTTCATGGTAATTCTCAATGTTATATGCGTGCGACAAGCTCCATCAATTGTGAGCATTGAAACGATAGCACTTAATTTGATTAACTTTTTCTGCAATAGACATGCTGGACAGACGGATACCATACACATGGTATCAAAAGATAGTTTGCCATCTCCTCTAGTGTTGCTGCAGTACCAATTATAAAACACACATCCATATGTGAATGGATACATATGCATACACCATCCAGTCCATACAGTTTTAGCCCCTATGTTCGTTCATTGACGTATACAGATAATATTTTTGCAGAGTTAGAATTAGTAGATACATAAAAGCAAAAACATCGACAATGACCCAATTGGTTATCTGCGCACTTAATTTTTTGTTTTAAAGTTTTTAAATTTTCGTTTTTCAATTTCAAAATATAACGAAGAAACATACATGCAAGCAGAGCCTGTTAAAAACGGCTTTTAGCACACATATGCAGTATCTGCGCTTAGCTCCCTGTTTCGGTTAATTATGAGCGAGAAAAGATACAAAAACATGACCATACAACGATACTCTGTCGACTCACAAAACGGTCGCAATATTGCCTATGATGACGATCGTGGTGCTGACGAAGGGTTTTTGAACTCTATATTGTGTTCAAGGATTCCCTTAGTAACGAGCACTCATTTAAGTCGCGATTGTCTAGCATTTTCTATCGATATAATTGGCAAGATTTAGAGGCTCGTCGTTCATATTTGATATTAACTCGGCCGTCAATCAAGCAAATTGAGAACAGATGATTTCATTGAGTTGTACATTTGTTTGTATCAAACTTTATTTGCAAGATATGCTTGTGTGCTCGGTTAAGGCGTTGCTGGTTAGAAAAGCTCATGTTACACATAGAAGTTATATAATTCACTAGAGGATGACGGTGGCTTATTGTATGAGAGAAACTACCAAATTTTTCCCCGGGGTCGAACACCATATCTTGGTTTATTAAAATTCTACACAAATTGGTGCACTATCTGAGTAAGAAAGTTTTGGAAATTTAAATCCTTTTTCCAAAGTTCGCCAGGATTGATCAGTTCCTTCCGTCGTACACCACAAAGGAGTCAGCAGAATTCCTTCTTTTGCAACCATGAAAAATTTAGGAGCCTTTGTTCTTACAAATAGGTGGCATGATACACAAATCTAACGGGGTTCTAGAGAGTCTAATACTAAGTTTCTAGGTGGATGTTCGATGCTTACTTATAAGATTAAGATATAGTAAACGTACAGACAAATATGTGGCCATATTTGGGATTTTGAACTGGCTTTGTAGCTAGCAATTGAAGTAATGAAATTAATGAAGGTTTTTCCTTTTTAAGGTTTTGCGTAAACCAAGGTTCTTCATATAATAATAATAGCAATCGTTGACGAGATATTCCAATTGGATTAGAGCCTTGAATCATGTTAGAGCATTTGATTTCAGGGTTCACTGGTTTGACTCAGGTACTCATTCACAGCTGAGCCGCCTGGTATCCGACATTCAACTACTACACCAATTTCTCTGTCAGCAGTTAGTTTTGAACCGTGACCTTCTGCTACGACAGCCTAACGTTCTAACCACTAAGCCACCCGGACGTTATCTACGAATGGAGCAGTGATATTCGGGAGGAGGGACAACAGAATGCTAAGTGTAATAGTATGTTTTGCTGTCTCTTACCACGTTTTTTTACACTTGGTGTTGCTTACAGACAAGAAAATTTGAAAAAAGCACAAACGTTTGCTTCTTTTGTTACATTTATGATGTAGGAAGCAATGGAAATTAGAAATTAAATTTTCTAGTATGATTACGCAGCTATTCATACCTCAAAATTGACCAAAAACGAAGAAGTTCAAGTTTTGGATAGTCAATCGATCTTATCATTACCAAAAACTTATAAGGATAGCTATCAAGCAAAGTTTTCCAAGTGGCCTTAGCAGTAAAATACTATGGAGGAGGCAATAACAGTCACTGAAGATATCTAAAATACAGCACAGATAATCCTATACGCAGGAGACAAAAAATCTCTTGAAATCTCTTTAAAAATGTCTATAAACTTTTCCTTAAATTATGTCCATTTTAGAGTTACGAAATCCTTCAAATCAACACTTCTGCTATTATAGTTTGCAGACATTCAAATATACACATGCTTTGTAAGATTCACTTACTAAATATGTCAAAAATACAAGCTGTTGTAAAATGGGTGAAACGGCTCGATCGAAAAGCTAATTCCCAATTATGATATGAATTCAAAGATTATACCCATATCCAACCAGTTTTTTTAATTCTATTGTTTACTATTTTTATTTTATTTAACAAGTTTGTTTTCATACCACTCAATCAATAAATATTGCGCTATTGACCCCTCAAACTAGAGCTACTAGCATAGACTTTCAAGATAAGTCGATTAAGATTGTAATGGCCGGACCACACTGACTGAAAATTTAAATTATACCAAGTTCGAATTGTTTCGCCATTGCGCAATATCCTTTCTTTGTTTCCGTAAGACGGATGAGTCAGATTGACTTGTCAATCTCGAATTGGTATTCCTTGCCACGATTAAGTGTCTAATTCAGGAAAAATCTAAATGAGTTGATCAACATCGAGTGAAGAGTATTAAAAATAGATAAAAATCAATTTCTAACTTTTACGAGCAGCACAGTAAATGCCTGATAGTCATGAATAACGTTTTAAAAGAAAACACCAGCGAGACAACCTGTCGTCGAAGCCGTTTAGAAAAGCTTGTTAACATGCAACCTATGTCGGCAAAAAATATTCACTAGGGTTATCACCATATCTGTGCTAAATGGACAATGTTTAAAACGTGTAAGTGACAACATTGTCACTTGGTGATTCGTATCACGAATTGGGAATGGTTAGTTATTGCGACTATGAAAAGGTAAATTGACAATCAACTATGGTCATTTGTATTCAACTATTGAGAATATAAAATAAGAAGCCTGGTCGGAAAAGGAGCGTTGCTGGTGTACCAATATGTTTATGTCATCTGTACTAAATTATTTCACAATAAAAGACATGCTGTGATCAATAAGTGGGAGGACTGATTATTAATAATAGTTTTTAAAAAAATCTTGGGATTTTGTTTTTCACCGAGTATTGCGATTTCGGAGTTATCAAATGCCGCCTGGAGGTCATTTGCCACAATGCTGGGAGAGCCTTTGTTAGAGTAGCTCGGTCGTCTTCTTTGGAATCGAATTATTAATCCTTCATGACCCCTTTTAGACGAGGGAGCAGGTACAAATCGGGTGGAGCTAGCTCTGGGCTGCGGCGTGGTAAAGTGACGTGGCAATACCATACCGAGCCAAACCACTCCCGGTTGAATGTGACAGTGCGGTACGGCATTGTTGCGGTGAAGCTTCAACAAACTGGCTCGCATGCAGTTGACTCCTTTTCGCAACAGACCGAGTATTTTTGCGTTAAACTGTGCATTAACGGTGTGTCCAAGAAGTAAAACTCCTTGTTAAAGCAGAACTCGACGAGCCTCCTAGAATAACTTGTGCCAATTGGAAATACTTAAGCGGCTTATGGCATAATCTCGGTCGGCTTTTCCAATCATATCGGCAGCGGTTTTCTTAAGTGGGAAGTAATACTTTACGCTCTAGCGTAATTCTATCACATAGTGCCGACACTTCTAAATATCTGTTCACAGGAAGCAGGGTATTCCTTTTGTAAAGGCGCGCACATTACTGAGCAGATCCCATTCTGTTCGTGAAGATTTCCATCTGGACTACCGGTTGGACTCCCCTTCATAGCTTTGTCTCACCCAGTCCTATTATTTATTGATTTCATCGTGCAAAATATTTATATCCTTTCTATACTAGAGGATTATTTTTTATTACTGAACTCCGAATAGTCCTGTCTAGATTAGAATATTTTCCAAATATAGTATTGCTCTTAAACATATGCAGCTACCGATTTAAGTAAGTAAGTTGAACGACATTTACGGAAAAATAACTACCCGTCCAAACCGAAAATGTGACGAATTTTGACCCTTCAAGTTCCCTAACACATACGTGCAGCTCCACCGCTTGCTTGCGTTTTTACTAGCCGCTTCAGGGATGCAGATCAGATTCTTTCCTACTTTCGGTCACTCTCATACCATTCATAATTATCACATGTCTCAAATCCAATTGGCGCTGAAAAGGCCTTATACCAATAAATAAATAAAAACGACGGACCTTTTCACGAACCCGGATGCTTAATAAGTGGATATCCTTTTTGCGAAATTACAGATGAACATCTTCGCAGCACAGATGTGCGATTCACAGTTGCTTCACCGTGTTTGCTTTCAATTTCATAACTCATCGCCTAATAATGGCCCATACATTTTCAAATGGATTTAAATCGAGGCTTTGTCCAGGTTGATATAAATATTTTCGTCCTGGAACCGACAACGTAACATCGCAATTCTAAGAATACGTTGGTATGTTGTCTTGCTGGAAACTTCACCGTCTTTCTAGTGTACGTAGGATCCAAGCCGTTTTTAGGAGGACGTCGCACATAAGTTCTGTCATAATATCCTCATAGGTTGAGCTTTGATTTATTACTTCGAATCGCAGTATTCCAAAAGGAGGGAAGGAAGTCAAAATGAGTTTTGACAAACGCTATTGTTTTCTCCGGTTGCCATGTGTAACTTTCGTTTTCTTTTTGAGACTTTGATATCTTCTGAGATTGATCTTCAGAAGTAGTTTTGGCAGAAATATTTGCACCATATTTTTCTTGCTTAGAAGTAGCGAAAGGATCGTACAATTCTTTCCGAATAATTAAGGAATCTGCCTTTTCTGTTGTTTTTATTAACCTGACATATCTTGAATTCCCGAATATTTTTTTCTCTGGTAGTGTTTGATGTTTAGGGACCGATGATTTTGCTGATATTTTTTTCATGTAAAAAAAATGTTTCATATTATACGCCTTCCCTACTTCGTGAACCTTTCCTTGCACCTCATTTTAATTATTTTTTTGATTTTTCACTGGTGTATGTGCATTTAAACGCAAAAAGCATCACGTGGGACCTTTATATTTCTAAATTTGTCTCAACTGTATTCTCTATTCTGTATCAGTGTCAGCATTAATTCATCCGCCCTTTTGTAGACATAACATGTCCTTCAAATAGGTGGCAATATAATTGAGTTTCTTCAAGTTAAGTAGCTCCACACTTCTATTTCCTTCTAGATGTTCTGATGGCACCTTATCAAATCAGCATATTGCAGCAAAATTCGCTTGAAAATCCATCAAAAATTAAATTTTTTTAAATGGTAATGAAGTAAATTGAATTCTATTGCGCATGCTATTTGCACCAAAAAATAGTGAAGCAATGGAAGAGGTGTCATTAATATCAATTCTATGATATTCTACAGTCAACATAATCAGTGACTTTTATTTTGCCGAGATTGAAAAACACACAAAATCTTAAAATCCTTTTGCTCATTGAAAACCTGCGATTGTTGATAATAACTTACAGAGTATCTTTAATACGAGGATGTGGGATATGCAGATTCACCCAGATGTTTGTAATTTATAGTCATCAAAATATCTTATGAAATTTTCAGGAAACCACATAATTCCTGCCACGTCAACACACAGATATTCACATCATAAAAGTAGAACAAAATAAACCCTGCATTCCGATGGACTAATAAAAACTCCACAAATATCTCGTCCATAGCAAATATCGCCCACCTGAATGCTAAACTTTACGACAAATAAATCCACTTTCCAGAATTCCTACTGGATCATCCGGCTTTCTCCGTATTCTGTTTTCTATTTTTACCCGCAACAATGCTAGCCTGCAATTCAGCCACTTGGTCACATGCTAATTCTGTTTAGTACGGAATACAATTCTAAAGTATAAAAGGAAAATACATTGGTATTGACCTTATTCCGAAACTTTACTGTAAACATCATTTCATTCAGAATTTCGATAGAAATACCAAGAGGCCAAATAAATGAGCCATGCACGAATTTTGGACACACGCCTCACGCCTACCAAAACGTCCACATAGCTGCGCGATTGCTCCGCAAAAATTTACGGGGTAGTGATAGCAGCCATGCTGATAGTGATGATGATGGGGTTCTTTGACGAACAGGAAATTAGATTTTGGAATGTGATGAGAGATGCTGATTTCTGTTTATGCTGGAACTCATAGCTTAAATAGTTCAATATAACCTTTTGTTTTTATTAGAATGTAAACAATATTTTTGAGGCAGGTTCATGAAGAGCGGGCGGAAAGAGGGGGGTGAGAATTATTTATCTGCACAATTATTGATTATTTGAATTTTTGTTGCTATGCCTAATGTTTTCAAACAATTCGATTTGTGCTAGAATGAAGTTATTTGAAGCAGCTTCCTGAGTTCTGATTTTCAAATTGCGGCCTTCGAAATAAGGAAGTTCAATTTCCAAATAGCGTTGCATTAGTGGACCTAGAAATTTGGCCGCGCATAGTCTGGAGGATGTGGAAGGCAACGAAAGCAACCTACAAAAAAAGTTCTTATACGAATCCAATTAAGTAACAATGCGTTATGCACTTTTGGTGCACTTGCCCCATAGAAACTGTTGCAAAAGTAACACAACAGAAACAGAAATTCGCCAAGTTTCTTTTCCTTTCGCAGGTGTTTTATTATTTTTTAAAGTAATTAATCCTTGGGCAGACATCCACCACTAACGAACGGGAGAAATGGTTCCCAAAATTTTCGTTCATATTCATCCAGTTAATACTGGTTGCAGCCATAGTTGCTATCTAAGGATGGGAATCATTTGTAATAAGCAGAATGTATTGGGACAACAAAGGCCACTTGGGAACTGACCGTTGTCAATTACAAGAATAGAGCTAAAATTTACATCGGGTAGTACATAGGCACTTGCTTGCATACCATTTTGCTACTCAGTTGGAAAGGGGACCAAGGTCCTTGGCCATTTGGATTCCTTGTCTCTTTAATAATGTTAAAGGAAGTCGTACTGCATACTAGAAGCTATTATGCTACCTATTGCCTGTAGTATTTCATTCAAACCTATAACCGACAAGAATTTTATTATGTTCCCTAGTTTCAAGTGTTTCAACCTAGATGTTTCATCACTCTTCTCACAGATTCTACAAGCAATGTCCGTAGATATCCCTAGCTTCCCCAAGGAATAGTTTAGACTGCAGTGACCAGTGAGTGTTCCTACTATGATTTGGAGACTCTTCTGGGTGAGCTTTAAACAATCTTGCGAGCGCTTGGGTTCGTATACTCGCATGAGCACCATGGACTGTTCCCTTTCTGGTAAGTTAGCCTAGTAAATTTCCCTCAGCCGTTCACCTTCATTTTTCAATGTCGTAGCCATGAACCCATTAGCGACTCTACAGAACTTCTAAGCCAATGTGGCCTGGAACCAAGGGTATTATTGAGCGGGTCGAGTGTGTTCAGTCTGTTAAGGCCTTCCCATTGGAATTTACTTGGTAGGACCTGGGAGCCTTAATAGCGCTTGGCTTCCGGTTAGAATAGCAACGTGCTGTCCCCTATAGTTCCTTTGGAGCTGGAAGGAGGCACATATGTCTATGTCGTATAGGATCTGAGTGCCTTAATAGTGCTTGGCTGTCGGTTAGAATAGCAACGTTCTGCCCCCTATAGTTCCTTTGGGGGTTGAAGGAGGCACATCTGCCTATGTTGTATATGTCCGGCTGAAATATACTGCTATGCTTATCCATTAATTCAAAGTGCGTTTTCCTTGGACCATGCGCCAGTGTACCAGACAATCACCCTTCTCTCCCAATTTGGCCTGTTACTGCAACGTGTTTCAGACTTCTTCTCGTAATGAAACCTCGTTGTCATGCTATCCCTTGGTATCAGTAATTCGAGATACCACCGTCTGGAAGAATATCAATCTTTCTTCGATTTAAGTAGCTACCCTCCACGATGATACTTCTGGACATTCTGATGGTCACCTCCTTTGTTTGTATCTGTATGTGTAAATGGAAAGGAGTCAATTCGTAAAAGACCTCCAGGAATGCCGCTGGGCATGTTCTCATCGCCCCACTAAGTTTGTGAAGTCTGTGTATCTGCCTGGCTTTTGCATTGAGTTCAGTTCTGCCTGCCCAAATTACCGCCTTATAGGTAACCATTAGCCTGTTTGTTGAAGTGTATCCAATGCAGTATTTTATTTTTTGATTGGCATGGACCTGCACTTCACGGTTTTAGTAAAAGTATTCACTTTTCACAGTCCGCCAACTCTAAGATTTGCATGGATTTTTCAGCTTGTAGTGAACGCTTTGAATTGTTAAAAAAGACTCCTTACGGTCAAAATTCATCTGCACTTAAAAGCCTTATACCTTTGGGTTCGTACAGGGTTCGCAAGATAGATCTGACATCTGGCAGAAAATTGTGAAAGTTATGAGAACGGCCGGATTGCTAAAAAGTAAATAATCGGAATGAAATAGCACTTCAATTGAGCACCTCAAATAAAAATTCTTAAATTATCAAATTTATTATAATATAAGATGAATGGCTCAAAATATATGAATTAGAAATTAATATCAAAACAAGTTGAAAACCAGTAGCTCGTTGCCTCGGGTATAAAAGGTTTTTTCGGATTTTTATGAAGAACATTTGAAGTCCAACATGGTATTCATATTTTCTCTTAGGGATTAGTAATTTGATGCCTAAGAGGCAACTTTGATATACTATAAATTTGTTAATAATAGTAGGATTAACTTGATTTTCCGGCGTTATGCTTCTTATGAAAACTTATGTTATTGCAATTTTATGGATCCAGTATGGAATTAAGGAGGGTCCGCAGTAAATTTTCAAAATATAATAGTATACCGTTATTAACTTTATTTGCGCAGTTATCATAACGGAGGGTATTTTGAGGCCTAGAGTACTATGTGCATGGAGCACCATAATTTGTTTCAGATTTTTAGGCAGTTGACTCTTTTCGGGGAAAATTAATGAGAATCGCATTATGAAAGGGAAAGTTACGATCACATCTGCCAAGATTTCTTAGTGCTAGCTAAAACCGAGATTTCACAAGGAACGAAATGAAACGAAATCAATTTGACCATAATATTCGAAATAACACGAACATAGCAATGACAAAAAGTAAACTATGATATTATTTTTACTTTAAAGTGTATCAATTTCCACGAAATTTTTATAAATTTAAAATAATTGTTTTAAAAAATATATTTTTAAAATTAATTTTAAAATAGAATATACCACTTAAATGTTTAGAATTGTGATATCAAAAAGAGATAGAGGAAATGGGAATTTGGAATAAATGGAATCTTAAAATAGCATGATATGAGGAAAGAAAGGAGATGTAGATAATTAAATGGATTTCATCGCCTATCGCGGGGGCAAGCCCATGAATCTTACATGACCCTAAAATATGTAGGCTGGTATAGACAACAATACTGACAAATCTGGTGGAAATTTCACTATTATGAACAAAAGTTCCTTCAAATTAATTTTAATTCATCCAATTGAAACCGCAGCCATCCTGACAAGGTTTCTAATTATCATTAAACGATTATCGAAAACCAATTGCTTAATTTTCTTGACATTTTGCTTTTGCGTTTCAAGTCATCAATCCGTTCTCTGCCTTCTTGGAAGTCTTTATACCACTTACAACCATTTTTCTTGGACATAGTCGATTTACTGCATGCCTTCCGAATTATTCCTGAACATTTTAGCAGCCGAAATGTCATACTGCAAACAAAATTTAATGGTACTTCTTTGCTCTACAAAATCAGCCATAGTTAATATCGCCCAAATCGTTATAAGTCACTTAGAAAACACCAGCGTAACTAAATAACTAATGGCATTGACATAGAATTTGGTGCAGATGTCACTCAGAGTAGCGCCAACATAAAAATAAAAAAGTTTGCCCAAATCGCCTAATTTCGAATACAGTAATACAGTATTTGCTGAAAAATGAAAATTGGCAATTGAATTGGCATGATTATAATATAATATATATAATATTTCTAAATAATAAAAACTACTTAGGCAGGGTCCGAATAACATCCTTGAATGTCTTTTATATTAAAATTAAATTATTGTACAATATATTTTTCTCCTTAGATCTGTGAAGACCAGCAAAATAAAAAAAACATGTTTTCCTGCCTCCGTTTCAATCCTTGTTTAACCAAGAGAAAACAATAGTAAATGACTTACAACATACTTATATATAACTATATACATCAATTTCCTCGTGATATGTTTATCTAATTTCACATTGTATTCATATCAATACCATATAACGTTGCATCAATGAACTGCAATGGAAAAACGGACACCAATAAACTTTTGTTTCTAACAAAATTTCCACGGACTAGATAAGTGGAATTTAACAGGTCAAGGTTTAACCACAATAAATATCAGCTGCATGGAAATTGTCTTTCCCAGCAATGAATCAAGCCCCGCGTTGAGCGATAACCCTTTGTCCCTTCGAACAATTTCGCTGAATCATGGCATAGGACTGCTTCCACATGGATTCGATCCCACAAAAATGCTTCTTACAATGTAGTAATAACTCCAACGTTTAGTTATCTGCGATGTTCCATTCTAACATTTTAATCTACACTTTCATCATTGCCGAAGACTGCGTTGTGATGTTTGAGAATGCTTGCCGTCGACGTCCCAGACAAACTGGCTGCAGACTGGTTTTCCAGTAGTCGCCATTTATTCTATGCTCCTCGCACTGGGGCTATGTTTTGCAATACGTGCACATGGACGAGCTTGGAGTCGATCGCCTAGCCAACTTGGCAGTAGGTTCAAAATTCAGATGCTCAGAAGTTTCTCGGGCTTATCTGGTGATTTTATTGCAATACTGCAGTCTCATTGTGCTATTAGTCGTAATCAATCGTGAATGTTGCAACTGCGAGGCCTCAATGACATGCATGCTTAGAGTGTTTGCGCATTATCAATATTAAACGCGGCTGCGGCGCACAGTAAGGGGCCTGGCGGTGTCATCGCAGCATAATCGCAGCCACGAGAACAACTATTCTCGTATCTTTGGCATTGGACCAGCTCATTTGGTACCATACTGTCTGTTCGGTTTCTTCCTATACTCACGTTCCCCTCCGACGTTACTTAGCATTCTAGCCTATTGCCTCGCTCCGTGGCCGTCCACTAGAGCTCCTCCGTTCTATGAGAATAAATACGACTATCTGATTTAAGAGATACGAAGTCCACAGAAAGATGCTGTAATTGGGTATGAACATGATGCTGAGCCTTGTAAACTTGTGTCCAACAAACATGTTCTTTTTGATTCGGTTGTAGCTTTCGAAAAGAGACTCAAAGAGCCATTCGCGCGCATGGACTATGGATGTGCTAACTGCGGTTATTACTGTAGCGGTAAGCGTCTTCAAGTGAACTTGATACGCTCTTAGATGCTTCATTGCTTCCACTTACTGTGTGTTTCCCATCCATTCCTACGTAAAAACTAGGGCATCCCAAGGCAACTATTATCTCTAGGGTTATATAGAAAACAAAGCGCAATCGAATTTGATCTTGTTTGTCTGTTTGGCTGCTCATCTGTCTTTTAATGCGGAAATGGTTCTATTCTTTTTCGAAGGGATGAAAAACGTTCAGAGTCCTGAACTTATTGGTCTCATTTTTAGGAAAATTGACTGTTGACATCGATTGAGTCCTTTCATAATAGAATCACGTTATTTTCTGAAATTTGGGAATCGTTATACCCATTGCATGTATTAAATGATTATTGACACACAAAGAAGACTGCCATGTTTTCTTCTTACCTTCTGGGTAATTGAACAGTTGAGAACTTGTCTTCATATTAAGGTCATAATTAGACCCCCCATGCTTTAGAATTCTACTAAGAGCCACATCATTCCATTGTTGTAATGGATGAAACCGGAAATTTTAGTGCAAATCGTGCTAATTTTAATAAAGTTACAACGGCCAATTGTTAAAATTTTCTTAATGAATTGTTCCAACCTTTAAGGTCAGAATGACAATAACGCTATAAATGGTACATAATGAAATCTAAAAAAATGCTACAGAATTTTTAGATCTATTCCTAAACAAGTTTCTCATATACTCGTTTCTACTTGACGATTCTATAGCTCATAAACACAAAAGTGAAGGTTTATACTGAAAATTAATTTTCTCTATTATTTGAGGCATTTTGTTTGGCCATAATTGACTGATGTCAAATATAACACTAACATAAATATCAGAAAAAACAGAAGTGGCCACTGCGACAAGTGAATCTGAGTAGGAGCTCATGCTTTTACCTGAATATTAGGCAGACCCACCTCTGCTGGTATTTACTTCACGGATGAAATTGGCTTGGGAAGGGAAATATAATTTTCGATTTCATTGTGATAGATTTGCTTCCACGATTCGTTAATCGACTCTTTTATCCCATCTACTGTTGTAAATGATAGTCCTTGAACCAAGACTAAAATTCAACTAAATATATTCCTGTGGAGTTTTAGTGAGTAAATTAAATGCCATGTCAAGTGCCATGATATGTCAAGCTCGTAGTACCGAAAATTAGTGTTCTCTACGTGGCCGCCTACGTAACTCTTTTTCGCCAAGTCGGCCTCTAACTCTAAAGGTGAGTGAAGGGGTTTCCAATGGCGTATTTCATTTTTTTTTATACAATCAGCTTTTTCTACTTTTTTGATCAATGAAGTTTTTAGCAGTTGTATGAAGATTCATATTTTCGTTGGGAGAATCCTTTTGCCAGCAGCAGAGCTTTTCAATGTTCGATGGCGTCGTCATCTTCGTATTTGTTTCTGAAGATGGTTCGGTAGCCAATGATTCTTGTGTTTTAGAAGTTTTCGACGATTTGCCGAAATTAACTCTGTCTCGTATTTCCACTTGAATCGCTCCCTTTCTTTCATCAGCGTCAAAAACTGACAGAGGAATTGGTTCATTCTATTCATGCTTCCCCCAAATCCACAGTTTTGTCTCGTTTTGTCGTTTTCTTTAATGGGCGCATTGTGCGCACATTTTACTTCGTTATAGATTTTGGTTTAATGGTGGCTTTTCCCAGTGCGTACATTTTGCAAACTACCTGGAGCTTACTAAAGTGGTAAATTATGATGGTCTACGATAGTTTCTTCACCTCCTTCGACGGCACTTTCCAGTTGCATTGGAAGCCCAATTTTCTATGTATCTCCGATGCAAATCATCAAGTGGTGTTTGGATTAGTTGCAGAGATGGTATACGAACATCATTGTTCGGTTTTGAATATTACCCTAAAAATTGTTCATGAAATTCACATTCCTAGAAGCGATTATTTTCTTTGCTTCAGAAAGCCAGCTTTGTAGTTGGCGAACAGACCTTCAAGGTCCGCCGGTCGAATTTTTCTTTACTGGGTTACTTGTCGAGCACGTATTTCTTGCAGTTTCTACTTCTAACGCAATTTGCGGTTGCGATTGCTTCCACCAAGAAGGACGTTGGCAGTCCCGACTATCTGAGCATGCGACCACGCTGCCTCATTTAAACATCATTGCTTTATCTTATTGTTAATAAAAATAATAATCGCTGACACAACAATCCAATTGAATCAGGGCCTTCAAGTGTGTTAGAGCACTTCATTCAAAACCGTAACGGTACACTACAGTACACTGTAGGAGGCAATGTGGTCAGCATTGCGCTCGCCCGAGATTGTTACCCTGATTTGACTCAGGTACTCATTCACAGCTGAGTCGACTGGTATCCGACGTTAAATCACGATACAAATTCTACTTGTTGTTGCTTGTCTTTAAAAGGAAGGTATTGGTTGCAACATTCTTTACTTTTTTGAGTTCATCATTTGAAGTCCTTGAGCACTGAGTTAAAGTAGAAATTGGAAAATTTATGTCCACCATCAGAATTTGTTCACGGATCTCCCGTCTTTTAGGAACATAAAAATTGTTATATTCGTCAAATCTTCGAATTTTTAATCGGAGCGTTTTCAACTCCACCTCTTCCTATTTATCACAAAATGTATCCCTCTTTTGAATATGTTGACCTCGATCGGTTCAGCAATCGTCAACGCATTGCGAGATACTAAGGCACAGTGAAAATTAATGAAACTACGGGTGAAGTTGTAAAGGAGTTGTTAATAGATCCTCTTGTGTATCGGCACTCACAAACCTGAGCTTATGCACGATGTCAAAAAATTTGAAGGTGTGATCTCTGGTGTCATAATCGTCGCTCTTCTCTCTTTAAGGAGGTTGGCTTCTGATGCAATTTTTTTTACGCATAAGTAGATATCATATTGTCCTGCACTTCTTTGTAAGGTAAGGTTGTAAATACGTGCTTACTCGCACACATGTACGTTGAGTTGAAAAGGGGGATATGCACACAAAAAGGGATTTAAATACAGTCCCGTTGGGGTATCAAATGAAAAGTTTTGATTGTTAGTTTTCGAATCAGGTTTCGGTTTCGACATTGTAAAAGGGAGAACCACCCACCCACAAAATATGAGAAAGATAGTGGCGGGGCCTGTATATGACATCTAGACCTCAAAATGGTCTTATTTATAATTATACACAGCCCATCTTTATGATGATGGTTTTGTCGTACGTATAATTCACCTTTTTTGCTCATCTTTTTTGATGTCTTTTTTGGCTAAGAAAGAGAGTTCATGCAGAGAAATAGGCCGTCCTATCCGGCTTAATTGACAAGTTTCCTTTTGCATGAAATTTCAGGCCAAGAACTACTCTTCAATAGGTGGTCAAAGCCTCTAACACTGTTCAGATCACCGATTACGTATAATGTTAAAGAGCAACCTTGCCTTCAGTGAAGGTTTCTTGGTCCCTATATGCTTTGTATATTCTAGACTTTTTCATTGAGATAAGCTTATCTATGTTAGTTCCAAGACAAATACACGTAATCTCCGTCAATTTTCATTCTCCTCAGCTTACAAGAAACGATGTCTTATTTTCCAAGAGCGTTTAATTTTCATTTTTCATCGTTTTATTATTGTAATTTACGCGCGTTTATCATTAAGATTTTTTTCCTCCCGAGGCGACTTCATCTTGGTAGGTCCCAAGACCGCACCAGCGCACACAAGATCGAGAGAATTTTACGTAAAAATATTGCAAAACATACTGACAGCATTCGAACTTGATATCTTGTAAGAGCTACTCTAAAAAAGGCTTAAATTCATTGCGATTATCCACAGACAAGACGACGCACAAGAACGTGGCGGTATTTCAGTGGATTTTGTACTCATTTATTTTGATTTCTTTGCGAAATAAAGACATCTTCGAATTGCTGGGTGGTTACAGGAGGGGGTTGTGCAGTCATCTGGCTTTTCTTATTCTGGTGCTGGTATATCGCATCGTCTCGAATTTGATTGCTTTTATGCGATTTTCTTATTCACGTATGCACTGTTCACCACTCACTTCAATTGACTTCCACGCTGTATTCTGCCCAATTAATTTTTGCCTTCTCCTTTTTTCAGATTTCTGTTTCTGTTCGCTCACTTTAATTTTATTTTATGATTTTTTTCGTAATTTTATTGTAGGAATCACGTCTTTTTCGCTGAAAGGTTAAAATGACTTAATAATTTATGATGTTTGACTGTGGAATTAATTGCAACTCGTTTCGCATAAAAAGCAGCTTTTTCTGCTTTGTGCAGATTGGCGGCTCATAAAATCATGTCGGAAACATTTTCGCGTCTGATAGCATCATTAAATTGCGGAGATGAGGCGAGCCTGATTTCCATGTACGCAGCCCAATAGATGCTTTGGAACTGAACATTGAACATGATGAGCATTGACGAAGTTCACCAACTGGGGATTCAAAAAGGAAGCAGGCGAGTAGGAAAATGAGGGGCCAAGGTGATTGAAGTGCAAATAAGTCGCCTCCTGATAAACTACTTTTTGGAGATTCCGCTGCGGTTTTGAGATTTCCACTCCACGGACCAATTTCTCTAACCCATTCTCCGCGTTCATTCATTCGAAATGGCGTCCAACGTGGGGTTGACACGCTTAATCCGCAACAGTTTAAGGTTGGTGGTCAGCGGTTGATTGCCGCCACAGTTTGTGGGTTTCCTTTGCGCTCAATACTCACGGTGCATAAAAGCAGCAGAGCTCCCCTTAACCATGTTTCCACTCTTACTTTGCGCCAAGCAGCCTAGCCCGGCAGTCTACGTGCGACTGGTCATTATTAAAAAAACCATCATACCCCATTAATTCTGCACACGTATAATGTACGTAATTTCTACTCTTTGATAGTTGATACTCGAGCGCTTCATTAAATAACCGGTAAGCAGAAATCTTCGAGACGTATGCCTGCATATTGCGAGGTCTATAGTGCGCTATCATGCTACCTATCCTGGTAGGCACGATACCCACCTGGCTGCCATCGCGCCGCAACCAGTGATCTGATATATTCTTACTAACGTGCGTGAATATCCCTGCCTGCATCATATACGCTTGATTACGACTCAGCCGTATAATGATACACGTCAAAATATAATAAATCAAGTAATTTCGCTTCTCCTCGCGATTTATTCCTTCTATTTTTAAATTAACTCACATTTTACTTTGATCTGTCACCTTTATTTATATGACATAGCGAAGAAAATCAACTATGAGGGTGGTCTGTGCAGGTATGATTGTCCAGCAAACGTATACATTTATCTGTGGCCCATCTGTACATAAACACAATATAATTAAGTCCACACATGAATGTATGTAGACCTGCATGCATGGTTCAATTCCACTTTAAAGTGCATACGTTCAGAGAAGATTGATATATGGAGGAAATCGATTTTCTAGAATCAGTTGAAAATTTATTTTGCTAATTTTAATTGAGAAAAGATTGGAAGATATACGACCAAATGTAGATGTGTTAGCCTGTTTGAAGTCGACTTTTCACCGAAACCAGTTTATGACATTGACGAATCACTTTAGGAAGAAATTGGTACGGACAAAAACAGATTTAGATAAATGATGTCTAAAGATACGTATATGTTGTTATTGTGCAATTTGAGAAGGAGATTAAGATGCACGATACCATATTGAGACAGGGAAAGTTCCCAAAAGCGGGCGTTGATATTCTGAGAAAAACCGCCAAACTGGGGCAAGTCCTAATCTTTTTGTAAACAAAATAACTGAAAACTTGAAAGTGTGGCTTCTAATCTTCATACCTTAATGTGGACGTACCAGGATTGACCTTTCTTATTGTTAGTGAACATTACTTCTGTATGAAGACTGAATTGTTTCTTGTAATAGCACATCTTTGCTGACCTCGTGATTCTTTACACTTATGTACTATTCAACCAGCATTAAATAAATTTTTGGGTCTTTACCATGGCGGCCGGAAATCAGTAAAACCTACTGACAATGAGTATTTATGTTTTTATCCTTTCTCTGAAATGTTATTAGTTGCGGAATTTCGAAAATATAATAGGAGTAGTGGAACTGATATGAAAATGGAACCCTTTGTTAAGATTCCCATACAACTGGAATATTACAAATTGGTCATCTCTTCGGCCCCGTAGTGCAGGCTTCAACTAACTTCTTTCGGCGCAAGTTTCAGTTTTATTGTTAAAAATCTGGTTGGAAATGGAATAATAACGAAATCGTGTTTTTAAAGACTACTCTATCGTCTCTTTTGATGGGACCTGCCTCACCTGCCACAAACAGATTGTCGAAACGGCCTCGAGAACAGGGTTTGTAGTTTTAAACATTGGATCCGCGCCAATGTAGCGGCACCCAGCCTGCGAAGGAAGCATTTCCGACGTGGTCTTCGCGACGGAATGAGTGGTGTTGTTGGCGGACGGATGGCGAGTTCTGGAAGACTTCTCGGTAAAAGACCATCAATACATCGCTTTCGAAGTGTCTGACGCTATCTCTCTGTGTGCACCAGCCCGATGCCGTTCCTACGTGTGGAACGTCGCGAAGGTGAACATCGGGAGGTGTGTTGGAACGCTAAGAACAGACGGAGCCGTGCTGGAAGACACTTCGAACGGTGGTGGCTCTGCACTTGGCACTATTGTAAATTCAGTTATGAACCTGATGAAGACAGTTTATGCAGTTTCAAGTTGTGACAGACCTTCTACGAATTGGTGGACGGCTGAATTTGCTGTAATGTGGAAGGAGTGTTATAAGCTTCGCCGTTTGACACAACGCGCAATAAACGAAAGCAAAGCAAAGTAAGGTTGGGGGTTACTCATTTATAGACTAGTCATCCTTAAAATTGGGATTCTGTGGAAACCTTGTTTACTTAATGCCGAAGAGATGAATCCTATTATACGGGCATTATTTTGTGCACACCCCCCCAAAGAGTGTCCACTTTTCTCCACGAAAGAGCTAGAAGAGCCAGTCCTCTATATGAAAAAGAAGAAGACACCAGAGCCCGATGGTATTCCGGCAGAGGTACTTAAACTGGTGTTCCACCATCGGGAAAAGCTACTACGCGGTGCATTCAACGCTGCCTGAAACTGGGTATCTTTTTCCCCCCGTGAAAGAGGGAGAGGCTAGCAGAAATCTTACGATAGTCTGCTAAGAGTCGACATGTCATCTAGCAGAAAATTTTCTTACCCAGCTTATAAGCGGAAGGTTTGGGAAAGCACGATCCCTTGGTGGTATTGTAGGCGACGTCGCTCACACCTTTTCCTGAGCAAGGCGGCATGAAATTCGTCAACAGTTTCATGCACACATAGGGGAACATTCTCCAGGCAACAGAGGGACGCCGACAGATGGAGCCGTGTGGGCATGTTTCGAAGAAGATAGAGCTCTGCCGGTGGAGAGGACGGATAGCAAGGGGTTCCTTAAACCCACAGCAGCTACCCCGAAGTAATGTGTTAAATGGTTTTGGGCTGCTTCCCTGACGATAGGGCGGTGGTTAGGAGGAGTCCAGCACCTTCTACGTTAATTCACTCACTTTCCCTACCCATCGGCCACTTTAGCCTTAATCCGGCCAAATCAACTGATTGCAGTAAATTTTTCTTCAGAAGGCAATTCCAATTTACATTTTCTTTCTTGATTTTTTTTAGCATTATTAAAAATCACTTCGGTCGCACTCTTGAATTTATTTCCCCCACATTCCATTTCCCCTTATTTGCATATTGATGCCCACCATCCGCCCTTTAAACTTATTGTATGGATCCATAGAAAGTTGACTATCATATAGGTTTATGGTTCTCTGGCAAAACTTACAAAAAATATTTATTTATCAAATATGAAATTAATTCACCAACTTTCTCCAAGACGCATTTTTATTTTTTCCCAAAAAAATCTGGTTTTGCGAGTATTTTGTAATTTCTGATCTTCAGCGCTGTGAAAACTTATATGTATCTACCAACATAAATTTTTCTATTGGCCATGTGCATACAGAGTCAAAATGAGCGGGGACTAACCGCAACACATTAGACGGCCCATGAAGGAGGTATGAGTGCATCCTGTAAGAAGTTTCAACGAATAATTTACGCCGGATCTGCATTCAATTTGATATGATTTACTAGAATCAATAGTATTTCATTCCAGTTAACCCGTTGGGGAGTTCCGTCCCCACGTACTCGAGGAGGGCGATCAGACCCGAGTCTGCAAGGGACTCATCTGAAGTGGCTCTACCACGAAGCCTCACCGGAGGTTATCTGGTACCATGGGAACCGGGATGGTCCCCTGAGAGCATATGCTTCAGGAGAACTCCCTAGTGGGAGTTTCATGGTGGTTGTGATTATGCCTACATCGCGGGCAGAGCTCCACGGAGCTCAAGCGTGAAGTTGCGCTCTACAACTCGGGTGCCGTACCCCTTAATTGCGGCAGAAGTGTTAGATAGACCTCGCATTCACTGGTATGAATGCTGAGCCTGCACTCAGTATAAATCAGTACCGCTGTGCTAGTCATGGCGGGGCTCTGATTGTGGTTACAAAATCAATCCGTGTCCGAAGAGGACCGTGCGATTATGCCTACACGCTAGGTACTCACTTTAAACCCTCAGGACTTTCAGAATCAACAGTGTAGTGCTTCGCTTCCAATTCTACAGCATATAACCTTATCAATTTAAATATATTATATAACTCTGAAATTAAATATTTTATTATAGAAAGCGAGAAATTTTTACAAGACCCGATAGCGTAATCGAGAAATAATATATACAATATAAAAGTGTACCCCAGTCGCAGATAAAGTCTATTGGCCCCGAAGATTATCTCCAGTTTTAGTCACTTTGAAGGATGTTGGACGATAACGTCTGTGTGATTTTAACACTACCCACAGGACCAATCGTTGTTCTAGAGAATATTCCATGAATTGTAGATTCGTAAACAATTTTTAGGATAGAGTTATTGCATTCCATAAATGTCTTTAGTCATTTGTTCTTTCTCTTATCTGAAGCGAGCATAGGCAAATTCATCAAAATAATCTTTTTGGTCAAAATATGATAGCTTGGAGCTTCAGCTGAACGGTCTTGTTTGTTTCTTAAATAGGTATATTTGAGTGCAGAACTATCCCATTTGTATGTAGCCCGAAAAATATATGTATATTTAGTATGTCAAGCTCACTCACTTTACTAAGTCCTAATCAAACGTTATTTGTTCCCAGGACTGAGATGAGGTAGTGTCCTGCAAGTTGCTTCTTCTCCTAATGAAATCGAAGCAAATTAATGGTAGCGTCCAAATCCATGCGTCGCTTTCTCCTTAGTCCAGTGGGTTTAATTTTTGGCGTTTTCATGTAGGACAAACTGGCCCGCCATGCCATCAACTTGAAGTGAACAAACCTTGTTCCTTCGATCCTGTGCTAACGACCGATTTACAATTCACTAATCAATATTTTTGATTAATACATATTTTATTCACTTCCCTTTTTTCGCAATTATAAAGAGGTACCTTTAAAGCCAATATAAAATCATTTCATTCACTTTATATATGCTTTTTTTTAAACATCCCTGTTTCAAAGCAAACTGCGTACGAAAAACAGGCAAACAATTATCAGTGAAGTGGAAATAGTAGGGCAGTTGAAAAATAGAAGAAAATGAAAAGCCATATAAAATCGCATGCTAGTATATAATAGCGGTGGTCAATTTTCCACATAATCTCACAATTAATTCTCCTCGCGCAAATCTTTTTATAAAATTTAAAAAAAACATATTTTCTCACTTATACGCTTGAGGTTCTGTTATCTGGTTCCCAGATGACTTGCTACTTTCCCGATCAACTAAGGAAACATTACGCCAGTTAACCAAACAATAAACAGAATTATCAATACAAAGGAAGGTCGATAATCAATTTCTTTCTGTGTCCAATAAAATCAATTATGAATTGATTAAAAACCATTTCCGGAAATATGAGTGGGATGACCATGATATAACTGTCTGCTGATATGACAGCATAAATGCGACGTCAGTAAATTTCCCTTTTGCTGTATTTTCCGCTTTTACACAACATGGCATTGTCGAGAAAGTAGTACGCGCGACGCTGCTCTTTTTGCGAGCAACACGCGCTGAATTTTTCAGTTTTCCTTAAGTCGTATTAGGAGATTCGTTTTTTACAGTGTCTATGTATTGTTACATACAAATCGTATATCATTCATATGTAGTTAATCATCCAACGCTTCAAATATTTGCCTATCACTGCCTTATTGGATACCAAACGCCAGCCATAAAAGTTATTGATCGATTTTATTGATGTCAATTAACATTTTATCGCCTCGGCAGAAGTTTTTATGCAATAAAATATTCAAGATTGAGTAATGGCTTATAGTATTATCAATAAAGGTCGTCTGGCGCCATTAACAGATGTGGGCCTTTTCTAAGAAAATGTATCTATCTATTGGTATCTATCAGTAAACGTTATCTAACAAAAAATTTGGTTTCACCCAAATTCGTTGGCCTGTTCAAACGTTAACTGCCAAGTGAAAGTATGCCGCCCCTTGAAATTATTTTAAAGTTCTTCTGTATTCGTATTCATATTTGACAACTATTCCTTCCGCTGTCTTCTTATCATCAGTGACGATCGGTGTCGACTGGATGGATATTACCAGCTGTTGCTTTGTGTCCTTTCCTAACGCGCATCGGTGTAAATGAAGCATTTCCCTTGTCTTTTACCTAC
This sequence comes from Hermetia illucens, assembly GCF_905115235.1. Lineage (NCBI taxonomy): Eukaryota > Metazoa > Arthropoda > Insecta > Diptera > Stratiomyidae > Hermetia > Hermetia illucens. The sequence continues at coordinate 87,226,764 of NC_051849.1, read as the reverse complement.
AAAATTTCAATTACTATTCGATTAAACGACTTATCTGAGTGAAAATGGCTACAATTTTCGTTATTAAAGCAAATTCCGTATTTCGGTTATCAGTTTTTCCTTTCCTTAGGGTTTTTTCTATCTGCCTTTTTTACTGATGGGTTATTATTTTTACTGGTTACGGTTTCGTCCAGATCAAAGGCAACTCATCAGACGCTGCCTGACCTCTGCTTTGGCAGCAGCGTGATTGAAAGTGGCTACATGTGGTCTATATAGTATATAATCGCAAACACGACGTAGCTTCCAAGTATTCCAAGTGATCCCTCTACTCTAGATGAAACCGTCAGTCGTCCTACTTAAAAACTTGGTTGTTGAGCCCAAAAAGCGGGATCACAAAAGTGAAAAAAAGTTACTTTCTAATTGTTCCGGCCCGTTATGAAGTGGGCGCCAACTCAGGGCTGCCTCGATTCCTAAACTATGATTTATGTTTATTACTGTAATTTTCCTATTTTTATTTAGAAAAACCAAAATTGTTCCTTTTGAGTTTGTGAAAGATTTATTGTTCCAAATGTACATTTCGGCAGCAACTTTCTACCTTCATCAGGGGGTTGTAACAGAAGAGGCCAATACGTTGCTGCAATTATACCTATTCCTAATACACTTTTTCTTTGTTGAATCTTTCTTCAGTTAGGAGCACTGGTAGGAGGCGATGTGTCATTGGGTGATATGCGGCCGCCTTGTATTGGTATGATTCGATGTGAAATTCTTTTGTGTGGAGCTATCTTTCCTAAAGATATTAAATTCTACTTTATTGTTGTTATATTATAGATTACCTTGAGGGCGAGAAATGGCATTTCTCCTCCTTGGTCTGCCGTCATGGTGAATTTGATGTTGGGGTCTAGCTGGTTTATGTTCTGTAGGATTACCTCCTCTTCGCTTTCTTTAACTATGACAAGTATATCGTCCACATACCCTAGGCATTATCTTGTTGGTTGCCATTTTTTCTCAAGGTTGGCCATAACCATCTCGCTTATCAGAGGTGAAAGTGGGTTGGGTGGCTGTTCCCTTGGTTGTTTTGTAGAAACGCCCCCTGAAGATGAAATAATTTTTTGTTGTGCATATAGCTGCCAGCTTCTTCAGTAGTTTGGCCTTTTTTCCTCCTTCGGGTGTTATGTCCAGGGAGACTAGCCAATCTTCAAGGTTCGGAATAGCTTCCTTTATCGGGATACTAGGGAACAGTGCCGTTATGTCGTACGAAACTATTACTTCGTCGTTCTATAATTCTACATTCTCACTTAGTTCAATTCTTCACCGATGTTTTGATATAGATGTTTCCTAGATTGTTAATTTCTTCGATTACCCATTTTGCATTGTTGTTGTTGGAGTCGGCTATTACGTCCCTCATTTCATTGCCCAGTTTGGGAATTTTCGGTTGGCATCGAATTCGCGAAAGTGACGGGTAAGGCATTCTAAGTTTTGCAAGATTTTGGGTAATGGGTTTATATTCTTTCAGCGCTTTTTCTTTGCATTTAATGGATTCCGGAAGTTGATCGTTCCTTAATTTGCTTTAATGGAGAAGATAGGATAGCAGATTCAAAACCAAAAAAAAAAACACAGCGAGCTTAAGGAGATCCCTTGGAAGATGCCAATCCTGATTGGAATCTCCCCTGATGGGGATACCGATAGCTTCGTGCTCCAATTTTTCATCACTGTTCTTAGGAGAAGAACAACATTCGAATTTATTTTGTACAAGTGTTTCATTTATGGTAACCACCACTGTGATAAGGACTCAAAGACGGATTTATAATCGATGTAGGCCGTCGAGATATTTCGTTTTTGCTGGACAGTCTGTTTTACAGCTACCGTATCTATTATAAGTTATTCTTTACAGCCTTGGAGCCTTTTTGTTCCTCAGCTATCAATTTATGAACATCAAGATGTTTTGCGATATTTGCACAGAAAACTGAAGTGAAGACCTTGTAGATGATATGAAGATAAGTAACTGGTTGATATTTTGAAGGGCAAGAGGTTACTCCGTTCAATCATCTGGTTAAAAGGATTTGTGTATACGAACCGCTTCAGTCGGAAGTTGTGAATCTTACCAACTCCTGGCGCCTTCGAAATACCTACCTTTTCAAGGGCTGCTTATACGTCGACTTAAGTTATATTAAGCATGGTCATTTCGGGGAGGGCTTCGCATGAACGCATAAGGTGTGGGAGCCCCGCCGCTGTTAAATTGCAACGGCTAGGTTGGCTCCAAATACTTTTCCAGAAGTCTTCTGCCTGATCCAAATGGAAGTTACTTTCACGACCTGAGTTAGTGCAATTTCTGTTGAATCTTCTTTGGTTTTGGAAGAACGAGGTGTTGTCTATCCTTCACTGAAAGGTCTTTTAACACCTTGGGATGCGATTGGAGCATACCGCAAGTTTCTGCTTCAGCACCTCGAGGATTTCATCGATTGGCAAATCATTGGACAAATGGCAGTTTCCAATAATATTTGCAACGCATCTGTGCAATCTTGGTGATGCTGTCAATTTCCTTTCTCAACTTGTCGACTCTTTTGTTAAGGCGAAACACGCAGAACGGTACAGTCCTCCTGCGCATACCTTTGTTATTCACTCCAAGATGTTGATTACTGAGACTAATAACTCCAAGAAGATTTCTAATTGCGCCCCGGCAAAATATAGTTCTGGACTGGAATCTTGCTGCCATTATTTTCGTCAATTTGAAGATATCTTAATATTATGTCTCTTAAAGCGGATCAATCCGCTAATCCCGTCATTTACTATATAATATATTCTTTCTGCAGATCATGTAAGCGGCGTGTTTTAATCTGCGTACTTGCTTCGTTTAGCTCTTCTTGGCCGCGCTAGATATCTTCTTGTCCATGGCTTGCCGTCACCAAATCTGGACCCGTGTTACCTTTTTATGTTCTGTAGTTGTCACTCTTGAACTATGATGCGATTGAACCCCTAAGACATAGTTTGGGGATGGAAATGGGATCAATAACTCAAAAGAGATATAAAAATGTTTCCAAGACTGAAAGAACCCTTTTTGTACCAATCGAGGACTAGTTTGAAGACATCCATGTAAATTTTGATGAATAAATGAAAATTTATCCTACAAGAGCGCTAAATGCAAAAGTGAATACAAATATTCACGACAAACCCGGATTCGAAACTTGGGCAATGAGATCGGGAAGCTTACACTCAGCCGAATAGGCCATTGCACTTCTATTGGAACGTGCGTGATTTCATTATTTAATTGCGTTGTTTAATTAGCAATTTGAATTTTTATTCAGACCGACGTGCGCGTCGGTAGACGTATTTTTTTAAATATACATAGGTACGACACATAGTTGGTAGTAGTTTTGTCTATAACTCACCAGCTATCGTCTTACATAATAGGTTTCCACCTAAGTCTACTGTTCGGAGGATATGATTCCTTCTTTAAATGACATAAAATATATGAAAGTGTAGCAACCATGTAATAAATACATACATAGATACGGCAAGCTAGGTGTCAATTCGAACTCAATGATAATATATTCGGTGATTAGAAATTCTAATCATACCGTGTAGTTGATGTTCGCCAAATTCATTAGTAGTCTACAATTTATACAGAAATTATACACAAAAATATTGCCGAGTACAACAAATCGACTTAGGGTGCTTTGACAAATGACTCATACTTGATAGTATTTCCTCGCACATCCGATTACATCATAAAATCAAACTGTAGCCAGTAATAACAATTTTATTACCTGTGCAGTTATGAAGTAACTCACATCGAAATTGCCTTTTAACTTATACTTGAAGAATAGCATACTAATCACTAAAATTGTATAATTACTGACGTAGTTTTCTAGTCAACATAAACAAATATGAGAGCCTTATTAGCTTTTTTCTTCAACAAGGTTTCATTTCTTTTTTTTTCCACTGATTAAAGTTCAGCTCAATTATTAGCAAGTCAAGGAAAGTTGGTTATCTGAGTTTTAATATTGAAATGCACTCAGATTATTAAAGGAATCCGGAGTTTTTTTTCCAATATTAAAAAATGGCAATCAATGGAGACATGAACTTCCACCAGTCGTCTAACTCCACAACTTTTATATTGTAGAAACCTATCGCGATTAATATATGTTATATTCCTACTGGTTCATCAGCTTTATCGTGTCAATTTCATCCTCCTTCTCCTTATTTATATTGATACTTTTTCAATTATTACCGCAGCAACTGCATTTCGCCCTGTAGGGCTCTATTAGAGAAGAATAAATGACATAAACTTGTAATCTATGGCGTAATAATACAATTTGGATCTCGGGCTCTTTAGATCACATATCAAAACCGTAACGGTGCACTAATGGACAATATTCTGTATTGCGCTCGCCCCAGATTATTACTCTAGTTTCACTTAGGTACTCATTGACAGCTGAATCGACTAGACTTTCATTATTATTTCGAGTAGTCATGTTATGCGGAAGAGGCCATTTTGACCTATTATAAGTTTTTTAGTAATATGTAGCAGGATTTTCACCAAAGTTTCCAGTGGGATACTCCCGATATGCATATTCCTATATAACAACAAAATTATATAGTTCCAGGATGAATTCAAGGGGAGCTTCGTGATAATCTTGTCAAATATAATGATGCAATATTATTGACATTATTTAAGTAGATATCAAGATAGAGCGTATTTTGAGGCCTACATATCATACACAGGCACTTTCGAAAAGTACTTCTCGAGTTATTTGAAAACAAATTTTAGACTTTCCTTTTGCATGAATGGGGATTCCCCTCTTAAACTCAAACTTTCAGAAGGAACAAAGGGAAATTACCTATTTCGTATGTATATTTTCAATGCTATATGTCAGCGTTAAATGCGATAGAAATTTTTATGGCTTTGGATGTATTAATTCATCCGGAAATGACCTACTGTAACTTAACTTTCCAGTATTATGGGCTATATCAACTTTATGCTGCTACACAATTTTGCACTCCGAGGATGAACTTTTGGAGGGTTTTCGGTCAATTTGCAAAAATGCCATGATGTACTATTATTGACGTTATTTACGTAGATCTCGGGATGTATTATAGAGCCTTAATTACACCACTGGACACCCCTTCTCTTTCATGAACTTCACACAAAAATCATAGCAGTTACTATTTACGTAGAATTTCATGGTTTCAGTTTGAATTGATGCAAAAGTTTTTGAAAATAATGCTCGTGACACAGAGAGAGTAAACCAATTTTTTGTTTTGTTTTAAGCAAAACCTTAGAAATAAACTTTCGAAATTGTTCAATAATCTTCGTTAGCCATGTGGAGTGAAGTCATAAATCATATTATATTTTAATTACATGCAAACGTCATATTAATGAGTTCAATGGATATGATACGACAAAGGCATCGAGGCTTCGTGTGTATATCTTGAACTTTCGAATTTACTTAAAAAGAGGGAAACATGTAGTCAAAATCATAGTTAAGACAATGTTTATGATGGGTGCTCGCAGCAGAAAGCGGTGAGTGTAACTACTGGAGTAGAAAACTAGCATGAAAAGAAAGAAAAATAACCAACCGAATATGGTCGTGTGGTTCGTGAAGGATCTTTTCGAATCTATTAACAGAGAGCCTTCTTAGCTTCATTTTGTGCAATCTGGAGGCTTCGTCAGTAAGATAAATGGCACATTGCTTTTTCGATATTCTTTATAGTAGTACAGAATTGGTGTATCACCACTGTGAAAACTTTTTTTCTCTCTCAGGAGTGTAATGAGCAACCCAGGTTTAATCTTTTGTTACAATTGAACTTTAAAAATCCTCACATTCTAATACAAATCGTCCAACTCGTGATCACTTAGCGATTTAATTTGTGCTGTCCTATAAGTTGTTTTGGAATCCATTTTACACCAGTTTCAGAATTGCACCATTTTTGTAATTGCTTCTGGTAAGAGACATTTCATCCAGTGCCAATCGCGACTCTTCACCAACATATTTTTGCATCGTTCAAAATGGAAGATCTGCTGCACTCCTGAACGTCGCGAACAATTGTTCTGCCTTTATTAAACTCATGTAACATGTTTGTTTGATTAATAAAATCTTTACCATTAAAAGTTTTGCCTCTGAAACAATTCTAGCTAACGTTTTACATTCAGCGAGAAGGAGCCGGTGGTCATTCTGATCAGAAGAATTAGCTGCAATACTCAGTCAAACTGAAATTGCAAAGGGCCGATTTTCATAATATTCATAATTCATGGAAGGTGTTTGCACATGCAATGTCCTTTAAACTAAGCACGCCTTCGTCTGTGTGACAATGTCAAAGAGGGATTAAAGGAATCTTCTAAACGTACGCTATGTAGAGTCTTCCAAATTTTGATGGAACTCGAACTGCCTACAATTTAGGCTTTATTCTCAACAATTTTCCCTAAGTATCACTTGTTGTAACATTTTTGAAGACCACGCGAGCTTTATATTCGACATCCGGGTCCTTGTCTTACATACGACAGGAGCGAGCCTACCTCGAATTTAAACCCTAGTCTCAATTCGCCGGTTTTTGTTTCTTTCTATGCTATGTATAAATTGTAAAGTTAATCAAATTCGATACTATTAGCTTCAGTCAATATTTTGGAGTTTTTGGAGTACGACTTAATTTTGAAACATTTTTTTATTCTTCTACATAGTTCCCTTGAGATCCAATCCAATCCAAGTTCCTCTCTAATGATAGTATTTACACACCTACACAACATAGGTAATTTTGTCGACGGTTAGCCGCCGGTCTTCCTCCAAAATTTCCCTAACTGCATGGATGTTTTCGTCTGTGATGAAGGTTCAAGGATAAAAATCGTGACTCTGATTTTCACCATTTCGTGTCCTTTTGACAAACATTTATACCACTCGCACACGCCAGTTTTGGAGAAAGATGCAGCTTAGAATTGCTACCTTAAACGTGTTAAAATTTCTGAGGGTTTCACTTCTTCTCGCATCAAAACTTTTGAATAAACCTGTTGCTTGCTCTAGTATAGATTGAATAAGAATAGTATTGGTAGTGGGTACGGAAGCGAAGTAGCGGAATCCAGACGAACCTCGTGGAAACACTTCAGAGTATTCTGACTCTCCATACGCCTTAAAACCTGATTTTATATTGGTAAGGAAGGCTTTACAGGTTTCATAAAAGATTCAGAATACGTTAATATTTACCGTTTATATACATACAAGTATATGCAAAAGCATGAAAACACAAACTTTAAAGTTTTCCATTCTTTTTAAAACAACGTCAACGACTTCATATTTGTTAAAAATATTGAACTACTTATGTACGTTATCAGTAAATCCAATAGCTAACCTTTTTTCTTTCCTTACAGATGTATTCTCGCAATTTGATGATCTCGGTGGTGCTGATTCTTGCATTGGTTCCTTTGATAGCAACCCTGCCACGTCATAGTCTTTCAAAACGGACTCCATTTTTCGAAATAGGATGTAAGGGCTCATACAATAGTTCATTATTTTCAAAACTAGATCGAATTTGTGATGACTGTTACAATTTATTCCGTGAAGTCGAACTGCTACGCTTGTGCAAGTAAGTAAACCTCACCTCGTTTAAATTATACACATTCAACCAGACGGAGAGCCAGAATTAAAATTTATTCCCGCAAAATGATATTTATTTCTACGAAATTCACTTTAAATTAGTTCCCATAGTACATAAATCATTGACACAGTGTTGTGAATTTCGGAATCAAGTAGAACATAAAATAAATCGTCTATACAAAATTCTTACGAATTTGAAGATTATACACCATCTGAGTATACAACCAGTCGGGCAACCAGCATCAAATAAAAAGAAGTAAGAAGTCAGATGTCTATGGAAAACCGAAAAAATACTAAAAAATTGATGATTTAAACAAATGCGAAGATTGATTGATAGTAGAGAGCGTGCGCTCGTTTACATCTGAATAAATTTGCTGGGTGTCACTGTTTTGAACATTGAGGCATATGTCACACCTCAAGCAAATAAATCCATAAATTTCCAATGCGCCAGACTCCTCTGAATGACTTTTTCTGAATCAGCGTCTTTTGACAAAAAAATGGCGACGTCGAGATCTGGTCTCACTTGCAATTTCCGTCAATATTTCAACAAGAATTCTGCTAGAATGTTTAACCCGAACCAAGGCTGAAAATTAGACATAAATTACCATGAACTCATTGCCAATTTGTTGCTTGGAAAAATATACTTTCTCTTAAAAGCTCGTTTCATTTACGTTTGATTTAACTAGGGGGAAAATTTACGGCTTCCTCAAGAAATTTTCGCGATGCTTACTAATGAAAGCAGAGTTCTTTCAATTTGATACGCATTTTTAATTGATTTAATTGATTTAAACAATCACACATGCATACTTACGTACGTTTATCTGTTGGCACAGTATGTTTAAATGTGGAGCAGTGAATGAACTGATAGAAAGTAATATATGATATTTCAGTGCTTGGATTCCATCAAGTGTTAGAAGAATTTTACGATGGCAATTTCCTTTAGAGGATCAAACGGATTTTATAGTAGAATAAAAATACGGATGTGCGCCTGAAATGTAATACGTAAATATATGATCATATTTTTTCGTGAAATCATCGCTAGCTGGTATTTTAACCTTCCGGATATGCAAGCAGCGAACTTTCAATGTTGAATAACATTTCGCGGCAGTAGACAGAACATTAGCGTATAAAATACATTTAGAGCTCTTTAAGCCGGTATTTGGCTTTTATTTTATACATTTTCTTACCATACAATGCCATGATTTACTCACATAGTATTTCATTGCAAAAGCTATCACTCAAAGTTCGGGCAACTGAGTGTGGAAAAAGCTGGCATTCAAAATTTAGAAGGGCGTAGATAGTTACATTCAACTCGTATCTAAACAAAAAAGGAATCTGAAAGCTAAAATGGTCGGCAACATATCAAAAGATTACTAAGATGATACCAGAAACTTGATTCTGTTCATTCTATAGTGACAATAGCAGCGTTGTACCCCACCGATGCGAACTCATCAATTTACTTATCGGAACCGAACGATAACCCCTTGATAAAGTTTAATTTAGAAAAGTGGACGTAACAGGTTAGCTGTAACTGAGGTGGCCTAAAGTGCATTAAACCAAATTGTAAGGCGAAGTTGAAGTCTGAAAAATGTAAAAATTAGGTAGTATCTATTCAGATCTATTCACAAAATAAACTGATTTTTTCCTGAAACTTGAGAATTCCAAGGTATGTCATTCATCCAACTTCTTTCAATAATACACGTTTCTTCACTTGAGGTTGTGGGGAAAGTGTTGAACATCCATGGTCCTTCAAGATCGATATAAAAAGGTAGAGTGAAGTACTATAACTGAGAGAAGTGTGGGGCTGTATCTGAAGCTTTCAATGTTGGTTATCATCCGCACTAGCAATATGCTGATTTTTGGTGCCTTCTTGTACTAATAATCCCGATGTCCCCCGAAATGGTCAGCCATCACCTCCAGGCCTAGACCGGATACCAGTTGTTGCGCCGTTGATGATGATGATTACTTTAGTTAGTTCTCCATAAAATCGAAACTTTAAAGTGGTCATGTTAGTTTTCCTATGTTATGCTAACTTAAGAATTTTCAGGATTTTTTTGCTTGAGCAACTATTTGATTGCGTGTTTTTCAACGCACATTCCAATATTAATCTCAAAGCTAAGATCGCTGTCCGGAAGGCTCAAGTGGTTAGAGCGCTGGGCTGCCGTAGCGGAAGGTCGCGGTTCAAATCTCACTGATGGCAGAGGGATTTGCTATCGTGACTGGATGTTGGACAAAAGTCGACTCAGGTGCGAATGAGTACCTGAGTCAAATCAGGATAATAATCTGGGGCGAGCGCAATGCTGGCCACATTGCCTCCTACAGGGTATTGTAATCCTCTAGTGTACCATTACGGTCTTGAATGAAGTGATCTAACACACTTCAAGGATGGATTGTTGTGGCAATGATTATTATTATTATTATTAAGATGGCTTCCAGCTTTCACATTACCATATTGGCATTTCAAGCATATTAGGACATACTTGTGTTTTGAGATGAATATGTTTTTACATCCTTTCATGTGATAGGGTCCACATTTTCTTGTGGGCTTCATGAGAAATGTGATGATATTTCTTCAGTCCTCGAGTTTTATTTTGTTGGCTATGTGACGGAGACTGATGATCTCAGGTCGCAGATCTCCGAAAGGTGACCTTAATTATTGGAATGGTTGAGGTCAGGTCAGAGCAGGGCGTACATTCCAGTTCAAAGTTCGTGTGGATTAATTTTTGCGCAATTATATGGTATAGCTATTAAATAAAATGATATCAAAGTATTTTACAAAACGAACTAACTGATTTGAACAGCATTTTACTGAATGGCGCAGAATATAAAAAGGTTAACCTTAATCCAGATAATCTGATAAAAGCTCTGCATACGCTCAGATATTACAGAATCTATTTGTCTTTTATCAAGCGTAGATAAACTGACGCTACATGTGCGCTGATAAATCAGCTCCATTGAATGTTTACCAACATTTACACTTTCCTTCCACGCCACCATATATTGTAATAAATTATGAAAATACATCTTAATAACGTACTCTTTTTACTTGTATATCATACGAGTACACCGTCCATATGTATGTATATAAGCATACAGTTTTGTTGACGTATGTGTATATTATAAATTTTCAACAAAATAACAAAAGCAACAGCAACAACAAAACGAGGGAAAACATTCAAACTGAAGAATATTTAAATGAATCTCACATGGCGTGCAGACTACGAGACGGTGGGAAGTTCTGGTTGTCTTTCGTTATGGAGCAGATAAGATGTAGCCAGAATGTCTGGGACTGGTGATCCCCTTTCTGCCTGCTACAGTCTTATCATCTTGGTCAGTCATGGTAATTAATCTAATTTTTTTCACTTTAAACCTGAATATTTAGTAATTTTCGCAACTCATATGACCTCCCTGCTTAAAAAAACTGATGAATATTATTTAAAAAAAATAAACACACTTTGAGTGGATCGTTTTTCGCACCCATATATAAAAATATTCATACAGACATGACTGATTTTTTATAGATGAAATTTATTCGGAATCTAGATGATTAAAGGTGCCATGAACTGGTTTATTAGAATGAGAAAAAGTAAAAAATTAGGGACGCTTAAAGCGATCACTCAACGTCATTGGTGGGCGAATTTGACCACTTTTTCGCCGAATTCAAATATTTATAAATTCAAATAGACTAAATAATGGCTATTAAAATATACATGAATGAACTAATAACTGCACAGCTTTTGACTATTCGGTATTAAAAGAAAAAATAATAAGAGCAAGATGTGGCAATCTTTTAGTTTGAACTTAAATTCTGTGGATGTGCGGAAATTCCGAAACACAATCAAGGTTGAGGTTTATTCAACTTTTTGAAACGATGTTGACGGGTTGCATGGTAGTAGTTTTCCACGTCCAAACTTTTCAGACAAAAGTTTGGGTAAACCAAGTGGCCCTATTAGGCAGTTTTTTAAACTCAACCTTCACTTCAACCTTACATTTTGAAATTGTTAACAATTGTGTCATATTGAAAGAACTGCAAAATTGCATAAATCAATTATTATGGAAACAATGTTCTCAGTGATCCGGGAATAAGAAAATGTCGTATTAAGACATCTCAGTTTCTGAAAAAGTTTTCCATCCGCTGCTCGACAATTTGGGCTGATGGTCTTGGACCGTCAGAGTACTTAACAAACTAAACTTCATAAACTATTAAAGGTTGACTTGAAGCAAGAAAGCAGTTTAATAATTTCAGAAACGGATTTAAAATTAACCTAACCAGAATTATTACACATTTGCAACTGAATTTGAATTCATACGAATTTCTAAAGAATCCGAATATCAGAATGAAGTGGTTTTTAGATCAATGCAACGTGAAATATGCCAAAAAGATTGTAATCTTCTCAACAAACCCTGATAAGAATTGAAACGTATAGGCGGGAATCGAATGCGATCTGTGGCTGGAGTAGTTTATGCGCCATCCTCTACACAGGCTATCTTAGAATCATATAAACATTGTGTAACCACCTTTTCAAATGGAGGTTTGCTACTTAGCTCTAGTTTCTTCTGTTAATCCATTGCATGGTTTCATACGACTTTCATGTTCTAGATCAGATTTATGCAAAACAATTGAGTTTTTCTAGCCGTTACATGAGATGACCTCCTTAAAATACATTGATTTAATCTTGGTTAAAATCAATAAGAAATAAAATTTGCCCACCTATTCGCTGGGACATCTGCTTATTCAAACATGGGATTTTCCACCGAGTCATGGACCTTCGTCAAATACCTCGAAAAAGAAGCATGAGGAGCCAGACTGAGTGTTAGCACTAAGAGGTTATCGGCCCGTCGCGCTGCTTTTATCTCCATCGACGAACATAATATAAAATATGACGGTGACGTTATCACACTGCAGATAGTAATGGGCCCGATATCGTACCCCGTTACCCCTTTCAGTAGTGAAATCGGCTCTTGTCAATCAGATGGGCTATTTTTCATAGGTTTAATCTGTGTAGAGTGAAGGCTCTCAAATTACCATTTAGCGTATTAAGTCACCGTTGGCTATTGCCTTGATGCTCAATCTGAGCAAGTGAGTACTCGTCAGTGCCAATTACGTGACCATAGCATCAAAGACGCTTTCCTCACAATTTTTACATGAGCAAACTTATATCGATGGCGGATGTGCTCAGGTCGGATATGATTATGCTGTTACGCCAATGGTTCGACGCAATATCTTTGTTTCCATTACCGCAAGGAGTCATTCATTGCCTTTTAAAGCCAGCCAACATTCAGAACCATAGAGAACGATCAAAACTATAATTCTAGATTTAAGACATTCGATGAGACGTCGATCTCAAAGAACATCACTTCATCCAACTTGCGCTGATGGTTGAAGTAAAGTTATAGCGCACTTCTCTTCTGGGCTAATAGTATCGATCTGAGATACTTAAATACTACTTTTCAGTTCCTTACAAATCACTGTCAATGACGGTAATAGACTCTGAGTGTTGCGTGAGGCGGTCATCCTGGCTGAGATCAGCTTTGTTGTGAGACGCTACGAAAGCATTATCTGCATAAAGCTTTGGATGTCCCGTGCAGCAGTACCCATAACAAGAACAAAGAAGGGTGGTAAGAAGACGCTTCCTTATTGAACACCGACAGAGATACAAGGCGGTTCTGATATAGTTGCTACAGTTCGAACTTGATCCTTCGGATCACGGTAGAGCAATTTGAATCAACGCCCCAATTCTGTCTACCTTATTTTGTCTAAAATCCGAATTCTCATAACATCAACCATTTTCTCTCCGCGGCTCCATGGGAGCCCCTGATAAAAAAATATTGTCATTGGTCCCGAAAGGTCCAAATATGATCAACACTTTCTCGTGAAGTATCGTTGAAGTACTCTTTTCTACGTTAGTCTCATATGAAGAGCTTAGGTAAGTCATCTGCAAGTGGATTAGTGTGGAAGTAGGAGAGGTGGCACGTCATAGAATTATCTGACCCAGATCTTTTTAATAGCAAGAAGGCTTTCTAAAGGTTTTGTGGATACCTGAAACATATTGTTAGATACTGACTTGAAATGTCAAAAGTAGGGTTCACAGAAGCCATATATACTACAAAATATACAAAAAATAGCAAGATTTTTCTATTTTTCAACGAAATGAATCATCAAAGTAATCTCCCTCGCTTTTTTAAGGTTTGTTGTAAACACAAAACCTTATTAAAATCCGTTTACTGTCTGCCCGTCTGTCCGTCACACGTATTTTTCTCGGAGAAGGTTATAGCGATTGACACCAAACTTGATAGAAAAGTGGGAACTGTAAACGCTCCCACATCAAGTGAGTTATATCCTTTTACGTTGAATTTAAGGACATTTTTACAATTTTTTTTCATTAAATATAGTCATGTGGAGTATCAAATTAAAGGTTAGTACTTTTCGAAGCCGGTCTTAGTTTTGACATTTGTTTGAAAGGTGGGGAGTGCGGGGGGTTGAAAGTGATGATTTCTTTAAGGGGGCCATTCTCAGAAACTGCCAAACCGAAAAATCTGGAAAAAATCACGAGGCTGCCACTATATGGTGCCTGGGCTCTGAAATACCTTCCATACCGATATCTGTTCAAATAAAGTTAATAATAGTATATTACTATAATGTTTTTGTAATTGGCTGGAAACCCCCCTTAAATTTGTTTGTTGTGATGTAGGCTATAATGTGGAACATGATCTTACCAAGTTTGCTGGAAATTATAACAAAGTTATAATACGTCAAAGTTGTTGCTTCTTTGGAAATTGAAAACTATGAATGTCAATATCACCCGAAAGTGGATACTCTCACATAATATATGGATATATTACGTGCTACGTACTAAGAAATACACAAAACCTTTCGTACCTGAAGCGTCCAGCTTCCGGTTTACCGACTTGTTTCATTATTTGAAACAACTCAATAGGTCCCTTCCTGGCATAGCCATGAATCTACCCAACGAATTGCCTGACACAAACATCAAACAATATTCCTTGCTAATAGTTTGCTCCATTGAAAGTAATTCTGAATGGGCCACTGACCGGTAATCGAGTGGAGTGTTTGTCCGCCAGTCTATTTGTCATACACAGTTTTCTCGAAAACAGCTATCAATTCTAACGAAATTTTGTGAACATATGACAACTATCAAACCCCACGCATACAGGGTGGAAGTGGCATAAATTTGTGTTGAGGTTAAAGGGGACGGCTTGGCATAAATGCAAATAGGGGTATCAAATTTCTTTCTTAAAATGTGTTCTCGTAAAGTACCAAATGAGATCTCTCAGTGAGTTCTTTAGGGGGGATCATAGCTTGATAGTGATCCGTGATGCTGAGGTAAATGCAAGAGGTACGATCCTCTTTAAGTCCACCCAACTACTGGCCTATGCTGACGATATCGACATCATGGGAAGAAGCACAAGAGACGTGCAAACTGCCTTCATCCAGATCGGGCAGGCGGTGCGAGATCTTGGGCTGCACATCAATGAAGGCAAAACAAAATATATGGTGGCAACGTCAGCACCGAATTCCAACCAACAAACAACATCAAATCGCACTGGTCAAACGGGAAGAATAAAGATAAGAGGCTACAACTTTGAGACCGTTGATAATTTCTCCTATCTAGGGTCGAAAATCACAACCGATAACAGCTACGATGATGAAATCCGCACACGGTTGTTGTCACCAAAAGAGCCTATTCCAGCTTACAAAAACTGTTCCGTTCGAAACGTCTCACCATAGGGTCAAAGCTCTTACTGTACAAGACAATGATCTTGAAGAATTGCGTTCGAGAGAAGAATCCTCCGAAGAATTTTTGGCCCCCTACATGAGGATGGACGATTCCGTAGCCTACATAACGACGAAATCTGTGAGCGATACCTTGACCGTTAGGTGGGCGGGTCACTTAATCCGTATGGATAAGGATGATCCCACCCGGAAAGTCTATAAGGGCAATATCTCTGATAGAAAAGGAACACGAGGCAGGCCCTGCCCAAGATGGAGCGATGACGTAGGTCAGGACGCCAGACAGCTTTTAGAGATATCGAATTGATGAACCTCGGCACAAAACCGGGATGTCTGGAGTTCCTTATTAAGGCAGGCCTAGATTAGATACCGGTTGTTGCGCCTTTGATGATGATGATGATCATAGCTTTAACATCCGTTGCAAAATAGGAGAGTAAGAGGTAAAAAAATACGAAACTAAAGTGAGACAGAATCCATTTTCAGAAACTACCGATAAGAACACACGGTGATGCGCCTATATGACATCTACGTCTCAGAATACATCGCTTTCCAATATTTACTTAAATAAAATTAGGCTAAGTTCATCGCAAAAGCGCCAAATAGGGCAGCAACATAAAGAATAGCATGGCGCATAATAATGGAAAGCTGTGTGCGACCTATACTATTACTGACAAAGTTATAGCAAGTAAAAGAAGTCAATTTCTTGCAAATTAACTACGTTTTGAGCCATAGAAATGTACTGCTGACGCCATAATTAACCGGGGTAGTTTAAACATAGTAGCTGCTCTTCCCCGTTCATTTCATGTATTTGTTTTAAGTGAGTTTCTGCATAATTGTAAATAATCATCCATTTTCACTGTGAAGCCAGATACTAATGAAAATTAACTATTATTGATACAACTGTCGTGCACTCAATATACCTATCATAAGAAAACACAAAACCTTTCATACCTAAAGCATCCAGTTCCCGGTGTCCCGATTTGTTTGCTTTTGGCTCGGTACCTTTATATATTGGGATATTTACTCGATTGAATGCATACTTTCGAATTGCAGGCGTAGATCCAAGTTTTCCTGAAACAAATTTTGCCACCCAAAAACATTTGCCCACATAAGTTGATCACGGAATGCCTTTTGTAACATCCTGAATGTTTCTTTGCGCCAAATAATCACACATCACACAAATCTGGAATTGTACAAAATTAAGTGTCCCACAAACACTAATAGAAATGCTGATACACAATTTTGTGGTGCTACCAACCTTAAAAAAATCATTTATTTCACTTCTCTGCGGCTCTTCATAAGAAGCATTGGGAATAATTCTTTGTCATCCTTGTTATGCTATTTGCTACGAATTAATGCCCTACTCTGCAGAAATAATCGCATTAGTAGCGCGTGTATAAATATTTCCCACGCATGTTAAAGGGCACATCCATGGAGCAAGGAAATTATCATACTTCCTGGAAAATGTACTTTTCGCCAACTCTTACCTACGAATGTGATATCTGGCTGATTCTGAACACTTTCATCTGTGAATAATGCCAAGCAGCTTGTCTAAAATTCAAATTACATCATTTAGCGCAGCAATAAACATTAATACGCTAATTACGCTTTAATGCCATTATCTGTCTAATATTAACATTGTTATTAAAACGTCTCCGCTCTAAAAATAAATATAACATGCATGATGACTACCACGGGACCGTTGGTGCGTGACGGATATCTAACTATAGTAAATATTGTCATCTTGGCGTGGAGCATTCAGTGATAATAATGAAAATTGCGTTATAGGAGAAAAATGTTGTGTGATAACAGCCGTGCAATAAAAGATATGACAACTGTGAGATTCAATAGATAAAAATCGAAATAATTTCCTTCTCACCTAGTTGTACAATTGAAGTTTGAAGCGGCAGAATCACATGTGTGAAATACAGATACGGAGGGGTGCATATTCTCTACAGATTCCAAACATCTATTCTTTCAAATTCGGTGGGTCCTAGGGAAAATAGGTAATGACTGAAAAAACTCTTGGAGAGAATATGTATCTGAAAATGAGACAAATAGGAATTTGTTAATACATAAATTCTATAGCATGAAAAACATAAAAGGAAACTGTCTCCCTTTTCGGAATAATTTTTCTTCCATGGAAAGCACCGTATTCCTGAAAGTAGTTCTTTGAAATAAGTGCTTCTTAAGCAACATTATTAACGAATTTTAACCACAAGATCCCTTAGTTACAAAGGGGTAGAAATCTTATCAGAAATCATGAACTAATTCAATCAACTTCGAAACTGATTTTCAGTTTCTTTTCGGCGGTCAACGCACATTTTTCTACTGTAGTACAGGCTGTTGATGTCAAAGATGCCACTAATAGGAAGTTTCTGTCTGTTAATGCTTGGCCTTTGTCACGAGGCTTCTTGGCTTGGCTTGGCTGTTATCCTAGCTTACATTGGAAAAGTTTCCACATGTATGGATGAAAGATTGAATTCTTGGCCAAACACTTGTTTTATATGTAATTGATGAAACAGGAAGGCTCGCTACTACTTCGTTCCTACCACTTGTATTCCTCAAATCGTCCCGTTTTTGTCCCTTCTGTTTTTTCTGCTATGCTTCTACGTAGAGGCCATATATAATATTTTAGCAATGCTAAACGCGTCGCCTAGGTACTGTCTTTGGGGATCGTAATAAACCAGCGTGCTCAAAGTCGTTCCATTTGGTAGTGAACGTGTTGTATGGATTTCCAAACGAAACGGGTTTGAGGGCATTGCGAGCGTTCAACTGTCAAAACGGAATTTTAAGGAGGTAATTATTCAGGAAATACATTTGCATCTATCTGGTATGTCATGTTATTTAATGTTACGATTATCCTAACATAGACTGGGGTGGTATATCATCAGTAAGCTCTAGTTTCCTCTGTTTATTGCGCCTGCTGCTTTTATCATGCGACAAGTATCTTCTACTTCAGCAACTCTCCCGTTCAGAAGCGGGGCGACTCGTTTTGATCGGTTGCGCTTTCTTTCTCGGTTAAATGCTGGATCTGGATGGATTCACAAAGCTTTCAAATTACCATTCAGTGTATCAAGCCCACTTTGTTTCGGCCAGTCCTTTGTTCGTTTCCGCCGTGTTCTGACCAAGCTTGATAAGTGAATTCTCGTCATCAAGAATGACATGATTACACCATCGAAAACGCTCTCTCTCGGAATTTTTCCACGATCATTGCAAACCAATCCCATTCCAAGCCCCCCCCCCCCCCCCCCCACCATTTCAGAAATGATCGTGTCGTGTTAGACCACTGGTCCAAAGGAACATCTTTGTTTCCATTGTCCCATTGTCCCCATTTCCACCATTGCCTGATATCACGGGTTCGAAATATTTAAAACAGTTTCCGGCAAGTCACTGCTACTGAGGGTACTATAACTATTGCCTGCTTCTTTGGGATTCTCAAGAAGTTCGTTTTACTTAGATTTAGTCTGAGACCGCGTTGCATTAGGCGATCATTCCATTTTTGGATAATCTTGGAACCATCAAACACCCAATTTTTCTCACATAGCGAATTCACACAGCCGTTCATACCCAAAGCACTAAGCTTTCGGTTTTCGTTGCATGAGATACTTACTTTCAACTGTCCATCCTCACTTACCATAAGCAATAAAGAATGGAATCTCCGGCCGATCAATTTTATGCCGAATCTAATGTTCACAAGCTTGCGTTTTCGCGCGTCATCACCAATGAAACATTTTTCCCAAATTGGGAATTCCCCCTTAAAAAATGCATAGTAAAAATATGTGGTGAAGATAGCAGTATGTGAAAATATCAATTTATGTTGAAATATTTAAACATATGTAAAATAAAAACAACCTAAAAAGACCCAGAGTGCGTTTAATAATGTTATACTCTTTTGAAACCATATTTATATTGATCAGGAAAAAAATATAAAATTATATAAAATCCGTTTTATATATACTTACATAAATTAATCTATTTTGCCTGGCTAAGTTAAGCAAGGGTCCCATATTATTTTTATTGAAACATATGTTATTATACGTTCGATGATTTCATCTCTGCTCAACCCAAAACGTAGTCAATGGGGACATCAAATGGTATTTGAAGCAGACCAGCTGCTCTTCAAGCTTTATTTGGGCCACCACTGATTTTCATACTGTGAACCAATTTGTTTGTTTTGTACAATCCTTGGCGATTTACATGTTTGGATACTCGCTTAATCACATTGATTCATATGCTATATTAACACACCTCCTAATTCAATGTGAATATTAATAATTTGATTCCAAGGCAGTCAAATTGCAATTGGGGTAGTTACAGAGCTTTCCTTTTCGACCAAGTGTACCAATAGCATGTTATCTATTCTAGGAAAGGTTTCAGGTAGTGTAGATACGTCTACTCAACGGGATTAAGCAACTTAGAGGAAACAATACTTAGCCCGTTGTTTGACAATTGTATGTTTAGAAGTTTAATGCTGACCATGTATTGGGACGTGAATTTGGAACCAAGCATAGTGCCAGAAACACCGTAGTACTCTTGAATGGAGCGTAGCGCGTCAACCACTTGACTATTTGCTGAAATGGCAATACCCACGTCGGCTATTTTGGGATAGTGGATTCGATTCCTTCCTGATGCGATATACAGTTCTGAACCTATTGCTACCTGCGGCAGCTTCCACTACGTTTTTAATGGTGGACGATTGCTCATTAGTATTTTCAGGCGCACTTACCGAGGCAAGATAGCTTCCCCATTGTCGAATGTCAGATGGATTAGATAAGCAGTCGATGGTGAACTTGAAGCATTGTAGGTCGCCAACACTGCGAAAAGCAGCGAATACAACGCACAATTGAAGCCAAGCGACTATTAGATGATGATCCCTTTCAAGGCCCTTTTTTGTTACGCACATTCAGAAGACAACTTCTAAGTCTATTGCTGATCGAAATGTAGTCAAACTGATTGTGCGTACATTGTCGGTCAGTCGAAACGACTTGTGCTGTGTGGTTATGTGCTTGAAGAAGATGCGACCAATGATAAAATAGTGGAAGCTACAGAAATCTTCAAATCTCCCATCGTCATCGTTACGGCTGCCAAGACCATGTTTCTTTATCACGCGTCCGAGTTATGTGACGTCAGAGCCCACGTTGCCAATAAAAAGCCTTCTTCTCCATCGAATGCAAAGTTTGCCTTATTGCATAAGAGTATACTATTGTAATCTGCTAGTCGGTATCCTGTCGGAAACCGGGCTCCAAAGTACTAAGGGCGTGCCTTGCAGCTGCCGCACGCATTACTCCAACATCGGATTCACGCCACTGCCAGGCTTTGCGGAGTACGAAAATATAGTGCCGCCGTAAGGAGAGGAGAGAGTCATTTAACTTCATTTGACCCCATAATGTCCCACTAGTAACACTGGAATTCTTGTTCAAGTTGGAAATAGCAAACATCCTGGTGACTCTCCACAGCGTTGTCGAGGACCGTACGCACATTCCAAAAAATAATTTCTGGCTAATATGATTGCTAAAATCTGATACTTTATCTGAGGGCGGTAAGTTTGTCCTTATCTGAGACATAGATATTAGTATAATATAGTATTAATCTGCAGTTTACTGACGTACAGGCTGCTATTGCTTTCAATGGTCTTAACCGACAAGCAAAGACTACTTTTAGTGAATTTTTGTCCGCCACCTCACATTGGGTCGCTATCTCAGTTGGGTAAAGATGGAATCAATTTGTAACGGATACTATTAAGAAGAGCCTATCCACCCCCTGAGACGTCTGGCTGGTACAAGGCCATTCAGGCAATAATGAATCGTCCCTCCTCCTTTCTCAAGCAGACTTGGGATCGTCCTTGGCAGTAGCGCAGGTTTAAATGTTAAATGTTATACTAACTTTAAAAACTCTGTATTTGTTCATTCGATCAGTTTTATTTCCACCGCAAGATATCCGGGCCGGGTTGTGCAGTAAAAACAAAATTCTCTCTCTCTCTACTGACATCAATTGCTGGAAAATATTCCCGCTGTCAGTCAATCTATACATCAAAAGAGTAGGAAAAATAAAGTCATCAATCCCTTTTAAGATTCTTTTGCTTCCTTAAAACGTTAAATTTATTGCAGCCACCGCATATTTGAAAAGTAACATTGCGAATAATTATAATGACTGTATATGCAAGGATTGAATCTCCAAAAGTACAAAATCCAATTAGCTATATTTAAGTTTTCTAAACATGCAAATTCTGATCTGGGTATTGACGACGATATTTGCTCAAACAGTGTTTCTTGTGAGAAAAAGATCTATTGTTTTACACAGCCATACACATGTCAGCGATTTCTTGGATTTTTTATTTACAATTAACATTCCTTCAGCTTTCCACACTTGTGTATTTAAAAAACAGCAATAATTATTCCGACTGTAGAATGCTAAACAAGTGAAACCAAACAAACAAACGAAAGCAGCACGGTACGGATGATAGTACTGGTAAATTGCACTTAATTTGTATTGTTGGTAATCTGAAGTACAACTAATTATTACATCGTTTAAATATTACCGCAATTACAGTAGGAAAAATGATAACTCTAGATTCTTCCTAGGAGGATACAGTCGACAGAGCAATCTTGCATCCACAGAAATTATTTAATCTTATTTTTCAATAATATTTACGATTTTTCTTTAACAATTTTTTTTTTATTTTCATTAATGAATTTTATTACCTTCTAGGCACCAGTGTTTCAAAACGGACTATTTTAAAGGATGTGTTGATTCACTTCAGCTCGGTGACGAAATAGAAAGTCTTAAGTTATATATAAAAGCATTAAATGGTGCAACACCACCATCATAATCACTTCACTATAAAATATATGAAAGTAGATTTTAAAATTAAGAAATGAACAATTTTTTCTAAACATTATTTATTATATTTCTGTTGCATAAACTATTTCACCTACCAAGTGAATTATTTAAGTAGCGTTTTAAAATAATTAGCAATTGAAAAAGAAAACAAAAAAAAACAAAGGAAAACAAGTTGATATTTTTGTTTTTATAAACTGATGACTTTGGCAACTTTTTTACTTTATCTTTGACACTGTTGGTGTTATTTTTCAAGTAGCGACTTTCGCACAATACAACTGTTGATATTTTTTAAGTAATTTATTATTTGATATTAAATGAATCCTAATATGATAGATTACTCTGCCTATTGATAAAAGAACATGTGAAGATATTCATTTTTGTGGAAATAGTACAAAAACTTCGTCACCGGAAAAGGCTGAAGTGCACACAATTTCAAGGCTTCCCAGCAATTACGATCGTTGAACCGCACCCAGTCAACAAACAACAGTGCCCTTAATTGACATTTTTTTATGTTATGGTATGTTTATTTTTTTAATTTGATAATCTTATTTTCATATTTGTCCTTCTTTCGGTTTTGTATTTTTAATATTTTGTGAGAGGGTCGTCAACTTTTCCATAACATTTTTTTTCTTGAAACATTTGATTATATATTTTTTGTTAAATTTACACCATTTTTGAACTTTTTTGGAAATGTAATCGTCGAATAAAATATTGAAAACATTTTTTAGTGGTGGCATTCTTAAGAATAATTGCCCCACTGAATGTCAAAATTTGTATTTTGAAGGTCGCCCAGTTTTGAGACCGCTATCGACAAATGTCCAAAATAACCATTAAACATTTCTAATGAACATTCTTTTACTCATTTGCAGAAGTGATTGCTTCGCAACAGACTATTTCGCTGCTTGCGTTGAAGCACTTTTGTTGCAGGAGGAGATGGAGAAATACGACAGTTGGCGTGACATTTTGGGCAAAAAATGAATCAAATCTACAACGAGCATCATTTTTTGAAATTTCAATATAATTACAAGATTGAAACTTTGAATAAACTTCCTACAAATACATCAAATATCATAATTATGTACATAATTGTTATATAGTATAAAATAAAAAAGATTGCTTTAAAATATATTCAAAATATCCTTAAAAAGCAAGAAATAATGCAACTTAAATATGTAGATATAACAGTAAAGTCAAAAACAGAACCGCATCACCATTAGAACAAAACGTATGGAAATTGGATTTTATTTGTAATCGTCACATGTTAGGGTGAGAATGCAAGGTTTAAGTAATCCTTAATTAGTTTTACTTTATATTTATATATTTCATAATTTCAACTGTACATTTTTATTAGTATCCTTAGTTATTTTATTACAACGCTGTATTTATATCTTCATAAAAATCGAATGATGTGCATTTAAAAGCCCACGAATTGTAAGCGCAGCTTACATGTCAAGTATCATACGATAGTATTCTGCTCCAATAATTGTATTTTATTTCAAATACTGAATTTTATTTAAGAAGTATAATGTTTTTATTATTCTTACGATTTCTACTTATTTAATAATTTTATTGCAAAAAACATAACTATTTCTATGTTTGTAAATATTGAATGATTTCTTGTATTATTTTGGGATCTAGTCGTTAAATTTTAATTTAGAATCAAAGCGATAAACACTTGAAAGTAAATAGGAAAATAGGTTCAGTTGGTCTTACATGGTAACCTCCGATTTGCGCTAAAAATCTGAGCACTCTTTACGCTCAGTTGAAAACTGTTTAAAGAATCAGCAATTGCTTTCAGTTTTTATTGTTCGACATCAGAAAAAAATTTCCTATCATTTGATATATGTCATATATTCAAAAGATTAAATCAATGAAGAACATTCCTTTTAAAAATAGAATACTGTGTTAAGCTATTAGTTGAAAAATATATAATTTTCCAAAAAACATGCTCTAAGAATATTTTGGCAATTACACCCAACAAATTGATATTTATAAAAAATTTGGCCTAATTTGCTTCAAACGGTTGCTCCCTCGCTACAAAGTCAAAAGCATCTTTAACTTTGCTTATGTTAATTGATTTTTTTAGATTTTTCGAGTTGCATTTTTCTTACCCTCATTTTAGTAAAACAAATGAAACAAGAGAGAATGCATCTTTGTGGCTTGTTCGTATTATTAGTATGTTGAAACGAAATGCAATATAAGAGGAAAAACTAAACGAAAAAGAAACGAATCACGAACATACAAATAGAAACAGGTATTGGTTTTTTGACATAAATTTATTTTGCGTGTACATATTTCTGTTTATATTAATACGGGGAAATATTAAATAAAAGATATATATATGAGCATTGAAAAGTTTGCGTTTCATTTTAGAGATCCAGAGAGAGGATGATTTCGCATCGTAGAATTTTTCGAGGTTTTCTGGAATAAGTAGGCGAGAGACACCTTTTCTATCAGGCTATATTGCTGAACCTAATGGCATTGGACAACTACATTTTAAAGGTTTTGTGGAAAAGAAAACCTTGTGGCGCGGCAGGATTCGCAGCGTTCGAAATTCATTTCGAATGTTGCGAATGCGAACAAATAGATGGCGCTGAACTTTCCACTCCTTAAATTCAACGTAAAAGGATCTAACTCACTGTATGCGTGAGCGTTCACAGTTCCCACCTTTCTACCAAATTTGGTGTCATTCGCTATAACCGTCTCCGTGAAAAATGCGTGTGATGGACAGACACAAAACCTTAAAAAGAAGTTGGCTTATATTAAGCCACAACACACTTTATTATTTTATTAAATTCTCGAACAACTATGCACAAGTTGCAATTTACTGATCCTACCCATATTTCCCACATCTTTTTTTTTTATTTATTACCTGCTGCATAGCTTTTTTACCAGGCTCGTTGCACAGTTTCCTTCGTCGTCATTTATGGTTATTTGCTTCCCTTCGTTAATGATGTATATGCTTTCTGCTGCATCTAAAAGATGCATCAATATGGGTAGGATCAGTAAATTAATTATAACTTAATTAGTAGAGCCAAAAAGCTTCGATACAAATAGGGGTAGTTTAAGATAGGTTAACTAATTAGGTACTAGCACTGAGGAAGGAGGCACGTGGTCTCCGAAATAGTTGTATGCGGGGGAAAAAATATTTACAGGATAAGGAAAAACACCTAGTTCTTTTCTCAATTATTAATGTTAAGTAAATAATTTCCGTCAATTTTGATTTTTCTGTCGTCACATTGGTTAACTATTTCTTGGTTGTACATGTTTTTATAGTACAAATTACTGAACCTTCGTCAATTTTTTTCATTACTGATTGTTTATTTAATTTGAATTTACAATTGTTATTGGCAATTCAATCGTCTAATGGTTACTATTGTTTTATCGCGATTACAATGGTGTCTGTTTCGTGTTTCCTGTCCGAATGTTTTTTAGTTTGTAAAAGTCTAATTTTATCATTTTGAGTTCGTCTGTTGTAAGCATGCTGGGATGGACGATGCCTAGTCTAGCTAGCACAATGTTCTCATGTGATTATCTCATCGCATGGAAAGTGAACCCGACTGTTACTCAAAAACTCCAGGACTTCGCCAAAACCTGTCTGCGCTGTATCATCGGAGTACGCTGGTTTCGCCCTATCTCAAACGGAGAACTTGGCCGGACAGGTCTGGTGCTCGTATGCACTGTGAACGGAAGGCGAAAGTGGCAGCGGATAGATCACACATTAAAGGCATTGCGCATTGCGGGCTATGCCATCCAGTGGAATCGACAAGTGGGCCTGCTCAAGGGCAGTTGGCGCCGAACAGTAGAGGGGCATCTCGGGAAATCGTGCGGGGAGCTGAAGCGCTTTTCAGGTATTCATGAGTGATAGCGCATAGGTGTCGCACCACTACTAACAATGTTATAATAGGTCAAAGTTGTCTCTCTTGTACAGATTTATTGCATTCTAACACTTTTTTTCGTATCAGTATCATACTAAAATGAATAGTCTGACAAATTAAATGCAGAAGTATTACGAACTAAGTACAAATGCCCTTTTTGCCTATGATAAAATGTCACAGTTTGGTGAATCATTTTATAAATACTAAGAATACAAACAAATAAATACGCGAACATCACGTTATACTAAAATCAAATGGAACAAACAAACACGTTCGACATTGCTATAGACGTGAACGCGACTGAATCAGGGATGCCTTTGTTTCGGTTTCGATGAATAGCGCAATGCAATAAAAAAAGTAAAAAAGTATGCAATTTACGCTAAGTGTCCTAAATTTAAACTTAGTATGTGTGCTCTTCAATTGTACTACATTTCGTATAAATTTTATAATTGTTTAGGTAACAAAGTTTGAATCAAACAAGCAAATACTGTCCGGATGGCACAGTGGTTTAGGTCGTAGCGAAAGGTTTCTGTTCAAACCTCGCTAGTGGCAGTGAGTTTTGTATCGTGACTTGACGTCGGATACTAGTCGACTCAACTATGAATGGGTAACTCAATCGAATCAGGGTAATAATCATGACGAGCATAATGCTGCCCATATTGCCTCCTACAGTGTATCGTACTCCTGTAGTTACCGATATCGTTTAGAATGAAGTGATCTAACACGCTTCCAGGTCCAAATCCAATTGGATTGTCGCCTCACGATTTTTATTAAACAAGTAAATGTATCAAGAAGATAGATTAAAACTCATTTTTAATCAACACTTGCAGTATACTTGCCACAAAACACATACACGACGAATACGACTGTAGCAAGGATGACGCTGAATCTAGGAAGGTCACTGTGTACTTTTTTTCTTGCTGGTCAGTTGAGAGGCCGCGGGAGGTAGGTGTTAGCCTATTCCTAAGAGAGTATCCTACCTCAAAATTATTGAGTTTTAAAAATGAACAACACATGTGACGTAAATTTTCAATGATTTCTTGGCTCCCTTTTTCATCTAAGTGCCATATGACAGTGGGCAATTCTCAAGTCAGCTGCTCAAGTGCACTTTCTAAGCAATCCCATGCGAGAACTTTGAAATAACGAAGGGAGTGATCTGCGATTTCACGCGCACCGAGCACTAGCCTTCTTTTATTTTCTGAACAAATTCCTTTAAAACAAACGCAGCAGAGTCTTCCTCGTAAAGCTATTCACAGTAATTTGTGCAGTATTTTCTAACCATTACGAGCGAAATCACTGTATGCTTGAGCGTTCACGGTACCCACCTTTCCACCGAATTTGGTGTCAATCGCTGTAACCGCTGTGTGACAGACAGACAGATAGTAAGCACAAACCTTAAAAAGTTAAATCTTTCATCTTTTTTTAACGCTTCACGGGCTCTAAAAATGGAACAAACCAAAATTTTCAAAAACTGGCTCGGGAATTCGTAGTGACAAATTCGCGGAACTACTGAAAAAAAAATGATTCAATTCGATAAATACTTCTGGTAGTAGTGATGACACAATATTTAAAAAAGCCAACTTTCGGGAAGACTTGTTTGAGAACAAAATATGGTATAAAACATGACTACAAAAACTTACGATTCAATCTGTAATGCCAGGGCCCTTCTTTCTCATTAAACAAATATTGTTGGTTGGCCGCATTTTCCTCTGTCTGTTGAATTCGGGTCCTTTTTGCACTGTCACTGACGCTTGGAGAGTGTTCACGTCCATAACTTGCAAAATGAACAAAAATTCTTTGTTGAAGATCATTTCTGCTAAGTGGGTGGCGATTTCAACCAGCCGTTTGCCCGAGTGCAAATATTTTGGAGTCAAAATTCAAATACAGCTTTTGAGGGATTCGTTACTGTTTTGAGTATGTGCACCCAAGCATCTTTCTAATAAATTATCAAAAGACAGATCCTCGTATGTCAGTTTCATCAACGGTACAATCTGGGATTCATTGGAACTCTGTCATGCTAAAAACTTGTGGAAGTCCCTTGGGACTCCGCCCGATGCCACTTGATGACCAGGGCGGTCGGATGCCACTAAGCGCTCGAAAAGTCCGCAGGTGTTCATATTTCCCATCCGAAATATATATGATTCCTGTACTACTTTTTATGGCGTATTTTTAATATCATCTACTTTTAAAATATGTGTCAAAAAATCGATTTGTTGAAACCACGAGAGTAGAAAACCCCCTCAAATGGGTTTAGAGCTTAAACGCTGTGAGAATTTTGTGACTAAAATGGGACGGGAAGTCGCAATTTCAAAGGAGAATAAGAGTGTGCTATACAATCCTAAATAGTAAGAAAAGGAAAATGCTGCCTGCAAACAATCTTCTCGCTACCTCGCCGCAGGACAAACCCGAATGATATGATGGTGCGCCTGCCTGTAAGACACGGGAACTACAAATAACAAAACGCGTAATATTATAATGCATTTTTCTATATTTTCTAGAAAGAAATAATAATGAATACATTTGTATAATTGTACCTAGAGCATATGTTAAAAACCATCTTTATCCAGTTACATATTTAATATGTTGGTTATCTTTATTATATATTTATTTGATAAAACTAGGCTACCCAGATTGAATATGGAGGTGAGTTTGAATTTTACACTTTACAAGTTAGGTTAATCTGAGTTGCCTCTTGGGTAGTTTTCGTTCTGCGATACTTTTATTATTCTAATTAATATTTACAAATAAAATCCTTTTTATACAATTCAGCTCAGAAAAGAATTCAACATAAATTGGATACTTCAGTCAAATTAATAATTTTTCTTACTAATCGTTGATAGATAGATTATCGGTTATTATAATTTTACAAAGGAAGTTCCTTAGTTGTTGGATTGTATATTTTCCTGTTAAAAACTTCAAAATAATTGGCGTATCGGGGCGAGTCATAAGTTTTATTTATATGATTTTCCTCCAATATCGTAAAAGAAAATAATTTAACAGTGTCATATACAAACTTTTAGATTTTAGATATCAAATCGTATGCTGAAGATTTCGAGACTTTGTAATTCTATGCATACGAGAATAATAAGGAAAGAAAGGAAATTCGTGAATTAGACGATGTTATTTCAAACCGTTTTGAACGTTTGGGGATTCTGAAGCATTCCACGAAGCCTTCTAAATAAATAGTGGAATAAAAATTTCTTGGCTCTCATTAATGACGCATATTTATGCATATTTCAGTAACTCTGGCAATTAGTATGTTTCGGACAGCTGTCAGAGCCGACATCAAAACGAGTTCGATGTGCGTTATCGCAATTTCGAAAGGATGCTCCTTTCTGAGCTCGTTCAAAACGATATTACCAGTAATGTGAGCTTCTCTTACACTCATCACGAAAAAATGTTTTATGAGTGAAAACGAAATTCAGCATTGGTAAACCAACCTCACATATTTCAATAAGCTTTCAACGTGAAAACAACTCTGGAAACCTCAACTTTTGTGGCGAATTATCACCTTAAGTCAAGGCAAGTGAAGGCAAGTCCCATACCTTGTAAACAGAAGTCTTTGAACTGATAGGGAAATTATCTATACTTGGTTAATAATTATTCGCACGGCTTTGTATTCTAAAATTACTGTTTGTAATGTATATGAAGCATATGAAAAAATCTACAACTCACTCTTATTAACTTAATGACCTAATATGGAGTTGTAATAACACTCAGATAGAACTTTCCTTTTAAGACACGAAGTTTTACGTGGATATCAAATAACAGATTATTATTCTTGACATAGGCATCACTTGTAGTATACATTGTTAGTTTATATAAGTTAATGAAAATTAGTAACAGTTCTGCACATGAAGCTCCAGAGGGCCCAATGTTTTGAAGATTTTATTGCAAATAGGGCAAACGTAATTATTGCTCGTTAGCACGTCTCGAGGGGGAGGTGGAGCCTGTTTAAAAAGATAAAACGAAATTATTTATAATACCTATAAAAATATAGTTCAATATAGAAGTAATTTTAAAATGTACAAAATTAATATTTCATGGCAAATTCAGGGAAGAATTAGGATTTTGCTAAATCCTTATTATTTTTAGAAAGTATTGTAAGTAGTAAGTGGCATCGCCTTTGAACCGCACTGGGATCAGCATAAGTTCCAGTATTAGTAAGCATTTAAGTGATATTTAATAATCTCATGAAAATAATACAGTAATTCATATCTACAATTTCAATAACAGTAATAAAAAGAATTTAAGAATTTTGTGTAAAACAAAACCTTATTAAAATCGATTCAATGTCTGTCTGTCTGTCTGTCACACGAATTTTTCTCCAAAACGGCTAAACCGATCCGAACGAAATTTGGTGGACAGATGGGAACTATGAAATCCCATGCATACAGTGAGTGGCATAAATTTAGGTGGAGTTTAAAGGGGGTTCCCCATACATGCAAATGGGGGATTCAAAAATTTTTTTCACCGGATATAGTCGTATAGGGTATCAAATGAAAGGTCTCGATTTGTACTTTCCGAAACTGATATTAGTTTTGGCATAAATTGAAAACTGCATGAGTAATGAGTCAAAATGTATGCACTTGAAGTGAGACAGGACTCATTTTCGGAAACTACCCAACCTAAAAATCCGGAAAAAAATCGGAGTGGTGCGCCTAGATGAAATCTAGGCCTCAAAATATGTCCCATTCCGATATCTGCTCAAATAAACTTACTAATAGCATATTACTACTTTATAGAAATTTACTGAAAAACCCCCTTTAAATTCATCCTAGGACTTCCGAATTTTGTACCATAGAGGACAATATTTTGTATATACATGCAAAATTCCGTAGAAATCTGGCAATTAACGCCAAAGTTATAGCAGTTCAAACTTATCAATTTCGTGCTAATTAACAGCATCCTAAGCCATACAAATAAGATGCTGACGTCATAATTAACGAGAATAATTGAAATTCGAGTGAAATATTAAAATTCCATTCAAGAAGAATCTAATTCTTCCTAGCCCTTTTTAAGGTTTTGTGTAAAACAAAACCTTATTAAAATCGATTCAATGTCTGTCTGTCGGTCACACGCATTTTTCTCGGAGACGGTTATAGCGATTGACACCAAATTTGGTAGAAAGGCGGGAACTGTGAACGCTCACGCATATAGTGAATTACATCCTTTTACGTCGAATTTAAGAGGGGTCCCCATACATGCAAAAGGGGGGTGTACAATTTTTTTTCGTCAAATATAGTCATGTGGGGTATCAAATTAAAGGTCTCGATTAGTACTTTTCAAAGCCGATCTTAGTTTTGACATTCGTAGGAAGGGTGGCGAGGGCGGGGGGTTGAAAGTGATCACTTCTTTAAGGGGGCCATTCTCAAAAATCAGGAGGCTGGCACTATATGGTGCCTAGGCTCCGAAATACCTTCCATGCTGATATCTGCTTAAATAAAGTTAATAATAGTATATTACTACAATTTTTTGTAATTGGTTAGAAACCCCCCTTAAGTTCATCCTAGTACCATAAAATTTTGCAGTGATATAGGCTATAATATAGAGCACGATCTTACCAAATTTGGCGGAAATCGCACTATTACTAACAAAGTTATAATACCTCAAATTTGTTGCTTCTTTGAAAATTGAGAACTATGAATGTCAATATCACCCGAAAGTGGATACTCTCACATAATATATGGATATATTACGTGCTACGTACTAAGAAATACACAAAACCTTCCGTACCTGAAGCGTCCAGCTTCCGGTTTCCCGACTTGTTTGACTATACATCTGATAATTATAGACTTAGTCTGCTGGCATCATTTTTTGTCTTTGTGCGGAAGAAAGTGGACGATTTAATATCAATTTGAACACTTTATTTTGTGCAATTTATAATTTGTGCATACGTGACTCAGCGCAGGTGGCACGAATTGGAGCGCCATACAAAGTTACCGGCTGGAAAATCGTTATCTTTGCTTCAGCCTTTTTTCACGTTTACAAGCGGGATCGGCTCGTCGTGATCGGTTTCACCATTTGGCTCTATCGAATGCCTGATCTGGGTGCAATCTTGAGACTTTTAAATCCCCATCCAGCGTATCAAGCCACCGTTGTTTCGGCCTGCCTTTTGGTCGTTTACCATCGACTTCGATGTTCAGACCAATCTTGGCAAGTGAATTCTCGTTAGCACGAATTACGTGACCATACCATCGAAGACGCCTCTCTCGCAACTTTTCCACGAGCCAGTGAACGGTGTCATGCGGTAATGGAGGCGAAGATGTTACGTTGGGCTGGTGGCGTGACATCGTTATGGGGTATAACGATCGCCGATATCCTCATTTCGGATGTGATCAAAACGTGTCACGCCACTAGTCCAACGTAACATCTTCGTCTCCATTACCGCATGACGTCGTTCATTGTCTTTTATAGTCGGCCAACACTCAGAACAATAGAGAGCGACAGGACGGACGACATTGCGGTAAATTTTAGATTTAAGACGTTCGTTGATACGTCGATCAGAAAAAACACCAGTTGTGGAACTTCACTTCATCCAGGTTGCGTTAATGCGTCAAGCAATTTCGTAACGCAGTTCTCCAGTGGCTGATAGCGTTGACCCGAGATATTTAAATCGCTCAGTTCCGAGCAGATAACTGCCGCTGATAGTCGGATCGGTCATCAAAAGTTCAGTTTTGTTTAGATTCAATCCAAGACCGTGTTGCATGAGGCGATAATTCCATTTTTGGACAAGTTGCTCGAGATCATTTTTGCTATCAGATGCTAGGAAAACATCATCTGCATAAAGCAGAGTGTAGGGCGCTGGACGTTGCATGTCCCGTGTGACGGTATCCATAACAAGAACAAAGAGGAGTGGTGAGAGGGCGCTGTTTAGATTCAATCCGAGACATTATGAAAACCAATAATTTGTTTTCTTTGCTTAGTTTGGAGTTTCTATTTAATAGCGGATATGGATATAATACCTTAAGTGTATTGTTAATTTTATTTATCGTTTAAGTTAAATGATCCCTAAAAATTAAATGATGATTAAAAATGAAACCTAAATATTTAAGTTGTTTGCCACTTCACCTGGAAACCATTTATGAACAAATCTACGGTTGGCACACACGAAGTAGTTCGCGTTTTGTGAAAGGGATGGCTTGCGTCTTGTCACTGTTTAACTTTATTTTCCTTTTCTTGTAATATTCTAAAAATATCTGCATTGTATTTACTGAAGATGTCTGAATTTTCGAATACATGGTAGCCGTTGTGAAAACAGCTGTATCGTCTGCAAAAATTACAAAGTGCAGGGAGCAACCGCACCAGGCGCGGAAGTTTTACCAACAAGTCAGCAGGATCAAGCCTTATACACCTTGATGCTCATCCTACCGAGACAAAGAGGGAAATCTGATTTCCGATAGAATGGGCATATTAGAGCGATGGGTTGAGTACTTTGATGAGCTACTGAACAACCAGAACATCGGCGAGTTGGAGGTCCCGCCAACTGAAGACGACGGACAAATACTGCCACCACCAAGTTTAGGAGAAACAGTCCTTGCAATTCATCGGCTAAAAAAATCATAAGTCGCCTGGAGCCGATGGAATTACAGCCGAATTGGTTAAATATGGAGGCGACCAGTTACACCAAGTGGTTCATCAACTTGTGCTCAAGGTATGGGACAGCGAATCAATGCCTGACGATTGGCAACGAGGCATTATCTGCCTCATACATAAAAAGGGAGATATCACACAGTGCAGCAATTATAGAGGTATCACGTTGCTGAATACCATCTATAAGATATTCTCCGCTATCTTGCTAGGCCGGATAGCCCCATACGCCCAGAACATCATTGGCCCATACCAAAGAGGCTTCACTCCAGGCAAATCAGCAACAGATCAGATTTCCTCTCTGCGGCAAGTGATCGAAAACTGATGGAATATGGACATCATAAAGCTGCCTGTGATAGCATAGCCAGGGTAAAACTGTACATGGTCATGAGAGAATTCGGTATCCCGACGAGATTAATAAGACTGACTAGGCTGACCCTGACCAATGTGCGAGGCCAGATAAAAGCAGCAGGATCACTCTCAAGACCATTCGACATCAACAACGGTCTACGACAATGATCATGCGTCCTCTTTAACCTGGCCCTCGAGAAAGTGACCCGTGATGCTGATGTAAATGCAAGAGGTACGATCCTCTTCAAGTCCACCCAACTACTGGCCTATGCTGACGATATCGACATCATGGGAAGAAACACCCGAGACGTACAAACTGCCTTCATCCAGATCGAGCAGGCGGCGCGAGATCGTGGGCTGCACATCAATGAAGGGAAGACAAAATATATGGTGGCAACGTCAGCACCGAAGACGAATCAACCAACAACATCAAACCGCACTGGTCAAACACGAAGAAAAATAAGGATAGGAGAATACAACTTTGAGACCGTTGACAATTTCTCCTATCTAGGGTCGAAAATCACAAACGATTGCAGCTACGATGATGAAATCCGCGCACGGTTGTTGTCAGCCAACAGAGCCTATTTCAGCTTACAAAAACTGTTCCGCTCGAAACGTCTCACCATAGGATCAATGCTCTTACTGTACAAGACTATGATCTTGCCAGTCCTCATGTATTCCTCGGAAACTTGGGTTCTTAGCAAGAAAAATTACGAACCCTTGGTCGCGTTCGAGAGAAGAATCCTCCGAAGAATTTTTGGCCCCCTACATGAGGATGGACGATTCCGTAGCCTACACAATGACGAAATCTATGAGCGATACCATGACCGGCCGGTTGTGGATAAAATCCGGCTCAATAGGTTACGGTGGGCGGATCACTTAATCCGTATGGATGAGGATGATCCCACCCGGAAAGCCTATAAGGGCAATATCTATGGTAGAAAAAGAAGACGAGGCAGACCCTGCCTAAGATGGAACGATGGCGTAGGTGAGGACGCCAGACGGCTTTTAGGGATATCGAATTGGTGGACCCCGGCGCAAAACCGGGATGTCTGGAGTTTCTTATTAAAGCAGGCCTAGACCGGATTCCGGTTGTTGCGCCGTTGATGATGATGAGAAGTCGTAAGTGTAAATGACTCTAGCCCCAATATTCTTGCACTCAGAAAAGGTGTTGTTCATGGATACCTTAAATGACTTCTCGCTGAGAAAACTGTTGACAATATCAATGATGTACGACGGAAAATCCGCTGTAAGAAGTTTGAAAAGCAAACTCTTGTTCTAAACTCTATCGAAAGCGTTTCCAATGTCCAAAGATATCAGAGCCATAAAATGTTTCGCACTGAACGATGATTTAATTTCATTTTGTAACCCGCCTTGTGAGTTGGGGGCTTAAAAATACTCTCAAAGCCTTCCCTTCTTGTTGTACGAGGCGAATAAAAGGGATACAAATTTGTGGACTAGCAGCCTCTGAATTTTGAACCGAAGGGTTTCTGGAATGTGTTCACGCTCCTCGACACTGGACATTCGGAGCCTACGCGAAGTAAGATGGTTGGACTCTGAGAGAGCACTCCTCTCCCTTGCGGCAATGTGATTTTGTACTCTGGAAAGCCAAGTGGTGGCAGACGTGAATCAGGTGTCGGGTTTCTTCTGACGGCTACCGCAAGGCGCGCTCTCTTCACCTGAGAGCCGGTTTCTGACAGATTTCAAACTGCAAGATTTCGATCCAGGTTAACGAGCATCACGATCGTAAAATATCACGCATCAACGGAAACTGCCGATATAGTGGAGAAGCATGCTTTCTACGAGCGATTAAACGCGGTTCAGGTCAAGTTTTCTAAAGGTGACATTGTGATCGTGATGGGTGATCTGAATGCCAAGATGGGATCTGACAAAACCTTGCTCGGACATGTGATGGGCAAGCGCGGTCTTGTCGAGCGTAATAATGGTGAGAGGTTCGTGGATTTCTGCAAATTCTACCTCCTCGTCATTGGTGGCACCTTGTTCGAGCTTGCTATAAGGTTAGTTGTGTTTCAACTGACCGGCGCTGTAGACCACTTCGCGATCAGCAGTTGATTTTAGAGTTGTCTCTTGGATGTGCGTAACAAAAAAGGGCACCGACATCGACCTTGAAAGGGCCCACCATCTGATGGTCGGTTATGTTCCCTTGCGTGTTATGTCCGCCACTTTTGGCAGGGTTGAGGAGCTGCGACCCCCTCCCGACATCGACAGCTTATACAACCCAGCTGTTGCTCGACAGTGTGACAGCTATCGTGCTGATCGAACGGCAGAAGTACTGAGTAATCCGCCTGAGAATATCGATGAGCGCAGGTCGTCAGTCACGTCTGGCTGACAGTGGGGTCGTGGAAGCGGATCGATGAACGGAAGGGGTTGCGAGTGATGGGAACGTGACACGATTCCAATACCGAGCGAAATCCCGAGAAGTTCAGCGTAGTGTACGCCGTGACAAAAGAGAATATGTTATTGCACTGGTTACGAAAGCGGAAGATCCCGCAGATCGCAATGATTTCAGCACTGTATACCACATCACAAAAGAGCTTGCATGTGGTCGCAAATTTTTCTATGGTCCTGTGAAGGACGACAACGCTTGACTTATTATCCCCGATGATGAACAACTGAAGAGGTGGAAAGTAAATTTCACCATGGTCCTTAATCGTATTGCGGATGAAATGGCTAATCACCGTTACATGCGGATACGGACTGTTACTTCAAGCAGAAGATAGATCATTTCGGCCTTCAATGCAGTCAAACGGGGTAGAGTTATTTATCGCTGCACCTGCAGTTACTACAGACCGGTTGCTTCCACACGTTCGGAAATCTTGGAAATCCGAGACCTTTTCCAGAGAGTTGAAGAAGGGGATGATCGTTCCAGATTCCAAAAAAAAGTATACACATTTTGAGTTTGACAATTGGAGGGGTATCTGCGCGCTCCCTGCCGGCGCAAAGCTAATAGCTAAAATAGTCCTGGAACGCATCAAAGAACATCTCGAAAGCTTCATCAGCAGAGAGCAAGTTGGTTTCCCTTTAGTATCCTCCTGCATTGACCACGCACCTGTTCTTCATTGATTTCGAGCTTTCGATGTCAACAGGGAGTGTACCTGACGCAGGAAACGCATTTCGGAAAAAATAATAGCCAAAATGTCACGTACTACACCAAGGTAAAATTTCAGAGGATTTTGAGGTCCAATGCGGAGGCCGACAGGGTTGCATCCTGTCATCGATATTATTTCTTCTTTTTATCGGTGACGTTTTTCATGCTAACAAGGCAGCAGAGAACGTAAAGGAATTAAATGGACTATGACATCTAAAACACCTCGACTACACCGATGACATCTGTTTACTCTCTCATCGGGTCCTGGACCTTAGTCAAATGACTCTAGATTTGGAAAGAGACATAATTAGAGTTAGACTGAAGATGAACCTCAGCAAAACCACGCACTCACCCTATCTGCATTAATGGGCAGAGCATTGAGGGCGTCGATCAATTTGTATATATATATGTTTGTATGCTATATGTTGCTAGATCCTCTTTCGCTGCCTGTCTAAAATCTAGAAATGCATCATCCTAGTACCACCAACGTCTTTATATAAGAAATACACTAAACCATTCATATGTGAAGCGTTCTGCTTCCGGTTTCCTGACTTTTTTTAATTATCAACGTACTTTGATAGACGCATATTTTTGCAATGAGAAGACTTATAGGCCTATAACTATTAGCAAGATGGCTTTTGCAGACTTCCACGCAGTTGCGTAATAGGCAAACTTGATGCATATATTGAAAATGTGCATTAAATAAACAACTGCTACTAACTAACTAACAGATGAGAGGTTTACGGGCTTACCCGACTTCCAATATTCTTTAATATTGTCAACATTTAATTTCGTTGCATCATTTTTTAGCAAGTGCCCGGTAAATGGCTCGCTTTTTCCTTTTTGGTAACGTATATTTTGCTATTATCTTTCAAAAGAGGATTTTTTAAAAAAAAATGTGCAATGTTCCTGAAGGGTTTGTTTGTAAAAATGAACTAGCGTCCCAATCCCATTTACCATTTCTCCGGGCAAGCAGTTTTTTTAATTTAGGTGCACATTGATTATAAGCAATTTCCAGGATACTTGCGTTAATAGCTCTATCCAGGAAATGTTCAAAAGATGTCAGTAGATGGTCGATTATATCTGTAGATATAATCTTTGATTAGCCAGATCAATATCCGAATTCAATTTATATCATATATGTCCATATATTTTTGGCATCTTCTACACTGTGTGCGGTCACGCCTTCTGTAGGATTAAAATTTCCATTGAACCAGTGTGCATAATAGCTTTATGTGTATTGAGGGAACTCATTTTAGCTTCTTTTTCCAGGTAGAGAAGGTAAACACTTTTTTTCGGGGTTCCTTCCTTCCGATTTATTTTTTTCACCTCCAAATAGCCAATTTTCAACTCCACCTTTAAATGCTTGTTTAATTGCTCGGAGGGTATAAGTTCGGGGCGTTAATATATGAAGAATTTCAAATTTTTAGCCGAGAGGTGCGCTCACTACCTTCTCGTAATCTGCAATGTCTTTAAGTACGAGTCTGCACCCAATCTACTTTGAATTTAATTGGTGGTACCTCTATTTTTCTGGGCTCTTGTTCCCTACTGTCCACGACGGGATCAATGACCTGTTCAGGCAACACTGAAAAGCAATTTTGCGACGACAATCTGGAGCCTTTGTTCATGTTGGGCATTTTTAATTTTTCCCGCATCAAAATTTTGACCGAGGATTTGAAATTAAAATTTGAATTAAACGCAATAAATACTGTGAATGGCACTGACAAATTCAATCCTGGTGTAATCGCACTCATCACTAGACATCGAGTGAAGAAAATAATGTGTATGTAGCATTTAAACCTGTTTAGGTTTAGGTAAGATGGTCAGAAGGGAATGAACACGAATAGCTTTTTGTAACCAACCACTACTTCAACCAATATTCTTGTTAGAACGTTAGTTTTTCCAAATCTCAAATTGTCTTACGGCCACCTAATGAGAAATTGAAATTGAACGTGTTTATCTGCTCCGACGAGTCTTTTTAGCCAGGCTCTAAGCAGAATATAGGGTCTACTTGGTCTGGACCTTTGAATTTTTGATGGTAGGATCACGGCTTTCTATTGAAAGTGAATTCAACTATATATCTAAGTTTCGAAGCACTGCAAATTCAGCGTGACAAAACCGCGATGTTCAAAAATATGCTAAAAATTATTTGAAACAGGACAAACATAACCTAATAACCCTCAGATATGGGCACCAATTAGAGAAGTACACTGTGTACAACTGTTACCATTTTTGAAATATTTGAATTCATCATCATCATCAACGGCGCAACAACCGGTATCCGGTCTAGGCCTGCTTTAATAAGGAACTCCAGACATCCCGGTTTTGCGCCGAGGTCCACCAATTCGATATCCCTAAAAGCTGTCTGGCGTCCTGACCTACGCCATCGCTCCATCTTAGGCAGGGTCTGCCTCGTCTTCTTTTTCTACCATAGATATTGCCCTTATAGGCCTTCCGGGTGGAATCATCCTCATCCATACGGATTAAGTGACCCGCCCACCGTAACCTATTGAGCCGGATTTTATCCACAACCGGACGGTCATGGTATCGATCATAGATTTCGTCATTGTGTAGGCTACGGAATCGTCCATCCTCATGTAGGGGGCCAAAAATTCATCGGAGGATTCTTCTCTCGAACGCGGCCAAGGGTTCGTAATTTTTCTTGCTAAGAACCCAAGTTTCCGAGGAATACATGAGGACTGGCAAGATCATAGTCTTGTAAAGTAAGAGCTTTGATCCTGTGGTGGGACGTTTCGAGCGGTCTTTGTAAGCTGAAATAGGCTCTGTTGGCTGACAACAACCGTGCGCGGATTTCATCATCGTAGTTGTTATCGGTTGTGATTTTCGACCCTAGATAGGAGAAATTGTCAACGGTCTCAAAGTTGTATTCTCCTATCCTTATTTTTCTTCGTGCTTGTGTTTGACCAGTGCGGTTTGATGTTGTTGGTTGATTCGTCTTCGGTGCTGACGTTGCCACCATATATTTTTTTTGCCTTCATTGATGTGCAGCCCAAGATCTCGCGCCGCCTGCTCGATCTGGATGAAGGCAGACCGTTGTTGATATCGAATGGTCTTGAGAGTGATCCTGCTGCTTTTATCTGGCCTCGCACATTGGTCAGGGTCAGCCTAGTCAGTCTTATTAATTTCATCGGGATACCGAATTCTCTCATGGCCGTGTACAGTTTTACCCTGGCCATCGCTTGCCGCAGAGAGAAAATCTGATCTGTTGTTGATTTGCCTGGAGTGAAGCCTCTTTGGTATGGGCCAATGATGTTCTGGGCGTATGGGGCTATCCGGCCTAGCAAGATAGCGGAGAATATCTTATAGATGGTATTCAGCAACTTGATACCTCTATTCAGTTGGCGGGACCTCCAACTCGCCGATGCTCTGGTTGTTCAGTAGTTCATCAAAGTACTCAACCCGTCGCTCTAATATGCCCATTCTGTCGGAAATCAGATTTCCCTCTTTGTCTCGGCAGGATGAGCATCGAGGTGTATAAGGCTTCATCCTGCTGACTTGTTGGTAAAACTTCTGCGCCTGGTGCGGTTGCTCCCTGTACTTTTCTAGTTCACAGACTTGTTGGTTCTCCCAGGCTTCCTTTTTCCGTCTGTAAAGTCGCTTCTCCGCTCGACGGAGTTCGTGATAAGTCTCTGCGCGTGCCCGCGTTCTTTGAGAATGCAACATTACTCGGTATGCGGCATTCTTCCGTTCCATTGCTAGCTTACATTCATCGTCAAACCAGCCGTTCAGACTCCTTTTGCGGCTGGGGCCAAGTATGTTTGTGGCCGTATCCATGATAACGTTCTTCAGGTGATTTCTGAAGATCATTTATTGATGCTTCATCGCCAGGTCCTCTGTTGACTGCGGTTATTGCGGCATCCATTTCCCTCTTATAGGTGTCTCGGAGGGTTGTGTTGTGGATGGCTTCAGAGTTCACTCTCACCTGATTGTCAGAATTCATGTAGAATGTAAAGTCAACACTATAGGAACCATGATGCGTTTGTGCCTAAATTTCACCGATTAATGCTGGCAATAAGGATGATCAACAGGAGAAGGCACTTCAATAATAATCGTTGACGAAACAATCCATATTAGATCAGGGCCTTGAAGTGTGTTAGAGCATTTCATTGAAGACCGTAACGATACACTACAGTACACTGTAGGAGGCAATGTGGTCAGCATTGCGCTCGCCCGAGATTATTACTGATTTGATGGAGTCGACTGGTATCCGACATCCAGTCAGGATAACTAATCCCTATATCAAAAGATACTTTCCTTCATATGTTATTAAGAACTTTGCTCGCAATACATATGGAGGTACGTGGGCAGGAATTCCATTGAAAACTAAATTAATTCTAAATGTTTAAGCTTGGAGAAAACCCGTGCGGTCTTATCTCACTATTAGAATACACTTTGTATAATTCTTCAAATTGCGAACAATTTTTTAGTTCTTAATCAAATAAATACCAATAGAGAATGCAGAGCGCAGCTGATGGGGGTTGTTTTTCTTAGTTCAGGTTCGAGGTTCGCGCCGACTGCTCAATTCATCCGCTTCCGATGTCGCAGCAGCGTTGGCTTGATAGATTCCCCTTCTGAGTACTTTTAGAGAGTGGAGTGTCTCAGGGTATTTGTAAATCGCCACTGTAATCTTTAACACGTGTTTGGATAATGCACTCTGGTTTAACATCTGCTGCGCTACTATCAAATCCTCCTCGCGCCTCTGAGTTTGAAACTCCTGGATAATGCCAAACATCAGACGAGATAGGGTGAACGACACTGTTGTGTAAACTACGATGAGTTAACTGGTCCTCTAGGACTGTGGTACAGACGAGTTACCAACCCGTTTACAGTATGATATTGTCTTGGAACCCGAAACCGAATCTCGGATCCGGTCGCGAATACGCCTATGAGAACGAAAAATAAGTCGGAATACCGGAAACTGGTGGATCGGGTATAAAAGTTTCGTGTTCATTTTATGTGAGAAACTTTCTACGCACACTTTTCCACTCGTATTTGGCTAAAAATGCAAAATATTCCTTCATTTCATTTATTAAAGACACCCTAAACAAACAAACATTGCTTATTACCGAATACTGAATTATATAGACACGTATATAAATTGATCGTACACATATTTCCGATTTTCTTCGTGCTCAAAAGCATACACATGTACATACACTGCACTGGTTTAATGTACAAATATATTTGCATTAGGCACTATCCCAAAGCTTAATTAACATATATGTACATATAAATACATATAACACATCGTTCAATAAGTCCCGGGACTAACTATGAAAACAACATTTCATCGGCAAAATTCTTTATTATTCATCAACATAATCTCCTTCAAGGGTTATACAATCATTCCAACGCTTTTCTAACTTTTCAATGCCATGTTTGTAGAACGATTTGTCTTTTGACTCAAAATGAGCCTCAGTAGCAGCGATCACCTCCTCATTTGAGCCAAATCTTTTTCCCTGGAGCATCTTTTTGAGTAGCATCGGCGAGTACGGAGGATGAGGAAGCAGTTGGAAGCCTAATTCGTTGAATTTGGTCATCGTTTTGATTGACTTGTGGTACGGTGCGTTGTCTTGATGAAAGATGACTTCTTCTTCTTCATGTGTGGGCGTTTTTTTCGCTATTTCGGCCTTCAAACGATCCAATAACACCATGTTGTAGTCGCTATTGATGGTTTTTCCTTTTTCGAGGTAGTCAATGAAAATTATACCATTCGCATCCCAAAATACGGACGCCATCACTTTGCCGGCCAACTGTTGTGTTTTTGGACCCTTCGGGTCGGGCGGCTTTTACCGGTCGTACGCCATTCCGCTGACTGCCGACTTGACTCCGGAGTGAAATGGTGAATCCATGTTTCGCCCACTGTCACATATCGACGCAAAAAATCCTGTTTATTGCGAGTAAACAGTGCCAAACACCTTTCCGAATCATTGATACGTTGTTGCTTTTGTTCCATTGTGAGCAAACACGGCAGCCATTTGAAAAAAACCTTTTTCATAGCCAATTTTTGGTGCAAAATAGTAAATGCACTACCAGTTGATATGTTCACCATCTTAGCTATCTTGCGCACTTTCATTTTGCGGTCACCCATCACGATTTTCAATACTTGCTTGATGTTTTCGGGAGTTACTCCCTCGTTTGGCCGACCCGAACGTTCCGCATCATTTGTATCAGCACGACCGCGTTTCACGTCGAAAACCACCGACAAATAGTTGTTTTCGACGGAGTAGAGTCCAGATAACGTTTTTCAAGTCATTGCTGAGCTTGAACAGTGTTTTTTCCCCATTAAAAAACAATGTTTTATCAACACTCGAAACTCGTTTTGGTCCCTTTTTTCACGATTGCAAAGGTAGCGTCAGTTTAACCACTATAGCTTTCTTGGTTATGCTTCGAATTACATCAAATTTTGACACATCTTATCTGAAGGTTGGTACTTCTGAACCTTGGTATATAAATGGCATTATTAGCGCCATTTCTATGCTAGTCCCGGGACTTATTGAACGATATGTTATATCTCTGAAATAATAAAAAACTTGTTGTTTCTTTTTCGTTGGTGTAGATATTTATTCTTGCAAATACCCATATTTCGGGAACCACTTGTTCCCTTCATCAGTGCTAACAAGAAGTTTTTTATTATTTCAAATAATTAATCGTTGGAAACACCGCATAATTACACTCAGATATATATCTCTGTCTTGAGTAAAAAACTAAAACGAAATATTCCCCTGCGACCCCCCATTGATATGAGCTCACTTTTGTTGTGGTATTGACGAATTGATATTTTATGATGACGTCATACACGTTTTAGAATGCTCTACTTTCAAATAAAAAATGAAAGTTTCACCTTCTATAACTTTGTTAGTAATAGTTGGATTTCCGCCAATCTTCCCACAGCTATGCTTTATACCACTGTCAATTTTTTTACTTCTAACATGAATTTAAAGGGGTTTCCGGCTAGATTTCTAAAATATGCC
This sequence comes from Hermetia illucens, assembly GCF_905115235.1. Taxonomy (NCBI): domain Eukaryota; kingdom Metazoa; phylum Arthropoda; class Insecta; order Diptera; family Stratiomyidae; genus Hermetia; species Hermetia illucens. Next base: position 87,182,683 of record NC_051849.1, on the reverse strand, counting down.
AATATACTATTATTAATTTTATTTGTGCAAGTACAGAAACAGGATATATTTTGGGGCCTAGATTTCATTTACGTACACTACTGTGATTTATTTTAGACTTTTCGTTTGGATAGGTTCTGAGAACGAGACTTGCCACACTTTTTGAGAGTCATATTTTGAGCCTTCACTCTTCTACATTTCACCCGATACCAAATTTGGAACCAGTTTCGAAAAGTACTAACTGAGCCCTTTCATTTGATATTCCACATGCGCATATTCTTGTTTCTCCCCTTAAACTCAACAGAAAGTGGGTTCACAGACTACACGTTTTCATCAAATTTTGTGACAATCGGTTTAGCCGTTTCTGAATAAATCGGGTGTGACAGACAGACAGATATCGAATCGATTCTAATAAACAAGAAATTTCTAACAAAATATTAGAAAGAACTAGGAGTTTAGAACTCGGAATGTGCACTCTCTGTTCAGAATTGGTGTTCTTAGAGTACTTATCAAACAAGTCGACAAGTACAAGATATCTTGGCGATCAAAGAAACGAAATTATTGGGTAGTGAGATATTTGAGTTACTAACGGACACTATTTTTTAAAAATGTAAAGAAGTCTGGGACGCCAGAGTGCGGCATAGATTTTGCCGACCGCAAGAATGTCGTCCGCAACACCACAGATTGCGGACCAATTATTGGTGCGCACTGAGTGAAAAACTAGATTTTTCAACGCTGGGCTAATCAACTCCGCTTCTGAATGGGACAGAAGCTGAAGAAGAAGTAAGGTTTCATTTCACTTTCCCAGACGAATAAAACCAAATCTATGTATTAGGTAATGGCAAATTACTCACCGTTGCTGAAGAGCTTGGAAGTGGTGAAGAAACGTTTTGAAATCTGAAAATTAAGAAAATTATTTCAATTCAATATTAATAAAATGGTGCATACAGTTAGTTTACCCATTATATACTTGACTTAAACAGAGCATCTAAGATAACTTTTAGAAAGCTTACCGTTTCTCATTCTCCTCAATCAATTGTTGATTTCGCCTCTGCAATAGTTTCAAATCCGTTAGAAGTTGATCCTTTTGACCAGCTAGTTCCTCTCGTGCGGTTCGCTCTATTTCAAAATCTGAGCGATATACTTCCAACTGTTGTTTGAACAGTTCAAGGTCATGTTTCATTTTCTTCTTCTCTTCTTCATATTGAGAGAATAATTCGTTTTTCTCTACATCTTTACACTTTAATGTGTTGATGTCCACTTGGGCTTTCTTCAACAGTTCCTCTGCCGCAGTCAAATTGACTTTAAGACAATTTATTTCATCGATATAAACTTTTTGCTGAAAAAAGTGGTACAATTTTAACACGTATGTGCATAAAACTTATTTGGAAGCTATTGCTTCGTTTCTTCGTACATGATAAGATGCTAGCCAAATTGAATGAGCAAGCAAGTTGTTTCTGAAATGCTTATATACATCTCGAAAGAAAACGTTTTAACTAGAGTGAAAACTATTGAATATCTAATAATTTACGAACCATATCTTTCAATTCCAAATTTTCTGCTTTGATTTCCGACAACTTGAATTCCAGGCTCTTTATTTTCATGATCGTGTTATCGTCAAGAACCACATTCGGAGCGCCTTCGTTTAGATTTAGGAGCGAAATCTAAGAAATGATTTTTATATTAAAATAGATCCAATTTAAAAGAGTAAATATTTACGTTATGCTGCTGTAAGTCAAGCTTTTCAAGATGCGCGCTTATATTGCTCATGACAGATTTTCCCTCAGATACTTTCTGTACAAGTTCGAATTGATCCTTCTGTAACATTTCTTCGCTAAGTTTGATTGCTTCTATTCGTGATTCAAGCTCTGGATGGTCATAAAAATGTAATTAGGTAACTGTACTACGGCCTAAGATATCTTGTACTAACCTTGCTTTAAAGCGTCATTCTCCTTACGAAGCTACGAAAAAATAAAAAAAGCTTATTTATTTCTTTGACTTTGTGATTCAACCATTCAGGCTTAGTGACAATCTTTGAAGACCCAAAAGATAATCTTGAATCATTCAATAATCTGGAACTAATTACAATCTCTAGAACTTTATCTAAATTGCTGGACAATTGTAAATAAGTCATTATTAAGGAGATCACATAAATCAATGGAGTATCACAAGGCTGTGTAGTGGACTGTCTGCTGTCGAATATAATATATAATAAAGTGTTTCCTTTCCCAGAAGGTTCTACGAGCATCGGCATTGCAAATAACTTGGCTGTGGTCAGAGGGTATGGAGGTCGTGATAGAGATTGGGAGAACTATGTGCTCCTGGGGCCGGGCGGACTCCAGCTGATCGGAAAACGTGATGTACAAACATCGCATCGAATCGCAGGAAAAAACCACCGCTGAGATGGAAATCGGACATACGGACATTTCGAAGTTCGCTATCCAATACCTAAGGGTGATGATCGACAACAAACTTAACTTTAGGGGTTTAGAGGGCACCTAAAACATGCTTAACTAGGGCATGATCGCTAGCAACATAAATCGTTAAGTTCTCGGAGAGTGGAAACACTCTCCCCGAACTGCCCCGGACGCGTTGCTATACCAGAAGATCCAGAGTACGTAATGTTTAGCGAAAGGGGGGGGGGGGGGGAGACACGCAATTGTTCTAAGTCCGACATATACGCAAACGAGCATGCACAACACCGCATAGGGGAAAAAATATATAGAGAAATCATCATGATCTGAAAATGGATTCTTGATTTGACCAGCAAATAATAAAAATACATAGTATTGCTGCATTCCTTGTGTAATTAAGTGAAACACCACATATATATATTTAGTCGTTTGTTACCAGCTAATAACGAAACGCATTCACGATGATGAGCAGATTAAGGAATTATATGCAGTTGCGGTTGCCGACGCAAAGATAGTGGCTAAAATCATCCTAAATCACATTAAAGAACAGCTAGAAAATTAACGACTTTCCACGCCAATATTCTCCTTGTGATACCAGATGGGATAGAAGCAGCATATGGAAAGTGACTGATATGGTTACTCGACACCTCCAAGCCGAAAGCGATTATGAAAGCGTCTATGTCGTGTCATCGGGGCGCTTTGCCGCGAGACAATTTCGAAGAAAGAAGTTTGTGTGTGGAAGTGTTGATCAGAAAATAGCAGTGGATAGGTCAACCACGAGCAAAGGAATGCAATGGAATACACAATCTTGAATAGTCAACGAATGGCCCGGACGAGAAACATAAGCCGCAGAATGTCGGAGGAATGCAAGGTTTTGGGAAATATTGGAGGAAGCTGAAACACATTTTAGCAAACCGGCGACACACTACGTCCTACTTAGGAGTCAGTGGCAATCATATATATAACAATGAAACATTAGATAATATTTTCGTATTTACACAAGAGAAAAAAGCTTCGGTTACCTGATCAATTTCCTGTTGATGTTTCGATTGTGTCTGTTTATTCGCTTCTTCTATTATTTTAACCAAATTTTCCAGTTTCGTATTCATAATCATCACTTGATCTAAAATAATAACCAAATTATTTCTTATTCTTTGTTTATGGAAGGCACACTTACTTTTGTAGGCATGATGATCGACTATGAGTTGCTGAAGCTCCTGGACCTCTTTAGGTTGTAGACTGTTGCTCACGGTAGTGGGAAACATGCTTGTCACGTACATCTATGAAGAATACAAGAAATGTTGGAGTTATTTTAAATTAATAAAAATTTGACCTGGCAAATAAATAACGTGATCACAAACAAATGAGAAATTTTGCTTCAAATACAGAAATGTATGCGACATAAAACGTCAATCACTTATTACACCTAAAATCCACTGATTATCGCGAAGTGGCAAATGAACTAAATATTAGTGAATCCCCTATTTCGTTCACTCACCTCCGCGAAAAAAAAAATTAGTAGGAAATTTTTTATTCCTTTGTAAGATGATTCAATTTCCTAAGGTAAAGACTTATTCATTGATATACAGTCGGTCACAGCTTATTTCGACCAGCACATGTTAGAAAATTTAAGCGATCATAACTTCTGAATAAAATGAAATAACAGTTTAAATGCAAACTCGCAGATATAAGTATATAGACATCATTTGTAAAAGAAAAATAGCATCATATTCATTTCTAGACTAGCTAGAAGGATAAAAAGAATTATGGTACATAAATTTCATTAGTGTCCTTTATTACAATGGGGTAACGTTCCAGCATTGAATGGCGAGAGCTAGTTCTATGCCATTTGAAAAAGGGTCATTCGCTTCGGAAAATGGCGGAAATAGTGTGTCTAAGTGATTCTACAACTCAAGATATAATATCATGTTTATGCATGTGAACAGAGTTTCAAAAACGACAAAGGAGCTCTAAGTAAAAGTTTTAATGCAGCGGACGCGCGATATATTGTCCGAAAAGTTAAGGAAATCCTCAAGCATCGGCTAACAAACCAGCCAAAGAGGTTAAGGATGCGTTGGGTTAATTTTATAGTGGAGAAACAATTTGCCGAATCAAAATTTCGTGGTGCTAGAATTAACTTAAGAGAGGTCTTGCAGGGAATTACTAAAAATCATAGTTACATACTATTATTAACTATATTTGAATAGATATCGGTATGGAAGGTATTTCGGGACCCAGGCACCATGTTCTGGCAGCCTCCCGATTTTTTTTCCGATTTTTCGGTTGGGTAGTTTCTGAGAATAGACCCGTTGACCTTTCCAACATGTGTCGAAACTAAGACCGGTTTCGGAAAGTTCTAGCCGAGATACCCCACATGACTATATTTCGTGAAAAAGAAATTTAAACGCCCCTTCTGCACGTATGGGCCCCCCCTGAATTCGACGTAAAAGGATGTAACTCATTGAATGTGTATATACCTTTCCACAAAATTTGGTTTCAATCGCTATAGCCGTCTCCGAGGAAAATGCGTGTGACAGAAAGACAGTAAACCGATTTTAATAAGGTTTTGTTTTACACAAAACCTTAACAAGAACCAGCAAAGTCGTCTTTTGTTTGCAAAACAACGCATGGATAAGGTTCTATGTCATATTCACGAACGAGTCCAAATTTAACATTTTCTGCTCCCACGGCTAATCTAATGTGCAGTGCCAAATGAATAGCTGCAAAATAAAAATCTAAACTCGACCGTAAAACATGGGAGTGCGTCACCAGCCTGTGTTAAGGCTTTTCAGTTTCTATAAACTACTACGGACAAAACTACATACCTTAACATATTGAAAAGACATTTGCTGTAGATGATTGATTTTTGATTTTGTTATAGCAATTTTTGGTGATTTTTGGTTTTGTTATAGCGATGAACCATACCGTAAATTTAGCTTTGTCCAATCTTGGCTCATTTAGAATTGCCCTTACTTAACGAAACAGTACAGTCATCTGATCTCAATGTGATTGAAAATTTAAAGGCGATTTTGGATCAAAACAGTCACTGTTTTTAATTTGACATCATTAATATCGAAACTAGGAGATTGATTTATCGAAAAATTTAAAATTCCGATCTGTAGGTCCATATTCAATAAACGAGTTTCGAATAAGGGGAGTCAGGGCAGGACAGATGTTGTGGGTATTGCCGAGTTTCAGGTCACAGCTTTTTTGATAGTCTTTTGATGTTTTACGAGTTTTTTTGTCCTGCTTGGGTATTATAATATAACACTTTGAGTAATTTTAGGACCCTAAGTACAACTATTTTCAAGTGGTCTCTTCTTCAAGGATAGCCGTCTAACAATTTTTCGCGAGCTAGACGAGCGTTGAATTATCCGAAAAATCAAAGTAAACCTCAAGCTATTTGCTCCGAAGTTGGTTGGTGAGGTTCATTTTCGGGAATGTCGGAATATCTTATGACTCGCATAAAGCAAATACCAAGTTGAACAAAGAGAACCTCAAAACAACTGTGAAGTGTGGGGATGATCACGTTATGCATTGGGTCCGCAACCGGAGTTCGTAGTTTAGTTGTCATTGGGAGGACAATGTATGTAATGCATTTACATTACCTGGATATAGTAAAAAAAATGTACTGTATGTAAATGCGCCGAAAAGCGTAAAGGAGGATTTCCACTTCTACCAAGATAATGATCTAAAGCACAAGTCCGGAAATATGCAAACTCTGCTGATTTGGAACTGCTCGTACGTTATTTCACCACCAGCACAGTCTCCTGATATAAACATCATTGAAAATTTATTGGCAATTTTAGACAACATAAGGAAGTATACGATTTCGAAGTGCCAGTATAGCTTAGCGGTTAGAGCATAAAGCTGTCATACGGAAGGTCGCAGTTCAAATTTCATTGTTGGCAGTGGGATTTGTATCGTGATTTGACGTCGGATACTAGTTGACTCAGCTGTGGATGGGTACTAGAGTCAAATCAGGGAAATAATCTCGGGCGTACGCAATGTTGGCCACATTGCCTCCTACAGGGTAATGCAAACTGATCTAATTGGATAGCCACGCTAACGATTATTATAATTAAGACTTCGAATAAGAAAGACCTCAAGAAACCCTTGCTAATAGAATGGCAAAATATTACTCCAGCTTTTATACAAAAGCTGGTTAACTCAATGTCAAATATACTCCAGGCTGTTATTAAAGCGAAAGGATACCAAACTAAATAATAATTATTAGCACACGTTTCATCTAACAATAATTTGAAACTGTATTAAATAAGCTGTGATCTAAAATATTGTACTTTTTTTTTTGGTTTTCACGTTTTCTAGCTTTTACACAATTCTGTTTTGAAAAATAAAAATTTTCTAATTAAACTCTATCTCCCTTCTCTAAAATGGCATTAAAACTTTTTTGATATTGTAGTTTTTGGACTATTGCAACAACAATTTTAAAAACGCACTATTCAAATAAGCGGGGAGCCACTGTATATGCGAATGAATAAATTTTCACTAATATTTAACATCCCGATAAAGAATTTTTCAATTTGTAGATATTTAGAAGACAAAATTTGTAAGCAAAGCACTTTCAACATAAAATTCTAAAAAAAGGAAGCACGCCAAAGGTTCCTGAACACCTTCATCTCTTCACCTTTTACTTGGATTAAAAAAAAAACGCTTTCACCCAATTTGCAAAACAAAAGAAAGTAATCTGAAAGAAAATAGTTAAGAACAAAATAGTCCAAGCAATACTAACCTTTAACCAGTTATGTAAATATATCCTTATGCCTCTGCAGACCCCCACCGCCAGGCAAATGAAAATAGTCAGAAATGCAATGAATAATCGCCAACTACACGGTGAGTACCAGGGCCATTCTTTTTTCCCAGTGAAATCAAAAGACATCACTAACCGATCGAGTGAAGTTTGCAGAAATAAACTCTTTTTGTAAGTTATATTTCGAATAGATTTATTAGAAAAGTTTTCGCAGTAGTTCGTCAATAAAAATGTCGATGCAATGCCACACGCATCTTTGCCTGTGCTGGTGATTGTCATAAATACAGAACTCCAATATAAACTGGGGATTCCCCCATTTTACCGATACGATCTGACACATGCAATGTGACGCGCACACAAACTTAGCAGCTGGCGACCTTTAATTTCCGAAAGCGAAGAGGCCATGCTGTGTCAGTTAAGATAATCTCAATTCTTTCATAATTGAAAGCTCACGCTTAGGCAAATATGAATTGCTTGGATGAGAATTGTCAAGAAAAGTTTCAAGTCGACAAACACAACATTTCATGTCTATAATTCAGCGTTAGAATATGAATAAGAATCAGATTTTAGTAAATTTGAGTCTATATTTGTCATGTTTTTTCGCTGCAAGGGAAAGCAAAAAGCTTAACCTCTGTGGATTTTGAATTGGAGACTAAATACAGCAGCAAACAGATATAGATACGACGTCGTTTAAAAACTATGTTGTGTCAAAATATGTCAGTAGTTATCCCAAAATGTATGGTGGAAAAGTGCCCATTGTGACCGCAATTTCATGAGAGCTTTATTTTATTCTACTGAACTTTCTATGATCAGTGACTCAATGGATTTAGTAGATATGTGAGCAGCTCGTTTCTAGATGGTAATTACGTGTTGCGGTTTGAAAAAGAAAAGTCATACATTATGGATACAGCCACGAAAATTAGATTTCGGGCAATTCTAATCAATAGCTTAATTAGGGCTGTTTATTTGTTCGGATACGAAATTTTGTTGAGCAAAAATAAAGAAGCGCTGGTTATTATAGATTGCACCAGAGTAAGGGCAAGTCGAACTCGTGGAAGAGTTAATGTAATCTAAATGGCCGTGTTACACCTGAGCGTCTTAGGATGTAACTTTACTCGGTCTGATAATATTTGCTGTTAAGCCGAAAAGGTTGTAAGTGAAGGTGAGTAAAAGGGATAAAGATTTTAAGATTTTATACGCTTCTGAAAAAGTTCATCAGTGTACTTGGAAGTAGGCGTGAAGCCGATGTAGGACTAATGCTAACTGTATCCATAAAACATACTCTCATATTAACTCCGCCATGCTATTAACATAGTATGCTGGTCCCAAGCCCAGGTAAAGGAGGAGGGTTTGAGGCAACGTACTCTGTACTATCCTCAGTAAAACAAAAATAAAATGCTGAGATCAGGGAAAGAGATAAATAGAGTATAGTTGGAGTTATTCTACTATGCTAAATCCTACCTGATCTCTCTTGGTGACAGGCCCCGCGACAGGTCGACCAAGAAAATGCATAGAATGTCGTTACAAACATGATGATCGGATTAAGTCACAGGCCTCGGAGAAATGCTAGGGCGTCCACCTCAGTCGACGCGGCAGGACGGGCCCCAGTCCTGTCGAGAAATAGGCAAGGGTTTTTGACGCATGGACGGCGTCAGGACGTAAGTAAATTAGTCCGAACACAACGAACAAAACAAATACGTGACGGCACGCTAAATGTTGGTACCCTAACTGGAAAAACGGAGGAACTCGCAAGAGGCCTTCGGAAAAGGGCGCACTGATATCTGCGCTCTGCACGAAACCCGATGGGCTGGTGCCAAAAGCTGCAACATTGAACGCGAACGCGGTAAAAATGGCTACAAACTTCTCTATTTTGGTAACCCACACACTCAATATGGTGTTGGCATTGCCATCTCAGAGGGTTTCCGTGATGCCATTAAAGAAGTCGAACGATTTGATGATCGGCTGATGAAGCTCACCATTATATCAGCTGATCGCACTATTCACTTCTTCACCGCGTATGCACCACAGACAGGCCGACCTGATGCCGAGAAAGATGCCTTCTGGCAACTTCTCGATGAAAAGACTTGTCACGTGCCTGCTGACGATTACATAATCATTGCCGGCGACCTTAATGGTCATGTGGGTGAAAAGGCAGACGGTAACAGGTGCCATGGGGGAAAGGGGTTCGGAGCGCGCAACGAAGGTGGCGAGCGTATAATCGATTTTGCGGACACCCATGACCTTGTACTTATGAATACATGGTTCATCAAACGATTGTCTCATCTTCCCACATTTTATAGTGGGAACAATAAAACGCAAATCGACTATATTCTCATAAGACGTCAACATTTTACCACTGTCACTGATTGCAAAGTCGTTCCCTATGAGACCATCGCACCTCAACATCGGCCGTTGATTGCTGTCCTGCGAATTAAGCCACCGATAAAACGGCGTGAGGAACGCACTGGCCCGCCGCGCATTAAATGGTGGCGATTTGGTCAGAAGAACGAAGAAACGGTCTCACTCATACGATTGCCAACCATTACGAATGTGGAAGAATCATGGAACCAAACGAAAGACACGATCCACAAAGCGGCCTCTGCAACCCTCGGGGTCACCAAGCCGGGTAAGCGGTACATCAACCGAGATACATGGGTTTGGAATGATGACGTTGAAATGAAGGTCCGTGAAAAGAAACGCCTCTACCACAAATTTCTCGACGATAAAACGCCTGCTAATTGGCAAATTTATAAGAATGCCAACCGGGAAACAAAGAAAGCGGTCGCTGTCACCCGAGCGAACCATTTCAAAAATCTTTACGATAAACTGGACACTCGGGATGGCGAGAGAGATCTGTACCGACTTGCTAAAAGCCGTGATGAACGCACACAGGATATCGAACATTTCTGTTGTGTTAATGACAAGAACGGTACTTTGCTTACTGATCGTCGAGCCGCGACGGATAGATGGCGAGAATACTTCGAGCAGATTTCAACTGAAGAATTTGCTCATCCTCCACTTCCACAGTCATTGCCGACATTTGGAGCAGTTCCACTAGTCAGCGCAACTGAAGTCGAGGAGGCAATAAAACAAATAAAATCGGGGAAAGTAACAGGACCTGACGACATCGCATCTGAGCTCTGGAAAGCAAAGAGCTGGGACCCAACACCGTGGCTGAGTGAATTCTTTAACCGGGTTATTCAGGAAGGAAGAACACCATCTGACTGGCAAGAAAGTACCACTGTTCCAATATGGAAAAAGAAAGGTAGTCCAGCAGAATGTTCAAATTACCGTCCGATCCGGTTACTTTCCCATACCATGAAGATTTTTGAACGCATTCTTGACAACCGTATTCGCGAAATCGTTGAAATAACCGTGAATCAAGCCGGATTTGTCAAGAACTGCGGAACTACTGACGCAATACACGCTGCGCGGTTACTCATGGAGAAACACCGTGAGAAGCATCGCCCTCTTTACATTGCCTTTCTGGATCTAGAGAAAGCGTTTGACCGTGTACCACACGAACTCATCTGGTATGCTTTACGACAACACTTCGTGCCAGAAGAACTCGTGCGCTGGGTTCAATTGCTCTACCACGATCCGAAAAGTAAAGTTCGAAGTATGGCGGGTGTATCAAAACCGCTTCGTGTCTCTGTTGGAGTTCATCAAGGAAGTGCCCTCTCACCACTCCTCTTTGTCCTTGTTATGGACACCGTCACACGGGATATCCAACGTCCAGCGCCCTACACACTGCTTTATGCAGATGATGTTTTCCTAGCATCTGATAGCAAAAATGATCTCGAGCAACTTGTTCAAAAATGGAATGATCGCCTCATGCAACACGGTCTCAGATTGAATTTAAACAAAACTGAATTTTTGACGACCGATCCCCATGAAACAGGCACAATCACTGTCAGCGGCAGTGATCTGCCCAGATCTGAGCGATTTAAATACCTCGGGTCAACGCTATCAGCCAATGGAGAGCTGCGTTATGAAATTGCTTCACGCATTAACGCAACCTGGATGAAGTGGCGTTCCACAACTGGTGTCCTTTGTGATCGACGTATCAACGAACGTCTCAAATCTAAAATTTACCGCAATGTTGTCCGTCCAGTCGCTCTCTATGGTTCTGAGTGTTGGCCGACCATAAAAGACAATGAACGGCGTCTCGCGGTAATGGAGACGAAGATGCTACGTTGGACTAGTGGCGTCACACGTTTAGATCACATCCGAAATGAGGATATCCGCGATCGTTATGGGGTTGCACCGATCGTGGAAAAGTTGCGAGAGAGGCGTCTTCGATGGTATGGTCATGCAATTCGTGCAAACGAGAATTCACTTGCAAAGATTGGTCTGAACATCGAAGTCGATGGTAAACGACCAAAAGGCAGACCTAAGCAACGGTGGCTTGATACGCTGGATGGGGATTTGAAAGCCTCGAAATTGCACCCAGATCAGGCATTCGATAGAGCCAAATGGCGAAGCCAATCACGACGAGCCGACCCCGCTTGTGAACGGGACAAAGGCTGAAGAAAAAGAAAAGAAAACATACTCTCATATTTTGGGCATTGGTTAGGTGGTTACAAATCTTTTGACGGTCTGGTCAAGAGTGTCAACGGTGAACGACGAGCTATCCACGATGAAGGAGTGCTTCATTATGGTTTTCAATCGTATAACATCCCATTATCTCTCATGGACAAAATGGCTAGTCGCCGTAACATGCGGATACGAACTGGTTCAACGAACAGAACTGAAATCATCTCGGCTATTTATGCACTCAAGCGGTGCAAAGCCGCTGGGCGTCATAATTTCCACGTAAAACTCTCTCTTGTACCCCTTGCAATTTCTGCAGTGTTGCTACTTCCCTTTATCCGTAAATTTTAGAAATTCGAGAAATAAAAGAAGAGGATGATTGTTAAAATTCCTATAAAGGACACCTTGACTTTCAGCACCTAAAACTATCCTGGAATTCATTAAAAGACATCTCGAAAACTTAATTGACAGAAAACAGACTGATTTTCGTTCTGGATCCTCCTGGGTTGATCATATAAATACCCTACGGAACATTATGGACAAAAATCGAAATATAATTTCACGAGTTTTTACTATTTGGTATTAATAAGGAGACCTTAAACAATTCCTAAATCCGAATGTATCACTATTTCTTTTTTTCCCATTCACAAGCGGGGACCGGCCTGTTGTGATCGGTTTCGCCATTTTGTTCTATCAAAAGGCCTGAATCAATATAGATGTGGAAAAGTTGGAAACTGCGGAAAGCTTCCTTTCTAACAACTTAACGATCCCAAATAGAGAGCCGTCAATTATTCAATTGAAAACGCCGACATAGAATCCCCGATTTGAACCAATTGCACCAACCAAATGCAAAGAATCAAAATTATATTCCATTCGAATTGCCAGTAAAAATCATTAAAAGAACTGTTGATGGTAGAGTGCTCATGGTAAAGAGATTGCGTGAAGTAATCAGGACGAAGAGATACGTCGCCAAATAAGGTATATTTGCAAGGACTTTAATGTTCGTTAATATTAAATTGTGTTCTCTGAATATCTTTGAACACATACACAATATAAATCATTGTTTACTGAGTTTATCTAAAATACATTTTAATCGATTATGGTTATTTTTATTCTTCTTCAGTTTTGTGAGTGCATTTGATAGACGAATCAACTATTTGTCGACAGATGTGCCGTCATACGTGTTGGGGATAAACCCAAAACACAAGAATAAAATTATTCATTTGTGTGTATTTATAAGGCGACATTCTTAGTGATGAATAAACAAAATCATTTGCTTTGGAGATAAGACAAAATTCGTGGCTTGTAAGCTAGAATTTCCTACACGCTTTCGTAACGGATTTCGGAAATGTGAAATTGAACAAATTATGTCACGCTGTCAGCAAAATATCGCATGAGGTTCCATAACTTATTTGACCACTTGTTATTGGTTCTTTAATAGAAATAGGTCTTATCAGAAACCTTATTGGTTTGCCGAAAGAGATGAACGAACGCTATGTGAATGGTGCCAATCTGATTCTCTAAACCCTAACAAAATTACAACGACTTAATACAGTGAAAGACATTAATTTTTAAACACCAAATAAATATATTCTTGGAACGAGTTAAATACGAAACGATGATGAAATGGCGTGTTTCATTAATCTGTGAACACGTAAGAACGAGTAAGATAGCATGCGTAATCCAACGTGTGGATAATTATGAATGAGTCAGTACAGGAACAAATTGTGTGTATTAGAAAATAGCGCGTAAAAGTCAACATAATTCTCGAGATTTCGACTGGAAAACTCATAATTCCGAGCGTACGGCTTTTTCGGACGGAAAATCGCATTGCTTTCATTCCACAGAAAGCAGCCGAAGCAGTTAACCGAATAGTAAGAAACGCTGGATTCAGTTACAAATCGCGTCATGATTGGCTACTGAATTTCATGAAAGAATAAATATATTAATATCATCCGCCACTTTACGAAGAGCGACAAGAAAGATCAGGTACACCGCGCAAACCATTGATTCGTTTTGCCGAAATAAACCGTGTCTCCAGTTCGCGAAAAAGTACGAATTAAAACAAAATTTTCTGGCGTGATGTCATCTTTGCAAATGAATTCAAGCCTAATCAGTTTGGCAGTGATATAAAAGTCAAAGAATGGCGTAAGCCGAATACCGATTTCCCTTTATCAGTTCCCCTTATTCGCGAGTGGCTGCTCCCCCATCTTGAGTGCGACAATTGGAAAAGCATCTGCGTGCTCGCTGCCATCGCAGGCAGGATTTCGTTCTGGATCCTCCTGCGTTGACCACACCAACACCCACTGGATCATTTTGGAACAGAGTGCGGAGTTCAGATCTTCGCTTCACTTGTTCTTCACTGATTTCGAAAAAGCACTCGAGAATATCCGGCGTGAGGTAAAATCTCAGAAGAATTTAATGTTCAAAGGGGAGTCCGCCAGGGTTGCATTTCGTCGCCGATATTATTTCTTGTTGTTATCGTTGTCTTGTCCGGAGGACGTGAGGTTCAATGGACCATGACATCTTTCCTCAAACATATCGACTATGCTGATGAGATATGTTTGCTCTCTCACCAGATCATAGACCTTGGCCAAATAGCTCTGGATTTGGAAAGAGAGATAAATAGAGTCGGACTGAATATAAACACGAACAAAACTAAGGTTCTCAGTCTGACGGGTAGAATAATTCCTATCTATATTAGCGGACAGAACACTGAAAGCGTCGATCCATTCGTATATCTAGGAAGTTGAACTGGTTGCCGTTCGACGTATTAACAGCGCTCTGCTTTCGCTGCCTTGTTTAAAATTTGGAAATGCAGTCGCCTCAACCCCAAGATCAAATTTCGAGTGTTCTGAGTTAACACTCTTTCCGTGTTGCTATATGGAAAGTGCATTCCACTGGAATTCAAAGTCGACAAGCCATCTGTAAGTGAACACCAGTTTGCGATATATCATCGAAGTACGCTGACCTGGTACTATTACAAACGAAGAACTTGGTGGCCGCACAGGACTGTCACCCGTGGGCGATGTGATCGGAAGGCATAAGCGGCAGTGAATAGGTCACACATTAAGGAGAGGCCACAATTCGATTGCTGGCATGCAGTGAAACCCACTTATCCAAGATGGCCTAGGAGTGGTTCGTCCAAAAAGCATTTGGCGTAGAACAGCAGAGGAGGAATGCGGATGTCTCAGGAAGTCATAGAGGAAGGTGAAACGCATTTCAGCGGCAGGGTAAACTACTGTGAGATCACACTATTGCCACCACAGTTTTACAGGTTCCAAACCGACAAATTTTTGTAATGATCTCTGATCTGATTCTCGCAGATTTTCTAAATTTTTATGAATCAATGATCCACTATGGTGAACATAAGGTGTTGTAAATTATTTGAGGGAGTTAAGATATCTGAAAGAACCCATCCATGCTAAGTGTGGCTAGCTCAGGGGCATGTAGTCGCATGTGAATGGAGTACTTCAGTATAGCTGCACTGAGGCGTTGGCAGATCTGCACTGTTCAGTTTTGTCCTTTTTATGGATTTAAATTCAACACATATTGAATCGATTTTAATGTTTTGCTGTACACAAAACGGTAATAAGTATATTTCAGTCAGTCAGCAGCATATTAGATATTCCATCTATGGCATGGTAAAACGCCTATGACAGCACAACCAAAGTAAACATTTTATTTATATGTACATAGTATAGCCATAAGTTCTGCCAGTCGATGCGTATAGCGAGAAATGTTAGGCCGCCGAAACTGGTAGCACTGCGCACGGGAAGTACCTACCCATAACCCCTTTTCGTCAGACTTTCAGGTTCCGAAGGTCAGTAGTGCGTGAAAGAATTGCGATTATTGTTTTGCACCAATGTGGGAATACGCCGTAAAAGATTCAGAGTTTGTTAAAAAGGCTGCCAGTAAACGAACATTAACTCGATACCATGAAGCAGCTGATCTGGTTGACAGACCGCGGGAGGGGCGCCCGTGCTTCGTACGTCACCTGAATGCCGTGCATGATGTGCGTGAGCGTGTTCGTCGCAATCCTCTCCGCAAGCAGAAACGAATGCCGGCGGAAATGGGCGTTTCAAGTCGAAGTATGAGTCGTATTTTACGAGAAGATCTCGGTCCGTTAGCCATATGTTAACGCCAAAACTGAAGGAAATACGGAGAACTCGGTGTGCTGCTCTTCTGCAACGATTTCTCGGTAAAAAATATCGCAAAATTCTATTTTCTGATGAAGAAATTTTCACCTCAACTGACAAAATGATCGACTATATGCTCACAATTGTTATGAAGCCAAAGAAAATGCTTCGCGAGTCCAACGTCGTCCCCATCCGACTTGTGTCATGGTATGGTGGGACGTCTCATATCACGGAGTAACTGATATTCATTTCTGCGAGACCGGCCGCAAAGATGTTAGAGGATGCTGGATGCGGGAAAGCCATGGTGCTTCCAGCAGGACTCGGCCTCCGCTCACAAAGCCAAGATAATTCAGCAGTGATTAGCGGTGCAGGTTGCTGACTTCATAACCGCGAATGAATGGGCCTCAGGCAGCCCAGATTTGAATCCTCTGGAATAAGTTAGAGGAGACTGCCTGCGATCGAATTACACCGATTGGAGGCCAGCATCGTGCGTGCAGCTCGAGAAATACCGCATCATACCGTGCGTGAAGCGATCGGTGCATGGTCTCACAGCTTTCGGGCCTGTATAGCTGCTAGATTTGAACTCTGTGGATGGCAAGTCCCATTAAATGGAAACATTTGTCTATTTGGTGTCTGAGACAAAAGCATACATTTGCCCGACACGGACACGCTTTTATCTGCCTAATATCGGAAACATATCTGTTGGTTTGTTGTCCGAGTCAAACGGAAACATTTGCCTAAGCTAGAGAAATCTCAATAATGTTTTCAGTATGCATATATTGCAAATACGTGTACACAAAGCAATATTCCAGTAGGTTTTAGCGAAATATGTCGTGTAGCATCGTTCATCAATCCAAATACAACCGTCACGGAGCTTACTTCAGAATTCGGCGTAAGGCAGACCGGAGACTTGCACCACAGTCAAAGACTTAAGTCCCTGGCCTGACACAACAATTATTTGAAAGTT
Source organism: Hermetia illucens (assembly GCF_905115235.1). Lineage (NCBI taxonomy): Eukaryota > Metazoa > Arthropoda > Insecta > Diptera > Stratiomyidae > Hermetia > Hermetia illucens. The sequence continues at coordinate 87,165,880 of NC_051849.1, read as the reverse complement.
TCTCAACTTGAATGTGAACAGATAACATTCCCGATATCTTGCAAACATGACTATCAGGCAGCGTGACTACCATTCATACACAACCGCTAGATGAGCATATTTTTCGTCAAGTATGCTGATGTCCAGTCAAAGATTAGATTCCGTGGTGACTCATCGGTGAAAATGCATTGCCGACCACCAAACAAGCAAATCTCGGTGCATTAAATTCCTAAACACCAAACACAAAGCAACTCCTATTTCCACTTACCTTCATTTCGTCCTCGCCAACTTTCCCAAGGAGATATTTGCTGGCTATACTTTCCGGCAAGGAATTTTCCCCAAGGGATGTTATCCCAATACTTTTAATCGGGCTGCATGGCTGGGAAGTACTTTTGGCCGTCTGTGGACCTTGATCCGGTTCGTCATTGGTGTTGCTCTCTGCAGGGACGCATTTAGCAGAGTTTATAGACAATGATGTTTCCGAAACTGAATTTTCCGAAGTTCCGGCGACAGTATTATATCTCCCACTGCTTCTCGGTAACTCGGCGCTATCTGTAAAGCTCGAGTACGCCTCCATCGATGGGGTTGGCGTAGACCCCAAAATGACAAAAGACTCCTCATCGGACATCTTGCAGAAAACTCAAAATACTGAAAATTAAACGATGAATACAATACCCAAAATGGAAGTTGAACGAAAAACTACTCACTTGAGTCTTAGGGTATTCCCGGTGGCAAGCCTGCTGTAATCGCTTCACTTATAACGCAATAAGCCTTTCGCGGAAGATATTATTCACCGACCACCCCGTTCGCTGTCAACAAATCAAATGTCACAAGAGAAAAACAACCGAACAGCTGACTGACGAAAAGAAGGGGAATGAAAAGAAAACAATGGAAATGTCAGCTGAACACAACCATGGAGTTTTAGTGCGACTGGACCTGGTGGGAAAAGTTGGGCAAAACAAACCAGATTCGGATTTCAGATTTATTTATTGTCCGAAGAAAAGAGATACATGTGCGGTACAAAAAGAATAATAACTTAAAAGCTCAAGCGTGACTACTTAAGTATGTAACGGTAACCTACGGAAATATCCGGCCTAACTGGTTACATGTTGTAAAGTGAAAAGGTGGTGCGTGTCAGTGCTCATTTGACTTAACATGTGCTTAAACCTAAGAATAATTTATAACTTACAATAAGCAAACATAACACAAAATACTACTCCGTACTGATAAACGGGAAAAAGGGAGTTTTTAGGCACCGGTGGACAGGATTGATCGATGGAATTGGAGTAAAGCGCAGTCCTTTCTCAATGGTGGTAGCATTCTGAGAAAGGGCTACCTTTTACTCGATTTGGACCTGTGCAAGGACAGTGACCCAAGGCGGGAGGGATGAAGAGGACTGTGGGATTGCGGACCATGTATTGTGGAGCCTAATTGGTAGAAGGAGGGACCTTAATTTAGGGAAGAAGTTAATGGTTGGAGGTATTACATTATGTACAGGCTAATTAGTGTCTATTGTCTTAATCTGGACTAAGTAAAGAAAAATAATAAAAGGTGATCTACACCTGCGCGGGGATTGACTGCCAGAATATTGGACTTTAGCATGCTGTGAAAGTCCTGGGAGGAGCTTTGATAAAAGGAGGGGATGAAGGAGGAGGGGAGGCGTGATGGTTGAGAGGAGACTTACTGCCCGAGAGGAGAGTCAGCCCTGACACGTAGTACCTCTGCCCGCGTAACAATGCATTCCGTTTAGCGAGATTTTTTATCAGCGGGTTAGGGTGGGACAGCCACTTTTTCAGTCTGACGCGCGACAACTTGATCATGTGTGGAATTATGGGGCAAACTCCGGAAAGGTCGTGCATAACAAACCAGACATAAAGCTATATATTTGTGTTGACTATGTACCCAATTTCTTTGAGTTATTTATGCTTGCAAAATTTAGTGAAAAAATTAGAGAATAGTCAAATTTTTCCCAAGTTAATTTGCCGTATAAAATGTTTTTCTCTGAGGCAAGTTTACTCGGTTTTTATACTTCAAAATATGACTTTTTTTTTTATTAATTGTCCACTCAGGAAGGTAACATTATTTTAAAAACAATCATGTTTAGTTCATTAATTAAATAGCATGAAATGGAAAAACTAAAATTATGTATAAATTTAGCCTTTTTCTTATGATTTTTCTTGATATAATTCTTTTAAGATACAGCAGCTGTGGTTTCCTAATATACTTCCGACTCAGAAACCTTTGTATATGCCTTCAAACATTTTAATATCTTGGTGGAGCCCCTCGTCACTGTCTGCACGCAAGTTTTCAGGAAAAAATATTCGTTTGTAAATGGAAACCATATACTTTAAAAGAGTTTTACTGCTGGTTGCTAATAAGTCAACAAGGTTTATGTGGACCTACAAAAATTTCAGCTTTTAATTTTAGGCCCGAAATACTTGGAATAATTTTATGCATATATTGAAAAGTAGTATGGCTTTGATGAATTTTTTTATCAGGCCCAGTATAATGTGTAATTGTGGCAAACATTTTTTTTACGGGTCTTCTAAAAGTGTATGTTTCACATTCATTGTTCGTGAAATCCCAAAATTCATTTTGGACAGGCCAACGCTCTTTTAAGGGTTTGCCTAAAACAAAACCTTATTAAAATCTGTTTACTGTCTGTGGAAATGTGGTCAGTATTGCGCCCGCCCGAGATTATCCTGATTTGACTCAAATGCTCATTTACAGCTGTATTCGGCATCGAGTCCCGATAATAAATTCCTCCGCTACGACAGGCTATCCATCATCCAGACACGCGGTTTAAAAGGGGGGTTGCAATTTTTTTTGAGCAAAAATTAGGTCTCGTTTAGTACTTTTCAAAACTGGTCTCAGTTTTAACATTTATTTCACAAAGTTGGAGGGCGGGGGCTGAAGAATGGTAATTTCTGCCACTATACGGTACCTAGCCCCTGCAATACCTTCCATACCATCTAATCAAATAATGTCAATAATAGTATGTTACTATAATTTTTAGTAGTTGATTGCAGAATCCTGCTTAAGTTCACCCTAGAACTATAAAATTTTGCAGCATGCTATAATATAGAGAATAATCCTATAAAGTTTGGAGTAAATCGCACTATTACTAACAAAGTTATAGTTTGTTCAAAGTTGTCGCTACGACTTCGAATATCAATAGCACACGAAAGTGGATAGTCTGACATATTATATGCATACATATTATGTGCTAGGGACTAATGCAACAAATGGTCACTTAAATGTTTTCATAAAAAAAACACACAAAGCCTTTCATACCTGAAGCATTCAGCTCCTGGTTTCTCGTCTTGTTAATGTAATAATGTTCTTTAGTCCGACGGTCGTCTGTTTAATAAGTTTTTTTAATTTTTACTAAGTAATAGGTATTGGTTTCACTATTTTGCTCGGTCAAAGGCCTGATCTGGATCGCGAAGCTTTAAAATCAAATGTCCATACCATCGAAGACCCATTTTTCCACGATCGGTGCAGCCCCTACCAATCGTGGTTGTCCTTATTTCAGAGGTGACCATAGCGTGTTACGCCATTAGTACAGCGCGACATTTTTGTCACCATTACCGCGAAGTATCGTTCATTGTCTTTTATAGTCGGCCAGCATTCAGAACCATAGAGGGCGACTAGCAGATGGCACCACAGTAAATTTCATATTGGAGACGTCCGCCGATGCGTTGATTACACAGAACAGCGGTTGTGGAACGCCACTTCATTTAAGTTGCTGTGATGTCAGTAGGTTTTGTCGCCAAGCATACCAGATGAGCTTACGCACAAGTTCAAACGGTTTCTCTAGATCCAGAAATGCAATGTAGAGAGGTCAATGCTTCTTACGGAATTTCTCTATGGGTAAACCGATTAGGTTCAAAAATCTAGATATTATGGGGCAGGAACCGGATTGGACGATAATTCAAACATTCTGCTGGATTGTCTCTCTTTTACATACAGGAACGGTTGTGCTCCCTTGTCAGTTAGATGGTGTTTTACCATTACCACCATAGAAGTAGGGGAAATTCTGTGGTTCACACCTGCTCGAAGTGTGTATACAAAGTACTGTTCTTGTCGATAACAAAACAGAAGTGTTCGATGGCCTTGGCCTCTGTTAGCTCTATATAGATTTCTCTCGTACTTTTATCGTCTTAAGTGTGCAGTTAATTAGAAAGAGGTTTTTAATACGGTGCTCGGGTAATAGCGACCGCTTTCTTCGTTAATGGTAGACACATTTCTTCTCACGGACCTCTACTTGGACACCGTCATCCGAAAACCAAGTATCTGGGTTGATAAACCGCTTACCAGGATTAGTGATACGGATGTTGCATAGGATCAGATTTTTAGCTTAATTTCATGATTCTTTGATATTTTTAATTTTTGGCAACTGCGTAAGTGAAATCATTTGTACTCTTTTCACACGAAATCGCCGTCATTTAATTTGCGGCAGCCAATGAGTTTCTCAAGCTGCTTTATCGGTGGCTAGATTCGCAAGACAGTAATAAACGGCCAGAAGATATCTGTCTACCCATGAGCTTGACTTGTATGCGGAAACCCTCAGCGACGGTAATGCCAACACCATATTGAGTGTAAGGGCTACCAAAATAAAGAAGTTTATAGCCATTTTTAACGCAAATACGATACCTTTTTCCGTGTAGAATGTATCGTCATCGACAGAGGACGATGACGACACAAGTAGACTCAAAATATCAATAGCCATAAAGTGTTAGTAAGTAAGTTTTATTATAGGCCTGACAGGCGGGCGATTGCTCGTGGCTGAGGAGAATGACCTGCCGCACAGTTTAGCAACCTTGTATCTAGCTGTTGATGGTGAGCCGGCGTGGACTTTTAAGTTCAAGGCTATGGACCGAGAACGAATTAGCGGGGCGGATACCGGCTAATCGATGCACAGCTGATGAACTGGACCGGTGGTAGTCATTGGGTACGCGAGTCTTGTGACTTCAGAGAAAGTACGTGCGTTGTTTGAAGATTTCTAATTTTGTGCAAATAAATCCGTGAGTCAAAAGGAGTGAAATCGTTCATATTCAAGCGGCCAATGTCGAAAACAGTTTGGAGCCAAGCTCTGGGAAATCATCTCAGGTGAACATGCATCCAGCGGTAAATATGTGCTACGTGCCGTATTGGTTGATTTTGAACCCGGCACCACGGATTCAGTACGTAACGGACTATTCGGTCACATTTTCTGACCACAGAATTTCGTATTCGGACAACCCGGTGCTGGTATGAAAGGACACTACATAGAAGGGCTGAATTAGTTGATTCTTTCTTGGAGGTTGTATGAAAAGAAAATCACGAATTACGGAAACGCGAATTTTGAAAAATAGTTTTTAGTTCGCTGGGGTGCATTTCAGTATCATTTTTATTGCGGTGATTAGTGAATACCAAATGTGATCCGAGGTAGGCCCATTGAAGGGGATTGCGTCAATATGGATGTACCAAGTCGAGTCCATATTGACTTCTTTTTATTCATGAATAATACAAATGTGCGTATTTTCTTTACACAGCCACAAGTAGTGCGAACAAGATAATTGCGCATTGACCGCAGAAGAAATCACAGTAACGGAAGGACTCGCGACGAACACTTTAGTCCCGCTAACCCTATGGAACTGTGTTGCTAGCTAGGCTGCTTCGCGTTCGCCAAGATCCGGGATTACACACTTTGTCCTGACAGTTACAGAGAATTGGTTTTTTTAACGTGTTCCGTGCTGAATTCATGTTTTTAAGAAGCGCAAAAAAGAGAAAGGGAAGGAAATATTGAAGCATCCTCCGAGATCCACAGAGGTTCAGAATGAAATCTCTAAGTTGGAGAATCGGCAAATTTAAGGAATTCTTAATTTTTGCGTTTTCTTTTCTTTTGATTATTCAACATTTTTCACTCCTTGGTTTTAGTATTGTTTGGGGGAAATTATTTGGGAAAAAAATATGATCACCAGACCTTTGATATTTCATTTTTTCTCTTCAATTCATTTATTTCTTTCTTTTATCAGGAATGGTTCTTTTTATTTTATTTATTTTATTTTTATTTTTATTTCAAAATAGTTATTTTATTTTTCCATTTATATATTCTTCCTAACTTTCTCATATTTTATTTTTGATTCCTTTATTTTATTTTTTTGAGATGGAACTTGCATGAGTATAATTTTGAATATAATTTATTAATTCTCGCGCCTCACAAAATATCTGAGGCAGGGGGAATACCGGCCGAGGATCCTCCTTTTGGATCGCGGCACTCGGGTCCAAATTTTTACGGCTTCGTATTTCATTTCCAGATTTACTATAGTTTGCGTGTTGTTCATTTCGATAGGTGCACATGAATCGCCATGTTTGAGTATTTTTCAGGATAGAGTGTCGACCCACGCAATGGAAAGGACACGTGAATTTTTGTGAAATGACACGTGAGGGATCGAAGCGTTCAAAGGATCCCCTCCCCACACATTCCTAACCTTGGTCAGTACAGGGGCGTGCAAGCATGTGTGGACGGGGTGCTTCGATAGAGCTTCAATGTTTGCGGGCGAACTTTCACGGCCAATTACCCCCTTTTTTAAATTTTTGGCACAGCTCTTCCCTCTTGGTCGTCTCCGGCCACTCAGGATGGTCTTTTGACCATCGCAATTTCAATTTGTCACTACAAATGTTAAGATAAATTGTAAACATGTAAGTTTTGGTATACTAATAATTGTACCTTGTGCTTGCTTCGTTAAAAGGACGTGTACATGCAGGACAGAGTACCAGTCGCATTTAGAAATTAAACTTAGACATATTCGAAAAATTATCTGCCTTTTTTAAATAATCCCCAGAGAAAAACTGTTGATCATGACCCCGCGTTCGCGTTCTATGTCTCAGCTTTTGGCACCATAGGTCCTGTAGAGCACGAAATTCAATGCGCCTTTTCCGAAAGGCTCTTGTGAGTTTCTCCGTTTTTCCAATGAGATTACCAATGTTTAGTATGCAAATACCCATTTATTTGTCTCGGAATAATCTACGCGCCCGTCCTGCGGCACCGACTGAAGTGAACGTCCTAACATTTCTCTAAGGTTGTGTAGTTAATGGCGCGATCATTTTTCTTTTAACGTCGTATGCGTCTTTTCGGTCGGTCGGTCGCAAGGGCTGTCACTAAGAGTAATCTGGTGCGATTTAGGATAGTGAACTAACTCTAACCATACTTTATTTATATTTCCCTGATCTCTACATTTTATTTTGGTTTTACTGAGGATCGTGCAAAGTATGTTGCCTCAAATCTTCCTCCTTTATCTGAGCTTGGGACCAGCATGATATGCAAATAAGATAGCGGATTTATAATTTTTTATTACTGATCTGAAACCGTTTTCAAGATGTTTTAGATGAATCGATATTATGTCACACAAAAATAAGAGTAATTTTCGAGGTTTGAGGGAACCCTTCACACATTGGTAATCTAAATTGGAGATAACATTTTTTCCCCGAAGGCCAGTGTTTCCAAAGTAAATCTACAACTTTTAGTAATAGTAGCGATGGAGTCTACCTGTTCGTATACGGATCGATTTTTGTTCCGCTAACTGCGCCTTCTGGCCTTAAGGCAGGCCTTGCGGCATTCCTCGATTTTAGAGATCCACCAAAAAATTCATTAGGTGTTTTTAGGAACTAATAAGCGTTGCCATCTTCGCATGGTTTTATGATCTGCGAGCGATAGACTACGGTTCTGCAACCAGGACTTAATGTCGTATGGTCGTATTCATTCGCGTAAATCCCGGTCTCATCAAGGAGGCGTGCAACAACTTTCGGTCCAATGTCGTCCGCGAAGAATAATGGTGACCACGCCAGTATGGATCCCCTAGGACACATCCTTCGAGAACGCCGCATGTTGCTCAATATGATTTGGATCCTTCATCTGAATCGCAACACGCCTATCAATTAAAAAGCCGTCAACGGTGCGCACGATGCAACGCCTAATTTGTTTAGGAACTTTAGTATTTTTCACCAACTCTTGGAATTGAAGGCATTCTTCACATCGAGTGTTTGCCACCAAATCAACCGCAACGGCCGTAGACCTTATTGTTTCAAATCCAAAATGAATCTCAGAGAGATCACTCTCATTTTCGGCAGTCGGTATCATAGATAGATCATAACCTGTTATAGGTTATCCGTTGAAATAATTTGCAAGTATTATTTAGAAGCCATATCCGCCTGTAAGTCGAAGGTTCACCAAAAGTTTTATTTGACTTCGGCTAATATTCATTAGTTTCTGCTTCTTAGATTCTGTTGGTAAATGGCTCGGAAAACACTTTTCCTGCTGTATTGACTGTCTTAAGAGGTTTATTGGGAATGCTATCCAAACCTCAACCTGCTATCCAAACCTGGACAATGGGAACGTTAGCGGTACTCGTATTTGGTGGGAAAAGATCCGTTACTACTTCATGTAGCAAGTTATTAAAAATAATCGGCGGGGAACACTTGCTTTGATCTTCGAAATTACCGATAAAGGTACGAATCGATATCCTTACACAGTCGCTAAAAGTGAACGCTTTTACTTTTTATGATAACCACAAGTATTTTTTTCGCGTCACTTGGGGTTACTCATGTAGCTGCTCGAATACAGATCGATTTTTGACCTTGAGGCAGGCCTTGCGGCGTTACGTTTCGCAGCAGCACCCCTTTGAAATGACTGAGATTGAATTTAAACAAAACTGAATTTTTGATGACCGATCCCATGAAACAGGCACAATCACTGTCAGCGGCAGTGATCTGCCCAAAATTGAGCAATTTAAATACCTCGGGTCAACTCTATCAGCCAATGGAGAACTGCGTTATGAAATTGCCTGGCTAAAGTGGCGTTCCACAACTGGTATTCTTTGTGATCGACGTATCAACGAACGTCACAAATCTAAAATTTACCGCAATGTGCAATGTCCAGTCGCTCTCTATGGTTCTGAGTGTTGACCATAAAAGACAATGAACGGCGTCTTGCGGTAATGGAGACGAAGATGCTACGTTGGACTAGTGGCGTCACACGTTTGGATCACATCCGAAATGAGGATATCCGTGATCGTTATGGGGTTGCACCGATCGTGGAAAAGTTGCGAGAGAGGCGTCTTCGATGATATGGTCACGCAATTCGTGCAAACGAGAATTCACTTGCCAAGATTGGTCTGAACATCGAAGTCGATGGTAAACGACCAAAAGGCAGACCTAAATAACGGTGGCTTGATACGCTGGATGGGGATTTCGAAGCCTCGAGATTGCACCCAGATCAGGCATTCGATAGAGCCGAATGGCGAAGCGGATCACGACGAGCCGACTCCGCTTGTGAACGGGACAAAGGCTGAAGAAGAAGAAGAAGTATAAGAGATAACATAAGGCATAACTTTGGGAAGTTTTAAGTTTTAAGGTGCAACTTTCTCATTTGCTTTTGTGCACGAAGTAAATCGGAAATAAGTGTACAGTCTATTTATATATACGTGCATGTATAAGCATGCATGTTTGGGGTGAGTATAATATTTAATAATATCGTAGTTTCAAAAAATGAAGGAATATTTTGGGTTTTTAGCCATTTACGAATGGAAAAATGTTCGTAGAAAGTTTTTCACATAGGATGAATACAAAACCTTTATACCCGTACCAGTTTGCGGTATTCCAACTTGTTAGTATACTGGAATTCACATTCTGACAAGTTGCTTTCACTTCATTATTTCATAGAATATGGTCATGTGAGATATTAAATGAATCGGTTCGATTAGAAATTGATCTCACTTTCGATATCAAGTAAAATATATAGGGGGGCGAGGTCTCAGAATGTGATAGGGCTTCTTATCTAAATAACAATTCTAAAAAAATTACAATGTTGCACTTACATAAAATCTAGGAATCAGAATATATTCCGTTTTTATATCTATATTTACACTCTATGTTTGGAAAGGTTCAGGAGACAAAAAACAATCGAAATATCGGATGAAGACCTGTTTTACCAACATTTCTGCTAACAGTATTACTCTAATCTTTACAATATTTATATCAAAGTGTGCTAATTTGCTGAAGAACTTGTGCTAAAAAAAACGTCAATTACTTCCTCATTCTCAGAAACTATCAAACCGAAAATACTCTCCGTAATGGTATCTCCTAAAATGAAGTTAATAATAGCACATTATCAATGATTACACCCTGTTCGGACATGTGATGAGGAAACACGGTGTTGGCCACCATAAGGAAAATGGTGGCAGCCTTGATCAAATGGCTCTGGATTTGGAAAGAGATGCAAGCAGCTTTGGATTGAAGATAAACACCAACAAATCCAAGAATCTTAGTCTGACGGGTCATTGCAATCTCCCTATGTATGGACAGAGTCAAATTTCAAAGGAAGCGTACCTTGGCAAGCATTTTCCAGGATATAAATAATAATGGATCATCTCATTTTTGGCTGCACTGTTATGGCACCGTTGCAATACATCACCAGGCATAATGGTGTATGTGAGGTGGTCCATCAAAACCTTGCACACAAGCATGGACTGCTCACGAGGACATGTCCAAAACGGGTCATTCAACGTATATTACTGATGTTGTTATCCCCCATAATAGCAACATTGAATGGGAAATACGTAGAGAAAAGGTGAACTATGAGCCATTTTGTCGGGAAATCAAAGAAATTTGGCGTCTCGGGCGGGTGGTTGTAGTTCCCAGAATATTGTCAGTTACAAGTATTGTACGAAAATCCCTCGCGGCTTCCCTTGATGTCCTGGGACTCTCACAAAGTCTGATTCAAATGATGCAGAAGAACACCATTCTGCATACGTGCTCGACGTTGCGGGGAGTTCTCGACGGATTCTCCCACTAACTTACCACCGGCCACCACCACCAGCGTAAGCTTTTGAGCAGGTGGGATCGTCCGAGCCTAAATGCTTGGCACTTAGTACTAGTATTAGGTAAAATCCGGCATCTGGCTAGATTGTGACAACTCAGAAAATAATAATTGTTAGCGCAACAATCCATATTGGATCAGGGCCTTGAAGTGTGTAGGATTACAGTACCCTATATGAGACTATGTGTTCAGCATTATGTTCGCTCGAGATTATTGCCCTGTTTTGTCTCAGGTACTCTTTTAGAGCTGAGTCGACTGGTATACAACGTCAAATCACGATACAAATTCCACTGCCGCCAGTGAGATTTCAACTGCAACCTTCCGTATGACACCCTTGTGCTCTAACCACTCAGCTATCCGGACACTAAAAGGAGATAAATAAGCCTAATACAACTGACATTATAAAGGAGATCCTACAGAATATTCAATTTGCCTAAGTTTAGAATTCCGTTCAGCACAAATACATGCGAGTGAAGTTTCTTGTGCATCTTGTGGTCGGACATTATTTCTGTCAAAACCGTGCAAATATTATCCTTACGCATTAATTGCACTCTCCCCACTGCATTGTTTCCGTAACATTTACGCTTCGACATGCACATCAATTATGTAGCAATATGTCAAAGATTAATTTAACTTGCCGCATTTGTAAAATAGAAAATATGTTTGAAGCCATCTTTGGAGACAGATATTCGCGTAACATTACAACACTATTATTCTAATTAGAATAATTAGTGTGCATTAAACAATATATTAAAATTTCGGTTTTACACTTCTCATTTCGTGGCCATTGTACTTGTCCGAAGTTGCTACATATATAGCTTGTTACCATTATTGCTGAAACAGAAAGTAAATCGTCGGATTGTCCCTTTATGTAACCACGTAACATTTTCATTCCTTTCTGTTAAAAAGTGGATGATTGCTTCAAAAGTCGTAAGCAACAAACGCGAAATCATATGCACGTAGCTAAGATTCAAACTAAACTCACCCAGTGACGACATAAAAAGTGTCAATCGTTCACGGCATTTTCTTTCCCATCATGCCTGAATTATATTATTAAAACATTATGTTTAATAAATGAGCGTTTCAAATCTTTTTTTTTTTCAACGGATATATTAATTGGGCCGGTGAAATTACTGTTAAAGCTTAAAAATAGTTATTTTCTAAAACGAGGAGTCCCTTGAATTTTTAGGCAGACCTGTCATGCACTCAAAGTTGCTCATATAAGCAAACAAAACTTTTCATACCTGAAGCCTTGTTTAGTTCTTTTGGAAAAAATCCCAAAGTTAACTCTATTTTTCGTCTCTACAGTGGTTTACCACCTATCCCACCTCCCTCCACCAGCGTAGGTTCTTCTTCATAAATCTTTTATCTATGCAGATCAGAATCAGGCAAAAAGACAAGGTATGAGGTGTCATGAACAACCATCTTACAAAACCAAGAAATTGATTGTTTGATGATAAGAAGATTGCGTTCAAATTTGAATGTATGAACTTAATCTTCGATTTCGGAAGAAATTTCTTAGGAGCACATACATACTTATATGCACTGTTTTCAAATTTGTGTGATTCCCTACAAAATTAAAATCCGACAAACTCTTTGAACTTTGCCTCTGATTACATCTGCAGCTACGTATATAATGTTTAATATGGCATTTTAGTTCAAGATTATCTTCTTTGCATTCATTCTTCTGTAAAATTTTGAACAGAATAATTATATCATCTTGTGTGTATTAATATTATACATATGTAGATAATTGTTATCCGTTTTGTTACATTTCTTGGTGCATGAAAACTATTTGTAATATTGACCCGTACTGATTGCGCTACTAATTGAAGTTTACCCAGCACCGTTCATCCATACGAAATTTCTTTGGTCGATGATTTAATGTATTGAAAAGCTTATGAAATTTATTGCAAGAAGTGCTAATAGTATAATTAATTCGTATTCACGGTGTTTCTAGTGAAAAGGTTTAAGGAATATAAAGGCAAAACCGTCTCCGTCGCTAGTAGTGATTTTTTAATCGCCACACATATACAGTCGAACCTGGATATAAGGAACTTGGATATAAGGAAAACTTCTTTAAATGGAACATTTTTTCGTGCACCTTCAATTTTCAAAGAAAAAATAACATTTTTCAATTTTTCGAACTTCTATATATGGAATAGAAAACCTCTTTATAAGGAATTCATTTTTTTTCCGGAGCCTCTATAAATGGAAATTTTTATGTTATTCAGTTGTCATGACCTCTATATATGGAATTTTCCCCTGAACGACAAAAAGGGAAGGTCTTTTTTTTTTCTTAGAATCGTGCAATTTTCTATTGTGACACGTTTTGAAATTTTTTGTTTATTCAAAGTTTAATTCGAAACTCGGTGATAGTGGTGACGATTCTTTCACTTGCAAATTAAACCTTTTACTGTTCCTTTGCCGCTATAACTTTTGTTTCTTTTAATAATAAAAGGCTGTCATGTCCGAAAACAAGAGAAAAAATTTAAGTTTAAGTGAGAAATTGAAATTGATAAAGGAGTTTGAAAACGGAAAAACTCGGAATGCAATATCCGCGGAATATTTCGTGCCGCTGTCGACATTGTGTCGTATTTTAAAAGAAAGCGACAAAATCAAACAAGAGTGTTCTGAAGGACATGGCAAAATAAAAAGAAATCGTAATTCGGAATATCCGAATCTGGAACAGTGTTTAGTGGAGTGGTTGAAACAGTGCCAAAGCAAGAATGTACCTGTAAATGGACCGATTTTGAAAGAAAAAGCTGAAGAATTTGCTAGGAAGTTGACGATTGGAGGTTTTTGCGCCAGCAACGGTTGGTTGGATGGCTTTAAAAAAAGAAATGATCTTATTTTTAAAAAAATTTCTGGTGAAAGTGGTGCTGTAGACATCAACGCATGTAGCCAGTGGATAAACGATCTTCCCGCTTTGCTGGGAGATTATTCTCCTAACGACATTTTCAATGCAGACGAAACAGGGCTCTTTTTTAAATGCTTGCCAGATAAGACCTTTACCTTTAAGGAAATTTCGTGTCATGGTGGGAAGTACAGCAAGGAACGTGTCACTATTCTTTTATGTGCGAACATGACTGGCACTGAGAAATTACCCGTTTTTCTTATCGGCAAGTCAAGGAAACCCAGATGTTTTGCAGGTGAGTAAAAGATTCTTCGTTCGCTGTTACTGTATAAATGACATTAACAGAATAAAGGTTATGAGTCGATAGTTAAAATACTATAGATTTTTTTCTGTTTTAGGCGTGATAACTCTTCCTGTTGAATACAAAAACAATAGCAAAGCATGGATGACTGCAGCACTTTTTTCGGAATGGCTTAAGAAAATCGATATTCAGATGCGCCTCGAAAATAGGAAAATTTTACTTTTTATCGATAATTGTACTGCCCATTACAGCTCAGATGAACTACAACACATAAAAGTTGTCTACCTACCTCCAAACTCCACCAGCAAGCTGCAGCCCCTAGATCAGGGAGTGATTCAAAATTTTAAAATTAATTATCGTCGGGAGGTTGTTCGCCATATTTTAACAAATCTCGAAAGCAACGGTAGCTTGGAAATAAACGTTCTCATCGCAATGAGATTTGTGAAAAAAGCATGGTTATCTGTAACCCAGACCACTATAGCTAACTGTTTTAGGAAAGCAGGGTTCAGGATAAATGGTTTACAAGAGCCCCAATATTCCGAATGGGACTCTTCACATGAGGAGTTACGGCCTTCATTCCAAGAGTGGTCTGAATTAACTTCCAATGCCGGTGAGAGGGTACCTAGCTTCGAAGATTATGTAAACGTCGATGAAAATATCGAGGTTACAGGAGAGCAAACAGTCGACGACATTGTGAGCACCCTCCAAATGTGTGACACCAATGAAAACGATAGTGATGAAGATCACGGCGATACTCTTGAAATAAAACTTGTAAAGAAGAGGGAAGCGTTAGAGGCACTGCATACTTTAACAAAATTTTTTGAACAGCGTGAAACCGAACCAAAGATATTCAAAAATATTATCGCTCTTGAAAGAAACGTTGAAAATGTGGTCACTGATAAACAAACAAAAATATTTGATTTTTTCAAAACTTAATATCTATGAGATAGACACTCATTCCATTTATGTATTCGACTGATTACAGTGACGACTTATGAAATAAAGAATCTTTGATATTGATATACTCTTTTTAATTTTATTTATCATGCGGATTATTTATTTGTATTTAAATGAAAACTCAAAGTTGCTGTAATACTAAATACACCAGGTGATTTTAAAAACCTGGATAAAAGGAATTTTTTGCTGAAAGCCTCTGTATAAGGAAAACTGGATAAATGGAAAACTTGTTTATAAGGAATTTAAGTGAGTTTCCCTTGCAATTCCTTATATCCAGGTTCGACTGTATATTATACATCGATATTTCGGAAACAACTTGTTTCGCTTAAATTCCTTAGTGCTAATAGATGTTAAGCCCCTTTAATGGAAAAATTTATTAGAGCTGATAATATACTGTGTCCGGATAGCTGAGTGGTTAGAGCACAAGGTTGTTGTACGAAAGGCCGCGGTTCAAACCTCACTGGTGGCAGTGGGATTTGTATCCGTCAACTCAGCTGTTAATGAGTACCTGAGTCAAATCATGGTAATAGTCTCGGACGAGCGCAATGCGGAAAAGAAAACGCGTCATCGAGCGAGCAATTTGAATCTTATCTATTATACATGAAGGCATCAAGTAATCTATCAGTTTTTAACAGGAAAGTGGGAAACTGGTGCGTGAATCGACAATCCTTCAAGTTACTTTACGTTTCGTCAGTAATGGTAAAAAGCTAAGTAACAAACTATTGCATTGAACGGCGATAAAACGTACGTTTCTGAAAGATTCACAGGCCGCAAAAAAAGGATTTGCACTGAGCGGGATTTTAATCTTGGGCACGTTGAATATTCGGCAGTATCTCTTTCCTTGTGACTTGATTTGAATTTGAATAATAGTGACACAAAATTGTAACGTAATCGCATATTATCAATTAAGATTGTAGTTAAAGTTTAACAAGTCGGGAAACCGGAAGCTAGACGCTTCAGGTACGACCACATTGCCTCTTGGTGCCTAGTTGCCTCCTAGT
This sequence comes from Hermetia illucens, assembly GCF_905115235.1. Taxonomy (NCBI): domain Eukaryota; kingdom Metazoa; phylum Arthropoda; class Insecta; order Diptera; family Stratiomyidae; genus Hermetia; species Hermetia illucens. The sequence goes on along the minus strand of NC_051849.1, from coordinate 87,149,924 downwards.
ATACCGTTACGGAATGAAGTGAATGAAGTGCTCTAACACACTTCAAGGCCCTGATCCAATATGGATTGTTGCGCCAACGATTATTATTTCCGAGTTATCAGAATCTCGGCAGATGCCGGATTTTACCTAATACTAGCACTAAGTGCCAAGCATTTAGGCTCGGACGATCCTACCTACTTAAAAACTAAAGGGGCACTGGTGGTGGTGGCCGGTGGTAGGTCAGTGGGAGAATCCGTCGAGTACTCCCCGCAACATCGAGCACGTATGCAGAATGGTGTACTTCTGCATGGTTTGAACCAGACTGTGCGAAAGTCCCAGGACATCAAGGGAAGCCGTCAGGGATTTAGGTACAATACCTGTAGCTGACAATATTATGGGAACTACAACCACCCGCTCGAGACGCCAAATTTCTTTGATTTCACGAGCCAATGGCTCATAGTTCACCTTCTTCTCCACGTATTTCCGTTCAATGTTGCTATTATGGGGGATAGCAACATCAATAATATACGCGGAGCGACCCGTCTTGTCAACTAGCAGTACGTCAGGCTTGTTGTGTGCGGTATGGCGATCAGTCAGAACTTGCCGGTCCCAATACATGCTGTAAGCAGAACTATCAAGTACTGCTTGCGGCTCATATCGGTAAACCGGACATGTTCCCGTGATCAGCCCATGCTTATATGCAAGGTTTTGATGGATAACCTTACATACAGCATTATGCCTGGTAATGTATTGCACCGGTGCCATAACAGTACAGCCAGAAATGAGATGGTCCAACGTCTCTAACGCCGAACCACACATTCTGCACTGATCGTTCTCCACCCGTTCTTTCATGATGAGCTTTTTATAAGCTCGGGTGGCGACCACGCCATCCTGAATGGCACACATGAACCCCTCCGTCTCAGCAAAGAGCTCCCCAGCACACAGCCACCTGTTCGACAGATGCAAATCGACAAATGGCTGCCAAAGACAATTCACGTGTTTACCGTGCATTGCCTTCGACTTCCATTCCTCGATCCGCTCCTGGTCCGACTTCACCCCACTCAGAGGATTGAAAGTTCGATCCTTCAAGTTAAGTGGAGTCAGTCCACAGTCTGCCTTACAGACCGCCGCATGCAAGGGACTCGCCTGCTCTTTACTGTAAAAATAAGCGCGCAGCGAGTCGACTTGGCGATGATGTTGTGCCGCCACGTCAACCACGCCCCTACCTCCGATGTCACGAGGCAGGTTCATCCGCTCCACGGCAGACTTTGGGTGATGCATTCGGAATTTGGACATAGTTGTCCGTATCCGCCGCTGGACGTTTTCCAGGTCGGTCTTCGTCCACGGCAATATTCCGAATGCATAAGCCAGTGAAGGGATAGCGAATACATTCAACGCACTTATTTTATTCTTCCCCGAGAGATGCGATTTCAGCACCAGCTTCACACGTCGCAGGAATTCGGACAGCAGAGCTTCCTTCAGATCACCAACTCGAGCATGGGTTCCTTGCAGAATTCCTAGGTACTTGTAGAAGTCTGTCTCGGTCATAGCTTCGATGTGGAGGTCACCAATGCTATGTCCGGCATGCGGCTCGTGATGACCTTTGCGAATGGCTTGGATTCGACATTTGTCTAATCCAAACTCCATCCGAATATCACGGCTGAACATGTCTATTATTCGCAACAGACTTCTAAGATGGTTGTCAGTACCAGCATACAGCTTGATGTCATCTAGGTGCATCAAGTGTGTCAGTTCGCACTTAGCACGTAGGCCATATTTTATTGCAAAACCATGCCCTCTAGCATCATTCAGTAGCCATGAAAGGGGGTTCAGTGCCATACAAAACCAAAGAGGACTCAATGTATCCCCCTGGAAGATGCCCCTCCGAATACGGATGGGCTCTGAGGTATTAGCACCCTCAGATGTACGGACTGATAAGGTGGTATGCCACCCTTCCATGACTGTCGCCAAAAACTTTATTAGTTTCGGATCAATGCGATACAGATGTAGGATGTCGATTAGCCAGGTATGCGGAACGCTATCAAAAGCCTTGGCATAATCGATATAGCAACTGAAGAGGTTTCTTTGGCCTCTAGTTGCTTGTCCTACAACTACCGAGTCGATAATGAGTTGCTCTTTGCAACTCCTTGACCCAACTCGGCAGCCCTTCTGCTCCTCGGACAGAATGTTGTTGGTCTCGAGGTGCGCATTGATCCTTCCACTAATAATGGACGTGATGAATTTGTAGAGGGTTGGTAAGCAAGTGATCGGTCTTGTGTCTGCGGGGTCCTGCACCGTGTCCTTCTTAGGGATAAGGTAGGTAATTCCCGCAGTGAGGAAAGGTGGAAATTCCTCCGGCCGACTCATGACCTCATTTATACTGCGTGCCAACCGACTGTGTACGCTGGTAAATTTCTTATACCAGAAATTCTGCACCCGATCCAGACCCGGGCCCCTCCAGTTCTTCGAAATGTTTATGGCTCGTCGAACTTCCTCTTCGGTAACATCTGCGAAATTCATGCCAGGTATATTGGCATGGCGGGTGCCTTCGGCGGTGATCCACTCAGCATGCTCAGCATGCTGGGCAGGTAACCCCCAAAGTCCACCCCAATACTCTTTCGCTTCCGTCACCGAGAACTGTATTGTCTGGGCGCTCTGTTGGGATTCGTTGAGAGATCTGAAAAAGCTCCGCTGGTTCCTCGCGTATGTTGCATTCTGGACACGTCTGGAATAACTTTCGCCATACCGTCGTAACCGACTGCATATGACAGAAAGTTTCTGTTTTAGTGTGTCCAGAATTTCAACTACGGGTGTCTCACAGGGGATGGCATAGTTTCGGTAAACCCTCTGCACTTTATTTCTCACCCGTCGGCTGGCATTGCCAGTGCTGATCTGAATCAGTCTAGCAATGTCCTGCCTTAGTGAGTCCCGCCGACGTTCCAGACGAATTTTCCATGGTGGATCTCTTTTGTCACTCAAACCAATAACGCGAAAGCGAATCTTCTGACCGTGCAATCTGATAGCCGCAACTGCACCACAATACACAAGTGATTGTAGTTGCAGCAGCGACATATCAGCACACAGTCGAGACGCAATCTCATCATTGATTTGAGATAGAATTCCCGGAGTTGCCGGAGATGCATAGAGCCTGGGAATACCTGGTCTATGCAAAGGATCCATATCCGAGAATTCTATACACGCTCTTTGGAATTCGTCCCGAACTTCAGCGGAAACCTCAGCTGGACGGTGGAGAAGAGTGCTTCGGCGAGTACTGAACCTGTTGCCTGCAGTGCGGCGTGGTGTTGTTGATGCCGCCGCCTCTGCCCCCATCGACTCTCGGTCACCAGTTTCCCCAATGACTTCAAGTTGAACACGTTCCCTGATGGTGGCCGGGATTGTGTCACTGCGAGTGATGAAGCGGTACTGGTCTGCGACTCGCTGCACAGTCACGTGCGCGAATTGCGGGAAACGCTCGACGAATCTCTGGTGCAACAAGGGGCGGTAAGATGTTGTACCCGCCCCCGCCGTTATTTCGTAGTAGGAGCGGATGATGAAGAGGTTCATTTCTTCAGTCCATTTCATCCGCTTCCTACGCGAACCTGCTGAAGTGGTCGCCACAGATTGTGGCGAAACAGCTGCAGCAGGCGGAGCTGTGCTCCTGGTCGTCGTGGCGCCTAGACGTCGAACCGCCCCACGACTAGCGGTTTCGACGCCGTGCTGTCCATTACGAGAGCCCGACCCAGTCACCAAGTCAGACGACTCCCGCCGGTTATCCGTACCGGACCTTAAATTTCTCCTTCTTCTCATTTTTTGGTGGTGCATTTTATCCCTAGCTGCCAGGTGTGTAGATAGCTTCCTTAGTGAGTAATCTGCAAGACTGCAAAGTTCCTGCACTTTCCTCACCTACCCCCTGAGACGCTGCGGTGGCGTACAGCCATTCAGACTGAAGCTATCTATCCCTCTTCCTTTCACAACCGGGCTTGGGACCGGCTTCGGCGGAGTTATTATAATATACTATTATTAACTTTGTTTGTACAGATATCAGTATGGACGGTATTTCGGAGCCCAGGCACCATATAGTGGCAGCTTCCTGATTTTTTTCAGATTTTTCGGTTTGGTAGTTTCTGAGAATGGCTCCCTTAAAGAAAAGATCGCTTTCAACCCCCCGGACTCCCCACCTTTCCAACAAATGTCAAAACTAGGACCGGCTTCGAAAAGTACTAACTGAGACCTTTAATTTAATACCTCACATGACTATATTTGATTAAAAAAAAATGTACACCCCCCCCCCCTTTGCATGTATGGGGAACCCCCTTAAATTCGTCGTAAAAGGATATAACTCACTGGATGTCTGAGCGTTCACAGTTCCCAGCTTTCGGCCAAATTTGGTGTCAATCGCTGTAACCGTCTCCGAGAAAAATGCGTGTGACGGACAGACAGACAGACAGTAAACCGATTTTAATAAGGTTTTGTGTTTAATGGTGAGAATTTCAAACAAAGTTTTCTTAAAAACGGTCTTTGAGAGTTTTGTAATTTTCGAAAATGGTTTTCTGATATTGCGTGAAAGATAGGGGAGTGAGGGCTTAAAATATGTGCTCAAAAGTAAAACAAGTCTAGTTTTCAGGACCTATCCAACCGAAAAATCTGGAAAAAGTCATAATGATGATATATGAAGTCTAGGACTCAAAGTATATCACGCTCCGATATCTGAAGAAATAAAGTTAATAATAGTATATTACTATATTTTGGAAATTTATCAGAAAGCCCCCCTTGTTTTTATCCAAGAGTTACAAAACTTGGCACCCGTTTAAGCGATAATATAGGACATAATTGGGGAAAGTTTAAACGCGATCTAACAATTATTCACAAAGTTATTGAAAGTCAAAAGATTGCATTTCGCGTAAATTTATTGTATTCTAGGATGTGTATGACATCATCATGTTATGTATAAAGTGGACTTATATGGTCGGTAAGGTCCATGGACACATTATGGTTTTTCTTTTTTAGCTTTGCTTTAGTTATTTGAATATCAGTATCAATTACTGGATAAATGGCGTGTGTACGCATGTATGCTTTCGTGTACAGAGTAAACTGCAATACGTCAAGATGCGTTAGATCGACTTAGATGTGTAATACATCAGTATAGGGTAATAGGGAGTGTTTGTTTGTTTACGATACACAATATTTATGTTTTTAATGTGTACGTGGTATATTTTGTTTGGCAACATATGGCAGGAGATTTTGCATTCTTAGCTAGGAACGAATGGAAAAACATGCATAGAGAGTTGATCACATAAGATGAACAAAAAAACTTTTTTCCTGAAGTGCCGAACTTCCCGTATTCCGGTTTGTTTTTGTTATGAGTGAAAAACATAGTATTTACTTTTTTGGCCTCAGTTTGTCCTTTCTGTAGTCCATCAATAGTATTTTCTCCATCCAAGTTTTTTCATACCAATGGAAAGTAAGTCGAATCCTTCGAGAATCCAATGAATTTAACCCCCTGCGATAAATTCTGAAAATTTGGTGGATTTTTTTCGAAACTACACACTTTAAGTTTCGAAAAAAGTGTGATTTACCTTAGTTTTTTTTCTTTTATTTTTCTAAAAAAGAAATCATTTTTCAAAAATATCTCAAAAAATAAAAAGATTGTGAAAAACTGCTGACTTGATATTTAAGCGAGAGAAAGGCCACATTTTTGTACTTTAGTATTTTTTCACTATCTTTTTTATTTTTTGACATATTTAAAAAAGAAATGATTTTATTTTTAAACGAAAAAGAGCATTAGATCAATTTTCCAGAAAATTACTGATTTTGTGATATTTGACCTTGAAAGTATAAATTTTGTTTGACATTACGAATTTACGTTTGACGAGCCATAACTCTGTCCATATTGCACCTGCAAAAAATAAAAAGATTCGTTCTTTTTGTTACACTATAGCAGTCTTTGACAGTCTCTTGACATAAAATTGACCAAGTGGAACCTCTCCGGTATTTGCACTCTTGCTATATATGGATCAGCATCAATCATATATTTGGAGGTAGAATGGCACATCATTTTAAATTTGATTTCGTATTTATTTGGCTTGTTCAGAATATCAATCTGAAATGGACATCCACCTCTAAATCCAAACAACTGTTCCTCAATTTTCACCTCTGATCTAGGAATATAATTCATTCTGCAGTGTTTCATGAATATTTCCCAAACATTCCTGGCGAGTATAAATGCATTATTTGACCGAAGAAGCGGTCACAACGACTTATATCCCATTGTCAAATATCTGACTAGAAACTCAAATCTTTGCTCTTGACTAAAATGTATCATGTGTCGGGGAAAAAAGGATCAAATAGTTCATCTGTTGAAAATGATTATCCTTCACTACCGCGGGTCTTATTAGTTGACCAAATATGTCCATTTTTGCCACGAAGGGTATTTCCAGGAATACGATATATCCGCCTAAGTTGGCAGAAGCAAAAGAGTGAACATAATCAGAATCAGCGACAGGAGGTTCCCCTATAGAAGCTGGTTTTTGCAAAGGTAACTCTTCAGTAACATAGTTGTTCTCATTTTCGCTTCTATAACCTTGTAGTCCTCGGTTTCAGGAGCTGATTCTGCCATAGATGATTTTCTTCCTCCAATACTGCCAATATTTCGAGATCGTGTAGCCTCTGAGACCACGAGATACTGGTATTCAAAACAATACAGTTATCGAAAAACTAAAAAAGAAGATTTAGTTAAAGATTACATGAAACCTGATCATATGTCTCGCAGGCGTGCATATTTCCATAAGTCAGAAATGGAGAGATCTACCTTAGCAGCGCGGACACCGTCGACAAGCTCTTGTCGGAAAATGACTTGAATGAATTGCTTGATGTGCTTACTTCAGTCGTTAGAAAGAGAGAGCGAATATTCAATTTCGTGCACGCCTCACGGGCGTGGATTAGGCTTCTAGGGTTAAATGAGGGCAATGAATTCCAGACTGGACATGTTCGCTGAGTGGTTCGAAGGCAGCAGAAGTTTTGCCGCTGCCTAAAACCTACAGGTGAGCCATCCTCTTATCGACCTACATATATATCTTCCAGACTCTATGGAAAAAATGTTAGAGCAAGTAATCTATAATACATTGCTCCCGGTTGTTAACAGCCAAGGAGGCCTCTCAGATCAAATTTTTTCACCAGTTGATCAAATTGGTTATTAGCTTAGCCAAAAACGCAATACGTGGAAAGGATAGTAGTAGGTAGTAAATATTGCATGGTAGTGACCCTAGTTGTGAGGAGTGCACTCAAATCGGGTAGTTAGATCTTTATAGGGAAGTCCTTAGCGTCGATTGGTGTTCCCATCTACCTCGCTGCTATTGCTGGTAGCTATCTGTCAAGAACGTAGGTTCTGGTATAACATCGAGGTTGCCTCCCCAGGACTCCGTACTGGACCCAATACTGTGAAACATCATATATAATAATACACTTAATTTTTCGGTCCCAGAAGGGGAATTAAATCATTACTTCCAAGTTGACAAAACTTAATTTTAATCAGTTGTAGAGTATGCTCGTAAAAAAGTATCCATCAGGAAAGTGATGCCGAATGCAGGTGGAGCCGGCGTAATTGCACGCAGCTTATAGCACGAGTGACGAGTTCTATCTTGTTGTATGCAGTCCCAGTTTGGGGAACTGCGTTGCATACTTTATGTAACGCAGATGAACTAAGAGCGGCCTACAGAAAAACAGCCCTAAGGGTATGTTCTGCCTTCAGGATCGTCTCAGATGATGCGGCGTTCGTCAGCTTAGGAAAATTGCCGATTTATATCTTGGTTGACGAAATCCATCTCTCCTCTATTGCATGTAAAAAAAACCTGAAAGTTCATTATCGGTGTAAGATGTTTTGTAGCAACATAAACTGCCAAGTTTTGATGGAAGTGGCACTAAAATCAACAAATTTATAGAGGATGATATTTAGGTGCATTGATTGAACTCTAAGCAATATTCAATTTCTGATTTCCTAATTGTTAGTATTCCTTTGCTTTCTAATTAGTTCTGGTTGAATAAAACAAAGTCTTTTTGATATGCAAAATATATTTTTAATATATTATGTTTAAGAAGATGTTTAGAGGACCCCTGTTTAGGGAATAGTATAGATTAGCAATATTTGTTTTATATATGTTTCCTAATGAATAATTTGTTTGTTTTATATATGTTTCCTAATGAACCATGTCATATACACGCACACAATCCGCAATTCTGACCGTTCGACCCCAATCGCTACGTATCTGAGTCCTATCAAAATATCGCATGCCATTTAACCATAATAGAACGGATATCCTCCATAGTAACGTCCGTAGAATCTTCCGGGATATGCTCTGATGGGTGGATATCCACCAAATCCGAAGCCAAGATTGTATCCATGGGGTCGGTAAAATTGTTCTGAGGCTTTTAAATCATCAGCTTCTTGAGAGGTAGCTTCTAAAATGGAAAAATAGTAACACTAAAGGAAATAATTGGATGAAATATAGATTTATAAAAGTTCACATACGTTCAATACTTTCACTTTCTGCTTGCACCGGTAACGATTTTGCAGTGGAGATGAACAATATTGTCATAAAAAGTATTTTCTAGAAAGAGATGATTCAGCAACACTCGAAAACAGTTCAATTCTTTACTTACAGTAGCTGCCAACATCTTTTTGGTGCAAAATTTAAGATTTTAACGTATAATGTACCCGTAGGTTTCCGGGTAACAATTGCTTTTACCAACAGTCGATTAGTATGACCTCTTTATATAGTACTCGTTAGAGTACGTTGAAGTAATCTTATTTTATTACAATCGGATACATTATGCAAACTTCTGGATACAATATCTTCCTCGTTAATCACTTCCAGAGCTAACATTACGTGATAGTCTAATGTCATTAATATGCATGTTTTAAAGATTGCATCCTATATATGCTTTTAATGAATATTGAGGAAAGAACAACTGCACGTGTGTTCGAAATCAGTGGAAATGGGGGTTTATTATTGTCATCATCATCATCATCATCAACGGCGCAACAACCGGTATCCGGTCTAGGCCTGCCTTAATAAGGAACTCCAGACATCCCGGTTTTGCGCCGAGGTCCACCAATTCGATATCCCTAAAAGCTGTCTGGCGTCCTGGCCCACGCCATCGCTCCATCTTAGGCAGGGTCTGCCTCGTCTTCTTTTCCTACCATAGATATTGCCCTTATAGACTTTCCGGGTGGGATCATCTTCATCCATACGGATTAAGTGACCCGCCCACCGTAACCTATTGAGCCGGATTTTATCCACAACCGGACGGTCATGGTATCGCTCATAGATTTCGTCATTGTGTAGGCTACGGAATCGTCCATCCTCATGTAGGGGGCCAAAAATTCTTCGGAGGATTCTTCTCTCGAACGCGGCCAAGAGTTCGCAATTTTTCTTGCTAAGAACCCAAGTTTCCGAGGAATACATGAGGACTGGCAAGATCATAGTCTTGTACAGTAAGAGCTTTGACCCTATGGTGAGACGTTTCGAGCGGAACAGTCTTTGTAAGCTGAAGTAGGCTCTGTTGGCTGACAACAACCGTGCGCGGATTTCATCATCGTAGTTGTTATCGGTTGTGATTTTCGACCCTAGATAGGAGAAATTGTCAACGGTCTCAAAGTTGTATTCCCCTATCCTTATTCTTGTTCGTGTTTGTGTTTGACCAGTGCGGTTTGATGTTGTTGGTTGATTCGTCTTCGGTGCTGACGTTGCCACCATGTATTTTGTCTTGCCTTCATTGATGTGCAGCCCAAGATCTCGTGCCGCCTGCTCGATCTGGATGAAGGCAGTTTGAACGTCTCGAGTGGTTCTTCCCATGATGTCGATATCGTCAGCATAGGCCAGTAGTTGGGTGGACTTGAAGAGGATCGTACCTCTTGCATTCACCTCAGCATCCCGGATCACCTTCTCGAGGGCCAGGTTAAAGAGGACGCATGATAGCGCATCCCCTTGTCGTAGACCGTTGTTGATGTCGAATGGTCTTGAGAGTGATCCTGCTGCTTTTATCTGGCCTCGCACATTGGTCAGGGTCAGCCTAGTCAGTCTTATTAATTTCGTCGGGATACCGAATTCCCTCATGGCCGTGTACAGTTTTACCCTGGCTATGCTATCATAGGCGGCTTTAAAGTCGATGAACAGATGGTGCAACTGTTGTCCATATTCCAACAGTTTTTCCATCGCCTGCCGCAGAGAGAAAATCTGATCTGTTGCTGATTTGCCTGGAGTGAAGCCTCTTTGGTATGGGCCAATGATGTTCTGGGCGTATGGGGCTATCCGGCCTAGCAAGATAGTGGAGAATATCTTATAGATGGTACTCAGCAACGTGATACCTCTATAATTGCTGCACTGTGTGATATCTCCCTTTTTATGTATGAGACAGATTATGCCTCGCTGCCAATCGTCAGGCATTGATTCGCTGTCCCATACCTTGAGCACAAGTTGATGAACCACTTGGTGTAACTGGTCGCCTCCATATTTAACCAATTCGGCTGTAATTCCATCGGCTCCTGGCGACTTATGATTTTTTAGCCGATGAATTGCACGGACTGTTTCTCCTAAACTTGGTGGTGGCAGTATTTGTCCGTCGTCTTCAGTTGGCGGGACCTCCAACTCGCCGATGTTCTGGTTGTCCAGTAGCTCATCAAAGTACTCAACCCATCGCTCTAATATGCCCATTCTGTCGGAAATCAGATTTCCCTCTTTGTCTCGGCAGGATGAGCATCGAGGTGTATAAGGCTTCATCCTGCTGACTTGTTGGTAAAACTTCCGCGCCTGGTGTGGTTGCTCCCTGTACTTTTCTAGTTCACAGACTTGTTGGTTCTCCCAGGCTTCCTTTTTCCGTCTGTGAAGTCGCTTCTCCGCTCGACGGAGTTCGTGATAAGTCTCTGCGCGTGCCCGCGTTCTTTGAGAATGCAACATTACTCGGTATGCGGCATTCTTCCGTTCCGTTGCTAGCTTACATTCATCGTCAAACCAGCCGTTCCGACTCCTTTTGCGGCTGGGGCCAAGTATATTTGTGGCCGTATCCATGATAACGTTCTTCAGGTGGTTGTGAAGATCATTAGTTGATACTTCATCTCCAGGTCCTCTGTTGACTGCGGTTATTGCGGCATCCATTTCCCTATTATATAGGTGTCGCGGAGGGTTGTGTTGTGGATGGCTTCAGTGTTCACTCTCACCTGATTGTCAGAGGGGATTCTAGGTGGTATTGTTATTCGAGCTCGGAGCACCATGCCAACGAGATAGTGATCCGAGTCTATATTGGCCCCCCTATATGTTCTGACATTCATCAAGGCTGAGAGGTGGCGGCGTTCGATCAACACGTGGTCAATTTGGTTGAAAGTGGTGGTTTATTATTGTCGGGGAAACTTTTTGCTGGAGTTCTTGAGTAAAGATTCAGCATTATTATTTAAAAAATATTATCAGCTTATCTATTAGATATATATGCGGTACCCGCAAATTGCTAACATGAGGACCAACCACTTATCAAATCCTTAGTAACTGAAACATCAATCTAGCTTTGAATAGGCAGGGGAACTTTCCGTTTCGAATTGTAACTATCTAGGCGTTGGGGATAATCGCTTGGCCGACATAGATATATTGTTGGTGTCAAAATTTCATTAATGTTGGCCTAGACAAGTCGTTGTTATTATTTAGTGTAAATATAGCGTAATACAAGGAGATGTTTGACAGTCTAGTTTTGAATGCTAGAGATCGCAGCCCTTAAACCTACAGTGACCATTCGGCCATCTCGATATTGTTTACGGAAGAGTTACTAAATCTCAAGCTCTAGTTCAAAGGGACGTTTTTAAGGGTTTGTGGGAAACAAAATCTTATTAAAATCGATTCAATGTCCGCCTGTCTGCCTGTCAGTCTGTAACACCCGATTTACTCGGAGCCGGCTGAACCGATTGTCACGAAATTTGTGAGAACAAGTGGTCTATGTGTTCTGTGTTTGAAGGGGGCTATCCCTACATGCGAAAGGTGGGTGTCAATTTTTTTCACAGGATACAGTTATGTGGGGTTTCAAATGAAAGGGCTCGAATAGTACTTTGCGAAACTGCCCTTATTTCTGAAATAGGGTAAAACGCAGCGCGATAGGGCTCAAAATGCTTCAAAAAGTGAAACAGGTCTCGTTTTCAGAACTTATCCAACCGAAAAACCCCGGGAAAAAATCTAGGTCTCAAAAAAGGCTAATAATAGTATATTCCGTTGTTTTAGAAATTCACTGGAAAACTCGCAGTATAGGCGATAATATAGGACATAATTCTGAAAAGTTTGAAGGCAATCCAACTATTATTAACAAAGTTATAGAAAGTCAAAGTTTCTCATTTCAGGTAAATTTATTGCACTCTAAGACGTGTATGACGTCATCATCATATAAGGTGAACCTATATGAACGGCTGTGTCCGGATGGCGCAAGTGGTTAGAGTGCTGCGCTGTCGTAGCAAAAGGCGGCGGTTCAAATCTCACTGGTGGCAGGGAGATTTGTTATCGTGGCTGTATGTCGGATACCAGTCGACTCAGCTGTGAATGAGTATCTGAGTCAAATCAGGCTGATAATCTCGGGCGAGCGCAATGCTGACCGCATTGCCTCCTACAATATAATGTAGTGTACCGTTACGGTCTTGAATGATGTGCTTTAACACACTTCAAGGCCCTGATCCACTATGGATTGTTGCGCCAACGATTATTATTATTATATGAACGCCGGGGTCCATGGGGATGTTTTAGTTTTCCTTACGTACGTGCTCTTCAGAACGGTGTAAAGTGGGAATGCATGAAGATGCGTTGGATCAATTTATTAATGTGGCAATAGATAATGTTTGCTTATTTAGAATGAACACAGAATTTATGTCGTTGATATGTAAGTAGATATGTGTATCTTAATGTAGAAATTAGACAAATATTGCAGAATATTTTGTATTCTTAGCTACATATGTAAGAATGGAAAACGTGCATAGAGAGTTGTTCACACGGCTTGGAGACAGAAAGAATCCGGCGCTTAATTAGGAGGAGGTTTTCAGAAGTGACTTTTTTTATTGCATAAATCGATAGTTTCGCTATCTGAGAATATGCTGCAAAAATTTCAAAGCGAAATTTGTGGTCCCTTGGATTTTATGGGTGTAGAACCGAGCGTTTATCGGGTACAGGCTTAGGGTACATTGCCTAGGTGGTAGTCGCTTTATGTCCTTACTAAATCTTGTAAATAGTGTATTAATAAATACTTGGCGTCAGCTTCCCATACGAGTGTATTTATATTTGTTGTAACTGTATTTTATTCGTAATTAAGTGTGATAAATATCTTCATATCCAAAAGGGGACTTTTCAAACCATTTTTAATCAAATGCATTTTTTCTCAAAATGACGTTTTCACATTTGCAGGAATTCTAGCTCAAGAAGTAATGAATTATAAATTTGTGCGTATGATTCTTCACAAAATTACCAAGAATATGAACCAATATTTGGGAAAAAATGGAGAAAATTGAAATAGGTAAAAATTGGAGTCCCTATACTTCGTGCAGTTGGAGAACTCTAATTGCGACCTTCAGCAGAATACTGTCGCGTAACTTCTTTGTTTTATTTAAATTTTTCAAAAAAATTTCAGCAGGAAACCGAATTCCTCAAGAAAACAACTCAGGCTAGTTTACTCCCAGCGAAGTGCCGCAGCCTACACTAGGACTGAACCAAAAGGATACCAAACAGATGAAGAAGAATTGGCCAGAGAAACTGAGTGGATCCTGTAAACAAGAAGAGTGTCTAAGAAAAGAAAGGCTGACTCGTCACCGGAAATCATTAGATAAAGTCCCGCGAAATACAATAAAGCCAAAAACCTAACGAAATTGGAAGTGAAACTTCCTCCGCTGATGGCTCAAAAACAGAATAAGGTTCTGGGGTCCGAGTTTACCTCTAGAGTAAAAAGTGGGTTTTTCTTTTGGGACAATATGCATCGGCCATTCAAGCGGAAGTTTATGCGATCCTACGGTCGGCAAATTGGGTGATTGACGAGCGGTTGAAGGACAGGCGTATCGCAATCTGCAGTGGTAGCCAGGTTACATTGAGGGCGTAGGAATGCAGAAACCAGAAATTGCAGTAGCAGTAGCATTGGCTAAGGCTGTCTTCAGAAACTGGGAACAAGCTTCCCACAATGCAGGTGGCAGAGCCTAAATGCTGCTATACACATCAAACTTTTCCTGCCAGAACCGAACATGCGTACCGCAAAGTTTATCTTGTCGAAAAGCAGGAGGACTTGCAGGAGTATTGTGGGCATTCTGACAGCTCATAATTCACTAGCTGGGAATAAGTTCAGAATAGGAATTATTCACGTATTATGTCCTTCAGCCAGAAGGCTGCTTTTTTTATGCGTTAGTGTTATTTATTGTCTTTGTTAACACTGATGAAGGGAACAAGTGCTTCCCGAAATATTGGTATTTGGCCAGTAAATAACACTAGCGAATAGAAGAAGCAAGTTTTAATTATTTCGAATAATTTCATCGCTAGAAATACTGCGTAATTAGACTTAGATTCTGCAAGGCGTCTTGCTTTTCGGGAAAATAAATTTTACAGTATGTTTGTTTGCTTCTGACAGGAAAAGTTTATGGCAAGTGGCATTTAGGTTCCGCAACCTGCCATTATGGGAAGCTTGTTCCCAGGTTTTGATAGCAGCATTAGACCATGCTATTGACACTTCAATTGCTGGTTCCGGTCCCAATCTTCTTTCGCTAAGGCATCTGAGATTTAATTTCCTTTTATACCACCAGTGGCCATAGTAGTTCCACCGTATCGAACCCAGAAATAGAGTTCAATTGGTTTCTACATTCCTGAAGAACTTTCGAAGTGATTAAAGGACTACTCAACGCCCTTAATGCAGCCTGGCTATCACGGCAGATTGCAATGCCCTGCCCTTCAATCACTTGCCAATCATCCAGGCTACCACCCTTTGGATGTCATACCCTTCCACCTGAAAAACTGTATAATGTATATTGCCCCGAAGGAAAAGCCCACTTCTCGTTTTTATTCGAGAAAAGAACTCTCGCTCTAGAACCTTATTCTGTTTTAAGCCAACGGTGTAGGGCACTTCGGCATATCTATCTCCGGAGCGGGGCAAATCCGGGCAGGAATCGGTCAAAAGATGAAAATCGCGTGAATACAAGTTATACAGGGTGTGGTGCAGATGAACAGTCAGTAGTGAATTTTCCATGGAGAGTAGAGAAGGAGGAAGAGCTGAGTGCGTTTGGGCGCAGCACAAAAATGCGTCGTTCACCGCCGCGATCAGTGAGGAGGTAGTGAAGGCTGTAATACCTGATGTGACTACGGGACGTCCAAATAAAGAGGAAGCCTTACAAAGTGGCGCGACTGACGGTGCGGTGACGGAAAATCAAATACCCTTCAGTGCATCTGTACCGAGAAAAAGCCTAGTTCTGAGCACGTGGATTCGGAAACAAACTGAGTAGAGGTGCAGTCGACCGCCCTAGCTAGAGCCAAAGAGGAAAGGTTCATCAGGATATGCTCGGCAGTGGTGAAGCGTATGCGGTCGGCAACGTTCCTCCAGAGGCTTGATACGCTGGATGGGGATTTAAAAGCTTCGAGATTGCACCTAGATTTGGCATTTGATAAAGCCAAATGGCGAAACCGATCACGATGAACTGACCCCGCTTGTGAACGGGGCAAAGGCTGAAGAAAAAGAAGAAGAACGTTCCTGCAGAGGAAAAAAACGCACTGGGGAAAAAGTGGAAAGCGGGGGAGGCTTCATTCAAGTAGTTTCTTTTGCCCAAAAAAAGAAGGCAAGGAAGGATAAAATAAAACACCTGACTACGCCGCCAGAGACCCGTCTGTCCAAAGACAAGAAGGCTACAAACTAGTAACATAAAAGACGAAGAAACAAAGAAGGACCAGACTGTCGGCTCTGCTCATTGAGCCTACGGAAGGCAAGAAATTTGCGAAAGTCCTTAGTGAGATTCGCTACAGGATGAAACCGGAAGATAACGGTGTCTTCCATACAAAAAATAAGGGTGGCGGAGTCCTCGTCGAATTGGGCCAGAAAACTACTAGTAAGAGTCCCTTCGGCGAAGCGTTCAATGTTACTGGGGGAGAAGGCTCTTGTTTCTAGTCTAGAGCCTATGTGCTCTCTAGAAATCCGAGATCTTGACTGCCTCACAGAAAAGGTCAAGGTGGAGGAGGCCAGAAAGCGTGATTGTCCAGAGGTAACCAATGGCCGGATAGGCATCACCTTCGTAAATGCTCGAGGCGAAAAACTCGCCGTGGTGGAGGCCCTGGAACAATATGCGAGAAAACTCTTCAGCAGCGGGAAAATCAAAATTGTCTCCATCAAGTGCTACAGATGTCTGGACTATGGTCACACGTCAGCAACTTGCAAATGACCGAACAGGAGGACAGCATGCTGGAATGCGGCCAGGTAGGTCACCAAGCGAAGGCCTCCAATGAAAGCGAAAGTTGCGTCCTCTGCAGGGATCGTGACGCATTCGGTGAGAGAGTCGCACATACTGCGGGCTCGGGACGGTGTGCAATCTTTAGGGCAGAACTGCAAAGGGCAGGGGGCGAATGGCATCTCAACTTATCGGGTATAGCTGCTATTTGGGTTCGCCAATGCCGAGCCACCCGTGGCGAGCCTTCTATGTACTGGTGGACGGCAGGAATTGCCGACTTACGGAGGGAGCATCATAAGCTCCGCCGCCGTTTACACTCCAACGAGGAGGCATGCGACATAAAGGTAGAGTATAGATCAGCAAAAAGAAAACTCTGCAGCGCGATGGATCAAAGTGATGAAAACGAAGTGAATGAGGACCCGTGGAAGCTGATTATAAGCTTGTCACATGAAAAATCGGGGTCTGCGCTGGAAAGAAACGAAGCAGGCATCTTAACCAGAAAGAGAATCCCGACCCTGCGTCCCATATCGACCGACAAGTTTGCTATGGACTCAAAACCAGCGGTTAAATACCTTGGTTTAATGCTTGACTCGAAAATGAGCTTCTTCGAGCAAAAGAAAGCAGCAGCGGACAGGGCTCCAGCTAGAGTTTCGGCCTTGAGTCGGCTAATGGAAAATGTTGGGGGGCCTATGTCTACTAGCGGATGTCTTCTTATGAGAGAAACACAGTCGGTTCTATGGCGTGGAGGTATGGGCTGATGCCGTTGACAAGGAGGTGCATCTTAAGCGCCTTGCTCAATTGTAGAGAGGGGGAGCTTTGCGTGTGGCATCTGTCGCACAGTCACAAAATCGGTGGCGATGGTGATTGCGGCAGTGATCCCCGTTGCCCTCCTTGCCAAGGAGCGTAACGCTGTCTACCGCCGTAAGGGCAAAAATTTACGAGAGGTGGTTGCCCGTGAAGAACGTTAACACGCCCTTATCAAGTGGCAACTCGCTTGGCAAAATGAGCCAAGAGCGCTCATCGACAATTTAGACCCATGGCTGAACCGAGCGCCCGGTGAGATTGATTACTTCCTTACCCAGCTTCTAAGCAGGCATGGAGGGATTCCCTGACCCGAAGGCACCCAAAGCCAGGAGAGCTAGCACGAAGTAATGTATCAAATAGCTCCAGGCTAGTCCGTTAATGACAGGGAGGTATTTAGCTGGTAGCCAGACAGCGCACTGCTGCAGGGGTGCACCACTCTGTGCGCAAACGCATTCACCTACCCTACTCCCCCAAAAAAATAATCCACGTTGCCACCCTTTGGATCCCATACACTTCCGCTTGGAAAATCGATCCATATTGCCCCAAGGGAAAGGCCCACTTCTTGTTTTTATTCAAGAAATAGATTTCGGCTCCAAAACCTTGTCCTGTTTTTGAGCCATCTGTGTTAGAGACTTCGGCATATCCCTCCCAGGAGCGTGGCAAATACGAGAAGGGATCGGTCAAAAGAAAGTCAATATCCACAACCATTAAATTGTAAGTAATTCAGAGTAAACTGGAATAGAAAAAAAATGTTTTTAAAGTGAACTTTAGAGCCAGACCTATTTTGGAGAGAATAATCCAACTGTTAATTATTTGTTAATAATCGTGAGTGTCCCATATATTAAACGGTGTTTATTACTCAATCGAGAACTGACTAATATCAAATGACTGATAATTCGCAGTAATAAGTAGCTGCTAATCATCGCTAAATATGTGCAGCACTATAGGCACAATGGCTTGAGATGCGCGATTCGTAACAAAGGTAAATAGTCTTTAGTATATCCGACCGACAGGTTGTTTTCATTCAAAGACATAAAGCTCCCTCACAAATATTTCAATTGCATCTATGCATCATAAGATGGTGAGTATTTTTCGTCTTGATAATTCAATATGTATATTTAACTAAACGATAAATTCTGTTGCTTCCAGTCAATTCAAATGTATCTTCTTCTGGTCATCTTCGATTGTTGTCTAGTCATGTCTCAAAAGTTAGTGAATATTAATGAACCTCCGAGTGTACTGATAATATCAAAAGACGATAATGATACTGTTGTTGATGAAGTTCACGGTAATCCTGGTTTACTTGTGCAAAGTTCAAACAATTTAAACTTGGAAGAAGATGATGCTGATGGTGCCAGCACCGATGATTTACAAGTAGCTGAAGTACACCTGTTTCGCCCTGTGTTCAGATATAAATTTGCTTATGCATCAAAAGTTAAAAACTAAGAATTATGATGCAAAAGAGGTGTGAATAAAGTATTTCTGAAATATCACTCGTTAGATATTAAAAGACTGAGACCCTGAATGTCATGGTTTCCTCTGGATGCATGGACATTCCGTTAATTTCAATCAAATGTGATTTAGTCTTTCCTACCCGCTGTTTTTGTATCTTCATAAAGAAACTTCCTTCAGCATTGGATATAAGTGGCTTTATTCTTTTATTGTAAACCAATAATATATATTTATGTATAAATAATAAATAGCATATCAAACGTGGTGAATCTTCTAATTAACTTGTACTTGTGAAATGATGATGAGTGAATACCCACGAGGAAACAGCACATCTTGATACTCACTCACTGTAATAATAAAATTATATAATGAGTTTTATGTTCATAACAGGTGCATAATCTTCATTTTTTAATTTACCTATTTTTTTCTCCGGTGTCATCATTTTGTTGAAATTGCATCAACACTACCATATGCGTGGTGAGAATAGATAAAATCTGGAAGAGCATATTATTGAACTGCGCGCCATTATATTGACTAACAACTATTACGTGTAAAAGAAGCTTTTTATTGACAACTAGGTACCCTTGAGCAGTTATATATTTAGTCTTCTGCATATGTTCAAGTTTCAATAAAACCAACTCTTCCTGTGAATGATCAAAAACATGATCGGATTTGTTTCTTTATTAACTGGAAATAATTAGTAATTGCAGCAAGTAAAAACGATCATACATATCAACGTAAGGACTCTTAATATGTGACATTGCTAACCTAATTTCAGTAAGAGAACCAACAAGTCTGTGAACTAGAAAAGTACAGGGAGCAACCACACCAGGCGCGGAAGTTTTACCAACAAGTCAGCAGGATGAAGCCTTATACACCTAGATTCTCATCCCGCCGAGACAAAGAGGCAAATCTGATTTTGGACAGAATGGGCATATTGGAGCGATGGGTTGAGTACTTCGATGAAACTGAAGACGACGGATAAATACTGCCACCACCAAGTATAGGTAAACAGTCCGAGCAATTCATCGGCTAAAAAATAAGTCGCCAGCAGCCGACTGAATTACAACCGAATTGGTTAAATATGGAGGCGACCAGCTACACCAAGTGGTTTATCAACTTGTACTCAAGGTATGGGACAGCGAATCAATGCCTGAGTATCACGTTGCTGAGTACCATCTATAAGATATTTTCCGCTGTCTTGCTAGTCCGGTTAGATTCATACGCCCAGAATATCATTAGCCCATACCAAAGAGGCTTCACTCCAGGCAAATTAGCAACAGATCAGATTTTCTCTCTGCGGCAAGCGATGGAAAAACTGTTGGAATATGGACAACAGTTGCACCATCTGTTCATCGACTTTAAAGCCGCCTATGATAGCATAGCCAGGGTAAAACTGTGCACGGCCATGAGAAAATTCGGTATTCCGACGAAATTGAGAAGACTGACTAGGCTGACCCTGACCAATGTGCGAGGCCAAATAAAAGCAGCGGGATCACTCTCAAGACCATTCGACATCAACAACGGTCTACGACAAGAGGATGCCCTATCATGCGTCCTCCTTAACCTGGCCCTGGGGAAAGTGATCCGAGATGCTGAGGTAAATGCAAGAGGTACGATCCTCTTTAAGTCCACCCAACTACTGGCCTATGCTGACGATATCGACATCATGGGAAGAACCATCCGAGACGTACAAACTGCATTCATTCAGATCGAGCAGGCGGTAATCGGTGCGAGATATTGGGCTGCACATCAATGAAGGCAAGATAAAATATATGGTGGCAACGTCAGCACCGAAAAACAACCAACCAACAACATCAAATCGCACCGGTCAAACGGGAAGAATAAAGATTGGAGAACATAATTTTGAGACCGTTGATAATTTCTCCTATCTAGGGTCGAAAATCACAACCGATAACAGCTACGATGATGAAATCCGCGCACGGTTGTTGTCAGCCAAGAGAGCCTATTTCAGTTTACAAAAACTGTTCCGCTCGAAACGTCTCACCATAGGGTCAAAGCTCTTACTGTACAAGACAATGATCTTGCCATTCCTCATGCATTCCTCGGAGACTTGGGTTCTTAGCAAGAAGAATTGTGAACCCTTGGCCGCGTTCGAGAGAAGAATCCTCCGAAGAATTTTTGGCCACCTACATGAGGATGGACGATTCCGTAGCATACATAACGACGAAATTTATGAACGATACCATGAGCGCCAGGTTGTGGATAAAATCCGGCTCAATAGGTTACGGTGGGCGGGTTACTTAATTCGTATGGGTGAGGATGATCCAGCCTGGAAAGTCTATAATGGCAATATCTATGGTAGAAAAAGAAGACGAGGCAGACCTCGGCGCAAACCCGGGATGTCTGGAGTTCCTTATTAATGCAGGCCTAGACCGATGATGATGATGATGAAGTACATATATTAGCCCCGGGGATAATGACGCCACTCGTGGAATAGAGATGAAAAATTCACTAACATCACTAATAGCCCCCTGTTTTTCGTAACATCTTAAGTAGTAAAATAGAGAGCAATTGAAACTAGCATTACTTCACTTTAAACTTATCTCTGCTTGTATAATTAGAAGTTTGTCTATCATGCCCAACATCGAAGTCGTCTTTTCGCGCCACGAGCCGAGAGACGATTCGCAACCGATAGTCAGCATCGACACACGACAGTCACCGCGGCCACACACCGACCATACACACATCAATCAGCAGCCGACATTCATTATCAAATGATAAGATTACGAATCAATTACTTAAACCAAGAATTTACATCCCCAAATTCACATGTACTTAATTAATTTTCTCGCCCAAACCGCACCCCAAAGCTAGCCAACAGAACATACAATCATGACGACGCTAGATTCGCCACTTCTCCTACGAAGAACGATCATGTTTGGTAATGTCTTGTAATGTAATATCACATTACACATTCAAAACACTTTGGTAATGTGGTGATCTTGTAATGTTTGAATCACGCTCGGGGATGATAATGTGCCGAGATTGTGGCAACTTGGAAAAATAAAAATAGCAAAATAAAAATTAAAATTAAAAACAGGACAAATAGAAATAAATGAAAATATAGAATAATGGCCACTTCACACTGAGGTATGCCAATTTCTCTCCACCAATTGTATCATACACTCTCGCAATCTAGCGAAGGTAAATAAAATTCAGATGTTTAACAAAGTATCAAAATATGTCACATCACCTTTAAGTTTCACATATTGTATTGTAATTCATTTTCAATTTAAAACAAGTCGGAATACCGGAAGCTCGCGCTTCGGGTATAAAGGTTTTGTGCTCATCTTATCTAAGAAATTTCAACGCACATTTTTCTAATCGTATATAGTTACAAATCCAACATACTCCAAACTACGAGACATACGTCCATATTACAGCTGTAAATATTACGCTCACCCTAAACAAACAACCCTGCCTATTTCACATATTGGCACGTAAATTGATCGTACACATATTTCCGATTTACTTTTTATATCTACCTGAATTAGGCACTACCCGCAAAGTTCATTAGCACGCATATAGTATATACCTACATACATACCTGTCTGATTGACAAATAACTAAAAAACTAAAACAAAATAATTCTCTGGGACCCAATTCATAAGAACTCATTTCATTGTGGTATTGACGAATTGATATGTGATAATGATGTCATGCAGGTTGTAGAGTGCACGAAATTCACAAAAAAATGTAAAGTTTCACCCCCTATAACTTTGTTACTAATAGTTGGATTTTCTTCAAACTTGACCAAACTATGCATTATACTCTTCATTATACGCATGTCAAATTTTGTACTTCTGGAATGAACATAAGGGAGGTGCTGGGTAAATTTCTAAAATGTGGAAATATACTATTATTAACTTAATTTGTGCAGATATCGGAACCGGATATATTTTGAGGCCTGTTACACTTTTTGGGGGTCATATTTTGAGCCCTCATTCCCCTATGTGTCACCCAATATCAAATATTGAACCAGTTTCGAAAAGTACTAATTGAGACCTTTTATTTGATATCCCACATGGCTGCATTCTGTGAAACAAAAATTTGCACCCTCCATTTACATGAATGGGGAGCCCCCCTTAAACTTAACACAAGATGGCGCCACTTACTGCATGTAAAGGGAACACCAGATTACATACTCTCACCAATTTTCGTGACAATCGGTCTAGCCGTTTCCGAATAAATCGGGTGTAACAGACAGACAGACAGACAGACAGACGGACAGACAGACACCGTCTCGATTCTAATATTGTTTCACACAAAACCTTAAAAAAGGGTATGGAAGAATGTAAATGTTTCTCTTTTCTTTGTTTTCATTTCCTTCGTCTATCCGAAATTGAATACAAACACGAAAACCTTCACCCGAACGATACATGCAAATACTGGAAATGATGGGTCAACCAGTTTCCTTGCAATTCCAGATGTTAGCTGAATATAGAAAATTCGCTAGAAATATAACCTTGGCGATCACCAATTCCTGAAGTTATTTAATCGCTTCTCCGGACAGTTTTTGAACGTTTAGTTTCAATATAGAACTGAATCTGACACAGAAGCTCCACTTCCCATGTTTCGTTTTTCGAATTGATGTTTCCGACCTCTCTACTAAAGTCCACGCTCAAGAAAACATTCGCCTCACACACAAAACGCGGAAAGTCACACATTTCTTCCCGAACCATTCACTCTAGTAAGAAATTTTGTAGATTCTGTCACCCCTCATATCAAAAACTCGGAACACACTACTCATTCGAAGCCAAAAATGATCCAGATTGTCTTGTGCCCGGCTGCAGTTAATCATCTTTCTTCCACCACTGTTTTCCTTCTAAACCTTCTACGAAAGACCAAACATCTGATCTCAAGCACTCAACTTAAATCCTTTTTCCAGCTGATCAACTGCCCGTCCAATCAGCCGGCCCCCGTCCCGCTAATTCTCATCCCATGAACTTGATATTCCATGTCGGCTCAGTGACAACAACAACTGCACACTGTTGCATGATACATATCATACGGCGTAAAAGTTCGTCCCAACAAAGATCAATCGCCAGCCTGCATCCAATAATGTGCACTTTGGATAAATTTATCAGGGGTAACGAACGATTGTCCCAGTCAATTTTCACTTGCACCATTTGAAAATAAAATTTAAAATTTTTCAAATAAGAAAGAAGAAGAAGACGTTGCTAGGTTGTTTTAAAAATAAGTAAAATTAAATAGTTGAAATGTAAATTGAGAGGGATAATTGGGAAAGCTAAGAGATGTTGAAAAAATGTGAGGATAGAGGAATATTACACATTATTGAATGCATTCTTTGGTTAATTTGACTCTAGAAAAAGCGGATGAAATACTGCTCATGTCGCTAAGCTGGGGCACTACCGATACATAGTATACTATTACTAACTTTATTTGATTAGATATCCTAACGGAAAGTTGGAGCCTAGATACTACAACATACACACAATTTCAACCTTTCTACCAATTCCTACCAATTTCTACTAATCCATCTGTATTAGATGAGCTATAGACCGCAACCTGTTGAGTCGGATTTTATTCATAACCAAACGGCCGTGGCTAGCCTACCTAATCGTCCACCCTCCTGCACGGATCAAAAATTCTCCGAACATCCTTCTTTTGAGCGCGCTGTTAGAGCTTGCAACTTTGCTTGCAAAAAATTTAAGGGGGTCATCCCGTGTGTCGGATCCGAGGAATCGAATTTATTTTATTTTAATTTGGCATCAATGTATCTAGATATAGTGTAAAATATGTTGGCAAAGTGATTTTTTGATATTCGGAGTCGTTCAGAAATTATAGTGTTAAACATACATAAGTCAAATCTGGCATGTTATGTCGATCGCCGCAATAAAACGCGTATTTATCGATCCGAATGACATTCGAATGACTTCGCTAAAAGGAAAAGAATTTAAGCCAAGGCTTTACATGTGTTTCTTCAAGAAACCTAGACTAGGTATAGCAGATTAATGATCAATTAAGGTTTTATGGCTAAAAATCACTTACTACTTTTTAAATGCGTTTTTCTCGAAACTGCATATTGAAAATCTCTGCCACCATAGCTCAAAATCTATCCAACGAAATTCTTTGAAATTATCAGGACTTATTCAGAACATATTTCTACGGTCCACAAAGTAACATAATTGCAATTCATTCTGTAGTTTTTTTTTATTCATTAAAGAAACCTTGAAAAAAATACCAAAATTCACAAAATAAAGTTTAACACCGAACCAAAAATTTAGCTTTTCACATTTTTTAATAATCCTAGTTTGCGGACTGTAGTTTAGTCTGCCGTTTACATTTTTTCTTCAAGATGATCGCAGTGCCCTCTAGTGTGGTAGCAGAAAAACACCTTTTTTGGAGATTGGTGTATAAATTGCCCTATATTTCAATAATGAACTATGTTATTCAAGATATTAACAAATATATGGTATTCGTATTTGTATCTTTATCCAGTTCTTCACAATTAAAATTCTCACAAAAGCGAAAAAAACGGCTTTCACACGGGATGACCCCCTTAAGTCTCAGAGAATGCATCAGGATTGGGGAGATCATTGTATTGTACAATAAAAGTTTAGTAAAACCTTTCCAGCGGAACACTTTTTGTAAGCTGAAATAGGCTTTGCATAGTGCCAACAAGCGAACACGAATTTTGTCATTGCAACTGTTATCCGCCCTAATATTCGACTCTAGATAAAAAAACTTTCGAAGGATTTCACAGTTGTCCAAATTGTGAACAGATAAAATCAGTGCTTTCGTTTTAACATATATGGAACATATCCTGTCGCCACCTAACTCAAGTAAAATTATGTCTTTTTAATTCTTACCGTGTTTCTGCATATTTTTATATGATTTTTACTTTTATGAGAACGTGAGCACTTGATTGCAATTTCCTGAAATATTTTACACTGAAAAACACTAACTTAGAATTAAATTCTTCACAATTGCTCAGATGGGTTTACCATTTCGTGCGAATTATGCAAAGTCATCACTAGTATTGGAAGTTTCACAAGATATGGAATTAGATTGCCGACATGATTAACCAAGCGCAGGTAGTGATCCTCTTGTAGGTAGGTTATTTCCAAGATAACGAAATAAGTGGTAAAAATCAAACATATCGCTTCATATATAATCAAGAAAAGAAGAATATACCCAAAGGTATTTTCATATATCACTTTTAAGTCAGCCAAGCTTTCCGCGATTTTCATTATGTCTCCGATCCCTTGACCCTCAGCGGCTTTGGACAAATTGA
This sequence comes from Hermetia illucens, assembly GCF_905115235.1. NCBI lineage: Eukaryota > Metazoa > Arthropoda > Insecta > Diptera > Stratiomyidae > Hermetia > Hermetia illucens. The sequence goes on along the minus strand of NC_051849.1, from coordinate 87,123,987 downwards.
TTATTTGGTTGGGTAGTGGATAGGCCTTTGACACCTGCAATACCTTCCTTATCCACTTTATTATAATTCTCCCAAGGTGACGTACGTAAAGTAATTTGCATCCTAGGAGGATCATGTGCAAAACTACGCCGAAAACAAAAACTATATCATCAAAACGTTGGATTTCGTGGTTGAATGTAACCGCTTTAAAAATGATGACAGACAGTACTACAAACATTAGTAAAAAGCATTCCATGTAGAATTTAAGATTAGTTCGATTATAGTTAAAGGATATATTGAAGTTCGTTGCTAAGTAACCATCAATGGTTTCCATTTGCTTCAGTAGCTCGATATGCTTTTTAAATGATAAGAGCCCGAAGATAACCGTCAGACACTGTGTTATGTTTTCAAGCGTCACCCGCATAAAGGATAAAATGTTGAATGCCGAACTAGTGAGTCCTCTAAGTCCGTGACGAAAATATGTGTCGTACGTGCTGTACATAGTGAGGGTTTCAAATAGTGCGAAAACAGATAAAATTATTATAAAATGAATTTTTTCACACTTAACGTGGAGAGATTTTACGAGAAATGGAGACATTCCGATTATGAAGGACACGCGGTTGATAAATCTAAATGAATGAAGGAAGGTCATGCTGGCGTCTCTTCGTAGAGTTGTAGACTGAAATATGGGATATGATTTACAGAAGTTCTTTACCTGAAGCTTTAGGAATATTCCCGTTGTTTGCCACATGGTTGAGCACAGCCACGGATGTAAGAAATTACAAACGACTTGACTTGCCCACTTGCTTCCCTTTGTCTGATAACATCTGCTTCTTTTCGCCCTAACGATTAACCAATTAATTTCGGTTACTGGAGGGAGCTATGATTGAATTATTTTGATTTGATAAGTGCCTTTTTATTTCAACCATAACGGAATCTATTAAAAAGAACATTTGGTTTGTACCGCCAATTTCCAGGTTTTGTTGTTTTCCTAAATTCTATGTATCATTATTAGTTGGTTCCGTTTTGTAGGTGCGGGATTTTATTTGTAGTTTGTTTGGATAAGTTTTGAAATTGTATGAAAGGACATATATTACGAAATTGGGGAGTTCGAGCCAAAAAGTACACAGTGAAAGTGAGATTGCACTAATTTTTAGAAAAGATCCAACAGAAAAACTTGAAAAAAATCGGCATGATCCCGATAACTGTTTAATTTGTTCCAACCCTATTAAACTATTATGCACAGCAGAGTAATAATATTAAATTGTTCCAGCAAGCTCTTCCCATAACAGCAAATGTACCTTCGAAAGATGAGTTGCCTACGAATACCTTCGGCCTGAACTCATAGGCCAATGCCAATATTCAGCTACCCGTACACGATTAGTAATAAAGTATAGAGGATCCTCATTTACGCGTCATCATGCCTCCAAGACAATACTTTGTTTCGATATTGGGATTTAGCATTCTTCTCTCGAGTACGGCCAAGAGTTCGCAGTTTTTCTTGCTAAGAAGCCAGGTTTCCGAGGAATACAGGAGGACTGGCAAGATCATTGATTTGTACAGTAAGAGCTTTGACCCTATGGTGAGAGGTTTCGAGCGGAACAGTTTTTGTAAGTTGAAATAGGCTCTGTCGGCTGACAACAACTGTGCGCAGATTCATCATCGTAGCTGTTATCGGTTGTGATTTTCGACCTTAGATAGGAGAAATTATCAACGGTCTCAAAGTTGTATTCTCCTATCTTTATTCTTCCCGTTTGACCAGTGCGGTTTGATGTTGGTTGGTTTGTTTTCGGTGCTGACGTTGCCATCATATACTTTGTCTTGCCTTCATTGATGTGCAGCCCAAGATCTCGCGGTAATCACCGCCTGCTCGATCTGAAGGAAGGCAGTTTGTACGTCTCGGGTGGTTCTTCCCATGATGTCGATATCGTCAGCATAGGCCAGTAGTTGGGTGGACTTAAAGAGGATCGTACCTCTTAGATTTACCTCAGCATCACGGATCACTTTCTCGAGGGCCAGGTTAAAAAGGAAAGGCATGATAGGGCATCCCTTTGTCGTAGACCGTTGTTGATGTCGAATGGTCTTGAGAGTGATCCTGCTGCTTTTATCTGGTCTCCCAGTCACTCGGTTTATTTTAAATTCAATGCTTACCAACCGCGTTTTGAACTTGAGTTTCAAGTTGATGGTTCCGCCGTTTAATCGGGGGGGCCGTCTTTGCAGGTCTAACACTTTTATAAGGAAAGTGCCCTTCCAGTATTTAGCGAGAATTGAAGGCTAACTTGACTATCGGGAATTCAGGTTTTTCTGGTCACATGCCTGCACTTCTCGTCCCTTGCCCGCTCCTCCAGTTGCTATTATTACATTTGTCAATTTTACTGCCAGTTCTTCAGAATCTGTATATGGTCTTTTCCGAGATCAATTTACCTCCAATTATTCTTCTATTCATTCGTCCCATTTATTTCCGGCATAGCATTCCATAGCCAGCACAACCTCCATTCCTCTTCTAAATGCCTCAGGATATATGTGCGCAGGCCGGGTAGGTAGGGAGCAAATGTTCGATGAGCTAACGGTTGGTCTATCGGAGCGGCAGTATGGGTTTCGCAGAGCAACCGTCATGGACTTGACTCGGGAGGCATCGGCCGCTGGTAGATGCTGCGTGGTTGTGACGCTAGATGTCAGGAATGCCTTTAACTTAGTCCTCTGTGAAATTGTGTGTTAAAAACGTTGAAAATTAATGCACGTAAAGAATTCAATCATCATCATCAATGGCACAACAACCAATTATATTCTCAGAATATGATCATCTATTCCGTACTTTTCAAAACTGATCCTACTTTCGAAAAATCTGAAAAAAAATCAGAACGGCGAATCAATATGAAATCTAGGCCTCAAAATACATCCCACGCCTTCTTCTTCTTTTTCTTCAACCTTTGCCCCGTTCACAAGCGGAGTCGGTTCATCGTGATTGGTTTCGCCATTTTATTTTATCAAATGCCTGATCTGTATGTAATTCCGAGGCTTTTAAATCCCCATCCAGCTTATTAAGCCACCTTTGTTTCGGCGGGTCTTTTGGTCGCTTACCATTGGCTTCGATGCTCAGACCAATCCTGGCAAGTGAATTCTCATTAGCGCGAATTACGTGTCCATACCATGGAAGACACCCTTCTCGCAATTTTTCTACGATCGGTGCAACTCTACTAGTCCAACTCAATATGTTCGTCTCATTGTCTTTTATAGTCGGCAAACACTCAGAACCATTGAGGGCGACAGGACGACGATTTGACGATTTGAGACGTTCGTTGATACGTCGATCAAAAAGAACACCAGTTTTGGAACGCCACTTCATCCAGGTTGCGTTAATGCGTGAAGTAATTTCATACGGCAGTTCTCCATTGATTGGTAGCATTGACCCGAGATATATAAATCGCCCAGTTCTGGGCCGCTGATAACGAAAGTGCCTGTTTCATGGGGATCGGTCGTCAAAAATTCGGTTTTATTCTAATTCAATCTGAGACCGCGTTTCATGAAGCCATCATCATCCATTCGTAGATAAGTTACTCGACAATATTGCTATTAGACGCTAGGAAAACGTCATCTGCATACAGCAGTGTATACGGCGCTGGACGTTGGATGTTCTGTATGACAGTGTCCATAACAAGAACAAAGAGGAGTGCTGAGCGGGCACTTCCTTGCTGAACACCAATAGAGACACCAAGCGGTTTTGATACACACACTTCGAACTTTAGCAGAGCAATTGAATCCAACGCACGAGTTCTTCAGGCACTAAGTTTTGTCGTAGAGAATACCACATAAGTTTCTTTTTATTCAGAAATCCAATGTAAGGAGGGCGATGATTCTCACGGTGTTTCTCAGTGAGTAACCGCACAGCCTGTATTGCGTCAGTAGTTCCTCAGTTCTTGACAAATCCGGCTTGATTTACGGTTATTTCAATGATTTCGCGAATACGGTTGTCAAGAATGCATTCAAAAATCTTCATGGTATGGGAAATTAACCGGATCGGACTACTGCTGGAGTACCTTTCTTTTTTCAACTGTGGTACTTTTTTGCAAGTGAGATGGTGTTCTTCCTTTCTGAATAACCCGATTACAGAATTCTCTGAGCCACAGTGTTGGGTCCCAGCTCCAGAGCTCTGATGCGATGTCGTCCAAAAACCAAACAAGTCAGGAAACCGGAAGCTTATTAAACTCGGTTCACTATCTGTCTGTCACACTCATTTTTCTCGGAGATGGTTATAGCGATTGCTACCAAATTTGGTGGAAAGGTGGGAACTGTGAACGCTCATCCATACCTTGAGTTACATCATTCTACGTAAAATTTAAGGGCGGTTCCCTTACATGCAAACGAGGGGCGTACATTTTGTTCACGAAATATAGCCATGTGGGGTATCAAATAAAAGGTCTCAATTAGTACTTTCCGAAGCCGGTCTTAATTTTGACATTTATCGGAAAGGTGGGTAGTGAGGGGGGTTGAAAGTGATCATTTCTTTAACGGGGCCATTCTCAGAAACTACCCAACCTACAATGAGTATTAATAATTCTTTGCTGAGTCTGTATAAGGTCACTTGAAACTAATACAGACAACTTGAAATACCGGGGTTGTGTTTTTATTTTATGGGAGGAACTTTCCACATATGTTTGCAGTCAAAAATTCAAAAAGTTACTTCTGAAGGACGGAAGAAGGAAAACATACTGCGAATGTAAGAAACTCGACGAGTGTTGCGATACCTAAGATGAAAGAAAACGATGGATGGACTAAAGTTACCAACAAAAAAGCGAAACGAAAAGCAAAGGTGCGAACTCGTCCATATGCGATTGTTATCTCCAGTAAGGGCAATTTGTTCTACGCGGAGATACTCAAAGCTGATCCCGACCTAAAAGATCTGAGCGGAAATGTGAACAGAATCCAAAAACCCAGAAAGGGAATCTTATGTTCGAGCTGAAAAGATTCAACGTTGGCAAAACTGATGACTTTCGCATTCAAGTGAAAAATTCACTTGGCGAGAATGCCGCAGTGCGTGCCCAAAAGCATGAGATCTACGAGTATATACAATGTAAGGATCTCGATGAAGTGACATCGTAAAGAAAAATTTGTACTGCTCTGAAGGAGCAATTCAAGTTGAAAGAACTTACAGAGGAGTCTGTTGTGAACTTACGAAAAGCCTATGGTGGTACTCAAACGGCCACAATACGAGTACAAGCGGAGGCAGTGCAGATTTTGTTAGCTGCCGGAAAAATTCGGGTTGGATGGGTTGTCTGCCGTTTAAGAGAACAAACTTCACTAAAGAGGTACTTTGAATGCCTCATATTTGGGCATTCGCGAAGGCATGCACCAGCAGCATTGATCGATCCGATCGATGCAGAAGGTGTGGGGAGAGAGGTCATATTGCCAGAGAGTGTACTAGGGACCCCAAATGCCTATTGTGAGAAGTAAATGAGGGACAGGATAGCCGCCATATTGCCGGAAGTGGTAAATTTCCGGAATTTAGAAAGGCGCTCACTGCAAGGGGAAAATGAAGTTTATTCAAATAAACCTGAATCATTGCAGGGCCGATCACAATTTATTTGAGCAGACCACGTTCGAATCTGGGATAGAAATTGCCATCATGAGTGAACCGTATAGAAACCATCACGGTTGTATATGGGTCACAGATTCGATTGGTGGAGCGGCGATATGGGCTTGCGGTCGACAGGCCATACAATGTACTGCAAGTCAGGCAGCCAGTGGCTTTGTGTATATGTATACAGCTGCTGTAATCTGCTGCTGATAATCTTATTCTCGACGCAAGGGGACGAATTCCAAAGGTGATTGCTGGTGATTTCAATGCTTGAGCCCTAGAGTGGGGTAGTAGAGAATCAAATGCTAGGGGGCGCTTTGGTGATGGACATAGTTTTGGCTAACGAAGGTGCTGCAAATACCTTTCAGAAACTAGGGGTCAGGCTCGGTTGTAGACTTGACCTTTGTCAGTCATGCGTTGGTGCGTTGTATGTGCTGGTGCATCAGCGAATGCTACACTGACAGCGATTACCAAGCAATCTTCTTTGAGACATGAAATCTTAGGATGAGCAGACCTTCATAGAGGTGTGGTTAGATCAACCTGATCAAGCAGGCGCCTCTACGTAAAGAGTCATCCATCTCGCTTAATGCATCGCCAAAGCATGTGACGCGTCCATGCCTAGGAGGTGCTTATTCCACAGTACAGTAACTACTGGTGGAACTATGAACTGACCAGCTTCCGATCAGCCTGCCACCGAGCCAGAAGAGTGGCTCAGAGGGCGGTTGGTAGAGTCGGTCAGGGGCAGAAAGAGTGCGCCTATAAGGTAGCCCGCAAAGCACCCAAGCTCGCCATCCAGCAAAGCAAGAGGAAATGTTTTAAGGAGCTCTGCTTAGAAGCGGACGTAAATCCGTGGGGGAATGGGTTTTAGAATCGTGATGGGACGATTCAGAGGTCGTTCATCTCCGCAGATTACGTGTCCTGCCCTCTTATTGAAAATCATCCAGGGGTTATTCTCCCTGCAAAAAGAGAGCACCAACACATTCCAACCACCTCCGAATGTGACGGCAATTCCGCCAGTCACCAGAGACGAACTACTGGAGATCTGCGATAGAATAGGAGACAATAAAGCGCCGAGCCTGGACGGAGTACCGAGTAAGGTCCTAAAGCTTGCCATGAAACCCAGGCCGGATATGTTCGCTGAGTTGGTCGAAGTGTGCACCATCCTCATGTCTTCTGAACGCGGTGGGGAAAATGTTAGAGCGGGTAATCTATAATAGATTACTCCCGGTTGTTGAGAGCTAAGGCGGTCTTTCAGATCGGCAGTACGGGTCGCGTAAAACCAGATCAACCATTGATGACATCAAATTGGTTACTAGCTTGGTCCAATCTACGGAAAGGGTAGTACCAGCAAATATTGCGTGGTGGACGTAAAAAATTCGGCCAATTGAAATCTAATACGCAAATCCCTAGCGAAGCTTCGTATTCCCGCCCATCTGACTGCTATTGTCGATAGTTACTTAGCTGAAAGGAAGCTCTGGTATGACACGAGTGACGGACCCCAAGAGTACGTTGTTTCCGCGGGTGTCCAGCACTGCTCCGTATTGAGCCCACTACTATGGAACACCTTGTACAACGATGTACTTTATCTTCCCCTTCTGAAGGAAGCCACAGTGGTGGCTTACGCTGACGACATAGCGCTGGTTGTTGTCACAAGGCATCTCGAAGATGCTGAGTTATACTCAGCGAAGCAATCAGGGCTGTGAAAAGTTGGCTAGAGAGCTCTGGTCTGACACTTGCTGAGGAAAAATCAGAAGCGGTCCTAATCACTAAGCACCGGAAGAGAAATTACACCTGTACGGGAATTATATCATCACTTCCAAGCCAACCATAAAATACTTGGATATCACCACCCACAGGAAGCTAACCTATAAGCGACACAGTATGTTTGCGATAATTCATCCACTGCTAGTATGGTCCTGGCGAGGATGATACCGGACATGAGAGGGCCACGGCATACCTCTAGGTTACTTATAGCCAGAGTGGTGGCCTCAATCATGCTCTATGCGACCCCAGTTTAGAGGAGGCGTAGCGGATATCAGTTAACACTAACAAACCGTCTATAGGAGGACAGCCCTGAGGGTACGCTCTGCCTTCAGCACTGCCTAGGATGATGCAGCATTTGTCATCATGAATAATGCGGATTGACACCTTGGCAGATGAGATGGCGAATATATACAAAGCGAAGCTAATCTCTCCCTTATCGCAGACGAAGAACGTTGAGAGGGAGAGATCCATAAATAGATGGCAAGAGTGGTGGGAACGCTCAGGAAAGGGTCGGTGGACTCACAGGCTCATTCCTGCCATCAAGGAGTGGTTAGAGAGACGACACGGTGAGATTAATTATAATCACACCCAGTTTCTCACTGGGAATGGAGGATATCGCCAGTACCTGCGCACCTCACCCGACTGTCCAAATTGCAATGGAGTCCCAGAGGATCCGGAGCATGTATTCTTCCACTGTCCGAGATTTGTGGATGAAAGGAGGAATTTAGAGGCAACTCTAGGAGAGGTGCTGGTACCAGAAAATCTGGTGTCGAAAGTGGTAGCACATCAAGAAAATTGGGATGCGGTCAGCTCCATGATTGCATCTATCCAGACCAAACTGTGAAAGGCAGAGGAGAGGAGAAAAGCGCGGTCACGTGCGCCGCGTATAGAAGAAAGGCGCTAAGTTAGAATGAACTGTCTCCGCCCCGTGATGGGATACCTTATGATTGTTCCGCGGGGCAGAGAAGGAGTAGGAGGTAGTTTTAGTGGGTAAAAATCCCACACGCTGGTGTATCCACACCAGTGTCCAGTGACCAGTGAATATTTCCAGCGCCTTTAAAAAACAAGTCGGAATACCGGAAGCTCGCGCTTCGGATATAAAGGTTTTGTATTCATCTTATGTAAGAAATTTCAACGCACATTTTTCTATCCGTATATAGCTACAAATCCAACATAATCCTTCATATTTTGCCCAACTACGAGACATACGTACATATTACAGCCATAGATATCACGCTCACCCTAAACAAACAAACTGCCTATTACCTGATGTACACATATATGCACGTATCTAAATTCATCGTACCCATATTTCCGATTTACGTCTTATATCTATCTGAATTAGGCACTACCCGCAAAGTTCATTCATCATCATCATCATCAACGGCGCAACAACCGGTATCCGGTCTAGGCCTGCCTTAATAAGGAACTCCAGACATCCCGGTTTTGCGCCGAGGTCCACCAATTCGATATCCCTAAAAGCTGTCTGGCGTCCTGGCCCACGCCATCGCTCCATCTTAGGCAGGGTCTGCCTCGTCTTCTTTTCCTACCATAGATATTGCCCTTATAGACTTTCCGGGTGGGATCATCTTCATCCATACGGATTAAGTGACCCGCCCACCGTAACCTATTGAGCCGGATTTTATCCACAACCGGACGGTCATGGTATCGCTCATAGATTTCGTCATTGTGTAGGCTACGGAATCGTCCATCCTCATGTAGGGGGCCAAAAATTCTTCGGAGGATTCTTCTCTCGAACGCGGCCAAGAGTTCGCAATTTTTCTTGCTAAGAACCTAAGTTTCCGAGGAATACATGAGGACTGGCAAGATCATAGTCTTGCACAGTAAGAGCTTTGACCCTATAGTGAGACGTTTCGAGCGGAACAGTCTTTGTAAGCTGAAGTAGGCTCTGTTGGCTGACAACAACCGTGCGCGGATTTCATCATCGTAGTTGTTATCGGTTGTGATTTTCGACCCTAGATAGGAGAAATTGTCAACGGTCTCAAAGTTGTATTCCCCTATCCTTATTCTTGTTCGTGCTTGTGTTTGACCAGTGCGGTTTGATGTTGTTGGTTGATTCGTCTTCGGTGCTGACGTTGCCACCATGTATTTTGTCTTGCCTTCATTGATGTGCAGCCCAAGATCTCGCGCCGCCTGCTCGATCTGGATGAAGGCAGTTTGAACGTCTCGGGTGGTTCTTCCCATGATGTCGATATCGTCAGCATAGGCCAGTAGTTGGGTGGACTTGAAGAGGATCGTACCTCTTGCATTCACCTCAGCATCACGGATCACCTTCTCGAGGGCCAGGTTAAAGAGGACGCATGATAGCGCATCCCCTTGTCGTAGACCGTTGTTGATGTCGAATGGTCTTGAGAGTGATCCTGCTGCTTTTATCTGGCCTCGCACATTGGTCAGGGTCAGCCTAGTCAGTCTTATTAATTTCGTCGGGATACCGAATTCCCTCATGGCCGTGTACAGTTTTACCCTGGCTATGCTATCATAGGCGGCTTTAAAGTCGATGAACAGATGGTGCAACTGTTGTCTATATTCCAACAGTTTTTCCATCGCCTGCCGCAGAGAGAAAATCTGATCTGTTGCTGATTTGCCTGGAGTGAAGCCTCTTTGGTATGGGTCAATGATGTTCTGGGCGTATGGGGCTATCCGGCCTAGCAAGATAGTGGATAATATCTTATAGATGGTACTCAGCAACGTGATACCTCTATAATTGCTGCACTGTGTGATATCTCCCTTTTTATGTATGAGACAGATTATGCCTCGCTGCCAATCGTCAGGCATTGATTCGCTGTCCCATACCTTGAGCACAAGTTGATGAACCACTTGGTGTAACTGGTCGCCTCCATATTTAACCAATTCGGCTGTAATTCCATCGACTCCTGGCGACTTATGATTTTTTAGCCGATGAATTGCACGGACTGTTTCTCCTAAACTTGGTGGTGGCAGTATTTGTCCGTCGTCTTCAGTTGGCGGGACCTCCAACTCGCCGATGTTCTGGTTGTTCAGTAGCTCATCAAAGTACTCAACCCATCGCTCTAATATGCCCATTCTGTCGGAAATCAGATTTCCCTCTTTGTCTCGGCAGGATGAGCATCGAGGTGTATAAGGCTTCATCCTGCTGACTTGTTGGTAAAACTTCCGCGCCTGGTGCGGTTGTTCCCTGTACTTTTCTAGTTCACAGACTTGTTGGTTCTCCCAGGCTTCCTTTTTCCGTCTGTGAAGTCGCTTCTCCGCTCGACGGAGTTCGTGATAAGTCAAAGTTCATTAGTACGCACATATTATATATCTACATACATGTCTGGCTGGCAAATAACTAAAAAAACTAAAATAAAATAATTCTCTGGGATCCAATTCATAGGAACTCATTTCGTTGTGGTATTGACGAATTGATATGTGATGATGACGTCATCCAGGTTGTAGAGTGCACGAAATTCACAAAAAATTGTAAAGTTTCACCTCCTATAACTTTGTTAATAATAATTGGATTTTCTTCAAACTTGACCAAATTGTGCATTATGTTCTTCATTACACGCATGCCACGCATTTTGTACTTCTGGGATGAACATAAGGGGGGTGCCAGGTAAATTTCTAAAATGTGGAAATATACTATTATTAACTTTATTTGTGCAGATATCGGAGCCGGATATATTTTGAGGCCTAGATTTCGTGAAGATGCACCACTGTGATTTTTTCCAGATTTTTCGGTTGGATAGGTTCTGAGAACGAGTGTTACACTTTTTGGGGGTCATATTTTGAGCGCTCACTCCTCCATGTTTCACCCAATATCAAATGTTGCACCAGTTTCAAAAAGTACTAATTGAGACCTTTCATTTGATATCCTACATGGCTACATTCTGTGAAAAAAAATTTGCACCCTCCATTCACATGTATGGGGAGCCCCCCCTTAAGCTTAACACAAGATGGCACCACTTACTGCATGTAAAGGGAACACCAGATTACATACTCTCACCAATTTTCGTGACAATCGGTTCAGCCGTTTCCGAATAAATCGGGTGTGACAGACAGACAGACAGACAGACAGCCATACAGACAGACAGACAGACAGACAGACAGACGGACAGACAGACACCGTCTCGATTCTAATAAGGTTTTGTTTCACACAAAACCTTAAAAAGACGGACAGACGGATAGACGAACAGAAACACAAACGGACAGACAGACCGGCAGACGAACGTTTTTGTTTTGTCCCGACTAATTTATTTACTTTCTGACGACGTCCATGTGTCAAGAACCCTTGCTAATTTCTTGACAGAAATGGCCTCCGACCTGTCCCGTCGACTGATGGGAACGCCCTAGCATTTCTCCGAGGCTTCGGACATCCCAAGAAGATCATTACTGTTTTTAACGACATTGAATGCGGGACTTCTCACCAAGAGAGATCAGGGGAATTTAGCGGAATGGAGTAACTTTAACTATACTTTTGTTTTTGTTTTACTGCGGACCAGCATGATATATAGGCCACATGGTGTTTAGTCGGTCTAAACACATTTGGAAGGAGTGAATCGGGAGATCCTGCTCCACCTGCCATATTTTCCAGACTTTGCCCTTTCGGATTTCCGTTTGTTTCAATCCATTCAATCAGTTTTACTGCAAATCGGTTTACTTCCTAGGAAAGTACTGGATCGAGTTGAAAAAATTAGATGTTTATCTTTGAAGAATTCGTTTACTACCTTAGAGATAGGGAAAATTTGTCGCTTCTATAGTGCATACTTCACATAGAAACAATATGTACCTGATAGTCTAAAAAAATAAAAACTTTTGTTTAAAAAAAGAGGAAACTCAATCTATACCCAATGAAGAAATTGGACTGTAGAGGATCCTTCTTTAAACTATTACAAAATTCTCTTTTATAATAAGTAGAACCAACCCCTGTCGGAGGTATTTTCAATAAAAAATTCAATTGTCATTCTTAATGAACGACCTTCTCGCTAATAATAGGTTTAATATTTCCGTGCAAATTTCTCAAAAATATCAGCGCAAACATCTCGGAATAAATTTCCTTCACCTACAGATTCTTAGTATTTTTCCTTTCTTTTCTTTTTTTATGTGGTAAAGTATTGTTTGTCTATGAAAAACTCTAGTCGGCAAATATCAATTTAGGAGTATTGTAAGAAGTTGCAAATAGACAGTAAATAAACAGTGAAAATCGGAACCTTTCCAATGGTCAAAAGCACGCTTCGGCGGGATGATGTTGTTTTTAAAATGGGGGCAAACCAAAAGAATTTGAACTTCATATTCGTACGAGAAAAATGCAACTTTTCCACTTGACTTGGGCCATTTCACACGAAAATGCTAATTGCGGATGAGCAGCAAAACATTTTATCGCACCTAAAAGCGTTTATCAGTTTCTGTGTATAAAAGATAATTTGAAAGCATCCGAATTTTTCCATAATAAAATCCTAGCACATTTCTTATCTCCAATCCCATTTTTTATAAATACAGGTAATTAGAGAGTGGTCTTGAACATTGTCGAAAAGGCTAAATGGCCAGAGGTGAGAACCAATGTGTTTGGCTTCCTTTCATAGATATTACTAATAAATTCTAGATTCGGCTTCAGGTGGTGCGAGTGCTTCAAATCATATTTGCCATGGAGGTTTACACTTATCAACAGAGCCATTGATTCCAGCAAATGTTTTCAGCTAAGTTCAAGCGAAGACCACGTATCAGATTCTACCACAGTGATAGCGCTGCACGTGAGTTCTTATCAAAATGGCGCAAATTGATCCAGCAAGCAAAGCAAAGTTGAAAAAAACATTCCTCCAATTCGATTACTTTCTCCTATTTACTCAATTTGATTTTAAGCACCTTCCACCTGTAGCATATTGGATAATTCGTTACCGCTTGTTTGTTTGGACCAGATATGTAGTGGTTTAGCCAAAACAGGAAGTATTATAGTTGCTTGTCTCATACGTGGTAACTCTGTTTTTTGATGACTTCGGGGTCCTTAACTTAAATCTGCAGAATTCACATATGAAATTCCCACTCGGACTAGGTCTTTAGATCATTATTAATTTCCTAAACAAGGACTTTTTACTGCTTGGTACCTGATTTAGAGGTGTGCGTTCATAAAGGAGATGGGCAGATATTTTTACTCATTCTCGTCCTTGTCACATAGTGCCTTATTGGTATTGGATGGGACGTTAAACGACTAATGAGACGTTAACAGTCGACCCATTTTGTGACTAGTCAGTCTGTTTGTTTAAAATACGATTGTATTGCTTCACTGTCTGTAGTTCACGGAGTTTCTACAACTTATAGGGCCCATCTACTCTTAAACAAATTACGCAATGGGGCGATGGCCATTCCCGGAGGGGGTGAGAACTTAGTGGAGGGCGAAGATACCTCCTTGCACATTGATACGATAATTACCCTACCCGCTTATTTATGATTTAAAAACTCCCAAACTACTAACTTTAGCAGAAATAGAACGGCGGGACCCTCTTTTTCCTTCTATGTATCCACTTTACCCTCTCGCTCTCCAGTTCTATGGTCGGCAAACCTAATTTTCCCATGATGATATCAAAATATCTCCCATTAGACGGGGGATTTGATAGAGAGAACCTCTTTTACCACTGCGGGAATGGGACTCAAAATTAAACCCTATCATTTAAAGTGGTTAGAAAAAGATAACCTTTCTCTTTCTTCTACACATCCTCGCCATTCTGGCCTCCTCACGGGATAGGGTTGAAAATTCAACTTGGCCATGATGATATAAAAGGAAGCCCCCTTTGAGGGGTCATAACATTATAGGGGTGATGGGCGCCACGAGTTTTTAGCGAATTTGAAGAGGGGTACCACCTCCTTCTTCCTCCATAAACTCTCACTCCTTTTCCAAAATTAAAGTTTAGCCGTCAGCTGAAAAATATTGCGCAACGAAGTGCAATATCCCCATACACAACACAACGCGTTGCGCAAACGTCTCTGTTGAGCAAAATATTTCAAACATGTTTGAAATTCGACAAACATTTGCGCAACGCATAAAACACACCCATACATTGACAAATTATTGCGCAACAGCCTGCGTTGTGCAATTTGTTTGACAGTGTATGGTCCCTATTGGTTCATATTGCGGTTGCATATTGCCGGTCGAATTTGAAAGGTACCTTATAGCACTCCGGCCGTAGAGTGTGAAACAAAACCTTATTAGAATCGAGTCGGTGTCTGTCTGCCTGTCTGTCAGTGTGTCACACCCGATTTACCACACCCCTTTACATGCAGCAAGTAGCGCCATTTTGTGTTAAGTTTAAGGGGGGTTTTCCCTCCCATTCGGGGGTATGGTTGGCAAACCCAACTTTACCATTATGATATCACCCCAAATTAGGCGGGCGGAATCTAGCGAGGACCTCGTTTACCACTGCGGGAATCAGGTCCAAAATGAAGCCCTGTCGTTTAGAAAAAGAGAAACCTTTCTCTTTCTTCTACATATCCTCCCAGTTCTGTCCTCTTCACGGGGCAAGCTTGAAAATTTAACTTAGCCATGATAGTGTAAAAAGAATTCCACTTTGAGGGGCCATAACATTTTAAGGGGATGGGCACCACGAGTATAATCGTTGGCTCAACAATCCAATTGGATCAGGGCCTTGAAGTGTGTTAGAGCACTTAATTCAAGACCGTAACGGTACACTACAGGATATCCTGTACTTATTCACAGTTGAGTCTACTGGTATCCGACGTTAAATCACGATACAAATACCACTGCCACCAGTGAGATTTGAACCGCAACCTTCCGTACGACAGCCTTGTGCTCTAACCACTCAGCTATCCGGACACAGCCGTTCATATAAGTTCATTTTATCTGATAATGACGTCATGCACGTCTCAGAGAGCAATAAATTCACGTGAAATACATAATTTTGACTATTTTCGATTGAATCGGGGGTGACAGACGGACAGAAAAACAGACATTTTAATAAGATTTTGTTTTACACAAAATCTTAAAAAAGCGAGAGGTGGGTTGTGTAAAGTGCTAAAATCTGATTCATTGTATCGACTCCAATCTTCGTTTTATTATAATGCCAAATGCTTCGTAGATAATAATATAAATTACAGGTTTCTTTGAATATAAAAGCATATTGTCACTTTTTCATGAAATCCAAATATATATAAATGCTTCGCTAAAGGAAAACCGAACTTTTAAATGGTGAGACTAAAACTTTTATTACTCTTTCACCTTTCACCACTGGTCCTCCGTTAATTTTCCGATATAAATTTGTCCATTTACAGGCTACTAATTTTCTGCATTGCATATCCACCTTACTTTTATACTATACTTTGCTGACTTTGATGCGATTGATTTCGTTCGTTGTATGGATAAAGCTGCTCGTCAACTAACAAAGCGTTGATAAGCTCATATTCTTTCGCATATACGATGAATGGTTCGTTCTAGAGTTATTTATTTAGAATCTGAAGGATATTTCCCCAAAAGGACCGCGCCGCTGAAATCGACACAATATGCCAGATTTGCTTAAGCGAGACTAACATCGATACCTTGCGTGGTGTATTTGTAAGATATGCATATTAACGGACGAGCCGAAGCAGGCCCCTCCTGTCAGTACTCCTGACCCCAGGCTCCAATCGGCGCCACCTGCTGAGGCTAAAGTCTTGCCCATGGGTAAGCACCTGTCCACAGACAGCAAAATGTCTTCGGGCAAACCGCCTTCGGGCGGTTGAGGGGAAAGGAGCGATCGGGGCACCTGCGGCTAAGGGGAAACCGAAGCGGCAGCGGTCCTCGGACGATCCTAACTCTTCGACACAAAAGGCAGCAAAGAGGGCTCGGCCGGCAACGGCTAGGCCTTCATTTGCAGTCAAGGCTATCGAGACCGATGGACGGGTCCTGTATGACGACTCTAATCCATCCTCGCCCTTAACGATGTGTGGGAGGGTGCGTGACTAACCTTGAAAAGGGTCTCTGAGCTTCCATCGATCAAAAAGTGCTTTCTTTGGCTTCCAGAAGAAGAGCGAAGTGGTGTTGGGGTTCTAGAACAACTTGGTGCACAGAACGACCTTAACACTTCCACCTGGTTGCTGCTAGGCAGTAAAACAGGAGAGAGAGCCGATAGACCGGGAACTTTTCTCACTATCGGCGTTCCCGAACCCGATGTTAAGAAGGTTTGGGAAAAATCGGGCTGCCGGCTCTACTATGGGCTGGGGACCGTCACGATACAAGTGTCGGCTCCTAAAACCATTGAAGGGGACATACAGCTTCCGGCATCTACATCTGAAATGTAGATGAGGTGCTACATTTCCCAAGTAAATTTGCAGCATTGTAAAGCGGCCACTGCACTTATCAGTCGTCGGATCAATCGCTGCAAGACATTTGTATACCTCACACAAGAACCGTGGGTTGTTGGTGGGGTAGTCAGGGGCCTGAACTTCCCACATGCTGACCTATTGTATGCCAATGGAAGCGATCGACCCCGCACCTGCATGGTAGTCTCCAAAGACTTCCAGGCTAACCTGGTTAACGACCTATGTGATGGCGGCACCATATCGGCTAAGCTAACCATAAAAAGTCAACAGGGAGATAAAGAGATACTATGGTGCTCTGCATATTTTCCCTACGACGCAGAAGACGTTGCCAGTGGAACATTCATCAGAGCTATCTAATATGCCAAAAGTAGAGGCATGGGAGTAATAGCAGGATGTGATATCAACGCTCACCACATATGCTGGGGAAGTTCGAACATCAATGCAAGAGAATCGAGACTAATGCAGTATCTAGTAGGAACTGATTTGCAGATCGTAAATGTGAGGTAATGAACCCACTTTCTTCAACGTGGTCAGGCGAGAGGTCATCGACATCATGGTGGCATCTCCTGACATCGCGGCTCTGATCGCGGAGTGGAGAGTATCAAACGATGTCACACTCTCGGATGACAGACGCATTGATTTCGTTATGGGCATGGATCCACCTCCACCCACTTCATTTCGGAATCCGAGGAAGACAGATTGGGTGTTGTATCAAATAGAATTGAGCGCCCGAGTCATGATCCCTGGGAAGCGCATCAAATCCATTGCTGGAATTAAGAAGACCACCCAGATGATCACAACTAGCAGGAGAGAAGCTGTCGAAGAAAGCTGTCCACTTAAGATGCCAAAGAAGGGTAAAACACCATGGTGGAACTCGGATTTGGCAAAACAGAGGAGAACGACAAGGATGCTCCTTAATCGTGCTCTGAGGGGTGAATCAAGCACTAGCTGAAATCACTATAAAGAGGCACAGAAGGCTCTAAAGAAGAGCATAAGATCGGCTAAACGATCATCTTGGAGACGCTTTTGCGAAGAGACTAACTCTCTTGAGGTAACCTCAAAGCTGAAGCGGATTCTGGTCAAAGAAAGTAGCCAGAAACTGGGCTATTTACGTTTACAGAATGGGAAGTACACAGGAAGCGATGAAGAAACGGCAAATCATTTGCTTGAAGTACACTTCCCAGGCAGCATCCAAAATCTAATCTCGGGACCAACAGGTGAATACAGCCCTCAACCGAGAGACTGCAATCTGGCATGCAAAGTAGTATCACTGGAGCGAGTGAAATGGGCATTTAACTCGTTCCATAGATACAAGTCTGCAGGGCTGGGTGGCATCATCCCTGGGCTAGTAATAGAAGCAATGGATGCCCTGGGTGTACACATTCGGAATATATATCGTGTATGCCTTGCACACGCTTATATTCCAATTAAATGGCGGGATGTGAAGGTGTTGTTCATTCCAAAACCAGGAAAACCCACTTACACAGACGCAAAAAGCTTTCGACCGATCAGCCCAACGTCCTTTCTGCTAAAAGGACTAGAAAGACTAGTAGATCGCTTCATAAGGGATACACACATTCCTAAGTGGCCATTTCACCATAGGCAATACCCTACCAGAAAGGCAAATCCACGGAGACAGCACTCCATGAATTTCCGGCAAAAATTTAAAAGGCGATGTCCGAAAAAGAATACGCCTTAGGCGCATTCATGGACGTCGAAGGTGCCCTCAATTATGCCTCATTCGCGGTAATTTGTGATGCGGGAAGACAGCATGGAATCGAACCGCTGCTAATCAGTTGGATCCTTCACATGCTAGAGTGGAGAAAAATCCACATATCAGTCTATTGAAGCAGGGTGTCTCAGGGGCTGTCCACAGAGAGGGGTTCTCTCTCCACTGTTATGGCTTTTGGTAATGGATACCCTGCTGTGGCTCCTGGAGGACAAAAAGTCTTCGCGCAAGCATTTGCGGACGACCTAGCCATAATAATTACCGGCAAGTTTGCGGACACAGTATGTGACCGCTTGAATGCAACTCTGCATGTAATCCACAGCTGCAGCTATACGCTACCCACCTTAGCAGGGGCGGAAATCCAGCTGGCACAAACAGTCAAGTACTTAGGAGTACATTTCGACTCAAAGTTAACGTGGAAGAATCATATCCAGGAACAATATCAGAAATCCTGCAGATTGCTCTGGTGCTGTAGGAATGCGATAGGTGAGACCTGGGGACTTTCACCTAAACGGATATACTGGATGTATACATCCATAATAAAACCCATTTTGATGTATGCATGTATCGTCTGGCGGCCAAGACTGAACTTTGCTAACAGCAGGAACCTGCTAACGCAGATTTTGAGACTTGGTTGCCTAAGTATTACTGGAGCAATGAGTACTACGCCGACCGCGGCACTTGAAGCTATCCTAAATTTACCCCCCATTCATTTGGAGGTGAAACGGAAAGCGGACAACGACGCATATAGGCTCGATACCATTGGGGCGTGGAAAGGTGGCCAATCAAACGGTCATGCGTCTATCTGGAAATTCCTTGAAAAACATCCGGTGCCCTGATGCCGACCGATCATATGATTTCCAGATTCGTCTTTGAAAAGACACACACTGTCGTAATCACCGAAAGAGAAGAATGGTCGACAAGTGGCCATGAGTCTTTTCAGATTGCAGACCTAATAATCTTCACCGACGGGTCAGTCATGGAGGATGGATCGGGCGCAGGGGTGTTCTCGAAGAATCCGATTATAGAATTGGCCCGACCCCTCGGAAAAATGACGACCATATTCCAGAGGGAGATATATGCCATTTCATTGGCAGCAGAAGAATGTCCGCGACAGAAATGGAGGGGTCGCACCATTCGAATCTGTTCCGACAGTCGGGCGGCATTAGCAGCACTAAATGGCAACAACATATCAAGCCAGTTGGTATGTAGTTGTCATCAGGTGCTGCTGAAACTTGGCCGACTGAACGAAACATTCCTGATGTGGGTGCCGGGGCACTCTAACATCGCCGGTAATGAGGAGGCTGACAGATTGGCTCGCCGAGGGTCTGGATCCACAATGGTGGGGCCAGAACCAGTTCTTGGAATCCGACCATCTTCTGTCAAGTCTACTCTGAAGGGTGAAATTGCAAGGATTCACGCAACCGAGTGGAGAAATTTGGATTCTTGCCAGCAAGCGAAAATCCTTGTGAAGGAGGCAAGAGCCACTAGAGCGGCACTTTTGTTGTCCCTTAAGAAGTGGGACATGAAAACCCTAGTAGGGCTTTTGACGGGACACTGCCCCTTAAACTACCATATGGAAAAAATTGGGGTAGTGGTTTCGGCTGTGTGCAGCCAATGTTAGAAGGAGGAAGAGACGGCCCTGCACTTTTTATGCAGCTGCCCGGCATCCTCAGATCTCAGACGAAAACACCTTGGCAAGGTTTTCTTCAATGAAGAATCTGCACTCTCTGTTCTAAGATTCGCTAAAGCCTGCGAACACCGAATGCGGGAAGCCATTGAATAGGCAACTAACGGGGATAGCACAATGGGCCGAACAATGGCCGGAGTGCTCGGAGTTGCGGCTCCCCCAGTTAACTAAACTAAACTAAACTATGCATATTGGAAACACTCACTAATTTTAGTCCAGAGGAAGTAAGTGTCTGCGTCTACCTCACACAACAAATCGACAAATCTCTTCGGGGGAAAAAATCTGTATCTTTCTCAGAGAACAGACATAAATCTGTACATCTGAGTCAGACAATTGTCTGTATCTTAAGGAGAGATACAAAGCCAGAGTTTTTCCAAAATTGGTTTTTTTTTTTTTTAATCAATAGTATTATATTTCAAGAATATTTCCCCAAAATTTGAGCGAAAGACCCTTTTTGAAACGATCATTTGGCTCCAAAAAAAGTAATCCAGTCTTGAATAGTATTTTTGCAGCAGTTGTGCACTGAAAGGATTAAAGCTATGTGTGGATATTTCGTCCACATATATATACGCTGTGGTCCCAGTATAGGGGGATGCTTCTGTCCCCCATAGTCAAAACTTTAAATAGTATTTTAAAATCGGCATACACGAAAGCGTGAAAACTCTTTAACCGGTTAACTTATAACTTTGTAAACATCTGAATATGTAATATATGTGTGTAAGTCACTTTGAAACTCCTGACAAAATTATGTGTCATAACTCTGCCATTTTGTTTTGATTCATATTACAACATTTTTTTTCTACAAACCAACATAAAAAACCTGCAGTTCTTTTGTCTATGTATACTAACATACTAGTCTTTTCAAAACTTACTCCAGGAACTACTACGAAATAGCACTGCATTCGCCATCTATAGCAACTTAATTCGAAAATATCATTGACCTTTGTGAAACAAACCTCCCGTGTAACGATCAAAATGCACATCGATAGGAGTTTCTTATTATCTACATACGTTCATACATGTACCTTACATGTATATTCAAGTGGAAAATTGCATTGCAAAGCCAGTAAGTTCTGCGAATATATAATATATGTAAACAAACTTTTGCGAATACCAAAGTTTCTTAATCTTGCAAGTAAGTTTCTCCCACAATGCATGCTACTCCCCCAGCCACCAACACTGGTTCTACATACTACAAATACTAATTGGACTGTGATTGCATAACCAATTATTGAGAACATGGTGAATATCACGTTCACTCGAACAATTGATGAACTGCTCAGTTCATACAACTGATGAATGAACAGGTGAGCATAGCACCAGAAACGTGCTGTTTCTTTTTAAGAAGTTAACATAGCTTCCAACATGTATACATAGCTCTGCAGAGTTTATCACAATCAAAATTCAAGATCAATTTTTGGACAATCAAACATAACTTCTTTCAGAACGCCTTCAGAAAATTTCTCTTACAATGTCCAGTGCGTACCTGATGTAGACTACGCACACCATATGCAAATGAAATTTACCTTTCCATTTACCCCACATTAGCAAATTTATTCATAATTTGAGCATGTGAAATATTTGTGTATCAACAATCTTAAAAATTCCAAGCGTTTCAGAAAAATACTTACCAGGGAAGGCTGAGATGGATCGTGGTTTATCATCTGTATCTGAACTTGGCTTCTCACCTGTACCAAAGGAGAACAAACCAAGTTCGTCTATTGAGGTAATTCTTGAGATGTATCACTCGTTTACTATTTCAGGCAAATAAACATCAGCACCTCGATTATACGAAATTCCACATTCTCCTCTATTCTAAGTCACATAAACATATATGAAATTTTCAAACAGGTGGATGGTTGGATGACTGTACATTTACCCGACTTTTGCGGAGACTTTGACTTCAGTGAATGTTCACTGGATATTATTCTCCCACCTGTGACTAAAAATCTCCCCATATAGAAATAAAGTCGGATATTATGCGCTAATAGGTAGTTCCACTACTGAAGAGAAAGCAAAGTATTATGTGAACCTTAACAAGGTGACAGTAGTCGTCACTACTTGAAGGGAAATCTAAATGCTCAAAAAGTAGTAAACCCAATACCGAAAAAAGTTGGGGAAATAAATAATATAGACAGACAGTAGAGTTTAAAGAATTAAAACGTGCACTGAAGAAGGGAACAAGTTGTTCCCGAAATATCGATATTATCAATATCAATATCAATATCAATAATCACTACTAGCGGCGGAGACGGTGTTACGTTTTAATTCTTTAAACCTTTTCGCTAGAAACGCATTGATTTTGGACAATAGAGTGTTCTACGTGGAATAGGTAAATTTGCGGCGAATAATATTTTTGGAACCACCACCAAAATTAGGGTTTCTATTTTACCAATATAAAAGAAGAACTGGCTACACGGAAATTTACATGACTCGTTGCATGAAAAATTTTACCTGAAAATGCTTTAATTGTTGTCAGTGAAGCAACAGCCGGACAGTCAGCAGGCCTACTGTCAAATTTTCGTCAAAAACAAACTGGCTCAAGCATTTTAATTTCCAAAAAAACGCAACCTTTACACCCACTAAAAGTATAACAACTCGAAACCTTTGATAGCTAAAGCATTGGAATAATCGTTGAATCTCAGCTAGGAAATCCCTGTGAATGCAAATGTTTGCTTGTCAAAAGAGTAAGTTGTGTAGCTTTCGAAATGCAAAAATTGTGTTTCACTCTCCAAAAATGTTGATTTTCAACCCAATTTTTCTCGAATTTTAACATACACAATTTCTTACAAAAACTGAATTTTCTTAACATCATTCATTACATTACATTCATTACATTATACAATTAGTGGGAGTTACGGGCCTGGAGTTCACATCCTGGTCAAATCGCGTCTATCCCTTTCTGTTTAGTGACACATTTTGTAATAAATCGAGCGGGACCTCCCGCAAAAAAAACCAAGTCGGGAAACCGGAAGCTCGACGCTTCAGGTATGAAAGGTTTTGTTTGCTTCTTCTCTGAATATATTTGAGTGCAAAACTATCCCATTTGTGCGTAGCCTGCTATGTATATGCATTTAGCATGTCAGACTATCCACTTTAGTGTGATATTGATATTTAGTTCCAGTAAATTTTCACGGTAAAGTCAACTTTGAGCTACTGTAACTTTGTCAGTAATAGTATGATTTTCATAAACCTTGGGAATAATATGCTTGATATTATATTCTGCACTACTAGAATTTACTTTTACTTTTATAACTTTTATAACTCTAGGATAAATTTAAGGGGGTTTTTACTCAATTTCCACAAAAAAATAGTAATATACTATGATTAACTTAATTTGAGCAGCTATTGATATGGAGAGTATTTTGAAGCTCGGAGTAGTTTCTGACAATGGGTCCTTTAAAGCAATCATCAATTACTACCCCTCCGACTCGCCGCCTTTCTAAAAAAATTTCAAAACTAAGACTGGCATCGAAAATTACTAATTGAGACCTTTCATTCGATACCCAACATGACTATATTCGGTGAAAAAAAATTTTACACTCCTCTTTTGTATATATGTAAAACTAGAAATGGAGTATTCACTAACTGCACTCCGGGTATGCAGTGCTTATCGAACAACATCAGGAGAAGCAGCATATGTACTGGCAGGGAGAATCCCCATAGATATCTTGGCGGATAAAGGCCAGCGTCTCTACGACAAAATGATTGCAATCGGGGAGTCTATTGTACTTCGACGGCAACTAAAATTGCGGGAATCCATCGCAGAATCGCAAAGGAGATGGAACAAGGCACAAACTGGTCGTTGGACCTAACGTATCATTCTCATTCGAAGATGGATTGAAAAGAGCCACGGGGAACTAAGCTACGAGCTAACACAGCTTTTAAGTGGATTTGGACACGACGAATCACCATGCTGCCCAAGATGTGGTAACGTGGCTGAGAATGCGGAGCATGTTGTATTTGAGCGCTCAAGGTTTACAGCACACCGAACTAGGCTGGATGCGACCGCAGAAAGGCGCTTAATACGTGAAAATATAGTAGAGTTTATGTTGGAGTCAACGAAGGCTTGGAATCACGTGGTAATTGAGCTGAAAATGATTGATCAACAGCTATGGCATGAAGAACTGCGAAAAAAACAAGAAAATGAGAGAACAATAATAAGCCGCAGTTAAGAACTGATACAGCCTCGAGATTCAATGCTTATAGTAGTCGCGAGGTGGTTTTAGTGAGTACGAGTCTCACATAACTGCATGACAGGAACCAGCAGTAGGTAGCAGTAGCACCTTCCAACGATAAAAAAAAAGACAGACAAACAGATAAAGAGACAGACGGACAGACAGACAGACAGACATTTAATTGATTTTAATAAGGTTTTGTTTTGCATACCCTTCACCTGTAAATCAGTTTGGGAGAATACAGACCCTCTAGAATGGTCTCAAATAATTCCTGCCTAAGCATTTAATTTCCATCTGTTTTAATAATATGTTTCACGATTCAGTTCAACGGTGACTAAAAAAAGAGACCTTTGCCGGGTCTTTTGACGATCGCCATCAGATCATTTTAGTATTATAACTAATCCGAGTATTTATTTAATTGATCTTACTTTCATTTTTCATCTAAGTTTGACACAGTCCTATCAGGAGTATCTTGATCACCAAAGCACGCCTGCGCATGTAACATGCATGTACATATACTATCCAAAATAACCCATAATTTACTTCGCGCGCTCGATTGACCCACATACCGTGATAAATGTGATGCTTATTCAATAACCCCCTTGGATTTTCGGAAACTCAAGTCAGCAAATGTTGCTTACAGATATATCTTTGTAAGTGAACTTCGGTCAGTCAGATAAAATTTCCAGAAAATTAGAAATCTTCTCAATCTTCCAGTCAGCAAATCTATGACGTTGATAAACTGGCCTTAGAGCAAAAAAATTAAATTTGGATTCTCTGCAACATTTTGCCCAATTGCAGCAATGTTTTGGGTGCAGCGGTCACCAATGTGTGGTGGCTATGTTTGCTACTGAACCTGTGGCCTTCAATTTGTGAACTAAATTCGTTATCACTGTCTCTGATTGGCAAAGTTTACAATAAATAATTGTTAATTGGACGAAATATAGTTTTCACTGATCAACCATTTTCACAGTTCAATCTTCGAGGGTAACTGAACTTTTGCTGTGCGGACAACTTATGATCGAGTGAGTGAAAGATGTCGCGTCATTGCTCCAACAATTAGTTGCGAAGGTAAATATTATTATTAAGAATGTTGGATGCTAATATTACTCTTCGTTTATATTTTCAATGGAAAAAGGAGGAATTATTTCTGCAAAGTGGCAAAGCTCTTGCGTGGTTTGTTTCTTTTTTGATAAGTATTCCTGGGTTATGTGGGTGTGAAGTAGACAACTTAAATTTTGCAGAAATTATTGATCCTTTTTGCGTAAATATTTAGTTGAATTGTGAAACTCTATAGGCAAAACAGGTCTTTTCGACGCGAATAATTGAAAAATGCAGTTAATTGCATTCTTCCGCCGGAATATGAGTGGTCAAAACGGGACGAATCCAGATAGCAGGTGCAAATTGGCAACAATCGTATCTAATCCATTATTATCCGGCGTCGAAACATTCAGAGTCGAATCGTGATCGCGTCGAAACGTGCGTCGTTGAAACTATGATTGGCGTCGGAACGACGTGGACCCCTCTACAGGCATTCTTTTGGAAATAACATACTTTTATCTTTCAAATAGAAAGCAGACCTCAGAATGCTCAATAATTGTTGGATGCGTTATTCTTAACTTCAAATCAAAGCCACTCCTCCCTCTTTCCCAGCTATCTCCTTGCTTTAAGGGTTCAACAATAACTTCCTCCTTAAGCGTCAAGGCAAATCTATCGATTGTGAATTTATTTATCCATAAGCTTCAAGACTGACGAAGTTGCTTTACATAAATGTGTAAAAAGGCTGTCCATTTGGCAACAGCGATTGCCGATACTTGAGCTTTGGAAACTTATGGAAGTTCACAAATATGGCTGAGAAATACTAACCTACCTGCATTTGAATCTTGCTGCGATTCAATTAAGAAGCTCCAGGTAACAGGCACTCGCTTCCTCCTAGGGATGAGTAGCTTCATATATTTGAGCAGAAAGATTTCTGGTAGAACGTGCACCGCGGGTGGAAAATTTTAAGGTCTGTATTTTTTGGCACATTGAGAAATAATACGAAGAAGTTCTTTGCTGTATCCCCGGACTTCAGTTTTCGCCAGAGAGCAGATTTTTGACATATACGGTAAATATATAATGCCAGTAACATATGCGGCCTCCATTTTCTAGTTATTGCATGCTACATGTTTCATTCTCGAATTGAATACTCTGGTTTATTTTTATTTGATTTTTTTTTCGTTATTCAACTCCACCTGCACTTCTGCTGTTGAATACAGACTTGCTTCATTCGTATTGGTATGCGTGAGTTAAGTGTATATCAGTTTGTGAATATCTCCACACTAAAGCTTCGGTATTTCACTAGAGAGATAACTATTTTTTCACTAGGTCACTAAAAGTAATACACTCCTTCAGTATTTCTGCATTACTCTGAGAATTAAAATGCTCCTGGATTTTTTCACTTCACTTCACTTCATTTGCACGTCTTCAGGCTCTGGCTGTATACCGAAAACTTTTTGGATCGGTTCGATCATATTTTCTGTCAAGAGACAGGAAAGGCAATTAGCAAGCACAAGGTTTGCGGGTTATTGACGTCCGTCACTGAGGAGAGTACTCATCGCAATGGGTGAATAAAGTATACATGAATAGTCTTTAAGCACTGCGAGGTCACATAACATCTTTTTGTGAAATTCTCGAGCTGAATGGTGGTATATAAATAATTTTTAAGAGAATGGATGAGATCAGGTTCCCTGGAACGTTCTAATTCTAGAAATTATGGATAACATGGAAGTGTGTTTTTATCATACATACTATTTTCGTAATATGCAAAAAGTTTTAACCAGAAAAAGGTGTTCTAGTATCTCTACTGTATGCGTGTTTATTATTGCTTATTTAGGTATTTGAAACTCGCATCTTTGATCGCTTCCGCGATTCATATTTATTGTTTAAATATAGATCTGAATTGACCATCCTTCCTTTAAGACTCGATGTTCTTACTTAGATTCTAATAAACCTCGTACCAAAACCTCTGATTGCTGGAGCAACTTTTCTAATTTTGAAAAGCATTTGTTGTCCTAAATTAATTTCTAAGCTACCCCAAAAAACCTAAAAATTTGGTGAAATTCACCTGCAAATTTTAAGCTTCACTGTAATGTCCCGTTGGCATGCATTTACACGCTAGGCCAGGGGAATGTGCACGTCTTTTTGGACAGTTCAGCCCCACTTGTCACCAATTTCACTGGTTGGAATGGTTGCTGCATGGGACTGCACCGAAACCTGCAATATAGCACGGGGAACGTCGTGGAAACCTATTGAAAAAAACACGGGAACTTAAAACGAGGATAAGAGAATATGCGCCCGTGGAGCGGTAAAACTCAGGATCCGGGTGACCTGATCGAGGGGACTAATCACATCCTCAATCTATGGTGCCCCTCCCTTAGGTCTTTAGGAAGTACGGTCTTCTGGGTTTCTATCTTTCCTTGTCATCCTCTGGTCATCAAAATGGAGAATGCCTATGACATAAGTGTGAATTATGCAGAGGAGTTGCAGAGGAATGGAAAGAAGGAGTCCTGAAGTGAAAATGTTAGTCATTGGGGTCAGTAGCTGAAGTGTATGATTCGAGACAAAATAATAAGTGATGCATATATGGTCCTTTCGGCATGCTGGTAATACGGATAAGTAATAAGGCTTCAAGCTTGTTCGGACCACTTTAACATACTCGAAATTTTCAACCCTGACAGGAAGTCCCAGATTTTAAAGGTGCTTCAGCTTTTCTTCACTGTAGGGTATCTCCTCTCATAAAAATAGCTTTAATTATTTAAGTTGAGAAACCGTATTTTTAAAGTTAATAAGCATTCTGTTATGTTCGTAGATTACCATAATAATAAATATCTATTCGTTATTGGTTTGGATTTATGATGGATAAATTTATTGTTTCTGAAATTGGCCTTATAGTTATGAAACAGTCAAATTTCTGATATTTGCCACTTTCCCGTTACTCTACTTATCAAATTTTATGACATCGTGTTGACAACGATTTTAAAGGGTCCTTCCTCAAGAACGGAAGAAAATCATTTAGCTTAGATTACAAACAAAGGTAAAAGCAGTTAAATCAGAGGTTGTTCCATAGTTATTATATAAAATGCCGCAATACAAAACTAGACGATAAAAAGTGAAATAATAAAGAAACTAGAAAAAAATTAAATGATAAATAAAAAATACACAGAACATAAAATGACATAATAAATATACAAAAAGGTAGTAAGAATTTCAGCAAAATTAAGTAGACCAGCCGATCACGTAGGTGAGAACTCCCCCCCTCAGAGGTCTCAGGGCAGCGTCATTGAGGAAAAGATTCGACATCCGGACTAGTGAAATCGGTTGAGTTAAACTGTTTCAGGAACACATAAGAGATTGGAGATCCCAAGAATATTCTTGCGCATCGCTTAATCATTTACTTTGCTTTACTCTCTGCCCCTACTGTCATTCGAAATTAATCTTAACGATTTCCAATTTTCTGGTTAGATTGTGTCTCAGCGTATCTGTGCATAATTTCACGGTAATAACCACGTTTTCCATTACACAATCTTCCTCCTCCAAAGAGGAAAGAAAAAGCTCCCTGTTCCACACACCCCCAACAATAATCCAGGCAGCTTACATATCCAGCATTTCAAATTTTTCCTTGTCTGCAGAAATGCATATTTCGGCGATCCTTGTCAGTGCTTGGGTTTGAATTCAAGAGGAGAACGGTTTTAGATTTTTTATTTTTAGTTATATATCTTTAAAAGAACTCAGGTTTTTGTTAAGGCTAATTATTATTTTAAATAGCAGCAAGCAAGGAAAACAAATGGCCTTCTTATATTCGGCTTCATCCTTGTTCGGGCATATCTGCCATGGATGCTTTGTCGCAAGTATGTACATTCCAAGTACTGACTAAAATTGCTTCCATCCTCCGCAAGAGTTCCGTAAGATCGACTTGAGGTCATTGCATGCTCTACCGATGGTCGTTTGCACATTTGGCACGGATCAATACTCCACATTGGTAAATTAGACATCCCGCTGTTTGCAGACAAACCTCTACCTACCACCTACGTACATAGGGCTTTACGCCCGACTATCATTCTATGGCTTGTTCACCATTGACTGATCATTAGTTTAATAATTTCCGTTCACGAAGGCGCTGAAGTGTGTCCCGTTATTTCAAAGGATCTTCCAGTACGTTAATTAAAGAAAAGGCGGAAGGAGAACTTGTGTGTATGGCGCTATGCACCAGATAATATTAATATTTATCATAGATCCTGCACATTTTTATTTACATATATGGTATCCTTTTCTAGATGCTAATATTTAATTATATCAGGCTGAATAGTTGTTTGACATGAGCTCTTTAGACTGAAATATTTCCCCTTTTTGTTCGATTGCGAGAAAGATGGAATACTACATATATTTCTATATTTAGCAGTTACAATAACTAAATCTATTTGCAGCTCTAAAGGGCTTAGAATCTTCCTTATTTTTTATTTGCTCTTATTTTACTCCTAATGTACTTTTGTTGTCTTTATTTATCTTTTGTCACACACAAGCACTCTTCTTCCAAATGGCTTCACCCGTTGAACCAAATTTTCTGGTTTTGTTAGAACTATGAGGTTTGAAGGCAAAAAGTTTCTTATTTCAGGTAAATTTATTGCACCCTAAGATATGCATTACGTCAGCATCATAAAAAGTGAACTTATATGAAAGGCAGGGTCCATGGGGATGTTTCCGTTTTCCTTTTTTACCTTTTTTAGTTTTTTGTATATCACTGCTAATTACTTGAAGGAGACATGTGCGGGTAGTAACCAACATAATAGACATAATGACCTGGTTACCAGCGGTTTTTAATTTGCTTTTGTGCACGGAGTAAAGTGGAAATGCATGAAGATGCGTTAGACAAATGCGGTAATAGACAATGTTTATTTATCTAGGATGAACACAGTATTTATGTCGCTGATATGTATGTACACATGTATATCTTAGAGTCTAGAAAAATATTCCGGAATATTTTGTATTCTTAGCTATATACGAGTATGAATGGAAAATCGTGCATAAGATAAATACAAAACCACAATCTGTGTTAGATTTGGTTTTTTTGACCAAACCTAAGAAGAAAGTGTAAATACAGTTTTGTTTAGAACATATGCAACTATGGCCCGAAGTAGAACTAACGGGATCGGTTGAAAAGTGGAATTTTGGCAGCTTTTAATTTTAAAATCGTTTCCATTTTTAAGGTTTTGTTTGTAAAACAACCTTATTAAAATCGGTTCAATGTCTGTCTGTCTGTCACAAGTACTTTTCTCAGAAACGGCTATACCGATTGACACGAAATTTAGTGAGAAGGTGGGACCTGTGTACCCCCCGACATGCAGTGAGGGATATCCTCCTACGTTGAGATTTAGGGGGGGTCCCCATACATGTAAAAGGGGGGCTGTAAAATTTTTTTTTACCAAATATAGGCATGTGGGGTATCAAATGAAAGGTCTCGATTACTTTTCGAAGCCGGTCTTAGTTTTAAGATTGGTTAAAAAGGCGGGGAGTGGGAGGGGTGCAAAGTGATGATTTCTTTAACGGAGCCATTCTCAGAAACTACCCAGCCGAAAAATCTGAAAAAATCATGAAGCTGTCTCTATACGGTGCCCAGGCCTCAAAATACTCTCCATATCGATATCTGTTCAAATTAAGTTAATAATAGTACATATATTACCATTTTTTTGGGAAAATTGAGTAAAACCCCCTTAAGTTTATCTCAGAGTTATAAAAACTTGGTGTTGCAAATACAATTTATATGAAAAATGTGCTGCTTTGTATCTTCTTGTTAGTAGTGACTTGCATGAAATTTCCTGACTTGCCTTCACAGGAAAAATTGTAAAAAAGGAATTATTGCGAGTTTCACTAGAAATTGTGAGGGATGGTTCTTAAGTCTAATGGGTTTAACCTTCTTTGAAATGCATCGTTGCATTGCAGTGTAGATAATCTTCAAATTCATGTGCAAGTTAAACTTCTAACTGGTTAACCTTGATGTTCAGGGATAATAGAAAATTATGAAAACCTTGGGCAAATTCTTCCGGAAAGCTGATTCGCTAATAACTTTTTAATTCCGCATTTAAAACGAGTATCCACAAATGAAGACACCTAATATTTATGTTTCAATTAATAGTACAATGTTTCTAATATATATTTGGTTCTCTTACACAAGAACATGTATTTACGTTCGTATTTACGTAGCAATTAACGTTTATTAATCACAAAAGAATAATTACAAAACGCTGAGTTGTCTTCCACGTTGCCTTAGAGTAGATTTTATCAATTAAGTTCAATTAGAGGATTAAGAGGAAACTAAATCGCACTTTATGTCAACTCCTACATTATTTGCACCTTTGCATGGGCCACGAGCGTAAGTCCAATGAAAGTTATCCAATATTTACCATCCAATATTTGTTTTTGTATGTGTATGATATATCAATAGCGCTGCAAAAAAGATAGTTATCCAATTTCAAATCGAAGGTTAAATACATGTCTCGATTCTGGATTTATCGAGATTGCAGATATATTAACAGCTAACGGCTGATGATGAAAAGAAAGCAAGTTGGACACAGATTTTATTTGAGCCAATTCCTTTATAAAACAGTAATTAGCGACTTGTGTTATTTTGAGTCAAGAAATTATTTTTAGAATTTGGTTAGCGTTCATTCAATTACTATCAATTTTATAAGCTGAAGGTAGAGCAATTAAAAATTCTATTTTTAGAAAAGGCGGCCATTTGTAAGATCGATTACATACTGTCGTCTAAAAAAAACAACTTTGCAAAAGTGCTTTTTAATTAAACTATTTGTAATGTGTGGTTTCTGTTGTTAGTTATTCCTCCCCTTTCTCATCAAATAGGCCAATCGTACCGTATGACTCATATGGTTGACAGTTAACCTTCCGGTCTTGTAGCAGCGTCTGAATCCTGGATGCTAGTGAGTGCTTGTAAATTTACCTCCGTACTGGAGTGATATGCCTCCTTTGCACAGCATCACTTATAATAATAACAAAACTGAAGCATATTCCCGTTATTGATGAAATAACGAATTAAAAACATTACAAAAGAAGAATTGGATGGCTATTCCTGTTAATAAGATATAATCGTTTAATTTGCGAAATAGGATACGCTGTGCATTCCATATGTTTATTTTTTCGGCTAGGTCAATATTTTGTCTTTTAATTTAATTTATTACAATAAATTGTATCGGCCTACGTGTATTCTATCCATGAGAATAGATAATCCGATAAAATTTAACTTAAACTTAAAGTTGATTTTTTTTAACCGCCGAGAAAGTACGTTTTCCAGCAATGTGTGAATGTGCAGGCGTTTTGATCAGACTTGATGAGAGTTGGAGGGGGGGGGGGGGGGAATACGAGTCGGGGCTTGGATTTCGCTTAGGGGCCCAGAGTAAAGACTGCTGCAGATGGAGCAAATCTGAAATTTGATGCGTCCATAAGCGGGGTGCTCACATAGAAAATGCTCCGTTTATCCTGCTTGCTCATTACAGGATGGACACCTATCATCTTCAACAATCCCTATTCTGAACGTATGGCAGCTAGTGAAGTACGGCTAATCAGAATGCTTGCTTTTTTTGGCAGGATAAACTCTGCAAAATGTTTGTTCTACATGAAAAGTTTGTTGTGTCCTGCTAGACAAGGGTCTGCCACCTGGCATTATGGGAAGCTTGTTCCCATCGTAACATTTGCCGCTTCCGATCTTGGCGAGGGGAAACTGAACCCTTTTCTGCTAAGGCATCCTAGATTCCATTTACGTCTGCACTACAATTACCAGGTACCCAGAGCAATTTCACTGTAATGAAACTAAAAATAGAGCTCAATTTTTTCTACATTCCTGAACGTTTCTTGGGATAATCAAAGGACTGCTCAATGCCATCAGTGCAGCATAATCGCCCATCAGTCACCCACGTTGCTGCCCTTAGGATGGCATATGTTTCAGCCTAATACTTCATTGTATATGATCCCAGGGGAAACCCCACTTCTCGATTCTATTCAAGAGGTAGAATCCTGCTCCAGAACCCTATTTTTTTTAAATAGCGATGTAGAAAACTTCAATATATCCTGCCACGCATTCTTCTGGTTCACGACAGTTTTCAGGACGACTTCATATCTTCTATCATACAGATATACGGGGATATGCAGAAACTTAATTCAATTCTTAATAACTCTTCCATGGCCCTCACGTCCATAGATCTAAACGGATTGGTCTATGAGCGGGAGTACAAATTGTGTAATGCATCTAGAGCCTCCCAGATTTCACGCTTATGTCACCATCAGGGAACCGTTTTACGACGTTTACTTCGCGTAATAGGATAAGCCTCTTCATAGCACTCTAAAAGTATGTGTTGCAGAATTCCCAATTGATTTTCTATCGCCAAAGGAGTCCTTAGTCGCCTAAGAAGCTGTATTTTTTGCCAAGAAGTTCATTGGACTCGTTTCAATTCGTTTTCCTAAAATTCCGTCTTAGTGTTACAGTTTGATCGCCTGCAATAGTTAGACTGATGTGCTGGGACTACTAAAAAGCCATTTATTCTGCTTATCACGTGTACTAAACGCCTGCTTTAAATATGTCAGGGGCTATTCCTCCAGGAAAGAGAGGATCATGGCTGCCGTCAGAGATAATAGAAGTATACGAGTAATCAGAGAATTGCTATTGAAAATTCACAGTAGGATATGAGGAATCAAAGCTTCGGGTCCGGAAGAGAAACCTAATAAAGCTCTCTGGCTCACGGTAAAGACAAGACCGGGCACATTTGTAACGTTATGAATTGCATCATCACCATCATCAACGGCGCAACAACCGGTATCCGGTCTAGGTATGCCTTAATAAGGAACTCCAGACATCCCGGTTTTGTGCCGAGGTCTATCAATTCGATATCCCTAAAAGCGCAATGCTGACCACATTGTCTCCTATAGTGTACTATAATGTACCGTTACGATCTTGAATGAAGTGCTCTAACACACTTCAAGGCCTAGATCCAATATGGATTGTAGCGCCAACGATTATTATTAAAACTATTTAGCGTGCTGACCTACGCCATCGCTTCATCTCAGGCAGGCTCTGACTTGTCTTCGTTTCCTACAAGGATATAGCCCTTACAGACTTTCCGGGCTGGATCACCCTCATCCATACGGTTTAAGTGACCCTCTCACCGTAACCTATTGAGCCGGATTTTATTCACAATCTGATGGTCATGGTATTGCTCATAGATTTCGCCATTATGTAAAGTACGGAATCGTCCATCCTCATGTAGGGGGCCAAACATTTTTCGGAGAATTCTTCTCTCGAAAGTGGCTAAGAGTTTGTAATTTTTCTTGCTAAGAACCCAAGTTTCCGAGGAATACATGAGGGCTGGCAAGTTCATTGTCTTGTACAGTAAAAGCTTTGACCCTACGGTGAGACGTTTCGATCGGAAAAGTTTCCGTAAGCTGAAATAGGCTCTATTGGCTGCCAGCAACCCTGCGTGGATTTCATCATCGTAGCTGTTATCGGTTGTGGTTTTCGACCCTAGATAGGAGAAATTATCAACGGTTTCAAAGTTGTAGTCTCCTATCTTTATTCTTCCCGTTTGACCACTGCGGTTTGATATTGTTGGTTGGTTGATTTTTGGTGTTGACGTTGCCACCATATATTTTGTCTTGCCTTCATTGATGTGCAGCCCAAGATCTCGCGCCGATTACCGCCTGCTCGCTCTGGATGAAGGCAGTTTGTACGTTTCGGGTCGTTCTTTCCATGATGTCGATATCGTCAGCATAGGCTAGTAATTGGGTGGACTTACAGAGGATCGTACCTCTTGCATTTACCTTAGCACCACGGATCCCTTTTTCGAGGGCCAGGCTTAAAGAGAACGCATGATAAGGCATCCCCTTGTCTTAGGCCGTTGTTGATGTCGAATGGTCTTGGGAGTGATCCTGCTGCTTTTATCTGGCCTCACACATTAGTCAGGGTCAGCCTAGTCAGTCTTATTAATTTCGTCGGAATACCGAATTCTCTCATGGCCGTGTACTGTTTTACCCTGGCTATACTATCATAGGTCGCCTTGAAGTTGATAAAAAAATGGTGTAACTTATGACCGTATTCCAACAGTTTTTCCATCGCTTGCTGCAGAGAAAAATTTGATCTGTTACTGATTTGCCTGCAGTGAATTCTCTTTGGTATAGACCAATTATGTTCTAAGCGTGTGGTCCTATCTGGCCTATCTATAATTGCTGTGCTGCGTGATATCTCCCCTCTTATGTATGAGACAGATAATGCCTCTTTGCTAGTCGTCAGGCATTGATTCGCTATCCTATGCATTGAGCATCAGTTGATGAACCGTTTGGTGTAATTGGTCGCCTCCATATTTAACCAATTCGGCTGTAATTCCATCGGTTCCGGGCAACTAATGGTTTTTAAGCCGTTGAATTGCAAGGACTTCTATGCGTGGTGGTGGCAGTATTTGTCCGTCATCTTCAGTTGGTGGGACCTCCAACTCGTCGATATTTAGAAAGTTGAAGAGTTCATCAAATTACTCAACCCATCGCTCCAACATGTCCATTCTGTCGGAAATCAAATTTCCCTCTTTGTCTCCGCAGGATGAGCATCGATGTGTATAGGGCTTCATCCTGCTGACTTGTTGGTAAAATTTCCACGTATGGTGCGGCTGCTTCCTGTACTTTTCGGGCTCACAGACTTCGTTTGTCCGTCTGTGAAGTTGCTTCTCCGCTCGACGGAGTTCGTGATAAGTCTCAGCACGTGCCTGCGTTCTTTGAGAATGCAATATTATTCGGTATGTAGCATTCTTCCGTTCCGTTACTAGCTTACGTTCATCGACAAACCAGCCGTACTGATTTGTTTGTGGCCATATTTATGATAATGTTCTTCAGGTGATCGTGAAGATCATTGGTTGATGCTTTATCTTCAAGACATCTGTTAGCTGCGGTTATTGCGGTATCCACTTCCCCTTATAGGTGGGATTATTGGTGATATCGTAATTCGAGCTCGGAGAACTATGCCAACGAGATAGTGGTTCGAGGTAACGGCGTTCGATCAATACGTAGTCAATTTGGTTGAAATTGGCCCCGTCTGGAGAGGCCCACGTATGTTTGTGGACCGCTTTCCGCGCAAACCAGGTACTTCCAACAACCATTTCGTGCGATACTGCTAATTGAATAGTCCGCAGTCGGTTATCATTGGTATCCCTATGCGAGTGCACAATACATTTCAAAGATGTGTTTCTGATGGGTTTCGATTGCAGGTCAGAGACGCTGCCTCGCTCGTCTGCTCCGCGAAGTAGCATGACCAAAAGCGACTACAGATGTTATTCGCTCTGTATATATTCAAATCGAAAGCTCGACATGCATATAAATTATACCATTCGAACCCGTGAGGTTTGTTACCTTGACTGATTACAGCTAAAACATCTACCTTATGTTTTACCACTATATATATAACACTATTTGTAGCCGCTTTCGGTCACGCTGCTCTGCAGGACAGAGGGGCCAGGTAGTGTATGATGAGATCGCTGCTGCTGCATTTCCAGCAGTAAGGAATGGTCAAAATTCCTCTACTCGACTAATGACCTGGTTTATAAATTTCTTGTTCCAGAATTTCTACATCTTATCTATTTATGACTTGTTGAACCTACTAACATTGTAAAATTCACGTCCTGAATCTGATCATTGCCAGTGCCTTCGGTGGTAGTTAACTCATCATGTTCAGTATTCTTTTGCTTCCATTCCTGGGAACTGCATTTTTGGAAAATTCTGATGAATTGATCCAGATGTTGGTTCCATCCAACGGGTTCCTCATGTATTTTGCGTTCCGAGCATATTTGTCGTAAATTTCTTCATACCGTCGCAACCGACTGCACACTGTTGAAGTTATCTGTTTGCGTACCTGCGATTTTAACAACAAATATTTTTGGTGCAACAAGGGCGATATGAAGAGTTCTAGTTTTCAAACTATATATAATATATATATATGAAGGCATCTATATAAAATATAATCTGGAGATGCCGAAGTACGGAAGAGGCACTATAGTTCGC
Organism: Hermetia illucens; assembly: GCF_905115235.1. Taxonomy (NCBI): domain Eukaryota; kingdom Metazoa; phylum Arthropoda; class Insecta; order Diptera; family Stratiomyidae; genus Hermetia; species Hermetia illucens. The sequence goes on along the minus strand of NC_051849.1, from coordinate 87,086,704 downwards.
GCTTTAGCAACATCTGATGTAGAAGAAGCACCGAGTGCAAATTTAAGCCTTTCTGGATCTTCGCTACTCATTCGTGGCACATGGATTTCAAGTTTCTGGGCCTGATGCGTGCTGTTGTCAATTAAACTTCTCATCGGGCTCATACATTTTTCAAATAAATCGCACTATATATATAGCTCCCATAGCTTACACGAAAAAACAAATGATAACGGACTACGGATTATTCAATTAGCAGGGTCACACGAAATGATTGTTGGAAGTACCTGGTTTGCGCGGAAAGCGGTCCACAAACATACGTGGGTCTCTCCAGACGAAGCCACTTTCAACCAAATTGACCACGTGTTGATCGAACGCCGCCACCTCTCAGCCTTCATGAATGTCAGAACATATAGGGGGGCCAATATAGACTCGGATCACTATCTCGTTGGCATGGTGCTCCGAGCTCGAATAACAATACCACCTAGAATCCCCTCTGACAATCAGGTGAGAGTGAACACTGAAGCCATCCACAACACAATCCTCCGCGACACCTATAAGAGGGAAATGGATGCCGCAATAACCGCAGTCAACAGAGGACCTGGAGATGAAGCATCAACTAATGATCTTCACAACCACCTGAAGAACGTTATCATGGATACGGCCACAAATATACTTGGCCCCAGCCGCAAAAGGAGTCGGAACGGCTGGTTTGACGATGAATGTAAGCTAGCAACGGAACGCAAGAATGCCGCATACCGAGTAATGTTGCATTCTCAAAGAACGCGGGCACGCGCAGAGACTTATCATCAGGATGATCACACTCGGAAATTCTGTAATGGCAATATCTATGGTAGAAAAAGAAGACGAAGCAGACCCTGCCTAAGATGGAGCGATGGCGTAGGTCAGGACGCCAGGCAGCTTTTAGGGATATTGAACTGGTGGACCTCGGCGCAAAACCGGGATGTCTGGAGTTCCTTATTAAGGCAGGCCTAGACCGGATACCGGTTGTTGCGCCGTTGATGATGATGATATATATAGCACAGTGGCAGGTAAAGAGATCACGGCGTAACAGAGGAACTAGGAGGTGGAGGACCTTCACGGACAGTTTTCGCTACTTTTCCTGATTTTTAGAATATATCATATCGATCGTAGAAACAACAATACAAAACTCAACCGGAACCAACATTGTCAGCATATCACGAACAAAGGCAAACGGAAACTCTTTGCCATGAGAAGAGCGGTAGGTAATATATTGGCTAATCAAACCCCGGATATATTAATATCAGGTACGATCTGCGCTTATATATAGAACTTTAGTACAGTGGTCAAAGAAAAAAAGAACTGGAAAAGACTTATAAAGACAAACCTACCCATGAGTTATGGATGCCATTAAGAGTTTTCATTTTGCCTTGGAAGCGCAGCGTGTCTTTGGATCTTATAATAAAAGCAAAGGCGAGGGGAGGCTTACAGTTTACAGACTATAAATGAATGGAATATGACCATCGGCGGCATACGGATACAATCAAGTTATCACAGCCATCTGCGAAAGTAGTTACTCTGGTCTATTAGGTGATGAATCACGATGAATTTTTATGCTGGAGACTTAACATGCAGACTTGACCGCCTTTCATGTCATACAAAATCTGAAAAGCGCCTTGATCAGGTGTATGTAGTAGAACACCTCCTGAGACTAGCGAATAGTACGAACTAAATCGATAGTCATATGGTTTCCATTCACTCCTTAGGAGCATAGCGCATCAACGAGTCCTACGTGCCGTCGTAAATGTTCCGCCGAGATGCGCTTCACCGCTGAAATGAGCTTCACACTTCCCGAAAATCCTATACTCCGCACTCTGGGAAAAGTCTCAGATTCTCAAGGCTTCCGTATAAGCAGAAGTAGCAGATCTGCAGAAACTGCGGGTTCAGCGATAAATAGCTCTGAGGGGAGAACAAAAAACAGAGGCTTTACTCTGTTTGAGTGCATGGCCGAGTTGGAGATTGGAAAAACAGTCCGCATGTTATGGTGATTGGCTATTTCATCTACAAGAGGAGGAACTTCACCCTATATGATGCGGATAAGAACCGTGGTGAAGCTGTTCGTTGTGGTGGACGAGGACGAGAACGGCTGACACGAGACCATCGAAAGATTTGCGACCACATGCAAGCTCTCTTGTGATGCGGTATACACTTCTGAAATCATGTTGCTGCGACAACTTCTGCTTCCCTGACCAACGCAATAACAAATTCACTTTTCCATGGGGCACACAATTTTGAACTTCCCGGTACTTCGCACTATGCCAGAGTTCGAGCGCGTCACGCTCGCCGCCACTTGTAACACTCAATAGAGCTTTCAATTCCTTCCGTCCAATCAGCAAGATGATTCTCCCAATTTCGAGAGAGAGCTGGATCAATAGAGCATTGCAACAAGCAAGTGTAAGCAAGTGACGATTAAATGGTGATCTTTTTCGAGGCCGACATCAGCGCTTCTTTTGTTACGCACATCTAGAAGATAACTCCTAAACCTACTTCTGATCGCAAAGTGGTCAATCGTATTACTCGTACAGTGTCGGTCAGTTGGAAGCCAGCGAACGATATGCCATCAATGACGAGGCGGTGGAAGCTTCAGAAATCCACAAACCTCCCACCGTTATCGTTACGGTTGCCAAGACTATGTTTTCCCATTGTCTTTCCGGCGAGCTGTTGTCAGAGTCTCCGTTGGTGCATATCACTGTATAATTGTGATAATCCTTGACCTGGTCCGGAATCTTGCGAGCGGAATCCTGTCAGAAATGGCCCCCAACTCCTGCCTTGCCTGCCCTGCGGTAATCGGCAGGGACAATCCAGCATCAGACTCGCGTCTGCTACCACTTGGCTTTCCAAAGTACAAAAACATATTACCACAAGAGAAAGAGGAGTACTCTCTCGGAACCCACCATCTATTTTGCTTAGATCTAGAATGTCCAGCTTATATCGTTGAAATTCCCGTTCTAAAGTGAGCATTCTGGAGACCATCGATTTCTTGGTCGAGGAGCATGCACACATTCCAGAAACCAATCATAGTCTGTTTTCGATAGTCAAAGGCCTTCGATATGAGGTCAGCCCCCATCCGAGGCGTTGTTTGTTTTGAAATTTGCAAGCTGCTAGTCCCAAAGTTTGTTTTCCCTTTAGTTTCCTTTTACGAGAAGCAGGAAAGACTTTGAGTGTAATCTTAGCACCAACTCACAGCGTCACGTTGTAATATGGGATCCTATAACGGTTATCTATCCAGCCATGCATCTTCCGGCCAAGATAGTATGAAGGACGTGCCCGTAATAAAAGGAAATAATATCAGTATCAGAATGAAATCCATTGGAATTGCTCCAAATTATTCCTCGATCCAGCATGCTTTATTGAACGCCTTTATTTTACGTTCTGGTAATAGTTGTTGGTTTTTTTCAGAACGCATCCTTGTGTGGAACACTTTTCCACGAATTCAATAAAGCAAGTTGGAGTGGAGGTTTGTGCCGCAATGATGAAAAGAATCTTGATGTGGTCAGTGCAGGGGAACCTAGAGCTAATGCCAGCCTGCTAATTGGTGATGAAGTTTTCGGGAAATTTTTTTATATCTTCCAAGATTACCTACTTTATGACAGCATATCAAGAAAAAGGGAGCTGGTTTTTCTAGGTGGTATTACTTCATGCGACTCGCTCGAGGAAAATGTATTTTTTTCGGGAAGATCTTGCGCTAGGAACCTCAGTGATACTTAGGATAGGATGCGTGAAACTTCATCTAGGGACCGTGAATCTTGTTGTAATTACCAAGCATTGCATTTCCCTGGAATTTTTAGCTTTATCACTTTAAAATCTCAGAAATACAAGTAATTGTGGTGCAAATTTTCCAAACTAACCAAGAACTTGCAAGAAAGAGAAATGTGTGCAATAGTTTATCATTAATTAAAAATTGTAATTGGCCTCAATCAGAACAACCGCTTCTGAGGCAGATGGCGAATATTGCACTATAGAATTGAATGCGCATTGCAAATTGCAAAGTTTACTTTCTAGTGCCACATTATTATTGATTATTGTGAGTATTCAGATATTAAAATTCTCAACAGTCGTAGTAATAATCACGGAGGTGCTAAATAAGAGGAATCAGTAAACCCCGATCAAAACAGGCCAATTAGAACTTTTGAGTCAGTTTATCTTGGCGGCGAATATTTACTAAATCATATAATCGAGCTTTTTTGGATGATGAATTATTTGTTGACTTACTTGAGGGCTGTTCGAAGTCTCCTATAAATAAGGTGGAAATTCGGTTTCGAAATCACATTCAGTTGAGAATCGTATCAGAAACCATCTGGTTGCAAGCAAGTGTACACTTTCTGCAAAGGAAAAGTAGGTCGCGCAGTGGAAAAGTTGGGCACGAAAAGCCAAGTTCGATATTGACTAAAGATACTTCAATAATTTTTAAAGACGAGGGAGAAAAGTGTTAGAAGTGAAAGACGAATTAATGACAAAATGAAGTTGCTGGTACGTTGACAATGAAACATTGAGTGGATTAAAAATGATATACTTGTGCTAAAATAATTGAAGTTCATGAGTACCGCTGATGGATTCTTCGACGACTAGACTAAAAAGGATTATTTTTATTCTTTACAGAGCCCTATCATTTTGATTGGTGTCGTATTAGTGGTTCGCTTCCACCAGGTTGTGGGATATAGCATTCCAGGATCGGAAACACTTACCGAGAATACAGAGAAAGGAGTGCCTGAAGTTCTGCAAGCTGAGGATGTGGACAGCCAGGACGGAGGCGACCGAATCAAACGGCAATCGTACGACTATGAAAGCGACGTTGTCTACTCTCCATACTATGGATATGGCTATTATATATTCCCAAGGGCATTTCCTGATGATGATATTCGGCGAGAATACAAGCCCCTTGTAAGATACCACTCTTCAAAGACCCACAAGCGGAAGAAGTTGTTCGTCCCAAACCTTTTCGGTTGAACACTTCTGTGAAGATGCACGTTTTGATTAAGATTTAAGCCGCGCTGTAGATGCACGGCATTCATTTGGAGAGACTGATATTTTTAGAAAATAACTTTCTTTTTGCCGTTTTATTGTGTTACATGTTTGCTAGCTTTAGGTTTTTTATAGAACATGCAAATAATGTTTTACTATTTGTTATGTTGCTTATGCATATATTGTATTATAGATTTGTATATTATATTAAAAGCTTTAATAAAGCACGCAATTTATTTACGAATTCATTTCCGTTATTTATTTCTATTTACTTAATAAGAAAAGTGATCTCATCGTAACGGAAAATTTTGAAATATGATGAGACGTATCTACAATTTGAATACCATCTAAAATGAGAGGAAGAAACTTTTTTTCACCTAAATTTAATTTGCACCTGAGAGTAGGGAAAAATTATGCTGTAGCGCTGCTAACCAGAGATAAATAATTCAGATTCAAGGTCAAAATACCCGGCAACACCATATATGGTCAAGTCTAAATATTCTGAGGGATTCACTTGTCGATAAATATCAAATTGCTTAGAAACTAGGTTTGAATTCGCTTCATCGTGAATTGCTTCCTGCTGGTTTGAATATAGAACATTTTGGTATGATGCCTCTCTGAATTTCTTACGACGAAAAGATGTTGGGTTTGGGCATAAGTAGAAATATTATGGTTTAATTATTATATTCATTATTTTGTTACTTATAATAGGATTTCTACCAAACTTCTCACTTTCATTCTCTCAACAATGGATCACACCGGTTGAGTAATGACACCTAAAATAACTTCAAAAGGTCGTTTTCCAATCGATAACAGAAAAAGGCGAAATGATTTGCATTTTTTGTTTATATTTTATTTAGATCATTAGTTTCCTACTATAGATCACCTTCACGCGAAAAAATGGCCCTCGCATTTTCAATTCCATTTAAATATCATGGCCAATCTATAAGAGGCAAAGCAGCTTACGCAACCAATTTCTTATTGAATTCGCTGGTAGCAACACTCCATATTCAGAGAATTCTCCAAAACAGGCATGGAGCAAGCACTCCCGATTTCCTCGTATTCCTCCGAGTTCATCCGTGTTCAGTAGAAAGCAATGTGGGGTTTGCCATGAGTGCTGAATGCCATCCAGCAGACCGTGAAGGAGTTTTATTAAAAATTGTGAAGGAGAAGAATTCACGGTTCTCCGCATAATTCACGCAGGCAAGCTTTCAGCCAGAGGTCCATCTATTTTTCTGTCTCAATTTTATTAAATTATGAAAAAAATAAAAAACAAATAAAATTTACAAATTGAATGTGGGTCTACAGTGTGGTGAAACTTTTCGGAAAGTCTTGGAAAAAGTTTAATCTCATTGCTGAAGTCGAAAGCGAAGGTGGATAGGGGTGGTTGATGCCTTATGCAACAGGCACGACCCCTTCACGCTACTAGAGTTAAACTCTGCTAAACATGGTCTCAGTAGGAATAAAAGGCAATTAAAGGGCTTTAAGATTAAATCGATATATAATATTAAGAACCTATCAGAGTATCACAGCTTCTAATTAATGTGGAGTTTGAGTCAGAACCTAAGAAGCTCAGTGAAGGTGAAATGTATCCTATTTATGCAATGCGCCCGGGAAAAACTGATCCGTGATGCTGAGATAAATGCGAGGGATTCGATCCTCTTTAAGTCCACCCAACTATACCCGAGATGTACAAACTGCCTTCATCCAGATCGAGCAGCCGGGGCGAGATCTTGTACTATGTAAACCAACCAACCAACAACATCAAATCGCAATCGTCAAACGGGAAGAATAGGGCTAGGAGACTGCAACTTTGAGACCGTTGAAAATTTCTCCTATCTAGGGTCTAAAATCACAACCGATAACAGTTACAACGATGAAATCCGCGCACGGTTGTTGGCAGTAAACAGAGCCTATTTCTGCTTACAAAAACTTTTTCGCTCGAAACGTCTCACCATAGACGTCAAAGCTCAAGACAATGAGACTTAAGGGGGTTTCTAGTTAAATTCCCAAAAACATATTAATGCATTATTATTAACTTAATTTGAGTAGATATCAATATGGAGAATACTTTGAGGCTTGGACACCATATTGAGGCAGCTTCATGGCTTTTAAGGTTTTGTGTGCAAAACAAAACCTTATTAAAATCAGTTCAATGTCTATCTGTCTGCCTGTCTGTCACAAACACTTTTCTCAGAAACAGCTACACCGATTGACACGAAAGTGAGGAAGAGGTAGGAACTGTGAACGCCCAGGCATGCAATGAGTGATATCCTTCTATGTTGTGATTAAGGGAAGTCCCCATACATGCAAAAGGGGGGTGTAAAATTTTTTTTCACAGAATATAGTCATGTTTGGTATCAAATGAATTATCGATTAGTATCGATTAGTACTTTTCGAAGTTTTTTAGTTTTGAGATTTGTCAGAAAGGCGGGGTGTGGGAGGGGTGGAAAGTGACGATATCTTGAACGGACCCATTCTCAGAAACTACTCAACCGAAAGATCTGAAATCATGAAGCTGCGTCTGTATGGTGTCCAAGCCTGAAAATGCTCCCCATATTGATATCGGCTGAAATTAAGTTAATAATAATATATTTCCATATTTTTGGGGAAATTGAGTAAAAATCCCCCTTAAGATTATCCCAGAGTTATCAAAGTTGGTAGTAGGATAGAATATAATATGGAGCATGTTATCCCCAAGTCAGATCAAAATCATCCTATTACTAACAAAGTTACAGTAGTTAAAAGGTGAAAAGTACTAATGGACACCTTTTATCTGAAACCCAACATGACTATATTCGGTTTAAAAAAAAATTACACTCCACTAGTGCATGCATGAAAACCCCCTGAAACTTACCGTAAAAATATGTAACTTACCGCATGTGTTGGCGCTCATAGCTCCCACTTTCTCAACAAAATTGGTGTCAATTGGTACAACTGTTTCTGAGAAAAGTGCGTGTGACAGACAAACAGACAGAGAGACAGACGGACAGACGGACAGACACTAACCCGATTTTAATAACGTTTTGTTTTTCGTAGACCCTTAAAAATGGCTGGGGAGAAGTAGAGACATGGAAAATATAAATGTGGTGATCCTTCTCCCTGCAGACTTATACGTCTATTGGACACTGTGGCGAAAACGTTGGAGTGAATAATCTACAGCAGATTGGTCCCGGTTGTAGCTTATCAGACTGATAATTCGGGTTGCGTAAGGTCAGATGAACCGTCGAAGCCATCAAATTTTTCACTGGCTTGGTTGAAAATGGGATGCACGGAAGAGGTGGCACTAGTATTGTGCTGTGATTACCCTTCACGTGAAAAATGCATCCAACTTGACCAGTTGGAACCTTATAAGGAGATCTTTGGCGCGATTGGTGTACCCAGTTACTTTGCTGCGCTTGTCGATAGCTATTTAGTAGTTAGAAGGCTGACAATGGAGCCAAATAATATATTTCCTCCGCGGGTATTCCACACGACTCTGTTCTAGGACCGCTATTGTGGAACATGATATATAATGATATCCTCAAAGTCCCTTCCCCAACTTGCACTCGCGTGATGATACCACTGACAACATGTTAGCACCAGGGCTTCCAATGTTAGCATGGCCGGCCCTGGCAAGGATAATGCCAAATGTTGGTGGCTCGCGATGCACTTGTAAACTTCTTATAGGTCGAGTGGTGAGCTCATATTGCACTACGGAGCGTTAATGTGAGCAACGCATTGCATATCGCAGGCAATACTCTAAACGCCGAAAAGGAAGAATCATTAAGCAGGTGATAACAATGGTGAGAACGGGCAGAAAATGGTCGACGGACGCACAGATTGATTTTCAGCATCACGGTGTGGCTGCAGAGAACGCTTGATAGGAAACACTATAATCTCACGCAGTTTATCATGGGACATGGTGGATACCGCAGATACCCATACAAACTGGACAGCTCATCCAACTTTCCCAGCTGTTTTCATCCATTCTCTTAGATTCGCGAAAGGAAGGAAGGGTCTAGAAGAGACATTGGGAGGAACACTAGCACCGGAAAATATAATAAGGAAGATGTTCCCCTGCCATGCAGTTAACGACATGGACTCAGTGCAGGTTGAGAAAAGCAGAGGAGGTGAGGAAGGCAGAGGAGGCGAGAAGGGGCGAAGCGAGTGGTTAGAGTCATGTTTACCCCGCGACGAAATACCTTGCCATGGTTCCGCGGGGAAAAGGACAGAAGTTAAGGGGTGGTTTTAATGGATAAAAATCCAACACGCTGGCACATATTTACCATTGTCTTTGGAAAATTTCCATCTCCGGAGAAAAAAGAAAGCAACGTTCACAGTTCCCACTTTCGCTTCGAATTGGTGTTAACCGGTACAACCATTTCTGAAAAAATTGCGTAAGATAGAGAGACAGACAGACGGACGATCCCTTAGAATTAAGAGGATGGTTCTCAACATTTATTTCTCAAGGCCTAAACCCGCAAGCGAAGACAATACCATATTGTCTTGTATCCTGACATTAGGCAGAAGGGACGAGTTTAACAAAGGAAAATAGATGACAACCAAAAATATGCTTTCGGTAACTAGAGTAAGGCGCCAGCGGGAACGTTCAAATCACTGAAATCATCCAGCATTGCTCGCAAGAAACCAGTTTATGTCCCCTTCTGAAAGTGGTAAGGAGCAACAACTGATACTACCCTCTATTAGTACACGGATGAATACGCGATACAATGGATAAAACAAAAGTAATTACTCGTGTGTATACCCCGGTATAATTTCGGGATCGACATTGGCTGCCAAACTCCACAAACTTCACAACTGGCATCGCATAAAGTAAACATAGGATTGTCACCTTCAGGTCATTACTAAAAAATAGGAATAGTAGGGGGTCAAGCATAGGGCCTTTGGATCTCCAGTGGAAGAAGAGAAAAAACTGGATGAGTTAGCATGAAAAGAATGTTTACCAGAATGGCTAGAAAGGTAAGAGGCGGTTCATGAATTAAATGAGTAGCAAAAGTTGACCAGAGCGATTTTACAGACATACATATTTACATATCGTCATTGTCGATCGAAAGCTTTAACGAAATTGATCCTGTCGTGAATTGGGGCATTTAGCAACGGAGTTGGTAAAGCCGAGAAGCTTAGAGGAAGTAGATACGCATTTCAAAAAGCCATGCTGTACTTTTACTATGAGGTGAAGTGAATGGTTAAATAGTTGTTCACGTATCTCTAGAAAATTTTGGAGCAAGAGGAGAGGAGTGAGATAGGGTGGTAGTTCACAACTAGAGTAGAGGTTTTGTTGGGAACTGACAGCGATGGTTTGTGGATGTGGTTGATGTGCTAGAGGTTCAGACAGACAAACGTAAGCACACGTTCAGAGATATTGAGCTAAGCCAGTAAGCTCCAAGTGAACGTTCAGAAAATATTAAATTAAGCTACAAACAGCTATTGACCATATCGCAGAATATACCTAAAAATGGAAAATAAAATTTATACAAAAACAAATCAATATACTTCACTAACAAATAGAGAATCCAGCTAAAGTCATCATAAACGGACAAAACGTGCCACGGGTGAATGAGGAAAACTATCTAGGTATGATACTCGAAGCTAAGTTCAGCTGGAAAAAATACATCCTAAGAGAGAAGGAAGAGGTAAATTCCAGATACAGACAGATGTACTGGCTGTTGGGAAGGAATTCCCTGTTGACCATCGACAACAAGTTACTTAATTACAAGTAGATCCTAAGACTTATGGCATCGAGCTCTGAGGCTGCACCGAAAATCAAACCTCATAAAAACGTATTTTTTTATTTTGAAAATAAAGTGCTTCGAAGCATAGTAGACTCCTTGATTCATTCATATTGAGGATCTGCACAGGGGCCTGAAAGTACTGTTGGTTAGTGAAGTTATAAAAGAGTAAGCAGTTAAGCATAGTGACCGACTACGATCACATGAAAATAACGAAGCCCGAAAAGTGACTAATCAACATCATCAACGGCGCAGCAACCGGTATTCGATCTAGGCCTGGCTTAGTAAGGAACTCCAGACATCCCGGTTTTGCGCCAGACGGTCGTGGTATCGCTCATAAATTCCATCGTTGACTGGTATCTCTAATATAATGAGACGACTGAAAAGAGTAAAGCCAAATGACTTGCTAACATGAATATGTCTAATGATATAACCTACTGAGGTATAGATAGTTCCTCAGCGGAGCCAACCAAAGTGCTAGGGTTGACCACATGGTCATCTCCCAATAAAAATGAAACTGAAATTTGCAAAAGAAGTTGCTGGATAGGCAAATCTCAGTTATAGCTTAGCGAGAGGTGGTTCCAGTGGATAAAAATTCACAACTCTCAGGAAACGTGAATACTCGGGTTAGTCTTTTCAAGATTCCCACCTTTTTAAAAAAAAATGTGTTCTTATAAACACCTGCAATTTTTTTCGCATTTGACAGCGTTAATCGCTCTTGATTACAGCAGACACTAACAAAGACCCATTCTAGACATTCTAACATCATAACTAAATTATTAATTAGTTAAAATTATCAATGACTTCAACATACTTACAATCGTTGCAACTGGTTTTGATTTATATTTCAATCGAGGTGAGGAAAATTCCGGATCTTCTAAATTCCTATGAATTTTTCGAAGGTTTGGATCAAGTGGATCAAGTGTCCGGATAGCTGAGTGGTTAGAGCACAAGGCTGTCGTACGGAAGGTCGCGGTTCAAATCTCGCTGGGGTTGTGGGATTTGTATCGTGATTTAACGTCGGATACCAGTCGACTCAGCTGCGAATGAGTACCTGAGTCAAATCAGGGTAATAATCTCGGGCGAGCGTAATGCTGACCACATTGCCTCCTACAGTATACTGTAGTGTACCGTTACGGTCTTGAATGAAGTGCTCTAACACACTTCAAGGCCCTGATCCAATATGGATTGTTGCGCCAACGATTATTATTATTATTGGATCAAGTATCACACATTACTCACCCTTCTTTTACAGGCACCTTTGCTAATTGTCTATAATTCCACTGATGTCGCTCCCCATTTCCGTGATTTTGATCACATATGTATAAGTGTTATGTTGCATGAAATTAAGGAGAAGTACCGGTGGTGGAACTCCATATGAGTGGGAACCTCGCTTTTATTGACGATTATTTTCAGTTTGAGATGTTCTTTCCACTGCCAAGGGTCGATCGCCAGCACCAAATCGTATGGAAGTCAGTCGATATCCAATCAAAGATTTGGTCAGGTAGCAGGACTACTTCAAAAGCTTTCTCCTGTCTAGTAGTTACCTAACGTGCGACCCCACCTGGGATCTTCATGCCGCTGCTTCCTCTTTTTGCTGCCCTTATACGAAGCGGAGATAGACTCTTATACGGGAGCCCAATAAAATGCCTCCATTCTTTTTCTATTTTCTTGGCCCTTTTTAAGGCGTGTAAAACAAAACCTCATGAAAATCGGTTTACTGTCTGTCTGTCTGTCAATTTAACCGAGGACAATTTGCCATCACATGATTGAGCTGTTTTTTTCAGAACTCATATTAACAGTTGAAACCAGATTTTGCAACGAGACTCCTAGGAAGTTATTTCCGCACCAACTTGACCTTTTTTTAGAAAGCGGTCTCTTCCCTGCATCGAAACCTCTGTTAAAGTCTTATTTTTGTAATCATAGGGTAACACAAGGAATCAGTGTCAACCTCATGTCAGAGCAAATGGGGAAGGAGTCTCAGAAAAGTAAAATTGGTTTTTGCACAAATTCTAAAAACCAATGTTAGATGAGTAAATGTTTCTAGATTTTTAATAAAGTCTCTGATAGGGATCACCTCGGTTTCTGTTTGTATGATTAGCCGAAGATGTTTACTCCTTTCCCAGTTGATTCAACAAATTCCTTAATCCTTAATTCCATGAATCATTCAGTTGAAGAAGGAATGAATTGGAATATCATTCCTTCTTCAACTGAATGACTCATGGTATATTCCTCCTAAATTTATTTAGATTAAAAAATTAGTGTACCAAGTATAAACCGATGTTGTAAAGCATATGAATTGTCTTACTAATTTTTCAAACCGTCGCTAATTGAATTAACTATAGTCGCCAGATTTTTCCGCCCGTCAGCAAAAAAAATGAACCTTTTTTTCCTAAAAATAGTAAATTTCTCTCCTGCAATTAACACTACAATTTGTGATCGGTTTTTTACATGTGGAATGTGCTAAAAAATTACAGCCAGATATGTAGCACATTAGCAAGGTCATTTCAATTGGTTTAGGATTCATGCTCTAGAACCGTGCGTACCTGCTATGCTACTCCAGGGTTTTGTAGAATATCAAAATCCTGAGAAGAAAGTTATTTTTAGTTGGCCAAATAACCGTGGTTTAATTCAACTAATGTCTTTAGGGAATGAAATTGTTGTAGGAATGCTTGACCACTTTCGGTTTCAATGATTTTAATAATTTATTTTATTGAATGCAATCAGAGACATTCCAGCCTTAAGATGGTAACAAGTCGGGAAACCGGAAGCTGGGCGCTTCAGGTATGAAAGGTTTTGTGTGTTTCTTCTGTGAGTATATTTGAGTGTAGAAGTATCTCATTTGTACGTAGCCCGTTATGTATATGCATTTAGCATGTCAGATTTAGTACTTCCGGTTGTAAATTTAAATGGTAAAGACAACTTTGAGCTACTGTAACTTTGTTACTAACAGTATGATTTTGATCAAACTTGGGGATAATATGCTTCATATTATATTTGGTGGTCAAAGGATAGTATAGGTCCCAGGCCGAAACGTGGATTGGTACCCACGATGGAGCATAAAACCTGGGAAATGCCTGCTGAACCAACACCAACAACTCTACTACCAAACCCTATCTCCACCTCCACGTGGTGACCGCTGGGAGCTCTTTCTTAACGAAAAGCTGCAGACGGAGAACGATGAAGGCGAGTCTCCCGCGCCTAAAAACGGGACAAATTGTACCAACTGGTCCTTCAGGTTGGGGGTTGGGTAGGGCTGACAACCCTACACGGAAAACAATTTGTTACGAAACCACAACAGGAGCCTCGGACAGGACGCCCTTTAAAACGACGGACCCGGCAACGACAACGGATGCTAGCCAATACCCTGTCCCAATATAGGGTTGATATAACAGCGTTATAAGAGATGCGATGGACAGGGACCGGTTTCCTGGAGAAGAGCCACTACACCATATATTATAGCGGTCATCCAGTAAACCATGTGCTCGGAGTAGGTTTCTTAGTCACCCAAAAAATGAAACCTGCTGTTATCGGCTTTGAGAACATAAGGTAACGGCTATGCACTCTGCGCTTGCGAGGCAAGTTTAGAAACGAACTCCGTCGAGCGGAGAAGCGACTTCACAGACGGAAAAAGGAAGCCTGGGAGAACCAACAAGTCTGTGAACTAGAAAAGTACAGAGAGCAACCGCACCAGGCGCGGAAGTTTTACCAACAAGTCAGCAGGATGAAACCTTATACACCTCGATGCTCATCCTGCCAAGACAAAGAGGGAAATCTGATTTCCGACAGAATGGGCATATTAGAGCGATGGGTTGAGTACTTTGATGAACTACTGAACAACCAGAACATCGGCGAGTTGGAGGTTCCGCCAACTGAAGACGACGAACAAATACTGCCACCACCAAGTTTAGGAGAAACAGTCCTTGCAATTCATCGACTAAAAAATCATAAGTCGCCAGGAGCCGATGGAATTACAGCCGAATTGGTTAAATATGGAGGCGATCAGTTACACCAAGTGGTTCATCAACTTGTGCTCAAGGTATGGGACAGCGAATCAATGCCTGACGATTGGCAAAGAGGCATTATCTATCCCATACAAAAAAAGGAAGACATCACGCACTTTATAGGTATCACGTGCTGAGTACCATCTATAGGATATTCTCCGCTATCTTGCTCGGGATAGCCCCATACGCCTAGAACATCATTGGACCATACCAAAGAGGCTTCACTCCAGGAAAATCAGTAACAGATCAGATTTTTTCTCTGTGCGTCAAGCGATGGAAAAATTGTTGGAATATGGACATCAGTTGCACCATTTTTTCCCCGACTTTAAGGCCGCTTATGAGATCGTAGCCAGGCTAAAACTGTACACGGCCATGAGAAAATTCGGTATCCCAACGAAATTGATAAGACTGATTAGGCTGACCGTGACCAATGTGCGAAGCCAGACATCAGCAACGGTCAATGACAAGGGGATGCCCATGCGTCTTCTTTAACGTGGCCCTGGAAAAAGTGATCCGTGATACTGAGATGAACGCGACAGGTACGATCCTTTTTAAGTCCACCCATCTACTGGCCTATCCTGACGATATCGACATCATGGGAAGAACAACCCGAGACGTACAAACTGCTTTCATCCAGATCGAGTAGGCGGCGATTGGCGCGAGATTTTGGGCTGCGATAAAGTATATGGTGGCAACGTCAGCACCAAAAATTAACCAACGATCATCATCAAACCCCACCGGTGAAACGAGAATTATAAAGATAGGAGACTACAACTTTGAGACCGTTGATAATTTCTCCTATCAGGGTGGAAAATCACAAATGATAACAGCTACGATGATGAAATCCACACACGGTTGTAGGCAGCCAACAGACCCTATTTCTGCTTACAAAAACTCCTCCGCTTGAAACGTCTCTCCATAGGATCAAAGGTCTTACTGTACACGGTTGTCTTCCTCTGCGAGTGGAATTGTTAGGAGGCTGTGGATCATCGTGCCATAAGCTGCCATTTTATGCTGGTAGCTATGGAACAAAGTGGCCAGGATTGTACGCTGGGTGCTGGTGGTCCTGAAAATAGAAAAAGAAAATAATCCGTCTTGACTTTTGATTAATATATCTAAGAAAGGCAATTGGTTGTTAACTTCAATCTCATGAGTGAAGGCTATTTTTTGGTGTTTTATCCAACATATTTTGGGTACTTCTGTCCGGGATCACTGTCAAAATGTGCCTTTCTTAGATATATTAATCAAGCGTCAAAACGGACTATTTTATTTTTCTATTTTCAGGAAACCCACCAGCACCCAGCGTACTATCCCGACCACTTCGTTGAACTCTTCAAGGAACTTTCTGGGTCATTTAATCTCACTATTATTATTAAGAAAGATGGTATATCGATAGCAACGAAATTAAAAGACTTCTTCGAGAATTTTTTTTTTTGACTGAATCAATTAACTTTTCAATGGCAGTCATATGTACATACTTTCATATAATCTTGTATTGCTAAATTAAAAGAATCCTTCTCCAGATTTGATTGCTAGCGACGTTTTCCTGGTCTCAGATCTCAAGACACTGCTGAGAAAGAGGTAATCGCCAAAACTGAGGCCTATTATTAGGCAATAAATGAATAAATAAATTGTATGACGACTATCATGGTTGTATCGCTCTCGAAGATAACTAACTATGTTAAATAATACAATGAAATGTTATCAAACAAATTTTTCTTAGGTCTCAAAATACTACCACATCTTCTCAAATAAAATTGATAAATTATTATATTTTGGATATTTGTTGATAATGTTCTAGAATTCTCTGCTTCTTAAGACATCTTTATTAGATGTCTATTAGATTAAAGTGAATAGTAAAATGGAACCACCGAACAGCAAAATATTCCACAAATGTTTCGTACTTTTTTACCGCTTCCCACTTCCCATTTGTTAATTTTTTTTTTATTTTAATTTATTATAAATTGAAAGGGTTTGTATTATATTATTATTTATTCTTTTGGATATGTCCCAAAAATCGAATGACATTACAACGATCAACTTTATTTAATTTGAAATTACTTTCTCGTTCCTCCTAACTATTTTGGAAGCTCATATAATATGTAAAGTGCATCTTGAATCACTATGTCCGGAAGAGCAGCGAAGATACCCCAAAGACTACCCCCCATTTAAAACGAGAAGAAGAGAGACATCGATAGAAGCATTTGGCGGCATCTGGGTAACGGATTTTATGACTCCATGCGTGACGACGCACTTCCATCTCCACTTCCTTTCTCCGCCATATTCGTGTTCTGGTCCTTTCGTTTCTGGAGCTTTTATTATATTATTCTTGCGTTTGCTTTTGGCCTCAGCATCTCCACCACGAAATGATGGAATGACTACGTTCAGGACGTCCTTCAGTCTCCTTATTTCATCCTGATTTTTTCACCCGATGAGCTACACACCCTCAGCACGATTGGCCGATATACCGTACTCACTCTTCTCCAGTCCGCAACGTTACCCAGTACTTCCGGGTGAGACAGGAGCCGCATAAAGCAGGATGAATTTCACCATGAAATGAACTAACTTTTTGCTGCTTTTTTTTGCATGGTCCAAGTTCTTCTTGAATCAACATGACATCGATCGATCGAGGTATCTAATGATCGATTTTGTAATGACCTCGTGATTACCCTGATTTTGACAATATTTCTTTTTTTTTGTTCGCCGGTCCAGTCTAACCTTTCATATGGTTTCACTTTCGTAAAGTTGGTTTCACTTCATAAAACTTCCACGTCCACGGGGTCCTTGGCACCTATCCCCACTGCCAACATTCCGTCATATATTATGTTCCATAACAGGAGCTACAATACAATACAACGTATTCTTTTCGTCTCATACCAAAGAAGTCTTTCAGAGAGGTAATTCTAGGTTATCTGAGCTTAATAAGCAGGAACACCCAGTTTAACCAAGGTACTCTCAACTCAATTCCAGTTGGCCGAATTAAAGGCACTTCTGACATATAGGAGCATCGCCGCCCAGGACTTCCAACATCCGAGGCAACCCGAGCCAGATTCAAAACTGTTGCTCTCACATCAACCGTAGAACGTACTCGCCGAAACCCATACTACCCCTAGCTTGGCGAATGGAAGCAGCCTGTTCTATACCACCCTCTTCGACATCTTTCCAATAGTGTCTAGAAGACAGGTAAGGGGATATATGGATATGAAGAAGGGGCTGCGGATACTTTCTGATGATTCGCCAGCAGAACTAATCTTTGCCTCTCCCACTTGAGCGATACGTGCTGACTAAGTCGCCACACGACCCAACCTATTCGTACCTTGCCGTGGTAATTAACGTAAACGCTGATTTTAGCGGCAAGCTAATAACAGTGTCTCAGTCTGCTGGCTTCTAAGTTCGTCTTTTGTAATCAACGGCGCAACAACCGGCATCCGGTCTAGGCCTGCCTTAATAAAGAACTCCAGAAATTCCGGTTTTGTGCTGAGGTCCACCAATTCGCTATTCCTAGAAGCTGTCTGGCGTGCTGGCCTACGCCATCGCTCCATCTCAGGCAGGGTCTATCTCGTCTTCTTTTTCTAGCATAGATATTGCCTTTACAGACTTTTCGCGTGAGATCATCCTCATCCATAAGGATTAAATGAGCCGCCCACCGTAACCTATTGAGTCGGATTTTATCCACAACCTGACCGTCATGGTATCGCTCATCGATTTCGTTATTATGTAGACTACGGGATCGTCCATCTTCATGTAAGGGACCAAAAATTCTTCGGAGGATTCTTCTCTCGAACGTCGCCAAGAGCTTGCAATTCTTCTTGCTAAGAACCCAAGTCTCCGAGAAATACATGAGGACTGGTAAGATCATTGTCTTGTACAGTAAGAGCTGGCTCTATGGTGAGACGTTTCAAGCGGAACAGTTTTTTTAAGCTGAAATAGGCTCTTTTGGCTGCCTACAACTGTGCGCGGATTTCATCGTCGTAGCTGTTATCGGTTGTAATTTTTGATCCTGAATAGGATAAATTATCACGGGTTTCAAAGTTGAAGTCTCCAATCTTTATTCTTCTCGTTTGACCAGTATAATTTGATGTTGTTGGCTGGTTGGTTTTCGGTGCTGACGTTGCCACCATATATTTTGTCTTGCCTTCATTGATGTGCAGCCCAAGATCTCGCTCCAATCGCCGTCTGCTCGATCTGGATGAAGGCAGTTTGTATGTCTCGGATCGTTCTTCCCTTGATTTTGATATCGTCAGCATAGGCCTGTAGTTGGGTGGACTTGAAGAAGATCGTACCTATCGTATTTATCTCAGTACCACGGATCACTAGTTCCAGGGCCACGTTAAAGAGGACCCATGATAGGGTATTCCCTTGTGTTAGACCGTTGTTGATGTCGAATGGTCTTGAGAGTGATCCTGCTGCTTTTATCTGGCCTCATACTTCGTCGGGTTACCGGATTCTCTCATGGCCGTGTACAGTTTTACCCTGGCTATGTTATCATAGGCGGCTTTAAAGACGATGAAAAAATTGTGCAACTGACGTCCATATTTCAACAGTTCTTCCGTCAATTGCCGCACAGGGAAATCTGATCTGTTACTGATTTGCCTGGATTTAAGCCTCTTTGGTATGGGCCAATGATGTTGTGGGCGTATGGGGCTATCTGACCTAGCAAAATAGCGGAGAATATCTTATAGATGGTACTCAGCAATGCGATACCTCTATAATTGCTGCACTGCGTGATATCTCTCTTTTTATGTATGCGGCATGCCTCTTTGCCAAACGTCAGGCATTGATTCGCTGTCCTACACCTGGAGTATAAGTTTATGAACCACTTGGTGTAATTGGTCGCCTCTATATTTAACCAATTCGGCTGTAATTCCATCGGTTCCTGGCGACTTATAATTTTGAAGTCGATGGATTGCATGGGATGTTTCTTCTATACTTGGTGGTGGCAATATTTGTCCATCGTCTTCAGTTGGCGAAACCTCCAACTCGTCGATATTCTTGTTGTTCAGTAGTTCATCAAAGCATTCAACGCATCGCTCCAATATGCCCATTCTGTCGGAAATCAGATTTTCCTCTCGAGTCCACAGACCTGCTGGTTCTCCCAGGCTTCTTTCTACCGTCTGTGAAGTCGCTTCTCCGCTCGCTGGAGTTCGTGATAAGTCTCCGCACATGCCTGCGTTCTTTGAAAATGCAACATTACTCGGTATGCAGCATTCTTCGATTCCGTTGCTAGCTTACATTCATCGTCGAACCAACCGTTCCGACTTTTTTTGCGGCTGTTTCCAAGTATGTTCTTGGCCGTATTTATGATGATGAGATTGTGAAGATCATTCATTGATGCTTCATCTCCAGGATCTCTGTTGACTGGGGTTATTGCGGCATCCATTTTGCTCTTATAGATGTTGCGGGGGGCTGCGTTGTGGATGGCTTCAGTGTTAACTCTCACCTGATTGATGATTTGATTTGTGGGTTTCCTTCCATAACTACTTTTTACCCACGGGTCGACGCACATCTCCTGGTGCGTACAGCTGCATGCCAATAACGCATTCACCGAGCATTCTCTTATCCGCTCGAAGGGATGCAACCGATGGGACATTTGGCAACTCTACACGGGAGGATTAATATAAACTTTGGAATTGAGTGGTTCCTCCGTAGGCGAAGTTTGCAACCATTTGGAATGAAAAAAATAGTTACATTCACTTTTCAGTTCAGTGAAACGAATCACCGCCCTCATCCACCTTTGTATATATGTACATATATGTATGTTCACCCTCAGCTAATCTTCTAGTTGACCCGCCCGATCCGATGTCCCCGTGTACTGGAACTGAACTGCAGCGGTGGCATGGAATTAGTAACTGCCAGTTCAAAGATATGTTAATTGTAAAGACGAAGTTTGAACTTGAAAATATTTTCCGATATTATGATTCATTGCATATTTGAGTCAAAATTCTAAAGTAACAGCGCGTGTGCGTTGTTTCCACCAATTTATTGAAAAAATCTGATTGGCACGATTTCTGCTTTTATATATTAATAGGAATCGAAAATTTGTTCCTTTTATCAATTAACATCGCAATATGTTCGCTTTCCCGTAATTGGAAATTGCGAACAATAAAGAATGAAAACATCGTATTTGAACAACAACAAGTATCAAGTATGAATATAGATATTGTGCGTAGACCCATTATATGTATATTTTGGCGAACGAATTTCCATTGGTTTGGAAGGTTAAAGTAAATATTATTGTACAAAAAAATTGTTAAAGTGTGGCCTGAAGATATGCAATTTGCAACGAAAGTTAGTGTTACCAATGAACAATTCATTGCGGCGCTAATGTACCGGTACAGTATTTCAAAACTATTTTTCAGGTTTTGTGTAAACACAAAACCATATTAAAATTGGTTTACTGTCTGTCTGTCTTTTTTTTTATACGTTGGAAGGTGGAAAGGTTCAAAAACTACCGCTGGCTCCTGCCATACGGTTATGTGAGACTTTTACTCACTAAAACCACCTCCTTCTCCTTCGTTTACCCCGCGGGACTGCCATTTCGGTATTACATCGCGGGGCAGGATCAGTTATGAACTGCGGCTTGTGTCGTTATTTGTAACTTTCCTCCGAAGCTCCTCCTTCCTCAGCAGATTGTGGATCGCCTTCATTAATTTTTTCACCGCCCTCCAAGATGTTTCAGAGGCTAGAATGTAGTCCACGATATTCTCGGGTGTCAACCGTGCCTCGGCGTCAATTTCCGCCTCCGCTCTGTGTGCAGCGCATCTTCCGGAATCATCACGCATGTCGGGCAATACGGGGAGTCGTCGCGCCCGAAGCGATAAAGGTATGCACGGTACCCTCCGTGTCCGCTTAGGAATTGAGTTAGGTGGTAACTAACCTCACCGTGCCTTCGCTTGATCCATTTAGAGACATCTGGAATAATCCTGTGTGTCCAGCGTCCTTTAGGTGAATCATCCCATCTTTTTGCCATTCCAAAATAGAATCACTTCGTGCTAATTGCCGACGATTCGTATAGGACTCGCCGATTGCATATGGTGGGTCATAGAGGCGTCGGCCCTCGTTCGCCAAGATGTCGATGGGGATCATGCCGGCCAACACACAAGCTGCTTCATCTGAAGTTGTACGGTAAGCGCATGACGTACGTAATGCGCTCAATCGGTATGGGGCTGCCATTTTTCTTCTGTTTGCAATGCCCAGACTGGAGCTGCATAAAGCAAGATGGAACTAACAACACTCGAGATCAGGAGCCGACGGCCTTACCTAGGACCACCAATATTTAGTATTCTTGCCAACAATGTAGCCACTCCGGAAGCCTTGGTAGCTAAATTTTCAAGATGAAACTTGAATTTCAGTCTTTGGTCAACCATGACATCACAGGGCGGAGTTAGCTTACTTTAGCTAGGTCTCCTTCCGTATGTCTGTCCGTCTGCCTGTCTGTTTGTCTGTCTGTCTGTCTGTCACACGCATTTTTCTTGGAGCCGGTTATAGAGATTGACACCAAAAAGGTGGGAATTGTGAACGCTCACATATACAGTGAGTTACATCCTTTTACGTTGAATTTAAGGGGGGTCCCCATACATGCAAAAGGGGGGTGTAAATTTTTTTTTCATCATATATAGTCATGTGGGGTATCAAATTAAAGGTCTCGGTTAGCACCTATCAAAGCCGGTTTTAGTTTCAACATTTGTTGGAAAGATGGGGAGTGCCGCGGGTTGAAAGTGATCATTTCTTTAAGGGGGCCATTCTCAGAAACTACACAACCGAAAAATCTAGAAAAAAATCAGGTGGCTGCCACTAGGTGGTGCCTGGGCTCCGAAATACCTCCCATATCGATATCTTTTCAAATAAAGTTAATAATAGTATATTATTATAATTTTTTGTAATTGCGTGGAAACCCCCCTAAATGTTCATCCTAGCACCACGAAATGGCAGTGATGTAGGCTATAATGTAGAGCATGGTCATGTCAATTTTGGTGGAAATCGTACTATTACTAAAAAAGTTATAATACGTCAAAGTTGTTGCTTCTTTGAAAATTGAAGACAGTGAATGTCAATATCTCCCGAAAGTGGATGCTCTTACATAATATATAATATATATTAATATATATTACGTGCTACGTACTAAGAAATACACAAAACCTTTCGTACCTGAAGCGTCTTGCTTCCGGTTTCCCGACTTGTTTTACCTTTTAAGCGGAAATGCCAGTGTGGAGACTTTTTTCTGAATTTTCAAAAAGTGAATGTACATATGTTTATGTATGGCAAATTTTATGCCGGTTGGTTCGAAAAATGTTAGACTGACTGTATTAGAAAATTAGCATACGTTCTTGTATGTCAAAGTAATGATCCATCTGCTCTATAGACGGGGAACGCCCATTTATTTATTATAATATTTAAAGGTTGAGTGTATCAGGTAAAAATGAATTAATGTAAATGTTCGTCACGCTTGTACATATATATGTTTAGAAGTAAGAATTATTTTCCGAAAACTATAAATTGTGTTAGATTGTTCTTTAAAAATGGCATGATTATTGGAAAAAACTACAGGAGGGGTTCATTGACAAAATTGAATGTAGATACTAACTATTACCAATAAAACAACAATAAGATAATCTTTTAGTTAACCACTACGCTAAAGAATCTTTTTTGGTCGTGAAATCAAAACACGCAACTTTGGATGCACAATAAGTTCAAAAAACAAACAATAAATCTATAGTTTAACTGGAAACTGTTCCTTTTAAATAGTTTTACTTATCTACCTAGGATCTAAAGTTCGTTCTACCTTATAATCATCACCATCGTCCCTTACTAAGGAACTCCATCCAGACAAGGTCTACAAATTCGATACACCGCGAAGCTGTTTGGCGTCCTGGCCTACGCCATCGCTCCATCCGAGACAGGGCCACGTCTTCCTTTAAATATGGCCCTTATAGGCTTTCGAGGCTGGATCATTCTCGCCCATTCGGATTAAGTGACCCACCCAACGCAGATTTTATCCACATCTAGACGGTCATGGTATTGCTCATAGATTTCACCCATTCTCTTCCTTCCTTCCCTATCCTCCCAAGTTGCTAAGGTGCAAAAAAATCATCGTGTCCTCGATCTGCGTGGAGAGAAGTCCAAAAATAAACAATACAATTAAGAGAATTCATGACATTGTTGTCCAGTGAAAGAAGGAGGTGTAGAAAAATAAATAATTTGCTGCATGCACTAAGATGCACGTGGATAACCTTATATGCAGGCCGGATAGGTAGGTGGAAAACGCACCCCGGGGAAAAAATAACAACTGGTAGGTTACCCGGAACAAAAATCCAATGTGGGGGAAGAAAGAAGGACGAAACTTGCAACCCAGGAGCTTAGAACTTCAGGGCAGTTCGTGAGTGGGCAAGGAAGCTAGTGGTTGTCGATATCTCTCGATAGTAGTTCGTCAGTAGATGAGAAAAGCTTAGCTATTAGGGTCTAAGAAAACTGGGTGCTTTTATTTAAAACTTTGCTTCGTAGAACGTTCATAACAAAATCGCAGATAGAATTATGTCCACTATTATCGCCTATGCTGCTGCAAAATTTTATATTTCTGGGATCAACTTAAGGGGGCTTTCCGGTAAATTTCTAAAACACGGTAATATACTATTATTAATTATATTTGGGCAGATATCGGGACGGAAAGCATTTTAAGGCCTAGATTTCATATAGATGCATCACTGTGTTTTTTTCAGATTTTCCGGGTGGATAGGTTCTGCGAACGAGACCTAATTCACTTTTGGATCACACATTTTCAGCCCTATCTACCCTATGTTTTTCCCAATATCAGAAATAATACCAGCTTCACTAAGTACTATTCGAGCTCTTTCATTTGATACCCCACATGACCATATTCTGTGAAAAAAATTTACACCACCCTTTCGCATGTATGGCAGCCCCTTCAAACTAAACACAAAATGGCTCCAGTCGCACCCAGACCACATGTTTTTACCAAATTTTGTGAAAATCGGTTCAGCTGTTTGCGAGTAAATCGGGTGTGACAGACAGACAGACATTGCATCGATTTTAATGAGGTTTGGTTTTACATAAAATCTTAAAAACTCAAAGCCGACCATCATCTTAAGGGGCTGCGAGGATGCAGTAGGATTCAGAGGAGCCAAGAAGGTGATATCATATTGGAGCTTCGTCCGAGGAGAAGCGAAAACTTTTGCAGCCAAGTGAGAGATTTACTTGGCACGATTGGTGCTGTTCGTGCGCACAAGCATGGAATCTGCATCCAGTGCAAGGACCAGGACGAGGTTTAAAGTCGTAATCCGCGGCAGACACATATCATAACATAT
This sequence comes from Hermetia illucens, assembly GCF_905115235.1. Taxonomy (NCBI): domain Eukaryota; kingdom Metazoa; phylum Arthropoda; class Insecta; order Diptera; family Stratiomyidae; genus Hermetia; species Hermetia illucens. The sequence goes on along the minus strand of NC_051849.1, from coordinate 87,061,666 downwards.
AGGGAATAGAGAGGCATTTATGCTGCTTATGGATCTGACCGGCATGGCAATGAATATGATAGGACGTCAACTGCAGGCTTTGTATAGAAAAGAGGAAGGTTAGCAGGTATGTTGCCGCCAGCGACAAGTTTTCTGGGTTCAAAAAAGTGTCAGCTACAGTGGAAAAATGAGGCTGAAATAAATCAACCTATAGAAGTTTGGGATCACTTATGACCTGCTTTCCAAGACCACCTACGAATTAGAGATACAAGTGACTATGATATGCTAACGCCCTAGATCGCATCCCGAAAGCTTGACTGACATAGAACAGGTTGGTTTGCGCTCCTCATCCTCCAGTATTGACCATATCAACATCGGACGGTTCAACAGAAAGCCTATGTAATATGATGGCGCTAAATGTATGTAGCTTGCTGCATCAAAGTAGAGTCTCAGAGGAATTTGAGATCCAAAGCGGAGTACACCAGGGTTGAATCTTGCCGCCCACATTATTTTTTTGTTATCGATGATGTTCTTTATGCCGTCTGGTCCGAAGGACGTGGAGTAGTTTAATGGCCGCAAATTTCGACTACGCTGATGACACTGGGTTATGGAGCTTGGACAAATGACTCTGATTTGGAAAAAGAGGTATGTATAATGGATCTGAACACAAAAACCAATAAAAATAAGTTACTCAGTTTGACGGATCATCGTACCCTCCCTAACCGCATCAATGAACAGAACATCGAAGGCGTCGATCAATTTGTAGCAATTGGATGCCGCTGGACGCAGCACTAGATTTGTTTTTGCTCCCTTGTTTCAAATCTGGAAATGCAGTTACCTTAACAGCAAGATCAAATTCAGGGTCTTCGATAGTAAGGCTCTTTCTGCTATATGGGAGTAATACATGGAACATTATCCCTACAGTTACTCAAAGGCTCTAAGCCTTCGTGAACACTTGTCTGCGACGTATCACCAGACTACGTTGGCCTCACACTACTTCAAACAAAGTACTTGGTTGGTGCACAGGCCTGTCAGTTGTGGTAGTTATGAACGGAAGGCAAAAGGGGCAGTCAATATGTCACACATTAAGGAGGGGTGACAATTGCATCGCCGGCTACGCCATGCCCTGGAAGCAACACTTCCAAGATGGCCATCGGATGGATCGCCTCGAGAGCACTGGGCGCAGAGAACTTTGTTTTTCGAAGAGCTTCGCAGAGTTAGACATCAATCATATTGGCAAAGTTTTGATAGGTTAATACGTTGTGATTAAACATATTAAGTTATTTTTAACAAATTCTTAACATTCTCTGGCTTGGCCAACATTCTTAACATTGTCTGGCTTGGCCAGAGCTGAACATATTTTTTGAAGGATTACGGGGTCCTAAGTCCACATCCGTTTGAACTCGTTAATACGTTGTTGCTTCTGTTGCATTACTGGTATTCTGCCATCTGGGCCCGGTGATTTATATGTGGAGGATTTGTTTATAGCTCAGTCGATCTTACCCTTGGTAATTACCAATTTGATAGACTGAATTGACTGGACAGTCGTCCACGCTGGCGAGGAAGTGCGTGTGAATCAGCAGCTCCACGTATTCACCAGAAGATTTCGTCCAGGGTTCTTCCCACTTTTGAAGAAAGGATAAACTCGTTTATCATGCCAATCTTACTATTATAATTTGCACATCAGAGAGTTTGTTCTTGATAACTTGACCAAGCTTCCTCCAGTCGATCCTCCTAAGGTGTTTAAAATTGTTGCAAACCTCTGCAGTGGGATCTAGAATGAAAATTATCCAACTATGATCTGACAAAGATCTCTGGTGAGACCCTTTCCAATTCTTCACCCTAAGAATCCCATTGTCGGTTAGTAGGGTAATAGCAAGGACCTCGTCTCAACCGCCACAGTTCTCCGAACTGGGAAAATGGAAGGTTGTTGTACTGCGCCTGTTACCCACTGATGGATTTTTGCCATTACCTAGAGCATATGTCTAGCATTGGCGTAGCAGCCTATCAGCAGATTGGTCTTCTTTGCTGCGTTGGTGGACGTCAAATATTGCAGTGCTTCTGGCTAAGCTGATAGATCCTAAGCCATGTAAACCAAGGAAATACTAAGGTTCTCCGCTCTCGCCTGCTCTAGTTTGAATATGACGAGGGCGCTGAAACTCAGGTCCGGTCACAGAAAAGCGTGCAGGCTCATCCTAGTGAAGATATATGCTCTAGGTCTATCCAGATCAGTGTCTCTTGCACTGTGAAATAAATTGTAATATTCATTTTGGACACTTTGGACAACCAAATGGATTACTTTCAGTTTTACGCTCTCTATGGTTCTGGGTGTTGGCCCACTATAAAAGACAATGAACGACGTCTTGCGGTAATGGCGACGAAGATGTTACGTTGGACTAGTGGCGTCACACGTTTAGATCACATCCGAAATGAGGATATCCGCGATCGTTATGGGGTTGCACCGATCGTGGAAAAGTAGCGAAAGAGGCGTCTTCGGTGGTATGGTCACGCAATTCATGCTAACGAGAATTCAGTTGGCAAGATTGGTCTGAACATCGAAGTCGATGGTAAACGACCAAAAGGCAGACCTAAACAACGGTGGCTTGACACGCTGGTTGGGGATTTGAAAGCCTTGAGATTGCTCCTAGATCAGGCATTCGATAGAGCCAAATGGCGAAACCGATCACGACGAGTCGACCCCGCTCGTGAACGGGACAAAGGCTGAAGAAAAAGAAGGTGTCGCCGATATTGGCGATGTACGAACCGGGAAAGTTCCTAAAGTTCCTAAGGTGGAATGCAGTTAACCAAATGGTGTGGCAGATATGATTTATAATATTTTGAAATGATGGATCAAAGCGAACAACGACATAGCGGGCTTGCTCCGTGATGGTGTGTTGTGTGTGTATGTGTAAACACTTCCGAAAGTATTGTTGTGTTAAACCATTTATGTGCTGAAACATTTCTAATTAGTGACAAAGTGGTCTGTATTTCTGGTAAACTTTTACATTAAATCTAGTTTCCTGGTCCACAGCAAGAAATGATAAAACTCGGAATAACTTTCAGGTCTTGTAAATCCATTTGTGCACGAGCCCTGAATGCACTACGGGTGACCTATGCAGTAATGATTGCCTGAAAGTGGTGTCCTCCTTTTGACAAGTTCAATCATACTTACTTCATCGAAAGTCAAGCAGTCTATTTACTTACCGCGTCCCATTTAAATTTTAGTCACACTGGTGTTGATTGAGCTGATACCTAAAAACAATATTCATTCTACACACAACACCACCATATATACCAGGAATCCTTTCACAGTGTATCAATTTACATTTATTGCATCCTGCCCTCGGATTTAGGGTTTTACATGTTCAAAACGAAAGATTAGAAAAAAATAGAAATATTTTTACCAAAAAGAACTTGTTTTCGGAATATTCTTCGTTAGACATTTCCATTTCGTATAATACTTTATTGCCAAAAGCTTGGCAATATTCGCTTTTGTCCAAAACTGTTACTGATCTTGGTCATGAAAACTTCGCGCAGTATTCTGGATAGAGGTCGATACTCTTCAACTTTTTGAAAGTCGCTACAAATTGATTAAATTTATTGAAAAAAATAATTAGCAATAAAATAAGGCTAAAGATACGAATAAAGATAACGTTGGTTTTGTGTTTCGGTTGGCACTCAAATTCCGGAAAATTTTGTAGTGGCTGGCTTACAAAAATCTTCAAAAATATGAAACGAACCTTTGTTCATCATTGTCCTGCAGCAGTTGTTTAATGACCCTCAAACGAGACAAACTTATAAGGATGGAGAGAGCTGTGGACACACTTGCTAAAAGGATTGTTAAAAGAATGTCAACGAAAATATATAAGATTTGGCAGCTAACGATCCAAATTTCCTTTCTTGATGTTATAGCGTATATCCTGCCCCATACGACGATTAGCTGAAAGCACAAAGAGTAACTACTGCTAGAATGGAGTATTCTTCTGGGAAACTACCAATGATAACACCTGGAAAGGCAACTCGTTTTGGGGGAAAATACGTAAGAATAGTTTGTCGTTCATTGGGAATAACCAAGCAGTACTACAAATTTTTATGGCTTATACAACTTTTTATTTTCGGTGGGAGGTTTTCAAGAAAATTTACTGATTTTCTGACATGATTGAACATTGTTTACATGGTTTGCTATTTTAGTTTTTTATGTCTAACCTGAGGGGTCTCCGCACGTCAGTTCAATTGTTCTGTTAAAAAGCAAAGTGAGCCTTAATACAATTTACGATCAGAAAGTTGCCGAAAAAGTTCCAGCAATGTATATGTGATTCGTATAAATTGCTGTGGCTTCATCGTTCCTAGTGACACCATTGGGTTTTCTGTGAGTAAGTAAGTATGTAAGTTGCCAAACATGTTGGGACTAGGGCTGATTTTATAGAAGGATGATAAAGCAAATCGATAATCTTAATTCAATGTCCCGTTCTGTCGGTCTATCATAGGCCTGACCTGGATGGAATCGAGAGACCATCAAGTGACTATTCAGGGTATCAAATCACCATTGTCTCGGTCGTTTCCCATTGGCTTCGGTGTTCAGAGCAATCTTGGCAAGTGCGTCAGCGCAAATCACATATCCATACCCTTCAAGATGTCTCTCTCACAATTTTTCTACATTCGGGGCAACTCTATATCATCAAAGATGGGATCATGGAGTGATACGTCACTTGTGCAACGCAGTATTTCCGTCTTTATTACAACATTTTCTACAATAGAACGCGATGCGTCATGTTGTAAATTTTGGAATTGAGATGTTCGTTGACGCATCAATCACAAAGAAGACCAGCAGAGGAACACCACTTCACCCAAGTTCTGTTGGTGAGGGAAGAATTTCGTAATGCAGTTCGCCAAGCAGCAAGCATTAATCCAAGATATTTAAATCGTTCAGTTCAGGGCAGGTCGCCGCCACTGACATTTTGTTACGGTTTTGTGTGAAACGAAACCTTATTAGAATCCGTCCGTCTGTCTGTTTTTTTTTTGGCGTTGGAAGGTGGAAAGGTTCAAAACCTACTGCTGGCTCCTGCCAAGCAGTTATGTGAAACTTCTACTCACTAAAACCACCTTCTTCTCATTCCACTCCCCCCACGGAACTCCTATCAAGTATTGCGTCGCGGGGTTGGATCAGCTTTTAACTGCGGCTCATTATGGTTCTCTCCCTTCTTTGTTTTCGTCGTAGTTCTTCCTGCCTAAGCTGTTGGTGAATAGCTTGCAGTTCCCTTACAACCTGGTTCCAGGCATCTGTTGACTCCAGCATAAACTCCACAATGTTTTCGGGTGTTAAACGCCTGTCTGCGACCGCTTCCATTCTTGTTCGGTGCGCGGTGAATCTGGGGCAATCAAATATGACATGCTCCGCATTCTCAGCCACGTTACCACATCTTGGGCAGCATGGTGATTTGTCGTGACCAAATCGATGTAAATAAGCACGATAACCTCCATGTCCACTTAGGAATTGTGTTACCTCTTAGCTTAATTCCCCATGGTTTTGTTCAAACCATCTCCGAATATCCGGAATGATGCGGTATATCCAACGACCAGTTTGGGACTCGTCCCATCACTTTTGCCACCGTTCGATAGATTCCTACCGTGCCAGCTGCCGTCGAAATGCGCTAGACTCTCCAGCTGCATACGTTTTATCGTAGAGTCGCCGACTTTCCTTCGCCAAGATGTCTATGGGGAGCATCGCTGCTAGTACATATGCTGCTTCTCCTAATGTTGTCCGATATGCACTGCATACCCGCAGTGCACTTAGCCGATACGCCATTCCCAATTTTTGGCAGTTCACTTTGTTATTCAGAGCAGTTGCCCAAACTGGAGCTGCGTAGAGTAGCACGGAGCTGACTACTCTGGAGAGCAGAAGACGCCGACTTTGTCTTGGCCCACCAATGTTCGGCAGTATCCTCGAGATCGTTGCAGCGATGGAAGACGCTTTAGTTGCTGCGTACTCACTATGTCTTTTGAAGTTGAGTCTTCTGTCAATAAATACTCCCAAGTATTTGAGCGATGGTTGGGAGTAAATTGTTTTTTCGCCAACTTTGATTTTCACAGTTGTGTTCTTTCTTCTCTTGCTAATGAGAACTACTTCTGTTTTATGTTCGGTAAGTGAAAGGCCAGAATTTCTCAACCAGGAATCGATCTCCCATATCGCTTCATTTACGTAGATCTCGATCTCGTCTTGGTGCTTTGCAACCACTGTTATTCCGATATCATCTGCGAAGCCAATAGTTGTCACGTTGTCCGGTAGGCGTAGTGTCAACACTCCATCGTACATAACTAACCACAGCAATGGACCCAGAACAGAACCCTGTGGCACTCCGCAAGTTGTCGAGAATATTTTTAGCCCATCGTCCGAGTCGCAGTAAAGTCTTCTTCCAAGGAGAAACTCGACCACAATACGTACAATGTACTTCGGGGCTATTTTGTCGATTGCCTCGACGATTTTTTCCATTTTGCACTATTGAACGCATTTTTTACATCGAGGGTTATTACTGCACAGCATTTTCCTTCTTTTATTGCAGCCTGAGCCAAGCCAGTCACCATGCTCATTGCGTCGACAGTTGATTTTGCCTTACGAAATCCGAATTGTTTGTCGGAAAGGCCTTCTTCCTTTTCCGCAACAGCGAGCAGTCTGTTATATATTACTCGTTCAAATAGTTTGCCAATGGTATTGACCAGACATATCGGCCTATATGAGGAGGGGTCACCCAATGGTTTATAACCATTCGGAATGTCTGTCGTCTGTCTGTTTGTCTGTCTGTCACACCCGATTTATTCGGAAACGGCTAGACCGCTTGTCAGGAAAATTGGTGAGAGTATGTAATCTGGTGTTCCCTTTATATGCAGTAAGTGGCGCCATTTTGTGTTAAGTTTAAGGGGGGCTCGCCATACATGTGAATGGAGGGTGCTAATTTTTTTTTCGCAGAATGTAGTCATGTGGGGTATCAAATGAAAGGTCTTAATTAGTACTTTTTGAAACTATATAACATATTTGATATTGGGTGAAACATAGGGGAGTGAGGGCTCAAAATATGACCCCCAAAAAGTGTAAGAGGTCTCGTTCTCAGAACCTATCCAACCGAAAAATCTGAGAAAAATCACGGTGATGCATCTCTACGAAATCTAGGCCTCAAAATATATCCGGTTCCAATATCTGCACAAATAAGGTTAATAATAGTATTTATTTTAGACATTTACTCGGCACCCCCCTTATGTTCATCCCAGAAACACAAAATTGTGGCGTGCGTGTAATGAAGAACATAATGAACAATTTGGTCAAGTGTGAAGAAAATCCAACTATTATTTACAAAGTTATAGGGGAAAAAACTTTACCATTTCTTGTGAATTTTGTGCACTCTACAACCTGCATGACTCATCATCACATGTCAATTCGTGAGTTCTTATGAACGGGGTCAGAAAGAATTATTTTGTTTTAGTTTTTTAGTCATTTGTATATGAATATCAATTACTCCAACCAGACATGTGTGTATTTAGGTATATAGCATATGCGTGCTAATGAACTTTGCGGATAGTGCCTAATTCAGATAGATATGAGAAATCGGAAATATGGGTACGATCAATTTATATACGTGCATATATGCGTACAGTATTCGGAAATAGGCAGTTTGTTTGTTTAGGGTGAGCGTAATATCTAGGACTGTAATATGTACGTATGTCTCGTAGTTTGGGAAAAATATGAAGGAATATGATTGATTTGTAGCTATATACGGACAGAAAAATTTGCATTGAAATTTTTTGTATAAGATGAACACAAAACCTTTATTCCCGAAGCACGAGCTTGCGGTATTCCGACTTGTTTCAGATATAGTCTCAGACGACGATGCATGAGGAATCGTTCCAGTTTTGGACAGTTCAGTCAAGTTCATCAGTTTTGTTGCAAGGAACACAGTCTCCGAGGAATACATGAGGACCTGCAAGATCATTGCCTTGTACAGTAAGAGCTTTGACCCTATGGTGAGACGTTTCGAGCAGAACAGTCTTTGTAAGCTGAAATAGGCTCTGTTGGCTGACAACAACCGTGCGCGGATTTCATCATTGTAGCTGTTATCGGTTGTGATTTTCGACTCTAGATAGGAGAAATTGTCAACGGTCTCAAAGTTGTATTCTCCTATCCTTATTCTTCCTGTTTGACCAGTGTGGTTTGATGTTGTTGGTTGGTTCGTCGTCATCATGTTGTACCTCTCTTAATATTGGGAAACTCACTGAGCTACAGTGTGGGTGGTAGCTCGTCGCTTACCAGAGCTTAGATGCGATGTTGTCAGGTCCTGTTGCGTTCCTCCATTTAATTCTTTGCTTTGCTTCTTCGGCTTCAGTGGCTCGGACAATTGTGGAAGTGGAGTATAATGTTCGTGATTTCTAGTATCTGCATAATTTCTTTCTTTTTGCCTTGTGACGAGGGAATGAAAGATTTATTTGCTTACAGGCAGCACTTCTCCCACTTAACTCCCTTCAACACCTCCATTGTCTTCCTTTCGATTTCACTTATATTAATATAAAAAAATTCTAACATTTCGAAAACGATCATTAACCATTTTGTTGTTGTTTGCATATAGATTTCTTCATGTTGCATATTTCGAAATGGATTACTAATGATTGTTTCTAGCTAAGGCGAATTTTTTGTACATGCGAATGCGAATGAAGGACTGCTATTGGGTGGATGCCAACTCGATGAAGAATGGATGAGCCGGTGCTTGAGGAGTACAATGGGAAGATGAACCGGAAGTTGAGTTGCGATTGTTCGGGCGAAATGATCGCATATCATTTAGTTCTCTTTGTGAGGAATTGAGCAGTTCTATGTTAACCAATTACCAGGTTGTACGCCATTTTCTTATGTAAACTTAAGTGTAAAAAGTAACTCTAAACTTATAAAACATGGCAAGTATGAAGACCTGACCCTAATTAATAATCTTCTGAATAATTTTCGGAGAAATCAGAACCACCCATTTCCTTTGGACTTATTCCACGACGGTGGCATTGGCGGAAATCGAGGGATTCTTCAGATTGGCAATCTACCTGATGGTAATCGTAATATTCGTCGTGTGCAAGGAGGCTTTCTTCGTGGTAGCTCCAACGCTGGCAATGAGCGACTGGTGGCGGCATACGTAAACACAATGTCTTTAATCGTGCTCTTCGCTTCTGCTATGAATTATAAATTGTATTGTGGATAAAGTAAATTCTGTAGTGAAAGAGCTGGAAGAGTCGAGTAAGGCGTTTTCGTTTTCCCCAGGCGATTTAGAGAGTGTGTGCGGTCGTCGGTTTCCTTCCTTCCTTTTTCCGTAGTGGAACTGTAGTACTTCTTGCCAGTTAGATGGTATTCTATTTTCCTCAATAACCCAATTGTAGAATTCACTAACCCACGGTGTGGTAACAGTTCTTCGCTTCCCAGAGCACTAATGCGACGTCATCAGGTACTGTTGTTTTCCCCGATTTCATTCCTTTTATTGTTACCTCGACTTCAGTGGCGCTGACAGGGTCCAACTATCGGAAATGATTGGGGAAGTGGATGATGAACAAGTTCTTCTTTTGAAATCTATTGGAAATATTCTCATCATCTATCCGTCGTGAAGACAATATCTAACCTCTAAGCAAAGTACCGTCCTTGTCATTAACGTAAGAGAATTGTTCGATATCCTCACAGTGGAGAAGGACGCTTTCTATATGCAGTTGCACCCATTTCAGGAAAGGCTTATTGTTATTTTGGTTGTTATGGGTGATCTAAATTCCAAGGGGACTCTGAGAACACCTTGCTCAGGCGTGTGACGGGGAGACAGTGTCGATAAGATTGACCACATTGTGATTAGTAGTGATTTAAGAGTTGCCTGTTGTATGTGCCGAAATTGGGATCCAGAGTCACTATCATTTGTTCATTTCATCCCCTTACTTTGGCTTATGTGTCGCTACTACCCCTGCTCGCAGGAACAATTCGATATAGGTCCTCTCCGTGGTCCGGTTCTTGCAAACTAGTGGGAAAATTTTCTTCTTGCCGAAATGTTACAAAATCTTAACAATCCACCCGAGAATATTGAAAACGCTGGGCCACTATCAAAAGTGCCTCTATCTGTGATGCAATCGGCAATGTACCAAAAGGACGTTATAAGACCTCGATCACTGCAGAAAAGTTTAGACTGATCGGGCGAATCGTACGATGCCTTAGAGTATAGAGAGTAGAGAAATTACCGCAAAGAGTAACAGGTTCGCTGCCATATAAAACATCACGAAGGAGCAAGGAGATGGTCGTGAAAAACGTTAACGGTTGACCTCTCAGGAAGGATCATTTAACCACAATTTCGAATAGTATAACATGCAGTAAACTTCCTGTGAATCATATGGAGCCACCGTAAAAAGCAGACACTGTATGCTATTTTAAACAGAAGCGAAAGTAGATTAGCCAACTACGCGGTTAAACAAAGCCGCTGGCCTTGATGTTCTCCCTGCGAACCTTTCCACAATTGAAATCTTTGAAGAGCTACTACTTGCACTTATTTCTAAATCCGGGCTTGATCTTTCCCAATGAGTGGAATAAGGGGATTATCGCGACAATAGAAAAGGTATTTGCGTGCTCTATGATATTGTGGAAAAATTAACTAAAATCATCCCGGAACGCATAAAAGACACTTCGAAAACTTGATCGAGGGAAAGCTGTTCGGATCATTCTAGAAAAAAGGAAGGGAGTTTAGTTCCTACTCCACTTGCTTTTCATTGATGCCGAGAAAACTTTTGATAGCGATAAATCACATGTTCTACGCAGGAGAGGCATTCTGGAGAAACTAATAGTTAGTATCAGAGCGAAATATGAAGGAATTGAAGTAGAAAGTTGAGTCCGCCAGAGTTTGGTTACGTTCTTCATACTGCCTTGCCTGGACGACTTGGAGTGTCTACTATTTCATCTTTCCTCCAAAACTTCGATTATGCTTATGACATCTTTTTGTCTTCTCACCGAGTCGTGGGGCTTGGTCAAAAGACTCTGCATTAAAAAAGGAGGCAGACAGCGTTTGACTAAAGATAAACACCATCAATCAAGAGTTCCACTTTGGTTGTTTATTACACTCTTTCTATTTCCATTGATGGGCAGAACATCAAAGGCTTCGAATAGTTGGAATAACTAGGAAGTGTCGTTTCCGCCGACTTCGGCACCGACCTTCATGTTGCCCAACGCATTGTTGTTTTGTAAAAAAATAGAAATACAACAGCCTCAACATTAGCGTCAATTTGAGGCTGTTACAAGCCAGTGTTCTCTTTGTCCTACTATATGGGAGTAGTAAATAGATTGATACGCAAAGCTCTATTGAGAGTTATGTCATGCAATGGAACCCACTATCCCTGAAAAGCGGATGAGTGGGTCAATCTAAAATTACGTGGTGTGGAACAGTGGACGAGTGCAAGCTTCTCCGAAAATCAAGAAGAAGTTAACCGAGAGTGATGTCGCTTTGGCATTAAGCCTGACATAGGGCTTTGCTTTTTTAAGGTTTTGTGTGAAACAAAACCTTATTAGAATCGATTCGATGTTTGTCTGTCCGTCTGTCTGTCTGTCACAGCCGATTTATTCGGAAACGGCTAGACCGATTGTCACGAAAATTGGTAGGAGTATGTGATCTGCCGTTCCCTTTACATGCAGCGACTGACGCCATTTTGTGTTAAGTTTAAGGGGGGGGGCTCCCCATACATGTGAAAGGAGGGTGAACATTTTTTTTTCACAGAATGTAGCCATGTGGGGTATTAAATGAAAGGTCTCAATTAGTACTTTTCGAAACTGGTTCGATATTTGATATTGGGTGAAACATAGGGGAGTGAGGGCTCAAAATATGACCATCAAAAAGTATAACAGGCCTCGTTCTCAGAACCTATCCAGTCGAAAAATCTGAAAAAAAATCGCAGTAGTGCATCTCTACGAAATCTAGGCCTCAACATATATCCGGTTCCGATACCTGCACAAATAAAGTTAATAATAGTATATTTCCACATTTTGGAAATTTACCCGGCACCCCCCTTATGTTCATCCCAGAAGTACAAAATTTGGCATGCGTATAACGAAAAACACAATGCATAACTTGGTGAAGTTTGAAGAAAATCCAATTATTATTAACAAAGTTATAGGGGGTAAAACTTTACAATTTTTTGTGAATTTCGTGCACTCTACAACCTGCATGACGTTATCATCACATATCAATTCGTCAATACCACGACGAAGTAAGTTCGTATGAATTGGGTTGAAAAGGATTATTTTGTGTTGGACATGGACTTTGCGGTTAGTGCCTAATTCAGATAGATATAAGAAGTAAATCGGAAATATGTGTACGATCAATTTACGTGCCAATATGTGTACAGTATTCGGAAATAGGCAGGTTGTTTGTTTAGGGTGAGCGTAATATTTACGGCTGTAATATGGACGGATGTCTCGTAGTTTTGTAGCTGTATACGGATAGAAAAATGTGCGTTGAAATTTCTTAGATAAGATGAACACAAAACCTTTATACCCGAAGCGCGAGCTTTCGGTACTCCGACTAGTTTTATTAAAAAATCAAGTAATCCAAATTTCAAAATCTGCCTTTTATATATTTTCTTTTCATATTCGCATTAAATTTCACTGGACCGTTTTTACTTTTTGACAATGAATTTCTAAATCAAGTGACTAAAAATAAATAAGATTCTGAGCAGGGACAATCAATTAGTCATAGCGAAACTTATCGGGCTGACATATTTCAACTTTTATCTATTTCGTAAATTCTAAACCAACATTTGCGGAGTTATTGTTCTAGGCCAGCTTCAATTTTACTTGCTTTAAATCAAATATGGCTCCGCCGAAAATTAAAAATCTAGGATCATATTTAGGAGCAGTAAGTTGAGATATTGAGTATTTCAAATTCTCGAATCCGAAGTATTTGTTCAATTTTCAGTTTCTGGTGTTTTTATATGCAAAGATCTATTCATTCGTAACCAGCGAAGCTGTTATTGAAAAATTCCATATCGCAGCAAGTGTCAGCTTTGAAATCGCCTCAACGCTTATTTTGACTGCCGTGTGCCTAGCGTTATCCATTTGTAACAGTTTGACGAAATTAACAGGAATGACCTCTAAGAAGGTAAAAGCCACTTAGATACTGAAGGAATTAGGTGAGCCTTCCTTGAATGCGTCGTCGGAGCTATTGTTTTCTTCAACTTATTTCTATGTTAAGCCAAATATCCTGTTCGAATAAAATGCTAGTTTGTTCTCGTATTCTATTTTATATTAAATTTTGGTTTTAATTGTAAATGGCTTCGGCAATCGAACGCTATGATAATATTTACAACTTAAAGTTGTTACATTTTTTGGGGGGGGGGGGAACTCCTGCAACTGTACGCTCTCGAACTACCAACTAAACAGTTCTCCATCGCCAGACCAGTACCCTGCAACCGTTTGTGACGATACTTAGATCTAGCCCCCAAGCACTCTAGCCTTGAGGAGCCTTCAAATCATGGAATTCCTTTCACCAACGGGAAAGGGAAACTATTAGTTGAAGGAACCCCTTGCGATCCGGCCCCTCCATCGGTCGAGTTGCTCGTCACCGTGGATGAGAAGTTGACCGTTACCGTCTTTCACAAGGCCGTAGAAAGATTTGCGATCACATGCAAGCTCCTTCGTAATGTAGTATACTCTTCTTAAATCGTTGCGTTCCGCGACATCCTCCGACTCCCTAACTAGCGCAATATTAAATTCCCTTTCGTCACTGTGCACACTACAGTGAACTTCCCGGTGTTTCGTACGGTATCGCAATTCGAGCACGTCACGCCTTTCATCGCTCGCAGAAGTCATTAGAGCCTTCAAACCCTTCCGTTCATCGATCTAATTTCACGATTCTACAGTTAGCCAGATCTTTTTTTGGGACGCAATGCACATCGATATTCTCAGTCGGGTTACTCAGTATATCTGTTGTCCGATCAACAAGATATCTCTCCCTTGCGAAAAGTGGTGGACTCAACACGTAAACGAAGGTATTCAGACCACCCATCTGATTAGAATGTCATCAATAGGAAGCTTCTTTTAAACTGCGTGTAATTGCTTATAGAAAGCATCCTTCTCCACTATATTGGTAGTCTCCATTAGTAGATGCTCCTTTACCTGAACCGGAATCTTGCAACCAAAATGCTGTCAGAAACCGGCTCCCAAATCAATAAAGCGCGCTTTGCGTAAGTCGGCAGAACCTGACACCGCATTTGTGTCTACTACCACCTGGCTTTCCAGAGTTCAAAAGCAGATTACCACAAGAGGGAGAGGAATGCTCCCCAGAATCCCAATATCTTACTATGTTTAGGTCCAGGATGTCCAGCACATATGTTTAGAATTCTCGCTCGAATTGGAAAAAGCGATCGTGTTGGAGGTCCAAGGGTAGTATAAGTCCCAGGGCGAAACGTGGATTGGTATCCACGATGGAGCATAAACCTGGGAAATGGCTGCTGAACCAACACCAATAGCTCTACTACCAAACCCTATCTCCATCTTCACGTGGCGACCATTGGTAGCTTTTTCTTAACGAAAAGCTGCAGATGGAGAAGGAGGAAGGAAGATTCTCCCGCGCCTTAAAAACGGGACAAATTGTACCAATTAATCCTCCAGGTTGGGGATTTTCTAGGGCTAAAACCTTACCCGGAAAACAACTTGTTACGAAGCGACAAAAAGAGCCTCGAACTGGACTGATAACACAACAACGAACCCGGCAACGTAAAGAGAATAACGATTTGCGCATTTTCGTATGGAACCTGCGCTCCCTGTACAGAGATGGAGCTGCCAAGCAGCTAGCCGATACCCTGTCCCAATATAGGGCTGATGTAACAGCGTAGCAGAAGATGCATTGAACAGGGACTGGTTTCCTGAAGAATAGTCACTACACCAGATATTATAGTGGTCATCCAGTAAACCATGTGCTCGGAGTAGGTTTCTTAGTTAGCCAAAAAATGAAACCTGCTGTTATCGGCTTTAAAAATATAAGCGTATGACTTTACTCTGTGCTTGCGAGCAAATTTAGAAATATAAGCCTAATTAATGTTCACGCACTAACAGAGGAGACATGACAATTAGGTGAGAGCTAACACTGAAGCCAAGCACAGACTTCCGCAACACCTATAAGGCGGAACGACTGGTTCGACGATGAATGCAAGCTAGTAACGGAGCAAAAGAATGCCGCATATCGAGTAATGTTGCATTCTTAAACCTAGTATGTACCATGTTTCGATATGTGTACGTCCACCTATTTGAGAGAAAGCTTAATGCCCTGCAGTAATGCAGCTCTCCAATCTATGAGTAGATTTCCGTTACCAGCGGAATTTCCTTTCCTGCCGAGTGATTATGTAAGTGGTTGC
Source organism: Hermetia illucens (assembly GCF_905115235.1). Taxonomy (NCBI): domain Eukaryota; kingdom Metazoa; phylum Arthropoda; class Insecta; order Diptera; family Stratiomyidae; genus Hermetia; species Hermetia illucens. The sequence continues at coordinate 87,046,297 of NC_051849.1, read as the reverse complement.
AATTATCAGCTGCTTTGCTTCACCCTTGGTGGCAACCATCTATCATCAGCCCTTGTGACTCTGAATGTCCTCATAGTCAAATACGATTTTATCTTCCTTCTTGCGGCAACTATGTTCAGAAATACTACATACATAATAGTATTTGAAATAATAAAAATTTGCTTTTTCTATTCACTAGTGTTATTTATTGGGCTTGCAAATAGTGATATTTCGGGAACCATTTGTTCTCTTCATCAGTGCTAAGAAGTCTCTCTTGTTGTAGCTCCCGAAATATAAGTATTTGCAAGACCAATTAATAACACTAGCGAAGAGAAAAAGCAAGTTTTTTTTGTTTCAAATAATTTAACGCTAGGAATACCGTGTAATTACACTCAAATAATAGTATTTTCTCTTCACCAAAGTTTGCCTTATTTTTACAGCAATTTTATGGATTTATGCGACTGTGTCATGAAGTGACTTTTGAGGGGGGGGGGGGGGGGGGGGGAAACCTAGTGAGCTTCATATTTTTAAGGTTTCAAAACAAAACAAAAAAAGCAAATTTAAAAGTATGAATTGATAAAAACCAATTTTTTGACCATATAACTACTCGAGGAATCAGATCTAATCTTAGAACAAGTCGGAATACCGGAAGCTCGCGCTTCGGGTATAAAGGTTTTGTGTTCATCTTATGGAAGAAACTTCAACGCACATTTCTCTGTCCGTATATAGCTACAAATCCAACATAATCCTTCATATTTTTCCAAACTACGAGACATACGTACATATTGCAGCCATAGATATCACGCTCACCCTAAACAAACAAACTGCCTATTACCGAATACTGTACACATATATGCACGTATATAAATTGATTGTACCCATATTTCCGATTTACTTCTTATATCTATTTGAATTAGGCACTACCCGCAAAGTTCATTAGCACGCATTTATTATATACCTACATACACACATGTCTGGCTGACAAATAACTAAAAAACTAAAACAAAATAATTCTCTGCGACCCAATTCATAAGAACTTATTTCGTTGTGGTATTGACGAATTGATATGTGATAATGATGTCATGCAGGTTGTAGAGTGCACGAAATTCACGAAAAATTGTAAAGTTTCACCCTCTATAACTTTGTTAATAATAGTTGGATTTTCTTCAAACTTGACCAAACTGTGCATTATATTCTTCGTTACAGGCATGCCAAATTTTGTACTTCTGGGATGAACATAAGGGGGGGTGCCGGGTAAATTTCTAAAATGTGGAAATATACTATTATTAACTTTATTTGCGTAGATATCGAAACCGGATATATTTTGAGGCCTAGATTTCGTAGAAATGCACCACTGTGATTTTTTTCAGATTTTTCGGTTGGATAGGTTCTGAGAACGAGACCTGTTACACTTTTTGTCGGTCATATTTTGAACCCTCACTCCCCTATGTTTCATCTAATATCAAATATTGAACCAGATTCGAAAAGTACTAATTGAGACCTTTCATTTAATACCCTACATGGCTTCATTCTGTGAAAAAAAAATTTGCACCCTCCATTCACATGTACGGGGAGCCCCCCTTAAACTTAACACAAGATGGCGCCACTTACTGCATGTAAAGGGATCACCAGATTACATACTCTCACCAATTTTCGTGACAATCGGTCCAGCCGTTTCCGAATAAATCGGGTGTGACAGACAGACAGACAGACAGACAGACAGACGGACAGACAGACACCGTCTCGATTCTAATAAGGTTTTGTTTCACACAAAACCTTAAAAATAGAGGGAATATGAAATTTTCCAATTCTTTAACTTCCAGATAAAAAAAGATAAAATAAATCCTGTAGATATTGTTTCCCACCGTAAATAATAATAATAATCTTTGGCGCAACATCCAATTAGTTCAAAAAATACCGACCGGACATGGGACCGGAACAGTGTTGTGATTCAGAGGGAAGAGAAACGACGGACGAGGTTCCCATCTTTCCTTCGCATCCTCAGGTCATAAAAATCTAGCGGAATTTATGGAAGAGCAGGAAAAAGATGCATGACTACACTTCACTTTTTGCTTCAGTCAAATGACGCGTAATAATAGAAATGGAGTCATTTTCATAAAAAAACTCAAGAAGAAAAGACCTCATGGCAAAAAAAAGAATCTAATGAAACAACGAAACAATAACCAAAAGTGTATCAAATAAAGACTTACGGGGAAGAAAAAGGAATCTAATATTTCACAACTTGGAAGACCGGACGGTTCAGGTATGAACGGTTTTGTATATTTTTATGCAAGAATATTTTAGTGGACATTTGCGCCATTTGTATTATACCTAGCTCGTAATGTATATTCATATATTATGTCGCGCTGTTCACTTTAGGGTGATACTGATTGCAGCAAATTTGCACAAAAGTGGTTAATTTAACCATTATATTTTTTTAGGAATAAAGCGATTTCCACCATTATCAGTACCATGCTTTTTATTATCGCCTATATTTCCGTAAAGTTTTATGGTTCTAGGGTGGACTTCCCAATCAAATATAGTAATACACTATTATAAACCTTATTCGAGCAGATGTTGGCATAGAGGGTGTTTCGGAATCAAATATTCAAACGTGTATTACCTTCCGAAGAAAAGTGGGCTGAAAGAAGGTCGAACGACAAAAACGGGAACAATACCCATTGCGTTTGTGCAAGAGGGGCGACAGCACGAAGTACTCCAGGACCAAGGAAACGACCCATTAAGGAGAAGCTCGTCTACTCCCAGATCCACGGCAGTGCTACAGACCACAAAAGAAGAAGTTCATTGAGTTCAGTGAAAATTAACTAAGGCAAAAGGTGAACGAGCGCAAATAACACCCTTGATCCGGAGGAATTACCCTTCACCTAGGTTGGGGGAAAAATAGTTGAACTGTCTGAGTTTATCAAGGGCATGAATAACGTGCACCAAATCGAAAAGAATATAGCTAGAATCTCAGTGTTCTTTATAACAGAGCGCAGGAAGAAGGAAGGAATTCCCAGGAGAAGTCAAAACTTGCTGTTCCAATAGTGTCATAGGCCACGCAGGTGACACCCAGCAAATCAACAGCCCCTTAAGAGGAAAAAGGTCTGGATTCGAGGAAATGCTTGGCATTCTTGTTATCGCCGCAAGGGACGAAACTCAAAAATGATTGAAGTGTAAGGGCACCTAGTTTATTAGAAGGTTTTGTGCAATTGAATATAGTTCTGGCCAACGAAAGTGATATTTGGAAGCCTCAGGATCATGCCCGAATCGGAGAAAGACTTCAGGCTAGTATGAAAAAGCTTTGGATAAGCAAACTTTTTTAGAGGTGTGCCTCTTATTGAAAATGATCATGATTCCGGAATTTTTTCCATAATTCACTCTTATTTTTACATTCATGAGATTCCACCGACTTTCTCAAAGAAGTGGAGATCCATTTCAAGCTTTCACTCCTTTTGCTGTATACTCTGGATCATTGCCGTGCTCTTTATTGGCATTTCCTCCTCGACATAATGTGCCATTTTCGTTCTCAGAGTGTGTAGGTAGTCTTCAGAATACATTCTCTTTTCCACCAAGCAGAGAAAACTAGCACCAGCAGCTGAAGAGCCCCTCGAACGGCAAGCTTAAGGTCCTTATTCGGTACTCCGTCCAGGCCCGGCGCTTTATTGTCACGTGGAACACGTGATCTGCGGAGATGAACGGTCTTTGAATCGAATCTGACTCTTAACCCCCACGGGTTTACGTTCGCTTCTGAGCGGAGCTCCTTAAAGGATTTCCTCTTGCTTCGCTGGATTGCGAGCTTGATGGTTTTGCGGGCTTCCTTATAGGCGCACTCTTTCTGCCCCTGATCGACTCTACCTACTACCCTCTGAGCCGCTCTTCTGGCTCGGTGGCAGGCGGATCGAAGCCCTGTCAGTTCATCATTCCACCAGTAGTTTGGTCTTCTCCTGGGGAATGAGCATCTCCCAGGCATGGACGCGTCACATGCTATAGCGATGCATTGAGCCGTAGAGGCGCCTGCTTTATCAGGTTGATCTAACCACACCTCTTTAAAGTCTGCTCATCCAAAGATTTTTCAGACCAGCCTGAAACCTTTCGGGTATGATAGCTCTTTGCTCTGTAGCTCTATATGTCTCAAAGAAGATTGCCTGGTGATCGCTGTGGGTGTAGCGTTCGCTGACGCACCGGGACATACCACGCGCCAGCGCAGGGCTGAGAAACGTCAGGTCTACAATCGAGCTTGACCCCCCCTTTATGAAAGGTGTTTCCAGCACCTTCGTTAGCCACACCATTGCCCTTTTTTTGAAGGGTTGTGGAGAGCGCAATGAGGGTGACGAGCGTATAATCGATTTTGCGGACAGCCCTAAATTTGTAATTATGAATACATGGTTCATCAAACGATTGTCTCATCTTCCTACATTTAATAGTGGGAACCGTAAAACGCAAATCGACTATATCCTCATAACACGCCGATATTTTATCACCATCACATGCAAAGCCGCTCGATATGAGGCTATCGCACCTCAACATCGGCCCTTGATTGCCGTTCTGCATATAATAATGATAATCGTTGCCGCAACAATCCATATTGGATCAGGGCCTTGAAGTGTGTTAGAGCACTTCATTCAAAGCCGTAACGGTGCACTACAGTACATTGTAGGAGGCAATGTGGTCAGTATTGCGCTTGCCCAAGATTATTACCCTGAGTTGACTCAGGTACTCATTCACAGCTGAGTGGACTGGTATCCGACGTCAAATCACGATACAAATTCCACTGTCACCAGTGAAATTTGAACCGCGGCCTTTCGTATGACAGCCTCGTGCTCCGGACTCCGTCAATCGGTCAATCGGTCAATTTCTAAAAGTTGGTAATATACTATTAGTAAGTTAGAAATGAGCCCTGTCTGATTTCGAAGCACTACCTCACATGACTATATCCGGTAAAAAAAAACTTACATCTCCGTTTGCGTGTATGGGGAGTCATCTTTAAACTCCACGTAAATTTATGTCACTCACTGCATGCATGGGATTCCATAGTTGTAGTAAATTTTGTTTGGATCAGTATAGCCGTTTTGAAAAAATGTGCGCGTGACAGACAGACAGCGAATCGATGTTAATAAGGTTTTGTTTTACACAAAACATTAAAAACTCTTAATTAGTGAAGCGAATAAACTTAAAAGATAGGAGTTGGCTCTTCTACACAAGTATAATGACATATTATTCTGGAAACAAGTTAATTTTACAGACGGCAGTCAATAAAAGATATTTAGCCACGGTGGTATACTTGTAGTACGTCAATGCCTACTATATAATGTTCCAAAAAAATTGCTTCCACTACGGCAGAGTCCAACCATATACTCGATCAAGCATAACCGACAAATATGTTAGAATCACACTTTTGCCGCTTAGAATTTGAATGTTTTTGATTACCTTATTATTCTTGCAAATGCAAACTTTATTTGAGTTGTCTATTTATTATGTGTTTTTCTTTTTTTTAAACTATTTGCTCTAACTTAAATCGAATAAATTTAGCTGATAACGTTTTAAGATACGACGAATTACATCGTCTAGTGTTTAATAAATGCACGGTAAGTTTTTTTTAAGAGACTTTTTCAAATTGATTTCCGGAAACTTATCCGCTGCACCAAATGATTTGCAAACTTTGAAAGTAAACAAACTCGTGCCGGTGCTATTGACCTCACTTCGGTTATGGCTAGCTAGCCATTTGCGCCCATACATGCAAGATAATTTCACAGGCAATGTATCGTGCATCCAGCTGATCATAATAGCGACAGCACAGCAAAAATGTTAAATCAAAGTCTAAATAAATATTTTTTGGAGGTAAAATGTTAATGGATATATAGTGACAGTAATCGGGAAAAGCGATTATTATAACTAATTTTTTAAAGTCAGGCTAGGAGAGAATGAGGTAAGCTTTATACGTTTCCGTCGACTTTGAGGCAGGTCAGAGAGAGAGGCCCTGTGAATAGTAAAACAAACTGACCCATTAGAGTTGTCCCAGCTATTCGGATCCCCCTTACATATATAGAAAGACTTCATATGAAAATCGACAAAATATGATATTTTCTGCATTGGTTAACGCAAAACCTTAATAGGGGTTGCAACAACTTGAATAGATGACAAAATGTTGTAAAACATGAGAAGTCAGTCTGTTTTTCACTTTTTCCCAATCATGATCCGCGGTTAATGAAACACATAATTCATCAGGCTACAAATATTTATTTGATATCTACAAAATTCAACTATGAAGGAAAGATATATGGCTTGTACACATGTCCTTCAGTTTTAAACATTCAAATCAATACTGGGCCAAATAAACTAAATTCTGTTGCTTAATTTCTGTTTACAAATGTTTAACAATAGGTTGTGAAGTATTTTATGAATTCATATTCAGATTCAGGCGTTGTTTCTTTTGTGAATGGACTAAGATATGAACGACTTATTCACTCATACATATGTATATATCTAAAATCGAGTACACATTTACATCTACCTTATCGAACTCTAGAGCGTACATAAGAAATCGTAATATAAATTACAAAAAAATCTTGAATCAGATCGTTTAGTATAAAAAATAATTTATAAATTAACTAATCATATATGTAAGTGTTAACAAGTCTTTGTGTAAAATCATCATGGTAGTTTTCTCGGCATCTTTGATATAATAACTAGCATAAATTTGGAAATAAAATAGACAGGCAAAATGCATAAAAAATCAACTTTTATTGTTGTTGGTGAGCTATGACACAACCGGAGATCTTCGCATTTGCATAAACTTTTCTTTCGTGTATTTTCATTAGTTTACCTGTAAATATGAATCAGTTCGACGCTGCAGATTTCCTACAAAATTGTATGTATGTTTTCGCTTTCAATGGGACACTGACTCCGCTTTTTGGTTTCGGAAGCTCATAAATATACGCACAGGTGATGTTTTATTGAACACCTTGGATTCACACTTGTCACACGTCCAACACCTTGAACTTCTTTCAAGTAGCCTCAGTGCAATGATGCTTTTGTGATTTTGTTTGGACGCTGATGAGTTAAGTTGTTGCATTGACGAATGAAGGTTGGGATGGTGTCATCGAGATAATTTAAGAGGATTGAAATGGCAACCTTGTTGGCTAGTCGCGGTGATTCCTGTAGAAGTGGCCTAAGGCAGTTTAATAACGCTTTGCCTTCTTTCGCTTGACTTGCTGTTGACGGTAGACAAAGAGGGGGCGGAATATAATTGTCCGCTTCTTCCTTCCTCCAGCACTAGCTGATGACACCGAATTCGGTACAAAGAGGTTCGCTTTGGTTTTGTCATGTCGGTAAAGTGTACTGAGGAAATCGTAATATTCCTTTTTCTGAAGGCTTTCTTTCGGCTTGAGAAGGGGTGAAGGTTGGTCAGCGAAGAATGAAGGAGTTTCTATCGCCAGCAGGTTTCGGTCTTCCACTGTCGTTGCTCCGCTGCCTAACGCAAGGACAACTGTTACAAAAAAGATGATCTGAAAGACAAGAAAAGAAGAATTATTAATCAGAAATCGCAGCAAGTGCGAAATTAATATTAAATTTTATTTCTAGTAATGAGGGTACTTTTCATCATAATTTTCTTGGTTTACTAAAAAACATCAACGTCATATGCGTATTGAATTAATGCTAAAGTCAGATAGAAATGAAGAAGGCTTCACGGATTTATCGACTTCTCCGCAGATTTAATCACACAATAATTCATTAACGAAAGCCTTGGAAATCCCACAGTGAAAGACCAAAAGTTCAAACTTGCACCTTACCACTATTGCAATATGAGCTCCATCATCGTCGTATATTTAAACTATTTACTGAGCATGTGACCTTTGATAACTGCGTCAAGCCATATAGCCAGCATGAAACCTGCGTCTTGCAAGTTGAACAGGAACTGCACCATCTAGTGAGGGGGCCAAGCCACAATTTGGATGCATAAATTTGTTGCAATTTGATTTAAAATCGAAATTTAGCAAACAATATTTATTTTCCTTGCTTTCAAGATGTAAGCAAACTATTTCATTTTGATGAATGCAAATGGCTTCCGTTACTTGCTGGGAAACCAATTAATCGTAGTGTTTTCTACTCTTATTGAATTGCGTGTAAAGCGTTACCAAAATATTTACTCGTTTGCAATAATCGATGAGTTAATTGCAAACTAGATATTTGAACTGGTAATGATTCATCCATTTAACAACTTTTGGAATCACTTTGGACATAGTAGGCTTAAACAAGTTTAGAAGAAGATACTGGCTTTGAACCTGCTTGCATAGAATGCAGGTGTGCAGCGAAAGAGTTCCATTAATTATTTCAGGTGTGAATTGCTGCAAGAATTGGGAATCCAATGCCCAACTGGCTTTTAGTGTAATACAAGTGTGGCTCCGAAAATGAGTAAGTTGTAAATGTCGCAGGCAAGTGTGAAAACGGTACCGGGTATTTAGGCTAAGCTGTTGACTCTGTTAGTTATTGCAATTTGGGGTGATTTTGGAAAATGGATTTTCTCTTTGGAACTGCTCGAAATGGAATCATTTCGCAACGCCAACCTCTTTGCTTGTCGAGAAAGCCAAACGAGGAAACGACTTAATTTCATCACCCGTTGATATTTTTAGCAAACCAAAAATACTTCCAAGCTAGCAGTAGTGAAAAAGTTATGGAAAACATAATGCCAGAATTCGCATGAAAACAATAAAATTTACTAATCAATTTTGCCATGGTTTGATCAGCAAGTTTTATGGACTTTCAAATTAACATGTTGGTCATGAATGCCATGAATGTAAGCATTTTGTATTTTTTCTATAAATTTGCATAGAAATTAGATACTGGCACATTTGATACGTGGATCGTTTGAAATTAGAATTAATGAAGAGAATTTCGATGTTTGCTTTTAGCGCATGAGTTTCTGTTTAGACTTGGTGAAACATTCAATAAAATTGTCCGGCTAAAAAGCAGGCAGTTGACGTTGGGGTTTGTGAAGGCCATCGAATTAACGTGACTGTCATCATAAATTTGGAATATTTTTTGTTGACCTATCCAGTTATCTATTTGTAGAACAAATTTCGAACATAAATAATTAGTGCCTTGGTTTTAGTGAATATCATAGAATAAGACGGCTTGAAGTAGCCTTCTTGCGAAGAAATACGACTATGGGGTATTCAAGGAGAACTTATGGCTTTCAAAGATCGCTATTAGAGCTCATTTGGATGCACTTGTTCCATCAACCCAACAGGTAGCCGGCAATCGGGGTTGCGGTGGACTCAGTTGGTGTTTTGATCCGCTAGCAATGGGATCAGGAGAGCTGTCTGGATTTCTTTAAAAGTTGCCTTCAATTCCGGGTGTGGGTGAGTCCCTGGTATAACTTGTTCTAGTTGCAGTTTACTGAAAGCGCGGAGAAAATTCTTTGCGCTGAATACATTTCCATAGGGTATCAGTTACTTAAAAGTGGCGTGATATTGATATAGCTGGGCTTCTCTCTTTCCTTATTTTCAGAGTATCTAAATAAGAACTCAGTAAATTCCTTCTCTCTATTCCCCCTTTCTCTGTTATCAATGGTTAGTTGCTAGAGGTAGCCTATTGGGTTTATGCAGACCTTGATAATTCATTTAGAATAAAAAAAGTAGAGAAACAACACCCCGTACAAGAAGACGTGGTGAGCGCATGGCGATACGGCTTCAATGGCACTTTGTACGTCAGATTGAGTATAATCCGAGCAAATCGATATTTTACGCTCATATCCTAGTGTACCTTTTACACAAAATTCAATTGACAAATAGACGGTAGGTACTGAACCCCAACAGTTTGTAAAAAATAATACATTCATACAATATATTCATATTGTGAATCATACGGAGGCACAGCCCAACTGACAGTATATCTAACTGGCAGTACTCACACTCAATGGACCGGACTTGCGGATGTATTGGATACGCTTATCTGTACACATAGTAGGCCATCAACATCTCAAAGTATCTGCATGTAGTTTAGTGCCCATGATGTGTAGGAGCAAACTTCCCCAATACATTCGCAAGTCCGGTCCATTGACTGGGGATACTACTTCTTAGAAGTACTGTGGCGCAACCAATTTGTGTGGGTACCACACCACTTCGCTTGAGTCTTCTCCTTTGCGCTTGTAGGCGGCTTTACGCTCCTTAGCAAGAAGGGCAACACCATCACGCCTGGTTCAGAGAGAGTGCAGTAAGCAGGCGCCACCTGCGAGGTTACCTATCTACAACTTAATTAATAATCATATGATTTGCATCTCCTTTAGTCTTTATTCTGCTTGTTGTTCGTCTGAACAAGGTTGGCTTTTGGAATGGAGTGAGGGATTTGCAAAGCGCCGCCTGCCGTACCAAGGCATCGCTGTTTTGGTCAGTCTTTCGGTTGCTCTCGTGTTATTCGCAAATGTACTTCTTTCACAGCGGGTTGCTCCTACGATGTAACACCACATTTTTGTCTCAGTAGCCGTGAGATGACTTCCCAACACTCGAAACCATAGAAAGCGGCAGGTCAGATCAAGTTTTGGATCTAATGCGTTTGTTAATAAGTCGACAACAGAAAAGGCCACTTGCGAAGCGGAGTGGCCATTTAGGCCTCAGTGAAGTAAATTCATGCGCAGTTATTCGTTAGATAGAAAAGCTACTTTTTGGTTTGGAGACACTTAAAATGCTCCTTTCCACAATTACCGCACCGGAATTATTAGGGTCGTCAAAAACTGACATTTGACATGAGTGTATCATAAAAAAAATCTGTCCATTATTTAGCATGTCTGGATATCTTCTCCTAAACGTAGTTGTGTGTGAAATGGTCAAAAGATTTATGGTGATAAGTCAAACCATTTTGGTCTAAATTATTTTTTGACAAATCAACAAATGGGCAAATAGATATGAACCGATTTCGATAAGGCGACGTTGTTTCATAAACTTTCCTTTATCAAAATTTCTTCCTCAATGACCTCCTTAAGTTTTTGAACTATTTTAACCTTATTTGTGTGTGTGTTTGTGGCGGAGGTGAAGTAGTGCCTCTGAGCACTCAAAACGTGGTGGCCGGTTGTACACAACTTCCCCGTTTAAAGGATTATCCTGGATTCGATCATGTATCGCAGGATTTCCATTAGGAGATGTGATGCTACCCGTTGCAGCTGTACCAAAGATGCGGTGTATGCGTCCATAAGCAAGGCACTCACATAGAAAATTTTCCGTGAATCTCGCTTCCTCATTACAGGATGGACACGCATCATCTTGAAAAATCCCTATCCCAGCTAGTGAATTCTGGTCAATTAAAATGCCCACAAGTCTTTTTGCTTTTTGAGAGGATATACTTTGGAATGGATTGGAAAAGTTTAGTGTGTTTAGCAGCAATAAGGATCTGGTACTTGTCATTTTGGGAAGCTTTATTTCCAATTTATGAAAACAGCCTTGGCCAATGCTACTGAACTCCACTTGCTGATTATGATCTCGGTGTGGGGGAGATTGAAACCTCGTTTGCTAAGAGAGATTTTATTTGTCTCTACACCAAAATAACCGAGTACCCAGAGTATTCCCACTCTATTAAATCTAGAAACAGAGCTCAAACGGTTTCTACATTCCTGAACGATTTTCGATATGATCAAAGGACGACGGAGAATAGTCGTCAATGCAGACTGGCTATTGCTGTAGAGTAAGATGCGCCTGCTCGTAAATCCCCTAGATTGCCGCTCTTAGGATCGCATATACTTCAGCTTGAAACACCGTTGAATATTGTCCCAAAGGAACCCCTTTCTCGTTTTTATTCACCTATACCCCAACTTCAGAACACTATTTTGTTTTTGAACCATCGGTATAGAAAACTTTCGTATGTCCTCCGACGTATTCCTCTGGGATAACTTACAGATGTACGGGAACTTGATAATCAGAAAGGATTGTAAGAAATGGATTCAGTTCTCAGCATGTTGGCCTAATGATATCAACGCGTAGCCACATTAGCAGTCCCCATGTCGAGTCAAATAAATAATACCAGCGTGGTTTTATCTGGTATGATAATTCATGAAAATTTATTATTTGGTTAATTCCTTAATATTTTATTTTATTAATTCCTTAATATTTAATTTAAATTATTTTTTTTAATTCCTCAATTTTGTTTATTCTTTTTGTTTTTTGTTCTGTTTATTTTCCTGTTGACGATAGACTGTACCTGCCAGGTCGCTTCAGCGGCCCCGTGGCTGTCAGCCTACTACCAACAGGTAGGCGAGCCATTCAGGCGGGCGACCTTCAAGTCGTGGTGAGCCGCTAAGCTGCTCCGTACTGTAGCGCCTCTATACTGGAGTCCATGCCTGAGGCACCAGCTATAAATCAAATCAACAGCACATTGTATATTTTTATACACCTTTCCGAGATTTTGATCAACAACAAGCACGCCCAAGTCATTAGCATAAGCTTGAGCGTGTGCTAGCAGTAGTGATCGACATGAATCAATTTCTATAACCTCAGTAATAATGAAAATAATGTGAGTTTGTGAACTGTGCCTTGTAATTTTCTAGAGCCTTAACTGAATTTATTCAAACAGATATTGAATGAACTTTATTGTATTCCATAGAGGGATCATAATTTTTGGGTATCTCAGTTTCTGTAATATTTAATGTAGTTATACAGTGAGACTCTAAGTACCCTACATTAACGCGTGCATTCTCACACTTTTGTCTTTGATGTCCTAATTGTTCCACTTTACTTTTGCAGGTAATTTAATTAAATACTTCATTTCAATCCCATACATAATCACCGCATCCGCGATTGCATCTTCTGAAACTTTGACCGCGTTTATCTGGAAAACAGGTTTTTCAAAACTTTATAATAAATTTTTTATTAAAATGATGGCAGCAGTACTACTACATTATGGCCAGATATGGAATTTTTGAGATTTGTTCATATTCCTCGAAAAAACGGACGGATTAGTTAGAACAAATTAGGGCGATTTTAAAATTAAATTTTTTCAAAGCTGTCAAAATTTTATTTTTCAACCGATCTTGCTAGTTCTAGTTCCGGTCATGATTACATGTGTTTTAAATAAAATTGCATTTACACTTTCCTCTTCGGCTTCGCACATCGATATGATAATTTCTGAGAACTCACAACTCTAAAAACACTCTACTAATTGCGCCCTGAATGTGAAAAGTGCCCTTAACCTCGGCGACCACAAGAACTGCGTGCCGTAGGTTGCTAATATGAATTCCTTTATATCACTGCAGATCGTATGTCTGCCCGAAACTTTATGCATAATTTCATCATCATCAATAGGGCAACAACTTCAGATATCCAGGTTTTGCGCGAAGGTCCGACGTAGGATAACCCTAGTGGCAGCCTGGCATCTTAGTCTATACCATTGCTCCATCTAGTTAGTTTAGTTTACTGGGGGGAGCCGCAGCTCTGAGCACTCAGACCATTGTTAGGCCCATTGCACCATCTAAAGCAAGCATCCAAATTTTCGAGTAATACATGAAGACTGACAAGAATGTCATGTGGTACAGTAGGAACTTCGGTCCTATGGTGAGACGTCGCCTATCTTCATTGGTTTCAATTGACCAGTGCAATTGGATATTGTTGTTCTTTTTTTTTGCCCCCACTCTTAATCAGGATAATGAGTTTGTATATCTCGGGTCGGAGAACGATCTCTAAAGTGATTCTGCTCTTTTTATCTGGTCTGGAACATTGGTCACCGTCAGCTTAGTTGGTTTTGCTAATTTTATATTAATTCTATTTTAGGGATTTTTTCTCTCCTTTCTTTACTGATGTTTCACAGATAAGATCCCACAGTTCAGCCAGGCATTAGTGTAAATTTTCTTTGTATTAACTGAAGGGGGGCTGGAGCTCAGGGCTGGGCGCCATTGTACTTTTTTCTTAAAAGTTTACAGAGATTAGCTCTCGTCGTTTGCAGGCTTTTTGCAAATCAGAGAGTTTGGAAGTTGAAAGTGCCCAGATTCTGAAAAGTTGCCTTTCCTCATATTGGCTGCATGTAACCAAAACTACCATTCATTGAATGATCTTAACATTGAAGCAATGTTCTACAGGTTCTCTTAAATAAAAATTTTCTGCTGATAATGCTTATTGACTTTGGAGACTGATTCGGATGGTGCGACTTTGTACGTTTTGTGCAGATATTTAAGTGCTGCGAAAAATGGCGTATATTGCCGTTTGGAATATGGCCATCACTTTTTTTCAGCCAACTCCATAGTTTTCGTAAATGCTCGTAAACCCGATTGTACTTCGATAGCAAAACCCTTGGTGAAGATTACTACATCCGTAATTTCAAAGAAACTGTAGCCATGCGAAGACCATTCTTCTTTTTGGTGATGTGAGCAGAAAATGTCTTTTGAAATATAATTCTGAAAATTATATGGTCCACAAGAATCAGAGCCTAGAGGTCTGGCAGTACGATTGGTTAACATACCATATTACCACGGTTGAACATAGTTCTCTTCGCTTCAGAGATATTTGGGCAACCGAGCCTTTGGTCCTATGTTAGTACTTTCCTGTTCATTATAGTTGAAGTTTGAACTAACCAAATGGGTCCTTGAGCACCGGGGAAAGAGTGCCGTAATAAAGAGGATAGTTGATTACCAAAATGCAGCGTTTGTGAATAATTAAAATCAAATTGTAACCAGGAATGAATGTTTTTTTCGATTTAGTTTAACCTCGATCATCAGCCAACGCATACGAGGGCTTAATTGTGGATACGTGTATGTAAGGGTACATACTTCGACTGACCTCGTTTTGGAGAAAACAAGAAAGGAAGAAAGAAGGCCGAACTCGTTAAGGACTATCCGAATCCTAAAGCATTAGAAAAATCTGTAAAACCTCTGATATCGTTGCTGAATATGGTGTATGGTGTTTCCACTTTAGTTTGGAGTCGAGGTGGTTCAATGCTTCATTGTAAACATCAACTGCATTTTCAGCCTCGATATATTAGGTAGCCGTCATTTTGTGAAAAATTATCAACAATACATTTTTTCTTACTTCTGGTCAATGGCTTAATCGATCGCTACTAGTTGTGGATTATAATTTAAAGATGAGCTCTTAGAAAAATATTGATAATAAAACCCTCCAGACAGGTAATTTGCTGATAGTTACTGTGGTTGAATTATCCGTAAATACTTGTGTAAATAATCTCTCGTCCTTCAGAACACATTCCAAGGAAAAAGGAAGTCATTCAGGGAAGAAAGAACCAGTCCATGTGGATTGCTATTGAGTTATTTTGCCTTAATCGACTTCCTCCTCGTGACAATGTGGACTTTAACATGGGAATAATAATAACGGAATAATACATTCTATCTTGCTGCAAAAGAGGTGCAGTTAAAATCCACTTCAAGTTGCGATACACCATACTACCATACACGATCATGCCGGCCTGACAGTTATATCTGAACAATTCGCAATTAACAGCAGACGAGAACGTGTGTGGGACCCTACTGGCCCGCCAGTTTGGACTGTATATTGGATCGATTCAAAAACGATTCGGCCAGGAGATCAGACAAACCAATACATGTTTGGGTTGGGGCGCTGGGCCGATGGTCGCCGGACAGGCCGTCTAGGCAGGGAGCGTTCTGTTATAAATGCTCTCACACAAAAATATCTCAACTTAACGTTTGAACGCCTTGCATGGGCAGAGTCGAACTAATAACATCATCCCGGGACGTGTACGGTGTTTTCAATCCATACAGGCAGTCGGATGGACTGTGGTCTCTTCAGGCGTAACTGACAGGCCTGCCGAATTGTATATGGCAAGTTTAAGTAGAAGATTGCCTTTGTGGTATTTATGTTGCCTTGATTGAAATGGCTACTTGAAAGGACACCCACCCTTGTGAAATATGAGTGCTTCCAGGTTTCTTAGTAAAACGTAAGGTAGATAGATCTGCTGAGAACCTTTTGCGTCCATTAAGGTATGTTTCCCAGGTTGAGAAATTAATGTATGTTTGTTTATTGGAGTATGAGCGTGGGCCAAGCACGTGCGATATATATTCTCTGTGATTTCGTTCAGGATATCCCGCCCCCAATTACTAGCGTGGGACTAATTTATAACTATGGGTCATGACCATTGGTTAAAATTACACTTTTTGAATGCCAAAATCCAGTCTCTGAGTCAATGGCTGTGTAAGATTACTGGCCCAAGCAGATATTCTTTCTAGGTGACATCTTGTTTGGTTGCATATAAGAAAGTCGGCTGATTGTATAAGTTTAGATTTATTTGATGCTATTTGTTGAAGGATATTACTTTAACGTACTGCTCAGTTTGTTTTCTTCGCAAGGTTGATTTCAATTTCGCAAGGAATTTTTAATTAGTTATGGTACAAAGTCTTTTAGGGGGAATTTGTATTCAAGGCGTTATCCCAATTAAAAGTTAAAGTATTATAGCTGCTTCGAAATAAATACTTGAAAACCTGTTTGCATTCCTCACATCCATTTCATTAGTTGAAGCACCGATATATCAGTTGACGACTGCCAGCAAATAAACGGGAATGTTTTTCTATACACTTTTATCACAAATTTTTGTTAGTCTGTTCTTGCATCATGCTCGAATCCATTAAATTATTTATTTGTAAATTATTTCTACCATGGAAGATAAATAAGGATAGATACTACCAAATAAAAAGCACTGCTATCTTTTTATTACTCTTTACTTAATGTAATCTGATTTGCGGAAACCATTCACGCTGAGAAAATGCTTCTACAATATTATGTTTAATTATGAAGCCTGGATTCGTAGGGCTAAATAATTCATTTATTATACAAGGTACAAGTACTTCCTATTTTCAATGCGCCGAAACTGGAAACAGACCCAAAGAAAAAACGCCAGAGAAGTAGGCGCAATTACTGAGGTTGTAAATTAAGTGGAGTGTTTACTGCCAGCTATTTATAAAGCACTGTAATCAATTCAACGTTAATTCGTATATTCATCAATATTTGCTCTTTGCTATTTATTGCACTTGCACGCAGCTGAGTACGACGGGTCGAAGAAGAGTGACATTTTGGTATAAAGTCACTATTCGCAGAAACTAATCGGTCAGGTACCAGCCAAATTCAGTATTTGTATTCCAGAACAGTTTGTTGAAGGTCTTTCAATTAATTAATTTTGAGGGAAAGGTTTTTCTTCAATCGGCATTAATGCATATAACTATTTGCTGAGTTCTTAAAATGACTTTCATGAAAAAATTTTCACTGGAGTAAAATAAAATATCCTACTAAAAACATCTTGAGACTTACAGTCAAGGATTTCATCATTGTTCCTTAAAAACTCGACAGTTATCCAGGCAATATTTCTATCAATCCAATATTCCACTTGTACTTCTGGAAGCACCTGCTTTCACTATTCGTTAATTCCTTGTTGTGTTATCACAATTCACTAGCACTTTGCCACTATTTTGTTTTCACCAGCGTGATTTGCCTGAACTGGACAAATTTTGGTTGGGAACTGTTAAGAATCCCGCAACCGTCCTCAAATTTATAGAAGATGATAGATAGATACTCCCGCGACGATTCATCGCGCTCACAGTGAGGTGGTAATTAAATGATCTCATCATTTTCATCACCGGCGCCGATATCTCGGCTGCACGGAGGAATCACTAATGGTACATGGTATTGGCTTTCTACGGAGCAGGTCTCGATACGACGTTTTGCACGATCAAATTAATGTTGATCGTCTGAGATGAGATTGTTAAACGATGGTGGCATTATGATTGATTATGTTGTCGGTATGACATATTGTAACTAGGAGCCTATTATTATTCAAATTACCGTCACGATATGTACTTGGTTACTGCAGATTTAACCAATCTTTCCTGGAGGGTTGAGGAAGATATTGCAGAAAATATCACTGAGCATCCCAATGATTTGCTAGCCAAATACTCTCAGTAAGTGATCCCTTCCACAGGATGTCAACCATATACAGAAACAAACGCAGTAACAGTTTTACACCACGGTAAGTGGCTAAAAGAAGAGAGAAGTAACATTGAATAAGTAAAACAACTTTTTGAGAATTTAGTCACGTTCCACATTAATTTGTAGATAGTAAACGTATTTGCGCACCTCTGAAAAGTTGAAACAGTATTTCATTAAAACATACGTTCTTGGAAATCCATTTATTATTCTGCACACGACAATCACCGTTTTTAATCATTTGAACTAAAAGTGAAGATTGGTTCAATGGTTGAAATTGAAATACTCAGACATGCAAGGATAAAGTTTTCATTGTTTCTGCGTGCTTAGGCATAGGAATTAAAACTTCGAGAAAGAATCTTTGCGAATACTATCTTATAATATTTTCATAATTCAGATCGTAATTATGAAGTCGGAAGATGGCAATTTCGACAGGAATATATGAAGCAATCTGCAATCCGGAAGCGCTTGAAGTATGAAAGCCTACTTGTAGACATCGTATATTATCCTTTAGCTTAACAAATTTTTTAGAGAGAAAAACAATACCACTCTATGATTTGTTGCCTTATTAAGTCAATTCACAAATAAAACAAATTTGACATGCCATTGTAATACTTTGTTAATGATAGTAAGGCTCGCAACAGATATTATGTGAGTGCGTTAAACAGGGGGTTTCAAAACAACCGGACAAATTGTATACCAGGCGACTCCTCGCGCAATTCTAAGCAAATAATATTCAGTACTTTATATTTTATTTTAGCCTCTGTAGGCATTTTAATGAAAAAAAAATGAATCCCTTATACCACCAAGTTTCTGTTTTGATAATGGATATAATTACCAACTGAGAATTTCAAATCAATATCGAATTTTTCGATATAGTTTGTTTTTTTCTGAAATTGATAGAATACTAACAAAAAAATATGCTTTCCAACGGCCACATTACATGACTTTCGTACTTGGTCCACCTATGGCAACTTTCGTTGATTAATTAAGAGAGATACTTGCAATTCGATGCAATTGCGTTGCAGTTAATTGCTCTAGAACTCTGTTTCGAATTGCCCGATTACTTTAAATCATTTTTCAGACTTTGCTGACTCTGGAGTACGTTTTTCAACCACTTTTTTCTCTTCTCTCTATAACTTTCAAGAACCACTTGATCACCTTTTCATTGTAAGACCTTTCACTGTCTTCTAGAAAATCTTCAAAATTCTGTTATATGCTAAAAATTTACGAAAATCTGGTGTATATGCTGAATTCATCACTTTTCTGACATTTCCGCCATTCTAAAAGTTTGGTCCATTGATGAATGTCCTTTTTGGAAGTGGCATTGATGTTCGCAAATTATATTTTCAGCATGTAGTTCTAATCTATTTTGAATGGTTTTCGTCAGGATCTTTCAGCACGCGCACAAAAATGAAATACCATTCAGTTTTTATCCCTACCATTAGGTTTTGGTCTTAATACGACCTGGTTGTTCTAGATTCTTCAGATATTGGATATAAATATCGCTAGCAACTACTTTTAATTCGGAGCCTTGACATTTTAAAATAAGCTTAGAAATCACAGCTTAAATAAATTTATTGATATAAAGTTAAGGCATAATTAGCGAGACTCTCTCAAAGTTAAGAAATAATTAGGAAGACAGTCTCAAAGTTAAAATTTTACAACTTTTCAATAATTCGTTTAGCTTGATTGAAAATTCATTGCGAACTCAACTTTTTAAACTTCAATTGTTTTTTACATTTCATTTCAAAGTCTACTCCGCCACGAAGAACACCGGTGGTGGCATCTGACAGTCGAATTAACAACATTCGAAATTTATTTCGAACCCTGCTGCGCCACATCACTCCGCCCCCCGGTGAAGCCTAGGGGTTTCAGCGACTGAACCCGGAACTGCGTTCGCCATCATTCTGCGAAGCGAACGCGACGTTGATTTGGGGTGCACACGGGCTTAAGCCTGGATAAGGGGACAGCCTTTTTGTGTCCTTCGATCTCGAGCTGGAAGAAATGCTCTCTCCGCTCGAGCATCCGGACAGCATCCGTCCTGACCAGGACGTGCGTGCACGTGTCCAGTCCTAGGTTCGTCGAAGCAGGCTGACTTAGATATCAGCAGCGTATGCGGTCCGTAAGTTTCTATTTCTTAAATCGTCGCCAAATTTCCAAGTCCGGTTTGTAATTGGCTTAGTTGATTATAGGATTATTGTTCCCCTCTAGTGGATCGTTCAATGTTTTGTCAGCGGATTAATTTTTATATTGATTTCATTCTTTGTGAAACCAGTTATTACAAATGCACTTCGAGGCTGATTGCTTTTTCAATGTCGATTTTTTTGCCGTGTTTAAATTCTGCTCATTCTTCTTTGGCGTCCAGTTTTGCTAGGATACTGCCACTGTATACTACTCTTTCAGATTACTTAGAACGGACTTCAGATGCGGAATGCTCAGTTTCGCATGATAATGTCCAGCAACAGAGCTGATCGTTTACCGTTATCATTGGTAGTTTAATGTAGGCGAGTACTATGAAATTCTTTCGTCCTTCTTTGCCGAAAATGTCTCCAAAATTCTCTCCTTGCTGATTTCTTTCCATTCCTTTGCCCAGGCCATCTCATTGTTTGGACCGCCATGATGTGTAATCAAAATACATTATTCTGTTTTGTATGTACCTATTTTTAACAAAAAAAAAATTAAAGTTTTGACAGGAAAGGGACAAAATTACAATTTTTTTATAAACAAATTGTTAAAAACAATATTTTTAGAAATAATTAAAACAAAGGTCAATACGTTAAAGAATATCCATACTAAAACTTAAGTTTTTAGTTTAAATATTTTTAAAGTTACATTCGGCAGCGCGGTAAAAACCATGTTTTGAAAAAAAAAAAAATCCGAGTAAAGTTTTCGTTCTAGTAAAGCAGAGTTAAAAGCAATTTATTGTTTCCCAAGTTTGATATCACACGCCAAGACCATAAAGCAAGTCTTCTACTTCGAAGGAAATGTTCATTATGGCTCCTTCCTTTTACTAAAAGGTACGAAACTTACTTGGGCAAGAAATTCAAATGCGTAGACTGTAAAGAGCGTCAAAAACTACGAAAGTTAGAGCATCGGAATAAACGTTGAATCATAGCTAGGGCTTTAAAATACCAAAGTTTATTTGCTAAAATAGAGTAAGCTATGCAGAAGTATTGGTTTTCCGAGTTCAAAAATTGTGTTTTTCTCCCCCAAAATGTTGTTGATTATCCCAACTTTCCTCGAATTTTCACATACAAATACTAACTTTCTTACAGAAAATGAATCTGTCTTTCCCGATGATAAAATTCTGTTAACATTATTTCATCCTAATAACACATCTAGTGGCACTTGTAGTCCTGGAATTGTGAACCATGGGCATGGAAAAACGCACTCAATTTCGGAAAATAACAAAGAAATGTATTTTCCAAGGATAGATATAACGGTAACTTGGATGAATAAAAATTGAAAAACGTTTTCATTTAATTTTTCTATGAAATTGTTCGAAGTAATTATCAATTGTTAAACAATAAGATGGTATTTTTATTGAAATTACGAATTGCTTTTAATAACATTCCGGTTGATATCTTTGCAGTAGCAGTACTTATTTTTTGAAAAAAAACTGCTCCTGAAGTCCTTAGGGTGTTCTTATAAATCATTTCTATCAAATACCCTCACAGAAAAGCCTAGTGGATTTGAATCAGACGATCTTGCAGGACTTCATATTGGCCCAGTCTCTCCACCGTTCATGATATTTTGATGATGAAAGGACGTAACATTATGTACAAATTCTCTATCCTGGTGAAACCACATCCTGCTCCTTCTGTTAAGTGGCACACATTGTGATAAATCGAGTGTCACACACATTGTGATAAATTCAGATCGCCCATGGTTGTTGGCAGCCAACAGAGCCTATTTCAGCTTATAAAAACTGTTTCGCTCGAAACGTCTCACCATAGGGTCAAAGCTCTTACTGTACAAGACAATGATCTTCCCAGTCCTCATGTATTCCTCGGATACTTGGATTCTTAGTAAAAAAACAGCTATAAGGGCAATATCTATGGTAGAAAAACAAGGCGAGGCAGACCCTGCCTGAGATGGAGCGATGGCGTAGGCCAGGACGTCAGACGGCTTTTAGGAATATCGAATTGGTGGACCTCGGCGCAAAACCGGGATGTCAGGTGTTTCTTATTAAGGCAGGCCTAGACCGGATATCGGTGTTGCGCCGTTGATGATGATGAACCACTCCTCCCCAGCAAACATCATCATGGTAAATACATTTTCCCAGATGTCACTGATGGATCAAACTTCCCGTTAAAAGGAAACTATTTCTAATTGGAAACAGACTTAATAGAAATTAGTGAGGCAGATCAATAGTTAAAGTTGCAGAAATCCCACAAAACTCACAGAGTATGGTCAGGCCCATCGCTAAGAGGGAGAGCGAGGACTTCTTTCGAGGAATAGAGAAAATTTGATAAAATTAGGTAGATATACTACCCAATTTTGGATGCGCATGACTTCCTCTTTCGTTTCTGAAGCACAAAATGTGGTGGATCTATTTTGCACTCATGGTACATGAGTTGTAGGTCATTTTGTCTAGATACATACATATATGCATTAACGCATCTTAGTCTTGTTATAAACAGTACATAATTAAATTCTATCCCCAAAATATTAATCCTCAATCATTTAATACTAATTATTCTGTTTTTGAGATGACCTGCAAATATACTCCATATTAAGATATATTGACGTCATGGAGACTTTCTGAAGGGAAAAATACTTCTGGACTAATCATTTTATTTTAGCACTAATGAAATGATTAACTTGTCAACGATTTCACACACTGCAAAAAATCACTGACAGTCCCAATTACAAATCAGTTAGCACCTTTGGTGCTTGCTTAAAATCAAAACAAGTCCAAGCGTCACACCTTCTTGACAAAAAAACAGCTGCCGAGAGAAGAGAACAAATCGTTGGAAATTTTTATCGTCATTTTTGGTTAGCAGACTTTGCTGGCAATGTTTGTAGAGCAATTAAGGTACGTACCTATCTATGCATATGAGATACTTCTTGAACTGATTCAACTTTCTGTGTTACACATACGTTGGGGATAATTTGTAAAGTTGATTTGCATAGAGCAGATAATCAATATGACGACAAATACAGGGCGCTTAGTCCTTCAGGAATTCAACATTACCTTTGACAGGGTAAAATATCATGTGCTGCATTCAGATAAAATTTCAGAGGCATTTTGAGGTTTAAATAGAGTTCAACATAATTCTATTCTATCATTGTATTAAAGCATAATATATTGAAGTCTTTGATGATCAAAGGGTAGTATAGGTCCCAGGGCGAAACGTGGATTGGTACCCACGATGGAGCATAAAACCTGGGAAACGCCTGCTGAACCAATACCAACATCTCTACTACCAAACCCTATCTCCACCTCCACGTGGTGGCCGCTGGGAGCTCTTTCTTAACGAAAAGCTGCAGTCAGAGAAGGATGAAGGCGAGTCTTCCACGCCTAAAAACGGGACAAATTATACCAACGGGTCCTCCAGGTTGGGGGTTCGGTAGGGCTGACAACCGTACACGGAAAACAGCATGTTACGAAGCCACAACAGGAACGTCAGACTGGATGGATTACACAACGACGAACCCGGCGACGACAATGCAATAACGGTTTGCGCATTTTCTCATGGAATGTGCACTCCCTGTACAGGGATGAAGCTGATGAGCAGCTAGCCGATACCCTGTCCCAATACAGGGCTGATGTTACAGCGTTATGGGAGATGCGTTGGACAGAGACCGGTTTCCTGGAGAAGAGCCGCTACACCATATATTACAGTGGTCATCCAGTAAACCATTTGCTCAGAGTAGGTTTCTTAGCCAGTCAAAAATGAAACCTGCTGTTATCGGCTTTGAAAACATAAGCGAACGGCTATGCCCTCTGCGCTTGCGAGGCAAATTTGGAAATATAAGCCTCATTAACGTTCCCGCCCCTACAGAAGAGACTGCAGAGTCGGGGAAGGACACCTTCTACGAGGCAGTAGAACGAACCCTCGAAGCCAGTCCCAGATATGATATCAAAATTATACTTGGGGATTTTAACAACCAATTAAGGAAGGAGCCTGTATTCAGGCGATACGTTGGTTCCCATAACTTACACTAAAATACAAATGATAACGGACTGCAGATTATTCAATTAGCAGTGTCACACGAAATGGTTGTTGGAAGTTCTTGGTTTGCGCGGAAAGCGGTCCACAAACATACGTGGGCCTCTCCAGACGGGACCATTTTCTCTCAGCCTTGATGAATGTCAGAACATATAGGGGGTAATATAGACTCGGATCACTATCTCGTTGGCATGGTGCCCCGAGCTCAAATAACAACACCACCCAGAATCCCCTCTGACAATCAGGTGAGACTTAACACTGAAGCCATCCACAATGCAACCCTACACGACACCAATAAGAGGGAAATGGATGCCGCAATAACCGCAGTCAACAGAGGACCTGGAGATGAAGCATCAACAAATGATCTTCACAACCACCGGAAGAACGTTATTATTGATACGGCACAAACATACTTGGCCCCACCCGCAAAAGGAGTCGGAACGGCTGGTTTGACGATGAATGTAAGCTAGCAATGGAACGCATACCGAGTAACGTTGCATTCTCAAAGAACGCAGGCACGCGCAGAGACTTATCACGAACTCCGTCGAGCGGAGAAGCGACTTCACAGACGGAAAAAGGAAGCCTGGGAGGACCAACCAATCTGTGAACTATAAAAGTACAGGGAGTAACCGCACCAGGCGCGGAAGTTTTACCAACAAGTCAGCAGGATGAAGCCTTATACACCTCGATGCTCATCCTGCCGAGACAGAATGGGCATGTTAGAGCGATGGGTTGAGCACTTTGATGAGCTAGTGAACAACCAGAACATCGTCGAGTTGGAGGTCCCGCCAACTGAAGACGACGGGCAAATACTGCCACCACCAAGTTTAAGAGGAACAGTCCGTGCAATTCATCGGCTAAAAAATCATAAGTCGCCAGGAGTCGATAGAATTACAGTCGAATTGGTTAAATATGGACGTGACTAGTTACACCAAGTGGTTCATCAATTTGTGCTCAAGGTGTAGGACAGCGAATCAATGCCTGGCGATTGGCAACGAGGCATTATCTGTCTCATATATAAAAAAGGAGATATCACACAGTGCAGCAATTATAGAGGTATCACGTTGCTGAGAACCATCTATAAGATATTCTCCGCTATCTTGCTAGGTCGGGTAGCCCCAAAGGCCCAGAATATCATTGGCCCATATCAAAGAGGCTTCACTCCAGGCAAATCAGCAACAGATCAGATATTCTCCCAGCTGCAAGCGATGGAAAAACTGTTGGAATATGGACAACAGTTGCACCACCTATTAATCGAATTTAAAGTCACCTATGATAGCATAGCCAGGGTAAAACTGTACACGGCCATGAGAGAATTCGGTATTCCGACGAAATTGAGAAGACTGACTAGGCTGACCCTGACCAATGTGCGAGGCCAGATAGAAGCAGCAGGATCACTCTCAAGACCATTCGACATCAACAACGGTCTACGACAAGGGGATGCCCTATCATGCGTCCTCTTTAACTTGGCCCTCGAGAAAGTGATCCGTGATGCTGAGGTAAATGCAAGAGGTACGACCCTCTCTTTAAGTCCATCCAACTACTGTCCTATGCTGACGATATCGATATCATGGGAAGAATAACCCGAGACGTACAAACTGCCTTTATCCAGATGGAGCAGGCGCCGCGAGATCGTGGGCTGCACATCAATGAAGGCGAGACAAAGTATATGATGGCAACGTCAGCACCGAAAACCAACCAACCAACAACATCAAACCGCACTGGTCAAATAGGAAGAATAAGGATAGAGGAATAGAACTTTGAGACCGTTGATAGTTTCTCATGTATTCCTCGGAAACGTGGGTTCTTAGCAAGAAAAATTGCGAACTCTGGGCGCGTTCGGGAGAAGAATCCTCCGAAGAATTTTTGGTCCCCGGGATGTCTGGAATACCTTTTTAAGGCAGGTCTAGACCGGATACCGGTTGTTGCGCCGTTGATGATGATGATGATATTGAAGTCTTTGTTTCTTCAAAGGGGAGTAGTGACACCGAACACCCTTAAATCCTCTTCCCTGTTATTCGAAATTCGAACCGTAAATGTACGTACCTCAAGGTAACATCAACGATCCATTATCCCAGGATGGTCGATGAATCGTGTGACCAAGCTACCCAAGGAGTTGAAGTTCATTGCAAGAAAAAAGTCTGTACCTCATATTCAGAATCCATCGCAACCACAAATCACATATACATGCATATCTATGAATAAGATGTATTGTTAGAGGAACTGCCGAAATATCCTGGAACAAAATCCAAGTATGAATCTTACTCATGCTTGGGAAATTCTTGGCGAAATTAATTTAGCATATTGAATAGTTTTCTATGCAGGGCTGTTATTAGATATACATTAAAATGTTCGATGAATGCATTGGAGTCTAGTTTTTGACGTTCTTTGCTGCTTCAACTTTTTGAGCTTTTGTGTGAAAAAAAAGCTTATTCAAATCACACAGTCTGTCTGCCATTTCACAAAACGTTACACGTATCTTTATTGTTAATATATTTTTTAGAAATTCACTGAAAACCCACCTTAAGTTCATCTAAGAATCATCAAATTTTACGCTATAATATACAGGGTTTCACGTTTACCCACTATTAAAATTTCTATCATTGAGAACGGGACACCCTGTAGATACCAGGTTTGGTGGGAATAGCACTATTACTAATAAAGTTACAATTGGTCAAAGCTGTTTGACTGCAATCTAAGAGCGAATGTTAGTATTACACTAAAACGAATAGTCAAACATGGTAGGTAGGTAGGTATCAGTGGCCGCTCCGAGGAGCCCAATTAGCGCTTTGGTGCGCCGTTTTGATGCCACGAACTCCTAAGACTGTGACTATTGCTATGGGAGCAAGGGGGCAGAGTCCAGCCGGCTCGGATCTTCAGAGCCAGCCCGTAGCATTCACGAAGGAAAGCAGCTCCCCCACCCTGCAGCTAAAAATCTCTCTTAGGTCTCCAAAGAATGGTTTACCCAGTGTCCGCAGCCTGACTCTAGCCAGAGCTGGGCAATCGCGGAGAAAGTGCATCAGGGTTTCCCTTCCTTCTCCGCAGCTTCGGCAATGCGAGTTGTAGGGTATGCCGAGCCTGGCGGCATGGTCCCCCATGGGCCAGTGCCCCGTGCAGACCGCCGTAATCTTGAATGCATTTGCAGGCGTCTGGCACAGGAGCTCTCGTGATCGGGCTATGTTATAAGCGGACCAAATTCTCCTTGACTTGGCACAGCTTGTAAGCCTTCGCCATCTTAGGCCCGTCAGACATACTAAATACATACATACATACAATACACTACGAGCTAGGCGCAAATGTACACTCAAATATCCTTACATAGGAAATACACAAAACCTTGCATACCTGAAGCTTAGAGATTTTACTCCATCTCTTTGTCTATCTATCGAACACACTGAAAATCCACACTTTCACACTGGAAAATATAAAATCGCAAGCATACAGTGAATGGCATAAGTTTGTGTGGACTAAAGTGACTAAAGAGGCTTCACTTACATACAACTCCACCTTTGCACTTTCTTTAAATGCACTCGTGAGTATCCAATGAAAGACTTTCATGAAGTTCATCCTAAGGATACGAAATTGCACAGCAGTATAGAAAATAGAATAGCACATAATACTGCAAAGTTTCATGGAAATCCTACTACTGAGCGATTAGACTTTTGTCTGCTACTTGTAGTTCAGCCTAAAATTGATAGATAAGAAGTAGGTTCCTCAAAACTATAATTCTTAAGGTTTTGTTTGTAAATCAAAACCTTATTAAAATCAGTTCAATGTCTGTCTGTCTATCGCCACACCCACTTTTCTGAGAAACGGAGAAACGGCTATTCCGATTGACACGAAATTTGGTGAGAAGATGGGAACTGTGAACGCCCAGACGTGAGTGATATCCTTCTGCGTTGAGATGCGAAAGGGGGTGTACAATTTTTTTTCACCGAATATAGTCATGTTGGGTATCAAATTAAAGGGTCGATCAGTACTTTTCGAAGCGGGTTAGTCAGTTAGTTTTGAGATTTGTTGGAAAGGCGGGGAATGGGAGGGGTGGAAAGTGATGATTTCTTTAACCGACCCATTCTCAGAAACTACCCAACCGAAAAATCTGAAAAAAAATCATGAAGCTGTCCAGGCCTCAAAATAATCTCCATATTGATATCGGCTAAAATTAAGTTAACAAGAGTATATTTCCATATTTTTGGGGAAATTGAGAAAACCCGCCCCTCCCTTAAGTTTATTCCAGTGTTATAAAAGTTGGTAGTAGTATAGAATATAATATGACGCATGTTATCCCCAAGTTTGATCAAAATCATACTATTGCTAACAAAGTTACAGTTCCTCAAAGTGTAAATTTGATCTTGATCATATCTGCCTCTTTGGTCATAAGCTTGGTCCGAGTGAGTCGAAAGGCTCCTAAATCACCACTTAGCGTATGAATCCATCGTTATTTCTGTCGGCCTTTGCAGTTTTTCTATCCATTTCGGTGCTTTTTAGTTAATGAATTCTAGCCAACGGGAATTACATAACCATATAATCAAAGACGCCATGTTATTTAGATAATATGTTGGTCACAAGCCTTGAACTATCCTCATTCAAAACAGGAACGAAATTTTGTTTAAGGATATGAATTTAATTGGAAACAAACTTTCTTCCTCGGTTTCTTTTCAACTTCTGTTCTGGGCTAGAATGCACGAATCTGGTCGCTGGTCGATGACTATATCGTCATTGCGGGTGATCTTAATGGCCATATACGTAAAAGGGCAGACTTCAACAGGTGACATGGAGGAAAAGAGTTTGGAGCATGCAATGGGGGTGACGAGGATATAGTCAATTTTTCGGACGTTCACGACCTTGTGCTTGTCCTACTTAGATTTTAAAGTGTGAGCGCAAATCGACTACTCGTTTATTCTCATAAGACCCCCGCATTTTATCACCGTCATTGATTGCAAAACCATTGTCATATCTCTGAGGGAAATCGAGTTCGAGTATCCAAGACTTGGTAGACTGTGGAATAAAAGCTGTCGTAAATAACAATGACGATGGTACCATATTTCTCTTCACGAAATAGATTATTGTTTGGTATGAGCCATGATGGACGTTAGAGATTGGAATGGAGAAATACCGCGAGAAACATCGCCTTGTTCACATTCCATTCCTGAATCTAGAAAAGGTGTGGCCATACGAACTCATCTGATATGCTTTTCAGCAACACCTAGCGGCAGAAGAAATCGCGCGATGGCTTCAATTGCTCAAACGCGATCCGGAGAGTGACAAGTATGTCAGATCCGGTTTATACCTCCGTCAGTATTCTTCAAGGAGCGCCCTCTCAATAGTTCTCTCTGTTCTTGCTATGGACGCTGCCACACGGGACATCCAAAGTCCAGCGCCCTATACAGTGCTCTACACAGATAATGTTTTCCAAGCGTCCCATAGCAAAGCTGATCTGGTGCAATTTGTCCAAAAGTGAAATAATCGCCTCATGCAAAACGGTCTTAGAGTGATTCTGAATAAAACCGGTTTTTCGACTTACCCCAATGCAATAGGTAGTCAGTAACAGCGACCTGCTGACAACTCGTCATTGGTTGCACATTGTCCGAACAAAGAACATATTATAAGGTCAGTTGGGTTTCAACTGGTCGACAATGTACGAGCAATCGGATTCACCCAATTGCGATCAGCAGGAAATTCAGGAGCTGTCTTGTTGATGTACGTAATAAGACCACATATATGATCCAGTTGTCACTTGACAATGGGAGAATCATTATGTTGATCAGACGGTAGATACACTGAGTGGACCGCCTGGGAGTATCGATGAGCATTGGGCCTTTATTAAAATTCTCTCTTCTCGGATGCTACACAAGTCGCCGTTACGTAATGAAGGGCGCCATAAGGTGTGACTGACTGCAGAATGGTGGAAGCTGATCGATGAATTGAAGGGATTGAAAGCTCTATTGCTCGCTGTGCTGGAGAACCAGATGATATAATTTGTCCCGTTTTTAGGCGCGTGAGACTCGCTTTCATCCTTCTCCGTCTGCAGCTTTTCGTTAAGAAAGAGCTCCCAGCGATCATCACGTGGAAGTGGAGATAGGGTTTGTTAGTAGAGCTGTTGCTTCAGCAGGCGTTTCCCTGGTTTTGTGCTCCATCGTGGGCACCAATCCACATTTCGTCCTGGGATCTATACTACCCTTTCACCACCTGGGGCGCCAATGGAAGATTATTATAGTTATCAGTTTTCATTTTTTTGTGTATCTTTTTGGGGGTAGCGTGAATTTCTATGAGAAAGCAAAGGTTACGATATTATCTGGTAGTCTTATGGCTCATTTGCCAGCCATGATAGTTTACAACTTTCTTACGTACACTCTAACTGTAACCGCACCATACAGGAAACTCACTTTGTTGCTGCATTTCGAGTAGTTTGATATTTGATTTGATTAGCTGTTTTAAATTCCATCTGACATCTACTTCTTGTCGAATGAATGTAAGTTCACGAGCTGAATTCTCATCTTTTACCGACGGTTTAAATTTTCTGCTTCAGTATGAAGAAATCCAACTGAAGCTCGTCGAATGGTTTCCACTACTTTTAGTCAAGTCAGGAGTGGTTTGCAGATGTGGCAGATCGGTGGTGCAATTATTCGGAGGGGCTCAAAAGATCAATAAATGTAATTTAAGACTCCGTTTTCGCCGCTAGAAAAGTTCTATGACTATGATATGGCGTATTTCGGGAGCAACTCGTCCTCTTCCTCGGTACTATTTAAAATAAATAACTTGTTTCTGAAATATTAGTATATGCATATACATACATTTTACCAAGGACGGAAACGGAGACTACAATTGAATTTTTTTTTCTTGGCTAGAGGCAATAAAAGTATACATTGCCCAAAAAGTCGCTTCAAAACAGCTCAAAGCCATGAGATTGATCCAGAAGCAATAGAATTGGGTTTCGACTAAATAAAGTAAAGATGGCAGGAATTTCTATATTGCACTGTAACTGGAGGCGAAAATGAGCTCATCATAATAACTCCTGGTGTAAACTGCTATATTATGATTTGTTCAAAACAACATAACGACCACGAACTTCGATTATCGAGGAAGGACTTTGATTAGTTTCTTGCATATATGCACGCTCCTTGATATTGGTATCGAGTACCCCAACAATGCTCGCTTCACCTAACTTGAGCTAGAATAATAATCGTTCGTGCGACACTCGAATAGGACTAGGGTGTTGAACCATGTTGGGGTACTACATTCAAGGCCGTAATGGTACACTACAGGGGGTACGCTGTAGAAGACAATGTGGTGAGTATTGCTCTACCACGTAATTATTACCCTGATTTGACGCAGCTGAGTTGACTGGTATTCGAAATCCAATCCAAAGATTTGAACCGAAACTTTCCGCTGCGACAGCCTGACACTCTAGCCAGAATTTAAATGAACGCGAATCCCGCCCGTATAGTGAGCCTAATTAGTGGGAAATGGTGGGGCTCTGAAAAGTACATTTCTGCCTCTTACGGAAACCGCAAAACTGGAGTCGAGCTTATGCGGGGGTATGGATTTTGGTGCATTCTTATGCAGGTTTCTGACAGGACCTTGACTGCGAAATTCCGCTCCACGTCAAGGAACGTTACAATTGTATAATGTAATGTAAACGGAAATTTCCAATGTAGGGAGAAGGGTGCTATTTATGAGCCACTCAACCCAGTTCAGAAGGAAAGAGTAACTTTCGGTAACATTCCCAAGTTCGTTATTGGCGATACGACCATAGCGCCCACAATATGGTTACTCGACTAAAGAACATCCAATCAGATCAACCATATCGCAATCAGCTTTATATGTAAATTTGGAAGTGGTCTTCGAAATGTTCGTAGCAAATATTACAAACAAAAGAGTTGCTGTTATTGACGTCTGTTTGCCGATGCACCCAAGGTCAATTCCCTTAATTCAATATGGGCCATTTCCGATCGGAACAAACTATAAACAACTCGTCCGAGAATATTGACGAAAATTGGGCTGTCATATCTCTGGTGAAAGTAGAGTTTTCAGCCACTTTCCATAACGGCGCCACAAAACCTGGTTGACTGTGGAACAAAAGTTGTCGTAAATAACAGTGGCGACACTACCGTATTTCTCATCACGAAAGAGATTGTTGCTTGTCCTAAGCCTTTCAATGGTTCCATTAGGGACGTTACGGGTAGGTTTTTCGTGCAGCTTAAAAGTGGGAGGAGCACTTCACTGTGGTTCTCAATCGTATACCTTTCGGTGATGTTCACCTCTTACAGATGATATGCTGCTACAAATCTGTCTGGTATCTTTTGAAATTGTCCCTTGCATGTTATACTTTCCTTGCAGAGTTATTTCTTCTCATCCCGAAACCATGATAATTTCGGATTTCTTCCACGCAGTGGACTACAACATTTGGAGAGATATGTATTTGCATGCTTCCTGCTGTTGCAAAGCTAATAACTAAAATCATCCTAGAACGCGTCAATAACACCTCGAAAGCGTGATCAATAATGAGAAGATTAGTTTTGGGCCTAGATTTCTCTGTATTCATTACATCTACACCTTTCGCAACATTTTGGAGTAGCGTGCAAGTTTAGAACACTGCTTCACCTGCTCTTCATCGATTTCGATAGTGTCAACAGAGAGTGAATCAAGAGTGGTAACTAATAGTCATTATCGAAACAATATATTGCGACGCAAAAATGTTGCATCGGGGTAAAATCTCGAAAAAATTTTAAACCCGAAGCAAAGTCTTCGAGGATTGCATTCTATCAGGTTCCTACATTCTCTTGCCTGGAGGACGCAGAGGTTTTCAGTGGAAGAAGTTTTCTTTCTACAAACGCCTTGACTTCACTGATAACATCTGCCTGTTCTCTTACCGATTAAAGAACCATTGCTGAATGGCTCTGAATTTGAAGAAAAGGAAGAAAAGGGTTTGACTGAAAATGAATATCAACAGAATCAAGATTCTCTGTCTAACGAGCTATCGCACTATTTGAATTAATAGTCAAAATATTACAGATTTCTGCAAACGGTGGTATCGAATTTAATATTATTGAACGCATTAACAGCACTAAGCCTGCTTGTGCCGTTTTGTCTAAAATCTAGAAATGCAGCTATATCGACACCAACATCGAGTTGAGGATATTAGAGGAATTGAGGAATGAAGATTATCTTCTGTGATATTTTCCTAGAATGGATCGAAGTTCCGTCTTTTTTGTGGTTTTATAGAGTATACATGATTGACGTAACACAGATGTAAGGAGGCTTAATGGTTAAGTGAATGTGGTTTAAAGTGATCTGATTCCGTAAACTATGGCCTTAAAATAATTAAACATTTGTTCTCAATATTGAACCAAAGAACGCAATGGATACGCACTGTCGACTGCTTCTAGATACCCTGCAGATTTCAGATTTTCATTCAGATTGAACAATACTCAGCTTGGGAGAAAGGTTTGAACCGTGTTTCCCCATTTTGGAACAAGTATTTTTAAGGTATGAACATGGGGAATGCTTTGTTTTTTTTTTTTGTACAGCTTGAAAATTATCCCAACATATTTATTTTTTTCCAGCTGACTGTTGCGTCTTTGCACGCTTTGGAGTCAATTCACCACTTGCAGACCATTCAGATGACGATCGTTTTGTTTCTAGTATGAAGTAATGGAACCATGTTTCGTTCATTGCCACATATCGACGCATCAATTCGGGATTAAAAACCCCGAAATGCGCTTCAGCTCTCCACCTCTCCAGGACTTCCGGAGATGGCTGAACTCCTCCCCATTGTTCTGCGCCAAGTGCCCTTGGGGCGATCCACTCGTCGACCATTTTGAGAGAAATAAAAAAAAATGACAATAGGGATTCTGTAGATACACTATACTCCACGAGGGAGTGAACGAGAGGCTATATGCATATGTAAATGTGAAATCAGAATCAAAGCTGTACATCTTACAGTTCCGTTCAACTTATCTCTCTTTAGTAACCCGTAGGATCGGACTTTTGACAGAGCAAAATAGAGCAACCGACCAAGGGGAGCCAACTGCTGCTGAATGGGTTAAAGGCTGAAAAATAAAGATTTGGCACAGCGACGTTTACATGCAACTTTTGCTGGTTTCAGTCGATGTGCCTTAGCTCTCTCCAGAGCTTCCCGAGACAACAACATTCTATCTCAACTTTTCTGTAACATGTAAGTCTAGCCTGTCATACCCGTTCCATTGTCTAGGTACAGCCAACTATATTACTATAACCTTCCTTAATGTGTGATGGATCCACTACCATAAAAATCAAGATGTCTCATGGTATTCAGGCAACGCATAGCAATTCGTTGTCACAATTAAGAAAAGAAGTGGCACAGAAGAGTCTGCTTTGCAATCGAAGAGACCAAAGGTTAAAGAAGAAGAAGTAGATATAGGAACACAGAGAAAATATTGATTATAAGCTCGGCATAAAATGTAGCTGAATTGCGAGTGGATACAAGCGCAATACATTTATAATGGTATAGCAAATGTGTAGATTAAGATATTTCTGGTTATCCGCAATTACCTAAAATTTGCCGTATAAAGGATACAAGAACTTCGGGGGAACGGTTTTCACTTGAACATAAGATAATGTTTTTCGTATTAGTACCTCCTTGTCAAGTATTTGAAAGACAGTTCTTGTGAGCTGCTATGTTTTTGATGGTCTCAGTGGTGCATTATTTGCAAAAAAGGAGAAAAGTATGTGTGAAAAATTATATTGGGATAACTAGTGATAATTAAAACCACAGCACATGTCTTATATACACAATAAAGATCTCATGTATAACAACTAAATCCCAAAAAGCAAAATAAAATGATTTACAGTTGAGCCGATAATAACTTGAGAGTATATTCCACTGTATCAATATGAACATTAAGTAAAAGCCGGAAATTTACGTTAATAAGTTTACTCTTGTTAGCAAATAGGGTTTTCGGTGGAGTTTCCAACCGCTATTCATATTGGGATCCAATTTAAATAGAGCAATCCTAACAGGACGAATTTATAAGAATTAACGAATATGTAAGGAGACTACAGACAGATCAATTGCAGATTAAAAAATATTCATTTTTTCAGCAGAAGAGTACCCACTTTTTGTTTTATGATACAATTTTTCCAAACTTTGTTTAGCACCGCCAAAAATTTAGCCCTAGGTTGCTAATTTGATGGCTTCGATGCTAACATGCCCACTTGAAGGCCGTTCACTATCCGCCTATTTTGACCTCTAATACGTAGCTTAATCTGGCACTAAGATTAACTGTATGCAGATATCAGCGAATAATCACTTAATGAATATAATAACATGCCTGACACCTTCCACCATACTTTCTATCGTATGGAGTATGTGTTTATGTTTAGGAAGCCGATTTTGAAAGAAAGAGAAACTTGTTACCATATTGTGCAATTGGAAGACCATTTCTCCTTAACACACTACTTTAAAATATGTATGCAGACAGGTGATTCATTGAAATAAATACCTCTGATATACGTGCATCGTATACCATCTTCTATCTTTTTTATTTCTACTCGTATTGGGGGGAAGACATCGCTATTGATTCAACAACATGTCATTTCAAACTAACTATGGAATTTGGTATAACAACTCATATTTTCTATCCAAATGTCATAATTATTCCCAATTAACAATTGAAAAATATTTTGTTTTCACTCGTAAGATAATTCACACCTTTTGTGACTCAACCGTAGTTGATCGTCTATTAATATTTACGTTCCTCTAATGTTACGCTGAGTGTTAAAAGTCCAGTCGGTTGGCATTAAATATTCCTTTGGAAGTGGCCAAATAGAAAGCATTTTCAACCGAATAATTTGGTTTTGGAAGACGTATACCGAAATGTCTCCATACGAAATAAAGGGTTTCATGGAAAACCTATTGCGAGGTTCCAATAATGTTGACACTACCAAAGGCACTCATTTTCTCATAAAACACACCACATTTTTCCAAATATTTTTTCGGGGTCTGTTCACGTTGAAATTGCAGATGATCAGAATGACCGTCCTGGTGAACTATTTTCAACTGCAAGAGCAGAGCTATCCTCAAAGCAGAACAAGTTAGCAAAACCTGACCCTGGAGAAAGTGAATCGCGATGCAGATGTCAATGGAAGAATCATCTTCAAATTCTCCCAACTATTGGCCTACGCTGACGATATTGACAATATGGGAAGAACAACTCGAGATGTACAGTCTTCCTTCATCCAGATCGAATAGAAAATCACAACCGATAACAGGTACGATTATGAAATCCGGGCATGGTTGATGGCTGCCAACTGAGCCTATTTCACCTTACAAAAACTGTTTCGCTCCAAACCTCTCACCATAGGGTCAAATCTCTTATGTACTCCTCTTGACCGCGTTCGAAAGAAGAATCCTCCGAAGATTTTTTTTCCCCCTACATGAAGATGGACGATTTCGTGACCTACATAACGATGAAATCTATGAGCAATCTATGGATAAATTCCGGTTCAATACGTTGCGGTAGGGGGGTCACTTAATCCGTATGAATGAGGATGATCTAGCCCGAAAAGTTTATAAGGGCAATTTCTATGGTAGCATAAGAAGACGTAGCAGACCCTGCCTAAGATGGAGGCGTAGGTCAGGACGCCAGATAGCTTTTAGTGATATCGTAAGGAAGCCTGGGAGAACCAACAAGTCTGTGAACTAGAAAAGTACAGGGAGCAACCGCACCAGGCGCGCAAGTTTTACCAACAAGTCAGCAGGATGAGGCCTTATACACCTCGATGCTCATCCTGCCGAGACAAAGAGGGAAATCTGATTTCCGACAGAATGGGCATATTAGAGCGATGGGTTGAGTACTTTGATGAGCTAGCGCCAGAACATCGGCGAGTTGGAGGTCCCGCCAACTGAAGACGACGGACAAATACTGCCACCACCAAGTTTAGTAGAAACAGTCCGTGCAATTCCTCGGCTAAAAAATCATAAGTCGCCAGGAGCCGATGGAATTACAGCCGAATTGGTTAAATATGGAGGCGACCAGTTACACCAAGTGGTTCATCAACTTGTGCTCAAGGTATGGGACAGCGAATCAATGCCTGACGATTGGCAACGAGGCATAATCTGTCTCATACATAAAAAAGGAGATATCACACAGTGCAGCAATTATAGAGGTATCACGTTGCTGAGTACCATCTATAAGATATTCTCCACTATCTTGCTAGGCCGGATAGATCCATACGCCCAGAATATCATTGGCCCATACCAAAGAGGCTTCACTCCAGGCAAATCAGCAACAAATCAGATTTTCTCTCTGCGGCAGGCGATGGAAAAACTGTTGGAATATGGACAACAGTTGCACCATCTGTTCATCGACTTTAAAGTCACCTATGATAGCATAGCCAGGGTAAAACTGTACACGGCCATGAGAGAATTCGGTATCCCGACGAAATTAATACGACTGACTAGGCTGACCCTGACCAATGTGCGAGGCCAGATAAAAGCAGCAGGATCACTCTCAACACCATTCGACATCAACAACGGTCTACGACAAGGGGATGCGCTATCATGCGTCCTCTTTAACCTGGCCCTCGAGAAAGTGATCCGTGATGCTGAGGTGAATGCAAGAGGTACGATCCTCTACAAGTCCACCCAACTACTGGCCTATGCTGACGATATCGACATCATGGGAAGAACCACCCGAGACGTATAAACTGCCTTCATCCAAATCGAGCAGGCGGCGCGAGATCTTGGGCTGCATATCAATGAAGGCGAGACAAAATGTATGGTGGCCACGTCAGCACCGAAGACGAATCAACCAACAACATCAAACCGCACTAGTCAAACACAGACACGAACAAGAATAAGGATAGGAGAATATAACTTTGAGACCGTTGACAATTTCTCCTATCTAGGGTCGAAAATCACAACCGATAACAACTACGATGATGAAATCCGCGCATGGTTGTTGTCAGCCAACAGAGCCTATTTCAGCTTACAAAAACTGTTCCGCTCGAAACGTCTCACCATAGGGTCAAAGCTCTTACTGTACAAGACTATGATCTTGCCAGTCCTCATGTATTCCTCGGAAACTTGGGTTCTTAGCAAGAAAAATTGCGAACTCTTCGAGAGAAGAATCCTCCGAAGAATTTTTGGCCCCCTACATGAGGATGGACGATTCCGTAGCCTACACAATGACGAAATCTATGAGCGATACCATGACTGTCAGGTTGTGGATAAAATCCGGCTCAATAGGTTACGGTGGGCGGGTCACTTAATCCGTATGGATGAGGATGATCCCACCCGGAAAGTCTATAAGGGCAATATTTATGGTAGAAAAAGAAGACGAGGCAGACCCTGCCTAAAATGGAGCGATGGCGTGGGCCAGGACGCCAGACAGCTTTTAGGGATATCGAATTGGTGGACCTCGGCGCAAAACTGGAATGTCTGGAGTTCCTTATTAAGGCAGGCCTAGACCGGATGCCGATTGTTGCGCCGTTGATGATGATGATATCGTATTGGTGGACCTCGGCGCAAAACGGGGGTGTTTAGAGTTGCTTATTAAGGCAGGCCTAGACCGGATACTGGTGTTTGCGCCGCTGATGATGATGATCATTCATCATCATTCTGGTTCTGTTCGATCGATTGTGAACTGAGTGGTTGTGATTTTGCTTTCTTTTATAATTTTCCCAATTATTACTAATTGCCTTTGAAATCATCATTCACTTTTAGTTTCTTTCCATATTTATTACACTCCTCGTGCCATTACTTCGGGTCTGTAAATAATAAAGTGGTGGCGTTTTTTTAATGATTCTTTTGATGATTTCAATTTGAAAGTTGCAGCTGGAATAGTGGCAATAACGGTCTCACCGACTTTACGGTTTCTGGCAGCCTTACTGTTTGAATTTTTCATCTTGCATATAGAATTCTATATAGTGCAGCAGGGCCTTTACACTTGACGAATTGTTTATAGCAGTTTGCTGCCTAACATCAGGAAGGTGTTTGAGGTTTTGGTATTGAAAACCTTAAACGGGTATATCAAGACATTCGTCAATACATTAACAGTGCTGAGTGCGTAGGCGCCTGCCTTATCGACATGGAAAAGACCTTGGATACTATTTGGTTGAAAGGGCTTATTTTCAGGCTCCAGAGCAACGAGTTTCCCAGCCAACTAGTAGCGATGATATGTAGTATACTGTATGGCAAGTGCTTTGTCACCACGGACGGAAGTTTCACTACTAGTAGAGAATTTCATGTTCTAATGGATTACAGCAAGGAACAGTGACTGCGCCTACACTTTTCGCAGTATTTGCCGGCGAATTACTCAACTTGTTTGAGTTTAATAAATCTCCTAAACGGTCGTCGGTTCCCTAAGCTGATGATCTGATAACCTACACGGCACCCAAGAAGGTAACTGAGGTGGAAGCTGAACTTCAGGAGATATTCAATGGAATTAAGTTCTTCACGAACAACTGGCGGATGAAAATCAGTGCACAAAACGATTCTGTTTTGAAATTCCAGTAGGAACTTGAAAAGGAATTGGAGAGATTGAGTGCATTCCTCATAAGAAGTGCGTCAGATACCTAGGTGTGCGTCTTGACGAACGTCTCCAATTTAACGAGCACGTTAAAGCCGCGTTAGAAAGCGCTCGCAGGGCATTCATGTCTCTTCGAAGGCTCTTTTATGTTCCACATCTTAGCCAGAAGGTTAAAATTATTTGCTATCTTACTTTGGTTAGACCGGTGTTCACCGACGGGTGTCCTATCTGGTTTAATTTGAGTGCTAGCCAAATGGAGAAAATAAAGATCTTTGAAACGAAATGTCTGCGTGCTTGCATGGGGCTAAATAGAACTGCTTCGTCAAACTATGAGCATTATGTAACTAATGAGGTGATATATGGAGCTACTGCTGTGCCGAGAATTAACACAGTTATTGTCAGATTAATTCAGAATCATATAGTGCGATCTATTTTGCATGGTGATAACCCTTGGGTTACACAGCCGCTCTACCCAAATGATGGGTATTTCGAGAAAACTCTAATTCTCAATTCTGCCTGTGATCCAGTCATGTATCATCTACATAGGCGAGCCACGGACAAAAGAATAGAATACCCCACGAACTGTTGGCTCCGGAATTCGACTGGAGATGCTCCAGACCGAGAGCAATTGGTATTAAGCGGGATTACTTTCTCCACTGTCCTGCGTCACACTGACAAAAGACAATAACACCGGATGATTGCGTATTTCTAGGTCACTTATCCTCACGAATTTGACGTCCTCGGCAACCTTTCTTTCTGTTCTGGAGGTATATTCATCAAGTCATACAAGCATCCCACTTCGTGGGCAAATTTCAGAACCACCCGCGTGTCTCGCCGAGCAATGAAACAGATCCATGTTTGCTGTGTGTCTGATTTACCAGAATGTTAGGGGCTTATGAACCAAGCTGGGGGACTTCAATTTATCCGCGCTGGCTTAGCAACACCATGCCATCTGTATCTCCGAAAGCTGGCTGGACGATTTCATATTGAATTCCGAACTCCCCGAAGGGTACTCCATTTTCCGCTGTAACAGAGTCCGGGATGCATCTGGTAAGTCCACCGGCGTTGGGCCCTATTTGGAATAAAGGATACACTCCCTGCCAAACTCGTCTTCTCCTCCTCTGGCCTCCCTTTTGACTGTTTTGTCCTTCCTGTCTCCTCGTCCAACTTCCTCCTGTTCATTGTATCTCTTGTATACGTCTCCTGTGCTTGCTCTTCTCACCTGTATGAAGAATTGTTTGACAGTTTATGTGAGCTTATTACTGTCAGATTCTCTTTCCCCCTTTCCTTCTTTGCGAAGATTTTAACCTCGCCATGCTCCACTGGCCTAATCATCCTAGCCTTCCAATTCCTTCCAACAACCTCTTTCATTCTTACCCTTCTACTTTCTCCCTTTATGAACACTCGCTCTGCCATGAATTTCAATACCACCAAAAACTCTCGATCTCTTCCTTTCCAACCGCCCCGAGCGCCGCCTCTCTTTATTTCCTAGCACACCCCCGTATGTCAAAACTGACGCTCACCACCCCGCGCTTAAATTTGAAGCGGAGCTCCCTCGTTAAAACTTCAAAACCGAGCGTAGATCTACTAAGTTCAACTTTCGCAAAGCCAACTGACGGTCTAACCGCTTTAGCATCTTTGATACGAACATACATATATTTAGCAACTCAATGTGTGATCAACTTCTAAGCACCTTTTACAATATCCCTCCCAATCTCCTCTCCGGTTATGCTCCTTCTTCTCCTGCTTGCCTACGTTCGTATCCAAATTGGTTCATAACGGAGATTCTTAATAACATTTGTCTGAAACATGCCCTGCGGAAGAAGTTTCGGGCTTCTAAGAATGACGCCGACTTTACTCACTTTAAGACTATGCGCTCCACTGTAAAGTCAACTATTAAAAAAGTGCATAAAAGGTACTTGTGGAGCGTCGGGGCCGCCCTTGCCCGTAGGAACTTGAAACCCTTTTGGTCTCACACTCCCAATTCTCGTAATTCCACTCAATTTCTCCCTTCTTCTATCAGTTTTGCAGACTCCACTGCCACAACAATCCTGGGTCCCTCTCTGTACCTACTTCTTTCCCGTGTTTCCTCCCTCGGCCACTCCGCCCTCTACGCATCTTCTAACTGCAGGGTGCTCCGAATCTCTGACCATTCCTTTCCTTACGGTTTCTTTGGTTGAGTTTCTCATTGGTAATTTTGACCCCAATGTCGGACCTGACCTCGATGGGCTTCCTAACCTCTTCCTTCTTAACTCTAGAAAACACATTTCTTTCCCACTGTGTATAATCTGCTACAAAAGTTTAGAAGAATGCTACTTTCTCCATCTCTGGAAAGCGGCCCTTATCATCCCTATCCTCAACAGTGGAGACCCTACTCTTCCTGTTTTTTATCAATGATCTCGCTTCCATCTCACCTGCCCGTGTTTGCTTTGCACAGACGACCTTAAATTATTAACCTCTGTTTCGTCTCCGCTGGACTATACTCTCTTGTAGTATAAACTTGATAATTTGGTCTGTTGGTGTTCGGTCAACAAACTAACACTGAATTTCAGCAAATGCCACTGAATGTGCTATTCGCCTAAACTCTCCCCAAGATCCTTTTCTTATTCCCTTAATGGACAACCCCTTTCACTACTGACCTCCTTCTAAGACTGGGTGCAATATTTGACGACAAAGTTCGTTTCAAATCCCACTTCGTGGACATCATCAATAGAGTTTCCAAAATGCGTGGTTTTATCTTACGTTCCCCCTCCGATTTTACCTCAATTCAGCCTTTCTTAACACTCTTCAACCCCCTTGTGAGAAACATCCTTGAATATTGCTGTGTAGTCTGGTCCCATTTTTGCATCAGTGACTGTCGCGCTCTTGAAGTTGTACAATGCAAATTCACCCGGACCCTCTTTTACAAAAAGAATCTTCCACGGGTTCACTATCCGTTAACACACTCTCAATCTCCCCTCCCTGTAGCAACGCCGTATCTTTCTTGATATGTGGACTCTTTTCAAACTCTGCAATTGCCTGATGTACTGCTCTGCCAACTTTACTTTCCGCACCGCCTCTCATAATACACGTAGTGCCGACATTTTTGAAGTACCCTTTGCGATGCTCGAGATTTACTTTTACTCCCCGATTCCGAGGCTATGCCAGTCCTACAACACCCTACACTACCCCCACACCACCCTTTGGTTCTTTGACTCTATCTCCTTCTTTAGTTTTAAGCTTAAGGTAAGCCAATTACTTGCTCCTTCCTCTGAGGACAATTTATAATAATGAATTTGTTTTCGGTATATTGTCTTCATTAAATAAATAAATAAATGATGATGCGAAAATAGAGTTTCTTTTGTATTTCTTTTCTTTTTAATTTCATCCTTTCTTGTTCATTTTCGTTGCATTGTATCTAACATACCATACGTTACATTTTAAAAAACCAAAACATACAAGTTCACCCCCGTTCTAAAGGCTTTTTTATTTCGTGCGACGATATCTGATGTTGTGATATTTTCTAATTTTTCGCTATGGTAGGTTCTGAGAATGGATCCGTGAAAAAACTGACCACTTTACAGCTCGCGCCCTCCCTCTTTGTGCACTACATGTCAAAACTGAGACCACCATTGAAAAGTACTAATCAAAACCTTTCATTCAATAGACCACATGAGCATATTCAATGAAAAAAAATTACACTCCTCTATCGCATATATGGAGACCCCCTCTTAAATTCCACGATGGCGTTCGCAGTTCCTGAATCTCCACCAAATTTGGGGTTAATCAGTACAACCGAGAAAAATGCTTTTGACAGACAGACGGGCAAACAAACAAACAATAAATCGATTTCAATAAGGTTATGTTTTACATAAAGCCTAGTTTTATACGAAATTTTAAAAAGGATAATCTTTGAAAAATTGCAAAATTTTCATTAAACAGAAGTTACTGCAGAGTATATCTATAACGATGATTCCTCCATCGATACTACATATTTCGAAATTCCTTTTCACCACAGAGAGGGAA
Organism: Hermetia illucens; assembly: GCF_905115235.1. Lineage (NCBI taxonomy): Eukaryota > Metazoa > Arthropoda > Insecta > Diptera > Stratiomyidae > Hermetia > Hermetia illucens. The sequence goes on along the minus strand of NC_051849.1, from coordinate 87,002,701 downwards.
TGTATACACTTATTACATTTTGAGTTAAATTACGCCTCGTAATTGCAATTGTATGTGGAACCAATTTATGTCTTTGTTTCTGATCAAACTTTCTCGTGGGGTCAACTACCGCCTGTTTAAACATTTACAATTTGTAGTGATGCTATTATATTTGCAGGTTATGTTCCATCTTCAGGTTTGGGCTTACTGGGCCTTACAGCCAGCCTCAGAGGTGACGTCGCTACGTCCACCGGACTGCCGATGTTTCTAGGCTCTCATCCAACTATATGTTCTCGTTTACCTTGGAGGGAATCATCTATACTTTACACCTTTGGAAGTAAACAATCTTTTTTCTTTCAGTTAATGCTTTAAAACTTTTAACTAAAAAAAGTATTATATTGTATTAATGTAACCCAAAATGAAATAATACAATTCGCTAAAAATAATTACAAATATAACCTTGTTTTTTTTCGAGCCCAAAGCCTAAATTTGAACGCATGATCATTAAAAACCAAAAATGTTAATAGTCTGCTAACTGCATGTATCTTCAAAAGATTTGGGAAAAGATTCATTTTTTCTTGTGACCGGCTCATATTCACAAATTCCAAAATCCTGATAATAATATTGTCTAAGAGGTTGATGATGATGGTGATAACATAAAAAACTGAAAATTTTCATGTAAGCTTGGTCAGAATCAAGGTGATGAACATCAATTTATTTCTAGTCCATATTACTTGATGGATTATTTAATATAACAGGTACTTCTTAAAGTGTAGGGTAGATACTAGTGTTTAGATGGGATACTTACATATGTGTGTTTTACATATTTGATGTTGCTCATGACAAAGAAATTTGCTAATCATTAGTAACTACTCCACGAACCTCTTCCACGAAGTAATCGTAGTCATTCTCCCTTTCAATGGGTAGGTGTGAACTCTATCTGCAATATCAAAATTCCACAACGAGAAAAGGAAAAAGTATTTAGCAATGGGGTGTTAATTGGTGATCTGTGGAAGCCATCGTAGATTGAGTTAATCACGTAGTTATCAATGATTCAAAATATTTTATTAGAATTCTGGAAGAATTTTGCGTTATTATTCATCAAGGAATTCCTCATGATAAAAACAACGAATGTTGCTGAGTCATTAAAAGCTGAGTTTTTATTGTTAATACACCTTAGATACCAATACTATCAGTAGTCACTGGCGATAATTTGGAGCGTCAAATTGAAGCTATGAGATAATTCTGTGGTTATTAGCACGTATTTAATAAAGTCAATTCATGAATGAAGACTTGCGAAAACATTCTTACTATTATCACAAACAGAATTAAGATCAATTCACTAAGTTGGAGTAGATATTGAGCACATTATAGATACATATAATCTTTGATCATACATGCAAATTTTAGTGAAATTATTTGAGACAGTACAAGAAAAGACCCTGATCTTCAAATCTGGAGAGAACGAATTGAGTGGAACAGATGACAGCTGCAGGTGATTCTTGTTTCGCCGGAGATTGTTGCCTTTGCCCCAGCGAAGGCTGAGGTACAAATGCTTCTGGATCGACTAAGGGCATCTTAACTGTCTTGAAGGTGATGTCTTTAAGGGGACTTTTCATAACCTACTACTACTTACTAACTTCAGTTTCAAGAACCATCCCTCAAAGTTGAAACTCTGAACAACTTTTTTTGAAAATTTTCTTTTAAGGCAAGTCGGGAGATTTCATACAAGTGACTACTAACAAGTAGACACAATACAGCACATTTTTCATATAAATTCTGTTTATGCCACCACGTTCTTCAGGATACTTTTTGAGATTGTTCGGCCATTCATTATTCGATTTGCTTAATTCTTTTTTAAAGTTTTGTGTAAATTTTCATATCTGCTCAAAAAAGCTTACTAATTGTATATTACCAACTTTTAGAAATTAACTGAAAACCCCCTTTATATTCGTTCTGGGAGTACTCAATTTTGCACCGACATAGAGGATAGTATCCCGCATCCGCATGCCATGAAAATCCGGCAATTAGTGTCAAAGTTACAGTAGATCTAACTTAACCATTTCGCGCGAATTTACTGCAGCCTAAGAAATGCAAATAAGATGCCGACGTCATAATTAATGAGAATAATTGGCATTTAAATGAAATATTAAAATTCCATTTATAAATAATTGATTTCACCCGAGCCCTTTTTAAGGTTTTGTGTGAAACAAAACCTTATTAGAATCGATTCGATGTCTGTCTGCCCGTTTGTCTGCCTGTCTGTTACGTTATAGGGTAGCTTCTTCACATTTATTAATAATATTGAACTCCTAGTATGAAGCGTATGAGGTTGAATGCTATCAGTACATTACTTTTTAGAACAAATTATGTGTGTAAATGGCTTTTTAAAAAGTAGAGGGTAACTGAATTGTTAATCATTCACCATTCCTCACACAGGGAAATACAAAACCTTTTATACCTGAGGCGTCTGAAGCGTTTCCTGACTTGTTTGCTTTATTCTTTAGGCTTGTCTTTAAACAACTGAACAAGTTTTCACATCCTGAATGATCCCAAATATCTTATGAAACTTTGAACCCGTTTATATCGAAAACATGTATTTCAAAACTTCTCATTTTTCTCAGGAACTACTGATTTTAATAATTTTTATACCGAAATAATCGCAATACTCGTCACTAAAGTTTGAACTAGAATTTCAGAGATTTTTTGACCCCTTTTGTGTGTCTGCATTTACATTTTCTTCTTTGAATGCAAGGTTTGGTCAAAACCGCAGGAGAAGTTGGATAAAGTCTCAAATAAAGGTCTATTAACAACGCTTTCATAAAAAGTACTAATTTTATATACTATAACTTTGTTGATTTCAATACGATTACCGGGAAACTTGCCAGTATCATGCGATATATAACCAGATATGTTGCTGCGAAATTGTGGGCATCTACAATAGACGTGAAGAGGGTCCCCAAGTAAATTTCAACAATATAGTAATATGCCATTATTAACTTTATTTGCCCAGATATCGTGGTGGGATTTTGATACCTAGATTTTGTATAGGTACATCACCACGATTTTTTTAGACATTTCGGTTGGAAAGCTTCTGAGAACGAAATCTGTTTCACTTTTTGGGGCACACATTTTGGGTCACCACTCCGCTGCACTTCACCCAATGTCAGAAATAAGATTATTTTCGACAGACGGACAGAAAGACGTTGAACCGATTTTAGTAAGGTTTTATTTTCCACAAAACCCTAACAACGAAATTAAAAAATGTTAAAACCTTTTTCTTCTACAAATTTTAGAAAATGAACGTCGATCTCATGAATATAAGGTAGTATTACCACTTAAATGAAAGATTTTCATTCATAATACTTTAAAATTGGATGCAAAGGGAGTGAGTTGCGGTTGAAAAAGTGTAATTATAGGCCAAGAGCTGATTCCCAAAAGCTAGTTGTATGAGCATATACATAACTAGCGAGAATAGATATTTTAAACGACAAACCATCAAAAGTGAAACAAGAAACACTTCTAAATATTTGACCTTTTTTCAAAAAATATACAGAAAACCACCTGGAAATGCAATCAGCGTTTTTAATCAAGAAAAAATCAAACAACAAGAAAGAAAACATCAACCTTTTCAGGTCAACGAACATCTTTTCAAACGCCTACATTGTGTAGTAATAAATAATTAATTCTACTTTATATCGAATAAAAACTACACTTCCATTATTAGCATTTCATTAAAAAAATTAAAATTAGTGAAGTCATTGCTTGATGATTTAGAACTTCAACTTGTCTACGAGAATTCATTCAAATGACTTGATTGATTCATAGGAATATGGCATAATATGCCTCTAAATTAATGCGGCCAATATAGAAAATACAGCTAGTATAGAAAAACTGAAATCAGAATCTAAGAATATGAATTTTTTTAAGAGTGTCACTCGAAAATTTGATTCAGGAGGACAAATTCCAGTAAATGGCCATTATCTTGAATACCATCAACTTTTCACTAAAGTCATTTTATGTTTTTCTGGATGCTTGTGAGTTGCTCTACCCCGTTAGGTATTATCGTTGACTTTCTGGACACCCTGTATATGTACAATCTCGATAAGGTATTTTCCAGAGCTTGTCATAGAAGAAATTCCAGGAGGATTTTTAACTGAACATTTCTGAACAAGGTTTTTCAGATGAGAAAAGAAAGAAAAATGTTAACAATGCAATTGAAATGTTTGGGCTGCTGGTCGCTGGCAATGAGACCCAAACCAGGTCCTTACCTCAACGAAGACAGTTCCCAAAGGATTTCTCATACGACTATGATAGTGCATGTTATAGTTAACATGACAGGTATCAACAACCCATAAATTGTCAATGTATTCTTTGAGATTATTGTATCTTCCTCGAAGATTGTAAGGATATCTACTAAGTTGTCCATGTGGCCCAAAGCATCGCCAAAGCATGTGACGCGTCCACGCCTAGGAGGTGTTCATTCCCCAGTAGCAGGCCAAACTACTGGTGGAATACTGAACTGGCCGGCCTTCGAGCAGCTTGTCACCGAGCCAGAAGAGCGGCTCAGAGAGCGGTAGGCAGAATCGACCAAGGGCAAAAAGAGCGCGCCTATAAGGAAACTCGCAAAACCCTCAAGCTCACCATCCAACGGTGCAAGAGGGAAAGCTTTAAGGAGCTTTGTTCGGAAGCGGACGCAAACCCTTGGGGGAGCGCCTATAGAATCGTAATAGAGCGATTCATAGGCCGATCATCTCCGCAAATCACGTGCCCTTCACTCTTGTTAAAAATTATCCAGGGGTTATTCCCACAGCAAGAGGAGGGCATAAACAGCTTCCAGCGACCTCTGAACAACACGGCAATACCGCCAGTCACCAGTGACGAGCTGCTGGAGATCTGCGCTAGGATAGGAGATAACAAAGCTCCGGGTCTGGATGGCGTTCCGAATAGGGCCGGTTGTTGAGAGCCAGGAAGATCTCTCAGATCGGCAGTATGGATTCTGTAAAGCCAGATCAACCATTAATGCCATAAAAATGGTTACTGGCTTGGCCCAAGATGCAATCCACGGAAAGGACAGTACTAGCAAATATTGCATAGTAGTGACCCTGGATGTGAGAAATGCATGCAATTCGGCCAATTGGAACCTAATACGGGAATCGCTGGCGAAGATTGGTATTCCCGCTTATCGTGAAGCTATTGTCAACAGCTATTTACAAGAACGGAGGCTTTGGTATGACACCGATGACGGACCTTAGGAGTACGTTGTTTCCGCGGGTGTCCCACAGGGCTCCGTACTGGGCTCACTGCTGTGGAACATCATGTACAACGATGTACTTGTATGCATTTTCCCCACGTTGGTGGGCTACGCCGACGATATAACGCTGGTTGCGGTCGTAAAATACCTTGAAGATGCTCAGTTATACTCATGCGAAGCGATCAGTATTGTTAAGGGTTGGCTAGAGTTCTGGTATGATACTTGCGGAGGAAAAAACGGAAGCGGTCCTCATCACCAACCGCCGTAAAAGAAATTTTGCCCTTATTCAAATTGGGAATCATATCCCCCCCAATCATCCCATGGCATCAAATACTCGGGAGTGAGGATAGACGAGAAGCTTAGCTATAAGCAATACGTGCAGTATGTTTATGATAAAGCATCCTCTGCAAGTGTGGCCCTGGCAAGGATGATGCCGGACGTAGGAGCGGCACGGCATGCTTCCAGGTTGCTTATAGCTAGGGTAGTATATTCGATCCTGCTCTATGCAGCTCCAGTTTGGGGAAAGGCATTGCAGGTTGCATTTAACTGTTAGCGTTAAAGCTGAGTTCAGTCTACAGAAGAACAGCCCTAAGGATGTGCTCGGCATTCAGGACTGTCTCAGATGATGCAGCATTCGTCATCTCTGGAATGATGCTGATTGACATCTTGGCAGATGAGATGACGCATATATATAATGTGAAGTCTATCTCTCCTTTATCGCAGATAAAGAACGTCGAAAGGGAGAGATCTCTAAAAAGATGGCGAGAGCGATGGGAAGGCTCGGGAAAGGGTCGGTGGACACATAGGCTCATCCCTACCATCAAGGAGTGGTTGGAGAGACGACACGGTGAGATTAATTATAATCTTACTCAATTTCTCACGGGGCATGGAGGACATTGCCAGTACCTGTTTAGGTTTAAACTAAATACCTCACCCGATTGTCCAAACTGCGATGGAGTCGCAGAGGACCCAGGTCATGTATTCTTCCACTGTCGAAGGTTTGTGGAGGAAAGGAAGAACCTAGAGGAGACTCTAGGAGAAATGCGCATACCAGAGAAACTTCTCAGTCGTCGTATCTATCCACAACAAACTGCGAAAGGCAGGCGGATAAAGGGGAGCGCAAAGAACACAAGCAAGCATTGGACGTTTACACCATACCTGCGGTAACTGAGGAGGAACTTACGAAAATTTGCCGAAGAATTGGTGATAACAAAGCACCCGGTCTGGATGCTGTTCCCAATAGAGCTCTTAAACTCGCTATTAAGACCAGACCCGACTGGTTTATCAGCGTGTTTGAAACATGCATGATAGAAGGAGTTTTCCCCGACCGGTGGAAGAGGCAATCACTAGTTTTGCTCCCGAAGCCGAATAACCACCCAGGATACTCATCATCATACCGACCGATTTGCCTCATCGACACGCAGGAAAAATGCTCGAAAGGAGTCATCTACAACAGACTGTTCCCTCCCCCGATGGACCATCGGAGCGACAATTTGGATTTCGTCAAGCCCATTCAACGATCGATGCCGTAGACGTTGTTTTGAAACTGGCTCGAGACGCGATGTTATCTAAAAAATGCTGCGCCATGGTGACGTTGGATATCAAAAATGCGTTCAATTCTGCAAGTTGGGAGTGGATAAAAAGCTCACTGACTAAAACGGGTGTCGCTAGTTATTGGACTAAGCTCCTCGACAGTTACCTTTCGGAGAGGACACTTTGGTACGACACGAATGAGGGATCCAAGCAGAACACCGTCACCGCAGAAGTACCACAGGGCTCAGTGTTGGGTCCTCTCCTATGGAACGTCATGTACAATGGGGTCCTTCTCCTTCCCGTGCGAAAGGAGGCCACGATAATCGGTTTCGCAGATGATCTAGCTGTGGTTGTCGTCCCGAAACAACCTGAAGACGTTGAAATGTACGCTAACGAAACCATCAGCGCCATAAAAGCGTGGCTGGAGATGGCTCAGCTTGACCTTGCGGAACAAAAGACGGAGGCGGTCTTGATTACCAATCGTAGGAAGAGGAATACGATTAATATTCGTGTTGGTGGTCACGTTGTCACTTCGAAACCGGTTATACATAGGGGTGATGATTGACGCTAAAATCAATTTCAAGGAACATCTGGACTATACCTGTGAGAAAGCGGCAAATACCAGCGTATCATTAGCGCAGATAATGCCTAATATTGGAAGCCCAAGATACAGTCGTAGATTACTTGTGGCCGTAGTGGTTCGCTCCACACTATTATACGCGGCACCAGTTTGGGAGGAAGCACTAGCGTGTGAGAGTAATCGTAGGAGGGTAAATATGACTTACCGCTTAGTGGCGCTAAGGGTGTGCAGCGCCTTCAGAACAATATCAGGCGAGGCAGCGTGTGTTATAGCGAGAATGACATTCTGGCAAATGAGACACGCTGCCTGTACGAGACAAGAAAAATGAATCATCCTGAAAAGGATGCAGAATACCGAAAGGCGGCAAGGCGAGAGTCGCAGAGAGGTCACTGGACCCAAACTTTGATTCCCCGTATTGAGGAGTGGATCCAGCGACGACACGGCGAGATTAACTACCATCTGACGCAATTCCTATCAGGACATGGTGGTTACAGGAAGTACCTGCACCAATTCAGGCTGGATGATTCTCCCTTGAATCCCTGAATGTGATTGCACACCTGAAGACCCGGAGCATGTTATGTTCTACTGTCCACGACTTTGCTCCGAAAGGAGGAGTCTTGAAGACTCCCTGAAAACCAATCTAAGCCCGCAGAACATCTTTGGGGAAATGTTGAAGTCGGAGGAAAACTGGTGTGCGGTGAACTCCGCAATCAAAAGAATACAGGAGGAACTTGGAAGAGCGCGCAAGGAAGACGCGAAGAACGGAACGGCTTGGTCGCTTGAAGCGCAGTCCACCCTGCGAAGTAATGCTTTGCGGCGGTCCCGCGGAGAAAGAAGAAGGCGTGGTGGGTCTAGTGGGTGAGAATCCCCCCCGCTGCTGCAACCTGGCGCAGCAGTGTCTTTGTCAGATTTACACCTCCATCCATAAAAAAGAAAACAGACAGACAGACGGAAACATAGACATCGACTCGATTTTAATAAGGCTTTGTTTCACATAAAACCTTAAAAATTAAATGTTGCTTTGTAATATTCAGATGAGCTAAGAACGTTATTTTAATTATTGTCTTGCAAAATCAAAATCAAAATTTATCAAAATTTTACTTTTTATTATAATTTATGATGTAATCCGCATGAATCAGCTTCGATTGACGAAAGAAGCCACTTAAAACTCAATTTTCTGGGACATCCCAAATATAATTAAGACACGGATCATATGCAAAGTTATTCAGTTTGCTCTAATATCTTTCGGTCGGTATAAGTATCTATCGTCTACTATGTGCATAGAAGATTGAAAAAAGTATTTACTAAATTTAGAAATCACAAATGAAATTTCATTCTATTAAACATGAAACTATTAAAAGAGCAAGAAAATTGCAAATAGTACTCACCTGTTTTCCAGGATCGTCCACACACTATTTAACGCAAATATGGTGAAAATATGTTACCTAGATTTTGCAGATAAACCCTTTGCTGTAGTTATGCGCATAATTGATTGGAAACTGGTCGAAGACGTGCATGTGTGTTTTGAACTAGAGTCCATTATCATTACGGGGTCAGGTTCCTCACCACCTTCCTTAAGACATTATATTTATTTTCAAGATAGTTTTTGTAAGCGGTCATCAAAGTATTATACATAGATACGAACCGGTCAATCGAGACAACCCAAACAATTTACGAATCGAACAATTATTAAATTGAAAATCAGAAATGACGAAAATAACTTGAATGTTGTCACTTTGGGAGACCTTAATTTTGCCCTGTAGCGTATGATGGGCCCTCAGATCCGCATACTCGACTCTATTGTATTACAGAAGCGTTTGGCTGCTAGCACATTTTACAAAGTGTTGAAATTACGATTTTGAAAAAGTGAAATATTAGAGCGGTGGGAACTAAAGTCATCCAGGAACTCGAGGCATATAAAATACGAAAGTACTTTCAAAAATAATATCAGTACGGCGATTCCAATGAATACAAATAGAGTCAATTGTTACCAACCTTTATTGAGTGTAGTGAAATTTGTGATTACTAAAATGTTCATCCGCCCCGTGTTTGTGCTTATGGTATAAACTAGAATTATTTAAGGTGCTGGTGAACATTATTAATTAGTATAATTTCTTCCTCAGTTTTTGGGTATTCTTCTGATTAATGAATCGGAAGGAACTTTACTCAAAGCGAAAATAATTGCGGCCAAAAAACCCTTGCTGTTGGCAAAAGGTGTTGTTGCCAAGGAAGTTGCAGTGAAAGTGAAAACTGCCGCGAAACAAACCGCCGCTGCTGTAAGTCGGACTATAAAACAATATCCTTTGAAATTACCTAACTCAAATATTTTTCAGGCAAAAGCAACCGCTGCAGCAGTTAAAAGTATCGCCCTAGCACCATTTAAGGTGGCCAAGAAGACCATTGGAATTAAAGTCGCCGCAGTGAAAGCCGCTAAAGCTCTTAAACTTGCCAAAATTGCAAGACTGCTGCAGGGCGGTCCCTCACAATTAGCACGTCCCCAAGGATTATTAGCGCTGCTTCCAATCAGGGCAATTTCTGGTTTGGGCCTTCCCTTAAGCCAATTACGTGCTAAACCAGCTGGAGGAGCAGTTTTACAATCTCTCTTACCTGGAGTGAGTAGTCTATTGTCGAGAAAAAGTCTCTTCCCTTCTCTGAGGAACAGTGAAGACACCGAACGTATTACCACCCATTCTAGTATTCACTCCTATGAACCACAACCAATATACAGGTAAGAGGGCAATGTCAAATTTACTTTATTTAGTATCGATAATGTAACATGAAATATAGGATCTACCCGGAGCGACCATACAATGAAATCAACTTTACACCAAATGTTCATGTGGAATATCCACCCCAACAAACGATCACCATTCAGGAGCCCAGCCAAGAGTACGGATTGCCATCACCATAAGTTCATTTGTGATCAATAAGTTTTTTTTGGTTGTATATACCACTGATATTTAAGCAATATTTATGAAATTCGACATAATAAAAGTTTGAATCTAAAAGCTGTGTTTATTCTCCAAACGAATAATTGAAAGAACAAATGTCAATGCCACCTAGATATGATTTTAAAAAAGTACCCAATTTAAGTAGAGGTGTCCTTCCTTTTCAACAGGGGAGCACTCTTAGATACCAAATACTTAGATACCAAAAAGGTGGAAATGTTGATAGACCATGCACTTTTCTCTCGTTTATCATGAAATGCTATTGTTAAGTATTTATCTCAGAGGATGATACATATTATCAGGAGGGGTAGATTTCGGACCTTCCTTGCTTTTCAACCTCGCTCGCGGATAAAAAACTCCTTACATGGACTGTGAGCGAATCTTCTTGCAAATGGCACCAGGATCGATACACAATAGATCATCATCATCAAGAACGGCGCAACAACCGGTATCCGGTCTAGGTCTGCCTTAATAAGGAACTCCAGACATCCCGGTTTTGCCCCGCGGTCCACCACTACCAGCCATCGTAACTGTTATCGGTTGCGATTTTCGACCCCAGATAGGAGAAATTATCAACGGTCTCAAAATTGTATTCTCCTATCCTTATTCTTCCTGTTTGAGCAGTGCGGTTTGATGTTGTTGGTTGGTTGGTTTTCGCTGACGTTGCCACCATATACTTTGTCTTGCCTTCATTGATATGCAGCCCAAGATCTCGCGCCAATCGGCGCCTGCTCGATCTGCATGAAGGCAGTTTGTACGTCTCGTGTGGTTCTTCCCATGATATCGATATCGTCAACATAGGCCAGTAGTTGGGTGGACTTAAAGAGGATCGTACCTCTTTCATTTACCTCTGCATCACGGATCACTTTCGGGCCAGGTTAAAGAGGACGCATGATAAGACATCCCCTTGTCGTAGACCGTTGTTAATGTCGAATGGTCTTGAGAGTGATCCTGCTGCTTTTATCTGGCCTCGCACATTGGTCAGGGTCAGCCTAGTCAGTCTTATCAATTTCGTCGGAATACCGAATTCTCTCATGGCCGTGTACAGTTTTACCCTGGCTATGCTATCATAGGCGGCTTTAAAGTCGATGAATAAATGGAACAACTGGTGTCCATATTCCAACAGTTTTTCCATCGCTTGCCGCACAGCGAAAATCTGATCTGTTGCCGATTTGCCTGGAGTGAAGCCTCTTTGGTATGGGCCAATGATGTTCTGGGCGTATGGGGCTTCCGGCCTAGCAAGATAGTGGAGAATATCTTATAGATGGTACTCAGCAACGTGATACTTCTATAATTGCTGCATTGTGTGATATCTCCCTTTTTGTGTATGAGACAGATAATGCCTCGTTGCCAATCGTCAGGCATTGATTCGCTGTCTTACACCTTGAGCACAAGTTGATGAACCACTTGGTGTAATTGGTCGCCTCCATATTTAACAAATTCGGATGTAATTTCAACGGCTCCTGGCGACTTATGATTTTTAAGCCGATGAATTGCACGGAGTGTATCTCCTATACTTGGTGGTGGTAGTGTTTGTCCGTCGTCTTCAGTTGGCGGGACCTACAACTCGCCGATGCTCTGGTGGTTCAGTAGCTCATCAAGGTTCATCCCATCGCTCTAATATGCCCATTCTGTCGGAAATTAGATTTCCCTCTTTGTCTCGTCAGGATGAATATCGAGGTATGTAAGGCTTCATCCTGCTGACTTGTTGGTAAAACTTCCGCACCTGATGCGATTGCTCCCTGTACTTTTCTAGTTCAGAGACTTGTTGATTCTCCCAGGCTTCCTTTTTCCGTCTGTGAAGTCGCTTCACCGCGCGACGGAGTTCATGATAAGTCTCTGCGCGTGCCTGCGTTCTTTGAGAATGCAACATTTCTCGGTATGCGGAATTCTTCCGTTCCGTTGCCAGCTTACATTCATCGTCAAACCAGCCGTTCCGAGTTTTTTTGCGGCTGGGGCCAAGTATATGTGTGGCTGTATCAACGATAACATTCTTCAGGTGGTTGTGAAGATCATTTATTGATGCTTCATCTCCAGGACCTCTGTTGACTGCGGTTATTGTGGCATTCATTTCCCTCATATAGGTGTGGCAGAGGGCTGTGTTGTGAATGGCTTCAGTATTCACTCTCACCTGATTGTCAGAGGGGAATGAGGGGGGGGGGGGGAGCACCACGCCAAGGAGGTAGTGGTCCGAGTCTGTATTGACCTCGCTATATGTTCTGACATTTATGGAGGCTGAGAGGTGGCGGTGTAAATCCGAATGTTGTAAATTTTTTTGAAAGTGGTCCCGTCTGGAGAGGCCCACTTATGTTTGTGGACCGCTTTCCGCGCAAACCAGGTACTTTCGACAACCATTTCGTGTGATGCTGCTAACTGGATAATGTGCAGTTCGTTATCATTGGTATCCTTATGTAAGCTATGGGAGCCAACGTATCGCCTAAATACTGGCTCCATCTCTACTTGACTGTTGAAATCTCTAAGCATCATTTTGATATCATACTTGGGACAGGCTTCGAGGGTCCACTCAACTGCCTCGTAGAAGGTATCCTTTTTCGACTCTGCAATCTCCTCTGTAGGGGCGTGAACGTTTACGAGGCTTATATTTCTAAACTTGCCTCGCAAACGCAGAGTGCTTAGCCGTTCGCTTATATTTTCAAAGCCGATAACAGCAGGTTTCATTTTACACAATAGATCGTATGGGCAAATTGTAAATTAATAATAATAATAATCTAAGGCCAGGACGATAGCAGCGGAAGTCGTTTGACTTGGTGGCTGGGTCTGACTCCTGCAATGAATAGCATGATGTCAAAACTGCTATTCGTGGTACGGTAAAGCGCCGTGATGACATATTCAAACAGAAACTTCTGTATCCAGCAGGTTACGATGGTATGGCAAAAGTTACTGGTCGGGTGATCAGAATGCAAACTATGCGAGAAGCCAGTAACGTTTTATCAGGTTACTTAACGGATCCCATCAGTTCGCAGTTTTCAGTAGCGATGGCAAAGGACTATTGAGGTAGACTTCAGGGGTTAACTGCCCAGCATGTTGGGCATCGTGAAGATTACCACCGAATGCACCCGCCATGTCGCTAGTATGGGGCCCTCAAGAAACTGGAGCGGTCCTGCCCTGAATAGGATATAGAGCTTCTGGTATAAGAATTTCACCACAATATACGGTCGGTTGGCGCATGGTATAAATACGGTTATTTCTCGGTCGAAGGTGTTTTCACCCTTTGTCACTACGGAAATAACTTACCTTCTTCATAAAAAGGATGTGGTATTAAACCTCGGAGATACAAGACCGATTACTTGCTGCCAACCCTCGACAAATTAATAATGTTCATTATTAGTGGATAAATCAATATCCACGTCGAGACTAACAAAATTCTGTCCGAGGAATAGAAGTGCTTCCAAGTTTGGTCAAGGGTTTTGCTAATAGGAACTCATTATCAACTCAATAATTGAAGGACAAGAAACCAGAGATGAAAGAAATTTATTTAGCTACTATATCTATTATGCCACAGCCAACACCGCTCTACATATTTAGCTCCAAAGGTAGTAAAGTTTTTGGCTACAATAAACCATACCACCTTGTCAGGGCGGTCATCTGAGGATAACAACACCTCAGAATGCATCTGTACACGGAGAGGCACTTTCCAAGGAGATTCATTGCGTCTTCTGTTTTGTCGCCTTTAGGGCATTGAATGAAGTTAGAGTGCATAGCTTGGCAACTGTATATGGGCAACTTCTTAAGTGCTAGCTGACAATATTCATATTCTTCTTCAAGTTGTACGCTGGTACTGATGCTGCTTCCAATAGTCCGGAAGAATTTGTTTAAGACAGGCGCCAAATCCAACCATCCCCAAAGGTCCTCTTCAGTCGCATGTCGGACTTACAAGGCATTAGTGATTAGTTTTGTCTTTTTTATTACCACCGTTATTAAGTTTAGTACCTTTTGAAGTTTGTCAATATTTCAGTGCTTTTTCTCGTTTTGTAGATCCACTAAGATAGCTATTATCAGAGCGCCACACGAATACGCTAAATGGGACGTACTACATCAGGATGAAGCCTCAAAGGGATTTGAAGTCCAAAGCGGGAGCTTTTCTTCTTTTTATCGGTAGCGTTCTTCATATAACCTTGGCTAAAAGGCGTGGAAAGGTTTCAGTGGACGATGTCATCTTCCTTCAAACACCTCAATCACGCTGCTGACATATGCTTGCTCTCGCATTGAATCATGAACATGCTCTGAATTTGGAGAAAGATGTAAGTAGGGTCTAACAGAAGATAAACACCAACAAAACCAATGTTCTCAGTCTGATTGGTCATCACACCTGCCATTTTTGCATTAATGGCAGAACATCGAAGACATTGAATGATTTGTATATTTAGGAGACGTTGTTATTGCCGACACCGACACCAAACAAAACGCTCGACCCAAGCGTAATAGTACTAAATCTACTTTTGGTGTTTTGTCCAAAATTTGGAAATGCAACTTTCTCAATATCAACACCAATGCCCTCTTTGCACTGCGATATGGAAGCAATCTTCAACAATGCGTATCATCGCTATATTCTGACTTCAGGTAATATTAAATGAAGAAATTTGTCAGATGCCTCTAAAGTCGTACATTCGGAAAGGCTGATTTAGCTCAAGAGGACCATCGGATGTGTTTCACTAGAGCTACGCGCTGCAGAACAGTGGCGGAGGAGTGCCAGTTTCTCGAAAAGTCGGACTAACGCCGATAGTACGTACGTGTGTTACGGCCTACATAGAGATTTATGGGGCCCATATAATATAATTGGCATACAGTGAAAAGTTAGCATAAAGCGTAAAAGAGGCTCAACTGGGTGCAAATAAGTTTAGACACATAAGCATAATGACCTACTATAGTAGAATAGTATGAAAGTGAGGAAAATAGTTAAAATAGCTGCAACGACAGTCCTACTACAGGCGAACGTGAAAAGATGGGTGTGTGTGACATCCTGAATTTGCTGATGCTACCCGTTGCCATTGGAGGATATCAGCACCAAAAATCTAATGTCTAATGCATCCATATGAGGAGTACTCACATCGAAAATATTCCTTCGATCCCGCTTCCTCATTACACGATGGACATGTATCATCTTGAAGAATCTCTATTCTGAACATATGCCTAGGAAGTGAATTATGGCCGGTCAGAATGGCGACAATACAACTGCAAGTCTCCCGGCTTTTCGACCGGGTAAAATTGCAGTATGTTTTTTTGGTTCCAACAGGAAAAGTTTGGTATGTCTAGCAGCATTAAGGTTCTGTCACCTGTTATTATGAGAAGCTAGTTGCCAGTTTTTGATGGCAGGATTATTCAATGCCGGTGACATCCCAATTGCTTGTTCCGGTCCGTGTATGAGGGAAATTGAAGCGCCTGGTAAAGGAGGCAGCAAGAGCTGAAATACTCGTCGAGATACCAGGATGCGCGCAACCAAATAAAGAAGACGACTCGGAAAGTGTTGTGACACCCGTGGCGGAAACGGCAACCTCGGTATCCTCCAGTGATGATGCGAAAAAAGCGCAGAGGAAGTCGCTAAACCGGGCACATGGCTTTGGATATAAGCTGAGAGCGCCGACGTCTATCTTTGGAAAAACAAAGCGAAAAGGCGTATCAGGAAATGCGGGGCAGTTGTAAAGTGCATACAAAGCGCAAAGCGCAAAGGTGTGAAAAAAAGTTGGGAGAACTCTTGGATCGGATTTTTATTTACAGGTGGACTTAGGGAGCGACAGAAGTTACGCGAAAATCAGGAGCTGCATATTCCTTACGCGTCGATGGCAACCACGTGGAAGGCGCCGAATATTTTCCGCTTTTTCTCACAAATGATTAGGAAGCGGCAGTCCTTACTATTAAAAAACAAGAAGGTGCTAGGACTCGATTTTATCCCGGCAAAAGTGTATAAACTGGTGTTCCACCATCGGCCAGACCTACTTCCTAGCGCATTCGACTCTTACCTGAAAAAGGGAGTTTTCTTTTCGGCGCGGTGCTAATTAACAAATAGAAAGGAGGCTCTGAAGTACTGTCGGCATACCGACCATTTTGAATACTTGTCGCGGTCGGAAAAGTGTTTGAAAAGCGCCTTAGAGTAGACTCGCTGAAAGGATACCTGCTTCGGGGGACTTGTCTCCAAGGCAGTTAGGTTTTAGAGCAGAGAGAGCTGTTCATCAAGATTAAGCGCACAACTGTCGATCTCAACTGGTAGTGATCCTCGTAACACTTGAGGTTAGAAGTGCCTTCAATACCGTAAGATGTGCAGATATGCTAAGCATGCTAGAAAATTCTTTCCACGTATAGAGCTATTTCTTGTAGCTATTGAGGGATTATCTGGGAGACGGCTCCCCGCTCTACGAGACTCTAGAGGGCCTGAAGAGGGTGGAGTACACGTTGGGAGTACCACTGAGATGCATCCCACCCGCCGGACCTATAGGACGCTTTCTACGATAGTCTGCTAAGACTAGAGATGCTAAAAAAGTCGCGTCTGATCGGTTATATGGAAATTATGCGGCATTTATTGCACGCTTGGCATATTGATGTAACGGATAAGCGGGTGGGTGTCGGCTCATGGTTTCAGCTTTTCACTGTCAAAAATCAACAACTTTATATGGACACAGGGGAGCTCTCTTCAAACAACATTGTCAGACATATGTTAAGGCGCGCTCGCCGATGGAATCATGTTGCGCGTTATGTTCGGGGTCTTCTTGTTGCGTGAAATAGAATTTGACCGGATGGCAGGGATTCCTTGAATGGATAGTTCACTCCATCCTCTCCCTTGTTGGTGATAGTAATTCCTTGACTTGAAGATTCCCCCGGTTCCAGACTAGTTCTCAGACGACGGAAGATCCCGCCTACTTAAAGCCTCTACCGCAACTAAGGAATACGGAACACGACTTGTACAGCGCAACTCCACACTTGAACCCAAATAATGAGTAGGACGGCAGCAGGTCAGTCGAAAGGGAGGAGGAAAATAGGGGTTTCTCCAGGAGCCGGAGTTTTCCATGGGGCCTGGAATAGAAATATCAATCCAAAAAAGAAATAATAAGTTTCACTCCTGACTGTATAATTTTCAGTTTGGGCTTTCCATGTAATATTTAGCCCGGGCCCGTATTTTCTCTCCACAGCCCTGCACGGTAGAAAATATTTTTACTGAGGGAAACAAAGTACAAGCATGCGAGTCCACTAGTTTTGACAGGATATTGTCCATCATGTTTGCAGAAGCTAACGTAGAGAGTAACTCCGCGAAAGGAGACTTTTGAAGTGTATTCGGTTCTCAATTTTGAAGTCGAGTGCAAGCTGTGTTAACTCCGAAAGAAGAAGAAAGTTGCGGACCTATTAGCCTCACCGTTTTTGCACTGAAAATCTGGGAATGTCGTTTGCATTTCCACCTTAACAAAATTATATGTGTAGATGAACCCCTGCTAAGCAGATCTTAGCAAAAACCACTGAGACAGTTCTTCACAAGGTGGTAGGAATGATCGAGCCGAAGTCCATCACAAACAGTGCTACTTTAAAAAAATATTAACCTTTCACAGTGTTAATAATCACGCTTTCCAAAACGCTCAAATTTTGTTTTAGAAAGCTCACTCCACAAGTATTGCCAACTAGATTGGTTGTGGTAATGTCAGACGACAGTTGGCGAAAACATCCCGAGGTGGAGCTATTTCTTTTATTTATTAGTTGTGAATAAAATCTTAAGGAAACTTGATCAAACGGGATTGAGGTAATGGCGTGTACTGTCGAGGAGTTTATATTAATTTCTAGATTGTCCCCTTGTGTGGTCACTGAAATAATACGTTATAGATTGCTGGTAATGGACTTGAAATCATATATAGAATTATGTGCCGTGAAAAACAACAACCATTATATACTTGAAAGACTACTTTCAACAAAAGGAGGCTGAGACCAAAGATTCTTTAGATGCAGGTTCAGTTGTGTTGCGGATCGTTACGATCAAGCAGTTCGTAGCATCCCAGGTCCCCTGGCATGTTGTATTCCCCAAACAAAATTCTCCATTGATAGTGTTTCACCTAGAATTTTCTCTAGTTTTCTCCTTTCTTCCATTAGCCTCGCACATTGGAAGAATACGTGCTCTGGATCCTTCAGGACTCCATCGTATGTGCGATCAGGTGCGTGTACAGGTATTAACACTCACACCCTGGTGGCAGAGAGCATCCTGTGTGTCTAGCGACCTTTTTTTGATAGAGCGCATCGCGGTTGCCATATACTTATAAGCCTCTTCCTTTCGGCTTTTTTCACTTGCGATATAGAAAGATGGACTCATACCTGCGATGACAATTGTCGCATCATCTGAAGGTCCTGAAGGTATAACCTTAAGGCTGTTCTTCTATAGACTGCACTTAACTTATGTGTGTTACATGAATAATGCGGCGCTGCTTCCTAAATTGGGAGAGCATACAGCAAGGTGTATCTTACCATCCTGGCTTTAAGCAGCCTACAAATATGGTGTGGCCGAGTTGAACGCATTCTTTACGTTCGGGGACCCCACTATGCAATATTTGCTCGTACTACCCTTTCTGTGAAATACATTTTCGGCCAATCCGGTAACCAATTCGATAGCAGAAATGGTTGATCTTCCTTTACGGAACCTATACTGACAATCTGAAAGGCCTTTTTAACCCTCAACAAACGAGAGCAATCTGTTATAGAATACACAGTCTAACATTTTGCCCATAGGTCGATAGGAGGAGCCTGGAGGTTTACCAATCTTAGACGGCAAAATCAACTTCTGCGACTTCCCGCTTCGAACAAATCAGCGAACTTGTGCTGTCTGCATTTCACGACGCGCTTAGGAATTCCATTCGTCTATTCTGCTGCAAATTTCCAATAGCTCCAATGGAAGAATCAGCCGATATATTTTTACTTATCATACTGCGATATTTCGAGGACCAGCGGCCCTCTTCCTCTGTAGATCTAAACTAAGCTTTGGTTTAAACTAGAATTGACT
Organism: Hermetia illucens; assembly: GCF_905115235.1. Classification (NCBI taxonomy): domain Eukaryota; kingdom Metazoa; phylum Arthropoda; class Insecta; order Diptera; family Stratiomyidae; genus Hermetia; species Hermetia illucens. Next base: position 86,983,421 of record NC_051849.1, on the reverse strand, counting down.
GAGAAAGGGGACAACTGGTACTGCTATGTAGACCCTCCTCCACAGAAAGAGCATGTAACCTCTTCAAGAAACAGCAATTTATCTAAATATGATTATCACTTCCAAATATAACTATCACTTCACAGTCAGAAGCAGAATCCCACTAAACGCTAATCAGTAGAATTTTCTCTTCTTCTCCAGCCTTTGCAGCTGTAACAAAGTATTATGTACATATTATCTTAAGATTTACTGCATCTATCACTTACCAGGATACATGTACTGGCCTGTAGGTAATTACGCCACTAAAATGGGCGCACCTTATAACAGGCGCTTTTGCAGTTGTGGTGAAAACGCTGAAACCTTTCCGTATTTCATTTGGACATATTCGCGTCCAGTAAGGCCCAAAGGAATTGTTGGGTGATTTCACAGAAGACTCCGGAAACAGTATTTTAGAATTTTTAGCTAATCTTAGAGTAGCGTAACCATTGAAGTGATTTTTTGAGCTACGAGTCGCGACATCGCCTTGTATACAAAAATCGAATAAGTTGGTGGTCTTGAATCAGCGCATTTGCACTAATTCTTCAATCTTCATTAAAGACCGTACACTACAGTATACTGCAGGAGGCAATGTGGTCAGCAGGAACTCATTCACAGCTGAGTAAACTAATACGACATCCATTCACGATAGCAAATTCCTCTGCCATCAGTTAGACAAAGACCATGACCTTTCGCTACGACAGCCCAGCCCTCTAATCATTTGAGCCATCCGGACACAGTTTTTTAAGGTTTTGTTTGTAAAACAAAACCTTATTAAAATCGGTTCAATGTCTGTCTGTCTGTTTTTTGTCTTGTGTACTAGCAGGGATGCTGCCCATAGACATCTTGAATGAAGGCCGGCGACTCTACGACAAAACGTAGGCAGCTGGGGAGTGTAGCGCATTTCGACGGCAACTGTTACGGTGGGAATCTATCGAAGGGTGGCAAAAGCGATGGGACGAGTCACAAACATACATACCGCATCATTGCGGATATTCGGAGATGGTTTGAACGAAGCCATGGGGAATTATGCCACGAGTTAACACAATTCTTAAGTGGGCATGGAGGTTATCGTGCTTATTTACATCGATTTGGTCACGACGAATCACCATGCTGCCCAAGATGTGGTAACGTGGCTGAGAATGCAGAGCATGTCATATTTGATTGCCCAAGGTTCACCGCGCACCGAACAAGAATGGAAGCGGTCGCACCCGAAAACATTGTGGAGTTCATGCTGGAGTCAACGAATGCCTGGAATCAGGTTGTAAGGGAACTGCAAGCTATTCACCAACAACTTAGGCAGGAAGAACTACGACGGAAACAAGGAAGGGAGAGAACCATAAAGAGCCGTAGTTAAAAGCTGATCCAGCCTCGTAACGCAATACTTGATAGGAGTTCCGTGGGGAGAGTGAAATGAGAAGGAGGTGGTTTTGGTGAGTGCCTGTCTGTCTGTCACAAACACTTTTCTCAACAATGGCTATACCGATTGATACGAAATTCGGAGAGAACCCCCAGATATGCAGTGAGTGACATCCTTCTAGAATGAATTTAGGGGGAGTTCCCATAGATGCAAAAGGGAGGTGCAAAAATTTTTTTCATTGAATTTAGTCATGTGGGGTATCAAATGAAAGGTTTTGATTGGTACTTTTCGAAGCGGACTCATTCTCAGAAACTACCCAACCGAAAAATCTGAAAAAATTCATTAACCTACCTCTATATGGTGCCCAGGCCTCAAAGTACTCTCCATGTCGATATCTGTTCATATTAAGTTAATAATAGTATATTACCATATTTTTGGGGAAATCGAGTAAAACCTTAATTTTCATCATCATCATCAACGGCGCAACAATCGGTATCCGGTCTAGGCCTGCCTTAATAAGGAACTCCAGACATCCCGGTTTTGCGCCGTCCACCAATTCGATATCCCTAAAAGCTATCTGGCGTCCTGACCTATGCCATCGCTCCATCTTAGGCAGGGTCTGCCTCGTCTTCTTTTTCTACCATAGATATTGCCCTTATAGACTTTCCGGGCTGGATCATCCTCATTCATACGGATTAAGTGACCCGCCCAGCGTAACCTATTGAGCCGGATTTTATCCACGACCGGAAGGTCATGGTATCGCTCATAGATTTCGTCATTATGTAGGCTATGGAATCGTCCATCCTCATGTAGGGGACCAAAATTCTTCGGAGGATTCTTCTCTCGAACGCGGCCAAGAGTTCGCAATTTTTCTTGCTAAGAACCCAAGTTTCCGAGGAATACATGAGGACTGGCAAGACCATAGTCTTGTACAGTAAAAGCTTTGACCCTATGGTGAGACGTTTCGAGCGGAACAGTTTTTGTAAGCTGAAATAGGCTCTGTTGGCTGACAACAACCGTGCGCGGATTTCATCATCGTAGCTCTTATCGGTTGTGATTTTCGACCCTTGATATAGAAATAGAACTTGGTAGTAGTATAAAATATAATATGAAGCATATTATCCCCAAGTTTGATCAAAATCACACTGTTAGTAACAAAGTGACAGTAGCTCAAAGCTTTTACCGTGTAAATTTACAACCCGAAGTACTAATTCTGACATGCTAAATGCATATACATAACGGGCTACGTACAAATGGGATAGTTCTACACTCAAACATACTTACAGAAGAAGCAAACAAAACCTTTCACACCTGAAGCGCCTAGCTTCCGGTTTCCCGACTTGTATACCTATTATAATTATACACTCTAAATGTTTGTTAACTAATGTTCATTTCCTGCCATTGAAAAAAGAGTACTCGTCATGTGTACGAATTTCGAAAAATACTACATACATAATTGCATTTCTAGCTGCGTGTAAGTGCACCAAAATTTTGCTACATAAGAAAACTGCAAAACCTTGTAGCCCATTTTACTGCAGTGATAGTAAAAGAAAAATTAAATATTATAGCAGCTTAAACGCAAACCATTTATTGAACAGAATTTCCCTATGTTACCTATAGGTAGGCATTATAACGTGCGATTCAAATTGATTTCATGATTCCGCTATTGTAATTGAAATCACAGGCCATGATTACAATTTTAATAATGTGGCCGTGCAATCGTAATTACTGGAATCATAACCATGTAAATATATGAAACCATGACTGGTATTGATTACTTAACTTTTTAACTAATAACAAACTTGGATTGACAAAAAACCATATTAGACTATTCACTTTATTCTCCACTTGATGATTTACTGTGCAGCAAGGGAAGGAAGCACCTCTAAGTTAGCATCATTTGAATAATAATCAGAGGAATTTGACTAGACTTTCAGGTGTCGCCGTTTATGGTAAAGCCAGCATTACTGCAGAATTGTACCTCCAGCATGGATTTAAGGGACAGAAGAATTCCAAAAAAATTAAAAAAGATGAAAATATACGATTAACTTAATTTAACCAAATGTCGACTTTCTGCCCGTCATGACTAACATATATTCGATGAAAAAAAGTACACCTCCGTTCTACATGTTGAGAGATCCCACAAAATCTTGAAAATTATAACTTCTATGACGAGATAGGATATTCGTTTTCGTGGCATTTAGGATCGCTATTACCCATTCTCAAGACGAGTGCGAATCCCTATCTATGTATGAATGCAATACCTAGTTGTCAATGCTGATCTTAGAGTAAGCAAGAGTTCCCTCTCTTCTGAAAACTTTATCTGAAAAATCCACTATGTTTCCTATGTCACCAACCGCACTCTTATTCCACACTTCTCAAAAATTGTGGATGGCTACCTCTTTGAGATATGGATGTAAACAAAGTATTAATATAAACAATTAACACGAGTTTTGATTTCATCGCATTTATTTGAGATACTTGAATGTATCTGGCGTCAAAGTGGCTATTTGTAAACTGTTTTGGTTTAATAATTCTAAAGAAGCTAATCTAAATCGAAAACCTGAAGGCAATTGCAGGTCAGGTTCTAGGAAAGACTTAGAAAATCCAGAAAAATGCAGTACAATGTTAACGCGTTATCAATCTATGTTCGAAAAATACAATCATCGGTATATAAAGTATGCTCTGACCCAGATCATTCAGTTATTCAAAATCAGTATAAAGTCATTTTCCAATTAGCGTTTTTAACCGCTGAGTCTTCATACAAAAATGGTGAAATTAATTGTAAGTGGTGAAAAAAAATGAGCTGGTACTTTTCGCGAAATTTTGCAAGATTTATTAATTGGAAGTGCAACGAGTATAAAAACAAAATGAACTGTCCACAAAACATAATCAATTATGAGGTTTTCACACGGGAGTTTCAGAAAAGTGGATAATAGTTGTAGTGTCTTGATTAGAATTTTAAAAAGTACCTCCAATAATTTACAATTTCCAGTTAGTTCATAAATTGTTAATACGAAATAATTAATTAGTTTAGATCTTTTCAATTCGGTTAAAAAGTTACCAATCCTTCTATTATGTTACATTTCAGATGTTATTTGCTGCTCTCATTGCCTGCGTAACCGGCAATTGCATAAATGGGTCGAGTTTGGTTGGACAGGCCTTAGGGTTGGGTGCGTTGCCCTTGGGATTAGGCGGGCTGCCGTTGGGATTGGGTGGGCAACGCGGATTGTTTGGTCTTAACCTTGGAATACAGGCAACCAATCAAGTAGGTCAAGGAAGCCAGAACTCAACATTTGGTCTAGGTATATTCTCATTTACTCGTTTTGATATCTGCGTAAACAAAATTATTAATTTATTTTTATTTCCCAGGCCTTAACATCACAAAGTAGAACTAGTATTTCACTCACGAAACACTAAGTAATGATAATATTATTTCAAACAAACAAACATTGTAGGAATAAATTTTCTGAATGAATAAAGTCACAACCGTTTGCTTTACTCAAATCCTTAATTGAATTTTATTTATTGCACTATGGTCCAAATAGTTCAACAGTTAATGGACTTTTTGACTAACGGACCTGTGAATTTTGAATATAAGTGCAATGACATTCGAAGATTTTAAAATATGAAAACTATGACTTGGCAAATCTCACTTGCACACGCACTTTTTGTGCGTGCTTTTTTAAACAACCTATGGAAAGTATATTGAAAGCCAATCAACACTGCTGTCAGGGAATCAGATAGAAAGTTAACGAAGCGCTAAAGTTCGGATTGATCAGCGAACAGGTCTGATCTGGATGCAGTCGTAAGCCTTTCAAATCCCCACCCGCTGTATTAAGCCATTGTTTTTCGGGCGGCCTCTTGATCGCTTGCAATCATTCCGAAGTTTAGACCAATCTTGGCAAGTAAATTTTCCTTAGCGCGAACTACGTGACCATACCATTGAAGGCGTCTGCCTCTTGTCTTTTCCACTATCGGTGCAATCCAACATTGATCACGGATATTCTCATTTCGGTTGTGATCAGCGCGTATTGCGCCATTAGTCCAACGTAACATCTTCGTCTCCATTACCGCAAGACGTTCATTATCTTTTATATTCGGCCAACACTCAGAACCATAAAGGGCGATTGGGCGGACGACATTGTGGTAAAATTTAGATTACAAAGAACACCAGTTGCGGAACGCCACTTCATCCAGGTTGCGCCAATTCCTGTGGCAATTTCACAAAGGACTTTTTTTTTAGGAATGGGGGAGTCCTAAGTCCGCATCCACTTGATGCCGGGCCGGACCAAATGGAGAGTAACTTGCTTCAACTCTTTATGGTCCACGAACTCTTCTTTTGGAGTTTAACATTTAAGGTTCACGCTGCTCGCAGGGCAGAGGTTAGGCAGCGTCTGATGAGTTGCCTCTGCCTCTGTAAAGGGTGGGAGCAAGTTGCTCTCCGTTTGGTCCGGATCGGCATCAAGTGGATGAAGACTTAAGACTCCCCTATTCTTAAGAAAAAAACAAAAAAGTGTCTAGCTCCGGCCAAAGTTTGGTCCGCACTGTGGGCGGATTTACGTTGAATATAAAAGGGAGCATACAACACCTACGAGCCGTTTCGGTTACACTACTCCCAGGGCAGAGGTGAGGCAGCGTCTGATGAGTTGCCTCTGCCCTGGTACGCAACTGTAGCCGTCTTCGGTCCTCTTTTACTTCACAAAGCAGTGCTTCATTGGATGATAGTATTGGCCTGAGATATTTAAATCGCTCATTTCTGGGCTGGTCATTGTCTCTGATAAATGTCTATTTCACGAGCACCGGTCGTCAGAAATTCAGTTTTATTCAAGTTCAATCTGAGACCGTATTGCGTGCGGCGATCATCCCATTTTTGGCACAAGTCACTCGAGATGCTATGAGACACTAGCAAAACATCATCTGCATAAAGCAATGTATAGTCACGTGAATATCCCGGACGACAGTGTCTATAACCAGAACAAGGAAAAATGGTGAGATGGCGCTTCCTTGATGAACACCGACAAAAACACGATGCGGTTTCGATACACCAGCTACAATTCGAACTGTATTTTCGGATCGTGGTTTAAGGGTAGTATAGGTCTCAGGGCGAAACGTGGATTGGTACCCACGATGAACCTGGGACACGCCTGCTGAACCAACAACAACCGCTCCACTACAAAACACTATCTCCACCTCCATGTGGTGACCGCTGCGAGCTGTTTCTTAACGAAAAGCTGCAGACGGAGAAGGGTGAAGGCGAGTCCTGTACAGACAAGGAGCTGCCAAGCAGCTAGCCGATACCCTGTCTCCATATAAGGCTGATGTAACAGCGTTGCAGGAGATGCATTAGACAAGGACCGGTATCCGGGAGAAGAGTCACTACACCATATATTATAGTGGCCATCCAGTAAACGATGTGCTCGCAGTAGATTTCTAAGTCAGCCAAAATATGAAATCTGCTGTTACCTATTATAATATTAGCTTTGACGGTTTCGATCGCAGGGCAGAGGCGATCTCATCAGACGCTGCCTCAGCGCCTCTACTCTATGGAGCAGCGTAACCGACAGCGGCAACGGGTGGCATTTAGCTCGTTTTTATTGAATTGAATAATTTCCAAAAGTACTGGCCCACGAACAGAGTATTCCGCGCACTGACTAGCAGAGGTAAGTTGCTTCTCAAATATGTGCAGCCTTCCATCAAGTAGATGGTGGGCTCAGGACAACTCTTCCCAAACAAAAATTTTCATTTTTATCTGCTGTTATCTGCTTTTTCCGGATAGCTGAGTGGTTAGAGCATGAGGCTGTCGTACGGAACTTCGCGGTTCAAACCTCGCTGGCGGTAATGGAATTTGTATCGTGATTTGACGTCAGATACCAGTCGACTCAGCTGTGAATGAGTACCTGAGTCAAATCAGGGTAATAATCTCAGGCGAGCGTAATGCTGACTACATTGCCTCCTACAGTGTTCCGTATGTACGGTTACGGTCTTGAATGAAGTGCTGTAACACACTTCAAGGCCCTGATCCAATATGGATTGTTGCGCCAGCGATTATTATTATTATTATTATCTGCTTTGAAAACATAAGCGAACGGCTATGCACTCTGCGCTTGCGAGGCAAATTTAGAAATATAAGCATCATTAACGTTCACGACCCCACAGAGGAGACTGCAAAGTCGGAGTAGGATACTTTCTACGTGGCAGTAGAACAAATCCTCGAACCCTTTTCCAGGTATGACATCAAAATCACACTTGGGGATTTTAACATACAAGTAGAGGCGGAGCCCATATTCAGGCGATACGTTGGCTCCCATAGCCTACATCAAAATACAAATGATAACAGACTGCGGATTCTTCAAGTAGCAATGTCAAGCGAAATGGCATACTCTGAGATTTTATTTTATTTTCTAATGAATTCGCGTCTAATCTAACCAGAAAATTGAAAATCGTTGAGACTAGTTTCGAATGATAGTAATGGCAGAGAGTAATGCAAAGTAAATGATTACGCGATGAGCAAGAATATTCTTTGCATCTCGAATCTCTTATGTGTTCCTGAAACAGTTTAACTCAACCGATTTCATTAGTCCGGATGTCGAATCTTTTCCTCAATGACGCTGCCCTGATTCCTCTGAGGGAGGGAGTTCTCACCTACGTGATCGGCTGGTCTACTTAATTTTGCTGAAATTCTTACTACCTTTTTGCATATTTATTATGTCATTTTATTTTCTGTGTATCTTTTATTTATTATTTGTTTTTTTTCTAATTTCTTTATTATTTCACTTTTTATCGTCTAGTTTATATGCTGCGTTTTATCACTATGGAACAACCTCTAATTTGGTTGTAATCTAAGCTAAATAATTTTTTCCGTTCTTGAGGAAGGACCCTTTAAAATAGTTGTCGACACGACGTCATAGAATTTGATAGGTGGAGTAACTGGAAAGTGGGAAATATCAGAAATTTGACTGTTTCATAACTGTAGGACCAGAAACAATAAATTTATCCATGAAAAATCCAAACCAATAAAGAATAAATATTTATTATTATAGTAATCTACGAGCATTTTAGAATGGTAATCAACTTTAAAAATACGATTTCTCCACTTAAATAGTTGAAGCTGTTTTTATCGGAGAGTATACCCTACAGTGAAAAAAAAACTGGAGCACCCTCAAAATCTGGAGCTTCCTTTAAAGGTTGAACATTTCCAACTCGTTTGTTTCGAGTATGTTAAAGTGGTTTTAACAAGCCTGAAGCCCTATTACTTATCCGTATTACTTATTATTTTGTCTCGAATCATTCACTTCAAGAACTGCTTCACCATTTCCAGTTAAAATTTTTCGTGCATCGAGTCATGTAAATGTTCATGTCGCCAGCTCTTAGACTATTAGTCGAAAACCACTAATTTTTGAACTATGTAGGAATTTAGAGAAATTCAATTAAGGATTTGAGTAAAGTAAACTTCTACGTTGTCTGTATTTATTTCGGTTATGAATTTATTTAAGCAGAAAGTTTATATCTTTGAAATAACACAAAATCATCTGAATAAAATATTAGTTTTAGCTTGTGATGTTAAGGCCTGGGAAATAAAGAAAGCAATTGTTACATTTTCACAGATAACGGATCCAGCAGATGAGAATATACCTAGACCAAACGTTGAGTTCTGCCCCACTTGACCTACTTGATTGGATGTCAGTATCCCAAGGTTAAGACCAAACAATCCACGTTGCCCACCTGATCCCAATGGTAGCCTACCCAAAGCCGAGCCATTGATGCAATTGCAGCTTATGCAGGCAATGACAATAATAGCAAACAGAATCTGAAAGATAATGCATATATGTACATATGTAATAGAATGATTGACAAGTTTTTCATCTCAAGTGCAAAGACGGATGGATGTATGTAGATTCAGCGACAATTAATTATTTCGTATTCAGAATTCTAAAACTGTGAACTATTAATAGTTTTTAAACGGATCTACATTAAAGTGAGGATTATATTACTCAAATCAGGATAGTTCATATTATGGACATTTTCTGTATGAAAACTTCAAATATGGCGAGTTCTCTTAATTCGAACATATTCGAACATATTTCTGATAGAACATTATTTCTACTCGTTACACTTTCAGTTGTTAAATCTTGAAAAAGGTGCCACATAAACTTCGCCTTCACCATTTACCGTTAATTTCACCATTCTTGTATGAACACTCAGCGGTTAAAAACGCTATTTTCAAAATACTCTGAGCTGATTTCGAATAACTGAACAATTACCTCGATCAAGCATACTTTAGCGATGATTGCATTTTTCAAACATACATTGTTAACGCGTTAACATTGTTCTACACTTCCTGGATTTTCTTAGTCTTTCTTAGAATAATTTGATTTGACCTGCAATTGCATTTAGATTCTAGATTTAGATTAGCTTCCTTAGAATTACCTACTAAAAGAAAACAGTTTACAAATAGCCACTTTGACGCCAAACTGTTGCAAGTACTATATCAGATAAATGGGATGAAATCGAAACTTTTGTGTATGTTATTACTTTGAGTACATACATATTTCACAATCACTCTGTGGAATAAGAATTAACTCTTAATGTTCCCTATTAAGGTGTTCATTTATGGAGCAGTGGCGAACGTTGGTCTTTAGATTTTCAGAATGGGGGCACCGCCAGAGTGTGGGAATATACTTTAGCTTACTTTAGGTAGGTATCCTTTCGTCTACCTGTTCGTAACCGCGCCTTGCTCCCTTCTTCTGCCTTTCGCAGTTTACCCTAAATTGTTGCAATTATGGAATCTCATCCTAATCCTTCTGCCAGGTTACCATTCTCCGGACAAATTTTTCTGGTGATAGCAATTCACCTTGAATTTCTTCTAGGTTCCTCCTTTCTTCCACGAAGCTAGCACATTAGCAGAATACGTGCCCTGGATTCTCTGGGACCCCGTCGCAGTTTGGACAATTAGGTGAGATGCCCAATTTAAACCTGTGCATGTATTGACTGTATCCTTCATGGCCGATGAGAAACTAGGTCAGATTATAATTGATCTCCCTATGCTTTCTCTCCAGCTACTCCCCGATGAAAAGGATCGACTTCTAAATCCAACGACCCTTTTCTGACTAGTCCCATCGCTGTTTAAGTCTTTTTATGGATCTCTCCCCTTCCGCTTTTTTCACTTGCGGTAAAGGAGAGATGGACCTGGTATTATATATCTTCATCATCATTAGTTGCCAGGATGTCAATCGGCATCATTCCCAACGCTGCACCATCTGAGACGGTCATGAAGGCAGAACACACCTTTAAGGCTGTTCTGCTGTAGACCGCAGAAGAAGAGACTCAAAGAGACGCAGAGAAAGGACTCACCGCCCTGGCTATGAGCAGCCTGCGAGTATGCCACTGACCTCCTACGTTCGGCATCATCCTTGCCAGAGTCATACTCGTGGAGATGCTTTTCGCAAGCATGCTCTATGCACTGCTTAAAATTAAGTCCTCTGTCTGTTATCGCCCCCAAGTATTGGATAGCTGGCTTGGGAGTGATAATACGATTGCCAATTCTAATGCAGGCGTAATTTCTCTTCCGGCGTTTAATGATGAGGACCGCTTCCGTTTTTTCCTCCGCAAGTATCAGACCAGAGCTCTCTAGCCAATCCTTAATAACACTGATTGCTTCGCTTGAGTACAACTCAGCATCTTCGAGATGCTTTGAGATCACAACCAGTATTATGTCGTCAGCGTAACCCACCACCGCGGCCTCCTCCGGAATCGGAAGATTAAGTACATCATTGTGCATGATGTTCCACAGCAGTGAACTCACTACAGAGCCCTGTGAGACACCTGCGGAGACAATGCATTGCTTGAGTTCATAATCGATATTATACCATAACTTCCGCTCTTGTAAGTAGCTATCGACAATAGCAGCGAAGTAGGTGGGAACACCAATCGTCGCCAGAGACTTTCGTATGAGGTTCCACCTGGCCGAGTTGAATGCATTCCTCACATATAGGGTCACCACCACATAATATGTGTAGGTACAACCTCTTTCGTGAATTGCATTTTCGGCCAAGCCAGTAATCATTCTGATGACATCAATGGTTGATCTGGCTTTACGGAGCCCATACTGCTGGTCTGAAAGACCTCTTTGGCTTTCGACAACCGGGAGTAATCTATTATAAATTACCCGCTCCAACATTTTCCTCATAGTGTCTAGAAGAAATATAGGTCAATAGGAGAACGGTTCCCTTGGAGGTTTGCCAGCCTTAGGCAGCATCATCAGCTTCTACCGCTTCCATGGCCAAGAAAAGTACCGTTGGACATGCACGTTTCGAACAGCTCCGTGAACATAACCGGTCTACATTTGACGGCAAGTATGTGGGCCTTATGCAGTATGCCGTTCAGACCTGGGACTTTGTTGCCGCCTATTCGACTGCAGATCTCCAGTAGCTCGTCCCTCTGCCTGGTGGAATCGGCGTCACATTAGGGGGCGCCGGAAGTTGTGACTACCCCTCTCTTGCTGGGGAAATAACCCCAACCCCACGGATTTATGTCCATTTCTGAACAGAGCTCCTTAAAATATTCCCCCTTACTCTGCTGGATGGCGAGCTCAAGTTTCTTGTGGGCTTATCTATAGGCATGCTTCTTTTGCCCTTAATCGATCCTACCTATTGCCCTCTAATCCGTTCGTCTGGTTCTGTTGCAAAGCGATCGAAGGCTGGCAAGTTCACTACTCCACCAATAATTCTTCTGGTGGGAATGACCATCTCCTCGGCATCGATGCGTCGCATGCTTTAGAGATGCTTTGTGTGACTTGGAGAGCTCTATCCGTGGAGGTGCCTGCCTCCATGAATGTTTGAAGCGGAATCTAAAGAACAGTTTCTATGCAAATGCCCCATCTATGGACGCATCAGACATCAGATTTTTGGTTCACATGTGCTGCAACAACAGCAGAAAAAAAAACCTTTGGCACCATAATGTGAAAATAGTAGTAATATTATAATTATCGTTGGCGAAACAATTCAATTGGATCAGGGCCTTGAAGTGTGCTGGGGGACTTCATTCAAGACCGTAACAGCACACTATAGTATACTCTAGAAAGCAATGTGGTCAGCATTGCACTTGCCCGAGATTATTACCCTGATTTGACTCAGGTACTCATTCATAGTTGAGTCGCCACCAGTGAGATTTGAGGCGCGACCTTCCGCAGTGACAACCGCGACAGAATTCAATTGAAGAGTGGGCTGCATCCAGACTGGTTCCCACCGGCGTTACCAGTTTGTCCACATCTTCCGTCGAACCTTCAGGTTGCTGTCGTTCGATTTCTTTGAATATTGCCTCATTCCAAAAAAGCTCCTTCTAACTTTGGCTGGAGGTTTTTTCTGGAAGAACTCTTCTCTGATTGACCGCGCCGTGTGCATTTAGTGCACACTTTCCAAAGTGAAGAGCTTTCCCCGGCTGTGACCGATTGGACACTTGCTTGATTTGAAAACTGTGAACAATAATTGCATTATCTTCGTAATTCTTTTATGAGAAAAAATCATGTAGGCGATTGTATCAGGCTACCATGTTGACTGTTAATAAATTCTCTCCTTTCAACTTGAGGAGCAAAGAATGAAGTCTCATCACAGACTTTGACGTCGAATTCTCCAACAAATTGTTGACAGATCGAATGCTGGTCTGAGAGACAGAAGAACACTCATTTGGGGATACTTCGTCCCAACAAATAACCCTTGTGTCCAATCGGGATGAAATCATATTATTATTATTATTTTCCGAGTTGTCACAATTTCGGCGGATTCCGCTTTTTACCTAATACTAGCAGTAAGTGCCAAGCATTTAGGCTCAGAGGATCCTACCTACTTAAAAACTAAAGGGGCGCTGGTGGGAGTGGCCGGTAGTAGGCTAATGGGAGAACCCGTTGAGAACTCCTCGCAACATCGAGCATATATGCAAAATGGTGTACTTGTGCATGGTTTGAACCAGACTGTGTGAAATCCCAGGACATCAAGGGAAGCCGTGAGGGATTTAGGCACAATACCTGTCGCTGACAATATTATGGGAACTACAACCATCCGCTCGAGGCGCCAAATTTCTTTGATTTTCCGAGTCAGTGGCTCATAGTTCATCTTCTTCTCCACGTATTTCCGTTCAATGATGCTATTATGGGGGATAGCACCATCAATAATATACGCGGAGCGACCCGTCTTGTCAACTTACGGTAAGGTCGTCCGCGGCAATATTCCGAATGCAACGCGTTTATTTTATTTTGCCCGAGAAATGCGATTTCAGTACCAACTTTACACGTCGCAGGATTCCGGACAGCAGAGCATCCTTCAGATCACCAACTCAAGAATGGGTTCTTTATAGAAGTAGACGTCTCCGTCTCGGTCATAGCTTCGATGTGGAGGTCACCAATGCTATGTCCAGCATGCGGCTCGTGGATGCGAAATGTGGATGCTCGCGGATGGCTTGGATTAGACACTTATCAAATCCAAACTCCATCCGAATATCACGGCTGAACATGTCAATTATTCGCAACAGACTCCTAAGGTGCTCGTCAGTGCCAGCATACAACTTAATGTCATCTAAGTACATTAAGTGTGTCAGTTGTGATTGTAGCTGCAGTAGCGACATATCAGCATACAGTCGAGATGCAATCTCATCATTGATTTGAGATATAATTCTCAGAGTTGCTGGAGATGCATAGAACTTATGAGTACCTGGTGTAAAGGATCCATTTCCAAAAATTCTTTACACGCTCTTTGGAATTCGTCCCAAACCTCAGCGTAAACGTCAGCTGGACGGTGGAGAAGAGTACTTCGGCGAGTACTGAAACTGTTGCCTGCAGTACGGCGTGGTGTTGTTGATGCCGCCGCTTGTCCCCCATCGACTCTCGGTCACCAGTCTCCGCGATGATCTCAAGTCGATCAGCAGTCATCGTGGCGCCTAGACGTCGAACCGCCCCACGACTAGCGATTTCGACGCCGTGGTGTCCATTGCGGTAGTCCGACCTAGTCACCAAGTCAGACGACTCCCGCCGGTTATCCGTACCGGAAATTAAAAATTTCTCCTTCATCTCATTTTTGGATGTGCATTTTATCTCTAGCTGCCATGTGTGGTGATTTATTTATTTATTTAACGGACAACAAACAAAGTAAACTCCAGTTACCTATTGTCCTCAGGAGGAGGAGAAATCAATCATCTTATCCTATACTCAAAACTACTTAAAGTAGAGAAGTTAAAAGGACTAAGCTGTTGTGCAATGTAATTTCGGCAAAGCCTACGAATCGGGAAATGGAAATAGACTTCGAGCTCTGCGAAGGGCACGTTGAAAATATCTGCATTACGTATGTTATAAGACGCAGGACGGCAGGTGATATCGTTAGCCGCGGAGCAGTCCATTAGACCCGAGGAAAGCTTAAAAAATGTGCATAGATCCAGATAGGATTCACGTTTTTGTAGAAAGGAAAGGTTCAGAAAGTGGGGGCGGGAGGAGTAGTCCACACGAGGGAAGCTTTTCTTATAGAAGAGAGGGAAAGTGACCAGATTACGGAGCAGTACTCGAGGATGTTCCCCACAAGGGGATTGAGGAGAGCTAAGAAGAGGAGAGCCGAAGTATAAAGCCTGAGAATTTTGCTGCTCGATTGGTGACTTCCAGGCAGTGGGTGTCAAAGTGGAGCTTACTGTCGAAAGTGACTCCGAGGTCTTGAGTGGAATTTAAGCAGTATAAGGAATGTCCTTTAAGAGAGTAGGAGAAAGAAGTGGGTGAGGATTTTAGGGAGAAGCACATAGAGTGACACTTTCTGACGTTTAGCGCTAAACCATTAGTCGGTAACTCTCGGCAAGCGTACGGTCGCTGGGAAAATGATTCTCTTCGAGGTTGAAAGTAAGAGATAGGGAAGGGAAATGGACTTACCAGTTCTGAGTAAAAAGAGGTTTGGAAGACCATCGTAGCCAGGTCCGGCATTGGTATCAAGTTTGCCAATGAGGTACTCGACAAGGAGAGGAGTAAGAACGGGAATGGTATGCGAGGCGGGGCAGACTACATCGAGTATCGGGAGGGATTCGGAGGAACGAGGGAAACATAGACTGAGGAAAAGTAGCGGCAGATTGAATCACAAGATAGTTGGGGGGAGTTAGCTGAGGAGCTAAAGAATTTAATGGACGCGGGGTTTAACTGGGTAGGACAGCGGGTGTTGCGAATGTGAGACTAGACAAGTTTGAGGTTTCCGCTCATTAGTGAGTCTTCAACACTGGTCAAATATTCGTTTCTGGACTTACGTATTAAGGATTTGACTAAGGAATGTAGAGGTTTGAAAACAAATAAGTCAGCATAGGTTCTAGAAGACAGGAACTTCTTCTTCACAGTGTGTTTTGTGAACTTCAGTGGTGAACCAGACAGGCTACAAGCATAAGCATTTAGGGAAGAAGAGGAGCTTCCTTAGTGCCAAATTCCTGCACTTTCTTCATCTATCCCTTGAGAGGTTGCGGTGGCGTACAGTCTTTCAGACTGAACCTATCCATCCCTCCTCTTTTCACAACCGGGCTTGTGACCGGCTACGATGAGGTTATATATATATTATTATATCCGAGTTATCACAATCTCGGCAGATGCCGGATTTTACCTAATACTAGCACTAAGTGCCAAGCATTTAGGCTCGGACGGTCCTACCTACTTAAAAACTAAAGGGGCACTGGTGGTGGTGGCCGGTGGTAGGTCAGTGGGAGAATCCGTCGAGTACTCCCCGCAACATCGCGTACGTATGCAGAATGGTGTACTTCTGCATGGTTTGAACCAGACTGTGCGAAAGTCCCAGGACATCAAGGGAAGTCGTCAGGGATATAGGTACAATACCTGTAGCTGACAATATTATGGGAACTACAACCACCCGCTCGGGACGCCAAATTTCTTTGATTTCCCGAGCCAATGACTTATAGTTCACCTTCTTCTCCACGTATTTCCGTTCAATGTTGCTATTATGGGGGATAGCAACATCAATAATATACGCGGAGCGACCCGTCTTGTCAACTAACAGTACGTCAGGCTTGTTGTGTGCGGTATGGCGATCAGTCAGAGCTTGCCGGTCCCAATACATGCTGTAAGCAGAACTATCAAGTACTGATTGCGGCTCATATCGGTAAACCGGACATGTTCCCGTGATCAGCCCATGCTTGTATGCAAGGTTTTGATGGATAACCTTACATACAGCATTATCCCTGGGGATGTATTGCACCGGTACCATAACAGTACAGCCAGAAATGAGATGGTCCAACGTCTCTAACGCAGAACCACACATTCTGCACTGGTCGTTCTTCACCCGTTCTTTCATGATGAGCTTTTTATAAGCTCGGGTGGCGACCACGCCATCCTGAATGGCACACATGAACCCCTCCGTCTCAGCAAAGAGCTCCCCAGCACACAGCCATCTGTTCGACAAATGCAAATCGACAAATGGCTGCCAAAAACAATTCACGTGTTTACCGTGTATTACCTTCGACTTCCATTCATCGATCCGCTCTTGGTCTGACTTCACCCCACTCAGAGGATTGAAAGATCGATCCTTCAAGTTAAGTGGAGTCAGTCCACAGTCTGCCTTACAGACAGCCGCATGCAAGGGACTCGCCTGCTCTTTGCTGTAAAAATAAGCGCGCAGCAAGTTGACTTGGCGATGATGTTGTGCCGCCACGTCAACCACGTCCCTACTTCCGATGTCACGAGGCAGGTTCATCCGCTCCACGGCTGACTTTGGCTGATGCATTCGGAATTTGGACATAGTTGTCCGCATCCGCCGCTGGACGTTTTCCAGATCGGTCTTCGTCCAAGCAATATTCCGAATGCATAAGCCAGTGAAGGGATGGCGAATACATTCAACGCGCTTATTTTATTCTTCCCCGAGAGATGCGATTTCAGCACCAGCTTTACACGTCGCAGGAATTCGGACAGCAGAGCTTCCTTCAGATCACCAACTCGAGCATGGGTTCCTTGCAGAATTTCTAGGTACTTGTAGAAGTCTGTCTTGGTCATAGCTTCGATGTGGAGGTCACCAATGCTATGTCCGGCATGCGGCTCGTGATGACCTTTGCGGATGGCTTGGATTCGACACTTATCTAATCCAAACTCCATCCGAATATCACGGCTGAACATGTCTATTATTCGCAACAGACTTCTAAGATGGTTGTCAGTACCAGCATACAGCTTGATGTCATCTAAGTACATCAAGTGTGTCAGTTCGCACTTAGCACGTAGGCCATACTTTATTGCAAAACCATGCCCTCTAGCATCATCCAGTAGCCATGAAAGGGGGTTCAGTGCCATACAAAACCAAAGGGGACTCAACGAATCCCCCTGGAAGATGCCTCTCCGTATACAGATGGGTTCTGAGGTATTAGCACCCTCAGATATACGGACTGATAAGGTGGTATGCCACCCTTCCATGACTGTCGCCAAAAACTTTATTAGTTTCGTATCAATGCGATATAGATGTAGGATGTTGATTAGCCAGGTATGCGGAACGCTATCAAAAGCCTTGGCATAATCGATATAGCAACTGAAGAGGTTTCTTTGGCCTCTAGTTGCTTGTCCTACAACTACCGAGTCGATAATGAGTTGCTCTTTGCAACCCTTTGACCCAACTCGGTAGCCCTTCTACTCCTCTGACAGAATGTTGTTGGTCTCGAGGTGCGCATTGATCCTTCCACTAATAATGGACGTGATGAATTTTTAGAGGGTTGGTAAGCAAGTGATCGGTCTTGTGTCTGCGGGGTCCTGCACCGTGTCCTTCTTAGGGATAAGGTAGGTAATCCCCGCAGTGAGGAAAGGTGGAAATTCCTCCGGCCGATTCATGACCTCATTTATACTGCGTGCCAAACGACTGTGTACGCTGGTAAATTTCTTATATCAGAAATTCTGCACCCGATCCAGACCTGGGCCCCTCCAGTTCTTTGAGCTGTTTATGGCTCGTTAAACTTCTTCTTTGGTAACATTCGCAAAATTCATGCCAGGTGTATTGGCATGGCGGGTGCCTTCGGCGGTGATCCACTCAGCATGCTGGGCAGGTAATCCCCAAAGTCCACCCCAATACTCTTTCGCTTCCGTCACCGAGAATTGTATTGTCTGGGCGCTCTGTTGGAATTCGTTGAGAGATCTGAAAAAGCTCCGCTGGTTCCTCGCGTATGTTGCATTCTGGACACGTCTGGAATAACTTTCGCCATACCGTCGTAACCGACTGCATATGACAGAAAGTTTCTGTTTTAGTGTGTCCAGAATTTCAACAACGGGTATCTCACAGGGGATGGCATAGTTCCGGTAAACCCTCTGCACTTTATTTCTCACCCGTCGGCTGGCACTGCCAGTGCTGATCTGAATCAGTCTAGCAATGTCCTGCCTTAGTGAGTCCCGCCGACGTTCTAGACGAATTTTCCATGGTGGATCGCTTTTGTCACTCAAACCAATAACACGAAAGCGAATCTTCTGACTGTGCAATCTGATAGCCGCAACTGCACCACAATACACAAGTGATTGTAGTTGCAGCAGCGACATATCAGCACATAGTCGAGATGCAATCTCATCATTGATTTGAGATAGAATTCCCAGAGTTGCTGAAGATGCATAAAGCCTGGGAATACCTGGTCTATGCAAAGGATCCATATCCGAGAATTCTATACACGCTCTTTGGAATTCGTCCCGAATCTCAGCGGAAGCCTCAGCTGGACGGTGGAGAAGAGTGCTTCGGCGAGTACTGAAACTGTTACCTGCAGTGCGGCGTGGTGTTGTTGATGCCGCCGCCTCTGCCCCCATCGACTCTCGGTCACCAGTTTCCCCAATGACTTCAAGTCGAACACGCTCCCTGATGGTGGCCGGGATTATGTCGCTGCGAGTAATAAAGCGGTACTGGTCTGCGACTCGCTGCACAGTCACGTGCGCGAATTGCGGGAAACGCTCGACGAATCTCTGGTGCAACAAGGGGCGGTAAGATGTTGTACCCGCTCCCGCCGTTATTTCGTAGTAGGAGCGGATGATGAAGAGGTTCATTTCTTCAGTCCATTTCATCCGCTTTCTACGCGAACCTGCTGAAGTGATCGCCACAGATTGTGGCGAAACATTAAGAGAGCCCGACCCAGTCACCAAGCCAGACGACTCCCGCCGGTTATCCGTACCGGACCTTGAATTTCTCCTTCTTCTCATTGTTGGTGGTGCACTTTATCCCTAGCTGCCAGGTGTTGAGATAGCTTCCTTAGTGAGTAATCTGCAAGACTGCAAAGTTCCTGCACTTTCCTCACCCCTGAGACGCTGCGGTGGCGTACAGCCATTCAGACTGAAGCTATCCATCCCTCCTCCTTTCACAACCGGACTTGGGACCGGCTTTGGCGGAGTTATATATATTATTTTTCCATTATATTACTTCCTATCATATTCAACGAATTATATAAGTTGAATCGCCTATCGGCTGAAAAATGCCGCCAATGATATCACCTGATGATTTCCGATCGTACTTGGTGAAAGTGCTAACTTAAATATTATTATTTTGCTAAACAAATATTTCATCGTGCCATTTCGTATCTCAAAACTCAACAGACGCGATCCCGATCTTACTTTACCTTTAAGGTGATGACACACGGAGCGACTTTGACGAAGGGACAAAACGGACACATATGACAAGGCTGTTGCAATAACACACAGCTAAGTGTTTTCAAAACCGAATGTCAAGTCCTTGTCTTACTCACCCGTTCGGAATGAAAACCATCAGGCGGCCATCGCTCATTCAAACAAGGTAGATAAGTAGATTAGTAAGCATATATCTTGTCGGGATATTATACTGACTAATAAATAAATATGTCTAGGGGTCCAGCTAAAGATTTAATAAAAATATCTGCTCTAGAATATTGAGAAAAGCTTAATATAGAATAATAATATCGTTTAGAATTCGAAACCATGACATCAAGTAAATACATGCAATACGTAACCCAGCCAAGTAATGACCTCCAGTTATCAATTCATATTTAGGACAAAAAATCTTTCTATTGTAGATAGTGTGAAATCATCGGTATATAAAGCTGGTGTTCGGTAATCAAAATTGTTAGTTTATTCAAACGCCTTTCGATAAGCATTCTGTAGTGAAAGTTCATTAGAGCTGCATTTTCATAAGAAAATGGTGAAATTCATTGTAAGTGGGAAAGGAAACTAAAAAACTTCAAGTTGTGTCTTTTGCAAAATTGATCAAACATTTATAACTCAAAGTGTAGAAAAGTGTATCAGAAAGAGACTACTCAGAAACGTCTTCATGTATTCCAACTTTTTTTTACGATTCTTACATGGAAAATTCATTAAAATGTTGTTGAAAAGATTGAATATCTCTAATAATTTTCAAATTTAACTAGGACGAAATTGAGGAATGCTTCAAGTTCTATTTTTAAATGCAGCGCTCCTTTATGTCTTTCAATCTTTCTGCTTCAGATATTATTTGCTATTCTTATCGTCTGTGTGTCCAGTTATGGAATCCGAGATTATGACGGTGGCTATGGGGCTCATGGAGGACATGGTGATGGAAGCCATGGAAACCGAATAGAATCTGATAGAAGCCACAATGGTGGACATGGACACGGCGGTGGCCACGGCGACCATAGAGAATTTGGTCGCCCACAAGAAGGGTTTGGTGGTAACCATGGAGGATATGGGTCCAATAATGGCGAATATGGAGGCTACCAGGGAGAACATGGCGGCGGCCACGGGGGTCGCGGAAGCAATCATGGTGGATATGGTGGATACGATCGAGGTATATTTTCATTTAATGGTTATGAAACCAACAATAATTGCTTTCTTGTTTTCTAGGTCATAACACCAGATATTAGAAATATAACCTTACTAAAAAAAATCGAATAATGTGATTATAATATGTATGCATAAAAAACTATTGGCTTCACTCCGATTATTATTAATCTTTTGTATCACCCAATCGTTCCACAGAAGAGCAAAAGCGAATACCGGTAGGACACGAAAGAGATCACTTGAATCGTGGACTCATCCTCAGCAGCTAACAATTAGAAAAATTAAAAAAAAAATCATGGCGTTGCCTCTATGTTTCCCATTTCCATTCAATAATGGTAATAATAATATATATAACTACATTTTGTAAATTTACCATCACACCGAAAGTTGTGCATAATTCGATAACTTATTTATTCCCGCAAGAAGATGTATTCAATGCAGGCTCATATTAGGGCTTTATCTAGCCCTTCTTCGTCATTACCATTTCTTTTTTATCTGACCGAAAACTCCCCCTAAAGTTTATTTCAATATGCCACACCATAACGAACGCTATGACGCATAATACAGGTATAAGTCGTATAAATCCTACTATTCCCAACAAGGCTACGAAAGGTGTCAATTATCAATTTCCTACATCCTAAACCACAAAAATGTGATACTGACGTTATAATCAACAGGAATAGTTCAAATATAGTACTAAAAACTCATATATGAACTGGTTGCTATATCCTTTTCTTATTACTAAATAATGCTCAACTCCTACTATAAAGTCAGATTTTAACGGATGTGGACTATTATTGCCAAACCTTCCTGAGCGAATTACACCCCCCAAGGGGTTTCGAAAAGTAGCGCACAGTTAAGTTTTCAACTATGTAGAAATAAAAGTGTCAAGTGTCCTGCACCGAAAGTTCCAGAAGCAAGAAAACACAAAATAGGAAACTTTTATTTTGCCTTAACGTTGAAAGGCTTCGTTCGTCTGTCTGTCTCTTTTTCTTGAAGGTGGAAATTTTAAAAAACACTCTGTGTGCGGTTTTTACCACTGAATTCACCCTCCAACGCCTTTCCTCTTCCCCGCTGAACCACCCCAAAATATTACGATGCGGGGATCATGTAGTTACCTGCATTCCAGTTCTCCAGGCACGCAAGCATTAATCCGATTAGACGTTCAGGTGCTACTGTAGCTTCCCAATATATCCTCTAGACTCTTCCTTTCCTCTACGAACCTACGACAATGTAAGACGACATGTTCCGGGTCATCCGGAATACCATCGCAGCTGGGACAGTTAGGTGAACTAGTTTTAACTGCTATACCGATATTTATGGTATCCACCATGTCCCGGAAGAAGCCGCGTGAAATTATATGTTACTTTATCTCACCAAGCGTTCTCAGCGTGCACGCCTTAATGCAAGAAATAAATTTGTTGGTCCATCAACCATTATCCGCTCGTTTCCACCGTTGTCGACATCTGCGATTCCTCCGTTTCAGTGTTGCCATGCCGATCAAAGGGGGAACAGGACCCACATAGATTTATGTCATCCCGACGGTGAAAGTGCCGATCGGGCAAG
The DNA here is from genome assembly GCF_905115235.1 of Hermetia illucens. NCBI lineage: Eukaryota > Metazoa > Arthropoda > Insecta > Diptera > Stratiomyidae > Hermetia > Hermetia illucens. Next base: position 86,960,730 of record NC_051849.1, on the reverse strand, counting down.
ATTACGGCTACTGCAAAGACAGCTTCGTCTGAGAAGGTTCTAAAGCCACAGCATACTTTTAAAGCGTAGCAATATATATCTCACGAGTCTAATTATGAGCAGCATATGCGATAAAAAAACAAAACCTTATTAAATTGGGTTTATTGTCTGTCTGTCTGTCCGTCTGTCTTTTTTTTCGGCTATCACACTTATCAACTTTGAAACGGTTGATAGAACCTACTATAAGGTGAGACCTATGAGTAATATAGTTTTATGTTGAGTTTAAGGGGTGAGGAGGTGTACACGCAAAATCCGTGCGGGGTATCAAATAAGAAACCTCGATTAGTACTTTTCAAAGCTGATATTAGTTTTGACATTGGTTGCAAAGGACAGGGGTGCGAGGGTCCGAAAAGGATGAGTTACTTCAATGACCCGTTCTCGGAAACTACCGAAAGTAGTAGGTCTCAAAATACTCTTCATACCGATGCTTGTTCAAATAAAGTTAATATTAGTGTGTATCCGGGTAGCTGAGTGGTTAAAGCACAAGGATGTCGTACGGAAGATTGCGGTTCAAATCTCACCGATGGCAGTGGGATTTGTATCGTGATTTGACTTCGGATACCATTCGACTCAGCTGTGAATGAGTACCTGAGTCAAATCAGGATAATAATCTCGGGCGAGCGCAATGCTGACCACATTGCCCCCTACAGTATTCTGTGGTGTACCGTTTCCGTCTTGAATGAAGTACTCTAACACACTTCAAGGCCCTGATCCAATATGGATTGTTGCGCCAGTATATTGCCATATTCACTATGAGTAGATTTTTAAGAAATTGACTGCGAAGCCCCTTTAAGTTTATCCTAGAATCATCAAGTTTTGCAGTGATATAGGCTATATTAAGTTTATTGGAAATAGCACTATTATCAACGGAGTTATAATAGTGTCAAAGTTATCACTTTGAATATCAGTATCATGCTAAAGTGAATAAGTCTGATAAAATAAATGCGTAAGCATTAAGAACTATGTACAAATGGGGCAAATGCCTACTCAAGAATGCTTCTATAAGCCTTCCATATCCGAAGCATTTAGCTTGCAGTTTCCCGACTTGTTTGGCTTCCAAACAGATATAAACCCTCAATGAAAGATAATTATTCAATGAATAATGACATTCAGATTGATGTACTGATTATACAATTTTTCTATAAAAACCTACCTACCTAAACCTAACCCTAAAAGAGTATCTGCCGGAGATTTAGAAGCTAAGTACTTAAGAAGGGAGTAAGTAACCCCCAAAATAGGTACTTATTTGCTAAAATGAAATCTACTTGTAAAAAGGTGAAGCTATGTGTTTAAGTTCTATAACGACTTTACAAGCATAGGAAACGATAACTAACCTAAATCTTTTATCGTTCCTGAGGGTATTATAATCACGTGTAAAGTTCTCTGGAGCCTGTTACCGCCTGCCTCCTAAAGAAAGAAACACTGAACATTTTTGTCGGTAGGATGGCGGCGCTTGCAATCTGTCCAATATATTCTTCAATTTAGCCAACTTCAAACTTGGAGAAGCATATCAACTATAGATGCAAATAGAGCAATGTGTCCCTTTTTCTCACACCGCCTACATCGGACAGACTGATCAATCGCACTTGTACATACCCTCGCCAGATACCCATGCAAGATTTGTTCTCTAAGTCGACAGACTACACAGCCAATATAAGTAGGTACTCCCAACGAGTAGCAACTTACACGCTGTCTCTACTGGAAGCCGGTCGCGTATTTTAGCACCATGTTTTTTTTTATAAATTTGTGATGCACAAAAGAAAATCTTTGACACACCGATCAAAGCAGAACTATCGACATGAGCGAAGGTAGAGGAGCGGACGAAGCGAAGATCTGTTTGAGAAACGTAGGTGGGACCTTTATCAAGAATAAGGAGGACAGGGTACACCTAGCTGTCAAAACCCCTTTCTTCTCGGGAAGCTTGAGAAAGATGGGCAGTGGAAAATGTTAAACCACTGTACTCATCCGAACCGGATGGTATCTTGCCAACACTTCAAAGGCACTTAAAAATTATTCTAGCTTTTTTTTGAGGGTGGTATGGAGCAGAATAATGCCCTTGGGATATATGCCATGGGCATGGAGGAAAAGTAATTTTCATTTCGACATCGGCTAATAAGGATTTCCTTCACCCTGAATCTTTCAAGCCCATTTGACGGATATGTTTCGAAAACAAGAGAGGAAAACCTGGACAACTACATTTGAACTAACGTTCAACCTTTTACATCCATACCAATACACTTAAAAACAAGTCATTTGTGTATTTCTTTTATAATGACATTTGAGTGTGCATTTGTCCCACTAGTACGCAGCGCCTAATATATGCATATATTACGTGAGAATATCCACTTTCGCGTGATACTGATATTCAAAGTCATGAATTTGCAAAGAAGCGATAAATTTGACCTATTATAACTTTGTTAGAAATAGTGCGATTTCCACCATCCGTCATGGTAAGATCATGTTCTATGTTATAGTCTACATTGGTACAAAATTTCGTGGTGCTAGGTTAAACTTAAGAGTGGTTATGCAGTCAATTAAAAAAAACTATAGTAATTAACTATTATAAATTTTATTTGAACAGACATCGGTATGTATAGTATTTGGGAGCCTCGATATCATAGACTGAGAGCCTCCTGACTTCATTCAGATTTTTCGGTTGGGTAGTTTTTAAGAATCATCCCCAACGGCGGTATCCGGTATCCGATCTAGAAACTCCAGATATCCCGGTTATGCATCGAGGTTTACCAATTTAATATCCCTAAAAGCTGTCTGTCATCCTAACTTACGCCATCGCTCCATCTTAGGCAGGGTCTGCCTCGTCTTCTTCTCCTACCATGGATATTGTCCGTCTAGACTTTTCGGGCTGAATCATCCTCATCCTTACTGATTAAGTGACCCGCCCACCGTAACATGTTGAGCCGGATTTCATCCACAACCTGACGATCATCCTTCTCTTGAACGCAGCCAAGAATTCGCAATGTTTTTACTAAGAACCCACGTTTCCGAGGAATACATAAGGACGGGCAAGATCATTGTCGTGTACGCTAAGAACTTTGACAACTTTTGTAAACTTAAAAAGACTCTGTTGGCTAACAACAACCATGCGCGGATTTCAGTTTCTGAGAATGGGTCCGCGAAAGAAATTATCACTTTGGACCCCCGGAACTCCTCACCTTCCCAAAACCGGCTACGGAAAGCACTAACCGAGACCTCTCATTGGATACTTTACATGACTAAATTTGGTAAAAAAAAATATATACCTCCCTTTTGGACCACCCCTTAAATTCGACGTAGAAGCATGTAACTCACTCTACGCATCAGCGTTCATCGTTCCCACCTTTCGCCCAAACTTGGTGTCAATCGCTATAACCGTCTCCGAGAAAAATGCGTGTGACAGGCAGACGGACGGACCAGACAGACAGACAGTTTTGCCGCCTAAGGGAACAGATCTCTCTAAATAGGTGCTTCAAATGCCTAATATTCGGACACTTCGGCATCGATTGGTCCTATCGATGTCGACGATGTGAGGAGAAAGGAGATATTGCCAAGGAGTGAAAAAGGCACCCCAAATGCATTTTGTGCGAAGGAATGGAGGAACGGGATAATCAGCATATTGCCAGGAGTGGTAAATGTCCGGAATTTAGGAAGGCGTTAACTGCAGTGAAAAATTAAGAAAGAAACGAATCGTTCGCGTCGAAATTGGCCTCATCGAAACATTATGTATTATGTATAACAGATAAACTGGGTTTTGACGGCAGTGGTAAGTTATTGGTAAGATCCACTAAGTAACCTCGCAATATCGAACCTGTTCACATAATCGTCCAGAGTCGAGTGCCGCAGAACTTACGAAAAAGTCATGTAGGATTTAGGTACAATACATGTATTATTAACGACATTTCGCCAGCCACAAGTTCATAGTTTATCTTCTGCTATTAGCACAGATAGCTATGCCTCTTTACTCCTACTCACCATTGTTCCCGAAATGCATTTCAGCTCTTTCCAGGAGTTATCGAGACACCCGTACTCCTTCCTTACTGCTCTACACCAAGTGCTCTTGGAGCGGCCATCTTAAGGAAGTGCTTTGCTTGCCAGCGCAACACGACGCAGACAGGTGTTGACGAAGGCTTGGAGCCGACAAGTGACAGTGAGAATCACTTTTCATGCTACACCCACATAGCAACACAATAAAAAATTAGCACAGAGCAGTGGGGATCATTTTCCATGTGCTACTCCCTTATAGCAATATAGAAAGAACATTAGCATAGAACAGTCTCAACTTGATTTTGATGTTGAGATAACTACATTTCTAGATTTAGCCAAGGAAGCGAAAGTGGATCTAACACTGTTAATGCGGCGCGTAACATTCAGTTCGGCGGCACCGTCATTAGAAACCACATTTCCTAGATGTACAAACTGGCCGACGCCTTCTATGCTCTATTAATGGACATGCAGATAGGGAGAGTACTATCAGACTGAGAACTTTGATTTTGTTGTGTATCTTCAGTCCAAATCCAAAGTCATTTGGCCAAGGTCACCGACAGCAACAAGAATTAATATCCGTGATATCATGCAACCCTGGCGGACTGCCTTTTGACCCCAAATTCGTTTGAGATTTTAGTTGGATGCATCACGTAACATTTTAGTGCCACGATGTGCCCCTCTGATAACATCTACTAGTTACTCTGGAATGCCCCGCCTCTACGTATTGTATTCACACTATTGAAGGCTTCATCGAAATCGATGAAGAGCAGGTGAAGCGAAGATTTAAACTCCATGCGCCGTTCCAGAATGGTCCATTGGGTGTTGATGTATTCAATGTACGGAGGAAAAGCATCATCTTTGGCTTCCACTCGTCGATCCGCTTATGGTCCACTGCATGAAGATGATTGAAATCTTTCTTGCTATCAAAGTAAGCGCGTAGTGAGTGTTCAGAAATAACCAATTCTAATCCGGCATGCAAATCATGGATCATGACTTGGATTCGACATTTGTTTAGACTAAATTCCATATGACTATCATTAAGCATGTCAACTATACGCAAAAGCCCTGTATAGAACTTTATGTCGTCTAAGTACCTCAAATGTTGATTACGAAATCATGTCCTCCACCATCATTCAGTAACCATGAAAAGAGGGTCAGTGCTAAACAAATCAAAGGGGATGAGCTCTGAGATGTTGTTACACTCAGATGAGCGCATTAACAAGGTGATATGCTATCATAACTTACGTCAAAAACCTCATTAATTTTAGATCAACTGACGAGTCGATAGTACGTCTCTTTCCAATTCGGCGGCTCTTCTACTTTCAATGCTGGGTGGGTGACCCTCAAAGTCCAGCCCCAATTCTTTTGCTTATATTATCGTTGAATGATATGAAAAAAACCGCACTTTTTCCTCGAGTTCTTTGAATTCTAAGCAAATACCAAAGAGAATTCCAACCACCGGTGTTTTGCAGGAAATGCTATAATTTCAGTAAAATCTCTCCACTTTATTCTTAGCTCATCTGCTGGCATTGCCTATGCTGATTTATGCGCTCCTAGAAAAGACCTGCCTTAATGAATCTCGCCTACGTTCTAAACGAATTTTCATGTTGGTTAGCTTCCAGCCTTCGAGCCGCTACTGCGAAACAATATACAGATGACTGCAGCCGCAATAGCGACCTATCGCCACACAGTTGAGAAGTAATCCCATTATAGATTTGAGATAGACATTCCACGAGATATTGAAGGCGCAGAGAGCAGAGTGCATAGAGGGAAGATATTCCCTTTATAAAAAGGATCCATTTTCGAAAATACTATACATTCTCTTTAAAATTCGTTCCGTCCCACTCAACTTGACGGTTAAGGATAAGGATGCTGAATCTGTTGCTGTGCGGCGTAGTGCTACTAATGCCTTTGTCCCTCCAATTTTTGGTCACCGGCTTGTACAATGATGTCAAGTTGAACACGAGTTATAAAGCGGAACTGATCTGAAGTGCACTTAACAATCACGTGCACCTATTGCGCGAAACAGAAGCCTGACTCCGTCAGCAAGTCAAACGACTCCTGCAGATTGTAAATACTAGACTTTAAATTCTGCCATCTTCCCATTAGTTAGTGGCATATTTGATCCCTAACTGTCGGGTGGTTTGATAGCTTCCTTAGTGAGACCACAGAGTTAAGGAACCATCGTCGTATACCCCACGGGACGATGTACTGAGCTACAGTTAGCTCAGACTGAAATAATTTATGCCCCCTTGTTTCATAACCAGGTTCGGGGCCGTCTAGTTTTCGAACTTTCTCAGGGGACATGAAAGAGGGAGGTAAATGACTACGGACATTTTATCAAAGGCAATTTAAAACAAGTCGGGAAACCGGAAGCTAGACGCTTCAGGTACGAAAGGTTTTGTGTATTTCTTTTATAAGGAGATTTGAGTGTGCATTTGCTCCATTAGTATGTTGCACGTTATATATGCATATATTATGTGAAAATATCCACTTTCAAGCTATATTGACATTCAAAGTCTTGAATTTGCACAGAAGTGACAACTGTGACGTATTATAACTTTGTTAGTAATAGTGCGATTTTCACCAAATTTGGTGAGACCATGCTCTTTACTGTAGCCTATATTGCTGCAATTCATGATTCTAAGATGAACTTAAGGGGGGTTTTCCTGCCAATTACTAAAAATTTTAGTAATGTACTATTATTAACTTTATTTGAACAGGTATCCGTATGGAGGGTATTTCAGAGCCCAGGCACCATACAGTGGCAGCCTCCTGATTTTTTTCACATTTTTCGGTTTGGTAGTTCCTGAGAACGGGTTCGTTAAAAAATGGTCACTTTCAGCCCCCCTCACTCCCCACCTTTCCAACAAATGTCAAATCCAAGCCCGGCTTCGAAAAGTATAATACTAATCGAAACCTTTGATTTGATACCCCACATGACTACATTTGATGAAAAAAAAATGTACACCCTCCTTTTGCATGTGTTGGGACCACCCCCCCTTAAATTTGACATAAAAGGATGTAACTCCCTGTATGCGTGAGAGTTCACAGTTCCCACCTTTCTACCAAATTTAGTGTCAATCACTAAAACCGTTTCCGAGAAAAATGCGTGTGACGGACAGACAGACAGTAAACCGATTTTAATAAGGTTTTGTGTTTACACAAAACCCGAATGAATTCTCAAGAAAGGCAAGGAGGAAGGAATTTCTTTACATTTGGCTGAGAAGTTATGCAATTTACTAAAATATAAACCATTATACCGTACTATAATCTCGGCATATCCTTTTATATTCAACATTTGCCTATAAAGCAATTGTTACCCTTATTACGCTTCCTCACCCACTTAAAAAGGCTTTTTTTCATTCATTCATTTTATTTTTCTTATTCAATAATTCGGTAGAAATTTGGCTCTAATGTAGACTCGTCATTTAAATCCTAATAACCCCGGTTGTGTCCTGAAAATAGAAAAACCGATTTGAAGGTGTTGCTAATTATTTCGAAATAAAATTTTACCTCGGTCGTGACCGCCATACCCACCATGGCTTCCATGGCTTCCATGGCTTCCATGGCTTCCATGACCGCTATTGTGTCCACCATATCCTCCTTGGCCTCCATGACCTGCTCCATGACTGCTTCCATGGCCGCCGAATCCTTGGTTACCGTGTCCATAACCACCACGGCCATGTTCATCACGTCCACCATATCCACTGTTGGCCGCGACAAAGGCAATCAAAATAGCAAAGATGATCTGTAATTGTTAAATTGCATATCCGTTCAGTGTTTACAAATAAAAGAAGATATATTAAAGGAGGTGTTGGATTTCATAAAAAAGTATAATGAATGAGGTTTGAATAATTTACAGGAAAGGATTTAGCAAGTATTCATGGTGTTCTTTAGTTCCTTAAAAACTGAGAATGATCTTCAGCAGAGATTGCTGAGTAATCTAAAGGGAAATTTTGCAGTTTCATGTATGCGTCCTACTTTTCATATTTTCATTCCTGATAGGTTTACTCGGCCCTAATCGCATTCATATAAGTTGTAACTCCAAATAATGCTCCTAATTAGCTATTTATTATATTTCACTAAATCAATTCTATCTTGTATTTCCACTATATCCTAGTCCGGTGAGCAATTCAATCACATCCAACAAAGTTTATACTTACAAGGAACTTCATTTTGGGCTGGTGAGCAAACACTTAATTATTTTAGAAGCACAGACAAAAGACTTAATGCTTATTCCGGTTTGTCTTCAGCTTTATATAGAGATCGGATTTCGCAAATCAGCGTGTAACCCTCATTGAGATTACAATCGAAATTAAGTATAAAAAGTGAGCGTTAGTGGGCAGATGATAAGAAAAGGTCATTTGTATTGGACGTAAAAAAAATATTCGCTCACTTATTATTCTGTTTTGATAACATCTAATAGTTCATAGGAAAACAAATGGCTGATTAAGGGAAAAAACATCCAAAATTATTTCGTTATCAACCCAAAATAGTAGTAAATATGAAGCTGACGCAAAATCACCAATATTTGGATGTCACCTAGATTTTAGATTTTTCCAAGGTTGTCGGTATGTTCTTTGCTTTCATCTTATTGTTTCCTTAAAGGAGTCATTTTACCTTGAACCTTATCATTTAGATTAAGCCTTGACAAGCTTTGTTATTAGTATGCGGAATCTCTCAAGTTTTACTATTTAGTTGAAATAACTGCAAATTGTAGTCAACACCCAGTAGAAGGGCATTTCGTTATATCTGTTATAGTTTTATTTTTATAACATCCCTGAAAATAATTACTCTTACTTACTCTTCCATAAATAATCGATGAGTTTGACATGAGTACCTACTACCAAATTTGAAACTGAAGACGAACTTTGAAACATCAGTGCAATTTCTTTTGCATCATATGCAAATACATCGGTCCATTAATATTCATGTTGGTAAACACGAGAAACATTTTAAAACATGGCGATCTTGGAGTTGGAAAGCGCACGTCGATACGATGTTGAGTATGCGCAACAACCCGAACCTACATGAAACTTCTGCAAGGGGTCTGCCGCGCAAAACTAGCCCAAAAGCAATCTTTAAAATAACTTCATCAGTTCAATTGGGATGAAAAAACGTCTTGTCATGTTTCCTGACCATGGATGGACTACTTCAGATGTGTACCATTTTAGTGCCAAATCGGATAACTCTGAAATAATGAAAAACTTCTTGCTCCTTTTTCGTTGGTGTGGATATTTATTCTTGCAAACACCGATATTTCGGGAACCACTGCTAAACTTGTTAGCACTGATGAAGGGAACAAGTGGTTCCCGAAATATAGGTATTTGCAAGAACAAATATCCACACCAATGAAAAAGGAGCAACAAGTTTTTTATTATTCCAGATAATTAGTCGTTGGAAACACCGCATAATTACACTCAGACTGATAACTCTTTTCATTGGAATAGAAATGCAACAGAAAGGTTGTCTCCAGCAGGCTCTTACTCAAAGAAAATCACTCTGGACGTACCATCTCCCTTGAATAACATAGCAGATAGATAGCAGATGAAACTAGATTTGCGAGCTTCCTTCCAGTTCTAAAAATCCTTTACGTAAACACTATTCATTACACCAAACTTATCATCACAATCAACGGCGCAACAACCGGGTTCCGGTGTAGATCGGCGTTAATAAGGAACTCCAGACATCCCGGTTTTGCGCCGAGGTCCACCAAATCGATATCCCTAAAAGCTATCTAGCATCCTGACCTACGCCATCGCTCCATCTTAGGCAGGATCTGCCTCGTCTTCTTTTTCTACCATAGATATTGCCGTTAAAGACTTTCCGAGCTGGATCATCCTCATCCATACGGATTAACTGACCCGCCCACCGCAACCTGTTGAGCCGGATTTTATCCATAACCAGACGGTCGTGGTATTGCTCATAGATTTCGTCGTTATGTAGGCTACGGAATCGTCCATCCTCATGTAGGGGGGTAAAAATTCTTCAGAGGATTCTTCTCTCGAATGCGGCCAAGAGTTCGCAGTTTTTTGGTAAGAACCCAAGACTCCGAGGAATACATAAGAACTGGTGAGATCATACTCTTGTACAGTAAGGGCTTTGACCCTATGGTGAGACTTGCGAGCGGAACAGTTTTGTAAGCTGAAATAGGCTCTGTTGGCTGCCAACAACCGTGCACGGATTTCATCATCATAGCTGTTATCGATTGTGATCTTCGACCCTAAATAGGAGAATTTTTCAACGGTCTCAAAGTTGTAGTGTCCTATCTTCATTGTTTTCGTTTGACCAGTACGATTCGATGTTGTTCGTTCTTTCGGTTTTGTTTTTGCCGCTGACGTTGCCACCATGTACTTCGTCTTAACTTCATTAATCTCCAGCCCAAGATCGCAGACCGCCTGCTCAAAATAGATGAAGGTAGACTGTGCATCGTTGGTGGACTTGAAGAGGGTGGTGCTTCTAGCATTTACATCAACATCACGAATCACTTTCTCCAGGATCAGGTTAAAGAGTATCCTCATGTCCTAGACCATTGTTGATGTTGAATGGTCTCGAGAGTGATCCTGCTGCTTTTATCTGGCCTCGCACATTAGTCAGGGTCAGCCTAGTCAGTCTTATCAATTTCGTTGGGATACCGAATTCTCCCGTGGCCGTGTACAGTTTTGCCCTGGCTATGTTATCATAGGCGGCTTTAAAGTCGATGAGAAGATGGTGCAACTGATGCCATTTTCCAACAGTTTCTCCATCGCTGCCCGTAGGGAGAAAATCTTATCTTTTGCTGATTTTCCTGGAGTGAAGCCTCTTTAGTATGGGCCAATGATATTCTGGGCGTGTGGAGCTATCCGGCCTAGCAAGATAGTGGAGAATATCTTATAAATGCTACTCAGCAATGTGATACCTCTATGATACACTGCTTGATATTCCCCTTTATCACTTACCGCATTTATCACATTCCTTATAAAATAGCGCAATGCTGACCGCATTGCCTCCTACAGTGTACTGTAGTGTACCGTTACGGCCTTGGATGAAGTGCTCTAACACACTTCAAGGTCCTGATCCAATATTGATTGTTGCACCAATGATTATTATTTTCCGAGTTATCACAATCTCGGCAGATGCCGGTTTTTACCTAATACTAGCACTAAGTGCCAAGCATTTAGGCTCGGACGATCCTAACTACTTACAAACTGAAAGGGCACTGGTGGTGGTGGCCGGTGGTAGGTCAGTGGGAGAATTCGTCGAGTACTCCCCGCAACATCAAGCACGTATGCAGAATGGTGTACTTCTGCATGGTTTGAACCCGAAAGTCCGAGGACATCAAGGGAAGCCGTGAGGGATTTCGGTACAATACCTGTAGCTGACAATATTATGGGAACTACAACCACCCGCCCGAGACGCCAAATTTCTTTGATTTCCCGAGCCAATGGTCTTGTCAACTAACAGTAGGTCAGGCTTGTTGTGTAGAGTGTGGCGATCAGTCAGAACTTGCCGGTCCCAATACATGCTGCGCTGTGCCATCTGTTCGACAAATGCAAATCGACAAATGGCTGCCAAAGATGCAAAAATGAGCACGCAGCGAGTCGACTTGGCGATGATGTTGTGCCGCCACGTCAACCACGCCCCTACCGCCGATGTCACGAGGCAGGTTCATCCGCTCCACGGCAGACTTTGGATGATGCATTCGGAATTTGGACATAGTTTTCCGTATCCGCCGCTGGACGTTTTCCAGATCGGTGTGCGTCCACGGCAATATACCGAATGCATAGACCAATGAAGGGGTAGCGAATACATTCAACGCGCTTATTTTATTCTTTCCCGAGAGATGCGATTTCAGCACCATGTTTACACGTCGCAGGAATTCGGACAGCAGAGCATCCTTCAGATCACCAACTCGAGCATGGGTTCCTTGCAGAATTCCTAGGTACTTGTAGAAGTCAGTCTCAGTGATAGCTTCGATGTGGAGGTCACCAATGCTTTGTCTGGCATGCGGTTCGTGATGACCTTTGCGGATGGCTTGGTTTCGACACTTGTCTAATCTAAATTCCATCCGAATATCACGGCTGAACATGTCTATTATTCGCAATAGACTTCTAAAATGATTGTCAGTACAAGCATACAGCTTGATGTCATCTAGGTACATCAAGTGTGTCAGTTCGCACTTAGCACGTGGGCTATACTTTATTGCAAAACCATGCCCTCTAGCTTCATTCAGTAGCCATGAAAGGGAGTTCAGTGCCGTGCAAAACCAAAGAGCACTCAACGAATCCCCCTGGAAGATGCCCCTCCGTATACGGATGGGCTCTGAGGTATTAGCATCATCAGATGTACGCACCGATAAGGTGGTATGCCACCCTTCCGTAACTGTCGCCAAAAATTTTATTAGTTTCGGATCAATGCGATACAGATGTAGGATGTCGATTAGCCAGGTATGCGGAACGCTATCAAAAGCCTTGGCATAATCGATATAGCAACTGAAGAGGTTTCTCTAGCCTCTAGTTGCTTGTCCTACAACTGCCGAGTCGATAATGAGTTGCTCTTTGCATCCCCTTGACCCAACTCGGCAGCTCTTCTGATCCTCGGACAGAATGTTGTTGGTCTGGAGGTGCGCATTAATCCTTCCACTAATAATGGACGTGATGAATTTGTAGAGGGTTGGTAAGCAAGTGATCGGTCTTGTGTCTGCGGGGTCCTGCACCGTGTCCTTCTTAGGGATAAGGTAGGTAATCCCGGCAGTGAGGAAAGGTGAAAATTCTTGCGGCCGACTCATTACCCCATTTATACTGCATACCATTATTATTATAAAATAGTATATGATGCAACTATTATTTCTATTATCCCATTTTTCTTACGATTTAATAACACTTATACCCAGAAGCCTCATCATCTGGCATTCCTATTCAATTCCAAACATAATGGAAGTCGAAGTCAAGCAGTGGACTGCAAGATCTAGTGATGCGGAACATAGCTCTTTGGGAGCCATCCTATCTCCCTGTAGGCAACCTTACTATTAGCAATGCGGAGCTATACCGGGGAGTCGATAAATGCTTTCCCCAATCCCAAGATGTGCATGCTCACAAGAAGCTAAATGCGAACACAAGAAAAAACAAGTCGCAATTATGTTAATATGGTGGAGTCCACCCGACTGGTCATTTTACCTAAATCATTTCCGAAGCAAATACTCATACCTGAGGAGCAAGAAATTATCGGAAACTTTATCACCAAGCAAATGTGTAAGGGATGGAGTGACAAGCTTTTGGTCACCGGAACACGCTTTCGAGCAGGTCTTATATTATGATAGTAAACTCTGCGACATATTCCACAACGGAATCACTCAGGCCAACGCCATGTAAAAGGTTGAATTTCTGGATATCGTCAGATGCAAAGTGGAGGCCAAAGCCAAACTCGTTACGATTGTAGAAGATGACCGATTCCTGAAGACAATTAAACGCTATTAGTACCGTATCAATTACGGGTTCGGTAATATCCCAATGCATGTGCTCAAAGAGAACTTAAGAAAGATACTGCGTAGGACACGTCCAGTGAAAAGGCTATCGCGTCCCCAGAGACCAAAAGGCAGCCAGGCAAGTTAATCTGGCGTCCATTGTGGAGGAGACCTGGACCTCCTAACACTGAAAGCGAACAAGATGTGCCATATCGGACGACATTAGATAAGAGCTCTAAGCATTAAACGAGCCCATTGTCAGCACGAAAATATACTAGGTAAACCTCCACCATGCAAAGGCTACATCTACTGTAATTGAAAGCGCAACTTCTAAGGCCAACGGCGGCAAAACGAAGAGAACAGAAAGGTTTCATTTGACGGGTGTCAATGACAGACAAGGGATGAAGAAGGAAAACTGAGGAAGAGGAAAACGGTTATGGTTGGGTGCTAGAATAACTAGGCAATCGGAACTTTTAAACCACTAAAATCATGACATCTTCCAATGACACAGAAATGATCCTTTCTGCGCTAAATATCATCATTTGTACTAACTAACTAACTACTACAATCATTTGTACTAAAAACGGTGAAGATTAGACTTAACATGCTAATGCGTAATTCCTCTGCATCCATGTCAACATATTTATCGGGTACGACGATCAATCAAAACTCTCCTGTATCAATTACCAGATGCAACAGAGACCAAAAAATAGCCTTGTCTACGTTTTTATCATTTACTACTTACTAAGAATGGCAAGCTTCATAACTCTAGTGCCATTAGACTGCATGGCATAGAAATTGAACGGAACCAGAGTTTAAATACTTGATAATTACACCAGATCAAAAACTAGACTGGAAAGCTCACGTCGGGTACATATTACGGACAGGTACAATCGCTTGGATGGTTTGCAAGTTCAGAGCAGGGAAGAAATGGAGATGTCCCAAAATACTACGCGGAATTTATATATAGCGCAGTAGTATTAAGTAAGGCCAATGATTGCCTATGGTAATCTAAGCAAATTGAACCCATCTCGGCTCAGGATTCAGGGGAGTACATAAACTTCGGAGACTAACTTCTGTATTTGTCACTGGCCCAACTTGGTCACTTGAGGTCACTTTGGGATTGACTCCTCTTTATTTGTACATAAAAGTACTCGCAAGAGCAATCTCCACAATGTCTGGGGTATCAACGACACTGCCTAAATCGAAATAAGATTGAGATTCTTTCTATGTGGAATTACCGACAGCAAGAGATAGCATGATAATGAAGCTTCATTTAGGCAAGAAACAAAACCAGCTCCTCTCCTTCTCCTCTTGACCGATTGCTTAAACTAGCAACTGATTACCTGGCACACTGGTGGGTCCCTCACAACGGAGGGAGGGTTCGGAAGGGTCACCGGTCGAAGGCAAATGAACTTCAAAGCAGACGAATATTTACAACATAGATAAGTGTGGCTACATTTACTTACAAACAAACTATAGAGGCACACCATTGCAATTCTAATAGAAAGCCAAGCGTCAAGGCACTTAGGCCCCACCAGGTGAACTCTAATGCCTTAATAAATTGAATACACGTGACTCGCACAACCCGGTATGGCTACTATGGGTTCCAGATCATTTTGGATGGCCATGCTAGTAAAGCACAAATGAACAACTGACCATCTAAATAGTCAAAAATATCTAGCAGTTTCAAGAAGTTGTTATGCCAAGGCCTCGATGGACATTTAATTCGGCCTAACGAGAAGGGGTGGAACGGGAGAAATTCCCTCGAGCCCGGAGTGTTCTTTCCCCTTGGCCCGCATGATGTCCACCCCAAGCCCGGTTTTGCGCATAATTATCACCCCGGCCCGGATTTAATCTCTATAGCCCTGAGTTCAATAACTGATATTAATAATCTAACTACATATAATCCTTATAAACTGGCAATTATGAAATAAATCTTATACATGTTGGTAAAAACCTCGGGATTGGGAATTCGTATTTGATCAGTTTATAGATTAGCCCGTTTATCCAGACGGAATCAAAGGCCTTTTTCAAATCCAGAGCGCAAGCTATCGTGGGTTTGTTATTGACGTTAAGTCTGCCGGCCACAGTATCGTGGAGGTAGCTCAGGGCATGCTGTGTTCCGTGTTTAGCACGGAAACCGAACTGATGGTCTGGAATAATGTTGTTAAGATTGCAATGTTGGACCAGCCCTACGGTCCATGCTTTCTCAAAAAGCTGCCTCAGGTTAGATAGAAATGAAACGGGTCTGAAGTTGCCAGGTTCACAGGAGACACCTCCTTTCCGAATGGCTATAATTTTGGCTATTTTCCAGGTGGATGGGAAGTAGCCATTATTAATGCAGTTATTAAAAACCGCAAGCAGGAACTTAATGGAGGCTACTGGAAGATTTTTTAAGACGAAATTCGTAATTCTATCTGGGCCTGCTGACCTTTTACCGTTAAGGTTATGGGTAATAGCAGTGAGTTGTGATAAACTCAGAAATTTGCTCGAATCAGTAGGCTTGTTGGAAGGGTTCTGGACAGAAAAAGACGTGATTCAGTAGCAGTTCCTAGAAGTGAAATCTTTGACTGTTGAATCAACAGTCTTAGTGAGAGCCGTTCTGTTGCTCGGAGGTGTTGCGTTGAGCTGCCGCTCGAAGAATTCCCCAAGTGTTTTTGCTTTTTCAGCATCACTGCAGACTCGCACTTTGTTTTGGGTTAGAACAAGGTTACGGGCTTTGTATTTCCCGGTTAGCCTGTTGATATTTTGGAACATATTAGCTCCAGGCTTAATCTCTGCAAGTTTGCTGGTCAGTTCCTTGCTACGGAAGGTCACCACCATACCACGGATTAGCGTACTGAGACAGTTAATCCGGGAGAATAATGCTTTATATTCCGCATTTATTTTATTCCCGTACTCGTGAAATTTGCGCTTAAGATTACGCCTCCAAATCTGCCTAACTTTCAAGTGGAGCATTATCTCATGTGGAAGAGAATTGAATTCAAACTCATCGACTTTTATCAGCTTAGAGTTTCTGCGTGTAGCAGTGTCAATAGCGTCAGACCCCAAGTTAATAGCCTCGTCGATTTCTTTGTCCGACAGATTGCGATTATTTGAGAGCTCTTTCAAGTTGAGTTTTGGTGCTAACTCAGCCCTGAATTTATCCCAGTCAGTGTGGGCGAAAGACCTAATTGTGGTCATTACTCTCTTTTTCAGAGAAAGAAGTGAGGACAGTTTGAGATTGACCGCGAAATGGTCAGACATACCTGGTAAGGTATCACATGATATTACCTGAAAGCTTTGCTTCATTTCCATAGACAGAAGGAAGTAGTCTAATATAGATTGACTACTGGGCCTTGCCGGAGAATTCGGCAAGACCACCACGAGATTGGTAGACGAGAAAGGGTCGTGGATTCATTTGAGCAGGGTTTTCCCATTACAGTTAATGGCCGTGTGCACCAATCAGTGTGCCTGGAGTTAAAGTCACCTCCAAAGACAAGGTAATTAGATTTCAACTGGAGATCGCTCAAGAAGAGTCATGGCCCAGTTCCTCATTTCTAGATTGGCACCTAATATAAACGGAGACAATGAGAATCCGTTTATTGCCAGCCGTTTTAATGAAAGCCGCCGCGGCGGAACAGGTTAGCAGGTTGTCTATGGCGACTTCCTCGAATTCATAATCTTTTTTTATTAATAGGGCAGAGTCGGTGTTGTTATCGTCCCGGATGGTATTATATCCGGTGAAGTTGACGTTATGCCTGCTTTTAAGATGGGTCTCCGAAGCGCAATAAATGTCTACTTTCAGAGAGTCGATCAACACCTGGGCAGTGGCACGTTTAGCGTGAGATACAAGGGACTCGGAGTTAAAAGTAACGATACTTAACTCCATAAATTAAGAATAAGTTTAATGGCAGCGAATTGCCGTTGTTCATTCGTGCTGGCTGAGGTGAGGGCTCCAACTAATTAACGGAATGCAGCCGGCTGGTTTGGGAGAGACTTTGTTGGAGGTGGAGGTGCAGGGGCCACGCGGGGCAGTGATTGTTTCATGGCTTCGGCGTAAGATATGCCTGGTTTGGCCAAACTTTACGACAGTTGTGCTACTGCCTGTTTGGTCTGCTGTGCTTCTTTAGATTTGCGGGCTTTGGCAGCTTCTTTTCGGGCCAGCATATCTTTATATGCTGGGCAACCGCGGAAGCTGGCAGGATGTCCGACTTTGCCGCAGTTGCAGCATTGCGGCACCTCCGTTTAGGGGCGTGGGCAGTCGCCACGCGGATGTTTTGTGGTGCATTTAACGCGCCGATGTACAATTTTGAGCAACGTGCCCAAAATTTTGACAATTGAAACATTGAATCTGTCCCAACGGTCTTATTTTTTCTAAGGTTACCTTCTGGTGTAGAATGTATTTCACCTTGAAGGCGTCGTTCATGCTCAAAAGCAAAACAATTTGAAATCGTGCGTACTCGCACTGATTTCCCCCTTGAAGGGCAAGGGGGAGTGTGGTAGCTGTCTAGTATCTAACTGTGATTGGGACCCTACATGTTCTGACATTCCGTCAACACTGAGAAGTGGCGGCGGTAGATAAGCATGTGGTCAATTTGGTTGAAATTGGTTCCGTCTGAAGAGGCCCATGAATATTTATGGTCCGCTTTCCATGCAAACCAAGTACTTTCAGCAACCATTTCGTGTGACACTACCATTTTTCTATGAGAGCTATGAGTCCCAACATATTGCGTGTATACGTGTTCTACCCCTAGTTGACTGTATAATTTTGACATCATACATCATACATCATGGTAGAGGCTTCGAGAATTCGTTCTACTGTCCCGTAGAAGGTATCCTGGTATAGGTTTCGAGGGTTTTTCCTACTGACCCGTAGAAGGTATCCTTCTCCGACTCTGCATTCTTCTCTTTAGGAACGTGAACGTTAATTTCGAAATTTGCCTGGCAAACGTAGAATGCATAGCCCTTCGCTTATGTTTTCAAAGCCGATAACAGCAGATTTCATTTTTCGCTGACTAAGAAGCCACCCCCGAACACATGATTTACCGAATGGCCACTATAATATATGCTGTAGTGACTCTTCTCCAACAAACTAACTTTGGTTTTCCGTGTAGGGTTTTTAAACCTACCCGACCACCCACCTGGAGGACCACTTGATACAATTTCTCCCGTTTTCAGGCACGGGAGACTCACCCTAATTTTTCTACGTTTACGGTTTTTCATTAAGAAATAATTCTCGGCGATCACCACGTGAAGGTGGAGATAGATTTTGGTAGTAGAGCTGTAAGTGTTAGTTTAGTTCGTTTCCCAAGTTTTATGCTCCATCGTATGTACCAATCCACGTTTCGCCCTTCGACCTATACTATCCTTGGACTGTTTGATTACCAAAAAATATACGTGGTGCTGTTCTTCTATGCTCTAGACTTTATATTTGTTTGTCCGGCCGAAATTATTTCATTCTCGGAGCGATCGCAAGAGTTCCTTAAAATCAAATCAGTCATTGCCTGCTCTACCGATAGCCACTTCCCATATTTGGCATGCATCAATACTATTCCGCTCGAAACGTCTCACCATAGGGTCAAAGCTCTTACTGTACAAGACAATGATCTTGCCAGTCCTCATGTATACCTCGGAGACTTGGGTTTTCAGCAAAAAGAATTGCGAATTTTTGGCCGCGTTCAAGAGAAGAATCCTCTGAAGATTCCGTAGCCTACACAATGACGAAATCTATGAGCGATACCATCACCGTCCGGTTGTGGATAAAATCCGGCTCAATAGGTTACGGTGGGCGGGTCACTTAATCCGTATGGATGAGGATGATCCCACCCGAAAATTCTATAAGGGCAATATCTATGGTAGAAAAAGAAGACGAGGCAGACCCTGCCTAAGATGGAACGATGGCGTAGGTCAGGATGCCAGACAGCTTTTAAGGATATCGAATTGCTGGACCTCGGCGCAAAAACGGGATGTCTGGAGTTTCTTATTAAGGCAGGCCTAGACCGGATACCGATTGTTGCGCCGTTGATGATGATGATGATCAATACAGCACGTATAAATGGCGACCAAGACAAATTAGATAGTCGCTGCCTCCAGACAAGTCCTTGTAAACTTCTCTAACGCTTTTTGGGCAAAAAAATTGGCATACCATGGCCTGTTCATCATTATCAGGGCAGAAGCTACATCAGCTCATTGTTAATGACCAACCTGTTGGCCGCAGTGTTAATCAAATTCAATTTTCAATTCAAGAGGGTGAACTATTTGGTGCAGGATACCAAAAAATCACATGAAACTATCAAAACGTTAACTGAAAAATTGCGGCGTAGAAACATGTGTGTATGACGCTAGACGCTACATCGAATCATTATTCCATTTTATGGCTAATATATGGGATTAAAAAACTACTACGTGTTTACAATTGATCAATTTATGCTTAAAAATAAAAAGTATTTGGGGTTTCGTAGTTTGGCGTCTGACCACTGCTTCTTGTAAATTTATTCCGAAAATTTGCCTTCGTACATTATTCAATTTTATCACTTTAATTTTGATTACATGAACAAATCTTTAATTATATCATTTCATACACTTTTATAGATACATGTATGGTTGCCGTTTAATGGTCCACCGAAATGCGCTTCAACTCCTTCCAGAACTATTGGAGACACCCACACTGCTCCTCTACTCTTCTGTGCCAAGCGCCCATAGTGTGACCCACTCGTTGGCCATCTTGATAGAGCGTGGTACCACAGCAATACAATTGTCGTCTGTTCTTAATGTGTGACCTATCCATTTCCACTTCGGCGTGCTTACCAACTCGTCCATGGACAACTGGCTTATGCGCCGACCAAATTCTTCGTTTATAATAGTATTAAGCCAGTGTTCACCTATGATAGGTCGAAGAAAAGTGTTGACGAAGACTTGGAGCTTTCGAATAACAGTGGGGTTCACTTTTCATGTGCTTCTCCAACTCCAACTCCGTCGCTCTTCCTTCGTCACCCAAGTTTGTTGATATCCATTTCTTAGTGTTTATAATTCGATGGCACTGCAATATAAATATTTACGGAATCATATGGTTTTTCTGTCTCTTAGAGTTCTAATAGTGTTTAATCGGATTTTTATTTTTTCGTATGATTTTTGGCATTTATTATTGTTTTATTTATTCATTCATTTCTTCGCCTGGTTCAATATAATCTAAATATGGGAGTTGAATCGAATTTTTAATTTGAAGACTCCGCCCTCGCTTTCTCTTCCCTATCTCCCGTAGGACTCACACAAAACAAAGGAGCGTCCTCCATTTTTATGGCCTGAGCATACCAAGGAAGGTTGGGATTCCCAAAACCCGCACCTCCTAAATATTTGAGGCAGGGGTAACATCGATAAAGCACACGTTTTTCCATTGATCTTCCGTCTTAATCGCGGTACTCGGGCCTCGAGTTCACCGAATCCAAGCGCGTGGTTGAGCCAAGTAATTATTTTATTCTCCCCATTTTAACTTCGCTTGTGCTTTTCGCTAGAATTCTGCGGTATTCCTTTTTTATACTTCAGGTTTCGGTTCAGTCTCATAATAGGCGAAATTTTGGTTAATGACAAGTCAGGGGCTGATATGTAGAAGTACCCTACATTCCCGATAATATGGCTAGCATAGGAACGACCAAGCACATATTGATGGTACACTTCAGTAAAGCTTCAGTATTTATAGACGGATTTCACAATCAATTTCCTCATCTTTTTATGTTAGGTTTCTGGGATAGTTTTGCTTTCTTGGTCGACACGAATCAATTCAGATCATGTTTGATCATCGCCCAATCTCCTAAATTATTACAGTAGAATAAATTTCTGAATCTGCTTTTGCAAGATAATCACTCAACACGTGTGAGTGAATGTCCAGTATAATAAATGTGCATGTCCAGTATAATCTGCGAATTTTCATTTGCCAAGATTCAGTTTTGAGCCCTTTTTTCCTTTGCAGAATGTAATAGGCTGCAAGTCTAAAAATGTCGGTAGATGAATTTTTGGTGCACTATTTAACACGATTTAATGACCTTTAGAGCCGCTTGGGCTAATTTCCAAGTGGGATTTTCTCCAGTAATTTTTAGTTGTCTTGTATAAAGATCTAAACTATCAAATCAATATTTCCGGTTCTTATATAACCTACATACTAAGATCACACTTAGGAACACTGTAACGACAATAGATTAATTTTACTTGGATGAGTTTAAAATGATAATACAAATGTAATGTGATTACATTCCGAATGAATATTCAAAATCACGTAATTTAATTATCCGTAAAAATTAAGAAAGCATTTAATGAATACCAAGTGATAAGCCGTGATCCCCATAGGCCACAGACGGGCCCGATTTCAGTTTAAAAGCAATTTTTGCGAATAAGAAAACAACGGTCATATACAAAAATATGTTTAATGATAGTAAAAATGGTGAAGTGATATCATCTTCTAGTAAACAAAAGCGTATCGCATATTTGACCTTCAGTGGCAACACATACGTAGTTATTATTAGGAATTTTTCCCAACTTGTTTCAGAGTTGACTTTGCATTTTCAATAATCTGAGATGTCGGAGTATTCATAATTCTTTTTTAAGCAAAATAAGAAATTAAAATCCACTCAACTGACTTCAACATCATCAAGCAAATTGAAAGATTTGAAAAGGGAGAGATCCACGCGTTCGAACGAAAGACTACCTTTCCTAGCGATGACGCTATTAGTGTCTATCCCAGGACTACATTACCTTTACCTGACCGGCTTCCACACCCAAAGATGTTTGTGATTTTCAACCTTATTCTAGCTACATGCATTGCCTTCTTCATTTTCCTTCTCATCTTTTCAAACAAACAGACGACCTTATTCTGTCTTTGACCAGATACTTCGTACAGTTTAGATGTTTTTTATGTTTTGTTAGAAGTCCTTGAAATTGTTTGGCTTTATCACTCAGTTGCTGTGGAATTCGGTTTTGTACTTTAGCCAATCTCCGATTTATTTTGGTCAGTAGAGAATCGCGGAATATCTATTCTTAAACTAGTGAGGCTCCAATTCCACCATCCGTCGTTAGATTGCGGAATTCCCTGTGGGCCAGTCTGCCTCCGACTTCCGCATTTCCCGACGATGTTCTCAGGGTATATGCTGATGGTGAGTAGCATTGTGGACTATTAAACATGACTTGCTGCGGATCCTCAGGTATGCAAACATATTCAGAGCGGTAGGGTAAGCCATCCAACGTGAATCGATGCAGATACTTCCTGTAACTACCATGCCTGACAGGAATTGGATCAGGTGGTAATTAATCTTGCCGTGTCTTCGCTGAATCCATTCCTAAATACGGGGAATCAGAATGTAGGTCAAGCGGTCTCTCTGCGACTCATTCCACCGTTGCTGTCACTTTTCCAGCTACTCCCGCCTAGCTACCCTTAGGTATTTTATATGCTTTTCAGGGAGGTCCGCTCTCCTTTTCTCACTTGCCAAAATGTCTATTGGGACAGTTCCCATAATAACACATAAGTCATAAGTCGATGCAAAACCTTAGCCCCATAAAGCGGTAAGCCATGTTTACTCTACTTCAATTTCTCTCGCACGCAAGTGGTTGTTCCTCCCAAACTGGTTCAGCATATAACAGTGTAGAGCGAATTACTCCGTCGACAAATAATCTGCGGCTGTATATTGGGCCTCCAATATTAGGCATCATCCGTGCTAACCATACGCTTTTATTTCCCGCTTTCTCATAGGCATTGTAGTCCAGGCGTCCCTTGAAATTGATCTTTGCGTAAATCATCATACCCAGGTATTTGAAAGTGCTGGAAGTGCTGATGTAACAACCAACCCGAGTACTAATCGTATTCCTTTTCCTACAATTAGTAGCCCACATTTTTTGTTCCGTGAGTTGAACCGTTTTTATGGCGTGACGACAACCACGAGCAGATCATCTGCACGAGTAGATCATCTGCAAAACCAATTATCGTAGCCCCTTTGGCCCGGAAAGGACAGAAAAACCGTCGTACCACATGCTCCACAGGAGAACGCCAACACGGAACCCTGTGGTACTCCGGCTGTAACCCTGTACTGCTTTAGTCTCTCATTCGTGTCGTACCAAAGTGTCCGAGAGGTAACTTCAGAGGAGCTGGGAGAGGGGAGACCTGAAAACGAACACAGTAGGAAAGATACCGTGTCGATAAGACATATCAGGTATGACGGTGAATGTCCCGGTTACTTTTTGGGCTTCGGGAACAAACTAGTTTCAGTCACTTCCACCGGTCGGGGAAAAATCCTTTTACTATGCATGCCTCAAATACATTGATAAACCTCTGATTGTGGTCTCCAAACCAATCCGTACTCCAACATGACCTTCATCCAAGACCAACATACCTAGCGTTTACTCGAATTCAGCTATTGTCGCGTTTGGTAAAGCATAGCAACTATATATGTAGATGCCAGTCATTTTTGCCCTGACGAATACAACTACTGAACACACCATAATTTCTTGGATGGCTTCATTTCCACACGCCCAGATTGCCACCTAGGCGATTACACCTGTAGCTCAGGCACTACTCTTATATTTGTCATAAGGCACCTCCCCCCTGAGTCGGCAAACCACCCCACTCAGCTCCAGCATGAAATTTCGTTTCTGGGAATGTCTGTTCCGGCTGATGCTTTTTGCTAAGGTCCAACTTATAGTACATTATTATAATAATAATCGTTGGCGCAACAATCCAATTGGATCAAGGCGTTGAAGTGTGTTCGAACATTTCATTTAAGACCGGAACGGTACACTACAGGATCGCAGCACCTTATAGGAGGCAATGTGGTCAGCATTGCCCTCACCAGAGATTATTACGCTGATTTGACTCAGGTACCACAGCTGAATCGGTATCCGACGTCAAATCAAGATACAGTTTGAACCGCGAACTTACGTAAATTCTCAAAATTTACTGCAATAATATAGTTTTTCATATAAAGCAGCATACTTGAAAGTTTGGTGAAAATCCTACTACCAGTTACTTTTTTGAATCAAACTGCTACTGTCTACATCGTAAGGGTAGTATGTCAGTACCACATCGAGTTGAATTACTTCTGGATCCTAATATATTTGGTAAGATTTATAAAATCGGCGGTCAAAATATAGTAACCAACAGTCGTTGTGCGTGCATCATTCAAGGCGGGCCCAATCTTGAGCAAATTTCACGTGGAACAACATGTGGATCTTATTAGCCTTAGTGTTAGCGGAAGATTAGCTGTTGATCTTTCTGTAAATATTAGCATCATTGAAAACAATAAAAACATATCAGTTTCTCGGCATGCAGAAACCACTACAAATTCTCGCGAAGCTTACCTATACTTTGGAAACATTTACATCCTACTTTTACAGTGAATAACTTGTTAATATTTTTTCTACTTCAACTCAATTTCAAGGTGCTTTCACAAGCCAAGATATATTCCATCAACAAAACAATGATATAAATGGAATGCAGTTTAGAGCAGACTCCTAGTTTATCTCCCGATTCACTTCCGAAAAAGCTTACGAGCCTCATATAATTAACTTACAACGTTTATGCAACAAATCCTATAGCTGATAGATGACTCGCCATCATTGTATGTTTCGTCAATGGATCGTCATCTAGTTAATCTCCCTAACTTACTTGTAATAAAGAAATAATTTTTGGTTTGCCAACTACCGTTAGGCAGTGGCTTGCTCTTAAATATTCCTATAATGAAACGTGTCTATGGTATACATCTTTTTCGTAGATGTAACCCAATTCACCGAGTAATAAAATTTCCACCTCAACATTCTGATGTATCTTACGTAATTCATAATCCTTACACACGATCAGCTTCCTATGTAATCCCGCAGGAGACAATACATACGCTGAAGGGGCATACCACCGGAAATTTCTAGTAACGAATATTCTAACAACGGTACTGCCAAACAAAGGAATGCACTTTATAGATTACTGCGCAACTAACTATACGCCACAACATTAATTACTATACTTTGAGATTACGAATCGCACTCCTCTCCAAAATGATATTCGTCCGCGCATTAGCCATCAATCGCCTTCAAACAGGTTTTCAACCGGACAGCGATCCAACCAGATCTCGACCAACGTATACACGATGATTCGCCTTAGCCAGAAACAAATGTTAAGATTGCAGATAATGATATGCAGCATGTGGAAGCCTATGTGAAAAGGTCAACGATCGTTTCGAGAAGTTAGAAAATTAATAAATAATAACAATCGTTGGCGCGACAATCAAATTGGATTAGGGCCTTGAAGCGTATTTGGGCACTTCACTCAAGCCCGTCAGGACACTACGGGATTGCAGTAGCCTGTAAGAGGCAATGTGGTCAGCATTGCGCTTGCCTTTGTTATTACCCTGATTTGGCTCAGGTAATCTTTCACAGCTGAGTGGACTGGTATCCGACATCAAATCACGATACAAAATCCACTGCCACTAGTAAGATTTGAATCGCGCTCTTCCGTACGACAGCCTACACTGAGGTATACGGACACAAAGTTAGAAAATTGCTCTATTAAAATTTGTAACATTTGAATGGAGATGGGTTTTAAAGTTTTGGGCAAAGGTACGAAGTTGTAGGGTTCTGGGAAAAAAATTATGACAAGGAAGATAAAATTGATCATGTTAAGAATTAAATTTTTAATATAAGTGAATGTTGGGATGGAAATTGGAAAGAGAATATTGGAGGAACTAAGGGGTGCCAAAATGTGATAAAAAGAAGAAATGCTATATTTTGGCAAATGCTTTCTCTCGCAGGCTTCCAAAGTTCAACAGCGCAGTGCCCATAATCGCACTATTTAACCACGCTCATCCTCACAGTACTTTGAATGGATTCTTGATCCTCACCTCGAAAACTGATCGTTTCCTCAGTATGGTATAAAATACTTTTAGTTAAGGGTATGGTTCCTATTAACTCCTTTTTGAGGTATTAGACTTCCACACATGGACGACGTCAGGACGTAAGTAAATTAGTCCGACTAAATCAAATACATATCTGCATGCTATAGATTAATGTAAATTAATACGATTGAACCATCTCCCTACATTTATAGTGGGAGTAATAAAACGCAAATTGACTATACTCTCATAAGGCGTCGACATTTTACCACCGTAGCTGATTGCAAAGCGGTTCCCTATGGGACCATGTAAGTCAACATCGATCGTTGATTGCCGTCTTGCAAATTAAACCACCGATAAAACAGTGTGAGGAACGCACTGGCCCGCCGCACATTAAATGGTGGCGATTTCGTAAGAAGACAGAATGTAGAATGGGAAAGAGTTGTGGAACCAAGTTACAGACACAATCCACAAAGCTGCCTTTCCAACACCAGAGTTCACGACGAGCCAGGTAAGCGTTTCATCACCCGAGGTACTTAGCTTTGGAATGACGATGTTGAAATGAAGGTCCGTGAAAAGAAATGCTTCGAACACAAGTTTCTCGACGTTTTATCGTCGCCAATTGCCAAATTTATAAGAATGCCAAATGAAAAGCAAAGAAAGCGATCGCTGTCACCCAAGCGGTCTATTGCAAAGATCTTTATGATAAACTGAACACTTGGAATTACGGGAGAGATCTGTATCGACTTATCAAAAGCCGAAACGAACGTACACAGGATATCGAACACTTCTGTTGCGTTAATGACAAGAATGGTACTTTGCTTACCGAACGACGAGTGGCAACAGATAGATGGTAAGAAAATTTCGAGCAGATTTCAAATGAAGAAAAATCCATTTCCACAAGCATTGCAGACGTATTTAGCCATTTCACTTGTCACCGCCATTGAAGTCGAGGAATAAAACGAATGAAACTGAAAAAAGCAACAGAGGCTGACGACATGGCGTCCGGGCTCCGGAAAGCAAAAAGCTGGAACTCAACACTGTGGCTCAATGGTGTTTTTGAAGAAGGTGGAACACTATCTGACTGGGAAGAAAGTACCACAGCTCCAATATAGAAAAAGAAAGGTAGTCCAGCAGAATGTTCAAATTACCGTCCGCCGTCAAGAACTGCGCAACTACTGCCATAATCCACGCTGGGTCAGTTACTCATGGAAAAGTACCGTGAGAAGCATCGTCCTCTTTAGATAGCATTTCGGGATGTGGAGAAAGTATTTGGCTGTGTGCCACACGAACTCATCTAGTATGCTCTATGACAACACTTAGTGCTAGAAGAACTCGTGCACTGAGATAAATTGCTCTACCACGATCCGAAAAGTAAAGTTCGAAGTCTGGCTGGTGTATCAAAACCGTTTAATCTGAATAAAACTGAATTTTTGACGACCGATCCCCATGAAATAGGCATTACCACCGTCAATGTCAGTCACCTGCCCAGAACTGAGAGATTTAAATACCTCGAGTCAATGCTATCAGCCAACGCGTTATGAAATTGCTTCACACATTAGCGCAACCTGGATGAATCGGCGGTCCACAACTGGCGTCCTTTGTGATCGTGATATCAACGTAAATCTCAAGTCTAAAATTTGTCGCAATGTCGTGCACACTTTTGCCTTCTATGGTTCTGAGTGTTCGCCATAACGAAAGTCCACTCGCCTAGATTTGTCTGAACATCGAAGTGTGGTAAGCGGCCAATAGCCCGCCGAAACAGCGGTGGCTAGATACGCTGTATGGTGATTTGAATGATAACTACATCCAGATAAGTCCTATGATAAAATAGATTGGCGAAACCAATCACGATTAGCTAACCCCGCTTGCAAATGGGACAAAGGCTAAAGGAAAAGAAGGCAGTCTTTTTAAAAATATTAGGCCATGACGGCTTTACGGTTTCTTACCAGGGCATAGGCAAATCGTCAGACCCTGCCACACCTCTACCCTGGGAGCAACATGATCGATGCGGCTCGCAAATGTTGAGTGCTCCTTTATATAACTCATAGAACAGAACATGACTTTTTAAAAAAAGTCAAGCGACGACGGCTTTACGGTTTCTTACCAGGGCAGAGGCAAATCGTCAGACGCTGCCTCACCTCTGCCCTGGGAGCAGCGTGACCGTAGCGGCTCGCAGATGTTGAATGACTGCGGACTTAGGACCCCCTTCATTCTCAAAACGAATATTTCAGCTCTGGCCAAGCTCTGGTCAATAAGGCGGATTTGCGCTCAATATAATTCGTAGGCATGTCGTGTTCTACGAATTATATAAAGGAGCATTCAACATCTGCGAGCCGCTACGGTCACGCTGCTCCCAGGGCAGAGGTGAGGCAGCGTCTGACGATTTGCCTCTGCCCTGGTAAGAAACCGTAAAGCCGTCGTCGCTTGACTTTTTTTAAAAAGTTTGGGTGCAAGCCCTAAGCGAGGGGTCCGTGGACCAGAAAAGAGGGAGTAAGTTGCTCCCCAGTTGGTCCGGTCCTGCATTAAGTTGATACGGACTTAGGACCCCCTTCAGACCATGACTATGAATTTTATTGAGCGCAAATCCGCCTATACTATTGACCAGAGCTTGGCCCGAGCTGAATTTTTTTTTTGGGATGATGCGGTCTTAGGACCCCGTAATTCTAAAAAAATAGTCGTCTTAAAGTTCTGTATAAAACAAAACCTTAATAAAATCGGTTTATTGTCTGTCTGCCTGTCAGTCTGTCACACGCATTTTTCGCAGAAATGGTTATAACGATTGATTTATTGGTGGGAAGCTGGGAACTGCGGACGCATACAGTGAGTTAAAGAGGGTCTCCTTATATGCAAAAGAGAGGTGTACATTTTTTCCCCCAAAGATGACCATGAGGGGTGTAAAATGAAAGGTTTCGATTAGTATTTTTCAAAGCTGGTCTCAGTTCTGAGTATATACTCGAACGGAGAACGGACGTTGAAAAGTGGTCGTTTCTCTCACCGACCCGTACTCAGAACCTACCCCACCGAAAAATCTGAAAAAATCACCAAGCTGCCACTATATGGTGCCTAGGATCCGAAATACCCTCCATGCTGATATCTGTTCAAATAAAGTTAAGAATAGTATATAGCTACAATTTTTAGTAATTGACTGCAAAGCCCTCCTTAAGTCAATCCTGAATCATGAAATCATGGTGGAAATCGCACTATCACTAACAAAGCTATAACAAGTCAAAGTTATCGCTTCTGTGCAAATTCTAAGACTTTGAATGTCAATAGCACGCGAAAGTGAACATTCTGACTTAATATATGCAGTACATTACGTGCTAAGTACTAATGGGCGAAATATCACCCAAATATTTTCATATAGGAAATACACACAACCTTTCATACCTGAAGCGTCCAGCTTTCGGTTTCCCGACTTGTTTTCGAAATATTTGTCTTTCAATGAGACTTTGGTTTAGTTTCGCTATCACCACACTTAATACTACGGAAATAATGAGCGCTAAGCGGAACATAAACATCCATGACCAAGCGGGACTCCATCCCGGGGAGAAAGGCTGTCATTCAGCTAACTTGGACTTGAACGAAACGTTACTGCCATTTTTGCTTTGACTGTACCGATTTCAACAGTTACATAGACAGCCGCAAGACCTTTAGGCAGGAACTCTAGAAGATATAAAAGTTCTTGGTTTCTCGCATGATGTATCCCAGATTAGCTACACATTTACTCTTAGCAGACCACGCATCCGTTTTACATAGGGACCATTAGCTAGCACTGTTGAAATGTCATTCTTAAAATCTGCCCTCGCAATTAATGCCAACGCAATGGTGAGATTTACTTGATCAATATTGGTACCATTCGTTCACTATATTATGCATTCATCTATTATCAGAATAACTTCCTTTTTCTCTATGACTCACTTCATGGCTCCTCCTTCTCACGAGGTAGCAAGTCTATCCCTTTACCACTTTCAACTCTATCGGTTATCGTTTTCTTCTTCTCCCAGGGGCCGGTCGAGTTTTAATCCGATATTTCTGCAGGTGTCTTCTTTGGTTTCACTTTAGTACCCCCAACGACCGAACATCTACTCCGATATTAAGATTTCGTAGCTACTTTGTCCTTACCCTTGCGACTTTACGCAGACAAATCGCCATCATCTGTGCATCTGGTTAAGGTTGTGAACCATTCGACTGTGCGGTTCATTACAATTCATCAGTTTGGATCCTGGTTGAAAATGTATCCTGCTAAATACGGGCTTAACATTCCACCTCCACGTCAAGTGTACATTTGCTTAAAAATAAGGTTCCGATTTTCCTGAGCATTTGCTCTGAATAAACTTTACTACTTTGACACATTTTATTGCGCCAGCATAGATAGTGGCGGATCTCCTGGCTGAGATGGTTCTTCCCTCATGGGTCTAGATTTACTTTTCCTGGGAACACTTTGCTCTTGCGGAGTAATCTTCACTCTTTATTTTTCGGTTGCTTTGCTATCGAACATTTAGTCGTTTCGCAACATCCTTGAGTCGCCAAGCTTTCGGTGTTCGGTTTTTTTTTTTCAGAGAGTTCAGGAGCACTGTTAAGATGTCTCGTGGCCCCTAGTAGGCACAGTAAAAACAACATTATTCACTGAGATAGCCAGATGACAGTGAGGCTCCGTTCAGACTCAGCTTAACTAAGAAACTAGCACGTTTTGCGTAACGACTTAAGTTGAGGAAAGTGTTTTTCGACTTTCCAGTCTACCCTAATGATGCTTTTGCAGATTACTAAAAGGTCACTCTCAATCAGTTTTAGTACTCACAATATATGTAGTATATTTTTGGAGAGACGACTCCTTTCATAAACCAATAAGATAAGAATTGAGAACACAAAAATACCAGTTTCCTCGAAAAAAATACCAAAAATATAGGTGACATTTTTTCAATTCTCCAAGGTTGAAAGAAGCGAAGGACTTATCAAGTCCAAACATTGCTGATTTTGCGTCAGCTTCATATTCACTACTATTTTAGATTGATAACAAAACAATTTTGAATGTTCTTCCCCTGGGTCAGCCATTTGTTTTCTTATGAACTGTTATATGTTATCAAAACATTAGAACGAAAAATAAACGAATATTTTTTTCTTCCAGTTCAGATGACCTCCGTTATCATTAGCCTCCTAGCGTCCACTTTTTGTACCTAGCTTCGATTGTAATCTTAATGAGGGTTGCACGTTGATTTGCCAAATCGGATCGGTATATAAAGCTGAAAGCAACCCAAAATGTGTATTAAGTAACAGTCGGTTGTAACACAAGCGTTCATTTGCTAAAATAATTAAGTGATAACTCACCATTCCAAAATGAAGTTCCTTGTAAGTCTGAATTTCATTAAATGTGATTGAATTTCTCAATGGATACTGGGACATATAGAAATAGGATTAGAAAGTTAACTCGAAAATCAAATAATATAAAAAAATAATAGCTTGATCCGCCAGAATCGAAAGTGTGAAAACTAAGGACGCTTACATTAAACTTTGAAACTTTGCTTCATTGTTCGTAAACATTGAATTGAACAATTACAGATCATTCTTGCTATTTTGATTGCCGTTGTTGCGGCCAACAGTGGTTATGGCGGACGTGATAGTCATGGACATGGTAACCAAGGAGTTGGAGGCGGTCGTGGAGGCAGTCATGGAGGCAGTCATGGAGGCCAAGGAGGATTTGGTGGACACGACAGCGGCCATGGTAGTCACGGATCACACGGTAGTGGACGTGGTGGTCACGACCGAGGTAAACATTTTAAATGCATTTCGGAATATGGTAACTAACAACACTTCCCAAATTTTTATTTTCAGGACATAATCGGGGTTATTAAAATCTAAATCACAAATCGATATAAAAACCAAGTTACTGAATTATTGAATAAGGAAAATAAAGTGAATAAATGAATTTTTTTTATTTTTTACTTTATTTGAAAGCCCAACAATAATCCCGACAATTGATCTGCAGGCCAAATGTTGAACTGTACAAATTCTTCGCTTGCTGTTTAGAGTTAACTTCCTTCAACAACAAAATGGAGATCCGAAACTCCCGTAATTTATTATCTCCTCGAATGAAACTTCGCGTCGGTAATAGGCCGAATAATATTCTCTCATCCCTGAAGTCTAACATGTTTAACTATTTATTCCTTCCGATCAGAGAACTCAGGTGCCGCTTGACTCCACTCGTTTCAATCACCCTCCTATTAGTTCTACTATAATAGTAATCGTTGGAGCGACAATCAAAATGGATTAGGCCCTTGAAATGTGTTAGAGAACTTGACGACTATAACGATACACTACTGGACTACAGTACACTGTAGGAGGCAGTATAATCACCATTGCACTCGCCCGTGATTATCACCCTGATTTGACCCAGCTACACATTTTCAACGGAGTCAACTGGTATCCGAAATCCAATTGCCGTACAAATCCTTTTCCGCCACCAACGACTGCCTAGTGCTCTAATCACTGAAACATCCGGACTAAAGTTCTACTATAGCGATACAAAATACAGCCTAATCTGGTCCATAAAATCTTCAATTGGCCAAAAACCTGATAAGTCAACCTCTAGCGAGGTTCTGAATTTTTATATAGACCTTGCTGTTTAGGGCATTAGAGACTTTTTCTCCTGTCACTCAAGTCAATGAAAAATAACGTTTTTTATTATTTTATTATATTAAAATCGGTTCAATGTCTGTCTGCCTGTCTGTCACAGACACTTTTCTCAGAAACGGCTATACCGATTGGCGCGAAATTCGGTGAGAAGGAGGGGCCTGAGGACCCCAGACACGCAGTGAGTGATATCCTCCCACGTTGAGATTTAGGGAGGGGTCCCCATATATGTAAAAGGGGGGTGTAAAATTTTTTTTCACCAAATGTAGTCATGTGGGCTATCAAATGAAAGGTCTCGATTAGTACTTTTTGAAGCCGGTCTTAGTTTTGAGATTTGCTAAAAAAGCGGGGAGTGGGAGGGGTGCAAAGTGATGATTTCTTTAACGGACCCACTCTCAGAAACTACCCAACCGAAAAATCTGAAAAAATTCATGAAGGTGCCCAGGCCTCAAAATACTCTCCATATTGATATCTGTTCAAATTAAGTTATTAATAGTATATTACCATATTTTTGGGAAAATTGAGTAAAACACCACTTATGTTTATCGCACAGTTAAAAAAGTTGGTAGTAGCATATATATTGTGTTAGCCAATTCTACTACTCCCATAATGATCCGGAGGGTGCTAATGTGTTCGGTACAGAAGGATCCAGAATGGAAATCAGCTCACGTAGTGATCGCTGCGAGCGTGTGGGCTCATTGTAAAGATGAGTTGAGTATTTTGACGAACTGTTCAACAATTAAAATATCGGCGAGCTGAGGGTTCCGACGGCGTCGGGCAAATGCTGCCACCATCAAGCATTGAGTGCATTTCATCGGCTCAAGAATCATAAGCCGCCAGAAGTCAATGGAAATACAGTCAAATTGCTTAAGTTTGGAGGAAAAAGTTTGAAAAGATTGCTTGATGCAAAAGCCGGTTCCTTTTCATTGAATATAGTCATGTGGGTATATTAAATAAAAAGAACTTTTCATTCTCAAAAGCTACCCAACCGAATAATATGAAAAAAATCATAGTGGTACGTGCACATAATATCTACGCCGTGAACTACTCGTTAAAATATCGGCTCAAATAAAGTTAATAATATTATATTTCATTTGGGGAATAATATATTACTATATTATATTTTGAAAATATTCCACGAAGCCCCCTTAAGTTCATCCTAGACTCGTTAAAATTACAATAATATTGGTTTTAATATAATTTGGTGGAAAGCCTAATAGCCAATATAGACTCGGATCACTATCTCGTTGGCATGGTGCTCCGAGCTCGAATAACAATACCACCTAGAATCCCCTCTGACAATCAGGTGAGAGTTAACACTGAAGCCATCCACAACACAACCCTCCGCAACATCGATAAGAGGGAAATGGATGCCGCAATAACCGCAGTCCACAGAGGACCTGGAGATGAAGCATCAACAAATGATCTTCACAACCACCTGAAGAACGTTATCAGTGATACGGCCACAAACATACTTGGCCCCAGTTGCAAAAGGAGTTAGAACGGCTGGTTTGACGATAAATGTAAGCTAGCTACGGCACGGAAAAATGCCGCATACCGAGTAATGTTGCATTCTCAAAGAACGTGGGCAAGCGCAGAGACTTATCATCAACTCCGTCGAGCGGAGAAGCGACTTCACAGATGGAAAAACGAAACTTGGGAGAACCAACAAGTCTGTGAACTAGAAAAGTACAGGGAGCAACCGCACCAGGCGCGGAAGTTTTACCAACAAGTCAGCAGGATGATCATCCTCATCATGCTCATCCTGCCGAGACAAAGAGGGAAATCCGATTTCCGACAGAATGGGCATATTAGAGCGATGGGTTGAGTACTTTGATGAACTATTGAACAACCAGAACATCGGCGAGTTGGAGGTCCCGCCAACTGAAGACCACGGACAAATACTGCCACCACCAAGTTTAAGAGAAACAGTCCGTGCAATTCATCGGCTAAAAACTCATAAGTCGCCAGGAGCCGATGGAATTACAGCCGAATTGGTTAAATGTGGAGGCGACCAGTTACACCAAGTGGTTCATCAACTTGTGTTCAAGGTATGGGACAGCGAATCAATGCCTCACGACTGGCAACGAGGCATTATCTGTCTCATACATAAAAAGGGAGATATCATACAGTGCAGCAATTTTAGAGGTATCACGTTGCTGAGTATCTATAAGATATTCTCCGCTATCTTGCTCGGCCGGGTAACCCCATACGCCCACAACATCATGGGCCCATACCAAAGAGGCTTCACTCTAGGCAAATCAACAACAGATCAGATTTTCTCTCTGCGGCAAGTGATAGAAAAACTGTTGGAATATAGGCAACAGTTGCACCATCTATTCATCGACTTTAAAGCCGCCTATGATAGCATAGCCAAGGTAAAACTGTGCACGGCCATGAGAGAATTCGGTATCCCGACGAAATTAATAAGACTGACTAGGCTGACCCTGACCAATTTGCGAGGCCAGATAAAAGCATCAGAATCACTTTCAAGACCATTCGACATCAACAACGGTCTACGACAAGGGAATGCCCTATCATACGTCCTCTTTAACCTGGCCCTCGAGAAAGTGATCCGTGATGTTGAGAGGTACGATCCTCTTTAAGTCCACCCAACTACTGGCCTATGCTGACGATATCGACATCATGGGAAGAACCACCCGAGACGTACAAACTGCCTTCATCCAGATCGAACAGGCGGCGCGAGATCTTGGGCTGCACATCAATGAAGACAAGACAAAGTATATGGTGGCAACGTCAGCACCGAAAACCAACCAACCAACAACATCAAACCACACTGGTCAAACGGGAAGAATAAAGATAGGAGAATACAACAGTTGATAATTTCTTCCATCTAGGGTCGAAAATCACAACCGATAACAACTACGATGATGAAATCCGCGCAACAGAGCCTATTTCAGCTTACAAAAACTGTTCCGCTCGAAACGTCTCACCATAGGGTCAAAGCTCTTACTGTACAAGACTATGATCTTGCCAGCCCTCATGCATTCCTCGTAGACTTGGGTCCTTAGCAAGAAGAATTGCGAACTCTTGGCCGCGTTTGAGGGAAAAATTCTCCGAAGAATTTTTGGCCTCCTACATGAGGATGGACGATTCCGTAGCCTACATAACGACGAAATCTATGAGCGATACCATGACCGTCCGGTTGTGGATAAAATCCGGCTCAATAGGTTACGGTGGGCGGGTCACTTAATCCGTATGGATGAGGATGATCCCACCCGGAAATTCTATAAGGGCAATATCTATGGTAGAAAAAGAGGCACAAACAGCTTTTAGGGATATTGAATTGGTGGTCCTGGGCGCAAAACCGGGATGTCTGGAGTTCCTTATTATGGCAGGCCTAGACCGGATACCGGTTGTTGCGCCGTTGATGATGATGGTGGGAAGCCTACTATTATAATGGGTCAAACTTGTCCCTTTCGCGTCAAATTACTACCCCCACGTGATAAAATATCAGACCACATTGAATCGAATATCGGTTATATTCAATGTATATTCACTACGAGCTAAATATAAGTGGAATGATCGTGTTAATATTCTTATACCTAAAATCAACGAAACCGTTCATACCTGAAACCATTTGTTTGTTTTTTCTCATCTGAAGAAAAAAGAAAATGTAACTCGCACACCGCCAAGCCGCTGGCTCGCCGCAAAATTGTCTCCCGTTTGAGTTCCTAGTTTCAATACGAAACATGTGGCACATCTGAAATGTTGGTCAATTACATTGAGACATTGTTTTGCCCAAAAAGGACCCTCCTTCCTTCACATTCCCGAACCTAACTAGCACAGAAGTGCACACACGACATACGCTTGTCGACGAGACACTTCAGTGGAGCTTCAGTATTCGCGAGCTGACCATCACCGTCAATTTTGACAACTTCTGAGGTTTTTGGTATAGCTCTGCCCTCTAGATCGACCTCATCCAACCCAGACGCTATTTGTCCTGGGTCCTGGGTCAGTGTCCGACAGTTGTGCAAAGTAGGTCGAGGCGTCTAGGAGAACACGTAATACCAGATGCAAAGCTGAAAGATCTGGAAGTAGGGAACATACTAAAGTTCCTAACGGTTATAGGCCTGCTTGAGATACTATGATCAATAGGTACACTATAACCACTAAAAGGGGCAGAATAGTTCTTCAAGGACGCGGTGCGACTTTCTGTTAACAGAATAATAATAGTACATACATATGCGTATACAATTACATATCAACTCCACCATGTTTACATAGCCCAGGTAAAGAAGGAGGGTTTGAGGCAACGTACTTTGTACTGTTTTCAGTCCTTTGTTTCACAAAAAGCCTTAAAAACAAGCCAGAATACCGGAAGTTGGTGCTTAAGGTATAAAGGTTTTGTGCTCATCTTTGTAAAAAACTTTCTGGGCACATTTTTGCATTCGTATATCGCTAAAAACTCAAAATGTTCCTTCATATTTTTTTCAAACTATAAGACATACAGACATAGATATTATGCTCACCGCAAACAAACAAACATTTCATATTACCAAATGCTATACTTATCCATGCACGTTTATTAATTAATCATACTCATATTTCCGATTTACTTCGTGCACAAAAGCATACATGCGTACATATACAGTAAGTGTATTGAATACCGCTGATTTAATGTACAAATTTATCTATCTGAATTAGGCACTACCAAAGCTTCATTAGCGTATTCATATAAATACATACATGTATGTCCGTTTCGACTATTGACATTGATATATAAATGATTAAAAAACTAAAACGAAATGTTTTCCTGCAACCCCCCATCGATATTAGTTCATTTTGTTGTGGTACTGACGAATTGATATGCTATGATGACACGTTTTAGAATGCTCAAAATTCCCATAAAATGCGAAAGTTTCACCTTCTATAACATTGTTAATAATAGTTGGATTACCTTCAAACTTCCCAAAGTTATGCCTTATGTTATCCTTTATACCAAATGTTGTACTTCCAGCATAAAGTTAAGGAAATTTAGCCCCGGCTAAATTTCTAAAATATTATTTAATTTGTGTAGATATCAGAAAAGGGATATATTTTGAGGCATAGATTTTGTTTAGATATACCACTATGATTTTTTCCATACACTTTTTGGTGGTCATATTTTGGTCAGATCAGATCGGGGAATGCAGTTCATATATGCTGACTTCTCGGAGTTCCCAAAGCTTCTCAGTTTCAAACGGCATCAGACAGGCCTCAGAGAACTGGGGTAGGGGCTTTGTCCCCGGGAGTGTACACGTTCCTGATTATTGCGGCTCGCCCCAGTGCCCAGCGAAGGGGGCGACAAGGGATGAAATCCAGCTCGCAAAGTTACGCGACACCTGCAACGGAGACAGGAACTTAGACCTTACCACGCAGTGCTATAATTGCGGAAAGAGGCAGAGTGGAAAATCCCGAAACTAACCAAATGGTTTCCAATATAAGCCGAGTGGAAAGGCTCCCGACTACTCTGGCGCAAGCTGAAGAGGAAAGGCTTATTAAGAAATGTGCGGCAATTGTGAAGGGCATGCGATCTGCGACGTTCCTTCAGAAAAAACGTCAGCAAAAGGGTGAAAAACGGACTAAAGGAGAAAGAAAATGTGGAGACGAAAGTCTACTGACGAAAAGCAAGACTTTTGCGTCCTCAGTGAAATCCGTTACAAAATCAAACCTGAACATAACAGAGCAGAAGTGTCTTCTATTCGTAAAACGAAGGGTGGTGGAATCCTAGTCGAACTAGGCCCGAAGACAATAAATAAAGTTACGTTCTGGGAAGCAGTCAAGGAGCTTCTGGGAGGAAGAGCTTTGGTTCCCAGCCTGGAACGCACGTGTTCTCTGGAATTCCGAGACCTTGACTGCCTCACAGAAAAGAACGAGGTAGAAGAGGCCATCCAATGTCCGGAGGTAACCAATGTCCGGATTGGTAGCACCTCTGCGAACTTCCGAGGCTAAAATTCGCTGTGGTGGAAGTTGCCGAGCATTACGTGAGGAAGCTACTAAACAGGGAAAATAAGAATTGGTTGAATAGTGTCTAGGATACGAATCCGGGCCGCCCCAACCAAACGTTACAGATTTTTGGACTATGGGTACACATCTGCAACCTGTCAGGGACCTGCCAGAAGAGCAACATGCCGTAAATGCGGTCAGACAGGCCATAAAGCGAACACCTGCAATGAAAAGGAAAGCTGCGTCCTATGCAGGGGCAGTGGCGCGACTGATGAGAACGTTGCGTACACTGCGCGCTCAGGACGGTTTCCAGTCTTCAAAGCAGAATTGAAAAGGGCTAGAATGCAGTCAACATGATTCGCATCCTACAAATCAATATGCACCGGAGTGCAACCGCTCACGATTTGCTAGTTCAGTTCGTTGCAGAGACCAAAGCTGATTTAGTAGCAGTACGAAAACAAGGACCCAGTTTCATGGCACCCTGACATATCAGGTACCGCTGCCATCTGGGTTAGGGACGGCACCCTTCTTAGGATTCTTACCCAAGGCCGAGGGGATGACTTTGCCTGGATTCGATGTTCAGGGATAACGTTTTTTAGTGTCTATCTTACACCGAATGAGACGATGCCGGGCTTCCGACGCAGGCTTAATGCTTTGGAGGACCCTATCTTAGCAGCAGATCAATAACAGGGCACTTGAATGGGGCATGTCTCACACAGATTCCAGAGGGAAACGGAATCTGGAAATGGCGGCTAGAACAGGACTGGTAGTTCTAAACACCGGATCAACCGCAACGTTCCGGCGCCCGGGCTGCGTGGGAAGCATTCCAGACGTAACCTTCGCGTCGAAGTCACTGGTGTTGCTGGTGGACGGGTGGCGTGTCCTGGAAGACTTCTCGGCAAGCGACCATCAAAACATTGCCTTCGAAGTGATGGACACAAACTCTCAGTATGCGTCATCCCGGCGCTCTTTCTGTGCGTTAAACGTTGCGAAAGTGAACACCGGGAGGTTTGTCGAAACTCTTGAAGCAGGTGGGGCCGCGCTGGAAGGTACACCTGGGGGCGATGACCCCGCAGCCGACACTGTCGTAAATTCAGTTATGAACCTCATAACGACGAACTCCGGAGCCTTCATACCCAGGAGGGCTTCGAGACGTGGCAAACTTTCTCAGTATTGGTGGACGGTGGAAATCGCAGAGCTCCGGAAAGAGCGTGACAGGCTCTGCCGCTTAACACAACATCTAAGCGACCGGTGGGAGAGATGTACCGTAATGGCGGAATAAAAATCAGCCAAAAGGAGACTCCGCAGCGCAATAAACAAGAGCTGCTGACAGGACCTGGTCGACGAGATGAATGGGAACTGGTGGAGACTCGGTTACAAACTGGTAACCCGAAAAATCGTGGCTCTGCGGAAACCCTGTTCACTTAAGGCCGAGCAGATTAACCGCACCCCGTATGGGATGATGACTTCGGCCCGGAGAGCACGAAACACTGTCCACTTTTCTTTATACAAGAGTTGGAACAGGCAGTCCTCTCTATGAAAAGCAAGAAGTTGCCAGGGCTCAATGGTATTCCAGAAGAGGTATACAAACTCGTATTCCCACACCAGCCAGACCTACTGCTCCGCGCTTTCAACGCTTGCCAGAAAGAGGGCACTTTCCCTGCTCGTTGGAAGGTGGCCAGGCTTGCGCTGATCAACAAAGGGAAAGGCGACCCCTCGTTGCCGTCTTCATACCGCCCACT
Source organism: Hermetia illucens (assembly GCF_905115235.1). Lineage (NCBI taxonomy): Eukaryota > Metazoa > Arthropoda > Insecta > Diptera > Stratiomyidae > Hermetia > Hermetia illucens. Next base: position 86,920,099 of record NC_051849.1, on the reverse strand, counting down.
ATGTACGCTTGACACTGCTGGAGAAGCTCATCAAAAGTAGACTCGCTGAAGCGATACGCGTTGCCGGAGATTTATTTCCCCGGCAGTTTGGTTTTAGAACAGGGAGATCCACAGTTGATGATGTTATGCAAGTCGTGGATGCCGTTCGACGAGCGGAGGCACATAGCCACCGAACTCGACGGATGGTGCTCCTCGTAACGCTTGACGTCAGAAACGCCTTTAATTCCGTCAGATGCAAAGACATTCTAGGCACACTAGACAATACTTTCGACGTGCCGAACTATCTCTTACGGATATTGAGGGACCATCTGAGGAACCGCTCCCTGCTCTATGAAACGCTAGAGGGTCAGTGGAGGATGGAAGTCACGTCGGGGTAGCAGAGGAATCCATCCTAGGGCCGCACCTCTGGAACGCTACCTATGATAGTCTGCTTAAACTCGACATGCCAAAGTCGCGCCTTGTCGGTTATGCAGATGATGTCCCGGAGCTTGTTACTGGACGCACTGTCGAAAGCAAACTCTGCATATTGATGCGACGGCTAAGCGGATGGATGACTACGCATGATTTCAACTTTGCACTGGGAAAAACCGAAGTAGTCATCCTGACTAAAAAGAGCAAATCAAAGCAGCAGCGAACATGACTGCAGCATTAAGTAGGCTAATGGAAAATATTGGGGGCCCTACGTCTAGCAAGCGACGTCTCCTGATGGGTTCATCGCAGTCCTTCCTGCTCTACGGCGCAGAGTTATGGGCTGACGCTCTTAACAAGGAAGTATATCGTAAGCGTCTCACGCAAGTACAGAGACGGGGAGCTTTACGGGTGGCGTCTGCATACCTCACGTGGGAGTGATCCCCGTTGCTCTTCTTGCTAAGGAGCCTCAAGTCATATACAAGTGCAAAGGTGGTTGCTCCTGAGGAATGACAACACACTTTGGACGAGTGGCAACTTTCTTGGCAAAATGAAACTAGAGACAGATATACTGCGCGGCTCATCGGCAATTTAGGTGCGTGGCTGAATCGGAAGCATGGTGACACTGACTATTTCCTTACCCAATTTTTAAGTAGACTTGGGGGGTTTCAGTCTCACCTGCACAAGATTGGAAAGGCACGATCTCCGGATTGTGCGTTTTGCAATGGAGTTGCGGACGACGCCCATCATACTTTGTGAAAGGTGGGATGGGATTCGCCAGCAGCTCTATTTAAACACAGGGGATCTCTATACAGACAACATTGTCGAGGAGATGCTGAGAAGTGCTGACGGGTGGAGCTGTGTTACCGATTACGTTACGTTCCTTCTCGTTGCTAAGAAGATAGAGCTCGACCGGCGGAGGAGCCGGATAGCAGGGGTTCCGCGACATTTCCCTTCCTCCTCTCTCCTCCCGTTGGTGAAAGGAATTCCCTGATCTGAAGGCTCCGCAAGGCGGGAGGGTTCGAAGACTAGCCCGAAGTAATGTGATAAATGGTTCTAGGCTAGCTCTCTGACGATGGGGAGGTGTTTAGTTGGTAGTCCGACAACGTATCCAACCGAGAGTCCAACACTCTGTGCGTAAATGCATTCACCTACCCTACCCCCAAAAAAAATCTATAAGATATTCTTCGCTATCTCGCTAGTTCGGATAGCCCCATACAACCAGAACATCATTGGCCCATACCAAAGAGGCTTTATTCCAGCAAATCAGCAACAGATCAGATTTTTTCTCTTCGACAAGCGATGGAAAAACTGTTGGAATACGGACATCAGTTGCACCACCTATGATAGCATAGCCAGGGTAAACTGTACACGGCCTTGAGAGAATTCGGTATTCCGACGAAATTGATAAGACTGTCTAGGCTGACCCTGACCAAGCAGCAGGATCACTCTCAAGACCATTCGACATGAAGAACGGTGCCCTATCATGCGTCCTCTTTAACCTGGCACTGCAAAAGGTGATCTATGATACTGGGGTAAGTGAAAAAAGTGCGTTCCTCTTTAATTCCACCCAACTACTGGCCTATACTGACGATATCGACATCATGGGAAGAACCACCCGAGACGTACAAACTGCCTTCATCCAGATCGAGCAGGCAGCGCGAGATCTTGGGCTGCACATCAATGAAGGCAAGACAAAATATATGGTGGCAACGTCAGCACCGAAGACGAATCACCCAACAACATCAAACCGCACTGGTCAAACACAAACACGAACAAGAATAAGGATAGGAGAATACAACTTTGAGACCGTTGACAATTTCTCCTATCTAGGGTCGAAAGTCACAACCGATAACAACTACGATGATGAAATCCGCGCACGGTTGCTGTCAGCGAACAGAGCCTATTTCAGCTTACAAAGACTGTTCCGCTCGAAACGTCTCACCATAGGGTCAAAGCTCTTACTGTACAAGACTATGATCTTGCCAGTCCTCATGTATTCCTCGGAAACTTGGGTTCTTAGCAAGAAAAATTGCGAACTCTTGGCCGCGTTCGAGAGAAGAATCCTCCGAAGAATTTTTGGCCCCCTACATGAGGATGGACGATTCCGTAGCCTACACAATGACGAAATCTATGAGCGATACCATGACCGTCCGGTTGTGGATAAAATCCGGCTCAATAGGTTACGGTGGGCGGGTCACTTAATCCGTATGGATGAAGATGATCCCACCCGGAAAGTCTATAAGGGCAATATCTATGGTAGGAAAAGAAGACGAGGCAGACCCTGCTTAAGATGGAGCGATGGCGTGGGCCAGGACGCCAGACAGCTTTTAGGGATATCGAATTGGTGGACCTCGGCGCAAAACCGGGATGTCTGGAGTTCCTTATTAAGGCAGGCCTAGACCGGATACCGGTTGTTGCGCCGTTGATGATGATGATGAAGATGAAATACATGGTGGCAGCACCAAAAACCAACCAGCAACATCAAACCGCACTGGTCAAATGGGAAGAATAAAGATAGGAGACTACAACTTTGAGACCGCTGATAATTTCTCCGATCTAAGGTCAAAAATCACAACCGATAACAGCTATGACGATGAAATCCGCGCACGGTTGTTGGCTGCCAACAGAGCCTATTTTGGCTTATAGAAACTAACTCGCTCGAAACGTAGGGTCAAAGCTCTTACTGCTCACAGCAATCATCTTTCCAGTCATCATGTATTCCTCGGCGACTTGAGTTCTTAGCAAAAAAAATGGTGAACCCTTGGCCGCGTTTGAGAGAAGAATCCTCCGAAGAATTTTTGGCCCCCTACATGAGCTACGATTCTGTAGCCTACATAACGACGAAATCTATGAGTGATACCATGACCGCCAAGTTGTGGATAAAATCCGGCTCAACAGGTTACGGTCGGAAGACGAGGCAGATCCTGCCTGAGATGGAGCGATGGGGTAGATCAGGACGCCAGACAGCTTTTGGGGATATCGAATTGGTGGACCTCGGCGCAAAATCTATTAAAGCAGGCCTAGACCGGATATCGGTTGTTCGCTGTTGATGATGATCAATGCAAAAAAAAATGAAAGTCCTGATGTGAAGGTAGATGCTGATTCTCCAAACCTTTCTCGCAAAAAAATGATGCTATATTCTGCCAATGGTATTAGTCAACGTTAAATGGAATTACAAGTATTCCTTGTCAACAGTAGGATCGACATCGTTCTTATATTGGGAACTCATCTCGCAGATAAATTTTACTATACCTCCCAATGGAAAAGGACTATTTACAGGCCATGTCTATATGTGTAGTAGAATAGGGTGATTCGGTTACAATTTCCGATGTGATCTACCTACCAATTTACCATCTCTACAGAAGAGAGACCTCCGGGCTGCCACATCAGTGAGCTGTGAGGTCGATGTGTTATCGAACGGTCGTCCAGCTTACTGGCCAACTGATCCCTGTAAAATACCTGACCCTATCGGCTTTGACATAACGAGAAATATAAAATGAAACCAACTAAGTTCCAATCCATTTCCAATCATGCCCCAGTTCTCATAACTTTTCAAATCTGCAATTGGTAGATATTTGAAATCAAACCTCGAACTCGACCAGACTGCACGTTGTTTCACTGAAGTATGCCTGCATGCAATACCGGACTCCTAATATATGATAGTTAAAGACCATCCAAAGTATTCAAAAATAACAGAGCAGGTTATAGGAAAATAAGTTGACCTAAGCTGACGACTTCAACATCATGGGAAGAACAACCCGAGACGTAGAAATTGCCTTCATCCAGATCGAGCAGGCGGTGATTGGCGGGGGATCTTGGGCTGCACATTAATGAAGACAAGACGAAGTACATGGTGGCAGCGTCAGCGGCAAAACCAAAACCGAAAGAACGTACAACATCGAAACGCGCTGGTCAAACGAAAACAATGAAGATAGGAGACTACAACTTTGAGACCGTTGATAGTTTCTCCTATCTAGGGTCAAAAATCACAACCGATAACAGCTATGACGATGAAATTCGCTCACGGTTGTTGGCAGCCAACTGCTTTACAAAAGCTTTTCCGCTCGAAAGTCTCACCATAGGGTCAAAGCTCTTACTATACAAGACAATGATCTTGACAGTCCTCATATATTCCTCGGAGACTTGGTTTCTTAGTAAGAAAAATTACTAACTTTTGGCCTCGTTCTAGAGAAGAAGAATCTTTGGTCCCCTACATGAGGTTGGACGATTCCGTAGCATATATCACGACGAAATCTATAAGCGATACCATGGCCGTCAGTTCCACGCGCTGGGCGAGATGAGGATGATCCAGCCTAAAAAGTCTATTAGGGCAATGTCTGTGGTAAAAAAAGAAGACGAGGCAGACCCTCCTGAGATGGGACGACAGCGTAGGCCAGGACCGCAGACAGCTTCTAGGGATATCGAATTGGTGAACCACGGCGCAAAATCAAGGTGTCTGGAGTTCCTTTTTAAGGTAAGCCTAGATACCCTAGATACCTAGGACTCCGGTGTAGTGTATTCCAGACTATTGACTTCATTGTGATGTTGATATTTCCTGATGTTTTCGAATGCAGTAAATTCGTTATAACTTTGCTAATAGTAATAGAATTCATATCAAACTTCATGCTACTGTATGGTTTCTTATGAATTCAATTTAGAATTCCAGTGAGATTTCAACCGCAACCTTCCGTACGACAGCCTTGTGGTCTAATCACTCAGATATCCGGACACATAAAGAATATTCAGCCAATTTCTAAATTAATGCGTGTTTATTGACATTAAATCAAAGCTCATTACTTACCATTGTAGTGTAAGTGAGACTTATTTCTGAAAAGTAACATCGTCGAGATGACATCCATCATGTACGATGTACTCTAGTCTCTTCTCGAAATCCTCTTTCACAAGAACTAACATCTCTGCAATGATGTCAGCACTTTCTTTAACGATCTCGCGGTTTGTGGCTACAGACACAGCTCTTGAGGTACCCTCATAGAAGAAAGTCACACACCGATAAGTCAGGTGAGCTGGGAGGCCAAGGAACATTACCAAATCGTGAGATAATCCGTCCACGAAACATGCGTCCAAGAATTGCTATTGAATCATCAGCGGTGTGAGATGTAACGCCATCCTGCCAAAAGGGCCAACAGTACAACAGACTGTGACTTTTGGAGAGTGGAGAGGACGCTAGTGGATTAGATGTGGATGCTCTGGAGTCCAATAACGAACATTTTGTTTATTTACTGTCGCGTTTAAATGAAAATGAGCTTCATCGCTCATAACTTCACATTTTCATTCGATCCCAAAATTACTTGCATTCTGCAAGCAAAGCTTTCGCGTACAGCAAAATCAGTTGCTTTCAGTTGTTGCACAATATAAGCATTTTGTACCGATTTTTAGTTTTTATGTAAAATTCATTGAGCCGGCTCATGACTAGCTCTTGTCTTACTAGCATGACGTCTAGTTGACCATCGTGGGCTTCTGAGTACCGCTCCTCTTACTCTTGCATCATTTTCTGGTGTAGTTACACCGCGCCTCGGACATGTATGCCTCTTATCCATTATGTTACCTATTGATCTGAAGTGTTTCACCCATCTGAGGAAAGTATTACGACTGGAAACAACTCCATCCCGACCGACATTGAACTGTAAACGAAACAATTGCTGCGTAGCTGTAATGGGGCCGATACACTATCAAACAAATTGCGCAACGCAGGCTGTTGGGCAATAATTTGCTAATGTATGGGCGCGTTTGATGCGTTGCGCAAATGTTCGACGAATTCCAAACATGTTTGAAATCTTTTGCGCAACGGAGACGTTTGCGCAACGCGTTGCGTAGTGTATGGGTGTATGGGTTGTGCTCTGTTGCACAATATTTGTCAGGTGACGGCTGAAGTATAATTTTCGAGAAGGCAGAATTTTCCCCCTCGTCCCCGGAGGGGTTGGAAAAGTTTATGGAGGAGGAAGGGGATGGTGCCTCCTGTTCAAACCCGGTCAAAACTCAATGCGCCCATTGCCCTCATAAGGTTATAGCCATTTAAAGTGGGGTTCCTTTTACATCAGCATGGCCAACTTGAATTTTCAAACCTATCCCATGAGGACGATATAATGGGGAGGATAGGTAGAGGAAAGAAAGATTCTCTTCTTCTAACCCCGTTAAAGGACAACGGCGGTCACAATCCCTTTAAAAGATAGGGTTTAATTTTGAGCCCTATTCCCGCAGTGATAAAGGGTGTCCTCTCTCTCAAATTCTCTTCGTTTAATGGGGGGTATTTTGTTATCATCAGTTGAGTCTGCTTACCGTACCCCGGAGAGTAAGAGTGGAAAGAGGATATATAGAAGAAAAAAAAATGTCCCTCCTTTCCACTTCTGTCAAAGTTATGGCACCCCGAAAGGGGCTATTTTCGAATCATAAATAAGGTCGAGTAATAATCGTCCCAATGTGGAAGGGGGGCTACAGAGGGGGTCACCCCCACCATTCTACCCCTTCCGATAACAATACAGAGAAATACAATACCATTTTAACAGCATATTACTCGTTCCGTTTCCAACTTGTAACTAAGTGTATTGGAATTACAATTGCACAACGCAACGTTTCGCATTGCTCTGTTGCGCAATTTGTTTGACAGTGTATGAGCCCTATAGAGACTCACCAGTTTTAATGAAACTGCCATAAACAAACAAACGACGTGGTAACTCTCGCTGCTCCATTGCAACTGAATTTGCGTCTTCTGTGTAGAAGAAATATCCCACCACGCTCTCAGTACAACGCAGTTCAAAACTGTCCATCCCCCGTGTGACCCCGTATAATCAGCTATGTTGCTCCAAAATTGTGGGTATCTTTAATAAACTAGAGGAGGGTTTTCAAGTAAATTTCTAAAATATAGTAATATGATATTATTAACTTTATTTGACCAGATTTCGGGATAGGATGTATTTTAAGGACTAGATTTTGTATAGGTATATCCCTGCAATTTTTTTTAAATTTTTCGGTTGGATAGGTTCTGAGAACAAGACCGTAGCCTCAGCAAACTTCGCATTATCATGGTCTACATTATAGCCTATATTTCGTGTTTAAAGAATGTACTTAAGGAGTGACTCTATGAATATGTATAACAATATTAACTTCATTTGAGCAGGTATTGATGTGGGGGTATTTTGGGGTTTAGATATTGCATGATTTTGCAGTTAGATAGTTTTTGAGAATAGGCCCACGAAGTAACCGATCGCTTTCTAGCCCTCGCACTCGTCCTCTTGACATCTTTTTATCTAATAACACACATGGCTGTATTCGGAGGAAAAAAGTGTAGACCTCCTTTTGCTTGTATAGGACCTTACGTATTTGCGTATGCATGGAGGTCCATTATTTCAACCGTCTTACCAAATTTCGTCTCAATAAATGTAGCTGTTTCTGAGAAGAATGCATCTCAGAGAAAGACAGGCACTAGTAAACCGCATTTAATAAGGTATGGGTTTACACAGGTTTTATATGAAACAAAGCCCTAAAAAGGACCGGGGAAAAGCAGCTACTTCATATGTCGGTCACATATATCGAATATTAAGACGTTTACATTACCTTTCTATCGCTTAAGGTGTAGTGAATTCATATGAAACTGATAGCTCACATGTTATACATTTGTTAGTAATGATAAGATTTTCACGAAATTTTCCGCAATTACGCGCCGTACTGTTCTTTATGCTGCTGCGTAATTTTAGTGATGGCTTCAGTTAATTTCGCAGATTTGATAATATAATATTCTTAAGTTTATTGAAATAATTATCGGAATGGAATGTATTTACAGACCTAGATTTAAACTCCAGACAGCTTTATACCACTCACTGCATGTGTGTGTGGTGAACTGAGACAGACCAGCAGAAAGACGGTAAATCATTTTTAATAAGGTTTTGTTCTACACAAATCCTTTTGGGAAAGGTTACAATTTCCAGTCCGTTGTCGGCGGGGGTGGAGAATTTATGGAGATTAGAGGCAGGTCTTTCCTCATAGCGGTCACCCACCTCCCCCCTAAAAAGTAATGACCCCTCAAAGTAGGCCATTTTTGATATCATCATAGTAAGTTAATGTTTAATCGTACCCTGCCAAGTGGAGATGATGGAGAGGACTAGCAGAAGAAAATAGAAGCTCCCCCTTCCACATACTCCTTATCGCCTCCGGGATGCTGTTGAAAATTCAACCTTTGCGATCCTTTTTTCAAGTTTTCTCACTCAAGCCTTTGCGCAAAAAAGTTGTGATTTCTATTCGTTTCATTGCTATTTTTAAACCATTAAATTACCACTTATTCCTCTCTTTTTTCGAAATTGGCATTGAGAGGGAACTGTTGGAGTCCTTTAGCCAGACCTCACCAGCTTTTCATGAGAATTTAATCATGAATCTGTCCCGTGAGCCGTCCATCGGAAATATTTCGTCTACTACTAGAAAAATGAAAATAAAGGCGAAATTAATCAGCAAATATGAAAGCTTTCAGTTGAGCATATAGACTAATCAAATACATATGTATGTAACTGGAAGTTTCCAAGAAGCTACAGTGAAAAAAAAATTTCCGATTTTTCTACGCACTAGCATCTTGGAAACGCCTTGGGAAGTATGCATCTTCTTTTTCTTCAGGCTTTGTCCCGTTCACAAGCGGGGTCGGCTCGTCGTGATCGGCTTCGCCATATGGCTCTATCGAATGCCTGATCTGGGTGCAATCTCGAGGCTTTCAAATCCCTATCCAGCGTATCAAGCCACCGTTGTTTAGGTCTGCCTTTTGGTCGTGTATCTCAGGTACAACATGCAATCAACGTTTCTCTGGAATTTTCACTAATCTTCTTTTAGGGGAATAACGCTTCGCTAACCACTTAACCAAAATGCAGGTTAATAACAAAATGTCTTTTAAATGCATTTAATTAATTTTCTCATAATTAAATGTATTGGTCAACAACGAATGAATCATTCTGATGCCAAAGAAATCTAAGAAATCAATGTTCTTCCACGTATACTATCTTTTGAATGCAGACTTCGCTTGAAATTTGGACCTAGTTTTAGTGTAAAATTTCGTCTACAATAAAATGTTAATAACTTCATAGAATAACGTGTTTTCACTTTATTGAACTTCATGTACATATGCATATAATTTTCCGTATTATCAGTCATAGGTCATTGTCCTTTTTGGTTTTTTCTTCACTATTCCATTTCAAACTAGAGGTTTATGTACATATGTATTATATATATTTATTATGATTTCTTTTGGAGACACTACATTCAGATAGCTTCGACCATGAAGGGAATCCAAAAACAATACTAAATGCAAAAAAAATCGTAAACAAGATTTTTCAGACATTATTTCGACCTCACAACTTATTAATGCGGGAATTGGTACCTCCCCTTGTCACAATGATTAGGATTTTGAACTACTTTCAAAGAAAATTCAATTAAAACATTATGCGTACATGCATATGGTAAACCCATATATAAAGCCGAAAAATGCTGGAAAGAGCATTCAGTGATCTTCTAAGCAACGAATAGTTTCTCCTATTTTGAATTTATCAGTATCGTGTGTACTTCATGAAACTGAAAAATGTATAAATTTGTCGTGAGTGTAAGTGGGTTTTTAAATTATATATTCACACATGTAAATAGATACTTCGCGTTTTCACACCTTTTCTTTTACCCCATTCATGCTACAATTTCCAATTTATTTATAAAATTGCCTTGAATGAGATAGAATCTCAAATAATGTTTCGAAATTTTTGAATTCATAGTATGGCAAAGAACAATGAGCATTTCCTCACCGAGTTCGTCATTCCCATCCCCGCATTCTGAAATTTGAGGCACCAAAACGAAAGGAAGGAACCATTCTACTCCGCATTACCAGCAACGATACCAACGATAGGAGAATACAACTTTGAGACCGTTGATAATTTCTTCTATCTAGGGTCGGAAATCACAACCGATAACAGATACGATGATGAAATCCGCGCACGGTTGTTGTCAGCCAACAGAGCCTATTTCAGCTTACAAAAACTGTTCCGCTCGAAACGTCTCGCCATAGGGTCAAAGCTCTTACTGTACAAGACTATGATCTTGCCAGTCCTCATGTATTCCTCGGAAACTTGGGTTCTTAGCAAGAAAAATTTCGAACTCTTGGCCGCGTTCGAGAGAAGAATCCTCCGAAGAATTTTTGCCCCCCTACATGAGGATGGACGATTCCGTAGCCTACACAATGACGAAACCTATGAGCGATACCATGACCGTCCGTTGTGGATAAAATCCGGCTCAATAGGTTACGATGGGCGGGTCACTTAATCCGTATGGATGAGGATGATCCCACCCGGAAAGTCTATAAGGGCAATATCTATGGTAGAAAAAGAAGCCAAGGCAGACCCTGCCTAAGATGGAGCGATGGCGCAGGCCAGGACGCCAGACAGCTTTTAGGGATATCGAATCGGTGGACCTCGGCGCAAAACCGGGATGTCTGGAGGTTAATAAAGGTTAAAGGTTAATAAAGTGGGGCTCACATCGTTCACTAACTTTTCTTTTTTATTTACAAGTCCCCCATCTTTATGTCTTTGTATTTATTCTTTATTGAAGTCCAAAATTCTTCCCACTAATCCTGAAAAAATCCTTATATATATTTTTCACAGTGCCAGTTTTATTGAAAATCGGTTAGTACCAATGTATGCCGTACAATTCCTTAAGGAACCTTTAACTTTATTGTGACAGAATTCGTTCATCGGAACTAGGCTTATATAACTTTCCTTGCGTAAATAACTATGTATAATTAGTTTTGAAGTCTTATCGGAATAATACTACTAAACCAAAATTCAATTATGAAATGTTTACATTCATGTCCAAACTACTCTTATCTAATATCTTTTTGTAATCTTCATCAAATGTGTCAGTTTCGTGGGAAAGTAGGTATCAGTAGCCGCTCCGAGGAGCCTAATTAGCACTATGGTGCCCCGCTTTGATGTCATATACTCCTAACACCATGACTGCTAAGGTAAGAGCAGGGGGACCCTCAAATCGTAGCATTCACGAAAGAAGCACAGCTCTCTTACACTGCAACTAGAGATATGCCTGAGGTCCTCAGAGAATTTTTACCTAATATCCGTAACCTGGCTTTAGTTAGAGCTGGGCAATCGAAAACGAAGTGCCTGAGTGTTTCTCCCTCTTCTCTGCAGCTTCGGCAATGCGAATTGTAGGGTATACCGAGCCTGGCGGCATGATCTCTTATAGGTCAGTGCCCCGTCGGGACGGAGATGGGGTTTCTATGTTCATTGCGCAGAATGTGCCTAATCCGTGCAGACTCGCTGGTGCTTTCAATGCTATGTCCAACCAGAACCGCTTCTTGGGACCATTTCTTGCCAGTCTTGGTGGCCCTTTGCACCTCTTCCGGCAGTCCTAGTATGACTGCCAATATTTGTGTCTCCAGCAGTTGTTAAAGATTACCCTGGTCCGCTTCCTGAGGCTTCATTCCACAACGGTGGCAACTTATTGCTATATTTAGCAGAGTATGAGACTTTGAAGACGATTTTCCTTTCCTGAGGTGACTTCCAAAATTATATAACAAGACGGAATCAGGTGTATCGAACCACTCATGAAGCTAACTACAAATTAAATTCGGAAATTTTATTGTTGATAATTAAATTTCTTATGTCTCACAAGATTATCAAATATCTTTCTTCATTCACAGTTTGTATTTGCTATTTTGATCGTATTGGCTGCTGCTGGACACGGCGGATATGAACACGATGGGCATGATGAGCACGCAGGACATGGCGGCCATGGAAGTTATGGTGGACATGGAGGGTGCAATGAAGGTCACAGTGATCACCACGGCAGCCACAGCGGACATGGAGGATACAATGGTGGACATGGCGGCCACCACAGTGGACATGATGACCACCACGGTGGACATGATGACCACCACGGTGGACATGATGACCACCACGGTGGACATGGCAACCACGACGATGGACATGGCGACCACCACGGTGGACATGGCGGCCACCACGGTGGACATGGCGACCACCACGGTGGACATGGCGACCACCACGGTGGACATGGCGACCACCACGGTGGACATGGCGACCACCACGGTGGACATGGCGGCAACCACGGTGGACATGGCGCCAACCACGGTGGCGGCCACCACGGCGGACATGGCGGCAACCACGGTGGCGGCCACCACGGCGGACATGGCGGCAACCACGGTGGCGGCCACCACGGCGGACATGGCGGCAACCACGGTGGCGGCCACCACGGTGGACATGGTGGCAACCACGGTGGCGGCCACCACGGTGGACATGGCGGTCACCACGGTGGACATGGTGGCCACCACGGTGGACATGGCGGCCACCACGGTGGACATGGCGGCCACCACGGTGGACATGGCGGCCACCACGGTGGACATGGCGGCCACCACGGTGGACATGGCGGCCACCACGGTGGACATGGCGGCCACCACGGTGGACATGGTGGCCACCACGGTGGACATGGAGGTGAATTTTGTTTAACACGTTTGTTTCAATAACTTATCATATCTTCTTCTTTTGCAGGACATTATTGAAACTATGAATAAAAAAACAAAAATAAATATGAAAATGAATTTCTTTGCATTTAAAAGATACTATTAAAATACTGGTATAAAATAACAATGATTTGATCCATATGAAAATCGCAAAGGATCAAATGGAAAATTTGCAAGTTTGCAAATTTTACAATTGTTATGTGACAATGTCGGCAACACCAAATGTTACAAAACATTAAAAATATAGTTTAATAACGTTTATGTTTGAAGCGCCAGAGCTAAACGGCCACACTACCAATTAAACACCTCCCCGTCATCAAACCTCTGCGTTAGTCCATAACTCTTCATACAACAGAATGGACTCCAATGAGCTCACGAGAAGATATCTTCGGCTGAAGATAAGGCTTTGGCCGACTTAAGGACGAAATTCCTGCTCCAACCTTATTTACTTCTAAACCAAGGGCCGCCATCCATCCGCATACCCATCGCTTCAATCTGCCCAGCCTGCCTTGCATCTGTGTGTCCAGCAACAAGTCCTGCAAAATCATCTGCCTAACCGACCAAGCACAATTCTTTTGGTATGTCAAGTCTTTGCAGACTGTAAAAGGAAACATTCCAGAGCTCTAGCTCTACAAGTAACCCTGTGCTACCCTCGCCGTAATCTCCATCCTCCTCTATCTCTTTAGCGATCCATGGCACAGTGAGCCATAGCACAGTGAGCGGTCTATCACATACCCCTTAATTATCCCCATGACGTATGCCCCAACCCATGGAAAGAATTTTGTAGTTTGTTTAGCAGGCCTGACCATACTATCAAATTGAAGGTGTTACGAGGTGCATTACCCATTGAGATCGACGCCGCAACCCCGAAGTGAACTAAGCTTGCAGGTCATGAGCACTTGCGCTCCGGTGCATGTTGATTTATGAGATGCGGATCATGTTTCCGATCTGAAGACCGGACACGATTCTAAGTCGGCGAGATGTACAACGGTATCTAAAGACCTACCATGATTCCCGCCACCTTCCTTTTCGTTGCACCTACCCTCATCTGCCCTCATTTACATGTTGCTCTCTGTGAAATCGCTGGCAAGTTATAGGTTGTGGTAGCTTCGTTGGCTTTGGTCTTCAGCTGTCTTCCCTGGCTTCGTAGCACGTGCATCATATCGTTCGGTTTGTGCTGTGACGAGCTGACGAGAAGAAACATTTTCTTGTATGCTGAATATTCCCCGTCCTTAGAAACCCTGTCGACTGAATTAACACAAAGTGGCAAAGACGAACCTCCACGTGGTGGCACCTGGAAACGCACGCCGTATTCACATTGACTTCCTGGTTGTGATGCAGTACTTGAATGCCCTGTGCGACCATAACCTGGATCTGCACGGAAACTCATCTAAAGTGACTTTTTAGTTCGGTAGAGGCTTTAGGTAGGTGTTGTATCCGCCAGTATGAATGGTGAGGCTGCAGTTAACATAAACTGGCACCGTTGGGCTTGTCATAACGGAGCGCCGATTAAGGCTACAACATCAATCTGTATCTTAACTATTTAAATATTTCTAACTGTAATAGAGAGAAAGTGTTGAATGCTTCAAAACTATCATTAACATTTTCCCTTTGTTGTTGTTTGTGATGCATTTTTAAAGTTTGTTCCGGGTTAAGGTGGAATAGTATGCAAGTGCTGGAAACAGCTGAGATTGCCAGAATTTTAGCTGTTTGGGTAGAGGTCTTCAAAATTTTGGTTTTTAATTGACAGCAGTTGTGGCTTTTAAAGGAAAATAGCGTGCTGAAATGATTCGAGTCAGCGACAGGGAGAACCCATCGAGAAGATTATTGAGACCTCCAGGCGGTGGATCAGGTAACGTCTTTGGAACAGGGAGTGCAAAACTCCTAGCACAATACACAATCATATGATGTCCAATAATTTCGGTAACATCCACCATGCTCTACCGATAACAAATATGTGAATATTTGGCAAGAATCATACTTCACGTAAATTGGGCGGATTAGGCAAATAGTCATCCTCCAACCAAATCTTCAATTATATCAGGCTGAATATTTCTTTGAAACAAGGCCTAATTCAAATATTTCCCTTTTTCAAATCTGTTAGTAACTTTTGAGTTAGTAGTAATCAAGATCTCAAACTAACAACGACAGCATTCTCTCCCAGTGGGTCCTGACCGCCTCCCAGAGGGTACTTCCTCTTCGGACCTAATTCAAGGCGATACGTACTTATGTTCTATTGTCTTCGGGCTTCATCTTATAGCGGATCACGCCGGTGACTTCAGCAAAAGTCTTCCCTTCCATCAATTTAATGACCAGAGCTGGCGGTCTAATCTTCGCTCCTTCCTTCTTCTCTCTTGCAGCTTCCTTGATTTGGGGCAGACGATTTTCTATCGCTGCGGCGAATTGTTTCTTTTTACTCTTCTTCATTTGCTTTTTCAGCAGTTAAAACCGTCTGGATGAAGGTGTCTTCCTTCTTTCCCCTTTTTGTCCAGTTCTCCATACAACGGAGTATCTGCGACTCACTTAATGCTAATTATCTCCTCTTTAGCTCTACAATCGACTGAGTCCCTATTCGGTCAAAGCCATTTTGCTCAAATTCGACGTCCTCCTCTAGACATTTTTTCGAAATACGGGTTTGGCAAAGTATTGTAGTTGCCGTTTTCGCACCGGCAATCATATCAGACCACCGCATTTCCTTTGACCATCCCCACTCTGAAGTCTTTTTATTTCATAACATAAAAACGAATTCTCAACACTAAATTTTCTTTCAAGGGTCTGAGGATTTTTATGAGGATCTTTAGTTTGGTGACATATATGAGTTTTTCTAATGCCTGAAGATGAGTGCATGTTTCTGAGCCATATACATATTAGCGCCGATATGCTATCATTTTTTTACAGCCTCAGTTCCGAAACCCAATGCCTCGTTTTCTCTATTTTGGTCCGGTATTGTAATAGGGCCCATACACTGTCAAACAAATTGCGCAACGGAGCGATGCGCAACGTTGCGTTGTAATTCCCATACACTTAATAGTTAGGAGTAGTTAGTTACAAGTTGGAAACGGAACGAGTAAAATACCATTAAAATGGTATTGCATTTCTCTGTGTTGTTATCGGGAGGGGTAGATTGGTGGGGGTGACCCCCTCTGTAGCCCCCCTTCCACATTGGGACGATAATTACTCGACCTTATTTATGATTCGAAAATAGCCCCTTTCGGGGTGCCATAACTTTGACAGAAGTTGAAAGGAGGGACATTTTTTTCCTTCTATATATCCTCTCTCAGCTCTTACTCTCCGGGGGTATGGTAAGCAGACTCAACGCATGATAACAAAATACCCCCCCCCCCCCCCCCCCCCTTAGACGGAAGGAATTTGAGAGAGAGGACACCCTTTATCACTGCGGGAATAGGGCTCAAAATTAAACTCTATCTTTTAAAGGGATTTATGACCGCCGCTGCCCTTTAACGGGGTTAGAAGAAGAGAACCTTTCTTTCCTCTACCTATCCTCCCCATTATATCCTCCTCAGGGGATAGGTTTGAAAATTCAAGTTGGCCATGCTGATGTAAAAGGAACCCCACTTTGAATGGCCATAACTTTATGAGGGCGATGGGCGCATTGAGTTTTGACCGGGTTTGAATAGGAAGCACCATCACCTTCTCCTCCACAAACTTTCCACCCCCTCCGGGGACGAGGTTGAAAATTCTGTCTTTTCGAAAATCATATTTCAGCCGTCACCTGACAAATATTGTGCAACAGAACACAATATGCCCATACACTACACAACGCGTTGTGCAAACGTCTCCATTGCGCAAAAGATTTCAAGTAATAATAGAACAAAACGTTATTAAAATCAGTCACGCTGTCTGCCTGTCGGTCTGTCAAAAGCTTTTTTCTCCAAAACAGTTGCACCGATTGAAAAGAAGTTTCGTGGACATATGGGAACTATGCATGTATGCATGGACATTTAGTGAAGTATAAATTTATAAATTTACGTGGAGTTTAAAAGGGATTGCCCACACATGCAAAGGGAGGATCTAAATTTTTTTTCATGTAATGTACCCGTTTGGAATAGCAAATAAGAAATGTCAATTAGTACTTTCTCAAGAAGAACTGCAAAATAGGTAAACGGCGAGTCAAAATGTACGAACTTAAAGTGAGACAGGACTCATTTTCGGAAACGGGCGATGAGCCATTCCGATATCTGCCCAAATAAACTTAATAATAGTAATTACCAACTTTTTGAAATTGATCGGAAAACGCTTCTTCACTCCTAGGAATATCGAATTCACTGCATCTTAAGCCAGACAAATCAAATGCTGATGTCATAATTTAGAAGCATAATTGACATATGAGTGAAATTCTATTCTCTCACATGTGAAGGATCAACTTTTCTCCAGTCCTTTTTTGATGAACTATTAAATATGAAGCGTATAAAGCTATTATCTATATTTACTATACAGGTCAAATCATTTACGTAAGTGGCTCTTTAAAATATTGTACGCAATTGAGCAAAGTTAGATCTCTGGAGGATATACACAACAAATATGACAGGTTGTGTGTGCTTCTTATACAGGGTGCGGCAGCATAACTTCCTTTTTTCAAAACTCAATAAAAACTATTGTATGCATCGGAAAATATTTATTTATTTTTTATAATGTAGGTACATGGCTAAAGTTTTTATTTACATTGTTTTGAAGATCAAATCTGGTGACGTCCCCCATTCTCCATACATTGCGTAAACCGATTTCTGGCGTTTGTCATGACTCTTGTTAGCATAGCAGGTGTTATGTTGGCAATTTCTTCTTGGATGTTGGTCTTCAAATCTTGTAGGGTTCTTGGACGGTTCACATAAACACGGGATTTCAAAAAACCCCATAGAAAAAAATCACAAGGGGACAGATCGGGAGAGCGTGCCGGTCATTCCAAATCGCCTCTAATTGAGAAAAGGCGCTCTGGAAAGTGTTCCCTCAAAACAGCCATCGATGCTCTTCAAGTGTGTGTTGCACCGTCTTGTTGGAACCAAGTGTCCCCCAAATCCAAATTTTCTAGCCGTGGGAAAAAAAAATTCTGTAGCATGTTTACATACCGGTCCGAATTCACTGTCACTGTAACCTCATTTTCCTCAAAAAATCGGGGACCAATAATTCCAGCTGAGGAAATTGCACACCACACTGTGACTTTGGGTGAATGCAAAGGCTTTTGATGCAATTCTCGAGGGTTGGTGTCAGCTCAGTAGCGCATGTTTTGTTTGTTAACCGACCCACACAAATGAAAATGGGCTTCATCGCTAAAAAAAACAATAGCACCCTCGGGAACGACATCAAGAAGAAGCTCACACGCGTTCATCCGAGAACTGAAGTCACGTTCTGAAAGTTCCTGCACTATCGCCATCTTATAGGGATGAAAATGAAGATCATCACGAAGAATTCTTCTCACAGAACGATCGGATAGTCCAAGGGTAGATACGTGTTTGCGCGCAGAACGCCGTGGCGATCGCAACATTGACGCTCTCACTGCTTCAATGTTCTCAGGTGATCTAACGGGCCGAGGGACTCCAGTTCTTCCTTTTGTCGCACTTGCAGTTTGTCTGAATGTAGTGACCCATGTAACAATTAATTTTCGGTCTAGGACGGGAGCCAACGAGGCTAAATTAAAGCGATTTCGAAATGCACGCTGTATTGCAATAACCGAACATCCGCTTGAAAAGTAAACCTCAACGGCAAAGGTACGCTCCTCACCATTCCAACGCATGATGGCGACTGAACCGTGTCGGGACAAAACTTTACAGTATCCCCTCTTGAACGAGACCACTAGCGCCCCGCTATGACATCAACTAGCTGAGTGGCGCGCATTTGAAAAAAGGAAGTTGTGCTGCCGCACCCTGTATAAAAATATATGAGTGGGCATTTGTTCCATTTGAACTTGGCGTGTAATGAATACGCATATATTACATCAAAATATTCACTTTGGTGTGATACTGATATTTACACTATTAGAATTTACACTGAAACTGATATTCACAGTATTAGGATTAGCACTGAAACGACAATTTTAACCTACAGGGGGCTTAAAGTCAATTAGTAAAAATTATAGTAATATACTATTATTAACTTTATTTGAACCGATATGGGCATGTGCATTGTGTACATTGCAGCAACACAGAAAGTCGAGTTCCATGAGTGCCACAAATACCTACTAATTAGCCGTTTATACCACACAGAACTCAATGATTTGGTGGTACGTGATCTGGGGTATCCCGGAAAAAGTTGCCTTTTTCAAAAGATTCCTCGACTTGATTGCAGAGAATTCCCTGATTTCGGGGTGTTGTTGCACTTTCTTTACCAGCTTGCTGATTCCTTCTAGCAAGAAAAATGTTGACATAAACTGCGCAATGTGTGAAATGATCATCAAGTCTATCCTTCCCAACGCTGGTACTTCGTTTCTTATTATGATTTACGTCCTTGGCCGCGTCATTTAACTGTTTGCATCCACCGTGCCATGTTAACTTTGTCACAATATTTGCGTTGTTCATGTTCATGTTCATCAATTTTCCTGAATGTTTCCTTTCGGAATCAAGACTTCAAATGTCGTATTGTAAGAGCCCTGCAAACAAAGGTGCCCCACTATTAATTGACGATTTCTTTCGAGACTGATCTTAGTACCCCTCCAGCAATTTCTAAATTTACTCCCGAACGCTATGTGATCGACCTCACATCAAAACAAATGTCTCTCGGACTTCTCAGTGCTTCTTAAAGAAAGCGTCCTTTCTCTCTGTATCAGAATTTTCTGTCGATATATGCCATTGTACATAGTATTGCAGTTTTTGTAGCTTTACGACATTCAGTAAAGATAATGTTAGCAGCAGGTCAGTCTACCGTTCAATTATGACAGCTTTAAGTTCTATAATTATTGTCCTAAATTGTAAGATCTGTCTTCAACAGGTAAAAACTAGTCGGAAAACCGGGCCGAAGGTACAAAAGGTTTTGTGTATTTCCTTTATAAAGACATTTGAGGGTGCATTTGTCCCATTAGTACATAGCACGTAATATATGCATATATTATGTAAGAATATTCACTTTTGGTGATATTCGAAGTCTTGAAGTGACAAATTTGCCCTATTACAACTTTTTTGTAATAGTGCGATTTCCACCACTTGGTTGGATCATGCTCCATGCTATTGCCTGCATTGCTACAAAATTGCGTGATGCTAGGATGAACTTCAAGGGGGTTTTGCAGCCAATTACTAAAAATTAAAATATCATAATATATTATTAACTTTATCTTAACAGGTATCGTTATGTAGGAGATTTCAGAGCCTAGGCAGCAATATAGCCTCTTGGACTTTTTTCAGAGTTTTCGGTTGGGCGGTTTCTGAGAATGGGCCCGTTAGAAATGAAAGAAATGATCACTTTCAACCCTCCGCACTCCCCACCTTTCCAAAACTAAGACCGGCTTCGAAAAGTAATAAGCGAGACCTTTAATTTGATACCCCACACGACTATATTTGATGAAAAAAAATTGTACACCCCCCTTTTGGATGTATGGGGACCCCCCCTTAAATTTAACGTAAAAGGATGTAACTCACTGTATGTGTGAGCGTTCACAGTTCCCACCTTTCTACCAAATTTGGTGTCAATCACTATAGCCGTCTCCGAGAAAAATGCGTGTGACGGACAGGCAGACAGACAGACAGACAGACAGACAGTAAACCAATTTTAATAAGGTTTTGTGTTTACACAAAAAAAAGACTTCGCATCAACTTCAGCAAAGAAACTTTTAGCAAGCATGAACATGGATGTTCCAATTGCGACAAGTTTTGTATATTGTATATTGGAAAATCAAAATTGTCCAGCAGCCGAGGACAGTTGTTGCAAATGCGCAAAGCGGAAGCTAAAGGAGAACTGGGTAGTTTCCACCACGACTGAAGAAGTTCAAAGAGTCATCAAACCAATCTACGAAGATTTGTCACGAGATGATCTCTTGAACAAATGTTTAGGAGCAGAGACCCAGAATAACAATGAGTCGTTAAATGCATTGATCTGGACTTTCGCTCCTAAACACCTTCATTCTGGGGCCAAGGTCGTAGAAATAGCCACTTTTTTGGCTGTAATTATTTTCAATGAGGGATTCATTGGCATTCTCAAAATCCTAGTGACAATGGGATGTCAAGTTGGTTACATATGTCAGGTTTATGTCGACCGCCGAAATGAAGCGCGAATTTGGCGGTCCGAACGACGATCGACTGACCTCGCAAAAGAGCCAGAATTGAAACCAGAGAGCAACAAAAACAAAACACCTTCTTTTGGAGATGGGTGCATAAATTGACACGTATTCCGGAAACTAGCTACGATATCAAACTGGAAAATTTATCACATATACTAGAGATATCAGTAAATATATGGTGAAAAAATCACGTTTCTATCTTTATCTAGTCCTCCAAAATAATTTTTCATATAAGGCAAAAAAACGGCCTTCACACGGGATGACCCCCTTAATTGCAGTCATTCATAATGTTAACTGCTAGTGATTATCTTTTATGCTTTATGCTTACACTTTCATCCCTACAGTCAGGAGAATAGAAGCTGATTAACAAAGGTTCTACATCCAACGATTCTATTCGACCCCAAAAGAAACAAATGACACCTAAGTGCCAGTGTGCACCAAGTTAGGCCGATTTCATGCAGGTAACGAATTATTAGAATCATAACGTTTGTGAATCTGAAGATAAAGATGTAACATTTCATCACATATCATGTTACATAGCAAGGGCCAAGAGCAATAAACTTTTCTTATGTCTTATACATGCTAAATTACACAATTGTTTCACTTTTCCTATAGTTTTCCATGCCGGTCCCCCGAAGGAACTGGAGTTGGAATAGTAGATAGATGCGTGGTCAGAGTACACAAATGCCCAGCGCAAGCAGGTGTTAACAAAGGCTTAAAACCTTTGAATTATAGTGGCGATCTTGAAGGGTTTTACTTCCAGGTATTAGATAAAAAGACCGTGGGGACTCTAGCGCTAGTAGTGCATGACGTAACATCAGTGAATTCGGTGCGAACATTAGCAGAAACAATGCTACCAATATAGATAAATTTATTGACTCATTCGTGTTTGTCCTATTAATGTAGATACGAAGAATACGTCATTCTAGAAAACTGGGATTGATTGGTATCTACCTCCGACTCTACTTGCTCTCTTCTCTAAATGCAATTCGGTATGAGAACAAGTAGCATGAAAAGGGTCCCTAAAGCACTTTATGTACGTTGTGATTCTTCTTCTTCGTGGAAATATTAATCTGTACGAGGGTTAAACCTTTCGAACTGGGAAACACTTAGATCTCATAAATTGGCCATTTCCCCGATTCTTCATGAAAGCCTTTCCGAGTTACCTTCATCTAGGTTTAAGCAAGCAGGGCATCCATAGATACAGTGCAGCGCCGTCATCCCCTGACAACCACTCTCGAAGCCAATGTCATTACCCTTTATATTGACGACAGTACCTAAATTTGCTGCTACTTGCAACCTCCATGACCAATTTCATTTAGGAATAGTATCGTCATTCTTTTCATGGAGAGAGAGAGAGAGATTATCAGCAAAATAGGTGAAAGATAGCACTTAGAAAACCCACTAAAGTTTGTGAGCCATCTTTCCTCTTTTGAATTGATTTCAATGAACGAATTCATGTAGCATGCAACAGTCCAACACGTGTTTGCTAATTGAAGTATCAGCTATATCTGTAGTCTTGTAACTTAACCTTCTATAAATAGGAATACGACTTTAAGCATCATTGTTACTCTATGAACCTAATGAACTTTCTTAATTACTCATTGCTGTATTCCTATTAATTATTACAACAAGATTTACAAAGTATAATACTCTAGTACCCAACAAAGAACTTGTCTGAACCAGAATTACAAGAATGCATCAGAAAACGAAACGTATAAATAGCCGAATCTTAGATTTACTTCCATATTGTATATATAGTGGTCAGGCTTACTTCGCGTTTAAAGATACAAAAATGTCTCCACTATCGGTAAGTGATTTCTTATAGAAAACTATCAACTGTAAGCTCCTAAAAAAATATATTTTTCTTTAATTACTTTGGCAGATAATCCTGGGGTTGATTGTTGCTATGCTGGCATTGATAGGAGGCGCACATGGCAATAAACACCATTACAATCATCATGATCGAAATCACGATGTTCATCATAATCATGGTCATTATAACCATCACCAGCACCAAGACTACCAGCATCAACATTACCACGGACATCATGGACACAAGCATGGATCTCATTAGAAATTGATTTCGAAAATTTATTTTAGGACATTCATAGTCATTTCCAGAACGGCAACCTCAGAAACGAATAAAAAATATAATGAATCAAATTCAATCTCAAAGTGCAATAATGTTACTTTCCTTTCCAAATGATTTGTACAGTAAAACAAAACTTTATTAAAAGTAATCGACTCTCTTTATACATGATGGGTGTACACACAAATGATCTTGATACTTAGAAAGAAAGATATCCTTTCTAGGCGGTATCCCGAACTACTGATACCGAGGGACAACATGACAACGAGGTTTCACTTCAATAAGAAGTTTGAAACACGTTGGAGTAACAAGGCAAACTGGGAGAGCGTGGCTGCGACATACGGCTTAAACCAGCATCTGATTACTTGGTACACTGACGGATCCCTCACAGCAGAGGGAGCGGGTGCCGGTGTCATTGGTCCAAGAAAAATGTACTTTCAGCCAACGATCAGGTACACTAGCATATTCCAGGCGGAAATATACGCCATAGACAAATGTGCCTCCTTTAATTTGCAAAGGAACTATAGGGGGCAGAACATAGCTATTCTCACCGATAACCAAGCAGCGGTCAAGGCACTTAGGTCCAACCAGGTGAACTCTAAACTGGTATGGGAATGCCTTGAGAGACTGAATACACTCGGCTCGTCCAACAAGGTCTGCGTACTTTGGGTTCCAGGCCATGCTGGGTTTGAAAGGAACGAGGCAGCGGACGAACTAGCCAAGAAGGGAACAGGGACGCCCAGGAGGGAGGAGGGAGGGCCAGAACCCTTCTGTGGAATCGGAAACGGTTTCATAGCTATGAATCTAAGAAATGAAGAGGAACGGTTGAGGGAACTATATTGGGCGGGGCTACCAGGGATGGAGCAGTCCAGGGTGCTTATTGGGTGATACGGACCCATGTGTACAAAGCATTGCTTAAACCTCACCAAAAAGAACCTCCGAATCATAGTGGGAATTCTCACTGGTCATTGTCGGCTGAACTATCACCTAGGGAAGCTAGGGATATCTACGGACACTGCCTGCAGGTTTTGTGAGGAGGAGGACGAAACCTCTATACACGTCCTGGAACAGTGTCCGGCACTTATGCAAAGTAGATCAAGATATCTGGGAGAACACTTAATACCAGATGCAAAGCTGAAACATCTGGAAGTGGGGAACATACTAAAGTTCCTAACGGTTATAGGCCTGCTTGAGATACTATGATCAATAGGTAGACTATAACCAGTAAAACGGGCACAATAGTTCTTCAAGGACGCGGTGCGACTTTCCCTTAACAGAATAATAATAGAAAAAAAGAAAGCTGGTTCAGTCTCGAGGAACTCGTTACTTCCAAATCATGCTGTGAATCGAGATCTATCCCCCATTGGCATGTGGATGATTACCAAGACTCCTAAGAAGAGCATCCGTTTTGAATGCAACAATTGAAGCGATATTGGCTTGCTTCTACTGTCGCGAAGATATCGACTAAAATTATCCTGTGAAGTATCAAAGGACACTTAAACAACTTGATCGACAGAGGACAAACAGTTGTCGCTATGGATCCCCATGTACCGACCATATACCATAACAGTGGGATGAGTTAAGCTCACTGCTCCATCTGCTTTTCGCCGATTTGGGACTTTGGGCAAATCACTCTAGGAATGGGGACAAGCAGAATGAGCATAAACATAGAAAAACCAAGGTCCACCTGGTTGGTCATTGCACTCTTTCTAAACTTGAAATAAAATAGATAAAGAAATAAAAAAACAATACCTTTATCACTGTACTAGTTTCCCAAGTGGTTTCACAGATCAATGCTGTCTTCCAAAATTTCTATGCAATATAAATAGGATTTGTGACATTCTGAATAGCTTCTAAAATGGCATTTTTCACCTTCTTCAACAGTAACAATTCCAAACTATCAGATGTCCCAACATACAACATATCCTACGTTGTACCTCATTCATAAAACAAAAACCAGTCCGGAAACCGGAAGCTGGAAGCTTCAGGCATGAAAAGTTTTGTGTATTTCTTATATAAAGACATTTGAGTGTGCATTTGCCCCATTAGTATGTAGCACGTAATATATGCATATATTATGTGAGAGTATCCACTTTCAGGTGATATTGATAAATTTATAAAGAAAGGACAACTTTTGACCTATTATAATTTTGTTAGTAATAATGCGATTTTCAAAAAACTTGGTAGGATCATGTTCTAGCCTACATTACTGCAAAATTTCGTGGTAGTAGGATGAACTCAAGGGAGACTTTGCAGCCAATTACTAAAAATTACAGTAACATACTATTAATAACTTTATTTGAAGGGATATTGGTATCAAAGGCATATCGGAGCCTAGCCACCATATAGTGGCAGTTTCCTGATTTTCTTCAGGTTTTTCAGTTGGGTGGTTTCTGAGAATGGGCCCGTTAAATAAATGATTACTTTCGCCCTCCTCACTCCCCGCGATTCCACCAAATGTCAAAACTAAAACCAACTTCGGAAAGTACTAATCGAGACGTTTCATTTGATACATGACTATATTTGGTGAAAAAACCTTTCACCTTTCTTCTCTACACGGCGTACGTAAACGCGCTTTTCCCGTCTCCCCGGCCTTTTGCTGTTTATCCGGAATTGATGCGATCAGGGAGTTCACCGCACTCCAATCCTCCTCACATGCTAACATTCCCCGCACCAAACTTTCTGATACCAGCATCTCTCCTAGAGACTTCTCTAAGCTCTTCCTTCATTCTACAAATCTTGAACAATGGAAGAATACATGCTCTGGGTCCTCTGGGACTCCGTCGCAATTTGGATAATCGGGTGAGTTATCCAGTTTAAACCTGTACAAGTACTGGCGCATGCACCAAGAGATAGAACTCTTTAAAACGTTCCCGCTTGTTCCGCTGAATGGCCAGTTTGTTGGTTTTGCGGGCTTTCTTATATGCGTGCTTTTCCGCCTCTGATTGATCCTGCCTACTCTTTCCTGGAATATTCATCTAGCTCGGTAACAGGCTGATCGAAGGCAGGCCAATTCATTATTCAACCAATAGTTGGGTCTTCTATCAGAGAATGCGCTCCTCCTAGGCACGAACGCATCACATGCTTGTGCTTGTGTTGTGTTCAATACACAATTTCAAAAAAAGTACTCCTATTATAAATCCAGGATATTAGAAATTATACTGATTTCCGTCCGTAACTATTTTCTTTCTGCACAAAACTCGTTCTTTTCACAATGACTCCAACTGTCTTTATTTTTACTTATTATTATTTTTTTATCTGACGTTTCTCGTCACCTACTCTGGTCTTCACTCTTGTAGCGAGGTCTAAACTGAGTGGAGCGCCGGTGACGTCATCTGTCCGCTGGTATTCGCGACATTCGAAATAAATTTCGAATGCCGCGAATCCCGCCTCGCCACAGTCGCCTCTCCTTAAAAAGTAATGGCGCTTCAAATGAAGCCCCTCCCAGAGTGGAAGGGGATAGAGAGAGTACTTAGAAGGAAGAACAAGGACCCCACGTTCTAAAACCGTCGAAGAATTGCGGCCGTCATCCCCCTTTGAGAGTTTGTAGCTTCTCGAAAAGGGGCTATTTCTGAAACATTAATGAGCTTATTGGTAAGGCAATCATCGTCGCTATGTGCAACAGAGTTTACAAAGGCGGGTCGCCCCGTGCCCATACACCCCGCTGCACTGTAACCTTTAAAAAAAAGTGGTCGTTAGAGACTTTTAGCGGGGGTAGAAAGGGACTTTCTTATCATTTCTTCCATTAGGTCCTTCCCTTCCGGTGGCGGGGTTCAAAAATCAAACTTCACCATTATAATATAAAAATACTCTCCATTAGCATCACCTTGACTGTCTTTCTTCTTTACCCCCTCCAGGGATGGGGTAGAAATTCTAAAAATTATTAAATTATTGTGAAGAACAAGACTCACCCCTGGAAACAGAACGAATCAGAGCCTCTTTTTCATTGCAACATCAACAAAATGTTTACTTTCAGAGCTGCTGCAATTCCGGTTCTACTGTGTTTATATTGCTGCGCTTTGAAGTTTCAATAAGAAATGCCTGGTATATGTTATTCCAGTGGCAAGGTCAGAGCCACTTCTAACAACATATTTGGAAATATATATAATGCATGTCTTTGCTCTACTTATAAGGCTTACAGTTTCCATGTGAAAAATGGAATCATACAGAAAGGGTCGTTTAGAATAACAGAACAAGTAAAAATTAAATTAAAATTAAGTTGACTGGAATTAACATACACACATACACATAACATAATTTAAGCTCTTAAAAGTTAAAATGAATATAAATACTTACGCTTTTTTAACGGATTAAAATCATTTAAAATTTAACTAAGAAATTTGGAGTTTCTAAATTTTTTATTCAAAAACAGTTGTCCTTAATCATATTCTTCTGAATGCAGGTCTCATAGACGATCCCAGCATATGATTTCAATATCTACAAATATATTTTAAATAATATCAAATAATTGTCAAATTCGAACCGATTTCCTCTGAAAACGGTTGAAATTCAATTACCAGCCCCAATATCCGTAGTATGGTCTTCGCCAGCCTCCATAGTAACCTCGACCCCAACCGCCGTATCCACCCCATCCGCCATATCCGCCCCATCCGCCATATCCTCCATAACTTCTATATCCACCCCATCCGCCGTAATATGGCCGTCCAAAGCCGAATCCCCAAATAGTTTCTGATCGATCTAAACTCTCATCTTTATTATCTGCTCCGCTCAATGTTTCATCACCAGCGTGTTCAGCGTCGGTCTTCAATGAAGTTGCAGGAACTGGTTCCTAAAATTGAATTCATTCAGGATTAATTCAACCATTTTCTATTGAATAATTTTCGAAATTTCAATGTTAAAGCATAGCTGAATATAAACAGACGAAAATAACTTTTAATTCTAGATAAGGCAAGCCTTTCATAAAAAAATGTATATATTTGGAACGTTAGAGCATAGGAGAAAGTTTTTCTACCCATTGGCGAAAGATGGCTAATTAATATGTGTGTGTACATATGTATGTATATGTACTACGTTATGAAGTTCTATGTGGAGGCACTTATCTTTGGAAAAATTAACCACTTAAATCGTCCCTAGAAACAAAAAATCAAGGATACCAGCCATTATGTTGGCACCGGTAACTCATAAGTTTAACTTTGTTCTGATTGCTTATCTGAGTGGCTTGTGTACAAGGTCAGAACAACCAATAACGAACAATATAAGTTTTGACATTAATTCCATTTGTGTGGAAGAAAATAACGATTAGCATAACATAATTAATTTTCGTGTGTTTTTTGTACATAGTGTTACCTCATGTCTGAAAGAAAAGTTATTTTGGCCACCCTTAAACTTTACGAATTATGAATACTTTTAGCTATTGTGCTATTTTTCCTTTCTACTGATGAGATTTGTGTAAAACAAAACCTTATTAGCATCGATTTAATGTCTGTCTGTCTGTCTGTCGATTTACTCAGAAACGGCTGAACCAATTGTCACGAGATTTGGTGAGAAGGTGTGGTCTGTGAATACCTTTACATATAACAGATGGGATAATTTTGTGTTGAATTAATAGAGGGCTCTCCATAAATGCGAAAGGAGGTGTAATTTTTTTCAAAGAATATAGTCATCTGAAGTATCAAATGAAAGCTCGTTGGTACTTTTTGAAAGTGATATTATTACTGATATCGAGTGAAACACTCGAAATAGGGCTCAAAATGTGTGCCCCAAAAATGAAGCAACTCTCGTTCTCAGAATATATCCAACCAAAAAATCCGAAAGAAATCACAGTGGTGAGCCAATACGAAGTCTAGGCCTCAAAATACATCCCATTCTGGTATCTGTACGAATGAAGTTAATAATAGTGGGTTACCATGTTTCAGAAATTTACCGGAAAACATACCTTAAGTTCATCATAGAAATACCAAATTTGGTGTCAGTTTAGGCAATAATACAGGACATAATTTGAACACAATCCAACTATTATTAACAAAGTTATAGAAGGTCAACGTTTTGCATTTCGAGTAGATTTATTGCACTCTAAGAAATGTATAACGTCATCATCACACTTATAAGAACGGCCGGGTCCATGGGGACATTGTAGTTTTCCGTTTTTGAATTTTTCTAGTTATTTGTGTAACAGTATCAATTATTGGAAACAAACATGTGCATGCATTTGTATGTGGTAATAAAGCTCACGGACACATGATAGATAAGCTTTTCAAATTTTGAATTTCCTCTGCTGGCAGTTGATGAACTTGTGTCTATTTATTACATTTCTGATGCTATTTTTTTTTCATTTAAAAAAAAATCTACCGCGCCAAATATTATTTGTTTTCCAAGGTTTTTTCATAGTAGATAGCAAAAAATGGCAGCCCATTATGTTTGCAGGTTGTGAGCACTAGAAAAAATTTAACAATTTTTTATTGGATTTGTATCTAAACGCCGTCCCATGAGAGATGAAAAAATATATGGATGAAACTATGTGCAAAATGCCTTTGAATAGAGACATTTCTGGCCGATTTTTAAGTTTATATGTTAAACTTAAAGAGCGAGATGAAAGAATAAGTAATGTGTCGCAAGAATTGTTGAAGCTTTGAGAAAAATTAAACTGCTCCCTGAATGCTATAAATTTCTGTAAAGGTTTGCAAGCTAATAAATCGATTGAAACTCACAGGAAGCAAAAGAGTGAACAGTTTGAAAAGATCTTAAAAATCTTTTTGATATTACATAAGTTAAGTGTGGAAGACAAGGAGGATGTGTAGACTACAACTTGTCGCTGAAGAGAAGCTTTGTTTGTTTTAGAGTCAAAAATTAAAAATATCAAGTGATATGTCTCACAAGTTCCAAAAGAACTTCGCAGTTTAATGTTTAGTGACAGCTGGTCAGCCAACGACATTTTCATCCCTTGGCAAGCCTTATTAGATGAATACAATGCATGAAGCACTATCAACCTGTTTTTTGTGATATAACTGCAGTTAATACGGGAAGGAAGAACGGGGTAGTTGTCAAACTCCAAGCACAATTCAGACGAAAAAATCTAGGAGCGCCTCAGTTTATAGGGCGTCAACATAACATTTTTGATCTTGTTCTTCGCTACTTAATGAATTCAGTATTCAAAATGTCGGTGACACAGCATCAAGTATTAATTTATTGACAATGTTTTGGTAGATACGTGAATGAGCAAAGAAACTATTCTGGCAAAAAAAAATGTAACACCATCAAGAAACTCGAGAAGGAGAGATGACTCTCAGTTTATTTTCGAATTCTATGAGAGATATAATTATTACTAGAAGCAAAAACGAAAGCCTTTGATGAAGTGGAAAAAGTTGCCTCTTTCCATAATAGTTCCCGGTCGAATTAAGGAGCAACATTTGCAATGATAGCTCATTTTCTCTTTCCAAAATGGAGAAATTCGCCCAACTTTATAGCAACTGCCTAGGCAAAGGCAGGATTTTCAAATTACCATTATTCAGAGGATACATAAGATAAATTACATGCCACTATTAACAAATTAAATTGGGAAAAGGGATACTGGGAGTCTTGAGTCGGCATCCACTGATGGTCCGTCATCAAGTGGACGCGGGCACAGGTTTCCAGGCATCCCCAAAAAAAACGAATACAATAATTATGACTTTAAGCGGTTAGATGTTGTCTTCTATTTGTAGTTAAGTCTAAAATTGATACACCAGTAGATTACTCCAAACTACAATTTTATTTTATTATGTATATATATTTCAGGAGCAACTTACTCCCTTCATCAGTACAAAGCTACTGAACTTTATTTAAGTCGCTGAAACTTTATTTCCGTAGCTTTGTACTGATGCAGGGAGTAAGTTGCTCCCGAAATATATATATATATAATAAAATAAAATTGTAGTTTGGAGTAAGCTACTGGTCTATCAATTTATGACTGTGTTATGTATGTACATATGTGCATCCTGGAGCTTAGAAAATAACAAGGAATATTTTGCATAGAGAGTTCCTCACATCAAACGAACACGAAACCTTTATGCCTGAATCGCCCAGCATCCCGACTCGTTTTAACGCTTTATGTTAAACAAAACCTTGTCTCCTGTCAATCTGACTGTCTGTCTGTCATATGCGCTTTTCTCCAAAATGTCTACAACGATTTAGATGATAGATGGTGGTCATATGACAATTGTCAAATCCCACGAATACAGTAAGGACTCAAGCATTTTGGGCCGCGGCCAAACGTTTTTTGATTTTAATATGCAACCGCGCATACTAGTTGGCAATTAAATTTCAAACGGCTGACCTGCGGCTAGCCGCCAAATTGGCTTTACGCATGAAGTGGTTGTAGTACACCTCGACAAACGGACAATGGCTGATACTTCAGAACGGACATCTATTTTGAATTGTAAGAAGGCAGGGACAGGGATTTGAAACAGCAACAATGGGAAAAATTATTGTATAGAAATAGTTCATACCTTTGGAGAGGAAAAGACGAAAAAGAAGGGATATTGATATTTGAATATTAAAATCCAATACATATTCAAAATTCTAATTCGATTTCACAAAATTTGATTCTTGCAAATTCCCATTTATCTAATGTCATTTAAATTTAATTTTTTTAATTTTCATGATATTCAATTGTTGCAACTCAACACAATTCAGAATTGTGTGAGACTAGTTCATTTAGGGTTTTTATATACTGAGTTTCTGCAAAGTAAACACATACCATGGGAAGCCAGAAACATGAACTTCTTAATTAATATTTGAGGGACATTAATAAAATGTTGGATTCCAATTGGTTTCATTTCATACTTTGCGTAAGATATAGTGGTTCTAGTGCTGCTATAATCAATATAGTTCAGATAAAAGAATCTGTTCTTTAACAGTAAGTATTTTTGATTTGGCAATGATATATGATGATAGCGTCCACTTCATTTATGAATCGAATATTCATTGTTAGGCAATCTAACTACCTTATTCACGCGGTTGGAAAAAGGCCGGCCATTTTAACCGCGTTTCGCGGCTAACCGAAGCACCTAAACGCAAACACGTATGAGCTCTGAACAACATAAATTTGCGTGCAGAATATACTTTGAACGAACCAATGGGTAGACACACTAGTGTATTCCAGGCGGAACGGCATAGATAAATGTGCCTCATTCAACTCCCAAAAAATTATTCTGATCGACAGTGAAGCGGCTGTCAAGGCACTTAGGTCTAAACAGGTTAACTTTGAAATCATACGGGACTACCTCAATACACTCAATACACTCTAGGTTCTAGGCCAAATTGTTAAAGGCAATGAGGCAGCGGATGAGCCGGCCAGGAAGAGATCGGAACACCCTTCTGTGGAATCGGGAATAGGTTCATGGCTACCCCGCCGAAAAATGAAGGGGAACGGCTAAGGAAACTCTACTTGACGAACCTACTAGGAATGGAATAGGCTAGTGTTCTGATGGAAGGATACGAATCGAAGCCCTCGAAGGATTGTTTAAACCTCGTCAAGAAGAGCTACATTATTACATGGGAAAGTTATCTACGGACAATGCCTGCGGGAGAGTACTGAAAGCCTTCTACTTGTTCTCGGAGAGTGTTCGGCACTTGTGCAAAGTATATAATATTAAGACAACTTAATAGCTGATGCCAGACGGAAATACTTGGAAAGTAGGGAACATACTAAAGATCCGGTCGGTTATAGAGTTGATCGGCATTCTATAGCCAATATCTATTCTATAATCATTAAAGGCTTTGCTTCTGGGACGCAGTGCAACTGAGCCTGCCTTTATTCTTATTGCTATTTGTTTATTGCTTGTTTAGATCAGCCTAGAGTATTCTACAAATACGAAGAGTACTAATTACTGGGCAAAACGTGGGCTCTGAAGGAAATAAGTCGTTGAGGACAATCTTCGCATTCATATCAACAGCGAAATTGACAGGATATGCGAAGATCAAGGCATTTAGTCTCTTTTAATACCACCCAATACCAACTACTTAGTTGACCGTGAAAAAAAAATGTTAAGGAAAACAGCACAAATAATTAAAAATCGTGGTCTTTCTGAAACAACTACTGGAAGAGATATCTGAAAGTATGGTAGCTTTGATGGGTGAGATATTTTTTCAAGGGTTCAATTTTAAGCTCTTCAAAGGATTTCTCGAGGGAAAGCCAGTAAAAACAAGAGGCAGCTGAAAGCGATACACTCTTTGCTTATTTAGAGGAAAATAAAAAGCCTGATCAAGGAAACAAAATCAAAGAAAATAATAATAAGGTTTTTTCATAACGTTTTTAAAATCAGTCATAATTTTCCATATTATCTATTTTTTCCATTTGCCTCCTCTTTTGCCTTGATATAGATTGTTAAAAAAAATAAACTATTTAAATGTATTGCAATTAGTATATTATAGATAGAAGAATAGAAGGGGTAATACAAATTCAGCCATTGTCACGTTTTTCTTATTTCCTTTTTTCTTCTACGGGGATACATTATCCAAAATTATCTCTGGGAACCGTTTTCGATAAAAAAAACCCTGTACCCTCGGCTAACTTTGCCCATCACATTTTGGAATTTTCACATAAAGATCAAACAACAAAAATATGCTTTAACATCAGGAACCAATTCATTAAGGCCTCACCGAACTCCATGATAATGACCCTCAAATGAATCCATGATTTTTCTATAGGAAATGTGAAACATAGTAAGCTCGTCAGATGTTAAGGAAAGTACTAGCCAAAGGCTCCGTACTCCAACCCGCAGCCTGCACATATGTAACATTTGAGGGTGTAAGAAATTCGCATTGAAAATAGCATCACTTTTTATAGCTTTTCAATAATTAAAAATTAATAGTTCATGTTACTATAAACTAACGGTCAGAGGTACGGATTTTATGCAGTCTGACTAATCCGTACAAAAATCGATCCAATTGTTCAACGCCTCCACTCTTCATTCTATCAATGCAGATTGGACAAACACTTTAAGAACTTCTATCAATTCAAAGTCACGTTGAGGACACTTGTTCTAATGATATTAAAATTCAGTCTGAACATCTTGACTCTTGCACACACATAGTTGGTTGGCCACATATTGCAAAATATGCAAGAACAAGCAGTTACAATCTCCGTTGTCGAGATCCTCAAGGAAAAAAGATGATTTTTTAACTAATCCATGTCCTCCAAATATGCAGATGATAATAATAAAGCAGCATATGCTTCTCTCACAGTCTATATCTGTCTCGAATAAATAAAAAATACTCAATAAGAAGTAGATGAAGTGCAGGTCTGAATTCAAAATGTGATCGGTAAGGTATTGATGAGGCCATTGCAGTGGTACTTAAAAAAGAAAATAACCTGCTATTTGTCAATCAATATTTAAAAAATATAATTTCTTCGGTAGGGTATTATTAAGAGAAAAGAAGAAAATCGTATCGTAATCACCGTAATTTAATCAGTTGACCTTAGCCCTGCACAAATGGGGAGAAGCTGAGTTTCCAAGAATCTCAAATTGAGGTGTAAGTAGGGCGATATTATTTGAATTTACTTACAACCCCGTAACTGAGAGAAAATTAGTCGTTTCAACCTTAGACGATTTCAATGTTGAATCGCTTTTAACCTTTTTAATGTTTCGCTGTCATAAATGACCGTTACCACCCTTAATAGAACCACGAAAACTCTCTTGACTGCCTAAGAGTCCTATCAACCTAGTTATTTGTAAACTTTTGGAGCACTACCAATATCTTAATTTAAACCAGAGATTAAAGCCTCTTTAGTAATTCACGCGAACCATTCACAATTTAGCGTTGCAGAAAGATAATAACACTAGACGCTAGCCAGATTTATGAAAACTTTTTTTGTTCAACTTAGAAAAGTGGAAAATTGTCAATCACTCATACCAGATTAAGAAATAAATGCTTCCAGGAGTTCAATTACCTTACCCCTATTAGAGCTAAAATTGCCAATCAGCGTAGGTAGAATTCTGGCTTGAGGTGGATAAAGCAAACCAAATTATTCTTAGGGAAAATATCAACATCCTTCAGGACACTTTTAACAGAAAAAAAACGAGTGCAATGGAAAACCCCATAGTCTGTTTCGATTACTTATTAGCAGAGGAAAGCTAGTATGTGGTATTTAGAGTACAATAAATACCTATGCAAACGATTCCTCAAAACTGATTCTTCAGAATACGATATCTTAGATGTTTATTTAATTATTAAAAACAGCAATTGCACTGCAATGACCACAAAACTGTCATGGAAAATTGACACAGAATAGAACCTATTTTGTGCCTAAAAAAGATGAATAATATTCCACTACATTTCACTACTTTAAATCACTAGTTTCCTCAATACTTGTGTCTAAAGTCATAAATTGTTTACCTTACTTTCTTACGATCCTTACAAATTCGAAAACTAAATATAAAAAGTGAAACGTACTTGTGCGGCAGGACTAGGGACAGATTGTTGAATTTTCAAGTCCTTTTGCGGTACATCATCTGCTGGTAATCCACTCGTAATGGAAACTGCGATCAATAAAACACACAAAAACTGAAAAATTCCAGACAAAAACAATTCATTAGCAATCACTGTCTATCTTTCACACAATTACTGTCCAATTCACCTTCAACATGTTGACTGTTGTAGCCCCTATAATTATTTGATTTAACCGAGATTGTAAACAATTAACACTTAATTGTTTTATATTTGATTATCAACCACACTAGAACTGAGACGACTCAACCGAGAAATATCCCTGCAAGCGTTCTTGATCTGAAAGAAATCTGACTCTGGACTGATGCAACGGAAAGAACAGCCCAAGCTTTTATACAGGGGATCTAAATTAAATGTAGACAGGTGATAAGTGCGTAAAAGAATTACCATAAGAAAATCTGAAATCAACCATGAAGTCGAGACAGTGAACGAACCCTGCTCACATCCACTTATTAAGTTTTTGTTGAAAACAAATGCGAAAATGTATTGCCACATCCCCGATAGTCGCAAACACTTCAAGCAGTGACGCGTTGGTTCTCAGCTACAGAAGGATGTATCTTAGATGGTAAAAGGAAAACAACGCAAATCTAGAATAGAGCCCACTAGGTCAGATTATTACCGGACAGAACTCCTGGGACTATAGCACAGATTGTAAGAGCGACAGCTTTTTGAGTTCCCACATGTAGTCCGAACCTTAGCTCGAGCCCTCTATGTAAATTTTGTGGAAATAATCCTGTCACGGAAATTATAACTGAAATTACTTAGATCTTTTGTAGTCTCCATGTCTGCTTCATATCATCCGCCAAGG
This sequence comes from Hermetia illucens, assembly GCF_905115235.1. Lineage (NCBI taxonomy): Eukaryota > Metazoa > Arthropoda > Insecta > Diptera > Stratiomyidae > Hermetia > Hermetia illucens. The sequence goes on along the minus strand of NC_051849.1, from coordinate 86,883,594 downwards.
TTAAGTATAATAGTTCTGCATTTTTTCTTGTTGTTTTTCAGTAGTTCTCGGTCCAACGGTACGGTTACATCGATTATGAAGCAATTCTTCCTTGAGGAGCAGAGCGAGAACGACCCTATTGTGATCAACACTATGATCGGTGACAAGAGTGTGGTCCCACAGTAATCTGACCCGATCCACTGAGTATACTTATAATATGGATGGCTAAGTCACAATTGCTTAACATTTAACTGGAGTTGGCAATTGTCATGCCATGACGTCATGAAGGATCGGCCGTTTATACAGTAATTTTTCGTCGGGAACGGAAGCATCCTGAATTGAAGTAAGAAATGCTTCTTTCTCGCAGATTAGTACCAACCATTTATTAGAGGCTTCGATGTGAATGCCAGGTAGCAACGATTTTTTCTATATTCAAATGTTTTCTCTTTCCACATGTCATCTCCTGCTGGACTGAAGTTACATTCGACAGGGGTCCCATTCTTTGCTTCTCAACTTCAAAGAAAACAACTTATTATCTGCCATGACGGTAGCCTAATGTAATTGGCTGAAGGAAGGAAAAGCCATCGAAGGGAATGGATTTGTTGTTTTCAATGTGCCGAGGTATTTGTATATGCCGTCGAAGTCCATAGACTAAATGATGATGTCATTTTGGCTTCGTTGTCGGAATTTTCCCCCAAATAATAGCTTTGATACTATAATACATTTCTCCAAACCCATGTGCATGCCGATTTCCCTACTGGACTGGATGGTGACGTCCTTTTTACTGGAGCAAAGTTGGCATACAATTTAATGTCACCAATATATAGTAAATGATTCAATGTACATTTCGACAATAATAATCACAATAACAAAAACAACCAGTTGTATAAAGCGTCATAATTTCGGAGATGGCCCCACATGGATAAAGTATGGGAGCTATGGTGTTTCGAAATTGCGATGGCTGGGCTTTGCTGCTCAATCACAATTAGGGCTCCTTTATTGGAGAGAGATTTTGATAAAATCCTCTTTGATTTTAAAAGAGCAAGATGTTATCTGTCATGGTTACCGCAAGTTTCTGCTCCATCATCATACGCCGACTAGCTCTCCCGTACCTGATAGTTCGCGCATAACCGTGAAAAAATCCATGGGCGAAGAGTCAGACTGACTCCCAACCTCTCTTTTTCTACTTTTTCAGTTTTTTTTAGTTATTTTTCAATCAGTCTTAGGTTCTTAAGACATATATACATATACAATATGCACATGCGTAAGACGTTTACCGGTAGGAACATCCTGGATTCGTTTTGTTTCATACAGGGTGCGGCAGCATAACTTTTTTCAAAACTCAATAAAAACTATTGTATGCATCGGAACATATTTATTTATTTTTTATAATGTAGGTACATGTCTAAAGTTTTTATTTACATTCTTTTGAAGATCAAATCTGTTAGGTGACGTCCCCCATTCTCCATAAATTGCGTAAACCGATTTCTGGCGTTTGTCATGACCCTTGTTAGCATAGCAAGTGTTATGTTGGCAATTTCTTCTTGGATGTTGGTCTTCAAATCTTGTAGGGTTCTTGGACGGTTCACATAAACACGGGATTTCAAAAAACCCCATAGAAAAAAATCACAAGGGGACAGATCGGGAGAGCGTGCGCGTTCATCCGAGAATTGAAGTCACGTTCTGAAAGTTCCTGCACTATCGCCATCTTATAGGGATGAAAATGAAGATCATCACGAAGAATTCTTCTCAAGGAACGATCGGATAGTCCAAGAGCAGATGCGTGTTTGCGCGCAGAACGCCGTGGCGATCGCAACATTGACGCTCTCACTGCTTCAATGTTCTCAGGTGATCTAACGGGCCGAGGGACTCCAGTTCTTCCTTTTGTCGCACTTGCAGTTTGTCTGAATGTAGTGATCCATGTAACAATTGATTTGCGGTCTGGGACGGGAGTCAACGGGGCTAAATTAAAGCGATTCCGAAATGCACGCTGTGTTGCAATAACCGAACATCCGCTTGAAAAGTAAACCTCAACGGCAAAGGCACGCTCCTCACCATTCCAACGCATGATGGCGACTAAACCGTGTCGGGACAAAACTTTACAGTATCCCCTCTTGAACGAGACCACTAGCGCTCCGCTATGACATCAACTAGCTGAGTGGCGCGCATTTTAAAAAAGGAAGTTATGCTGCCGCACCCTGTAGTTTTAATTGTAATGAATCGTGACTCAGATTCAAAATACACAATGGATTTTAGTTAAAGGACTCATACCTCTTTAATATACCGTTGTTCTATATTTATACATTGTATATACCACCCACCAAAACGTTGGCATTCTCTCACGTGTTTAGTTTTTGGAAGTATATATAAGGTTTTATATATATTTAAATTGAGTAAAAATGCAAATCAAAAACGTTCAACAAAAACGCATTCAAAATCAAAGAAATATATGAGAAAATCTAGTGGATTTAAAGGAAATCAGCATACTGCTGAACAACAAATTGTCATCAAGTAATTTTGATATTAAACTCGATGAAAGCCACATTTATAGTATAATCTCGTTTTCCCTTGTTTTTTTCGTCGTTGACAAGCATGTTACAGTGTAAGATGTATGCTAAAGATGACATTTTGTACAAAAATAAGCTAGCCCTAACTGCAGAGATCCAGTGCTTGCCGCTATGCAAAATTCATGAATCATGAATAATCATTCAGAACATTTCGGAAAATTTTGTTTAGGAATTGATTGATTCCCAAGTTCCCCATCCACTTAATGCCGGACCGGGCCAGTTGGAAAGCAGCATGTTTTCACGGTTGTGGTCCACGGAACCCTCATCGTTGGCCAAGCATCCAACATGAAAAATTTAAGACTTGCGGTTTCGTCCAGGGAGCAAATACCATTTCCGTATCCGAAGGGGCATCTTCCAGGGGGATTCGTTGAGTCCCCTTTGGTTTTGTATGGCCCCTTTCATGGCTACTGAATGCAGCTAGAGGGCATGGTTTTGCAATAAAGTATAGCCCACGTGCTAAGTGCGAACTGACACTTGATGTACTTAGATGACATCAACCTGTATGCTGGTACTGACAACTACCATAGAAGTCTGTTGCGAATAATAGACATGTTCAGCCGTGGATTCGACACTTGTCTGCATGCCGGACATAGCATTGGTGACCTCCACATCGAAAATATGACCAAGACAGACTTCTACAAGTACCTAGGAATTCTGCAAGGAACCCATGCTCGAGTTGGTGATCTAAAGGATGCTCTGCTGTCCGAATTCCTGCGACATGTAAAGCTGGTGCTGAAATCGCATCTCTCGGGAAAGAATAAAATAAGCGCGTTGAATGTATTCGCTATCCCTTCATTGGCCTATGCATTCGGATTATTGCCAAAGTGTGCCGTGGAGCGGATGAACCTGCCTCGTGACATCGGAGGTAGGGGCGTGGTTGACGTGGCGGCACAACATCATCGCCAAGTCGACTCGCTGCGCGCTTATTTTTACATCAAAGAGCAGGCGAGTCATTTGCATGCGGCTGTCTGTAAGGCAGACTGTGGGCTGACTCCACTTAACTTGAAGGATCGATCTTTCAATCCTCTGAGTGAGGTGAAGTCGGACCAAGAGTGGATCGATGAATGGAAGTCGAAGGCAATGTACGGTAAACAAGTGGATTGTCTTTGGCAGGCATTTGTCAATTTGCATTTGCCGAACAGATGGCTGTGTGCTGGGGAGACGGAGACGGAGGGGTTCATGTGTGCCATTCAGGTCGGTGTGGTCGCCACCCGAGCTTATAAAAAGCTCATGATCAAAGAACGGGTGGAGAACGACGAGTGCAGAATGTGTGGTTCAGCGTTAGAGACGTTGGACCATCCCATTTCTGGCTGTACTGTTATGGCACCGGTGCAATACATCACGAGGCATAATGCTGTATGTAAGGTTATCCATCAAAACTTTGCATAAAGCATGGGCTGGTCACGGGAAGATGTTTACCGATATGACCCGCGAGCAGTACTTGATAGTTCTGCTTACAGGATGTATTGGGACTGGCAAGTTCTGACTGATCGCCATACTGCACATAACAAGCCTGACGTACTGCTAGTTGACAAGACGGGTCGCTCCGCGTATACTATTGATGTTGCTATCCCCCCTAATAGCAACATTGAACGGAAATACGTGGAGAAGAAGGTGAACTATGAGCCATTAGCCCGGGAAATCGTCTCGAGCGGGTGGTTGTAGTTCCCGTAATATTGTCAGCTACAGGTATTGTACCTAAATCCCTCACAGCTTCCCTTGATTTCCTGAGACTTTCGAGTTCAAACCATGCAGAAGTACACCATTCTGCATACGTGCTCGATGTTGCGGGGAATTCTCAACGAATTCTCCCATTAACCTACCACCGGCCACCACCACCAGCTTCCCTTAATTTTTAAATAGGTAGGATCGTCCGAGCCTAAATGCTTGGCACTTAGTGCTAATATTAGGGAAAATTCGGCATCTGCCGAGATTGAGGATAACTCGGAAATAATCGTTGGCGCAACATTCCATATTGGTCCAGGGCCTTGAAGTGTGTTAGAGCACTTCATTCAAGACCGTAACGGTACACTAAAGCGCTATGTTGCACTGTAGGAGGCAATGTGGTCAGCATTGTGCTCGCCCGAGATTATTACCCTGATTTGACTCAGGTGCTCATTCACAGCTGAATCGACTGTTATCCGACGTAAAATCACGAAACAAATCTCACTGCCACTAATGAGATTCGAACCGCGACCTTCCCTACGACAGCCTTGTGCTCTAACCACTCAGCTATCCAGAAAACTCTCGAAAAACATGTATTTTTTCAATGAAAAAACGACATGTTTGAACATGAATATCTCCAAAACTACTACTTATACGAAAAAAGAACAAGAAAGAAGTCGGAGGTCGTACCCAATTTTCGGCTTTAATGATTGGACTACTAGTTGGTTCCCGTTCAATCAATACCATCCTACAGGGAAGCGCTGCCAGCTGTTTTGTTCCAACAATAGAATTTTATTTCCACATCACGGTCGGCTTCTGATTTCTTATCATAATGGATGATCGTTCAATCGAAATACATACGTATATTTTATAATATAATCAATTCGTTCCAAACGAATCTCCACACATCAAAAACAATTTAATTTAATGTCCGTTAAATCATTGCTAGTCATCAGTCAACTGTAACATAAATTTCCATCAAAGATTGAACGCATTTATCTAAACACCCTAGACTGTATTTTATGCTACCGACAAAAAAGATCGTTTAGTTTACTTGATACTGAATGTCGTGAAATCCGTGTTCAGATAGGTCTTTGCTCTGGAAGAAGTTCACCTCTACCGAACATAGTCGTAATTTCCCCCCATGAAATAGATAAGAGTAGATACCCTGGGTTTTCAACCAACTGAGTACAAGTTGGGTGGACTTCAGGATGCGTGCGGAATAATAAATTTTATGATATATTCGCATATGCAGATTCATGACCGGGCACTTTTGAGAACAAAGTTACCGATCTTGATCTCTGAATTACCATTCTGTCCTCTTCGAGACTATTACCTTTGTCCACTTCTTGCATATTGGGGATTCCCGAGTGAAGAATGAAGATGTGAAATGTGATAATTTGTCATACATCAAGCAATAATTTGCGTAACGATCACAAGCTCTTCTAAGAAGATGCTAAGATGGAGAAAATTAAATACCAGTAGCGACTGTAAACATATCCAGTAATATTGTGAAATTATTGTGTTTGCGTACTCATTCATACTCGATGATACAGCGTACCAACGTATTTTGAAAAATAGTGATTCACATTTCATACAGTTTGGATGCGTAATTATTCAAGAGCACAAATAAATAGTATCTAAAAGACGATGATCAACCTTGATTTGTTATTGAAAAACTGTAACGCAGCTTGAAATGCGTTTATATATGCGCAAGGATATTTTTATATATTCTAATGCATAGGAAGGTAAAAATTCAGTTAGTTTCGCTAATTTTCCATTCGATAGTGAACCCACGCCTCAAAAATTAACTATTCTATTGAAGTGAATTAACTATTCTATTGAAGTGAATAATTCAACGTCAATTTGATTAAAAAGATGCACCGAAATAACCAGGAATGAAGTCTAACGAAAAAATTCGGTATTTTCCCCTTTGACCACAGTGGGGATAGTGTATTTTAGCCGTAATGGAACTTTCGAGTTAAATATCGTTGGTCCGACGCATTTAGTTATTAAGGATGAGCCGAATATAGATGCAAAAGCTGACACCTACAGGATAATCCATTTGTAATCCATATTCTCAACACATTTGGAAATATTTTCAATAATCCCCACATTTTATAGTATAGAGTGTGTACATACTCGAATGTATGTATGTATGTCTCCTGCTGACCGCAATGTGGAGTACAGGGCATATACACAGTCTAAGTTTTCAAGGAGAATATGTTTCAGTTTCATCATCAGCACAAAAAGGAACACAAACTTCCATCATGAACCGATCAAAAAGTGAGTGCTAAAACATTTCGATAGACGCACTGTCAACGTTAGAACCATGTGTTTTATTCTACATGCAGGATATTGTTGTGATGACAAAGAAAACAAGGAACAGAAACCAAAAATAAAAGAAAATATGTATACATGGGTAGACATTCTCTCTTTGAAAGGGCATGTGACATCGTGCACGCTCCGCTCAAAAGCACTTCAACTCTCCCAAGGACTTCCCGAAATAACCGCACCACTCCTCTATTATTCTCCGGTAAGTGCTTTTGGAGCGACTTACTCGTCAGCCATATTAATATCACTGATAGAATGCAACCCTGTCACTCTATCAGAGTGCTATTAATTTCTCTGCCCCCCATGCGTAGCACGCTAGATATACTCCCTGCTCATGGTATCGAAAGTTTTCTCTCCCCTTCTTCTACTTTCTAGAATCTCGAATTCCCAAAATTTCCGTTCAAATGAAAGCAGATTTGCAAAAACTACATTTGGTGAATAGCTGAATCAATCCGTGTCCAGATGCTCACGTAAAACCCTCAAGGACTTAACTGGCAGCGCACTGTTCCAATATGGAAAAAGAAAGGTAGTCCAGCCGAATGTTCGAATTACCGTCCGATCCGCTTACTTTCCCATACCATGAAGATTTTTGAACCCATTCTTGACAATCGTATTCGCAAAATCGTTGAAATAACCGTGAATCAAGCCGGATTTGTCAAAAACTGTGGAACTACTGACCAATATACGCTGCGTGGTTACTCATGGAGAAACACCGTGAGAAGCATCGCCCTCTTTACATTGCATTTCTGGATCTAGAGAAAACGTTTAACCGTGTGCCTCACGAACTCATCTGGTATGCTTTACGACAACACTTAGTGCCAGAAGAACTCGTACGCTATATTCAATTGCTCTACCACGATCCGAAAAGTAAAGTTCAAAGTATGGCGGGTAAATCAAAACCGCTTCGTGTTTCTGTTGGTGTTCGTCAAGTAAGCGCCCTCTCATCACTCCTCTTTGTTCTTGTTATGGACACCGTCACACGGGATATCCAACGTCCAGCGCCCTACACACTGCTTTATGCAGATGATATTTTCCTAGCATCTCGAGCAACTTGTCCAAAAATGGAATGATCGCCTCATGCAACACGGTCTCAGATTGAATCTAAACAAAACTGACTTTTTGACGACCGATCCTCATGGAACACGCCCAATCACTGTCAGTGGCAGTGATTTCCCCAGAACTGAGCGATTTAAATACGTCGGGTCAATGCTATCGGCCAATGGAGAACTGCGTTATGAAATTGCTTCACGCATTAACGCGACCTGGATGAAGTGGCGTTCCACAGCTGATGTTCTTTGTGATTAACGTATCAACGAACACGTTTTGACCACATCTGAAATGAGAATATCCACGATCGTTATGGAGTTGCACCGATCATGGAAAAGTTGTGAGAGAGGCGTCTTCGATGGTATGGTCACGCAATTTGTGCTAACGAGAATTCACTTGCCAAGTTTGGTCTGAGCATCGAAGTCGATGGTAAGCGACCAAAGACAGACCGAAACAATGGTCGCTTGATACGCTAGATGGGGATTTAAAAGCCTCGAGATTGCATCCAGATCAGGCGGTGAACCGACTCCGCTTGTGAACGGGACAAAGGCTGAAGAAAAACAAAAAGAAGATTATTTCGGTGGCAGCAACAGTTCCAAATTTAGCAATTGGTAGCCCACACATTTCTATCCGTTTGAGGGACGCGAAGAGTAAAATTTCAAAAGAATAAGAATCAACCAAAAATCTGCTAATTAAGTTACGCTAATGAAGAGCACAATGCTGACCACATTGCCTCCTAGTGTACCGTTACGGTCTTGAATGAAGTGCTCTAACACACTTCAAGGCCCTGATCCAACATGGATTGTTGCGCCAACGATTATTATTATTATTATATTAATGAAGGGCAACAATAAAAATTTGTCCACCAGAAATGTTAAGGAAGAACATTAACCTATCCTATATTTGAAAGGCCAATACTAAATGCTTGACATTTAATTTTTTATTGCAGGTGTTAAACGGAAAATGATGCTGCTACCTTAACATCAACAACAAATTGAGAATGTTCCTTGCTAACGTTCTTTCCGTGCTATTATATGGAAGCAGCGCATTGAAAGCGATTACCACCATCTCTGAAAGGCTCCAAGCCTTCGTCAAGGCCTGCCCGCGACGTGTCATTGAGGTTCTCTGGCCTCAGACAATTTAAGCAAGAATTTCGTCATTATTCAAACTAGATTCCTGCAGATATGATTAATAGAGGGCAGACGCATAGAAGCATAGTGGATAAGTCGAACATTAGGAAAGGACGATAACTCCATCGCAAGCTATACTATGAGGAAGAATCCATAGAGAAGGAGTGCAAGTGATTGAAAAATTTATTAGACCCGAGCTTTTTTTAGAGTTCTGCTGTAATGTCACCAGATCGGATTGTTTTTCCTTGCTTAACTTCTTTCACTATCTATCCAACTTGATGAATGATATACATCTTGTTGTACGTATATTTTGTTAATCAGGCGGGCGTGGGGGCCTTGCTAGGTCATACTATTCCTGCACTATTCTTCTTTCGCCAATATCGAGATGTCATACCGTACATAACGCCTTCTTGTTTCCATCTTTGCTTGTTATTGCCACCAAACCTCGTTTTTCAATAAGAACGTGACAGGTAGTCCATGAAATCTATGGTCACTCAGCAAGCTACAATTAAGAGGAATGCTCTCATAGGGTGTGTAGACCTTTAGCGTTCACTTGATTGTGATGCTGACACGAACGAAATATCGGGATTATCAATTATCGGAAGTGCAAAATAGAGAAAATTAACTCACGGTGTCGGTCCCGTATTGTATGAATTAACCGGAAATACGAATAACCCATGTGCGAATTATCGGGATTCCACTGTAATATACCGCATAACCTTTCGCATAGTAAAGAAGAAAGATATTGCGTTGGACGAGTAGCGTGACACTTTTTGATCACATCCGAAATGAGGCGTCTTCGGTGGTATGGTCACGTAATTTGCGCTAACGAGAATTCACTTGCCAAAATTGGTCTGAACATCAAAGTCGACGGTAAACGACCAAAAGGCCGGACGGAACAACGGTCGCTTGATACGCTGGATGAGGATTTAAAAGCCTCGAGATTGCATCCAGATCAAGTATTTGATAAAATAAAATGGCGAAACCGATCACGACGAGCCGACCCCGCTTATGAACGGGACAAACGCTGAAGAAATAGAAGAAGATAGAAATCTGATCGCGTGTCAAAGGTATGCACCATCTGGCACATGATAAGACTATAAGCAAAGTGCAATATCTGCACATTTGGGGTGAGACATAAATTAATGATTAGTTGGCACAATTTAGATTAAGATATTTAAACAAAAACTCAAGAAATCTTTGAAATACATCATTCCATAATCTCAGCCCATTTTGACATTATCCTGTCTTAATATTTCAATTACTTGATGAATTTCAACTGCTTGCCATTAGTAAGTAAAGTAAGTAAAGACAGAGGGTCTAGTTGGAAGAAACGTATTGAGGCCAAATAAACTCAGTTCAACCTGAGATTCAAAAACCTGCACTGGTTACTCAACAAATTTTCCGAGTTACCTTTGGAATTCAAAGTGTTAACAAATAAAGCAATGCTAATGCCAATCTGGTGCTTTTGGTGCACAACTTTGAGGATCTGCTCGCACATCCAACATCGAAATCCTTCAAAGAATTCAAAATATTTAGAACGGTTATTTCCGCACCGTGATACAGCAGAAACTTCATCGGCTGAAGGTGTTTAACAAACTTGCTACACATCCAAGTAGTTTGGCCACGAGCCTATCACATTAAATACCATCGCCCGAGGAGAAAAAAATTTTATTTTCAAGGATGTGTTATAAATAGTTAATAGAAGCTCCGATTGGAAACCCCCTTTCCCGATTCATCAGCGAAAACTTCATGGCCAACCTGAAAATGAAGTTAGCCTGGGCCAATCGAATGCCAAAGTATTGGAAGAGTTGTGTGTACGATATCTGCGCTATCAGAAAAAAAAAAGATGTGGATAAAACCGTTGACTTTCTCAATAAACTGTACCCCAGTATCGAGTTCAACGTGAAGAAGGAGAAAAAGGCCAATTGCCTTTCTTTGATCTGCTGTTGAAGAGGAAGTAAAAGAAATTAGACTTGCAAATCCACAGGAAACCGACGGAGACCAAACGAGTTATCCGCAGCACTTTGAACCACGCTCAAAAGCACAAAGTCGCCCCTTTCAACCAAATGATTCCCCGGATACTCTTCCCATCTCCTCGGATGGAATGAGGAAATAGACAAAACATGTAATTGAGGTCGCCCGACTGAATGGATACACTGACCACACCATCAACAGGTTGACCAGCAAACAAAAGAGGATATTCCAACGACAAGCGCTCACAAAGCTAATTCCGAATCAACAGCCCAGACGCAAAGTCAGCTTTGGATTTCAACGAAATTTCTCTTTCATTGAAAAGAAAACTGAAGAGACATGGTTTGGGCGTTGTCTTCAGCAGCAGGAACTCAAAGCCCTTCTAGGACAGACCAGAGACTCAGTCGATCAAATGGCCAAGCAAGTGGTGTAGGTAATTTCCTGCGCAGATTGTAGAAGAGTATACATCGGGCAAACAAGAAGGAATGTGAAAATACGGTTTGGAGTACACCTGAAGGAAGTAAAGTTGGCGAAAAAAGAATGCGACGATTTTTAGATCATAGGTAGCGGAACATATCAACCTAAATACCCACATGATTTCCAGAGAGAACGTAAGGTTGGTAAAGCACATAAGATATACGTGAAAATAAGGCAAAGTCTAGAAATTTGCAGAGACTTTCCACAACTGGTGTCCTTTGTGATCGGTGTATCAACGAACGTCTCAAATTTAAAATTTACCGATATGTCCGCCCTCTATGGTTCTGAGTGTTGGTAAAATTATAAAGGACGGCAATGGAGACGAAGATGTTGCGTTCCGAAATGAGGATAGAACAAAAGCCGTCCGAAATAATGGTGACTCAATACGCTAGATGGGAATTTGCAAACCTCATCCTAATCAAGCTTTTGATGAAACAAACTAGCGAAACCGATCACGATGTGCCAACCCTGCTTGTGGACGGGACAAAAGCTAAAGAAGAAGAACAAAAAGAAGTCTAGAAATTCAAAGAACACCGTAGGAGGAACTTCTCAACAGGGATTAAGGCAACGGTTACTTCAGGCTCCTCAAATTCATCAGGAGATGGATTGGTGGGCAAAATTATAATATGTGTTCCTTCGGCGAGACGAGTAATCAGGAAAAAACAGTGTATGAGGGTTTAACCCTGCAATACCTAGAAGTAATTTCAGTAAAACATCCTCCTATTGTTTAACATTGGAGGGTTGTTATTTCGGACATTTACCTGAAAAAAATAAACAGAGGCACTAAGAATACAACATCTTTTAATTTTCATTCATCAAAGTTTCCATAATGTCATTTTCTCCGGTGAAAATCAATTTCTTTTTTATTTTTGTTTTTTTCTTGTTTATGGTTCACATTCCCCCGCCACTAATTGGGCAATTTGAATAAAATGATATTGATAAGATTTTACCACAGTGAGAGGGAGATATTTTTTCTGTAAGAAAATTTGTACGTTGTGTATGTATGTTAAAGGTCGAAAAAAATAGGTGAAGGAAAATTTTGGGGGAAAAAAACACAATTTTTCATTTGCTATTTTTTGCAAAGTGGTTATTTCGGCACAGCGTATTTTGTTTTCGCAAGCAAACTTTTGTATTGTGGAGTGAAGTCCTAGCTAAGATTCGACGTCCATCCCAATCGTACTTGTTGAGTAATTATAATTTTACAACTTTACACAACGTAAAGGCTGCGACTTTTTTAGAAATTAAAATTAGGAAATCGAAAGCAATCTACTTCATATTTTTCGCTTAGAATCGCTTGGCATACAGTTTGCTCGGTAATTTTGAAACACCCTCAATTCGTGAAGGACATAAATGTGAATTTTCAAAGTACTTTTTAAGGTTTTGTGTAAAACAAATTTGTCGTCCCCCAGAGTTAATTTTCTTTATTTTCCCCTCCCGATAATTTGTAATCGCTATATTTTGTACCAAATCATCAGTCCCTTGACCACACGAATTATCGGAATTCGACTATATAAGAAATATACAAAACCTTTCATAGCTGAAAGATCCCACTTCAGGTTTCCTGGTTTGTTGTTTATATGCAAATTTTACGTATTTTTTCGCAAAATTAAGCCTTCTCTCTTCCACCAAGCCCTCTGATAATATTTATCCTATGCTTGTGAATCTGGATATGTTTGCAAAAATTTTGCTGTGCAAGAGTCAGTTTTGGAGAGTTTTTTCGAAAATTCAACAGCTTTGACCGCCTGTCCATCAGTTAGTTTTCCAGTATACAAAGGTTTCCAATGGATTCAGGTCTCAAACAATGACATGGTCAGTGCTCTTCGGCTCACTACTTGAATATGTACTTGGTCAGGAACAGTCAAATTAACAGATGCCGAGGTCAACTGCTCGTAAAACACACAACAAGGATAATGTGGAAATAATAGCCCCATTGATATACAGCGACTTGGAGTCAACAGCATTTAAAACGCAACTCATGCTCAGTAGTTGACGTCACGAAATGGCAGCATTTTACAGGATCCTCCCCATTATGAAGTCACGAAAGGTCTACCCAAGACACCTGTAGATAATACGCCGTGTGTTAACATATGGATTCATAATGTGAGCGTTACTCAAACGCCAGAAAAAGATATCGACGAGAAGTGTATGGAGAAATCAAAGATTGTTTGAGTCATCAGCATCCACCTTGAGTTAATTTCGCTAAATACAATGGACCAGTCACGCATTGTGAATTCACGAAGATTTTGTAGGTCGAGTTCAAGGAGATCGGAAAATGGGGAATCCCCAGGAAGGGCGGGTGGACTCAATTGCGGCGAATAACAGCTCAATTCGATAGTGTTCAAATTGGGGAAATTCAGGGTTGGATATAAACTGTAACGGTAAGTATTAGACTCGAATACATGCCTCCCACATTGAGGCAACCAAAAAGTTCTGCAGGCTTCCCATGATCGTTGTCCATCGTAAAGTATTTGGGTTGCACTTTAATAAGAACTTTGACAATAAGAAAAGTTTACAGACTAATTAGATTTTTGGATGATATTATATGCGATTACAAGTGGAACCACCTTGTTCATAGATGTGTTTCAATGAATCACCAAAAGCCCCGTAATAACAATATTAATGTGCGCACTTCTGCTTCTGAATTTTAATTTAATCTTTCATCATCATCCGTAATCATATGAATATTTACAAAATCTCCGCAACGTCGCAAAATCCCCGAAAAATTTAGAAATGCACGTGACTTCTAGCTCATTCTTTTTGGGGTCGTGAATGGGCGAGATGTCATCTCTAACGAAAATTGGAAAATAACAAAACGTCCAAATGAATAGTGAGGAATTTAGCACTTTTCGATGAGAAGGAGGCGAAGCGATAATACACAAATATTTCTACTAAGTTGAAATATTTCCACAATTCGTTTCCATAAAATATTGAGTTTGTTTCATATTTTTTATTAACTAAATTAGCTCAAATATAAAACCCTTATGCAAAAGACGTTTAACATTTAAGAAACCCCCTACAACCCATTATTTACAGAAAAAACAATAGCGAAAGCCTTGAGACTACTAAACATTACTTTTTGTTTTAGTGGAATATTATCCACACAGTGACTTATGATAATTACCGTAATAGCACCAGCACCCTGAAGGTCAAAGTCGATATGCATGGAGGCAACTTGCAGTTTTCCAAAGGGGTTTCACCAATTATCACATTTTACATCTCAATATTCAACTAAACACGTTAATTAACTGAGATCGCATCTCTTGAACAAAATATTATAACCCGATAAATCGAAAATAACATTTCTAAGTGTAAATTCAATATTGTAAATTTGGAATTTTATTGCGACTTAGACTGGAAAACATTGGCAGTTTAGAATTATCAGTTTTTATCGAGTTTGAGGGAAGAGGGCGGAATCGTCTTGTCAATATAACCCCCTAAACAATACATAAAATGATCTAATTATATTCTACAAAGGAAATACCGAGCCATTGTTATAAATATAAATACGTATTTCCTCTTGGCAAAATATAATGCATTGTTTAGTTTAGTTTAGTTAGTATATATTAGAATGTATCATGGCATTTACAATAATTGTACATAAGGTCTAGCTACTCAGAGCTCTCTATTATCAATATGCTAAATTGACTAATCGAACTAGATACTAGGTACTTACAACCGCTTACAGTAGACTATTTAAGGCAAATGTATGTATGTATTTTTATAAAAAAACTTGGAGTGCCTTAGCCTAACTTATAATTATCTAAATAATAATGGCTCATAGTGAACCATTATTGGCTCTGCGATTCAACGAGGGGATTGCCTGACGAGGGACATTTCGCAAACAACTCACATCCTAGATTTCTGTGGAGGGAAGAAGTAGAGAAGAAAAGCGATTATTTGTAGTTAAACATATTTTTGTGCGTATTCGCACTATGCTGCCATGCACCTGACCTATGAAGAATTAAGGACCGGGACTATGAATGTATTGCAGAAGCATGCTCATCATAGGCAAAAAAAAAACCACGGGTGGATACTGCTAAATGTCAGTGCCTATGATCCCTAGCAGATAAGTCATTTTATGAGCGAGTGCAAAATGCCAGACTGAATCAACTGCTTTATCTATATCAAGTTGTATGATGTATGTAGATTTTGTGACAAGTAGATAATTTAGTAAGAAATCCGAACTGGAAGAAGAGTAAAATGTTTAGTTTCGCCAGTTCTTTTTGGTTACGGGTGAGTATAACTTTCTCAAAAACCTTGCTGAAGGAAGAAAGCAGACTTCAGTTGTCATTGAGCGGTCTTTACCTGGCTTCAAAATTGGAACAATGATAGCATTCTTCCAGTATGAAGTGACACTCTTTTAAGCAGCAATTAATTATAAAACACAGGTGTACTATTGCCTTCCTTTGATCGGGATCTTGGAACGATGTGTAGGAATATACAGCGTGCTGTTGATTTGATAGACAGTTGGTGCCTCAGACATGGTCTTTCAGTTAATCCAAATAAAACCAAAATGGTATTATTCACAAAAAGGAGAAAACTGGATGGACTTTGCCTCCCTGAGATGCGGGGTACTACCCTTCAACTCTCCGAAGAAGTAAAATATCTGATATAAAAAAGATAAAGATAGATAAAAAAATAGATAGATAAAAAAACTTCTTTGGAACAAACATGTAGAGGCAAAGATGAAACGAGCTCTCACAGCTTATAAGCTGTGCAGACGGACCTATGCCTCGACATGGGTACTGAGGTCTCATGTGGTAATGTGAATATACGTTGCCATCATTAGGCCGATGTTCGTATATGCATTCGTGGTGTGATGGGTTAAGGTGAGACAAAAAGGTTTTCACCGTAAACTAGCCGCACTGCAAAGAACTGTGTGTCTAGGTATCACTAGTGCCATGAGCATGACATCCGGCGCTGCTCTGAATATGCATTACTCAATTTGCAGCCCCTGGATATATTCATTCTGCACTGCAATGAGAGTAGCTACTTCGATTAGATCTATGGGGAAACAACGGATGTGGGGGCACAGAGCATTGGAAGAGTTACTGGGAGGACTGAATCCAGCTCTTACAATGCCTTTCGATTCTCGTGTCCCCATACATCTGTTTGGTAAAAGATATGAAGTTACTCTGAAGCGTAGAGAGAACTGGGAAGTCCCAGAGGAATGCGTGGCGGAATATACGGAAGTCTTCTACACCGATGGCTCAAAAACAGAAGAGGGAGCCGGAGCCTACCTCTAGAATAAAAACGAGAAGTAGGCGTTTCCTTTGCGACAAGATGCAACGATTTTTCAAGCCGAAGTTTATGCAATCCTAAGGGCAGCAAACTGGGTGATTGACGAGCGGTTGAAGGGCAGGTGCATGGCCATCTGCAGTGATAGCCAAGCTGCATTGAGGGCGTTGAGTAATCCTTTGATCCCCTCGAAAATCGTTCGGGAATGCAGAAACCCTTTGAACTCTATCTCTAGATTAAATACGGTGGAACTACTCTGTGTACCTGGTCACTGTGGCGTAGAGGGAAATGAAATTTCGGATGCTTTAGCGAAAGAGGAGTCAATCTCCCCTATGCCGGGACCGGAACCAGCAATTGGAGTATCAATAGCATTGGCTAAGTCTGTTTTCAAAAACTGGGAATAAGCTTCCCAAAATGACAGGTTGCAGAGCCTAAATGCTGCTCGACACACAAGACTTTTCTTGCCAGGACCGAACATGCTTACCGCAAAGTTTATCTTGTCGAATAGCAGGAGGACTTGCAGGTGTATTGTGGGCATTCTGACAGGACATAATTCATTAGCTGGGTATATGTTCAGAATAGGAATTACTCAAGGTGATACGTATCCATCCTGTAATGAGGAAGCGGAATCCACAGACCATTTCTTATGTGAATGCCCCGCCTATGGACGCATCAGACATCAGATCTTTGGTGCCGTTGTTCTCCAATTGCGACGGGTAGCATCACATCCACTAACAGAAATCCGGCGATACGTTAACGAATCCGGAATATTCCGTTAGACGGGGATGGCGAGTACAATGTGCCTGAGTGCTCAGAAGCTGTAGCTTCTCCCCCACCACACACACACACACATTGCCTTCCTGGAGTTATTTTTAAGAAGGATGTTTGGGATTTCATCTCGTAGAAAATACCCCGTTAGAGTTACAGAGGAATTGCGGCATGAAACTAGAAGGCATTGTGGAGAGAGAGAGCTGGTACTATCAAGTACATTTTCTGTGGATTGATTGCTATGGATGTTACCTATTTCATGGACCCGAGAAAATTGTAGATCTTTGCTTTTTCCGCGGTGTTGTGAAAAGGATCGCCGTTTGGGGACTTAAGATAAGGTATGTTGCGAATTTTGAACCAAACCATTTTGACTAGCTCCCGTAGCTTTTGCGAAGCCTTTTCCTGGGCATTCAACAGTTCGTTCTAATTATCGTTTCATTCTGCGCATAGTAAATATCGAATCTCAGAGGAGAGTCAATTTATTAAGGGGACTTTTCACAATCAGCATTTCTTTTTTGCAAAATTTATTTACCTACTAATTCGATAGTATAGTAGTCTCATCCTTCAAAATTTCAAGTCGAAACTCCCATTTTTTTTTTCATTTTTTTTTTTTTTTTTGTAACGGCAAGCTAGTAAATTTTATATAAGTCACTACTATCAAGAATACACGAAACGGTACATTTTCATATGAATTGTATTTGTGGCAAAACGTTTTTCAGGATACTTTTTAAGATTGCTCGGCCATTTATTATTCGATTTACTTAATTCCATTTTTGTTTTATTTTCTGGACTTGTCTTGAAAAAAACTGCATTTCAATTTAATAAGTTTTTATATTCCGAATGGTTGCAAACACTTTCTGAAATTTTAAGCGCGTTTATCTCAAAAACACGTTTTTCAAAACTACCCCTCATTTTTCTCAGGAACTCTCTTGTTATCAAAATGATCGCAACACCTGTCATTATGGCCCGAACTGCAATTTATGAAATTCGTTGACATTAAGTCTCTTTTTCCATGCATTGGTTCAAAAAACTAAAGGTGACTTTGGAGTTATTTTTCTTAAAAACTAAAGGTTTTGTGTTCATCTTATGTGAGAAACTTTCTACACACATTTTTCCATTTGTATATGGCTAAAAAACTACTCAATTTCTCCAAAAATATATAGTAATATACTATTATTAGCTTAATTTGAGTAGATATCGATATGGAGAGTATTTTGAGGCCTGGACACCGTATAATGGCAGCTTCGTGATTTTTTTAAGAGTTGTCGTTTCGTAGTTTCTGAGAGAAAAAGAAATCATCACTTTCGACCCCTCCCACTCTCCGGCTTTTCAACGAATGTCAAAAATAAGACTGGCATCGAAAAGTACTAACCTTTCATTTGATACACAACATGACCCCATTCGGTGAAAAAAATGCTACATCCCCATTTGCATGTATGGGGACCCCCCCCCCCCCCCTTAATGTTAATCTAGAAAGATGTCACTCACTCCATATCTGGGCGGTCACAGTTCCCACCTTCTCATCAAATTTCGTGTCAATCGGTATGGTCGTTTCTGGGGAAAGTGCGTGTGACAGACAGACAGACGGACAGACTCTATTGAACAGTATTGACTACGTGTTGGTAGGTCCGAGTTTTGACTTGGGTTTGAAAAGTAATTGGGATTTTTGTGATGCTGGGTGAACGTGTAAATAGCAACACTATCACAACAGTTAGTGTATTATAACTTTGGAAGAGGAAACAATGCAAAAGAACTTACAGCAATCTTCTCTCTGAAATTACGAACTGTTTACAACATTATTAACTGATCGAAGAAGAAGGGCAAGCTTGAGCTGCACACTTCAAGAGAGCCACAAAAGTGCTTAACGCCACGCATTAAGCGCTGAATTCTTAAACAAATTGAGGATGATTTATTCAAGAGCACCAGGTAGATAGAAACTGAGCTGGGAAATGTGTTTAAATTATAATTTTCGATTCAAACTGTACGGAAGGTGCAATTGAATAATAAGTATTTATCCAGAGCAACGAGAAAGAGACCATTGCTTTCTTTTGCAGAATCTCTCAAAGCGGCTTTCATTTGCTATTCAGCACCTTTCGTTGCAACCGTCGTATTGGGCCAACGTTATTTTCTGCCACGAAAAGGAAATTAATTTATATTAGAGAGTGTGGAGAAAACCGCTTGCAGCGCTTGAAAACCGCAACATCATCCCCACACTGAAGTTCGGAAAACTTTCGATAATGGTGTGGGGATGCGGGGGGCTGTCTGTCGTTAATACTAATGGGCATAATAAATGTTAGATGCAAAATATTAAATAGATGTAGGTTATATGTAAAATGTGTATATAATAATTTTGCAATGAATTAGTTGACACACGTGAATTACCGTTAGTTTGCATTTTGTTGTGTTCTACTGTTTTTTTTTTTGTAGAAATAACCAATTTTTTTTATGTGACTTAGCTCTGAGCAAATAAATTATGGAAGAAGAAAATTGGAAATTCTTGTTATTGTTGTTTTATGGACTTGCAAACACAAAAAACGAGTGACTTCACTTTTCAAACAATTAGTTAACAAACTCTATGTAGATATACAGCACGTATATTGAATACCGCTAGTTTAATATAGAAATCTATGATAGATTCGCATATACATATAAGTACATGCATATACCTGTCTCGAGTAATTGATTTTGATATATAAATGATTGAAAAACAAAGAGAAGGGTTTCCCTGCGGTTCCCCATTCACACATTTTACACAAATTTATACGTTATGACGACGTCATACACGTTTTAGAATGTATGAAATTTACATAAAATGTAAAAATTTCACCTTCCATAACTTTCAACGTGCCCAAAGTTATGTCTTATATTATCCCTTATGCTGTTGTCCAATTTTGTACTTCTAGCATAAACTTAAGGGGGGTTTCCGGTTAAGTTTCTAAAATGTGCTAATATACTATTATTAACTTTATTTGTGCAAACATCGGAACGGGATGTACTTTAAGGCCTAGATTTCGTTTTCGTATACCAGTGTGATTTTTTTCAGATTTTTTAATTGGAT
The DNA here is from genome assembly GCF_905115235.1 of Hermetia illucens. NCBI lineage: Eukaryota > Metazoa > Arthropoda > Insecta > Diptera > Stratiomyidae > Hermetia > Hermetia illucens. Next base: position 86,863,357 of record NC_051849.1, on the reverse strand, counting down.
AGGTTCTGAGAACGAAACCTGTTACACTTTTTGAGGGTCATATGTTGAGCCCTCTCTCCCCTATTTTTGACCCGGTATCAAAAGTATCATCAGTTTCGACAAGTACTAATTGAGCCCTTTCATTTGATATCCCACATGACCATATTCTGTGAAAAAAATGTCACTCTCTTTTCGCATCTATGGAGAGCCTCTTTAAACGCAACACAAAATGGCGCCACTTGCTATATGCAAAGGGAACACTTTCTCATCGAATTTTGAAAAACCGGGTGTGACAGACATACAGACAGCTGAGATCAATATTCCAGACTCTAATGGAGTATGTTGGTCAGTGAAATAACGTCCCCCACGCTATTCCGCGAAGAAGGAATAGTACCGTTCAGCAAACGGAAAGTAATGGTTGCCATAGCAACATAAACTATGTCGAGAACATCTCTTTCCAGAAGAGAACCCCTATTCCGGACAGCAAAAAGGAGAAACCAGTGCCGGCGCAAGCTAGGAAGACCGGAGACGGAAGCTTATCGGCCCACCCGGAAAAGGCCACTAACCGCGCCGAAGACTCTACTTGGACAAAATTAGAAAGTAAGAAACGGTTGCAAAGGAATATCAGGCCAGATACGCTAACAAAACCAGCCAGCTGACGTACGCGGAGATCTTACGTAAAGTGAAAGCAGATACCTCCCTGACTGGGCTGGTAATGTCACGTGTAAGACGTACACAGAAAGATGATCTGTTGCTAGAGTTTAAAGCGGGTGAAGATGTAGGTGAACCCTTACGGGAAAGAATCGAAATATCATAAGAATAAGAATCGGCCAGATGGAATTCTGAATATCGCCTTGAAAATGGCAGCTAGGACAGCTGTATGCTTGCCCAAGTTTTTACAACATGCCTTCGAGAAGGAACAACGGAAGCTACAAAAGCTAATACTTATTCCGAAGCCAGATATACTATTGGGTGACCTCTCCTCATTTCGACCGATATGTTTGGTCAATACAATAGACTATTTGCTATTGCAGAAAATATAGGATACTTTTCTGACAAGCAATTCGGATTTCGTAAGGGGAGATCAACCGTCGACGCAATCAACATGGTGACTGGAATGGTTCAGGCTGCAATGTGTGGTGACTCTCGATGTAAAAAACGCGTTCAACACTATAAAATGGACGAAAATTGTAGACGCTCTAGCCAAGCTACAGTCCTCGAAGTACATTGTACGCATCGTTGTTCGGCAACTAGCACGGCGGGAGAAAGGACGAGGCACAAACTACTACTACTACTACTGCATCATTCCAGACATTCAACTGCTACTTGTAGTCCAGCCTAAAATTAATAGGCAAGGAATAGCTTTCTCCGAACCACAGCTAGCTTCGTACTGATTAAGGGGTAAGTCGCTCCCAAATACATATTTACGCTTAAAACCAAAAATTCTAGCTACCCCTTGTCTAGTAAATCATAACATGTTGATTCACTATTCATTTCTGAGAAATCACGATTTGAAAAACACCCTACTAATTGAGGATTACAAGTGCATGTCGATGGAGTTTGTTACGTTTGTTAATCGGCGAATTGATTAGGCGAAACTTATTATCAATATTAATGAGGAGTGGCTTCTTCGCTTGCGTCCTTTATCATTTTAGTGAAGGTTTCGATCATATTCTCTATATTTTCACTACTTCTTGGTTCGCCTAAGTTAAGTCATTTGAATTCAATATGTTCGCCAAAAGTACTTAATTTTGTAAAATCTGTTTTCCCAAAAAAGTAAGATATTAACTATTTCAAGCACTACCCGAGAGAATCATAGAAATCATCCAAGAGTCTCTTCTAAGGATGGTAAGCATAACCTTGGGGTATATACCATGGGCGTGGAGTCAGGCAAAAATGGATTTTATTCCGAAAGCCATCCTTTTCTTTTAGTCATTCAGACTAATGTGCCTGATGGAACGAGTAACATAAACTACTAAGGAAGATAGCAGAAAAAGCTTCCAAGATATACAAATTGATCGACGCCTAGGGAGAGCGCAATGGCCCATCAGACTGTGCAGTTTGATTTTGTTGGTATCTATCTCCAATCCAACTTTCTTTCCAGTCACCCAGCCAGCCATTTGGTCAGGGTTCATGACGCGGTGAGAGAGCAAATAGATATCATCAGCGTAGTCGAAGTGTTTGAGGAAAGATGTCATCTTCTATGAACTCCTCCACGCGCTCTGGACTCTGCAGCATAAAGTACGGCATCGGTAATAATAAAAAATAACATAGGCGACAAAATGCAACCCTGGCGAACTCCATTTTCGACCTCAAAATCCTCCGATATTTTACCTTTTGCGCCATCATATGTCACACTGATAATTGCAATTAGTTTCTCGGGAATGCAGCTCCTGCGTAAAGTACGCCAGATATACTCCCTGCTCACGCTGTCGAAAGCTTTCTCGAAATCAATGAAGAGTAGGTGAAGCGAAAACCTAAATTCCGCGCACTGTTCCAAAATGACCCGTTAAGTGTTGATGTAATGAATGCAGGAAGATCCGGAGCGGAAACCATCCAGCTCTCTGCAGATCAAGCTTTCGGGATGCTCTTTAATACGTTCCAGAATTATTTACCTATTATCTTTGCGATGCAGAGTATACCCAGATACCCCTCCATTTATAATAATAATAATAATCGTTGACGCAACAATCCATATTGGATCAAGGCCTTGAAGTGTGTTAGAACACTTCATTCAAAACCGTAACGGTACACTAGGAGGCAATGTGGTCAGCATTGCGCTCGCCCGAGATTATTACCCTGATTTGACTCAAGTACTCATTCACAGCTGAGTCGACTGGTATCCGACGTCAAATCACGATGCAAATTCCACTGCCACCAGTGAGATTTGAACCGCGACCTTCCGTATGACAACCTAGTGCTCTAACCCCTCCATTTGCCACACTCAAAACGGGTGCCTTTCTTTGGAACCTTAACGATCAGCCCAATGCTCATTGCTATTCTTAGCAGGATTACTCAGCGCATCTGCCGTTAGATCAGAAAGGTAGCTCTACCACTGTTGCGACAGCTAGATCACACAAACGGTCGATGTTTAACTTGGGGGCCTCTGCTCTCCAACCCTGTGAGAAGTGATGGACGTAACACGCAAGCAAAGGCCAGCAACCATCAGATGGTGATTCCTTTCGATGCCGATGTCAGCGCCAATCTGGTTACGCCCGCCCAGCTTCTGATCGCGAAATGATCGATCTGATTGCTCACGCTGTATCGGCCAGTTGAAACCCAACTGACCTTATGGCAGGTTCTGTGCTCTAACAATGACGAGGCGGTGGAAGCTGCAGAAATGCATGAATCTCTCACCTTTAATGTTGCGATCGCCGCGACCGTGTTTCCCCATCAGAAGTCCGAGTAAGGTATTGTCAGACTCCATCTTGGGATTCTGAACATCCATCACGATCACAATGTTACTTTTACGAAGCCTCCACTGAACTGCGTGTAATTGCTCATAGAAAGCATCCTTCCATCGGATCCACTGTATCGGAAGTCTCTGTTGGTGCATAACTCTATACAATTATGATGCTCCTTAATTTGGACCGGAATCTTGCAGTCAGAAGTCTGTCAGAAACTGGCTCCCAGGTTAAGAGAGTGCGGCTTACGGTAGCCCTCTGAAGCAACCCGACGTGGATTCACATCTGCTGCCACTCGGCTTTCTACAATACAAACGAACATTGCCATTAATGTGGCTAGAAGGTGAGAGAAAGATTTCCACCATCTTATTTCGCTTAGGCCCACAATGTCCAACTTATATTGTTAGAGAAAGCGAGCATACCGTTATCGAGGAGCGTGCGCGCAGTCCAGAAACCAATCATTTCGAAAACCAAAGGTTTTCGGCTTAAGGTCAGTTCCTACCGAGACGTTGTTGACGTTTCGATATCAATAAGGTTTCAAAATTTGTAGTACGAAACTTAGCACAACAACCAGGGAATTGCACAAACTTCAAAGACTGACTTGCGTGTGTATCAGTGGCGCAATGAGAACATGAAACATGAGAAGGCGATCTTCAGAAGGTCCGGAAGCATTAGGAGGCAGGGAGCTGCCCAGATCGAAGTAAGATTGATATTCTTTTTAAGTATCATCCCGAATTACTGATGCCAAGAGATAACATGACAACGAAGTTTCACTTCGATGAGAAGTCTGCAACACGTTGGAGCAACAGGGCAAACTGGGAGAGCGTGGTATTGATATACAGCTTAAATCAGTACCTGATTACCTGATATTACCTGATTAAGGAAAACGTACATACCAACATATTCCAGGCGAAAATATACGCCTTTGATAAATGTGCTTCCCCCAACGTCGAAAAGAACAATAGGGGGCAAAAAACATTATAACCGACAGCCAAACAGCACTTAGATCCGGAGCTGATGAACTCTAAACTGGTATGGAATGCCTTGAGGAACGCTCGGCACAATAAGGTCTAGATACTCTGGGTTCCAAGGCACATTAAGTTAGAAACCAAAGAGCTGGCCAGGAAAGGAACAGAGACGCTGCTATACAGGCCATAGTCATTCTGTGGAGTCGGAAAATTGGTCTATGGCTACGCTAGAAACGAAGAACAGTCCAAGGTTCTTATAAACGCTGGAAAGATTATTCAAACCTCACATCGAAGAATCTCCGAATCATAGTAGGAATACTCATTGGTCATTGCAGCCTAAACTGTTCCTACGGATATTGTCTGTAGATTCGACGAAGAGAGTTATAGAACCTCCACACATGTTTTGCGACAGCGTCCGTCAGTTGAGCAAAATAGGTTGAGGCACCTGGGAGAGCTTATCAGTTATAGGCTTAAATGACATATTACCATATAGTTCATAGGTATACTATAACCAGTAAAGGAGCACAAGTTTGTATAAGTAACCATCGAAAAAAACTATTGGTTTCGCGATTGTCGGTGTTTCTTTTTTCTATGCTTCAAATCATGCCGTGAGTGAGTTATTATGAGTATGCCCCTTTTGACATGTCCCAATTTATTAGAACCAACAGTATAGTAAACCATCCATTTTTGTTGTATGAGGAATGCCCGTTATTGAGATAGTCCAATGCAATTAAATAGCAGAAAACTGTTGACGGTTAAGAAAGTAGCTTCTATCACTTTTCATTTACTTAGTGTGTCATAAATACTGATTGACGCTCTTGATAAACGATACGCCGATTCACGCAATTGGTACGTAGCTCCAAAAAACAAATATTTGCATAAAATATGTGCGTAATCCGATCCTCAAAAAATCGCAAAATCATAAACCTATGACAGTAAAGTTATTAATGCGGGAACACAATTTCACATTGCTGGTGAATTACTTCAGCAGAACGAACATAAAGCACTTGCCACGTCCACTTCAAAAAGCCAATGACACCGGGGCCCATATTTTGCATGGCTGCATGACTTCAAATGGGACTGGTCAGTTCGTCACAAAATGCAAATATTTATATTCAGACTTAGCATCGTCTTGGCGCTCATCATTGATTTTCTCGGTATTTGATTAAATAATTGAGTTTTTCTTTCTGGAGTCTGATTTTACTTTTAGAAGCTCAGCAGTTAAATGGTTTTTGGCGCCCATAAACTGGTTTTATGGCCGCTAAACGCTATCAAAGCCCAGTTTAATTGTGAATGCAATTGGAAACAAACAATAAATATTAAATTTTAATACATTTTCGCTTGGTTTTTGCAACGTGACCTTGTGCAATTGAAACGTTTGTGCTTCCCATTGCTTAGTACGGACTTTTCGGGTCCTGACATTATATGGTCAAAAGTTTCCGGGATATAAACTCGGAAGATATTCTTCTTGAAAGGGATGAACATCTCTTTGAAAACAGTGAATAGAGCGGTGAAATACAATGTGCACAAAAATAATTGTAAACATCACTTGTTGCCTTGACGATACCTAGCCTCCACTAATTTCAAATAACTGCTCTCAACACTCCTCCACGGTTTCATAGCGTTTTTGATATATCCACAAAAGTACGTGCTCCGCTTTATAAGTGGAACCATTACATTGCATAAGACTTTTTCGAATTTGAAATTCTGTCCCAACCTTGGCAATAAAACTACCCTGTTCTGGCAAATTTCATATCTCCGCCTTGGCCAAACAAACAGAAAATGTCTCACGAGGGTAATATTCTCAGCCAGGTATACTCGATATTGGCAGGTTTTTTTGATCACATAAGATATGAACGTAATTTGTACGTACTTCGGCTGGTGTTGTCAGCAAACCCTTACGTAAGTTTTTCAGTTTGACTTGAATATAAACTACCGCCCACAAATTTCACTAGTGAAAACCCAAAATTAGATTCCAGAAACTAATAAATTCTGGGATTCCGGTTACGGTTTTCTTCTTGAGTATGTTCATACGCACTGTGAGCATGATTTTTGAAAAAAAGTTGGTATGCCGGCACACACAGTGTCCATTAATACAAATGGGTGGAAATAGTAAAGACCGTTAAGTAAAATAACATGTCATACGTATATGCAAATAAAAGTAATGATAATAAAGATATCTGAACTGAATACCAACTTGCCAGTCTCGTCTCGGGATTTCGCAAATTATTCGAAAAATTTGAAGGTCAATCCCAAAATCATTAAGATCTAATTGAAATGCAAATACTTTTGGTAATGGTGCCGGTAATCCAAGCGCAAACTTTGAGAGGGGAGTAAAATCGTATTTAACAATTATCAAGGTTTTGTTAAATTGCTACAAACAAATTGCTATCATGACCCATGGGAAAATATGGATATACATACCTAAAAGGGTGGTCAAAAGGCAGTATAGGTCCCAGGGCGAAACGTGGATAGGTACCCACGATGGAGCATAAAACCTGGGAAATGCCTGCTGAACCAACACCAATAGCTCTACTACCAAACCCTATCTCCACCTCCACGTGGTGACCACTGGGAGCTCTTTCTTAACGAAAAGTTGCAGACGGAGAAGGATGAAGGGGAGTCTCCTGCGCCTAAAAACGGGACAAATTGTACCAACTGGTCCTCCAGGTTGGGGGTTGGGTAGGACTGACAACCCTACATGGAAAACAACTGATTACGAAACAACAACAGGAGTCTCGGACTGGACGAATTACACAACGACGAACCCGGCAACGACAAAGGAAGAACGATTTGCGCAGTTTCTCATGGAGTGTGCGCTCCCTATACAGAGGTGAAGCTGCTGAGCAGCTAGCCGATACCCTGTCCCAATATAGGGCTGATGTAACAGCGTTACAGGAGATGCGTTGGATAGGTACCGGTTTCTTCGGGAAAAGCCGCTACACCATATATTATAGTGGCCATCCAGTAAACCATGTGCTCGGAGTAGGTTTCTTAGTCAGCTACAAAATGAAACCTGCTGTTATCGGCTTTGAAAACATAAGCGAACGGCTATGCACTCTGCGCTTGCGAGGCAAGTTTAGAAATATAAGCCTCATTAACGCTCACACCTCTACAGAGGAGACTGCAGAGTCGGAGAAGGATATCTTCTACGAAGCAATAGAACGAACCCTCGAAGCCTATTCCAGATATGATATCAAAATCATATTTGGAGATTTTAACAGCCAAGTAGGGAAGGAGCGCGTATTCAGGCGATACGTTGGCTCCCATAGCTTACACGGACTGCGGATTATTCAATTAGCGGGGTCACACGAAATGGTTATTGGAAGTACCGCGGGCACGCGCAGAGACTTATCACGAACTCCGTGGAGCGGAGAAGCGACTTCACAGACGGAAAAAGGAAGTTTGGGAGAACCAACAAGTCTGTGAACTAGAAACGTGCAGGGAGCAACTGCACTAGGCGCGGAAGTATTACCAATAAGTCAGCAGGAAGAAGCCTTACACATCTCGATGTTCATCCTGCCGAGATAAAGAGGGAAATCTGAATTCCGACTGAATTGACATATTGGAGCGATGGGTTGAGTACTTTGATGAACTACTGAACAACCAGAACATCGGCGAGTTGGAGGTCCCGCCAACTGAAGACGACGGACAAATACTGCCACCACCAAGTTTAGGAGAACAGTCCGTGCAATTCATCGGCTAAAAAATCACAAGTCGCCAGGAGCCGATGGAATTACAGCCGAATTGGTTAAATATGCAGGCAACCAGTTACACCAAGTGGTTCATCAACTTGTGCTCAAGATATGGGACAGCGAATCAATGCCTCACGACTGGCAAAGAGGCATTATCTGTCTCATACATAAAAAGGGAGATATCACACAGTGCAGCAATTATAGAGGTATCACGTTGCTGAGTACCATCTATAAGATATTCCCCGCTATCTTGCTAGGCCGGATGAAGGTGGTGGCAGGGTCCGCCTCGTCTTCTCTCTTCTTTTTCTTCCATAGATATTGCCCTTATAGACTTTCCGGGTGGGATCATCCTCATCCATACGGATTAAGTGACCCGCCCACCGTAACCTATTGAGCCGGACGGAGTCCGGTCGTGGATAAAACCGGACGGTTATGGTGTCGCTCATCGATTTCGTCATTGTGTAGGCTACGGAATCGTCCATCCTCATGTAGGGGGCCAAAAATTCTTCGGAGGATTCTTCTCTCGAACGCGGCCAAGAGTTCGCAATTTTTCTTGCTAAGAACCCACGTTCCCGAGAAATACATGAGGACTGGCAAGATCATAGTCTTGTACAGTAAGAGCTTTGACCCTATGGTGAGACGTTTCGAGCGGAAAAGTTTTTGTAAGCTGAAATAGGCTCTGTTGGCTGACAACAACCGTGCGCGAATTTCATCATCGTAGTTATTATCGGTTGTGATTTTCGACCGTAGATAGGAGAAATTGTGAACTGTCTCAAAATTGTATTCTCCTATCTTTATTCTTCCCGTTTGACCAGTGCGGTTTGATGTTGTTGGTTGGTTGGTTTTCGGTGCTGACGTTGCCACCATATACTTTGTCTTACCTTCATTGATGTGCAGCCCAAAATCTCGCACCAATAGCCGCCTGCTCGATCTGCATGAAGGCAGTTCGTACGTCTCGGGTGGTTCTTCCCATGATGTCGATATCGTCAGCATGGGCCAGTAGTTGTGTAGACTTAAAGAGGATCGTACCTCTTGCATTTACCTCAGCATCACGGATCACTTTCTCGAGGGCCACGTTAAAGAGGACGCATGATAGGGCACCCTCTCCGAATTCTCTCATGGCCGTGTGCAGTTTTACCCTAGCTATGCTATCATAGGCGGCTTTAAAGTCGATGAATAGATGGTGCAACTATTGTCCATATTCCAATAGTTTTTCCATCACTTGCCGCAGAGAAAAAATCTGATCTGTTGCTGCTTTGCCTGGAGTGAAGCCTCTTTCGTATGGGCCAATGATGTTCTGGGTCTGTGGGGCTATTCGGTCTAGCAAGATAGCGGAGAATATCTTATAGATGGTACTCAGCAACGAGATACCTTTATAATTGCTGCACTCTTTGATATCTTCCTTTTTATATATGAGACAGATAATGCCTCGTTGCCAGTCGTGAGACATTGATTCGCTGTACCATGCCTTGAACACAAGTTGATGAACCACTTGGTATAATTGGTCGCCTCCATAGTTAACCAATTCGGCTGTAATTCCATCGGCCCTTGGTGACTTATGATTTTTAAGCTGATGAATTGCACGGACTGTTTCTTCTACACTTGGTGGTGGCAGTATTTGTCCGTCGTCTTCAGTTGGCGGGACCTGCAACTCGCCGATGTTCTGGTTGTTCAGTAGTTCATCAAAGTATTCGACCCATCGCTCCAATATTCCCATTCTGTCAGAAATCAGATTTCCCTCTTTGTCTTGGCAAGATGAACATCAAGGTATATAAGGGTTCATCCTGCTGACTTGTTGGTAAAACTTCCGCACCTGGTGCGGTTACTCCCTGTACTTTTCGAGCTCACAAACCTGTTAGTTCTTCCAGGCTTCCTTTTCCGTCTGTGAAGTAGGTACTTCTAGCAACCATTTCGTGTGACACTGCTAATTGGATAATCCGCAGTCCGTTATCATTTGTATTTTGGTGTAAGCTATGGGAGCCAACGTATCACCTGTATATGGGCTCCTTCCCTGCTTGGCTGTTAAAATCCCCAAGTGTGATTTTGATATCATATCTGGGACAGGCTTCGAGGGTTCGTTCTACTGCTTCGTAGAAGGTATCCTTCTCCGACTCTGCAGTCTCCTCTGTAGGGGCGTGAACGTTGATGAGGCTTATATTTCCAAATTTGCCTCGCAAGCACAGAGTGCATAGCCGTTCGCTTATGTTATCAAAGCCGATAACAGCAGGTTTCATTTTGTGGCTGACCAAGAAACCTACTCCGAGTACATGGTTTACTGGATGGCCACTATAATATATGGTGTAGCGGCTCTTCTCGAAGAAACCGGTCCCTGTCCAACGCATCCCCTGTAACGTGGCTAGCTACTCAGCAGCTTCACCTCTGTACAGGGAGCGCACATTCCATGAGAAAATGCGCAAATCGTTCTTCCTTTGTCGTTGCCGGGTTCGCCGTTGTGTAATCCGTCCAATGCTACTGATACTCAAATTGCTGGTTCCGGTCCCGGCATAAGGGAGATTGACCCCTCTTTCGCTAAAGCGTCCGAGATTTCATTTCCTTCTATGCCACAGTGACCAGGTACCCAGAGTAGTTCCACCGTATTGAATCTAGACATATAGTTCAATCGGTTTCTGCATTCCTGAACGATTTTCGAGATGATCAAAGGACTGCTCAATGCCCTCAGCGCAGCTTGACTGTCACTGCAGATTGCGATGCGCCTGCCCTTCAATCGCTCGTCAATCACCCAGTTTGCCACCCTTAGGATCGCATAAACTTCGGCTTGAAAAACCGTTGCACGTTGTCCCAAAGGAAAAGCCCACTTCTCGTTTTTATTCGAGAGGTAGACTCCGGCTCCAGAACCCTCTTCTGTTTTTGAGCCATCGGTGTAGAAGACTTCCGTATATCCCGCCACGCATTCCTCTGGATCTTCCCAGTCCTCTCTACCCTTCAGGGTAACTTCATATCTTCTACCAAACAGATGTATGGGGACACGAGAATCGGAAGGGATTGTAAGAACTGGATTCAGTCCTCCCAGTAACTCTTCCAATGCTCTGTGCCCCCCACATCCGCTGTTTTCCCATAGATCTAATCGAATTAGCCTATGAGCTGCTCTCATTGCAGTTCTTTGAATAAATATATCCAGGGGTTGCAAATTGAGTAGTGCTTTCAGAGCTGCGCCGGAAGTCGTGCTCATGGCACCAGTGATACCCAGACAAACAGTTCTTTGCAGTGCGGCTAGTTTACGGTGAAAACCTTTCTGTCTCACGTTAACCCATCACACTACGGATGCATATACGAACATCGGTCTAATGATGGCAGCGTATATCCACATTACCACATGAGGCCTGAGTCCCCATGTCGAGGAAAAGGTCCGTCCGCACAGCCCATAAGCTGTGAGAGCTCGTTTCATCTTTACCTCTACATGTTTGTTCCAAGGAAGTTTTTTATCTAGAGTGACTCCCAGGTATTTCACTTCTTTGGAGAGTTGAAGGGTAGTACTCCTCATCTCAGGGAGACAAAGTATATCCAGTTTTCTCCTTTTTGTGAATAAAACCATTGTGGTTTTATTTGAATTAACTGACAGACCATGTCTGAGGCACCAACTGTCTATCAAATCAACGACACATTGTATATTCCTACACACCGTTCCAAGATCCCGATCAACAGCAAGTACAGCCACGTCATCAGCATAAGCTTGAGCGTGTATTGGCAAATTTTGCAGTACGCGTAGCAGTGAGTCGATCAGAATACTCCACAGAAGTGGCGGAAGCACACCTCCTTGGGGGCAACCCTTCGTTGCTTCCGCAGTCAGGTAGCGATCGACCCCTACCTCAGCGCACAGCAATCTTTGCGTTAGCATAGCATGGATTCACTTAATTAAAGCATCATCAACACCATGCACTCTGGCGGCATCACAAAGTTTTTGAAAAGGCACACAGTTAAAAGCCCCTTCAATGTCCACGAACACGCCCATCGCGTAATCACCATTCAAAGTTGCATCCTCTATCTTTGTGACCAAAGAATGAAGAGCAGACTCACAGGACTTCCCACGTTGGTAAGCATGTTGGTTTTCACTAAGTGGGTGTGACCTAAGTGCGTTTCCACGAATGTGACGCTCCACCAGTCTCTCCAAACCTTTCAGCAAGAATGAAGGTTTCGTTATGAAAACTACCTTAACCTGTTGCCAAGAAGAAGGCACGTAGCCCAGAGCAAGACATCCTCGAAAAATATTTCTTAGAGGTCGCTCTACATGCTCCATACCCTCCTTTAGCATTGCCGGATAGATGCGATCCATGCCAGGTTCTTTGAAATGTTCAAAGGACAGTATGGCAGCTCTCACCCTTTGATGGGTAACAACCGCTTTCGCAGTGTTCCAGCTCCCCTTGCAACACTTGCGTGTTGAAGGGGTTGCAAGAACCGTCAACTCTCCCCCTACCACTTCACTCACCCGTTCTCCCGGGTGGTGTACTTCCAGGAGGGTCTGAACTGAGTTCAGTCTGAAGCTCGTGAAAGTACCGTCGTGTTTTCTAAGAGAATCCAACTTGGCTCACTCACCCCTTTTGAGGACTCTGCACACCCTTGAAGTCTCTCTTTCGCCTTCCAGTCCCTCACAGTACGCTCTAAAGGAGTCTCGTTTCGAACACCTAACGAGCCTCTTATATTCACGTTGAGAGTTCCTGAAATTTAACCAGTCTTCGTTCTTGTTACTTTTGCAAGCACGATTTAGAAGTCCTGAGTTCTTGCAGTTCTCGGTTCCACCAAGGAACCGTTTTACCGCCTTGGCTTCGGGAAATAGAACAAGCCTCTTCATAGCACTCTAAAAGTGTGCAGTTCAGAGTTTTCAATTCATCTTCCAGCACCAAAGGAGTCCTTAGTCACCTAGGGAACTGTACTATTGCCAAGAAGTTCATTGAAGTTTGCCCAATCCGTTTTCCTGGGGTTCCGTCTTTGTACTGCAGACTGTTCGCCCGCAAAAGTCAGATTGAATTCTAGATATCGGTGATCTGACAGTGAGACCTCGTCTAGCACTCGCCAGTGTGTAATCAACTCTACCTATACTACCTTTTGACCACCTTAATAAACAGTCTTGATAATTTGCTTTTCAACGAAGAAATAGTACGTTCTGCTTTGCTGCAATCGTGATCCTGTTTTAAACATTTTATTTTATTTTTAATTTACTACTTTTGAACCTGGCGTCTTTTCGAGTCGATTGAACAGGCGAAATACTTTCTACTTCGCTTTGACAACTTGCAATCTCTTCTTGCCTTTAAGACAATTATCGGAAATTAAATTTGAATTATTAATTATTAATTTATTTTAATAGTACTAAGCCCACCGTAAAGTTAATGGAAGACTGCATTAAATGCACAACTCCTTGTGCCACTTATATGCGCGAATCCCTCGTTCATGGGCAAGCACCCAATGAAAAAAAGAGGAAAAAGGCAGGACGGTTTCGTCCAAGAAGGAAACACGACGAATAAATATTAGCAGAAAACAATACCTAGCTACTGTTTTTCGGTCACGGTACTTACAAGATGGAGGCGAGGTAGCGTTTAATGAATTGCACCTCTTGATCTTGGATGAAAACGTCTAGCCTTTTTCTATTTTTTTAATCATTTTCATCTTCAAATTGAATAGTATCTTACGTCTCAAAAGATGATTTTTATATCCTGAGCTTTGCTCTTTTGGATCGGCCGCTTTTATTACCCTACTGCCGTAAATATTGACTCGGAACAGCATTGTCCTTTAATCGTGCTATAAAAGCACGGCACATGATTGAAGAAAGGTATAGCATCACATGGGACAACGTAGAAGTCATCAAGGAATGCGGGAACAGGAACAAGTTGGATGCTCAAGAGAGCTTGGCGATCCTATGGGAAAAGATTGAACTACGACACGGGCAACATGCAATAGAAGCTTCGGAGAGAGATCGCAAGGGTGATACCGGCAACCTTATTATCTCCACGATCTCTAATTAAGTAATCTAGTAGCAATTGAAAGACCCGCATGGTAAATTTAATATTTATAGCAAAGAATAAGAAATAATCTCTCAAAAACAAGTTGACTGACGATTTTGCCCAGGGCAGAGCAACGTGACCGAAAGTGCAAATTTTGACAGGTGGTAATCGCTCCATTTATATATAATCGCAAACACGTTATGAGTACAAATTATATTAAAGTGAAATCTGTGGTAAATTCAGAACGAAACCAGACCGAAGTGAATTTTTTGCTGAGGATGCTGGGAGTCCTGAGTCTGCATCCACCTGACAGACCGGATATCTTAGTTGATCAGGTACTGAAGAAGAGCACAACTTGTGTCCGAAATACGTATATACTAACGAATAATACATCCCGTTTCAGGAAAAAGTCAATTGTATTCTATTTTATTTAGATTCTATGCCTTGGAGCCTATAATTTTATAGTCGTGCACAAAATATTTTGAACACACACAAGCGTTTTTAAAGTCAATTTTCCTACACTTTTCACAAAGTTTTCTCAATTCTTCACAAATTGTCTTATTCCTCGGAAAACGAGAGAATCTATCACAACCATTTATCACACACTTCACCATTTTCAATTTTTCATAAAAATTTCTCTTGAACACGATTTATAGGAAAATTAAAACGATTTTCATACCAAAATGAACTACTCGATAACATGGTGGATATGATGTTCGGATGATATTACCTGTCATCCGATACATACATAGGCAGGGCACTTGCATAGGTTTCCGCTTCCCCGTTATAGGATGGACAGTTACTTGTATAATCTTGTAGACTTCCTAATCTGCATATATATATGTATCGATATCTAGCTAGTGAACAATAATCGGTCAGAATTTCGAAAAGCGGGAAAATGTTGGTGTGCCGAGGCTTTGCCACTTGTTCTTATTGAAAACTTGTTCCCAGTCTCTGATAGCAGCCTTAGTCAATGCTACTGATAGTCTAATTGCTGGCTCCGCTCCAGACATGGGTGAAATAAAACCCTCTCTTGCTAAGGCATTTGAGATTCCATTTCCCTCTACGCCGCAGTTACCAGGAATCCAAAGTAGTTTCGCCGTATTGAATGTAGATACGAAGCTCAAAAATTTTTTCATGCCTACACAATTTCTGAACCGCCAAAGGGACTACTCAACACCTCAAAGCTGCTTGGCTGCCTTGCCAATCGGGATGTGCTTGTTCTTCAGTTGCTCTTTAAAATAACGACGTTCTCAATTACATCAGAAACGAAACCTGCTCGTCACCGGTACCTCTGCCGTTTGGGAAGGTGACAAAAAATAACACTCCCGGTTGCTTAGTAGTTTCCTTCAAGGCAACGTATCCCCTCGACGTCGTCACTCAACCCTCTTTTTGGCCGCAGTAGGTCCACATCCAATCTTACCAGAGAAATAAATTAAGAGGAAATTTTCACGGCGCCCACCTACCTCCAATATAAAGTGATCATTTATTAGCATTAAACTTTTGTATCAAAATGTACCCTGTGAGTTGAGGGGTAAAAATACATTTAAAGTCTTCCCTGTTTGTTGTAAGGGGCGACTAAAAGGATAGAAATTTGTAGGCTAGCAACCTGCAAATTTTGAAACTTTATTGCTATCGACCTTACGCCTTTGGCTATCGAAAACGGACTATGATTTGTTTCTGGAGCGTGGTCATGCTCCTCGACAAGCGAAATTTTTCAAAATCCTCGTTTTCTCAAACTCGAGTGAAAATTCTAATGATGGTGGAACTCTGAAGAGTAGTCCTCTCCCTCTTGCGGAAATGTGCTACTGTGCTTTGAAAAGCTAAGTGTAGCAGGCGTGAATCTGGCATCGGATTGTTTCTGACGGCTACCACAAGGTGGGTTCTTTTGACTTGAGAGCCGGTTTCTGACAGATTTCTGACTGCAAGATTCTGGTCCAGGTTAGGGAGCATCATAATTGGACAATGCTATACACCAACGAAGACTTCCGACATAGTGGAGAAAAACAATTTCTATGAGCAATTACATGCAGTTCAAGAGAGACTTCCTAAAGATAACATTGTAATCGTGATGGGGGATCCGAATGCCAAGATAAGCTCTGGCAACAGTTTGCTCGAACATGTAATGGGGAAACATGGTTTTGGCGACCATAACGATAACGGTGGGAAGTTTGTCGATTTCTGCCGTTTATTGGAGCACAAAGCTTGTCATAAGGTCAGTTGCTTTTCAACTGATCTACATCGTATGACCAATTAGATTGACCACTTTGCGATTAGCAGTAAATTTAGGAGTTGTCTTCTGCATGGGCGTCGAAAGAGATCCTCATCTGATGGTCGCTTGTCTTCCCTTGCATATTGCGTCCACCACTTCGCAATGGATTGCAGAGCCCCGACCCCCAAGTTCAACACCGACCGTTTTTATTATCCTGCTGTCGCTCGACCGTAGGAGAGCTATTTTGTCGATCGGACTTGCCGTCCGATCTGAGTAATCCTTCTGACAGTATCGATGAGCATTGTGCCGCCATCAAAAAAACTCGTTTCTCTCGTGCGTAGTGTGTGCCATGATAAAAGTGAATTCGCTATTCTGCTGATCAGCACAGTGGAACTGCCACAAAATGCAGTGAATTCAGAAATGTATGCCGCATCACGAAAGAGCTTGCATATGTTCGCAAATGTTTCGATGGTGCTGTGAAGGACGTTAAAGAACATCTCGAAAATTTCATCGACAGAAAGCAGGTTACTTTCCACTCCGGATCCTCCTGTATCCACCACATTAACAACTTTCGGATCATTTTGCAACAGTGCATGAAGTTTAGATCTTCACTTCACTTGCTCTTCATCGATTTCGAACAAGGAGAGTATCTAGAGTGCTCTACGCAGGAGGAGCACCGAAGAAACTAATAACTTTTATCAAAGCGACATAGTCCAAGGCGGGGGTTGCTTCTTGTCGACGATATTGTTTCTTCTTGTTATCGATTCAGACGTTCTTCATGATGCCTTGTCCGGAGCACGTGGAGGAAATCAATTTACCCTCAAACACTCCGACTAGGCCCCTGACATATGTTTGCTCATGTCATAGACCTTGCCCAAGGTTCTCAGTCTGACGGGTCATCACTCTCTTCCTATCTGCATTGAGGGAAGAACATTGATACGGATTCGATCAATTTGTATGGGAAGGAAGCGTAGTTTCTGCCAATATTGGCACCGAATTGGATGTTGCCCGACGCATTAACAGCGCTAGATCCACTTTCGCTGGCTTGTCTAAAATCTGAAAATACATCTCAACACCAAGATCAAGTTGACACTGTTCTATGCTAGTGTTCTATGAGGTTTTATTTAATATTTACTGGCAACATGACGTAGGGAAAACCACCAAAGGGGCGTTACTACACTATTCTCTGGGTAAGATGGGGAAGAAAGATGTTTCCTTAAGGAAATTCATTTCAGTCCCGTTTTTCTGACTTTTTGTTAGTATAATGTTTAGAAAGAAATGCTCTGCATCGTATTTGCATGGAGTTAATTAATGTTTTTAGGCATTCGGGCATTTTATTTCAGGTGTGAAGTATCGAGTGGCCTTATCGTAAGTGAACTCATAATTCTCTACAAGAGTATTAACAATTAAAAGGAAAAGATTTTGTTCCAGAATCGTTTATCGTTTATAACATTCTGAAATTTGTTAAAGTCTACAAAGGTAAGGCTCCCCACACTACGCCTGCTTAAACAACCTCACGACATTATTCCAGTCGGTTTGAATAATAATCGTTGATTAGATTTGAGGTCAACATTGCGCTCGCCCTAGATAATTACCCTGATTTATCTCAAGTACTCATTCACAGCTGAGTCGACTGGTATCCGACATCAAATTACGATACAAATCCGACTGCCAAAAGTGAGATTTGATCCGCGACCTTCCGCACAACCGCTTTGTATTCTAAGCACTCAGCTATCCGGACACATTCCAGTTTGTTGGGTGCTTTTAATTACTGGTATGAAATTGCCATACGTTCTCCGAATCGGCGTCTTATATAAAGTCATCGGTTTGATCCGTGCTAGTTAAATTTACACTAATTGCAAAAGATGACTCGAATATAGTCATGTAGGGTATGAACTAAAAGGTCTAAATTAGCTCTCTTCAAAGCTGGTCTTACTTCTGACATTTAATGCACACAAGGGGGGGAACGGGGACTAAAAACTGGTCATTTCTTTCACGGAGCCATACTCAGAAACTACCCAACCGAAAAAATCACGAAGCTGCCACTATAGGGTGCCTAGGCTCCGAAATTCCCCCATACCAATATCTGTTCAAATAAAGTTAATAATAGTATATTACCGTTATTAGTAATTGACTGCAGTGCAATAATATAGGTTATAATATAAAGCATGATCCAACCAAGTTTGGTGGAAATCGCACTATTACTAACAAAGTTATGATAGGTCATAGTTGTCGCTTCAGTACAAATTCTAAAACTTTGAATGCCAACAGCACGCGAGAGTGGATATTTTAATATAATATATGCATCTACATTACGTGCTAGGTATTAATGGGACAAATATTCACTCGAAGATATTTATATCAAAAATACAAAACCCTTTCACACCTGAAGTGTCCAGCTGCTGGTTTTTCTACTTGTTTTTAAGATTCAACGATTCAATTAACAAAAGATTTATGCAAAAGACATTAAGCATGTAGGCATCCTATGACTTCAGTTTAAATTTAATTTATTTTGAGAATTATCTATCTATCTGCCTTGATTTATCAGCGCCATATGTTTGTGAAAGCTGGCTGGATGATAAAATTTTTAATTCAGAGCTCCTCGGAGGCTACTTAGTCTTCTGCTGTGACAGAAATCGCCCGGCTTTGCTTGGTGTTGTAAAGTTCCTGTTCCGTGCCGAACACATCTTTTCCCTCTACTTTTCTCCTTACGACTGTATTACTCTGCGCATTACTCCACCCAACGCGGGTCTATTTGTTATTTCTTGTGTATACATATTTCCCCTGCCTCAGTCCCTCCCACCTCTGCGAGGAATTTTCGCCAGTTTATCGGATGTCCTAAATAGTTTTCTTCTCTCTTCCCTTTCTTGTTTATGGTGACTTTAAGGGGGTCATCCCGTGTGCCGAATCCGCGGAATCGATTTTTTTCTGGCATCATTTGTATCTAGATATAGTGTAGAATATATGGGCAAAGTTATTTTTGATATTCGTAGTCGTTGAGAAATTATAGTGTTAAACACGTAATAAGTCACATGCCAGATTTATGTCGATCGCCATAATAAAGCGCATATTTATCGGCCTGAATGACATTCGAATGACTTCGCTAAAAGGACAAGAATTGAAGCCAAGGCTGTACATGTGTTTCTTGAAGAAACCTAAGGTTTATGGACTAGGTATAGCAGATTAATAATCAGTTAAGATGCTCAAGATATTAATAAATATATGGTGAAAAATTCGCATTTCTATCTTCATCCAGATCTTCACAAAGAATTCCTAAAAAAAGCGAAAAAATGCCCTTCACACGGGATGACCCCCTTAATCATCCTATGGCTTATACCCCAGTAACTCCTTCCACCCTTCTCTTCCCTTATGCACTTTTATGAGCACCTGTGCTGCTCTTCAGTTCAAACTCTCCAGAAATCACTGCAGTCTTGATCTTGTAGAGTACAACTTGCCTGTACCTTCACAATAATAATCGTTGGCGCAACAATCCATATTGAATCAGGGCCTTGAAGTGTGTTAGAGCACTTCATTCAAGACCGTAACGATACGCTACAGGATTACAGTACCCTGTAGGAGGCAATGTTGTCAGCATTGCGCTCGCCCGCCGGCAAATTACGATAGAAATCCCACTGCCACCAGTGAGATTTGAACCGCGACCTTTCGTACGACCTTGCGCTCTAACCACTCAGCTATCCGGACGCCGCCTGTGCCAAGCAAGCCTGTAACTGTCAGGAGTTTTAATATATTCCCTGCTTCCAAGTATTTTAACTTGGTGCCTTAACCTACTTTGCACACTGTCCGGGAGCGTGTAGGAAGGTTTCGTCACACTCCGCAAAGAACTTTCAGGTATTGTCCTTAGATATTTCTAGCTTCCCGAGGTGATAGTTTAGTCGGTAATGACCAATGAGTGTTCCCACTATAATCTGCAGATTCTTTTTGGTGAGATTTAAACAATCCTTTGTGCGCTTGGCTTCGTATCCCCCCGCAAGCACCCTCGACTGCTCCATTCATGGTAGGTACGCTTAGTATAGTTCACTCAGCCTTTCCTCTTCATTTTTTAATGTCACAGCTCGTTTCCGATTCCACAGAAGGGTTCTGGTCCGAGTAAGAGTGTCCCTGCTTTCTTCCTGGCCAGTTCATTCGCTGCCTCATTGCCTTCCAACCCAACATTTCCCGAAACCCAAAGTATCCAGACCTTATCGTGCGTGTTCAGTATCTCAAGGCATTCGCATAACAGCTTGGAGTGCAGTGTGCCTTGACCGCCGCTTGGTTGTCGATCAAAATAGCAATTTTCTGCACCCTAAAGCTCCTTTCGAAGTTGAAGGAGGCATTTGTCTATGATGTATATTTCCGCCTGGAATATGCCAGCGTGCTTTTCCTTGGACCAATGACCCCGGCGCCCACTCCCTCTGTTATGAGGGATCAGTTACCCTGGTAATCAGTTGCTGATTTAAGCCCTGTCACAGCCACGAATTCCCAGTTTGCCCTGTTACTCCATCGTTCAGCTCTCCACCTCACTAGTACTTCCGGCCATTCTGAAGATCGCCTCCCTTGCCTGCATCTGTATGTACAGATGGAGTTTGTGTATCTGCCTGGTTTTTGTGCTGAGTTCAGTTCTTTCTGCCCAGATTATCACCCCATAGGTAATCAGAGACCGTACTGCATTCATTCGTCATTTTTTTCCTGCTTTGGTCTTGCAAGTCATCAGAGTCCTTGTAGTTTCCCGATAAGTGTTTCCAAGATGTGTCTCCCAGAGTAATTTTTGGTCTAGTGTAATTCCCAAATATTGGATCTCTGTTTCTCGTTTCACCTACCTACTATGTAATCTAATGGCTCTCACGTGTTCAAACTTACGCTTCCTCGTGATTGGTATTGTGGTGGTTTTGGCAGGATTCATGCGTGGCCCCGGCTCCCTGCAGCAGCCACCAGTAACTCTTAGTCCAGTTTGGATTCCATCACATATCTGCCTATCCAGAAAGCAAGGTATTTCCCATTCCGTTGCGAATCAGGGCATTTTGTATCTCTGTGTACCATGTGTTATCGAACGCTCCTTCGATATCTAAAAACCCACCCTTTGTTTCCATGGCACCCCATAATACATCAATCAACTGATACAGAGCAGTTTCGATTGAACGTCCTGTCCGATAAGTATGTTACTACTGATGTAGAGGATTACGTATTAGAATTCTAATATAGTCGTCTATGACCTTCTCGATCGTACTGAGTAAGAACGAATTTAGACAAACTGGTGTGAAAAATTTTGCATGGGAAGGATTCTTTTCATCCGCTTTTGAAAGCAAGACCACTTTTGCCCGCCTCCATGCCTTTGGTATATATCCCAAAGCTATGCTGATGATTTCTAGGCCCCACTGAAGTATTGCTGGGAAAATAGCATCTACTCCGAGTCAATGGCTTAAAGGTTCCCACTGCAAACCTTACTCTAGCTTCCGAGCATATCTCTTTTGCTAGTTTCCAGTTCTCCTTTCTTCCCCTTTTGTTCGTTGTTGGGATGTCAAGCAGAATGTTGCCACCTTCCACCGTGGCGTAGAACACCGGAAAATAAGCTCTGGGAAACAGATGTACTCAGTCTTTCTTGTTATCGGTAAATATCCCATTTTACTTCTTCAGACAGACAGACTGTTTTTGGCAATAGCTTTACATACCCTGGTTGCATCTGTGGTTAGAAGCTATTCCGTTTCACTTCCCTGATTTCGTTGCTATACGCAGCCGCGAAACTCTGCTCTCATTTTGGATATGTTCCTGTTTCACCAGGATACATTCCTTGATGACTTAACTGTCTTAGCCGGACAGCTGGCCTTAAATGCGTCAATGATGACTTTGCCAAAGTCTTCCACTTCTAGGTGAACCATGTTTTTATTCTAATGCATTTCATAGGAGCCCGAATCCGTTCTTCTGAGATTCCTTATTATTTTTTTTATTTCGGAATTGTACTAGAATATTAAATCTGATTATTCTGTGATCCAACATAGAGGTCTCATCCAACCCCCCCCCCCCCATTCTTCACCAGCTCGTCATCAAAGTATTCCCTAGAATTATGTCTACTTGACTATTCTATATACTCACCTCTTTAGTGAGTGCCGCTGCTTCTCAAAACTTCCTGACGGGCGTTGACATCGCAACGAGGAGAAGTGGCAGCATCATCCTATAACAGAACTTCACCAGTCTATCTATCCGTGGGATCCTGATGGGGGGAAGTAGCCCGATGCCACGACCGCCTCTCGAGTTCTCCCCGCGGCTACCAATGAGACTTGAACAGCCACAAAGCCTACGGTCGGGAACTCTGAGAAACATATATATTTTAAATTATGTTTAAAAATGATGCAAGCCTTTGGTTTTTCGGAAGAAGAGTCCAAAATTTCCTTTCTCCTTGGAGACCACCAATCTGCGAACCTATCCCGATCGTGAGGAGTTTACCTTTACCCTCCATTTTGTTTTTGAAGAGTCTCTATAATCACGTATATAGATTACCACTATGAACAATTAGGAGGCCCGTAAGATCCTCCGCCTCGAGCGATGCGGTTTTATTCTGCTCCTTCCCAACCTGGTAATCTAGAGACTATAGTCCTAAGCCATTCCGCAGTGTTCTCCTTTCACCAGTATATGACCTGATCGAAAGCGATGGACAAAACCCGGTGCCTGACGACAAGGTCTTCGATAGTTTCCAGCTCCTCACGAGTAAGTATTATATATACTTCGGAAATGTTTTTAGCAGTAAAGCCAGTTGAATGCCCTTGACAGCATCGGAATTCCCCCCTATTCGGTTCAGATTTAAGTTTTCCGAGAGCATTCCGCTCATGTGGGCTAATCTCCGCTGCTCCCCGCTTTCTTGGCTTCGATAATCATGCCTTAGATCTGCCCTAAGCCCTATAAAGGGCCTCTTCAGGCTTCA
Source organism: Hermetia illucens (assembly GCF_905115235.1). Classification (NCBI taxonomy): domain Eukaryota; kingdom Metazoa; phylum Arthropoda; class Insecta; order Diptera; family Stratiomyidae; genus Hermetia; species Hermetia illucens. Next base: position 86,840,232 of record NC_051849.1, on the reverse strand, counting down.
AGCCTTGCTTCAAATAACGCAGGTACCATTTGGCACTTGCGCCACTGAAGCCGACCTCCTTCCTGACGTCTAATATTGATCTCAGACGTGCTTTTTCTTTGCCCTGATTTTTGAACAGTGCCCGTGGTTGGTTATAGTTGACCTTAGCTCAACTGCTTGAACCCCAAACTTCTCCCTTTTTGGGTGTGATCACCTGGTTCTGTGATCGGTAGCCAGTTGCTCTGGCTCTAAGCCAACATGTCGATATTTGCGATTAAATACACTAGGGTTGTCCCTAATTGAAAAGCAATCTGTTCCCTTGAGGAGACCATTTATCAGCGAGGCTCCTTTGGAATACATCCAGTTACCTCCCCACTACAACCTATCCAATGGGCACGGTTGGCTGACACATTGAATTGGGGGAGGTCTTTTTCGATTCTCCAGTCTAGATTCGTAACGTTTTGTTAATAATAGGGTCACATCGTACAGGGTGTAGCTCCCATCACCCACGAAAGGTATTGGTAACCGACAGGCTTGGCTCTTGGAGAGCCATATATCACTTTTAGATAGAGACAGACTGACTCCTGGGGGTCTGCCCTGCAACCCACTGCTTCACCCCTACAGAGGATTAGTGAGGTCATCAAAAGGCAACGTAATTGAAATCCCTCAATGAGAATTGAATATGACTGTCAATATTGGACGTACGTCGTGAAATGTTCCCCTCCGAGAGTTTCGTTAAACTCCCTTTAAACACAGAAAATTCTGACTGAAACGAGTTAAGCCGAATGATTTACTATCATGAAAAAACGAACTGCCTAAAGACTTCAGCTTTCCAGGAACAGCCTTAAAAAATAGTAAAAAATGGAAATTAACACGCGAAAGATTTACACTGAGCTTCCTAAAGCATTCGATAAGTTAGAAAAAGCGCCTTCTGGAACCCTAAGCAATTTTTGCATATTTTAAGGCTTGATAATATTGCATGATGTATGCATATGGGAATGTGATTTGCATTCGTCGAATGAAGCATTTCGGGGTCCTTGAGACGACTTCAAAATGTTTAGCGTTAGTAATGAAAGATTTACGGAAATCTAGTGAACAAAACAAAACAATTTTGTCAAATTTTCCTAAAAAATGTATTATTTCTCCACTCTTTAAATGGAATTTTTTGAAGAAATGTTATCGAGCATATTATTATCTGTAATTGTTGCAAGTGGCCGGAAAAAAGCTTTGTTTCCTGTTCCGATATTCCTGCAATCCGATTATTCCGTCCTATCTAGATGAAACCTTTGCACCAAATCACTTGAAAGATGCTCCAACGGCTTATCTGGAGGATTCTGTGGTAACCTCGATTTTAACACCCGCCAATAGATGTCGCCAAGGTTAGAAACGTCAAGCCTCCGAATGACAAATCGTCGGCTTCGGCAACGAACCCACAAGCATTACCAAATTTGGTAAACGCTACGGCGAAACTGCCGGCAAATACGCCGCATCATTGCCAGCCTCGTAAACCCTTGTTGCCTGCGTTTTGTGCTGTCAGTTCTGTTTTCGTCGCCCTCCCTTTTCACGTGTTCTTCGTTGACCGACGTCTCTCCCGTACTGTCAAAAACCGCCGTTTGTCAGTCGCGTTTTTGTTATTCGCATTTCATTTCCCACAAAAACGACGGCAATCTGAAGAAAAACGTCTTGCGATCGTGTCGGTTGGCTTCTGTTCGCGGCTCCTCGCCTTCTGTATATTCTTGTGCCTGCCTCGAGCCGTTCGCTGTGGTCGTCGCATAGCGCGAGCTCGAATCCGAAAGAATTTTGTTCGAAATAAAGTTTTGTGCGGCTCGCACGTTCACACGTTCGCGGTCTTCGCCTTTTACGGATACTCGCGCGGAAAATTGCGAGGAAAGTCGCTCCTCTAAGATTTCCTTAGCATTAAAGTGGGAAAGCCCGTCGTGAGCCGATTCTGTGTTTTGCCTATTTCCTTAGCGTCAGAAAGTGAGTGTGCCTTTTGGAATTTTCATACAGAAAACTGTGTTTTGAAAATGATACGTCCGCCGAGCAGCGGGGAAGCAAAGTGACGTGTGTGTGAGAGAATGCGAGTGCGAATGTGAACCGAGCAACACCCAAAAATGGGAAAAATCCGAGGAAGCTTCACGCACGGATTATTTTACACTCGCCCTCCCAGGGGGGATGTCCGCTGGGGTTTTGGATTTCTGGCGGTGCCAAGCTCCGCCAGGGCGCCGGCAGGCCGTCCAGGGAGGCCCGCCAGCGCGGTAAGATACTTTCACGGCCCTGAGGTCATACATGGGCATGGAATTCAACTGCAACGGATTCGAAGCCGCCGCCGCTAAATTTGGAAGAAATGACAAATCTCGGCCACACGGCGCTTTGAGGTTAGGTGGCATTCACTGAATTTGCGCGAGATACCCGGGCCCGCTCCGCTCGCCGGCGTTGTCATCGAGGTCGCTTTCTTGACTTGAATTCTTTAAAAATAAAATGGTCCGTGGGTGGAAATAGACCTTCGATATTCCGCCGTCTGCTGGCCGAGCGGGCGCTTTGCTGTCAAGCCGCTTCGCATTGGGAGAGGCCGGCGGCCGTTACTGCATGCGAAGTGTAGCAGCGACGATCCACTTTGAAAATAGCGCTCCAAGAAAAGACGAGATTACAGTCCGCCGCGGAATCATTTCGTTTTATTTTGGAACACCCAATACTGACCGCTGCCCAGTTCGAAGCCAGAGGTTCGCAACTTTTTATTGTTCATGTTCTTGTTGGAAGTTAAATAATCAGAGATGAACCTTTCACATTTGGATGGATAATCCATACTAGGAGCTCGTATTGTATTTTGTATATCATGCCGCAAGGGCCACTTGCTTCAATCGACTGGATGATAGCAAAAACAAGTTAAATTATTGAATTCGTCGAACCTCTGAAATAAAAAAATACATAAACACCAAAATATCACACTTCACACTCCCTCATTTAAGCCATCCAATTTGCTATCCCTGGACTTTCACAAGTAAATAGCTTTCCTTAAGATCGTATTTAAATTTAGAAGTTCCTCATGGTCATGTTTCATAAGCCAATACGAATCTTGTTTCCAAATATAGCGGCAGATTCTAATTTATGAAACTTTTACCTTGTAAGTGGCTTAGATTGTCGCTTCTGGATGTCAACTTGAAGCCATGAATATTTTCTTTTAAACGACTGACCCCTTTACCAAATAGTCATGAAATGATCTGCAGTAGGTGCACATTTCAATTTTTCAAATATCCGAAAAATATTTATTTTCTACTTGCGAGCCCTCCAAAAAATAGTTTTAAACCGGTCCGCTCCTTAAAGAATCCCTTGTGTACTTCCCAAATTTATCGAAGCAAGCGAAAATAGTAACCGCTGAATCCTAGCTGCGCTGGCTAACTCTTCTCTCAGTTCCCCGTCTGCTAGTCAATTAGTAGTTCTCATGGCACGCTATTTTGGGCTGTTCTAAATATTACCGATCGAGCATCTGTTATTAGAGGGCTTGCCTCGTCCATGTAAATATAGCATGGAAGCAGTCTAACGATGCGCTTTACGGTCAACTCTACGGGACTCTCATTTCCCAATTGAAAATCTGCTTTATAAACATAACTTTCCAAACAAAGTTCTGCGTCAATCTCACCTACGCGCCATTGCTATCGGTTTCTGGCAATGTGCCGCAAGGACTTGCCTGGTGTTTAGAGGAGCAGTTCGTATCCTTATAATACAGTGGCTTGCCATATCACCCAGGAGAGGTAGAGCTGATTCCACTGTACACCATACGATCAAGATCCCTTCCTTACTATGTTACTTATCTATTGCCATTTACGCCCTTTCATCAACTCGTCCAAGGGGCTGTTCGAAATAGTATCATGCCAACATACCCCCAGACAAGTATTGCCGAAAGCTTGGAGCTTTAAGTAACAGTTGGAGTCATTTTGATCTAAATGTTGAGCTAATTGCATTTCCAGATTTTAAACAGGGCAGCGAAGGGGAATCTAGCCCTGTTAATGCGGCGAGTGGCACCCAGTTTAATGCCATCGTCATGACAGAAACGACGCTTCCTAGATATAGAATTTGGTCAACGTGTTCGATGCTCTACCCACTAATACAGATGGGGAAAGTGGGATGACCCGTGAAATTGAAAATCTTGGTTTTATTAGAGTTTAACTTCAGTCCGACTCTACTTGCCTCTCTTTCCAAATCCACGGCAATTTGTCCAAGGACCATGACTCAGTTAAAGAGGAAACAAATCTCTTCAACATAGTCGCAGTGTTTGAGGAAAGATGTCATGGGTCATTGAAATTCTCTGGACACACCCCCGACAACAAGAAGAAAGAATATCGATGATAAGATGTAATCCTGGCAGACTCCGTTTTGGACCCCAAATTTTACTTTAATAATAGCTACTTATTTCGCCGGAATGTCCCTCACTCCTATTCGCATTGTGTTGATATGGTCAATGTAGAAGAATCCAGAGCGAAAACCAGCCTGCTATCTGTCGATCAAGCTTTCGCGATGTTCCTTGATGAGTTCGAGGGTTCTTTCCACCTCTTTAGTTGCTCGTCATCGTGAATGCAGAATCGACCGTTAACGTCCTTCTCAGGATCGAAAGATTTGCGACCATATACAAGCTCTCTAATGAAGCGATATACACTTCTGAACTCATTACGGTCTGCAGCATCTTCTGCTTCCTTCACCAACGCAATAACAAATTTCCTGCTATCATGACGTACACTATATTGAATTTCCTGGAATTACCCATGATATCGGAGTTTGAGCGAATCACGCTCGTCATCAACCACATCGATTAATAGATGCTGCAATTCCTTCCGTTCAACCATTATATGATGATGCCTTTCGCTCGAACAATGCACCATCAATCACGAGGCGGTGTGAGCTGGAGAAATCCACAAACTTCCCATCTTATTGTAAGGTCAGTCCCTATCGGAGGCGTTGTTGACGTTTCGGTAGCAATGAAGTCTCGAAATTTGTAGGTTGCCTCTATGATTCTAAGGGCTGGTCGATTATAAAAGACAATGAATGGCGCGGTGAAGAAGACGAAAATGTTGCGTTGGACCAGTGGCGGTATGGACATGTAATTCGCACTGATGAGACCTCTCTAAGATGATCTAAGCATTGGAAACAATGTGAAACGACCAAATGGCCAACCGAAACAATATTAGCTTGATACGCTCGATAATTTCAAAACCATGACCAAATAAAATGACACAATCAAGCAAGACAAGTCGACTCCGCTACTGGAAGGCACAGAACCTAAAAAGGATCTAGTATTCACGGTATTAATACCAAAAAGCCCGTTTGATTGATCGCTCATTATGCAGTAAGGGTAATGTTCTTGCAAGTTGATTCTAAAAATTTGTACCCTTAGTGATCCTAATGAAAATTTAGAAAATGTATTAGGGTGTCCTATTGGTCCAATTTATTTACATATCACAGGATTTCCTTTAGTGGATGTGATGCTATTTACTGCAGCTGAAGTTCATCGGCATAAAAAATCTGATTTCTTCGCCTCGTTACAGGATGGCATACACGCAGCTACTGAATTGTAGCCAATCAGAATGCTTATAATACTTCTGCATGTCCTCCTGATTTTTAATAGCATAAATTTTGCAAAATGTTTGTTTAGTTCTGACAAGAACGATTTTGTGCATTTAGCCTCTGTCACATTCCTTCAGTTTTTGATAGCAATACTGGTTGCTGATACTGGTATTCCAAGTGCTGGTTCCGATCCTGGCTTCAGAGAAATTGAACTCTCTTTTTCCCAGGCTTCTGAAATTTTATTTTCCTGTACGACCCAGCAACTAGGTACCCGGAGTAGTTACATCCTATTGAATCTAGATATAGAGTTCAAGCGGTTTCTGTATTTCTGATGATTTTCGTTTATCCCCTGTTCAATATTGGTAGGAGTATAGAGCATCCACACAGGCAGAGTGTGTCAGTGTCATAACACTTAATGTTGTACACTTGATAAGCTCACATCAGTAAGATGAATATCCACGACCATATCCGTTCAATCGCTCGCCAATTTCTCAACTTGAAAAATCACTGTATGTTGTCTATCTTCGTACCAGTCGTGTGAATCCCCTTGCGTTTAATTCTGTGTGTAATTCTGTGGCGCAATTAGGCTAAACCTTGACGGGGCTTCAAATTTACTTACTCTTTTATACAACCCCAAGGACAAAAAATTGATTGAGGTTAAATTCGTAAAACGAAGGCCATGCAATTGTATCGACACGCCCAATTCACCTGTCGAGATATTGTCTACACAAATACTTCCTAACAGATCGTAGTCAGTTGCGTAACCATCTTGTTACATCTTGTGGTACAGTGCATCGGATGTTATGCTTTTGTCCTTCATTAATCCACCACACTATGGAAGAATAAAACTAATAGTGGTAAATTACTAATAATGGTCCACTTTGAACCTAGTTTTTCAAGTAATTTACTGCCTTACACTTCGAGATCGTAAGGGTACACTATGAGCTAATGTGGTCATTATCGCGCTCCCCGAAGATTGTTACTTTCATTTTACTGAGATACTCGCTCACAAGAGAGTTGACTGACGTCTTACATCGGCGCCTACGATAAAAATCTCTCTGCTGCCAATGAGAACTGAATTGAGATCTTCGGCTGGGACAACTTAGAGTCTATCTCTTTGGCTAAAAATCCAAAATATTCCTTAATATGTCTCCAAACTTCAATTCCGTCGTTCATATAAGTTCACTTTGTATGATGATGACGTCATATACGACTTAGTGTACAATAAATTGACTTTGAATTTCTACAACTTTGTTGATAATAATTGGATTGACTTCAATTCAAATTTCAGAATTATGTCTAAAATTATCACTTTTACACCTCATACAAGAACTATGGGTTGCAGGTGGGGAAATCACATGATCGCTAAGAAGACTGGACTAGTTATGTTCACCAGGAACGTTAGGTGAGGCAGCTACATGCTACTCACCTTAGCAAGGGCGGAGGTTCAGCTGGTACAAACAGTCAAATATTTAGGAGTACATCTCGACTTCAAGTTAACATGGAAGTACCATATCCAGGAACAATACCAGAAATCCTGTAGATTGCCCTGGTGATGCAGGACTGCGATAGGTAAGATCTGGCGACTCTCACCAGAACGTATTTATTTTATGTATACATCCATAACAAAGCCCATTTTGATGTATGCATGCATCGCCTGGGGTTCGAGACTGAATTCCGTTCATCGCAGAAAGCTGCTGATGCAGATTCAGAAGCTCGGTTGCCTAATTATTATCGATACAATGAGTAGTACGCCGACGTGGTACTCGAAGGTATTCCAAATTTACCCCTAATCCATTTGGAAGCGAAACGGAAAGCAGCTAACGACGCATATAGACTAGATATTATTGGCGCATTGAAAGGCATGGTCATGTGTCCATCTGGAAATCTCTTGGCAAACATCAGGTGGCGCTGATGGCCGTCGATCATATGGTTTCCAAATTCGTTGTCGAAAAGACATACTTCGTCGTAAACACCAAAAAAGAAACATGGTCGATAAATGGCCACGAGTCTTTTGGGATTACAGACTTAATAATCTCCACCGATGAGTCAGTCATGGAAGACGGATCGGGCGCAGGGGTGCTCTCGGTAAATCCAATTATGGAACTGGCTCGACCTCTCGGAAAAATGATGACCTTAGTTCAGGCGAAGATGTATGCCATTTTATTGGCAGTAGAAGAAAGTTTGCGCCAAAACTGGAGGAGTCGGACAACTCGAATCTGTTTTCAAAGTGGTTCAGCATTATCAGCACTAAGCAGCAACGATATATCTAGCCAGTTAGTGCGGAGTTGAAACCGACTGAACGAAACATTGCTGATGTGGGTACAAGGGCACTCAAACATCCCTAGTAATGAGAAAGCTGACAGACTGACTCGCCAAGATTCCGAATCTACGATGGTGGGGCCAGAATCAGCTTTTGGCATCCGGCCATCTACTGTCAAGTCTATTCTGAAGGTGGAAATACAAGGATTCACAAAACCGAATGGAGAAATCTGAACTTCTGCCGGCAGGCAAGTGTGAAAAAACCCGAGGCCCTAGAGCGGCATTTTTGTTGTCCCCTGAGAAGTGAAACATGAAAACCCTAGGGGAACACTACTTATTATGACGTTTACTTCCGGTGTTAAAGGAGATTCATAATCTCGACTCCTGAAATCATTACATGGTTAATAGTGCCGGGGCATAGCTTGCCTATTAGCTCCCGGAAATGTATTTCAACTCCTTTCAGGGCTTTCCCCGAAGTCTACATTTGATTCTTGCTATGCGCCACGTATGAATTAAAATTCAAGTCTTTCTAAATAATTAGTTGAAATCCCAACTTGTTATAAATAAACAAAACAAATTGGAAGGTATCCCCTTTCCACCACATACAATCGTGTTTGTTATTGCTTTTTCCCTATTTCATTATTTTTAGACTTAAAATGTGATAAGCCTACACTAGCAGCAAAATCACAGAGTCAAACGCAAGCATCCATGACGCAGACACGATTCGAACACGAGGTACGCGATATTGACGCTCAACCAGGTCGGCAAACGCACCGTCAAATACACATGGCAAGATTGGATTTGCTCATGGTTTATTTTTTTATTCTGATCCTGGTTCTTCGTTATCGTCATCATGCTTGTCAGGTCACCTAGCGCGACATCTGTTTAAAGTTTTTTGCTATTGGCATGGGACCTCAAATATTATAATATTGTAGAGAGTTCATTGCTAAAAATGAGTAATTTATTGACAACAATATTGCGTTTCCGCTGATTAAACTCTGCCCCTCCTTATATATAATCGCTTCGAATGATTTCTTAATGGCCGAGTCAAGACAAACACTACTTCTACCAACCAAATCTGTCCATTTTTCAAGTCTATTCTTCCGTAGTACTTTACTTAAGGCTCATTTCATTTACCCAGTCCACCTGTAAACTCAAATTAGAATAATACGTTGATACGCATAACGCGGGTTGGCAATTGCTCTTTCTCTACAGAAAAGACGTTCAGCTACAAATTACACAGTTCATAGACGAATTTATATTGTCCGCCAACTGTATGCACGCCGACTTGGCGAAATCCCGACTATTCACCATCTAAGCATCGACTAAGGAGTCTAGCTCTGTTGAGGCCAGCACGGCCGCTCTACAGCTAAATTTCTTTAATTAGGCGCGTGTGAAATGAGAAATGCAAATTGTCCGGTGATTCAGTAGCATTTGAGTGGAGTAGGCAAGTGTTCCTAACACTAAGCATCGTGCAGCCTCGAATTTCAGCCTCCTCAACTGTATTTGGTTCGCTTCAAGTTTTTGCAATCTTGTTTCCTTCATGTATTCATTGTACGATTTCTTGTTAGCCATGGATGAGGTGTATGGAGCTACTAATTGCCTACATCCAACACTGACTTGGCTACGTACTGCCACCACTTCACTGCTGCTGTGGGGCAGCTTACACTGTGTCAACGATTTTTTGGGTCCGGTGCTGAACAATTAGCACACTTATTGCGAATTAAATCTGTTAATTGATTGGTATTATTACGTTGGTCGAATGGACGCCTGCCTATTGTAATGTATTCATATTTGGAATGAATTAGTGAAGAAATGTGGGAGAAAGAAATTTCTTTCGAGAGTTTTGAATATTTCATTAGCACATGGACCGAGTTTCGATGGTGCTGTCGTTAATTTCGTATTCTATCTCATGGAATTGAATTAATTTAAGCAAATTCGGAACGGAATCAGCTGTATTGCTGTTAAGTATCGATTTAGAAACGTTGAAAGTAATGGGGAAGGCGGAATATTATGAATATACAATAACAAACTCTACAAAAAATTGAGAAAGATATAAACTTTGTTTCAATCATTTACAAGTATTAACTTGTCGGGGAATATCTATCTCAGTTTTCATACTTTATTTACCAATCCAGGTAGAATTTACGAAAATAATTCGGACACGTGGATTCACCAACATTTTCTACATCGGTTTGACTGATTACGCGCATTTTATAGCCAATCACATTTCATCATCATCAACGGCGCAACAACCGGTATCCGGTCTAGGTCTGCCTTAATAAGGAACTCCAGACATCCCGGTTTTGCTCCGAGGTAAATCACTTCGATATCCCTAATAGCTGCCTGGCATCCTGACCTACGCCATCGCTTCATCTCAGGCAGGGTCTCCCTCGTCTTCTTTTCCTACCACAGATATTGCCCTGCTAGGCTTTCCGTGCTAAATCATCCTCATCTATACAGATTAAGTGACCCGCCCTCCGTAACCTATTAAGCCGGACGGTCGTGGTATCGGTCATAGATTTCGTCGTTATGTAGGCTACGGAATCGTCCATCCTCATGAAGGGGGCCAAAAATTCTTCGGAGGATTCTTCTCTCGAACGCGGCCAAAACTTCGCAATGTTTCCTGCTAAGAACCCAAGTTTCCGAGGAATATATGAGGACTGGCAAGATCATTATCTTGTACAGTAAGAGCTTTGACAATATGGTGAGACGTTTCGAGCAAAACAGTTTTTGTAAGCTGAAATAGGTTCTGTTGGCTGCCAACAACCGTGCGCGGATTTCATCATCGTAGCTGTTATTGGTTGTGATTTTCGACCCTAGATAGGAGAAATTATCAACGGTCTCAAAGTTGTAGTCTCCTATCTTTATTATTCCCGTTTGACCAGTGCGGTTTGATGGTGCTGACATTGTCATGGTATACTTTGTCTTGCCTTCATTGATGTGCAGCCCGAGATCTCGCGCCGCCTGCTCGATCTGGATGAAGGTAGCTTATACGTCTTGGGTGGTTCTTCCCATGATGTCGATATCGTCAGCATAGGCCAGTAGCTGGGCCGACTTAAAGAGGATCGTGCTTCTTGCATTTACCTCAGCATCACGGATCACTTTCTCGAGGGCCAGGTTAAAGAGGACGCATGGTAGGGCATCCCCTTGTCGTAGACCGTTGTTGATGTCAAATGGTCTTGAGAGTGATCCTGCTGCTTTTATCTGGCCTCGCACATTGGTCAGGGTCAGCCTAGTCAGTCTTATCAATTTCGTCGGGATACCCAATTTTGCCCTGGCTATGCTATCATAGGCGGCTTTAAAGTCGATGAAGAGATGGGCAACTGATGTCCATATTCCAACAGTTTTTCCATCGCTTGCCGCAGAGAGAAAATCTGATCTGTTGCTGATTTGCCTGGAGTGAAGCCTCTTTGGTATGGGCCAATGATGTTCTGGGCGCATGGGACTATCCGGACTAGCAAGATAGCGGAGAATATCTTATAGATGGCACTCAGCAACGTGATACCTCTATAATTGCTGCACTGTGTGATATTTCGCTTTTCATGTATGAGACAGATAATGCTTCTTTGCCAGTCGTCAGGCATTGATTCGCTGTCCCACACCTTGAGCACAAGTTGATGAACCACTTGGTGTAATTGGTCGCCTCCATATTCAACCAATCCGGCTGTAATTCCATCGGCTCCTGGCGACTTATGATTTTTAAGCCGGCGAATTGCACGGAATCACATTTTGCTCCCCATATATGCAAAAGGGGGGTGTGATTTTTTTTCAGTTATGTGGGGCATCAAATCGAAATTAGTCTTATGTTTGATAAACACAGCGGAGTAAAGACTCAAAATGTGTGCCCCAAAAAGTGAAACAAATCTCGTTCTCGGAACCTATTCAACTGAAAAATCTGAAAAAAATCACAATGGTGCATTCATATGAAATCTAGGCCTCAAAATACATCTCGTTCCAATCTCTGCAGAAACAAAGTTAATAATGGATATTATCATATTTTACAAATTTACCCGAAAATCCCCTTAAGTTCATCGTAAAAGTTACTGGAGCCAGACATGTGTATGTATATGTATGGGCCAATGAAGTTTGCAGGTAACATGCAATAAGATGGGTATGTATGTACGTTAGTATCAGCGGTGTTTAATTTACGTACATGCTCCGCATGGAGCAAAATAAAAGTATGCGGAAATGCGTTAGATCAATTTAGATGCGGACATATATATGTAGTAGCATACGGTAATAGGTAATGTTTGTTTGCTTTAATATGTATGTACATGTTTATATTGGTTTGTCAATACATATTGGGTTGGGGAAAAAGGAATGTCGTATTTGTGATCGAAATTTGACGCTTTATTTAACATACTTAGAATTACCCGATTTAAATCAAATATGCGCCATTTTGTTGGCAAACTTATTGCCATTTAGAAGAAAACTTGGTTATCTCCCTTATAAAACCCTCCCTCCTTATTTGCAAAAAAACACAGACAGCAGTTTTCACAAGCCTCTTTTGAGGCCAACTTAGTAGCACCAAGAGCGTTTCGCATGGGCAGGAAGAGATGGTAATCACATGGTGCCAGGTCCGGACTATACGATGGGTGCGATAGGACATCCCATCCGAGCTCCCGTAGCTTCTGACGGGTCATCGAAGATGTGTGAGGCCGAGGGTTGTCCTATGAGCAGCTCATAGTGGATGATTCCCTTCCAATCCCACCAAACACACAACAAAACCTTCCTGGCCGGTCATCCGGTTTGGCGATGGTTTGGGCCGGCTCGCCGCGCTTCGACTACGATTTTTTCCGCTTGAGGTTATCGTACGTGATCCATTTTTCATCACCAGTCACCATCCGCTTCAAAAATGGGTCGAATTCCTTCCGTTTCAGCAATGCATCGCAGTCGTTGATTCGGTCCAAGAGATTTTTTTCCATCAACTCGTGTGGCATCCAAACATCCAGCTTTTTTTGGAATCCAATCTTCTGCAAATGGTTCCAAACGGTTTTATGGTCTATACAAAGTTCTTGGCCAATCGAACGAATGCTCACATGCCGATCTACTTGGATGATTTCGACGATTTTATCGGTTTCTACGACGATTGTGCTACCAGCACGGGGTGTATCTTCGACATCCACTACACCAGAACGAAATCGATCGAACCAACGTTGTGCTGTGCGAATCGTTACAGTATCGGGCCCATAAACTTCACAATTTTTGTCGACCGCCTTCGTTGTATTTTTACCTCTGAGGTAGTAAAAACGTAAAATATGACGAATTTCTTAATTGGTGGACTCCATTTTTGACCCGCTATAACTTGAGACTGAAACGTACGATCACAACACTGTCAAAGAGACTCTTGTAGCACAGATTATCGTCTTTAAATCGCCGTATGGTATGGCCCTATGCGATAAGTACAACACAAGATATCTTTAAATGCCGACATTTATTTTTCCCCATCCCAATATATGAAGGGATAATTTGCATTCTTAGCTATGGAGGAATGGAAAAACATCCTCACGTAAGATGAACACAAAACCTTTACACCCGAAGCGCGGAGCTCCCAGTATTCTGACTTATTTTTATTTATTTATATTTGTTGTAAATGTGTCTTATTTAAACAATCAATGGTAGATTTTGATCCTATTAACTGCTGCCACTTTAAGAATGCTTTTGCTGTAGAGCGGAAAAGTTGTCACGCGGAATTTTGAATAAAATTATCAGTAGGGACTATGTCACTAGCGATATTACTATCAGCAAACATTTTCAAAACTACTAAAGTGGTGTTTTCGGGTATCACCTAAATTGTGGTTAATAATTGTTCATCGAGCAGATAAGCGAATCAACTGGCCAGCATTAAGTTTAGAAAATTTCAACTGTAGATCTGCTATAAGACTCTAATACCAGGATAGTAAAAAATATTTTCATCACCTCCGAGAAAATTGCAAGCTTAAATCATTGCCAACATTTGTTATAAGGACTTCAGATGTATAAAAGCAAGAAAGAAAGAAATACTGAGAGTCAGCCACCATCACAATTTGATTTAGGAATGTTCAGTCAGTTAGATTGCCAATAGATGGGCGGTCTAATGTTCAAATGGTACTTATCATTTACAGCCGTGTTACTACTAAATCAAAGGTGGTATAGTTTTGGAAAGCGTCGACATATCTGAAAAATCTCATAGAATTGATAATCGAATAGAAATATCAAATTATCTTTGAAAAAAATGCGAAAGTAAGTACAAATGCAGGGTTGCAAATTTCGTTACAAGAATACAATTCAGGGCTCTAGTTCCTAAGGTCACATGTTCCAAAATTGTCGATAATGAGTTAAGTTTGGTACTGGATATCAGGGTTGATAAATATCATTGTTTTTTCTTTGTTCTTGGCAGATTTTTTTTTGGTTTAAAAAAAAATCAAATAAATGACGATTTTTTTGTAAATTTGTCCTAATTGAACTAGAAATATTTTACACTAGCAACACTCAGGTTGACGTTATATCCAATGTGTTTGCAAAAGAGCGGAAAAGTTATCCGGAGAAATTTTGTATAAAGCCAGTAAGCGGCATATCATTTCCGACATCAATGAGCACTTTCATTTTCAGATTTCTGTCGCCCTGCTCTAGCATTCCTTTCGTGCATGGCCGATCTTCCGACCATGGTGAACCGCGTCCAACCGCTGATGAAAACAACGTCGTTGATGGTAGCTTAAAAAACATCTCCATCGTCTTCCTCTTCCTCATCCCGCCATTCTTCTTTTCAGCTTCCTCATGTAACAAGCTATCCTTGACAAAACTTCGGGCTAGAACGTTATCGACAAAGTTTCGAGAGCAGTTTCGATTGTGTGGTATTCGGAAAGTACTATACACCATACCCTCTTCTTGCAGCAAAAGCCGTGTGCTATACCATAAAGTACTTCCTCGCGTTAATTATTATATAGCTTGCAGCTTATCGCATTGACGTTGCTCGGATTCTACTACACTACACTACACTACTTCCTGGGGTAATGAGTTTCATCGGATGTCATAAGCCGCTTCCACTTACTGATCGACTCATTTGGTTGTAGTATTGACAAATTGATATGTGATGATGATGTCATACAGGTTGTAGAGTGCACGAAATTCTCAAAAAATGGCAAAGTTTCACCCCCTCTAACTTTGTTAATAATAGTTGGATTTACTTCAAACTTGACCAAATTGTGCATTATGTTATCCCTTACACTCATGCCAGATTTTGTACTTCTGGAATGGACATAAGGGGGGTTGCCGGGTAAATTTCTAAAATGTGGAAATATACTATTACTAACTTTATTTGTGTAGATATCGGAATTGGATGTATTTTGAGGCCTAGATTTCGTAGAGATGCACCACTGTGATTTTTTTCAGATTCTTCGGTTAAATAGGTTCTGAGAACGAGACCTGTTACACTTTTTGATCTCTCGCTCCCCTATTTTTCACACGATATCAAATTCGTTTGATACCCCGCATGGCCACATTCTGTGCAAAAAAATGTTGCACCCTCCATTCACATATATGGGGAGCCCCCCTTAAACTTAACACAAAATGGCGCGTCTTGCTGCATGTAAAGGGAACAGCAAATCACATACTCTCACCAATTTTCATGACAATCGGTCTAGCCGTTTCCGAATAAATCGGGTGATGCAAAATGCAATCCACGAGGTGTCTGTCTGTCGGTGCGCTGTTCTCATATCAAAGCATTTGACGAATTTCAATGATGCAATGAGGCGCAATCAGTCTTTAATCATGATGCATGATGCGACCTTTTGTCGCCCATGGAATTCATTCGACCTCCCTAGACAAGGATGAAAGTAGTATGACTTGCTGCTAATCACAATTGCCAAACCGATGTCGGAGGAAACTTCAATGTTTGAATGGAATAAGAATAAGACGTGTATCAGTTTTCGACTATACTTTCCAACCATTCAAGCGTGTATTTTATTACCAACGTTAAAATTAAGCCCCTTTTTGAGAATTACTAATCGGGGTCTTTTATTTGATATCCCACATTGCTAAATTCAGGAAAGAAAATGCTCTCCTCCCTGTATGAGCTCCACACCTCACGTAAAATAATGCCACCCATCGCCTGCGTGGGAGTTCATAGTTCAAATATATCCACCAAATATTGTGTCAACAGATCCATCTCCGAATATAGTGTGTTAAGCAGATAGATCGTACACAAATTGCATGAAAGATTTGTGCAAAACAATTAAAAAATGGTGCGTACGAATGTAAAAGACTTCAACAAAAAGCAAACGACATTCAAACAATAGAAGAAGCTCGTTGTTTTCTGAAATTCTTGGTAATCTTTTAAGTGACCAGCTTATTTGAACATTATCTTGCAAAGCCTACCGCGAGGAGAGGTTGGCTTGCTTCTACTCGAAATGATTTAATTAGCACTCCTCCCGTTTTTTCGCTGTAATACCAGACAGCACGCAGCGAGTGCATACACGCCTAATGAAATGGAAATTAATTCACTTGCTATATATAAAAATCAATTGAAAGTTTATTCTTATGCACGTCGGAGTGACGCATCGAACGTGCCACAAAGTGTACCCCATAGTTTCCCAGTGCCTCATATTCACCAGGAGGCGGCC
The DNA here is from genome assembly GCF_905115235.1 of Hermetia illucens. Classification (NCBI taxonomy): domain Eukaryota; kingdom Metazoa; phylum Arthropoda; class Insecta; order Diptera; family Stratiomyidae; genus Hermetia; species Hermetia illucens. Next base: position 86,823,829 of record NC_051849.1, on the reverse strand, counting down.
GGGTATCTTCATGAGTGCGTACTAAAAATGGGACAAAGAATCTAACCAAGAGAAAAACGAAAGGAAGATGAAAAATTCAATTGTGTCTCTGTACAAATGAGGCATTTGTACATCTCCCAAACATTAAAAGATTTTGAACGAGTGTACCTTCTGCACTGTAAATCATACTCGCCGTACACATCCATATGCAATTTTCTTTTTATGCCTCTAATAATAGCGTCATGAATAATTTCCGTTCGCTTAATTCCCTGGAACCAGATATCGTCAACCTGTATCAAGTATTGTATTTTGTATGGTGCTACCACAGTCCTACCTTTCAGCTGCTGGTGTTGTTCCATTGTCGCCGTTGCTTGATTCGACCGATAAGATAAACCACCTTTTCATAAAATTTTCGCACGTTGTTAAATTGTACTCAAAATCGCAAAGCAGAATGTTGCTTTGTTGCTATTTCGTTTTGCTCGTGATGAATTGAATGGCATACAAGATTTGCCTAAGTGTTTCTACTCATTTATTGATTGGGTTTTCATCAAGAAGTCTTCCATCGAAAATATCCATTGTTAGCCCCAAATCTTTTGAAAAAAGGTAAACAATATATGGTGCTTTCTGGGGTATATAAAAGAATTTCACGTGATCCTTCAATCGTGTATATGTAACATATCTATATTTTGGAGATCTGGTTAATAAATCCGCGGCCTTATTTACTTATACCAATTACAAACGACAAGGTGAAAACAAGCCGGAAACCGGGGGCTCGGCACTTCATATATAAAAGGTTTTGAAGGTATATAACCTTCTTCCTCCTTTATATCATATCTTCATGTAGACATTTGTGGACTGCAATAAATTTGCTCGAAGCAGAGTGCTACCAGTTTGTTAAAAAGAGTAAGATTTCCACCAACTGCATCGCTTTATACCTCTAGGATAAACTCAAGAGAACAAATATTGGAATGGAAGGTATTTTAGTAGCTGTCCAAACACGAGCTTTAAGATTTTTTCACACACCTTCAAGCTTTTTTCCACATCCACTCATCTTGCTTTAGAACCAAATTGAAAACTGCACACCATCGAGTACTAATCGAGACCTTTTGTTTGCTACCGTACATTATCATATCCGGTGAACAAAATTCACACCCCCTTTTCCATGGATTAAACTGCATGCGTGGGCGTTCACAGTTCCCATCAAATTTCGTGTTAATCGCTACAATTGTTTCTGAGAAAAGTGAGTGTAACGGACAAACTCAATAAACCTATTTTAATAAGGTTTTGATTCACACAAAACGTTAAAAGAAGAATATCCCAGGTTACTATCCTTAAAATAATAAATAAATACTAACTACAAGGTACTGCGATATTTACAGGACAATCGGCTATGTCTGGTAAAAAGAACGATTGGTTGAACCTGCCTTGTGAATGCTTCGGAATTTTGGTCGGAAGTTTGGATCAAATACAATAAGATACAATTAAGATATGCCCAGAGTCCTTTAAAATTAACAATATCCTTAAGTAATGTTATGCCTCTCTAGATTTTGATATTTAACTAGGAGAAATAATCCCACTATCTATGAGTCACCACATAAGCAATGAAAATCTTGATAGGAGTGCTCTTCCAGAAAGTGTCATTTTCCTTCGGTTCAAGTTCTCTTTGAATGGTGTCTTGAATCCTGGAAAGACCGTAAGAAGTTCAAATTTTATGAATTGTGATATATTTAAGCTATTCCTAATGCTCCCAGCATTCCAGAATACCATTGGATGAATGGTAAGGCGAGGGTTTTTTTGTTCCCACTAGATTTGTGAGAGCTTCGAACAACGTTGCTTCAAATTGCGCTCTCCGTTCTCCTTGTTCGTGATGCACCGAAACGTGCAATTCAATTGATATTGAGCGCTGCACTTACATCCTCAGTGGTGATTCATTTAAGGATGAACGCCTCTGGCCAAATTATAGTAAAACTGAAGCATCATTTTAAGGGTGTATCGAAATCACTGCAATGGAAGAAACGGACCTATTATATATGCTCGAATCAATTAGCGAGAACAGCAAATTATTTTAAGAGTTGCTCGTGTGGCGATGAATTTTACCGATCTGGTATAATAAATAGGCTCTTGTAGGTTTTAAAATGTTTTTCCCCAATCCTGGCCAGACAAATTTTCGTTGTACAATCTGGCATGTTGCCCCTCCGCTAGGATGAGAAAGGTTGTAAAGGTTCTTCTACGCAACTATTGAGAGACGAAAGGCCTTATAACGTAGGTTACTTTTTTTGTCGGCATTTCCGTTCACGATTCGAAACGGGGGAACGCCCTTAAGTTCTCGCTTCCGGAAAAGTACACAATTTGCGTTGTGAATTGCAAAATGTAATCTAAACGACACGACTGGCTAAGTACATATCACTAAATCTCGGCCCTTATAGAAATATTTGAAGAATTTGAAGACCGTGTAAACTGCTAATACTTATTTCCTCCTCACTTCCTAGGAGAGCAAACATGGATCTATTACCGAGAATGCTGCGTGTTTGCTTCCACCAAACTTCCCATAGAGGAATTTTGAAGCATAATTCTTTCACTGATTAATCTGAATTGAATCTTTAAAGAAGCTCTGCCTTTGGATCTCACTGGGATGTAGGAAGCTATAAACAGCTGGGCAATGTCTATTGCTATGACAGATTCTACCACGTGCTCGCAACAACCTGGGTGCACACCAATGCACTGTATCACATAGACGGCACTAACCATCATCAACATCATCAACGGCGCAACAACCGGTATCCCGTCTAGGCCTGCCTTAATAAGGAACTCCAGACATCCCGGTTTTTTCGCCGAGGTCCACCAATTCGATATCCCTAAAAGCTGTCTGGCGTCCTGGTCTGTCTCGTCTTCTTTTTCTATCATAGATATTGCCCTTATAGAGTTTCCCGGTGAGATCATCCTCATCCATACGAATTAAGTGACCCGCCCACCGTAACCTATTGAGCCGGATTTTATCCACAACCGGACGGTCATGGTATCGCTCATAGATTTCGTAATTGTGTAGGCTACGGAATCGTCCATCCTCATGTAGGGGACCAAAAATTCTTCGGAGGATTCTTCTCTCGAACGTGGCCAAAAGTTCGCAATTTTTCTTGCTAAGAACCCAAATTTCCGAGGAATACATGAGGACTGGCAAGATCATAGTCTTGTACAGTAAGAGCTAGACGGCACTAGCACCGGTCCTTATGCGTGAAATTTCGGTCGGGCAATTCTTGTAGCGGTCGAGGAGTGCAAGGAATTTCCGACTCCATAAAATTTCAAAGAATTCACTAGGAATTGAATCACCTGTATCCCTCCTGTTCTTGCATCAAACCATGCTTCCTGGGAAAAAAGCCTCTCTATTGCGTGTCGAGTGAAATGACAATAGAAATTGATGATACAGAGGAATCTTCTACCAGCTTTGGGGGCAGCCTAGTACCAATATTTGAAATAAGAATTTTCGGCAGACTCACCAAACACACATTTCGCTTAGTTAATGATTACGCCATACAAGTCCTTCTCGTAATTATTTGAGATATTGCCAATGGTCGCTGCTATCATCAGATGTAATCAGCATATTGTCGAGATTTAACTGCTTCTAAGATAATAGGTGTGACAAACAGACAGTAAACCGATTTTAATAAGGTTGTGTTTTACACAAAACCTTAAAAAAGTAGGGGGGAACATGATGGACGAGGCAGATTTTTTTGGCATTATCTTCATTATGAGATGTCGTGCATTGTCAGGAAGCAGTATTACTCCATCTTTGTTAAGCAATCTAGATCGTTGAACGCATAATTTCCCATGTGTTTCATCAAGTTGAACAGAGTACTTCTGTGAATTAATGGAAAATTTCAGCTGCTGCTGTGTCCAGGTATCTGCGTGGTTAGAGCACAAGGCTGTAGTATGGAAGGTCGCGGTTCGAATTTCACTGGTGACAGTGTGGTTTGTACCGTGATTTGACGGCGGATATCAGTCGACTCAGCTGTGAATGAGTATCTATGTAAGTCAAATCAGGGTAATAATCTCGGGCGAGCGCAATGCTGACCACATTGCCTCTTACAGGGTACTGTAATTCTACGTTTACAGTCTTGAATGAAATGCTCTAACACACTTCAGTGTCCTGATCCAATACGAATTGTCGTGCCAACGATTACTATTATTATTCAGCTGCTGTTACCATTGCCTTCATCAGGTGAATGGTCTCATTAGCATCTAGCCATTGCGTCCCATGTTTTGCTCAATTAGTTTATTCGGAACTCGTTTATCTAGTTTTTTCACCTTTCAGAGCTGTTGGAAGTACCGGGAAATTGTCGAATAGTGTTTGCCAAATTAAAAGTTCTAATGCCAAACAAGTGTCTGGAAGTAATTAGCACTATCAGCAAACGCAGCTCGTCGTTGCGGATCAATGGTGCTGTTTGGCCATACTCACTTTGATGGATAATGCCGCATGATCGAAATTTATCGATCCACCGCTTTGTGGCTCTTTCATTTACCGCATTCGCCATTTAGAATGTTGCGATCTTGGAGTGTAAATTTTTGTTCCCTACCAAGTGTCATGGATTTTTCAAATTTTTTCTCAAGGAATTTTAATCTTTCGGTGCAGCTGCTATGTGATGTTGCTTTTACGCTTGCCTCAGTTACATATGGGGCCATGTAGAAGTTATACAATAATTCGATCAGCTGTCTCTGCTGGCTGAACACTTACAGATATAGGTTTCATCTACAGCACGCAAAGAATATCGTCCGCGAGGTTCTCACCTGCAAGGGTTCTGATGTCTCTCAACGGGTGACTCTAGCCACGTTCCGTTTATCTCTCGCGAGCCTCCCAAAGTGTTCTTTAAGTTTTGTGTCTAACAGTGATTGTTATTCGTTACATCAGATTTGAATCGCACTTCGCATTATTATTTCAAAACATTGAAACAAAATGTCAAATCAGCTGAGAAACAGAATTTTCCATTAAATCACATTACATAGAATTACATAAAGTATTTTCTAAATTCTAAAAATCCGTTTTGACAGTTAAACGTTGACAAGCAAACGGCACAAAATTCACCGGGCTCATCGTAGTGGTCTTTGCGAGTCTCGCGAGCGCCATACGGCATTTGATTTCTGTTTCCAGTCTTTAAGTTCTATTTCTGTTAAAAGACGATGTAATTTTTGTCCTCTGAGTCAGTAAAACTTTCGATCCATTTAGCTTTTAAGGCATTTTACAAATCTGTTGTCGTATGCATACGAGGTCGGATACCTGTTTTTAATGGACAGACTCTTTTTATTACACAAATTATAATGAAAAACCACACTGGTGACATTAGTGTTTTCTATTCACTTCTTGGTGAAGTATACGATATCCACACAGTCAGATTGTGCCTCAGTTTCACTACCATCGCAGATTAGCGGGATTGAGAGGCTGACGTTCTATCCTCTCAACCATCGCGCCTTCTAAGAACAGTGGAAAATTTATGAATGAAACTGAAAAATGCAGCAGATAACATTTGCTTTAAGCACTTATTATACTGGATAGGTCCCAACTACTTTAAAGAGTTCTTCACTCATCCATGTCCTTTAAAAAAATTTAAAAAAAAAAAAAACAATTGATAATCTTTCAGTTGTAGGACAATAGTTGCCAACTGATGCAATGAATATTAAATTATTATATGTAAATATAGTATATGCCCAGCATAATTATCACGGGTGTAAAACCCCTCTAAAAAAGAAACCAGGTTCAGAAATTGCTTATCGCTAACAGTATGGGTTTCTCTTTTAGCAAATATATGTAACTCACCCCTCATATCATTTGTGCTATAATACAACGAATATGTTGAAACAGAACTAGCCATAAATGATCTAAATCATTGACCATTTCAAGAAATCTAGTATTATCTACAGAAATGAATACCGCATGTGATAAAACGATAAAGAGCAAATACATTTCTACCTTTTTGCTCATAAAATTCTAATTTTAGGCCTAAAACAATCAAACCACCGCCCACAAGGAACTTCCTAGAAACTTTAAATCAGAACTATGCTAACATTGACGATGACTCAAACGCCTTGGTATTTTTTTCAGTTTGATTGTTCGTCAATTGGAACTTGAAACCTGATAAAGCGAAATGTTGGAAATTTCATGGAGTCAAATTACTGATAAAGGTGCGACCGTTCAAAGTGAATAATTGACCGGCATAAGTTTATGGCAAGCACGGCACCCACAACATTATACTTTCTGCTACTTAAACGGTGGCGTCTTCCGATGTAACAACAACGTATCTTGTTGAGTTCTGCCTCCTGGCTTACACGTTTCTTGAAATTTGATAGGCGAGTATATGTGATATTCGCCGAAGCCAAATTGTTTCTTTACTCACCGATAATTGGAAATTACTGGTTACTCGAACAATGTTTTCGCTGCAGTCTGAAGTCCAAGGAAATGATAAGATTATTGTGAGAAATGAGTAAATCAGAAACTGAATATGAACATATGGTCCGGTAATGAATAATTTTTAATCACGAATTGTAAGTTGATATTTATACGGTGAAATGGCAAAACCTCATAACTGTGAGCACTTATCGCCTAAATTTTGAGGCCGACAATTAAATTTACAATCTTAGTTAATACTTTTCGTTTTTGACTGTTATGAGTCACTACTTCTTTTGCTTTCACCGCTGATAGCTATCACTTCGGGGAAAAGTACCTTCTTACATCCGCTATAAGTTTTTAAGTATCGACAAAGTTTACTTTTTACAAAATTGGGTTTATGTTTCTTAAACAAAAATTTGAACTATTGGTGATTCACTTCCTGCCCTTAACTTATATTTCGCCACAAACCTTACAATATTCGTAGAAGCGTCACAGAAAACCATCAGTGAGTATAGGTTCATCCAGAGTTTTTATGATTTTAGTTTAATAGAAACAACCATTCTATTTACTAATTAAATAAGAAACCAACAAGGCACACCTATGCCACCCTCTATTAAAAGGGAAGTGAAAGAAAATGTTAATCAACTTTCAATGGATAATACTATTCTAAATTTTAAAACTCAAAGCATGAAAAAAGTAAATTATTCCTCTATAATTAGGAGACCAGAAAACAATATAGTTGAAAATCTACTACAGAAAAAAAAAGCTCTGCCAGAGCTAGTTTCACATGCGACTAGGTGAATTGAAAGGAGAAGTCTTCCTTGTGTAAAGGCCCGACAAACAGCCGCCTGAATCCGGCTCCATTTCAGCGGCTTCTGTACCAATGTTAGATTTAGGCTTCATTCGCTTGGTTGACTTTTAGCAGTACTAGCGAAAAGTGCATTTTGAATGACTAAAACTGCGATTCCAAGCGACGATAATTTTCTACAAAATATACAATACAGTACAAATAAGAACTCTTGAGCAACCATAGAAAGCGCTACTAAGTTATGTATCAGCTCCCTTCCACGACTTTCCGGGAAGCTTACACTCTATCTCCACTGCCGCATGGCACAACCTGCAATGGAGTTGTCGCCCTTTCACAATTTCAGGGCAGAGCAATCCGATAAAACAACCCAGGCAGAGTTAATGAAAGCTTCGATTTTTCAGGTAACGCTTCTCATGTGCTATATCTTATAGTAGAACAGAAAGAAACACCTGCTTGTGTTAGAATAGCTATCGCCGCCAGCAGAAGGAGCTACTAGATTCACAAATTGTTCGACGCCCCCTGCCCATGGTTACAAATAGAAAGTAAAGTTTTGTTGGTATTTATTTTCAGGCGGACACTGCTTACTTCCTTCTCTAAATCCAGAACCATTTGCGCTAGCTCAATAATTTGGGGGGAGAGCAAGCATATGTCATCAGTGCACTTAAGATGTCGAAAGAAAGATGATATCGTCCATTAAACCCCGTCAAAGCAGCATGAAGGAACTCACTGATAACGAGGAAAAAACATATCACTGATAATGAGAAGAAGAAATATCGATAACAAAATGCAACCCGTTTGGACTTCAAATTCCTCGACGTGACATTTTACCCCATCATGTGTCGCTTTGATAACCATTATTAATTTTACCAGAACGAACCTTTAGCGTAGAGCATTCCAGATACCCTCCCAGATAAATCTGTCGAAAGCTAAAATCGATCGATAAAAGTGCAAGTGGAATGGGGAAGGGCCTTAATGCTGTCACTGCTAAGGTATTCAGAACAAGAACTAGTCTACCTTCTGTCTATCATGCTTTCGAGGAGTTATATTGTCGCGGTTAAGGCTGAAGTCCTTCGGGATCCTAACGATAATCTGCCTCTTCCATTCTCTTGGAAAGATCCTAGATTCACAGGATTACCGCCTAAGTGAATCAGTAACTCTCCAGAAACTACAGGGGCTGAAACGAACAATTTTGCCGCGATACCGTCAAGGCTGACTGGAATTCCTTTCGTTACGACATACGTTATGCAGCACAGTAACCGAAGTTCTATTCATACACACCCCGTTCGCAGGGATCAATAAGTTCTCGACTCCTTACATTCATCGATTCGCCTCCATGCTTCTGATAGTCCCCACACAGAAGGGAAGATACGCAACCATTAGATAATGACCCCTTTCGAGGTCGTTCTTAACAACTTTTTTTAACGCCGATACTGTTGTGGAGGAGTGTGCGCAAATTCTAGATATCATAAGAACCCTCATCTTCAGGAGATCAGATGCCGCTGCTAACGACCCGACAGCAAGATAGTTTCTATTTTATAGGTTGCTGGGATTTCTATTACTTTTAGTCGTCTTTTACGACAAACACTTTGCGTATATTTTTAAGGTGTGGCCCATTAGGCAACCCGATGATGTCCTATATAAAAACTTACTTCCATACCCATTTGCCTAGAATGGATTACAATTCTTCCTCATTCCCAAAGTAGCAGTAACAGTTCATAAATACATGGATAAATCTGTTTCAAATTACATAAATCTAGAATAACGATTTTATCTTATGAATCACTAAATTTCGTTTCATACGAACATCAAGAAAATTGAGCATAATTGACTTACAGATAACTTCCCAGTGACCCTAAGATACATTTAATTTATAAAAGATAAAAAGAAAATCTGTGCTGATTAATCTTTTAAATATGTATAAACCAGCGAAAAGGACCCGTCAGCTCTACAATTTCTAGAAGGAATAAGGAATCTGGTTAGGTTACTGTAATGTATGACAGTTATTTTGCTGAGTGCGCTAGAATTACTCCTATGACCATTTCAATATACCAAAAACGTAAAGTAATCAGCGTTGCATTACGATTGCTACATATACTGTATCTGACTTGACAACTAATATTTCAAAAGTAAATGCTCAGTCAGCATCAGAAGTGCGGTTCACACGCAACAGCTCAACATTTGCGGTTATTAAAATTATTTCACTAGAAAATTTAGAAGCAGAATTTTTTGAGACGGTGATTTACAAGAAATGTCTGCGTTAGGAAATAATTCTCGCATTCTCATTGTGAAATGAGCCTCTATCCAGGTTATGGAGCCTTCATTTTAACTGGAAAATAGGAGGCTTTCTGGGAAGGAAGAAAGAGATTTGAATTGACTATTGTTAAAACTTACAGACGTTTCTGATCATCAATGGGTCATTTTTAACAGAATTAGCAAGAATAGCTTGACAGGTAGTTGACAATTGACGGATAAAACTTACGATAGAGAAAATTGGCAAACTCATTTCAGGCGAGTCAATCCCACTACGCTGAGTGAAAGCATGTGGCTAATATCGCTACATTTTCGTCGTTCCATTAATGGTGAAGTTGCCTACTGAGGAGCATTTGTCTTTTTAGCATGTTGGCATCATGTGGTTCGATGACCCAAAGAGCGATCAAGGAACTCTCTTTAAGGCAATGCCATCCACTTATGTAGGTATATGTGTGCCGCGAAGGAACGTTCTCTTTAGAATACTTAACGGACTAAACCTAGTCACTTGATCGATATTCCGCAAAAATTCTTCCTTCCTTTTTAGTGGAGCTGACATATGTGAATGCCTTAGAACGTCTCGAGACAGTGTAGAAGGAAAAACTTTTCATTCCTGGTGAACAGAGTTAACGTCAGATTTCATCATGACTGCATTATACCTCACATTCTTACGCTCCCTCAGAGAAAACTTGCGAAGATAGGTGGCCAGCAGTTGGTCCAACTCTCCGCAATCCGCTTCATCCGAAACTTGGACAATAAAATAAGGGATTTGTTCTCATTGAAGTCATCACAGTTTTACGAAAAGTCGATTTTGTTTTTTTAACAGACTTTTAGCAGTATGTAATAGACCACGAAGGAAACTTTATGTTAGATTAAAAATACAAATATTTTTTTAAAGGTGAAGGTTTGTACTTCTGATATTCGGGAGCTTAATGGCTAATGCCGTAAACTCTTTAGGTATTTTGGCCATCTATTTATCTGTTGACATATGGACTTGTGTGCTTATTCGTGGATCTCCTTTGTTCCAGCTTGAAAACTCCTGTTATTTTCCATTTTCTACTCGACATATCCTTCCGCCCCTCGCTTGTAGATGATGATCGCCTTCTATATACCATTTGGAAGACAAATTCACTATTCGGCAAATTAAATGAACGCTTAAACATATCAAATTAACGCTTCCACAAATAAAGTTAACATTTTAATAAATGAAATTAACTCTTTTGCAAATGCATTGAATGCGTTCACAAATGAAAATAATTATGTTTCAAAACAAGTTAACCATTTTTTCACCCAAGTCAGCGGTCAGAAATGTCTAGTTCTTATAAATACTAACAACAATGCATTTTCAAACTTGAAAATGTTATTTCCCTTTACATTTTTCAATATTTCAAACAAATCTTAGTGTAATTCGCCTCCAACCACCGCATTCGGTAACTGCATCATCATATCCATATGAAGATTAGATCAATCTGGTGATACACCTGCAATTCCTGATTAGGTCCTTGAGTATATGTTCTCGCCAATTATCTTCTAAGTCTTCACTTGCATGCGCCTTTATTTCGAAGAAAGACTTTCCAAGGGGTTTCAGCTTAGATGAATAATCGTTTATATTCCCGAGTTGTCACAATCTCTAATACTAGCCAAGTATTTAGGCTCGGACGATCCTAACTGCTTAAAAGATGAAGAGACTCTGGTGGTGGTGCCCGGTGGTAGGTTGATGGAAGAATCCGTCATGAACTCCCCGCAATATCAAGCACGTATGCAGAATGGTGTACTTCTGCATGCTTTGAACCCGACTGTGTAAGAGTCCCACACAGGGAAGCCGTGAGGGATTTACGTACAATAGCTGTGTCGAGAAGCCAAACTTCTTTGACGTCCCGAGTTAGCGCCAACATGCGCATTGACCCCTCCACTAATAATGGACGTTATAAATTTATAGAGGGTTGTAAGCAAGTAATCGGTCTTGTGTCCGCGGGGTCCTGCACTGTCTCCTTTATAGGGATAAGGTAGGTAATACCTGCAGTGTGGAAGTAGGGAAATTTCTAGGGTTGACTAATGACCTGATTTATGCTATGTGCCAACCAAATTTCTTATACCCGAAATTCTACACACGATTCAGACCAGGAGCCCTCCAGTTCTTCGAGCTGTTTATGGCAACCCCTCTTCAGCAACCTCCGCAAAATTCATACAAGGCGTAGTGGCCAGGCGGGTTCTTTCAACAGTAATCCACTCAACATGCTGAGCGGGTAACCTCAAAGTCCACTCCAATACTCTCTCGCTTTCGTTATCGAAAACTGTACTGTCTGGATACTGTTAGGATTTTTGAGAGATATGAAAAAATCCGCACTGGTTCCTCGCGTAAGTTGCATTTTTGCCTTAGTGAGTCCGCCGGCGTTCTAGACGAATTTTCCATTGTGGATTTCTTCGATCACTCAAATCAATAACTCGAAAACGGATCTTCTGACCGTGTAATCTGACAGACGCAACTGCATCACAATATACAAGTGATTGTAGTTACAGTAGGGACATATCAGCACACAGTCGAGATGAAATCTCATCATCATTGAATTAAGATATGCATAAGGCTTAGGAATACCTGCTTTATGCAAAGAATCCATTTCTGAAAATTCCATACCCGCTCTTTGGAATTCGTCCCGATCCTCAGCGGAGACTTCAGCCGGACCGTGAAAAAGAATACTTCAATGTGTACTAAAACTGTTGCCTGCAGTGCGGCGTGGTGTTATTGATGCCGCCGCCTCTATCCCCACCGATTCTCGGACATCAGTTTCCGCGATGATCTCCAGTCGAACACGTTCCCTGATGATAGCCGCAATTATGTCGGGGCGAGTAATGAATCGGTACTGATCTGCGACTCGCTGCACAGCCACATGCGCGTATTGCGGAAAACATCCGACGAATCAATGGTACAACAACGTGCGGTAAGAAGTTGTACCTACCCCCGCCTTTTTTTCGTACTCCTCAGTCCACTTCATCCGCTGCCTACACGAACCTGTTGGAATGATCACCACAGATTATGCTGCAGCATGCGGAGCCACGCTCCTGATCATCGTGACCTCGAACCGCCGTTCGACCCCGTGCTGTCCATAACGGAAGCCTGACTCAGTCACCAAATCAGATGATTCTCGTCTGTTAGCCGTACTGAACCTTAAATTTCTCACTCTCAGGTTTTGTGTAGAATAAAACCTTATTAAGGTCGGTTTATTGTCTGTCCTTTTATATCTGAAGCCACCAGCTTCTAATTTCCCGACTTGTTTAATTTATATTTTATATCTAACTGCCCGGGTGGTGATGACTTCCTCAGTGAGTAATCTGCATGACTACAAAATTCCTGCACCTTGCTCACCTACCCGCTGAAACGCTGCGGTGGCGTATAGCCATTCAGACTGAAGCTATCCGTCCCTCTTCCTTTCACAACCGGGCTTGGGACTTCTACTTCGGAGTTTTATTTATATAACTGTTAATCAGTTTAGGATTGTTTTTATTTCATCGATCGTAAATTTCACTCGACAGGTCGTTAATTTGTCTTGAAAAATGGTTAATTTTTTTTTTAAATATTTTTATTTTACATTCTAAAACCATTAACTTCATTTGTTAAAAAGTTCATTTCGTTTGTTAAATCATTAATTTGATTTGACTCAGGTGTCACGAGATAAATACAGGAAAAAGGAAAATGGGTGCCATACGATGAGACGATGTTTCAAGTCTTACCGTTAAAGCCTCCTCGTGGTATAAAATAGAGTTTGAGGGATCCAATCTCCAACCCCCCTCGTAATTTGCGGCGATAATTGTCCTAACAATAAGCTAATTAATAACATGAAAATAGCCCTTTTTAGGGGAGTCGTAGCTTTTTACGGCAGGTAAGTTTTTAGAAGGACTAGTGGTAGAATCTTCCGCTTTCTCCTGAATATCCTCCCTACACATCCCCTTACGGAGCGGTGTTGATAATTCAAACTTTACCGTGGTAATATGAAGATACTTCCCATTTGAAGCGGCAGAATTTTTTGAGAAGGTGGAGGTGGCAGGTAGTGGGAAGTAAGGTTGAAAATTGAAACTTTACCACGATCATATTGAAAAATCCAAAAACCACGCTTTGAGGTGTCATACATTTTGACTGCTACGAGCTTGAATGGGGAATGAAAAGAGGGGCCTCCTACTTTCCCTCTCCCTGTTTAAAATGCACCCTTTTCTATATACCCTGAAAACTCAACCTTTTTGTGAGTGTAATTATGCGGTGTTTCCAATGATTAATTATCTGAAATAATAAAAAACTTGTTGTTTCTTTTTCGATGGTGTAGATATTTATTCTTGTAAATACCGATATTTCGGGAACCACTTGTTCTCTTCATCAGTGCTAACAAGTCTTGTTGTTGTGTTGTGTAGATATACCCCAACGAAAAAGAAACAAGTTTTTTATTATTTCAGATCAACATTTTTGTATCTACATCTTCATCCAGGAAACAAGGAATAAATAGAAATTATAATCATTTTGCATAAAAAGTATGGCAAGAATGTCAAATTTTAAAAATTGACTTTCAAAAAAATGGGCGTATCATACATTTCTAAATATCTCCCTATGTATAAAGCAATCTGAGCAATTCAATAAGCATTTTGATATTCAGAAAGCTGAGAATCATCATTAGCGCCACCGTGCTCAGAAAATTACAATATTTACATTTCATGTAACCGAGCAAATCCCAGCTAGCATCATGACTAAATTTACACATTTCTGTTTATTCCATGTAAACAAATTCAATTGGAATGTTACACAATAGTATGTATCTGAGATGAATATGTTAGTGGAGGCTTTTGCTTTCTTTTGATTTCAGTTCTGATTCCGACTCGCTTCATTCTTATAAGGAAAAGTGAACTGAAGAAAGCATAACCGGAAAAGATAATGACATAAACATGCTTACATTTAATAATGCAAGTTCAGATGCACACTGAAAGACGGATGAACGTTTGATAAAGCGCAAATAAGGGATGCATTATAAAAACTCATTATCATTACGTTTTTGCCTTTAGTATAATATCTGTATTGTAAGATAGGAGTCAATTTTTCATAAACGAGATTACAATGAATTCGTTTGCTATAACGTTAAATAAAAACACAAATGTCGACAAAAATCCGTGCTTTGTAACCCTCATGTAACTAGAATAAGACTCATGCTTGCATATGTATACACATGTAAGTTTCAAACATAAATTTACTGCAACATGCTTTACGAGCAATGCTTGTTTCTTAGTAGGTCTATTTTATGCGACAACGCTTACATACATATTTCGCAGAGTTAAATTACATATTTTCAAGATCAGCATTTCTCAGCATAACGCTACACAGCGTTCGTTGTAAACGTGGGGCAGTTCGCATTATAAATTAATCGTAGAAGCAGAAACCTTTCAATGAAAGTGACAATTTACGTTGCGCATCGCTACTCGCTTGTCTGACTATATTTGTTATCGTGTCCTTATTATCGCACTTAGATCTCATCGTTATTCTTCTTTGCTCTCGGTCAGTTAGTTTTAATACGGTATTTCAAAGTCATTTTATAATATGGTTAAAAACGCTTGGTTCACCCCAATAGAAGGATAGCCAGCATTTCAGGGGATTTTTTTCTTGAAATCGTCACTTGAAATCATTTCCTATAAAATGCAGATGTAGGGGTTTCTGGAGGCATAATGTAGCTCGAAAAATAAAATGTTGAATTTCCGCAATTCCAGACGATGATGAATGTATAAATTTCTGAATGTGATTTCCTTATATGGAAACAACCTGCACGCAGATGTAATAAAAAGCAGCAAATACATAGGTTGTTGCATATGAAATGGCCGATTTGGCAATCAAGTGAATTTAGCTGCGATTTTGCTCTCAAACCACCACCAGTTGGTGCTGTTGGTGTCGGATAATGAAGTATAAATACGCCTACATTTAATGAAGAAGTCATTTCAGTTTTGACCATCGTTGTAATAACAGTGAATGAAAAGGAAACAAGTCGGAATACCGGAAACTCGCGCTTCGGGTATAAAGGTCTTGTGTTCATCTTATGTAAGAAACTTCAACGCACATTTTTCTATCCGTATATAGCTACAAATTAAACATATTCCTTCATATTTTTCCAAACCATATTTCCGATTTACTTCGTGCACAAAAGCATACATATGTACATATATAGTACGTATATTAAATACGGTTGGTTTAATGTACAAATATATCTATCTGAATTAGGCACTACCCGCAAAGTTTATTAGCACGCATATACTATATACCTACATACACACATATCTGGTTGGAGTAATTGATATTCATATAGAAATGACTAAAAAACTAAAACAAAATAATTCTTTCCGACCCATTCATAAAAACTCATTTCGTTGTGGTATTGACGAATTGATATGTGATGATGACGTCATGCAGTTTGTAGAGTGCACGAAATTCACAAAAAATGGTGAAATTTTACTCCCTATAACTTTTTTAATAATAGTTGGATTTTCTTCGAACTTGACCAAATTGTGCATTATGTTCTTCATTGCACGCATGCCAAATTTTGTATTTCTGGGATGAACATAAGGGGGTTGCCGGGTAAATTACTAAAATGTGGAAATATACTATTATTACACTTTTTGGGGGTCATATTTTGAGCCGTCACTCCCCTATGTTTCACCCAATATCAAATATTGAACCAGTTTCGAAAGGTACTAATCGAGACCTTTCATTTGATACCCCACATGGCTACATTTTGTGAAAAAAAAATTTGCACCCTCCATTCAATTGTATGGGGAGCCCCTCTTAAGCTTAACACAAAATGGCGACCCTTACTGCATGTAAAGGGAACACCAAATTACATACTCTCACCAACTTTCATGACAATCGGTCCAGCCGTTTCCGAATAAATCGGGTGTGACAGACAGACAGACAGGCACCGACACGATTCTAATAAGGTTTTGTTTCAAACAAAACCTTAAAAAGGATGGAAAAGAGCCAAAAACGTATACTTTTTATGTATGAGTTCAAACTTGGTCATAAAGCGGCAGAGGCGACCAGGAACATTAACAGCGCGTTTGAAGCGAAGGTAACGGTAAGCGAACGAACCACACTGCGGTGGTTCGAAAAATTCCGGTCAGGCGACGTAAACCTTCAAAGTGAGCCACGTGGGCATCCAGGACCATCGATTGATAACGACGAGCTGCGTGTGCTAGACGAATCCGACACACGTCAGCCTGTGAGAGACATTGCAGAGAAACTGGGCGTACACTATTCGACAGTTTCCCGGCACTTGCAACAACTTGGAAAAGTGAAAATGGGTACCGCAAGCCCTTACGGAGCAAAACATGGCGCTTCGAATGTACATTTGCAGTTCTTTACTCTCCCGCAACAGAAGCAATCCCTTTTTGCACGGAGTAGTGCCATGTGATGAAAAGTGGATATTATACGACAATCGTTGCCGATCAGCGCAATGCCTAGATGCTGATGAGCCACCGAAGTGTATGCCGAAACCCAGCATCCATCCGAAGAAGGTAATGGTGACTGTTTGGTGGTCTACAGCTGCAGTTATCCACTATTCTTTATTGGCACCTGGAGAAATGATAAATGCACAGAAATACTGTGCCCAACTCGAGGAAATACGGCAAAAATTGAGTATTCAACGGCCGAGATTGGTCAACAGAGATAGTGTGATAATCCTTCACGGCAATGCACGGTCTCATATATCCAGAACAACGGTTCAAAAGTTCAATGAATTGCAGTATGAGAATTTGCCTCATTCACCATATTCACCGGACTTTTCGCCAATCGACTACCACTTTTTAAGCATTTGGATAATTTTTTTGGCGGAAAAACAATTTAGGTACAAAGAGGCTGTCAAAACTGCCTTCGACGAATTTATCAACACCCGACAGTTGGACTTCTACGAAACTGGCATACATGCTATTGAATCTCGCTGGGAGAAGTGTTTTGAATCGATTGGCACCTATTTTGATTAAATAAATAAATTTTTGTAAGCTTTACAGTCGTTTTAAATTTTAGTACCAAAACGGCCATTTCATTTGCAACAATCTAATAGTATCATTTTCACTCAATTACCATCCACTAGATTCGTTTCTGTAGCATAAATTAATCTACATTGTTATCACGAGAAAATGCATAGCATCTACATGATATCAGCTCTATAAAATAGTGCTATAAAATGTATCAAAAGTGAAATCGTGAACAATTGACGATGTAAAGTTTTTATAATTAACGAAGACACGTAATTGTTGCATTGACGACAATTCGCTGCCGCATCAAGAATGGATGGGAGCATCAAAGATAATTTTGTAGCTGATGTCGGTAGTGCATGTCAAGCGCAGTTCTTGCAATGAAATGGCGTTTTCGTACTCTAAATTGAAAGAAATGACGCATAAGTTAATAATTGCACTGAAAGACATACATATATTATTTACGACGGCTCAGAACTAGATAGCTAATGCTGCTCGTTATCATTAGTTTCTGGTCTTCTTGTCGCAATCTTGTCTGGCAACGAACTTCCTGGGACATTTGATATGAAAATCGGAGACACTTATACCCACAGCAGTTTGGACAGTGAACCTAAAGATAACCGACGGTCATAAACTACGGAATCACCTTATTTTTCGTTACTAAGCTCATTCGAAAATTAATGCTCAAATGCATAAGGAATGCAATTTGAATGTGAGTCTACATTTGCCACTTTCAATTTGTTCTTAAAGTAGAACATCTTCAACATGCAAATATGCATTGAAGACTTGTTTCACACAATGTACCTAATAATTATCACGTACTATTAGCCTTAAGAGTGAATGGTTGTATGAATGAATGAAATTTGCTGTTAGACACTATTTAGACATGTACATGTTCGTAAAGTTTATTAACAACACTTGCTTCGGTTAATCACTCCTTAAGAATGCAGTCTATAATTATATCTAATGGAATTTGTTCATTATTACTTTCTTTCATTTCATATTTCATCAAAGCAGTTACTCGGGCAATAAACGATGTCGTTTCGGGTTGTGCGGAGTTCAAAATTTCGTCATGTCTACGGTCAGGCATTGAAACGTGAACAATGCTACGATAACATACGTGTATCAAAAAGCAGTTGGGACTCGACATTTTGTGCAGTCAATCCTAAATTTTTAGCTATTATTGTTGAATCAGCTGGTGGCGGAGCGTTTATTGTTTTACCACACAATAAGGTATGAATAGTTGTATTTTGATTTAAGATGTTTGTTTATAAGCTGGCGATAATCCTATATCTGTTTGCATTTACGTATCGAAAATTCGACACTTAGGTATGATAAAAATTGAGGAAACACTCTATGGTGTAGTCTTTTTTTCCAAAATATACCTACTCGCACGTGTCTTCATTCCGTCAATAGTAAATGGAAGATGTTTTCTTCTCTTTTAATCTGGATATGGTGTCAAATCCATCTGAGAATACGATAGACCAAAACAGCAAAAAGGAAGGCCCAAATTTTTTAGGTATTCAATGTAAAAATTAATGAAGGTCAGCTTCCTCCTGCAAGCAGACTGAAAACCAATTCCAAAATCGGAATATTCAGACTAGGCAAAAATATTACGAACCGTGGTCTCTTGTGTCCTTTATACCCAGTCTCCGAATAAGCTACTTTTTATCGCCTCGATTAAGTAACCAGGTCCATCAGTTCTTTATTTAACCAGTGAGGGGGTAATTGAAAAATCTTTAATATTTTTGTGGAAAGCTTTTTTACGATGGATATATATCTGACAACTCGCTCCCCCACTACTCATATGAGTTACTATGGGCAGTCCTCTCAAAAGCATTATGGGTTTTGAGAAGTTTTAAATAAGATTCAACTTCCGCAGTGTTAGCAAAACATAAGAATTATGTAATGACTAATGTGATTTGTGCGAGCTGGTCAAGGTCGACGAAGAGGGCAGAGGTATCTCGGAAAATCTAAAGAGATGGCGAAACCGTTAAAGCCCCCCCGGAAATACTGGAGCTACACTGAAGTGTCCCGTCGACATGCGCTTGCACGCTTCTATGCTTGTCGGGCTCGGATATTGAGAAGTCCTTTTGTGCACTACAGTCCGCCCTACGTCATTAAAAATATTTATCACGTTTCCTCTAGCCAATGGATGGGACTACATCAGCACCTGAAATGCAAAATGGGATATCTCGTGACATTATGCAGTTTGGTGAACGCGAAACTAAAATGAGGAAATAAAAAAAAATCTTTAAGAAACACATCTTTTGGAGCTCTTACCCCTCCTTGGTATCCTTAAATCATAGCAACTCGAAAACCGGGAGCTCGGCGCTTCAAATACGAAATGTTCAGTGTATTTTTCTCAGAACACTTAAGTATAGAACTGTTCCATTTCCACGTAGCTTGTAATGTATTTAATATGTCAGCCTACTCACTTTAATGTGATATTGAGATTCAATGTTTTGAACCATTTTCAGTTACTATAAATTTGTCAGTAATAGTGGGATTTTCATCAAACTTGGCAGTATTGTGTTTTATATCATCATGTTTTGTATATCACGGTACTTTAAACTTACAAACCTGCAAAATTGATAACAGTTGCCTGATTATGTTAGTTTTCAAATGACATGTAAAAATGATGGGCTTAATTATGGAAAATTTAGGAATATTACAAATTAAGTGATTGCTATCCGTTCCTTCCACCAATCCAGCTCACCGCAACACTTCCTTGCGCTCCTCATTATCTCTGCGACAATGTCCGGAAAGAATTCCCTTATGTCTGCATTGAGTTGCTAATAGATCTTATAAAACTTTCTAGGAGTCTACACAAAATGAGGATCTTGCCTTACACATTATGTGTGGGTAATACCGCAACACTCCGTGCCCGCGTGGAAGCTGGATAAAGAAATGATCACTCTTGCCGTGTTTTCGGTCTAATAACGAACCGAAGCTTCTGAGAAGCCGCACAATTTATTTGCCTCTTGACTCATTTTCTCAAAAAAGTTTCCTTTCTCCCTTGCGCCTGTAGATATTTCTTATGTTCCTTGGTAAGGAGGACGGCGAATGTCACAAGATCACTGCCTGCTTTGTGGGCAGTCCAGTCTGTAATATCGCAACCCCTTCGATACTCCTTGTTAGGGGCATCAACTCATACCTCTCCACCGTAGAACAGAACGAAATGCACTGCTCCCATGAGAAGGCAATTGTTGCTATTAGGCATGACCCCCAACATTTGCCTTTAGCCGGCTTGAAACTAAACTCCTGATGCAGAAAAAGTTCATCTTCGAGTCTAGCGTCAATACTAGGTATTTAGTCGCTGGCTTCGACTCTATTGTGGGGACTGCTGTAACAAAATCTACCGCTCCCGGAATTTACCTGTAGTGGAGTGCTAAAGCGGCACACATTCAAAGCGCTCGGTCCAGCATGGAAAGGTTTCGTTGGATATTGCGGGGGGTCTGCACCGCTAGATCTTTATTTTGCAAGTCGAGCTGTTAACCAAAGCGGCCATTCTTGGAACTTATTGATTAGAACATTTAAGAAAATCGAAACATTTTAGAAAAAAAATTAATAAAAAAATATTTATCTATTTTTCCTTCTTTTAAAATTGAAAAGTTCACGGCTAGTTCCGCGAATTAAGAGAACAATCAAACATAAAATAGAATTTATTTTATACCACATAGAATATACAGTTAGTGATCTCTACACTATAATCGTCTCACAAACCACGCATGGTCGGCATTCTCTTTCTAGTCAGGATAACTACATCAACTTTCCCAGTGCTAGATTAAAGCCATGTGCAATCGTCCATCTGCCTATCCATCACGTCAATATGCTAAGTCTATTTTGCGCCGGTTTAACCAAGCACTACAACATCAAGCAACCAGTCGCACTCGTCTGGTATAGTCTTAACAGACTATTTAAGCATATGTGAGTGATCGGTATGCAGCTAAGGCTAATCAGCACAAACCTTGCCACTTTCCAGAGACAACGCAAAATACCTTCTCTCATGAAGCGTTGAATAAGCTGAGCTATAGGTTTGGTTGATGGTAAACTACTCGTTTTGTGTTTCTCTGTCAGGATGCCGTGGTAACCCAAAATTTTCTTATTTTTCATTTGTTTCTTTAAGCACTCTCATGGTGAAAACCCTCGGCGCCTTGCCAAATGCGGGAAATAATGCCTTTGCGTTGTATTACCCGCATCTGCAAAACTCTTTTCTCTTATCAAATCGCCGGCAGGAGGTAGCCGTGTGCCCATAGCCCAAATTTCTTTATTATTATTATTCTGTTAAGGGAAAGTCGCACCGCGTCCTTGAAGAACTATTGTGCCCCTTTTACTGGTTATAGTGTACCTATTGATCATAGTATATCAAGCAGGCATATAACCGTTAGGAACTTTAGTATGTTCCCTACTTCCAGATGTTTCAGCTTTGCATCTGGTATTAAATGTTCTCCCAGATGCCTTGACCTACTTTGCACAAGTGCTGGAGACTGTCCCAGGACGTGTATGGAGTGTCCGTAGATATCCCTAGCTTCCCTAGGTGATAGTTCAGCCTATAATGACCAATGAGAATTCCCACTATGATTCGGAGGTTCTTTTTGGTGAGGTTTAAGCAATCCTTTGTGCGTATGGGTTCGTACCCCCAATAAGCACCCTGAAGTGCTCCATCCCTGATAGGCCCGCCTAGTATAGTTTCCTCAACCGTTCCTCTTCATTTCTTAGATTCATAGCCATGAAACCGTTTCCGATTCCACAGAAGGGTTCTGGTCCGTGTAAAGGCATCCCTGCTCCCTTCTTGGCTAGTTCGTCCGCTGCCTCGTTGCCTTCCAACCCAGCATGGCCTGGAACCCAAAGTATCCAGACCTTGTTGGACGAGCCGAGCGTATTCAGTCTCTCAAGGCATTCCCATACCAGTTTAGAGTTCACCTGGTTGGACCTAAATGCCTTGACCGCTGCTTGGTTATCGGTGAGAATAGCTATGTTCTGCCCCCTATAGTTCCTTTGCAGATTAAAGGAGGCACATTTGTCTATGGCGTATATTTCTACCTGAAATAAGCTATTGTACATGCCCATTGCCTCAAAGTACATATTCCCTGGACCAATGACACCGGCACCCACTCCCTCTGCTGTGAGGGATCCGTCAGTGTACCAAGTAATCAGTTGCTGCTTTAAGCCGTATGTCGCAGCCACGCTCTCCAAATTTACCTTGTTACTCCAATGTGTTTCAAACTTCTTATCGGAATGAAACCTCGTTATCATGTTATCCCTTGGTATCCATAATTCGGAATACCGCTTAGAAAGAATATCAATCTTCCTTCGATTTAGGCAGCTCCCCGCCTGACTCATACTACCGGCTATTTTATAACCCAACCAATCCTGACCTTCCCGCTTTTAAGAAATTTCCTCGCGAATTGTTCGGTAATTTGTTCCTCAATAAGATTTTGAGCTCATAAGGTGATGCCTATCCGGGTATTGGTTGCTTCTGCGCATTCTCGCTTGATGACCTCTTTCATTTCGGTCTTTGTGCAAAAAAGTCAGGATCTTCAATCTCCTTAGAGCACATATTCTCTACGCTAAAACCCAAAGCCTTCTTTCCCGTACCCTTGCCTTTGGTCTTCAGACATAGCTGAACAAGAATTCCGCCAGCCTTCGTTTTCCGTATGGAATACACTGCCTTCGAGATTGATCTTATAGCGAATATCGCCGAGGGCTTCTGCAAGGGTTTTACCTTTCGTCCGGCGGTTTCTTGTTGTCCTTCGCCTTCTTTTTTTCTGTCCTGAAGATTACCTGGATAAAGCCTCCTTCCGAGATGTATTCCTCCTTTCGCTTTTCACCAGTCTTCAATGGACTATATGCTGTACGCTTGGGGCAGGACGCTGCGACGAGTAATGCACTTTCGTGCTGCGCCTAAACATAGCCAGCTCTCTCTTTCTTTCTCTCTTTTCCGAACATCGCCTTTTCCATTTTTGCCGTAAGTTCGTGGAGTGCTGTTTCCGTGGATTCGCCTTTTTAGTAGGCGTGTTGCCTATGGTTAAATGGCCACTTAGGAATGTGTGCATCGACTGGGATATAATATTTCTTTAATTATTTCTTTCTCCGAACGCAGCTTTTTTCATTAATTTAAAAATCCACAGAAATTATCCATGGCATAATATTTCGCAGGCATAAATTATCTTATTGAGGTATAAAACTGGTTCATTTCGGACATTTCGTTTTTGTGAGATGGAACCAATAAACACAGTAAATTTTGCATTGTATTTTTTTTAAAAGTCCACTCCAAATCTAGCAAATGACGACCATTTTTAATTAGAGTAAAATACTATATATCAGGTGTTTTAATAGGCATCATAAATATTAAAATGTAAGAGGAGGAACAGATCTTTTTAGAAGTAAGGATTCATGATTAAATCAAATGAACTTCGATTGGAACAAAATATAGAATGCTAGAAACTAATGGGAGCAACATGTTGTCCATTTATAGTTAAGATTTATGAAAATTTCATGTTCGCATCAGCTCCCGATAAAAGTGGTATTTCAATTTATTTAAAATGAGGTAAGGAAGAGGTTCCCAAGTTAGTTAAAAGCAATATTAGAAAATAGAAAATTGCAACTTTTCACCGCACAATCAATCAATCACTTCTACCCTATAAATATTTATTCCCTTCACCACATCCACAATTTCGTATTATCATCGCATATTGCGAATATCTACTTGGCTATGTTATTTTATTCCCATTAAAATTCATTGAATGCATTGCGATTTCTGCAGCTGATTCACACCTCGTCCTCTGCGTTTATTTATTTCTGTGCAAGCGATCATTCAATGCACTGAATAAAATTTTAATGTTTCTCGTTTGTATTTTATGCGATGACATAAAACTTTCAGTATCTGTTCACGTAAAGTGATTGAAATCAGGTTGAAGTTGAGCCAACAGTAAAAATATTGTTATTGTCAATTTATTAAATAAAAATACAAATATGTTTAAAAAATTATTCGATTCACAATTAGAAAGTATTCATGGTTGGCTAAGAAATAAAGCAAGCAAGAAGACACGCTAGCATTAACACATTGAGTGCCAGTTGTAAATTAAACGTTCTGGGCATGTGCTACATTCTTTCCAAGCGAAAAGTTGTTGCCCAATTAGGATGAATTTAAAGGGGATTTCCCGGTAAAGTTCTAAAATCATATAATATGCCATTATTAACTTTATTTGAGCATAAATCGGAATTGTGTGTGTATTTTGAGCTCTAGATTTCGTATGCACTATTTTGATTTTTTTTCAAATTTTTCGGTTGCATAGCTTCTAAGAACGAGGCCTGCTTCATGTTTTGGAACACACACTCACTTTCCTATGTTTCACCAATGTCAGAAATGAAAAGTACTAATACGCCCCATTGTGTAAAAAGAATTCACTACTCTCTCACATCTATGAGGGATCCACCCTTAAGCTCAGTAGAAAATGATACCGCTTGATATAAGTAAAGGGATTCACAAACCACACGATTAAATTTGGTTTGGCATAACAAACAGACAGACATTGAATCGATTTTAATGAGGTTTTGTTTCACACAGGAACTTAAAAAGTACAGGGTAAGGCATTGCCGAACATTCTGCTTGAGCCTACTTCATGCTTTCCTATATATGGAATCAGTCGTCACGATACAGATACCTTATATTATATTTATTTAACTCTAGTACTAGATTAAATTCTTTTCGATTGCTTATTACTTCTTGTTACTCACACGGATATTTCGTCACTGAAGTGTTAGCGAAAACAAATTCTCGCACTATCGACCCTTAACATGTTTGTTTTCAAATTAATCTCAGATCGTGGGCTTACGTTGTAATTTCTAAGTTAGAAGGGATGAAAATAAATTTCAGTTCCTAAACTGTAAAAAGCAGAGAGAAGCTATTCATAATGGTGTCTAACCGCCGAACTTGTCAATGCTTACCAATGTGGATTTCGGACTCTACATCAT
This sequence comes from Hermetia illucens, assembly GCF_905115235.1. Taxonomy (NCBI): domain Eukaryota; kingdom Metazoa; phylum Arthropoda; class Insecta; order Diptera; family Stratiomyidae; genus Hermetia; species Hermetia illucens. Next base: position 86,798,447 of record NC_051849.1, on the reverse strand, counting down.
GGAAAGTGAACTTATTCACCAAAACGAACCAAACGAAAGACTTTGTTCTACTCTATCGAAGCGAATTTTAATAAGAAAAATAACTATACAAATCCGCTACTACGTGAATGCATTTCCACAGAATCAATAGCTAGCACACAATTGTACTATTGTTTAGGATTTAATGTAAGTTGACATGAGGACCAAAACGAACCAAAATTATCGTACAATTTACCTCTGCTTTCGCGGTTGAACAAAGTCAACTAAAGAGGTATTTTGATCCCCTGATCCCCCAAGTTTATTCCAGTTGGTTGAATTTTATAGTGTTTATTGCGTCCTAGAATGAGGGAACACACGAGAAAGCATCGAAGTTTCTGCGTCACCAAATTGTAAATTAAACCTTACCATTCCTCCCAAATTCACCACCCTGCCCCATTATTATTCAAACCTTTCCAAATTCGTATAAACTTAAATTACAGAAGATCCAATGATCAGTAATAGAACTATTTCAAAATTCCACCTTGAAATGATAATTTCATACACGTAAATTTTCCTTGAAAAAAGAATCTTAAAATATTTTCGTGACCTGAATAATTTCGGAAAAATTCACATCCGTTCATCGTACAATATTTTATAAATATCACCACCGTTTGAAATTTATGATTATGCAACTAGCCAACAACCTACCCAATTCGTCATTCAATTTAAACCTATTTTAAACGATCTCATTACGAATCTATAAGTTTTCAAAGAGAGGCTAGTTGAAAACATAGACCACTGCGTGTGCAAAAGGATTATGATGAATCCCAATAATAACATTCAATTTCAAGGCAAAAAATAGAAGTGAGTTTTCACTTGTCATCCCCGCCTCACAAATTTATAATTATTTTTATAGGCATGATGACAACGGTTGACCTTAAGCTTTACAGATCTCAATATTTATTTTTGGAGCGAAATGCGACGCAGCCACATCGCCCCAACAGGTACCACTTAATTACGCTGTGTAATCTGATGGATCATTTAGAAAGTGTTGGGAAGACTTGAGTTCGATATAAATATAGTAGATTGCTAGGGAATGCATCTGCATTCGAAATCAAGAGCGTCAGTCCTTTGATTTCATTCTTTCATTATTTCGGATGTTTACGACTTTTTTTAATATTCGAAATAATTTGTGGTGGAATACAATTCACTTTTCTTGACAAGCAAATGCCAAGGGTTATCTATATTTCTAGTTCTCCTTTCCGATTGAAAATAGAAGGAGAACTAGTTTCATATTCCTTATTTCAATGATATGGACAACACTCAGGAATATCATTTAACAATTCGATCCACCAAGTGGGAAGATTAGTTTCCGAACATATTGAAGTTTGTTCGGTATAACTTTCTATTGTCACCGAAAGAATGACGGAAACTCAAGTGAAATAATACACCCACAAATAATAATTTGGACTAAGTTATCTCCTTTCGATGGGTGAAATGTATTCAAAAAAGAGAGTATGATTATATAAAAATACAGTTATAAATTTTAAATTAAATCTTCAGCACCTACTCCTGAAATTCTGCTCAGTGAAATTTAGATACTGATTGTGGCAACTATGCTGGTCTTCTGGCGCAACAAAAAATTTAATAGGATTTTTAAAAATATTAAAAATCTATTTGTTAAAGGTTCATTATAGTTATTCAAGCCTGGAATGGAAAGATAGCGATCAACATTGAACAAATTGTAAAGCGAAAACCTATGAAAGGTTTTGTGGATATTTTATGTGAGAACATAAGTGATACTAACATTTTAGGTATATATGGTGTCTTAAGGTGGAGTAAATTTGCGTGAAACAACACCCGGAATGGCGAGAGAGGCCTGTATTGACTAATCAAAAGTCGACACCAACGCACACAGGATATGCATGGGATGGCAACAATATTTTGAGCAGATTTCAACTGAAGTATTTGTTCATGCCTCCCGTCAGCGCAATTGAAGTCGAGGAAACACTAAAACGAATGAAATCGGGGAAAGCAACAGGACCTAACGACCCAAAACTGTGACTCAGTGAGTTCCTATTGAGGGTTATTGGGTAAGGTGGAAACCCATCTGACTGGCAAAAAAGCACGACCATTCCAATATCGAAAAAGAAAGATAATTCAGCAATGTTCATACCATGCAAATTTTTGAACGCATTCTCGGCGATCGTGAAAAAATTGCGTGAGAGGCATCTTCGATGGTAAGGTCATGTAATTCACCTTAACGGGAATTCACTTGTCAAGACTGAAAGTAATCGCGTGCCATGTTTTATAATTCTGGGGTGGAGCCAAAGAGAGATTTCCAACAAAGTTACAAAATAGATTTTTTATTTGAGTAATTACCAATAAATGGCTTCTTGATTTAAGGAGGAAAGCACATTGAAAGGCATTTTTTCACGTCTTTCAATATATGCAATCCTTCGACTGCTTTCTCCGGTTCGTTTTATTTAACCGTGGTTTGCTGTCTAAATTAATCTTGGTCTTTCGCATGTATAGACTGTGGTTGCCTTTGAATACCCGCCTGGGTAGATGTTCTCGTATCCAATATTTGTTTGATGAATCCAGTTCATCGCAAATTTCGGAGCTTAAGGGGTTCTATCTATTTGCAAGTTTTTTTCTCTGTTTTCTTATTGGCTTAAAATAAGCTAAAACATCCCTAGATTCATAAAAAATAATATTCTTGTATAAAAACATTTTAGAAATATTTTTAAGATTAGTTTCTCTGCCGTTAAACACTCACTTTCCGATGTTACAAAGAGACTCAGCGAAGCATTCCAACAACCAGAAAAGAACTAGAAGAACAAAATATGATTGTGGAAGGCAATTATATAGTGCTGGGATAGCGTGAATTGAAAAAGTTGTTACGAACTAAAACGAGGACGAAAAGTTATACAAGATGTCCTGTTTATAATGGTCAAAAAGCTTGACCTTCCCAGTTGTAACTGTTTAAATTTTAAAGAAATTTCAAAAACAATTTTTTATCTAAATTTCAGTATGCATTATTGCAACGATATTTTAAACTCACAAACTTGCAAAGTTGATAGAAGCTTTAACGTTAAGCTTAATTATGGAAAATTTGGGAATTTTATCCGTTAAATGAGAGAAAACATGATCAGCTTTAAATGCGAAAAATGGAAAATTAATGCGCCAACTAAAACTACCATATTTAAGTGAATTTACACCATATCAAGACCACGTATGTATGTAATGCGTAATATTCCTGAAGTTTCCATAATTAAGCCCATCATTTTTACATGTCATTTGAAAGCTAACATAATGAGACAACTTTTATCCACTTTCAAGTTTTGCAACTTTAAAGCGCCGTTGCAATAATGCCCTATTGAAATTAAGATAAGAATACCACTCGAAGAGTTTTCATCCCATTGACAGAAATTTAGCTGTAACTTCATTTGATTGTGTTCTATTTCGATGCCACTCTCAGGAAGTTGGCTCCCTGAATAGACCAATTGGTTCACTTACTCAATATTAGAATCGTCTGTGGTGATGTTTTTTATGCTGGTATATTTCTCCGTATTGACACCCCCAGCTTCGTCTTATTTGACCGTGACACTAACTTCCCTTGCTGACTACACTAGTTCCTGGAACGACATCTATATCTTTGGAGTGTGTTATTAACAGAATTGTGGTAAAAGTTTCACTTCGCTTTAATCCTACTTCCAAGTTGAAAGTTTCTTTTGCTTTAGATAGGATTTTGATTAGCACTCCATATTCCATAAGTTTCCTAATCTCAGCAATAATGTACGCAAAGCATTGCCATTAATGTTATCGTAAACCTGAAAGAAATCTACGGATGGTTGTTATACCCCAATGCTATATTCCCAGTAGTTTTCCAGTATCTATTAATTGCCTGACGACTGGCAAAGAACCATTATCTGTCTCATACATAAAAAGGGAGATATCACACAGTGCAGTAATTATAGAGGTATCGCGTTGCTGAGTACCATCTACAAGATATTCTCCGCTATCTTGCTAGGCCCGATAGCGCCATACGCCCAGAACATCATTGGCCCATACCAAAGAGGCTTCACTCCAGGCAAATCAGCAACAGATCAGATTTCCTCCCTGCGGCAAGCGATCGAAAACTGTTGGAATATGAACAGCTACGACAATGAAATCCGCGCACGGTCGCTGGCAGCGAACAGAGCCTATTTGAGCTTACAAAAACTGTTCCGCTCAAAATGGCTCACCATAGGGTCAAAGCTCTTACTTTACAAGACAATGATCTCGCCAGTCCTCATGTATTCCTCGGAGGCTTGGGTTCTTAGCAAGACAAATTGCGAAGTCTTCGCCGCGACGAAATCTATGAGCGGTAGTATGACCGTCAGGTTGTGGATAAAATCCGGCTCGATAGGTAACGGTGGGCGGGTCACTTAATCCGTATGGATGAGGATGAACCAGCCCGGAAAGTCTATAAGGGCAATATCTATGGTAGAAAAAGAAGACGAGGCAGACCCTGCCTGAAATGGAACGATGACAGAGGTCAGGACGTCAGACAGCTTTTAGGGATATCGAATTGGTGGACCTCGGCGCAAAACCGGGATGTCTGGAGTTCCTTATTAAGGCAGGCCTAGACCGGATACCGCTTGTTGCGCCATCGATGATGATGATTTGATTGAAAACATTTGGTTTGTAATTAATTGCCTAATCTAACCCCAAGATACATATAATACTAATAATCCATATCAGCTTCCAAAACGTGTAGAACAAGAGTGTGTATATCCTACTCATACCTAAACAGCCTTGTGCGTTATGTTTAAAAAAAAAGCAACTTTGACCTACTATAACTTCATTAATAATAGTAGGATTTCCATTACATTTTCCAGTAGTCATTTACTTCGTATCAAAATATAAATCAATATAATCTCTAACGAAATGAAGTTATCAATATTATTTTATTTTTGAAATCGGTTAAAGAAGTCTTCTCGAATAAATTTATATAGAAGATATTTACAGAGCTGTCAAATTCAAATACAGAAGCTGTTAAAATATCAAACTTGGTACAATTTTAGCAAATACATTATTCGTTGAAATTATTCAATGCTACGACCATCAGTTTCGAGGGCCTGCTCAAAGCGAATCTAATCTATATCTTCCTCACTTTGCAAACGTGCACTACGCCCTGCTAAAAGATTATAATTTCCTCCTGTTACCACGTTCTTCATCGAGAGTATCACCGCCTCCAATTGGTAAATGCACCCGTGGACGTTAATTGGCCTCGTGAAAGGAATTGGGTGACACAACTTTTGTTGGGGACCATAATCGACGCGGCAATTTTTTCTTCGCTCGGAGTAAACCTCGCCAGAATTTTTCGCTTCCCGGAACTTTCTGGTAATCTTGTACACTTACAATTCAATAATCGTATTAGGTTGTAATCCAGCGCGAACTGACTCTTTGATCGTCCCTATAGATAAGCTAACTGGAAATTTATCTTAAATTGTTGCTAGAAGATGCTCAAGTTCCAAATTTACTCCAACGGCGCTGCATATTGTCCCCTCAATGAGCAGATTCAAAATTCCAGTATTTATCTTCTAATATTCTGCATGCTGCCGATTTCTTTTGTCTCACAAAATTCTGCACTTTCTTTAAAAAATTTTCCCTATTTTTTCCGTCACAGTACTCACACCGGCAATGGGTTTTTCCAACTGAATTCTCTTCATTTCCAAATTGAAATTTTCGGCTCTTCCAGTTTTTTGTATTTCTTCATCTGCGCCTAGCTCCTAATGTATATGCAATTATTATGTCAGACTATTCACTTTAGCCTGATACTGACATTCAAAGCACAGATGCGAGAACTTGAACCTATAACTTTGTTAGTAACAATGCGATTTCCAACAAACTTAGTAATACCATGCCGTATGCTATAGCCTCTATTACTTCATTTCATAGTAATATACTGTTACTAACTTTAACAAATATTGGTATGGAGGGTATTTCCGAGCCTACATATGACTTTTTTCAGATTTTGCGGTTGGGTGGCTTCTGAGAATGAGTCCATTGAAAGATGATGTCTTTTCACCCGCCCTATCCTATTATGCAACAAATGTCAAACTGAGGCATTTGATACCCCATATGACTATATTCGTTAAACAAGTCGGAATACCGGAAGCTCGCGCTTCGGGTATAAAGGTTTTGTGTTCATCTTATCTAAGAAATTTCAACGCACATTCTTCTATCCGCACACAGCTACAAAACTACGAGACATACGTACATATTACAGCCGTAGATGTTACGCTCACCGCAAACAAACAAACTGCCTATTTCCGAATACTGTGCACATATAGGCACGTATATAAATTGATTGTACCCATATTTCCGATTTACTTCTTATATCTATCTGAATTAGGCACTACCCGCGAAGTCCATTAGCACGCATATACTATATACCTACATACACACATGTCTCGTTGGAATAATTGATATTCATATACAAATGATTAAAAAACTAAAACAAAATAATTCTTTTCCACCCAATTCATACGAACTTACTTCGTTGTGTATTGACGAATTGATATGTGATGATGACGTCATGCAGGTTGTAGAGTGCACGAAATTCACAAAAAATTGTAAAGTTTTACCCCCTATAATTTTGTTAATAATAGTTTGATTTTCTTCAAACTTGACCAAATTGTGCACTGTGTTCTTCATTATACGCATACTAAATTTTGTACTTCTGGGATGAACATAAGGGGGGTGCCGGGTAAATTTCTAAAATGTGGAAATATACTATTATTAACTTTATTTGTGCAGATATTGGAACCGGATATATTTTGAGGCCTAGATTTTGTAGAGATGAACTACTGCGATTTTTTTCAGATTTTTCGGTTGGATAGGTTCTGAGAACGAGACCTGTTACACTTTTTGGGGGTCATATTTTGAGCCCTCACTCCCCTATGTTTCACCCAATATCAAATATTGAACCAGTTTCGAAAAGTACTAATTGAGACCTTTCATTTGATAACCCACATGGCTACATTCTGTGAAAAAAAATTTTGCACTCTTCTTTCACATGTATGGGGAGCCCCCCTTAAACTTAACAGAAAATGGCGTCAGTTGTTGCATGTAAAGGGAACGGCAGATCACATACTTCTACCAATGTTCGGTCCAGTCGTTTCCGAATAAATCGGCTGTGACAGACAGACAGACAGGCAGACATCGAATCGATTCTAATAAGGTTTTGTTTCACACAAAACCTTAAACAATAGACCGCTCTTTTTGCATGCACGCGAAGCTGCGAGATCCGCCTGATTCATTTTCAATGATATCCATTTTCCATGAGTTATTGTTCAAAAATGGCAAGTTTCATTACAACGTAATCATTTTCTGGACTATACTTTTCCATTCGCCACATTTTCATAAGCAACTAAAGCTTAGCCCATTGCTTCATTGAGTCGCTTTGTTGAAAGCTGGACGATTTTCACTTTAGAACTTCTTTAGGCCATTTCACTTGAGAAGCCTCTTACGTATTATTTTTATCAACATTTTGAATTTACTATTTCTATTAATTAATTAACTGGAAACTGTTGGTATCTGATAATTACACAATTTTCCTTTTTATTAATATTAATTGTTTTAGGTAACGAAACATTTCGTGGGAAAAATCCATTCTTTCCCAATTTATACGTTTGAACTTTATTATTGTTTATTATTTTTGAAAGTCCCCGGTTCAGGCGATCTCCTTAAAAAATTAAAAATTTAATTGAAATAAGTGAGGCGGAGATGAATCCCCATCTTGCGCATTCGCATTCATCTTACATGTTCACGTAAAGAACGCGGTCGAAAGAAACTGGGCATTTGGCATGAAGCCACATTTTGTGCTTTGAGCGCGTATATTTTAAGTTATGGAAATTTAAAAATAGGTCGGACACATAGCATTCTAACATCGTCGTTCTTATATTTAGATATATTTTCGATTTTTGGAATTCTATCCAATTTCGGATGCGGGATGACGCACTGCACTATGCAGTGAGGTTGACTTTATTTTCAACGACGACAACTATCCTTTTGTGGGATGGTCAGGTATCTTGAATTATCAAATTTGTATGTATGTCAATGAAAAAGTGAAGTTATAAATCTGATTTTCTGAAGATATGATTTGCAGTTGTTTTGTTAACCTAATATTTTGAGAAATTCGCGAAATGTATAAATTTTATTTCTGGAATTATGTGACTTGTCAGACAGAAGTAAATTGAAGCATTTTTTAAGATAATGGGGTAAACGCGTAGAATGATATTCAAAAAATATCAAAACAACAATAAATAAATGTGGATTTCCACGTCGTGATTTTCGGTAACTCGTGAGAATTCAAATAAGAGCTTTGATGTGAATGCCGCGATTTTTACCGGTAGAGTAATGTTATAAAATATTTTCGGATGAATTGAAAACAATACGTTCCATACTTGATACATGCGCCTTATCAGAAATAGCTCAGGGAATCAAGCAACATGCACCTCAGAAAGTGGCTAGTCTCGGTTCAGTTTTAGAGTCGAATACTGAAGAAAAATGTCAAAAAATGAATCATTTTTATATCATCCCTTTGCGAGCTACTTACAATATGTTCATTGAGAACGCATACGCATAATTTACTTGTTTATAAATGTAGAGTTCAGCAAATCCAGATTTTTATCCTCTACTATAAAAGCAATATCGTAATTGCATTATCATTTCTGTCTGTTTTAAATTCAGAAGTAGCAAACTGTATAAAGAAAATGAATCCCAATTAGATAAAGGTCCTGAGGATTTAACTTGAGTAGTTTTCGTGTAGGTATAATCCCACGATCCCTTTTAGACTTGGATTGATTTGGAGACCACAATCAAAGCCCCCCATTACCGGCAAAGCGGTACTGGCTTGTACTGGATGCAGCTTCAGCATTGATATCAGTGAACACGAAGCCTATCTAACACCTGTGCTGCAACTAAGGGGTACTGCACCCGAGTTGTACAATGCCAACTCCACGCTTGAGAGCTCTGCCCGCGACATAGGCGTAACCCCAATCACCAACCATCCTATAAGCAGTCAACCAACGCAATATCCCCCAGGGATTCTTCCATAATTCCAGATAATCTGCGCTGACACTTTCTGGCAAGAGTCACTCCAGATGAGTCTTCTGCAGACTTAGGTCTGATCGCGGTCCTCGAGTACGCGAGAATCCAAAGTACAAGAAACACTTCGAAGTGGTATTTCTCCTGTATCATTAAAAGGCACTTAAAATAAGCCCAGTCTGAGTAGCTAAACTGCTAAAATTGTTTAAGGTGTGAAATTCATGACATTGTCGATGATCTATGTAGAAAGGGGTCAAGTGGATCATCACTTTCTTCACAAAATTTCGATTATTACCCTTGTGTAAAGCAAAAGAAAAAATACTAAGTGTAATTTCGCGGTGTTTCTAGCGACTAAATAATTTGAAATAATTAAGACTTGCTATTGATATTTATTATGGTTGCAACTACCGATATTTCGGGAACCACTTTTTCCCTTGATCAGTGCTAACAAGCCAAGTTAAGGGAGCAAGTGGTTCCCGAAATATCGGTATTTGCTTAACTTTGCACACTGATTTTACATACTAAATACTCGAAGAAAGGAACGTATTTTTGGCAAAAATCAGAGTTTTTTTTTACATCTTTAACAAAAATTCAAAAATGAATATTTTCTTAATTCTTTCGTTCTAATCCAGGATAAACTTATGTACTAAAGAAACCTTTTGCTTTTTTCATCTCCGAAGAAGCAATCATGAGGTTATCCTGACTATCGGATGGAATCAAGGCGACTCGGTTCTCACCACTATCACTTTCTTAATCTGAATATTTATTTTGCAAATAATGCTTAATAATGTACAGAAATTTAAAAAAAATTAATAAATGAAATATTCTAAAGAAAATAAAAAAAAATATTTTTTGGTATCTCGGATCATTTTTCCCTTCAAGATAATGGGAAAAATAATAAAAACCACACAAAATCTGGAAGTAACGTTGAAAGGAGACAGTTAAGGGAGTAGCAACAATTTGTGTGGTTTTTCAAGGAGTGCTTCCCATCCATTCAAAAGGAGGATGTACATTGAATTGGACCTGGTACTTTCGTGGGCAGATCTTAGTTTCGATATCGGTTGCAATATGAGGGGTCAAAAAGTACAAGCTCAAAAATGAGGCAGGTCTCATTTTCGATAACTACTCAACCCACCTGTATGAAATCTAGTCTCAAAATACATATCTGCTCAGTAGTATATTACTAAATTTTGAAAATTGACCGAAAACCTCCTTAAATTGATCTTAGGAGTACCAACTGCAGGAGCATAGGAATGGTATCAAAGATAATGCTGGAAAATTAAGTGCAAATCCTGGCATTAGTATCAAAATTATCAATTTCGTGCGAATCTGCTGCATCTAAAGCCATTGAAATTTGATGCTGACGTCATAATGAACGAGAGTAGTGTACATAATATATAAGAATATACACAAACCCTTTCATGTAACTTCTCCAGTTTTTTTCGCGAAAACGAAAAATCCAACTTTCTGAGCATTTAAAATCACTTTTCGTCGTTTTCGTATCCTTTTTGCTTTTAGAGGCAACTATAAGTTACTTATAGTAGAAAAAGAAGACGAGGCAGACCCTGCCTGAGATGGAGCGATGGCGTAGGTCAGGACGCCAGGCAGCTTTTAGGGATATCGAATTGGTGGACCTCGTCGCAAAACCGGGATGTCTGGAGTTCCTTATTAAGGCAGGCCTAGACCGGATACCGCTTGTTGTGCCGTTGATGATGATGATGATAAGATACCGGCGAATAATATTCACTTCCACCAGAGCTAATCTCACCTTCAACTCTCTAACAAAAAATTTCATTTTATTCTAATCCACTCGTTCACTGCTAATCTCATCAATAAATATACAAGGCAAAAAGAGAAATTAATACATGTGTGTCTAAAGTCATTTCAATGGCAAAGAAGACAATGTTTAAATCTGAAACTAATATATAAATTCTACATTATAGGTCGGGCGAATAGCAGCTGATCATCCTCTAGTTGGCGGTCACAAAGGACCTGTATTGGATATAGCATGGTGTCCACACAACGACAATGTTATTGCATCTGGATCAGAAGACTGCGTCGTAAAAGTTTGGCAAATCCCAGACGGTGGCCTTATTAAAACGCTTACAGAGCCTGTCGTTGATTTAGTTTTTCACCAACGTCGTGTAGGCTTAGTGCTATGGCATCCGTCCGCTTTAAATGTTCTCCTAACCGCAGGGTCCGACAACCAAGTAAGTATTCACTCCCATTGTGCAATACAATGAAAAAACACGGAACCAGAGCTTACATGAATCAATCTTTTTTCATGATTTGTAGGTTGTAATTTGGAATGTTGGAACCGGTGAAATTCTAGTCCATATTGATTCGCATCCCGATATAGTCTACAGTGCATGTTGGAATTGGGACGGTTCGAAACTTGTGACAACATGTAAAGACAAAAAGATTCGTCTCTTCGATCCACGAACGGGTGAGATTGAAAGTGAAGCACTATGTCATGAAGGATCAAAAGCAACACGTGCAATTTTCCTTCGGCACGGTTTAATTTTTACAACTGGCTTCAATCGATCATCAGAAAGGCAATACTCATTACGTGCCCCAGATGCATTAAATGAGCCCATTGTCATGGTTGAATTGGATACATCGAATGGTGTAATGTTTCCACTTTATGATCCTGACACAAATTTAGTTTACCTTTGCGGAAAAGGTGATTCAGTTATCCGGTATTTCGAGGTAAGTTTATAAAATACTGCGCAAATGTGATGAGATCTATTAAATAAATTAAGTATACACGGTAATTTCCACTTAAAGGTACTCCTTATAATGGATGTGTATTGAAAACGGTATTCGTCTACTTTTTTTTTTAAATTCATCAACACAAAGCACATATTGTATAAAGTACTTACTTTTCTAAGAATTAAGGCACAACGTCTACTGGCTTTCCTTATTTAACGACTCTTTTGTAGACAGAACTTCTATTTTTTTATTATTATCGTCAAAAGATTTAATTTTGACAATGTTTATGAATGTACAGGTCTATTCCGAATGAAATTCATATGCATATCTTAATTTCCCAGTTTTGGTAGTCACTCCTCAGTTATCAAAGATATCAAGAACTTCAGATCTCTTAGTTTTTATAGTTAATAAAGTTCAAAATTATTTATTGTCAACAATTGCAGCAGTGGCCAAATGTTCACTAATTATTTGTAGAATTAAAGTTAAAATGGGGTTTCATATGTATACTTTAAAAGACATGTAATAAGTCTTTTAAAGTATTAGAATAGAATGTCTAATGTCATGTTAGACAATTGCAGAATTCTAAATATTCGCGCTTAAATCCCATTAGAAACAAGTCGGGAAACCAGAAGCTGTATGGAGACCCCCCTTAAATTCTACATAGAATAATGTAACTCACTGTATGCTTGAGCGTTCACAGTTCCCACCTTTCCACCAAGTTTCGTGTGAATCGCTACAACCGTCTCGGAGAAAAATGCGTGTGACAGACAGACCCACAAAACCTTAAAAAAGGTTTTCACTTAGCAAATCTGTCATTTGAAGATCATCAAACTTGATTCTCTTGATGAAAGCTACCTTAAGCGGCTTGACTTTTACCAAGTGCTTGATTCATATGCTTGACAACGAATTATTTTGCGATATTGTGATTATTATTCTCTTTTTAACAGGTTCCACTGTACTGTAGATAGAGAACCGTTCAATTGTCATAATAGTCCTAATTTATAATCACAATCTGGCAAAGACCCCCATATTCTTCAATTTGCTTCGTAAAAATCCAACTCAAATTAGCGGGAAAATGTGTAGACCGCAGCATCCGTTAGGCTCCACCAGGTCAGTTAGTTCCAGCCTGTTGGTTTTCATCGTTTTCACAGGCGCACTTCCATTTCTAGTCCGCTCCTATAAATGGCTGCTTTGTTAATTTTCTGAAGAGGTAGGGCAGTAGCATTGAATAGAACTCATAATTTATAATAATAATCTGCTGCTAAATCTGCAAACTTAAACTTTGGGGCACTACAAAGAACGCATTGATTTAAAAAAAAAATATGATTGTTTTCGCATAAAAAGTTTATTGTAGAAATTTCCAACATAAAGTTAGCTATTCTTCCTCTTTTCTGTCGTTGGCTCGTCTTTGCCCAGTTCAATAGCGGGGCCGGTATACTTGATTTAGGTAAAGTCAAGAGGTTCCCAAATCATCATCTAGCGTATCTAACCATCTGTTTCGCTTGGCCTTTGAGTTGTTTCCCATCAACTTTGATACTCAGGTCAATCTTAGCTAATAAGTTCTTGTCAGCGCGTATTATTTGAAAATACCATTGAAACTACCTCTCTCGCACTGTATCGATCGCGGGTGTTACATTTCGAACGTGATTATAACGTGTTACACTACTGGCATAACGCAATATTTTTTGCCTCTATTAGCTTCAGTCGTTAATTATTGTCGGACGGCACTGAAAACTAAACTAGGCTAACATGGCGGGCAACGCTGCGATAGATTTTGGATTTGGGGCAATTTCATAACGAAAGACATTGTTGGCTGAGACTATTGATCCGAGATTAATGAATAAATCGCTCAATTCCGGGCAGCAGTTCCGCAGATCTTGACAGACCCGTTTTGGTTCACGGCAATTTGAACATTCTATTTTACTGCCTTTCTTTTTCTATATTGCAACGGTCGTGTATACTCGCCGGTTAGATGTTCTCCTATCCTCCTCAATAATTTGACTTCCACTGGGTGAAAGTGTTGGGTCCCAGCTTTTTGCTTTCCAGAGCTAAGCTTCGATGGCGTGAGGTTCTGTTACTTTCCTTGATCTTATTCGTTTGATTGTCTTACAACTTCTGTGACGCTGACATATGAAATTATTGCATAGTGCTTTTGGGAGTGGACGATGATGTTCGAAGTATTTCCTCCATCATCTGCCCGTCGAGGTTCTTCCGCCCGTCGAGGTTCTTCCTCACCATTCTTGTCATTAATATAAAAGAGATGTTTGGTATCCTGTGTACGTTACTGACAAATGACAATTCGATATCGATTTCTCTCATCATTCTCAGCATCCAATTTATCATAAATGTCATTTAATGGACGGCTCGGGTAACAGCGTTCAGTGGGACATGCAAACCTGAGTAGGGATTTTAACGAAACACATGCCACACGGGAAAAATTAGGGTAGTGGTATCGGCTTTATGCAACCAATGTGAGAATCGGAGGAGATTTCCCGGCACTTCGCATGCGCTGTCCGCTGTCTTCAGATCTCAGACGAATATAAGTCGGTAAAAGTTTGCGAATGCCACAAGTGGGAGACCATTAAATAGGCGTATTTGAGGGAAAGTACAATAGGCCCAAACAAAATCCTGAGGGCTTGAAGCTGCGCCTCTCCCCACTAAACTAAAACCGTGTTCGCTTTCTACGCTTCCTTGTTCGTGTTTTTGTACATCTGCCAATTGTTTGCTTCCCATACTTTGCCCGCAACTATAATCGCCGTTCAAATATGTTTTCAGCCTAGGAAAATCATAAATAAAATGGAAGTCTGGCGACGCAAAGACAAACGATAATGCTGAGCAAGGCTTTAATCATTGTGGTTGTTTTGTTAAGTTCACTTGAGGGGTTATACCTAATTGTGAGGCCAAAAAAAGTGTGTTTTGTTGGAGATATTTTATTTAATAAATATATGAAAAGCATGGACAGATCGTGTATTACTTTTATTTTAAATTGATTTTTAAAAATAGCAAATTGTGCGGCTCCTGTACACGATCTCCAGGAGGTCCTCCACAGAAGGGCGTCCGGTGGTGAACAAGATATCCCTGGTTTGGATTATCTGAAATGAGAAATGAAAAAAATGTTGTTGATTAATGAATGCAGTTATTAGTCGAAGAGATATTCAAAATTTTGTTTTTTGAAAAAAATCCCAAAAGAAAAATTGTAATTAAAAAAAAATATTCAACTCTAAGTTGCCTACAAAATCGAAATACTTGTTAAACAGCTTATTCCTGTGATTAATACTTACGGAATATGTCTAAGAACATTGTATAGAAGTTTAAAACCGATCGATCAAGCCATTTTGGAAAAATCGTGCCCACCGACTTTAACGACAACACCGTTTTGAGAAAAACAGATTTAACGTTTCAAAAGATGCTGACACTTAGTTAACGATTTTTTTTACTTGCATCGAGTCATCTATTCCAAGACCATAAGATTTTAGGAGCTTGTATTTAACAACGTTCAATACACAATTTCAAAAAAGTACTCCTATTATAATTCATGGATATTAGAAATTATACTGATTTCCGTCCGTAACTATTTTCTTTCTGCACAAAACTCGCTCTTTTCACAATGACTGCCAACTATCTTCTTAACTCTTTTTTCTTATTATTTTTTATCTGACGTTTCTCGCCACCTACTCTGTTCCTCACTATTGTAACGAGATCTGAACTGAGTGGAGCGCACATGTGTAAATACCGTTGTAAAATGTAATATTCGATATTCAATCGAGGTGTCACGTGCCACTAAAATTTCTTCATTGGACTTTGATTTTTTCGCTGACGCACTAAAACTATAATATTACACTTGTATCGGATTCTGCTTTTTTTGAAATTAAAACATTTCTCCGTTTTCTTTTGTCTTGTCTGCATCTTCGTAAATGGTCTTGCTGCTTTAGTACACTTGCGAGGTATTTTAAAAGACAAAACTACAAATTGAAAGTATAAACTGAATGCTCGCACAACTTAACAACGTGGCAGCACTTAGATCTGACTAAATTTACTAATGTGGTATGAAATATCCAACTAAATTTAGCTCGCAGGTATTAAATAAACCTTTCGAATTTTCTTTCTATAGACAAAAACACAATAAAGAAGGTCCTCAAACGTATAGCAGATTAGAAAAACAGCTGCTATTTCGCTCTAAGCTCCGCCTACTTTCTAACGCTCGGAGATGTTCGGCAATTTTTTGAAAATTTCAACTAGATATAACCCCTTAACGCACAAACTATTTTTATTATTTTAATAACAATAATATTTTAATAAACTTTTTCATCAACTTTCTCAGTTGCAAACCAATTGTCTTACAATTTAATTTGCTTAAAACCGAACGAAATTTTTTTATCTTGTTCCAAGTCTCTTCTCCACTGTCTTCCTCTGACTCTGTTTCTCCACTGACTTCGAAAAACAATTTTCGCTATCAAAAGTTGTTGTTGGAAGTCACGGCCAATGCGATTCGCAACTGCATACGTTCGCATCGGTCATGGAATGCCGTAATGGAGCACGATGGACGAGCTCTGGACTTTTCTGGACGAAAAGTGGGTCCAAATTGTACAACTAACAACAATACCTTTCCGAATTGATCGTTCGGTTCCTTGGTAGAAGCTCGAAAATTGCTACACATTGCCAATCCCGCCATACTGAGAGCATAACGTTATCCCAATAATCATTCTTTTCAAAAAAGGTTCGTTTCATTGACGTTTTCGACCTTTTTTTTTACGTATGTACGCTTCTTTAGGTACAAGTTAACACTTTTGTCACTAATCGCGTCTTGGAACGTGGGTTTGACTTGATCACAACCATAATTTGATCCTCCCTAATCTCATTGTGCTGGCCGACGAGCATCATAGCTATCAAAATTCCAAGTGCAGAGTTGCTTAAACCAGTTTTGACATTGACCTTCGAACAATTTCATTATGAACTTACACAAGTTTGCACGGACTTTACTTTCGTTTTTCCCTTAATGGAAATAAAAACAAATATGGCAAAAATACAGTTTGCTTTCCTATTTATTTAGTTTCATTTTCCGAAAGATGAGGTTCTCGTAAAAAAATTCACTCTACTGTGTCAGTTCAGATAATTATTCAATAATTACGCGTAGTATTATTGCTCTATTCACTAGAACTATGTCTTATAAAGCAAACAATTGGTTGAATTATTGAATTGATGAAAACAACAAACGTTCTCAGAACCGTTAAGGGACCATTTGAATGGATAATATTCGAAGTTCGCCGAATTAGTCTAAGTATTGAAATTTATTCAAAATGAACTTTCAAAGAACGCACTGTGCTACACCACTATATTGTTTCCCTTTAAAGTTGCCTTCTTTTACTATAATTATAAAATTATAGGACTTTTAGGAGATAAGCTTTAAATAAACAGGAAATTATATTTACTATTTACTTTTTACATAGATAACCCCTGAACCACCATTTGTACATTATATCAACACCTTCCAAACACCTGACCCGCAACGTGGTATTGGTATGATGGCAAAACGAGGATGTGATGTTAACACATGCGAAATAGCAAAATTTTATCGACTCAATAATAACGGCCTGTGCCAAGTAATATCAATGACTGTACCTCGAAAATCAGATCTCTTCCAAGAAGATTTATATCCAGATACATTATCTGACGAGCCCGCACAAACCGCCGAGGAATGGATGAGCGGTAATGATGTTGATCCAATTCTGGTATCCCTCAAAGTAAGTATTGTAGATGATTGTAAATGAGATGTGATTTAACGTGTGGTTAAATGCATATATATTAGCTTAAGATTAAGCGTTGTTTTGCTTCTTTTATACTCAGGAACTTACAATTAATCACAAAACGACATCACACACTAAATCGATTATGTCCGCCCGGGGGCTTATTTATTGATTGTTAAATTCGATATAATTAGGATATTATATCACTTTTCTAATTGGATTTGAACTTATAAAATGTGTACGTTCTGATTTTAAGCAGCATCTGCACAAGAAATGTGATTATCAGATTTTCACAATTTATAAAATTCTAATGACTAACAGCTTTAGGCTAGCCAACGTCATTCATAGTAGGAGCTTACTTCACATGAATTTTTTCTTTACTAGTTTTTTGGACCACCAATCAAAACCTTTCATATCCAGAACTTATTAATTCCTGTTAATTAAAAAACCACGAGAGCATTTCCATCATGACCCACCCAAGTTCAAAACGTCATTTCTTACCTCATTTGTACACTTGAGTAATAGTCATCCAATTGACATTTCCAAAAACTACACTACAACGTATTAAAACCCAACTTGTCCCATCGAGATGTGTGTGCGTTTTGTAAATAATAGCACGTTATTAGTAGTTAAGTTTAGTGTTAGTGAACAGGATACTAAAAAGTCTGAAAGTAGGATCGTGTTTTACTTGTGCAGGGAGGATATGTCTCACAATCTGGAAACAAGTCATTATCAGTTGCGAAGAAGTCGAATATCCTCGATAAGATACCGCCTAAGGGGCCCAAAGGAGCTAGCAGTGCTCTAAGTATAAACGCTAACAATGTCTCAAGCAGCAGCGGAGGCGGAGGAGGAATAAGTGTAAGTTCTAAAATTGCTTTTTCGATTAAGACTATGTAAAATATTATTATTGAGGCTTTAGTGTTATGCAACAAAAGTCAATTTACTCTTTGGTAAATAATAGATATATTGTCCATATCAAAGTATTACTTCCAAAAGATAATATTTAATTCTCATAAACATAACAAAAAAGTAATAAATAAATTTCAATTCAATGAGTTCAAGCAAAAGTAGGTATTGTCTTAAGATATTCATCTCATAATTTCATCACATTAATTCCATGTTCTTAAAATCTTGTACAAACATACAGGAAAAGGATCTTAAAGATATTACGGATGAAATTCGTAAACTGAAGGCGATTATTGTGAAACATGAAAATCGTATTCGTGCCTTAGAAGCAATTGCCAAAAACGATGACGAAATCGACATGGCTGCAGGTTCAGCTAGCGGGAATTCAGCTCAAAGCCACTCAACGACAAGTAAAGATAAGGAATCAGAGAATTCTACTGGCGGACATACGAATCTGGCACCGGACGAAGTGTAAAAAAATAATATTTTGTTTTCAAATTACTATACATTATATAAAAACAATTTATATAATTTTTTAATTTTTTAAAATTGTTTTAATTGTAAGTATTTATATTAAAAGATGCAAAACAAAGTGGAGAAGTGAAAACTATAAAGCAAAATGAATATAAACTAAACTAAAATCAAGGCCCGATATTTAAACTAATTTTTACAGGGTGGTACAACGAATTGGTATATGCATTTAGTGCTTTAATAAAACTGTACTGAATAAGTTTTTTATCGGTTTCTACGTTTCGTTGAAGAAACCGAATAAAATCTGTCGCTTATGAGAAGTTTTTAATATTTATTTCAATTGATTGCTTGTAATTAATTACACTGTCATTGTTATCAAGCAAATGTTTTATACTAGTTAACGCAGAATGTTCCTTTAGGGTACAAAAATGTCAGCCTCATTTGTATGTATATTTGTAAGATAAAAAGTGGAAAAGTTCTGGAAAAATTAAACTGTTTAATCAATAAATCACATTTTATTCAAACTCATTTCAACTGCAATAACTTACCTCATTCAAGAGGACAATGTGATTGCAACCTTAGGCCTGCAACGGCTACATTTCGAGAAGAATCTTTAAGTAAATACATTTTATAACTGAAACAAAATTATATTTTCCATCGCACATGCAGTGTGTTTCATTCAACATGGATAGTTACGTTTGTAAATATTTGTAATAACGGATATGAACCACTTCAGTCACCACTCTGGACTGTTCTTAATGTTATAATGAATATAGTTAATTAAATTTAACCTTATCCTATATTTACTGAAAGTTGTTAAGGTTTAAAAAAGAAAAGTCCAAAAAATAGAAATTAATTTAATTTGCCTTATACCTTAGTGTAATCATTGAATGTTTAAAGGAATACATCACGAGAATAATGTGTTTCGTTAAACGAACACTTGTAACAGAATGTTAACAATTCATGCAGTTGCCTTTTTGTTATTTTTGATAACGACTATTTTAAATTACTTCCTACATCGTATTTTATAATATGTAAAATTATAACGAGGAAATTATTAGACAAAATTGTGTGATGTATATAATATTTTACGCATGAGAAGAACAGAATGATAATTTTTTTTCGATTTTAGCTAAAATCATCCTTTTTTGTTTGCGCTGTCATAATAAAATTCTTTTTCTTATTTTATATTTTTTTTATTTTAGTTATTTCCTATTATCCTGTTATTAGAATACAATGATTTTCATATGGATCGCAACGTAGAATCAATTTTCTTTTCATTACAATATTGTCTCAATGTGTGCCCCTCGGTTTTCTCAGAAACCTAATCGAAATCGATTCACTGTCTGTCTGTCTGTCACATGCATCTTTGTCTAAAACGGCTACAACGATTGAAACGAAATTTCATAAACATATGAGAACTATGAATACATATGCATACAGTGAGTGGCATATTTAGGTGGAGTTTAAAGGAGGGCTCCCTATACATGTAATTTTTTTCACGTAATGTACCTGTGTGGGGTATCAAATGAAAGGTCTCTACCAATACTTTCATAAGCAGATTTTAGTTCTGATGTAAATTGTGAAATGGAATAAATCCATGCACACTTAAAGTGAAGCGGCACTCATTTTCGGAAACTACCCAACCAAAAAATCTGAAAAAATGCAGGGCCATAAGTTGATATGAAATTTAGGCCTCAAAATATGTCCCATTCCTATATCTGCTCAAATAAACTTAATAATAGTATATTACCAACTTTTTAAAATTGGCCGAAAAAACCTCTTAAGCTCGTTCTAGGTTTACAGCAGCAAGGAAGACAGTATCGCACAATACTGCAGTTTCGTGAGAGTCTGCCTATTAGTGTCAAAGCCGTTCAAAATTATCAATTTCGCGCATATTTACTGCATCTCAAGCGATGCAAACAAGATGCCGACGTCATAACAACGAGAATAATTGACGTTCGAGTGGAATATTAAAATCCCATATATGACGAAGTCTTTTCTCCCAGGCCTTTGACTCTATTAAGTGAGCCCTTGTTTGTTTATGTTTTAGGTGAAATTCTTCACATTTGATAATAATGTTGAACTCATAGAATGAAGTGTATGCCGTTAACTGTAATCGATAGAATACTTTGCAGTACAAATGGTAATGGCTGAAAAATGGTATGCAATTTAAATTTAAATTATTAGACAAATGCAACTGGCACACTCAAAGTTCGTCACATAGGAAAACACAAAACCTTTTATACCTGAAGCTTCCGGTTTCCCAACTCGTTTAATTTGTTTTTGATATTTCAGTGTATTGGCAAGTATTTCTTTTCCAATCTGGTCATTTTCGGGATGTCAAACTACTTTTCGCCAACGTGCTTCCTAAATCAAATAGTTTTTTTTATTCCAGTTTGATTTTTTTTTTGAGTTGTCACAATCGCGATAGAGGCTACATTTTACCTAATACTAGCACTAAATGCCAAGCATTTAGGCTCGAACAAACCTAACTACTTAAATTATAAAGGAGCGCTGTTGGTAGTGGCCGGTGTGTGAGGTTCCCAGGGCATCAAGGGAAGCCGTGGGAGTTTTTGGCACAATACTTGTAGCTGACAAGTTTGATTATTCTCAATATTTTTACTTGTACTGCAAGAATGATTGCCATATGGCCCGATTGTTTTTGGAATCGCATCATAACTTTATGTTAAAGATAAAGTTAAAAGTATTTTCCTACCCCTCAGCGAGTTTCGACTAGAAATGTTTTTTTTTTTAAATGCATTGCCTATAAAAATGTGTACCTAGAAGCAAGTTGTTCCATTATTTATTAACGGTAAAGCCAAGACGCTCATATTCAGTCTCGTTGACTATAATTCTCATTTTTTTCATCCAGATGTGAAACTTCTGAAAATGTTCTTGTAGTTCTTTGGAGGTAGTTTGGGGGATTATATTTGTGCGTGCTTAAGAATAGCAGTATCATCTGCAAAAGCGGAGATCAATAGGGGAACAATATATTTTGGCTTCAAAGGATTTTCTTATTGCAGCAACAAACCTGTATAACTGCTCGAAAGAACCATGTTTTTAGGAATACGGTGATCGTTGATGGCTTTCAGTTTGTGTAAACAATTTTTTTTCCAAAAGCTTAGATAAAATATATAATAAGGCAATTGGTCTGTAAAATGTAATCTTCTTGAAATTATTATAGGGGTATATTAGCATATAACTAGTATCTAGATTTGAAAATCACGTTTAATAGTGAAGTATTTCATAGCCATATTTGAAAGTTATTTTATCATTTGCCAAGGGCCGTAGAGCGGAAAGCCGGGCTAGGGAGTGAAAATCTTTTCTTCTTCCCCCACTCTCCAAAAGTCTGAGCAACCTACAAGTACAATATATTATACACCTGTGTTTAGCATCATTCTCGTTTGTACCATATTGTGGCTGAATATTTTGCAACGAGTATAGATTTAGGTTGTTGTTTAGGATCTGCGGGATCCTAAGTCCCCATCCACATGATGGTGGACCGGACTAAATGAGGAGCAACTTACTCCCATGTTTTTTAGTCCATGGATCCCTAGTTTGGAGCGTAGCACCCCAAGCATTAAAAATTGAAAAAATCAAAAATGACTGACGGTTTCGTCCATTTTTTCAATTTTTAATGCTTGGGGTGCTACGCTCCAAACTAGGGATCCATGGACTAAAAAACGTGGGAGTAAGTTGCTCCTCATTTAGCCCGGTCCACCATCATGTGGATGGGGACTTAGGATCCCGCAGATCCTAAACAACAACTTAGCTTTAGCCTTAGTCTAGCTTAGACTACAACGACTGGCGTTTTAAGTCCAATATAACTCGCAGCCTTGTCGTGTTTTTGCGATGATAAAAGGGAGCGTCTTTCCACCTGTTGGCACTTTCGGTCACGCTGCTCCCAGGGCAGAGGTGAGGCAGCGTCTGATGAGTTGCCTCTACCCTGGACGAAACCGTCAGTCATTTTTGATTTTTTCGAGTATAGATTTGTTTAAAATTCAACATTGCGCCTATGATTCCCACATATCGGCCGGCTTAAATGTGGACGATGTAATTCAATTCACAATGCTAAGAAAATTTATTTTCCCTTACAGCGTTTTGTGGTAATGAGTATTATTTTCGTAGTTTACTCCACGAGCTTATCTTCCTATGAGAACTTGAACAACCTGATATTCTCAAGGTGTTTTGTAATTATAGCTAATGCCTTTTTTAACGTTATCTTGTAGAAATTTAAGGCGATCATTGCATTATTTACCACAATTGTGGCCACATTAACAGAGCTCTACGAGATATCGATGATAATAATATACTGTATAGGTCCATCATAAATGCTGCACTAGAAATTCCGCGCTTCTTCGAAGTTTTGCTGGGCGATGGAGACCAGTCTGTCCAAGCATGTCTTCGAACTTTCCCCAAGCAAGATTTGTGGGTTCGTGTCAGCTCTACCTATATCTCAGCCTATCATATCTAACACAAAGCTGCCCCCGACAATTTCAACCACGGCCGCTGGACACTCATGTTACTGCTCCATCATTCGATCAATCTATGCATTATTTCAAAGGATCCTATAGACTTCACTTCCATCCGAGGCAATCCGTCAATGGTGGAGGTTAAATTGACTTTATTTTTTAGATTAAATTAACATCCATTTCCGTCCTGGGTGTTTGATTCTTGAAGCAATGTGGCAATCATGTAATCCCTTCTTTCCTTCGCGCACCATGAATATAACGTTGTCTTGGACTTCTTTACAATGTATCTTTCCCCTGACATGTTCCGCATCGAAAGAACCAGTCAATGCGTTTTGCATACTTTCGCAGGTCCGTAGGGAGGAAATCCGGGTCTACCTGAATATAGGCCTTTTATATTATCAAAATAATCTTTCTTTTTCTTCCCTTTGTCCCGTTCACAAGCTTGTCGTGATCGGTTTCGCCATTTGGCTCTATCGAATCCCTATCTGGGTGCAATCTCGAGGCTTTTACATCCCCATCCAGTGTATCCACCCACCTTTGTTTAGGCCTGCCGTTTACCATCGACTTCGATGCTTAGACCAATCTTGGCAAGTGAATTCTCGTTAGCACGAATTGCGTGACCATACCATCGAAGACGCTTCTCTCGCAACTTTTCCACGATTGGTCCAACCCCATAACGATCGCCGATATCCTCATTTGGGATGTGATCAAAACGTGTCACGCCACTAGTGGAACGTAACATCTTCGTTTC
This sequence comes from Hermetia illucens, assembly GCF_905115235.1. Lineage (NCBI taxonomy): Eukaryota > Metazoa > Arthropoda > Insecta > Diptera > Stratiomyidae > Hermetia > Hermetia illucens. The sequence continues at coordinate 86,774,331 of NC_051849.1, read as the reverse complement.
CATTACCGCAAGACGCCGTTCATAGTCTTTTATAGTTGGCCAACACTCAGAACTATAGAGAGCGACAGGACGGACAACATTGCGGTAAATTTTCGATTTGAGACGTTCGTTGATACGTCGATCACAAAGAACACCAGTTCTGGAGCGCCACTTCATCTAACTTGCGTTAATGCGTGAAGCAATTTCATAACGCAGTTCTCCATTGGCTGATAACGTTGACCCGAGGTATTTAAATCGCTCAATTCTCGGCAGATCACTGCCACTGCCAGTGATATTTTATAAGTCTCGTTGAACTGTCTATATCGGCCCTCGAAAAAACTCCGGGTCCGAAACAGAATCGCCATCCCCTTATCTCCCTCCTTATGATACCATCTTGCCCCATTTTCTGCACTGATTTTTATCTACCTCTAAAAGGCTCCATTTCTTTCTTCTTTTTATTTCTCTGTTATATGATTTACAAAGTTTTTGAGTATATTCATCGAACATTTTTCCTTTTTCGGCATCGTTCCTGGCTCCTTTGCCGGTTGGCGACCATATCAAAGAATCCGTTTTTTGATGTCATTTCATTTAAAATAATTAGTAGTAGGTGGCGTTTGATAACAAAGTGATTAAACGATTTCAGATTTGCGTCTTCCATTAGCTTCCGTAGCTTTTGCATTGATTAGATACACAAACAACAGCAACTCAATGTCATGCTCTTCGCTTTCCCTTTGTTGGAGAACAGCATATGTATTGCTGCAGAATAGAACATCTATCATTTTCAGGGTTTTGCGCTTCGGATTTAATTGTTCTTGTGGTTGTGTGCAGAAGAAGGTTTTGGAGTTTTCAGCAGGAAACTAGTTTCCCTGAATTTTTATATGAAGCTTATACTATTTTTTTTTAAGATGTTCAAATTGATTAATTTTAAATTTCTGTTTTGATAATGGGTATAATTACCAAATGAGATTTCAAATCTATATCGAATTTTTCGATATAGTTTGTTGTTCCTGAAATTGATAGAATAACAATAATAATAATCGCTGGCGCAACAATCCATATTAGATCAGGGCCTTGAAGTGTGTTAGAGCACTTCATTCAAGACAGTAACGGTACACTACAGTACACTGTAGGAGGCAATGTGGTCAGCATTGCGCTCGCCCGAGGTTATTATCCTAATTGAGTCAGGTACTCATTCACAGCTAAGTCGACTGGCATCCGACGTCAAATGAAGATACAAATCCCACTGCCACCAGCGAGATTTGAACCGCGACCTTCCGTACGACAGCCTTGTGCTCTAACCACTAAGCTTTCCGGACACGAAATTGATAGAATACTGACAAAAAAATATGCTTTCCAATGGCCACATTACATGATTTTCGTACTTGGTCCACCTATAGCAACTTTCGTTGATTAATTAAGACAGATACTAGCAATTCGATGCAATTGCGTTGCAGTTAATTGCTCTTGAACGCCGTTTCGAAGCGCCCGATTACTTTAAATCATTTTTCAGACTTTGCTGACTCTGGAATACGTTTCTCAACCACTTTTTTCTCTTCTCTCTATAACTTTCAAGAACCACCTTTTCATTGTAAAATCTTTTACTGTCTTCTAGAAAATCTTTTAAGGTAGAGTTAAAAGCAATTTATTTGAAATAATAAAAACTTGTTGTTTGCAAAGTTTGAGCAAACTTGTTAGCACTGATGAAGGGAACAAGTGGTTCCCGAAGTATCGGTATTTGCAAGAATAAATATTCACACCAACGAAAAAGAAACAACAAGTTTTCATTATTTCAGATAATTAATCGTTGGAAACACCGCATAATTTCACTCAGAGCAATTTATTGTTTCCCAAGTTTAATTTGTGATGCCAGGACCATAAAGCAAGTCTTATACTTCGAAGGAAATGTTCATTATGACTGCATCCTTCTACTAAAAAGTACGAAACTTATCTGGGCAAGAAATTAAAGTGCGTAGACCGTAAAGAGCGCACTTGCTTAACCGCTTTTGGTATTTCCGATGTTCATCACTTCACTGACTTTCTAAAGATTTTCTATTGAGCTTAGAACATTAAAAATATATTCTTCAAGTTGTAAACAAATTTTTAAAACAAGTAAGTAATAAGCAATCTCACTGCACTTTCACCTAAACGGCGATCGCGTGTTTCTGACGAGTTGTGCAGTCGATCTACCCCTCGATTCATTTTCCCAGAATTGCTGCCATGCGCTGAAGTGCAGGCCATCTCCTCGATAATTCATTTCCTTATCCTCCTCGAGCGCAATGCTGACCACATTGCCTCCAGTGTACCGTTACGGTCTTGAATGAAGTGCTCTAACACACTTTAAGGCCCTGATCCAACATGGATTGTTGTGCCAACGATTATTATTATTATTATTATCCTCCTCACTTTTCCCAACATATATATCTCGTCTCCACGGCGTCCAGACCGATCGGAATTACTTCTGCTATCGCCGACACCGCTAGCTCCAAAGCTTAGATAGACGTGTATGGCTCAGCTGGGCTGGCAGTTTGGATTACTTCCCAATCACATCAATTATGAACCACCCAGTCATAAAACCACTCACCTAATCATCCTTCAAGAATTACTCCATAGCAGAGATCATTTCGGGGACATAACAGGGCACCGGAATGCTATGCATGTTTAAGATAATAAATCTCATTCTCCCGCCTATTTCTAAGACTCGCCTTTGCCAAGAGTTTGGTTGAGCCAAACTCCATTCAAATGCACTGTTTCTAAAGTCACCTCTAGCTAGGACTCTCTATTCCGTGTTTTGAATTTGGTCCTCTATGACGCCGAGCCCTCTCGAAAGGCAAGCATAGGCTCCTTCAGTGTGACTTAAAGCTATTCCTGCACAACAAAAGCATCTGGAACCTAGATGACAGCAGTCCCAGATGCGTTGCTGAGAAGCACCAAGGCAAGTCTCCTCTCTCGCATTATCTGCTTCATCAATTCGTGAGCAGAAAATAGATCATGCTTTTTGGAATTCTTCTTTGAAGGCAGCGACACTGAACATTCATGTGCAAATCTTAGTATTACTGGGAAAGTATTTGTGGTGAATCTTCGCATCTCCAAAATTGATTCACTCCAAAATATTAAGGGTGTGGTGTCCAAACTGACTAGATGGCACACCAGGAAACTGAGAGCTTTTACATAAAATAAGCATAAAATCCTGTATACCACATGCTTCAATCCAGGATCTGAAGACTTTTCATATAGCATAATAATATTTTTGAGCTAATTTTGAGACATTTTTCCCTGCTTCCATATTTTTTGAATAAGTATACAATTAATCTTTTCACTTCACGAATATATCTTTGATTCAAGATTCTCTATTCGTCAACTCCTCTTTTTTACCTCTCCCCATGTTATTTCTTTACTTTCATTTTTTTTCCATGGCAGAATTATAAGCAATAGGTTTTCTTCTGAATCTATGAAAGTTGAGTGCACTAATTAGTTACGTATTGATAAATGATAAACTGCATATGAAAAAAATAGATAAGAGATTACGCTCGGCTAGAAAACAGAGAATATGTAGAGCTTACAGTGGCATTTACATTAGGGGCTCTAGGTCACAGTCTTTGCCATAATTCTACTGCAGGTTATATCTTCATGATGTTTCAAAACGAGAGACTGCATGGGCTCTTCAAATAATCTGACGTAATTTCAGAGAAAGATGGTGAAGGCGATAAGTAGGATTTGTAAACCAAAAAGATTGAGCGGTTTTTCCGATATCCGATGTTCCCTATGAATGTCAAAGATAGTATACGGTTACCTGTCCATAACCCCGCCACAAGCCCCTGATTTAAAATCTACTTTTCCTGCTGCCTGCAAATTTTCTGAGATCCTGCCAAAAGTTCGGCGTTTTATTGTATATTCACCAATACATTCACGTATTAATTACAAAATATGAATATGATTTTCTTCCACCATACAAATTCAGGCAATGTGCCGGGAGAAGAATCTCCTGTGTATAGTCTTCTTGGGACGAGTACTGCAAGGTAGTGCCTGCTTGGTATAGTAGTATTTACATGAAAAGGATGACCAGGATTAAGTCTTCAATTCAAAATGAAATGGATTATCTTCTGTCCCTGTCATAGATAATAATATGCAAGAGCGTGAGATACAAGATCCGTTTGGTTTTGGACATTGTGATCAACCATTAGCAAAGTTTCTTATGGTTGTGTATCTACTGAACTACAGAACACCAATTCACCGAAGGAGAATACTAACACGGAGTACTTGGCCTTTAGGTTGTTTTTCTGTATTCCAATAATGTACTCGATACAAGTATTCATGCCAGTCGAGTGAATAGAAAGCAATCCTATTTACTAGAACGAATTGGTTCCTCCCAATTACAATACCCGGCTGTATGATGTAATAGCGCTAAATACATAGATCGATTACAAGATCAGAGTTGTTAGCAGAGTGTTACTGAAGCCGTTAATAGTGCGCAAACCGAAATAGCCAACTGTGTAATTAGTTAAAATGAGTATGCTGGGTGAAGATAACAATTTTAAATTTGTAGAACTAGAATATTATGGAGAACGACACTATAAGGAAAAGTCTCAAATGCAACAAGTGGAATCCAAAGTAAGACATTCTAGAAAAGACAAGACAAAGGAGAAGAAACGATCTCTGCAAACCTCAATAGAGCAAACAGACTCATGCCACAAGTACTGGACCTTTATGGAGACTATATTTATGATCCGCAAGGAAAAGAAAAAAAATAAATTCTGCTAATACCCTGCATATTTAGAGCTTATTATGAAAATTTTAAGATCAAAGTGCCTTCCTTTTAGTGCCAATAATTGTTTCGCTTTCTTTGTTATATATATATACTTCAGATTTCGTTGCGAATTGCAATTCTGCATCGCTAATTCGCTTATAGAATGTTGACAATAAATTCTAAATATATTATCATAAGTACCACCATGAATTTTAATTACTACTTGAGTTAAGGGTAATTATCGGCATCCTTATAAATTCTACCTGTAAATTGTCCCATACTAAATATATAATAACTAATTAATCAAATCAACATGTACCACCCATTGACTTAACAAATAATGTGTACTTCTGGGTACCAATATAAACTGAACTGATGAAATATTTTTATATTTGTTGTAACTTAATGGTCCCTTTTCTAATACTGAACAATTCAGCTAAAATTTAAAGCTAACTATCTTGCTTGTAACGAAAATTGACATAAATTTATTATAGTATTGTGTAAACTGCATCGTGTAATTAATAAAAAGATGTTTCGAGTATTTACTAAGCATGAACTTGGCATTTATGGTCATAATAAGTGTAAATTTTACCGAGGCAACAACTCAGAAAAATTAAACAAATCAACTGAATCAAACATATGTTGTAAAATTCTATACAAATATTTACAACATTCTACTATTTAGTATCATATAAAATTACATTATTTTGTATTTATTGAATATATATCTTGTTGATCATTTCTGAAAAAAGAAAATAAAAAAAAAAACAGTTTAAAAATTTAAATGCTGTTTGGCCTACTTAATTCAGAGAGTTTTTCATTAGTTGCGAAATGTTTTTTTTTACCCTGGAATGACACACTGGGCTAAAAATTATCCCACCTTCTTCAGGAATTCAATTTACTCTTTCGTTGAAACATTTCTTTTGGCAACTGCTCAGTGTAAATAAACATTGTTTACTTATGTTTCCCTTCTTCATTTTTTTGGGCTTAATTAGTCTAGTTTAGTGAGGGAAGCTGCAGCTCCAACCACCCAGACCTTTGCTAGGCCCATTGTACTACCTCTGGAGATCGCCTATTCATCGCCAACGGCGTGCGCAGGCTTTCGCGAATCTGAGAACATTCTCCAGAGATTGAAAATAAGCAGACCCCTCGTTGAAGAAAACTTTATCAAGGCATTTTCGTCTTAGGAGCCCGGGCAACTGCATACGAAGTGCAGGGTCGTCTCTTCCTCCTCCTCGCATTGGCAGCATATGTCCGAGACCACCACTCCGAGTTTTTCCATGTCTTAGTTTAAGGGGCAGTGTCCCGTTAAAAACCCTACTGGAATTTTCATGTCCCACTTCTGCCTGCCGGCAGAAGTTCAAATTTCTCCATTCGGCTTGAATTCTTGCCATTTCTCCTTTCAGAGTAGACTTGAAAGTAGATGGCCAGATGCCAAAAGCTGGTTGTAGCCCCATCATTGTGTATTCAGAACCTTGGCGAGGCAGTCTGTCAGCTTCTTCACTACCAGCGATGTTTGAGTGCCCTGGCACGCACATCAAGAATGTTTTGCTCAGTCGGTCAAATTTCAGCCGCACCTGATGACAACTCCACACCAACTGGCTCGATATATCGTTACTGTTTAGGGCTGATAATCTTGCCCGACTGTTAAAACAGATTTAAATGGTGTGACCCCTCCAGTATTGCCGCAGATATTCTTCTGCTGCCAATGAAATGGCATATATCTCCGCCTGAAATATGGTCGTCATTTTTCGGAGAGGTCGAACCAGCTCCATAATCGGATTTCCCGAAAACACCCCTGCACCCGATTCGTTTTCCATGGCTAACCCGTCGGTGAAGATTATTAAGTCTGTAATCTCAAAAGATTCGTAGCCATTTATCGGCCATTCTTCTCTTTTGGTGTTTATGACGAAGTGTGTCTTTTCGAAGACGAATCTGGAAACCATATGATTGACGATCAGAGCCACTTGATGTTTGCCAAGAAATTTCTAGATGAACGCATGACCGTATGATTTGCAGCCTTTCCACGCGCCAATTGTATCAAGTCTATATGCGTCGTTAGCTGCTTTTCCTTTCACCTCCAAATGGATTGGGGGTAAATTTAGAATAGCTTCGAGTGCCACGGTCAGCGCACTATTCATTCATCCAGTAATACTTAAGCAACCGAGCCTCTGAATCTGTGTCAGTAGCTTAATGCTGTACAGTACCAGAGCAATCTGGAGGATTTCTGATATTGTTCCTGGATATGGTGCTTCCACATTAACTTGGAGTCGAAATGTTCTCCTAAATATTTGACTGTTTCTACCAATTGAATTTCCGCCCCTGCTAACGTAAGTTGCGTGTAGTTGTCCCACCTGACATTCCTAGTGAACAGCGTTCACCGTGAGTCCATTATGGAGGCACTGTGGATACATGCAGTGCTGCATTCAGGCGGTCACATACTGTGCCCGCAAACGGGCATTGCCTTCCCAATTTTTAACGTTAGCTCATGGAGTGCTGTCTCCGTGGATTTGCCTTTCTAGTAGGCTTGTTGCCTGCAATGGGGCAGCCACTTAGGGATATATGTATCCCTTATGAACCGATCTACTAGTCTTTCTAGTCCTTCTAGTAGAAAGGAAGTTGACTGATCAGTCGGAAGCTTTCTGCGTCTGTGTAGGTGGTTTTGCTTGGTTTGGGAATAAATATTACCTTCACATCACGCCAGCTGGTTGGAATATAAGCGTGTGCTACGCAAGCGCGGTGTATATTCCGAATGTACGGACCCAGGGCATCCATTCCCTCTATTACTAGAGCAGGAATAATGCCATTCGACGCTCTCTGAAATAGGCACTACCCCAAAGCTTCATTTATATATACATATAAATACATACATATGTATGTTTGGCTGGAGTAATTGATATTGATATATGAATGATTAAAAAATTAAAACGAAATGTTTCCCTGCAACCTCTCATTCACGTTGTATTGACGAATTGATATGTTATGATGAAGTCATATACGTTTTAGAATGCACGAAATTCAAACAAAATATAAAAGTTTCACGTTCTATAACTTTGTTAATAACAGTTCGATTTCCTTCAAACCCAAATTATGCCTTATGTTATCCCTTCTACAAGTGCAAACTTTTGTAGTTCTAGTATGAACTTAAGGGGAGTTTCCGCCTAAATTTCAAAAATATGCTAATATACTATTATTAAGTTTATTTGTGTAGATATCGGAACAGGATGTATTTTGGGGCCTAGATTTCGTTTAGATACACGACTGTGATTTTTTTCCAAATTTTCGGTTGGATAAGTTTTGAGAACGAGGCCTGTTACACTGTTTGGGGGTCATATTTTGAGCCCTCACTCCCCTACATTTCCACCTTTCATTTGATATCCTACATGGCCACATTCTATAAATAAAAATTTTGCACCTTCCATTCACACTTAACACAAAATGACGCCATATGCTATTGCTATATGTAAAGGGAACAGCAGACCACACGCTCCCACCAATTTTCGTGATAATCGGTCTAGCCGTTCCCGAATAAATTGGGTCACACCGATAGAACAAATGTGACAATTGTTCGTAGACTAAAGTCGATTGGGACCAAGTAAACGTACCACAAAGAGATTATTGACGTCGAAATAAAGGCCAATCACATCGAAATGTGACGTATGACAATTGGTTTTCATCTATTCCATTGTTTTACGAAATGTTGAAAGTTCACAAGTTCACTATTCTCAGGAAAAATAAAAGGGAAGTGACTGCAAAACTAACTGTCAGTCGTAAGGAAAAGTCGGCTTTGCTTGCATTCTACGAAAATAAAACATTGATTTCTTTTGCCCCTCGGGAGAGTAAAATCGTTTCAGTTCTTTCAACGCAGCCTTTTGATAACACTATAAATCAAGAGACTGTGAAACCCCAAATAATACTGGACTATAAATCTGCGTTTCTTTTGGCGAATGCTTGACCAGGGCGAAGTAAATGACAAGGTGCTTTTTACTCTTGTTAAGTGGAATTCAAATATGACACGGAGAGATTTCCTATTTCAAGTAGGGTATTCATTGTTAGAGCCACTAATGAAAAGGAGATTACAAACCGATACTCTGAGGAAACCACTGAAGATGTCATCACAAAATATTCTGGGTGTCGAATAATCAAATATCCCCACAGTAGCATTAAAAAAAGGCCGTCAGATACTTTATTTGTCAGAGCAATAAGGACAGAAAAACAAAAACTATTTGCGAAAATTGCCAAAAGACCATTTGCTAAGAACATCGTGCAGCAGTGTGGGTGCAATGTGAGCCCTATTCAGGTTTATGACAACCTATTATGAGTTTGAGCTGGAATATAAATTTTTTCGCGTATGTTTTTTAACTTTTTTTAAAAATGTTTCCGTTTTTGTAATTAAATATTTTTTTGCCGGTCACCTCTACGTGGCGATCGCTGTGAGTTCTTTTTTCATGAAAAACTGGAGACAGAAGGATGAAGGCCAGTCTCCCGCGCCTAAAAACGGGACAAAATATACCAACTGGTCCTCCAGGTTGGGGGTTGGGTAGGCCTGACAACCCTACATGGAAAACCGATGTTATGAAGCCACGGAAGCAGCCTCGGACAGGATGGATTTTACAACGACGAACTCGGTAACGACAACGAATGAACGATTTGCGCATTTTCTCATCGAACGTGCGCTCCCTGTACAGACCGGATATAAGGCTGATATAACAGCGTTGCAAGAGATGCGATGGGCAGGGGCCGATTTCCTGGAGAAGAGTCGCTACACCATATATTATAGCATCCATCCAGTGAACCATGTGCTCGGAGTAGATTTCTTTGTCAGCCAAAAAATAAACCTGCTATTATCAGCTTTGAAAATATAAGCGAAAGGCTATGCACTCTGCGTTTGCAGGGCAAGTTAAAAAATATGAGCCTCATAAACCTTCACGACCCTACAGACGAGACTGCAGAGTCAGAGAAGGATACCTTCTACGAGGCAGTTGAGTGAACCCTCGAAGCCTGTCCCAAGTATGATATCAAAATCATACTTGGAAATTTCAACCGTCAAGTAGGGACGGAGCCCGTATTCAGGCGATATGACGGCTCCCATAACTTACATAGGAATACCAATGATAACGTACTCCGGATTATTCAGTTAGCAGTATCGCACGAAATGCTTGTAGGAAGTACCTAGTTTGCACGGAATGCGGTCCACCAACATACGTGGGCCTTTTCAGACGGGCGCACTTTCAACCAAATTGACCACGTGCTGATTGAACGCCGCCACCACCATAGGGGATCACTATCTCGTTGGCATAGTGCTCCAGGCTCGAATTACAATACTACCAACAATCCGTAGCTAACAGATATCCTGGAGATGAATGTAAGTTAGCAACGGAACGAAAACGGGCAAAGAATGCGAGCACGCCCAGAGACCTACCAAGAACTCCGTTAAGTGGAGAAGTGACTTCCCAAACGGAAAAAGGAAGCCTGGGAGATCCAACAGGCCTGTGAACTCGTAAATTATAGGGAGCAACTGCACCATGCGCGGAAGTTTTACCAAAAAGTCAGCAGGATGGAGCATTATACACCCCGATGCTCATCCTGCGAGGACAAAGAGGGAAATCTGATCTCCGACAGAATGGACATATTGGAACAATGGGTTGAGCATTTTGATGAACTGTTCAACAACCAAAATATCGGCAAGTTGGATTTCCCGCCAAGTGAAGACGACGGACAAATGCTACCACCACGAAGCATAGAAAAACCAGTACGTGCAAACCACCGGCTAAAAAACCATAAGTCGCTAGGAACCGATGGAATTAAAGCCGACTTGATTAAATATGGAGGCGACCAACTACACCAAATGGTTCATCAGCTTCTAAATGAAGCCTTTCTCAACATTTTCTTGTTGCTCTGCATTCTCGGCACCAGTCTTTCTCACCTAAATTCCTTTCATGATTTGCGCAATCTGTTGCTAAATTGGTAATTTGGTTCTTTTATGCAGTTTTCATTAATTGTTTGATTGCGGTTAACATGAACTTCACTTTCTCTATCACTTCCATCAGTAAAAGGTAACAAAATTTCTTGTTCACTATTTAAACTTCGATTTAATGCCTTCTACTTATTCCTGCCCTTTTCATCGTCCAAAATATGTATACTATTATAAATATAAATAAGAACATCATTAAGGACTTAAATATTACAACTTACCGTTTCATTTTTATTCTTTCCTGGGTGCCTTCACTTCGGTTTTTCTGGATAACTTCACATACACTCCCTTTGAATTACAAACTTCAAACGACACAGCTTCGTTCGCTCTACTGAGTATCTCTCAAAATGCAACTAAAAACAAGGGGTCCTTACAAAAGTAATGACTGGCATACGATTATGTAACGTGTAATACTGATCCCGACCGAAACAATTGAAACCCCATCGTCCGTATATTACCGGAAGTAATGTCTGGTAAGCGAGAGGATAATAACATCGTGGCAACCCAAAATGTAGGAACTGCAAATTATTGAAGTGAGAATATTTATTCGATTTCCAAACCGATTACTGCATATTATTTTTGGCATTGTCTTACAGTTTCAAATGTTTCATTTGAAGAAATAATAAATTACTACAGCAGCATAGTTTCTACTGAGGAACCTCACGACGCGAGGGTGTGAGATTCTGGAACGAGATGAAGTTGCCAAATCGGTTGCTTCGCGTGTGGCAAACGAACCACATCCAGGTTGCCAATTTGGTTGCACGTCTGTGGCCAGCTTCACCAAGAGCCATAACAGAGGAGAGAAAATCCCTTTCTGTGGGCAGGCAGCAGGTACTCCAGCATGCGAAGGAGCAAACTGATTAAAAGCGGAACGATTCCATGCTGTCTGAGCCGTAATTGAAAGCAACTTCGATGTCCATTAAATCTGCCTAAGGCGACTCAGTGCAAACTCTCTTAAAAGTATATAGTACGCACGATTGTTGTCAGCCAACAGAGCCTATTTCAGCTTACAAAAACTGTTCCGCTCGAAACGTCTCACCATAGGGTCAAAGCTCTTACTGTACAAGACTATGATCTTGCCAGTCCTCATGTATTCCTCGGAAACTTGGGTTCTTAACAAGAAAAATTGCGAACTCTTGGCCGCGTTCGAGAGAAGAATCCTCCGAAGAATTTTTGGCCCGCTACATGAGGATGGACGATTCAGTAGCCTACACAATGACGAAATCTATGAGCGATACCATGACCGTCCGGTTGTGGATAAAATACGGCTCAATAGGTTACGGTGGGCGGGTCACTTAATCCGTATGGATGAGGATGATCCCACCCAGAAAGTCTATATGGGCAATATCTATGGTAGAAAAAGAAGACGAGGCAGACCCTGCCTAAGATGGAGCGATGGCGTAGGTCAGGACGCCAGACAGCTTTTAGGGATATTGAATTGGTGGACCTCGGCGCAAAACCGGGGTGTCTGGAGTTCCTTATTAAGGCAGGCCTAGAAAGTCCTTAGTTTCCACGATAGAAGACGCAACTCTGAAAGTCGAGTACGCGATGGGGATGTCCGCCGACATTGAAAAGGCCTTAGATTGTGCACCCTTTCAAGAAATTTGTGATACCCCCAGAGAGCAGTGAATGATACTGCGGTGGAGTGGATATATGCAATGCTAAGAAATTGCCAGGCACTGAAGTAGGTGTTGATTGCTACCTGATTGCAGAACCAACAAAAGGATGCCTCATGGAAGTGCGCCAATGCAACTTCTATGGTGTATGTTGATCGACTCACTGCTTTGCGAACTGCAAAATCTGCAGATGAAGTGATTATGCTAGCTGTTGGTCGAGACCTCCGAACGGTGTGTAGAAATATACAATGCGCCATTGATTTGATTATTAGTTGGTATCTCGAATAGAAGCTTTCAGTAAATCCATTTTGCTATCGTTAGGTCGTTGTTCGCCTATACATCTATAGTGTGGCCTGTTAAGATGAGAAGAGTTTTCAAGTAAGCTAGGCTCAACACGAAGAATTGTATGTCTGGGTACTACCTGTACCATGATCAGCTTTAGATGGACTACGCAATTTGTAGTCTTTGGATATGTTCATACAGAGCACTGCAATGAGAGCAGTTCATAGGCTAATTCGTTTTGATCTATAGAGAAACAACGCACATGAGGGGAACGGAGCACTGGGAGAGATACTTGGGGAACTGAATCAATGTCGTGTTCAAATCTACTAGCATGAAGCTTCGAAAAGCATCCCGGCCTTTGAAATTACAGTAATATTCCTTGTGTATCTTCAAAATATTTGTTTTAAAATTCAATATTGTCCTTCGACACAGATAGAACACATATATGACGTGAAATCAGCTAAAACTGGAAGAGATGAAAATGGCAGTTGGTATTTGGTCGTTTACCAAAATTCCTGAAAAAGTCGGCTACTACATTCCCCTTGAATTTTTCCCATCTGCTATACAAACTGTCTGAACGCATTTAGGAATACGTTGCTATAATGTTCCAACTAATGAGTTCACCGGCAATCTTTTACGATATACATTCACACCTCCATTCATCACGATACTGCTTATAGCGTGGAGGAGTCCTAATATTCTATATGACTTGATCTTCTCCAAATCCCAGCAAGAAGAATTCTGATAGTCTGGTTTTCGAATAATTTCATAACTCATTTTTTATCGCGTGACGCTATCTAAATAAAAGTGAAGTAATTTCATCATTTCATCATGATAATTATTAAAATATTCTTTCTGATTACATTGTCAACGAAACGTTATACTTAGTCCTACACAATACAATGCAACGTGTAGCTTTTCTCATTCAAAACTAACAATACTAGTTATTCAACTCGTAAAGTATTTGTGATATTGTTCTACTCGATTCAACATTACTCAGAGCAACCCCCGCCAAATGAGGCTCATAGCACCGCAAATTCCTAGCAATAAATAACAAACATTACATCTTGCTTTGCAGCAGATAACTTTTGAATTTACCTCTTTGCTAATGATGTATGGGTTACTAAATTGCGGAGAATCAACGCCGCAGTCAAACGAATACTCTTTGTTACTGGACCTTCATTTTCATCCTGAAACAAAACAAATCTATGCGGTAAAGAAAAACAAATTAGTATGAATGCAGATAAAACAAACCATCAATTCCTTGGGATTGACAAAATCATTTGAGTGTCGTTTTATCGCATGCATTGCGGCGCTTGCAGCGGGTGGAAGAGAGCTACTAGACGAAGTAGATAAAGCTGGCGATGCGGTTCCGCGTGATTCGCTGGAATTCGACGGGACATTTTTAATAATCGTTACAGGTTGCCCATGAACTGGTGGGAGAATTCCCGTAGTTGCCCTTCTCTGGCAGGCAGCTTTCAGTGACTGATTAAGGAGGAAAGAAAGTAATAAATAATCAAGTTACGGTTTGGCGTGAGGACTGTATATTTACCTCTAAGGTGCAATGACGGTCTAGCAAATGGGTCATTAATGAATATCTTTTTCGTGGTATATTATCGCATAATCCGCTTCCAGGACCCCATTGGCAATAAATTTCAGCTGCTGGATCTAAACTTTCCGGGCAATGTACAGTGCACGCATGCCTGTACACTTCTGCTAGCGATTTGTACTGCTTTCTGTGGATACGGAAGGTGAACCACCATATTAACTTTACAATTTCATATACATACCTTGGGCACCCTCGCCAGTCACAAATCCATAACCAATTCTGATCGAAAGTTTCCTCGTCTGCAGCTGGTGTGTCGGGTTTATTCGGTCTCTTGGGTACAAGCTGAGATGATGGTTGCTGTGGCGATTGCGGCTGCATTACTTGATTAACTTGTGGCTGCGTCGGTTGGGTAGCCTGATGGACTGATGTCGGCCCTTGGTGAATAGGCTGAGATGTTACTTGTGGAGGTGCTGTTATTCCTACTTTTGCGTTTTCCGACAATTCAATTGTACCCGACCCAGTCACTATAATCTGCCGCTTTACTTCAGCACGTGTCGTTTGAATTACAGATTGTTGCTGCGAAGGGACTGGGGGAATAGTTGATTGCTGTTGTACCAATATTTGAGGTTTAGGTAATGCTTTCGTTTGTGTCTGACTCGTTTGGGTGCTTGACGGATGAATTTTGATTGTAGCAGGTATATGTGGCAGTTGAGATAAAATGGAAGCTTGCTGCTGTGTTTGGAGCGATGTTTGTTGTTGATTGCCCTGCGATTGGATGATAGAAGCCGGTTGCTGCATTAACTGGGGCTGAATAGTAATTGAAGGCTGATTCGTGGCACTTTGAATAGTCGTTGGAGATTGGTTTACTTGAACTGATACGCCGCCAACTTGAGCCAGGTGCATCTGCTTTTGAATGACTGTATGAGATGCAGCTTGAATCTGGAATTGCTGTTGAGAACACGGTGGTGCTTGGATTTGCATTTGACTTTGAGAAGCAGAGGATGACTGAATTTGAATTTGGGGCTGTGGTACAGAAGTTTGAAGCTGGATCTGGGGTTGAGTACCTTGTGCCGATTGGATTTGAAGGTGTTGCTGACCAGCTGAATTTGTTTGAATTTGTATGTGTTGCTGTTGCTGCATCTGAGATTGTTGAACCATTGAAGAATTTTGGGATATTATTACGTTTTGAGGAGACCCATTTTGCATAATATTCGAGTTTGGATTACTGACAATTATTTGATGATGTTGTACAGGTCGAGGTACTTGAGTGACTATCATTTGCTGCCCTTGTTGTGTGGTCATGATAACTTTCTGTTGTCCAGCGGGATTTGAAATTATTTGCTGTTGCGCCACAGCTTGTGGTGGTCCTCCTTGTTGTTGCAAAATGATAATGGTTTTTGTCTGAGAGCCTTGCTGCTGTCCAGTTTGAGCGAGAAGTAATGCTGGGTTGAGAGGCTGCTGTTGCTGTGGCTGTTGCGCTACAAGATACGTTTGACCTTGCGGATTCGTTGCTAATACGTACTGCGTTTGATGTTGATGCTGCTGTTGAATTACAGGTTGAATTATTGGTTGCCCGTTTGGACCTATTTGTTTTTGAATTATTAAGGGAACCGTTTGCAATCCTGAATCTGTTTTTATCGTTGCTGTAGCTTGAGGTGGAACAGGTTGGTTTACTGGTTGACCTGGCTGCGTTAAAATAACCTGGTTATTTGGTCCCATGATGATTTGCCTTTGGATAGGAACAGGCATGGTAATGACTTGTTTCTGCTCGACGGGAGGTTGAATCACTGGAATGGTAGTTTCGAGCTCGGGTTCATCTTCTAAATCTTCATCTTCGAGAATAGAAGCAGCCATTTCGGCATAAAGATTGGCAGCATTTTTAGAAGCTTGAACTATGGGCATTTCTTCGTCATCATCAATTTCATCGTTATCAGTTGCAAGTCGCTTTTGGATAATGCTACCTTCATTGATTGGTTCCTCCTCGTATTTCCTTTTCGCAGGACCACACGGCACCGGAAGATCCGGGGACTTTTTATCCAACAAATCCACAAGCATCTGATTTCCTTGGAACCCTTGCGCAGTTTTATTGAATGAATCCTTGGAGATGTCGTCCTCGGTCACCGAAGAACTGCCCGATTTAGATTTTGGAACTAAAAGGCCCTCGAAACTTATAAGTGAACCTTCTCCATCATCAGTGGTTATCACCTGTGTGGAACTGATGGCACTGGAAGCGACTGAATTATTTCCCGTTGAATTAGAGTCGTCATTTCCGGGAGTTATCAAAACATTACTTGGAATTTTTATATTCTGCAAGTTCCCACTTAATGGTGCCAAAGGCGGCACGGGATCCCAATTCGAGCTACTGTTATCAGTCGAATCAATGGAAGTTTGTGACTGAGGTTGCTGAAGAGATGAAGTGTTAGTCGTTTTCTTCTCTATAACCGCAGCAGGAATAACTGCGTTTGTGCTTATTGCTTTAATTGTAGTTTGACCAACTTTCACTGCGCTTGTGGGGATAACTGGATTATTCATCAAAGCACTTATGCTCGCATGTGGTACACTTTGTTGTTGTTGCTGCGCTTGTTGCTGAGCTAGTTCTTTCTGTTTCATTTGTTGACGCTGAGCTACCTGCGAATTCAAATTATGATAACAAATCAATGTTGGCACAACAGCCTCAGCTTAGGATTCTTTATAGAGAGAAATTCCACCAAAATAGTTTTTATAAAAAACAAAATGAAGCAGCGTTTTGTCACGTCAAAACTATTTCAAGAAAATCTTTGCCAATATTTCGGGGGTTTATTGTTTTATATTTCAAATAGCGCTTCTGTTAGATGAATGTTTATATACAAAAGATGTTTATTCGTTGCGTTTAAAGGTCTAACCTAAGCATTCATGAACTATTTTCACTTTAGGAGATCTCCTTAATGCACCATTTTTTTATCATACAGCCGTGCGTGGAGCTCAAGGGGACCGAAAGGAGAGTTCGTCAAAAATTCTAGGTAAATTGTGGGGGTCCCGCCACTTACTAAATTGGGGGATCACCATACATGCAAAAGGGGATCAATTTCGTTTTTTATTCGAATATTATCATGTATCAAATGGAAAACCTCGAATAATGCTTGTTGACGCATGTCGAAAATTTGGAATTGGTTATAGAAGGACTGAATTGGAGGTAAAGGGATCACTTGTGTTCATATAGAATGGTTCATTCCCAAATCATTTAGGTACCCCTAAATATCTTGGCCTCAAAGTACCCTCCATATCGGTGACTATTCAAATAATTGATTATTGATCAATTAAATGATTATATTCTCTGGAAATTGATGAACAAATGGAACAGTACATAAGAAATGCACGAAAATATTTTATAGCTGAAGCACCGGGTGACAGGCTTGGTTTAACTTTCTTGAGCCTTCTTTTCCGTTCAGTATCTGCATTGACTCATATAGATCATGTTCGTCACGAACATGGGTTTTAAGTGGTCATATCGGGATGATATGACTGTAATATCGCGACTTCTTGACGATGCGCGCAACGTCACATTGACTTTGAATGACATTGTTTTGCAGCATAACCCATATCTTGATGCCCTGAGAGCGACCGGGCGAATGACGTTGCCTTGGATTTTCTTTTTAGGGCATATCGATTGCAACCAAGTTGGACTAATTTGCAAAAAATAAATTCATGGTTCAGTTATCAATATATATAACAATCCATAATATTTAAACCGCTCAGTCCTGAGCAGATCGTCAGAAACTCTATTTTTCAAATCGAGAAACAAGCAATATTGCACGAGATAATCATTCAAATTTGGTTCGCTTGCTGGAAACGATTTACAAAACTTACTCGAGCACTGTTATGATCGGGAGCGCTTTTTCCAGGCTTCTAGATTCTGCACACTGTGTAATCATATATTTTGAAGATTGCGTAAATACGGTAATTCTGAGTACTTTCCAGAAAACAAGTGACTCATCCAACTATCACGTAACAAATCATTTCGAGTTTATGCATTTGCAAATATAATAAAATCTAACCCAGAATATAAAGGGGGTATCTGGAAACAATTATTGATATCTGACTGAAGAACGAAGTACGTATCATAATAAAAGCGATGGCGATCACTTTGCTAGCGTGCGATGGATTTGGATTTGTATCCATTTATGATGATTATAGTGAGTAAAGAATTTCGTTGAGGCACAAGACAGCTGCGGTAGATTATTAGAAAGTGGAAGTGGCAGTGACATTCGAGGTGCTGAGGTAAATGCGAGGAGTACGATTTTCTTTCAGTCCACCCAACTAATGGGGATATCGACATGGGAAGAACGACCCGAGTCGTACAAATTGCTTTCATCCAGATCGAGCAAGCGGTGCGAGATCTTGGGCTGCATATCAATGAAGGCACGACAAAATATCATATATGGTGGCAACGTCAGCACCGAAAACCAACCAACCCACAACATCAAACCGCAATGGTCTAACGGGAAGAATAAACATAGAGACTACAACTTTAAGACTGTTGATAATTCTTCAATATAGGGTCGGTCGAAAATCACAACCGATAATAACTACGACGATGAGATCCGCACACGATTAATGGCAGCGAAAAAGAGCCTATTTCAGCTTACAAAACCTGTTCCGCTCGAAACGTCTCACCATGAGGGTCAAAGCTCTTACTGCACAAGACAATGATCTTGTCAGTCCTCATGTATTCCTCGGAGACTTGGGTTCCCTAGCCTACATAACGACGAAATCTATGAGCGATACCACGACCGTCAGGTTGTGGATAAAATCCAGTCCAATAGCTTGCGGTGGGCGGGTCACTCAATCTGTATGGATGACCGACAGGGCAATATATATGGTAGAAAAAGAAGATGGCAGCCAGGCAGCTTTTAGGGATATCGAATTGGTGGACCTCGGCGCAAAACCGGGATGTCTGGAGTTCCTTATTAAGGCAGGCCTAGACCGAATACCAGTTGTTGCGCCGTTGATGATGATGATGGTTTTAAGTCAAACTTTCCGTGTCACTTTGTCCAAAACCAGAGCGATTTCGTCAAGACTTGGTAAGAGTAGAAACAATTGCCATCGGGAGGGTGGAGAAATTAAGGATATCATAATCCACTGAAACCTTGCTCGTCTCCCGATCACTGTAGCATGGACTTCAAATTTCTTCGAGATTTTAGATTGATGCAGCTGATAATAGTTATTATTGCTTTACATACTGTTGCATAATGGTTCGCAGAATGTTGATATAGTCAGCAAACGGTACGGGCTGGCCCTGCAAATCTGATCAGGATAGATTCTGCTACCCTTCTCCTTCCCAAGGAAATCACCATTTTATTAGCTTGTGCTATCAAAGCCGCGCACAACTGCGCTATTTGGGCTCTTCTGAGCGCTCACTAATAACTACCAACCCATATAGGCAATTACTTTTCCATAGAGAGAGATAGATTAAATGAAAAAAAATACCCAATTAATCTTCCATTATCAACGATGGCGGTGAAAGTTTCAGAAATTAACAAACCACTCACCGTTATAATCATAGCTCTCAAGGCAGAGTTCACCTTGGCATCCAAATCATCCTAACTCACTGAGGAGAAACTATCTCAATAGAGATTTGAATATGCGCTTAGACCATTGAGCTGGCATTCAAGAATATAAAATATTCTCTGCTTGTTGTAGGCAACTAAGAGGGATGGAAATTTTTGGATTTGCCTCTGCCAATTTCAAAACTATTTTCTTAACGGAATGTGACAAGCCTCGCGGTAGTAAACGTGAATCTAGTTTCAAACCAATAGCTGCAATAAGACGCTCTCCTTGGCTGAGTGCTGCTTTCTCATAAGATCTTGATTGCGAGAGGTGCTAACATCAGCTTCGTCAACAACTGATGGTCGCTCACTTTTACTTGCGTATTACGGCTGGATCTGCTCGGTTAAGTGTAGAATATATTAGTTAATTCTAAGGATTTCGAAACAAGGTGCGAAATCCGTCATCACTAGTTTAGGGGAGGAAAAACTTGCGAAATGATATGCAGTTCAGGGATCTGAACGAGGAGCCAACTGTTTTCCGCTCTGGTTTCCCCTACAAAAATTCTTAGATTTACTTGGTCTTCATCGATGTCGAGAAGGCTTTAATCTATCCATCCATCCATTTTTCCAAGCTTGTTATTGACGGGATTCTTGTTGGAAATGTCTTTTAGCTTCGATTTGTCACCGAAAAAAATGCGAAATCAATGTTACAATGGAGCAGCATACGTTTTCGGCAAATGCTATAGATTCAACTATGAAACGTATTATAGAACTACGAGCTGTTTTGGTTCACTGGAATGCCCATAATATAGATATTGCGGTTCAAGATGCGATATTTAAGATATTTGGAGCAAGAATATTCATTCAAAACAATACGAATATGATTTACTTCATGTAAGTTCCCCTTTCTTTCACATTTTCAACAGATCCTAATAAGATAAAAGCTAGATGAATCTATGATAAATACTCTCTTTTCACTTAGACTTATTTTGGGATCTAAGCAATCAGTTGAGTTTCTTTTTTCTTGACAAACAAAACAGATACTTGAAAAAATTCATTCATGCAATTCGACGCCGTATTGATCACAATCAGTCCCAATTCGATATTTCAGACAATTTGGCGAAAAAGAAATTAAAATTTGATGAACCGGAACTCCCAAGGCACCGAAAAATCTGCGAAAACAGCTGCCGAGTTTAGGTCCCAGAAGGAAAGTAAAGAAAATGGACATAAGCGGGGGCAACGAAAGTATTGGTACAGCAAATCAAATTGACAGATTCTAATGAAAATCAAATTTGAACTTTCATTTCAATTTTAATGTTATGTATGCAATCACAGCTGTAAGACAACGATCTAGTCCGCCACTATGCCTGACGGTTGCATAACTCCACCATGTTATTTACATAGCATGCTGGTCCCAACCCCAGATAAAGGAGGAGGGTTTGACGCAACGTAATTTGTACCATCCTCAGTAAAACAAAAATAAAATGCTGAGATTAGAGAAAGAGATAAATAAAGTATAGTTGGTGTTATTCCACTATGTTAAATTCTACCTGATCTCCCTTGGTGTCAGGCCATGCGACGGCAGGTCTAGAAAATACATCCAATGTCATTAAAAACAAAACAATCATGTTAAGGAGGAAGAACTTGCAAGAGCCCTTCGGAAAAAGCGCATTGATATTTGAGCCCTTCGGGAATCCCGATGGTCTGGCGCCAACAGCTCCGACATAGAACGCGAACGCGGTAAAAATGACTATAAACTTCTCTATTTTGGCAGCCCACACAATCAATATTGTGTTGGTATTGCCAACTTAGAGGGTTTCCGTATGCCATTAAAGAAGTCGATCGTTCCTTATGAGACCATCGCACCTCAGCATGACCCGTTGATTACTGTTTTGTGAACCAAGTCACCGATAAAACAGAAACGCATTGGCCTTCAACGCATTAAATGTTGACGATTTCGTGAGAAAGAGGACCGGGAACATTATCGAAGACGTGCGCCCAGCATTGACATCAAGCCCCCATAGGTCAGTACGTCAACACTCTTCAACCATGAAAATTACACAGAGCTCGCTGAGATGAATCATTAAAGATGATATGAGCATGCGCCAATATAAAATTGTGTTGATCAAAGCTTTGAAGCTGGCTGACCAGTCAAAAAGACTGGAATTTTGTGACATGATTGACGAAAATTTGATCAATTTGAAGGAGTGAATGCAAATAAGCAAAACATGCGGTACTAAGTAGAAGATAATCACGCACGCAACATTTCTTCTCATCGCTGTGTGGTGTGCAATCTCAGCCAGATCATCATCGTACCTTTCTTTTTCGAAGAAAGGGGTTTGGCGGTGATGCGAACGATAGTCGTTACCCAGAGAGGTTAAACGAGTTTTTTTTATCCCTTCTCTACGACCTAGGCGAATATCTCTATCGAAGATATGGTTCCAGCAAGACGGACCGACTTCGCGTATTACTACCTGCTGAAAGAAAAGTTTCCGAAATGGTTAATTTAAAAGGGCACGGAGTTTCTTTGGCCGCCGCGCGTCCAGGTCTTATGTCGATGGATTTTTTTGGGGGGCCATCTGAAAAGCAGACTATATTTAAACAAGCCAATATATTGAGGCCATGAAATCTACCATTGGAAGTGAAATTTCGAGATTCAAGAAAGGGTCACTCAAATGCAAGATACGGCATGGTCGAAGCAAGTCGTTTCGACGCTAGATAATAATTTTCGCTAACATTTTTTTTTCAAATTGTGTCTGTTATCTGAGTGTATATCGTTTAAGATGACACACAACAAACCAAAGAATGTTGTTACTGTCATTTTTCAATCAATTTTTCACTAGTAAATTGTTGGGACCGTATTTTAAGTTAATGTAAATGTTCATACATACATAGCATATATGTAGGTGATATATATGGATGTGGACATGTGTAGCAATTGTCACAAAAATTGAAACAAGGAAACTTTGTTACAAACATTGTTACGTTTGAAAAGATCAGTTATTTATAAGTTTCTCTTCAATGTATTCTAACGTTGCAAGAGAGAGACAAACATTCATACATTTATAATATATGAGTGCGGGGAAGTAAACTCATTCAATCGAAGTTATTGAAATTTAATAAGGTTTTGTTTTACAAATGTTGAATATTCTGGTCCTAAACGAAGTAAGATGGTGGGACTCTGGACAGTACTCATCTCCCTCTTACGGTGGTAGCAGACGCGAATCCGTTGTCGGGTTGCTTCTGATCATCATCATCATCATCAACGGCGCAACAACCGGTATCCGGTCTAGGCCTGCCTTAATAAGGAACTCCAGACATCCCGGTTTTGCGCCGAGGTCCACCAATTCGATATCCCTAAAAGCTGTCTGGCGTCCTGACCCACGCCATCGCTCCATCTTAGGCAGGGTCTGCCTCGTCTTCTTTTTCTACCATAGATATTGCCCTTATAGACTTTCCGGGTGGGATCATCTTCATCCATACGGATTAAGTGACCCGCCCACCGTAACCTATTTAGCCGGATTTTATCCACAACCGGACGGTCATGGTATCGCTCATAGATTTCGTCATTGTGTAGGCTACGGAATCGTCCATCCTCATGTAGGGGGCCAAAAATTCTTCGGAGGAGGTTGCATCTGATGGCTCCCACAAAGAACGATCTCTTCACCTGGGAGCCGGAATCTAACAGACTTCTAACTTCAAGATTCCGGTCCAGATTAAGGATGTACAATCTTACGCACCAACGGAGACTTCCCATGTAGTGGAGAAGTATGCTTTTTACGAGCAATTACGTAGTTCAGGGGAGTCCTTCTAGAGATGACATTGTGGTCGTGATAGATGATCTGAATGTCAAGGCGGGCTCTGACAACACCTTGCTCGAACATGTGATAAAGAAACACTGTCTTGGTGACCGTAACCATAATGATGGGAGGTTTGTGCATTTCCAGCGCCTTGGTCGCATTGGTCGATCACAGAGCCTGCCATAAGGTCAGTTCGGTTTCAACTGGCCGGCGCCTTACAAGCAATCAGATTGACAATTCGCGATCAGCAGTTATATTTGGGAATTGTATTCTGGGTATGCGTTACATGAGAGGCACTGACATCAGCCTCGAAAGGGATAACCATCTGATGGTCGCTGACGTTCGCTTAGGTGTTACGACTTCTTCCACGGTTGGGAAGCTGCGACCCCCTAAGTTCAACATCGTCCGCTTGTATGATGTAAGAGCTATCTTGTTGATCGGACGGCAGATATACCGAATAACCCGCCTGAGAATATCGATGAGCTGAAGGGCGTCAACGGTCTACAACTGAAGAGGTGAAAAGAACACTTTACCACGGTGCTTAACAGTATCACATCCGATGAGTTTGCTCTGCTTGTAGATGAAATAGCTAGTCACCGTAGCATGCGGATACGAACTGTTTCTCTAAGCAGAAGAGAAATCATTTCGGCCATCAATGCACTCATACGGAGCAAAGCCGCTGGGCTTGACGGTCTCTCTGCAGAGTTATTTATCGCTGCACCTGCAGTTACTGAAGAGCTGATGCTTCCACTCGTACGAAAATTTTGAGAAACCGAGACCTTTTCTAGAGAATGGTAGGGGATGATGGTTAAAATTCCAAATTTCGTTCTGACTTGTGACAATTGGTGGAGTATGTGTGTGATCGCTACCGTCGCAAAGATAATAGCTAAAATAATTCTGGAGTGCATCAAAGAACATCTCGAAAATTTGATTGACAGAGAGCAGACTGGTTTGCGCTCCGGATTTTCCTGCATTGACCAGGGAACAGCGTGCAGAGTTTAAATCTTCGCTGCACCTGCTCTTCATCGATTTCGAGAAAGTTTTCGATAGCGTGAACATGGAGTGTATTTGGAGTGCTTTACACAGGAGGGGCATTCCGAAGAAACTAACAGCCTTGATATTTTGCCTTGATAGCGCAAAATATCACGTACTGCACCGATATTATTTCTTCTTGTTATCGTTGACGTTCACCATGCTTGCTCACCTTGTTGGAGGGCGTGGGGGAATTCAATGAACTATAACATCTTCCCTCTGATGACATCTGTTTGCTCTCACAGGGACATGGACCATGGCCAAATTAACCTGGATTTGGAAAGGGAGGCAAGTAGAGTTGAACTGAAGATAACCACTAACAAAACCAAGATTTTCAGTTTGGCGGGTCATCGCACTCTCCCTATCCGCAGTAATGGGCAGAGCATCGGAGGCGTCGATTAATTTGTATATCTAGGAAGCGTGGTTTCTGCCGATGGTGGCACCAAACTGGATGTTGCATGATGCATTTCGATTTCGCTGCCCCATCTAAAATCTGGAAATGCAGTTATCTCAACACCAAGATTCAAGTTGAAATTGTTCTGTGTTGCTATATGGGAGTAGCACATGGAAAGTGAACTACACTTTTACTCAAAGCTCCAAGACTCCATTAACACTTGTCTGCGTCGTATCATTGCAGAATGCTAGCCTGACACTATTTCAAAACGGGCTTCACTCATACGCACTGTGATCGGAAGGCGGATAGGTCACACATTAAAGAGGGGTGACACTTGCATTGCTAGCTACGCCATGCAGTGGAATCCACTCTTCCACGATGGCTGACGAGTGGGTCACCCCAAGGGCGAAGAACAGTAGAGGAGTGCGAGCGCCTCGGGTAGTCGTGGGAGGAGCCGAAGGACATTTTATGTAACCGGGAACGATAGTGCGTAGGTGTAATAGATGCGCTATACTCCACCAAGGTGTGAATGGCAACCATATTATAATTAAAAATATAACCCAAAAGCTGACCCAGGTGGCAGAGTAACCGTTATAGCTTCCACACAGAACATTTCCGAGATGTCGAAACGACATGTACCTGAGGTGGCAATTATCATTATATTCAAAAAATAAATTTTTCATAAAAAGGCATCATATTCCGTTTCTCATTTTAGATTCATTGCTGTCTTTCAATTAATCTTTGAATATGAAACGCTTGAAAAGAGGGAATTCGTCTTGGCTCACTTTGTACTTTATACTCTTTCAATCAGAATGCCTGAGATCAGCTCTCAGGTTACAAGAACGCATGTTCCCGGTACCACTAGAAATGCGTAGCATCTTGGCCAGCCTAAAAGCGGAAAGTGCGTATATTTCAATGATCAACGGCGAGAGAAAAAAAATTTCACGTTGTTGGCCTGCAAATTTCTATAATTCTTTTTTGTGTCAAATTTCTTAGTGCATATTTAGATTTCAGTTTTATTATGCTTTTTAGTGATCAATGTCTACACTATTCACTACCATTCATTAGATCACGATGAACAAACAGAATCTAATTTTTATGAAGCAAACTCCAAGAGCGGTGCATATACGAATGTCAAAACAACGAGCCATGGTAAATATGTTAGTTGCTGCAGCAAATGTCTTTTTACGAAACTGAGTAGATCATAAGTGTTACGTTGAATTGATCAGGAATCTCAGCTCAAAATTTCAAAAACTTTCAAATTTCACCTGTTTACCGAACAAAAGGCTACTGAAATAGTGCCAAGCTATTACGTAGATATTGGAAGCAATGCAACTAAATTAAAATTTTATCAATGCGGCTATAAAGATAATCGTCTCTCATGCATGACTTTTACTTAACACACTTGAAAGCAGCTGCTTTCCTCATACTCAACATTTTCATCTCAACTTTTTAATTTACTAAAATCCAACACGTCCACAGCGTCAGTGTTTCTAAACATACACATGCTTCAAGGAGCGCTGCACTGAACGAATCAGTGGCTCACATGCGCTTGCCACACATCTTTTCTTTGGGGGAATAGACATGCATTTGTTGAAACCTAGAAGCTAGCTAATAACTGGTTTATAGACGTGTAGGAGTAACGAAAATTGACTTCTTTTGAACAAATTAGGATTGTGTATACTAAGCTGTAATCAATTGATCCTTTGGCAAATCAATTTTTTAAGATACAAGATCAAGTTTCGTTTCGAAAAAAATACTTAAACTAGATGTTTAAAAAACAACAAGAATTAATAAGTTAGTAAAACAACTTGTTACCTGATGCAAATTAACATTTTGGGTAATCAAACAACTTGGATTATTTGGAGCTGCACTCGCATTCGCTTCGCTTACATCTGAAGTGGAAGTAGGAGATGTTGTTACCTTGTTAGCCAGAAGACTTTTAATTAAAGACGAAGATGTTTGCGGCACATTTCCATTGCCTTGTACAATAGCAGAATTATTTGGATTCACTACAATTTGTGGCGATTGCATTGAAATTTGTTGTGGTGTTTGCGGTGTGATTTGCATTGGCTGCGGTTGTTGTTGAATCTGCACCTGCTGCTGCTGTTGCATTTGAACATGTTGTTGCAGCTGAATTTGTTGCTGTTGTACCTGAATTTGCTGCGACACTTGAACTTGTTGCGGTTGCTGCTGTATCTGCATTTGTGGTTGTTGGTGCTGTTGAGGGTGTTGAATCACGCTTAATTGGTTTGATTCTGTAGCGCCAGTTTGTGGAACACCTTTCTGTGCAATCGATTGTGGCTATGGGAGAGGAAATATGTTGATTTTAATTCCATAGACATCAAAAATTAATTGTGAGCGTTAGTTTGAAATAATCCAACAACAATTTGCTGCTAAATTCCAACCAAATAATTTTGCTTTTAAGAACAGAGGGGCCACAAAGTAAGAATTTTAAATAGATCTCACAAATTGTCCGATGGTTACACCTTGAACTACTACCTACTTCAATGCAAAAGGCGAAAAAATACGTTTGAACAAAAGCATCAGGTTAGATTCAACCAAGGTTCCTACAATTCCTTTTCAAAAATAACAGCGAAAAGAAAAGCTGGTGGTAGATAGGCAATAGGCTTAATGAATAAACAACTAGAGTACGTACAGTAACGCTGTGACTAATAATGACATGTTTGCCTGCTACTAGCTGATTTTCTTGCAACTGGGTTACAATTTGTGGTTGCGGTGGCTGTTGGATTTGCTGTTGACTAGCTTGCTGGGCTGGGGTTGTTTGCTGTACTTGGGCTTGTGGTGTTTGAGCCTGCTGTGCTTGCATTTGCATTGGTGGTTGCCCTTGGGCTTTCTTGATTGTTTTCCCCTTTTGACCTACCTCCGGTTTTTTAATCGCCTGTGCTTCAGTTAACGCCTGCTGCGATACTTTCACTTGATGTTGGGTTGCCGGCGATTGAGTTGGAGTCTTCGTTATAACTTTCTGTATGGTTGGTGACTGATTGGCTTGTGGTGCTTGCATTGGTGATACTTTATACTGAACGGGCATAGGATTCGCTCTCATGCGGATATTAATATAGTAAAATGCGTTTAATTCAATTCCGTTAGCTTCGGTGGTTTTTATTAGGTTGGGTCCCACATTTGAACCTAGTACTGTCCGGACGATCTGAGGGAAGTGAATGGGTGAAACAATACCACGACGCCCGGCTTTCTGACAAGCAGCTAAATACATCTTGTACAATTCTTGCTGCTCCACACGACTCGTGGGTGATACAATTGATTCAAAGGTCGCTGTAACCCAGGCCAAAGCGAATGGATCACTTTCCTGCGAAAAAATTTCGGTCTCAATAAATTATGCATAAATGAAAATCAGTAAACCTTACCTGTACAGTAGGTGCAGTTTTATTAGTAGTAGGTGTTGCAGGGGTAGTTATGTTATCTTTTGACCCCGCTGGCAAATTTGGACGTGCTGATGGCGAAGGCGGTACTACGATTGCTTCTGGAACATAAATATATAAGCTGATGGATTTCAAGTTTATTGAACTTACTTTGCGGCTCGGGATTTGTTGCTGTGGCATGCGCCGCTTCCGGATGACTCTCCTTCTTAGCTGCCAAAACATGTCCTTGCATAGCGACATTTTGTAAGTTCGCAATATTTTGGGCAACCATTGGAAGCATATTGCCAGGAACCGTTTCTACAACTCGCATCAAAATGCAACCATCTGGGCCGTAACTTTGTGCCTAGATTACAAATATACTAAAGTCAAGAAATATTTATGATAGAGGAAAAATTACCTCAACAGTGATTAAAGAAACCAATGTGTCGACAATGCCTTTAACTTGGATGATTGAGTTGCAAGGTCTCGGGCCAAGTGAGCTCAATCCATAAAGACATTCAAGTGTGTATAGCAATAACATTATATCATTCAAGGCCAAGAACAGACAAATTTGATTATATGTCTTAAAATCTAAACATTTATTCAAGTCGTTTGCATTTGTATCTTTCTGCGACAACTTATTCAAAATCTCCAAGCAGCTTATTATGACTCCCCGATCTTGTCCCTCCAAACCTTCGCAAATCGTTGTTAGAATACAGCGCGTTAACTCATCTGATGTTGGATCGCGCAGACTTACTTGCGTTGCTATATTTCCAAAAATATCGAATGCCATGTGGTGTAAATTGCCCCAACGTACATTTGCGCACATTACAAGAAACCGTAGGAAAGTTCTATTGGTGGCGAAAATGGATAAATTTTCTTCGAAGAAACTTAAATTGCGCATTATTGACGTCACTTGCAGAACACGTTGTCCAACATAATCGTGCGTTCCCAGTCCTCGACCCAAACAGAGAAAATCATATCTTCCAACGTCGTTTTTGTATTCTTCGGGATCAACCGCATTTACATTTTCTCCATTTCCCCGAAACGGTAACCGTTCACAAGTTCGATATGCTGCCATATCTTCGAATTTTTCATCAGGAGCTTGGAAATAATCATCATACGATAGTTCGAGAATCGGCGGTTTGTCGTAGAGGCAATCGGTCCAAAAGGTCTGGAGAGAATGTCGACGGACTTTCGTGTACATTTCAACGAATATGTCGCGCATTGAAACTAGAAAGATTTTTTTTTGTTTAAAATCATTTTTAAAATAACTTTCTTAAAGAAAAAAGGATTTCAACCACAAAATTTCAGACATAAAACGCTACACAAATTTATCGATTAGAAGACGGTTGGCCCCCATAATATACAGTTTAGAACCGTACAAATGAAAACTCCTACCAATGATTGCGCAGGAAGTTTCAGATGTCGTTTAAGATAGCGAGGGAGAATCTGGTAGGAACCAAAGGAGTTTCTAAAAGGAAACATGTCAGGTCATTGAACCTTGTGAGGTTGGTGTAGGAATGCTTAACGGACAATGGGGTCTAAGTTGGAAACTCCGTAAGAGTCCACGCGAAAGTGAAATTTTTTAGAACATAATATGATACGAACGACTTGCATGAGCGTTGCGTTAGATGAAATTAGGTGTTAGGTTTAAATTCAGTAATTTTGGTTTTAATATTTTCGGTCCCGTCTTTCTGTTTGTTATAAGACAAAAAGCGGCTACTCTCACATTTTCCTTAAGGGGGGTTGGTAAAATTGTTACCTTTTTTGTATGTTTTATATTTAATTTTCTAAATGGAAAATCTTTCAAGAATATTGTGTGAAAATTTGAGATGAATCAGTTCAAAAGGAAGGAAAGGAAACGTATAGCGCTCTTCCCACTGATGTTTTGGATGCCATCAAACCTATATGAAGATCTGAGCGATGTGTCGAGAATTCGAACCAATTTATTTGGAAGATCTCAGCAAAGCACTTGAGTGGAGCCTCCGTCATCGTTGAGATTTCTGCTTATGTGGCAGCCTGTGTCTTCAATGAAGGTTCTTTGCTTTACTAACCCCCATGCAAGGAATGATAAGACGAGCGGGCCGGGAGCTGAAAAACAGACAGGATTTGTCGCAGACAGGAGCATTATGGATGATAGCACCATACTTTATGGACCTATCATCGATGATTTAGTGTGGGGTAGGCCGACAAAACTCGCTTATGAACATTTTATTCCAATTTTTTGAGTGTTCAAAACTTCAAAGCGTTTTCACCCCGTTTTCAATGTCGGAGTCCCTCATAAGTCCAAAATAACTGCACCGATCCTTTTGAAATTTTGAATACTACTTCAAAGGGTTCCCAAAAAGTGAAATTTCGGAAAACCCTTCCGCCGTTACCTGGAGAAAGCGAACATTTAATAAAAGAAATTTAATTTTTTTTATTTCAGATGATCCAGCACCGCATTCTACTTTTTTCGGAGACGCTTCCGAATAATTGCTGCCATTGCCTTATTTTTCGAATATCATACTGAAATGTACTGTTGGTTTTAGTAAATAGATTTTAACTGTGTCGTAAAAAAAGTCACAAAATTGTGCCAAAAATGAAGATTGTGAAAAGCGCTAGTTTTGGTTGATTGCATCAAACATTACTTCACAGCAAGAATTTGCTTCAAGTTCTTCGCTAACTTCGAAACAAGTACCGTCTGGGCAAGCACCTCCTGGAGATGCAGCTGTAAGCTATCGGACAATTAACAGTGATGAAAATGGTGCAGAAAGGTGAGCTGTTGTTATTTCGAATAAAACCTCGAGTAGAGAAGCAATCCTACAAGATTTTCCAAGCCTACACAATTCCAGCGCGTGTAAAAGGAAGCTATTATTTTTACACTCGCGAAGGGGAGTACTTAGCTTTTAATCGAGGAAACTACCGATTTGTTGTCCTCACCAGAGGGGCGTTTCTCTGATGCCAACAGTGAATGGAACTTTCTTCTTACGTGTTTCTTCTTTGGAATAGCTCAGCTCCTCCCCAAACAGGCTTGCACGACGAACCTCTTCGCAAGAAATGGGAACGTTGTGTGTAGTGGTAGATAGGCCGGATATTGGGACGCTCTAGTACAAATGCAAGCACAAAACTACTGGATATATATGTTCTGAGAAAGTCTAAAGGTTGCAGTTTATTATCGAGAGGGAAAGGACATCAATGGCCTATTGCTGGAAATCGGTGACAGTTGTGCAATGCGGAGGGAAAGTTTCCTCGTTTCAGCATAATCTGACACTAAGGCAAACGTGAAACTATTTTATGGTGATTTTCTTAATGTAACTTTTCCAATTTCTGTAGCTACTAGCAATTAGTTTGATCATCATTTTTGTGTTACTACAAGACGCCAATGTCGAAGGAAGGGGACACCACCGGCAGTATTGCCGAATAACTTGAAGGAGCAAAGTCATCATGAAAGTGCAATACAACCGTTATCATCATTGACGATTTCGTTCAGGTCACCGCCGATATTCAGTGCAGCGAGAAGTGTACATCAACAAAATGGGAACCAATTTGGCGAGTCAACGAGTTGCCGCGCTCACCGTTGTTATCCGTTTCGACGACTCTATTAAGGGGGGAAACATTAAGAAGTTTAAAAATCGACTTTTTTTATCCGATAGATCGGTAACTTATGAGGGTAGAACCAAGCGATTATCGCGTACAGGCTCAAGTTCGAGTGCCTGGAAGTTAGTCGCTTTGTGTCCTTACGTAATTTTGTAGCGCTATGTAAATAGCGTATTTATAAATACTTGGCGGCGGTCCCTTCTAGTAATGAACCAAACATAATGCAATTTGGAAGCATGATTTTTATAAAATTATGAAAAATATGAACTAACATTTGGGATGATACCATATTTCTGGTCTAAATTGAAATATTTTTCTTGAACGCTGAAACTTATAAGAAATATATACGTTATTCTCAAGTTATAGACAATTGAATCTCTAGCCAACCGGTCCCCTTGACCGTCATTATGATGACAAGAATCGCATATGAAAAGCAAAACACAGACTTCTACTGAAGAGGAGAGAATTCGTCGTAGGATAAAGTAAATTATGTAATATAAGTATGTAAAAAAAACCGTTTCTCCATTTTATTCATGTATTAAACTTGCCCAAAAATGGCATGATCGCCTCGTGCAACACGGTCTCAGATTGAATCCAAACAACACTGAATTTTTGATGACCGATCCCCATGAAACAGGCACAATCACTATCAGCGGCAGTGATCTGCCCAGAACTGAGCGATTTAAATACCTCGGATCAATGCTATCAGCCAATTTAGAACTGCGTTATGAAATTGCTTCACGCATTGTCGCAACCTGGATGAAGTGGCGATCCACAACTGGTGTTCTTTGTGATCGATGTATCAACGAACGTCTCAAATCTAAAATCGACCCTAATGTCATTCGCCCTGTCGCTCTCTACGGTTTTGAGTGTTGGCTGACTACAAAATATAATGAACGGCGTTTTGCGGTAATGGAGACGAAGATGTTGCGTTGGTCTAGTGGTGTGACACGTTTTGATCACATCCGAAGTGAGGATATCCGCGATCGATATGGGGTTACACCGATCGTGGAGAAATTGCGAGAAGCGTCTTCGATGGTATAGTCACGTAATTCGCGCTAACGAGAATTCACTAGCCAAGATTGAACTGAACATCGGAGTCGATGGTAAACGACCAAAAAGGATGCCGAAACAACGGTTGCTTGATACGCTGAATGGGGATTTAAAACCTCGAGATTATACACAGATCAGGCATTCGATATTACTAAATAGCGAAACCGATCACGACGAGCTGACCCCGCTTGCGAACGGGACAAAGGCTGAAGAAAAAGAATATACTTCTCACAATTTCTTTCCCCCATCCTCGACATTCATTTATATCATTCATTTAAAATTTAAAAAAAATACTCATTTCATTTGATATATCCTTAAAACCTATTTCCTGTTACCTATCCCAATAAAAATGTGTTTATATACAAATTGCTAATTTGGTAAAGAAATCGTAAGTGATGAAGTCATGAAGATGTTGGTAGTTAGCGCCGAAATCAGATTTTATTCAAGTTTTGTGAAATCATCTTCGATGAACACGAAGTGCGTGTTTTGTTCTGTAGAAAAGAAAGATTACGTTTTCCGGTTTCATTTTTTAGTGATGGGGGGAGCTATCAGCGTCAATTTGGATGACAACTCTGTGTAATGAGAGGCAAGTTGGTGTTGTTTCAAATATCTACAGGCGCAGTGCAGTTGATTTTACTTGAGATGAGTACTGACAAGCAAACTGAAAGTATTTCAGTTTTGGATGCGACGCAAGAATTTGGAAAATGAGTGTCGAGGCATGAGTCCCCGAAAGAAAACAAAAGAACAACGTTAACCCGCAGGTGAATGAAAAGCGGCTGTTATGAGGCTGTGAGGATAATCTATGATAGAATAACTTGGGCAAATGCAATACTTACAGTGAGAGAATACCCCGGCGTGTGCTATCAAGACATCCACCAACTTCGGACAATGATCCAACTTTAGTGTGTGCTGGCTTTCATTCGCCATCAAGGTGCACACATTTATCGCAAAATCCTGTTCATTTGGCAAAGGCGATAGGAGCGATAACATCAGTTTATCGTACTCCGACGGCTTAAACATATCCGTGGACAGGCGGTGTAGCACTCGTAGCGGCTCTGACACCTGATGCTGGCTGTAGTTGTAGGTCATAGGGACAGAAGTGAAGTTCTTGGCAGACCACTTCTTGTGGCGTCCCTCGTCGTCCGGTTCATCCGCGCGGTCTGGATCTTCGCCCAAAAAGTGGAGTCGCTCATACTTGTCCAAGTACCTCGTGTAGATATGCTTAATCGCAACCGGTGCATTCACACATTTCTGGTTGATGCCCAGTATATGAAGCAGTTCATCCCATTCATTGCGAATGTTAACTTTTAGCCATCCGCCACGCTTCACCACCTCAGCGTAAAGTTTGTGTAAGTCAACTTCCTTCCCATTAATTTTCGGGAATCTCACGATCGGTGTGCTGAAAATAGTTATTTTGGATTAATATTCCCGTCATCAGGTTTCATACTGCAATCCAAGGGGTCTTACTTTCGACTCTCGTGAAACCCTTGAAGGTCTTTGTAAAACGACTCCCGATCGCGGACATCATAAATGAAGTCCGTCCGGTTGCTTGATTTCTTTGCACTCGCACTCCCTTTCGTTGTACTGCTCACGGAATCGTCCGCCTGTGCATTTTCTTTGTTATTGGCATCCTTGAGGTCTGAAGTCGTCATTTTCACATTTAGTCCTATATTTCACTGAGGAATTCACTCAAAATTCACATTTATTACAAAAACCCCGCGGCGTTCTGTTTTGACAATCGGCTTCGGTTTTGCTGTCAAGATAGCAAGCGGAGAAAAAATTCGCTGCGGCGAATTCAGCTGTGTTGCCATAACCGCATTTTTATAATATTTCGTAAAGGACCAACATTTTTCCAAGCTGAATGTAATTGATTTCTATACGCTTAAAACGTTGTTTGGTGCCGCCAAGGCGGACTGTGAATGCCAGGTTTTTTGTCGATTTCAGACACCACTACTGCCACTATTTTGTTTTTAAATTTATTTTATAAAAATCAAATTTGAATGTGTTCCTGTAAATTGTAAGCATTACCAGCAGATATCTTTCTTGTTTGGATATCTCACTGTTAGCTATCTTCATGCCGCATAGGCGGAGAATCGTAAATGGCGTCATAAAATGTCAAAACCATTAAGTTCGCAAGGTGTTTTCTCCGCGTTCGTCACATAAAGCATGCATATTCCATAATTTACTGAATTGAAACCGCATAATCGGCCATCAAGTTCGATTTCTATCTCGCGAATGGTTCTCTAGCAAGCGGGAAGTGTGTAGTGAAGTGAATAAAATGCGACGAATTTCTCGTTGTTTTTTGACTACTTTGTGCTTAGTATTTGTGGTGTTCATTGACTTGTCGCAAGGATCACAAAGGTCGGGTAGTACATTAAATGAGGATTACGACGGCGGTGGTGCCGGCGGCGGAGGCACCGATGGCCACGATGACGAGCAAGGCTATTGTGCACCTTACAACGGGAAAGTTTGTAAAGCATTCATCACGGGACAAGTTTGGTATAGTCGCGATGATCCCAATGGGGGCTGGCAAAATGAGCAAATCACGGCGGCACTTTGGGATGAGCTGATTTCGGATCTGACGGGATTATGTCGGAGTGCAGCTGAGGTAATTATTCATAGCAAAGCTAGTGTAATCCTTTTATTTATGGGTGTCGGGAGAGAGTGGAGGAATTCTTATCAGCGAAATGCAGAAAATGTGTCGTTTGTGGTTTTGCGTGTGACTCTCAGACGGTCCTCCTTTGTGGAAGGCTGCGTTGTGCAGTTTCACCAGCCGCCACAACTGTGCTTATCTCGAAATCTGAAATTTGACGCGACTGTTTGTTATTGATACAAATGGCAATTTTGTAAATATTTGTCGGGTTATCGAGTAGGGTTTGTTTTGGATGTAATTTGGTCTGGGTTGGCGAATCGAGAAAAGGCTCTCCTTTTGGGAGTTATTAAAAGCAATTCCCTGCTTGAGCAAACTTTCTGAGAATAAACATTCAAACCGCGAGATATAATGATCTCATTGCTCCACAGACACTACATTTCTGTCTCCGGTTGATTTTCGTTGGTTAGGTATTCCCATCACAATAAAAAAATCGAATTGGTATTGACTCAAGGCTCGGGGCTTATCAGATTGTTTCCACCTATCGTCTCAACACGTTAGCTCAATTCGCGTGCGTGATGAAGTGAGCCTAAACGTAAAGAGCCCGGAAGTGAAACGTTATCATCAAAGAAGCCGCGGCTTGTCTTATATTCAAAAGCAATTAATTTTCAGTAACAGTCATTGGTACGACCACTTTGTTGACTTAAATCATTCGCCGATTGTTTCAAGGCTGATTATTAAGATAACCGTAATAGCCATCCTAAAACAAACTTGTTCATATCGAGATGCCTTTTAGGCTCCTTCAAAGTTTAGCGACTGAATAAACGATGCAATAATTGATACCACATGCTTAGAACAAAACCGTATTAGGATCGATTCGATGTCTGTCTGTCTGTCAGTTACACTCAATTTATTCGCAAACGGTTGAGGGTACCAAGACGAATGGAGAGGTGAGAATATGTGGTTTGTGAATCCCTTTGCAAGTGGCCCCATTTTCTATTAAGTTTAAGGGGGGCTTACCATACATATGAAAGAGGTGTAATTTTTTCACAGAATATAGTCGTATTCGGTATCAAATGAAGAGCTAAATCAGTACTTTTCGAAACTGATATTATTTTTGATACTGGGAGAAACATAGGTGAGCGGGGGCTCAAAATGTATGCCCTAAAAAGTGTAAAAGGCCTCATTATCAGAACCTATTCACCGAAAAACCTGAATAAAATCAAAATGGTGCATCCATACGAAATCTAGGACTCAAAATACAACCCATTCCAATATCTGCTTAAATAAAGTTAATAATAGTATTTCACCATATTTTTGAAATTCACCCGAAACCCCCGTTAACTTCTACTATTTAATAAATTATAGTAAGTCAAAGTTGTCCCTTTCGCATCAAATTACTATTCCCCACGAGATATGATTTTAGTTCCACGCCGAATTGAATATCGGGTAGCGGGACAACCAACATTCAGTACGAACTATATATAAGTGGGACAATCAAGTATCAAATATTTTTACATAAAGCATCAATAAAATCTTTCATATTTGAAGTTTTGAGCTAAACCAAAATTAACAGCTCTACTACCAAACCTTATCTCCACCTCCACGTGGTGATCGCTGGGAGTTCCTCCTTAATGAAAAACTCCAGACGGAGAAGGATGAAGGCTAGTCTCTCGCGCCTACAAACGGGAAAAATTATAGCAACTGGACTTCCAGGCTGGATGTTGGGTAGGGCTGACAACAATACACGGAAAACCGAAGTTACGAAGCCCCGAAAGGTGCCTCGGAAAGGATGGATTTTACAAAGACGTACCCGGCAACGAAAATAGAATAACCATTGCGCATTTTGTCATGGAACGTTGACTCCCTGTACAGACTGAATCCTGCTCAGCAGCTAGCCGATGCGTTTTCCTAATATAAAACTGATGTAACAGCATTGCAATATATTCGGTTTCCTGGATAAGAGCCACAACACCATATATTGGGTTGGGGGAAAAGAAATGTTTTGTCAGTAGATGAAGACACTTAAACATATCTTGTGTTGTACTTATCGCATCGGGTCATACTATACGGCAATTTGAAGACGACAATCTGTGCTACAAGTGTCTCTTTGGCAGTGTTGTGATCGTACGTTTCAGTCTCAAGTTATAGCGCATCAAAACTGGAGTCCACCAAGTAAGAAATTCGTCATATTTTATCTTTTTACTACCTGAGAGGTAAAAATGCAACAAAGGCGGCCGAAAAAATTTGTGAAGTTTATGGGCCCGATATTGTAACGATTCGCATAGCACAGCGTTGGTTTGATTGATTTCGTTCTGGTATAGTGGATGTTGAAGATACACCCAGTACTGGTAGGCCAATCGTGGTAGAAACCGATAAAATCGTCGAAATCATCCAAGTAGACCGGCATGTATTTGCTCGACTGGCCAGGAACTGGGTATAGACCATAAAACAGTTTGGAACCATTTCCAGAAGATTGGATTCCAAAACAAGTTGACGCAAAAAAACCTCTTGGACTGAATCAACGCCTGCGATGCACTGCTGAAACGGAACGAATTCGACCCATTTTTGAAGCGGATGATGACTGGTTATGAAAAGTGGATCACGTACGAAAACCTCAAGCGAAAAAGATCGGAATCATCCACTATGAGCTGCTCAACTATGGCTAGACCCTCAATTTGGTCCTCTATTGTGAGCAACTCAAGCGTTTGAAGCAGGCGATTGACCAGAAGCGGCCAGAATTGGTCAATAGGGATGGTGTTATGTTCCACCAGGACAAAGCTCGGCCTCACACATCTTTGATGACCCGCCAGAAGCTACGGGGGCTCGGATGGGATGTCCTATCGCACCCACCATATAGTCTGGAACTGGCACCGAGTGATTACCATCTCTGGCTGTCGGAGTTTTTTGGAAATAAGGAGGGGGGATAATGAAGTTGCCTTCTAAATGGCAATATGTTTTCGAACAAAACGGCGCATATTGGACTTAAATCGAATAATTCTAAGTATGTTAAATAAAGCGTCAAATTTCCATCACAAATGCGACATTTCTTTTTCCCCAATCCAGTATTATAGCGGCCATCTAGCAAACCATGTTCTCAGAAATCAAAAACATACTGGAGATTTTAACAGTCAAGTAGGGATGGAGCCGGTATTTAGGCGATACATCGGCTCTCGTAGCGTACATAAAAACATAAATGATTGGAAGTATCTGGTTCGCGCGGAAAGCGGTCAGCAAACATAAGTGGGCCTCTTCAGACGGGACTAATTTCAACCACATTGACCACGTGTTGATTGAATAACGCCACATCTCAGCCTTGATGAATGTCACAACATATAAGGGTGCAATATAGATTCGGATCACTAGCTTGTTCATATAGTGCTCTGGGCTCGAATTACAGCATTGCCAGAATCCCCTCTGACAATCGGGTGAGGTTGAATACTGAAGCCAACCGCAACAAAGCCCTCCGTAACATCTATAAGGGGAAACTTGATGTCGTAAACCGCAGTTTACAGATGTCCTGGATATGAAGCATCAACAAATAATCTTCACACCTGAGGAGCGTTATCACTGATACGGCCACAAACATACTTGACTTGTTTGACGAAGAATATAAGCTAGCAACCGAAACATGCTGAAATCTAAAGGAACACCGGCACACGCAGAGATCGCTCATCCTGTCCAGACAAAGAGGGAAATCTGATTTCCGGCAGAATGGGTTTATTGGAGCGACAGATTGAGTACTTTGAAGAACTGCTCAACTATCAAAATATCTGCGAGTCGAGGTTCCGCCAACTGAAGACGACGGACAAATGCTGCCACCACCAATCATGAAAGAAACAGTCGGTGCAATTTATCAGCTTAGAAAGTCATAAGTCTCAAGGAGCCGATGAAATTGTAACCGAATTTGTTATATATGCAGGCGACGAACTTCACAAGGAGTTTATCAACTGATGCTCAAGGTTTGGGACAGTGAATCAATACCTGACGACTGGCAACGAGGCATTATCTGTCCTATGTATAAAAAGGGGGATATATCACATTGCTGAGTATTATCTATAAGGTCGGAGCCCCATACGCCCAGAACATCATCGGCTCATAACGAAGAAGCTTCACTCCAGGTAAATCAGCAACAGACAAGATTTTCTTTCTGCCGCAAGGGATTTATAAACTGTTGGAATATGGCGACTTAAGGCTGTATATGATAGCATAGACGAGCGCAATGCTGACCACGTTGCCTCCTACAGTGCACTGTAGTGTACCGTTACGGTCTTGAAGGAAGTGCTCTAACACACTTCAAGGCCCTGATCCAATATGGATTGTTGCGCCAACGATTATTATTATTATTATGATAGAATAGCCAGGGTAAAACTGTGCATGGCCGTGATAGGATTCGGTATCTCCGCGAAATTGATAAGACTGGCTAGGATGACCCTAACCAATGTGCTAGGTCAAATAAAAGCAACCTAATCAACATCAACAACGGTCTAAGACAAGGGGATACCCTATCATGCGCCCTCTTTAATCTAGCCTTGGAAATATGCTCCGCGATGAAGATGCTAATGCAAGAGGCACTATCCTCTTCGAGCTCACCCAGCCACTGACCTACGCTGGTGAAGTACGTGGCGACAATGTCAGCGCCAAAAACCAAACAACCAGCAACATGAAACGCACTGATCAAACGACAACAGAGCCTATTTCAGCTTACAAAAGTTGTTCCGCTCGAAACGTCTCACCATAGGGTCAGAGTTCTTATTGTACAAGACAATGAACTTCCCAGTTCTTATGTATTCGTCGGAGACCTGGGTTCTTAACAAGAAAAATTGTGAACTCTTGGCTGCGTTCGAGAGAAGAAGCCTTCATAGAATTTTTGACCCCTCCATGAGGATTGACGATTCCGTAACCTCTATAATGATGAAATTTATGATTGATATTACGATCCTCTGGTTGTGGATAAAATTCGGTTCAACAAGCTGTAGTGGGCGGGTCACCTAATCCGTCCGTATGGGAGAGGATGGTCCTGCCCGGAAAATCGATAAGGGCAATATTTATGGTAGAAAAAGAAGACGTGGCAGGCCCTGCCTGAAATGGAGCGATAGCGTAGGCTGGGCCGTCAGACAGCTTTTGAGGATATCGATTCGTTGGCCCGGGATGTGTGGAGTTCCTTACTGACCTGGATACCAGCTGTTGTGCTGTTTTTGGTCAACATCGATTCTAGTAATTATTTATTATAAAAAAATCGATTCATATGTAAATACTACATTGCTCCAATCTTGATCAATGCGTTTTGCTTCGCTGACAGTGTTGGTTTTCACGCTGTTCTCTTGTGTTCTTTCTTCCTAACTTTTCTTCTGCTTCACCTAAAGGT
The DNA here is from genome assembly GCF_905115235.1 of Hermetia illucens. Lineage (NCBI taxonomy): Eukaryota > Metazoa > Arthropoda > Insecta > Diptera > Stratiomyidae > Hermetia > Hermetia illucens. Next base: position 86,733,463 of record NC_051849.1, on the reverse strand, counting down.
AATATTGGAGGCTTCGTGAACAAAGCGATGATGGCACCATCTTGAAAACTAGAAAAAAAAATTAGCTAATACTAATTTTTTACAATTTCTAGTTTGCAAGTGTTTTTAAAAACTACAAAAATAAAGGTCTGTGATTACATTTCAAAAGATTTTTATATATAATCATGTACAGTAGCCGTTCGTAAATTAGAACCTGCAGAAATTAGAAATTATTTGTTTATTCAAAATTAGAATAAATGGTTTTCATCTTTGAGCTTAGAATATCTTTTTCTATTTACAAGGTATTTTCTGATATTTTATTTCCCATTTGTGACCACATTCCCGTTTTTTTTGTTGGATAGGGTAGATGAACATGTCGGTAAGCGGTGGGATTATCAACTAAACATCTCCGCGTCATTAGAGAGCTAGTTTGGAACCATTTGGCACATTACTTCGGGTTAATACTCCCATTCTCCCGCCTTAGGAAACCTAAGTACCCGGACGTAATATAAAATGAGGCTCCCCCCATTGCATCTGCAATTTTTCCCATATCATCTTCCACGAGAAAAAACGATGTCGGTGTCGTTCACCACCCCATGCGGAACACACAGTCAGTCCCAATCTTGTGCAAGTAAAATGGAAATCCTCCATACCCACCTAGAAGCTAGGTAAGGAAATAATCGATCTTATCATGTTTTTGGATCTGCCGCGGGCCTAAGTTGCCGACGAGCCGCACTGTCCATCTGCCTCTTGATTCGTTTATCCAACCGAGGCCAACGAGATCACCATCAATCCCAGCTCTGAGAAAGCGCAGCAGGCGAAGGCAAAATTCCCCATCTCTGTACTTCCTTGTCAAAGGTGTCAGCCCAAACCACCGGAATAGACTGAAAGGGACTGTGTTGCACCCATAAGAACACGTTTATTCTTAGAGGAAGAATTCTCAACATTTGCCATTAACCGAATTAAAGCCGAAACTCCAGCTATGACCTTGTCCGTTGCTGTTTTGATTTGGTGAGAGAGCTGTCAAATGAAGTTCGTTACACGAACTTATATCAAGCAATGTACAATGAAAAGTGGGGAAAATTGAAAACGATGAGTAACAGTTTGTCCACACTTCACGTCATTCGCAATTTGGCCTCACTTTTGGTTTCCGGCATTTATTTTTTAAATGTAAATTTGCTAAGGTAAAATCAGTTAAGGGGAAGTGGGACTAAGCAACTCATCAATTTTGATCCGTGGCTGAATCGAAAGTATGGTGAAATTGATTATTTCCTTTCCCAGCTCCTTGTGCAAGGTGGGATGGGATTCATCAGCAACTTTATGAAGATACATGTAAGCTATCTTCGGACAACATTTATCAAAGAGGTGCTGAGATGCACTGAGATATGGAGCCGTTTTCTGCACTATGGTCGGTTTCTTATTTTCGCTATGAAGATTCAGCTCGCTCAGTGGAGGGGCCGGATGATAGGGGGTTTTTTGAATTTACAATTCCCTCTTTCTTCTCTCGTATCTCTCGTGAAAGGAGTTCCCTGACTTGCAGGCTCCCTAAGGCGGGAGAACTGGTGGGCTAGTCTTAAGTAATGTGTCAAACGCTTTCAGAAACATTCTATGATTTCGGGGAGGTGTGTGGTTGCTAGTCCGACAGCTTACCTTTGCGGGAGTCCAACCTCAGTGCGTAAACACATTCCCACGCTCTAACCAAAATAATGGGAATTTAAACATAAGAAAATATCTTGTAAACAGAGAATGAATTTCTAAGCTTGGAAATTATGTTAGAATCATTTGTTCTAATTTCTGAGCGCTTCATGTAAATAAATTGTTTGCTCTAATTTCCAAGCTTTTCTAATTTCTGCAAGTTCTAGTTTTCGAACGGCTACAATATTATCCTGTATTTTGTTGGTAACTCTATTTGAGCCTCTCCCAGGTGGATCATCGATATTGCCATGAATTCCAAACCTACTAACTCACTCGGTTACGAACGTTTTCAAGGCTGCTAGGTGTTCAGCTACCTGAACTCGACTCATTTTTGGGCTCTGTTCATGACCCGAGAAATACTGCTTCAGAACGTTGTATTTGGGACCTATTTTCTTTAAACAATTAACTACTTCTGCATTTTACACTGACTGAAATGATAATACAATTGCGATTTCGTCTTCAAACTAGAGGATTTAAGTCCTGATTACACGAACTTTATGATTACAAATAAGGAAATAATGGTGTCCTCGTTCTAACATATGGCAGGACCCGGTAAAGAAGCTACACTTTATCTGAAATAATTTATCTGCTTAATTTCTGAAGTACAACTTGAATTCTCATTTTTTACGATCGTTTATTTTACATGTACATGGTTATTAAAAAAACCGCATCCGGTTCTTGGCTATGTGACAGGACTTGTCGAGCATTTCGTTTTTTCTCAACCATTCTGTGGATTTAATGATTTAGTATAACTGGCAATGGGTTCGTTCGTTTTTCTTAAATTGTGATATATTTGACATTCCCGTAAACCCATCGTCCACAGATATTTAACCTGAACGTCGAAGTATCATATTTTTGACATCTTGAAATACTAAGTACAATAATTACTAAAAACTTGGTGTTTTCATGAGTAGACACACGAGGGCGTCCTAAACATAAATCAAGCTGATTTGAACTGTGCACAGAAAGAAAGTCAGGCGGGTTGTGGTGCTAGGAAGTGAGTAGTACTGAATCTAGGTCTCTTTAATTTTTTTTTATGGATGTATGTTGAAATGTGTAAAAGAGTTAGCTGCCGCAAGTTGCAGCAGAGTGTGGGATCCTCACCCACTAGAACCACCCTTATCTTCTCCCCACGGTATCATTGTGAGGTATTACTTCGTGTGGAGGTTCTGTTCTATATCAGCACGATTAAATTACGCGTCCGTAGCGTTTTGTGGCACGATCCAGTTTCTGGAGCTTTTCTTGCATCGTGGTTATTGTTGCATTTGCCGTGCTCCAATTCGTTACCGACCTCAGCATTGAATCGACGATTTTTTGAGGTCCGATAACTACGTTGAGAGCTTCGTTCAATCTCCCTCTTTCACCCCTGAATCTCGCGCAATGGAATATAACCGGGTCTAGCGACGCATAGTCAACGGTGTAATCAGTTTCTGTAACCACCGTGTCTCATAAGGAATTGTAGCCTTTTCCAGAATTACCCTATTGTTGCTGCCATATCCTGTACAGCTCCTTCCTAGTATAGTAGATTTTCGGAAATGTGCAGTCACATCGGAAGAATTTTGCCCTCTGCTCGAAGATCCAAGAGAATCATTCCTGCAATAACACACACCCGATATATGCCCTGCACACCCTTCCTCGGTTCCACTGCCTTGCCCAGTGCCCACCACTCCTCTGATCAACAGCCGGCGACTGTATTTTGGTCCTCCAATAGTAGGCATCATCGTTACTATAGATGAGTTAGCCTTTTTTGTCTTTTCTCGTGCAAAGTCAATCATCAGTTATCTGATCATCTGATCATCATCAGGTATCTGATGATTGACTCGTGATTACAAACCCCGCTATGGTGGAATGAATAGTTTCATTTCCACGACATTCACATTCTCGCAACTACCATCGCCGCCAGGTCGTCAAAGTTGCCTCCTTTGATACGCGAAGGCCAAGCACTCCATCATACATTATGTTCGCCAGCAGGAACCCCACTACACAACCTTACGGAACACCTCCTGCCACAAAATCTTCTTTCGGCTCGTCATCCGCCTCGTACCAAAGAAGTCTCTCTAATAGGTAATTTAGATAGATCACCCGCTAGCTTGGTCAAAGAAAACAGCCTGCAATATATGACCCTCTTCAAATTTTCCTTATAGTGTCTAAAAGATGAATAAAGTGATATGAACGCCAGGTTGTTTCTGGGACTTTGGGCAGGAAACACTCCTATCATGCACGATTTAAATGTGCTTATGAACCATGCGGATCTGATTTGATTTGTCGGGGGAATATGCATATAATTGTCTGGAAATTGGCACAGGAGATTACCATCAATTGCAGGTGTACCCAACAGATGATGACAGTTGATTTGAAAAAATTATGAAGTGTCCACTAGATGAGTTTCACGTCTGTTGTGGGAGTTGGAAGTTTCCCAATCACTTATCAATCTATTCCAGCAAGAGACTGAGTCGTTTTTAAATTGAGTCAAAGTTTGTGACGGAAATTGTAATATTTTGACCATTTGGATTCCGCGGAATTATCATTTCGAAGGAATACAGACACAAATTTAAGAAGCGCCATGACAATGCCAGTTACCACTCAGCAAACAACATGTAATAATAATAATCGTTGACGCAACAATCCACATTGGAACAGGGCCTTGAAGTGTGCTAGAGCACTTTCATCCAAGACGGTAAGGGTACACTAGATGGTTACAGTACCCTATAGGAGGCAATGTGACCAGCATTGTGCTCGCCTGAGATTATTACCCCGATTTGACTCAGGTACTCATTCACAGCGAGTCGGCTGATATCCGACGTAAAATCATGGTACAAACTCCACTGCCACCAGAGAGATTTAAAGCACGACCTTTCTTACGACAGCCTTGTGCTCTAACCACTCAGCTATCCGGACACACACACACAAACAATATATAACCCGTCAGCCACACCTACACGTTATCGCTGTCAGTTCCTTGCAATGTGCTTCGGCTGCCTTCACGTTGTTGTAGGTCGACACACTCGTCGACAATCCCGAGATAGTGGCTTCCATTGCATGGTCTAATCCGCAATGGAGTAGTTCGCCTTTCCTTAGTATGAGGTCTATCCACTGTAAGTTCTGCTTTCTGATCAACGGGCCCACGGTTATCTGGCCCATATGCCGACCAATTTCATCACTAATTGTTGTGTTAGACCAGAACACTCCGGGGAAACGACGCACGCATAAATTGATGCAAGCTTGGAGCTTTTGAGTAACAGTGGTTGCCACTTTCCTTATACTACTCCAATATAGTAGCGCAAAGAGGACGTTTGCGCGGAGCAGTCTCAATTTGATGCTTGTGTTGAGATAATTATATTTCTAAACTTTGGACAAAACGCGAAGGCGGATTTAGCGCTGTTATTGCGTTGGGCGATATCGTCAGAAACAGGGCTTCTTAAATATACAAATTGATCAAAGTCCTCCATGTTCTACCCCTTAATGCAAAAACAAATTCAGAACTTTGGCTTTGTGAGGGTTTATGTCCAGGTCGACTTTATTTGTTTTTATAGAACCAGAGCCATTTGGTTAAAGTCCATGACTCGTTGAGAGAGCAAGTAGATGTCAGCGTAGCCCAGATGTTGGAGGGAAGATGGCATAGTTCATTTAATCCCTCCACTTTCTCTAGCCAAGTTAACCCTAGTGGACAGGATGCAAACCTAGTGGACTTCACTTTCCAGGTACCTCTCCCGCGTAGGGCATTCCAAATACACTCCGTTCCCGCTGTGGAAAGCTTTTTCGAAATCGATAAAGAGTAGGTGGATTGGTGACCTAAATTGCGTGCGCTGTCGCACAATAATGCGGAAGATGGTAATGTAGTCGATATAGGAGGTTCCAAAGTTGAAACTAAGTTTTCGAGATCTCCCTTGATGCACTCCAGGATGATTTTGTCTAATATCTTCTCGTCAGCGGAAAGCACACAACTACACTTTTAATTGTCACAGTAAAGATGGTTGCCCTTCTTCGGAATCTTAACTATAATCTCTTCTTCCTCTCCTTTCTTGGGAAACATCTCAGATTCCCAGCATTTACGAATGATTGGAAGTATCAACTCTGCAGAGACTGCAGGGGCGCAGGGAGAAATTCCGCGAGAGACCGTCAAGGCAATCGACTTTACTTCACTTGAGTAAGGTGGTGGCAAAATTAGTTTCTCTTCTGTTTGGAGGAGCCGTCCGTATTAGCCAGAAGGGGGGCCGACGCATGCAATCCAATAGCGACACCTAAGCGATGTCAACATATCTTCAGAAGACAACTCCTAAATCTACTGATGATCGCGATGTGGTCAATCTGATTAAATGTTCAGTCGAAACTAAACTAACAATGTTGTTTGATTAGCAGCGAAGAGAGTTCGACCGGCAACGTCTTAATTTGCAGCCGAGACTATCGAAGCTGATAGATGTGCCTTGGAAGAAAACACCAATAGGTTATGGTAGTGAGCAGTGTGAACAGACTACGGAAAAAGCACTACATCACAAGGCATTGAGCTTTCTTTTGAGTCTGTAGTCGGAACATGGTACGCATAAACTTTGCCGACGAAGATATGAACGATTGGCTCAGGTCCCAAAAAATGTGCGTTAGGATGCACGACTAATCCTTTACGCTGTTATCGTTCAATAAATACTTTGATTAGTTTCAAAATGAATATCGCAATGGTGCAGAACCTGTGGAATAAATAGGTGTCTTGAACAATTTCAGCATCCTCAATTGGATGCTGCCAGGCAGCAAACTAGGTGTTCCAGAAAGAGGTGTTAAAAAGGTTCACAGTCAAACGACTTGATGACATTACTACGTGTTTGGGACCGTCATGTTACAAGTGTCGCCACCTAACGCGAGTAAGGAGGACGTGAAGCGTAGGGTATCGCCATCTAAAACATTGCTAAAATGCAATATTTCTCAAATAAAATTCCAACATTGTAAGGCGGCCGTTGTAATAATCAGTCATTGGATCGCTTACCGCAAGATATTTATATATCTATGGGTTGTTAATGGGGAAACAAGGAGCTTAAACTTTCCGCATGTTGATTTATTGTATGTCAACGGACGGTGAAATCATCATTCATTTCATTTCCTCTAAGATAAGGACGAAGTTCGCAGTGAAACATTCACAAAAGCTATTCAATATGCTAAAAGTAAAGGCACGTTAACGCTCCCTATATTTTTTGGGAATCTAAACTATTAGAGCATCTAGCAAGAACCGAACCGCAAATACTCAACTCGGATAATAAACCTATTTTCTTCAATGTAACTAGGCGAGAAATCATGGACATCGCGATTATGTCTCCTGGTATGGTGATCTTGTTGGAGAGGGGCGGGTATTGGATTATATGCCGCACTCACATCATTAAATTTATAATGGGCATACGGAATACGTGAAAGAGCTTTCACGAACTGCTGAGCATCCGAGTTATGATCACTAGAAGCCGCATCAATTGCATTGCCGAAACTGCAAAAACAGTCCATATGACCACAACTAATATGAGTATAACAGAGAAGAGTAAAAAATATTATGGTACTTGGATTTAACAAAACAGAGGGGAATGACAAAGCATTCCTCAACCGAGCTCTGAACTTTGATCCAGGTGCACAAAAAAGTGGTAGATCGGTTCATGTAGGCGTGTTTTTGAGCCGACAGTCTTGTGCTCTTATCACTCAGCTATCCGGATACATACAAACTTATAATGGTGTATCTATATCAAATCTAGACCTCAAAACACATTCCATTTCGATATCTGCTCAAATAAAGTTACCATATTAACGACTAGTTCCTTCTCTCTGGGGACGCTCTCGGATTCCAACAATTTTCGTACGAAGTAGCCAATGTGCAGAAATGGCCGGAAGAGCGATGAATAACTCGGCAGTTAGATCGTCAAGTCCAGCAGTTTTACTACGTTTGGAGCAGTCGGTATCCACATATTTCATTTCAGCCATAAGAAGTGGAACCTCAACGGATGTGATACAATAAGAACCCTGATGAAGTGTTCCTTCCACCTCTAATCGTCATCATGGATGCGAATCCGAATTAACGTACCTCATACGACCATTGAAAAGTGTGCAATCACATGCAAATTATTTCATGATGTTGTAATCAGTTCTGAGATCATTGCATTCTGCCCTGACCAGCACAATAACAGATTTCCTTGTGTCACGGCGCATATTATTTTAAACTTCGCAGTATCGGAACGCCCAGCCTTCACTCGCAGCGGTCAATAGAGGCGTCCGTTCATTTATCCGCTTTTACGATTTCCGCAGTAAGCCAGAATTTATGACGGACGTGGTCGATCACCTATATAGTAATCAAGAAAAGTGCACGTATGGTGTCAGTCAGTTGAAACCCAATTGACCTAAGGCAAGCTCTTGCTCGAACAATTTGTCCTCAATGACGAAGCGGTGGAAGCTGTAAAAACCCGCAAAACCTTCCACCATTATCACCTTTAGAAAGCCGCTCAAGTTGCTAGCGTACAAATTTCTATCCCTTTTAGACGCCTTTTATAACAAACAGGGAATACTTAGAGTGTAGTCTTGAACCCAAATTCACAGGGCGCTGCCGCTAAAAATGCTTTTGCTAATACACAGCATGGACAGGTGTAGAGAAAACCACCACAAAAGAAAGATTAACGACCATGAATAAACCATAAAACCTATTTAGGTTTTATAGTTTTGGAAAATTTCAAGAAGAGAGGAGCTTGTGATTGAAATTTCAAAAGAGAGTTAGAAGGATCATTTATAAATTACTACTTAAAATATCTTAATGTCATGATGTAGGGATGGGAAGTAGGAATTTGAAATGGAAAATAGTGGAAGTACCAAAGGATGCTGATGGGAGGGAAAGGAAAACGGATTATCTCGACAGCACGTCATAAGGCAAAGACGAAACGAAATGAGACGCATGATGGAAAATCGCGAGTACTACAATTTCCAAAACAATATTATGGAAGGCCGTAAGCGCTACGAACTCGCATAGTTAACAAATATTTATGAATTTGAAAAACTATAAACATATATATCGATATTTTTATTTTATTTTTACAGGTTATTTATTAGAAATATATCTATAAAATCAAATAGCATATAAATAAGTTATTATTTCTCTATAGAAAATGCTGTGCGCTTACGCATTCCCACAATGCATTAACGAGGACGGGAGCGCAATTAAATTGCCGCTTTGCTACGAGGATTGCGTGGCAACACACCTGCAGTACTGCTACAACGATTGGGTCCTTATCGAAGAAAAAAAAGAGCGTGGGATCCATTTAAAATCGCGAGGTCATTTTCGACTGCCAAATTGTGAAATTCTTCCAAAATATAATCGTTCGGCGGTTAGGCCGCCATGCTCCTTTATTGGCTTAACCGAATTAGATTCGGATGAAATTACCTGTAAGTGAATATTTTTGTCCTCTATAAGTTCGCAGTAGACTTGACATTAAACATATTTTTGCAGACGACTGTCGAATGGCAAACGGACGGTACTACCTTGGTGATGTTAATGTTACAAAGACTGGAATTCCTTGTCAAAGATGGGATTCACAACACCCTCACAAACACATTCAACCACCACCGGTTTTTCCACAAATTCGAGATGGAGGAAATGCATGCAGAAACGCCGGCGGCGAAGAACCTTACCCTTGGTGTTACACGATGAATGACTCTATTCGATGGCAGCATTGTGACATTCCTCTTTGTCGTACGTTTTAAAAATGAATCAGCCGCAGAAACGAAATAATCGCGTGTTTATTTTACAGCCAACTCTTCAGACACGATTACAAGGGATGGCAGTACGCAAATTTCAATGGAAACATTTTTCACGCCGTCTATGATTTTTCTACTATCTGGGATAGGATTTGTGGGGATTGTTGCGTGCCATTTAATTGTTTTATTAGTCTATAGAGTATTGGGGCACAAACGTGTACGACAACAACATTCTGGTGGTTACAATATTGCAGCTACGCACGACAATATCGATTTGAATAAATTACCAAGTAACTCGGCTTATCATGAAACACGGGCGCAATTGAATCCTAAACTGGAGAAACTGGAATATCCCCGAAATAACATCATTTATATAAAAGATTTAGGACAGGGGGCATTTGGAAGAGTATTTCAAGCAAAAGCTCCTGGCTTAGTGGCAGAAGAGGACTTTACTCTGGTGGCAGTGAAGATGCTGAAGGAAGATGCCAGTCAGGATATGCGACTGGATTTCGAGCGGGAGGCATGCCTTCTAGCTGAGTTCGATCATCCGAATATAGTTAAATTGCTTGGAGTCTGTGCAATCGGAAAGCCCATGTGTTTGTTATTCGAATTTATGGCTCGCGGGGACCTAAACGAGTTTCTAAGGTCATGTTCACCGTATATTACGCAACGAGTAGAAACCCCACGACCAGATGTAACTCATCGCGATCTACTTAGTATTTCTCATCAAGTGGCGGCTGGAATGGTTTATTTATCTGAGCGTAAATTCGTCCACCGTGACTTAGCTACAAGGAATTGTTTGATTGACGAGGATATGGTCGTTAAAATCGCTGATTTTGGCCTTTCACATAAAATCTATTTACAAGATTACTATAAAGGTGATGAACATGATGCAATTCCAATTCGGTGGATGCCGCTTGAAAGCATCCTGTACAATAAGTATACTATTGAGTCGGACGTTTGGGCATTTGGTGTCTGTTTATGGGAGATATTCTCGTTTGCCTTGCAACCATATTATGGTATGACTCACGAAGAAGTTGTAAAATATGTTAAGGAAGGTAATGTACTTAATTGTCCCGAGAATACGCCACTAGCGATATATTCACTAATGCGAAAATGTTGGAATCGTAAGCCAACAGATCGGCCAAGTTTTTCTGTAATTTATGAAACTCTGCAGCGAATCATTGCAGATTTTGACAGTAAAAACATTCGCTGATTTTCTGGTTAGATCGTTTTTATATTTAAACTTTTATTTCTTATTATCTAAGACACTGCCTTTTTACTGTAGTGGTTAATTCTTTTTTACCTTTTACATACTTAGTTCCTTCTAATGAGAAAACGATCTCGTATTGAAGTGGGTGATTTTAGCTCACTATTTTATTGAAATTATTTTCTTTAAGTTTTTACAATTTCTATATATACACATTTTCCGAAATTCTGTTTCTCGAATATATTGCGTACTGATAAGTTACCTACCTCTTGGAGAAGACATTTTTATAACAACTATTGTATAGATAGAATCTAGGTTAAGTGAAACTCAGTTGTTTGCTATTAAATGGGAATGAATATTGTGTCACTAAACGATGTGAAGTGATGAAAGTGCACTCACTGCGATTGGAATTATTTATTCGAATATATGTAGACGTTTTGAAACTGCAACTGCAGTGCGAATGGCATTGATATCTTGAATAACATCCTCGCAACGGCTCAGAAATCGAATGGAACAAAAAGGTTGCAGTTGTAGTAACGTAATTTCCAGCCATTCCATTCGTTCCCTTATGTGGGACTAGATACTTTTCTGCAAATATTATTGGTTCTTCATGACAATATAAGGTAAATGGCTCTAGAAATTAATGTTTTCAATTTCAGTTTCATCGAAAAATATTCAAATGTTGAGTAATGGCTTAGAACCAAAACCCACAGCAATGTTATTCTATTTTGAGGAGCCATTTCTAATCAGTGTACAATATTCTATTTAAACAATCAAAATTATTTTATCCTCGAATGCTTTCATATTATCTAGTCTAATTGCTGCTTCACTATGCTTAGTTGATAATAAATGAGCAGCTTCATTTTTAGTATATTATCTAAAGATTTTCCAAAAATTATGACAAATTAAAGTTCTCTTAGGTTTATTCGATATAATCTCATTGTTTTCTCGACCACATTATCGTAATGTAACTTTAGAATTAGTGAATAGGTTTCACAGATACGGATTATGAGAATAAATGTGTTAGGAAAAAAGTGTAAGAAAAATATTCAAATATCGAATTAGTGTAAGGTATACATATGTTATTTATCATTTTTGTTATTTATATTTTATGTTTCTCTTATGTACACAAAATACAGATTGTAAATTGAAAACGAGTACGTTCTTAATTATTGAAAAAAGTGATTTTCAGAAAATAACAACGACTAATTTAAACAAATCGGGACACCGGAAGCTAGACGCTTCAGGTTTAAAAGGTTTTGTGTTTCCCTATGTGCATGACAGTTCCATTCGTACATAGTTAAAAATTCCATTCCCCTCTATTTTTAAAAAGCCATTTACACAAATAAGTTGATCTGGAAAACTTTGTATTGATAATAGCTAACCCCATACGCTTCATACTAGGAGTTCAAAATTTTTAGCAAATGTGAAAAACTTACCTAGAACAGGGACAAACAAGTCGGAATGCTGGAAATTCTGCGCTTCAGGGATAAATTCATGCATATATATGTACGCATCCAAATTGATTTAACGCAACTCCACATATTTCCACTTTATCCATGCTCAAAACCATATGTATATGTACGTAAATTAAATATCGCTGGTAATAACCCACACACATACCAATCTTATTGTGAGCTACCCGCAAACTTCATTACCACATGCATACATACATATCTCTGCCTCCAGTAATTCATGCTGATATTCAAATGACTAAAAAAAGTAAGAAAGGAAATATGAACCCGCCGTTCATATAAGTTCACTTTATACGGTGATGACGCAACAAATTGACGTGAAATGCGAAATTTTTATCTTCTATAACTTTGTTAATAATAGTTTGATCGCGTTCCAACTTTCCAGAATTATATGTTATCGCCTATGTTAATACCAAATTTTGTACTTCTAGGATGAACTTAAGGGGGCCTAGATTTTATGTAGATGCACCATTGTGATTTTTTTCAGATTTTTCGATTGGATAGGTTCTGAGAACGAGACGGTTACACCTTTCGGGGCACACCTTTTGAGTTGTCGCTCTCCTGTATTTCACCCAATATCAAAAATACGATCAACGGAAAGTTCTAAACGAGTCCTTTCACACATGATTATATTTTTGGTGAAACAAAATTTACCCCGCCTTTCGCATAAATGGGTAGCTCCCCTTAAATCCACGGCAAAATGAAGTCACTCACTGCATGTAAAGGGAGACACAGACCACATGTTCTCACCAAATTTCGTGACAATCGTTTCAGCCGTTTCAGAGTAAATCGGGTTGCCAGCCAGACAGACATTGAATCGATTTTAATAAGGTTTTGTTTCACACAAAACTTTAGAAGGGCTCGGGAGAAGTACAGAATTTAGTACTCCAAGGATGAACTCAAGGGGGGTTTTTCAGTCAATTTGCAAAAGTTGGTAATATACTATTAGTAAGTTTATTTGAGTAGTTATCGGAATGGAACATATTTTGAGGGCTAGATTTCATACCACCCTGTTTTCAAAATGAGTTCTCTCTCACTAGGAGTTCAACATTATTAGCAAGTGTGAAGCAGTTCACTTAAATAAGATATAAACAAGTCGAAAACCGGAAGCTCGGCGCTTGGAGTATGAAAGGTTTTATACATAGCTCGTAGTGTACATACTTGTAAATACTCGAAATTCAATTCGATGTGCTCCTGGCACTTTTTTGTATAGAGTAGAAATTTAAGATTTTGGAGAAGTAACATTGACCTTTTATAACTTTGTTGATAATATTAGGATTTTCATATCATAGATATTGCAATCGAGAGTATTTTGAGTCCTTGATACCATGTGCATGAATCACCATAATTTTTTTCAGATTTTACATATAATTTTCATTTATTTGATATGGGATACCTTATATTAGTATACGTTATATTCGGCGAGAACAAATTTTGCACATCTCTTTTGTGTGTATGGGGAGCCCCCCCCCCCTTTAAGTTCAATGTGGAACAACCTTTTTACCAAATTTCGTGACAACTGATGCAACCGTTTCTGAGAAAAGTGCGTGTGACAGACACACAGACAGATAGTGAACCAATTTTAATAAGGTTTTGTTTTCAACAAAGCATTAAAAAGGACTAGGGGAAAGTTTCTTCTTCATATATGGGACTACAGTCTGGCAATTATTCCTGTTAATTATGACGTCAGCATCTTATTTCTATGGCTTAAGATGCCGTAAATCGCACGAAATTGATAACTTTGAACTGCTATAACTTTGACACTAATGATAGGAAACTTTCAAGTGTTATATGCGATACTATCTTCTAGGCCAGCGCAAAATTTAATAGGATGAACTTAATTGGGGTTTCCAATCAATTTCAAAAAGTTGGTAATATGTCATTATTAGGTTTATTTTAACAGATATCGGAATGAAATGTATTTGGAGGCTTAGACTTCATATAAACGCACCACCCACAGTTTCTGAAAATGAGCTCTGTCTCACTTCAAATTTGTCCATTTTTACCACTTACTCCTTATTTGGGATTTTAAGTCGAAACTAAAATCTGCTTATGAAAGTACTAATTGAGATCTTTCTTTTGATATCCCGTGCACGTAAATTTATGCCACTGCATGTGTGTTCATGGGATTGAATAATTTCCATAAGTTCACCAAATTGCGTTTGAATCAGTATAGTCGTTTTAGAGAAAAGGGAATATGACAGACAGACAGTAAACCGATTTCTGGAAGGTTTTGTTTTACACACAAATGTCGGTTCGATCGCGTGGAACCGTAAAACTTGGAACCCACTTGCCGCGATCAATAGGGAAGATCCACCCCTTTGGAGGTTCCACTCTCCCTTGGCATCCTCAGGCCATGAAAATATACAAACATTCTCTTTTCGCTTTTTTAGCTTAACGGCACTAAAATATACTTTTTAATTATTGGTATCCTCGACCATTGTTTTCTCGCTGGATTTTAAGTTTAGAAGACAAAATTCACCATGTTTGTCAGTCAAATGGAATTCTTGAACTATGATAGATGTATTTTTGCTGACGCTGCGGTTCATAGGCAGGCAACCACCTCAGAGCCGATCCTCTTGCGATCACCGGGAGTGTAATAATTTCGGTTGACAGACTGACGTGAAGTGTTTCTTTTTACTTGGCGGCAACCATCGAAATCTTCATAATTCCACCTGATGTTTCTTTCTCGTTCTTCAAGATCCGCTCTGGATCAAATCACATTCCCTCAATTACGGGCATTAAGGTATAATGTACGAGTATTGGGTTATTATGACCAGGAAGCATCCAGCCATATTGTATAATCACTAAATCAATTAGAAACACTTCACCATTTGACTAAACATTGTACTGGCTAAATAGGAGCCATTTAAAAGTTTGAACGAAATATTCACTAATTAAATAAATATGGATTTAAAATATACTTTTGAAGTGAACAACACAAAAGTGGGCAATCAATACTAGGTGATTTTCCGTTTACTTCTTACAGCATTTTTTCCCTTGTTGATGAGCCTGTGACTGCCGGAGGTGGATTAGCCAGGGAGCCTTCTAGGTTCTAGTGTTCTAGTTCATGGTGGGAACGGGGAAAGGCAAAACAGTTCTCTCTATTGATGGGAGCAGCTCACATCGGAGAATTTCAACCAGTTCCGACTTCGGCATGGAACATTCGAATTACTTTGCAATTTTGTGAACTGCTCCAGAAAGCCCATCGAAGTTTTCACTTGGCTGTTGTTTTCTTCTTCGCACCAAGTCCAGCGGGTCTTAATCGGAGCATTAGACCTAGAAGCGGTTGCGCGGCGCCGATTTCAGCATTGCCCAGTTCAACTGGCCCATGGACCAGTAATGTTAGCAGTCCGTGGTTATATTGGTAAATAGTATGTGGGCATCTTGGATTATTTCAACATTTTGCTGTGTTCTTTGTTGCCCAGTGTAGGTCGCGCTAATGTCTCGACTTTAAATAATACCTGCTCCACAGGAATGACCTTCCCCTGCTCTGAGAATTTTACGTTCAAGAAGTTAATTATGGGGCACAATCCAGCGAGCGTGTAAATCGGAGTAGTCCGAAAAGTTAAAATGGGACTACACTCGATAAAAAGAAGGAATGAGCCCATCCCCAACACAGCAGAGATAAGCATACGCTCACCAGAAAAAAAGAAATCACATCACAACCCCACAAAATACAAAGTGTACGCTATTGGAAAAAAATCGATTGAACCGATATCCGCCGTAGAATACGGAAGCAAAAAAATAAAACTCGAAAAGGAAAAACACTCTCTTTGTCTGGAATCTGAAAACGAGATAAGGGGGGAGGGGACGACTGAATTCTGCATCAAGCTGCAACCCCGGTTATCCAACCAAATGCAACATGCTCATTCCTTCCTTCTTCCCTACAAAGAATCTAGTTTTTCCTGCTTGAAGGGGGAAAATTGACAGGGGCAAAGCATTGGGGATAGCGAATACAGAAGTATGACTTAACTTCCGTGGTATATTATAAGGAAGGGATAGAAAACTCTACTCGACTCGTGGAACGAGAGTACGAGGCTTAGGAGCACTTACTTCCGGAAAAGGGCAGGTAACTTAAACTTTGAAAAATGAAGCCAATAGCACGTGGAGCCTAGCCGGGAGCAAAGTTGACATATTATTGCCTTCCTATCTGCCACACCAAAACGAAGTTGGAAGCCAGAAAAGGCTATCTTTTACAGGTTCAATAGACCAACCGCTGAGTATGCTCGGCTTGTTTGCACTGGCTGTACTTATTCAATTATTTGAAAATAAAAAATACAATTAATTACCAAGATGCCCCATTTCGGTAGCTATATGCTATATACTTTTTAAGTGGACTTTGAAGATGAAGATATCACCTTTATGCACTAATTCTAAATTCTAGAAGTTATATAATTATAATATTCTAGAAAAGTGTACCTAAAAATAATTTTGAAGAGCGGGGAATGGGCATTACCTGGATCAGTATTCTAGCAGGTTCCCAGAGTTTGTTTATCTATAAAAAAACTATTGCAGGTGTCAAACTTTGCATGCTTGATCCTTTCCATATTTCCATCTCGTCCGTTGTGTGTTTTCTTTCTATGCCATATTTGTTCTCATGTTTGGCTAGTTCTGTCTCCTTTAAATGCTCCCTAGTTCCAGTATGAGCCAGTTTCAGGGTAGCTATTACACTTCAAGCGGTATATCCTGCTCTTGTCTTTGTGTTGTTGTGTTCTTCCCTGTTGACTACATCCGTGTCGTTCTTGGTCAAGTTCGTTCGTATTTCGTCGAAGAATTCTTCTTCTTATTTTTTTCTTGTTCCTATAAATTATGCAATTGCTTTTTGACAACCTCTTCTGGATTTTATGTATAATTTGATCAATTATCCGGTGGTGGAATACATTTTTTGTTGCGGTATTGGTGGTGAACCTTCTTTTTTCGTTGAATCTTTGATCAGTTAGGATACTCCTCAATCGAAGAACGACGGCTCCCTAGCCTGATATCCCGATAATACCAAATTACATAATAAATCCATAATCAAATTCACAATAAATGAGCTGAATTACTGAATAAAAGTTTTGACGATGCTGTCATACATACATGGACATGAACATGGAAGCAAAAAATAAACATTTTGAAACAACGACGACATACAACATACGGGGCCAAGATTACAGAAGCTAACCGAACGACTGGTAATACCCATTCTCGAAAGCTGAACACGATTGAACAATCCAAGAGTAGAAACGCCTTCTACCTAAAAGCTTACATAATCATGGATAAACGGAATTTTGATGAACAAGTATTTGAAGAGTTAAGATCGGAAAAGTTCTTCAAATTAAGAAACGATCCACTCCCGAAATCTATTAAATGCGTAGAAAAGGTGTTGCATGAGTGTAAGCCTATTATTCCGAATCTTGCGAGACGTACAATGTTTAACACGACACTTCCGCGAATTGGATGCCAACCGAAAATCTGTAAACCAGGAAAAGAAATGAGGGAGATTATTGCCGATTCCAACTCATTTACATTTAACATAGTAAGTTAGGATAAGGCGATAATTCCAACGAAATAGTCAAGAAACTTAAGAAGACAAAACTTCAGGACGACGTTTCTTACAACGTGACGGTACTATTCCCTAGTACCCCTATAAAAGAAGCTGTTTCGAACTTGGAGGGGAGGTTAGCCTCGCTGGACATATCACATTAATGGTTAAAAAAAAGTTAACTAATGAAGAAACTTGCCTCTGTATACATGCCAGAAACCTTCTTTACCTTTAAGGGTCACTTCTTTAAAGCAACGAAAGGAACACCTACGGGCAACCCACTATTTCCTTTGATAAGCGAAGTAATCATGGGTAACCTAGAGAAGAAAACGGTAACTAGCAATACAAACCCTAGGGACATGGTATATAGAAGATGTATTATACTGGCTATAGTCAAACATAACGAAAACGATAGTTCTACAAAATATAAACAAGCTACTCTCCAACTTCAAATTTACTATGACTGTAGAAAGATGAGGAGAAATTGCATTTCTCGACCTCAAGATAAGTCATAAAAACAATAAAATCGAATTTGACATTTTCAGAAAAGCGAGCTCGAAACACAGGGGGGACTCCATGTCATTCTATGACACGCCGAATCCTAACAGTATCCCTAAACTAAGAAAGAAAGAATACCGCAACAAAAAATGAATTTCACTTTCATATGATCAGTCAAACTATTGAGAAAAACCAATGGAGCATGTCAAGAAACAATTACACAACCCTACATGAACAAGGAAAAAGTAAGAACATCTTCATATTCAAAGCATGTAGCTACCAAAATGCATATTATTATTTATTTTCTATTTTCAAATAATTGAATAAAGAAATCTGTTTGATGAATTTGTTATAGGTAACTTGTATCCACCAAGTTTTAATTTGAAGGTCTCATTAAAAAGTGTGCAAAATTTGAAGTCGATAATTTTATTATAGTTTCTTTTTTTATAACAGTTTTAAAATGATATCCTTTTTTACTCGTTTGACATTAGAATAACCCCTTAATGTAAATCTTCATCATATGTATAAATAAATTAATTTTTAGATTCAAAAAAGAAAGCTATGCTATGTAGCGAAAATGATGCATGTTAATGGTAAATCGTTGGGTTATTGATGTTTCTGGGCTTGACTTGTGATGTCACATACTGTGGGCGCTTTTTCAGCACGTTTGAATCTAAATTGAATTTGAAATGCTTATATTTAAAAGAATAACAGTTATATTTTTATTATTACTTAAAGCAAGGCCAGAAAACTATTAAATACAACCTAACCAATGAGAGGCCCCACGTTGGGCACCATTTGTAATGACTTAAGGGATGCTACATAAAGAAATGTTTGTTGTTGGGAGAAAGTGAGATTTTATTTTCTTTGGGCAAGCCAATTACTAGTGGTTTTGGAAACGAGCAGATTGTTTTTAATTAGAGACAACCATAGTATAGATCGCAAAAGAGCAACTGGTTCCCGACATATTGAGGCCTGAACTCGGCGCTGGCGTCAATCAACTGAGTCCCCCTCCTCTTTCCATTTAAGTGTGACCAAGCCCTCAACACTTTTTATACCATTTTATTTGATCTTCTTCCTTGTTACGTTCCTTCTCCTAAGTGCTTACGCTCTTACCCTGTCTGGTTCACCACTGAAATTCACAAAATACTACGTCAAAAACAGACTGCGAAGAAGAAGTTCCTGTCTTCTAGAAGCGATGCTGACTTAGTTTTTTTCAAATCTCTACGTTCCTCGGTCAAATCCTTAACACGTAAGTGCAGAAACGAATATTTGACCAATGTGGAAGACTCACTAAAGCGCGGAAACGTGAAACCTTTTTGGTCCCACATTCGCAACTCCCGCTGCCCTGCCCAGCTATACCCTCCGTCTATTACATTTTCTGGCTTCTCATCTAACTCCCCCCAACTATCTTGTGATTTACTCTGCCGCTACTTTGCGTCAGTCTATGTTCCCTCCCCTTCCTCCGCATCCCTCCTGATAGTGGATGTAGTTTGCCCGCATCGCCTACCATTCCCCTTCTTACCCCTATCCTTATCGAGTACCTCATTGGCAAACTTGATGTGAATGTCGGACCTGGTCTTCCAAACCTCTTTTTGCTCAAAAGTGGTAAGTCCATCTCTCTTCCCCTATCTCTTATTTTTAACAAAAGCCTCGAAGAGAATCATTTTCCCGGCTTGTGGAAAGAGGCTCTCATCATCACCATATACAAAAGTGGCGATCGTACGCTTGCCGAGAATTACCGTCTCATTTGCCTCCCCTCCTCCTGTTCGAAAATCCTGGTCAGAGACTGGTTGTTCGCCCACTTTGGCCAACACATAGTGAAAGAGCAACACGGCTTCGTTCCACTGCCTCCAACCTGCATGACTTTACCAACTTTGTCGCCAAATGTCTAAATTCACGTCAAGAAGTGCATACGATTTACACTGACTTCGCTAAAGCCTTCGACACTGTAAATCACAAGATACTTCTATCCAAACTCTCATCTCTAAACGTTCCCATACCACTTATTTTATGGCTTGCCTCTTACCTTTCCAACCGATCCTGCCGCGTCTCTTTTGACTGTACTTCCCGCTCCTTCTCTCTATTCTGGGTCCATTGTTATTTTTATTTTTTATTAATGAACTTCCTCCCCTCCTTACTTGTCCCTGTTTGCTCTATGCAGACGACCTTAAGCTATTTTCCGTTATATCGTCGCTTATGGACTGTGTTTCCCTTCAATCCAACCTGGACACTCTGGTTCATTGGTGTTCGACTAATGGTTTAGCCTAAAACGTCAGAAAGTGTCACTCTATTTGCTACTCCCTAAAATCCTCATCCACTTCTTTCTCCTACTCTCTTAACGGGCATTCCCTATCCTGCTTGAGTTCCACTCAAGACCTCGGAGTAACTTTCGACAATAAGCTCCGCTTTGACACCCATTGCCTCGATGTCATCAATCGAGCAGCAAAATTGTCAGGTTTTATTCTTCGTTCCTTCTCTGATTTTGATTCCATCCAAGTCTCCTTACCTCTCTTTAATTCCCTCGTGAGGAATACCCTCGAGTATTGCTCCGTGATCTGGTTACCCTCCCGTTACTGTGATTGTCTTGCCCTTGAAAATGTGCAAGGTAAATTCACCCGTTCCCTTTTCTTTAAAAAAAGCTTCCCTCGTGTGGACTACCGCTCTCCTTCCGCTTTCTGAACCTTCCCTTTCTACAACAGCGTAGATCCTATCTGGATCTATGCACATTTTTTAAACTTTTCTCGGGTCTGATGGACTGCTCCGCCGCTGACGACATCACCTGCTGTCCTGCGTCGCAGAGCTCGAAGTCTACTTTCATTCCCCGATTCCTAGGCTTTGCCGAAACTACAACGTAGAATAGCTTGGTTTTTTTTAACTTCTCTACTTTACGTAGTTTCAAACGTAGGATAAGATTTTTGCTTTCTTCTCCTCCTGAGGACAATAATTAATTGGAGTTTACTCTATTTGTTGTTCGTTAAATAAAATAAATAAATATGGGCTATCAAAGATACTAGGGTTGTATGTAATTAAAAAACAATCTGCTCGTTTCATTCAATTACTAGTGTAACAAAAACAGACGGGTGCTATAGTTTTAGGACAAAATACTAATCTTCAAAACATCAAATATTACGATAAAGTGATCATACAATTGTTACTTTTACGATTCACAACTATGAAACGCAGTATAAGTTGAAATTGACAAGTCCACTTAGCTATTACAAGTAATAACTCAGCGTCTAACTGCTTCAAATTTGCTCCCGCGAATGCTTGAATCTTCTAGGCTGACGTTGCCGGGGAGCAATGGGATATCTTACAGATATCTTAGATATGTGTGAGAGTTGATTTTTTTTTGCTATGTACCCATCAAGATAGCGTTTACTATAATGTTATTCAAAAATGCGTGCCAATTCAACATATGCGTAATATTTCGACTAAACGTTATGTTAAGGGCGGTGGCAATCAGATCGAACCTAAAATGACAAATCCAATCCATGAGTATGAAATAGCTGGTATTAATTACGTATCCATATGTATATTCAGCAGAATTATTAGAGAAACACAAAGCGCTTCTTACACGCTTTGTATATTTAAGGTTTTTGACGTTGAGAATAGAAATATGCACGTTTTTATAATGTTGAGCAGCTCTTGAAGATCTAATGATATTTAGTTTTCACATGATGATGCGCACCTTAACAAACAACTCCAAGATTTTTTTCTCCATTACATCTATCTTAATAAATTCAGCACTTTCAGATGCATATGAATAAAGTTAAGAACCTTTGAATGATTGCTGTAAACATATTATCGTAGAATGACCCACTGTTATGGAGGAAGGTCATATAATTCCATAGATTCAGTTGGGTTCAGATTGAATTAAATAAAAAACTATTTATCCCAGCACAGATCAGAACACCTCATATGAAAACATGTTGGATTTTCCAGTTTAAAGAACTCTGTTTTTATGCGACCCTTCACAAGGCGTATTATTAATTATATTCTTAGAGAGATTTTAGAAGATGTTCATGATGGTAATAATATACGCAAGAATGAAAACATAACGGAAATGAAAAACAAGACTATTATTGCAAGCTCATTGGGTAGAAATGCTATTGACCGGATGAGTTGATTGACTTGAAAAGATGGTACGATAATCTAATAGTGAAAATATCGATTTGAAAAAGTGATCTTGATTGAAGTTTTTATGTCGGGAATTTCTCTATCAGTTGCCATACCCTTCTAAGAAACTAAATCCAAAACAATATTGGCAATCCATCTTTTTATGAGATGAAAATGGCAACGAACTGAAATTAAAGTCGCTAATATTGAGGAAAAGGTGGGGCGTACTTTTTTATTGTGTAGTACAACGTACAATACCATGCACAAAATGTACTCTTTTAAAGCCAGTTTGTCCATCGTATTCAAGGAACTGCCCTGCATAGAGTCTAGAAAGAAAAGAAAAACGTATGTATATCTCTGGAAATATCGTAGATCTAAAGGATATTTGAGTGGAGGTTTACATCTCTAAAAAGTATCTATACCATATGACTATGTTCGTTTATATGGGGAGTGGTTTCCACTTTTCGAATATAGTGCAAAATCATTTTATTCTCATCATTTTTAGTATCAAAAGTACTAAATTTAGTATCCTTTGAAGCTCATCAGTACCTTAGTGCTTTTTCTCTTTTTTTAATATTTTTTTTTCATCAGAAATTTAAACAAATTTGACAAATTTGACAATTGACCGTAAAAATTAACTGGTAATGTTTCGCCTGTAGTCACTTCGTGAAATGAGTTCAAATTTTCGTCGCAAAAGCAAAATATCGGTTTTGATGAATGCAGTCCATAATATCATAAAAGGTATAAGATAATTCACTAAGTTGGGCATAAATGGAATGACACAGCGGAAGCTGGTAGTTCGAAAATAACGTGACGTCATTCGCAATTCACATAAAAGTCCGTTCAAAAGCACCGTGATATTGGGAGAAGTCACCATATGCACGAGCAGAAAGGTTCACTTTCCGAATATCGCCAAGTGTTGTTGGTATCGACGTTTCGTAGTTGCCCGGCCACAAGAAAACCGTTCATCTCCGAAAATGACAGAGAAAACAGTTTGATTTTGTGAAAGAATGTGCCATCAAAATTTTTGACTTTTGGTATTCAGTTCTGTGGTATGGCAACTGTAAAATCAGGGTTTTGAAAGTAAGTCAATACAGGGCTTAAAACTTACGATATACATACAACCTTCAACCATCGCGGCGGGGATCTGTTGAGGTACCAAAATTAGCAGAGTGAATAGTTTGGTATTTATTGATTAGAACATAAACAGAAGGATATTCTAAAGTGCTGTGCTATAATTTGAGGCAAAATGCTACCTTATGCAAAGAACGCTCGTTTGTCTTCCAATATGGCAGCAACCCCAAATACCCTTCCTTCTTGACACTATAATGGTTATTGTAATGTGGAAGCACTGCAGTGTGGAGCCGCTTAGCGGACTTTGACCCCAACTCTACACCAAAGTAGCGCAGCAAAACTCACCACAACTTGAAACTCATCCGCCTTAGTAGCTCGCCTACCTGTAAGTAGCAGTATGATAACTACGGGGCCGGCGTAGGAACCGGGTTGTTCATGCACCCAATAAATTATAATCTAATTTATTAATGAGAATATAATAATCATTTCACAAATAGTTAAAAATAGATTGTAATTAAACAATTACATTTGTAGATTTACTTGAAGTCCAGATCAATACACGGTATATCTCCTCCAAATATGATTTCAAGAAGGTATTCTAGGAAGCTACATGGGAAATTTCCCCGATGTGATACCTTCCCAGTTCGATGCATTGTTGTCTTATAGTTGTAATTGCGTAATAACATTAAAATTGAAGTTCAAATTTGATTGGTTTTTAATTAGAATCTATTCATTTTTCTTGTTGTGCTATTATTTTTCTTCTACTCGGTTATGTCAATTTTTTTTTATTTTCCTTGCGCTATCTGTATTATGTGCGATTAAGTGCTTTATTTATTTATTTATTTATTTAATTAACGGACAACAAACAGAGAGAATTCCAATTAATTATTGTCCTCAGGAGGGGGAGAAAGCAAAAAACTTATCCTACGTTTAAAGCTACTTAAAGTAGGGAAGTTAAAAGGACCAAGCTGTTTTGCATTATAATTTCGGCAAAGCCTGGGAATCGGGGAATGAATGAATGAATAAATGGTCCTTTCATTCTATCGTCTCATATGTGTTAAGAAGTATGCTCATCAACCTTCTCCTGAAATAATGTACCAACAATATTGGTGGTTACATTACACGATATTTATGGGTGTGACAACAAATACAACAAGGAGAGGTGTAAATCTTTTCTTTTTGCTTGAACGTAAGTACGATCATCTAAAAGTATCGCCACATATTTTAGTACCGTAATTTTTCCGCTTCCGAAAACACTGCTGATGGTCATTGTGGACGTATTAATTAGAAGGCAGAAGTCACAGTGTCTAGGTCACATATAAAGAAAGGAGCACAAATACATTGTGGGCTATATTATACAGAGAAATCCATTATCACATAACGTTCGGCGAGTGGGTGGTCCATAAAATGTTGTCGGACAGAAGAGGAGGATTGTAGGATACTTTTAGACTGAAAGAAGCTGAATGACGATAGAATGCCGCGCAATTTAAGGGTAATCCACCCCAATTGGCCCATACATATTTCCAATAAAATTTGGTTATCTATTTCAGAGCAAGTTTTTGAAAAGGTGGTTTGTTTTAAACCTACTAGTAATTAAAGAAAGATAAACAAAAGGTGTTACTTTCCACTAACACAATAAGTCCAGTCATTACAGACGAAAATCGAGTGCGACCGCCGACTTCTTTCAGTTAGGACCAATTGGCATGAAATTTGGGGTGCGGATAGAGGGTGGCATAGGAAACAAAAGTTATATATAGCGATGTGTGCCTCCCCTCTTTCGGAGGGTGTGGCACCCCTCCTACAGGATGGAAATTTGTTTTTTCCAAATAATCACATAAATCGATTAAATGGTCGATTCTAACCAAAAAATGTTTAGTGAAAATTTTTCGTACAAGTAGTAGTTTTCGAGTTATTCATGTTCAAACATGTCGTTTTTCATCGAAAAAATACATGTTTTCCAACGGTTTTTTTGCAAATAACTCGAAAAGCATTTGCATTTCATGGAATGAAGGAGAAAAAAATATATTAAATAACAAAAAGTATGGATGTTTTCATTTTTTAGAGGGACAATGTGGACAGAGTTATGGCGCTTCAAGGGTAAATTCGTAATCTCAAAAAAAATTAATATTTTCAAGGTCAAATAACGCAAAATCAACAAGTTTCGGTGGCACTTGATCTGAAGCTCTCTTAACGTAATTGAGAAGGCCTTTAAACTGAGGTATGATAAAAGTGAGTAGGATTAATAACAAAACTATGATCGAAATAATGTAATTACCTGAATTTTTGATATAAAAATCAATGAAAACAAAAACTGGTTTCCTCATATAAATTGAACGTTAGTTGAATCCCTTGAGAATCGATTTTATTTAACCCCTCGTAATAAATTTTGAAAATTTGGTGAATATAGATTGCGTAGTTTCAGAGGAAAATGCGATTTATCCCTACTTTTTTTATTTTTCCAAAAAAAAAATCATTTTTTCAAAAATATCTTAAAAATAAAAATGATTACCACCACCACCACCATCACTCTCTCGCTTAGATATCTAGTCAGCAGTTTTTCTCTATAACATTTTTTTTTTGAGATATTTCTGAAAAATGATTTCTTTTTTGGAAAAATAAAAAGAAATTAGTTAAATCACATTTTTTCGAAATTACGCATAATATTTTATAACATTAGTATGTCAAACTAAAATTATTAAAAATTAATATTTTTTGATTCCTCAACTAGCCCCAATTAGATGATTACTCTTATTTATCATTTTTTCCTTAACTTTTATTTTATTTAATATTTTAAATTATTATAATTTCTTTAATAATATACCTAAAATCCCTCAAGCTCAGTCAACAGATACTTCAACATCAGCACTAGTCAAGAATGCGGTAAAAAGGAAACATTTGGATCCCTAGGAATAATTTATGCTATATTAGCCATTGGTCTATTAGGATTCATTGTATGAGCTCACCATATATTTACAGTAGGAATAGACGTTGACACCCGAGCATATTTCACTTCAGCTACAATAATTATTGCCGTTCCTACAGGAATTAAAATTTTCAGTTGATTAGCTACCCTTCATGGAACACAAATATCCTATTCACCTGCAATTATTTGGGCACTAGGATTTGTATTCTTATTTACAGTAGAAGGATTAACGTAAATTTTCAGAATTTATTGCGAGGCATTGAATACAGTAAATTGTCAAGGGATTCGACTTATTTTAATTTATTTGTTTTGTTTTTATTGATTGTTATATCGAAAATTCCGGTAATTACATTATTTTGATCATAGCTTGGTTATTATTTATCCAAATGACTTCTATCATTGAGAGTTTTAATGGCTGGACTACATGAGCATGGATTGTCCCAAGTGAAATTTACTCAAGATTCGGTTCGCTTTTAATAACGGAAGAATAACTGTCAGTTCCAAATTATAGCTGGTTAATAAGTGCATTTTTACTATTTACTCCCGCGAACTTTAGATGGGGATCCGGATGCGCCTGGGGATGTTATGTTATGTCTTATAATATCAAAACATCGATACAAGGAGGAAACGCTTCAACTCCTCCGCGACCGACTAGTGAAGGTATATCGTTACGAATGAATAAAGGTTGCTTATAGGGGTTCGTTTCTTTAAAGTTTCCAATCGGTACGAAAATTAAAACTGATAACCGCCGTATATGATCCACGGGAATAGAACACTTGGGATTGGAACTGTTGTGCTACTGTAGCAATTTATTCTCAGTTAGGATGTGATTGGATTCCCTTTTTTATTTTCTTTTTTTATTTTATTATTTTTTGTCCTCGTAACAATCTCTCCAGAATTATTGTTCTTTTTTCGTTATTTTATTATTTTTTGTTTTGATTTTATTTCCAATATAGTGAAACAAAGAGAAAGTAGATCTTGAGGCTGGGTGGAAACCCAAAAGGCCGCGCCTCATTGAACATGTGAGGCATCAGAAACATCGATTGAGGATGCGATTCATCGTGGATCTTCCCTTTTGATTGCAGCACTCAAGTCCAGACTTTTATGGTTAAAGACAAGTAAAGTTTTGTACAATGATACGTGAGTTACCAAAGTGTTCAAATGATTCCATTCCCCGCATTCCCGAGCTTGATCATTAATTAATCATTAATATCAATCATTTTCAACAGTCAACGTGTTTTTTTTAATCAGCCTGTCGTACTTAGTCATTTTTTTCATATATGGTTACCATAAACCCTTATGCTACAACACCTCCATCATATGAACCTGGCATCGCTGTCGGTTTCCAACAATGCGTTTGAACTGCCTGCACGATTTTCCAAGAAGCTGCATTTCTCTTCCACTGTTCTAGGCTACTCAATTCTAGGGCGACCAACTCATAGGCCGAACTGAGATAGTGGATCCCACTGCATGACATAATCAGCAATCGAGCTGTAACCCATCCTTTATGTGTGACCTATTCACTGCAACTTCCATTTTCTGGTTAAGGCTTCCAAGAGTATCTGGCCCGTAAGCCGATCAAGGTCTTCATTAGTTATTATCTTAAAATGAAATCGAATGAATTGATCAAAGCTTGGAGCCTTTGAGCAACAGTGGTGGTCACCATCCATGTAATGCTCTCATATTGTGTTACAGAGAGTACATTATCGCGAAACAGCCTCAACTTGATGTTAGTATTAAAATAGTTGCATTTCCAAATTTCATACAAAATTATTTGGTGCTGGTAAGGCGTCAAGTGACATCAAGTTCGATGCGGTCGCCGGTAGAAACAACGCTTCCTAGATATATAAATTGATGCAAATAGGAAGAAGATGATCCGTCAGAGCGAGAAATTGGTTTTGTGGGTGTTTATCTTCAGTCTAACTATGGTTGCCTATCTTTCCATATCTAGAGTAATTTAGCTAAGCTTCATGACACGATGAGAGAGTAGGCAGATGTAATCAGCGTAATGGAGGTGAGTTTGTGGAAAGATTATGTTTCTATAGGTAGTCAAAAAGGTTCGCGTTTTGGCGATCGATCGAATACAAATCTGATCAGTCACTTTGTTGTAAATCCCCTTTATATAATTGTGCATTTGTCCAGTGCCAATCTCAACATAAACATGAATGTCCGAAAAAGTACTGACTCTATTCCCTCCATAAATGCTTACTTTATTGAAAATATAACCGAAGTTTACATGCACATCTAAAAGTACATTTCAATTCTTATATCTAAAGTACAATTGAATTTCGTATATTAAGTTCATTGGAACGAAAATCAAATTGCATTGTAAGTTTAATGCGTGTGGTTTTTTAATTGAAAGTGCACTACTCCTATACAAATGGAAGAATTGTACTTTTATGCATTAGTGCGTTTTTAATGAGGAAGTTGATTGGACAAAACGCGTACTTATGATCGATAGCTAGCCGATGACCGAACAGATGAGATAGTTCATTGACATTCTTCACGTTCTCCAGCCAAGGCAGTATGAAACACGTTATCGATAACAAGAAAAAGTATCAATAACAAGATACACCCCGGCCTGATAGACAGCCTGCTGACGCTGTCGAAAGTCGTCTTGAAAGCGAATGTAGTTGAAGCGGAAATCCAAATTCCGCACACTGCTGCCAAATAATCATAAAGGTGCTAATCTGGTCGGTACAGGAGGATTGAGAGAGGAATGCAGCAGGCTCCCTGTCGATTAGGATGATTTTAGCTAATATCTTCACGACGACAAAATACGTGCAAATATTACTTCCTGAAAAGTTGTCGCATTCAAAATCGACGCCTTTCTTCGGAACCTTAACGATCATCCCCTTTTTCCACTCATTGGGAAAGATCTCAGATTTGTACTATTTAAGGATGAGAATGCAGAGACTGTATTTCTGTACTTTGGCTTGGAATTAGTATACAATACCTTTGAAATGAATTTTTTTCTGAAACTGCCTATCATACATGCCAACACTCTAAAATGCCTCTATTGGAAGAGTATTTTCAATTATAAACGCACTCATTTCATTTTACTGTTTTATTTATACAAAAATCATATTTTCCGTAAGCATAGTCCGGTATGTTATAGAGTTTAACCCCAGTAGCGTCCGTATCCACCCCAACCGCGACCGTATCCGCCCCAGCCGCGACCATATCCACCCCATCCGCCGCCATATCCTCCCCATCCACGTCCCCAACCGCCATATCCTCGTCCCCAGCCACCATATCCTCGACCGTATCCATATCCATAACTTTCAGCTCCTTGAAGGTCCTGATCAGCTCCTTCTTGGACAGGCTGCTCTTGGTCTAGAGCAAAGGCGACGACTAACATGCATGCTAATAAGAAAATTGCCTGTTGGTAACAAAACCCAAAAATTAGTAAATCAGGATACACAAAATTTACCAAAATAGGATACAATATAAAGTTAAATACGAACCTTCAGCATATTGAATGTTTGTGGTGATCCTACTTTAACTTTATCCAGAGACAATTCTGCTTGGAATGATTCTTGGATCATCACTGCCCTGCTTTATATACATCTCATTCGTAAACAAAATGATGAATATTTTGCATATTTTTCAGAAGAACGCACAACGAATGGGTGACCGTCAGTAGGAATAATACGTGCAGTAAATCATGGTAAGTGCGGGGCGTGGTGAGGTTGCACAGCTTCCAAGGGCGGGGGACAGTAAGAAAACAGTAAGAATCCCAAATGACTTAACTCGCCACCAAATTCAGTCGCACAGTGTCGGTTTTGAGATATTACCAGATATTTTTTTACACATGAAGAACGTCTTTTGCTCATCTACGTTAGTAAATTCTGCTCCTAGTGGAATGTACGTACGAGCAACTATGTACCTAATTACGAGTATAGAAAAAAGTTCAGCAAACACACATTGTATGAAATGAAATAGTGCATTTCCAAATATAAGCTTTATTAATTTTTGTCATGAACTTGTAAGTAAATACATTTTGAAAAGTCGAAATAGGAAAATATGTGACATTCATGTATGTTAGCTACTTTGGATATTCCATTAATTATTGCTTATTTTCAAAACAAGTGTGTGGTTTTTGACTTGTGTTACTTCCGATTGTGATTCATTGACATATTTTATGACCTCAACCGGGGCCAGAATTGGATAAACATCAAAAGGGGGAATGCCTTTTATTTAAAGACTATCTACGTTCATTTCTGTGAGATTCAATTAGCAAATTGATTTGTAGTATTTTCGCTGGAAAACTTATCTATTAGTAGTTTTTTCAATGACATGTTGATTGATTATTTTACAGGGAAAACCACGGAATGTAAATCGTTTTTTCTTTGTATTACTAATCGTATTTAAATGTCCAAAAGTGAATTTGAGAAATGCCACTTACAAATAATCCTCTACCTCAAACGTATCAACGTGCAGGTTTGCAGCAAAACAAAAGATTCAAGCGAGTAACCCACTTGAATCAATTAACTTTAGTATTTGTAAATAGACTCGCATTGTAAATATGGATACTAAATATGTGATATTTCCCAAGTTCAAGTTGATTCTACAAAGCTCTAGTAGCTTGCTATAAGAAACTAATAATATGAATCGATTGCAGTGTATCTGATTTGTCTGAGCGGGAATTTTTCCTACAATATATATGTATGAATGGGTGCAACATATGAACCATGAGACACACCGAAATTGGGGTTCGTAGTTATGCAATTAACATATTCTTCTTAAATAAGTTTGTCAATAAATAGAATTTCGCGACCTGCCTCGTAAATACAGTAATTGATGGCAAGTAGAGGAAAATCCAAAAGAAGTTCGCAGTACTGCGAAAGGTTTCACCAATTTTCATAATAAAATCTAGAATCTTTAGTTGAATTAATCAAAGAAAGTATTTAAGGAAATATTTTTAATTTGGGAAAAAGAAGTTGCTAATTTGAATGAAAAATTGAAGAAACCTGTAAAATTTATAAGTAATCATGGAACATTTAATATATAGAATCAATAATTCGATCGTGAAATGTCATGCTTTAGCTTTATACAAAAACGTGGCGACACTTGTCACAATTTCGCAATTTTCACTTTAGATGTTGCTCGTGATATGCTCAAGGTCATCATAGTTTCAGTAAAATGCGCTCGTTGCCCATGGTTAGTTCTTTACAAAAGAGAAATGATAACATGTTGCATGTTTGAACGGTAGTTAACTTTGAATAAATCAACATCTACAAAATCGGCTAACAATTCCAAAACGTATTTTAAAATTAATTTATAATTCACGTGTCAAAGCCGAAAATAACTACAATCGAGAGTTTACTTTCAAACCAACCAACCAGAGGGGCTTATTGCAATATAACTGTTATTATTTCTAATTTATAATAATATTGGGGTGGTAGATCAAGTGATTATTGGATCATTAAGTACGAAATGGACGATTCTGAATCAGCGGTTTGCATTATTATATTTTAAGGAGTAAAAAATAAAATCAATCGAAATATTCCCTATATGCATGACCATATTTTTGCCATTTTAACGGTAGTTTGTTTATGCCGGCAAAGAAACCTAGTGTATTTTTCATATCGTTCTGGTCTTTGAATATTTTTCCTTAAATGTAAAGACGTAAAGCCCGAAATGAATGGCAATCCATTGGTGCAATGAATGTCCAGCTCTTTTAGTTTTAACAAAGTTATTTTTGGAACATTTGAACGAGCTTAGATTAGATATAATTTCTGATGCTTGTAAGTTTTTTGTAAATCTTCTTCTCCTTCTTTACAAACAATTTTTATTTTGCTTACTTACTTATTTCGGGAGATACCCACGACACAACATCACCGCAATAATAAATAAAATAAATAAATAAATAATAAAATAATGGTGATATTACTTTTGTGATAGTTAATGTTTTGTAATGTTATATCACATGACATTACAAAATATTACCAAATCTCATCGCTCTTTGTAGTAAAAGTAGGTGGCGGTAGTCGTCGAGTGCCGGGGCGATGCCGCCGCCGAGTATCGTCTGCGAATCATTGAAGTTATGATTGCCTGTGCTTTTCGTTTCGGACTGACTTTGAGGTGGAAACTGATTTCGGGTGCATATAAATATGGGGATGCAGATTCTTGCAATTAAGGGGTTGGTCTACTGTTAGAGAAAATGTTCTCGTTTTTTTCTTACATATTTTGTTAGATTAATAACTCAAAAATATTTGTTTAAAATTGTGTACCAATATCTAAATTGGTTTTGATTCTACACCGTTTAAGTCCACCTCAATTATTATACTTTTCGGAGCATGTGCGACTTTGGAGCTCTCGAATCTGTAATATATATGTGAATAATGTTTACTACTGAATATATGTGCTGTCTGCAATGTTCACTTCTCGTAAAGGTGTGACTGGTGCTCATAAACAAAAAAAACTACGGTTGCAGCGGCAACATTAGGAGTAAGTTCAAAAAGCAATTTTACAAAAAAATTCTATTGTGAGAACTTTAAACGCGGTTTAGTCAAAATGTACATAACTGTAAAGGTCTGGGCTGGGGCACCCGCCATTTTGTTTTTTGTTTTTTTCATACGAGTGAAACTTTTAAGTTTAAAGTATAGTAAATTTTTTAGGACAGATTTGAAAATAGGGTTATATTTCCTGGTTTAACAGTGGACTAATTTTTTAAGTAATTGATTCATAATATTATCGCTTGGTAAGAATTGTCGGCTAGTGATGTGTGTATGGTGTTAGTTTACGTAATATTTCCTTTTTCCTTCCCTCGGACTGTCCAGTGCCGATGCCATCTATCGATTATGAATCTGTTTTCTCAGCTGAATTTGGTAGGAAGAAATAATTTCAATTTTGTGGGTGATCCACAAACTTTTAATTAATTAATTAAATTAATTAAAGTAACTTTTAAGTGAAGTAATGCTCATTCAGGAAAAATCTTTATTCTCCGTTCTTTGCATGTGAAAATATTGTGTGTACTATCTAAAATCCTTATGAAATCTTCTGTTCTTTTCTTTTCTTGCATGAAAGGTTCATTCACATTAGATTCGAAATGTTTGAACCCAAAATGAAACCCGCCATGCACCTCACTTTGATAGAGATTCCTCGAAGATCTCACTTTTTGTATTTTTGCATAGCGATCCGCTCGGCCTGGCTTATATCTTTGATTTTAGTTTTCATTTCTTCCGGATCCTTTAATTCAGCACTTCTCAATTCTCCCCAGTTTCTTCATGCTACCCATTTCAGGCTATGTACTTCACATGCCTCTATTGTGGGTATATTTTTAAGATCTTTTCAGCCCCTCTAGACCCCCTTTCATCAGGGAGGAAACTGTGACCCTTCACAAGGAATATCAATTTAATTGATTGGCTTTTATTTTGACTAATGCAACCATCACTGAACTAAAAAGCTTTTCAACTAAAGAAGCAAAATTCAGGGACCTCCGTCTGTGAAGAAGTGCAGCCTCTATCTCTACACATCCTCTGCCTGTCTGAAGTTCAAACCATGTATAAAAAGTTACTTCTCGGGAATCGATAGACATACTGAAATTTTTCTCCAGTAGAAAACATTAACGACTAGAGTCACAGGATGGGGGTTGAGCACCAAAGTGGTGCTGCTTTCAGTAGTTCCATCAAGCCATAAAATACATTGTGCCTTATTTCATGAGTATTATGTTTTTTTATAAATTTCTCTCTCAGAAGGAAATCCTGGTTGGTATGGCATGATATTTAATAATCTTCGGTGAAGCTCCCTGGTAAGAGCCACTTCTCATGAGTTCCATGCAGATTCGAGTATTATCGCCCTTCCTCCCCAACGACAATACTAAAAGGGGGCGAAGCCTAGAAGGATTGTTCACAAGAGGAAAATTCTTCTTAAAAATACGGATTGGGTGAATTTGCGAAACTAAATTACAGAGCAATATTCAAGGATGTTTCTAACAAGGAAGTTGAAAGGTGTTAAGGATGGCTGGATTGAGGTAGCTGACATTTTGAAAGCACGATTAATAATAATAATAATCATTGACGCAACAATCCATGTTGGATCAGGGCCTTGAAGTGTGTTAGAGCACTTCATTCAAGACCGTAACGGTACACTAGGAGGCAATGTGGTCAGCATTGCGCTCGACCGAGATTTTTACCCTGATTTGACTCAGGTACTCATTCACAGCTGAGTCGACTGGTGTCCGACGTCAAATCACGATACAAATCCCACTGCCACCAGCGAGATTTGAACCGCGACCTTCCGTACAACAGCCTTGCACTCTAACCACTCAGCTATCCGGAAAGCACGATTGATGATGTTAAAAGTGGGAATTGAAATGAAATTTGTCATCGAAGATTGCACATATGTCGGAGGGGGAGTAGGGAACGTATGATAGAGAATATTTAAGCGAGTAGCACATCTAGTGGCATTTGCTGATATTTAGTGTCATCTAAGTGTAGTTTCCCCGGGTTTCTAGCAATTAAATTGTTTGAAATAATTAAGACTTGCTTTTTTCTATTGACTGGTGAAATTTATTATTGTAATTATTTCAAATAATTTAGTGTCAGGTTGTTCACTGAATACCAACACACCACAGTATGTAGATTGAATTGTACAGACGAAACACGAACAGGTGAGGGTAGATGGAAGGTTATTAATAAAAGAAACAGGAAGAGTATGAGGCTAAATACAGAGCCCTGGGAAACACCATTTAGCAACGAATTTGATAAAATCCAAAAGATTTTGTGAGGCGACCAAAGTGCACGGTTAACCGATCGTTATCTTGAGGATTTTTGAGCAAAAGGTGAGGTGAGAGATAGGATGATGGTTCACAACTAGAGTGGGGTCTCGCCTTTGAGGATAGGTATAATATGGGTCTCTCCCCAAAGATGAGGAGATTAGCATACTCATAACTTTTATATACAGAGAGATGGATATGAATTGTTTGCAGTTAACGGGGAAGAAATTAGAAATTCCATCGAAACCAGGTCCGAAATTGGTATTAAGTTCACAAATGAGGAACTCAACCAAACAATAGGTAAGGAGAGGAATGGCATGCGCTTTGAAGCAGTGCGCACTTAGAAGAGACGCAGTGGCCGAGGAAGTAAACACCGAAGAGAAGTAAGAACAGAGTAGGTGGCAGGATTGTTGTGGGAGGTAGGAATGGAATCAGGAAAATTAATGGATGTGGGAAGAAATTGTGTGGAGTTAAGGACGAAAACGGTTTCAAATCAATTCGCGCAAGGGCGGCTTCAACGTTCACCAAGATTGCTTATATATCTTTTTAATCAATGATCATAGTAGAGTGCATCGCCTGGAAATGAGCAGGGTCGATGACATTTTTAGAAGCCAGAAATTTGTTCTGCAGTGCATCTTTCAAAGGGATTATGCCCCCAAGGCTTAGTTGAAAGCGCAAACTGGGCTTTGCGGAAATTGAACGTAGCTCATTTTTGCGCTGGATTGAAGTACAAGTGCGGGACGGTGTGTGTCAATTTTGCGATAAGGATGCGGGCCTTGATACCATAAGCTCGGATCGCTACGATTTTTTTCAGATTTTTTCGTTCGGTAGTTTCTGAGAATGCGTCCTTCAAGTAATCGCCCTTTTTCGGACCATCGCATCGATGAAGAAAGGGGGAAGGGAGATTGGCTGTAAGGAGTTTAAGCAAATTACTAAACAATTTTTCATTCAGGTGAGAGGCGCAAATACAGAGGAAGTATACACAAAACAGAATGGACAACAACTCAATCATATGGGGAGTAGGAGGAGGAGAAAATGGGTTTGGCGCGGAGTGGATGTTTAATTGCAATTAGGACCTTACCGCCAGTGGACTTAAGTGATGCACCTCGATCCCTATCGCGGCGAAAAGTGAAGTACAATTCGGGAAGCAAGCAGTTTAATATTTTATCGTTAAGCCAGATTTCAGAAATATATATAGCATGATGTCGCTGAGCCAACGCGGTTAAATTCAAGGCATCCACCCTGGCTCTTCAACTCCTACAATTTTGCTGAAATAAGTGGAGAGTGAAGATGGATTCACTTACATAGACCGGCGAGCCAGGTTGACTGCCCTGAAATTTACTCGCGTTTTGGGAGGAGGAATTGGCGATTGAGTTAAATCCTTGAGGATAACTTACTTCGAAAGAAAACAGGATTTTATCTTTTGGAAAGGAAGGAAAGGTGTCTTTATCTCTGGGGCGGATAAAGTTGTCAGCAACGTTTTGAAAGGACGTTACAAAACCTAGTTGACTACGAAAACGTGGAGGTGGATTGAGATGTGGAGATGAAGAAAGTGATGGATGTGGGTGGAGATCAGCACAACGCGTTGGAGTCTTGTTGTAAAAAAGAGAAGTGCAGCGTAGCGTACGCCGTGATAAAAAGAATGTCGCAGATATGATCGATTGCGGTGAATAGATGGAACGAAAATTCCGACTCGCATAACATTCGGTGAAGTTCCATCTCTTATGACTGGTATATCAAGTCATCGTAATATGACTGCTCTTCCAAACAGAAGTAAATTTATCTTTGCCATCAATGCGCTGAAACGCAGCATTGGTGGTCTCCCTACGGAACTTTTCCAACAGCACGTGCAATCTTTGCAAAGTTGCCACGTCCATATTAGTAAACTTGAAATCTTGACCGCGACAACTGGAGGGGCATTTACGTGATTCCTTCTGTCTGCTGTGGATCCTCCAGTACTCACCACATTCATATCCCCGGAAGTCGAGTAGTGTGTAGAGTTTAGATCTTCGCCTCACCCGCATTCGATTTATAGGAAGCTTTCAACAACATGAACAAAGAGTGGATGTGGAATGCTTTGCGCAATAAGAACCTTCCGAAAAATCAATAGCTAATATCAGAGCGACAGTCCAATTGGATATGCATTTTCAGCAACTTTACTTTCATATTTTAAACGGATCCATGTCCATCAACGTTCGTGATCCCCACCATGGTTTGCAACTGGAAGGATATCCGCCTGTAATTTAAATTTCATAATAAGATTCAAGACAGTACTAAGTACAACGTTTTTCAAACAGGAACAATTTTTCATAGAGGCGTATAAAATATTTTAAGTTTTGTTTTACTTTATTTGATCAACAAGACGACGAATACAGCCATTTGCAGCCATATAATAGATTAGAGAGGGAGGGATTACCCTTTGTATCTTCTAGGAAAGTGACGCACATCTTAATATCTTCCAAGTATGATTGCACGGCCTACCATACTTCTTTAGGATATTCATCATAATTTGAATTGCTTCATGTTTTCTGTTGAGCTTCGAACGATTTTTCCCAGAGTTTATGTTCAGGACTTCTATAGAATCTTTAACTACTTGGGTTCACTAAATCT
This sequence comes from Hermetia illucens, assembly GCF_905115235.1. Taxonomy (NCBI): domain Eukaryota; kingdom Metazoa; phylum Arthropoda; class Insecta; order Diptera; family Stratiomyidae; genus Hermetia; species Hermetia illucens. Next base: position 86,695,924 of record NC_051849.1, on the reverse strand, counting down.
TAGAATTCGAAAATAAAACACAACAAATACCGGCAGTTCCGCTCGAGCAATTAATAACTGACAACCTTGGATTGTCGTGCTGCGATCACTTGCGAGGCACGAGTATTATGCTTGCCTATTTAGCATCGGTTTTAGTAGTTTAGCTGTGAACTACGTTTTTTAAACAAGTAAATTTAGTTTTAGGCTTATCACACCATTAAATACGATGATAATGAGATTGAAACATGGTCTCATTGAAACCTTAGACCGTGTGAATCCCCAATACCCCATAAAAGAAGCAACAGGAGAAATATAAAAATTTTATTTCGGATATGTGCCCCTTTGTTACGAAGTTATGTTACTTGAAAAAATTGCAAAGGGTATAAAATGAGTAAATTCGAAAATTAGTCCAGCAGAATGTTCAAATCACCGTCCAATCCGGTTACTGTTCCATAACATCAACGTATTCTTGACAAACTTATTCGCGGAATTGTTCAAATAACCGTGAATCAAGCCAGGTTTGTCAAGAACTGTGGAATTACTCGCGCAATACACGCAGTGCGGTAACTCATGGAGAATCTAGAAGAGGCATTTGACCGTATGCAACACGAACTCATCGGGTATGCTCTGCGGTAAGCGCGCTCTCACCATTTCTCTTTGTTTTTGTTATGGACGCTGTCAACATTCAGCGCCCTATACACTGCTTTATGCAGATAACGTTTTTCTAGTTTGTAATAGCAGAAATGATTTCCAGCAACCTATCCAAAACTCCACTGATCTCATCGAGCAACGTTGCCTCAGATTGTATCTGAATGAAACTGAATTTTTGACGACCGATTCCCACTAAACAGACACACTGGCAGCGGCAGTGACCTGCCCAGAATTGATCGATTTGAATATTTCGGGTCAATGTTATCAACCAATGGAAAACTGTGTTATAGAATTGCTTTACGCATTAGTACAACCTAGGTCAAGTGGCGTTTCACAACTGTTGTTTTTAGTGATCGACGTATCAAAAAACGTCTCAAATCTAAAATTAACTGTAGTGTCATTCACCCTGTCGCCGCCTATTCTTCCGAATGTTGGCCGACTATAAAAAGCAATGAACAGCGTCTCGCAGTAATTGACACGAAGATGTTGCGTTGGACTAGTGGCGTAACAAACCTAGATCACATCCGAAAAATGGATATCCGCGAACGTAATGGGGTTGCACCGATCGCGAAAAAATAGCGTTAGAAGCCTCTTCGATGGTACGGTCACGTAATTCGCGCTAATGAGAATTCACTCGCCAAGATTGGTCTGAACATAGAAGTGGAATGGAAAAGATCAAAAGACCGGCGAAACAACGTTGGCTTGGCAACGTTGGATGGCGATTTGAAAGCCTCGCGACTGCATTCAGATCAGGCCTTTTATAGAACAACATGGCGCAATAGGTCAACACGAATCAACCCTGAAATGGGCAAAAAGCTAAAGAAAAAGAAGAAAAAATTGGAATAACCCAAGAAAACAGGATTAAATCATCATCAGTCTACTTATACCAGCTGAAAATTCTCTAGAAAGATGCAATCGTTTCGCGTTGGTGAAAATATCGGAAACATTCCGTATCAGGAACTTTTAACTATGTCGGCTGCTACTAGTTTTAAGGCCAAGCACGTCCACTTCGAAAGACACAAAAATCGAATTTTGTTAGTTATTAAATTTTTATTTTGCACTCCATATTTCTTAAATCACTACACATTCAATGAATATTTAGCTATAATAATAATAATAACAATATTAATTTGACTTTTTTATCTAACACGCAAAAGTGCTGTCCGCACACGCCAGTGGTCGAGACAGGAGAGACCGGCTTATTTCCATGCGGTCTTTTCCTGTCCCAACCAACGGCACTTTCTCACTGTTAGTCCTCCACTCCCGTGGCGAGTTCTAAAACGAGTGGAGAGCTCCGCGCCATCTACTTGTCCTGCCGCGCCACAAACTAGTTGGCTATTTACTGAATTTAGCACATACAAGGCACTCGACGCGACACGCAAGTAAATTTAATATACAGTGGGAAAAAAAGGTGCCCAAAGTTTCCCCAGATGTTTTTCTTTCAAGAAAAACTTATTTTTAATCTTTATATAATACGTTTGTATATGATTTTGCAGCATACTTTCATTCTTACTATTTTCTTCAACTTTTTGAGCTGAAAAAAAAAACGTGTTCATTCATTTAAAATATGATTTTTTTATCAAAAACCCAGTAATAACTGCATATCAGCGCTGAAGCATGGAGTCAATAAACCGAAAAGGAGAACCGTTGGAAGTCCTGCCTTCTCTTACTCATTGACGGTGTATAGGTCAGTTTTTTTGTGCAATTCTGTTCCCTGATCCTTTTATCAATGATTTCTCAGAAATGTTCGATGTGATTCAAGCTGGGGTTTGTGCAGGCCATTGAAGAACGTTTACATGGTTACCGACCACCCAACTCTTTGTGGTTCGAGCGGAAAACCTCTGATTATTGTGATGTATAAAAATTCAATCGCTGCCAAATCTATTGCGAGAATGAGGTAACATAAATTTCGATAATAAATAGGAGTATTTGACTGCAATTATTACATCCACCACCTTAAACACTGGTCAACTGTATCACGAGAAAAATAGGACAATTCCACGGTAGATCCGCCTCCATGTTTCACCGCCGGAACTTGATGTTCGACTTGCTAGCGTTTGCCAAAATTTAGTCGAACATGACGAATCCTTGCTATTGAAAAGAGCATCAATTTTCATAAGATGCGTCGATCTAGCCTTTGGCATTCCCTTCAACGTGGTATTTCGCGAATCATAATGTTGTGTAACAGTTTTTTCGGCGTGAATGACTTTTAAGTCGCTCGGAAAGCAATCGGTTTTTTAGGCATACAACAACATAACATAATCTAAATAACACATAAAAACAACAAATTTCATTGTCCACCGCAAGATATTTCTAGCCGCACCTATTGTGGCTCCCAACTTACATGTGACATCAAGATGCCATTTTAAATAGCGATAAAGGGCCTCAGCTCCTAGTGTAATTGTTTTCTGACAACAATAAACTAAGAAAATTACTTGAGCAGGTTTTTTCTCCGTAAAATCGACTATAAATTGGAAAAAAATACTTTGAACATATATCTGAATCTTAAGTTAGTACACATAAAAAGTTATGAGAGCGATTAGATTTCTGAAATAGATAATCATCATTCTTGTATTCGGGCTGTTACATTGAACAGTTGTAGACAGCCGACTGTCGCGTTTGAAAAACCAATGGTGGGATAAAGTTTTGAGAGTCAGATTGTTTGGTAGCCCAAATAAAAGTTTGTAGGCAAAACTGATTATTTTCGTCCTAACCCAAAAATGGTACTGAAATCTTAATTTGATACCGCACTAAATATCGTCCTGTACAAAGATATACAAAAAGTATTGCCATATAACATTATTCTGCTTGTCGGAGCGGACTGGTAAGACAACAATAGCAGTAATTTACTATTAGTGCAGTCATAAAATCTTTCAACTTCCGAATTCTTTCAGTCAAGACGGATTGACATGAAATTTGGGTGGGGGTAGAAAGTGGCATAAGAAACAAAAGTTATATAGTGCCGATGTGCACCCCCCTTACTTTCAATTTATATGAGAAAACTAGGTTTTGTTTTTATTGATTTTTATATCAAAGACTCATGTAATTACATTATTTTGATCATAGCTCTGTTATGATTTACCCTACTGACTTTCACCGTGCCTCATTTTAAAGGCCTTTTGAAGGACTTTTAGATCAATTTCCACCAAAAGTTACTGTTTTTGCGTTATTTGACCTTGAAAGTATTAATTTTTTTTAGTCATTACGAATTTGTCATTGACGAGCATTCTTTTTGTTATTTAATATGCTTTGTTTCTGCTTGATATCATTCTTACATGAAATGCATGGTTTTCGAAGTATTTGGGAAAAACCGTTGAAAAACATACATTTTTTTTTATGAAAAAAACGACTTGTTGGAATCTGAATGACTCGAAAACTACTATTTGTACGAAAATTTTTCAGTAAACATTTTTTGCTTAGAATTATCTATTTAATCGATTTCTATGGTTATTACGATAAAAGAATTCGACCCCGGAAGGGGGTGTCACACCCCTTTGGAGAGCGTTATATAACTTTTGTTTCTTATGCCACCCTCTACCCTCACCCCAAATTTTCAATTGAGACTTAACTGAAAGAATTCGGAGGTCGCACCCGATTTTCGGCATTAATGACTGTATTATATCCTCCAAAGTACAATCTAACTTTACAAATGGTTGGCTGCCCAGGAGATTGACGAAAAATTCTGAATCTTATCGACTATGATGTTGCTAAAAACGTACGACGTGACATTGCGAAAGACCTGATAAAGAAATTCAAGCACCATATGCCACAGAAAAAAGAACTTTCGGACATTCTTCGTTTCGTTAATGTAAGTGAGCCATTAACACGCTTTAATCATCTGCTGCTGACTCGAGATTTAGAAAATTTCAGATATAACAATGATTTCCAAATGAAGGTAGGACTAGTCCTACAGACTTACAAATCTACTCTCTATTTTCTTTAAGATCTTAGAAAAAATACGGGTTTGTAAAATTACAGCATCATCCTTGATGCTGAAAACTTTTTGCCATTTCCGATCCAAGTGCCTTCTTATACTGTATTAATTGAATACGTACGAATATCCATATGTATGTATGTACTTACTTTTCTGATTATGCTAACATGGCATTTAGCTCAAAGTAGTAAAGTATGTAAATAATTGATAACACTTGCTTAGTGATTCACAACTTCACAACAAAGTCAAGATCACCTAAATGCTAGAAAAAAAGTTTGTTTTTCCTTTTTTTAATGTTTACGTCTTTTCAAGTTCAATAAGCATCATCCACATTACAAAATATCAAGATCCAATTATCATTCGAAATACTAGTGTGATCTTTAGTCTAAGAATTTAACACGGGTAAATGAGCTTGTTTCTATATTTGTGTTAACCATTTGATGTTGCTTTTAGTATTAGCAATTATAATCAAAGTCGTCTGGAGGTAAAACACAATGTAACGTGGGTCAACGAAACCGTCTCAAAGCGTGGTATTTAGCTTACAACATTCAACATTCGGTTTTTCCATATTCATATATAATAAAATACAGATCAAGTTTTGGCCAGAAGAACATAGCCTAAGTATTGAGAAAATGAATTAGTTTTCAAAAAAATCATTATCGTTTGATAACCTTGTAATCTAAATTAGTTCAAAAATAAACATCCATATATGATCACAACTATGAGAAATAGTGGTGGCTAAAAGTTGTCATGTTAGAGAATAGTCGAAGACAACTCTTTCTTTGCACGTTTATACATATTCTACTGAATCTCCAAATATTTGTAATATGGGCTCGACACCCATTTGGTTTTTTTAATGAGCAATCAGAAATAAGAATGTCAATGTCCTGCTTATTTACATAAACAATAAACAAAAGTTGGTTTCATTCAAAAGATATTTTAGACCAAATTCGAACGTTCATTCTTTATCGACCTTGAAACCTAAGAAATTATAGAATATTATAAAAGTTTTTTTTCTTGTTCAAATGATTACTTACCAACCACAACAACAAAGAAGCTATTATGCATAAAAATTTAAAAATGTTGTAGGAAGGTTTGATTTATTTTTCAAAAAAAGATCTCCTCAAAGAATGAAAATAAATAAAACTGCCATAAAATTTTTTTAAAATAATTATCATTACTCTTGGGGAATACCAATAATGTGTGAATCTTAAAAACACTTTTTGCTGATATTATACATGTGGTTGGCTCGGCAAGGTTCTTTGATATATGATTATTTTAGCATGTAGATCAGAAGCTACGGCCAACAAGAACTCGTAAAATAGTGTTTAAGGGTAAGGAGTATGTGTGTACATCAGATTTTATGACATTAGCATTCAGTCATCTCAAATTAATTAATCTCAAAAGCCTTTTTCGGTTATAGAGCATGAATATACCATTTTTACGACCGTGTCATATTTTTTATACCTTGCCTTTATTCAAGTGTGGATTATTCTATACGCGAATTAAAAAAAAAAATGTTTAAATATATACCCTCATTGTCGTTAGAGATTTAGTTCGTTTAATTAAACTAAACTTATTAATGATTATAAATAATAAAGATATATTCGAGAGAATTCCATTATAAATTACACTCCTAGACGCAACACGGAAAGAAACAAGTTCGAATCCGGAATTTTAGCGCTTCAGGTATGAACGGTTTTATGTATTTCTTATTCAAAAGTATTTGCGTGCAAGTATGCATTTTGACATTTTATGAGGCTTACTTTCACATAGTTTTTGAGGCTTTTTTAGTGGAAGAAATTAATTGGAATTCAATTAAATTTGGACATTATGGATTGGATATTATATTATATCATATTCCGAATAAGATTTAAGCCAAAAATGAAAAATTACGCGACATTATTCCGTTGAAGGTTATGGCTCCAATTTTTATCCGAAATTAAAAAGGTTTCAATTTTGCAGGACTAACTTATTTTTTAAAAATATGAATCTCAATGCAGTGGAAAATAGTTAAAATTAAAAATTTTCCAGGTATTAAATAAAATAAATTTGAAAAAAAAAATGTCTCAAAAATCTCTTTTCGGGTATGAAAACATTTATCACTTTTAATTACGACTAAAATATAGTTACATTTATAAATACACTACTTACATAATGCTCCAAAATTTCTACAGCGTCTTCTGAGATAGCAAAGCTAATGATTTATACAATGAAAAAATTGATTCTAAAAACCTCCTAATGTGGTTTCATCACTATTGATCACATAACCTTTTCTAGGTCAGCAGAAAGAATCTCAATCTGCATGCCCAATAATCTTTCTATCATTTTTGAAGACGTTGTCGACCGAAGTATTTGCACACTTCTTCAATAACACCACTACCGGTTAAGCATTATGTGCAGCTACACATCAACATAAATTTCCAAGCCATGTCCATTACTACCCCAAATCCGAACTGACTGTGTAATTCGTTGAAAATCTTTCAACGATTCATCCTTTCTGTGCTGTGGACAGTCTCAAGGGAAGCGAATAACTTATCATCATCATCATCAGCGGTGCAACAACCGACATCCGTCTAGGCTTGTCTTTTTAAGGAACTCCAGACATCCCGGTTTTATGCCAAGGTCCACCAATTCGGTATCCCTAAAAACTGTCTGACATCATGGCCTACACCATCGCTCCATCTCAGGCAGGTCATCGTATTGCTCATAGATTTCGTCATTATGAAGGCTCCGGAATCGTCCATCCTCATAGCCTACACCATCGCTCCATCTCAGGCAGGTCATCGTATTGCTCATATGAAGGCTCCGGAATCGTCCATCCTCATGTGGAGTGCCAAAAATTCTTCGGAGGGTTTTTCTCTCGAAAGCGGACAAGAGTTCGCAGTTTGTTTGCTAAGAACCGTCTCCGAAGAACACCTAAGGACTGGTAAGATCATTGTTTTGTACAGTAAGAGCTTTCACCCTATGATGAGACGCTTCGAGCGAAACAGTTTTTGTAAGCTGAAATAGACTCTGTTGGCAGCCAACAACCGTCATAGCTGTTATCGGTTGTGCTTTTCGACCCTAGATAGGAGAAATTTTCAACGGTCTCAAATTTGTAGTCTCCTATCTTCATTGTTTTCGTTTGACAAGTGCGATTAGATGTTGCTCGTTCTTTGGTTTTCGACACTGACGTTGCCACTTGTACTTCCTCTCGTTTTCATTAATGTGCAGCCCAAGATCTCGCGTCGCCCAATCGATCTGAATGAAGGTAGACTGTACATCTCGTGTTGTTCTTCCCATGATGTCAATATCGGCAGCGTAGACCGTGCCTCTCGCATTTACCTCAGCATCACGGATCACTTTGTTGCCGGGTTCGTCGTTTTGAAATCCATTCTGTCCGAGGATCCTTCTGTGGCTTCGTAAGTTTGTTTTTTGTTTTTTTCAACAAAAAAATGACCGGATTGTACATAATATAGAAATAATATGGAAATGATTGAATGTGCAACCTAAAAAATGAGATACTATGCATGCATATTTGTACGTACCGCATATTTATTTAGAACTTACGTTAAATTCTTAGGGTATGCTGACATTCGACTCACCAGCTTCCAAATGCGAAATAATTGCTGCTTTTTCATCATCATCATCAACGGCGCAACAACCGGTATCCGGTCTAGGCCTGCCTTAATAAGGAACTCCAGACATCCCGGTTTTGCGCCGAGGTCCACCAATTCGATATCCCTAAAAGCTGTCTGGCGTCCTGACCCACGCCATCGCTCCATCTTAGGCAGGGTCTGCCTCGTCTTCTTTTTCTACCATAGATATTGCCCTTATAGACTTTCCGGGTGGGATTATCCTCATCCATACGGATTAAGTGACCCGCCCACCGCAACCTATTGAGCCGGATTTTATCCACAACTGGACGGTCATGATAGCGCTCATAGATTTTGCCATTGTGTAGGCTACGGAATCGTCCATCCTCATGTAGTGGGCCAAAAATTCTTCGGAGGATTCTTCTTTCGAACGCGGCCAAGAGTTCGCAATTTTTCTTGCTAAGAACCCAAGTTTCCAAGGAATACATGAGGAGTGGCAAGATCATAGTCTTGTACAGTAAGAGCTTTGACCCTATGGTGAGACGTTTCGAGCGGAACAGTCTTTGTAAGCTGAAATAGGCTCTGTTGGCTGACAACAACCGTGCGCGGATTTCATCATCGTAGTTGTTATCGGTTGTGATTTTTGACCCTAGATAGGAGAAATTGTCAACGGTCTCAAAGTTGTATTCTCCTATCCTTATTCTTCTTCGTGTTTGTGTTTGACCAGTGCGGTTTGATGTTGTTGGTTGATTCGTCTTCGGTGCTGACGTTGCTACCATATATTTTGTCTTGCGTTCATTGATGTGCAGCCCAAGATCTCGCGCCGCCTGCTCGATCTGGATGAAGGCAGTTTGTACGTCTCGGGTGGTTCTTCCCATGATGTCGATATCGTTAGCATAGGCCAGTAGTTGGGTGGACTTGAAAAGGATCGTACCTCTTGCATTTACCTCGGCATCACGGACCACTTTCTCGAGGGCCAGGTTAAAGAGGACGCATGATAGGGCATCCCCTTGTCGTAGACCGTTGTTGATGTCGAATGGTCTTGAGAGTGATCCTGCTGCTTTTATCTGGCCTCGCACATTGGTCAGGGTCAGTCTAGTCAGTCTTATTAATTTCGCCGGGATGCCGAATTCTCTCATGGCCGTGTACAGTTTTATCCTGGCTATGCTATCATAGGCGGCTTTAAAGTCGATGAACAGATGGTGCAACTGTTGTCCATATTCCAACAGTTTTTTCATCGCTTGCCGCAGAGATAAAATCTGATCTGTTGCTGATTTGCCTGGAGTGAAGCCTCTTTGGTATGGGCCAATGATGTTTTTCGGCGATTGTAAATACTTTTCTTCTCGTCATGTCTACCTTGTTTTGGCTGTTTTAAATTAAGTGAAACTGAATTTTACTCGAGGAAAAAGTATCAGCTCGCCTGATTTATGGTAGGAATCGCTTCACACGTCACCATTCCTCAGTCAAACACGGTGCAGAGTAAGAAAATGACGAGAAGCTCCGTCCGAATGGTCAACCTCATCTGACGATTCTAGCAGCGATTTAAACGCTCATTATTTCGTATACGATATTGTCACTTTTTCATTTTCTGAGTTTTCATGAGTTTTGAAACAACAAACGAAACATTTTTTTACTTCAAGTTTTTTCCCAATTTATTCCTAATAAACCCATTTCGCCAAAATAACCTTTTTACCCTCTTTTCTTGAAACGTCAACCCCAATCAAAAGAAAAATTTTCTTCTTCAAAGTACCCACCGAGCCAAAGAAAATTGATGTCAAACTAACCACTGAACACAACACTGAATTGAGTGCATACGTTCTGTCGCGCTTGCTTTACATAACTCGGTAGTTTTCCTAATTTGATGATTCCTTGGCGTTTAATTATTGCGCTCATAAGTCCGTCGTTATAAGATTCAAATTCAGCGAATTAGTCGCTGAATTTTTCGTCGTTATAAAAGGTTGGTCGTAATATCCGAAGTCGTTATAAACGATAAGTCACACATACAAAATTACTCTTTCTGACCCGGACTTTTGAAATTCGTCGTAAAAACTGATATGTATGTCGTTATAAACAATATATACTGTACTTCGCAGGCGTGAAGTTACTGTTGGGCCTATACAGACATCAATCTAACAAATGATGTATTGTAGGTACGTACACTTTCTATACAAACCAAACCATCTACGATCCAACCAAAAATTAATGCATTGTTACCCTAACCTCCTCATTAAATAACTCGCTCAATGCGTTACCCAAAACAATTTCCTCATACAAAATGCCTTCCTAATAAGAAGCCAACACCCTGACGTTAATTATCATATAAACACATACTTTTTCGCCACCCACTCCCCAACACAATGAAAATCGTCTGCCTCATAACGAACCTACTACAACCGCGCATGTTCCCGATGTCGGCCAACATTGGTTTATGCAGTCATTGTAATTATCAACAAAATCCTTTACCGGAATAAAAACAAAACCCCTCCTCCTCCCACTATCGTACTAACCTATAAAACTCGGTAATAACGAAGGAATTTCACGACTTTCTTCTGTAAATTTCTTCAATAACATTCAACTTTATTTCAGGCAAAATGGTAGCAATAAGGCAACGTTTACAAAAATAAATGTTGTTAAAGGTAAGATTTATTTGCTCGATTTAGGCGATCAAAATTATTTTATAACGTATTTTGACGTTAAATCATGTATATTATAATGATATCATGCATTATCTATGTGAAATTTATTGCCCTTTGTAAAGTTACTATGTATATCCAGCGAAATAGTAAGACGTGAAAACAAATTAAAAACAAGTCGGAATACCGGAAGCTCGCGCTTCGGGTATAAAGGTTTTGTGTTCATTTTATGTAAGAAATTTCAACGCACATTTTTCTATCTGTATATAGCTGCAAATCCAACATAGTCCTTCATATTTTCCCAAACTACGAGACATACGTACATATTACAGCCATAGATATTACACTCACCCTAAACAAACAAACTGCCTATTTCCGAATATTGTACACATATATGCACGTATATAAATTGATCGTACCCATATTTCTGATTTACTTCTTATATCTATCTGAATTAGGCACTACCCGCAAAGTTCATTAGCACGCATATGCTATATACCTACATACACGCATGTTTGGTCGACAAATAACTAAAAAACTAAAACAAAGTAATTCTCTGGGACCCAATTCATAAGAACTCATTTCATTGTGGTATTGACGAATTGATATGTGATGATGACGTTATGCAGGTGGTAGAGAGCACGAAATTCAGAAAAAATTGTAAAGTTTCACCTCCTATAACTTTGTTAATAATAGTTGAATTTTCTTCAAACTGTGCATTATGCTCTTCATTACACGCATGCCAAATTTTGTACTTGTGGGATCAGCATAAGGGGCGGTGCCGGGTAAATTTCTAAAATGTGGAAATATACTATTATTAACTTTATTTGTACAAATATCGGAACCGCATATATGTTGAGGCCTAGATTTCGTAGAGATGCACCACTGTAATTTTTTTCAGATTTTTCTGGATAGGTTCTGAGAACGAGACCTGTTACACTTTTTGCGGGTCATATTTAGGTCACTCCCCTATGTTTTACCCAATATCAAATAATGAACCAGTTTCGAAAGGAACTAATTGAGACCTATCATTTGATACCCAACATGGCTACAATCTGTGAAAAAAAAAATTTGCACCCTCCATTCACATGCATGGGGAGCCCCTCCTTAAACTTAACACAAGATGGCGCCACTTACCCCATGTAAAGGGAACACCAGATTACATACTCTCACCAATTTTTGTGACGATCGGTCCAGTCGTTTCCGAATAAATCGGGTGTCACAGACAGACAGACGGACGGACAGACACCGTCTCAATTCTAATAAGGTTTTGTTTCACACAAAACCTTAAAAAAAGTTGGCAAATCGGAAGATTGATGCTTCATGTATAAAAGTGAGTGCATGACAATTCCGCGACAATTTCGTTCGACTAGTGTCGTGACATGTTTTGATCACATCTGAAATGAGGATAACCTAGATACAAACAAGTCGGGAAACCGGAAGCTTGACGTATCAAGTATAAAAGGTTTTGTGTTTCCCTATGTGAGTAGCATAACACAGTTCTCCATTGGTTGACAGCATTGACTCGAGATATTTAAATCGCTCAGTTCTGTCAATGGCAGTAACCTGCCCAAAACTGAGCGATTTAAATATGTATCTCGGGTCAATGCTATCAACAAATGGAGAACTGCGTAACGAAATTGCTTCACGCATTAATACAACCTGGTTGAAGTGGCATTCTACAACTGGTGTTCTATGTGATCGCAATGTCGTCCGTCCTCCGCTCTCTATAGTTCTGAGTGTTGGTCGACTATAAAATACAATGAACGGCGTCTTGCGGTAATGGGGACTAAGATGTTGCATTGAACTAGTAGTGTGACACGTTTTGATCACATCCGAAATGAGGATATCCGCGGGGGGAGGGGGGCGAAACTTGAAGAAACTGAAGAAAAAGAAGAAGATGTGAGGAGCGACGAGTACATGATAGCTCCGTGTCATATAGCTAAAAATTCTACTCTGAGTTTAATATTATTAGCAAATGTGAAGAACTTAGCCTACAATACATACAAAAAGAGCTGGGGGATGTAGATTCTTCAGGAATGGCATTTTAATATTTATGACGTCAGCATCTTATATAGTAAATTTATTTGGAATTGGTACATATTTTGAGGCCTAGATTTCATCTAAGCGCACCAAGATGATTTTTTTTCGGTTTGTTGGGTTGAGTAGTCCCCGAAAACGAGTTCCTCCTCACTTTAAGTGTACATTTTGACTCTTTACTCGCGCACTTTACAATTCACGTCAACACTAATATCAATTTCGGAAAATACTAACCGAGACCTTTCATTTGACCCCCAGACCCCCACACGACTATATCCGGTGAAAAAAAATTTTAAATCCCCCTCTTGCATGCGTCCTCATTTAAACTCCACCTACATTTATGTCACTCACTGTATGCGTGGGATTTCATAGTTCCCATCTGTCCACTAAATTACGTTCGGTTCGGTTTAGCCGTTTTGGAGAAAAGTGCGCGTGACCAACATGAACACAGACAGTGAATCAATTTTAATAAGGTTTTGTTTTACACAAAACCTTAACTGAATTTTGAAAACTTCCTAACGTGGTTCCCCCTTAAGCTTCTAAGCTTTTTTCATTTACCACGATTTCAAAGCTTCTACCCAAGAAACACACCACAAGAGAAAATTTAAAGTCAGGATTATCGCAAGTTGGTTTGTTATTCAGCGGACACCCCTTTTGTTGCTTCTCCCACCACCAACTTGTGGCTGCGAGAGATAAACATTCCGTGAGCTGTCAAAGTGATTCAGCGTCAATAGTGCCACAGTAGGATTGTTTGTTTGTCGTGTGGGTGTACGTCGTTGGCTGGTGTCGTGTTTTTGATGTGCGGTTGATGGTGGAATGTTTTGTTTACACAACTTTTATTGACAACAAATTGACGACCCGCACAGGAGGGCAAGATGTTTCCATTTTGCTGTAGATGCTCGCGATGCTGCCGGAACGACTATGAACCCATTGGGAACGAAGCGCAAGGTAACTCACAGTGAAATAATAAGTTGAGTGCAATATCCTCTGTAGCATCGCTTTCAGGACAAGTGTTCGGAGTTCGGCATCTGCAATGCCTCCTGTTGTTCTGCGCCCTCACCGTGGCCTATGCGATGCGGGTGAATCTTTCTGTGGCAATCGTGGCAATGACTGACCGGAATGCAACTCGGCCGGGGTTCGAGGTAAAATCCGACCCAAGAATATTAACATTTGTATTGAATTTAGGTCTAGTTTAATTCCAAGGCACTCTGAGTCAAGTATCTGCATCAACTAGACTTGATAAGCGGAAAATCGTATACAGATGATATCAGCAATTGGCGCATTTATTTCGCGGCCGTACTTTCCAACCAAACTGATAAAGTCGTCATCATTTGTTTAGTCTAAACTGAGACAATTTGAGAACGCTTCGGGCCAATTCACCTCTTTTGTTCCCGTCTTAAAGTGTGTTCGAAGAAGACTACATATGTATGCAGTCTTTTCGGTGGGTTCTTTAGAACTATGTCGCTTCGCATCTCTATGTATGTATGTACATGCAGCGCTTATCCAGCCATACGGAAATTCTTTGCTTCCTCTCTGCTATCAGAGGAACCATACAAGTCCATGTGCCTATAAGTACATATATACAAGATTCGAAATATATCACTTGAATGGTGTAAAAAGAATTAATCATTCTTACAGTACTTGGAACCGTGGCCGATTTTGTGTTTTCGTCTAGCAATAGACACTACTTATGCATATCTGCTAATGATTTCTATTTGAATTTTTATTCTAAACTATTCGCTCCCTGTTGTAGGACAATATGACGTGCAAAGTAAACTTGTTGCTTGGTTCAGATTTCTAATGGTGCAAACACGCCCCCAATACCTACTAAAGGACTTCCTAGCAAAGCTAATCATTCAATATTATTTTTTTTATTTATAATTTTATATGTTATATGTACTTTGTTATTCATTTCCAGAGTAAATTTTTGTAAATATTATTTAAGTGCTAATTTCGTTGATTCATCACTTTTCATGACTTTTTAAGGTTTTGTTTGCAAAACAAAACCTTATTAAAATCGGTTCAATGTCTGTTTGTCACAAGCACTTTTCTCAGAAACGGCTATACCGATTGACACGAAATTTGGTGAGACGGTGGGAGCTGTGGATCCCCAGACATGCAGTGTGTGATATCCTTCTACGTTGAGATGTAGGGGGGTCCCCATACATGCAAAAGATGGGTGCAAAAATTTGTTTCACCGAATGTAGTCATGTGATGCGATTGTACTAATCGGGACCGGTCTTATTTTTGAGATTTGTTAAAAAGGTGGGGAGTGAGAGGGGTCGAAAGTGATGATTTCTTTAACGGACCCATTCCCAGAAAATACCCAACCGAAAAATCTGAAAAAAATCATGAAGCTGCCTCTATATGGTAGTAATATAAAATATAATATGAAGCATATTATCTCCAAGTTTGATCAAAATCATACTATTACTAACAAAGTTACAGCAGCTCAAAGTTGTCTTTACCGTGTAAATTTACAACCCGAAGTACTAAATCTGATATCCTGTGTGCATATTCTTAACGGGCTACGTACAAATGGGATATTTCTACACTCAAATATAATCACAGAAGAAGCAAACAAAACCTTTCATACCTGAAGCGCCCAGCTTCCGGTTTCCCGACTTGTTTTATTGAGTATTTGATGAAAACGAGTTCGACATCTGGGATATCATGTGGGTTCCTTTATGGGGCGCGCGGTATTTTTGTAGATATGTTTCCTTGTAACACGAAGTTTGGAGGTGGTCCTACTTTGTGTAGTCTTGGGATGTAGTCTCCTATCCTGTAGAGGACTTAGCAAGAATATTTACTTCTCTATCAGTTGTCATTTGTTTATTTCGAAGAAGCACTAAGTTGATAGAGCTCTCCTGGTATTTTAGTTGAGTGATATCTGCTCAGATCTACGGTCTACCGGAGAAAGGAAATAAATAAAGGCAAAATAGGCGTCGTCGGAAACGGGATATAAATACTGCTGTCGAAAAATACATAAAACCATTTAATAAAGGCCGTGCAGAGATAAACGCCAATAGGGTGAAGGCCTATTCGCAAGATAAAGCTGTTACTTATCATCATATATGGTGTCAAAAGGAAATTGTTAAACGAAAACCAAAGCAGTTTTGCCAAATATAATGGAGGCTGTGGTTTGAAATTATAGTAATGGCTTCATTTTCGAGCATGTGCCTAAAGTATTTAATTGTCTCATGAATCGTGAGGAGTTTCCTGCTCTACGTACTGTACTTATAATGGGATTCTGAAAGTTTTTATAAGAAAAATCTAAGTAGTACTCTTGGAATTTTTGTGAATTTGCTATATTTGCTAAGGATGCAGCATTCGCTAAGTCAACTTTGCATTTCTCAAAAGCGCGCTGGCTTCTGGGGTCCAGAGGAACTTTGTTTTGTTTCGCCTCTTAGTGCCCATAACTTACGATGAGACTGATGGCATAATGTAGAAAGCATCTGTAGAAACTGATCATTCCCAAGAACGACTTAAGCTGTTGAATAGTCGTCGACCGTGGTGTCCAAGAAATTCCCTTGGCTTTCAATCCGCTAAATGATACTAGGTGCCCGATAAAAAGGGTTTTTGTTTTTGCTATCCGTGGGATACCCATCCGGAGTCGTGCAAGCATTAAGTGCACAGTAGTCGCCAATCACGATTTTCTTTCCGCTGTATCATGTGTTTTAGATAGTCGACAAATTCAGTAAGTATTCGAATTAGGTCTCAGGTACAACCAGCTTGTCAGATTAGAGTCTCCCCGCTTTAGCGCAGACAGGCGATTTTTCATCATGATATGATGAGTTGTCGAGCATTCGATGTAACGGCGTAGCTGAGGAATGGTTATGTCTCGATACTTCTGAAAGAGTGAACTGTAGGTTGGTTGGTTCATTCATTGACCGTACTTGTGCCATTGTTGATAGGTTCGTTTCGCAATAACCGGTATCCGGTCTAGGCCTGCCTTAATAAGGAACTCCAGACATCCCGGTTTTGCGCCGAGGTCTACCATTTCGATATCCCTAAAAACTGTCTGGCGTCCTGACCTACCCCATCGCCCCATCCTAGGCAGGATTTGCCTCGTCTTCTTTTTCTACCATAGATATTTCCCTTATAGACTTTCCGGGCTGGATCATCCTCATCCATACGGATTAAGTGACCCGCCCACCGTAACCTATTGAGCCGGATTTTATCCACAACCTGACGGTCATGGTAGCGCTGACGGTCATGGTAGCGCTGACGGTCATGATATCGGTCATAGATTTCGTCGTTATGTAGGCTACGCAATCGTCCATTCTCATGAAGGGGGCCAAAAATTCTTCGGAGGATTCTTCTCTCGAACGCGACCAAGAGTTCGCAATTCTTCCTGTTAAGGACCCAAGTCTCCGAGGAATACATGAGGACTGGCAAGATCATTGTCTTGTACAGTAAGAGCTTTGACCCTATGGTGAGACGTTTCGAGCGAAACAGTTTTTATAAGCTGAAATAGGCTCTGTTGGCTGACAACAACCGTATGCGGATTTATTTCATCATCGTAGCTGTTATCGGTTGTGATTTTCGACCCTAGATAGGAGAAATTATCAACGGTCTCAAAGTTGTATTCTCCTATCTTTATTCTTCCCGTTTGACCAGTGCATTTTGATGTTGTCGGTCGGTTAATTTTCGGTGCTGACATTGCCACCATATACTTTTTCTTGCCTTCATTGATGTGCAGCCCAAGATTTCGCGTCGTCTGCTCGATCTGGATGAAGGCAGTTTGTACGTCTCGGGTGGTTCTTCCCATGATGTCGATATCGTCAGCATAGGCTAGTAGTTGGGTGGACTTAAAGAGGATCGTACCTCTTGCATTTACCTCAGCATCACGGATCACTTTCTCAAGGGCCGTAGACCGTTGTTGATGTCGAATGGTCTTGAGAGTGATCCTGCTGCTTTTATCTGGCCTCGCACATAGGTCAGGATCAGCCTAGTCAGTCTTATCAATTTCGTCGGGATACCGAATTCTCTCATGGCCGTGTACAGTTTTACCCTGGCTATGCTATCATAGGCGGCTTTAAAGTGGATGAACAGATGGGGCAACTGCACATGTCCATATTCCAACAGTTTTTCCATCGCTTGCCGCACAGAGAAAATCTGATCTGACTTGCCTGGAGTGAAGCCTCTTTGGTATGGGCCAATGATGTTCTGGGCGTATGGGGCTATCCGGCCTAGCAAGATAGCGGAGAATATCTTATAGATGGTACTCAGCAACGTGATACCTCTATAATTGCTGCACGGTGTGATATCTCCCTTTTTATGTATGAGACAGATAATGCCTCGTTGACAATCGTCAGGCATTGATTCGCTGTCCCATACCTTGAGCACAAGTTGATGAACCACTTGGTGTAACTGGTCGCCTCCATATTTAATCAATTCGGCTGTAAATCCATCGGCTCCTGGCGATTTATGATTTTTTAGCCGATGAATTGCACGGACTGTTCCTCCTATATTTGGTGGTGGCAGTATTTGGCCGTCGTCTTGAGTTGGCGGAACCTCCAACTCGCCGATGTTCTGGTTGTTCAGTAGCTCATCAAAGTACTCAACCCATGGCTCCAATATGCCCATTCTGTCATAAATCCGATTTCCCTCTTTGTCTCGGCAGGATGAGCATCGAGGTGTATAAGGCTTCATCCTGCTGATTTGTTTGTTTGTTTGTTCCCTGTACTTTTCTAGTTCCCAGACTTGTTAGTTCTCCCAGGCTTCGTTTTTCCGTCTGTGAAGTCGCTTCTCCGCTCGACGGAGTTCGTGATAAGTCTCTGCGCGTGCCCGCGTTCTTTGAGAATGCAACATTACTCGGTATGCGGCATTCTTCCGTTCCGTTTCTAGCTAACATTCATCGTTAAACCAGCCGTTCCGACTCCTTTTGCGGCTGGGGCAAGTATGTTTGAGATCGTATCAATGATAACGTTCTTCAGGTAATTGTAAAGATCATTTGTTGATGCTTCATCTCCAGGTCCTCTGTTGACTGCGGTTATTGCGGCATCAATTTCCCTCTTATAGGTGTCGCGGAGGGCTGTGTTGTGGATGGCTTTAGTGTTAGCTCTCACCTACTTGTCAGAGGGGATTCTGGGTGGTGTTGTTATTCGAGCTCGGAGTACCATGCCAATGAGATAGTGATCCGAGTCTATATTGGCCCCCCTATATGTTCTGACATTCATCAAGGCTGAGAGTTGGCGGCGTTCGATCAACATCCGTCCACGTATGTCGACCAAAAGTCGGTAGCAGGCTAGGAGTTAAGCTCGAATAGTGAGAGAACTTCCATACTGTTTTGTCATCTTGGAGTAGAAGCGGTCGCGTCTTGTCGGTGGGATGATAGAGACATTGGCCGAGGTGTCGATAAGGAAAACCTTCGTGCTGTGATAGTTACGAATTTCTAGGCGACAAAGTACGTATGCGCTAGACATGTCGTCTAGCTTCGTGACTAATAATTTTTTGATAGCTGTAAGGGGATGATATTTCTCTATAGTGCCACCAAAACGATTGTGATTTCAGTACAAATTGTTGTCCACATTTTGCTGTGTTTTAAGTCAATCAGAGTAGTGAGAGCGAGAAATGTATCGATCTTATAGAAACATTTCCTTATCCCGGCGAATTGTTTTCGAAGCTTGTGCACTGTCGTGGCTCCGGAAGGGCTACCGTTGATGAGTGAGGCAGTGTATCTTCGACAAAACATATTGACCTCGTAGACATGATCAACAATTACGGACGGCGCGACGTTTTCGGCTTTCAGGATTGTACGAAGGTTGATGTTTAGCCTGCTTAACCAGACCTGTTTATGCATTTCATTTCGAACCGGCAATGGCCCTGATAGGCGATCAGTTGATTTGATCTCAGCGAGGAGTCTTTGGCAGCACTGTTACTGTTGACTTCTCAAGAGCAACAATATTAGCACTTTTTAGTGCATCGCAATTTCCCTCGGGCGGTGGATTAACGACGATGTCGGAAACTTATTGCTTCACTAGAAGATCCAAACAACTTACGAAGTAGATATATTTGCTTGCATTGCTAGCTATTCATCTCCTTCCCCACCCCCGAAACGCAGATGTATATTCTGTCTACTTTCTGCGGTTCTATGTTCCGGCAGAAGAACTGTTAGTGCGTTGGCTGATATGCGTGATGATATGAATATTTCAGCGAAATACTATCGCAACATTATACCACTACTGAAGGCGGCACCTGTTGGTCTTCAAGATCCATGAAAGCTGACCTGTCATCATTTGAAGAAATTGGAAATGTAATAAAGGCAATTAAAAGCCATAAAACTGTGGAAATCGGCATTCTATTTTCTGACATAAAATTGAGATGTATAATAGATCTGCTGCACTCTTTTTAAAAAAGACTAGGAATAGAGAAGATTCCACGATGACTGGAAGATTGATCGTTCATTCCTTTGTGGAGTATAATTCATATCCACAGTTTTTCCTTATTATTATTTTTTCATTTCCGATTTTCCATGAGACTGTACAACCGTCTCGTTATCAACATATTCAATATTTTGGGACAGCACAAAGATGATCACAAACATCCATAAGGAACTGAGACTCGAATCCGGGCAACAAGATCGAGATACTGACAATCAACCATCTTGATCACCGCATCGTCAATCATTGTTAATTTTCCGAATAAATAATTGAAAACGGATTATAACAACTGGCAAGTAATAAGCCTTATGTCCTCGAAGTGTAAAATCTTCAATACAGTCTTACTTGACAGGTTTGAACTTAATTAATTAAATAAAGGGCTTTGGCGGGAACAAACTGGTTTTAGTGTAATGAAACAGAAACATAAAGGTTAAACTTCAAGAGTTAGCTACTTTATTGTTCTACTTGTCCAGTAGTTTACAGCAAAGATACTTTCGACTTATACATATATGGCCCTACAATTCATTCTATTCATTCATTCACAATATTTATTTTAATGTCATACTGATATTGTATACATAATATCTTGGGAATTCACACAAAAATTACTATTATAACTTTGTTAATAATCGTAGGATTTCCAAAAAAATGTATTATCTTTTTCCATATTATGAATTCATTTTGATTGCTCATTTTCATGTTGCTTAATGCCTAGTTCAAATCTAGTCGGAGAGTGACAATTAGCCTGATCGAGGCTGAAATTCCTAAAATACAATAGGCCTTTCCTCCAACCTTCTTCGTCTTTGAAAAATTGTGGAAACCAAGAATAAAATTTTCGGCCAATAGTAGATAATTTGCCGCTAAATCACGCGCTTGCTTGGGTGTGTACTAACTTGTTAAACAAATGTTGCTATTTGATTAATGAAATGGCTAATTAGTATAGAAAATCTGAATCGGAAAATATGAATTCTTTTAGGAGTGACATTCGAAAACCTGATCCAAGAGAACGATTTTAACGAATTTCATTGAATTGCTAGTATCTTGCAAACCAGTAACTTTTTACTAAGATCATTTAATGTGGATTCTTGTGAGTTGCTCTATCAGCCCTTTAAGTATTATCGTTGAATTTTTGGATAACCTATATATAGGTGATTTATTTAGACTTTTTCGTTCTAAATTCAAATAAAAGACATGAAATTGGACTTTATGATGAAAATTTTATTACGATTAGAAATTAGATTTTTAAAATCTATTTCGCAGCATAGCATTTGGTATCTCAAGAATAATGCGACTAATGCTGACCTAAGAGTGACGATTGAAGCCAGCTTATCACTGAAGACCAGAGACTTAACAGAGCCCCACAGAAAATGGTGTAAACGATTGATGACAACCCCGTCCGGAAGAGGATGCCATGAATCTAAACGTTTTCTGCGTGGTGGGTAAGTTCGAGTGACATGTGGCGACGGTTATGAAACTCTTTGTATGTGTCCTGAACTGTTTTGCTTGGTCGGTCTCTTGTCTGGGGAACCGGTACCAATCCAGGCTTGCATTGATGTCTGACGGGCTGGTTTTGGATTTGGTTTGGTTTTGGGTTTATGAGGCGACGCTCGTACATATGTTGCTGCCTGGTGGGTAGCTTCAATGAAAGCCAGTTTAAGGCGCTCGGTGGTTACGTTGCTGTGCCTTCCGTTGATTTCGATTCTGTACACGTCGCATTACTGGAGGCTCTTCCTGACGTATATTGTACGCTTGGTATGGTTGGAGGTGTTGGTTGGTCGTAAGTTTCGCACTGTTTGCTTAAGATGGGTGATGATGAAAGTTCCCTTTGAGGGCTGTTCAGCATGAAAGATTGTCCCGGTAGTGTCAATGTTGACCCGTACTTCATCTCGGCTACTGATGCATCGATGTCTTCCTTGTAGCTGCTACCCAATCCCAAAGACTGTTGGAACATATCGGTGATCTTTAACCGCTGATGCCACCGTTCCACGAAGAATCGGTGATAGGGAGAAGTCCTGGTTCTTTCACAGCCCAGTAAGGACTCGAATTGAGTACCCTGATCCATAATAATCACTTGAATTAAGCCAAAACGTGAAATCCGGTGGTTAGAAAACGCTCGCACAGCAAAGCTTCGCGCAACTGAACTTGTCTATTATCGATATAAAGAAAATCCAAAACCAATTTCCTTTTACTTTACTAAAAATTATTTATTAAGGAAGGAAGGAAACTGGTTTAGTATTTTCTTTATATCAACACAATTTTACTCAAACCTTCTGAACGGAAGTTTTGTTAATTGTTTATTATCGTCAGACAGTGCTTGTATTCCTATAGGGAATAGGAATAGGGTATCCACTATCCAAGTAAATGTGTTTAAATCTCGAGTCCGTAGCCGGGATAGGGTGCATTGGGTTTCGCATCAACCTTAGGTTGGGGACGCGTGATACTGTTCTGAGTAATTTGTTGCATAAATATTCGAATTCGGGAACGATTGAATATTTAGAGAGGCAATACCATCCTGAAATGTTGTTCATGCTCCTGCGAATTCCGCGATGCATTGATAATGTCATCCACATAATACGTAGAGATCCATTCCTCGGAGGACCTTATCCATAAACCATCAAGTTTGGGCCGCGTTTTTCAACTCGAAAGATATCAGTGTAAATTTATATAAGCCAAACGCCGTGATGATTGCCCTCTTCGGAACACCCTCGCCTACTATGGGCATCTGGTGAAAAGTCAATACAACGTCCAGTTTACAAAATATCTCCTTTTTTTTAATCCGGCGACAATGTCCTGAATATGACATGTGCGGGTAACGATCAGGAAGATTTACGTTGTTGAGGCGTCGGTAATCCTAAGAGGGGCGCCAGATGAAGTGCGCTCGCGCAGACACTGGACGAGGAGGGGTGGTAACTTTTTCCCAGAAGAAACTCAAGTTCTCTACGAGCCACGTTCAGCTTACCTAAAGGCAAACGATGGAACCCATCGTAGACAAGGGGATCTGTGATTTTTAATTGTTGCTTAACTGTGTGGCTAATATTTTGTTTGCTAAAGACTGGGTGTGTGATCCCTGGGAATTCCTTCAATGAGCCCGATGCGGTTGTTGGATCTAACAGACGGGCATTCCATAGGTCCACCAGAAGATCGTGATGTATAATAAAATTCACGCCTACTATCAGTTGCAGTACCTTGGTGATCACAAACCCCTACCCAAACGCTCTTTTCAGTCAGAGGCTGATCTTAAGCCGGTTCCTCCCAAAAGATGTAATCACCGCAAAAAGCTTGGTTCGCGATGCCTCTTCCCGTGTACGTGGGTGGATTGACACCTCCGCGCCAGTATCGATCAGAAAACTAAACCTGGTGGAATCATCAAAAATATGTAGGCGACTCTTGAACAACGGAACTTGCTACCAGCGGTCAAGCTCGTTTTCCGCTCGCTGAAATAACATTCATGGCGGCACGCATCGTTCCGCTTTTGTGCCTAAAGGGTGTTAGAAGCAATACATCGGCTTTTATCAGTCTTTTCCCCAGAGGATGGATAATTTGTGAGAGATTACTGCAACGCTTTCGGTTTGCGACGCGGTGGACCGCAGTGCCTAATTGATCCAACGTTTGTGTTGAGGTCGAGGCGGTGGAGTAAGTCTCTAGTAGACTCTTCTTCCGTACGACTAAAAGCCGTGAGGATTCTCATTTTCACCGTTCTTACCACGTTCCGGTGAGCACCCTAAAATGTCAGCGATTTGCCTTAGCAGCGACACGTCGCACTCGCTCATTAGCTGCTCAAACTTGACTTGATCGCTTGTAATTCTGTGCGAACGGAACTGGGTCTCAATTCTTGAGAACCACAACTCCGAATGAGTTTCCCAGAATGGTGGGACGCTGCCTTCATTAAGAGCGGCGGCGGCGGCTGAGCGGCGCAGCCTGGCCGTCGTCTGCGGCCACAACATTTTCATGTTCAGGCATGTTATGGACGTCTGACGTCAGTATGGGTGGGCCTTTCTCGTACTGTAAAGGTATACTAACCTAATTTCCTTCGTACGAGGATATCTCACAAAAAAGTACTCAGAATTGACTTCGAAACAAAACTTTATTTCGCCTCGACCAAATGGATTGACAAACACAAACTTAACATGACCTTCATGCTCTTTATCGCCAAAATTGTACCACTGCTCCTGTGTTCGACTAATCTTCTCAAAGAAGACCCCTATTTTGAAACAAAAGCTCCTTAAAGGGGCATCACAATTTTTTTAGGGTTTTCGGTCTGATAGTTTGTGAGAATGGGTCCTTCATTAAAAAAAAAACACTGTTGGTCGCTAATTACCACCTTTTTGCATGTGATATGATATAGCCTGTTATTCTTCTGTCAGCAAAAGTCAAGAAATACGTAGATATTGCGTTAAACTGCTCTACTAAATTTAATCTATAATTGCTTTATTTTTTAAGCCCCTCACAACAAAGCAAGTCATTCAAATTTGGTATGATTACCTTAAGGCACGAGCAAAGTCAATGACACTGAGAACTTTAAGAAGTTTGAATATTCGGATCGGTGTTTTCAACCAAAGATAGATTGCGCCATGTCATTAGTTTACTAATCAGAGCAAGCTCAATCAAATGGTTTCCGCAATTGGCGTCTTTTTTGATCGACGCATTAACGATAATCATAAGAGGATTTGATAGTAGATAACGGCGTATACGTTTCGATTGAGGTAATGGTAACTCGGATTTAAGGGTATTGGCGACAATATGTGAGAGGATTTGGTTAGGATGATGTCTGTTCGTGCGGAAAAGGTTGAAATTTGGAAAAGTGGGTTTGAATCGCTAGTGCTACCTGGTTTCACGCAAAAGAACTATTTGTGGATTGTGCGTTCTGTTCGCTTAAGAACAATTCGAGCTCATGCTTGCGAGTCCGGCCGAACATGGAGTTGATATTAAACTCAATGATCCTAATATCCATGTTTGGATTGACCATCGTGTTGAGGATTATCATCAACTGCCGGGATTGCTTAGCGAACTGTACGATATCGTGCGTGGCTTGGTAGATGGTGCACCATTTCTTTGTTCGGCACATTTCTCAATACATCCTTTTAGGAATCTCTCTCAATTCAGTCCTTTAAGGATCATCCCACCGTTGCTACCATCTCCTATACAGTTTCGTCCTAGTGGTTCACATCGTTGTACACTGCTCTTTTATGTGGGTGCCGTATAGTAGCATGGACTTCTTATTACAAGTTCAAGCCATTGAATATTCATCAGGATTGGTTCCTCTGGGGAACGGTTCGCGATCCTTACCAGTAGGCAAGTAATGCACTAAGAGTGGACTCAATATAGGATTAATACTGACGTTAATTTAACGGTGCCACTGCCTGACAGCCGCTAAAGTTTATTCTAATAATCTTAGACAAAACTGCCACTCCAAAAAATGCTTTATTCAATACGTTTGGAAATTGAAAATATAAAAGAAATGACAATTTAAAGTATTTGAAATTAGAGGGTGCACTACAATCTAAAATGCACTGATTGGGTCCTTTCTTTATGTACCTGAAATGCGTTAAATGGATTCCACGAAAAAACGAATAATTGATTTGCATAAGACTTTTAATATCGAAAATCTCAATATCTTTGATCTCCTCCTGATTTCGCTGCTAATTTTCTAAAAAAAACCTCAGTCATTGTCAAGTCAAGTTGATAGACCATAATTACTGAAAATGTGTGTGAAGAATGTCAATAATTTGATATTTATTCCAGCGGGTCTTCTTATTACGAACTTTTACGAAACTGATTTCTACATTTGTAACAGTGATTTTATTTTCGACCTTATTTGTTTAGCACCGGCATGTATAGACAAAATTATGCTTTAGCTTAGTCCATTGATTGGGATCCATAATCTTTGCTCTTTCAAATTCGTCAACATTATCTACTTTACGCGATAGTGTATGTAAAAATTGTCACCATTTGAATTTTGCAGGTGTACGACTGGGATGAGAAGACAAAGTCCTTAATATTAAGCAGCTTCTTTTGGGGCTATATAGTGACACAAATTCCTGGAGGCCAGCTGGCACAACGATTTGGTGCTAAATTTCTCCTTCTTGCGGGTCTTTCCATTTGTTCAGTTTTAACACTTCTGATACCTGCGTGTGCATCAATTGGTGGATGGAAATTAGTGGTGGCTGTTCGAATATTGGAAGGATTATGCCAAGGCGTAACATTTCCCTCAGCTCATACTATGATATCGAAATGGGCAACTCCAGAAGAAAGAGGTCGATTGAGCGCATATGTATATTCTGGAAGTCAATTTGGCACTGTCGTGATGCTTGGTTCGAGTGGATTAATAGCATCATCCCCATTGGGTTGGCCAAGCATATTTTACATATCTGGCATAGCGGGCTCTATTTGGGCACTCGCGTGGGCATTATTAGCAGCCAGTACTCCATCGCGACATCGCACAATCACAGCTGCTGAAAGAGTGTACATAGAATCATCCTTAGGTCACGTAAACGAAACCGTGCAGCGACGTGTGACACCATGGCTTAGCATCATGACATCATTTCCATTCTTTTGCTTATTAATTGTACACTGCGCCCATAACTGGGGATTCTGGACGCTTTTAACTGAGATGCCAACATACATGAATAGTGTTCTAGACATGGACATAAAGAAAAATGCATTACTATCAGCACTGCCATATTTGGCAATGTTCATTTCGACATTTTTGTTCAGTGGATTGGCAGATTTCTTGGCGAGAAATCATTATATTACTTTGTCAACTAGCCGAAAACTATTTAATACAATTGGACATTGGATTCCTATGGTTGTTCTGCTCCCACTGGGCTATATAAATAGAGATCAACACGAGACTGCTGTTTTCTTGCTGATTTTAGCGGTTGGAATGACTTCTGCGACATATATAGGATTCCACGTCAATCATATCGATTTGGCGCCTAATCACGCTGGAACTTTAATGGGAATTACAAATTGTGCAGCGAATGTGATGAGTATAATTGCACCATTGACCGTGGGAATTATTGTTTACGACGAGGTGAGTAGATTTCTGAAAAAGTAAATCTTTGACAAGACGCAACAAATTAAATAATTCTTTTAAAATATTCAAATGTTTTTTCTTTTACAGACAAATCCAGCGCTGTGGAGAACAGTTTTCTTTTTAATGTCTGCTATTTATTTCTTCGGGAATCTCCTGTTTATAGTGTTCGGAAAAACTGAGCCACAACCGTGGAACATCTCACCAGTATATGAAAGCATAAATGCAACTGCTGAACCCGTACGAGTGATAGATGCTGGGCATCAAGATTAATTCTATGAAGACGTAGTGCTTAAATATAAGCGAAAGCTTACATTCCAATAAATTGAAAAGTATTCAGCATTTTAAAGTGATTTTATACAATATATGTATATAGGAATATAAAGATGTATGAATTTTATCCTTGAAATCTCAGCGTTTCAATTCAACCTTCTTTGAAGAGATATTCCATGAATGTTTGTCTTCTGAAAGTTGGCGTAAGATGATAGATCAATTAGTTTCCTTTTGTACAAGTAGATTTTTTCAGAAAGTTTTTTTTACACAATTTTTGGAGGTTACTGACAATTCTGAATCAAACGATTTGAAGAAACATTTGCTGGTTATCAATACGAAGCGATTTGTCACTTTCAAGGCAAGGACAAACCCATCAAGCGGTACCAAGTTTCTATTTCTGAAAGAGTGGGAAAGTACATTTCAGCGCCTAGCCGTAAATGTCGCAAGCAATATATTTAGGAAGCGATAGCGTTGTAGTCACAAAAATCAATATATGGCTGCCCAAATTCCCTAGGTGAAATGTATCGTGGCAGCAAACCAACTATCTTTGTATCTTCTAATCATCTCGTTTGTTTGGTTTTGAGTCACTTTGTCACTTATGAAAAGCCAGTGAAATTATTTGTACGGAAGAGTCGTGAGCTAGTAATCGTGTGGAACTCCAATCTCTCTCCTGAAATTTAGAAAAGACGATTCCGGGCTTCCGCCAGAGAGTTCCACTGCTGAGAATCTCAGTTTTATTCGTGCTTCCCTTTCAATCGGTACTCCTCGCTTATTTCTTAACTGGAATTCATTTGGTCATATACGATTATTCGGTGTGGGAGCATGCAAAACACTAGTCAATTTTTCTGTCTTTTGAACTTGGTGTCTTGCTGTTCTTAGTAATGATCCTATAGGCAACAATGGAAGTAAAGTAAATTATATTGCGCCAATCGATACATAAAGAGCTATTAAGGTTTTCAAAATGTATCTCTTAAAGTTTTATTAAGGAGTTTTTAACGAAAAAACTTATATGTAGCTATTTTTGGAACGGTACCTTCGCATCAATGGAAACCGGTTTCCATTCAAACCCTATTATAAATAAAATATTTCTCACGTTGGCAGGCGCCTGTACTGCTAATAAGTAGAAGTAAAAACACTTCTAGAAAAGAGTAAATAGAAAAACAATAAGTTACGCGAAAAATACGAAGTAGAAAGCCAGAAGCTAAGATCGAGAATGCGACATCGTCAACAGGAGCTTAAAAAGCCGGAAACCAGAAATCATCAACCAGCAATTCATTCAAACAGGAAGCTACATTTTGCCTGTGTTTGAATCACTTAGTAGTGAGCTGCTACAGAGATCTATAGGGCGAAATACGTATAATTGTAATGAAAATTCCAATATTTTAATTTGGTAACATTTTATGCCAAAGATCTAGTAGAAATAGCATCCTGGACTGCAGCTGGCGTTTTCAATGGATGATCAAGAATATACGCGGCAGTAATGCACCTTGTGGGAATCAAAATTGACCCAACTAAAACGCCTTCATCGGAGAAAATTGACGAATGCCGTATCGCGCAGGCAAACAGCAGGAGAAAATTGATCAAAAAAGAACCGAATTCAGAAGAAAAAGCTTTGGTCGGCTATTTGCAGTTGCCGCTAGAATGTTAAACACGTGATAAGTCAAATGCCAGATTTATATCAATCGTCGTAATAAAGCTAGTATTTGTCGATCCGAATGACTTCGCTAAAAGGACAAAAATTGAAGCTAAGGCTGTATATGTGTTTCTTGAAAAAACCTAAGATTTATGGATTAGGTGTAGCAGATTAATGGTCAGTTAAAGTTGTATGGCTAGAAATCGCATTCTACTTTTTAAATGCGTTTTTCTCGAAACTGCATGTTGAAAATCGGAAATTCTTTGAAATTTTCACGACTTATTCAAAACATATTTCTATGGCCCGCAAACTAGGATAATTGCAAATGGGTCAGTAGTTTTTTTTTATTCATTGAAGAAGGCATGAAAAAACACCAAAATTTGCAAAAAAAAAATTTAACATGGCACCAAAAATTTACTATAGCTTTTCATATTTTTTAATAATCCTAGTTTGCGGACTGTAGTTAAGTCTGTACGTTAAAATGCCGTTTACTTTTTTTTCTTTAAGATGATCACAGCGCCCTCTAGCGTGGCAGCAGAAAAACACCTTTTTTGGAGATGGGTGTATAAATTGCCCTGTATTTCAATAACCAACTATGCGATCGGGGTGGAAAAATTACTATGGACGCTCAAGACATTAATAAATCTATGGTGGAAAATTCGTATTTGTATCTTTAGCCAGTTCTTCACAAAAAATTTCTAAAAAAACCCAAAAAAACGGCCTTAACACGGGATGACCCCCTTAAGGTCGATTGGGTTTCAACTGACCAACACAACGGGCGAGTAGTTAGATTAACTGCATTGTGACTAGCAGTAGATTCGGGAGTTGTGTTTTGGATGAGCGTAACAAGAGAGGCGCTAACATCGGCCCCTAAAGGTTTCATTATCTAATGGACGTTTGTTGCGTCCGGTGCTTCTGGCAAGGTTGAATAGCTGCGATCCCTCAAGTTCATCATCGACCGCTTATATGATCCAGTTGTCGCTTGACAGTGGGACAACTAGTTTGCCTATTGGCTCGCAGATACCTTGAATAATCCACTTGAGAATATTGACGGAGCTATCATTAAAAATGTTTTTTTTTCCAGGTGCTAATCACGTCGCCGGTCGCGTCATAAGTTTCCAGATTTTGGACAAAGCAGTGAAGGCGGAGCGAAATCAAGTTCATTGATATTACCGTTGATAGACGCTTCCTGCATATTGATCAACACCCTCAATGTTCTGCCCATTAATTCAGATAGGAAGAGTACGATGACCTATCAGACTGAGCATCTTGGCTTTTATTGGTATTTATCCTGAGTCCAACTCTACTTGCCTCCTCCGAAAGAGCAACCAAATTTCATGCAAGTCAAGGTGTTTGAGGAAAGATATAATACAAGACAGAATAACGGATATCGTCGATAACAAGGACAAGATATCGGTGACAGGATACAACCCCGCTTTTGACGACAATTTCTTTGAGAGAGCAGCATGTGACATTTTGCACCATCATATGTTGCTCCGATAATAGTATTCCGTAGTTGAATTACTCTCCAACTCGACCTTTCAATCTTTAATTGTCGCTTTTGTCATACATTATAATTCCTGTAAGTCGAAATTTAAGGATCGATTGGGCGATGCAAATCACATTTTTTTCTTTATTAGTGTAAACTAGTAAACTAGCGAGATAGAAATTTCAATGAAAAAATAATGTTCCCTGCAAAAGTTTCACAGCGGGCTCAATTTCTGTACATGTACATGACCTTTCTTCAAATTTTTCGGCATTTAAAAACGTTGGCTCTCTCTCCAAAAATACGCCTGATTAATTAGGGTGCTAAAAAAATCTATTGTTAAATTGTATTCTCCTTAATGTGTTATTTCCCGTTGAGGCAAATAAGGGCAACATGTTTGGAAATGCTAGCTCTAGTGGAAGTGTTAAAAGGAACAGAGCATGCAAATACTAAATAGCTGATAAAACTGAATGGTCCAGTTTAAAGAGAGGCAGCAATCACCCCATAGGCGAACCATTATTGAAAGTAAAGGCCCTAGAATTTGCAAAAGCTTGAATTGTTCTGCTTGCCGAGGCTGCAACAGTTAGCTGCAGCAATTAAAATAGATCTGGGATCTATGAAAAAAATATATCTGAAGAAAATGCAGCAATCAAGCAGAGGCAAATCACTGGCTGAAAGTCCCATAACTCAACTGCTAATGATATAAACTAAAACAGTCCTTTTCGCAAGTGCTTACTAGACGTCACTTTAGTGCTAAACGGAGATAAATGATTTGATAGAAAGCATAGCAAAGAAAGTTGATTAAAGCCAACGTGGCTGGGGCAGACAAGTTGAAGCCTTTTATAATATGAGGAGGCAACAAATCTCATTTTATTTCGAGGAATAAATTAGCTTCCTGTCCAGCAGTTTTGGATGACAGAGAATATTTTTACAAGTTGGTTGATAGATGAGGACAAGAATATGATGGGAAAAATTCAATCAAAAAGTTTTGGGATTCATCATCATCATCATCAACGGCGCAATAACCGGTGTCCGGTCTCGGCCTGCCTTGATAAGGAACTCCAGACATCCCGGTTTTGCGCCGAGGTCTACCAATTCGATATCCCTAAAAGCTGTCTGGCGTCCTGGCCTACGCTATCGCTCCATCTTAGGCAGAGTCTGCTTCGTCTTCTTTTTCTACCATAGATATTACCCTTGTAGACTTTCCGGGTGGGATCATCCTCATCCATACGGATTAAGTGACCCGCCCACCTTAACCTATTGAGCCGGATTTTATCCACAACCGGACGGTCATGGTATCGCTCATAGATTTCGTCATTATGTAGGCTACGGAGTCATCCATCCTCATGTAGGGGACCACAAATTCTGCGGAGGATTCTTCTCTCGAACGCGGCCAAGAGTTCGCAATTTTTCTTGCTAAGAACCCAAGTTTCTGAGGAATACATGAGGACTGGCAAGACCATAGTCTTGTACATCATCAGATCTTCTAAATGCATTATCAGAAAAAAATATGTAACTTTTGGAAAATCAGCTAATAATGCTTTTTTCAATACAATATTATTCACGCCGAAAAGAAAATTGGTTTGACAAAAGGTAGCAAGAAGCCGCTCAGACAAAAATAACAGATTACCTTAAAAATGTAGAGATTATACATGCATATATATGAAGTACGTACATGTGGTTGTGATTTTTAATTTCTTAGGGGGTTATTTTAGTGTTAAACGCGTAAAACCGGGTGTTATTTTAAACATGTTGAATGCTTATGATAAAAATTGCATGGCTACAAAGAAAGAAAAAAAAGCTAAATGGCGTCTGCTGTATCGGGATATGCAGTCTTAGAACAGAAAGAGGTAGAAATGTATGGGGTTGTAACCGGGCTTTCCAAGCGAATTGTAATCAATTCAATAAATATGTTTTTTTTAGTTCTAGCACCTAAATTTGGTCATACATTTTGAATTTTAGCAGTTTGGCAAGCTTTCAAACATGGTGCTACCGATTTTTGCTCATTGGAAAAATACTCCCAAAAAAAATAATTTTAAGTACGTGCGGTAGTTGAGCTCAGTACACAAACTAAATATCCCTAATAGCGGCAGCGATGGCGTATACAATCGAGGTGCTGTGCCCGCTCCGGAATTTATATTATAGCATAGCATATCCCTTGTCCGGATAGCTCAGTGGTTAGAGCACTAGGCTGTCATACGGAAGGTCGCGGTTCAAATCTCACTGGTGGCAGTGGAATTTACATCGTGATTTGACGTCGGATACCAGTCGACTCAGCTGTGAATGCGTACCTGAGTCAAATCAGGGTAATAATCTTGGGCGAGCGCAATGCTGACCACATTGCCTCCTAGTGTACCGTTACGGTCTTGAATGAAGTGCTCTAACACACTTCAAGGCCCTGATCTAATATGGATTGTTGCGCCAACGATTATTATTATTATTATATCCCTTGGTGAAATCAAAGAGGAATTTTTGAGTTATTTCTTCAGTAAAAATTCGTTAGGGATATATAATTGATTGATCAACTGCCGAAAGCTGTGCGGAAGTTATGCTTAGTCACAATTACTGCGTTTATCGCCGATTTCAAGGCATAATACAACTTCGTGTAGCAAACAGATTTCTTTAAACTCATTTCACTTATTTCCGCACCGTTGTCTACCAGAATTACTAAAAGTAAGTTTTAATTAAATTTCAGTTTAGTTTAAACATTTACTTATGCTATGTGATAGTGATTTCCATTACAGAGGACACGGAGGTGGCTCAATGACGCCCACGGTTTTCATCGTTAGAACGCGCTATGCACTATGAATTTTGAAGACATTCAACAGGTGTGTTAATTGAGCGTTATGACATGTTGTCAACTTGTGAAAAACGAAGTGAGCAAACAACTCGTAGATTTTGCACGTCAATAATGCACTATCGCACAATGCCATCATTTTTGACTAAACACGTAGCGAATACCATCAGCCACTAAATTCACCGGATTTGGTTTACTGTGATTTCTACTTAATCGAGTTCTAAAGCCATAGATGGAACGCGTTCCAGTAGCCGAGAGGACATTATAGAAAAAACAGAAATGTCTCTGACGAATATATTGAACACCGAGTATGAAAAATGTTGGGAAAATTAGCTCGAAAGCTGGAGTAAGTGTGCTCCAGGCGATGGGATTACCTTCAAGGGGGCAAGGGGGCATGTATTTTAAATTGAGCAATGATGAATTTTAAATTAGAAAAAAAATCATCAAGTATATGTCGGAGATAAGAGAATAGTTGGGTTTTTCCTTGGGATTGGAATATTCCAACACTTTATCTCAGCCACTTCACGATAGTTGCATTTAGTAACTAAACCTTGGAAAAACATCGGATTAAATATTAAGCGTAAGTTTGATGATAGGCTTGGGTCGAGGTCACATCTGGTCACTAAGCGTAGTAACAGTCACAGGATAAATAAAGGTGTGTTCTGGGAGAAAGTAAAGAATAAAGGAGTGGAGAGGGCTTCGTCAAAATATTCAGACGTAAGGGGTACAGAGAGGTTTTTAGAGTTAGTTATTACAAGAGCACTGAACAAGAAAGGTCATCTTGTTATCCTCTAGACTGTGGATTTGTTATCATGTTAGGGTCTGTGGTTGTGGCTTTAAAATATTTATTGTACTTCGCCGCTAAATTCATGTTATAATATTAATATAAATTAAACACGTTTCTAATACTTTTATTGCTCATCAATTGTTGTTCGAGTGTAGGAAACGATCGTCTTAGTGCCCAGTCGATTGTTTCTGGTATATATAAACATATGTTATGTTGGAAAATAATGAATTTACCATCGTTGCAACTGAAGAATCGAACCTTCCACAAGAGAGCTTACTTTTTGCACACTTTTACTTCAAGTAATAAATGAATAATAGCAGTTAGTAACATTTAACGATTAAATTTATTCAACATTCAACAATCATCACCGAATTTCCCATAAACATTTTACTTCAATATTTTCAGTTGAACGACGAAATTTTTAAGTATTAGATCTTATAGAATATATATTTTCACATTTATCACATTCACCAAAACGGTTATTAATAACTAGGCCTTGAAAACGTTTATCTCCGCAAAATGTTAAAGTGAGACAGCGCAAAATTTAGTAGACTAGATACGAATTAGAAAATACATCATTGTTGGCAACACTCGCTCGCCTAGAACCTTTTGTAAAATTTTATAAACTATTTAAATCAGTAGATGATAAATTCGATTTTGTTTTAAGCCAGCTCTGTGACTTCTCAACTTCACTAGTTACAACTACAAAAAGCTCCTTATCATTACTTTGTAATTCTGCTCGTAAATGGTTGAAGAGATCCCTTTCGGTTCCAATACATTGAGGCGTGTCTAGTTTTGAGTCCAAATTGTAATAGCGTCCACCGATTTCTCGTACACTAATCCAATGTCGTCTTTTAAGTGGTAACGTTATGAAGCCTATCCGATAATCGGTCGGAACATTTAGGATAAACCCTACAATTTGTGAAGTGTCGATGCAAGATGGATCTCTGGAAAAGTTATGAAAGTATTGAATTTTACGTACTTCAGGTTCAATAATAAATTACTGAGTTGATATATCAAAGGAGTGAAATAAACACAGAAAAAAGAGAATTTTTAAAGGGATAAAATTATGATTTTTCTAAATTCGTTACAAATTTCACTCGTTTTTATTCTGAAAACTATAATTTCATATTGAACACTTAAAAAGAAAAAACCTAGAAGTACAGTAGCGATAAAAAAAGCCGAACGCATATTTTTCCACAAATCGGTGGTTCTGAGGTATTTTCCGGTAAGGCACGTTATCTAAAGGGTCTTTTTAATGTTTTGTGTGAAACAAAATTAAAACCGATTCAGTGCTGTCTGTCCGTTTGTCTATCACAGCCAATTTACTCAGAAACGGTTGAACCGATTCTCATGAAATTTAGTGAGAACATGTAGTCTGTGTGTCCCTTTATATGTTGCGAGTGGCGCCATTTTGTGTTGACTTTCCAGGGGGCTCACCATACATGTGAAAGGTTGTGTGTAAGGGAGATAGGGCTCAAAATGTGTCCCCCAAAACGTGAAACAGGTCTCGTTCTCAAAACCTATCCAACCGAAAAATCTGAAAAAAAAAATCACAGTGATGCATCTATATGAAATCTAGGTCTCATATCACATCTCGTTCCGATATTTGCCCAAATACAGTTAATAATAGTATATTACCAGTTCATCCCAGAAGTACAAAATTTGGCATCAGCATAGGACATAATTCCGAAAAATTTGAAGGCAATCCAATCCAATCCAAATCCAAATTTATAGAAGGTCAAAGTTTCACATTTCACGCACCCTAAGATGTGTATTACGTTATCATCATATAAAGTGAACTTATATGAACAGCGGGGTCCTTGGGGACGTTTTAGTTTTCCTTTTTTGGCTGATTTTAGTTATTTGTATATCAGTGTCAGTTACTCGAGGTAGACATGTGTATTTATATGTATGTAACCAATGTAATAGACACTTGTGTACCTGGTTACCAGCGGTTTTTTAAGGTATGTACATAACATATATATATACGTTCTTGTGAATGGAGAAAAGTGGAAATGCGCGAAGATGCAATAGATCAATTTAGGTGCGCACATATCTATGTACGCGTGCGGTAATAGTCAATGTGTGTTTATTTAGGATGATCACAGTATTTATGATATGTACATATGTGTATCTTCGATTTTGGCAAAATATGACGAAATATTTTGTATTATTCTCTACGTACGAATGAAAAATCGTACATCAAGATTTTCTCACATAAGATGAATATAAAACCTTTATACCCTTTACATCAATTTTCTGCATATCTCTCAAAACCATCGGTTTCCTTATAAATTCATTTCTTCTATCAATTAATATGAAAATACTGTAGAGTTGCACAAAACATTACCTATTAAATGGGGTATCATCTCACTTTTTGAAAAAGGTGATATTAAATTAACATTAAATATTAAAGTTTCGGCAGACCGTAGTACCAAATATTACTTATTGCTAGAATAATTAAGAATGCATGTATTTCATTCAAAACGTAAAATATGCGACATCGCCAAGTAAGTATCATTGAAGAAGGAATGAACCTTTCATGTAAGAAGAGAAAAAGCTAACAAAATCCCATAAGGATATAAGATAATAGTTAGTACAATATTTGCACATGCAAAGAACAGGGAATCGTGACTTTTGCGAATGAGCATTACTTTACTTAGATGTTATCTTTGCTTGGCATAATTGAAGTTTGCCTATCACACACAAAATCACCTTTTCACATTAAAGCTGGCATTTATCCTAATCCGTAACATTACAATCTATATCTTAAAGCTTAGAATCTGCATCCCCATATTCACATGCACCCGAAATAATTTTCTAGCTCAAAGTCAGCCCGAAACTAGTCCAAAAGCCCGAAGCCAACCTAAAACAAGCCAGGCCGAAGCTAACCTGAATTGCATGCTAGGCAATGCGATGATACTTGATAATCGGAACGAGATGTGATATGAGACCTAGATTTCATCACTGTGTTTTTTTTCAGATTTTTTGGGTGGATAGGTTCTGAGAACGAGACTTGCTTCATTTTTTAGGGCACACGTTTTGAACCCTCGCTCCTCTATCTTTCGCCCAATATCAGAAACAAGATCATTTTCGAAAAGTATCTATTTTTGTGTGTCCTGAGTGGTTAGAGCACAAGGCTGTCGTACCGAAGGTCGCGGTTCAAATCTCGCTGGCGGTAGTGGGATTTGTATTGTGATTTGACGTCGAATACCAGTCGACTCAGCTGTGAATCAGTACCTGAGTCAAATCAGGATAATAATCTCGGGCGAGCGTAATGCTGACCACATTGCCTCCTACAGTGTTCTGTAGTGTACCGTTACGATCTTGAATGAAGTGCTCTAACGCACTTCAAGGCCCTGATCCAATATGGATTATTGTGCCAACGATTATTATTATTATTATCTATTTTAATAAAGTTTTGTGTTTACACAAAAACAGGCAAACGAAATCTTAAAAGACCTTTTAGATGTCTTATCGAAAAACACCTCAGAGCCACCTTGCGAAAAAATGCGGTCGCCTTTTTTACCGCTACTGTATATGGTATTTGCCATACATATACCCTGCCGCTCGAAAGTTGGGAAACAGCATACATATAAACGTCAGAAATCGAGCTTCAATAACTACTTTTAAAACACGTTTACTCTCTCTCGGTAGTTTAAAACGTTTAGTAGTTGTCGAAAACTCAAAGCTAATGGTTAAACATAAGCAATGGCGACTTGAGTGGAATCAAAGAGCCAAATGCTCGGGTCCAATAGGCGAGCGTTTGTGCGCCATTCAAAAGAAAAACATCTGGCCATATCACAATATTTTCCTATTAAAAATTAGGAGTTCGGCAAGAGTCCAACATCCCTGAATTAGACAATTGCGATCGTATACTTTTGGCCGCTGAAATTTCGTATAATTATGTGCATATGTTAGAAGTTCTATGCTATTTCAGAGTGATCCCTTTCAAAAATTTTATAAAAATCACTATTCTGTTCGCTGTGAGAAAATTCCTAGATAGGAGAAACTACCCTCTTTCCTTTTTCTGTCGACATGCCTGTCCCCGAATTATTTATCTAATGCCATTTCCTTCAATCAGCACGTGTTAACTCGCTCCATGGCTGAGTGGTTGGAGCACAAGGCTGTTGTACGGAAAGTCACGGTTCAAATCTCACTGGTGGCAGTGAGATTTGTGTCGTGATTTGACATCGGATACCAGTCGACTCAGCTGTGAATGAGTACCTGTGTGTGTACCGTAGTGTACCGTTACGGTCTTCAATGAAGTGGTCTAACACACTTCAAGGCCCTGATCCAATATGAATTGTTGCACCAACGATTATTATTATTATTAAGAGTATATAGACGACACCGTAGAGACAGGCGTTAATGAAGGCTTGGAGCTTTTGAGTTACAGTGGTGGTCACTTTTCATTTGGTGCTCCGATATAACAGCATTGAGATGACATTGGCGTGGAATAACCTCAACTTGATGTTGAGGTATCTGAATTTCTAAACTTTCGATAAAACGGCGAAGACGGATCTAGCCCTGTTAATGAGTCCGGTGACATCAAGGTCGTTGACACTCTCGTAAGAAACAACAATACCAAGGTAGACAAAATATGGACATATTTTACAGGAAAATTTTAGTTGTTTTCTGTGGCAAATAACCCTCGCACTCAAGGCGGGTGCCCTTCTTTGATATCTTGACAATCATCCTTCTGAGTTTTTTCACGGTGGTAGAAGGCACCGTGAAAAAACTCAGAACTCCAAAATTTCATCCACAAGAGGTAGAACTTCACTAGATGATATCCAGTTGAGAACCGTGATGAAATGTACCTTCCACCTCTTAAGTTCCTCCTCGTCGCGTTGCGACCACCAAATTCTTTCGTGATGTGGTGTACGGTAACGAAATCTTAGTTATTTGCGACATTTGCTTTCGCTTCCCTGATAAGCGCCTTTTATGGGTGTGGCCAGTAATCTCATTTGCACCAGCTAAGGCAGGCGAACAGCCGAGGTCAGCGCTTTTCTTATTTCGCACGTCCAGGAGACAACTCTTATATCTACTTTTGATCACGATGTGGTCGGACTGATTAGAGATTCGTTGCCGGTCATTTAAAACCCAATTGACCGCATAACAGGGTGTGCTGCGTGTCTGCAGAAAACCGCAAACCTCTTATCATCATCGTTACGAATCCCAAGACCATGTTTCATCATCACAGGTTTAAACAAGGTGTTATTACAGTCAATCTTGGCATTTGTAATGACCTAAAGGGGATTGCGATGGCCAAACTGCCATCCTGAGTGGCCGAGAATGACCTAGAGGGAAGAACTATCCCAAAAATCTAAAAAGTTGGCGAAATTGACCGCGAAGTTTCGCCCGCAAATACTGAAACTCCATCGGAGCGCTCGACCGACACGTGCTTGCATGCTTCTGTGCTGGCCAGGCTCGGGAATGCGGGTGGTTTCTTTGAGCGCTACGATCCTTCACGTGTCATTATAGAAAATTCACGTATCTATACAGCTTGGTTCCGCTGCGGATCTTGAAAATAACTGCACAGAAACAGGGATTCGCGTAAGCGTAATGAGTTAAACCAAAACGCGAACTAAAACCTAAAAAAATTAAAATAAAGAAAAACGACGGCTAGTCCGCGCGCGTGGAGCCGTAAACCTTTGAACCCGACTGCAGCGATTCAGGAGAGGGTGATTGACGACCGATGATAGTCTCGATCCCTGTTTCTTCTACCTCAGATGTTTATTGAGGCGCGGCTTCGGAGGTTCTCTCCCATCCTCGACACCCTTCGGCCATTTAGGATGGTAGTTTGACCATCGCAATCCCCTTTAGATCATTATAAATGTAATGAACTACAGGGAAGAGCTATCCCAAAAAGCTAAAAAGTTAGCGAAA
This sequence comes from Hermetia illucens, assembly GCF_905115235.1. Lineage (NCBI taxonomy): Eukaryota > Metazoa > Arthropoda > Insecta > Diptera > Stratiomyidae > Hermetia > Hermetia illucens. Next base: position 86,655,823 of record NC_051849.1, on the reverse strand, counting down.
TTGACCATGAAGGTCCACTCGCAAATACTGAAGCTCCATCGGAGCACTCGGTCGACACGTGCTAGCCAGGTTGGGGAATGTGGGGAATGGGGTGGTCGTTTGTCCCTACGATTTTTCACGCGTCGTTATACAAAATTCCCTTTGTTTAATTATTTTCAAGATCTGGTGCGGAGCCAAGCACTGGTAAATGCACGTGAATTTTGTATAATGTCACATGAGGGATCGTAGCGCTCAAAGGACCCCCCTCACATTTCCGCGCCTGGCTTGCACGGACGGGTGCAAGCATGTGGCGACTGACCGCTCCGATGGAGCTTCGGTATTTCTGGGCCGAACTTCAGGATGGTCGTCGCAGCGCGTTAATTACCGCGGTTTCTATCAATTTGTCTTTGAGGTAGGCGTGTTAAGATTTGGAGAAGGGCAATCATGAAGAGAACATATTTCCCTAGAGCAAATATCCAGAACGTGTTCTAGGGTCTTCAAAATTGAAAAGTGTAAGACTGATTCCTTCTCCAGGACTGCGGTATACATCCAGACGAAATGTAGTTCCGGTAAATCAAGCCACAGAAAATTATGCCTTTCATCACTTTCTACGAATTTTATCTGAATATATGTATCCATTTCGTTACGTATACAAACAGATAGTAAACCGACTTTAGTGAATTTTCCTTCTACATAAAATCTGAAAAAGGAATGGAGAGAAGTAGATGAGTAATTAGTATTAGTATTATAACTTTGTTACTATCTAGTCTTTGTCACGTTTAGTTCCTCTTGACTGATGTAGAGTGCGTTTAGCAAATAAATAGATACATTAAAAATTCAAAAATGATTCTATTCATCACTCGAAAGTATACCAAAATTCTCTAAAATCCTGTTTTTCATAGATATTTTTCCGAAAAAAGGGAAATTACTTTTTTGGGACAATTATCTGAACAAAAAAAGGAGGGGGCCATTCTTTAAACTTCCGTAGTTTTATTATCTTCGTTTATTTATGATGGGTCAATTTTTTTTTTTTTTTGGTTTATAAAAATCGGCCGAATAGAAAAATGTCGTATCAGTTTGAAAAATACAATTTTGAGGAAAACACGTTTAAAATTTTTGCTTTGTTAAAATTTTACGGAATAGAACTTTTTTTTTATTATCATTGACCATTCGTTTACCTTGCTTGCGCAATACGGCACCGGTAAATTTTCTCCGATCAGTTGCAGTTGGGCTTGGACCTGTTTTGGATTCCATTAGGTCCACTATTGTCAGATATGTTCTTGATCCTTCATTGATGCTCAGAGGTGGCGGTGAGGAAGACGGGGCGGCAACCCTGTCGGCTGAACCAAAACCAGGTGGCCGAGGAGAACCTCCATAGTGGTGGCACCCGAAGACACTATCAGTTTTGCGTGCCGGCCGTGATGCAGTAGGCGAATGCTCCAAAGGTCTAATCAGGGCGATTAGACCCGAGTCTGCACCGGGACTCATCTGAAGTGGCAATTGGTCACGAAACCTTACCAGGGGTATACAGGTACCATGGGAACCGGGATAGCCCCTGGACTCTCATACTTCGGGTGAACTCCCGCTGTAATTGGGTATAGGTCGGTTGTTTGCGGTTGGCCTCCTAGTGGGAGCTTCATGGGGGTTGTGGTGATGCTCAAGCTAGAAGAGACCTTCAGGCCTCGGCGTAGTGTTGCGTTCCAACACGAGTGCCGTACTCCTTAGTTGGGTAGAGATTTAGGTAGGTCTTGCATCCACCAGTATGAATTCTAAGCCATGCACTTGGTATAGACTGGTACCGTTGTTGCTTGTCAAAGCGGGGCTTTGATTGTGGTCACAAAATTAATCCGTGTCCTAAGAAGACCGTGGGGTTAAGTCTTCTCTGCTCACGTAAAACCCTCAAGGACTTAACTGATCCTTCATTGAAAGTGCAAGCTGGAGTCGAGAACATCTTTGCCCCACCACGAACCACCGATTTAAGGCACATTTTCCAACATTCCTAATACAAGTTTTACAATAAATAAAATCGAGTGCGTGCTCCTTCCTGAATGTTACACAATAGCTGCTGAGCTCTCGAATATTCATAATTATACAAGGTGCGTACAATGCTTTAGATAAAACCCAATTTATATTCATGCGTAGATACCATTACGAAAATAACTAACTTTTTTGGTTGGGCATTTCGTAATAAAATTTAAGATGATTCTTGAACGCAAAAGGAAATGCAATATGTAAAAAAGCAAAAAATCGATTTCTTGAAAGTTTTGAAGGAGAAAGCTGCCTTAATACTCTACACGGATACATTAGGAGGCAAAAATGTACAATCCCTTTTGCATGTACTTATGTAATGTCCCTTCGCGGGGAATCTCATAGACTAAATTTCCGTTTAATTCGATGTAGGTATCTTCGACAGAAGTGCGTGTGATAGGCAAACGGAGGGTAAATTGATTTTAATAAGGTTTTGTTTCACACAAAGCCCTAGAAAGGGTACACAGCGAACATCCAGTCTCAGTATGTAGATTGCAAGGGGCATGGGGGTTTAAAGTGCAGATATAATCGTGTCTGTGGCTCAGGTTACTTAACATACTCACTTTCTTTTATCGAACCAAACCGCCTCGCAATCCTTCTTCTGGAGAGCAGTCATAATGACGTTCACATCGTAATTGCCAAGGCCCAGCACCGACCTGTGCGGGTTTATCCAATCATCTGGACTCAATTGCGTACATATCTCGTCCAACTGCGGTTTTGTATACGTCCCCTTGGCTGCAAACGGAAATGTTCAGTGTACCTTGATATTAAGTGAAGGCTATAGAAGGAAACCTTGAAATAAATTGTTGAGCGCATGAAGAGCACACAATTCCCGGGATTGGCGTTCATGGTAGATATGAGTTGAGTTCATTTCAGATGACACCATCGAACCATCAGTTGGAGATTTCTCGGGTTGTTTCGGCACGTTTCCTTTTAACTAACTTTTTATTGATAAAACTTCAAGGACGAGAACTATTGGGTTGAAAACCTTGCTTACGAGCTTATCAAAACATGACAACAATTCCATGCTTGTTTACATGTCACATTTGACGTTCATGGCATTTTTTTTTGTTCTCTGAAAAGCACTGAACTGTTATTTGAGAACTGTTAATGGTGGAAGTACTGTTTCAGTTGCATTCGCTCTTTTGAATATGGAAGAAGACTTCAATGTAGTTTGAATGCGACAGCAATTGGTGCCATTCAGAAGTTTTCTTTCTCAACTTTTTAAGTATTTGAAAATGTTCCTCAATGCATGGGGTTAGTCTACTGCTGGTGGACAGTTATATATATATTGTATAAGCAACATTCGAAATGTCCTTCGAGTCATGCTCCTGATAGAAGACGAATTTATCCACTATATTCAGCTCCTCAGCACTTTGCTCTACATTTTGCTTCAAGATATGTAAATATTGGAATCTATCCATTCTACCATCTATAAAATAAATATTGCATATCCCCGCGCTGGAAAAATGCCCTCATGCTATCACTGACCCTCCGTCATAGTTAATAGTGGCCCGAGTATTATTTGGATTAAACTCTGTATAAGGTATCCGCATGTTTTGCCATCAGAGCCAGAAAAGGTTAAAAATGGTATAAAAGTTGTAGCTATTTGCTGTTTTCCAAAAGCTAATATTCTTCTTGAAATGTTCCAGCTATTCTGTCATGAAAATGATATTTCCCGAGAAAAATGTTCACCGTTTTTGCGCAAATATCCTTTCTAAATCGTTTTGCAATATTATATATTTCTCAATTCATTTGCGGTTAAACAATCCTTTTATTAACTTCTTTTGGAATACGCCGCACACCATGGTCGTCAAGTTTTCTCCTTTGAGCGGTTCTGCTCTTATAACGTTTTATAACGTCTAAATAATAGTTACTTCCACAAACAATTTTTGCGATGGTTCAGACAATTTTATCCACATTTAGCTTTATTATTAGGTGAGATATTTCACGAGCTGTTTTGATGGCGGTGTCGTTGCTTCGATATCCTTTTCCTTTCGAAGAAAATTTGAATACTGCTTGTAAATTTCAATTAATGCGAACTTATAAAATTAATAATAACAAATAATTTCAGGAAGAAAGTAAAGCTATATAGCAAAATTCTGCTGATTTTATGCCCGATTATTCGTTTCGCGTGAATTTTTGTCTATTTCTGGTTGTTTTAACTTTTCATAATAATAATCATCATCAACGGCGCAACAACCGGTATCCGGTCTGCCTTAGTAAAGAACTCCAGACAGCCCGGTTTTGCGCCAAGGTCCATCAATTCGATATCCCCAAAAGCGTCCTGACCTACGCCATCGCTCCATCTTAGGCAGGGTCTGCCTCGTCTTCTTTTTCTACCATAGATATTGCCCTTATAGACTTTCCGGGCTGGATCATCCTCATCCATACGGATTAAGTGAGCCCACCGTAACCTATTGAGGCGGATTTTATCCACAACCTGACAGTATCGCTCACAGATTTCGTCGTTATGTAGGTTACGGATTCTTCTCTCGAACGCGGCCAAGAGTTCGCAATTTTTCTTGCTAAGAACCGAAGTTTCCGAAGAATACATGAGGACTGGCAAGATCATTGTCTTGTACAATAAGAGCTTTGATCCTATGATGAGACGTTTCGAGCGGAACAGTTTTTGTTAGCTTAAATAGGCTCTGTTGGCTGACAACAACCGTGCGCGGATTTCATCGTCATAGCTGTTATCGATTGTGATTTTGACCCTAGATAAGAGAAATTATCAACGGTCTCAAAGTTGTATTCTCTTATCTTTATTCTTTTCGTTTGACCAGTGCGGTTTGTTGTTGTTGGTTGATTGGTCTTAGGTGCTGACGTTGCCATTATATAATATGTCTTGCCTTCATTGGTGTGTATCCTAAGATCTCGCGCCAATCGCTGTCTGCTCGATCTGGATGAAGGCAGTTTGTACGTCTCGGGCCGTTCTTCCCATGATTTCCATATCGTCAGCATAGGCCAGTAGTTGGGGGAACTTAAAGAGGGTCATACCCCTTGCATTTGCATCAGCATCACGGATCACTTTCTCGAGGGCCAGGTTAATGAGGACGCATGATAGGGCATCCCCTTGCCACAGCCCGTTGTTGATTATCTGGCCTCGCACATTGGTCAGGGTCAGTCTAGTCAGTCTTATCAATTTCGTCGAGGTACCGAATACTCTCATGGCCGTGTACAGTTTCACCCTGGCTATGCTATCATAGGCGGCTTTAAAGTGGATGAAGAGATGGTACAACTGATGTCCATATTCCAACAGTTTTTCATCGCTTGCTGCAGAGAGAAAATTTGATCTATTGCTCATTTGCCTGGAGTGAAGCCTCTTTGGTATGGGCCAATGATGTTCTGGGTGTATCTTATAGATCCTATTTTATGTATGAGACAGATAATGCTTCTTTGCCAGTCATTAGGCATTGATTCGCTGTCCAATACCTTGAGTACAAGTTGATGAACCACTTGGTGTAACTGGTCGCTTCCAAATTTAACTAATTCAGTTATAATTCCATCGGCTCCTGGCGACTTATGATTTTTAAGCCTATGAATTGCACGGACTGTTTCCCCTATACTTGGTGGTGGTAGTATTTGTCCGTCGTCTTTAGTTGGTTAGCTTACACTCATCCTTAAACCAGCCGTTCCAACTTTTTTTGCGGCTGGGACCAAGTATCTTTGTGATATGATATGATGTCAATGATAACGTTCTTCAGGTGGTTGTGAATATCATTTGTTAATGCTTCATCTCTAGGATCTCTGTTGACTGCGGTTATTGCGGCATCCATTTCACCCTTATAGGTGTTGCGGAGGGCTGTGTTGTGAATGGCTTCAGTATTCACTCTCATCTGATTGTCAGGGGGGATTGTAGGTGGTGTCGTAATTCGAGCTCGGAGCACTATGCCAACGAGATAGTTGTCCGAGTCTATATTGACCCCCCTATATGTTCTGAAATTCATCAAGGCTGAGAGATGGAGGCGTTCAATCAGCACGTGGTCAATTTGGTTGAAAGTGGTCCCGTCTAGAGAGGCCCACATATGTTTGTGGACCGTTTTCCATTTCGTACGATACTGCTAACTGAATAATTCGCAGTCCGTTATCATTGGTATCCGTATGTAAGCTATGGGAGCCGACATATCGCCTGAATACGGGCTCCGTCCCTACTTGACTGTTGAAATCTCCAAGTATGATTTTGATATCATATTTGGGGCAGGCTTCGAGGGTTCGTTCAACTGTCTCGTAGAAGGTATCTTTCTCCGACTCTGCAGTCTCCTCTGTAGGGGCGTGATCCATTATGAGGCTATGTTTCTAAACTCGGCTCGCAAACGCAGAGTGCATAGCCGCTCGCTTATATTTGCAAAGCCGATAACAGCAGGTTTCAGTTTTTGGTTGACCAACAAACCTACTCTGAGCACATGGTTTACTGGACGGCCACTATAATATATGTTGTAGCGGCTCTTCTCCAGGAAACCAGTTCCTGTTCATCGCATCTCTGGCAACGCTGTTACGTCAGCCTTATATTAGGACAGGGTATCGGCTAGCTGCTCAGCAGCATTCGGTCTGTACAGGGAGCTCACGTTCCATGAGAAAATGTGCAAATCGTTATTCAGCCGTTTTTCGTTTATCCGTTGTCGTTGCCGGGTTCGTCGTTTTGAAATCCATCCTGTCCGAGGCTCCTTCCGTGGCTTCGTAACATCGGTTTTCCGTGTAGGGCTGTCAGCCTTAGTCAACCCCCAACCTAGAGGATCAGTTGGTACATTTTGTCTCGTTTTTAGGCGCGGGAGACTCGCCTTCATCATTCTCCGTCTGCAGTTTTCCATAAAGAAAGAACTCCCAGCGATCACCACGTGGAGATGGAGATAGGGTTGGCTAGTAGATCTGTTGGTGTTGGTTCATCAGGCGTATTCCAGGTTTTATGCTTCATCGTGATTACAAATCCACGTTCCGCCCTGGGACCTATACTACCCTTTGAACGCCAATATTGAATAAAAATTGATTACGCCTTATACATCTATTGAACGGTAAGTTTATTATCTAAAAGTTCCGCATAAATTTCGAGAAAAAAGTTTGTAATTCAATACAAATCAACATGTTCAAAATATGGAGTAGTCTTTGTCCGATTGTGCGCTTAACCCACTGACTCAACTCCTGTGTGTATTCGCAATAATGTTTGTGACTGGTGTTCCTAAACGAGAAAAAATTACGGTTTCAGAGGCATACAGTACATAATTTCCGGAGATTCAGATAGTGCCAGTACTTTTGCTCGCAAATTAAATGATAGGGCAACATATGATATTACTACAGATCCAACAATATCATATTGTTAATTATTTCAGCCTTGTGTTCGCTACGTTTCAAAATGATTCGAAATGTAAAACTCGCAATAATGATATAATTTTTAAGAAGTTAGTAGTAGTAGTTTTGAGGTGTATTGCAGAATGAGCGACAGGTCCCCAGATTCCACACAGCAATCCAATGTCATTCCTAGCCAATTTTCTTTCACTGGATCAGATCCGGTGAAGTCCCACCTATTGTGGATGAAATGACAAGATACCACAATGATTGATGTGGGCCGTTTCTATTAATAGAAAAGAAATCATCTCGGTCATTAACGCAATCGAATTGGGTAAAAGGGCTTGACAGTCTCCTCGCATCGTTGCTCCAACAGTTGCTTCCATTTATAAGGAAATGCTGAAAATCCGAGAATTTTCCCAGAGAGAGGAAGAAGAGTAAGATTAATATTCCGAAAAAGGGTTCCCGGCTTGATTGTAATAATTGAAGGGACATTTGCGTGGTACCTGTCTTCACAGATAATAGCCATAATAATCCTTAAGTCCCTAAGAAACGTTTTCATTGTTAGAGAGCAAGCTGATTTCTACTCTGGGGCGACCTACAGTAACCGCATCAACACTCATTGGATAATTATGGAACAGTACGCGAAATTCAGATCTTCGCTATACCTTCGACTGTGTCAACAGGAGTTTACCTGTAATGCTCTGCGCAAGAGGGTCAACGCGGAGAAACTTACAGTTATTATCAGAGAAATGTAATGTACTGCACACTTAGGTGAAAACTGAGAGGAATTTGAGTTGCAAAGTGGAATCTGCCAGAGTTACATAATGTCCGAGATATTATTTCTTCGTGCTGTCGGTGACGTAATCCGTGCTGCCTAGTCTTGAGTGTGTGGAGAGTATAGCATCTTTTCTCAAACACCTCGGCTACACTGATGATATCTGCTTGTTTCCTGATCGAGTTATGGATATTGCCTGAATGGCTCTGGATTTGGAAATAAAGGCAAATACAACACTCTTCCTATCTGCATTGATGGGCAGAGCGTTGAACCCGTTGATAAATTTATATATTTAGTCAACATTGTTTCTGCTGACGGCGGTACCGAACTTGATATCCTTTGACCCGGTAAGGTCACGACAACGGTGGCTTGATACGCTGGATGGGGATTTAAAAGCCTCAAGATTGCACTCACATCAGGCATTCGATAGAGCTAAATGGTGAAACCGATGACGACGAGCCGACCCCGCTTGTTAACGGGACAAAGGCTGAAGAAGAAGAAGAAGAAGTCTATCTGAAATATTTGAAATAATAAAAACTTGTTTTTTCTATTCGCTAGTGTTATTTATTGGTCTTGCAACAAGACTTGTTAACACTGATGAAGGGAACATGTGGTTTCTGAAATATCGGTAGGGAATAGAAAATTTTTGATGTGGTTTGCAAATGCCGCCCCCTTTTCTGCATCGCTTCTTGGCAAGCTGCCGTTTGTTGATCTCAATGGCGGTTCGCATTGAGCAGGTTTTTTCAGCTTTCTTGTAGCTTTCCACAGGGAATAACCAGGCAATAAACCGCGCAAGTAACTTTGTAACTCCTGTGCCCGTTGACCTTTAATGGCTTAATAGAACGATTTAGTTGCTCTGGCCAATTTTTTTTTTAGGTCTGGAGATCTGTAGGTCTGCCATTATCTTCTCAACTTCTGCTTTACTTATTATGGTCGCTAGCAAAGCTCACGGTCAGTATTTCGTTGAATTTCAACAGGGTTTTGCCTATTTCACCTTTGGTTTTCAACTGAATGTTGATTTCCAGGTGAGTGCTTATATACTTGCGGAAATTCAACTAATTCGTTGATTTGTTTTTAAGGTTTTGTGTAAAACAAAATAGAGGGCAATGGAATTTTTAGCTATATTACACGGAGCTGTCGTGCACTCGTCGCTCCTCACATCTTTTTCTTTTTCTTCAGCCTGCAGTTCACAAGCGGGGTCGGCTCGTGATGATCGGTTTCGTCATTTTATTTTATTAATTGCCTGATCAGGATGTAATCGCGATACCTTTAAATCCCCATCCAGCGTATCAAGCCACCATTGTTTTGGCCGGCTTTTTGGTTGCTTACCATTGCTTTCCATGTTCTGATCAGTACTGGTTGTTGAATTCTCGTTAGCGTGAATTACGTGAACACACCATCGAAAACGCCTCTTTTGCAGTTTTTCCACGATCGATGCAAACCCATATCGATCGCGGATATTCTCATTTCAGACGTAATCGAAACGTGTCACGCCACCAGTGCAATGCAACATCTTCATCCCCATTACCGCAAGACGCCGTTCATTGTCCTTTATAGTCGGCCAACACTCAGAACTACAGAGAGTGGCAGACGGACGACATTGCAGTAAATTTTAGATTTGGGACGTGCGCTGATACGTCGATCACAAAGAACACCAGTTGGAGAATGCTACTTCATCCAGGTTGCATTAATGCGTTAAACAATTTCATTACGCAGTTCTCCATTGGCTGATAGCATTGACTCGAGATATTTAAATCGCTGAGTTCTGGCAATGGCAGTAACCTGCCCTTCGAGATATTTAAATCGCCCAGTTCTGGCAATGGCAGTAACCTGCCCAGAACTGAGCGATTGTAATATCTCGGGCCATAAGCCAATGGAGAACTACGTTATGCTCCTCACATAGGGAAACACAAAACCTTTTATACCTGAAGCGTCCAGCTTCCGGTTTCCCGACTTGTTTAGTTTCTTGTATTACTTTTTATAGGAGTTGCGCTTGAAAGTAACATCAATATGAATTGGGTCCGGGATTTTTCATCGAGCTGCTGGCCAATAAGCGGGCTGTCCAGTCGAGACGATGTAAAGTTTAGAGTCTCGGGCTAGTGCGTCTCACAATTGTCTTCCCTTAGGGAAGATCAGTCAGCATTAAAACCCTCAGCGCCAAGAAATCTTCTCGCCCTTGTATTAAAACATTCTTGAATGTCTGAGAAGTCAATTTAACCTTTGGAGTACAATAGGTTGCGGTGATGATTATCTCGCTGACCTACTCCAGTAATCGGATTGAAGTTGCTTGGAGGTAGTCTTTGCAGTCATCTCCTAGAGCATAATGCGTAATGTGGGATCTGATAAATAATCCGGTACCGTCGTCGGCTTTTCTTTCCCGATGCTTAGTGCCGTAGAAGCAATAACCATCAATGTGGAAATTTTTTTGTGAGTGAGACGCTTTTCGCTTTGTCAAACAGGAAGTGTCGTACTTTGAGCTGGTTCATTTGCTTCTGAGAAGGGCCTATAAGATCTGTATCATTTCTTGTAGCATGTTTTGCATCGCGATTATAAATTGGTTCATCGTTTGATTCACCGTAAGTCGAAGCCCTTCCAGATTGTGGGTTGAAGCACTTGTATTTTCTTAACTTTGAGGTGTGGATTTCAAATCGCTAGCATAGCTCACGTCTTGTTAAACTATGTTTTGTTTTTAAAGCCTTCAATTGCAGATGTACTGGTGGGAGTAGTATTTGTTTCGGTGCGTTGAATTCTTTATTTCGATTGCGATTTTTGCTTGATTTAGCTGTGTATGTTCTGCCAGATTTGCTACACTTTTTTAGCATTAGTATCTTCCTTACTTTTCTTATAATTAGTTGTTGTGTGTAGATCTCTACAAATGATAAAAACACTGGGTAGATTGCAGCATCTTTTCGTATAATCAAATTCTTGATAATTCTTGCACTGCACCGGGTCAAGTCTTTTAGGTTATATATTGGATGCGCTTCACCCTTGTTAAATTTTATTCTGTCAGCGGCTGGGGAATTCTATCGCCTTTTATAATATTATATACCCACCTCCCTTGAAATTTATCATCCTTCAAAGCTTCTTTAATCTCTGACAAGTTCACCCATGGTACGATCCATTTTAGCACTACTGGCATGCCCTTGAAGCTTTTCAATTGGCATATGTAGTATTTTGTACCTTGTTTGTCAAAACTGGGTATTATTTTTCTGTACTTGCTTTCGTTGTATAGTTGAACTTTTGTTTCATGGATCGAGCCTTTGATGAGTGAGACTACGTGGTAAGTGCTTTTGCCAATTAATTTTGTGAGCTAAGTTCATTGGAATTTTTTTTGGTGGCGGCTTCAATTTTGGAGTGTTTTCGCCCACTATTTTTTCTTGTATTGCACTAATAGACGGAGAGCTGGCTGCATGAAAATTCATATGACTCGCTGCACGAAAAATTTTAACTGGAAATGGTTGGAATGTTGTGAGGGAATTACCAGCCGGACAGTCAGAAGGCCTATTGGAAGACTAAGCGGGGGCTGTCAAATCTGTCAAATTTTGGTCAGAAAAAACCGACTCCTGCATGGCCGAATTTTTGCATACATATAGAGTGAAGACCCACAAATATAGGACAAACATTGTCAGAAGCCTAGGTTGAAAATAAAAGGCTGTCAAAAAACAGCTTAAAGTGGCAAAAACACGTAAAATTTGCATATTAAAAAGAACTTTGACAATTCGTATTTATATCCTTCACTGATAGATTATTATTGTATAAATTACTATGCATATCAATCATACATACATATATCTAAATTCTTAAATCTATTCTTAAAGGTGTCATCATCAAAATAGTCCTTTGTTAGCAGATTATTAAAGTAAATACAAACCACTACTAAAATGCTGAACCAGCAAAAACACATTTAGATATCACATTTCAGATGCAATTCTCCCAAATCAGCAAAATCAATCCTTTGTCTAAGAATGCATAAATAAGAGATCGATCAGTTGGATCGGAGAGTTCTTCTCTGCTTCTTGAGTGATTGAGTTCTTGTTGTTCAATTTCATTGTTTATAGATTGCTATAAGAAAATTATAGCGAAAATACACTTATATTCCAAAAAAATAATTTGCCTTTTTCTTGAAAATTTCTTGGAAGAACTTAAGATATCTTTGTTTTGGGTTTAACCAACGACCCGGATCACTTTTCTCACCCTCATTGTCTATAGTATGACAATTTAAATATCCTAGAAATTCCAAAGAAACTATTTTTGAATTGCTAGAAGGCAATTCAGACGATATGCACTTTTAAAATCTATTACAACAAAGTTGTTTTATTTATGAGAAAATAATAAAATTGAAATTAACAATTCATTTCGTCATCCGCATCTTCTAAATTTTCCCCAAACGTGATATCTTCGTTGTTGTATGCGGACATGTCGTTGTCAACTGAAAATAATGAAACTCATTCTTTAGTTTTCTACCGTTTGAAGCCTTCAAACCGCTAAAATTCATACTTATTTCCACTTGATTGCAGCCAGGAAGAAATAATTTTTTTTTCAATTTTTCCCATGAATTACTTCCTTAAAGTGAAATGTGTCGTTAGTAGGAGTAATCTGTGAAAACATTTGCTAGTTCGTTTGTAGAGTTGCCCACTTTTTGTAATATTTAAAATGAGTTCTAAGTTATCTTGTCTTTTAAAGTGTAAAATTGATACTGACAAAATTATAAAATTAACCGCAGAAAGTTTAAAAGTTTCAATGAAAAATGTATCGAAGCTATTCGGGAACATTTCCAAAAATTTAAAAATTCTTACCAGTTTTAATGCTTCTTCTGTCCATGTAGTATTTGGTCATTACTACTACCGGTCTTGACAGTACCCATGAATACGTTATTTCTTGTCTGGAACAGGCTACAACCAATGATTTTGGCAAAGAACTAGCAAATTTCAAATTTCCCTTTCATAGCAAATAAAACTATTATTCGTTGCCATTCCTTCAGCGTCAATAACGCTGGTAACGTTGTTCGAGCGGAGAATTCTGATTTTGATTTGCAAGAAGAGGCTGACACCAAAATTATTTACGTTATATCTAAATTGAGTTCAGCTTGTAAAGTTGTAGTGAAGTGTTCTGACACAGATATAATTATAATAATATTAGGCAATTTGAACAAAATAGCGGCACACATTTTTATAGAATGTGAACTATAAAATAGCTGGCACATTAATGCGCTTCATGAACATTTAGGACTGCAACTTTGCAAAGCCCTACCAGGTTTTCATGCGTTCACCGGTTGTGATTAACTATAGACTTTATTTATTTAAAGTTACATAGTAAGGAATGCAGAGGAAGACTTCCTAAAAAAATGTTTAAAAATTTCGATGCTTAATGCTTGTCACCCTGCTCTGCTAAATTTCTCCAGCAAATAACAAGTCGGGAAACCGGAAGCTAGGCGCTTCAGATATGAAAGGTTTTGTGTATTTCTTTAAAAAAAAAATTTGAGTATGCAAAGATTCACATTCAAGTGATATTGACGTTCAAAGTCTTGAATTTGCAAAGAAACGATATATTTGACCTATTATAACTGTGTTAGTAAAAGTCCGATTCCTACCAAGGTAGGTAAGATTATGACCTTTCCTGTAACTTATATTGGTGAAAAATTTAGTGATTCTAGGATGAACTTGAGGAGGCCTTTCCTACCAATTACTAAAAATTATAGTAATGTACTATTACTAACTTTATTTGAGCAGATATCAGTATGGAGGGTATTTCGGAGCCTAGACACCATATAGTGACAGCCTCTCGATTTTGTTTTTCAGATTTTTGGGTTGGGTAGTTTCTGAGTAAGGTTCCGTTAAAGAAATGATCAGTTTCAACCCCCCGCATTCCCCACCTCTCCAACAAATGTCAAAACTAAGACCAACTTCGGAAGGTACTAATCGAGACCCTCATTTGATACCCCACATGACTATATTTGATTAAAAAATTTACCTATCTTTGTGAAAATATTTGGCCTATATTTGTGGGTCTGGACTCTATATGTATGCAAAAATTTGGCTGGGAAGGAGGCAGTTTATTTCTGACCAAAATTTGACAGATTTGACAGCCCCCCACGCCTTAGACTTCCAATAGCCCTTCTGACTGTCAGGGTGTTACTCCACCAACAACATTCTAACCATTTCCAGTTTAAATTTTTCGTGCAGCGAGGCATGTAAATTTTCATGTAGTCAGCTCTTAGATTATAAGCAGCGCAAACCTATTCTGACTTGGACTGCCGTTTTTATCATGTTTCGCTAGTATGGGTGTATTTTTCTTAGTGGATGATTGCTAGCTTCGCTTACGTTTGGAAACTAGAATGTACATGTCCGGAGCAGTCTGCGACCCCTCTTTTACATTCCCAATTGTTTTCGAGCCCCTGCTCTGTATATCTGAAACATTTTGCTTCGTTGTGGTTTCATCATGAGTCTTTGTTGTTTGCTCAGAGAATTTTTCAAAAACGCGTCTTGCACACTTAGTGTTGTGTTTTACGGTTTTGTGTGAAATATCATTCTGTGTTGGTGTTAAGGGGGGCTCGCTATATATGTGAAACGGGGAAACAATTTTCTTTCGCAGAATATAATCACTTACGGTATGAAACGAAAGGGCTCAATTAGTACTTTTTGAAAACATCCTTTTTTAAGGTTTTGTGTAAAACAAAGCCTTATTAGTCCGTTTTTCTCTCTGTCCGTCTGTTCGTCAGTCCGTCTGTCCGTCTGCCCGTCCGTCCGTCTGTCCGTCTGGCCGACTTTTTTTTATCGTTTGCCCGTCTGTCCTCCTGTCCGTCTGTCCGTCTGTCCGGTTTCCCGACTTGTCTTAAATTGGGTGAAAAACAGGGGTCTGAGCACTCAAAATTTGTGTTCCAAAAAGTGAAATAAGTCTCGTTCTCAGAACTTATACAACTAAAGAATTTGAAAAAAAAAATAATTGTAATGCATCGATACAAAATCACTAAACAGTGTTAGTGATAATATAAGATACAATTTCGGAAAGTTTGAAGGCAATCCGACTATTACTAACAAAGTTATAGAAGGTCAGAAAGTTTTAAATTCTATATGAATTCATTGCACTCCAATGATTCTGAGCCATCTACTAATGGCGGGTAGCGCTACTTTGAGTAGCAACTCGCTTCGCGCCGCTCTTCAGTAGATAACGGGATTAGGAGGTATTTGTTGTATTAGGTGAAACAAGTTTAGATAGAAATCTGACTATTTTAAGCAATAATTCATACCATTGTCGGGTTTTGAATTAAATAAAAATAGAGCGAAATGGCACCCGTAGTCGGTTTCGGACACGTTGCTCTCCAGGGTGGAGGTGCGAGAGAGTGTTTGATGAGATCACGTCCACCCTGCGATCGAAACCGATCAGCCATAAACATTTTGTGTGGGTAATGTTCCATACAGATGGATATATAACTACGTTAGTACCAGCGGTATTCAACTTGTGCAATTATATATAGTGCCGAAAAAAAACGCGCTCAAAGCTTTTAGAGACGTTTTTCGTTCAATAACGAATGTATTTTAAATCTTTATACAGAATAAAATAAAATTAAAAAATATAGAATAAAATGTGTAATTTAAATTTTTGCAAAAAGTTGTCATAAAGTAATCACTTTCATATTTACCGCCTTTGTCAAATTTTTGGGAAAAAAAACGTGCTCAAAGTAATTTTTCCAATTAATGGTTGATTTATCGGACAAAAAACGTGCTCAAATTTTCTTAGTTTATTGTTAGGAAACAATTGCCTGAGAAGCTGAAGCCTTTATTGTTAAAATGGTACAAAAAGTGAGAGAGTAGTTACTAAGTAATTCAACATCTCGACATCTGAATCTGTAATACAAATCCCGTTGCAAGAAAGGGTAGCGAACGTCCGAGGAAATCAACTGAGGCTTAGGACCGTCTGTTTGTCCGTATTGTGGGAAAAGATCCTTTCAAAATGGTGTCCTCACGTCGTAGATTACGCCGACAACTCGTGGAGGTTGGGAGTCACGATAGGTATTTTGTGTTGGCTAATGAAATTAGTTTAATTTATGTTTTATTTATGTTGCATTATGTTTTTTTTGGCGGGGGGGGGGGGGGGGGGTAGGTTAGGTGAATGCATTTACGCGCGTTTAAATAGAGCTGCTGACGAACGCCATCCCACCTTCCACAAGAAAAAAAAAGTATGGTAGGCGTCGTCCACAACTCCGGAGATCGCGTCTTCCCAATCTTGTGCAGGTAAGACTGAAAACTTCCATGCCCCCTTAAAAATTGGGCAAGGAAATAGTCAGTCTCACCATGCTTGCGATTCAGCCACGCACCTAAGTTGCCGATGAGCAGCGCAGTCCATCTGCCTCTAGTTTCATTCTGCGCCGTAGAGCAGGACAGATTGCGTTGAAATCATCAGGAGACGTCGCCTGTTAGACGTAGGACCCCCAATGTTTGCCATTAGCCTACTTAACGCCGAAACTTCAGCTGCAGCCTTGTTCGCTGCTGGTACATGTTGCATTATGTTGCTGGACCGCTGTATCTTATGATTCAATTAATCAAAATTTATGCACTATCTTTTGAAAAACATAAGGGCGTCAAATATCAAGTGTCGGTGGTCAAATATGGAGGCGGGTCTATGATGGTAGGATTCATTTTTTCTCGTGATGTAGTTATACCAATGTTTAAGACCGTAGGTTTAATGGCTGCAGCCAAATACTGTAATTTATTATCGGGATCTCTGCTACTTCATTCCAACAGTTAATTTGGCAACGATTATATTTTTATACAGTACAAGGACGAAAAGTTGGCTAGCCGATAAATACGTAAACGTCTTTCAATGGCCTGTACAAACTTACTTAGGTTCTAGCCAACATGACTGAGTAATCACTAAAAAAAAGATTAAGGAACGCAATTTCCCGAAAAGAACTGACCTATACACTGCCGATAATTAAGAGTAGACTTGAATTCCAATGGGCCTGATTTTTTGATTCTTTAGCGCTGCCATTATTGCGAAACGAAATGCTACAAATTATTGAACTTTTAGTTCGCAAACTGGTCAATTTTTTTTTAATTTTTGCATAAATTTTTGGTAGAAAATTCGAATTTTAAATGAGTGAGCACGATTTTTTTCCACCCGAAATGTTGACGAAAATGGCAAGGATGAAAATGGATATTTTATGATTTTTTAAGGTTTTGTTTGCAAAACAAAACCTTATTAAAATCGGTTCTGTCTGTCTGTCTGTCTGTCCGTCTGTCTGTCACACGCACTTTTCTCAGAAACGGCTGTACTGATTGACACGAAATTTGGTGAGAAGGTGGGAGCTGTGAATGCCCAGACATGCAGTGGGTTATATTCTTATACGCTGAGATTAAAGGGGTCCCCATACATGCAAAACGGGGGTGCACATTTTTTTTTCACCAAATATGGTCACGTTGGGTATCAAATGAAAGGCCTTCATTAGTACTTTTAGAAGTTTTGACATTTGACAGAAAGTTGGGGAGTGGGAATGGTGCAAAGTGATGATTTCTTTAACGGACCCATTCTCAGAAATTACTTAACCAAAAAATCTGAAAAAATCATGGAGCTGCTTCTATATGATGTCCAGGCCTCAAAATACTCTCCATATTAATACCTGCTCAAATTAATGATAGTATATTACCAGATTTTGTGTCCGGATAGCTGAGTGGTTAGAGCACAAGGCAGTCGTACAGAATGTCGCGGTTCAAATCTCACTGGTGGCAGTGGAATTTGTATCGTGATTTGACGTCAGATACCAGTCGACTCAGCTGTGAATGAGTACCTGAGTCAAATCAGGGTAATAATCTCGGGCGAGCGCAATGCTGACCACATTGTCTCCTACAGTATACTGTAGTGTACCGTTACGGTCTTGAATGAAGTGCTCTAACACACTTCAAGGCCCTGATCCAATATGGATTGTTGCGCCAACGGTTATTATTATTATTATTATTTCCGAGTTATCACAATCTCGGCAGATGCCGGATTTTACCTAATACTAGCACTAAGTGCCAAGCATTTAGGCTCGGACGATCCTACCTACTTAAAAACTAAAAGGGGCACTGGTGGTGGTGGCCGGTGGTAGGTCAGTGGGAGAATCCGTCGAGTACTCCCCGCAACGTCGAGCACGTATGCAGAATGGTGTACTTCTGCATGGTTTGAACCAGACTGTGCGAAAGTCCCAGGACATCAAG
Source organism: Hermetia illucens (assembly GCF_905115235.1). Taxonomy (NCBI): domain Eukaryota; kingdom Metazoa; phylum Arthropoda; class Insecta; order Diptera; family Stratiomyidae; genus Hermetia; species Hermetia illucens. Next base: position 86,637,562 of record NC_051849.1, on the reverse strand, counting down.
GGAAGCCGTGAGGGATTTAGGTACAATACCTGTAGCTGACAATATTATGGGAACTACAACCACTCGCTCGAGATGCCAAATTTCTTTGATTTCCCGAGCCAATGACTCATAGTTCATCTTCTTCTCCACGTATTTCCGTTCAATGTTGCTATTATGGGGGATAGCAACATCAATAATATACGCGGAGCGACCCGTCTTGTCAACTAACAGTACGTCAGGCTTATTGTGTGCGGTATGGCGATCAGTCAGAACTTGCCGGTCCCAATACATGCTGTAAGCAGAACTATCAAGTACTACTTGCGGCTCATATCGGTAAACCGGACATGTTCCCGTGATCAGCCCATGCCTATATGCAAGGTTTTGATGGATAACCTTACATACAGCATTATGCCTGGTGATGTATTGCACCGGTGCCATAACCGTATAGCCAGAAATGAGATGGTCCAACGTCTCTAACGCCGAACCACACATTCTGCACTGGTCGTTCTCCACCCGTTCTTTCATGATGAGCTTTTTATAAGCTCGGGTGGCGACCACGCCATCCTGAATGGCACACATGAACCCCTCCGTCTCAGCAAAGAGCTCCCCAGCACACAGCCATCTGTTCGACAGATGCAAATCAACAAATGACTGCCAAAGACAATTCACGTGTTTACCGTGCATTGCCTTCGACTTCCATTCCTCGATCCGCTCCTGGTCCGACTTCACCCCACTCAGAGGATGGAAAGATCGATCCTTCAAGTTAAGTGGAGTCAGTCCACAGTCTGCCTTACAGACAGCCGCATGCAAGGGGCTCGCCTGCTCTTTACTGTAAAAATAAGCGCGCAGCGAGTCGACTTGGCGATGATGTTGTGCTGCCTCCGATGTCACGAGGCAGGTTCATCCGCTCCACAGCCGACTTTGGGTGATGCATTCAGAATTTGGACATAGTTGTCCGTATCCGCCGCAGGACGTTTTCCAGGTCGGTCTTCGTCCACGGCAATATTCCGAATGCATAAGCCAGTGAAGGGATAGCGAATACATTCAACGCGCTTATTTTATTCTTCCCCGAGAGATGCGATTTCAGCACCAGCTTTACACGTCGCAGGAATTCGGACAGCAGAGCTTCCTTCAGATCACCAACTCGAGCATGGGTTCCTTGCAGAATTCCTAGGTACTTGTAGAAGTCTGTCTCGGTCATAGCTTCGATGTGGAGGTCACCAATGCTATGTCCGGCATGCGGCTCGTGATGACCTTTGCGGATGGCTTGGATTCGACATTTGTCTAATCCAAACTCCATCCGAATATCACGGCTGAACATGTCTATTATTCGCAACAGACTTCTAAGATGGTTGTCAGTACCAGCATACAGCTTGATGTCATCTAGGTACATCAAGTGTGTCAGTTCGCACTTAGCACGTAGGCCATATTTTATTGCAAAACCATGCCCTCTAGCATCATTCAGTAGCCATGAAAGGGGGTTCAGTGCCATACAAAACCAAAGAGGACTCAATGAATCCCCCTGGAAGATGCCCCTCCGTATACGGATGGGCTCTGAGGTATTAGCACCCTCAGATGTACGCACTGATAAGGTGGTATGCCACCCTTCCATGACTGTCGCCAAAAACTTTATTAGTTTCGGATCAATGCGATACAGATGTAGGATGTCGATTAGCCAGGTGTGCGGAACGCTATCAAAAGCCTTGGCATAATCGATATAGCAACTGAAGAGGTTTCTTTGGCCTCTAGTTGCTTGTCCTACAACTATCGAGTCGATAATGAGTTGCTCTTTGCAACCCCTTGACCCAACTCGGCAGCCCTTCTGCTCCTCGGACAGAATGTTGTTGGTCTCAAGGTGCGCATTGATCCTTCCACTAATAATGGACGTGATGAATTTGTAGAGGGTTGATAAGCAAGTGATCGGTCTTGTGTCTGCGGGGTCCTGCACCGTGTCCTTCTTAGGGATAAGGTAGGTAATCCCCGCAGTGAGGAAAGGTGGAAATTCCTCCGGCCGACTCATGACCTCATTTATACTGTGTGCCAACCGACTGTGTACGCTGGTAAATTTCTTATACCAGAAATTCTGCACCCGATCCAGACCTGGGCCCCTCCAGTTCTTCGAGATGTTTATGGCTCGTCGAACTTCCTCTTCGGTAACATCCGCGAAATTCATGCCAGGTGTATTGGTATGGCGGGTGCCTTCGGCGGTGATCCACTCAGCATGCTCAGCATGCTGGGAAGGTAACCCCCAAAGTCCACCCCAATACTCTTTCGCTTCCGTCACCGAGAACTGTATTGTCTGGGCGCTCTGTTGGGATTCGTTGAGAGATCTGAAAAAGCTCCGCTGGTTCCTCGCGTATGTTGCATTCTGGACACGTCTGGAATAACTTTCGCCATACTGTCGTAACCGACTGCATATGACAGAAAGTTTCTGTTTTAGTGTGTCCAGAATTTCAACAACGGGTGTCTCACAGGGGATGGCATAGTTCCGGTAAACCCTCTGCACTTTATTTCTCACCCGTCGGCTGGCATTGCCAGTGCTGATCTGAATCAGTCTAGCAATGTCCTGCCTTAGTGAGTCCCGCCGACGTTCCAGACGAATTTTCCATGGTGGATCTCTTTTGTCACTCAAACCAATAATGCGAAAGCGAATCTTCTGACCATGCAATCTGATAGCCGCAACTGCACCACAATACACAAGTGATTGTAGTTGCAGCAGCGACATATCAGCACACAGTCGAGATGCAATCTCATCATTGATTTGAGATAGAATTCCCGGAGTTGCTGGAGATGCATAGAGCCTGGGAATACCTGGTCTATGCAAAGGATCCATATCCGAGAATTCTATACACGCTCTTTGGAATTCGTTCCGAACCTCAGCGGAAACCTCAGCTGGACGGTGGAGAAGAGTGCTTCGGCGAGTACTGAACCTGTTGCCTGCAGTGCGGCGTGGTGTTGTTGATGCCGCCGCCTCTGCCCCCATCGACTCTCGGTCACCAGTTTCCCCGATGACTTCAAGTCGAACACGCTCCCTGATGGTGGCCGGGATTGTGTCGCTGCGAGTAATGAAGCGGTACTGGTCTGCGACTCGCTGCACAGTCACGTGCGCGAATTGCGGGAAACGCTCGACGAATCTCTGGTGCAACAAGGGGCGGTAAGATGTTGTACCCGCCCCCGCCGTTATTTCGTAGTAGGAGCGGATGATGAAGAGGTTCATTTCTTCAGTCCATTTCATCCGCTTCCTACGCGAACCTGCTGAAGTGGTCGCCACAGATTGTGGCGAAACAGCTGCAGCAGGCGGAGCTGTGCTCCTGGTCGTCGTGGCGCCTAGACGTCGAACCGCCCCACGACTAGCGGTTTCGACGCCGTGCTGTCCATTACGAGAGCCCGACCCAGTCACCAAGTCAGACGACTCCCGCCGGTTATCCGTACCGGACCTTAAATTTCTCTTTCTTCTCATTTTTTAGTGGTGCATTTTATCCCTAGCTGCCAGGTGTTGAGATAGCTTCCTTAGTGAGTAATCTGCAAGACTGCAAAGTTCCTGCACTTTCCTCACCTACCCCCTGAGACGCTGCGGTGGCGTACAGCCATTCAGACTGAAGCTATCCATCTCTCCTCCTTTCACAACCGGGCTTGGGACCGGCTTCGGTGGAGTTTTATTATTATTATATGTGTACATATGTATGCTTTTGTGCACGAAGTAAATCGGAAATATGGATACGATCAATTTATATATGTGTATATATATGTACAGTATTCGGAAATAGGCAGTTTGTTTGTTTAGGGTGAGGATAATATCTATGGCTGTAATATGATGAAGGAATGAATGAATGAATGACGAAGGAATATGTTGGATTTGTAGCTATATAAGGATTGAAAAACGTGCGTTGAAGTTTCTTACATAAGACGAACACAAAACCTTTATACCCGAAGCGTGAGCTTCCGGTATTCCGACTTGTTTTTAAATTGAAATTGCACATCTTATTCTATATAAAATATGCTACAAAATCATAAATAAATATATAATATGAAGATTAAAAATATATTTGTTCTTGGACTGAAAACTTTGAGCACATTTTTTCCGCCACAGTATGTATGCTTTGGTGCATGCAGTGAAGTGGTAATATTCAGATGCATACTATCAATTTAGATAGATATGTGCGTCTGTATATATTTACACAGCAGTATGTGTTAACAAATAACGTTTGCGTAGAATGAGCATAGTATTTATGCCTTCAAAATGTACATGCATATGTGTGTCTGAAAGTTTGGGAATATATGAATAATATTTTGATTTTTTTAGCTATCTGCGAAAAGAAAAACGTGCATAGAAAGTTCATCCCATAATATGATCAAAAAACCTTTATACTTGAAGGGCCCAGCTTCCGGTATTCTGACTTGTTTGAACTTTCGGTTGCGTTGTTGATCGATAGTGGTGATCTTGTAACACTCGAACTCCTACTGATCGATTAAATGCCATAAAAGGTATTATCCAGAATCCTGAGAGGGTGGATCTTCCAGTATGATGATATATGCAATCACAAAAACTTCACTAGCGACGGAAGTGGTGTCTCTAGTTGAAATTCCTTATATACGCTTATAAAAATGTAAAGAACTAATATTTAATACAGTTGTAAATCCAATATCTGGAGCCTTACAAGTCAAAGCCTGTATATAAGTACTATGAACAAATGCAACTTAAAGAATTAAGGGTAATTATTTGTGAATAAACATATGTGTGCTCCCCAATTCAGTTATACATCATTTCATGTTCTCAATCAATAGCTCAATTACTGTGACCTGCTGATAGCTGCAATTTATAGTTTCCCACGAATTCTCATGTATAGGAAAATTTCATTGGAAAATTGTAAACCATCCAGTTATTAATTACTATGCACTTTTCTAATTGACCTAGAACCTGCACACGACTAACTTTAGATTCAATAATCAATTTCAAAGCAAAGTTTGGTTGCAAGTTTGTAATTAGAAATATGCAGTACGGGAAATGTTAGAATTGCATCCAAAAAGAAGTTGAATCCAAATAATTTAAAGGGGAGTGTTTGTTTATTTGCATTTGCTTTTCGCGGTCAAAGTGGACTCTCCTAAGGTGGGTGGCTGGTGGGAAACACATCTTCATTTGTAGTAATCTGGCATCATGAATTCAAGCGTATTCGTATTCTGTATATTTGCCCGATCGGTTCAACATAATTTAGCAGTTTCGAAAAAAGCGCGTTTAAACTTTTCGTTTTGTAGGCGTGCTCTAACTTTCTGGAAAGCGTCACTTAGGAAAACCCCCTTATGTAAGTTTTCCTTAGAGAAATTCACAAGTACATCAAAACGGTTAAGTCTGCAATTTTCCAATCCAATTATTTATTCACCTAATTGGCATTGATTTTTGCTCCTTCGTGGTTGACAATTTTGTCTTGAGTTCTCAGTATCTACTTAGTTGCAACACTTACAGGATGGAGAGGGTTGATACTTACCTTGGCTTGAAGCAGATTCATCTACTTTGGAAAATATTGTGTTTAGCTCCATGGACCAAGTTTAACAAGTATTATCATGTTTGGGTATGCATCATGATTGGCTTGAATATTTTCTTCGTATTAACGGTCGTTTTTGATTTTGTATTCTGTGAAGATTCTGCAAGTGTTTGTGTTTTCAATCAAATCGTAAATTATCTCGCAAGTTTGTCCAAAGTCAGTCAACATGTGTTACTGGTTTTCGTTCACAAGAGGCTACTTCAAGTGCAAAACCTATTTCATGTCCTAGATGAAAATTTGATTTTATCAGAAGACCAAGTTGTGGCAAAGAAAGCAATCCAGAAAGGGCAACAAATATTCAAAATTTTTTCGTTTCTTACCGCAGTTACCGCAGGTAGCAGAGTAGTAGGTTTTATTTTTACTTTAGGCCAAGTGCCGATAATACCCTTATGGTTTCCGTTTGAGGAGTATGTTGTTATAAAGGCTCCATACCACTTTATTGCTTTAAGTTTACTGTCACTGCAAGCGATTGCCAGTGGCATGTTTCCACCAATATGTTTTGTTTTGTTGAATGCGCATTTAAAAATTCTATCACAACAATTATTGCGAGTAGGCGCTGGAGATCGGGAACCCCATACTGAATTAAATCTCGCAACCATTGTTGAACGCCACAACATCATTTTGAAGTGAGTATTGTTAGTTTGATATGAAATGAGGTGTGGCTTCGACCAACGAAATCAGGAATTTACACAATACAATTTGTCCGTTTATCCTTTCATTTCAGGATTTATAAAATTTTAGATGAAACACTTTCAAGAACGTTCTTTGTGGAACTTCTGGTTGCTAGTATCCAGCTCTGTGTTCTAACGGTCTCAATAATCTCTAGGGATATGGAACTCTCGGAATTAATGTTCGCTGCTGGATACACATGCACACTTACACTTCAACTTTTACCAATCTGCTTTTTTGCTGATCAATTCCAATCGTTTAGTGAACAGCTTGCAGATGCAGCATATGCAACTAATTGGCCTGATCAGGATCGGTCATTTCGATTTGCAATACTTTTCATCATACATAGGTCACAAAAATGTAGATTTATTTTCGTCGGTGGCTTAGTGCCGATTAACTTACCGACTTTCCTCGGGGTAAATGAATGGGAAAATATAATAGTTATAGATTGGAAATAATTCTCATTTGATCTTTCAGATTGTGCGATGCGCTTATACGTTCTCAGCAATTTATAGTATGGTCTATTAGCCAAAACATCAAGAAGTCAACATTGATATTACCCTGGACTACAGTAGTGGGTTAATTAGATCCAACGGAATATTGAAAAGTTTTCAGATATTTCTTATTATTACTTCACTAAGAAATTGGCGTTGCTGCTTTACATTTGCACCAGTCAATTGTTAGAATCCCTTACGTATTTGCAATTAAAGTTTGCAAAACGAAGACTTTTAAGCAATTTATTCAATATGTACTTTAAATGAGAAATTAAAATAAAGTCGCAGCAAACCACGAAATATGTTTCCACATTTAACCGTTTGACTATTTGGTAATTACTTTGAAAGACGATGAAGGCTCTCGGAAAAGGAAGTATTAAATAATTTTTTTTATTTTGTTGTTTATAATGAAGGATTCGTGAAACTGCCGAAATTTATAATTAAAGTTCCTGAAACTATTGGTATTGAGTGTACAATTTGAAGCATTTGATGGGGCATAATTTGAAGACAACATCGACGTCTTCGATAGCATTGTCAATTGACGCCCAGAGTTAAGGTTTTATTCAACTTTCTGTACTTCTCCAATACTATTTTCTACATTCTGTTCCCATATTCAAAATATTGGTATTGTATTATTTTCTAAGTTGCCATAATTTCAGCAAATGCCGAATTTTACTTAATACTAGCACTAAGTGCAAAGCATTTAGGCTCAGATAATCCTACCTTCTTAAAACATAAACGGGTGGTGGTCGCGTCCGTCGAGAACTCCCTGCAACTTCGAATACGTATGTAGAATCGTGTACTTCTGCATAGTTTCGACTAGACCGTGTGAGAGTCTCAGGATATCGAGGGAAGCCGTGAGGGATTTAGGTACAATACCTGAAGCCGACAATATTTTGGGAAGTACAATCACCCGCTCGAGACGCCAAAATACTTTGTTTTCCCGTTCACCTTATTTTCCACGTATTTCCGTTTAATGCTGTTATTATGGGTAATAGCAATATACGCGTGGAAACTGGTCTTGTCTATTAACAATACGTCAGGCTTGTTGTGTGGTGTATGGGGAATCAGTTAGAACTTACCATGCTGTAAGCAAAACTATCAAGTACTGCCTGCAGCTCATACCGGTAAACCGGACATGTTCCCGTGGTCAGTCCATTCTTGTATGCAACATTTTGGTGAATCACATTATAAACAGCATTGTGTCTGTTCGTGTATTGCACCAGTGAGGTAGTCCAACTTCTCTAAAGCGCACCACACATTCTGCACTGGTCGCCCTCCACCCGCTCTTTCATTATGAGATTTTTATAAGTTCGGGTGGCGACCACGCCGTCCTGAATGGCACACATAAACCGCCGGGTTAGCAAGGAGCTCTCCAGCACACAACCATCTGTTCAACGAATGGCTACCAAAGACAATTCACCTGTTTATCATGCATTGCCTTCGACTTACATTCATCAATCTGCTCCTGGTCTGACTTCACCCAACTCACGCCTTACAAACAGCCGCATGCAAGGGACTCGCCTGTTCTTTGCTGTAAAAATAGACGCGTAGCGAGACGACTTGGCGTTGATTTGGTCCGTCACGTCAACCACGGGTTCAGTGTCCTTCAAAACCAAAGGCGCTCAATGAATCCCCCCGAAGGTGCCTCTCCGTATATGGATAGGCTCTAAGGTATTGGCACCTTTAGGCGAGTGCACTGATAAGGTGGTATGTCACTCTTCATGACTGTGGTCAAACATTTTATTAGTTTGGGATCAATGCGATACAGACGTAGCTTAGCTGTCAAACCCTTGGCATAATCGATATAGTAACTAAAGAGAACTCTTGGCCTCTAGTTGCCTGTCCTACAACTCCCGAGTCCACGATGAGTTGCTCTTTGTAACTCCTTGACCCGACTCGAATAATGGACGTTATGAATTTGTAGAGTGTTGGTAAGTAAATAATCGGTCTCGCATAGCGGCGTGGTGGGTGCCTTCGGCGATGATCCGCTAAAGTTCACTCCAATATTCTTTCCCTTCCGTAACCGAAAACTGTACTGTGTGGACACTTTGTTGGGATTCGTTGAAAGATATGGAAAAAAACGCGGTTTCCTCACATGAGTTGCATTCTGAACACATCTGGAGTGACTCTCGCCATATCGTCGCAACGGTCTGCATACGACAGAAAGTTTCTGCTTAAGTGTATCCGGAATTTCAGCTATGGGTGTCTCACTGGGGATGTCATAGTTCCTGTAAACACACTGTACTTTATTTTTCATGCTGCATTGCCAACGTCCTGGCTTAGTGAGTCCCGTTGGCGTTCTAGACTAATTCGGTGGTGGTGGATCTCGTAGGTTCTTGACAACCGCAACTGAACCATAAAACACAAGTGATTGTAGTTGCAGCAGTGACATATCAGCACAAAGTTGAGAAGCAATCTCATCATGATCTCATGATGATGAGGTTTACATCCTCAGTCCATTTCATCCGCTGTACCTATTAACTATTGTAGGTTCAGCAAGTCTTTAACCGACAGGACTTTTAATATATTCCCTACTTCTAAGTATTTCAACTTGGCATTTGGTATTAAGTTTTCTCCCAGGTGCCTCAACCTACTTTGCCCTCCGCACAGAATCTATAGGCAGTCAACAGTGATATATATATATGTGTGAATATGCAGTTCCGGAAAAAGGTGTGATTTATCTCAAAAAATTTTTCTACTTGTACGAAAAATTTTTACTAAAAATTGTTTGCTTAGAATTGACCATTTAATCGATTTCTGTGGTTATTTCGAAAAAAAATGTTCCACTCAGAAGGGGAGCCACACCCGATTTTGAGCTTCAATGCCTAGACTGTAAGTAGTGTTGATTTGACTGTGTTGTGGCATCACATTTTGTGGATGACAAACAGATTGAAAAGTTCAATTGGAACTGATATATTTGCTATCGTCACTTCGTGAAATATGCCAAAATTTCCATACAAAAACAAAGCAGTGGTTTCGGTGAGTGCAGTCCACCACGTCATAAAAGGCTTAAAAGCAAGTCGGGATACCAGAAGCTGGACGCTTCAGGTATGAAAGGTTTTGTGTATTTCTTATATATATTTCTTATTTGAGTGTGCACTTGCCCCATTAGTACGTAGCACGTAATATATGCATGTATTATGGGAGAACATCGACTTTCGGATGATATTGACATTCATAGTGTTGAATTGCAAAGAAGCGACTACTTTGAACCATCGTAACTTTGTTAGTAACAGTGCGATTTCCACCAAACTTGCATGTATGGGGAAACCCCCATAAATTCCACATAAAAGGATGTAACTCACTGTATGTGTGAGCGTTCATAGTTCCCACGTTTCCACCAAATTTGGTGTCAATTGCTACAAACGTCTCCGAAAAACTGCGTATGACGGTCAGACAGACGGCAAACATACAGACACACGGACAGATAGACAAACAGTAAACCGACTTAATAAGCCTTTGCTTTACACAAAACCTTAAAAAACAAGTGAGAGAACCCCTGAAGCAGGAAAACAAAGCAACGTGATATGCAATTCACAAAAAAATCCGCTACGACATTGGAGAAAGATGTCGCAACATACACGGGGGGACAAGTTTACTTTAGAGTAGAGTATTGTGGGTAGGAAAGTTTTATAGTCGCCTGGCCGGAACAAAACCGATCATTGCAGAAAATAACCTGGAAAGTAGTCAGCCTTTATGAAAGAGCGTGCTACAAAAATCTTAGACTTTTGGTATTCAGTTCGGGGTCTGGAAAAAATAAATACATAAATAAATATCCTAGACCAATTTTTCGCAGTTTGTGGACAACGTTTGTAGTCATATTACACGATATAGATGGACTTTTATTTTATACTTGAACACTAAGTACACTCATATAAAAGTACTATTTAGTACCGTTTTGCCACATTTATTTTTACCATAATTTTTCCACTTCCGCCAACACTGAACATACACCTGGCTGTCGGTCGGGATAGCAATGTTTTGTCTCCTATAATTCCTTTGGAGGTTGAAGGAAGTATTATACATCTTCGCATGGAATATATTAGTGTCCTTACTCATTGGTTCAAAGTACGTTTTCCATGGACCAATGACCTCGACGCACGCTCCCTCTGCTGCTAGGAATCCGTCAGTGTACTAGGCAATCAGTTCCTTTTTTAGCCGTATGTTGCAATCCAGTCTGCCCTGTTACTTCAACGTGTTTCAAACTCCTTATCGGAAAGAAACCTCGTTGTCAGTAATTCGGGATGCCGCCAAGAAAGGATATCAACTTTCTTTCTATTTAGGTACTGATACTCCCGGCCCTCTTTGCCTGCATATGTATTTGAAGATGGAGTAGAGTTAATCCCAGAAAGACCCCAGAGTTGCCGTTGGGCATGCCCACATTGTCTCACTGACTCACTCTCACACTGTGTAACTCTCTGGTTGTTGCGTTGAGTGTAGTCCTTTCTGCCAAGATTACCACCTCATAGGTAATTATTGTCCTCACTATATATACGAATGTTGTTGTTGCTTAGAATAAATTCAAGAAGGCACTTACCTCTTCTATTAGTGCCACTAATTCCCCAGAGTTTGTGATGGGCACTGGCACCGCAGCCGAGGAGAAGTGGTAGCACCTTCCTCTCACAGATCTTTACCAGTCCAATGGCTAGATCCGGTGGGATCCGGATTCCCAAATCATTTACATACTTCCTCTTGCAGACCACGTAACTGCTTCCGTCCAGCGTTTTTGAGTAAGGACTATTCCAATGTTGGAGATTGCTTTTGCAGATGCTGCTCTTGAATGGTGGAGATTTACCTGGGCTATCTTAGTACTGGCCATTGGCTCGTTAGTATTTAGAGCTCTTCTCCACTGTCGGAGTATCATTCTTCTTCTCCGTCATTGTGTTCGACCGAAGTAGCTCGCAGATGTTGTCCTTTATATAATTCGTAGAACACAACATGACTACGAATTATATTGAGCGCAAATCCGCGAATACTATTGACCCTAAGCTTGGTTAGAGCTGAAAATATTTTTTTTTTTGAGAATTGCGGGGTTTTAGGTCCGCATCAACGGTCCGGCATTAAGTTAGGACCCCGCAATTTAAAAAAAAAAATATATTTTCAGCTCTGGCCAAGCTTTGGTCAATAGTATGGTGAAATATTGAATGGATAGTGCGTCAACCATACCCACAAGCCATCGTTCACAGTTCGGTGAAATGCGCTTCGCCTTCTCCTAGAGCTTCCGCAGATGCCCATCTTCCTCTACTGTTCTGCGCTATGTGCTTTTGGGGCCATCCACTCAGCGGCCATCTAGGGAGAGTGGGTTTATTGTCGCCGAATTGTCGCCCCTCGTTAATGTCTCATCTCTCCACTGCCGCTTCCGTCTTCCGGTCACATCACCTACGTGTAACTTACCTGTGTATCGAGCAAGTTGTTTTTTCGAAATAGAATCAGGTCAGCGTGCTCCGATAATACATCGCAGACAAGTGTTCACAAAGGCTTGAAGTTTTGAGCCCATATAGTAACACGGAAAGAATATTAGCCCAGAATAATCTCAAGTTGATCTTTGTGTTGAGAATACTTGCATTTTAGGTTTTAGAGATGGCAACGAAGGAGATCTCGCATTCTTAATGCGTTGCACGACATTCAGTTCGCGCCAGCGTTGGCAGAAACCACGCTTCCTAGATATATCAAATATCAGCGTCTTCGATGTTCTCTCTGTTAATACAGACAGTTAAAGGGTGAGCTGAGCATTATGGTTTTGTTGGTCTCTATTTTCAATCCAAATCTACTTGCGTCCCTTTCCAAATCCAGAGAAACTTGACCAAAGGCTAGGACCTGGTAAGAGAGCAAACAGATATCATCAGCGTAGTCGATGTATTCGAGGAAGAGATGTCACAATCCATTGAACTCCTCCACGTCCTCCGGACAAGGCAGCATGAAGGACGTCACCGCTAAGAAAAAGAAATAATAGTGGGTGTTGTTGTTATTGTCAATCTAGAGCGGATCTAGAGCGTTTCAGGATTATTATTGCTATTATCTTTGCGATGGCTGGAGCATGCAAATACCCCCCTTTACAGTAGAAACGGTTGTCATTCTTTGGAATCTTACCGGCCATCCCCTTCTTCCCCTCTCTGGGCAACGTTTGGGATTCCCAAGATGTTCGAACAAGTTTAGGTCGCAGATCTGCAGAAACTGCAGGGGAAAAGGAAAAGATAAATAACTCTGCGGAAGACTATCGAGGCCAGCAGCTTTACTTGATATGATGATTTCTCTTTTGCTTGGAGGAAAAGTTCATATCTGCATGTTGCGGCGACTGGCCATTTTATTCGCAAGAGTCAGGACTTTGTCGGATGAGATACGGTAAAAAACTGAAGTGAAGTGTACCTTCTATCTGCTCAGTTGTTCGTTATCGTCGATAAGGAACCAATCATTAACGTCTCTCACGGGACGGTCAAACGGTAGTATAGGTCACCGGGTGCAACATGGATTAATACTCACGATGAAACATAAAACCTGGGAAAAGCCTGCTGAACCAACAATAGCAAATCTACTACTAAACCCTATCTCCACTTGCACATCGTGATCGCTGGGGGCCCTTTCTTACTGAAAAACTGCAGGCGGAGAAGGATGAAGATGAATCTCTCGCGCCTAAATGCGGGACAAATTGCACTAATTGGTCCTCCAACTTAAGGGTTGGGTAGGGCTGACAACCCTACACGGATAACCCCAAGTTACGAAGCTAGGGAAGGAGCCTCGGACAGGAATCCATCCATCCGTCCAACGACGAACCCGGCAACCAAAACATAACAACAATTTGTGTATTTTCTCATGGCACGTGCGCTCCCTGTATATAATGATTGCTGCTGAGCAGCTAGTCGACACCCTGTTATAATATAAGCCTAAAGAAACAGTGTTGCAAGAGTTGCGCTGTGCAGGGACCGGTTCCCTGGAGAAGAGCCACTATACCATATAGAATAGTGGTAATTCAGTAAACTATGTGCTCGGAGTACGTTTCCTAGTCAGCCAAAAAATGAAACCTGTTGTTATCGGCTTTGAAAATATAAGTGAGAGGCACTCTGCGCTTGCAAGGCAAATTTAGAAATATAAGCCTAATTAACGTTCACAGAGAGAGGCTGCAGAGTCGGAGAAGGATACCTTCTGTGAGACAGTTGAGCGGACCCCCAAAGCCTGTTCCAAATATTATATCAAAATAATATTTGCGGATTTCAACAGTCAAGTGGGGACGAAGTCCGTATTCAGGGGATATGTCGGCTCCCATAACTTACATAAGGATACCAATGATAACGGACTACGGATTATTCCGTTAACAGTATCGTACGAAATGGTTGTTGTAAGTACGTGGTTTGCGCGGAAAGTGGTCCAGAAAAACATACGTGGGCTTCCCCAGACCGGAGCATTTTCAAGCAAATTGACGACGTGCTGAACATATAGCCAATGTAGACGCGGATCACTGGCATAGTGCTTCGTTCTCGAATTACAACACCGTCTTCAATATCAGATGAGAGTGGATACTGAAGCCATCCACAACAGAGGCCTTCGTAGTGCCTATAGGGGCCGAACCAATAAGCGCAGCGAACTGATGTCCTGGAGATGAAGCATCAACAAATTACCTTCACAATCACCTGAAGAGCATTATCATTGATATTGCCACAAATATACTTGGCCGCAGCCGCAAGGAAAGTCGGAACGGCTGGTTCGACGATGAATGTAAGCTAGCTACGGAACGGAAGAATGCTGCATACCGAGTAATGTCGCATTCTCAAAGGACGCCGGCACACGCAGAGACTTATCAGGAACTCAGTCGAGCGGAGAAGCGACTTCACAGACGGAAAAAGGAAGCTTGGGAGAAACAACAAGTCTGTGAACTAGAAAAGTACAGAGAGCAACCACACCAGGCACGGAAGTTTTACCAACAAGTCAGCAGGATGAAGCCCTATACGCCTCGATGCTCATCGTGCCAAGACAAAGAGGGAAATTTGATTTCCGACAGAATGGGCACATTGGAGCAATGGATTGAGTATTTTGATGAAATGCTGAACAACCAGAATATCGGCGGGATGAAGATGCCGCCAACTGAAGACAACGGGCAAATGCTGCCACCACCAAGCATAGAAGAAACAGTCCGTGCAACTCATCGGCTTAAAAACTGACGACTGGCAACGAGATATTATCTGTCCCATAATAAAATGAAGGATATCACGCAGTGCATCAATTATAGAGGTATCACGTTTCTGAGTACCATCGATAAGATAGTCTCCGCTTGCTTGCTAGGTGGGATAGCTCCATACGCACAGAACATCAATGGCCTATATCAAATAGGCTTCACTCTAGGCAAATCAACAACAGATCAGATTTTCTCTGTGCGGCAAGCGATAGAAGGACTTTTAGAGCAGAATCACTCTCGGGACCATTCCACATTAACAACGGTCTAGACAAGGGGAATCCCTATCATGCGTCCGCTTTAACTTGGTGCTAGAGAAAGTGAATTACGATGATCCTCTGGCCTACGCTGATGATATTGACATTATGGGAAGAACAACCCGAAATGTACAGTCTACCTTCATCCAAATCGGGCAGGCGACGCGAGATCTCGGGCTACATATTAATGAAGGCAAAACGAACTATATGGTGGCAAGGTCAGCGCAACACAACAACAAGTCGGAATACCGGAAGCTCGCGCTTCGGGTATAAAGGTTTATCTAAGAAATTTCAACGCACATTTTTCTATCCGTATATAGCTACAAATCCAACATACTCCTTCATATTTTTCCAAACTACGAGACATACGAACATATTACAGCCGTAGATATTACGCTCACCCTAAACAAACAAACTGCCTATTTCCGAATACTGTACAGATGTAGGCACGTATATAAAATGATCGTACCCATATTTCCGATTTACTTCGTCTATCTGAATTAGGCACTACCCGCAAAGTCCATTAGTACGCATATACTATATACCTACATACACACATGTCTCGTTGGAATAATTGATATTCATATACAAATGACTAAAAAACTAAAACAAAATAATCCTTTTCCACCCAATTCATACGAACTAACTTCGTTGTGGTATTGACCAATTGATATGTGATGATGACGTCATGCAGGTTGTAGAGTGCACGAAATTCACAAAAAATTGTAGAGTTTCACCCCCTATAACTTTGTTAATAATAGTTGGATTTTCTTGAAACTTGACCAAATTATGCACTACACCTATGCTAAATTTTGTACTTCTGCGATGAACATAAGGGGTGTGCCGGGTAAATTTCTAAAATGTGGAAATATACTATTATTAACTTTATTTCTGCAGATATCGGAGCGGATATATTTTGAGGCCTAGATTTCATAGAGATGCACTACTGTGATTTTTTTTCGGATTTTTCGGTTGGATAGGTTCTGAGAACGAGATCTGTTACACTTTTTGATGGTCATATTTTGAGTCCTCACTCTCCTATGTTTCACCCTATATCAAATATTAGACCAGTTTCGAAAAGTACTAATTGAGACCTTTCATTTGATATCCTACATTCTGTGAAAAAAAATGTTGCAGCCTCCTTTCACCTGTATGAGGAGCCCCCCCCCCTTAAACTTAACACAAAATGGCGCCAGTTGCTGCATGTAAAGGGAACGGCAGATTACACACTCTTACTAATTTTCGTGACAATTGGTCTAGCCGTTTCCGAATAAATCGGGTGTGACAGACAGACACACAGACGGACAGACAGACATCGAATCGATTCTAATAAGGTTTTGTTTCACACAAAACCTTAAAAAACCAACAACATAGAATCGCCCTGATCAAACAAAAACAATAAAAATAGGAAACTGCAGCCAGGAGACCGTTGAAAATTTCTTTTATCTAGGGTCGAAAATCACTACCGATAACAGCTATATGACGATGAAATCCGCGCACTCTTTTTGGCTGCCAACAGAGCTTATTTCAGCTTACAAAAACTGTTTCGCTCGAAACGTCTCACTATAGGGTCAAAGCTCTTACTGTACAAGACTATGATCTTTCCAGTCCTTATGCATTCCTCGGGGACCTGCGTTCTTAGCAAAAAAAATTGCGAATTCTTGGTAGCGTTCGAAGGAAGAATCCTCCGAAGAATTTTTGGTCCCCTATATGAGGATGTCGGATTCCGTAGCCCACATAACGGCGAAATCTATGAGCATCTATGAGAGGCTCAACAGGTTGCGGTGGACGGGTCAGCTTATTCGTCCGTATGGATGAGGATGATTCAGCCCGGAAAGCCTATAAGGGCAATATCTATGATAGAAAAAGAAGACAAGGCAGATGGAGCGATGTTGTCGGTCGGTCACCTATGATCATATCATTACAAAAATTATGAAGATATTACTTCTCTGAAAAATAATGTTTTGCAATGTAATGTCAAATCAAAAAGCATCACCGCTTTTCGTAGCACATAAGTTAACAAATATTTTTTGATTTACCCTGCATAAAAATTCGTATTCTCACGAAGACACCTGACGCCCCAATTCCATTCCCATAGAGTTCTTAAGCGATCAGGTTGCAAGTAAACAAACGCATAATTGTTTAGTCTAAGCATATTTTCAATGCAAGTGAACTGTGATAAATTCTAGATGTAGAAAAATGAGTATCTTTTCGATTATTGAACATTAAACATCTGGGCTCAGCCCTAAAACTATTTTTTTTCCATAAACATCATTTGTTTTAATTAACTTATACTCTATCCGTAATTTATATTAGTTGTATCCATTTCTATTGACATTTGCGTAATATGGCATTTAATGGTCGCAATAACAAGAAGGAAGCAGGGTTTTTATTGCATCCTAATTTAGTTTCACTATACTATAGCGATTGGTTTCAAAATTTGTTCAATAATAAAATATAGTTGCTTTGTGGGTGGTTTCATTCTATTTTTCGACATACCGGATGCTTTTGTGGTTCAATATATAATGCTTTCGTGATTTAATATACTTTTATGAATTTATAATCGTTTTGATATTTGGTTGTTTAACATACCGCATGGATATAAAAATTCTTTTGTTAACTTTGGTGCTTTAAAATACTCTTGTCACTATATATTTTTGTGATTTTCTCGTGTACTTAAGAAGTTAACAGTGGCTGCGATATAATTGTGTACTTTTTAGAACTTAATAGCAAATGCAAAATATGGTAGCTTTCCAGTTCTGGAGGGACAATAGTTTTCGTATGTATACGATAGAGATATTAACTTTTGAGTAAATATACATATTTCTATATTTTGTGCTAATTTAAAAATGTCCTCAAAAAGAAAAATCAGTAATTTATGGAATTACTTCTCTGAGCTAGAAGCCAAACGCGCAAATTGCGCATATTGTTCACAAATAATTGCTATTTCAGCTACCTCAATAAGGGGCTTACAAAATCATATAAAGAGTAAGCATCCTGTGATCAGTAGGATTTCATAACATAAAATACAGGGAAAAAACCAAATGCATAAACTTGAAGATTATGTGTAATACCGTGATTTTGTGCGTGGACAATCAACTTGCGTGCGTATTTTATGTTATGAAAAGCATACAATTAAAAGCCATGAAGAGTGCACATACCTTCGTCTTAAATTAAATTTTTGCAAAGGGAAGCGGCGGGAATAATGCAAGTGACATTAATAATTAGCACTTGCAACGTACGAATCCGGATGGCTGAGTGGTTAGAGGCTGTCGTAGGGAAGGTCGCGGTTCAAATCTGCGGTGACAGCGGAATTTGTATCGTGATTTGGCGTCGGATACCAGTCGACTCAACTGCAAATGAGTGCCTGAGTCAAATCAGGATAATGACCTCGGGCGAGCACAATGTTGACCACGTTGCCTCCTATTAGGGTACTGTAATCCTGCCGTGTACCGTTACAGTCTTGAATGAAGTATTCTAACACACTTCCAAGTCCCCGATCCAATTGGATTGGTGTGCTAACGATTTATTATTATTGCCTGCAACGCAAATAGTGCCTTCCGGAGTTCTCAAAACGAATTCATTCAAATTAATTACATACAAAAGTTATAGCCGAAAACGAAAGTGCGGCCAAATTGCAAATGGCGTAATCTGTAATCAGAACCGAGCGACGTGGAGGGAAATTTCCCGAACTGAAATCTAGATTGTATATTGAAATTGCATCTTAATTGTGTTTCCTGCTTAAAGCAATAGAAAGTGCATATTACTTTAGTGATAAATAATAAAAGGTAAGGTAGTCCGACGGTGTACTGGTGCGGAAGTCTAACACTTCGTGTGTAAACGCATCTCCATCCACCCGAATAAGGAATAATTTTGCACAAAACCTTAAAAAGATCGAGCCATGAAAATAGAATTTTCGTATTTCATCACAACTCAAAGAATTCAAGCATTTATTTTCTCCAGTGAGATTGCTGGAGATTGAGCTTAGATACTTGACTTGGTGTTTCACCAAATCTAGAATCGAATCCATTCGGGATTTCACTGAATGAATTATATTAAAACCACAAGGGGAGTTACGTTTTTAATTGGGTGAGGGATAGTATTGAGCCACATAAAGTAGCGTAGACCAACATGTCTGGTTGAATAAGGATAACGTATTGTCATGGAATAGACGATTTGCATTGTGTAAGGAGACTAGATGGTGAGGGAGTGTGTGCTTACAGTTATGACGTAGGTGTAAGCACTATTTAGAGGCCATTTTGTATGAGAGGGTTGTTTTGGGTGGAGCTTTGAGTAAGAAATTTATTGAATAGGTTGGTTAGGATAGCATCAACGTGCTTGGTGGTGGCTGCTTCATAGATGACATGCGTAGAAAGTGTACGTACCTACATACATCATTTGTCAGATTCTGCGTAGTCTCAGCAGTTGCGATTCGTGTCTGGCAAGTGTTTTCATTTGGTGAGATGGGAGGCCACACCAGGTGGAAAAACGTTAGGTGATTAGAGAGCGAATCAGCTGTTCGTGGCAAAATATATTTGCAAGTGGTCTATGGAATATATGTTGAGGATGGGATATAGTGATTTGATAACCATAACTGTGTTTTAGAGAAAATTGAAACTGTGGGATTATATTGACTTTAGTGGCATGTTTAAAGACAATTTCATGGAGTTTCAAAGTTTTTTTAAAGCTCTATAACGTTATGGAGATTGCTTTGAGAAAGCGAGATGTGAGTTTTTACTACATTGGAATGGAGGTGATTAACCGATTTTGCAGAAAAATGGACTGATTTTTTAATGAAATTTTAAATAGAGTCTTGTTGAATAGATTTGCCTGCGAGGAACATTTTTATGAGTTTGTGTAAAGTAAAATCTTATTCAAAGTCCACCCAGCTGTCTATTTGTCTGCCACACCAAATTTCGAAATGAAATGAGGCACGATTTTTCATCAAGTTTATGGGGGGAGATACCTGCGACCGTTTCGAAAAATTCAAACTTTATTTTTGTAAAAATATAAACCCTCAGAATTCAAAATCGAAATTCGAAGTGGTTTAGTCTAGTGTCCATGCCTCTGCTGGAGAGAGAGTGCCGACCTTTTCATGATATCTTCCACTTTGATTCGATTTGGATGATTAGTTGCTGTATATGCAGATGTATATACTGACTTTTATGAGAAAGCTGAAGGACTATAATATGGGATTGGAATCGCTTATTAGCTGTAAGTCCCTATAATTACCGATTTTTCGTTGTTGAAACTGTAAAAACGTTTTTCTCAAAATAGTGTTTTTCAAGTTCGCTCGCAAGATAACTCTAAAATACTTTTTTTTACCTTACTAAAATATCCCACACAGATTTCGTATACTAATATATATATTTGCTATATTTTTGAATCTAAAAATTATCAAGAGAAAGTGTTTTTTTTTTCAAGGCATAGAATTTGAATTTTGACGCATGTCTTTTAACCCTTAACATTTTTTGTACATTATTAAAACATCTTATAGGTTCAACTAAAAACTAATTAATTTCCAAATTTTTGATTGTTTCGGATAAAAACTGAGGATCCCGGCGGGTATCCCGATTACGACATCTTTGGAGCAAGTGCATGGATCCAGCATCATATCGCTCAATCTGCCGGCTGGATACAATGTGAAAATGATGCAGAGAGTCATCAACAACCGACTCCTACTTAACGTTGAAGACGGCAATGGCTTGTCGGAGCGCCCCTTTGATTTCAGGCGTGCCCACTCTATGGCGGATACAATGAGCTTGGTGGTGAACCTAGCATAGGGCGCACTAGTTTCTGGTGGCAAACAACCTTTCAGAGAACACTCTTTGGTACTGAATGGATGAGAGCCCCAAAGAGTACATTGTCATGGCGAGGGTACCACAGGGACCGGTACTGGGACCCCCGTTGTGAAATATCATGCATAATGGGGTGCTAGTCATTCCCGTCCCAGAGGAGACTACGAGTGTTGGCTTTGCAGATGATCCAGCTGTAATTATTACAGGAAAGTCCTGGCTAAAAAGAGCCGGGCTGACCTTGGCGGACAGTTACGTCTGTATTGGTTTTACGTGAGCACCTGTCCAGTGGACCGAACCGCACGTATACACGAATTGATTTTGTG
The DNA here is from genome assembly GCF_905115235.1 of Hermetia illucens. Classification (NCBI taxonomy): domain Eukaryota; kingdom Metazoa; phylum Arthropoda; class Insecta; order Diptera; family Stratiomyidae; genus Hermetia; species Hermetia illucens. Next base: position 86,616,335 of record NC_051849.1, on the reverse strand, counting down.
ACCACAATCAGAGCCTCGCTGAGACTAGCACACCGGTACCAGTCTATACTGAGTGCGCGACTCTGTTTACTCATACTAGTGATGTAAGACCTATCTAAATCTAAAATGAATTTACATGCTCCAAGATTTTTCTTGAAACATGAGAATTCAGTTGCTATCCTAATTCCCATGGTACTAGTATACCCCTGGTAAGGTTTCGTGATCGAAGCCGCGTCAGATGAATTCCCATGCAGGCTTGTGTCTGATCGCCCTAATTAGGCCATGCAACATTCGCTTACTGTATCACGGCCAGCAAACCAAAGTGAGTACAGTATCTCCCGGTGCTACCGCAAGGAGGTTCTCCACAACCACTTGGTTTCGGTTTAGCCGACAGGGCTGTCGTCACCCAGCTTGGTGGACACGAAAACGGAATCGGTCTTAATAACGAACCATAGAAAAAAGAACGCTGTGAAGGCGGAAGTCGGTGGATATACGGTCGCGTCAAAGCCGGCTATGAAAAACATGGAGGTGATAATTGCAGAAATGTTGTTGAATATTGGCGGACCAAAACACTGTTAGAGGTTGCTTCTAGCCGAAGTTTCAGTGGTCCATCCTGGGGTGTCCGAATGGCTGAAACGGTTAGAGCGCTGGGTTGTCGTAGCGGAAGGTCGCGGTTTAAATCTTACTGGTGGCAGACGGATTTACTATCGTGACTGGATGTTTGATACCAGTCGTGCTGACCACATTACCTGGAGTACTGTAAATTTCTTGTGTACCGTTACGGTTTTGAATGAAGTGCTCTAACACACATCAAGGCCCTGATCCAATTGGATTGTTGCGTCAACGATTAGTATTATTATTACTATCCTGCTTTACGTGTCACTTGTCTGGGCAGAATTACTTCCAAGCTCTCAGAGACGGAAGCAGGTGAATTCGGGTTAAGCCATATCAGATGAAATCAGGTGGCGACTCTCGACATTCTTGCGAAAAAAGTAAATATGCTCTACCATGCAAGACGTATTGAGTGGCACTCGGAAACGTGGGAATGGGGCAACGTCAAAGTCGAGTGATCTCTGGCAAAGCAGATAGCACAAGTCTACTAAGAGTCTAACATAAACCGAGGGGAGGGGAGGAAGAGAATTGTTAGTTCAAAGAAACCCCTGCCATCCGGCTCCTCTCCGAATTTTCTTCGCCAGAATAATAAGACGAACGTAATGCGCAAAACGGCTCAATCTGTCAGCGCCCCTCAGCATCTCGCTGAAGATATTGTACGGAGAAAAGTGTAATCGGCGTCGTTTGCCACTTCATTGCAGAATACACAGTCAGGGTATCGAACCTTCCCAATCTGATGCAGGTAACACTGAAAACCCCCATACCCGATCACCAGCTGAATAAGGAAACAATCTCACTGTACTTTTGGAATTGCGGGTGAAGTAAGTTGTCGGTGAGCCGTCCAGTCCATCACCTTCTTGACTCGTTTTTACAAGAGACTTACCATTAAATTAGGGTATATTGCCGTCCCCTCCTTGGCGCTTGTGGATGGTTGCATGGTTTTGTGTGACTTAGCGGGGATTTGATTTGCTCGAAAAAGCTCATTTCCGATCCGAGCGTCAATCCAAAATACTTAATTATTACTCTTAACTCCATAATCAAGTCGCTGATCGACCTGGGACGCCGGGTAGGGATTTTCTTTTTAGTCAAGATGACTACTTTGGTTTTTTCCTATGTAACGATGAAACGCATTAATAGGTATGCTAAGTCTGTTATGGGCTTGTTCAACAATGCACCCGGAAACAAAGGCCTCAATATCATTTGTATAGCCGACCAGGCGTGACACGTTGAGTCTTAGCAGACTATGGTATTAAGATGCACTTCATAATCCTCATCTTCCTCTGGTCCTCCAGCATTTTATAGAATAGATAGCATTCTCTCAGATAATCCCTCACTATCTGCAAGAGGTAGCCCATCGGGCGAGTTTTTTTAATTTCTAGTATGTATACAATATCTGCATCGATGGCGTTTCAGACAAGAAGTGTTGCAAGGAGCACTGTGCAATGACAAATTGAGATTGCGATGGTCAAAAGACCATTCCTAGTAGCCGGAAACGACCACGAGGAGACAGATAACTCAAAAAACTAAAAGATGGCGAAATTGACCGTGAAGGTACGCCCGTAAACATCGAAGTTCCATCGAAGCCCTCCGTCGACACGTGCTTGCACGCCTGTAGGCTATCCAAGCTCGGAGTTGTGGGGGGGATGAGATAACAAGCTGTTATTCATCAACTGTGCACTTCCTTCAGTAAAACACGTCTCGATAAGGACCTCCACCTGTCACGTCGTTTTCGGGCATGATCACTCGTTTGAGTACCTACGCTCTTTTACGATGACTCAACGTCTTGCATGATGCGAATCTGGAAGCCTGTTCCCAGGATAGACTTGTTATTCTGAGAGCAGAGGTTCAGAGGCGCCTCCTTCAAGAGAGACACAGGAGAGGGGTTGCAACTTTCAGGCCAGAGATGTCGTACATAAACGGCTCTTCAATTTAAGCAATACAGCAAAGCGGTGAAATGCCCAACTGGATCAGAACCCTGAAAGCGAAGGTCATTAGTAGGATCGAAACGGTTCAATACTATTTGGACGACGTGGACAAGTACATTAATTGAATCTTTGGCTACCTTTCTTCAAGAAGGACGCAAATACACAGTCGATTTCTAACACTGATTGCCTCATTGGTCTTCAGCTGTCTTTCCTTGAGCGGGTCTCGGAAAGCCAGCTGCTCTGTAGTGTCACCAGCTTAGCGATAGGAGCGGTATTCCATTCGCCTTTTCCGGTGCCAATTTGATCAAATATATTCAATAATGTGTAACAGTCTCTTTGTCCTCACATTTTTTCTATCTCTTTCGTTTTCCCAATTATCCCTCTTTATTTTGCAAGTCCGATCCAGTCCTTCATTGAAATACAACACTTCAACTAATTACACTTTCTTATTTTTTAAAAACAATCCAACAACTGGTTTGTTTCTGTTAAATTTCATAGTTCAATTTCAATTCAACCATTTCAAATTCTATTTTTTTCATAAACTTGCTCATGTGCAGGCGATTGATCGTGGCTTCTTACTGACCTGCCGCACACTTCAACACAAGAGTGGCATGGACTTCTAAGCTCAAGATCATGGACCGGGAACGAAAATTAGCGGGATTGGGACTGGCTGGTTGATTGACAGCGGAACACCTGGATCGGGGAGTTGGTGGTGTGTCTTGAAGTGAGTCACACGTTAACACGGATTTTTATAAAGTATCGGGCGATTGTAAATTCATTGTGATTTTCAAACTTCAAATACCGTACATAAATGCAGTTATGTTTTTGTATCAAAAGTGAACAAAGAATGCATTCTCACATCTTTATCAGAAAGCGAGAATTGATGAGATAAGTAAGCAAAAGGTATTAGTTCCCTCTGATTTAACTGTAGGAGAGTTCTACTTCTTAACTTCTTATGCGTGTTCTTTTACGCCCAAGGGATGCTCTCTTTTTCTTCGTGCGAGTTATTATTCTTGGGACATCAGCGGAATTGGCATCCTTATACCAGGAGTGGCACCGGATCGAAGAAGTCCCGAGGGTGTTGAATATGTATACTTTTATGGACGAAATAAATCGAAAATACGTGTACAATCAATTTATATGCAAGTTATCGCCTTTAGACTCTATGCTTACCCATATGGGCAATTGCCACTTGACCTCCACACATTCCAGCAAGTCAGCCTGAAGATTTTCTCGTGCACTCACCTTTGTTGCATTTCAAATTTAATACAAATTAAAGTGCTAAAGTGTTTTAGTCGCTCAGTTCTGATAACGGTAGTGACCTGCTCTGAACTGATCGATTTAAATATCTCGGGTCAATGCAATCAGTCAATCGAGGCCTGCGTAATGTAATTGCTTCACGCATTAACGTAACCTGGATGAAGTGGCATTCCACAACTGGTGTTCTTCGTGATCGACGTATCAGCGAACGTCTCTAAAATTTACCGCAATGTCGTTCGTCCTGTCGCTCTCTATGGTTCTGAGTGTTGGCTGAATATAAAAGACAATGAACGGCGTCTTGCGGTAATGGAGACGAAAATTTTGCGTTGGACTAGTGGCGTGACACGTTTTGATCACATTCGAAATAAGGATATCCGCGATCAATATGGGGTTGCACCGATTGTGGGAAAACTGCGAGAGAGCGGTCTTCGATGGTATGGTCACGTAATTGGCACTAACGAGAATTTACTTGCCAAGATTTGTCTGAACATCGAAGCCGATGGTAAGCGACCAAAAGGTCCACCGGAACAAAGATGGCTTGATACCCTGGATGGGAATTTAAAAGTCTCGTGATTACATCCAGATCAAGCATTTGATAAAATAAAATGGCGAAACCAATCACGACGAGCCGTCCCCGCTTGTAAACGGGAAAAAGGCTGAAGAAAAAGAAGATGTGAGGAGCGACGAGTGCATGAAAATTCCTTGTCACATAGTTAAAAATTCCATTGCCCTCTATTTTTTAGAAGACGATTTAAATAAATTATTTGATGGAAAGCACTGTATTGATAACAGTCAACCTCATACCTTTCACAATCGTAGTTTAATATTATTAGCAAATGTGAAGAACTTAGCCTACAACAGATACAAACAAGTCGGGAAACCGCAAGTTGGACGCTTCATACCTGAAGGTTTTTTGTATTTCTTAAATAAAAACATGTGAGTCTGCATTTGCCGCATTAGTACGTAGCACATAATATGTGCATACATTATGTGAAAATGTTCACTTTCGAGTGATATTGACATTCATAGTCTTGAATTTGCAAAGAAACGACAACTTTGACCTATTATAACTTTGTTATTAATAGTGCTATACCCATTACTGAGAATCATTCTCTATATTATAGCCTACATTAATGCAAAATTTCGTGGTGCTAGGACGAACATAAGGGGGGTTTTGGAGCCAATTACTAAAAAGGATTATAGTAATATATAATATTAGTAATACTATTATAAACTTTATTTGAACAGATATCGGTATGGAAGGTATTTCGGAGCCTGACAGCCTCTTGGTTTTGTTCTGATTTTTTTGTTGGGTAGTTTCTGATAATGGGTCCTTATTATTTTCAACCCCTCTCACTCCCCACCTTTCCAAGAAATATCAAAATTAAGACTCGCTTCGGAAAGTACTAATCAAGACCTTTTATTTAATACTTTTTTTTTCACCAAATATAGTCATGTGGGCTACATTTGGTGAGAAAAAAATTACTATACACCTCCTTAGTTATTTGTGGCAAGGATCAATTACGAAAACTTACCTAGTCCGAGTGTATTTCCCAATTGTTGGACGGTATTGTATTGTAGTAGGAGAAAGCTACCTAGTTTTATTTTTATTTATGAAGGACTATGTTGAATTTGTAGCTATATACGGATAAAAAATGTACGTAGAAGTTTCTCGCCAACAACCACAGTGGACCTCCCTGCCCTAAAACAGAACTCTTTCGGCAAATTCCCCGACAGAACGTATCGATCCGCGAGTATACTTCTAATGGGTTTTTCGACAATTTTTACTATCTTTCAGCGACAGGTAATAATGCCTCTCTTTAGATAAACATTGAATGCGCCGAGCAGTAGATAAGGCCGATTGTAAAACACCAGTTTATATACCTTCGCGGGATACCTTCTTATTTTCCATAGGAAGGACTACCTCTTCCAGCTGTTTCATAGTGAAAAGTGGGCCTTCCACGAACAGGATGTGCAGGGAATAGTATCCGCACAATTCGTTGAGCCAAACGCCGGAGGTTTTGATACTGCCTCCGTAGATCTGACAGGGTCATGTGCCCTCCTAGACATAGAAGCCCCGCAGGCTGTTCGTACCAGATTCATAACTGAATTTAGGACAGTGACAGCTTCAATACCACCGCGCTCCGAAGTGTTCTTCAGCGAGGCTCAGCGTAATCCAAGAACTCGTTCCTGCCGATGTTCACCTTCACGATATTCCAGGCGTAGCGGGAGTGTGTTGCTGTAGCACGCCGCGAGATAGTGTCAATTACTTCCAACGCAGTGTATTGATCGAAGTTCGACGGGAAGTCTTCCAGAATTCGCAACCCGCCACCGACGACATTAACGATTCTGAACCGAAAGTCTCGTCGAGAACACTTCTTTAGCAGCTTTAACGCCGGGAGGTTCCTGCCGCCATTGTCAGGCATTACTTTGGGATTGTTTTTAAAGTCGGCTTGGGATTCAGTTTCGCAGCTGTACTGCAATCGAGATGACAGAAACTTTTAGATGACTGTGCCTAGAACATTGTCGTGAAGACAATATTTCATTTGCTATCCGAAGGCTTATACATATTCATCAGGTAGATTATGAGTTTTTTGAACGCCACAAATAATAGCAAAATTAATTGCTTCTGCATGGGAGGCTCGAATGTTCAATTTCTTGTCCTCGGAATCGCGACTAGTCGATGAATTTAACTTTCGATCAATAATGTCAACATACTATCTTTAGACCCGAGCTCCCGTTACTTCCTACAAGAATCAGAAATTCTTATATGTATTATGCCATTCGAAAAATCATGATCTATCCGATTCAGAAGTTGGAACAGTTCAGTAGTTCTTGTTTAAGCATTATAATTGCGAGTGGAATGGGGGACTTTAAAAACAAACTAGCTTAGCGATTGTAACTTTATTCAATGTTAGCGCTGCTGACTCAGTTCGCTTCGGAGGCTAAGGCGGATCTACTGCTAATCAGCGAATAGTACAGTAGGGACAGATATAGCAACATGAGGTGCTGATTTATTACAAACCGACAACTTCGGGTTCGGGACTAAGGTTGAGGGAATGGCTTTGTCTGGATCTGGTATTTATTGATAACGCTTTATAGCGACTATGTTATAACGAATAAGATGAGGCATGGCTCGTTCAGACTCCAGAGATAAACAGAGTTCTAGTACGGGGCTAGTAGTTTTAAGGGCCAACATTCCATCGTCCAGTCTGCGAAGACAGCATTCCACATTTTCGCGTCGAAGTCAGTGGCGTCGTCAGTGGATGGCTTGTGAGTTTTGGAAAACATTCCGGCGAACGACCATCAATACATCAGGTTCGAAGTGGTTGACGCTATCTCTTAACCACCCAGCACTATTCCTGCGTGGGAAGATGAAAATCGGAGAATTCATCGAAGCACTCAGAACAGGCAGAACCGCGCTGGCGAACACTTCGGGAGGTGGTAGCGTTATAGCCGACACTGTCGTAAATTCAGTTATGGTAACGATTGCCTACGGGGTGGTACTGCGGCTAGTAACTACCACAATGATAACGTACCGTTCAGCTAAAGGAGACTGCGCAGCGTGATAAACAAAAGCAAAACTTGCTGCTGGGCAAGAGTTAGTCGACGGGATAGATGGGGAACCGTGAAGACTCGGTTATAAACTGATCACCAGAAAGATTAAGGCTCTGCCCGGACACTGCTCACCTAATGCCAAAATGATGGACTTGCTTCAGGTGATGACAACAGCTTGAAAGACTTGGAAGAGGCAGTCCTCTCTATAAAAAAATAAAGTCGGGTATAAAGGTTTTGTGTTCATCTTATATGAGCTACTCTATACGCAGGTTTTTCCACTTCTCCATAGCTGAGAATGAAAAATATTCAAAATTCAATATTGTCGCCGATACTGATACCAAATCTTCTACTTCTAGAATGGACTTAAGGGGGGTTTTCGGGTGAATTTCTAAATATGGTAATATACTATTAATAATAATAATAATCGTTGGCACAACAATCCAAATGAATCAGGGCCTTGAACTGTGCTAGAGCACATCATTCAAGACCGGAACAGTACAATACAGGATTACAGTACACTGTAGGAGGCAATGTGGTCAGAATTGCGCTCGCTCGAGATTATTACCCTGATTTCACTCAGGTACTCATTCACAGCTGAGTCGACTGGTATCCAACGTCAAATCACGATACAAATCCCACTGCCACCAGTGAGATTTGAACCGCGACCTTCCGTACGACAGCCTTGCGCTCTAACCACTCAGCTATCCGGACATAATATACTATTATTAACTTTATTTGTGCATATATTGGAAGGGGATGTATTTTAAGGTTTCGATTTCATATAGATGCGTCTTGCAATTTTTTTTCCAGATTTTCGGGTGGATAAATTCTGCGAATGGGATCTGTTTCACTTTTTGGGGCACACATTGTGAGCCCTCACTCCGCTATGTTTCATGTGGTGTCAAAAATTTTATTCGTTTCAAAAAGCCCGAGCCCTTTCATTTCATTCACGTGACTACATTCTGTGAAAAAAAAATTACGCTTCGCTTCCACATGTATGGGGAGCCCGCCTTAATCGCAGCAAAGGTTTACAAGCTGGTATTTCCCATCGAGGAGACTTCCATGTCCGCGTATTCAACGCTTATCTGGAAGAGCTAGTTCTTTGTCGCTGGAAAGTGTTAAGACTAGCGCAGATCAGTTAAGGCAACAGGGACCCTGAATACCAATTATTCTGTATGCTTGATGCAGTCGGGAAACTTATGAGGAATAGACTCGTCGAAGCCATATGTGCTGCTGGAGAATTATCCCCAAGCTAGTTCGGTTTTAGAGCAGAAAGTCCCTCACTGAATGTTGCCAGGACGGTTATGGATGCAATTCATCGAACTAAGGCGTAGATTCATTGATGTCGATTGCCAGCAATTCTCCATGTCAGAAATTTCTCTAATTCCGTAAGATTGCAGATATGCTGCACACTAGAAAATCCATTCTACAGGGGAGGGTGAAAACCAGGTCGGAGGTGGCACAGAGATCCATTCTAGGGTCAGATTTCGCGAACACTTCTTACGATGCATTCTATATCAATCGAAGCGATCATTAAACAGTCAAAACTAATAGTTCAGTACTTTGAGAGCTTTTGACTAAATCAAACCAACAGCGGACAAAGCTACAGCTGTGGTTTCGACAATAAATTGGCTCATGACAAATTTTCTTTTCATGAATGCAACGCAGTTGGTGCGATGAGGCCCGGAGTTCTTGGTTCTTACATAGTATCTCCCTGTGAAAACAAGGAGATTAACTAAACTGTGTGTGTGTGTGTGTGTTTTTGATTTGTCCCACGTTGTCCCGGCAGGCTAACGATGTATACCACCAGATACCACCTACGATGACTCCGTGACACGGTTGGCTAGACTGTTGTCTATGTTGCCAGCATGACTACGAAAAATATGGGCTACTGGGCCTTATATTGCTTTGTAAATTTTTAATTTGTTAACGTGATTGAGTAGTAAGAAGTAAGATTCATTTTGCTTATTTTTCAACTTATAACCGTAAAAATTTAGGCTTTTACCTAGGCTTTATTTAAGTGCTAAAGTTTTACTTCTGCTTGTTCCAGAAAGGTGATAATTTCTAGTAGGTGTTTATTTAGGTCCTCTGCAAGCAGGAGCTCTACAGAGTTGATGGATCTATCCCAGTTAAAATTATTTCTGATTTGGATATACTTAGTACATTTGAAGAGGATGTGGTCTAAGGTTTCCTGCGCATTGCATGTATTGCAACTGTCATTTCTTATGATTTTCATCTTTTTGAGCCATGGTTTATTATAGGAGTGACCTGACATGATTCTGTTGGCAGTTTTTATCCGCGACACCTTTTGTTTGGAAAGGTCTTTCGGAGGTTTTATGGGTACATGGGGGAATATTTTTGCAAAGAATTTCCCTTTGGAGCGAATGTCATTTTGATAGCTTGAGTCCCACTCCTCTGCTATTTGGTTGGCAACCAGAAGGTTTAAATCAATGGGTGATAGGTGACAGTTCATCAGCGTGGCGCTGTTCTGGCCTTCGGCAGCTGCCAGATGTGCACTTTCATTTAATTTGATGCCACTCCTTGCCGGGCACCACATTATGACTACTTCTTCACCGTTCATGCATTTGATGTTGTTGTGGATTTCGTTTACCATGTAGTGAGTGGTAGACTCTTTGCCCAAGATCCGGCACGCATGTAGGGAGTCAGTAATTATGACCACTTTCTTATGACCTTTATCCAACGCGTATTTAGTGGCTAGCCAAACCGCTTGGAGTTCTGCTGATAATGTTGTGAGTTGATTTAGCCTGTACTGACCCACCGTTTCAGCATGATCATTGACCACTGCAATGCTTACATCACCTCCTCTGACAGAGGCATCTGTTGCAAATATTTCGAAATTCCTGGATTTGTAGTTGCATATGGAGGAGTTGATCTCATTTGCTAAAGCTGTTTTTGGAATGTTTCTGCCTGACGCCTGATTTATAACCACTTGTAAGGTATGTGGAGGGCTTGATTTTATGTCAGCTCTCAGGAGGTCAAAGAGGTGAGAGAAACGTTTGTAAGTTGCAGAGAGGCCATTTTTAGCATCTGCACTCTCTTGGACATTCCGAAAAACATGAGGTCGATTTGCATGGAGCCTTATTAGCTCCTTAGTTGCTAAAACTGTTATTCTGAGATGGGGCGGCGGTTCATTTGCCAGAGCAAAGGTGGACAGGTGGGGAGCAGTTTTGGTAAGCCCTAGGCATCTTTTTAGGATTGTGGCCGCTATTGAGGTGATTTTGTTATTCAGGTATTTGGGTGCTAATACAGATGTGGCAGCGGCGTAATCTAGGATGGGTCGTATTAGCACTCTGAACAATTTGATGCTATTTTCGGGAGGAAGGCCCCAAGAATGCCCAGTAGAGAAATTGATGACTCTAGCAGCTTTTTTAGCCTTAGAGATGGTGTCAATTGTTTGGTCTTTTAATATTAAAGATGAGTTAATTGTCTTGCCAAGGAAGGTTATCTTTTTGAATTGCTGTATGCTGATATTGCCAAGATTCAAGGGGTGTAGTGTACTACTATTTCTTTTAAGGGTAATGAATTTTGATTTGTCCGGATTTATGTGAAGATTTAGGCTTTTGCATTCGTCAATGAGGGCTACTGTTTGGGCTTTAATGGAGACTTCAGTTTCCATAATTGTTTTGCCAGTGGCTAATATGAAAAAATCATCAGCATATTGATAGATTTCTATGTTGGGGTCGACTGGTTTATGAAGTGAGGCCGTGTAAATATTGAATAGCGTGGGGCTCAAGACACATCCTTGGGGTATACCATTGCAAATTCCCACCTTCGCATCACCTAGGATTAGATTCCTGTTGGCCAGGAACCGTGAGATCCAGATAATGATTTCGGCTGGTATTTTATGAAAGATCATTTTAGATTCAAGGGTTTTTAGATCTACACTTTCATATGCTTTGGATACATCAAGAACTACCGCTTCCGCCTGCAGTTTGTTTGCTTTGGCTATGGAGATTGCGAGAAGGATGTCATTTAGACATGTCACAGTGGATAATCCGCTCTGATAGGCATGACTGTTGGGAGGGAGAATTTTGTGCTCTAGAATGAAATGGTTTAGTCTGTTTTTGACAAGTGTGTTGAGGATTTTGGCGAAAACATTAATTAGAGATATGGGTCTGAAATTTTTAATGTCTGACAGATCTTTATTTATTTTGGGTATGGGAACTATCTTAATAGCAGACCACTCCTTTGGAGGGTTTAAATTTTGCCAGGTTTCATTAATGGAGGTAAGCAGAGCAGATTTGACAGGAGGGCTAAGCCACTGAATGTAGGTGTACGTAATTTGGTCAATACCCGGTGCAGAGTTCTTTTTCCGTTTGTTGAGGACCAGAGCGAATTCCTCAGGAGTAAAATTTTATTGCAGCAATGGTGGCGGTAAGTTGGATGTAATATTATTTGGAGTTGGCTTGTTGTAGCTTGAGCTTAGAAAGTCTAGGTATTTCTGGTCATTTTCAGAATCCCAAATCCGGTTGCTGGATTCTTCCTCTTGAAAATTTTTAAAATTTTTTATGCTTTTCCAGAATACCTTAGTGTCTTTTTCGACACTCAGTTCTTCCCAAATCTCGTCCCAGGTTTTTTTCTTAGCCGCTTTCACCGCTTGTAACCAATTTTTGTTTGCAACCGAGAAAGATATGAAGTTGGTGTGGTTGGCATCCCTGTGGTAGGCTCTCAGAGCTTGCCTTTTCTCTACAAATAGTGTCTTCAGACCACTGTTCCACCATGGTTTATGGGAGGAGCCCTTGCGGATTTTGAATGTCGACTCTTTAATTTTGCTTTGGATTTCTGCTGTCAGGCCGTTCAAATTCTCCGTGGGAGGGATGGACTGCAAGGCAGTTTTTAGATGTAGGAGGCCTATTTTGTATTTCTGTTGAATTACAATGGTGTTACTGTGGATGGCTATTGGTTTGTGCTTGCTTTTGGAGATCAGTTGTGCCAGCGCGTTCCAGGACCAGGATATAGTAATGGAATTAGTAAGGGTGACATCTGGTGCAGATGCTCTTGTTTTGCCGTTTGTTACCTGGTCCACAAAGGTTAGTGAACCGTTGTTGAGTAGTCTAAAGTCAGATCTGCATAGTGCGTTTGAGAGATGCCTCCCTTTACTATTCTCAATGGAGTCCCCAAGTATGAATGACCTGGCATTTAGGTCGCCCGTTATTATGGTGTTTGGGGTATTGCTCAGAAATTGAAGTAGCTTGTCCAGTTCTACTTTGAAAGTGGCCGTAGTTGTATGCGGGGGCATGTATATGGAGGCAATGGTGATGTTTGGAGTAAGGTTCATGGTCTTAGCAATAATGATGTCCATGTTGGTATCATAGGTTATTGGCCTGGCATTTATGCCTTTGCGAAATGCAAGGGCAACTCCACCATAGCCATCCTCTCTGAATTTGTACATAAGGTTGAAACCTTTTAGGTACCGAGAATGATGGGACGAGTTAAAAGTGAAGATTTCTTGTAGGGATAGTATGTCATAGCCATGAGTATTAGCAAAGTATTCAATTTCAGACTTATTGTTAGCTAGACTTTGAATGTTATATTGTAGGATGTTTACCATTTGCAATTTCTACGAACGTCAAGTCGCTTGTGATGTTGAGTTTATCAGTCTGTTTTTTTATTTTTTGCATGTCTTCTGCCAAAGATGGATCTTGTATCTTTGAAGAGATGTTGTTCATGAGTTTGATGATTTGCGCTAGTATTTTTTGGTACTCAGATACAACCGTGTACGTTGGGTGTTCGAAAACAGTTTGATTTGGCGTAAGTGGTTCTTGATAGTCACCTTTGGGAAAGGGTGTTCTGGTGTTCTGACGTAGATTTGATTTGACAGCAGAACTGAATTTTTTGCTCCCTCTGATGGTTCTGTTGAACTCATCTTGAGGATTCCTTGTCCAGTTGTTCTGATTTTCTCTTTTTTCCAGCGGAGGGAAGGCAACGTCACAGTCAACATCGCAGTCCAGTGAGTCGTAATAATTTTTCACTTCTTTAGTGGCTTCCCTCATGGAGATATTTTTTATTGCTGCCGTCTTGATAATCGCCAGGTGTTCGACCCAGATGGTGCACTTCCTGTCTCTGGCGTCATGGTCAGTCTTACCACATAAAGCACATTTTTTCCCGCATGTGTTGCCATCGCACTGATCTTTTGGACCACTGCAATTTAAGAATCTACTCACTTTCGCTTTGCAGTTAGTGGCAATGTGGCCCAATCTGCCACAAGCAAAACATTGCCTCGGTCTGTTTAAATAATGATCAACCTCAACCCTCACGCTACCGATTGAAATATGTTTGGGGATGTCAGAGCCAACGAAGGTTAATTTGACTGTTCGAGATGGAAGGAAGACATCTTTGTTTTCCTTAGATCTAAAGTTCAGCCTTTGAACTTTCGCCACTTTTATCGGGGAGTTAATGTCCTGAAGTATTTCATCTTCTGTGAAATCTGTGGGGATGCCTTTAATAATCCCAAATCTATGGGTATCTCTCAAGGAAATAAATGCTTTTAGCCCTAATGTGACGAAGCGATTGTCGGATGCCAAATTGTTCGCGCAGGACGCTGATTTGCAAAAAACTTTTACCCTCGTAGGCCCATCTTCCTTGACCGTAACTACCTGGTCTTTGAGGTTGAGACGCCTCGTAAGTTTATGGAAATTGAGGGGTTTGAAACCCTCAATTCTTTCCTGTCCGTTAACCTTATCTATGTATGTCATGGGGTTGCTTCTCTCCACACATACTGTGTACGTTTTGCATTGAGCGTTCTCACTGTACCTGTACACTGGGGCCGTTTGCTCCATCGGAACTATTTTTTGTTTTTCCATTGGTGAAAGGGTCTTGCTTTGGTCCTGAGATTGGGTGACCTCAGGGAAAGCTTGGAGTTTAGTCGTGGCTGGTAGAAATCCAGAAACCTTTTGTTGTTTAATTGTGGGAGACTGGATTGGGGATCTTGACAGGCTCCTCGAAGCCCTTCGCTCTTTCCTGGTTAGGACATAGCCACCGATTTCAGTTGGGCTTTTGAACTGTGGCCCTACAGCTGCCTGAGGAGATGTTGGCATTTGGGAAACAGACCGGTCAAAATTTATTTTCCCCTTGTCCGGGGGTTCACACTCCCTAACCTCCATGGCCTAACTTGACAGATGCCAGAATGCCTGTTTACAGGGGAAAAACCACCAAAGGATACAGGGGCAGATTTCTACTTACAAGATTGATTGCGTGAAGAAGCAGAAATAAAACTAAGGCACTTACCTTTTTCCTTAAGCAGGAACCGATTCACCGCCAAAACTATCAAAAACAGAAGGAAAACACGGTTTATTACACCCACGCGGATAGGCAAAAAGAAAATTAGCTTCAAACTAAAAACGCACTGTCGATACAAACACGAAATGCGTCTGCCCACGGCAGATGTCACGAAGCAAGGCGTAGCAAAAAAAGGAGATTAACTAAACCCACCCATGAAGTCTCGAGGCGGATTGATATCGTCGAAAATTTCAATCCCAAACTGTCAAACGGCCTGATAAGGGAGAGGATATAATTATAAAAAAACCTAACGCGCGCGGGATCAAGGGGAAGGATTAACTCTGAGCCAATTCTGGCATCTACGTGACGAGTGGCTCCCGTTTTCTTTTCCTCTTCATGGGGTGCCAGATGACATAGTCGTCCTGCGCGGCTCACCCCAAGCTAGCTGTTCATCCCGCGCCGCTTTAAATATAATGGGGGAAATCCAAAGAAAATGGGAGGACTGACGCTTTCCTGGGGAGGTTAGAGCAAAAGCAACGAGCAGACAGTTCGGGCAGGTAAATCATTTCTACATTCGATATTGAAACTCCATAAATTGTCAATTGAAGAAACCAAAGTCAAATTCAAAAATCCTGTTTACATATTCCATCCCAAACGTGACTAAAGTAGGGGAAGGAATTACCTTTGATTAATTACATTCTATTATTTTATAATATTGTGTGTACACATGTTGCAACAATTGTGTGCAATTCACCGTATCAACATCGAATGATACCATTATAATATAAAGTCATTCTTGCGTTCTCTATCTTCACTCTAATTAGTTACAAAATATTTATATCATAGTTCTTTTTCATTTGTGTCTGTCAGAAATGTTCTTATTGTTTATGTGATCGTCATTACTTGTTACATATAAAATTGATCATCTAACTGATTTTCTACATCCTTGTGCTAGTTGATTTTGACGTCGTATACTTAACATGCTTAAAAGTGAAATAGCGGTAAATTGAATGCAGAATTATGTGACTTATTTAAAGTTGTTAAAGGTGAAGATGAATAGTTTGAACTTAAATGTATGAACACCAAGAATATGCCAATCTATTAAGATACTGATATTAACATTTGATTTAATCGGAATATTCAAGATAAGATTTTACGAAAATTAGAAGAATTCCGAAGGTCAAGATAGTAGATGATCACTATCAACTATAATAAAATTAAGCATCAATGTAAACCAACTTGAACCAATGCAAGGTTCAGCACCATATATCTATCTTCTTACAGAAATTAATGACAAAAAAGCTTGCATCAATATCAAAAACAATGATAATGCTTACTTTGCTTGGGCCATGGTATCAGTTTTATATCCATCAGATCAGTTAAAATATCCAGGACGATCATCATCATATCCACATTACCCCCTTTGTTGAATCTATCAGAAACATGATTCGAGAAGCAGAATAACGTCTCTATGAATGTTTACATTCTACAGAAAACAGGTATTGGAGATAACATCAGGAACACTGTTTTACCAACTTACTTAACGAAGGCTAAAAGGAACCAGCATGTTAATCTTGTAATGATATAAAATGTATACTATAATGACGAAGAAGTAAAGGAAGGTGATATTAATAGAGTTGAATATTTTCAGTATCACTTTGTTTGGATTAAAAATTTATCGCGGTTTTCGTCTTCAGAAGTGTCTCAATATAAAAGCAACATTTTATTTTGTGCACGGTGTTTTCATTATTTTTATCGCTCATAACGTTTAGAAAAGCATCTGAAGAATTATAGTAAACTTAATAATTGCAAAGTTCGATTACCTTGTAAGGATTCTATGATTTTAAAATCAAAAATTTTAGTAATAAGATTGAAGTACCTTTTGCAAACCACGCAGATTTAGAGTACCTATTAATATCAACTAAAGATAACAAAAAATATCAGGAACATATCCCCTGTAATGTAGGGTATGTTACGGTTCAAATTCTTTCTTTTACAAGGGTTTTTGGGGGGAAGATTGTAGAAAATGAAATTTTGTTTAAGAATTGGTTGGGTTCCTAGGTCCGCTATCCACTTAATGGCGGATCGGACCAGTTGGAAAGCAATATGCTTCCGCGGTTGTGGTTCACGAAACCCTCATCCTTGGGAAAGCATCTATGGTGCAAAATTTAAGACTTGCGGTTTCATCCAGGGCAGAGGCAACTCATCAGATCATTTACGAAACATTTGGGCGAATACTTAGTGAAGTTTCGTTTGTGTGACTCTTTTAGATTTATGATGTCAGTTTTTTCTTCACAAAAATTTTAAATGGTTAGAGAACCTAGCAGATTTGAAGGTGGAAGATGTGTTTGATGAGTCGCTTATTGGCTACATCCTCAAAGTTGATCTGGAATATACAAAAGAATTCCCTAGTCTACACAAGTATCTTCGTTTCTGCCCAGAACGCGATGTTCCACCTGGATCAGAAGAAGGAAAACTATTGACTACTTTGAAAGACAAAGTTAAATATGTTATTCATTACCGAAATTTGAAACAAGCTATCACACATGACTTAAAACTTACTAAAATTCATAGAGTTCTCAGTATTAATCAATCTCCGAGGTTCAAACTTTACACTGATCTCAACACTTAATTACGAGCTTTATCAAAAAATGACTGACAAAAATTTGTAGACTGTTTAAAAAGAGACACCTAAAAAAAAGTAAATCAAAATCTGAAACAATCTCAGAAACATAAGCTGAATTCAGTAAGACAAGTGAAAATTGCTCTTAGCGCTAATGATGATAAAAGATATATAATAAAAGATTCTTTGGACACTGTTCATGGGGTCATTATAGCCTTATGGAGATATAAATGAAAAGGTAGTTAATAACGAAGTATTGGAAACAGTAACATGTACCACATTAAGTATTATTATGTTATTATATATCTTATTATGTGTATAAAAAAAAATTTCTTGACTATATTCTGCTTAATTAATTTAAAAACAAATTCACAAATTCATATAGTACGTTTTACTTCCCTCCCCGTATTACCGCATGTTCTGTTTTCAGTCCAAATTTGATAAAACTGATACAACGTTCCGTTGCCAGAAAGATAAACAGTGAACTATGTACTTACTAATTGTCCTATTTATTCATTCAAAAAAAGCGGTGCTCCTTCTATTGATAAAAAACTCTCATTATATCTAGCGCTGGCTGGTGTAAAAACAAAGGAAGTGAATATGAAAGATAAGAAATGACTTTTGTAACATTGACGTTGTATAATTCATAGCGAAAAATTTTATTGTATGAACATCAAGAAAACTTTATAAGAAGACTGAACCGAAGAAGCTGATTGTCAATCAAACTTTCCCATCCGACAAGTGAGTTTTTGTTAAATATTAATTTCTTTTTGTCTGGAATCAAATATTTATGTAAAAATCATGTACATGTATGTAGTACAATTTATATGAAATTAATTCAAATTTGTAAACAGATGCCATACTTGCCCTCTCCGTCGTAAATTTATAAGAAAATATGAAAAACGAATTGAGCTTTAAAAATACATGGGAAATTGTCCCAGAACCCCCTTAGCTATACTACCAACGTCGTTGATGATGCATTGTTAGCAACGCGCCTTCTGCCAGTTGATTCCGTTATGGAATCACTTTTTCCCTCTCTTATGTATATTCGGGTCTGCGAATTTAAGTGTCACCTCGTCTTGGCCTCTTGCACGCCGAGCAATCCGCTGAAGTCTGAGGCAGTTCCTTTGTAGGTTTGACTATCTGCCAGGAGTTTCGCTGGTGTGCAATAAGGTTCAACAGTTCCTCCATTCTCATTATGCCATTTTCGGCATCCATGGAAAACTTTCGCAGCTACATTTTCCGGAGGACCAACCCGCACTTTTTGAGTAGCCTATCTTTCTCTACCCTTGTTTTTCGGATGAGGTCTATCCTCTCCGATCAGATGACTTGCATTTCCGCCTGGTTGGGGGTTCGTCGCCCTTTCTTCTTGATAAAGAGGTTTCACGCCGCTCAGAATTTCTTTTCCCGCGTCCCCTTCTCCGAACTCCAATTCGATGACGCCTCTCCTTTTTGGCCGCCAGGACACTTAGCCTCCGTGGTGTCACTCGCTTTTTCAGTTCCGGTCGCCTTCGCCGCTTGGGGCAGCAGGCCTTCTTATTTTCAATAGGTGACCGTTGTAACTTCGCGCTCTTTGTAAGGACTCTGCAGTGGAATTTCGCTTTTTACCTGCCAGAAGTCGTGAGCATGGTGTGTTGCTCCTTCTAAAAATTTCGCTTGTTGCCGGTTGGGTCCTCGTGTTTATTATTGCTGTTTTTGTTGTTGATGCCGCCATTTAAGGTTGGGTTCCGTGGTGGCATAACTGTAAACGTATTAGCAACCATGCCAGGGTTATTATCGGGATGGAAGCAGTTGTAACATTAACCTGAAAGCCGTTTCCAGGAGATGACACTGTTTTGTACTAAGGTAACAGAATGACACAGCTGTCAGCTGATGTGCAACCTATTCCGAATCGTTTGCGAAATCATGAATCAATGCTATACGGGGTCGTCATCGTGTCTGTGGTTTGGAAATATTATAAGAAGGATCGTTCAAATTGGTAGACCAGTAGCTTACTCCAAGCTACAATTTTTATTTGACAGTGTATATATATTTCGGGAGCAACTTACCCCCTTCATCAGTAGAAAGCTACTGAAAACAATTGCGATTATACGGTTCTATTTATACTTAAACATTAATTACCTAAATTACTTTTTTTTTAAAAAAAAACTTTAAACTATTAACCTAATTACCTGTATATTACCGCGGCGAGTCTTATCAATTTTGAGGGGCAATTACCGGAATCCGTGTTTAATAACCGCGTCGCGTCTTCTGTCAAAATTTCTAGACTTTTCCAAGGGTCCAAGGTTGTCGTTCGGTTTGTATGGCACAAGAGTTTCGCGTTGAATGGTATGGGCTTTCTCGACTATGTGCGCTGCAACTGATGATCTTATGGACGACTTATCGCTTCCTTGATGTGTTCACTAAATTTAGTCGTTATCAGGCGTCTAGTCTGTCCTATGTATATTTTATTACAGTCGCTGCACGTTATTCGGTGGATCCCGCTTTTTTCTTCCGCTGCCAAAGGATCCTTGATGCTTCCCAGTAAATTCCGCAAGGTGGACGATCGACTCGAACCTACGACTTGCAGTTGGAATTTTTTTACCCAATTCCTGATGTTGTTAAATAGGTAGGAATACGGGATACTTATCCTTCTGGTGGTTATCTCCTTCTGCTGCGAAAATAGTGTTGTATAGGCATGCTTATTGTGTTGCTTGATTTTCCTTCCAATCAATTTCTCAATAGTCTGAGGATTATACCTATTCTCAATAGCGGTGTCAATAATATGCCGTCGTTCCTTATTGAAACCGTATTCTGAAAGAGGGTATGTGATCAGTCGGTGAATCATGCAACTATAGGCAGCCATTTTTTGGGAAAATGTGTGCTGTGAAGTTGCTGGTATCGTTCTCTGCGTTGCTGTGGGCTTACGGTATATCTCGAACTTAGGCTTGCGCTAGAGTTGACGATATTTAGATCCAGGAAGGGTAGAGCCTCATCCTTTTCTATCTCTAGCATAAACTCGATTTTATGATGAATCTTGTTTATATAGGAGATGACCATGTCTATATTGTCTCTTCCAACAATCGCAAATACGTCATCTACATAACTAAACCATACTTTAGGCATTATTCCCCTCGATTTAATTTCTTTTTCGATTGATAACATGAACCTTTCAGTGAGTAACGGCGAGAGGCGGTTCCTGATTGCTACTCCTGAAGTAGGATCGTTGTCATCCAGCAACTTCGCCCTGTTTGTCCGAGCCCATTTGCCTCGGACGGGTTCCTAGACCAATAATGTTAGGATAAATTGTAAGTAAGTTTTATTATACTAATAATTGTACCTTGACACCTGCCTTGTTAAAAGGACGCAAAGCAGAGCACCAGTCGCATATCCAAGCATTTATCTGTCTTTTTTTTTAAACAAACACGAGAAAAACTTTCAATCGCAACTGGCCTTGCATTCAATATAGACCTATACCGCTATGAAAGTCATGGCAGGGCTCCAAATCAATCCGTGCTCGAAGAGGATTGTTGTATTATACCTACATGGGAGGTGCTCACGTTAAACCTTCATCGAATATCGTCCTACGCTTTCCCACTTTTCTTATCAATCACGTTGTTGTTTGAATGGGGAATCGAAAAAAGAAAGAAAGAAAGACCTTTAATTCGTTGACACAAATTAACTCCTTTAATGATACATTCCGATAAGTATGACACGAGTATAACTATTGTAGATGTACATGATGCATCTTATGAGGAGGAATTGTGTACATAATAGTAATGACAACGCGTGAATAATTCTATAGTGATTAGGAATGAGGCCATATACAAAGTCTAATTAATGCTAATACAACGCTTTTCTCTTAGATGTTCCAAGAACTTTTGCAAGTGCTGCCAGACGTTGTCCGTTTTTGAGGATCTAAGGTTTCACTACTTGTTGGAAAAGGTGCTGACGAATATATGGCTCGAATCGTTTATAGCACATTCACCTGTTGCACGCATAATAGTAAGTGTCTAATATTTATATTTCTCATCTGATATATTAAATGAATTGCCCGAAACTTTTCGTTTTTGGAGCCTTTTTTCCAATTATAGAAAACACTAGTATGTACGCAGAATAGTTCCACAATTCTTCTATGAAGTAAATAATCATTAAGGCCACAATTCTGCGCTACGTTTTGGCTAATTCATCATGCTGTAAATTGCTGAGAATGAGTAAGCGCAACGTAAAATCTGAAGATTAAATGATATTATTTCTATTCAATAATTATACCCTTTCACATTCACTTACTGCGAGAAAAGTCGGTAGGTTTATCGGTACTATACCACCAGCGAGAATCAATTTGCAGTTTTGTGATCTATGCATGATTAAAAGTATCGAACGTCTAAATGCACGATCCTGATCAGGCCAATTAGAACTATAAGCTGCATCTGCAAGATCTTCACTTAACGATTGGAATTGATGAGCAAGAACGCAAATTGGCAAAATTTGAAACATAAGGGCGAATGCGAACGCAACATTGAAAACTAATTCCGAGAGTTCCATACTAGTAGAAACGACAGATGTCGTTAAAATACAGAGAAGAATGCTAGCAATTAAAAGTTCAACAAAAAACATTTTTGATAGGGTTTCATCTAAAATTTCATAAATCCTGAAATGTAAGGAAACGTTCCTAGTTTATTTTATCTGAAGTGAATCTGATTTTATCTTGAACTAGCGATACTCACCTCAAAATGGTGACGTGATATTCAACAAAGGGTGCGATCTTCGATTGAGTATGGCATTCTAGTTCTCCTGAACCTATACGCAACAACTGTTGAGATAGAATTTTTAAATGTGCATTTAACAACAGAAAACATATAGGCGGATACATGTCGCTGGCAACAGTTTGGAGTACTATGAAATGTCCAGCAATGCAATCATAGAGAAATTTGATAAAAATGTACTTTTCAAACGGAGACCACAGTGGCAATATCGACATTTCGCCCGAAGTGAAAAGAAAACCTGATATTCTGCTATACACTGCAGATAAAGTAATAGTGAAGAAAAATTTTAATATTTTTTGTCCTTTTTCTATTGCATTTTTTGCCAAAACTTGATCCTCTGGTGCAGTTACATTTCCATCTAAGATATGAAAATAATTTTCCAGTTGAAGCAGCTTCTTACGAACCAAAACCATCAGGAGACACTGCATAACTTTGCAGAAGACAGCAAGGTAGTATGTGATGTTATTCAGAAGACACTTGAGATTTTCACAGAATACAATATCCAGGACTACCGTTGATATCAACACTACATTTAGACCGAAAACAAAACTGATCCAAACAAAATAACATTTTTTATACTTTTTCCAGGGAGCTACACATAATATTTGCCAAATTAGATGAATTCGCTTCAAGCCGAGATAAGTATCAACACCTTCCATCATGTATTATGATCAAGTAGATACTGAAAGGCAAGAAGACAAGTCAACAGCCAAGAAGGAGAAGTCAATACCAACGAAGATTTATAAATAAATTATTTGCACTAAAGAGTCACGGAGCTAACCGTATTGTCTGAATTTTTAATGCTTAAGCTTTAAGGAAACTTACTTAGCAAACATGTTGAATTTAATTATATACTTTCCACCATTTATGGATTTGCATAGAAATAAACTTTTTAAGTGAAAATCAAATTTGTGAAATTTATACGTATGTAGATTAAGTTTGCGGGGATAGGGGGAGAATTATGTGCGTAGCTGTATTTCTGCAAAGTTACAAACTTTATAAAGACATTGCCATGCCAGGTTGTAGATTCATATATAGAATGCTCAATATACCTTATTAAGATTTTGTTTAAATGTAAATGTTAAAAATGTTGCAATGTAACATGGTCATATCCATCTGCGGCTTTGCGGTAGCTGCAGAATTTCATTCGCCTTGTCCAATAACAATCCGACCAGGGAGCGCATTTACTAATATACAACATTTCATCCAACACACTCCTTACAATTTCCTAATTCCCCCCACCCCCTAATTCACTTATATTGAAAAATTAGTTTTTAAACTGATCAATTTAATTTTCCTTTTCATGAATTTGTTTACAGAACTATGGTTCGACATGGAGTACAAAGTTCAGGTTTGGAGCCAATGATGATGAAATTAGCCGGCCTTGACCAGCGAAAAGCTGGAGAGAGGGAGTCGATTTACAGACGGAAAAGAATTGCGGGCGGTAGCATGCCACAATCAGAAGTAATAATTTTGTGGATTATTAAATTTACCAGGAAGTGTTGCGGTGTAATCTCCTAATAGTGATTAAGATGCGATTAAGTGTGCGACTGAGGCGATGGAGTAGCGATTCAGAATGATAGAAGGAAAGGAATTTTGGGTAAAGAGTAGTTGCGGCAGAGGAGGTTATCCCTGAATGAATGAAATGAAAAAGGTGTGAAGATATTTGTTGGGAAATAGAGAAGTGAAACATGTGTGCACAATTGGAGGGACCGTTTAAAAAAGTGAAAAGATGTAAATTTTGATGGCATATTGTGTAAAGATTTTGGTTGAAAGGAGGAAGTATGATTGTATGATGTGCAATGAGTTGGTACTTATGGTTCAAAACGATAGTGATTGCTTAGTTAATTAGTTTACTTTAATGGAGCTGCTCCGAGCATTTACGTGATGAGGCCGGCCAGCCGCATATGAATTGCAAGGTTGTCGCATATGAATTGCAGGGCCATTTCTTCCTACTGCTCACATTGGCTGCATATAGCCGAAACCACCACCATAATTTCTTGCAGATGGTAATTTAAGAAGCAGTGTCCCGTTAAAAGCTTTACTAGGATTTTCCTGTCCCAATTCTTAAGGGACAACAAAAATACCGCTGTAGAGGCCCCGGGTTCTTTCACAAGGGTTTTCGCCTGTCGGTAACAATTCAAATTTCTGCCCTCGGTTAAATCTTTGAAATTTCACCCTTTAGAGTAGACTTGACAGTGGATGATCTGATGGAAAAAGACTCTTGGCGAGCCAATCTGTCAGCTATCTCATTACGAGCGATGTTTGAGTGCTCTGGCACCCACCTCAGAAATGTTTTGTTTTGTGGGCCAAGTTTCACGTGGTAACTCCACATCAACTGGATTGTCATGTTGTTACTGTTTAGTGCTGATAATGCTGCCGATAAGATGGCAGAAAAGATTCGAATGGTGCGACCCGCCATTTTTGTTCCAAGCATTCTTCTTCTGCCAATGATATCGTATATATCTCCGTCTGGAATATAGTCGTAATTTTTACGAAAGGTCACCCGATCCGTCCTCCGTCCGCCGGTGAAGATTATTAAGTATGTAATTCCGAAAGAATCACGGCCATTTATCGAACATTCTTCTCTTTTGGTGATTACGACAGAATATGTCTTTTTCGAATCTGAAACCATATGATCGATCGGCATTCGAACCACTAGATGCTTGTCAAGGAATTTCCGCAGACAGACTCAGACATTTACCTGACACAAGGACAGAAGAAGAAAAATATGTCTTTTTTTTCAGGTGCGTTCTCTTCACAAAACAATTCTTCAGACTTGGAAATATATTTCGAGTTTATAATATATACATACTTTTTTGTTGACACCTGCAACGCCTTTTAATTGTTAAGTTCGACCTCTCCATACATACGTACAACATGATTAGATCATTAAGACGTTAATGTTCGTTATTCAGCCGAATACTAAAATTTAAATACATAAAAAAAATTGTGTTAGCACTTGGAAATATTAATTAAATAGAATTCGGATTCATACTCGTAAATGCGAATACATTTGCACTCACTTTCGGACGTAAGAATACCGCCTTATTCGTATTAAATGTGTAGTTTTTGAGAACGGGTACTTGAAGGAATTAACATTTTCAAACCTTTGTACTCCTCCATTTGCCAACCAACTTCAAAACTAATAGCGGGTTCGAAAAGTACCGACCGAGGCCTTTAATTTGATACCCCACATGAACGTATTCGGTGAAAAAAAATTTACACCTCTTTTTTGTCTGTATGGTTACCCCTCCATAACCTCAATGTGAAGTTATGTTACTCACTGCATGCAAGTGGATCCACAGGTTCCACCTTTGTACCAAATTTCGTATAGATAGGAATAACCTAACTGAGATAATAGGTGTGCCAGACAGACAGGCGGCCGAACAGGCAGAGATTTTGTTTAAAATTAACAACTAAAACTTACAATCCGCCGCTCATATGAGTTCACTTTATACGATGATGATGACGTCATCATCGTATGTAATAAATTCATCTTAGAATGTAATAAATTCACGTGAAATGGCAAACTTTAACCATCCATTTCTTTGTTAATGATAGTTGAACTTACTTCAAACTTTTTAGTTGATGATGTCCTATCTTATCACTTATACTAGTGCCAGAATTTTCTACTTTCAGAGTGGGTAAATTTCTAAAATATAGTAATATGCTAATATTAACTTCATTTGAGAAGTTATCGGAATGGGATGTATTTCGAGGCCTAGATTTCATATGGTTTTTCGGTTGCATAGGTTCCAAGAACGAGCCTTATTTCACTTTTTGGGGTACGTTGAGTCCTCACTCCCCTGAGTTTCGTTGAATATCAGAAATAAGATCATTTTCGAAAACTGCTAATTGAGTCCTTTCATTCGATACCACACACGGCCTCAGTCAGTGAAAAAAAATGTGGCACTCCCTTTTCGCACGTAAAAGGAGCCCAGCTTGAACTTAACAGAAAATGGCGCCACTTGTTATATGTAAAGGGATCACAGACCACATATTCTCCCCCAACTTCGTGACAATAGATTCAGCCGCTTCCAAGTAAAACGGGTGTGACGGGCAGACAGGCAGACAGACGAACAGACAGAAATTGAATGGATTTTAATAAGGTTGTGTTTCGCACAAAACCTTAAAAAGCATCATGGAAGTAGAAGCAAGTATTGAATCCAAATTATTGATTCATAAATGGAAAGGGGGTTCAAGAAGGGTGAAGTATTATTCATAAGACGACAAACAAAGTACTGGCATCCTTGTGTTTTATGGGAATGATACACAATTGCTCATTGCTGACTAAATGTCCTTTGGTATAACGTTTGTATAGTAAGTAATTCTTTACAGAATTTAATAGTGGGTATTTCCTGAGTTGTCCTAGATTTCCGTACTTTATGGATGCTATATCGTTTGGGTTCCAGATACTTAGGTAGCAAGGAAGAAATGCTTGGAGAGTAGTAGTGAGTGCGGGTTTCCTTTATGGCTTCCCTACTATTTTACGGAGATTTCAATGGATTATTCAATATTAGTGGAAGATGAAAATGTCAGTGACAGTTGTGATCCAAATTGGACCAATAACTGAGTATGGAAAAGTAGCAGGAATATGATAGGTTTATGTTTATTGCGCATATAGAGAGGAGTGGGAAACGAAATTTTACGCCCGGTGTAAGTGAATCGGGTGGAGTGTATTATCTTGTATATCAAGCAAGAGTTGGGGGTGTATGCGGTGTTAGTGTCATGATTCAAATGATAACGGGCATGCACTCTTCAAAGCGGATTTTTGTTGTGATTTATGTTGACGGATGTGAATAAGAGTTTGAGGAAGGAAACCAGATGTGAGGTTTTCAGAATTGAATCTTGTTATTGCGTATATCGTTAACTAAGCTATCTTATGAGTGTAGAACCGGGTACAAGCTTAGGTTCGACCGTCCAGAAAGTAGTCGCTGTATGTCCTTACCTAATTTTGCAGCACTATGTAAATGTTTGTAAACAAAAGGAGAAACAATTTCATATCCAAAATGCAACTTTTCAAATAATTTTTCTCTAAATGGCTTTTTTCACATTTGTAGAAAATCTAATTCAAAAACTAATAAAGCGATCATTATGAAATTTACAGCTATGATTCTTTAAAAAATTACAAAGAATATGAATCAATGTCTGGTATGATATCATATTTTTCTATAATTAGTGAAGAAAGGTAATAAAAAATTATTTCTACGCAAACAAAAATTCCAGAATTCATGTTTTTTTTTTCCAAATTTGTCGGTTATTATTCATTATTAAAATTACGTTTAGGTATATTATAAGATGACTGGCGGCAGATGCATTTGTATTGAAGAGTATAGTGCAGTGCCCAATATCAGAAAGTGTTAGGACGGTGAGACTCCTTAAACCGTAACTCACTGGACTAGAGAAACTTATATACTGTAATAAATGCATGAAGAGTAATTAATATCGGATAAACTATAGAACGGATTCCTGTTTGAATGCCCACAATTCTGTGATCCACGAAAATATTTTGAGATTCGTACGAGCGCGTTAGAATACATTTGCATTTGCAATTTTTGCATAACCATAACAGCCGAGTACGGAAACCTCGGCATCCGCGTAAGAAGATGATATTTCTTGGCAATTGAAAAGGCAACTTTAAGTCAGTATCCTTTAATTGGAATACGTGGACATGCACAAGCTGTGTAATTTGCAATCGTAATCGTAAATTAGGGACTTTGTTGATATGGATTCAAAACAATGAAATTAACGCTTGCCGATGGTGGAAGGTTTGGGGAAGGGTGCAGTATTGTCAATTACTGTGACCTGTGACAGCTGCGGTTTATAATTTCTCATAAATTTCCACGACTAAGATAATTGCACTGGAAAATTGTAAAACATTCACTTATTAGTTATTTGACCTAGAACCTGCACACGATGAACTTTCGATTCAATAATCAATTTCAAAGTAATTTCTTATTTGGTTGCAAGTTTGCAATTATATGCAGCATGTGAAACATTGCAATAGTATTCCAAATGAAATTAGGTCAAAGTTCTTTAGGGAGGGTGCAAAGTAGTGAAATATTAACGTACTTTCTTATTTTAATAAATTAATGCTTTTCTGGATCGAATGCCGTTGGGCTCATCAAATTTGGTGCAGTATTAGTGCCTTAAGGGTCATCCCGTGTGTCAGATCCGAGGAATCGATTTTGCTTTGGCATTACTTGTATCTAGATATAGTGTTGAATGTATAGGCAAAGTGATTTTTTGATATTCGGAGTCGCTTGGAAATTACAGTGTTAAACAGGTAAAATGTAACATGCCAGGTTTTTGTTGATCGCCGTAAAAAATTTATCGTTTCTTCAAGAAACCAAAGGTTTATGGAGTAGGTATAACAGATTAATGTTTAGTTAAGATTTTATGGTTGAAAATTGCATTCTACTTTTTAAATGCGTTTTTCTCGAAACTGCATGTTGAAAATTTTTTGCCACGATAGACTAAAATCTATCCTACAAAATTTTTTTAAATTTTCACGACTTATTCAGAACATATTTCTACGGTCCGCAAACTAAGATAATTGCGATTCATCTGGTAGTTTTTTTTTATTCATAAAAGAAGCCTGGAAAAAACACGAAAATTCACAAAAAAAATTTATTAAGGCGCCAAAAATTTACTTTTCAATATTTTTTAATAATCTTAGTTTGCGGACTGTGGTTAAGTCCACGATGTCAATCGCCTTCATTCATCAGAGATGGCGAATGTTGCATTTCTGAGATAGTCCTGAAGGCAGAGCATACCTTAGGGCACTCCTTTTGCATAGAACATAATTGTGGCTCTCCCACGTTTGGCATCATCCTTGCCATCGCCATACTAGCAGTGAATGACTTGTTGCAAACATACTGCACGTGTTTCTTATAGCTGAGCTTCCTGTCTATCACCACCCCCAAGTATTTGATGGTCGGCTTGGAAGTGATGATATGATTCCCGATTCTAATACAGGCGTAATTTCCCTTCCGGTATTTAATGATGAGGACCGCTTCTGTTTTTTCCTACGCAAGTGCCAGACCAAAGCTCTCTAGCCAACTTTTACCAGCACTGATTGCCTCGCTTAAGTATAACTCAGCATCTACGAGATGCTTTGCGACAACAACCAGCGCTATGTCGTCAGCGTAACCCACCACTGTGGCTTCTTCCGGAAGGGGAAGATTATGCATATCGTTGTACATGATGTTCCACAGTAGTGGGCCCAATACGGAGCCCTGCGGGACACCCGCGGAAGCAACGTACTCTTGGGGTCCATCATCAGTGTCATACCAGAGCTACCTTTCAGTTAAATAACTATCGACGATAGCATCGAGAGAGGCGGGAATATCAACCTTCGCTAGGGATTTGCATATTTACTGGTACTACCCTTTCCGTGAATTCCATCTTCGATCAAGCCACAGTAATCAATTTGATGACACCAAAGGTTGATCTGTCTTTACGGAACCCATACTGTCGATCGGAAAGCCGCCTTGGCTCTCAACAACCAGGAATAATCTATTTTAGATTACCCACTCTAACATTCTAAACCTTCTCCTCCGACATTTTATTCTTTAATCCAATTTTCCCAGAATTAAAACACAATTTCATTTTTTCTGTGATAAAAATTTGTGAACATCATTTTATTCTAGCTACTCAATTTGTGGTAGTTATAGTAGGTTAGAGAGATTCGTTATCGTGACTGGATGTCGGATACCGGTCGACTCAGCTGTAAATGAATCATCATCATCATCAACGGCGCAATAACCTGTATCCGGTCTAGGCCTGCTTTAATAAGGAACTCCAGACATCCCGGTTTTGCGCCGAGGTCCACTAATTCGATATCCCTAAAAGCTGTCTGGCGTCCTGACCCAAGCCATCGTTCCATCTTAGGCAGGGTCTGCCTTGTCTTCTTTTTCTACCATAGATATTGCCCCTATAGACTTTCCGGGCTGGATCATCCTCATCCATACGGATTAAGCGACCCGTCCAGCGTAACCTATTGAGCCAGATTTTCTCCACAGCCTGCCGGTCATGGTATCGCTCATAGATTTCGTCATTGTGTAGGCTACGGAATTGTTCATCCTTATGTAGAGGCCAAAAATTCTTCGGAGGATTGTTCTCTCGAACTCGGCCAAGAGTTCGCAATTTTTCTTGCGCAGAACCCAAGTTTCCGAGGAATACATGAGGACTGGCAAGATCATAGTCTTGTATAGTAATAGCTTCGACCCTATGGTGAGACGTTTCGAACAGAACAGTTTTTGTAAACTGAAACTGTTGGCTGACAACAACCGTGCGCGGATTTCATCATCATTGATATGCAGCCCAAGATCTCGCGCCAATCACCGTCTGCTCGATCTGGCTATGCTATCATAGGCTGCTTTAAAGTCAATGAATAGATAGTACAATTGGTGTCCATATTCCAACAGTTTTTCCATCGCTTGCCGCAGAGAGAAAATCTGATCTGTTGCTGATTTGCCTAGAGTGAAGCCTCTTTGGTATGGGCCTATGATGTTCTGGGCATATGGGGCTATCCGGCCTAGCAAGATAGCGGAGAATATCTTATAGATGGTACTCAGCAACGTGATACCTCTATAATTGCTGCACTGTGTGATATCCCCCTTTTTATGACAGATAATGCCTCTTTGCCAATCGTCAGGCATTGATTCGCTATCCCATATCTTGAGCACAAGTTGATGAACCACTTGGTGTAACTGGTCGCCTCCATATTTAACCAATTCCGCTGTAATTCCATCGGCTCCTGGCGACTTATGATTTTTTAGCCGATGAATTGTACGGACTGTTTCTCCTAAACTTGGTGGCAGTATTGGGCCGTCGTTTGTTCATTTGTTGATGATTCATCTCCAGGTCCTCTGTTGACTGCAGTTATCGTGGCATCCATTTCCCTCTTATTTGTGTTGCGGAGGGCTGTGTTGTGGATGGCTTCAGTGTTAGCTCTCACCTGATTGTCAGAGGGGATTCTAGGTGGTGTTGTTATTCGAGCTCGGAGCACCATGCCAACGAGATAGTGATCCGAGTCTATATTGGCTCCCTATATGTTCTGACATTTTTTAAGGCTGAGAGGTGGCGGCGTTAGATCAACACGTGGTCAATTTGGTTGAAAGTGGTCCCGTCTAGAGAGGCCCATGTATGTTTGTAAATGAACACCTGAATCAAATTAGGATAATGATCTCAATATTGATCACATTGCCTACTACAGTCTATTGTAGTGTACCGTTCCAGTCTTGAATGAAGTACTCTACCACATTTCAAGGCTCTGATCCAATATGGATTTTTGCACCAACGATTATTGTTATTATAGTACGTTAAATGGAAAAGACATAAAACGGGTAGAAAGCCTTCATAATAACTCTTAAATAATCCATATAATTGATTTCCGTTAACTTTGATTGAGAAAGACCATCAACATTTTCATGTAAATATTACGAATTTGTAAGAACAGTGGCAAAAGTTAAATTAATAGAAAGCGCTTACCAATAATTTTTTTTTTAAATCTGTTAATTGTATCACTTGCAAAATGCATTTATTGGTCGTTTTTTTAACTCACTTATCTTTTTTAACATTTATTGAATTTTAAATGAAGAAAGCACATTAAAAATTCATTTTAATATTAAATACGTTTCCTATCCCTCTTGGTAACTAAGTTGTTACGTGTTGGCACACTAGAAACAAGATTCCCTTCATTGCGCTTTTGAACTCTTCACTGTTGTTAAAATGGCGGCAATCGTCGTAAGTGTCCTGAACCATGATGTCTTATAGATTTTCTATTAGGTATACGTCAGAAAAAGGTGAAGACCAATCTTGAATAGATCTTTAATTAGCGGCAAGTTAGTCTTTCATAGTCCGCGACATATGAGCTGGCGCATTATCATGCATAAAAATTAGCTAATCCGAACGCTAGCAGTTCGGCGAAATGATGGCCGCGGCTCTTGTTTTTCAAATATGATCTCCCTATCTGGACGAAGAGATTTTACTCACGTGCCTAGGCCCAATATTCAAAAACCAAGTTCACCCAGAGTAAACTGCTCTGTGAAGTCTCGAGGGGGATTAATAACACCGAAAATATCATCACCAAAGGAACTAAACTGTTAAACGACCTGATAAAGGAAGGTACAAAAATCACAAAAAATAAACCTTAGAGAGGTCAGACCAAAATCAATTTCGATTAAATGCATGATTCTTAATATTCATATTCCTTTCTTACTTTCTTTCTTTTCTTAATTGGCATGACATCTTTATCGTGTTTTTTCTTTACTTATTTTTGTTGTTTGTACCCAAAATTTTTATTATAAAAATATTAAATTTGGAAAGAATATAGTCGTTCATAACCCTTACTATATCTAATAATCTTAATAATTAAAAACAAATGCAATTATGACTATTATATATGTAAATTTGGTATAAATAGATTTTTTTGGTTATTATCCAAATTTTCAAACATTTCCAAGCATTTTCAATAAATTACGTGACCATACCATCGAACACACGTCTCTCGCAATTTTTCCACGATCGGTGCAAATGCATATCGATCGCGGATATTCTTATTTCGGATATGGTCAAAACGTGTCACGCCACTAGACCAACGAACAATTTTGGCCTCCTTTACCACAAGATGCCGTTCATTGTCTTTTATGGTCGGCCAAAACTCAGAACCACAAAGGGCGATAGCGTGCACAACACTGCGGTAAATTTTAGATTTGAGACATTCGTTGATACGTAGATCACAAAGGACTGGGGGAGTTGTGGAACGCCACTTCATCCAGCTTGCGTTAATGCGTGAAGCAATTTCATAACGCAGCGTTGACTCGAGGTATTTAAATCGCTCAGTTCTGGGCAGATCACTGCCGCTGACAGTGATTGTGCCTGTTTCATGGGGATCGGTCGTCAAAAATTCAGTTTTGTTTAGGTTCAATCTGAGACCGTGTTGCATGAAGCGATCATTCAATTTTTGGAGACGTTGCTCGAGATCAATTTTGCTATCAGATGCTAAGAAAACATCATCTGCATGAAGCAGTGTGTAGGGCGCTGGACGTTGCATATCCCGTGTGACGGTGTCCATAACAAGAACAGAGAGGAGTGGTGAGGGGGCGCTTGCTTGATGAACACCAGCAGAGACACGAAGTGATTTTGATACACCCCTCATACATCGAACTTTGCTTTTCGGATCGTGGTAGAGCAATTGAACCCAGCGCACGAGTTATGCAGGTACTAAGTGTAAAGCATACCAGATGAGTTCGTGTGGGACACGGTCAAACGCTTTCTCTAGATCCAGAAATGCAATTTAAAGAGAGCGATGTTTTTCACGGTATTTCTCCATGACTAACCGCGCAGCGTGTATTGCGTAAGTAGTTCCACCATTTTTGACAAATCCGGCTTGATTCACGGTTATTTCAACGATTTCGCGAATACGGTTGTCAAGAATGCGTTCAAAAGTCTTGATGGTATGGTTTTCCATATTCTAACAGTGGTACTTTCTTGCTAGTGAGATGGTGTTCTACCTTCCTGAATAACCCGATTAAAGAGTTCACTGAGCCAGAGTATTGGGTCCCAGCTCTTCGCTTTCCAGCCTTCAGATGCGATGTCGTCAGGTCCTGTGCTTTCCCCGATTTCATTCGTTTTATTACTTCCTTGACTTCAGTTGCACAATCATTGCAGACCATCGGGTTTGTTGCAGAGCGCAGATATCAATGCGCCTTTTCCAAAGGTCTCTTGCGAGTTCCTCGGTCTTTCCAGGTAGGGTGCCTACATTTAGCGTGTAGACACGTGTTTGTTTTGCTCGGACTAACTTGCTTACGTGCCGACGCCGTGCATGGGTCAAGAGCGTTTGTTCATTTCTTGACAGGGCCGGGGCTTTGACTGGTGGACGCCGTAACATTTTTCCGAGGCTAGTTGCTCAATCCGATCATCTTGTTTCTAACGATATTGCATTTTTTGGTAGGCATTTAATTTTTTTGGTCGGGCTCTCGCCGTCCCTGTCATCAATAGAGAACAGGTAGGATTTAGCATAGTGGAATAACTCCAACTATCCTCTATTTATCTCTTTCCCTGGTTTCACCATTTTATTTTAGTTTTACTGAGGATAGTACAAAGTCCGTTGCCTCAAACCCTTCTCCTTTACCTGGGCTTGGGACCAGCATACTATGTTAATAGCATGGCGGAGTTAAAATCCGAATAAAATAAAACCACTATTTGAAACTCAAATGATTTTTGTAAAGAACGCAGAATTCGACTGCAAAATTAACGTATCCGCGTTCTTTGATATAATAATGATAAGATTCCTCAGGTGGTTGTGAAGATCTAAGCTTTATCTCCAGGACTTCTGGAGCTTCATAACATATATGTTACGAAGGATAATGTTATGGATGACTTCAGAATCATTCTCACCTGACTGTTAGAGGGAATTCGAGGAGGTGCTGCAATTTGAGTCCGGAGCACTATGACAATAAGATAATCATCTCAGCCTGTATTGACCAAGGCTGGGAAATGCCGTCGCTCGATTAGCACTTAGTGAATTTAGTTGGCCAGGCGTACGTTTATTTGTGGAGCTCTTTCCGCGCAAATAAGGTATTTCCATCGAGCATTTCATGTGACTTTGCTAGTTGGATAATCTGCAATGTGTGCTTATTGATAATTTTGTAAATGCTGTGGGAGCCGACGTATTGCGTAAAAAAGAGCTTCATCCCTAATTGATTACTGAGAACAGCGTTTTTTTTTGCTGACTAGGAAATCTACTCCCAGCACATGGTTTACTAGCTGGCTGCAATAATACTTGGTTTAGTGACTATTTTCTAGAAAACCGG
Organism: Hermetia illucens; assembly: GCF_905115235.1. NCBI lineage: Eukaryota > Metazoa > Arthropoda > Insecta > Diptera > Stratiomyidae > Hermetia > Hermetia illucens. The sequence continues at coordinate 86,581,570 of NC_051849.1, read as the reverse complement.
TCCCTATTCAATTCATATATTTGAGATAGGATATCGACTAGCTGTTTAGCAGCTTCTATTCTGTACATGAATCCCAAGTTCCATAGGAACTTGAATCGTTTGTCTACTTTCGATGCAAGGTTCGTCAGTATAAAATCTACCAAGTCCGAAGTTCCTTTCATGCCTCCGCAACATGTAGTTTTCCATATAGCGTTGTCCGCCCTACCCAACTCCTAACTTGGAGGACCAGTTGGTACAATTTGTCTCGTTTTTTAGCGCGGCAGACTCACGTTTATCCTTCTCTGTCTGCAGTTGTAAAATTTGCAATTTTCCACGGCTTCGTATGACTATGGACATTACTGTAGCAAATTTGAAAAGTTTACTACCTCACTCTTCTTTCCAGCAAACTTGACCTCGATCCTCCACAAAAACAACTTTGTCTGCGAACTTAATTTTCATGTGCATGCAAAATGCTAGAACTACACATGTTCAGGAGAAAGTTTCTTCAGTAAATTCCTTAGATGGTTAGATCTATAATTTTCTGTGCCAATTATTTATTTACCTCATTGGCATTGACTTCTCTTGCGTGGCTCATAACTTTTATTTTCTTTTTAGTATCTAATTGACTTCAGTACTTACAGAATGGAAAATGTTGGCACTTATCGCGGTTTGAAGCAAATTCACTTGGTTTGGAGAATATTGTGTTTAGGTCCTTGGACCAAGTTCATTAAGTGTTATTATGTTTATATGAGTTTCACCCTGGGTCTGAATATATTCTTAATATTAGCGATAACATTGGATGTTGTATTCTGTGGAGAAGTCAAGTGCATTCTTAATAATATTTAAGTATTTAACCAATAATAAATACATATATTATAATAAACATTTATAAGGCGCTTTTATCCATTTGGCTGTATAGTTTAAATATTCACAAGAAAAACTGACTTGTATTGTTGCTTCTCAAACGTTAGAGGCAGAAAAGATGTCTCACTTCATTTGTTTCTTTTCTGCCCCTAACTCATGGCACACTTTTCTCGCCGGTCCTCCACTCCCGTGTCATGCTCCGCAAAGTGGATAGATCCGCGCCATCTATTCGTTCGCACTCGCAACATTCGAAATAAATTTCGAATGCCGCGAATCCTGCCGCGCCACATCACTCCGCCCCCAGATGAAACCTAGGGGTTTCGGCGACTGATCCCCGAACTTCGTTCGCCGTTAATCCACAAAGCGGACACGACGTTGCTTCGGGGCGCACACGGGTTTCAGCCTGGACAAAGAGACCGCCTTTTTGTGACCACCGATCTCGAGCTGGAAGAAATGTTCTCCCCGCTCGAGAACGCGGTACGGGCCCTCATATGGAGGCTGCAGCGGCTTCCGGACGGCATCCGTCCTGATCAGCACGTGCGTGCATGTGTCCAGTTCCTTGGGCGAACAAGCAGGTATGGACGAGTGTCGAGAGGGTGGTGGCGCTTTGATGCGTCGGAGATTGTCCCTCAGCAGACGCACCAACCCCGACTCCGTGAGACCCGATCTCTTGTCGAAGACCGGATCGCTTGGGAGTCTTGGGTTCTCCCCGTAAACCAGCTCCGCGGGGCTGGCAGCAAATTCCTCTCGGCGGGTTGTTCGAAGGCCGAGTAGGACGAGAGGCAAGACTTGAGTCCAGGACGGGTCGTCGCGTGCCATAATGGCGGCTTTCAGCGTCCGGTGCCAACGTTCTAGCATCCCATTGGATTGCGGGTGGTATGCAGTAGTCCGCTGGCGTTTAAAACCAAGGAGTTTGCCTAACTCGGAGAAAAGGGTGGACTCAAATTGCATTCCCTGGTCAGTGATGACCACTGCAGGGACGCCAAAGCGAGGTATCCACTCTCGACAGAGGGCTTCAGCACATGATTGCGCCGTAATGTCTTTCAGAGGTATTGCCTCAGGCCACCGCGTGAACCTGTCGATGATTGTGAGGCAATACTTATAACCGTGCGAGTCTCGCAAAGGCCCTATTATGTCGAGGTGTATGGTGTGGAAACGCTTGGTAGTGCGGGGGAATGAGCCCACTTCTTTCCTTACATGCCTGGAGACCTTACACTTTTGGCATGCGATGCACTCTCTGGCCCAGGAATTGATATCCTTGTTCATGAAGGGCCAGAAGTATTTTCCGGTGACTAACCGGTTTGTTGTCCTGATGCCGGGGTGCGCCAAGTCGTGAACTGTGTGGAACACTTCCTTGCGAAATGTGGCCGGAATGTATGGCCGAGGTCCCTTTTCCGAGTCTTCGCAGCAGAGCGAGAGGTTTGAGCCGAAGATGGGCAACTCCCGAAATTTGTATTTGGGGTTGGACTTGAGGCTCTGAAGTGCTGCGTCATCCACTTGCGCCTTGGCAATAGCCGAGAAATCGAGTGAGGCGGAGATGTTAACTTCGGAGACACGAGACAAAGCGTCAGCAACAATGTTGTCCTTCCCGGACACGTGCTGGATGTCTGACGTGAACTGGCTTATGAAGCTCAGGTGTCGAAGCTGATGAGGGGACGCTTTGTCGGGCTTCTGTTTCAAAGCGAACGTGAGAGGCTTATGGTCCGTAAACACTGTGAACGGCCTGCCTTCTAGGGAGAAACGGAAGTATTTGATGGACAGGTATGCGGCGAGCAGTTCGCGATCGTAGGTGCTGTAGTTCCGTTGAGCAGGATTCAACTGCTTCGAGAAGAAGCTCAACGGCTGCCAAACTTGGTCCACCTTTTGGTGAAGGGCAGCACCTACTGCGATGTCAGAGGCATCAACAAAAACGGCTAGGGGTGCATCTTGCAGAGGGAATGCCAAGAGTGTAGCGTCAGCCAGTTGTTGACGGGATTTGTCAAACGCGCAGATAGCCTCTTCAGACCACACGATCTCTCGTGTGTCCTTAGTTTTGGGGCCAGACAAGTACGCGTTCAAAATGGACTGGAGATGGGCGGCCTTGGGCAGGAAACGACGGTAGAAGTAGAAGCATGCCCAAGAACCTCCTCAACTCCCTCACTGTCTTTGGACGCGGGAAGCTTGTTATCGCTTGCACCTTGTCTGGGTCGGGCTGTATTCCTTCAGGGGAAATGAAATGGCCGAGGAATCTCACCTGTTGTTGAAGGAATTTGCATTTCTCAACGTTTAGGACTAAACCGGCCTCAAGGAGACGTTGAAAAATGCACTCGAGATGGGCTAAGTGCTCAGACTCAGTGGAAGAAGCGACCAAAACATCATCCAAATATACGAAACAGAACTCGAGGTTTCGCAGGACTGAGTGAATGAACCTTTGAAAGGTTTGCGCCGCATTGCACAATCCGAAAGTCATCCGGGTGAACTCGAAGAGTCCAAAGGGTGTGCATCTTGCCGTCTTTGGAATGTCTTCAGGAGCTACTGGGATTTGGTGATAAGCCTTGGTTAAGTCCAAGGTCGAAAAGATGCGGCAATTCGCGAGGTGATGCGCAAAGTCGTGGATGAGTGGAATTGGATATCGGTCAGGAACAGTCTGTGCATTTAGCCTTCTGTAATCCCCACATGGGCGCCATTCGCCGTTTGGCTTAGGGACCATATGCAGTGGGGAAGACCAACAGCTGTTTGAGGGCCTGCAGATACCCTGTTGAACGAGTTGTTCAAACTCTTTCCGTGCAATTGCCAGTTTCTGAGATGGTAGAGGACGCACCTTCGAGAAGATCGGGGAACCAGTAGTGATAATGTGGTGCTGCACATTGTGCTTCACTGGTTTGGAGAGACTACACTTGGTAGTAATCTGGCTGAACTTTTGGAGAAGTGCCCGAACACGAGAGTCGGTAATGTCTTCTAAAAGAACGGAAAGATTATTGCCTGGGTGAGATACCATATGTCCCGACGAATTAAGGTTGGTCGTGGAATCTATAAGAGACTTGTTTTGCAAGTCCACCAGCAATCCATAGTGACACAGGAAGTCTGCGCCTAGTATGGGGAAGCTGACATCCGCCAGGATGAAACGCCACGAAAACGTCCTACGCAAGCCAAGACTCACGTCCACTTGCCTATACCCGTACGTGTTTATGCGGGAGGAATTTGCTGCCGCAAGTTTGAGCGGTTGAGGGAAAAGTTGATGTTGCCGAGGTACGGGAAGAACCGAAACCTCCGCACCAGTATCGATGAGGTAGCTGCGCCCGCTGAGGGGGTCGAAAATAGTTAGGCGACGTGGCGCTGCGTTCTGGGTGGCCGCCGCCAAGACCCCCCGCGGACCTAGTTTTTTGCGGTAGGAGAGAATCTACAAGGTAGCGTACATCTTGTCGCTTTATCCCCGAATCTGCGGTGGTACCAGCAAATCCCTTGGTCCGTGGACTGTCTTGACGACCTGCTACCTGATCGCCCTTTTCGGGTGGCAGACCGCGAGCGTGCTCGCGATCTGGCGCCCGAACGCTGAGCGTCCAACGTCGCCCGCATCTCGGCCACACTGGCTGTTAAAGCGGCTATCTCGCGCCTCAAGTCACCCACCTCATCCGACGGTGGTTGAACGGCCGCCAAGGTTGGGCGTACGTACACCTTCTGCACCTGGTCGGCCGTCGCTGCCAGTTCCTCCAAGGAACCGGAGACGCAAGCGAGGATCGCCTGGGTGCCCTCCGGGAGCCGACGCAGCCAGAGCGACTTGATCAGGTCGTCGCCGATCTTACTCCCACCCAATTGCCTCATTTCACGAAGCAATTGGCTGGGAGTTCGATCACCCAACGTTAAACCCGCCAGCAAGTGGTCTAATTTTGCCGACTCGCTTGCCGACAGGCGCCTGATCAACTCGCTCTTGAGCTGCACGTACGATGTCGACTTCACTACGTCGGACACCAGAAGTATGGACTCTTCGTCCAGGCCGACCACCGCGTAGTTGAAACGGGTCGCGTCCGATGTGATGCCGGACATTTGGAACTGTGCTTCCACAGCTCGGGGTTCCGCCGCCAAAACGGAGGAACGCGTACGGCGAGGGCGGTCACTTGCGGGTCCGATGGGCCTGCTGCGTCTTTATTGTCAAACGACATTTTTCTTACCGAGAAGTACGAGATTGAAATGCAAACGCGGTGAGTTTATACTGAAACGGCAGGCCGCACCCACAAATGCACGCACGAAACGAGAACAAACGACGACCGAAGCGGACGCTCTCCAGCGCAGACCAAAAACACCACCAATGAAATGGAGAACTCGCGATGCTAAACACCTTCACGCCGTCTCTTGCAGCGGTTTCAATTTTTATTACAACTTTTAATATATTGAACAATTAGTGCGAATAGCGCACAACTAATGCTAACAATAATTTCACTTAAGTATAACTTTCAAGCCGAGCTGGGGTCCTCCTCGACGGCGGCGCTGGTCGAATTTGTCGGCTGTAGCTGCGGCGTTGGCGGTGCTGGGGACGTCCGTTTGCTGCTGTTGTTGATCGTTGTGGAGTTTTCTTATTCTTCAGCAACGTCGACTTCCTTGGAATCTCTTATTTTTCTTCGCTGTCTTTTTGCCCTTTTCCACCATTCTTGTACGTATGAGTTGTCTGTTCTGCTGCAGAAAAAATCTTGGCTCGTCTTTGATGGGAAGATATTTTACTTTGTGGCTTTTCGCGTGAAATAAAGCGAGGATTTCAACAAGGAGTTTATGGCAGCTTAATTCTCCATTAAAATTGTCATTGCTATTCCGGGGATGATATTTTGCGATGTCTTAGCCGAGGAAAAATGGTTGGTTTATTCTGGGGTTAGAAATTATTGGAAGATATCCCAAAATGACGACGGCAATGACGCGGCCACTGACTGCGAGGAGACCGGGCGGTTGTTCAACTTATCCTTTCCGAACGCTGCAGCGCCAAATTGCTCTGAACATGCTCGCTGGCTGGACTCTGCACAATTCTGATTTTCCGGATTTATTATTTTTACGTCATTAATCCGACCACACACATTGGCGGCGATGGCGGACAATTTGTCACTTTTTTAATATCGGGGTCACCAATTAAGTATTTAACCAATAATAAATTCATTTGGCTGTATAGTTTAAATATTCACAAGAAAAACTGAACTTAATTTATAAGGCGCTTTTATCCGTTGGCTGTATAGTTTAAATATTCACAAGAAAAACTGACTTGTATTGTTGCTTCTCAAACGTTAGAGGCAGAAAAGATGTCTCACTTCATTTGTTTCTTTTCTGCCCCTAACTCATGGCACACTTTTCTCGCCGGTCCTCCACTCCCGTGTCATGCTCCGCAAAGTGGATAGATCCGCGCCATCTATTCGTTCGCACTCGCAACATTCGAAATAAATTTCGAATGCCGCGAATCCTGCCGCGCCACAATATGTCGTATTACCTCGCTGTCTTATGCAAAGTCATTCAATATTTGGTGACGCTTTTGGTTCGCAAGAAGTTGTTTCAAGTGGACAACTTATTTCATATTCTAGACGAAAATGTGGTTTTACCGGAAGATCAAATAGTCGCAAAGCAAGCAATTGAAAAAGGCCAGCGAATATTCAAATATTTCTTCACTGCCTGCTTATTTTCCATATATTGCAAAATAGTGGGTTTTCTTTTCACTTCAGGCCGAGTACCGATATTACCGTTATGGTCTCCATTTGAACAGTACATTGTTATGAAATTCCTGTATGATTGTATTATTGCACATATGATAGTACTTGAAACTGTTTCCAACGACATGTACCCGCCCATATGTTTTCTATTGTTGAACGCACATTTAAAAATTCTGTCTCAACAATTATTGCGCTTCGGTTATGAGGAAAGAGAACATCCTACTCAATCAAATATCCCTACCCTTGTTGAACATCACATCACCATTTTAAAGTGAGTATTCTTGGTTTAGTATGAAATGAAATCTAGTTCCCATGGAAAAAACTAGGAACGAAACCAATTTGCGCACTCATCCTTTCATTTTAGGATTTATAAAATTTTAGATGAAACAATCCCGAAAATGTTTTTTGTGGAACTTCTGATTGCTAGTATTCTACTCTGCACTTCAATTACATCTATCGTCACTAATAGTCTGGAACCCTCGGACTTAATTTTCACTGTTGGATTAACTTTCATACTTCTGTTTCAAATTTTACCAATTTGCATTCTTGCTCATCAGTTCCAATCGTTGAGTGACGAACTTGCAGATGCAGCATATGCCAGTAATTGGCCTGATCAGGATCGTGCCTTCAGACGTGCGATTCTCTAAATTATGCAGAGGGCACAAAACTGTAAACCGATCGTAGTATGTGGAATAGTGCCGATAAACTTGCCGACTTTTCTCAGTGTAAATGAATGTGAAAGACATAATTATTGATTAGAAATAATTCTTATTTGATATTTCAGATTGTACGATACGCCTACTCTTTCTCGGCAATTTACAGTATGATGAATTAACGAAAACGTGAAGAAGCCATCATGGATATTAATTTGGGATAGGATAGCACATGAATTGAAAGTTATTTTCAGATATTTTGTGACGATTACTTAACTATGTTCTGTATTCACATTAGTAGATTGTTAGAATTACATTCACATTTGCAAATAAAATTCCCAAAACTAAGAGTTCGAGACTATTCATTCAACCTTCCAAATATGAAAGGCAAATGAGGTTGCCATAAACCGGATCAGTATTCTACAATTATTAGGTTGTTGCATATGAAATGACAGATTTGGCAATCAAGGGAAATTAGGTGCGATTTTGCTATATCAAACCACCACCAGTTGGCGCTGTTGGTGTCGGATAATGAAGTATAAATACTCCTACATTTAATCAAGGAGTCATTTCAGTTTTGACCATCGTTGTGATAACAATGAATAAAAAGCAAAAAAGGATGGAAAGGAGCCAAGAATGTATACTTTTTCTGTATAAGTTCAAACTCGGTCACAAAGCAGCGGAGGCGACCATTAACAGCGTATTTGGAGGTAATACGGTAAGCGAACGAACCACACTGCGCTAGTTCGAAAAATTCCGGTCAGGCGACGTAAACCTTTAAAGTGAGCCACGTGGACATCCAGGACCATCGATTGATAACGACGAGCTGCTTTTGCTAGTTGAATCCGAAACACGTTAGTCTGTGAGAGACATTGCAGAGAAACTGGGCGTACCCTATTCGACAGTTTCCTGGTACTTGCAACAACGTGGAAAGGTGAAAAAGCTCGACAAATGGTTTCCGCAAGCCCTTACGGAGCAAAAAATGACACTTCCAATGGAAATTTACAGTTTTTTACTCTCCCGCAACAGAAGCGATCCATTTCTGCACAGAATAGTGATATGTGATGAAAAGTGGATATTAGACGACAACCGTCGCCGATCAGCACAATGACTAGATGCTGATGAGCCACCGAAGCATATGCCGAAACCCAGCCTCCATCCGAAGAAGGTAATGGTGACTGTTTCGTGGTCTACAGTTGGAGTTATCCACTATTCTTTCTTGGCACCTGGAGAAACGATAAATGCACAGAAATACTGTGCCAAACTCGAGCAAATGTACCAAAAGTTGAATATTCAACGGCCGAGATTAGTCAACGGAAATGATGTGATACACCTTCACGACAATGCACGACCTCATGAATCCAGAACAACGGTTCAAAAGTTGAACGAATTGCAGTATGAGAGTCCGCCTCATTCACCATATTCACCGGACCTTTCGCCAACCGACTACCACTTTTTTAAGCACTTGGATCATTTTTGGCGGAATATAGAGGTCATCAAAATAAAAAAAAATATTTTGATTAATTAAATAAATTTTTGTAAGTCTTACAGTCGTTTCAAATTTTAATACCAATTCGGCCATTTCATGTACAACAACCTAATACTTTGGTCATTTTTTACATACCGGCTAAATTGCCCTTCTACGTTTTTCGATGGAGGGTTTGTTTTTTAGTTTTTTAGTTTAAATAGTGACTTACATCTCAACATTGGTTACTTATTTCTAGCTTAATTTGAACGTAGCTCCTAATTTTATTTCAATGGATGGCTATTACATTTGTTTGGCCTACCCGACCTTCTATGTAAATTTACTTTTCTGTGTATTTCATATACAATGCATACATAGATCTTGATGTTTCCTTAATTATCAAACATTAACTTTATTTTAAAAATGGCCCTTGCTCTAAAAGCACCAGAAGGTTTTTATTTTACTTACTTAAAATACTACTATGATATTTACATGCTTAATTTTAACTTAGAATAGTTACAACTATCGCACATCACGGTAACTTGTGCTTACCCTATATGTACCCCTACACGGTTAGAAAAAATTGTTTAAATTTTATAAATTTTAGTGTACAATCCCTAGGAATTACTGTATTAAATCAGTACAATACCGATTTATTGATTAGTATTACCCATGGCATTTATAAAGTTTGTATAAAATGTGTATAAACTATTTCAGTAAACTAGGATAATAAAGATTTTCGGACAAGAGTATGAACAGTGTTCACCTGAATTTATTATTACAACTATACAGTGAACTTATTAAGCGCTTAAACTTCAATGGTACAAAATTATTAAAATATTTTATTAATTTATACCCGACAAAAGTATAGGAAGCTGTATATGCCGGCATACATATTTTATACGGTATTCTTACAAAAGTTATACCTAGGGTCGAGGATTTTTATGGAGGGTAACTAAAACAAATTATAAGTACATCACGAATATATTGGTTTAATACAAAAATAAAAGAAACACTATAATTGTACGTAATTATAATTTTTAAGGCGTTCTTTTACAGAAAACATATTTTTAATCATTGCTTCTTGAAATGGCTGCAGAATAAATACACTATGCAAAATCAGTATTCGTACATCATCATTTTAAGCAATAATTTGGAAAGTGCCTGTAAAATACTAGACGAAATCAAATAAAAGTGAGCAATTATAGTATTACAAGGAATAACATTGTTTATCGAAAACAGTAATATACAAACATAAAAAAACAACATTTGAGATTCTGATCCAAACAAAATCCGTATTCGTACACTTAATTAGATTAAAAAGCGTAACATAATTTTATTTTTAGTAATTTATTGGGTGTCCTTTCTGTTTTTTTATTGCCTTAAGCTTATTTGGCATAGAGTAAACTATTTTTTTTTTGTCAAATTTGGTGAATTTTTTTCCCATTCTGTACGCAAAGCAATTCTAAGGTCTTTTGTGTTCCTTATGTTATTATATTTTAATTTTTTCTTAAAAATAGACCATAAATTTTCTATGGGATTAATGTCGGGACTTTATGGAGGCTCATTCAACCGTTTTCGACAATTATAAAACAACCAAAGGCGCGTATTAAGTGCAGTATGTTTTACTGTAATATGTACTTTCTGTGGATGTTCAAATTTCGGGCATTCTCATGCAAATTAGCTTTTAAAATTTGAATGTATTGTTTGGCATCCATTATACCATCGACAAAGTGTAAATTTCCGACACCAGAAGCAGCAAAACATCCCCAGACCATTACGGAACCGCCACCATGTTTAAAAGTCGATGTAAAATTTCTAGTGAAGAGCATTGTATTCTTTTCACGCCATATTCACACACGCCTGTCAGATATTTTCACATTAAATTTTCTCTCGTCTGGAAAAATACCCTTCTTCAAAAGCTGAAATCCTGGTCAAGATATTTATTTGCGAAATTTACTCTTTTTAAGGTTTTGTGTGAAACAAAACCTTATTAGAATCGAGTCGATGACTGTCCGTCTGTCTGTCTGTCTGTCCGTCTATCTGTCTGTCTGTCACAGCCGATTTATTCGGAAACGGCTGGACTGATCGTCACGAAAATTGGAAAAACTATGTAATCTGGTGTTTCCTTTACATGCAGTAAGTGGCGCGATTTTGTGTTAAGTTTAAGAGGGGCTCCACATACATATGCATCTCTAGGAAATCTAGGCCTCAAAATACATCCGGTTCCGATATCTGCGCAAATAAAGTTAATAATAGTATATTTTCACATTTTGGAAATTTACCCGGCAACCCCCCTTATGTTCATCCCAGAAGTATAAAATATGGCATATGTATAATGAAGAATATAATGCACAAATTGGTCAAGTTTGAAGAAAATCCAACTATTATTAACAAAGTTATAGGGGGTAAAACTTTGCCATTTTTGTGGATTTCGTACACTCTACAACCTGGATGACGTCATCTTCACGTATCAAATGAGTTCTTATGTATGGGGTCGTTTGTATATGAATATCAACTAGACCTGTGTATATAGTATATGCGTACTAATGAAGTTTGCGGGTAGTGACTAATTCAGATAGATATATTTGTACATTAAACCAGCCATATCTAATATACGTACTCTATGTGTACATAAGGTTTATGGATTATGTATAGCAGATTAATGGTCAGTTTAGGTTTTATGGCTAAAAATTGCATTCTACTTTTTAAATGCGTTTTTGTCGAAACCGCATGTTGAAAATCGGCTGCCACCATAGCCCAAAATCTATCCAACGAAATTCTTTGAAATTTTAACGATTTATTCAGAACATATTTCTACCATCCGCAACCTAGGATAATTGCGATTCATTCAGTAGTTTTTTTTATTCATTGAAGAAACCGTAAAAAACACCAAAATTCAAAAAAAAAGTTTAACATTGCACCAAAAATTTAGCTTTTAATATTTTTTAATAATCCTAGTGTGCGGACTGTAGTCAAATCTGTACGTTAAAATTTCATTTACCTTTTTTCGTTAAGATGATCACAGCGCCCTCTAGCGTGGCTGCAGAAAAACACATTTTTTTGGAGATCATCATCATCATCAACGGCGCAACAACCGGTATCCGGTCTAGGCCTGCCTTAATAAGGAACTCCGGACATCCCGGTTTTGCGCTGAGGTCCACCAATTCCATATCTCCAAAAGCTGTCTGGCGCTCCATCTTAGGCAGGGTCTGCCTCGTCTTCTTTTTCTACCATAGATATTGCCCTTATAGACTTTCCGGGTGGGATCATCCTCATCCATACGGATTAAGTGATCCGCCCACCGTAACCTATTGAGTCGGATTTTATCCACAACCGGACGGTCATGGTATCGCTCGTAGATTTCGTCGTTATGTAGGCTACGGCATCGTCCATCCTCATATAGGAGGCCAAAAACTCTTTGGAGGATTCTTCTCTCGAACGCGGCCAAGAGTTCGCAATTCTTCTTGCTAAGAACCCAAATTTCCGAGGAATACATGAGGACTGGTAAGATCATAGTCTTGTACAGTAAGAGCTTTGACCCTATGGTGAGACGTTTTGAGCGGAACAGTCTTTTTAAGCTGAAATAGGCTCTGTTGGCTGACAACAACCGTGCGCCGATTTCATCATCGTAGCTGTTATCGGTTGTGATTTTCGACCCTAGATAGGAGAAATTATCAACGGTCTCAAAGTTGTATTCTCCTATCCTTATTCGTCCTGTTTGACCAGTGCGGTTTGATGTTGTTGGTTGATTCGTCTTCGGTGCTGACATTGCCACCATATATTTTGTCTTGCCTTCATTGATGTCCAGCCCAAGATCTCGCCCCAAAAGCCGCCTACTCGATCTGGATGAAGGCAGTTTGTGCGTCTCGGGTGGTTCTTCTCATGATGTCGATATCGTCAGCATAGGGAGAATGGGTGTATAAATTACTCTGTATTTCAATAACGACCTACGCGATCTGGCTGGGAAAAATACTATGCACGCTCAAGATATTAGTAAATCTATGGTGAAAAATTCGTATTTGCGTCTTTATCCAGCACTTCACAAAAAATTTCTAAAAGAAGCCAAAAAACGGTACACGGGATGACCTCCTTAAGTTCTTAGATTCACGATGTGATCATTATTTCATCAAGCTGGCAATAATCTGCGATAAATTTTGAATACTGCGATATAAAATGCATATTTGTAGGCAGAGATTTTCCAACTTTTATAATTTGTAGTAAATTAATCTGAGAATTAATGGTGCCGAACTTGTTGTGGGGTAATGGGGTTAAACTATGATGTTTTCTAGTCAATATCGAACCAAATTGATCAACTATAATGCGTAAATGGTGAGCAATCAAATCTTTCAAACGAGATATATCCCGAACTTTAATTTGTCTAGTAAATATAATAACTAGTATTTGCAATATAGTTGTTATTACTTGCAATTTTGCAATGTCCGAATCATTGGCTAAGTCGCCAATAATAAATGGAAGATGAACAAATAAACACCCAGCATTGAGAAGCGGAGTGTTATAACGAATCTTTTGTTAATAGCATTTGGAATTTTTTTTTCAATAAATATAACTGAAGTTCTATGAATGAATACGGTTATTAAAATCTTCTAATTTAATTTTTTTTGGTAGCGACTAAGTGCTTAGAAATAATTGTAATTGCGTACGGAACCAAACTTTCCAATAAATTATGCATGAGTTCCACAGTACAATTGTCAATTATATCGTAATTTTCAATTTTGATTTGATTCCTTTAGTTTCTTCAGGGCAGTACGTTGATTCAATGAATAAGACATTCACTTTCAGAAGTGCGTAGTTTACTCATATACTTAAAAAATTGATTTTGAATATTGTTTTTTTGGGTTTCACAAATTCAGCCAAAATAATTAGCTGAGCGTGCTGCAAAACTAAGCAACAAATTTGCCGCTAAATTGTCGTGTACGATAGCGATTAAGTTTCCTGTAATTAAATTGGCTAACATATGCCAAAAATTGATGATGGCACATTATGGAATGCCTGTAAATTTTTTTTTTTTAATGCCGAAGGTTTTTAAGGCTAAGTAGAGAACGCTAATGCGACATCTGGGGATTTACTACTAAAACAAACTACTTACCTGCCTCCACAAAATCACTATAACATAGATTCGAGGATAAAATCGAGAATACTTGGCTTACAAGGCAAGAGATAATCCCTTCTAAATCAAAAATAGCAAATATTCTCGAACTAAAAAATATTGGCCGTCGCCTTATAAACACTAAAAAGTTGATTAAATTCTGGGGCACGAGACAATATGAATAGTTGCATACAGTTTCAATCCGTTAGATGCGAAGAAATTTACAGCAATTATTAATTTTTTTGATAAACTTTTTCTTTGCTGTAAATTCTTTTTCCTGTGGGGACGAATCCACCAAGCGAAATTCGATCAATGTCGTCTATTAAACATATCCTCATTTGTTATTAAATTTAGTGGCGGTACTCACAATTTGGCACTGCCTGAGAAATATGGCCAATGGGGATGTGCTAACCTGTTGGTAGAGTTGCTGAATTAATGGATTTGGGTAGTCTTCCGTTTTCTCGAAAAATCTTTCCATCGAATTGAGAAAATATTCTCGAGGTGGTTTCACTCTTGCTCGGCGTTTTCCCCAACCTTTCTAGTCTTCCAGTTATAAGATAGGCCGGTGAAGTATCTTAGTATTCGCGTTCAAATGCCACTACTTTTATGTTTCCACTAATAATTTTGACGATCTGCTGCAAATCTCTCACAGAGGCGAATTGCCGCTTGTGGGATTAACGGTTATTAAATTCTAAGCCCCCTAACCATTTTGCCCCTCGAATGACTTATCGGAATGATTGAACAGGACCACTCCTACGTTGCCTCGATATTCCTCATCAATAACGCCGGCACCCGCGTCGATGAAATACTCGGCAGCCTTGCTGAAGTAACAGTTTCTGCTGCTTCTATGTCGAATTGGCATTGGCCGATGGGACCAAATTGATAACGAAAATGTGCAGAAATATTGATTACTTCTATTCTTATGACTAAAATCACAATCTAGCACATGTACAGAAGAAGTCCACGATTGCGAGTAGAAGATTTAAAAACTTTACTTTATTTTTACTAAATTGTATCCACCGAACTACGTGTGTTCTCTACGACGGTTGGAGCAGAAGAGACCGGTTGATTTTCCATGTGGTGGTCCCTTTGTCTCCAACCTCTCGGTGGCGAACTCGAATAAACCATGGAGAGCGCCGACGGTGTCATCTATCCGCTCGCATTAACAACATTCGAAATAAATATCGAATGTTGTTAACCCTTATGCGCCACAGTCGTATCTATCCAGAGCAAACTGCGAAAGGTAGAGAAGAATAGAAAAGCACGGTTAAGTACGCCGTGTAGAGACGAAAGGGGATCAAGCTAAAATGAGCTGACTTCGCCCCGTGATGTAATACCGTACAGTGGTTTCACGGGGCTTGGGGGGAGTCGGGGTGGTTTTAGTGGGAAAGAATCCCACACGCTGGCGTGTCCAGCCCAGTGTCTTTTGAAGATTTCCACCTCCTCGAAAAAAAAAACAAGTCGGGAAACCGGAAGCTGGACGCTACAGGTACGAAAGGTTTTGTGTATTTCTTAGTACGTAGCACGTAATATATCCATATATTATGTGAGAGTATCCACTTTCGGGTGATATTGATATTCATAGTCTTCAATTTTCAAAGAAGCAACAAATTTGAGGTATTATAACTTTGTTAGTAATAGTGCGATTTCCCCCAAACTTGGTAAGATCATGCTCTATATTACAGCCTATATCACTGCAAAATTTCATGGTACTAGGATGAACTTAAGGGGGGTTTCTAACCAATTACAAAAAATTGTAGTAATATACTATTATTAACTTTATTTAAACAGATATCGGCATGGAAGGTATTTCGGAGCCCAGGCATCATATAGTGGCAGCCTTCTGATTTTTTTCAGATTTTTCGGTTTGGCAGTTTCTGAGAATAGCCCCCTTAAAGAAGTGATCACTTTCAACCCCCCGCGCTCCCCACTCTTCCAACGAATGTCAAAACTAAGATCGGCTTTGAAAAGTACTAATCGAGACCTTTAATTTGATACCCCACATGACTATATTTGATGGAAAAAAAATTTTACACCCCTCTTTTGCATGCATGGGGACCCCCCTTAAATTCGACGTAAAAGGATGTAATTCACTGTCTGCGTGAGCGTTCATAGTTCCCACCTTTCTACCAAATTTGGTGTCAATCGCAATAGCCGTCTCTGAGAAAAAATGCGTGTGACGGACAGACAGACAGACAGACAGACAGACAGACGGACAAACAGACAGACAGATAGATAGACAGACGCATTTCGACGGCAGCTGGCACGGTGGGAATCTATCGAACGGTGGCAACAGCGATGGGACGAGTCCCAAACTGGTCGTTGGACGTACCGCATCATTCCGGATATTCGGAGATGGTTTGAACGAAACCATGGGGAGCTAAGCCACGAGTTAACACAATTCTTGAGTGGACATGGAGGTTATCGTGCCTATTTACATCGATTTGGTCACGACGAATCACCATGCTGCCCAAGATGTGGTAACGTGGCTGAGAATGCGGAGCATGTCATATTTGATTGCCCCAGGTTCACCGCGCACCGAGCAAGAATGGAAGCGGTCGCAGACAGGCGTTTAACACCCGAAAACATTGTGGAGTTTATGCTGGAGTCAACGGATGCCTGGAACCAGGTTGTAAGGGAACTGCAAGCTATTCACCAACAGCTTAGGCAGGAAGAACTACGACGAAAACAAGGAAGGGAGAGAACCATAATGAACCGCAGTTAAAAGCTGATCCAGCCCCGCGATGCAATACTTGATAGGAGTTCCGTGGGGAGAGTGGAATGAGAAGGAGGTGGTTTTAGATAGATAGACAGACAGTAAACCGATTTTAATAAGGTTTTGTGTTTACACAAAACCTTAAAAAGACGGACTGACGGACAGCGCTGCTTCCGATGCTTTGGCTACATAATGGTGAAATACACCGGTGACCGCGACGGGCCAAGTTGCAGAAAATGTGGGGTAGAAGGTCATATGTTCAAGGAGGGCAAGGCTGAGCAAGGAGAAAAAGGGCGTCGACTGTCATCCCGGTGCATGCACCAGCAGATGCCCAGTGTTTAAGAGAGCCTTGAATGCACTAAAGAAATGAGGTTGATATAAATCAACCTCAACCACTGCAGACAGCGCAAGACCTTCTCTCGCAGACCATCTATGAGAAGGGAATCGAAGCTGCCATAATCAGCGAGCCTTATTGCAATAATAAGAGCGGTGCCTGGATTGCAGATGTAACCGGCAAGGCGGCAATATGGGTGTGTGAAAATCAAGCCATTCAAGAAGTGATACAGTTTTCAGAAGTGGGATTCGTCCGGGCAAAAATAGCTGGTATATATATATAGTTGCTATGCTCCACCAAGCGCGACGATAGCAGAATTCGAAAGAATGCTAGGTATGCTAATCTCGGATGCAAGAAGTCGAAACCCCAAGATCATAGCGGGTGATTTCAACGTGTGGGCCGTGGATTGGGGCAGTCGCACTACGAACCTCAGGGACCGCATTCTGCTCGAGGCTTTCATTGAACTAGATTTGGTGCTTGTCAATAAGGGAAATGTTTCCACTTTTCGTGGGACAGGTTCGGGCTCAATAGTCGATCTGAAATATGTGAGTACCATATTGGCGAGGAGAATGACATGGTTTATCAGTGAGCATTATACTCACAGCGACCAGGCGATTTTCCTCCAGATCGAATATGGACCATGCGGCCATGTGCGTTCCTGTGGAGCTGGAAACCAGGGCTGGTCCGTGAAAAAGTTTGAAAAGGATGTATTCATAGGGATGCTGTTGGGAGGCCAAAATCCCGGTGGTGTTACTACAGAAAAGGTAGAGCAACTGATAGGACGCATAACGAGAGCATGCGACGCTGCGATGCCGAGGCGGCGAGTTCTCGAAAAAAGGCGCTCAAACTATTGGTCGCATGAAGAGATCAAGGTGTTACGGGATGCATGTTTTCAAGCTAGAAAGATCTGCCAACGATCTAGAGGAAGACCGGACTTCGACGAGAACCGTCAAGTATATGTGAACCTTCGAGGTAGGCTTAAGCAGGCTATACGGACCAGCAGGCGAGAATGCTTCAAGTAACTTTGCGCAGAGGCAGACCAACGCCCCTGGGGAACAGCGTACAGGATGGTGAGAGGGCGAACACCACAACTAAGGAGGAGGCAAATTTGCCGGAGAATTGGTGATAACAAAGCACCCGGTCTGGATGCTGTTCCCAATAGAGCTCTTAAACTCGCTATTAAGACCAGACCCGACGACCGGCGGAAAAAACTAGTTTTGCTCCCGAAGCCGAATAAGCACCCAGGATACCCATCATCATACCGACCGATTTGCCTCATCGACAGCGCAGGAAAGATGCTCGAAAGGGTCATCTACAACAGACTGCTCTCTATCATTGAATATAAGGAAGGACTATCGGAACGACAATTTGGATTTCGTCAAGCCGTTGGATAGTCGAGCACGCCCTTAAGGCCGTGCTCTAGTTTTTTCAACATAAAAGAGGTGAGGCTGACTGATCGAAAGTTCGTCGGGGGATCATGGCCGTGCCTACACACTTTTGGTATGAAAACCACTCACTCGCACGGCGGGGTTGGTTGCAAATCATCCAAACAAGGCTCTGACTCACAGTTCTTCTCACTGGCGGGAAAGTGCGTCTGAGCCAGTAGCTCCAAGGTTTCGCCGGAAGACTCCGTCCAGAGGCCCTCCAACTTTTGAAGAAAGGATGCCTCCTATGTTCTTTAGAAAGAATGCTACTGAGCCTTGCGGATGTGCTGGTACTTTCCGTGTTCTGATAATAGTCTAAAAAAGACCGGTCCGATTTATACTTCTTCAGGCAGTTCTTGTATGGCTGCCAATATTTATGCCTGTAGCAGATGTTGAAGATCTCCTGAGATTGACAGATTTTCACTCCACCACGGTAGAACGAGATTTTGAAGGCAGTATTGAATGCCTCTTTCAGAGCCCCGACCGAAAGGAGAATAAAGTTAGTGTTTTAGCACAATATCAAAGACTTCCTCCCAACCGCTACAGTACTCCGAGCTTGGAAAATGGAAGGTTGGTGTACTGCCCTTGTTACACATCGATACATATGTATTAATAATAAATGACTCACTTCTTTCACTGGTATCCGAGCTGCCCCAAAGCGGTTGCCTTGCATTGTCAACAGGATGTTGCAGTTCTCCTGGCGGAGCTGATCGATCGTGAGCCATATAAGCCGAGGAGATATACACGTTCTCTGCCCTCGCCTGCTCCAGCCTGACCGCGAGTAGGTCCCTGGAACTCAGGTCCGGACAGAGAAAAGCGTGCAGGCTCTTTTTCGCGAGGATACATGCTCTAATTCTGTCCTGATTAGTGTCTCATGTACTGTGGAATAAACTACGGTATTTGCTTTAGAATCCTTTGATGGTTCGGTCGCCTCCAACCCAGGCCTCTGTATTAATGCGATCTCGATGTCTTGCTTTAGAAGGAAGACAAGCAGATTAGCCGAGGCCCACTTCGAGTGCTGCAGATTTAGCTGCGTTACCCTTAGCATGATCTGCTTGCGTGGAGTGTTCATCAATCCCCCTCGGATCGTCGATCATCATCTCCTACAACAGCTTGTTGTGGTGTTAATTGGATCTAGGTCTTCGTCCGGTTTTTAGAGAGCGGAACACTTTCGCCTTTGGGTTCATGACTCTGAACCGCACCTTGTAGTCTAACTTTTCCAGTGCCACCAGGCAATCGCCGTTTATATGGAGCAGGACAGGTTGACTGTTTGTCAGAATTTCTTCCTCCTTGATAACTACCCAGTCGTCCAAGCGAATCTTGGGGTCTTGAAGGCGCAGAGATTGGACGAGCTTGCTCTTATCCACACGGATCTTCGGCAACCAGATGCGTGTCCTGGGAATCTGAGTTTTACACCCTCCCAGGCGTCGCTGATGTAAGCGACACACGGACCGAGAAAGTTTCAGGAGATTTAGTCCTCGCAAGCTATAACCCGGAACCCGGAACCCACGGACCACCTGAGAGGAATCAAAGCAAGGGATGGAATCCGTGTTCAACTTTGGAGTCCGGCTCGTCGGGTGACTGTTGCTACTTACCGTTGTTGGTTAGCGTCCGAGCTTTTGCCTGTCCTGTTCCGGCTTTTGTTTTCGTTCAACCCCTTATTGAGATCGATTGCGTTTGAAAGCGGTTAGCTTCGCCTTCAGCTCGTCTGCCAGGCGTTTGCTGTTATTTTGCCGAACAATCGCCAAGTATTTACCGAGTTCCTTTTCATTCCGCTCGTTGGCAGTACCGACCACCTTATTCTTAGCAATTTTGTTAAGAATATGTACAGCCTTCTGGTACCAACCATACCGCGAGCAGATCGTCTGAGAACTTGCCAAATTATTCAACTTTAACCTGAAGCATGATCAAACCAGACCTGTGTGCTTGCAACAATGATTCCAATTGATATTTTGCGAGAGAAGGATAACCCCTTTATGATAGTGCGCATCTCACCGGAGGACCAACTGCTTGTCGGCTGCACTTGGCGCGGGGTGAAACTATCGCCGAGTGGCTGGAGACCTTCATATTTTTTTCAAACTACAAGATATACGTACATATTACAAACGTTGATATTATGCTCATCCTAAACAAGCAAACATTGCCTATTACAGAATACTATATTCTTTATGCATGTATATAAATTGATCGTACACCAATTTTCGATTTATTTCGTGCATAAAAGTATACATATGTCCATATAAAGTGCGTATATTGAATACCGCCTGTTCAATGTACAAATATATCCATCTGAATTAGGCACTACCCCAAAGCTTCATTTATATATACATATAAATACATACATAATACTACCCGGAGTAAAATATATTAACACATTCACCTGAGCTCACTTTGTTCTAGTATTGACGAATTGATATGTCACGATGACGTCATACACGTTTTAAAATGCACGAAATTCACATAAAATGTAAAATGTGCCGTTTGGGAATTAGAGTGTTAATAATGATAATAATAATCGTTAGGGCAACTATCCATATTGAATCAGGGTCTTGAAGTGTGTTAGAGCACTTCATTCTAGACCGTAACGGTAGACTACAGACTACTCGCCCGAAATTATTACCCTGATTTGACTCAAGTACTCCTTCACAGCTGAGTCGATTGGTATCCGACGTCGAATCACGATACAAGCTTCACTGCCATCGGTGAAATTTGAACCGCGACTTTCCGTACGACAGCCTTTTGCTCTAAACACTTAGTTATCCGGACCACACCCGCATAGAATGTTAAACAGGTAAAATGTCACATGTCAAGTTTTGTCGATCGCCGTTATAAAGCGCGTATCTATCGGTCCGAATGACATTCAAATGACTTCGCTAAAATCATATGAATTAAAGCCAACGCTTTACATATGTTTCTTCAAGAAGGATTAATGGTCAGTTAAGATTTTATGGTTGAAAATTTGTAATGATAAAAGTGGAAATAGGTGATCAGGTCGATCATCCTTAGTGGCCGATAACGACCTAGAGGACACACTTCACTGTTTATCAAAGTTCATGACATTTATCATAACAGATAAAAATGAAAATAAAAATAAACAATTGGTAAAATTCAAAGAAAAAAAAATAATAACAAAAAGAAAAAAAAATAAATAAAAATAAAAAGAAAATAAAAACAATAACTCACCCTGGTCGTCACTCCGAGCTCGGTTGGCGGCTGGTTTACAAAGTTCTAAATCCAAATTGATTAAAGAAAACGATGATAAACAAAAATTAATTTCAATTAGATTGAACTATTATAATCTGGCGTATTGCTTTATTTCTTACAGAAACGATCAATATATTATGGTAGAATCCGCACGTTTATTAGCTGTTCAAAATTTATCTTTCTCTATTAACCAAAATTTTTCCGGAATTTCACCACTACGCCCGAAAATCACACTCAATCCCGTCACACAAATTCATCTTAGCAGGTTTCAACCCAAATCCATAAGCAAAATTCTGGACAGACGCAAGCAAAATCGAGAGAAAATTCCTCAAGGAACACCTCCAATACACTTCTAATGAAGGTTGACCAAAAGCCATGTCACGATTCCCTATTTTCCTTCCAACTTCTTCGTCTTCCCTTCTTCTCCGCTCCAGCACCTCCTTCCTTCCACCTGTCCACCTACTCCGACGCCAAATCTCCAACCCAAATCCCAAAAACTCTTTCTTCTCCTTTTCCTTTGTTTCGCCCAGCTCCTCCACTTCAACCCAAATTCCAACTCTCCCGTTCTTTTTCTCCGCACCGCTTCTATTCCCGCTACATAGCCTTTCTCACTCGCTAGGCAATGTTGCGGCAACATGCGCACTCGCCTGCGGATGCGGCAAATCATTCGCCTCTTGTCAAGATCAATTCGCTCGAATGCATTCAATAATGTGCAATCTGCGGCGAACATTAAGGCAATTACACACTATTAAATGCATTGTTTAAGCAAATTAATTAAGAAAGAGCCGAATGAGATTCCGCTCCCGTCGCGCAGCCGCGGTCACTACAAATTGCATTCTACGTTTTAAATGCGTTTTTCTCGAAACTGCATGTTGAAAACCTACTGCAACCATAGCCTAAAATCTATTCAACGGAATTCTTTGAAATTATTTAGAACATATTTCTACGGTCCGCAAACTAGGATAATTGCGATTCATTCGGTAGGTTTTCTTTTATTCATCAAAGAAGCCTTGAAAAAACACCAAAATTCACAAAAAAAAAGTTTAACAAGGCGCCAACAATTCAGCTTTCGATATTCTTTTATAATCCATGTTTGCAGACTGTGGTTAAGTCCGCACGTTAAAATGCTGTTGTCTTTTTTTCCTTAAGATGACCATAGCTCCCTCTGGCGTGAAAACAGAAAAACACCTGCTTTTGGAGATGGGTGTATAACTTGTTCTGTATTTCAATAATGAACTGTGTTATCGGAGTAGAAAAATGACTATGAACGCTCAAGATATTAATAAATATATGGTGAAAAATTCGTGTTTATATCTTTATCCAGTTCTTCACAAAAAATTTTCTAAAAGCGAAAATAATGGTCTTCATACGGCTTTACAAAGAATTGATGTAAAGCCGGTTTACCTCTGTGCTTTTCAATTGTAGCAGGTATTCCTGTTCAGGTTAATTTCCACATCCGTATATTATTAATTTAACTTCAGACCCGTTAATGGGCTAACAGAGGGTGTATTGAGTTGTTAACTTACACAACCCAGTATACTGTAACTTACCACAGCAGCATTACTGTAAAATTTGCAATTTTCCGCGGCCACGTATGACTACGGAAATTACAGCAGCAAATTTGAAAAAGACCACACCCCCCAAACTTCAACCCTAACTTTCTCTAAATCGATTATCCCAACAAAAGTTAATTAAAATTCAATTTCATGTGTTTGGCAGAATGCAAAATGTTAGAACTCTATCCAAAAGGAAGTTGGAAGAAAGTTTCTTAAGTAAATTTTCCTTACATGGTTAGATCTATAATTTTCTTGTGCCAATTATTTACCTGTATTTACCTAAATTTTATTTTCAATTCTTAGTATCGACTTGACTTCAGTACTTACAGGATGGAAAGTCGTGGCACTTATCGTGGTTTGAAGCAGATTCGCCTGATTTGGAAAATTTTGTATTTGGTTCCCTGGACCAAGTTTAAAAAGTGTTACTATGCTTGGATGAGCTTCATTGTGGGCATAAACACGTTTTTAACGTTAACGATAATATTGGATATCGTATTCTGTGGAGGCATTAAGTGTGTTCTTAAACATATGACATATTACCTCGCCTTCCTTAGCAAAGTTGTTCAATATTTGTTGATGCTCTTGGCTCGTAAGAAGCTGCTTCAATTGGACAACTTATTTCAAATCCTAGATGAACATGTGGTTTTACCGGAAGATCAAGCAGTGGCCAAGAAAGCAATTGAAACAAGCCATCGAATATGCAAATATTTCACGATTGCTTGCATATTTTGCATATATTGCAAAATAGTGGGTTTCGTTTTCACATTAGGTCAAGTAACGATATCGCCTGTATGGTCTCCATTTGAAGAATACATTGTGGTGGAATTCCTATACGATTCTATGATTCCACATTTGATGCTTCTCCAAACTGTTGCCAACGACATGTACCCACCTACGTGTTTTCTATTGTTGAACGCATATTTAAAAATTCTATCTCAACAATTATTGCGTATCGGTAATGAAGACAGAGAACATCCTATTCATTCAAATATTCCTACCCTTGTTGAATGTCACGTTACCATTCTCAAGTGAGTATTTTTAGTTCAATATGGAAGGAAATCTTGTTGAAATGGAACAAACTAGGAAGTGAAGCAATTTATCCTCAATTTTAGGATTTATAAAATTTTAGATGAAACTGTCCCGAAAATGTTCTTTGTGGAACTTTTGATTGCCAGTATTCTTCTCTGCATTTCAATTACATCTATAATCTCCGAAAGTATGGAACCCTCGGACATTATGTTTACTGTTGTATTAACCCTTTCGCTCTTGTTTCAAATTTTACCAATTTGCGTTCTTGCTCATCAGTTTCAATCATTTAGTGAGGAGCTTACAGATGCAGCGTATGCAACTAATTGGCCTGGTCAGGATCGTGCCTTCAGACGTGCGATACTCCTAATTATGCAGAGGGCACAAAACTGTAACCCGATTGTAGTGTGTGGAATAGTGCCGATAAACTTGCCCACTTTTCTCAGTGTAAATGAAAGTGAAAGACAGTTATCGATTAGGAATAATTCTCATCTGATCTTTCAGATTGTGCAATACGCCTACTCTTTCTCGGCAGTTTATAGTATGATGAATTAACCAAAACGTGAAGAAGTCAACATTGAGATATAACAGCACATCATTTGATTTCAATAGAATTCAGAAATATTTGTGATGATCGTTTTATATAAAAATTGTTGGAATATTCTGCACAAATAAATAAACAAATAAATAAATAAATTGTTAGAATTGCTTACAGATTTGCAAATACAGGTGCAAGGACGAAGAGTTGACGATTCTTTCAACATTCTCAACACAAAATTCAAATGAGGTTGCTATAAATCGGATAACCATTTTAAAATGATTATGGTCATCTTTCACACGGACATAGGTCCACTCCAACGTTTTTTAACGAAAGGTGTTGTGACGAATATGAAGTGACAGCACAGGCGAGAGCACAGGATGACATAGGAAATTGGGGGGTATTCTAACCACCACTCTTTATATCCATATTCATAAATACTATCTTATATGATGTCTTCAAAAATTAAGTCAAAAAATGTGGGACACTTACAAATAGCCTATTTTGGGTCCAAGCTCGGTTTTTAAGGTTTTGTGTAAATCAAAACCTTATTCGAATCGATTCGATGTCTATCTGTCTGTCTGCCTGTCTGTTTGCATGTCTGTTTGTGACACCCGATTTATTCGGAAACGCCTGAGCCTATTTTCACGATATTATGTTAGTCTGTGAATCCCTTTACATACATATGAAAGGGGGGTGTACTTTTTTTCACCGAATATAGTCATATGGGGTATCAAATCAAAGGTCTCAATTAGTACTTTTTAAAACTGGTCTCAGTTCTGACATTCCGAAACCGAAGCTGACACTATACTATCTTAGTAATTGACTGCAAAACCCGCAGCAACTTAGAGTATAATATAAAGTATGGTTCTATCAAGTTTGGTGAAAATTGCACTATTGATAATACCGAATTTTTTTTTTTGGCATCAATTGTATCTAGATATAGTATGGAATATATGTGCAAAGTGATTTTTTTATATTCGGAGTCGTTCGGAAATTACAGTGTTAAACACGTGATAAGTCACATGCCAGATTTATGTCGATCGCCGTAATAAAGCTCATATTTATCAGTCCGGATGATGTTGGAATGACTTCGCTAAAAAGACGAATCAAAGCCAAGGCTGTACATGTGTGTCTTGAAGAAACGTTTATGGATTAGGTATATCAGATTAATGGCCAGTTAAGGTTTTATGGCTCAAAATCGCATTCTACTTTTTAAATGCGTTTTTCTCGAAACTGCATGTTGAAAATCGGATGCCATCATAGCCCAAAATTTATCCAAGGAAATTCTTTGAAATTGCTTTGTATTTCAATAACGAACTATGCGATCGTGCTGAAAAAATTCCTATACACGTTCAAGATGTTAACAAATCTATGGTGAAAAATTCGTGTTTGTATCTTTATCCAGTTCTTTACAAAAAATTTCTAAAAGAGCCAAAAAAAACGGCCTTCACAAGGGATGATCCCCTTAATTTTTTTCAGTGTCTTTCCTAAATTTTCTTCAAGCACATTTTCAATGAAACCAAAAACCTCTGTTTTTAGCTTTTCCCAACGCAGACCACCTGGTTTGGTGGCGCTACAAATCTTTTGACTTCAACTGATGAATCTGGTAATGAATCCAAATAGCAAGATAGCCTAGGCGGGATTGGGTTCGTCAACATGTTTACTGTCACTGCCCCAGCTTATATGCAATAACACATTCTACAGTTTCTATTATTCAGTATTATTTTGAAGAGCAATATGTAACTGTGCTTTCTAATATTATATCGGTGGATTAAAACCTTTTTCAATTCATTTGTTTGGAATTCAATTTTCAAATCTTAGTTTTTTCAGGAATTGTTAGACGCAACGAATGAGTTGTGTAATGACTGTGATTGGTCAACGACCTTAGTACCCGGAGACGATCAAGAGGAAAGAGCCATTGTGAAAACCTAAAAATTGTAGTGCCGCAAATACTGAAGCTCCATTGAAGTTTTCTGTTGACACGCGCTTGCTTGCTTCTATGATAGCCAGGCTCAAAAATGTGGAGGGCGGAGATCCTTTGAACACTTCGGTGCCTCATCTGTCATTATACAAAACCGCATGCCTCATTTAGCTGATACAGGGTCTGCACTGGAACCTGAGAAATCAACCAACATTGGAATTCGCGCAAACCTACCGAAAAATCAACACGCAACCTAAATCATATATGTAAATCAGATATAGTCGGTTGTGTATGCACGTTGAATATACCCTAGATTCAATTCAATGTGGTATTAATCCTTTGTTTTTTAGGGAGTGGCAGTTTGTCGCAAAAGGAGCAAGTTTTGTCTATTATATAATAATTTTGTTAATACTAGTAGGATTTCCATCAATGTAATGCTTCCTATTAAAGTCAGTCTTATTGCAAAATTTTAGGAATATAAAGTTCGCAGTAGATTTTCGAAATATAATAACATACTATTATTAACTTTATTTGAGTAGATATTGTAACGGAGAGTATATTGACCGCTTGACAAATTGTGTTGTGACCATGATTTTTCTTTCGAATTTTTAGCTTGGGTAGCTGCTATGAACGGGGCCTTCAAATAAATATTTTTGAACCTCCGTACTTCTCCCTTTTATTAGCAATATTAAAGCTAATATCGATTTCAGAAAGTATTAATCGACACTTTTCTTTTGACAGCCCATATGACCGTACTCGGTGAAAAGAATTCCCCAAGCCCCCCTTTGGGGTGCAACCTAGAACAATGTTACTCACTGCATGCTTGCATGGGATACACAGTTTCCACTTGGGTAAGAATTTAATTTACTGTTAACTTCCTATGTAAAGCTGATCAGTTGATTTTCCTTCATACTTCACCAAGCTTAGGACACAATCTGACATTTTAAAATTGCATAATGTTAAGACTGGCGTATTTCAAAATCAAATGACTATTTACACTATATGAGTTGAAATCACCCATGAAATTCATATTTTACCAATGAACAAATTCTAAAACCAAAAGTAAAAGTATACTCGCACTATAATCGTCAAGCAGATTGTAAAGTAAGTAAGAATTCTTCTGGATCAACATACCCGCTGGCTTATGAAGTGTACATGATAAGAACTAATACAAATTACGGATAGAGTAAACATAAGCACCATAAACGAGGAATACATCTTAGATAAGAAAAGTAAAGTGCAATAGATAAGACCTTCATAACTTTTGAGCAGTATATACCTACCATTAAAGACAAACACTGTATTGATATCAGCTGCCTTACTTAATCCACATCAAGTCTAGCACCAACAAGAAACACACATCAATCAGCAACCAAACAAAAGCATTAATAATAATAATAATCGTTGGCACAACAATCCATATTGGATCAGGGCCTTGAAGTGTGTTAGAGCACTTCATTCAAGACCGTAACGGTACACTATAGTAGACTGCAGGAGGCAATGTGGTCAGCATTGCGCTCGCCCGAGATTATTACCCTGATTTGACTCAGGTACTCATTCACAGCTGAGTCGACTGGTGTCCGACGTCAAATCACGATACAAATCCCACTGCCACCAGCGAGATTTGAACCGCGACCTTCCGTATGACAGCCTTGTGCTCTAAACACTCAGCTATTCGGACTACAACAAAAGCATTACGGATCAATTTTATTGAAAGCAAAGAATCTGCATCCACATATTCTCCTGTCCCCGAAATAATTTTTCTAACCAAAAGCCAGCCCAAAGACAGTGCATGGCCAGCGCAAAACCAACCGAAAGTTGCCAAGCCACCATAACAAAAATAGATTCTCAAGCGATGCTCGGCGTCGGCATCATCTCGGCATTGTCGAGTGCCGCCCCCACTTGTGCTACATTGCAAAACATTACTTTTCGGAGAAGTAATATCATCACCACTTATGTAATGGGATGATGTTAGGTGATAGGGTGATGCAAGGTAATGCGCTGATGTTAGATGATATGGCAATCAAGGTAATGAGCTGATGTTAGATAATGTGGTAATGCAAGGTAATGTGCAGATGTTAAATAATGCGCTGATGTTAGATGATGCGGTAAAGCTGGGTAATTTAGTGATGGTAGGTGATGTTGTAAATTTTCATGATGTTTTGATTTCGCTCGTTGATTAGTGTTCCCTATTCACTGCTAGGATTCGAAACCAGAACAGCGATATTGTGACACTCCAGCTTCGTCTTCACCTGGCGATAAAAGCCTTTGTCTACAATTTTATAATTAAATCTTAAATAATATCTAAATTTGAATTGGAAATTGGTTTGGAAAAGTTACAAGTTAATTTGGAAAGTTCTGAAGTTAGTTTGGTAGTTTCAGGATTTAGTTGGGAAAATCTTGAATTTGAGTTCTAAAACCTATATTTGTCGGTGGACATAACCCAAAACTAAGTTTAGGCTGACTGGTGGTAGCGGAATTTGTATCACAGATTGGATACCTGGTATCAGCCGACTCAGTTGGGCGCACCTGAGTCAAATCAGGATAATAATATGGACTAGCGTAATACTGGTGATTCATTGTGCCTTCTATTAATAAGCGAAAGTAGCTACATATTTTCACAAACAAAGCTGGCAAGAGGAGCAGCGCGGCTTCGTGTTTTTCGACTAATATACGCAGGGATTGCCGGAAAAAAGTATTCGATTTTCGTCCTAAAGTTGCAAAGATGATATTGCATTGCAATGGTATTAGAATTCTTATTTATCTTTTTACTCAAAAGCAATTGCATGTATGCCAAAAATAATGATATTTACAAAATAGGACAATAACACAACAGAAAAACAAAATTTCATTCATTGCATAAATTGACGGAAAAAAGCATTTGCTCTGTAAATATATTTATACAATTAAAATTAATATATTTAATTAGTACATTTAATACTTTGTGGTATGTCCTTTACCTTTGAATATGTATAGTAAACTGAGTTTACTATTTTCCTAGTATATTCAGGAGAAATTTATTCCCAGTCCAAAGCCGTATTGTTGTCATGTTGGAAATAATGATCATTCTCAATACCTAGTTTACTTTTAAATTTTCCTTGAGAATATTACTGTAAACAGTTTTGTTCATATTTTCATCATCATGAAAAACGGCGCAACAACCGATATCCGGTCTAGTCCTGCTTTAGTAAGGAAAACCAGACATCCCGGTTCTGCACCGAGGTTCACCAATTCAATATCCCTAAAAGCCGTTTGGCGTCCTGACCTACACCATCGTTCCATATCAGGCAAGGTCTGCTACGACTTTTCTTTCTACCATAGATATTACCCTTATAGACTTTCCGGGCTGGATCACACTCATCCGTGTGGATTAGGTCAGCCGCCCACCGAATGAATTTTGTCGTTACGTAGGCTACGGAATCATCCATCCTCATGTAGGGGGCCAACCATTCTTCGAAGGATTCTTCTCTCGAACGCGGCTAAGAGTTCGCATTTTTCTTGCTAAGAACCTAAGTCTCCGAGGAATACATAAGGGCTGGCAAGATCATTCTCTTTTACGGTAAGAGCTTTGACCCTATGGTGGGACATTTCGAGCGGAATAGTTTTTGTAAGCTAAAATTGGCTATCCGACCTAGCAAAATAACGGAGAATATCTTATAGATGGTATTCAGCAACGTGATACCTCTACATTTGCTGCACTGCGTGATATCAGCCTTTTTATGTATGGGACAGAGAATGTCAGGCATTGATCCGCTGTCCCGCACCTTGAGCATCAGTTAATGAACGGCTTGGTGTAATTGATCGCCTCCATATTTAACCAATTCGGCTATAGTTCCATGGGCTCCTGGCAACTTATGTTTTTTAAGTGGGTGGTTTACACGGGCTGTTCCTTTCATGCTTGTTGGTGGTAGTTTTTGTCCATCGTTTTTAGTTAATTCCGCCTGACGAAGTTCGTGATAAGTCTCCGCACATGCCCGCGTTCCTTGAGAATGCAACATTATTCGGTATGCGGCATTTTTCCGTAACGTTGCTAGCTTACACTCATCCTCGAACCAGCCGTTCCGACTTTTCAAGTATGTTTCTGGCCGTATCAATGATAACGATCTTCAGGTGGTTGTGAAGATCATTTTTTGATGCTTCATCTCCAGCACATTTGTTAGCTGCGATCATTCCGCCATCCATTTCCCTGTTATAGGTGTTACGGAGGGCTGTGTTGTGAATGGCTTCAGTATTCACTCTAACCTGATTGTCGGAAGGGATTGTATGCGGTGTTGTAATTCGGGCCCGAAGCACTATGCCCACGAGGTAGTGATCCGAGATTTTATTAGTCCCCTTATATGCTCTGGCATTCATCAAGGCTGAGAGGTCAGTTGGTTGAAAGTGGTCCTGTCTTAATTCATTTCGTGCGATACTGCAGACTGAACAGCCCGATATCACTGGTAGACTTGTGTAAGGTATGGGAACGTATGGCCTGAATACGGGCTCCGTCCCTACTTGACATCCCCAAGTATGATTTTGATACTGAGCCGCTCAACTGCCAGGAAGAAGGTATCTCCTCCGACTCTGCTTTTTTGACTGATTAAGAAACCTACTTCGAGCACATGGTTTACTTGATGGCCGCTATAACATATGGTGTATCGGCTCTTCTCCAGGAAATCGGTACCTGTCCAGCGCATCTCTTGCAAAGCTGTAACATCCCCTTTATATTGTGACAGGGTGTCGGCTAGTTGCTGATCATTCAATCTGTACAGGGAGCTGACGTTCCATGAGAAAATGTGGAAATCGTTATTTCGTTGTCGTTCTTGGGTTCATCGTTTTAAAGTCCATGCTGTCCGAGACTCCTTCTACGACCTTGTAACATCGTTTTTCCGTGTAGGATTGTCAACCCTACCCAACCTCAACATGGAGGACCAGTTGGTACAATTCGATCCGTTTTTATTCGCGTGAGACTCGCCTTCATCCTTCAGACGTTGCCATACACCCCCAGATTAAGACTCCACCTCACCGTGCTTTACTGTGCTTACACACTTTTCACACTCTTGTAATTTTGTTGAAGTTGCGTTGACTCTATTTTAACATACTCGCGGGGAGTTAAACTGTATGGACGACCAATCTGCGAACCCCTTTCCAAGCTTTGGGCATCATAAAACCTAGAATACACACTTCTCACGTACTTTTACTTCTATTAACTATTGGGATTTCATTGAATGGTTTTCCACTTTCACGAATATTTATTACTGTTTGCCGCTTTTCCGTAGTGGTTTCTTTCGCTTTGCAGCCTTTTTTCTCCAAAGTTTTAATTGACGGCAGCCGATGTAAAATGTGGTCTCACAATCTTTCAAAGTTTGATATGTTGGATTTCCCGAAAAATGTATCTTTGGTTTGCTGGCCATCAGACATTAGTACAGATCGAAAAGGACAATTTGTTCTCTGTGTTTGGGCGAGAGCCAATACTTTTTTCCCTTAATTTATGTAATAAATGAAGCATTTACTTGATCTTCCTGTTGTGTTACTGTCCTATTTTGTAAATTAGATTGTTTTGGGTATGCATATACGTAGCGAATTGAGTAAAAGAGATTTTGAGTAAAAAGGTAATTAAGGATTCTAATACCCTTGCAATGCTATGCCATCTTTGTAACTTTGATAGTAAAAGTACAGTTCATATCTTCAGGAAATTTTTACACACAACTTACACATGTCAATAACTTCGAAAAATGCAGAAAAGTGATTTCTAGAAAGGTGGGGCTAGAAAAACATACAAGTATACTATAAATAAATGTATTAAGAGTAATTAAATGTGAGTAAACGGTTGTATAAAAAATATAGAACGGGCATCTATTTGAATGCTCCACAATTTAGTAACACGGAAATATTGCATGTAATTGGTACAAAAGTTTTAGAATACACGTAAAGATTCCAAGTACAGTCCAGTCTTACGTAGACCGATAAGCGGCCCCAGTGTGGAAAACTCGGCATCCACATAACAATATACATATAATCAGCGAAAGCAAAAAAATGGTGTTCCTGGGAAATTGAAAAAAAAAATAACTGTGTAATATTGCATATGTAATTTTGTAAATCCTAAATTAGGTACGCTATTGATTTGAAGTCGAAGTAATGATATTAACTTTTGTTGATAGCGGAAGATGTAAGAGAAGGGTCACTGAGAATTGTTAATCAATTGCTCAGTTACTGGGACCTGTGACAGCTGCGAAATAATACTTCCCATGAGTTCTCATGATTAAGAAAATTACTTTGGAAAATTGTAAAACATCCACTTATTTATCACTACCCTTCTTTTCTATTTGACCTAGAAACTGAATACGACCAACTTTAGATTCAATAATCAATTTTAAAGTAATCCATTGTTTGGTTGCAAGTTTGTAATTACACGTAGCATGTGAAATGTGTATTAATGTCCTTGAATAATGTTCCAGTCTTTTCTACATACCCAAGAGAGACTTTTTAAAAGTCGTATCTATGTTGGAACAAAGTTAATCCGCGGGACCAGCGCTTAAATTCACATAAGAAATTGTCAAAAGAGATATTTATATCTGAAGTGTTTCCACTAATCCATGTGGCAAGGTCCACATATATAGGCTTCTATTATGCCACAAAATGTGGGTACTTAAATAAAACGATGGACCAAGCGAAATTCCGGTTCTCAGAATTTTTTCTTTGAAAGTCCATTAAGGGTATAAGAAAAGAATATAGGAAGTAGATCAAATTATTTTGATATAGCCTGATTCATTTTATTATGAAATGCTTGAAAAGCAAGGAAAATTTATTTAAATTAGTTTTCAAAAAATTAAAATTTGAAAGTGACGAAAATTGATCTCAAATTGAAATTTGGAAAGAAGCAATACCGTTCTCTGTATTATTTAATGGCAGAAATACCAGTAAAGTGCCAAAACCGAGCCAAGTTTCAGGATTTTTTTCTTATAGGAACTGTTATGTTTTAAATATTTTAAATAATATTGGCTTAATTAGATTTGTCTAAATGAAATATTTAATTTTTGTGTTCCTTAACAAAAACAAAATGGCGGCAATATTTGCACTTTTCCAAGGACGTCGCAATTGGAATGCCAAATCGGTGTGCAACATATATAGTTTTTGTCAGGCAGGCTCAGTGATTAAAGCGTTGGACTGTCGGGATGAAGTGGAAAATTGTGAAAACGAAAATGGTTTGGAAAAGTCAGAAGTCAAGTTACTAGTGCCAAAAGGGGTTTGTATATTGACTGGATGTCGGATAAAAGTCGACTGAGTTGTGATTAGGTACCTGAGTCAAATCAGGATAATAATCACGGGTGAGTGTAATGCTGACCACATTTTCTCCTACCTGCACTGTTACGGTCTTCAATGAAGTGCTCTTGCACACTTCAAGGTCCAGATCCAATTGGATTATCACGCCAACGATTATTATATGGCATATATATATTATTATATATGAGTAGTTTCTAGTTGAATGGGAGTTTGGAGTTTCCCACATGGAGACGGACAGACAGACACTGAATCGATTTGAATAAGGTTTAGTTTTACATAAAACCTTAAGAATGGGAGGGCGGCCCCCACAACGTCCCATGGGAAGAACTTATTTTAAATCATTTATTTAAATGGCACGATTGCGCGAAAAAGGCGTTTATTAACAAGAAAGCCGGTTCAAAAGTGTAAAAATTTGCAAAACTCCACAAAAATGAGGATTTTTCGTTTTGGAAGACACTTTTTTTTACGAACGAAAGTGAGTGCAACGTCTTTCACTCCAATAGTCAATCTTATGTTTAGAGATAGAGAAAGCAAACAAAACAAATTACGGCCAACAATTAAACATGGACGCGGACCCTTTGTGAGAAAGTACAGAGTTCGCGACGCACACTGGGACGAATCGTTATTTTAGCATGACAAAATTATTTGCTCATTGTTTATGAGAGCGATTTTGGTAAAACATAGAATTCAAGGGTAACAGAGTTTGCTAGTTACAAATTCGAGTAAAATTTCAAAATGGCGGATCCAATATGACATTTGAAGATACGAGATTTCATTCACATTAGTGGTTTTAACGATTCAATATACCCAATTTGACGTTAGATCTATTAAAAAATGTACACGGGAATGAACAGACAGCGGAAATATTAATAAAACAAAAAATTAAATAAAAATTTGTATTTCAAAAGGACTTATTCTTATCTATTAATATATTATGTATAGTAGAAATATAAGTACATTTTTTTAAAATTAGAGTTCTGCTTCTTCGTCTTCATTCGCACAGCAAATAGGAGTTCTTAGCATACTTATTACCACCTGGTTAAATTTGGTTTTATTCTTTTTGGGATTTTTTCGTTTACTTGTTACAATGGGGTCCGAAGATACAAGCATCCAATTAAATATATCAACATTTGTATTTATTCTTGATGTTTTCCTGGAATGGCATTGCCTTAAAATTTTGTATTCCTTATGGCCTGCTTCAATGACATCTTCAGATAACTGGCCTATTGGCAAAGGTAAAGATTTTATAATATCAGTACCATGTAACAAGAGTTTGTGAACCGTGGCACTCATTTTATACCAGCCGTAAAGAGATATAGCCAGATGTGCTGTTTCAACGCAATATATTTTAAAAATATCTTCCTTGATGTAATGCCCGCATGAAATAACAGAAAGTATATTTGAAAATCGTATTATTAACTCCTTATCAACTCCGGTTATTTCAGATGACAGTAAAGGGTTCTCGAAAAATTTCCTTGCCGTGTTTCCATCATTGCTATTGCCTCCACCTTGCTTCGGCTGATCGACAACGAGGCCCAATTTATTATAGAACTCAGTAGCTATTTTAGTTTTTCTTTCCTTTACATTTGCTTTTGCATTTTCACCTCTTGCTTGCCACTGCTTTATTTCCAATTTATAAGCTATGTGCAACAAATATTCATAGCACCTAATATGAGCATGTAGTACAGAGATACCAAATTTAAACGCGCTTTCATCACAGTCCCTATTTTGCAATTTTCCATCATTTCCATCATTTAAATCTTTTGCAGAAGCTTTACAAATATTACACGCCTGCGAGTTTGTATTTTCAGTTAAAATATTAATCGTTTTTCCATCTAACATGGTACATATGAGTACATGTTTAATAGCATCCATACGAATAATAGTAGGCTCCAATTGCAACATTTGTTTTTCCACCTCTTTATATTCGTCTTTCACATTTTGAATATTTTCTTTTTTTATTTTCAATGCAATTGGACGACAATATCTCGTCGATGATGGGGTTAAATTATTCCAAAATATTTGTTTTTTATTATTATTAGATTGACACATTTGCAATGGCACTATTGTACACAAAATAATGTTAGAATCGGCATATAATGAATTATCTGCAAAATTCTGTTTGTATATGCTATGCCCACCACTTCCATCTAAACCCCATTTGTAATAAATTTCGATGATATTAGAGTTCTCCGAAATATTCTGAAGAATTACTTCAGCCTGTACTTGTGTCAAACGTTCTGCTGTATGTGTAAGAAGATCTTGCAAGGGCACAGAAGCTTCTTTTTCAGAAACGGTAATGTTTGGAGGATAACACATCTCTTTTGCCTCTACTATTAAATAATACGAAGGGTAAATGTCAGCCCCTCTTTCCTTCGCTCCAACTCGCATGGTTATATAATCCTCCTTGGTTAGGTCAAGATCAACTACAAGATCTAAAGCCTCTTCAGGGCTGTATGCTCTTTTTTTATTCTGTTGGGTGAAGATTGGATGGCTAATTTTACAACCTTAGCTACACTTCTCTTTCCAGATTTGACTAAGCTTGATTCTGTGGCCATGTACAATTTGTCTGTGCTTATGCTTGATGTTAACTCACTGATCTGCCTTTGCTTAGTACGTAGAGAACTTTCTTCAAAGTCCTTTTTTGGCCTTCCGGATAGCCGAAGCCGCTCTAATTCAAATATCTCTGGAAGTTTTAAATCTTCATCAAGCCTGTTTCAGCATTCTCCTAAACGGCCTCTTCCAGTGAACTACCCTGCTTGGCGTTTGCCAAGCTCGCGCACTAGCTCCTGGATGTTTTACTAGAGGACCGTGGTTGCTCTCGTTCCGGGTTGCCGAAACCTAACTTCGGAACGATGGGGTTATCAAACACCACTGAAACAGAAAACACTAAAGGGGTTAGAAAGAATACTTACTTGATTTGTATGGCTTAAGTAAATGAGAACACTCGCGACTCCACTTCAACATACCTTTATTTTCTAATCACAATATTCTATTTCACTCTTATTAATAATTTTTACTTAATTAATTAAAAGCGATTTTAAAGTAATTCCCGCGCGTAAAGTGTTCTCGGATAGAACCCTTTAGCTCTGTTCAGAGGCTTGTTCACAACTCAAAATTAAAAGTAACGTTATTCTTAAAATCACCTATGTTTGACCCTTCCGTGTTTACACATTGCTTTGAAAGTGTTCTTGTACACAACACAAGAACACTTGTTTATTATTGTAAATTTGGTTGTCGGCGACAAATCGACACCTGCTGTTGCGCTGCGAACTGCTGACACGGAAGAAAGTCATGTCGAGGCCAAATATACCATTTGGCCTGTAACATGCTGATGCAAAGGCGGAAAAGAATCTCGTGATGTCCAAACAGGCCATTTGCATAGCATGTGATGAAACGACGGAAGAGGTTAAATGCGCAGGCAGACTGGGTTTCATTGGGCTAGCTCCAAAGATGCGGCTGCTGGAGAAAATCCGGTGAAATCGCTTGAACATCCTCCCGCGCAAAGAAAGTCCAATTGCCTGGACCTGGACTGTTATCTATTGGCAAACGGTCCCAAGTTTCTGAATATGGAAACTCTCGTATTGGTGTCACTCGTTGCCAGCTTGCATTCTAAGGGTGTAAGGCCATCCTTCTACCTCTAACGATCGAAATGATGGCGCCCAAAACGGAAACCCCTAAGTAGTGCGTAGCGCCTTAATAACCCCTTCCATCAATAGCCAGTCCCCTGGTAGATCTCCGATTGATGCAGAATTGTCTTCCGGGTGTTGATGTGTTGTTTTTTTTTTCCGATGAAGTCGATTGTCTTGTTAGTATTATACATATCAAGGCTTATGCCTAATTTTCTTTTTGCGGAAGGGTCCACAATTTTGTTTGTTCTTAAATGTATCGTTCTTATTTTCTTCATTGTGTTCATTATTCTTTTATAATTGAATCTGCTCTTTAAAAATTATAATAAAAAAGGCTATTTAACCCTAGGACTTTGTTACAAGAGGATGAAAATGAAGAATGTAATACTTACACAAATATAAATACTTGGTCGTTTTTTATAAACGCCTAGAAAACTTGAATCGTTTATTTGGATGCTATTTTGCTTGTATATGATGTAGTTATCATTATGTTCATATGCATTTTGTGTTTATAGTTAATTCTAGTGTTGATTTAGAAAATATTCATACTTCACAAGATCACCACATTTCGTTTTTTGCTTACTAATTCTGCAATACTTTTACTCTCAGTTAATTGTTCTCAGATTACTTATATTTCGTTTTTTTTTCATTGTGCACTTAAGTGTGCTACTATTGGTAGTAATTAAACTACACGCGTAGTAATCAAAATTACTCGAAAGCGATTCAATGCCTAGGGAATACCTCATCAGCTCAGTTTCACGATGACGTACCACGGTAAAGAAATGTGATCCATCAAGCGTTGACTTTGCACATTTGAAATCAGAGCGCCGGCTGCCCCAGACATTGAATCACTTTTGCACGCGTCTGCATTCATTTTTGCTTGCACTCATGCTACCAAAACAACACATATCCAGCGACCGTCACCCAACATAACAAAAAACAAAAAACAATCAAAACAAATCTGATACCTTGACACCATGCTACTGTTCTTGACCGTGACTTTTTTGCCGCCGGTCTGTTGTTAATTTGTATTAGTCACTTATTTACAATCCATTCATACACAAGAATTTTACATAGGATTAGTGATTATTATTTAATTTCATTTATTTATATTACAGTTTCGGATCCAACTACGGGTTTGTTTTTTTTTTTACATGGGAATGTATACACAGGAATTCTAGACTGAGGAATTTGCGGGTGACATGATACCTATAGGGTTTGTCGATTCTTGACCCCATCTCCCGTGCTGCCGATCCGCTGTTGTTAGATGGCTTATAAAGGTAGGGTGATCATCATCCCCCTTTCGCTTCTTTCTGGCTAACCGTACCCAAATACCTACGATAACGGCCCCTACTAATAACCCTGCCAAAGTACAACCGTGGGGAATGTATTGTTTGAACACATTATCGTCATTAATTACTCCATCGAGTTCTCTCTTTAATGTGGCTATAAGGTGCTTGTTGTCTCGGACGTGACTGATCTCGGTTGATGGAAGATTAAACCGAGGAGTGACTGTTTCATACACCTTTGTCCAGTTTACTGTAATGGCTCGTGGAATCTCTTTTATCTGGAAGGAGACCTCGCCCATGGTACAATAGTCGAGCTCTACTAGAGAAACAGGAAACCGAATTTCTAACTGAGTGTCATTACACGTGATTGGTATTTTATCAACTTGCCCTTGGAATATCACTCCAACATGGGGGCTAATGCGACCGATGTAGGTCTCATTGCTCCATCGCGTGGTCGAACACCAATCCTTTAATTGTTGGCCTCCCCGTATAATTTCCTTAATACATGATGGTCCAGAGCGTAACAATTTTGTCTCATATAGGCGAGGGAGAATCTCTGTAGACTCTTCCTCGAAGAAAAACTTGTCCGCATTGGGCCCAACGAATAGGATGCGGAATGGTACCGTTGTCCCCAAGTCCCAAGTGTTATTTTTAGAATCTGGAGGGGTGATAACTGCTACCTGTCTAAATTCCTCTTTATACGCAAGAGGAATTGTATATTCGATCGTAACGAGATCATTCTGAAGCCATGCAGACACTGGATTAACCTCGAACACTCTTTCTGGCTCATCTTGTTTCGGCAGGACTACCCCAGGGACCTCCCTATTAACCTGGCTTATAAAAGCCGCCAGTTCCTTGGTAGGTCGAATGTTTCGTAATTGCTCATGTTTGGCAACGATTTCGCTAATTAATGTTTTAATTCCTAGGGAGAACTCCGACAGCTCCTGCCTTAACATTTCTTTCCCCTGCTGCTCCATTAGCTGATTTATCTGGTTCTCCACCTGATGGTACTCTAGGTCCGTGATGTTTAACGTTAACGCTGCGATTTTTGTCTGTTGATGTCTAAGAGCTTTCACTTCCTCGCGAATAGCTATGTCTCGGTAACTAAGGTAAGCTACTGTCCCCGCCGCTAAGAGACCTGGGATATACTTAGCCCCTGTTTTCAATAAACTACTTGATATTAGGGGGACTATACCAAAGGCCCGCCTAACTCGGTTGACCTTATAGGAAGCGGTCAACTGTCGATTAACATCAGCGACTTGCAGTTCGCTTGTAAGTTTCAGCTCGTTGCAATGTTCTTGGACTTCCTCCACCATCTGCCGCTCACATATCCTATGGAACTTTTCCAACTGTTGCGACATTGTGTCGAGATCACGCGTGAGGTTTACTGAGGTTACAATAGTATATTTTAGGTCAAATGCCTTTACCTGCACTAATCCCAATTCCAAAATTCTGGTTTCCAAGACCGGGTCCACTGCCCAGGACACCACTGTGGCGGGGATTAGGCATATACACAGCAGAGTAGCCACTTGTGCTAGAGACCACGGCTTCCATCCTTTTCCGCTTCGCGTTCGGGAGGGAATGTTAGGTGGAGCCTTGTCCGGTTCTAACGCATTATCATCTGCTTCCTGCGCTTGAGAGGGCTCAGCTTCCTCTTCTGGAAGAAGGGGAACGAGCTGATGCACAGCACGATGTATATTGTCCCTACCAGCAGTTTTTAATTTTACTTGACGGATGGTGCCCTGTAGATCTGGAAAAACTTCTAACACTCGCCCGGTCTTCCAATCTAATGGTCTGTGACCACTTTCTTTGATTAGAACAAGTTCACCTGGCCTCAGTTGCCTACCGGGGGGCTTCCATTTATACCGCTTCTGTAGATACCCCAAATAGTCAGTCTTGAATTTGACCCAGAAATGCTTCTGCAGTTCCTGGATCTGAAGCCATTTTTTGGTTGCTGGGAGACTTTCATTTAGACCTTCCCCAGCCGGAGGTGACAATAGGCTTCTTTGAATGATGAAATGTGCAGGAGTTAGTACCTGCAGGTCATGACTATTATCAGCCAGCGGATACAATGGTCGGCTGTTTAATATTGCTTCCCATGTGCAGACGGCAGTTTGAAAGTTTTCATATGTCAGGTTGGAAATTGAAGGCATCCGCTTTATGTAGCCTTTTAGACTCCCCACTGCTGCCTCAAACAGCCCTCCGTAGTGGCTGCCTCTTGGGGGATTATGATGCCATACGATCTGACGCTGAGCCAACCTCTCCTCGCATTCACTGGTCAACTTTCCCCAGGCTTCCCTGAGCACTTTGGAAGCCCCTACTAAGTTTGTGCCGTTGTCGGAGCGAACCATTTTCGGCTGGCCTCGCCGGCTTACGAACCTATGAAACGCAGCCAAAAATGCATTTGTGGTAAGATCCGTACAGAGCTCTAAATGTATCGCTTTAGTAGACATACATACGAAGACCACTATGTAGACCTTCATAGATTTTGTGGTCCGTAAATTTGTGCTTTTATTTGAAATGGTCCGCACAGATCGGTTCCCACATTTTCAAAAACAGCGGATGACCTTATTCGCTCGGGAGGAAGGTCTGCCATTTTCGGGATTATAGTGGCTCCTCGCATTCGAACGCACCTAACGCATCCCCTAATCCACTTCTTCACTCTCTGCTGCAGCGCTGGAATGTAATATCTTTCTCGGATGATAGCCATTGTGAGTCCTGTTCCACAATGTTGGTGAAACTTATGAACATGTTGAATTATGAGGTCAGCTAGGTGACACTTCCCGAGAATTATAGGGTGTTTCTGCTCAAACGGGATGAGCGCCTGCTCTAATCTTCCTCCCACTCGGAGAACCCCAGATACCTGATCGACAAAGGGGTTTAGCGTGGACAGCCAATGATTTTTCTCGATATTCAATCCCTTCTGAATTCTGAAAATTTGCCTCCCGAAGAGTAGTTTTTGTTGATACCTGACGACTGCCCACTCCGTTAGCGGAAGTTTGCTTTTCCCTAGAGTTTTTGTGATTTTCCGGATGACCTCTTGAGCTTCTTTTATACTGGACGCCCCGTACAACAGATCATCCATATAGAACGCGTTCTTGATGATCCAGTTGACCTCCTCATCAGGAGCATTGTCGTCCGCCACCTGGTGAAGCGTTCGAATTGCTTGCCAGGGTGCACAGTCTAACCCGTAGGTCACCGTTTTCAAGTAAAACTCTCTTATCGGTTCTTGAGGCTTCGCCCGCCAGAGAATCCTAAGCTTGATCTGATCCTCCGGTCTCAAAAGTATCTGCCGATAC
This sequence comes from Hermetia illucens, assembly GCF_905115235.1. Classification (NCBI taxonomy): domain Eukaryota; kingdom Metazoa; phylum Arthropoda; class Insecta; order Diptera; family Stratiomyidae; genus Hermetia; species Hermetia illucens. Next base: position 86,539,637 of record NC_051849.1, on the reverse strand, counting down.
ATCTTAGTAATGTCACTAGAGTATTCATACGCAAACCTGCGTATTCTAGTGACAATGTCGGAAATATGGTTTTGCAACTTTGGACCGGGATGGATCATCTCGTTAAGGCTCACACCATTTGATGTCGGACTGGAAGCATTGAAGACATTCCGCAATTTCGTCGACGTGGCCTCTTGGCGAACCACGCTTAAATACGGGATATAATATACTTCGCCGCTAGTGTCAGATTGATGATCCTTTGGAACTTCAGCCATGTGGTCCAAATTAAAATATTCTTCCATAAACTCGTCCGATTTGAGCTTGTGGTCTTTGTTTTTCAACCACCTTTTCTCCTGACCGAGATAGTGCTGCACAGCCTTGTGGTACGAGTTTCCTAGTTTAATATTATCTTGTCGCCACGGGGTCGATACCACGTATCGGCCATCGTTCTCTCGGTAATGACCCTTTACGAATAGGTCCTCACAAATTTCGTCATCTATGCGACTAGATTCATCTCTACTTAGGGGCATATCCCAAAAAGCCCTTAAGTCCTGTTCCCATTCCTTGATAGTGACATGTGTTGAGGTGAACTTCGATACCGAGGATTCCGCCGGACCAGACACAATCCATCCCAATTTCGTGTTCTGGAGCAGGAAACTATCTACGGTTTCTACTCCATTCACGAAAAGTTGTGGAAGGATACTAGACCCTAATAAAACTGGAACGTGAGATGCATGTTCCGTTACGGGATCCGCCAACTTCTTCCCTTGAAACAATGCCTTTACTTGCGGCGGTACTTGTGGAAGGGAACCTTTAGTTACCCGTCTGACTACTAACGCTTTAGTGCTGACCTCGGAACCATCGTCCAATTTAAGGGTGAGACACACAACCGCTGACACTTTCCCTGCTGACACACCACCTACTCCTGAAATTTCGATGTTGGTCTTTTTCTTTTTTAACCGAAGTTTCTGTACTAGATCTTCGGTTATATAGCTGCTCTGACTACCTTGATCGATCAAACACCGAACTGGAACGGCATGTCCTTCTCTTGTCTCTAGCTTAACGACAGCTGTTGGAAGAACGGTTCCGGACCATGACAATGCTGTCGAATTTTTGGCATGATGAACAGCAGAAGACGGGTTATCCCCTTTGCATGGATGCATGGCAGTAAGATGTTGCCCTTTGCATATTTCGCATTGGAGATTCTTGCGTTTATTGCACGCTTCCCCCCTGATATATTTGTGGGAGAGACAGTAAATGCAAACATGATAACGGCGGAGCAGTTTCTCCTTGTCGGTACTTTCAATGAATTGAGGACACTGGGCTGTGAAGTGCTTCCCCATACATAAGAAGCATTTAATCCAGTTTCTCTTTTCACCATCCGACTTGGAGACCAAGGCTATCTCCTTCTGGGTTTTTCTCTTATTCCCAAGATCCTCCGCCTTGGATATCCCACTTAGACCATCCCAACTGGGGGACATGACCACATATCTATTTTCTAGAAATTGGTCTATGCCGTTTATCGTAACGGGCATTTTTGGATCTCGTAACGTTAAGTCGAACTCCCTCCGAGTTGTCATATCCATTTTCCTCGTCAGGACGAACGGAATGAATGGAATACCTTCATCTGCATTGAAACCTGCTTTCCGTAGGTTCTGAACTGCGGAACGCATGGTATCCAATGCTCTTCCCAGCGTTCTAGCCTCCCTTTGGTTTATCTGAGGTAAGTCAACTAACGCCTGAATTTCCTTTTCTATTAAGGCCCGACGATTACTGTACCTTCGGTCAAGAAGAACCCATGCTTGTTGGTAATTCTCTCCGTATATCCCTAAATGGTCGATTACACGTTTTGCATCGCCTCTTAACTTGCTCTGAAGCATCATTAAGCGCTCCGCAAAACCGATTTCAGAACCATCGTATACAGAGTTAAAGAGGCTTTTGAATGGTTCGTATTGACTGATGTCCCCACTGAATATTGGAATATCTGGGATGGGTGGGGCGGGTCTAAAACGATATCCTGAGTTCCAAGGGGAAAAATGGCTCGAAGGACCAAAATGGTTTGGCCGGGTCTGGCTGGGATCCAAGAAGAATTCTGAGCGGTTTGGTCCAGGAGTCCGCAAATATTCTGGGCGGGGCTGACTAGGATCTAATAAATAGTCCGGTCGTAGATGGGTGGGGAAGGGCCCAAGATTAGATGTACGCGGTTCGTCTCTCCACGTTGGATAATTTTGTTTATCCTTATCACAGGCCCCCCATGCCCCTCCAAATGCAACTTCACATCTGCTTGAACTCCTGGGCAGATCCCTAGCTGTCGCTTCACCTTGGAGTCTGTCGTTGACGTCTATGCCCAAGTCTCGTTCTAATAACCCTGTTTCAACTTGTCTTGGGACGGCCCCCCTACTCGAACTTCCTTCACCGGGATCTACATAATATTGAGTCACTGGCGGGAGCTTAGGGACTTGTTCCCTAACTGACCCCAAAGATAACGGGTCGACCTCTGTTTGTCTCTCCTCAGGGATAAGAGAGGGATGAACTCTCTCAACGAACTCCTTTGTTTTCAAATAAACTGATTGCATGAGTCCCAGCTTATTCTCTCGAAAATATATTAAATCTGCCGAGGGATTCAATAATAGAAGCCGTTTATGTTCTGCAATGAACTCGAAATAGATCTGCCGGACCTCACTCCACGCGGTTTCAAAGCGTTCCTTAGTTCGCTTTTCCTGCCGCAGTTTGCATAGCGTCTCGCGAACCTCTTCAACTTTCAAAACCCGCTTTTGCTGAGCTTCAATGATCTCCTGGATCTCCATTTTTGGTTCTATTTCAACTGGTTGTCACTTAATTGAATTAAATATTTCCGTTTGGTACGGACAGTGTATAAGAACGACACACAAAATACGTGAGAGGCGCAACACTATAAGGATCTTTCCTTTGGTCTGAACGCGCCCACGTAATAACAACAATAATAAAAATACACACCAACGATGTTAGAGTGTCGTTTGAGAAACGTGGGAGGCGCAACACGATAAGGACTTTGCCTTAGGTCTGAACGCGCCCACGGATCAACAACACCACAAAAATTCACACCAACGATGATAGAGTGTCGTTAGAGAAACGTGGGAGGCGCAACGCTATAAGGAACTTTGCCTTGGGTTTGAACGCGCCCACGGATCAACAACACCACAAAAATTCACACCAACGATGATAGAATGTCGTTCGAGAAACGTGGGAGGCGCAACACTATAAGGACTTTGCCTTGGGTTGAACGCGCCCACGAATCAACAACACTACAAAAATCACACCAACGTTGTTAGAGTGTCGTTAGAGAAACGTGGGAGGCGCAACACTATAAGGACTTTGCCTTGGGTTTGAACGCGCCCACGGATCAACAACACCACAAAAGTTCACACTAACGATGATAGAGTGTCGTTAGAGAAACGTGGGAGGCGCAACGCTATAAGGAACTTTGCCTTGGGTTTGAACGCGCCCACGGATCAACAACACCACAAAAATTCACACCAACGATGATAGAATGTCGTTCGAGAAACGTGGGAGGCGCAACACTATAAGGACTTTGCCTTGGGTTGAACGCGCCCACGAATCAACAACACTACAAAAATCACACCAACGTTGTTAGAGTGTCGTTAGAGAAACGTGGGAGGCGCAACACTATAAGGACTTTGCCTTGGGTTTGAACGCGCCCACGGATCAACAACACCACAAAAATTCACACCAACGATGATAGAGTTTCGTTAGAGAAACGTGGGAGGCGCAACGCTATAAGGAACTTTGCCTTGGGTTTGAACGCGCCCACGGATCAACAACACTACAAAAATCACACCAACGTTGTTAGAGTGTCGTTAGAGAAACGTGGGAGGCGCAACACTAAAAGGACTTTGCCTTGGGTTTGAACGCGCCCACGAATAAACAACACAAGAAACAATGCACACCAACGTTGACAGAGTGTCGTTAGAGAAACGTGGGAGGCGCAACACTAAAAGGACTTTGCCTTGGGTCTGAACGCGCCCACGGATCAACAACACAAGAAACAATGCACAGCAACGTTGACGTTCAAGTAGTGTTTTATGTTGTGTAAACGAAACACAATCACTATAATTTCCCGCACTTTATATATATTTTTTCACAAGAGAAATTATTTTTATAATAGTAATTTTATTTAAAAACTTACTTTGGATCGTCATCCGGCTCGACGGACCAGCTGTTTCAGCATTCTCCTAAACGGCCTCTTCCAGTGAACTACCCTGCTTGGCGTTTGCCAAGCTCGCGCACTAGCTCCTGGATGTTTTACTAGAGGACCGTGGTTGCTCTCGTTCCGGGTTGCCGAAACCTAACTTCGGAACGATGGGGTTATCAAACACCACTGAAACAAGAAAACACTAAAGGGGTTAGAAAGAATACTTACTTGATTTGTATGGCTTAAGTAAATGAGAACACTCGCGACTCCACTTCAACATACCTTTATTTTCTAATCACAATATTCTATTTCACTCTTATTAATAATTTTTACTTAATTAATTAAAAGCGATTTTAAAGTAATTCCCGCGCGTAAAGTGTTCTCGGATAGAACCCTTTAGCTCTGTTCAGAGGCTTGTTCACAACTCAAAATTAAAAGTAACGTTATTCTTAAAATCACCTATGTTTGACCCTTCCGTGTTTACACATTGCTTTGAAAGTGTTCTTGTACACAACACAAGAACACTTGTTTATTATTGTAAATTTGGTTGTCGGCGACAAATCGACACCTGCTGTTGCGCTGCGAACTGCTGACACGGAAGAAAGTCATGTCGAGGCCAAATATACCATTTGGCCTGTAACATGCTGATGCAAAGGCGGAAAAGAATCTCGTGATGTCCAAACAGGCCATTTGCATAGCATGTGATGAAACGACGGAAGAGGTTAAATGCGCAGGCAGACTGGGTTTCATTGGGCTAGCTCCAAAGATGCGGCTGCTGGAGAAAATCCGGTGAAATCGCTTGAACAAAGCCATTTCATGTTGTTGTTCCGAAACCGCTAATACGTGTAATGAGAATTGCGCCATTTTATAAATAATTTTGCAACAAACGTTTTTACTATATTTTTCAGTTGCTTTGAGCAATTTTCTGAAAGTTCGTTTATGGCAAATTTTTCCGTTATGTAGCCAATCAATTGTTGATTACATTTGGCTGATGACCTTTTGTTGAATTGGCTGCTTCTTAGCACTGTAAAAAGTTCCCCTTTCTTAATTCGAATTTCATTAGGAACAGGGTCAAGTCGACTACCTGAATGAAATTTAGCGATTTTAAGAAAAGGGGGAAACGGGGGGACATGAGTATTACATGCCTTTATCAGCTATACGTTGTGCTACAAAACAAGTAAAAAAAAGTCATGGAACTTTTTGGAACTTTTTTTGTAACTCAAGCAAAAGTCAAAATTTCAATTTCTTTTAAACATCAAGTAGTAGTATTTTGTGATACGCATACTAAGTAATTACTTCGTACACAGTAATGATATTAATAACTGCAAATTAAAGTACCTACCTGACGATTCTAAATTCATGATACAAAACTTTAATTTTTCTTACTAACAAAAGTGTAACGACCGTATAGTAACTGTCAACAATTTGTTGTAACTCACCAGTATCAACGAATAGAAACAATTACTCAACTTTGCGCGCATGGGATGAGCGCTGTGTCGCAGAAAAAAGGAAATTTTTTCTAGTTCACAATAAAGGGACTTATAGTGTAAATTTCTGGCGCATTTTTTTTAAATTTGGGAAAAATATTTAAAATCGATTTTGTCGTCGTAATATGGTCGTTTGTCCTTATGTGCGACGGACGGGAAAAATAAATACCGAAAAACAAATTCAACTTCTTCGTAATCACGTTCATTTGTATGATTTCTGCCATGTGGACTACAAAGATGTTTTAAACAAGTCTGGAAACCTGGAAAGCTGGACACTTCAAGTGCAGGAGAGATTTTGGGTATTTCTTATATAAAAATGTTTGAGTGGATGTTTGCTCCATTTGATCCTAACATGTTATGTATATGCATATACAATATTATGGCAGAATATTCACCTCAAGGTGATGATGGCATTCAACGTCTTAGAATCTACACTGAAATGACAACTTTGACCTACTATAATCTTGTTATCATAGCAATAGTACGATTTGCGACAAACTTGGTATTATCATGCTTTATATTATAACCTCTGCACTATAGTTATATATTATTAATAAATTCTTTCGAGCAAAAATCTATATGGAGGGTATTTCGGAGCCAAAACACGGTACAGCGGGATGGCTCTGATGTTCTGAGAATAAGTCCATGAAAGAAATATCCAATTTCCAGCCCCCGATCTTCCCCGTATTGCATTGAACTAAGGCCAGCATTGAAAAGTACTAATCGAGATCTTTCATTTGATACCCCACATGGTTATGTTTGGTGAAAAAAAAATGTCACACCCCATTTTGCATGTATTTATAGTCAGCGTAGAAAATGTCACTCACTGTATGTATGGGCGTTCCCAGTTCCCAGTTCCCCACTATTGGTTCCTTATGAAAAAATAAGTTTTGACAGTGAATGATGAAGCATTTTAGGACCCCTGAGAAGGCGTCAGCGGCAAAATCTGTAGCTATCTGTGCATTGCTTTAATGACAAAACAACAGAACGCGACAATGTTAACTTTATGCGGCTTCTTGCCACGGGCCTTGTAGTCAACCCAGAAAGATCCGGAGTAGTCTACTTCTGAATCAGTAAATGGTTTCAACACGTGACGGTAAATTTCCCGTTATCTGACTAGTGATATGAGGTTTAGCCTTATTGCAACATATACAGTGGTGAACTATTGCTTCCGCCATAGTTTTTCCCTTAATGGGTCAAAAGCGTTGTCTGATAATTGCAAGCAGTGTTTGTGCTGCACAATGCTTATTTTGCCTATGTAGTGTTTCCATCATCAACCTCGTCAATGGCCCGTTATAAGGCAGAAGCATCTGAAGTTTCGCATCGTATGAAACTGTTGATGACTCTAAACGACTGCCCACTCGAAGTATACCTTTCTCATCCAGGACTTAGGAGGAAGGTCTTTGAAATCTGCTTTTGATATTTCTCGTGTAATTGCTGTAGTGACATTGTCTAACTCCTTCGGTGATAGATTTTTTTCTTGTTGTCTTAATCGTTTAGTTGTTCACGCGTTGTTGAAACATAAAACTTACCCCATTATTCGTTGCAAGTTTCTGAGTGATTGATTTTGTAAACGATACTGTTGGCTACTGTATTTTTTGTGTTACTGCAGCTACTACTGCTTTTCGTTTCCTTTCCAGTTCGTTTGGTTTGGAGACAATTTGTTCAGGCCATTGATGCTTAATAATAATAATCGTTGGCGCAACAATCCATATTGGATCAGGGCCTTGAAGTGTGTTAGAGCACTTCATTCAAGACCGTAACGGTACACCACAGTACACTGTGGGAGGCAATGTGGTCAGCATTGCGCTCGCCCGAGATTATTACCCTGATTTGACTCAGGTACTCATTCACAGCTGAGTCGACTGGTGTCCGACATCCAATCACGATAACAAATTCCTCTGCCCCCAGCGAGATTTGAACCGCGACCTTCCGCTACGACAGCCCAGCGCTCTAACCACTTGAGCCATCCGGACACTTGATGCTTCCCATGTAAAAAATAAGGATCAGGTGCAGAGTGGTAAATTTGAGCGACGTTTTGATTTGAAATCAGTGGGATTCATTTTGGTGCTTGCATGTCACCATTGTTTTGGAATTGCAGCCACTCTATTAGCTACACTTGTTTGGAATGATGACGAAGATGAGTTGATCTAAGCGAGTACGTTGATTTGTCTGGAAACGACAGATCTTTTATTCTAGCTTTTAGCTGTGCACTTCAAATAGCAGCACATAGCTCCAAACGTGGTAAGGTTTGTTTTTTAATTGGCACAACTCGCGATTTACCGCAAAATAATCGCACTATTGGCCTTCCATCCTTCGATGTTGCTGAAATATATATTGCTGCTTTTTCAGAAGCGTCTGAGGACGCATGAATTTGAAACGGGATTTCCTGACTAAACATGTATCGTGGAAACTGCAAGTCATGTAGTTTTGTGAATTCGTTGCGAAACGTTGTTCATCTCGTATGTAGCTCCGCTGGACTTCATGCCAAGATAAATTCAGATGCCACAGTTCTTGCACAAATACGTTTTGCCACACTTTCATTGAGAATTGTGTGAGTCTTTTCATAGAACTGATCGTTTTTTAGTTGCCAAATGAGTCCTAAGGCCTTAATTGACTTACTGGTTTCATCACTGAAATCAAGGTCAACCTCTCTATCTTCTTAAGTGATTCCTTGTAGCATTGAGAGATGATCAGCGGTCCATTTTGTAGCTTGAATCCTGCTGGATGCAGAATTTCTTTCAATTGTATTTGTATTTCGATTACTTCTTGTAAATTGTCGGCCCTAGTTAGGCAAGTTGCCATTGTGATTTAAAAACTTTAAAGTTTTTAATCACGTCGGGGTTTCGAATGTTGCGAATACCAGCGGACAGATGACGTCACCGGCGCTCTTCACTCAGTTTAGAGCTCGCCACAGGAGTAGAGAGCAGGCAGTGGAAGAGTGCCATTAGTAGGCGATGGAATAAAAGAAAAAATAATTGAAGTTTTAAGCTTGTCTCTTGTTTTCTCTTTTATCGTTTTTCAATTTAAATTTTAATTGGATTAGATAATTTTTAATTATAAAAAAAGGGAATGTAAAAGTGAACATCGTTTGTTACAAGAAAACATTTCTTAATACATAATATATATAACGAATATCGTGTTTATGTATAAATGGATGAACAATACATAGAGCAACAAAGGATACTTACATCGTTAAAGGAGAACATTGCGAATCTCATCTAAGCGATGGACTTTCTCTGAATGAGCAACTTATGGATGAAAAGAGTCTGTCACGTGATATCCCAAGTCGTCTCGCGCGAAAACAAGTATTAATAACTTCAAAAACGCTAGAAATGGGTAATTAAACACGACGGTAGTGACTGAACTAACGTAATTATATTTTCGAATTACTTATTTATATACAAAAAATTGTACAAAATATAATACAAAGTAAGCATTTTTAATATAAAAAATAGAATATAGCAACTTGAATAAAAAACTAACAACGTTGCGCTTTTTTGCGATCCAAATATGTGAAATGCAATGAATACATTGCAAATGGATGAATTGTGAATAAATGCAATAACATAAACGGTAAAATGATGCTTTACATCCGTATCTCAGTACATTGCTGTTACATTATTTTGATAAACGTAAATAAACTTTATGCAATCTTGACCTTATCTTATTGACAGATTTGAGGAATTTGAATACAGAATAAATTATTTAGATGATAGATTTCTACAGAGGTCATAAAAAAGTTGGTGGTTAATTACTTTTATTTTATGTTGTAATTAAACCTAATTAAACGTTAAATAAACACACTTTGTGTACTACAGAATACTATATTCTATATGCATGTATATAAATTGATCGTACGCCAATTTTCGATTTACTTCGTGCATAAAAGTATACATAGGTACATATAAAGTGCATATATTAAATATCGCTTGTTCAATATACAAATATATCCATATGAATTAGGCACTACCCAAAAGCTTCATTTACATATACGTATAAATACATACATAGGTTTGTCTTGAGTAATTGATACTAATATATAAATGATTAAAAAACTAAAACGAAATGTTTCCGTCCGACCTCCTATTCAAGCGAGTCCGCTTTGTTATAGTATTGACATACATACACGGTTTAGAATGCACGAAATTCACATAAAATGTAAAGTTGCACCTTGAGTGCAATGCTGACCACATTGCCTCCTACAGTGTACTGTAGTGTACCGTTACGGTCTTGAATGAAGTGCTCTAACACACTTCAAGGGCCTGATCCAATTGGATTGTTGCGCCAACGATTATTATTATTATTAATAATAGTTGGATTTCCTTCAACCTTATAGTTTGCCTTATGTTATCCCTTACACCATTGTCGCTGTTTGTAGTTCTGGCCTGAAGTTTCTGGGTAAATTTCTAAAATATGCTAATATACTATCATTAACTTTATTTGTGCAGATATCGGAACGGGATGTATGTATGTATGATTCATTTAGATACATCACTGTGATTTTTTTTAGATTTTTCGGTTGGATAAGTTCTGAGAACGAGACCTGTTGCACTTTGTGGGGGGTTATATTTTGAGACCTCATTCACTTTTACAGTGTGTTGAAAAATTTATTGATCATTTTTCTAAGAGACTATAATCTGGGCCTAATAATGATGTTACTCACCCCCGGACACAGCCTTGTTGTATCAATGGATTGTAACTGTCTAAGTAGTAAAGAGTGACAGACTTCGAATCCACCCGCAACTATGAGAAATCAGATCGGGACCCAGTTTCCGATTTTGAGACCTTACCAGATTCATGCCCGGACACCGTGAACCTGCGAAGGCTTCCACCCGACGACAGCGGACAGCACTGTAAAAGACGGCGAAGTATCTGGGGAATGATGAGCTGGGCATTATTACACCACCAAGTGCAGCGATATCCAGAGAAATCGGATGCAAGAATGCGTAAATTTCGGCGGAAAGTAAGAACAAGCAGGTCATTCCGGTTAAATCCACACTGGATGGAGCGAACTCTTCAGTAAGCAGCGGTTTTTATATTAGACTACACTTATGTCTACAAATATAAAGGTTAGACAAATTAATTTAGAGAATGCCAAAGCCTCTTCCTATCTACTGGCAGCAAGGCGCGCAAAGTTGTTGGACTATCCTTATATATTTCTTGTACAAGAGCCATGGGTTTTTTTTACAAAATGTTTGGTATGGGATTAGTAGAGGGGCTAGGATGTTTTTCGATCCTCGCCTCGTTCATTGAATAAATAATTGAGCTAAAAATCTGCGCCACAAAATCATTAGAGTTGATTAGAGGCTGCCGAGTGCTAGATGAAACCTCACTCTCTGATCACGGTTACTTAGAATTTAGTCTGACTATTACAGACGAACAGTCTTCAATACTAAGACGAAATCCTAGGGAAACGGGTTAAACAAAATTCAATGAACTTCTTAGCAACTAACTGAAACACCCTAAGCTACCAAAAACTCCTTTGGCGATAGAAGATCAATTGGAAACTCTGAATCGCACACTTTCAGAGAACCTTGAAGATACTTGTCCCATTTCTGGAGGGCGAAGCGGTAAAACGGCTCCATGGTCGAAATGTAAAGACTCAGAAGTTCAACCAAGCGACTTCTGAAAGTAATAAGAATGAAGACTGGTGAATATAAAAGGCTCGTAAAACGTTAGAGCATTCTGTGAGCAACTAGATGGAGAAAGGGAGGCTGTGCAGAGTCCTTAAAAGTATGAGTCGGCTAAGTTGGATTCACGAACTGTAGAACTGAATCTACGAAGACTCTCCTTGAAGTCCACAATCCGGGAGAATAGGTGACAGAAGCGGGAAGGAGAGAATTGATGATTTCTGCAAACCCTCCAACACCAGAGGGTTGCAAGGGGAATGGGAATACTGCGAGAACGGTTGTTATCAATAAAAAGGTGAGAGTTGCTATACTATCCTTTGAACACTTCAAACCACCTGGCAAGGAGGGCATTGAACACTTCGAGCAGCTTTTCAGAAACATTTTTCGAAGATGTCTTCCTCAAGAAGGCGCTAAAGTCGCACCAACTAAATGAAAACCAACAAAAGCGAGTACGCGATGAGTGTGTTCGTGGGCATTGAAGGGGCGTTTAATTGTGCGCCCTTCCAAAAGCTATGTGATGCCACCAGAGGGTTCGATGTTGATGTTTAACTGTGCGCCCTTTCAAAAGCTGTGTGATGCCGTCAGAGGGTTTGGTATTGATGACACTTTATTACTTCAATCAATGCAATAATAACGCATATATTGTTGTGTGCTGAAGTGAGGGTAGATCCTTACCTAACAACGATGTGCTATCGCTGCTCTCTGGAGCAAGGTATTGAACTCACTACTATGCCTACTGCAAACTTTACACGCTTAAGCTTAAGCGGATGACGTAATTTTGCTAGCTGTTGCTCGATATCTCGGAACGATGTGATTGACAATTGGTACATCGGGCATGGACTTAGTAATTCCAAATAAAATCACAATGGCATTATTTGCAAAGAAGAAACTGAATTGACTGTGAAATGTGAAATATCTCGGAGTTATTCTAGGTAAGAAGATTCTTTGGAACAAACATGTAGAAGAAAAAATGAAATGAAATGAAATGGGGACCTAGGCCTCAGGTAGTAAGGTGGATACATGTTGCTATCATTAGACCGATGTTCCTCTGTGCATCCATAGTCTGGTGGGTTAAGGTGAAACAAAAGAGTTTTCGCTGTACACTAGCCATACTGCAAAAAACCGTGTAGTTGGGTATTATCGGTGTCATAAGCGCGACATCCGGCTTAGCTCTAAATGCATTATTCAATTTGCAGTCGTTGGATATATGAAAAGCACTACAATGAGAAAGGCTCACAGACTAATTCGATTAGATCCATAGGAAAACAATGGACCTGGAGGACACAAATCATTGGAAGAGTTCTGGGGAGAATTGGATCCATCTTTCGCAATGCCTTCTGATTCTCGGATCCCCCAAGGGCGGCAACCTGGGCGATTGACAGGCGGGCAGCCGTATCGCTATTTGTAGCGATAGTGAAGCTGCATTGCAGTCTTTTTATCGCTTATGAAATCTTTCAGGAATGTAGAAACCGTTTGAACTCTGTTCCTAGATTCAAGACAATGGAACTATTATACTATGGGTACCCGGTTATTGTGGTGTAGAGGGAAGAGCAAGATCTGTGGAGCAAGTGTATGGAACTACACTTCGTATATCAAGATAATTTTTCCTTAATGAGGGCATGCCCCCTGATGTTCGTTGCTGTTCGTTCAAAAAATCAGTGGAGACATGAGGGAAGCACATGCCACCCCAGCATCACATCATCAAATGAATATCTAAACATGTTTTGAAATTGAAATGAAACATAGAAGTTGAAAATGTAAATAGCATCAACTGAATCAAACCAGCAACCGGGTCGTCAATATCTAAGGGCATATATAGTGAAAAGATATTTCGGTGGGGGATTGCGGGTGGATTTCGCCTGCCAGCCATGTAAAATCTTGTTCTGTGCATGGGGACCTATAATTTGGGATATGGCTGCTTCATATATTCAGTGACTAGAAATACTCTTCATATCGATATCCTTTTAAATAAAGTAGACAATAGTATATTACTAAAATGTGTAATAATTGGCCCCTGAAGTTCATCCTTAAACCACGAAATTGCAGTAATGTAAGCTATAACATAGAACATGATCCTCCTACCAAGTTTGGTGGAAATCGCACTATTACTAACAAAATGATAATATGTCAAAGTTGTCGCTTCTTTGTAAATTCAAGACTATGAATGTCAATATCATCCGAAATATATATGCACATATATTACGTGCTACGTATTAATAGGGCGAATGCACACTCAAATGTCTTTATATAAGAAATACACAAAACCTCTCAGTCCTAAAGCTTCCAGCTTCCGGTTTCCCGACTTGTTTCTTTTTTCCGCTTAACCAACATGTTGTAATGCAAGCTACTTAGAATGTAAAATAAATTATTATATCATATTTTAATTAGACATATTATGACAACCAGAGCGATTCCCGCAATTGACAAAGAATTGATATAAATTCGACTGTCTTTATTCTCTTCAATTGTGCCTGGCGATTCTGTTCACGGACATGATATTTATTATTACTTTCAAGGATCTGGCGTAATGAATTAAGAGAGGGTGCACTGGGCCTGCTGTTAACTTCGAAACCGGCCACAGCTGCATCTCGGAAAAATTTGCAATTTCCCAGAACTTCGTATGACTATGTAAATTACAGAAGCGAATCTGATACGTCCACTTATTATATGCCCCACTCTTCTTTCCCGCAAATTGACCACGAACCTTCACAAAAACGACTTTGCCTACGCATTTATGTTCAATTTCAATCCGTTTTCACATGTGATTTCAAGGATGGCGAATGTTAGAGTTGTATTCAAAGAAAGTTGGAAGAAAGTTCCTTTGGTATATTTTCCTTAAATGGTTAGATCTATAATTTTCCGTGCCAATTATTTATTTACCTCATTGTCATTGATTTCACCTTCAGGACTCATAAATTTCATTTTCGCTTTTTAGTATCTTCCTGACTTCAGTACTTACAGAATGGGAAATCTTGGTACTTATCGCGGTTTGAAGCAAATTCACTTGGTTTGGAGAATTTTGTGTCTAGCTCCCTGGACCAAATTCCATAAGTGTTATTATATTTGTATGAGTATAATTTTGGGCTTCAATATGTTCTTAATGTCAACGATAATCCTGGATGTTGTATTCTGTGGAAACTTTAGGTGTGCTTTTAACAATGTGACATATTACCTCGCTCTCGTATGCAAAGTCATTCAATATTTGGTGATGCTTTTGGTTCAAAAGAAGCTCTTTCAAGTGGACAGACTATTTCATATCCTAGATGAACATGTGGTTTTACCGGAAGATCAAGTAGTGGCAAATAAAGCAATTGAAAAAGGCCAGCGAATACTCAAGTATTTCTTGAGTGCTTGCCTACTTTCCGTATATTGCAAAATAGTGGGATTGCTTTTCACTTCAGGCCAGGTACCTATATTACCGTTATGGTCTCCATTTGAAGACTACTTCGTTATAAAATTGCTGTATGATTCTACCATTGGACACTTGATAATACTTCAAACTATTGCCAACGACATGTACGCACCAATTTGTTTTCTATTGTTGAACGCACATTTGAAAATTCTATCTCAGCAATTATTGCGTGCAGGTTGTGGAGAACAGGAATATCCTACTCAATCAAATATATCCACCCTTGTTAAATGCCACGTCACCATTTTGAAGTGAGTATTCTTGGTTTAGTATAAAATGAAATCAAGTTCCCATGGAACCAACTAGGAAGGACACTTATTTATCCTTCTATGCTTCTAGGATTTATAAAATTTTAGATGAAACTATCCCGAAAATGTTCTTTGTGGTACTTCTGATTGCTAGTATTCTACTCTGCATTTCAATTACATCTATAATTACAAACAGTCTGGAACCCTCGGACATAATATTTACTGTGGGATTAACTTCCATACTCATGTTTCAAATATTACCAATTTGCGTTCTGGCTCATCAATTTCAATCGTTGAGTGAGGAAGTTGCAGATGCGGCATACGCCAGTAATTGGCCTGACCAGGATCGTGCCTTCAGACGTGCAATACTTTTAATTATACAGAGGGCACAAAACTGCAAACCGATTGTAGTGTGCGGAATAGTGCCGATAAATTTGCCGACTTTTCTCAGTGTAAATGAATGTGAAAGACATAATTATTGATTAGGAATAATTCTTATTTGATATTTCAGATTGTACGGTGCGCCTACTCTTTCTCGGCAATTTATAGTATGATGAATTAGTTAAAATTTGAAGAAGACATCATTGATATTACCCTGGTATACGATTGCACATCACTTGAATTTAAAGTTTATAGATATTTGCTGTAATTAACACTTATAAAAATTGTTGAATTATTCCGCATTAACATTCGTAAATTATTCGAGTTGCTTATATATTTGCAAATAAAATCTTCAAAAATTATTTCAGGCGATCCTCTTAATATTCCATATCACCCTTCGTAAGTAAGGGACTCCAGACATCCCAGTTTTGCGCTGAACTTCACCATTATTTGCAGATTATGCTATCATTACATTTCAGACATGGTCTGCCATGTCTTCTTTTTCTACCGTAAATGTTGCCCTTATAGACTTTCCGTGGACCATCCTCATCAATACAGATTAAGTGACTCGTCTACCGCATTTTATCATTACAATTGCTCATAAATTTCGTCATTATAGGTGTGTAAGCTATAGAATCGTCCACTGTCCTATAGGAGATTAAAATTCTTCAGAGGATTCTTGTCTCGAATGTGGTTAAGAATTATTCTTGCTAAGAACCAAAATTTCCCAAAAATACATGAGAACTGGCAAGATAAAGGAAACTGGCGATATGATGAGGCGTTTCAGTTTTTGTGAACTGAAATAAGCTCTGAACGCTGCCAATATCCGTGCGCGTCGTAGCTGTTATTAAAAACTCTTTTGTTTTCAATAACTAGAGTACTTATTGCAGCAGATCAACTGTTGACAGTTTCTTTGTTCTGAATTGTTCTTGTTGCCTGTTGAATTGCCATTTGGTGTTATACAAACTTGCCAACTTTAATGAACTCAAGTAATTGCTTCTACGGAACTGTCCAAGTTTATTTTATAACCTTTCTTATATACAAAATCTAAAAACTGTTATCAACAATTCATGATACAAGATGCGATTTAAATTCAAGGAAAAAATCAGCAAAGTTACAATGTGAAATATGAAAATTATGTGAACGATATTAAGCAGAAAACACTTCATTAACAAATAATATATGCTACTATGATAGCAAAAAAATAGTGCTGTAGACTGGATTCGATTTTCATGTAATGTGATAATTAAAAAGTTCGCCCATGCGAGAATTATGATATAATGCGTGTCAATATATATATATTAGGTTGGGGAAAAATCCCGTATTTTGTCAATAGATGGCGACACTTAAACATATCTTGCGTTGTACTTATCGCATCGGGTCATACTATACGGCCATTTGAAGATGACAACAAGTTTGCGAACAAAACGGCGCATATTTGACTTAAATCGGATAATGCTAAGTATGCTAAATAAAGCGTTAAAATTCGATCATAAATACGACATTACTTTTTCATTTTGCTGCCCGTATGCCTCCTTTCCGCGTTTGAATGAATGGTTCAACTCACTACACTACCGTAATCGAGAAGTGAATTTTACCAGAGCTATTGTGTTTACACAAACCGGTTTACTGTCTGTCTGTCTGTCCGTCCGTCACACGCATTTTTCTCAGAGACGGTTATAGCGATTAACACCAAATTTGGTACAAAGGTCGGAACTGTGACCGCTCACGCATACAGTGAGTTACATCTTTTTACATAGAATTTAAGGGGGAGCTCCATACATGCCAAGGGGGGGTGTAACACTTTTCTCAACAAATATAGTCACGTGGGGTATCAAATTAAAGGTCTCGGTTAGTACTTTTCGAAGCCGATATTAGTTTTGATATTTGTTTGGAAGGTGGGGAGTGTGGGGGGTTGAAAATGATCATTTCTTTAAGGGGGTCATTCTCAAAAACTACCCAACCGAAAAATCGGAGGCTGCCACTATATGGTGCCTGGGCTCCGAAATACCTTCTATACCGATATCTGTTAATAATAGTATGTTACTATAATTTTTTGTAATTGGCTGGAAACCCCCTTAAGTTTACCCTAGCACCACGATGTAGTGATGTAGGCTATAATGTAGAACAGGATAGGATACCAAGTTTGGTGGTTATAATACGTCAAAGTTGCTGCTTCTTTGAAAATTGAAGACTATGAATGTCAATATCACCCTAAAGTGGATACTCTCACATAATATATGGATAAGTTACGTGCTACGTACTAAGCAATACACAAAACCTTTCGTAACTGAAGCGTCCAGCTTCCGGTTTCCCGATTTGTTTGCCATAGCTGCATGGTTGAACAGTAGTAAGTGCGATACCAATAGGTTCTGTGTGTTGGAGTGAGATCGCACGATAAAGCTTTTAAGCTTTCATGTTACCTCACTCGCTCTGTCTCTTTCGCACTGCGAGCTTTCGAATGTGTGCCTTTGGTGAGGGGTGTGTGCCTTTGGATGGCGCTTTTGGACGGGGTTTGCGACTTGGGCACGGGAGGCGGTTGTGTGGGGTATGTGCTTTTGCCGGGGTTGTATCTTGGGGTGGATGATTTGTGTCTTGGAAATATTAAGTTCTTTTGGTGCTTTTCTGGGATAAGGACTTTTGCATGTGTCTTAGATATTACCAAGTTATGTTTTGATGCGTTTCTGGGATATGGAGCTTTATTGTGCGTCTTGGGAGATATCAACCTGTTTGCTGTTTTTAAGGTTTTGTGTAAAACAAAACCTTATTAAAATCGATTCAATCTCTGTCTGTCTGTCTATCTGTCTGTCTGTCTGTCACACGCACTTTTCTCCAAAACGGCTAAACCCATCCGAACGAAATTTGGTGGACAGATGGGAGCTATGAGATCTCACGCATACAGCGAGTGGCATAAATTTAGGTGGAGTTTAAAGGGGGGCTCCCCATACATGCAAAGGGGGGATTCAAAAATTTTTTTCACCGGATATAGTTGTGTAGGCTATCAAATGAAAAGTCTCGATTTGCACTTTCCGAAACTGACATTCGTTTTGGCATCAATTGCAAAGTGCGCGAGTAAGAATTCAAAATGTACGCACTTGAAGTGAGACAGGACTCATTTTCGGAAACTACCCAACCTAAAAATCCGAGAAAAATCAGGGTGGTGGGTCTAGATGAAATCTAGGCCTCAAAACATGTCCCATTCCGATATCTGCTCAAATAAACTAACTAATAATATATTACTAACTTTTAGAAATTTACTGTAAAACCCCCCTTAAATTCATTCTAGGACTTCCGATAATATTTTCTATATATGTGCTAAATTTCGTGGAAATCTGGCAATTAACGCCAAAGTTATAGCAGTTCAAACTTAGCAATTTCGCGCGAATTTACTGCTTCCAAAGCCATGCAAATCAGATGCTGACGTCATAATTACCCGGAATAATTGACATTCGCGTGAAATATTAAAGTCGCATTTATGAAGAATCTATTTATCTGCAGCCCTTTTTAAGGTTTTGTGTAAAACACTTATGTGAAATCTAATCTTCGAGAGATGTCCCATTCCGGTATCTGCTCAAAAAATTTACTAATAATATATTATCAACTTTTAGAAATAGACTAAAAAACTCCCCTTAAGTTCATCCTAAGTGTACTAAATTTTGCACCGACATAGAGGACAGCCTCGTACATACACACGCCAGGTTTCATGAAAATCCAACTATTAGTGGGAAAGTTATAGCAGTTCAAACTTATCAATTTCGTGCTAATTAACATCATTCTAAGCCATACAAATAAGATGCTGACGTCGTAATTAACGAGAATAATTGAAATTCCAGTGAAATATTAAAATTCCATTCAAGAAGAATCTAATTCTCCCTAGTCCTTTTTCATATTTGATGTTGGTTAAATTATTTTCATTCGCTTCATTATCAAATGCCTGATCAGGATGTAATTGCGAGACCTTTAAATCCCCATCCAGCGTATCAAGCCACCATTGTTTTGGCCGGCTTTTTGGTTGCTTACCATTGCTTTCGATGTTCTGATCAATACTGGTTGTTGAATTCTCGTTAGCGTGAATTACGTGACCAAACCATCGAAAACGCCTCTCTTGCAGTTTTCCCACGATCGATGCAAACCCATATCGATCGCGGATATTCTCATTTCAGACGTAATCAAAACGTGTCACGCCACCAGTGCAATGCAAAATCTTCGTCCCCATTACCGCAAGACGCCGTTCATTGTCCTTTATAGTCGGCCAACACTCAGAACTATAGAGAGTGGCAGACGGACGACATTGCAGTAAATTTTAGATTTGGGACGTGCGCTGATACGTCGATCACAAAAAACACCAGTTGGGGAATGCCACTTCATCCAGGTTGCATTAATGCGTGAAACAATTTTATTACGCAGTTCTCCATTGGCTGATAGCGTTGACTCGAGATATTTAAATCGCTGAGTTCTGGCAGTAACCTGCCCTTCGAGATACTTAAATCGCTCAGTTCTGGCAATGGCAGTAACCTGCCCAAAACTGAACGATTTCAATACCTCGGGTCAATGCTATAAGCCAATGGAGAACTATGTTATGCGCCTCACATAGGGAAACACAAAACCTTTTATACCTGAAGCGTCAAGCTTCCGGCTTCCCGACTTGTTTTGAGATAGCGCTCCTTTTAAAATGTTTTTGGGGAGTGTCAGGTTTTATTTGGTGGTTTTATAGGAGGTATCGATGTTTTTGGTGTGCTTTTTGGGGTTTATTAAGCTGCTTTGATGTATTTTTCTGGGTATTGGTCTTTGGTGTGAGTGCCTTGGTTGAAGTGTGGTTTGTAGGCATTACGGCGAGAGGCTATGGTGCAGGCTTTAGGTGGTAGGCTTCGCTGCGGGCTTGAGGCGGTTGGGTTTGCCAAGGAATATTTTGCCATTATCATTACTGACTTAGGTTTAATGAAAAAGTTCGTTGCCAAAGTTCAAATATTTATTTTATTATACTTATTTACACATACGTCATTCAATATTCTTTAGAATTAACAATATTTATACACTTACATACACAGTGATTTTATGAAATTCGTTCGGAAATTACAGTGTTAAACAGGTAAAATCTCAAATGCCAGGTTTATGTCGACCGCCGCAATAAAGCGCGTATTTATTCATCCAAATGACATTCGAATGGTAAAATTATAAGAATTGAAGTCAAGATTTTACTTGTGTTTCTTCAAGAAACCCAAGATTTATGGACTAGGTATAGCAGATTAATGGTCAGTTAATATTTTATGGTCAAAAAAGTAGAATACTTTTTCAATGCGTCTTTCTCGAATCTGCATGTTGAAAATCTGCTGCCACCCTAGCCCAAAATCTATCCAACGAAATTCGTTGAAACTTTCTCCACTTATTCAGAACATATTCGTTGGATAGTTTTTTCATTCATTAAAGAAGCCTTGAACAAACACCAAAATTTACAAAAAAAAAAGTTTAACAAGCAATCAAAAAATTTAGCTTTTAAAATTTTTTAAAGATCCTGGTTTTCGGACTGTAGTTAAAATGCTTTAAGATGATCGCAGCGCCTTCTAGCGTGGCAGCAGAAAAGCGCCTTCTTTTTGGATATGGGTTTATAAATTGCTCTTTATTTCAATAATGGACCATGCTATCGTGCTGGAAAAGTAACTATGCATGTTCAAGATATTAGTAAATATACGGTGAAAAATTCGTATTTGTACTTTTATCCAGCTCTTCATAAAAAATTTCCAAAAAAGTGAAGAAAACAGCCTCCACACAGGATGACCCCCTTAACATAATCTTTTAAATTTGTGGAAAAAAAATCCGCTTTTTGCAAATTTTTGCGCCTTTCTATCGTCAAATTGCTGAAAGTTTTCAGACAATCGTATGCACGTTTTAAGTTTAACATTTTGACTGCGAGTTTCCGCTTTAAATGACGTCTTTTATATTAATCCAGGAGTAGTGGCCGGATGTAAAATCAAGCCAGTTGACAAGAACTCGATCCCTCTCCTTTTTAAGATCTTTTCCACGAAATATACAACTGCGAAAAAAGTAATAGCAGTCAGTGTTAGACGACAATTCAAATGATTGTGAGTCTGACTTAGAATTTGACTTTTATTACTTTTTTATTTTCAAATAAGAGTAAACTATACCGTAATGGTATTCCAAAGAAAAATAAACACAATTTCTTTTTTTGTTTAAACAAATTCGAACAAAGCGTCAGCTCAGAAAAATGGAAATCGACATTTTTTAAAAAAAAAAAAAAACTTAAACATTAATACATCTAAGTAAAACACCGATCGGCCATTGAGTCAACAAGTCGTTGACGACGGTCCACAGGGATAGCACACTACGATTCTTGTACCGCGCACCAAAGCCCGTTGTTGTTGTAGGCTTTTGCAACACTAACGGCCTTCTTGACATCAGCACATAAATTCCCAATAGGTTTGATGTCTGGCAATTGCGTTGGTCACTTCACCACCTCCACCCTATTGTCCTAGAACTACTTCTTTGCTTTTCTGGTCATGTGTTTTGGGTCGTTGTCTTCCTCAAAGACCTATTTTATCAGCATTTCGTCAGTGACGTAAGGCAGCATGATGTTTTCCAGTATGTAAAAATAAATATTTTGGTCCATCGTTGATTTTAACCAATATATTGGACATACAACATAGAATGAAAAGCAAGCTTACTGGGCCCTTTCTCATCATACAAAACAATCTTGAACTCATCAGACGATCAAATGTTTCTCCATTTCTCGGTCTCCCAACTTAAGTGGGTTTTGGTGAACTGTAAACGTGCCGTTAAATGCCTTTTACTGAGCGGAGGAACTTTTCTCGTCCTTCGAGCTTTCAAATTATTCTCTCTTAATCTCCGGCGAACAATTTGAACCATAGCTGCCGCATCAGGTTCGTCTTTTAGCTGGATTGCCATCATGAAAGGGTTCCTCTTGCTGCAACGGACTAACTTCCTCACTACCAAAGGGGACAGCAAAACATTCTTACGTTCTCATTAAAGATGTATTTTGTGGACGAAATATAAATTTAAACCGCAGGAAACCCTTAGCACCTTTTAATTTTTTTCGCTCGGAAAATCAAACGTAACCCAGACCATTTTCTATAAATCGTTTGATTCATTGCTTACACTTTTCAGTTGTGTACAAAGTAGGCACTCAATATACATCCCGTACAGTTGGAAACAAAAGTAAATACTTAGTAATGAAGATATTACAATTAAAATTAACGTCAAGCTTACACTGCTTTTTTTCGCAACGGTACATATGGTTGCTTAAGGGGGTCATCCCGTGTGTCGGGTTGGAGAAATCGAATTTTTTTGCATGAATTGTATCTATATATAGTGGAGAATATGCGGGCAAAGAGATTTTCCGATATTCCGAGTCGTTCAGAAATTACAGTGTTAAACAGGTAAGGCTTGCAGCTGCGGCTAGAGTGCTCAATGAGAAAGAGCATCGAATCTTTTTTTACCTGTTAGTTTTTTACCTGAGCCTTATAAATTCGAACACAGGTGTAAATATAAAAAGATGAAAAACCAATCAATTGCCTAAACTATTAGCTGTTTGGAATAAAAAGGATAATCCAGTCTAGAGTAAACACTGAAAGGATTTCAAGCTATACTCAGTTATATTTTGGTGTAAGTATTGTGCTGTTTGTGTGTTCAGTGATTTTTTTAAATGGATCGTACGAAGGGAGATCGCTTTAACGTTCAACGTCATACTCGCACTAAAAAACGAGTATTTCATGTGAATCGATACTTATCAGAGAAGAAATTTCATTTCAAATACCGATAAAGTATAAATATACTGCCTGTGTGTCAACCAGCTATATTCTGATTGGAAGACTTAGGGAGTTTGAATTGTCACTGACATGGATTCCTATTTCACACGTTATTACCTAATCCAGAGCGGCGGGAATTCATCAATTCAGAATTTATATCGACCGCCAGATATTAGTCAGCACGGTGGGAGTGTTGGGAGTTTCTTTAGAGGTTTAGTGCCACACGTAAGCCTCCTGATCACGGCAGGAGTTACAATCTTAAAATAACAAGCAGTAAAAATTGGTAAAGCAGTTTCAGAAGTTGGAAGTAAGCCGATTAAGACGATTCTAAAGAGGCAGGTCAAAACTGCTGCCCGGGAGCTAACCCAGAAAAGTATAAATAAACTCTTCAGAGGTTTACACAATGTTGTTATCAATAATCCTTAATCTCGAAAAAGACCCAATCCCTTTGAAGCGAAAAAGTCAAGATCAATTCCAAAATTTAAACGTAGGAGGTATTCTAAAGGAGAAAAAGTTGCTAAAAAATCTCCGCCTTCAAAGCAAGGGAAACAATGCAAAAAACAAATACGTAAACGTGTGGTAGACATTTTCGATAAGCAGAAATTTACAAAGAGTGCATGAATTCTGAACTAGATCTTTTTTTGTCCAGTTCGCCAATTCAAAGTAATATTTTAAAAACAGAGGAAGTAGCATACAAGCCCAAAGCCTCACTAGATAACTCTGCCGTTTTAGAATTTTTAGGTCATGGGGATACATACCGCGATCTGTCTAGCATAAACCTAAAAGTACAACTTATTAGAGCAAAAGATGGAAGAGGAATTGTACGATAAAATTGCTCCAACGATTGGTTTTGTCAATAATTTCTGCATTCGCTGTTCAGACAATGTACAATAAAGTTTAATGGCAAGGCAATAGCGCACACTGACCATAATTACCAATACAGAGCGTATGTTGAAAATTTGCTAAATTATCGCAAGGATACCGCCGAAACCCATTTTGAGTCTGCCGGATGGTATCTCGAGATGGATATAATCTAAAGAGAAAACCATCTGATTCGAACTAAGTATAGTAAAAGATCCAAATTGCTCGCACACAGAAATGTGGTGGGGTTTATGGGAAAAGCTCATGGAGATATCTTAAATCAAGGTAAGTTGCTAATCAACGGGGTAGATTTGCGTGTCATTTTTTCGCTAGAAAAACCCGAATTTTACTTGTATTGTAAAGACGACCTTCAGCCATCGCTAATCAAAATTATAGGGGCGACAATGTATAATAGAACGATGTAACTGTCAATCCGAATATCTTACTTGCGCATGAAAGTGTTCTCCAAAGATCTAACGCAACATATCCATATAAACGTGTACAAGTGAAGACATATACTCCACCCGCAAACACATTTTCACTTTCACTCGATAATATGGTCATTGGACAATAACCTAACTTGCTGGTGTTTGGTATGGTAGACAATGAGGCATGTACAGGAAAACGGTCGAAAAATTCACACAACTTTAAACACAACACAAGTTTCAATTATCAGTTAATGGAGTACAAGTACCAAACCAACCTCTAGAATTTGACTTTTCAAAAGAAACTCCCATTAGTACACGAAGATATCTAAGCTTATTCAAGGGAACTGGAATACATTATTCCGACAAGGGTCATCAAATATCAAATAAAATCTTCGATAATGGAGCGTTCTTGTTGGCGTTTGATTTCACTCCGAACAATTCCTACAATTCAACATGGGGAAGTCATTGGACCAAGGTACGATTAGGATCGAGAGGCAATTCAAAGACGCTCTAAAGAAAAGCGTCACATACGTTGTTTACGCAGAGTATGATAGCAGTATCGAGATATACAAGGCTCGGAATGTTTTCGCGAGCTATTAAAATCTATATATAGTGCCCACTCTCCGACATTCTTCCACATTTAATCAGAAGTCAAAATGAACTGTTTTCTGCTTTCTTTCTTTAAAAAGGTATCGTTCGCTGGTATTACAGCGGATAATAAGTTGTTCACCAGAGAGATCACCTTTGGATATCCTACTATAACAAGCAATCTAGCAGGTGTGGAGCAATTGGGAAAATGCGCCAACTTGGAGCTGAGAGGATTGGATGAAGACGTTATAAAAACATTGGCGAAATTCACTACGGAATTTGTTCAAGATGACGTTGTAAAGGAATTTATAAAACTCTGTGTAACATCGCACTCGAAAATTATTAATATTGAAGTTTGCAACTTTCCTGAACAGGAATGAACACGATCGAACTCGACAGAACACTCAGAACGAACAATATATTGTCAAGATTCTTCAAAGGCGTTTTCCCATGCAATTATTTACCGAAACGAATTAAAAGACCGCCATGTGTGTACAAATCTTTCTTACAAAAGTGGAACTGATTGGGTGGCTTTCTTTTTTCCGAAAAAAAGGAGCTGTGGAGTATTTTGATTCATTTGGAGGATACCCTGCAAGAAATTTTTTGAAAAATTTCTATGTTTGTCCGTATTTATGAATAATAAGAAACAATTACAGAGTGCGTTTTCATCTACCTGATGCTATTATTGTTGTATGTATCTTTACTGGTGTTATAAGGGATGAAGTTTAAGACATTTTCTAAACCAATTGGCATCATATGATTTCACTTGAAATGACACTAGGATTGTTACTTTATACAGAAAAGTGTATTTAAAGAACCACGTACATAGCAGGAGGTAATCTATGTATTCGTCCAAATAAAAACTGAATATAAAAACCTGAAACGAAATGTTTTACATCCAATTTTACAACAACATTTGTTCATAATGAAGCCTGACAGCCAGAATTTAAAAAGTGAGAAGAAAACAATGACCAAAACGGCGGAAGCAATCAAATCTGCAGTGCCAGGACTGCAAGTGCCGTTAAATTACATCTATTACTTGGACGGATGCAGAAAAGTTGTGCTCCGTTTTGATCCTTCAAACTTTGAAGCCAAAATTATTTTCATCTTCATGGGCGGTTTGAAGTGTCGACAACTTATTCAAGATGTTGTGCAGTTTTCAACCATATAAACAAGCGTAAGGAGGAAGAGGTAGGTATCAGTAGAAGTGGTTTACCAAGTGTCCGTGTCCTGACTCTAGCTAGAACTCGGCAATCACAGAGGGACCCCCTTCTCCGAAGCTTCGGCAATGCGAATCAGAAGGTATGCCGAGCCTGGCGGTATGATCCCCTATAGGCTAGTACCCCGTGCAGGCCGCCGTAATCTTGAATGCATTTGCACGCGTCTGGCACAGGGGCTCTCGTGATCGGTCTATAATATAAACGGGACAAATCCCTCTTGACTTGGCACAACTGATAAGCCTTCGCCATCTAAGGCCCGTGGCTGCTAAGTAGTGCTGGTAGATTCCGTCCTTGACAGCCGCTAGTGAAACACCGATTGTATCCGCCAAAGTGCAACCAAGAGCAGAGCCTCGTCTGGCCAAACTGTCAGCTCGTTCATTCCTCTCTATGTTCGTATGCCCAGGAACCCAGAGGAGGGTGACCTTGAGACTGTTCAGCACGTTTCTGCACTGCCGCACCCGCCTAACGAGTGTCGTCGCTGAGTACAAGGCGTTAATGGCCGCTCGGATACAATGTGTATTCGAGAAAACCCCCACACCGACTCCACAGACCATCTTTGATCCATTGGTGAAGAATGCTTTATTATAACCTTGCAAAACCCCGCCGGTCTTCCATTTTACTCAGTTTGGAAAGTCCACAGTAAAGTTTCTCGTAAAATTCATCTTGTGTGTGGCATAGTCCGTGGAGAATGTGCAGATTTCCCGAGGTATTTCATCTAGGATGTTACTGTAGCCGTAGGGCTTCGCTTTCCAGCATCCAGGCTCACGTAGTTTGACGGGTCTGCACGCTACAAAGTATTTAAGGTGGAGGTCTAGGGGGAGGAGATGCAGAGAATCTACCAGGCAGAACTGCAGAGTCCCAGTAGCACCTGCACATGCGGCTTTTTGAATCGCAATGAGCTTCGTTCTATTGTATTTGTTGCTCAAACCCTGCCACCATACAATAAAGCCGTAGGTTAGGATTGGACGCACAACAGCGGTAAACATCCAAAGAACCATCCTCAGCCTGAGAAGGCTATACAGGGCTTCTTAACCTTCACTTCTTTGTTTAATCTCCAATTTAGTTTTGGATCTAAGATCACACCCAAATACTTTACATTGGAGGAAAGAACCAATCTTTGTTCATTTAGTCGTGGTAAGTGGAATTCAGGTACCCTTGTCTTGATGGTGAATAGCATCAGTTCCGTTTTGGTTGCATTTATGCCGCAATGCTTTTTCTATGATGTCGTTCATAATGGACGGAAACATTCCTGACACGAATATCACCAAGTCGTCGGCATACGAAACTACCATCACCCCGCTGCTGGTCAATATTCGCAAAATTTCGTCCATCACTATTAATAAGAGCAACGTAGAGATGACGCCACGCTGGGGCGTACATCTGGGCACAGCTCTCGTCAAGTGGTTGCCTCCCAGATGCGACTTTATTATCGTGGAACTTAGCAATTATATAATTCAATGCGTAAGATACCCCTCCAATGGTCAAGGACAGAATCTTACTGAGCATCGCGGATTCGCTGGTGTTTTCGATGTTCTGACAATAGTTCAACCAAGACCGACTTGTACTTGTTCAGGCAGTCCTTGTATGGCTGTCAATATTTATACCTGTAGCAGATGTTGAAGATTTTCCTGGTCAGCTTCATGAGGCTGCAGAGGTTTTCATTCCAGGACGGTGGCAGTGTCGTCTTGCTGTAATTAGTAGGGCAGGAATCTTTAAAGGCGGTATCGAATACCTTTTCCAGATCCCCGACCTTTGACTCCAGTCAGGTGTGCCAATCTCGCCAATTTGCGTTTGCTCTTAATTACTTGACCAAACTTTCTCCAGTCGATTCCCCTGGGGATTGCATTGGAGACCTCTGCGGCAAGATCTAGACTGAAAAGTACATGGTGCGGCAGCATAACTTCCTTTTTTAAAATGCGCGCCACTCAGTTGGTTGATGTCATAGCGGAGCGCTAGTGATCTCGTTCAAGAAGGGATACTGTAAAGTTTTGTCCCGATACGGTTCAGTCGCCATCATGCGTTGGAATAGTGAGGAGCGTGCCTTTGCGGTTGAGGTTTACTTTTTTTTAGCCCCGTTGGCTCCCGTCCCAGACCGCAAATCAATTGTTACATGGGTCACTACATTCAGACAAACTGCAAGTGCGACAAAAGGAAGAACTGGAGTCCCTCGGCCCGTTAGATCACCTGAGAACATTGAAGCAGGGAGAGCGTCAATGTTGCGATCGCCACGGCGTTCTGCGCGCAAACACGCATCTGTTCTTGGACTATCCGATCGTTCTGTGAGAAGAATTCTTCGTGATGATCTTCATTTTCATCCCTATTAGATGGCGATAGTGCAGGAACTTTCAGAACGTGACTTCAATTCTCGGATGAACGCGTGTGAGCTTCTTCTTGATGTCGTTCCCGAGGGTGCTATTGTTTTTTTTAGCGATGAAGCCCATTTTCATTTGTGTGGGTCGGTTAACAAACACAACATGCTCTACTGGGCTGACATCAACCCTCGAGAATTGCATAAAAAGCCTTTGCATTCACCCAAAGTCACAGTGTGGTGTGCAATTTCCTCAGCTGGAATTATTGGTCTCTTTTTTGAGGAAAATGAGGTTACAGTGACAGTGAATTCGGACCGGTATGTAAACATGCTACAGAATTTTTTTTCCCACGGCTAGAAAATTTGGATTTGGGGGACACTTGGTTACAACAAGACGGTGCAACAGCAAACACTTCAAGAGCATCGATGGCTGTTTTGAGGGATCACTTTCCAGAGCGCCTTATCTCAATTAGAGGCGATTTGGAATGGCCGGCACGCTCTCCCGATCTGTCGCCTTGTGATTTTTTTCTATGGGGTTTTTTGAAATCCCTAATGCTAACAAGAGTCATGACAAACGCCAGAAATCGGTTTGTGCAATGTATGGAGAATGGGGGACTACACCTAACAGATTTGATCTTCAAAACAATGTAAATAAAAACTTTAGACATGTACCTACATTATAAAAAATAAATAAATATTTTCCGATGCATACAATAGTTTTCATTGAGTTTTGAAAAAAGGAAGTTATGCTGCCGCACCCTGTATATCCACCCTAAGAATCCCATTGTCGGTTATCAAGGACCTGCTCCCAACCGTCAAAGTTCTCCGAGTTGAGAAACTGGAAGGTTGGTGTACTGCCCCTGTTACACACAGATAGGTTTGAAGTAATAATAAAATGAAAGAATGACTCGCCTCTTTCCTTGATTTTCAAGCGGCCCCATGCGAATGCCTTGCATTGGCGTCGCAGCCTATCAACAGGTTGGCCTTCTTTGTTGTTCTCTAGGAGGAAGAAAAGCAGATTAACCGAGGCGCATTTCGAGTGCTGCAGATTTATTTGCATTACTGTCAGCATGATCTGCTTGCGTGGGAGGGTTCGTCAATCCCCGTCGGATCGTCGATCCTCATCTCCTCCAACAGCTCGTTGGCGGTGTCGATTGGATGCAGGTCCAGGTCGTCGTCCGGTTTTGCAAAGGGGAACACCTTCACCTTTGCGTTCCTGACTGCGAACTGCACTCTATAGTCGTCCTTTTCCACTGCCTCCCGGCACTCTTCGTTTATACGGAATAGAATAGGTTGGCTGTATGTGTGGGGTTCTTCCTTCTTGATAACAACCCAACCATCCATGGGAATTCTGGGGTTTTGAAGGCGCAGGGATTGGATGAGCTTGTCTTAGCCATGCGGATTTTTGGCAACCGGTCTAATGACCTACCATCCGCCAGCGCTACCCGTAAATGGCTCCTGGCCACGTCGGCGAAAAGTTTCGCAGTTTCGCTTGTCGACTGACTGTTATTGCGTACTTTTCTCTTGCTCACTCAGGCTGGAAACTACTAGTCTGTCTGCCCTGCGTTTGGTTTCAGCACAGCGGTGCTACGGCTGTCACCGGATGCTTTGCTCTGGATGGCTATTGTTTCCTGGCTGGATACCAGCGGCTCGTTTTGCGATGATGTGCCTGGCATCACCATCTCTTCTTCGATCGTCGGTTTATTTATCTTTTTAAAAATTGGGTCCATTCCTTTATCCCACGAGTAGTCCAGGAAGAAGCCTGGCCACCAGGGTAAGGGTCTTATTTGAAACTGAAAGTGCCCCAGGTGTTCAGAGTTTCCATACTAAAGACCAAGCTTCCCATTGGCCACGCAGCCCTCGGCGTGTGCTATTCCACCTTGGCTTGAGGTCCTATTAGCATCTTCTCTAGTGCAGGGAGGACGATTCCCGAGCTGTTGCTTTGGCTCATCCCCCCGCCAGATCCATTTGATCCTACAACATGAGCAGCAGACAGGCAGATCCTTGTCAGTTGGATGAGCATACTCCCAGCCCAGCCCTACACACTCTTTGCCCGTCCGAAGATGGTTTCTAGCGGCCACCGCGAGAAGGCCGTATGAGAAATTGCCGAATTATGCAACTTCGACCTGAAGCATAATCAAACCAGGCTGCCCAGAGGAGGAAACTGGAGATTTTTTACCGGAAAATCAGTCGGGGTTTTCAAAAAATATTAAATTCCTATGAATCAGGGCACTATCCAGTTGCAGACACTTGAACTTTTGAAGTTATATGAGATAATGCGGTTCTTTAATATTGTTATGTCCCACAAAAACGGCGCATCAAAGAGCATGAAAGAATACTATAATGGATACGTCACAAAGTGCTAAGACAAAATCACCATCAAACTGTCAGACGAAGACTTCTTTGTACCATCGAGAGCATCTTACGTTCATGTTAAATATCCCAGACTTCCAATATTTTTTAGCGCTAATGTACTGTTTTATATTTTGTGTTTATAAAGAAATAAAAGAGCAAATTAAATAAAAGGCAATATTTTCTGTTTTATTCAAAGATTTTATTTTTCAGTAGATAGAAATACATATTCACAGTATTTTCTAAAGCATATCTAACATTTGGAGATTCCCCATTATACATTTTTTTTTATACTTTTTTAAAAGACCAAGTCTGGGGACGTCTTCCTATAATATAATTTCAACGTCTTTAAGGCATTTTTTCAAAAGCTTTGCTTTCTCTTCTCCTTTTACATATATTACTGAACCTTCTAGGGTTGATAAAATTTCTGGTAAATGATTATAATCAA
The DNA here is from genome assembly GCF_905115235.1 of Hermetia illucens. NCBI lineage: Eukaryota > Metazoa > Arthropoda > Insecta > Diptera > Stratiomyidae > Hermetia > Hermetia illucens. Next base: position 86,508,322 of record NC_051849.1, on the reverse strand, counting down.
TGACGCCATCCGACCACGTTAATCCATGCACTATTGCGTTAAGTTCTTCCTTCGGGAACGGAGGTTTGAAATGATACAAAACTGGGTTGATGGAGTCGGTGTTCAATGTAACTAGCCCTTTTACGAAAATTTGCTCATTGTTACCACCTATAAACTGGGCATTAACAACAACCGACTTTTTGTTAGATTCCATAGCGTATTACACTATCTCTGTCACACGCACTTTTCTCCAAAACGGCTAAACTGATCCGAACGAAATTTGGTGGAACTATCAAACCCCACGCACACAGTGAGTGACATAAATTTGCGTGCAGTTTAAAGGGGTGCTCCCCATACATGCAAAGGGGGATGTAAAAATTTTTTTCATCGAATATAATAAGTGCTTTTTTACATCTTTTGTCTAATTCTATTTTTAATTACCTTAGGAGGACTCTTCTCCTTCTCTACTATTAGATGATTAGGTGGTTGATTTCGAAGTTTATTTATATTCTTCTATAATAATTGGTCTCGGGCTAGCTGTTTGATTTCCTAGTGGTTTTGTAGACCTAACTTGAAAGAGGTAAAAAGCTCGTTATCAACAATAATACCTTCACTCAAAAGCAAATGGTAAATTTGAAAACATTTGAGGTGTTTCTTTGATTTAGACAATGAAATATGCATTATTATTATGGATTTTTTTAAATGAAATAACTAAAAACTTCATTATCAATAATATCACCTTAACACAGAAGCCAAAAGAAAATTTTTAGTAATTTAAATATGATCATATGATATGATGATAAAGAACAATGAAATTACGTCAATCTGAAATAAAAGTAGACAAATGTCTGAATTATTTGTTAGAAAAGTTTCTCGGTCTCACCTCTAATGATATTCGTAACCACTTTATATTTTAAGAAATTATGTGGATCTCCCGCACTATTTATAGTTATTCTTTAAGGAAGTGTGAATTTTTTTTTGTTAACAAACAACGTATGTGCCTTCATGATCGCAATGGTCTTATGCATTTTGCAAATCATGCAATTAATCATCAATATCATGTCTGTCTGTCTGCCAGACCCGATTTATTCGGAAAGAGTTAGACCGATTATAACGAAACTTGCTGAGAGTGGCGCCACTTTATGTTAAGTTTACATGCCTACATGTGAAAGGAGGGTGCAAATTATTTTTTCACAGAATGTGGTCATGTGAAATGGCCCAATTAGTACTTTTTAAAACTGGTCCAATATTTGATCACAGTTGATACTTAGGTGAATGAGTGCTAAAAATATGACCCCCAGCAACCGTAACAGGTCTCGTTCTCAAAACCTAATGGTGTATCTAAACGAAATCTAGGCCTCAAAATACATCTCGTTCCGATATCTGCACAAATAAAGTTAATAGTAGTATATTAGTATATTTTAGAAATTTAACAGGAAACGCCCTTTAATTTCATGCTAGAACTACATAAGAGATTACATAAGGCATAACTTTGGGAAGCTTGAAAGAAATGCAACAATTATTGACAAAGCTACAGAAGGTGAAACTTTTACATTTTATCTTGATTTCGAGCATTCTAAAACGTATATGTGGACATCGTTACATATCAATTCGTCAATACTACAGCAAAGTGAGCTTATATTAATCGGAGGTTACAGGGGAACATTTCCTTTTAGTTTTTAATCATTTATATATCAATATCATTTACTCCAAGCGAACATAAGTATATATTTATATCATCATCAACGGTGCAATAACCATTGCATCTCATACAGGGTTTGCCTCGTCTTCTTTTTCTATTATAGATATTGCCCTTATAGACTTCCCGGGCTGGATTATCCTCATCCATACGGATTGCCCATCGCAACCTATTGAGCCGGATTTTATCCACAACCTGACGGTCGTGGTATCGCACACAAATTTTGTCGTTATGTAGGTTACGGAATCGTTCATCCTCATATAGGGGGCCAAACATTCCCTTCTTCTCTTGAACGCGGCCAAGAGTTCGCAATTTTCTGGCTAAGAACCCAAGTTTCCGAGGAATACATAAGGACTGGCAAGAACACAGTCTTGAGCTTTGGCCCTATGATGAGATGTTTCAAGAGGAAAAGTTTTTGTAAGCCGAAGTAGGCTCTGTTGGCAGCCAGCAACCCTGCGCGGATTTGATCGTCATAGCTGTTATCGGTTGTGATTTTCGACCCTAGATAGGAAAAATTTTCAACGGTCTCAAATCTGTAGTCTCCAATCTTTATTGTTTTCGTTTGACCAATGCGATTCGATGTTGTTCGTTCTTTGGTTGGCTCTGATGTTGCCATTTTGTACTTTACCTTGCCTTCATTAATGTGCAGCCCAGGATCTTGCGCCGCCTGTTCGATCTGGATGAAGGTAGACTGTACATCTCGAGTTATTCTTCCCATAATGTGAAGATAGTCAGCATAGGCGAATAGTTGGGTGGACTTGAAGAGGATAGTGCCTCTCATATTTACGCCTGCATCGCGATCACTTTCTCCAGGGCTAGGTTGAAGAGGACGCATGATAGGGTATCCCCTTGTCTTAGACCATTGTTGATGTTGAATGACCTCGAGAGTGATCCTGCGGCTTTTATCTGGCCTCAAACATTAGTCAGGGTCAGTCTAGTAAGTTTTATTAATTTCGTCGGAATACCGAATTATTTTATGGCTTTACCTTGCTATGTTGTAATAGACGGCTTTAAAGTCGATGAAGAGATGGTGCAACTGATGTCCGTTTTCCAACAGTTTTTTAATAGCTTCCCACACAGAAAAATCTGATCTGTTGCTGATTTACCTGGACTGAAGTCTCTTCAGAATGGGCCAATGATATTATGGGCGTATATTATATATATATATATATGTATATTATTAACTAATTCGACTGTAACTCCATCGGCTCCTGGAAATTTATGGTTTTTAAGCCGGTGGATTGCATGGAGTATTTCTTCCATGTTTAGTGATGACAGCATTTGTCCGTCATCTTCACTTGGCGGGATCTCCAACTCGCCGATATTTTGATTGTTGAGCAATTCATCAAAATACTCAACCCATTGCTCCAATATGCTCATTTTGTCGGAAATCAGATTTCCCTCTTTGCCTCCCTCTTTCCCGTCTGTGAAGTCGCTTCTACACTCGACGGAGTTCTTGGTAGGTTTCTGGGCATGCCCGCGTTCTTTGAGAATGCAACATTACTCGGTGTGTTGCAGTATTTTTCCGTTCCATTGTTAGCTTACATTCGTCGTCAAACCAGTCGTTCCGACTTTTCTTCATACGTATCTACACATGTTGCTTGATCTAAAGATGTTATCTAATTTTGTGTCTTAGGGAGTAAGGTCGGGTAAAACAAATTTTTACTATCAATAGCAATTAGCAGTGCAGTGTATAGATCGTCCACTATCATATGCTTCACCCAATATTAGAAATAAGATCAGCAGTGAAACAACACTCAATACAAAATGGCAAAATGGCAATCATAATCGTAATGATAATCAATTTAGTAATTTTATTTAAAAAACAAAATTAATTTCATAAACTAACACAATGCATAAAAACTTTTTATATCTCGAAATGTAAGCGGAGTGCAGATGTCGATTCCTTTTTTTTTCTCTCCGTCGTTGTCAGTCGAAGTCCAGCAATTATTTTTTTAAATGACATTCTGCCGTCCCTTCATGGCACTCTGCTCTCCACTCCTGCGGCGATTTTTTCGAATGCCGCGAATCCTGCCGCGCCACATCAAGATTATGATTTTGCCCAATTCTGATTCTAGGCCATCAACAACTCAGTACTGTCATTATGTGTATACGAGTCAAAAAGACAATGGTCGCCTAGAGGTCTATGAAGTTTGTGTACCAAAAGAAATTATTGCAGCTTCCATACTACAACGAAGATGTTTTCTGTAATGCCTGCTTCGAACAACTCAGCAAACGTATCCGGCCTTGCTTTTACCACAAGCTGGAAGATATTGTTATGATTGCCTACCAGACCCAAAGTTTCGGTTCTGCGTTTCGTACTACAAATTTTCAGTAGCTTTTCTCTGATTCCTGTGGGTAGTACCCATCTCCCAATACGATTTCCTTTTTGCTGAAGGAAAAATCCTAGAATGATTTTCAGCAGAATATTAGTTCACGTGATCCGCGGGAGCATATGGCTTTTGAGTAGGCCTACCACACCCCTCAAGAAACCTCCCAAACACCTATTATTTCTGATCAGGGGGAATGTGCATCTTAATCAAATCTGTGATTCATGTATTATTAAGAAGGCTTCTATAAAATTGACTTCGGAAGCGGTCCGGGAATGCAAATCCTGGACGACCCGATGACGGCGTTAACGTTATTAACTTTATTTTTTTGTTCCAGTTAATATCTGGTATCTCAATTCCAGGCATACTGTACTGTGAGCAATATGAATATTATGTAAACCCTCCATTCCTTCCCACAATGTTAATTTTAGGTCCTGCCGCATTCGTCGACAATGTGGCCCATGTCACCATGCGTTCTTCAATTTGGCGCAGGCACTCATTCACAACTAAACCGATTGATGCCCGACATTTGACCTATGTTAGAAATCCTTTTGCAACCAATGAAATTCGAACCACGATCTTAGTATTAAAAGTTAGAGCGCTAACCATTACCCCACTTGGATATTGTCAAACGAAGCAAGTTCTAAATCTCAGAGACTTAATGAATGGAAACCTTCAATATTTACAAGTGTGGAAACACCCAAGTGAAATGCATCCACACGCAATTGCAGAAAACAATAAAACGCACTTGGTTGGCGTTTTGCTTGCGATGTAGGCTTACTTTGCACAGAATTCACGTCTTAACTGCTCGTCGCAAAAGGCAGACCTGAAGCTTTTCGCACAAAGTAACTTCAAACAACTGCTCCCGAGCTATTAATTAATATTTTTAACCGTTCATTTGTTGTCTGTTATACTTTCCTATTCCGCAAATTTTATCCGTAACTTTCGCGACAACAGTTTCCGTCTCAGCATATCATTTCAATAAAGTTGTACATATATTTGGCTGGAATTAAGTGAACAGACGCAGCATGTAAATCGTTAGTTAGAATTGTATTCAAACGGAACTTGCAAGAAAGTTTCTTCAGTAACTTTCCTTAGATATAAAGCATCAAAAATTCACAAAGATATTTCTAGTGTCAATTATTTATTTGTCATGTTGACACTGATTTGTCCTTCATGACTTTGATCAACTATATTCTAGTTTGTATTTGCAAACTATTATTTACTAAATTCCACTACATGATAGAAAGTCGTGATAATTATGTAGCTTAGTTTGAATAGATCGATCTAAGTTGGAAAACACACGTATAATGCGCACTTTCATAGGTCAAGTTTAAGAAGTGTTATTTCGCTAGCATATTTGTATTTCGCATATGTACTCTCCATATCAATAGTATTCTTAGATTTTGTTTTCCAAAGGATTCAATATGTGAGCATGTTTTCCCGTCTGAAAATATTACATATCCTGCATGCATATGTCATGATCCGGACGATCAAGTTGTGATACAAAAGGAAATTCGGAAAAGGCAACATATTCACTGGTTTCTTATTATATGTACAGTCTAATAAACCTGAGTGCTTGGAGGTGGCCAAACGATCATTCAGAGTTGACTTTTATCAACCTCGAGGGCAGAGCAATGCATGTATACCTCGCGTGTGGAATTTGGCTTGTTTAGAAATGTAAGCGGTGCCCTTCGTCACTTCCGTTTCTCATATGTGTGTTAATCTTGTTTTCTTTGAAACGCGCAATACGGGCCTAGAGACCGGAATTTGCTGAAACCTCTGAAAAAAGTCGGGATACCGGAAGCGGCGCTTCTGGTATAAAGATTTTGTATTCATCTTATACGACAGAACAGAACAGACAGAACGCTACACCCACAGCGATCATCAGGCAATCTTCTTTGAGACATGTGGTGTGGTTAGATCAACCTGATAAAGCAGGCGCCTCTACGGAAAGAGCCGTCCATCTGGTTCAATGCATCGCCAAAGCATGTGACGCGTCCATGTCTAGAAGGTGTTCATTCCCCAGTAGAAGACCAAACTACTGGTGGAATGATGAACTGACCGGCCTTCGATCAGCCAGCCACCGAGCCAGAAGAGCGGCTCAGAGGGCGGTAGGTAGAGTCGATCAGGGGGAAAAAGAGCGCGCCTATAAGGCAGCCCGCAAAAACCTCAAGCTCGCCATCCAGCGAAGCAAGAGGGAGTAGTTTAAGGAGCTCTGCTCAGAAGCGGACATAAACCCGTGGGGGGGGGGGGGTTGCCTACAGAATCGTGATGGGACGATTCAGGGGCAGTTCATCTCCGCAGATCACGTGTCCCACCCTCTTGCTAAAAATCATCCAGGGGTTATTCCCCCAGCAAGAGGAGAGCACCTACACATTCCAACCACCTCTGAATGTGACGGCAATTCCGCTAGTCACTAGAGACGAGATGTAGCATATCTGCGGTAGAATAGGAGACAATAAAGCGCCGGGCCTGGACGGAGTACCGAATAAGGCCCTTAAGCTTGCAGTGAAATCCAGACCGGACATGTTCGAAGCATGCATGTCCGAGGGGATATTTCCAGCGGCATGGAAGCGGCAGAAGTTGGTACTCCTGGCTAAGCCAGGTAAACCTCCATACCGACCCATATGTCTTCTGGACACGGTGGGGAAAATGCTAGAGCGGGCAATCTATAATAGATTGTATTTACACAAAACCTTAAAAACAGCCTATTACCGCATAACGATGCATACATATACAGGGCTACAGGATAAATCGACCTACATCGGATAAAAGCGTGTAGTAACCATCTTGACTGATTTCACTATGAAACACTCTACCTCAAATTGAACCGTTTTCGAGATACCCAAATTTTAATATTTAATTTAAAAAAAAAATGAACGATTTTTCGGCTATTGAATTAGATATTTTGAAATATTTGACTCTTTTATTATAATTTAATTTTTACAAGTAGGATGAGACGCTTTATGACCTCAATAACCGTGATTGTACGTAAGTTAACTAAATAGGTCGTTGTAGACGATTGAAAATTAAAGAAGTTAGTACAAATTTAAAAAGTTTAATTTTCTTTACAGGATATCTCAAAAAAAAATATGGGAACTGTTTTGCAGATATGCCTGAAAATATCTACGCTTTATCAACTATTTAACAAGCTATAAAAATCTAGGGTTTTATTTGAACTCATAGAAAAAACTTAGCTTCTTATGCTGCATGGGATTTAAAAATAATGGCGCTTATTTAATCTAATTTGTACTATGTATGCAGATGTGAGTGAGAAAAATAATGGGCAGAAACGGGTTTGGGAATACAACACGTCACTGTTTTGTGTTTGGTTGTTTGCTAGTTGCTTGTTAGTCTGCTTATGTGATCATGATCATGTATCATTTCATTTCTAATCATTTGATTGGACCTTACTTTCTCCCTGGTAATTTAAATGGCGAAGACTACGAAAATTTTCTGATAGGTGACCTAGGCGACTTACTAGAGGATCTCCCACTCAATCTAATTCAAGACATGTGGGGCAAGTGTTAGAGAATGACTGGACATAAATTATCCCAACAAATGGATTGGACGAGGTAGGTCTTTACCCTGGCCAGCCAGAAGTCCAGACTTAACCCCTATGTGGGGGGGGGGGGGCACAGGAAGAGTACAGTGAGCCCAACCCAATTTCATCAGTTGAAGTTCTGAAAGAAAGAATAATTAATGAGGTGAATGAAATAAGAACTTTGACAGCTCGTGTAGTAAAAAGTAGACTTCGCAAAAGAATGCGAAAATGTGTGCAAAACAGAGGTGAACATGAAATTTAGAGGTATTTTATTGGAACATAAATGTTGTTTTGAACTCATCTATTACTTTATTTAGTTATCTAAGTTCAAAGAAGAAATTAGATTTAAATGAGCGCAAATATTTTTATATTCGATGTAGTAAAATGGCAGATGGTAACAGGTGCCAAAGAGGAAAAGGGTTCGGAGCGCGCAATGAGGGTAGCGACAGCATAATCGATTTTGCGGAAACCTATGACCTTGGACTTATGAATACATGGTCCATGAAACGATTGTCTCATCTTCCTGTATTTTATAGCATAGCGCAAATCGACTATATTCTCATAAGACGCCAACATTTCCCCACTGTCACTGATTGCAAAGCCGTTCCCTATGATACGATAGCACCTCAACATCGGCCGTTGATTGCCGTCCTGGGAACGAAGTCACCGATAAAACACCGTGAGGAAGGCACTGGCCCGCCACGCTTTAAATGGTGGCGATTTCTTGAGTAGAAATTATCTCACTCACACGAATACCGACCATTACGGATCATGGAACCAAATCAAAAACACGATCCACAAATTGGCCTCTGCAACCCTCGGGCTCACCGAGCCGGGTAAGCGGTACACCAACCGATATACTTGGCTTTGGAATAACGATGTTGAAATGAAGGTCCGTGAAAAGAAACTCCTCTACCACAAAATTCTCGACGATAAAACGTTGGCCAATTAGCAAATTTATCAGAATACCAACCTGGAAGCAAAGAAAGCAGCCGCTTTCATCCGAGCGGATCATTACAAAATTCTTTACGATAAACTGCAAACTCGGGATGGCGAGAGATATCTGTTTCGACTTGCTAAAAGCCGTAACGAACGTACACAGGATATCGAACACTTCTGTTGCGTTAATGTCAAGAACGGTACTTTGCTTACCAACCGTCGAGCCGCAACGGATAGATAGCGAAAATACTTCGAGCAGATTTCAACTGAAGAATTTGCTCATCCTTCACTTCCACAATCATTGCCGACATTTGGAGCAGTTCCACCTGTCAGCGCAACTGAAGTCGCGAAGGCAATAAAACGAATGAAATTGGGGAAAGCCACAGGACCTGACGACATCGCATCTGAGCTCTGGAAAGTGAAGAGCTGGGACCGCACACTGTGGCTCAGTGAATTCTTTAATCGGGTTATTCACGAAGGAAGAACTCCATCTGACTGGCAAGAAAGTACCACTGTTCCAATATGGAAAAAGAAAGGTAGTCCAGCAGAATGTTCAATTTACCGTCCGATCCGATTACTTTCCCATACCATGAAGATTTTTGAACGCATTCTTCACAATCGTATTGGCAAAATCGTTGAAATAATCCTGAATCATGCAGGATTTGTCAAGAACTGCGGAACTACTGACGCAATACACGCTACGCGGTTACTCATGGAGTAACATCGTGAGAAGCATCGGCCTCTTTACATTGCATTTCTGGATTTAGAGAAAGCGTTTTACCGTGTGCCGCACGAACTCATCTGGTATGCTTTACGACAACACTTAGTGCCAGAAGAACTTGTGCGCCTTGTTCAATTGTTATACCACGATCCGAAAAGTAAAGTTCGAAGTATGGCGGGTGTATCAAAATCTCTTCTCTCACCACTCCTCTTCGTTCTTGTTTTGGACATCGTCACACGGAACATCCAACGTCCAGCACCCCACACACTGCTTTATGCAGATGATGTTTTCCTAGTATCTAATAGTAAAAATGATTTCGAGCAACTTGTCCAAAAATGGAATGATGAATCTAAACAAAACTGAATTTTTGACGACCGATCCCCATGAAATCTGTTTCACAATCACTGTAAGTGGCAGTGATCTGCCCAGAACTGAGCGATTTAAATACCCCGGATCAACGCTATCAGCCAATGGAGAACTGTGTTATGAAATTGCTTCACGCATTAACGCACCCTGGATGAAGTGGCGTTCCACAACTGGTGTTCTTTGTGATCGACGTATCATCGAACGTCTTAAATCTAAAATTTACCGCAATGTCGTCCGTCCTGTCGCCCTTTATGGTTCTGAGTGTTGCCCAACTATAAAAGACAATGAACGGCGCCTTGCGGTGATGGAGACGAAGATGTTGCGTGGGACTAGTTGCGTGACACGTTTTGATTGATCGTTGGATAGCTGATAAAAGGTAGATATTTTTAGGTACATCCGCAAAGCAATTAGTTAGCTTACGTACAATTATGATTATTGAGGTCATAAAGCATTTTATTCTACATGTAGAAATTAAATAATAGTAATAAGAGTCAAATATTTCAAAATATCTAATTCAATAGCCGAAAAATCGGCCATTTTTATAAAAAAAATTAAAACTCGAGTATTTCGAAAACAGTTCAGTTTGGCGTAGGGATTTTTTCCAGACTTTTCGGTTGGATACGTTCTGAGAACGACACAAAGTTTCCCTTTTTTTGGGGCCCACATTTTCCATTCTCACCTATGTTACACCCAATATCAGAAATAAGATCAGTTTCGGAGAGTACTAATCGAGCCCTTTCATTTGATACCCCACCTGATTGCATTATATTAATTTAAGAAAATTACACTCCCCTTTCAAACTCAACACAAAATAACGCATGTAGAGGGAAACATATTCCACATATTCTCACTAAATTTCGTGACAATCGTTTCAGCTCTTTCGGAGTAAATCGAGCATGAGACAGACACAGACACAGACACAGACATTGGATCGATTTTAATAAGGATTTCTTTAACACAAAACCTTAACACGGAACCATCTTGACTACATGAGTTATATCTCGGGTCATCGACCAACTTATTTAATTCTGCTACCTGGGGGTCATTTTTCATATAAACTAAATATTGCAATGGATAATTAACATGCAACTTGCATCTGGCACATACGGTAATACAGTAATCTAAGAATGTATCTAGTTTTAATAATCCCAGGATTGGGATTGTAAATCGCTTCTGGACCTGACCATCTTTCCAACCTGAAGTATTCGGACGTATGAAATAACTACAGCGGAGTACATCCTTTCTTGATATATCAGCAACTTCGCGGCCAAATGTTTAAATTCACGGCATACTATCTACACTAACTTTGCAAAAGCTTTCACTGGTGTTCTGCTGGTGATTTAGCGCTAAACGTCACAAAATGTCACTCTATGTGCAACTCATTCAGATCTAATTTGATGAAGAATATCCGTCAAAAGAGTAGGCAAAGAAATTGGGTGAGGCACCTTGCATTACCGCATGATCTAGCATTAGGGCATTGCCTTGCATTACCGCATTATCTAACATCAGCACAATACTTTGTATTATCGCATCACCTAACATCATCGCATTACAAAAATGATGATGATATTACTTCTCTGAAAGTGATGTTTAGCAATGTAATGTCAAATTGCATAGCATCACCGCTCTTCGTAACAAAAGTAGCAGCGGAAGTTATCGAGTGACGAGTTTATGTCAACGCCGAGCATCGCCTGTGAATCTGTTTTTATTATGGTTGCTTATTCTCTTGGCAGCTTTGGGTTGGCTTTGCGCTGGCTGTGCACTAACTTTGGCCTAGCTATCGACTAGAAAAATTATTTCGGGTGCAAGTGAGTGCCGGAAAAAAATTGATTGAATTTGATAAATGTTTCTGGTAGAAGTGATGCCACAATGTTTAAAAAAAGTCGACTTTCGGGAGAAAGCGCTTAAAGGTAAAGTATATTATAGAACATGATTGCAGAAACTTAGGATTCAATCTGCGCTCCAGGGCCATAAAGTCATTCTTCCTGACTAAAAAACTGTTCTCGGTTGGTCGCATTTTTTTCTCTCTGTTGAATCCGGACTGTTTTTGCAGCGTCACTGACTCTACGCTCGGAACAGTCGCTGCGTTTCTCGTCCTCCAAAGTAATCCCCATGACTTGCAAAGTGGGCAAAAATCCTTCGTTGAATATCATTCATTACTGTCAAATGGGTGGCAATTTCAACCACCCGTTTACCCAAGCGCATATGGTTTGGAACTGAAATCCAAATACAGCTTTTGAGGAATTCGTTGCTGTTTGTAGTGTGTGCACCCAAGCATCTTGCTAATAAATTATCAGAAGAAAAATGCTCGTAGGTCGATCTCATCAGCTGAACAATCTGGGATCGATGGGAATTCTGTCAAGCTGACAGCTGGGGTCCTCATACATGCAAACGGGGGTGTACATTTTTTCCCCCGAATAAAGTCATCTCAAATGAAAGCAGTTACCAATACCGGTCTTAGTTGCAACATTTGTTGGAAAGATGGGGAGTTCTTAAAAGATACTTAAAAGATAAAGGGGCGCTGTTGGTAAGTTAGTGGGAGAATCCGTCGAGAACTCCTCACAACATCGAATATGTATGCAAAATGGTATATTTCTGCATGGTTTGAACTAGACTGTGTGAGAGTCCTAGGACATCAAAGGAAGCTGTGATGTATTTAGATACAATACCTGTAGCTGACAATATTATGGGAACTTCAACCACACGCTCGAGTCCCCAAATTTCTTTGATTTCCCGAGCCAGTGACTCGTAGTTCACCATCCTCTCCACGTATTTCCGGTCAATGTTGCTATTATGGGTAATAGGAACATCAATAATATACGCGGAGCGACCCGTCTTGTCAACTAACAGCACAACAGGCTTGTTGTGTGTTATTTTATTTCATATAATTTTCATTTTTCCTTTATTATTTTTTTTTGTTCCTTTTTCTTTGTTTGAAATTTACTTAACATGCATTTTAGCTCTCTCTAGCTCCACAAAACTGTCTAGAAAATGGACATCCTCCACTAGATGCCAAGGCAAGGGAATCTCTAAGGCTGCATTTCATCATATATCTGAGGTAGGAGGAAGATTGACCGAGATCCTCTCTTTCGATCACGGCACTCGGATCTTGAAATTTACACCTCCACATGGGCGGTCGAGTCGTTATTTTTTTTTATTTTTGAATTGCCAGTTTATCTCGCCTGATATTTCGGTAGGATTGCACAAATCCTCCTGTTTGTTTATTTTTCAGGATCCGGTGCGGACCCACGTGTCAAAAAGGACACATACATTTTTGTTAAATGACACGTGAGGGATCGAAATGTCCGAAGGCCTCCACATTCTCGTGCCCGGTTAGTATACAGGCGCGCAAGCATGTTCCGACGGAGTACTTCGATGGAGCTTGTCAACTTCGCAATCTTTTTAATTTTTTTGGGATAGCTCTCTCCTCCTGGTCGTCTCCGGCCCACTCAGAAAGGCCTTTTAACCACCGCCAATCACATCATGCCGTTTTTGATCATGATTCAAATAAATACGGTATTCCGAGAATTATTTTTTGCCTTCCTCAGTGATTATTACCGTCTCTTTCTTTTCACTTAAAACTTTATCATTCCAATGCCAAGTATCTTGACTAGTCAACCGCTGAATGGGCATGGTATAGGGCGCTTTATGGATCGAATTTTAACTTTGATCCCACGTTTCTTCTCCTTTCATAATGATCAGCAGTGAAGTAAATTAAGTTTCATTCTCTTCCGCTCTCTCGTCAGTGTACTCCTCTTCTTGCCTTAATGTTGTTTGATTCGCGGAAGGCGAATATAGTTGCCTCTTACTATTTCAACTATAAAATATGAGAAGATGAGACAACCGTTAGATAAACTATATATTGACAAGTATGAGGTCGTGAGCGTCCCTAAAATCGACAATACGCTTGACATCCTCAATCGAGGGGCGTAAAGATCATTCGCAACGAAGGTTTAGTCGTCAACAGGCGCGTTACTGATCTTCGTGTCGAATCGTTTCCAGAGAGCGTTGAGCTGAGATAATAATAGTGTCATCAAATCGTTCGAATTATATTATAGCATCATGGAAACCTCTGGAATGGGTTCTATATCACAGTTTTTTGCACCCCGGTAACGAGCTTCTTGCAGAACACAGATCATCAATCAATCTTCCCATACGAACGTTTAGTGTTCAACCACGGATTTGTGTGGTTTGGACAAGTTTTGCTTACGTTCTGACAAAGTGTTTTTATCAAGTAACCTTGCTCATTTCTCGCCGGGCGACCCTAACACAACAACGCCCTAGTATTTTTGCGAAGCTTGTTAGTAAACATGATGCGTTTTCTTGGTCGTTCTGTTGTGATATAGGTGATATCAGGTTTAGTAAGTGGGGTACCTGCAACTATAATTGGTTTCTCTCTCTTTCCTTAATCTTGCTTTCTTTCAATTTTACTGAGAGAAACACTTGCACATTATTTCAAATACATACCTTTCCTTTATCTGGACTTCATTATGGCGAATTATTTGAAGGTCTATGATTTGCGCATCCTTATAATTTTGTATGATACAAAATGTCCTTAAATAGTATGGCATGCTGGCGAGTACAATGGGCCACAGCCTGAGTGCTCAGAAGCTGTAGCTTCTCCCCCACCATACACACATGGCATGCTGTTTCGTCCAGTGCAAAAGTAACCCATGAGACGCTGCCTCACCTCTGCCATCTGAGCAGCCTAATCGAAGTGGCTACAAGTTAGTATTTGCTCCCTTATAAAATTGCGCATCAATCAAAATCACCAATTGTTTGGCATCAAATGCATGGCGGATCCAGAATTCCCACAATCTCAAACAAAAATTTAGTCCTTAAATAGGGTGAGAATTATCCGCAAATGAAACCTCTTAGTACTGCATCGGCTACATCTCAAGGATTTCGATCCATCAAGCACAGGGTGTGCCACAAGACCACGAGGTCAGTTGGGTTTTGATTGAACGACAACGAACATCTAATCATATCAACCAAACTTTCTCACTCGGACATAAACTCTAAACAGCTCACCCGCATAGAAGTAATATAGATTATAGTATAAGGAATGATGTTCCAAAGTTTCACCAAAATCGTACTATTACTAATAAAGTTACACTAATTCAAAATAGTTTTTTCCACATAAATTTGCTGCAATCCAAAATACCAAATATTGGGTTGGGGAAAAAGAAATGTGGTATTTTTTTAATAGATGACCACACTTAAACACATCTTGTGTTGTACTTATCGCATCAGGTCATACTATACAGCGATTTGAAGAAGACAATCTGTTCTACAAGTGTTGTGATCGTACGTTTCAGTCTCAAGTTATAGCGCGTCAAAGATGGAGTCCAACAAGCAAGAAATTCGTCGCATTCTACGTTTTTACTACCTGAGAGGAAAAAATTCAACGAAGGCGGCCGAAAAAAATTGTGAAGTATATGGGAACGATACTGTAACGATTCGCACAGCACAGCGTTGGTTCGATTGATTTTGCTCTGGTGTAGTAGATGTCGAAGATACACCCCGTACTGGTAGGCCAATCGTCGTAGAAATCCATTAAATCATCGAAATCATCCAAGTAGACCGGCATGTAAGTATTGATTGATCAGGAACTGGGTATAGACCATAAAACCGTTTGGAACCAGTTGCAGAAGATTAGATTCCAAAAAAAGCTGGATGTTTGGGTGCCACACGGGTTGATGCAAAAAAATCTCTTGGACCGAATCAACGCCTGCGATGCACTGCTGAAACGGAACAAATTCGACTCATTTCTGAAGCGGATGGTGACTGGTGGTGAAAAGTGGATCACGTACGACAACCTCAAGCGAAAAAGATCGTGGTCGAAGCGCGGCGAGCCGGCCCAAACCATCGCCAAGCCCGGATTGACGGCCAGGAAGGTTTTGCTGTATGTTTGGTGGGATTGGAAGGGAATCATTCACTATGAGCTGCTCAACTATGGCCAGATCCTCAATTCGGTCTTCTACTGTGAGCAACTCGACCGCTTGAAGCAGACGTTTGACCAGAAGCGGCCAGAATTGGTCAATAGGAATGGTGTTGTGTTCCACCAGGACAGCGCCAGAAGCTACGGGAGCTCAGATGGGATGTCCTATCGCACCCACCGTATAGTCCCGCCCTGGCACCAAGTGATTACCATCTCTTCCGGTCCATGCAAAACGTTCTTGATGCTACTAACTTGGCCTGAAAAGAGGCTTGCGAAAATTGGGTGAGTTTTTTTGCAAATAAGGAGGGGGGTATAATTAAGTTGCCTTCTAAATGGCAACAAGCTTGCGAACAAAACGACGAATATTTGACTTAAATCGGATAATTAAAAAGTATGTTAAATAAAGCGTCAAATTTCGACCACAAATACGACATTTCTTTTTCTCCAACCTAATATTAATATTACATTAAAGCGAGTAGTTTGACATGCTAAATACACATATACATAGCGAGCGACGTAGATGCACTAGCACTAAGTGTCAAGCATTTAGGCTCGTACGATCCTAAATACTTAAAAACTAAAGGGGCGCTGCACACTGGGACGAATCGTTATTTTAGCATAACAAAATTATTTGCTCATTGTTTATGAGAGCGATTTTGGTAAAACATAGAATTCAAGGGTAACAGAGTTTGCTAGTTACAAATTCGAGTAAAATTTCAAAATGGCGGATCCAATATGCCATTTGAAGATACGAGATTTCATTCACATTAGTGGTTTTAACGATTCAATATACCCAATTTGACGTTAGATTTATTAAAAAATGTACACGGGAATTAACAGACAGCGGAAATATTAATAAAACAAAAAATTAAATAAAAATTTGTATTTCAAAAGGACTTATTCTTATCTATTAATATATTATGTATAGTAGAAATATAAGTACATTTTTTTAAAATTAGAGTTCTGCTTCTTCGTCTTCATTCGCACAGCAAATAGGAGTTCTTAGCATACTTATTACCACCTGGTTAAATTTGGTTTTATTCTTTTTGGGATTTTTTCGTTTACTTGTTACAATGGGGTCCGAAGATACAAGCATCCAATTAAATATATCAACATTTGTATTTATTCTTGATGTTTTCCTGGAATGGCATTGCCTTAAAATTTTGTATTCCTTATGGCCTGCTTCAATGACATCTTCAGATAACTGGCCTATTGGCAAAGGTAAAGATTTTATAATATCAGCACCATGTAACAAGAGTTTGTGAACTCATTTTATACCAGCCGTAAAGAGATATAGCCAGATGTGCCGTTTCAACGCAATATATTTTAAAAATATCTTCCTTGATGTAATGCCCGCATGAAATAACAGAAAGTATATTTGAAAATCGTATTATTAACTCCTTATCAACTCCGGTTATTTCAGATGACAGTGAAGGGTTCTCGAAAAATTTCCTTGCCGTGTTTCCATCATTGCTATTGCCTCCACCTTGCTTCGGCTGATCGACAACGAGGCCCAATTTACTATAGAACTCAGTAGCTATTTTAGTTTTTCTTTCCTTTACATTTGCTTTTGCATTTTCACCTCTTGCTTGCCACTGCTTGATTTCCAATTTATAAGCTATGTGCAACAAATATTCATAGCGCCTAATATGAGCATGTAGTACAGAGATACCAAATTTAAACGCGCTTTCATCACAGTCCCTATTTTGCAATTTTCCTAAATCATTTAAATCTTTTGCAGAAGCTTTACAAATATTGCACGCCTGCGAGTTTGTATTTTCAGTTAAAATATTAATCGTTTTTCCATCTAACATGGTACATATGAGTACATGTTTAATTTTTATTTCCTTAGCATCCATACGAATAATAGTAGGCTCCAATTGCAAAATTTGCTTTTCCACCTCTTTATATTCGTCTTTCACATTTTGAATATTTTCTTTTTTTATTTTCAATGCAATTGGACGACAATATCTCGTCGATGATGGGGTTAAATTATTCCAAAATATTTGTTTTTTATTATTATTAGATTGACACATTTGCAATGGCACTATTGTACACAAAATAATGTTAGAATCGGCATATAATGAATTATCTGCAAAATTCTGTTTGTATATGCTATGCCCACCACTTCCATCTAAACCCCATTTGTAATAAATTTCGATGATATTAGAGTTCTCCGAAATATTCTGAAGAATTACTTCAGCCTGTACTTGTGTCAAACGTTCTGCTGTATGTGTAAGAAGATCTTGCAAGGGCACAAAAGCTTCTTTTTCAGAAACGGTAATGTTTGGAGGATAACACATCTTTTTTGCCTCTACTATTAAATGATACGAAGGGTAAATGTCAGCCCCTCTTTCCTTCGCTCCAACTCGCATGGTTATATAATCCTCCTTGGTTAGGCCAAGATCAACTACAAGACCTAAAGCCTCTTCAGGGCTGTATGCTCTTATAGAACCAGAGGATTGTGTATCGTGAGCAGTCGTCATTTTTTTTATTCTGTTGGGTGAAGATTGGATGGCTAATTTTACAACCTTAGCTACACTTCTCTTTCCAGATTTGACTAAGCTTGATTCTGTGGCCATGTACAATTTGTCTGTGCTTATGCTTGATGTTAATTCACTGATCTGCCTTTGCTTAGTACGTAGAGAACTTTCTTCAAAGTCCTTTTTTGGCCTTCCGGATAGCCGAAGCGGCTCTAATTCAAATATCTCTGGAAGTTTTAAATCTTCATGAAGCCATTTCATGTTGTTGTTCCGAAACCGCTCATACGTGTAATGAGAATTGCGCCATTTTATAAATAATTTTGCAACAAACGTTTTTACTATATTTTTCAGTTGCTTTGAGCAATTTTCTGAAAGTTCGTTTATGGCAAATTTTTCCGTTATGTAGCCAATCAATTGTTGATTACATTTGGCTGATGAAATTTTGTTGAATTGGCTGTTTCTTAGCACTGTAAAAAGTTCCCCTTTCTTAATTCGAATTTCATTAGGAACAGGGTCAAGTCGACTACCTGAAAGAAATTTAGCGATTTTAAGAAAAAGGGGAAACGGGGGGACATGAGTATTACATGCCTTTATCAGCTATACGTTGTGCTACAAAACAAGTAAAAAAAAGTCATGGAACTTTTTGGAACTTTTTTTGTAACACAAGCAAAAGTCAAAATTTCAATTTCTTTTAAACATCAAGTAGTAGTATTTTGTGATACGCATACTAAGTAATTACTGCGTACACAGTAATGATATTAATAACTGCAAATTAAAGTACCTACCTGACGATTCTAAATTCATGATACAAAACTTTAATTTTTCTTACTAACAAAAGTGTAACGACCGTATAGTAACTGTCAACAATTTGTTGTAACTCACCAGTATCAACGAATAGAAACAATTACTCAACTTTGCGCGCATGGGATGAGCGCTGTGTCGCAGAAAAAAGGAAATTTTTTCTAGTTCACAATATACACTTATAGTGTAAATTTCTGGCGCATTTTTTTTAAATTTGGGAAAAATATTTAAAATCGATTTTGTCGTCGTAATATGGTCGTTTGTCCTTATGTGCGCTGGTGGTAGTGGCCGGTGGTAGGTCAATGCGAGAATCCGTCGGGTACTCCCCGCAACATCGAGCACGTATGCAGAATGGTGTACTTCTGCATGGTTTGAACCAGACTGTTCGAAAGTCCCAGGACATCAAGGGAAACCGTGATGGATTTAGGTACAATACCTGTAGCTGACAATATTATGGGAACTGCTTCCACCCGCTCGAGACGCCAAATTTCTTTGATTTCCCGAGCCAATGGCTCTTAGTTCACCTTTTTTTCCACGTATTTCCGCATACAGCATTACGCCTGGTACTGTATTGCACCGGTGTCATAAAAGTACAGCCAAAAATGAGATGGTCCAACGTCTCTAATAGCGGCCACAGACGACAAACCAAGTTGGTGACCAAGTTGGCGGTTGCAGTGCGGTTGGACGTCTGTGGAGAAATTCTCCATACAAACTCAGGTTGGAGCAACGGTTCCAGCAACGGTTGCGCGAACATCAAAATGCTTTGATATTTTGTGGGCGTGGCTTCTAAATGTGAATCGGTTAAGAATCGGTTCGGTGTGTGCTTGATCATTTGAAAAGCTTTCGAGCGATTTTAATGTGATGCGAACGCTTGAGACGTGTTTTCTGGATAGGATGGGAAATGGAGATTAGATTGCCACTATGTAAAATTAAAGTGCAAGACTTTTAATTACCCGGTCGCTATAAGTTAATTACGATAATGTCTTAGTTTTCTTCTTTTTTGTTCGCTCATATGCTTTTCGTAAAATGCATTTAGCTTATTTGGAATGTAAAGACATGTTCTGTGGTATCTTATGATGTTCCTTATCCTTGAATATTCAAACAGATGAACATTTGATACTTCATACATTTCATTATTGGTTTATGACGCTTCGGATGCACTTATTCCTTATCGTTCAATTGAATGGTTCATAATTCTCGTTTGAACAGGTGTTTAGGGTAGTGAATTAGATTCTATGAGTTGAGGAACAGAAGCCGATTTATACTGGATGTACTTTCTTATAAAAAAGACGGAGTTGTTGTTTCGTACGGCTGATTCTCACCGTTAATTATTTGTATATGTTTACATCAACTCTTAAAGAAAGAAATTACGAAGGAATGATCCCTCTGGTCTACCTTAATCCTTTTATTAGGCTGTTTAATTGCAAGTAGGCGACGAATGGCTGTGTAGGTTGAATTCCCGTGAGGCACATGTTCTGTATTAACGAAAGCTAAATACCGCGTTTGGGTATTGTTCAAATAGGAATTTCGTTCGTAAAAAAAAATGGGTTTGCGATGTACCTGTATTCTGTAACTTTGCTTACCATTTTCTGAAAACGAGAAATTATAGTGACGCTTGTCCTTTGCTTTATCTTGAAATTAACTCGTTAATTAAGATGCAACAGGCAATCACAGGAAAATCATTTAAAATACAATAATCAGCAATTCGCTTAATATACCGTTAATTGCTTTTCATTTATAAACATGAAATTAAATTAAATTATGGGCACTGAAAAATAAAAAGTTGATCCATCAAATTCTAATTAATTGGTGAAAGATGACGCAGATATACATTTTCGTATGTTTATATTTGTACTTAATCTATAGGTAAAATGACCTTCTATAAGCGGAATAGCTACTTCTATACATATAATTTAATTGTTTGGAAGCATTTATTAATTTTTCAGAATAAATATAAATGTATATCACAAGAAAAACAAAGCATTAAATGCAATGTTCAAAGGTGGCACATACATTTCCTCATTTTGCTTTTGTAAATAAGCACATTATTTACCATAGTTTTCCCAGTTTTGCTGTTTAGCAATCATTTCCCTTGCAACGGATCGTCGGCTAACTTAATTAGTTTGCCTGCAAAATGGAAAGTAAGACCGACAATGGCAATCATGGTAATTAGGTTGGAGACAAAATTTCAAATATGTGTAAAAAAGGAGAGGAACGCAATTAGTGAATGTTCACAAGTACCATATATCCATTGTCAGGTTTACCTCTTTATCATGTTTTATAAAAGATTGTTGGTTGAGTGAGGTGGAAAATGCCGACAATGGAAATAATGATGGCCAATAAAAATTGAAGTCTAATAAATGTTGGGATGGGACGCATATATTTTGTTGGGAACCTTTTTTAAATATGCACGGCGCCTTTGAGAATTATGGCTTGCATTTCAGGAAGGACAGCTTCAATTGAGGAATAGGTAGCTGTACGAAGTTTCCATTGTTTTTATTGTTTTGCAAGCATTTGCCTTCTGCAGGATCAGTATATTATATTATTATATTATAGAATATTTATGGCGTAAGTATTTTCCGGCGGGGTGAGCTGGCTAATCCCAAATATGAGGATTATGATAGGCAATAAAAAGTAAGTCTAGTTTAAAAATGAAAGGAAAATTCTTAATACATGTTCAAAGGTGGAACATATTTTTAATATATACTTCGCGCTCGGTAATGATTAAAAAATGGCCCTTTAATAGATGGTGACTTCGCCATACCGAATACGATAGAAGATGTTTTCACGCTGGGGCAATTGGGAGCCCTACGTTTGACTACAGTCAATATTACTGAAGCCTTAGCAACTTCAAGTGAGCATAGCGGTGAATAACCTTCCGTTCTTCTGAGTGAAATTGTACACTGATGAAGGGAACAAGTGATTCCCGAAATATCGGTATTTGCAAGAATAAATATCCACACCCACGAAAAAGAAACAACAAGTTTTATTATTTCAAATTTCTTCCTTCCTTTCTTCCTGTTATTATTTAATCATATAGTTACCTTGTGTATTTCATTCTTGTTTCTTTTGCTATTGAAGCTGCATTTCTCGATGCAGTTGGTTGAAGTTCAGAAAGCTGCTGGCTGTCTTGTCTCCAAGCACCCAATTGAATATCACCATTATTTATATGTTCAATATCAACACTTCCTCTTAAGTAGACCGAGGGGTTGGTTGTCCTTAAAAAATTGTGGAGATAACAACATGCTAGAACTATTATGCTAGCTTTTTTAGGGTTCAAATTCATGCGGTTTATAAGTATGCGGAATCGCGTTGCCACAATTCCAAAAGCATTTTCCACAATCCTTCTAGCCCTTGACACCCTGTAATTGTATACCCTTTCTTCTATTGATAGATTATTGCGGCTGTACGGTTTCATCAAATTCCTCAATAATGGAAAGGCGTCATCCCCCACAAAAACAAAGGGCATATCTACTTCAGAAAATGCAGGTATAGCTTGTGAGTGTGGAATGTTAAGTAATCCATCATTCAATTTCTCAAAAAATTTGCTATTCTGAAACACACCAGCATCAGAAACACGCCCATTTGCGCCGGCTTCAACCATTAAAAACTCATAGTTCGCGCTAACTAACGCTAGTAATACAATGCTAAAAGTTTTTTTATAATTGAAATAATACGACCATGAGCAATTAGGTTTTTTTATTTGCACATGTTTCCCGTCCAAAGCGCCAATGCAATTTGGGAAGTTCCACCTATCCCCAAATTCGGTGGCAACGGCTTTCCATTCGTCTTCGGTTGCCGGCAGCTGTAAATAAATAAATGGTGTATTTACTTTTGCAACTTAGCACAGCCAATGAAGGTGTTCAATTTTGTAAATTAGAAGAGGACTTACCTTAATATATGGCTTTAATACTTTAATTATTGCCGAACACGTCTCCATTATCAACACTCCTAAAGATTGTGGTGAAATTGCAGTAAGGAATTTCAAATCTTCAAAAGTCTGTCCACTAGCTAAAAACCGAAGAGTTGCGGACAGACGTTCGTTAGGAGATATCGCATCACGCATTATTGTGTCCTGTTTCTTAATGAATGGGCTTACTTTTCGCAATAATTCATTATACGTTTCACTGTCCATTCTTAAAAAGTTCTTGAAGTCACTGGGTGCACTAATTTCCAACTCTTTCAACAAGTTCGAATGTGATAATTCAGGCCTATTTAAATACCAACTTTTAGATCAAACCTTTCTCCTCTTTATTTGGGTTGGTTCTTGTATATCATCATTACATAGTTCGTCTATTATGACACATAACAAGGCCCTTTTCAAATTCACACTCATGTTTATTTTATTAACTGCACAATTTATAAAATCCACTGCAAATACGTTCAATTCACTCTTAAATCTCTATATATACACTTTTCCCACGCAATCCAATTCTACCACCCACTTCCAGTTCACGATAATGTAACCAAAATTACTTTCACGATGCGCGAATGTACACTCCTCGAGATATCGCAAGGAAATGAAGTTGCAGCACCTGTGTGGCGAACAAACCGAAACCTCGTTACCAATAGTTATCCTTCCGATGCTTGTAGTTCTTCTAAATAAAAATAAAACTAGGTATCTTTCTCCTACTACAATATATTTTAATAGTTAGTAAATACGTATTTCGAGAGCTACTTACTCTCTTCCTCAGTACTTAAGCTACTAAATCATTAGGAAGTTTTCCCTGATTTTTAAATAAAAGAAATTAAAGGTCTGTAGGGACAGATGATAAAAAGTTGTTTAAAAGTTAAAGATCCGTATGTGGGTACACATTCTAAAAGGTAAAGAGAAAAACGTAAAAAGGTCCACATGCAGGTAGGGATAATCTTATAACTTTTGGGTTGATGGCCATCAATTATGTGGGTGGTGCGGTCCCTATGTTTGTCAGCGAGTTTTTTAATTAGCCTCGATGCACAATTCCCTGCATCGGTGTTCATCAATTTGGCCGCATCCTTCCGCAATATTTCCAAGCTCTCCCATGCGTCCAAGGTGTGTGGCTTATTCCCTTGTCGTACCAGCTCCAAATTTTGCCTCGTCACAGAATGACCCTCCTCGATGACGTGCACCGCAACCGAAGAACACACCGTGTTGGCTCCTTGTCTTTCTCCCTTCTCTACTTCCTTTAGGTGTTCTTGGAACCTAGTCGTGATGAGGCGTTTTGTTTGGCCAATGTAGACCATATCGCAATCATTGCAGCTGATCTTGTAAATCCCACTTTTTTCCTCTTCCGTTAATTGGTCCTTTTCGCTCCCTAATTGTCTTTTGAGGGTTGCGTCTTTGCTTGATCCGACCACTTTTATATTGTATTTTCCTAGGAAGGATTTTATTCTATAAAAGTCTTTGGATAATGGTATGCTCACCCATTTTGTATCAGCTAGAGTGGTTTCTTGCTCGAAGAATGTTGAATGTTGGTTCTTCCATATCTGGTCTTGCTTTCTCTTAATCAGTTTTTTGATTATTTCGACCGTGTAACCATTCTTGATGGCTGTATCAAGAATGAACATTCTTTCTTTATTGAATCCATCCTTGTTTAGGGGGTATGTATCCAGGTTATACTACGATTCGATTTTATAATAATATAATACCAAAATCCCATCAAATCCATATTAAATCTAATTGTAGTATAACCGGGGAGGTCAAGAAACGCATGGAATTACAGGCCCTGAATATTACAATCTCGGGTCTCTACGCGCAATAAGCAAATCAAAACTTAAAGGCATATAGCACCCATTTAAAATTAGCCAGAGAAGCAACATCAATTGGAGCCCCGCTGGATCAAATGTTGGTAAAAATCCAGAGAGCGACACGAAAAAGACATGTAACGAGCAGTTGAGTTGTTAGAGTTGGGTTTGACGATTGGAAATAAAATCATCTTAATAAATAAATCGTGCGTTTTCACTTTCAAGAAAACATATATCTCGCCACACTAAAAGAGAGCGCGCAACATAGCGAAGCTCACGACGCAACGACGTGCACTGTTCGATATTTCGCATCGTAATGACCATTACGGCGCGACGATGTGCACTCGTCGAGATCTCGCAACGAAATGAAGTTGCCGGTCGGTTGCTGCGTCTGTGGCAAACGA
The DNA here is from genome assembly GCF_905115235.1 of Hermetia illucens. NCBI lineage: Eukaryota > Metazoa > Arthropoda > Insecta > Diptera > Stratiomyidae > Hermetia > Hermetia illucens. The sequence continues at coordinate 86,483,388 of NC_051849.1, read as the reverse complement.
CCCGCAAACTTGGTCACCAACTTGGTTTACCGTGTGTGGACGCTATAACGCCGAACCACACATTCTGCACTGGCCGTTCTCCACCCGTTCTTTCATGATGAGCTTTTTATAAGCTCGGGTGGCGACCACGCTGCCCTGAATGGCACACATGAACCTCTCTGTCTCAGCAAAGAGCTCCCCAGCACACAGCCATCTGTTCGACAACTGCAAATCAACAAATGGCTGCCAAAGACAATTCACGTGTTTACCGCGCATTGCCTTCGACTTCCATTCATCGTTTATTTTTTCATTTTTTATTTATTTATTGACGAATTTGTTTATTTTTTACAAGTAAATATATATGTAAATAGTTGTTTATACACATACCAGGTTGTTCAATAAGTTTTGTGGTTCGATAAGGAAAACAAAATTTTATGGTTTGAAATACACTTTATTATTCAGTATAGGCTAGAACCTGGAAGGGCTGAAAAATACGCTTCCACAGCTGTTCAGACCTCATCATTTGATGAAAAACGCTTTCCACGCATGTTTTTTAGGCCTGGAAATAGATCGAAGTCGCTAAGGGCCAAATCTCCAATAATTCGAACTTGAATTCATGGATCTTAGCCATTGTCAAAATGCTCTTGTGACATGGTGCATTGTTCTGATGAAAAATATTTTTTTTGCTTCTGCAAACCTAGCCTTTTTGCATGATTTTTTTCCTTCAGCTTTTACCAACTTAGCAACTTAGCAGCAAGTAGTTCAGAAACCTAATTCCGTTGGCATCGCAAAAAACTGATACTAACACCTTCTTAGCCGATTTCTGGACACGAACCAGGTTCACTCTACTCTTTGCCTCTTGTTTTGATTCAGGATAGACCTAAGTCACATCCACAGTCAAGAATGGACCCACAAAATCCACTTCATCCTTTTAAAAACGCTCTAAATGTTGCTGAGGAAATCACATTCGAATGTGTTTTTGCTCTATTGTAGCGAGTGCGGCACCCATTGTGCACATAGCTTTCTGAAACCATATACGTCAGTCGAAATATCGCTACCACTGCCCAATGAGATGCCTAGGGCTTCTATTATAGTAATTTCTTCCAGTCACTAGACGATTTTCCAATATGATATCCTGTATTTTTTCCACGATTTGTGTTATTGTTGCTGTTTTTGGACATCCTTGACGAGGATCGTCTTCAAGGTTTGTACGACGACGTTTAAATTCAGCAACCCAACTTAATACTCTACGAATTGAATGCGAAGAGTCCTTATACACTTTCAACATTCGTTCATAAATTTCCTTTGCTTTTAAGCCTTTCAGAATTAAAAATTCAATCACTGCATGCTACTTTATTTATTCCATTGTAAAAAAAATATTGTGACACGTCGATACTAAATGGTTTGTAAACAAAGAATGAATTGACAGATTGAAACGAAACTTTACATGCGTTCATATAAAGAGTGTACCAACATAACAAAAAAAAAATTAGGTTAGTGGCAACTCCCTTTCTTATCGAACCACAAAACTTATTGAACAATCTAGTATTTTATAGTTTTTCTTCCCCTCATTCTCAACCAATGCCACGCCCCTGCTTTCCAGTTATAAGGCCCTCCATAAATTCATCCTAGGCGGACTGGCCGGGCAGCTGTTCGAATCTACTATATAATTCTTCATTTAAATGTGCATTTCTCTTGACAATTAATATCGAAATTAAAGGCTCTTTAGAAACTTACTAATCGAGACCTTGTATGTGAAGCCCCACGTGGCTACTTTCGGTAAAGAAAATTACACTCCTCCTTTTGTACAAACATGTTGGAGTATAGTGGAACATTCCTCTTCAACTTTAAAGTAGAATGATTCACAGTTCCACAATTTCCTCCAAATTTCGTCTTGATTGGAGTAACCGTTTTTGAGCAAAATGCATTGGTTAGACTGGCATATAGATGGTTAGATAGATAGTGAAGTTTTATGTGAAACAACGATGTATGGAGTATGTCCTTAACTTAGAAAATTCTGAACATTGTAACCTGGGGCAAGAGTGTATGACTTTCTACAAATCCTGGTCGCTGTTAACCTATTATTAATTGTGATCGACTATACTCTATGACGCAAGTTGAATCTAGAACTTTTACAAAAACAATTTTTGCCTCAAAACTTAACTTTCAATTTGGTTGAAGGTATCCAATTATACTCGCATACAGCATGTAAAATGTTAGAGTTGCATTCAAACGAACATTGAGACAAAGTTTTCCTTAGAAGTTAGGCATCGAAAATTCACAAAAGCGCCAAATGGCTTAATCTATAATTTTCTATTGCAACTTATTAATTTACTTTATTGGCATTGATTTCCCCTACATATGAGCTGACTTGATACCGAATGCGACCAAGGGTTGAAGAACAAAAGGAAGCAGCTCCTTCGTGGCTGATAAGTTTTATTCCCGCTTTTCAGTATCCACTTGTTTGCAATACTTACAGAATGGACAGTCTAAATACTTACGTCGGTTTGAAGCAAATTCATCTAGTTTGGAAAATATTGTGTGTAGCTCCTTGGACCAAGTATAATAGATATTATTATGCTTGGATGAGTTTCTTTTTCGGAATAAATATATTCTTCATATCCATGATATTCTTCGATTTTGTATTCTGCAAAGATTCTAAGTGTGTTCTAAATAATATGACGATTTATCTTGCTAGTTTGTGCAAAGTCGGGCAATGTGTGATAATGGTGTTTGTTTGCAAGAAGCTACTTCAACTGGAGAAGTTATTTCACATCTTAGATGAAAGTGTAACTTGACCAGAAGACCAACCACTGGCAAGAAAAGCGATTGAAAAGGGGCAAGAAATGTTCAAATATTTCCTGATTGTGGTCGTATTTGCTGTATATAGCAAAATATTAGGTTTTCTTTTCACTTCAGGCGAAATATTCATATTGCCATTATGGTCTCCGTTTGACCAACATATTATCATGAAATTCCTGTATGATTTTGTTGTAATACATTTACTAGCACTTCAAGCAATTGCCAGCGATATGTACCCGCCAATATGTTTTCTATTGTTGAACGCACATTTAAAAATTTTATCTCAGCAAATGTTGCGGTTAGGAGTTGGTGGCCGAGAATGCCATACACAATCAAATATCGCCACCATTGTTGAACGCCACATTGTCATTTTGAGGTGAATGTAGTTTGATGCAAATGAAAACAGATCCAAAACGGAAATACAACAATCTATTCTTTTATCTTTACATTTCAGGATTTATAAAATTTTAGATGAAACACTTTCGAAAATGTACTTTGTGCAACTTTCGGTTGCTAGTCTTGAACTCTGCGTTTCAATGACATCTATAATCTCTAGGAGTATGGAACTCCCGGAGTTAATGTTCACTGTTGGCTTCGCATTCGCAGCGATATTTGAAATTTTACCAATTTGCGTCCTTGCTGATCAGTTCCAAACTTTGAGTGAAAAGCTTGCAGATGCAGCCTATGCAACTAATTGGCCTGATCAGTCATTTCGATTCGCGATACTTTTCATCATACATAGGTCACAAAACTGTAGATTGATTCTAGCTGGTGGCATAGTGCCGATCAACTTATCCGACTTTTCTCAGTGTAATTGATCGAAAGTAACTGCTTTGATTGATAAGAAATAATTCTGATTTGATCTTTCAGATTGTGCAATACGCTTACTCTTTCTCAGCAATTTATACAATGATATATTGATCAAAATATAAAGAACATCGATACTACCCTGGATTACGATAGTTCGTTAATTGGGTTTAATGGAATATTTCATCGCCTTTAAATATTTCTGATTATTATTTAATTTAAAAGTTAATGTAGTTGGTTTAAATTCAAACTAATAAAATGTTAGAATTCCTTACATATTTGCAACTAAAATTCGCAAAACGAAGAGTTTTATTCAATATTCAAATGAGAAATACAAATAAGGTTCTAATAAGCCGCTACTAAAAACAGAAAGAAAATATTTTGATATTTAGATCTATCCTATTCTAAAACTGTATTGAAAGAAAATGAAATCATTTCCGCATGGTTTACTTTTCAAATTTTCAATAATGACGCATAGGTGAAAACTATTAAAACTCATACGCACTTTTCTAAAGTTTACGCCCGTAATGTCAAATAAAATATGTATAATGCTCGAGCAATTTCATTTTTGCTTGACGTCTTCGTGTTTCCCAAACCGCCAAACTGCCAAACCGCATACACGTCATAGGCCCTCAACATCTGGCAGTATCTTCATGTGGTTTAGTGCCTATGATGTGTACGGATAAGCTTCCCTAAAACATTCGCAAGTCCAGTCCGTTGAGTGTGGATAATACTTATTAGATGTACTGGGGTTGGTATATTCTACGGCTTACAATGTTTTATGAGTAGAAAAACCTACGTTTGAAGTTAGGATAAATAATTAGGATGAATCCAAAAGTTTGAGCTCTATGAATTCGAAAAGTTTTTTACACAGAACACAATACCTCTTACCATCTTGTGTGTCGCACCTCGTGCTGTGATCAGTTTTGGACTTAACAGTGCTCACCTGTTATACGGCTTGAAATGGCGAACATGCCACCGTAATATAAATTTTAGTAATTATCGGTGGAGAGATATCCACATTGGTGGCCCCTATGAAAACAACGCAACCAAATGGCAGCGAAGAAAATCTGACGGCAGTCGCACGGCAGTTGGTTCCGTGTTTGGAATTTGAATGTTGAATCAAAAAGCAAAGTGCCGTCGAAATTGCAAGTTTGCCCCCAAGTGGGGAATGTGTTGTTGATTCTCGGCGACCTCGAGTTCTCCACATTTTTAGTGAATTTATCAGTTGATCCATCAAACTAGAGATATCCAGTTCGCTTTTCAGACTCTTATATACCAACATGCTGGGTATGCTTGCGGCTACACTAACTTTTATACGCACCGCAACTGAGATCAGAACCGCCGCCGTTCCCAAAATAACCACAGTATATGGGCAGCCAGAGAGCACGGAACGAGTGCAGTGCAGAGAGCAGGTCTCGCAACGGGTCTTTGATTTCGCATCATCCTGGAAGTGCACTGGGACCGCCCAAACGTCCGCAACGAACCAAGAGTTTTGCAAACACAAAGCAACTCCCAATAACGACAACCTTACTGAATTCCGAGCAGACGACAGAGCATCCTCTGACATCACAACAGCAAGCCAATCAGCGTCATTTACTACAGCAACAACAGAGCTTGGCGCAGCAGCAACAAAACCTACAGCGGAAAATCGAACGGCGGTCAAATGGTAGTATAGGTCCAAGGGCGAAACGTGGATTGGTACCCAGGATGGAACATAAAACCTGGGAAAGGCCTGCTGAACCAACACCACTACCAAATCCTATCTCCATCTGCACTTGGTGATCGCTGGTAGTTCTTTCTTAATGCAAAACTATAGACGAAGAAGGATGAAGACGAGTCCCCCGCGCCTGGAAACGGGACAAATTGTACCAACAGGTCCTCTAGATTGGGGGTTGGGTAGGGCTGACAAACCTATATGGAAAACAAACCGTTACCAAGCCACAAAAGGACCTCGGACTGGATTAACAGCACGACGACGAACCAGGCAACGACAAGGGAATAACGAATTGCGCATTTTCTCATGGAACGTGCGAATTACACCCAATATCAATACTGACCTTGAACATTTCAAACCCATTAACGATATTAGAGCATACAATACAGCATACTAACCAGAATTGAACATAGATATCAAATTACTGAATATGCAAAATACATTATCAGCATATTGTATCCTTTGTCTTAGAATATATAAATATAGAGTGATAGTTCAAGAGCTTGTCTTTTTTACCAAGCAGTCTTTTAATACGGTAGTCTTTTCTACCTAATCTTTCTTTTTTACCGAGTCTCCTTATCGCGTCTTTCTACGAAACAATCAAAGCCATGCTATCAATCAAAGTGATTCTATTAATCAAGTTATTAAAGTTATTAATAATTAAGTGAGTTATACAAGTGTAACTATAATAATAAATAAAGTGTTACAGAGAGATGTGAAGTGTTTAAAAGACCAGTCTCACGAAGGAAGAAGAGACTTTAAACAAATTTTTTTTCCGATATATTACACCCAAGTAATATAACTGGGGCAGTCGTTCGTCAAAAGGTGGGAGGAAACCTCTTTTTTCGAAAATAGTGAACCTTAAATTATATATTCGAAGAAGAATTCGAATACTAATAACAAATTTGAGAAGTTCAAGAAAATAGAACTTACAATAAATAATAAAACCACTCCAAGATCAATTCGACTGGATAATAAAAAGTATAGTTTTGTTAACTCCCAATAACTCCATAAGTAGCCTGAAGAAAAATTCAGACGAAGGGAGCATAGCGGTAACAAACTACACATAATACAAAGTGAAAAACATTGTAATAATAAAATTTAATAATCAACCGTTTAAGGGAGTGAGAAATCGAGGTCCTAAATCACTCTTAAAACTGCTTGGTGAGACCGCCAAGTGATCTTAAACATAATACAACAAAATAAAATAAAATAATAACATAATGGCAGAACAACAAATACCACTCAATTTTGCGGAAATCCGTAAAGAAGTAAGGAAACCACCAATATAGAATGGAGACAATACAAAATATGCTCTAACAACCTGGTTAGAGGAAGCATCAGGACTATTATAGTTAGTTCTGCAGCAGTCCTAGAAATATAAGAAAATATCATAATTTAAATAAATTACTTAATAAACTCGGTACAAAATTTGTGAAAGATCCTCAAAGTGAATTACATTTATAGTTCAATTCCATTAGAAACCAGAACTTAGTCTTGAATAAATTAAAATCTCGTTCGCCCGAATATAAGGCATACCTTTTGAAATGAGGAATTGTGAGACGCTGAGTCAAACATACAATTTACTACGTGAAATGGAGCAGAATCTAGATAACAGCAATGAGCAACATGCACATAATCGTGAAAATCCGTATAAAAATCATAATTACAATAATTTGCGCGGATATCACAATCGATGTCGTAATAATAATTATCAAAATGACAAATGGCTGTCAAAGGGTAGTATAGGTCTCAGGGCGAAACGTGGATTGGTACCCACGATGGAGCATAAAACCTGGGAAATACCTGCTGAACCAACGCCAACAGCTCTACTACCAAACCCTATCTCCACATCCACGTGATGACCGCTGCGAGCTCTTTCGTAACGAAAAGCTGCAGACGGAGAAGGATGAAGGTGAGTCTCCCGCGCCCAAAAAACGGGACAAATTGTACCAACTGGTCCTCCAGGTTGGGGGTTGGATAGGGCTGACAATCCTACACGAAAAACCGATGTTACGGAGCCACGAAAGGAGCCTCGGACAGGATGGATCTTACAACGACGAACCCGGCAACGACAACGGATTAACGATTTGCGCATTTTCTCATGGAACGTGCGCTCCCTGTACAGAGATAAAGCTGATGAGCAGTTAGCCGATACCCAGTCCCAATATAGGGCTGATCTAACAGCGTTACAAGAGACGCGATGGACAGGGACCGGTTTCCTGGAGAACTACCGCTACACCATATATTATAGTGGTCATCCAGTAAACCATGTGCTCGGAGTAGGTTTCTCAGTCAGCCAAAAAATGAAAATGAAATATAAGCCTCATTAACGTTCACGCCCCTACAGAGGAGACTGCAGAGTCGGATAAGGATACCTTCTACGGGGTAGTAGAACGAATCCTCGAAGCCTGTCCCAGGTATGATATTAAAATCATACTTGGGGATTTTAACAGCCAAGTAGGGAAGGAGCCCGTATTCAGGCGATACGTTGGCTCCCATAGTTTACACGAAAAATCAAATTATAACGGACTGCGGATAATTCAATTAGCAGGGTCACACGAAATGGTTGTTGGAAGTACCTGGTTTGCGCGGAAAACGGTCCACAAGCATACTTGGGCCTCTCCAGACGGGACCACTTTCAACCAAATTGACCACGTGTTGATCGAACGCCGCCACCTTTCAGCCTTGATGAATTTCAGAACATATAGGGTGGCTAATACAGACTCGGATCACTCTCAAATGATCTTCACAATCACCTAAAGAACGTTATCATGGATACGGCCACAAACATACTTGGCCCCAGCCGCAAAAGGAGTCGGAACGGCTGGTTTGACGATGAATGTAAGCTAGTAACGGAACGGAAGAATGCCGCATACCGAGTAATGTTGTATTCTCAAAGAACGCGGGCACGCGCAGAGACTTATCACCAACTCCGTCGAGCGGAGAAGCGACTTCACAGACGGAAAAAGGAAGCCTGTGAGAACCAACAAGTCTGTGAACTAGAAACGTACAGGGAGCAACCGCACGAGGCGCGGAAGTTTTACCACACAAGTCAGCAAGATGAAGCCTTATACACCTCGATGCTCATCCTGCCGAGACAAAGAGGAAGATCTGATTTCCGATATTGGAGCGATAGGTTGAGTACTTTGATGAGCTACTGAACAACCAGAACATCGGCGAGTTGGAGGTCCGCCAACTGAAGACGACGGACAAATACTGCCACCACCAAGTTTTGGAGAAACAATCCGTGCAATTCATCGGCTAAAAGATCGTTAGTCGCCAAGAGTCGATGGAATTACAGCCGAATTGGTTAAATATGGAGGTGACCAGTTACCCCAAGCGGTTCATCAACTTGTGCTCAAGGTATGGGACAGCGAATCAATGCCTGACGATTGGCAACGAGGCATTATCTGTCTCATACATAAAAAGAGAGATATCACACAGTGCAGCAACTATAGAGGTATCACGTTGCTGAGTACCTATCTATAAGATATTCTCCACTATCTTGCTAGGCCGGATAGCCTCATACGCCCAGAACATCATTGGCCCATACTAAAGAGGCTTGACTCCAGGCAAATCAGCAACAGATCAGATTTTCTCTCTGCGGCAAGCGATGGGAAAACTGTTGGAATATGGATAACAGTTGCACCATCTATTCATCGAAATTAATAAGACTAACTAGGCTTACCCTGACCAATGTAGGAGGCCAGATAAAACCAGCAGGATCACTCTCAAGACCATTCGACATCAATAACGGTCTACGACAAGGGGATGCCCTATCATGCGTCCTCTTTAACCTGGCCCTCGAGAAAGTGATCCGTGATGCTGCGGTAAATGCAAGGGGTACAATCCAATTTAAGTCCACCCAACTACTGGCCTATGCTGACGATATCGACGTCATGGGAAGAACCACCCGAGACGTACAAATTGCCTTCATCCAGATCGAGCAGGCAGTAATCGGCACGAGATCTTGGGCTGCACATCAATGAAGGCAAAACAAAATATATCGTGGCAACGTCAGCACCGAAGACGAATCAATCAACAACATCAAACCGCACTGGTCAAACAGGAAGAATACAACAACACTATGATCTTGCCAGTCCTTATGTATTTCTCGGAAAGTTGTGTTCTAAGCAAGAAGAATTGCGAATTCTTGGGCGTGTTTGATAGAAGAATCCTCCGAAAAATTGTTGGCCCCCTACATAACGACGCAATCTACGAGCGATACTATGACCATCAAGTTGTGGATAAAATCCGGCTCAATAGGTAACGCTGGGCGGATCACTTAATCCGTATGGATGAGGATGATCCCACCCGGAAATTCTATAAGGGCAATATCTACGATAGAAAAAGAAGACGAGGCAGACCCTGCCTAAGATGGGGCGATGGGGTAGGTCAGGTCGTCAAACAGCTTTTAGGGATATCGAATTGGTGGACCTCGGCGCAAAACCGGGATGTCTGGAGTTCCTTATTAAGGCAGGCCTAGACCGGATACCGGTTGTTGCGCCGTTGGTGCTGATGATGAAAATGACAATAACCACAAACAAACAGTAATAATAACAACAGATACAATAATAGTAGACAAAACAACAATAGATACAATAATCATAGTAACAATTTTCACAATCGAAATAATAATAACCAAAATTATAACCGAAACTACAATCAAAATTATAATTCTAATGGAAATAGAATCCAAGTAGATAATTCCAACATATACCGTACAGACAAAATAGACCCAATATAAATACACTTGAACCAATGGGTGCAAGTTTTCAGATAATCGCCTCGGAAACTGCTTACCAACTAATTAATTCTCACGTTGATAATCAAATAATCACTACACTAATAGACCCCGACGCATCAATTACAATTATCGACAAAAATTGTCTCCCATTTAACCCAAAAATTCCAGTAGAAACCCCTATTTCCGTGAATGGATTAGGAACCTCATATAATCTAGTACAATAAAGTCTAACACGCCAATTGAATTTAAATTGCCTGAATCTCACAAAATAGTGTGGAAAGTTATGAATTTTTGAAAATAGCGTAATTAGTGGTGAAAAACTCAATTAATTAAATTAATAATTCTGGAGAACAGAAATGGCGAATAGTAATCGATTGCCGAAAATTAAATGAGAAAACAATCGACAATCAACGACGATTTCCAATTCCGAATATCGAATTCATATTTGATAAATTGGGAAAAGCCCAATATTTTGCAACTCTTGATCTAACGAAAGGTTTTCATTAAATTGAGATCAACCAACTTGATGGTCACAAAACACCCCCCGAGAACATTCCAGTCTAATCGTATGCCCTTCGAACTGAAAAATCCACCCGCAACTTTTCAAAGCATGATCAATGAAGTGTGAAATGAAAGATGGACAGTATACTTGGACGGTATTTTAATTTTTACCACTTTACTTCAAGAAATGGAACTTAACATTCGAAAAATATTTAATACATTGGAAAAATATAAAATTAAAGTGCGAATAGACAAATGTAAATTCTTCATGAAAACTACAGAATATCTAGTGCACGTCTTAACAACGCAAGGAATAGAACCCAATCCGAATAAAATTAATACTATCAAAAATGTTAAAGGCCCTATTACAGTCAAACAAATTAAATCATTTTTAGAACTAACAGGTTATTACCACAAATTCATAAATAACTGTGCGAAAATCGCATCCTCTCTTACAGACACCTTAAAGAAAGAATAATCAAATAAATATCCACGACACAAAATATATTGCGGCCTTTGAAAACTTCAAGGAGCTACTAACAAATTCTAAAATACCTTGGTTTTAAAGGCATCTTGACGACAGACGCTTCAAATAAGGCAATAGGAGCCGTCCTTTCACAAAATGGTCACCCCATATCATACACAAATAGGATTCGCAACGATCATGAGCATAACTACAGTACAATTGAAAAGGATTTATTATCAATCGTATTTTCAACATAGTACTTTAGGCCCTATTTGTACGAAATAAAATTTAATATTAGAACTCAACTCGAAAAAACAAAAGTGAAAAATAAAATTAAACGAATACAACTTCAATATTGAATACATTAAAGGTAAAGAAAACAAAGATGCTGACTTTCTTAGCAGAATAAATACTGCCAATCAAGAAATCAATGTAATGAAATAAATGTAAATCAGAAAACCGAAAATTACAGTGGTATGGACATTGAAAGTAACCACCTTACCGCTCACTCAGGGAAGGAAGATCAAAACGAATTCGTATCTATTAGCGAGAGAATCGTCAATACCCACAAATAATAATTGTGTGAAACAAAAAAGGAAAGTCAAATTGTCAATAAAAAAAGACAAATATTCATCGATCAAAGTGATATCAATTCACAAAACGCTATAGTAGATATTCTTCGACGTTATATTCCAGATAAAGGAAAAATTGGTATATGTAGTGAATTAAATGATCATCAATGGAACAAAGTCCATCTTAAAATTGTCAGCCTATAGTCAAATCATAAAAATTTAAAGTTTTTAAAATATACTAAACGAGTAATAGATCTAACAAATGAAGAGCAATGTTACAACAAAATTAAAGAAATACATGAAAATACAAATCACAGAGGAATAATAGAAAACTATGCCGAAATTAAAGATAAGCTATACTACAACAAAGTAACAAAGTCAAATATGACCGAAAACCCATAAAACCGCAATTTTTAATCTCTGAAACAAAAATAGATATCGATGAAATTATATGCATAAATGAACATGGACAAATTTTCCCAACACTTATAGGTAAATACACGTAAATATACGTAAATGATAAAAAATGTTATAACTTTTATTCAATGAATTCGTGAAAGGGTTTCAAATTTAGGAAAACCTCAGAGAATAATAGCAGATAACGAATTTAATATGATTAACATTAAAGAATATCTAAAATCAGAAAACATCGAAATACATTTTACTTCGCATCACACATAGGAAATTCCGATATGAATAAATGCCATAATATGCACCCTTTTAGAACAAATAAGAATTCTAATTCAAACCAAACCAACCTTAAACATCAGCGAGCAGGCATTAAAAGAAGTAGAACATTGTAATAACACAATACATTTTACGAGAACAATACAAACAAAACCAATACAGGTACAATACGGAAAAATAGAAAAATCTAAATTACATAAGACGTTAAACGATGAAAAACAAATGGATAGCATATGACGATAAAGCTAGGGAATTCATACCAGAAATTGAAAACGGAGAAGTATACATAAAAAACTATGAAAGTGAAAGACGCAAGGAAAAACCAAAATTCAGAAAAGTAAAAATAACTCAGCGTGAAAACAAAAACATATTTGCAAATGAAAACAAGTATAATGAACTTCAAACTAAAATCCATCCGAGCAGAATAGAGAGAATAAGGAAATATATTAAAAAACAAATACAAAAAATGTAATAGAAAAGGATAACACTAATCTAATAACTGAACAACAGCAAATGATCGACAGCATTTTAAAAACAAATACGGATAATTAAATAGTGCCAACTAAATATAATTTAAACATAATGAAAAAGGAGATTGAAACCCTAATTGGCAACAATTAGCAAACTTCTATAATACTTAAACTTAATAGCAGAAGATAACAACAAGAAACTTAATGTATAATACCTAAAAGCACGCAATAACACATTCTTCATACTGATACTAAAAACCTCAGGACACAATGCAACCAGGGAGACGAGAAAAGTCAATACATTCTTAGATGACCTCATAGATTTGATAAACCAAAAAATAAACCACCAAAATTACTATGCGAATATCTAGGAAAAGAATCCTTAGATAGACTTTCGATCACTCAACTTTACAATAGTAAATGAATAGTATTCTTTACTTTCAAAAGAAAACATATCGTACTACGTAAGAAAAATACAGAATAAGAATAATGAAACCTTATATACAAATACAAGTGATATAATATTACACCATGGAGAATATTTTGAGACGGAAAAACATGTAAAATAATTGAAAAGTAAATTAGTATGTATTAAACCTAATTATATTATTCCAGCCAATGTAAAAACGAATGTAATTGAAATTAAAAAAGAATTAATTTACATAACTAATATGAATGGAAATATTAAACAAAATTGTAACGAAAAGACCTACCAAATACATGGACATTATATAATAACGTATAAACAATGAAAAATAGAAATCTTTAGAAAGGTATACAATAACGAAATTAGAGAATTTCAACAGATTTTAACATTAAACCCAATTAAAAACGTAACTGGATATACTATAGTAATAAATCTTCAAAACATAAAAATAGTAGACATTAAAAATTTCAAAAGAAATGAACGAAATATAATACACACAGGCACGAAATACTTCAACATCAGGAACAACCATAATAATAATCATTTTAATAATTGTAACATATGTAGCAATCCGTTTTTATAGTAAAAGAAATAATATAAAAAGATGAATTGAAAACAGTAGAGAAAATAGAACCGGAAGTAGAATTAAATAAAATTGAGTCTGTTGACGACAACAATAAATACAAGGAGGAAGTAGTTACAACCAATATCAATATTGACCCCAAACTCAACATTCCTGATAACGATATAATAGCATACAACAAAGAGATTGAATAATCTTTTTAAATCATAATTCATTAAAATCATAAAATATTAAAATCACATTGAAATTTAAATAACCTCCATACTAATGTAAACATCCTCCAACTAAAAAGCTAAGATCATAGAATCACTCACCACCTCATCTCAACCTTAGTATGAGTCATCAATCCGAATTAATCAGAATAACAATATTGTCTTCCCTTGGCTTGTCTTTCTTACGGAAATTTTCAGACGGAGTCAGTTTTTCTTAGTAGAATCTTCAGTCGTTTAATACGGAGTAGCTTTGAATCTAGAAGTCTTTCTTAAAATGGGTCGAAGTCATTTTTTAAAGTGAAAATGTCACTAAATTATTTGTAGAAGTGGAATAAATATAAATAAAGTGTTTGTCATAAAACAACTGAAGCGTTTGATAGACCAGCCTCGCGGAAGAGACTTAAACTATTTTTTTTGTAGTATATGTATTACACTGAGTAATATAATTTGCAGGTGCCCTCTTGTGAGCGCGACAAAGCCTAAAGTAAAAGAAGAAGATAATTGATTTTTATTAACTTTTATTTACTACATGACACCACACACTTCAATGTAATTGGTTTTTAATTATTAGGGGTTTTTAAGAGCAATGGAAAAAGTTCAAATTAATAGAAAGCACTTACAAATAAATACGGCTGTCATTCTAACTGTTAACGCATCTTACTAACCGATGGAATTAAAACCGAATTGGTTAAGTATGGAGGCGACCAATTACACCAAGTGGTTCTATCAACTGATGCTCAAAGTATCGGACAGCCAATCAATGCCTGACGACGGACAACGGGGCATTATCTGCCCCATACATATAAAGGGTGATATAACGCGCTGCAGCAATTATAGAGGTATCACGTTGCTAGGTACCATCTATAAGATATTCTCCGCTGTCTTGCTAGGCCGGATAGCCCCATCCGCACAGAACATCATTGGTGTATATCAAAGAGGATTCTTTCCAGTCAAATCAGTAACAGATCAGATTTTCTCGGTGAGACAAGCGAAGGAAAAACAGTTGGAATATGGACATCAGTTGCACCATCTCTTCATAGACTTTAAAGCCGCCTATGATAGCATAGCCAGAGTAAAACTGTACACGGCCATGAGAGAATTCGGTATCTCGACCAAATTGATAAGACTGACTAGGCCGACCCTAACTACAGCAGAATCACTCTTGAGATCATCCAACATCAACAACGGCCCTATCATGCGACCTCTTCAATTTGGAAAGAGTGATCCGTGATGCTGAAGTAAATGCGAGAGGCACATCTTTTTTAAGTCTTCCCAACTGTTGGCATATGATAACGATATCGACATCATTGGAAGTACGACCCGAAATCCGTACCCCGTACAAACTGACTTCATTCAGATCGAGCGGGCGCGATTGGTGAGATCTTGGGCTGCACATTAACGAAGGCAACACCAAAAACCAACAACATCAAATCGCACTCTTCAAACGGGAAGAATAACGATAGGAGACTACAACTTTGAGACAATTGTTAATTTCTCCTATTTAGGGTCGAAAATCACAACCGATAACAGCTACGACGATGAAATTCGCGTACCGTTGTTGGCAGCCAACAGAGCCTAAAGGTCTCACCGTAGGGTCAAAACCCTTATTGGTGGTCATTTTGTCAATCCTCATGTATTCTTCGAAGACCTAGGTTCTTACGAAAAAAAACTGCACTCTTGGTTACGTTCGAAAAAAAGAATCCTCTGAAGAATTTTTGGCCCCCTACATGAAGTTGAACGATTCCGTAGCATACATAATGATGAAATCTATAAGCGTCTGGTTGTGAATAAAACCAGCTCAATGGGTTCCAGTGGGTGGATCACTTAATACGTATCCGGAAAGTCTATAAGGTCAATAATAGAATAAGAAGACGAGGCAGACCTTGCCTGGGATAGAGAGATAGCATAGGCCAGGACGCCAAACAACTTTTAGGACTATCGAATTGGTGGACCTCAGCGCAAAACCGGGATGTCTGGAGTTCCTTATTAAGCCCAGATACCGGTTGTTATGCCGTTGATAATGATAATAATCTTACTAAAGTTATCAAATCAAGGGGGTTAGGAAAAATCAACCTCATTAGATATATTTTACCTACCGACGAGTATCTTTTTGCCCAAGAAGAGACTTGAAATTAACATAGCATTCGCCGGTGGAATGAATCATAAGGCATATTATCAAAACTGAATGAATTTAAAAACTTGAGCTGAAATTATTGAGGACCAACTTACAGAACCTTGTATTTTTCAAAACCGGTTGACATGTCAAGGGTATAAATCAGTTTTTTCTTGTGGGAAATCCTGCTCGATTTATTGTAAAGTTTGCAACTTGTCAGAGTGAAGAGAATGTATTTTCAATGGGATGGGATACCCCCCCATAATTACAGGGAGGTTACACCCTTCTTAACGAGTAATATATGTTCCATTTAAATCGACCGGAGTACTTGTTATTAGGACGTTTGAAAGATGCAAATCATACCATACATGCAAAAAGGGGGTGTAAATTTTTTCCCATCAAATATAGTCATGTGTGGTATCAAATTAAAGGTCTTGGTTCGTACTTTTCGAAGCCGGTCTTAGTTTTGACATTTGTTGGAAAGGTTGGGAGTGCGCGGGGTTGAAAATGATAATTTTTTTAAGGGATGCATTCTCAGAAACTACCAAACCAAAAAATCAGGAATGGTGCCTCGGCTCCGAAATACTGTCCCCTCCCGGTATATGTTCAAATAAAGTATATAAGAGTATATTATTATATTTTTTTACAATTGGCTGGAAATCCCCCCTTAAGTTTATCCTAGCACCATGAAATTTTGCAGTGATGCAGGCTATAATGTAGAGCATGATCTTAGTTTGGTAGAAATCGCACTATTACTAACAAAGTATAATACGTCAAATTTGTTGCTTCTTTGAAAATTGAAGACTATGAATGTCAGTATCACCCGAAAGAGGATACTCTCACATAATATATGCATATATTAAGTGCTACGTACTAAGAAATTCAGACAATCTTTCGTACCTGAAGCGTCCAGCTTCCGGTTTCCCGACTTGTTAAATAACTAAAATCAAATTTTACTTTCACTTCACACTTTTGATTACAATTCCAAGCCCACAACTATCATCCGTATGTCTTAAATGACTAACAACAAATGAAATATGTAGAGTTGCTATTTATGTGTATGGGGACTCCCCTTGAACCCGACTGAAAATAATGCCATTCACAGCATACCTGCCAGTTAAAGGTTCTAACATTTTCACCAAATTTCGTGTAATAAGTGTCGCTGTTTCCGAGCAAAGTGCATGCGGCGGACCGGCAGACCCAGAGAAATTCTGAAACCTCTACTTGCTATGTTACGTGATGCACTTCTTTATCCCAGCAATTTTATCTAGAATGTTCACAAATGCATTTTCGCTTAGAAAGTTAAATTTATGTAATTACAGACAACATGCAAAATGTTAGAATTGTATTCAAAAAGAAGTTGGAATAAAGCTTCTTAACATAGAGGTAAGTCATCAAAAATTCACAAAACAGTTAGATCTATAATTTTCTAGTGGAAATGACTTATTCACCTTATTGGCATTGAGTGAGGCGACCCCGATACCAAACAGGGGATAAAGAGGAAGTATAAGCGTTGATTTCTCCTTTGCGGCTGATCAACTTTATTCCTGCTATTTAGTGTCCATTTGGCTGCAATACTTACAGGATGGAAAGTCTTGGCACGTATCTTGGTTTGAAACAAATTCATCTAATTTGGAAAGTATTGTGCATGGCTCCCTGGGACAAGTTTAATAGGTGCTATTATGCTTGGATGATCCTAGTTTTTGGTTTGAATATTCTGTTCGTAAGCACGGTAGTCTTGGATGTTGTGTTCTGTGGGGATTATAAGTGTGGTCTTAATAATATGCCAATTTACCTCTCTGCCTTATGTAAAGTTGTTCAATGTTTGATAATGGCTTTGGTTCGCAAGAAGTTACTTCAATTGGAGAACTTATTTCATACCCTAGATGAAAATGTAACGTTGCCAGAAGATCAAATTGTGGCCAAGAAAGCAATTGAGAAAGGACAACGAATGGTGAAATATTTTATAATTGTTTGCTTATTTGCCGTATATAACAAAATATTGGGGTTTCTTTTTACTTCGCGCGAAACATTGATACTACCGTTATGGTCACCATTTGATCAACACATTGTTATCAAATTTATGTATGAATATATAATTACGCATTTCCTGGTACTTGAAGCAACTGTCGGCGCCATGTACTCACCTATTGGTTTTCTATTGTTGAACGCCCGCCTAAAAATTTTATCCCAACAATTGTTGCGCATTGGGGCTGGAGAACGGGAATGCCATACGCAATCAAACATCGCATCTTTTATTGAACGTCACATCACCGTTTTGAAGTAAGTGTTCTTCGTTCAACATGAAATCAAATCCGTTTCTGAAAAACAAAGCCGTAATTAAAGCAAGCTATGCATGCACTTCTACTTTCATTTCAGGATTTACAAAATTTTGGATGAAGCACTTTCGAAAATGTACTTCGTGCAACTTTTGATTTCTAGTATTGAAATGTGCATTTTAGCCACATCTATAGTATCTAATAGTGTTGTTCACTCTTGCCTTTGCATCGGGACTTTTGTTTGAAGTTTTATCAGTTTGCATTTTCGCTGATCAATTTCAGTCGTTGAGTGAGGAGCTTGCAGACGCAGCATATGCAACTAATTGGCCTGATCAGGATCGTGCATTTCGATTCGCAGTGCTTTTTATCATGCAGAGGTCACAAAATTGTAGACCGATTTTAGTTGCCAGCGTGGTGCCAATAGACTTACGAACTTTTCTCAGTGTAAGTGAACTTGAAAATACTTAGTTGTTAATTAGAAACAACCCTCGTTTGATCTTTCAGATTCTGCGATGCGCATATTCCTTCTCAGCAATTTATAGTATGGTATATTAATCAATAGTTGAAAAAATTAACACGAATTAATTCAGTTCAACGAAATGTTTTTAATCATTACTTCAAATGAACGACTATTGTGTTTCTTCAACGTTGGCACTAGTAAACTTACAATTTCTCACATATTTGTACTTCAAATTCCCGGAAAGAAGAGTTACCTTCATAATTCATAATTAATATGGAAAATTAACATAGAATAGAAGGATATTGCAATAAACCGATAAATCCTACTAAAAGCGTTTTATGATTATAGGGCCATTCGTAGTCTTCGAGTTGACTGACTTTTATAGAGTTAAGAGAATACAATAGACAATAATCGTTCGCGCAACAATCCATACAAGTCCCACTGCCACCAGTGAGATTTGCACCTCGTCCTTTCGTACACTCCAGTGCTCTAACCCTAAGCTATCCGGACACATATAAATGAATATTACTCTTAAAAGGACGACTTATTTAAACTTATATAAACTTTTCAAGCACGTAATATATGGATGTTAGCAATAATTATATGAAAAACCACCGTTTCATAATTGCAAGTAAAGCAATCACATTCAGATAGTTAGTCAATTTGGCAAAATGGTTAACACTCAAGGTGCACTACTTAAGGAAACAGCAGACAAAACGCCTGGAACTCATAAGGAATTCTCCACACGACATTTGACACTACATTCAAAATAGCCATTATTTTAAAACGAAAAACGGAGATTTAATCCGGTTGAAAAATAGTGGCAAAAGTTAGCATTTGCGATCAGCAATTACAACAACAAGGCATGTGAGCTTGTTAAGGGGTGATACCACTGATTAATGGATCTAGCACCGCTCATCATCTGAAGACCAAATCCTAGCTACCATCAACGCTAACTCAAAAGATTATGTCAATTTCCTCGTTTAAGGCCTGTTTTCCTAGCGACAGGTTTTTTGCGCTGTTGACAACGTGATACGCAGGGCGTTCAACGTCGACCACTCATTCCCTTGAAGTTAGTTAGGGTGTTTTCCTAGAGAGCGCATCACGTCAGCGCAGAACGTGTTGCGTTGGCGCGACTGGTCGAGGAGGAAAGGTGGTCGAAGGAAAGTGCCATCAGTGAGGTTTTCGGCCGACGAGGACGAATTGTTAGTTAAGTTCGTCCAAAAGGAAGATATATTATATGACCTTAAACATCCTGAATTCAAAAACATGACAAAGAAAGACTTGCTGTGGAATGAAATAGGGAGAGCATTGAAGGAAGAAGGTATGTTTTCATTCAAAAACACAATTATTTCATTAATTTTATTAAACATAATTATAATCAATAATATTTTTTGCGACTTTTTTTAATTTTAATTAATATAATAAGACCAATAGAGTCATTTGAATTTAAAATTTATAAGCACAAACGTTTTCGATTTTAAAATAATCTTCATCAGGTGCGTGGTTGAATTGTCCAAAAATATAACTTAATAATAATTAAAATTACAAAGCTTTTCTTCTAATAAAAAAAATTGGATTATGAGTCTTTTAAAGAATAAACCAACTTCGTTCTTGACAATAATTATTATTATTGTTTTCATAGGATGTTTCTATGTGTACTGAAGTAGTCAGTGAAACTACTTCTCACTTGGAATCCTTCAGCTTCAACGAAACCACCTGTGCCTGTTAGATTAATTGGGTTTCTGGAACTTCCCTCCAAGGTTCCCTCGGTGGGCAAAGTACCGTTCGATAAATACTCATCCCTCAAAATATTGTGTAAGCAACAGCACACAACGATAAGTGATTGAACAGTTTCCGGTTTCAAATGTATCAGAGTGAAAAAAATTCTGAAAATGTGGCTGCTGTGGCAGTAATTGTACGTTCTTTTATTTGCATCTTGAAGCATTTGTGCTCTCGAATATGGCTTCATCATATGCTTACTTAAACTGAAAGCATCGTCGCCAACTACTACATGAGGCAGCAATATATCAGAATGCGGAAGATTCTTCGGTGGCGGGAATATTGTTCCATTTATAACCAGCGTTCTCATTTTTGACTTCTTAAAAATTTCTGCGTCGCCCTCCTTTCCATAGGAACCCACATCAACAAGAACAAACTTACAGTTTGCATCGACCATAGCAAGAAGCACTACAGAAAAATATCCCTTATAGTTGAAGTATAGACTTCCTGAGTGACTAGGTGCTACAATTCTCATGTGCTTGCCATCTATGGCAGCTACACAGTTGGGGAAACCCTAGTGTTTCCAAAATTCGTTGGCTTTCTGTTCCCAGTCTGTTTGGTCGGCAAGAGGTAAAAAAGTGGCACCAGTTTCTTCTGTAGTGCTGCCAACACTGTAGGCACGATGATACATATAGCAGGGAGGGAGATGCGGTACCCAATGATCTGTATGATTCTCCTGTAGCCAGAAACCTGACACAGATTTATTATATTTTGTAGTAATATTGTAAAGTATTTTATCGGATTTGTAATAAATGTATTTTATCTTTTGTAGAAACGGTGGAGAAGTATGAGGGATCACTACAAAAGGGGGAAAAAAGAAGAAAAAGGTACAACCGGGAAAGCTGTTAAAAAGAAAAGAGCTCAGTACTGGCAGTAGTTACAGTTTTTAGCTAGATGATGTCTTGAAGATCTTGTGGCATACCCAGGACCTCCATAAAATGAAAATGAAATTGATATGTTCTTCAAAACAATGGCCGCAACTGTTGAACAATTCCGACCAGATTTTGCCACGCGAACTAAATCGTGACATTGGATTCACAAATATTCAGTATAATGAAAACCAATCAATACCATCATTCTCCTCAACATCATCACCCTCGTCCACTCCACATTCATCTCACACACACGATTCGTACCCCTACTCCGACATTGTTTCTCAAGCCTTACAACAAGTCATAGGCACAGAGAATGATGAATAATTAATTTTATTTTGGATTGAATAATTCTGTTTTTGTACTCATGTTTTGGATTGAATAATTTTTTTTTGGATTGAATAATTGTCAATAGCAGCAGAAATAAAAAATCTTTCGAAATTTTAAATACTTTCTGGCTTACCTTAGCGTGACTGCAAATTTTTCAGCGGGTATTATAGGCTCCTTCACTCTGTTGTAGGAAGAAGTAGTCCAGTCGTCTTTAATGATGTTCAAAATGAAGGAAAACCTTTCTCTGGTCAGTCTGAAGTACCTTTGAAATTTCTCTTCATCGTCAAGAAGATGATTGATGATTAATGATTGATTAAACTGCTGAACATTCCTTCATTTCTGCGATTTGAGAATACATCACTCACACTTTTCCTTTCTTTGGAATATTTTGTTAATATGAACTCTTCTTTCTCGTCACCATCTATCATTTCTTTAATTATCAATGCAGCCATTACATTTCTCTTTCTCATCAAGTTTTCCATTTTAGCAGGTGAATGTTTTCACACACACAAACACGTGCTACCTTCAACACAATTCAACGCCAACTGAACAGATAAAAACGCGGCGCTAGGAAAAAAACACTTTTACGCAGCGTTATAATTATATTTCACGTTCCTGCCGACGTTTTTCAGGCAAATTCGGTTCCTGCTGCGCAAAAAACCTGTCGCTAGGAAAACACGCCTTTACACCCACATACTCCCGGGTTGCGTACCAACGCGGATTTCCGCGTAAGACACTTTACGCAAACTTCAATTCTTCTACCTTCAATTTCACCACTGATAATTTTTATGTTTACGATTTTCATGTGACCAAACTGGCAATGGAAGGACGATACTGCACACGGTTTCCGGGGTGCTGAGTAGGTACATAGATATTTGATCGCTGGTTGCAAATGTATAGTTGGTTCGCCAATCCTAATATTCATTGACGTTTACTGCCTTTGTTTGCTGTGATGAAAACTACCCCCATTTTACACTCTGCGAGCGCCAGACCAGCAGCTTTTAGCTAGGATCTGATTTACTAAATTGCCTCGTTTGTCGAAATTTCGATTTCTTGATGTCTTGTGCTACAATGGTCACTCCGATATCGTATGCGAAACCGATAACCGTCACAATCTCAAAATTCCCTTGTACATTATTAGAAGTGGACCGAGGACTGATCTGTGTGAACCTCCATAGGTTATCCGATGTGTGTCTAAGAGCGTCCACACACGGTAAACCAAGTTGGTGACCAAGTTTGCGGTTCGTTTGCCACAGACGCAGCAACCGACCGGCAACTTCATTTCGTTGCGAGATCTCGACGAGTGCACATCATCGCGCCATAATGGTCATTACTATGCGAGATGTCGAACAGTGCACATCGTTGCGTCGTGAGCTTCGCTATGTTGCGCGCTATCTTTTAGTGTGGCGAGATATATGTTTTCTTGAAAGTGAAAACGCACGATTTATTGATTAATATGATTTTATTCCCAATCGTCAAAGTCACCTCTAACAACTAAACTGCTCGTTACATGTCTTTTTCGTGTCCTTATATGTGGACAACATTATCTTAAAATCAACCTTTGAACTACTGACTAAATAAGAAAAATGAAACGCTTATTAGGATTATCTGAAATACATTATCGCGTCGACTCATTAAAATGCATCCTTCTGCTCATACGCATTCTAAGCCTAATCAGAAAATTGATTCTCGCGTCTCAAATTTATCTTTATATGTCCTTGTCGTTTCATTTTGCTTATCTGGAGTGGTCTGGTTTATGACTGGCGTTAAATTACATACGTGCGTAGTCCTTCGGGAGGGTTTTAGGGAGTAGCAATGATTGAGAATAACCAGGTTTTAACCAAATGATGGTCTTTATGTTCAATTTGAAAGCCATTAATTGACTAGTAAGTTTAAATTGCAACGGAAAAGTAACAAATCTAATGTGAGCTGAGTCTAATATTATGTAGGCAGGCCAATATTATGTAAATCTTACTAAAAACGATCCTTGTTTGTTGTTATTTAGTTCCGATAAGCCATGCATTCTTATTGGAATTCGGCATTAGTTTATTGGAACTGATATGTTACATAATTTGTGCATTACAACATCTTATTTACTAAATTTTATTGAGTGTTTGCGTTGGTTTGTATAGTCCGATGTAACACTTTGACGTCGTGAGCATGTAAATGCCAATATTGTAAACTGTTTTTATGGGGGAAGATGCCTTCCCATCATTGAGGAATTTGATGAAACCGTACAGCCGCGATAATCTATCAAAGGGTATACAATTACAGGGCTAGAAGAATTGTGGAAAATGCATTTGGAATTGTGGCAACGCGCATGAATTTGAACAATAAAAAAGCTACCATAATAGTTCTAGCATGTTGTTATCTCCACAATTTTTTAAGGAGAACCAACCCCTCGGTCTACTTAAGAGGAAGTGTTGATGTTGAACACATAAATAATGGTGATATTCAATTGGGTGCCTATAGACAAGACAGCCAGCAGCTTTCTGAACTTCAACCAACTGCATCGAGAAATGCAGCTTTAATAGCAAAAGAAACAAGAATCAAATACACAAAGTATTTTAATGGAGTTGGAACAGTGCCTTGGCAAAGTTTGTTTATAAATGAAAACAACAATTTGTATTTTTGATTTTATAAGTATGTATTTATATGTAACTATATGATTAAATAATAACAGAAAGGAAAGAGGGAAAGTTATTCACCGCTATGTTCACTTGAAATTGCTAAGGCTTCAGCAACATTTACTGTAGTCAACCGTAGAGCTCCCAATTGCCCTGCGTGAAAATGTCTTGTATCGCTTTTTTGGCATATATTTGTTGGAGCGGCGCAAGCTCCCTAAGTGAAACTGGCCAACTTTCAGAATGTGTGCTGGCATCATCTTTAGGCTTTTCTGAGGATGCCAACTGGGCCAGCGCGTCTTTAAGTAGCGCATTCCTCTCCTCTAGGTGCTCATCATTAGTTCTTCTCCTTTTGCGGCTGGGCCCCGGCTCATGAGTTTCCTGAAATTATTAAATAACGTTAATTGTAACATAAATTAACGAATAATTTGAAATGTAAGTATAGAATCTTAGATTAATAGTTACTTACCGTTGGTAACTCAAGATCTCCATCATCCAAGTCGACGGTAGACGTACCACTCAACTGGATTTCTTGATCCCTCAAGAACTCAACTAGATCAAAGTACCATAACGTTAGTACATACTCCTCCTCGACGCCAGCTCCAGATTTTCGGCTCCTCTCGACTTTTTTACACTCTCTGCGGTAGCAGCTTCTTATATTTTGAAGTCTTTTTTTCACGGTGTCTTCATTCGCGTTGCCGTCTATGGACTTGTATACTTCCAATAGTTTTGAAAATGCAATTTTTTTCTTATGTTTGTCTTTAAAGACATCCGCTTTGATCTTCCAAAGCTCCGGCAAGGTTTGTAGCACGGAGAAAAACTCCCTCCACGCCTCAGTATCTACAATCCCTGTCATACTACTTACTACAAATGTAAATAACTTCTTTCAATTATAATTTAAAATATACAGCAAACAATGGCAAATCTAAGTACTATCAGGTATTTCTTAATTAATTTTATAAATTTAGCTGAAAAAATTATTAGTAAAAAATTTCAATGTATGGTGTAAGCGCCTTATAACTTACTGACTATCTACGAATATAATGTTCCTATTTATACTGTGTCAGGTAATTTCCTAATTTCTTCGTCAATACTAAATTATCTTACCTCGTTTTCCGCCTTGCTACAGGAGTAATCTCTGTCGATCGAAAATTCCATGAAAACTATATCTAATTCGGTATGGCGACGTCACCATCATTAAAGGGCCATTTTTTAATCATTACCAACAAGTATATGTTAAAAATATGTTTCACCTTTGAACATGGGTTAAGAATTTTCCTTTCATTTTTAAACTACACTTACTTTTTATTATTTTATTATCATAATCCTCTGTGATGTGCCACCTTATGTGGTTGTTGCCAGTCCACTTGGCAATCCCTTACTCTTCTTTCTTTGTAAATTGGTTTATGGTTAGTCGGAGCAGCTAAATGCCAAAACTCCAGACTAACCAGCTATGGGAGCAGCAATTGCCTGAACTCCACAATGATCTAGTCAAGCAGTGTAAATTTTGGGAGCAGCAAATTGCCTGGACTCCACAGAATAAAACACGTTAGGCTTGTGTTCGATAGTTCCAACGAACTATGTATTTTTAATTCATTCCTATTTTATACAATTTTAATTCATTTCCTATTTTATACAATTTTTACCTATACTTACTAGGCCGGTACATATGAATTTACAGTATTTTAGAGAAAATATTACATAGTAGGCAATGATAATGTGGATAAGTTTTACAGTATTTTAGAGAAAATGTTACATAGTAGGCAATGATAATGTGGATAAGTTTACAGTATTTTACACCTCATATTTGGGATTAGCCAGCTCACCCCGCCGGAAAATACTTAAGCCATAAATATTACTAATGACCCTGCACAAGGCAAATGCTTGCAACACAATAAAACAATGGAAACTTTCGTTCAGCAAGCCATAATTATCAAAGGCGCCGTGTATATTTAAAAAAGTTTCCTAACAAAATATAAGTTAATAGATCGGAAAGGCGAACGATTAAAAAAAATACAATTTTTATTACACTTCCCTTCGTGATTGATACAAAACTGAACTACTCCTAATACAATAACTGTTTAAATATGTTTTAAATTGCCTAATATGCAATTAGTATTTCACCTATGCAATTGTGCATTTTAATGTTAGTTGATGGCGATGACCCAAATATCTGGCTGACACAGGTGCGGTTGCGCGTGTAGCTTATTCCGGCTGATGTTTGACCTGAGTTCAATAACTTCGATCGCTCGTGTATGAAATGATATCGTGTGCGATAACTTATATACGTCCCATCCCAACATTTATTAGACTTCAATTTTTATTGGCCATCATTATTTTCATTGTCGGCATTTCCCACCTCACTCAACTAACAATCTTTTACAAAACATCACACAAATTAAACATGATAAAGAGTTAAACCTGAAAATGGATATTATTATATGGTACCTGTGAACATTCACTAATTGGGTTCCTCTCCTTTTTTACAGACATTTGAATTTTTGTCTCCAACCTAATTACCATGATTGCCATTGTCGATCTTACTTTCCATTTTGCAGGCAAACTAATTAAGTTACCCGACGATCCCTTGCAAGGGAAATGATTGCTAAATAGCAAAAATGAGAAAACTATGGTAAATAATGTGCTTATTTACAAAAGCAAAATGAGGAAATATATGTGCCACCTTTGAACATTGCATTTAATGCTTTGTTTTTCTTGTCATAATATATACATTTAGATTTCTCCTGAAAAATTAATAAATGGTTCCAAACAATTAAATTATATCTATAGAAGTAGCTATTCCGCTTATTAAAGGTCATTTTACCTATAGATTAAGTACAAATCTAAACATATCAAAATGTATATCTGCGTCATCTTTCACCAATAGGTTAATTAGAATTTGATGGACCAACTTCTTATTTTTCAGTGCGCATAATTTAATTTAATTGCATGTTTATAAATACAAAGAAATTAACGGTATATTGAGCGAATTACTGATTATTGTATCTTAAATGATTTTCCTGTGATTACCTGTTGCATCTTAATTAACGAGTTAATTTCAAGATAAAGCAAAGGACAAGCGTCACTATAATTTCTCGTTTTCAGAAAATGGTAAGCAAAGTTACAGAGTACAGATACATCGCAAACCCATTTTTTTAAAAAAAAAACCAAATTCCTATTTGAACAATACCCAAACGCGGTATTTAGCTTTCGTTAATACAGAACATAATTATTAATTACGAGGCATGTGCCTCACGGGAATTCAACCTACACAGCCGTTCGTCGCCTACTTGCAATTAAACAACCTAATAAAAGGATTAAGGTAGACCAGAGGGATAATTGCTCTTTCAAGTAAAATTCCTTCGTAATTTCTTTCTTTAAGAGTTGATGTAAACATATACAAATAATTAATGGGGGGATTTAGCCGTACGAAACAACAACTCCGTCTTTTTTATAAGAAAGTACATCCAGTATAAATCGGCTTCTGTTGCTCAACTCATAGAATCTAATTCACTACCCTAAACACCTGTTCAAACGAGAATTATGAACCATTCAATTGAACGATAAGAAATAAGTGCATCCGAAGCGTCATAAACCAATAATGAAATGTATGAAGTATCAAATGCACATCTGTTTGAATATTCAAGGATAAGGAACATCATAAGATACCACAGAACATGTCTTTACATTCCAAATAAGGTAAATGCAATTTAAGAAAAGAATATGAGCGCACAAAAAAGAAGAAAACTAAGACATTATCGTAATTAACTTGTATCGACCGGGTAATTAAAAGTTTTGCACTTTAATTTTACATAGTGGCAATCTAATCTCCATTTCCCATTCTACCCAGAAAACACGTCTCAAGCGTTCGCATCACATTAAAATCGCTCGAAAGCTTTTCAAATGATCAAGCACACACCGAACCGATTCGTAACCGATTCACATTTAGAGGCCACGCCCACAAAATATCAAAACATTTTGATGTTCGCCCAACCGTTGCCCCAACCTGAGTTTGTATGGAGAATTTCTCCACAGACGTCCAACCGCACTGCAACCGCCAACTTGGTCACCAACTTGGTTTGTCGTCTGTGGGCGCTTTAAGGTCCGTCGTCCGAATCGTAACACAATAGCATCTCGCGGAGAAACTCTATGTGCACCAGGTTTTTGGGAGTGCCTAATTTGGCTAAAGCCTCAATTCTTTTACACCATTTTGTAGAATTGAAGGCATAGTTGGCATCGAGAGTAACTACCGCGTAGAATTGATTAGCCTCCATTGCTGCTTTGGCAATTTTCGTCACCGTACTGAAGGCATTGCCAGTAGATCGAAATCCGAACTTCCTGTCCGGGAGACCCCCTTTCTGTGATCGGTACAAACTTGCTGTAGATGATCCGTTCGAAAAGTTTGCCGATGCCGTTGCAAAGTGCACCCCTCTTTCGCATGTATGGAAAGCTTCCATTCAAACTCAATACAACATGGCGCCACTCGCTACATGTAAGAAGACACAACCACATGTTCTCATCAAATTTTATGACAATCTGTTCAACTGTTTCCGAATAAATTGGCTGTGCCAGAGAGACAGACGGGCAGACATTTAACCGATTTAAGTAAGGTTTTGTTACACACAAACCCTTAAAAATGGGTCAAGTGCTTCCTGCGCATGGGGAAGCATATCATTGTTCGCCCTCAACCCGCCGAAAGTGACGACAAGGAGAAGCTGCTCCCACATAACCATTTATGCATTTAATATGGTTCCCAAAAGGAAAAAGGGGAAAACTTCCAATAAATGCAAAAATCTTCGATGCGAAATATGCAAAGGGAAACTCTTTACAGTTATGCACCCAATAGTCAATCTGCAGGAAGCGGGGTTCTTCATGCGGAAAATTCAACGACGCTATTATGCTCGAGTACTGTCCTTCCTACGGTTAATTGTAAAACTAGAAGAGAAGAGCAGGCAGGGTATTTCAGTATGTTTCTGATCGTTCGAGGAAGCCTATAGTGCTATATTACCGAGGACTTAGTACACAAACTTCGGTTGAAAAGATAAAAGCCAGTATGGAGGTTTTGGGGGTAGGCGATGTTTCAGTTGGGCAAGCCACGTCGATTGCTTGTCGCACCTTTCAATTGGATAATGAAACCGGGATTAGAACTAAAGCGCCGGTGGTAAGAAGGATAACTACAGGCTTCCTTCCGTAGGTATCGCAGCATATGAAAACCTTACTCCAGGAGAAATAGTTGGCGATTCAGTAGCGGAATTTGCATCGCATGTTCCAGTTCTACTTCAATATTCTCACTAAAATACGCAGGTATGCGTATTTGTTTTCTAGCGATATTATTTAAATGTGCAGGCAGATACGATTGAGACCGGAGTGGAGAATGAAGTCTGAGGAACCAATTAGAGAATTCTTCTTGCGGACAAATAAGTAAGGGGTTGGAATGCGTGCCCTGGCAAGCCATCCATCCAGTTGGAGACGATAATGCCCCGGATGAAGAAGACCATTGGGTAATCGAAAATGCTTTTTATATAGAACACCTGTTATACGGGGCCTCCAGTGTAACAGAAGCTCAGGCCATCATCCGAAAACTCTGAGACACGTTAGGGAAGAAAAAGTTCCCGCTAACGTAATGAGGGTCAAACTGTAAGGAGGTACTACAACATATTGATAAAAGTCACCAAATTGAATCGTATCTAGATTTGGAGAAAGCAGAAAAGGATCTCAGGATTCTTGGGTTTCACTGTAGTCCCAAGGAAGACTGTTTCCTCTACAGTATTAAGCCGAATCTAATTGTTGCATATACAAAACGAAGGGTGCTTAGTATAGCCGCTTCAATTTTCGACCCAATGGACTACAATGGCTATGCTGCGGTCATCTATAGTCGACGGATGGCTAGTGAGGGTTATATTATGCGATTGATTGCCGCTCGAGGCCACGTCGCTCCTCTTAAAAGACGAGTAAGTCTGAGCTCCAGGGCATGTACTATTCTAAATCTCGAGTTGGAAAGCGTGGTGTTCCTTACAAAGCTATACAGGGGGATTTGTAAAACTTTAGGGACCGTTCCTATAAAATTCATGGTATATACCGATCCCGAGGTGGCCGTCTGTTGGATTCGAAGCCGAAAAGACACCGACAATAAGTACAGGGAAGAGTCGCTGCGATCCATAAGTATCCCATGTGAAGTCCAAACTTAACCCTGCGGATTTATAATGATCTTATGGGGAATAGGAGAATCATACGTTCATCCTAAGTGGCCGACAGCGACCTAGAGGACAGAGCTATCCCAGAAACCTCAAAAGTGGGCGAATTTGACCGTGAAGGTCCGCCCGCAAAGATTGAACCTCCATCAAAGTGCTCGGTCGACACGTTCTTGCACGCTTCATTGCTAGCCAGGCTCGGAAATGTGGGGGGGTCCTTAGAACTCTTTGATCCCTCACGTGTCATTAATACAAAATCAACGTGTCTATACCGATGCGTGGGTCCGCACCGGATTTCACAAGAAATTCGCGACGGCCTAATAAATAACAACCAGAACGCGAACTAAAATTGGAAATAAAAAAAACCGCTTGACCGCGCGCGTGGAGCCATAAGTGTCCGGTCGCCAGTGCCGCGAACAAAGGGGGAAGATCCACGACGGATCATAGTTCCGATTATTGCCTCTTCTGCCTCAGATCTTGAATGAGGCGCGGCCCCTTAGGTTCCCACCGTTCCTTGACATCCTCAGGTCATTTCGTCTTTTAGAGGATGTCCCTTCCAGGTTTTGCGGGAACAAGGAGGAAGAGAGAGGGAGGAAGTCCTCAAATCAATCAAAAATTATTCAAAATTCATGATGTATTATGTACTCCAAAAAAACAAATATATAAAAATAAAAGAAAAATTGTAAATAATAAAAAAAATAAAAAAAATAATCAATATCGAAAAAAAGTAGAAAAAAAAATAGAAAAAACTAAAAGAAAAAAATAACTCCACACAAAAATTTTAAAAACTTACACATTCAATCACTCCGAGCTCGACGTGGTGTGTAGCTATGTTCAGGATGATTGTGCGCTAAAAAGAAAATATTCAGAATATTACAATGTGAATTTTAAAACAAAATTTACAATTGACTATTTCATTTGCTTTTTTTTTAAATAAACCCTTTTCGAGTTCAGTGGCTTCTGCATATGCTGCGCGCGGGGATTTTCAAGATCAGGCTGGGAAAATGACAGTTTTGATTTGCATTGTGATATCACCGGAACAATTGTAACTCCAGAATCTCCATCGATCACTGGAATAACAACGGTATTCACATCTACTTTACATGGATCCGAAATGAACCTTTGAGCAAGGACAATATCTAAAATTGAAACACCGTAGAGACGATGAGGTTAGTCCTTTGCTTTGGATTTTAGCACTTCTGCGGTAATTGATACACACGAGTTTATAAGGTTTATAATACACAATGGTCCACAATGCCCGAAGTCAGATCGCGAACGATACCAGCATTGGTGTTGAACCAATTACTTCCTCTGCTCCAACGTACCCTCCTGTCTCTGCCGTTGTCCAAAAAGATTCCCTTTCAGATTCCCGACAACAGTTTTCTTGTCTATACGGATCCTTTTAAGAAGTAAATTACTCCCAAATTTAAAGTATAGAAATTTATTTCCAACAATTTCTGGCCAAAATCATTTCATTTCCTCGTTTGTTGGCTGCTTCTTCGCTAGACATTAGAAAAACTTTCAATGAAAAACTCAACCAAGCACACATATTTGAGAATCTGCTTTATCTGTAACAAGCTTGGGATTCTTTCACTGTCTTATCTCTGAGACTGACACTGTCTTTAACTTAACTTAATGGATTCACCGTAACGATCCCCGCTTCAATTCCCATTGCCAATCCACTCGGCAAAAGTCAAACTCCCCAGGCCTTCGACCTCTCGCCTCTTCCAACCCAGAACCGCCTCCCTCCCCGATACGTTGCCTTGAACTCTGTTCAGTTCATGTTACAGCAACACGCGCATGCGCCTGTGGCAAATCATTCGCCTCTGTCAAGATTAATTCGCCCGAATGCATTCAATAATATGCAATCTGCCGCGAACATTAGGGTAATTGCACATTATGAAATGCATTATTTGAGCAAATTATAATAATTCAGAAAGAGGCGAATGAATGAGATTCCGCTCCCGTCGCGAAGCCGCGGTCACTACAGATTGTCCGTCTAGAAGAATGTATCCAGAAAAGTTAGTAACGCACAAATAGTGGTTGCAAGGGCCGCAGGTCTTGCAGAGCGAACAACCTCTTGACTGTCTTTAGCCCAGGTACGGAGTCGGTGAATCATCTAGCAGAGATTATTGCAGAACCAGTATGTATCCCAGATTTCATTCAGTGATTTTCAAGTCTACCTCGGTTGATAAACACCTTAGCAAGATACCTGCGATGAAAGAATGGAAGCTCAGGTCCTTGCTCAGCGGCGGAGTTGCAGCTAGCAGAAAGTGCAGTCATCCTATATAAACAAAAGAAACTCTTCGAGAAACAGATGAACAAATTTCAGAGAGGGCTGGCAGTAGAGAAACACCATTGGTGAGCAACGCTCAACCCATTCCTAGACAAAGTAACTGGAATTGTTCACGTGAGAGGAAGGTTAGAGCAAGCACTCATCCTCTTTGAGCAAAAACACCCAATTATTTTAGGCAAGTCACTTTTGGCAGATCTGATAGTTAGACAGGTTCATAAGGCTAATCAGCATTGCGGAACAGGACTCACAACGGCCATTGTGCGGAAGAGATATTATATTCCTGGCTTACAGCAGAGGGTGAAGAAGTGTATTAGAGTATGTGTCTGGTGCGTCAGATTCCAGGAGGAAGTTGCAATTCCGAAGATGGCGGATCCTCTCGCAGAGCGAATTAGCGAATTAGTTTTGTGCGGGCCATTTCAGATTAAGGATCTATGAACCTCAAAAACAATGAAGGTTTACAAAGTGGTCTTCGTTTGCATGGCCATTAAGGCGATATATTTAGAACTATGTACGGACCTTACCACAAATGCGTTTCTGGCTACGTTTTAAAGGTTTGTAAAAGGAGAGGGCAGTCTACGACCCTTCGTTCCGATAATGGAACAAACTTAGTAGGAGTGCTTAAAGAAGCCTGCCACAAATTGGCTACCGACTGTGAGGAATGTTCTACGATATAAAAATAGGTTTGGGTTTGTTTTTTCTTTCCTCTTTTTCGCACTCGAAGAGAAAAAGCAATGTAAATATTTAGAAACTAACTAGTGTTAATCCGGTAGTCAAACCCAAATTATTTGGAAATTAACCACTAACATTAGCTAGTCACAAAGTTTCTAAGCTGCTGTAAATAAATGTACAAACTTCACAAACTCTTCATTAGCAAAAACAAGATTTATTTATGCATTTTTTTTTCTTTTAACTTATGTTTTTCCCATAGCTTGATACTTCGAGAAAACCGCACGTTTATCTAGTAGATAAAATAAGTACTACAGTTAAGTTTCTATAAAAAGATATCATAAATATAATCAAACATTGAATTGTTTTCATAAAATCCAAGTTTATCGCTAATAAGAACACTAAATTTACGCCAGATATAAAGTGCATACACGCGTAATAGTCTGTCTTCAACTCCTTCGTGGGGACCGTGCACAATATTTTCCGAATCACATCGATTTAATATCAACTAAGGTAAATATCAATAGGTTCCATCCTATGAGTTTTATAGTTCAATAAACAGATGATGGAAATAGGAATATAGCTTACCCTTTCCACACAAAGAAAATCAATGCCACCAGGACGAATCAATAATTTACATGGGGAATAACAGATCTAATCGTATTGATGCTTTGTGAATTTTTGATGCTTTAGCTCCGGGGAAACTTATGGGAGGAACTTTGTCACAAGGTCTCCAGCATTTTACATATTGCGCCTATCAGCAGACGAGCAATATAGAACAAACTACAAAGTTTAAAAGTGTGATTTGCAGAGAAGGAGGGCGTAATATGGTTGATAATAAACAACCGTTTAAAGACTGTTCATATTCCAACGAATTCTTTAGAAATAACACATCTTGCAGAGTGGCGGCTATCCTGATTACAGCATGTACATAGTGTCCTTGAAGATGGAATAAGCAGCAATTGAATGAAAGTTTTTTCTGGGAAAGAGGAAAGCCAAAGTGTATACGAAACTAGTGACGACTTGTATGTCGGAGAACTACTTTACTTTCAGGAATAAATATTATTAGGCGACTAAAGGCGATGGGAATCCACTATTAAGCGAAGTTTTCGAGGTCCAAAATTTCTCTCTACGATCCTGCATTGGACAAAACCTAGAGTTTGGTTATGCTATGTGGATGACGTTCTAATTATTATTAAATAGGTGGATAAACCAGAGATACTTGATCAAATCGACAAGTGGCACCCTAATGTGGAATTTACAATGAAGCAGCAATCAAACTGTGCCGCTTCTCTGCATCA
This sequence comes from Hermetia illucens, assembly GCF_905115235.1. Lineage (NCBI taxonomy): Eukaryota > Metazoa > Arthropoda > Insecta > Diptera > Stratiomyidae > Hermetia > Hermetia illucens. Next base: position 86,448,501 of record NC_051849.1, on the reverse strand, counting down.
AAATAATAAAGAAAAATACTGGCGACGAATTCGACCATGCGTCGTTAGGGCATCTAACCACATAAAGTGGCCGGTTATCAACCCATGGTCCCTAGACTTTTGTCAATACCTCTTACTGAAGAAAGGTTTGATAAAGAGGGATCATATTATATATTGCAAATAATAATATGTGCGTTGGCGCAACAATCCATATTGGATCAGGGCCTTAAAGTGTGTTAGAGCACTTCATTCAAGACCGTGACGGTATACTACAGGATTACAGTACCCTGTAAGAGGCAATGTGGTTAGCATGGCGTTCGCCCGAGATTATTACCCTGATTTGACTCAGGTACTCATTCACAGCTGAGTCGACTGGTATCCGACGTCAAATCACGATACAAATCCCACTGCCACCAGTGAGATTTGAACCGTGATCTCCCGTATGACAACTTTGTGCTCTAACTACTCAGCTATCCGGACATATATTGTGAATACAGACTTTAAAAGTCGAAAAATAAAATTAAACGAAAACAAATCAAAGTACATAAACTTCCCAAACGAAAATGAGAATCAAGCTGAAGCCATCACAAACGGACAGACGAGTGAGGTTAAATATCTAGGTATGACATACTACGATGCTAAGCTCAGCTGGAAAAGACGCATCCTAAGAAAGAAGGACGAGTTAACTTCTAGATAAAGACAGATGGACTGGCTAATGGGGGAATTTCCAACTAGATATAAGCTACTTTGGAACAACCAGTTCCTTAGCGAAGCCAAACAAAATATTGGGGGTCTTCTCCCAATAAATGCGAAACTAAAATATGCAAAGAAAGCTGCTTGATGGGGAAACCTCAGTCGTAGCTTGACGAGATGTGGTTCCAGTGGGTAAAAAATCCGCAGTTTCAGGGAACGTGAAACCTAGGGTTAGTCCTTTGAATATTCCCACCTCTTACAATAAAAAAAATGACAGTAAGGAAATTGAAATTTATTTACTTTTGATATATGAGTACAATCAATGCTAACGAGCTGAGCACAACACACAGTACAATAAACGGTGCATTGCTTACCAATCGGCAAGCCGCGACGGATGAATTCTACAAGCACTGTTGACATTTGGAGCAATTCGCCTGGTGTCTCTGTCGTCCTTTTACCACTCCTGATCCTTCTTGTTATAGACACTGACACACGGGCCATCCAACGCCCTACGCATTGTTCAATGCAGATGATGTTTTCCTAGGGTCTCATAGCAAAACTGATCTTAATCAAATTGTTCAAAAATGGAATGTTCACCTCATGCAACGTAGTCTCAGACAGAATCTGACTAAAACAGAATTTCCGATGACACATCCCAAAGAAATAGGTAGTATCAGAGACAGTGACCTGCCCAATATGGAGCGATTTATGGTAAATATCTCGGATCAATGCTATCAGCCAATGGTAAACTGCGTTATGAAATTGATTCACGCATTAGCGAAATGAAGTCAATGGGAAGCGACCAAAAGATTTGCCGAAATAATGATGGCCTGCTAAGCTGGATGGTGACTTGAAAGCTACGCGACTACATTCAGATGACGAAAATGCAAATGAAAATGTAATCAAGTCGGGAAACCAAGAGTTGAACGCTTCAGTTATGAAAGGTTTTATGTATTTCTTATATAAAAATATTTGAGTGGACATTTGTACCATCAGTACCTAGCACGTAGTGTAGGGGCAGAGGCAACTCATCAGACGCTGCCTCACCTCTGCCCTGGAAGCAACATGATCTTGAATGCATCTACTTATTTCGTCCTCACTTCCAATTACCGAGAATATTGCGCATGCTTGCTTCCGCTCAGCTTCCTATAGAGGGATTTTGAAGCATCATTCGTCCAGTGATTCCATTAATATTCATTTCCATCAATCTTTATGGAAGCCCAGTATTTGATTGCCACTAGATTGTTCTAAGCTATAAACAGCTGTGCATTATCTATTATTATCACAAATGCTGCCACGCGCCCGCAGTAACTCGCAGCCATGTGTTCGCAAACTCTACCAATGCACATACACGACTGGTTACTTTTTCATGGGGAATAAACATACATTAATAAAAGAAATCGACGAAACAACAGGGAAGGAGAAAGAGCTGAGTGCGTCTGGATGGAGCACAAAAATGCGTCGTTCACCGCAGCGATCAGCGAAAAAGGCAGCGAGGGCTCGCATACCCGATGTGAAACCGGGGCACCTAAAGAAAGAGAAAGAAGTGGCGCGACTGACCATGCGGAGATGGCAACTCCAATACCTTGTAGTGTCCCTGTTCCGGAAGAAAGCTCAGTTAAAATCGCTAGTCCTGAGCAGATGGATTCGTACAAAAACCTAGTGCAAATGCAGTCGACTGTTCTAGCTGGAGCCGAAGAGGAAAGGGTCATCAGAAAATGCGCAGCAATGGTGAAGCGTATGCGATCGGCAACGTTCCTCCATAGGAACGTCAGCAGAGGCGTCAAAAACGGACTGATGGAACTGGAGGAACTATTGGACCGTATCTCCTTCCATAGGCGAACGTGGAGAGCAGTGGAAGACAATTGGAGAGCAGAAACAGCCGCACACCCCGTTGAGAATGCTGCTTGCGACAAACGAACCGCAGATAGCCTCCTGCAAAGCGAACTGAGGAAAAAGCGGAAAGAGGAAACCGTGCCCAAAGGAGACTTTATCGAAGTAGTTTCCAGAGCCAAAAAAAAGAAATAACTGACTCCGCCGCCAGAGACACGTTTGTCCAAAGACAAGGAGGCTGTAAACCAAAAGCCAAGAGCAGAAAAAACGAGGAAACGAAGAAGGACTAGACCGTCGGCTCTGCTCATTAAGCCGACGGAAGGCAAGACATTTGCGGAAGCCCCTAGTGAAATCCGCTACAAGATGAAACCCCAAGACAATGGAGCAGAGGTGCCTTCCATATGGAAAACGAGGAGTGGTGGAGTTCTCGTCGAACTGGGCCCAAAGACAACTAACAAGAGTACATTTTGCGAAGCGGTCCAGGCGTTATTGGGGGAGAAGGCTCTTTTTCCCAGCCTAGAGCCTATGTGCTCTCCAGAAATACGGGATCTTGACTGCTTCACAGAAAAGGTCGAAGTAGAGGAGCCGCTAAAGCGTCAATGTCCAGAGGTAACCAATGCCCGGGTAGGTATTACCTCTGTAAATGCTCGAGGCCAAAAGCTCGCCGTGGTGGAAGTCCCCGAGCGGCGAGGAAACTCCTTAGCAGCGGGAAAATCAAAATCTAATGGGTAGTATGTAGGGTACGAATGCAGATAGTTCCCACCAAGTGCTACAGGTGTCTGGACTATGGACATACGTCAGCAGCTTGCAAGGGACCGGACAGGAGCACAGCATGACACCATGCAGGGATCCTGGCGTGTCTGGTGTCTGGTCGCACACACTGCGGGCTCGGAACGGTGTCCGATCTTCAGGGCGGAATTGGAGAGGGCTAGGGTGCGAACGGCATGATCCGCATTTTACAAATTAACATGCAACGGAGTGCAACCGCTCACCAGCTGTTAGCATAGTTCGCTGCGTAAGTAAATGCTGATCTAGTGCTGATTAGCGAGCAATACCGAAACAAGGACCCGTCCTCAAGGCATCTCGACTTATCGGGCACCGCTGCCATCTGGGTTCGAGACAACGTTCGACTTCGTGTTCTTCCCAACGGCCGAGGGAACGGGTTTGTCTGGGTGCGCTGTTTAGAGATAAATTTTTTTAAAGTTTACTTGACGCTGAACTAGACGATGCCGGACTTTCGGCGCCGTCTTGATGCTCTAGTGGACACTGCTTCGAGCACGAAGGAACGAATCCTGGTAGGTGGTGATTTTAATGCCAAGGCTCTTGAATGGGGCATGCCTCGCAGAACCGGGCTCGTAGTGTTAAACACCGGATCCATGCCAACGTTTCGGCGACCAGGCGGTGAACGAAGCATTCCTGATATCACTTTTGCGTCGGAATCTCTGGCATCATCGGTGGACGGGTGGCGAGGCTCGGAAGACTTCTCGGCAAGTGATCACCAGTACATCGCGTTCGAAGTGGTTGACGATATTTGCCGGCGAGCACCAACGCCACGGAGCTCTTGGAGCAGGCAGGGCCGCGCAGGAGGGCGCTCCGAGAGATGGTAGAGTCGTAGCTGGCACCGTCGTAAATTCAGTGATGAACCTGATAACGACAGCTTGTGGAGCTTCCATTCCCCAGGCGCGACAAGCCTTCTATGTACTGGTGGGCAGCAGAAATTGCCGACTTACGGAGGGAGTGTCATAAGCTCCGCCGTTTGGTACAATGTTTGCACGCCAACGAGGAGGCATGTGCCACAAATGCACAATATAGCAAAGCAAAAAGGAGACTCGGCAGCGCTATAAATAAAAGCAAAGTTCGCGGCTGGCAGAACCTTGTTAACGAGGTGAATGAGGACCCGTGGGGACTTGGCTATAAGCTTGTCACTCGGAAAATCGGGGCTCTGCGGAAGCCCTGCATAAAGAGCACCGACCAGATGGACCGCATTGTGCGGGCATTGTTCCCCAAATACCTTGTACGGGTTGATGTAAATAGCGGGGAAAGCCTCGTGGATTGCCCCCGTTTCACAATGAGAGAGCTCGAATAAGCGGTTCTCACTATGAAAAACAGGAAGGCGCCAGGTCCTGATGGCATCCCGGCGGAAGTTTACAAACTGGTGTTCCGCCAACAACCAGAATTGCTGCTGGAAGTGCTCAACGCTTGCTTGAAGAAGGGCATTTTTCCTTGTCGCTGGTGGCCAGACTCGCGTTTATCAGTAAGGGTAAAGGAGATCCGGAGCTTCCATCTGCATACCGACCGCTGTGTATGCTTGACACGGCCGGAAAAGTGCTCGAGAAGCTCATCAGGGGTAGACTCGCTGAAGCGATCCGCACTGCCGGGGACTTATCCGCAAGGCAGTTGGGATTTAGAACAGGGAAATCTACAGTGAATGCTGTTATGGAGATCATAGATGCGATTAATCGAGCCGAGGCACACAGCCGCCGATCAATTCCGTAAGATAGACAGATATGCTAGGCACACTAGAGAACTCATTTCACGTGCCAAACTGTCTCTTGCGGGTATTGAGGGATTATCTGAAAGACCACTCCCTGCTCTATGAGACGCTAGAGGGCCAAAGGAGGATGGAAATCACATCGGGAGTAGCACAGGAATCCATCCTAGGGCCGGACCTTTGGAACGCTTCCTAGGATAGTTTCCTGAAACTCGATATGCCCGAAGAGTTGCGCCTTGTCAATTATGCAGACGACGTTGCGGCGCTTGTTGCCGGACGCAGTGTTGAACAGGCGGAAAGCAGACTTGGCATATTGATGCGAAGAGTAAGCGGATGGATGACTGCTCACGGTTTCAACCTTGCGCTGGAAAAAACCGAAGTAGTCATCCTGACCAGGAGGAGAATCCCGACCCTGCGTCCCATATCGATCGGCGAGTTGACTATAGAGTCAAAACCTCTGGTTAAATACCTTGGTTTAATGCTCGACTCAAAGATGAACTTCTTCGAACAAATCAAAGCAGCAGCGGACAGGGCTGCAGCTGGAGTCGCGGCCTTGAGTCGTCTAATGCGAATGTCGGGGGCTCTATATCAACTAGAACCCTTATGGGACTAACGCAATCGGTTCTGCTCTATGGTGCGGAGGTATGGGCTGATGCCCTTGACAAGGAGGTGCATCGTAAACGCCTTGCTCAAGTGCAGAGGCGGGAAGCTTTGCGAGTAGCTTCTGCTCACCGCAGCATCTCCGAACTGGCTGTGCTGGTGATCGCGGGAGTGATCCCCGTTGCCCTCCTTGCCAAGGAGCGCAAAGCTATCTACCGCAGTAAAGGCGAAAACTTAAGAGAGGTGGTTGCCCGTGAAGAATGTGAACGCACCCTTACCGAGTGGCAACTTTCTTCGCAAAATGAGCCAAGGAGCAAATGCACTACGCGGCTGATCGACAAATTCGACCCGTGGTTGAACCGAACGCATGGTGAGATTGATTACTTCCTTATCCAACTTCTAAGTGGTCATGAAGGTTTTCAGTCTTTCCTGCTGAGGATTGGAAAGGTGCGATCTCCTGATTGTGTGTTCTGCAATGGAGTGACGGACGACGCTGAACATACCCTTTTCTTTTGTGAGAGGTGGGACGGCTTTCGTCAGCAGCTTTATGCAGACACAGGGGAGCTCTCTCAGATAACATTGTCAGAGAGATGCTGAAGAGCGCTGGCAGCTGGAATCGTATTGCGCATTATGTTCGGGCTCTTCTTACTACGAACAAGATTGAACTCGACCGGCGGAGGGATCGGACGGTAAGGGGTTCCCTGAACTGGCAACTCCCTTCCTCCCGTCCCCTACCGTTGGTGAAAGGAATTCCCTCACTTGAAGGCTCCCAAAGCTGGGAGAGCGGGAGGGCTAGCCCGCAATAATGTGTCAAACGGTTCCAGGCTAGTTCTCTGATGATAGGGAGGTGTTTAGTTGGTAGTCCGCTAGCGTGCTGTTGCAGGAGTTCAACACTCTGTGCGTAAACGCATTCACCTACCCTACTCCCCAAAAAAAAATGCCGTGTATGTGTGTAGATCGGTTCAAAAGGGATACACACATTCCTAAGTGGCCACTTCACCATAGGCAACATGTTCGAAAAAGAATACGCCTTAGGCGCATTCATTGATATCGAAGGTGCCTTCAATTATGCCTCATTCGCGGCAATTTATGATGCGGCAAGACAGCATGGAGTCGAACCGCTGCTAATCAGTTAGATTCTTCACATGCTAGAGTGAAGAAAAATCCACATATCGGTCGACCAGAAGTCTATTAAAGCAGGATGTCTCAGGGGCTGCCCACAGGGACGGTTCTCTCTCCATTGTCATGGAGCTTTCACCGAAACGGATATACTGGATGTATACATCCATAATAAAAACCCATTTTGATGTCTGCATCCACCTGTCTGGTGGTCAAGACTGAACTTTGCTAACAACAGGAAGATGCTAACGCAGATTCAGAGACTTGGTTGCCTAAGTATTACTGGAGCAATGAGCGGAGATATATGCCAATTCATCGGCAGCTACAATGGTGGGGCCAGAACCAGCTCTTGGAATCCGACCAACTACTGTCAAGTCTACTTTGAAGGGTGAAATTGCAAGGATTCACGCAACGGAGTGGAGAAATTTAGACTCTTGCCGGCAGGCGAAAATCCTTTTGAAAGAGCCTAGGGTTACTAGAGCGGCATTTTTATTGTCCCTTAAGAAGTGGGACATGAAAACCCTAGTAGGGCTTTTAACGGGACATTGCTCCTTAAACTGCCATATGAAAAAGATTGGGGTAGTGGTTTCGGCTATGTGCAGCCAAAGTGAGGAGTAGGAGACGGCCCTGTACTTTTATGCAGTTGCCCGGCATCCTCAAATCTCAGACGAAGACACCTTGGCAAGGTTTTCTTCAATGAAGAATCTGCACACTCGTTACGCCAGAACCGCCCCCGTTACAAACGATATGTCATGAAAGAAGGACAAATATAATCCTAAATGGAACTAGTCTTTTACCATTTGCCAGAAGATTGTACTATTCACACTAAGGAGTTTATCCTTTCAGCTCAGAGGATAGTCCACAGCCATCAATTCCCAAGATACTTATAATCCAGCGTCAATAAAACATTACAAAATCGACCACCATCCAACCATCTGAATCTTTGGAATCGTTAGCAACCGAAGAGGAAAAATGGATATCTGAAACAAAGGAAACCATCAATTCTGACATCCTGCTTAGTGAACTTAGCAGCAATCTGTCTGATTCGATACAAAGTTCGCCGAAGAACCAGCAACCAGAACCATAAAAAATCATCAACTAGATGGTGTAGAGAGCACCAATTATAAGAGTCTCACCAGCTCTTGGTGGGCGGCAATGTTCCCTAATACTAGAAGTAAGTTTTTCCAACTAACGTAATATTAACGTTGCATTTTACACTTACACATATTTCCGCAAAATTAAATGTGGGTTGAGCAGAATATGCTTAAGAATTACACATTTTCGTTCCGTTTATATTATGATAATTTACTAGTGCAAACGTATTGCAAAACAATTGAATAACTTTTATACATATTATGTGATGATCAGAAATTTTTGAAAACGTATATTCCATTGATTCGAATTGATGTGCTACTTTTCAGCTGTTGATTAATACACCATACTATAAATTGCTGAGAAAGAGTAAGCGTAACGGAAAATCTGAAAGACCAAATGAGAGTTATTTCTTAAGAGTAAATATTTTCACGTTAGGTAAATTACACTGAGAAAAGTCCGTAAATTTATCGGCACTATGCCTCCAGCAAGAATCAAACTACAGTTTTGTGCTCTGTGAATGATAAGAAGTATCGCGGATCGAAATGCCCGGTCCTGATCCACCCAATTAGTTGCATATGCTGCATCTGCAAACTTTTCACTCAACGTTTGGAAGTGATCAGCAAGAACGCAAACTGGGAAAAGTTGAAACATCAGCGCGAATATGAACGTAATAGCGAATATCAATTCCGAGAATTCCATATCCGCAGAGATTACGGATGTTATTAAAATGCAAAGCTGAATGCTGGCAACCAAAAGCTCCACAAAGAACACTTTTGAAAGTGTTTCTTCTAAAATTTTATATATTCTGAAATGTAAGGATGAGAGTAAATTGCTTCAACTACTGGTTTGTTCTATCCGAACTGGATTTGAGTTTATTTGAACGAAAAATACCTCAAAATTATGATGTGGCGTTCTATCAAGCGTCTGATGTTTGATTCCTCCCCAACCCCTATACGCAGTAATTGTTGAGATAGAATTTTGAAATGGGCGTTCAACAACGGAAAACACGCAGGTGAGAACATGTCACTAACGATTGCTTGTAGCGCCAACAAATATATAACAATAGAATCATACAGGAATTTTATAACAAGCTGCCCATCAAACGGAGACCATAAAGGCACTATCGGTATTTCCCCTGAAGTGAGAATAAACCCTAGCATTCTGCCAGATATGTAAAAGGTGGCGAGAATTAAGAAATATTTTAATATTCGTCGTCCTGTTTGAATTGCTTTTCTGACCACTACTTGATCTTCTAGTAAAGTCACATTTCCATCTAGCATATGAAATAAATTCTCCAATTGAAGAAGCTTCCTGCGGCACAAAAACATCAACAAATACTGACTAACTTTAGACCAGCCAGCGACATAATATAAGACGTGATTAAGGACACACTTCGAATCTTCACAGAGTAAATAATCTACGATTGTCCTTGATACAAAAAATATATTGAAGCAAAAAATGAAACTCATCCAAGTATAATAGTACTTCTTGGATCTGGCCCAGGGAGCTATGCACAAAATCTTCCACACTAGGTGGATTTCCTTCAAACCGAGATAAGTGTCAAGAGTTTCCATCCTGTCAGGATTATAGCTAAGTAAAGACTAAAAAGCAAGAATACAGTTATAAGCTACGAATGAGAAATCAATGCCAATATGGTAAGTATATAATTTGAATTAGACAATTACAGACCTGCATAGTTGCTTTTATGAATTTGCAATGTTCCAATTCTAAGGAAAACTTTCTTGAGAAACTTTATTCCGATTTCCTTTAGAAATCAACTAAAATAGTTTACATGCTGTGTATAATTACTTATTCACAAACAATATGAAACAGCATTGAAATTAAGCTTTGAATCAAAAATAGTTTTGGGGACACTGAAATCCTCCACTTCAATTTTCATAAGAATTAATGAAAAGCTACAAATGTATCAGACAGAATACTAACTGCGATATTCTAGTCCAGGATGAGGAGCATCTTAATAGTGAAGTATTACGGACCAATGGAGTCTCCCGATCCTGAGGGGAAGAAGGCTTTCTATGAGCAACTAAAAGCAGTCGAGGAGAGGCTTCCTAAAGATGATATTCCGGTGGTGATGGGAGAGCTATGTGCTAAAGTGAGCTCTGATAACATTTTTTTCGGACATGCAATGGGAAAACACGGTTCTAGGGAACGCAACAATAATGGTAAGAGGTTTGCAGCTTCCGCAGTATCATCATTGATAGCAGGTCAGTAGGGTCTCAACTGACAAGCAACGCACATCTAACCAGGTTAGCAACATCGGGATCAGCAATAGATTTAAGAATTACCTTTTGGATGTACGAAATAAGAGAGACGCTGACATCGGCCTCAAGCGAGATTTTGATGGTCCCTTTCATATCACGTCCGCATTTTCTCGCGACGCTGGGATCTTCGACCTCCGAAAGCTCAACAAGGCCCACTTGCGGTACGGTCCATCTATGTTAATAACGAGAAGACAGACATCTTGGTCAACTAACCGGGGAATTGATGAGCACTGGGCCGCCATCAAGAGTACTCCGGTAGCGCGGAAAATCTCGGGAAGTGAAGGAAAGCGAGCGTCGCACACTGTACGAAAATTGCAATCTAGCGGGATTTTTTTTTGGTACGGAACCCATCAAATAAGTTATAACTAGTGTTTATATCTGGAGATAAATGCATTATTAATTACTTATTGGGGAAAAAATACATATGTAAATATACAATATTATTCGGGGCAGCATTATCAAGACTTTTGACTCAACTTGGCCTTTATTTCTTCTCGGAATACACCTTGAGTTTGGTAAGTAGAGACGAGCTGATATTAAAAGTCTATTTAGGAGACCTATTTTCTTATGAAAATTTCCGATAGTATCTATTAGCTTTTTCTCTGGGCGCTTTGACTTCTTCAGATGATTAGCCAATTAGAAGAATACATGAGGATATCTTATCTTTAACATGAAATAAAACTTTATGCACACTTAAAGCTATATTGTATCAAGAATATTCTTGATCCCTGCTATCTCTCGCGTGAAGATGAAAAGCATTTGAATAAGTCATTAACGTGTATTCAAAGGTTTTTCAAATTATATGAAATGGAGGCATCTATGCATCGACAACTTTCTTCTAAATTAACCATATTATGCATCTCTAATAGCTTTGCTTAATATGTTTAACAAGTTTACGACGAATATGACCAACAAAAGCGTTTAAAAGAAAGGGCCGGATCATTCCATACCTTTTCGGTATTTGAATAGATACCATCGCCTATAGAGAAATTTTTATCAAATTGACTTTTAGACCGCTCTACTTAGGGTCGTAAATTACTTTCCTCGAACTATTAATATTTCGACACAGCTTAAAATTTCCTTTAGGATTTAACAGATACGCTTGACAGTACGATCGATTAATGTCTGGAGACTACATTCTGTATTGTTACAGTTTGTTCCCTGTTTTTCGATTGTTTCATTTGGTTATATGAGAGTACTCTATTTTTAACCAGCTTATTTGCCTTTTGACGGTTTATATTATATTATTAGGTGGATAAATTGCATTGTTGGCAAGGTAAATGAGCATCCATTATCATGCCAAGTGCTTATTTGAGAGATAACCAAGTCATATTATTTCTAAATAAGTCGGGAAACCGAAAGCTGGATGCTTCAGGTATAACAGGTTTTGTGTTTCTCTCTGACGAACTTTCAATGCGTGGCAGTTGCACTTGCATAATAATTTAAAATTCAATTGCCTAACACTTTTCTGCAGCGATTTAAACAAATAATTTGCTCTGAAAAGTATTCGCGGTCAAAGGGTAGTATAGGTCCCAGGGCGAAAAGTGCTCCCACAAAACCTGGGAAACGCCTGCTGAACCAACACCAGCAATTTTACTACCAAACCCTATCTCCATCTCCACGTGGTGATCGCTGGGACTTCCTTCTTCATTAAAAACTGCAGACGGAGAAGGATGAAGCCGAGTTTCCCGCGCTTAAAAACGGAACAAAATGTACTAACTAGCCCTCTAGGTTGAGGGTTGGGTAGGGCGGACAACCATACACGGAAAAGCAAAGTTGCGAATATATATATATATATATATTTTATATGTTCCCAGTATTTATTTATAAAATATGTTGCTCGAAAACTATGTTGCTACGGACCTCGGTCAAAATTAAAGTACTCATGGAAGGACCACTATTCAAGCCCTTCTTCATTGCTCCAATTATAATAAGGAACTGTGTCGAGTGTCATTTTTTGTAAGCTGGCATTAACGGATATTAACGCAAAACATGATTCAGCTGAAAGTTATGAAATTTCAAAATATTTGGCAGTTCCTAAAAACAAAAGCCATATCTATGCGCTGTCAAACACGAGTAGCCCAAGTTATACAATACATTTATTTCGTATTTTTGTTCTATTATATTATTGTGAATTTTTGCTGGCCAAACATCAAATTATCGTTATCTAAACACAATAAAAATTTCCCATAATCCTTTCGGAGGAGTGATATGTCTATGTAAGTAGTCAAATATTTGTCGCAGCTCAAATCGGCGGCCAAAATAATTTCCCTGCCCATTCTAGGAAAAGGCCCCAATTTGTCACCGATCCATCAGACAGTTCCCTTATACATGATCCCGTTTTACGGAAGCGTACTGAAACGCCGCGGCGTAGTGTCAGACAAGAAAAGCTGGTGACAACGCTGACGCCAAGATTTGTGGATAAGTTAATCATAAATCTGCCACCAAGTAAATTGTTGCTTCTAAATAATCTTATTTCGTTTCAGAAGTCCACTTATTCCGGATAAAACAACTAAAGTCGCCATTTTCAATAGCAGTGGTGAAAAAACCGAAGCCTCCAACACATTCAGCATATTAACTGGGGGATGTGTAAATACTGACACTGAGAGCGTACACATGGCACCCAGTGTGAACCAACTTAGCAGAGGAACAGGATACAATGTGAACAGTTGGATGGCTCTAAACCGAATTGGAACAATGGAAGCGTACGTCTGTTATCGCTAGTATTGTATTCCTGTTTTGATAATAATACTGCTATTGAAATCCATTTGTAGGAGTGATATAAAAGCTCGCGATCATGGCGATGGAGTCGATGTAAGTTTGAGTAAATTATATTATTCATCTGGCGATAGTACCCCTCGAGAGGTTTGTGCCATGATTTAGTAGATGCTTGGTTTTTTTTCCTATTCGAATTACCTTTATCTAATATTATTTTTCACGTGTTATTAAATCACGCATTATTAAATTAAAATTTTAAATGCAACTGAAGCAAAATCATCCCTTTTTAAGGACCTTATTAAAAGCGGCTGGCTGTCATTTTTTCTAGGGTGGAAGCCTTCAAAAGCCACCATTTCCGCACTCAGTTGCGAATCAGTTGTGAATGTTGCCCAAACTCAGCAGCCTGGCTATAGGCAGTCTACATGTATGCCGCGGACCTTTTAAATTCAGCATCATTGTAGCCAGATGTCTTTCCGCAAGTGTACGCAACTTACTGTTTAAAATTGAGCTTTGAATATATCATCACTTCCAAGTATTTCCTGGCTGGTTTGAAAGAGACGATGTGATCCCAATTCTAATGCGAGTGAAATTTCTCTTAAAACGCTCGGTGATAAGTACCGGTTTCGTCTGTTCCTCTGCAAGTGCTAGCCCAGCGGTAGTCAACCAGACCTTAGTAGCACTGATTGCTTCACATAAGTACAACCCAGCATCTTTGAGATGCTTTGCAATCGCAACGAATGCAATGTCGTCGGCGTCATCCACCACCGCTACCTTTGGAACCGAAAGATTGTGACGTTCTTCACTGTACATTATGTTCCACAATGCTGGCCCAAGTAAAGAGACCTACGGGACTTCCACGGAGACAACGTACTCCTGAGGTCCATTATCGGTGTCATACCAAAGCGTTCGTTTTCGCAAGTAGCTATCCACAATGACAGCGAGATAGCAGGGAAGAACAATCGTCGTCTGGTAGTTTTGTATACGGTTGTAACGGTTCCACTTGTCGAAGTTACTACTACGCAATATTTGCTGGTACGACCCTTTCCGTAAATTGCATCTTCGGCCAAGCCAGCAACCAATTTGATGGCATCAATGGTTCACCTGGCTCTGCGGAACCCAACAACCAGGAGTAATCTATTATAAATTACCCGCTCCAACAGTTTTCCAGCTACAGGAAATATCGCTTCGGATACACACGCTTCGAAAAACCGAGCGAACATGTCTGGCAAGCTTAAGCCGTTACTCGATACTCCTTTAAAGCCCGGGGATTTATTGTCACCTATTCTTCCCCAAATCTCCAATATTTCGCCTATGGTTGCTGTCAGAATTGCCGCCACATTCAGAGGAATGTGGAATAAATCCTGGAGGGTTTCAACACAAAGGTGAAGCGCATGATCTATGGAGATGAACCACCTCTGAATAGCCCCATCACAGTTCTATGGGCGTTCCCCACGAGTTTACATCTACCTCAATACAAAGCTCATTATTGCTCTACTGGATAACCAGCTTAAGTTTTTTACGGGCTTCCTTATATAGACATTCTTTTTGCATCTGATCGATCCTACCTACCAAGCTCTGAGCCGTTCGTCTGGGTCAGTGCAGGCTGATCGGAGGCCGGTCACTTCATTTTTCCACCAGTAGTTGGGTCTTATACTAGGGAATGTGAATCAGGCATGTGTGCCTTGTGCGCTGTGGGACATAGAGAGCTTTTCTCGTGTTGTAAGTAGGTTGGTTTAGTCACACTTCCATAAAGGTTTGCTCATTCAATATTTTTGAAGATCAGCCTAATATGCCTGTAGGCTTTGGGTATGCTGTTTCCCTACCGTGTGGCTGTCACTATAGTTCGAAAATAATTGCCTGGTGATCGTTCTGGGTGTAGTCCTCGCTAACAAGCCAGAACGTAAAACGTGTGATTGCAAGGCTAACAAAAGTCAGGTCTACGATTGAAGCAGATCTTCTTTTCCGAAGGATACTTACATCACCTTCATGGGCAAGGATTACATATATCTACCTGCGAAAAGCCTCTTAACAGATTTCGGCCCTTTGTGTTATTCTCTCTGCTTCCCCACCCGAAGGCCCATGCATTAGAATCACCTTCGAGCTTCGTCCCCTTACGTCGTAAACAAAGCTGTCCAACATGTCTTCAAACTCAGACAATATGAGACTAGGTGGAGCATAGCAGCTGCACTGGTCGATTGACTCATGGTACATTGTATAGCTTCCCTTCTCCAAGGCCCATATGGCTGCTCCACCAGTCGAGTCTGTAACCCGTACATCCTCGTGGCGGTTCCTGTATGGTTCACCTACAATGGCAACTTCCATCTTAGACTCGTGGCTGGTGTGCTTAACTAAATCCTAAGCAACCTTGCATTGATTGAAGCTTGAATAAAGCTAGTTTTTTCATTGCAGTCAACGCCTTCCTGAATTCCAGCCCTTTACTTCTTCCGGGAATATACCGGTTATCCCGTCCCTTCTTTTCTTCACACAATGAGCATTATTGCATTCAATGGCAATGTGACCTTCCTCCTCAGACCTCGATGCATGCCTTTAAGTATCCACATATGAATTAATGAAATCTGCTCTCTCCATCCGATTCAAACTTACTACTAGTACTACTATAAGCATTTCTGAGACTCACAATGGATTCTTCACTCAATTCCTCTAACTATGAAATGCCGCTGCACAACTGATATCTTTGCGCTCGACGTATTATCGCACTCTGTTTTTCCGAGTGTTGAACAACCACCAAAGACAATGAATGTACCTTTACGCTTGGAAACGATGATGTTACACACAATGATGACCACGTTTTCGATGGCATCGCCATATGTTATTAGACGGAGAGCTAGCTACAGAGATATCTCGATTTGACGCATCATCAACATGACTCGATTAACTGGAAATGGTTGAATTGTTGGTGAAACAACAACCCGATAGTCAGAAGGCCCATTGTAAGGTAAGTGCGTGGGCGGCCTGTCAAAACTGTCGAATTTTCTAACCCTCACTATCCAAAGTGCCATCTTTCACTGATGGTAATAACCGTAATCCTTCAAATGATAGAAATTCGTATTTCGTTTTTTTTAGACCCTCAAAGCTAGAAACCGATAAAGTTGCATATTTGGCACAAAAGCTAGGCAATGTTGAAGACATTTTTAATTTCTTTAGAAAAGCTTCTTCCGTATTCCTTACTTTTTAATTTCTTAGGAACATTGAATGCCTAACATTATCGGTTTTATTTCTACACTCATACATGACATGACATGCTACAAAAGAATGATTCTACTTTCGTAGAAGTGCCGCCACTATCGATGAAACTAGCGGATGCTTTCGCAAGTATCTTAAATGGACGTTGTTTCGCTTTCTTAAAAAATTTAGAAATATTAATCACAATCGGACTGGTCAAACGGGAAGAATAAAGATAGAAGACTACAACTTTGAGACCGTTGATCGTTGACAATTTCTCCTATCTAGGGTCGAAAATCACAACCGATAACAGCTACGATAATGAAATCCGCGCACGGTTGTTGTCAGCCAACAGTGCCTATTTCAGCTTACAAAAACTGTTCCGCTCGAAACGTCTCACCATATGGTCAAAGGTCTTACTGTACAAACCAATGATCTTGCCATTCCTCATGTATTCCTCGAAGACTTCTATTTTTTGTTTGACACAAAACCTTAAAAAATGACTTCACGGCTATACCGATGACTCGAAACTGAATCGGAAGGCGGAAACTGTGAACGCGAACACCTAAGGTCTGTTACATCTTTCTAGGAAGAGTTTAAGGGGGGTCGCCATACAAGCAAAATCTAGTATGTATATGGTTACAATTCATCCCTTGGTGGAGTATATCGGGTCAGCCACACCTACGTGCCATCGTTCGCGGTTATCTGAAATGCATTTCAGCTCCTCTCACGACTCCGCGAGACGCTCGCACTCCTACTCTACTGTTCTGCGCCAAGTGCCTTTGGGGCGACCCAGTCGTTGGCCATCTTGAGAAAATAGATTCCACCGCATGGCGTAGCCCACAATACAATTGTCGTCCCTCCACCTATCCACTGCCGTTTTTCGATTACACTGCATACGAGTGCCAAGTCTGTGCGCTGACCAAGTTCTTCGTCTTGGGATAGTGTCAGGCCAGCGTACTCGCCTGATACGACGCAAACAGACATTGACGAAAATTTGGAGCAACACAGAAAGGACACTAGCACAAAACAATCTCAACTTAATCTTGGTGTTGCGATAATTGCATTTCCAAATTTGAGATTGAACAGCGAAAGCGGATCTAGAGCTTTTAATGTGTTGGGCATCATCCGCGCTTTCTAGATATACAAATTGATCGACTCCATTGGTGCTTTGCACCTTACTCCAAATAGGAAGAGTTCGATGAACCGTTAGACTGAGAACCTTGGGTTTGTTGGTGTTTATCCTCACTCCGACTCTACTTCCCTCTCTTTCCAAATCCAGGATCATTTGGCTAAGGCCCATTACTCAGTGAGAAAGCAAACAGATGTTACCAGCGTAGTCGAGGTGTTTGAGGAAAAATGTCATGGTCCATTGAATTCCTCCACGTCCTCCTGCAACCCTATCGGACTCCGCTTTCGACCTCAAAATCCTCCGAGATTTTACATCGGTACAGCGCGTGACATTTTGTGTCGCTCTGATAATAGCTATTAGCCACGTAGGGCACGCGAGATACACTTTCTGTTCACGCTATCGAAATTGATAAAGAGGAGTGAAATGACGATCTAAACTCCACCCTGTTCCCAAATGATCCGTAGGGTGTTGATGTATCCAACGCAGAATGATTCAGAGTGGAAATCAGCCTGCTCTTTGTCGATCAAGCTTTCAAGATGTTCTTTGATTCGTTCGAGGACTATTTTAGCTGTTATCTTTGCGATGGCAGGGAGCACGCAATTAGTTACCTTTCTCATTGTCGCACTCAAAGCGGGTACGTTTCTTTCGAATCTTAACGATCATCCCCTTCTTCCACTTTTTTAGGAAAACTTTCGGATTCCCAAGATTCCCGTGCGACTGGAAGTAGCAGATCTGTAGTAACTGCAGGTGCAGCGATAAATAACTCTGCGGGGAGATCGTAGTAGAGTACAGCGGCGTTACTCCTGTTGAGTGCATTGATGATCGAAATGATTTCTCGTCTGCTTGAAGGTACAGTCCGTATCAGCATGCTGCGATGACTAGCTATTTCATTCACAAGAGGAGGAACCTCACCGGATGTGATACTGTTAAGAACCGTGATGAAATGTTCCTTCCATCTCTTCAATTGCTCGTCATTGTGGATGAGAAGTCGATGATTAATGTCCTTCACAGGACATAAAATGCAGGCCCTTTCGAAATGTGGTATACACGTCTGAAATCATTGCGTTCTGCGGCATCTTGCGCTTCCCTGTCTCTTGTCACGGCGCACACTACGCTGAACTTCTGGGGATTTCGCTCGGTATCGGAGTTCGAGTTCGTTACACCCGCCATCACTCGTAGCGGTCAATGTGTCGTACCCTAGAAAAGAGCAATTTTGTTGGCGATCCAATGTTCATGGATATTCTCAGGTGGGTTGCCCAGTATATCATAAGAGTCATAAAAAGTTGTAGTATTATAGACCAACCTGATATTCCCAAGGTCATAATCGTATTTTTACTGGTTAAGTTTTAGTTA
Source organism: Hermetia illucens (assembly GCF_905115235.1). Classification (NCBI taxonomy): domain Eukaryota; kingdom Metazoa; phylum Arthropoda; class Insecta; order Diptera; family Stratiomyidae; genus Hermetia; species Hermetia illucens. The sequence goes on along the minus strand of NC_051849.1, from coordinate 86,430,023 downwards.
GGTTGACATGCTAAATGCGTATACATTACCGCCTACGTAAAAGTAGAACAGTTCTGCACTCAAATATACTTACACACTGAGTCACTGAGTACTGTGGGGACGCCTCACATTTTGCATCTTCGAATTCTCGGGATCTCTTCAACTTTTCCTTCTGACATATTGTAGTTTAATCTCTGTGGCGTGGGTTGAGAATGAAGGAGAGCCTTTTAAATCATTTGAAGGAATCAGAATCTGCCTCGTAAGGTACTTTACGCAACTAGAGGCGACAAATAAAGGAAATATTGAAATATTTCTCGTTTCAGTAAATCAATATAGAAAAATCCGAATATATTTCAGAAAGACTTGTACTTTCGATGCTCTAAGATTCGAAATTTATTTCAAAATGAAAAACGCCATATATGTATGTTTTTTCTTCACTAACGTATCAATAATTTCTGAAAACAAGTTGACTCGAAATTTTCGGAACCTGGTTACGTGGTAGTTGTTAATCAACTGAAGAAGTTTCATTCCAAATGACAGAAAAAGATACCCTCAAAACTTTACTTTATTCTGAATGATGTCGCTTCCCTTAGATTGAAAATTTAAAAAAAAAATATCAGTTTGTGAAAACATTTGTAAAAACATTTTGAGAAGAAAAATAAACTGGAAATCCTTTAGGAGTACAGAAAGCCTCAAGCACTATTAACACTTTCCACATTTGAAATTATGTCCTTTTATCAATAGACCCTCAAGACCACCAATTTTATTATGGATAGATGAAATGAGTTTTCCATTAAAATTCCAATGGGTCTGTGCAATTTTCCTTAACTCCTTAAGTAAATCGGGAAACCAAAAGCTGAACCCTTCAGGTATGAAAGAGTTTGTATATTTCTTATATAAAAGCATTTGAGGACGTTTGTCTTAGAATTTGGATTGAAACAACAACTTTGACGCATTATAAGTTTGTTAGCAATAGTGAAATTCACGTGATTCTCGGCTGAAATTATTTTTTTATCAATTTTTCGGTCGGTTCGTTCTGAAAGATATGACCACTTTCCAGCCCCCCCCTTCTGCATTAAATGAGAAAACTGAGAGCTTTGAAAAGTACTCATCGAAGCGTTTCATTTGATACCCCATATGGCTATATTTGCCGAAAAAATTGTACAGCTACATTGTGCACCTATCGAGACACCTTTTAAATTCCACGTAGAATGATGTATGTGTAAGCGTTCACAGTTCCCACCAAATTCGGTGTCAGTCGGTATAACCGTTTCTGAGAAAAAATGTGTGTGACAGACAGATAGTAAACCGATTTTAATAAGGTTTTATTTTACACAAAACCTTGAAAAAAAAGGGAGTTTTTTTTTTGTTTCGTTCTTCATAAGGCATCAACTAATATACTAACCCTTCAAACGGATTGACACTATTCATGTCCCTTTCGATTAATTAGTGTCTATAATCCCATAAACTCATGTATCATGGTATGTTTTGAATTAAATTAAATTTTAAAAATAAATGAAAACATGTAAAGGGATTGATCCCTATATTTCTTATTTTGTTCTTTTCATTTTGAATTGACTATTTATCTATTGTTTGACACCTCACTTGTTTTTCCAACCTCCAAACTAAGATTTCCCTAAAAAGATGCTTGCCAAATGTTAGATCGTATGATGGTAAGGTCATTCCGTCAGATTATGTATTTGGTCGGTGGGATTCTCCTTCATTGGCCCAGGGTGTTCTACTTGGTGCCCAACATATGGTTGAATTACGGCTTTGTTAGCCGTACCGAGGGACCCATCCGGGCTCTTGTTAGCTTGGTGTTATAACCATCATTTTATAGGATTACCCCCACATAAATTATTAGTTAATGGTAGCGGTAGCGGCTAGCGTAACGGTATGCAATTGCGGATCCCTCCAACCGAGCTGCACTCAGGTTTTGGCAGTTCTGCATGGTAAATGTCCATTACGTATCTTATAAACAAGTTTGGTCTCGGGGCACATGGTTAACAATCATGGAATATTGATGGTATTTAGTCTCCATTTTCATTACAAAGTTCTACTAAATAACTTGTCTCCGGTTTTTGCCCCAGATAAATCCTAAGTCGCCTAACATATTCAAGTTCATCCCTCCTGTTTTAACTAGATTTTAGTGAAGTATTTTTCGTATTATATCGCATTTTTCTAATTTCTAAGCAGTTCAAAAAATACTAATAAAATTCACATTCTTCCACCTATCTCAGGCAGAAACAAAGCTGAAGAAACCAAGTGGCAAGTACCCGATTAAACGAAGCAGAACTAGGTTAGCAATAGTGCGAAAGAAGCATTCTAGAACAGATTTAAGACCGAAGATCCCCGATGAACATAAAAGTAAGAATAAGGAGACATCCACTGAATCCATTATACAGAGCCATGCAACTACTCAAACTGACCACAGATTCGCATATTGCCGAAAGTGCAGCCAATACAGTAGTAATCCAATCCCAAGTGCAACCAATTTGGATAAGAAAAACTTAAAACCCGTACAATATCCTGGGGTAGAACAAAGAGTCAACACCTCAAAATCCCCTAATGCATTTTGCACGGCGGTAAATGTAGCTTTGCCGACACCTAAAACTCTCAACACTGGGGAACCCTCAAACGAAGCATTAAAGATTGCCAGTTCTGCAGATCTAGTTAAAAGCAAGAGAAATTCGAACGCAAAGCGGCATACATCTGAGAAAACGGAAGCAATCCATCAGGAAATCATGAATTTAAAGAAAGCTGTTGAACAATCTCACACCAAGAAAACTTCAATTTTAAATGGTACGTTACCAATCAAGACGGGAGATATCTATCGGGAAATCAAAAGAGGTATTGATAAATTCAAATCTTCTGTTTTGGAATTTTGTAAGTTCAAATTGACACAAATTTCTTCATTTTACAGCGAACAGGAACGGATCCTTGCGTTACATACTGTCTATGCTCGTTTTCGGTGTTTTATTGTTCTGGTTGGTATCATCGATGTTTCATTTTGATTTACTTCTGGATATATTTCGAACAATCGGGAGATACCTTGCATCCTTGCCTATTTTTATAACACGTCGTAAAAAGGAATTAAGTAAAATCGAAGTTGCGGTGAAATACGCGGGAAGCTTCGCAAGAATATTAAGAACTATTCTAGTTGGAACGCCCAATCCAGGTATGTTTAGTGTGAATGCAGTAAGGTTTCATGCTAATTTCTCCGTCACTTTTCGCTTTTATCCAACAGGAAGATATTGAGGCGGTGTGTGCACTCGGTTAGGATCCATTCTAGAGAAGATACTTGTTTTAGTCAAGCATTTGTGAAAGAACGAAAAAAAGCTTTTCCTTGTTTTTAATATTATCATATCAAAAAATATAAGTTTATCATATATTGAAATAATACGCTACGTTTTCATAAAGTTAACTAGTTGCTTTAGATGAAATTGGGAGAATTCATTGATTCTATCTTTATTTGTCTATGAACTTCTGCAGTTCCCATCAAATTGCTACAACTCCAGTATGGAAATATTATGTAACTTAAATATGGCTCGCTTTCACAGTCACCGACGTTGGTAATATGACATGAAATACTTGTGTGTGTGTGTATGGTGGGCCGTGTTGGCCCATTGTACTCGCCTCACCCGTCTAACGGAATATTCCGGATTCGTTAACGTATCGCAGGATTTCCGTTAGTGGATGTGATGCTACCCGTCGCAATTGGAGAACATCGGCACCAAAGATCTGATGCCTGATGCATGGATGCGTGGATTCCGCTTCCTCATTACAGGAGGGACACGCATCATCTTCGGTAATTCCTATTCTGAACATATGCCCAGCTAGTGAGTTATGGCCTGTCAGAATGCCCACAATACACCTGCAAGTCCTCCTGCTTTTCGACAGGATAAACTTTGCGGTACGTATGTTCGGTTCTGGCAGGAAAAGTTTGATGTGTCGAGCAGCATTTAGGCTCTGCCACCTGTCATTATGGGAAACTTGTTCCCAGTTTTTGAAAACAGATTTAACCAATGCTACTGATACTCCAATTGCTGGCTCCGGTCCCGGCATAGGGGATATTGACCTCTCTTTCGCTAAAGCGTCCGAGATTTCATTTCCCTCTACGCCACAGTGACCAGGTACCCAGAGTAGTTCTACCGTATTGAATCTAGACATAGAGTTCAAACTGTTTCTGCATTCCTGAACGATTTTCGAGGTGATCAAAGGACTGCTCAATGCCCTCAATGCAGCTTGACTGTCACTGCAGATTGCGATGCGCCTGCCCTTCAACCGCTCGTCAATCACCCAGTTTGCCACCCTTAGGATCGCATAAACTTCGGCTTGAAAAACCGTTGCATATTGTCCCAAAGGAAAAGCCCACTTCTCGTTTTTATTCGAGAGGTAGACTCCGGCTCCAGAACCCTCTTCTGTTTTTGAGCCATCGGTGTAGAAGACTTCCGTATATCCCGCCACGCATTCCTCTGGGTCTTCCCAGTACTCTCTACGCTTCAGCGTAACTTCATATCTTCTACCAAACAGATGTATGGGGACACGAGAATCGGAAAGCATTGTAAGAACTGGATTCAGTCCTCCCAGTAACTCTTCCAATGCTCTGTGCCCCCCACATCCGTTGTTTTCCCATAGATCTAATCGAATTAGCCTATGGGCTGCTCTCATTGCAGTGCTTTGAATAAATATATCCAGGGGCTGCAAATTGAGTAGTACATTCATAGTTGCGCCGGATGTCGTGCTCATGGCACCAGTGATACCCAGACAAACAGTTCTTTGCAGTGCGTCTAGTTTACGGTGAAAACCTTTTTGTCTCACCTTAAACCACCACACTACGGATGCATATACGAACATCGGCCTAATGATGGCAACATATATCCACATTACCACATGAGGCCTGAGTCCCCATGTCGAGGCAAAGGTCCGTCTGCACAGCCCATAAGCTGTGAGAGCTCGTTTCATCTTTACCTCTACATGTTTGTTCCAAAGAAGTTTTTTATCTAGAGTGACTCCCAGATATTTCGCTTCTTCGGAGAGTTGAAGGGTAGTACCCCTCATCTCAGGGAAGCAAAGTCCATCCAGTTTTCTCCTTTTTGTGAATAAAACCATTGTGGTTTTATTTGGATTAACTGATAGACCATGTCTGAGGCACCAGCTGTCTATCAAATCAACGGCACGTTGTATATTCCTACACACCGTTCCAAGATCCCAACATTTACTTGAAAGAAGTGATATCATTTTTTAAGAGTTTGTGTAAAACAAAACCTCATTACAATTATTAAGGGAGTTTAGTATCTGCGGTCTTATGACATATTCATTATAGGGTAACAATCTGTTGAGAGAATGCATTTAATATTATGCAACATTTCTTTTTTTTCTCACGTTTTAACACTCCTTAGATTTCCTAGTATACTTCTTGTAATTGCCTAATACCCATCCCGACATTTATTTATATCCTGAATTTAATATTTAAAAAGATTAATAATATTTTATTTACAAAAAACTGGAAAAGTACCAGGAGGTACTTGTCATAACAGTATAGCCAGAAATGAGATGGTCCAACGTCTCTAACGCCGAACCACACATTCTGCATTGGTCGTTCTCCACCCGTTCTTTCATGATGAGCTTTTTATAAGCCCGGGTGGCGACTACGCTGTCCTGAATGGTACACATGAACCCCTCCGTCTCCGCAAAGAACTCCCCAGCACACAGCCATCTGTTTGACAAATGCAAATCAACAAATGGCTGCCAAAGACAATTCACGTGTTTACCGTGCATTGTCTTCGACTTCCATTCATCGATCCGCTCTTGGTCCGACTTCACCCCACTCAAAGGATTGAAAGATCGATCCTTCAAGTTAAGTGGAGTCAGTCCCATAGTAAGAAATCATGATCGACACACGGCTGTCTTGAGGGGCCATTTGCACAAAGATCCGACAAATAGCTTCTACGTCCATCGGGATCCGTCACATATTGAAATTGGAATTCGATGGCCTTCGCGTTGTAACTTAAAAACATTGTTGCGAAATGTGAAATCAGCCTCGGAACAAACAGAATATTCAACTAAATTACATTGGATACGATACATACAATTACATAAAGTATTTCCTAAATAATTACCTCCTCAAAATTCCGTTTTGACGGGTAAACGCTAACAAGCCAAAGGGAACGACTTCGATGAGTTCGCTTGTGTCCGCCGAGGCGAATGGTTCGTTCTGACGATTGCTCTCGACTGTGTTCAGATCGGGCTTGCGCGCTGTTGCCAAGTTTACGATCATCGTTATTCAATTGTTTAACCGTGTTTGATTAACGGTTTATTTAACGGTAATACAGTGACAATTAGAGTTTTAATAACTGTGACTTCGCATTAACAAAGTGAAGCCGGTACAAGCCTCGCACCGTGAGTGCGGAACTTATCCTTACTCGAGTGACACGAAACTACAGCGCGGAACCAGCTTACACTGTCGCCGCCCATGGATTGGCGATTCTAATATCTCCACACAACTCCTCTACTCGGCCGACAAGACCATTACGGCCGAAGAAACCATCAGTGATGAGTGCCCCGTCATAACTGTCGACGACGACCTGAGCTTCCCTCCTGGGGACCAGCCCGACGCTCGGACCGGTGAAGCAAATTACTGTGTTAACTACATCCAAGGTTTCCAAGATGAATTCAAACTTGCTTCAGGTAAGTCTGTCTTCAAACGAAAACAAACAGACTCAGGCATCTCGCACAACGAGGCCCCAACGAACAAAAACCGCTTTTATCTCCTCTTTGACAATGAGCATCGCCCCGAAGCGACGCATGCACGTCCCGGAACCTCGAAATCTGCTGACACGGCCAATCCACCGTTAGTTAAAGATAAGAATAGAATTAGCTTTCTCCCTTCGATTTTCTTGTATGGATTGACTGCCAGGGCACTGGGCCTTGTAATCAAGGACATAGACAAAAATGCCACATTTGAAATTACCAACCTACCGGCCGACAGGCTCAAAGTCCGGCTCACTTGTCCCAATATCCATAAGAAACGTCTATTTCACCGGTTACGGAACAGATGCAACGCTGACTACCGTCTCCTCTCCGAGACTCAACACACGAGTCCCTCAGGGATCTATTCTAGGCCTCAAACTTGTTAACATCTTCCTCCACGATATTCCCCTCCCTCCCGTAAACTTATCCCCCACGACAACGGCAACTCACCCTTTTCCCCCAACGACAATGGTCCTCCCGCGTCAGGAGCAATCCTCTTCGCTTATGACACCATCCTATATGCGAGCGGTCTCAGGCCCTCAATAGCCTTCCTCTCTCTCAATATCCTAACCAATAGGTTCATCATTTATTTCAATCGGTGGGCCCTCACCGTTAATTCCCTTAAGTCTGAGGTTATTTGCTTCAGAAACCCCAGTGGGAAGTGTCCTGGCGCACAATGCCAGAAAGCAAAAACCTGTATTTACGCATCACTAACCACACCCTCAAGTCGAAATCAAACATTAAATACCTGGGAATCTCCCTCAACAACAAACTCAAATCCAACCCTCACGTCAGATCTGCTATTGCCAATGTCTCTAAGGCCTCAGCTACCTTAAAAAACCTATTAAATTAAGGTCACCCCTTTTACTAATTAGGCTCCACAATACATGCCCCGTCATCCCATAATTCTCTTTAATCCTCCTGCCTTGGGTCACTGTCCTTGCACAGGTCCAAATCGAGTAAAAGGTAACCCTTTCTCAGAATGCTACCTCCATTGAGAAAGGACTGCGCTTTACTCCAATTCTATCGATCAATCCTGTCCACCGGTGCCTAAAAACTCCCTTTTTCCCGTTTTCCAGTACGGAGTACTATTTTGTGTTATGTTTGTTTAGTTGTAAGTTATAAATTATTCTTAGGTTTAAGCACTTCATAGGTCAAATGAGCACTGACATGCACCATCTTTTCACTTTATAACATATAACCGGCTAGGCCGGATATTTCCATAGGTTAGCGTTACATACTTAATTAATCACGCTTGAGCTTTTAAGTTATTATTGTTTTCGTACCGCAAATTTTCTTTGCTCAATAAATAAATCTGAAATCTGAACGACTTCGATCGCGCTCGCCGTCCGTGCACACTACGAGGCTCGCGAGTGATGAGTCGCATCTCAAATGAAATGTATGTTTCTGAACATAAAATTACATAAAAAGAATTTTGAGTGCCGGTATTTTAGCGTTATTTTTTTGGAAATTATTGCGCGCGGCTGAGCAAATTTCGAGCATTGTATGTTTACAAATGCTCAGCGTTCTTAGTCTAGAAGCAGTTTCCCGCCTAAAATTGAAATTTTTAACGGCTCTTGAACATCGCGTTGCTTTATTACACACTGAATGGTTTCCCATTGGTAATACTAGATTCAATATTTTTTTCTGTCATTTGTCAACATCTAAACTACAGTTCAATGCTGTGGGAATGAGTTCCACATACAATTCCCTACACACACCATTCAAGCTCTTGGTCTGTCACAATACGAAAAAGCGACAGTTGTGCGAAAGTGTGCGTCCACACACGGTAAAACGGAATGGCGTCGACAACCGAAATACAAATTGTAAATATTCCGAATTTGGAGAAAATTCAGAGTTTCCTAAATGATTCCGCCTATAAGGAAGTGCTCGAGAATAGTGAAAACTTCAATACGCGGTTGTGTATCGAACGCCGCCTGCGGATGCCGTTCATTGATCCGCAAACGGGAGTTGCACAGAATCACTGCGCTTTGTTTATGAAGAGACAACAACGAATGCCTGGTTTTCGTGACGGGCAAATCTACACGTACCCTTCAACGCGGTGGCGGAAGCCCAAACGGCAGTATCTATTGCAGCATCATAATTACAGGCCCTACAGCTACCGAGAAACCCAAGTCGAGGCGACAGGTAAGCGGCCCCTCGCTGGCAGTGTTCAAGCTTTGTTTACATTTAGGGGAAACGAACGTTTTGTGCGTTCTATGTGGCAATGAGCAAGTAACAAAGTGTGTTATGCGATCGTCTGCTTGTAAATGTAGCGGGCGGCAATTTCCTGGGATTTCACAGTGACTCATGCAGCGAGAAATTAGCACCAGAGAAAAACAGACGGCCCCACGAGGAGTGACTGATTCCGTGTATTGTCCGTTGTCAGAGCGGAATTGAAGTTGTTTATGCGACGTTTTGCGATCCATTCCGGCCCATTGTGATGCACTGAAGTGCTTCCGTGAAGGCCATTTTGCGCAATTTCTTGCGTTTCCACCATACCTCCAGTTTCCCATGACCAAGGATGGCTACGTGCGCCAAGTTTTTCTTCGCTTATTGTCTGTGACCTTGTAGGCATCAACCAACCACGAATCTCTCGAACTGGCCCTTGTCTTTCAAGTTGCTTCGTCGGCGAGCACGCTGTGTTTTTGTAGCCCGCCTGGTTGGAACAAGTTTCGCGCCAAAAAATGATCACCTTTCTCTTCACGTCGCATGCGAAGTTAAAGCACGTACGACTGGTTCGCTCCAGCGATCAAATCAATCTTAAAGTTACGATTGATTGTGGCGAGCAAGATATTTGTTGAGGAACTGACGGGGTTCGGGCTGAATGGAAATTGGATTGTTCTTGCAGGTTGAGGCTATTTGACGATGGCCTTATCATATTTCCCATTTGGTCTGGTTGAGATAGCCCAATTAGAGACATTAGCTGGCAATCTGGTCTAGAGTTCTGATCCGTTTGTTCCCAATTATCGCCATTCTACACTATCTCGAGTCAATTTATTGCAAAGAGATTTTGAACACCTCTCCCAGAACGTGTGAGGTCTACTAATTATTCCAGAAAGTCCGTAAATCGAATGCACTTAAGTCCAAGTTTCGTACAGTTTGTACTCTTCCGCAATAATGCTCAACTTCTGGGTACAAGAACACAAATCATCCCTCATTGTGAGAGCATACAGAATACGGACAGGATTTTGATTGTAACATTAAGGAGCATCGGGATTGTGCAGTGCTATGCACCAACGGGGATTACCGTTATAGAGAAGGATGCGTTCCATAAGCAACATTCGACAAGGTCAGTTGTGTTTTGGCTAAACTGCTGTGAACACCTAATCAGATGGGCCATGTCACGTTCAGCAGCAGATGTAGTCGAACGAAAGCAGTGTTGTCGCTTACATTCGTTTGCGTATCCCTACTGCATGTGCTGGCAGGGAAATGGAGCATTGGCCCACCTAAATGAAATTCGGGCAATCATCCCGATCTGAATGTCGTCTAGCAATATTAAAACTATCTTGTTGCGCAAACGACACAGGCACTCGAAACGTGTTTTTATATGTCTCCGACGACTCAAAAGGACGTGACAAGACCAGTCTGAAAAAAGAAATTCCGAAAGCTGCTTCAATTAGCAACGATGTCGCTGTCGCTGTCATACACTTCATCATAAAAAAGTTTGCAGGTGTTCGTAAGTTTTCGATGGTCTCGTGACCCAAAAGTTAACCGAAGGCTTCTCATTCAAGATGGTGAGCAGCTGAAGAGGCGGAAAGTGTTCACAAAGCGGTTCCGAAGTTCTTATCATTCCCATCAACATCCTCAAGCAGAGTAAAGCCGCTCTGGATCCCCTTATACCGATCACGTTATCACTGTTCGGATCATTGTGAAAAAGTATGCGTAGTTCGAGGGTGATTCACAGAACCTTGCCAGGGACCGGCGTAAGTGTTATTGACGCGCTGTCCCGATATTGGTGGTATATTTCCGCTTAATTACAGGAGACGATTTTGGCTCTTTTATTTTTTCTTATTTTTAATATAAACTTGTTGGTATATCATCATCATCATCAACGGCGCAACAACCGGTATCCGGTCTAGGCCTGCCTTAATAAGGAACTCCAGACATCCCGGTTTTGCGCCGAGGTCTGATATCTGGTTTGATATCCCTAAAAGCTGTCTGGCGTCCTGGCCTACGCCATCGCTCCATCTTAGGCAGGGTCTGCCTCGTCTTCTTTTTCTACCATAGATATTGCCCTTATAGACTTTCCGGGTGGGATCATCCATACGGATTAAGTGATCCGCCCACCGTAACCTATTGAGCCGGATTTTATCCACAACCGGACGGTCATGGTATCGCTCATAGATTTCGTCATTGTGTAGGCTACGGAATCGTCCATCCTCATGTAGGGGGCCAAAAATTCTTCGGAGGATTCTTCTCTCGAACGCGGCCAAGAGTTCGCAATTTTTCTTGCTAAGAACCCAAGTTTCCGAGGAATACATGAGGACTGGCAATATCATTGTCTCGTACAGTAAGAGCTTTGACCCTATGGTGAGACGTTTCGAGCGGAACAGTCTTTGTAAGCTGAAATAGGCTCTGTTGGTTGACAACAACCGTGCGCGGATTTTATCATCGTAGTGGTTATCGGTTGTGATTTTCGACCCTAGATAGGAGATATTGTCAACGGTCTCAAAGTTGTATTCTCCTATCCTTATTCTTCTTCGTGTTTGACCAGTGCGGTTTGATGTTGTTGGTTGATTCGTCTTCAGTGCTGACGTTGCCACCATATATTTTGTCTTGCCTTCATTGATGTGCAGCCCCAGATCTCGCCTCAATCGCCGCCTGCTCGATCTGGATGAAGGCAGTTTGTACGTCTCGGGTGGTTCTTCCCATGATGTCGATATCGTCAACATAGGCCAGTAATTGGGTGAACTTGAAAAGAATCGTACCTCTTGCATTTACCTCAGCATCACGGATCACTTTCTCGAGGGCCAGGTTAGAGAGGACGCATGATAGCGCATCCCCTTGTCGTAGACCGTTGTTGATGTCGAATGGTCTTGAGAGTGATCCTGCTGCTTTTATCTGGCCTCGCAATTTTTTTTTGGTTAGGGTCAGCCTGGTCAGTCTGGTCAGTCTTATTAATTTCGTCGGAATACCGAATTCTCTCATGGCCGTGTACAGTTTTACCCTGGCTATGCCATCATAGGCGGCTTTAAAGTCGATGAACAGATGGGGCAACTGTTGTCCATATTCCAACAGTTTTTCCATCGCTTGCCGCAGAGAGAAAATTTGATCTGTTGCTGATTTGCCTGGAGTGAAGCCTCTTTGGTATGGGCCAATGATGTTCTGGGCGTATGGGGCTATCCGGCCTAGCAAGATAGTGGAGAATATCTTATAGATGGTACTCAGCAACGTGATACCTCTATAATTGCTGCACTGTGTGATATCTCCCTTTTTATGTTTGAGACAGATAATGCCTCGTTGCCAATCGTCAGGCATTGATTCGCTGTCCCATACCTTGAGCACAAGTTGATGAACCACTTGGTGTAACTGGTCGCCTCCATATTTAACCAATTCGGCTGTAATTCCATCGGCTCCTGGTATATATTCCATCCAATTGGCAAAAATCCAAACGCCCCCAAACAGCAGGCCGTCACTTTCAAAATTTTTGGTATGTGACACTGAAATTTGGGGGATAACCTATCGGAAAGCTAGTTTAGTTAGACGGGGGAGCTTCGCAGGCTTCTTCGCCGAAGAAACTGTTATCTTCCTTACATTCGCTACATACAGCCGATAGGGAGCAGTGTTCCGTTAATAGTCCTATCAGTGGTTTCATGTCCCACTTCTTAGGGGACAATAAAAATGACGTTTTAGAGGCCACATTCTCGATTTGATTGCGCGATTCCTTTCAATTTCATCCTTCAAAGCAAACTTGACAGTGGTTGGCCGGATGTCAAATGCTAACTCTGGCACCACCATTATGGATCCAGATTTTTGGCGAGCCAGTCTGCAATGTTCAAGTGTCCTGGCACTCATATGAGGAATATTTCGTTCGACCAAGATTCAGCACCAATTGGTGACAACTCCACATAAACTGGTTTCATATGTTGTAATTACTTAATGCTGATAACGCGGCCCGGTTGTCGGAATAATGTGACCAGTGGGATCGGAGGTGATATTTGCAACGGAACCTCTGATTGTGCGCCAGTAGCTTCCTGCTATTAGCAAAGCTCAGTCTCGGTTACCAGACGGTGCATGCGCACATCAAAATGGGCTTTATTATGAATATCTACAATCCGTTGCGGTGATAGTCTCCATGTTTGGTCTGTCGCAATCCTACATCGAAGAAGACTATGTACAGGAGGAGCGAATCCAGCGGCAAAGGGGTACGGAATGTCATTGTTTATGTTTCGAGTAGGACGTGATAGCTAACTGGCCCATAACCCATGTGGTTAATGTATCGGTGTGTCGATAGCGCTTAGCTGGTTTTCTTGTCCCAATGCATTGCATCATATACACGGCACCAACACCAGACCTTATGTGCGGATTTTTCCTCTCGCATTTACCGTCGCGTTTGAGGATGCACAATGATTTAACTCCACTATATACTTTCGAACATTGCGTTGGGAGTTGAATCTCCTGTATACAATCTTCTTGCCTACAGCACCAGAACAATGTGCAAAATTTCTGATTTTGTTCCTGAGTATAATACAGTTGAATACTTGACTGTTTGTATCAGTTGGATTCCCACCCTTACTAAGGTGGGTAGCGTTCACTGCGGGTCTCTTACCGAGGCACTAACTTTTAATTATCGGCAGAGTTACATTCAAGCGGTCACATATTATGTCCGCAAAATTCTTCTTCTGTTTCTCAAAAGGCTAAGTCCTTTTCACGAACGGGGTCAACTGGTCGTGGTCGGTTGCGCCATTTTGTTTTATCGAAAGGCTGATTTAGATGCAGTCGCAGCATCTATTCGAATGTGATCACGCCACTAGTCCAACGAAAGATTTTCGACTCAATACCATAATTTGCTTGGTTGGTCTATCGCGTGACCCGTCATTCACTATAGTGAAATAGCTGCAACTATACCTTATCTATCTCTTTCCTTGATTTCAGTACTTTATTTTTTTTTGTTTTGCTGAGTATGGTACAAAGTATGCTGCCTCAAATCCTACACCTTTTTACTTGAGCTTGTGATCAACATGCTATGTAAATAGCATGTCGGAGTTAAACTTGTCGATAATTATTATATTATATTCTTTCTATTACTAAAGCACGGATGATGCCATCTGGGTCCGCATATTTGTATTTTAAAACGGGTTAAATATTCAGTCAACCAAAGCCAGGGAAGTGCACTGTGCGTTTTCCGCTTTCTAAACGTAGATTACGTTCTCTGGCTAGAGTAGACGAGGTCGCCTGAAGCAAGTTATGCCTCTTCGCAAAAGCCTCTCCATGATGATCTTTGCATCGATTCCACCCAACAACTAAAATCTACTTCAGAGCTCTGTTTTAGAGTATCGTTGTCATTCTCCTCTGTTGTTCTAAATTAGAGTTCCACCATGGTGTTTTACCATCTTTGGCGTATGACTTATTCTATTTCAGGGATCGTAACTCGGGCGCCCAGTTCTGTTTGTACATCGCACAAGGAAGCGGTTGGAGGAGAATCCATGTGAACTTATCCATGGATTTTTGGAATTTTTTTGTTATTTGCATATCAATGTCAATTGCTCACAGGGAGATATGTATGCATATGTATGTGCTAATAAAGCTTGCGGGTAGTAACCGATATAATAGGCATGTGTGTACCTGGTTACGTAACATATATATGTATACTTTCATGCACCGAGTAGAGTGAAAATGCGTGAAGATGCGTCAGATCAATTTAGATGCGCATAAATATATCTTATCATCCTTTTACACAGAAAACGTGATGTGTGCTCTTCCCTCGATCTCCAAGACTCTCGAAAAGTACGTAAAAGATTGCTTCTCATATTGTTTTGGAAGTTTTGTCAAGTACGGATTTCAATCGAAGCGTTCAACTGTTCCTAACTTGGTAGAGTTCATTAACTTTGTCACAAATTCTCTGAACGATAGAAAAGAAAAAAGCCTTTAATCCCGTTAACTATTCTGTACTTCTCAATAAACTCCGACCGCTTTCCATCAACCCTTCTCTTCTGGTTGAGATCGTACCTAAGTGGCAGGTTTTATACATTCATTTCAATGGTTCTGCCACTAGTCCTCCTTTATTCGGATCCCCCCAGGATTCTGTTCTTGGCTCTTTTTCATTTTCGTTCTTCATAACTGAATTTTCCTTTCTAATTTACTTGTTTCTCTTATGATCTATCTATCTATCTTTCCTATATTTACATGCTCACGATCCAAAACTTCTTTCTGTCGTTGATTCCCCTTCTGAATCAAGCTAGCCTTCTGGCTGGCATGCTTTTACGTTAGAGTATACGTGAAAGGGGATTTACATTTTTTTTCACAGAATATAATCATGTTGGGTATCAAACGAAAGGGCTCAATTAGTACTTTTCGAAAATGATTATTTTTGGCAGCATATGACTTTATTTAAGAAATTTATCTGAAAACCCCCTTTAAGTTCATGTAGAAGTACACAAGTGGCCCCAGTATCAGTGATAATATAGGACACAAGTTTAGATAGTTTGAAAGCAATCCAACCATTACTAATAAAGTCACAGAGGGCCAAAGTTCTGTGTTCCACGTGAATTTATTGTGCTCCAAGGCATGTTTGACGTCATCATCATATAAAGTAAACTCTATTCACACGTTATCTACTGGCGGGTCACACTAATTTGAGTTATAAATCGCTCCGCTCTTCAATAGATGCCGGACTCAGTTATATTAGTTGAAACCAATCTAAGCCCAAACCTGGCCTTTTCGAACAAAAATTCATACCCTTTTTGAATTAAACAAAAATAGAGCAAAATACTATTTGTAGCAGGTTTCGGAGACGTTGTTCCTCAGGGTGGAGGAATGAAGCAGCGTCTGATCGCCTCCACCATGCTATCGAAACACAAAAATGGTATTGGTACATGCAGTAAAGTCGAAATATTTAGGTGTATACTAACAATTTAGGTAGGTATTTGCGTACATACAAATGTACATATTAGTATGTGCTAATAGGCAATATTTCTTTAAGATGAGCATAATAGTTGATGTCTCCAATATGTACATGTATCTGAAAGTTTAGAAATATGTGAAGGAATATTTTCAATTTGTAGCTATCTTCGAAAAGAGAAACTTACGTAGAAAGTTTCTCACATAAGGTGAACACCAAACCTTCATACCTGAGACGCCCAGCTAAAATCATTACATCTTTATTTTTTTGATGAAAAATTTTGAAGGAAAGAAAATGTAAGCTATTTAAATCTTATTACCTTTTGTGCTTTTATTATCAAAAACAAAACTGTCATATTTCAACAGTCGACTACATATTTTCAATATGGTTAAGGTCCAGCTGTTTGAAGGCCACTAAAAGAATCTTATTCGCAATTCATACTTGAACTTTTTTTTAGGTAGAATGAGTAAGTTAGAAAAACGTTTGTTGCATTATCATCAAGGATAACTTACATATTCCGCTCGATGTCAAGGCGCTAAATCGTATTGCGGCAACATATCTATATCTGAGCATTCTGCTGATAACTCCTGGACTATTGGTATAACTCCTGTTATTAATGTTTTGTAATTTTCAGCATTCACAGAACCTTCCAGCATCAACATGGCTCCAACTCCCCGATTGATAATATCTCTTTAGGTCATAACATACGGCCAATATTTGGCAGTGTTTTGAGCACATATACCATAAGTTTCATTTCTGCATCTACCTCTCTGGCTACCACTCACTCATCCGAAAAATTAACCTTCCTCGAATCATCCAATGTTCAAGATTCACGGTTTTCACTCCATTGTCGCCTGGCTGACCTCTTATAGGTGAAATCTTTTACTTTAGGAACACAGTGTAGATTCTACCTGGGCCAGGCAATTTATACGGTTCAAATGAGTGTAACACTCATTTCACCTTATTCAGCATCATGACCAAGTTCGTAATTTCCCAGTTGCCTTTATTGGTTCTTTTCAGTATCACTGTTTCATTCAACTAGATCTCATCTTTTATTCCTATATCTGAGTATCGAAAGTTCTACTCTAGAAAGAAGTCCCAAGAGGTAATACTTTTAAAGTGGTTCCATTTCCGCACAGTACCTCATCTACCAGTCGTTCGTGGTTTTGAGGATCTCCTTATTATGCTGGCTAAGAATTTGGTTCTATTTCTCTTACCTTCCTGTCGTCTTTGCCCTATTGAACAATTGACGTGTTATCTGTGTTATCTGTCTGTCGCCAACTATACTTAGTGTGCGGGCTTGTTGTCAGCTTGCAACTTCTCTCATACGAGGTGGCTCTTGCCTTGTTGAACTTGTCTAGGGTCATGTCTAATTTTTGTCTGGTATTGCAATTCTTTCAATTGCCAAGTTTAGATTGTGACACTTTTAACTTGTGTTTCGTTGGTTCCGATAAACATCCTCTGGATTGGTGGTACTGCTGATTTGCATTCGAATGTATTGTCTTTGATCTGATAGCAAATGCTCATAAGACGCATGAGAGAAAGTAATGTCAATTACTTTTTTTCGTTGCCTAGTGCCCAAATCTGTTCTGTATCCTTATTATATATTGTGAAATAATATTGACTGTGTGCATAAATTTTTCGACTTTTTTGCTTCCCACCAAACACAAAATTAGACCTTCTGTTCAGGGGAGTTGTACTGCATCCACAATAAGACCTTATGAGGCTTTTCGTCCTGCTTGTAAATGATTTGATAAATTAAAAAATAATTATTCAGGCGGTCTTAAATATTCCTGATGGATAACTGCGAGGAATCTAAGAATCAAATTCCACAACATAATTCATTGATCGCTTTCTTCTTTCTATGATGCCGCGGCGTATGTTGGACCTTTGTAATAGTCCATCAACAGTTAATTGATTCTCCTGTTCAAATGCCACCAAAAATTCGTTGCTTTCAAGTCATGGGAAAACCGAACAAGTTTATGTACACAACAGATATTTAATACCAAATTCATAAAGGTACTCACTCCTGTTGTTTTTGTTGCTTCACTCCGCCGCGTGATGTGCATTTATATTTGTCAACAATTATTTGAAGGGTATGCTTCGTAATAACTGATCAAGTCCTCTATTTTTGCGGGAGTGCGGAAAATAGACGCTTGCCGCTGGATTGTCCCGCACATCCGCCCATGTTTTCCTAATTGATGTTTTCACCAAATCACTAGAAATAAAAACATTTAGTGGTAGTATTTGAATTTCGGATTTGGCGAATATTCATATCCTAGCATTCCCAGAGGACTCTCTGGCCTCGCGAATTTGCAGAATTGTGCCGTTCCATGAGTTGACGTGCGTAATAGGGCCTTGCAGTCAATCGTTATCCCGCTGATTTGTGCATGTCTTAACCAAGACGCTTCTTTCTAAATAGCTATTCCTGAATTTAACTGCAGTGGAGGGTTGGTACCTTTATACTTCATAGAGAATAGCCCTTTGTATTGTCTTCTTTTGTTCATTGGTCAGTTTTTCTGCCAGATTTATTCTAGCCCCATTGAAGATTTACACCGGCGCTGCATATCGTCAGATCTTACCTCAGTTACAGGAAACAATAAAGATAGGGGAGTACAACTCTGAAACCGTTGAAAATTTTTCCTATCTAAGATCGAAAATCACATATAATGGTAACCAACGGAACGCTGGAAATATCTCATTATAGCGTCAAAGTTCCTACTGTGCAAGACAATGATCTTGCCAGCCCGCATGTATTCCTCGGAGGCTTAGGTTCTTAGGAAGAAGAATTGTGAGCTCTTAGTCGCGTTCGAGATAGGAATACTCGAATTTTTGATTTTTTGGTTTCTTTTGATCTTCTGGAGGATGAACAATTTCGTAACCTATATCCACCGTTTGGTTGCCGATAAAACTTGGTTCAATAAATTGCGGTGGGCCGGCTACTTAATCCAATTGGATGAAGGTAATACACTTCGGAGAGTCGATAGGGTTAATATCTATGGTAGAAAAAGAAGACGTGACAAGTCTGTCTCAAATTGAACGATTTGGAAGACCTCGGCGAAAAACCGGGATGTTTCAAGTTCATTATTAAGACAGGCCTAGATTGAAGAGCGGTTGCTGCGTCGTTGATGATCTTCAGTCTGACTCTGCTTGCCTCCTCTAAATACAGAGTCTTTTGGCCAAGGTCCATAATTCGGTGAGAGCAAACAAATATCATCAGTTTAATCGAGATGTTTGAAGATTGATGATATAGTCCATTGGACGCCTTCTAGCAACAGTAGGAAGTCATCGATTACAAGAAGATGGGGTATGAGAGTGTGGACCCCACGAATTCATCTGAGATTATGTAAACATTTGGTGATTTTAAGCTGTCATATATTACTCTAATAACAGCTATTAGTTTCTTCGGAATGCCACTTTTACATATATGGTATACACCCTGTTGATGCTGTCGAATGCCTGTCTTAAAATCGATGAGCAGGTTAAACGGAGATCTCCACACACTACTCCCCAATGATCCGAAGATTGTTAGTTTGATCAGTTGCTCTTTTATGTGTTCCAGGATTATTTGAGTCATTTTTTTACAACAGCAAGAAGCAGGCAAATACCTCTCCAGGTGTTGCACTCAAGACGGGAATCCTTCCTCAGTCTTAACAATCTTAGCAGTCATCCACTACCTGGGAAACATCTCAGATTAGCAGGATTTACGACTGAGTGAATGTGCTGAGACTACGGGGGCTGCAAACAATGATTTCTCGGGGGGATTGTCAAGACCGGCGATTTCACTCCGTTTGAGTGCATCAAATCATTAATCAAATCCAAATCAACCACTACCAAACAGGAAATAAAATCGTCTCATTATTTACATTTAAGCTAATCGCTAGAAACAGTATAAGCATACATACATAACATTTAAAAAAAAATCACTATCCGTCAAATTAAATTAACGTTTTGATAAATTAAATTTACTATCTAGCAAATGAAGTTAACTATCCAACAAATGAAAATAACTCTTTATCAAAACAAATTAACCATTTTCAACGCAATTTAACACGGGGATAGGGGAATGTCGACAGAAAAAGCTGACGGACGATGTTTTACACGATGAAGCGTGCGTGGAGAAGAACTTTCCAATTTTCTTTAAGGCTATTACGCGTCAACTTTTTTTAAAAGGCTTCAGTGTGTCGATGGTGAACACTGGATTGGCTAAACTCGGCACCTTCAAGCTTGCTCACTCTGAGTTAGATAAGGTTAACGCTCCACGTTTTATTGAACTCAGAAAAAGAGTGTGCGTTCGAGGTGTTGAGAAGATGCCAGGTAAAGTGACAGAAAATTATCTTCACTGACGAGTGTGGATTCAATTTACGCCTTCGGCGTCGTTAGGTTCGATCAAAAAAGATCACTCAGGCCAGATTAATACTGCCGACAGCACAGGGACGCAATGTCACGCTCATTGTCGCGATGACTAGCTAGTTCATTCCATAGTTCAATGCCACCTGCAATGGCGAACGTTTGACTGCTTCGTCAATTAATGGAAGAGCGTGGTCCTTCGTGGCAGGGGACATTGGTATAATTGATAACGGATTGATAACATCCGCCCGTATTGACTTGTCTTGAAAATGGTTACATTTGAAATTATTTTCATTTGTTAAAGCGTTAATTTCATTTGTTAAAGAGTTAATTTCATTTGCTAAGTGATTAACTTGATTTGTTAAATAGTTAATTTCATTTATCAAAGCGTTAATTTAATGAGTAGTGAATTTGTCTTGTATATTTGGTATATTTAGTTTGGAAACATACGAAACAGTATTTTTAATCACCTCCCTACAAAATTACTTTGTTATAGCTATTATTCAATGTCTAGTTACGAATCCTTATTTGAAAGCCTCGAGATTGCACCCAGATCAGGCATTCGATAGAGCCAAATGGCGAAGCCGATCAGGACGAGCCGACCCCGCTTGTGAACGGGACAAAGGCTGAAGAAAAAGAAGAGTTACGAATCCTTATTTGTCAGTAAAGAGCTGCAGCTGCATTGCGCCCCAAAGCCATGGATATTGATGGTTGGCTTGGATCAATTTTCGATTTTTCGATTATTTTTTTTTTTTATCATTATGGAAATGAATCTATTGTTCGCTTCCGGTAATAATTCGATAGAGAAGCAACTCCTGTTTGTGTTTTTAATGCAAAATTTGACATTTTACATGTTTCTTCTATTTATATGTATCTGTCCGGATAGCTGAGTGGTTAGAGCACAAGGCTGTCGTGCGGAAGGTCGTGGTTCAAATCTCACTGGTGGCAGTGGAATTTGTATCGTGATTTGATGTCGGATACCAGTCGACTCAGCTGTGAATGAGTACCTGAGTCAAATCAGGGTAATAATCTCGCGCGAGCGCAATGCTGACCACATGGCCTCCTACAGTGTACTGTAGTGTATCGTTATGGTCTTGAATGAAGCACTCTAACACGCTTCAAGACCCTGATCCAATATGGATTGTTGCGCCAACGACTATTATTATTATATGTATGTAGGGAAGGGTGATATCAAGTAGAAACAACGCTACCAAGTTTGGCAAATTGATCAATGCTCTCCATGTTTTGCCTGTTAATGCAAATAAGAAAAGTGCGATGACCAGCCAGATTGGTAATCTTGGTTTTGTTCGTATTAATCTTTAGTCCAAATCTACTTACCGGATCCGGACTGATTTGGTCAAGGTTTATTAATCTGTGAGAGAGCAAAGAGTTGTCATCAGTTTCTCGAAATCGATGAAGAGCAAGTTAAGTGGAGATCTGAACTTCGAACACTGCTCCAAAATGATCCGGAGAGTGTTGATGTGGTGGGCGAAGAAGAATCCACAGCTGAACTCAGCCTGCTCCCTGCAGATTAGATGTTCTCTAATGCGTTCCACGATAATTTTGGCTACAATCTTTGCGACGATAGGGAGTAAGCATCAAGACGAGGGCTTTTCTTCTTTCCAATTACTGGGAAAGGTCTTAGATTCCGAAGATTTATACTTCTTACTGCAGGAGTTTAATGGAGCAGTTCCACAGGGAGATAATCAAGTCCAACGGCTTTGTCCTGATTGAGTACATTGATGGGCGAAATAATTTTTTTTTTTGGAGGAGTCGGTATCCGCGTATTAAGGTTGACCATTTCATTCACAAGAAGTGGGATTTGAGAACCATTGTGAAATATTCCGCTACTCGTGATTGTGGGTGAGGAATCGACAGTTAACGTCATTTGCAGGACCATCGAAAGATTTCCGACCAATTGCAATTTTTTTCATGATGCGGAATACAGTGGCGAAATTATTATTATTTCAACATATTCCTTTTGTCACGGCGCACGCTATGCTTTTTTTATCGAGATTTGCCACCGTAACTCTAGCGCATCTCGTTGGTCCTCACTTGCAGTTGCCTATAAGCCTTGTTTTTCGCTCCTTTACTTTCTCCCAAGTCCTGCGGTGATCCAGATCTTGTGACGCCCTCTTGGAAAATGGCCAAAAAGTTAATTTGCGCCGGAAAAAAGAGTTCTTTTCATGGCGGCTGAACACACATCAATATTCTCTGATAAGTTGTTCCAGATATCTAATTTTCTAATCGTGATCTGGTCGAACTAATAGGATATACATTGCCAGTCAGCACACCCTGTGGCAGACTCTGTGCTTGAACAATTTGCCGCGAATGACGAGCCGGTTGAACTTGCGGAAATCGCCAACCGAGCGTGGTGTTATTAGAACGCATCTTCGCATTTATATCACCCATCACGATCGTAATATCAGCTTTACGAAGTCTCTCCTGAACTACGTTAAGTTGCTCATTAAAAATTAGAATAAGCGAGCATTCTGAGACGTCTCAATGCCGTTGTCGATAAGCGTTCACACATTCCAGAATCTAATGGTAAACCGTGGAAAGTGAAAAGTCATAGCCAAAAAATCAGTTCGGCTCCGGGCGTAGTAGCCGTTTCCGAAGCGTAGTTAATTTCGAGCGTTGTAGATTGATAGCCCCCAAATCCCTTAGTCGTTTTTTACGACAAGCAGAGAATATTTTTCGTTAATACGATTAGTTAATAGTTAACACAATTAGTTCGAATGGAGTTGGCCCCACCTATACTATCTGAGACGCCAATTATAGTGAATCTACCCTCCTCGCAGCCGGGTTTGGGACCGTCTATGACGGAGTTTCTTCTTTCTGAGTCCTTCCCATGGCATGCAAACTTTTGGAAATGGTTCTTTGATCAACTTCTAATGCTCCTGCAAGCTACTATTGCATTGTATTTGCTCGCCGTTCGCATCGAAATTGCTTTCCTTAAATCATTGCTTTAAAAACATTTTCCCTGTTCTGGGTTCTTAGGTGAACTAAATGCTTATTCGTTTTTCAATGAAATTTTCAACGTTATTATATTACAATTAATATTTTATAGAGAATAGTTTAAACACAGAAAAGAAACCTATTTTCCTGTCAATCGTAATTCTATTTTTTTAATATGTTACAGTACCTATAACTGATGGAACTACTGTGAATCCAGCAGTTGACACCGATAGTAAAGATAGTCATCGAAACGATGAGAAAGAGTGGTATTATGATGAAATGGAGTTGAGTCATCATGTAGATAACTTCGAAGAGGATCCTGAATCAGATATGGACTTCGACGAATCATATAGTAGCAAACGTCGCAGAAGAAAAGGTGCAGGTGTATCGAAGAAGACTATCGTAATTCCAGAAGTACCAATAGTTAAACGGGGACGAAGAGGTACGATTCAGTTTGTTTTTAAGTTTTGTAGGAGGATGTTCAAATGAATGAACATATCCGTTGCAGGTCGTAAGAAACAAGTACCGAGTGATGGAGATGGTCGTCGCAGTCGCCCTGGTCCACCATCACTTCCACCAAACACCGGCTCATCCCCGCTTAATAACATTGAAGAACCCCAGATGCCTATTCTAACGCCAGAGCATAAGCTTCCAGCAGATGAGACAGACGTTGATAGACGAAAGCAGGGGAAATCACGATTGGAGACTGTTAAGGCTGAACCATCGCCGTATTGTGATTTTTGTTTAGGCGATTCTCGTGAAAACAAAAAAACCCTTTTGCCAGAAGAACTTGTATCCTGTTCGGATTGTGGTCGATCGGGTCATCCATCATGCTTACAATTTACCCCTAACATGAATATTTCTGTGAAACGATATCGATGGCAGTGTATCGAATGTAAATATTGTTCAATATGCGGAACATCAGATAATGACGATCAACTGCTCTTCTGTGATGATTGCGATCGAGGTTATCATATGTATTGCTTATCGCCACCGCTAACAGTACCACCGGAAGGTTCGTGGAGTTGTAAACTCTGTATTGAAGAATTTCATAGTGACAAAAAGTAAGATGTCTATTTCTTTAATGATCATTTGTTTTCCTTTTGTTAATTTTATTTTATAAAATGTAAATGAAATTAGGGTTTTTTAATTGAGTGTAGCTCCTGCAAAATATCCGCAATTGCACAGTTTTGTGAGGCATCTCTTGTATGCTAAACTTTAAACTGATAATTTTGACACCTTCGTTTTTATTTGTACCTGACTAACAGTTTTCACTTGTAAAACAGATAAATTCGATAAACTTAAGTAGTTAATTTTTGCTAGTTTTGAATTTACATACGAACGAATTGCGATTGCATCTCTAGCAGTTTCATCATTAATTGACTGGCATGCATACCATTGAACAATGCACCGGTACGTACGCTTACGAGTTAAGGTTGGGCGCTGTAGGTGAAATTAGCTCTGCAGCTTCGTGTCATTTTCACTTAAATGAGCAACATAAGTGAGATATTGTCCACAAAAATACCATATATATTATTCATTCAAACTTAAATTCAGAATTAAAAGGTGACACTTATCTTATAATAGGATATCCCCTTTCCTTACGTATTGCTTATAACTGGATTTTCACTTTCTGACTTTTTTCTCGAAATACAAATAACCTTAGGACATTTTCATTTTGGCTTTTGTATCATTGTAAAACGCAACTGTTTTAAACATTTTTTCTTTGGACCACAGCAATTAAAAACGTTTTTGACTAAAGAAAGTCGCTGTTAAGAGTCAATTGACATTATTAAATGGTGTAAAAATATGTGTTTCCTGCATTGATTAATACTTGCTACGCTTTCATTCGTGGAAATATTTTTCATATGTCGATATTTCGTGGATCAGTTATCATCCTCCTCGGTGATGCTAAGTTAAGCTGGTGGATGTAATTCGCTCGCTAGAATTTTTTCTTCAGCTTTGGTTAACAACGATTGAGT
This sequence comes from Hermetia illucens, assembly GCF_905115235.1. Classification (NCBI taxonomy): domain Eukaryota; kingdom Metazoa; phylum Arthropoda; class Insecta; order Diptera; family Stratiomyidae; genus Hermetia; species Hermetia illucens. The sequence continues at coordinate 86,404,937 of NC_051849.1, read as the reverse complement.
CGTTCCAACCTCGAATATTAAAGCACTTCTGATATGCCACTAGCCAATTGCGATTGTCCTTCCCAATATTCCAGCTATCGATGCAAGTGATATGGTTGTTAAATGCTGTAGAGTAGTTAAAGTCAGTGTACCGATTGTTCGAAAGATTCTCGTTCGCTGTAGGCAGATGCTTATGTTTGGGATGATTCGCAGTCTGGTTCTATTCAACCGGTCTGGTTTCTTTCCTAAAAAGTATATATTATTTTCCTATTTTTGTTAATTGTCGAAAAAATCAAATATAGGGAATTTCATCGTTTTTGTTAAATATTATCGCTCTCTTGTCAACTTTGGGAAGTGGTAATAAGGCCCAAGCTTCGACAGGACGTTGGAAGGAAGTTATGTTTGTATCGTTCCTGTTTGTTTGGAATATTTCATAATCGACAGCCGTCAAATACCATTAAAGGATTTGTATTGCATGGAACCCGCGTGCCAATTAGGTATCCTGGTTTAACAGTTTCGATGACGACATTTATTTTTATATTACAAACTAGATGGCTCAGCGAATTCCATATCGCAACAGAATCAGTGAATGTTGTGTTAACTTATTTGTTGAGTTAAATGAATTATTTTTTTGCTTTGTAGTCATCACGTGCATGCGATCCAACGCATTTTTGATCAATCGGACCAATGCATGATGTTCATGAAGAAGTTGCTGCAGATCTTAAAGAATTGCTCTTTTCATTGCCGTATTGATTGTTTGGCTTCAAAAATTGATACTCTACGAGTATATTGCCTATTAATAAATCTGGATGAATTTATGCTGTGCGTCTTCAAGAAGTTGCACTGATTCAATTTGGCGGTGATCTGTAAAATCGAAGTCATAGTCTCTCTCAAGCAGAAATTATCTTGTGGGATTGAATCCGCATTCTTTGATAATGTTTGTTCCGAATGAAGCCATTTGGAAATGTTCGTTGTATTTTTGCGTGTTCGATTGAAAATGTCGTGGTTCTGATTTTTCATCACAATGCAATGAATGCAATGAATTAGGTGGCGGAGGCAATAATGGCAATTTCACATTGCCACTGAGCCGCATAATCTAGCCGTTTCTCCGGCGAACTTCAATGGATACTTTCTTTTATTAGTGTCCCTTCTGCGCCAGTGTCAGCGAGTCCGATAAAAGTGACACCATTAATCTTTCATTTGCTAACGATCTTTTTACTGTATTCACACTGTTTAATTCTCGACATTGTGCATTTGTGACCAAATTTATTGCATTTAAAGCATTTTGGTTCTTTGGTTCTATTCGGGCAATCCTTCGATTCATGTCCATCCATTCCACAATTATAACATTTAATTTTGGATGTAGATTTCAATGTTTTAATTTGTTTCAATCTTGTTTCTTTGTTCGCAAACAATTATTTTTTTCTTTCAACTCTCTGAATTCCTGAGCACATTCCAATACCAACTTATGTGCGGTATTATCCACAATGCCTGGATACGTTTCGTACGAATATTCTCTGCAGCTCGCACTCGGGCGTTACTTGCGCTCCTTTAATAATTGAATCACGTCAGCCTATCCACCAAATCAGAAAAATCCTTGTACAGCAGGCGTTTCCTTATTTTCTACGAGTGTGTGTGTGTGTGTGTGTTTGAGGTGGGGGAGAGGCAAAGCCTCTGAGCACTCAGATCTTAGTGGTCCATTGTACTCGATTCCCTCGTCTAACGGAATATCCCGGATTCGTTTATGTAGCGCAGTATTTCCATTAGTGGATGTGATGCTATCCGCTGGGGTTAGAGCACATCAGCACCAAAAATATGATGTCTGATGCGTCCGTAAGCGAGGCACTCACATAGAAAATGTTCCCTGGATTCCGCTTCCTCATTACAGGATGGACACGTATTATCTTGGATAATTCTCATTCTGCACATATACCCAGCTAGTGAATTATGACCAGTCAGAATGCCCACAATACTTCTGTAAGTTCTACTGCTTTTCGACAGGATCAACTTTGCAGTATGTTGGTTTGGTTCTGATAGGAAGAGTTTGGTCTGTCTAGCAAATTACTGGTTCCGGTCCGAGCATGGGGAAAGCCTCTTTTGCTAGCGCATCTGAGATTTCATTTCCCTCTACACCACAATGACCAGGTAACCAGAGTAAATCCACTATATTGAATCTGGAAAGAGAATTCAATCGGTTTCTACATTCCTGAACGATTTTTAAAGTGATCAAAGTACTACTCAACGCCCTCAATGCAGCTTGACTATCGCTACAGATTGCGATGCGCCTGCCCTTCAACCGCTCGGCAATAATCCAGGTTGCAGCCTTTAGGATCGCATACACTTCAGCCTGAAAGACCGTTGTGTATTGTCCGAAAGGAAAAACCTAATTCTCGTTTTTATTCGAGAGGTAGACTCCTGCTCCAGAACCATTTTCTGTCTTTGAGCCATCGGTGTAGAAGACGTCAGTATATCCTGACACGCATTCTTCTGGTTCATCCCAATTATCTCTCCGTTTCAAATTTCAAGTTCATATCTTCTACCAAACAGATGTATGGGGATCTGAGAATCGAAAGACATCGCGAAAACTAGATTCAGTTCTCCCAATTCCTCTTCCAATGCTTTGTATCCCCCACGTCCATTGTTTTCCCATAGATCTAATCGAATTAGTCTATGACCCACTCTCATTGCAGTGCTCTGAATAAACAAATCCAAGGGCTGTAATGTATTCAGAGCTGCGCCGTATGTGATACTCATAGCACCGGTGATACCCAGACACATTTCTTTGCAATGTGGCTAGTTGACAGCGAAAACTCTTCTGTTTTACCTTAACCCACCACACTACGGATGCATAAGCGAACATCGGTCTAATGATAGCAACATATACTACCTGAGGCCTACGTCCCTATCTCAAGGCAAAGGTCCGCCTACACAACCCATAAGCTGTGAGAGCTCGTTTCATCTTTACCTCTACATGTTTGTTCCAAAGAAGCTTCTTGTCTAGAATAACTCCCAGATATTTCACTTCTTCGGAGAGTTGAAGGGTTGTACCCTTCATCTCTGGAAGGCAAAGCCCATTCAGTTTCCTCCTTTTTGTAAATAATACCATTGTGGCTTTAGTTGGATTTACTGAAAGTCCATGTCTGAAACACCAACTGTCAATCAAATCAACGGCGCGTTTTGTATTTCTACACAGAGATCTCGACCAACAGCCCGCCGTGTATTGGCAGATTTTGCAGTTCGCATTGTAGTGAGTTGAAGTGTACGAGTGTACATTTCGTTGTACGCCTGTAAAGTGTTATGCCATAGCGTCGTCGTTCCTGCCTCTGCGAGCGCTCCAACTGCATCGTTCAATCCGATCCCACCGGCAGCTCTCTCTGCTGAAGCCGACAAAAGAACATCAAGGGAACGTGTCTGAAGTGCCGCTTCTTTTCCTGTGGTCTTAGAATTCCATGAATTCAATTTGGATTCCAGCCGACATTTTCATGACTTCTTTATACGATAACATTTTTAAATAGCATTTTCAGGCTTGTTTTTAAAATAGAGCCCCATGGAAATTTAATATCAATGAAAGACATAGCTATTTTCTTCTTTCTTTATTTAAATTGAACAGATACACTGTTCACGGCTGTTCCATGCAACAGTTGGATAGAGAGTGTCCTGTATATTCGTTTTTTTCTACATACGTATATGTGTGTCTGCCTCGACTAATTGATGCTGATATACAATCAACTAAAAACAAGTGAAAATAAGATATCCACATGTTTTGTATTACTCAGATGAGGCCAATTTATTTGAGGAAGTCGTCATACACGTCTTAGAGTGTAACCAATTCATATAAAATACAAAATCCTACATCCTATATTCTTTGTTAATAATAGTTGAATTTCCTTCAAACATCCAATTTTATTTTGTTTCACAGAAAACCTGATTGAAAAAGCAAAACGGGCAAACATCTCTTATCTCTGAATTCTCATCTTGTCCCCATCTAAGTTACAACAATTCGCGAAAAGCGTCTAAACTGTATGATCTCACGAAGTACATTTTATCCAACAAACTATTCCTCAGTATGTTAAGTGTTTTGAGTATTTGATAATCTTAGGCGGTGTGTGTGTGAAATTATCTTTCTATAGCCTTTTCCGGGTTCAAAAACAGGGTTAGCTCGTAATTGGAAATTAATAAATTTAGTAAATGGTTTTCAGCTACAAGGGTTTTAAAGAAATTTTGCAATAGTTGAACAATAACAGTTGCGTCTTATAAGGACGCTGTTATAGTGTTTTTCAGACTTTTGGCTTCAATGTGCTGCTGATATTATCCGATGTTTGAAAATGAAGTCAATTCACACAAAGAAAACAAATTTGACGTTATAACTTTGCTAATGGTAGTAGAATTTATGTTAAACTTAGTGGTACTATGTTTTTTTCTTATGAATTCATCTCAATTCATCTCATGAATTCATCAAAATACAGCTCGCAAAAAAAGCTCAACCCGACGGCATGTCTTACCCACCAAGCCAATTCCCAGATAGCAAACTTGGCTAGTAATGTTATGGAATGATTTGTGGTGTAGGGTTCTATAATAGTATGTGGGTACTTGGTAATGAGTGTATGTACTTGGTAATTCTCTCATGAAAAGTACTAATTTGATGTATTATAACTTTGTTGATTTCAATACGATTTTCGTGAACCCCGCCGACGAGAGGGTTTTCAAGTAAATTTCTAAAATATAGTAATATGCCATTATTGACTTTATGTGAGCAGATATCGGAACGGGATGTATTTTTTTGAGGCTTAGATTTTATGTAGGTACATCATTGTGATTTGTTTCAGATTTTTCGATTGGATAGTTCTGCGAACGAGAGCAGTTTCACTTTTCGAGGTATACCTTTTGAGTCTTCACTCTCCTGTGTCTCACCCAATATCAGGAATAAGATCATCAAAAAGTACTAATTTAGCCCTTTGATTTGCTACCCTAAATGATCTTATTCTGTGCTCATACTTCTTTGTTGTCGGTGTTCCGTCTGGCGTCCTCCCACTCTTGCTCGGTGCTGACAGGGACATGCAGAAAGTATCGAGTATCACTCCAACATACGTAGTTCTCAACATACTTAATTACACAATATGCAATATGCAATAAGCACATTCAATTATAGAACATTTGATTCAATTCGAGGCGTATTTATAATCTACGCGTATCTTTCTGACTCTGAGGATGGACCTTAGTAGGTCTTTTTATACCTTGTTAAAAACTCCCGCCAGGGAAGCAAATACTTCACTAGAAAACTACTTTGCCAACTTGTTACGAGTCTTCTTATCGGCATTCGAGCCATCTGTTATCAAGTACTTTAACTAATTATTCGCCCTACTATCGTATAATTTTCGTGGCCTGCTTAATTGTCAATACTACGATTTAAATGACGTCACACATATTTTTCCAAAGTGATGTTCGTCAAAATAGCTTATAAGTTAAGATTATTTAAAATGATAACTCAGATAATATGTGACCAGATAATTTATGAGAGTATGTGGATAAAGTGCAGACGTCCTTAAACTAACTTATAACTCAAAACAATATATCTTATGATATGTCAAAAGTCATTATATGACAGGTTATCTTTAAGGTTGTTTCGCATGGATGAGGAAATTATTGGTAGTTTGAGACAGGCCAGGATAAAATTGTGTGATTCTTACATTACACGCCAATTATTGGAAGTCTTGATAGGTGGTTTGTAATGGAAACTCTTATGTTCAAGGTCTTAATGATGTAGAAAATAATAACTCATAAATGAGGCAATATTTTCGCTTGCCAGAAAGCGTCCTAAAGATAAAATATAAGTTCCACGATTTTTTTTCGCGCGAAGTGATTTATTCCTTGTTTATTGCCAAATCATTTTAGTTTAAATGTACGTAGATGTTTCGGTAAATGTTGTGTTCTCATATGTGATACTTCGACAAAGGTTTAGAGAGCTCGGTTTTATGAAATTTGAAATTAGGAAATGTGGATATTGTCTTTTGCCCTTAATAATAGTGGCGATTGCGTATTAAGGAAGGTCAATCCTACCATTTCTTGCTGAAATTGGAAGCTGTAAGTAGGCGATCAATTTGATTTGTATTATCTTATTATTTCACATGTTTTCAGGTCATTGTCTAATTCTGGCTGCTATAGCGCAAGGTGCTGAGTGAAGAGTAATTAAAACAGAACAAAAACTAACTGTACATAAACCGATTTATCTTCAGACAAATTGAATTCATGTCGTATTACTGCGTTGTTGCGTCGGTTTATTATGCAGGTTTGTGTATCAATCTTTTTTTTTTTGAATCTTGAGCAAATTGGCCAAGGAGCCGTAATTTTGATGCTAGAATTTAAAGGCTGGTGGTCACCGCGCCACTAGGCTCATCTTCAAGAATCAATCAGCATGGAGACGTAATATCTCTGAAGTTGTACTTAAGTCTTCGTGGTCAAACATCTTTACAAACTGTTATAATTGCGTGTTGATTAAAAAGTCAACTTTGGAAAAAATCCTTTACTGCCTCTGACAAGAATGTAGAAATAAATTTTTTTATTAAATTAATATGAGTATTTTTTACCTTTTTAATATCCCCGGCCTGCATTACAATTTGAAATGATCAACAGTTGTTAAGATGGTCAAAATAGGCCTTCGTAGTTAACAATAATCAACTCGTTTGTTGATATAGATGTATGAATATGTACACACGTATGTATTGTTATGACAGAATGTAATGGCGATGGTCAGACGTCCTTTTATTCACATTGGCCTGCTCATGCTACATATTATTCGGTGCATATCCATCATTTGTTTCTGTCTGGGGCGAGTGGGAATTTGTTTTTGTAATAGGAAAAAATCGATGCATTTTTTACTATGATCCGAACAACATTGAATTTGAAGTTCATCCAAAGCAAAATTAGCGGGGATTGGATCGGCCGGCGAGGTTAGCACAGAGATCAGCTGGACTCGTGGAGTTTGAAATTTCAAAAGCAAATACTAAAGCATGTAAAATGCGGAAAATTTGCCATTTGTTGTGTATATTCCTTCTGGATTGCGAGAAATGTTGAAAGGGGATTATTTTTAGATTCAGTGACAACCAGAAACAATTGTACAAAGTATTGAAGCATCCAGACGGTGGGTCAAGTGACACCATTGAAGCGGAGGAGACAAGCTTCCCGCACAGTTTGCAGCGACGCGACATTAAGACTTCGTTGGCATTCAAGATGCACTATCGAAACCCGCTTCACTCACTTGATACGGATCATATTTCACATAAACCGGGTTGACTAGGCAAATCTGATCTCCCGTTGCTTGCAGATAAGTTTATGGTTGAGAATGTGTTCTAACAAATCCACAAAATATTTTAGTGTTGTAAAGTAAAAGAAAACCAAAAGGAGAACATCTGTACTTTTCACTAGGCGCTACCCTGTATGAATATTCGTTTCTCCTTACTTTCATTCCATGACTAATTTTTGAGACTACAGGTATAACCTATTCTTATCGCCATCTAACAGAATATGATGGCAATGATATATCATATACGAGTATAGATAATGCAACGTTGTTCAATGTTTGTTTACAATAAAGATAATAATTGCGGCCTCAATATATTATGGAAATATCCAGGGGAAAATTTTGCCGTTTTCGTATCATTTTCATCAAATTTGTCGCGTCGGCAGACAATACACTTCCTTTGAGCAGTTCAATCCTTCACGTGTCATTGTATTAAAATGCACGTGTCCTTTACCGACCGTAATCCGTACCGGATGCTGATCGTCCTGTTAACCTATCGAAACAGTATGCGAGCTAAACTGGAAATGCAAATAAAAAAAATAACGGCTCGACTATATATTGGGAAAGGTAAAGGGTGTTAAAATGGAAGAAAAGGGAAGAATATTATATATCAGTAACTGCATTCCCTTTTTAGATTGTCTCTGGAAAAGGCGAATGAAAGACTGCACCTGTCGCAAAAACGAGGATGCTACAACTTGTGCAAGCATTGTACAAATGCACATATTTATTTAGACATCATCAGTCTTCTATTTTCATTAACATTATCTAATATTTCTCGGTCAGGATTCACTGACGTGGAGCGAATTATGTACAGAATTAAAATAAACTAAATGCTAGCATTTAAAATTCCTAACTCACTCACAGAAATAGTGTGTCTAAGTGATTCTACAGTTGAGGGTATAATATCATGCTTTGTACATGAGAATAGAGTTCGAGATAATGGCAGAGAAGCTGCAAACAAAATTTTTAACGCAGCGGACGAGCTAAACAAGAACACTAAACTATCAGCCACCGAGCTTGACGGTTAAGGATGAGTTAATTTTGTAGCGTAGAAATCTTTCGCCGAGTCCTCCTGAATCAAAACTTTGATACTAGAGTAGCAACGAAAAAAACCTTTATAAGTATGAAGAACCCGAAAAGTCGTCTTTGTTTGCAAAAGAACTCATTAATAAGGACATCGGCTTTTTGGCTTTAAGTCATATTTGCTGACGAGTCCAATTATAACATTTTCAGTTGCGCTACAAAATAAAAATTTAGAGTTAACAGCTAAGCGTGGGGTGACAGTGCCAGAATGCTAATTTTCCGCAAATTGCAAATTATCGATGAAGTTAATTGCGTCCCCCTATTTCACATGCGCCCTCTATCTCGAGTTGTAATCCCGACTCTGTAACTGCACCCCAATTCGCGGTCGCCCTTAAACGGGTTTTACAACAGTTATCTGGCTAGATCTCGGCATAAGCATACGAACGGCATGGAAATGGAAAATGAAATGATTATTTTTAAATTCTTATAATATTTTAAAAGGAGTGAATATGGGAATCATACGGAGGGAAATGAGGGTGTTGCAGGGGCTTGGGTAAACGAAGTAAATGAATCTCTCACCCGGTATATTCTTGAAGAGAAAGCGAAGTGTCCCATCGACACACCCTTGCTTTACACCTAAGTTGGGAAAGCGAATTCCAGCCACTTCAGGTATTCAAGGTTTTGTGCTTTCCTAAGTAGGGAACTTGGTGTGCACAACTGTTCCTTTTGTAACTAACTAAAAGCTCTTTTGTATACATATTATATTGTATATTTACAAAACAGGATATGTACATATCGAAAAAACGTTAATACATTCATCATAAGCAAATAAACATTGGATATTGCTTACTAAATGCGTACATGCGTATATATCATCTGAATTGGCTATCTCCAAATGCACATTAACAAACATAAGTAAATGGATGATTTTAGTTCGTACGCACGAACATAAATATATATGTATGCGTATGTAATTGAATAACACATTGTATTACGAATTTCATACGTATTCTTCTATGCGTGAGACTGATTTACAAATAACTAAAATAAAGCTAAATAGTTTAAAGCTTGTCGAAATACTTTCGTCGTATATGTATAAGTAGGCCTTTAGTATACGTTACACCTTTCTCCTTTAATTTGACACTGATGTCATATGATTTCTTGGCGTGCAATAAGTTCACATGAAAATGATAATTTTGATCTTCTAAGTTTTTGTTACTAATAGCGGGATTTCAACCAAACTTGAATTATTTCAATATTCTCAAAATACAATACAATACAATTTCTGGAACGCTTTTACAAAAAATATGCTACCAAATGTTACTGCTACTATTTAAATGTAAATTATCTGAAATACTTGCAAATTATATCGAAGTTGCATCAAGTAAAAAGGAAAGCGTATTTGTTGTAGTTTTTTGTTTTAAATTCTTTCGCATTTTTCAATGTACATACTTTCTCGGGAAATGAAGTGATATCCTCAAACATTGTCTACACAAGGAGAATATCTTTATATTTCATGTCTGATGCAACGCAGATGCAAAGTTTTTCGGCACAGTGTATATTTCTTCGGTTAATTTTACAATTTTACCGCAGTCAGCTTTATAGAAGAGGTTCCTCTTAGTTGCAGCCCTCAGCAATCGAGGCGTGGATCGATCGCTTTATTTATATAAGAGGACATTTGCTTTCTTGATTAAAAAGAAAGCACCCATTTAGATTTTTTTTCCCCAAAATCTATAATATTTATTGAAAAACTTCCTTTTGGATGTTATGATATATGTGTTGAAGAACAAAAAATAATTTTCTTATGACTTTCAACTGTTCATATCGCGAAAGTCACATTCTAAACGGGGAGACATTTTTTGAGCTATCAAGTCCAGTGAATTATCCCTGTAAAACGGATTTCTATGTATATAAATTTTCAGAGGTATATTCCCTAATATTTTATAAAAAAAAATCAAATGCTTGAAAAATGTGTCTGGCGAGTTCAAAAAATGTTGTTTCGAGAAAAACTCGTTTGAAATTTTTTTTCGATAATTTACACACAATATATTTTCCACATATTGCATTATTCTGTCGTTCCTGGTGAATGCTGTAGGTCTTCAATTTCTGCCAAATATAAAATCCTTCTCTTCAGATCTTTTTTCTCTATATTCGAACTTCTCTTAAACGTACGGTGCTCCTTCAATCAGTTTGCCGTATACGGCGTTCATCTACATATTTCGCGAAAATCCTAGTAGTATAGCCAACTTTGATGTCCGCTACATCAATAATGGGAAAGTAAGTCCATGCTTCTTCATTAAAGGCATATGGAACTATCCACGATGCAACTTGTCTGGCAGCCAATAAGCTCTTTGGAGCGAGGATTTCCTCGAGAGCATTTTTCGTGTTCACCTACCTATTTTCAAACACTTAATTTTTGTTCAAAACTTGAGAAAATAAAGTACGTGCTTTTCGACGAATGATACAAAGCAATTGTATATATATTGTATATGTAAATATAATATATATTTTACATACCCTTATAATAGTTGCATATACACGAGACGAAGTGTATATTGCGCAAACCGCGCTCGGCGCCGCCAAAACTAATTCTAGGGTACGACTACAGTTGTGTTTATAACTTGATTTATATATGGAATTTCTCAAAACTTTTAGAGTATATTTCTGTGATCTTAAAAAACAAATTTATGAAAGAAAAAAATAACTTTTTTTATTTAGAAAATGCATAATAATAATTCGCTTTGTGTAAGTGGATTATTTTCTTCCAATATGCATTTATATACACGTCCTTTGACGACCGCCTCAGTACAATTTTTGGTCTTTTCAGTCTGCTTCTAATCACCGCGAGTTACGCCAGCGAATGATAAAAAGGCTTCGAAAAAATTTACTTCTGTTCGAATACTATCCAATTTTTCTCACAAAGTTACGGTCAAATGCTTGAAATTTTCCGCTTTAAGTTCTTAAGCATCCAACTCAAATATAACTTCAGTTTTGTCTACTGGCAAGAAATGTATTTCCAAAACGCAGTCTTCCCGGTTTTGGATATCAAGTTTGCGAGTGTCAATGGAGTTGTAAAGTATCAAGAATTTCTCCATCAACAAACTACTGTTTCAAAAGGCTTTTGCTTTCTTCTTCGGTTATACTTTTTTATCGATGCTGCTCCCCAGTGCGATAGCGAATTTCTAACTTCTTCAACGCTGTAAACAAATAATCCGCTCTCATAGCACGGCGACGGCGGGATCCAATCTCATTTTGAAAATTCGGTTTTGACCACAATATAAATTGATGAAACCTAATTCCTTCATGTTTTCATTATAAATTAATTATAAAGGTATTTTTCCTTTTCCAGGCGCCATTACTAAGGATTAATTATTGGCCGAATTCAACATCGTCGATGTTGCCGATCATCCATATTGCAAGTTCATTCGTGACCTGTACCGTTTAGCTTTATCCCTAAGTCTTAAGGGAAACATTTACCATTTGTAAGATATGTTATTACCAGGTTGTCGGCCCTTTGCCGGCCTTATAATCTCCTTCCGCTTCAGCTCCACGGAAATTACACGGTGATCAGAACCTGATATAAGTAATATAGGTAATTAGCGACAAGTGCATACTGGCACCCTAGACCTGAACTCTTCCGCCTTATTTTCAAGAAAATGGGGCGTGGCGAAACCAGTCTCTCCTCAAGTGGAATTAATTCTTTTACAACTTGGGGAATAAGAAGAAAATCAGGCCATTGACTCTGATTATGTATATGTAGTAGTATGCTTTTGGTGTATGTACGTGAAAATAGTCCACTGCACTCGTCAGGTTGTAAACAGAAAACGCTCTGTATACCTCTGGAGGAGGTAAGATTGTCTTTCCTTCTAGTTATTAGTAATTCTTTCGAATTTTGCCTAACCAATTTGATGGGCCATAACTTGCCACAACAATAACATGCATTTGCATACCCTTCTTTTATATTCTTTGTCAAGTCATTAAATACTGCGTTGCAGTATTACGCACGTATTTGCTGATGAGTTATTTTTCCTGAAATTTCCTTTTGTAAATATTGAGGATTGGACCGACCAGTTCTTCGCGCTTACATATCTCACTACCGCGCTACTTCCTTATATCTTGTTCATGCCACGAGTTCGCTTTTTATCCCTGAACAATGAATTTTTCCGAGAGTTTTTCGACGTGCTACTGCATCTCGGATTTGTTCTTTCGTTCTGTATAATTGTATCATTCGAAAGCGTTTTCTTGTCAAACTGTTTCGCAATTGCTCCTTCCACCTGCAATTCTCACTGCTACGAACTTCACATCTGGCTTATTCTACAAATGTTCGAATTTTCTGTCATGCGTGCCTATCACGAGACCTTTCCACTTTCCTTTTATTTCTCTGATTTCTGTAACCTCACGAACTTTTCTACCTCAATTATCGCGAAGTTTATCGTTTTCCCTTGATTGCAAATTCTGCCCTGAACTCTTGCGGCATTTAAATCTCGCTTCCTTTCTGCTGCTCTAATTTGAGCATTCATTGGTGAAACGATATCTCGAAACGTTTTCCTGCTCTAACTCCAGTATTTGTCGTAACATTTCGTCGTGCAACAGTATCACGGAGTCTCTCTGCAATCCTGACGTTATCTATGTGGCTAGTACTCAGCCGTGCTTTGGCATCACGATCTTTTTCAACTTTCCTTACTATAACGCTCTCGTTTTTCCTAACTTCTGGTTTTTCTTCCCGCATATTGCGTTTTGCCTGACGATCTCGCCTTCTCTCGGTCTCTTGTAACCTTTCTCCGTTATCTTTTGTTATCTCGTCGAGTACTCCTACATTTTCTTGAAGCAGTTTATCCCATCCTTTTGTCGAAAATAGGTTGTTTTGTCGACCCCCTCTTAGCACTTTGTAACATGACGAGTACACGACAACGCATTTCTCTTATCAAACAGTTTTCATAAGTAGAATTTTTGCTTGCTTTTGTACGTCTATACTGAATGGGAGGATTTAAGCCAAACAAATTGGAAATAAATGCCTCTTTTGGAGGACAAACGTTTTTATGCAACAAGCTGCATACACGCGCAAAATTCCAGTATTATAATAAATACACATCTAGGGTCCAACGTAACCCAAATCTCCTCTTTACAAAATTTGTAGATGCACTTCTTATGTCTTAAGGGCTCGATTAGCGCAAGCTGTTCAACGAAATCAAGATCCCATGGCCGGTAGTATGTATTCCATTGTGAAATAACATGAAATACACGTACCCCGTCGTCTTTTACATAGTAGCCAAACTTATTTTCCCCAAAAAGCTTTCAGCCATTATCAACTTTCGTTAAAATTGCTTCCAAACAATGTAAATATACATTCTGGCAAAAAGTACCCGGAATGTGTAAATAAAACACCAACTATTCCACAATATTTATTTCGTCACTTTGAAAGTGGGCTCCATCTGATGCAACAAACATGTGCCAAAGTCTTTTCCATTCTTTGAAACATTTTTCGTAGGCGATTTTCGGTATAGTTTTCAGTACCTTCAACAAATTGTTGATTTCGGCTCGTCTTTTCTCCGCCATATTGATGACTGGTGACTTTCTTCCATGTCAAATTCATAGGCCCATGTCTCATCAGTAGTTATTATGCTTTCCACGAATGTAGAATTCAAATTGACGCGATCTAGCATGTCCAATGAGATCTATCTACGATAATCCTTTTGAAGAAGATTTAACTCTTTTGGAAAAAGTCTACTGGCGACTCGTGTCATTTCCTAATTATCGAGTAAAATCAAAGGAACTGACTTGTGAGACAAAGGTGTCGTCCTACCTCTCTTAAGTTAGAATGTGTGATCTGTACTGATTCAATCAACAAACTGATTGACAGATTGTTTTCAAATGGTGCACGATAAAGTACAGTATTGTCAGCTTGTACAAAAAATATTTGAAAAATTATTAGCTACAGTATTTAAGTAAATGAAGAGATAAGGAAAATTTACAAACACATTCGCAATACACACACTCGTTTCTCGTATATTAAGGATCAGGGTGTCTAGTACTTAATAGAAAATATAAGGATCATTACAAGAAAATAACATTCTTATAAATATAGGTATTCACTCATTTTTACAGCAATACCAATGTGAAAAAAGAAGTAATTGTTTAAATATCTGGTTGAATAGCCTTTCTTGCTGCTTTACATTTGCGCGGCATGGACTCAATTAAGTTTATTATTACATCTATTGGAAGTGCGGACCACTTTTTTGGAGAGCAGCTATTAATTCAGCTGTTTTAGAAAAGTTTTGAGTTGGAATACATCGCTCTAAATTCTGATCAACAGGATTTAGGTCAGGCTATTTTTTTTACAAATTTCATACAAAAGTAATATTTACTCCAAATCATTATGCTTCACCGATGGTACTTGGAACCGTTTTTGGCTCCAACTGGACGACGAATATATATATATTTCCGTCAGTACTAAACAGAATAAATTTGCTTTCGTTGCTCCACAAAACGCGACCCCAATCCGTGACTGACCAATCTTTACGCTTTTCCGTGCATTTTAGTCTATTTTTATATTTTCCTTCCAAATCCCAGGGTTTTTTGATGGCTTTCGTCCTATTAAAGTATTTTTACTAAAAGTTATTCTAATTAGGCAAGATTAACAAAAATCAATAGTTTCGTTACGGCAAAAGACGCAGAGAAGTTGATGTCGATATTTTAACGCTGTAATATTCAGCAGCTTCTTTTCGACACATGAGTATTATTTTTGCGCGGATTTTCTTGCACAATGTCAACCAAGAATCTGCGCATTGATTTAAACGATCTACTGTATCCCTTTTCTTCAATTTTTATGGACTTTCCATACTGCAGATTTCGCGACACCAAAAAGCAATCCGACTTCTTCAAAAGTGCTATAATTCTCGATTGCACTTATTGTTAGTTCCCTAACATCCAAAGTTTTGACGGGTTAACATTTTTTCCAAATTTGACCTGACAGCAATTATATTACTTACTATGAGTTTAATAAAATTTATTTTATCATACTTATGTATGAGAGCCAAAAATAACAAGTTAAATTAGCACCACTACTGTATTCTAAATATAAACAAATTCCAACGTATTTGTTCCGCCATTTACTGCCTTCTTCCCTGGAATACTTGCTACTTAATAAAGACTCATTGACTATACGGATTTAGGAATTTGTCTACTTTTAGGACATTACCTCAGTCAGCGTCAGCGTGGAAGAAGCCACGCTTCCCAGATATACAAATTGATCCACGCCGTCGATGCTCTGGCCATTAATGCAGATAGAAAAAGTGCGGTGACCAGTCAGATTGAGAATCTTGTTTTTGTTGGTGTTTATCTTCAAAGCGACTCTATTTGTCTCCCTCTCCAATTCCAGCTCCATGATCCGGTGAGAGAGATATTATGAACGTAGGCGGAATGTTTGAGGAAAGATGACATGGTTGAACCCCTCCACATCTTCCGGACAGGGCAACATGAGAATGTTACCGATAACAAGAGGAAATAATATCGGTGACAAGATGCAATCCTAGCGCTTTGAAACTCAAATAAGTCTGAAATTTTACCTCAGTGTAATTAATCATGTTAGCTTCTCTGGAATCCCCTTCTGCATAGAATATTTCAGGTGTACTCACGGTTAACGCTGTCAAATGCCTTCTTAAAATCTATAAGCAGCATTTGAAGCGGAGATCGGACCTCTGTGCATTGCCGTAAGGCGTTGATATGGTCAGTAGATGAGGGTGCAGAAAGCAAACCTCTTTGCTGATCAAGCTATCGAGATGCTCCTTGATGCCTTCCAGAATTATATTAGTAGTTTAGTTTGGACGACCGTTAGTGTCCCTCATAGGATCATCAAAAGATTTGAGGTTACGTGCTAGTTTGATTCATGGTAACATATACGGTTCTAAAATTCTAACTATCTGCTACAGCTCTGCTTCTCCCGATTTTTTTTATAATATATTTATTAGCATTTTAATAGTATGGAAAAAAAATTTAGATATGAATATGAGTTGGATCACTCTGAAGACACCTTAACAAACATCTTTAAAAAAAAGTTTTTGAATGTTTCCACGTTTCCGACTGAATGCTGTAATGAAAATTATGGGATTGTGATGGTCAAATGACCATCCTCAGTGGCCGAAAACGACCTAGAGGGAAGAACCAATTTAAAAGCCTAAATAGTTGCCGAAATTGACCGTGAAGGTCCGCTCACAAATACTGAAATTACATATCTCTGGTGATCACCGGTGAACTTTCTTTCAATGATTGGCAATATGCGGTGAATTTTAAGGTAATTGCGCACTATAGAATGCTTTATTTGAGTAAATTAATTCTGACAAAGGCGAATGAAATTCTGCTCCCGTCGCAAAACCGCGACCGCTACAATGGCTTATCTGAAATCAAAAATTAGTATTCTTATCTGTAACCCTGTAGCCACAGAACGAACTAAAATTATCAGAAAATTTGAAAAATTGAAGTACACCTTTTCGTTAACTATCTCGACACCAAAACGTCGTGCTTATTCAAATGATTGAAAAATATTTTTTGCTATGTTTAGCTTCTGGCCAA
Source organism: Hermetia illucens (assembly GCF_905115235.1). Classification (NCBI taxonomy): domain Eukaryota; kingdom Metazoa; phylum Arthropoda; class Insecta; order Diptera; family Stratiomyidae; genus Hermetia; species Hermetia illucens. Next base: position 86,388,070 of record NC_051849.1, on the reverse strand, counting down.
TTGAAGCGGTGCACACGTGACGGTCGAACTATATGATTTACATGACTTTATCAACATAGCGTAGTCCACTTTTCAAATCGAAATTACCGAGCCAGAATCGACGAAACCAAAGTTGCGCATATTTGACTGATATAATATCAGAGACACCATTCACATTTTCAGCTGCTTGGCTTAAGTTTTCATTTTAATCGAAAAAAACTGTAAAATATGGAATATTTTTTCTTTGTTGGTGTCCATCTTTGACACGTGCTCAGAGAAAGTTGAATGAGCCAAACACAAAGCTGTCACAAAAGTTTTTTTGGTATGAAATACCGTTTCCAACTAGTGTAACCGGATCGAACTTATACAACAAAAGATTACTAAAGCCATTTATTTATTTTCCCACATTTAATATATTGACGAAAATAAAGATGCGCTTAAAAGCGTTTAACATTATATAGATATCAATATGATCGGATATTTATTTTAACTACGGAATTTCGTTATGTATACAGGCATTGATTGTCTCTTCTTCTTTGCAGCACTGCACCTCGTTTCGGGCCTCGACTTCCCTATTAATTGGCTCTCGACCTTCCATTATCTTCAAATTTTAACACTAAATTCTCTTTTATTAAATCTCTTTTCAACAATTGGTAGTGGCATGAGATCAGAATCCAGAAAGTTTTTTGATTATCAAATTAGCAGATCCTTTGAAATTAAGGTTGAAATTGTAAATATGATTGCAGGAGTTACACGCAAGCTAATCAGCCATTTGTATTAGATCTTAACAAAAACAAACTATTTAAGCAAAACGAAAAATAGCGGCATACAGCGACAAATAAAATTAAATCAAATTATAAACTTAACATAATTGAGCAAAGCTGATTATTTAAGACTATAGCTGTGCTGTAGGACGCTATCATTTAGATCCAATATGCAATTTAGGCTTTATTTAATGACAAGAAAAATCAGCAGAAAAAGTAATCAACAAGAAACGAACGCAGAATGGGGCGATATGATTATGACTTAGTCGTTAAGATTGGATAAAATTAGAAAAATTACAATTTGAAAAAATGATATTGCAAAGTGTAGAAAAGTTGTAAAGAATAATAATATTAGAGGCGAATTGTAAAAAGAAGAACAAATTTCGTATGAATATGTTTTAAGTTCATTGATTTATTGGAATTTGATGCCGGAGATAGTAGTTTGGTATGAGCAACTGTTAGTACGATCCATATTAAGGTAGATATTTCTTATCATCCTACTTTAGTACCGTATCAGTTTTTACAATGTTTTTAGCGTTAGGCCATTCGTTTTCCGATAATACTCAATTTGTGATGGGAAAACCATCCATAGTTTTGTACTCCAGATTTATGTATGTACATTTTTCGCGCAACTTCTTCCATTTGCTTCAGTCTAGTCAACTGTACAATATTCAATTTAATAAAGTCCATAAGCTATTTCCGCAGCTAACGACACCTAAACCAGATTAAAGTAGTCTAGGTTTGGTTAAGCTTACTTCCAGGGAACATTTATGGAATAGTGAATGTTTTTCCCACAGTAATAATGATTTATTTGCTTATACCCAATTACATTTCTAGGAAAAGTATGATTGATTGCACATTGCGTTTTCTTCCGTTGGTATTTTGCCCGGTGCACAAAATTATTAGTTTTATGTATTTTTAGGTATGTTAGTCTAAGAAAATATGAAAAGAACACGCAAGCGAGATGAAAATGAATGCATTTAGTGATTTTATTAAATATGTATGATATAATTTAAAATGAAATAAAACGCAAATATATGGATAAAAAGTTCCTGTGGAATATTTTTAAAATTTTAATTTGTTATCTTTGCTATTAAATTCCTTTTCCTTTCATTGGATGGTAAACAATATTTTTATTATACACTTTTTACTCTAGAGATTAATCGCTCCTATTTTGCTAATGCAAATATTTACTACCAGGTTTTTTCATTGCAATAACTTACATACTATATGAGAGTTTCTTAATGTGTTTTTATAATTTTTACAATTGACCAACGATGACGGCATATTACAGACTGTAATACAATCGATTTTGCGTGAACATTTGGTTGTTAGAAATATCTTTTCCATATGGATTCCATATAATTTGTCGAGCTGATCGGCGTCAGGGAATGCAGAAAAAAATGACAAAATCCGTATACAACATTATTAAGGATGCACAGCTTGGAAATATTCATATGCACCTGAAAGCAAACAACAGGTCTGCTTGTATACCGTATATGCATATGGTTGCGATTTACCCCTTGTTGAGGTGTAGCGCGTCAACCGCACTTATGCACCATTGCTCACGATTACCCGAAATGAGCTTTAGCTCCCCGCAGGACTTCCCGAGACAGCCTCAATCCTTCTCTACTCTTGCGCCAAGTTGTCTTGGGCTGACCCACTCGTCGGCCATCTTTGGAGAGTGGGTTCCAATTCAAGGCGTAGCCAGTAATGCTGTTGCTGTTCCTCCTTAATGAGTGACCTATTCACTGTTTCTTCTGTCTTCCGATCACATCGCGGTTTGAAATGGTTTGAAATAGTATTGACGAAAGCTTGGAGCCTTCGAATGACAGTGGGTGTAACTTTCCATGTGCTATTCCCATATAGCAACACAGAAAATACGTTAGCAAAGAACAGTGTCAGCTTGAGCTTGGTATTGAGATAACTGCATTTCCAGACTTTAAACAAGGTAACGAAAGCCGATACAGCGTTGTTAATATGTTGGGCAACATCTAATTCGGTACCACCGTCGATAGAAACCACACTTCCTAGATATACAAATTGATCATCGCCTTCGATGCCCAGCCTATTAATGTAAGTAGAGTGCAACAACCCGTCAGACCGAAAACCTTGATCTTGTTGCCTACTACCTGCCTCTCTTTCAAATCCGAAGTGTTTCAGGAAAGTCCATTGAGCTCCTCGTCAAAGATAAAAAGAAGAAATAATAATGGTGATAACATGCAACTTTGGCGGACTTCGCTTTAGATCTCAAAATCGTGTGAGATTTTACTTCAGTGCAGCACGTAACACTGTGCCATCATATGCCTTTGCTGTGTTGAGCACGTCAGATACACTCCCTGTTCACGCTTTCGAAAGCTTTCTCGAACTTGATGAAAAGCAGGAACATCTGAAATTTGGGCACTGTTCCAGAATGATCCATAAGTGGTTTATGCTATCAATGCAGGTGGATTCGAAGCGGAAACCAGCCTACTCTCTGTCGATCAAGCTTTCGAGATGTTTCTTGACGCGCTCCAGGATAATTTTAGCTATTATCTTTGCGACAAAATGGTTCATGCATATACCCTTCAATTGTCACACTCCAAATGGGTCCCCTTCTTCAGAATTTAAAATCTCCTACCACCCTCTTGGAAAGGTCTTAGCTTCCCAAGATTTCCGTACGAGCGGAAGCAGCACATCTTGAGAAACTGCCCGTGCAGCGATGAATAATTCAGCAGGGAAACTGTCAAGCCTAGCCACTTTACCCCATTTGAGTGCCTTGACGGTCGAAATGATTTCTTTTCTGCTTGGAGCAAGTAGACTGTATGCAGGAGGAGCAAATCGACCAGCAAAGGGGCAGGGAATTCCAGTGTGTATCTCTGGGGTAGGGACGAGGTAGTTAACTGGCCCGTGACCCATGTGGTTAATGCATTGGTATGTCGATGACGCGAAGATGGTTTGCTTGTATATATTTCCCCATCCCATCCCAGGAGGAAACGATTGCATCCGAAAGGTTGATCTTGAATGCATCTACTTAAAGTCGTCTAGAAAATTTTGCATTTTGCATGATCGCAAAGTGAAGTTGATCGAGATAGCTGAGGCTTCTTCACAGATAAAAAGCAACGTGTTGGATATATCGTACATGAATGTTTGGACATGCGGAAGCTCTGTTCAAAGTTGACGATTCTGAGCAGTATTTGAAGCTATCCTTCATAAGAAACCCGAATTTATGCGTCGATATGTGACAATGGACGAAACATGATTCGATTATTTCACACCAGAATAAAAACGATCGTCGTCCGAGTGGACTGCACGTGGTGAACCGAATTCAAAGCGTGCAAAGAACCAACAGTCGACTGGCGACGTTATGGACATCGGTATGATGGGGATGCCCTTGGAAAAGGGAAAAACCATTAACGGCGTAATTGGAGCGTTTGAAGGATGAAATCGCCTCTTTGAAGAAAAAGTACTGTGTCACAAATCAATGAAAACGATGGCAAAATTGCATTAATTGGGCTTCGAATTGCTTCCGCATCCACCCATTCGCCAGATGTGGCCTCCAGCCTCCTTCCTGTTCTCAGACCCCAATGGAATGTTCGCTGGAAAGAAATTTAGCGCTGATGAAGAGGTATTCGCCGAAACTGAGGCTTATTTTAAGGCTAAAAATAAATCCTACTATAAAAATGGTATCGTGAAATTGTATGACCGCTATAATCGTTGTATCACGCTCGAAGGCAACATTATTGACTAATAAAATCAAATTTTATGACAAAATTTTGTTTCTATGTTAGCCTATGAACTTTTCAAACCCTAACTTTTATGTTCTATTTAAAAAACCATACTTTGCTTAATTAATTTAAAAATTGAACTTTCTTATGTTTTTTCTCCAATATACTTGTAAAAAATAATAGTTCCACTTACCCAATGAAGCTTATATTTATAGCACTGGACTGTTGCACTTAAGATTTTGATTCCCTGGAAACGTACCACTTCAGTACAGTCACCATACGATCCGATTGCTGTCCCACACCATGAAGATTTTTGAATGATTTCTTGACAAACATATTCCCGAAATCGTTGAAATAACTGTGGATCAAGCCGGGTTCGTCAAGAACTGTCGAACTACTGACGCAATACATACTGCGCAGTTACTCATGGAGAAACACCATTAGAAGTATCGCACTTTTTACATTGCATTTCTGAATATAGAGAAAGTGTTTGACCGTGCGCTTCACGAACTCATCTGGTATGCTCTGCGGCAACATCTAATACCAGAATAACTCGTGCTTTGGTTTACAAATGCTCTACTACGATCCGAAAACTAAAGTTCGAAGTGTGGCGGGTTTATCAACACCGCTTCGTGTCCCTATAAGTGTTCACCAAGGAAGCGCCCTGCTCCACTCCTCCACTCCTCTTTGTTTTTTCTACAATCTGCTTTATGTAGATGATGCTCTCCTAATGTCTTATAGCAAAGCTGAGTGATTTAAATATCTCAGATCAATGATATCAGGCGATCAGTGGGGTTCCATAACTGGTGTTCTTTGTGATCGATGTATCAACGAACGTCTCAAATCTAAAATTTATCGTAGTGTCATCCGCCCGGTCGTCCTCTATAGTTCAGAGTGTTGGCCGACAATGAACGGCGCCTCGCAGTAATGGAGACATCCGAATCCGATCACATTGGTCTGAACATCGAGGTCGATTGGGAACACCCAAAAGAGCGGTCGAAAGAAGGATGGCCTGATACTCTGGATCGTGATCGAAAACCTCGCAACTATTACAGATCAGGCCTTTGACAGAGGAAAATGGTGCAACTGATCAAGACGAACCCATTATGAACACGACCAAGAGTGAAAAAGGAGAAGAGGATAATATTTTACAAAAATATTGTCACAAACAAATACAAATAATATTTCTTTACTGCAAGGTTTTTGATTGCGTCAGTCAAAATACTTTATTTCAGGGTTTTCGATAATATTTATTGAGTTTACATAGCCGACTTTAAGCCAAAAAATGCTTACATTAATAAATGACCCAATTTCTGAGACAAGGGGTGTTAGTTGAGAGTTAAAAAGTTGTAATAAATAATAAATTATGAAATGAATTGTTAATACATGCTTTGTTTCATGTAAATATATGCGCTTGTAAAATAATACTTTTTATTAGTTTTGTCAATATAAACTCCTTCAGGAGGTGGTTTTTGAGGTTAATTAATAATTAAAACAATCTTTATTTAAAATATTCCAATTTAATAGATAGATAGATAATTTAATTTGTGACTTTCTATTTTTCTAAGAAGGGGGTGGTTTTCAACCCCTTAAAACAAAAAGCACATATTGACCATATACAATGCATGAAATTTGCTTAGTCGCACAGTTTTTTATCAGTAGGAAGTAAAACATAAATGCATTGACAATATAAATATACAAGTTTCTAATTTAATAAAAAAATATATTAATACAAAAAATGTATACTCCAACTTGAAGAAAAACAGAAATAATAACAACTGACGCGAAATTTGCTAGTCGTACCAGAATTAGTTGTCAAAATAACGAAATATGATCGAATGGTTTTGCGAATTTTGAGTTTCTAGTAAGTGGGTCATTGCTTTTGTTGTTGGCAGTAAATTAATTAACTTTCGAGGTGTGTTTATGTCCAAGTCCTTTGTAAAATTTCTATTTTTAGGCCCGTTACTGTTAAATACTGCCACCATTCGCGTAAACAGCTCTTGCTAAAATGCCCCACAAATTTTCGATTGGATTAAGACCTGGACTTCTGATTTTCCAGTCAGAAAATAGAGCGAGACGGACAATTTTTTTTTACGTTTTTGCAACATGAATACTGTCATTATCATGCTCAACTATGAATTTTATGTCCTTATTTTTCTTTTGAATAGCTAATTAGAATATCGTCCAAGATATTTTCTACCTTTATTTTGTTTGTTATAAAATATAATTACAGTTTTCGACAATAAGAATATATTCCCCATGATCGACGTACCTCCGAAGTTGTGGTTGGGTCTTGAGGGGTCATTTGCACGAAGATCCTGCCAATAGTCCGTTGGGTCCGCCTAGATTAATTTTTTTCACATTTGGAATAATGACATTATATCACTTTTCCTTCCAAGCGATAAGATTTTTTACATAATTCAATCCGACAGTTTTGAGAGAAAAAGTAGGCTGAGTTTTTTGCCGGTATTTTTCAATTTGATGTTTGTATCCGCGCTTGAAATACACTCGATTCTTTGTAATTGGAAGTTGAAATTTTAACCTTGACGTGGGACGCTCTCAGCTATTAGTAGCTTTTTCTTTGAAAATGTTGATTTGTCGGCAGATTATCTTCATGTTTCCTTCAAATTTGAAGCGCAAATACCACATTTGTCTCCCAATGAAAAAAAATGTATCACTTCCTCCGATCTGTTAATTTGGCGGCAAATTTGACAATTTGAAAGTTCAATTTCTCTTAAAACCATAATTTCGCTTTTTTACAGTTCTTCTAAGAGGTCTCCCCTCGCCATTTTAATATTCCGTTTTTATTCTTATTAGCCAAAAAATAACCCTGAGAAATTATTTTTTTCCAAATATTTACAAAACACGGAGAATTGAAGAGGATTCGCTGACGGCTAAGCAAATTTCGCGCTAAAAACTGGCATCGAATGCACATATTGAAATTCATCATCACCATCAACGGCGCAACATTTGGTATCCGGTCTAGGCCTGTCTTAATAGGGAACTCCACACTTCCCGGCTTTGCGCCGAGATCTACCAACTCGATATCCCTAAAAGCTGTCTGGCGTCCTGACCTACGCCATCGCTCCATCTCAGGCAGGCTCTGGCTCGTCTTCTTTTTCTTTTTCTACCATAGATATTGCCCTTATAGACTTTCCGGGCGGGATCATCCTCATTAAGTGATCCGCCCACCGTAACCTATTGAGCCGAATTTTATCCACAACCTGTATCATGTCATGGTATCATTCATAGATCATGTAGGGGGCCAAAATTCTTCGGAGGATTTTTCTCTCGAACGTGGCCAAGAGTTCGCAATTCTTCTTGTTAAGAAACCAAGTCTCCGAGGAATACATGAGGACTGGCAAGACCACCTTTCGAGCGGAACAGTTTTTGTAGGCTGAAATAGACTCTGTTGCCTGCCAACAATCATGCGCGTATTTCATCATCGTAGCTGTTATCGGTTGTGATTTTCGATCCTAGATAGGAGAAATTATTAACGGTCTCAAAGTCGTAGTCTCCTATCTTTATTCTTCCCATTTCACTAGTGCGGTTTGATGTTGTTGGTTGGTTGGTTTTCGATGCTGACATTGTCACCATGTATTTTATCTTGCCTTCAATGATGTGCAGATCTTGCGTTAAACGCCCCCTGCTCGATCTGGATGAAGGCAGTTTGTACGTCTCGGGTCGTTCTTCTGATGATGTCGTAGTATAGGCCAGTAGTTAGGTGGATTTAAAGAGGATCGTACCTCTTGCATTTACCTCAGCATCACGGATCACTTTTCGAGGGCCAGGTTAAAGAGGACGCATGATAGGACATCCTCTTGTCGTAGACCGTTGTTGATGATGATGGATGCCAGTTTGGTGATGGTCTTGAGGTCGATCCTGCTGCTTTTATCTGGCCTCGCACATTCGTCAGGGTCAGCATAGCCAGTCTTATCAATTTCGTCGGGATACCGAATTCTCTCATCGCCGTGTACAGTTTTACTCTGGCTATGCTTTCATAGGCGGCTTTAAAGTCAAGGAATAGATGGTGCAACTGAAGTGCATATTTCAACAGTTTTTCCATCGCTTGTCGCAGAGATAAAATCTGATCTGTTGCTGATTTGCCTGGAGTGAAGCCTCTTTGGTATGTGCCTTTCTTGGCGTATGGGGCGTATGGGGCTATCCGGCCTAGCAAGATAGCGGAGAATATCTTATAGATGGTATTCAGCAACGTGATATCTCTATAATTGCTGCATTGTGTGATATCTCCCTTTTTATGTATGAGACAGATAATGCCTCGTTGCCAGTCGTCAGGCATTGATTCGCTGTCCCACACCTTGAGCACAAATTGATGAACCACTTGGTGTAACTCCATATTTAAGTAATTCGGCTGTAATTCCATCGGCTCCTGACGACTTAGGATTTTTAAACCGATGAATTGCACGCATTGTTTCTCCTAAACTTGGTGGTGGCAGTATTTGTCTGTCATCTTCAGTTGGCGGGACCTCCAACTCGCCGATGTTCTGATTGTTCAGTAGTTCATCAAAGTACTCAACCCATCGCTCCATATGCCGCCCATTCTGTCAGAATTCATATTTCTTTCTTTGTATCGGTAGGATGAACATCGAGGTGTGTAAGGCTTCATCCTGCTGACTTGCTGGTAAAACTTCCACGCCCTGTGCGGTTGCTTCCTGTACTTTTCAAGTTCACAGACTTGTTGGTTCTCCTAGGCTTTCTTTCTCCGTCTGTGAAGTCGTTTCTCCGCTCGACGGAGTTCGTGATAAGTCTCTGCGCGTGCCCGCGTTCTTTAATAATGCAACATTACTCGGTATGTAGCATTCTTCCGTTTCGTAGCTAGCTTACATTTATCGTCAAACCGGTCGTTCCTACTTTTTCTGCCGCTGGGGCCAAGTATCTTTGTGGCCGTATCAATGATAACGTTTTTCAGGTGATTGTGAAGATCATTTGTTGCATCCATTTGCCTCTTATAGGTGTTGCGGAGGGATGTGTTGTGAATGGTTTCATTATTCACTCTCAGCTGATTGTCAGAGGGGACTGTATGTGGTGTCGTAATTCGAGCTTCCATGCCAACGAAATAGTGGTCCGAGTCTAAATTGCCCTCCCTATATGTTCTGACATTCATCAAGGCTGAGAGGTGGCGGCGTTCAATCAGCACGTGGTCAATTTGGTTGAAAGTGGTCCCGTCTGGCGAGGCCCACGTATGTTTGTGGACCACTTTCCGCGCAAACCAGATACTTCCAACAACCATTTCGTGCGATACTGCTAACTGAATAATACGCAGTCGGTTATCATTGGTATCTCTATGTAAGCCATGGGAGCCGACGTATCGCCTGAATACGGGCTCCGTCCCTACTTGACTGTTAAAATCTCCAATTATGATTTTGATTCGAGGGTCCGCTCAACTGCCTCCTAGAAGGTATCCTTCTCCGACTCTGCAGTCTCCTCTGTAGGGGCGTGAACGTTAATGAGTCTATATTTCTAAACTTGCCTCGCAAACGCAGAGTGCATAGCCTTTCGCTTATATTTTCAAAGCCGATAACAGCCGGTTTCATTTTTTGGCCAACTAAGAAACCTACTCCGAGCACATGATTTACTGGATGGGCGCTATAATATATGGTGTAGCGGGCTCTTCACCAGAAAACCGATCCCTGTCCATCACATCTCTTGCAACGCTGTTACATGAGCCTTATATTGGGACAGGGTATCGGCTAGCTGCTCAGCAGCAGGTCTGTACAGGGAGCGCACGTTCCATGAAAAAATGCGCAAATCGTTAATCCGTTGTCGTTGCCGGTTTCGTCGTTGTAAAATCCACCCTCCTTTCGTGGCTTCGTAATATCGGTTTTCCGTGTAGAGTTGTCAGCACTTTCCAACCCCCAACCTGGGGGACCAGTTGGTACATTTTGTCCTGTTTTTAGGCGCGGGTGACTCGCCTTCATCCTTCTCCGTCTGCAGTTTTTCATAAAGAAAGAAATCTCAGCGATCTCCACGTGGAAGTGGAGATAGGGTTTGGTAGTAGAGCTGTTGGTGTTGGTTCAGCAGGCGTTGCCCAAATTTTGTGCTCCCTCCTGGGTACCAATCCTATACTAGCCTTTGACCGCCACATATTGAAATTGGAACACCTTAATTTTGCTATTGCACTCATCATGTGAAATATAGCCTTCAGAACATAAGTTCATATAAATAGAAATTTCAGTCCCGTGGTTTTACAGTTACTTTTTTGGAAATAACTAAATCTATGTTGATCGATTTTCGAGGTCATACCGCATTTTCACCGTAAGTGATTGGAGTAAGCAGGGAACATGAATATTATTGCATAAATTTTAAAAATGGGCCGTTGGAAGTTGCGATACTTAACCGGGAAGGTACGCATGTGTGCCCTATTCAGTAATTTATCAGAGATGACTTTTGTTTATAGTGCCTTCTTGAATTTGTTGATAGAATAAGGTCACTTGTATACTTGTATTAACGTTCTTTCCCCCTGTTTCGAAAGATGATTTTATAATTCTGCACCACTCAAATTATTGATAAACTACCCTCAGAGAAGTAATGTACATTTCTACATAAATTTTAAAGTCAGATATGTACATATTGGAAATTCTGTTTATGACTGAAAGTGTCTAAATACGTGCACATCAAAGTATATGAGTATGTATGTACTTGACGGTGATTGGAGGTCACTAAACATTAGGAACATTCAAACAAAGACTCGTACATTCTAGGAATCAACCATTAAATGGAGATCTATGATGCATTCCTTTGGACTTTCAAAGAGTCGCTTCCTCCTATCGTGTCTGCATTCCTTCTTTATTTCTTGCTATGTATCACTTTACTTTTCCTACCTAACTCGATACTGATTTCCATGCGTTTTTTCATCGAATTCAAGATGAAAGCCTAACGCTTCCCTAACAAATTAATTAAAAGCATTTACCCAAAAATGTCTTGTTCTCGGATGCATTTTTAGTCCAACAAACAAAATGAATAATTGTGGGACGGTATTGACTGATTTATTGAATGCGATCATTTTCGACGACTCTCAATATCGCCCGTTTATGACCTCCAAGTGGCCCCCATCCGTGTTTACTTCCTTTTAATGATCGAAAAATTATTTTCGATACAATCTTAGGGTGGCATGCTAATGTCGACTCTGGCGTTTTCTTGATGTCTTTTGCGTTGACGTCGTGCATTACTAAGTCTTCTCGCCTGGCTTGCTTCAAAGAATCCATCAAAAAAACGGCTGCTGTGCTCGAGCTGTTGCTGTGATTAATAGACGGATGGGACGAATGATCATTATTCAGATTCATCAGTGATTTGGTTTAGACACTTCTGTAATACTATGCGTACACCCTTGAGATTAATTACTTGAACCAGCTAACGCCTTCCAGCGAGATACAGATAGTGTTGTCTGTCCCATCACTTTGCGTTTTAATTTATGGCTCGTACTGGGCCTTTCCGATCTCGACTGATTGTAATCCACCCTCGATCTTCCAGTCTTGGTTTGCTGTGAACATTGAACTTGTGAGAATTATTTCCGCTTTCTTGTAGAGTTGAAGGGTAAAGTGAGAAAATTAGCTTCTAAAAGCACCCGTGAATAAGTTAAATCCATAACCTATTGATATTCTATCTAAATTAGAAAGAGGAATAAAACTCCGCAGCACATGCCTGATATGTTGTCCGTTCTGTGTATACGACGGGTATATTTCTCCGCATTAACTGTTTGTGAAACTGACATCCTACTATCTACTAGATTAGCAATTTCACCTCTGATAATAATTGAGATGTCTAGATCTTTAAGGATGTTTTGGTTATTGTCCGTAATATCTTTAATTTTGTATTCACCTTGTTTTATAAGTTGACTTTGTAAGGGCTTGTCTATGTAGCTTTGTAATTTTTACCGAGGATCTGTTTACCTCGATATGTTGTTTTCAAGCCAACTGTCAATCAAGATGCATTCTGAGCAATTACTTTAGTGTAACGTAACTTTCTCGTCGCATCTGATAGTAGCAACTTTTTATCGTCGAGTTGCAAGACACGCCTATAAGTTCGCGTACGCAACCGTTTTTTTTTGGGTTTTCTCAATTATACTGTTTTCGGTGAAATCCTAGCTGACAAGGAATTAAGTTATTTCGATACAGATATATGGATGGTGATATTTTCGTCAGCAGTAATATCTCAAATACTTTTGAGAAGTTTAAAAAAATTGTAGGGAATTAATAATTTTGCCTTTATCGGAACTTTTCACAGTCAGAATTTTTTTGTTTGCCTCTTTAAGGTTTTGTGTGAAACAAAACTGTCTGTCACAGCCGATTTATTCGGAAACAGCTGGACCGATTGTCACGAAAATTGGGAAAAGTATGTGATCTGTTGTTTCCTTTACATGCAGCAACTGCCGCCATTTTGTGTTAAGTTTAAGGGGGGGCTCTCCATACATGTGAAAGGAGACTGCAAATTTTTATTTTACAGAATTTGGCTATATGGGGTATCAAACGAAAGTGCTCAATTAGTACTTTTCGAAACTTGATATTGGGTGGAACATAGGGGAGTGATGGCTCAATATATGACCCCCAAAAGTGTAACAGGTCTCGTTTTCAGAACCTATTAAACCCATACAAGTGGGGGGGGGGGGCGGGGGGAGTGTACATTTTTTTCATTTTTTTTCATCATTCATGTTGGATGCCAAATAAAAAGTCTTGATTAGCGCTTTTCGAAGCCGGTCTTAGTTTTGACATTTGTTGGAAAAGTGGGAAGTGCGGGGGTCGAAAGTGATAATTTCTTTAACGCATCCATTTTCAGAAACTCTTCAACCGCAATATCTGAAAAAATGAAGAGGCGGCAACTACATGTTTCCTGGGCTCCGAAATACCCTCCATACCCAGATAAAGACAATGATAGTATATTAATATAATTTTGAGTAATTGGCTGGAAAAGCCTACTCATGTTTTTTCTAGCACCACGAAATTGTCGGGTATGCAACAACGTAGGGTAGAACATCGAGCATGATCGTTCCAAGTTTGATGGCAATTGCACCATTACTAACAAAGTTATAATAGCTCCAATTTGTCGCTTCTTTTGCAAAATCAAGACTTTGAATCTCAATATCGCCTGAATGTCGATATTCTTACATAATATATGCATATATTACTTGCTAGGAACTAATGGGATAAATTCACACTCAAATGTCTTTATAAAAGAAATACACAAAACCTTTCATACCTGGAGTGTCCAGCTTCCGGTTTCCCGACTTGTTTTGTTTTATTCGTGTCTTCAAAGTTACATTTAAATTGCATTCATTTATTGCATTTACATTCAGACTGTCCCCAAACATCTTCTGGAACTTTGAACGGGCTTATTTCGAAAACCCGTTTTTCAAAACTCATAATTTTTCTTAGGTATTACTAGACCGATTTTGATCATTTTATCAGAGTGTGAAAAGTGCTCTTAACGCATTTTGGAATCATCAAAATGTGTAATGTAGGGTAAGATTGAAACCGGAATAACCAGTCCAGTAGGGTATTGCTTTCTATGTTCGCACACTGTAGTTTCCTTAGGTCTTACTTGGTCTACATCAGATAAGTTCTTAAAACAGAAACGGCTGAACCTATTTTAATTTGGTGAAAATACCTGATCTTTACATACAATGAGTGGCATTATTTTATGTTGACAGGCGTAAGCAGGGGGGGGGGGGGGGGGGGGGAGGTGGAAGCAAGGAATTCTCCCCGGGCCCGGAATTTTCTTGGGGACCCGCAATAGATATTTCAATGAAGAAGAGGGATAATATGATAATTTTCACCCCGGGGCCAAATTCCCTCTTTAGGAGCCTTCATGCTAAGTCTAAGCCTTTTAGGGATATCGAATTGGTGGACCTCGGCGCAAAACCGGGATGTCTGGAGTTCCTTATTAAGGTAGGCCTAGACCGGATACCGGTTGTTGCGCCGTTGATGATGATGATGCTAAGTCTAAGGGGGCTTATGCATGCAAACAGGTATAATTCCTAGAATATATCCAATCGACAGGCGAGAATGTCTTTAGTTTCAAAATAGGCTTCATTTTCAGTGATAACTTCTTCATTGGCGCTAAATTTCTTTCCAGTAGGAGAACAGGAAAAAGTCGCTGAGGGCCACATCTGGAGAAAACGCAAGCAATTCGAAGCACAATTCATGCAATTTTACTATGGTTTTCATTGAGTGGTGACACGGTACATTGTCTTGATGAAACAGCACTTCCCTTTTTTTTGCAAATTGGACTGTTATACGCGATTACTTCCTTCAAAGGCTATGTATTATAATAGACGCTGTTGATGGTTTTTCCTTTTTCAAGATAGTCGATGAATATTATACCATGTAGTCCATCCCAAAGTATTGTTGTCATAGCGTTGCCAGCCGACTGTTGCGTGTTTGCACATTTTGGAGTCCGTTTACCACGTGCAGTCCACTTAGATGACGATCGTTTTGATTTTGATGTGAAATAATAGAGCCATGTTTCGTCCATTATTACTTATCGACACCAAAATTCGGTTTAGTTTTTTTTCGGAGCATAGAATCCTCAACTCATTGTTTCTGTTCGATTGTGAGCTCGCGCGGCATCCACTTTGAACAGAGCTTTCGCATACCCACACATTCATGCACGATATGTCCAATACGTTCCTTTGATATCTTTAGAGCCTCAATCACTTTGCGGTCATCCAAAATTATTTTGTGGAGTTTTTTTTATTTTTTCGTCGGTAACAGCCTGTTTGGGGCATCCACTGCGTGCATCGTCGGTGCTCATTTCGCATGGTTTAAACTTGGCAAACCATTTTCCGACGGTTGATTTTCCTGATGTAAAGGTCTAATAATATTTATCAAGCCAAGCCTTGGCTTCAAATTTTTTTGCAAACGTTGTTACTATATACCGCATCTTATCTCACACTGCTTGCCTGATTTAAATGACGGCAGTACAATTCTGTAGAATAAAATACAGTAGAATCCCAATGGTTCCAATTGTCAAGGGGCTGACGATTTGGTACGAAATATCCTATTTACCAAATATAGAGAGTGCAAAATAAAGAAAATAAACTCTGAGGACCGGCAAAATTTGTACGAATTAGGCGAAAATACGAATAATGGATGTATGAATTACCGGGATTGCACTGTAATATCTTTCGTACTCATCTCAATGTCGCAGATTAGGTTTCCTAGATGAGGTTACAAAACTTACTGAGAGTGAGGTCCCTAAATTTGTTGGAAACTTGAATTCTGTCATGGTCAAATGGTAAAGTTTTAAGTCATCAACTGCCCGAGAGAAGCTCTGATCGCTAACTCATAGGCCTGCACCAAATAAAAGTATACTGAAGTCCGAAATGCAAATTTAAAATTAAAAAAAAATAGCCTGTCCTAGGAAAAACCAACTAAAGTGCTTTTATTGCTTGTGTAAAAGTTGCGGCCTTATAAGGTGGAATTTCTGGGATTAAGTAAGGTTTGATGGTGGAATTCTGAAGAGCATTTTTCTCCCTCCTGCGGCACTGAAAAGTCTAACCGAAGCAAGCGTGAATCCGTGAATGATGGACGTGCCAAGGCGGGTCTTGACAACACCTTCTACTAACATATAGAGAAACATTCTCTTGGCATCCGGCATGATAGTGGTGGGGGGTTTTGCGGATTTCTGCAGCTTTAATCGCAATGTCATTGGTTGCAGATTGTTCGAGCGCAGAGCCTGTGATGGACGAACAATCAGATTGACGACATTACGGTCAGCGGAATTGTCTTCTGGATGTACGTAACAAGAAAAGTGTTGACATGGGCCTCAATGATCACTTTCCTTTTTCTACATATTGCTTTCCCCGCTTCTCACAGAGTTAGGGAGCCGCGACCGCCAAGTTCAACAACGACCGTTTATATGAATCGGATGTCTTGCGACAGTGGGGGAGCCATCTTTCAGATTGAACGCCAAATACCTAGAATAGTCAAAGTGAAAATATTGATGAGTATTGTATAAGTAAGTATATAAGTAAATCAGAAAATGAAAGCCTCGCACATCAGGTATGAAAGGTTTTGTTGATTTTTGCGTCGCATTTATACATAGCTCCTAGTGCATATACGTTGAAGGTACCCTGTTTTCAATTCGATGAGACACTGACATTTTATTTCTTACAGAGTTATAATTTCACGTGAAAGGGGCAAATTTAACCTATTATGTCTTTGTTAATAATATGATGTCCACCAAACTGTATGCCTATTAAACCTATCTTATTGGATCTAGGATGATCCTAAGGGGTTCGCAGTACCTTTTTCAAATATTATGTTATGCTATTATTAAATTTATTTGACCCTAGCTCTATGTGCATAGACAACTTTATTTTTTTCCAGATTTTTCGGTTTAGTTTCCAGTCATTGAAGTAATTAATTTATTTCGGACCTCCACACTCCTCCCATTTGCAATATCAAAACTAGCAGTTGGTTCGAAAAGCTCTAATCGAGACCTTTTATTTGATATCTCACATGGCATATTCGGTCAAAAAATTTTTACTTTTTCGTATATGGGGGCCCTTCCCCCTTAAGTTCGATGCGGAACATTGTTATCTACCGCATGTATGGGTGTTGACACTTCCAACCTTTCTACCAAATTCCGTAACAATAGGTAACTGTTTCTGAGAAAAGTGTATGGAACAGACAGGCAGGCAAACAGACAGACGGACAGACAAAAAAACCTTAACACTGCACCCGAACGAAAAAAATTGGAAATATACACCTAAAATGTACTTAGTAGATTAGCAATGACAAAAATAGTGATCACTCTCAACGGATGCGTTAAAGCCTCCATAATTCTGATGATCAGAGGCGTAACACTCGTAATACTTCTAAAAAATATACATAGGCAAAGTTACGATTGAACTCTGAATAGTGGAAGCGGAATCAAAGCTACCGCAGACTAACTTCTTCATGCAAACTCGATAGATTCTGACCTAAAAATGGAAAGTGGTTCCGCTATAGCCGTTGTCAAATATAGTTGTGAAATAGAAATGAGTAGCTGAAGGTAGTATTGACAGCGTTTCAAGAACTTTGTGATCTTACAGATTACTCACAGAGGAAACTATCACCCCATCTGAAAGTTAGAGATTAATTGAACCCCTGTCCAATGAAGAGAAAAAATGAAGAGCAGATAGTGAGATCCTCGTAGTTGAAATTCTGGACACACTCAAACAGAAACTTTTTGTCGTATGCGATCGATTGCAACGGTATGGCGAAAGTCATTCCAGACGAGTTCAGAATACAAACCATGCGAGCTGAGCTTTGTAAGATCACTCAACAAATCCCATCAGAGCGTCTATACAGTACAGTTTTAGGTAACCTAAGTGAAAAATATGGAGTTAACTCCCCCAAAAGGACCCATCGTGGCACTATCCCGAACAGGAATTTTGCGAATGCTATCGAGGAGGTTGTACGAGCCATGAATAGCTTGAAAAACTGGATTATTAATTATCGGTTGGGAGGTGGTATAAATTGGGTCATCAGTTGACCGGAGAAATTTACCCCGCTTCCCTAAAAATGACGAAGTGCAGAATATGCAGATCTACAAATGATAACATAAAAAAGTCGAGAGCAACAAATTTCTGTTTGAGGAGGAGAAGTTACAAAGAGCAGTTGTAGTTGTAGGATAGGCAACTAGAGCCAAAAGAGATATGTCTAGTTGTAATATAAAGTCGATGGTAAACGACCAAAAGGCAGACCTAAGCAACGGTGGCTTGATACGCTGGATGGGGATTTGAAAGCCTCGAGATTGCACCCAGATCAGGCATTCGATAGAGCCAAATGGCGAAGCCGATCACGACGAGCCGACCCCGCTTGTGAACGGGACAAAGGCTGAAGAAAAAGAAGAAAGAAGAAAGAAGAATATAGATTATCATTGTGTTCATCTTAGGTTAACAACTCCTCAGAGCCTATTCGCATATGGAGAGCCATTTTGCCTTCATGGTCACTAAATGACTCGGGCATGCTTTCTCTCAATTAAATATGGCGTATTTGCTTAGTGTGGGCTGATAGACTTGACGTACTTAGTTATGCGCTACTGATGATCATTTTAGAAGTCTGTTGCGTATAGTTGACATGTTTAACTGTGATATTCGGATGGAATTCGGTTTAGACAAGCCATCCGCACGGACAATCATTAGCCATAAGCCGGACATAACGTTGGTGAACCCCCATTCTGCAAAATACTAGAATTGGTGAAGGATGCTTTCCTATTGGACCTATCCTGGGGCGTATGACGCTGGTGCTGAAATCGCACATTTCGGAGAAGAACAAAAAGGGTGCATTAATTGTGTCTACAACACCTCCACTAGCTTATGCATTCGGAATTACTGTGGACGAAGGTCGATCTGGAAAGATTGATCTTTCAATTTTCTGAGTGGGGTGAAATGTAATTTGAAAGATAAACACGTGAATTGTGTTTGATAGCTGTTCCTCGATATACATATGTCGAACGAATGACTTTGTGTTGAAGATCTCATTGGTGCAACTAGAGATTCAAAGATCAAATAATGGTTTACCTAGTGTAGTCGGGCACTGACTAGAGCTGGGCAATCACAAAGGAAGTGTCTGAGGGTTTCTCTCTCCTCTCTGTAGCTTTGGCAATTCGAATTGTAGGGCATGTTTGCATGCCTCTGGTACAAGATTTCTTGCTATCTTCTGCTTCTTATTTTAGGTAGGACCAATCCTCCTTGATTTGGAGTAGGTGGTGAGATTTCGCCGTTTGGGAACTCTCCGCTTGGGACTCCAATCATACCCCACTCATTGACAGGCTTCCAGTGTCGACAGTATTTCCCATTGGAATACACTGGCAAATCCTGTATTATAACCTTGCAACTCTTCGCCGGTCCTCTACTCTGGCCAGATTGGAAAATTCACAGCAAATTTTCACGTTAAGTTTGGTTCGCGTGTGGCGTAGTCATTAAAGGCATCATGGCATTTTCGTTAAATTTGGGATGCTTCTATGCCGATAACATAATGATGATGCAACTAACATCTTCAGATTGTTATATGTATGTATAACCCACCACGCGACTATTGAGCTACATACAAAACCCTATATGAGCAAGTTTTTCAATTCCCATGAACCTATTCTACTTCGGAATCATTGCAGCAGCTCTATGAAATTCCCGAATCTAGATTGCAGTCCATCAAGCAAATTTGTAAGGAGTGGTAACTTCAAAAGGCGAGACGTGATTGCTGCCCTTCGTTGTCTAGAACGTATGCAGTAGCTGGAGTCATTACGCATATTTGAGACTAGATAGTTCTGTAGCGTAAGCAGCATACTCCGCAAATACGAGATAAATAATTCTGAATGATAATTGGTCATAAGCTGGAGCACGACATCATCCTCTGTTATTCATCCTTTGATTTATGTTGCACATGCTGTATGTCTTGGAACCTTTGGATTTTTTATGAATGTCGTACTTAGTCTATTCTTGGGATGGTATGAATTCCTACTTACTCTTAGACTTAGACTCGCAGCAATACGGACTAAATTAAGAACTTTGCACAGCCATGAAGGAAGCTATAAAGTACAAAAATAAATCATTTGAGTTCATCAACTTTACGCACTGACAGAAAGGCCAAGAGCAGATTTTAGCTCTTCATTTATAAGAACACATGAGCACCTTTTGCAATTTGACAATCTGCTGCAGAATTATAATGGATTATCATCTATTCATAATTAATTTCTGCTATTATTCTGCTCTGCTCTGCTGTTCGGCATTTGTTGTTTATGGCAAATGGTCATGGTATTTTTTATCGTCATAATTTCGAAAAAAGTACTATTATTGACTTTTTGACTATTACTTACTACGATGTTCTTACGAGGACACCGGGTCGATAATTGAAATTGAATTTATTTTAATTTGATTCTTTTGAAGAGTGGAGGTTTCATTTACTGCGAGCAGCATATCTGTAGTCAACCAATAAGTAATTAGTAACTGGTTTGTATTACCACGAAAGCATGACTTGGCCGTTTAGTTGAGGTTTACTTTTCAAGCGGATGTTCGGTTATTGCAACACAGCGTGCATTTCGGAATTGTTTTAATTTAGCCCCGTTGGCTCGCGTCCCAGACCGCAAATCAATTTTTTCATGGGTCACTACATTCAGACAAACTGCAAGTGCGACAAAAGGAAGAACTGGAGTCCCTCGGCCCGTTAGATCACCTGAGAACATTGAAGCAGTTAGAGCGTCTATGTTGCGATCGCCACGGCGTTCTGCGCGCAAACACGCATCTGCCCTTGGACTATCCGATCGTTCTGTGAGAAGAAGTCTTCGTGATGATCTTCATTTTCATCCCTATAAGATGGCGATAGTGCAGGAACTTTCAGAACGTGACTTTAATTCTCGGATGAACGCGTATGAGCTTCTTCTTGATGTCGTTCCCGAGGGTGCTATTGTTTTTTTTTAGCGATGAAGCCCATTTTCATTTGTGTGGGTCGGTTAACAAACAAAACATGCGCTACTGGGCTGACACCAACCCTCGAGAATTGCATCAAAAGCCTTTGCATTCACCCAAAGTCACAGTGTGGTGTGCAATTTCCTCAGCTGGAATTATTGGTCCCTGGTTTTTTGAGGAAAATGAGGTTACAGTGACAGTGAATTCGGACCGGTATATAAACATGCTACAGAATTTTTTTTCCCACGGCTAGAAAATTTGGATTTGGGGGACACTTGGTTCAACAGCACACACTTCAAGAGCATCGATGGCTGTTTTGAGGGAACACTTTCCAGAGCGCCTTATTTCAATTAGAGGCGATTTGGAATGGCCGGCACGCTCTCCCGATCTGTCCCCTTGTGATTTTTTTTATGGGGTTTTTTGAAATCCCGTGTTTATGTGAACCGTCCAAGAACCCTACAAGATTTGAAGACCAACATCCAAGAAGAAATTGCCAAGATAACACCTGCTATGCTAACACAATGTATGGAGAATGGGGGACGTCACCTAACAGATTTGATCTTCAAAACAATGTAAATAAAAACTTTAGGCATGTACCTACATTATAAAAAATAAATAAATATTTTCCGATGCATACAATAGTTTTTATTGAGTTTTGAAAAAAGGAAGTTATGCTGCCGCACCCTGTATCTGTGGAATTTTTTGAATTGAATTGATAAGGAATTGAGTGATCTTGTACGACACAAATTTTTCTTCTCGTCTAATGCACAGTCCAGTCTTTTCGGGCGAATAGCCAATTTTTCAGAAACTGTTTACTGTACGGCTTCGTTCATCAAGGCAGAAGTAAATTCATCAGGGGCTGCCTCGCCACTAGACGAAAGAAGTAGTTGATGCGATTCACCAATTACTTGATGCTGGACCACTCAACTCCTAAACAAAAACAGAGTTATTGTCGCGGCTCAGACTAGTCAAGGTTTCAGATCGGCGGTTTTCCATAGTTATAATTTGTACCCATGTCGGGTTTTGGAATTTATATATTCGGAGCCAACAATAAATGTAGCCGCTTTCATTTACGCTGTTCCGCGGAGTTTAAGGTTTTGTGTGAAGGTTTTTAAGGTTTTGTATCAAACAAAACATGCAGTAAGTGGCGCCATCTTGTGTTAAGTTGAAGGAGGTGCTCCCCATACATGTGAATGGAGGGTGCAAATTTTTTTCACAGAATGTGGCCATGTGGGATATCAAATGAAAGGTCTCAATTAGTACTTTTCGAAACTAGTTCAATATTTGATATTGGGTGAAACATAGGGGGGTGAGGGCTCAAAATATGACCCCCAAAAAGTGTAACCGATCTCGTTCTCAGAACGTATCCAACGGAAAAATCTGAAAAAAATCACAGTGGTGCATCTCTACGAAATCTAGGCCTCAAAATATATCCGGTTCCGATATCTGCACAAATAAAGTTAATAATAGTATATTTCTACATTTTAGAAATTTACCCGGCACCCCCCTTATGTTCATCCCAGAAGTATAAAATGGCATGCGTATAATGAAGAACATAATGCACAGTTTGGTAAAGTTTGAAGAAAATCCAACTATTATTAACAAAGTTATAGGGGATGAAACTTTACAATTTTTTGTGAATTTCGTGCACTCTACAACCTGCATGACGTCATCATCAGATAGAAATTCGTCAATACTACAACGAAATGAGTTCCTTTGAATTGGGTCCCAGAGAATTATTTTGTTTTAGTATTTTAGTTATTTGTCAACAAGACATGTGTGTATGTAGGGATATTATATATGCGTGCTAATGAACTTTGCGGGTAGTGCCTAATTCAAATAGATATTATATAAGAAGTAAATCGAAAATATGGGTACGATCAATTTATATACGTGCTTATATGTGTACAGTATTCTAAAATAGGCGGTTTGTTTACTTTGGGTGAACATAATATCTATGGCTGTAATATGTACGTATGCCTCGTTGTTTGGAAAAATATGAAGGATTATGTTGGATTTGTAGTTATATACAGAGAGGAAAATGTACGTTGAACTTATAAGATGAACACAAAACCTTTATATCCGAAGCGAGAACTTCCGGTATTCCGACTTGTTTAATTGATTGTTCAAGAGAAAGCCCTACCTCTACAGTAACTGTACTTTTGAGCTTAAGGTACGCAAAATACCACTTTTGTAGGTAATGTGATATCATATCACTTTCTGAAAAAGGTGAACAAAGATTTCCCTAACCCTACATATGATGTTATATCATCAACATCAAATATTAACACTCAGCAGCCCATAGTGCAAAATATTACTTATACTACTGGTGGAAAAAAGATAGTTCTTAAATTTTTTTTTATAAGCTACGGGCTGGACTACCTTTTTTTTCCATATTGGAACAGTGGTACTTTTTTGTCAGTCAGATGGTGTTCTTCCTTCCTGAATAACCCGTTTAAGGAATTCACTAAGCCACAGTGTTGGGTCCCAGCTCTTTGCTTTCCAGAGATCAATTGCGGTGTCCACAGGACCTGACGACATCGCATCTGTCCCAATATGGAAAAAGAAAGGTAGTCCAGCAGAATGTTCAAATTACCGTCCGATTCTTCTTACTTTCCCATACCATGAAGATTTTTGAATGCATTCTTGACAACCGTATTCGCGAAATCGTTGAAATAACCGTGAATCAAGCCGGATTTATCAAAAACTGCGGAACTACTGATGTTACTCATGGAGAAACACCATGAGAAGCATCGCCCTCTTTACATTGCATTTCTAGATCTAGAGAAAGCGTTTGACCGTGTGCCACACGAACTCATCTGGTATGCTTTACGACAACAGTTAGTGCCAGAAGAACTCGTGCGCTGAGCCCAATTGCTCTACCACGATCTGAAAAGTAAAGTTCGAAGTATGGCTGGTGTATCAAAACCGCTTTGTGTCTCTGTTGTTGTTCATCAAGCAAGCGCCCTCTCACCACTCCTCTTTGTTCTTCTTATGGACACCATGACACGGGATATCTAACGTCCGCGTCCTACACACTGCTTCAAGCAGGTGATGTTTTCCTAGCATCTGATAGCAAAATGGATCTCGAGCAACTTGTCCAAAAATGGAATGATCGCCTCATGCCAAATGACGAAACCGATCACGACGAGCCGAGCCCGCTTGTGAACGGGACAAAGGCTGAACAAAAAGAAGAAGATACTAGCAATGCATATTAAATGAAAATATTACTATATTATAGATCATGTTAAGAATTTTTGCTGAAAATTTCAGCGAAAAATTTTAAAATTTAAGCCGTTGACAGCAAATCTCCCGAGGCGTCCCCAAAAAAAGATATTCTGCGGCGACGGTTGTAACTCATGACTCGGTCATGTAGAGCAGAAACACCAACCAAAGTGATTCTATTGGTATATAAGTTTCTCCAGGTAACGTTGTCGAGTTTTTCTTTTTATAATGATTTTTCGATTTTTGGTAACACTGGAAATTCAAAAAAGGTGATTTTCGCTTAAAAAGTCGACATATTTGCTACTGTAAAATAAAAAATAACAACAAACTTAAAAAAACTCGACAGCGTTACTTCGTGAATTACATAGGGAAAGTGTGTACCAAATTTCAAAAGGATAAGTGCAATAGATTTTAAAATACAGTCGTCATCGACTTTCAAAACGTGAATTGTGGGAAAATCGCTTTAAAGTTCAACAGATTGGGGGGATCTTTGAATGGTTAAAATTTCATATCTTGTTAATTTTGTTCTAATCGCTCTGAAAATTTGGCACAACTTTCATGAGATGTTGGGCATTCATAAAAAAATTTAAATTAAAAAAAGATGCATCAAAAATAATTTCAAGACCATACCCATATAACTTTCGTAATAAATATCACCTACCCATGTCTACTTCTGACTGCAATTAATTCCACCGTTTCGTATAGAATTCATTAATGCCCACTGACAATCGAGAGGATTTGCCAATTAATAAGAAGTTTAAACGGTGGCGTTGCTTATTACTTTCAGAAACTTACACGGAGTAAGCGAAAAGTCGGGAGCCATCTTAATTGCTTTAATTACTTTGTTTTCTTAAGATGGACGTAGTCTCAAGGATGCGACCCCAATTTCAATCCGAAAAGCGCATATAATATAATATTTTCCAAAAGTATGAAGCGGCTTATAGCGTCGCAGAGGACGTCATTAGACCATTACATTCCTGTACCAAACAGTTCTTCTTTTTTTCTTAAGGTCTTGTCCTGTTCACAAGCGGAGTTGGCTCGTCGTGATCGTTTGCGCCATTTTATTCTATTAAAGGCCCGATCTGGACGTAATCGCGAGACTTTCATTCATACCGAATAGTATGGTTCATTAAAGCAAATAATGATAAAAAATAGATGGGCAGCTCAGACTTCTTTTCAAAGAATTCATCCTTATCCAATGGTAAAAAGTTGGTGTTAAACTTTGTAGTAAAATATTGAAAAAATTCTGAATTTAAAATGGAAAAACTGATATTGCCCTGGAAATGTATAAATTTGAAATGAAGAATTTTGAAATTGATTTTGAAAAGTCTGAAGTTAGTTTAGAAAATATTGAATCACACTTGCAAAACCATATATGGAAGTGTTTTGTGCCTTTTCTAATTATTGTGAATTGTTCGCCTGGACTTTTGTAGATGCTCCAATATTATTTTTATTGATTAAAGAGATTCATTCTATTTCCTGGAGGCCAATTGTGGGACCGGCCGCCATGAAATATTCGATAGGATTTAGCATAGTAGAATTCTTCTAGCTATACTTTATAATTATCCATGAGCTTTCTGAGCTTTCTGAGCTTCATTAAGGATACGGCCTGATGCCTGTAGCCCCAACTTTTACATCTTCTGTTCACTCTTTTATGGTGTTTTGGGCATCCATACAAACCAATTCTAATTTTTTCTCCTATCTGATTTTCAATGAGACTGTGGTTCAATTTCTTATCATTCCATTCAAATATTGTGCATGTGATAAGCCTATAGCCGGGGGAGAATACAAAGACGAACACAAACATCCAGGGAGTTTTAATCGTAGCGCATCGATATCGAGAGGCTAACATTAAACCAGCTTGTGGGTATGGTGTAATAAAAATACATACATATATTAAATGCTTGGAGGAGCGTCGTTTGGAGCTCTCCGGTTATCATTGGAATAATACTTTTGCATTGGTAAAGTTCAATGAGCAATTGCACTTCAACATTTTTATTTAAATAACACGATCACCAACGGACAACACTGTTGCTACAGTGAATGGGTATGTAGTTTTTACCTACTAAAAACACCTCCATCTCTCCCATTCAGCCCCATAGAACTAACACTTAAGTATTATTTCTTGAGATGGACATATCATTGTTTGATGTTTCGGCTATTCGAGTAATATTTACTCTTGTATCCTTCAAAAATTCATCCTGAATTTTTCAGTTCCCTTCTCTCAGCCTCGATTTTCGAGCAATTGAACGCCGGCCTACTATCGCATCTAGGAGGAGGGAGATTTCCAATTTAAACCAATACAGGTACTGACCGTAACAAAGATGCTAGCTTGCTTACCACTCGATCCATTTCATACCATTAAGAGTTTGTATGTGTATCCACCGAATCTTTGGGAACTTGTCCCATCAGTGCTGTATCCTAGCCTCACAACTTTCTCTAGAGTTATAAATGCATTTTCCAAACAAATATTTTCTCCTCAAGGGAACATTTCAGGTTAATTAAAACTATCAAAATACATTTCCGATTATAATGTAGGTTTATTGTTCAGATTTTCGCATACACACGTTTGGCCACAACATGTGTCCTTCTTTAGTGCTAACTTAATATTCTTATACGAAACACGTTTATGCAAAAAATTGAACAATGAATCTACAGTATAACTGTAATTGCCGAATTGGTTAAATATGGAGACAATCAAATACACCAAGCGGTTCATCACTGATGCACAAAGTGTGGGACAGTGGATCAACGCCTGACGCCTGGCAGCGGGGCATTATCTGTCTCATACATAAAAAGGGGGATATCACACAGTGCAGCAATTATAGAGTATCACGTTGCTGAGTACCATTTATAAGATAATCTCTTCTATATTGCTGGGCCGAATATCCCCTTCACTGCAAGCAAATCAGCAACAGATCAGATTTTCTCTGTCCGGCAAGCGATGGAAAAACTGTTGGAATATGGTCATCAGTTGCACCATCTTTTCATCGACTTTAAAGCCGCCTATGACAGCATAGCCAGGATAAAACTGTACACAGTCATGAGGGAATCATATATCCTAACGAAATTGATAAGACTGACTAGGCTGACCCTGACTAATGTGTGAGGCCAGATAAAAGCAGCAGGATCATTCTCAAGACCATTCAACATCAACAACGGTCTACGACAAGGGGATGCCCTATCAGGCGTCCTTTTTAACCTGCCCCTGGAGAAAGTGATTCGCGATGCCGACGTAAATGCGAGAGGCCCCATCCTCTTCAAGTCCACCCAACTAACGGCCTATGCTGACGATATTGACATCATGGGAAGAACAACCCGAGATGTACAGTCTACCTTCATCCAAATCAAGCAGACGGCGCGAGATCTTGGGTTGTACATTAATGAAGACAAGACGAAGAACATGGTGGCAACGTCAGTGCCAAAACCAAAACCGAAAGAAAGAGTAACATCGAATCGCACTGGTCAAACAAAAACAATGAAGTGAGTCCGTTGAAAATTTCTCCTATCTAGGGTCGAAAATCACAACCGATAACAGCTATGACGATGAAATCCCCGCATGGTTGTTGGCTGTCAACAGAGCCTATTTCAGCTTACAGAAACTGTTTCGTTCCAAACGTCTCACCATAGGGTCAAAGCTCTTACTGTACAAGACTATGATCTTGCCAGTCCTTATTCATTACTCAGAGACTCTTAGCATAAAATTGAGAGCTCTTAACCGCGAAGAATTTTTGGCCCCCTACATGAGGATGGACTATTCTGTAGCCTACATAACGACGAAATTTATGAGCGATACCATGACCGTCTGGTTGTGGATAAAATCCGGCTCAATAGGTTGCGGTGGGTGGGTCATTTAATCCGTATGGATGGGGATGATCCAGTCCAGAAAGTCTTTAAGGAAAATATCTATGGTAGAAAAGGAAGACAAAGCAGACCCTGCCCCTTGAGATGGAGTGATGGCGTGGGTCAAAACGATAGCTTTTAGGAATATCGAATTGGTGGACCTCCTTAGTTCCTTATTAAGGTAGGCCTAGACCGGATACCGGTTGTTGCGCCGTTGATGATGATGATGATGAGGAGCCAACGAAAACTTTTGAAGCTTTCCACTTTCCACTGACAAAACAAAAGACTGACAGATAGTAAACCGATTTTAATAAGGTTTTATTTTACACAAAACCTTAAAAGAAAATCCAGCTGAAGCCATCAACAGTCATTAGCAGGCGAACGAAATATTTAGGTATGGTACTCGACACTAAGCTCAACTGCAAAAGAAACAGGTATG
Organism: Hermetia illucens; assembly: GCF_905115235.1. NCBI lineage: Eukaryota > Metazoa > Arthropoda > Insecta > Diptera > Stratiomyidae > Hermetia > Hermetia illucens. The sequence goes on along the minus strand of NC_051849.1, from coordinate 86,359,705 downwards.
AAAGGTTTTATTTGCTTCTTGTGTGAGTATGTTTGAGTGTATAACTATCCCATTTGTACGTAGCCCGTCAAGAATATGAATTTAGCATCTCAGATTTAGTACTTCGGGTTGTAAATTTACACGGTGAAGACAACTTCGAGCTACTGTAAATTTGTTACTAATAGTATGATTTGGATCAAACTTGGAAATAACATGCTTCATATTATATTTTATACTACTACCAACTTTTATAACTCTGAGATAAACTTAAGGGGGGTTTTACTCGACTTGTCCGAAAATATGGTAATATATTATTATTAACTTAATTTGAACAGATACCGATATGGACAGTATTTTGAGGCCTGGGAACCATATAGAGGCACCTTCATGATTTTTTTCAGATTTTTCGGTTGGGTAGTTTCTGAGAATGGGTCCGTTAAAGAAATCATCACTTTCCACCCCTCCCACTCCCCGCCTTTTCAACAAATCTCAAAACTTAGACCGGCTTCGGAAAGTACTAATTAAGACCTTTCATTTGATACCCCATGTGATTATATTTGGTGAAAAAAAAATTGTACACCCCCCTTTCACATGTATCGTATCTCAACGTAGAAAGATATCACTCACTGCATGTCTGGGGGTCCACAGTTCCCACCTTCTCACCAAATTTCGTGTCAATCGGTGCAGCCGTTTCTGAGAAAAGTGCCTGTGACAGACAGACAGACGGATATACAGACTGACGGGCAGGCATTGAATCGATTTTAATAAGGTTTTGTTTTGCAAACAAAACCTTAAAAAGAAGGAACAGTTAAATGCCAGTGACAGACTTATGTACTGACTGTTGGGGTGGAATTCCTAGCTTATGGGCGACATTACTGATTTACAAACAGATCCTGAGAATACAGAGGGTCTTAAGAGAGCATACATAAGCATAGTTAGTGATTACGTTATAGACATTAAAGCGAGTTTAATTAAGTAAAGCACGAGCAATATCAGCGTTGGAATCTGGATGGGTCTTCCTAACAACCGAAGCTGGCCCCTCACTTATGTATAAACATATATACATATGTAATAAGTTTCGTACAGTGTGTCCAATGTTAGAAAATACAATAAGATTAAAAGTTGAAGCTATGATTTGGCTTGATATTGAACTCATTAGTTCGGATTGATTGCACGATTCGCTGAAAAGATACGCGGGGAAAAGTGCGGTTGGGTTTCAATTAACCTCCTGTTCGAGATTGTTAGAAACCATCAGAGCGAAATAGACTTCAAGATGAAATCTCTCATAAACCACAATTTACAGTAGTAAACCAACCTCTCTAAAGTCATGCTCAGATAAGACCTACAAAACCAACAATGATTTGTTTACTCCCAAGTCGGACTACCACCATCTTCTCTGAACCCCAAGTGGCATTGAACTTGTGGTGATTACATTTCAATGTTTATACCACGGATGCTATAGTTATTGTTATAAAACTACGGTTATCATCATTCGAATCTCTACCGCTTGCTTCTTCTCCAACATCTCCGTACGCACTGTAGTACGAAGTATCTAAAGGTGAACGAATAGCTACATGAGACGAAAGGGGAGAGGGAACTTGCCATCATCAAGATTCAAGAATAAGCAAGATCTTATGATGGTTACATCCTCTACTTATTATCTTCTATGCAATTTGGAGCCAAGTGTTCGTCTTAGGTATCTAGATACACATATTTAATACCGAAGGCACTGAGAGATCGTGCAAATTTTTTATCTGCCCATAGAATTCTCTCCATCATCTAATGGGCCGCTAACGCCTATTCATATGTGTAGAATGCCATATGTTCACGGGATAGTTTACACTCTGCAGTGAACTTAATGAAATGTGTGCAACATCTAATAGTAAATTAGAACGTCACAGACGTATGAGTTAGGTATGCAACAACCCACATTTACGAGTTGACGCAATAGAAGTTCCGAAGGCTAGTTCATATAGTTTCCATGCAAATGGATCAAGTTTGGTACTGGGGTGTTGCAAGAAAAGGGGCCTGTTAATCGAAAGAAGATTGTACGTTGAAATGTTGATATATTTTAATTAATGTAAACAAATTTCCAAAGTTATGCTTGGAAAAACATTTTGATAAAGCTAAAGCTTGCAGCTGTCCACCAATATTTTCTGCGGATTGTTCAAAAGATCTCGCTCGGACTCTAAAGCTAAAAAATAAACTGTTGATTGTGATCTGGCCGATCTGAATCAATGTTTGCTGGCGATCAACAGAAAGCCGCTCTTCAAATTTCTCCACGTCGCTTCGGCAACATATTTTTCGATTATGTTCAACGTTTTCACGTCTTACTACATACATACAAAGTAAAAACGAAATTTTTTTGAGCATCACATAAAACGATTTAACGATTAATAAGGCACAGGGAATCAACCACGGTAACGTGCCATCGTTCACGATTCGCTGACATTTGCTTCAGCTCCCTCCAGGACTTCCCGAGACGCTTGCACTAATCCTACACTGTTCTGCGGCATGTTTTTCTAGGGTGACCCACTCATCGGGGATCTTGGGATAGTGGATTATCTTGCATGGCGTAGCCAGCAATGGAATTGTCACCCTCCTTAATGTGTAGCCTGTTCATTACAGCTGATAGACACGTCCACGGGTAAATGGCCCCCGAGCGTACCCCAATGACACGTCACAGCAAGTGTTGGCGGATACTAGGAACTTTTGAGTAACAGTGGTTGGCAAGGTCCATGACCTGACCCGGTGAGAGAGCGAACAGATGTCATCAGCACAGTCGAGATGTTTATTATGGTCCATTGAACACGTCTTACGGACAAGGTAGCATGAAGAACGTCCCCGATCACAGGAAGAAATACACTTAATTGAGGACAAATAACATAAAAGAAAACGTTTGCATCATACAGGCATATAGAGTAATACACTCATTTCAAAAAAATTTAGGTACGAAGATCGTTTGAGTAACTTAATATTTGTACATTATGTTAAACTAGCGTCGTAGAATCACCACCAAAATGATGATGTCTAATGCGGCTTTAGGCAGGACACTCATATAGGAAGTGTTCCGTAGATTCCGCTTCGTTCGTACAGATTCCCAACTAGTAAGTTGCAAACAGTACTTCTGCATGTCTTTCCGATTTTCGACAGAATGGACTTCGCAGTGCGTTTGTTTGATTCTGATACGAAAACTATGGTGTCTGCTTAACTATCGTTACAGATCGGATCATTCGTTAATCAACCCGGTTTCTGCTCTTAGTATTGCATAAAATTCAGCCCGAAAGACCGATTTACCTTGTCCCAAGGGAAATGCCTACACCTCTTCTTTATCGGACAGGAAGGTTCCTGTTCCAGAAAGTTGTGCTAGTTTTAAACCATCGTTCTAAACCTCAGTACGAGTGTACCTGCCACGGATTGTTCTATGTTTTTTCAGTTTTTTTAGGGTCAATATATGATCCCAGAGTCAGAAGCCATTACAAGAACTGTATTCAGCTCTCCTAATATCCTCACCAATGCTTTATTCCCCTTACATCCGTTGTTTCGCTAAATAGCTAAATGAACTAGTCTGTGCGCTGCATTCGTTGCATTGCACGAGTAATGCATATAAAGCTGTGTCAGATGTTGTGCTCATGGCACCGGTAATACCCAGACGCATACTTTGTTGCAGTGCGTTTAGTTTACAGTGAAAACTTTTTTTCTCACAGTCGCATTGACGAACGTCAATAGCAACGTAAACTCCAACATTTTTTAAGTAGAAATTGTTAGGATGGTTACGTTACTTCCCCTTGGCGCAATGAATGTTGGGGCACCCCCCCGTTCATAGTCATGGAACCAGCTGAAATGAGGAATCAAATATCTTCTCTCCTCCAGGATTGAATTTGCAACTACTGGGTCTCAACAAAATTACAGGCTTTTCAGCTTGCGTCGGGGGTTCTACTTCCTTACGTCTGATTTTCATGAATATTTCCACACCGGTACCCACGGTATTAGACTAGTTACGTCCACATTACCAGCTTTCCTTCCTTCCACTTTGCTTTGTAGAAGCATAAGAGAAGCTTTTATCAATCAATGTTTAGCTCCTTTAGGTCCTTTCTCTTTTATGGAAGTGCCTTCCTTTCCCGCTTTTTGGAAGGTTTAGGCGACAATACTACTTAAAAGGGGGAGGGGATTACTGTACTTTCTGTTTTGGCTCATCGCGTCGTAAGCACTAAATGCATGCGGAATAGTAGGCTGACATTTGTAGAGAACGGACGTGTCTACAAATTAATATTATTAATAAAAGGAATTTAAAATTGAAATTAAATTAACTTTTATCAAGTATATAAAAAGATATTTATATTACCTAATTAATAATATATAATTTAAAACTTAATTGAAACTAATTTACATTTGATTTGTTATCTAAGTTACTTTTTCCTTAAAAAATTTTGAGAAAAAATTCGTTCTTTTGGCTTGGCGGGAATGAGCGGCGAACCGCCGACGGGTGGCTGATCAGACCGGCCCCCCATCATAAGGCCTAAGGGCACTCGGATCAGTCGTGGAGTCCGCAACGAGGAGGATCCAGATTTGAAAAGAGCCAAAGTAAGGATAGCCAATCTTAAAAGAAGAAATGGCGAGCTGGCGAAGACACTCGAAGATTTGAAAAATCCAATGACAATATTGATCAAGAAAAATGGAAAGCTTACGGAGGAGCTGGCTGGGGAGGTGGGCCCGCCGTCTCCAAAAGTAGCTAGGAAAAAAGTGAAGCTTTCTCCGAAAACTTCTTCAGCCATGGAGGAACCGGGCTGCCTTGAGGGCGAGCAAGTTTTCGCCAGCGAATCTGTCCGTATGGAGGACATAGAAAACGATAAAGCTGACGATACGAGAGACAGCGACAACCGTGGCGATGGAAATGTCCCAGAAGAAGGTGCTAACCAGGCAAGTTGCAGTAGTGAAGAGGCAAAACTGGGTGAGTTTTTGCTCTGTGTTTCCAAAAAATTAAAAAAGAAAAACAAAATTGAAGAACAAATGTTAACTAATGTAAAAGATAATGCAAGTACGAGTGAAAATTTAAAAAATGATCTGACCGGGGATGCCTTCCATTAATGTTTATGAATTAGGTGGTAGAGATTTAGCCACTCTACTTAATGGGAGCGCGGGGCTCTCGAATTTTGTTATTAAAAACACGGGAGCCGAGAGAGTTCAAGTCAAATGTAACAAAATTGCAGATTACAAAAAAGCACGGGAGGTCCTCTAGTTTCAGTCATATTAATAGGTCTGAATTTGAAGCCTTTGAGTGTATCGAAGTCTCATGTATTTTGTTTTCACTGCCTAGAGGAAGGAATTTATACATTCTGTCAGTCTATGCAGTGGGAAACAATAGAGCTAAGTTCAAGGAGAAATTCTCTGTTCACGATACTCGAACTGAATAGACTGCATAATTATTATATTATAGCTGGCGACTTGAATGCTAAGCATACCTCGTGGCTAAACGCCACAAACAATCCCAGAGGGGTATTCCTCAAATCTTGGATAGAGCAATACCAGATAGAGTATAAATGCGAATTATATGGGTCAGAGAGTCCAACCTGGCCCAGGGCAAATTCATATCTGGATTTGTGCATTGCTGACGCGCGCTTGAGGCAATTACATCGTGATGGATGATGCTCTGAACCTCGAACTTATAGTGGAGCACATTGAATCGGTGCATCGGCCCAGAACGGACTTAGAGCCAACGCGACTTTCGGAAATTGTAGAACGAGATGTCCACAATTTCAAATATAGCCTGAACGGCACCACAGTTCTCCAGTTTAGCTCTGCGTTGCTGGCTGATCTCATACCGAGTGGTAATCTGCTTGATTACTTTGTCTCATGTGTAGAGTTAACTTCCATATTTAGAAGAGTAAACAATAAGAGATCATTCGGTATGGATGGCATTCCCAACGTGATCCTCAGGCATTTACCAGATATTGCCATTCGTAATTATTGCATTTTGTTCAATAATTTATTGAATAATTCCTTCTTTCCAGGACAATGGAAGAAAGCCCGAGTATTCCCGATTTTAAAGAGAGGGAAGGATTCATCCTGCCCTCAAAGCTACCGCCCAGTCAGTTTGCTGCCTAATATCAGCAAGGTGTTTGAGGTTTTGGTATTGAAAGCCTTGAACGGGCATATCAAGGAGAAGAAATTATGACCGAATTCGGATTTCGATCTGGACATTCGACAATACATGCAATAATGAAGGTAACGTCTGATATTTGCTGGCAGATTAAAATGGTGAGTGCGTAGGCGCTTGCCTTATAGACATGGAGAAAGCCTTTGATACCGTCTGGTTGGATGGACTAATTTTCAGGCTCCTGAAGAATGAGTTTTCCAGCCACCTCGTAGCGATGATGTGTAGTATGCTGTATGGCAAGTGCTTTGTCATTACGGACGGAAATCTCACTACTAGCAGAGAATTTTATGTTCTAAATGGATTACAGCAAGGGACAGTGACTGCGCCTACATTTTTTGCGGTATTTGCCGGCGAATTACCAAACTCTTTCGATTTTAATAAATCTCCTAAAAGGTCGATCTGATAGCCTACACGGCACACAAGAAGGTAACTGAGGTGCAAGTTGAACTTCAGAAGATGTTCAATGATATTAAGTTCTTCACGAACAGTTGGCGGATGAAAATCAATGCGCAAAAGTGTGAAACGATTCTGTTTCGAAATTCCTTGGCGTATGCCAGTAGGAACTTGAAAAGGAATTGGAGAAATTTCCACATTGTCGCGAACGAGGATAGTTCTGAGCGCATTCCTCATAAAAAGTGCGTTAGATACCTGGGTGAGCGTCTTGAGGAGCGTCTCCAATTTAACGAGCACGTTAAAGTCGCGCTAGATGGCGCTCGCAGGGCATTCATGTCTCTTCGAAGACTTTTTATGCTCCACATCTTAGTCGGAAGGTTAAGATTATTTGCTATCTTACTTTGGTTAAACCGGTGCTCACCTACGGGTGTGCTATCTGGTTTAATTTGAGTGCTAGCCAAATGGAGAAAATAAGGAGCTTGCACGGGGCTTAATGGGACTGCTTCGTCAAACTATGAGCACTATGTAACTAATGAAGTGATGTATGCAGCTGCTGCTGTGCCAAGAATCGACACAGTTATCGTCAGATTGATTCGGAATCATATAGTGCGATCTGCTTCGCATGGTGAGAACCCTTGGGTTTCGCAGCCATTCTACCCCAATGATGGGTATTTTGAGAAAACTCTCACGGCAGGCTTCATTCCTCCCGAAGCGTTCGTGTATCTTGACAGGAATGGTCTAATTGTGCCGGGTGATCGGGTTATGTATCATATACATAGACAGACCACGGACAAAAGGATAGAATACCCCCCGAATTTGACAGTGGGGGCTCCGGGATTCGACTGGAGATACTCCAGAGCGAGAACAATTGATATTAAGTGGGATGAAAAAGAGAAATCCTGGTACTGGTGGCTGCGGGATGCTGGTGCGGTGGCCGTGCTCAGTTCTGCAATTTGTTTCTTGGTGACGCTTTGTAAATATGTACATATTGAACGGGTGTTGATTTTGCCTCCGGTTGTAACTTATACATACATACGTTATTATTCTTTGTTTCTTTGTAAATATTACAACTGTTATTATTACCTTTTCTCCCTATGGATGTTATTGTATTAAAAAAAGAAAAAATATTATATATAATATAAAATATATAATTATGATAGTTATAAGAACAATAATTTGAGTTAAAAGCATCTTTTGAAGCGATCAAACATTTATTATTACTTTTATATTTCTTTATTTGCCACTAAGGCCAAGTGAATTCTGTCGGGTTTTTGACCATTTCCCGACAATTTATTGTAAAATTAGATTTTTATTTCTTAATGTTTCTCTTCTCTGCCTGTAAATTGTTATTCAAAAATTTTGAGAGCCCAGAGTGGTCATTAGATTTAAGTTATTTTTGTTATTTTAAAAGATTGTTTTTTATTGTTCATTTTTCCAATCTATATACTATTGTTACCTATTTCTTAAAAATAAAAATGATTTTAAAAATAAAACTAAATGCATGCTTGCTGCTGAAGTGAAGAGCACCTTTTTATAGGGAACATGAATATGGAGAGTCCACCAAAATCCGCTCCTTTATTTGTAGCCTTAATATTCATGTCCTAGTATAACAGTGGATTACTACAGGTTACTCCACTATGACAAATCGGCGTCCAAGCGAAAAGAGTGGACTCCACTCTGGAAAGCCTAGTGGCCCAATATCACTAGACGCGAATCCAGTGTCAAACTATTAGATTTAGCACAAAGGATGAATTCTGTTACTACTGCTACTGCTACTACTTGCCTTATCCGAAGCGGAAGCGCAACAACTTTATTATTCGCTATGAATACTATGTAATTCATTATCCCAGAATGATTAGAAGACCTGGAGAGAGTTGAAGTACCACTATTTCTATACAAATTGTTGAAATAGTTGAGTTCCTAGCTTAGGTCCCTTTTCCCAAAAAAACCTTTACTTAATAAAATGTAGATTAAACTAATAAAATAACTTCGAACGGCCAAGTACATACATAATATATTTGTAATTGCATGTGTGTTATGTATGTGTAGTACTTTCTAAGTTTGCCAGTGAATTGTGCATTCTCTTTACAGCTGCATAAACATAAAATGCTTGGGAGTAGACATAGTACGGAATGTAATGAGCTGTGCAAAATGTACAATCAAAATGGATTAATAATTGCAGAGTAGAAAACAAGAAATATGAAAATTAAGTTGATACATCAAATTGTCTGCGGGAGGAAAATAACAATTTCCTTATTGATATTTACTATGTGTAATTATCGGCTAATCCGCTCAGATATTATTTTAAATGATGCCATGTTATAAGACTTGGTGATGTCGATTTATGGTAAGTAATAATAATTACTTCATACACACATATGTCAGCCCTTTCCATTGTTGGCTCTGCCATCCATATCGAAATTGTAAAGTGAAAGCCAACTAAAAATTGAAAAGTACATGAGCATCTCCATGAATTTATTCTGCAAATTTTAGGCAGGATAAGCATTATTTTCTGGTTCATGCTTCACTGAGCTCCACAACTATTTACTAAAGAAAAATATGTTAGGGCAATCGCCATGAAGTTTATGATGCATGTCCTTCCAACCTGACCATTATTATTCCCGTAGGATAACCTTAACATAAGTCACTTGCCCTTTTTTATGAGACTTTGATATTACAGTAATAAAGGTAAAAGGGAAGGAATAAATTTCCATTCGTCAACTACAGGCAGCATGCACATGGTCATGTTTTTATCAAGCAAAATGAGCCGCTCCCCATTCATTCATTTTGGAAATTATGAGCATAAATGAATGAAATGTACGACATTGTGAAATTATTGCCCTGAGGGAACGGGAACCGTAATTAATTTTTCAAAAAAGGTGAAAAGGTGTCATTTTTACTGTGAAGATGCGTTTTCTGGTATCGCATGTGCGATATTATGAACATCGATCCAAACGAACTTTTTCGTGGACTAAAACTATATATAATATATTCTTCATTTATGTATAATATTTCCATATGATCTCTCAAAGTTATATGCTGTAAGTATAGTTTAAATATCAAGAGAAACTTCCAACGCGCGTACAGCGCACGTTAAAGAATGTACCATTCTTTCCCATTTCCGTTTTCTAGGATCAACAAAAACAAGTCGGGAAACCGGAAGCTCGGCGCTTCAGGTATGAAAGGTTTTGTTTGTTTCTTCTGTGAGGTTACTTGAGTGCAGAACTATCCCATTTATACTTAGCCTGTTACGTATATGCATTAAGCATGTCAGACCACTCACTTTAGTGTTATTGATATTTATTATAGTTGCAGTAAATTTACACGTTAAAGTGAACTTTGAGCCACTGTTGCTTTATTAGTAATAGTATGATTTTTTGATTATCAAACATGGGAATAATATGCTTCATACTATATAATATAGATTTACTAAGAAAGGTGTTACTCACAGTTCCTATCTGCTCACTAAATTTGGTGTCGATTGGTGTAGCCGTTTCTGAGAAAAAAGTGCGTGTGACAGAAAGACATTTAACCGATTTTAATAAGGTTTTGTTTTGCAGGTGTAGATCAGAATTTCGTTACAATTTTGAGCAGATTTATTATGATTAAAGTATTGGAATAATGAACCAACAGTAAAAGAATTGGAAGACAGCTGGAGTTCCTAAGATTGTTGTGATTCACGAATATTCCTAATGCCCATTGAATTTCCTTTTTCGCTCTTCTCTTTTAGAGCCACCTCTCATATCTCGACGGATCACCGAAATTCATACTTGGAAATATGAAAAATACACAATACATAAAAACGATACAGGAGAATCCTCCTTTCTATCCTCTGGCAACATATGTATTAACGGCCTTACTACCAAATCTTACTATCTCCTTCGCGTTGGTAACCACTGGACAATGCACACAGTGAGTGTTCTGAGCGGTAAAACAGACTTGAAACTTCAGGTTCTTCACGTTGGAGGCTGAGCAACAGGCTGACAACCTGTTCACAGTAGCTACGTACCCACAAGCGCTCGCGAGTCTCCTCCTGTACGATCGCGCTTAGCCGTGTCGTCACGGTGACGTCACCTAGTTCGCCACGACCCATCTCTGCTGGTGGGTCATCGTGGTCGAAGTGTCAACTTGACAGTTCTTTTGTCAGTAGAAAATTCGGTTCTGGGAGGGACGAAATCATAGAAGTGATTGTAATTCCAGGGAATGTCAACTTGAAAATTCTCGCCGCAATTAACTAAGTCCGCCGAAACCATTTTGAAGAAGCCATGACAGTTAAATGTTCTCAATGCCCTTAGACCCGTTTCATTTGAAAGTACGCAGGAAACGCTTGCAAGCAAACAGAACGGCATTTATCGACGGAGGCTCGTGAGCTTCGCGAGCGCTTAATGGGGCACAGTTAGTATGATATAATATTGTGGGATCCGAAACTGAACCTCAGATCAATGGAACCTGGCACATGCGCTCTATGTTTAAAATTATCTCCCTTAGAGCACTCATTAAACGGATCGAAAGTAGAAGATAGATAGATATCTTGGGGATCCAGTTAACATTAGGTAGTGAGGGACTGATGTTGATTAGTCTGGAATAGAAGAAAGCGGCGAAGCTTTTGACATTCACAAGAATTTGTGCATTTCGAATGATAACTAATTTTTCAACGTTTGCCTAATCAACGCATAACCTCCAACTGAAGCCAAGAAGGACTCAGTAAAAACCAGATTCTACATTCGCCTCCTCTTCCTTCCACTTTCACCGCGGGTCCCTCATACGGTATTGCCTCACAGTGTTGGATTGGGAATTTATCCTGCACTGGAGTTCACGTTCGTATTCCTTTCTCGTTCCTCTTCCGAATGACTTCTTCCTGCCTAGATTTCTCCTGTATGGCTGCATTTCAGTTCATATCCCCTGTGGTTTGAATGTATGCTTTACGATGTTTTCGGTTGTAGCTTCCAATATGGCCTTTTAAAACGTCAGCAATGATGCATATCGAGTACTTCACCCCGCCTCATTTGATTAGAGCCTTAGCAGCTTGAATTATCTCACGAAAATAAAGCCATTCTCCACATCGAGTGTTATCATTGCACAGCGTTTATCCTCCCCGAGTACGGCTTTATGTGTGATTTCCATCAGATCAAGTAACTTCATCGGTCGTAGAAATTTAAACTACTTTTCTGAAAAACCTCCTTCCTTTTCAGGAATCGGAAATAATGGGTTGTAGATTATTCATTTGAATAATTCGCCAGTATTATATTAATATTCACTCAAAAATTTGTTTAGCTTGAGAATGAGTATTAGTCTGTTCCTTTCCCAAGCCATGCGCTAAGTACTTCAGCAAACGTATATGGCGTTACTTTCACTGCTGCCCTAAGGCCTTTATTGGGGATGCTATCCAAGCCAGAAACTTTACTTTCGGGTATTTTCTTCGCAACTTCAGGACCTTCTTTTAACTTTCCATTGGAACTTCGAAAGTGTCTGCCTGGATAATGGAAAGGTTAGCAGCACTCACAATTTGTGGGAAAAGGTTTGGCATTATTTCATGTAGCTGGTTAGGGCGACTGATCAGTGGAGGATGCCCACTTTGATTTTCGGCGCCACAGCAAGGATCCGTGTCAGCTTCCTTATATGTATATTTGCTTAAATTGTTCACTATTAATTTTGATGATAGCTATAGACAATTTTTTCAGGGTCTCTTTGTATTGTTCATGTAGCTGCACGTATCCAGGTCGGTTCCAATTTCACTGACTACGTCTTCTGGCCTTGGGGGAGGCCTTGCAGCATTATCGATTTCGGAATTTCACTAAAAGGTTGAAGCTCGTTTATGGGAACTAATACGCTGACCCGGGAGGTTTTATTATTTGATCGTTATGTTTTGCAACAGAACCTCTATGAAAGTCTCTTCCCTTCTCTTCAATACCTAGCAATGAGACCTTTTTTCTGCAATTACGGTACAGTTCGGATTTGTCATACGCAAGAGTACAGTTTTTTTTTATGTGCCCAAATTCTAAACCTCTGAAGAATTTTTTTCGAAATATCTGTTCTCACAGTCGGCAATCTGGACTATTGCAACGCCTGATAGCTTTTTCGCCGTTTCAAGCGTTAGACTTATCCGCGCAGTTTGTGTGCCAAATGGTAAATAATGTATAGTCTCGAAACGGTCGCGTTGAAACACATTGCTTTGTTAGATTGCAATCATTTAGGTTAAGAAGATCATTCTCAGAAATTAAGGGGTGGTTTTCAGAAACCATCAACCCAAAACATCTGAGATACCTTTATGTGACATCTATCTGTTGATGTCGATATTTTTGTAAACATTATTACGTGGGTTTTTGACTGATGAGAGCGGTGGGGTTACGTAAGCCGAAATCGTAAAGTTCGAGAATCCAAACGTGGAGCAGCTCAGAGGAAAGTTGGTGGAATTTGAACTCCCTACGACGGAGACAAAAGTAGAACTATAGTAGTGGCTTCGCGAAGCTTGGGTTTCGTAAGATCTAGCTATCGAAACACTTGAAACACTAATCAGAATCAAACTATGGGCCAAAGCCATATATTCCGCTTGATTTATACAAGGACGCTTCTCACGCCGCTTATTATTTAGTACACTTAGGTATTCGGACAAAGATCATCGATAGGAGGCGGGGGCCACAGGCGATACCTTTGAAAGACTTTTCTGCACAATTTTGTGACGAGAGCATCTGTGTATAGTGGATTCCACGCTTTGGTGTGCCGTTAATTATAGTATAATCACCGACCAAGGAATGTGATTCGAGTCCTCCCTTTTTTTCTCACAGTTGGTCAAACTCCTCGATTGAAAACGCGACCAGAAAACCACGTACCAACGGCAGTCCAATGGGATGTTCGAAAGATGGCACAGGAAGCCGAAAGCCGCTAAAATGACCCAAGGCAATCCTTATCGGTTGCAAGTTCTGCCACTCGCCCTACTTAGCCACCTTGGCTGCAACCCCTGCGGAGATGGTGTATGGGGAAAATATCCAACACAAACAGAGACAGATTTGGAAATGAAAACTCTGCGAATCGTAAAATTGAAGCGTTTAGTACGGGCGCACATTTTTAGAGATAGAAGGAAGGCAGCCAGATATTGGGAGGTAACTGACAGGTAATTGACAGTATTTGCGACCGGGTGAGGAATGCTTATATAGAGCTGACAGTAGTGCCAAAATTGAATATAAAGGATACCATCTTCAAAAACGCTGAGCAATTGATTACAGCCAATACTATGGCGAAGATTAAATGGCAGTTTTACTGAGCTTAATACCACCAATCGGTTGTAGATGCGGTAAAATCCAGTGACTATTTATAAGTGAACAGAAGGCGCAGAAGCATGAAGATATGCTGAAGCACGGTGCCGGAACTCAAAAGCGAATGAAAACGAAAGTAGAGCAAATGATCATCGCAATCGTAGTTTCATTGATACATTAAAACACATACTTACTTCGCTTTGAATAGGAAAATTAGTGCTATCCTTAAGAGTATACTTTATGAAAGTGGATTATCAGTAGTCTGAGTAATAACGCCTATAAATTCCATGAAACGTAAATTTCATCTTTCTTAGTTACACTTTCAGAACGTTTTTTTTATGTTATGCAAGTCCATCCCGTTTCATCTCTTCACTTCGTTTAGTTTTGATCCCACATATTTCATCGATCCGTTTCACATTCACGATACTTATATTTTTAAATCAACCCTATTTGCATTAATGACATGTCATTTCCTATGTAAACGGAAGCCAAATTTACATTCGTTTTTGAATGGGGTCACAAAAGTCAAGCTCAACATAATATACAACGTGGGCATCATTTATTCAACGAACCGAAGCAACAAGTTATGTACGTTCTGCCAAGACCAACCCTAGGCAATTTGCATAATTACCATCCTCCGGTTTCGTCAAAGCACTAAAACATGAAATCAGTACTGCTTGTTACGGATGTAACCAAACTCTCCCCGCTGGTTATGCACTAGGAACTTCGTGGTACTGTCACTCACAGCCCCTGAACTTCCACCCTTCTGATTATGCATCGTTCTAATCCTATTCCTAACACAATTACTGAGCTAAGATTTGAACAGTAACGAATTAAAATCAAAAACGACACGCGACTAACGACACATTTTCAAATTTATGACGCTGGTTCACTGTTTGTAAACAGGGGATTTGATTTTGGAAATAAAAGGATTAACGAGGGTTGAAAGTTTGCCTAAGGCAGATCCTGAAAATAGGATTGAACATGTTCATTGGACTTGAAACATATGCATTTGAAAAGTGCGTGATGATTTGACAGAATTGAAATTTATGGTGAGGGAGGACTTTCCGCCTTCTTTGGATAACTGGATAACTGGAAGATAAAATGGAAATCTTAATTCAATTTGGTACTCAAATATTTATCTATGCCTGGAAGCAAAGGGGATGATATAGCATGATTCGACATAATATGATAAAATTTCAATTTCGGTTCCCTGTTATAAATTGGTCACTTTTTGACTAACTACAAAACACTCCAAGGGGCTTACTTCAGCTCCGCTCATATTCTGATTCCTTCAGTATAGCGTCGAATAACTTTTTTTTCAAATATATTGAATACTCTGTCTGGTATATATGTAATACTCATTTGTTCATAAGGATTCAATTGATTTCAATTTCAAAATGTAACGTGGCACTCTCATTACCAGCAATAAACTTTCTAGGATGCTTTTACTCCTTTTGCTCGGCAGCTGTGTGTTGTAATTTTCAATACAGAAGGATCCGGAAACCTATTCTTTTATCAAAAAAATTGTATATTTGTATATGTATATATATTTACATTGTATATTTGGACAAAGCCGAACTTGAACATCCATTATAAACCGGGCTGTTGATTACAAATTTTATTCATAAATATTTCTTTAGTTGTATTTTCCTAATTTTATTCAAGATTTCATCCGTAAACTTTCCTCAACCCTGAATTATTAATTATTAAATTGCTGTCATTTGAAAAAGTTATTATCCTTTTTTTCGTTTCAATATTTTCGGTAGACAAAACTTCACTAAAACCGGTTCAATGCCTGTCTGTCCGCCTGTCTGTCTGTCTATTGATTTACTCCAAGACACTGAGCTATTATCATGAAATTTGGTGAGAAAACGTGGTCTATATAAGCCTTTACATGTAGAGAGCGGCATCGTTTTCACCATGCGGAGTAGTACTACCAGAGATCTAAATGGAGCCACCATTTATTTAAGCTAATTTTGGCCGCATTTGTGTGCTAACTTAAGTCATCGAACACGTGAGTTAGCTTTATGTCAAATTATAGGTTTAGAGGCATAGAATAAGATTTTATGCGACTAACCCTCTCCCACCCATGATCGAGGTTTGTGTAAAAAAACATTTTTTTAATTAGTACTTTCACGAGCAGGTTTCTGTTTAGATGTAACTTGCAGAATCAGCGAACAAAAAGTCGTAATGTGCGAACTTAAAGTCAGACATGACTCATTTTTGGAAACTGCCCAATATAAAAATCTGGAAAAATTCAGGACGATGCGCTATATGAAATCGAAGTGTGTTAAACCAAACCTTATTAAAATCAATTCAATGTCCGTTCTTTCTATCACAGAATATTTACTCAGAAACTGCTGAAACTATTGTCACGAAATTTTCTATTATTCGCATTTAAAACTACCATGTTTAAGTAGTCTCCGGATATCTGGATAAGGCTGTTGTACGGGAGGTCGCGGTTCAAATTGGGATTTGTATCGTGATTTGACGTCGGATACCAGTCGACTCAGCTGGAATAAGTACCTGAGTAAAATCTCCTATAGGGTACTGTATAATCCTATAGTGTACCGGTACGGTCTTGAATGGGGTGCTCTAACACACTTCAAGGCCCTGATCCAATTGGATTGTTGCACCAACGATTGTTATTATTATATTTAAGTGGATTTGCTCCACATCAAGACCACGTTTTCTCCCATTTAATATATAATATTCCTAAGTTTTCCATATTTAAGCCCATCAGTTTTACATGTCATTTGAAAGCTAATATAATGAGGCAACTTTTATCAACTTTACAGGTTTATAATTTTAAATCTTGAAATGTAGATAAAAAATCGATTTTGAAATTTCTTCAAAATTTAAACAGTTATATCTACAAAGCGATGATGAGCTTTGCAATTCAAAAATATATCCATTTATAAGAAATTTTATATGGTTTCCCAATTGGGATCAAATCTGACATTAAATGATTGAGGCAGTGAGAAATTGTGGTTTATTGAAAATGTCAACAAATGGTGAATGGTGACACCATTCACGGAAAAAACGTTATAACTCTGTAACGGACAAATGTAGAGTGCCCACTCCACGGACCAATTTACCTCAAACCAATGGTACTATTCACCATTAAAATTTGTACCATCATAAACGGAACACACTCTATACGAAAGAGAGGTGTAAATTTTTTTTCCAAAAATATGGTCATGTGGGGTGTCAAGTGAAAGTCGATTAGTACTCCTCAGGATTGATCTGGGAGGAACAGGGGGAGTGAGGGCTCAAAATGTGCGCTCAAAGAGTGTAACAAGTCTCGTTCTCCGAACCTATCCTACCGAAAAATCTGAAAAAATCACGATAGCGCATCTATAGGAAAGCTAGTCTTCAGAATACATTCCATTCCGTTATCTCCCTACATAAAGTTCATTATGGTGTAGTACTACATTTGAGAAATTTATAAAATTTGCTAGTAGAGTCAAAGTTAGATGAATGTATATATATATATATTCATTAGTACCAGCGATATTCAGTTTACGTACATGTAAATATATGGTCCCTGAGGTGGTGTTTATATACATTAATGTACGAATCACTATTCGGTAATAGCCAATGTCTGTTTGCTTAGGATGGGCGAAATATTTATAACTCAAATACCTGCATCATCATCATCAATGCCGCAACAACTGGTATCCGGTCTAGGCCTGCCTTAATAAGGATTTCCAGACATCCCGATTTTGCCCCGAGGTCCACCAATTCCGTAAAAAGCTGTTTGGTGTCCTGACCTATACCATCGGTCCATCTGGGGCGGAGGCTGCCTCGCCTTTTTTTTCTACCATAGATATTACCTTTATAGAGGCATGAGCGTTAATGAGGCTTATATAGTGAAGTTTGCCTCGCAAGCACAGCGTGTATATCTTTCGCTTATGCTCAAAACCCAGGCAAACTCACTGTTTCGTAAGTTAAGAAAAGAACTAGGTGTGTGCCTCCTTCCTCAGTGTTAGTACTTAATTAGTTAACCTATCTTAAATTACCCGTATTTATATCGTAGTTTTTTAGCTCTACTAGTTACGTTATAATTAATTTTCTGATCCTACCTATATTTCCCCCTACTTTTTATTTGTTATTACCTGCTGCATAGCTTTTTTACCAGGGTCGTTGCATAGTTTCCTTCGTCGTGATTTAAGGTTACCTGCCTCCCTTCACTGATGTTGTATATGCTTTCTGCTGCATCTCTGCTTTGGGCACGTTACGTAGACGACATATTGGTTATAATCCCAAATGAAGACATCGAGAAAACACTGGAAGCAATAAACAATATACGCCGCAACATAACTTTCAAAAAACCCCGATGGTCTAGTGCCAAAAGCTGCGAAACAGAACTCGAATGCGGTAAAAATGACTATAAACCTCTCTATTTTGGTAGTCCACACACTCAATATGGTGTTGGCATTGCCATCTCAGAGAGTTTCCGTGATACCATTAAAGAAGTCGAACGATTTAATGATCGACTGATGAAGCTCATCATTATATTAACTGATCGCACTGTTCACTTTTTTTCCCGCTTACGCACCACAGCAGATTTCAGCTGAAGAATTTACTCATCCTTCACTTTCACAATCATTGCCGACATTTGGAGCAGTTCCACCTATCAGCGCAACTGGTGCTCAGAGGTGGCGGTAAGGAAGACGGTGGCCGAGAAGAACCTCCATAGTGGTAGCACCCGGAGACGCTGTATCACATTGGTTTGCCGGCCGTGATGCAGTAGGCGAATGCTCCATAGGTCTAATTAAGGCGATCAGACTCGAGTCTGTACGGGGACTCATTTGAAGTGGCAATAGGTCACGAAACCTTACCAGGGGTATGCTGGTACCATTCCAATATGGTAAAAGAAAGGTAGTCTAGCAGAATGTTCAAATTACCGTCCGATCCGACTACTTTTCCGTACCATGAGGATTTTTTAGCGCATTCTTAACAACCATATTGGCGAAATCGTTGAAATAACTCTGAATCAAGCCGGATTTGTCAAGAGCTGCGGAACTACTAGCTCAATACACGCTGCGCGGTTACTCATGGAGAAACACCGTGAGAAGTATCGCCCTATTTACATTGCATTTCTGAATCTAGAGATAGCGTTTAACCGTATATCACACGAACTCATCTGGTATGCTCTATAACAAAACTTAATACCAGAAGACCTGGTGAGCTGGGTTCAATTGTTCTACCACTATCCGAAAACTAAAATTCGAAGTGTGACGCTTGTATCAAAACTATGTCTCTGTGGGTGTTCATCAACGTAGGGCCCTATCACCACTCCTCTTTGTTCTTGTTATGGACACCGTCACACGGGACATCCAGCGCCCTATACACTGCTTTACGCAGATGATATTTTTCTAGTTTCGAATAGCAAAAATGATCTTGATCAACTTGTCCAAAAACGATCGCCTCATGCAACACGGGCTCAGATTGAATCTGAATAAGACTGTTTTTTGACGGCCGTTCCCAATGAAACAGACACACTCACTGTCAGCGGCAGTGACCTGCCGAGAACTGAGCGATCTAAATATCTCCGGTCAATTCTATCAACGAGTGGAGAATTGCGTTATGAAATTGCCTTACGCATTAACGCAACTTGGATGAAGTGACATTTCACAACTGGTGTTCTTTATGATCGACGTATCAACGAACGTTTCAAATCTAAAATTAACCGCAATCTCTTCCGTCCTGTCGCCCTCTATGGTTCAGATTGTTGGCCGACTATAAAAGACAATGAACGGCATCTTGCGGTAATGGAGACGAAGATGTTGGACTAATGGCGTGACACGTTTTGATCATATCCGAAATGAGGATATCCGCAATCGATATGGGGTTGCGCCGATCGTAGAAAAACTGTCAGAGAGGCGTCTTCGATAATATGGTCACGTCATTCGCGCTAACAAGAATTCACTAATTCACTAATATCGGTCTGAACATCGAAATCGATGGTAGGCGACCAAAGGACCGTTCGAAACAATGGTGGCTTGATATGCTGGATGAGGATTTAAAAGCTACGCGATTGCATCCAGATTAGGGATTTGATAAAGCCAAATGGCGAAGCCAATCACGACGAGCCGGCACCGTTTGTGAACGGGATAAAGACTGAAGAAAAAGAAGAAGACTACGAGCAAAGTACAAAAAGAACAAATGTCCAATCAAAGCGTTCAGTTATATCAACATTGAAGATTATTTTTTTTATATTTGTGTTGATTTTGAAATTTATAGAATAAAAGAAGATTGAGATGCATGAGGATCAACTTGATAGCTGGAAAAGCTTTTTGCTATCAGTTCGCAGATAAGATATTGTACAGTCTCCCCTAAGATGCTCCTCTAGAAGCAATCAGTGTGTAACTCATTTTGGATTCATTTACAGTAACTTGGAATATTTTACAAATGAATTGGGGTCAAACGCATTCTTACTGTCGAGTTATTTGCTCCAAAATGTCTGTATTTGCCGTGTATAGTCTCCCTAAGCTCAACAAAAATATGCAATCGTTGGTAAATCTCTTGCGAAATACTCGTATCGTACTGCAGAAGTGGTAAAAGTATGGTTCTGTTGTTCTGCGCGTAGTCTTGCACGGTAGCAATATAAACTCCACGAGATGAAAGCTTGCGGAGCACGTACTTGAATGGGTACTTTGCAACCAGTTTTTCAGATGGAATTCCGCGAATAAGGTCATAGCATACTACAACAGGCAGTTCACGTATGTTCCAATCTACAATACATACGTCCGCGCCGGCAGAGCATTTTCCAACCCAGGTTGCCCAAAGAAAGCCGTTGGCTAAAATGTGCGAATAGTATTGTTGCCTTTATTGCAATTGAAATACCATTGTTGCGAAATGACGTCACCGTTTTACGTTGGAAGGTTTTGTAATGGAAAAAAAATTAAATTATTGATTTTAGCAGAAAAGAAAAAGACTAATGATGATTGGACTAGAGTTTCTACTTACCTATACTGGTTGGTTCTCTGTATGCTGTGAATCCGGTCGTCGCCTTGGATCCAGTCTCTGTTTGAAATGAGATAAATCTGCTAGATGTGACTAATGATGCTGCATTGTACAGCATATACATAGGCAAATAAAGTGTGGGCTGATGATGTGAATCACTTAATTGGAATCTTAAGCTATCCACACACTGAGAGGAATCTCACCTGGAAAATGCATAAGGTAGAAAAAATTGTTTTCCAGGGAAAATCTAGCTGCTTGAGTAGTAGCCATTCTTTTGCGACATTTTCGAATTGATCAAAGGGTGATATGAATATGTTAGGAAGAAGCGTCAGATTCAATTTGAACATCCCAAATGCATGTAGAGGAATATATATCCAAAGCACCTAAAAACCACTGCTAATTCAATGTTGAGTGGTTTATTATTTTCTAAAAGATACCAGCATTGTTAAAATATCTAGGGTGCTATAAAGTCTTTAGATAAAAATATCTAAAACAAGTTCTTTTCCTCTATATCGGTATACGTAATACCTTCATGGAAGTGCATGTAGCAGAAATGTCTCCGGTGATAATACGGCTCTTAAAATAAATTTTGATTCATTCCAGAACGCTACAGCTAAGAGCTCAGGATTAAGAGATAAACCTTAATAGCCGTTTAATGGTTTCATTATTGTGCTTTGGGTGTGTTTCGGTTCCCATATTTTGATAAGGTTTCTAATTTTAAATAAGGTGAATTGTGTTCCTCGTAGTTCCAGGGACAAGATGGTTCATTCGTTTTTCAAATGACTGAAAGTAAATGAACAGGCGAAGGAGGGTTTTCAAAAAGTATTGAAAACAACATTAAATAAATCAGTAAATACAAAGGAATAACTGTTGACTAGCGAACATGGGAATCTTTATGGTTGTTTTTGCAACCCAGCCAACAGCTAGTCAAAGTCAGATGATTATTCAAATTGAGTTGAACTTTATGGTTTGCTGTGGTTCTATGGTTCAGAATGGAACGTCAACCACCCAAGAACCTTATTTGCTCGATCTACATACATACACTCGCTAGAAAAAATGTGCGTACACTAAGCAGTTCCTGGTTATTCGTTAGTAAAACACACGAATAAATTAGTTTTATTTTATTGTTTGCATATTGCTTGTGGTCTTGTTGCTTTGATAAGGCCACTTTTACGAAATTAGAATTCAAGGAAACTGAAATAAAAAAAGGGAAATAAGAAAAGTCACAAATGTTCAGTAGAAAAAGTCTGCGTACAGCCACATAATTATGTAGATGATTCCCCGAAATATAAATCCTTGCCATTTGGAGTAAATTGATTGTGAGTTATTGGCTTATGGCTGTGTTTGAAGTGTGAAAAATAAGGACGTTTTTTCGTTATTTTTTGTGTATAATTGTTATTATGGAATTGAAGCGATAAGAGATTTGTGTAAGTGAAAGAAAAGTTATAATAAAATTATGGGAAGAAGGAAAAAGTTTCCGCGAAATAGCCAGGATAGTAGGAAGGCGACATTCATCTGTTCAAAGAGTAGTTAACAACTTTAAATCGACGGGAATAATAACATCGAAGCCACGATCTGGGCGACCATCGAAGTTGTCGATTAGGGAAAGGCGAAGTATTATAGGTTCGGTGAAAAAGAATCCACGAATAACTGCACCACAAATCGCGAAAGATATTGAACTTAAGTTCAACAAAAAAATTTGTGCTGATACTGCACGGAAAATACTCAAGAGAGCTGGTTACCATGGGCGAGTTGCACGTAAGAAACCATTTATTTCATTAACTAATAGGCGAAAACGAATAAAATTTGCGAATAAGTACGTAAACCAATCAAATGAATTCTGGGAAAATGTGCTTTTCTCAGATGAAAGTAAATACTGCATTTTTGGAATAAAAGGAAGAAAAATAGTATGGAGAAAAGCATGTACAGCATTGAATAAAGAAAATTTGATGCCAACGGTAAAGCATGGTGGTGGCGGAATAATGATTTGGGAGTGTATGGCAAGTGGTGGCGTAGGAAATCTGCAATTTATAGAGTCTACCATGGACAAATATGACTACCTAAATATTTTAAAACGTAATTTAAAACAAAGTGCTGAAAATTTACGCCTGGGTGACGAATTTTATTTTATGCATGACAACGACCCTAAGCATACGGCTGAGGTTAATAAGCTGTGGCTATTATATAATGTTCCGAAACAGTTACATACACCCCCACAATCGCCAGATTTAAATCCCATAGAACATCTGTGGGATTTATTAGAACGCAGAATTCGCCAATACGATATAACTTCAAAGGATATGCTGAAAAATGTATTACAAGAAGAATGGAATAAAATAAGTGTTGAAGAAACATCTAAACTTGTATCTTCTATGCCGAAAAGATTAAAAGAGGTCATAAAAAGAAAAGAGTATCCTACAAGCTACTGATTTGCTTTTCATATTTGCTCAAATATAATTTTTTTTAAATATTTGTTTACTGTACGCAGACTTTTTCTACTGAATTATTGCGATTCTTTTAATTTTTGGCTTTATAACCTGGTTTTTGTAAGACTTATAACATAGTGAATTAAATGCACTAAAACTACGGAACTATTTGTAATGTTTGGATAATAAATTCGCCAGAAAAATTAGCTTAATTTTTTTGTTTTACTAAGGAAAAGTATCATACTACTGAGTGTACGCACACTTTTTCTGCCTAGTGTATGTGTGTAGGCATTTTATTAGCCCACTCCAATGTTTACAAATGAATAATACACATTTGTAAGTTCTTACTTATATATCTTACATTCTTTAATAAATAAATCTTATTAGATTTTGGTCCTGCTAATATTAACTCTCACTGATTTGCGAAGCGAATGTAGTATTATGAGAAGCAGCTACTCATCGAATAGTATTTTGTAATAATTCTGTTGAAGTATATTATCATCTAACGCCGCTCTTCCCAACTGCACAACTCCATTCATCGGGAACTAGGTTCTTCGTGCATGTACCTAATTTTTAAAGTATGTATTTAATTGCATAAAATTATAGCATTTCCTTTTACGAAATCATTTGAAAAATAAAATTAGCCTGCATTATGTTTAGGCAAACAGGATTTAAATCCTTTAGCACAAAAGGAAGAGCTCAGTTACATTTTCGATTTAGTCCGTGTTTAATTCAGAAGTACCAGGAACCCTTGAATACGGCATTTCTCGTCTGTTAGAAAAAGGGTCTAGCCCAGATAGATACCTAAAAGCACTGAAGATATTCGAAGTAAAATGGGCTAGTATATTTGAAAGACATGGTAGTATCGAAAATTTACGTGGGAGGAGGTGAAAGAGAAATACCACTAAACAGACGTCATCATCGCTTTGTACACGAAGTTTCCAATAATATCACTGGGAGAAATAAAAAAAAAATTACGAAAACTAAACGTTCACAAGACTTCGAGAATCCCCTGTTTTTACAAGGGTACGAAGAGAAAACTTGTAGTGTCAGCTACGTACGTAAGTTGGCCCAACGAAAATATCGACCAAGATTCTGGAACGTAGTAAACTTGAGAAAAAAAATCGCATAAGGTCGGCTTTTAACGGTTTTTTTTTCTTATTTTTTAGGGAGGTGGAAATGTTGTGTAAAACGTAGCATCTACACTAAAAGCTCACTCCAGTGCCGATCTAAAGGTATTCCATTTGTGTATAAATTCGCTTAAAATACCGATTATTGGAGATAACATCCAGCCTCCATAAATAACATCTAAAATTGAATTAAAAAAGACAAAAAAACAAAAAGGAAATCAAAAGTAATCTGTAAACAATCTTCTATTCTAATCAGTCTAATAACATTGCCTTGTATTGTGTAAAACAAAACCTTATTAAAATCGGTTTATTGTCCATTTGTCAGTCAAACGCACTTTTCTCCAAAACGGTTATACTGATTCAAATGAAATTCGGTGGATATATATGAACTATAAAATCCCGCGCATGACATAGATTTACGTGGAATTTAAAGGAGGGTTCCACATACCTGCGAAGAGAGGATGTGCAATTTTTTCCACTTAATGTACCCGTGTGGTATATCAAATGAAAGGTCCTAATTAGTACTATCTCAAACATATTTTCATTTCAACGTAAACTGCAAAATGGGTAAGTAAGGGGTCAAAATATTCACACAAAATGAAACAGTACTTGTTTTAAAACCCAAAAATTTAAAAAAAATTTAGGGCAAGCCTTGATGCAAGGCATCTGCTCAAATCTGCTCAAATAAACTTAATAATAGTATATTATCAACTTTCCGAATTTGATCGCAGAATCCCCCTAAGTTCATTTTACGGGTATCAAAGCAATATATAGGATAGCATTGCGCATAATGCTGCGAAGCTTCGTGAAATTCCTCCTATTAGTATCAAAGTTATAGCAGGTCAATTATATCAAATTGTCATACACCCTAGGTTCCTCACATAGGAAAATGCAACACCTTTTATACCTGAACCATTCAGCTACCGGTTTCCCAGCTTGTTTGTGTCTGTTTTTGGTGAACTTAATAATGTTGAACTTCTGGTGTAAAGCGTAAGGTACTTTTCAAGTCAAATTATTTGTGTGAATAGTTCTTGAAAAATAGGCCGCAATTTAATTTTTAACTATGTATGTGAAACTGGAATTGCTACGCACTCAAGGTTCCTTACATAAGGAAACAAAAAATCTTTCATATCTGAAGCGTCTAGCGTTCAGTTTTCTAATTTGTTTTAACATAAACTTTGCCATACACGTTTCAGTTCTCTAGGTCTTTCCAACAATCCTACACTACAACTTTACTTTACTTTACTAGTCGGCCATCCTGGTATAGTTAGCAATGCATTCTATCTGCTGCCATTTCCACATTTTAATCAACATGTCTACCGTTGTCTAGCCTGGATGCGGCGCAGTTTTTTGTTCGAGATTCTATCGGGCCAGTGTTTACCGACGGAGACAATCTTCAATAAAGGCTTGCACTCCTTCGTGGCCTCATTGTAACCTTTAGAAATCAGTGAAGAGCAGGTGGAGCGGAGATTTAATTGTGTTTGTGTTGATGTGATCAGTGCAGGAGGATCCAGAGTGGAAACCAACCTGTTCTCTGTCGATCAATCTTTTGTAGTGTTCTTTCATGCGTTCTCGATAATTTTAGCTAGTTATATTTGCGAAAACAGAAGACACGAGAATACTCCTTCCATTTGCATACTGAAAGTGGGTGCCGTTCTTGCTATCCTAGACCTAGAAGTAAAAGTTCCACAGGGAGTTCAACGGTCTTAACTCGTTCGAATGCATTGAGCAATCCATCATCATTCAATAGCGTGAAAAATATTCAACCAATCTACTTGAAATTTCTTACACATCTAAGTGATATGATTGTCTTCTTTTTTTCGATAAGTACGGCAAAATAAACATTATTAACAAAAATTATGAAAATTTGCAATTTTTAAATTTTTGACCACGTGACATAGCAACTATGTGTGTCGAAACTGAAATGCTATGTTTATTTTGTCCAGATCAAAAGCAACGCTCTTATCAATATATTGTTTTGAAGTTTCTATAGTTCCATAGTTGTTGAATGTCCATTTCCTTTTATACCATACTCTCTAACGTGGTTCCTTGTTGCGACCCTTTATTCCCCAGGACCCTGTACACTTACTCATTCTGGTTCAGCACTACGATTGATAAGAAGCTTCGTCTGAAATACGCTGTATGGAAAAAATATAAGCGTTGCGGAAGCAATACTGGTCTCAGTCCCTTTAAATCTTTGGAGCTTCAGTAAAGTCACTGATATCTATCTGTTGCACTGCGTCCAAGAAGAACTATTGATTAATAAATTAGTACAGGAACGAGTATCTGGCTAGTGCCGAAGCCATGGGGAAACTCAGAGAGAGGGAGAGATATGTTGATACTAGTTAACAACACTTTGGTCACCTTATAGTTGAAGAGCAACTCGGCTTTGTGGAATGTTGGTTCACTAATGATAACCTACTGGACTTCATCAACTTCTTGCTAAATATCTAAATTCTCGGCAGGAAGTGCATGTCATCTACTCGGATTTTTCTAAGGCCAAGGCTAATTACATTTTACTTCTATCCAAACTAGCCTCTCTTAACATTTCCCTGTCACTCACTGCATGATCTGTCTCGTATCTCTGTAATCGGTAGGTTCCACTACCAAACCCTAAATCCACCTCCACGTAGTGATCGCTAGGAGTCCTTTCTTAACGAAAAACTGCAGATGATGAAGCACGAAGACGAGTTTCCCGCGGTCCCCGGGATGCATAAAAACAACCATGATAACGAAATGCGGATTATTTAGCTAGCAGTATCGCACGAGATGGTTGTTGGAAGTAACTGGTTTGTGCGGAAAGCGGTCCACAAACAAATGTGGGCCTCTTCAGACCAGACCACTTTCAACCAAATTGACAGTGAGTTGATTGAACGTCACTATCTCTTAGCCTTGATGAATGTCAGAACATTAGGGGGGCTAACTTAGACTCGGATCACTATCTCGTTGGCATATTGCTCCGGGCTCGAATAACAACAACACCTAGAATCCCCTCTGACAATGAGGTGAGAGATTAGACATTGTCTTCTATTTGTAGTCTAGCCTAAAATCGATGATCCAATAGCTTACTCCAACTACAATTTTTATTTTTCAGATATATTGTATATTTCGGGAGCAACTTACCCCCTTCATCAGGGGGGTAAGTTGCTCCCGAAATATATATCTACACTAAAAAATAAAAAACAGGAGTCATAGCCCTACGCAACACCTATAAGGAGGAAATGGATGCCGCAGCTAACAGACGTCCTGGACAAGAAACATCAACAAATGATCTTCACAATCACCTGAAGAACGTTATCATAAATACGGCCGCAAACATACTTGGCCCGAGCCGCAAAAAAGTCGGAACGGCTGGTTCGACGGTGAATGTAAGCTGGCAACGAAACGGAAGAATGCTGCATACCGAGGAATGTTGTATTCTCACAGAACGCGGGAACGTGCAGAGACTTACCACGAACTCCATCGAAGGGAGAAGCGACCTCACAGACGGAAAGAGGAAGCCTGGGAGAAACAACAGGTCTGAGAACTCGAAGAGCACAGGGAGCAACCGCACCAGGCGGGGAAGTTTCACCAACAAGTCAGCAGGATGAAGCCTTATACATCTCGATGCTCATCCTGCTGAGACAAAGAGGGGAATCTGATTTCCGACAGAATGGGCATATTGGAGCGATGGGTTGAGTACTTTGATGAACTGCCCAACAACTAAAACATCGGCGAGTTGGAGGTTCCGCCAACTGAAGATGATGGACAAATGCTGTCATCAACAGTCCGGGCAATTAATCGGATTAAAAACCATAAGTCGCCATATGGAGGCCACAAACTATACCAAGTGTTTCATTAACTGATGCTCAAGGTATGGAACAGCGAACCAATGCCTGTCGGGTGGCAACGAGGCATTATCTACCCCATACATAAAAAAGAAGATATCATGCAGTGCAGCAATTATAGAGGTATCGCCTTGCTGTGTACAATATATAAGATATTCTCCGCTATCGTGCTAGGACGGATATCCTCATACGCCCAGAACATAATTGGCCCTACCTAGGAGATTTCACTCCAGGCAAATCAGCAACAGATCAGATTTTCTCTGTGCGGTAAGCGATGGAAAAACTGCTGGACATCAGTTGCAACATCTTCTTATCGACTTTAAAGCCGTCTATGATAGCATAGCTAACGTAAAACTGTACACGGCCATGAGAGAACGGTATTCCAACGAAATTGAAAAGAGTGGCTAGGCTGACCCTGACCAATGTGCGAGGTCAGATAAAAGGAGCAGGATCACTCTCGAGACATTCATTTAACATCAACAATGGTCTACGACAAGGGGATGCCCTATCATGCGTGTTCTTTAACCTGGCCCTGGAGAAAGTAATGCGGGTTGCAGTATTACTCGGAGGCTTGGGTTCTTAGCGAAAGAAACTGCAAACTCTTGGCCGCGTTCGAGAGAAGAATCCTCCGAAAATTTTTTGGGCCTGAGCAAAGTGAGATGGTGGGACTGTCAAGAGAACTGTTCTCCCTCTCCTGGCACCCTGCTTTTGTACTCTGCAAGTCTAGTTGTAGCACACCCGAATCCGGTTTCGAGCTTTTATTCACGGTTACCGCAAAGCCCACTTTCATTACCTGGGAGCCAGTTTATGACAGAATCGTTAGAGTTCTAGGTGAAACTCAATGGTGACATCTAGGCCATTTTGATAATATCATACAATGAAATGGGAAGTATGAGAGGTTACTAATTCCATCTGGAATAAAGCCCATTTCCATTTAATATTCCATAAACAAATTCTGGTTTTGATGTGAAACCCTTGAAACAGTATTTGAAGGATACTAGACTACCTTTTTCCCTAAGTTGTTGTTTTCTTGTTCATTATTTTCCGACGCCTAATATTTTGATTTCTATATTTGCGCGTCTTATTAAAAGATTAGAGTAATATGAATAGTGAAAACTCTCTATGATGATGCCAATTATCATACTTTCGAGGTTTGGCTTTGGCTTTCTTAATAAAAAGGTAATGCTAGGAAGAACACTGATCTTTAAAAAGTACATGGGAATGTATAATAAAAAACTTAGATTATTGCTTGCAACCTCAACGCCATATTTTTATTGTTTGAGCCAGGCAATGTATGTGAATACATATATATGTATGTTATATCTGAATGAGTAGTAGATTTTAGTTACACGGCGAAGCATAATTATATGTAGCAACGTATATTTATTTTCATTTAAATACATCGTGCGAGGCTGTTGGCGAATGTGTATAAACATTTTTACATTGCTGAAGTTGAAACATGTTTGCGTTCTAATATTCTACTAATTTTAGCTCGGAACAACTTTACGATCTCCATGGAAAAGATAGTGTGAAATTCTAACCTTCAGGCTAACTTGATCAGGAAAAGATAATGCCTTCGTTCCAACTAGCCACCATACCCAGGTCAGACTGGAACTTATTCTTGATGGAGCCTAGCCATGGACTCGACCATTGCACTGAGCTGATCGTCTAGAGCTGATTCGGCGTTTACTAGAAACTCGTTTCTCGTACTGAAGTTTTTTTGTGTTACTAATTTTACACACTGCCATCGATTTTTTACTTTCCTAGGCCATAATAAGTAGACGAAACGCAAAACGGAAATACTTTATAGTTTGTATGGTAAGTTTGAGCATCTTTCGAGTAGTAAATAGTTGAACTCATGGTGGGAGTTACATTTTAGATTGTCAAGTTTCACCAATGAATGAATTTTTGCGTAAATTTATTTCTGGCAGGAGGCCTATGAATGAATGAGTCAAAGGAAATTATAATATAAATGGAATGAATAAATTTAATGTTTTATATCTTTTTGATGCAAATATTATTTGAAAGAAAACAGTTTAGTTCTTTGAAAAAAATTGAATACAGTCTTGCCAAAAATTCAAAGAACATCCATCATTTACGTTAATCAAAAATATTCTCTATGTTTCTTGGAAAACCCCCATTCATGTCTAACATTAAATAATTGGTGCTGTTAATACTTAGTACTCAATATCAATAATGACAAAATGCTTATATATCGAATAACATAGTTTTATACTATTTAGTTAAATGTATATATTGTATATCAAATATTTCAAAAGCAGTCTATTGTGTCCTATTCTAAGATTGATAAGGCTTACGAAAAATATTTACTATTAAGATTTTGTGTAAAGCAAAGCCTTATTAAAATCGTGGGGCAGGTTATAGTCCTACATGCTTATTCCTATAGTGAGAACTCTTCCTGTTACTCTTTCGCAGTCACTCTATTTTTCGAAGTTCCTGAATATGGCTTATTGTGCCACTCACTGTTGTCCATACTTCTTGGGTTTCGAATACCATACTTTCCGGAACTATTGTCTCCACTCGTAAGGGTCTCCTCAAGAATAGTTCAAGCTGGTCCATTTCGTGATGATGAACCCAACATTTTTTCACACCCTGTTTGCGCGCGCTCTTTCTCCCCGCTGCTTCTTATCATTGTGGTCACCAAAACCCCTTCTAATCATATCATCATCGCATCTTTCCAGCTAAAATGTTAATGGGTATCATCCCCGTAACTATGAACTACGAAATTGATAGACCAGCAGCTAACTCCAAACTACAATTTTATTTTATAGTGTATATATATATTTCGGGACTTACCCCCTTCTAAGCTAAGTAAGCTGCTGGTCTATCAATTTTTAAGGCTTTGTGTAAACACAAAACCTTATTAAAATCGGTTTACTGTCTGTCTGTCTGTCTGTCTGTCTGTCCGTCTTTTTTTTTTTTTTTTTTTTTTTTTTTTTTTTTTTTTTTTTTTTTTTTTGAGGAGGTGGAAATCTTCAAAAGACACTGGTCTGGACACACCAGCGTGTGGGATTTTTACCCACTAAAACCACCCCCGACTCCCTCCCTGCCCCGCGGAACCACCATAAGGTATTACATCACGGGGCGGAGTCAGCTCACTCTAGCTTAATCCCATTTCTTCTATACGCGGCGCACGTGACCGCGCTTTTCTCCTTTCCTCTGCCTTTCGCAATTTATCTTGAATAGATGCGATCATGGAGTTGACCGCATCCCAATTCTTTTGATGTGCTAGCATTTTCGGTACCAGATTTTCTGGTACCAGCACCTCTCCTAGAGTCTCCTCTAGATTCCTCCTTTCTTCCACAAATCTCGGACAGTGGAAGAATACATGCTCTGGGTCCTCTGGGACTCCATTGCAATTTGGACAATCGGGTGAAGTCTCCAATTTAAACCTGTGAAGGTATTGGAGATATCCTCCGTGTCCCGTGAGAAACTGGGTGAGATTATAATTAATCTCACCGTGTCGTCTCTCCAACCACTCCTTGATGGCAGGAATGAGCCTGTGCGTCCACCGGCCCTTTCCCGAGCGTTCCCATCGCTCTTGCCATCTATTTATGGATCTCTCCCTCTCAGCGTTCTTTGTCCGCGATGAGGAAGAGGTTGGCTTTGCATTGTATATATTCGCCATCTCATCTGCCAAGATGTCAATCGGCATCATTCCAGAGATGACGAATGCTGCATCATCTGAGACAGTCCTGAAGGCAGAGCATACCCTCAAGGCTGTCCTTCTGTAGACTGAACTCAGTTTGGTAGCATTCCCTGACATCCACAACGCCTCCCTCCAAACTGGGGTCGCATAGAGCATGATCGAGGTCACCACCCTGGCTATAAGCAACCTAGAGGTATGCCGTGGCCCTCCCACATTCGGCATCATCCTCGCCAGGGCCATACTAGCAGTGTCTGTCCGTCTGTCTGTCTGTCTGTCTGTCTGTCTGTCTGTCTGTCCGTCACACGCATTTTTCTCGGAGACGATTATAGCGATTGACACCAAATTTGGTAGAAAGGTGGGAACTGTGAACGCTCACGCATACAGTGAATTACATCCTTTTACGTCGAATTGAAGGGGAGGCCCCATACATGCAAAAGGGGGGTATAAAATTTTTTTTCATCAAATATAGCCATGTGGGGTATCAAATTAAAGGTCTCTTAGTACTTTTCAAAGCCGATCTTAGTTTTGACATTCGTTGGAAGGGTGGGGAGCGCGGGGGGTTGAAAGTGATCACTTCTTTAAGGGGGCCATTCTCGGAAACTACCAAACCGAAAAATCTGAAAAAAATCAGGAGGCTGCCACTATATGGTGTCTGGGCTCCGAAATACCTTCCATGCCGATATAAGTTAATAATAGTATATTACTACAATTTTTTGTAATTGGTTAGAAACCCTCCTTAAGTTTATCCTAGTACCATGAAATTTTGCAGTGATATAGGCTATAATATAGAGCGTGATCTTACCAAGTTTGGTGGGAATCGCACTATTACTAACAAAGTTATAATACCTCAAATTTGTTGCTTCTTTGAAAATTGAAGACTATGAATGTCAATATCATCCGAAAGTGGATACTCTCACATAATACTCGTATATGGATGTATTACGTGCTACGTACTAAGAAATACACAAAACCTTTCGTACCTGAAGCGTCCAGCTTCCGGTTTCCCGACTTGTTAGACTTAACTACAAATAGAAGGCAATATCTAACCTCTTATGAACCACGGTAGAAGTTGTACCGGAGTTCGTAGTTCTTAACACGCTCAGACGACACACTGCTTATAATTTCCTTTTGTGTGCCTGATAATAAAGTTTTTCCAAACTTGTGCTGGGTATATCAAACTGAATGTACACACTTTCTCCCGTAAGCCTTGTCAGTCTCCTACTTTTTCCAATTACCTGCCCATCACTTGGGCGTTAAAAATTCCTTCTCCCTTGCAGGAATTCAGTCCGTAGTTGCCTATTTCTGTCATTCCACCAGGGTTTTGGTAGTCTGTGGGCGTTGTTTCTGAACTTTGGCGTAGATGCATCCCAAGCTGCGACTATGTTGCTGACAATTTATCCAGATTTTTCTTTGCCGAAAAGGAACTTTCTTTGAATATGTCAGTGAATATTTCCACGTTAAATAGATTTGTCCAAAATTATATTATGTCTTTGGGATACCCGATTCGCTTGCTCTTTATTACACTAAATGGTCACTGAGTGTGTAGGGGCCAGTAACTCGTCTGATCATTTCCCTCATCAGCGCTCTACTTTCAAAAGTAATATTACCATAATATATACCACTGAACTTATCCTCTTAACGAATGGTAGACACTTCCGATATTGTTAAGCACGAGACCGAGTGAAAGAAAACCTTTCCGCAACAAAAGTCCCCGAAGTTTGAAGCTTTGCTTCCTCACTCGGTAGATAATCGTGCTCCCTGGTTAACAATGGGGTATCATGAGTTTTCGTCTATTGCTCATGTAACATCTGCTCATATTCCGCGCTTCTCGCGCTTGTATAGCAACTGTAGGCATATCTGAGTGTAGACATATGTAAACACCGCAGGTGTTACGGCTATTGCCCCATATGGATATCTTCCAGTAGTCCAAATTGTGTAACCTATACCGGGTTGTCTTTTCCTCTGTGTGGCTCGTAAACAATCGCTAGCTTCTACCAAACTTTTGGACTGACTGGCCTAAGAGATAGTACTCGTGCTCACAGTGGTTGAGGTTTATCTGAATTCACTTTACGCTTTCTGCTGTATCGTCCTTAGAATAAAAACTTCCATATCTGCATACCATATTCTCATGATCTTTTTCACTATACCGGTCAGTATCGATCAGAATTATCGTGCTTGCTTATGGAAGATTTAACTGTGTTAGAACAAACAAAACAAATTCTTATTGTCTCGACACTTCGACCTCGAATTTAAAATCGCCCGACCAGTGGTCTTTATCTGCCCCTTAGGTTGTAACCTTGCGATGTCCCTGTATTCTATAGCTATCTGCTAGGTCAATTGCTTCGCCATAACTTTCCTTTCGTAGGATTAGTAGTGTATTTAAACTAAAAAATAATCTTCACAACCACCTGAAGAACGTTATCATTTATACGGCTACAAAGATACTTGGTCCCAGCCGCAAAAAAAGTCGGAACGACTGGTTTGACGATGAATGGAAGCTAGTAACGCAACGGAAGAATGCCGCATATCGAGTAATGTTGCATTCTCAAAGAACGCGAGCACGCACAGATACTTATCAGGAACTCCATCGAGCGGAGGAGCGACTTCACAGACGGAAAAAGGAAGCCTGGGAGAACCAACAAGTCTGTGAACTCGAAAAGTACAGGGAGCAACCGCACCAGACGCGAAAGTTTTACCAACAAGTCAGCAAGATGAACCCATATACACCTCGATGCTCATCCTGCCGAGCCAAATAGGCAAATCTGATTTCCGACAGAATGAGCATATTGGAGCGATGGGTTGAGTACTTTGGTGAGCTACTGAACAACCAGAACATCGGCGACTTGGAGGTCCCGCCAATTGAAGACGACGGACAAATACTGCCACCAGCAAGTATAAAAGAAACAGTCCTTGCAATTCATCGGCTTAGGAATCATAAGTCGCCAGGAGCCGATGGAATTATAGTCGAATTAGTTAAATATGGAGGCGACCAGTTACACCAAGTGGTTCATCAACTTGTCTCAAAGTATGGGACAACGACAAAGAGGCAATCTATCTCATACAGTGCAACAATTATAGAGGTATCACGTTGTTGAGTACCATCTAGAAGATATTCGCCGCTATCTTGCTAGGCCGGATAGCGCCATACGCTCAGAACATCACTGGCCCATACCAAAGAGGCTGCACCCCAGGCAAATCAGCAGCAGATCAGCGATGGAAAAACTGTTGGAATGTGGACACCAGTTGCACCATCTATTCATCGACTTTAAAGCCGCCTATAAGAGCATAGTCGGGTAAAATTGTACAAGACCATGAGAGAATTTGGTATCCCGACGAAACTGGTAAGATTGACTAGGCTGACCCTGACCACTGTGCGAGGCCAAATAAAAGCAGCAGGATCACTCTCAAGACCATTCGACATCAACAACGGTCTACGACGAGGGGATGACCTATCATGGGTTCTCTTTATCCTGGCCCTCGAGAAAGTGATCCGTGCCTTCATCCAGATCAAGCAGGCGACCATTGGCGCGAGATCTTGGGCTGCACATCAATGAAGGCAAGACAAAGTATATGGTGGTAACGTCAGCACCGAAAACCAACCAACCAACAACATCAAACCACACTGGTCAAACGGGAAGAATAAAGATAGGAGATTACAATTTGGAGACCGTTGATAATTTCCCCTATTTAGGGTCGAAAATCACAACCGATAACAGTTACGATAATGAAATCCGCGCACTGTTGTTGTCAGCCAACAGACCCTATTTCAGCTTACAAAAACTGTTCCGCTCGAAACGTCTCACCATAGGGTCAAAGCTCTTACTGCACAAGACTATGATCTTGCCACTCCTCATGTATTCCTCGGAGACTTGGGTTCTTAGCAAGAAGAATTGCGAACTCTTCACCGCGTTCGAGAGACGAATCCTCCGAAGAATTTTGGTCCCCTTACATGAGGATGGACGATTCCGTAGCCTACATAACGACGAAATCTTAGAGCGATACCATGGCCGTCAGATTACGATGGGCGGATCGCTTAATCCGTATGGATGAAGATGATCCAGCCCGAAAAGACTGTAAGGGCAATATCTATGGTAGAAAAAGAAGACGAAGGAGACCCTGCCTAAGTTGGAGCGATGGCGTAGGTCAGGACGCCAGACAGCTTTTAGGGATATCGAATTGGTGGACCTCGGCGCAAAACGGGGATGTCTGGAGTTCCTTATTAAGGCAGGCGTAGACTGGATACCGGTTGTTGGGCCGTTGATGATGTTGATGTTAGTTTTAAAATTGGTTGCAAAGGGGAGCAGTGGAGGAAAAGGGTCAAGTATATTAATGACCCATTTTCAGAAATTATCCGTCCAGAAAAACTAAAAAAATCATGCTGGTCCACGCGCATGGTATCTAGCCATCAAAATGCTCCCGTTACGATATCTTTCAAAATTTACTCCTCCTTAAATTCATTCTAGATCGATCAAATTTCCAAGTAAGATAAATTTGAAAAGGAAGCATCATACCTGAAAGCTTGGTGGACATATTACTATTATTGCAGTAGGTAAAATAAAATAAACGGCGGAGCCGGGGTTCCTTCATTTATTTATGTCACAGACAGTATGGAAACCAATTTGATGGGCTCTTACTTGATGGAATATTTTTTAGCCCAAATTCAAAATATTTTTGATATCCTTGATGATCTCATATTTTTGTAGTCTTGCATGAAATAGCGTCGGTCACTTCAATGAAATAGCTACTCACAGTGCCATTTTAACAATGTTGTCGAAAGATTCAAATAGTACTTGCTTATAATGTCACAATAGCTTAAAGATATTCTAGGCTTCCTAAAATGAGAGCCATTCCATACTTAAAATTTCTAATTCTCTGTTCAATGGATCAAAGGGCATGAGCATAGTATCTAGAAAGTAGCTTCTTCTACCTCACTTGCAGCCACGTAATTAGAAGCTCGTCTAATGTCGCGATTGAACCCTATTGTCAAAGGCGTACATTCCTACCCCATCAGGACTCCCTGAATTCCCATTTTTCACATCGAACAATAATACCTTCACCCGTTCTTTCACAGCGGATGGCAGGTTTCCTTTTTTTATAAAGCACCTCGTGCATTTCGAATGAGTATTTGACAGAGGACAGGCAAATTTTCCACTTGCTATCAAGCATGAGAATGCACTTTTTGGGGTCATTATCAGTCCGCGAGCTTCTGCAATCCCGGAAATCTTGGTTCGTCAACGTTAATATGCAGAAAAGAATCCAAGGCTGGAATCAAAGATGTATGAGTGTTTTGTCAAAGACATTGAGAAACTGATGTCGTGACTCCAATATTTATTAAAGGAGACAGAGTTGGTAGGTAGGAAGGTGTCAGTGGCCGTAGAGCTCAATTAGCGCTGGTAAGAACAGAATCCAGCCGGCTCAGATCTTCAGAGCTAGCTAGAAATTTGCCCACCCTGTCACAAGAGATCTTTTGAGGTCCTCAAAGAAGCCTGGCTCTAGCTAGAGCTAGGCAGACGCCAAGAAAGTGCCTGGGGGTTTCTCCTTCCTCTCTGCTGCTACAACAATACGCATTGGTATGCCGGCTCTGGCGACAGTGCCCGTGCAGACCGCCGTAATCTTGTGCGCATTTGTACACGTCTGGCCCAAAAACTCTCACGATCGGATCTTATTATTGGTGGGACATTTGAAGTCAGTGGCTTTTAAGTATTGCGAGTCGATTTCACCCTTTATAGTTGCCAGCGGTCAGCGAGTCGCCCACCGAGGGACTACCATGAGCAGAACTCCACCTGGCCAGTCCGTCGTTCTGCTCATTCCCCTTTACGCTCCTATGACCGGGAACTTGTATGAGGGTGACTATGCCGCCTAGACTATTCAGAAAGAGAAAAAAATCTAAAGGTGTCAAATCACATGACCTTTGCGGTCAGTTCATAACGCTGTTTCGATAAATTATGCGATTGGGAAACTTTTCATGCAAAGGAGCTTTAAACTGTTGTTTCAAAACGATGTGTCAACCGTCACACCCAGATTGTTATATAAATAATTAATTGAAATGGGAGACGCAGTTACACCCACACTGATCACTGATGAATGAGAAAACAAATGTGTTTGATAACCCAAGTAATATATACAAATTTCGATAATTAGCAAGGAAGGTCAGTGTTAATTTGTTTTCATTAATAGTCGTCCGAGTAAATCAGAATTTCATTCAACGTATTATCGATTTCAACCAGTTAGGCAGCCGCCTTTTTTATGTTATTTTAACAGTTAAAACTTTACACTTTTTCTAGTTGTGTTCACCGCCGCGGTTGGAAACAGAAGAGACCGGTTTATTTCCATGCGCTCCTTACTGTCCCAACCAACGGCATTTTTCCACCGCTAATTCTCCACTCCCTTGGTGCGTTCTAAAATGAGTGAGTGGAGAGTTCCGCGCCATCTACCCGTCCGCATCCGCAACATTCGAAATAAATTTCGAATACTGCAGATCCTGCCGCGCCACAGAGCGATTGTTTGACTACTTGTGTGGCATGTAATGCCACCTTGTTATAAATAGATGCTATCAATGTCGATTTCGATCAATCTAGGCCAAAAAAAATCTGCAACCATCCCTCTATACCTCTCCTCAGTAACAGTCACTGCCCCACAATTCGCACAAGACAGTGCGTTTATCCGGATGTAATGGGGTCTCTAAGATCTCGTGGGGATTATTCTCTGCCCAATAACGAAAATTTTCAAAAATTGTATATTTGGCTTGGTTGACGCTGCCTCAGCGTCTCTATCCTTCCTAGTAACGTGACCGAAAACGGTACAGGTGGCCTTTAGTTCTTTCTTATTAAATTCAAAACCCGATAAGAATATGAATTAGATTGGTTTCAGCTAATGAAATAAAATGTTTGGGAATTTTAACGACAATTTTGTTTGTTAACATAGCCACTCAACCAAAAATGTGCTCCATGGCTGAAAATAATTCTTTGACCAAAACTGGGGTTGCTTTCGTACTGCTCTAAATCCCAATCAGCGAACACACAGCCGCTGCAATGATCGTTTGGCTGGAGCTGCTATGTTAGTTGCATCTTATACGGGTATTGGTGCAGGCCTTTCCTCACAATTCGCAAGTTTTAGTGGTTGAAAGGCCCACTTCTTGAACACGGCGTAGAATCGACAGTTTTAGACCGTAAATATTTGTAATAACGCTGAAGGATTTGTATACGTTGTTTGGTTGTGTATCTTTCCATGATGAATAGTCAAAGTGTACTGACAATTGCTGCAAAACCGGATGTCACAAATACCATTGGGTTGGAAAGTTATTTCTATCGACAAATTTGACATCCCTATTGAAAACCCGTTAACTTGTAGTGAATATACATTGAGCACACCCGATATTCAGTTCGACTTGGTACTGACATTTTGTGTCGTCGGGAGAGTAATTTGATGTGAAAGAGGCAAATTTGACTTACTATAACTTAAACTCAGTGTGGAACAATATTACTCACTGCATGCAAGGCGTATCAATAGGTGTAACCGTTTCTAAGGAAATGGGTGTGACAGACAGACAGTAAACAAATTTTAAAAAGGTTTTTTTTTCAACAAAACATTGAAAATCCTTACTATGTATATAATAGCATAGAATGACTTTCAGAAAAATACAGCACAAGTTTCCTAATGCGAATGCTGTGGACCAGAAATGACAAATTTCGCTGTCAATGGAGAGGAATAGTTTTTACGCCTACATGTTTCTGAGTATCAATCAAATTATTACACTTTAACAAGTCAGCCAACAGATAATAATGGGTTTTTTCCTTGGTAATCGTATTGCTTACATAGCACATCAAAAGGTATCTGAGGTAAAGATTGAATTTCAAAAATCTTCAAGTATGTAAGATCTTTTCCCCAAGTCGATGGAGAAATTTTCATATATTTGCAATCGAGTATGGGTCTGAGCGCATCCCTTCTTGCTACTTTATTTAGACCGATACTCACCGCATGGGTGCCCTATTTAGTTTAAGATAGTAATGCTGTGTTACGCTCGAAATTTCAAAGTAATATCATTAGTTTTTTTAAACAAGAAAGTAATACACGATTGTTCTGAAATTGGATTTTGATGGAAGCTTAAAATAAACGAAATATACAAGATTTTGTTTTTTATTTAATTTTACAGCAATCAATATGTTTGTATGTTTTTCATAACCAAAGTAATCCTTGAAGAAAAGATGGTCTCACTCGGAGAAGTATACAGCTTTCCGTGGTAGTCCGAATTCAAAAGAATAAATTTCTTTCTATTGTGTAGACTCGTCGGAATATGCGGAACCTCAAATATGTAAATATTTTTTAAAAACATCAAAATGTCGAATTTGTAAATTTTTTTTTTTTCAAATTTTTTATATTACATTTAAAAAAAAATATTTATTATTATAAAATTAAATATTCAGGATTCTGCATATCGACATGGGTGTGTAGAATAAGGGATTCAAATTTCAACTAAATCAACTAAGTAGTTTTTAAGGTTTTGTGAAAAAATGGCCCCATTTGAAAAGAACAGTGCCATTAGTCTGGAAAGAGGGAGAGGAGTACTTTTCAGAGTCCCACCATCCTACTTTGCTTAGGTCCAGAATGTCTAGCATATATAGTGTATTCCTAAGGGATTATAACTGTTTGGATATTTTTTTCTCCATTTTAATGATTTTGGGTGAAATACAACCTTATTAAAATCGATCCAATGTCTATTTATTCGTCCGTTTGTCTCGTCTATTCGTGCATCTCTCCGGCTGCCCATCACACCCGTTTTATTCGAAAACGGCTAAACATATTGTCGCGAAATTCGGTAACAACATATGTCACTGTACATGCAACGAGTGGCATCATTTGGCGTTAGGGTTAAGAGGGACTTCTCATGCATGCGAAAGCGGGGTGTACATTTTTTTCGCTGAGTGTAGTTATGTTTTATAAAAATGGTTTATCATAGTTCTTTTTAAGTAAAACTATTAAAAGGAAAAGTTTTCAGTGTAACTATAGATTTTATTTAAGGATAGCAGGGACGTGTTTCGGACACATGTGTCCTCCTTCAGTACTGGTTTTGTATTTTACTTAATTCTATAGCCTTATATACCCTAACCTATTAAACCAATTAACGTGATAACTAGTATTTAATTTTTCAGAAATTACGTGCTTATATACATATGTACATATGTATGCTTCGGCGCATATAGTAAAGTGGCAACATTCAGATATGTGCGAACAATTTATGTAGCGTTCAGTTTCCAGAATTCCGACTCGCTTTTCATTGGCTTAAAATACGCTTAAACCATCCTAGATTCATAATCACTAACATTTTTGTATAAAAACGACTTAGAAATATTCTTGACTGTAGTTTTTCCGGAGTAACTCCTAAGAAAAAAA
This sequence comes from Hermetia illucens, assembly GCF_905115235.1. Classification (NCBI taxonomy): domain Eukaryota; kingdom Metazoa; phylum Arthropoda; class Insecta; order Diptera; family Stratiomyidae; genus Hermetia; species Hermetia illucens. Next base: position 86,318,505 of record NC_051849.1, on the reverse strand, counting down.
CCACATTGGTAGAGCTAAATACTCACTTTCCAATATGGCAAAGAGACTCGGTGTAGCATTGCAGTAAGCAGAAAATAGCTTGAAGAGCCAATTTTGGCAATCACATGTTGCTGGGATAGTAAAGTTAAAAAAATTGTATGAACTGTATATATAAAAAGTATAGTATTTCTAAATTTCAAACACACTCTAGAAACCATGTTTTCGAACTCAAAGACTTTTCCTCCGAATGACATGAAAATTTAAGTGTAATTTCATTCATTTGATGATTAAATGAAGTACACACGATTTTAACAATTGATGGAGACATCATGTTTTAATAAAAAAATTAAATTAATTTTCTTAGTCAAAGAAGCGAATTTTTTTCTATGCCTCGCTTACTTCACTGGCTAAACTTGTGTATTATTATTATTATTCTGTTAAGGGAAAGTCGCACCGCGTCCTTGAAGAACTGATGTGCCCCTTTTACAGGTTATAGTGTACCTATTGATCATAGTATCTCAAGCAGGCCTATAACCGTTAGGAACTTTAGTATGCTCCCTACTTCCAGATCTTTCAGCTTTGCATCAGGTATTAAGTGTTCTCCCAGATGCCTCGACCTACTTTGCAAAAGTGCCGGACACTGTCCCAGGACGTGTATAGGGGTTTCGTCCTCCTCCTCACGAAACCTGCAGGCAGTGTCCATAGATATCCTTAGCTTCCGTAGGTGATAGTTCAGCCGACAATGACCAGTGAGAATTCCCACTATGATTCGGAGGTTCTTTTTGGTTAGGTTTAGGCAATCCTTTGTGCATATGGGTTCGTATCCACCAGTAAGCACCTTGGACTGCTCAATCACTGGTAGGCCCGCCCAGTATACCTCCCTCAACCGTTGTTCATCATTTCTTAGATTCATAGCCATGAAACCGTTTCCGATTCCACGAAAGGGTTCTGACCCATGTAAAGGCGTCCCTGCTCCCTTCTTGGCTAGTTCATCCGCTGCCTCGTTCCAGACCGTGTTGGACAAGCCGAGTGTATTCAGTCTCTCAACGCATTCCCATATAAGTTTAGAGTTCACGTGGTTGGACCTAAGTGCCTTAATCGCTGCTTGGCTATCGGTGAGAATAGCTATGTTCTGCCCCTTATGGTTCCTTTGCAGATTAAAGGAGGCACATTTGTCTATGGCATATATTTCCGCCTGGAATATGCTAGTGTACCTGCCCATTGGCTCAAAGTACATTTTTCTTGGACCAATGACACAGGCACCCATTCCCTCTGCTGTGAGGGATCCGTCAGTGTACCAAATAATCAGTTGCTGGTTTAAGCCGTATATCGCAGACACGCTCTCCCAGTTTGCCTTGTTACTCCAACATTTTTCAAACTTCTTAACGAAGTGAAACTTCGTTGTCATGTTATCCCTTGGTATCAGTAATTCGAGTAGAAAAAATATCAATTTTCCTTCGATTTAGGCAGCTCCCCGCCTCATTCATACTACCGTAAAATTGTGTAATTCACAAAAAAAAATGTTGTATCCTTCCAGATGATGATCCAAGGGCTTCTATTGTTCACCGTGCAGGATTTTCAAAAAAATCCTGTTTTGTTTATACAAGTTTGCAGCTATCAGCTTGTAAAACAATATCAATAATGAATCTTTTCGTAATCTATGAGAATTGCTGAATTGATTGGAATATTGATTGTGTTAATGACAAGAACGGTACTTTGCTTACCGCAACGGATAGATGGCGAGAATACTTCGAACAGGTTTCAACTGAAGAATTTGCTCATTCTCCACTTCCACAATCGACATTTGGAGCAGTTCCGCCTGTCAGCGCAACTGAAGTCGAGGAGGCAATAAAACGAATGAAATCGGGAAAAGCCACAGGACCTGACGGCATCGCATCCGAGCTCTGGAAAGCAAAGAGCTGGGACCCAAGACTGTGGTTCAGTGAATTCTTTAATCGGATTATTCAGGAAGGAAGAACACTATTTGACTGGCAAGAAAGTACCACTGTTCCAATATGGAAAAAGAAAGATAGTCCAGCAGAATGTTCAAATTACCGTCCGATCCGGTTGCTTTCCTATACCATGAAGATTTTTGAACGCATTCTTGACAAGCGTATTCGCGAAATCGTTGAAATAATCGTGAATCAAACGCACTACACGCTGCGCGGTTACTCATTCAGAAACACCATGAGAAGCATCGCCCTCTTTACATTGCATTTCTGGATCTAGAGAAAGCGTTGACCGTGTGCCACACGGACTCATCTGGTATGCTTTACGACAACACTTAGTGCCAGAAGAACTCCTGCGCTGAGTCTAATTGCTCTACCACGATCCAAAAAGTAGAGTTCAATGTATGGGGGGTGATCAAAACCGCTTCGTGTCTCTGTTGGTGTTCATCAAGGAAGTGCCCTCCCACCACTCCTCTTTGTTCTTGTTATGGACACCGTCACACGGGGTTTCCAATTTCTGCTTCATGCAGATGATGTTTTCTTAGCATCTGATAGCAAAATTGATCTCGAGCAACTTGTCCCAAAAAGGAATGATCACCTCATGCAACACGGTCTCAGATTGAATTTAAATCAAACTGAATTTTTGACGACCGATCCCCATGAAACAGGTAGAACTGAGCGATTTAAATACCTCGGGTCAACGCTATCAGCCAATGGAGAACTGCGTTATGAAACTGCTTCATGCATTAACACAACCTGGATGAAGTTGCGTTCCACAACGGGTGTTCTTTGTGATCGACGTATCAACGAACATCTTAAATCTAAAATTTACCGCAATGTCGTCCGTCTTGTCGCCCTCTATGGTTCTGAGTGTTGGCTAACTATAAAAGACAATGACCGGCGTCTTGCGGTAATGAAGATGTTACGTTGGACTAATGGCGTGACACGTTTTGATCACATCCGAAATGAGAATATTCGCGATCGTTATGGGGTTGCACCGATCATGGAAAAGTTGCGAGATTGGCGTCTTCGATGGTATGATCATGTAATTCGTGCTAATGAGAATTCACTTGCCAAGATTGGTCTGAGCATCGAAGTCGATGGTAAACAACCAAAAGGCAGGCCGAAACAACGGTGGCTTGATACGCTGGATGGGGATTTAAAAGTCTCAAGATTAAACCCAGATCAGGCATTCGATAGAGCCAAACGGCGAAACCGATCACGACGAGCCGACCCCGCTTGTGAACGGGAAAAAGGCTGAAGAAAAAGAAGATTGATTGTGAATGAAAATTTAAAAATCTACTTACTTACTTATATTGGGCTTTATCTTTTTCGGACCTTCGAACAGATACAACTCTTTGAACGCCAACTTATAGGGCTAGTCAACGTCAATGTAACGCTATGTGCTTTTCTATAATACTACACACTTCCTAGTAAGTGAAGTAAGTTTAAACCCAGAAAACAATTCTGACTATTGTAACTTTGTTAACATTAATTAGATTTCCATTAAATCTTGAAGCATTTTATTCTATATTGTGACTCATTTTGATTTCTAGAATTTGGTAACATATTATACTATGCTATTATTAACTTAATTCATGGTTTTCAAAATACTCACGATGTATCTAAAAGCCAAGTTCCAGATTCTGTATGATTACGAGGAAAGATGACAATTAATCCGTTGAGGAATCTCAGAATCGAGCAAACGAAAGGAGAACAACACCTTACCAGAGGACTGTTGACATCCGCATCTCAGTTTCATTTGGGGGAATTTCTAGTAAGTTCGTTTCATAACGTGATGTCCTTTGATTTGATCACTGACCCGTGACGGTTGTTACATTATCATCATAGGAAGCAGTCCACCACCTCTCTCGCACTTTTGCGTGAATAACTGCTGTTGCACTATTCTGGATGACATTATAGTTAGCATGAGTAGTAAGCACTTCAGCTCTCTATCTCAACGTATCTTACGAAGAAATCGCCGTCTTCACTTTCAGACGTAACTAACTTTTTCAATATTGTCATTTTGAGAGTAATTATCAGATTTAAAAGGTACACAGAGGAAAAGTGCTAGCAAATTTGCTTTTATATCTAAATCTGTTTTGCTCCTCTCTTATTAATAACACACGCACGCATCATATCCACAATTTCAGCACATTAAATAAAGCAGTCTGTCGCATGCATGCTCACATTCATTTATCTGGAATGGAATGCAATATTTCCTGTGCTACTGTTTATAGTTCGATGTGGTTATCTGAATCCCAAGTATGTGCGCCTTGCTCGGCGTCTTTTGCGATTCCAAAAGTAAATCAATAAAGTTGCTTATCGGGCGATACCCTCTGCTAGCAATAATTGCTCTTAGGAATAAACTTTGTTCGCGATTCTTTCGTGGGCTTATATGGAATCAATATGGAGCCGCCGCAACGGGGTAGCGAGCAATTAAACGTTTTTGCAAACTAGCGTATAATGCTACTAATAGGGAGAGGTTCCTAAATCAAATATCTTAATGCATTAAAAGTGTGTCAGACTTCGCAAACTTATTTCAAAACTGTTTATAATAATTATGTTTTACATATGACTACCATTCACCCTTTCGTGGAGTATAGTGCGTCAACCACACCTGTTCCTGATAGCATTCCCTTAGGTGGCCTATTCAGTATAATGATCTTAATTAGGCTACAGATTGCTTTTGAACAATTGTCAATTCGTCTCATTATTGATATTGATCGGTTTTCATTCGTACAAATTTTATCTCATTCAAATTTTCTAATTTATGTGTAAAGAACTAGGGTGGGGTAGAGATGGAAACGACAGAGGAACAATAAGAGATGCATTTGCAAGATCTAGGGGTACTAGACGAGAATGCCTGCTTGTTGCTTTGTTGCAATACTTTGACGAAAGTACCCTCCTAACATTCTCATATAAATTGCAAATCGGAAATTTTCTCTTAGGTAAGTAGGATGCAATTCTGAACCTGAACCTTAAGAAGAGCAAGCTAAGAAATTGGATTATATCCTATTGCGGCATGGGCCGATCAGATCTATATATTACAAGTCAAGTTAAGTAGTTTTTGAAGGCCGCAGTGTTTAGTTCGCTTTTTTTAATGCCTCTTGCAGTTTGCGATGTAGACCTATGCTACGGACTAATTTTAGGCCAATAGAATCTCAATTGCGGTCTACCCAAGGGTTTTTCAACCCCCTCTTCTGTTGAGTAATTGGAATACGCTTCTTAAAAGTGTCGAGTAATTGGAATACGCTTTTGGAACTGTATCTCCTTTCTCCGTCTTTTGTATGAGAGCTGCACCTGTGCTATGTTGACTTGCATCGTAATAGGACTATTGGAAACAGAAATCAGGGCTTTTGTCGTAGTGGTTTGACCGAACCGTTTTATTACAAAGTCTCTTTTCCATTATGCTTCAGAGCAGCAAATACTGGGCGATGTTTTTTTTTGATGAGCAGTGAATCATCCAGATATACAAAGGTCTAGTGTTGTAAGTGAGCGGGGAAGAGTGTATCCATTAGTCGCTTTATGATCTAAGTTTATTGCAGAGCACAAACTGCATAATCATGAACAAATTGAACATTCGCTCTGAAACTGCCAAAACTACCTTGTGTTTTAGCGATTTATCAAGGGGCAATATACAACATTATGTCGCTATGGCTGTGTTATATGAGATGTGGTCGCAGGATAAGTTTCTGAGTCCTGAACAGAACAAGCCTCGCGGTCGGACTAAATCTATGGAGCGATCCGGAGATCTATGACCATTGGCTCCGGAATAGGATAAGGAAAAGCAAACGACTAATCAGAACAACAAACATTTTATTTGGGATGGTACAGCTCAGCGGAGTTATGCTGCAATTCTGGCAATTATCAGCAACTATCCTTCTTTTCGCTTTCCTCGCCGAAAAGGAATCAACGAAAACCCAGTTCACTTGTTTGAATTCCGGAAAGTATTGGGGATAGTCAAGCACAGCAACCAGCCAAATCCTTCTGTTTTCCTATGAAATATTTGTACTTTCTCCTATCAATAAGGCAAGGACGGGTACTTTCAAGAAGCTCTAAGAAGCTTTAACCATTTTGCCGCGAAAGTTCGTATTTTCGGAAATTTCCCAAAGAATATTACGGCAAGATCATGACGAACACAGGAATGGCAATAGAAAGGGCAAGATATTTTTTTAGGCTACTGGAATATATCGCAATATATTTTCATAGAGGAAATTTGATAAATAGAGATATTACTCTAGGAAGTTCACCAAGAGGGCACCCGGAACAAAGTAATATGTTGATTATTTGCAAAAGAACTAGTCAACTTCTATTAAATTCCATGTCGCGCGCCATTCGTTATGCATTTGGGTGAGAAAACAGGAAACAGAAGGAAGTACGAATGCGATTCCGGCTGAAATGGACATGGAAACAATGGAAACATGATTAACGCTTCCGAATATATAGGAACAATTTTTTTGACAATAAGCTTGTTAATATGTTGATCGAAACAAAAATAAGTCAAATTGTTTTAAACAAAATTGTGAGAAAATGAGTAATATACTAATTGCAGGTGCGTTTTTCATATGCTCTTTTAATATTGTGAAAATAACAGATCCATTATCGACCCAGGCAGAATGAAAATAAGGAGTCCAAAATCACTGCAATAGGTTACCGGTCCCAACACATGCTATATGCAAAACGATCAAGCATTGTTTATTGCTCATAGCCATAAATCGGACATGTTGCCATGAGCAGCCCATGCTTGTATACAAGGTTTTGGTGGATCACCTTACATACAGTATTTTGCCTGTTCGTGTATCGCATCGGTGCCACAACAACACCACCAGAAATAAGATGGTTCAACATCTCCAACGTCTGCTCTGGTCGTTCTCTGCTCTGGTCGTTCTCCACGCAGTCATTTGTTCGACAGATTCATATTGACAAATGGCTGCCAGAGCTCATTTATGTGTTTATCGTTCATTATCTTCGACTTCCATTCATCGATATCCTCTCGGTTTGACCTCACCCCACTCAGAGGATTGAAAGATCCATACTTGTATAACGGGTCGACTTGGCATTGATGCTGAACCGCAATGTCAACGACATCCCTGCCTCCGATGTCACGAGCCAGGCCACTCCGCTACGTGGCAGAATTTGGGTGATACATTTGAAATTTGGACATACTAGTCCATAGAAGTCGATCATCGTTCACGGCAATATGTTCAACGCGCTTAATTTATTCTTCTTCGAGAGATGCGATTTCAGCACTAGCTTTACATGTCACAGGAATTCGGACAGCAGAGCATCTTTCGGTTCTCCAATTCGGACACGTGTTCTTTGCAGAACTCTTGGGTATTTGTAGAAGTCAGCCTGGGCCATAACTTAGATATGGAGGTCGCCAATGCCATGTCCGGCATGCGGCTCGTTATGACCTTTGCGGTTACCTTGAATTCGACGCGCCTCTAATCCAAATTCCGTCCGAATATCACGGGGGGTCTATTATTCACAACAGACTTCTAAGGTGGTCGTCAGTACCAGCATACAACTTGATGTCATCTAAGTGTATCAAGCCAGCACTTAGCACGGAGGCCTTGTTTTATTGCGAAACCATACCCGCTAGCATAATTCAGTAGCCATGATCAGTGCCATACAATACCAAAGGGGACTCAACGAATTTCCCTGGAAAATAGCTGCCTGCATGCGGATAGGCTCTGTGCTGTTGGGACCCTCAGATGAATGCACTGATAAAGTGGTATGGCACCCTCCCATGACTGACATTAAAAACTTTAATAGTTTTCAATGCGGTACAGATAGGAGGGTAGGATAACCGTTATAACAATTAAAGAGACTTCTTTGGTGAGTTGTGCTTTGTAATCACTTGATCATCATTTTGTTCCTTCGACAGAATGTTGTTGGTGGTGGTCGAAGTGTGCATTGACCTTTCCACTAATAATGGACCTTATGAATTTGTAGAGGGTTGGTAAGCAAGTAATGAGTCTTGTATCTGCTTTAGTTTTAGTGTGTCTAGAATTGTAGTTGTAGTTGTCTCACCGGAGGTGACATAGTTCAGGTAAACTCTCTGCCGACATCACCAGTGCTGATTTGAGTCTCAAACGATTAACATCAAAGCGAATATTCCGACCGTGTGGGGGGATTGAGTCGCTGTGATTAATGTAGCTGTGCTGATGTGCGACTCGCTGCACTGTGACATGCGCATATTGCGGGGATCGCTCAACGAATCTTTGGTGCAACAAGAAGTGTTGTACCCGCCTCCGTGGTTATTATTTCGTAGTAAGAGCGAATGAGAAATAGGTTCATGACCTCAGTCCATTTCATCCGTTCTCTCTGCGAACTTGGTGAAGTGGCTGCCACAGATTGTGGCGAAATAACTGTAGCGGGCGAAACCATGTTCCTGGTCATCGTGGCGCCTAAACGTCGAATTGCTCCACAGTTATCGATTTCGGCGTCATGTTGCCCACTACGAAAGTCCGACCCAGTCACCAAGTCAGACGACTCCCGCCGGTTATCTGCACCGGACCTAATTTTTCTCCTCTTTCTCATTCTTGGAATTTACATTTTATACCTAACTGACCTGCAGTTCATAACGAGTTAGTTATGATAGCTAATCTGATATCTGCAAGACTGCAAAGTTCCTGCACTTTTCTCGCCTACCCCCTGAGACGCCGCGTTGACTGGAGCACGGGTTCCTTTTACAACCGGGCTTGCGACCAATTACGGAGGACTTCTTATTTTTTTTAATTTACTTGTGTTTTCTAAGTTTTTTTCTAAACTTTTGTTTTAATCTTTCTCTAAGTTATTAAATTTAAAGTTTATATTTATTGTTTCTGAACTTGCGATCGTAATTAGGATGAAGCACTAAGTCTTCAAATTCAGGACTCCTTCTCTCGACTTACATCAATATGGGCCATCTTCATTTCCATGGCCTGAATTCCACCTACCGCGGCTAAATGAACAAAGATTGAGTCTTTTATATAATGTAATCTGGGTGTAATCCTGGATCCAGGATTAAGAGGGTTAAGAAGGCTTCTGGCTTCTATGCCTGCAAGAGAACGTTTGCAAAAAATGGAGTCTTCGGCGGAGGACGGTTCTCTGGATGTACACAGCTGTAGTGCGTCCAATCCCAACGTATGGCCCTATTTTATGGTCGGCTTTGAGCAATAAAGTACAATAGAACGAAGCTTAATAGGATTCAAAGAGCCGCGTGCGCAGGCGCTACTGAGGCTCTGCAGGAGCTTTCAATGTACTTCTGCATCTCATCCCCCTAAGCCCCCACATTAAATACGTTGTAGCGTGCAATTAAATACGTTGTAGCGTGCTATTCTGTCACGGACTACGCCACACACAAGTTGAACTTCACGAGAAAATTTGCTATGGACTTTTCAACCAGGACGGAGTGGAAGACCGGCGACGTGTTGCAAGGTTATGACACAGTATTCCAAGTGGAAGTACTTTCAATACTGAAAGTTTGTCGGTGGCTGGGGTATGAACTGAGCCCCAAGCGTAACATAGTCATCCTGACCGACAACCAAGCGGCCGTTAAGGCCTTGTACTCAGCGATAACATCTTCCAGGCGGGGGAGGGGGGAGTAGCGCAGAAACACGCTGAACAGTCTTGGTGGCACGCTCGAGGCCACCCTCCTCTGGGTTCTCGATCATAAGAACATAGAGGGTAGTGAGCGGGCTGACGGATTGGCGAGGCGGGGCTCTTGGCAGTCCTTCGGCGGGTAGAATTAGTGTCTCCGTGGCGATTGTCTAGGGCAGAATCTACTCGCACTACTTAACAACCGCGGACTTCAAACGGCGAAGGCTCACCACATGAGGATTTGGTGCGCTTATAACAAACCGGACCACGAGAGCTCTTGTGCCAGACGTGTGCAAATGCATACAAGATTACGGCGGTCTGCAAGGGGCACTGGTCCATAGGGGACCACACGGCAGGCTCGACATACTATTGCCGAAGCTGTAGAGAAGAGGGGGAAACCCCAGGCACTTCCTTTGCGATTGCCTAGCTCTGACTGGCTGCGGACACTGAGTAAACCATTCTTTGGGAACCTCGTAAATGCTACTGGCTGGTTTTGAAGATCTGAGCCGGCTGGACTCTGCCTCCCTGCTCTCATAACAGCAGTCATGGTTTTAGAAGTTTATGGCATCAAAACGGCGCACAACAGTGTTAATTGAACTTCTCGGAACGGCCACTGATACCTACCTACCCCACAAACTGTAAGACGCTCTTTTTTGGAAGCTTTAACGAGAGAAACTCTACTACCTGCTATGCCTAGGTGAACTGTGGATAATTTGACCACGGCCTAAAAGAATTCCACGACGAAAATGGTACCTGGGGAATGTGATTTATCAGATCAAATAATTTGACTTTACCCACTTAAATGAAAATGAACCACTATTGCATACAAATAGTAAACTTTAAAAAAGAACCCTTCTGTCGAACCTAAAATATGGATATAGTATCTTCTCATTAGTAAGACAATAAAGGATGGTAGGATGGTGATACCGATCCAGAAATATTTCAATAGACAATGAACGCATCTGGAAATGGTACAAATCTGGTCAAAAAGCAAACTAAACTGTGATTACAATAATGAAATTTACGTATTATGCAAACACCCCACTTCTCTGTGTTGGCCATGTAAGGTTTCTACAATTGCAAATAATGATGGTCGGGTTTAATCTAACTTTGTGATTTGCTGGTCAAAGTTTCTTTATTTGTTACTGAATTCTTGAGTACCTAGTAAACACTATTATTATATTTAAGAAGCATTTGTCCAGTCTAACATAAGTTATGGCACAATGTGTAGGGTCTAATTTTAGTATGCTAACAGCAATTGGTTTGTGTGTGCAACTTTTGGTCTAATTGATATGATTGACTGACTTCTCATGTTTGTCTACATAATGTATTCTGCATGCATGAATACTTTTGTACTGGCTTCATATAAATTTAAATTAGGAAGACCTAAATATACGTAAGTAACTGATAGATATGTATAATGATTTAAGATCCCTCTTCGCATAATTGGCTATTTATTGAAAAACACATCGAAACGGATGTGATGTTCATTTGCTGAATGCGAACTGATGCTAATAAATTAGTTTACGCATTGTCGCCTCTATTGCTTCCAATTCATTGCATTCAAAACGTATTGATCACATTAAAATATAGTACACATATCCATGCACATGTATGAGGGAAACAGTGTGTGATAAGAATCGCTGCCTCCGTCGAATCACAATGCATCTTAAAAACTATCGGTCATTCTGCCGTCCCCCTAGGGAACCCATTATAACTGAACTAGCGTGTGCAAATGTTAAGTACCTTGGAAAAAGCAAATGCCGTGGAAGGGATACATTTCAATGAGCATCGTCAACTAGTTGCCCTTTGAATCGTCTATTTTTGTCAAATTCGAATCGTTCATCCGTTCACTCGTTTTCCGTTCTCACAGTTTCAAACAAATGGAAATAGCTTTAGTTCTACAGCTTGCTAAGTGTTGGGATCTCCGGCGTGTATGTAACTACCGTGGTTTCACGCTTCGCTGACTTCCCGTTTCCCTTTCACAACACGCCAGTGACCCTAAGGAAACGATTTTACTTGAAGAACTTGTATTTGACCCCAAGTGTTTCTAATAAAATAACATTTAGATGGAAACATGGATTGTAATAGGCTTGGAATCAGGTTTGGAAAGCACCGGACAAGATTTTATATAGTTAGAGATGAATTTATGTAAAGAATGAATATTACATAAATACACTAGCTAAATTGGAAGTAGTTCTTGTTAGGCGATATTGTGGGTGACTATAGAGGCTTTGAATAATACTCCCTAACAACAGATAATATTATACTTTCAGTTTTAATCTACATCATTCAATAGAGAATTATTCACCGTCCTGCATCTTGCACCAACGTCCTCAATAGATCTATCTACACTCCCATAATATGTTTTTCTGATAATAAAAGAATATATTCCATGTTAGAATAATACTTCAATATTTCATGGAAAAAACAATAACAACTAAAAATTCTTGAAATAATGCTCAGCTAACCTGGTTCAAGTTGTAGCCAGGCCAGGGTTCAAACCAACTTAGCACCAGTTCCTGTTCTAACATCGCTTTTGCGAGTGTTCATGCTGCTAAGATTTTGGGTGGTCAGTTAGGGAGCCCCCAGTTAAGCTAACTTGTATCAAAACTAAAACCTGAATCCAAGAACTACAAAAGAGTAGCGTTAACGATTTGCTTCGTTGCATCTTTCCCCAACTTTATCTAAATTTAATTGAAAACGGGGTCAATGGGATCAGGGCTATGTCAACGAACAGCAAATCTAGAATTGCTGGGAAAAAGCCGTAAACATTTGTTCTTGATTGCTCGCAACTCTTCCATGCTGTTATTGCAACGTTGACCGGCCACACAATTTTGAATTATGACTCCAATTATCAGCATTCAAGCATTTCAATTGAATACAAATGTTTGTGATCATAGAGATTGTATTTGAGCATTCAATTGGAAATAGCATATCATTGGGAATATTAAGTAAAAGTTGACGTACATTAAATATACAAAGACATGATGAAAACAACTGTACTTTGGGTAAGCTACCGTGTACTATATTCTCCAACAAATGCAACATTAAGAAGAACTTTTCCTCGGAAAACATCAGCTCTTGTCAATTAAACTGATCACTGTGCTTTTAAGGTTTTTTGTCAAAAAAAAAACCTTATTGCAATCGGTTGAATATCTGACTTTTTTTAAGGAGGTGAAAATATTTAAAAGACGCTGGTCTGGGCACAACCCCGAATCCCTCCCTGCCCCGAGGAACCACCATAAGGTATGAGCTGTGAAGGTATTGGCGATATCGTCCGTGGCCCGTGAGAAACTGGATGAGATTATAATTAATCTCCCCGTGCCGTCTCTCCAACCAGTCCTTAATGGCAGGAATGAGCCTGTGAGTCTACCTACCCTTTCCCAAGCGTTCCCACCACTCTTACCATCTATTTATGGATCTCTGCTTCTGCGTTCTTCTTCTGTGACAAGGGAGAGATAGGCTTCGCATTGTATATGTTCGCCATCTCATCTGCCAAGATATCAATGATCATCATTCCAGAGATGACAAATGCTGCATCATCTGAGACAGTTCTGAAGGCAGAGCATACCCTCAGGTCTCATCCACAACGCCTCCCTCCAAACTGGGGTCGCATAGAGCATGATTAAGGTCACCACCTTGGCTATAAGCAACCTAGACGTACACTGTGATCCTCCTAAATTCGGCATCATCCTTACCAGGGCCATACTTATAGTGGATGATTTGCCGCAAATATACAGCACGTGTTGCCTATAACTGAGTTTCCTGTCTATCAATACCTCCAAGAATTTGATGCTCGGCTTGGACGACGTAATTTCTCTTCCAGCGCTTAGTGATGAGGACCGCTTCCGATTTTTCCTCCACAAGTGTCAGCATTGATTGTCCCTCCTCCTCAGTATCTTCGAGATGCTTTGCGACAACAACCGGCGCTATGTCGTCAGCATAGCCCACCACCGTGGCTTCCTCTGGAAGGGGAAGGTTAAGTATATCATTGTACATGATGTTCCACAATAGTGGGACAAATACGGAGGCCTGCGGGACATCCGCGGAAGCAACGTACTCCTGGAGTCCTTCATCGGTGTCATACCAGAGCCTCCTTTCAACCAAATAACTATCGAGGATAGCAGCGAGATAGACGGGAATACCAATCTTCGCTAGGGATTTGCGTATTAGATTCCGATTGGCGGAAGTGAACGCATTTTTCATGTCCAATGTCACTATCACGCAATATTTACTGGTACTACACTTTCCGTGAATTGCATCTTCGGTCAAGCCAGTAACCAATTTGATGGCAGCAATGTCTAATCTGGCTTTACGGAACTCATACTGCCGATCTGAAAGGCCGCCTTGGCTCTCAACAACGGGGAGTAATCTATTATAGATTACCCGCTCTAACATTTTCCCCACAGTATCCAAAAGACATATGGGTCGGTATGATGATGGTTCACCTGGAGGTTTACCGGGCTTAGGCAGAAGTACCAACTTCTGCCGCTTCCATGCCGTTGGACACTCAGCGAACATGTCCGGTCTGGATTTCACGGCAAGCTTAAGGGCCTTATTCGGTATTCCGTTGAGGGTTGGCGCTTTATTGTCTCGCATTCTATCGCAGATTTCCAGCAGCTCGTCTGTAGTGACTGGCGGATTTGCCGTCACATTCAGAGGTGGTTGGAATGTGTCGGTGCTCCCCTTTTGCTGGGGGAATAACCCCTGGATAATTTTCAGCAAGAGGTTGGCGCACTTAAGCTGCGGAGATGAACGGCCTCTGCACGGTCCCATCACGATTCTATAAGCACTCCCCCACGAGTTAACGTCCGCTTCTGAGCAGAGCTCCTTACAGCATTTTCTCTTGCTTCGCTGGATGGCGAGCTTGAGGGTTTTATGGGCTGCCTTATAGCCGCACGCTTTTTGCCCCTAATCGACTCTACCAAAAGCCCTCTGGGCCGCTCTTCTGACTCGGTGGCAGGCTGATCGAAGGCTGGTCAGCTCACCATTCCACCAGTAGTTTGGTCTTCTACTGGGGAATGAGCGCCTCCTAGGTATGGACGCATCACACGCTTTGGCAGTGCATTGAGCCACATGGACGGCTTATCAGGTTGATCTAACCACATCTCTATGAAGGTCTGCTCATCCAGCTCATACAAGCTTTCGCAGATCAGCCTGAAATCTTTTTCGGTTTCGGGCATGATGGGTTTTTGCCCAGTGGCTCGACACATGTCTGAAAGAAGATTGCCTGGTAATAGCTGTGGGTTTAGCGTTCGCTGAAATCCCAGGACATACCACGCTTCAGCGCAGGGCTGGCAAAGGTCAGCACAAAAGCTTCTAATAAATTGCGTCCCCTGCATTTGATTCTTTATTACCCCACTCAGGGGCCCAAGCGTCGAAATCACCAGCAATCACTTTTGGACTCCTCTCCTTGCGTCGAGAATAAAGTTATTAAGCATTTGCTCGAATTCAGACGGTGTCAAACGTGGTGGGGCGTAACAGCTCTATACATATATCCACTTATTTTCGATCACACAAAGCCACTGCCTGCCTGACTTGCATTGTATGGCCTGTCGCCCGAAAGCCCATATCGCCGCTCCACCAGTCGAATCTGTGACCACCCATCTCAGATTCGAACGTGGGCTATTCAAGTAAATCCTGAGTGACCCTGCAATGATTGAGGTTGAATTGAATAAACCTCATTTTTTCATTTCAATGAGCACTTTACTGAATCCCGGACATTTTCCACTTCCGGCATTATGCAAGTTATCCTGTCCCTCTTTTACTTTTGCACAATAGGCATTTGGGGTCCCCTTTGAACTTGCAATATGGCATTTCTTCCCACACCTTCTGTATCGATCGGATCGATCAATTCCCATTTCCGCTCAAATTTCAAGGTCGGGATCAGCTTTGACCTTTCTGAGTACCTCCGCGTAGGGCAGATTGCACTTACTGGAGATAATAATCGCATCTGGATGAATTTTCATTTTTGCTTTGTCAGCAGGGTTCGGCGTATCCTTGGTGTTTTTTTCCTCCATCTGTGATCTATTACAAACGACTCGAATGGCCCTCACCACATTCTTTATAGCTTGATGCACGTTGGGCTTATCCTTGATAAACTCAGATAGTTCAACTATTTTCGCCCCGAGCTGTGTGAATTTCTCCGGATCGGGACTCTGTTCTCAATGAGCCCCGTTTATTGACCTTGCCTATACGTTATCCTTTGCCGTCTTTGACATTGGTGGAGATCTAATAGTTGACGAGCCTTTTTTGAATGGGTCCCTTCCTTAGTTTTGGAATACCTCCCGCTATCGCGCATCTCGAACAGTCGGTGTTATCACGATTTTTGTCGTTTGACAATCTACCTTCAGTTTATCTTTGTTTGGTCTTGTTACCGGTGTTCTCAGTAAAGTTGTACTTCGCTTGAACACCTGCTTCTCTGGTTCCAAATCACTTCTAGCATTATATGACAAGGTGGACAAGTTGTCCACCACCGAGGCACTGAGGTCGAGGGATATCGATGACCAGGAGCCCGTTTGCTTACTCCCAAAAGCCGCCGGTACTGGGGTTCCGAGCCCTTGCACCGTAAGTTTCCTCCTTTTCTCATCCTCCATGGCGGTTTTATGTTCTAGGTATCCTTCCCATAGCCATGGGGAGATGAGCTCATGCGCAGTCAGAAAAGAAAGTTTAGCACATATTTAAACATCAATCTGTATGCCCCTATCCGCAAACTGGCGCCTGACAGGAGATTTGACAACTCCTCACAGGTCTGTCTATCTGTTAGCCGACCAGACCCTATTTACTCGGAAACGGTTGAATCGATTGACACGAAATATAGTGAGAAGATGTGGTCTATGTGTCCCTTTACATGCAGTGAGTGGCGCCATTTTATGTCGAGTTTGAAAGGAGTTCCCCATATATGCGAAAGAGGGGAATACATTTTTTTAGCCATGTGGGGTATTAAATGAATTATCGATTAGTGCTTTCCGAAACTGATATCATTTCTGATATTGGATGAAACATAGGGCAGACAGGGCTCAACATATGTACTCCAATAAAAAAATCTGAAAAAATTGCAGTGATACAACTATATGAAAACCAGGCCTCAAAATATATTCTGTTCCGATATCTACAAAAATAAAGTTAATAATAGTATATTACCATGTTTTTTAAATTTACCGGAAAATCCCTTTAAGTGCATCTCTGCAGCAGAGGCGATAATATAGGACATAATTCTGGCAAGTTTGAAATCCGACTGTTATTAACAGAGTTATAGAAGGTCAATATTCCACATTTCGAGTAAATTTGTGACATCATAGTACGTGTATGACGTCATCATCACATAAAGTGAACTTATACGAACAGGTGGGTCCATGTGGACGTTTTAATTTCTCTTTTTTACTTTTTTAGCTTTTTTCATTATTTGCATATTACCCGAGGTAGATATGTGTATGTATATGCATGTGCTACTTAAGCTTGCGGGTAGTAGTTAATATAACAGACATGTGTGTACCTGGTTACCAGCGGTTTTTAATTTACGCACATAACATATATATGTATGCTTCTGTGCAAGGAATAAAGTGGAAATGCGTGAAGATGCGTAATATCAACTGAGCTACGCACATACATGTATATGTCTGCATCGTCGTGCGGTAATAACCAATGTTTGTTTATTTAGGATGAACACATATTTATGTTGGTGAGGTGTATGTACATGTGTGTATTTTGGAGTCGAGATGACGGAATATTTTGAATTCTTAGCTATGTGCGAATGGAAAATCGTACATTCAGAGTTTCTCATATAAGATGAACAGCTTCCGGAGGTGTCGGTTCTCCCCGTCTCCAGAGACCCAACAAATTATTTACACAGTAGTGAAAATTAGCGGTAGCAACCTCCACCCCATAAACTCTTACAGTTACAAGTGAAAAGGCGTGAATCTTGACTTGCCTAGAACTTTTCTTGGCGGTTCATTTTAGCAGAAATAAGCAGTGTCATATTAGGCACCACTATGGACTACTGGTGGCTATGCAACAAAGGTCCTTGATAGATCCCACCATCTCTCTTAGGTTGTCGGGAAAATTTCAACCTGCTTGAACAACAACACTTTTTCCATTATTTTTGAAAACATTGCTGATCCAAGCCAATTAAGCATTATGTTCAGCACCACATCAACACTACTGGCTCTTCAACCTTCTAGAAGGTGCCTCTTTTACCGCCCTAGAAGTTCGCCTTTGCAAGAAAAGAATTTAAGCAACTACTTAAACGGGGTATATATGGACCTTCGAACAACGCTTGGCCAAATTTACTCCATCTGATTTCCAAGCCTGATGGCGAATGACGACCTTGTGGAGATTACAGTTGCCTGAATGCTCAAACGATTCCGGACCGTTAGCCTGTTTCTCTCATCCAGGGCTTTGTCCATTACTTAGCAAACTGTCGTCTTTCCTCAATCTTAGATCCCGCCAAGCCATATCAACAAATCCCTGTACCTGCCAAAGGTATTTCAACGGCAGCAATTTGCACACCTTTCAAATTCTTCGAGCTCACACGGATGACTTTTGACGTGCAATATGACGCACAGCTTTTAGAGATGTATCCTCTCTGTACTATAAAACTTCTGTTTCGTCTACTTGGAAGATGTTCTGGTAACCTTCTCACCCAAATCCGAGTATTTGGCACAACGTGAGTGTAATTTTCAATACTTCAATGACAATGATCTAGTTGTCAGCGTTGAAAAATGTAAATTCCTTCAACCTCAGGGGAAATTTCTAGACCAATTTATTATCCCTGACGGTGTACAACCCGACCCACATAAGATATAAGCGATCGCGAACTTCCCGCTTCCTAAGCCGGTGAAAGACCTCAGAAGGTTCTCGGGCATGGTAAACTACTACCGTCGTTTCCTGCCCAAAGCCGCTCAACACCGCTTCCTCTTTAACATCTTTCTGTCTGGGTCTAAAACAACAGGAGGATTTTGTGGTCTCAGAAGCCATCCAGACCTTTGACAGCAGCTTTTTGCTGCGTTTTTGGCATTCCCTCAACGAGATGCACCTCTAGTCGTAGTCGCCGACGCCTCAGACATCGCAGTAGGCGCTGCTCTTCATCAGAAAGTAAACCAAAGCCTCGAAGTCTACAACCACGTCCCAATGAGGGCTTATGCTACCTGGGGGCCGCTACAGCTTCTATAAAGCCCTCAAGCGTGGGGAGCACTCATTCAGATTGGATGTTGGAGTCAAGCCCAAGACGGCCTCCTTATACAGGGTAAAGCCTTTGTTTCAGAGGCGCACGTCACTGGGAGGAAGAGGTATTCTCGTTGGATATTTTCAACGTGGTTTCAGCTGGGGGTGGAGTGCAGAGGCAGAGCGGGATTTCATTCCAAGCAATTTTTGACGACGAGATATGTTTTCCAAGTGAAACCGGCAGCTAGACGCTTCAGGTATAAAAGGTTTTGCGCTCCCCTATGTGAGAAACGATGAATAACTGACAATTCCTCAAAAATGTACGCAAAATTTCTAACAATTTCAATCAGCAAATTCTTATATTATATATATTATATTTTCTAGAAGGAAGACTGTATCTCAGGAACCAGATACTATACATAGGAATTTACTGTATTAGTTTTAAATAATTGTATTGTTTGTGCTTGAAATTGTGGAACTCTCCACGCAGGTTTTCCATTTGTACATATGTAGCTAAGGATGCAAAATATTCCTTCAAAATATAAATATGTACTATACATGCATATTAAGGACATAAATGTAGTGCTCATCCTAAACAAACAAACATTATCTATCACCGTACACTGATGCATACATATGTGCGCATCTAAATTGATCAAACGCGTTTTCAACTATTTGCACTGTACTCTATGCACGAAAGCAGACATACGTACACACATGTCCATTTTTTGACACTACCCGCAAACTTCATTAGCAAATAGATGCCTCCCTCTATTAATTGATACTGACATTCAAATAACTAAAAGAAGCTAAAAAAGAAAAACGAAAATGTCTCCAAATTAATAATAATATTATAATAATGATGAACTCCCAAGCCCGGTTGTGAAAGGAGGAGTGATGGATAGCTTCAGTCTGAATGGCTGTACGCCACCGCAGCGTCTCAGGGGGTAGGTGAGGAAAGTGCAGGAACTTTGCAGTCTTGCAAATTACTCACTAAGGAAGCTATCTCAACACCTGGCAGCTAGGGATAAAATGCGCCACGAACAATGAGAAGAAGGAGAAATTTGAAGTCCGGTACGGATAACCGGCGGGAGTCATCTGACTTGGTGACTGGGTTGGATAGCACGGCGTCGAAGCCGCTAGTCGTGGGGCGGTTCGACATCTAGGCGCCACGACGACCAGGAGCACAGCTCCGCCTGCTGCAGCTGTTTCGGCACAATCTGTGGTGACCACTTCAGCAGGTTCGCGTAGGCAGCGGATGAAATGGACTGAAGAAATGAGCCTCTTCGTCCTCCGCTCCTACTACGAAATAACGGCGGGGGCGGGTACAACATCTTATCGCCCCTTGTTGCACCAGAGATTCGTCGAGCGTTTCCCGCAATTCGCGCACGAGACAGTGCAGCGAGTCGCACTCTTCTCCACCGTCCAGCTGAGGTTTCTGCTGACGTGTGGGGCGAATTCCAAAGAGCGTGTATATAATTCTCAGATATCCTTTGCATAGACCAGGTATTCCCAGGCTCTACGCATCTCCAGCAACTCCGCGAATTCTATCTTAAATCAATGATGAGATTGCATCTCGACTGTGTGCTGATATGTCGCTGCTGCAACTACAATCACTTGTGTATTGTGGTGCAGTTGCGGCTATCAGATTGCACGGTCAAAAGATTCGCTTTCGTGTTATTGGTTTGAGTGACAAAAGAGATCCATGGAAAATTCGTCTGGAACGTCGGCGGGACTCACTAAGGCAGGACATTGCTAGACTGATGCAGATCAGCACTGGCAATGCCAGCAGATGGGTGAGAAATAAAGTGCAGATGGTTTACCGGAACTATGCCATCCCCAGTGAGACACCCGTAGTTGAAATTCTGGACACACTAAAACAGAAACTTTTTGTCATATGTAGTCGGTTACGACGATATGGCGAAAGTCATTCCTGACGTGTCCAGATTGCAACATACGCGAGGAACCAGAGGAGCTTTTTCATATCTCGAATCCCAACAGAGCGTCCAGACAATACAGTTCTCGGTGACGGAAGCGAAAGAGTATTGGGGTGGACTTTGGGGGTTACCCACCCAGCATGCTGAGCATGCTGAGTGGATCACCGCCGAAGGCACCCGCCATGCCAATACACCTGGCATGAATTTTGCGGATGTTACCGAAGACGAAGTTCGACGAGCCATGAACAGCTCGAAGAACTGGAGGGGGCCAGGTCTGGATCGGGTGCAGAATTTCTGGTATAAGAAATTTACCAGCGTACACAGTCGGTTGGCGCGCAGTATAAATGAGGTCATGAGTCGGCCGGAGGAATTTCCACCCTTCCTCACTACGGGGATTACCTACCTTATCCCTAAGAAGAACACGGTGCAGGACCCCGCAGACACAAGACCGATCACTTGCTTACCAACCCTCTACAAATTCATCACGTCCATTATTAGTGGAAGGGTCAATGCGCACCTCGAGACCAACAACATTCTGTCCGAGGAGCAGAAGGGCTGCCGAGTTGGGTCGAGGGGTTTTAAAGAGCAACTCATTATCGACTCGGTAGTTGTAGGACAAGAAACTAGAGGCCAAAGAAACCTCTTCAATTGCTATATCGATTATCGATTATAATCGACATCCTACATCTGTATCGCATTGATCCGAAACTAATAAAGTTTTTGGCGACAGTCATGGAAGGGTGGCATACCACCCTATCGGTGCGTACATCTGAGGGCGCTAATACCTCAGAGCCCATTCGTATACGGAGGGGCATCTTCCAGGGGGATTCGCTGAGTCCCCTTTGGTTTTGTATGGCACTGAACCCTCTTTGGCTACTGAATGATGCTAGAAGGCATGGTTTTGCAATAAAGTATGGCCTACGTGCTAAGTGCGAACTGACACACTTGATGTACTTAGATGACAACAAGCTGTATGCTGGTACTGACAACCATCTTAAAAGTCTGTTGCGAATAATAGACATGTTCAGCCGTTATATTTGGATGGAGTTTGGATTAGACATCCGCAAAGGTCATCACGAGCCGCATGTCGGACATAGCATTGGTGACCTCCACATCGAAGCTATGACCGAGACAGACTTCTACAAGTACCTAGGAATTCTGCAAGGAACCCATGCTCGAGTTGGTGATCTGAAGGATGCTCTGCTGTCCGAATTCCTGCGACGTGTAAAGCTGGTTCTGAAATCGCATCCTCGGGGAAGAATAAAATGTGCGCGTTGAATGTATTTGCTAACCCTTCACTGGCTTATGCATTCGGAATATTGCCGTGGACGAAGACCGACCTGCAAAACGTCCAGCGGCGGATACGGACAACTATGTCCAAATTCCGAATGCATCATCCAAAGTCTGCTGTGGAGGGGATGAACCTGCCTCGTGACATCGGAGGTAGGGGTGTGGTTGACGTGGCGGCACAACATCATCGCCAAGTGGACTCGCTGCGCGCTTATTTTGACAGCAAAGAGCATGAGACTGTCTGTAAGGCATACTGCGGACTGACTCCACTTAACTTGGAGGATCGATCTTTCAATCCTCTGAGTGCGGTGAAGTCGGACCAAGAGCGGATCGATGAATGGAAGTCGAAGGCAATGCACGGTAAACACGTGAATTGTCTTTGGCAACCATTTGTCGATGGCTGTGTGCTGGGGAGCCCTTTGCTGAGACGGAGGATTCATGTGTGCCATTGAAGACAGCGTGGTCGCCACCCGAGCTTATAAAAAGCTCATCATGAAAGAACGAAGTACACCATGCTCGATGTTGCGGAAAGTTCTCGACGGATTCTCCCATTAACCCACCACCGGCCAGCGCCACCAGCGCCCCTTTAGTTTTTAAGTAGGTAGAATCGTCCGAGCGTAAATGGTTGGCACTTAGCCCTAGTGTTAGGTAAAATCCGGCATCTGCCGAGATTGTGATATCTCGGAAAAATAATAATACTCCGCCGTAGCCCCTCCCAAGTTATATATATTTCGAGAGCAACTTACTCCTTCCATCAGTACAAAGCTTTAAAATATATATATATATAATATAATAAAACTGTAGTTTGAAGTAAGCTACTGGTCTATTAATTTTAGACTTAACTACAAATAGAAGACAATATCTAACCTCTTAGAAATGTCCGGTTTACCGATGTGAGCCGCAAGCAGTACTTGATACTTCTGCTACAGTATGTATTGGGACCGGCAAGTTCTGACTGATCGCGATACTCCGCATAACCAGCCCGACATATTGTTAGTTGACAAGACGGGTCGCTCCGCGTTTATAATTGATATTGCTATCCTCCATAATCGTCCATAACAGCAGCATTGAAAAGAAATAGGTGGAGAAGAAGGTGAACTATGAGGTTGTAGTTCCCATAATATTGTCAGCTACAGGTATTGTATCTAAATCCCTCACAGCTTCATTTTATGTCCTGGAACTTTCGCACAGTCTGGTTCAAACCATGCAGACGTACACCATTCTGCATACGTGCTCGATATTGCGGGAAGTTCTCGACGGATTCTCCCATTGACCTACCACCGGCCACCACCACCATGCGCCCCTTTAGTTTTTAAGTAGGTAGGATCGTCCGAGCCTAAATGCTTGGCACTTAGTCCTAATATTAGGTAAAATCCGGCATCTACTGAGATTGTGACAATCGGAAATAATAATAATCTTTGGAGCAATTCAACTGGATCAGGGCCTTGAAGTGCGTTAGAGCATTTCATTCAAGATCGTAATGGTACACTATAGGATCACGTTTGTCGGAGACAACGTGGTCAGCATTGCGCTCACCCGTGATTGTTACTTTGATTTGACTAAGGTAGTTTTTTACCAATGAGATTTGAACGCGATTTTCCATACGAGAGCCTGGCTTTCTAATTACTTCTATTATTACTCCCTAAAGGATAAAATGTCAGTATTGCATCGAATTGAATATCGAATTCAAAGTATATACACTATGAACTATGTGCGATATAAATGGAACCATTGGAGATGCTCAAAATGTAAAATAACAAATGGTGCCCAACGTGGGGCCGTCAGTAATGCCAATGAGATGTTCTTTTGACCAACTGTAAACTTTATATTTCATTATGATTCCTTTGAATTGAGGGTTACTTAGCTAAAGCATCTGCACTTCAACTTAATCCAGCTTATCGTGATTAGATAAGTTCCGGACTATAACTAGCGAAATAAATTAATGCAACTAAAGACCATCAACCGAAGTTTCTCTATAACGCTAAGTTAATAAGTGGCCAAGGTCCATGATTCAGTGAAAGAGCACGCAGATATCGTAGTCTCTCGAGCCCAAAGACATGAAATGTAATTCAAAGGATAACTTTAATTGTTTTATTTAGTAGCTGTAATATTGGAGACCTTTCGATAACATTTAATAGAGTATTTGAATTCCTTATACCATATACTGTCTTATTTACGTACATATATATACAAATGCATAATCATTCGCTGAAGTTAAAATTAAATTCTTGGCAATTTCCTTAAAATACGGTTGAAATCGTTTAAATATTCCGAATAAAACAATTTCTACCAAATTGGACATACTTTCCTCTTTATGGCTCCGACTCCATCAAGTTGCATTAAGTACACTTAAGAAATTTTCTCCTCCAAATTGGCTTCTCCACAAACGAAGGAAAAAACATTCCAAAATAGAAGACAAACACTCAGGGTCCATATAAACGTTTATTGAGTGCTGCCTCAACACTGGCCAACAATCTGAAATGACGATATTTTCATTAGGAAATTGAAACCAATTGGGGCCCCCGAAAAAAGTCTCTTGCTTTGAACATTAACGAAAAACAAACAGAAACTTGAGCCACTGCTCTACCTTCAGTTTTCCTATTAATTTCTTAAGATACTTTTTGTGGGTAGAGTAAGTATCGACAGATGAATTTATGTGCAAATGTGTGTGCATTGTTATGCTGGTAGCTTCGCGCGGTAAACCAACAACTACGGTCTGTGTCACGTCTGACTTTCTTTCTTTAGGATTTTTTCTTATTTCTCCAGACGTAGTATTTTCCACAATCAGGTTTTTCCTTCCAAACGAACAGCCGAGTACAGTCTAGTAGAAATGAGGAAATGCACTTGGCAAGAATAGAAATGCTCTGCTATTAGATTTGTTAAAATTAATTACTGCAAATAATCTTTTTTGTAAGATAGTTTTTTAAAAATTTTCCGTTTATTTTTAAATATAAGTTGATAGAAGCGCAAATAGCGATGATAACCGCTACATCATCCCTTCTTGAATGTTGCTGTTAATAACATAAAAAAAACTAAAGTTGACTTATCCGATATCCCCCAAAACTCGTTATCGTTTTCACAGTTGCCGGGCCGGGCTTTGATGAACTGCGCCGGAAGAGGATTGATCGGTAATCTGGCTACCGGTGAGCTCTGATGGGACTACACCAATGCACCAAATAGATGCCTTACAATTGATTTCGCAAAAGAACTCTGGGTCATCGAAACCGCGATTGTGATTCCACTCCGTCCAACAATGGGATTAGTACCAGAATATACCTCGAATCTTCTGCAATATACACCGGTTTTAACATTTAGATGGAAATGTTCGTGATTCTTCCTTTCCCGTCGATGGTATAAACTGACGGCGACAATTGCTCAACAATACGATGGAGACTTGTGTACGGCTGGGTCAGTGACTTCTTAACGGAGTCTTCTGTGACGAACTCACAAGAACAAAGGTCATTATGAACGAATGTTGCCCTATTCGAGCGGTCGAAACTCTCTCATGTGCTCTCTGATTTTTTTGCAGGAGAAGGGGAACATTACATTGGCCAGCTTTGTCGTAGTCGAACCACCTAGATCCTATTTCCCAGCCCTAACAAAACGGTGGGCAGAATGTCAACCCAATGGCTATGTCTTCGTGACATATAATGTCAGACTTCAGGTTGACGGGCATGTTTGGATCCGAATAACTTCCTCTATGACAGAAATAAGGACGACTACAATTGCGATCAATGGTGATGACTAATGGCTTTCTATAGCATAATCCGATGGAAAAGTACGAGCGACTTTCAGTTGATTGGTCCGAGGTAGGAAGGGGCATAGTCAAGCAGTACTTGAAACCTCGAGACAGGGTAAGCAGTCTGACGAAGTCCAAGTGAATGTGCTGAAAACGTTGATCAGGTATCCCGAATGGTTAAAATACGTTTTTCATGTCCCTCGTAACATTAGCAGGTTGGCAGCTAACACATGTCCGGGACTATAATCACACATTGCGATCAAATTCGGCCAGACAAACTTTTTCTTAATCAATTTGTAAATGGCTGGACTACTGGGGTAATCACTGCAGTGGTAGGCGCCGAAAACAGTTTTACGCTTCGTTTCTAAAATGGAACATCAAATCCCTGATTTGGACATGTCCCAGTAATTCGAGTGACTACCCAATATCTCTGGAAACAAATGTTAAAATGTTGTATAATGTTTTGTAGTTCCATGTCCTTGATTTGCTCATCCAAAAAACGACAAACGTACTTGCTGTACAACTTTTCCGGACAAGTCAGTTTCCGCTAACGAAAACTTAAGGGCAACCATCTCTTTTCGTACTTTTCCTTGAAATACCGCATCTAGTTTCTAATTGCTTTACCCACGAGGTTGGTGATGCGATTTCGATACCCGAGATATTCCGCTTCACTAGTTCCAAATATCTACTTTGCTACGTTGATGGCTATGCCGAACTTTTCGAGTCTCTCGAACAGCAATCGAAGATGAAGCAAGCGCTGGCGTATCGCAGTCCGAACATCATAAGTCTGAACGCGAACAAAACGAATAGAGCGACCATAACCGTCTTGGGAATGTCCGACTCGACAAATTGAATCTGGTGAAAGGTCTTTTACTTTTTTCGAAAATATCATCTTCCCAGCAAAACCAGCGATGTGCTGAATATACGTCATTGGTTAATGATCAGGCTTGCCAACTGCGTTCAGTCATCTATAATCACCGTCTTTTATTGGAACCAAATGCAAAGCGCTTGCCCTAGGACGTTTTGAGGCCGACCGAATCATTTCTGCATCAAATCCTCGAACTCTAATTTTGCGACGGCCAACTTCTGCCGTGTGTGTCGCCGTCGTTTCTCGACTACAAGCGGGCCAGAGATTCCAACGTGGTGATAGACACCGCTCCTTGCTCGTGCTTGGGTGGCTGGGCTCAGGACGCTTGGGAATTTTCACAGAATACATGGTATCATCAAACGTCTCTGACTGACGAAATCCCAGAATAGCTGACAGTACACCGAACGACTCTCGATAACACTGAATTTCCAGGTCAAAGTGGGACGAAGTCTAAAATCGTTTACAGTCGGACCAATACTTGTTTAAACTTGTAATGCAGTCCGCGCCAATGTCGATGAAAACTTAATCCGGTGGAAATGTCCAAAATATGAAAATGCTTTTGGAGTGGTTTGTCGTCATCGGCCGCATTTGACAGCAATCGAGCTATTTTTTTTCTTAATCGGGTCGCCACAAACGCGGATTGCGGCACCGATTCACGGCGGATCCAAACATATTGTGGTAACGGCATCATGAAGACTGTTTTTGCGGCCTGGTGACTTTGAATCATCTTAACTGAATGATCTTCTGCACAGGAGTCCGTCGAGCCACCTCCGTATATAGCCTAATTCCTCCCTAGTGTTCATTTGAGAAAGCGGTAACAAGGATGAAAGGGCTGATACCTCATGAGGTTCGCGTACGTGGAAGATCCTGTCCGCGATTTCTGACAACTTAGTTATATCCGCCGTTGAGCCACAAAGTCTTTAGGAAAATGTCGGTCAATCGACCCGCGCCTTTCAAACGCAGCGCGAAGTAACTGGGACAGCTTTTGATCCCCAAGATCGAATCCGACTAGCAGCTCCTATGTTGTCCCCAAGATTCAAGCCTTAAACGCGTCGTGTTTCCCTTGCGCGTTGGGTGACTCGACGATGTCTGCTACCTGCATCAACATTTTCGCTCCATTATAGCCCGCTGAGAACCTTGTCAAGGCAAAGATTACCCTTCGAAATCCGGAACGTCCGGATGTAGGCCCCCAGCCGGTGAAACCATAACGGCGGTCTGCTTATACAGAACGTTGGAATTTCGAACGTAATAATTTAATTTACTTGAGCTGTATCCTCAGACTCGAAAAATCGGACGGAGAGTGAAAAAGAACAACTATCGCATAGCATAGCACGAAACGGAAACAACAATTGATTTACAAACGGTAATTAAAAAACACGAAGAGAGCGACATCTGGTCCATTTGATATCAGGGCGAACATCTGGAAGTTGCTACAGGATGACAACCGCTACAACCCCGTAAATTCATGCTTGAAGTACGAAGTGTAAGGCAAATCATTATTAATTTTGATTCAATGTCTATCTGCCTGCCTGCCCGTCTGTCTGTCTGTCATACCTGGTTAACTCGGAAACCACTAAACCTATTGCCACGAAATTCGGTCAGAATATGTGGTTTCGATCGGAGCTCTGAGAACCCGAGTTCTAAACTGAAAATTATATTTTAAATTCCAAATTGATAGTTCATTCTCCAGTTCTGTGGTAATCCATATGTTTCCAATCCAATCTGAGATTCAGTTCCAGCTACCATGTCAATCCATTTTTAAAGAATTCAAATCTATTACACAGCCCTCACCATGGAGAATCACTCAGAAGAAGCTGAGAAACCGAAAGCTGGAAACTTCAGGTATGGAAGGCTCTGCAATGCCACATGTGAGGAATCTTCTGCATAACAGTTCCATTTGCACATAGTTAAAACTTCAATTGTGGACTAATTTTCAAGAGCCATTTAGAAAAGTAATTTGCCCTGGAAAATACTGTATGTGTCCAGGAATTCACCTAAAACAGATACCAAGGAGGAATGGGGAAAAATAGCTTCTTCATATATGGGACTTTAATACACGTAAGTCAATAATTCTCGTCAGTTTTGATGTAAGCATGTTATTTCTATGATGACTTACACGAAACTTTTTGGTATTATGCGGTATACCATTTTCCGGCATCCTAGGACGAACTTAAGGGATTTTTCTAGTCAATTTAAAAAAGTTAGTAATATTATCACGTTTATTTGGGTAAATATATAAATATGTAATATATTTAAGTTTTCACATTTTGCTATCTAATTGAGACTTTTTATTTGATTTCCTACACCGATACATTAGGAGAATAATATTTTACATTCCCTTTTTGCTTGTCCGTAGACCCTCTTTAAACTCCTCGAAAACCTGGCTCCTATGCGTAGGATTTCATGGTACCCATATGTCCACCAAATTCAACAGGTGTAGCCCTTGTGAAGAAAAGTGCATATGAGAGGCTGAGAATAAGCCGATTTTAATAAGGTTTTGTTTTAAATAAAGCCTTAAAAAGTAGAGAACCGAAATTTTCATAACTCACCAAATAAAGAAAGAACCCTTCAACAATTATAAATCCAGAACGGCATGGCTGGCTGCGTGCTTATAATATCGAAAAATATCGCATCAAACTATTCGGATAAGTGGTCTCACGTTCCATAATATCTTTTTCACAAAACAGATTTCAAATTTCGATGCTTCCAAGTTACAAGTATACTATATGTGTTTCAAGAGCACATTTTCTAAGGTCGGGGGAGTTGCTCTCTGAGTGGCAGAATTCAAGAATTGGAGAATTGCAAATTATTATGGGTTCCCAAAAACCGAATAATTGGGCATCACAATTTGGCAGCGATGGGACTCTTGCTGTTACATTAGTAAAGCATAATTGCATGTACTCTAGAAGGCAGAAACATTTTGAAGCTCACGTCCAAGATGTTCTTATTCAAGTGTAATCTCGCGGTGTTTCTAGCCATTAAAAAAAAATAAATGAATGGCTTGCCTTTTTCTATTGTTAGCAGTGACGAAGTCTGAGACTTGTTAGCACTGATGAAGGGAACAAGTGGTTCCCGAAATATGGGTATTTGCAAGCTTAATAAATATTACTAGCGAGGCAATTCTTAATATTTCAAATATTTTAATTCCTCTTTATGTAAATTCATTTCTTGCTATTAATTCCGCATTGTACAATTGGTACTCTAATATCAAACGCGCGAATCTCCTAAAAGTATCAGAGGATGTTTGTTCTCCATAGAGCACAGACATGTCGTTTCCACACATACCAGTGAATCACCAGATTGACGTAACAGATCCCCTCATTTCCGAACAACCGTGCAGGTTTGTGGGACCTCCCCTCAAAGCCCCTAAGAAGCAATTTGTCGATTTACAGGAGCAGGGCATTAGTCGACCATTGTCCAGCAAGTGGATCGAGCCGTTCCCTCTCGTCGCAAAGTCACGCAGCACATGGCAAATCGCTGGGGAATACGACTGAACATTTGCATGACTCCGAATCATTATCTGCTACCCATCAGCGAAGGTTTTTTGCAGGATGTGACAGGCAAGGTGTTTGCTGTGATTGATCTCCACAAATTCTTTTACCAGACCTCGATCTCAGAAATTAACATTCCAAAGAAAGCGATCACAACTCCATTCGGCCTCCTTGAATTCGCCCCTTCGTCAATGCAACCCAATAGCTCCAGTGCACCATGAATCATCTCCTGTGAGACTGTCTCCTTATGCGCTACTTTAACGATATATTCGTGGTTTCGATGACTACGATCAACACTTTCGACATCTGTGATAGCTGCTATCCACCCTATCGCTTAAGAAACTAGGCATTAGCCCAGAAAAATATGTTCTGAACAGCAATGAAGTGGATACCTCGATGTTACCGTCCCTTCAGAGGGTATCAAGAACTTTCCAAAGCTGGAAATACCCGCCGAGCTTCATCGATTCCTTGGAATGCCCAATTTCTTTTGTCGTTACGTTTCGAGGGCTGTTGGTATTTTAGCTCCACTGTGAATTTCTCAATGGACTTCTCGTCAAGGCTAAGGGGGAAAATACCAGCCGAAGCAACGATGAGTTTATTCCTGTTATCGAACGCCACTCTAGCCCTATTGGCGGACGCATCAAATACCGCCATTGGCGCCTCCTCTGAGCAGCAATTTCCTCTTGGTACCTGGCACCCTTTGTGTTTCTCCCCCGGAAAACTGTCGTGTCTGGACTATAGCCTGCAACAACAGGTAGTCTTCAAGTTTGTCAAGAGAACGGACGAGATGATTGATGCTCTTTCACGCAGGTCCGCCATCGTTATTCATTCTATATTCATTTCAGAAGTTCGTCGAAGCCTAAGCGAGCGATAAAGAAATTAATCATATAGTCGAAAACCCCAAGCTAGTACTTCAACGATTGGACATCAATGGCCAGCCGTGTGACTCCAGCGACGATCTAAAACCAGCGTATCTTTATCGGCTGATCTCTTGTCATTAAGTTTTTTATCGACATCAGTTACTTCGGAGTCTGGAAACGAATCCACCTGTGCTATGTCACAATCAAAATCTGGATCATCACTATCGCTCCGAACTCATTAATAATAATACGAGACTAAAAGGATTGCGTATTTCGATACCTTTCATTTTCTGGTCTATCCCTCCTTTTATACAACAAAAGGCGATCGCAAACACGACGTGAGTGCGAATTATACCCAAATTAGAGCCGTCAATACTATATGCTCAAGCTAAGCCAACGCTGAATTTTTTGTTCGGGACGGAGCCCAGTTTGGGCTTCAAGTGCGCTGGAAAAAACCGAAGTAGTCATCCTGACCAGAAGGAGAATCCCGACCTTGCGTCCCATATCGATCGGCGAGTTGACTATAGAGTCAAAACCAGCGACTAAATACCTTGGTTTAATGCTCGAATCGAAGATGAGCTTCTTCGAGCAAATCAAAGCAGCCGCGGACAGGGCTGTAGCAGGAGTCGCGGCCTTGAGTCGGCTAATGGCGAATGTCGGCGGCCCTATATCAACTAGGAGACCTCTCCTCATGGGAGCAACGCAGTCCGTCCTACTCTATGGTGCGGAGGTATGGGCTGATGTCCTTGACAAGGAGGTGCATCGTAAACGCCTCGCTCAAGTGCAGAGGCGGGGAGCTTTGCGAGTGGCGTCTGCTTACCGCACCGTCTCCGAACCGGCTGTGATGGTGATTGCGGGAATGATCCCCGTTGCCCTCCTTGCCAAGGAGCGCAAAGCTATCTATCGCCGTAAGGGCGAAAACTTAAGAGAAGCGGTTGCCTGTGAAGAACGTCAACGCACCCTTAGCGAGTGGCAACTTTCTTGGCAAAATGAGCCAAGGGGCAAGTGCACTGCGCGGCTCATCGACAAATTAGACCTATGGTTGAACAGAAAGCACGGTGAGATTGATTACTTCCTTACCCAACTTCTAAGTGGGCATGGAGGTTTTCAGTCTTATCTGCACAGAGTTGAGAAGGCGCGATCTCCTGATTGTGTGTTCTGCAATAGAGTGGCGGATGACGCTGAACACACCTTTTTCTCTTGCGAGAGGTGGGACGGCCTCCGCCAGCAGCTTTATGCAGACACAGGGGAGCTCTCTCCAGACAACATTGTCAGAGAGATGCTGAAGAGCGCTGGCAGCTGGAATCGGATTGTGCATTATGTTCGGGCTCTTCTTACTACGAAGAAGATTGAACTCGACCGGCAGAGAGATCGGACGGTAAGGGGTTCCCTGAACTAACAACAACTCCATTCCTCCCCTCCCCTCCCGTTGGTGAAAGGAATTCCCTGACTTGAAGGCTCCCAAAGCCGGGAGAGCTAGCCCGAAGTAATGTGTTAAACGGTTCCAGGCTAGTTCTCTGATGACAGGGAGGTGTTTAGTTGGTAGTCCGCCAGCGTGCTGTTGCGGGAGTCCAACACTCTGTGCGTAAATGCATTTACCTACCCTACTCCCAAAAAAAAAAAAAGAATACGTATGGAATTTTAAGTTAGATTTGTAACAATATAAAGCAAGTAAGAACATGTAGAATTTTAAGAACATTATTTAATATTCACTCATAGAAATTGAGGATGCTGCTTTCCCATTACTACGCTACTATGCGCGCATTAACAATCTCCCATCCCTATACATTTGAAAGAAGGCTTGAATATTTTTTATGTCTGACAAAGTCACGAAGAATATCAAATGATACGTGCCAGTTTCCGGTATACAACCTATTTCCTTTGAAGTATCATTTTTTGTAATGCAACCTTTTGATATGCTTCCAACTTACTCAATTAATTTCCGAGATAACATTTAGCAAAGTCGGTTTCTTGTTTATTTTATGACTATCTTTGGCTGCGGTGCTTATTTTTTTCTGAGCAATTTTTTTCCCCCGGGATTGTGTAAATTTTAACAACTGGAGATAAGTCTCCGCTGCAAACTGTGCCTAATAGTGCACAAACAATATCTACTATATTCCACCATGTTGGATCAAACTGAGTGCTCGATACCTTTCTTTATCTACTATAACATTAGAAAGGTAGCGAAAGGTAGACGAAGTTGCTGGCTAGTTCGAACCCGGACAGAGGAGCATGACGGCTGAGCTACACCCCGATACCACTTAACTTCTCCAGGTAATTCTAAATATAGTTTAAAGTTCCATACCCACGATGGCTAAACTATTATTTGCCCGTTGGTTGTCGCTCGTTAGACGAAAGGCTGTCTCGTATTATGTGTAACATAGCTCAGCCTAAAGATAATACTTGGACTAGATTCGTATTGACTGGTTTATCGCTCTCCTTGTTATGTCGTACTTGGAAAGCATTTTGCGGGAAAATGGGGTCAGCCCGAGTCGGTGTTAGATTACAACTAGCGTCGCGTTCTATTGAATTGATCGAGCCTCAATCGTTTTTTGCGTTTAACCAATTTGTTCTGTAAAATGATTGAAAAATGTGTTTATGGTACATAACGCAACCATAGGCCAGGTAGGAAATCGATAGGAATTTGATACGGCAGAATATTTATATGGAGGAGATAAGGGTCAATTATGGTTGCATAATACTGAAGCTAGTATGGTCAAAATATTGGTTACGAAATTTCGACTCAATAAATTACTTACCTTTCTAAAACCCGGTTCCGCGGTGGACAATGGAAATATCTAGGAACATGTAGATGACAGACAAGATTGGGAGAAATATGCACAAACTGAAAGGTAGCTGACATTTAGCGACCACATTGCCTCAATACCATAGTTGCAAACCTGGCTACTGTGACGTCAAATGCTACAAGAGATAATAGTGGAGTGGAGCTGAAATCCACACCAGATCCTTTTCGTAAGAGCTCGAAGCTTGGAAAGTCATCACCAAGGATAACATTATCCTTCAGCATTCGAGATGATGGATAGCCTCCAGATTAACATTAATGCTATTGGTACAATCGACAAACATAGAAAACAACAAACTTTCATTGGCAGAACGCATAAATGAACGCTATGAGTTCATCATGGAGAAGCGGAATATTCGCTAAATTATTAAGGTTCTGATATAGTCCATTAGATTGACCTATATTAGAACACTAGAATAGAAAAATATAAAATATATGGCACATGGGCATATGGCAAAGTTACAGAAGAAACGCAAGTAACATCTTTTCAACGTAAGGTCAGTGAAAACGGGAAGAAACGGGGTAATGACAATATTAGAGAACTCGTTGGCGCCCAGCTCTTCACCGAGGTCGCGCAGGCGAAAATTACGCTGTCAACATTGCCATTTGATATTAGAGTTAAATAGATCTAGCGAGAACTAAGCGGGCAGTTGTCACGCCTAGGTAGATGCGTTGCTTGATGAGCAAGCGGAAGTAAAAGATCGAAAGCAGGAGGTAAGAATTGAGTGCAAGGAAGGAAGGAATCGAATTGAGTGCAAGGAAGGAAGGAAGCTCAGCGTTTCAGGTAGGAAAGGTTTTGTGGATTTTTTTATGTAAGCATATTTGGGTACGAGATAGTACGTATGCACGTATTTAACGCATAATAAGTATGCTCAATATCCAATTCGATGTAATATTGGCATTTTGTCCCTTAGGAAGCAGTAATTTGATGTGAAAGGGGTAATCATAACTTACTCTAACTTCGCTAATGATAGTAGGATAGTAGGATTTCAAGTCTCTAATATGGTGATCCATACTAGAAGCCACATAATTGCGAAATTTTATGACCGCATATGCAGGGAACATCATAAGTTTTTCCAAATTTTCTGCTTTCTGAGAGTAAGTCCTTGAACCTCCGCACTTCTCTCCTTTGCACCCAGACCTTTTATCTGGCACCCGATACGGCTGAATTTTGAGCCTGGATTTACTGCATGCATCAGTTTCATCCTCCCTATCAAATTTCGATAAGGTTCTGTTTTACTGAAAACCTCAAATGGGAGTGGGGAAACGTAGCTTCTTGATACATGCGACTTCAGAATTTCACTCATATGTCTATTATTCTCGTTAATTATTATATGACGACAGAATTTTATTTGGGTTCCTTAAAATGCAGTAAATTCGGGGGAAATCGAGAAATTTGATCTATTGCAACTTTAGTACTAATAGCCAGATTCCCACGATTGTATATGGGATACTATCCTACACTGCACCCTAGGATGAGGGTTTTCTGGTCAATTTCAAAAAGTTGGTAGTACACCATAATTTAACATATTTAGAAATATATCGGAATGGGATGTGTTTTGAGGCCTGGATTTGATATAGATGCGTCATCCTGCGATTTAGGATTGCATAGAAAGTGAGTACTACCTCACTTGCAGTGTGCACATTTTCACCCCTCGTTTGGCCATTTTGCAATTTACATCAAATCTGCTTGTGGAAGTATTAATTGGACCTTTTATTTGACGTCCCCACACGGGTTTCTAAATCGTCAAATCCCCTTTTGTATGTATGGCGAGCCCCTCTTTAAATTAGATGTAAATTTATGACACTCCATTGTGTGTGTGCGGGATTTGAAACAAAGGTCTAAACTTAGCTGCTTAAATGAAACCCACATTTGAATCGTACATAGTGGTAGAAACGTTTCTGGCCCAGTGGAAGAAGCAAAGGTTGGTTGTGCTACCGAAACCTCAAAACTCACTTGGTGCACCGTTTTCATATCATATTATTGGCCTTTTAAACACTATGAGGAGCGGCAGTATGCATAGCTACGGTCGTGGATTTGACCTGAAAGGCGTCGGCTATTGGCAAGTGCTGCGTTAAATGACTTTAATTCGGGCAACTGCGGCCAAATTGAATTGAAAATGTATGGAAGTAAAGCCATTATGAATAGTTAAAAAGGACTCAAGGTCCTTATTCCCAACCCCAGGAAAAACAATACTGTCGACATGCAGGTTGGTAACCACGAGGTCGTTTCAAAATCGATCATTAGATACGTGGGGATGATGATCTCTTTCAAGTTGAGCTTCAAAGGGCATTTGACCTATGCACGAGAAAAGGCAGCTAAAGCTAGCTCATTTCTAGCCAGGATATATTAGGACCAAAGTATAGTCGCCGGCTGCTTATTGCAGGGTGGAAGAATCAAAACTACTATACACGGCTCTCATCTATACGGGAGCACTGATCGAACGGTGAATTCGGCATACTGCCAATTATACTGAGCGTATGCAATGCACATAGGATAGTATCGGGTGAGGTAGTGCGAATAAAGTGCATTACCTCTACAATAGAAGTAGAGCGGATCTGTACAATGTGACTTCAGACTTCTGAAAAGCCACTAGGAAGGAGCTGTACAGGAAATGGTAGCAACCCTGGAATAATTCTGGAAATGGTTGCTGTACCCTTACACTGATCCTGTTTATAATGAGATGGATCGAGTGAAAACACAGAGAATTGATACAGCTCCTTACGAGACATCTGTGTTTGCAGGAAGTATTTGTAAAGCTTCATATTGGACAAGCCCTCCGACTGCCCTGAAAGCGCCGCTATATCCTAGGAATGTTTCATTGCCCAGAATTCGAGGATGAGAAAGGGAGATTTTATGATGTTCTGAACGTGGTATGTACCCAATAATTTCGTGGAAGAGATGCTGAAGTCGGAAGCAAATTGGAGCTCCCTAAAGTAATATTTCGCGGTGTTTCCGTAGGATATGGGCGGCGAGGTGAAGGTGGTTTTAATGGATGAAGATCCCATACATTGCTGCAACCTGGCGTAGCAGCGTTTTTTGAAGATTCTATTTCCATCCATAAAAGGTCGATATCTACGTAATAATAATATTATTTGAACTAGCGATTGCTAGCTGGAAACCCCCCTTAAGTTTACCTTAGAAGTAGCATAATATGAAGTATAGACCTACAGTTTTGTGAAACTCTTACTATAATTAATAAAGTTATAGTGTGTCCAACTAGGATCTATCCGCATCACATGGTAGATATTTATCATCTCGTATTATTCCTATTCTGATAATATGTACAGCAGGTCAGAATGCCCGACCCCGCTTGTGAATGTGACAAAGGCTGAAGAAAAAGAAGAGAATGCCCATTATATCTCTCCAAGTTTTCTTGTTTCTTTTGCATTTAGTCTGCCACTTGCCCTTATGGGAAGGTTGTTCCTAGTTCCTGATAGTAGCATTTGCCAATGCTACTGATTATCCAATTACTGGTTTCGGCCCTAGTATGGTAGAAATAGGTTTCTCTTTTGCTAAGACATACCAGATTTCATTTTCGTTTAAGCCAAAGTGAATGGTTGCGATTTGAGATGATCAAAGGGCTGGTCAAATTTCAATGTGCCTGTCCTCACACGCCTCCCCTTACACGCGTCAATCACCCAGGTTGCGTTCTTAGAATTGTATATATCTCATCCTGAAATGCTTTTAAACACTGTTCCATCAAAAAAACCTACTTCTCGCTTTTATCTGAAAGGCAGACTCACGCTCGAAAACAGTAAAGACTCTTTTGCTTCATCGTCACCCACCACACCAGACGAACATCGGTCTAATGATAGCAAAAAAATATCCATATTACTACATGAGGTATGAATTCACCTATAGAGTTAAAGGTATATAAGCTGTGTATGTTTCATCGTTGCCTTTGCATGTTTGTTCAAAAGAAGTCTCTTATCTAGAATACCTCCTAGATGTTTCGCTCCATCGTTTAGAGTAAAGGCCAGTTTCGGTCTTTTTGAATTAATACCAGCATATGTTTGGCCTTTTATTTGCAGACTTTACAGTTCAGCTAAGTCGATCACAAGAAATAGGGATACCATCCATCTTTAGGGGTAGCTGTCAACACCTACAAAAATCTCTGCATTAGCATAGCATACATTAAGTTACTAATGTATGATTGAGAAAATGCTTTTCAGCGGCATTAGAAAATTTTAGGAGAGGTGTACAATGAAACCCCCTTACAATGTCTCCAAACAACCCGATTTTTTACTCGTCCTTCAAAGTTTCATATTACACTTTTCTCTCGTCTGCAGTAATCGCAGTAGTCAAAATTGCATATACATTTTGCGTGAATACCTGTTTTGGTCAGTTGCAGATAGCCTTTTTTTGTGAGAACCTCACCTTGTCTAAGCATATAAAAATAATAAAAGAAAAGTTACAAATCATAAAAGAAAGCGACCTTTTTTTGTTTTACAAACAAAACCTTATTTAAATCGGTTCAATGTCTGTCTGTCCTTCTGCCTGTCTGTCTTTTTTTTCGGCGTTGGAAGGTGGAAAGGTTCAAAACCTACTGCTGGCTCCTGCCACGCAGTTATGTGAGACTTCTACTCACTAAAACCACCTCCTTCTCATTCCACTCTCCCCACGGAACTCCTATCAAGTATTGCATCGCGGGGCTGGATCAGCTTTTAACTGCGGTTCATTATGGTTCTCTCCCTTCCTTGTTTTCGTCGTAGTTCTTCCTGCCTAAGCTGTTCCCAACGTGCCAGCTGCCGTCGAAATGCGCTAGACTCTCCAGCTGCATACGTTTTGTCGCAGAGTCGCCGACTTTCTTTCGCCAAGATATCTACGCTACATATGCTGCTTCTCCTGATGTTGTCCGATATGCACTGCATACCCGGAGTGCACTTAGCCGATACGCCATTCCCAATTTTCGACAGTTCACTTTGTTATTCAGAGCAGTTGCCCAAACTGGAGCTGCGTAGAGTAGCACGGAGCTGACTACCCTGGAGAGTAGAAGACGTTTACTTTGTCTTGGCCCACCAATGTTCGGTAGTATCCTGGAGATCGTTGTAGCGATGGAAGACGCTTTAGTTGCAGCGTACTCAATGTGTCTTTTGAAGTTGAGCCTTCTGTCAATAATTACTCCCAAGTATTTGAGCGATGGTTGGGAGTAAATTGTTTTTTCGCCAACTATGATTTTCACAGTTGTGTTCTTTCTTCTCTTGCTAATGAGAACTACTTCTGTTTTATGTTCGGCAAGAGAAAGGCCAGAATTTCTCAAC
Organism: Hermetia illucens; assembly: GCF_905115235.1. Classification (NCBI taxonomy): domain Eukaryota; kingdom Metazoa; phylum Arthropoda; class Insecta; order Diptera; family Stratiomyidae; genus Hermetia; species Hermetia illucens. The sequence goes on along the minus strand of NC_051849.1, from coordinate 86,279,572 downwards.
CAGGAATTGATCTCCCATATCGCTTCATTTGCATAGATCTCGATCTCGTCTTGGTGCTTTGCAACCATTGTTATTCCGATATCATCGGCGAAGCCAATATCTGTCACGTTGTCCGGTAGGCATAGCGTCAACACTCCATCGTACATAACTAACCACAGCAAGGGACCCAGAACAGAACCCTGTGTCACTCTGCAAGTTGTCGGGAATATTTTTAGCCCATCGTCCGAGTCGCAGTAAAGTCTTCTCCCAAGGAGAAACTCGACCACAATGCGTACAATGTACTTCGGGGCCTGTATCTTGTCGAGTGCCTCGATGATCTTTTCCATTTTGCACTATTGAACGCATTTTTTACGTCGAGGGTTATTACTGTACAGCATTTTGCTTCTTCTATTGCAGCCTAAGCCACGCCAGTCAGTATACTGATTGCGTCAACAGTTGATTTTGCCTTACGAAATCCGAATTGTTTGTCGGAAAGGCCTCCTTCCTTTTCCGCAACAGCGAGCAGTCTGTTATATATTACTAGTTCAAATAGTTTGCCAATGGTATTGACCAGACATATCGGCCTGTATGAGGAGGGGTCACCCAATGGTTTACCTGCCTTCGGAATGAGTATTAGCTTTTGTACCTTCCATTGCTCGGGGAATTCTCCTTCCCTAAGGCATGCCGTGAAAACTTGGGCAAACGTACCTGGTGCTGTCCTGGCGGCTTCAGGGCAATGTTAGGGATTCCATCCCGTCCTAGAGTCTTTTTAAGGTTTTGTGTAAACACAAAACCTTATTAAAATCGGTTTACTGTCTGTCTGTCTGTCTGTCCGTCACACGCATTTTTCTCGGAGACGGTTGTAGCGATTGGCACCAAATTTGGTAGAAAGGTGGGAACTGTGAATGCCCACGCATATAGTAAGTTACATCCTTTTACGTTGAATTTAAGGGGGGGTCCCCATACATGCAAAAGGGGGGTGTAATTTTTTTTTCCATCAAATATAGCCATGTGGGGTATCAAATTAAAGGTCTTGGTTATATATATGGTTATATGGTGCCTAGGCTCCGAAATACCCTCCATGTCGATACCTGTTTAAATAAAGTTAATAATAGTACATTACTATAATTTTTAGTAATTGACAGGAAAAGCCTCCTTAGGTGCATCCTAGAATCACATATAGCATGATCCTGCCAAATTTGGTGAAAATCGCACTATTACTAACAAAGTTATAATAGGTCAAAACTGTAGCTTCTCTGCAAATTCAAGACTATGAATGTCAATATCACTTGAAAGTGGAAATTTTCACATAATATATGCACATTTTACGTGCTACATGCTAATGGGACAAATGCACACTGAAATCTCTTTATAAAAGAAATACACAAAACCTTTCATATCTGAAGCGTCTAGCTTCCGGTTTCCCGACTTGTTTTCAGTCTTCTTTTTTTGGGCTGCGTCTAGAACCTCCTCATTTACCACTATCGGAACTACCATTTACATCCACTGGGAATAGAGTGTTCACTATATTCTGCAACAACTCTGGGCAAGTAATCGGTGGGGAGCGCTCGCCTTTTAGTGATGACATCACCGACCTATATGCGCCACCCCATGGGTCAGAGTCAGCTTCAGTACACATCCGCTTGAAATGTTCGGATTTGCTCTTTGCGTGTAGCTCCTCGAACTCAGGTCAGTTTCTTCTGCGCTGGGAGAGTGTGAAACTTTGTTTTGTGCGCTTCCCGATAGCAATATATCTTGCAGAAGTACCTCCTTGAACATTTCTGCGTCGAATTTCTTCGTTATCCAGCTCATCGTTATTCGTTTTAATGGCTTCAAATTATTCCTTTGCGAGCTCTGTGCGTCTATCTGTCTGTCTGTCTGTCACAGGCACTTTTCTCAGAAACGGCTATACCGATTGACACGAACTTTGGTGAGAAGGTGGGACCTGTGGGACCAGCCCCCAAATATGCAGTGAGTGATATCCTCCTACGTTGAGATTTAAGGGGGGGTCCCCATACATGTAAAAGGGGGGTGTTAAAATTTTTTTCTCCAAATATAGTCATGTGGGATATCAAGTGAAAGGTCTCGATTAATACTTTTCAAAAACAGCCTTAGTTTTGAGATTTGTTAAAAAGGCGGGGAGTGGGAGGGGTGCAAAGCGATGATTTCTTTAACGGACCCATTCTCAGAAACTGCCCAACCGAATAACCTGAAAGCTGCATCTATACGGTGCCCAGGCCCCAAAATACTCTCCATATCGATATCTGTTCAAATTAGGTTAATAATAGTATATTACCATATTTTTGGGAAAATTTAGTAAAACCCCCCTTAAGTTTATCCCAGAGTTATAAAAGTTGGTAGTAGTATAAAATATAATATGAAGCATATTATCTAGAAGTTTGATCAAAATCATACTATTAGTACAAAGTTACAGTAGCTCAAAGTTGTCTTTACCGTGCAAATTTACAACCCGAAGTACTAAATCTGATATGCTAAATGCATATTCTTAAGAGGCTACGTACAAATGGGGTAGTTCTACACTCAAATATACTCACACAAGAAGCAAACAAAACCTTTCATACCTGAAGCGCCCAGCTTCCGGTCTCCCGACTTGTTTTTGTTTTAAAGAACGTATCAGTGTGACAGTTTTTTCATACGCAGAAAAAGAAAACATCTAATATTTTCCAAAACTTAAAAGTGCCGAAAGATATTTCAATTGAAGCAATTGAGTGACTCCCTTAAGAGAATCACGTTTCTTCATATTTCACTTAGATGGATATGTTAACAAGCAGCTCACTCATATGTCTTTTACGACCACGTGTTAATTAGATTCAAATGGCTAACTTCATTACTTTTACTTATCTACTACACAAGAAAAGATGTTGGGAGCTAACAGTGAAGTCCTACCTCAGTCATTCCACTTGTACGTTTGTAAGTATTTTCAGAATATTTTGTCACTGTTTTAAGAACATTCTTTGATAAAGTATCAACATATGTATGAAGTTCTGCGATATCTGCTTTACTGCTTTACCGGAAATATTAAAAGTCAACTTTTGTGGTTCATGGAAACATTTTTCAGTGGTAGCCGCAACAACCACCAAGAATCCCATTTATTCCCCACACCTGTGCACTGTCCATTGTTTTTCAACTGTAAGCTTGTAATGCACTGGTCTTTCTTTATAAGTTTTACATTGTTCAATAGATAGGCATTCGTGTACATCCAACAATCTGACTTTACCTGCTCCAACATCTGAAAAAGGCAATAAATATGCATTGTGGCATGGAGTGAGTATGGAGATGAATTTATGGGACTCATTTATCAGGCACACAACATGGATTATTAATTAAGCTGTTATTGTTTCAGTGGATATAATCGAACATTCCATGAATTGTTCAGAACGTACTCAATTTGATTGTTTGTTTCAATGAAATAATAAGTCAGTCGAAACATTTCAAAATTATGAATGGGGTCTCGAATACACCTCTTACTAGTTAGAAAGTAGGGGTCCAATACTCGAAAGTCAAATTTCCAAGAAATGTTGAAAGTAGTCGATGCAGAAATGTGGTATTAGATTAAGTATAATCTTGAGCACACATAGGAGTGACCCAGTGATTAGTTTTGCATTTCAAATGGGTCATTGGTTTGCAAAATTCAAACTTCTTTTGTCACACGAAAACTTATATCCAAGTCTAACTGTATTATGGCCACCGAAAATTAACATATACGTTGTAGTATACACAATTTGAAAGGGAAATTTTGGTTTTTCCACCAAAAATTTAGTATTCATCAAATCAAATTAACACCCCAATATATCAAATTAACAGTGTAATAAATGAAATTAAAAATGCTCTAAGACAGATTAACTATTTTCCAAGCAAACTAAGCATCTGTCAAATGAAGTAAGATAATAAGTAAAAATAAGTCGGAATACCGGAAGCTGGGCGCTTCAGGTATAAAAGTTTTGTGTTCATCTTATGTGAGCAACTCTCTATGAATGTTTTTCCACTCATATGTACGTACAAAAGTACAAAATATTCCGTCATATGTTGCTAAACAAAAGATGCATACGCACATACAACATATTAAAGACAAATATTATATTGTGCACAAACCCAATTTCACTTTACTCTGTGCACGAAAGTATACACACGTCCACACTCGTCCATCTTATTGAACACTACCCGCGAATTTCATTAGCATATACGTATATACACACATGCCTGTCTCCAGTATTTGATATTGATATTCAAATAACTAAACAAACCAAAAAAGGACCAGCCAAAGTGTCTCCATGGACACCGCCTTCCATATAAGCTCACTTTATACATATGATGATGTCATAAACGTTCTATAAACCAATAATGAAATGCAATATTTTGACCTCAAGTAACTTTGTTAATAATAGTTGAATTGCGTTCCAGAATTATGTACTGTATTTTGTACGACTAGCATGACCTTAAGGGGGGTTTTCGGGTAAACTTCTAAAATATGGTAATATACTACTATTGACTTTATTTTTGCAGATATCGGAACGGGATGTATTTTGAGGCCTAGATTTCATATAGATGCATCACTGAGAACGAGAGCTATTTAACTTTTTTAGGGCACACATTTTGAACCCTCATTCCCCTATCAAAAATTCAAAAATTCATTTAATATAAAAAAAAGATCAGTTTCGGAAAGTAGTAATCAACCCCTTTCATTTGATACTCCTGATGATCATTCTTTGTGAAAAAAAATGTACACCCCCTTTCGCAAGTATGGGAAGCCTCACTTCAAACTCAACACAAAGTGCCACCACTCGCTGTATATAAAGGGACACACAGACCACACGTTCTCACCAAGTTTCGTGACAATTGGCTCATTCGGTTCCGAGTAAATCGGCTGTGATAGACAGACGGGCAGACGGAAAGACGGAGTGTGTGTGATGACATTGAACCGATTTTAATAATTTGCAAAATCGATTTTGGGTGTCACAGGATTGCGCGTAGATTTAACCTGGAACCTCAGTAAAATTGTATTCTATGTCTCTAAACCTATAACTTAATATAAAGCTCATTAATGTATTCGATGGCTTCAAATAGCGCAACAACAACACAAACGCGAACAAAATTGTCTTAATTAAATGCTGGCTCCGTTTAGATCTCTGGTAGTACTACTGCAGGAGAGTTGACGGTTCTTGCAACCCCTTCAACACGCAAGTGTTGCAAGGGGAACTGGAACACTGCGAAAGCGGTTGTTACCCATGAAAAGGTGAGAGCTGCCATATTGTCCTTTGAACATTTCAAAGCACCTGGCATGGATGTCATCTATCCGGCAATGGTAAAGGAGGGTATGGAGCATTTAGAGCGACCTATAAGAAATATTTTTCGAGGATGTCTTGCTCTGGGCTACGTGCTTTCTTCTTGGCAACAGGTTAAGGTAGTTTTCATACCGAAACCTGGGAAAGATGACTATTCTAATCCAAAGAACTTCAGACAGATCAGCTTGACTTCATTCTTGCTGAAAGGTTTGGAGAGACTGGTGGAGCGTCACATTCGTGGAAACGCACTTAGGTCACATCCACTTAGTTAAAACTAACATGTTTACCAACGTGGAAAGTCCTGTGAGTCTGCTCTTCATTCTTTGGTCACAAAGATAGAGGATGCAACTTTGAATGGTGAGTACGCGATGGGGGTGTTCGTGGACATTGAAGCAGCTTTTGACTGTGCGCCTTTTCAAAAACTTTGTGATGCCGCCAGAGCGCATGGTGTTGATGATGCTTTAATTAAGTGGATCCATGCTATGCTAACGCAAAGATTGCTGTGCACGGAGGTAGCGGTCGATCGCTACCTGACTACAGAAGCAACGAAGGGCTGCCCCCAAGGAGGTGTGCTTTCGCCACTTCTGTGGAGTATGCTGATCGACTTAAGCTTATGCTGATGACGTGGCTGTACTTGCAGTTGATCGGGATCTTGGAACGATGTGTAGGAATATACAACGTGCCGTTGATTTGATAGACAGCTGGTGCCTCAGACATGGTCTGCCAGTTAATCCAAATAAAACCACAATGGTATTATTCACAAAAAGGAGAAAACTGGATGGACTTTGCCTCCCTGTGATGAGGAGTACTACCCTTCAACTCTCCGAAGAAGTGAAATATCTGGGAGTCACTCTAGGTAAAAAACTTCTTTGGCACAAACATGTAGAGGTAAAAATAAAACGAGCTCTAAAAGCTTATGGGTTGTGCAGACGAACCTTTGCCTCGACATGGGGACTCAGGCCTCATGTGGCAATGTGGATATACGTTGCCATCATTAGGCCGATGTTCGTATATGCATCCGTAGTGTGGTGGGTTAAGGTGAGACAAAACGGTTTTCACCGTAAACTAGCCGCACTGCAAAGAACTGTGTGTGTGGGTATCACTGGTGCCATGAGCACGACATCTGGCGCAGCTCTGAATGCACTACTCAATTTGCAGCCCCTGGATATATTTATTCAAAGCACTGCAATGAGGGCAGCTCATAGACTAATTCGATTAAATCTATGGGAAAAACGGATGTGGGGGGCACAGAGCATTGGAAGAGTTACTGGGAGGACTGAATCCAGTTCTTACAATGCCTTCCGATTCTCGTGTCCCGTAGAAGATATGAAGTTATCCTGAAGCATAGAGAGGACTGGGAAGACCCAGAGGAATGCGTGGTGGGATATACGGAAGTCTTCTACACCGATGGCTCAAAAACAGAAGAGGGTTCTGGAGCCGAAGTCTACCTCTCGAATAAAAACGAGAAGTGGGCTTTTCCTTTGCGACAATATGCAACGGTTTTTCAAGCCGAAGTTTATGCGATCCTAAGGGTGGCAAACTGGGTGATTGACGAGCGGTTGAAGGGCAGGCGCATCGCAATCTGCAGTGAAAGTCAAGCTGCACTGAGGGCATTGAGCAGTCCTTTGATCACCTCGAAAATCGTTCAGGAATGCAGAAACCGTTTGAACTCTATCTCTAGATTCAATACGGTGGAACTACTCTGGGTACCTGGTCACTGTGGCATAGAGGGAAATGAAGTCTCGAACGCTTTAGGGAAAGAGGGGTCAATCTCCCCTATGCCGGGACCGGGGCCAGCAATTGGAGTATCAGTAGCATTGGCTAAACCCGTTTTCAAAAACTGGAAACAAGTTTCCCATAATGACAGGTGGCAGAGCCTAAATGCTGCTCGACACACCAAAGTTTTCCTACCAGAACCGAACATACGTACCGCAAAGTTTATCCTGTCGAAAAGCAGGAGGACTTGCAGGTGTATTGTGGGCATTCTGACTGGCCATAATTCACTAGCTGGGCATATGTTCAGAATAGGAATTACCGAAGATGGTACGTGTCCCTCCTGTAATGAGGAAGCGGAATCCACGGAGCATTTCCTATGTGAATCCTATGCCTATGGACGCATCAGGCATCAGATCTTTGGTGCCGATGTTCTCCAATTGCGACGGATAGCATCACATCCACTAACGGAAATCCTGCGATACGTTAATGAATCCGGAATAATCCGGCGAGTACAATGGGCCAACACGGTCTGAGTGCTCAGAAGCTGTAGCTTCTCCCCCACCATATACACACACACACACACTACTGCAGGTGATGAAAAGATGCTTCTCGCTACATGTGAAGGGTTTTATAGACAACAACTTTTTGGAGAAAATGAAGCGTAGCAGACAGACAAAGGGTCAGATAGACATTGAACTAATTTTAGTGAGGTTTTGTCTATCGAAAATATTGAAATGAAAAAAAGGGCAACAATTTTTACCAAACTGCACCATTTTAATAATTAATGATTCAGGGTTGAGAAGAGCAAAAATCTTGAATAAAATTGGGAAAACCAAGCGAAGCAAACATTCTTAAGTCAAAATTTGTTTGTAATCAGCATTATGGTTCGTCATGGAACTTCGTCTTTGTGCTATCCCGTTGTTGTGAGCTTTTCAGATGCACAGCATTAAGTGTGATGATAATGAAAGTGAAGCATAGTGAGACTATGTGTATGCCCTACACTTCAAAAGCGTGAACAGGAGATACACAATGGAAAGCGAAAATGGAAAAGAATGAGACCTGCGGATATTGCAATAGTCCTTTCTAGTTCATCAAAAACACTTTTGCCACAATGATTGACGAGTTAAAGCTGCATTTGAATTCATACGCAACCTGAACACTGCTAATTCGCCTCTTTTTGTGGGATTTATTGCTGTGTTCTTTCTGTTACGAAAAGTCAATTCGAGATAGCCTTTTAATTATTCCCATGCTCTCTGTTATATAAAAAGAAAGTAAGAAGGTTGACAAGTAAGCTTACGGTCTTTTGCCTGCAGAATTCTACACCGTCTCCCGTTAATTACGCTCTTCGTTGTTCGATGGCCTCCACTAGTAATTTTTTTCAATAGGTCTATGGCTCCTTGAACGTTTTGCTAAGTAAGTTCTGCAAAATTAATACCGGCGAGAATAGTATAACAGATTATTTGAAGGTTATTTTCTCTATATGCTGTGTTATAGACCCTCAAAAAAATGATTATCGAATTTTTCGACACGCTATAAAAAACAAATCTAACTAAGTAAGTCTTATAAAATTTACTCAAATTGTGTTGATTGAAATGTTTCAACGATTCCGTCAATAAAGTTTGGAATCATATCGGAAGTATTTTAATAAATCTATTTAAATTTTTTGCTGACCGAAAACAATTTTCCTGAGCAGCTTATTATCGTTGCGTATTTCATTCCCTAATCCCATTTTAAGAAAGTTTTGTTTTACATAAAACTTTAAAAGGAATAATAAATATAAAGTCGGAAACCGCTGTGTGTGCGTTTTTGATGCCACAAACTCCTAAGACCATGACTAATGTGACAAGAGCAAGGAGACAGAATCCAGTCAGCTCAAACCTTCAGAGACAGTAGATAGTTTTCACGAAGGGAAGGAGCTCTCCCATCCGGCCCCCCACCCCCTTCCTGTGGTCCTGAAAGAATGGTTTATCTAATGTCCGCATCCTGATTCTCGCCAGTACTCCCACGATTGAACTTTATTATAGGCAGACCAAATCCTCCTTGACTTGGTACAGGCGGTGAGTCCTCACTATCTGAGGGCCGCGACTGCAAAGTAGCGCGAAAAGTTGCTACCCTTGACAGTGGCCAGCGTGACACAGACTCTCTCAAACGAAGGACTAGAAGAGAAAAGCCCCGCCTAGCCAGTCCGTCAGTCCGCTCATTCCCCTCTAAGTTCCTATGACCGGGAACTCAGAGAAGGATGTCTTTGAGCGTGCCGCCCAGACTATTTACCACGTTTCTGCCCTGCTCCGCCTGCCTTGGAGATATCGCCACTACAACGTATTTAATGTGGCGATCTAGAAGGAGGGGTGCAGAAATACATTGAGAGCATCTGCCAGCCAGGACAGTAGAGCCCCGTCAGCAGCTGCACATGCGGTTCTTTGAATCCTATTGTATTGTTTGCTTAGCGCCTGCCACCATACAATAGAATCGTACGTTAGGATGAGATATGCCACCGCTGTGTACATCCAGAGAACCATCCTCGGTCAAATACCCTAGGCTATATGCGCTTTCTTAATCTTTAGTTTTATATTTTTTCTCTAATTTAGCTTCAGATCCAGGATTACAACTGGATGTACCGAATGTAAAGCACATTGGAGCAAAGAACCAATATTTGTTCATTTATGTATTTATGGAATTCGGGTACCTTTGGCTTGGTAGTGAAGACCATCAGTTTCGTTTTGGTTGGATTTATGTCGAGTCCGCATTTTGCGACCCACAGGCACACCCTTCCCAACATTCCTTTCATGATGTCACCCATAATGAAGGGAAACACCCCTAACAGCAATATCACCAAGTCGTTGACATACGCTACCACCTTCACCGCACTCCTGTCCAATATTCGTAAAATTTCGTCTATCACTATCAACCAGAGCACTGGAGAGGTAGCACCACCTTGGAGCATAATTCTACTCACAGCCCTGGTCAATTGCTTCTCAGATCAGGCGGAATTATCCTGATTCTTAGCATGGAGATTATCCAATACGTACAATACACCAATGCAATACCGGCCGAGGCTTCCTTGATTGCGTTGGTTCTAACATTGTAGAATGCTTCTATAACTAGCAGGGTAGCAACATAATTCTGCTTGTACTGTAGTGATCGCTTAACCATACCAATTATTTATCCCACTACGGTGACAATGTCTTCTTGCTGAATTTAGTAGGGCACGCGATTTCAAAGTGGGTTTCGAATGTCTTCGCCAGAACCCCGACCTTTGACTCTAGTTCGCCTGTCGTGGCAATCCTATCAATTTGTACACCAAGGAATTTGCTCTTGATAACTTGACCAAACTTCCCCCAGTCGATCCTCCTGCGGCCTCTAAAGTAATTGGAGACCTCTGCGGCGAAATCTTGGTTGGCATACTGCCCCTGTTACACATCGATTGATTTGTGTTAATGATAAAATCATAAAATGACTCATCACTTTCGTTGATTTCCGAGCTGCCCCAAAAGCGTATGCTTTGCATTGGCGTCGCAGTTTGTCAACAGGTTGCCTTCCTAGCTGCTGTGGTGGACGTCAAATGTTCCAGTACAGCTAGTTGATCGTAGTGTATATGAATTTAATTTGTCAGACTTTTCACGTTAATGCGGTTTTAGCATTCTATACTGCCTTAATAATAATAATAATAGTAAATGTACACGAAATAAGCATCTTTGACTTATTATAACTTTATCATTAAAAGCACGATTTCTTTCAAACTTTCCAATAGTATGGCTTATATTGTACGTATACGGTTTATGTTTGTGACAAATTTTCTAATCCCAGGATGCTTTTTTAGTAAAATTCAGTTCAGAAATAAAAATATACCGTTATTGTTTTTTTTTTTGAACAGCGGCCTATATTGAATCTTCCATCATAGCACCGTTCACGCCCGTGGTAACCAAGGTGCTTCACCACGAAAGATACTTTTATAGGAAACGCAAACCATGCTACATGCGTTCCTACTCCTACTGTTTTTCATTTAAAGGAGTTGAGAATACTCATAGCCCAAAGAAAGTCCAATGCAGATCCGGCGACATCCCAGGAGCTGGCAGAAATCCATCGAATTTTTCGAAGGAACTAGTTTATACGTTGTTCCCTGTCTAAACCTGCAACTCATAACACCATCTAGCAAAGTTAGAATTAGAAATAATACCCAAGTCGGTCATTATAACAAGAATGTTCCAAATCGGTAAAATTGCGTTATTAAGGAATTATTGTCTATTTCAATATTTCAACTCATATTTTAGCTTTGATCGAAATAACCTGTGGGAGGGGGAGCTCTTCCCAGATCGACAATCAAGTCCATTGTCCTTCTGCCATTTCATTCCTAATTCGATTTATCACTAGAGAGTGAAGCCACCGTGTGGAAAGTCATTAGCGACGAACGACAGAAGTAGGGGAAACGATCTACCAGACGGCGGGCAAAATGTCAGCTGGCATCATACTCCGTGGTAAGATGAAATCGATGTATTCTTCCTCCTCAGTCTCACTAGGCCACGTTCACTACGCATGATTTTCACCGGAAAGTTTATTATGGATGAGCGATCGGCATCGAGGTTACCTTCATCCGCGAATGGAGAGCTGACCATCATATCTAGCGTGGTTGCAATTTCTAATTTGTAACTTTATGTGCTTGGACTACCTGTAACCAACGCGAGGAAGGGAAAAGACGGTGCACATTTCAATTCAGTTCAGTGAAGAATCTGCCTATAGGTGTTCTGCTTTTAGTAGACGTCATTAGATTCTCAAAAGCGGGCGAGCGACGTGTCTAAATGGGCACACTGGTACAGTGCGTCTACATATTGTGCGCTGAAGTCGAATGTTTAATTGGAAAACCATTTGACCAGACGGCTGATCTGAAGGAAATTCAGGCAAGTCGGTAACTTGAGAGGAGGCCGACTCACGGTCGCATAGACTGTCTAAGTAGTCTGAGTTCTATTCACAATATGCATTTTATGTTCGATGCTTTTTACCGCCAAGTTCGGCAGATGGTGCCATCCGGCTTATGGGTGCGTGTTTGGACTTTTCCATTGATGAGTGGCGGATGAACGGTTGAAGTTTTATTCATACGATCCCACACGGAGCGTGTCCAACACAGCATAGACGAAAGTATGTATATGATCCAGCGGTAGGTCTTCCGTGTCCGGCACGGACCGTGTCAGACAGAGCATTGTAGAAGCCAAAAACATCCGTCTCCCAGCTTGAATTTTATGGTATAAGGAAATTATTGCGCGTGTTCGAGGTTCCGCGCATCCTAATAGGACTGTGTGCAAGTATTTCATTCACGCATCAATGATTTAGTCGAACCAATGAATAAATCACAATACTGGAAGCTCGTCGCTTCGGGTAGAAAGGTTTTGTGCTCATCTTATATGAGGAGCTCTCTGCGCATGTTTTTCCATTCGTACATGTCTTTTTGGACACTACCCGCAAACTTCATTAGCGTAGACATATATGTACATGTATATATCTGTTTCCAGTAATTGATACTGATATACAAATGACTAAAAAAACCCATCCACCCGCCGTTCATATAAGTTCACTTTATATGATGATGACGTCATATACCACCCGGCGTTCATATAGGTTCACTTTATATGATTATGACGTCATATACGTCTTTGGGCGCAATAAATTTATGTGAGATGGAAAACTTTGACTTTCTATAACTTTGTTAATTATAGTTACCTTGAAGAATGATATTCTATATTATCGCCTATACGGATGTCAAACTTTATACTTCTCCGATGAAGTTTAGGGGGGGCAAGTTTTCGGGTGAATTTATAAAATATGGTAATTATCATTATTAACTTTATTTGAACAGATATTGTAATAAAATGTATTGTGAGGCCTAGATTTTTTATAGATGCATAACTGTGGTTTATTTCATATTTATTAATTAGATAGGTTCTGAAAACGAAACCCGTTTCACTTTTTAGGGCACACATTTTGAGCTCAATTTAGAAAAGTACTAATCGAGCCCTTTCATCTGATATCCCATGTGACCATATTCTGTGAAAAAACTTTGCTCCCCCCTTTCGCGCCTCGATTTTGTTTTGTTTCACACAAAAGCTTAAAAATGAACGCATATAAAATTAGTATTGACAAATGTAACTATAGTTCTTTCTGCATGACATTCGTTAATTTATTCACGCTGATGATAAATTCACAGCTAAAAAGGAACGAATTTGGTCTGACACTACTGTCTTCGCAATTGCAGGTTAAATAGAAGTTTGTATTAGACTGAACACATGGAACCACTTTATATTTGCGAAAATGATGGTTGAATTCTTGAGAGGTACATGTTGATATAGATAATCCTTCCACAGAACAATTCTTACAAAAAAAACTCGTATGCCTATCTATGCTTCCTAACTTCCTAATAAAATGAAAACATAAAAGCTTTATGTTAAATTTCTCTACTAGGACAAGTGCCGGGAAACTGTCGAATAGTGTACGTCCAATTTGCAATGTTTCTCACAGACTGACGTGTGTCGGATTCGACTAGCAAACGCAGTTCGCCGTTGTCAATCGATGGTCCTGGATGTCCACGTGGGTCACTCTGGAAGTTTACGTCGCCTGACTGGAATTTTTTGATCCACCGCCGTGTGGTTCGTTCGCTTACCATATCAGCTCTAAATGCGCTGTAAATGTTCTTGGTCGTCTCCGCTGCTTTATGACCGACTTTGAACTCATACAGAAAAAGTATACGTTCTTCGCTCTTTTCCATCCTTTTTTCCTTTTTATTCACTGTTATCACAATGATGGTCAAAACTGAAATGACTCCTTGATTAAATGTAGGAGTATTTATACTTCATTATCCGACACCAACAGCGCCAACTGGTAGTGGTTTGATACAGCAAAGTTGCAACTAACTTCACTTGATTGCCAAATCGGCCATTTCATGTGCAACAACCTAATAGTATAGAACAGTTCTTTTTTTCTGACACATGCAGTGCTGGACACGTTAGCTAATGGCTCGTATGAACAGAATTTCAGGCGTACACCTGTTCTATCTTTTCTCCTCATAATTTCAGAAGTGATTTCATGGAGGTTACTTAGTTAGGGCAACTTGGATATTGTTTTTGGTTGGATGATAAATTCGGTGCTTGCATCGAAATTTACTTCCAAATAACACAAGTCGGGAAACCAGAAGCTGCACGCTTCAGGTATGAATGGTTTTGTGTATTTTTTATTTAAAAACATTTGAATGGGCATTTGTCTCATTAGTACTCATCAGGTAATGTACATGCATATACTATGTCAGAATATTTACCTTCCTGTGGTACTGACATTCAAAGTCTTAGAATTTTCACTGAAGTGATAACTTTGACCTTTTGTATTATAACTTCATTAGGAATAGTGCGATTTCTACCAAACTTAGTAGGACCATGCTTTATATTATAGCCTGTATTACTGAGTCTAGGATGAAATCGACGGGGGTTTTGCGATCAATTGCTGAAAATTCTAGTAATATACTATTATTAATTCTATTTGAACAGATATAGGTAGGGAGGGTAATTTTTTCAGACTTTTCGGTTAGGTAGGTTCTGAAAATGGGTGAAAGAAATTACCAGTTCTCAATGTCAGAACTGAGAGCAGCCTTGAAAAGTACTATCGAGACCTTTCATTTGAAACCCCACATGGCTATATTTGGTGGAAACACTTTACACTCCCCTTTAGCATGTATGAAGCCCCCTGAAATTATGAGCGTTCCCAATTCCCACCGTATTTCGTGTCATCGGATACAACCGTTTTTGAGAAAAGTGCGTATGACACACAGCCAAACAGCCAGTAAACCTATTTTAATGGTTTTGTTTTACATAAAACCTAAATTAAAATTGACCTTGTTGGCCAAAGTAAGATGTTCACTGTTAATTGCCATATTCGCGTTCTGTGGGAACACATTGATCGATGAAATTTCTGGACTTTTCACTGACTTTGATTTGAGAAGGAGTGCTAACACGTAGTCATTGCAATGTACGTATTAGGTAAAGGCAAGGCTTGGGTACCAGTACAATAGTCAGTAAATGGTATTCCATTCAAATACTGTTCACGTATCCAATTTAAAGAAAATTAGTCCCTCGAGCATTAAACATTTTCCACGACTCATGGCGACGATGAGCTCATGCTCATGTCTTGGAAATGTTTAACATTATTACTCTAATGGTATTTACGGTATTTACCGTTCTTCGTCACTATAGCTAATAAACTGCCTTCCGTTGCAAATGAAGCCATTCGGTAAACAGCAACTTTGCGTGCCTGCAATTGTGGAGTCGTTGACCAAAGGCACACCAAACATTTCTTTGTCATCGTCGTCTTTTGGCCATTACTCTGCGTCAACATCAATTTCTTCTTATTCATTCCGAAAACACTAATTTCCCCTGTGCAATTGCGGCCAGGAGACATATCGAATTAATGATGGTTTTCTTTCGTGTCTCGGTTGGTAGAAGTCTTATTGTTAGATACATTTCTTAGGTGGCACTTAGCCTAACTGTTTAAGTGATTGTTGAGTTCTGTACCCGTACCGTGGAGGGGTCTATAAATAATAGCCTCGTTTAGACCAAACAGTATTGTTGCAGTAGCTGCGTGCTCTTAGATCTGTAGGGTCGGCGCTCATTCAAGCTCCGTTTGCTTGCTTTACTTACGAAGATATTATACTTACAGTAATGTCTTCATGTTTTATTAAAAGATACAGCGAACCTTGCTCTGTTCAGCCAATTTGCATTTCATACAATCACTTTGTGAATGAGCCACTCCAATCCTTTCTCGTTTCGTGCCATCTTAGCATCTAGGCTAGACTCAAAGCGCTGGATGTTGCAGAAGTCCAAGAATACGGAGGAGCAGCGTAAATGGGATATCCTGCATAAAGAGGACAAAGTTTACGGTTGCAATGACACTCGTTATATAGTGGCTAAATGTAATTAGGTCTATCCATTCATTTTCCGCTCTAGAATTTTTACTGAGTGCGTTTTCTTTCAAGCTATTACCCTCAACACCGGGAAGAACGCCTGGGAAGCTCGTTCTACGATGGAAATTTTCCTTCCTTTCCACCTCGGGGGATCTCTTCAGAATTATGTACTTCAGAAGTGTTTGAAACAAACTCAACTTTTTACTATTTAAGATAAATGATGACGAAGCACATCTGTCTTGGAATTTCGTTTTCGTTTACGGCCGACCTCACGATTAACAGGCAAGCCCTCTTCGCCTCGAAGATATGTTTGCAATAAGAAGGTCAGGGCAGAGCATGAGTGATGATGCATGAGGATTAAAAATTTAATGTTTATATGGATTGATGTGATATGTTAACGAGATTTCAGATTTTGATGGAAATGTGAAAGCTCCATTAATTTTTTTCTCCATGCGTTCAGTGACGAATTGGTTCGTGCTCGAAGATGATACGAAAGAAAAGCAACTCATGTAATTTCGGAGTGATTGACGATAATTGCAAGAGGGATGAGTCAGGGTCGTCGGTTTTTGTAGTGTCATAGTTATTTATAAATCAATTTGAGGCAAATACATTTAGTACTTTGAAGAGTTCCAGAGTACAATTGTCTTGATGACTTGCTTACCATCTAACGGAAAAGCAGGGGAGCTATAATTTGATGAGTTAGAAGATCACAACAGATGGCGTTCAGTTGTAAATTTTGGGCTTATTATCTATAAAATGCAGCGATTTGGTTTAAAAAATGTTATTTTCGAGGCCGTGATCTACGCAATTTAGCAGTCCTAACTCGGAGTTAAGATCATGCGTCTGTCCCGCCTTACTACTTTTACAGTGTTTGCACTGTATTAAGCATTGTGAACAATAGCTGTGAAAAACCCTCTGGATCAACATACTTTGATTAACCGAAACCAGGTAGCCAGAAGTGAACTTTGCGTGATGGTACTTCCTGATCAGGAGTCAGGGTTCTTAAATACCCAACCACTTTCAGAGTAAAAGGGAGAATTATCCAAACTGAATCGGTATAGATATCTCTTGTAACCATCATGCCCTCAAAACGTGTGTGTGTGTGTGAGTCCAGCAACCCCTCTCTGAGTAATCTCATCGTTACTTTCCACTGACATCTGTCTTGCACATCTGGGGCATTCTGTATTCTTTTCAAATTGACACATTCGGCTTTCCTCGTACAGACAGCGCCAGAATGTCCATCCGGACCATTCCTTGAAATTGCTGCACACAAATCATATTTACTTTTCTCCGATGTAAAGCATCATTCGTGCTAGGAACACACTGTTATTTGCTGCTTTTTCACATCACCCGCAGGTATTTGATAACAGGCTTTGAACTGATAATGTTCGTTTTCCTCCGGTTGGTTTCGATCAATTTAAAAATTTTAGTAATGTACTATTACTAAGTTTATTTGAACAGATATCGTATTGGGATGTATTTTGAAGCCTAGATTTTATATAAGGGCATTATAATTTTTGAGTTGGGTAGTTTCTGAAAATGATTCCTGTCTCACTAAAATTTAGCTGATTTTGACCCTTTACTCCCCTATTTACATCGAAACTGAAATCAGATTATGAAAGTACTAATCTTTTTAGATGGCGCTACAGCCTAAGTCGAACCTTGGACTCCCGGATGCATCGCCTCTAATTACCAGTTAGTAGTTCCAGTTAGAAAATCTTAGAATTGATCTGCAATCTGCGTCCACTGAGTCCTCCGAACGTTTTCTTCGCGTTCTTTCTGATCGGTTACCGTCGGCTCTGCCTTTCAGCACTTTTCTCTCTAAGATATCGATCTGGATTTCGACATTTGCGTGAAGGCCCACGTCTCACATCCATACAGTAGCACGAGACGAATTAATATTTTGTAGGTGCGTATTTTATAGCATTTGTGTGCGTTCGCCACCAGTTGCTCGGATTTTCACTGGAACACGCATCTGGTATCAACTGAGGCCACCTTCCTGACAACACCTAGTTAAAAAGGGGCGAGACCATTCCCTTGTCTAAATCCTGTCACTATAGACAAGCTTTGAGTCAGCCCATTTTGGATTTTTACTTGGCCCTCGTTGTTGATCATTGTGACTTTCACTAGCTGGACTAACTTCAGTGCGATTTTTAGCTCAATCATTATTCTGTACAAAACGATTTACAATATCGTCCTTTTAACAGAAGTCAGTGCACATCGATGCCATTTTCAGGCACCGGCTTAACTGCGAATATCTGGTCCATTGTCGATTGCCTGGATCTGAAGTCACCTTGGCATTCCCCGATGATGTTATCTACTGTTATACTCTCTCCGTCGTTCTTCAATTATATTCGTCGGCACCCTGTGGCACATGCACAGCAATGAGGTCCTGCGAAAAACAAATCCTCATCTGTTTCAATGTGCTAAATACTAATCGTACGTCGTTTTCGTTCAAGTTGTGGTCAAGTTTTATAATTTTGTTGTTCTCTTCTGCAGATGTTCTTAGCGTATCGCCTTAGTTCGTGACACTTGTTTTCTCTGCCTTGCATTCGGCTTTCGTTAGTAGACGCGAAGCTTCGTTTTTCTTGTTGATCGCTTCCATGCGCGCATCATTGAACCATTCGATATGGGTCCTCCATTCTACATAAACAAGATGATCACTGCTTTTGTCAGGACCAGCATAACTTAGTGCGTCGAAATGTGCCTTGATTGTGGACATGCAAGCCACTTTGACCGTGTCGCCTTTCAAAGTAATAATGGAAACTCGGACCACTATCTGCTATGGTGCTCCAAGCTCGAATTACGACACTACCTACAATCCCCTCTGACAATCAGGTGAGAGTGAATCCTGAAGCCATCCACAACATAGCCCTCCGCGACACCTATAAGAGGGAAATGGATGCCGCAATAACCGCAGTCAACAGAGGACCTGGAGATGAAGCATCAACAAATGATCTTCACAACCACCTGAAGAACGTTATCATTGATACGCCACAAACATACTTGGCCCCAGCCGCAAAAGGAGTCGGAACGGCTGGTTTGACGATGAATGTAAGCTAGCAACGGAACGGAAGAATGCCGCATACCGAGTAATATTGCATTCTCAAAGAACGCGGGTACGGGAAGAGACTTACCACAAACTCCGTCGAGCGGAGAAACGACTTCACAGGTGGAAAAAGGAAGCCTGGGAGAACCAACAAGTCTGTGAACTAGAAAAGTACACGATGCTCATCCTGCCGAGACAAAGAGGGAAATTTGATTTCTGACAGAATGGGCATATTGGAGCGATGGGTTTTTATCGCCAGGAGCCGATGGAATTACAGCCAAATTAGTTAAATATGGAGGCGACCAGTTACACCAAGTGGTTCATCAACTTGCGCTCAAGGTGTGGGACAGCGAATCAATGCCTGGCGACTGGCAAAGAGGCATTATCTGTCTCATACATAAAAAGCGAGATATCACACAGTGCAGCAATTATAGAGGTATCAGGTTTCTGAATACCATCTATAAGATATTCTCCGGTATATTGCTTGGCCGGATAGCCCCATACGTCCAGAACATCATTGGCCCATACCAAAGAGGCTTCACTCCAGGCTAATCAGCAACAGATCAGATTTTCTCTCTGCGGCGAGCAATGGAAAAACTACTGAAATATGGACATCAGTTGCACCATCTATTCATTGACTTTAAAGCCGCTTATGATAGCATAGCCAGGGTAAAACTGTACACAGTCATGAGAGAATTCGGTATCCCGATGAAATTGATAAGACTGACTAAGCTGACCCTGACGAATATGCGGCGCCAGATAAAAGCAGCAGGATCAATCTCAAGACCATTCGACATCAACAACAGTCTACGACAAGGGGATGCCCTATCATGCGTCCTCTTTAACCTGGCCCTCGAGAAAGTGATCTGTGATGCTGAGGTAAATGCAAGAGGTACGGTCCTCTTTAAATCCACCTAACTACTGGCCTATACTACGACATCATGGTAAGAACGACCCGAAACGTACAAACAGCCTTCATCCAGATCAAGCAGGCGGCAATTTGGGCGAGATCTTGGGCTGCACATCAATGAAGGCAAGACAAAATATATGGTGGTAACGTCAGCACCGAATACCAACTAACGACAACATCAAACCGCACTGGTCAAACAGGAAGAATAAGGATAGGAGAATACAACTTTGAGACCGTTGATAATTTCTCCTATCTAGGGTCGAAAATCATAAGCGATAACAGCTACGATGATGAAATCCGCGCACGGTTGTTGGCAGCCAACAAAGCCTATTTCAGCTTACAGAAACTGTTCCGCTCGAAACGTCTCACCATAGGGTCGAAGCTCTTACTGTACAAGACAATGATCTTGCCAGTCCTCATGTATTCCTCGGAGACTTGGATTATTAGCAACCAGAATTGCGAACTCTTGGCCGCGTTCGAGAGAAGAATCCTCCGAAGAATTTTTGGCCCCCTACATGAGGATGGACGATTCCGTAGCCTACATAACGGCGAAATCAATGAGCGATATCATGACCGTCAAGTTGTTGATAAAATCCGGCTCAATAGGTTACGGTGGGTCACTTAATCCGTATGGATGGGGGTGATCCAGACCGGAAAGTCTATAAGGACAATATCTATGGTAAAAAAAGAAGACGAGGCAGACGCTGCCTAAGATGGAGCGATGGCGTAGGTCAGGGCGCCAGACAGCTTTTAGGGATATCGAATTGGTGGCTGAAAACCGGGATGTCTGGAGTTCCTTATTAAGGCAGGCCTAGACCGGGTACCGGTTGTTGTGCCCTTGATGATGATGAATGGAAACTTTTTATTTGATATTCTCCATTTCATTATCCCAATCAATGTAGCCGTTTTGAAGAAAAGTGCTTGTGATAGAGAGGCGTGTAATGAACCGATTTTAATAAGATTTGTTTTTCAAAAAAATCTCAAAAGGTTCGCAAACATTACTGAGTTGAAAATTTTTCAAGCATCAATATGGACTTTATACTGATACCTGCGCAAATAAAGTTCATAATGGTTTATTATTGTCCTCCTGATACTTACTTTTAAGTTTATCATAAATTTTAGGATAATGTAGGCCATTAATAAAGAACATCATACTGGAAAATTTGGTGGAAATCCTACTGTTATTAGCAAATTTATAGTAGGGTAAAGTTACCTTTCACAGAAAAAATTACAGCCCCTAACAAGTAAGATATCAGCATCGAATTGAAGTGAATACTGAATGCATATTCTTTATGAAACATGTTCAAATAGAATCATCATTCTCCCAAATGTAGTTCCGCAAAAGAACCTTTCATTCCTGAACCGTTGAACTTTCGATTTATGACTTGTATGTATGTTACGATTATTCCGTTTATATGATACATAACTACTAAGTCATAGTATATATAAATTTAATATTTAAGTCTTTGGTAAACTTTAATTTCGAGATATTCATTGATGCTTTGTTCACAAAGGGCACCAATGTGGACGCGTGAAGCAATTTCATAACGCAGTTCACCATTAGCTGAAAGCATTGAGCGGAAGTATTTAAATGGTTCAGCTTTGGACAAGTTGCCTGTGACATCGATAGCGCCCGTTTCATTGAGGACGATATTCAAAAATCCTATTTTTTTGACATTTGGTTGGAAATCCTGCTTCATGAGGCGATCATTCCACTTTTAAACGAGTTCCTCAGATCAGCTTTGTTGAGAAACGCTAGCGAAATATAATTCGCAGAGCACATAGTGCAGTGTGTAGAGCATTGGACGTTGTGTGCCACGAGTGACATTACCCATCATAAACGACAGAGACACGAAGCGGTTTTGAATACCTGCCACACTTCGAAATTCACTCTTCCGATCGTGATAAAGCAATTTAACTTCATCATCATCATCATCATCAACGGCGCAACAACCGGTATCCGGTCTAGGCCTGCCTTAATAAGGAACTCCAGACATCCCGGTTTTGCGCCGAGGTCCACCAATTCGATATCCCTAAAAGCTGTCTGGCGTCCTGGCCCACGCCATCGCTCCATCTTAGGCAGGGTCTGCCTCGTCTTCTTTTCCTACCATAGATATTGCCCTTATAGACTTTCCGGGTGGGATCATCTTCATCCATACGGATTAAGTGACCCGCCCACCGTAACCTATTGAGCCGGATTTTATCCACAACCGTACGGTCATGGTATCGCTCATAGATTTCGTCATTGTGTAGGCTACG
Organism: Hermetia illucens; assembly: GCF_905115235.1. Lineage (NCBI taxonomy): Eukaryota > Metazoa > Arthropoda > Insecta > Diptera > Stratiomyidae > Hermetia > Hermetia illucens. The sequence goes on along the minus strand of NC_051849.1, from coordinate 86,257,421 downwards.
GAATCGTCCATCCTCATGTAGGGGGCCAAAAATTCTTCGGAGGATTCTTCTCTCGAACGCGGCCAAGAGTTCGCAATTTTTCTTGCTAAGAACCCAAGTTTCCGAGGAATACATGAGGACTGGCAAGATCATAGTCTTGTACAGTAAGAGCTTTGACCCTATGGTGAGACGTTTCGAGCGGAACAGTCTTTGTAAGCTGAAGTAGGCTCTGTTGGCTGACAACAACCGTGCGCGGATTTCCTCATCGTAGTTGTTATCGGTTGTGATTTTCGACCCTAGATAGGAGAAATTGTCAACGGTCTCAAAGTTGTATTCCCCTATCCTTATTCTTGTTCGTGCTTGTGTTTGACCAGTGCGGTTTGATGTTTTTGGTTGATTCGTCTTCGGTGCTGACGTTGCCACCATGTATTTTGTCTTGCCTTCATTGATGTGCAGCCCAAGATCTCGCGCCGCCTGCTCGATCTGGATGAAGGCAGTTTGAACGTCTCGGGTGGTTCTTCCCATGATGTCGATATCGTCAGCATAGGCCAGTAGTTGGGTGGACTTGAAGAGGATCGTACCTCTTGCATTCACCTCAGCATCACGGATCACCTTCTCGAGGGCCAGGTTAAAGAGGACGCAAGATAGCGCATCCCCTTGTCGTAGACCGTTGTTGATGTCGAATGGTCTTGAGAGTGATCCTGCTGCTTTTATCTGGCCTCGCACATTGGTCAGGGTCAGCCTAGTCAGTCTTATTAATTTCGTCGGGATACCGAATTCTCTCATGGCCGTGTACAGTTTTACCCTGGCTATGCTATCATAGGCGGCTTTAAAGTCGATGAACAGATGGTGCAACTGTTGTCCATATTCCAACAGTTTTTCCATCGCCTGCCGCAGAGAGAAAATCTGATCTGTTGCTGATTTGTCTGGAGTGAAGCCTCTTTGGTATGGGCCAATGATGTTCTGAGCGTATGGGGCTATCCGGCCTAGCAAGATAGTGGAGAATATCTTATAGATGGTACTCAGCAACGTGATACCTCTATAATTGCTGCACTGTGTGATATCTCCCTTTTTATGTATGAGACAGATTATGCCTCGCTGCCAATCGTCAGGCATTGATTCGCTGTCCCATACCTTGAGCACAAGTTGATGAACCACTTGGTGTAACTGGTCGCCTCCATATTTAACCAATTCGGCTGTAATTCCATCGGCTCCTGGCGACTTATGATTTTTTAGCCGATGAATTGCACGGACTGTTTCTCCTAAACTTGGTGGTGGCAGTATTTGTCCGTCGTCTTCAGTTGGCGGGACCTCCAACTCGCCGATGTTCTGGTTGTTCAGTAGCTCATCAAAGTGCTCAACCCATCGCTCTAATATGCCCATTCTGTCGGAAATCAGATTTCCCTCTTTGTCTCGGCAGGATGAGCATCGAGGTGTATAAGGCTTCATCCTGCTGACTTGTTGGTAAAACTTCCGCGCCTGGTGCGGTTGCTCCCTGTACTTTTCTAGTTCACAGACTTGTTGGTTCTCCCAGGCTTCCTTTTTCCGTCTGTGAAGTCGCTTCTCCGCTCGACGGAGTTCGTGATAAGTCTCTGCGCGTGCCCGCGTTCTTTGAGAATGCAACATAACTCGGTATGCGGCATTCTTCCGTTCCGTTGCTAGCTTACATTCATCGTCAAACCAGCCGTTCCGACTCCTTTTGCGGCTGGGGCCAAGTATATTTGTGGCCGTATCCATGATAACGTTCTTCAGATGGTTGTGAAGATCATTAGTTGATGCTTCATCTCCAGGTCCTCTATTGACTGCGGTTATTGCGGCATCCATTTCCCTCTTATAGGTGTCGCGGAGGGTTGTGTTGTGGATGGCTTCAGTGTTCACTCTCACCTGATTGTCAGAGGGGATTCTAGGTGGTATTGTTATTCGAGCTCGGAGCACCATACCAACGAGATAGTGATCCGAGTCTATATTGGCCCCCCTATATGTTCTGACATTCATCAAGGCTGAGAGGTGGCGGCGTTCGATCAACACGTGGTCAATTTGGTTGAAAGTGGTCCCGTCTGGAGAGGCCCACGTATGTTTGTGGACCGCTTTCCGCGCAAACCAGGTACTTCCAACAACCATTTCGTGTGACCCTGCTAATTGAATAGTCCGCAGTCCGTTATCATTTGTTTTTTCGTGTAAGCTATGGGAGCCAACGTATCGCCTGAATACGGGCTCCTTCCCTACTTGGCTGTTGAAATCCCCAAGTATGATTTTGATATCATATTTGGGACAGGCTTCGAGGGCTCTTTCTACTGCCTCGTAGAAGGTATCCTTCTCCGACTCTGCAGTCTCCTCTGTAGGGGCGTGAACGTTTATGAGGCTTATATTTCTAAACTTGCCTCGCAAGCGCAGAGTGCATAGCCGTTCGCTTATACTTTCAAAGCCGATAACAGCAGGTTTCATTTTTTGGCTGACTAAGAAACCTACTCCGAGCACATGGTTTACTGGATGGCCGCTATAATATATGGTGTAGTGGCTCTTCTCCAGGAAACCGGTCCCTGTCCATCGCATCTCTTGCAACGCTGTTACATCAGCCCTATATTGGGACAGGGTATCGGCTAGCTGCTTATCAGCTTCATCTCTGTACAGGGAGCGCACGTTCCATGAGAAAATGCGCAAATCGTTGTTCCTTTGTCGTTGCCGGGTCCGTCGTTTTAATATCCGTCCTATCCGAGGCTCCTGTTGTGGCTTCGTAACGGTTGTTTTCCGTGTAGGGTTGTCAGCCCTACCCAACCCCCAACCTGGAGGACCAGTTGGTACAATTTGTCCCGTTTTTAGGCGCGGGAGACTCGCCTTCATCCTTCTCCGTCTGCAGCTTTTCGTTAAGAAAGAGCTCCCAGCGGTCACCACGTGGAGGTGGAGATAGGGTTTGGTAGTAGAGCTGTTGGTGTTGGTTCCGCAGGCATTTCCCAGGTTTTATGCTCCATCGTGGGTACCAATCCACGTTTCGCCCCGGGACCTATACTACCCTTTGACCACAATTTAACTTAGCGCATACAAAATGAGATCAAGTGGCGCACGACTAATTGCCTTTTCTATTATACATAGATCCAAAAATACAATGTAGGGAGAGCGATGCTTCTCGCGGTGTCTCTCTATGAGTAACCGTGCAGGTTGTATTGCGTCAGTAGTTCCGCAGTTCTTGACAAATCAAAGTTGTTTCACGGTTATTTGAACGGTTGTCAAGAATACGTTCAAAACTGTTCATGCTATGGACCATCAACCAAACCGGATGGTAAGCTGAATAGTCTGCCGCGGTCGTGGTTTCTTGCCAGTCAAGTAGGGGTCTGCCTTCCTTAATATAGCTCCATTGAATAACTCACTGAACCAAAGTGTTGGGTCCCAGCTCTTTGCATTCCACATCTCAGTTGTTAGGTCCTCCTGATTTCTCCGATTTTATTTCCTGGACTACTGTGGTGTTGACAAGTGGAAGTGCTCTAAATGGCGCCACTACTTGTGGAAGTGTTGTATGAGTAAATTTTTCGTTTGAGACGTGGTCAAAATATTCCAGGCGAGGAATATTTCCCTGCGTCTCGTTGGCCAGAAAACAAAGTACCACTCTTGCCACTAGCACAACAGAAGCGTTCGATGTAACGGTTTCCATTATTGTCAATTTGCCAATTAGTCCGTGTTTTACCAACGAGAAACTTATGATAAAGGCCTTTATTTGGATAATGTTATTCCAAAGATAAATATTTTGGTTGATGAACCGCTTACTTAGCTTGGGGACCACTAGTGTTCTGATTTTGTTTCAACTTGATTTCACGTTTCTTCTACGTTCGTAATGGTCGGTAATCATACAGGGGAAATCATTCCCTCTCTTTTCTCACGAAATCAGTAACATTTATTTCGCGGCGGCCCATTGGATTTTCACGTTGTTTCAACGGTGGCTTAGTTCCCAAGACAGCAACCAAGGGCGAATGTTGAGGTAAAATTGTCTCATAGGGAATGGCTTTTTGGTCAGTGACAGTGAGAAAAGGCAGGGTTATATGGGGATATAGTTGACTTGCATTTTACTGTTCCCACTATAAAATGAAGAAAGATGAGACCATGCATTGACAAGTGTAAGATCATGTGTGTATACAAAATCGACAATATTCTCGCTCTCATCATTAAGTCTTCCAAATCATTTTGCCACATGACACTTATTCCATCTGCCTTTTTCATGAACATGACCATTACGATCACCCGTAATGATGGTATATTCGTTGACAGGCACGCTACAGGTCTCTGTACCAGAAAGTTGCCAGGCATCGGGACAGCCTATCTGTGGTGTTTAGCATTCGCACTCCATTTCACCGCTTTTAACAGGACACTATCGAGTTTCTTATAGAGTGCAGATAGAAGGGGTCTGGCGTCTTTTCCTTATCAGTGTTTTACTGGTAAGGATACCAATATTTAGCGTCCAGACACGGATTTATGTGGCTGAGACTAATTTACTTACGTCTTGATGCGTCTATGCGTTAAGGACCCTTAATTGGTTCTCAGCAGGGCTAAGGCCAGTCCTGCCGCATTGACTGAGGCAAATGCCCTAGCACTCCTCCGACACTTTTTAATCAATGACGAGATTATTTTTGCAACTACAATGAATGCGTTTCCTTGGTCGGCCCGTCTTGGGACCTGTCGCCAAGAGAGAATCGCATAGTGGGCTAACTCCAACTGTACTTTATTCATCTGTTTCCCTGATCTCAGCTATTTATTTTTATTTTATTGAAGATAGTACAAAGTACGTTTCCTCAACCACTCCTCTTTTTTCTGAACTTGCGACGAGAATGTTGGGTAAATAGCATGGTGGAGTTTGCTGGCGCATCTGTATGATCAATTTTCACCAATCTTCAAGTTTGAGATGTCTTCGCCTTTGTTTGTTCTTGGTTTAGTTTTTGTTGCGAAATAGAGAATTACGATGTATAAAGTTCAAACTTAAAGTTGGTAAAGATACACCTAATGAAACAAATAAAAAAATCAAATCCAAACCTCAAAATACATTATACCCAATGTCTATCCAATGAAAGTTAAGAATATCTACCTTTCGGTAAAGACTACATTCTGTTAAGAAGTTGCAGTTGTTCCGCAGACTACATTACACCTTTAAAGAAATTAAGCATTTAATTGTGTACTTTTCAAAGGCTATTTTGGTGCTCGGTTGCCAATAGTGTCATTTTGATTTTTTTTCAAAGAAATTTCTCACCATTCATATGTTTGCGTAAGAACTTAAATCATTACCTGAGAAATTCCTGACTTGCCAAATAAGCGGAGCCCATTATATTTGACACCCAAGCTCCAAGGGAAGCATTCCCACACTTAAACCACAACAATTGCTAAATGCCCTTCTTGCGATCAATTTTGAAATGCCCAGACCTTGCTTCTTTCAAATCAGAGGAAAACCAAGCAACCTGAGCACTCTCTCATGTGAAAGTGCTAACTATTCGAAAAGTGGAGTCAAGCCAAGTGACATGGGGACAAAATAATGGTTGTGCTAATAAAATTGGGTAAAAGTTAGCCTCAATGACTAAGTCGTGTACTTGTTGCTTGCTCTGGGTTCGCAACGGTTTCTCGAATTGCAGAGGCTTTGCATAATCCCATTTAAACTAGAACTACTCGATTTACTTCGATGTCATCAGTTTTCACTTTTGCACGTCATTTGTGAGCTTTTACTCCACTTAGGCCTTTCCTTTGTACTTTTAGATACTTACAATATGGTCATTTAGAAATCTAGCTGACTTTATGGTGGCAGTTGATTACAATTGCTGTTAGCACTGTAACCTATGCAGTCTTGCCTTTTCTGTTTTATCACAATATTACAGTTTATTGTAGAATGCTTTTATAAAGATTTGGTGGGTAATCGGTTTTGCCTCTGTTATTCATCGCAATGGTGACTCTATTCAGATTAATGCCTAATTTCCAATGAAATGGTATGACAAACTACGCGGATTTTTCTGAGTGTATAGGTTCACCAAGTTTATCTTTATATTGATCTTATTATTGTATAAAATGTTAAATGCTACAGAAAGACAACATTTCCGCTAAATTTTCTAATTTCGGTAGTTCGGTGTCCTAATGACCATCTTTCTGTTGATAAAAAAATCTAGGATTCGTTAACTGCAATTTAGTCTGCCATCATTATCGATGGTTAAGAGGGTAGAGCGTCTCAATCTCATTGCTCTGGATTCGAATCCCAATCGTCATGGATGATTGTATTTGTATTGGGTTGGTCTCGCCGCTATGAGCTTACTTGCACAGTTCTAAATGTGATGATACTGAACTGAACCACAGTCTTATCAGAGACTGTATGGACACTTCACTAAGGTGTTAACAGGAAACACATAATTATCAGCGAATATTGTGAGGATCAAACTCAGACAGCCGATCCAAGAACACTTTGTAACAGTAGTATTGTTCGGTCAGAGCCAATCGAACTTTCTAGCTGTGCGATCGTTACAATAGTCAGCTATTGATGGAGCCCACAAATTCCCAATTGCAGCAGGAAGGATTTTTATTTTGACAATTTGACGATAAAAGCAGACATCAGGGAGGACCCAAAAGTTTTGCGAGAGCATGACTCACTTGCTACAGAGATGACTCACTTGCTACAACAAATTTACAGAAATGGACAACTAATGACCCAGTCTTACTCAATAGAATTACGGAAGATCTACAACAAAATGGCTTATTGATCATAAGAAGATCCTTCAATACCTACGTTGGGAATATAATGGAACCCTAGGATAATTTCTCGTTTAAAACCATTTATTGCTGGAATGGTTGCACAATCGATTATTATCAAACATAGCGACTACACTTGACCCTTTTCAATGCATCATGAATGATCACAATGAAACACAAAAATTGGTTTTACCCATAGCACCCCTACTTTTTCCAACTTTTCCAAATTGCTTTAGAATCTAGTGTGTGTGAGAAATCCGTCAACAATAATTTTTGACATCGTGTGTGACCGTGAGCGGCGCAAGGAGTACCTCGAAATAGCCCCAATCAATTAACTTAAAGTCGTAAAACAGCGTATGGATCAAACAATAAATTTAACCGGTCCTACTGAGATCCAAACATGAAATCAGTTTACATTTAGCCCATGTACAAATGCTGAAGTCGATCCTGAATGAAACTAATCCTTTTGGTCTTTGTGCACCCTGAGCCACAGACGAATTTCCCAGTAGCATCCTTATGTCTGTGCCATTAACCGAGGAAAGGAATAACGATTTGCGCATTTTCTCACGGAGCGTAAGTTCCTTGTACAGAGATGATGAGCTAACCAATACCCTGTCTCAATATAGGGTTGATGCAACAGCGCTACAGGAGATCCGTTGGACAGGGAGCGGTTTCCTGGAGAAGAGTCGCTACACCATATATTATAGTGGCCATCCAGTAAACCATGTGCTCGGAGTAGGGTTCTTAGTCAGCCAGAAAATGAAACCTGCTTTTATCGGCTTTGAAAACATAAGCGAGCGGCTATGCATTCTGCAGAGGAGACTGCAAAGTCGGAGAAGGATATCTTCTACGAGGCAGTAGAACGAATCTTCGAAGCCTGTCCCAGATCTGATATCCAATTCATACTTGGGAATTTTAACAGTCAAGTAGGGAAGGAGTCCGTATTCAGGCGATACGTTGGCTCCCATAGTTTACACGAAAATACAAATGATAACGGACTGCGGATTATTCAATTAGCAGGGTCACACGAAATGTTTGTTGGAAGCACCTGGTTTGCGCGGAAAGCGGTCCGCAAACATATGTGGGCCTCTCCAGACGGGACCACTTTCAACCATCCATCCACAACACAGCCCTCCGCAACACTTATAAGAGGGAAATGGATGCCGCAATAACTGCAGTCAACAGAGGACTTGGAGATGAAGCATCAACAAATGATCTTCACAATCACCTGAAGAACGTTATCATGGATACGGCCCCAACCATACTTGACCCCAGCCGCAAAAGGAGAAGGAACGGCTGGTATGACGATGAATGTAAGCTAGCAACGGAACGGAAGAATGCCGCATACCGAGTAATGTTGCATTCTCAAAGAACGCGGGCACGCGCAAAGGCTTATCACGAACTCCGTCGAACGGAGAAGCGACTTCACAGACGGAAAAAGGAAGCCTGGGAGAACCAACAAGTCTGTGAACTAGAAAAGTACAGGGAGCAACCGCTCCAGGCGCGGAAGTTTTATCAATAAGTCAGCAGGATGAAGCCTTATACACCTCGACGCTCATCCTGCCGAGACAAAGAGGGAAATCTGATTTCCGACAGCATGGGCATATTAGAGCGATGGGTTGAGTACTTTGATGAGCTACTGAACAACCAGAACATCGGCGAGTTGGAGGTCACGCCAACTGAAGACGACGGACAAATACTGCCACCGCCAAGTTTAGGAGAAACAGTCCGTGCAATTCATCGGCTAAAAAATCATTAGTCGCCAGGAGCCGATGGAATTACAGCCGAACTAAACCAAGTGGTTTATCAACTTGTGCTAAAAGTATGGGACAACGAATCAAAGCCTGACGACTGGCAAAGAAACATTATCTGTCCCATACATAAAAAGGGAGATATCACACAGTGCAGCAATTATAGAGGTATCACGTTGCTGAGCACCATCTATAAGATAAGCTCCTCTATCTGGCCCAGAACATCATTGGCCCATACCAAAGAGGCTTCACTCCGGGCAAATCAGCAACAGATCAGATTTTCTCTCTGCGGCAAGCGATGGAAAAACTGTTGGAATATGGACAACAGTTGCACCATCTGTTCATCGACTTTAAAGCCGCCTATGATAGCATAGACAGGGTAAAACTGTACACGGGCATGAGAGAATTCGGTATCCCGGCGAAATTAATAAGACTGATTAGGCTGACCCTGACCAATGTGCGAGGCCAGATAAAAGCAGCAGGATCGCTCTGAAGACCATTCGACATCAACAATGGTCTACGACAAGGGGATGCCTATCATGCGTCATCTTTAACCTGACCTTGGAGAAAGTGATTCGTGATCATCATCATCAACGGCGCAACAACCGGTATCCGGTCTAGGCCTACCTTAATAAGGAACTCCAGACATCCCGGTTTTGCGCCGAGGTCCACCAATTCGATATCTCTAAAAGCTGTCTGGCGTCCTCACCTACGCCATCGCTCCATCTAACACACTTCAAGGCCCTGATCCAACATGGATTGTTGCGCCAACGATTATTATTATTATTATTATCACGGATCACTTTCTCGAGGGCCAGGTTAAAGAGGACGCATAACAGCGCATCCCCTTGTCGTAGACCGTTGTTGATGTCGAATGGTCTTGAGAGTGATCCTGCTGCTTTTATCTGGCCTCGCACATTGGTCAGGGTCAGCCTAATCAGTCTTATTAATTTCGCCGGGATACCGAATTCTCTCATGCCCGTGTACAGTTTTACCCTGTCTATGCTATCATAGGCGGCTTTAAAGTCGATGAACAGATGGTGCAACTGTTGTCCATATTCCAACAGTTTTTCCATCGCTTGCCGCAGAGAGAAAATCTGATCTGTTGCTGATTTGCCCGGAGTGAAGCCTCTTTGGTATGGGCCAATGATGTTCTGGGTGTACGGGACTATCCGGCCTAGCAAGATAGTGGAGAATATCCTATAGATGTTACTCAGCAACGTGATACCTCTATAATTGCTGCACTGTGTGATATCTCCCTTTTTATGTATGAGACAGATAAAGCCTCGTTGCCAATCGTCAGGCATTGATTCGCTGTCCCATACTTTAAGCACAAGTTGATGAACCACTTGGTGTAACTGGTCGCCTCCATATTTAACCAATTCGGCTGTAATTCCATCGGCTCCTGGCTACTTATGATTTTTTAGCCGATGAATTGCACGGACTGTTTCTCCTAAACTTGGCGGTGGCAGTATTTGTCCGTCGTCTTCAGTTGGCGGGACCTCCAACTCGCCGATGTTCTGGTTGTTCAGTAGCTCATCAAAGTACTCAACCCATCGCTCTAATATGCTCATGCTGTCGGAAATCAGATTTCCCTCTTTGTCTCGGCAGAATGAGCATCGAGGTGTATAAGGCTTCATCCTGCTGACTTATTGGTAAAACTTCCGCGCCTGGAGCGGTTGCTCCCTGTACTTTTCTAGTTCACGGACTTGTTGGTTCTCCCAGGCTTCCTTTTTCCGTCTGTGAAGTCGCTTCTCCGTTCGACGGAGTTCGTGATAAGCCTCTGCGCGTGCCCGCGTTCTTTGAGAATGCAACATTACTCGGTATGCGGCATTCTTCCGTTCCGTTACTAGCTTACATTCATCGTCATACCAGCCGTTCCTTCTCCTTTTGCGGCTGGGGTCAAGTATGGTTGAGGCCGTATCCATGATAACGTTCTTCAGGTGATTGTGAAGATCATTTGTTGATGCTTCATCTCCAGGTCCTCTGTTGACGGCGGTTATTGCGGCATCCATTTCCCTCTTATAGGTGTTACGGAGGGTTGTGTTGTGGATGGCTTCAGTGTTCACTCTCACCTGATTGTCAGAGGAGATTCTAGATGGTATAGTTATTCGAGCTCGGATCACCATGCCAGCGAGATAGTGATCCGAGTCTATATTGGCTCCCCTATATGTTCTGACATTCACCAAGGCTGAGAGGTGGCGGCGTTCGATCAACACGTGGTCAATTTGGTTCAAACTGGTCCCGTCTGGAGAGGCCCACGTATGTTTGTGGACCGCTTTCCGCGCAAACCAGGTACTTCCAATAACCATTTCGTGTGACCCTGCTAATTGAATAGTCCGCAGTCCGTTATCATTTGTTTTTTCGTGTAAACTATGGGAGAGAACGTATCGCCTGAATACGGACTCCTTCCCTACTTGCCTGTTAAAATCCCCAAGTATGATTTTGATGTAATATCTGGGACAAGCTTCGGGGGTTCGTTCTACTGCCTCGTAGAAGGTATCCTTCTCCGACTCTGCAGTCTCCTCTGTAGGGGCGTGAACGTTTATGAGGCTTATATTTCTAAACTTGCCTCGCAAGCGCAGAGTGCATAGCCGTTTTCTTATGTTTTCAAAGCCGATAACAGCAGGTTTCATGTTTTGGCTGACTAAGAAACCTACTCCGAGCACATGGTTTACTGGATGACCGCTATAATATATGGTGTAGTGGCTCTTCTCCAGGAAACCGGTCCCTGTCCATCGCATTTCTTGCAATGCTGTTATATATTGGGACAGGGTATCGGCTAGATGCTCATCAGCTTCATCTCTGTACAGGGAGCGCACGTTCCATGAGAAAATGCGCAAATCGTTATTCCGTTGTCGTTGCCGGGTCCGTCGTTTTAAAATCCGTCCTGTCCGAGGCTCCTGTTGTGGCTTCGTAACAAGTTGTTTTCCGTATAGGGTTGTCAGCCCTACCTAACCCCCAACCTGGAGGACCAGTTGGTACAGTTTGTGCCGTTTTTAGGTGCGGGTGACTCGCCTTCATCCTTCTCCGTCTGCAGCTTTTCGTTAAGAAAGAGCTGCCAGCGGTCACCACGTGGAGGTGGAGATAGGGTTTGGTAGTAGAGCTGTTGGTGTTGGTTCAGCAGGCATTTCCCAGGTTTTATGCTCCATCGTAGGTACCAATCCACGTTTCGCCCCGGGACCTATACTACTCTTTGACCACCAGTGATGATGATGCTGAGATAAATGCGAGGTGTACAATCCTCTTTAAGTCCACCCAACTACTGACCTGTGCTGACGATACCCACATCATGGGAAGAATGACTCGAGACGTCCAAATTTCCTTAATCCAGATAGAGCAGGCGGCGGGAAATCATGAGCTGTACATCAATGAAGGCAAGACGAAATATATGGTGGTAATCTCAGCACTAAAAACCAACCAACCAACAGTATCAAACCGCATTGGTCAAACAGGAAGAATAAAGATTGGAGAATACAACCTTGAGTCCGTTGATAATTTCTTCTACCTAGGATCCAAAGTCACAACCGATAACAATTACGATGATGAAATCCGCGCACCGTTGTTATCAGCCAATAGAGCCTATTTCAGCTTACAAAAACTGTTCCACTGTTCCGCTCGAAACCTCTTACCATAGGGTCAAAGCTCTTACTGTACAATACAACGATCTTGCCAATCCTCATTTATTCCTCGGAGACCTGGGTTTTTAGTAAGAAAAATTCCGAACTCATGGCCGGATGCGAGAGAAGAATCCTCCGAAGAATTTTTGGCACCCTACATGCGGATTTGCAATTCCGTAGCTTACATAATGACGAAATCTATGAACGATACCATGATCGTCTGGTTGTGGATAAAATCCGGCTCAATAGGTTACGGTGGGCGGGTCACTTAACCCGTATGAATGAGGATGATGAGCCCGGAAAGTCTACAACAAAGAAGACGAGGCAGACCTTGCCTGAGATCGAGTGATGGCGTAGGTCAGGACGCCAGACGGTAAGGATATCGAATTGATGAACCTTGGCGCAAAACCGGGATGTCTGGAGTTCCTTATTAAGGCAGGCCTAGACCGGATACCGGTTATTGCGCCGTTGATGATGACAATTGCTTCATTTGTATAATTGATAAAGATTTCCAAGCTCTCATCAGAAAATAGAACATCCCACGCTTCAATTAGACTTGCAATCTTCTTCCTCTCAGTTTGCTGCGTAATGGGACACTTGAACCCACACTTGAGGTGCAAGATGTTAGGCTTCGGTTGCACGGAAGGACGCTTATTGTTTGACCTGGTGCGGACTCCCCGTTTTCATGTCACAACTGTCATTGTCGGTTTCCAAAGTGCAAGAGCGCTCAGCTTGTTTGTCCCGGGCATTATCAGTGTCGCCAGCATCTTTCTCTCCGTATAGCTCTTTAGGAGTTGCTACGGTCCGAGTTTTCGGACCCGTCGTCATTTTTATGGAAAAACACGGTACCAGTAAAGATAATAATAAAAACTACAAAATTAATAACAAGTCGGGAAACCGGAAGCTTGACGCTTCAGGTATAAAAGGTTGGTTTATAGCAGTGACCCGAGATATTGAAAACGCTCAGTTCTGGGCAGGTTACTACCATTGACAGAATTAAGCGATTTAAATATCTCGAGGGGCGGGTTACTGCCATTGCCAGAACTCAGCGATGGGGAACTGCGGAATGAAATTGTTTCACGCATTAATGCAACCTGGATGAAGTGGCATTCCCCAAATGGTGTTCTTTGTGATCGACGTATCAGCGCACGTCCAAAATCTAAAATTTACTGCAATGTCGTCCGTCTGCCGCTCTCAATTAACGGCGTCTTGCGGTAATGGGGACGAAAATGTTGCATTGCACTGGTGGCGTGACACGTTTTGATTGCGTCTGAAATGAGAATATCCGCGATCGAACGGGTTTGCACCAATCGAGGAAAAACTGCAAGAGAGGCGTTTTGGATGGTGTGGTCACGTAATTCACACTAACGAGAATTCAACAACCAGTATAGGTCAGAACATCGAAAGGAATGGTAAGCAACCAAAAAGCCGGCCAAAACAATGGTGGCTTGATACGCTGGATGGGGATTTAAAGGTCTCACGATTACATTTTGATCAGGCATTTGATAAAATAAAATGACGAAACCGATCACCACAGGCCGACCCCGCTTGTGAACTGATGGCTGAACAAAAAGAAAAAGATGTGAGGTGCGACGAGTGCACGACAGCTCCGTGTAATATAGCTAAAAATTCCATTGCCCTCTATTTTTTAGAAAGCGAATTAAATAAATCATTTGATGGAAAGCCCTGTGTTGATAATGGTCAACCTCATACGCCTCACACCCTGAGTTTAATATTATTAGCAAATGCCAACAATTTAACCAACATCAACAACAAGTCGGGAAACCGGAAGCTGCACGCTTCAGGTACGAAAAGTTTTGTGTGTTTCTTAGTACGTACGCACGTAATATATGCATATGTCCACTTTCGGGTGATATTGACATTGATAGTCTTCAATTTTCAAAGAAGGAACAACTTCGACGTATTATAAATTTGTTAGTAATAGTGCGATTTCCATCAAACTTGGTATGATCATGCTCTACATCACTGCAGAATTTCGTTAGGATGAATTTAAGGGGGGTGTCCAGCCAATTACAAAAAAATTATAGTAATATACTATTATTAACTTTCTTTGAACAGATATCGGTATGAAAGGTATTTCGGAGCCAAGGCACCATATAGTGGCAGCCTCCTGATTTTTTCAGATTTTTCGGTTTGGTAGTTTCTGAGAATGGCCCCTTTAAAGAAATGATCACTTTCAACCCCCCACACTCCCCACGTTTCCAAGAAATGTAAAAACTAAGACCGGTTTCGAAAAGTACTAATCGAGACCTTTAATTTGATTTTGTTTTGTGTTTACACAAAACCTTAAAAAGGGCTGCAGATAAATAGATTCTTCATAAATGCGACTTTAATATTCCACGCGAATGTCAATTATTCCGGGTAATTATGACGTCAGCCTCTGATTTATATGGCTTTGGAAGCAGTAAACTCGCGCGAAATTGCTAAGTTTGAACTGCTATAACTTTGGCGTTAATTGCCTGATTTCCATGAAATTTAGCACATACATACGAAATATTGTCCCCTATGCTGGTACAAAATTCGGAAGTCCTAGGATGAACTTAAGGTGGGTTTTGCAGTAAATTTCTAAAAAGTAGTAATATACTATTACTAAGTTTATTTGAGCAGATATCGGAATGGGACATATTTTGAGGCCTGATTTTTTTCGGATTTTTAGGTTGGTTAGTTTCCGATTTTGACTCCTTACTCACGCACTTTGCAATTTATACCAAAACTAATGTGAGTTTTGGAAAGTACAAATTGGGACCTTTCATTTGATACCCTACATAACTACATCCGGTGAAAAAATTTTTGAATCCCCCCTTTGCATGTATGGGGAGCCCCCCTTTAAACTCCACCTAAATTTATGCCACTCGCTGTATGCGTGAGATTTCATAGCTCCCATCTGTCCACCAAATTTCGTTTGGATCGGTTTAGCCGTTTTGGAGAAAAGTGCGTGTGACAGACAGACAGACATTGAATCGATTTTAATAAGGTTTTATTTTACACAAAACCTTAAAAAGAGCTCAAAAAATGCCATTCAAATTCTAAAAAAATGTAGATTTCAATTAATGCAAACATATTTTCTTATTCCCCTTAATTTAGTATAATCGATGACAAATACGGGGAGCCTGTCACAATCCATAAGTTTTTAATTTAAAAAAATCGAACGTCTGTAGTTAAGGGTTAAACTTATCATAATAATCTAGATGTCTTCACCATTTAGGGAATCAGAATCTTTAAAAACTGAGTTACTGTCTCGTCTATGGCTAAATATGTACATACAGACTTACAAACATACCCAGAAGCATTATCTGCTCAACCTAGATATCAGCAAAGTTCCTATCGCCCATCTTGCGACATTTCTTCGACTTCCAGTAATCATTTAGCCGGCGCCAATTTCACTTTGTCAGCGAAATATTGTAAAACACAACTTACTTGTTGCCTTTCTTTTCTTTCCTACAACTGATGAGGAATTTAAGTCTAGACGATGCACTATGCACATATAAAATGCAATTAACAAAACATCTAGAAGACACACATGTATCTTTGCTGCCTTTTGTGATACTTGTTGCGCTATGTACATATGAGCGTATATACATTATCCACCAGGCGACTTAGTAATATTTGCAGACTTCCTTTTATCGACGACAGAACTAATTTACGTGCTTCTCCTGTAAAGAAGCTTCAACCGAAATAGGTAGATACATATGAGTATATAATATACGTACATGCCATACTCGTATATCCCCGTACAAACGCAGAATTCCATGGATGAAAATTAATTACTCACGAGCTATGCTAATCCAACGATAGTTCCCTTGAATTAGGTGAAAATTCCCAAGAAGTTGAATTAAATGTAATTAGAGTTATGCATGCGTCTGCAAACAGGCTATCAGGCCAATCTGTACTTATGGAGAATGAATGCAAATTATTTTTTATGAGCATGGATCATGGGAATGGAGTCATTAATTATATCGCATCAGCATGTTACGCATTTCAAGAACCATAGGTTTTTGCTGTTTAGGGAATTTTGATAACTTTTATAAATTACCATAGGGAAGGTGACCGTGAATTTGTTTTCTCATAAAAATACAATATTGTATTACACGTTGTGTTTTAGATAATTTGCAAGGGTAGGTAGAAGCAGATGATGTAATGAATATTGTAGTTCTAAGATGTATTCCGTATCCAGTTAACTTTGAGGTACACCCATGTCTGTCCATTGATCGGATACAAGTTTCCATTGACTGGATACAAGTTTGTTCCCGGGGATACGTCTGGTTTATACTTTACACCTTCATAGTGGAACCTCCTTTCATGAACAACTTTTAAATATCTTTAAATACAACTGAGAGAGAGTCTCCCAGTAAAACAAGATATGAACTCTTGCGGACAATTCATCAGGGCCGCAAAATTGTAGCAAAAGTAGTAATTGTGGTTAAGGAGGAGAAAGAAGGGTTTTTTTTTTATAAAGAGCTGGAAGTAGGAAAGACGATCGCTATCTCCTTTCAAGTGAAAGTTACAGACTATGCCAAGTGAACGGACTACAAAGAATATCACTGGTTGACTTCCAACCAAGTGGATGCGATGTATGGTTAATTCCTTTACAGTCATGGTAACATACATCCGTCCAAAGGCCTAAAGGACCATCTTTAAATGGTCCGGTTGCCGAAGGCTGCTTTTATTTCTGTGCTAGCAAATTAGACCAATTACTATTTATTTTAATTATTACACAAAACCTAAAAAAGATAAAGAAAGAGGCATGTAATCAAAACAAAATGGCTAGGCATGTCGTGCTTTAACTCTCATTCCTAACATCCATCCTGTTGGTTCATCGTAAGCTTTTAAAGAGAGAGATCTTCATAAAACCGACTCATCACAAGCTTAAAGATTCGTGAGGTTAGCTCATCAACAGAGTCGTATGTCTTGACTTACTGTAGGAAGGAGGCATTATAAATTGATTTCCTGTACTGAAAAATATCAAGAAGCGATTGTCCTGTAAGTTGGGGCTTAATAATACACTCGAAGTCTTCCCTGCTTGTAGTAAGAGACGACTTAAAGGGATAGATAGACTTTATTACTACCGAAACCTCAATAACGCCTCGGATAAGGACTGGTCTCAAGACAACGACTTTTGACTATCAAAAACAGACTATGATTGGTTTTTGGAATGTGTGATCGATAACGGTAGGGAGGATCCTCAGAATGCTCGCTTTATACAACTTGAGCGGAAATGCCAGCTGGCCATTCTGAACCTAAGTGAAGTTAGAGGGTGGGACTCTGGAGTGTACTCCTCTCCGTCTTGACACGCTAATGCCAATGTGCTTTTGTACTCTGCAAGGTCAAGTGGTAGCAAATGCGGATCCGTTGGCGGGTTGTCTCTGACAGCTACCACAAGGCGCGCTCTTTTGACCTGAGAGTCGGTTTCTGACAGGCTTCTAATTGCAAGATTCCAGTCCAAGTATAGAAGCATCACCAACGGAGGCTTCCGATATATTGGAAAAGGATGCTTTCTACGAGCAACTAAACGCGGTGCAGGTAAGGTTTTCATAAAGGTGACATTGTGATCGTGATGGGTGATACGAATGCGAAAATGGGATCTCATAATAACTTGCTGGGACATGTGATGGGGAAACACGGTAGCAACCGCGACGGTAATTGTGAGAGGTATTTGGATCTCTGCTGCTTCCACCACCACGCCATTGGTGGGACATTATTCGAGCACGAAGCCTGCCATAACGTCCGTTGGGTTCTAACAGACCGACGCCGTACGAGCAATCAGATCGGCCAAGGGAAGCATGGACATCGACCTCGAAAGGGATCACCATCTGATGGCCGCTTACGTTCGCTTGCTTGTTGGGTCCGCCACTTTTCGTAGGGTTAGAGAACGTCGACCCCCTAATTTCAACATCGACTGCTGTATGACCCCGTTGTCGCTCGACAGTGGAAGAGCGATCTTGCTGAGCGAACGGTAGATATACTGAATAGCAAGCCTGAGAATATAAAATGAGCATTGGGCCGTCATTAAAAGTGCTCTTTTCTCGGGTGCTACGCAGGTCGTCGGCCACGTCCTAAACGGGCATCATAACATCTGACTGCCTGCGGAATAGTGGAAACAGATCGATAAACGGAAGGGGTTGAAGGCAGTCCTGATCGCTGCAAGTGATAGCGGGCGCGACGCGCTTGAACTCCGATACCGAGCGAAATCTCGAGAAGTTCAGCGTACTGTACGCCATGGCAAGAGAGAATTTTTATTGCCCTGAATAGAGAAGTGGATTTCAGGAATGTATACCGCATCACGAAAGAGTCTGTTATGTAGTCGCAAATCTTTCGATAGTCCTGTGACGGAAGTCACCGGTCGACTTCTCTTCCACGATGATGAACAACTTAAGAGGCGGAAAAAACAATTCACCATCGTTCTTAACCGTATTACATTCGGTCTTTCTTTTGTGGATGAAGTGGCTAGTCGCCCTAACATGTGCTTGACTGTCTCCCCGTAGAGTTATTTATTGCTGCACCTGCAGTTACTGCAATCTGCTGCTTCAAATCGAACGGAAATTATGGGAATCCGAGACTTTTCCCAGAGAATGGAAGAAGTGGATGATCATTAAGATTCCAAAAACGGGAACCCATTTTAATTGTGACAATTGGAGGGGTATCTGTGTGCTCCCAACTGTCGGAAAGATAATAGTTAAAATCATCCTGGAACACATCAAGGAACATATCGAATGCTTGTTAGATAGAGAGTACGTTCGTTTCTGCTCCGGATCCTCCTGTAATGACTTCATTGACCCGCTACGGATTATTTTGGAACAGAGCGCATAATTTAGAACTTCGGTGCACTCGCTCTTCATGAATTTCGAGAAAGCTATCCATTGCGTTAACAGGGAGTTAATCTGGAGTACTCTATGTAGGAAGGGTATTCCGGAGAAGTTAATAGCTATTATCAGAGCAACATATGCCGCCAGGGTTGCATCCTGTCACCGATATTATTTCTTCTTCTTATCGATGACGTTTTTCATGATACCTTGTCCGGAGGACGTGGAGGAATTCGATGAACGATCACATCTTTCCTCAAGCAGCGCAACTACGCTGACGACATCCGACAATACCCTATAAGAGGCAAAGTGGTCAGCATTGCGCTTGCCCGTGGTTATTACCCTGATTTCACTCAGGTATTCATTCACAGCTGAGTCGACTGCTATCCGACGACCAAATCGCGATACAAATCCCACTGCTACCAGTGAAATTTAAACCGCTACCTTCCGTATGACAGCCTTGTGCTCTAACCACTTAGCTATCCGGATCTATTCGTTTTATACCGGCTGCAATCTTTTCGATGAGGTTCTCTAGGCTTAGGTAGGCAATGCTGTACACGATGGTAACTGATTGATATTTGAGACGTGTTATAATGTAGAACCATACGTTTGTCATAAGGTATGTACATTTTATTAATGGCTCATCTTCATGATCTGCTTTGCAATGAGGCTAGCAAGTACGCGCCGACTAGAATTTCGGTGATGCTGCCCTTGTGTACCGACGAATCTGATTATTTGACAGTTCGCCATTTCTGTGTTGATTATAATTGACAGATAATAACAAGTCGGGAAAGCGGAAGCTGGACGCTTGAAATATGAAAGGTTTTTGTGTATTTCTTTTTTAAAGACATTTGAGTGTGAATTTGTCCCATTAGTAACGTAACACGTAATTCTGAAACCAAAAAAAGAATTATATATATTATTAATAAGTGTTTCATTGGCAAGTGTTCAGATTTTTATTATTTTAAAATTTGTCAGAAATATGTATCATTTTACAAAAAAGTTGTAATTTGCCTTTAGAGGCTGTTAAAATGAAGTAAATAAAAATTTTCAAAAACCGGCTGGGAAAGTCATAGCGAGATGTTCCCCAAACAACTGAAAAAAAATGATGGAATTCGATAAATATTCCTGGTAGTCCTCCAATATTGAAAAACGTCAACTTTCGGGAAAACGCGTTTAAATATAATCCACAATATCCTAGCACAATGGACAAAAGTTCTTCGTCGAAGATCATTACTGCTAAGTGGGCAGTAATGGCAAGGATCCATTTGCCCGGGTGCAAAAGTTTTGGATCCAAATATAGGTTTTGAGGGATTCGTTACTGTTTTGAGTGGGTACACCCAAGTATCTTTCTAGGAAACTATCACGAGGCAGATTTTCGTATATCGGTCTCATCCCCCCTATAATCTGGATTTTGTTTTTCCAATTCCTGGCAAGTACACGGTGAAAGTACACTCATGCTTGCGCTGTATAACATTCAAAAGAAGCGAGATATCAGATATTCCTAGGAGGAAGTCTTGGAGCTTTTTTCAATTAAATTAACAGATTGTTGCAATATACTATTGTAATTAACTTCTTTTAAGCATACGTATTTTGAATTCCAGGTGTCATATAGCGCCATCATTTAAACTTTGTCATTTCTGAGAATAATGGACCTAACTATGTTGAACTTAAGTTCTCTTAAAGTTTCTCCCACTGTTTGAGAATGTACCAAGTGAAGTATCATCATCATCAACTGCGCAACAACCGGTATCCGGTCTAGGCCTGCCTTAATAAGGAACGCCAGACATCCCGGTTTTGCGCCGAGGTCCACCAATTCGATATCCCTAAAAGCTGTCTGGCGTCCTGACCTAGTAAAGTATGTTAAAATTTATTCGACTTTATCTCAGTGCTTTGTGTTTCGCTCAATCTTTTGCTCTCGGCTCCGGATGGTAGAATCCTAATGAAAGTACGGTTATGTTGATTTGAAATTTTGAATTGTGCAGTCATCATACGTTATTCGCAATTAATAATGGAATATTTAGTAACTTTGCCATTAAAAGAAGGACGAAGACGCTACAGTTTCGTACCAGGGCAGAGGCAACTCATCAGACGCTGCCCTACCTCTGCCCTGGGAGCAGCGTGATCGAAGCGGCTCGCAGATGTTATAAGATCCCGTTTATAATTCGCAAAACACGACAAGGGTGCTAATTATCATATATTCAACGTAAATCCGCCCGCAGTTCGAAGCAAAGCTTGGCCGGAGCTAGACAATTTTTGTTTGAGGATTGCGGAGTCCTAAGTCCACATCCACTTGATACCGGACCGGACCAAATGGAGAGCAACTTGTCCCCACTCTTTATGGTCCACGGACTCCTTTTTTTGGATTTAACACCCAAAGTTCAAAAGTTAAAAGGGGGACAAAGACCGCTACTATTTCCTACCAGGACAGAGGGAACCCAGCAGAATCTGTCTCATAGGTGGTATAGGAGGAGTCTGTGGACCATAAATCATTAGGGGAGACGAAATGTGGTCTAGACATTAAGAAGATAGAATCATAAAAGTGTTGAGTAACAATATTTTTTTGTCGGGCACTGTATATATATTAACGATACAATGCCACAACGACCTGCGGCAATATATTGCATAATATCCACAAAGGAGCAGCGCTTTATCATTGTACACTCTCTTGTCACTTTGTACGAATGTTACTGATTTTGAAAATCTCCTGCTCGCATCTTCTGCCTCAGTGAATATCTTTCACTTCTGCGCTACTCTGTTGTGTAACCAAAAATGTTTGTTATAATAATTGCATTATATTTGGCTAACTTGCGTTTAAATTTCTAAATCCCCTGCTACATATGTATATACTCTTCGAAATGATGGTTGCTTTTCAATATAACGATCCTTCAAAGCCCTAACCCGTAACATTCAACTTGTTTAGCAAATAAGTATATACTTATGTACATACACATGTTCCAAATTAATTTTCCCTATATTGGCGAGTTCACCACTAAACAGAAAAATTGAAAGCTATGCACCCCTCTGCCTTTGCACAAAGCCCACTCAACTATTTCCCAAAAATAAGAAACCATTTGATTCCCTCTCATCAAATCATCGAAATTAAAAAAGCAACCCTCTTTGGCAGGAGCATTCAACGCTCCTCCTATCCTGAATTTACTTAGCTAAAGGAAAACTCATTTCGAGTGCCTTTTCAATATGATATCCTTTTGTTGCTTTTGAAATCCATTTCATAAAACATCGTATTTTGTGGACTATTGTAAACACACGTGGCCTTTTCACAGAATCAATTACAGCCCCATACTGTGTTTACTCAAGGAAGTTATAACGTACACTCTTCATTGCAAGGATATAGGCTCAATGCTGTACAATACCCCGGAAAATGCATAATACTTGTTCATATAAGACCACAGAATAGGTAGAGTTGTGATTTTAAGTCCTTGCCTTCTCTACAGCCAATAAACATATTTTTGAAAAATTCTCCAACGTCATTTCTTTGGGTATTTTAAATGCATATGTATGGATTGGGTATTGCGTATTACTTTTTGAATTTACTTCTAAATTGAAAGTCACACTTTTCGTTCAAGAGGCAGCTGTATGGTATGCAGTTCTTATACTCTGAACGAAATTTTATGTATAATATTCAATAACATTAGAAACTTTCTTTGTTTAAAATCGGTTCACTGTCTGTCTGTCTGTTTGTCTGTCCTGCGGCATGTTCCGACCAGGTGTAGTTACCCCACTATGGGCTAATGAATGACCAGTTTGTGGGGCATTTTTTCGTGTGTTTTGAACAGGCGTTTTCGGGAGTGATGTACTCTTTCTCCAGGCTACTTTTAGTATTCGATGCAATGGTGGCCAAGTAATCCACCACTGAGGCACTGCAGTCGAGGGATATCGATCAGCCCACTCCCAAAAGCCGCCGGTACTGGGTTTCCGAAGCCTTGCACCGTAACTTTATTCTCCTTCTGCTCCTCCATGTTTGGTTTCAATTCTGGGCATCCTTCCCATAGCCAATTTTTATCCACAGGCGGGCGTTTACTTCCCACCTACCCGACCTGCGCATAAGTATGCCCATACACGCATACCTCCAAATGCTTATATGAGCATATTCCTACCCATCCGCTGAGCATTCCCTTATCCGCACGAAGGGACGCGCCTGATGGGAGATTTGGCAACTCCGCACAGGTGTCTGTCTGTCTGTCCGTCACACGCATTTTTCTCAGAGGCGGTTGTAGCGATTGACACCAAATTTGGTAGAAAGGTGGAAACTATGGACGCTCACGCATATAGTAGTTACATCTTTTTTACATCGAATTTACATGCAAAAGGGGGGTGTAATTTTTTTTATCAAATATGGTCATGTGGAGTATGGAATTAAAGATTTCGGTTAGTACTTTTCGATGCCGGTAGTTTTGACATTTGTTGGAAAGGTGGGGAGTGCGGGGGTTGAAGGTGATCATTTCTTTGAGGAACCCATTCTCAGAAACTACCCAACCGAAAAATCTGAAAAAATCAAGAGGCTGCCACTATATGGTGCCTAGGCTCCGAAATACTCTCCTTACCGACACCTGTTCAAATAAAGTTAATGATAGTACATTAGTATAATTGTTAGTAATTGACAGGAAAACCCCCCTTCAATTCACCCTAGAATCACGAAGCAGCAATATAAGCTACAGCATAGAGCATGATCCCGCCAAATTTGGTGAAAATCGCACTATTACTAACAAAGTTATACTAGGTCAAAGCTGTCAGTTCTGTGCAAATTCAACACTTTGAATGTCAATATCACTTGAAAGTGGATATTTTCACATAATATATGCTCAAATCTCTTTATAAAAGAAATACACAAAACCTTTCATACCTGAAGCGTCTAGCTTCTGGTTTCCCGACTTGTTTAATTTTCTACTATAGCCAAAGTATCAACTCCACATTATTATTTTTCATGGCTTTCATATTTCAGCAATATTTATAAAATCATTGGCAATATCATCTCATCAATTCTCTATTGTAGAACCATGACCATCTCTATTACATTATCAATAAATTCCTTGTTGTTATCACCAATTATTGTTTATCAAGGCCCACTATTTTGTGCCACGTAGCTCCGTGGCGAACCATTCGTCGGCCATCGTGGAATAGTGGCATGACCTGTACACTGTCACTTCCGCCTCTTTATTACTACTTCCACGGGTATTTGGTCCGTACGCCCAAGAAGATTTCCATTTGCTATTGTCTCAGATCAAAGTTCCATGATGACACGACCTAGACACGAGTTGACTGACTTTTGACTAACAGTAGCGGCCACTTTCCATATGCCGCTCTCATATAGTAGAGTGAGAAGATAGTCTCAGCTTGATGTTGTTGTCCGATTTTTCGACCGATCAGCGAAAGCGGATTTAACGTTGTGAAAGCGACGTCAAATTCAACAACCTTTCTCAAATATATTATACAAATAATTCATCGCTTTCGATATTCTGTTCATTAATGCATGAAAATTGCGATAACCAGTCTGATTGAATTTTCGGTAGTTATCTTCACACGCTTTACAATGATCCTAAGGATGTGGATATGGCTTGTAGAGGAGGATCCAGAACGGAATCCAGCATGGTCTCTATCTACACTGCTTTCGGGGTGTTCTTTGATGTGACTTTCTTTATGACAACAGGAAGCTCACAAATACATCTACCATTGTCGCATTAAAGAATATGGAATCTTACCGAACATCACCTTCACCCAGCTACTGGGAAAGATCTTAGAGTCGCGGGATCCGCTTTCTGTTAAGTTTGGCGGTTCTACTTCGCTTGAACACATAACGTATGTTATGGTGTCTTTCCATACCATCCACGGAGGAACTTCACTAGTAGCACACCATTGAAAATCGTAGCTAAATGCTCCTTTCATTTCTCCAGCTCACCGTGGATGAGAAGCCTACTGTTAACGTCCTTAGCAAGACCATACAGTTCTTTCGTGATACAGTATGTCTTAGCAAAATCTTCATTATTTACGGCATTTTCTGCTTTCCTGACCAAAGCAATGATACAATTTCTTTCCTTGCGTCCTTCTTGTACGTGGGGATGGTAACAGAGCTCCATTACAAACTCTGGAAAAGAGTACAAGAGGAACAGGAACGTATTTTGTCAGTGTATATTTCCAAATTATATATTTCAATTACAAACTTCGTAAAACTGTCAAAAAGAGACAAAAAAGATTGGACAAAATACTTGGTTTCACGAACTTTTTGCCTGGTGAAAAAATGAGTCAATGATATTTGATGTTTAAATGTATGTATTTTTTCAGTAGTTTATAAAATTATTAATTTTGCTTTCATTTTAAGGTTTTGTGTAAAACAAAACCTTATTAAAATTCATTCATTCATTGTCTGCCTGTTTGTCTGTCTATCAGAGGGAACTATTACTGAATTCAGCGGCTGTCTACTGTTTGGTAGGTGGGCAGTTCAAAGGTGCTAAAGGACGGCCGGATGAATAGGATCTCCTATGGGGCACTAGGGTAGTGGTAGCCGAAAAGCTGGTGATTGTCACGATTGTCTTCCGTAAACGCGAGCCGGTGCCTGAATTTGGGGCAAATACCTGAACAAAAATATGGATGAAAGAAACGAAATACCATTAATATTGAAGAATAAAGAGAATATTGACGACATTCTTGTTGATTATGGGACAATCGGATCAGATACTGCAACGAGTGATAAGGAGGAGGTAACAAATCCGGATCCCTTTAAACGAAGCAGTAAAATGCTAGGCTCTTATCCTAGGTCCTTGAAGACGGAAGGACGACGATAGTGTCAAAAGCTGTATCGGACAGTGCCAAAAAAAGCATACCAACAACGAGAGGATTGATGCACGAAAAATTGCCTGAAGGAGATGGGTAATACCCTGAACACGTTTTGCGAATTCGTCGGGCCAAAGCATAATGTTCACTGCTATATTAAGGTTATTCGAAACCTTAAAGATACCGAAGAGACCGCGGGCGCATTAAGTTCGACAAACTAATGCACGACGAATACAGGACACTAACAATGGTGATTTCATTGCGGCAAGTACCTATTGCTACCAAAAGGATGAAACGAGCCACTCGACCAAATCTAAAGTGGATAGTTATAGAGGGCGTAAAAAGGAGCAGAGAAGGGATGGAGGATGCTGGTGTAAAGCTTCCAGCACCAAGCCGGAGGTCCAAAGAATCTCTAACGGAGGCAGTGCAACGTTTGGACTCAAAGTCGGGTTTACAAATGAAATCCCGGAATATAGGAGCAAATTTTTGGACAACCATGTAGCCAAAGAAGCAAGTAAATCGAAAGAATCCCCGTCCGGATACGATTGCTATGGAAAGTAGAAGTGACCTGTCTAATGCTGAAATTCTGCGGCAAGTCTAAGGAGATCCGACGCTAAGTGGCCTGGGAGACAATACCAAACGGATCAGAAGACCACAGAAAGGAGAATTGTTCCTGAAGCTTCGGAAGATGCAGGACGCTCAACTTCAAGAACTCGGTTTGTGGATCCTTCGGTGAGAAGGTAAAGGTGAAATAATTAACCCATGAGGTAACTGTAGATTGCAGGGACCTCGACGAGATCACGACAAAGAGGACATATAGAGAGAACTGATGCGGCAATTTCAAATTCCAGACGCTAACTTCGACGCAACAAAGAACTTGTGGAAAGCATACGGTGGGACGCAAACGGCAATCATCAGCTTGATAGCTGTTTAGGCAAACAAGTTGCTGGAAGCTGGCAAAGTCAAGATCGGATGGGCTGTCTGTAGCATTCGGGAGAAAATATCTTCTGTTATGTGTTTTAAATATTTGGTGTACGGTTATATGGCCATCTTGCACAAGCAAGCACGATAGAATTGTCCGATTCAGGCGGTGTGGCGAAAGAAGACATCTGGCACGAAATTGTGAGAAAGACCCTGAATGCATGATATGTAAATATGACGATTTTAATGATAAGGGCGACGCCGCAGGAAGCGGAAAATGTTCGCTGTCTAGGAAGGATCCAAAAATAGAGAGTAAATGGGGTTTATTCAAAAAAAAAATCTCAACCATTGTGGGTTAGCCCAAGAGCTCGTTATGAGCTTGTCGATCATTAGCGAATCATAGAAAAAGATAATGAGGTATGGGCCCTCGACAAAAGTGGAAACGGACAACGGGACGATACCTGCCACCTGGTAATGGGTTCGGACAAGTTAAAACTAACGGTATTCATGTCTATAAGGGCAACATGCGTGGAAAATGAGCGAATGTTACATGAACTGGTATTAGACGCAAGTGTACGATCCCCCATTGACATCATGGGAAACTTGAACGGATGGTCTACCGAGTGGGGAAGGAAAGCTCGAGATACAAAACTATCGGAGAGAGCTGTGATAGGCGATCTGTGAAGTAAACGGAACTCCTTTAAAGAACTCGGCTATTGCGGTCAAAAAAGAGCATCCCCCAAACGATATCTCAACTATAACAGGGGGTAAGCTTACCATTGCCTGCGAAAAGGTAGAGGCACCCGGGCTGGACGGAATACCGAGCGTGGCTTTGAAGGCGACGATAAAAGCTGGACCGGACTGGTTCATTTCCACTTTAAGACTTGTAGCACTGATGAAGGAGCAAGAGGATCCCAAAGTATCGGTATTTACAAGATTAATAAATAGTACTAGTGAAAAAAAGCAAGTCTTAATGTTCAGGCATATAGGAAAAAGTTATTAGTAAGCGTATTCTGAACAACATTAGACGAAGCAGCTTTCGTAGTCGCAGGAATGGTGTCCATTGATATTTTGGCTGAGGAGATGCGAAAATTATATAACTGGACAGCATGCAGTGACTATAATGCCGGATATCGACGACGGGAAGAGAGAACAAGCACAACCAGGACGGACATGTTGATTCCAAATATCCCACTTTAGATTATGGGCACCCATGGAGATATCCACTATCTCTTGACTCAGTTTCTGGCGGGGGATGGTGGATACCGTAGATATTTACATAGTGTTGGACATGACGATTCTCTTTTCTGTCCTAAATATGTAAACGAAAACGAGAAGCCTAAGCACGTACTCTTCGTGTGTCCGAGATTTGCAAATGAGAGGGAACAGCTTGAACTTCTCTTGACGAGACTCTTACAACTGGAGACGATCATTTCGCAAATGTTCGAATCCTAAGAAGTGTGGGATGCAGTTTGTGGCACCATAAGCTGTAGCCAGGAGGAGCTTAGGACGTTAGAGCACTTACCAAAAAGCGGCAGTGAGGGAAGAATTCTCACAGTAGAAGTAAGCCGGTAGAACTTTAGCCCGCCCCACGATGTAATGTCTCTAGATATTTTCGTTGGGCACGGCGGATGAGGAGAGGTGGTTTTAGTGGGTTAAAATCCCAGACTGTGATTTTCGATGCTTTCTACCCCTATATCTGGGAGAATTCGTTCTACTGCCTCGTAGAAGATATCCTTC
Organism: Hermetia illucens; assembly: GCF_905115235.1. Taxonomy (NCBI): domain Eukaryota; kingdom Metazoa; phylum Arthropoda; class Insecta; order Diptera; family Stratiomyidae; genus Hermetia; species Hermetia illucens. Next base: position 86,229,095 of record NC_051849.1, on the reverse strand, counting down.
TCCGACTCCGCAGTCTTCTCTATAGGGGCGTGAACGGATTATATTTCTAAATTTGCCTCGCAAACGCAGAAAGCATAGTCGTTCCCTTATATATTCAAAGCCGATAACAGCAGGATTAATTTTTTGGCTGGCTAAGAAACCTGCTCCAAGCTCATGGTTTACTGGATGGCCACTACAATATTGGTGTAGTGACTCTTCTCCAGGAAACCGGTCCAATGCATCTCCTGCAACGCTGTTATATCAGCCCTATATTGGGACAAGGTATCGGTTAACTGCTTGGCAGCTCCATCTCTGTACAGGAAGCGCTCGTTCCATGAGAAGATGCGCAAATCGTTATTCCCTTATCGTTGCCGGGTTTGCCGTTGTATAGTCAATCCCGTCCGAGGCTCCTTTTGTGGCTTCGTAGCAAGTTGTGTTCCGTTGAAAGTTGTCAGCCCTACCCAACCCCCAACCTGGAGGAGCAGTTGGTACAATTTGTTCCCTTTATAGGCGCAGAAAACTCGCCTTCATCCTTCTCCGTTTACAGCTTTTCGTTAAGAAGAAGCTCACTTCGGTCACCACGTAGAGGTAGAGATAGAGTTTGGTGGTAGAGCTGTTGGTGTTGGTTCAGCAGGCGTTTCCCGAGTTTTATGTTCCATCCACGTTTCGCCCTGGGACCTATACTACCCTTTGACCATTGAAATACATTGATTTCGATAATTCACCATCTACTGGGAACAGTTCGAAAACTTTTTGCAAGACTCGACAGCAGAGTTATGATGAGAGCACCCGTCTTGGCTATGACAAATCGAGGGCTATTTGCATACTTATTGCTGCCGCGAAGATACACGTTAACTAAAATCATCCTAGAACGCGTGAAGAAACAGCCCAAAAGTGACTACAATCATGGTATCTTTTGGGCTCTACTCGAGTTATGGACCTTGGCAAAATGGCTATATATCCATAAATATACAGTAGAAGTGGAAGCAAACTTGGTTGGACTGAATAGAAACACCGACAAAGCCGAGGTTCTTAGTCTAATTGATCATCCCACAACTATTTGCATACGGCGTGGTACAATTTATGGTAGATTTAGGAAGCGTTACTGCAACTAATAGCTAACAAAATTAAATACGCTTTCGCCGGTGTGTCCAATATCTGGAAATGTAACTAACTCAGCAACATCAAGTTGAGCTTGTTCTGCGCCAATGTTTTTTCTATGCTATTGAAGTGATCACCACTGTTTCTCGAAAACCCTAAGCCTTCATGAAACCATATCTGCGTCGTGTTATCGAGGTCTTCTGGGCTGAGATAATAACAAAAGAAAAACTTTTCCGCCGTACGTGTGAGATATCCTTGAACATGTTGCTGAGAATGGGAAAGTAGCAGTGGGTAAATAACACATTAGGACTGGTTGACAATTCCGTTAAAGGTTACGCCATGCGATGTAATGGCTGAATGGTGGAGGAAAGTGCAAACTTCTCGGAAAATCGTTGGAGAAGTTTATCGCAACTGTATATATAATTTTCAAACACTAGACCTGAGAAATAAACACCCCAAGGCCCCCCATCATTTCATTCGAGCACTGGTAAGGTAACTGCACGTTTGGTCATATCGATCGTACCTTTCCCAGTTCGGACAAAGGTGTTGGTCTGTTCGCCGTAACGTTCTCAACAGTTGCAGTACTTAAAGTCCATTTCTTAGTATTATCCGGAAGTATGGGTATTTTAGGTTTCCCATAAACTTACATGGAGGCAAATGGCAGTAGCCCTGTTGACTTGAAGATTCTCAAGCAGCTGCTATCTAACGTGAGTTAATACTTGTCCGTTGTGGTTGACGCAAGCCAACTTCAAATAGTTTTCTTATCACCACAATCAACTGTTAATTAATTACAAGCTCTAGCAAAACCTTTATGTGGAATGTCTTGCCGGCGAAATAAAGGGTAGAAGTTCAGAAAATAAATACCAATAACGTCTACCAAAAGTTACTGCATTATTGAAATCCGCTAACTAGTTAGTAGTTTAGTAAGTTTTAGAAACACATAATTCGTGTGAATTTATGACAAAGTTTCATGCCAGTGGAAAAATACTATAGCCGTCATGAAATCGGTGATCCGAGTTCCGGCATTTCGGGGATGCACTGTAAGTTTATTGTTGGTGAACTATTATAGAAAATGTAAAGCCTATGAAACTGGAGTACATAAGAAAAAATTAAAATGAAAATACACTGTTGACGATATCTAGTAGCCACTGCAAATGTAAGTTTTCCCTTACATGTCTAGATACTTCTTTTATGCTTAGTTTTTAAATTCCTACCGAGATATTTATGAAAATTAAATTGCACAACTAATCATAGTTGCACTTCCAACATGGAAATCCATTACTTTGAAACGCCAGAATGTGACATATCACCGTGAAGCAGGTTAAAAAAAATGTTCACATGGATTCTCGATTTCATGCATAACTGAAGGAAGGTTACAAAATTGACTATATAGGAGAACTACAATACCCTCCCCACTGGGAATTACCAACTTCCTGCCTCTAGCTAATCTGAGAAAGCTGAATTGGAAACTGAACATATAAAATAACACCCCTTTGTTGCCCATATGCTGCACACATACGTATGCGCATTAAATATTAAAACGAAAATCAAAGTGCAAATTAGAAGCATTCCCCTGATAAATGTGAATATTGCTTGTAAATTGCAACTAAGGTGCTTATTACCACAAAATGAGTAGTCGATTTCACAATTTCGCTGAGTAATATCTGAAACTGCAATCAGCATCTAATAGTCTTGAATATTATAGTAGTTTCTGTAATTGGAACGTCAGCATAATGGGGGTTCATACTTGGCGGAGATCATTTTCAGACCCTCATAAAGAGTGAAATTTCTACAATTTAGGAATATTGTAAATTATGTACACTGGTATGTAAGAATTGCTTGAGATAAAACTTCCGAAAATTCTAAGTTTTTATTTTATAAACGGATTTTCATCATATTCTATTGCTTCACCTTTTCTTCAGATTTTTTGTTTTCTTTTGTAAACCTTTTAATAGGTTAATAGGTGCGTACTACAAAGTTTGAGTCGTAATGGGTTCGTCAGGTAACAAAGATGAGTCAGCTTCCTACTTAACTAGCTCATAGTATGAAGGGTAATTTTTTTGTATTTTCTTGTTAGTAATGTCGGAAATCAAATTTTACAATGCCAGACAATTACCATAGTGGCAACCTCTCGCCAGACACCCCCAATGGTTGAATTTCGTATATTTTACTCGTGTAACTATACGAATATGTTTCCTCTGCAGCCAGACACTTTGCGCCGGGGTGGTTTTTCCTTGGCCAAGGTCTATGACTCGATGAAAGAGCAAACAGATGTAATCAGCATAGACGAGAGGTTTGAGGAAAGGAGTAATTGTCCATTGAACTCATCCACGTCGTCCGAATACCCAACATGAAGAACGTCAGCGATAACAAGAAGAAATAATATCAGTGTCAACCCTGGCAGACTCCGCTTTGAACCTAAAAATCCTTCGAGATTTTGCCTCGGTGTAGCACGTGACATTTTGCGCTAGCTTATGTCGCTCTGATAATGGCTGCTAGTTTCTCTGGAATGCCCCTCCTACCTAGAGCGCCTCAGATACACTCCCTGTTCACGCTATCGAAAGCTTTCTCGAAATCGATGAAGAGCAGGTGCAGCGTAAATCTAAATTCTGCGCACTGTTTCAAAATGATCCGAATGATATTGATGTAGTTAATGGAGGAGGATCCAGAGCGGCAACCAGCCTGCTCTCTGTCGATCAAGCTTTCGAGATGTTACTTTATGCACTCCAGAATTATTTTAGCTGTTATCTTTGAGACGGTAGGGAGCAACCAGATACCTCTCCAATTGTTCCCTTCTTTGGAATCTTGACGATCATTCCCTTCTTCCACTCTCTGGTAGAATTCTCGGATTCCCAAGATTTCTGTACAAATGGAAGTAGAAGATTTGCAGTAATTGCAGGTGCAATGATAAGTAACTTTGCGGGGAGACCGTCAAACCCTGGAGTAATAGTCCGTACCCGCATGTTATGGTGACTAGCCATTTCATCCATAAGATGAAGAACTTCACCGGATGTGATACTGTTAAGAACCATGGTGAAGTGTTCTTTCCTCTTCTTCAGTTGTTCATCATCGTGGATGAGAATTCGACTTCACAGGACGATCGAAACATTTGTAATTTCTTTCGTGATGCGGTACACATTTCAGAAATCGTTGCGATCTGCGGCATCCTCCGCTTTCCTGTCCAGCGCAATAACAAATTCTCTTTTGTCACGGCATACACAAGGCTAAACTTCCCGGGATTTCGCTCGATATAGGAGTTCGAGGGCACCACGCCCGCCTTCACTCGCAGTGGTCAGTAGTGCCTTCAACCCCCTCCGTTCATCGATTAGTTCAAGCGATTCCGCAGTTAGCCAGATCATATGATGCCCCTTCGGAATAACAACAGCGCCTACAATCGTGTGAAAATTAACACTGAAAGCATCCACATCACAGCTCTCCGTAACACCTGGAGATGAAGCATTGATAAATGATCTTCACAATCACCTGGAGAACGCAATCATTGATACTCCCACAAAGATATTGGCCCCATTTGTAAAACAAGTCGGAACGACTGATTCAACGATGAATGTTAGCTAGCAACGGAACGGAAGATTGCCGCATACCGAGTAATGTTGAGGTCTCAAAGAACATGGGCACGCGCAGATACTTACCTTTAACTCCGGCGAACGGAGAAGCAACTTCACAGATGAAAAAAGGATGCCTGCGAGAACCAACAGGTTTGTGAACTCGAAAAGTACACGAAGCAACGCCACCAGGCGCGCAAATTTTACCAACAAGTCCTGCCGAGACAAAGAGGTAAATCTGATCTCCGACCGAATATTGGAGCGATGGGTTGAGTATTTTGAAAAACTGCTCAACAACAAGAAGATCGGCTAGTTGGAGGTCCCGCCAACAGAAGACGACGGACAAATACTGCCATCACAAAGCATGGAAGAAACAGTCCGTGCAATTCATCGGCTTAAAAATCATAAGTCGCCAGTAGCTGCGGGGCCCGTGAACCAAATAACGTGAAAGTAAGTTGCCCTCCATTTGATTCGATCGAATATCAACTTGATGTGGGCTTAGGATCCCTCATTATCCTAAACAATAATCTAGCACTAGCCTAGCTTAGGCTCAAACTATTGGCTGTTTAACTTGGATATAATTCGCACCCTTGATGTGTTTTTGCAAATATGTAAAGGAGCGCATTGTACCTGTCATGCTGCTCCCAGGGCAGAGGTGAGGCAGTGTCTGATGGGTTGGTTCTGCCCTGGACGAAACCGTTAGTCCCTATTTTTAAATGCTTGGGTACTATGCTCCAAACGAGGGGTCAGTGGCCCAAATAACGTGAGAGTAAGTTGCTCTCCATTTGGTCCGGTCCAACATCAAGTGGATGTGGACTTATTTTTCCTTATTATCATAAACAATAAAATTGGCAGGTTTTAGCCGCATTGTAAAGGAAAATCCTGCAAAGAATTTCTGGCTCGACAACTACCCAATATCTTGAAGAGTGGTAGAGCGCTTCATTTCAAAACTGTAACAGTCCACTAGGAGGGAATATGTTCAGCATTACGCCTGCCCAGAATTAAAACACCGATTTGAATCAGGTACTAATTCACGGTTACGTCGGCTAGTATTCGACACCCAGTTACAATACAAACCCCTCTGCCAACAGCGAAACTTGAATTGCCACCTTCGACAGCTTAGTGCTTTAACCGCTGAGTCATTCGAGCACGACACGAAGTCAACACAGTAGAATCCCGATAATTTGTCATGTCAAGGGACTGACGATTTGGTACAAAATATCAGGATTACCAATTATCGAAAATGCAAAATGAAGAAAATCAATTCTGGGGCCAGCAAATTTGTACGAATTACCCGAAAAAACGAATAATCACTGTACGAATTATCGGGATTCAACTGTATAAAGAAAAAAATTAAGAAGGATGTTAAGATCACTAGGCTGTGTATCGTGTGATATCTTATCTGTAATGATGAAGATAACTCAGTTCCAAAAGTTTGCCAGGGCTATATATTTATATTAAAGGAAAGGAAGACGTGGTGTACCCTGCCACAGGGATCGAATTGATAAACCTCAGCCAGAACCGGGATATTTATAGTTTCTTCTTTACTAACAATTCAGTTTTTTCTCAAGCATTTCCATACATTCTTCAATATATGATGCGGCGGCAATATTGATAGGAGAATAAACGAGTTATTACCGAACATATTTATCGTTCCTAACATGACATCAGAAGCTGGTACATATTTTTAAAGAAATCATTCTTGAAAGTTTTTCTTCGGTGACAGAGGAGATAATATAGTAATAATAAACGACGTTTGCTGTTAAACAACTTTAATGTTAATGTTCTGTAACTATGAGACCGTCTCTGATTTAGCTGATCTTTCATCTCGTTGTAATATAAATTAAATGATTTTTACTTGTTTGTGAAGGAGGACCTTCTAAAATCCTGTCAACGCTACAACATCAAATTTTAAAAGTAATATAACAGAAAAGTAATAAATATCGGAAATTCAGCTGAAACAACAAATTTATCAACTATAAATCGAAAAATGTATTAACTAATGGGTATTTACTCACAATCTCCCAGCTTTTCAAAGCGGCCAACAAATTTGACGTGGCCAGCAATGGAGTTGTCATCTTTATGTGTCACCAACAAACTGCCACTTTCGACTTCTGATGTCATTGCCCACAGTTAACCAACCAAGTTCTTTATAGGGAATTGTATCAGACCAGTGTACCCCGATGACAAGTCGTAGACAAGTGTTGACGGAAGCTTGGAAGGTTTGAGTAACATGGTTGCCTCTTACCATGCGCTACTGCTATATTGCAACATAAAAAGCACATTAGAACAGAGCTGTCAACCTGAGATAGCTGCATTTCTAGATTCCACTGTTGACGCGTCTAACGAAATCAGTTCAGGGCCGCAACAGGGACAACACTTCCTAGATGTATAAATTGAACAAAACCTTCAATATTCCGCCCATTATTGCAAATACGAGGAGTACCAGGATGACCAGTCAGACTAAGAATCTTGGTTTTGTTGGTGTTTAAACTCAGTCCAACTGTACTTGCCTTTCTTTCCAAATCCAGAAACATTTGGTCAAGGTCCACGATTCGGAGGCAGATCATTGAAGTCCTTGAAGTCCTCCGGACAAAATAATATGCAGAGTATCTCCGATAACAAGAAGTCTTCGACCAACGTAAATAATGGTGACCGTTTTGTCGCTGATATTATTATTCCTTTCTAAACCGCATTGAAACAATAGGTGAAACAAAGTACTATACGGAACCCCAAGAAATGTATAACAAATTATTAAGAAAATAGCATTAGTTAACAGACATGGCGTCATTCTTTTTCACGACAACGCCAAGCCACCAGTGTAGAGACTGTATCAATTGGGCTATGAGAATCTATCCTACCCACCATATTCACCAGACCTGTCTCCTGATTATCATTTCTTTTAAATAAATTAGTTAATTTTTGTTTGTCAAATAACGTAATCTCTTCCAGACAAGTGTCTATTCTTTGTCATGGATCTTCCGCTCAATTCCTCTCACCACCTTGAGGAAGGACGTCCCAGTGGCAATTAATTTAGGATCAATTAGTGAACTGATCTTTCTGGCTGACTGCTCCAAGCTGGCTATTGTATCTTCAGAATAAACACGAAAATGATTAGGTTAGATTGACACGGCTAGCTTAGTTTGGATAATCGAAAGTTACCCCTCGAAAAGACAATGATGAGCCGAAGGAGTACATTTTCACCACTGGAGTTGTTCAAGGCCCCACGCCCTGTCTGGGTTTATATGCCGGAAAAAACAACGGTAATTTGTTTTGTAGAAGAGGTGGCGTCGGTTTTAGTCAACAGCGCGCTGAAACCGTAGAAACTGTAAGGACATGCAAAGTTCTTCCCTTTTGGATATTTTCCCATATTCTGAATCGATGCTTGTTCTATTTTCATTTAAGCAACAAAAATATATCCAATATATTGGTCACATCCTTCCCCCATGGAATCTATCAACGCAATGTGTGGATTAGGAGGAGATTTATTGGTTATTTACAATGCTTCAGTCTAACGCACATTACGTAATCAATTTGAACGGTTCGTGACTGTGACCACGCAATAAAACACAAAAGGTCTCAGACATTAGAACCTTTAATGGAAAACAATTTGATATACGAGTCTTGAGAAACGATTTCATTGAACTCCTGCACAAATATCCTCTCAACGTAGTTATTGACTGGGTTTGCCGTAATGCATCCCGGTAAAGGGATATGGTCCGGAACGTGCAATAATGGGGAAAGCAAGAATGCAATTAGGGTACTTTTATTTTCCATTAGTCACTGTCGCAGGTGATTTATAGCCTTATAAATGGATATGGTCAAACGTACTTCCGTATTTGGTATTTGACCGAAGGAAATAGAGGCATATTGTTTTATCACGTAATGGTACGTGAGCCGAGCATATTGTCAGGGATCTAATGACCTTCGAAATACATATTGTTAGAAATCAGGTTTTGCACGCCTTCATAATGATAAAATAATATTGATACGAAGCAAGGAGATAGGCAATTAGGATAAATCCAAAGATATTTTGCTCAGCATCAAATTCAGGAATGTATGTAATTGCAAATTAACATTAAATTAAGTTGTAGCAGTCCTTACAGCATGGGAACTGAAGTTGTGTTTTTGTGGCATTTAAAAGCAGTATTGATTGTTAGATGTGAAACATAACAATTGAAAGTATGAAATTCATGCATTTAATTTTTGGTATAAATCTAAGTAAATTGCGATATATGAATCTTATTTATCTATATAACTTCTTACTAGAAATTATCCGAAAGTCATATTAAAATGCTAAATATTCTGTTTCTATATGACCACTATCCCTAAATAGCTGTTACAAAAATTGTTTCAAATTGGGAGAAAAGTAATACAGTATTCATACAGGGTGCGGCGGCATAACTTCCTTTTTTCAAAACTCAATAAAAACTATTGTATGCATCGGAAAATATTTATTTATTTTTTATAATGTAGGTACATGTCTAAAGTTTTTATTTACATTGTTTTGAAGATCAAATCTGTTAGGTGACGTCCCCCATTCTCCATACATTGCGTAAACCGATTTCTGGCGTTTGTCATGACTCTTGTTAGCATAGCAGGTGTTATGTTGACAATTTCTTCTTGGATGTTGGTCTTCAAATCTTGTAGGGTTCTTGGACGGTTCACATAAACACGGGATTTCAAAAAACCCCATAGAAAAAAATCACAAGGGGACAGATCGGGAGAGCGTGCCGGTCATTCCAAATCGCCTCTAATTTTGATAAGGCGCTCTGGAAAGTGTTCCCTCAAAACATCCATCGATGCTCTTGAAGTGTGTGCTGTTGCACTGTTTTGTTGGAACCAAGTGTCCCCCAAATCCAAATTTTCTAGCCGTGGAAAAAAAAAATTCTGTAGCATGTTTACATACCGGTCCGAATTCACTGTCATTGGAACCTCATTTTCCTCAAAAAACCAGGGACCAATAATTCCAGCTGAGGAAATTGCACACCACACTGTAACTTTGGGTGAATGCAAAGGCTTTTGATGCAATTCTCGAGGGTTGGTGTCAGCCCAGTAGCACATGTTTTGTTTGTTAGCCGACCCACATAAATGAAAATGGGCTTCATCGCTAAAAAAACAATAGCACCCTCGGGAACGACATCAAGAAGAAGCTCACACACGTTCATCCGAGAATTGAAGTCACGTTCTGAAAGTTCCTGCACTATCGCCATCTTATAGGGATGAAAATGAAGATCATCACGAATAATTCTTCTCAGAGAACGATCGGATAGTCCAAGGGCAGATGCATGTTTGCGCGCAGAACGCCGTGGCGATCGCAACATAGACGCTCTCACTGCTTCAATGTTCTCAGGTGATCTAACGGGCCGAGGGACTCCAGTTCTTCCTTTTGTCGCACTTGCAGTTTGTCTGAATGTAGTGACCCATGTAACAATTGATTTGCGGTCTGGGACGGGAGCCAACGGAGCTAAATTAAAGCGATTCCGAAATGCACGCTGTGTTGCAATAACCGAACATCCGCTTGAAAAGTAAACCTCAACGGCAAAGGCACGCTCCTCACTATTCCGACGCATGATGGCGACTGAACCGCGTCGGGACAAAACTTTACAGTATCCCCTCTTGAACGAAACCACTAGCGCTCCGCTATAACATCAACTAACTGAGTGGCACCCATTTTAAAAAAGGAAGTTATGCTGCCGCACCTTGTATAAAACTTTCATAAGAACACATTATTGAATTTAACCTGTGCACCACTAAAGTTAATAACAAACAAGGATCTGTTTAGGAGATCACACTGATAGAATTCCGCATTGTCAATTCGTGACATTACCAAAAAAAATAAATTTTGTTTATAAAAAGAGGTAGAATATTGTTTAGTGCGATGGCGCTTGATGTGGGAATATTTTTCACTTTGGAAGGGGACAGAAAAATAGTTCAAGTGTTCTCGAATTTATCCTCGAATTTGCCTTATAGTGATTTTGTTGAGTAAGCTAAGTATTACAATTTGTTTCAGTAGGAAATTCCTAGATCTCGCCTTAGCGGCTCTCTATTTACCCGTGAAAAGCTTCAGCATTAAAAAAGAAAATTTCCTGACAATCCATAATGTAAGCGCAAAACAAAATCGGTTTACTATCTGTCCGTCATACGTATTTTTCTCGGAAACGGTTATAGGGATTGACACCAAATTTGCTGGGAGAGTGGAAACTATGAACGCTCATGCTTGCAGAGAGTTATATCATTCTATGTCTAATTTAAGGAGGGTCCCCATACATACAAATGGGGGTGTAAATTTTCTTTTCACCAAATATACTCATGTGGGTTATCAACTGAAAGGTCTCGTTTAGTACTTTCCGAAGCCAGTCTTAATTTTGACATTTGTTGGGAAGGTGGGGAGTACGGGGGGTCGAAAGTAACCATTTCTTCCGCGAACCCATTCTCGGAAACTACCCAAACCAAAAATCTGAAAAAATCAAGAGGCTGCCACTATATGATGTCTAGGCTCTAAAATACTCTCCATACCGATATCTGTTCAAATAAAATTAATAATAATCTATTACTATTATTTTTAGTAATTGACTGCAAAACCTCCCTTAAGTTCAATCCAGAATCATGCAACAACATACGTCATAATATAGAGCATGATCCTACTAAGTTTGGTGGAAATTGCACTATTACTACAAAAGTTATAATAGGTCAAAATTGTCGCATCTGTGCAAGTTCAACACTTCGAATGTCAGTATCAAGCGAAATTGGATATTCTCACAAACCATACGCATATATAACGTGCTAAGTACTAATGGGACAAATGTCCGCTCAAATGTTATTATAAAAGGAATACACAAAACCTTTCACATCTGAGGCGTCCAGCTCCGGTTCCCTAACTTGTTGGAAGTCAATTAGATTTGCGTCCATATTTTGTTCATGAAGATTCGCTTAGATGTAGCGCTTACGAAACTAGATAGGGATAAACTTTCGAGCCTTTATCTCTGACCCTTGCACTGGGAAAATTGGGAGGACATGAATGAATACAGAGACATATTGTATAAAGCCCCCAGCGATATGTTCGATATACATATATTTATTTTTATTTATTTTCTGATAAGCCAGCAAACACGCTTTGAGAATCTATTGGAACACTAAAGAGGTGTAATGCCGTGTATGGTTTTGAAGTCATCGTTTCCTCTCAAGTAAGTTGTTTTGCTATTGTACTTCTTGGGAATTTTGATCAAAATATTGAATTTAGAAAATCCGTAGAGTGACAGATAAAGAAATAAATCGAATAATTCTATTGGAACAGTAAATTTGTCTTTTCTGAAAGAAGACTAAGTACCATTTATATTTTCGGTCCAGTGTGACCAACGAAGAACTTTTGGAAGATTCCAAGAACAAAATTCTCCATAACAGTCGGTTCAAGAAAGTCGATAATTGATGACTAACTGCGCGGTTGCCGATTCACAATTAATTAAATAAAGTAATAACATCTTCTTCCTAGATAGTCTAGATATTATTATTAAACTGCCTTTCATTTTTTATGTAAAGTATATTCGAAACGGGGTATGAAGCCTATAATTCATGATAATTCGTTTATAAATTCACTTCAAGTCTGTCCCCTGTACACATTTATCACCATCAACGGCGCAACAACCGGCGTCCTTTCTAGGCCTGACTTAATAAGGAACTCCAGACATCCCGATTCTGCGCCGAGGTCCACCAATTCGTAATCCCTAAAAGCTGTCTGGCATCCTGACCTACGCCATCGCTCCCTCTTAGGCAGGGTCTGCCTCGTCTTCTTTTTCTACCATAGATATTGTCCTTATAGACTTTTTAGGCTGGATTATCCTCATCCATACAAATTAAGTGACACGCCCATCGTAACCTATTGAGCCGGATTTTATCCACAACCTCACGGTCATGGTATCGCTCATAGATTTCGTCGTTATGTAGGCTACGGAATCGTCCATCCTCATGTACGAGACCAAAAATTCTTCGGGGGATTCTTCTGTCGAACGCGGTGAAGCGTTCGCAATTTTTTTTGCTAAGCACGCAAGTCTCCGAGGAATACATGAGGACTGGCAAGATCATTGTCTTGTACAGTAAGAACTTTGACCCTATGTTGAGACGTTTCTTTGACCAGTGCGGGTGATGTTGTTGGTTGGTCGGTTTTTAGTGCTGACGTTGCCACCATATACTTTCTCTTGCTTTCATTGATGTACAGCCCAAGATCTCGCGCCAACTACCGCCTGCTCGATCTGGATGAAGGCAGTTTGTACGTCATGGGTCGTTCTACCCATGATGTCAATATCGTCAGCCTAGGTAAACTTAAAGAGGATCGTACCTCTTGCATTTACCTCAGCATCAGGGGTCACTTTCTCGAGGGCCAGGTTAAAGAGGACGCATGATAGGGCATCCCTTTGTCGTAGACCGTGTTGATGTCGAATGGTCCCGAGAGCGCTCCTGCTGCTTTTATCTGGCCTCGCACATTGGTCAAGGTCAGCCTAGTCAGTCTTATCAATTTCGTCGAGATACCGACTTTTCTCATGGCCGTGTACAGTTTTACCCTGCCTGTGATATCATGGTGCAACTGATGTCCATATTCCAACAGTTTTTCCATCAGTTGCCGCAAAGAGAAAATCTGATCTGTTGCTGATTTGTCTGAAGTGAAGCCTCTTTGGTATGGGCCAATGATGTTCTGGACCTATGAGGCTATCCGATCTAGCACGATAGCGGTGAATGTGTTATAGATGTTACTCAGCAACGTGATACCTCTATAATAGTTGCACCGCGTGATATCTCCCGTTTTATGTAGGGAGACAAATAATGCCTGGTTGCCTGTCGTCAGACATTGATTCGCTGTCCCGCACCTTCGACAACAGTCAACGGACGGGTTGGTGTAATTGGTCGCCTCCATATTTAACCAATTGGGCTGTAGTTCCATCGGCTCCTGGTGACTTATGATTTTTAAGCCGATGAACTGGAAATGGACTGTTTCTTTTATACTTGGTGGTGGCAACATTTGGCCGTCGACTTGAGTTGGCGGGACCTCCTGCTCGTCGATATTTTGATTGTTAAGCAGTTCATAAAAATATTCAACCCATTGCTCCAATTTGCTCATTCTGTCGGAAATCATATTTCCCTCTTTGTCTCGGCAGGATGAGCATCGAGGTGTATAAGCCTTCATTCTGCTAATTTGTTGGTAAAACTTGCTCACTTAGTGCGGTTGCCCCCTGTACTTTTCGAGTTCACAAGCCTGTGGGTTCACCCAGGCTTACTTTTTCCGTTTGTGAAGTCACTTCCCCGCTCGACAGAGTTCGTGATAAGTCTCTGAACGTGCCCGCGTCCTCCACCACCTCTACCGGAGGCTTTCATAGTTCACGTTAGGCAGGTTGGAATCTTCTTCGATCACTCCGTCTATAGTCAAATTAGTTCAATTTATTCGAAAGCCGTTGATTCTATTGTGATCGAATTTCGATACTCTGTTCATAAATACAAATAGGAAAGTTGCTCAGTTGTTCACCTCCTTTTCCTAACCCCAAGTCATTTAGACAAGATTCGTAACTCAGTGAGAGATAAAAACAGAGATGGTTTTAGGGAAAGTTGCGGCTATAATGTTTTTGTGATTTTTATCAGAATAACAAGTACCATAAACCAATCCGAATCAAACCTAGATAAAGGTAGAACGGAAAACACTGGACAATATAGTATGCATTCTAATCAACAAAGCAACTCAAACAGAGACCGAGGCAAACAATATTCAAGCAGACTCCAAATATTTCACCAAAGAAACTTTGATGAAGTTAGACGTGAGAGCGAGAAGTAGGGATACGGTGAAAATGATGATACAGTTAGGAGACAGAATGGGTAAATAGTTTTGATTACTTCGAGTCACTAATAATAAACAACGACCATCAAAAAAAGAAAATCCATAAGGGTGTCATACTTAGGATAAGATCTATAATCTCAGGTTGGACTGTGCAACGCACGGATAAGAATACCTCGGAAGTCCAAGGACAAAAGTCAGTATGTCGTGTTATTGGAAGAAAAAGATGATTATATATTGCAAAACTCATCATATTAGGTTCAAATCTTACAATCAAAATTCTGTCTGAATGTCACTTACCAAATAAGCATAGTATAGTGTCCCTTTCACTAGTATCTTGTTTACTTTCTAAGGATTTTCAGAGTGAAAAATGCAATGTCCTTTGTGAGGAAAAGTGGTCTCCAAAGTTAAATCGTCAATATCGAATATGTCATTGGAACCAAAATACGTTTACACACAGATTTCAAACAATTTACCACCAGATGTAACGAACAAACCTTCAAGCTTGATTGGATAGTATTAGTGAACAGCAACTGAAATCTGATTACCATTGATAAAGATATTCAAATATATGTATGTACAAATGTCTTGCATAGAAAATGACTTTTGAATTATCTACACAACCGTCTGTGATCTAGCCCGCATGTTCTCCTGAACATGTCGGTAGGGGCATTGAGGTTAACATTCTCCATGGAACCTTAAGCTCTCATAGTACATATGTATGTCCATTGTTGTAAGAATCTTTCTCACAAATAAAATCTCAATAGAAAATCAATGCTCAATCATAAATTCAATCTATATAATCACCACGAATTGAATTCAATTACAACCATTGTAATGCAACAAAAGCACTTTCAGCACATTTTTCACAGCTCGGAAAAATATGAGTTAAACAATATAATGGGGAATAATTTAAGATACATTAGTGGACTGTTAATAAGAACAATTTTTCACGCCGTAGTAATTCCAATGAAAATTTAAGTAGTTGAAGGAGGAAAAAATCTGGAAACCATTTGACGGCGAGTTCCAACATCAATCGTGTGCTTAAAAAATAACAGGAGTGGGATCGTGCATGCCTCAGTAGCTTTTCCAAGATTGAAGGCATCTCACGATGTCTTTAGAATGGACAGCTAATGATGTAACTGTTAATGACCGATTGTCAGTCTTTAAACGGTTACATGGGATTTATTAAGATTACTTCTTTGCCTTTTAAATTGCTTAGGAGTTTTCTTAATTTTCTTCTATTCAAATTTATTTAAATCCTCACATTTTAGGATTTATATTAATCTTCTCTTCTTCATCTATTATATAAAACTGAAAGTGGTTGGTTTATGTATCCGTTTGTGATCTATAGACTCTGAGACCATTCAGATGGTCGCCATAAAAATTGGTATCTATCTACATTTTTTAAGGGAGAAGGTTTATACGCACGAACTGCAGAGCGTCAACGTTTACAGCGTTCACCCGATCGCAATGAAAAGTGATGTATAGATGTATGTAATTTTCCATGCTAAATATCACCACTAAATGTTCACACGATTGCTATAGAAATCGGTATGCATACATATCTGGTTTTTAATGAAAAATATTTAGTATCCAGATTTTTGTAAATTGCCACTTGATGACGCTTTAAGGGGGTCATCCCGAGTGTGGAATCCGCGGTTTCCTTTTTGTTTTTTGTTTGACATCAATTGTATCTATATAGAGTGTAGAATATATGGATAAAATGATTTTTTGATATTCGGAGTCTTTCGGAAATTATAGTGTTAAACACGCGATAAGTCACATGCCAGATTTATGTTGATTGCCGTAATAAAGCTGGTATTTACCGGTCCGAAGGACGTCGAATAACTTCGCTACAAGAATTAAAGCCAAGGCTGTACATGTGTTTCTTCAAGAAACCTAAGGTTGATGGATTACATATAGCAGATTAACGGTCAGTTTAGGTTTTATGGCTAAAAATCCCATTCTACTTTTTAAATGCGTTTTTCTCGAAACTGCGTGTTGAAAATCGACTGTTGCCATAGCCTAAAATCTATCAAACGAAATTCTTTGAAATTTTCACGACTTATTCAGAACATATGTACGGTCCGCAAATTAGGATAATTGCAATTCATTGAGTAGTTTTTTTTTATTCATTAAAAATAAATAAAAATGAAAAAACACCAAAATTCACAAAAAAAGTTTAACATTACAAAAATTTAGCTTTTAATATTTTTTAATAATCCTAGTTTGCGGACTGTAGTTAAGTGCAGATTAAAATGCCGTTTACTTTTATTCTTTAAGATGATCACAGTGCCCTCTAGCGTGGCAGCAGAAAAACATCTTATTTTGGAGATGAGTGTATAAATTGTTCTATATTTCAATAACGAACTATGCTATCTGCCTGAAAAAATTATTACGCATGTTCAAGATACTAGTAAATTCGTGGTGAAAAATTCGTATTTGTATCTTTATTCAGTTCTTCACAAAAAATTTCTAAAAAAAACGAAAAAACGGCCTTCACACGGGATGATCCCCTTAACAACTTCCAACTAGTCGTCGTGACAAATAATGGATGTGATTGGTAAAACATTAAGTTATCAAAGTTATTGAAAATTCCACCCAAAAAGTTGAATATTGGAAGATCAAGCAGGTATGCACGGCAATTGCCAGCCAGTAGAGCTGCTGAAATATCTGAAGAACCAGGCTCAGGACCGGAAATAGAACGAATCGGTTACTCTACTTTAAGAGCTGAAACATGACCTGATCGAAGCTCCTGAAACATCGGAAAAGCGAAATGCATGATTTGACAACATGCAAGTTTGAGCTTCGACTTCGAGGGCTGCCGAAAGATTTCAATAACATGTACAAATTATCTTCGAGCAAAAATTGAGAATCGAGACCAATAAAGCAGCATTCAAGTACAATGAAGATTACCATTACAAAATGCATCGAAATGTCCTGATTGTGCTTGTATCGTCACGCTATGAAGTTTCAGTAAGAAATGCCTGACATATGCTGTTCAACTGGCCGAGTCAATTTGCCACTGCCGAATAAACTGCTGTGGTCAAAGGGTAAAACAGGTCCTGAGGCGAAATGTGGATTGGTACCCACGATGGAGCATAACGAATGCTAAACCAACATCAACAGCTCTACTACCAAGCCCTATTTTCACTTCCATGTGGTGACCGCTAGGAGCTCTTGCTTAACGAAAAGCCGCAGGCAGAAAAGGATAAAGGTGAGTCTCCCGTGTCTATAAACAGAACAAATTGCACTACCTGGTCCTTTGGTTGGGTGGTTGGTAGGGCTGACCAACCTTACACGGAAAACAACTTGTTATAAAGCCACAAAAGAAGCCTCGACTGGATGGACAACTCGACGAACCCGGCAACGAAAGCGGAATAACGATTTTCCCATTTTCTCACGGAACGTGCGCTCCCTGTACAGAGAAGTAGCTGCCAAGCAGTTAGCCGATACCTTGTCCCAATGTAAGTCTGATGTAACAATGCTGCAGGAGATGCGTAAGACAGGGACCAGTTTTCTGGAGAAGAGCTACTTCACAATATATTGTAGTGGCCATCCAGTAAACCGTGTGCTCGGAGTCGGTTTATTAGTCGGTCAAAAAATTAATCCTGATGTTTTCGGCTTTGAACGAACGGAACAGAACTATGCGCTTACGAGTCAAATTTAGAAATACAGGCCTCATTTACGTTCATGCCTCTAGAGAAAAACTGCAAAGTTGGAAAAGTATACGTTCTACCAGTCAGTATCATACTTGGCGATTTCAACAACCAAGTGGGGACGGAGTCCGTATTCATGCGATACGATGACTCCCATTGCCTACATAAAGATGCCAATAATAATGGACTCCGGAATATTCATTTAGCAGTGTCACATAAAATGGTTGTTGGAAGTAGCTGGTTTGCGCGGAAAACGGTCCACAAACAAACCTGGGCCTCTCCAGATGGGACTACTTTCAACTAAATTGGTCACATGCTGATCGAATGCCGTCACCTTTTAGCCTTGGTGAATGTGTGGCAATCCCCTTTGGCAATTAGGTGAGAGTTAACACTGAAGCAAACCACAACACAGCCCTCCGTAACACCTATAAGGAGGAAATGGTTGCCACAATAACTGCGGTCAACAGAGATCCTGGAGATGAAGCATCGACAAACGATCTTCACAATCATGTTATCATTGATACGGCCACAAACATACTTGACAACAGCCGGAAGAAAAGTCGAAACGGCTGTTTCGACGATGAATGTAAGCAAGCAACGAAACGGAAGAATGCTGCATATCCAGTAATATTACTTTCTCACAGAACGCGGGCATTCGTGATGACTTATCATGAACTCTGTCGAGCGGATTTAATCAGCTGAACGAGTTAAATATGGAGGCGACTAATTACACCATGCGGTTCGTCAACTTATGGGGCATGAGACAGCGACGACCGGCAACCGGGCATTATCTGTTGTATATATTAAATGGGAGATACCATGTAGTGCAACAATTATAGAGGTATAACATTGCTGAGTACCATCTATCTCATACGCCCAGAACAGCATTGATCCATATCAAAGAGGCTTCACTTCGGGCAACTCAAAAACAGATCGGATTTGCTCTCTGCGACAAACGATGGAAAACTGTTGGAATACGGACATCAATTAGACCATCTTCTCATCGACTTTAAAGCCGCCTATAATAGCATAGCCAATATACAACTGTCCACGACCATGAGAGAATTCAGTATCCCGACGAAAATGATAAAACTGATGATGATGAATGATAAAAGCAGCAGGATCATTCTTCAAACCATTCAACATCAACAACGGTCCGAAACAAAAGGATATCCTATCATGCGTCCTTTTTAAACTGGCCCTGGAAAAAGTGACCCGTAATGCAGAGGTAAATGCGAGAGGCACATCCTCTTTAAATCCACCCAACTACTAGACTATGCTGACGATATCGACATCATGGAAAAAACCATCCGAGACGTACAAACTGCCTTCATCCAGATCGAGCAGGCGGCAATAGGCGCGAGATCTTGGGCTGCACATCAATGAAGGCAAGACAAAATGTATGGTGACAACGGCGGCACCGAAAAACAACCAACCAACAACATCAAACCGCACTGGTCAAACGGGAAGAATAAAGATAGGAGAATACAACTTTGATACCGTTGACAATTTCTCCTATCTAGGGTCGAAAATCACAACCGATAACAGCTACGATGATGAAATGATGGCTTTCAATTTGCGAGTGCGACCTTAACACTTTCTCTCAAAAGTGACGCTCAATTGGTCTTTCCGGAGATTTCGGCTAGTATGATATTAAGCTGATTTATCTAAAATTCCTTGAGTCTTAATATCCACATTTCACTGGCTTTGGTATGAAGAGGTAGCCCAGAGTAAGACATGCTA
Organism: Hermetia illucens; assembly: GCF_905115235.1. Lineage (NCBI taxonomy): Eukaryota > Metazoa > Arthropoda > Insecta > Diptera > Stratiomyidae > Hermetia > Hermetia illucens. The sequence goes on along the minus strand of NC_051849.1, from coordinate 86,209,230 downwards.
GGAAAATATTTTCAAGAGGTCGGTCTTTTTGTTCTCTATACCCTTCTCTAGCATTTCTGGATAGATATATTTGTCAGATGCATTGAAATGCTCAAAGGATAGTATGGCAGGTGTTGCTTTTTCGTTGGCAACAACCGCTCTTGCAGTATTCCAGTATTTGACAACATTTTCGTGTTGAAAAGCTTACAGAAAACCGCTAATTGTCATCTTCCCACACTGTCACTTGTTCTTCTAGGTGATGTACCTCTAAAAGATTCTGCACTATATAGACTCTGAAGTTCATAGAAATACCGTCTTATTTTCATCGAGAATCCCGCTTAGCCAATTCATCCCTAATTTATAACAATATCATGGGAAATTTCTCTGCATTCTAAAGAACTATTGTGCCTATTAGACATAATTTATAATAACGACAGTAAAGATACCTCAAACCCAATGATATAGATGTATGTATGAGGTGGGGGAGAGACAAACCCTGTGAACACCCAGACCCCAGGGGCCCATTTGACTTGAATGATGCAGGTGTACTAGTATGTATAAAAACTTGTTCTCATTAGACGATTCAGCAGCAATAAATGTTTCATGTACTTTTCGATGTGAATGCGCTGATGTACGCTAATCACCTGTTGGTATCGGATTACATCAAATTTACACTAACACGAAAAGCTGCGATTGAATCATACAACATGTGTGATGAACAGCCCTCGGAAAATAGGTTATGGATAAGTAGACAATAGGATTTTCTGCTTGATTCAGTTATGTTCGCAACAACAAACTAATCGCTTTCCTATCCTTTGGAATCTTGTCTATTTGTCAAGTTGGTAGAAGTGAATATTATAGTGGTTCAGGGTTAAATCAAAATGAAATCCAATCAAAGATTTGGGTTAAGTGGTGATATGTAAAATTATTTGCTTGCAGTACAAATGATAAATGAAACGAAGAACAGTGGCTATACCTATGAATTGCCCCAATTCTATCTGCAACAACAGCTTTTCTAACAGCATTATTGAAAAGTGAAGTCCCCGTATAAAGTGCATAATAATAGACTCCAGAAGAGCTAGAAACCTAATTCGTCATCACGAAACACCTACAAAAGGCAACAGAAGATTGGAATATTTGGCATAAAAAAAGATGTTACTATTTACTGAAAAATTACTTGATTTGCAGAAAAATTCATGAAAATCAATGTCTTCGGGCACCTCCTCTCGCCAACCATCAGCACAATCTTCTCTTGAAGTCCATAAAACATGACAGTAATCAAGCATCCCTTTTCCCATCTTATTTATGTTTTTCCAATGCTTTTATGACTATTTCGTCGACGAACTTCCAGAGAAACTGAAGATCATCGTCCTACAAGAGCCTCTTCACAATGCTGCTGCCTTCTGAGAACCGCCAGAATGTCGAATTGAAACTTCAAGATTATCGTGATTCCCATTAATCTAACCGAGTAACTACATGCTATCCGAACATGAGACACTATCCCTTGATTGAGTGAGTACGCGGATGAATTACGCACTATCAGCGCATCTGCTACTTCTGGTTTTGCTGTTCATCTTCAAATCTCTGGATCGCTTCCCTTCTTCACGTATCCACTAGAATGCAACCAGCGCTGACCTCAATCTTCAATTAGTTTTTCTTGAAACGGAATTACTCTGAAGCTGAAGCAATATTGAATTCTCATCCGCTCGGAAAATATTTATTTCCGTGGGATCTATTTTTGGCAATTACTAGAAATGAAAGTGCACTTGAAATTCAGCGTGCCATACGCCCTAATATATGTATGTTCATATGACGAAAAAGGAAATGAGTGAGATGGTTATAAAACAGAAGGCGGCTGAATGTTCTATCAAAAAGATGGAGGTACATATCATCATACATGCGCATGTGGAAATTAATCAATGTCGAAATTATGACTCATGCAATTATGCTAGTAGGCTTATACACATGTCTTATGGAATATTTTCACATTTCATTCAGATATCTTTCTAGATTTCTTCGAATTTTCACGAATTTCTCCTATCTCCTTTAATGAAGGAAGGAAAAGGGATGATGATTGGCGTTTTAATTTAAAATGATTCAGTTTACAAAGCTATTCTAGAATTTATGAGAGACTTTTGTGTGAAACGAAACCTTATTAAAATCGAATCGGTGTCTTTTTCTTTTATGGATGGAGGTGGAAATCTTACAAAAGACACGCCAGGTTGCAGCAGCGTGTGGGATTGTCACCCACCCACTAAAACCACCTCCACTCTCTCCTTCTTCCTTCCCCGCGGAACCGACGCAAAGTATTATTTCGCGGGGTGGACTGAGCTTTAAGCGACCAAACCTTTCATTCTTCGCGTTCTCCTTGCGCGCTCCGCTCTTTCAAGTTCCTCCTGTATTCTTTTGATTGCGGAGTTCACCGCACACCAGTTTCCCTCAACATTTCCCCGACGATGTTCTGCGGACTTAGGTTGGTTTTCAAGAAGTCTTCCAGACTCCTCCTTTCTGAGAAAAATCGTGAAAAGTGGAACATAACATACTTCGGGTCCTCAGGTGTGCAACCACATTCAGGACACAAGAGAGAATCATCCAGCCTGAATTGGTGCGGGTACTTCCTGTAACCAATATGTCCTGACAGGAATTGCGTCAGATGATAGTTAATCTCGCCGTGTCGACACTGGATACGGAGAATCAAAGTGTGGGTCCAGCGACCCCTCTGCGAGTCATCCCACCGTTTCTGCCTCTTCTCCAGCGACTCTCGGCTTGCGACCTTTCGGTATTCTGTATCCTTTTCAGGAGGATTCATTTTCTTTGTCTCGTGCAGGCAGCAGGTCTCACTTGCCAGAATGTCTATCGGGATTATTCCCGCAATAACACACGCTGCCTTGCCTGATATTATTCTGAAGGCGCTGCACACCCTTAGCGCCACTAAGCGGTAAGTCATATTTACCCTCCTACGATTACTTTCACACGCTAGTGCTTCCTCCCAAACCAGTGCCGCGTATAATAGTGTGGAGCGCACCACTCCGGCCACAAGTAATTTGCGACTGTATCTTGGGCCTCTAATGTTAGGCATCATCCGCGCTAATGATACGCTGGTATTTGCCGCTTACTTACAGGCATAGTCCAGATGTCCCTTGAAATTGATTTTAGCGGCAATCGTCACCCCTAGGTATTTGATAACCAGTTTCGAAGTGATGACGTGCCCACCAACACGAATATTAACCGTATTCCTCTTCCTACGATTGGTAGACCGCCTCCGTCTTTTGTTCCGCAAGGTCAAACTGAATCATCTCCTGCTTCGTTAGCGTACATTTCAACGTCTTCAGGTTGTTTCGCGAAAACAACCACAGCTATATCATCTACGAAACCGATTATAGTGGCGTCCTTTGGCACGGCAAGGACAAGGACCCCATTGTACATGACGTTCCACAGGAAAGGACCCAACACTGACCCCTGTGGTACTCCTGCGGTGACGGTGTACTGCTTGGATCCCTCATCCGTGTCGTACCAAAGTGTCCTCTCCGAAACTTAACTGTACAGGAGCTTAGTCAAATAACTAATCGGTCAGTATGATGATGGGTGTCCTGGGTGCTTATTCGGCTTCGGGAGCAAAACTAGTTTTTACCTCTTCCACCGGTCGGGGCAAACTCCTTCTACCATGCATGTTTCAAACACGCTGATAAACCAGTTGGGTCTGGTCTTAACAGCGAGTTTAAGAGCTCTATTGGGAACAGCATCCAGACCGGGTTATCACCAATTCTCAGGCAAATTTGCGTAAGCTCCTCCTCAATTACGGCATGTATGGTGTAGACGTCCAATGCTTGCTTGTGTTGTTTGCGCTCCCCTTTATCCGGGGGGAAGAGCGCCATCACGATATCGAGCAGAAGATGCGGGCATGTCAGTTGTAGTGTTCGCCTTCTAATCTTCTTCATAACCATCATGTACGCTGTTCCCCAGGGGCATTGGCCTGCCTCTGCGCAAAGTTCCTTGAAACATTCTCGCTTGCTGGGTCCATAAAGCCTGCTTAAGCCTACCTCGAAGGTTCACATATACTAGCCGTTTCTCGTCGAACTTCGGTCTTTCTTTAGATCGTTGGCAGATCCTTCTAGCTCGAAAAAATGCATCCCACCAATAGTTTGAGCACCTTTTTGCGAGAACTCGTCTCCTCGGCATAGATCGATTCGGTGTCTATCCGTCCGTCTGTCTGTCTGTGTGTCGGTATGTCTGTCTATCTGTCTGTCACACCCGATTTATTCGGAAACAGCTTGACCGATTGTCACGAAAATTGGTAAGCGTGTGTGATCTGCTGTTCCCCTTACATGCAGCAAGCGGCGCCATTTTGTATTAATTTTAAGGGGGGCTCCTCGTACATGCGAATGGAGGGTGCAAAAGCTTTCGTAATAAAATGTGGCCATATGAGATATGAAAGGTCTCAATTAGTACTTTTCAAAACTGGTTCCATATTTGACATTGGGTGAAACACAGGGGAGTGAGGGCTCAAAATATGACCCACAAAAAGTGTAATAGGTCTCGTTCTCAGAATCCACCCAACCGAAAAATCTGAAAAAAATCACAGTAGTGCATCTCCACCAAATCTAGGCCCCAAAATACATCCGGTTCCGATATCTGCACAAATAAAGTTAATAATAGTATATTTCCACATTTTAGAAATTTACGCGGCAGCCCCCCTTATGTTCATCACAGAAGTATGTTGTAGTTGAGATAGGTATAGTGAAGAACATACTGCACAAACTGGTCAAGTTTGAAGAAAATCCAACTATTATTAACAAAGTTATAGGGGGTGAAACTCTGCCATTTTTTGTCAATTTCGTGCATTCTACAACCTGTATGACGTCATCATCACATATCAATTCATCCATACCAAAGAATTTTGTTTTATTATAGTTTTTTAGTCATTTGTATATGAATATCAATTACTCCAACCAGACATGTGTGTATATAGGTATGTAGTATATGTGTGCTAATGAAGTTTGCGGGTAGTATCTAATTCAGATAGATATTTGTACATTAAACGAGCCGTATTTATCATAATATGCGTACTATATATGTACATATGTATGATTTTGTGCACCCAGTAAATCGGAAATATGGGTACGAGTTATATACGTGCATATAAATGTACAGTATTTGGAAATGTTTATTTAGGGTGTGTATAATATCTATGGCTATAATATGTACGGATATCTTGTAGTTTGGAAAAGAAGAGGGAAGATATTGAATTTGTGGTTACATACGGATGCAAAAATGTGCGTAGAAGTTTCTCAAATAAGATGAACACAAAATTTTTATACCCGAAGCGCGAGCTTCAGGTATTCCGACTTGTTTGTTTAAGGATTAAGGAACGAAAATCCGCCCACACTTCAAACCAAAACTTGGCGGAGCCAGAAAAGCGAGGCCAGCGTCTGACGAGTTGGTACGAAACCGTAACCCATTTTCGTCCTCTTTTAATTTATGAGAGACCTTTTAAGTTAGGGAAATATGAAAGCAGAAGAAAAAAAGAAAAGATAAGTATTCCTTCTCCAACCGATTCGCCACCATTACGTCCAGAGAAAGGTGATCCCGATGTATGCTACATAGAACACAATGGTGACAAAAGTATCTAAAATGCTCTACACAGGAGGGGCATTCTGGAAAAACTAATAGCTATTATCAGAGCGATATAGGATGGCGGAAAATATCACATGCTGCACCGAGATAAAATCTCGACGGATTTTGAGGGTCAAAGCGGAGACTGCTAAGGTTGCATCTTGTCACCGATATTATATCCTCCTGTTATCGATAGCGTTCTTCATGCTGGCTTGTACGGAGAACGTGGAGGAATTCAATGGACGATGACATCTTTCTTCCAGCACCTCGACTACGCAGATGACATCTGCTTGCTCTCTCACTGGGTTACAGATCTTAACCAAATGGCTGAAGATAAATATCAACAAAACCAAGGTTCTTAGTTTGCCGGAGTCATCGCACTGTCTCTATCTGCGTTAATGGGCAGAGCATCGAAACCGTCGATCAAGTTTTACATCTGCGAAGAGTGATTTCCACGGATGTTGGATGTTGCCGGCGGCATTTACAACGCCAGATCCGCTTTCGCTGCCCTGTCTAAAATCTGGAAATGCAGTTTTTTCAACACCAAAATCAAGTTAAGACTGTTCCCTGTAAGTGTTTTTGTTGTGTTGCTATTTGGAAGTAGCACATGGAAAGTGAACTCTACCGCTACTCAAAAAGGTCCAAGTTTTCGTCAATGCCTGTCATCGGAGTACGCTGGCTTGACACTATCTCAAACGAAGAACTTGGTCGGCCCACAGGCTCGGCACTCGTATGCGATGTGGCATTGTGGACTACGCGCTATGGTGGTGCGTAGTTGTGATTCACGGAACCATATATGTATCTTCCGAGGAGGAGCATTCTAGAGAAGCTAATAGGTAATATCAAAGCAACATATATGCATATCTTCTTCTTTTTTAGCCGGGGTTGCCCCGTCTTGATCGGTTGTGCCATTTTGCTCTGTCAAGGCCTGATCTGGAAGCAATCATGAGGCTTTCAAAGCAACATATGATGGCGCAAAATGTTTCGTGCTACACCTAAATGAAATCTTGTGCAACAGATGTTTATTCTTTTTGTTGTCGGTGACGTTTTTCCTTGTCTGGAGGACGTGATGGGCTTCAATGGACCATAGCGGTTTTCCTCAAATACTTCGACTATGCTGATGGTATTTCCTTGCTCTCTAATTGGATCATAGACATTGGGAAAAGCGCTCTCGCTTTGGAGCAGAAGGCAAGTAGAGTCGAACTGAAGATAAACACCAACAAGAAACCAAGGTTCTCAGTTGACTGGGCCACCGCAATCTTCCTATTTGCATTAATAGACGGAACATTGAGGACGTAATTCAACTTGTATATTTCCACTGTTACTCAGAAGCTCGAAGCTTTTGTCAAAACTTGCTTGCGAAGTGAACTTTCTCATCTAGGCCAGCTACAGCCATGTTGATGAGAAAAAGGCCATGGGCAGGCTACACATTAAGGAGAGGCGGAAACTCCATTGCTGGTTATATCATACAGTGAAATCTACTATCCGACGAGTGGGTCACCCAAAAACGCATCGCGCAGAACAATTCAGGAGGAATGCAAGCACCCCGGAGCGTCCTGAAAGAGTGAATGGAACTTCTCAGCGTCAGTATTTATTTTGTTATGTCCAAGATTTGAATTATTTGCCCTCTGATTTGGAGTTTAATATTACACTCCAAGTACTCCTAAAAAGCCACAACGAATTATGAAACTCCATTGCTAAGAACGGCTACGATTTTTGGCTATCGAAAACCGCCTTTGATTGGTTTCTGGAATGTGAGCACGCTATTGAATAACGATATCGAGGATCCCCAGAATGGTCGCTTTCTCCAATCCAAATGAGAATTCCGATATAAACGGGTTATTCTGAACCGAAGCCAGTTGGATTTAAACTGGTCGGCACAGTACGAACAATAGGATCGACCAATTTTCGATCAGCAGTAGATTTTCTATCTGGATGTATGTAGCAAGAGGGGCGCTACATCGCCCCCGAAAAGCATCTCCATTTAATGGTCGTTTACGTTCGCTTGCCTGTTGCGCCCAGCACTTCTCGCAGAATTAGAGAGCTGCGACCCCCTGAGTTCAACATCGACCGCTTATATGATCCAGATGTCGATCAACAGTGGGAAAGCTATCTTGCTGATTGGAAGGTAGATACAATGAGTAACCCACCTGAGAAAATCGATGATCATTGGAAGAAGGGAATGATCGTTAAGAGTCCAAAGTAGGAGAAACAGTTCGCAAAAGTAGTGGCTCAAATAATCCATGATCGCGTCAATGAACACCTCGAAAGCAGGATGGACAGAGAGCAGGCTGGCTTCCGCTCCGGATCCTCCTGCATTGATCACATCAACATTCTACCGATCATTCTGGAATAGTGCGCGGACTTTAGATCTTTTCTCCACCTGCTTTTCAAATATCTGAACACCGAGATCAAGTTCTATGATGGTGCTCTTTCTCTAAGTAGTATATGGAAAGTGACTTCACTGCCAGTTAAAAACGCGCATTTCAGCGAACTGCAAGCAATGGCGTTTTCAAGTGTGCCATACATCTGATATGCACTACGGCCACACTTAACCCCAGAGGAACTCGTATCAAGAGTAGTGTCTAAAGTATACCAAAGCCACTCGGTGTTTTCGCTCTCGCGAAGAGTGCTAGCAAGCCATGAAAGCGCTGCATATAAACAATATCAAGAGCGATCTAGCAAAGTCGAACGGACAAGATCTTCAGAAGGATATACATATAAATTACGAGACCTTTAGATTGAACGATAACTTTAAGACATGTAATTCCCGTTTCAACTTAACAAAACCGATAAGAGTGGGTTTCAACCCAGCAAAAATACTTTCCAGGGTCGCAACGGGGGGAAGTCTTATTGGAGACATGAAGTGGTTTAATCTCCTCGGTTGGTTAAATATTCCAAGAAACTAACCAATGCCAAAATATAATCTCCTCACCTCGAAAATGCAAAAATTGTAAAAGAGAAATGCTTGAAATTAAGATTGATATAGATCCAGCTTTTGTTGATTTCAAACAGATATACGATAGTATTGATGCTAAATGTTGCCTGAATTTGAAGTTTCAGCGAAGCTAATTAAACTCATCTAAATGACAATCAGTAGACAATAGTATTATCGCTTCTGCTCTTTTGGCCCCGATCTGTTTTTAAGGTCTTGTGTGAAACAAAATCTTAATAAAATCGATTTAATGTTTGCTTGACTGTCTGCAATCGTCAAGAAATTTGATGAGAAGATATGGTTTATGAATCCCTCTATACATAACAAGTGGCGCCACTTTGCGAGGAGTTTTAGGGGGGCTTCTCATAGATGCGAAAGGAGTGTGTACATTTTTTTTCATCGAATATAGTCATGTGGTATCAAATGAAAGGGTTCGATTAGTACTTTTCGAAATTGATAATATTTCTGACATTGGGTGAAATATAAGGGAGTGTGTGTCCCAAATATTAAAGTAGGTCTCCTTCCCAGAACCTATCCAACCGAAAAATCTGAAAAAGTTCGCAATGGTGCATTTATATGAAATCTAGGCCTCAAAATACATCCCGTTCCGATATCTGCATAAATTAAGTTAATAATAATATATTACCATGTTTTAGAAATGCACCCGAAAACTCCGTTAAGTTTAACCCATAAATGCAAATGGAGTGGTAAGAAAGATAATATAAGGCATAATCTTGCGAAGTTTGAATAAAATTCAACTATTATTGACAAAGTTATAGAGGGTCAAAGTTTCACATTTCACATGAAATTATTGCACTCTAAGACATGTAAATTGGTCTTATATGAGTGGAGGGGCCCATGTGGATATTGTAGTTTTCCGTTTTTAGGTTTTTTTAGAAATTTATATATTAATATAAATTACTCGAGGGAGACATGTGTATGAATATGTATGTGCTAATAAAGTTTGTGGGTAACAATAGGATAAACATGTGTGCACTTGTACCAGTGGTATTTACTCTAAGTGCAATATTCTTTTGTGCACGAAGTAAAGTGGAAATGCATGAAGATGTGTTAGATCAACTTTAGAATTCGCACAATATTGAGGTCTTTGATATGTATGTACATATGTATATCTAAATTTTAGCAATTAATGAAGGAATATTTGCGTTTTTTTTTCTATGAAAAACCGTGCATAGGGAGTTCCTCACATAAGATGAACACAAAATCTTCCCCAGCTTCCGGTAGCCAGACTTGTTTCCTAGTAGTTGATTTCATGATTTTTTTCCTGCGCATGCCAGAAAAATATAAACATTCATTTGGCGTTCTATACCTTTTACATAAGTGTCATTTTCATGTTCCAGATCACAAATAGCAATAGGGAGGTCCCCCCGTAGCGTTCATTTGAAACATTATCACATCACTTGTCTTTGTTCAAATGTCCTGTTCCGATGTTATTTCCGTCCGTCTGTCTGCCTATCTGTCTGTCTGTTTGTCACACCCGATTTATTCGAAAACGGCTAGACCGATTGTCACAAACATTGGTGGGAGTATGTAAACTGGTGTTCTCTTTACATGCAGTAAGTGGCGCCATCTTGTGTTAAGTTTAAGGGGGGGCTCCCCATACATGTGAATGAAGGGTGCATATTTTTTTTTTTCACAGAATGTAGCCATGTAGGTTATCAAATAAAAGGTATCAATTAGTACTTTTCGAAACTGGTTCAATATTTGATATTGGGTGAAACATAGGGGAGTGAGGGCTCAAAATATGACCCCAAAAAGTGTAGCAGGTCTCGTTCTCAGAACTTATCCAACCGTAAAATCTGAAAAAGATCACAGTGGTGCATCTCTACGAAATCTAGGCCTCAAAATGTATCCGGTTCCGATATCTGCACAAATAAAGTTAATAATAGTATATTTCCACATTTTAGAGATTTATCAGGCACCCGCCCTTATGTTCATCGCATAAGTACAAAATTTGGCATGCGTATAATGAAGAACATATTGCACAGTTTGGTCAAGTTTGAAGAAAATCCAACTATTATTAAGAAAGTTATAAGGAGTGAAACTTTATAATTTTTTGTGAATTTCGTGCACTCTACAACCTGCCTGACGTCATCATCACATATCAATTCGTCAATACCACAACGAAATGAGTTCTTATGGATTGGGTCGCAGAGAATTATTTTGTTTTAGTTTTCTAGTTATTTGCCAACCAGACATGTGTGCATGTAGGTGTATAATATGATATATACGTCCTAATGAACTTTGTGGGTAGTGCCTAATTCAGATAGATAAAAGAAGTAAATCGGAAATATGGGTACGATCAATTTATATACGTGCATATATGTGTACAGTATTCGGAAATAGGCAGTTTCTTTGTTCAGTTTGTTTGTTTAGGGTGAGCGTAAGATCTATGGCTGTAATATGTACGTATGTCTCGTAGTTTGGAAAAATATGAAGGATTACGTTGGATTTGTAGCTATATACGGATAGAAAGATGTGCGTTGAAATTTCTTACATAGGATGAACACAAAACCTTTATATCCGAAGCGCGAGCTTCCAGTATTCCGACTTGTTTTCCATTGGTCAGCATCGAAAAATTCATTTCTACGCAAAAGTGCACAGGAATGCAACCATCCTGTGTGTTATAAAGCCCAGTAGTTATAAACAAGTCGAGAAACCGGAAGCTAGACGCTTCAGGTATTAAAGGTTTTGTGTATTTCTTTTATAAAGAAATTTGGGTGTGGATTGGTCCCATTAGCATGTGGCACGTAAAATATGCATATATTATGTGAAAATAGCCACTTTCAAATTATATTGACATTCATAGTCTTGAATTTGCGGGAGGACTGATTTGACCTGGTATAACTTAGTTAGTAACAATACGATTTTCACTAAATTTAGCATGATCATGCTCTATACTGTAGGCTACATTGCCGCAAAATTTTGTGATTCTAGCGTGAACTTAAGGGGATTCTCCTGTCAATTACTAAAAATTATAGTAATATACTATTATTAACTTTATTTGAACAGGTATCTATGTGGAGGGTACTTCGGAGCCTAGGCACCATATAGTGGCAGCCCCCTGATTTTTTTTCAGATTTTTCGGTTTGGCAGTTCCTGAGAATGGGTTCGTTAAAAAAATGACCACTTTCAACCCCCCGCACTCCCCACCTTTTCAACAAACGTCAAAACTAAGATCGGCTTCCAAAAGTACTAACAGAGACCTTTAATTTGATACCCCACATGACTATATTTGATGAAAAAAAAATGTACACCCCCGTTTTGCATGACCCCCTCTTAAATTCATCATAAAAGGATGTAACTCACTATATGCGTGGGCGTTCACAGTTCCCACCTTTCTACCAAGGTAAGACTGTTTTTTAAGGTTGTGTTTACACAAAACCTTAAAAAACAGTGTGATGATAACAAGATATCTTAAGGGGAGTTTCCTATTTGACGGTTCGCAGAAATCATTTTGTATGTTATACATATATATGTGGACCATACTATAGAAGACCGAAATTCAAATATTTTACCAAGTCATAAAAATTAGAAGAACATCCACCATGTTGTCGTGGCTGTAAAACGTAAACTTTAAAAGCGTATTTTTGAAAGCCAATTGATAGTAAACACAGCTAAATTTTTTTTGAATTAATTCGTAATTATAATATTAACCTTACAAAAACTGGTTTTGCGGTAACCACTTATTCCCTTCATCAGTGTTACAAGTCTGTAGATTTTCAATTGGTTCTCGAAATATCTTAATTATTTCAAATAATTTAATCGCTAGAAACACCGCGAGATTACATTTAGATTAAAATTTTGTTGATCCGTTCGGGCTGAAATTTTTCACATTATTCCACACATCTGTAGTTCTGGTGCAAACCACGATTACGTATTTTCGTTAATAATTTCCTACTTTTTCCATATTTTCAATGAAAAAAGACTCGATTTTCTTGACAACTCCACAATTTTAATGCTTAGTAAGATGAAAGTATAATCATGGTTCGCACGATAGAGGCAAGTATACAGAATAAGAAAATGCTTCACTTTTCCGCATTAAATTAATACAAACAGAGAAATTTTGTATCAAAACCCTAAAAATAGAACATAACAAAATTAAAATATTACATTTTTTTGTCAAAAACAAGAATTAAAAGCAGTTGAAATATAGAGCGTCGCCTAGGAAAACCCCCTTAAACACATTCACCAGTGACGCAGGAACACGCCCAAAATAACCCAATAGCAGAATCGCTCTATCATCAACGTGCCAGGTAATTTTCTTTGATAAAGCTATGACCACATTTCTACTTATGTTCATAACACAAAGTGCAAGATAAAGTACGTTATCACTTACGGGCAACGTCGTTGCACACTGCAGGAAGTCGATTATCTCCATGGTTGAGCATTGTTTTCCTACCTGACTAACAGCCACTGAAATGCCGGAGTGAACAAATAAACCAGGGAAGCGGTGTCATGCTTTCTTGGACATTTGAGTGACATCTCCAACAAACATTTGGAGTTTCGTCTAGGTCTGAATTCAGTACGTGTTGCTGACCCTTTATCTCAGAAGAATCCACCTCTTAGCGTCGGTATTAGCCTTAATCGTTTCAATTGTTTAATATGATTCCGCTAAGTAGGTTTTATCCTACGTACGTGAGGATGTTCATTGGAACCATGTACTTTGTTTATTGTCTAAAAGCACAATTAACGACATGAGCTGCGGAACAATTTAATCTAATTAACTAGCTACGCTCAGAGCCTGAATGTTTGGATTTCAATATTTTTGACTAAGTTGACGGTTTTCTATTTTTATCCAATTACTGTACCTATGCTAATATATTCGCGTTTTCTCAATAATATCTGGAGAAAGTTGGTTTCCACTGTTCAATCCGCAAGTAAATACGTCTCCTAACAGGCAAATATTATACTTTTAGAGGTACACTTACAGACATGGTACCCTACTTAAGAACGCTGTCAACAACAATAATTAGCTATAGTCCAAAACATGGAGTCTCAGTAATACATAATATGCCAAGAAATGGGTCTGCTCGTAGTTGAATCTGACTCTTGGTTTTCAATTTCGATTTTTGCTTCTTTTGTGACGAAATCTGAGTGGTAACTAAGTGCTAAGTCACGTTTCATGGCTCTGGGCGGCACGAACTGTCCAGTCGCGACAGAGGGTTTAATTGTATCACAGAGTTTTATCCAAGAACGGCTTTTGTTGCTGAACGTATTCGATTGACTCATATTTATTTTTTCGTATCCAATTGGACCTCAAAATGGATGCTCTAAGTGTTCGTCGATTTTGTCATTGACACTTTATATCCAATTTTTAATATTGTTTCCCTCAGATATGACAACAATAATCATCATTCAGTCAATGGAATGGAATTCTTCTTTCAGATTTAATCTAAGTTTTCCGTTTGATAGACAGATTGTCATAAATAATAAATAAATAAAAAAAGAATGGAATCGATTTGATTGATAGTATCTATAGTTCCCCATTTCTACTTATAGATTAGAATTTAGAATCACTGATTTTATTGCAGTATTGAAGCGCTTCCTATTATATGGAAATGCAAGATAATTTTTGTGGAACATGCGGCACCTAGGAAAAATCAACTGAAATTTTTTCCTAGGTCCAACTAATTTAAAATAAAGTGGCAAGGCTTGTATTGTTTGCAATCTAGTTTTTAAAGTACTTCCAATTTTTGAAAAACCTTTCCATTTTTCCTATTTTCTACTATTGGTGGTTCACTTCTATTCCAGATTCCAGATATTATATAATACACAACCATCGCGCCATAGCTAACAGGATCCTTATGTTAGGTACCTTAAAAATTCAACTGTCCTCAATAATTAAGTTTGCATTTAGCTGCCTGAGGGATGAATATTTAAATAGAGTGAGTAGACATAGCTGCTAATGAATCTTAACTATAAAGTCACTAGTTTTGAATTGAGGAAGTGGATATAAGATATGGTTGACAAAAGTCAGGATAATCTTTTCTCCTACACTAACGACTAGATTCATTACAAAGACCTGTTTATTGCAAATGGCGCCCAACGAGGGTATCTTGGAAAACCTATTGCCATTCTAGATTGCCGAATAAAGATGACATTAGTATCTAAAACTTTGTTCTAAACTGAACTGTGCGTTCGATTATTCTTATCTTTCCAGAGTAATAGCTCCCCTTAACTATTATTTTTTTCTCTTATTTACCTTATGAAGGAAGTATTCCATCATCATATATCTAATAACATCCAGATAAGAAGAGTTCTTCTTCGGTAGCTGACTTTCAGAGCTTGGTATACGGAGATACGTAACCGGTTGATGTGTTCGCCGTTCCTTCTCTCGGATACCTCCTTGCCGCGGTGGTTTAGCCTGCAATTACTACGGCACGAATTTCGGAGGTCTCCTCAAATTGATATTCACCCACCGAGAAATCTGTGCTCTTCACTTCAGTGGAGGGAGACATTGTCAAGACCAAGAACCTGCGTCCTGATATCGAGGGGGGGAGGAACCAGGTTGAGACAGATTTTTCATACCATATTATTCTTTATGAAATATGAAACTTGTACGCAGAATGAAATGGCCTTGAACGACTTCTGAATCGTGTTTTTAAAAGCAGTAAGAATGAAAAGTTAAGAAGCCAAGACGGCTGGACGGTTTCGTACCAGGGCAGAGACAACTCGTCATGTGCAGCCTCACCTCTGCCATGGGAGCAGAGCGACCGAAGCGGTTCGCAGAGATTAAACACAATTAACAACAATTTTCAAACACGACTTGAATGATATTGAATATACGCCAATAATTTAGACCAAAGCTTGACCAGTGTTAAAATATTTTGTAGAGGCTTTGACACCGGTTTAGTCCGCAACCACTTGATATCGGACCAACCAAATGAAGAGCCCATTTCCTCTTGCTTTGGTACATAGACCCCACATTCCGGCTTAGCACCCAAATTTTCAAAGGTTAAGAGCCGAAGATGGTTTTAGCGTTTGGTCCGATCGGACACTAAATGGATGCCGACTAAGGAACCCTCAACATTAAATAAATTAAAATGAATATTGGTTGAACTTCCGCAACTCCCAACGTGAATATAGGAAGCTCATAAAACGTTCAAAGCGAACTCCTTTAAAACAGACTGTGAGGACCTGGAAGGCAGGAAACAAACTTCAAGGCTGGACACCCTTAATTAATTGGATGGAATTTTCACCAGTTGCAGAGTTAATCCTGTACAGACTCTGTTAGAAGAACGAAAATGCTGCAAGAGAAATTACATTACAAGAGCAGTGGTTACTAAGGGGAAAGCAGATGGCATGGATACTATCCATAGAGTGATGTTAAAGGAAGGAAGAAAGGAACCACCTAGGACGATTTTTAGTAGGTCTTCCGATGGACTACGTACCTACCTATTGGCAGAAAGATTAGGTGGTTTTCATACCGACTAGGAAAGATTCAAAGATTTGAAGATTCTGATTCAAAAACGAGACAAATCGGCTTAACATCATTCTTGCTGAAATGTCAAAAGAGGCTGTTTGAGTGTCGCATTCTCGAGAAGGCGTTAAGGTCGCTCCCATTAAGTGCAAACCAACACTCTTACAACGTGGAAAGTCTTCTGAGTAAGGACTCCACTCTTTGATTTAAAAGATTTGGGACGCAAATTTGAAAGATGAGTACGCTGTGGTGGTATTCGTGAATGTTGAACTGGCCTTAGACTGTGACATCTCCAGAAAGCATGGTGTCGATGAAACTTTAATTAAGTTGATCTATGTTCTGCTAGCGCAGAGACTGAAGTGTGCTCGAATGCATGTTTATCGCTCTCAACTATGAGAACTGAAAAATCTGCCAATACACGGTTAAACTTATACGGATATCTAGGCAGTGCTAGCTGTTGCCTTCGCAAGGTTTTGTAGCAATATGCAACGCTATTCAATAAATCCAAATAAATTCACGATAACATTACGTACAAAAAGGAAGATACTGAATGGTCTTTGTCTTCCAGAGATGAGGGGTACAACCCTTCAGCTCTCCAAAGGAGTAAAATATCTGGGAGTTACTCTAGACAAAAAGCCAAAAATGCACTTCATCTCCGCTCAGGACTTCCACGCGATAATAATTCTCTAGTATTCAGCATCAAGTGCCCTTGGTCGATCATCTGGGCAGAGTGAATTTCACTGCATGGCGTCGCCCGTAATGCAGGTGTTGCACTCCTTAATGTGTAACGTATGCACGTCTGTCTTCCGAACACAGTCCTACAAATGCCAAGCCTCTGCGCCGACTAGATCTTCATTTGTAATATTATTAGGCCAGAGTAATCTGATCATACATCACAAACAAGTATTAACGGAGACTTGGAACCGTCGAGTGACAGTGGGGGTGACCTTCCATGCATGTGCTACTCTCATATAGCAACACAGAAAGAGCATTGGGACAAAACAGGCGCAACGGCATTTCCATATTTTAAACAGGGCAGCGATATATTGCCGTTAAAGCGGTGAGCGACATCTAGTTCAGTGTCGCCGTCGGCAGGAACCACGCTTCCTAGATATACAAATTGATCGACGCCTTCAATGTACTGTCCATTAATGCAGATAGGGAGAACACGATGACCGGCAGACCGAGAACCTCAATTTTGTTTGTATTTATTTTCAGTGCGACCTGTGGGAGAGGAAACAGATGCCATCAGCGTAGTCGAAATATTTAAGGGCAAACGTCGCCGTTCATCGGAGTTCTCCATGTTCTTCGGACAAGGCAGCATGAAGAACATGACAGATAACATAGAGAAATAATATTGGTGACAAGATGAGATTTTACTTCGATGTAGCGCACGACATATTTCGCCCTGATAAGAGCTATTAGTTTTTTTGCCTCCCCTGTGTAAAGCAGAGTATCTACCATCCGATCAACAAGATAGCTCCCTCAAGTAGATCATATAAACTGTCAATGTTGACCTTGGGGTGTCGTAACTCTCCAACCCTCCGAGAAGTGTGGACCCGACTTTAGATAGGGGTACCTTTTGAGGCCGAAGTCAGCGCCTCTTTGTTACATCCACGAGACAACTCCTGAATCTACTACTAATCGCAAAGTAGTCAATTTGATTACTCGTATGGTGAAAGGTAAAGTGAAAGTTAAGTGAAGTTGAAACCTAACTAACCTTATGGCTGGCTCTTTACTCAAACGCTCTACGCTCGAACTTGTACCGATAGCTGAGTGGTTAGAGCACAAGGTTATTGTCCAGAAAGTCGAGGTTCAAATCTCACTGATGGCAGTGTATCGCAATTTGATGTCGGATACCAGTCGACCCAGCTGCGAATGAGTGCCTGAGCCAACTCATGGTAATAATCTCGGGCGAGCGCAAGGCTGACCACATTGTCTCCTATAGGGTACTATAATCCTGCAGTATACCATTACGGTCTTGAATGAAGTGCTCTAACACACTTCAAGGTGCTGATCCAATTGGATTGTTGCGCCAACGATTATTATTATACTTGAACAATGTGCCACCAATGACGAGGCGGTGGAAGATGTAGAAATCGACAAACCTCGCACAATTATCCTTACGAGCACCAACAGCGAGTTTTTCCATGACATCATGATGCTCCCTCAACACAAGTATCCACTTCGACACAAAATGTGGTGGGGCGAATCGGCTGATTTTCAATAATTCACCTGATGAAAACATTCAATCAGGTTTCGGAAGCCAAATAAGGCATACCCTACGAAATGCATCGCAAACATTCCAGCGATTTGTCAATAAGGCTTTCAGACATTTGGACTTCCTCGATGCCTACATCGAGAATATATTAGCCACTTAATTGAAGAGCTGGCATACCACTTAATAACTCCAAACCAAACACTAAAAAAATATGGGGTGGTGGTAAATGCAAGCATCCACAAAGAAGAGAACATATCTTTACTAGCCCTAGTCAAAGCGAACCAGTCATATGTGCAACCAACCAATGTGAACAGTTCAGAGGAGTCTTTGGTAAATTAAATTTTTACGGGAGGTTACACTGCAAACACATCCGAAACGCGCCATTTTCTGCTATATATCTAATTTCGCGATTAGCACAGTCCTCCAACAACGAATTAACTTCAGCATCACCTTCACCGATCGCAAACTGCTAACCTCCGCCTTCCATAAAAAACCAGTAATCATCACGTAAAGCTCTTCATCTAGATTATATCGGGCATAGGTAGACTGCAGGAATTGTCGCGTGGTTGCAATAATTATTAACGATCAAAAGTGACTCTTGATGTAATTACACAGATTACGTACATCTGTATTGCTTCTTTATGCCTTATTGCGGAAGACAACGCCACTGCGACCATGATAAACCGTTTCGCGCTTTGAACGGAAGTGGTATGACTCCCCAATCTGGAAGCTATCACGATTGCCAAATGTTAATCAACATATCGATCTATAAATGTCTATTTGCATTGGGGTTGCTTCGAAAACTCAGTAATTTAACCGGTTCAACCCAAACCAGAACTGCAACCTGATTCGAAAAAAAAACACTCCAGTTACCGTAACAGACTCCTAAGGTGGTTATAAATACCAGCATACAACTTGATGGTATCTAAGTATATCAAGTGTGTCAGCCCGCATTCAGCATGTAAAGCATATTTTATTGCAAAACCATGCCCTCCAGCATTATTTAGTAGGAATGAAAGGATTCAGTGTCATACAAACCCAAAGCGGACTCAATGAATCCCCGTAGAAGATAGCTCCCCGTATGGATGGATTTTAAAGTGTTAATACCCTGAGATGAATGGACTGAACTGAACTGAAGAGATTTGTTTAGTCTCTAGTTGCCTGTTCGGGTCGATATTGACTTGCTCTTTGCAACACCTTGTTCCAACTCGGCATTTCTTCTGTTTCTTGAACCAGTTGTCGTTAATCTCGACGTGCGCATTGACCCTTCCACTAATATTAGACGTCATGAAGTTACAGAACGTTGGTAAGCAAGTAATCAATGTTGTGTCTGGAGGGTCCTGCACCGTTTCTTTTTTTGGGACAGAATAGCCAATACTCACAATGAGGAAGGATGGAAATTTTTCAGGCCTAATGGCCTAGTTTATGTTGTATCTCAACCCGACCATGTATTCCATTAAACTCTTTATACCGGAAATTCTGCACCCGATTGAGAGCAGTGCCCAAATGGAGTTCCTATAAGTCCTCTGTACTTTATTCTTCGCTTATCTGCTGACGTTACCAATGCTGATTCGAGTCAACCTAGCGACGCCTAGCCTTAAGGGATAATATCATCTTGTGTTTTTCTTCTCTGCTTCGTTTTCTTTTGTTTGCTAAAATGCTTCCTCAGCTATTCCAAAATTATATCTGAAAGTATTTTTTGTGAAGTAAATTTTTTTAAATGGCCGAAATAGCGCATTAAGTGAATAAAGTCTTGGTGGCAATTGCAGATTATTTGGAAGCAAATTTCGCCATCTAACTTTAGAGTTTATTTGTTGGATTATCGGTGTTCAATAATCTCTTAAAGCAAGTCGATAGATGCCATATTTATCGCAACTAAACTGATTTCGTCAGCGTTTTATGTTGTATTATATTATAAACAAGTCGGGAAATCGGAAGCTTGACGCTTCATGTATAAAAGGTTTCGTGTTTCCCTATGTGAGGAGCATAACATAGTTCTCCATTGGCTTATAGAATTGACCCGAGATATTGAAATCGTTCAGTTCTGGGCAGGTTACTGCCATTGCCAGAACTGAGCGATTTAAGTAACTCGAAGGGCAGGTTACTGCCATTGCCAGAACTCGAACTCGAAAGCGATTTAAAAATCTCGAGTCAACGCTATCAGCCAATGGAGAACTGCGTAATGAAATTGTTTCACGCATTAATGCAACCTGGATGAAGTGGCATTCCCCAACTGGTGTTCTTTGTGATCGACGTATCAGCGCACGTCCCAAATCTAAAATTTACTGCAATGTCGTTCGTCTGCCGACTATAAAGGGTAATGAACGGCGTCTTGCGGTAATGGGGACGAAGATGTTGCATTGCACTAGTGGGGTGACACGTTTTGATTACGTCTAAAATGAGAATATCCGCGATCGATATGGGTTTGCATCGATCGTGGAAAAACTGCAAAACAGGCGTTTTCGATGGTGTGGTGTGGTGTGGAAGCTTGACGCTTCAGGTATAAAAGGTTTTGTGTTTCCATATGTGAGGAGCATAACGTAGTTCTCCATTGGCTTATAGCATTGACCCGAGGTATTTAAATCGCTCAGTTCTGGGCAGGTTACCACCATTGCCAGAAGTCAGCGATTTAAATATCTGGAGGGGCAGGTTACTGCCATTGAAAGAATTGAGCGATTTAAATATCTCGAGTCAATGCTATCAGCCAATGGAGAACTGCGTAATGAAATGTTTCAAGAATTAACGCCACCTGGATGAAGTGACATTCCGCAACTGGTGTTCTTTGTGATCGACGTATCAGCGCACGTCCCAAATCTAAAATTTACTGCAATGTCGTCCGTCTGTCGCTCTCTATAGTTTGAGTGTTGACTATAAAGGACAATGAACGGGGTCTTGCGGTAATGGGGACGAAGATGTTGCATTGCACTGGTGGCGTGACACGTTTTGACCACGTCTGAAATGAGAATATCCGCGATCGATATGGGTTTGCACCGATCGTGGAAAAACTGCAAGACAGGCGTTTTCGATGGTGTGGTCACCTAATTCACGCTAACGAGAATTCAACAACCAGTATTGATCAGAACATCGAAGTCAATTTTAAGCAACCAAAAATCCGGCCAAAACAATGGTCGCATGATACACTGGATGAGGATTTGAAGGTCTCGCGATTACATCCTGATCAGGCATTTGATAAAATAAAATGACGAAACCGATCATGACGAGCCGACCCCGCTTGTGAACTGAAGGCTGAAGAAAAAGAAGAAGATGTGAGGAGCGGTGAGTCTGACAGTTCCGTGTCACATAGTTAAAAATTCTATTGGCATCTATCTTTTAGAAAGTAATTTAAATAAATCATTTGATGGAAAGCCCTGTATCGAAATAATCAACCTCATACGCTTCACACTCTGAGTTTAATATTGTTAGCAAATGCCAACAATTTAACCAACATCAAATATAAAAAAGGGTTAAGGAGAATTAGATTCTTCTTGAATGGAATTTTAATATTTCACTCGAATTTCAATTATTCTCGTTAATTATGACGTCAGCATCTTATTTATATGGCTTAGGATCCTGCTAATTAGCAGGAAATTGATAAGTTTGAACTGCTATAACTTCCCCGATAATAGTTGGATTTTCATGAAACCTGGCATGTGTATGCACGACGCTGTCCTCTATGTCGGTGTAAAATTTAGTACACTTAGGATGAACTTAAGGGGAGTTTTTTAGTCCATTTCTAAAAGTTGATAATATACTATTAGTAAATTTTTTGAGCAGATACCGGAATGGGACATCTCTCGAAGATTAGATTTCACATAAGTGTTTTACACAAAACCTTAAAAAGGGCTGCAGATAAATAAATTCTTCATAAATGTGACTTTAATATTCCACGCGAATGTCAATTATTCCGGGTAATTATGACGTCAGCATCTGATTTGCATGGCTTTGGAAGCAGTAAACTCGCGCGAAATTGCTAAGTTTGAACTGCTATAACTTTGGCGTTAATTGCTTGATTTCCATGAAATTTAGCACATATATACGAAATATTGTCCCCTATGTTGGTACAAAATTCGGAAGTCCTAGGATGAATTTAAGGGGGGTTTTTCAGTAAATTTCTAAAAAGTAATAATATACTATTAGTAAGTTTATTTGAGCAGATATCGGAATGGGACATATTTTGAGGCCTAGATTTCATCTAGGCGCACCACCCTGATTTTTTCCGGATTTTAAGGTTGGGTAGTTTCCGAAAATGAGTCCTGTCTCACTTCAAATGCGTACATTTTGACTCCTTACTCACGCACTTTGCAATTTATGCCAAAACTAATGTCAGTTTCGGAAAGTACAAATTGGGACCTTTCATTTGATACCCTACAAAACTGTATCCGGTGAAAAAAATTTTTGAATCCGCCCTTTTCATGTATGGGGAGCCCCCCTTTAAACTCCACCTAAATTTATGCCACTCACTGTATGCGTGGGATTTCGTAGTTCCCATCTGTCCACCAAATTTCGTTCGGATCGGTTTAGCCGTTTTGAAGAAAAACGCGTGTGACAGACTGACAGATGGACAGACAGACAGACATTGAATCGATTTTAATAAGGTTTTGTTTTACACAAAACCTTAAAAAAGAATGGAACTATACGTACAAACAACAACTCAATTGAAAATAGTATAAAACCTATTTGTTCATAGTGTTCTTAGCAAACAAAAAAGACAGAAGTAACTGCGAACCATGCTCGCAGCAATGTCAAATATAGCATCTACATCAGTAAAACTCATTGTAACTTAGTTGAGCAAAATTGAGTTACTTAGCGGATCTATTCAAAACTAGGACCAAGTTTGTATTGCAATGGTTTGGTGAATGGGTCCCAAACCTGTTTCCAATAGCAAACTTTGTTGCTGGAGCCATGCGAAATAGCTAAAGAAGCTCATAGGGAATGTTTTCCACCAAGAGAAAATATGGGGCATAAGAATATTCCTTTTGAAGACCTGTTGTATGGCCCAGGTATCGTAGATTAACGGTAGAATATAAATTTGCTTAACATATTAACACTGGAAACTTTAAACGCGTTTTTCCCGAAACCACGTTTTTAAAATAAGGGGGGCGAATTTAGCGCCTCCAATTTCAACCGAAACCGAAAAAATCCCACGTTCTTCACTAGATTTTTTGTCTACTTTAATCTTTTGCTCTCGGTTAAAAATTACCATCTGCAGATTTTGGCCCATGGACGACATTGAAAAAAGGGGACTTCATGAAACCAGTTATTTATTGTGCCGCCATTTTGATTTAAAACAATGCACAATTTTTTTATACCGTTAGCCGCATATTCACATTAACAAGAAAACAGAACTAAAAAATATTAATTCGTTTCTCTTTTATAAATCGTAGAAAATGACCCTTGATTTCGTACGCACAGGGTAGTATTATCCCTCAATGAGCCGCGTCAACGTTCCACACGAATTTTCCACGGTGGATCTTTTCGGTCATTCAAACCAATCACACGAAAACTGCACCACAATGCACAACTGACTGCAGTTGCAATATGCACATATCAGCATTCAATTCAGACGCAATCTCATGATTGATTTAGGATGGAATTCTCGGAACTGCTGGAGATGCATAGAACTTGAGAATACATGGTCGATGCAAAGGATCCATCCCCGAAAATTCTATACACGCTCTTTGAAATTCATCCTGAACCTCAGCGGAGACTTCAGTTGGACATACTGAAAGTGTTGCTCGTAGTGCGGCGTGGCGTTGTTAATGCCGCCCCCTCTGCTCTAACCGACTCTTGGTCGCAAATTTCCAAAATGACCTTAAGTTTAGAACGCTCGCTGATGACGGTCAGGATTGTGGCGCTGCAAGTAATAAAGCTGTGCTGATCTATAAACTGCTGAAAAGTCGCGTGCACCTATTGCAGGAAACCCTCGATGAATCTTTGCAACAAGCGCTGGTAAAAAATTGTACCTGCCTCCCTATTGTTGTTCTGGTTGTTATTTCGTGGTAGGAGCGCATGATAAAAAGGAGGAAATGATCCTCAGCCCACTTCATTGGTTGACTACGCGAATCTGCTGCAGGGGTCGCCAGAGAGTATAGCCAAACAGCTACAGTTTGGTCATCGTGGCGCCTAAATGTCAAAACGCTCCACGATTATCGATAGCCAGACCCAGTCAGCATGTCAGACAACTCCCCCGGTTTTCCGTACCGGACCTAAAATTTCTCCCTTTAGTAGTGAATTTTGGTGGCGTACAGCTATTTACAATGAAGCTATCCATCTCCCCTCCGCGGAGTTAAATTTTATTTGGAAAGATATCGAGGCGCCACCAACATTTTTTTTTTAAAATTTTCGACAGTTTTGATTTCATGCCTCATATGTTGAGTGAACCAAAATTATACACCTCCATTTTCACATGCGGGGAGCTCCCACACACCCCTCCTCCTCTTTATTCGACGTGAAATGATATCACTCGCTGTGTGCGTTGGGGTTGGTTCTAATATTTCAATTGAATTTCATATCGATAAGGGTAACCGTTTTTAAGCGTTGTGTACCAAACAAACAGACAGACACTAAATTAACTCTACACAAAGTCTTAAAATAAATGATTGCGTCACTATAACTTTTGGTATTTACACACATTATATCACTTGACTACGACTCCGTCTATTGCACTAATATCATCATCATCTACGGCGCAACAACCGGTATCCAGTCTAGGCCTGACTTAATAAAGAACTCCAGACATCCTGATTTTGCGCCGAGGTCCACCAATTCGATATCCCTAAAAGCTCTCTAACGTCCTGACCTTCGCCATCGCTCCATCTTAGACAGGGTCTGCCTCGTCTTCTTTTCCTACCATAGATATTGCTCTTATAGATTTTCCGGGCTGGATCGTCCTCATCCATACGGATTAAGTGACCCGCCCACCGTAATCTATTGAGCCGGATTTTATCCACAACTGGACGGTCATGGTATCGCTCATAGATTTCGTCACTATATAGGCTCTGGAATCGTCCATCCTCATGTAGGGGGCCAAAAATTCTTCGGAGGATTCTTCTCTCGAACGCGGTCAAGAGTTCGCAATTTTTCTTGTTAAGAACCCAAGTCTCCGAGAAATACATGAGGACTGGCAAGATCATTGTCTTGTACAGTTAGAGCTTTGACCATATGGTGAGACGTTTCGAGCGGAACAGTGTTTGTAAGCAGAAATAGGCTCTGTTGGCTGACAACAACCGTGCGCGGATTTCATCATCGTAGCTGTTATCGGTTGTGATTTTCGACCCTAGATAGGAGAAATTGTCGACGGTCTCCAAGTTGTATTCTCCTATCCTTATTCTTCCTGTTTGACCAGTGTGTTTTGATGTTGTTGGTTGGTTCGTCTTCGGTGCTGACGTTGCCACTATATATTTTGTCTAACCTTCATTGATGTGCATTCCAAGATCTCGCGCCGATTACCGCCTGCTCGATCTGGATGAAGGCAGTTTGTACGTCTCGGGTGGTTTTTCTCATGATGTCGATATCGTCAGCATAGGACAGTAGTTGGGTGGACTTAAAGGATCGTACCTCTTGCATTTACATCAGCAGGATCACTTTCTCGAGGGCCAGGTTAAAGAGCACCCATGATAGGGCATCCCCTTGTCGTAGACCATTGTTGATGTCGAATGGTCTTGAGAGTGATCCTACTGCTTTTATGTTGCCTCGCCCATTGGTCAGGGTCACCCTAGTCAGTCTTATTAGTTTGTACAGTTTTACCCTGGCTATGCTATCATAGGCGGCTTTAAAGTCGATGAATAGATGGTGCAACTGTTGTCCATATTCCAACAGTTTTTCCATCGCTTGCCGCAGAGAGAAAATTTGATCTGTTGCTGATTTGCCTGGAGTGAAGCATGCACTAATGTAAATAAATAAATAAACCGCTCGATGTTAATGTGCTATGAATTCCATTAAAAATTTTCAACCTTTGGTAGTCCCTGTGTCTCAAATGTCAAATAAAACCTGGCAGAATTACTTCGGTTGATAAGTGTTTATTACTAGAATTTTCAAAGATATCAAACCTTAGGCTTTAACATGAACAAATAATTATACCAAATTCCATATTGTTATTTGAGAAAAGATAGATTAAATTCCACATTAACAATCTTGCTGGACCGTTGTTTTGAGATACTCTATCGGTTATTTACTTTAATGCCGTCGTGAAGAAATGCATCACCGGGTTCAATTTCACATTCCCACTGAATCAGCAACAGAATAGAAGATACAACTGAGTGCACACCTAAATAGCTTGGGAAAGAAACGTTATAGGTAATAAAGTTTGGCGGTTTCAATTCAAATTTTGACCCATTTTGTGTTTTAGTTAATTGGAAGAGGTGTGTCAAGGTTCATGGTGCTCATAGTCACACGCGTATACAGCGATCGTTAGATAAAACTAGCCTAGTTATTATTCGGATGACTATTTAAGCCGTTCCATGCGCATCACTTGCGTTATCAAGCATTGCGCTCCCAATGGGCTGAAATGCAAGTGAGATCAAGTGAGCAACGACGGTTAATTCAAATGATCCAAATTTAATTTTTCCATTGTTCATGCTAGTCAGCATTTCCCCTGAGCCCGAAAAAAACTAGATATCAAATTTCACAGCTATGCTGACTAGTAATTCACAAGAAACAAAAACATTAATAATTACACCTCGCTACTCACCTGTGAGAAAGATGGATTACCGTCTCGTTCAGCGGAAACCCATATTACATTTATTAATACGGGTACAGTCGAGAAATCTACTGTTGCGGTATGGGCAGAGTGAATCATTGAACTTGAACAGTTTTCGAAAGAAGGTAGTCGGCCAGACTAATCAAGCATTAAGACTCAAATGTACTACATTTATATGTATGAACATCTGTATGAATGTTTCTACGAAAACCAGTAATTTGAAACGGCATCCGATGAAATTTGGAAAGATAATCTAATCTGAAATTGAGTTACTATATGAGCCAATAATTTGAAGGGCATAAATAGAAATCGGATTTATTCATATAATTCTCAAACTTTCTAAATATAATTCACTTCTTCATTCGCGTGTTTACAATAGGTACTCGTATACACGTACGTACCTATGACTGGCAAAATAATTTTTTTTTACAAAAAAAAAATAGATACGATTAGAAGTGAATAAACGCCATTTTGTTAAGAGCAAAACCGCAGGAGTGCACCTGAATTCACTAAATAATAATAAAGCTCCACTGGAAAAACTTTGTGTGTTAAGGTGGTCGAAAGCCAGCATAGAGTTTACTCTTATCAAACACGAATTTTTGGCAGGTCCGGAAATTAAGTAAAAAATTCTTTCATGCTAATTTGCACACAGTAAAGTTCCACCGTCTCATGTGTGATCATAGTCGGAACGACTCTGGTTCGACAATGAATGTAAGCTAGCAACCAAATGGAAGAATGATGCATATCGTACTCTGTCGAGTAAAGAAGCGACTTCACAGATAGAAGAAGAAAGTCTGGGAAAACCAACATATCTGTGAACTCAAAAAGTACAGGGAGTAACCACACCAGACCACCAACAAGTCAGCTGGCTGAAGCCTTTTACATCACTGAGCATCGTGAGGATCGTACCGAAACAAAGAGGGAAATCTAATTTCCGACCATATCAACGTTTGGGGCGATGGGTTGAGTATTTTGATGAACTGCAAAAAAACCGAAATGGTTAAATATGGAAGGGATCACTAACACCAAGTGGTTTCATAACTGATGCACAAAATATGGGCTTCACTTCATGCAAATCAGCAACAGATCTCATTTTTTTCTATGTAGCAAGCGATGGAAAAACTGTTGGAATATGGCCATCAAATGCACAATCTTTTCATCGAATTAAATCCCGCCTATGATTGCATAGCAAGGGTAAAACTATAAACGGCCATGATAGAATTCGGTACTCCGACTAAACTGATAAGACTAACTAGAGTGAGCCTGAGCAATATGCGAAGACAGATAAAAGAACCGGTTTAAGACAAGAGGATACCGTATCATGCATCTTTTTTAACCTGGCCATGGAAAAAGTGATCTATGGTGCTAATGGAAATGGGAAAGGCATCCTCGTGAAGTTCACCAAGCTATGATGACGATATCAAAATTATAGGAAGAATAACCCGGGATGTACAGTATACCTTCACCCAGATCGAAGAAGCGGCATGAGATATTGACCTGCATAATAATGGAGGTAAGACGGAGTACATGGTGGCAACGTCAACACCAAAAACTAAAGAAACTACAGCATCAAATAGCACTTCCCAAATGAGAAGACCGTTGAGAACTTTCAAAATCTGGAGGGAAATCAGAGGCCAACAGAGCCGATTTCTGCTTACAAAAACTGTTCCACTTGGAACGTCTCACCATAGGATCAAAGCTCTCTCTCTCTATTGTACAATGCAATGGCCTCCCCATAGATTCCTCTGAGGACTGGGTTCTTAGCAAGAAAAATTGCGAACTCTTAACTGCGTTCGAAAGAAGAATCGTCCCAGGAATTTTTGGCCACTACATGGGTGAGCTATATAACGAAGAAATTCCGGCTAAATAGGTTACGATGGGCGGAAGACTTAATCAGTATGGATGAGGATAATTTAGCCCGGAAAATCTATAAGGGCAATATCTATTGCAGCAAAATAAGACGTGGCAGACCCTGCCTCAGATGAAGCGATAGCATAATCGAACACGCTAGACAACTTTTAGGGATATTGAATTGGTGGAGTTCGACGTAGATACCGAAAAGACTGGAGTTCCTTACTAAGAGGGCGTAGAGGATAATGTTTCCACCGTAGCATGTGTATATAGGCTTTTCCTCTAAAAAGAGGCGAAATTTTCGTTTCAATTAACGCGCTGAAATGGGGTAAAGTTGAAAACTTTTACGGTCTCTCTTGCAGATTTTATCGGTGCAGCACCAACAGTCTCTGCAGAGATGCTACTTCAACCTATTCGCAGTTCATGAAAATCGGAGATCTCCTCCATCATTGCACTCACGCATTGATTATCTCTCAGTAAATCGTAGCTCTTACAGTTTCCGCAGAGCTAACTATTCGGCAACTCTGGGAATCTGAGATATTTCCCGGTGAATAAAAAATGGGATGGTTGATAAGATTCCCAAGAAGAGCTCCCGTCTTGAGTGCGACAACTGAGGGCGATATTAGTTAAACACATTCTGTACCGACCGCATTCGCAACCTCTATATCTTGTGGAATAATTTATGGAACACAAATGTCCGTTTAACTTGTTTTCCATCGATTTCGAGAAAACTTTCACCTGTGTGAACAAGGGTCATCCCACAAAAAATAATAGTTATTATGAGAGAGACACAAAATGTTACGTGCTGCATCGAGGTAAATCTCAGCGAAATTTGAAGTTCAAAGGGGAATTCGATAAAATTGGAATTGGAAATTGTCGATACTTTCACACAAAACCTTATTAAAATCGATTCAATGTCTGTCTGTCTGTCACGCGCACTTTTCTCCAAAACGACTAAACCGATCCGAACGAAATTTGGTGGACAGATGGGAACTATGAAATTCCACGCATCAGCGGGTGGCATAAATTTAGCTGGAGCTTAAAGGGTCCCCCCATACATGCAAAGGGGGGATGCAAAAAATTTTTTCATCGAATATAGTCGTGTAGGGTATTAAATGAACGGTCTCGATTTGTACTTTCCGAAACTGACATTAGAATTGCAAAGTGCATGAGTAAGGAGTCAAAATGTACACACTTAAACAGTGACAAGACTCATTTTTAGAAACTACCCAACCTAAAAATCCGAAAAAAAATCAGGGTGGTGCGCTTGAATGAAATCTAGGCCTCAAAATATTTCCCATTCCGATATCTGTTCAAATAAACTTACTAATATTATATTACTAACTTTTGGAAATTTACTGAAAACCCCCCTTAAATTCCTATCCTTGGACTTCCAAATTTTGTACCAGTATAGAGGATGATATTTTGTATATACGTGCTAAATTTCATTGAAATTTGGCTATTAACGCCAAAGTTATAGCAGTTTAAACTTAGCAATTTCGCGCGAATTAACTGCTTCCAAGCCATGAAAATAAGATGCTGACGTCATAATTAAGGGGAATAGTTGACACTCGCGTGAAATATTAAAGTCGCATTTATGAAGAATCTACTTACGTGCAGCCCTTTTTAAGGTTTTGTGTAGAACACTTATGTGAAATCTAATCTTCGAGAGATGTCCCATGCCGGTATCTGCCCAAATAAATTTACTAATAGTACATTATCAACTTTTAAAAATTGACTAAAAAACTCCTCTTAAGTTCATCCTAGGTCTACTAAATTTTGCACCGACATAGAGGACATAGATCCAAATATTACTGTCAAAGTTATAGTAATGCAAACTTATCAATTTCGTGCTAATTAATTGCATCCTAAACCATACAAATAAGATGCTGACGTCATAATTAACGAGAATAATTGACATTCGAGTGAAATATTAAAATTCCATTCAAAAAGAATCTAATTCTCCCCATCCTTTCTTTAAATTTGATGTAGGTTACATTTTTGGCATTTGCCAATGATATTAAACTCAGAGTGTGAAGTGTGTGAGGTTGACTATTATCAATACAGGGGTTTCCATCAAATGATTTATTTAAATCGCTTTCTAAAAAATAGAAAGCAATGGAATTTTTAGCTATGTGACACGGAGCTGTCGTGCACTCGTCGCTCCTCACATCTTCTTCTTTTTCTTCAGCCTTTTATAGTCGACCAACACTCAGAACTATAAATAGCGGCAGACGGACGACATTGCAGTAAATTTTAGATTTGGGACGTGCGCTGATATGTCGATCACAAAGTACACCACTTGTGGGATGCCACTTCATCCGGGTTGCGTTAATGCGTGAAACAATTTCATTACGCAGTTCTCCATTGGCTAGTAGCATTGACTGGAGATATTCAAATCGCTGAGCCTGAGATGGAGCGATAGCGTAGATCAGGACGCCAGACAGCTTTAAGGTATATCGAATTGGTGGACCTCGGCCCAAAACCGGGGTGTCTGGAGTTCCTTATTAAGGCAGGCCTAGACCGAATACCGGTTGTTGCGCCGTTGATGATGAATGGCTATTAGTTTCTCTGGAATTCCCCTCCTGCGCAAAGCACGCCAGATGTACACTCTGTTAGCGCTATCGAAAGCTTTTCTCGAAATATATGAGAAGCAGTGGAAACCAAGATCTAAACTTCGCACACTGTTCCAAAATAATCCGTAAGGTGTTGATGTGGTCAATACATGAGGATCCCGAGCCGAAACCAGCATACTCTCTGTCGATCAAGCTTTCGAGACGTTCTTTTTTGCATCCCAGGATTATTTTGGTAATCATCTTTGCAAAGGCAGGGGGCCCAAATAATTTGTTTTCTGCTTGGAGGAACAGTCCATATCCATTTCAAAAACCCTAACAGATGTGAAACGGTTAAGAATCGTGATGAAGTGTTCCTTCCATCTCTTCAGTTGTTCATCATCCTGGTTGAGAAGTGAACCGTTAACATCCTGCACAAGACCATTGTAAGATTTGCGACCGCATGCAAGCTCTTTCATGATATGGCATACACTTGGAGATCTTTGCGTTCTGCGGCATCTGCCGATTCCCTAACCAGTGTAATAGTAAATTCTCTCTTCTCATCGGGTACACTACGATGAAATTCTCCGAATTCTGTTCGGTATTGGAGTTCGGGTGCATCACGCCCGCCATCACTCGCAACGGCCAACAGAGCCTTCAATCCCTTCCGTTCATCGATCCGCTTCCACGATTCTGCTGTCAGCCAGATGGTATACCGCCTCTTCGGGACCTGGCAGACGTCTTACGTAACATCTGAGAAAAGAATTTTTGATTGCGGTCCAATTCTCATCGATATTTTCAGGCGAGTTACGCTCCCACTGTTGAGCGACAACTGGATCATACAAGCGATCGGTGTTGGGGGTCACAACATAACAACCCTGCGGCAACACACAAGCGGATTTAAACGACCATCAGGTTGTGACCCCTTTCGGGTTTATGTTTGCAGTATTGACTCAATGGGAAGAATCTACAAACTGCCTCCATTCATTGACAAGATGAGGTGCATAGTGCCAAAGTCAGCACTAAAAACGAAAACAAAAGGGAGAACAAAGTGGCGGGGGATGTTTGCAGTTTCTTACTAAGGCAAATTTAGACCAGACATCGACTGCTGTGTCGTTAAGGATGATGATCGCCGGCATAAAAAAAAAAATAGCTACTACCACTCTTGATTTTGCAATACACCTTTCGGACTTTCGTTGGCCAAAATTCATTTGTGTTTCATTTATCTCCTGTCACTGTATCATTGTGCGAATGTACACCTTTGTTAACTCACTCCTTTTCGAATCCCTCAACCTTACTCCGTTTGGGACCCAGGAACGCAGAATATACAAATACAATAACCCATTATATGGTATGCTATCGATTTGCTGGAAGAAAATCTGGTGGAAATAGACTAAATGTGTAATAAATTTGCATATGTTTGAATAACAAACCATAATTGCAAAAAAGCGAACTTACTGACATAGTGTGTGTTTCCCTGACATTAATCAGTAGAACCGCAGTTTATCGATGCATGCGTGTACATCCTCACATGTCCGTCGGCAAATAGAAGCCTAACCGTATCACCTTCCATTGAATGGGCATTTTCGCAATTACGAAAAGATTTATATTGCAAGATTAAAGTCAACTCCCTGTTTACATTTCGCAGGGGTTTTATCGTCACATTGTGAAAGGTTCAAATGTTGTAAACAGTACAGTTCGCAGGATTAGATAAAGTTTAACCAGCTATGCACATACATTCATGGTGATTGACATTATCGTGATTCATCAGTAAACGTTACTTTTCAATGATAATGTTTGAAGCTACGTGTTCTCAGTATCGTGAAAGCTTATCAATAATCGATCAAAGTTTGAGTCATTTCTATAATTCAAAAGATTAGTCGACGCACCCTTAATATATTTCTTTCTAGAACCCAGTGCCCTTTAGCAAAATACAAAATCACGAATACTAACCTACCTTTTAAAGATCTTTTTGAAACGAGATGAGAAACTCCTTTTTTGAACCAAAATATGTGTTATATGTACATACATATGTATGTGTTCTATAAAAGGTTGGATACAGTGAATTAGCATAGACACTTCGCACCAGTGAGATTTTAACCGCGATCTTCCGTACGAAAGCCTTATGGTCTAACCACTCAGCTATCCGAACAGAGAATGGGTCCGTGAAAGATATGATAATTTTTCAGAACTGACAACAACTTTGAAAAGTACTAGTCGAGACCTTGTAAGTCCCGTTTTGCACGTAGAGACCCCCTTAAATTCCACGTAGAATGATATAGCTCAATGCATACCTAGGCGTTCATAGTTCCCATATTCCCACCAAATTTGATATCAATCGATACAACAGTTTCTGAAAAAAATGCGTGTGCAGACAAACAAACAAACAGACAGTAAATCAATTTGAATAAGATTTTGTTTTACACAAAACCCTAAAAATAGTGCACCGATTGCTCTGTCGTTAATGAAGAAAAATCTCATCATCAGAAATATGTCCTATCATTTTAAAGGTTTTATGTGAAGCAAAACCTTATTAAAATCCGGTCAATATCTGTCTGTCTGTCAGTCAGTCCGCCTATCTGTCTGTCTGTCACAGACACTTTTCTCAGAAATAATTGTAGCCATTGTCACTAAATTTGGAGGGAAGGTTGGAACTGTGAACGCCCATACATGAACTGAGTATCATTGTCCTACATTGAGTTTAAGGAGGGTTCCTATACATGGAAAAGGGGGTTTACATTTATTTCACCGAAAATAATCATGTATCTGGGATATCAAATGACAGGCCCCGATTAGTGCCGTATTAGTTTTGACGTTAATTGTGAAGGGAAAGCTGGAAAATTGATTTGGTCATGCTCAGAACCTACCCAACAAAAAAAATCTGAAGAAAGAATCAACTAGCTACCCCTATATGGTGGCCAGGCTTCAAAATATCCTCTACATCGATATCTTCCCAAATAAAGTTAATAATAGTATATTACTATTTTTTTGGGAAATTACTGCAACTGAAAGCACTAAATATCAATATCACACTAAAGCGGGTGTTTTGATATGCTAAATGTATATACATTAGAAATTACGTGCAAATGGAATAGTCCTATCTCCAAATATTCTTACAGAAGGAATACACCAAACCTACCTGAAACGCTAAGCATCCGATTTTTGACTTGTGCATAAATTGAATTCTCGACCAATACAATAACCAATTTGTCATCAGAGGTTGATCTATTGTAGATTACCCTCTCTTACATTTTTCCCATACCGTTTGGAAGACATGTGGAACTATAGGAGGATAGTCAACCAGAAGGTATCCAGCCTTGTGTAGCAGCAGCATCGCTTCCATGATGCAGGAAATAAACCCTATGATATGCACGCCACGAACACCTTAAGGTAACACGTCCGGCCTAGGCTTTCTCTCGAGCTTAAAGGGTTTATTTTTTACTCCAGACCCAGGGCTTTATTGCCGTCTATTTTACAGCAGATTTCTAGCAGATTGTTTCGGGCAGTTGACGGAATTGTCATCATATGCAAAAGTGCCAGTGAAAATTTTCAGGTAATTGACAGAATTATCATCATATGCAGAAGGGCCAGTGGCCTTTTCCTGCAGGGAAAAGTTTCAGCAACAAAGGCAGGCAAATCTACGAAGGTAAATGGCCTTCATCGTCTCATGAAAATTCTATAGGCGTTCCCCCAAGGGTCAACCATCTGTTACTTTTGGTCGGTCTGACATTTACTACTTACAGCCCTCTGAGCTATTCATCTAACCTTCTATAATAGTAAGTTGATCGAAAGTTAATCTATTCACTATCCACGCGATAATGCAGAGCTGACAAAAATCAGACCTAAAATTAAACCAAGCGACCCTCTCCGACAATTGCTTACATTAGATTCATTGACCAGTAATATATCTAACTAGGCAAAATCACCGGCCTTCCTTCAACTTGCAGTGTTTCTTAAAGGTAGTGCACATTTCTCTGATTGATGACATTTCATCGGGATCCTTACACTGTATATAGATCTTATGTTTTTGGACGCGTATTGTGGCATTCTCCACAAGTAAGTTTTTAACTTGAGTACAAACGCCATCAGTTTTTCCCACACTATCATTTCTCCTTCAAAACTTTTAGTTCCGTTTTTGGGAAATGCCAATATGATTTTTTACTCTTATGTTACCGCTGATTCCTAAGAGAATCTCCCTATAGAGAACCCTAATAGCTCTCTCTAAGTTATTTGTAGTTTGGTGAAGGTTGTACTTGTCGCTTATAAACTCCGATAATAATAGTAATAATCGTTGGTATAACCATCCATATTGAATTAGGGCCTTGAAGTGTGTTAGAGCACTTCATTCAAGACCATAACGGTACACTACAAGATTACATTACCCTGTAGAAGGCAATGTTGTCAGCATTGCGCTCTCCCGAGGTTATTACCCTGATTTCACTAAGGTACTCATTCATAGCTGAGTCGGCTGGTATCTGGCGTCAAATCGCGATACAAATCCCACTGCCACCAGTAAGATTTGAACCGTGACTTTCCGTACGACAGCCTTGTGCTCTAATCACTCCGCTTTCCGGACACATAAACTCCGATAGCTTGACTATATTTACTCCAAGTTGCATCAAGTACAGTTCTTCCGGACCGGGGCTCTATTCTCTGCTCTCCGGATGAATTACTCCTCTGCCCACTTCATCTTTTGTATTAATTGAACTTGCCTAACCTTTGCCTTTCGCTGAGTTTTGGCATTGAAGAAGATATTAAAATTGATGAGCGATACATCTGCCTATCTGCCTTTCTGTCTGTTCAGTGCATGACGATAACTGTTGGCATGAAATTTAGTGTGGGGGCTGAAACTGTGACACCACTCATATGCAGCGAATGGCATCGCTCTAAGTTAAGATCCTCCAGCAAAAAGGAGATATGAAATGTTTTTTCTCTTAATATAGTGGGGTATAAGGAATCAGTTAGTCATTTTCAAAACAGATAAGTCAGATCAGTTGCAAAGGGAAAGAGTGCGAATTGATTAAGAAGAATCGACTTGAAATAAGGGGCGTTATCAGAATCTACAGCCGAAAAATCTAGTATCCCCCTAAGTTCAGTTCGAAACTACAGAATTTCAGTAATGTAATATACAATGTAGGGCATTATACTATAATGTTTGGTGGAAATCGTATTGACAAAATTATAATATGTCAAAATTGTCAGCTTGTGGTTAATTTACTCTGTATATAGAATATCCACAACCGACCCCGTTTGTGAATGGGACAAAGACTAAACAAAAAGAAGAAGACACTACGAGCTATGTACAAATGGGCCCATTCATACATAAAAAAGTCGCAAAAACCTTCATACCGGAAGCGCCGAGCTTCCGCTTTCCAGCTTGTTTTTGCAGTACACCCTTCGGGCTTTGCCGTTAACCGAAAATCGTTTGTGTTGAATTTTTCTTCTTCTACTGTATTATCGAACGATGTTTATCAACTCACCCCTTTTCAAATTCCTCGGTGTGAGTTCGTTTCGCCAACTCAGAATACAAAGATTCTACAACCCATTGTAAGCACTACTATCGATTTGCTAATAATCTGCAATAAATTTATGTATGGGTAATGAACCAACTGAAAAAAGCAAACACAGTACGGTATCTTTGTTTGACATTAATAAGTAGAACCGCAGAAATGCTCATATTTCGCAAAAATGCAGTTTATTGGTGTATGCGTGCATCTGCCCCATATTTCCACCAATAAATAATACCTTCTACCAGCCGTATCGGTTTTCATTCAGTCAATATTTTCCTAATAACAAAAAGAGTTATATTGGAAGATTAGAGTCAAGTCATTTATCGATATTGGCACAAATATACAATGTTTGACATTATCGTGATTCATCAGTATTCTCAGTATCGTGAAAACTAATCAATGACCAATCAGATTAAAC
The DNA here is from genome assembly GCF_905115235.1 of Hermetia illucens. Taxonomy (NCBI): domain Eukaryota; kingdom Metazoa; phylum Arthropoda; class Insecta; order Diptera; family Stratiomyidae; genus Hermetia; species Hermetia illucens. Next base: position 86,172,009 of record NC_051849.1, on the reverse strand, counting down.
AAGTCGGGAAACCGGAAGCTGGGCGCTTCAGGTATGAAAGGTTTTGTTTGCTTCTTCTGTAAGTATAATATATTTGAGTGTTGAACTATCCCATTTGTACGTAGCCCGTTATGTATATGCATTTAGTATGTCAGAATTAGTACTTCGGGTTGTAAATTTTCACGGTAAAGAATTTTCCCAAAAATATTGTAATATACTATTATCAACTTAATTTGAACAGATATCGATATAGAAAGTATTTTGAGGCCTGGGCACTATATAGTGGCAGCTTCATGATTTTTTCAGAATTTTCGGTTGGGTAGTTTCTGAGAATGGGTCCTCTAAAGAAATCATCATTTTCCATCCCTCCCACCCCCCGCCTTTCTAACAAATCTGAAAACTAAGACTGGCTTCGAAAAGTACTTTTATTTGATACCCCACATGACTACATTCAGTGAAAAAAATTTTTACACCCCCCTTTTACATGTATGGGGACCCCCCCTAAATTCAACCTAGAAGATATCACTCACTGCATGTCTGGGGGTCCACAGTTCCCACCTTCTCAGCAAATTTCGTGTCAGTCGGTACAGCCGTTTCCAAGAAAAGTGCTTGTGGCAGACAGACAGACAGACAGACATTGAACCGATTTTAACCGATTTTTCAAACAAAACCTTAAAAATGGTTTTACAAACTTTTTAAAACAAAACTAAAAACTATTGTACATACATATGTATTCTACTCAGACCTAAAGAGAGGGGGAGAGGAGGGGATTCTCCCCGGACCCGAAATTTTCTCGGGGGGCCGGAATGAAATTTTAGTAAAAAATGGATAACAGATAGGCCCGCATAACTTTCACCCTAAGCCCATATGTTCTCACCCCTGGCTCCTTTTTCCGCATTACTTTCGAACCGGGGCCGGATTTTCTCTCTGTGGTCCTGGTTCTACTAAAAAGTTAAACAGAATAGACCATATGATTATGAATCTAGAATGCATTAAAAATACTAAACAAATCAAAAGTTCGGCGCCTCAGGTATGACAGGTTTCGTGTATTTGTTATGTAAACATAGTTACGTGCACGATAGTTTCATTTACTTATTGGTATACATAACTTGTCCTCAAGGTATGGAACAGCGAATCAATGCCTGATGATTGGCAACGAGGCATTATGTCTCATACATAAAAAGGGAGATATAACACAGTGCAGCAATTATAGAGGTATCACATTGCTGAGTATCATCTATAAGGTATTCTCCGCTATCTTGCTAGGCCGGATAGCCCCATACGCCCAGAATAACATTGGCCCATACGAAAGAGGCTTCACTCCAGGCAAAGCAACAACAGATCAGATTTCTCTCAGCGGAATATGGACAAAAGTTGCACCTGTTCATCGACTTTAAAGCCGCCTATGATACCATAGCCAAGGTAAAACTGTACACGGCGATGAGAGAATTCGGTATCCCGACGAAATTCATAAGACTGACTAGGCTGACCCTGACCAATGTGCGAGGCCAGATAAAAGCAGCAGGATCACTCTCAACAACATTCGACATCAACAACAGTCTACGACGAGGGGATGCCCTATCATGCGTCCTCTTTAACCTGGCGCTCGACAAAGTGATCCGTGATGCTGAGGTAAATGCAAGAGGTACGATCCTCTTTAAGTCCACCCAACTACTCGCCTATGGTGACGATATCGACATCATGGGAAGAACCACCCGAGACGTACAAACTGCCTTCACCCAGAGCGAGCAGGCGACGACTGGCGTGAGATCTTGGGCTGCACGTCAATGAAGGCAAAACAAAGTATATGGTGGCAACGTCAGCACCGAAAACCAACCAACCAACAACATCAAACCGCACTGGTCAAACGGGAAGAATAAAGATAAGAGAATACAACTTCTATCTAGGGTCAAAAATCACAACCGATAATAGCTACGATGATGAAATCCGCGCATGGTTGTTGTCAGCCAACAGAGCCTATTTCTGCTTACAAAAACTGTTCCGCTCGAAACGTCTCACCATAGGGTCAAAGTTCTTACTATACAAGACTATGATCTTGCCAGTCCTCATGTATTCCTCGGAGACTTGGGTTCTTAGCAAGAAAAATTGCGAACTCTTGACCACGTTCGAGAGAAGAATCCTCCGAAGAATTTTTGGTCCCCTACATGAGGATGCACGATTCCGTAGCCTACACAATGACGAAATTTATGAGCGATACCATTACCGTCAGGTTGTGGATAAAATCCAGCTCAATAGGGGGGGGGGGGTGTCTGGAGTTCCTTATTAAGTCAGGCCTAGACCGGATACCGGTTGTTGTGCCATTGATGATGATGATGATATACATAACTTGTAATGTACACGCATCCATTATGCCAAGCTATTCCCTCTAGCATATAATTCTACATGTGATGTCTTTGGTTGAAAAAAATGTACACAAAAGGGATGACTTTGTCCTATCATAGCTTTATTATTACTAGTAGAGTTTCATCTAAACTTTCCAGCATTGCACACCTTGCGATTACTTTTAATATCATTTAAATACTTTCCTTGTTCCTGTCCAGCCCATCTTATTGAAGAGTTCCTTGATATGCTTGCGAACGTTCTCATAGTAAAATATCCTAACCTTCCATTGAATGACTAAGTTCCAACATTCTTTCCATCCGCCCTAATTATATGACCCCCTAATATTTAGTTCTCACGACGTTGATGAATTCTTGTTCCGCTTTCATTTCATTTCCTGGCGATACTCACCATCCGGCTCTTAAAGTTGATTTCCAAGTTAATCAACCCAACGTACACAGCCGTCTCACATTACGCCAAAATTCAACTTTCAAACTCTGGATAGTTTTCACAGAGCAGGTAACTGGAGTGGGGCACTCACGCATTTTATCGCACGCATTTTTTCATCCTAGTCTCCATAATATCCTGTTTGGTTCACTGTGGAAGTTTGAGATGCTCTTCAAGCGAAACACAAATCACGGCTGACAGTCCGGCGTTCCGATAATATCAATGATCGAGCAAACTTTATAGCCCTTTGTCCGACTCTGATACCGGATCCACACGTTTGCCAAATCTCAAAAAGCCCTCGCAAATGCAAACGTGTGAATAGACTATTTGGTTTGTTTTGTGATTCGAGAAACCGAACTTCAAACTCTTGCGACTACACGTTCGTATTATAATTCCCGCTGAACGTGTTTCCTATTCTCCTAATTCAGGCTGTAAGCTTCTTTCCGTTTCACTATTCATCCGGCACAGCTTATTCCACTTCAGTTAGTATATTTTCCATCCCTCTTTCGAACGAATTGAACAATTTCGTCGTGTAGTTTGTACTAATCTATACCAAGCTCTCGACTCTATTGACCACACCTCACTTCTCCTCAATCTCCGATTGCATGGCTTTCCAGTAACTTTTCGCTCCCGCCTGAGATCTTACTTAGGTGGTAGAATAAATCGTGGCTCTTTCAATGGTTTTATCTCAAATCCATGGTTTCCCTCATGATGGGGCGTCTCAACCTATTTCGTTTTTCATTCTCCATGGAGGATCTTCCTTCCTTATTTACCTGCCCTAGCATTTTTTACAAAGACAATTTAAACCTATTTTGTGTTATTGATTCTCCTATTGAATAGAGCGGCTTCCAGTCAAGCCTTGACACATTATATCGACGGTACGTCCAGGGCCTTATATTGTTCACTAAAAGCCCCTCCCCCGTAACCGGTTTACTGTTTGGGTGCGTCAATGGTATGCTTTTAACGGCGATTGCCTCTTACAAACTTCTAGGTGTGATAGTTGTCGATAGCTGCGAGTTAAACTTTGTTAGACCGACGGACAAAGGCGAGCTTCCAGAATGTCCAACTTTATTCTTTGTTTCTCCTATCATTTCATGGATATCCATTCCTATTTTGTCCTTTATAATTCCTTCGTCTGTAATATTTTTGAATATGCTTGCAAAGTGTTCCTTAACCATTATTATGTATGCTATGTATGTGAATCTGTTCAATATATAAACTAAACTCAATCTCTAAACTAAGAATCTCCTCTACTCGAGTTATCGTAATAGTCCAGTTTTGCCTGATCTGCTATCTCTACAATATCGAAGATCTTTGATTTTTTTTTGTTGATATTGTATGAACATATACACATTAGATAAATAAATCATACTAGTGTAATGAGTGTGTTTAGTCAGGTTTCCGGTCATTTTCCAAAATATGTTAATATGCTGTTATATTATTAACCCCTACGCACAGACATGGGTTAACTAGTTGATTTAGTTTAGGAGGACACTCCAAAGCTCCAAGCTTTTAGGCGTTTTGTTATGGGCACTTTACTTTCCCGATCGCTTATTCCATGACCTCCCTCCAGAAAGTGCGCAGATTCTTCGTTGAAGAAAACCCTGACCAAGGTATCTTTAACTGGGGTCTGTGGACGCCGAACAGCTGCTTATGAAGCTCAGGAGCATCTCTTCCTCCTCCTTACATTAGCTGCATATATGTAGCTGAGATTACCACCCCAATTTTTACATGTGCTAGTTTAAGGAGCAGTGTTCCATTAAAGGCGCTACTCAGGTTTCCATGTCCCACTTCTTAAGAAATAACAAAAATGTCAGTCTAGCGACACTAGTTTTTCCGAATTCTCCATTCGGCCTGATGGCCGGATGCCAAAAGCCTGGTTCTGGTCCCACTGTTGTGAATCCATAACTTTGGCGAGCCAGTCTTTCAGCTTTCTCATTACCAGCGATGGTCGAGTGTTCTGGCACTCACAATAGGAATGTTTCGTTCAGCCGAACGAGTTTTAGCAGTACCCGATGGCACCTCCACACTAACGGACTTGAAATGCCGTTACTATTTAGTGTTGATAACACTACCTGCCTATCGGAGTAGTTTCGAATGATGGGACTCCGCCATTTTTGACGCAAACATTCTTCTACTGCCAATGCATATATCTCAACCTGAAATATAATCGTCAATTTTTTCAGGCCAGTTTTATAGTCAGATTTCCCAAGAACACCGTCCACGACTGACTCGGCGGTGAAGATTACTAAGTCTTTAATCCCAAAAGCCTCGTGGTCATTTATCGACCATTCTTTTCTCTTATTGATTACGACATAGTAAGTCTTTTAAACATGAATCTGGAAACCATAGATCGGCCACCTGATATTTGGAAAAAAATTTTCAGATAGAGGCATAACCGTTTCCACGCGTCAATGGTATCAAGTCTATGTGCGTCGTTAGGTGCTCTCCGTGTCAGCTCTAAATGAATGGCTAGGACAATTTAGAATAACTTCGATTATCGCGGTCAGTGCAGTACTTATTGCTCCAGTAATACTTCGGCAACCGTGTGTCCGAAACTGCGTCAAAAACTTCCTGCTGTTAGCAAATTTTAGTCTCGGCCACCAAACGTACATCAAAATGGGCTTTCTTTTACATGTATTCATTTAATGAATCCGATGTATACATCCGCAGTCATACTGCGCGAGAGCAATCTGCAGGATTTCTCGTATTGTTACTGGATATGGTACTTGCAAGTTAGCTTGGAGTCGAAATATGCTCTTAAATTTTTGACTGTGTGTACCAACTGAAAACTGAACAGTTGAGCTTTGAAATAATATAACTCCCTCCCAAAAATGTATTTTTTTCGAAGTACGAATGTATGTGTGCGTCTAAGGTCATCACCAAAATAATTTATTATAAATATCAAAACGGAAATGTTCTATTATGTAGGAATCGTCATTTATTCATTGGTATATTTGATAATGATTCCTAAAATGTCATCAAGAAATAGAATACTCTACGATTTAATTGGAGTTTTAGCGTTCGTTGCATTACCTCTAATTGGCGATTCATCTGGAACTTTGCTCTCTGCTTTGGTACAGAGAGGGCACTTGTGCCCCCCCTTGGAGCGCAGATATGGGACCCCATACCGGACACAACCTGGCCCATCACACGGAGATACATCTCCGCAACACTGAGAGCCAGGCGACTACATCCAAGAAAGGAAAAGTTGGGAAGTCAAGGAGGGGCGTCAAGGTCAATATTCAATTATTATTTTTATTATTCATACTGCGAGGACTACAACCAATAACGACCACGGCTAAAAAATCAGGGACAAGTAAAAGCACGTCTTGAATCAATATTTCCCATGTCAGGAAGGAGACAGGCCTCAGTAGCACAGCCTGAAGAAGGCTTCAAACCAAGGAAGACCCTTAAGTAGGCCTAGGACAGATATAAGCCTACCAGAGCCAAGAAATCGAGGTGCAGCGGAGTTCAGCCCGCAAAAGTGTAATGCAAACCCAAAACCGAGCGCAAGAGAGGGAAAATCCCAGGGAGGTCAGTGGTGAAGGTAGAAATCTAGAGATCCCTCCTTAGATATACTAATGCGGTGTAACGTTTTCCACTATCCATACTGCCGAAAGTATTTCTGGAGCAAAGGATGAAAGCGAACGAAAATGCCGATATGTACACCAGAGACATACAGGGTGACCGTCTACCTTACCAAAACTGCAGCGACTGTTGAACTGTTTCCTCACCACTCAACACATGAATCTTCACACGCAGCTAAAGGACGTTTTTAGAAGTAAGTAGGAGCGCAAAAGGAAAGTCCGCACGATAGGTGTTGATGACCGCCGTAACTGCCTCGCCAATTACAGATTTGGTAGCATACCTGTGCCGCGCACAAAAGAAGTGTACTTCAGAGGCTACATTGGGTGGAACGCCTATCGAGGTTCCCAAAGCAATTGCTAGGGCCATACTGGCTGAAAGGGCAGTACCGAGCAGAAAACTGGAGAAAAGGAAAAGCTGGGTGACCTAGACCTAGGGCTCAAGTTGGACAGCGAAACGCAAACAGGAGGAGAATATGTTAACACTCCGACATTGGAGAAGAGCTTTAATCAATGATGGCTAACACTCAATAAGCCCAGGTAAACCTCCACCATGCAATAGCTGCATTTGCGGTAATTACGTACATTCTTGAATCCATCTTTAATAATAAGTTTGAAATACACAATTTAGGGGACACGCCAAGATTCGTGACAAGCACCAGGGAAGAGATACTAGACACAACTTTAGGGAACACACTGATGAACGACTTGGTGAAGAATTGGAAGGTATCGGGTGAGCGGAAACACAAATAATAATAATAATAAGATTTGACATTGAGGGTAAATAAAATAATAAGGAATCACAGGAGAACAGATTAAGGTTTCTAGATAAGATACCTCAGTTACACCAGTAGCGAAACAGAGCTGGACACAGGGACGGAAAACCTCAATAGACGCATATGAGGCCAACAATTCGGCTAAGACGAGTCATCAACGGACGCACCCTGGAGGAGCAGGAAGGTAGGCAAAATGGAAACGGATGTACAACAACTCTTCAACCAGGAGAAACAAACCGGGGACTGGCAGAGGTACAAAAGGGAAATTCTGTGAAGAGATGGAACAAACCACAGAAGCATCCAGCCTATACAATGCTAGAGCAAAAGACAAGGCTACATCTTCTGTCTGTCTAAAGAAGGAAAATGGGACGTTTACCAAGAATCAAGAAGAGGACGGAATCTTTCTCAGAACTAATTTCACGGGATTCTCCCCTACCACAAAAAGCAAGAGCATTCTACCTGACACCCCAACAATGGACAGAAGTGAGAGGGAAGTAAATTAAAAACTAACAAAAGAGGTATTTTCGGGAGGCAGAGTAAGATACGACCATTAAAACCACCCGGAGTAGATGGTGATCTCTTCTAATAGTGATAAGAAACAGCACGGCATGGAGATATATACAAAGCGCATGGAGACGGGCACGGTCTTTATTCCGAAAGCGGTAAAAAGGATACAAACCGATCTGCCCGCCATCGTTCGTATTTAAAACGGCGAAGAAAGCGTAAGGAAGGGGAAAACACCCTGGCCTTCTGGATGGGCAGAATGTAAGAAAGTTGGTAAATGAAAAGACTGGCAAATACAAATTCTATTGTCGTGAAGTCAAGGTTTTTCATAAGATGGGGTCTTATCACCGTGATTATTGAACGGTATGGACCACGAATCACTAGTAATTGGTACAGGTAGGGGGGGTGCGTATCAATGCAACATTGCAAGATTACATGGCATGGAGGTGAATGCCAATTTGTATTTAGAAATCACACTAAACCAAAAACTACTCTGGAAAACACATGTTGAAAACATATGTCGGAAGAGATAACATAACAAGGAAAAAGAAATTTGAAACTCAGTGGAACAACAAGGCAAACTGCGCGAGCAGATTTTAAAGGGGGTCTCTATACATCGAGGGGTGTACATTTTTTTCGACGAATATATTCATGTGGGGTATCAAATGAAAGGTCTTGATTAGTACTTTCCCAAGCTGGCGTCAACTAACGATTGAGAAACTATCCAACCCAAAAATCTGGAAAATTCATGAAGATGCTATTATGTGGTCTATAGGCTTCTAAATGCCCTTCATATCGATATTTGCTTAACTAAAGTTAATAATAATCTACTACTACATTTGAGAGAAGTTCATTCCAGAATCATAAAAACAACATAGGCTATAGTATATAGCATGCTAATGGAAATCGCACTACATATTACTGACAAAATTGAAATAGGTTTTGTGCAAATTTACTGCAATCTAAGACTTTGAAAGTCACACTAAATATTGGGTTGGAGAAAAAGAAATGTCGTATTTTGTCAATAGATGGCGAGACTTAAACATATCTTGTGTTGTACTTATCGCATTGGGTCATACTATGCGGCGATTTGAAGACGACAATTTGTGCTACAAGTATCTCTTTGACAGTGTTGTGATCGTACATTTCAGTCTCAAGTCAGCGCGTCAAAGATGGAATCCATCAAGCAAGAAATTCGTCATATTTCACGTTTTTACTACCTGAGAGGTAAAAATACAACGAAGGCAGCCGAAAAAATTTGTGAAGTTACTGGGGCCAATAATGTAACGATTCGCACATCACAACGTTGGTTCGATCGATTTCGTTCTGCTGTAGTAGATGTCGAAAATACACCCCGTACTGGTAGGCCAATCGTCTTAGAAACCGATAAAATCGTCGAAATCCTCCAAGTAGACCGGCATGTGAGCATTCGCTAAAAACCGGGTATAGACCACAAAACCGTTTGGAACCATTTGCAGAAGATTGGATTCCAAAAAAAGCTGGATGTTGAATGAACGCCTGCGATGCACTGCTAAAACGGGACGAATTCGACCCATTTTTGAAACGGATGGTGACTGGTGATGAAAAATGGATCACATACGACAATCTCAAGCGAAAAAGATCGTGTCGAAGCACGCCGAGCCGGCCCAAATCATCGTCAAGCCCGGATTGAGGGGAAGGTTTTGCTGTGTGTTTGGTGGGATTGGAAGGAAATGATCCACTATGAGCTGCTCAAATATGGCCAGACCCCTCTACTGTGAGCAACTCGACCGTGTGAAGCAGGCGATTGACCAGAAGCAGTCAGAATTGGTCAATAGGAATGGTGTTGTGTTCCACCAGGACAACGCCCGGCCTCACACATCTTTGATGACCCATCAGAAACTGCAGGAGCTCGGATGGGATGTCCTATCGCACCTACCGTATAGTCCGGACCTGGCACCAAGTGATTAACATCTCCTCCGGTCCATTCAAAATGCCCTTGTTGCTACTAAGTTGGCCTCAAAAGAGGCTTGCGAAAACTGGTTGTCCGAGTTTTTTGCAAATAAGGATAGGGGGTTTTATAAGGGGTTATAATGAAGTTGCCTTCTAAATTGCAACAAGTTTGCGAACAAAACGGCATATATTTGACTTAAATCGGATAATTCTAAGTACGTTAAATAAAGCGTCAAATTTCGATCACAAATACGACATTTCTTTTTTCAAAACCCAATATAATAGTCTCACATACTCAATATTACCAGCTAAGGACAATTTGTACAAATGTCAACTCGAACACATAAGAAATACACAAAACCGTCCATACCTGAGACGCCGAGCTTTCGGCTTGTTTTATACTTTTTTCGTCAATAATAATATTCTTCGCACAGTAAAGAATCCTGATAATGTACTTATACAACCCTAAGCTGAGGTTTCTAGTTGTTTCTCTGTCATCCATACAACACCAACTCAAGTGTGCCCCCTTTCGAAATCCATTTCGGGGGCGCTTTCTTTTTCTTTCAGTACTTTCGTATAATGCTCAAGTGACTCCTTTACCCTTCCATTTCCTTCATTCAATATTTAAGTAAACAAGGCTACCAGATTCCTTTAGGAAAATGAAACGGCGTATCTAACTGCACAAGGGTTTTAAGGGTTAGTAACGCGTACGGCATTCAGGAGATATAAAATATTGTATAAATCCATTATTAAATAATGCCGTTCGGTCTATCAGTTAAATCGAAGCGAAATAAACAATACTCCCTAAAACGCAAGTCGTTATGTATGAAGAGTGCGTGGCGGAAATCGAACTTGTCGAGTTGAATTTAGTGGGTTTCCTTTTAATATGTCTATAAATTGTGTGGGGTGTTCAGACCGAAAAGGACGACGCACGACCATCTGTAGAATTTCTTCCCCTGGCTTCTGTTTACCCAAGTGATTTGGCAATAGTTATTTATGAGTATTTCCTGGCGAAAGGAAAATATAATCCTTCAAAACAATGCAATAGACACAATGCAATCGAAATAATCTGAGGATTAGTGTCCTTCGACAAGCCATTTTAAACACTATCTTTCGTTTGTGAAGTTTATTGTATTCTGATTCGGGCTCGGAAGAATTTCTGAATGGGAGTGAGGGTGACCGAGAAATTAAAATGCTGGTACTGGAAACGATGGCTTCATTCATTGCTTTGATTGACACGTTTCTGTTCAATTGTAACAGATTGATCGCTTTAAATTGGATCGAATGCTGGCTGATCCTATTCATAGCAGAGAATTTGATTCAATGTAAGTGAACATAAAAATACAACTTTTAGATAACAGAATATGCAGAATATGGTATAAATCAACTGAACAAAAAATAGTCATTCTAGCGCCAATTGAAAAAAAAAACCTTTTTTAGGCTGATTACTTAACATATCGGGATCCGATGAAGCAGATAATAATATCAGTTTAGTTTGTGTTCTTCTTTTTAAGTGTTCCAAATTCTATCCTTTGCGGTTTAAGTTAAATAGAATGGTAATCATATCTATCTAGAGGCAGTGGTGAAGCGATTTTGCAATGGGTGGTCAACATCCATGCTGCCCTCTTGTACTCACCTAACCCCGTGACGCATTCTAAGGTTATTTATTTTATTTCAGAACTCATTCGGTTTCAATTTGCGGGCAGCAATTATCACGGACTATTTGCCTCTCTATACAGTTACTGTATACGTTCTTTTACACTTTACGATTCTCATTAGCGTCTATTCTTTGTGCATGTCGCAAGGTAGCCATTTCCAAGCATAACACAGACAAGAAAGCAACCGGCTAGCTTCTAGAAAAGAATGGCAGAACATTCCTCGAATGGTTGCAACTGGAATTCCAGAAGAGTGGATTGAAAAGTGCTTAATACGCTCGGTTGCCTAAGACCTAAAACGCTAAAATTCCTTTCGCAGAACACACTCAAGAACCAGCAACTTAATGGTGGTAAAGAACTAAATTGAGTCAGAGTAGCGTAATCTGATCCTGCCTTTGTACAAAATAAAAATTGTCTTCATCTAATGAGGCAATAAATAAAATTACGTAAATTAACTGTGGCATTTTCGTAGAATGGATCGAAGTTCCGCCTTTGTTGTGGTTTCGTAGAGTATACATGATTGACACGGAATCATGACCTTTCTTCAAGCGTAAGGAGGCTTAATGGTTAAGTGAGTGTGGTTTAGAGTGATCTGATTCCATAAACTATGGCTTTCAAATTATTAATTACACACTTTTTTTTCAATATTGCACGAAGGAACGCAATAAAGATTAGGGTTGCAACAAAAAATTGGCGTGGAAATTAAAAGCACTGCCGAGTGCTTCTAGAAACTAGCGATTTCAGATTTTTACAGATTGAACAATATTCAGCTTAGAAGAAAAGTTTCAACCGTGTTTCCTCTTCTTGAGAAAGGTATTTTGACGATATGAATATGGGGAATATTCTCTTTTGTTGTAGAATTCCCAGAAGCTAGAAAATTAAACAATTTATTTACATATGCTGCTCTAAAATTAGAATAAGCGGTTTTAATTTCCAAGCTTAGAAATTCGTTTTCTGTTTACTACGTATTTTCTAATGTTTGGTTTCCCGTTCCCACACCTCCTCCCCCCACCCCCGTCCGTCTGTCTGTCTTCTTCTTTTTCCTAAGCCTTTGTCCCGTTCACAAGCGGGGTCGGCTCGCCGTGATCGGTTTTGCCATTTGGCTCTATCGAATGCCTGATCTGGGTGCAATCTCGGGGCTTTTAAATTCCCATCTAGCATATCAAGCCAACGTTGTTTCGGCCCGCCTTTTAGTCGTTTACCATCAATTTCGATGTACCATCGATTTCGATGTACCATCGAAGGCACCTCTCTCGCAATTTTTCCACGACCGGTGCAACCCCATAATGATCGCGGATATCCTCTTTTCGAATGTAATCAAAACGTGTCACGCCACTAGTCCAATGCAACATCTTCGTCTCCATTACCGCAAGACGGCGTTCATTGTCTCTTATATAGTCAGCCAACACTCAGAACCATAGTGGGTGACAGGACGGACGACATTGCGGTAAATTTTAGATTTGAGACGTTCGTTGATACGTCGATCACAAAGAACGCCAGTTGTGGATCGCCAATTCATCCAGGTTGCGTTAAAGCGTGAATGTTATAATGTAGTTCTCCGTTGGCTGATAGCGTTGATCCGAGGTATTTAAATCGCTCAGTTCTGTACAGATCACTGCCGCTGACAGTGATTCCGCAGTTTTTGACAAATCCGGCTTGATTCACGGCTATTTTAATGATTTGGAGAATACGGTTGTCAAGAATATATTAAAAAATCTTCATGGTATGGGAAAGTAACCGGATCAGACGGTAATTTGAACATTCTGCTGGATTACCTTTCTTTTTCCATATTGGAAGTGATACTTTCTTGCCAGTCAGATGGCGTTCTTCCTTCCTGAATAACCCGATTAAAAAATTCACTGAGCCACAATGTTGGGTCCCAGCTCTTCGTTTTCCAGGGCTCGGATGCAATGGCGTCAGGTCCTGTGGCTTTCTCCGATTTCGTTTCATTTCCTTGCTTCCTCGACTTCAGTTGCGCTGACAGTTAAGCATTCATACTGGTGGACGCAAGACATACCTAAATCTCTACCGAACTAAGGAGTACGGCACCCGTGTTGATACGCAACACCACGTCGAGGCCCGAAGGTCTCTTCTCGCTTGACCATAACAACAACCCCCATGAAACTCCCACTAAGGGGCCAACCGCAAATAACCGAACTGTACTCACATACAACGGGAGTTCAGCCAAAGTATGAGAGCCCAGGGGCTATCCCGGTTCCCATGGTACCAGTATACCCCTGGTAAGGTTTCGTGGCCAGTTACCACTTCAGATGAGTCCCCGTGCAGACTAGGGCCTGATTGCCCTAATTAGGCCTTTGGAGCATTCGCCTACTGCATCACGGCCGGCAAACCAAACTGAGTACAGCGTCTCCCGGTGCCACAACTACGGAGACTCTCCTCGGCCACTTGGCTTTGGTTTGGCCGACAGGGTTGCCGCCCCGTCTTCCTCACCGCCACCTCTGAGCACCACGTACATGATCATCCTCATGTAGGGGGCCAAAAATTCTTCGGAGGATTCTTCCCTCGAACGCGGCCAAGAGTTCGCAATTCTTCTTGCTAAGCACCCAAGCCTCCGAAGAATACATGAGGACTGGCAAGATCATTGTCTTGTACACTACGAGCTTTGACCCCAGTACGAGCTGACAATTCAAGCGGAACAGTTTTTGTAAGCTGAAATAGGCTCTGTTGACTGACAACAACCGTGCGCGGATTTCATCATCGTAGCTGTTATCGGTTGTGATTTTCGACCCTAGATAGGAGAAATTATCAACGGTATCAAAATTGTATTCTCCTATCTTTATTCTTCCCGTTTGACCAGTGTGGTTTGATGTTGTTGGTTGGTTGGTTTTCGATGCTGACGTTGCCACCATATACTTTGTCTTGCTTTCATTGATGTCCAGCCCAAGATCTCGCGCCAATTGCCGCCTGCTCGTTTGTACGTCTCGGGTGGTTCTTCTCATGATGTCGATATCGTCAGCATATGCCAGTAGTTGGGTGGACTTAAAGAGGATCGTACCTCTCGCATTTACATCAGCAGCACGGATCACTTTCTCGAGGGCCAGGTTAAAGAGGACGCATGAGAGGGCATCCCCTCGTCGTAGACCGTTGTTGATGTCGAATGGTCTTGAGAGTGATCTTGCTGCTTTTATCTGGCATCACACACATTGATCAGGGTCAGCCTCAATTCTCTCATGGCCGTGTACAGTTTCACTTTGGCTATGCTACCATAGGCGGCTTTAAAGTCGATGAATAGATGGTGCAACTGGTGTCCATATTCCGTTAGTTTTTCCATCGCTTGCTGCAGAGAGGAAATCTGATCTGTTGCTGATTTGCCTGGAGTGAAGTCTCTTTGGTATGGGCCAATGATGTTCTGAGGAACTGCTCCAAATGTCGGCAATGATTGTGGAAGTGGAGGATGAGCAAATTCTTTAGCTGAAATCTGCTCGAAGTAGTCTCGCCATCTATCTGTTACGGCTGGACGGTTGGTAAGCGAAGTACCGTTCTTGTCATTAACGCAACGTCGAGAAATTTGTAGTAAAGGCATTTCTTTTCTTTCTTTGTTCATTTCAACATCATCATTCCAAAGTCAAGTATATCGGTTGATACACCGCTCACCCGGTTTGGTGACCCGGAGGGTTGCAAAGACCCCTTTGTGGATCGCGTCTTTCATTTGGTTCCACGATTCTTCCACATTCGTAATAGCTGGTAATCGTGTGAGTGAGATCATTTCTTCTTTCTTCTCACGAAATTGCCACCATTTAATGCGCCGCGGGCCAGTGCGTTCCTCAGACTGTTTTATCGGTGGCTTAATTCGCAGGACGCTAATCAATGGCCGATGTTGAGGTGCGATGGTCTCATAGGGAACGGCTTTGCAATCAGTGACAGTGGTAAAATATAGTGGGGTTTCTTGCAGAGCGCAGATATCAATGCGCCTTTTCCGAAGGGCTCTTGCTAGTTTCTCGGTCTTTCCAGTTACGATACCAACATTTAGTGTGCAGACAAGTATTTGTTTTGTTCGTTTTGTTCGGGCTAACTTGCTTACATCATGACGCCGTTCATGCGTCAAGACAGGACCGGGGCCCGTCCTACCGCGTCGACTGAAATGGACGCCCTAGTTTGTGACTCAGTTCGTCTGTCTATCTGTCTTTTTCTATTATAGATGGGGGCGGAAATCTTACAAAGGCACCATCTCACCAGATTAAAGCAGTGTATGGGATTCTTACCACTAAAACCACCCACACTTTATCCTTTTTCCTTTCCCGCGGGACTACCATAAAGCATTACTTCGCGCTTAAAGCGACCTAGCCTTCCCCTCTTTGCGCCCTACCAGTTTGCCTCTGAATTCAGCATTTCCCCGACGATATTCTGAGAGTTTATTCAGATTTTAAGAACGTCTTCCAGACACCTCCTCTCTGGACAAAATCGTGGACGACAGAACATGACATGTTCCAGGTCCTCAGTTATGCTACCACATTCGGGCAAAACATCGAACCTGAATTTAGAAGAGATACTTCCTGTAAGCATCATGCTCTGACAGAAATTGAGTCAGGGGGTAGTTAGTCTTGTGAGTCCATCGACCCGTCTGTGAGTCATTTCATCGTTGTTGCCTGTTTATCCTGTTTCAGAGTGTGTTCTCACACTCTAATGCCTCCTCCCAGACCAATGCCACATATAACAGGATAGAGCGTACCAATCCGGCCAGGAGTAACCTACGGCTATATCTTGGACCTCCATTCTTAGGCGTTATCCATGCTAACGACTCGCCAGTGTTTGCCGTTTTCTCACGGGCATAGTCCAGGTGTCCATTGAAATTGTTCTTTGCGTCAATCATCACTTCCAGGTATTTGATAACCGACTCTGAACTGATTATGTGATCACCAACACGAATACTAATCGTATTCCTTTTCTTACGTTTGGTAATCAAGACCGCCTCCGTGTTTTTTGTTCCGTAAGGTCAAGCTGAATCATATCATCCACACTATAATGGCACGGATAATTTCGCTAGCATACACTTTAACATCTTCAGGTTGTTTCGCGACGATAACCAAGGATAGATCCACAGGATATGGCCCAACATTGAACCCTGTGGTACTCCGGCTGTGAGGATGTACCAATCCATGTCGTACCAAAGTGTCCTTTCCAAAAGGTAACTTTCGAGGAAAAAAGTCAAATAAATAGGGACTTCCGTTTTAGCCAGATGAGATTTTCATCTATTCTTAGCTGAATTGAACGCCTTTATTAGAGGCCGTCACCTCTCGAGGCAGCTTCAAAATCATGTCTACAGTCTCGATCGTTAAATGAGCTTAACGGAAAGGAGAAAGCCTATTGTACTTTTGCTTACTGACCTTCGGGAGTAAAAGTAGTTTTGCCACTTCCCGATTGGGGAAAACTCTTTCTATCAAGCATGCTTCAAGTACGCTGATAAACCTGTCCGTTCCAGTCTTATCAGCTAGTTTAGGGGTTCCATTGGGAATAACATCCAAGCATCCGGTTACCGCAGGTATGGCAAACTTGTCGAACACTTGTTTATATTTTTGCGCTCCCGTTTATGCGTGGGGAAGAGTGCCATCAATACATCTATCTATATTCTTATCTTCTTCATAATAGCCCTCAATGCCATTCCCCAGGGGTTTTGGTCTGCCTCCGCGCAAAGTTCCTTGAAGTATTCTCAGTTTCAGGTCCGTATACCTCGCCTACCTCGCGCATACTTTCCATTTCTCGTCGAAGTCTGATCTTCTTCTAGATCGTTGCCAGATCCTCCTTGCTCTGAAATATGTAGCCCGCAGGTCTGCGATTTCTGTGTTCTACTAGTAATTTGACCGCCTTTTGATGAGGATTCGCCGCATCGGCATGGCAGCATCGCATGCTCTCGTTATGCGCTTCATCATCTGGACTACCTTTTCTCTACACATTCCGTTTCAGACCAGCCTTGGAACGCATCCGTGTACAAAAATGACTATGGACGAAGAAAGGAGAGTAAAAGTTGCTTGGCAGGGACCCAAAATCCCAGCACCGGCGGCTTTGGGGAGTGGGCAAGAAGGCTCCCGGCCGTCGATATCCCTCCACTGCAGTACCTCCGTGGTGGATTACTTGGCCACCGTTGCATTTAATATTAGAAGTAGTCTGGAAAAAGAAGTGTTTAAAAGTTGTATATCACTCCCCAGAACGCCTATTCCAAAGGCGCGGAAAGACACTTCACAGACTGGACATTCGTCAGCTCATAGCGAGATGACTACATCTGGCCGGAAGATCTCGCAAGAACTAGTGCCTGATCTACGTAGGAGAAGCTTGATGATACTACGATTTTCCCCCAAGTCAATGACGCTGAAGTAAAAAAATCAGGGAAGCACCCGGAAACTTAATAAAAGGGAAGTGCACAATGGGAAAAACAAACAGAAAGACAGTGCCTGAATACGGACGAATCGTCGGTCGCCCTACTCGGAGGAAAAATTATATAATTGGTAATAGTGGGATTTCCACAAAGCTTGGTAGGATCATGCTCTATATTACAGCCTACATTACTGTATAATTTGATAGTAGATGAACTTAAGGGGGTTTTGTGTCAATTACTAAAAATTATAATAATAAACAGATATCAACTTTATTTGAAAGGATATCGGTATGGAGGGTATTTCGGAGCCTAGGCACCATATTGGGGCAGCCTATTGATTTTTTTCCGACTTTTCGGTTGGGTAGTTTCTGAGAATGGGTCCGTTAAAGAGATGATCACTTTCAAACCCCGCACTCCCCACCTCTCCGTCAAATTTCAAAACTAAGACCGAATTCGGAAAGTACTAATCGAGATCTTTCATTTGATACCCCACATGACTATATTTGATGAAAAAAACAATTACACCCTCTTTTTGCATGTATGTAAATTCAACGTAAAAGGATGTGAGCGTTCACGGCTCCCACCTTTCCACCAACTTTGGTGTCAATCTCTATAACTATCTCCGAGAAAAATGTGTGTGACGGACAAACAGACAGACAGTAAACCGATTTTAATAAGGTTTTGTTAAATACAAAACCTTCAAAAGGAGATATGTTACACGCCTATTCTCCGGAAAGTCAAATCCGATCCGGGATTGTTGGACCTTCTAGGAAGGGTCAGCCGGATCGGACATTCAAAAAAGAGATTTGATGCTTGAGCTGAAGAGGGATCTGAGTAAAATGGCTAAAAACTTCCTCCGCAAGGTAAAGAAATATTTAAGGGAAGGGGCACAATCATGGGCTACAAAGCAGGAGATTGGGATACAATGTAAAGACATAGATGAAGTCACCACCAAGGAGAACATCCGCGCGGCCTTAGAAAAACACCTGCTCAAATGAACTTGATAACAGCATAATACAATATTTTAGAAATTTTCCCGAAAATCCCGCTTAAATCTATCCTAGAAGGACAACGGTACCATTATAACTAATAATATAATACACAATTTTGGTAAGTTTGAAGAAAATACAACCATGGCTCTAGAACGGTAAGACTCAACAGACAACAGTAAGACTCTCTTTGAAGTACACCATCCAGGACAACACGTGACGGAAGTGGGTGGGGGTGAGTTGGCGGTTTCTATAAACTTTTCACCGCAAATGGACTGCAAAAGAAATTGGAACACTGCAAGAGGGGTACTGTTTTTGAGTATTTCAAACCATGGATGGTACAATATTTATCTAGCGATGCTAAAAGACTCTAAAAGGCAAGTACGGCATTCATTCATGGATATTAAAAGAGCCCTTGGCTGTACTCTCTAATCAGAACGATGTACGGCGAAGCAATACCCAGCCGGGTGTTGAGGTATGAAAGCTGATGTGTATTTCTTTTATAAAGCCATTTGAGTGTGCATTTGTTTCATTAGTACCTAGCACGTAATATATGCATATGTTAGGTGAGAATATTTACTTTCGCGTGATATTGACATTCAAATTCTTAAATTTACAAAGAAGCCTATTATAACTTTGTTAGTAATAGTATGATTTTCACCAAACTTGGTGGTCATTATATGTACATACCAAATTTGGTGGAAAGATGAGGACTATGAACGCTCACGCATATAATGAGTTACATTAATTTACGTCGAATTTAAGGGGGTACCCATACATGCATCTCAGTCGAATTTGTTTTTCTTAATTTTTTGGAAAATATTTCATACATTACAATTCCTTTAAGGGGGTCATCCCGTGTGTCGGAGTCGCGGAGTTGAATTTTTTTTGGTATTAATTGTATCTAGATATATTGTAGAATATATGAGCAATGTAATTTGTTGATATTCGGAGTCGTTCGGAAATTATAGTGTTAAACACATAATAAGTCACATGCCAGATTTATGTCGATCGCCGTAATAAAGCGCGTATTTATCGGTCCGAATGACGTTCGAATCACTTCGCTAAAAAGACAAGAATTGAAGCCAATTCTTTTCATGTGTTTCTTGAAGAAACCTAAGGTTTATGGACTAGTTATAGCAGATTAACGGTCAGTTAAGATTTCATGGTTGAAAATCGCATTCTACTTTTTAAATGCGTTTTTCTCGAAACTGCATATTGAAAATCGGCTGCCAGCATAGCCTAAAATCTATCCAACGAAATTCCTTGAAATTTTCACGACTTGCTCAGAACATGTTTCTACGGTCCGCAAATTATAATAATTGCGATTCATTCAGTAGTTTTTTTTATTCATTAAAGAAAATTTAACAAGGCACCAAAAACAAAGCAAAAAACGACCTCCGCACGGGATGACCCCCTTAAGGTAAACAAACCGAAACAATGTGCAAAGGCTTGTTATAGATAACCCGAAAGAAGGCTGTACATTTTCTTTTCACAGAACGTGGTCATGTGGGGTATCAAATGGAACCCTCAATTATTACTTTTCGAAACTGGTCCTATTGTCTGAGATTGGGTTGAACATAGGGAAGATAAGCATAAATGATGTAACTATATGAAATCTAGGCCTCAAAATACATCTCATTCCGATATCTGCACAAATAAAGTTAAAAATAATACATCGCTATATTTTAAAAATGTACTGGAAAGCCCCCCTTAAGTTCATCCCAGGAGTACAAAATTTGACGTCAGACGATAATATAGGACATAATACTGAACAGTTTGAAGGTAATCCGACGATTATTAACAAAGTTATAGAAGTTCAAAGTTTCGCATTTCAGGTAAATTTATGGCACCCAAGACATGTATGACTTCATTATCATAGAAAAAGGAACTTATATGAACGGCGGGGTCATGGGAGCGTTTTACTCTTCTTTTTTGATTTTTTTAGTTATTTGCAATAAATCTTGCGGCTAGTAACCAATATATTAGACATGTGTGTTCTGGTTACCAGTGGTTTTTACTTTACTTACCTACCATTTACATATGTATGCTTTTGTGCACAGAGTAAAATGGAAATGATAATTTAGATGCACACATATATATGTTGTTGATTTGTATGTACATATGTGTAACTTGGGGTTTGGCAAAATATGACGGAATATTTTGTATTCTTAGCTATGTATGGAAATGTATGAAAAATCAGCTATGCAGTTTCTCACATAAAATGAACACAAAAACTTTATACCCGAAGTGCCCGACTGGTTTATTTGTAAAATTATCGAATTCAGGAAAAGCGTTTAGAATATCTGTACTGATAGGCCTAGGTAGGCCTAGACCAGATACCGATTGTTGCGCCGTTGATAACGATGATGATGTTTAGAATATCTGAAATTCGTCAATGTTCGAAGTTTCCAACATAGTTAACTTAGAAGCTCCTTGGTTACATATGAACTATAATTATTAGATTTTTTTACAACTGAGTTCAGGCAATACAACGAGACCTTGACGTCAAGTATTCCGACGAAATTGATAAGACTGACTAGGCTGACCCTGACCAATGTGTGAGGCCAGATAAAAGCAGCAGGATCACTGTCAAGACCATTCAACATCAACAACGGTCTAAGACAAGAGGATGTCCTATCATGCATCCTCTTTAACCTGGCCCTGGAGAAAGTGATCTGGGATGCTGAAGTAAATACGAGGGGTACGATCCTCTTTAAGTCCACCCAACTACTGGCCTATACTGACAATATCAACATCGGGTCGTTCTTCGACCCGAGACGTACAAACTGCCTTCATCCAGATCGAGCAGGCGGGGCGAAGTCTTGGGCTGCACATCAATGAAGCCAAGACGAAATATATAATGGCAACGTCAGCACCAAAAACTAACCAACCAACAACATCAAACCGCACTGGTCAAACGGGAAGAATAAAGATAGGAGAATACGACTTTGAGACCATTGATAGTTTCTCCTATTGAGGGTCGAAAATGACAACCGATAACAGCTACGATGATGAAATCCGCGCACGGTTGCTGTCAGCCAACAGAGCCTATTTCAGCTTACAAAAACTGTTTCGCTCAAAACCTCTCACGTCAAATCTCTTACTGTACAAAACTATAATCTTGTCAGTCCTCATGTATTCCTCGGAGACTTGGGTTCTTAGTAAGAAGAATTACGAACTCTTGGCCGTGTTCGAGAGAAGAATCC
The DNA here is from genome assembly GCF_905115235.1 of Hermetia illucens. Classification (NCBI taxonomy): domain Eukaryota; kingdom Metazoa; phylum Arthropoda; class Insecta; order Diptera; family Stratiomyidae; genus Hermetia; species Hermetia illucens. Next base: position 86,150,260 of record NC_051849.1, on the reverse strand, counting down.
TCCGAAGAATTTTTGGCCCCCTATATGAGGATGGACGATTCCGTAACCTACATAACGACGAAATCTATGAGCGATACCATGGCCGTCAAGTTGTGGATAAAATCCGGCTTAATAAGTTACGGTGGGCGGGTCACTTAATCCGCATGGATGGGGATGATCCAGCCCGGAAAGTCTATAAAGGCAATATCTACGGTAGAACAAGAAGACGAGGCAGAACCTGCCTGAGATGGAGCGATGGCGTAGGTCAGGACGCCAGACAGCGTTTAGGGATATCGAATCGGTAGACATTGGCGCAAAACCGGGATGTCTAGAGTTCCTTATTTAGGTAGGCCTAGACCAGATACCGATTGTTGCGCCGTTGATAACGATGATGATGTTTAGAATATCTGAAATTCGTCAATGTTCGAAGTTCCCAACATAGTTAACTTAGAAGCTCCTTGGTTACATATGAACTATAATTATTAGATTTTTTTACAACTGAGTTCAGGCAATACAACGAGACCTTGACGTCAAGTTTAACCCCACGAAGATATAAGCATAACTAGGTTATATCCCCCATGGCCAGCCACACAATCTCTTCTTTGTTATTGTTTTTATCCTCCACTTTCAATGAGACTGTGCTTCAGGTTCATTAACACCGTGCTTAATGCTGTGCAAGTGATGAGCCAACACAAATGCTAACCCATATTTTCTTATTCCATCCAATGCTTCTGATAGCCAAGTAGCAAGAATCATTCTGGGAGATAAAAGACTTCGTCATATCACAAACCTTCGACAAACTGCCCCTTGCGTATCAAGAAAATTTTGGTCTAGTTTCATTGCATCTAAATGGAGGCACTCCCAAGGGTACTGTATAAACTTAAAATGCAATTCCTTAAAAACAAAGTCTAGTTCCAAATAAAAGTCGTACAAATATAGTTATACTTACCTATTCCCAATAAAGATGCAGATAGTTCCTTGTTTCCTTCAAGAAAAACTCACAAAAGGTTCATATCTTCCAAAGTACGAATAGAATAAGAATATGTATAACCCAGATGTCGTTGAATCGGGGAGCAAACGGAACTTGCAAGACTTCGGAAGCGTTATCCGAAAGTAAATTGAATTAAACCATTTCAATAAGTGCCCATCATCTGTATTAATTATAAAATAGCCTCGGCTCACGAGTTAGCTAGACGATCACGTAATTAATTTATCATTTTGAGGTTCTTGATTGAGACGACGGAATAATGATTCAGATATCCATTTGAGAGCAATTCTAAATGAAAAGAGGTTCCAATCATTATGTCGCTAAGCGCACATGTGTAGTGTTCTTACATGGTGGTGTGTGTGTTTGGTTAAGACGTCTGATTGATTAATGACCTTTTCAGATGGGTAATCCACTTGGCAGTAATCAATCCATACAGAGCTCTGGTAATTTCTAAGATAGTTACTCCGTGCTGGACTTCGAATCCAAGAACGAATGCTGCTGATGAAGATTGTTCATGATGACACCATTTTTGCAGTTATCAACTTATAGCATTGCAATAATTACTGATGATAGTCAATTTCTACTTTTTTGTCTGGTTGCACGACCAGAGATTTAATTGACGTTCCTATGTGGTGGAGAATGATGTAACCTGATAGATAGGTTGCTTCGTACGATAATTACCGCTGTGTATCCGTCGCCTATACATATATTTAAACATAAGCAATTAGCAAAGGAATTATGCAAATTTCAAGCCACACCGCATTATGTTTTTTTTGTTTTTTTTGTTTTTTAAAATCATTTTTATTTTTAAGAAATAGGTAACAATAGTATATGGATTGGAAAAATGAACAATAAAAAACAATCTTTTAAAATAACAAAAATAACTTAAATCTAATGGCCACTGTGGGCTCTCAAAATTTTTGAATAACGATTTACAGACAGAGAAGAGAAACAGTAAGAAATGAAAATCTAATTTTACAATAAGTTGTCGGGAAATGGTCAAAAACCCGACAGAATTCACTTGGCCTTAGTGGCAAATAAAGAAATATAAAATGTAATAATAAATATTTGATCGCTTCAAAAGACACTTTTAACTTAAATTATTGTTCTTAAAACTATCATAATTATAGATTTTATATTACACATTTTTTCTTTTTTTTTTAAAATAATAAATAAATAAAATAACATCCATACAAAAAAAAAACAAACAAAAAACAAAACAAAGAATAATAACGTATGTATTTATAAGTTACAACTGGAGACAAAATCAGCACCCGTTCAATGTATACATATTTACAAAGCCCCACCAAGAAACAAATGGCAGGACTGAGCACGGCCACCGCTAACCGGCATCCCGCAGCCACCAGTACCAAGATTTCTCTTTTTCATCCCGCTTAATGTCAATTGCTCTCGCTCTGGAGTATCTCCAGTCGAATCCCGGAGCCCCGACTGTCAAATTCGGGGGGTATTCTATCCTTTTGTCCGTGGCCCGCCTATGTATATGATACATAACCGGATCACCGGCAGAATCAAGAATTAGACCATTCCTGTCAAGATACACGAACGCTTCGGGAGGAATGAAGCCTGTCGTGAGAGTTTTCTCGAAATACCCATCATTTGGGTAGAACGGCTGCGAAACCCAAGGGTTTTCACCATGCGAAGCAGATCGCACTATATGATTCCGAATCAATCTGACGATAACTGTATCGATTCTTGGCACAGCAGCAGCTGCATACATCACTTCATTAGTTACATAGTGCTCATAGTTTGACGAAGCAGTCCTATTAAGCCCCGTGCAAGCACGCAGACATTTCCTTTCAAAGATCCTTATTTTCTCCATTTGGCTAGCACCCAAATTAAACCAGATAGCACACCCGTAGGTGAGCACCGGTCTAACCAAAGTAAGATAACAAATAATCTTAACCTTCCGGCTAAGATGTGAAGCATAAAAGAGTCTTCGAAGAGACATGAATGCCTTGCGAGCGCTTTCTAGCGCGACTTTAACGTGCTCGTTAAATTGGAGACGCTCGTCAAGACGCACACCCAGGTATCTAACGCACTTCTTATGAGGAATGCGCTCAGAACTATCCTCGTTCGCGACAATGTGGAAATCTCTCCAATTCCTTTTCAAGTTCCTACTGGCATACGCCAAGGAATTTCGAAACAGAATCGTTTCACACTTTTGCGCATTGATTTTCATCCGTCAACTGTTCGTGAAGAACTTAATATCATTGAACATCTTCTGAAGTTCAACTTGCACCTCAGTTACCTTCTTGTGCGCCGTGTAGGCTATCAGATCGTCAGCAAAGGCAACCAACGACCTTTTAGGAGATTTATTAAAATCGAAAGAATTGAGCAATTCGCCGGCAAATACCGCAAAAAGTGTAGGCGCAGTCACTGTCCCTTGCTGTAATCCATTCAGAACATGAAATTCTCTGTTAGTAGTGAGATTTCCGTCCGTAATAACAAAGCACTTGCCATACAGCATACTACACATCATCGCTACGAGGTGACTGGGAAACTCATTCTTCAGGAGCCTGAAAATCAGTCCATCCAACCAGACGGTATCAAAGGCTTTCTCCATGTCTATAAGGCAAGCGCCTACGCACTCACCATTGTTAATCCGCCAGCAAATATCAGACGTTACCTTCGTTATTGCATGTATTGTCGAATGTCCAGATCGAAATCCGAATTGCGCGTTCGGCAATAATTCCTTCTTCTTTATATGCCCGTTCAAGGCTTTCAATACCAAAACCTCAAACACCTTGCTGATGTTAGGCAGCAAACTGATTGGGCGGTAGCTTTGAGGGCTGGATGAATCCTTCCCTCTCTTTAAAATCGGGAATACTCGGGCTTTCTTCCATTGTCCTGGAAAGAAGGAATTGTTCAATAAATTATTGAACAAAATGCAATAATTACGAATGGCAATGTTTGGTAAATGCCTGAGGACCACGTTGGGAATGCCATCCATACCGGATGATCTCTTATTGTTCACTCTTCTGAATATGGAAGTTAACTCAAGACATGAGACAAAGTAATCAAGCAGATTATCACTCGGTATGAGATCAGCCTGCAACGCAGAGCTAAATTGGAGAACTGTGGTGCCGTTCAGGCTATATTTGAAATTGTGGACATCTCGTTCTACAATTTCCGAAAGTTGCGTTGGCTCTAAGTCCGTTCTGGGCCGATGCACCGATTCAAAGTGCTCCCCTATAAGTTCGAGTTTCAGAGCATCATCCATCACGATGTAATTGCCTTGCGCATCAGCAGTTACACTATTCGTGTCTATACCTGAGTCAATGAGGTGTTGTATCTCGCTGCCACCGACTTTAATTCTCGGCACAGTTATTCGTGACTTCTTCCGGAATAACGTATTTATCTTAGTAAACATGGAATCTGGATCGCTTGGTGAAATACCCTTTAACTTCTCCCGCCACTGGGAGTTCACTTCATTTACGTAATGTTGACGGATAAGATCCCGCGCGATCTTTAGAAGTGATTTGAACTCAACCAATATGGGATGATGATAGTCCCCATATCTCCGATAGATTTTGTTGACGCGAGTGAGCAGAAGGCTTTTCACTTTTTTCAACCGTTTTATGGCTGCAGTTTCATATCCTTCCATATTATTGTGAGGTTTAATTTTAGGGACGACTTGTTCAATTGTTTCCAGCGTTAAGTTCTCCAGCTTGAGAAGATACTGAAGTATTTCCTCGTTGCTCAAGTTCCTGTCACCTGGTGCAATTGTACTATCGTTTTCCCCATCAAGAGGTGGGTATTTCTCTCGATATCCCCGAATAAACCTCTCTTGGAATTTCTTCCAATTTGTTTGTTTAAAGTTCAGCCTGTGGACACCACTGTCCATCGGCAGAAGGCGAACTCTTCGTCCATCAAACAGAACTTCAATAAGAATAGCGTTATGGTCGCTATCGTAAGGAGGAGTCTGTAGTTTCCGTTGAGGATTCCTAAAATTAAAGTTCAAGCGCGCGTCAGCAATGCACAAATCCAGATAGGAATTTGCCCTGGGCCAGGTTGGACTCTCTGACCCATATAATTCGCATTTATACTCTATCTGGTATTGCTCTATCCAAGATTTGAGGAATACCCCTCTGGGATTGTTTGTGGCGTTTAGCCACGAGGTATGCTTAGCATTCAAGTCGCCAGCTATAATATAGTAATTATGCAGCCTATTCAGTTCGAGTATCGTAAACAGAGAATGGAATTCCTCCCTGAACTTGGCTCGGTTGTTTCCCACTGCATAGACTGACAGAATGTATAAATTCCCTCCTCTAGGCAGTGAAAAAAGAATACATGAGACTTCGATACACTCAAAGGTTTCAAATTCAGGCCTATTAATATGCCTGAAACGATAATGGCGACCCACAAGTATTCCGGTACCACCTCCCCCATCACAATTTCGTCTATCGTTCCTCACGAATTCAAAATCCTTGAATGTTATCGAATGCCTCGGATTGAGGTGGGATTCTGAAATCAAGACTATGTCAGGCTGTTGTCTGGCAGCGAAATCAAGGAGCTCCGCTCTTCGATGGATTCCTACGATGGAATTCACATTAATCGCGATGATCCGGAGACCATCCAGTGGTACCGCTGTGACTGCAGACCTAGCAGCGGGCATGCTGTTTGTGTAAATATTCTGTTATGCTATTTATTTTTGTATTGTGTACGTGTAGCGTATGCTGCATGTTTTCACACATGGTTAGTATTTTATTGAGGATAGTATTCATCCCGCCACTTGCATCTTGTTGGGGCTTCTTAGCTCCCCCTTGTCGAACTACTTCTGCAAATGGGATCCCCGAGACGATTGGTGCCGAAGGGACGGTACCATCCAACGCCGCTGACACCTTCGTTTTTTGCGCCGATCTCGGTGCTTGCTGCCTTGTGACCTTAACATTGCGGTATACAGGACATCCACGGTACGAAGCCGGATGCCCTCCGCTTCCGCAGTTAACACAGAAAGTTTTTTCCTTGCCATCTGCTTCAGTCAGCGAACATTCAGCTGCGGTATGGTCTTTCCCGCACTTTACACATCGTAAGGTCATTTGACAGTTCACTGCCGAGTGACCATAGCGCTGGCATCTTCGACACTGGACTATTTCGCCCCTTAGCAGGCGCTCAAAACGAATGGCCTGGTAATTAAGCGACCTGATGCCGATCAGATCGCTTCCCCGGCTCTCCGGGCTTATCTGCACGAGGAAGTGCGGCAGAATTTGTTTTTCCAAAACGGACCTCCTCGTACTAAACCGTGACACTGAGAGGAACTTAACCTCAGTTCCCGTCTCCCGGAGCATTTTGAGCACCTCGTCGGGCTCTTCCTCCGCATCCAAGCCTTTCAGAAGGAAGGTTTGCACCTTCTCTTCCTTTGGAGTGTAGGTGAAGTGAGGAGCCTTCACTCGCTCGAGGATCTCCCGTGCTTTTTTATAATCTGCAATTTTATTGCATTTGACTTGGGCTCTCTCGGCCCCCGTCTTTTTAATAACAAAATTTGAGAGCCCCGCGCTCCTATTAAGTAGAGTGGCTAAATCTCTACCACCTAATTTATAAACATTAATGGGGGGCACCCTTTCCCCCTTTTCTTTATTACCGCATTATGTCTCCTACTAACATTGAACATATCCATGGGAAGCAATAGGATTGAGTTAAAACTTTTCTGATTCAACTTAACTGGTGACAATCTTCTTAGGAACTTAGGTCCCGTCAGGATCTGCAAACAAAATCAAAAATTATCAGCTTCACAACACCAACAGAACAATATTAAACGGGTAACTTAAATGCGAAGTTGACTCCCGTGCAGCAGACGATGGAAGGGTGTTTGCTGACTTGGCAACAATCAAAACTATGAACGCAATCATCTCATGGTGCAGGTCCTGATTGTTGCTGTTATGCCGCATCACAAAAGTTCTAATCCGGTGTTATAACACACAGGTAAATGGTGCGCTCATGGCAGGAGTTATATACCATCACCATCAACAACACAGCGACCGGTATTCGGTCTAGACCTGCCTTAATAAGGAAGTCCAAGCATCCTAGTTCTACGCCGAGGTCTTCCAATTCAATATCCCTACCAACAGTCTGGCGTCCTACCCTACGCTATCGCTTCACCTGAGGTTGGGTCTAACAGGTATTGTCTGTTTAGACTTTCCACGCTGGGTCCCTCTGACCCGCCCACCGAAGCCTACTCAGCGGGATTTTATTCACAACCAAATGGTCGTGCAATCGCTCATCAATTTCTTCGTTGTATAGGCTAGGACATTCGAATTGTCCATCATACTCTAGGGGGCGAACATTTTTTAGACCATTCTCTTTTCGGCAAGAAAAAAAAACCAAAAAGAAAAGATCAAATTTTTCTTTAAATGCCGAATAAAAATTGTTATGTCCGGATGGTTCAAATGGTTAGAACTCTAGGCTGTTGCAGTGAAATGTCGCGGTTCAAATCTCACTGGTGGCATAGGGATTTGTTATCGTGACTGGATCTCGAATACCAGTCGAATCACTTGTACCTGAGTCAAATCAGGGTAATAATCTCAGGCAAGCGCAATACTGACCACATTGCCTCCCACAGTGTACTGTAGTGTACCGTTACGGTCTTGAATGAAGTGCTCTAACAGACTTCAAAGCCCTGATCCAATATGGATTGTTGCGCTAACTATTGTTATTATTTTCCGAGTTATCACAATCTCGGCAGATGCCGGATTTTACCTAATACTAGCACTAAGTGCCAAGCATTTAGGCTCGGACGATCCTACCTACTTAAAAACTAAAGGGGCACTGGTGGTGGTGGCCGGTGGTAGGTCAGTGGGAGAATCCGTCGAGTACTCCCCGCAACATCGAGCACGTATGCAGAATGGTGTACTTCTGCATGGTTTGAACCAGACTGTGCGAAAGTCCCAGGACATCAAGGGAAGCCGTCAGGGATTTAGGTACAATACCTATAGCTGACAATATTATGGGAACTACAACCACCCGCTCGAGACGCCAAATTTCTTTGATTTCCCGAGCCAATGGCTCATAGTTCACCTTCTTCTCCACGTATTTCCGTTCAATGTTGCTATTATGGGGGATAGCAACATCAATAATATACGCGGAGCGACCCGTCTTGTCAACTAACAGTACGTCAGGCTTGTTGTGTGCGGTATGGCGATCAGTCAGAACTTGCCGGTCCCAATACATGCTGTAAGCAGAACTATCAAGTACTGCTTGCGGCTCATATCGGTAAACCGGACATGTTCCCGTGATCAGCCCATGCTTATACGCAAGGTTTTGATGGATAACCTTACATACAGCATTATGCCTGGTGATGTATTGTCAGACAATTCACGTGTTTACCGTGCATTGCCTTCGACTTCCATTCCTCGATCCGCTCCTGGTCCGACTTCACCCCACTCAGAGGATTGAAAGATCGATCCTTCAAGTTAAGTGGAGTCAGTCCACAGTCTGCCTTACAGACAGCCGCATGCAAGGGACTCGCCTGCTCTTTGCTGTAAAAATAAGCGCGCAGCGAGTCGACTTGGCGATGATGTTGTGCCGCCACGTCAACCACGCCCCTACCTCCGATGTCACGAGGCAGGTTCATCCGCTCCACGGCAGACTTTGGGTGATGCATTCGGAATTTGGACATAGTTGTCCGTATCCGCCGCTGGACGTTTTCCAGGTCGGTCTTCGTCCACGGCAATATTCCGAATGCATAAGCCAGTGAAGGGATAGCGAATACATTCAACGCGCTTATTTTATTCTTCCCCGAGAGATGCGATTTCAGCACCAGCTTTACACGTCGCAGGAATTCGGACAGCAGAGCTTCCTTCAGATCACCAACTCGAGCATGGGTTCCTTGCAGAATTCCTAGGTACTTGTAGAAGTCTGTCTCGGTCATAGCTTCGATGTGGAGGTCACCAATGCTATGTCCGGCATGCGGCTCGTGATGACCTTTGCGAATGGCTTGGATTCGACATTTGTCTAATCCAAACTCCATCCGAATATCACGGCTAAACATGTCTATTATTCGCAACAGACTTCTAAGATGGTTGTCAGTACCAGCATACAGCTTGATGTCATCTAGGTACATCAAGTGTGTCAGTTTGCACTTAGCACGTAGGCCATATTTTATTGCAAAACCATGCCCTCTAGCATCATTCAGTAGCCATGAAAGGGGGTTAGTGCCATACAAAACCAAAGAGGACTCAATGAATCCCCCTGGAAGATGCCCCTCCGAATACGGATGGGCTCTGAGGTATTAGCACCCTCAGATGTACGGACTGACAAGGTGGTATGCCACCCTTCCATGACTGTCGCCAAAAACTTTATTAGTTTCGGATCAATGCGATACAGATGTAGGATGTCGATTAGCCAGGTATGCGGAACGCTATCAAAAGCCTTGGCATAATCGATATAGCAACTGAAGAGGTTTCTTTGGCTTCTAGTTGCTTGTCCTACAACTACCGAGTCGATAATGAGTTGCTCTTTGCAACCCCTTGACCCAACTCGGCAGCCCTTCTGCTCCTCGGACAGAATGTTGTTGGTCTCGAGGTGCGCATTGATCCTTCCACTAATAATGGTCGTGATAAATTTGTAGAGGGTTGGTAAGCAAGTGATCGGTCTTGTGTCTGCGGAGTCCTGCACCGTGTCCTTCTTAGGGATAAGGTAGGTAATTCCCGCAGTGAGGAAAGGTGGAAATTCCTCCGGCCGACTCATGACCGCATTTATACTGGGTGCCAACCGACTGTGTACGCTGGTAAATTTCTTATACCAGAAATTCTGCACCCGATCCAGACCTGGGCCCCTCCAGTTCTTCGAGATGTTTATGGCTCGTCGAACTTCCTCTTCGGTAACATCCGCGAAACTCATGCCAGGTGTATTGGCATGGCGGGTGCCTTCGGCGGTGATCCACTCAGCATGCTGGGCAGGTAACCCCCAAAGTCCACCCCAATACTCTTTCGCTTCCGTCACCGAGAACTGTATTGTCTGGGCGTTCTGTTGGGATTCGTTGAGAGATCTGAAAAAGCTCCGCTGGTTCCTCGCGTATGTTGCATTCTGGACACGTCTGGAATAACTTTCGCCATACCGTCGTAACCGACTGCATATGACAGTGTGTTTTAGTGTGTCCAGAATTTCAACTACGGGTGTCTCACAGGGGATGGCATAGTTCCGGTAAACCCTCTGCACTTTATTTCTCACCCGTCGGCTGGCATTGTCAGTGCTGATCTGAATCAGTCTAGCAATGTCCTGCCTTAGTGAGTCCCGCCGACGTTCCAGACGAATTTTCCATGGTGGATCTCTTTTGTCACTCAAACCAATAACGCGAAAGCGAATCTTCTGACCGTGCAATCTGATAGCCGCAACTGCACCACAATACACAAGTGATTGTAGTTGCAGCAGCGACATATCAGCACACAGTCGAGACGCAATCACATCATTGATTTGAGATAGAATTCCCGGAGTTGCTGGAGATGCATAGAGCCTGGGAATACCTGGTCTATGCAAAGGATCCATATCCGAGAATTCCATACACGCTCTTTGGAATTCGTCCCGAACCTCAGCGGAAACCTCAGCTGGACGGTGGAGAAGAGTGCTTCGGCGAGTACTGAACCTGTTGCCTGCAGTGCGGCGTGGTGTTGTTGATGCCGCCGCCTCTGCCCCCATCGACTCTCGGTCACCAGTTTCCCCGATGACTTCAAGTCGAACACGTTCCCTGATGGTGGCCGGGATTGTGTCACTGCGAGTGATGAAGCGGTACTGGTCTGCGACTCGCTGCACAGTCACGTGCGCGAATTGCGGGAAACGCTCGACTAATCTCTGGTGCAACAAGGGGCGGTAAGATGTTGTACCCGCCCCCGCCGTTATTTCGTAGTAGCAGCGGATGATGAAGAGGTTCATTTCTTCAGTCCATTTCATCCGCTTCCTACGCGAACCTGCTGAAGTGGTCGCCACAGATTGTGGCGAAACAGCTGCAGCAGGCGGAGCTGTGCTCCTGGTCGTCGTGGCGCCTAGACGTCGAACCGCCCCACGACTAGCGGTTTCGACGCCGTGCTGTCCATTACGAGAGCCCGACCCAGTCACCAAGTCAGACGACTCCCGCGGTTATCCGTACCGGACCTTAAATTTCTCCTTCTTCTCATTTTTTTGGTGGTGCATTTTATCCCTAGCTGCCAGGTGTGTAGATAGCTTCCTTAGTGAGTAATCTGCAAGACTGCAAAGTTCCTGCACTTTTCTCACCTACCCCCTGAGACGCTGCGGTGGCGTACAGCCATTCAGACTGAAGCTATCCATCCCTCCTCCTTTCACAACCGGGCTTGGGACCGGCTTCGGCGGAGTTATTATTAATTTGATCTTTTCTTTTTGGTTTTTTCTTCTTACTAAAAAAAACAAGTCGGACAGTACGACAAACATATAATATTTCTAGCTAAGAATCCAACTCTCTATTAACAGTATAGTATTTCGATCAGCCTACAACTGACAGGAATTTTAATATATTCCCTACTTCCAAGCATTTCAGCCTGGTATGTGGTATTAAATATCCTCCCAGATGCATTAAACAACTTTACACAAGCACCGAACACTGTACCAGAACATGTACGGAGGTTTCCCCACTCTTCTCACAAAATTTGCAAGCAGTGTCAGCTGACATCCCTTAGTTTACCCAGGTGATAGTTTAGCCTCCAATGACCAATGAGATTTTCTACTATGATTCTGAGGCTTTTCTAGGTGAAGTTTAAGCAACCCTTCGAGCTCTTGGATTCAAATTTCCATAGGCACACTGGACATTTCCTGGTAGATTCGCCCAGTATAGTTCCCTCTGCCGTTTGTCCTCATTCCATATCGTCGTAGCCATGATCGCCACAGCAGAGTTCTGGTCCATAAAGCGGCATTACTGCTACTTTCCTGGTCAGCTTATCCGCTGCCTCATTGTCTTCTAACCAAATATGACCTATAGCTCAAAGTATCCAGACCTTATTGACCCAGCCGATCATATTCAGTCTGTTAAGGCACCACCATACCAATTTCGAGTTCACCTGGTGAGACCTAATAGCCACTTGGCTATCGGTTAGAAGAGCTACTATAGGAGGCGCATCTACCTATCAAGCTGTTCCGCCTGGAATATGCTAGTGTGCTTCCCCATAGATTCAAAGTATGTTTTCCTTGAACCAGTGACCCAGGCGCCGCTTCCTCTGCAGTGAGAGACCCACACGAGATAATCAGTTGCTGTCGCGCTTTCCCAGTTTGTCCTGTTGCCCTAACGTGTTTCAAATTTTTTTTCGAAATTAAAGTGCTATCCCTTAGTATCTGTAATTCGGGATATCGCCTAGAAAGGATGTCAATCTTGCTTAGATTTAGGTAGCCCCCAATCTCGCTAATATTTCTGGCCACCCTGAGGACAACCTGTATGTGAAAATGAAGCAGATTCAATTCCGGAAGGACCTCCAGGGATGCCGTTGACTTCATTATCTCACTTATACTCAGACAAGCCAGTCCTTCAAGTTTATTTAACTGTCTGGCTGTCATGCTGAGTTCAGTTGCTTCTACCTAGATGTCTGTCCCATAGGTAAATTGGCCTTACTATTGTAGCGTATATCCAAAGTAGTAATTTCCGGGTGCATCCCATTTTTTTCCTGCTATGGATCTGTGAGAAATCAAAGCCTTTGTAACTTTCCAATATACATATGTACCATATTTCTTCCAGACCAGTTTTCAATTTAGTGAATTTCCAAAATGTTTAGTTTTTGTTTCTCGCTGAACCTCCATACCATGCTAATAAGGGCATCTCCTATCTCTATATGCCATGTGTTGTCAAGCGCTCCTTCAGTATCCAAAAAGACACAGTGATATTTCTTTAGTTTCTATATCACCGAGTAATATATTCGTCCGCTGATGAATGGCAGTTTCGATAAACCATCCTGCCCAGCAAGCGTGTTAACATGGATGTTGGGGATCACATATTACAACATTAGTCCTCCTATAGTTGTCTATGACCTTCTCCACTGTTTTGAGTACAAACGATGTCAGGCAAATTGGTCTGAAAGATTTATTTAATAAAGACCACTTTTATCCGCTTCCAGGCTCTTGGTATATATCCCAAATCTCTGCTCCCGAAGAGAGCCTCAGGTAATTTCTATGTTCCTCTGGAGTAGTACTGGAAAAAGATCATTCATTCTTTAGGATTTTAGGTTCCCATTGCCCTTCTAACTCTAGCTTCCGTGCATACCTCTTTTGCTATTTTCCCATTTTCCCTTTTTCTTATTCTCTCTGTTATTGAGGTGTCAATCACAGTTTTGTTGCCTTCGGCCTTGGGACCCTGTAAAATAAGCTCCGAGAAGCAACTGTATTCTGTCCTCCTCATTGACTGGAATATTTACCGTCAATAAGGAGGACGAAAACACAGAAGATACTTCCATACATTCAACTATAGCATTAAATCATCTGGATGTTTGCGTGGTTTGTTAAATCGCTACTCGGAATTCAGTAAAGCTGTTTGTTTTGCTTCCCTGATCACGTTACTATACGTTGTCAGTGTGTCTTGTACCTCTGCCAATCTCCAGTTTGTTTCATAGGTTAAAGAGTGTTCGGACTTTGTTGAGGTCTTGCACCGCTAGCCATATTATTGACGATGCCTTTTGTAGAAGTGTCAATCTGTTCTCCAGGGATTCGTTACTATTCCTTCTACTTCAAAGTTGCCGTCAATATCGAGTCGGATTATTCTGCAATCCAATATAGAGCGGCCATTCGTCATCCTCCAATTATTTACCAGCCCGGTCATCAGAGTATTCCTTTGATTTATGTGCAGTCTAGTCTGTCAAATGTTGCCGTGTTCTCCATATTATACATTTCTAGTTCAGGACAATTTGAAAAAGGTATTGACCTCTCTGTGCAGTTTTGCTGATTCTCCAGATTTCATGATGGCATCGCAGCAAAAGAGAAATGATAACGCCTTCCACCCACAAAACTTCTTCAGCCTAGCAGTTAATTCCGTTGAGGTCTGCGTGTCGCCTTCTAGTAAGTAACCCTGTATCATGACTGCCCCTCGAGTTCTCCCGCCGACTTCGAATGAAGCTTGGGCAGCGCGAGTCCAATTTGAAACTGTTTCTTCACAACAGGAATCCCAAATTACCTGCGTACGTCTCCTTTGCAGACCACGTATTGGCCCGCGGTACGCCCAGATGCAGGTTTGTGCGATGGATGCTTACATGGGCTCTATTAATGCTGCCTATTGGCTCCAGCTCTTTGCAAGCTTCGCAGCTGTCGGAATATAATCCCTTCCGTCCGAGATGATACTTCCCTGAATATCGCTGTCCACCTTGAGCCCTGGAAACTTTGGGTCTAAGTCGTCCAACTCGTCCTTCTCAGTGGACAGCCGCTCCACTTTCATAGTCGACGCTGCCCTTCCAGCTTCATTCAGGCATCTCGTTAGGCTTTCCACCCGATGAGTACATTCCTCGGTTTCTCCCTGTGCACATGAACTGGAATGTTGCCAAAGCTGTAATTCATGAGTCAGTGACGGCATTTGATTGCCTTAAGGCAGCGGTCCCAGATCATGAGGAGTTTGTCTTTACCCTCCACCTTGCTTTTAAAATGTATGAATATCTTTACTCAGAGGCCCACAAGATTCTCCGCCTCCATCACTCCGACTTTGGGAATTCAGGCTGTCACCATGTACACCCTTGGTATATCGTATTCAGCACATGTCAACGATTGTACTCCCTTCCAGCCTGTCAATTTAGGGGCTCAAAAGCATATGTCGATGAACACGAGCTGGACACTTCATCCCTTGTACATACGGATGACGGCAAGATCATCAATTTCCTGATCCGATTGAGTATTTGCTCCGGAAATAATTTCGGTCGTGCAGCCAGTCAAATGCCCTTCACCATACTATTACTTCCTGACTTCTGAATTCACCCCGAGCTACCCGAGTTTGGATTTGGATTTTTGGGAGCATTCTCCGCTTCTGATCTGATCTCCGCTAGTCCTCTTCCTTGGTTCCATTTGTGAAGGCTTAAGTATATCCTGGGCCTTCCTAAAGCCATCTTTTGATACCTGCGCCACTGAGGAGGCTTTCCAGACGCCAAGATGGACATCTGAGATTCTGAACTCAGGCGATCTTCATAAAACGCCAATATTGAACTTAGCTCCACTGATTGATTTCCCAACTCTTCTTAGATATAGTCAACTGGTTCTCAGTCTTGCGGAAATCTACCTTCACCTGACCAGGTAGCATGCGGTGTGTGGTCCCGTTTGTTTGTTGGTTTTCATTTTTTTGTTAACATGTATATGTTATTCATTTGGTTTCCACCAGTAAGAGTTACAAGATCCGTCGTACCGTAACGTCCCATACCGCGGTGATTCGCTTCGTGCGTAAAAGTTTTCTAAGCTAAAATAGGTTTGTTAGCTGCCAAAACCCATACGCGAATTTCACCGTCATTTGGAATAGTGTCAAAATTGTACTCTCTTATCTTCAACATATTCATTTCGCCTGTGCTATTGGACTTTGTCGCCTTGGTGTTTCATGTTCACTATTCTCAACCCATCGTTCTAAATGCACACACCAGATTTTTTCATTTCCTATAACGATGAGTATCGAGGTTTACGTGGCTTTATCCTGTCGACTTAAAGATAAAACTGCGCTCTCTGTACTTCTCGAGTAAACAGACCTGTTGCTTTTTCTTTTTCCGCTCGAAGTCGTTTCTCCGCTTGTACGAGTACGTGGTAAACTTCTTTGCATTCTTCCGTTTCGATGTTAACTTACAACCATCCTCCCTATATGTTCTCGCATTCAGCAAAGCTGCCAGGTGGCGGTGTTCTATTAACGCGTCCTCAGTTTGGTTGAAGGCGGTCTAATCACAAATTGTTTCTCTTTTGTCTTTACCGCGTTCCGTGCTTCGTATCAATTATTTTCCATATAAAGTTGTAAAATGGACACAGTTTATCCCGTTTTTAGGGGCGGGATACTCGCTTTCCTTCTTCTCCGTCTGCAGTTTGTCATTAAGGAAGCGACAACCACCTTAAGATGAAAGGAATCAGTAATGGAACTTTAGGTGTGAATTCAGCAGACGTTTTCCATTTTCAATGTTCCATCATGGGTATCTAATGTACTAATCAAGTAAGGATACTTGTGCACTGAGATGTGCTTCAGAAAGTTGCATGCCTCGCTGCTGCTCTGTGTCATTTTTTACGCAGTGCGATTTACACATGAGGCGCTCTGTGATAATGAATTACATCTCAATGGATCTGTCGTCCTTTATTAAAATGTGAGGAAGCCAGTGGTACTTCCTCATTCTAATCAACACGTTTTCGTTCGAAATTGTGTCAGCCAGACTTGGAAGTTCTGAGAAACAGTGGTCACCGCTTTCCATGTGCTTCTTTTGATGACGGCGTTGCAGATTTTAGACAAACCAACTAAAGCGAATTGAGCACTGATAAGATTTCAAATAAAGTCGAGTTCTAACAAGAGAAACAACGTTGCCAAGATGGGAAAACTGTTCGATGCCTTCAATGATCTGCCCATTAATGCTGATAAAAAGATTGCAATGACTCTTCAAGCTGACAACCTCGGCTTTGTTGCTATTATATTTATGTTTGGTCGGGCTGGTTGCCTTCTTTTCCAAATCAACGACCACTAAGCCTAGATTCATGACTTGGTGTGTGATCAGCCAGACATCTTCAGGGTAGTCAACAGTGTTGGTGCACCGCCATTTACCTCACTTTGATGATGTTAACTATGAGTTTCACTGGAATACCCCTCCCGTGCAGAGCAGTTGAGTATCCTTGATGAAGAGTACATGAAGCGCAAGTCTAAACTACGCATATTCCAAAATAATCGGCAAGGTGTTCAGCCCGTTTTCTACCCACCAAGTTTTCCAGGTGTTCTTTGCTGTTTTCCATTTTTGCGAGGGTAAGTTCTATGATAGATACCGACAAAACTGCATGCAAAGACCCATTTATATACATCTATCCGCCTTCATATCCAGGAGCTCTTTATTTTGAAAAATTACTGGAGTTCGGTTAAAAATTTCCTCTCGTCTAAATTCTGGAATCTGGGTAAAAGGATGGATTAAGGCAAATGAAAAACAAAACAGTTACAATAACGTTTTCCCACGATTGAAAGTTCAAATAATTTAACGAAGTAAATCCTCTCTTTCTGACAAGTATATTTACGCAGTTTTTAGGTCATAAATGGGTACAATAATGATCCCGGATATGACCCTTCTAAGTTAAACAATTCAACATTCAACGTTTCCTGAAGTCAGAGTAAATGTCCACTTGTACTATTTGTACTTTGAAGTTCATTCCAAGTTCGATCCTCTCATAAGTGCGTCCCATAACATTTTTTGTTTTGCTCCTTGAGAGTCAATCGTCTAATTTAACAAACCACAAAACATAATGGAAATCTTCACGCCATGCCAAGACTTCCCTTTATTATGTCCCCCGGTGGCATGTGCAAACCAAGAGTCCGGACCAGATGCGAAATAATACATCCATCCGGTACGAACGAGAGCTGGTTGCATGCCAACGTCAGCTTTGAAACCCAGTCACACAGCCTTCAGCCTCAGGTACATTCTTTTAATCAAGAATTTCCTCTTACCTGACATAAAGGTAGGAATTTCTACTTCCATAAATTTGGCTGGTCGACGGATGAAGACGATGATTCAGATTCAACAAATGCACGACAACCTTCACTTCTGCACTGGCTTACCGCTTTCGTAATTACAAATCTTTTCAACAATTTCGTGAGAAGCTGGGACACTGTATTGTAATAAGGGAAAGGTAGGCCCATGTTCCTTCCATTGCGTAACATTAATCCATCAAAACCACCAACCCTCCTCAACAAAGGGCATATTCAAGGCACATGTGTTGCCTCAGTTCAGATTGCTCTTATTCGAATTTAAAACACTTCTCTCCTGATCCTGAAGTAGCGGCAGCAGTTATTTAATGGCAGATTTTTACCTGGCGTTCCTCCAAAGGTTCTGTGTTATTTTTTATTGCACAACACAAAAAACCACTATTCATGGAAACATCTGCCCACATTTTACCCGATGGCATAAGCCTACGTATCCATATGCACACTCCCATGCATACATATGCATGCGTGTGCACCTTTGCCGGCTATAGCTGGTCTTTTATTGGGGTTCACCTTGATAATAATTATTCGGAATTGGCTTTTACATGGGTGACGGAAAGGGAAGGATGTATGCAGTTTGTGCAGATAATTGGAATTGATACTGCTAACGTTAATTATTGTATCCGGATTTGATATTCGTATCTGCCATTGGAAAATGCAATAGGGGAAAATTATCATCGGAGAGTTCCGTAGGAAAACCTGGGAACGTGCGGATATGTTTGTAAATATGGACGAAATGCATCAGTCTCTGCATTACCCATATCAGAATGCGAAAGTTGTTTATTCTTCCGGCCAAAATATAACAAAATCGTGATTATTTTAATTATAAATAACGAAAAAACAAGTTAGAAACCGGAAGTTCAGCGCTTCACGTAAGAAAGGTTTTATAAATTTGAGTGCGCAATGGTTCCATGGTGTGTACAGCTCATAGCGCATGTGCATTAAGTATGTCCCACTTTTCACTTCAATATTTTGCTGACATTTTGTCAAAATTATTCCAGGATGAACTTAAAGGTGGCTTTACAATACATTTAAAAAATGTACCAATCAAAATACCCTTCATATCTGCGCGCATTCATTGTACCGCTATTGTTTGCACAGATATCGATATGAAGGGTATTTTGATGCCTTGATATCGTATCCAGACACCACCATGATTTTTTTCAGTTGGATAGTCTCTCCGTCAAAATAAGTAACCACGAACTGACCCCCATACTCCGTCCTTTACACCTGTTGCCAAACTAATACCTGCTACAGAAAATACTAATTGAGACCTTTCATCTAATACCCCACACGACTATATTTGCTGAAAAAATGTACACTCCTCTTTTGCGTCTGTAGGCAGCCTCCTTAAACTCAACGTATGTGGATGGATTCACAATTTCAACCTTTTCGCCAAATTTTGTGCCAACTGGTGATGAAAGTGCGTGTAACAGACAGACAGACTCTCGCTGAATTTGGTATTCAGTTCACTTGCACTGAATGATCCTGGAAAGTATGACTCGAACCTGAAATTCGGGCGGAGAGTGTAGCTTAGCGACAGCGCTTCTGTCCAGAAACCCCTGTAAATAGAGCTCCCTTCTCACTTGGAACACAGAAAACATTTTACACATAGTGTAATTTTTAATTCCATCGGTTGGTAAGGAGAACCCGGCTTTAATCCCCAACCTATGTAATAAGATATTAGAAGTTACTACAATTTTGTTTTCAAATTATTTCATTGCAAACAGTGGAGGAAGTCGCTGTGTCACAGTTTTGGCAACTGTTCTGGAAAATAAGTTAAACTGCAGAAAATTATGAACAGCGTACCGGCTAAGTGCCCGCCGGACCTGCGGTTCCCGCAAATTATCAGACAACCCTCAGACACCCTGACGAACGAAGGCTGGCCTCTTTACTCTAAAAATTATATAATCGGGAAATTAAACTGCGGGTTAACACAGGTATTAAGTGGGGATGGAGGTTACTGTTTCTACCTACATCCAGATTCACTGCGCATCGAACACTGCCCCCGGGTTTACCGCATAGCTGCACCTGGAAATATTTTTAAATTCTTCCAGGAGTCAACGGAAGCTTGAAACCAAATAGAAAAGAAAAGAAATTATTCATGAATAGTTTAGGGAGGAGGAATTCCTAACAAAGAATGGGAGAGAACCACAACAAGCCAAATTCAAGAACTGTTCCGGCTCCATGAGTAGAAGCAGAAGGAGATGGATTCAAGAACGTGTAATTTTTTAAAAGTTTCTTAATAAAACACGCAGTTTCTCTTTTTGTTTTGAGGTCCTGCGACGATACGCCGTCCGACTACCAACTAAACACCTCGCCATCGTCGGAGAGCTAGCCCGAAGTCGTTTGCCATATTAATTCGGGCTAGCCTCCGAGCTCTCCCGCCTTACGGAGCCTTCAAATCATCTCATCTAGTGTACGTTGCCGCTTTTCACCAGCAACCACCTCCTTTGGCTCTTTTCCCTTGCGCTTATATATGAGATTCGGTACGGCAACGGGAATCACTCCCGCGATCACCATCATGGCCAGTTTAGAGACGCTGCGGTACGCAGTCGCCAGCAAAACTCTCCATATCTGTACTTACACAAGACGGTTACGATATACCTCCTTGCCAAGAGCTTCAGCCTATACCTCTGTGCCTTAGAGCAGAACAGAAGAAGACGTCGTCTGCTAGACTCACTACCCCCAATGTTTGCCGTTAGCCACATTAGCCGAAACTCCAACTGCAGCCTTGTCCGATGCTGCTTTGATTTGCTAGAGAAAGTTCACTTTTTTCCAGCGTACTTAACCATTGGTTTTGATTCGATTATCGACTCGTCGGTCGATATGTGATGCAAGGTCGGAATTCTCTTTTTAGTCAGGACGACTATTTCGGTTTTTCCATGAGCCATGGAAGTCATCCATCCGCTTGTCCGTCGTATACATATGCCAATTCTGCTTTGCGCCTCTTTGACGGTCCGTCCGGCAACAAGCGCCGCTACATTATCCGCATAACCGACCAGGCGCGACTCTTCCAGCATGTCGACTCTAAGCAGACTATCATAGGAAGTGTCTATTAGACACCTGCGTGTCTCATAGAGCAGGAAGCGGTTCCTCAGATAATCCCTCATTATCGGTAAGAGATAGCTCGGCACGTGGAAAGCATTGTCCAGCGTGGCTAGAATGTCATTTCATCTTACGGAATTAAAGGCATTTCTGACGTCGAGTGTTACGAAGAGCACCACTCGTCAAGCTCGGTAGCTGATGAGTTTTTCGAGAAGTTTATCGGCTATGTCAAGCATACAAAGTGATCGCTATGAAAACGGCAGCCCAGGGTCGTCTCACCTTTTGCTGATCCGCGCAGGCCTCGTCATATCTCAATGAGAAGGGAAACTGATGTCTTTCAGGCAGGCGTTGAATGCGCTGGGCAGTAAGCCTGGCCGATGCTGGAGCACCAGTTTGTATACCTCTGCTGGGATAACATCGGGTGGTTTTCATAGAAAGGCCTGCCTTTTCCAGCTGTTTTATTGAGAAAAGTGAACAGTCTTCGACGTCCTCCACCTTGCATTCACTATCCGTATGGGATGCGCAAGGAATAGCGCCCGTACAATGCGATCCATCTCCTCGGCTTTAAGTGAACAGGGTTTCCGCAGATTTCCGATTTTTCGTGTAACAAGTCTGCAACCGAGCCCCCACGGGTCCTCATTTACCTCGTCGACTAGGTCTCGCGAGCTTTCCTCCTGTTTACTGCCCTGTGGAGTCTCCTTTTGGCTGATTAATACTCTGTCAGTGTGGTACATGCCTCCCTGCGGTCACTTAGAGGTTGTATAAAGCGACGGAATTTGTGACACTCCTTCGGGAGCTCTGCAATCTCCCCCGTTCCCCATTTCAAAGAAACTTGCTACGTCTCGATGCCCCCCGGACATGGAAGCTTCACAGGCTACGAATCCTGTTCTCACAGGTATTTCGAGAATTCGATTCCCTCTGGAGTCCATGTGAGGCATTCCCCATTCAAGTGCCTTGTCGTTGAAGTTACCACCCAGCCCTCCGTGCTCAAGATAGTGTCCTCCAGGGCATGAAGCCTGAGTCGAAGGTCCGGCAACGTTTCATTCGGCATTAGATACACACTGAAAAACAACACCTCTAAATACCGAATACAGACAAACCCGACCCCTAGGTCTTGAGCAAGAACTCTAAGATGCGTACCACCCCAAACCCAGATGGTAGCTGTGCCCGATGTGTCGGAGCGCCGTGATGCTGAGTCCTTGCTTTTATTTTCATAGCGAACTGCACCAACAACTCATAAGCGTTTGCACTACGATGCATATTGATCTGTAGGATGCGAATCATGTTAACCGCGTCCTAGCTCTTTCCAATTCTTCTCTGAAAACTGTTCACCGCCCGAACCCTCATCAGACGCCCCACAATACCTGCGTGGAACACAACACTATTTTTCGTTGCAGGTACTCGCTTTATGGCCTACCTGGGCACATCTTCCGCATGTTGCATTCCAATCAGGCCCCCGCGAGGTTGCGGACGTGTGCCCATAATCTAAACATCTATAACATTTGGTTCGAGTAGCCCGGTTTCATATCCTACATATTGCCCAACCAACTCTGGTTTACCAGCTGTTAAGAAGCTTCCATGCGTATTGCATGGCAACTTCCACCAAAGCGAGTTTTTGGCTTCTGGAGTTCGCGAAGGTGATACCAATCCGGGCATTGATTACTTCCGGACAGTCCCGATTGATCTACTACTTCGTTCAAGATTTCGGATTTCCAAAGAGCACGTAGTTGCTTGGCTAGAAACCAAAGCTTTCTCCCCCAGAAGCCCCTTCATTGCTTTACAAAAAGACCTTTCGCTTTGCGATTGAAAGACACTTCCACTCCGCATTTTCGGGTTTGTTTCTATAGTAGATTTCGGACTTTCGTAAAAGCGTTACCTTTCGTTGGTTTTTTAAGCAGAGCTGGCCGCCTAGTCCTCCTTCGTCTCCCCACCTTTTCCTTTGATGCTCCACCCTTCATGTCCGCCTTGATTTTGGGCAGAGGTTTTTCTGACGACGCGGCATGTTCTTGCCTCTTGTCATACTACGCCTTCTTCTTTTGAGCCCCTGGGAATACCTAAGTGAAGTCTCCTTCATTCCACCGCAATTGTGTCAAACGTGTCTAAGTTTCTCCTGCTTCAAACACGTGCACGAACCGATATTTTTTTTTATTTGCATTTAACTTCACACTTCGTGTCAGTTCGTCTGTATTTTAGAGCTTGGTGCGATCCCAGCGCCGTGTATCAGATACATGAAATTTTGTACATGACGTGAGAACTCGCTTAATATTCCCGAGCCTGGCTAACACTGAGGCATGCAAGCACTTGTCGTTGGGGCACTTCAGTAAAGCCGCAAGGAGGAAAGTAATTACAATCAGCAGACGAGACAGCAGTGACCGATTGGAAAGAAAAACCGGAAGCTTGACACTTCAGGTATGAGAGGTTTTGTTTGTTTCTTAGGTAAGTATATTTGAATGCAAAACTATCCCATTTGTAGATATACCTATGTATGGTATATTTAACATATCATACTACTCACCTCCATGTGATATTTATAATTAGTATTTTGGACTGCCAGTCAATTTACGCGCAAAAAAAAACAAATTTGAGCTACTGTAACTTCATTAGTAATAGTACGATTTTGATATCATTCCTCATATATCTAGTCTATATTACTATATTTTGTAAATCTAGGAAAAACTTATGGGGGTTTTCTACTCAATTCCCCCAAAAATATAGTAATATACTATTATTAACTGAATTTCAGTAGATATGAATATGGAGGGTATTTTGGGGCCTGTACAGCTTCAATTATGCAAGCTAACAAAGATCAAAATCAGACAAAACACAACCGAATGTAATTAAATCATTAAAGTATTAGATCAAATAATTAAACATTCTTGTAGATATAGATAGATATCCATTACTATAAAGTCCCCCACAAAAAAAAAATTAGTGAATCTAAGCAATCCTTATATTCTTTTTATGGATAATCTAGATTCACCCACGGGGAAGCGTAATGCATAAAACTTGACATGGGGAACATTGTAATGAATACATCCTGAATATTTAAACTAAATTTCAGGAGCTCCTAAAAGTGACACAACTTTGAGCTCGGTATTAGTTAAGCACGCTATTCATTAAAGACTTAAGTAAGAAAATGAAAACACTGCAACCAAATTGATCCTCTATAAGCTCATGGTGGTCATGGGTCGTTACGCAACCCCTACATGCATCACTGGAGTGTTGCTAAAAATAAATCTTGCGGTATTGCTCAAATATGTCCAGCAGGTATTGCAGATTTTCTTCCAAAGGTTAAAACTATTCGCAGATGCATTATGAACATGATGTAAAGATTTTTGTATATCCTTAGCTATCACTTTTAAGGCCCTGCAAACTAATGAGTATCCACGTAAAATCCTCCATCTCCATCCTTTGTAAAACATTTTTTCTGGAAGCGCTGCATGCACCATGTACACAGTTGTCGCAATGTACTATACTATTGCACAGACTATTATTTTGAAATAAGTATAGCAATAACTAATAGATTTAAATTTGTAAAATTAGCGTTAAATAAGTAAAACCATCTCATGTTTTAAATACAAGCTCGATTTTTCCTTAATTTTACATTACCTCCAATTAGGTTTTTAGCATCGGTTCATGCATCGAAACGTAGAGAAAGTAAAGCAGAATAAATACGGCTGGGACTATGTTAAATAATCAAGCATGCAATACGTGATTATTACTTAGCATTCATGCATGCAATGTAAAGCATATTCTCCAATCTATTGATACTAGAAAAGTTAACTATCTCTTGAGGAGCTTGGGACGGCCAAAATGAACATACAATTTGGCTATTGTAAACCACAAGGGCAGAGCAATCAAACAAATCAATCAGTTCCAAGAAAATCCTTCGCTATTTCGATTCACAGATCATTGCCACAAATCATGTATCTTAATTCCAGAGCATTTATATTTGGCATGTACACATATGTGGGCAAGTCTTAAATTAGTTTAAAGGTACTGCGGGTCTATCTGAAGCACCTTAATAAGGAACTCCAAAACTCTCGGTTTTGCACCGAAGTCCACCAATTCGATACCCCTAAAAGCTGTCTGGCGTCTTAGGCTATGCCTTCGCTCCATCTGAGGCCTTGTACTTATGGATATGCCAGACTGGATCATCCTCACCCTACAGATAAGATGATCCGTCCACTCAGCTAATTCAATCTATTATCCACAACCAAACGGTCATGGTATCGCTCATAAATTTCATCCTGATAGAGTTTACGAAATCGTCCATTCTCCTGTAAAGGCCTAACAAAATAGTGGAAAACACCGTGTAGATGGTGACACCTCCATAATTACTGCACTGCTTAATTTGCCAATTTTTATGTATGAGGCAGAAAATCTCTCATTGCCAGTCATGAGCCATTGATTCGCTGCCCCAAACCTTGAGCAAAAATTGATGAATTGCTTAGTGTAGTTGATCGCCTTCTATTTACCACTTTGGCGAAATTCCATCGGTGCCTATATATGTACACCATTGATATTCACCCCTTGGTGGGATATAGCGCGTCGACCACACTTACACGCCATCATTCGCGTTTACCTAAAAGGCCCTTCAGGTCCCTTCATGACTTCCGAAGACGCATGGTGCAACCCGCAATACAATCTTCGCCCATTAAAGTGTGACCTATCCACTGCCACTTCCGTCTTCCGATCACAGTGCGTATGAGTGCCAAGCCCGTGCGGCGCCCAAGTTCTTCGTTTGAAATAGTGTCAGACCAGCATACTCTGATAATACGACTCAGACAGAAGTTCGCGAAGACTTGGGGCTTTTAAGTAACAGTGGAGTTTATTTTTTGTGTACTATTCCCAAATAACAATACAGTCAGAACACTAGCACAGAACAGTCCCAACTTGATCTTCTTGTTGAGATAACTGTGTTTCCAGATTTTAGACAAAACAGGGTTATTAATGCATCGAACAATATCCAGTTCGGAGAAAACTACGCTTCCTAGATATACAAATTCATCGACGCCTTCGATGCTCTATGATAACACGTCAGACCAAGAACTTTTGCTTTGTTAGTGTTTGTCTTCAATCCAAACCCATTTACTTCTCATTTCAAATGCAGAGCCGTTTGACCAGTGTCCATGACCCGATGAGAAAGCAAACAAATGTCATCAGCTTCCTAGACTAGGTGTTTGAGGAAATACGTCATAGCCCATTGAATTTCTTCACGTCCTCGGTACAAGCCAGCATGAATAACGTCACCGATAACAAGAAGAAATAATATCGGTGACAGAACTTTCAACCCCTTCCGTTCATCGCAATAAGAAAAATTTTATGATACCCTTTCGGACGAGGCCAACGACCTGCATAGCATCCGAGAAAAGATAATTTTTGTGACGGCCCAATTCTCATCGATATTCTCAAGCGGATTACTCGGCATATCTGCCGGCCAATCAGTCAAAGCCAGAAATCCACAAACCTCCCTCAGTTATCGTTACGGTCGCCAAGACCGTGTTCCACCATCGCATCTCCGAGTAAGGTGTTGATAGACCAAACCTTGGCCACAATTAGATACTAGACAGCTACCACACTCCCCCTTGCCCCTCAAGGGGGGACATCAGTGCAAGTACGCACGATTTCAACTTGTTTTGCCCTTGAGCATGAGCGAGATGTAACGAAAATCCGATCAGCTGTGTTTGACATACCGCCCGGACTTGTCAATGTATTTGTGAGATCAACAAGTTTTTGCTTATGTATAAGTGAATACGTGAAACAACTTTTTGCTATATAGGTGAGCACGCCGTAGTACCAGAATAGCAAAAGCTCATCGATCTCTCTCTTACCAATACGATTTGACGAAGATTATGCCTTTTCCTTGTTTTGCGTCTCTGATGTGTACAGATAAGCTTCTGCAAGCACATTCGCAAGTGGGGTCATTTTAGTGTGGGTACTGCCTATAGTAAATCTACTGTGCCTTGGCTTCAAATCATCCATCACGATCACACTGTCACCTTTAGGAAGCCTCTTCTGAACTGCGTTTAATTGCTCGTGGAAAGCAGCCTTCTCCACTATATCAGAAGCCTCCGTTGGTGCATAGAATTGTACGATTGCTCCTTAACTTACAGCGGAATCTTGTATATAGAAGTCTTTCAGAAACCGACGCCGACGCCTTGCGGTAGAAGTCAAAAGTAACCGTACACTGGATTCGCGTCTGCTACCATTTGGCTTTCCAGAGTACAAAAGCACAGAGAGGGAGGAGTAATCTCTAGAGTCCCAGCATTTTACTTCGCTTAGACCAGGGAATGTCCAGCTTATATCGTTGGAGTTCCCGCTCAAGTTGGAGACTTTTGGCGTCGAAGGTCGAGCAGATATTTTACTTCTAATCACAGACATAGAGACAGGAATGAATGCGTACTCTCCTACGTTACCAATCACTCCAGAAGAGAAACACCACATCAAGACAGCAACAGCGGGCGCCATCAAAGAAAATAGCCCATTTACTACATCAAAGCAAATAAAGTGAACGCGCTAGTAATTTCGGATAAACAGGACTACGATAATCGGATGAAGAAAAAGCAGGAGAATGGACCATACAGAAGGCTCAGGATCGATTCTATAGAACAATTCGTAAAACAGGTGGACAGAAGTAAAAGAGGGACGAAGACAGCTACGGTTTCGTACCAGGGCAAAGGCAACTCATCAGACGCTGCCTCACCTCTGCCCTGGGAGCAGCGTGACCGAAGCGACTCGCAGATGTTGTACCCTCTCTTTTATAATTCGCAAAACAGGACAAGGGTGCTAATTATATTGAACGTAAATCCGTCCACAGTTCAGACCAAAGCTTGGCCGGAACTAGACACTTTTTTAAGAATTTGGGAGTCCTAAGTCCGCATCCACTTGATGCCGGACCGGACCAAATGGAGAGCAACTTGCTCCCGCTGGTTATGGTCGACGGACTCCTCTTTTTGAGTTTAACACCCAGAGTTCAAAAAGTAAAAGAGGGATGAAGACGGCTACAGTTTCGTACCAGGGCGGAGGCAACTCATCAGACGCTGCCTCACCGCTGCCCTGGGAGCAGCGTGACCGACGCGGCTCGCAGATGTTATACGCTCCCTTTTATAATTTGCAAAACACGACAAGGGTGCGAATTCTTGAACCCATCATCATCTTCATGCATTGAGCTATCAACATTGAAGCCTAAAAAAAGTTAATCGCAAGCTAACACCAAATTGTGTGCAAATTCTTTTTGAAGAAAACCTTACCAAGGTGTCTTCGTCTGAGATCTGAGGAGGCCGGGCAGCTACATAAAAAGCGCAGGGGCGTCCCCTCCCCCTCCTCACATTGGCTACAAATAGTAGAAACCATCACCCCAATGTTTACCAAATGGTAGTTTAAGAAGCAGTGTCCCGTTGAAAGCCCAACTAGCGATTTCATGTCCCACTTCTTAAGGGGCAATAAAAATGCCGCTCTGGCGACCCCAGGTCGCTTCACGCTTGCCGGCAAGAGTTCAAATTTCTCCACTCGGTTGCGTGAATCCTTGCAATTTCACCCTTCAGAGTAGACTTGACAGTGGATGACCGGGTTCCAAAAGCTGGTTCTGGCCCCACCATTGTGGATCCAGACCGTCGGCAAGCCAGTCTGTCAGCCTCCCCATTACCAGCGATGATTAAGTGTTTCGGCCCCCACATCAAGAATGTTTCGTTCAGTCGGTCAAGCTCGTTTACACAAAGAAAATGAAGAAAATTCTTATTGAAATTATAGATTTTCCAAGCAAATATAATCAGCATGTTGTCCGTGAATGATAAAATCATTTACTCCGGATCGAAGCTGGTTAACTGGCAATGATGTCAATGCGGTACTAAGTTTCATCTATCGGAATCCGATAATGTTGAAGATGCGATTCGCTGAGATGGCATTGAGCAGGGCGGAAGAATTACTATATTCTGAATGATAGTATAATATTTGGGCTTCTCAGTGACTAGATGCGCTCATCTTACTTTCTGCATAAAGTAAGTATTATAATTTCAATGCAGAAAATACCCGCTGAGATGATGACTAGGTTGAGGATAAAAAATTCACTCGAAGTCTTCCCTGTTTACCGTGAAGGAGGGTTTTCTCGAACTATATGAAAGGTGGTAAGCGGGTATCTAAACACTACACACTGTCCAGCACTAGTCCAGAGGGGCGAGATCTCAGATTCCCAAAATTTTCAAATAATTAAAATTCGAAGTGACACTGGAAAGCCATTAGGCCCATCGGCTTTAATTCGCTTTAACACTTTGATTGTCGAGATGATTTCACTTTTATTTAGGAAAACACTCAGCAGCCATACGTTAAGGTGATGATGGATTGGCATTTCATCCGCGATAGGTGGAATTTTATTGGAGTTTATACTATTGGGGATTATGATGAAGTACTTCTCTCGCGAGCTACCTAGATCAAGCTACCATGCTCGATAAGGAACTTACTGTTAACGTGGTTCACCGGGCGATCAAAAGACTTAGGATCACTTGTAATATGGTTGCCAATATTCACTAGATGATGCACAGCGCGTCATATCTGCGCGCCACCATTATTTTCTTCTGATAATGCCCATCAGTTTTCAACAGGTCTTCTGGGGGAACCTGTCCTACGTCATTTCTTGCGCGATGCCTTCGTCGACCATTCTTAAAATGTAACCTAACCACTGCCATTTTGCCATTTTCTAATCCAGACGTCTACCGGTACGTCGCACATATGCCGACGAACTTCTCCGTTCGAGAATATGTCAGCCCGCAGATAGATGTTAACGAAGGCTTAAAATTTTCGCTTTCACTTTCTATGTGCTGCTCCCATATGCAACAACAACCTGATTTCGGTGTTATGGTATCTGCATTTCTAGATTTTGGACAAAACAGTAACGAACAATTAATACGTTCGGGAACATCAAAATTGGTACATCCGTCGGTAGAAACAGCCCCTCCTAGCTAGATACGTTCTGCCCCTTAATGCAGATTAACAGAATGCGATTACCCGTTAGACTGAGAACTTTGGATTTATTGGTATTTATTTTTATTCTACTTGCCCTTTTCTCCGAATCCAAGGCAATTTGGACTAAGCCCATGCATTGATGATAGAACAAGCGGATATCAAATATCGAGAGGTTGCAGAAAGACTTTGCAGTTTTAATTCCTCTGAAATTTTACCCCGACAGACGTCCTTCACTCAATAAGAAAAAGCACAAAAGCAGCACAGTTTTGTGAAATGATCGTCAAATGTATTGATGACACAGGTCATTTACCTTTTGTTAGGAGGAAGAGTCCATATCCGCATGTTACGATTTCTTTCACAGATGGATGCGGTTCCATGTTTCAGTAGCCGGATTGAGATTTAGGGGTCGTCCTTTTTCAATGTGATATATGAGGATCAAAATCATGTTTATTTGTAGCTTTCTGATCAACTCTCAGCTCCTTCCTTTTGGAGATCTGACCCTATGGTTCCGTAGTCAAATCTTATGGCACCCATTTGCGATGTGGCCGATAAATCGACATACGCCAGAGGTAAAAGTACATCTGCTTCAGCGCTCATTGACATTCTCTGACGGTTTGTTCAAGATTCCTGCCATCCACTATTTGATGATAATTGGATCAATGACGAAGGGGTTCATATTGACTTTGAAAGTAAGAACTTGTAATTTGTTGCGAATGTAAGATGGCATTAAATTATGGTCTCTACCGCGGTGGATGTCATTACTCTTTATTTATATAGAGCAGACTTGGCAGCAATTTCCAAGAGTCCAACTATATCACTCACTGGTGTTTCATTTTTCGGTTCCTCCCTCTAGAACTAATTTATTAATAGAGTACACACAATAATTTCAATCGTGTAGCGACCCTGCCACTGTTTAGGGTTGATGTTGAAGAATGTTGCACCAAGTTCAGGGAGGAACTTCAAGTAATTATTCCACCCTCATTTAATTACATATTACTCGTAGATATACCTGCGTCTACTATACCTATATACATACAGCTATATTGGCAAGAGTATATGTATAGAAACTTTTAGGGTGGAATCAAGTCTGCAATACCATTTGGACATGCACTTGACCTTTGGCCAGAAAATAGTAAAAATAGGGATCTCATTCGATTAATTATTCAACCTTGAATGCATACAAATTTTCATAAGGCGAGCTTGGGAAATAGAGAATATTGTTGTTGATCCCATGAGAACGAGAATGCGCTAAAAGATACAAATCTGAAATAATAACTGGTAACTAATAGTATAAATAGTTTCCTGATTTTTCTCGAATAGTGTTTCTGGGTTTGCTTTACAATGTAGAAAACTGTGTTCATTGAGAACTTACACCATGTTTTCAAGCGTGAAGTTCCTTTGACCTCCCTTTGCAGCCAGTTCAACGTTCACATTCAAATATGCAATCCGGCTTAAAAGAAAACAGGCCCACGTATTTACAAAAGATGATTAAAAAATAACCATTAAATTTCCATTTGAAATAAGGTAGACTCCGCCTTCCTTTGGATTCTTATCAGAAATTCAAAATGCAACTCAAATTTCACACGAATTACAAACAAAGCAATCCACGCATCCTCACGAAACGTCGTTCAACTGAAATAACATCAATATCGAATTTAGTTTATCGACAAGCGATAGGGTTTCATTGTTGAAGGAATCCATTTGGTCATATGTGGGTGCAGCACAACAAATTTATTGCATGAAACAAGCGTATCATGACTACGATTAGGATGTCATCACAAATTTGAATTTCTAACGGTCTTACGAGGGCGGATATCGAAATGGCCTGATGAACATTTCGCTGAATTTGTGAGGAGTGCGTTGGGAATTGGGCGAACGGAATAAACATTTGCATGCATACGATGATGGCCTTATAAATCTTTTCTGTTTATTTTGAAAAATGAGTTTATCTTTAAAGACTGAATAGACGGTTGACTTCGGTTTCGACATGTTATCATAGAGTCTGTGTGGGCGCCGATAATAAGTGGCTATATTTTATGGTCCATCGAAGATTTTTCTTGTAATTCCATCGTATTGGATACGCAGTTCTGAAAATATTCAACTTTTTACATAGAAATTGAACACCGGATGATTTCAGCAGTTTCTCGAATGAAATGTTTCGAAAATTGAGCGATGAGGGTATCGAAGAGCAATTCATCTTTTACAGAAAGTTGTCGAAGGTAGTATGTTGCGAACTATGGCATATTTACCCTTAAGTTCAATACAGAGTTTTTTTGGTGAGAACTGCTATGAACATTCTATTTCTGGTAGGTAAGGTGAAGGTTCTGACAGCATTCGTAATAAATAATTGTGCCCCAAAAGAGTAAAACCCGAAAAAGAAAAACGAAAAACACATTTCTTTAACAATAGTTTACTTACCGGTCAAATCTAATAATGTAGTCATAAACGGCATTCATTACCAGAGTAATGAAAGGCTACTTTCAAAAGGATGATAATATAGTAAACGGGGACAGTGATCCTGCGGCAAGAACTGGTCTAAATCAAAAAATTCAATAAAGATTCAAGATGTAACTCGCTCAATTTAGTCAAAATGGGAAAATTGAATCTTAAAAGGAGCTACCAAATATTTAAGTAGCTCACTTCGAAGGTTTGTTAGCCTTGCTTTATATGTACCTCTCCTAAAAATAACAATTTCCCTTGCAGTTCCAATTTTAAGAACTTTAAGTTCTTCGCATATCATGAAGTAACACTTATCGTCTGTCTAACTAATGCAGGCGAGCCTGTAATACAAAGAAGGAGTCGTAGGAAAAAGCATTGGACAAAATTCAATGAACTGAGTTGAGCTCCCTAGGCGACTAAGGACTTTTTTGGCGATAGAAGATCTATTGAAAACTCTGAATCCCACACTTTTAGGGTGCTTTGAAAAGGCTTGTCCTATTTTCCCAGGGCAACGTGGTAAAACGGTTCCATAGAGAAACGGAGAACTGCAAAGACTCAGGAAATTAACCAGAAGACTTGTAAATTGTGCTTGCAAAAGCAATGAACATGAAGACTGACTAAACTTCCGGAACACACAATGTGGATAAAAGAGGCTCGTAAAACGTTCGGAACGAGACTCTTTTATAGCATACTGTGAGGAACTGGAAAGTGAAAGGAAGACTTCCAGTCTGTGCAAAGTTCTTAATAAGGATGAGTCGGTCAAGTTGGACTCTTTCAGAAAACCGGATGGCATTTTCACGAACTCCAGAGCTGAGTCTATACAAACTCTCTTGGAAGTACACCACCCGGGAGAACACGTCCCAGAAGTGAATTGGCGGTTTCTGCAAACCCTTCAACACGAAGGTGTTGGGAGAGGAATTGGGACACTGCGAGAGTGGTGGTTGCCAATGAAAAGGCGAGAACTGCTATGCTATCATTTGAGTACTTCAAAGCACCTGGCATGGGTAGCATTTACTCAGCGATGCTAAAGGAAAGTATAAAGCACTTAGAGCAACCTCTAAGAAATATTTTTTGAGGATGTCAAAAGGTTAAGGTAGTTTTCATGCCAAAACCTGGAAAAGATGACTATTCTAATCCAAAGAATTTCAGACATATCATTTTGACTTCATTCTTGCTGAAAGGTTTGAAAAGACTGGTTAAGCGTCACATTCACTTAGGTCGCACTCACTTAATGAAAACCAATATGCTTACCAACGTGTGGTTCTGCTGTTCATTCTTTGGTTACAAAGATAGAGGATACAACTCTGAAGGGTGAGTATGCGACGGGGGTGCTGGAGGACATTGAAGGCGCTTTCGACTGTGCGCCCTTCCAAAAGCCCTGTGATGCCGTGAGCATGGTGTTGACGAAAGGCTGCCCTCAAGGAGGTGTGCTGTCGCCACTTCTGTGGAGTATGCTGATCAACTCACTACTATGCGAACTGCAAAATCTGCCAATACACGTTCACGCTTATGCAGATGACGTGGATGTACCGCTGTTGGTGGAGATCTCTTAATGGTGTGTAGAAATACACAACGCGCCATTGTTTTGATTGACAGTTGGTGTCTCAGGCATCGACTTTCACTAAATCTAAATAAAACCACAACCGTATTATTTACAAAAAGGAGGTAACTGAATGGTCTTGGCCTTCCAGAGATGAGAGGAACAACCCTGCCAATCTCTGAAGAAGTGAAATATCTGGGAATTATTCTAAACAAGAAGCTGCTTTGGAACAAACATATCGAGATAAAGATGAAATGAGCTCTCACAGTTTACCTTCCGACTCTCAGATCCCCATATATCTGTTTGGTAGAATATATGATGTTATCTCGAAACGAAGAAACAACTGGGACGAACCAGAAGAATGCGTGTCAGGATATACTGACGTCTTCTATACCGATGGTTCAAAAACAGAAAACGGTTCTGGAGCAGGAGTCTACCTCTCGAATAGAAACGAGAAGTAAGCTTTTGCTTTGGGACAATATACAATGGTCTTTCAGACTGAAGTGTATGCGATCCTAAGGGCGGATGATTGACGAGCAGTTGAAGAGCAGGCGCATCGCAATCTATAGCGATAGTTAAGGTGCATTGAAAGTGTTGAATACTACTTGGATCACTTCAAAAATAGTTCGGGAATGTAGACATTGATTGAACTCTGTTCAATACAGTGGAATTACTCTGGGTACCTGGTCATTGTGGTGTAGAGGGAAATTATATCTCGGATACCTTAGCAAAAAAGGCTTGAACTTCCGTCATGCTCGGACCCGAACCAGCAATTGGGGTGTCAATAGCATTGACTGATGCTGCAATCAAAAACAAAAGCTTCCCATAATAACAGGTGGCGAAGGCTTAATGCTGCTAGACACACGAAACTGTCAGAACCAAACAAATAAAACAAATTTTATCCTGTCGAAAAACAGGAAGACTTGCAGAAGTATTGTGGGCATTCTGACTTGCCATACTTTACAATCCACGGAACATTTTCTATGTGAGTGCCCCGCCTATGGACCCATCAGAGATCAGATTTTTTTAGTGCTGATGTGCTCCAACTGCAGCGGGCAGCCTCACATCCACTAAACGAATCCGGGATATTCAATCAATATTCAACAAAGAACTGCAACCAAGCTGCGTGCTCTACATATCACCGAAACTTCAGGAAAAAAATCGAAAACTGGAACCTGTGCGTTTGTAAGAAATTATGAGCGCGTATCTATGGAGCAAGAAAAACAATAGAGTATTAATTGTTGGTATGTTTAACCATACATCTAGAAGATAGGGGTGCTATACATATATTAATGGTGGGGAAAAGCTATCGCTGAGCACTCGGACCACAGTGATTCGTGGCATTCATTCCCTTCTAACGGAATATCCCGGATATGTTTATGTATCGCAGGAGTGTTACACAAACGGGTGTGATGCTACCTGCTGCAACTGGGGTACTTCAGCATCAAAAATCTAATATTTGATACATCCATAAGTGGGCATTCACATTAGGAAAAATCCGTGGATCTCGATTCCTCATTACAGGATAGACAGCTTGTAGAATTCCTATTGTGAACATATGCACAGCTAGTGAAACATATCAAAATTTTGACAATGCTTCCTCTTCTACTTTCTCACAAAATGATCTTTGCAGTATGTTCGTTTCGTTGTGTCAAGAAAAGTTTTTTGTGCCTAGTAGCATTTATACTCTGTCACCTATCATCATAGAAAGGTTGTTCTTGGTTTTTGATAACAGCATTGGCAAATACTACTGATAGATGGCTGGTGATCCACAGACAAACTATCTGAAAAACCAGAAGCTGAACGCTTCAAGTATGGATGAGGAATGCCTTACCCAAATAGTCAAACGGCAATATGTATGCTAAGAAACAATTAGGCTAACCCTGACTTACGCGGAGCGGTGACATATGCCGCATCGCTAAGAATAAAACTGTCGCATTACTAATCAAAAAGGACGCATTTACCGGTAATGGAAAGAGGTAAGGTAGAATCTAATGAGTTTATCTCTGCCCTTACAAACGAAGACGTCACCAAATTTTTTTTAAAAAGCTGGGTATTCGCCCAAAAAACAATGGTTCGTGCACAAGAAGGAAGAAGTAAATCGCTCCTGATAATTAGTGTCATCCGCCATCAAGTAGATGCCGACTTAGGATTGATAACCGTAATCGCTTGTAATGAAGAGGCTGACAGACTGGCTCGCCGAGGATCTAGATCCACAATGGTGGAGCCAGAACCATCTTTTGGCATCCGGCCATCTACTGTCAAGTCTACTCTAAAGGGTGAAATTGCAAGGATTCACGCAGCTGAGTGGAGAAATTTGAACTATTGTCGCCAGGCGAAAATCCTTGTGAAAGAACCTGGCGTCGCCAGATCGAAATTTTTATTGTCCCTTAAGACGTAGGACATGAAAGTCCTAGTGTGGCTTTAAACGGGGCACTGCGTCTTAAGCTACCATATGAAAAAGATTGGGGTGATGGTTTCGGCTATGTGCAGCCCATGTGAAGAGGAGAAGAAACGCACCGGCACTTTATATGCAGCAGCCCGGCCTCCTAAGATCTCAGACGGAGACACCTTGGTAATTGAATAGGCGATTTACGGGGATAATACAATGGGCCTAAGAGTGGCCTGCGTGCTCCGAGCACGCTGCGGCTCTCCCCAGTAAACTAAACTAAATTAAACTTGATAAAGCACGTTCTGATATTGTGACAAATCCGTTAAGCAGAACCTGCCATAAACAATACTGATTTCAATGCCGTATATATCAAAATCCTTACAATCTGAGGTCATCCTCAGAATGGGAGAAGGAGATGATCGTTATTTCAAGAAGACCATCGTTACCTCAGAAAGGGCATCCGTCTTGAATATGACAAATGGAGGAGGAGGAGTATTTGATTGGTCCTTGCAATTGCAAAGGTAGTTGCTGAAATAATCGTAGAGCGCATTAAAGAACAAACCGAAAACTTGATCGAAAGCGAGCAGGCTGTTTTTCGCTCTAAGTCCCCCGGTATTTATCACGACAAGTAACGGCGAAAAAAGTCACGATGGTGGGAGGTAACTCGATGAAACTTTGGAGAATTAAACGAATATTTTCATAAAAAACATTTTTGGTATAAGCTCTTTTAAAAAAATAAAATAAAATAAATACAGTTTCGAGTGACTAATGGTTATCCAAGAAAATTGTTTGATTTCACTTACACTTTGTAAACCAGTTTTCGATTGACCAAAATTTCACTATTTTGTGATTGACTGAAAAGGGCAAATTTTTATTTCCAATTGAAACCATTCTGTTAAAATTCAATCTTTCAAAAAATTCATATTTCACTAGATTTTAATGTTCGCATTAGGGAGCCTTCTGGTTTTTTGCTTGAGATAAAAAAATTACCGCCTGCAGATTTTCGCCCACGGAGGTCATTGAAAAAAGGGTTTCATTGAATCAGCTTTTGCGTCTTTCAATAATGTGCAAATATTTTTTCATGTACAATAATATCAGTGGCCCATACCAGAGAGGCTTCATTCAATGGAAAAACTGCTGGATTATGCACCATCTTTTCATCAATTTTAAGGCCCCTATGATAGCACAGCCAGAGTAAAACTGTATTAGAGAATTCGGTATAACAATGAAATTAGTAAGTCCGACTAAGCTGACCCTGACCAATGTGCGAAGCCGGGTAAAAGCAGCAGGATCACTTTCACTGACTCTTCAACATCAACAACGGTCTAAGACAGGGGGATGCCCTATCATGCGTCCTCTTTAGCCTGGCCCCGGAAAAAGTGATCCATGATGATGAGGTAAATGCGTTCTTTAAGTCCACCCAACTACTGGCCTATGCTGACGATATCGCCATCATGGGAAGAACGGCCCGAGACGTACAAACTGCCTTCATCCGGATCGAGCAGGCGGCGATTTCCATAAAATCTGGGCTGCACATAAAGGAAGGCAAGACAAAATATATTAGTGGCACCTTCAGCACCACAACCAACCAATAACATCAAACTGCACTAGTCAAACGAGTAGAATAAAGACAAAAGACTACCATTTTGAGACCGTTGCTAATTTCTCCTATCTAGAGTCGAAAATCACAACCGATAACAGCTATGACGATGAAATCCGCGCAAGATTAGTAGCAGCTAACAGAGCCTATTTCAGCTTACAAAAACTGTTCCGCTCGAAACGTCTCACCATAGGGTCGAAGCTCTTACTGCACAAGACAATGATCTTGCCAGTCCTCATGTATTCCTCGGAAACTTGGGTTCTTAGAAAGAAAAATTGCGAACTCTTGGCCACGTTCGAGAGAAGAATCCTCCGAAGAATTTTTGGTCTCCTACATGAGGACGGACGATAGGTTGCGGTGGACGGCTCACCTAATCCATATGGATGAAGATGATCCAGCTAGGAAAGTCTATCAGGCAATGTCATATGTCAAGGCGACATATGATGTCAAATGCTGCCTCGAGGCAAAATCTCGGAGGATCTTGAAATCCAAAACAGAGTCGGCGATGGTTGCATCCTGTCACCGATATTATTTTTTCTTATTATCGGTGAAGTTCTTCATACTGCCTTGTCCGGAGAACGAGGAGGAGTTCAATGGAGAATCACATCTTTCCTCAAACTGCTGCTGATAACATCTGTTTGCTCTCTCACCAGATCACGGAATTTGGCCAAATGGCTCTGGATTTGAAATGAGAGGCAAGAAGCGTAGGGCTAAAGATAAACACCAACAAAACCAAGGTTCTCAGTCGGACGGGTGATTGCACTTTCCCCATCTGCATTAACGGATAGAACATTGAAGGAGTTGATCCATTTGTATATCTAGGAAGCGTGATCTTTGCCGACGCTGGCACTGAACTGGATGTTGCCTGATGCATTAACAGCGCTAAATCGATTTTCGCTGCCTGGTATAAAATCTGGAAATACATTTATCTCAATGTCAAGATCAAGTTGATACTTTTCTGTGCTAGTGTCCTTTCTGTGTTGCTATATGGGAGTAGCACATGGAAAGTGAATTCCAAACCATCGTCAACACCTGTTTGCTTCGTATCATCGAAGTACCGTGGCCTGATAATATCTTAAACGAAGAACTTTGTCACATTGTGATCAGAAGGTGGAAGTGGCAGTGGATTGGGCACATATTAAGAAGGGCCGCCAGTTGCACTGAAGGCTATGCCATGCAGTGAAGTATCAAGACGATATTGCCAAATCGGTCAACAAATAACCAACTCGTTGATCACACTGATCTTGACAAAACAGTTCTTGATTTCGAAAAAAAGATAGAATGGAAACCTCAATCCCTTTTCATATTTTCACCTAAAAAAAATTAACAAACAAGACTTCTTCCATCATCCACAGAAAACTCTACTATACTATATCAAATAATAAGCCTACCAGTGTACTAGTCACATTAACTGTGCACTGCCTCTTAAGTATTATACATGTACCACAGTAAATCATTAGTCCTTCCCTTTCCAAGCTATTCTCATCACAAGTCGAATAAAGATCTCCATAATCTAAATGATATGCCCATAAAATGCCAGCATTATTATACAAATCTATTTTCCCCGGCTTAAATTTATTTCATTCACCAGACTTATAGCAAGATCAGCCACACTCTATTATTCAATATACTATTCAAATCAAGAGCGTGTATCAGACGTCGGCTCCGACCCCGTTGCAATGTACATACTCATGGAAAGATTTAAGATGGTCTTAAATTCCCGTCCGAGGGAATTAAAAAAGGGAACCTCTGATCCGATCGTTTTACGCTTTTGAGCTTTGCATAATAACAATAATAAGAACCTTTTTTTCGTGGAAACTATAAATCCAAAGTTGGAATAGGATAGGGTAGGAACCTTTGTGCTAGGCAATGTTAGGAAGAGAGCGGAGTTGAAACCACCGAGAATTAAATTAAAATGTAGTCAAAGAGTTTTCAGACATTGAAGTGAAAGGTCCTAGTGTTGCTGGGGTGATATTATTGTTAATATAAACGTAATATCACTGGAAAACGTACATACTTATATGCGTACTCTCTCCTATCTTTTCATAACAAGTCAGTTAACGACTGGGATTTATTAGTGTCAGCATTGTGTCCAGTTCAGTTACGATGCAGTTTAGTTTCTTCTAATCGTGGGATTAAAACGAAAATCGGCAACTCCATATTAAATAGTATATGTACCTATATAGATATGCACACTATGCAGTCTTGACCTGTGGCCCCCGTTAGTAGCCTTCGACAATGCATGCCATACAAACTGGTCAAAGGAGATTAAAACATTACAGCAGTTGACATAGAAGCCCATGAACCACTGAGAGCTCCAAAGTGGAGAAAAAAATCGGATGCATTGTTGCATTCATGTCATGAATGCGTCCTAAAGAACATGCTGACTCTGGTGTGGCACGTAATCTACGGCACAGATTTTTCATGCGATTAGGGGGTGCTAAAATCTGATGATCTAGTTTGAGGCTGAAATCTGAAACTAAGCGTCACTCGTATGCAATGTGAGCTAGTTAGATGGTCTAAGCAGTTGCTGTGTTGTAATTGGCGTCAATTATATGCGTAACAATCCGTAAATAGCATACAATGAAGTTGGGTCCCGTCGTCGCGACAGTGGGACCCCAACGTTCTGACGTACATATGCATCCGCATGGAAGATTTCAATGCGTGGAGCTGAAGCCAAGCTGCCACAAATCATTGATGCGTATCTAATGTTTAATACATGACCTCTCAATTGTAATTAGACTGACCGTATCTAATAATGACCACCTAAATCTTGAACGATAAATTAACGAGCCAACGTTCTAGCCGCGTCTATCGTCTGTACTTCAATTCCAATTATAGTCTGGATGAGGAGGTTAAATTGAATTTGAGACGCATACTTTTGCTTTGTTTGTAAGCAATCAGCACGCCTGCACTGAATCGGAAAAAATATTGGGTCATATTTCACTTGGAGGGCTTCTTTTAGTCGAGCAGGGTAAGTGGGTTCCGAACAATATTCCAATATACTTGTTCGTATGAACAGAACACACTCCATCGGGGTGGTTCCGACTGAAATATTTTTTGTTCAGTTCTACAAAAGAAGCATGTAGGAGTGCCAATATTGGAGGAAAGAATATCGGCAACAAAGACTTAAATTTCTGTGAAATTCCTTTCATTAAGGCACTGGGACTGTGAAACATTTTCTTTCTAAAATCATTTAAGTTGATTCAACTTTTCTTCACCTTCCAACAACTCAACTCAACGCCTTTAAAGAACGAGTTTTCTATTTCTTATGCTAATCCAATGGAACATCAAACACCGTCCAAATAATCTACACTGTCCATTGCTTTTGTATGGGGTAGAAACAGAAAATAACACAATGAATGTGATAATATTAGACCTGCTGATCACTTCGGTAAAATTGAACAATGTCCCCAAGAAAAACAAGCAAAAAAATAAGACACTAATGGCGTACTCGCACTATCCAGTAAAAATTAATTATGTACATCACATAATTCAACCAAATACATAATTTCCTCATCTAGAAAATACTTGCTTAAGATACAGATGACTTCGATTAGGATCTCCTTGGGTCGAAAAGGGTTCAATTTTCCTCGAAAACTGGTACCGTGCATCAGATTTCATCTTGATCATGGTTAGGATTGACTTCCCCCAGATTGGCTTGTTCAAAGGAGAATCTAGAGAATACACGGAGGGCGAAGAAAACGAATAGCAACAACCGGATTTACATGAAATATTTATAAAACCGATGAGTAACTCATGAGGAATTCCAAAAGAGTTACAGAGTATGGGGCAGAAAAGTGGATGAATCACCACCGCACAACGGTCAGCGTTTCAATTTACGGACATCGTGGAATGCTTATGCATTTGTAGGCTTTTTTCTGTAAGGCGATTATTGATTTTCGAAGAGTTCCACCGAACGAATTTCAAGTCAACTTTCCAAATATCGTCAGAGGCGCCGAATAGATGAATACAAATCAAAAATCAACTTTTCACGTGATCGCACACTTCCCTGGAACTTTAGAAGCTGTTATGCTAATGAAAGTTGGAACAAATAAAAGTGAAGATAAAAAATCAATTGAAAATGCTTCTGGTTTTGAATAACAGATTCAAACTAGGTATCTGATTATAAAATTAGATTACACGTTTCCAGTTTACTGCATTAGTTTACCCACGATTTTATTAGAAAGAATTGCATTGAATTGGTAAATTATCATCATTATCAATGGCACAACAACCGGTATCCGGTCTAGGCCTGCCTTAATAAGGAACTCCAAACATCCCGGTTTTGCGCCAATATCTACCGATTCGATATCCCTAAAAGCTGTCTGGCGTCCTGGCCAACGCCATCGCTTCATCTTAGGCAGGGTCTGCCTCATCTTCTTTTTCTACCATAGATATTGCGTGTGCGTATTAAGTGACCCGCCTACCGTAACCTATTAAGCCGGATTTTATCCACAACCGGGCGGTCATTGTATCGCTCATAGATTTCGTCATTGTGTAGGCTACGAAATCGTCCATCCTCATGTAGGGGGCCAAAAATTCTTCGGAGGATTCTTCTCTCGAACGCGGCCAAGAGTTCGTAATTTTTCTTGCTAAGAACCCAAGTTTCCGAGGAATACATGAGGACTGGCAAGATCATTGTCTTGTACAGTAAGAGCTTTGACCCTATGGTGAGACGTTTCGAGCGGAACAGTTTTTGTAAGCAGAAATAGGCTCTGTTGGCTGACAACAATCGGTTGTGATTTTCGACCCTAGATAGGAGAAATTGTCAACGGTCTCAAAGTTGTATTCTCCTATCCCTATTCTTCCTGTTTGACCAGTGCGGTTTGATGTTGTTGGTTGGTTCGTCTTCGATGCTGACGTTGCCACCATATATTTTGTCTTACCGCCTGCTCGATCTGGATGAAGGCAGTTTGTACATCTCGGGTGGTTCTTCCCATGATGTCGATATCGTCAGAATAGGCCAGTAGTTGGGTGGATTTGAAGAGGATCGTACCTCTTGCATTTACATCAGCATCACGGATCACTTTCTCGAGGGCCAGGTTAAAGAGGACGCATGATATCGCATTCCCCTGTCGTAGACCGTTGTTGATGTCGAATGGTCTTGAGAGTGATCCTGCTGCTTTTATCTGACCTCGCACATTGGTCAGGGTCAGCCTAATCAGTCTTATTAATTTCGTCAGGATACCGAATTCTCTCATGGCCGTGTACAGTTTTACCCTGGCTATGCTATCATAGGCGGCTTTAAAGTCGATGAATAGATGGTGCAACTGTTGTCCATATTCCAACAGTTTTTCCATCGCTTGCCGCAGAGAGAAAATCTGATCTGTTGCTGATTTGCCAGGAATGAAGCCTCTTTGATATGGGCCAATGATGTTCTGTGCGTATGGGGCTATCTGGGTTAGCAAGATACCGGAGAATATCTTTTAGGTGGTACTCAGCGACGTGATACCTCTATAATTGGTGCACTACATGATATCCCCCTTTTTATGTATGAGACAGATAATGCCTCATTTCCAGTCGTCAGGCATTGATTCGCTGTCCCATACCTTTAGCACAAGTTGATGAACCACTTGGTGTAATTGGTCGCCTCCATATTTAACCAATTCGCCTGTAATTCCATCGGCTCCTGGCGACTTCTGATTTTTTAGCCGATGAATTTCATGGACTGTTTCTCCTAAACTTTGTGGTGGCAGTATTTGTCCGTTGTCTTCAGTTGGCGGGACCTTCAACTCGTCGATGTTCTGGTTGCTCAGTAGCTCATCAAAGTACTCAACCCATCCAATATGCCCATTCTGTCGGAAATCAGATTTCCCTCTTTGTCTCGGCAGGATGAGCATCGAGGTGTATAAGGCTTCACCCTGCTGAATTGTTGGTAAAACTTCCGCACCTGGTGCGGTTGCTCCTTGTACGTTTCTAGTTCACAGACTTGTTGGTTCTCCCAGGCTTCCTTTTTCTGCCTGTGAAGTCGCTTCTCCACTCGACGGAGTTCGTGATAAGTCTCTGCGTGCGCCCGCGTTCTTTGAGAATGCAACATTACTCGGTATGCGGCATTCTTCCATTCCGTTGCTAGCTTACATTCATCGTCAAACCAGCCGTTCCGACTCCTTTTGCGGCTGGGGCCAAGTATCTTTGTGGCCGTATCCATGATAACGTTCTTCAGGTGGTTGTGAAGATCATTAGTTGATGCTTCATCTCCAGGTCCTCTGTTGACTGCTGTTATTGCGGCATCCATTTGCCTCTTATAGGTGTCGCGGAGGACTGTGTTGTGGATGGCTTCAGTATTCACTCTCACCTAATTGTCAGAGGAGATTGTAGGGGGTTTTGTAATTCGAGCTCAGAGCACCATGCCAACGAGATAGTGGTCCGAGTATATATTGGCCCCTCTATATGTTCTGACATTCATCAAGGCTCAGAGGTGGCGGCGTTCAATCAGCACATGGTCAATTTGGTTGAAAGTGGGGCCGTCTGGAGAGGCCCACATATGTTTGTGGACCGCTTTCCGCGCAAACCAAGTACTTCCAATAACCATTTCGTGTGACCCTGCTAATTGAATAATCCGCAGTCCGTTATCATTTGTATTTTGGTGTAAGCTATGGGAGCCAACGTATCGCCTGAATACGGACTCCTCCCCGACTTGGCTGTTAAAATCCCCAAGTATGATTTTGATATCATATCTAGGACAGGCTTCGAGGGTTCGTTCTACTGCCTCGTAGAAGGGATCCTTCTCCGACTCTGCAGTCTCCTCTGGACGTGAATATTAATGAGGCTTATATTTCTAAACTTGCCTCGCAAGCGCAGAGTGCATGGTCGGTCGCTTATGTTTTCAAAGCCGATAACAGCAGGTTTTATTTTTTGACTGACTAAGAAGCCTACTCCGAGCACATGGTTTACTGGATGGCCACTATAATATATGGTGTAGCGGCTCTTCTCCAGGAAACCGGTCCCTGTTCAACGCATCTCCTGTAACGCTGCTACACCAGCCCTATATTGGGACAGGGTATCGGCTAGCTGTTTATCAGCTTCATCTCTGTACAGGGAGCGCACGTTCCATGAGAAAATACGCAAATCGTTATTCCGTTGTATAATCCGTCCAGTCCGAGGCTCCTGTTGTTGCTTCGTAACAAGTTGTTTTCCGTGTAGGGTTGTCAGCCCTACCCAACCCCCAACCTGGAGGACCAGTTGGTACAATTTGTCCCGTTTTTAGACTCGGCTTCATCTTTCTCCGTCTGCAGCTTTTCGCTAAGAAAGAGCTCCCATCGGTCACCACCTGGAGGTGGAGATAGGGTTTGGTAATAGAGCTGTTGGT
The DNA here is from genome assembly GCF_905115235.1 of Hermetia illucens. NCBI lineage: Eukaryota > Metazoa > Arthropoda > Insecta > Diptera > Stratiomyidae > Hermetia > Hermetia illucens. Next base: position 86,105,377 of record NC_051849.1, on the reverse strand, counting down.
GTTGGTTTAGCAGGCATTTCTCAGGTTTTATGCTCCATCGTGGGTACCAATCCACGTTTCGCCCTGGGACCTATACTACCCTTTGACTACCCTTTGGTAAATAGAAATATCAAGAAATGGTAAACTCAGATATTAATTCCGCTGATTCCAAACCCACATAAAGGAGGAGAGTTTAAGGCAACCTACTTTGTACTATCCTGAGTGAAACAAAAATAAAGCACTGAGATCAGGGAAAGGGAATGGAAGTTTCCTGGACGGATTTCAGGTATCTCCCACCTTCAAACGGTCCCGAACTGGTGAAGTACTTGATCTTCTTTTGGTGAAGTTAATCTTGATATCTGGGTCGATTTTTGCGTCCAGTACTTCCCGTCCGCCGATACTTTTGCAGCAATCAATTAGAGGAGACAAACTTTTTTTTACCGAATATACGCGTGTGTAGTATCAAAGAAACGTCTCGATTGGTACTTTCCGAGGCGGATATTGACATTGGTTATAAACTAACCAAGGATTCAATTTAGAAATGATTTGTGCAAGACTAACCAAGGGTGGGGTTGGAAAACGTAAAATTTCAGAAAATTTTCCGTTGTGCCTTTTCTGCCGCTAGTGTATGCATACAAAAACTCAGGAAATCAACTAAGCGACGTCTGAATCGTTTTGTAAAAGAAGAATAAAGGTTGATTAAACTTCCGAAAGTCACAGCAGAATATAAGAGGCTCGTTCAGTTTTCGAATTGAGACTCTTTTAAAGTATACTGGAAAGCGAAAGGGAGGAAGGAAAAGCGGTATAGATTCCTTAAAAGGAATTAGTTGACCAACTTGGACTCTCTTAAAAAACCGGATGGTACTTTTACGAACCCCAGACCTTTTTGGAAGTACTCCATCCGGGAGAACAGGAAAGGGAAATGAAAAGGCGAGAGTTCGCGGTGTCTATAAACCCCTTCAACACATAAGTGTTTGCAAGGGGAATTGAAACACTGCCAAAAAGGGGGGTATAGAGCACTTAAAGCGACGGCTAAGACATATTTTTGTAGCATGTCTTGCTTTGGACTTAAAACGTTATGATAGTCATACATCAAACCTAAGCCTTGGAAAGATGACTCTTCAAACTCAAAGAACTTCAGACAGATCAGCCTAACTTCTTTCTTGCTGAAAGATTTGGAGACTGGCTAAGTGTCTTATTCGTGGAAAGGCGCTAAAGTCTTACTTACCAACGTGGAAAATGCGGTTAGGCTGCACTTCATTTTTTGGTTTCAAAGATATAGAATCCAACTCTGAAAGGTGAGTACGCGGTGGAGGTATTCGTGGACATTGAAGGGGTCTTTGTCTGAATATCGTTCCACAAACATTGTGATCACCGGTATCGAAAGCTTTGGCGAAATCGGTATAAAAAGCGTGTACCTCCTGTCAGAAGGACTAGAATGGAGGACGTAGATGCAAGCTACAAAAAACGGATTGGAGTTAGACCGGGAGACACGTGGGACTACACAATCGTATGGTGAGCCAGAGGAGAAAAAGACGAATTCAGGCGGAATTGATCTTTAATTACAATTAGGACTCCACCATCTGTGGACTTACACGACGCAGGGCGGTCCCTGTCACAGCAGAAAATGAAATACTCTTCGAAGAGCTCAGAGTTCAGTACCTTCTCATCAAATCAGGTTTCAGAATTACACGATGTTATTGAGTCAGCGCGGCAAGATTGAAGGTCTCCAACTTGGTTCTTAAACCCCTTACACTTTGATAAAACAGACGGACAGTGAACCCAGAACTAGTTACATTGATGGACGAACTGCATTTCATTAACAGAATTAAAAGTTACTTTTTGCACATTTTTTCATGTTGACGCAAACTTTATTAATGTTCCTTGATTTTTTACATAAAAAAGGTATTTTATATAAATATTTACATAGCCTCGTCTTACTATGTAATTTTTTTCTTTCGCGTATAAGCATATTTATGTATAAAATTAAAGGGAACTTTGATTTTCGTTCCGTAAATACATATGTATGTCTGTGTAAATGTATAATTAACACGAAAAGTCGTGTTAATTATACATTTACTTTATTATAATTTCAAATATCAGTATAATACAAATTAAAAAGGAAATTCTTGGTACCCGTACATTAGAATTTATTCGGAATACATATTTAAACAAATCTTTTCCGCATTTACACAAAAATTACTCCATGAAACTTACTAGGAAATAATATTAAGCAGTGTGAATCTAATGTGCTACAAGAGCTTCAGTCTCTACTACTTTCCATATTTTTCCTTTGCAGTAACAACTATTTATAAAACTATACGACAAAAGATCACAAACTAGTAAAAACCTTAGTAAACTTTTTTTGTACATTCAAGCACTAGCTTTCTAGCTTAACTGATTTTCCCTTCTGGCAGTGACTTTAGCATTAATTATTTCGTCATATATTATACATGAATGTGAATAATGGATTAAGAGTCTATTCTTTAAGATTACTATCCTTCAGACTAGCTGTCATAGAAGAGCCACATATGTATTTTATGCAAAATTGTCTGCAATTTACATCAAATTATATACAAACCAAACAGTAATAAATACCACTGTTATGATATTAACTTATTAGTCTAGATTATCCTTCCTTTAATTGAAAACTGATAATCTTTTGCACAATGGTGGCAATTCTATATTAAATTCGGCATAGTTTTAATGAACATCAAAATGTGTACCATTCTTTCTTTGCATAATTTTAAGGCGAAAGTGATGGATGATAAAATAATTACATTGGTCGACAAATTTAAGCTTCTTTTCCATAATTAAAATTTTCAGTTTTATATCGATGAGTTTTGGTGTTCTGATGAAAAAAAAAATTGTCCAATTTCGACAATTAGCATTCCTTTGAAATATTAAAAATTTCTTTTTTCTATTCGTTAGTGTTAATTTATTGGTCTTGCAAACACCGATATTTCGGGAACCACTTGTTCTCTCCATCAGTGCTAACAAGTCCTTGACTTGAGTGTAATTACAAGTCCTTCACTTATTAGCACTGATGAAGGGAACACGTGGTGGACCAATAAATTAGCACTAGCGAATAGAAAAGGCAAGATTTTATTATTTCAAATAATTTAATCGCTAGAAATACCGCACTCATATTAGCATTCCATTCGAAAAAAAATTAAATTATATTTCAAACCATGTACTATTTGTTACTGGACACCAAAGTTAAAATTTTATGTAAATTTTGGGTGTCTGATCCTACTAAATTCTTTTTCGAACCAACCAATAAAAAAAATTATTTTGTTTTGATTACGAAAATTTCGACCCCAACCGGAGCAGCTCTGCTCTAGATTATGATAGATGGATTAACACAAGGACTGATTGTTGCAGTTTTTTTAATTTGAAAATTTTGTCTTCTTACCTGCTGTACACTTTCAAAAAGTTGTGTAAGCTCTTATAGAATTTCATTTTCATGTCTCGTAATTGATGATTCTAATCCAATCGAACCGAAGTTTGTTGAAAATACCTAGTACGTGAAATTGCGTTCCGCACTCACAGTAGAGAACGACATGAAATTCTGCACGAGGGCCACAGAGGGCAACAGAGTATTAAGGATATATGACTTCCATCGAGGCTCAAATTTGCATGCAGTGGTCAAAGGGTAGTATAGGTCACAGGGCGACACATGGATTGGTACCAACGATGGAACATAAAACTAGTGATACGCCTACTGAACCAACACGAACACCTCTACTATCAAAGCCTATCTCCACCTCCACTTGGTGACTGGTGAGAAAATTTTCTTAACAAAAAAGCAGCAGACAGAGAAGGATGAAGGCAAGTCTCCCGCGCCTAAAAACAGGACAAATTGCACCAACTGGTCCTCCAGATGGGGGATTGGGTAGGGCTAACAACCCTACATGAAAGAGAACTTGTTAAGAAGCCACAAAAGGAGCCTCGAACTGGATTAACAACACAACGACGAACCCGGCAACGAAAACGGAATAACGATTTGCGCATTTCCTCATGGAACGTGTGCTCGCTGTACAGAGAAGGAGATGCTAAGCAACTAGCCGATGCCCTGTCCCAATATAGGGCTAATATAAGAGCGTTGCAGGAGATGCGTTGGACAGGGATCGGTTTCCTGGAGAAAACCCACTACACCATATATGATAGCGGCCATCTAGTAAACCATGTGCTCGGAGTAGGTTTCGTTGTTAGCCAAAACATAAGCGATCGACTATGCACTCTGCGCTTACGAATCAACTTTAGAAATAAAAGCCACATTAACGTTCACGCCCCTACAGAGGAGACTGAAGAATCGGAGAACGATATCTTCTACGAGATAGTAGAATGTCCGAGGTAGGATATCAAAATCATACTTGGGGATTTTAACAGTCAAGTAGAGATGGAGCCCGTTTTCAACTGATTCATTCGCTCCCATAGCTTACATAAAGATACCAATGATAACGAACTGCGGATTCTTTAATTAGCAGTGTCACACGAAATATGGTTGTTGGAAGTACCTGGTTTGCGCGAAAAGTGGTCCACAAACAAATGTGGACCTCTCCAGATGATTGATCGAATGCGCCACCTCTCAGCCTTGATGAATGTCAGAACAAATAGGGAAGCCAATATAGAGTCAGATCACTATCTCGTTGGCATAATTCTCCAGGCTTGAATAACAACACCACCTAGAATCCCTTTTGACAATCAGGTGGGAGTGAATCCTGAAGTCATCCACAAGAAAGCCCTCCGTAACATCTATAAGGGGGAAATAAATGCCGCAAGAATCGCAGTTAACAGATGTCCTGGAGGTGAAGCATCAAAAAATGATCTTCACAATCATCTGAAGAACGTTATTATTAATATGGCCACAAACAGTCGCAAAAAAGTCGGAACGGCTATTTCAACGATGAATGTAAGCTAGCAACGGAACAAAAAAATTTTGCATTTCGTATAATGTTGCATTCTTAACGTGGACACGCGACGACACACGAACTCCGTCGAGCGGAGAAGTGACTTCACAGACGGAAAAAGGAAGCCTGGGAGAACCAACGGGTATGTAAACTCGAAAATTGCAAGGAGCAACCGCAACGAGGTATTATCTGCCCCATACATAAAAAGGGAGATACCACGCAGAGCAGCAATTATAGAGGTATCACGTTGTTGAGTGCCGTCTATAAGATACTCTCTGGTATTTCGCTAGGTCAGATAGCCCCATCATTGGCCCATACCAAAGAAGCTTCACTGCAGACAAATCAGTAACAAATCAGATTAATTCCGTCTATGATAGCATAACCAGGGTAAAACTGTACACGCAGAATTCGGCATCCCGACGAAATTCATCAGACTAACTAGGCTGATCCTGACCAATGTGCGAGGAGAGATATAAGCAGCAAGATCACTCTCGAGACCATTTAACATCAACAACGGTCTAAGACAATGGGGTGCCCTATCGTCCTCCTGGCCCTGGAAAAAGTGATCAGTGATGCTGAAGTAAATGCGATAGGCACTACCCAACTATTGGCCTATACTGACAATATCGACATCATGGGAAGAACGACCCGAAACGTACAACTTTCATCCAGATCAAACAGGCGGCGATTACTGCGAAATCTTGGGCTGCACATCGATGAAGGCAAGACGAAATATATCGTGGTAACGTCAGCACCAAAGGACAAACAACCAGCAACATCATGTGGCACTAGTCAAACGAGAATAATAAAGATACGAGACTACAACTTTGAGACCGTTGATAACTTCTCGTATTTAGGGTTGAAAATCACAACCGATAACCGCTAAGACGATGAAATCCACGTTCGAGAGAAGAATTCTGCGAGGAAGATTTGGCCCCTTACATGAGGATGGGCGATTCCGTAGCCTATATAAAAACGAAATCTGTGAGCAATACCATGACCATCAAGGTGTGGATAAAATCCGGCTTAATCCGCATGGATGAGGATGATACAGCCCGGAAAGTTTATAAGGACAATATTTATGGTAGAAAGAAAAGGACAAGGCAAGCCCTGCCGGAGATGGAGCGATGGCGTAGATCAGGACGCCAAACAACTTTTAGGGATATCAAATTGGTAGACCAGATACCGGTTGTTGCGCCACTTGATGAGTTATGCCGAACTGAATGATTTGGTCCGTGACCTTTATTTGTCGAAATCGAAAGCAAAAGTTCTTGCATCTCGACTGCAACAGCGTGGAAAAGTTGCGTACTATTCGAAGCGAAGCAAAGTACTGACGTTTTTGATGACCACAAATCATGGCACTGTATAAAGACAATGCATTCGGTGGTTGTTTGTATATAGGGATGGTGTTCGATCGATTTCAAATGCAAATATGACCACCAAAATCCATTTTCTTTTTAGCCACTTGGATGTTTCCTTGTGGTGCCGAGATTGATGAGCAAGATGTGCGCTTCCATCAAAATATGGCGGGAATAAAAAAAATTTTCGAAATAGAGCAGACTCCCAAAAAATACAGAAATTTGCAAAATATTTGAATTTTGGTTCTCTATAACTCAGTCACTTCTTATCGGATCTGAAGGAGTAGTATATAGTTTGAAAGATAATTTAACGTTCTTTCTAATGAAAAGCTAGTTGTGGAAATTGGCAAAAAACCGCAAATTGGCTATTTGAAGAAAAACTGCACGAGCGAAAAATAAACTAATCGATTTAAACACGCAACTTTCAGTTGCGATTTCAGTGTAGACCAGTAAACAATGCGACGAATAAAAGATACTAACATATATTATTTTGATGATTTCCTCATCGTCAAACGAAATGCTTTCTAGACGTCACTTTAAAGAAACTGAACTGTGCTGAAAAACAGTCTGAAGGTGATACATCTTTTCCCCCAATTAATTGAAGTAATGAACAATATCAGAGATCTCTTTCATAAAAACGCACTTGGCTTGTGAATAAGTACATAAGTATAAAAAAAACTATTAAACTATTTCAAGAATGTCTGCCCTATATGTTCGGGTCCATTGAAATACAAGCCTTAATTAGGACCATGGTAAAACAGAAGACATGAAAGACAAATAACTCATCATTTTTTACGCAACACATTCTCTCGTTTAAACTGCCATCACAAAATACAAATTAAATATGACTAATAAATTCTCATTATTTATGAGCGTGTTGTTTCATTGTTGCAATTGTTGCATGACATAGTTTAATAATAAAAACGATACGGTCGAGATCGTCTTAGGAGCGGATATACGAAATTAAAAAGTTTGTCGCACTGTTGCATTCATCGTCTTTGAACTCAAAAGAGTTCAAAAACTGATTTTCCATCTCTAATTAGAGGCAATGAGTTTGTTACTGCAACAGTTCATGGAGGCGGTTCATTGTATGTATGTTAATGTTTCAGTGAAGGTCAACGTTTGGTGGTGTGTATCAGTTAAATTTTATAGAGTGCAATCCTGGCAAATTAAATTTCAAGGCTAAATGCATGCGAGGAGGCTTTATGAATGCATTTTTAACCTCATAATTGAGAAAGGAGTTGTGATCCACAAAAATAAAATTAATTAATTAATTAAAAAGTAAAAAAAGTTTTGTTGCCCCATCTATATACCAGGGTTTTTACTCAATAAACCACCCCTACCCCCTTTACTATGCGATTCTATTATTACCGCGTTTTCCCGGTCTGATTTTCTGGGACCACTAATTCACATTGAGTTTCCTCCAGGCTTTACCTTTCATTTGTTCCGAATAGTGACAGAATGTCTGCTTCGTGGTCTCCGGTCTCCTGTCTCAGATCAACCAATCAGGTGAGGCGTTCAATTAAAAATTGTATAAGTGCCTGCGGTATCCCTTATGCCCCGAGATAAACTGGGTGAGATTGAAATTTATTTCCACTCCTTGATGGTAGATTTATTATGAGTGATCCCATCATTATTGCTATCTATCTATAAATCCCTTCCAACGCTCTTCATCTGCGATAGTGAACGGTGAACTTCCTATTATATAAGCTCATCATTTCATCCACCCAGATATACCCAAGCATTTCGGACATATAAACTGGATGTTTTGAGTTCAGTATCCATATGGTGGTGGAACTCTAGACAGTACTCTTCTCCCTCTTCTGGCACTGTGCTTATATACTCTGGAGAGCCTAGTAGTAGTAGACGGGAACTCGCTACCGGACTGATGAAAAGACATGCTTTTATGAGCACGCGGACTATTTCTGATATGACCTAGACTGCAATATTACAGTCCATTTTATGGAACATCACAATTACAAAGTGCAATGCCCTTGCGGAAATTTCCGATATAGAAGAGAAGGTTGCTTTCTATGAGCAACTGCACACAGTTCAGAAGAAGCTTCCTAAAGGTGATTTTGTGTGTCTGACAATACCTTGCTTGCACATATAATAGGGTCAAATGGTCTTGGTGACTTTAAACCCGCAGAACTGACTACCAAAAGTCTGAGATTTCTATAGGACGCCCTTTCCGATGATAAACGCCTTTCTTCTGGTCGAAGAGCTATGCAACTTCACTTCCAAAAATATTCTACGCATTCTCTAAAAGTCAACCTGTCCACTCGTGCATATCGCAACCTTTGTGTGAAATGCGAATGATGTCGTGTTGTTTTCGAACTGTCAGCCTCTCGAGTAAGTGGTTTCACTTAATGTCAAATTTAGTGGCTTATTTTATACCTTTTGCTATGTAGTGGACTTTATGTTTGCCATTTTACTGTAATTTTGACCTATTTCACGAACTGTCGACAGGCAGCGTAACGTTACCAGTTCAGCTTTTCAATCCATTGCAAAAATTAACTTCGTTTGTATTTTTGTTGAAATATACTGAGAAGTCACTATTTAACCTAAAAAGTACTGAACAAGTCGGGAAACCGGAAGCTTGATGCTTCAGGTATAAAAAGTTTTGTGTTTCCCTATGTGAGGAGCATAGCGTAGTTCTCCATTGGCTTATAGCATTGACCTGAAAAATTGAAATCGCTCAGTTCTGGGCAGATTATTGCCATTGCCAGAACTGACGATTTAAATACCTCGAGGGGCAGGTTACTGCCATTGCCAGAACTCAGCGATTTAAATATCTCGAGTCAATGGTATCAGCCAATGGAGAACTGCGTAATGAAATTGTTTCACGCATTAACGCAACCTGGATGAAGTGGCATTCCCCAACTAGTGTTCTTTGTGATCGACGTATCAGCGCACGTCCCAAATATAAAGTTTACTGCAATGTCGTTCGTCTGTCGCTTTCTATAGTTCTGTGTGTTGGCCGACTATAAAGAACAATGAATGGCGTCTTGCGGTAATGGGAACGAAGATATTGCATTGCAATGGTGGCGTGACACGTTGTGATCACGTCTGAAATGAGGATATCCGCGATCGATATGGGTTTGCGCCGATCGTGAAAAAACTGCGAGAGAGGCGTTTTCGATAACCAGTGTTGGTCAGAACATCGAAGTCAATAGTAAGCAACCAAAAAACCAACCAAAACAATGGTGACTTAATACATTGGATGGGGATTTACAGGTCTCGCGATTACATCCTGATCAGGTATTTGATAAGATAAAATGACGAAACCGACCACGACGAGCCGACCCCACTTGTGAACTGAAGGCTGAAGAATAAGAAAAAGATGTGAGTGCACGACAGCTCCGTGTAATATATCTAAAAATTCCATTGCCCTCTATTTTCTAGAAAGCGATTTAAATAAATCATTTGATGGAAACCCCTGTATTGATAATAGTCAACCTCATACGCTTCACACTCTGAGTTTAATATTATTAGCAAATGTCAAGAATTTAACCAACATCAAATATAAACAAGTCGGGAAACCGAAAGCTGGGCCCTTCAGGTTTGAAAAGTTTAGTTTGCTTGTTCTGTGAGTATATTTAACTGTAGAACTATCCCATTTGTACCTAGCCCGTTATGTATGATATATGCATTTAGCATGCCTAACTACCCAATTTAGTGTGATATTGATATTCAGTCGCAGTAAATTTACACGATAAAGTCAACTTTGAGCTACTTTAACTTTGTTACTAATAGTATGATTTTGGTCAAACTTGGGGATAATATGCTTCATATTATGGATGGAAAAACTGTTGGAATATGGACAACAGTTACACCATCTGTTCATCGACTTTAAAGCCGCCTATGATAGCATAGCCAGGGTAAAACTGTACACGGCCATGGGAGAATTCGGTATCCCGACGAAATTAATAAGACTGACTAGGCTGACCCTGACCAATTTGCGAGGCCAGATAAAAGCAGCAGGATCACTCTCAAGACCATTCGACATCAACAACGGTCTACGACAAAGGGATGCGCTATCATGCGTCCTCTTTAACCTGGCCCTCGAGAAAGTGATCCGTGATGCCGAGGTAAATGCAAGAGGTACGATCCTCTTCAAGTCCACCCAACTACTGGTCTATGCTGACGATATCGACATCATGGGAAGAACCACCCGAGATGTACAAACTGCCTTCATCCAGATCGAGCAGGCGGCGCGAGATCTTGGGCTGCACATCAATGAAGGCAAGACAAAATATATGGTGGCAACGTCAGCACCGAAGACGAATCAACCAACAACATCAAACCGCACTGGTCAAACACAAACACGAACAAGAATAAGGATAGGAGAATACAACTTTGAGACCGTTGACAATTTCTCCTATCTAGAGTCGAAAATCACAACCATCTCTCGAAGATTAGATTTCACCAAAGCGTTTTGCACAAAACCTTAAAAAGGGCTGCAGATAAATAGATTCTTCATAAATACGACTTTGATATTTCTCGCGAATGTCTATTATTGCGGTTAATTTTGACGTCAGCATCTTATTTGCATGGCTTTGGAGCAATAAATTCACGCAAAATTGAACTGCTATAACGAAATTTAGCAGGTATATATGAAATATTGTCCACTATGCTGGTACAAAATTCTGTCCTAGGAATTTAAGGGGGGATTTCAGTAAATTTCTAAAAAGTAATAATATACTATTAGTATGTTTATTTGAGCATATATCGGAATGGGACATATTTTGAGGCCTAGATTTCATCTAAACGCACCACCTTGATTTTTTTCGGATTTTTAGGTTGGGCAGTTTCCGAAAATGAGTCCTGTCTCACTTTAAGTGCGTACATTTTAACTCCTTACTCACGCACTTTGCAATTTATGCCAAAAACGAAAATTATAAATCGAGACCTTTCATTTGATACCCTAGGCGACTATATCCGGTGACAAAATTTTCAATTTTTTTTTTTCAAATCCCCCCTTTGCGTGCATGAGGAGTCCCCCTTCGAACTCCACCTAAATTTATGCCTCTCTTTGTATGCGTGGGATTTCATAGTTCCCATCTGTCCACCAAATTTCGTTCGGATCGGTTTAGCCGTTTTGGAGAAAAGTGCGTGTGACAGACAGACAGACTGACACTGAATCGATTTTAATAAGGTTTTGTTTTACACAAAATCTTAAAAATGGAAAGAAGTACTGAGGTGCTGATGAACTTCGAAAGGTACTAAATTAGTATCTTTGGTACCAAAAAGACAACATTTTAGGATAACAAGCTGACACTAAATGTCAGTAAACGTCACTGACTATGTTACTCACTTAAAGCCTCCCAACATGTTTTTCCTACTCTCTTGATGGACAATCGCTATCACTACTGACCCCCTTTCAAGACGTAACTGCACTCTTCGATGACAAACTTCTTTTCATTTCCCACTTTGTTGACATCATAACTCCAAAATGTGTGGTTTTAGACTACGCTCCTCCTCCATATATAACGCAAATTCACCCTATCTCTCTTTTTTAGAAAGAAGTTTTTCCATCCTTTCCAGCTTCACACTCTCAGTCTCCTTTTCCTACAAGAATGCCGAATCTTCTTTGATATGCGTGTATGGCTCAGTGGTTAGAACACTAGGCTGTCGAAGCAGAAGGTAGCGGTTCAAATCTGACTGGTGGTGGAATTTGTAATATGGCTAGATGTCAGATACCAGTTGACTCAACTGTGGATGTGTATCTGAATCAAATCAGGATAATAATCACGGGCGAGCGCAATGCTGAACACATTGTCCTCTACAAGGTACTGTAGTGTACCGTTATGGTCTTGAATGAACTGTGTTAATACGCTTCGAGGCCTTCATCCAATTGGAATGTCGAGCTAACGATTATTATTATTAGTTAATCAGCAATAAAGAGTAAGTATATACTGCGGAAGCTTGATAATTCACCAACGGAAAAGGCAGTGACTATCCACCTGTTACCGCTTATATTGCAAACAGTTGCTTGCGCAGTCCAGACTTTTTTATGAGCTGCCAATCAGTGATTGTACATATTTTCGGAAAAATGATTATTCATCAATCAAATGGGTGACACTGACGCGACTTTTATACAATATGTACTCAATTAAATGAATCATAAGTTAAATCCTATTCTGTCACATTTTACCCATTTTTATTTCCACTCAGACCTTAGCTTATAATTTACTTTCAATTTCTCCTACAACTCCAGCACAAGAAATATCAAGGTTAATACTTTTTGTTACTGACAAGCACAATAAGAAACGCTACTTACATATATCTGAGAATTTATCTGCATTTATAGATCGAAATCTTTGCAGTTACGTGTCATAGTTCCTAAGCGCTTTATATTTATATTATATGTACATACCATGTCTCATCTTGCATAACCATTTAGTACCCCCATCGAATGCTATGGGGCCTGGACAAATTTGTTAGTGAGATCGGTTTTTATTTATCTTTTCTCCAGACTCTCTGTACAAATAAAGTTTTGTAAAGTATTGCAATAATGATTCATAGTTTATGGCATTCTGATGGAGATTGGTTCCATAGAGAAGCCAGTCATAAAATAGAAACATTAAAAATGACGTGAGTGTGCGACCGCGACTAGCATATTAATAAGTTCCCCGTAGTTTCGAATCATTGTTTATAGTTAGTTTGGGAACCCATTCCGATATCATGCAGGTTTTAACTTATAGCAAGACATGCATGTCATAATTTAGTAACCTTATATAAATAAATTCTGCATCAATTAATAGCTTAATTAACTAAACCTATAGTGACAAACTGATTTAACGAATACTCGATAAATGAATGCTAAAAATTAAAATTTAATTTTAAGTAAAAATAGAGCCATGGACATTACGTCTGACCGGGTTTTTCTTTTAGAGTTTTTGACCTCCTTACATTTATTTTTTTTTAAATATGCTTCCAGATACATATATCGTATCTTTAGCACTAAAATTTCTTCATTACATTCTCTAAACCTCGCGCAGATTAAGTGAAAAATTACGTCCTTAAAACGATTTCAGATTAAAATTGTATCTTCCCTCCATGCGCTGTGGAAAAAATGAGGCTTTACTTTACATGTGATAAATGGAAGCAAAAAATATGATCTCTATTTATTGATTGTATCATTACGTTTCCAGGTGGAACGATGTAACGGTCTCATTTTATATTTTAAGCGAAACTAATGTATATGCGGAAAGCGATGAAAATAAAAGGAAGTACCACTAAGCTGCAACCTTTAAGAGTCATGAAAACAAACCTAGAAGCCAATGAAGGATGAAGGCCGGAAATACCGAAGAGAATGAAGAACAGTAATAAGTATAATATCCACCTATGGATAGTACTAATCATTCATAAGGTGAATACTCATTGCTCCCATCAGACCTATCCCTAAATTCGGTATAGGGAAATATTTATTAAAGTGTAATCAACCACAGTGTGCACGATCTAGAACTTGCTTAAAAGTTCCGCTTCATGTGGCGTTTTTGCTTTAGATGCGTTTCCAACTTGTAGATAAAGGCATATTTGTTTATGTCGAAGTAAGGAAATACGCACTGACAAGTTTTGGCAAACTGTTCATCGGTAGAGCCAAACAACTTATAGGAGAGAAACGAAAAACCAGGAAACCCAGAACGTGTCCGTGACATATAGGCTGTGTGCGACTCTAGCACAAAATGAGCAGAAAATCAATGAAAGCAAGATACCTGGGGTCTGCGTGAAGAATCTACAATTACAGAACAATGAAACTCCCATCGAGTTCGTCAAAACCTGTAAGGCTTCCCTGGAAAAAAGAGTATTCTCCACAAAGAGAAAAAGGCGAAAAGTAGTGCGGTTAGCCAAACTCAATAGATTATTAAGAGACCCAACTGCAATAGTTGCAGATAAAGAAAGGTGTTGTAATGACTTAAAAGGGATTTGCGAGTGGGCGGAGAGGAGCAAGTGGGGAGAGATATCACGAAAATCTAAAAAAATGGCGAAATTGACTGTAAAGGTGCGTAAATGCCTCTATGCTAGCCAGACCCGGAAATGTGAGGCGATCCTTTACACACTTCGATCCTCCATATGCCATTATGCAAAAATACACCTGTCGTTTACCGATGGGTGGGACCGCTCCGGAATCTGAAAATTAAACAACCATGGAATTCGCGCGATCCTATCGAAAAATCAACTTGCAAGCTAATCTTGGGAATGAAACACAAAAGAAAATAACGACTCGGCGACGCGCGTGTAGCTACCCTATAAACCTAAAAAGATGGACAAATTGACCGTTAACATCGCCCGCAAATACTGAAGCTCCATCGAAGTGTTCTGTCGACAAATACTTGCATACCTCGATGTTAGCCAGGCTCGAGCATATGGGGGTCCTTGGATCACTTCAATCTCTCACGCGTCTTTAAACAAAAATTTACAGTCAATTTCATCATCTTTTTAGGTTTTTGGAGTAGCTCTCCCCCTTGGTTGTTTTCTACCACTCATAATAAAAGACCATCCCTAATCCCATTTTGTCATTAGTCTATCAGAGCTACAGTATAAAATCTACCACATCCCTGTGCTTACTTCTACATTTTAGTGAATGAGACAAAATCAAAAATGAAATCGTAAACATATGTCTTTAATGCGAGCAGATTATTTTTTCGAAAATTGTGTCAATAGTGGATAATCTGGTCGTTCTTGGCACCATAAGTCGGATCGTAAGAGCACATTAAGATTGATATAGTGTGATAGTATGGATAATAGTCAATACCTAGCTGAATATAGGCACTCGAAGTGTGATTGCTCAAAGACGACAAAAACAAGACTGCTGTCCTGTGTTAATAAACTGAGATACAACCGGAATTTGCACACTACTATGTTATATGCGGCATCTGAATGGTGGGAGAAGCTACCAGATGAAAAGGACCAAAAGAGGGTTAATAAATTCGAGGATGATTTATTTCTTGAGCGCACATGAGCCATTTTACCTACCTGAAATGTGTGAAGAGTACGCGACGAGACGAATAGACTATTCACATCTATCCGGTCTGGGTCTGCCTTAATAAGGAACTCCAGACATCCCCGTTTTGAGCTGAGGTCCACCAAATCCCTAAAAGCTGTCTGGCGTCCTGACTTACGCCATCGCTCCATCTCAGGCAGGGTCTGCCTCGTCTTCTTTTTCTACCATAGATATTGCCCTTATAGACTTTCCGGGCTGGATCATCTTCATCCATACGGATTAAGTGACCCACCCACCGTAACCTATTGAGCCGGATTTTATCCACATCCGGACGGTCATAGTATCGCTCATAGATTTCATCGTTATGTAAGCTACGGAATCGTCCATCCTCATGTAGGGGGCCATGTCAGTCACGGTAATGATGGGATGAGTCCCCGAAAATCCAGCAGAAGGAATGAAGGCACTTCAACTGTTCTCGGAAATATATTCATCGATTTAGTTTGAACGATATGAGATATTCTGGTCACTCAATATATGGGTCATGAGACCCCCAATCGAATGCTCATGCAAGCTCAAAACTTCTCGGCAACCGGATATCAAGAAGAAGGGATGAATCTAACTATTCATGGTGTGATTACATCCAGCACACTAGAGATAAACATGCTCACATGGCGCATGCATGATAAACAGTAAACATGTCACAAGAAATACTGAAAATTAGCATGAACCCCCAAAAATTTAGTTCAGAAAATGTTGACCTCAGAGAAAAACTGAATTAAAATTATAACCGCTAATAGCAAATTCGCATCATTAAGTAGCTAAATGGCGATTTAGAGACATCCATGCTAGCTCAGATATGGCTTGTTAACGATGAGACATCAAAACCAATAATTACAGCACAAAGGATCGTCATCCAGAATCTTTATGTTGAGCGAAAATATAATTTCTGCTTTCTTTCTTTCTTTCCTCTGCGTCGTACTATACAGGACCTGTTTACAAAGTCTGATCATGAAATCGAAATAGATATTTCCATCTATACTAAGCTGTGAAAAATCTTAAACTAGCGCATTTTTCCAAAACACTTATTAGGCGATGTGTGAGCAAATTTTCATGGTTTGTAATTGAAAATTGAAGTGAACAGTGGAACGCCAACAAGTGAAATTGAATTAATTTTCCCATATCCCCTGCCTTTCCATCTTCCGAAAAATTCAGTTCTGTTGTGAGTTTTAACTGACCGTAAAAGAAAATACCAATACCAATCATTTTTTAAGAAAATAGTGGAAGAACCATAGTTAAAGACAATAACGCAGAGAATTAATGAAATACTTACTAAAAGTCAAGTAGGATATCAGGTAATTCAATGATTGAGTATTACCACTGAGCTCTGGACCGCCATCAAAAGTATTCATTTCTTTAGCGCCAACATGGAAGCAGAACGCATAAAAACTGGAGACTCTGATGATCGATATGCGCAAATTGAATCTACTGCAATCTTAGGTCGCCGTGACAGATGACCATCATTACCATTGCAATGGTCAGCGAGAATTTACCATAAGTCATCATAAATAATAACAAAACCATAAGGCAACTTGCCAGAACTTTGTGGTTCTAAAATTTTCGGGAGTCCAGTAAAGAAAACTATCAAAGGGTATCACTTCACCACGATTCTTAATTGTATAAAATTCAGTGAAGTTCCACCTCCGGTGAATGAAATAGCTAGTCACCGTAACATGAGATTTAGGTTTCCTTTTCTCAACAAAATTGAAATCACTTCCTCCGGCCGTGCACTTAACCCAGCCAAAGACGTCGGCTTGGTAGTACAGGAATGAAGCCAATTGCACATGGACCCTAGCCGGGAGCAAATTTCAGCAGTTATTGTCCTTCGATCCAGCACGTCGTACGAAATTGGGAACTAGAACAGGTAGAATGTTTTCGCGAACCTTACGAATCAGTTCATGATAAATCCTCCCACTTCGGGCGCCACCGGAAACGTTTGAGTTCTAGAGTGTCGAATAGCGTACCCTAGCGTCCTCTAAATAAATGAAGACAAGAATAACCGACTCGAAAATTAAAACGACGAAATTAACAATATTATCCACAAGTAATTTTTAATTAAAGAATAAAATTGTTGACGCAACCTTCTAAGCAGATGTCTGAGACTGAAGAAAACTGTCCATCTCGCCCTTACAAAAACAAATAGTAAACTAATAAAACAATGAAACAAAGGAAGACGTTTTCTTCGTCAGCATAATATTTACTTAGCAAGCACCGATATTTCAGGAACCATTTGTTGCCTTCCTCAGTGCAAGGCATTCGGTATATACATTTTATAACTTTAAGGGGGTCATTCCGTGTGTCGTATCCGCGGAATCGAATTTTGTTTTGGCATCAATTGTATCTAGGTATAGTATAGAATATATGGGCAAAGTGTTTTTTTTATATTCGGAGTCGTTCGAAAATTATAGTGTTAAACACGTAATAAGTCACATAATAATAATATAATAATCGTTGGCGCAACAATCCATATTGGATCAAGGCCTTGAAGTGTGTTAGAGCACTTCATTCAAGACCGTAACGGTACACCACAGTACACTGTGGGAGGCAATGTGGTCAGCATTGCGCTCGCCCGAGATTATTACCCTGATTTGACTCAGGTACTCATTCACAGCTGAGTCGACTGGCGTCCGACATCCAGTCACGATAACAAATTCCTCTGCCCCCAGCGAGATTCGAACCGCGACCTTTCGCTACGATAGCCCAGCGCTCTAACCACTTGAACCATCCGGACACAATAAGTCACATGCCAGATTTATAACGATCGCCGTAATAAAGCGCGTATTTATCGGTCCGAATGACGTTCAAATGACTTCGCTAAAAGAACAAGAATTGGAGCCAAGGCTGTACATGTGTTTCTTGGCGAAACCTAAGGTTCATGGACTAGATTCTATTATTCTACTTTTTAAATGCGTTTTCTCGAACCTGTATATTGAAAATCTGATGCCACCATAGCCCAAGGCTTATTCAGAACATATTTCTACGTTTCGCAAACTAGGGTAATTGCGATTCATTTTGTTTTTTTTTTTATTCATTAAAGAACCCTTGAAAAAACACCAAAATTCGCAAGAAAAGTTTAACACGACACCAAAAAAATTAGCCTTTAATATTTTTTTAATAATCCTAGTTTGCCGTTTGTAATTAAATCCGCACGTTAAAATGCCGTTTACATTTCTTCTTTAAGATGATCGGAGCGCCCTCTAGCGTTACAGCAGAAAAATACCTTTTTTGGAGATGGGTGTATAAATTGCTCTATATTTCAATAATGAACTATGCTATCCAAATGGAAAAATTCTTACGCATGCTCAAGATATTAATAAATATAAATTCATATTTGTATCTTTATCCAGTTCTTCACCAAAAATTTCTAAAAAAAAAGCGAAAAAGCGGCCTTTACCCGGGATGACCCTCTTAAGTTAGTAGACGCGACAGTTGGAGATAATTGGCACTCATCAAATTTTACAATGAACTAAATGCTGGAAATTTAAGGGCTGTGTAAACAATTTTTTGTTTTATGGAAACCAGGCATTATTGCGTACTACATGGCAGCATGATACATATTACATACTTGTATCCACAATCGATTCATGTTCATAAGAAATCTAACTGTAAAAAGATTGAAATTTCTGGATATTCATCAAGAGAATAGGTTTTTCTATCAAAAGTATGAATTTCGTTTACGCTTCTAATGATATTATTTATGCCAGCATAGTTCATTAGCTATATTTCGAACGCGGAGATTATGTATAACATTCATGCACCCAAATTTCACACTTCTAATTACAGGTAGTACTACAGCGTGACCATTTTAAAAAAAAATCAATTTTGTTTCGTCACATATTTCGAAAGTATAACATATTTAAATCTCAGATAAAAATTCAAAATATTTCTAAAGTTATAGCGCAAAGAAAGGAGCGCCCTGCAGTAAATTTAAGAATGCAAATTAGCCAACAGCGGCTGCTTCAATCGCCCTTCTATAAAATGTGCTCGACCCCTTGTTGTAATCCCCTGACTAAGGTCTAGACATTATGTAAACATCTCATTAGTAAGTTTTTTACGAAAAATGTATTATCAAAGCTTTAAACTCTTTTTACTCGAAAGTACGTTTCCAAAGTTTCAGGGTGACACTCACAAAAAACTACTTACTCGATTTAGTTGAAATTTGTATCCCTTATTCTACACACCCATGTCAATATGTGGAAACTCGAAAATATTTAATTTTCTAGCAATTTAACATAAAAAATACGATTTTGGAATTTTTTTACCATTTTGTTATTTTTAAAAGAAAAATACATATTTGAGGTTCCGTATATTTCGACAAGTCTACAGAATAGAAAGAAATTAATTTTGTTCAATTTGAACCACCGCAGAAGGCTGTGTGCTTCCCGGAGTGAGATCATCTTTTTTCAAAGAGTCTACTTTGGTCATAAGAAACATATTAATTATTCCAAAATGAAGTAAAATATATATGTATATTTTAAGCTAATCAAAATTATATTAAAATTTCAGAGCAATCGTGCATTGTTTTCTTAATCAAGAAAATACTGGAATTTCAAGCCCCACACTGTGCTACTACCTTAAATTGTTATTTGAACAGCATTCCGGCGCTAAAAATATTAGATTGAAGAAATGGTTAGTCAGCAAAAATGTTACAATCACAACACTTTCTTTAGTTGCTTTCTTGTGGCACGGTTCGAATATTCAAGAATTATCATTATGGACTACAGGAAGCCACGAAAAATATTTCAAAACTTATGAGAGTTAGTGAAAGTTCCTGGAAGTACATCAAGAAGTTATAAACGTGATTTTTACATATTTCCAAATGCTTTTGACGCCAGAACAATTGCATTCTCTTTCGTTCATTAGTTAAAATTATCGACACCGACATGGCGCACAGTTTCTCAAATTCAAACTTTCAGTTACAATGCAATAAACGATTGTTTTCTTCATATCTATAGTTTCTACCCATTAATAACTCAACCATTGGAAGAGTTCAAACAATCACGTACACCCGTGACATTTCGTCTGCGACCTCCCGGAACGAATCTGTCATTGAAAAACTGTGACTTAGATAAGTACCCAGGAAACTGTCAAACTATTGTAACAAATCGAGAAACCGCAAGCTAGACGCTTCAGGTATGAGAGGTTTTGTTTGTTTCTTCTGTAAGTATATTTGAATGCAGAACTACCCCATTTGCACGGAGCCCGTAATGTAAATTTACGCGGAAAAAACAACTTTGAGCTACTGTAACTTTATTAATAATTGTACGATTTGGATCAAAGAGATGTCATGCTCCATACTATATTCTATATTAATGCAAATTTTTGTAACTCTATGATAAACTTAAGGCAATTTCCCTAAAAACATAGTAATATGCTATTATTAACTTAATTTGAGTAGACATCGATTTAGAGAGTATTTTAAAGCCTGGACACCGTATAGGGACAATTTCATGATTTTTTCCAGATTTTTCGGTTGGGTAGTCGTCAGAACGGATACGTTAAAAAACCCACCACTCTCGACCCCACACACCCTCCATTCCAACAAATGTAAAAACTAAGATTGACTTCGGAAAGTTCAATCGAGACCTTTCAGTTGATACCCGACAAAAAAAATCGATCGATGCTTTGCATGTACGAAGACCCCCCTTAAACTCAAAATTAAAAGATGTAACTTGCCACATATGTAGGCGATCACAGTTCCCACCTTCTCAGAATATTTCATATTTCATTTTCATATTTATTTTTGTTTTACAAATATGTTTGTTTTACAAATATGTTTGTTTTGCCAAAACGGTTCAATAAACAACTTCCCAAGTATGTGTGAAATGTTGCTCATAAAACGATCCATTATAATCGCATCATCTCACAAATACAAAAGCAATTCACAGTAACACAATCTTCGGTTTCCGCTAGTTCGGAGCCAACTGAAACCAAACGCGTATTAAAACTAACACCTCGTCCACCTAGTCCAGTAGGCCATAACTGATTGCTGTGAAACATCGGGTCAAGAAAAAAAATAGTTGCTTCATTTACAATGGTCTGCTGCCCATTGGCAAGTTCCTTTTCAAGATCGAAATATTTATACATCTGACTCTGCAAGGGAACTTCTCTTTTCTGATGCACCATGAACGCTTCCTCATTACCGGTGATGCTGCCGACTATTACTGGCAATTTCGGCAGTCTACATACTACGAAAATTAGTTGGGTGAGTTTGCAGGATAATCTCCGGGGTCATTTCCGAAACCGGTTACTGGACATTGACGGCCGGGTTGCAGCAACCTCGAGAAGCCTCGGGATGCCCCTGGATTCATCTCATTCGCAACTAATGTCAGAACTAAGTTTCGGAAAGCACTAATCGTGAGAAAAAATTCAATTTCGCCGAGATACCGAATTTTCTCATAGCCGTGTACAGTTTTATCCCGGCTATTCTGTCACAGGCGGCTTTAAAATCAACTGATGGCCATATTCCAGCAGTTTCCATCGCTTGCCGCAGAAAGAAAATCCGATCTGTTGCTGATTTGCCTGAAGTGAAAGGATATCCTCGATTATTATAGCCGGAGGATACCATGCCGCGGCTTTAAAAGATCTGAGGCAGAAGGAACGTCGATTGAGAATGCGATCCACCGTGGACCTTCCCTCTTGATCGCGACACTGGAACAACGTGTCTGTTTCCATTCCCAATTAGTAGTTCCTTCTGATTTCGGTGCGGTCCCAAGCATTACCAGACATTTGAATTTTTTGATAATGACATGAGGGACTGAGGATCCTCCACATTTCCAAACTTAGTTAGCACAGAGACCTGCAAGCGCGTGTTATTTGACAGTTGAGTGGAGCTGCACTCACGGTCAATTTCACCATTTGCTTAAGCTTTGCGATAACACATCCTTCGTAATTAATCTTGGTCAACTCGGGTTATCATCTGTCATCCCTAAATAGTCTTTATACATTTCTGAAACGCTCCCTGCATAGGAGTACAATCGATAATTCAGGACGTTCAGAACTATTGCAATATCGAGTGAATTTTATCAATCAATATTTTCCCAGGTAGAAATAAAGATGAGTGATGACATGCTAATGGTGCAATGTATGAGATATACCAACTCTACTCCAAGAAGACTGTGTACAAAAGGAGCATACCCAGCGGCAAAGAGCACGAAATGTCATTGTGTATGGCTAGGTAGGGACAAGGTAGCTAACTGGCCCGTGACCCTTGTAGTTCATGTAATGTTGTGTCGGTGTGTCGATGGCGCTTAGATTTATTTTTTTGTGTTTCCCCTTCCCATGTGACATGCTCGCAGCCATGTTCGACCTTATGCGTGGAACTTTCCCCAGCAAATACCATCGCGCTCGAAGATGCGCAATGATTTTTCTCCACTATAAAATTTCGAACAATGCGCTGGTGGCTAAATCCCCTGTATACAGTCTTTCTCCTCTACCCTAAGATGCTGCTGTTTTGCTTTTAGCTATCAAGACTACTCGAAGTAGAGCCAGTTTGATAACTCTAGCTGACAAGTGCAAGAATCTTATAGTTACTATCCAATATACATCCAATTGTCGCTTCCAATATGTATGTATGTATGGATTTGTGCCTCATATATCGTATGTAGAATAGAAACGTAATAGAACATCTTTGCGTGTAATGGTTTGAAGCATTATCATATATTAATGAAAGAGAAAATTTTTGTACTGATATCCATGCAAAGCGTTTGAAATCATTAAAGTCAATTATAAGATCAATATATTTTAATAGTTTTAAAGGTAAGCAGCTTAAAAAATGTGCCTTTTTTTAAGTTGTAGTAAAATCGTGTAATTGACAGCATGAGAGTGAGTATAATTTCTAGATATGCTAAAAATATCCATGTAGGAAAGAGCGACCAACCAAATCTACGACCGAACTGTAAGGGCAAAACCAAATCGCATAGAGAATAGGCTGGATTGTGGTTCGAAAATTGTTGCAGAACCGCGGAGCAACTTTTAAGAAAATCCAAAAGAATTTGGAGATCGATTGGATGTTTTTGTCCATTCGAACTTTGAGGGTCAATGTACTGAAACTGGTCTAAAATCATATTGTCCCACAAACAAGCTAAGATTTATCAGAGGCAATGAAAAAGATCCATTTGAATTTTGCAAATCAGTTGAAAACATTTACTGCAGCTGACTGAAAAAAGATAGGATTTGGGTTAAAAGTAATTTCAAAGCGTTTTCTAATGCAAAACTAGTACAGCTAAATTTTTTTTAGCTCCTGTTTAGTGACAAATCCACTTTAAGGACATTGACAGACCAGTTTGTTTCCAGTGTAATCCACAAGTACCACCCTTGCTCTGTTCAAATAATTATTAAACACCCTCTCCTTCAGTGATGGTTTGGGCACCAAGAAGTCTCAAACAATGGTCCTCTCCAATTTAAACATTAAAGTCGTAAACTCCTCTCCGATTTAAACAACCAATGGAAGCAAATGGACACTCATCAATATTTTTGGAAGGTAATGCACCCTGCACCTGTCCGGATAGCTAGGCTAGGGCACAGGGCTGCCATACGGAATGTCGTGGTTCAAATCTCACTGGTGGCAATGGGATTTGTATCGTGATTTAACGTCGGATACCAGTCGACTCAGTTGTGAATGAGTACCTGAGTCAAATCAGGGTAATAATCTCGGGCGAGCGCAATGCTGACCACATTGCTTCCGAAAATGTACTGTAGTGTGCCGCTTAGGTATTGAATGAAGTGCTCTAACACACTTCAAGGCCCTGATTCAATATGGATTGTTGCGCCAACGATTAATGCACCCTACCGCCTTGCTTTCCACCCAATTCTCCTGATATTAACCCAATTAAAATGGATGGAGTGCTTTAAAGCAGAAGGTTTATAAAAAGCAATGCCCTACGAAGGAAATTTTTCTACAAAATATTCGCGAAGTATGTTTATCTCTTAATGCATTGAATGTGGTGTTCAGAGTGTAGCGCACAGAATCTGAAGCATAATTGGAAACAAAAGTGGATGGACAAAATACTAATAACTTTTAGATAAAAATTGGTATGAATTATCTAAAATCGTCCATTTTAATAAATTCATTACCTCTTTATTTTTTGAAACATAATTTATTTTATTTTATAGTTCAAAAGAAATATATCAAATTCGATGGCACGGCACTTTATGTATAATACTTTCTTCCATCCAACCCTGAATGATTTTTGAAAAATATCTTAATCTTGGCCAGTTGGTTTATTGGTTAAAAGGCTAGACAGTCGCTCCGGAAGGACCCAATTCAAGTCTCAGTGGTACCAATTTATATTACCGTTGTGAATGAAATATTGACTACATTGCCTCCAAGTGTACACTTACAGTCTAGAAATGAACTGCTCCAGCAAACTTCAAGGCCTAGGTCCAAATTAGACAGTTGCGCCATCGATTATTATTCTATTATCTCAATAGTGCCACATTTAAAAACATATAAAGATTGTTGAAATTAAATAACAAAGTCTGGATATAACTGAACTTGTTAAACAAATTTTCTTTATATAACGTTCGTTGAAGTTCTATGTACATATTTGTTTGCCATAGTTCCATACTTGCCGCAGAAAACAGGAAAACAGGCGTCACTGATGTGAACAGTATTTTTCTTCACCTCCATCTTGCCCTCGCTCAACGTTAGTCTCCTTATAGCAGTTGTATCAATATACTATGTTGTACTAATAATTGCGGCGATTTTATTATTTGTTTACTAAATTAATGGCAAAACTATGAAACTTCACCTTTCAATACCAGGCCAAAGCACGTTAAATGCCATCAACAACAAACCCAAACCCATTTTGCCGAATGTACTCGTAGGAAGCATGAGAAGAGTAAATAGGCGAAAAATTTAAAGAAAAAGTTAAACTTGGCATTAAAATACTAAAACTATTTATTACCTGACCTGCAACTTCTTCGTGGAGTGCGTTCTTATGAAAGCAAATGTTGATTTCTCTAGACGTCTCCAACAAAACAAAATCAAGTAACTAAAAAATGTCAGCTCATTTATTGAATTTGTTGTGTCAATGCTGAACGCGTAAGAAAGTTCTACCAACCATAATTCCGTTAGAGTATCTATTGTCTCCTGTCTTGAGTTGTCAGCAGATACGATACGAGGCAGAATAACCCCGTGAATTGAAAAATAAAACTTACACTCATAATCAACGTCCTAAACATAACCACCAGTTGTTCACCTTTCATATTTGAAGAAATTTTAACGCCACACTAGGGCATACATATACCATAACTGCGCACTTAAGAGGTTAAATTTCTTTCTCTCGCACTTCCCCACTTCCCAAAGTGCAAAATCACTTTCGTATGAGTTTCCAACAAGGAAGAAATTGGCTGGAAATTGAGAAGTGGTTGCATAACGTATCAAAATAAAAAACAAAACATAAAATTATAAAAAATAATTTATTGACACGTGTGGCAGGGTATGTTTTACATTAGCTATTTAATATTTTTTGGAAATCAAATGAAATAAATTACTCATTTGAAGTTTCAACAATAGTTGAAATTAGAGATTAAGAATTTATCGCCGTATTTTAACTATAAAAAATCCTTTTGTGGCAGTTTAAACGATTATCAATTTTATCAAAATATAAACAATTATTTCATATAAATATTACTACATATTATATTTTGGAATGTACTTTGAATTGTATATTCATTGATCTTACGCACACTTTTAAAAATAATTACTTCAAAAACGATATTTCATTTATCATTCAAGCAAACGAAACTTAGATCAATATACTTAATGGATATTAAAAAATTCATGAAACTATACTAACACTTTGTACAGGTTTGCTAGGTTTGTAGGCTGCTGACGAGGCAGAATACGATAAGTCTGCCTTTCAATTGACTTAGCACGGACGTTAATAATGCCTGCAAAAATAAGAAAATAAATTAAATTTAAAAGGTACATGATACTTTCATTCTGTAAATAGTTGACTCACAGTACAATGAAATGTAAATGTATTCTAATCAAATGGAAGATATATGATATATTTAGTTTATGTTCATAATAATAAACTTGAATGTAATAACATGGCTGTTTCAAGCCTTTGTTTCAAATGTTTTCACAGCGTGACGAGAGCTAGACATCTTTACTCAACTGTTCTTCGTCCATGAAGCTACCAGAATCACCCACCTGCTGAACTTGCTTCAAATATGGTTTCCGGTGCACGGCATAGACAACAAACTATCACCAAAATTATCGTCCTTCCTCGTGATATAAGCCACGCACTTTCACCTTCTCATCAGAGAAAAACATATGCCATAAACTCCTACAAATCCTAGATAATTCTATCACAAGAATAAAAGGCCTCGATGATAGATTCCAGCATTGAGTCAACTCCCTTTCGACTTCAAATTCCTCTGATACATATTAAAATCTGACTAAAAAAATCTATAAAGGACCTGAACTTTATCAAAACTGTTGAGATTGTCTTACTTGCGAGTGCAAGTTTAGCTACGATGTTTGCTACGTCTCTATCAAATTATTAAAGTCATTATACATACGCATATACATTCAGGTGGTAAAAGGGTAGTATAGGTCCCAGGGCGAAACATGAATTGGTACCCACGATGGAGCATAAAACCTGACAAACGCCTGCTGAACCAACACAAACAGCTCTACTACCAAACCCTATATCCACCTCCACGTGATGATTGCTGGGAGCTCCTTCTTTACGAAAAGCTGCAAACGGAGAAGGATGAAGGCGAGTCTCCCGCGCTTAAAAACGGGACAAACTGTACCAACTGTTCTTCAAGGTGCTACACCATATATTATAGTGGCCATCCAGTAAACCATGTGTTCGGAGTAGGTTTCTTAGTCAGCCAAGAAATGAAACCTGCTGTTATCGGCTTTGAAAACATAAGCGAACGGCTATGCACTCTGCGCTTGCGAGCCAAGTTTAGAAATAAAAGCCTCATTAACGATCACGCTCCTACAGGGGAGACTGCAGAGTCGAAGAAGGATACCTTCTACGAGGCAGTAGAACGAACCCTCGAAGCTTGTCCCAGGTATGATATCAAAATCATACTTGGGGATCTTAACAGCCAAGTAAGGAAGTAGGAAAATATCAGAACATATAGGGGAGCCAAAATAGGCTCGCATCACTATCTCGTTGGCTTGGTGTTCCGAGCTCGAATAACAACACCACACAGAATCCCCTCTGACAATCAGGTGAGAGTTAACACTGAAGCCATCCACAACACAGCCCTCCGCGATACCTATAAGAGGGAAATGGATGCCGCAATAACCGCAGTCAACAGAGGACCTGGAGATGAAGCATCAACAAATGATCTTCACAACCACCTGAAGAATGTTATCATTGATACGGCCGCAAACATACTTGGCACCAGCCGCACAAAGAGTCGGAACGGCTAGTTTGACGATGAATGTAAGCTAGCAACGGAACGGAAGAATGCTGCATACCGAGTAATGTTGCATTCTCAAAGAACGCGACTTCACAGACGAAAAAAGGAAGCCTGGGAGTACCAACAAGTCTGTGAACTAGAAAAGTACAAGAAGCAAAACACGAGGCGCGGAAGTTTTACCAACAAGTCAGCAGGATGAAGCCTTATACACCTCGATGCTCATTCTACCGAAACAAAGAGGGAAATCTGATTTCCCACAGAATAGGCATATTGGTGCGATAGGTTGAGCAATTTGATGAACTACTGAACAACCAGGCTGGAGGTTGGAGGTCCCGCCAACTGAAGACGACGGACGCATACTGCCACCACCAAGTTTAGGAGAAAGCCCGTGCAATTCATCGGCTAAAAAATCATAAGTCGCCAGAAGCCGATAGAATTACAACCGAATTAGTTAAATATGGAGGCGACCAGTTACACCAAGTGGTTCATCAACGTGTGCTCAAGGTATGGGACAGCGAATCAATGCCTGACGATTGGCAACGGGCATTATCTGTCTCATACATTAAAAGGGAGGTGTCACACAGTGCAGCAATTATAGAGGTATCACGTTGCTGAGTACCATCTATAAGATATTCTACTCTATCTTGTTAGGCCGGATAGCCCCATACGCCCACAACATCATTGGCCCATACCAAAGAGGCTACACTCCAGGCAAATCAGCAACAGATCAGATTTTCCCTCTGCGGCAAGCGATGGAAAAACTGTTGGAATATGGACACCAGTTGCAAAATCTATTCATCGACTTTAGAGCCGCCTATGATAGCATAGCCAGGGTAAAACTGTACACGACCATGAGAGAATTCGGTATCCCGACGAAATTAATAAGACTGACTGGGCTGACCCTGGCCAATGTGCGAGGCCAGATAAAAGTAGCAGGATCACTCTCAAGACCATTCGACATCAACAACGGTCTACGACAAGGGGATGTCTTATCATGCGTCCTCTTTAACCTGGCCCTCGAGAAAGTGATCCGTGATGCTGATGTAAATGCAAGAGGTACGATCCTCTTTAAGGCCACCCAACTACTGGCCTATTCTGACGATATCGACATCATGGGAAGAACCACCCGAGACGTTCAAACTGCCTTCATCCAGATCGAGCAGGCGGCGCGAGATCTTCGGCTGCATATCAATGAAGGCAAGACAAAGCCTATGGTGGCAACCTTAGCACCGAAAACGAACCAGCCAACAACATCAAACCGCACTGGTCAAACAGGAAGAATAAGGATAGGAGAATACAACTTTGAGACGGTTGACAATTTCTCCTATCTTGGGTCGAAAATCACAACCGATAACAGCTACGATGATGAAATCCGCGCACGGTTCTTGTCAGCCAACAGAGCCTATTTCAGCTTACAAAGACTGTTCCGCTCGAAACGTCTCACCATAGGGTCAAAGCTCTTACTGTACAAGACTATGATCTTGCCAGTCCTCATGTATTCCTCGGAAACTTGGGTTCTTAGCAAGAAAAATTGCGAACTCTTGGCCGCGTTCGAGAGAAGAATCCTCCGAAGAATTTTTGGCCCCCTACATGAGGATGGACGATTCCGTAGCCTACACAATGACGAAATCTATGAGCGATACCATGACCGTTCGGTTGTGGATAAAATCCGGCTCAATAGGTTACGGTGGGCGCGTCACTTAATCCGTATGGATGAGGGTGATCCCACCCGGAAAGTCTATAAGGGCAATATCTATGGTAGAAAAAGAAGACGAGGCAGACCCTGCCTAAGATGGAGCGATGGCGTAGGCCAGGACGCCAGACAGCTTTTAAGGATATCGAATTGGTTGACCTCGGTGCAAAACGGGGATGTCTGGAGTTCCTTATTAAGGCAGGCCTAGACCGGATAACGGTTGTTGCGCCGTTGATGATGATGATGCTGATTTGATTGTAAAACTTCCGCGTCTGGTGATGTTGTTCCCTCTACTTCTCGAGTTCACAGTTCTACTGCTTCTCCCAGGCTTCCTTTTTCTGTCTATCTGTGAACTCGCCTCTCCGATCCGCGTCTTCCGTTCCATTGTCAGGTTACAATCATCATCGAACCAGTCATCCCGACTTTCTTGACCATTAGGGTCGGATATTTTTATGGCCAAAATAAAGCTAATATTCCTCAATTTATTGTGGAGATTATTTATCGATGCTTCATCTACAGGACTTCTAGCAGCTGTGATTATGACAGAATTCATTTCCCTCGTATAAGTCTTACGGAAGACTTTATTATGAATAGCTTCAGTGTTCACTCTCATCTGTTTGTGGAGCCCGGGCCAAAATGCCAACGAGATAGTGATACAAGTGTATATTGCCTATTCTGGCATTTATCAAGGCTGAGAGGTGGCGATGTTCACACGTGGTTAATTTGGTTGAAATTGGTCCCGTTTGGAGTGATCCCCGTTTACTTCCGGATTTCTTTCCCCGCAAACCAGAAACTTCTAGCGACAATTTCATAGGACACCGCTAGCTGAATAATCCATAGTTCCTTGTCATTGGTATATTTACTTAAACCCACCGAAGCACCACCTAAACATGTGACTACTGGATGTTCAATCTCTAAGTATGATTTTCATATCGTACCTGGATCTCGGCGGCAACATTAAAGGAAAACTGAACTGAGCTCCTAAAAATAAAGTGGCTTTTCAGAAGGCAAAAGATAAGGCAAAGACCAACCTCGTGCAAGCTTCCTTAGTCGCCTATTATTAGACTGGAGCGCCAGTTGCGCAATTCACGGATACCTCTGGTTTTAGCGCTGGTGCAGCCCTTCAACAGCAAATTAAGAGAATATGGGAGCTGCTGGCCTACTTTTCATAGAAGTTTAGCCCTGCACAGACTCGCAACAACACCTTCGACCAAGAGCTGTTCGTTGTCTACGTAGTTGTTAAACAGGTTCGACACATGCTCAAGCCATGCATGCTTTGTAATTTTCCCAGATCACAAACTTAGTTTCACATTCAATCAGAAACTCGTTCACCACGCCACGCTCGGTATCTGGACTTCATCGTCCAGTTTTTTACGGACCACGGACAACATCGGGGCGGATTCGTTCTCTCGCAATGAGAAAGTGTCAACATCACTCGACTATGCAACGATTATACAAGCGCAACGAGATCATGAGAAACTCTACTCGCTTTTATATCTCCCCGCCAGCTGAAGGAAGCAAACTGTCCAAGTGTGGACGTCGAATATACTGCAATATTTCCATACAAGTTGCGACTATAGGTTCTCCCAGCTTTTAGCTACCATCGACTCTATTCATTGCAAGACCACAACGAATCTGATTTGTTCAAATAACTTAGCCAATTGACAGGCACGACTCATCTCCGTACAAAACCATACCACGCTCAGACCAACAGACTTATGGAGCATCTACATCAACAGCTTAAAGCTGCTATCCGATGAAACTTGAATGTGCACTGAACGCGCATATTACCTACGATTCTTCTTAGCATTAGTGCAGCGTGACGCAAGGATTTGAAGCCACTGCCGCTGACGTTATTTACAGGCAACCTTCCTGGTAAACTGCTTACGTCGTCCGTACGAGGATCCGGTTTCATTCATCACTACATTAATTGTTCCAGCACCTCAGGCCTCGATTCGTCATCAAAAACTAGAGAATTATTGAAAATTTGGGGCTTTTGAGTATCACCGTAGGTCACTTCACATGTACTACTCCCAATTAGGAACAGTGGTAGAACCTTAGAGAACAGTCTCAACTTGTTTTTGGTGTTGAAATTGGGCTTCAGTTTTTGGAAAAAACAACGCAAGCGGATTTATCGTCGTCGATGCATCGAGCAACATCAAGCTCGCTGGCACCGTCGATATTCGCCCTATTATTGCAGATAAGAAGAGTGCGAGGAACAACCAAACTGAGAACCGATGAGAAAGCAAACAGATATCATTGGCCTAATTGAGGTGTTTGAAGAAAGATAGTACCGTCCATTGAAGTCCTCCACGTAAGGAAGTGCGTATCGGTAACATAATACACCTTTGACGGATTCCACTTTCGACTTCGAAATCCTTGCGATTTTGCACCGTCATATTTTGATCTGATAATGGCTATTAGTTTTTTTCAAAATGTCCCTCTTCGTGGGTCATGAATGCACTCCCTATTCAAATCATTCTTGAAATTGATGAAAAGCGATGATCCTAACTTCGCACAATGTTCCATAATGATTCGCAAGGTTTTAATGTGATCATATAGAAAAAGTCAAGCCGAAACCCAAACTACTCTATCGATCAAGCTTCCAAGGTGTTCTTTGATGTATTTCAGGACATTTTTAGCTAATATCAACGTGACATCAGGAAGTATGTAAAAATCTCTCCAGTTGTAGTACTCAAACCGGCTAACCTTTTCGGAATCTTAACGGTCATCGCCTTCTTCTACTCATTGGGAAACATTTCAGGCTCCCATGATTTAGGAATGAGTGAAAGTAGCGCTTACCATATCAGCTTTAAGAAGTGAAGCTTCACCGAATACTATACGGTTCAAAATCATGATGAAATGCTTCTCCTTCAGCTGCTGATCATCGTTGAGGAAAAGCATAGGCGACGTTCCATTCCTCTGCGAACAGCGACATGCAAGCATAGGGGTCCATTCTTTTTCCAATTCGTACATAACGAATGACCGCCACCCACATTGAGTCCGGCCTGGCAGTTACGCCGGAAGAACCCGCCACGCATTTGACGCCAATTGAACTGAAAGCACCAGCCACGTACTGCTATTTTTGTGTGTGAGCATTTATCAAAAATGTTCATTAGCGATAAAGATGCTCATAAAATTCTCGCTCACAACCTAAACAAAGATGAAATCCTCACCCACATCCTAAACAAACATGTCTGACCGGCTGGCCGAATCTTTTTTCATTCGATCACCGAGCGCTTGAATAGTCAAAACTGGCAGACCAACTACATTCTATCCAATTTACGACCGACGCTCAAATGCGAACTCTTCAGGCGTAACTGACAGGCCGAACTAAACGTGGATGGCGGGCTTAAGAATTCAAAGCATTGCTTCATATATGTTGAAACTCCAAGATATATTTATTCTTCTTTACTCCGTGCACAAAATCGTACGTGCATACACTCATACATATGTACGTAAATTGAATACCGCTGGTACTAACTTACATACAAATCTATCTTTCTTGGATACTACCTGTGAACTTCATTGGAATATATAAATGTATATGTCTGTCTCAAGTAATTGATACTGATATACAAATAAGTAAAAAGCTAAAAAAGAAAAGCTAAGATATTCCCTTGTTACCCGCCGCTCATATGACTTCACTTTATATGATGATGACGTCGTACACGTCCTAGGATGCAATCAATTAACGTGAAACAGCATTTATGACTTTGTTAAAAATGGTTGACTTTACTTCCAATTTGCCAAGATTTCCTATCTTATCGCTTATACTGCTGCCAAATTTTGTACTTCTAGGATGAACTTAAGGGGGATTTGCGAGTGCCATATGCTATTATCATCTCTATTTGAGCAAATATCTCAACGGGATATATTAGATTTCATATACATAGATGTATCATTGTGACTTTTTTCAGATTTTTCAGTGGAACAGGTTTTGAGAACGAGACCTACCTTTTGGGGCTCGCATTCTGAGCCTTTACACCCCTATGTTCCACCCAATATCAAAAATAGAAGCTGTTTGGGAAACTATTAAATTGTCCCCTTTCATTTGATTCCCCACATTTTCAGTGGAAAAAAATTATGCACCCTCCCCCCTTTCTAAAGTATGGGAACTTAACAGAAAATGGCGCCACTCGTTATATCTAAAGGAATTAATGGACCACATGTTCTTACTAAATTTCATTTTAATAAGTTCAGCCGTTTCACAGACAGGCGAACGGGCAGAATCGGAATCCATTTTAATAAGGTTTTGTTTCACTCAAAACTCACGTAATTTTCTGAGAAACATCTATACCGATTGGCAAGAAATTTGGTGAGAAGGTGGAGACGGTAAACGTTCCCACTTGCAGTAAGTTACATCTTTCTTTCTTTTGAGTTTCAGGAGGTCCTCATATTTTTTTCACCGAATATAGTCAGGTTGGGTATTAAATGAAAGGTCCCGATCAGTACTTTCCGATGCTAGTTTTAATTTTGAAATTTATTTGAAAGCCGGGCGTGAAAATGATGATTTCTTTAACGGACCCATTTTCAAAAACTACCCAACCGAAAAATCTGAAAAACATGATATACCGTATAGTATAGCTTTCAAAATACCCTCCATATCGATCTCTATTCAACTTAAGTTAATAATAATATATTACTATGTTTTTGGAGAAATTAGACTAGTAACTCCCCTTAAGTTTATTCTAGAGTTAAAAAATTTTACAGTAGTATAGACTATAGTGGGGAGGCGTTGTAGTGCCGCTTAGCGGAGATTTGTCCAAGCTCCACACCAAATTAGCGGAACTCACCCGAAAGAGCATGATATTCCCAAGGTCGGTCAAAATCATTACGGGCTACGTACAAATGGGGTAGTTCTGCAGTCAAATCGACTTATATAAGAAACAAACAAAACCTTTCATACCTGAAGCGCCTAGCTTCCGGTTTCGCGACTCGTTTCATTTTGAAGATAAAGAATGAAATCAAAATAAAAGATCTATTCGGTTGCTGTTAGTTATAAATAGGGTTTTTTTATTTTGCTCTTTTTCGAGACTTCATCCAACATTCCCTGCTTTTCTGGCCAAATTGTGAACCCGAAGAAGAAAATGTAAATACAATTTTGACGAGTTGCCTCCTCTTTTTCACCTACCATAACTTTGTTAACAATAGTACGATTTCCATATTTTCAAGTATGATTTTTCATATTGAAACCTTTATTATAGCAAAATTTTAAGAATCTAGGATGAATATAAGGGGACTTCGCGGTAAATATTCAACATATAATATTATTAACTTTATTTGAGTAGGTATCGAAATGGAGAGTATTTCGAGGCCTAGATACCTTCTGCGTGGACCACCATAATTTTTTTTCAAATTTTAGGGTTGAGTAATTTCTGAGAACGGGTCCTTAAAGTACAATAATTGACCATTTTCGGACCCCCGCACTCCTCCCCTATGTAGCCAATGTCAAAACTAACATTTCCTTCGAAAAGTACTACTTCTTTCATTTGAAACCCCACCTGTATTTGATGGAACAAAGTTTTGCACCCTATTTTACATGTATGGGGACCCCCTTAAGTTCACCGTGGGACAATGCAATTTGCCGTATGTTGGGAGATTCATTTCTTAACGGAATTTCGTGTCAGTAGGTGTATCGTTTCTAAGAAAAGTGAGCGTGACAGGTAGGCAGACAGTAAATTAAAAACATTCTACCTTTTCGCCGTTTAGCGACGGAATTTTAGTGAACCTTCTCGTCACAGAGCCATGCAGTCACGACCTGCCTGGTTTGAAGTCAGAGAACAATAGCAACAAGCGGACAAGATACCAACGCAAACAAGCATATCGGGTGGTAAAAAAAAAAAATAAGTGACTGCCATCACCATCAATCGAAGAAACCAGCTCAGGACACAACCCACGAGATACCCTAAGCAATAATCGGAGTCACAAAGCCCAGCATCTGTTTTACCAACCGTGATACTTTACTGTGGAGTGATGACGTTCAAATGAAAAATGCTAAGCCGTGCTAAAAGAGTAGAGATGCACCGCCTTGGAAGCTATTACGAAGGGCCTTCATACAAATAAAGCATATTTTTAATGTAGAGGAAAGCGACTTTACCCTCCCGAAAAAAATCTGGAAAACTAACATAGCGGCCAAGGTAAAGTACTTTGAATCTCGTATAATGGTAACATCTATCGGATCGTGTTGAATGCCAGATTAGGTTTGTATAATTCTGCTTAAGGGGGTTCTCATATGTGATGGTTTCCAGAAATCATGTTTTTCTGTTATATGTAATTGAGAAACAGAATATGCTGAGAGTATACTGTAGAAATTTTAGATCAATATTCAAAATATTTACCAAGTTACAGCAAATAGCAAACCACGCGCCATATTGACGTGCCTACAAAACGAAAATTTA
Organism: Hermetia illucens; assembly: GCF_905115235.1. Taxonomy (NCBI): domain Eukaryota; kingdom Metazoa; phylum Arthropoda; class Insecta; order Diptera; family Stratiomyidae; genus Hermetia; species Hermetia illucens. The sequence continues at coordinate 86,069,633 of NC_051849.1, read as the reverse complement.
AAAGCGTATTTGTTCAACCGATTAGGCTGAAATTTTTACACATTATTCTACACAACAGTAGTTTTTATCCGAACCACGATTATGTATTTTTGTTGATAATTACTTTTTTTTTAAGGTTTTATGTCAAACAAGACAGATAGTTTTCCAAATCCAAAACTCACAATTTTGTGTGTGCAAAAGCCTAAAATTCCACAATTTATAAATTGTAATCCTAAAAGGCCATGAAACCAATTTCCTTATGATAGTAAAATGGAAAATCGCTAAAACCGTATACTATTAATTGGAGATAAATTTAAACAACCACAAAAGAAAAACGAAAAAATTCATTTAAAGTTCTATTATATTGTCGCAGAGTGTATGGGTAAAAGACTCGACATGTGTATGGATTATGTTGTGCTCTTCACAAGAATGCATATTGATTTTATTACCGCAAACAAGTCTATTCTTAGTGAGGTCAAGAGTTGAGAAACAAGCCTGCCCTACAATATATTGTAATATCTTTCCAGTACGCTCTTTGGGTGCCATTCCGCTATCATATTTTCGCTCTCCTATTTTTTCTTCCCAAGAATAAATAGTAAACACAAGGCTAATTTATCCACTTCCAAGAAAGAAATTGTTTATATATAGAATGTTTCAAATTAGGCATATTTGAACTTGAATGAGCGCAGCTACTAAAGGGTTTAAGATATCATTGCCCCATACAACTACATATACCGCATCATTGAAAAGCAAGTGATGTAGATATTTGATAATAGAATGAATAATGCCGGAAAGAATACAGACTTCGAAAAAATTGATCCATAGATACACAATGTATACTTATATGACTATAATCCCATTTGGGGTAGCAGTTTTAAATCAGTAAAATGAAGTGCTTAAAATGTTAAGATGATTTATAGCCTTGAAAATTATCCGCTGTTTATGTTACACTTGAAATGATTAGGTTTTTCCTATTACTATGATGATAAATTCATGAACAAAGTATGAGCAGACTCTATCCCTAAGTATTACATGAACAAAGATTCAATTAAAATTCATAAGGAGTTTAAAGATACTTTAGGAATTTTTAAGTTTTCGAAATTACCCAAGTAGATACGTATAAGTGCAAGGAATAAACATGTACAAGTCTATGAAAGTTTCCTAGATACGCCTATACTCGTATCTACAAAAAATTCTGACCATGAACATAAAGGCCATAAAATGTCTAGTGATTCTGGGGAGGTTTAACGAATAAAAATAAACAGTTGTTGAAAGTTATTCTATGAACAACGAACCAGGGAAGTCGAGTATCCTTGTCACTCAGCAGGTCGTCCATGTGAAGTCTTATGGGCATATAATTCATAAAATTCGAAGCACCCCTCCAGACAATTGATATGGAAAAAGCGAACGCTGTATACACATATTTTTAGAACATGTCGATCATTTTAAACCGTGGTTGGTTTCATAATAAAATTGAATTTTACGACAGATCCTTTCAAAGTTTATGCTTATAGACATTAACATCACTGTAAACATAATTGTAATTTCGCCTCAAAATAACATTGTTCCTGATAGTGTTGACGGTTGAATTTTATTTTAGGACGGAAAATGTCAAATCTGGTTTCGACGGTATCATCGTAAACCCCGACGTTAAGAAATATTACTATACTTTCATCATTTTATTAATATTTTTGCTCTGTTATACACTTTCCATAATTTCTACAGTGAGTTCTCAAAGCAGTCTAATTGTGGGATAGGTCACAGGGCTAAACTGGTTGCTGTTTAGCTATTTTCTCCCACAAAAAAACACATTTATACATAGGGTGACTACCAGACGTTTTTGCGCACATTTCACACGAAGGATGATGTTATGTACTGAAATGATAGGTGGTCTGATTCAGTCTTCACAAATAGAAAATAGACAAAAAAATCGAAGCCATTTGCATAGTGTATTCAAAATTTTGTGTGACTTATAACTACAACGCAACTGCAGAGGGCGAAATAATGGATTCTAAAACGTTTTGGAATGGACATACGACGCATCCCACCGTAAAATGCTCAAATATTGGTTTACGACTTCAATGTACAAATCAGACGCAGTAGTTACCCAGAAAAGCAAGAAAAATTTTTGTTTTCAAAAATTTACATAGAATCGTCGATTCCAGCTACATAAAGCAATTGGATAATCCAAAGCACCCTTTTACTTCATCCTACGACAAATTCTATCCTTTTAAGGAGCAACCTGGATTTTGCGTTCTGCTTTCGATATGCGATTCCGGTTTTCTTAATGGTGGACGCTGGAAGATTTAATTGTCTATAACTCGAAAAGTTTTGCTTCTCGTGACGTCAAATATTAGAAAAAAAATGGATTTTCCACGAATAGTTATTTGTCTGTCATTCTTCAACAAGTTCTCCACGGCAGTGATTTACAGCAGTTTTCTAGCGACGTTCTCTCTGCTATAAATCAGTCAACCCAACAATAAACAGTACTTTTAGATTCTGGAAGCTCTTCAATTCCGTGCAATCGTTGAATGACCCCAGATGTTTGCACTCCCTCGTTTCATACAAAAAATAATGGCTCTTTGAGAATTTACAGCGTGTTCCATAGCTCCAAAATCAGCACTTAAAAATACGTCTATATTCGACAATCAACTAAGCTATACTGGTCAACATTGACCAACATGCCAAGGAAAACCTGTCAGAACCCGTCTGTACTCGAAAGCATTAGTCTTGAGCCCAGGATTATACAACTGGATCGCAATTCCCAGAATTTGGGAAAACCACCTCGTATGTTACGAATAATAAGAGTGACTATTGGTGCTTTTGCCAATGCATATGCTGAAAACAAACATAAGCACAGAATTCCTCAAGCAAACAGGCGAAGCAACGAGGCTTCAAAAGGGGCTTGCACAGCAGGAAGAAAAGCCTTGGCCAAGCACCAGGCTATTTTTGAAGAAGAAGATGAATTGTACCGGGTTAGGTGTTAAAATATAATGATAGAAAATGACTTTACCGTATAAAAATTAGTAATTTAAATTTTAAAGGCATTTTTTTCGAGATGAAATTTTTCGAATTTTTGTAACTCTAACTTGATTGAATCAAAAATGCCAACTAGACAGTTCAGAGACCAACTTTTTCATGGCAAATTTCAATTTTTTTCTTCAAAACTTTCCCATTTCGGCAAATTTTGATAGTTTTCAATAATTCTAATTAACCTTACAGGAAATAACTAATATTGTAACATTCATTTGAAATTTCCATACTTCAGGCACTCTACACTGCAGCAGTGGAGCTATAATTCTTTTCTCACGGTTTCAGCAAAGTCGAATAATTTTACATATTTTTCTGGGCAAATACTCTTTCCATATACTTTACTTTGTAATAAATACTTGTATATATTTTAAAAACAATTGGTTCAGTACTTTTTATTTTAAAAATCTCAGAAAAAGTACCTAAAATTTTAAATTTTACAATAGGCCGGATAGATGAGTGGTTAGAGTACGAGGCCGTCGTACGGAAGGCCGCGGTTCAAATCAGACTGGTGGCCGTGGGATTTGTGTCATGATTTGACGTCGGATACCAGTCGACTTGAGTCAAATCAGGGTAATAACCTCGGGCGAGCGCAATGCTGGTCAGATTGCCTCCTACAGGGTAGTGAAATCCTGTTGTGTACCCTTACGGTCCTGAATGAAGTGCACTAACATACTTCAAGGCCCTGATCCAATTGCATTGTTGCGCCAACGATTATTATTATTATTAGGGGAGGGGAGGAAGGGAGTTGTTGTTAGTTCAGGGAACCCCTTACCGTCCGATCTCTCTGCCGGTCGAGTTCAATCTTCTTCGTAGTAAGAAGAGCCCGAACATAATGCGCAATACGATTCCAGCTGCCAGCACTCTTCAGCATCTCTCTGACAATGTTGTCTGGAGAGAGCTCCCCTGTGTCTGCATAAAGCTGCTGGCGGAGGCCGTCCCAACTCTCGCAAGAGAAAAAGGTGTGTTCAGCGTCATTCGCCACTCTATTGCAGAACACACAATCAGGAGATCGCGCCTTCCCAACCCTGTGCAGGTAAGACTGAAAACCTCCATGCCCACTTAGAAGTTGGGTAAGGAAGTAATCAATCTCACCGTGCGTTCTGTTCAACCATGGGTCTAATTTGTCGATGAGCCTTGCCACTTGCCCCTTGGCTCATTTTGCCAAGGAAGTTGCCACTCGCTAAGGGTGCGTTGACGTTCTTCACGGGCAACCACTTCTCTTAAGTTTTCGCCCTTACGGCGATAGACAGCTTTGCGCTCCTTGGCAAGAAGGGCAACGGGGATCACTCCCGCAATCACCATCACAGTCGGTTCGGAGACGGTGCGATAAGCAGGCGCCACTCGCAAAACTCCCCGCCTCTGCACTTGAGCGAGGCGTTTACGATGCACCTCCTTGTCAAGGGCATCAGCCCATACCTCCGCACCATAGAGAAGGACGGATTGCGTTGCTCCCGTGAGGAGACGTCTCTTAGTTGATATAAGGCCGCTGACATTCGCCATTAGCCGACTCAAGGCCGCGACTCCTGCTGCACCCCTGTCCGCGGCTGCTTTGATTTGCTCGAAGAAGCTCATCTTCGATTCGAGCATTAAATCAAGGTATTTAATCGCTGGTTTTGACTCTATAGTCAACTCGCCGATCGATATGGGACGCAAGGTCGGGATTCTCCTTCTGGTCAGGATGACTAGTTCGGTTTTTTCCAGCGCAAGGTTGAAACCGTCAGCAGTCATCCATCCGCTTACCCGTCGCATAAATATGCCAAGTCTGCTTTGCGCCTGTTCAACAGTGCGTCCGGCAATAAATACCGCAACGTCGTCTGCATAACACCAGTTTGTAAACTTCCGCCGGGATGCCATCAGGACCTGGCGCCTTCCTGTTTTTCATATTGAGAACCGCTTCTTCGAGTTCTCCAATTTTGAAAAGAGGGCAATCCACGACGCTTTCCGCGCTATTTACCTCAACCCGTACAGGGTGTCTGGGGAACAGTGAAGCCCATGGTGTTTTACGTAGGCACCTGTCGTGAGACTTAATCCTACGGTCCTCTTAAGACACGGATTGATTTTGTGACCACAATCAGAGCCCCGCTGAGACAAGCAACAACGGTACCAGTCTATACCAAGTGCATGGCTTAGCATTCATACTGGTGGATGCAAGAATTACCTAAATTTCTACCGCACTATGGAGTACGGCAGCCGTGTTGATACGCAACACCACGTCGAGGCCAGAAGGTCTCTTCTCGCTTGAGCATAACCACAACCACCATGAAACCCCCACTAGGGGGGCCAACCGCAAATAACCGAGCTGTCCTCACATACAACAGAAGTTCACCCGAAGTATGTGAGTCCAGGGGCTTTCCCGGTTCCCATGGTACCAGTATACCCCTGGTAAGATTTCGTGACCAATTTGCCACTTCAGATGAGTCCCCGTGCAGACTCGGGTCTGATCGCCCTGATTAGGCCTTTGGAGCATTCGCCTACTGAATCACGGCCGGCAAACCAAAGTGATTACAGCGTCTTCCGGTGCCACCACTATGGAGGTTCTCCTCGGCCACTTGGTTTTGGTTTGGCCGATAGGGTTGTCGCCCCATCTTCCTCGCCGCCACCTCTGAGCACCGGTGTCTGGGGAACAATGTCCGCACAATGCGGTCCATCTGGTCGGTGCTCAGTATGCAGGGCTTCCGCAGAGCCCCGATTTTCCGAGTGACAAGCTTATAGTCCCCACGGGTCATCATTCACCTCATTAACAAGATTTTGCCAGCCGCGAGCTTTGCTTTTATTTATAGCGCTGCGGAGTCTCCTTTTTGCTGATCTATATTGTGCCTTTATGGCACATGCCTCCTCGTTGGCGTACAAACGTTGTGCCAAACGGCGGAGCTTATGACACTCCTTCCGTAGGTCGGCAATTTCTGCCGTCCACCAGTACATAGAAGGCTTGTCGCGCCTGGGGCCTCTCCGGGGCATGGAAGCCTCACACGCCGTCGTTATCAGATTCATCACTGAATTTACGACGGTGTCAGCTGCGACACCACCACCCCCCGGAATGCCCCCCAGCACGGCCCTACCTGCTCCAAGAGCTTCGACGAACCTTCCGATGTTCACCCTCGCGACATTCCACACGCAGGGGGAACGTCGTGTTGGTGCTCGCCGGCAAGTAGCGTCAAACACTTCGAACGCAATGTACTGATGATCACTTGCCGAGAAGTCTTCTAGGACTCGCCACCCGTCCACCGATGATGCCAGACATACCAACGCAAAAGTGATGTCAGGAATGCTTTCTTCACAACCTGGGCTCCGAAACGTTGGCGTGGATCCGGTGTTTAAAACTACGAGCCCGGTTCTCGCCGCCATTTCCAGAATCCGTTTCCCTCTGGAGTCTGATTGAGGCATGCCCCATTCAAGAGCCCTGGCATTAAAATCACCGCCAACCAGGATTCGTCCCTCCGTGCTCGAAACGGCGTCCTCCAGAGCATCAAGCCGGCGCCGACTCATTCCGCGTCAGGTAAACGCTAAAAAACGTTATCCCTAAACACCGGATCCAGACAAATCCGTCCCCCCGGGCTTCGGCAAGAACACGAAGTCGAACGTCGTCCCGAACCCAGATGGCAGCGATGCCCGATAAGTCGAGATACCATGAGGACGGGTCCTTATTTCGGTATTGCTCGCTAATCAGCACTAGATCAGCATTTATTTCCGCAGCGAACTGTGCTAGCAACTGGTGAGCGGTTGCACTCCGGGGCATGTAAATTTGCAAAATGCGGATCATGGCGTTCGCACCCTAGCCCTCTCCAATTCCGCCCTAAAGATCGGACACCGTCCCGAGCCCGCAGTGTGTGCGACGCTTTCGCCAGATGCGCCACGATCCCTGCAGAGAACGCAACTCTCGCTTTCCTTGCAAGTCTTCGCTTGATGACCCACTTGGCCGCATCTCCGGCATGCTGTCCTCCTGTCCGGACCCTTGCAAGCTGCTGACGTGTGTCCATAGTCCAGACACCTGTAGCACTTGGTGGGGACTATCCTCATTCGTACCCTGCATACTACCCATCCGATTTGCATACTACCCAGAAAGTTGTAACAAGTCAAATTTGTCCCTTTCGTGCTAATTTAGTGCAATCTAAGACTTTGAATGCCAGTATCACGCTAAAGTGCATAGTCTTCATATGCATTACGAGCCCATATGCATTACGAGCTAGGTAAAAATGGGACAAAAATTATATAAAATCTTTCATACCTGGAGCCCCGAGCTTCTGGTTTCCCGATTTGTTTTTCTATTCATTTAATTTCACTATAATCTCACTGAATTCTGTATAAATGGCAGCCCTATAACAACAGGACAATACAAAGCCAAATGCCTTCAATCAACTCAACAAACCAGTTAAAGAATCAACAAAATCGGATCTCCCAACTACGGCCAAATTGTTTGGAAGACTACTTCTGGAGAAATTTAAACAAATCATTGTGAATCGCAATTTTTTACCAGCTCACCAAACAAGTATGAAAAGTTTTGTGTATAATATTTGTTTTTTAAAAACGCCGTAATCTATGTATATATCATGTGAGAATATCCACTTTTGCACCTTGAATTTGCATTTGTTAATAATAGTGCGATTTCCACCAAACATAGGATAGGACGTAGGATGATGCTCTATATAATGCCCTACATTATGATTCTAGGATGAACTTAAGGGGGTTTTAGAGTCAATACGAACCAAAACCTTTCGTTTGATATCCCACATGACTATATTTAGTGGTAAAAAAATGTACACCCTCCTTTTGCATGTATAGAGACCCCCCCTAAATTCGACGTAGAATGATGTAGCTAACTGTATGCGTGAGCGTTCACAGTTCCTACTTTTCCTCCAAATTTGGTGTTAATCGCTATAACCGCTTCTGAAAAAAATGCGTGCGACAGACAAACAGTAAACCGATTGGAGCTAACCTTTTGAAGATCTTCATCTCAATAAAAAAAAACAAATTTAGTGGCTAGTGGGCTTAAGAGTTACAAATTAAGAGGAACAACTAGTGTGAAATTTTTAAACGATCATTTTTTTTGCATTTTTTGATAGTTTATACCTTTAAAAATAAAATAAATTCTTTAAATTATAGCTTTGTAAGAGTAGCTGCTAGTCCGTTATAGATGTGAGCTTCCTGAAGGGCTGTTCCTAACTTATTGCTCGGGCCCTACGGACTTTGTAAATAATCATAATCTTATAATAATGCGAGAATTTTTTTCGCATATTGTTTATATTATATTTATCGACAATGAAATCGATACTTTTATCTTTAATCGCGTTTTTCTGAAAGCTATATTTTTCAACTTTGTTGCATTTCTAACTCGATAACATATCGCGCGATCGACTTTGTTTTCTTTAGCGTTTTTGGTATATCTTTCTCCATACAATGACCCTCCAGTTTTTTGATTGGATGAAAAATGTAATTTTGCCATGTCAAGTACAATAAAATTTTTGGGCAAAATTTCAATTTTTTTTAAATCTACCATTTTGTTAATTTTTTTGCACAATGCCTAACGAACTTTTTTATTTTTTTGATTTTACGTACTGAATGTCACAGTCACTGCATAGTGAGGGAATTTTTTTTCGTGGCTCTGGAGATTGCGTATAATTCCCTAGGGGTTTTCCCAACAGTTCACCAGTTACACATTATTTATGCATAAATATACCCCCAAAATTTCAAAAAATTGGAGGGGCTTTTTAAAAAAAAAATTCCAAAAACTACCTCACACTAGTTGAACTCCTTCAGGCCAAAATTAAAAGTCCAAGTTAAAAACAACGTTGAAATAACAATGAGATATTAAACCTCTCGAAAGCGTAACCAATAATTTGACGTGTAATGTCACAAAGTTATTAATGAAAAAAACCTATGGACAATCTATAAAAAAACAAACATAACCAAGATATAAAATTGTGACGAGCTGTGCCGATTGGCAAGAGTTTATGTATACAAAATCGAAGTAGATGGAATAATGATAAAATTTTAAAACGAAGAAGATATGAAAAAGAATGGCATGCGATGATTTCATTGTGTTCGTTTTCACTTTACTGATAAAAACAATAAAGCACCGACCGAAATATTTATTACTTGAGAATGTCAAGGAGGCTTTAAAAGGGGATAAGCGGCAATAACCAAGAAATTCTTAGCGAAAGCAGTGTTGTAAAAATACGGAGGTTACGACATCGATGTGCACCGGCCCTTTGTCAACTTCAAGCAAACATATAATAATATTATTAGCAGCACTCTCTACAAAATTATGCTTGATTTTGAAATACCATCTAACAACGATCAAAATTCGCAATAAAAACCACAAAGTTCCAAGTCTAAATCCAAACTGTATCCACAGAAATTAAAACGCAGCCCCACTTAAAATTAAACGGGGAGAAAATACGGTCAACCTGGATATGTCAATTACTTTATCATCTAGAGATAATATAAATGAAAATGAAGAGCTTCGGCATTTGTTACCATCTGAATTGTTGACGATGGAGAAATTTTAATGGTGGATAAAACCACTCGTTTGAGGAAAATTGTTCGAGAGAAGGACCATTCTATCTTTTATCGTTACGGAGTTACACCGTACCGTTACAATATTGCATTTTGAAATATATATATATAAATTCGAGCTTGAAATTCATTTCAAATTTGAACAGCTAGTGACGGTGACCTTTGCAATTGAAAAAATATCCATTTATATGAAATTTCATGAAAACCGTGTAACTCCGTAACGGTAAAAGATAGAGTGGCAATTCCAAGAAACGATTTTCCTTAAACGAGCAGTGCTATCCACCATTAAAAATTCTATCATGGCCAACGGGGCATCCTGTATTAATATATTGCACGAATGGGTTGCGAATTTGGATGAATCGCCCAGCAAGCAGAATACCGACGAAATCACGTACTAAGGACGCAGATAAGTGCTATAACCACCAGGAACGGGAGATACTGTCCTTGTAATTCGACTTAAGAATCATAAGTTGTCCGGGACTGATGAAATTACAACCGAACTCGATAAATACAGAGACGACCAAAACTACACTGAGAAGTTCATTAACTTATGCCCCAACTTTGGAACAGTAAATCAATGCCTGATAGTTGGCAGCGCAGTATTATCTGCCCCATTCATATGAAAAGAGATGTCACTTAGAGAAGCAATTATAGCGACATCACGTCGCTGCGGACCATATATAAGATATTCTCCATCATATTCCTACGCCGGATGCCACCATACACTCAGAGCATAATCAACCCATACTAAAGAGGTTTCATTCCGGGAAAATTAGCGACCGTTTACATTTTTCTCTGAGGCAAGCAATGGGAAAACTGTCGAAATCCGGTCATCCGCTGCATTCACCTTGCATGATAGCATGGCTAGGATAAAACCTTACACGGTCATTAGAGAAAAAATGTACCTCGACAAAACTAACGCTTAGCAATGTGCGAGTTCAAAATAAAAGTAGCAGAATTACTCGACGACACTAAATATCTGCGAAAAGGATCCATATTTGAGGGATCTTAACTTTACCCTAGGAGAAGCGATTCGTGACGTTGAAGTGAATGCCTCAGGCACTATAGTTTTCAAATCCTTACAACTGCTTTTTTGTTCTGACGATTCTAACATCGTGAGAAGACCGACACGAAATTAACAACCTTCATCCAGATTACGGCACGACTTGCGAAACTGCATATTAGTGGAAGGAAGAGGAAATACATGATGAACAAAAAACTTTGAAGATAGAAGACTACAACTTTTAACTTGTTCAGAATTGTTCTTATCTAAAGCAAAAAATCATGATGAATAAATGCTCTTTTAAAAAGCGATATTTTAGACATGTTACATGAAAAAGTACATAATTTCTTCCAAGTTGTTAGCAGTTATTTAAGTTGCAAAAGTTGTATTGTATTAGTATTTATTTCCCGCCCTCCGCTTGCCTCCTCATAATCGAGAACCATTTGGTAATCGCCGTGTTTGAGAAAAGACGGCATCACTCATTTCACTCACCATAAATCAGCATGAAGGACACGCCTGCAGAGATCATCAAAACTCTTAGTTCCTTAAGTTGGACAATCGGCTTTTGCGATTCTACAGTCAACTAGATCTTATTCCTTTTGGATATGGACGCTATAGAAATGTAAGATCTTTTGTACTACTACTATTGCGCAGAAATAATTGACAACCGGTGATTTAATTATTTCTGCGAAATAATGCACTGCTTCATATTTGCATTGAGATTTTATATATAGACTGGAACACATGGTTCTAAGAAAATCTTCTCCTTCTTCAGCCTTTGTCCCGTTCACAAGTGGGGTCAGGTCGTCGTGATCGGCCACGTCATTCTGTTTTATCATAAGCCTGATGTGGATGCGATAGGAGCCTTCAAACCCCCTTCCAGCGTATCAAGCTACCGATGCTTCGGCCAGCCTCTTGGTCGCTTAGCACCGAATTCGATCTTCAGACCAATCTTGGCAAGTGAATTCTCGTTAACTCGAATTACGAGACCATACCATCGAAGATATCTCTCTCGCAAATTTTCCACAATCGGTGCAACTCCACATCGAACGCGAAAATCCTCATTTCGCCACTAGTCGAACGTAATATTTTCGTCTCCATTACCACAAGACGCCGTTCATTGTATAGTTGGCCAACACTCAGAACCATAGAGAGCGACAAGGCCGACGTCATTGCGGTAAATTTTAGATTGAAATGTTCCTTGAGAGAGAGAGAACATCGGTTGTGCAACGCCACTTCATCCAAGTTACCCTGAGGTGTGAATTAATTTCATAATGGAGTATTGGATAGCATTGACCCGAGATATTTAAATCGCTCGGCTCTGAGAAAGTCACTGCCGCTGACAGTGATAGTGCCTGTTTCATGGGGATCGGTCATCTAAAATTCAGTTTTATTTAGATTCAATCTGAGAACGTGTTGCATTAGGCGATCACTCCATTTTTGGACAAGTTATTCAAGATCATTTTTACTATTAGACGCTAGCAAAACATCATCTGCAAAAGTAGTATATAAGGATCTGGACATTGGATGTCCCGTGTGATCGTTTCCACAACAAGAACGAAGAGAAATGGTGAGAGGGCACTTCCTTGACGAACACCGACGAAGCTTCATTGATGAACAGCACGAAGCGGTTTTAATACACCCGAACTTTACTTTTCGCATCGTGGTAGAGTAACCCAGCGCAGAACTCGTGCGCACTAAGTGTTGTCGTAGAGCATACCAAATGATTTTGTATGGTGCACAGTCAAACGGTTTCTCTAGATCCAGAAATGCAATACAAAGAGGACAATGCTCCTCAATGAGTAAACAACAGTGCAACATGCATTGCGTCAGCAGTTCCGTAGTTCTTGACAAATGATAATTAATTCACGATTATTTCAATCATTCACGAATACGGTGGTCAAGAATGAAATAATCTAAAGATTCTGCTCGACAATCTCGCTTTTTCCATATTGGAACTGTGGTACTTTCTTGCCATTCATATGATGTTCCACCTTCCTCAATAACCCGATTGAAGAATTCACTGAGCTACAGTGTTGGCTTCCAGCTCTTGGCTTTGCAGAGCTCAGATGAGGTGCCGTCAAGTCGTGTTCCTTTCCCAGATTTCATTCGCTTTATTGCGTCCTCGACTTCAGTTGCGCTAACAGGTGGAACTACTCCAAATGTCGGCAATGCTTGTGGGAGTGGAGGATGAACACATTCGTCAGTTGAAATCCGCTCGAAACATTCTCGCCATCTATCCTTCGCGGCTCGACGGTCGGTAAGCAAAGTACCGTTCTTGTCATTAACGCAACACAAGTATTTGATATCCTATGTGCGTTCCTGTCGATTTTTGGCAAGCCGATACAAATCTCTCTCGCCTTCCCGGGTGTCCAGTTTATCGTACAGATCTTTGTAATGAACCGCTCCGGTGAAAGCGATCATTTTCTTTGCTTCACGATTCGTAATGGGTGGTAATCGCTAGAAATCATTTCTTCTCACGAAATCGCCACCATTTAATGCTCGATGGACCAATTGCTGCTTTATCCGAAGCTTGATTCGCAAAACGACAATCAACCATCGATGTTGAGGTGTGATGGTTTCATAGGGAACAGCTTTGCAGTCATGTGTTGGCGTCTTATGAGAATATAGTCGATTTACCGTTCCCACTATAAAAAATAGCAAGATGAGACAATCGTTTGATGAACCATGTATTTATAAGTAAAAGTTCATGGGCGTTCGCAAAATCGATGACCATTAAGGTCGCAATGCAAATGCAATGATGATATAGTCATCAGTGGGCACGTTGCAGCTCATTGAATAGTGCATTGTTTCCAAGCATATGATTACTACTCGACAACTCATGAACTATGGCACTAATTGAAATTACATTTCAAGGAAAATAGTTCTATTCAATCAATTAACTTCAACAAATTTTCCACTGAATTACAATTTTGACAGACAACTAACCAATTGTAAAAGTTACATTCTCCATCATTTGTATGTGGTAAAGCCCATTCTTCGTAATGTCCTTTCCGGATTTTTTTAGAATTTTGAAGTCTGGTATAACATCTTTCTTCACAAATGTATTCTGGATAAATATTCCCTAAAATCTATTGAAAATTCCCAGTAGCATATCTAATCAGTTGAAACCAGTACAAGTTACAGCTCAAAGAACTGAGAGAAGCAAATATAAATTCATAGTTTACTCAGTTGTTAGGTACTTTTTTTGTAAAAACAATTTTATTCAAATATGAAGTCATGCAACCTCCATCAACTCCTCGAAAGCCTTAAAAAATATAACCGTCTTTCCCTCAAGCAGCTAAACGCTTCACTACACAGCCAACCTCATATTTAAAGCGATGAGCTTAGAAACTTGCGCATCACTGTAATTGATAATCAATATCAGCTATTGAAACAGCGTCGTTAGCAAAGTACACAAACGATACATATTGATAATCTCTTGTCAATGATATCACCACGTTCTTTGGGCCAAATTAGATTTCATTTTTTTTCATTACCTAATGGCTCGATAACTTTCGGTAAATTCTACATCTGAAAAGGAAACGCTCACTCCCAAAATAGCAAACACCACACAATTTCCCAACTCGGCAAAATCGTTATCGATGAATTTTGATCTGAAAAACCGGTTTCAGCGTATCTGCTACTATGCGACTATCAAAACACTTTAGTGTTAGGTACATCAAAACTCTCAAAATGTGGCTCGCTCAATAAGAAAAAAAACACAAATATTTCAGTTCTTAAATTATATTCTATAAAAAAATTTCATTTATTTTATACGCCTTCTTTAACAACATTTATTATAAAACAATAAATTTTATATCCACAGTGGAGACAGTCAGTTGAGAAGTTCATTCGAAAATCTTATCACACAAATAGATCAATCGTAGAACGTCCTGCAAGAAAATAATACAATGACAAAAATTAGTTACGTTAGCAGCTATCTATCTAAAGTACAATTATGCAACGTTTACTTCAATACCGAATGTCTATGTTAGTATGATACAAAGGAGTTTATCGATTTGGTGGCAAAGTTGTAATTAGAAAATTAAAAAGTAAGTCACATGTCTTCACTGTGGATATAGCGTGAAAGTAACCTAAAATGAATTTCCACTCCAAATTTTAATGGCAATCTCACATGGGATAATAGACAAACACCACCCAAACCCATATTTAGAAATGAAGAAAGGAAGGAAAAAGCATTACGGAAACACGAAACAACATGACTATTGAAATAAATAAATACTCACTTTTAATTACATTCCGTCCGTTCAATATTATATTCTCCATCCTTGATCATCATCAACATTCGAATCTGTATCTGATGGCTCTTCGCCATACATATCAGCTAATTTCCTAAACCTCGGCCCAAAGTTTGATAAATAATCGAAATCGAGATCACCATCGTCCGTGCACGATGCTAAACTAGATAAGCTACCAGTGCTGTTTCCATCTCCTTCATATGCGTAGTGTCGCACATCATCCACAGGATATGCCCCTTGATCCTTATCGCAACTATCTTTCTTGTCGCCCAAGAAACCGCCGATATCAGGCACATCGTTTGGCTCTTTCATGAGCAAATTCGTTTTGTAGGGCTTGTCTTCATAGAGCGGAGGAGCTCGAAGAACATTCAAATCGTAGTCGGTATCCCGTTCGCCCCCTCCTTCATCTTCGTAATTTATTATATTTTCTCGAATATCGTCCGTATCTTTTTCTAACCACCCGCTTTGCTGCCGTTTATGTACAACGAATGCAAGGATCAAAATTATTAGGCAAATGATGCATATCAGAATGGGTATGAGAAAATTTTTGCCTATATTAAATGACACAGCAACGGCCACTGCATTCTGACATCCTGGATCAGCATATTTAGAGAGAGCAGGTCTTCCCAAATTATATGTAAAGCCGTCTATTGTCAGGTTGCGGACGCATCCTGAATAGCCACTGCTTTGGGGGATATATGTCCAATTCAACTGTAAGCCTAACATTTCTAAATTGACCGGTGTACCGCCCAATTGAAGCGGTGAATTGACATTCAAAAACTCGTTGGGGCCTTGCGGCGCTCCTAAGCTCATGCACGTGGACAATTTGCAATTATCCACGGTCATCTCGATAGTCGAGCGCTGCAAAAGAATGTCAATCGCATATGTTTTCCCGGTTGATAATTTGATATATTTGTGTTCTATTCGGACAGCCCCTGTTCCGTAATCCACGGTAAGGACTGGAAATCCTTCGACTAGTTCCAAGGACAAGAAATCACTTAATGGCAAATGCTCATTGTAATTCATTGGGCCGATATACATCACCAACCCGTTCTCCATATTAGGCGATAGCTCCATTGCAATCTTTGTGTTATCACAGGCACTAACTGGAGGATACATCGCATATCCATGACCATAGAATCCGATCGCAACTAATTCGCAATTTGGTCCTGTGAATCCATCAATGCATTCACATGTCTCATCATCATTCGCAGTACCTCCATTCAAGCAGACATTCCGTCTCCGAGGCAAACACACGCATTCCGCTTGCGTAAATGCATTAACTCCCACAAACGACGTAGTATTCGTATAAACTAGTAAAGGCACATTTGATTTATGTAAAATATTTGTACACGAGCTTTCGCATTTGTATTTTTCAATGAGGCATTCATCGATATTAACTATAAGAATTTGTACTCCCAGCTGCCGTTCTAGTTCGTTCTGATTCTGAGCAACCAATCCGTTCAGTTTCTCAGCTTCGTAGTAGGGACTACCATGAGCTGAGAATCGAACATCGAGGATAGACGCATTGTAATTGAAAACGGTGAATACATCGACATTCTCCACTGACGTGTTAAACAATCTCGCTAAAATTCGTTGGAGTCGATCTTTCATGTTGAGCATTCCTGGATCCGCATCTCGAGGTAATTTGATGAAATCTTCACCTGTAACATTGATGAATCGAATAGATCCACTCTTATCAACAGCTTCTTCTGGAATCTCCTTAACAGTTACAGTCACATCCGCCGACACACTATGCTTTGGTATCAAGTTGGATTGTTCAGTCACAATGAAATTGAGGATATATTCACCGGGGGGTGTGCCTTGCAACATTGTTATGTAACCTGTACTTGAATTCAGGCTAAAGTGCTCGCTATATGTTTCAGAATTCCAGACGAAATCTTTATCACCCCAATCCCAGTCGTCCTTGTCATCAACATAAACTCGACCTATTTCAGTATCAGGCGCCTCGCCTTTGTAATTGTACACAAAAATCTTACTGGAGCCATCTTTCATGGGATTGTCATTAACATCACCAATTATCAGATGCAACCAGCTCACATTACTCATCTCAGGAAATCCGCTGTCTGTAATATTAATGGGAATGAAATACTCCTTCTGTTCCTCTCTATCGAATGTTACTATGGCATTAAGGCGACCGGTACTGTCGAGGACAAATTTGGCCTTAATGTCACGTGGTGCATTCTCCGAAATTGAATATGTGAATGGTGGTCCGTTCTGGCTTTCGTCGTAGTCATGGGCTTGTAACTTAATAATCTCACCAGGATCACGATTTTCAGACCAAATAACGGGCATAGATGTTGTTAAGAAGGGTGCATTGTCGTTGATATCACTCAAAGAAATAGTCACATCTGTAACCGACTTGAGGCCATTTCCATTTTCATCGTTAGCAGCTATGAGAATTTGCCAATTTTTATGACCAAAAGGTTCGTCTCTGTCCAATGGTTTTTTCAATCGTAGACAACCGCCCTTATCGATGTCTAGGTAGCTTTGCATTTCAGTCTTGACAACCGAATAATTGAGCTTTTGGTCTGCAGTGCGGTCTTTTATGTCTGGATCGTAGGCTTCGATAATCAAAATGCAATCATCGTATATCTTCTCTTCTTCGATGGTGGTGCTATAATTACTTTTGAAAACAGGAGGATTGTCATTCACATCCTCTATTCTAATTGTTACTGTTGCATGATCTTCGTACATACCGTCATTCGCCTTAATTTTCAAAGTGTACTCAGTTATGGTCTCGTAATCTAAAGGTTTATTTACTGTGATTTTTCCTGTCAAAGGCTCAATCTTGAAAGCTTCACCGACGTTGCCTTCTTCTATGGTATACGCAATCTGAGCTTCGTTATCCTCGTCTATGGCATTGACTTCAATCACTACAGAATTGATGTTCGCATTTTCGGGAAGCTTATCAGCAATATACTCATCTTGCCGGAAATGAGGTTTATGATCGTTCTTATCGGCGATTTGTATACGAAACACTTGGTTTCCACGATTAGGTTCGCCTGTATTATACAAGCTCGATGGCGAGTTATCACTTGCAATCACCTTAACATTGTAGAAGTCACGCTCTTCCCGATCGAATTCCTTCAATGCGGTTATATTTCCCGTTTGAGGATCGATAGCGAAATATTCAGTATTGTCGGCCAACTCAAAATGAATGATGTTGTTGGCTTCCGTTCCATCCATGTCGAAAGCTCTCACTTGCATCACAGGGGTTCCTATAGGTTCATTTTCTGAAATAACACCGCTTTTCCACTCTGTGAAATAGGGAATGTTGTCGTTTACATCTTCCACTTTAATTTTGATTATGTGCTCGGCAACGAGATCGTATGTATTCCTCACACTCATCGTTAGTGTATACTCTGTGATTGCTTCGTAATCTAAAGCTTGGCCCAATGTAATTACTGCCGTGTTTCCAATCTGATTGAACACAAATGTTTTCTTATTATTCGTCTGTTCCGTTCTGCCCGTGACCAATTCGAAAATCACTTCAGGTTTGTCGGGAACATTACTCCTTGCCTCCATCTTCACAATGGGCGTTGAGAAATCACGATAATCTTCTGGCATACTGATTACATCGTTTGGTGGATGTATATTGGTAAATTCTGGGGGTTTTTTATTCGATTCGACTATTCGTATTCGTACTTCGGTTTGTGCATCCTGAGGATAGTCTTGAATGATATTGAAGGCATGAACATTTATCACGTATTGTCGACCCGGTTGTCTATCGATTGTCCGGTTTAAGTAAATGAGACCGTGCTGTTCATCAATTCTAAAATATTCATAATCGCGATCGGGAACAATTCTATAACGGACAATACTATTATCGCCATCGTCGAGATCTGTCGCAGATATTCGCATGACGGTGCTATTGACCTGGAAAGAAGAAAAAGACGCTATAATGACTATTCTATTGAAAACGTTTTGAGTAATTGAATTGATATCGATTAATCAGCTATTTTTATCAATTTCCTACGTAGCAGGCGGCGGTTCATTGTGTGCTAATAGTTCATCTCAATTCATTCGAATTTTTTTTCAAATATTGCAAACAAAATCAAATAAACGCTACTAAATGAAGTCTATTGAGTTAGTCTTTGCGAATACCGTCAAAGGATTCTCCGCTTGGCGTAAAAGGCTACGAGAAGGGTTAGAAATTTGTGGCCTAGCAACCAGTATTGAGCAGCCATCAAAAGTGCCTCTGATGCGAATGAAGTTGTCGCCACGTCTCAAAAGAACGTTACAAAAATTGACTATCTACCAAAACCTACAGGCGGATGAATTAACGTAAGGAGCTGAGAACGCGACGCAATAGAACCCCTTTACCGGGAGAAGAGCAGTCTAGCGGACGCCGAGCAAAAAGGAACGTTTTCAAAAAATTCATCCACTTTTCGATCATTTTCCCCAGCTCCTGAAACCCCAACCCATATACCAATTTGCAGGCCTTTTTCCTCTTTTAAACAAGCGATCACGAATTTCGCTTCTTTTCTTGAAATTCTTAGTGCAAACGAAGACAAGCAGCAAACGAAGCGGGGCACCCCGGTAAAATTCCACCTATTGTGGATGATATTGCAAGCCATCGTAGCAAGGCGATATAAACTACTTCTAAACAAGTAAGTACTTAGGAGTACATTTCGGCTCCAAGTTAACGTGGAAGCATCATATCCAGGAACAATATCAGAAATCCTGCAGATTGCTCTGGTGCTGTAGGAATGCGATAGGTAAGACCTGGGGACTTTCACCCAAACGGATATACTGGATGTATACATCCCTAATAAAACCCATTTTGTATGCATGTATCATCTGGTGACCAAGACTGAACGCAGATTCAGAGACTTGGTTACCTAATATTACTGGAGCAATGAGTACTACGCCGACTGCAGCACTTGAAGCTATCCTAAATTTACCCCCCTTCACTTGGAGGTGAAACGGAAAGCAGTCAACGACGCATATAGGCTCGATACTATTGGGGCGTGGAAAGGCGGCCAATCAAACAGTCATGCGTCTATCTGGAAATTCCTTGAAAAACATCCGGTAGCCCTGATGCCGACCGATCATATGGCTTCCAGATTCGCCTTTGAAAAGACATACACTGTCATAATCACCAAAAGAGAAGAATGGTCAACAAGTGGCCATGAATCTTTTCAGATTACAGACCTAATAATCTTCACCGACGGATTAGTAATTAGAATCAGGCGCAGGGGTATTCTCGGAGAATCCGATTATAGAACTGGCCCGACCCGTCGGAAAAATGACGACCATATTCCAGGCGGAGATATATGCCATTTCATTGGCAGCAGAAGAATGTATGCGATAAAAATGGAGGGATCGCACCATTCGAATCTGTTCCGACAATCGGGCGGCTTTATCAGCACTAAATGGCAACGACATATGAAACTTGGCCGACCGAACGAAACATTCCTAATGTGGGTGCCGGGGCACTCTAACATCGCCGATAATGAGGAGGCTGACAGACTGGCTCGACGGGGGTCTGGATCCACAATGTTGGGGCCGGAATCAGCTCTTGGCATCCGGTCATCTACTGTCAAATCTACTCTGAAGGGTGAAATTGCAAGGATTCACGCAACCGAGAGGAGAAATTTGGACTCTTGTCGACAAGCGAAAATCCTTGTGAAAGAGCCTAGGGCCACTAGAGCGGCATTTTGTTGTCCCTTAAGAAGTGGGACATGAAAACCCTAGTAGGGCTTTTAACGGGACACTGCTCCTTAAACTACCATATGGAAAAAATTGGGGTAGTGGTTTCGGCTATGTGCAGCCAATGTGAGGAGGAGGAGAAGACGGCCCTGCACTTTTTATGCAGCTGCCCGGCATCCTCAGATCTCAGACGAAGATACCTTGGCAAGGTTTTCTTCAACGAAGAATCTGCACATTCTCTGCCTCTGGAGAATGTTCTCACAATCGCCAAAGCCTGCGAACACCGTAGGCAGGAAGCCATTGAATAGGCAATTTACGGGGATAGTACAATAGGCCTAACAATGGCCTGAGTGCTCGGAGCTGCGGCTCCCCCCAGTAAACTAAACTAACTTCTAAACATGTTTTGTGTACTTCTGGTGGAAGGATATTTGTATATTTAGTATGTCAGACTATTCATTTTAGTGTGATACTGTCATTCAAGTTTTAATTGCAGTAAATTTGTACAAAAGAGACAGTTTTCATCTATTTTAACTTTGTTTTCATGTTACAATTTCCACTAATTTTGGTAATATTATGCTCTATACTATAGCCTATATTACTGCATAACTTCATGATTGTAGGATGAACTTAAGGGGCATTTACAGCCGATTTAAAAAAGATAGTAATATACTATTATTAACTTTGTTTAAACAGATATGTAGGAGCTTCCACAGGATAGTGGCAGCTTTGCGTTTTTTTTTTCAAATTTTTCAGTTGCGTAGTTTCTAGAACGTACACTTTTTGTATGTATCATTAAAATTAACCAGTTAGTTATTTTTTGTTGTTGTTTTTGTTAAAACAGAATTTACATTTTTTGTCATCTTAAGAAAAAACAAACATAAATATATATGATCTTTTCTGCACTCGTTCCACTCGCGTGTCGTTTCCGCTCAAGTTATCTACAGATAGAGTAGAGGCAAGTCCCTCGATAACTGCCGCGACCCAACGGGTGCCGCCGTTTTGGCATAGGAACCCGACAGCGTGGTTCTTCCAGCTTGAGGCTTAATTCGGAACGGCACAATGAAGATAAAGAGATAGTCTCCGACGATCTCGAGAACTGCTCTTACAAAAAAAAAAATAGAACAGCGGTTCGTAAAACGCCTGTAACTAAATGAGATGGCTAACCTTAACCACTTACTGACAGAGTTAACGCTAGGTAACCGTGCGCCAAGACTACTGCTGTGTGAAATGAAGCGGTTGGGTAGTGACAAACTCGACACCGATCTGCTTCAGTTTTTATGGCTGCGGAAGCTCCCGGAAAACACACAGACCATCCTGGCGTGTGCGGATTCGGGGTCTCTGGATACGTTAGCCGCCACCGCAGGTTCCACGTGAGGCCGGTAGTTGACGAGTTGTCTAATGGCACATCAAGCCAGGTCGCTCAACTGCAGCAGAAGGGGCAACATTAACAGCTATCGTTTCTGAGTTGACCGAGGGTAGTAGGACTAGATCAAAGTCTAGATCCGCCTCCCGAAATGTCAATCGGGTAGTAGGTCGTCGGGGCATTCGGCAAGTACAGGGGCATGCTGGTACTATCGTAGATTCGCCGAAAAGACTAAGGAATCTACCAGCCCCTGCAATTTCTCACCAACAAAATTTGACTTGCCGGGGGTTTTTGCGACTGCTACCCGAAATGGTGCACCTCGCCTCACAATTTACGATTCCTTGAGCTGGCGCAATTACTTGACCGATACAGACGCTGAAGTCTCGATTCTTTTCGTATCCCGTCATCATAATTTACCACCGCAATCTTTGAAACTGGCAGCAACAAACTCCTAGTCGATCCGCACGTATGGATACAAGTACATAGATTTGAGTCTAGGACTTCATTTCCTTGGCGCTCTATTATCGCGAACATCAGCATTCCCATCTTAGGCGCGGATTTTCTGTGTCAGTATGAATCACTGGCAGATCTAGATAACAGGTCCCTGATTAATCCCACAACTTCCCTTGGGCATTCAGAAAGAATCTTTTCCTGCTCACCCAGCACTCTTTCTATCGTTTTTGAGGACTTTGTCGACCGACGCATTCGCGCACACCTCTTCAAAAATACCGCAACATCACTACCGAGTGTAGTAGTCAACACTAATGGATCCCCGAATTTTTCTAAGGTTCGTCCATTACCATCGCAAAGCTCGCAGTTCCCCGGAAAAAGCAGAATATATACATGATCGCTAAACCCGGCGAATGAAGAACTTGTGGCCACTGCAGACGTTTAAATGCTCAGACGATTCCAGAACGACACTCCATTCAACTCATCCACGAATTTGCGCATTCTATCTCACACTGCCGTATTTTCTCGACTTTGTACTTAGTCAAGGCATACCATCAAATCACTATAGCTCCTGAAGATATTTTGAAACGGCAATAGGCACAACTTCCGGAATCTC
This sequence comes from Hermetia illucens, assembly GCF_905115235.1. Classification (NCBI taxonomy): domain Eukaryota; kingdom Metazoa; phylum Arthropoda; class Insecta; order Diptera; family Stratiomyidae; genus Hermetia; species Hermetia illucens. The sequence goes on along the minus strand of NC_051849.1, from coordinate 86,046,738 downwards.
CGAGTTAACTAGGATAACTTTTGGGCTGTGCAACGCGCGCAAACTTTTCAGAGATTCCTCCGCTTCTGGTTGGTATATTTGAATGATGTTCTGGTCGCTTGTTCCTTTGAATCCGAGCATTTAGATCACCTCGAGTGGATTTTTCAACGTCTCCTTGAGGCCGATCTAGTTCTTAACGTTGAGAAATGCAAATTCCTACAATCGCAGGTTAGATTCCTCGGCCTCCTGGTTACCACTGAAAGCATCTATCCGAACCCAGTTGAAGTGCAAGAGATTTCGAGTTTCCCACTTCCGAAAACTGCCAGAGGATATACAGGCGTAACGAACCAAGTAACAACTGGTGGATCCTGGCGTTACTGATAGGCCGAACTGATCGGCGGGCTTTAGATATATCTAGCTGCTTAAATATAATGCCGCTAAGCATTAGAAAGAGTTGTGTATTACAAATGTCTGCCTAGTGATGTTATTGTTCCTACCATTTTGTACAAAAACATTTGCTAATCGATCTTTACGTGTGACGTTTCTGTTATCTAAACCCAAATTAGAAAATATTAACCGCAATTTATAACACCCAGAAATAAACTTTTGGTATCAGCAATTTGAATTATACAATTACTTTGCCATGCACTGCAGCAAAAATTCGTCGAAAGACCTTCAGATCATTTCACTAGGTGCAACCGCACAAACGCACTTCTCTCAGATACCACATAGTTCCAGGCTGCTAAGAGCGGATAGAATTAAAGCGAAGTTTTCATAATATTGCTCCCCTAAAATAGAAAATGACTGATTGATAACGTTTTCTGATTTGTGAGCCAGCATCGTATAAATGTCAAAACCGTATTGCTACGGAAACGTCAACGGTCCCTGGGATAGGAACGGTTTCAAAGGCTACCATTGGTTATCTAAACCGGTTTTTGATTAGTTTCTGGAATATATGCACACTCCTCAACAATGGAATCTAGAACCCACCGAATATAGGATTTCTCCAACTTGAGCGACAAATCGCACGATATAAACTGGCCATTCTGCGCCAAACGAAATGAAATGATGGGACTCTGGAGGGTATTCCTTGCGGCACTGTACTTTTCTACTCTAGAAAGCTTGGCAATAGTAGAACAGAATCCTGGTGTCGGGCTGTTTCTGGCGACTATCACACAATTTCTGACAGGGCCTTGACTGCGGAATTTTGAAAAAGAGTTAAAGAGCATCACAAGTGCTCAGTCCACGTACCAAATTAGATTTTCGATATAGGAGTGAAGGCTTCTTTCTATAAGAAACTACAAGCAATTCAAGAGAAGCTTCCTTAAAGTGATATTGTAATCGTGGTTGACAGATATGGTCTTGAAGATCGTAACAACAATGATCCAAAAATTTGCACTTGCGCTCACAGTTGCCTCTGGTGGCAGGGGAATAGACCGCCACCGACACATCAATGCATTAACCACAAAGGTCACGAAGCAGTAAGCTACCTCGTCCTTACCACAAGGATACGCAATAACATTCCGCACACTTCAGTATTCAGTCTTTTCGGTGAGAAACTAGCATCGGCGCTTGGAACAAACTATCGGCACCTTAGCGAAGACCACCAGAAATGTCATCTGCCATTTCGTTTCATGATTGGATGAGTGGACTAAATAATTCTCCAGCATGCGGCGATATATACAGGTTAGCTGGATTTTTTAAGATTTTCCAAAGTTTCAAATTTTCGAAAAATGCCCAAAATTAGTAATTTCCTACAGCGAGGGCATTCATTCAACTGATAAAGAGTAAGGGGCTACTACATGCTGACCGTGGACGTCGCAAAAGAAATATATAATTCATAAAAAGACTGACTTTTCTTTAGCCAATTATGGAATATTACCATCATCAGCCATAATTTTCTGTGAATTCTGAATGAAAATTGCAAAAGTCATCTACAGTTAACTCTTAGAAATGCTTTAATCTGAATCATCATCACCTGCTGTGAGAACTTAGGTACGGATACATCAACAAACTTTCAGAATTCAATATTTGAAGTCGAAACTGTGACTTTCCTATGCATTTCTACTTTTAGAGAGTAAAAACAATGCTTCACTGAATGGAACTATTGGAATCCCAAATTTTAGCGTAAAAACTCAGCGCCATGGCTGGTAAAACAAAAGCAATTCTAACAAATTAGACCAGCTCTTTTGGCAATTCTAACGGAAACCCATCATGAATTCATTCACCTCTTTGTATATAGCGAATGTTATATATTTTACGCAATATTAATAACAGAATGAGTGAATTTTGCGTAAACCCATTTCCAACCAGTTACTGCCCCCCTTTCTTCCACACTGAAGCCAGCTAAGTCTCCAGGTACATAGCAGCCAAAAGTTATTCAAAATCAGATAACAAACTATAAATTACCACGAAAGTATTACCGCCGTCGTGGACGCTGCCGCTGGTTGCTGATTCAAGTTGTAGACGAAATAACGAAACCAGTTCATGAGGTTAATGCCATGCCAAGCTACTTCGTACATATTACAGCAATAAAATTTATATACGAACAAATGAGGAATATTCTATGTGCTTCAAGCTTAGAGCTAGTTTCCACATTTGAATTTAAAATTAAATCCAATTGAAAACCACCTTTTCTATTATTTTTGTACTTAGCAAATGGGAATATATCTATTTATGTTAAATTGAGTAAATTGAGTTACAAATGAGTTACACGAGAAATTAGAAACGAATTTGTACGGCTGCATTCATTTCTGAAAAAGAATTTCGACAACGTAAAACATCCACGAAAAAAACTTTGAAAAACACATATCGGACTATCGCAATAGTCAAAGACCAACCAGTAATCGCAAATCAAAAGTAGTCCTGATATGTCGATTAATAGATACCACACCTGGTGCAGCTTGGATTTTACATGATTCCAATTTTATTTGAAAAATGAAAGTCATGGAAGCAAAATTCGAACGGAATTGTGAATAATTCAAAACTCAAGCAGCATGACTGATACCTTACAAGCCCACGCTCTATCTGTGAAGGTTTTCTCCTGCTTCTGAGCATTCCAAAAATTTCTTGGTTTTATTTGCAATAAATTAGAAAATCTGACCTTCTGCACAAGCTAGCACTAAATTTCGCAGATTTTAGTGAGGTACGTTCTCTCAGAGAGAATGCAAGCATTAAGAGAAAAGTAATTGTAAATTGGTTAACCACCCTTATCTTTGGCACTCTTCTTGCAATAAGTAGATAACTGCTAAGTAACAAGATAAGCTCTCTCAACGACAAAATCCCGCCCGCTGCGACTTGATAAGATAAATTTTTAATTGAACATTATGAGAATAATGCCGAAAATTTTAATCACGTACTTTTACAAATACAATATCGACTTACGTCCCTTCACCCAATTTATGAATCATCTTCTGGATCTTTCACAATAATTCCCCGCCTTCACCCCTGAGTCAGAATAATACTGATAATTGAATCACATCTTAAGATACAAAGTGAGTCTTGAAATATGTGATTAATAGTTGTTTATTATTCAGTTGCTACACGCTACACCTACGCTTTTGTATATCAATTAAATTCAATGTTAATGGGGACAACAAGTATCCCAAGTTCTACTTACGTGTCACGACGAAGCGCATGCAGAAGTATGACAAATAAGTAGTTATTAGCATAAGCAACAATTGCAACTCAATGTCAAGTTGTTGTTTTGAAGTTACTTCTTTTTAATGTTTTGTGTCCCCATCCATGCAAAAGGGGGGTGTAAATTTTTTTTTCATCAAATATAGTCATGTGGGGTGTCAAATTAAAGGTTAGTACTTTTCGAAGCCGGTCTTAGTTCCGACATTTGTTGGAAAGGTGGGGAGTGCGGCGGGTTCAAAATGATCATTTTTTTAACGAACCCATTCTCAGAAACTACCTAACCGAAAAATCGGAAAAAAAATCGGAGGGCTGCCACTATATGGTGCCTAGGCTCCGAAATACCCTCCATACCGATACCTGTTCAAATAAAGTTAATAATAGTACATTACTAAAATTTTTAGTAATTGGCAGGAAAACCCCCCCTTAAGTTCACCTTAGAATCACGAAATTTTGCAATAATGTAGGTTACATCATAGAGCATGATCCTACCATAACATTTTGTGAAAATCGAACTATTACCAACAAAGTTATAATAGGTCAAAACTGTCGCTTCAGTACAAATTCATTCATTTCATATATTACGTGCTATGTGTCTATATAAAAGAAATACACAAAACCTTTCATACCTGAAGCGTCTAGCTTCCGGTTTCCCGACTTGTTTTCCTGTAAATAGACACCTGTTTTCCTGTAAAATTTTTGACGTCCCAATACCAACGAACGGACCTAAATTAGAGATCTGCCAAAACTCATTCTCCCCCATAATGACATAGACTCCCTTGAATAATTTTCATATCGAACATATAACTTGTCACTTGCTTACCGCAAAAACCAATTTTGACCTGTGATGTGTATTTCATTGGCATGGTGAGTTGTATTCAAATTCAGTCCACTGTTGAACAACTTGTTATCTCGGGCAGCTTTCTTGTAAGAAACTAGGGTAACATTACTTTCATATCGAAGTGGCTTAGGGCGCTGGATTTTGTCCCGTGTGACAATGTCCATGACAAAAGCAAAGAAGTGATGAGAGAACGGTTCCTTAGTGATGATATAAGGAAGCGTTTTTCCACCCGTTGGCACTTTCGGTCACGCTGCTCCCAGGGCAGAGGTGAGGCAGCGTCTGATGAGTTACCTCTGCCCTCAACGAAACCGTCAGTCATTTTTTGATTTTTTAATTTTGAATGCTTGGGTGCTATGCCCCAAAGTATAGATCCATGGACTATAAAACGTGGGAGTAAGTTGCTCTCCATTTGGTCCGGTCCACCATCATGTGGATGTGGACTTAGGATCCCGCATATCCTAAACAACTTTCACATACAAGCAATTAAATCCAACACCCGAGCTCCTCTGGCACTTGGTATTGCCACAAAGCACAGGGTCAAACGCCTTTTCTGGACCTAAGAACGCTATGCAGAGAGGGCGATGCTTATCACGATACTACAGTAATCTAAAAAGTGGCGGAAATGCAACTGTCAAAAGTGTGCTGAAAAACCTTCTTGGTATGGAATAACAATCGAACCGACAAGAATTTAACCACTGTGCTGGTCTGCGTTTCTTTTCCTATATTGGAAGGATTGTGCTTTTTTGCCAATCAGATGATCTTCTGCCCTTAATAACTTCGTTGACGAACTCACTGAGCCAGAGTGTTGGTTTACTGCTTTGTCTGGTTTCATTCGTTTGTTTGTCTCTTTCACTTTTGTGACATGGAATTGCCACGAAAATCGACACTGCTTGTGGAAACTAAGGATGAGCAAATTCTTCAGTTGGAAATCTGCTCGAATTATTCCTGCCATCATCGGCCAGTCGCGGCTCCTTGGCCTGAAAGCAAAGTATAATAGTGTTTGCGTTGGTGGTGGCGTTTAACAAATCGACGAAGATTTTTCTTCGGGTCCTGAGTCTCCGGTTTATCATAAAGATAGACGTGATATTTTTAGGGAGCTACTTGGGTAACAGCGATCGCTCTTCCCAAATTGCATTCTTATGAATTTGAAAATTGGACAGCATTTTATCGATGAGAAATAGAGTCGTTTTTTCACAGAGATTTATTTGGACTTCTCCTGCCAGCCTTCATCACGTCTGTATAATGCTGGAATTAAAACTACGCCAGAACACTTAACCGAACAAAACCAAACCGCGGATTGGTGAAGGTTCAAAAATTCACTAAAAACATATAATAATGCAATCAGTGAAGCAACTGCAGATAATTTCAAGAAATTCTGTGTAAGTACTGAACACAAACTTATTAGTCAGGAACAGAATAATGTGGTCTGCTTCTTTGAAAAGAAAAGATGGGACATTCATCTAGAATAAGAAGAGTAAGATGTCTCTGTTCTTCCAAACTTATTTCCGGGGGTACTATCTTTCCATGGAATGCAATAATATGCTGTTAGCATCTCGCTAACTAAAAGAAGAAGGAATAAAGGAGTTGGAAGCTAAAACAGTGTTGGCCGAAAAATGGAAACCTTCATACCACTAAAATCACTCGAAGCTGATAACCTCTTCCCATCATGTGCAATTTGTCCTTGTTCCGAAACCGTATAACAACGGGCCGTTACCCCTGAAATCTTTCCAATCAATTTGCCTGACATTCTCCATACTTGAACCAGTAGAAAATGTCCTCTTATTCAAAACAGAAAAACCAACTGAAACTACCATGTACAATGCAATAGATATAAAAAATGTAGCTCTGGGTGCGCTTCTGAAGATCAATTGACAACACATTATATGTGAAAATGCAAATCAGGAAAACCCTAGCCTTCTGAAAGGGTAAAATGTTAGAATAAATCCGGAGGTTATCCACAGGGTGGGGTGCTACAACCACTTATAGAGGGTATCATAATAGACCAGCTTTTAAAAAAGCTAATACTGAAAACAAATGGGGAAACCGGAGGCTGGACGCTTCAGGTATGAAAGGTTTTATGTATTTCTTTTATAAAAATATTTGAGTGGTCATTTGTCCAATTAATACCTAGCACGTAATATATAATATGCATATATATATTATGTGAGAATATCCACTTTCGTGTAATACACTCTTCAATTTGCACGGAAGCGAAAACTTTGACCTATTATAACTTTGTTAATAATAGTGCGATTTCCTACAAAATTCGTAGGATCACCTTTTAAGTTGTGTTGCATTTCGTGCTTCTAAGATAAACTTTAGGGGGGTTTAACAGCCAATTACTAAAAAATTGTAGTAATATACTATTAACTTATCGGTATAGAGGGTATTTCGGAGCCTTGGCACCATATAGTGGCAGCCTGCTGATGTTTATCAGATGTTTTGGTTGGGCAGTTTCTGAGAATCACTCACTTTCGACCCCCAGCACTCTCCAGCCTTCCCACAAATGTCAAAACTAAGACCAGCTTAGAAAAATACTAAAAAAATACTAACCAAGATCTTTCATTTGATATATTTGGTGGAAAAAATGTACACCCCCCTTTTGCGAGTATAAAGCCCCCTTAGATTCGACGAGTCCCATCCCACATTCTAAACGTAGCAGAATGCTTACCTGCTTAGTGTTCACTGCATAAATCACTTATAAATTGAATCCTTGATTAGTTAAAAAAAACCATTGAATAATGAATACTAGATAATTATCCTTACAAAATCAAACAACTTAGTTCCGATTAAAAAGCGTTGGTCAATAAAAATATGGATTTCTAAGATACTGCGCACAGGATACCTTTTTCTCATTCGATAATTGTAGGATTGCCGCAAAAGTATCGGCAATGGGGAAATACTGGACGCAAAAACGGATTGTGGTAGTCTAGATTAACTTCACCAAGCCATGGTTGAGTACTCCACCACTTGTCCTTTCAAGCTCGTTTTAAAATAGCGACTGATTTAAGAGAATTGTTGACTTCGTTTTAAAATTTACCAATTTCTGTGCGTTCTGCATGGAGGCGATTATAAGAAAGCACACTTCATGATCGTAGACCTATTTTCGAGTGGGATTGAGTGTTCTCTCCTACAATTTGCCCGCGAGCATGTTCCTTGAGCGAGGACCATTAGGGTTGACTCATTTTTTCCGAAGAGTATAAATTCAAGTTATATGGTTGTGGTTGCTTCAGCAGGGTATGACGTGGGAAGTTTTCTTTGTAGACTCTAGCAGAACTGAGAATAGTTATAAACCGATTCTGGGAGAAAGTATTTTTCCTTCGATTATTGATATGATTGCTGAATTATGAAAAACTAATTTTCGAACACGATAAGGTCCCAAACGCATACTGCGACAATGGTAAGGAATATATTTTCTAGAGAATAGATTAATAACGCGTCTTTATCGGTTTTCCATTTATTTTCCTCGTTCTTTTGCCAGCAGACAGAAACCGGCCTCATATTTTCAGATTGAGAAATGTGTGGGAATTCATGTTACAAAATTTTAGAAGCAACAAGCAAATAATAAATAAGGAAAAGTGGACTAGCAGATCATAAATAGAAAATAATTTCCACTGTGGGTTTTTTTTTGCCGATAGTGTATAACCGAGTCGGCAACTACCTATCATCCAAATTAGTCAATACAAAGTTATTTTTTTTTCTATTTTCTTACGATAGATTCATTCATTTACCAACCCAAATAAAGCTCTAGATCCCAGTGATATGATTCGATAGAGTACATAATCCGTTTCCACTAGAAAAAAGAACGTTCAACCAGTACTCTCTCTTATAATTGCTACGCAAGCGATCATATCTACCGATTCACATAAAATCAATAAATAGGTTATTTGCCGAAAAGCCTATCTCCAACCAAGAGAAAATTATCAGTTTCTAGTTTCAATCAACACATTAACCTGTGACATAGTACATCCACAACTCCACGATCGTTTGGAATATTAATCAGGCTATTATCTGGGAAAATCATGAACAATGTAAGTTCATGGGATCGTTTCATTGAAAATAAAAAAGTCAATGACACCAATTAAAGTGTTGAATACACATGCATTAACGAGGCAGAAGCCACTTCAATTCGAAAACTATTGATAATTCGAGTCATTATCACTTCACACTATTTGACAGATGGTGTTTGAAAGAAAAAGAACTGATAAAGCGTCAAAATGGACAGTATAGTGCAGATGAACAGAAAAGTAAAGAAAATATATTTACAGAGAAGGACCTGCAATAAAAAAATCAAAATTCTCAAAGTTGACAGACCTTCAGCTTCGAAATAACTCATAACTTCAGTCACTAATGCGCTCTTTATAAACCCAGTAGAGATCCGGGAAATTATAATTTGCTGAGCAAACAAATACCTCATTTTTTTTCTTTTCACGATAAATTTATTTCATTGGACAAAATTTGATTAGACTAAAATGCACGTCTCCTAGTGATTGGTTAAAAAATCACACTCTCGAATAACAAGATAAATACTCAGTAAAAATAGAAACAAGGCAGTACCAGCACAAAAAAAATCGGCTTTTTTATAAAACTACGGTCGATGAAACGGATCTCATGAATCTCGACCAATCTTTTCGGCATGTGTTGTAAATCGTAGCGTATTAATGAGTAAAATTTTTTTTCCTTCGGAGAGGAACACTTCAAAGATGCATCATAAGGTGGAAAATCCCCACTCCCCTTCATTTACGAGATGTTTATTGGACCAGCCGCTTCAGAATAAATCTCGTGTGACAGACGGACAGGCAGACGTTGAACCGATTTTAGTAAGGTTTTGTTTCACACAAAACTTTAAAAATTAACTTGAAGACACCCTGGGAAAATTAAACTCTGCACCCAAAACGACCAAACAACTCGGTTTCCTACGATCTAACTGTCATTAGCAATCATAGGTTCACTAAAATTGGCTGTTCATAGAAAATCAACCCATTCTAGACAGTCACAAATGACTTTAACCAATGTTTCGTCCACAAAGTGGAACCACACCACACCATATTAAGCAGAATACCGTCCCTCATCTCCACTCTACAAGTGTATGATCAGGAGCTCAGCCACATTTTAGAAGCTTGAAGATGAACGATTAGAAAGAAATGCTGAATGAAAAAAACAGATTAGGCTCAATAAAAGACAAGAATGACCTCTATAAAAAGGCGAGCTTTTTCAGATATCGTCTACATTATGCGATATGTGCTATATAGGATAAAAAGGACTCGTGAATGCGAGATTGGACGAACATCTTAGTGAGGCAGAGGTAGCATTTAAGAAGGGGAAGGAAAATTACCAGATAAAATCAACAATAGCAAAGCACATCCTGGAAAAATGACACAACGTCTTCAAAAACGAAATAGTAGAAATTAACGATTAAAGATTAATTCGACTCAGAGGTTTGCATTGAAATTTTCATAAATTTTCAGTCCCATAATAAACGTCAACTTCCTGTGTTAATATGAACTGGTGATTGATCTGCAGAATAGGCCTCTGATAGATCCCGCGACCATATTGAAATTGGCAAAAGAAGATTTCATAATACTCTTTCCGTTATTTTTTAGGATGTTACTGGTATGAAAACTCGCCCTCTTTGTTAATATAGAACATAGTGAAGCACGGTGTTCAGCACCACATCAACACTACCGGTCTCTAGTTCTTTCTGAAGTGCGTCCTTTGGCACCTAATTATGAAAAATGAATTTTGTTTTTTACTCCGACAGTGTTTGTCGTTCATTTAGTAGTTGCTGTAATTATCTTTAACTTTTCTCTTTGTCCACAAATAAAATGGACAGAGAAGAGAAACTAATGCAGAATAAAGGCCGCTACCCCCGCTGACAGACTATTCAATAGTTTAAACCTTAAATCTGACTAAGGCCCATCACAAAATCCTGAAGCTGCCCGCGACATTCCAAAAAGAGAAATTTACACACCTCCCACATGTTTCACTGTTTGGTCACTTTCTTTTTAGAGTTCGAATGTTTACAGCATTTAGAGTGTCTCAACTACATCCTAGTTCTAGCATAATTCTCTATTTCGAATAAAAATTCGTCAAACCCACGTGAGATTTTTAGGCAATTTAATGACCCCTGCAGGCATTAAGCCGGTTTCAAACAGGTTGCAAGCAATTGCATTGAATTTAAGAAAGTGAATTTAAGAACTTTTTATCGAAGGCTACATATCGTCGTGTAGTTTTAAATGTATACTTGATAAGACTGAAGATCCTTCTCGATAAATTTACTACGAAGATGTCTGCGTTGCGTGTGCAATACGAAGCGATCCAACAGGTAATGCCAGTAGAAGTGGAGCAATCTATCAGGCCGTAGAAAGTCTGAACAAATAAAATTAAGAGGCAATACAATCAGATTTACGCCTCATCTGCTCTTCATCGGTTTCGAGAAGGCTTTCGACAGCGTGGTCTAAGCAGCAACATATTATCCGTATACGCTGACCTGATACTCTTTCGAACGCACAAATCAATTACTCGTAAGCGATCTGATCGGAAGGTGGGATTGGCAGTGGATAGGTCACACATTGCATTGCTGGCTACGACATGAAGTGCAATCTCCCAACCTGGCGCTTAGCACAGACCAGTAGAGAAGTGCGGCCGTCTCGGGAAGACCCGGAGAAAGCGCACCGACCGAGTATGATAGCGTGTAGATGTGGATCACGCGCTAGAACCCCCGAAGGGGTGAATATATATAAGACAATCACGTGAAAATATGAGACAATCACGGCAGAAAAGAGACACACTTGGGGCCAGATTGGTGTCACCAAAGCAATGGCTGTCGAAGCGGAACTTATCGTCGTCAAAGCTTTTGAAAAAACTCAGATAAAAAAGTGTCCGACAAAAATCAGCAGGAAAACAGACTATGTTTGACAGTGCCAACTCATTAATACAGAGGCAGTGAACCAAAGTCCCTAAGTTCCATTGTTAAGAGACACAATCTTGTCAGGACTATAAAAAAGAAGAAAACCTAACACCTTAAGAGGAAAGGTCATTGGTTAAAAATGCAATTAGCAGAAAACTCAGATTGAACCTTTGCCATAACCAAGGAGCAAGGATATAGAGCATTGGCTACAAAATCATGTAACGAGCAACACAGGAAACATTAGCGAACTTAAAAAAATCCCTACACTATAGTAGTTTGGTAGTAGTGGATTGACATTTTACAAAACCAAGTTACTTTCCTGTGCTCGTCGAATTACAGTAGTAGAAATAATAATAGAAACAAATAAATTTTATTCAGCAGAACGTTAAAGAGAAAGGGTAGCGACTAAAGGAAGAAATCAAGGTCAAATTAGTTCACTGACATCAGATCGAAGATATTATAAATAATTATGGGCAAAAGACATAACAATCACTGAAGCTTTCAACTAAATTACTTCTACAAGCTTAAATGCTCTATCAAAATACTTTTTTGCATTAGACTGGAAACGTCTGCATTAAGATCTCTACTCAGAATTCTCCCCAAAACTATCTCAATAATATCACAAGCAGGATATCAACAAGTACCATTTTCTATTTTTTCAAATTATTATATTAGTTTAATTTGAATACGATATCGAAATTACATCACTTAAGTGATTCGTTTTCAATTGCAAATAAATCAATTGAGTGAGATTTTAAACGACATCCATTGTCAGGCCTATCCTATTTTCGCACTGTTTCAATTATTACTTGATGATCATCGAAAGGTTCAGGGCAGTTCAAATCTACTACTGCTAAGTAAAACAAACTAGTAGATTACTAAAAATACAGAAGAACAGTATATCAGCTCAATCCAGTTGAATGCTAGAACGTTGGCATAGACTACTTTTCCTTCTGAACATGAGTCCTTCCTTTTTCTGCGGCTAGGACTCAAACAGTTCATCGTAAAAAGTAGGTCTCCAATTTAAGACCGCCTAGCGATTTGCTCATTGACAGCAAGAAGTCGTTGGATTCGTCCGAGTTAGTGCATTGTCTAACATTTAGTGAATGGAACAATAAACCAAGCTTTTGATAGCGTTTTTACTTTCAGGGAATTGAAGGCCTACTTACAAGTATTGTCAAGCAGCCACTATATGAAAATCAGAACCACAGGCAATAATTACAAATTAGGTTTATTTTATTTATTTATTATTCCTTCCATTGTCTATTGTTGTTCTGCGTGCAAGAAATGCAAATTGTAACTAGCAAAAGGCATCACGAACTCTCATTTGATGGAGTCAAAAGTGCGAGTCATAATTCTGAAGGTCAACCAGAACAAAACATTTAATTGATATTGCAGAGTGTTCCTAGTTTCTATTAAACTCAATTTGTCAAACAAATTGGTACTTTCTCAAAAATGTAATCAGTCAAAATCTGTCAAAAATTTGAAAACAGGTTTCAATCCCCCGAAATATCCTCTACTCTTTTTGCGATTTTATGCGATATTAAAGTAATATTGAAGAAGCCATTTCAGAATACACGCTCAAAATGGCTCGGCGTCAATTTTTCAAGGGATGGTTACCATTTTCAAAAAAATATCCCGGAAATCTTAACCATGTATTCGAATATTGTAGCCAAAGTGAAGTAGATGTCGATGAAACATCTTTAAAGGCATCTATTAAGAGTGTTATTTTTAATATAAACAAAAGAAAGATTTTGTTATCCGAAAACTCGTCATTGTTCGATAAACCCAATTTTACGTTTATTACTTCTAGGACTGCAGTGAATCCACATTTGTCTCAACATCCCGGCCGTTCAGGAAAAAAATGAGAAAATAAAAAGATTAAAATTGGCAAATTACTGACAGTCAATGCCGAAAAACTGAACCATGCAGCCTTCCACCTGATAGGATAGAAAATTAAGTTTATGATCTTTGAATTTGAATTATTTCCCTTTTAGCATACCAATTACCTCAAAAAATGATAATGAGGAGTAAATCCGACAGAAAAATGGTTGATTTGAAGAAGGAATAAATTTATAAAGAATTTAATGAATAAGAGCACGCGGGAGCACAATGCTGACCACATTACCTCCTACAGTGTTCTTTACTATTCCATTACGGTTTTGAATGAAGTGCTCTAACACACTCCAAGGCCCTGATCCAATTGGATAGTCGTGCCAACGATTATTATTATAAATTTGTAGAACTGAACCTTGACCAGTAAAACAATAACAGCAAAAGTGATGTTATTATGGCGGGACATTTCAGACGAGACGTCTGTTTTTCGTCAAACCTTATCCTTAATCAATCAAGGTCAAGGATACTCGGAATAAATACTTTCAAGGAGTTAAGAAGCGTCACACAGATATCAACATAAATCTATTAATCATGCTTGTGGTTTCTTCAGACCCAATCATAGCTCGTTTACTGGTACAACAGCCGAGAAAGAATATACTAGAGAGGAAATTTCGGGTACTTCAGATAATGACTAAATAAGCCTGACAAAACTTGGAATTTTCCTGTTCAGTATTTGCTTTCTGCGCCCATTAATTTTCTCTATTTCTATTATAATTTTTATAACTACTTTTAATTAGCTTGTTAAGTGGAACGTGATCTTATAAAGTACGAATTGCAACAAGGGAAAAATGCTTCGGAACGGTGTAGACCTATGTTGAAGGTAAAGTTTGTGATAGGAAATGCAGGAGATGGTCCCAAAAAGGAGGGGATTTTGATCTTTCGGATAAACCACGCTCCAGGCGAACGTGTTTCATTGACGGCGATGTTTTAAAGACACTGTTAGAGGAAAATTCTTCTCTGACAACATTGGAGATAGCCAAACTGACCATTTCAGACCATATCCGGAGACTATTGGTGTGGAAATATTTGAAATGGGTGCCACGTGAATCAAATGAGAAAAATTTAAATGTTCGAGTCATCAGATGCATATTTCTCCTTGCATGGTAAAAAATCGAACCTTTCTTGGAGCGGATCATAACTAGGGATGAAAAATGGATTACATACGGAAACATCCTAAGGAGAAAGACATTATGTCACTCCGCAGAACCTGCCCCCTCCACCTCTATATCGAACTTAAGCTTGAATAAGAAAATTTTGTGTGTATGGTGGGTTGAGGGCCGATAAATTACGACCCAGAAGTTAAATACACTGCGCTCCAAGAAAAAAAGTTCAATAGAAAAAACATCTTATTGCTTCATGATAATGCCAGATCGCATGCTGCTTTAGGAACTCTTCGGAAACTAGCAGAACTAGCTGGGAAATTCGACAGCATCCACCATATTCTACGGACTTAGCACCACCCAATTACTACTTGTTCATGCCTTACAAAATGTTTTACAGGACAAAAAATTCACAAATGAAGATGATGTCAGACAAGCACTGATCCAATTTTTCGCTTCCAAGGATAAAACATTTTTGAAAAATAGGATATACAAATTGCCATCACGCTGGCAAGAAGTTATAAGTAATGATAACAAGTCGGGAAACCGGAAGCTACAGTGAGCGCAATTTCTATATACGCAGTTACATTATTTTTCTTCTTTTTCTTAGAAAATTGCTAGAATGCAAAGATTGTCTGAAACAATTGAAGGGAATATAAGTTCCTTGGTTGTGCTTGGTGGGGTTGAGAATTCGTTATGACAGCGGCATTTAGTTCAGCTGAAAAATGTTGTATGGAATTTTGTTTCTGGTCGAAAGCAATCATTTGCAAGTGCGCAATTTCTATAAACGCAGGTAACTAAAGCGTTTTAATTAAAAGGTGTGACGTCAAATTTTGTAGTGTGCTACGTAAAACAGTGTTCCTCTTTAACGTTTTTAACTTAGATTGTAGAGATGCCTCGTGAAAAAGTGTCAACCGAAGAAGAAAAAGCCAACTTGGCAGAATGGAAGATTCGGGCCGCACAATGAGAGCGATGTTGATGGAAATTAGCAGGAATTTCTTTAGATTAAAGGGAAAATACGGCACAAAAAAGCATCTGTGTGGAGATAAAAAAATCGAGAAAAGGGAAATCGTCCTGACTAAGGAGGAAGCTACTAGAAATAAACTTTGGTTTATTCCAGATCATCCCGAAATTGCTTATTCCTATTCAAAAGAGACGGGGGCAACAGATTTTCCATACTGATAGCAGCATTAACTATAAAAAACTTATTAAAGTATCTCATTTCACACCGAAACCGACAGGTTTAGCGCATTTTTGGCGCGATCTAAAAAAATGGAGCTCTGAGTTTCTGAGAATGGGTCCGTTAAAGAAATGATCACTTTCAACCCCCCGCACTCCCACCTTGCCAACAAATGTCGAAACTAATAACGGCTTCGAAAAGTACTAACCAAGACCTTTAATTTAATACCCCACATGACTATATTTGATGAAAAAAAAATGTACACCCCTCTTTTGCATGTATGGCGACCCCCTCGCCCCCTAAATTCGATATAAAAGGATGTATCTCACTATATGCGTGAGCGTTCACAGTTCCCACCTTTCTACAAAATTTGGTGTCAATCGCTACAATCGTCTCCGAGAAAAATGCGTATGACGGACAAACAGACAGTAAACCGATTTAATAAGGTCTTATGTTTACTTTGAATTTTGATTCTAATTTTCTTCAAAACATGATTTGCGACCATTCATATGGCATATTTTCGTAATCAACAAGAAATTTTCTATAACATAGACTAATAAAATAGTTTTAGTCGTCTACTAATTCGGTCTTATTGCTCAATATGCACTGATGTTCACATAGGAAAATACTTCTTCATTCTCAGTACGAACGGCAAAAAGTATCATTCACCCTGGACGACCTCAACGTCAAACACCATTATTCGTACCATGCAGCTGGATAAATTGGATTATTACTTCTCTAATTAGATGAACTTGAAGAAGGGTTGGGGAAAAACCGATCACCATCCGATCACCGAAGTTAAGCATTGCTGGAGGCGTTGAGTACTTAGATGGAGAACAGCTTGGAAGCACTGACTTTTTGTAAAACAGATACCGATATTTGAAAATACACAAATGTGCACGGAATAAAATGATAAATATTATATATCCAACTGCGATCTCCTGTATATATAATAAATAATACTCAACTATCGTGGTGAACGAAAAACACTAAGTCAAAAGGACTATTTCCCTCCAGAAGAACTTTTGTAACGTGCCAATAGAGTAAGAACAATTCCTTCTGAATAAATCATTTTTAAGCAATATGCGAGCAAACAATAGATACATCAAAATTTCAGATGCTGAAAGTAACAAAGTAGGTGAGATAATGCGGTATTGAGAGAAGAGTTTCAAAATCCCGTAATTTCAGCAAAAAATCCAAGCCATAAAGATCGTGCCGTTTAATGCGCTTACACTTCTTTTACACCAGTAAGAGTTATTAATGATCAGAAGGGAAAATACCGTTCAACCCATTGCTGATTTTTGATTTGTATCTCGAAAACGTGGTAGCCTGAATTTATTTTCATCCGCAGCAGAGATGTTCAGTTTACTTCACCTGGAAACTTTTTGTTAGTCAAATGTCATGTATGCATCGGAAATTCCAAAAAATAAGGTCATAAAAAAGTGTAAAGCGAAAATACATTTTATCTACAAATCAAATTTTGTAAGAGCAGATTGTGATATTTTAACTTAAAAATCTGTACTGAAACCCCAAGTCATTCAAATCGCAGACCGTTTACTGACTTCCGGCGAATTAAGGAACCGAATTCCTTTATGAACCCAACGATAATAGGCTAGGATGAACCTACCAATTAGAAAAAAACTCTACGAATATTACAGAATGTAAAGAGAGACGATGAAGTGGAAGGAAAGTCCGCTTTGTGCTCGAAGGGGAGAATACCTGCTAATCATTATAACTGAGGATCAAACGAGTTCCCCGCATTCTCATCTCATTACCGAAAGACCTAGTCAAATCAGTCATAAAATATTTCCGTTGTCTCAATCCTAACTATAACGACTAAACCCAAGCCTGGCTCACAATGTGCTTGGAACTGAAATTCATTTTTAATCGCATCGCAGCCTTTCCCAAATACCTTAGCGAGCATTTACGGCATGTTCCCCTCAAAGACAAAGTAGCCGACGAAATTCTGAATCACGCTAGCGTTCACCATTGTCTTTGCCGGCGCACCGTCATCCTCACCTCGATCGAGACCCTGGTCCCCCGTTTTATCTTTAGCGGTTTCTCCGTCTTACCTGTGTGTCTTCTGACATGGACTCGTCATATCTGCCCTTGTTGAAAACGGGCGGATTGTCGTTGATATCTTCAATGGTGAGTTTGAACGTGCATACGTCGTCAAGGCGCGGCCGTCCATCGTCCGTTGCTTGGACGGTTATGTAGACTTCCTTCTCGTGGATGGGCTCATCACGATCAAAAGCGTGCCCGGTCGTTATCACACCACTCTTAGGATCGATTTGGAACTTTGGCCGTTCCTGTGCAAAGTGAAGGATTTTGTACGTTATCGTATCGCCTTCATCCGGATCGTAGGCTTTCACTTGGATCACGAACGAGTTCTTTTGTTGCTCCTCTTTCAGGGACGGTTTATAATCCTTGCAGTCACGAAAATGGGGCTTGTGATTGTCGCGGGGATTCCACTCGAACGTCGTCTGGCAGCGAACGACGGTTACCACGAGAATCACCACCACAAGCAGCACTTGTAGGAAACTATCTAATCGCGTTTTCATTTTGATAAGTAAGGCTTACAGCTACGGTATTTTTACAAAGATAGGACGCTTATCTTAAAACTACTTCAAAACTGTAGGCTTAAGGAATACAGAAAACTTTCAGGCACTTAGTACTATCGACGGTTGCGGGTATCCATTTTCCACTGCCAGCTACTGTAGGCCACTTTCTCATAAGAATTCACTGCACGGTCGGGGGACACTCGGGTCCACTCAAATTCCAGGTGTAATTCGTTCGCGTCTCCACACAGGTTTCAATACAACTTATCAAAATAAACTTGCTCTCGTCGTCGCGTCACTTCATTTTGAACTTTTTGACAGTCGCACAATTTAACGTTCGTCGGCGGATTCTTGTTACGGGCACTTGCAACATTTGAAAATTTCGAATCGGTAAACACACGCACACACCTGAGTTGACATCGGCGTCAACGAACGGCACCGCATCGCTTCCCGAGACGCATACACCCGCGCGTTTGCCACCAACTATTTTCTCACCTTCTCAATTCAATTCACTTGGCCGCAATTGTCTTCCGCGAGATTGGCCGCATTTCACTGTAATCCAATGCGAAATCCTGCGGCGCTGCTGACCCGGACTGCACTTCGCAAATCTCATACAAGACGCGGACGGGGAAATGCCGCTCGAGTTTAATTAGGCAACTCGGACCGCAGTTCAGGTAACGCAGATATGTCAGCAATTCGGCAGGAGCTCAACGACGGCACGTTCGGCAATTCCAGGCAGCACGGACACGACGTCACTCCACAACTCGACGACGGTAGACGCTCAGCGAAACTGTTGTGCTGCTACGTTGCTGACGGTGAGTGCCCGCTGCAATGTTGTCTGCCCATTTGAGCAATAGAGACGGCACGGTGAGGACACTTGTTGATTTGACCGAGGGAACGGGGTTCACGTTGGTGCGAAAGAGATGCAAGGCTATGCTTAAGTTGAAGTGGAAAAGCCGGTTTCCAGGAAAACCAGTCAACACTGGCAAAACGAGTTTTCACGGGGGATAAGAGTGTTACCAGATGGCAGATTGCGGGGACTTTAAATTTGCTTGGTGGAATAGCGGTTATATTTTGAATTTGTTTATCATTATAAACGGGAAATGAATGAACTATAAACATTTTTCACATCTTAATATATTGTTATATTGTTACCATTACTGCGTTAGTAGCGTCGAATAAAGTTAAACGTTGAACTTTTCAAAGTGCAGAATCCAAATTATGGAATTCTAAGTGAATGAATTGAACCTTTCTTTACAAAAAGGAATTGAACCTTTCTTTATAAGGCCTAGAGTTTAAAATCGGTGTCGAGTGTCGGCGTGTTAGGAAATTTATCGATTCTTCCCCAAGTACAACTCAAAATATGCTCGAAATAAATCAGAGACTTGTATTCATCATAAACTCTCGACGAACATTCACGAGTTTAAGGGACATTCTTCAAATTTTTCGCTATGGCGCTAAATCAAGAATGTATAAAGTCTCTAAACAATATGTTGATTTAAAAACTCAAAAGGCAATCGAAGAAGAAATTCATCTAAATAAAGAAGCTGGCAATGAAACAAACGCATTGACTGTATCAAGTGACGCCACATGGTGAAGAGAGGCTTTTCATCATTGATAGGTGTTTCTTCAATCATAGGCAAATTCGCAGGCAATGTTATTAATGCGGAGGTTAAATTGTAATTTTGTATATAAATCTCAGCTAAGCGAGGCGGAGTTTTCCATGTCATACGAAGAAAATAAACCTGAATGCTCACCTAATCACGACGGATCTGCGGGAAAATAGAAACTATCTTTTAAGGCAATTACACAAGCGGTGGAGATAGCAATACGTATACAAGCGTAGTAGATAGAAAATTGGCCTAAACTGGTTCAAGAAATGTCCCTTTTTCATGGTCTTGCAATTTAACGATTCGGATTCCATCGAGAATATGAAAAAAGAAATTTATCCAGGCTATTATCACAAAATTTTAATGGATGCAGAACCTCGTCACGAGATACGGCAGAAATACACAAAATACTAACGGAAGATACGATAACTTGATTTGGAATATTTCTCCGAAAAGCAAGTTTTCTGGCAAAGATGTCACTGAAATTGCAGCCTGAATCGCAACATCCACTTTCAACGAAGGATCGGAAACTTACCTGGTCATAATGGACCTCATGACCATAAAAATTGGCGAAATTTCAAAGGCTTGGTCGCTACAATTTGACGAGGTCCGCGTCTCGACCAATAGGAGGAGTAGTCAGCAGTTAAAAAAGGGTCGATTTATGTCAATCGCCGTAATAAAGCGCGTATTTATCGGTCCGAATGACTTACGAATGACTTTGCTAAAAGGACAAAAGTGGAAGTCAAGGCTGCATTGTTTCTTGAAAAAACCTGGGTTTATGGACTATGTATAGCAGATTAATGGTCAGTTAAGGTTTTATGGTTAAAAATCTACTTTTTAAATGCGTTTTTCTCGAAACTGCATATTGAAAATCGACTGCCACTATAGCCCAAAATCTATCCAACAAAATTCTTTGAAATTTTCACGACTTATGCAGAACATATTTCTACGATCCACAAACTAGGATAATTGTGATTCATTCAGTAGTTTTTTTTCATTGAAGAAGCCATGAAAAAAACATCAAAATTCGCAAAAAAAAAAGTTTAACAAGGCACCAAAAATGTTGCTTTTAAGACTTTTTAATAATCCTAGTTTGTGGATTGTAGTTAAGTCTGCACGTTAAAATGCAGTTTACTTTTTTTTCTTTAAGATGATCACAGCGCCCTCTAGCGGGGTAGCAGAAAAAAACTTTTTTGGAGATGGGTGTATAAATTGCTCTATATTTCAATAACGAACTCTGCGATCGGGCTGGAAAAATTACTATGTATGCTCAGGATATCAGTTAATCTATGGTGAAAAACTTTGTATCTTTATCTTAAGCGCCTTTTCTCGAAACTACCATTCTCAAACTAGTAGGACATTTTTCTTCGAATCTGCTTGACATTCTAATAAACCAATAAATTTTTCATTATTCGTAAGAAAAACTAGACAAAAAGTCTCTAAAACTCCTGTGTGAAACAAAACCTTATTAGAATAGATTTAATGTCTCTCTGTCCATCTGTCTTTTTTCTTTTTGAAGAGGTAAAAATCTTCGAAGACACTGGCCTGGACTCACTAGGGTATGGGATTTTTACCCATTAAAATCGCGTGTGCGTAACCGCGTTCTTCTCGTCTCCTCCGCTTTTCGTCGTTTTGCTCTAAATAGATGCGACCATGCAGTTGATCGCGTCCCACTCCTCTTGAGATGTTAGCATTTTTCGCACCAGATTTTCTGGTGCCAGAACCTCTCCTAGAGTCTCCTCTAGGTTCTTCTTTTCCTTCATAAATCTTGTGTGGAAGAATACGTGCTTTCCTGGGATTCCATTGCAATTTGGACAATCGGGCGAGGTATCCAGTTTAAACCTGTACGGGTACTGGTACGTGAGAAACTGAGTAAGATTAGTATTCATCTCACCATGCTATCTCTCCAATCACTCTTTGATGGCAGGAATGAGACTATGTGTCCACCGACCCATTCCCGAGCATTCCCAATGCTCTTCAAATTTATTTAGAGATTTTTCTCTTTCGTCTGCGATGTACATGTTCGTTATCTCATCTGCCAAGAAGTCAATGTGCATCATTCCCGAAATTACGAATGATGCATCATCTGAGGCAGCCCTGAAGGCAGAGTACACCCTTGGGGCTGTTCTTTTGTAGACTGCACTCAGTTTGTTAAACTTTTTGAACCCTCTAGCCAACTCTTAGCAGCACCGATCGCTTCACATGAGTATAACTCAACATCTTCCAGATCGTTTTGCGTTATATCCTCGGCGTAGCCCACCACCGTGGCTTCCCCCGGAACTAAAAGATAGAACATCGTTGTACATGATGTTCCACAGCAGTGCGCTTCCCTTTCGGAGATAATGTACTCCTGGGGTCATTATCGATGTCATACCAAAGCCTCCTTTCTTGTAAATAGCTGTTGACAGTAGCTGCGAGATAGGCGGTAATACCAAGTTTCTTGTATTAGGTTTCAATTGGCCGAATTGGATGCATTTCTCAATTGTATCTTCGGCCAAGCCAGTAACCATATTGATGGCATCAATGGTTGTCGACCTAAGGGACCTCCCTGGCACTCAACAACGGGGAGTAATCTATTGTAGATTATTCATCCTAGCATTTTCCCCATAGTGTCCAACAGACAAAGGTTCGCGTTAACTACCACTACGCGCCCTCAATTGCAGTTACTTGAAGTACGCTTCAATTCCCCCATGATTTCTTGTGATCCCTGGACTCCTTCTCTATTGCTCTGCGCTAAGCGCCTTCTGGGCAACCCACCAGTCGGCAATCTTGGAAGAGTAGATTTCAAGGCATGCCGTAAGCAGCAATTGAGTTGAAGTTCACTTTCCATGTGCTACTCCCTTTTAGGAACATAGGAACAACACTAGCAAGGAACAGCCTCAACTTAATCCTGTTGTTGCATTTCCGGATTTTAGACAAGGCAGCGAAAGTGGATCCAGCACTGTTAACGCGTCGTGTCGGCAGAAACCACGCTTCACAGATATACAAATTGATCAACGCCTTTGATGCTCTTCGCAGATAAGAAGAGTACGATGAACCGTCAGACTGAGAACCTTGGTTTTGTAGATGTTTACCTTTAGTCCAAATCTACTTGCTCTCTTTCCAAATCCATAGCCATTTGGCAAAAGTCCATGACCCGGTGAGAGAGCAAACAGATGTCATCTGCGTAGTCGAGGTGTTTGAGGAAGGATGTCCGCATCCATTGAACTCCCTCTCGTTCCCCGCACAAAACATCACCGATAACAAGAAGAAATAATATCAGCGACAAAATGCAACTCTGGCGGGCTCCTCTTTCGTAGGGTATCGATGTGGTGAATGCAGGATAATGGGGAGCGGAAACTTCCCTTCACTCTGTCTGTCAAACTTTCGACATGTTATTTGATGGGTTCCACAATTATTTTAGTTATTATATTTGCAACGGCAGGGAACACGCAGGTACCCCTTCAATTGTCACACTTAAAACGAGTGTCCTTCTTTGGAATCTTAACAATCATCTCCCTCTTCCATTCTGTGGGAAAGGTCTCGGATTCCCTAGATTTCCGTACGAATGGAAGTAGCAGGTGTGCAGCAACTGCAAATGCAGCAATAAGTAACTCTGTGGGTAGACAGTCAACTCAGATGGTTAAATGGAGTAAAGCCTGAATGCATTGATGGTCAAAATGATTTATCTTCTGCTTGGAGGAACAGTTCGTATTCGCATGTTACGGCAACTAGCCATTTCATTCACAAGGGGAGGAATCTCGTCAAATGTGATACAGTTAAGAAATTTTTTCCACCTCTTTAGTTGCCCGTAGAGTTGGTTTTTTCGGGTACAATCCAAAGGGACCAATTGTATAGCCTTTAAGAAGGACGAATGATACCGTCCACAGGGTAGGCATACGATTTCATATATATGGGCTCCTGCATTGACGTTCCAATTTTCGCTCTAACGTAAGTCTCAACAATTTCATTGTGTGCAATGGATCCAGAAATTTGCGGGTGATTACTGAGCTCCTTTTTGAAGCTTTTCTTTTAATTCCTCGCTTAAGTCATCGCATTTGAACACAATGACGTTTATCTGTCTAGATGAATGGGAGTTGAAAGGAATTTTAATGCCGAACTTTCAAAGTATCGTTACCTATGATACTATAGAAAGAGGTGAGTCCAGCCAACATAAAAAAATCTAAAATTGTCTTATTTCCGTCGCTTTTAAAACAGGGACCGCTGACTTTTGCCGTGATTTTAATGCTTTCTGCTGGGTGTTTTGCGTTTGTAGTTAGTTTGATGGAAATGAAATTCTTGTTAGCCCCTATGTCTATAAGGAGCTTTAGCAGCTGGCCACCTTTGGTGTTATATTCTAGGTATGGAAGGCCGAAAAGCCAACTTGTCTTGGACGTTTTCCGATTCCGAGTTCCGAGTTGGTATTCTCTCCATTAATACTTATTGGGGGAAATGATCATAATTATCGCTAGTTTGGAGATTGTACAGTTTTTGCTGCTTCCTGGGATATTGCACTGAGCCGTCTGGCCATTTGTTTGCCTGGGGAAGGATGGTCTGTTTATGTAATCGACCTGTCGTATTTGGATGGATTTGTCTGTCCACTAAAATTTCAAACATATCAAAAATAAACAAGTCGGGATATCGGAAGCTGGGCACCTCGAGTATAATGGTTTTGTGTTGAAGAAGATGAATTTAAATAAAATAATGAAACATGATGCATATATACTAAAGGCGCGTAAGTCACGTACCGATGGTGTTGATTAGAAGGCTAAAATGGCAGCCGGTAGGTCACACTTTAAGAAATGACGAAAATTCCATTGCTGAATCCACTTTCCAAAAGTGACGGGTGAGTCGCCCTAGACACACATGACATAGAACAATAGAAGAAAGGTGTAGACATCTCAGAAAAACCTGGAGAGAGTTGAAGCACGTCAAGCTGGCAACTATGGTGTGCATGCGAGGTTGAGGAGGGAACGACGTATAAACCTCTTTATGATGATCCAACTGCTAGTGCTATCGAAACGTTGTGATTTATTTTTAGACACTAAAACCACTCCGAGTCCCCTCTTGCTCTGTAGAACGGTATTAGCTCACTATAACTTGGTCTCCTTTTTTCTCTACGCGGCGCACGTAACTGCGCTTTACTGGTCTCCTCTGTGCGTCATAATTTGCTTTGGATAAATTCGATCATGGATGCAAGGATGCATTTAGGCTCGGACGATCCTACCTACTTAAATTATATATTTAATGTGCATTGCCTTCGACTTCCATTCATCGATCCGCTCTTGGTCCCACTTCACCTCACTTTGAGGATTGAAAGATCGATCCTTCAAATTAAGTGGGGCCAGCCCACTGTCTGCCTTACAGACAGCCGCATGCAAGGGATTGGCCTGTTTTTTGCTGTAAAAATAAGTGTGTAGCGAGTTGACTTGGCGATGATGTTGTACCGAAATGTGAACCACGCCCCTACCTTCGATGTCACGAGGTAGGTCCACCCCTCCACGGTAGAGTTTGAATGATGCATTCAGAATTTGGAGAATAGAGTAGTCCGTAGCTGCTGCTGGACGTTTTCCAGATCGGTTTTCGTCCACGGCAATATTCCGAATGCATAAGCTAGCGAGGGAATAGCGAATACATTCAATGCGCTTATTTTATTCTTCCCTGAGAGATGCGATTTCAGCACCAACTTTACACGTCACAAGAATCCGGACAGTAGAGCACCCATAAAATCACCAACTTGAACATGGGTTGCTTGCAGAATTCCTAGGTATTTGAAGAAGTCTGTCTCGGACATAGCTTGGATGTGGAAATCACCAATGCTATATCCGGAATGCGGTTCGTAATGACCTTTGCGGATGGCTTGAAGTCGCACTTGTCAACTCATTATCGACTCGAGTCGATAATGAATTGCTCTTTGCAACTCCTTGAACCAACTCGACAGCCCTCCTGCTCCTCGAACAGAATGTTGTCGGTCTCGTGGTGCCCATTAACCCTTCTACTAATGAATTTGTGGAGGATTTTATGGGGTATTATGTCCTCGAGGTCCTGCACCGTGTCCTTTTTAGGGACAAGTTTATGTGCCTGGTCGAACTTCCTTTTCGGTAACATCCGGTGCAAGCTTTGTCTGCTTGACCTCTTTGAATATACCACCTAGTCCATTACATGTCCTTCCTCTATTATTATTATTCTATTATTCTATATGGGAGGATCCCCCCCCATACGTACGAGAGGGTGTGCTAATGGTGGATTTACATCGAATATAACCATTTGGAGTATTAAATGGGGGTCTCGATTAGTGCTTTGCAAAGCTGACCTCAATTCTGATATTTGGTGCAAAAAGGGAAGTGCGGGGGCTGGACCATTTCATTTTTTTTCGCGGACCCATTCTCAAAAGCTACCCGTTTGAAAAAAGTCATGAAACTGTCGCTATATGGTGTCTATGCTTCGAAACACCCTCAATACTGATCTCTACTCAAATAAGGTAAATAATAGTATATTACTATATTTTTTAAGTTAAGTTAAGTTTTTAAGTTCATTATAGAATCATACAGTTTTGCAATAATATAGGCTATAATATAGAGCATGAAAATAGTAACTTTTGTGGAAATCATAATATTACTAACAAAGTTATTATAAGTGGAATTTTTCGTTTCAAACCCGTTGTACCCGCTCTGAAGCCCCAAGTTAACTGATTTCCACCATAATTGACCAACAATACTCAAACTATGTTCCAATAGTGAACATATCTGCTCGAGAATGTTGCGACATCTTGCTTCAATGTTATGGCGCTTTAGTCCTTTTGATATCACAAAGACAACACGGATGGGGACCTCTCCTTAAACACAACAGTTCCAATCTTCTCACTAAATTCCGTTTCAATTGGTGTAGCCATTTCTGAAAAAAGTACGTGTCACCGACAGACCGACCGACATACTTCGCAAAATTTACATAAGAAATGTATAAATTTGATAAAGGCTTTAACTTACATATTTTGGAAGTTATAGCCATGTAAAGCTCTAAATATAAATATGGAAACTTTGGTACCTATTTTTCCAGGAGTAGGGATATGATCCTGTGGATAAAATAATTATTGCAAAAGATGTCGCTACCATATGATTCACCCTTTCTATCGTTAATTATTTTGCTGAGTTTCAAGTATGTAGATAGAATTTTCATTGAACGTGTTTTGTTCTAGTCTCGCGTATAGAAAGATGATAGTTTGAATTATGGCGTTCCTTTCTATTTTCTTTTGTTGCTCTGCATGGTAAATAAATAAAGTATAGTCGGATTTACTCCACAATGCTAAATCCTGGACTGGCTTGTCAGGAAATGAAAAAGGGTTCTTGATGCATGGACGGCATCAGGAGGCAAATAAGTTGGTCTAAACCGAACAAATCCGTGTCTACATGCTAAATATTTCTATACCCACTGGATCGACGGAGGAACTCGCAAGAGTTCTTCGGAAAGGGCGCATGGATAATTGCGCTCTATAAGAAACTAGATGGTACGGTTCGAAAAGCTCCGATACAGAACACAACCGCAGTAAAAATAGTTATAAACTTCTCTATTTTGGTAGTCCACGTACTCGATACAAAGGCCTATAACGTGCTTGCCTATTACTATATCGTCAGTGTAAGCGTTCTTAGTGAGTGAAAAGGCAAACAGCAACAGATGCCCTGGTTGATTTTGTAGACACTCATAACCTTGTCCTTGTCATATATGGTTTATTAAACGATTGTCTAAGCTTTCTATATTTTATAGTAGGAACAATAAAACGTAATTTGACTTCAACCTCAAACGATGCCGTCGTTTATATTACTGTCATGGGGTGCCGTATGAGATCATCTCTCACAACGAGGAACACGCCACGAATTAAGTGGTAGCGATTTCACGAGAAAAGAGAAGAAATGATTTCACTTAGGCGATTGCCGACCATTACGGATGCCGAAGAATCGTGGAATCAAGCTTAAAACACGATCAACAAAGCGATCTAGGCAACCCTCGGGACCAATTAAAAACCGAGAAGCAAAGAAATCGATCGCAGTTACGGTAAACTGAACACTCAAAATAAATGTTACGGAACTGGATGAGGCAATCAAACGAATGAAATTGGGAACAGCAACAGGACCTGACGACATCGCTGACTCAGTGCAGTGCTCAGCATTAAGAAAAAACACCATCTGACTAAGAAGAAAGTAAAACCGTTCCATGCTCAAATTACCATCCGATCAGGGTACTGTCCCATACCATAAAGATATTTAAAGGTATGCTTGACAAACATATTCGTGACATCGTTCAAATAACCGTGAACGAAGTCAGGTTTGCCAAAAACTGCGAAACTACTGACGCCATTCACTTTACGTATAGACACACCGTGAGAAGCATTGTACATTGCATTTGTGGATCTAGAGAAGGTGTTTGACTTGGGACCACACAAACTCCGTTCGTATGCCCTGCGGCGACACCGGGAGAGAGAAACCCGCTGGGCTAAATTGTTCTACCGCGATATAGGCATATAGGATAAACATTCTATTGAGAATTTCGTCCTCGTCGCAGTAGAAATAAACTACCATGCAGGAGTGGGGACTAACGCTTTTGCTGGCGTGCGATAGATCAATATATTGTATGAGATATAAAAATATCTTGCAGCAATTGGTCTGACGACTGATTAGTGCCCTGACCGCTTTACGTTTCTACAAATTTATTTGAGATATCTTGTATTTTATCGATGCTTTATATGTAGATGTCGTGGGTTGTGCATCTCTTTCACTGGCCTTAAGCAACACAACAAACCCTAGACCCGTAATAGACCTAGAAGCTCATTTATTCCCGAACTTCCTTAGTATCGGGTTCAGGAAAGTTCCGGGCCTATCAGCTTGACGTAATTCTTACAGCTAGAAACAGCTGAGAGAACTGTACTGGGCGAACCTATGAGTATTGGAATAATCTAGGATGCTCATGGTGAATATGAAATATCTTACATATCTCTATTGCCAGGAAGAGCTTCTGGGTCATAGTAGGAATATTCACTGATCACTGCAGGCTAAATTATCCCTTGAGGAAGCTAGGGATGTCTGTAGATTCTGTGAAGAGAGAGATGAAACCCCCACACATATTCTGGGAAAGTGTCCGACACCTGTGCAAAGTACATAAGTTGAAGCACCTGGGAGAATACTTAATACCAGGTGCCAGGTTGAAACACTAAGTTGGTACTATAGTTAATGGGTATATTACAATAAGTAAAGGTGCACAATAGTTTTTTTAGGACACATCCCTCAACAATTTCATTATTATTAAACATTAAAGCTAGGAAGAGTTTTCCACTAAGCGGTTTGCATCCCTCATGATCGTAACTTGATGGATTGTTATCGTCATACAAAATCCATCTATCAGCGTCGATAGCCATGGTTGCAATTGAAGACTTATGCCCAGGCTTTTTGCTGCCATTTTGGTTGACGAGATGGGATCGTCAAAAGACTTCCTTCCATTTCGGTTTGCATTTAGACGAGGTGCGACGGACCATCCATTCGCTCCGAACTTCGACGACCAAAGGGTTGTGGTTTGCCAAGAAGTGGTTTTCTCGAAGACAGTTTACCTGGAGACAAATGATGGTAGAAGCGGCTTGTTTCAGTTGGTTCTTTGAGAACAGAGTGAAGTACTTAGATCTCTATTTATGAGCTCAGTGTTAGTAGTGTAGTCGAATGATTCAAAATTCAATTCAAGTAATGTTTGGAAAATTTAAAGTACAACACAAGATCAATTAATTTAACTCAAAATGCCACAGAAACTTCTCAGTAGTAATTTAAACAATCCCTCAGAACTCCATAATTTCAAAATTCCCACCAACCTCACTTATACTCTTCTACAGCGTATGTTACATGTTGCAAAACTTAACAACTCTAAAGTCCCCTCAAACCGCCATCTAGTACGATGTCGCGCGGAATTTTCTTTGTGGGGTGATTGACATTGACAGCCGTGTTGAGAGTTGCTCCCGTGAAATATCCCGCAAACCGTGAAAATCAATGCGGAAAGACCACTAGACGCGGCAAAAAGTTTTAAGTAGCATTCAAGTTATACAAGTATACAATATTGACAAGGTAAGTGTGTCCGATTTCAGCAAAGGGAGGTGCCCAGTTCCCCAAAGAAAAATGACTCGTCTTCCACTTGTCTTTTGACGTTTCTTGGACGAGTGATTCACATCATGCTCTAGTACTACATCGATTTGTGTGTACATGAACAGGGACTACACGTCGAAGTCGTCATCACGGCAAGATAGTAGCTGACTTTTTGCTATTTCAACTCCTTTACGTGCCTTACGAGAGGATATTTTCATTAATACAGAACTTCGTTGATTGCAGCAAGAGTGAAGGACCGTCTGGAACGTGAATTACTCTTGGAAAAATGGATGAGCCAATTAGCGATCAAGAGAAGGTCCGAATTGTTTCTGATTTCATTCTGCACGCTCCACCCGGTGAATTCAATGAGGTGTTCAACGATGTTAGGGAACTTCTAAAAAACGACGCGCTACTGAAGGAAGGTGCCAGTGCTGCTTTTGCTCAGTACAACAAGGATCAATTGACGCCCGTACGGATCGAAGGCAGCGATCATTACGCACTCATCACAGAATTCAATGATTTGGGTGAGTATATTTTGTAGTTGTCATTTCCTCGCTGATTGCAGCTATCAGAAACGGAGCAAAGTCAGTGAATTCCACTGATTGCGACCAGCGGTTAGGGTATTCCACCGAGTGTTATCTCAGATTCTCCAACTAAATGCTCATATTCTCTGCAACTCGGCTAACATGCAATCAGTCTTACGAGTTTGCTGTTTATTACCAACAGCGATTCGAGTGCGAATACTTCGTGCAGGTGAATCACTCAGTAAACATTATAGTCGGCGATAAGAGCGGCTTGATATGTGGGATTCGATTGGAAAGCGCTGATAAGGGATGTGTGTGGAAAGATGGGCTTGGATAGGAACTGATTAAGGCATTCCAAATCGGCTTTACGTACTTACTCGACGGGCAGAGGCAATGTGAGAAGCGACATGAAGAATAAATGGCTCAACTGTTGAACTTTAGTAAAAGGTTGGTGGGTCGTGCCTCGCATACATTGTTTACTTGTTATCGATCTTTTGTGTATCAGCTTGGCAATGTGGGCTACCTGAGCAACCAAGAACGAGAAATTTATCCACATGAGATATTCTTTCAAGGATTTCTCAATAGAATTGTTCTCATAAATTATATAATCTGAGAAATGAAGCCTTTTTGGGACTATATTACATGATTATACCGGTAATGCACTCCATGAGGTAAAATTCGATCGACTTGGGAGAATTCATCGAGAATATTCCTTTTCCGAGGAGCTTCAGCTAATTTCAAATAAAAGTTGCCTCAATACGCTGCAGTCGAACGTGCGGACTCAAAAGGGCAGCAGCAACCATACACCTCATATTGAAACAATTTCGGTTCTTACAGTCGCTGTGACCTGGGTTTCGGATAGTAGTCGGATCATTGTTTGTCTGTTCATTTGTCTGTCACACGCACTTTGCATCTATTGACATGAAATTTGGTAAAATTGAAGAATGCAGCAAAAGACGTTACTATATGGAGTTGATAGCCAGC
The DNA here is from genome assembly GCF_905115235.1 of Hermetia illucens. Lineage (NCBI taxonomy): Eukaryota > Metazoa > Arthropoda > Insecta > Diptera > Stratiomyidae > Hermetia > Hermetia illucens. Next base: position 86,015,426 of record NC_051849.1, on the reverse strand, counting down.
TCGTTATCATCTGAAAATTCTTCTTTAGTACTTTCCGAAATACGTATAAGTTTTTCATGAAAAAATACGTTTATTAGTGATTTAGATAAATGGTTGTAAACTACCGGCAATCTTTCAATAAAACTCGAAACACTTCTAGTTTATTCAAATAGACATATGTGTTTGAGGTGAACGTGAAGTATAGTCTCTGAGCAGAGCACTCAGATCATATTGTACTCGACTCCTCCGTCTAAAGAAATATCCCAAATATATTTATGTATCGTAAAATTTCCATTAGTGGATGTGTGCTGCAATTGGACCACATCAGAATCAAAGCGCTTACGGGGCATTCACATAGAAAATGCTCCGTATCATCTTGGGGGATGGTCATGAGGGATTTAGGTACAATACCTATAGCTGAGAATAGGGGAACTACAACCACCCGCTCGAGATGCCAAAATTTCTTTGATTTCCCGAACCAATGGCTCATAGTTCACCTTCTACTGTACGTATTTCCGTGCAATGTTGCTATTTTGGGGGACGTCGATCAGTTAGAACTTGCCGGTTCTAATACATGCTGTAAGCGGATTTACCAAGTACTGCCTACGGCTCATATTGGTAAACTGGATATGTTTCCATGATCATCCCATGCTTGTATCCAAGGTTTTGATGAATCGCCCTACATACAGCATTATGACTGTCCGTGTATTGCATCGAGGCCATTACAGTGCAGCCAGAAATGAGATGGTTCAACATCTCTAACGCCGAACCACGCATTCTGCACTGGCTGCACTGGTCGTTCTCCCCCCGCTCTTTCATTATGAGCTTTTTTAAGCTCCTGAGCACACAGCCATCTGTTCGACAAATGTAAATCGACAACTAGCTGCCAAAAGCAATTCAGATGTTTACCATGTATTGCCTTCGACTTCCATTTATCGATCCGCTCTTGGTCTGACTTCAACCCACTCAGAGAAATCAAAGATCGTCCCAGTCAGGTCCCAGAGTCAGTCCACAGCTTGCCTTGCAACCATCTATATGAAAGGAATCGCCTACCATTTGCTGTAAAAACAAGCGCGATTTGGTGGTGATATTTTACAGTCATGTCAATCACGGCCCTGCCTCCGATTTCACGAGGCACGTTCATCGCCTCCACGGCAGAGCGCATTCGGATTTTGCACATAGTAGTCCATATCCGCCGGTGGATAGCGAATACATTCAATGCGCTTCCTTCAGATCACCAACTCGCGGATGGTTTCCTTGCAGAATTTCTAGGTAATTATAAAAGTCTGTCTCGGTCATAGCTTGGATGTAGAGGTCATCAATGCTACGTCCGGCATGCGGCTCGTGATGACCTTTGCGGATGGCTTGGATTCGACATTTGTCTAATCCAAATTCATCCGAATATCACGGCTGAACATGTTTACTATATGCAATAGACTTCTAAAGCGGTCGTCAATACCGGCATACAACTTGATTTCATAGTATATCAAGTGTGTCAGTTCGCACTTATCACGTAGACCATATTTGATTGCAAAGCCATGCCCTCTAGCATCCTTCAGTAGCCATAAGAGGGAGTTCAGTACCATGCAAAACCAAAAGGGACTCAATGAATCCCCCTGGAAGGTGCCTCTTCGTATATGGATAGGCTCTGAGGTATTGGCACCCTTAGATGAAGACGATTAGCCAGATATACGGGACACTGTCTAAAGGCTTGGCATAATCGATAGAATAACTACATAGACCAAATTCTAGTTGTCTGTCTTACAATTACCTCAGAACGTTAGGCGGGTAATCCCCAAAGCCCACACCAATATTCTTTCGCTTCCGCTCTGTTGGGATTTGTTGAATGATCTAAAAAAACTCTGCAGGTTCCTCGCGTACGTTGCATTCTGAACAAGTCTGGAGTGACTTTCATCACACCGTCAAAATCGACAGAAAGTTTCTTCAACTGCGGGTGTTTCACTGGGGATTACATAGGAGTTCTTTTCAGTGTACATATTTTTTCCGAGCCATTAATATACCATTCTGGCTTTTTTATATAGATTATTCTTACATCTCTCTGTTGATACTACGAATTTTTTAGGGTGCATCTTTTCACTCGCAGTTATGCTCAGAATTGGGCGAATAGTTGTAATTTTTGCAACTGTTTCACTGAAAATATTGAATCGCTTGACGACTAATCCTGGTTTATACTTGTCTATTTACATGGGATCACTTTCTCACCTTTCACCAGTGATGTGAGTTCTTACGTTTCATTTTCTTATAGTGAAGCCATCTCATTGTCTATTGATTCTTCTTGGAATCTCTCTGTTTCCCTTTCAAAGCCTTCTCAACCGTCTGCATCTCCTTTTTATTCTTCTTTCATAGTTGTGTCGATTCGTGTTTCGTATTTTTCTTCACCACTTCCTTCTTGTTCATCTTACTGGCATTTTTCTTCTTGAAAATCTCCTGAAGGCTCAATGTCTTCGAATGGAAATTTGACTTTTTTTCGGCAATCTCCGGGTTTCTCCTGAAACGTCGCAAATCTTGACAAGAAAACTTTGTGAATTTGCTTTATGTAAATTCTGTAATGTTCATAGCCATCTTATCTAACGAGGCATCCGTGGATCGCTTCTTCCTTCGTTTTTCCTTTGGAATGAGAGCGTAGCGTGCCAATCCAATTATGCGAAGGTTTCTGATCTTTGGCTTCTTTCCCATCCCCAGCTTGCACGGACTGACTTATTCTACCGATGATTGAGAACATAAACCCTTCTATTCACCAGCTCAGTTCACTTCTTAAAGCTCGACATTTGGATTAGAATACTTGAAAGTTCTAACCATTTCACAAATTGTTCGATTTTCATACGCGTTACCACCACTTTGCTCAGGCGTGTATGGTGCTGTCAGTCTTTGCACTACTTGGCGTAGGAATCTTTGAATACAATTAGATGTTTCATCTTCAGCATTCAGTAGTCGTCGATTTGCATTTACTATTCCTGTCTTGAGTCTCATGATAATTAGGCAGATCCCGAATTTTTCTCTTCCACATCGGCCAGTCCATTTCTCCTAAGATGAAATTAGACATAAAACGGTGCAAAGTGGATGTCCTTTTGGGACAGAACGTGCTAAACAATTACAATTACTTTCCTTGGAAAAAAATCTAAAGTTATCTTTGATTTAAAATGTTCTTTGATAACCGAACTCAATTGGCAAGTAGACTAGCGCCATCTTTGTAACTTTATATTCAACATTTCGAGTCTACATTCACTTCAATAAGAAGTAGAGTTCAGCTGGTTTCTACATTCCTCAACGATTTTCTAGGTGATCAAAAAACCACCACTGCAGATGCGATGCATTTACCCTTCAATTGCCAATGTTCCTGCCCTTAGAATCACAACCATTCAGCCTGAAAGACGTTGCATATTGTCCCAACGGAAAAATTCACTTGTCGTTTCTATTCAAAAGGTAGATTCCTACTCCATAACTCTTTTCTGTTTGTGAGCTGTAGGTGAGGTGAGGTGTAGAAGACGTCCGTATATCACGCCACGCATTCTTCTGGTTTGTCCGTTTTCTCTACGTTTGAGGATAGCTTGATATTTTCTACCAAACTGACGCATGGGGATTCAAACATTGAAAGGCATTGTGAAAACTGGGATCAGTTCTTCCACTAACTCTTCCGAAGATCCATGCCCCTGACATCCTTTGTTGTCCCATAGATCTAATCTAATTAATCTATGAACTACAGATATAGAAGACGAAACAGACTTCCCTAATGGTTATATTGTAATCGGGGTGAGTAATCTGAATGCCAAGGTGAACTCTTAAACACCATTGCGTAAGCAAGGGAAAGATCAGTGATGATGAACAGCTGAAGATATGGGTGTAAGGAACACATACTATCATTCTCGATTCTATTAAATGTAGCGAAGTTCCACCTTTTGTCACCGTAACACATGAATATAGACTGTTCTTTCATACAGAAACCAAATGATCTTCATCATCAACGCACTCAAGTTAGACAAGGCCACTGGACTTCATGGTCTCTTCATTTTCTGCAGACTTGCGACTTCCACTTTGTCGCCTGTTAGGAATATACAATTTTTCCATTAAGTAGAAGAAGGTAATGATCGGTAAGGTTTCGGAGATAGACATTCTTCTTGAGTGTCACAATTGGGTGGGTGCTTGGGAGGTCCTACTATCACAAAGATACTAGCTAAAATAATAATTTCAAAAACACCTTGAAAGCTTGATCGACAGAGAGTAGGCTGGCTTCCGCTTTGGATCGATCAGATTAATATCGTTTGGAACATTGTGCTGAATTTAAATCCCCGCCTCTATTGCCCTTCATTGAATTCGAGAAGCATTTCGATAGCGTGAACAGGGAGTGTATCTGAATTATTCTTCGCAGGAAGAGCCCTCCTGATAAACTACTAATTATTTTCAGAGAGATATATGAGGACGCAAAATATTTTCATTGAAAAGAAAACTAGGTTTCCGATTAAACTATAGAATTTTATTTATGTTGAGGTAGCAAACACGTGTTTCGGACACAACATGTGCCCTTCTTCAGTGTTTATTTTGTTATGATTAATTGAAGTAATACAAATATCGTATTTCGGGAAGATTTGGTTCTTCCAAACTTCACCTATGACTTCGTGTGCTACATTAAGGCAGAATGTCAGAGGAATTTAAGATCCAAAGCGGAGTCCGCCAGGAGCGAAATGTCAACGAAATGTTTCCTTTTTGTTATTGGTGGCTGAAGGACTTGGAGGGAATCAATGGGTTTCAGCCTATCCGCAAACGCCTCGACTTGTTAATACTTCTCGCCGAGTCGTAAACCTTGACCAAATAGTGGATTTGCGATGGTCCTTAGCAACGATAAATCCTTTTTGTTGTTTTGTCTGAAATTTAGAAATGCAACTATCTCGACACCAAGCTTAAGTTGAGGCTCCTCCGCAGCCTTTGTGCTGTTATAAATTGACCGACACTGTTACTCGTAGGCTCCAAGCTCCGTTAACACCTGCCTCGCCAATTCCATCGGTGTACGCTGGTGCATGTGTTCATTGGCAGTAGATAGATCAAACATTGAGGAAGGGCGACAATTCCATTGGGATTCATGGTGGAGGACAAGTAATGGACAGCGGAGGAAAAGTGCAATCTTCTAGGAAAGTTTTGGGGGAGCTGAAGCATTTTGCCAGGAATCGACAATCAAATAGCGTAAATTGGTGGACACATTGTGACCCATATAGGGGTTTATGACAATCATATAAATAATAGTCGATTAGATTTCTTCGTTTCTACGGTAACTAAAACCTCTGAACGGCGAAATAGAATTGGGCTGAAATTCACTTTTGTCCAATTAATTGAATTGCTATTAAAGAATGCAGAATAAATATTTCTGTTTGCATTTTCCTTTGTTTTAGTAATTATCGCAATAAGATCGTTTTCGAAGTTAGTTTCAATTAGGAAAAAATCACACAATCGTCTGATTTCATAACATTTTTCTATAACTTGCAGGTGGCGGACGTTTTTATGATCCACGTACGAAACAGTCATTCCGTTATGACCATTTACGTAAAGAAGCAAGTGAATATCAAAACTACGATGCAGATGCCACAGCTGAATCATGGCGTTCAGCTTTAGATATAGAGACATTAGCTTATACTGCCAATCATTACAGGCATGGGGTAAATATCGATTCATATATTTAGGACTAAATCCATGGAGAATAACGAACAATATGTTTTGTGATTCTAGGTTTGTTCTGTGTTCGGCAAGTCACAAGGAAATCTAATTACGCTTAGTATTTGTATTGAAGACCATCAATTTCAACCGAAAAATTATTGGAATGGACGGTGGCGGTCACAATGGCATATTTCGTTTCAGCCTGGTGTAGGTAGTGCAGCAGCTGAATTGAAAGGCGTATTAAAAGTTCAAGTAAGTACTAAAAGACATTTTAAGATGTGTAAGGAGTAATATTTTTTATTACACTACAATATATTACTGATTTTTAATTAATTTTGAATATTATAACACTTAAAAATTATTTTCATTCATTCATTCATTCAACATCTTAAAAGAACCATTTTTCTTCTATCAAAAAGAGCAGGCCTGCTCTACTTCACAGGATTCCTGAATTAGAATTGTGAAGTAGTCCCGGTTTTTCTTAATGGGCCTCATGTCCAGGTGCCTGATATCGCTCCGCCTCTCATGAAACCTAGGGGTTTCGAGGAGAGTAGCTGCCGCGGAGTTACTCGTCTGCGGGCGACTGGCGGACATCAAAACAAACGCGGCGCTCTCGCTTCCTTCCAGTGCAGACTCATGTTGAATATCTGATGTGAGCGGCTGATGTAGGCTGAGTACGGTGCGGCAGGTTGGCGAGGGGAAGCATTGTTGGGCTTTTGCTGTAGGGCAAAAGTCAGAGGCTAATGGTCCGTGAACAAGGTCTGCGGCCTTCCTTCAAGGAAATATCTGAAGTGCTTGATACTCAGATACAAATTCATGATATAAGCGCTGCAATTCCGTTAATGAGGTTGCCAGCTTTGATTCACCCTTTGGGGAAGGACAGCGCCCACCGCGGTGTCCGAGGCATCGACCAACACGGTTAAAGATACATCTTGTTGAGGGAATACCAAAAATGTAGTGTCTATCAGCTGTTGCTTGGTGGTTTCAAACGCTTGGGCGGCTTTAGATCACAGAGCCTCGCTCGATTTTTTGGTATTAGAACCAGATAAGAAGGCGTTAGGTAATGCATGGTGGTGAGCGGTTTTCACCAGAAAACAACGGTAGAAGTTTACCATGTCCAAGAATCTGATAATTCAGGCATCTATAATCTCCACAAAGTCGCCATTCGCCATTGGGCTTGGAGACCAAATGGAGTGGAGATGACCAACTGCTGTTGAAAGGTCTGCATATACCGCTTAAGACGGTCATCTCGTGTGTCGGATCCGAGGAATCGATTTTTTTTTCTAGCATCCATATCCGTATCTAGGTATAGTGTAGAATATATGGGCAAAGTGATTTTTTGATATTCGGTGTCGTTCGGAAATTACAGTGTTGAACAGCTAATGTGTCACATGCCAGGTTTATGTCGATCGCCGTAATAATGCGCGTATGCGTCCAAATGACGTTCGAATGACTTCGCTAAAATCGTAAGAATTGAAGCCAAGGCTGTATATGTTTTTTTTTCAGGAAACTTAAGGCTTGGGGACTAGATATAACAGATTAATGATCAGTTAAGATTTTATGGTAAAAATCTATCCAACGAAATTCTTTGAAATTTTCACGATTTATTCAGAACATATTTGCAAAAATTTAGTTTTCATTATTTTTTTAACAATCCTAGTTTGCGGACTGTGATTAAGTTCGCACGTTAATGTCCTTTAAATTTTTTCTTTAAGATGATCGCCACGCCATCTTTTTTGACGTATAAGTTGCTCTGTATTTCAGTAACGAACTAATAAAAAAAATGTGTTTTTGTAACTTTCACCAGTTCTTCACAAAAAAATTTCTAAAAAAAAACGACACGACACCGGATGATCCTCTTAAGTAGCTGTTCAAACTCTTTCCGCGTAGCAACGAGTTTCTGAGCGGTAGAGACCGCACCTTCGAGAAGATCGGGGAACCAATAGTGTTAATGTGGTGCTGGATATTATGCTTAACTGGCTGAGAAAGACTACATACGGTAGTAATGTTGCGATATTTTTAGAGGAGTGAAGAGTATTATTGTTCGAGCAGGTTGAAATTTGCCGTGATGACTGAAGGGAGGTTGTGGGGTCTATCAGGGACCTACACTGCATATTTTCCAGCAGCCCATAGTGACACAGGAAGCCTGCGGCACTGAAGTCAGCCAAAATGAAGCGCCACGAAAAGTTCCAACACACGCAAGATTCACGTCTACTTGCCTGTTTACTGTCGGTAATTTTGGCTGTAGAAATAGTTTGTTGGGCCTGGAAACGGGGGGACCGAGACTTCCGCACCTGTGTCTACCAGCCAATTGTGCCCACTAAGGAGGTCGTACACTATAAGGCGACGTGTTGCCGCAATTCGGGTAGACGTTGCCGCGCCCCAAGCGAAGTTTTTTGGGATCACAAGAAAAGTGTATGGGCTGGTATATTTCGTGGCCTGACCTACAAACCTACGGTGGTACCAGCACACGCCGGAGTTCGATACACACTGTGGCGTGTACTTGCGGTCCTTGTCTTCTCGTCGTCGCTGACTGCAGAGCGAACCCAATTTTCCGCCTAGTTTTCTGGCACGGGATTGAAGGAGGGCGTGATTTGCCGAATTCGATTTCGACATTCAATTCAATGGACACACACTTACTTAGAGTTGGGGGATGCGAGGAGCGCGCAACAAGCGGCCGATGCGATTATCGAGTGCTGATGCCGATTACCCGTTGCAAATCTGTTCTTTCGGCTGGCTTTGATGTGAAAAGTGGGTTTCGATTTTGTATGTGATAGGCAAACTCTAATTAAGCCCAGTAAAGATTACATTTAGTGAAATAATGCTCATTTGCAAAAATTATGATTCCCTGTTCTTTGTATTTGGAAATATTGTACTATCTATTATCTTCTATAATCAGGAGATGTTACGTTTGCTTCTCTTGTATGAAAGATTCATTCCTTCTTCATTGATACTTATTTGGTGCTGTCGTATCCATTAAGTTTTGAATATAATAAATGCATACCAAATGATTCTAGTAATAAGTAATACTTGGTACTATAGGTTGTCGAACATTTAGCATTTAACTGATGGTATAACATCATATGTACCGTTAAAGTAATGAAAGGTGGTGTTTGTGATATTACTTTGTAATATCACCTTTTTCAAAAAGTGATATGACATCACATTATCTACTAAGGTAATTTTTGCGAACTGAACTGACTGAAGTAACTTCAAGGTGGAAGTTGAAGAAAATCGCAAAGTGTTGATGCACTGGACTTAAATTTACTCTTGTTTCAGGTTCACTACTACGAAGATGGTAACGTTCAACTAGTTTCATCGAAGGAAGCTCGCGAATCGATAATTGTGACGAATGAGCAAGCAACCGCCAAGGAAATCATCCGAATAATTGAAGAGGCCGAAAACGAATACCAATTGGCTATTTCAGAAAATTATCAAACAATGTCCGATACAACATTCAAAGCGTTGCGGAGGCAATTGCCCGTTACGCGAACTAAAATCGATTGGAGTAAAATTGTCTCGTATAGTATCGGTAAAGAATTGAAAACACAATAAGCTCCAGCTATAAATGCAATTATTATTATTTTTTAAAGAAAGAATTTTTTCTTTATATATACATATAAATTTTATTATTTTTAAAATAAAAAGTAAGCATGATGTGAATCAAGTTCAATATACGAAAGCTAAAGAAGGGGAAACGGAAAGAAAAGGAAGACACAAAATATAAATGATATGAGATTAAATAAAATGAAAACTTTGAACAACTTGTAGATATTTTTATTAAAAAAGCGAAATAACAAAAAAATTTTGTATTGCCTTGTTTTTATTTTAGATACGATTATTTTTAAAATTAACATTTGACACAATGTTTCCTATAATTTTTCACTGAAAGAGAAGATCGTTTGCCTGTATTGTCCATTGAATCATGAAAGCAACGTTGCATTTCATTTATCTTACGTATAAATAATCGAATTCGGTAAGACACCAGTCTGGGCTTGCATAGCCCCCTTGACGGTGTGGTCCAGCTAGAAGAATTCTCTTTATCTCATTTGTAATTTGGTTGGTTTATTTCTTGTAATTTAACAACAATAAAACAAATTTTTTAAGCTATTAACAGAGTATTTAAAAGAGAGGTTTGTTAAACTACGATTCACTTGTTATAGCGTTTTAATAGAATAATTATTAAGTATAATATAGACCATGCTATTAAAAAATAATTAAAAACAATAAGAGAAGAAAATAAAGTTATTAAGGAAAGCAGAAAACCATGCGAACAACAAGTTTATGTTATCCTTTCGTTCCAAATCTTTCTTTTTGAAGTGCAGTTGTGAGAGAAATAATGAGATGGAAATAAAGAGTATTAACGATTATAATAACCATTTTGTATTAAAGACCAATTATATTTGTTCTTGGAAGCCTTAACTAGGATTTCTGTCTGTTTCATTCGATTATTTTTATACCCATGAACATTCGAATAAATTATAATTTTTTCCAATATGCAAGACAGTCGTTTCGGAAAGTTTCTTGTGATCAATTTGTTCATGTCATTTACAGCTTTTTTAGTTTGCGGAAATCAAAATACTGCGCATTATACAATAAAGAGATTTGTATCAAGGAAAAACTTCAGAAGAAACAGAAATACAGCCTATGGTTGAAAGGTGCAAACTCAACAAGGAATGGAAGACTTGGGGGATTTTTTTCCGTTAGAATGAACAGGAGTTCTAAGTCTGAAGTTGAATGAATGAAAGTTACATTCCTATTTTTTGAGGTGCTGACCAGTGTTGACTTTTTTACTATCGAAGTACTAAATTTGGCGCCTTTCGAAATTCATCATTATCTCAGCAATTTTTTCTGGTTGTTCAGTATTTTTTTTTTAATTAAATAAGTGCTATATTGTGGGTAGCGCAATTTCGAATCTCTGAATCTCTCTGTGAGATGAAAACCGTTCATCTCTAAATTTCTCTGAGAAAGAGAGTGCTATCAAAATCTTTGAGTTTTAGATATTCAGTACACCCCTCAAATATGGGCGGTTATGAGTTAGGGTTTCAAAGCGACCAGAGTCAATAGATTGGTATTTATTGACTAGAACATGATAAAGAAGTATACTTTCTCAGATTGTCTTTCAGTAGGAGAAGAACCCCAAGTACACTTTGTTCTCGTGCGTAGATTGGCTATTGTATAATGTCCCATGCTAATTAAATATGCCTGCTCAATCGGTAAACCTTAATCTGTAGCATTTGTTCGAAGTGAAGGTTCGTACACGGTACATCTTCTTAAAACATGATTTCAGCAAGGTGATTCAATACCTATCCCTAGCGGTACATTGTTGTTTTACAATTGTAATTGCCTACACAACATTAAAATTGAAGTTCGAATTTGGTCGGGTTTTAATTTTCATCAAATCTCATGTTTAGGTGTCCTCGTCTCTCCTAAAATAATGTACCAAAAATATTTTGGTATTCACATTATACGATTATACATGGGTGTGACACAAAATACAATAACAGAAGAGTTCAAAATCTTTTCTTTTTGTTTGAACCTAGGTAAGATCATATAAAAGTACTCTTTAGTACCTTTTTGCCATATTCTTTAGTACCACAGCTTTTCCACTTCCGACAACACTAGTGCTTTTGAGCCGTTTGCGTTACCTAGCTCAACAAATGTTCCGCGGCTACCCTCTCGTGTTGTTGCACATAACCCGAAATTTGTCCATGAATGACTAACATGCCATGCATAATAACAAACACATCCTGCGCACACTAAAATGCGATAAGGACAAAGCCCAGCATAGGTACTCTGTTTGCACTGAAGTAAATCGTGGTCTGAAGCCCAAATTGGACGCATGACTGATGTAAAGGAAACCCGGTTCGTCAAGAACTTCAGAACTACTAACTAGCGCTGGAGGAGCTCATGGGCTCAGTTAAATTGCTCTACTGTGATCCGAAGAGTAAATCAAAGTGTGGCAGGTAGAGTAAGATCTTGTTAAGGACATTGTTACACGGGACAACCACCGTCCAGTGCCGGAGTTGATATTTTCCTAGCTTCTCATAACAAAGCTGATCCTCAGCAATTTGTTCAAAAGAGGAATGATCAGAGAAGAACAGAATTTTTAGGACCGACCACAATGAATTAGGCGTTGTACCGATCCTGGAAAAATTGTGAGAGAGGCATCTTCGATGGTGTGTCATGTAATTTGTGCCGACGAGAACTCACTTGCGAAGATTGGTCTGAACATCGAAGTTGACAGGAATCGTCCGAAACAACGATGGCTTGATACGTTGGATGATCATTTCAGAGTCCTGGTACTCCATTCAGATCAGGCCTTTGACCAAGCAAAATGGGGTAACTGATCAAGACGAGCCAACCCCGCTTCTGAACGGGGGAAGGAGTGAAAAAGGAAAGACATAGCCAGGAATGGAATCGTCGTTTTATATATTACTATTACGCCTCCCAAGTAACTCGCTCACTGCTATATTATATAATAATAAACGTTGGCGCAACAATCCATATTGAATCAGGGTCTTGAAGTGTCTTAGAGCACTTCATTCAAGAGTGTAACGGCACACTACAGTACAATGTAGGTGGCAATGTGGTCAGCATTGCGCTCGCCCGAAACTATTACCCTGATTTGACTCAGGTACTCATTCACAGCTGAGTCGACTGGTATCCGATATCCAATCACGATAGCAAATCCCACTGTCACCAATGAGATTTGAACCGCGACCTTCCGCTACGCCAGCCCAGCGCTCTAACCACTTGAGCCATCCGGACACACTATATATCATATATATGTATATATATCAATCATACATCAGCGGTCAGAGGGTAGTATAGGTTCCAGGGCGAAACGTGGATTGGAACCCACCCCGGAGCATAGCATCTGGGAAACGTCTGCTGAACCAACGCCAACAGCTCTACTACCAAACCCTATCTCCACCTCCACGTGATGACCGCTAGGAGCTCTTTCTTAACGAAAAGCTGCAGACGGAGAAGGATGAAGGCGAGTCTCTCGCGCCTAAAAACGAGACAAAATGTACCAACTGGTCCTCCAGTTTGGGCGTTGGGTAGGACTGAAAACCCTACACGAAGCCTCGAGCAGGATGGATTTCAAAACGACGAATACGGCAACGACAACAGATTAACCATTTGCGCATTTTCCCATGGAACGTGCGCTCCCTGTACAGACCGAATGCTGCTGAGCAGCTAGCCGATACCCTGTCCAAATATAAGGCTAATGTAACAGTGTTGCAAGAGATGGGATGAACCGATTTCCTGGAGAAGAGCCGTTACACCATATATTATAGCGGCCATCCAGTAAACCATGTGCTCGGCTTTGAAAATATAAGCGAAAGGCTATGCACTCTTCGTTTGCGAGGCAAACGTGTAGACGAAGTAGCGAAATTGGATCCAGCATTGTTAATGCCTTAAACGAGATCAAGTTTGGTGTTACCGTTCGCAAAAGCGATGCTTCCTAGATATATAAATTGATCGATGCCTTAGATCAGGGCCATAGAGAGAAAATCCTGAGGTGAAAATTATATTATTATTTCCTTTTTTCATTGAAATTTCTATTCCAGGCCCCCGGCTTTGATTCTGGGACTGCAGAAATCCACCACCTCCATCTTCTGCAGCGGAAATCTGGGTTTCTACGTAAAACTGTACTATGGAAATGTTGCTCGTTTTAGACCGAAATTTTGCAGTGAAGCGTGTTGCAGTTGCCGGAAGCGTTGAACCAATACCGGATTTACGCTTGTTTCCACCAGGCTTTCCGGAGTACAATAGAACAATGCAGCAAGAGAGAGGAATGTTTTTCAGAGTCCCACCATCTAACTAGGGATGTGTAAATCATGAGGGAGTGGATTTGAATGTGCCAGTCAGTCCATTCATCTTAGTGATGCGGCACAAAAGAGATGAAATTGAACCCGAATTGTGTATTATCCTTTTTCCTTTCCATCGAAATTTCTACTCCGGGCCCGAGGAAAATCTCCCTCCCATTAGGCATGGCCTTCGACATTTGTTTGTCCAAACGATCGATCACATAAGATACTTATAGAGTACCTGTAATTACATATATATTTTACTAATTGGCCCATAGCTTTGTAATGTTTTTGGATAAAAAAAAACTGAACCTTTTTCAGTGCCAAAATGGAAAATTTTCATTGTCAACTTAATTTAGATGTTTTTCCATTTTTCATGACGAAATTTTCCTCATAAATGCTACAGATGAGATACAAATACCGTTGACTCTTTTGTATGGACACAACAAATTGATTGCAGCTTCACTGAAGTGTCCCATGGGCATGGGCTTGCAGAGAAAGTGTTTTTAGATATTTCAGTTCTTTTCACCCCAGGATCCTTAAATTGAAGATGAATGTTTTTCAACTCGGGAACACGCAATGTATTCGCGAAACAGGGATACTCCAAGTAGATTCCGCGAACTTTCAATGACTGGCTTTGCAATTTATTTATGGTCACTACAAAGCCCAGACGCACGGGAAATTGTAGAAGCTTGAAATCGAATGGCGAATCCGTTGGAATCATCGGTATACGCGGGATGAAGACTCTTCTTTGTATTTTCCCTTAATGGCATCGATGACGTTATTCATTAGGTTTTTCACAGCCAGTCTCGTGCCATTGCACAGTCCAGCATAATCATAACTGATCCTACTTTTAATTGTAAATTGGGGGGTAATAGTCCAGGCAATTCCAGGGAGTTTAAAAACTCATTGGGATAGCTAACTATGTCATCCTGGTTTGTAACTGTGTCAATTGATTTATTAGAAAATAAGTCTCGTGGAAAAAAATTCTGAATGGTCGCATTAACATCATCGACGTCTTTGTTTTTGGTCGTTCCCTCAGTCAATTATAGTTTCTGAACTGTTATTCTATGTCCGTAAAAGCTACATAAAACCTGTGTCCGTGGAATCGCTCTATTTCATTGTCTCGTGCGGGATCTATAACACATGCCTGGAATTCAAAACTATAGTATATATATGGGGCAAACCAAAGAAGTGAACTAGCGGCAAAAAAACCAATACGGCATGTCAAGTATGCCGTCTCAAAACACATAGTAGATAGTGACCGTAACGTTTTCTGGGATAACGTGGATATAATGAAAAAACAAAAACATAAAGTCCACAAACTAGACGCCGCAGGAAGTCTGGAAATATTTAAACAAAGTAACGCCAGACCGATGTTCATCTAGCTTATTCCAGGCAATTAGGGTAAGTAATTAAATACTAATTATCAGGTTGTTTGTTTAATACGTTATGATGTATAAGGCTATAGAGTTAAGTGAAATAAATTATTACAAAACCAGCACTGAAGAAGGACACATGTTGTTTCCAAAACACAACATTTATAATTAAACTGGAATTTTTTCCTTTTAATAGTTTTACTTATAATGAACTATAGGAAACAAAAGAACTACTTTTATAAAACTTTCAAAATAAGGACACTTGGGAACGATGGTTATTTATACTGTAGGATTAACATATAGATTTTGCAATGAAACGATTTCTCAAATCACCCTAGACCACCACCAAGTTGTCGGTGATTGGAAATAACAAACCCGGAAAGGGGACTTGACCATTGGATTTGCCTTTAAAATTAAAGAAAGAAATGAAAAGACTGTATTGTAACTTCTGGAAAAATTATTCTTACTAATATTTACATGTAAATAAACATATTATGATTCAATTAGAATTTTTTCAGTTTCGATAATTGATTGTTTCGCCTCAGTGCTACTTTCCTCAGCCGCCGCCAATATTGTTTACTGTTTGGATCAAGTTCTTCAAGAGGGATGATACGCTCAACGTTCATTTTCCACAACCAATCGGGATATTCAGAATCTGGCTTCAGCTTGAAATAGTAAATTTATTGTAACTGAGAATAGCCATATAAAGCGTGAATTACTTACCTTAACGTCCTCCCCAGTTTTATAGATGTTGGATCCACACACATAATTGACTAGTTTATTGACATCCGTTTCAACTGGTATTTCCTTTTTTTCAATGATAGGTCCAAGCTTTCCGAGTTTTTTCAATTTCTTGCCACCTGGAGCTGGGTTTTGAACAAAATATAGTTTTTTTTTCGTTTTGAATTTGTAGATGTACTTCAAGGTTTTGTATAAAACAAATTTTTCAAATCCATTCTTCACTTACAAGTAAATGGTTTTCCGATCAGGGAAAAATTAAAACCGATTTATTAGACTACATGTAAAATGTTTGAAAGTTTTGATGGTTGGAAACGTTAGTACATTGAAGTCTACATATTTTGATTCATATCTAACAACATTCTGAGCCTAAGCGAGGTAAGATGGTGGGATTCTGGAGAGCTAAAAATGCAGAATATGTAAGTTGAGCATAGCATAACTGTGCATACAATACATCTGAGTGCGAAGCTATCCACAAACTTTATTAACGTAAACATATGCATATGTCTGTCTCGAGTAATTGATATTGATACAGAAAAAACTAAAATAAGTCGGGATACCGGAAGCTGGGCGCTTCGGGTATAAAAGTTTTGTGTTCATCTCATCTCTACGCACGATTTTCCACTCGTATATAGCTAAGAGTACAAAACATTCCGTCACTTTTTCCCCCTTCAAGATACACATAAGTACATATAGAAAAACGACATAAATACGGTGTCCATCCTTGATAAACAAACATGGTCTACTACCACATTGAAAAATTGATCTACGGCATCTTCACGCCTTTCCACTTTACTCCGTGCACAAAAGCACGTACGTAAATTAAAAACCACTGGTAAATGGGGACACACATGTCTATTATATTGGTTACTACCCGCAAGCTTTATTGACACAAAAAGCCAAAAGGGGAAACTAAAACGTCCACATGGGCAGCGCTATTTATATAAGTTCACTTTAGCTGATAATGACGTCATACAAATCTTAGCGTGCAATAAATTTACTTGAAATACGAAACTTTGACCTTCTATATCTTTGTCAATATTAACTGGATTGTCCTTTCAGAATTATCTCCTTTATAATCGTCTACGCTGATACCAAATTTTGTACCTCCGGGGTAAAATTAGGGGGGTTTTCCGGTAAATTTCGAAAACACAGTAATGTACTATTATTACCTTATTTGTGCAGATATCGGAACGGAATGTATTTTGGAGCCTATATTTCATACAGACCTTTCATTTGATATCTTACATGACCATATTCGGTGAAAAAAAAATACACCCCCTCTCGCATGTATGAGGAGCCCACCTTTATTAAACTAAATGCAAAATAGCGCCACTCGCTGCATGTAAAGGCGCACAGACCACATGTTCTCACCAAATTTTGTGACAATAAATTCTCCAGTTCCTGAGTAAATTGGGTGTGACAGACTGACAGACAGACAAACGGACAGACGGACGTTGAATCGATTTTAATAAGGCTTTGCTTCACACTAAACCTTAAAAAGGCCAAAAAAAGGAAAACTAAAATGCTTCCACATTTATGTTATTATTATTTATATGATGATGACTCTTACATGACTCGGATTACAATAAATTCAGGTAAAATAAAAAAATTTTGATATTCTATAACTTTGTTAGTAATAGTTGGATTTTCTTCCAACTTTTCAGAATTTTGTCTTATTTTATCACTTATATGATGCCAAATTTCTAGGATGAACTTAAGGAGGTTTCTCGAAAATTTCTAAAATATGGTAACATGCTATTAATAATAATAATCGTTGGCCCAACAATCCATATTGGATCAGGGCCTTGAAGTGTTTTAGAACACTTCATTCAAGACCTTAACGGTACACTACAGTAACACTGTAGGAGGCAATGTGGTCAGCATTGCGCTCGCACGAGATTATTACCCTGATTTGACTCAGGGACTCATTCATAGCTGAGTCGACTGGTATCCGACGTCAAATCATGCTACAAATCCCACTTCCACCAGTGCGATTTGAACTGCGACCTTCCGTACGACAGACATGTTATTACTAACTTTATTTGTGTAGATATTGAAATGGGATGTATTTTGAGGCCTAGATTTCATACAGATGCAACACTACGAAATTTTTCAAATTGTTCGGCTGGATAGGTTCTCAAAACGAGACATGGTATAGTTTTGTGGGTCCATATTTTCGGTCCTCACTTCCCTCATTGCAAGCCACTCTGAATGAACAACACTATGGTTCCTTCCTATGAAGCAGTCACATTAAATTCACATATTAATTTTCGTTTCAAAGTGTCAAGATGAGATCCAAGAGATAAATATGTTGCTGCAAAACCCAATTGGCTGTTTCTGGAAAGGGATTGTTTGTTACATTCGACGAAAACTGGATATTTTTCCGAAAGAATACTGGATTAAGCGAAGGAATCAGAGGCTTCATTTAGTCATTATAAAAAAGGCGGGTTGACTCTGAAAAGTCGACGATATCGAACCACCTCAGAAGAATCACGGCATTGAATCCCCTCAATTGATGCGAAGGCACATCAGCACAATGAACACGCTACACATCCGACTCAGCGAGATGCGAGTCGGCTCAATTGGTGAAGCGATATTTGAGGGCTTGTTGATGTGGTGTATGTACTGTGCGCATAGTTTATACATTTCTGTTTTGCAAATACCGCCCATATGAGTATTGCACGTATGTAAGTAGGCAGGTATGTTTACGGGGCAATCTTGTATCGTGCAGATCGAAACGATCAATTTAAGATTTTGTGTAAAAACAATTATAAGGTGAAATGTGGTATGAACAAAATGTGTACAAATTTCAATATGGAATGAAGTACCTTAAATATTCATAGATTCGACACCTAATATTACATACGAGCGACATTTTAACAGATCGAAAACGTAATTACGAAGTCAGATCAATTTTTCGCATGAGGTTGTCACGAACAAGATGAGATAATATGTACATACATGCATGCTATGTATTGTCGCACTAGGAATGTAAGTTATGGAGTTTCGAATGAAACAACTAGAATTTTGGAATTGAATCTTTTTTTATTCAAGGTTTGAATGCAACTAATTACAATTTCCTTTGTTAATTAAAATGTTACCTCGCAGCGGAAATGCACAAGTGTACATTTAAATAGTTCGTTCCTTAAATAAATGTCGCATTTTAGGTAAATTTGATGTCCTCGACGTTATTCGCCGGAAAAGATCTCTAGGAAAATTTGCTAGAATTTTATAGTCTTTGGAGTACGGAATTGGTTCGGGTGATTGTATGTAGGTAGAATTGGGAAATATTACTCTGGGAATTGAGGATGCGCTTCTTAAGTTTATGATGTGAATTACAGGTAAATGCTAACTTCAGGAACATGTTTATTGGGGCAGAGATAGGAATGTGTTAACTTGTATATAGCCCCCGAACACACAGCCTTTTGCATATTTATTCCAAGAGTAAATCTATCAGAGTGAAATTATACGGTGTTTCCAACGATTAATTAATTGAAATAATAAAAACTTGTTGTTTCTTTTTCGTTGGTGTGGGTATTTATTCTTGCAAATACCGATATTTCGGGAACCACTTGTTCCCTTCATCAGTGCAAGTAAATCTATTGTTTACCAAGAACTCTTTGTAATTTATGAATATCAAACACTAGGAAACAAAAATCACGACATATTCGGCAAAAAGTTTATTCTGAAATTAATTTAGAAGTGTTTTATTGTTGATTTTTAAGTTTTCGATACAAAATTCTCCTCATAGTGCTATAGGCGAAGTGAAGTTAATGCTGACTCTTTTGAGTCTGCTCAGCTAAATGAGTCGACTCACCGAAAACAGTCATTTACCACCACAAGTGGATGCATTAGTAATTATTGACCAGATTATAGCAAAGCAGGTATATGTTCAGATGTGGATCCATAATCCGCCACAATGGACATGAAACATGTATTTATTTTCCAGCCAGACAACGAGCATAAACATACTTCGAACTTATTACGGATACGACTTCTTCATCTGGGACCGAAGATTCATCTAGGATGCTTTCTTGAAAAAATCTCTGGAAGACAATGCAAGTGGTTTGGAATGTAATTTAAACGGTGTGAATCAAATCATTTTCAATTCGATGCTTCGTCTTCTCGTGGCTGTAATTGCTGCCAATGAGAGGGAACAATACTAAATGTTGCCACCTTCTCTTCCGCGTCTACCAAGCGATAGAAAGAAGAACTGGAGATGTAAGCGCAACTGGTCTGCAAAGGTTTTCAGTCGATGACAGCGAAAGAAGGCGAAGCTTCTTGGGAATGAGGACATGCGCGTTGCTGCTGGTGAAGGCGGTGGCGAGCTGATAATCCCCGTGAGACCCACGCAGAAAACTATCGGCAGAAGGTGGTGGCGAGACTCACGTTGGATGCAGCGAAATCCTCAGTTAGCGGCGGTTTTCATATTAAATTAAATTGAATATCAAAGCATCCTATCTACTGGCAGTAAGGCTGGTAAAGCTGCAGAACTTCCTCATATATTTCTAGTAAAAGAGCTATGGGTTGGATTTAACAGAATCTATGATATTGAATTAGCAAAGAGGGCTGCATCTTTTTCGATTAGAAATCCTCGCCACCCAAAATCTTGTTCTCATATCAAAATTATTAGAAGCAACCAGGGTAAGACAATTGTATTCCCAGGACCTAGTTGCATTCATCTGACTGTACCAGGTTAAGGGCAAGAGGAGAAACGTAAAGTGCGCCCTTACGTTCTTGGGGTCAACAATATTGAAGTAATTGGCCTAATTACAAAGTTATTATAATTGACTAGACTAGGCGACAGACTGTAATGCAGAAACATAATCCTAGGAAAACGGATTGAACAAAGTTCAATGCACTTCTTGGCACCAAAGTGGAGTTTCCTAGGCGACTGAGGACTCCTTTGGCAATAGAGTAAGTAGCCGCTCCGAATAGCCCAATAAGCGCTGTTGTGCGCCATTTTGATGCCACAAATTCCTCCGCGACTGCCGTTAGGAGAGTAGGGATGCATAACTCAGCCGACTCAATTCTTCAAAGCCAGCTCGTAGGATTCACGAAAGAAAGCAATTCTCCCACTTTGCAGCTAGAAATCTCCTTGAAGTCCCCAAAGAATGGTTTACCTAGTGACCGTAGCTTGACTCTAGCTTGAGTTGGGCAGTCGCAAAGGAAATGCATGAGGATTTTCCCCTCTTCTCCGCCACTTCGGCAATGCGAATTGTAAGTTATCCCGAACCTGACAGCATGGTCCCCTAAGGGCCAGTGCCTCGTGCAGACCGCCGTAATCTTCCATACATTTGCACGCGTCTGCCGTAGGAGCTCTTGTGATCGGGTTTTGTTATAAGGGGGCGAAATCGTCCTTGACTTGGCACAGGTAGTGAGCCTTGGCCACCGGAGGTCCGCGGCCGCTAAGTAATACGAGTAGATTCTGCCCTTGATAGTCGAAAGGGCACCGACTGTACCCGCCCAAGGAATACCAAGAGCAGAGCCCCGCCTGGCCAATCCGCCAGCCCGCTCATTTCCCTCTATGATCTTATGACCGGGAACCCAGCGGAGGATGACCTTGAGCATGCCGCGCAGAGTGTTTAGCGTGTTTCTGCACTACCCCACCAACTTGGAGGATGTCGCCACTGAGTATAAGAACGGCCATGTTACGCTTAAGTCTCGGGTCAGGCCCGAGGCAGTGACAGTATTGCCAGTATTTCTGCTCAGAATACACTGGCGAAACCTGGGAGACGATACGATTCGAAAACACTGTGTGTATTCGAGAAAACTCCGCACCGACTCCATAGACCAACCTTGATCCGTCGCTGAAGAATAATGTCTCATAGTCTTGCAACACGCCGCCAGTCTTTCACTCTGTCCTGGTTGGAAAGTCGACAGCAAGGTTTCTCGTGAAGTTCAGCTTGCGTGTGGTAATAGTCCATGGGGAATGGCCAGATTTAACAAGGGACTTCGTCTAGGATGTTACTACTACTACGCTTGGTAACAGGCGACCATCAATTCTTAATGTTGTCTATCCACGTTTTCTACTAGAATCAAAATAAATAAAAAGAGTTAATTTATTCCAAAAAGGAGATAGCAGAGAGCTTCAAAAACTCTGATAGCCGACCAGACGACTTTTGAATCATGCTTGTAAAAGCCATAAAAATTAAATAAAGATTCGTTAAACTTCAAGAACTCCCTTGGAAATAAGGGGCTCGTAAAACGTCCGAAGCGAGACTCTTTTAGATCATACTACGAGGAAATATAAAGGAAGGCGAGACTTGAAGGCCTCGTAGAAGCCTTAAATGGGATGAATCAGCCAAGTTGGACTCTGTTAGAAAAGCGGATGCGGCTTTCACGAACTCTACAATTGAGTTTGTACAGACTCTCTTCTCAGGTGACCGAAGTGGGAGGGAGAGAATTGGCGGTTTCTGCAAACATTTCAACGCAAAAGTATTGCTAGAGAAATATTTCTTAGCAGTCGCTCTAAGTGCTCTATACCTTTCTTAGCATCCCTGGGAAGATGTTACCAATGCCAGGTGCTTTTGAAGTGTTCAATTTCCCTATGCCCAGACTTGAATTGTCGATTGGGGTGTCAGTAGCGGAGTTTAGAGTTTCACATAATGGTATGTG
The DNA here is from genome assembly GCF_905115235.1 of Hermetia illucens. NCBI lineage: Eukaryota > Metazoa > Arthropoda > Insecta > Diptera > Stratiomyidae > Hermetia > Hermetia illucens. The sequence goes on along the minus strand of NC_051849.1, from coordinate 85,993,228 downwards.
ACAGAGCCTTAATGCCACTAGACAGACTTAAACTTCTGTCAGAACCAAACAAATATACTTGCAGAAGTATTGTGGCCATTCTGACTGCCTATAATTCGCTAGCTGGATATATGGCCTAGTCCGGATACCGGTTGTTGCGCCGTTGATGATGATGGAAATATGGATCGATAGAATATTTTCTATGTGAATGCCTACGTTTGATGCCTATGGGCGCATCAGACATCTTTTTTGCTGCTAATGTGCTCCCTTTGCAGCTGCTAGCAATATATCTACTAATGGATTTCCTGCGGCATAGTCAAATTAGAAACCTTGGTTAGTTTAAGAGTGCAACCAGAGGGAAATTCCATAATTGAGGCATTTGAAGGAATTAAAATCCCCCAGATAATGTAATATGAGTACACCATGGATCATCACAACACTGCTATCAGTGGAAGAATGCAGTCTCTATGGATTCCAGAAAATAAGTGTGATTGCGTAGAATCCTCATCGTTTTTGGACTTTTTGTAACTATTAAAAATGCTGCAAACAGCATCAAAGTTGTCAAAGACCGATCAGAACCTTCAGTCGTGATTTTAAGGCACACTTACCTGCGGCTGGTTTCGCATATTGCCTAAGAAAAATGCTAGGCATGCTTGAACTTCTGGTTCGCAATATGTTGAAAGCACTCGAAAGCAATGATACATTCATCTTGAAGTAACTTGGCTTTATAAATATACTACTAATGTGTGCTCCCAAATGCAACTATATTCCTTCCTACCCACAAAGTATTCGTAGGTTATGCTCATGACGTCTGCAGTTTATTTGTAGCGGTTTCCATGGAAAATGGCATAATATTCTGGCCGGGCCTTTCAGAAAATGTACCATAACCTCATATTTAGCAGCTGATTTTTGTTTTGGTCTGCTTGTAAAGCGTAAGGTGGTATCGACGATTTTCTCACTGAATTAAATTATTACACTGATATCATGAAGTTTCCATCAAATCGAACGTTAGCTAAAGTAAGTGTCTACATTGCGATTGGTGGCATTTCTGCTGTTATGTATATGAAGTACAAAATCGAAGACCGAATTAGGAATTACGAGTACTACCGGCAGGCATTCAAAGCATTACGGGGGAATGCAGGTAAATATTCCGTGGAATGAGTATTTTGAATAGAAGTAGGTTTGAATTTGAAGCTTAATCCCAATCAACACAATCATAAACGTGCACTTCCTAAAATTCGGGAACACAACAGTGCAGATAAGAGAATGAATGCGTTCACAATGCATACAATACCTCATAAATATCCCGTATTCAAAATGGCTACATTTACAGAACCTAACTTCATCATCATCAACGGCCCAACAACCGGTATCCGGTCTAGGCCTGCCTTAAAAAGGAACTCCAGACATCCCGGTTTTGCGCCGAGGCCCACGAATTCAATATCCCTAAAAGCTGTCTGGTGTCCTGACCTACGGCATGGCTCCATCAGGGTCTGCCTCGTCTTCTTTTTCTACCATAGATTGCCCTTATATACTTTTCGGGCTGGATCACCCTCATCCATACGGATTAAGTGCAAATAGACATGATCCTATTACAACCCTTCTGTCAGTATTGTCTTGCAGTTGATTGGCAGCAGTAACCTCTGCTTTAATTGGTTTGCCCTTCTACTTTTCAATCACCAATTTCATTGGTTAATTTCGCATAATCTGTTGATTTGAAGCTTTATTTTCAATCAAGAATTAGCAAAGCTGAGCTAATTCTTCTACTTCTTCTTTTTCTTCAGCCTTCCTCCCGTTCACAAGCGGGGTCGGTTATACACCCGCCATACTTCGAACTTTACTTTTCATATCGTGGTAGAGATATTGAACCCAGCGCACGAGTTCTTCTGGTGTTGTCGTAAAGCATACCAGATGAGTTCGTGTGGCACACGGTCAAACGCTTTCTCTAGATCCAGAAAGGCAATGTAAAGAGGGTGATGCTTCTCACGGTGTTTCTCCATGTGTAACCGTGCAGCGTGTATTGCGTCAGTAGTTCCGCAGTTTTTGACAAATCTGACTTGATTCACGGTTATTTCAACGATTTCGCGAATACGGTTGACAACAATGCGTTCAAAAATCTTCATGGTATAGGAAAGTAACCGGATCGGATGGTAATTTGAACATTCTGCTGGACTGTCTTTCTTTTTCCATATTGGAACAGTAGTACTTTCTTGCCAGTCAGATGGTGTTCTTCCTTCCTGAATAACCCGATTAAAGAATTCACTGAGCAACAGTGTTGGGTCCCAGCTCTTCGCTTTCCAGAGCTCAGATGCGATGTCATGACGTCCTGTGGCTTTTCCCGATTTCATTCGTTTTATTGCCTCCTCAGTTGATGAAATCTGTTCGAAGTATTCTCGCCATCTATCCGTTGCGGCTCGACGGTTGATAAGCAAAGTACCGTTCTAGCCATTAACGCAACAGAGGTGTTCTATATCCTGTGTACGTTAATTACGGCTTTTAGCAAGTCGGTACAGATCTCTCTTGCCATCCCGAGTGTCCAGTTTATCATAAAGATGTTTGTAATGGTTCGCTCGGGTGACAGCGGGCGCTTTCTTTGCTTCCCGGTTGGCATTCTTATAAATTTGCCAATTAGCAGGCGTTTTATCGTGGAGAAATTTGTGGTAGAGACGTTTCTTTTCACGGACCTTCATTTCAATATCATTATTCCAAAGCCAAGTATCTCGGTTGATATGCCGCTTGTAGTGCCAGTATTAGATTATAAGATATATGGAAGTCAAACCACTTTGGTGTTCGTAGTTGAAGTCTACCAGTCTCATCTTTCCCGCTAGAATCAGATATAACTTTTCAACTGGGAACTATTATGTGGGCCTCTCATATTCTATTCTATGCGTTACTATTGAATTCTTGAAATGTTAGGCACACGCTTAGACCATTCATTATTCTATTCCAATGCTCATGATTTTGAATTCTTTATCACGATTTCATAGGCAACGTATTTCTTTAAAAAAAAGATGCTACACTTCCGTTTGGCATGTATAGGGAGCCACTTCTTAAACCCAGCGTAAAATGATGCCACACCACACGTTTTTACCGAATTCGTGACAGTAGCTTCAGTCGTTTCGGAGAAAATCGGGTGACAGACAGACAGATAATCGATTATCGATAATCGATTTTAATAAGAGGATATAAGCAATTGAAATATTATTTGTTCGTATTGGTCTTAATGGTAGGCTTAAATGGTCGATTTGCAGTAATCTATACTTAGCGAGTTTTAAAAACGTCTATAAAATATATCTCTTTGCAGGTGTTGTTAAATTACTCGGGGAGCCAATCAAGGACATGGGATTTGATTTGGCGGACACAGAGAAAAATAATTGCGATGGAAAGACCGCTCATTTTGAAGTTGCAGTTAAAGGTCCATTAGATCGAGGTATTTCACTAGTTATATAAGTTTTGGTGATAAATTTGGCTTTTCACGTTTAACGACTTTCAAGGTACAATGTTTTTCTGGTCAAAAAGGACAAACAATAAATGGGAATTACAGCGATTAGAACTAGAAGTCAAATCACAACTTGACAAACGATTCCTCATTGTGAAAGAAGATAATGCGCCAAATCATCGAAACCAAACGGAGTAACCATAAGTAAAGTGTAGCTTATATTTAAGGAAAAAAATAAACAATTTTCGGACAAAAACCTTTTCGTTGCTATTAAAGCCATTTGTAACTTTATTGTTTTGGTATTTGCAAACTGCTTATACGCATTACTTTTTTTGTTTGATAAAAAAAATTTAAAAAAAAAGTGTTACTTCCGTCCAATTGATATTCTCCGCTATCTTGCTAGGCCGGATAGCCCCATATGCACGGAACATCATTGGCCCATACCAAAGAGGCTTCACTTCAGACAAATTAGCAACAGATCAGATTTTCTCTCTGCGGCAACCGATGGAAAAACTGTTGGAATATGGACAACAGTTGCATCATCTGTTCATCGACTTTAAAGCCGCCTATGATAGCATAGCCAGGGTAAAACTTTACACGGCCATGGGTGAATTCGGTATCCTGACGAAATTGATAAGGCTGACTAGTCTGACCCTGATCAATGTGCGAGACCAGATAAAAACAGCAGGATCACTCTCAAGACCATTCGACATCAACAACGATCTAAGGCAGGGGATGCCGTATCATACGTCCTCTTTAACCTGGCCCTCGAGAAACTGAACCGTGATGCTGAGGTAAATGCAAGAGGTACGATCCTCTTTAAGTCCACCCAACTACTGGCCTATGCTGACGATATCGACATCATGGGAAGAACCATCCGAGACGTACAAACTGCCTTCATCCAGATCGAGCAGGCGGCGATTGGTGCGAGATCTTGGGCTGCACATTAATGAAGGCAAGACAAAATTTATGGTGGCAACGTCAGCGCGAAAAACCAACCAACCAACAACATCAAACCGCACTGGTCAAACGGGAAGAATAAAGATAAGAGACTACAACTTTGAGACCTTTGATCATTTCTCCTATCTAAGTTCGAAAATCACAACCGATAATAGCTACGACGATGAAATCCGCCCACGGTCGTTGGCAGCTAACAGAGCCTATTTCAGCTTATGAAAACTGTTCTGCTCGAAACGTCTCACCATAGGGTCAAAGCTCTTACTGTAGAAGACTATAATCTTGCCAATCCTCATGTATTCCTCGGAGACTTGGGTTCTTAGCAAGAAGAATTGCGAACACTTGGCCGCGTTCAAGAGAAGAATCCTCCGAAGAATTTTTGGTCTCCTACATGAGGATGGACGATTCCGTAGCCTACATAACGACGAAATCTATTTCAGCTTGCAGACGCTTGAAACGTCTCACCATAGGGTCAAAACTCTTACTGTACAAGACTATGATCTTGCCAGTCCTCATGTATTCCTTGGAGACTTGGGTTCTTAGCAAGAAGAATTGCGAACTCTTGGCCGCGTTCGAGAAAAGAATCCTCCGAAGAATTTTTGGCCCCCTACATGAGGATGGACGATTCCGTAGCCTATATAACGACGAAATCTATGAGCGATACCATGACCGTCCTGCTGTGGATAAAATCCGGCTCAATCGGTTACGGTGGGCGGGTTACTTAATCCGTATGGATGAGGATGATCCAGCCCGGAAAGTTTATAAGGGCAATATCTATGGTATAAAAAGAAGACGAAGCAGACCCTGCCTGAGATGGAACGATGGCGTAGGTCAGGACGCCAGACAGCTTTTAGGAATATCGAATTGGTGGACCTCGGCGCAAAGCCAGGATGTCTGGAGTTCCTTATTGAGACAGGTCTAGACAGGATAGCGGTTGTTGCGCCGTTGATGATGATGAAGATTGAAGATGTCACGGAAGTATTTCGAGGAAGTTTGATATTTAAATAAGTCGCATTTGATCAAAAACTTACAGGATCATTTTCCTTTCCAACGTAATTCGAGTCCGAGTTACAGGTGTTCAGCTTGGCCATCACCTCATATTTTTGTTTGACTATCTTTATACAGGGTGTCCCGTTCACGATGGTGGAGATTTTACTGGTGGATAGTACCACTAGTTTAAGGAAATAGTTCCTTTGCAATCGGAAAAATATCTATTTATACGAAACTTTATGTAGTCCTCGAAAATGGTATCAAATCTGGAATTAAATTATGCGGGAGTAGAAAATTGTAGATTTGGTGGGCATGACACCCTTTTTGGCACTATTTACGAAAAATAATTCTGCAACGATAAAAGATAGAGTGATCATTCTATGGAACAATTTTCCTCCAACGAGTGATGCTATCGACCATTAAAAGTTCTAAGTTCTTGAATGGAACACCCTAAACTTTGGAGCTTAGTGCAGTTGCAGTGTTAAATTGTTATTTTACGGGATGTGAAAACATATGTCTCACCATTAAAAGGAAGGTCTTATATCTGTTTTATATAGCGTAAAAATAAATGTATTTCTGACATGAATTTGTACCGGTTTCGCTTTCATATTCCCCTAATCATTGTAGTGAAAATCACTAGCAATTGGAAATGTAATGCAGCTGAAATTCGTTTATGTTAATTATAGTGGACAACATGAATGTTTTCAAAAATCCAATATAAGATCCCCATGCTATCATCAAAAACTCCCCATGCTAACTCAAAAACTCTTTATGGCCTAGAATTAATGTCATCTAAAGGGTGACATGTGCTTCGATTCACCATTTTGCGGAATCAATACCAGTAAAGAAAATTTTGTAGTCAAATAATATTGTAAAATGATATTTATCTATCTACCTTAACATTAGAGATACAGTTCGACTGGAACAATTTAAAACATGTTAATTATAAGTCAAGCATAAACTATTTTAATGAGAATTTCATTTTGTTGTTTGAGGGGGAAAGCATTTTGCACTGAACGACTGCAACGTCACAATTTTATGTATCAGTATCTATTTCAATTTTTTTTAATAATCTATTCAACAAAAGTATTGTTTTATAATAGCTAAACTGTTTTGTAATGCATGCACTTGAGCCTAACATGCATTTCATCTTGGAGTGTTAGGAAATTGAGTGCAGGATTTTTTCTTAGCCTATTACTCGCTAGATCATAATATATCAAAATAGTTTTCTTTTATCTAAGAGTCTCGATAAAAACAGCAGGGGTACAGCGTCACCTTTAAATCCAATGTGGTCCGCCTTATGACCCGAGTGCCATCTAGCATTGGGAAAATATTCTTGATACACAAGTGGCACAAATCCTAGACAACGTGCCTGAGAATATTGCGAAGTACTAGGTGATATTGTCAGCCACATCCCAAAAAGATATCACAAAGGGCATCTCTTCTTTTTATGGACTTCCTAGCAACATTTTACAGACAGTGACAATCATATTAGGTGATCACTTTTCGGATACACCAGAGTCCAGTAAACAATCTGCGCAGTGACTAAAATCCAGGAAAAGCGACCGAACGCACCAATATCAGCCAAAACGGTGTTGGCTATCTTTTGGAATGCACATCGAATCTTTTTAAAATTTTGTGGATCACTTTCTCGAGGGCCAGGTTAAAGAGGACGCATGATTGGGCATCTCCTTGTTGATGACGAATGGTCTTGAGAGTGATTCTGCTGCTTTTATCTGGCCTTGCACATTGGTCAGGGTCAGCCTAGTTAGTCTTATCAATTTCATCGGGATACCGAATTCTCTCATGGTCGTGTACAGTTTTACCCTAGCTATGCAAGTTTTATCACTGCATAACATTTATCTTTTTCGAGTGCGCCTTTAGGTTCTCAGAGTTGTGAACATATTTGGTGTCATCTTGATTGCTACCTTAGGAGCTCTCTTGAGGACGCTATTCAAGCCACGAGCCTTGGACAATGGGAAGGTTGGCGCTACTTACATTTTGTGGGAAAGCGTTCGCCACTATCTTGTGTAGCAGGTTAGGTTACACTTATTGACATGAGATTTGGTGGAAAGTTTCGAAGTATGAATCACCATGAATGCATCGAATGACATTGTTCTAGGATAAGTTCAAAAGTCCCCATACACCAAAATGGGGGTGTAAATTTTTTTCAGCAAATATAGGCATGTGAGGTATCAAATGTAAGTATTCAATTGATACTTTCCGAATCAGGTTTTAGTTTTGACATCAAAGGCAAGATAAGGGTGAGTGAGAGGTTTACAAAGTGGTCATTTATTTCAAAAACCCATTCTCAGCAGCTACCCAGCCAAAAAAATCTAGTAAAAAAAATCTGTTAGTATCATTCTAATGGGGCACAATAGTTCTTCAAGGACGCGGTGCGACTTTCCCTTAACAAAATAATAATCATTCTAATGCTGGATGCTTTACCGCACATATGTCGTAGGTGTTGTATCTGTCCTAACCCCTCTTTATTATTTTTTTTCTGTGAGTGTTCAACATTCTTCAGCCAATGTTTGATTGATACTCCCGGCCTACTGTTTTATTTATGTTATCGTAACATTTCGGCCTAAACTAACTTAAACAAACAACACTTTCTATATAATCATTTTCTTTTCCATATTTTGATGGAGTTAATCCCACTTATGACTTAAAAAAACACATCTTTTATTGCATTTTTTTAAAGCATATTTATCTGAGAATACGTCCATAAAATTTCAAGTCAATCCGACTAAAATTGACTGAGATATGATCGTTGAAAAAGAAAATTCCGTGCCGTAAACGACTTGAAGTAAAAACTTTAAACGCGTTTTTCTACAAATAACATGTTTGAAAACGATGGCCAAAATTATTGCAAAACTACTAAACCGAACTTTTTGAAAATTGACAGGCTTATTCAATACATAAAAATTTAGTGTTCAATCTTTCGATTTTTCTTCCGGTAAAACATGGCAGTTTTATAGTCCAAAAACGACCGTTTTTTAGTGAAAAATCGAACCATTAGTTTTAATAGTCTGCCATTTTGTGAAAAATATATATTCTTTCAAACCCTTCGATCAAACACTAGGCACTGCTTCCATTTCTACAATTTATCATTATCGTGGGTGCTGCTATTTATGATTTTTATTGGATTATCAGAGGACTTCCAGCCATCTGTGCGTTTTTTGGTAATGCAGTATATTAAAGTGAAATCATTTTGATGGTGAAGCTTCCATCATCTATACAACTCCTTTATGTGCTTATTTATGTTTCGTTGAATTTTTTAGCATGAATTTTATATGGGAATCCCATTTGGTACTTGGAGGATTATAAGAGGAAAGCAATACGGTGTTATATGAAGGACAGAATTCATTTTCGAACTTAGGTTTTATCGTTGACTAAATACATATACATATATATCAATAATACATTAAGGAAGACGCTTTTCTGATTGAGTCGCTTTATTGAATATTACGCGTTAAATATGGAATTTCTTTTAAGATTGATTTTTAATATCAACAGCTAATCAATAGTTTCAACAAACCATTTTTCTTACTTATTCATTTCATTATACGTCTCAAGCATTAGTTGTAAAATGTCGATCGGGGCATCTCTTATAGTATTTTCTTGCCAACTCACAAGCTTCACTGGATTTCCACTTTTCACTTGGACAATCAACAAACATTTGCGCAATTGTACATTCCATAATTAAAGCTGGGAATGTATCGCAACCATCAATTTGGTGATCTTTATCTTCCATTCTTCGTTTAACTGAAAATAGTATATAATTGAATAAATTCAAATGAATTCAAAACAATTAGGAGAAGGATGAAGTACCTAAGGAGTAACACATTTCGAAATTGTTTATTGCAATCGGAATGTAATCAGGATCAGCTTTCAACTCAATCTCAAAAAAAGTCCTGATATTCGTTGCATTCGGACCGTCATTTTGAATAATGTCCGTCGAATTAAAAATGCACTCTGTGAAACACTCAAACGTAAAATTTGGAATTAATCATTAGAGTTTTCAGCAGGTGAATAAATATACATAGAGATAAGATAAGAGATAAGAGATAAGTGCAGATTTTACAACAAACACTCTTGGTCCAATTTTCCGCGATTTTTGTATTGGCCCAATTATTTTTCATACTTGCGGAATGTGATTTCATTACTGTAACTTTGAAATCACTTAGAGCATATCTAATTCATGATATGTAGTATATATTAGCAGCAAAATGATTAATGTGAAAACTCCCGCTCGGACTTGGATATGTGCGTAAATAACTTACTACAGCACTAGGGGCTCCTGCACACTTGTCCTCAACATTCGATTCACTCCATTTCACGGGCTCACAACATTCTCTGGGTGCCTTTGGAATAGAAACAAAGATATATAAATATAATATCTAATATTTAAAATAAGTGGAGTACCTATCTGGTTGGATTAACAATTTTTTGCTATTGTACTTACAAATTTTGGTGGAGGTTTAGAACAGTGATCCTCGGCAAACACTGCAACCTGGAATTTTAAAATTTTTCCATTAGCTCCCTTTTTTATTTGTATGATCTTACCAGAAATAGGAATAAACAGCCACGGAAATAGGTAGTTAACAATGGCATATTCACTCTATTGGCGGATAAGTTGACACTGACTCTGGAAATTTCCAAAATGTATCATATAAAGGCCTAGGCCAATTTTATTTTGATCTGCCCACTTTAATCAATTATTGTATTTGAATAATTCCATTAAAAGTTAAATGGATCAGCCTTGTGGAAACCTTATATTTATAGATAGTTGGATACGATACATTGTTGAAAAGAAATTAGTTATAGATGGTTTAACAATATAATGCAATACAGTAAAGCAAAGTCAGATTCACTGAATTTGAGGAAAAGTAAACAAATTCTTACAATCCAGTTATGCGTTTTGTTAGTTTAAACGAAAATGCAGACCGGAAGTACAGCATTTCAGGAGAGAAGGTTTTTTATTATTTTATGTAACAGCATTTGGAGAGAAATGTGTTGGATATTTCTTGCCATTATAGCTGATGTGACATAGTTGCTGTGATGATAGAGGCGCTGAAGATGTTTAAAATGTACTTTTGCGTTGCCTTTTGGCAACCCTTAATAGCAGAGCTATACAACAACCTGAAAATGGGGCGAAATTTAATCATTCAAGTCTTCTAGCACCATCAGCAATTATATCTCCAAAGAAGTACCTGGTCAAACGTGCTTGTTTGCTTTTTTGCTAGTAACTTTTGGAAGGTGCGTCTGATCTTTTGGCACTTCTTCGTTTCGCTGCTAACTGGTATTTGGCCTCATATGCTCAGGATTAGTTTATCAACTTCCTGCACTTTTGCTAATTTATTTTTTAAGTTACCGACGTGGCATTCATTTTCATTATCGTTTCAGTTAGCAGCAATGAATAAAAAATCAATTGCACGTGCTCTATTTTATTTGATACTGTCCTTTGGGGCAACGCTAAATCCAACAGCCTATAACTTAGTTATTAGAACAACAGCCTCAATGTTCTCAGTTTTTATTAGCTTTTGAAATAAGTAAGAAATTTGTTTGGTTACGCTCAAGAAAAGCAAATTGGTTATGAGTATTGTGTATAGAAAACATGAAAAAAAATCTAGCAAAAACAAAAGGCAAAGACGGCTTTCCAGTTTCGTACTAGGACAGAGGCACTTGTGAGATGCTGCCTCCCCTGTGCCAGGGCAGAGCAGCGTGACCCAAGCGGTTTGCAGATGAGCTCACTTTATGTCATTCGCAGAAGATGGCATGACTGCGAATTCTATTGAGCGTAAATCTGTCAATATTTTGAGCCAAAGCCTGGTCAGATCCGAAAATACTTTGTTTGAGGATTGAGAAGTCCTAAGTCTGCATCCATTTGATGTCGGATCGGATCAAATGACGAGTTTTCTCTGCCCTGGTACGAAACCGTGGAGCCGTCTTCGCTTTTTATTTTTGAAGTTTGGGTTGCTAAACCCAAACGAGGGGTCCATTTGGTGTAGTCTGACATCAAGTGGATGTGAACTGAAGATCCCTCAATCCTAAAACAAAATAAAAAATCTAGTGTTCAAAAAAAAAAAAGAATTATATTTAATTTGAGTTTGAAGTTTTTTAGAAAACAATATACCCATTTTGTGAATATGGCTGTTGTACAGGAACTTGAAATGAAATGAGGTCCAAAAAGGGAATAGGGTAGGAACAGATGTGCGCACGCGACAACACTCGTATTGGAAAGTTAATCTGCTTCGTGGACCGTGGAAGCACTGACATCTACATTCCTTAGCTATCCTTACAAATAATCATCATCAATCTTAGCCAAATGCTTACATTCACGCCATCCCTAAAATATATGCTTCTATCCAATCTGTCGTTCTGGGCCGATACTTTCGTCAGTCCTGCTGAATGACATATCTCCTTATTAAAATCGATTTAACGTCTGTCGGTCCACCTGCCTCTCTATATTTGACACAAACAATTAAAGGATTGCACTGGGAATGACACGAAAGGACAGATTGGGTAACACCAACTGGGAACGATACAGCGCGACACAACAAAATATTCCCTAGTGTGTTTGCAAGTTACGCATAAAAAGAAAGATTGCCTTGAAAGATAGTTTTCCTTTTTATTGGCTAAAAGTATCTAATCTATACAAATACGTATTTCGGGGACCAACTGTCCCCTTTTTCAGTGTTTTATCTTTATAAGATAATTTTCCTTTTTATTGGCTAAAAGTATCTATTCTGCACAAATACGTATTTCAGGGACCAGCTGTCTCCTTCTTCAGTGATTTATGAAGATAGTGTAAGTCTCAGACATGAGGCAGACATTAGTCAGTCAAATGTCTGACGGGCAGACAAATATCTGTCTGTGTCAGACAAATACCTTTTTCTCGGTGGAAGGTGGAAAGCTTCAAAAGCTACCGTTGGCTCCTAAAAGACGGTTATATAGGACTCTCACTCACTAAAACCACCTCCTTCTCCTTCCATTCTCCCCACGGGACTGCCATATGGTATAATATATGTCGCGGAGTTGGATCAGAAAGAGAAATATCTGATACAGAGAAAGTCGGTTTCTGTATCAGACAAACGGTTGGGTCAGTCCCTGATGTCTGAAATGGTTATTTATTCGAGACAAACATTTTTCTACCACAGGCACGAACATTTGTCTGTACTGAAGCCTGGACCAGGCAGAGATGTTTGTCTGCCTGCTATCTGAAGTAGTAATGTTCTGCCCTGACGTATCGTTTCCAGCGGGCGTGAGTCAATCTGTCGTGTTGTGCCGTTCCCAGTGGGCGTTAGCAAAACTGTCGCGTTCCTTAAGTAGTTAGGTGCCCCAATGTCATATAAACTTCTGAATACAACAGGCCAGGTTCTTGAGCAGGTAATCTATAAGCGGCAAGTTATCGATAGCAGAAAGTCATAACGACCGTTTGACCTCTAGAAAGGGTCATCCATTGACGCGATTAAAATGATTTATAATCTAGCCAGGTGAGTTTTAACATAAAAAATGCGTTCAACTTTGGGAGGTGGATTCGCTCACTTCGGTACAAGCGCCAAACTGTATCTTAAGTATATCTTGCAAAAGCGAAAGCTACTCTACGATTTGGAAAAAGGATCGGAGCCAATATAATATAACTACTGATGTTCCGCAAAGGTCTGTTTTCGATCTTCTGCTGTGGTACATAATGCATGATGGCTGTTTACGACACCCAGTACATAGGCAAGCCGTTTTCGTCAAATTCGCAGATGACGTCGGAGTGGTCATAATGTCCTGTCACCTCGACAAAGGCAAATTTATGCGGTCGATATTAAAGTCAAGATTTCGGGCTGGAGCTGGTTGAAGATCAAATTGAGATTTGAAGGACTCCAATTTTGAATCGGTGGTTAAGTCATTCGCTCTCAGTCACCACTGAAATACTTCAGAGTGACTTTCGACTCGAAGCTACTGTTAGCTTAACATTAGTAAAGATGTTACTAAATATAGGTGGTCCGAAACACAGGCGGCGACCACTTCTATTACGAGTCGTCAGCCTAATTCCATATACAAGAATTGGAGTCAGCTGAGTTGTATGTGCGGCACCACCACTCAATATTGTGGAAAATCGCAGACAGCTTCATACATATCGGTTGAATGCGCTCCGAACATGCTGCGCATACTGCGCATATGAGACAATATACGTAATTCTAGATATAATTGATCCCTGTATATATTCTAGCCAATGAGGTGCGCTGCTTGTATGGAAAGTAACAAGCAAATACAAATTAACCAATTGAGCCAGCTAGATAACTATCTGCATGGCAAGAAGCATGATATTAGGTGAAGATAGTCGGTGGACACTCAGGCTTATCTCAGACATATGTAAGTACATGGAGTAAGTGAAGTCATGGTGAGATTAGCTAGGATTTCACGTAGTTCTTAAATTGGCACGGCGGGGATAGAAAATACCTTAGCAAATTCGGCTTGGATTAATCCCTTGATTGCTCTACGTGCAAAGATGCATCCGAAGATGGTGAACATCCAAGGTTTGAAAGTTTCAACGAAACTTCGAGACTGTCCCGGGGTACTATTTAACGATGGAAAATGTGGTAAGCTATTCGCGAAAATGTAACGGAAGCTGAACAGAGCAACAACAGTGAAATTACCGCAAATAATTCTGCTGCAAGCAGCAGCAACTAATGCTACTAGGAAGAATCACTAACGACTGAGCGCAGTCGCGTGAAGCAATACAAGAACGGTGGTCCCGTGGGGAAACTGGAGAAAACATTCCAGGTTGGAGTCCAGCATGCGTATTTTCGATTACGGTTGAGTATCCAAGATGGATTTCATCCGCAAAAAAGGGCAGAAAGACCAACTGGCTTGTTTTAATAAGATTTTGTTGACAGGATACCTCAGTATCAATATTTTGCCCTGTTTCTATCTCAAAGGGAAGGAGAGTTGTAAGCAATAACAAAACAAGTCGGAAACCGAAAATTCGGCGCTTCAGGTATGAAAGGTTCTGTTGATTTTTTATGTAAGAATATTTGGGTACACGATGGTTCCATTTATATTTAACTCACACCTAGGATGAACTTAAGGCGGGTTCGCAGTAAATTTTCAAAGTATAATGATATATTATTATTAACTTTTTTGAGCAGATATCGTAACGGGGAGTATTTTGAGGCCTAGAGACGATGTGCACAGAGCAGGGGGTACCTACCTCAAAAATACTGATCCAGACTTTTCATTTGGTATTCCACATGACTATATTCGATGAAAAAAATTGTTCATCCAATCTTTTGGATGAATAAGGGTCAGCGTCTTAATTTCAATGTACAGCAATGTTTCCCAATGCATGTATGGGATTCACAGTACCTACCTTTCCACCAAGTTCCGTATCACTAAGAGTAACCGCTTCTGAAGAAATGGGTGTGACACAGACAGACGGTAAATCGATTTTAATAATCATTACCGAGGGCTCATCATGATAAAGTTGAAATGAACACACAGAGACACGTAAAATAATCATAAGACCTGAATTGTACTTGCAAATCTTACCTCAAAGCTCTGAATCACCAAAGTGCCTGGAAAAGAATTTAAGAATAATGCATAAGGTACAATAAAGAGTAGAGCAGAAAATATTCAAGAAGCTATTTAATAAAATGATAAATAGTCATGATGCTGGAAATAAAGAAATAGAGAGCCTGGAATTGGAGCGGATTCCGTCAAAGGAACGCCATGACTTGAAATTAATTTTGGCATTGCAAGCGGAGAGTGATAAAAGCGAATTGTTACACTCTATGGGGAAATGCGTGATATAATTTTTCATGAAAACAATTCGGATTTCTTTTTAAATTATATTTTCTATAGTTCGGTCTTTTGATAAGTTCAAACCAGTGTTTATGAAACATGATAGTGGCAAACATTTAACAATAATAAAATAATTAAAATGGAAAGTGACTCATAAGTTTCTAGTTTGACCGATAAAAAACCAATGAAATAGGTTTTATGAGACTTTTGTCGTAAGAAGTTGCTGCTGTATCTTATTTACTGCACTTGTACACATATTGTCCGTTGCATGTGGTTTTACACTGTTCGTTTCGATTGTAATTGATTCTTGTCATATTTGGAAGTAGTTTTGAACTAACTTTAGTGATGTGAGGTGCAACTGAAAACGGACTTTCCATTTTGAAATATTTATATGAATAAGTAATCAGAAAGAGTTTAGTAAATTAGTTTCATTCTATAAACTGAATGGTATCGTGATTTTTGTTACTTATTTGGATTTTTTACGATACTCGAAAAGTGCTAATTCATAGTAGTCATTTCTTTTTTATTTGGACTAGAAGCAGATAGCGTTCACTTTTACATATTAGCGAATAAAAGTGCATTTAAATCAATATTTCAAACAGTTCTGAATTTGTGCCAAATTTTTATTGTTTAAAATTTACTTTGGGTGAATTATTATACCATTGAACAGTGAATATCAAACACTAAACATCTCGTACATCCCTTGTGAAAATTATTTTCTGAGTTAGAACTCCCTTTGTGCTTAGAAAAATGAACTTTGTGTTAAAAAATACAATGACTGGTATATTCTGCATTTTTATCGTGCATTGGATAATCTGTGGTAAGAAATGTCTAAGATTGTAAAATTTTGGCAAGTACATTAACACCAAAGTATTACTTCCCCAAAGAAGCGGAGATCAATGTGCCTAGTATAAATAATGACATTTTTCTGGATTCAACAAAAACTGACAAAGGTAAAGTTATGAGTTGTAAATACAGGTTAAACATTATAAAAATTGTCAATAAATGTTTTCTAGACACACAACACGGCTGTTTAACAGACTGCGTGACGGTTAGTAACGACGCTGACATGCTTGGTATGAGAAAAATTGTAGATTCAAAAACAAGAAGGAAACGAGACACGAGAAGATTTATTCGATCCCCGCAATCTGGTATGTATAGTAATGCAAATCCAATGTTCTCATTTTTCAATATCCTTCTTGGAAATTAAAAGTTGCAAATTTTCAGCAGCCTTTTCCATGCCTCCTTTTTATTTTTTTTGGATTATAGAGCATCCGTATATTTTCATTTTATCTCTTGTTTTTCTTTGTTTCCTCTTCCTTTTCTTTTTAATACTGTGAAAGTGATAAGCATACTGCAGCGAAACATGCACAAGGACGAAGATAAACATTTATGATCAGGATATGAACCATCGAACCCTCTATTAGTGATTGTGTTGAATTTGTTTTTTTGATGGTTTGAATGGACACAATTAAAAAAAAATTAGAAGTTTAGTGCAAAAAGGAGAAGAAAGTGCCCGTCTACATTTTAAACGGCAGAGAAACAACTTAACGTTGATAACTGGGAAGTTTACATTGTTAAATAAATTTCAACATTGTGCAGCAAATTACTTGCCATATGGGGTGATGACTTCTCTTGTAGGTTGGGAGGTAAGAGTTCATTGGATTTACAACAACCTAACATTTTCGCATCTTTTTACCATAAAAGTGATACTCATAACTCTAGGGATGAAATTTATGCAGGCCCCTCAGCTATTTTGTTAAGTCTGTATTCCGAGCCTCCGAGAAACTTTCGAATTTGATGAGAATTATCCCCTCCTCTCCGTAGGTCTGAGCAAGAGAAAAGTATACCACATACCTTAATGAGTTCGGCATCATCCTTCCTGGGCCATTCTATCACATTATGTTTTGAAACAAGTATACTGCAGGAGCTGTTTAAAATTGAATGTCACGCTTATCACCACTCCCCGATATTTTTTATCTTCAAAGTGAATAAAATAAAAATTTTCTTGGCGATAATTTTTTTTGTTTATTTTATCTTCATATGAGTACAACCCGACATACTCAAGATGTTTTGTATTCACGGAGAATTCTATCTTTGGCATTATTCACTATCATGGTTTGTTGTTGGTTTATTATAATAAAACCTAGGCACCCTAGTTCGCTGGTGCTCTTCTAATGGTTTAGCGCTCAACGTCATAAAGTATCACTTTATGTGTTACTTGTGCAAGTCCTTACCCACACTTTTAACGAATATTCTTTATCAAATCAGAACTACACTCAAAACAGTCATTTTCAACGATAAGCCCCGCTTTGACATACATTGCCTCGAAGTGACCTTATACAAAGTCGGGCCTTATACATATTACGTTCCCCCTCCGATTTTCACTGCATTCAACCCGCTTGACCCTCGTCAGAAGTATCCTCGAATACTGCTCCCTGGCCTGGTCACCCTCGCTTAGCTGTGAAAAAATGATGAAAAAAATTATGAAGGTGCTTCTTTACGGTGTTCAGGCCTCAAAATACTCTCCATATCGATATCTGCTCAAATTAAGTTAATATAAGTATATATATTAGTAATATACTATATTTTTAGGGAAGCTGACTAGAAATAGCACTGAAACACATTTTTTCCCCAGCATTTTGGAAATTTCCTGATCCCATGTCACCAAAAAGGTAATGGCTGAGTCGTTAACCGATTCTGCACAAAGGGTTCAACCTCTTCATCGAGATTGAACCTTCGACCTCCAAAAAATGTTCCCATGCGGCGATCGTATACATTCATATATGGGCGTTCATAATCTCGGACGGTTCACATGTTTTACACAAAGCCTTAAGGGGGGTAAACACAAAACCTTATTAAAATCGGTTTACTGGCTCTCTGTCTGTCTGTCTTCTTTTTTATGGATGGAGGTGGAAAGCCTACAAAGACACTGCCGCGCCAGATTGCAGCAGCGTGTGGGATTCTCATGCACTAAAACTTTCTCCTTTTTCCTTCCCCGCGGGACCGTCGCAAAGCATTACTTCGCAGGGTGGACTGCGTTTTAAGCGACCAAGCCTTCCGTTCTTCGCGTCCTCCTTGCGCGCTCCGCTCTTCCAAGTTCCTCCTGTATTCTTTTGATTACGGAATTCACCGCACACCAGTTTCCCTTCGATTTCAACATTTCCCCGACGATGTTCTGCGGGCATAAGTTGGTTTTCAAAGACCAGACTCCTCCTTTCTGAGAAAAATCGTGGACAGTGGAACATAACATGCTCCTGGTCCTCAGGTGTGCAACCACATTCAGGACACAAGGGAGAATCATTCAGCCTGAATTGGTGCAGGTACTTTCTGTAACCACCATGTCCTGACAGCAATTGTGTCAGATGGTAGTTAATCTCGCCGTGTCGTCGCTGGATCCACTTCTCAATACGGGGAATCAAAGTGTGGGTCCGGCGACCCCTCTGCGAGTCGTCCCACCGTTTCTGCCTCTTCTCCAGCGGTTCTCGCCTTGCCGCCTTTCGGTATTCTGCATCCTTTTCAGGAGGATTCATTTTTCTTGTCTGTTTCCGGCCACAAGTAATCTGCGACTGTATCTTGCCCAATGTTAGGCATCATCCGCGCCAATGATACGCAGGCATTTGCCGCTTTCTCACAGGCATAGTCCAGGTGTCCCTTGAAATTGATTTTAGCGTCAATCATCACCTCCAGGTATTTGATAACCGATTTCGAAGTGATGACGTGACCACCAACACGAATATTAACCGTATTCCTCTTCCTACGATTGATAATCAAGACCGCCTCCGTCTTTTGCTCCGCAAGGTCAAGCTGAACCATCTCCTGCCACGCTCTTATGGCGTCTGTCTGTCTATCTGTCTGTCCGTCACACTCATTTTTCTCGGAGACAGTTATAGCGATTGACACCAAATTTGGTAGAAAGATGGGAATTGTGAACGCTCACACATACAGTGTATATTACTATATTTTTTTTATAATTGGCTGGAGACCCCCATTAAGTTCATCCTACTACCACGAAATTTTGCAATGATGTAGGTTTAGAAGTTAAGAACAACAATGTTTTTAAAGTTGAAAGTTGTCTATTTCATATGAATTTACGATACTGAATGTCAGTATCATGTTAAAATGAATGGTCTAACTTATTAAAATCGTACACACTATGACTTACGCGAATGGAATCGTCATGTAATTAAGTATTCTCAAATGTGAAATATATAAAACTTTTCAAAACTGAAGCTCCAAGCTTCACGTTTCCGACTTGTTTTTAATATCGCAACAGAAGACATTCACAGCTTCATCACCTACCGTCATAATTATAGCTCCCGTTGTTTCAACACGGTTCTCAATTGGATACCATGTGTTGATGCTCCATCTAATGGCAAAAGGCCAAGTCGCGTTGCTTGATGGTCAACCCCCCCCCCCCCCCCTTGAAACCCTTGCAGCTTACACGAGTTGCTACTTCCATTTATCCTGAACTACTGGGAATCTGCGATCTGCCCAGTAAGTGGAAGACCGATAGATATAATAATCAAGATTCCTGGGGAGTATTTGTAGGCTTTCTGTGGGCACGAAAATAATAGTTAATGTTATCTTAGAACGAATCAAACATCTATAAAGCTTGATTGTCAGAAAGTAAGCTGATCTCCGGTCTAGATCCTTCTATACCGACCACATTAATATCCTGCAAATCATTTTGGCACAATGTGCAGGAGTTATATACTGTTCCATGGGGAATGCTCACCGCAAGAAAATGCATTCCGGAGAAACTAATACTTGTGATCAAAGCGATATATGACGGGGCAAAATCTCATATGCTACACTCAGGGCCATAGAGAGGAAATCTGGGTCCGGGGTGAAAATTATCTGGGTCCATATTATTCATTTTTGTATTGAAATTTCTATTGCGGGCCCCTGATAAAAGTCTCGGTCCTGAAGAAATCCCCCTTTTGCACCCTATCTCGTTAGACCTGGCTGTATCGAGGTAAAACCTCAAACGAATCGGAAGTCCAAAGTTGCATTTTGTCACAAATGCCTTTTCTCTTGCGAAAATGAATACTAACAAAAGCAAGATTTTCAAGCCGACTGATCTCACATTATTTTAATGAACAGGCTCAAGTTTCCATAAATTCATGTTCACGTTGTGCTTTCAAAGTGCTCTTGCCTCACGTTATGAAACGAAAAACGTTATCTACGGCAGGTGGATTGATGAGAAGGCGGAAGTGGCCATAGATAAGTGACACATTAAGAAATTGCGACAATTCCATTTCGGACTAGGCGATCCAATCGAATCCCTCATCCCAGGATGGTCGACGAGTGGGTCGGCGTTACATGCTGCAGAGCAGTGAAGGAGGAATACAAGGCTCTCAGAATGGCGGGGCCATGGCGAAAAGATATGGTTGACTATTGTTCACATATGGGTTTATGGCAACCTTTCGTTACAGTATAAATTTATTGCATTTTAATGCGTAATGGAGGGTCAATTTCACATTAAACTGGATAATCTTCTATATTAAGACTGTCCTATGGAAGTTTGTTTTTTGCTTCTGTTTTTTTTAAGTCTGGCTACTGGACAGTCAATTCAATAGATCAAACGGATCTTGAAAAGAAAAATCAACTTTTTTCCAAGATCCTTACATAAAATAAATTATAATACTTTTGATTTATTTTCCGACTTTAATTGTAATATAAAGCTTGTCAAATGAAGCTCACTTCTTGTTCCTATGCTAACTGAAATGGACTTCATCCAATACTGTACTCTTCAGAAGAATTGTAAAAATGGCTGTTAAAAATAGTGCACAATTGAATACCTACAAATAAAATCGTCATATAAGGTAATCCCAAAACCATTCATATCTCATGGGTCTAGCTACCGATTCCGAAGTAATCATACTTATGGCTTTTAAAAAGCACCCTAAGGTATAATTTATTTTAACAAGCTTCCATTTCACTTTTCTTATCAATTATTTTCTTTCTTGAACAATTGAAGACACTCGGTGGTAAATTGAAGTCATATTGTATCGTTTTTGTAAATTTAAAAAATGGTAATGCAAATGTGCAGTTTCTATTTTAAAATATATGGTATTACATGTTTATTTATATTTTTAATTCACTGAAAATATTTGAAAGTGATCTTCTCCGGTCAAATTTCACATTTAAGATAGTTTTAATTTCCACTTAATTGTTCATGGGAAAATTTAAAACGGGACATTTCTTCAGGTAAGCCTTAGCTGAATCGCACAATTGATTACTTTTCCACTTATTGGCTGGACAATTGACAAATATTTGCGTATCCGTACATTCAGACACTAGAGACGGCAAAACACTACATCCACCAACTTTTTCATCTTTGTTTTTCATTTTTTGTGTTACTACGAAGATATACTATAAATAATTGATATTTCTAAGGAAAAGTTAAATTATTCTTACCAAATGTATAACACGTCTGAACAGCATTCATTGCAATCGGAATGTATTCGGGGTCAGGTTGTAATTCGACATCAAAACGAGCTTTCAAATTGGCTGTGTTCACCTGTCCATTTTGAATAATTTGGGTCTCATTGAACACGCACTCCAATAGGCACTGAAACACAATTCTCATATTAATCCATAGATTTTGAAAATCACAAAAAGGATAAGAAAACGATATTTTCTGTAATACAACTGCAAAGAACTTCTTTTTTGTCAACATACAAAAATATTGTCGATTTTTGCACATTTGTTTTGGGCATTCCCTTCCTTGAGCTTGGGGGGTTGACAACAGTCTTTAGATGCCTGAAAAATTTAAATAATACTAATTTTTTAATCGTTATTAAAAAAGGATTCGATTTACCTTTTCTAACTCTGGCGGAATCTTAGAACACTCGTTCTGAGCGAGAACATACACCTGTAATTTATGTATTTTAAATTTATTTACTGTCCTTATGAGAGATCCATGCACTATCTTTTACCATTGATGCCAGGAGGTATCCAATGCACAGAATAAAATGTCGAGCCATTGTTGAGTCAATCACGGTTTCTATAAAACTGTGTGATATGATTTTTCAACCAATTCTTTTTATAATAAAACTCAACATTAGTTTTTGTTTCAGTTTCAGCATTCATAATTATGACTAACATAATAATTTCGTTTGGATGGTCACCGAGGCATTGTAGTGTAAAGTGAACGTTTTTAACTCCACCATTGTTTTTTAATTCTGGATTGCTTTAGTTCTTAGTTCCTTTACAATCTATTCGACCATTCTTCGATTAAATTATTTGTTAATCGAATGCCGTGAATCAAATTATGAAATAAAGGCGCGTGTTGTATGTTGTAATTGTTCAATAATATACTACTGTAAAGTCGTTTGCAATCACTAACTAGATAATTCAGTCTGGCAATGGAAATGTTTCAATTTTCAAACTCTGTTTTAGAAGTTAACATACTTTTTGTTACGGTGTTAATTGACTCCCTGATGCTAGTGTATTTTTATAATGGCCCTGGATAGCTGCAGGTGACCACCACGTGCGATTTTCATGCAGATGAACTATATACTTGTTTTTTTGTTCCTACCATATCTGCTCCTTCCACATATGATGCTACAATCCAATTTGGACTTTGGTCTCCTTGATGTATCGCTTCTATCGGCCATGAGGTAGTGATTTTGTCCTCCTTTTCCGCTAAGTGTTCTTTTTAAGGTTTTGTGTAAACACAAAACCTTATTAAAATCGGTTTACTGTCTGTCTGTCAGTCTGTCTGTCCGTCACACGCATTTTTCTCGGAGACGGTTATAGCGATTGACACCAAATTTGGTAGAAAGGGGGAACTGTGAACGCTCACGCATACAGTGAATTACATCCTTTTACGTCGAATTTAAGGGGGGGGTCCCCATACATGCAAAAGGGGGGTGTAAAATTTTTTTTCATCAAATATAGTCATGTGGGGTATCAAATTAAAGGTCTCGATTAGCACTTTTCAAAGCCGATCTTAGTTTTGACATTCGTTGGAAGGGTGGGGAGCGCGGGGGGTTGAAAGTGATCACTTCTTTAAGGGGGCCATTCTCAGAAACTACTGAACCGAAAAATCTGAAAAAAATCAGAAGGCTGCCACTATATGGTGCCTGGGCTCCGAAATACCTTCCATGCCGATATCTGTTTAAATAAAGTTAATAATAGTACATATTACAATTTTTTGTAATTGGTTAGAAACCCCACTGAAGTTCATCCTAGTACCATGAAATTTTGCAGTGATATAGGCTATAATATAGAGCATGATCTTACCAAGTTTGGTGGAAATTGCACTATTACTAACAAAGTTATAATACCTCAAATTTGTTGCTTCTTTGAAAATTGAAGACTATGAATGTCAATATCACCCGAAAGTGGATACTCTCACATAATATATGGATATATTACGTGCTACGTACTAAGAAATACACAAAACCTTTCGTACCTGAAGCGTCCAGCTTCCAGTTTCCCGACTTGTTTTAGTTCTTGTCCCGTTTCGTAAGAGGGTCAACTCGACAAGATCAAGTTTCCCACTCTTCTCGGTCGTAGGCCCCTATGAAAGGTGATTCAGTGCCATGCAAAACCAAAGGGGACTCAACGAATCTCCCTGGAAGATGTTCCTCCGTATATGGATGGACTCTGAGGTATTAGCACCCTCAGATGTACGCACTGATAAGGTGGTATGTCACCCTTCCATAACTGTCACCAAAACTTTATTAGTTTGGGATCAATGCGATACAGATGTAGGATAAGTCGCTCTGATAATGGCTATTAACTTCTGGGGAATGCCCCTCCTGCGTAGAGCACTCCAGATACATTCCCTGTTCACACTATCGAAAGCTTTCTCGAAATCGTGCAGCGAAAATCTAAACTCCTCGCACTGTTCCAAAATAATCTGTAGGGTGTTGGGGTGGTCAATACAAAAGAATGCAGAGCGAAAACCAGCATGCCCTCTATCGATCAAAATTTCGAGATGTTCTTTAATGCGTTCCAGGATTATTTTAGCCACTATCTTTGCGACGGCAGAGAATACGATGATCATCCCCTTCTCCGAATCACTGGGAAAGTTCTGGGATTTTCAAGATTTCCGTACGAGTGGAAGTAGCAGACCTGCATTAACTGCAGGTGCAGCGATAAATGAATTGATTAGTCAGGTATGCGGCACGCTTTCGAAAGCCTTGGTATAATCGATATAGCAACTAAAGAGGTTTCTTTGGCCTCTAGTAGCTTGTGCTACAACTACCGAGTCGATAATGAGTTGCTCTTTGCAACCCCTTGATCCAATTCGACAGCCCTTCTGTTCCTCGGACAGGTGCGCATTGTTCCTTCCACTAATAATGGACGCAATGAATTTGTAGAGGGTTAGTAAGCAAGTAATCGGTCTTGTGTCTGCAGGGTGCTGCACCGTGTCCTTCTTAGGTATAAGGTAGGGTGGAAATTCCTCTGGCCGACTCATGGCCTTATTTATGCTGTGCGCCAACCGATTTCGTACCGATCCAGACCTAGGCCCCTCCAGTTCTTCGAGCTGTTTACGGCTCGTCGAACTTCCTCTTCGGTAACATCCGCAAAATTCATGCTAGGCGTATTGGCATGGAGGGTGTCTTCGGCGGTGATCCCCTCAGCATGCTGGGCGGGGAACCCCCAAAGTCCACCCCAGTATTCTTTCGCTTCCGTTACCCAAAACTGCACTGACTGGACGCTCTGTTGGGATTCGTTGAGAGATCTGAAAAAACTGCGCTGGTTCCTCGCGTATTTTACATGCTGGACACGTCTGGAGTGACTTTCGCCATACCGTGGCAACCGACAGCAGAAAGTTTCTGCTTTAGTGTGTCTAGAATTTCAGCTACGGATGTCTCACTGGGGATGGCATAATTCCGATAAACTCTCTGCACTTTGTTTTTCACCCGTCTGCTGACATTGCCAGTGCTGATCCGAATGAATTTTCCATGGTGGATCTCTTCGGTCAGTCAAACCAATAACACGAAAGCGAATCTTCTGACCGTGTAATCTGACAGCCGTAATTGCACCCCAATACACAAGTGATTGTAGTTGCAACAGCGACATATCACCACACCGTCGAGATGTAATCTCATCATTGATTTGATATAGAATTCCCGGAGTTGCTGGAGATGCATAGAGCCTGGGAATACCTGGCCTATGCAAACGATCAATTTCCGAGAATTCTATACACGCTCTTTGGAGTTCGTCCCGAAGCTCAACGGAAACCTCAGCTGGACGGTGGAGAAGAGTGCTTCGGCGAGTACTGAAACTGTTGTCTGCAGTGCGGCGTGGTGTTGTTGATGCCGCCGCCTCTACCCCCATCTACTCTCGGTCATCAGTTCGAACACGCTCCCTGATGATGGCCGGGATTGTGTCGCTACGAGTTACATATAAAGCGGTACTGGTCTGCGACTCGCTGCGCAGTCATGTGTGCGAATTGCAGGAAACGCTCGACGAATCTCTAGTGCAACAAGGGGCGGTAAGATGTTGTACCCGCCCTCGCCGTTATTTCGTAGTAGGAGCGGATGATGAATAAGTTCATTTCTACAGCCCACTTCATTCGCTGCCTACGCGAACGTGTTGAAGTGGCCGCCACACATTGTGACGAATCAGTTGCAGTAGGCGGAACAATGCTCCTGATCGTCGTGGCGCCTAGACGTCGAACCGCCCCACGACTAGCGGTTTCGACGCCGTGCAGTCCATTACGAGAGCCTAACCCAGTCACCAAGTAAGACGAGTCCCGGCTTATCCATACCGGACCTTAAATTTCTTCTTCTTCTAATTAGATGGATTTGCATTATATAACTAACTGCCAGGTGTGGCTTAGTGAGTAATCTACAATTTTGCAAAGTTCCTGTACTTTCCTCGCCTACCCCGTAAGATGCTGCTTTACACCACCATTCAGACTGAAGCTATCCATCCCTCCTCCTTTCACAACCGGGCTTGGGACGGGCTACGGCGGATTTTTTATTTTATTATTTATTATTTTATTACCGGTATTTTGAGGACCAGTTGCTCTCTTCCTTAGTGAGTTTTAGTCTGATTTAGACTAGTCTATTTAACTCACTGAGGAAAAGAACAATTGATCCGCGCCATGATATTTATATCGTCCGCATATGCGACGGTTTGGCAGGACTTATAGATCGGCGTGCCTTTTGTCCCCTCAGCAGCTTTCGTATAAGTTGATCCAGTGCCAGATTTAACAGTAGAAGTGCTTCTTGTATTATTCCGACGCTTGTCTTAAACGCATCTATTAGACTATTATTGACTGTAACTTGCGCTATTGTGTGGGACGTTGTTATTCTGCTAAGGTTTGCCAGTTTTTTCTTTGATTCCAGGTTAAGCATTACTTTGTGCAGTAGATTTTAGTGAATACTGTCAGATGCTTGCTTCAAGTGCATCAAATTATATCGACGTTGAATTCCCAATTTTCAGTACCTGTTTGACCGTAAATAACTTTTCAATGGACGATCCTCCAGTCCAAAAATCTCCTTAGTATCTACCAATCGTCTTATCACCGTACAGTCTACCTGTCCTCTCTAGAATTTTTATGAAGATTTTATAGGACGTATAAAGTAGTGAAATGCTTCTGTAGTTGTCACATGTCAACTTGCCACCTTTTTGGTGGCATATCACACTTTTTGACCATTCTTGTTTGTGGTTCCAGATGTGATGATGTTATTAATAGTTTCCATGGTTCATAGGCCTCCTGATTTGATGAGTTTAACAGGAGCGTAATCAAAAACCAGCGCCTTGTTCATTTTTTGACATTTGGTTGTTGACTCTGTTTCTTTTAAGTTATGGTGTTTGGGTTGTGTATGAGGGCTTGAGGAGTTTTCGAAATAAGACGTCCACCTCTCACGTCTTTTACTTTCGTCCCCGCTCCGTTTTTGTTTTTACAAAGGGTGGTCTTGGATTGATATCCACGCCCCAGGCTTTTCACTTCTCTGTAGGCTTGTCTTGTCCTATTGCTCGCAATATTGTCGTCCATTTTCTTCAATTCTTCGTCAAAATGTTTTCGCTTCATTTCGTAATTTTCTCTCTTCACTTTTCTGTTTCGCTTTAGATATTGTGTCTATGCCTCTTTTCACTGGCGCCGGGACTCATATCCAACCACTTCTTCCTGTTTTTGTTTTGATAACGTGTTTTAGGCCATACCAGGTGCCGTCTATTGGCAAATGAGATTTTGGAGTTACGTTTGCTTGCGTGTTGCGTCCGCCATTTCTCGTAGCGCAGAAGAACTGCAACCCTCCAAATTCAACATCGACCGCATGTACGACCCAGCTGTCGCTTGACAATGGGAGGGCTATCTCACTGATTAGAGAACAGATATACTGAGTAACCCAACTGAGAATATCGATAAACATTGGGGTACCATCAAAAATGCTCTTTCCTCAGTTGCTACGTAAGTCGTCGGTCTCGTCCCGAAGAGGTGTCGTAAGATTTGGCTGGCAGTGGAATCATGGAATCAAGAGTGATGCGCTGAAACTTTGATATCGTGCGAAATCCCGAGAAGTTCGGCACAGTGTACGCCGTGACAAGAGAGAATTTGGTATTGCGCTAGTCAGGGAGCGGAAGATGCCGCAATGATTTTAGAACTGTATACCGCATCCCTAAAGAGCTTCCATGTAGTCGCAAATCTTTCGATGGTCCTGTGACGGATCTCAACTGCCGACTTCTAATCCACAATGACAAACAACTGAAGAGGTGGAGAAACACTTCACCACAGTTCTTCACCGTATCATATCCGGTGGAGTTCCTCTTCTGGTGAATGAAATGACTAGTCACCCCGGTGCGGACTGCTCCTCCAAGCAGAAGACACATCGTTTCGGCCATCAATGCACTTATTTAGTTATTTATCGCTGCACCTGCAGTTAATGCAGGTCTGCTACTTCCACTCGTACGGAAATCTTGGAAATCCCAGAACTTTCCCAGTGATTCGGAGAAGGGGATGATCATCGTGCTCTCTGCTGTCGCAAAGATAGTGGCTAAAATAATCCTGGAACGCATTAAAGAACATCTCGAAATTTTGATCGACAGAGGGCATGCTGGTTTTCTTTCCTCATTCTTTTGTATTGACCACCCCAACACCCTACAGATTATTTTGGAACAGTGCGAGGAGTTTAGATTTTCGCTGCACGATTTCGAGAAAGCTTTCGATAGTGTGAACAGGGAATGTATCTGGAGTGCTCTACGCAGGAGGGGCATTCCCCAGAAGTTAATAGCCATTATCAGAGCGACTTATCCTACATCTGTATCGCATTGATCCCAAACTAATAAAGTTTTGGTGACAGTTATGGAAGGGTGACATACCACCTTATCAGTGCGTACATCTGAGGGTGCTAATACCTCAGAGTCCATCCATATACGGAGGAACATTTTCCAGGGGGATTCGTTGAGTCCCCTTTGGTTTTGTATGGTACTGAACCTCCTTTCATGGCTACTGAATGATGCTAGAGGGCATGGTTTTACAATTAAATATGGCTTACGTGCTAAGTGCAAACTGACACAGTTGACGTACTTTGATGTCAGCAAACTGTATGTTGGTACTGACGACCATCTTAAAAGTCTGTTGCGAATAGTAGACATGTTCAGTCGTGATATTAGGATGGAGTTTGGATTAGGCAAGTGTCAAATCCAAGCCATCTGCAAAGGTCATCACAGGCCGCATGGCGGACATAGCATTGGTGACCTCCACATCGAATCTATGATCGAGACAGACTTCTACAAGTACCTAGGAATTCTGCAAGGAACCCATGCTCGAGTTGGTGATCTGCTGTCCGAATTCTTGTGACGTGTAAAGCTTGTACTGAAATCGCATCTCTCGGGGAAGAATAAAACAAGCGCATTGAATGTATTCGCTATCCCTTCACTGGCTTATGCATTCGGAATATTGCCGTGGATGAAGACCGATCTGGAAAATGTCCAGCGGCGGATACGGACAACTATGTCCAAATTCCGAATGCATCATCCAAAGTCTGCCGTGGAGCGGATGAACCTGCCTCGTGACATCGGAGGTAGGGGCGTGGTTGACGTGGCGACAGAAGATCATCGCCAGCAAAGAAGAGGCGAGTCCCTTGCATGCGGCTGCCTGTAAGGCAGACTGTGGACTGACTCCACTTAACATGAAGGATCGATCTTTCAATCTTTTGAGTGGGGTGAAGTCGGATAAAGAGCGGATCGATGAATGGAAGTCGAAGGCAATGCACGGTAAACACGTGAATTGTCTTTGGCAGCCATTTGTCGATTCGCATTTGTTGAACAGATGGCTGTGTGCTGGGGAGCTCTTTGCTGAGACGGCGGGGTTCATGTGTGCCATTCAGGACGGCGTGGTCGCCATCCGAGCTTATAAAAAGCTCATCATGAAAGAGCGTTAGAGACGTTGGACCACTTCATTTCCGGCTGTACTGTTATGGCACCGGTGCAATACATCACCAGGCATAATGTTGTATGTCAGGTTATCCATCAAAACCTTGCATACAATCATGTGCTGATCCCGAGAACGCTCCGCGTATGTTATTGATGTTGCTATCCCCCATAATAGCAACATTGAACGGAAAAACGTGGAAGAGAAGGTGGACTGTGAGCCATTGGCTCGGGAAATCAAAGAAATTTGGCGTCCGAGCGGGTGGTTGTAGTTCCCATAATATTGTCAGCTACAGGTATTGTACCTAAATCCCTCACGACTTCCCTTGATGTCCTGGGACTTTTGCACATTCTGGTTCAAACTATGCAGAAGTACACCGTTCTGCTTACGTGCTGGAGGTTGCAGGGAGTACTCGATGGACTCTTCCATTGACCTATCACCGGCCACCACCACCACCTTTAGTTTTTAAGGATCGTCCGAGCTTAAATGCGTGGCACTTAGTGCTAGTATTAAGTAAAATCCGACATCTACTGAGATTGTGACAACTCGGAAAATAGCAATAATCGTTGGTGCAACAATCCAATCGGATCAGGGCCTTGAAATGTATTAGAGCACTTCAATCAAGATCGTAACGGTACACAGCAGAATTACAGTACCCCATAGGAGGTAATGTGGTCAGCATTGCGCTCGCTCGAGATTATTACCCTGATTTGACTCAGGTACTCATTCACAGCTGAGTCGACTGGTATCCGATGTCAAATCACGATACAAATTCCACTGCCATCAGTAAAATTTGAACCGCGACCTTTCGTTCGACAGCCTTGTTCTCTAATTACTCAGCTATCCAAACAGAGCGATATATGATGGCGCCAAATGTCGCGTTTTGTACCGAGATAAACTCTCGGAGGATATTGAGGTCAGAAGCGGAATCTGCCAGTGTTGCATCCTGTCACTGATATTATTTCTTCTGTAGGTCTGGACGATAACGTCTTTCCTCAAACACCTCGACTACGCTGATGACATCTGTTTGCTTTCTCACCGGGTCATGGACTCTGGATTTGGAAAAAAAGGCAAGTAATGGGAAGAGCATTGGAGGCGACCATCAATTAATATATCTAGGAAGCGTGGTTTCTTTCGATGGTGAGACCGAAGTGGATGATGCCCGGCGCATTAACAACGCTAGTTACACTTTCACTGCCTTGTCTAAAATCTGGAAATGCGGTTATCTCAACGCCAAGATCAAGTTGAGACTGGTCTGTATAAATTTTCTGTTTGTGTGGGTATACGGGAGTAGCACATGGAAAGTGAATTCCACTGTTATTTAAAGACTCCAAACCTTCGTGAATATCGGCCTGCGTCATACCATCGGAGAACGCTAGCGTGTTACTATCTCAAGCGAAGAACTTGGTCGGCGCACAGGCCTGGCATTCGAACGCACTGTGATCGTAAAACGGAAGTGGTAATGGATAAGTCACACATTAAGGCGACAATTGCATTGCGGACTACGACGCGCTATATCCCACTAAGGGGTAAATGGCAACCATATTTGATGAAATCTTGCAGTTACAGTAGACCAAAATGGTTTGTTTCGCGGAAATTTACCGAATATCATGTATACATACTTAGAATGTCAGTATAATATTATAATGAATAGCCTGATTTACGATGATACGATATAGGCAAGTATTGACGAAGGTTTAGAGTTTTTGTGTGACAGTGAGAGTCGCTTTCCATGTGCTGCTCTAGTAAAACAATACAGTCGGTGCGCTAAAAGAACTGCAAATGCAAATGCCAGTTACTTTTGATCCAGCTGATTGGATTCCGGAAACCCCATCAATGCTTGCATCGTTTGATTTCCACACGCCTATATGTCCCCGTAGCTCGTTGCTGTATTAGGAGGTGGTTCGCAGATTACGCTTACTTACAGTGTCCTTCTTACGGATGGTTTGTAAAAGAAGTAGGTGCTCAGCTACTTCGCTTCCACACCCCTCTTCTATTTACAAAACACATATTTTAAGGGTTTTGTTGAAGAAAAGACCTTGTTAAAATCGATTCACTGCCTGTCTGTCCGTTCCCATGCATGTAAGCTAGAAGTGCACTTTTTTTTCACCAAATACAGTCGTGTGGGGTATCAAATGGAAGGATAAGTACTTCTCAAAGCAAATATTAGTTTTGATGTTGGTTGCAAGGAAAGGAAGTGCAGGGGCGATTCGTTCTCAGAAACTACCCTACCGAAAAATCTGAACAAAATTATGGTAATCCATGCACATAGCATCTACGCCTCAAAATACTCTCCGTTGCAATATCTTTTAA
Source organism: Hermetia illucens (assembly GCF_905115235.1). Classification (NCBI taxonomy): domain Eukaryota; kingdom Metazoa; phylum Arthropoda; class Insecta; order Diptera; family Stratiomyidae; genus Hermetia; species Hermetia illucens. The sequence continues at coordinate 85,961,405 of NC_051849.1, read as the reverse complement.
AGGTAATAAAATCAGGTTCATCTTAGATCCGTGAAATTGTAGTAATGTAGGGTTTTATATGAAGCATCATACTGGAAACTTTAGTGGAAATCTTACTATTAACAAAGTTGTAGTAAGTAAAGTTTTTACTCTTTCGCGTCAAATTACTACTTCCTAAGAAATAAAATGTCAGTACCACATTGAATTGAATATCGGGTAGATTCTTTGTATATACACTACGAGCTCTGTATAAATGAAACCATCGTGTACCCAAATATTTTTAGATTAAATATCATATCTGAACTATCAAGTTTCTAGTTTCCCATTTGTTTCTTCTTTTATCGGTGAGCTTTTTCTTTTGACCGAACTTCAATTTTCGCCTCCGAACTTCTTCTTTTGGAGCTTTCACCCTTTGGCTGCTTGCTTTTTCAGTGGGTGGTCTTGTCATCTTTTGGCCTCCTGCATTGCTTTAACAGATTCATTTACCTTTCGATACCTTTGCATCTAGCAGACTGATGTACTCGTTGGACGGTTGTGCGAACTGTCCTTTGCAGACTTTCTGACATTGTCGTTATTCTATAGTAGAAACTCTGAAAACGAATTTTCATCGAGGGATTGGGATTACACATTTGCTATTATAACTGCTTTTAAATTAAGCTGAGTTTTCTGTATTCTTTGCTGATGGACCAATATACCTCTCAGCAGGCTTGTTTACATAAGGCAGGTCAAGATCAAGTAGGAGAAGACCTTGAGTAAGGTGCTACCTTTTTCGCTTGTTACCCGGCTTTCCCAATTATTTATTTTAGCGTTGAAGTTTTCTCCAATAATTTTAGGCGATTGACTAAATTTACGCACTTCAGGCATCATATCCCCTGCATTATTCAAAAATATCCTCACTGACGCTTCGAAAAACTGAATGAGAATATCCAGTCTGGATTTTACACTGAGTTTAGGAACCTTGTTCAGTATTCCTTTCAGGTTTAGAATGCTGCTTACTTCTGCTGTAAATTTTCTGGAAGTTGTTTTTCGTTATTTGGTGGATTATCATCCTATTCAGAGATTGAGAATCGTTCCTCAATGATGGAATAATCCTTCGATATTTCTTACCAACAAGTTAGGGAATGTGAGTTGAGGAGATGAACGGTCTCTGAGCCCTTTCTCCACAAGTTTAAAGTCGCCTGCCTCTGAGCAGAGTTCCTCCTCAGATCCAAAACTGAGCTGGACTCCGTTCAGCTACTTACATAACCTTCTTTGGCCAGTATAACTTTTGAAAGAAGGACTAAGACAAGGTTGCCAAGCATGTTCTTTAATTCTGATAATGTGAAACTTAGCGGAGTGTAGCAGAAAAAACTATCTTCATCCACGCAAATCAATAATTGATGGAGTCATCAATTCGTATATGTACAAAGCTGGTAAAAATGATACGACACGCCATATTTTTCAAGAAATCCAAAAATAATAAAACGATCCCAAGAGGTTCTGCATGCATCTGGGTAATTACATGGCATTACAATCTCCTGAGTAATTAATTGGGCTTTTCCGGTATAACACATCAAGTATTATAATTCAATAAAATTTTAAGTAGGTGAAAAAGATAAGACACTTTATATTTTTTGCCATTGTATTATAGAATAGAATGAATGAATGAAACTTAGCTGTTTACGATATTTTACTGGCTGAGGCAAATTTATCAGACGCTGCCTCATCCTGCGGAACAGCGTGACCGTTTCGGGTGTTGTTGGCTCCGGATAAAAGCACTATTAAGTAAATATTTTAATATGTTATTGGACTTCCTTTCCTTGTTATCATTCTTTTTACTACAATACAATATACAATTTTCAAATATATTCCATGCCAAGGACGTCAAATTAGTAAAGATCATCATAATAATATTGTCAAGGGACGTCTTACTATGTCCCTAACCATTGTACCCCTTTTATTGGTTAGAGTATATCTATTAACTATACATAGTATGTCAAGCAAGCCCGGCATTAAATATTTTCGCAGATGCCCTCAAGCTACCCATACTAATTTGGAGTTTATCTAGTTGGACCAAGTGCCTTGGCCGTTTGGCGGTCGGTTAGAATAGCGATGTTCTGTCCGCTATAGTTCCTTTTGAAGTTGAAGGAGGCACAACTATTTATGGTGGATATTTCCGCCTGGAATCGGCTAGTGTGATTGGTTCAACGTACATTTTCTTTAGACCAATGAACATGTTTTAGGGGAGCCGCCAGGGTACCAGTTATTCAGTTGTTGGTTTAAGTCATATGCTTCCAGTTTGCCTGTTACTCCAACATGTTTCAAACTTCCTATCGAAATGAAATCTTATTGTCATGTAATCCCTTGGTATCATTAATTCGGGATACCACCTAGAAAGAATACCAATCTTCTTTCGATTTATGCGGCTTCCCGCCTTCCTGGTTCTCACCGTGCGCGGATTTCATCGTCATAGCTGTTATCGGTTATGATTTTCGACCCTATATAGGAGATAATTATCAACGATCTCAAAGTTGTAATTTCTTATCTTTATTGTTTTCGCTTGACCAGTGTAATTTGATGTTGTTGGTTGGTTGGTCATCATATATTTCGTCTTGCCTTCATTAATGTGCAGCCCAAGATCTCGCGCCGCCTGCTCGATCTGGGTGAAGGCAGTTTGTACATCACGCATGGTTTTTCCCAAGATGCCGATATCGCACATAGGCATTTATATCTGCATTACGAAACACTTTTTCCAGGGCCAGGTTAAAGAGGACGCATGATAGAGCATCCCCTTGTCTTAGACCGTTGTTGATGTTGAATGGTCTTGAGAGTGATCCAGCTGCTTTTATCTCACTAGTCAGGGTCAGACTAGTTAATCTTATAATTTTTTTCGGAATACCGAAAATGACTGTGCTATCGTAGGTGGCCTTAAAGTCAATGAAAAGATGATGCAACTGATGTCAATAGTTTTTCTATCACTTGCTGCAAGGACAAAATCTGATCTGTTACTAATTTGCCTGGAATGAAGCCTCTTTGGTATGGAGCAATGATGTTCTGGGTGTATGGGGCTATCCGAACTAGCGACATAGCGGAGAATATCTTATAGACGGCTGCACTGCGTGATATCTCCCTTTTTATGTATGAGACAGATAATGTCTCGTTGTCAATCGTCAGGTGTTGATTCTCTTTCCCACACCTTGAGAATAGATTGATGAACCGCTTGGTGTAATTGGTCGCGTCCATATTTAACCAATTCGGCTGTAATTCCATCGGCTCCTGATGACTTATGATTTTTAAGCCGATGAATTGCTGGGACTGTTTCTTCTATACTGGTGGTGGTGGTATTTGTCTGTCGTGTTCAGTTGGCGGGACTTCCAACTCGCCGATGTTCTGGTTGTTGAGCAGCTCATCAAAATATTCAACCCATCCCTTCAATATGTCCATTCTGTCGAAAATGACATTTTCTTCTCTGTCTCGATACGATTAGCATCGAAGTGTGTAAGGCTTCATCCTGTTGACTTGTTGGTAAAACCTGTGCGCCTGGTGTGGATGCTCCCTGTATTTTTCGGGTTCACAGAACTGTTAGTTCTCCAGGTTTCCCTTTTTCGTTTATGAAGCCGCTTCTCCGCTTGACGAGGTTCGCGATAAGTCTCCACGCGTGCTCGTCTTCTTTGATAATGCAACATTACTCGGTGTGCAGCATTCCTCGGTACCGTTGCTAGCTTACATTCATCGTCGAATCAGCTGTTTCGACTTTTTTGCGATTGGGGCCAAATATGTTTGTGACCGTATCAATGAAAACGTTCTTCAGGTGATTGTGAAGATCCTTTGCAGATGCTTCATCTGCAGGACATCTGTTGACTGGGGCTATTGCGGCATCTATTTCCCCCTTATAGTTGTTGCGGAGGGCTGCGTTGTAGATGGCTTCAGTGTTAACTCTCACCTAATTGTTTGAGGGGATTCTAGGTGATGTTGCTATTCGAGCCCGGAGCCTATGCCTACGAGATAGTGATCAGAGTCTATATTGGCCCCTCATATATGTTCTAACATTCATCAAGGCTGAGAGGTGGCAGCATTCGATCAACACCTGGTTAATTTGATTGAAAGTGGCCTCGTCTGAAGAGGGCCAAATTGGAGTAATGTAAAAAAGGTTTATTTATTTACAAGTGATAAAAAAAATATTTTAGATTATTTTCAATTATGAAAAAAAGTTGAATCTGGACGAACCATAATTATTACTGGGGAGATCTAAGAGATACCATTTGATTTTGAAATTTTGGATATGGTTCCCTTATGGTCTATATCTGAAAACATAAAACAATCTAGCTAAAAGTAAGGTTGACCTTCTTGAACAAGTTAATAGTAATCATAGTGACTTATCTGACTTATACAATTTTTGATTTATTGCTTAGTGGTTATGCTGAATTTTTAATAGTGAGGTTATCAAACGGCTTAAATTTCGTTTTTCCTATTTTATTAAGGACATATTTTATTAAAATGAGTAACATTACTTTATGGTAGGTTCTCTTAGTAGCAGAATGCAGTAATATAGTTCACTTTGAAATATAATATAAATTTCATCATAGAATGATTAATTTTATGGGGTCATACTTATGAAACGCACTATATATTTCTATATTTATTATCAGTATATTTTCAAGAATAGACTAGAAACCCCTCTGAAGTTTATCCTAGAATCATTAAGCAATAATATAGGATATTTCTTCGATTGTATGTGTCGTTTTTCAGGCTTATTTTATAATGGAAAAACAATTATTTTTTTTTTTAAATTCGGAATAGTGAGTTTTTTATCCCTCACTCCTGTCCCTTCAGTGACAGACAAAAACTCACTGAGGAGGAGGACAACTGGTCCTCGAAATACCGGTATATGAGGAATAAAAACTCACTATTCAGCATTTAAAAATTATAGGCTATATTATCGACAAGCATGATATTACCAAGTTTGATAGAAATCGCACTATTATTAACAAAGTTATTATAGGTCATGTGGTGTGCAAATTTATTGCAATCTAAGCCAATCATCAGTAAACTAAATGCAAAAACATTACGAGCTAGATACAAATCAGCCAAAAGGCCACCGAACATCTTTATATAAGAGATACAGAAAACCTTTCATACCTGTAGCGTTCATCTTCCGATTTTCTGATTTGCTGAAACTTTTTTCTTGGAGTACTTATATGGTTTCTACTAGTATAGAGGTTAGAGGCTTCGCCGTGCCATAGCCCCCGTAGCATGGTAAGGTCAAGCTTACCCATTGAGACGACCAGATAGTGAAGACGTGGCCGGACTAGCGAGATGAGAAATATGATAAGTCGCGAGGTGTTAATCAAGATTTAAGGTCCTTCAACTTGAAATTTGGTTTTCTTCTGAATTTTTTTTATGTGGAAACAAAAAGATATTTTTAATTTTCTATGTGAAATAATTGTTATCTTAAGAATATAAAAAAAATAGATCGATATTTTTTTATCTTTATTCCAAGGGAATAAAACACACTTTCCGTCGCGTTTGCGGTTTTTATTTGACATATATCGATATTTATTTTCGGGCCCAAACAAATTTTTGGAAAAAAAGTCAAAAAATGGTGGTTGTCATGATTTTGCTTTTCTGGTTCATCACCAAAATTCAAATAAAGTGGGTATTATTCTAAAATATATTAAAACCTTTATCACATAAGCTAGAATAAACATTTTTAGTTCAAAAACAACAAAATGGCGGATGTTCTTCGAAAAATTCAGTGTTCGAGGTTAGAAAATCGAGTGGAAATCAGAAAATTAAAACCGATCTAAGGATCCTAGTTTGTGGCATAGCCAGACCTTTATACAATAACATATTACAAAATCAGGTCAACCGGTTCAGTAGGGTTAAAGTCAAGCGACATGGTTTTGAGAAAAACCTGTTTTTATTCAAAGAATAAAGGGGAGGGGAGAGGGGGAGAGATACGTGTAAACTGCCAATAACAAGCCAATTTGCAAATCTTTTTCTTATAGAAGTGTTTGCTTTAAATACTTTAAATAATGTGGTCTTGATTAGGTGTATCTAAATGAAATATTTCATTTTAGTTTTACTCTCAAAAAAAGATGATGGTAATATTTGCACTTGTGTATCAAAGGTGTGAGCAGCATATTATTATAGTAAGATCAAAAAAGTACTTTTTCAGTTACTTTGCATACCATTTTGAAAAACAGCCATACAGCTCTTCCGTCCTTTATTGTAATCCTTGTCCCTGTCACATAAAGGTCGGTATATATCTGTCCAGTACGCATAATAATTAATCGCCAAGGGACAAATCAGACTGTGAGAGGTATGGAGACCTTGAAGGCTATGACTCAATTCCAATTTGAATTTTTCAAATTTTAATTCAATTCTTCAAACTTGACCAAATTGTGTCTTATGTAGTCCTTTATACAAATTTCTAAATTATGCTAATATGCTATTCTTAACTTTATTTGTGCAGATATCGGAACTGGATGTATTTTGAGGCCTAGATTTCGTTTAGATGCACCACTGTGACTTTTTTCGGATTTTTCGGTTGGATAGGTTCTGAGAGCGATACCTGTAACACTTTTTGGTGCTCCCATTTTGAGCCTTCACTCCCCTACATTGCACCCGATATCAAATGTTTCGAAAAGTACTAATTGAGCATTTTGATTTGATACCCCACATGACTGCATCCTGTGAAAAAAAATAGCACCCTCCATTCACATGCATGGGGAGCCTCCACTTAAACTTAACACAAAATGGTGCCACTTGCTATGTGTAAAGGGAACATCAGACCACACGCTCTTACAAATTTTGGTAATAATCGGTCTAACCATTTCCGAATAAATCGGGTGTGACAGACAGACAGACAGACATCGAATCGACTCTAATAAGGTTTTGTTTCACACAAAACCTTAAAAATAAGCCTCGTTAAGTAAACAAGTCGGGGAACCGGAAGCTAGACGCCTCAGGTATAAAAGATTTTGTGTTTTTGTGGGGAACGATGAGTGCATGGCAGTTAGTATACATAGTTAAAAATTCCATTTCCCTCTAATTTTAAAAAGCCATTTACACAAATAATTTGATCTGGAAAGCACTGTATTGATAATAGTCAACTTCGTACCCTCCACACTACCAGTTCAATACTATTAGTAAATGTGAAGAAGTTAACCTACATCAAATACAAACAAGTCGAAAACCGGAAGTTCGGCACCTCAGGTTTAAGAGGTTTTGTTTCTTTCTTATGTAAGTACATTTGAGTGCAGAACTATTCCTATTGTGAGTAGGCCATAACGTATAAGTATATTTAGCATGTCACTCACTTTATTGTGATATTGATATCTAGTGTTTTGGGTTGCAGTAATTGACAACTTTGAGTTACTGTAACTTTATCACTCATGGTATGATATTGATCAAGCTTGGGGATATCATGCTTCATACTGTAGTCTATGTAACGTATTGTAACCCTCAGATAAATGTAAGGTGGTTTTTATTCCATTTCCCAAAAAACATGGAATATACTATTATTAATATAATTTGCACAGATATCGATATGGCGAATATTTCGAGGCCTAGGCACCGTATAAAGGTAGTTTCATGATTTTCTTTCTGATTTTTCGGTTGGGTAGTTTCTGAGGAGGGGTGCGCTAAAGAAACCATTACTTTCATCTCCGCACTCCCCGTCTTTCCAACAAATGTCAAGACTATGACTGGATTCGAAAAGTACTTATCGAGACCTTTCATTTAATACCCAACATGACTATATCCATTGAAAAAAAATGTTCACCTTCTTTTCCATGCATGAAGATTTTTCTTAAACTGCCGTCTGTGTGTGTGTGTGGCACAGACAGAAATTAAACTGATTTTATTAAGGTTTTCTTTTAAATTAAATTTCGTAATTCTAGGGTGAACTTAAGGGGGTTTTCCTGTCAATTACTAAAAATTATAGTAATGTACTATTATTAACTTTATTTGAACAGGTATCGGTATGGAGGGTATTTTGGAGGCTAGACACCGGTTCGGTTGGGTAGTTTCTGAGGATAGTTTCGTTAAAGAAATGATCACTTTCAACCCCCCGCACTCCCCACCTTTCCAACAAATGTCAAAACTAAGATTGACTTCGAAAAGTACTAATTGAGACATTTAATTCGATACCCCACATAACTTTGCATGTATGGGGACCTCACTCAAATTCGACATAAAGGGATGTAACTCACCATATGCGTGAGCATTCACAGTGCCTATCTTTCTACCAAATTTGGTGTCAATCGTTATAACTACCTCCGAGAAAAATGCGTGTGACGGACAGGCAGACAGTCAGTAAAACAATTTTAATAAGGTTTTGTGTTTGATCATTTTAAACTGCTATAATTTTGACACTAATAGCCGGATTTCCATGAAATTGCATGTTTATGCGCGATACTGTCCTCTACGCTGGCCCTAGGATTTAACTTAAGGGGGGTTTCTTCAGTCAATTTCCAAAAATTGGTAATATAATATTCATCATCATCAATAGCGCAACAATCGGTATCCGATCTAGGCCTGCCTTAATAAGGAACTCCAGACAACCCGGTTTTGCATCGAAGTCCACCAATTCGATATCCCTTAAAGCTGTCTGGCGTCCTGACCTACGACATCGCTCCATCTTAGGCAGGGTTTGCCTCGTCTCTTTTTTCTACCATAGACATTGCCCTTATAGACTTTCCAGGCTGGATCATCTTCATTCATACGAATTAAGTGACCCACCCACCGCAACCTATTGAGCCGGATTTTATCCACAACCGGACGGTCATGGTATTGCTCATAGATTTCACCGTTATGTAGGCTACGGAATGGTCCATCTTCATGTAGGGGGCCAAAAATTCTTCGGAGGATTCTTCTCTCGAACACGGTCAAGAGTTCGCAATTCTTCTTGGTAAGAACCCGAGGCTGCGAGGAATACATGAGGACTGGCAAGATCATAGTCTTCTGATCCTATGGTGAGACTTTTCGAGCGGAACAGTTTATGTAAACTGAAATAGACTCTGTTGGCTGACTACAACCGTGCGCGCATTGCATCATCGTAGCTTTTATCGGTTGTCTCAAAGTTGTAGTCTCTTATCTTTATTCTTCCCGTTTGACCAGTGCGGACGTTGCCACCACATACTTTGTCTTGCCTTCATTGATGTGCAGCCGCATATCTCGCGCCGCCTGCTCTATCTGGATGAAAGCAGTTTGTACGTCTCGGGTTGTTCTTCCCATGATGTCGATATCGTCAACATAGGCCACTAGTTGAGTGAACTTAAAGAGGATCGTACCTCTTGCATTTACCTCAGCATCACTGATCATCACTCGAGGGCCAGGTTAAAGAGGACGCATTGTTGATATCGAATGGTGTTGAGGATTATCCTGCTGCTTTTATCTGGCCTTGCACATTGGTCAAGGTCAGCCTAGTCAGTCTTATCAATTTCGTCGGGATACCGAATTCTCTCATGGCCGTGTGCAGTTTGTTTGTTACCCTGGCTATGCTATCATAGGCGACTTTAAAGTCAATGAAAAGATGGTGCAACTGATGTCCATATTCCAACAGTTTTTCCATCGCTTGCCGCAGAGAGAAAATCTGATCTGTTGCTGATTTGCCCGGAGTGAAGCCTCGTTGGTATGGGCCAATGATGTTCTGGCCGTATGGGACTATCTGGCCTAGCAAGATAACGGAGAATATCTTATAGGTGGTACTCAGCAACGTCATAATTCTATAATTGCTGCACTGTGTGCTATCTCTCTTTTTATGTATGAGACAGATAATGCCTCGTTGCTAATCGTCAGGCATTGATTCGCTGTCCCACACCTTGGGCAAAAGTTGATGAACCACTTGGGCTATAGGGTAGCTTCCATATTTAACCAATTCGGCTGTAATTCCATCGGCTCCTGACGACTTATGATTTTTTAGCCGATGAATTGCACGAACTGTTTCTCTTATACTTGCTGGTGGCAGTATTTGTCCGTCGTCTTCAGTTGGCTGGACCTCCAACTCGCCAATGTTCTGGTTGTTCAGTAGCTCATCAAAATACTCAACCCATCGTTCCAATATGCCCATTCTGTCGGAAATCAGATTTCCTTCTTTATCTCGTCAGGATGAGCATCGAGGTGTAAAAGGCTTCATTCTGCTGACTTGTTGGTAAAACTTGCGCGCCTGGTGCGGTTGCTCCCTGTACTTTTCTAGTTCACAGACTTAATATTAGTAAGATTATTTGAGCAGATATCGCATAAGCGCACCACCCAATTTTTTGGGTTGGGTAGTTTTCGAGAATGAGTCCTATCTTACTTCAAGTCTGCGCATTTTGACTCCTTACTCGTGCACTTTACAATTCATTTTAAAACTGTTATGAGTTTCGTACTAATCTAGACCTTTCGTTTGATTCCCCACCTGAGTGCGAGTATATTCAGTGAAAAAAATGTACATTCCCCTTTGCATATATGGGAAGCCCACGTTAAACTCCACCTTAATTTGAGCCACTAATTGTATGCGTGGCATTCCATAAGACCACCATCGGATTGGTTTAGCCGTTTTGGAGAAAAGTGCGTGTGACAGACAGATAGACAGTGTTTTGTTTTACACAAAACCTTAAAAAGGGTATTATCGAATTGTAAATCAATTTCTGTAACTTTACTTACATAAACGCTCAAAATATTTTTCTTTATATTATTGTACTTTGTTTTATGTAAACTCTGTCTCTCAAGTAAATCATTTTGAACATCTCACCATACATAATTACTCTTTTACTTTTGAAGTCCTCGTGGAAGTAGATGGCTTCCTTTGTCAGCGGGTTAACAGTATGGACGAAGGAACCATAATTTGGATTATTTATTTTACACAATTTAATGATAAACAATTATTAATGCAAACATAAACACTTCAAAACAATCAGCTCAACTTAACTTTGAATTCGAAATTTACGGATTAGTTACTTATGGGAAAATTTCTTACGGGACATTTTTTCAAGAACGCTTTCGCGGCTTCACATAGGGGATCTGTTTTCCATTTATTGGGTGGACAGTTGACGAAAATTTGATTATCTGTGCATGTTGCTACCAATGAGGGCAAAACACTACAACCGCCAACAATCTGATCCTTGTTTCCCATTTTTTGTTTAACTAAGGAAGCATGTTAAGTCTCATTGTTAGAATTTTACTATAAATGAATTATTTGATTACCTAAAGTATAACACGTCTGCACGGCTTTTATAGCAATTGGAATATAGTCAGGATCTGATTTCAGTTCGAGGTCAAAATGAGCCTTCAAATCGGTTGTCTTCACTCCATCATTTTGTAAAATTCGTGATTCATTGAAGGTGCATTCGTATTGGCACTGCAAAATATAACTTTTGTATAAATCTGTATCTTACAAAGAAAATAAGAAGAACTAAAATTTAAAACCTGGACCACTTCCGTGGAAAAAAATATCCTTCTGCATTTTTGTTTTTAAAACGAGAAACTGAGAAAAATGAGTTTTTACCATTCTTTTTCTCTCTGCAAAACTTACAAAAATATTGGTAGCATTTTCACAATTGTTTTCCAAATTTTCTGCAAACTTTGGAGGCTGGCAACAGTCCCTGGGTGTCTTTGAAATCAAAACAATGCAATAAATGAAATTAATTAAAAATTTAATATTTGAACATGAATGAAAGGGAAAGATAACTAACATTTTCTAACTCTAAAGGTAACTTGGAGCACTCGTCATCAGCGAAAACCCATGCCTACAATTAATTAGTAAATTTGTATTATGGATAAAGAGAGAGTTTGCAGTATTTTTACCGGAGCTACAACTAAATAACTAACGTACAAAATGAACAACTGAACCATAGTTTGGTCAAGCATGGGTTTATTCCGACTATATAATTTTTTTAAAAGAACCCATTTTATAGTGAAACAATTGCAGTTTTTATCTCAGCACTGATTGCCGACATCATAAAAACGGCCGGAATATTATTTGTTCGTAATCGTCAGTGAATCAGTGTAGTGTAAAATGTACTTTTATTACCCACTACCAGGGTTTTGAGGTTTTATCAAAAATACAATTTTATTAACCGATTTAGAGACAACAAGGAATCTCTTAAAAAAATAAACAGTGCTTCATGGCTTTTGATCACACGGTTTTCATATTTTGGACTAAACTCTTCATTGCGGTTATAGCCAAATATTGATACCTCTTATTTATACTGAACTGACTTCTAAAAGCAGCGTAAAAACCCAATTCAGCGTATTCCAATTGTAGCGAAAATCGTACTTTATTCCAAACTTTCTGAAATTAAATTTAAGAAAAAAGAGATTGAAAATACTACCATCCAGATATTTCTTTAAATAATTAACAATATTGTTTTTTCCTATATTCTGAAAGTCATCTGAGGAATCCTACTTAAACTCTGCAAAGAAACAATTGCATATCTAACGACCCAAAGGATACCTAAACAAAGTTTGTTAAATAACAGAATCACAAAACCCGGTCTTCCCACCTGAAGCAACCAGTTTCCAGTCATCAAATAGTTTCCAGTTTGTATAAAGTTTTTTCAATGCCTGGCGTGTTCAGGGATTTGTTTTTATAACGAGGAAAAACTATTGGTATATCTAATTCAACTATGGTAACTTGGAAATTAATTTCGGCTTTGATTCAAAATATTCCAATTTTCAAGCCTTAATTTAGATATTTACTGGATTTTGTTGTGCTAAATTTGTTTACGTAATGATTCGGTTTTACGTTTTGGCGAAAGAGACATTCCAACTAGCGTGTAAATAAAACGTTGAAAACTTTATTTTCGAAATATAATTCAAGAAAATCTAGTACCAAGAGATCACCACTTGGATAACTTGGTATTCAAGTTTAGTTATCCAACTGATGGTTCCAATTATTGATGAGGTTAGCAATTAATACAATTAATTGCATTCCGATAAACCTGGCATAAGCCGGTATGATAAGGGCAAACACCAAACAGTAGCCCCAAATATACCAAAGGGAACACTTCAAAATTGGTTCTTATGTGGTATACGAGTATATGTAGGTACATAAGCTAATAAACCATCAATGACATTATAGTAAAGTTTTCCAATAATTCACTAAATATATTCCCTAACAAGGAAAGAAGCCTAGCATGAAAATAAAATTTGTCATGAATTAGGAACATTACAGAAGTGATATCATGTTAAAGTGCAATATTACCATCAATAAGCACAAGCAAGTAGAAAAGTGATGATGAATAATGATAAGTAATGTTTGCTAATAGTCTTGACCATGTAATATCACATCACCGAGCAATACCGTAATGTATTGTTCAATACAACACACTGTTCTACCTAGTACAGGTGGTGGTGGTGGCTGTCGCTTGCGAATCTGTTAGTGCTATAATATCCTGAGTGAAATTATGGGGTGTTTCCAACGATTAATTATCTGAAATAATAAAAAACTTGCTGTTTCTTTTTCGTTGGTGTGGATATTTATTCTTGCACTGATGAAGGGAACAAGTGGTTTCCGAAATATCGGCATTTGCAAGAATAAATATTCACACCAACGAAAAAGAAATAACAGTTTTTTTTTTATTATTTCAGATATAATTTCCTGTACTGACAACCATCTTAGAAGTCTGATATTTGGATGGAGTTTGGATTAGACAAGTGTCGAATCCAAGCCATCCGCAAAGGTGATCACGAGCCGCATGCCGGATATAGCATTGGTGACCTCCACATCGAAGCTATGATCGAGACGGACTTCTGCAAGTACCTAGGAATTCTGCAAGGAACCCATGCTCGAGTTGGTGCTGGATGCTCTGCTGCCCGAATTCCTGCGACGTATAAAGCTGGTGCTGAAATCGCATCTCTCGGGGAAGAATAAAATAAGCGCGTTGAATGTATTCGCTATCCCTTCACTGGCGTATGCATTCGGAATACTGCCGTGGACGAAGTGTGATCTGGAAAACGTCGAGCGGCGGATACGGACAACTACGTCCAAATTGCGAATCCATCATCCAAAGTCTGCCGTGGAGGTGATGAACCTGCCTCGTGACATCGGAGGTAGGGACGTGGTTGACGTGGCGGCACAACATAATTGCGAAGCCGACTCGCTGCGCGCTTATTTTTACAGCAAAGAGCAGGCGAGTCCCTTGCATGCGGCTGTCTGTAAGGCGGACTGTGGGCTGAGTCCACTTAATTTGAAGGATCGATTTTTCAATCCTCTGAGTGGGGTGAAGTCGGACCAAGAGCGGATTGATGAATGGAAGTCGAAGGCAATAAACACGTGAATTGTTTTTGGCAGCCATTTTTCGATTTGCATTTGTCGGCTGTGTGCTGGGGAGCTCTTTGCTGAGACGGCGAGGTTCATGTGTGCCATTCAGGACGGCGTGGTTGCCACCCGAGCTTATAAGAAGTTCATAATGAAAGAACGATCTGACGTCAAATAACGTTACAAATTCCACTGAGATTTAAACCGCGACCTTCCGTACGACAGCCTTGTGCTCTAACCACTCAGCTATCCGGGTTTTAAGATCGATTAAAAAAAACATTGTCCCCTATCCTGACATTAACTTATTTAGTATACCACTAACCATACCAATGCGCCATCGTTGTCAACTGTAGGTAATATTATTCAACTCTCCCAAGACTTTAAGAGTAGTTTGCAATCTTCCTCCACTATTTTGCATCACATAGTCCCAGGGCGACCCGCTCATCGACCATCCTGGGATAGTGGGGTTTCATTGCATGGCCTTTTTCGTAGATAATGACGAGGCTTTTCGTCTAATATTGGGTGAAAAAATATTAGCGCAGAATAACTTCAATTTGATACTTAGGTGAGATAACTGCACTCCTACCCTTTGGACAAGACAGGGGATGCGCAATTGACGCTGCTAATGCGGCCAACGACATCAAGTCCAGTGCAATCATCGGCAAAAACAAACCTTCCTAGATATACAAATTATCTGATACCCTCAATATTCTTCTTATTAAGGCAAAAATGAAGACAGTATGTTATCGCTCGAATTTATATTATTGATTTTACTGTTGCTTATCTTCCGTTCGATTTTGTAATACTTGTCTCCTTCTCCAAACCCAGAGTAATTTGATCAAGGTCTATAATACGCCGAGGAAACAAACACATGTCATCAGCGTAGTCTAGATGTTTGGAGAAAAATGGCATCATTCATTGAAGTCCTTCACGTCCTCCGCACAAGACAACATGAAGAACGTTACTGATAACGAAAAGGAATGGTATCGGCGACAGAATGCAAACTTGTCGGGCTCCGCCTTGGACTTAACATTTCAATTTTTTTCACTTCGATGCATCATGTGGCATTTCGCGCCATATATGATGGCGCGTTTCAGGATGAATTTAGACACTAGGTCTTTGCGTAGAGAGGAAGCACAAAAATACCCATCGCACTTCAGGTGGAATACTTTTTAGAAATCTTAACGATTATCCTCTTCGATAGCTCACTGGGAAAGGTTCCACTTCCCAGAATTCACGGATGAGTGGAAATAGCAACGTTGCAGAGACTGGGAACCGCAAGGAACAATTAACTGAATTCAGAGCCGAGGTGATTTAAATTCTGTTTGAAGGAGCGATCCATATCTACATATTACGATGCTTTACCATTTCATCCTCAAAAGGTAGTACTTTACCTGATGCTATAGAGTTCAGAAGCGTGATGAAATATTCTTTCCATCTCTCAAACTGCTGATTGGTGAGGAGACAACCGGTAACGTCCCTGACAAGGTCCTTGAAAGCATTGCGACCACCTTCTTTCGTTATACGATGCGCAGTAGAGTCTTTATTATTTGCCACAGCTTTTTCCTCCCTTACCTGGATATCAACAAAAGAGCACTTGCGGCGGGTGCGGTGGTCGTGATGGTTGAGCCTCTTGATTCCGTTATTCCGGTTTCGAATCCTCGTCATCTTGGTTTGTTTATGTTCGTGTTGGTACAGTCACGCTGCTGTAAGCTTATCACTTGGATAGCATTAAGTGATATATAATAATGAAACTAAAGCACAGTCTCATTGAAACCCCGTATGGATGCCCAATATTCCACAAAGGAGAGATACATTTTTAATAGTGATCCAATGCTTGTCAATAGTGACCCAATGCTTGACAATATTCCCTGGCGAAATGTTAGCTATCCGATAAGCAAGGTAGCTCCTGCGAGAAAATGCGCAAATGAAGATAAACGACTACCAAGTGATAATGTCGCAAAATGTAATCGGTCGAAACAATTACAATATCACCTGAACTGTATTCACTTGCTCATAGAAATTCTCTTTTCCCTCAGTATCGAAAGGCTTCGTTGATCAGCAACAATGTTCTGTGGAAATGTTTCTTGCTTTAGTACCACTTCCCAGGACACGAAGACGCAGTAAGTTATAGTCCCCCGCCGTCGCCAGAACTAAGTGATCTGATAGCGTATGCAAAATCAAGTGGCGTTGAACTCTTAATATCTATTTTCTGGAATACCCATGTCTATCGTGTAATGTAACTGGAAAAATATTGAATCAACTTGGAGGAATTTGATTTCCAGCGTCCTACAAGGTCTTTCGGAAATCATTTTTTGAGATGTGCCGTATATGAAGTTCGACCAAATATTAAAAATGTTCAACCAAGCTAAGATTTACCAATTGGAAGGCATATAAAGTGGGCGTACGACATTATATATCTCATGCCGAGAAGGAAGTGTACTCGGGGTTATCTTTTATGATGTGGTGGACTGCATTCACCGGAAATGCTACTTTGTTTTCGTAATTTTACGGAAATTTTAAGCTGTCTTACGAAGTAACCACAGGGAGCATAACATTACCAGTTCAACTTTTTAGTCATTTTGTCATTCAAGAAAGCCTGATATTGTCAAATATCATCATCGTTTCAGTTTATGTTGAAAAGTACCTATTTAACGAAAAAAAAATGCTGAAAAAAGTGCTGAGGTGCTGATGAACTTGAAAAGATACTCAATTTAATAATTTTGCACTAAAAGCACTACACTAAACACTGGTTGATACGAGAAAGCTCAGCAACTATTTATTGATATTGAAACTATTTGATGTTAACACTCGAGCTGGTCTGATGACAGGGAATGTAGGGTCGTTTGTTGGGCCAAGGTAGAGTGAAGTAATTGGCCTAACAATTTGCATTTTGGAGCTATTAGTGTTGATTAGAGAATGGTGGGTGCTAGATGAAACCCCACTGTTAGACCACTGTTACTTAGAGTTTAGTCTGACTATTGCAGGCGTGCAGACGTATTACAGTCAGATAATGGAATCCTGGGAAAAGGGATTGAAGGAAGTGGAGCTCTTTAGGCGACTAAGGACTCCTTTTGCGATAGATGATCAATTGGAAGCTCTTAAAAGCATGAGTGTAGAGTTCTTAGAAGAGGCTTGTCCTGTTACCCGATACCAAAGCGGCAAAACAGTGCAAGAAAAAAATATCAAAAGCCTGTAAAACATTCGAGTTTTCTCGAGTTCCAGAGTTCCACAGAATCTTCCCCAGCCAGAGAGCATGGTATCGTAGAGATCACTGTGTGCTAGAGTAAGTATTGATGGGTACCTCACAACAGAAGCAGCAGAAGGCTGCACACAAGGATGTGTTCTATCGCCACTCCGGTGGAGTATGTTGATTGACTCATTATTATGTGGACTGCAAAATTTGCTTATGCGGGTGACGTGGCTGTGCTAGCTATTTGTCGAGATGTGGGAATAGAAATATACAACGCACCTTTGATTTGATTGACAGTTGTGGTGTATTTGGCTTTCAGTTTGGTTGCTTGATGTTTGCTTGATTCGCTGCTTTGGGAAGAGATTTCTTGGCAGCTTGCGCGTATGACACGCCTGAGCTGATCAAATTCTGTGAAACTTGCTTCACTGCTTGTTTGACTGGCTACCATCTCTTTATAAGCTGGACGCATGCAGCAGGGTTTGGTCGCAGATGCAGAAGTGCGGAACTACCGTCCTGGGTTTTAAGCATTCCCCGCCTGGATGGCTCTTTGCGCATTTAACGCATCTGTGCACTATTGAGCAATTTTGAATAATAGGCCTGAAGTTTTGGCAGTTGTAACACTGCCCATCCTCAACGAGTTTGACCTTTTCAGAGGCAATCTCTTGATGAAGGATGTACTTCACCTTGAAAACTTTACTTAGCTTTTAGGAGGGCTCAAAGTTGGCTATAAAAAGACCAGATTGAGATTTGATAGGAAGCCAGGGATTTTCCCTGTGGAGGGCCTTATCTTGCTTGGTCATAAAATTTGCAATCGAACGAACTTTCAAAAGTGGATACTCTGAAGTGAGTTCGGCCATAATTTCTTTAAGGTCAGTTTCCCCTTGAAGACCGCGGATAATTATGGACTGAGTTCTAAGGGATGGAAGGGTTCTTTCGGTGGCACTTACCCCAAGCTCTTTAATGAGCGAACAATTTTTGATATGGCCCCCTGTGGATTCCTCAAAAATGCGGGTTCTATCACCCCTCGTGTTTTTTAGCGTCGCCTTTAGGTCTTTGCCCTTTAGCCATTTCATTAGCTGCAGGACATTAATATTATATGCTGTAATTGGAGGAATTTTCTCCTTTTTGAGCTTTAAGACACGAGCAGAGGAGGCACTAACTCTTACCACTTGGGGAGCACCTACACTTTTGGCACTCACTTGTTGTTTTTTGGCCTTTTTCGCCGACAGACGAAGTTGAAAGGGTCTTCTTGTTGCTCCTCGTTCAAGACCTCAAAATAGTTGTATTATTTTAAATTGTTAAAAGAAGACATTTATTATTAGAAAATTAAATATGTTTGAGTTTCCATATATCGACATGGATGTGTAGAATAAGGGATTCAACTAAATCGGCCAGTTTGGCTTTTCTGAGTGCTTCCCCGAAACTTCGAAAGCGAAGTTTCGAGTAAAACGCGTTTAAAGTTTTGGCAATATGTACTAATGAGATATTTCAACATTCTTTAACGTATACCGTGTCGATTTCTTATTTTCTAATATTATATATTTTTACACAATGTCTAGACTTTAGTCAGCTGACTGTAACAACAGGATCGAAGCTATTATATAAGAGGCACGATTGAAATAGCTATTGCCGGCTGATTTTCATTTCTATATCTATCGCGGCGCTATAACTTTAGAAAAATTTTGAATGTCTATCTGAGATTTTTACCCTACATTTTGAATATGAGAAAAAAATAGATATGACGAATTGGACATACCAATTTGCACTGAAGAAACGGAGGAGCTTTTGCTTATGCACAGCGGATGTTACTTAACTGAGTTTTCGCGGGAACCCCAGAAAACATAGCTGAATCCTACATTATACATATATTTTCCCGCTCCTATAAAAAAATACTCCACTTAGGATGTAAGAACAAGTAGAGGTAAGCTGTGATGGTCTAAAAATAACGTTGTTAAATTCTATTATAGATGAATCCGTTCGTTTATCAAAGCAACAGCAACAAGGTAAGCATTAGAAATAAGTGTACATATGCAATTGTTTATGTCCTCAGTTAGTAATCCTAGTTCATATTCAGACGGTGTTTGCCAATTTGCTTCAACGGGATCTTACCCACAAGAATGGCAATCGGAACCATACAAAAGCCGCTTAGATAAGTCGCCCATATGGGACAATGGTGACAGGAGGATTAGGCAAATATGTGGTGGTACGCGAGTGTTTCGACCAGAACCAAATAATGCGATGTACTCCCTCTTCAAACAATATTTATTAAATGAGTACAACTACACCAATCAAAATTCTGGTACGGTTCAAACTATTTATTGTGAAACTGTGAACGTCAACAATAATTGATCATAAAACAAATTTATTTAGAGTTCGACTCGGTATGTTACATTCCTCCTGAAGAAACAGATACAGTGGAAACTTCGAGCTCGCGACCTCCTGCAACACGACCTACATCACAGGTTCCCCCAGTTCAACCACCCACAGATATATGCTATTGTGATGAAGAAACCGCTATCGAAAGATTATGGCGAATAATAACATTCAGATATTAACCGTATACATAAGGACAGGATCAGGCTAATTTAAGAACGTTCTGGGTGATCTATGCAGCTTTCAACATGTAGAATAAATGCCATAAGGAATTATATTTGCGAGCAGTCTTAACCGAATAACGGACTTATTTTAAAATGTTTGGTCCCAAATGGATATCACATATACATAATTCCTGTAATAAGTAGTTTGTACTTTTATTTATTTTTTTAGGTGACACATGATGATCAAACCTAGAAAGTCTATAAGAGCAATATCTATGGCAGAAAAAGAAGTCGAGCCAGATCCTGCCTAAGATGGAACAATGGTTGCCAGGAGGTCATACTTTTAGGGATATCGGATTGGTGGACCTCGACGCAAAACCGGGCTGTCTGGAGTTTCTTATTTGGGAAAGCCTAGACCGGATACCGGTTGTTGTAGATTAATATTTTGTGTTACCACTATTAGCTTTTAAAACTACAACAGTTCTTCTTTTCGTAGTCCCAATAAGTTTTTTGGCAATTTTTGTAGGAATAGACTTACAGATATTCTTTACGTGATTTTTCAAGTCCTTACCTCCCTTTTGTGTAGCTCCTTTTCGGCGTGTACTCACAAGTGTTCTATCGGATTTAAATCCGTGCTCTGAAGTGGCTGAGGTAAAGTCGTTTTGACATTAAATAGGACCCATTTATTAACGACCATGTCTGTTCGTTTTGGGTCAGTATAGCAGATGACGAAGCCATATAGCAACCGCAGCTGGTATGCGCTGCGTTAGTATATCAAGGTAGCCTACTTTAGTGAGTTGGGGCTTGAAAATACCCTCAAAATCTTCCCTGCTGATCGTAAGAGGCGACTATGATTGGCTTCTGGAATGTGCGCCCGCTCCTTGACAATGATATCGAAAGTCCTCAACTTATGCGAAATTCCAACGATATAAGTTGGACATTCTGGGACTAAGATGGTGCTAATTTGGAGAGTACTGCTCTTGCTTTTGCCATGCTAATGGCAATAGAAGACGCAGATCCGGTGTCGGATTGCCTCTGATGGCTACCGCAAGGCGCCTTCTCTTGACCTGGGAGTCGCTTTCTACAGACTTCTCACTGCAAGATCAAAGTCCAAGTTATGGAGCACCACAATTGTACAGTGCTATGTACCAACGGATGCATCCGATATAGTCGAAAAGGATGCTTTCTATGAACAATTAAACGCGGTTTAGGGGAAGCTTCCTAAAAGTGACATTGTGATCTTAATGAACGATTTGAATGCGAAGGTGGGATCTTCTGACTCCGACATGGGATGGGGAAACATGGTCTTGACGACCGTAATGATAATGGTGGGAGGTTTGTTCGCCCGTCGCGCCATTGGTGGCACATTGTTGGAGCGCAGGGCTTGCTATACCGTCAGTTAGGTTTCAACTGGCCGACACCCCCGCTTCGCGGTCAGCAGTAGATTTAGGAGTTGTCTCCTAGATGCTAGTAACAAGAGAAGCGCTCACATCGCCTCGAAAAGATCACCATCTGATGGTCGCTTACGTTCGTCACTTCTCACAGGGTTGGAGAGCTACAACACCCCAAGTTTAACATTGACCGCTTGTATTATCCAGCTGCCGCTATATAGTGGCAGAGCTATCTCGCTGATCGAACGGCAGGTATACTGAGTAACCTGCATGAGAATATCGATGAGCATTGTATCGATGAACGGAACCGACCGCTGCGAGTGATCGTAGGGGTGTGATACGTTCGAGCTCGGATACCGGGTTTATTCCCCAGAAGTTCAGCGTAGTGAGCGCCATGACAAAACGGAATTTGTTATTGCATTGGTCAGGGAAGTGGAAGATGCCGCAGAACGCATGATTTCCGAAGTCTATTACGCATCACGAAAGAGAATGCATGTCGACGTGCATCTTTTGATGATCCTGTGATGGACCTCAACGGTCGACCTCTCATCCATAATGACGAGCAATTGAAAAGGTGGAAGGAATACTTCACCACAGTCCTTTACTGTATCACATCCGGTGAGGCATAGGAATAGGAAGGTTGCGAGAACTGATTAATTGGGATAAACATATGTATAATATGTTTTTGTATGTATGCATGCGGCAGAAAGCAGTAATGAGCAATGTTTGTTTGTTTAGAATGGTCATAAAAACTATACCTTCAACATGTACATAAATACATGTGTGTATCGTAGAGTGTGCAAATTAATGAAGGAATGGGAAAACATAGATTGAAAATTCCTGACATAACAAGAACACAAACTTTTTCATACTTAAAGCCTTCAGCTTCCGCTTTCCCAAGTTGTTCAATATTGCAATGGTTGTACTTTCCTGCCAATTAGATGGTATATGTGAACAACATAACTGAAGCCGAATTGAAACTCCGAAAGAGTTTTCACACGGTTCTCAACTTTGTTTAGTCTGGTTCAAATTAACTTTCCAGAAATTTGGTTAAGAAAGGAAGAAAGTAAGCTAATTGGTCGGTAACGGTTAGGAACCCAGGGATCTTCAACAAGTTTTCCAACAGGTATACAAATTGTTTCCTTCCAAATTCGAGAAAGAGAATTTCAAACATGAATTTATGATGAAATTAAGATAAGCAATTGCTTTTCTAGAAAGTGTTTAGCAAGTATATTCGATATTTTATCCAAACTAGGATCTTTATTCCTTTTCAATAGCTTAATAACTTTCACCAACTCGGAAGATAGTTCTGTCGGGCTAAGATTAGAATCCATACTATCCAGCTCGTTAACTTTTTCCTCAACTATCCTATTAATATTAAGGTTACCCAAGTAGGTGGAGATTAAGTGGGTCTTATGAAAATTTTCGGCAATCATATTAGCATTATTTAAACTATCAAATAGAAACTGGACCTTAGAATTCTTGAATGGTGGAATACATTTATTTCTTCTGAAGGCGTTGTTAAATGGAAATCTTGCGTCGTTGTCGATTTCAAAATAGGGACTAATATTACACGGGACTCTCGAAGTTGCACTACTAGCTCATAAAAATTGTTTAGTAAAATATTTATTTGGGATATGCTGGTGATTTCTGCTAAATTTAGTTCTTTTAATTTGATGTTTCTCATTGAAGTATTTTTTAAACAAAACCCGCAAATAACACTCTTTTCCCCCATATTCTTAATAATGGCGGAAGTTTTATACTTCGAACTTATTTTAAATACTATGGGTAAGAGTCGTGAAGAAAGGCAACTTTCTATTGCGGGTTTGTGTACATCAGTTCTTCCATTGCTTATAATTAAGTCAAGAGTAGAATCGATACCATTAGGATTCAAAAAGTTGGGTTTGTAG
This sequence comes from Hermetia illucens, assembly GCF_905115235.1. NCBI lineage: Eukaryota > Metazoa > Arthropoda > Insecta > Diptera > Stratiomyidae > Hermetia > Hermetia illucens. The sequence continues at coordinate 85,938,168 of NC_051849.1, read as the reverse complement.
GTGTGTGGACAAATAATTTTGTCCAACGAACCATCTTAAAAAGTGTGTTGCCAGCAGAGTTGGCTTTTATACAGTTCCAATGCCTGTATCTTGCGTTCAAGTCACCACATAAAACAAATTTATTGTATTTGTTTGTTATTAACTGTAAATCGTCCTCATAATTAGTTAAAGTTTCCTTATTGACGTTTTTTCCGTTAAAATATACTACCATGATGGTTTAATCAAGTTCCTTTAGTTTTACAGCAATCACTTTTATGGTCTTAAAGACCATTTAATTCAGGAAGTGCATAGTGCCCAACCCATTTTGTAATACAAATTACCATCCCACCTTCAGTAGTCCCTAATCTATCATTCCCATGTACATTGAGTAATGGGCGAGAAAATTTATCTCTACGGAAACCTGGCTTAAAAGGGTCTCTCCCCTCGACTCCCAAACATCTACAAGGATGTAGGGAATGGGACACTAGCGTCATGGCTACAGGCTAAAAAAGGGCATGAAGTATGGCTCTCTGTAATATTTTCTTCCATGATCTATAAGGTTTTGGGGTACTATCGTATAGTAAAGAATGGAAAAACATGATTAGATGACTAGTAATCACGATGAGGGTTTCAGTTGGGTTGAGTCAACAAAATTTAAACGAGTGGTAGGTACATTGTGCTTTTCTTTCTATATGTGATGTTTTGGGATCCATATCTTGATGTGTCGTATTTATTAATAATTAATTAATAAGTTGTAATTTGATATGAAAAAGAAAATTCGATATACGAGCCAGTTGTGTGACACGTAAGAAAACTAATGAGGTGGAAGGATGATCTAAAATCATTTTGCGTAGACTATAACAAAAGTAGAAAGTAGAAAGAGGGTTGGGCGTTTTTGATGTACCAGATGCAATATCCCAGTGTTCAAGTGTAAAAATTTATCAAAATATATATAAAAAGTGTGCTTTGTGCAAGGTGTTGCAGATACAGTAGTTGTCGGGTGACCTGTAGTGCTATTATCATGGTTATGCTGACAATGGGGATGCACTGTGGTAAAGGTGTTTTTTGCGATCCATGGTGATGGATATAATTGAGAAGTAGAGTCCTAATTTATAATACTTGCTATGCTCGCTATGAACAAATTTAAGGGTGGCCTGTTGGGGGCTGTGAGAAAATCTTTGACCATGGCACGGCATGTAGTGGCAATATAGGTGAGTAGCTGGGGGAAAGGCTACAGGAAAAAATGACGCCTATATACGTATTTCGACCCCGTCCAAAAGATCTCATCAATAGGCTTGAAGATGTTTTTGATAAATCTATGTAGAGTTTTTGTTTGTTTTTTTTTTTTTGAGATTTGTCTCTATGTAACCTTCAATGTTGATGGTTCTTAGCAAGTTATATATGTGATGGGTTCTAATCGCGATCTTACACTTGTGATAAGTGGGGAATCATTTAATCCCGGAAATCATAACGAAAAAGAAGTGACAGATGTGCATTTGAATTTACAGGGTGGGTGCTTTGGTGTTTTGGTTTGATATATATGAAAAATGCTACCAATGATTGACTGTCTTTTCACTATTGTCAATTCTGTCACAAATAAGGCGTTGCATGATGGAGACAGAGCAATGTAGTTTTGAAGGGGTAATCGAAATATAATTTTGAATAGTAATATGTAGTTTAGTAGCTCTATCATGCAACATCTTTCTTTTTGGACACTCGCAAAAACACTACACTGGTGTGGTGTTATATCTATATACCGTTATATTGTATACCAGTCTATCTACTACTACTCAACACACACCTTCTAGAATCTCTAAATGATATTTCAAAGAACGGTTGGACCTTTCCAGGTGTATACGAGTATAGCCGCAGTCGATTGCGGGGCGAAGCCTGCGCACTCAACTCTGCGCGAGCAGTCGTTCATGCTGGACGCTCGGCCACTAAAACTGCTCAAGTTTCGGAAATATGTTGCATTGCCCTCTGAAATTTTGAAAACTTGAATAGTTTCTAGTAAAACAAATTATATTTTTTGAAGCCTGAATACGCATTTCTTGTATATTTAAATGTTAGTATCCGCTCGGATAGCGAATATTAGACGCTTAAGGGGGTCATCCCGTGTGTCGGATCCACGGAATCGAATTTTTTTCTTGGCATCAATTGTATTTAGATATAGTGTAGAATATATGGGCAAAGAAATTTTTTGATATTGGGAGCCATTCGGAAATTATAGTGTTAAACACGTGATAAGTCACATGCCAGATTTGTGTCGATTGCGGTAATAAAGCTCGTATTTATCGGTTCGGTGTTTCTTCAAGAAACCTAAAGTTTAGGCATAGCATAGTTTTATGGCCAAAAATCGCATTCGACTTTTTAAATGCTTTTTTCTCGAAACGGCATGTTGAAAATCGGCTGCCACCATAACCCAAAATATAGCTAACGAAATTCTTTTAAACTTTCACGACTTATTCAGAACATATTTCTACGGTCCGCAATCTAAGATAATTGTGATTCGTTCAGAAGTTTTTTTTTATTCATTTAAGAAGCCTTGGAAAACACCAAAATTCACAAAAAAAAAAGTTTAACACGGCACCAAAAATTTAGCTTTTAATATTTTTTAATAATCCTAGTTTGCGGACCGTGGTTAAGTCTGTACGGTAAAATGCTGTTTACTTTTTTCTTTAAGATAATCGCAGCGCCCTCTAGCGTGACAACAGAAAAACACCTTTTTTTGGAGATGGGTGTATAAATTGCTCTGTATTTCAATAATGAACTATGCGATCTGACTGGAAAAATTAGTATGCACGCCCAAGATATTAATAAATCTATAGCAAAAAATTCGTATTTGTATCTTTATCCAGTTCTTCACAAAAAATTTCTAAAAGAAGTCGGGAACCGGAAGCTAGACGCTTCAGGTATGAAAGGTTTTGTGTATTTCTTTTATAAAGAGATTTGAGTGTGCATTTGTCCCATTAGTACGTAGCACGTAATATATGCATAGGATATGTGAAAATATCCACTTTCAAGTGATATTGACATTCATAGTCTTAAATTTGCAGAGGAGCGACAGTTTTGGCCTAGTATAACTTTGTTAGTAATAGTGCGATTTTCACCAAATTTGGCAGGATCATGCTCTATACTATAGCCTATATTGCTACAAATTTTGTGATTCTAGGGTGAACTTAAGGGGGGTTTTCCTGTCAATTACTAAAAATTATAGTAATATACTATTATTAACTTTATTTGAACATGCATCGGTATGGAGGGTATTTCGGAGCCTAGGCACCATATAGTGCCAGCCTCCTGATTTTTTGGTCTGGTAGTTCCTGAGAAAGGGTTCGTTAAAAAAATGACCACTTTCAACCCCCCGTACTCCCCACCTTTTCAACAAAAGTCAAAACCAAGACCGACTTCGAAAATTACTAACCGAGACCTTTAATTTGATACCCCACATGACTATATTTGATAAAAAAAAAATGTACACCTCCCTTTTGCATGCATTTGGACCCCCCTTAAATTCGTCGTAAAAGGATGTAACTCACTATATGCGTGAGTGTTCACAGTTTCCACCTTTCTACCAAATTTGGTGTCAGTCGCTATAACCGTCTTCGAGAAAAATGCGTGTGACGGACAGACTGACAGACAGACAGACAGTAAACCGATTTTAATAATTGTGTAAACACAAAACCTTAAAAAACGGTCTTCACACGGGATGAACCCCTTAATGATCTGATCATGTACGTATGTATGGTGGAGCCGAGAGAAAGCGAAGAAAATTGAAAGGCGTTCCTGGTGTAAATAACAAAAAAAATTACATGTTAACTCGAAAGATTTTCAAGCTTGAAGAATTGTTTTGTGCTTTTGTTAGGTAAATTTTCAAAATATGAAAATATGCTATTATTAACTTATTTGTAGCTTTGTACTGATGAAGGGGTAATTTGCTCCCGAAATATATAGTTACATTGGAAACTGAAAATTATAGTTTGGAGGACGCTACCCTTGTCTATCAATTTTAGGTTAGACTACAAATGGCAAACAAAAATCTAATCTCTTATTTTGGGTAGTTTCTGAAAATGAGTCCTGTCTCCATTTAAGTGTGCATATTTTGACCCCTTACTCACGTATTTTACAATTAACGCCAAAACTAATAGTTTCAGAAAGTACTAATCGCGACCTTTCATTTGATCCCCACATTCGATGAAAAAGTTTTTCAGCCCCTTTTGCATATAAACTGCACGTAAATTGATGTTACTCACTGTATGCAAGGAATTTCATAGCTCCCATATGTCCACAATTTCGTTTGATGTAGCCATTTTGGAGAAAAGTGCGTGTGACAAAGAGACAAACAGACAGGCTGTGAATAGATTTTGTTTGACAAAAAACCTTAAAATCACTACATATACTATTAATTAATATACTATTATTAACTTAATTTGAATAGATATCGAGATGGAGAGTATTTTGTGGCCTAAACACAATATAGAGACAGTTTCATGATTTTTTCAGATTTTTCCGTTGGGTAGTTTTTGGGAATAGGCTCGTTAAAGAAATCATCACTTTCGATCCCCCGCACACCACCTTTCTAAAAATGTTATCAAAACTAAGACTGGTTCGAGCCTTTTCATTTAATACCCAACATAACTATAATCATAATCGTTGGCGCAACAATCCATATTGGATCAGGGCCTTGAAGTGCATGTATGGGTATCCCCCCTTAATCTCAACCAAGAACGATGTAAAATACTCATGTAACTCATGTCATGTAACAAACAGACAGACGTTAAGGTTTTGTTGTTTAAGGGAGAAGGGAATATCATTTTTACTACATGTTAAATATCTAGCGCTAAACACAAAAGTAGCCAAGAACTTGACTTGGTATTGCTTTTGAAGAAGACAACACTAGCAATGTCCACTGTAACTAAAGTTAGTTAATTAGCTAGGGTCTAGCTAGCCCTTTCTCGATAGGTCCTTAATGCGACATAAATTAAATGAATTTCACTAGGAACTCTGCGAAACCTAGGCGCAAATTCCAATCAGAATTCTAACATTAACTTAGAGGCTTAAAGAACCATATGTTGTAACACAATATATGCAGATGGAGCAGAACATTCAAAATAAACAAAAAAGTAAGTTTCAATATTTATTTCAGGTTCGATCCAGAATTAACAGCTGACTTGATTTTCATAGTTACAATTTTGGGTGTTAAGGTCGAATAACAAGCCTGGAGGACATTGGAAACCGTAATAGTATCCACCGACACATTGATAGAAAGCAGAACAATTGTTAGGATCTCTGAATGTTCCATCGCTAGTGCAACGTTCGTCTCCGCCTGAGCTACCACCTCCATTTCCACCACCGCCACTTCCACCACCGCTTTCTCCACCACCACCAGGAGTTGGGTTAGTGACGGGGTTTTCTACGTCAGGAATGGTGACACCAGGACGTACAACTGCATTAATCTTCCTCAACAATGGATAATCTTGTCCACAGATTCCTCTGAAGTCGTCGGTCTCGATTGACCAAATCATAATACCACCAAGTCCTTTGTTATTAACGTAGTCACCCTTGACTTGGATACTTTCTTCGTTATCATATCCAACCCATTGCCTGTCCTTGAAGGCATACGGAGTCTTTTGGGTGTCGTCCCATTTCACATTCCAACCTCCTTGTTTGAAGTTTTCGCATATTTCGTTGTAGCCGAGCATTCCAGCCTCGCGAGTGTAGGCACCAGCGGAACCAGGACCGGTACTTGGTGAACCAGGACTAGTGCGCGAGGAATCTTGAAGAGTGAAGGAGCGGCCATATAGGGGTACGCCCAAAATTATCTTGGAAGGATCAGCGCCTGGAAGAGAGTGTTTACAATGTAAAATAACAGTTGAACTAATGCACTGAAAAATACTTTGGCGTGAGAATGTAGGACAAAATATCGGTTATCTTTTTCCTGAAACTATTTACCTTGTCCGAGCCAATAATTGATGCTAGCTTCAACATTAAGTTGTCTTTCTGTAGCAGATTGATCAGATGGGCCGGCGTACATAGGGGCGTTTATTCCAACCGAGCTATCCCAAGAACCGTGGAGATCATAAGCCATGACATTGATAAAGTCCAAATATTGTGACACTTGAGGGATATCATAGGATTGTGATGCGGATGCTTCGGCGGCAGCAACAGCAGCAGACAGAAGTAGACCATGCTTGTTAAATCTGGAAATAAAGCGGATAGTTACACGCCCTTTAAACGGCTTATTTGAAAATAAAGAAACACGCACTCTTCCTTAAGTTCTTTGAGCAGGGTAACGAAATTAGCCTTATCTACATTCGCATCGCCTTCACGTTGAGCTGGATATTCCCAATCCATATCCAGACCGTTGAATCCATGTTGCAACAAGAAGTCTCGGGAAGTTTCAATGAATCTCCTTCGCTTGGCTGGGTCTTTTGCCATGTTTGAATATTTCACTGAACCTTCATTCCACCCACCCACAGCAGCCAAAGTCTTTACGTCGGGATTGATAGCTTTCAAAGAGTCGAACATCTTAATGTTTCCTACAATTTGTCAGTAATTATTCGAATTAGTAATAGTAGCAGAAGGTAGAATAATTGTTTTTTACCGCGGCCCCAGTTGTCCTGCAAATCTAAGTAGGCATCAAGACTCTTGAATGTACCAGAATCATCGATTCCAAAGAAGGTGTAAATTAAATGCGTGCAGAGATGGGGATTAATATTAGCTACGTCGAATTTTCCATTTCCCGGACGGTAAGTTGCCCATGTACCGTAGTAGCAAACAACTTTTTCTGGAAAAATAATGTAGCGTTGGTTTTATTAGCTTTGCTGTTGAATATGCAAAGTATGAGTATATTCGAATTTTATAAAATTAGCACTGAAAAAATCACTTGGCACGTCTTAAAACTAAGTAATTAAATTTATTGAAGCATGTGAGCATTTCGCTTGAAATATTTAGGAAAGGGAAGCAATGACTCAATCAACAACACTAATAAAATATTTTAAATTTCTCAATTGACATTGTACATACTTTGCGCGGCTGCTTCAAATGCAGCGAAAATTGCAATAAATGCAATTAGAAAGACCTTCATCTTAGAAAACCTCTCGATACTACGAAAATCTGTTTGATCGCAAGCCCGAAAACTCGGTACTACTATTTCAAGCCACTTGAAAGCACCTTTTATATGGAAAGGCGCCAGCGGAAAGTTGCAAAAAATCGTATCTGGTAGAAATGTGTCTTACTAACTCTATCTGCTGATAAGCACATCGGCTTTGATATCATCAACAATTGACAGAATGTAAATATTTGATTCGTTTGATAAACAGAATTGGTCGTAAGCCACGTTACTCAGACATAGTTTTATTTGGTATTCTATTGTTGGTTTAAACGGTTGGAGCAAATGTTATCTATGAATCAGGCTTAAAGGGGGTTGCTTTTGATTATGATCGTGACAGTGATAATTCTGTGATAAATGTAATTTAATTTCAATTATATTATTTCTTCTTTGGTAATGAAAACACTTGATTCAATGTTGGGAGGATTTTCATTTAGTTTTGGCTGTTGATTACATATTGTGTCTTTTAAGGTATATCGTTCGTCGTGGTATGTTTCCAGGTCAAGGGGTGTCCTTTGGGTTGTTTGCTATTTTTGAAATTTGAAAAGCCACGTGTTATTGTTGTGTTCTTGGAAATGCTTCCTTCATTTAATTGTACCTTTAATTCTCCATATAGGCGTACTCCTATATATTCCTATCCATATGTCTCTGAGTCTGTAGTTCCTCATGAAACGTAACACTGCAGAAAGCAGTTACCTAACCCAAGGTTAAATTTTCAAAATGGCCTAAACAACGAAAAAGGAATTATAATCTAAGGTATTGGAGTAAGTTTCTCATCAGGCCTATGAATTTACAGGGCAACGAAACCTGCACATTATTTCCTGGAGAGGGGATGGTGCAGTCGAGAGGTTTTCAAATCAGCATGTAGCATATCTATCCAACACCGCTTCGGTGAGCCTTTGGGCCATTTCTTATCCATCTTAGCTACGTAGCGAAATCATCTCTCTCCCGATTGCTACACAATGAATGCAACGTCATATTGATCACGATTGACCTCATTTCAAACGTGGTTACCGGTCACCACTCATCGATCGATAGAAGGCGACAGGACAAAAGACGCGGGTGTTTGTTGATGCGTCGATTGCAAAGGACCTCAGTTGTAGAATATACCTGCGAGAAAAAGCCTGAATTAATCATTATAAATAACGAATCTTCATCTATGGCGCTATCGTCCTTGGCATCCCGAAGTCTTCTTCCCCATTCTTCACAGTGGAGCGAAAGCGTCTTCTGATATCGGAAACCAAGCAGCGTGTAAATTGCATTACCACTGCGTCCTCTCATCTGGTGCTGGGTTTTCCTAGTGGCTGTTTACCTCCCACCTTGCCTGTGAGTAGCCGCCTGGCGATCGAAACAATAATATGCCTGTTTGGAGTCAACGAAAATTTGACGGACATTAACGTTATATTTAAAGCATTTTCCCCAGCATCTGCTTTACTGAGAATATGTAATCAATCGTTGACTTTCCACATTGGAATCCTCTCTGTTATTCGCCAACAATATTTTTGAGAATAGTTTGAGCATTCTTTCGATTGTTTTCAACAGTACTTTGTAATGCACAATAACGATATCCCTGTACAATTTTCAAAGCAGAGTTTGTTAACTTTTTTTTATAAATAGAAGCAATGACACTTTTGCTCCAATTTTCCGGCGAGAATATAATTAGTGGGACAAGTGCCAGTACGGTCCCTGTTCCTTCGATGAACGGAGATTGGGTTGTGGCATGGAATAGCTCCATCGATTTTTCTTGCTCCATGTTTCCAATAAAATTCCCCGCTGCGTTCCTACAAAACATGGTGGTTAATTGGAGTTTTGCTTTCGTTCTTTTCGCCATTCATTCATTCAATTTGCAGATTTCGTTTTCAATATCGAACATCGGTTCTCGACGAGATCAATCTGTCCGGTCGATCTATCTGGTGAGGCGGTGTTCTTTTGCGGATCCTGCGATGAGGGAAACAAGACAATGAGATGGCCATGTTTCTGCTGCAAGCAAATTCTAACATATAAGCTTGCTTCTATTCTGGTTAGTCATATTCTAGAGATTATGGTCCCCATTCCATCGCGGGTCTTTTTTTCCGATTTTTACCTTGAAGGGGCTGAGTACTGTCTTCACATCATTCGAGGGTAGTTAATCTAATACAGCCTCAAGCGGACTATTGAATCTTTTACTAACCGGTTTTCCGTTGAAGCGTATACGTTGATTGGCCAAACGTTTAAATCCTTGTAAACACAAAAGTTATACCCAATGCTGTCAGAAGCGGGAAAGTTATCGTATTCAAAAATGTAACTAAAAGGTACTAAATAGTAATTTTATATGAGCGTACTTAGTCACGCAAAAAGAGAAGATTGTCATCTCTGCTGCTGTTATATTTTGTGGCATACCCATGCTCATCGTGTAATGTGAACCAATATTTTTGGCACACTGTGAAAAATTGTTTTAGGAGGGGGGAGTTTGAAGAGGGTTCATGTATGAAACCAGACAAACGCCAAAATATTTATTCTTACGTAATACAGACCCGATGTGTCCACTGCCTCAAGTGGTTAGAGCGCTGGCCAGTCGTAGCGGATTTGTTAACGTGACTGGATGTCGTATATCAGTCGGCCCAGCTGTGAATGAGTACTTCAGTCAAATCAGGGTAATAATCTCGGGCGAGCGCAATGCTGTCCACATTGCCTCCTATAGTGTACTGTAGTGTACCGTTACGGTCTTGAATGAAGTGCTTTAACACACTTCAAGGCCCTGATCCAATATAGATGGACAACACAAGGAGCGCGTTGAAACTGAATATAACGAAGTGCAACAAAAGTGTTGCCATAGCGTGAAAAATAAACTTCCAAATCAAATTAGAACTCCTATTTCAATTTTTATCTTATCTATGCAATTACAGCTGTAAGTGAACGATAAATCGAACTGGAAGGGTATTGTATCACATCCGGAGAAATCTCTTCCCCAGGTTAATATTATCTCTTTGGGAAATTATCTTTTGAGATGTACCGTGTATGCAGATCGAGCAAATACTATAGACTTTCAACCAGATTAAGATTTATCAATTGGGGAGGCATATCGGGTCAGAGTGAGACATTATACAATAACTTCTTGTGCCGAGAAGGAAATGTACTTGTCGTTGTTGTCCTATTAATAGACAAATGGTTATAGTGCGGCGTTTTAAAAGAAATTAAAACGCAGTGCATTAGTGTATATTTCCTTTAGATAATCTTGTCAATATATACCAATCTTTTCACTTTGGTCGCTTTGAAGGCCCAATTTAAGTGACTTCCGGCACCATGCTTCAAAACTGCATGTATCTCACGAGTTTTCAGCTCCACATTGGCTTGCCTACAAAACTCAAATAGGTTGTATTTATTTTTACCCGTCCACAAAACGCTCTTTCACAAAGGCAGACCATTTTCTCGGTTGTTTTGGGAGGTAACCTCTTTTCTTCTGGCCGACTATGAACGATATTCGCATGCTCTAAAAGTGAGCCTGTCCCCCTATATGTGAATGGCAACGCATTGTTTTCGAACCACTAGCTTCCGGCAGTGGGCACTTTATGGCCAACTTATTTTGTCGTTTTATACGTTTTATGATGTCACGAACTGTACTCACTGAAACTGTTACTTTGTTTTCGCGATTTTGCGGGAATTTTGAGATGTTTTACGAAGTGATCACAGGAAGCCTAACGTCATCAGTTCGACTTTTTGATCATTTTGTGATCTAGCATAATTTGGTATTGCAAAATATTAATTTCGTTTGGGTTTCAGTTAAAAAGTACTGAAAAGTATTGTGCATATTTAATGAAAAACGTACTGAAACATGAGAAAAAGAACTGAAGTAGTGTAGTACTAATTAAGTAGTAGGTACTAAATTAAGTGCTTTCGGTACTAAAAAGCCAACACTGGCTATGTCCCATTCGCGCATCCCAGAATTTTTCCCACTTGTAAAAATAGTATGCGTTCGAGAGTGAAATACCTCCCCAGCTAATAATTTCATTTCCCTGGCCATTGAGCGATCTGACTTGCACTTTTTAACCTGTTCAATGAGATGTTCTAAGAGCGCCAATTCCGAACAGGGTGCCCGACTTGGCAATGGGTAGGGTAACGAAATATTTCAACGACAACAGGTGAGAATCACTCTCGAGAAAATTTCGCGAAACACAGACCCGGGTACTGTACAATCGCAATCTGTAGTGATTTACAGCAGTTTAAAGTACTTTTGGGACTTGTTAGAAAGTAGGGAGCTAGCAATTAAAACGGACAATAAGCTACTTGCTGGAGAAGGTTTCATCGAGTTGGACTTCATAAGTCAATTCACTACTGGAAATTGTTATGTATGGAAGAGAAAACGCCTTTCCCGTATCGCCAGTATCCATCACCGTCGAAGTAAGTGAGAAATTACCCAGAATTCTGGAACCTAGGAAGATCCAGTTGCAACAATTCCAGTTAGACAACAGAATCTCCGTGTACAGCGAAATGTACACCAGTAACATTCGTTCATAAATCTCTGCCGGTTTAAGAAAGCGAGTGTCTAGTATGACCCCCGACACCCCCATGGGATAGCCGCTTTACGAGAAAGCACATCAAGCAAAAGTATGTCTGGGCATCTGTGCCGAAAGCTCCAAAGAAGACCTCGGAACATTGACCACAGAATTAGTATATGGTACTCCGATTTCGCCGAGAATTTTTCTTAACAGAGGACATACCACTGCATTCGCAAATATCGACTTTCAATATTGGTGGCCCATTACCGCCACAGAAGCATCTTCGTTTACAAAGGCTTTGCAGCGTGCTCACATGTGTTCGTCAAGGTTGACCGTGTGAAGAAGCATCTGGAGCTCCCCTATGAGAAACCATTCACAGCAATTACAGCGTTATCGCACCGAGTTTTCATTGTGAAAGTTACTGGACCCGAAACGAACATTAGTGTTGCACGTTTGAAGGTCGAATTTTTCGAAACGCTCTTTAATCTGGAGCCCAAACACCAGAGTGAAACGGCAATTGAGCTAAGAATAAAGACATATACAGACCCGAAGTTGAAGAAAGTCAGTTCACTTAGAGGAGAGTGATGTGGAGGATGATTGTCGAAATTCATCAGCTGGTAGCGAGTTAACATCAGGACCAAAGCTCTCGTCAAAAACTATCGGCCACCATATTTAAATTCAAACGTTTTATAGTTTAGAGAACGAAGGTTTCTGTTATCGTTAGTATGTGAAATATACATATAGAGATTGTTGCGAGATTAACGTGTCTCAAATCGTAATAATTCTCCTGCCTCAATTTCCACACATTTTCTAGTGTGTATGTCGGCTTCGGTGAAAAACAAGAAAAAAACGCTGCACAACACAATTGTGGAAGTCGCGAAGTCTATAAAGTCTTGAAGCAGAAGATACTGTCTGTCCAAAATGGAAGCAATGGTCAGCGAAAAGCTCAACCATTCTCTAGAGTTGGTAACTTACAAGCCTCATCTGTTCGTGCTGGATTAAAGTTGGCTGACATAGTAAAAGCACAAGACCAAAACCAATCTGCCTCTGACCGTTCAGAGCATGAACGATCTTCAAATGTTGTTACGCTGCCAAATAATACTTTTTTGTTGGGAGTAGGAGGGATCTTAAGTCCACATCTTCTTGATGTTGGACCGGACCAAACGAAGAGTGACTTACTCTCACTTGTTTTGGTTCACGGACCCTTCGAAGAAGGGTAATAACTAACGGTTTCGTTCAGAGCAGAGGCAACTCATCAGATGGTGCCTCACTTCTGCCCTGGGAGCAGCGTGACCGAAAGTGGCAACAGATGGAATTCGCTACTTTTCATATAATCGAAAATACGACAAGGGTGCGAAGTATATCCAACTTAAAACGGCCAGTGTTTTAAGCCTAAGTCCTCACAAAAAAAAAAAACAACTTTAGCCTGGCTTAGGCTCAGATAAGTTTTTCGTTGGTCTCTTCGATTTCGAATTAACCAGGTTTGGCAGAGTCTAATAACCAACGATTTTCGGCTGCGCTGCCTAATCTGAGTCCACTTACTATCCGTTATGGAAAACAACTTGGAAGGATATCAACACTAAGCTGAGTCATCTGTAAATATCCATGAACGAAGTTAAAAATTTCACAAAAAAAAAGCAAACAAGTCAGAATATCGGAAGGTCGGCGCTTCGGTTATAACGGTTTTGTGTTCTATGCACGTTTTTCTATTCCTTCATAGCTAAGAATGCAAAATATTCCTCCAGATATTGCCAAACTTCAAGATATAAATATGCGCATACATATTAAAGACATAAATATGGAGTTCATCTTAAACAAACAGAGATTGCCGTATACTGATGCGTACATACATACATATATATGTACGCATCTAAATTGATCTAACGCATCTCCACTTATCTACATATGTACGCAAATTAAATACCACTGGTACTAACCTACACGCATGTTCATCTTTTTGTACACTATCCGCAAACTTTTTTATTAGCTCATATGTACATATCCATACACGTGTCTATCTCAAGCCATTTATACTAATAAACAAATAAAAATAAAAAGGTGAATGCGGAAAACTAAAATGTCCCCATGGACCCCGCAGTTCATATAAATTGACTTTTAATGATGAAGACGTTATACACTTCGTGGAGAGCAATGCTTCGTTAATAATAGTTGGATTCCATTCAAACAAAATTATATCCTATATTATCGCCTATACTGTTACTAAATTTTGTATTCCTAGAATGAACTTGAGGAGGGATTCCGAGTGAATTTCTAAAGTATCGTAATATACTATTATTAAGCAATTTGCTGAGAACATGTGGTCTGTATGTCCCTTTACATGCAGCGTGTGGCGCCATTTTGTATTGAGTTTGAAGGGAGCCCCCTTCATGCGAAAAGGAGGTTTTAGTTTTTCTTTTTTGGCTTTTTAAGGTTTTGTGTAAACACAAAACCTTATTAAAATCGGTTTACTGTCTGTCTGTCTGTCCGTCTGTCTGTCTGTCTGTCTGTCTGTCCGTCACACGCATTTTTCTCGGAGACGGTTATAGCGATTGACATCAAATTTGGTAGAAAGGTGGGAACTGTGAACGCTCACGCATACAGTGAATTACATCCTTTTACGTCGAATTTAAGGGGGCGTCCCCATACATGCAAAAGGGGGGTGTAAAATTTTTTTTCATCAAATATAGTCAAGTGGGGTATCAAATTAAAGGTCTCGATTAGTACTTTTCAAAGCCGATCTTAGTTTTGACATTCGTTGGAAGGGTGGGGAGCGCGGGGGGTTGAAAGTGATCACTTCTTTAAGGGGGCTATTCTCAGAAACTACCAAACCGAAAAATCTGAAAAAAATCAGGGGGCTGCTACTATATGGTGCCTGGGCTCCGAAATACCTTCCATGCCGATATCTGTTTAAATAAAGTTAATAATAGTATATTACTACAATTTTTTGTAATTGGTTAGAAACCCCCCTTAAGTTCATCCTAGTACCATGAAATTTGCAGTGGTATAGGCTACAAAATAGAGCATGATCTTACCAAGTTTGGTGAAAATCGCACTATTACTAACAAAGTTATAATACCTCAAATTTGTTGCTTCTTTGAAAATTGAAGACTATGAATGTCAATATCACCCGAAAGTGGATACTCTCACATAATATATGGATATATTACGTGCTACGTACTAAGAAATACACAAAATCTTTCGTACCTGAAGCGTCCAGCTTCCGGTTTCCCGACTTGTTTTAGTTATTTTCATATCAGTGTCAATTATTCGAGGAAGACTTCTGTATGTACTAACAAAGCTTGCGGGTAGCAATTATTATAGTGGATATGTGTGTACCTGGTTACGCGTATGTATGCTCTTGTGCATGCAGTAAAGTGGAAATGCGTGAAGATGCGTTAAATCAATTTAGATGCGCACATATATGTCATGTGTGCATCGTCACGCGATAGTAGACAATTTTTGTTGATTAAAGATGAACACAGTATTTATATCGCTGATATGTATGTACATATGTGTATCTTAGAGTTTGACAAAATATGACCGAATATTTTGTATTTTTAGCTATGTACGAATGGAAAATCCTGCATAGAGAATTTCTAAGACGAACACAAAACCTTTATATACAATATATATTATAAGCGCCCAGCTTCCGGTATCCCGACTTGTTTCTTATTTGACCTTCGATATGAAATGCACCTCTTAAATATATGCAGAAATGTAAGTTAGTAGTTCTAACAAATTATCCCTGACAGTAATATTTTTGTCTGCAAACCATCGCTTTTGAAATATGATTGCTGCAAGAACTACAGGATTCCAGCAAACTGTCTTGTTTTCACTAGAGGTAAAGTTTCCGATAGCAAATAGTATATACCGTATGTGCTATCTGACACCTCTGGCAGAAATAAAACTACTTCTATCATCCACAACACTTTTAGTCATCTTATTGGTGAAGATTTCGTATGAGACTCTAATTCCGAGGTCCCAGTCGAAAATAATCTACAAAAGAGACAGCTTTGCACAAGTAACCAAATGAAGACTTATGAGATTTTGTGAAGCAGACATCATAATCACATTAAAAGTCTTTGATATAATGTTTACATTGACTCCCGCATAAATTTTTGAAATTCTTGAAAAATACTATAGAAACGTGCCGGCTAACTTGTAATATATTTTACGCTGTATAAAAATTGCCGTGAGGGTATTCAACGTGGATTGCTTAGAAATAATTTCCACTTTACTAAATATCTGCGTTGATAACAGAAGTGATGTGATTGATGCAATATCGTCTATTCTATTAATATTCATTGATTAGAAGCTGGACTGTTTCGATAAAAATGGGAGGCATTCTAGCGCAGATACCCTTTTTATCTCATCCTTAGAATGCTAGAAAGTGCTTGAATAGAAAAACCAAGCATAAACATAGCATAGAGCACGAAATACAAGGACAAAGATGTAATTTTCTATCTCCGACGAGCAGGCAAAAGGAGCGAAAACATTTTGACGAAAAATTGAAGAAAATGACGACAGCATTGTGAGCAACAAGACAACCGCACAAAGTAGTGAAGAGCTTGAGGCGTGAATATAAGCCCAAGAGCACCTTTTGTAAAAACAAAAACGGGGTAATCATTGTGAACAAGAATGAAGCATATGAGAGATGGGTGTTTTATTTCAAGGAGCTCTTAAACCCTTCATAGACAACTCACTCAGCAGACCTTATAAGAAATATGGTCTTGTATAATAGGAATATTGAACCGCTAACGTTTTAAGAATTAGAGCCAGCAACCAAATGTCAAAAAATGAACAATCCTCGCTTAACTAACCAAAACAGGCATAGACCATAAAAGCTATCCATAATTTGGTTCTCTCCAACTGGAACCACAAACAGATTCTGCAAGAGTGGTCAAAAAGCGTGATATGCCCTGTCCAGAAAAAAGGTGATAAGTTAACATAACGACAGCAGCCGCGGGCCTGAGATGGCGAAGGCTTACAAGTTGTGCCAAATCAAGGAGAATTTGGCCCGCTTATAGCATAGCCCGATCACGAGAGCTCCTGTGCCAGACGCGTGCAAATGCATTCAAGATTACGGCGGGGGCACGGGGCACGGCACGGGGCACCGGCCCGGCACTGGCTCATAGGGGACCATGCCGCTAGGCTCGGCTTACCCTACAACTCGCATTGCCGAAGCTGCGGAGAAGGAAGGGACACCCTCATGCACTTTCTCTGCGGGTCAGGCTGCGGACACTGGGTAAACCATTCTTTGGGGACCTCAGTGAGATGTCTAGCTGCAGGGTCGGAGAGCTGCTTTCCTTCGTGAATGCTACGGGCTGGCTCTGAAGATCCGAGCCGGCTGGACTCTGCTTCCATGTTCCTATAACAACAGTCACGGTCTTAGGAGTTTGTGGTATCAAAACGGCGCACCAAAGCGCTAATTGGGCTCCTCGGAGCGGCCACTGATACCTACCTACCTACCCTAACATAACGACAATTACAGAGGCATCTTACTACCCTATACGTCCAATAAAATCTTTACGAAAATACTAGAGAAAAGGATTAGACAGTACCCAGATAAGGGTATTGGTGAATACCAAGAAGGTTTTCTGATTGGAAGATCGACAATTGACCAGCTATTTCCGGTCGAACAAGTGTTTATATTATAAACACTGGGAGTTCAACATCGACGTCCAAAATGTACTGGAGAAAGTAATGCGTGGGAATTCCAGAAAAACCGGTAAATCTTTTTTTTTTTGGGGGTAGGGTCGGTGAATGCATTTACGCACACAGTGTTGGACTCCCGATTCAGTACGTCATCGGACTAGCAACTAAACACCTCCCCATCGTCAGAGAGCTAGCCTGGAACCGTTTGTCACATTACTTCGGGGTAGTCTCCGAACTCTCCCGCTTTGCGGAGCCTTCAAATCAGGGAATTCCTTTCACCAACGGGAGGGGAGAGGAGGAAGGGAACTGTCAGTTCAACCCCCTGCTATCCGGCTCCTACACCGGACGAGTTCTATCTTCTTAGCAACGAGAAGGGCCCGAATGTAATGGGCAACACGGTTCCAGCTGTCAGCAGTCCTCAGCATCTCTTCGACAATGTTGTCTGGAGAGAGGTTCCCTGTGTTTACATAGAGCTGCTGACGAACCCCATCCCACCTTCCACAAGAAAAAAAAGTGTGGTGGGCGTCGTCCACAACTCCATTGCAAAACACACAATCCGGAGAACGCGCCTTTCCAATCTTGTGCAGGTAAGACTGAAAACTTCCATGCCCACTTAAAAATTGGGTAAGGAAATAGTCAGTCTCACCATGCTTCCGATTCAGCCACGCACCTAAGTTGCCGATGAGCCGCGCAGTCCATCTGCCTCTAGTTTCATTTTGCCACGAGAGCTGCCACTCTTCTAGAGTGTGTTGCCGTTCTTCGCGAGCAACCACCTCTCTTGGCTCATCTCCCTTGCGCTTGTATATGGCCTGACGCTCCCTAGCAAGAAGGGCAACGGGGATAACTCCGGCGGTCACCATCACGGCCGGTTCAGAGACGCCACCCGTAAAGCTCCCCGTCTCTGTACTTGCGCGAGGCGTTTACGACATACCTCCTTTTTAAGGGCGCCAGCCCATACCTCTGCGCCGTAGAGCAGGAGAGACTGCGTTGAGCTCATCAGGAGACGTCGCCTACTAGACGTAGGACCCCCAATGTTTGCCATTAGCCTACTTAACGCCGAAACTCCAGCCGCAGCCTTATTCGCTGCTGCTTGGATTTGCTCAGAAAAGCTCATCTTTGAGTCAAGAGTCAACCCAAAGTACTTTACCGCTGATTTTGATTCGATTATCGACACGCCGAACGATATGGGACGCAGGGTCGGAGTTCTCTTTTTAGTCAGGATGACTACTTCGGTTTTTTCCAGTGCAAGGTTGAAACCATGAGTAATCATCCATCCGCTTACCCGTCGCATCAATATGCCGAGTCTGCTTTGCGCCTGTTCGACAGTGCGTCCAGCAACAAGCGCTGCAGCATCATCTGCGTAGCCGACCAGGCGCGACTCCTCTGGCATGTCGAGTTTAAGCAGACTGTCATAGGTAGCGTTCCAGAGGTCCGGCCCTAGGATGGATCCCTGTGCTACCCCCGACGTGACCTCCATCCACCTTTGACCCTCTAGTGTTTCATAGAGCAGAGAGCGGTTCCTCAGATAGTCCCTCAAAATCCGTAAGAGATAGTTCGGCACGTTGAAGGTATTGTCTAGTGTGCCTAGAATGTCTTTCCATCTTACGGAATTGAAGGCGTTTCTGACGTCAAGCGTTACGAGGAGCACCACCCGTCGAGTTCGGCGGCTATGTGCCTCTGCTCATCGAATGGCGTCCACGACTTGCATGACAGCATCAATTGTCGATCTCCCAGCCCTAAAACCAAACTGCCGGGGAGATAAATCTCCGGCAGCGCGTATCGCTTCAGCGAGTCTACTTCTGATGGGCTTTTCGAGCACTTTCCCAGCAGTGTCAAGCTTACATAGTAGGCGGTATGAAGACGGCAATTCGGGGTCGCCTTTCCCTTTAGGGATCAGCGCAAGCCTCGCAACTTTCCAACGAGCAGGGAAAATGCCCTCCTTCAGGCAAGCGTTGAATGCGCCGAGCAGTAGGTCTGGCCGGTGTTGGAATACCAGTTTGTATACCTCTGCTGCAATACCATCGGGTCGTGGCGCCTTCTTGTTTTTCATAGAGAGGACTGCCTGTTCCAACTTTTTATAGAGAAAAGTGGACAGTTCTCTGCGCTCTCCGCGCCGACGTCACCATCCCATACGGGGTGCGCAGGGAAGAGTGCCCTTACAATGCAGTCCATCTGCTCGGCCTTAAGTGAACAGGGTTTCCGCATAGCCCCCATTTTTCGGGTTACCAGTTTATAACCGAGTCCCCACGGATCCCCATTCACCTCGTCGACCACATCTTGCCAACAGTGAGCTGGTAAATCTTACCAGAATGACAATGTCCCATAGACCAGCACCTTGACTCTGACCAATAATAATAAAGTCAGCCAGATGCGTTTGAGGCACACGTCCGATTAAAACAAGGAGACGGGCAGGCACTTCTACTGTTAAATTCGGCACTGGAGCAGGTTATACAAAAGTTGCCTGAAGACACAAAAGGCAGGCTGCTCTATAAGTCCAGCGAAATCGTTGCATGTGCGGACGGTATAAATATCCTCGTGCCGACTGGTCGGCGGTTAATAAAAAAAATGATTCGACATTTAAAGAACAACTTAGTCTTTTTTTAGGTTTTCGTATTTTCTTTCTTCTTACTAAAAAACAAGCCGGACAAAATGAAATATATAACAGTAGGATTATTATGGCACGATCTTTCGCATCAGCAAGGGAGTTTTCTATAAACGTTAATAAATAAATAAATAAAAATATAAACGTTACAAATTAATGAAAACTAGCAGAAAACTATGAGGCAAACGTGCTTAGATGTACGATTGAACGAAAAATGGAATAAACTTGACGAAAAAAACTTGGCCCTGTCGATTTTAAAAGCCAGCTGCATACATAGCAAAGCAAGGCTGCGAGTATAAAAACGATAATAACACGGATATGAAACATAGACCCTAACACAAGCTTCCGAAAAAGTGATCATTAGCTTCGAGGGTCTGAGGAGAATAATAGAAGCTAAACGAGAGGCGACCAATGGCGAATCAGATACAACCATGAGTTGTACCAAATATTTGACAATCCTGAAGTATCAAAATTATGTAATCAAACCTTGCAATGAACTGACCACGTCCAACGTATAAACGACACTCGGATACCTAAAAGGGTATTCGAAGGAAGAGCAGAAGGATGAACACCGGTAGGAAAACCCCGAGGACGCTGGGCAGATTCTGTTGACGAAGACAGCACATCACTGCCCGGATTTCGGAATAGAAGGGCGTGATCGATGGATTGAGACAGTTGGAAGTTAATTTGAAACGAACAATAAATATTCGGGGGTGTGATATTTAACTGTGTGAACTAACTAAATTTTGGACTTTGAAAAAACGATTAGTGTGAACGTTTGCTGGCATTTTCTTGTACTTGAATACCACACGTTCGGTCATATATTATGCTCGCAGTTACGTCGGTAAGATGTTTCGCGAATTGTTGCAGAAAAATTATCCTGTCCTCTTGAAGCCATAACAGCGTATTTATTATCACAAGCCATGAAGGCATGGCCTGCCATTCTATGATAGTATGCGAAGAATTCAATTGATCAACAGCGGATTGATTCTATGCCGTTTTACTAGATCTGAACGAGGCATAGTTGAAGGTTACTTGGATGTCTACAGATGAGCCCCTCACTTAGGAAATTGTGTTTTCAATTGTTGCTTTTCTGATATCATCATCAAGACACGCGATACCATATCGGCTGGCTGCATTCACGAAAGTTTATTCATTAATCAAATTGAGGATCTGCTGTGATCTGCTCTGTACAATATCTAGTAATATATTGTACACAGCCCCTTAGTCGTCGAATTTAAATCTCCCAAGAAAACAGAGTGGACTTTAACATCACGACTTGCTCTTACACCCATTCATTTACTTTTTTTGTTTGACGATTCCGCAAAGAAATTTATCCTCACCCCAGAGGATTAAGCAGAACACCATTGAATCTCTTTACCTTCCTGTTCACTCTCTGTGATTAATTTGACTGCTCTGGTGTTGTTTTCACTAGGTTTTCCGAAACCTCCACGCAAAAATTATCCCACAACAACCCTTGAATAAATATATGATAATATATGCTGAAATATGTTGACTGACGTGATGTGGAAGCCGCAACTTTCTGAACTATTTTAGGTGAATAGCCTTCTTCAGAATTAATCGACCAAAATTCATTAGCAAACCCTACTTACTTACAAAAAAGTTTTGGTGTAACAATTTACGATGTACATCTATCGATTTAGAATATACTTGAAATCTTGTAGTAACGCAGTTCTGATGAAGACCTACCCCCTGCAATAGCGTTGGATTCAAATTAAGCTTTGTTTAGATTGTTGACCTCATTGATAAACAAGTCGGGAAACCGGAAGCTGGGCGCTTCTGGTCTGAAAGATTTTATGTATTTCTTATATAAAAACATTTGAGTGTGCACTTGCCCCATTTGTACGTAGCATGTAATATATACAGATATTATGTGAGAGTATCCACTTTCGAGTGATGTTGACATTCAAAGTCTTGAATTTGCAAAGAAGCAACAAATTTGACCTATTATAATATAGCTTTGTTAGCAATGGTGCGATTTTCGCCCAACTTGGTAGGATCATGCTCTATGTTATAATCAATATTACTGCAATTCGTGGTGCTAGGAAGAACTGAAGGGGGGTTTCGCAGCCAATTATTAAAAATTATTGTAATATGCTACTATTAACTATCTTTGAAAGGATATCGGTATGGAGGGTATTTCGGAGCCTAGGCCCAATATAGTTGCAGCTTCTTGATTTTTTTCAGACTTTTCGGTTGAGTAGTTTCTGAGAATGGGTCCGTTAAAGAAATGATCACTTTCGACCCCCGCACTCCCCACCTTTCCCATAAACTTTGAAACTAAAACCGGCTTCGGAAAGTAGTTTATTTGATACTCCATATGACCATATTTGATGAAAAAAAATTTACACCCCATTTTTCCATGTATGGGGACCCCCCTCCCCCCTTAAATTCGACGTAAAAGGATGTAACTCACTGTATGCGTGAGCGTTCACAGTTTCCATCTTTCCACCAAAGTTGGCCCCGACGGCTATAAACATCTCCGTGCCTGCCCTTCAGAATTTTCGATGCCATCATACAATTGTGAGTGCTAGCCAGAAAATGTTATATCAACGTTCGAACTTTGATCAAGTAGGATACCTTCTGGACTACACTAATTAGTTGTTCAAACAACTGTACACAGTTAAAATTATGGAAATCGTATGTCGGTAGTTCACACTTGAAGCAAATCATATTCTCCCAACATCTTACAACAAAACTGTTATCAAGCAACTTGTCCAAAAGTGGAATAATCGTCTCGTGTAGTACGCTCTGCGATTGAATCTGAAGCGATTTGCGGAGAATTGCAATCGACGCACCAATGAGCGTCACTCTCTTACCCTCTATATATCATATATTTCCGAGTGCTGTCCAACTATCAAATTTAATTGGCCCCGTCTCGTGGTAATGAAAATGAAAATGTTACGTTAAATCAGTAGCATACCAAACTGTGATTACGTCCGAAATATAGCCATCGGCAATCGATATGGGGTTGTATCCATTGTGAAGAAATTGCGAGAGCGGCTTTGTCGATGGTATGATCACATTATTTGCGCTCACTTGCTGAGGTTATCCTGTATATCGAAGTGGATAGAGAACGACCTAAAGGCCAACTGAAAGAGCGATAACTTCATAGAGAGTCTCTTGATTCGACGGCTTAAGGCCTATGATGGAAAAAAGTAGTGAATCCGACTTATATGTATAAGCCCACACGAAGAAGATTGCCTAATTTGATGAGTTGATGACTAAACTCAGTTCAGTTCAAATTATTAGATCGATGGACTATAAAGGTAATAATATCTAAAATACGAAAATTTCTTTCTCACAACTTGACTTTTAACAGAAACCCCGAAAAAGGTAGGGTACTCGCTTTGACACAAAATAATATTTCAAACTCTACCACTCAAAAAAACTATCTACTATCTTAATCTTTCATATAAACAGTGAAGCCCAAGTAATGTACGGAACAATTGCAAATTTTAAGTGCTGATTATGTTTAGGAAATTCCTTACTTTTCGTTAGTAAATCCAAATTGAATACGAAAGATTTCCATCAGAATTAATTATAATTCAATTTAATTCGAGAAATGATTGACGAT
The DNA here is from genome assembly GCF_905115235.1 of Hermetia illucens. NCBI lineage: Eukaryota > Metazoa > Arthropoda > Insecta > Diptera > Stratiomyidae > Hermetia > Hermetia illucens. The sequence continues at coordinate 85,914,748 of NC_051849.1, read as the reverse complement.
ACCAGAAAAATCCAAGCTGCTGATAAGCTACTTAATATTCACTTCTTTTTTTAAATAAGATGTGCCTTAGTTTATGAAAATAGCAATAGATAAATAGAATGTATAAAGCCTTCTTTCTTTGCTAATATTTCCAAACACTTGTGAATATTTATTGAAACAGATAAAAGGAAAATAATCAAAGAAGGATTGTAAATAAACTTGATGACAAAAACAGCGTTGAAGCCAAGCGCATGATAAAGAGTTGGCCTCTCAATCTGCTTGAACAACTGTGCTTTGGATTGAATTTTAGCTCGGTCATGTGTGTTTGCGTTGGCCCAGTTGCTGAAGGCTTATCCTTTGAGTGACATTATTTATAAAATAATGAGGTTGAAGTAGTTGTCTTTTTGTTAGTAATATTAACTCAATCCGGGGAAATTCCCATTGAAATAGTTATTTACAACTAGGCTAAATGGACCAGACTATAAACTTGTACTTCAAACGGTTTTCATAATTAAACAAAGCTATGAAATTTGACCACCACAAAGAACGAAGGATAATCAATCGAAGAAGACATGAATAATCAATGGAAAACGAAAGTAGTTAACCTCAAAGGATGAGAGTATATGTATGTATACTGAAAATACTGAAAAAACTATCGATAGTTCTGCTATTACATTTTATTCGCGTTAGCTAGGCAGTGTTGGCAGAACGGCGATGGCGAGTGCTTTCAGCTAGAAAACAGAGTCAAGAGGGACTTTTCCTTCAGGTAATGTGTATTATAAGCATTCGGTTGCCAAAGCAACCTTGAAAACGAATCAACTTTTATGGAGTCAAAGGACGAGACATATATATGGAGTAAATCAATTTTACATTGATTTGATAAAACGGCAAAAACTCTGGCAACAATCAAGGATTATGATTTTCGTTCTTGGAGTATTCGATCTTCGCTCAGAGCGGGTGGACTGCAAGAGATTCTGAGGGAAGCTTCTAGAGAGAACAATAACAAATTAGTGACCTATGAGATAAAGTAGCTTGGAAGCAAAATAAAATATATGAGGCGCATATTAAGCTGTAATGTAAAAAGGAGAAAATTTGAAGTCCTTGAAGCCCTTATTGTGAACAATGAATTGAAAGAAAGTGTCACCAACTTAAAATTAGTAAAGAAAATAATATGTATTATCTGAATGAATGTGTGTTAACTAAGGGAAGGCATGAGAGACACTTTCAAAGATGAGACCAGCTCAAACTATATCGTCCATACACTCGTTCAATGAAATATTCGGCAAAAGTATATCGCGAGAAAATACAGAATATAATTAAGACCTTCGGTAATACGTAAATAAAGCGTATATATTCAATCAAACGGAGAAACTTCTTATTCATAAAAATGCTACCATCAGCCCTTGGATATCCGCGAAACCATCAACGATCCCATACGTACTGATCAGTTAATTCCCCTCATACTTTAGCAAGCATCAAGCACATATCATACTCGTAAAAGACAGGCAGTGTATTGATCTCGGCTGCCTTGCTTAACCCTACATTTGGTCTAGCACTAGTAACATACACACATCAACTAGCAACATTACGGATAAATTTTACTTAACATAAAATTTGCATCCACATATTCACTTGCATCTGAAAGAATTTTTCTACCCGAAAGCCAACCCAAAGTCAGCCCAAAGCAGCCAAGAGAATAAGCAACCATAACAAAAATACATTCACAAGCCCCATGCGCTACGAAGAGCAATGATGCTTTGTAATAACATTGCAACGGAGATATTATAATATCATCATTTTTGTAATGCGATGATGTTAGGTAATGTGATGATGCTGATTGGTGATGTTTTGATGGATATTACACTTAAAGGTGATATCACTTTTGTAATATTACATACATCACCAACCCATCTCTAGACATTACCCGAGCTTCTCGCTGGAACGTAAGCCTAAGTTAACTAACTACACTACAATCTCATAGACGAATATTAAGACAGACGGAGAAAAGCACTGTCTAATTGAAAAATATTATCTCAAAATTATAATAGTTAATAATAATATATTTTTTTTCTAAATTAACTGCAGACCCCTTTAAGTTCATCCCAGGATCATGAATAGACTATAATCTAAGCAATACTATAGAGCAGTACCAATATCGTTGGAAATCGCACTATTACTAGCAAAGTAATAACTGGTGAAATTTACTGCAATTCAGGACATTGAATATTAGTATCATACTAAAGGAATAGTCTGACATAGTATATGCATATACATTACGACCTAAAGACAGGTAGCTTTCAGGCGGCAGATAACCCATCCACTTTTCCAGCCGCCAATAGCTGCTACGCTGCCTCCACTGGTAGTCGCATTGTGGCCGTTTGAGTACTGCTATTGGCTTTTCCCAGATTCAAAATGGATTCTTCACCCAGTTCGTTCAACTTAAATTGCCCTTTTTAATGTAGTGCGAATTTCTCCTCTCGATGTTACTTCGAGGAAATTCTTGTACTGTATATAGATCTCATGTTTGTGGGCCCTAATGGTTCTCACCATGTTTTCGGTAGCTTGGTGTACGTTGTGCTTGTCCTTAATAAACTCGGACATCTTAACTACTTTCGCAGTTCCTCCATATCAGGGCTCCGTTCTCTATGATGTTTAGTTGAGTTACCCTTTTTGAATGCTCCGTCACTCATAGCTCTTAACGTTCTTACCTGGATTTAATTTTTTGCCGTCTTTGGCGCTGGTGGAGATCGGAGAATTTAAGAGCTTCTCCTAAGTGAGTCAATCCAATATCACGGTAGACAAGTTATCCACCACTGCGGTCGAGCGATATTGACGGCCGGAAAACCACCTCCTCACTCCCGAAAGCTGCCGGAGCAGGGGTTCGGAACACCAATACCAGTACCTCCTCTCTTCTTTTATGCAGTTTTTATTCTCTGGGTATCCTTCCCATAGCCATTCTTTTTGTCCCAGAAATGGGCAAACAAGTGCCCATATATATGGTTGTCATCAAGCCCTTAGTGGGGTATAGCACTTGAAACACCTACGCGCCATAGTCCGTGATTACCTGAAATGCGCCTCAGCTCCCCATGACTTGCCGAGACGCTCGCCCTCGTCGGCCATCTTGCGCTCCTTAATGTGTGATCTATCCACTGCCACTTCCGATCACAGTAGGAACTCGCACTCCAATGGCACGACGCAGATAGGGAGAGTGCGATGACCCATTAGACTGAGGACCTTAGTTTTATTGGTGTTTATCTTCTGTCCAACCCTTCTTGCCTCTTTTTCCAAATCCACAGCCATTTGAGAGAGCAAACAAATGTCATCAGTGTAGTCGAGGTGTTTGAGGAAAGATGCCATAGTTCATTGAATTCCTTTACGTCCTCCGGACAAGGTAGCATGAAGAACGTCACCGATAACAAGAAGAAATAATATCGATGACAGGATGCAACCCTGGCGGACTCCGATTTCGATGTTGAAATCCTCCGAGATTTTACCACTGTGAAACACATGACATTTTAACTTTAATATTAATTTCTTTGCAAACCACACTTTTAGGTACACCGGAACATAGACTGGGTTTTTACAAACAATACTCGATAGATTTAACCATTAGACTTTATTAAATAATTTGTGTGAATGTGACTGTTTGCTCGTTAGAGGCAGAAGAGGGTCTCTCGCTTCATATGTTTCTTTTCTGCCCCTAACTCATGGCACACTTTTCTCGCCGGTCCTCCACTCCCGTGGCGAGCTCCGCAAAGTGGATAGATCCGCGCCATCTATTCGTTCGCATTCGCAACATTCGAAATAAATTTCGAATGCTGCAAATCCTGCCGCGCCACATCACTCCGCCCCCAGATGAAACCTAGGGGTTTCGGCGACTGATCCCGGAACTTCGATCGCCGTCAATCCACAAAGCGGACACGACGCTGCTTCGGGGCGGACACGGGTTTCAGCCTGGACAGAGAGCCCACCCTCCTGTGTCCACCGATCTCGAGCTGGAAGAAATGTTCTCCCCGCTCGAGAACGCGGTACGGGCCCTCATATGGAGGCTGCAGCGGCTTCCGGACGGCATCCGTCCTGATCAGCACGTGCGTGCATGTGTCCAGTTCCTTGGGCGAACAAGCAGGTATGGACGAGTGTCGAGTGGGTGGCGGCGTTTTGATGCGTCGGAGATTGTCCCTCAGCAGACGCACCAACCCCGACTCCGTGAGACCCGATCTCTTGTCGAAGACCGGATCGCTTGGGAGTCTTGGGTTCTCCCCGTATACCAGCTCTGCGGGGCTGGCAGCAAATCCCTCTCGTCGGGTTGTACGTAGGCCGAGTAGGACGAGAGGCAAGACTTGGGACCAGGACGGATCGTCACGTGCCATAATGGCGGCTTTCAGCGTCCGGTGCCAACGTTCTAGCATCCCATTGGATTGCGGGTGGTATGCAGTAGTCCGCTGGCGTTTAAAACCAAGGAGTTTGCCTAACTCCGAGAAAAGAGTGGACTCAAATTGCATTCCCTGGTCAGTGATGACCCCTGCAGGGACGCCAAAGCGAGGTATCCACTCTCGACAGAGAGCTTCGGCACATGATTGCGCCGTAATGTCTTTCAGAGGTATTGCCTCAGGCCACCGCGTAAACCTGTCGATGATTGTGAGACAATACCTATAACCGTGCGAGTCTCGCAAAGGCCCTACTATGTCGAGGTGTATCGTGTAGAAACGCTTGGTAGTGCGGGAAAATGAGCCCACTTCTTTCCTTACATGCCTGGAGACTTTACACTTTTGGCATGCGATGCACTCTCTGGCCCAGGAATTGATATCCTTGTTCATGGAGGGCCAGAAGTATTTTCCGGTGACTAACCGGTTTGTTGTCCTGATGCCGGGATGCGCCAAGTCGTGAACTGCGTGGAACACTTCCTTGCGAAATGTGGCCGAGGTCCCTTTTCCGAGTCTTCGCAGCAGAGAGAGAGGTTTGAGCCGAAGATGGGCAACTCCCGAAATTTGTATTTGGGGTTGGATTTGAGGCTCTGAAATGCTGCGTCATCCTCCTGCGCCTTGGCAATAGCCGAGAAATCGAGTGAGGCGGGGATGTTAACCTCGGAGACACGAGACAAAGCGTCAGCAACTATGTTGTCCTTGCCGGACACGTGCTGGATGTCTGACGTAAACTGGCTTATAAAGCTCAGATGACGAAGCTGACGAGGGGACGCTTTGTCGGGCTTCTGTTTCAAAGCATACGTGAGAGGCTTATGGTCCGTGAACACTGTGAACGGCCTGCCTTCTAGGGAAAAACGGAAGTATTTGATGCTCAAATGCGCGGCGAGCAGTTCGCGATCGTAGGTACTGTAGTTCCGTTGAGCGGAATTCAACTGCTTCGAGAAGAAGCTCAACGGCTGCCAAACTTGATCCACCTTTTGGTGAAGGGCAGCACCTACTGCGATGTCAGAGGCATCAACAAAAACGGCTAGGGGTGCATCTTGCAGAGGGAATGCCAAGAATGTAGCGTCGGCCAATTGTTGACGGGATTTGTCAAACGCGCAGATAGCCTCTTCAGACCACACGATCTCTCGTGTGTCCTTAGTTTTGGGGCCAGACAAGTACGCGTTCAAAATGGACTGGTGATGGGCGGCCTTGGGCAGGAAACGACGGTAGAAGTTTAGCATGCCCAAGAACCTCCTCAACTCCCTCACTGTTTTCGGACGCGGGAAACCTGTAATTGCTTGCACCTTGTCTGGGACGGGCTGTATTCCTTCAGGGGAAATGAAATGGCCGAGGAATCTCACTTGTTTTTGGAGAAATGTGCATTTCTCAACGTTTAGGACTAAACCGGCCTCAAGGAGACGTTGAAAAATGCACTCGAGATGGGCTAAGTGCTCAGACTCAGTGAAAGAAGCGACCAAAACATCATCCAAATATACGAAACAGAACTCGAGGTTTCGCAGGACTGAGTGAATGAACCTTTGAAAGGTTTGCGCCGCATTGCACAATCCGAAAGTCATCCGGGTGAACTCGAAGAGTCCAAAGGGTGTGCATATTGCCGTCTTTGGAATGTCTTCAGGAGCTACTGGGATTTGGTGGTATGCCTTGGCTAAGTCCAAGGTCGAAAAGATGCGGCAATTCGCGAGGTGATGCGCAAAGTTGTGGATGAGTGGAATTGGATATCGGTCAGGAACAGTCTGTGCATTTAGCCTTCTGTAATCCCCACATGGGCGCCATTCGCCGTTTGGCTTAGGGACCATATGCAGTGGGGAAGACCAACAGCTGTTTGAGGGCCTGCAGATACCCTGTTGAACGAGTTGTTCAAACTCTTTCCGTGCAATAGCCAGTTTCTGGGATGGTAGAGGACGCACCTTCGAGAAGATCGGGGAACCAGAAGTGATAATGTGGTGCTGCACATTGTGCTTCACTGGTTTGGAGAGACTACACTTGGTAGTAATCTGGCTGAACTTTTGGAGAAGTGCCCGAACACGAGAGTCGGTAATGTCTTCTAAAAGAACGGAAAGATTATTGCTTGGGTGAGATACCATTTGTCCCGACGAATTAAGGTTGGTCGTGGAATCTATAAGAGACTTGTTTTGCAAGTCCACCAGCAATCCATAGTGACACAGGAAATCTGCGCCTAGTATGGGGAAGCTGACATCCGCCAGGATGAAACGCCACGAAAACGTCCTACGCAAGCCAAGACTCACGTCCACTTGCCTATACCCGTACGTGTTTATGCGGGAGGAATTTGCTGCCGCAAGTTTGAGCGGTTGTGGGAAAAGTTGATGTTGCCGAGGTACGGGAAGAACCGAAACCTCCGCACCAGTATCGATGAGGTAGCTGCGCCTGCTGAGGGGGTCGAAAATAGTTAGGCGACGCGACGCTGCGTTCTGGGTGGCCGTCGCCAAGACCCCCCGCGGACCTAGTTTTTTGCGGTAGGAGCGAATCTACACGGTAGCGTACACCTTGTCGCTTTATCCCCGAATCTGCGGTGGTACCAGCAAATCCCTCGGTCCGCGGACTGTCCTGACGACCTGCTACCTGATCGCCCTTTTCGGGTGGCAGACCGCGAGCGTGCTCGCGATCTGGCGCCCGAACGCTGAGCGTCCAACGTCGCCCGCATCTCGGCCACACTGGCTGTTAAAGCGGCTATCTCGCGCCTCAAGTCATCCACCTCATCCGACGGTGGTTGAACGGCCGCCAAGGTTGGGCGTACGTACACCTCCTGCACCTGGTCGGCGGTCGCTGCCAGTTCCTCCAAGGAACCGGAGACGCAAGCGAGGATCGCCTGGGTGCCCTCCGGGAGCCGTCGCAGCCAGAGCGACTTGATCAGGTCATCGCCAATCTTGCTCCCACCCAATTGCCTCATTTCGCGAAGCAATTGGCTGGGAGTTCGATCACCCAACGTTAAACCCGCCAGCAAGTGGTCTAATTTTGCCGACTCGCTTGCCGACAGGCGCCTGATCAACTCGCTCTTGAGTTGTGTGTACGATGCCGACTTCACTACGTCGGACACCAGAAGAATAGACTCCTCGTCCAGGCCGACCACCGCGTAGTTGAAGCGGGTCGCGTCCGATGTGATGCCGGACATTTGGAACTGCGCTTCCAAATGCACGAACCACAGCTCCGGGTTCCGCCGCCAAAACGGAGGAACGCGTACGGCGAGGGCGGTCACTTGCGGGTCCGATGGGCCTGCCGCGTCTTTACTGTCAAACGACATCTCGAGTAACAACAAAAAAATAATAGTTTTGAATGAACACCCGGTGAGTTTATGATGAAACGCGGTGAATCCGACACGGCAGGCCGCACCCACAAATGCACGCACGAACAGAGAAATGACGACCGAAGCGGACGCTCTCCAGCGCAGACCAAAAACACCACCAAGGAAACGGAGAACCCGCGATGTGAAACACCTAACGCCGTCTCTTGCAGCGATTTTCAATTATTATTATTGAAATATTATCACAATTTTAACTTTTAACAATTAAATTTGAAGATTGATTGCCAAATAATCTATAACCCAAGTTGCTGCTGCCAATGTTGAAAGGTGGTCGCGCTCGTTGAATTTCTGATGCGGCAATAATGCTGGTGTCAGCTACGTTTGAGATGGTGATGGCTGCGGCTGCGGCGGCAACGATGGTGGCTGCGGCAGTGATGCTAACGTCTGGCGCTGCGGTGCTGGCGTCTGGGGCTGCGGTGCTGATGTTTGGTTAACTTGATAAAACGCGCTCGAGATCAGAGGAACAGAACGAGTCATCTGAGGTATCGGCTGCACAGGTTGTTCAATAGTTATGTTTACAGGTGAGGGTCCAGCCTCTCTTTCTTCACTTTGGATACTGATAGTACTAGGGCTTTGTGCTCTTCGGGGTCACCAATTTAACTTTAATATTAATTTCTTTGCAAACCACACTTTTAGGTACACCGGAACATAGACTGGGTTTTTACAAACAATACTCGATAGATTTAACCATTAGACTTTGTTAAATAATTTTTGTGAATGTGACTGTTTGCTCGTTAGAGGCAGAAGAGAGTCTCTCGCTTCATGTGTTTCTTTTCTGCTCCTAACTCATGGCACACTTTTCTCGCCGGTCCTCCACTCCCGTGGCGAGCTCCGCAAAGTGGATAGATCCGCGCCATCCATTCGTTCGCATTCGCAACATTCGAAATAAATTTCGAATGCTGCGAATCCTGCCGCGCCACAACATTTTGCACCATCATATGTCGCTCTGATAATAGCTTTTAGTTTGTTCGGAGTACCCCTCCCACGTAGAGCACTCGAGGAACACTCCCCGTTCATGCTATCGAAACCTTTCCCGAAATCGATGAAGAGCAGGTGCAGCGAAGATCTAAACTTCGCACACTGTTCTAAAGTGATCCCTAGGGTGTTGATGTGGTCAATGCAAGAGGATCCGGAGCGGAAACCAACCTGTTCTCTGTCGATCAAGCTTTCGAGGTGTCCTTTGAAGCATTCCAGAATTATTTTAGTCATTTACTTTGCGACGGTTTCCAATTGTCACATTCAAAACGAGTCCCCTCCTGCCATGACAATTATCCCCTTCTTCCACTCTTTGAGAAAGGTCTCGGATTCCCAACTTTTCCATAAAAGTGGAAGTAGCAGATCTGCAGTGACCGCAGTTGCAGCGATAAATAGCGTTGCGGGGAGACTGTCAAGCCCAGCGGATTTACACCGTTTGAGTGCATTGATAACTGATATGATTTCTCTTCTCTTTGGAGGAACAGTCCATATCGCATGCTACGGTCACTACTCATTTCATCCACAAGAGAAGGAACCCTACCGGATATGGTTAAGAAATGTGGTGAAGTGTTCCCTCCACTTCTTCATTTAGTCATCACCGTGGATAAGAAGTCAACCGTTCAGATCCTTCACAGACCATCGGAAGATTTGCGACCACATACAAGCTCGTTCATGATGCAGTATACGCTTCTGAAATCATTGCGTTCAGCGGCATCTTCCGCTTCGCTAACCAGCTCAATAGGAAATTTTTTTTTGTCACGGCGTACACTACGCTAAACTTCTCCGGATTTCACTCGGTATCAGAGTTCGAGCTCTTCACGCCCTTTTATGCTTTCTGTTCATCCATTTGCTTCCAAGATTCCACTCTCAACCAGATCTTATGATGCCTCTTCGGCACATGGCTGACGACCTGCGTCGCACCCGGGAAAAGAGCGCTCATCAACATTCTCGGACGGGTTACTCACTATATCTACCCTCCAATCAGCAAGACAACTCTCCCACTATGAGGCGACAGGTGGGTCATAGAAACGATCGATGTTGAACATAGGTGGTCGTAATTCCCCAACTCTGCGAGAAGCGGCAGGCACAACACGCAAGCGAACGTAAGAGACCATCAGATAATGATCCTTTTCAAGAACGATGTCAACGCCCCGCTTGTTAGGTACATCCAGGAAGAAACTACTAAATCGACTGCTGATTGCTCGTACGGCGTCGGTCGGTTGAAACGCAATTGACCTTTTTGTAAACTTAGTCATCAAACAAAGTGCCACCTGGCAATATTACCGTTACGGTCGCCAAGACCGTGTTTCGCCATAACATGCCCGACAATGCCCCACTTTAGTATTTAGATCACCCATCACGATCACAATTTTACCTTTAGGAAGCCTGTCCTGAACCACGTTCAATTGTTCGTAGAAAGCATCCTTTTCCTCTATATCGGAAGTCTCCGTTGGTGCGTAGCATTGTACAATTGTGATGCTCGTTAACCTGGACCGAAACTGGCAATTAGAAGTCTGCCAGAAACGGTCCGCCAGGTTAAGATAACGCGCCTTGTAGTAGCCGTCAGAAAAAACCCGGCACCAGATTCCCGGTTGTTACTACTTAGCTTTCCAAAGTACAAAAACATATCGGCGCAAGAGGGAGAGGAGTACTCTCCAAAGTCCTACTATGTCATGTACTTCGCTTAAACCGAGAATGTCCAGCTTATATCGCTGGATTTCCCACTCGAGTTGGGAAAAGCAAGCGTTCTCGAGACCCTCGCTACCCTTGTTGAGGAGTGCGCTAGAAACCAACCATGGGTCGTTTTCGATAACTAAAGGTCTTCGACGTGAGGTCATTCGCTATCCGGGGTGTTGTTGACGTTTCAGTAGCAATAAAGTTTCAAGGGTTGCTAGCCCTCAAATGTCTATCCCATTTAGACGCCTCTTAAGACAAGTAGGGAAGTCTTTGAGTGTACTCTTAAGCCCCAACTCACAGAGTGGTGGGGAGCCACCCAGTCAGAGACAAAAGTACACGAGCTCATGTTTACACATCAATAGGTATCCGCCGTCCGGAGTCGCGTCTGATGTCAGATCTGGCAATTCCCCATGGGTCTGTCTGTTTGTCTGTCACACCTACTCAAAAGCGATTACTACTTTTGATACGAAATTTGATAGAAAGATAGAAATTGTGAATCGAACATAGTTCCATGTTGAGTTTAACGGCATGCAAAAGGGGTTTGTAGCATGTTTTTTATTGAATATAGCCATACGGGATACAAAATGAAAGGTCTCGAAGAATACTTTCCAAAGCTAGCATCACCTAACCTATTCTCAGATATTACCAAGCCCAAAAATCTGAAAAAATATTCTCCACGCCTATCTCTTGTTTAAATAAATAAATTTATTAATAGTATATCACCATATTTGTTATTAGTATATAATTTTGTTTTTTCAATTGGCCAGACCCCCTTAAATTTAGAATTATAAAGTTTTGCAGTAATTTAGGCTCCACTATAGAGTATGATACTGCGAAGATTGGTGGAGGTCCCATTATTACTAACAAAGTTATAATAGGTCAGACCTGTCTCTTTTGTGCAAATTTATTATATTCTAATACTTTGAATGTCAATATCATACTAAAGTGAATAGTGTAAATGCATACACATAACGAGCTAAGTACAAGTGGTACAAATGACCACTCCGATATTCATATATAAAAAATACACAAAACCTTTCATACCTGATGCGTTTAGCGTTTCCTGACTTGTTTTACATTGTAATGCTGGTCTAGGACGTTCCTGAATGCAGCAATGTAATAGTTTCATAACAATTTACAACATCATATTCCAATATCTTATCTTTCAATCCATGTTCGTAATTAAACAAAATTACAAAATTTGCTCGGGAAAAAAGAAACATGAATCATCAATTGTACAATGAACCACAAGGAAAATTTCATTTCCAACATCTCCATGTTAATACCATAAACCTTGATCGAAGTGCGAAGATAACTTTTTATCTATGCTATTGCAAATGTCCGAATGATAATCACCGACTTTTTTTACACCTTCAAGGCCTAGTATAAGAAAGAATCCTATTTATAACAAACACGAAAAAGTGTATTGTCATCACGTTATGAATATATTAACTTCATAGACGAAATTGAAAATCTGTTGAAAATGTTAACATTTAAGCTCCTAAGCCCATTATTTGTCAAAGGAAAAAATCTGTTTCATTTTACGGAATTATCGTATCACTGTTCCTAATCCATTGGCAAATGAAAATCTGATTTTTGTCATTATCAAAATAAAATTTCCATCATGCCCCCTGCACTGCTTTAGGTTAAAGAATTTGGATTGATGTTAATGAGAAATTAAGTGAGCTTTTCTATGTACTTGAATATCTGCCACTCAGTCAACAAATGCAAATTGTACCGATTTATCGAAAAAAAATTATCAATGAACGACAGATAAGGTTAACAAAGTACTTCATATACTTAGATTTAAAGTGACAGAACAAAAGTATGAATAATTTGAAATTAAAAAGGTAACCAAGGAAAATTTTCCGCAACATAGATCGGAAAAACAACTAATGACGCTGACCAAAGGCCTCGGTTGAAACTTGAATGAAAAGATACTTAACTAAGAACTTAACTTAATCACAAAATATAAAAATGTACTATTATTAACTGAGTACTCTGCATACGAATCTCCACGAGTTTTCTTCAGATTTTCCGGGTGGATCGATCCTAGGCCCGGACCTCTAGAACGCTTCCTACGATAGTTTGCCAAGATTCAACACGACAGAAGAGTCGCGTTTGGTCGGTTATACTTTGTGCCGACCGCACTGTCGAACAGGCGCAAAAAGACAGCATATTGATGCGACGGATAAACGGATGGAAGTATTCATCCTGACTAAAAAGAGAATCCCTACCCTGCATCCCATATCGTCGAGTCGACAATCGAGCCAAAATAAATGGTTAGGTACCCTGGACTGACGTTGGACTCAAAGCTTAACTTTTTCGAGCGAATCAAAACAGCAGTGGACAAGACCGCACCTGGAATTTCGGCCTTAAGTTAGCTAATGCGAACGTTGGGGGTCTTACGTCTAGCAGGCGACGCCTGCTGATGTGTACAACGCAGCCTGTTCAGCTCTACGGCGTGGAGGATGGAAGGATGCTCTTTACAAGGAGCGTAAGCACGTTGCATAAGTACAGAAAAGAAGAGCTTTCCGGGTGACGCCTGCTTACCGCATTGTCTCTGAACCGCTGTGATGGTGACTGCGGGAGTGATTCCTGTTCCCCTTGCTGCTTAGAAGCGTAGAGCCATATACAAGCAAAAGTGAGAGGTTGTTCGTGAAAAACGGCAACGTACACTAAATGAGTGGCAGCTCTCTTGACAAAATGAAACAATAGGCAAATGGACTACGGAGCTCTTTGGCAATGTAGGTATATGGATAAATGGGAAGCATGGTGAGACTTTTTTCTTTCTTCTAAGTGACCTGCACAAGAGGGAGGCACAATCTCCTGATGGTATGTTTTGCAATACTCGTCAAAAACTTTATGTAAACACGAAGGAGTACTGGCAGGTGGAGCCGTGTTCCGCATTACGTTCGGATGCTTCTCGTTGTAAAGAAAATAGAGCTCAGCCGGTAGAGGGGCCGGATGGTTCCATGAACTAACAGTTCCCTTCCTCCTCTCTCCTCCCGTTGATGAAAGGAATTCAATGATTTGAAGGCTCCCCAAAGTGGGAGAGCTCGGGGGCTAATCCGAAGTAATGTGACAAATGGTTCCGGCAAACTCTCTGTTAATGGAGAACTAAACACGGTAGTTCAACGGCATACATTCACTTACCACACCAAAAAAATCAAGCATATGGTGAGAGCCCTTAAGGTTGTGTATAACAAGAAAACAAAAGAATCTAGGAAGGGCTCGAAAATTACTTTATCGACAGTAACACGAAGAAACAAGAGCGTTCCGAAGAGGGAAGGAGAACACCCAAGAAATCAGAAAGTTTCCAAAAGGATAAAAAGACATGTCGCTCACTTCAAGGAAGGGGCTTAAAACTACGGCCGGTCGGAAAATAGTACCTGTACAATTGTATCATATAAGTTCTATTCTAGTTTTTTCATAAATAATTTCATTTTTCCATACGTAATTTGATTAATGTTCATTATTTCATTGTTTGCATAAGAAATTTCATCCCTTTCATTTTTTTTGAAAAGGTTTTCAATTCAATTCTTCCTGTTTTTCTACTTTCAGACAAATGTATAATTGCTTAGTTGTCATTCTCTGATATTTCTTATGAATTTTCCATATACCGCACGTTTTTCAATGTCATTAATTCTTGAAGTTGTAAATTAGTATTTAAGAGTTTTAATGAAAATAAATAAATCAGTTGTTGATTACCCCTAACCCCCAACCTAACTTGTGCTATTACTCGTATTTTGGTTAAAGAGCTAACCAATTAAAAAAGTGTTCTAGTTAAAGTGCTTGAACCCTTGATCCTTTCCATTGTGAAGGCCTCAGCAAGAAGTTAAAGTGCTTGCTTGGTATCTTGTGGCAACCCACACTCTATCGTGCCGTCTTTATTTTTGAAACAATATTCTTTCAAAAGAACACCGGCCAAACCCCTAGCGCCGTAAATCAAAAAGTATATGACGCTGGGGCTAAGATTGAGCCAAACGAGGCTAAACAAGAAGGAGAGAATCAGGATCAGTCCCAAGGGGACTTCGAGAGAACCAAACGAGCGATCTAGAGCTGAAAAAGTCCAAAGAGAACAAAGCTGAAGGCTCCCGTAGCCAAGTCGGAAATTTGCGTGGTGAATGTACTGCCGTGTTTGTTCAAAAGAACAAAATCGCTATTCAACCTCATTAAGGTGAATAAAGGCACACAGGCGCCGGCCACCCCGGCACCGGCAGAGGCAGCGTACAAGTTGCTGGACGTCCAGAAGCTCCGTACCTGTTAGGTAGTCTATCGCCTTAGAGAGTAGATCTCTCTAAAAATGTGCTCCGGGGGTCTCTTTCATGCATGTAGGCAAAAGAGGAATGTAAAAAGATCCCATCCCCGATCGACAATTTAGCCGGCAAGATTATGTCGATATGTCCTGGAATGTCAGTAAAGACTACAACCACTGTGATCCCCAGGCAATAGTTTTTGATCTGAAGAAGTCAAAGGGTTTTGAAATTCTCGTCCAAGAATGAGGAGAACGTCAGGTGGTCTTCGAAAGCAATACATGATCAACACTTATAGATGACTGGTTGGACCACGACACTGTACCAGGCACAGGAGAGAGTTTCGCATATCACGGAGTACATCGCGACGACAAGTGACATACGACGCGGAGACTTTCCCCAGTGAAATGCCTAACTGCTTTCGGTGCAGTGAACTATCTGAGCTTCGGTCGGCGTATTATCCGATCAGACGAGCGAACCAGAGAGCAATGGATAGGATTGACAGAGGAACTCGAAGAAACCTCAAACTAACTAGAGAGTGAAACAAGAGGGATTGCTTCAAACAACTTTGTACAGAAGAGGATGTAAACCCATGCCGCTACAGAGTGGTTATGGGAAAATTTAAAAGTCAGGCAGCTTCGCAAATTACCTGTTGCGATCTCATACTACAAATTACCTCAGGAAGGCACGTGCGGAAATAATCTCCAGAGACCTTTAGATTTGTAATACCCCCAGTAACGTTGAAAGAAGTATTGGAGGTTTGCAGTTGGAATGGAGACAACAAAATATTGGGCCATGGCGGTATACCAAACAAAGCCCTCAAGCTGACTGGTCAGTCGAAGCCGGACGGAAGTCCTAGCAAGTATTGCGCAACTTGACCAATTGGAACCTTGTAAGGAGAGCTTTGGCGACGATTCGTGCACCAAGTTACTTAGCTGCGCTTGTCGACAGCTATCTAACAGGAAGAAAGCTTTAGTACGGCACAGACAATGGATTCAGGGAATACGTTGTCCCCGCGGGCATTTCACAGTGCTCTGCTCGCTCGTGTATTACGATCTGCTCAACGTTCCAGTTATTAGCGAGGCCAACATTTTGGGTTAGGCCGATGACCTACCGGTGATTGTCGGTGCAGAACATTTCGCCAATGTGGAGTTGTATTCATCCGAAGCATTCACTGCTATAAACAAGGCGCTGAAAGATGAAAAATTGTGGGCAAAACAGAAGCGCTGCTTGCATTAAGGCATCCAACGTTAGCATGACCCTAGTAAGGATGATGTAAAACGCTGGGGCTGCGATGCACCCGTACGCTGATTATCTTATAGCTAGAGTGGTGAGCTCTATACTGCTCTACGCAGCGCCAGTTGGAGCAACTGCAGTGTATACCGCATGCAATGCTCAAAAATTAGTAACGTTCATAAGAGGAATGCCTTAAGATGGTGCTGCGGCTTCAGAACCAATCATCGAGCATGTAACAACAACTATGTAAATTTATTCCCAGCATCATCGTGTCGAGGCAGAGAACGCCATGGTAAATTGTGCAGTTTCTCATGGGGTATTTTTGATACGGTAAATACCTGTATTGATTTTAACTGGACAGCTACGAAATTCCGAACTTGTGCGTTTCTTTTTTTATTGTCCTAGATTCGCAGAGGAAATCTAGTGGAGACATTGCGAAGGACAGTAGCACCGGCAAGTCTACATAATTAGGGAAAATGCTTGTCGGCGAGAAGAATGGACAAAGGGATAAGCATGCCGACCCCGCAACCTAATATCTTGCGGTGGTTCCGCGCGTTTTGTTTTCCATAAAAATTTAAAACGCATACAAATAAGAAATATGGATTCGACTGTTGGATACGTCCTATAAAATTCGTCTAAAGTAATAAAGGAGCAGCAATAAAATGAAGCATATGCACAGGCTATTACCAAAAAATACCAGGGAATTTCTAGAAGCCCAGAACAACAATAGATCAGACATTTTCAGTGAAACAGATCTTTATCGACTTCCGGGAAGCATATGATAATATTGGTAGAGACACTTGATGTAAAATAATGTTTACTTTGCAATATCATTAGAACTTGTCCAACCAACAAAAGTCACAACGACAAACATGGAGTCTCGTGCTAAAATCCTGAATTATCATAATTCACGAACAAAATTCGAAACAAAGTGTGAATTGAAACAAGAAAACAATCAGCTGTAGAGCTATCCAATGAACATATGTATCAAAAGAAATTACTAATCCGCACCGGAGGTGCCCCCTCAAATAATGGCGCACCACTGTCAGCCAATGCCATAAATAAAAATGTCCATCACTACACTATCTATATGTAGAAGTGGACATTAGTAAATACGGAAATGAGCAAAACAAAATATATTAGCTGATCTTGCCGGCAAATAAAGAATGTATCTATTTTAGTCCTCTCCACAAACAGGAAGAACAAGATCCGCAAATATAAAGTAATTATAAAAGTAGTCTTACTATATGCGTATGACACGTGGACATTCCTTGCTAATTTTGGCGTAAGTATTTTTGAGTGTAGCACTATTCCATTCGTATGTAGCTTGTAGGAGTAATGTATATGCATACAATATCAGACTACTCATTTTTGTGTGATGTTAAAATATTGTTACGAATTACAGTAAATTTGCGCAAAAGAGAAAATCTGGACCAATTATGTGTCAGTAATAGTGCGACTCCCACCAAACTTGGTAGCCTAGGGCTCTAAGTCATCCGGAACACAAGAAGGCAACTGACCCTCAAAATTGGATAATAATAATAATTTGAAATAATTAGACTTTTTTTTGCTTTTCCGCTAGTGTTATTTATTATATTTGCATATACCGATTTTTCGGGAATCGTTTCCAGTGCTATCAGTCCTTCTAATAATAGTGTCAAGGAAAGTCGCAATGCGTCCTAAAAGAACTATTGTATACCTTTACTGTGTATAGTATACATATTACATGTAGTATGTCATGCAAGCCTATAATCGACAGGAACTTTATTATGTTCCCTTCTTCCAAGTGATTCAACTAGCATCCTAGTAGTCTATTGTAGTATCAAATTCTCCCTTAGGTGTCGCAACCTACTTTGTACAAGTGCCAGACACTATCCCCGAACATGTATGAAAGTTCCGTGACTCTCCTCACAGAATATATAAGCGTTGTCGGTAGATATCCCTAGCTTCTCCAGGTAATAATTAAGCCTGCAGTGACCAGTGAGTATTGCTTCTACTAAAATCTTTCGAGCGCTTTTGTTCATATTCCCCAACGAGCACCGTGGAGTTTTCCATTCCTGGTAAGCTCGCCCAGAACAATTCCCTCAACCGTAACCATGGATCTATTTCCGACTCCACCAAATGACTCTGGCCCATGTATCGGCGTCCTTACTCCTTCCTTGGCCAGCCCGTCCGCTACCTCATTGGCTTCTAATGCAATGACCTTATTGAGCGAGCCACGAGTGCTCAGTCAATTAAGGCATTCCTACACAAGTTTAGAGGTCGCCTGGTAGAACCTAAGTGCCTTAATAGCCGTTTGGCTGTCAGATAGGATGGCGTTGTGTTCTGCTCCCTAATTGCTCCTTTTCAGGTTGAAAGATGCATCTCTATCTACGGCCTATATTTCCGCCTTGAATATGCTAGTATGCGTACCCATTGGTTCAAAGTACGTTTTCCTTGGATTATAAAATATACTTTCAGTAACAAAATTAGTCTGTTTCTTTTTAATAAAATTTCTAATTTGCCCATAATTGAATGGCAGGTACACTTAAAAATTATGCCTTGGTTCAGCCAAGGCCTCCTTTATGGCGATTATCATAGAATTAAAAGTTTTCAGTTTTACTGTCTAGCTCTCTATGCTATCGGTTTTATCAGGATTACAAGATTGAATGACATAAACACAAAAAATTCAAACTTGAGGCTAGATATCGAGAAGTTGACATTCAGCCAACTCAACTACTGCAACGCTGTGCATTCTTTTTAAAGCATCGAAAATATCATCAGTTGCTTCTCCTGAAATGGAAATCTTGGTGTAAATTCCGCCAGCAAGAATTTATAGTGCATTAAAAAGAGTGCATTTTCCCTTGACTTTATCAATTTGTTTGGACTATTATACATGTCGGTTGTCACCACAGCCCAAAATCTATCAAACGAAATTCTTTGAAATTTTCAGGACTTATTTTGAACATATTTCTACGGTTCGCAAACTAGGATAATTGCGATTCATTCAGTAGTTTTTTTTCATTCATTAAAGAAGCCTTGAAAAAACCCAAAATTCACGAAAAAAAGTTTAACACGACACCAAAAATTTAGCTTTCAATATATTTTAATAATCCTAGTATGCGGACAGTGGTTAAGTCTGCACGTTACAATGCCGTTTACAGTTTTTCTCTAGGAGGATCACAGTGCCCTCTAGTGTGGCTGCAGAAAAACACTTTTTTGCAGATGGGTGTATAAGTTGCTCTGTATTTCAATAGCAAACGATGTTATCGTGCTGGAAAAATTACTACGCATGCTCAACACATTAATAAATATATGGTGAAAAATTCGAATTTGTACCTTTATCCAGTTCGTCACAAAAAATTTCTATGATAAAAAAAGCGAAAAAAAGACCTTCACACGGAATGACCTTCTTAAGTTCAACGGGCAGCAATATAATTCCCCACATGCCTGGGAGTTCACAGTGTCCAGGTACAACTGTTTCTGAGAAAAGTGAGTGTGGTAGACAAACAGACGAACACACAGAGAGTGAACCGATTTTAATAAGCTGCGGATATAAAGGCTTTGTGTTTATCTTGTGAGAGAAATTTCCTAAGCACGTTTTTTTCATTTATAATAATAATAATAATCGTTGGCGCAACAGTCCATATTGGATCAGGGCCTTGAGGTGTGTTAGAGCACTTCATTCAAGACCGTAACGGTACACTACAGAATGCCGACGTGATAATAAGCCATATCGAAATCATGGTGGCATTGGGACTTATGAAGAAGTCTTCCGGGAGCATGGAACATCCGGGGGGGATGATCTACATAAACAGCTGCCAGGCTTCACCCAGCGATACACTTGCTGAGTATGAGTGGTTGCTGGGCGCTCTGGTTTTGGACGCGTGGGCTGAAAATCGTAGCACAGAGTTTTAACGCATGCGCACTTGAGCAGGGACGAAAGTGCATGAAGGACCTGGGGTGATACTAGCAAGTGTTAGTATACTGTCGGAGGAAAGTATAGTAGAGCTGATATACGCGTGAGCTACTTTAGCCAGAAGAATTGTTTGGCAAGTTAACGAAAATCGTACTCACAATGACCACCAGGCAATCTCCATGGAAATCGAGCATTACAAAACAGCTCTCCCACAATTCTGAGTGGATTGCTCCGGTGGACGCGGAAAGAAGAACATAGACAGCAGCGGGGCTACTTGAAAAAGGCCGTTCGACCTTCTTTAAACGTTGTACGAAGATGCTAACATAAACCCTTAGGGTGGGGCCTACAAAGTTGTAATAAAACGGATGCAAAGATCAATTCTATGTTACCTATCCACGCCTTATGAAAGAAATTGTTGCCACTTGTTTTCTCACCACCAAATCAGTAGAAAGCAAACAGTGGCCCAGCTCAACGGGTGCATGGCGGTAACTGGAGGTTACCGAGTAGGAACAAAGGTTTAAAGCTGGGAGTGAGAACGAGGCCCGCCAACACTTTCGAGGTATGCCTAAAAGAAACAAGTCGGGAAACCGGAAGCTAGACACTTCAGGTATGAAAGGTTTTGTGTATTTCTTTTATAAAAAGATTTGAGTGTGCATGGTGGTCAAAGGGTAGTATAGGTCCCGGGGCGAAACGTGGATTGGTACCCACGATGGAGCATAAAACCTGGGAAATGCCTGCTGAACCAACACCAACAGCTCTGCTACCAAACCCTATCTCCACCTCCACGTGGTGACCGCTGGGAGCTCTTTCTTGACGAAAAGCTGCAGACGGAGAAGGATTAAGGGCGAGTCTCCCGCGCCTAAAAACGGGACAAATTGTACCAACTGGTCCTCCAGGTTGGGGGTTGAGTAGGGCTGACAACCCTACACGGAAAACAACTTGTTACGAAGCCACAACAGGAGCCTCGGATAGGACGGATATTAAAACGACGGACCCGGCAACGACAAAGGAACAACGATTTGCGCATTTTCTCATTTAACGTGCGCTCCCTGTACAGAGATGAAGCTGATAAGCAGCTAGCCGATACCCTGTCCCAATATAGGGCTGATGTAACAGCGTTGCAAGAGATGCGATGGACAGGGACCGGTTTCCTGGAGAAGAGCCACTACACCATATATTATAGCGGCCATCCAGTAAACCATGTGCTCGGAGTAGGTTTCTTAGTCAGCCAAAAAATGAAACCTGCTGTTATCGGCTTTGACAACATAAGCGAACGGCTATGCACTCTGCGCTTGCGAGGCAAGTTTAGAAATATAAGCCTCATAAACGTTCACCCCCCTACAGAGGAGACTGCAGAGTCGGAGAAGGATACCTTCTACGAGGCAGTAGAAAGAACCCTCGAAGCCTGTCCCAGATATGATATCAAAATCATACTTGGGGATTTTAACAGCCAAGTAGGGAAGGAGCCCGTATTCAGGCGATACGTTGGCTCCCATAGCTTACACGAAAAAACAAATGCTAACGGACTGCGGACTATTCAATTAGCAGGATCACACGAAATGGTTGTTGGAAGTACCTGGTTTGCGCGGAAAGCGGTCCACAAACATACGTGGGCCTCTCCAGACGGGACCACTTTCAACCAAATTGACCACGTGTTGATCGAACGCCGCCACCTCTCAGCCTTGATGAATGTCAGAACATATAGGGGGGCCAATATAGACTCGGATCACTATCTCGTTGGCATGGTGCTCCGAGCGCGAATAACAATACCACCTAGAATCCCCTCTGACAATCAGGTGAGAGTGAACACTGAAGCCATCCACAACACAACCCTCCGCGACACCTATAAGAGGGAAATGGATGCCGCAATAACCGCAGTAAATAGAGGACCTGGAGATGAAGCATCAACTAATGATCTTCACAACCACCTGAAGAACGTTATCATGGATACGGCCACAAATATACTTGGCCCCAGCCGCAAAAGGAGTCGGAACGGCTGGTTTGACGATGAATGTAAGCTAGCAACGGAACGTAAGAATGCCGCATACCGAGTAATGTTGCATTCTCAAAGAACGCGGGCACGCGCAGAGACTTATCACGAACTCCGTCGAGCGGAGAAGCGACTTCACAGACGGAAAAAGGAGGCCTGAGAGAACCAACAAGTCTGTGAACTAGAAAAGTACAGGGAGCAACCGCACCAGGCGCGGAAGTTTTACCAACAAGTCAGCAGGATGAAGCCTTATACACCTCGATGCTCATCCCGCCGAGACAAAGAGGGAAATCTGATTTCCGACAGAACGGGCATATTAGAGCGATGGGTTGAGTACTTTGATGAGCTACTGAACAACCAGAACATCGGCGATTTGGAGGTCCCGCCAACTGAAGACGACGGACAAATACTGCCACCACCAAGTTTAGGAGAAACAGTCCGTGCAATTCATCGGCTAAAAAATCATAAGTCGCCAGGAGCCGATGGAATTACAGCCGAATTGGTTAAATATGGAGGCGACCAGTTACACCAAGTGGTTCATCAACTTGTGCTCAAGGTATGGGAGAGCGAATCAATGCCTGACGATTGGCAGCGAGGCATAATCTGTCTCATACATAAAAAGGGTGATATCACACAGTGCAGCAATTATAGAGGTATCACGTTGCTGAGTACCATCTATAAGATATTCTCCACTATCTTGCTAGGCCGGATAGCCCCATACGCCCAGAACATCATTGGCCCATACCAAAGAGGCTTCACTCCAGGCAAATCAGCAACAGATCAGATTTTCTCTCTGCGGCAGGCGATGGAAAAACTGTTGGAATATGGACAACAGTTGCACCATCTGTTCATCGACTTTAAAGCCGCCTATGATAGCATAGCCAGGGTAAAACTGTACACGGCCATGAGGGAATTCGGTATCCCGACGAAATTAATAAGACTGACTAGGCTGACCCTGACCAATGTGCGAGGCCAGATAAAAGCAGCAGGATCACTCTCAAGACCATTTGACATCAACAACGGTCTACGACAAGGGGATGCGCTATCATGCGTCCTCTTTAACCTGGCCCTCGAGAAGGTGATCCGTGATGCTGAGGTGAATGCAAGAGGTACGATCCTCTTCAAGTCCACCCAACTACTGGCCTATGCTGACGATATCGACATCATGGGAAGAACCACCCGAGACGTTCAAACTGCCTTCATCCAGATCGAGCAGGCGGCGCGAGATCTTGGGCTGCACATCAATGAAGGCAAGACAAAATACATGGTGGCAACGTCAGCACCGAAGACGAATCAACCAACAACATCAAACCGCACTGGTCAAACACAAGCACGAACAAGAATAAGGATAGGGGAATACAACTTTGAGACCGTTGACAATTTCTCCTATCTAGGGTCGAAAATCACAACCGATAACAACTACGATGATGAAATCCGCGCACGGTTGTTGTCAGCCAACAGAGCCTACTTCAGCTTACAAAGACTGTTCCGCTCGAAACGTCTCACCATAGGGTCAAAGCTCTTACTGTACAAGACTATGATCTTGCCAGTCCTCATGTATTCCTCGGAAACTTGGGCTCTTAGCAAGAAAAATTGCGAACTCTTGGCCGCGTTCGAGAGAAGAATCCTCCGAAGAATTTTTGGCCCCCTACATGAGGATGGACGATTCCGTAGCCTACACAATGACGAAATCTATGAGCGATACCATGACCGTCCGGTTGTGGATAAAATCCGGCTCAATAGGTTACGGTGGGCGGGTCACTTAATCCGTATGGATGAAGATGATCCCACCCGGAAAGTCTATAAGGGCAATATCTATGGTAGGAAAAGAAGACGAGGCAGACCCTACCTAAGATGGAGCGATGGCGTGGGCCAGGACGCCAGACAGCTTTTAGGGATATCGAATTGGTGGACCTCGGCGCAAAACCGGGATGTCTGGAGTTCCTTATTAAGGCAGGCCTAGACCGGATACCGGTTGTTGCGCCGTTGATGATGATGATGATGATGATGATTTGTTCCATTAGCATGTAGCACATAATATATGCATAGGTTATGTGAAAATATCCACTTTCAAGTGATATTGACATTCACAGTCTCGAATTTGCAGAGGAGCGACAGTTTTGACTTAGTATAACTTTGTTAGGAATAGTGCGATTTTCACCAGATTTGGGAGGATCATGCTCCATACTGTAGCCTATATTGTTTTGTGATTCTAGGGTGAACTTAAGGGGGGTTTTCCTGTCAATTGCTAAAAATTATAGTAATACACTATTATTAACTTTATTTGAACAGGTATCGGTATGGAAGGTATTTCGGAGCCAAGGCACCATATAGTGGCAGCCCCCTGATTTTTTTCAGATTTTTCGGTTTGGTAGTTACTGAGAATGGGCTCGTTAAAAAAATGTTTACACAAAACCTTAAAAATATACCATGTTCAGTGGTTAAAGCAGAGGTTTGTATTGCTTCTCAAAACCAATAAGATGCCTGTTAGATACAATGGGGAAGATGATGGAGAAAGTCTTCTACAATAGATTGATACTTATCGCCGAAACCGGAAGTAGCCTATTGAAGCGTCAGTGTGTGTTTTGGCACGTCCACTTTACAGTGGATGTAGTAGGCACGGTCAATCGCCACTAAATGTCAAAAATGAAAGGCGAATTGGCTGACATAGGTGTTCTTAGATACATATGTGGTGAGATTGGTTGAAAATTGGCTTTCATAGAGACCTTTCTCGTACAGGATGAATGATAACCCCAAATAGTACATAATCATAGCGGGGGTGGTGCTTGTGCTTCCCGTCCCAGAAGAGGTTACTATTACCGGCTTTGCCGGTTGCTTAACATTAGTTGTTACAGCAAAGCACGTAAAAAATGGAAACGTGAGAGCGGAAAGGACTGAGCAGGCAATGGCTCATGTATAAAGAACAACAATGTGAATGTATATGAGAGTATACGTGTCCAAAGGCAGCAAGTGCCACCCTGGCAGATGCAAAAATGTTGCAAATGTTGGCTGCCCAAAAGACTGTCGAATTACTTTTAGTCGGTATCGCGTATAACAGATTATACCCGTTGGGTCGCCAGTGTGGATCGAGGCACTTGCAAACTCACAGAAACGGAAGCAATTGAATTTAGTTTACCAGCTGATGGCTCTGAGAGTCTTCAGCGCTTTCAGAACTATATCAGACGAGACAATAGTCATGTTGGCGGGCGAACATTCTGGCAAGAAAAATGACTGTGCACCATGCAACACGTACGGAAGGGCACATAAAACACAGGAATGTGGCGAGATCAGAGTCGCATTAATTATAGTAACGCAGATGGGCAAGTAAAGCAGATATCAAAATGGAATGCATTTGGAGCCTACATTTTATTGGATCGTCATGATTAGTTTGAAAATTAAGAGCGAAACTTGTTTCACTCTTTAGGGTAAACGCATTAAGTCTAAGGGAGTTACCCTTTATTTTCCAAACAATGTTAAAAATTCAGTCCAGTTCAGTTCATTTGATGCTCCAGATGACCACAATACGTTTCTTTCTCATAACCTCCCTCCTAAATGCAACAGAAATTGTCGCCACAGGTAACTTTAACAAGTTGGAGACCGGAGGCTGGGCGCTTCAGCTATGAAAGCTCTTGCTTATTTCTTATGTAAGTATATTTGAATGCATCCCATTTGTACGTAGCCCGTAATCCACTACACTACACTAAACTATACGTACATACATACCACTCACTCACTGTGATATTGATATACATATAGTGTTTTTGGTTGCAATAAATTTACACAGAAAAAACTACTTTGAGCTACTGTAACTTTGTCCGTTATAATACGAATTTGACCAAATTTGGCGATATTATGCTTCATACTACAGTCTATATTACTGCAAATTTGTAACTCTAGAATAAACTTAATTTGTTAGCGTTCACAGTTCTCACTTTCCCACTAAATTTCGTGTTAATCGTTATAGCCGCTTTTGAGAAAAGTGTCAGATAGATGGACAGACAGACAGACATTGAACCGATTTGAATAGGGGTTTGTTTTACAAATAAGACGTTAAAATGGATTAAGAAAATTGAATCAGCATCCTTTCATTTAACATACATTCTGTGGATGTTGGAAGTAACTCTCCGAATGCATATTATTGGTAATGCTTGCACTTGAATTCATATAAAGAAAGGCTGAATTGAAGCGAATGCAATTTAATCGACTAAAAATATAGAAGCACATTTTAACAAGTCGGGAAACCGGAAGCTGGACGCTTCAGGTACGAAAGGTTTTGTGTATTTCTTAGTACGTAGCACGTAATATATGCATATGTCCTCTTTCGGGTGATATTGACATTGATAGTCTTCAATTTTCAAAGAAGCAACAACTTCGACGTATTATAAATTTGTTAGTAATAGTGCGATTTCCATCAAACTTGGTATGATCATGCTCTATATTATAGCCTACATCGCTGCAGAATTTCGTGCCGCTAGGATGAATTTAAGGGGGGTTTCCAGCCAATTACAAAAAAATATAGTAATATACTATTTTTAACTTTATCTGAACAGATATCGGTGTGAAAGGTATTTCGGAGCCAAGGCACCATATACTGGCAGCCTCTTGATTTTTTCAGATTCTTCGGTTTGGTAGTTTCTGAGAATGGCCCCCTTAAATAAATGATCACTTTCAACCTCCCG
Source organism: Hermetia illucens (assembly GCF_905115235.1). Classification (NCBI taxonomy): domain Eukaryota; kingdom Metazoa; phylum Arthropoda; class Insecta; order Diptera; family Stratiomyidae; genus Hermetia; species Hermetia illucens. The sequence goes on along the minus strand of NC_051849.1, from coordinate 85,888,309 downwards.
CACTCCCCACGTTTTCAAAAAATGTCAAAACTAAGACCGGCCTCGAAAAGTACTAATCGAGACCTTTAATTTGATACCCCACATGACTATATTTGATGAAAAAAAATTTTACACCCCCCTTTTGCATGTATGGGGACCCCCCCTTAAATTCTACGTACATCCTTCTACGTAAAAGGATGTAACTCACTGTATGTGTGAGCGTTCACAGTTCCCACCTTTCCACCAAATTTGGTGTCAATCGCTATAACCGTCTCCGAGAAAAATTCGTGTGACGGACAGACAGACAGACAGACAGACAGACAGACAGACAGACAGACGGACAGACAGACAGACAGACAGACAGACAGACGGTAAACCGATTTTAATAAGGTTTTGTGTTTACACAAAACCTTAAAAATATAAGAAGGTGAATGATGCATAGCTTTAGGAGACTTACTTTATGCAAATACAATTTTAAAATGTAAAATGACCGGAAAGATTCATTCATAATTTGGGCAGTACCAATTCGAAGTTCATTCATATATTATAGTTTGTGTTCCAATCTAACCTATTGGTTGTCTTTTGCAAACGAGCCGCAAAGAAGTAGCACTCAACGAGATGTTCCTTTTAGTACACAAAGTAATTATCGAGCATACATACGCATGCACGTATATAAATTGATCGTATACATATTGCCGATTTACTTCGTGCACAAAGCCATACATACCATATGTACATATACAGTATATATATTGAATACCGCTGGTATAATGTAGGAATATATCTATCTGAATTAGATACTACCTCCAAGCTTCATTAAAATAGACATATAAATACATACATATGTCTATCTCTAGTAATTGGTACTGATATACATCATCATCATCATCATCAACGGCGCAACAACCGGTATCCGGTCTAGGCCTGCCTTAATAAGGAACTCCAGACATCCCGGTTTTGCGTCGAGGTCCACCAATTCGATATCCCTAAAAGCTGTCTGGCGTCCTGGCCCACGCCATCGCTCCATCTTAGGCAGGGTCTGCCTCGTCTTCTTTTTCTACCATAGATATTGCCCTTAAAGACTCTCCGGGTGGAATCATCTTTATCCATACGGATTAAGTGACCCGCCCACCGTAACCTATTGAGCCGGATTTTATCCACAACCGGACGGTCATGGTATCGCTCATAGATTTCGTCATTGTGTAGGCTACGGAATCGTCCATCCTCATGTAGGGGGCCAAAAATTCTTCGGAGGATTCTTCTCTCGAACGCGGCCAAGAGTTCGCAATTTTTCTTGCTAAGAACCCAAGTTTCCGAGGAATACATGAGGACTGGCAAGATCATAGTCTTGTACAGTAAGAGCTTTGACCCTATGGTGACACGTTTCGAGCGGAACAGTCTTTGTAAGCTGAAGTAGGCTCTGTTGGCTGACAACAACCGTGCGCGGATTTCATCATCGTAGTTGTTATCGGTTGTGATTTTCGACCCAAGATAGGAGAAATTGTCAACCGTCTCAAAGTTGTATTCCCCTATCCTTATTCTTCTTCGTGTTTGTGACCAGTGCGGTTTGATGTTGTTGGATTCGTCTTCGGTGCTGACGTTGCCACCATATATTTTGTCATGCCTCAGCCCAAGATCTCGCGTCGCCTGCTCGATCTGAATGAAGGCAGTTTGTACATCTCGGGTGGTTCTTCCCATGATGTCGATATCGTCAGTATAGGCCAGTAGTTGGGTGGACTTGAAGAGGATCGTACCTCTTGCATTCACCTCGGCATCACGGATCACTTTCTCGAGGGCCAGGTTAAAGAGGACGCATAATAGCGCATCCCCTTGTCGTAGACCGTTGTTGATGTCGAATGGTCTTGAGAGTGATCCTGCTGCTTTTATCTGGTCTCGCACATTGGTCAGGGTCAGCCTAGTCAGTCTTATTATCGCCAATGATGTTCTGGGCGTATGGGGCTATCCGGCCTAGCAAGATAGTGGAGAATATCTTATAGATGGTACTCAGCAACGTGATACCTCTATAATTGCTGCACTGTGTGATATCTCTCTTTTTATGTATGAGACAGATTATGCCTCGCTGCCAATCGTCAGGCATTGATTCGGTGTCCCATACCTTGAGCACAAGTTGGTGAACCACTTGGTGTAACTGGTCGCCTTCATATTTAACCAATTCGGCTGTAATTCCATCGGCTCCTGGCGACTTATGATTTTTTAGCCGATGAATTGCACGGACTGTTTCTCCTAAACTTGGTGGTGGCAGTATTTGTCCGTCGTCTTCAGTTGGTGGGACCTCCAACTCGTCGATGTTCTGGTTGTTCAGTAGCTCATCAAAGTACTCAACCCATCGCTCTAATATGCCCATTCTGTCGGAAATCAGATTTCCCTCTTTGTCTCGGCAGGATGAGCGTCGAGGTGTATAAGGCTTCATCCTGCTGACTTGTTGGTAAAACTTCCGCGCCTGGTGCGGTTGCTCCCTGTACTTTTCTAGTTCACAGACTTGTTGGTTCTCCCAGGCTTCCTTTTTCCGTCTGTGAAGTCGCTTCTCCGCTCGACGGAGTTCGTGATAAGTCTCTGCGCGTGCCCGCGTTCTTTGAGAATGCAACATTACTCGGTATGCGGCATTCTTCCGTTCCGTTGCTAGCTTACATTCATCGTCAAACCAGCCGTTCCGACTCCTTTTGCGGCTGGGGCCAAGTATATTTGTGGCCGTATCCATGATAACGTTCTTCAGGTGATTGTGAAGATCATTTGTTGATGCTTCATCTACAAGTCCTCTGTTGACTGCGATTATTGCGGCATCCATTTCCCTCTTATAGGTGTCGCGGAGGGTTGTGTTGTGGATGGCTTCAGTGTTCACTCTCACCTGATTGTCAGAGGGGATTCTAGGTGGTATTGTTATTCGAGCTCGGAGCACCATGCCAACGAGATAGTGATCCGAGTCTATATTGGCCCCCCTATATGTTCTGACATTCATCAAGGCTGAGAGGTGGCGGCGTTCGATCAACACGTGGTCAATTTGGTTGAAAGTGGTCCCGTCTGGAGAGACCCACGTATGTTTGTGGACCGCTTTCCGCGCAAACCAGGTACTTTCAACAACCATTTCGTGTCACCCTGCTAATTGAATAATCCGCAGTCCGTTATCATTTGTTTTTTTCGTGTAAGCTATGGGAGCCAACGTATCGCCTGAATACGGGCTCCTTCCCTACTTGGCTGTTAAAATCCCCAAGTATGATTTTGATATCATATCTGGGACAGGCTTCGAGGGTTCGTTCTACTACCTCGCAGAAGGTATCCTTCTCCGACTCTGCAGTCTCCTCTGTAGGGGGGTGAACGTTTATGAGGCTTATATTTCTAAACTTACCTCGCAAGCGCAGAGTGCATAGCCGTTCGCTTATGTTGTCAAAGCCGATAACATCAGGTTTCATTTTTTGGCTGACTAAGAAACCTACTCCGAGCACATGGTTTACTGGATGACCGCTATAATATATGGTGTAGTGGCTTTTCTCCAGGAAGCCGGTCCCTGTCCATCGCATCTCTTGCAACGCTGTTATATAAGCCCTATATTGGGACAGGGTATCGGCTAGCTGCTTATCAGCTTCATCTCTGTACAGGGAGCGCACGTTCCATGAGAAAATGCGCAAATCGTTCTTCCTTTGTCGTTGCCGGGTCCGTCGTTTTAATATCCGTCCTATCCGAGGCTCCTGTTGTGGCTTCGTAACAAGTTGTTTTCCGTGTAGGGTTGTCAGCCCTACCCAACCCCCAACCTGGAGGACCAGTTGGTACAATTTGTCTCGTTTTTAGGCGCGAGAGACTCGCCTTCATCCTTCTCCGTCTGAAGCTTTTCGTCAAGAAAGAGCTCCCAGCGGTCACCACGTGGAGGTGGAGATAGGGTTTGGTAGTAGAGCTGTTGGTGTTGGTTCAGCAGGCATTTCCCAGGTTTTATGCTCCATCGTGGGTACCAATCCACGTTTCGCCCCGGGACCTATACTACCCTTTGACCACCTGATATACAAATGACTAAAAAACGAAAACGAAATGTTTCCTTGCGACCGTCCATTCACATGAGCTCTGCGACGTTATTAATAATGGTTGGATTTCCTTCAATCTTCCCAAAACTGTGCCTTATGTACTTATAGCCCGAACTTAAGAGGGCTTTCGGGCTAAATTTCTAAAATATTGAAAAATACTATTATTAACGGGAAATACTATTATTAGCGGGATGTATTTTGAAGGCTAGATTTCGTTTAGATTCACCACTATGATTTTTTTCAGTTTTCGGTTGGATAGACCCTGAAAACGAAACCTGTTGCACTTTTTTGAGGGCCATATTTTGACCTCTCACTCGCCTGCATTTCACCCGATATCAAATATGGGACCAGTTTCGAAAATTGTTGATTGAGCCCTTTCATTTGATACCCCTCATGAACATATTCTGTGCACTCCCCTTTCGCATGTATGGGGAGTCTCCCTTCAAACTCAACACAACATGGCGTGACTTGTTATATGTAAAAGAAATCGCAGACCACACATTCCCTCAAAATTTCATGACAGTCGGCCCAACCGTTTCCGAATAAATCGAGTGTGACAGACAAACCGACGGACACACATTGAATCGATTTATTTTACGCAAAATCTTAAAAATGAAAATTGTCGGTGTACATATTCATTTATGATCAATGGTCTCTGAAACCGTTCAGCCGATCGCCATCAAAATTGCTATATACGGTGGAATCGAAAATTGGTAAGGGTTAAATTTTCAACCTCATGCTCGTAGGGAGTGAGAAGTTTATGCAGGGGAGAGGGGCAGGCCCCTTCAATCCTAATCGAAGCTCGTGGTGGTCCCCCCTCTTATGTCGCCATGGTAATGTTTTAATTTTCAACCTTATCGCGTTCAGGAGAAAGGATAGAGGGGTATGCAAGAGGGAGGGGAAGTTCCCCTCTAACCTCGTTAAAAAATTTCGCTGGCCGTCCCCGTCGCGAATCGGAGCTATTTTCAGGTAAAAACGCTAGGGTTTAACTTTGAACCCCATCGCCCCAGGGGGAAAGGAGATGATCAATAGAAAAGCGAGAGATTCTTTTCTGAAAGCCCGTTCCAGGGTCCGCCTCCTCTTAACAACTAATGCCACTTTAAATGGGGAGTATTTAGATATCATCATGGTAAAGTTTGATTTGTCACCACTACCCCGGAAAGAAAGGGTATAAAGAAGGTAAGCAGTAATAAGAAGAATGTTCTTTTTTTTAACATCGTCGAAGGATTGTGGCGGTCATCCCAGGAATGGAGCTGAAATTCAGAAAATGATTGAAAATGCCACTCAAAAAATCGAACATTGAAAGATGAATCAGAGCCGCACGGTAACTTTCAGTCAGTAGAATTACTGAAATATCTAAAGCATATCTCGCGACCGAGAAAAGTGAAATGCCTAACTTCGAATGCATAACTGCGAATTTGGGTTTTTATGTTAAGAGGTGTCGGAATCTTCGAGTTAAAGCGTCTAATTTCAGAGCTCCTGCAATTCCAACGCGGTGAAGCTGAACGCTCACGGTCGGTTAAATCAATATTAAGAATGGATTTCCATAAAGTAGAATTCAATTACAAGGAAGACTACGATTTCAAAATGCGCCGAAATGTCCTCATTGATTTAATGGTTATATTGTGCCTACATCGTCGTGCTTTGAAGTTTCAGTAAAAAATGTCTGACATGTGCTGTTCCACTGGCAAGATAAAATTGTCACCACTGACTGTGCCACCAGGAGGATTTCCAACATATTGCTGGAACAACTCAGGAATCCAAACACTTTTTACAGTATATTCGGAAATAGACGAATATTACAGAATATGGTAATTTCACACCCATATTCAAAATGCCTGCCATGTAGGCCATGTAATCGAATGACCCTCTACATAGACGATAGGCACCATCCTCTTCAAGTCCACTCAACTACTGGCATATGCTGCTAATATCGACATCATGGGAAGAGTGACCCGAGACGTACAAACTTCCTTCATCCAGATCGAGCAGGCGCTGATTGACGCGAGATCTTGGGCTGCACATTAATGATGGCAAGACGAAATATATAGGGCAACGTCAGCACAAAAAACCAACCAACCAACAACAACAAATCGTACTGATCAAACAAGTAGAATAAAGATAAAAGACAACAACTTTAGGACCATTGATAATTTCTCCTATCTAGATGAAATTCAAATCTCACTGGTGGCAGTGGAATTTGCATCGTGATTTGACGTCGGATACCAGTCGACTCAGCTGTGAATGAGTACCTGAGTCAAATCAGGGTAATAATCTCGGGCGAGCGCAATGGTGACCACATTGCCTCCTAGTGTACCGTTACGGTCTTGAATGAAGTGCTCTAACACACTTCAAGGCCCTGATCCAATATGGATTGTTGCGCCAACGATTATTATTATTAGATGAAATCCGCGCACGGTTGTTGGTTGCCAACAGAACCTTTCTCTGCTTAGAAAAACTGTTGCGCTCGAAACGTCTCACCATATGGTCAAAGCTCTAACTGAACAAGACTATGATATTGCCAGTCCTCATGTATTGTTTGGAAACTTGGGTCCTTTTTCTAGGGAGTAGGGTAAGTGAATGCGTTTACGCACAGAGTGTTGGACTCCCGTAACAGCACGCTGCCGGACTACCACCTAAACACCTGTCATCAGGAAATTAGTCTGGAACCATTTGACAAATTACTTTGGAAGCCTTGAAGCCAGGGAATACCTTTCACCAACGGGAGGGGAAGGGAGTTTTCAGTTCAGGGAACCCCTTACCGTTTGATCCCTCCGCCGGTCGAGTTCAATCTTCTTCGCAAAAAGAAGAGCCCGAGCATAATGCGCAATACGATTCCAGCTGCCAGCGCTCTTCAGCATCTCTCCGACTATGTTGTCTGGAGAGAGCTCCCCTGTGTGTTCATAAAGCTGCTGACGAAGCCGTCCCACCTCTCGCAAGAAAAAAAGGTGTGTTCAGCGTCGTCAGATGGCAGCGGTGCCCGATAAGTCAAGATGCCATGAGGACGGGTCCTTGTTTCGATATTGCTCGCTAATCAGCACTAAATCAGCATTTACTTCCGCAGCGAATTGTGCTAGCAACTGGTGAGCGGTGGCACTCCGGTGCATGTTAATTTGTGAAGTGCGGATCATGTCGTTCGACCCTAGCCCTCTCCAGTTCCGCCCTGAAGATCGGACACCGTCCCGATCTCACAGTGTGTGCGACACTCTCACCAGACGGGCCACGATCCCTGCAGAGAACGCAACTCTCGCTTTCATTGCAGGTCTTCGCTTGATGACCCACTTGGCCGCATCTCCGGCATGCTGTCCTCCTGTCCGGTTCCTTGCAAGCTGCTAAACTATCCGCATTCGCACCCTGCATACTACCCATTTTGATTCTCCCGTTGTTAAATTATTTCTTCGCATATTGCTCGGGGACTTCCACCACGGCGAGCTTTTGGCGTCGAGCATTTATAGGGGTGATACCTACCCGGGCATTGATTACGTCTGGACATTCACGCTTTATCGCCTCCTCTACTTTGACCTTTTCTGTGAGGTAGTCACGATCCGCGATCGATGGACAGACGTGTCTCTTCGCCTTCTTTTTTTGAACCCTGGAAACTTGGGGGACTTGGATCCTTAGCAAAAAAAATTGCGAACACTTGGCGGCGTTCAAATCCTTCGAAGAATCTTTGGCCCCCTATATGAGGGTAGCCGATTCCGTAGCCTACATAACGACGAAATCTATGAGCGATACCGTGATAAAATCCGGTTCAATAGGTTGCTGTGGGCAAGAGTCTCTAAGGACAATATCTATGGTAGAAAAAGAAGACGAGGCAGACTCTGCCGGAGATGGAGCGATGGCGGTTTTTGTGCCGTTTATAATGATTAGCCTTTTTTAATTGAACAGCTCATAGAAAATATTTTTTCCTTGCGCAAGAGGTCTGCATTAGCCTCGAAGTGCGTGGTATTGCAATGCTGCATGCAGAATACTAGAGAGGAAAAGCCGAATGGGGATGAAAATCGTGTGCCCTCTTCCCCCCAAATTGCATAGCTCATCCATGTAAATTCGTTACAGTTTCTCCTTTCTTAGCCCCTGGGAGAACTCCGGGCGGAGGGGAAGTTTAAATACCTACTATGTAAATGTATATATATATCTTAATCATTCTAAACATTTCTCGTTTAACAAAATCGTATTCCTGCATGTATGTACCTATGTATGTATTTGTTTGTTCGCCAAGTGTTCTTGAAATTACTCAAGCGACTTTACTTCCTACTCTTACGGTTTTTATAGGCCACTTCATTTGTCTCCGATAGCATTGTTTATCAGAATTTCCCACTTTTCTTAATTAACTATATATCTTTCTGATAAGCTACGTAGTTTTCACACGTTCCTTTGGCATAATTGTTCTATCATTTCGTTGAGTGATTACTATACACGTGAAGCTATGTAGTTTGAAGTAATAGAGGGGTACACGCATACGTTTCTGCACGCCGATATATTTTCTGCCTGGAACTGGAACTGGTCTGCAATATTTTTGTTTAAAAATATTTATTGGGGCTACATGCGAGCATATCTACTATGTACTTAAGGGGACCATTTCCCATTTTACCTTCAACACTTAAATTAGTCAGTTACTTTTGTATTTTTTAAGGTTTTATGTAAATTTCGTTGGAAACGTTGAAACTGTGAACCCCCATGTACTTCTTCTTCTTCAGCCTTTGTCCCGAAGCAGGGTTGGCTTGTCTTGATCGGTTGCCTAATCTGGATCGAAAGGCTCTCAAATCACCATCTAGCGTTGTTTTGAGTCAACGTAGTTTCCTCTGAACTTTTGGTACTTTCCCATCGACTTTGATGTTCAGACCAATCATGTCCTCATTCTTGATATAATCATGGCGTGTTACGCCACTGGTCCAAAGCAATATTTTCGCCTCTATTACGGCGAGGCGCCATTCATTGTTCTTTGTAGTCGGCCGGAACTCAGAGGCATAGAGGACGGCAGGACGTGGGTAAATTTTCGATTTGAGATGTTCGTTGATGTGTCAATCTCAAAAAAGACCAATCATGGAACGCCACTTCATCCAAGTTGCACTGACGCGTGAAACAATTTCATAACGCAGTTTACCACGGGATAATTTTGATCTGAGAGAAGTGCTGAGAGTACACTCCCTTGATAAACACCAAAAGAGACACGAGGCAGTTACCTGCCAGACTTTGAACAGCAATTTAGCCGCGCGCATGATTTTCTTTGGCACTAGGTATTGCCGTCGGGCATATCAGATGAGTTTGTATGGCACACGATCAAATGCTTTCTCTAGAATAAGAAATGCAATGGAGAGACAGCGATGCTCCCCACTGTGTTTCCTCATGAGTAAGCGGAAAGCGTCAATTATTTCAAAGACCCAGTCCCCACCTCCACCCCGGGGAAATCTAAAATAATTATGGTGGTCCAAGCATATATGTCTTGGCCTTAAAATACTTTCCGTCACAATATCTGCTCAAATAAAGTTAATAATAGTATATTATTATATTTGGTAAATTTACTGCTCCTCTTAAATTCAACATGAATCCATAATGCAGCAATACAGCTTTTAATATAGATCATCATACTAGAAAGTTTGATGGAAATCCTACCATTATTAACAAAGTTATAGTAGGCCAAAGTTGCCCCTTTCGCGTTAAAGTACTACCCCCAGCCATATATAGGTAGAACTATTGAATATGATAGCTGAGTGGTTAGAGCACAGGGCTGTGGCACTGGTGGCAGTGGGATTTGTATCGGATACCAGTCGGCTCAGTTGTGAATGAGTATCTGAATCAACTCAGGGTAAAAATTTCGGGCGAGCGCAATGCTGACCACAATGCCTCCTACAGTGTACTGTACCGGTCTTGGATGAAGTGCTCTAACACACTTCAAGGCCCTGATCCAATTGGATTGTTGCACCAACGATTATTATTGTGTAGCCAAATATTCTTACACAAAAGATTAATAAAATATTTCATACTTGAAGCGCCGACCTTCCGGTTTTTGACTTGTTTCTTCTTCTTCGCGATTAAAAAGTATTTGCTCCAGAAACCTTTTTTTTTCCTTGATGTTCAACTTTGATTTAGACGGTCTATAAGTATGGTATGCCCGCATTTGAATTGTTCATACATATCTGGATATTTCCACTTTACTTCGTACGCAAAAGCGAATTTCACGCTCACTTAGAGCATTTGTATATTAATCTGAATTGGAGACTACCGGCATACTTCATAGTCACACATATGCATATGTCTCAAAAAACTGACATTAATATACAAATAACTTAAAAAAAAGTAAAAATAAGATGTTCCCACGCGGCCGTTATTATCTCAGACGGCCCATGACTCCTATTTTCTATTCTATTCGCTAGCTCCAAACAATGGTGTATAAAGAGCTCCAGTTCGCTGCTGCTATTAAACCTTTAACCTATTAGAGTTTCAGTGTCCTTCAACTATGCAGAAAGATGGTAGTCACACAGTGGACCGTGTGGTGATTGTCCTATCCAATCCCAGCGAACTTTCTACTGTTTTGAGTTGGGGATACGGTGTAAGGCCATGCGTTCTGGTAAAGAAGGATGACGCTTTGGTTGCGAAATCCCATTCACTGTTCATCATCATCATTCACTGTTCGGTGGTCCAATATGAACCAAACAAAAAAAATCAAGTGGAACTTCAGAACACCGTGGCATTTTGGCCTTTATCAATACAACTTCATTCCGTCCGCATGTTTAGATTGAAAGGCAAAGTGATGGGTCCATCACAGATAACTGGATGATTGAAAATTATTAGGGAATACGATCTGAAAACATAAGGAGCCAGAAACAAGTGTCCAAAGACTGAGACTGAGAAAGGTTGAAATTGGAAATACGTTCAAAAGTGGAGTATTAGAAAAGCTTAGTCTAGACTAGCATGCTAATGAGAAACCTTAAAACATGTACAAAGAACTCTAATCCAATGGTACGGATACAAGTAAAAGGAGAGCCCTATACTTTTAACTTAGCTTTGGAGTACAGAAAATAGGTTAATTTTACCCGCTTGTTGCGTACATCATAAATACTTCTATTTCCGATTATGATTTTCGATGTTATCCTGAGTCATCGGATACATGGATCAGTTTCATATCAAATTATAGGTTTCGACATATATAACAGGTTTTTCCATAGATACCAGGTCAAATCCACCCGCAACTCTGTGCCACCCTCAATTGAGTTTTTTTCTCTATTAGTTACCTTATCAGAGAGTCGTCTTCGATGGTATGGTCACGTAATTCGCGCTAACGAGAAATCATTCGCCAAGATTGATCTGAACATCAAAGTGAATGGAAAGGGACCAAAAGACGCTGAATGGTGATCTGAAAGCCTGGCAGTTGCATCCAGATCTTAACTTTGACATAACAAAATAGCGCAACCGACCATGATGAGCCGACCCCGCTTCTGAACGGTACAAAAGCTGAAGAAGAAGAGGATTATCTTACTTTATTGAAAATATCACTCAATTTTTTTTTCAATGGAATAAATAGAATACATAATATAATATAATATTTTGTTAATGGGTTATATGTAATTGTGATGGCCGAGGAAATCTAAAATTTTTTATTGCATATTCGTTAAGTGCATTATTTCAGAATATTCTCACTGAATTTCATAACGATCGGAGCATTAGGTCCAAAGTTGTAGCTATTTATAACGCATTACCTCGCTGCTCCAGCGCAGCTATGTACATATAGACTTTCGTGTATATGGCACTGCTTATAGATGCGGCCAGATTTCACATTTCAGATTTATTTATTGAGCAAAGAAAAGAAATACATGTGCGGTACAAAAGGAATAATAACTTAAAAGCTCAAGCGTGACTAATTAAGTATGTAACGCTAACCTACGGAGATATCCGGCCTAGCCGGTTACATGTTATAAAGTGAAAAGGTGGTACATGCCAGTGCTCATTTGACGTAACATGTGCTTAAACCTAAGAATAATTTATAACTTACAACTAAACAAACTAAACAAACATAACACAAAATAGTACTCCGTACTGGGAAACGGGAAAAAGGGAGTTTTTAGGCACCGGTGGACAGGATTGATTAACGGAATTGGAGTAAAGCGCAGTCCTTTCTCAATGGTGTTAGCATTCTGAGAAAGGGCTACCTTTTACTCGATTTGGTGTAGATGCGGCCACATGAGAAGCCGAAATGACTTGTGGCTAACGTCAATTCGTTGCTTTTGAGTCTGTAGAGGAAATACTATGTAGCACTGAACGACTCGATATAAGCTCAATAAGTTAAGTTTTAATATGAAGAAACAAACATGAAACTTTAAACGAGATAACCTCAGAATCATATTTTTGAAAATACTTTTACGGTGGACACGACTATTAAAAATTACTAATCCAGTTACCACCAAATTTATTCTACTTATTTGTTATGATAATAGCTAATCGCGTTTTTAATTTCGTTAAAAGAAATTTTTAGATATTGTAGTAAAAACGTAAATTTAATAATAATGGTTCCCGAATTGAATCCGCCTCTGTTATCTTGTCACGCCCACCCAACAGCAGATCCCTAGGGAGCTGGAAGTCTGCACCCACGTTCTAGTGAAGACTGATGCCATTCGGAGATCGTTGGAGCGACCATACGAGGGTCTCCTAAAGTGGAACCACGCACTCAGTTTGGACGGCAGTGGCAAGTCCCTGTCGCGGATTCTTTCCTCGAAAGTGACACAGGAAGTCTGCACCTAATATGGGGACACTGATGTCAGGCGCCACGAAAAAGTCCTGAACTAGCAAAGACTCATTTTTATTGTCTGTAGTCGTAAACTTCGGTGGATGCGGAGGCTGCTGCCAATAATTTCAGCTGCTGAGTGGAAATCTTGTTGGACTTCGAGACGGAAAGGACCGACACTTCCGCACCTGTGTCTATCCGAAGAAAGAACAGAAATAGTTTGAACAACTACTCAAGAAGGGTATATGCAGACCTTCCAACAGCAGTTGGACATTTCCATTCAATCTGTCCCCAAGCCTGGTTGTGAGCTTTATGAATGGTCAAACGATTCTGGATCGGACAAGTCATTGCTAAAAAACACAATCCGCAATCTTTAAAGTTTCTTGTTAACAACACGAATGCAACTTATCATAAAAACACAAAACTTATAAATACCCTAGAAAATGTATTAGTCAATTTGGCTAACAATTCTTTAATAAACATTGACTTAGCTGTCGAAAAGAAATCCACTGCAACCGTATGTAACGCCTCAATGAAAGCTTGACGCATATTTCGATGCGTGCGTCGCACGGCCTAAACCTTCACCTAAAATTAGATATCATCATCAAATTGATTACAAGCCGCATGGAAAGCGTTCCTCTTTCCATTTTTTTTTTATTTTTTATAACCATGAATTTTTTTATTTTAAGGATGCAATAAAGAAACATGTAAAATTTTAAGTAAACAGCTTTTGCAGTTTCTTTTTTATAACACCTTTAAAATGATATCCTGTTTTATGCTTTTAATCCTAGAACAACCCCTTAAAGCGGTTAGAAAGGTTTAGTCCAACAACCGGCTGTATACAGATGGCAAACGAGGGCGAGAAAGTGGAAGCAGCCTAGTTTTTGCCAAAACAACTTTCATTCAAAAAGATTGATGTATCTGATGCATTCAAGCGAGAAAAAATTGATCGATAACTAGTGAACAGTAAAAAAATTAGATGAAGAATGCTACTGGGTCGCAGTCAAAAAAATAGAAGCAACCTAAACTGCAATGAGGTTTTCAAGTGAAAAAAGGGTTGCCGGCGAGGCAATAGAAGCATTAGAGGCATGGCTCCCCGCAACATCGAGCACGTATGCAGAATGGTATACTTCTGCATGATTTGAACGAGACTCTGTGAGAGTTCCAGGACCTCAAGAAAAGCCATGACGAATTTAGGTACAGTATTTGACAATATTATGGGAACTACAACCACCTTCTCGAAACACCAAATTTCTTTAATTTCCCGAGCCAGTGGCTCATAGATCATCGTCTTCTACACGTATTTCCGTTCAATGTTGCTATTACGGGGAATAGTAACATCGAGCACGTATGCAGAATGATGTACTTTTGCATGGCTTAAACTAAACGTGTTGTCAATTAACATCATGTCAAGCTTGTTGCGTGAACGTGTGGTATACAGGGTATCCTGTTCACGACGGTAGAAATTTTAATTGTGCAAAGTGATGGTTTTAGTGTTTTTGCGCATTAATTCCCATTGTTCGCTTACTACCTTAAGTGAATTTACTTTCCCATTTGATGCGTAATATTAGTAAATTTTCCATAATTAAGCCCATCATTTTTACGTGTTAATTAAAAGTTAACATAATGAGGCAACTATTGTCAACTTTCCAGGTTTGTAAGTTTAAAGTATCGTTACAATAAAGAATATTCAAATTTAGATGAAAGATTGATTTTGAATGGATATCTTCGAAGTGATAATGACCTTTGCAAGAATTTTTATGTAGTTTCCACCGGTAAACCGGACATGTTCTCGTGATCAGCCCATGCTCGCGTGCAAGGTTTGGATGGAACATACAGCATTATGTCTGTTCGTGTATTCCACAGTGCATGCAGAAATGAGATGGTTCAATGTCTCTAATGCCGAAGCACACATTCTCCACGATCTTTCGTTATTAACTTTTTATAAGCTCGGGTGGTGCCCACGCCAAGTTATGATACAATATTTTTAATTAATTTGTTTCTATGTTTTTTTTTTGGTGAAAGTGAGCACATTTTTCTATTCTGTTGAATCGTCCGAGCAATGATTATAACTTTACATTACCAAGTATGAACCGTATCATATTCCGTGAGGCTCGTCCTCAACACGGACTGTTCCTCCAAGCAGAAGAGAAATTAGTATTTCGGCCTTGTATGCACTCAAATGGAGTAAAGCCACTTGGTTTGACGCTCTCCGCAGAGTTATTTATGGGAGATGTCTGCTGCTTGCTCCCTTCCATTGCAAAGATAATAGCTAAAATAATTCTGGAACGCATCAAAGAACATGTCGAAAGCTTGGTCGGCAGAGAGCAGACTGGTGTCCGTCCCGGATCCTCTTACATTCACCACATCAACACACTACCGATTATTTTGGAGCAGTGCGCGAAATTTAGACCATCGCTTCACCTGCTCTTCAATGATTTCGAAAAGCATGAACAGAGGGTCCACAGTATATCTAATAAGTAGTATCTACACTCAATGGACCGGATTTGCGAATGTATTGGGGAAGTTAATCTGTACACATCACAGGCAATAACCACATGTAAATGTAGATACTGTAAATGCTTCCCTAATACATTCACAAGTCCGGTTCATTGAATGTGGATACTGCCTATCAGATATACAACGAGGAGGAGGGGCATCCCGGAGAAACTAATAGCTATTAGTGTGGTCAAAGGGTAGTATAGGTCCCAAGGCGAAACGCCTGCTGAACCAACACCAATAGCTCTACTACCAAACCCTATCTCCACCTCCACGTGGTGACCTCTGGGAGCTCTTTCTTAACGAAAAGCTACAGACAGAGAAGGATGAAGGCGAGTCTCCCGTGCCTAAAAACGGGACGTATTGTACCAACTGGTCCTCTAGGTTGGGGGTTGGGTAGGGCTGACAACCCTACACGGAAAATAACTTATTACGAAGCCACAACAAGAAAAATGTCTCATACATAAAAAGGGAGATATCACACAGTGCGGCAATTATAGCGGTATAGGTTGGTTGCTGAGTACCATCTATAGCGCCATACGCCCTGAACATCATTGTCCCATACCAAGGAGGCTTCACTCCAGGCAAATCAGCAATAGATCAGATTTTATCTCTGCGGCAAGCGATGGAAAACCTGTTGGAATATGGACATCAATTGCACCACCTATTCATCGACTTTAAAGCCGCATATGATAGCATAGCCAGAGTATACAGAGTATAACTATACACGGCCATGAGAGAATTCGGTATCCCGACGAAATTGATAAGACTGGCTAGGCTGACCCTGACCAATGTGCGAGGCCAGATAAAAGCATCAGAATCACTCTCAAAACCATTCGACATCAACAACGGTCTGCGTCCTCTTTAACCTGGCCCTGGAAAAAGTGATACGTGATGCTAAGGTAAATACAAGAGGTACGTTTCTCTTTAAATCCAACTACTGGGCTATGCTTACCCCCCCCCACCCACCCCCACGAAACGTGTGAACTGCTGCAGGCGGCGCGAGATCTTCGGCTGCACATCAATGAAGACAAGACAAAGTATATGGTGGCAGCGTCAGCACCAAAAACCAACGACATCAAACCGCACTGGTCAAACGGGAAGAATAAAGATAGGAGAATACAACTTGAGATCGTTGATAATTTCTCCTATCTAAGGTCACAACACAATCACAACCGATAACAGCTACGATGATGAAATCCGCGCACGATTGTTGTCAGCCAACAGAGCCTATTTCAGCTTACAAAAACTGTTTCACTCGAAACGCCTCACCATAAAGTCAAAGCTCTTACTGTACACGACAATGATCTTGCCTCGTTCTCATGTATTCCTCGGAGACTTGGGTTCTTAGCAAGAAAAATTGCGAACTCTTGACCGCGCTTGTGAGAAGAATCCTCCGAAGAATTTTTGGTACCCTACATGAGGATGGACGATTCCGTACCCTGCATAATGACGAAATCAAGCCCGGAAAGTCTATAAGCGCAATATCTATGGTAGGAAAAGAAGACGAGGCAGGCCCTCCCTGAGATGGAACGATGGCGTAGGTCAAGACGCCAGACAGCTTTTAGGGATATCGAATTGGTGGACCTCGGCGCAAAAACCGAGATGTCTGGAGTTCATTATTAAGGAAGGCCTAGACCGGATACCGGTTGTTGAGCCGTTAACGATGCTGATTATCAGTGTGACACATGATGGTGCAAAATGTCACATGTTGCACCGAGGTAAAATTTCAAGGGGGTTTTGAGATCGAAAGCGCACCATCTTGTCACTGTGCTTGTGCTTTGTCCGGAGGTCGTGGAGGAGTTCAAAGGAAAAGAAGCTGTGATTACTAACGAAAATTGATACTGTACTAAAATAATGACAAGATGCACAAATTAACTCCGGCTATATGAATCATGTGGCTGTCCCGTATAGGCAAGTGGCATTCTTTGGCAATTTTATCACTCTTAATGATAACTGTCATTGTAATTGATTATTATTCTGATTAATTTCTTTCCCAGAAGACATGTCATACCTTTTTTATGTATAATCCGTGCCTATTCATTAAATCTCATCGTTGACTAAGTGTTATTATTTAAACACGTTGACCAATTATAGTCTTCCGGTGAATTTACGCCTTCTATAGCTCTTACATTTGAATGATAAGATATAAAGTCTGTTTCTGTACATACATAGATCCGCAGCATCTAAATAATACAATTCAACCCTGGATACTATATATTTGCTCGTGTATATAGAAGCCAAAGCGGTCTATCTAAGGGCTTTCATTATGAGTGCGTGAAGTTTGCACGTTGAATTCATTGGAAGCACTTAAAATTGATGTTGTGTAAGGATAGTCTGCTGTAATACCTAAAGAATTTGATCTACTGTATCAGGGTTTTGACACTTTTGCAAAATTAGAAAATCTAAATTCGCGAATAATACTTTTAGTACTTTCTTCTACTTCTGACCACAATCGCGATATTGAAACTGAAATATTGAAATACTTGGAAGTACATCAACTCCGTAGATGAAAGGACGAATTATGACGTGAACACATTTATTGCAATAATAAACCCGATGTCCATCTATCTTAGGGTCGACTCCGTATTCAACTCTGTTTTGAAAAGTGTACAATATTTGCCGATATCCATCTCAAAATGATAATAAAGTACAGTAGTGTCGTATTCATTTCCGTGATCGTATGTGAAATTATTAAAACCATATTCACATCTTTTTATAACCTGACTTATCATCCGTTTCATCTATTAATCACATCCTCAATCACAATGTGAACTACAAAATAATCAAGAATGTGAAAGGATATTCTCACCCAGTAAATTATTGCGCGATGAAATCTACAAAAATGCAACCGGTGTAGCTCTAATGCCCCGCAAAAAGCCAGAAATAACTTCAATAATCGTTTTTGGAGTAGAAAGTCAATATCAATAAAATGATCGAAGCTAAATACTAATAAAATGTAGTCTATACCAAGAAAACGACAGTCATTGGTTTCATCTGCCTCATCTTTATAAAACGCTCGTCTTTTCGTAAATATTCTGTAACGACTTTTTGTGGAGTGGGAGTCTACTACCGACAATAATGCGGAGATAACAATATAAAAGGCAGTCTTGAACTATAAAAGGCGGTCTTGAGGAGCTTTGGGAGCTTTGGGAGAGTATGCTCGAGATAGAGGTACTTAACTTCTAGGTAGTAGCCTCCCCAACTGTAAATAAATTAAGATAGGCAGTTGAAATAAGATCATCCAAAATTTAACTACTATTTCGCCGCGGAAAATACGAAATTTGTCGCAGAAACGAAGGGACTTTGAATTAGGATGTAGTATTAACATCAGTAAATTCGATCGAGCACTAGATGAAAAGTAGGTAAGGTAGTAGGTAGGTAAGTAAACGTTTGGAGCTTGGAAGCGTCCACTTCACTTCATTTGCACCATATTTTTATAGATGCAATAAAAACTCGGGTTAAAGCCCATTACTACAGAATATCGGTCAGTCCTATAAGTGACAAACATTTTGGGACGTTTCGCAGTTCTACGTGTTTAAGCGCTGCGTTCGGTAAAAGATATTCTCGGAAGTGTGCTTTCCTACTTTGTACAAGGACCAGATATTGTCCCCAAATATGTATTGGATTTCATTCTTCCCTCCATAAAGTCTACAAACAATATAAGCATATACCCCCAACATCCCCAGGTCATACTTTAGTTTAGCCTGCAGTAATATACGAGTGTTCCCATTATGATCTTAAGCCTCTTCTTCGTGAAGTTTAAACAACCCTACGAGCGCTTTGATTCATATTTCCCCATAAGCACCCTGGACTCTTCCATTCTTGGCAGCTTCTTCCAGCATAGTTCCCTCAGCTAATGAATAGCGTATCGTTTCTATTATTTCCATACTAATTTAGAACTCACCTAGCAGTATGCCAAGATAAAGAGGAGCCAATTCCAAAAGGACCTCCAGAAGTGTCATTGGGCATCTTTTCATATCCCAAATGATGCACAAACAAACCAATATTTGAAGTTTGTGTAACTGCCATCACCCCTCTATAGGTAATCACTGGCTCATTTATCTTCCTTTCTGCTATGGATATACAAATCATTAAAGCTTCATATATATGTATTTTGGGTGTGCGTCTTCCAGAGTAGTAACTTTTAATAATTCACAGATTTGGAACTGCCTCTCCTGTTCAACTTCTATGCCCTGTGGTCTAATGACTCTTAAGTGATCAATTCTTCTACCATTGAGTTGGTTGAGCATCAGCCTCTCGTTGTATTTGAATAGCAGTTTTAAACCGGTATACACTCTCCCGCCTTTATTCTGGACAGAGTAAAACATCGCATTTTATTTGAGAGAAGTGGCTTCTATATGATGTGACCGAAAATTTAAAAAATCCAAAGAAAAAATATAGCGAGCAACAAAAAAGTTTTACCCTAAATTTGCATCAATTTTGGTTTTTAGAACTTATCAGAAAACAATTAGCATCATATTCAGGCGAACAGTATTTTTTAGATATGTACAAAGTTCCAAGTCGACCGGTTAAATAGTTTTCACGCTGCGTACCCCAATTTCAAAAATTTTGTTTTAAGATAAATACATTCAAGGAATATATTTGGAAACTTTTCCTTAATTAATGGAGGGTATTTCACTAGCTAAACTTATGTAGTTCATGAAAAAAAAAATGTTATGTTGTTCCTGAGGATGATCTAAGGCAGTTTTACTACTCACCGCGGTGTACTTTCAAAAAATCTTGTTTTGTTTGCACGGTCCTACAGGAGCCATTTTGTAAAAAAATTGTTAATAATATTTTCTCTTACTCCTGAATGCTTAATTGGTTGTAGATTATAATTTAGAAGATTATACTTTATACTTTTTTTAGGTTCCAAACAGATATAACCTCTTAAAGTTTCGATTGACTATGGGGGACACAAACGGCGCAACAATCGGTATCCGGTCTAGGCCTGCCTTAATAAGGAACCAAGACATCCCGGTTTTGCGCCAAGGTCCACCAATTCGATATCCCTAAAAGCTGTCTGGCGTCCTAACCTACGCCATCGCTCCATCTTAGGCAAGGTCTGCCTCGTCTTTTTTTTCTACCATAGATATTGCCCTTATAGAATTTCCGGGCTGAATCATCTTCATCCCAACGGATTAAGTGACCCGCCCACTGTAATCTATTGAGCCGGATTTTATCCACAACCTAACGGTCATGGTATCGCTCATAGATTTCGTCGTTAAATAGGCTACGGAATCGTCCATCCTCATGTAGGGGGCTAAAAATTGTTCGGAGGATTCTTCTCTCGAACGCGGTCAAAAGTTGGCAATTTTTCTTGCTAAGAACCCAAGTCTCCGAGGAATACATGAGGACTGGCAAGATCATAGTCTTGTACAGTAAGAGCTTTGACCCTATGGTGAGAGTTTTCGAGCGAAACAGTTTTTGTAAGCTGAAATAGGCTCTGTTGGCTGACAACAACCATGCGTGGATTTCATCATGGGAGCTGTTATCGGTTGTAATTTTCGACCCTAGATAGGAGAAATTATCAACGGTCTTAAAGTTGTAGTCTCTTATCTTTATTCTTCCCGTTTGACCAGTGTAGTTTGATGTTGTTGGTTAGTTGGTTTTTGGTGCTGACGATGCCACCATATAGTTTGTCTTATCTTCATTGATGTGCAGCCGAAGATCTCGTGCCACCTGCTCGATCTGGATGAAAGCAGTTTGTACGTCTCGGGTCGTTATCGTCATCATAGCCCAGTAGTTGGGTGGATTTAAAGAGGAACGTACCTCTTGCATTTACCTCAGCATCACGGATCACTTTCCCGAGGGCCAGGTTAAAGAGGACGCATGATAGGGCATCCCCTTGTCATAGATCGTTGTTAATGTCGAATGATCTTGAGAGTGATCCTGCTGCTTTTATCTGGCTTCGCACATTGGTCAGGGTCAGCCTAGTCAGTCTTATTAATTTCGTCGGGATACCGAATTCTCTCATGGCCGTGTACAGTTTTACCCTGGCTATGCTATCACAGGCGGCTTTAAAGTCGATGAAGAGATGGTGCATCTGTTGTCCATATTCCAACAGTTTTTTCATCGCTTGTCGCATAGAGAAAATCTGATCTGTTGCTGATTTGACTGGAGTGAAGCCTCTTTGGTATGGGCCAATTATGTTCTGGGCGTATAGGGCTATCTGGCCTAGCAAGATAGCGAAAAATATCTTATAGATGGTACTCAGTAACGTGATACCTCTATAATTGCTGCACTGTGTGATATCTCCCTTTTTATGTATGGGACAGGCAATGCCTCGTTGCCAGTCGTGAGGCATTGATTCGCTGTACCATACCTTGAACACAAGTTGATGAACTACTTGGTGTAATTGGTCGCCTCCATATTTAACCAATTCGACTGTAATTCCATCGGCCCTAGGTGACTTATGATTTTTAAGCCGATGAATTGCACGAACTGTTTCTTCTACACTTGGTGGTGGCAGTATTTGTCCGTCGTCTTCAGTTGGCGGGACCTACAACTCGCCGATGTTCTGGTTGTTCAGTAGTTCATCAAAGTATTCAACCCATCGCACCAATATGCCCATTCTGTCGGAAATCAGATTTCACTCTTTGTCTTGGCAGGATGAGCATCGAGGTGTAAAAGGGTTCATTCTGCTGACTTGTTGGTAAAACTTGCGCGCCTGGTGCGGTTGCTCCCTGTACTTTTCGAGTTCACAAACCTATTAGTTCTCCCAGGCTTCCTTTTCCGTCTGTGAAGTCGCTTCTCCGCTCGACGGAGTTCGTGATAAGTTTCTGCGCGTGCCCGCGTTCTTTGAGAATGCAACATTACTCAGTATGCGGCATTCTTCCGTTCCGTGCTAGCTTACATTCATCTTCAAACCAGCCGTTCCGACTCTTTTTGCGGCTGGGACCAAGTATATTTGTGGCCGTATCAATGATAACATTCTTCAGGTGGTTGTGAAGATCATTTGTTGATGCTTCATCTCCAAGTCCTCTGTTACAGCATCCATTTCCCCCTTATAGTTGTTGCGGAGGGCTGCGTTGTAGGTGGCTTCAGTATTAACTCTCACCTGATTGTCAGAGGGGATTCTAGGTGCTGTTGTTATTCGAGCTCGGAGCACCATGTTAAAAAAATATGAAAGAATGGCGAATTCGAAATGGAAATTGTCATCATAAGTGAACCCCACAAAAAGCTGGATATAAAGGTGCAGTCGCCAAGCCACACAATATATGATGAGTTATTTGTCTAGTGGCTTTGTGTGGGGCAAAAAGCGGTGTATACGTGTACAGCTGTTTCAACCTGTCAAGCTTCATATTGTCAAGAAAACGAAGTCCAAAGTTGATTGCCAGTGACCTTAATATGTGAGCCCTCGAGTGGGAGAGCAGAAAGACTGACGAAAGGTACTGCAGTTTATTAGAAGGCTCTGCCCAGTTAGATATATGTAGTACTGACCAACAACCTATCACAAAAAATGGTTTGATTCAATTGTAGATTTGATTCTTGTTAGCATTGCACTGGCGCGTAATATATCCTGGTAAGTTAGCAAGCACTTCACCTCCTGTGACCACCAGGCAATCACTTGTAAACTATGGAGGGAGTCACAGGGCAAGAGACATGCACACCGAAAACCAACAGCGAAAAGAAAGTCAGGTTGGTGTGCAAAATCAATGGGATGAGCAAACAACAGACCAGCCTAGTAAGGCAAGTACGGATGAAATTGTCCATATAGCACCTAGAAGATGCATATTACCTAGTAGGAGATTCAACCACTATGAACTGACCAGCCTTCTACCGATTTGCCATTGAGCCAGACGAATGACTCAAACGGCGGTAAGGAGATTCAGGGATTAAAATAGCATGATTATAAGTAGGCCCGCAAAAACTTGAAGCCGACCATCCAACGGCGAAACAAGAAATGTATTAAGTACAAGAAATGTGTTAAGTAGACCTTTTCGCCTATAGAATCGTTATGGGACGATTCAGCTCCTGTTGAAAATCATTCAGAGTTTATTACCCCAGCAAAAACACTGACAGCTTTCAAAGACCTCTGAGTGTGACGGCAATTCCGGCAGTCACCAGATACGAGCTGCTGGTGATGCGCGGTATAATAGGCCACAAGTCTGGACGTCATACCCTATAAAGCCTGTAAGCTGAAGATGTCGATACTGCTACCTAAGAACGTTAAACCTCGACATGAGCCATCCTTATCTAGGCTTTTATGTCCTCTAGACACAATGGAAAAAATGCTGATGCCATTAAATTGGTTACTGGTTTTGTCGAAAATGCAATTCACGGAAAGGGTAGTAGTAGTTCCAGGGATCCTGAACGTGGCGAACACATTCAATGCAGGCAATTGGAGTCTTATATGAAAGTTCCTTTAAACACTGCAGTCCCTCAAGTGTCATTTATCAATTATGATATACGTGTTATTGATTTGTGTAAGCCAAGATATCCACCACGCCAAAGGCAAAACATTGCCAGACTGGCTCAAACCAGCACTGGTAATACCAGTAGACAGATGAAAAATAAGGTGCACGGTTTACCCAAACTATGCACCAGTAATTGAAATTCTGGACACACTAAAGCAGAAACTTTCCGTCATATACAGTCAGTTGCAACGGTATGGCAAAAGTCACTTTAGGCGTATTCAGGGTGAATTATATGCGAGGAACCAGCGGGGATTTTCAGATCACTCAATGTATCCCAACAGCAAAAGCGAAAAAACATTGGGGTGGACCTCGGGGATCCGCGCACCATGATGAGTGGATTATCGTCAAAGGCCATAAGCAGCGACGAGCCATAAACAGCTAGAGAAACTGGATCGTGTGCAGAATTTCCGAAATAAAAAGTTGACCATGGTCGGTTGGTATATAGCATAAATGAGACCATTAGTCGGGCAGAGGAATTTCCACCATTCCTCACTCACACGGTGCAGGACCCCGGAGACACAAGGTCGATTATTCCTTGTCAACCCTCTACAAATTCATAACGTCCATTATTAGTGGAAGGGTCAACGTCCACCTCAAAGCCAATAGCATTCTGTTCTAGGAGCAAGGGGTAAGAACAGCAACTCATTTTCCATTCGGTAATTGTAGGCCAGGCAACTAGAAGCTAAAGATATTTCTTTAGTTGCTATATAGCGAAGGCTTTTGACGACATCTCGCACACCTGACACCTGATTGATCCAAAACTAATAAAGTTTTTAGTGACAGTCAAGGAAAGGTAGCATAACTTTTCAGTGTGTTCATCTGAGAGTACCCACACAGCAGAACCGATCTGCATATGGAAAGGCATTTTCCAGGAGGATTCATTAAGTCCTCTTTGAGTTTGTATGACACTAAACCCTTTAACGGCTACTGAATGATGCCAGTGGGTATGATTTCGCTATAAAGTGTGATCTACGTACTAAGTACGAGCAGACACACTTGATAAGCTTGTGTCATCTATCAAGTTGAATGCTGGTGCTAATGGGAACTTCGAAGTCTATTGCCAATAGTGGAAATGTTTAGCCATGGCATTCAGATTGAATTTGGATTAGAAATGTCTCGAATCCAAATCATCCGCAAAGATCATCACGAGCCGCATGCAGGACATAGCATTGGTAACCTCCACATCCAAGCTATGACCAAGATAGACTTCTTCAAATACCTACAAATTCGCTATCCCTTCATTAGCTTATGTATTCGAAATTTTGCCGTGGACGGAGACCCATCTAGGAAGCAACCAGTAGCGGATACGGACGACTATGCAAAATTTCGCATGTATGATCCCGGAAATATGTCTGGTTACCGATATGAGCCCCAAGAGTACTCGATAGTTCTGCTTACGGCATATATTGAGAGCGGCGAATTTTAACTACTCGCCTTATTGCACACAACAAGTCTAACGTACTGTTAGTTGACGCGAATCCTATTGATGTTTCTATCCCTCATAATAGCAACATTCAACGTAAATACGGGGAAAAGAAGGTAAACTGAGCCACTGGCTCGGGAAATCAAAGAAATTTGGCGTATAATATTGACAACTACAGGTACCGTACCGTAAGGGATTTAGCGGTTTCCCTACCTGTCCTGTTACTCTCACACAGTCTACTTCAAACCCCGCAAAAATACACCATTCTACAAACGTTCTCGATGTTGCGAGGAGTTCTCGACAGATTTTCTCACTAACCTACCACCGGCCACCATCACGAGAGCACCTATACATTTTTCCAGACGGTAGGATCATCCGTGACTAAATGCTTAACGCTGCTAGTATTAGATAAAATCCGGCATCAGCCCAGATCATGGCAACTCGGAAATAATAATAATCATGATGCGACAATCGCGGATCAGCGAATTGAAGCATGTTAGAGCACTTCATTCAAAACCACAACGATACACTACCGCACTACAACACACTGTAGAGGGCAATGTGGTCAGCATTGTGCCCACCCATGATTATTAGCCTAATTTGACCCAGGTAGTCATTCAAAGCTGAGTCGAGTGAAGTCTGACATCCCGTCAGGATACAAATTTCCAAATGCACCGTCGCCTAAGGAGTGTATCAAAGTATTTTCCTGCTAGGCGCAAGAGAATTGCGTTAATACTTATTAAGGGGACGTGAGGAGTTACATTTTTGTAAATATTTTTTTTTTTTGTTATTATTGATTTTGGTTGAAAATGCATTTGAAAATATGTGGTAAGAATATGTAAGTCATATTAGATTTTAACAAGTCGGGAAACCGGAAGCTTGACGCTTCAGGTTTAAAAGGTTTTGTGTTTCCCTATGTGAGAAGCATAACGTAGTTCTCCATTGGCTTATAGCATTGACCCGAGATATTGAAATCGTTCAGTTCTGGGCAGGTTACTGCCATTGCCAGAACTCAGCGATTTAAATATCTCGCGTCAACGCTATCAGCCAATGGAGAACTGCGTAATGAAATTGTTTCACGCATTAATGCAACCTGGATGAAGTGGCATTCCCCAACTGGTGTTCTTTGTGATCAACGTGTCAGCGCACGTCCCAAATTTAAAATTTACTACAATGTCGTCCGTCTGCCACTCTCTATAGTTCTGAGTGTTGGCCGACTATAAAGGACAATGAACGGCGTCTTGCGGTAATGGGGACGAAGATGTTGCATTGCACTGGTGGCGTGACACGTTTTGATTACGTCTGAAATGAGAATATCCGCGATCGATATGGGTTTGCACCGATCGTGGAAAAACTGCAAGAGAGGCGTTTTCAATGGTGTGGTCACGTAATTCACGCTAACGAGAATTCAACAACCAGTATTGATCAGATTACATCCTGATGAGGCATTTGATACAATAAAATAAAAATCATCACGAGCCGACCCCGCTTGTGAACTGAAGGCTGAAGAAAAAGAAAAGATGTGAGGAGCGACGAGTGCACGACAGCTCCGTGTAATATAGCTAAAAATTCCATTGCCCTCTATTTTCTAGAAAGCGATTTAAATAAATCATTTGATGGAAAGCCCTTCACACGCTTCACGCTCTGAGTTTAATATTATTAGCGAATGAAAACAATTTAACCAGCATCAAATATAAAAAAGGGCTAGGGAGAATTAGATTCTTCTTGAATGGAATTTAAATATTTCACTGGAATTTCAATTATTCTGGTTAATTATGACGTCAGCATCTTATTTGTATGGCTTAGGATGCTGTTAATTAGCACGAAATTGATAAGTTTGAACTTCTATAACTTTGACACTAATAGTTGGATTTTCATGGAACTTTACATGCGCATGCACGAGACTGTCCTCTATGTCGGTGCAAAATTTGGTACACCTAGGATGAACTTAAGGGGAGCTCTTTAGTCAATTTCTAAAAATTGATAATATACTGTTAGTAAATTTATTTGAGCAGATACCGGAATGGGACATCTCTCGAAGATTAGATTTCACATAAGTGTTTTACACAACACCTTAAAAAGGGCTGCAGATAAATACATTCTCCATAAATGCGACTTTAATATTCCACGCGAATGTCAATTATTCCGGGTAATTATGACGTCAGCATCCGATTTGCATGGCTTTGGAAGCAGTAAACTCGCGCGAAATTGCTAAGTTTGAACTGCTATAACTTTGGCGTTAATTGCCTGATTTCTAAGAAATTTGGGGCATATACACGAAATATTGTCCTCTATGCTGGTACATCCGGAAGTCCTAGGATGAATTTAAGGGGGGCTTTTCAGTAAATTTCTAAAAAGTAGTAATATACTATTAGTAAGTTTATTTGAGCAGATATCGGAATGGGACATATTTTGAGGCCTAGATTTCATCTAGGCGCATCACCCTGATTTTTTTCGGATTTTTAGGTTGGGTAGTTTCGGAAAATGAGTCCTGTCTCACTTCAAATGCGTACATTTTGACTCCTTACTCACGCACTTTGCAACTTATGCCAAAACTAATGTCAGTTCCGGAAAGTACAAATCGAGACCTTTCGTTTGATAGCCTACGCAACTATATTCGGTGAAAAAATTTTTTGAATCCTCCTTTTGCATGTATGGGGAGCCCCCCTTTAAACTCCACCTAAATTTATGCTGTATGCGTGGGATTTCATAGTTCCCATCTGTCCACCAAATTTCGTTTGGATCGGCTTAGTCGTTTTGGAGAAAAATGCGTGTGACAGACAGACAGACAGACAGACAGACATTGAATCGATTTTAATAAGGTTTTGTTTTACACAAAACCTTAAAAATCACTAAAAATCAGTGTATATAGTGCGGCAGGCTAAAGTCGCATTTTGACCTTCTTACTTCTTGTATCGTGCCTTTCTCTTCAAAATGTCTGCTTTATATGGGTATGTTAAACATTCTCGTTTTGTTAGCATGTTGTATAAATAGAAGGGAACACTTTGGAGACTGGTTTTACTGAATACTGTAATAAAATTTTAAACGCGTTTTTCTCAAAGCAAGGTTTTTTGGGTTGGCGTGGGTGATTAAAAAAACACTTGACCATTCGCTTTGAAATTTTAATATGTTATTGTACACATTCAAAGCAATAGAATAAACCTCGGAGACGAAGATAGTTGCTAAATATATTAAATATTTATAATATAAATTATATTATAAATAATATTTTAAAAATAGCCGTCATTTTGTTATTTTTTGGCAAAATTTTTTTATTATGGTTTACTTTATAGAGAATTTTATGCTGATTAAAACATGATTTTTTTTCGACGTCTCAGTGACCCGAAATCACCCACGCCGTCAATTTGTGACATTTTATTAAAAAAATTGTAGCAAATAAAAAGCAGCCTGGAAAATTTCGTAAATCCTCTTTTTTAAGGTTTTGTGTGCAAAACAAAATCTTATTAAAATCGGTTCAATGTCTGTCTGTCTGTCTGTCACAGGCACTATTCTTTTCGTTTGAGATAAATCAAAATTTGAATCCGTCACGTCCTCTTAAGTGAATCTAAGTCGACTCGAAATATTCAGAAGGCGGCAAGGCTCCAGATTCACCGAATACTTCGGTGCCAGTACGTACTTGGTGTAAGTACCAACGAAACGTTATTTCAAGCAATCCCCTATGCCGCTTAAATATATGTTTTTGCTGCTAACGTTTCCATTTTACCCGAAATACCGATGATCAATGTTAGTTCTCTTCTATTTCCGCCATGAAGTATTTTGTTGACAATCGGTTGATTGTTTGTTTGTTTGTTTTCAGCCGTTTCGCTCTTGCAGCATCTACCACGTGCTTGCTGTACACGGTTGGTACTCACACGCACTCCCATACAGGCCAGCCAAGAGCAGAGAACGTGTGGAACGCAAAACTTTCCAACAAAGCTTCGTTGGACTGAACCTCCGCGCATATATAACGACCGCGATCCTAGGCTTTCAACCGTTAAACTCATATTCTAACAGCGCTTTTATATGTAGAGATACTTCACTTTGTAAGACGTAATCCTACTTCTATAGGCAAGTTTGCCAATTTTTATAATATACTCGTAAACTTGAACAGGGGAAGAGAGCGCGTTATGATAACGTTGAAATTATTCTATTTACAGCTGGAAAAAAATTACCGTACAAATTGTAACAATTCGGAAGCTTCCTCCAGAACTAAGTGCGCAAAATGTAATGAAGCTCTCTGTATAACAACAAGCAATCAGGTCGGAATCCCGGAAGCTGGACGCGTCAGATGTAAAGATTTTGAGTTCGGCTTGTATGAGTAACTTTTTATGCACGTTTTTCTATAACTTGGTAATAATAGTTGACTTGCCTTCAAACATTTCGCTTTTTTTCACTTTATGGGGCACACGTTTTGAGTCGCCATTCCCCTGTGTTTCACTGAAATAAGAAATAATTTCCGAAAAGTATTAATTCATTGATACCCCACATGATCATATTCCGTAAAAAAATGTGGCCCCCTTCCACATTTATGGGGAGCCCTCCTTAGACCCAACACAAAATAATATAACTCGTTGCCTGTGTAACATATTTTCAAAAAAAATCGTGACGATAGCTCCAGCCGTTGCGGAGTTAATCTCGTGTGACAGATGACACGTAGACGTTAAATCAATTTTAATAAGGTTCTGTCTCATAAAAACCTTAAAAAAGTTGCTTTCTCAATTATCATGTAAAAAATAATACCGTAGGCTCTCGAGATAACGAGCTCTCAAGCGAACGCCAGTTATTTCTCATAAGGTACTCTATTAGTTTAGATTGTCCGAAAGATATGTTTCTCGTCCTTTCTTAGCTTTACACAGATAATATATCATTTGATTACTTTACTTAGACAATATATGTGCAATTTCACTGCAATATTAAACAATACAAACTTCAAGTGAAATGGCGGTACAAAAACCGAAAAGGATATTTCAACAGATCTGCTTAAGTAACTGCATTCATAATACCCATTTTAAATGGTTTAGGACGATCTGCTTTGCATACTCAATGAACTAGCAATTGAACATTTCCAAATTGGTTTTGGATTTTTTCTGTTTTCTAGATGTGTAACCACTATGAGATAAAATGTTAAAATTCTAAAAATTTGCAAGATCAAATGCGTATTAGCAGATTTCGAAAATTTTCTTGAAAGCATCTTTGCTTATTGATAATACAACAAATGCGGTTGTTGAATATGCAAGAGGCGCACTAAATTGTATCCTTAGATCGTTGGAAGCGTATTTTTGAATCTTTATTCGAAACTTGTTTCATAATGAGTGAAAATTGTATCCAACCAAAAATGAAACAAGTCGAATTAGTGGAAGCTGGCGCTTCGGGTATAAAGGTTTTGTGTTCATCTTATGTGAGAAACTTTCTACCTACATTTCCCCATTCGTATATGGCTAAAAACCCAAAATATTCCGTCAGATCTTTTCAAACTACATATTGCAGACGTGGTTATTCTGCTCAGTCTAAACAAAAAAACATTGCCTATTACCGAATACTGTATTCTATATTCATCTATTTAAATTAGTCATACACCTATTTCCGATTTACTTCGTGCTAAAAGTATACATATGTACATATAAAGTACGTATATTGAATACCGCTGGTTCAATGTATAAAAAGCTTCATTAACGTATACATATAAATGCATGCATATCTGTCTCGAGAAATTAATATTGATATATAAATCACTAAAGCACTAAAACAAAACCAAACCTCAGTTTGTTGTGCTATTGACGAATTGATGTTACTATGATCTCATACACGTTATAGAATGCAGATTTCAGATTTTTCGATTCGATAGGTTCTGAGAACGAGACCTGTTAGACTTTTTGAGGGCCATATTTTGAGCCCTCTACTCCACTACTTTTCACCCGATATCAAAAATGGGACCAGTTTCGAAAAATATCAATTTAACACTTTGATACTCCACATAGTCATATTCTGTGAAAAAAAAACTTGCCCTGCCTTTCACATGTATGGTGTGTGCTCTTAAACTAAAACTGTTTCACACAAAACCTTAAAAAAAGTGATGAGCGCAATGCTGACCACATTGCCTCCTAGTGTACCGTTACGGTCTTGAATGAAGTGCTCTAACACACTTCAAGGCCCTGATCCAATATGGATTGTTGCGCCAACGATTATTATTATTATTAAAAAGTGATAAAATGGTTTATGAAACAACGAATAAGAAATCAACTAGTAATCGGATCCGATTTGAAAAAATAAATGCTGGCTTCAAAGATTTCTGGTTAATTGACATTTGCTGAAAGAAGACACACTACATTTACAGTTTGTTTAAAAACAGCTTTAATATAAAGATAAAAATATATCTTCACAACAATTTCCTTAAGAAGTATATAAAGAGCGACAGAGAAAAATTTGATAAATTTTCCGAGTTGTTTCGTAAAAAATACAAGGTGTATATTAAGAAATAAATACTAAATACACAAACTATAGAATAAATTCTTTTTGTAGCAGTACAACAGGTTGCGAGCAGTAGTCAACGTAACATATCAATTTTCTCAACGAAAAAAACTTGTATACTGTAAAGCACCTAGGAACTGGTAAACTATTTAACTTACTAAACTCCCTAAAGAAACTTTCGTTGATTTATAATTTTCCGTGAAGTTATAAATACTGCTCGCATTATGCCAGTAATTCTTATCTCAAGAAAGGTTGTCAATTCGGAATCATAATAAATTAACGGACATACTTACAATACAAATACTATATTCACAGTTGTTTGTATGATGCTACGATCCTTGACTATAACTTTCTTTCAGCTATAATGTAGATCATAATTTGTATTTGATAGTATGCTTTAACTAAAGCAATAAATAAGTATTACTCTATTCTGGCGTTTCGCCTAAATCGAGCGAATTCTTTTGAAACTAATCGAACTAGTAAGATCATTGCTAATATATCAGAGATGATGAGCATATAAAATACATTCTGCCAGCCCGATGATGACACTAGGCCAGCTAGCATAGGTCCAACCGCAGCACCTGTCGATAAACATGGGAAATGATAATTCTTGTTTTATTATTGTTGAGGTATTTTCCAAACCTATTGATCCCGTCCCATCGATGATTGCAGTTACGGTGGCTAGAGCTCGAGAATTACCCTCAAGGCAAGTGTGGGTACCTGGCATTTACCAAAGAAAAATAGATCAGATTAATTCGGATTAATTTTAACTATTTTATTTTCATAATAATTTTTTCATTTCTCCCGCATTTTTAATTATTTTAAGTGTTGATTCCCTTACCTAGCTCCGCACTCACTGATGTAGTAATCAATGCATAAGGACCATTAACTAGGATTCCAGCAACGAAAAGTAACACAATGCCAACGGTCAGTGAGACAGCGCCGTACTGATGGTATAGTAGCAACTGAAATAATATTTTTTTTCCAATAAATAATTTGCACGTATCAATGGCGAAAATAAAAAATTACCATTGGAGCGGCAAGAAACAGCATTGAGGCACATGTCGTTGCAGACATATGGGTATAATCTGAAATTACTCCGGCAGTGATAGCACCTACAATACCGCCCACATCGAATATTGTTGAGAGATCAGCACTATACGTCGCTCCTAACGTAGCTGTTAGACACATCAAAATGTTAATCACATACTCAGATAAGATGACGATTCATGTCAATTAATCATAACAATCGCAATGTTCCTTAAAATACTTACTGGACGATTGTATATAGAGAGGAAGCCAGTAGAGGAATGTGTAGCTTACGAGTTTGGAGAAAAATAAGCACAATGAAAATTCAATTACTCCTGGAATATATAAAGCATCTA
The DNA here is from genome assembly GCF_905115235.1 of Hermetia illucens. NCBI lineage: Eukaryota > Metazoa > Arthropoda > Insecta > Diptera > Stratiomyidae > Hermetia > Hermetia illucens. Next base: position 85,855,382 of record NC_051849.1, on the reverse strand, counting down.
ATAATTTAATAGGTGCTCGTTCTGATAATCTTGGCTCCGTTGTTCTTGATAACATTGGCGTTCGCTCTGTCGGACGATATGACACTTCCTGTAAGCGAGACATGTTATCAAATTATGAATTTATCTTATATAAGAAATGAAAGAAAGTTGAAACACGCACAAGTAACTAAGACGTTTTAACGTTTTAACAACACAAACATAAAATTCCAATGACTAAACATGCTAAAAACGTAACAAATATATGCATATATGTAAACTTAGATGCGTAATGGATCATAATAATTAAGGCTACACATACAAACGGATAAACAACATTTTGGAGCTTAAATTTCTAAAGATTTCTCTTTATTTTGAGATTCATTTCGAACGTTTGCGTGAAAAGGGCAGTGAGTTGAGTTCAGTACTTTATCGATGCTATTTCTGTTGGCGAGGATATGTTACATCAATATTTAATTGTTGGTAAACGCCTTAAAATCTAACAAATATTGTTCATTTGTATGACTTCATTCAGCCTGATTGGAACTTCGTCATGCTATTAACATAGTATGCTGGTCCCAAGCCCAGGTAAAGGAAGCGGGTTTGAGGCAACGTACTTTGCACTATCCTCAGTAAAACAAAAATAAAATGCTGAGATCAGGGAAAGAGGTAAATAGAGTATAGTTGGAGTTATTCCACTATGCTAAATCCCACTTGATCTCTCTTGGTGACCAAGAAAATGAATACAATGTCGTTACAAACATTATGTACAGTCGCAGGCCTCGGAGGAATGCTAGGGCGTCCCCCTCAGTCGACGCGGCAGGACGGGCCCCGGTCCTGTCGAAAAATCAGCAAGGGTTCTTGGCGCATGGACGGCGTGAGGACGTAAGCAAGTAAGTCCGAACAAACCGAACAAAACAAAGACGTGCCTGCACGCTAAATGATGGTACCCTAATTGGAAAGACCGAGGAACTCGCAAGAGCACTTCGGGGGTTCGGAGCGCGCAATGAGGGTGGCGAGCGTTTAATCGATCTTGCGGACACCCATGATCTTGTACTTATGAATACATGGTTCATCAAATGATTATCTCATCTTCCTACATTCAAGACCATAGCAACTCTACATCGGCCAATGATAAAACAGCGTGAGGAACGCACTGGCCCGCCGCGCATTAAATGGTGACGATTTGGTGAGAAGAAAGAAGAAACGATCTCACTCACATGATTACCGACCATTACGAATGTGGAAGAATGGTAGAAGCAAATGAAAGACACGATCCACAAAGCGGCCTCTGCAACCCTCGGGGTCACCAAGCCGGGTAAGCGGTACATCAATCGAGATACTTGGCTTTGGAATGATGATGTTGAAATGCAGGTCCGTGAATTACTGCACGATAAAACGCCTGCTAATTGGTAAATTTATAAGAATGCCAACCGAGAAGCAAGGAAAGCGGTCGCTGTCACCCGAGCGAAGCATTACAAAAATCTTTACGATAAACTGGACCCTCGGGATGGCGAGAGAAGTCTGTATCGACTTGCTAAAAGCCATAACGAACGTACAAAGAATATCGAACACTTCTGTTGCGTTAATGACAAGAACAGTACTTTGCTTACCAACCATCGAGCCGCAACGGCGATGGCGAGAATATTTCGAGCAGATTTCAATTGAAGAATTTGCTCATCCTCCACTTCCATAATCATTGCCGACATTTGGACCAGTTCCACCTATCAGCGCTCAGAGTTCCGTCCCCACGTACTCGAGGAGGGCGATCAGACCCGAGTCTGCAAAGGACTCATCTGAAGTGGCTCTGTCACGAAGTCTCACCGGAGGTTATCTGGTACCATGGGAAGCGGGATGACCCTCTGAGAGCATATGCTCCAGGAGAATTCCTGGAGGATGTGCTCTCGGCCCGGTTATATGCGGTTGGCCCCCTAGTGGGAGTTTCATGGCGGTTGTGGTTATGCGCGGAGTTGCATTGTACAACTCGGATGCCGTACTCCTTAGTTGCGGCAGAGGTGTTAGATAGGCCTCGCATCCACTGGTATGAATAGTGAGCCTGCACTCAGTATAAACCAGGACCGCTGTGTGCATGGCGGGGCTCTGATTGTGGTCCCAAAATCAATCCGTGTCCGAAGAGGACCGTGGGATTATGCCTTCACCAGGACTTTCATGTCAGCACTCAGAGGTGGCGGTAAGGAAGATGGCGGCAACCCTGTTGGCCAAACCAAAACCAAGTGGCCGAGAAGAACCTCCATAGTGGTGGCACCGGGAGACGCTGTACTCACTTTGATTTGCCGGCCGTGATGCAGTAGGCGAACGCTCCAAAGGCCTAATTAGGACGATCAGATCCAACTCTGAACGGGGACTCAGCTGAAGTGGCAAATTGGTCACGAAACCTTACCAGGGGTATACTGGTACCCTGGGAACCGGAATAGCTCCTAGACTCTCATACTTCGGGTGAACTCCCACTGTATGTGAGTTGTTTGCGGTTGGCTCCGTAGTGGGAGCTTCATGGGGATTGTTGTTGATGCTCAAACGAGAAGAGACCTTCGGGCCTCGGCGTGGTGTTACGTTGCGTGCCGTACTCCTTAGTTCGGTGGAGATTTAGGTAGGCCTTGCATCCACCAGTAAGAATGCTAAGCCATGCACTTGGTATAGACTGGTACCGTTGTTGCTTGACCCTGCGGGGCTCTGATTGTGGTCACAAAATCAATCTGTGTCTTAAGAATACCGTAGGATTAAGTCTCCACGACAGGTACCTACGTTAAACACTCAAGGACTTAACTGTCAGCGCAACTGAACTCGAGGAGGCAATAAAAAGAATGAAATTGGGGAAAGCCACAGGACCTGACGACATCGCATCTGTGCTCTAGAAAGCGAAGAGCTGGGACCCAACACTGTAGCTCAGTGAATTCTTTAATCAGGTTATTCAGGAAGGAAGAACACTATCTGACTGGCAAGAAACTACCACTGTTCCAATATGGAAAAAGAAAGGTAGTTCAGCAGAATGTTCAAATTACCATCCGATCCGGTTACTTTCCCATACCATGAAAATTTTTGAACTTATTCTTAAAAACCGTTTTCGCGAAATCGTTGAAATAACCGTGAATCAAGCCGGATTTGTCAAAAACTGCGGAACTACTGACGCAATACACGCTGCGCGGTTACTCATGGAGAAACACCATGAGAAACATCGCCCTCTTTACATTGCATTTCTGGATCTGGAGATAGCGTTTGACCGTGTGCCAAACGAACTCATCTGGTATGCTTTACGATAACACTTAGTGCCAGAAGAACGCGTGTGCTGGGTTCAATTGCTCTACCACGATCCGAAAAGTAAAGTTCGAAGTATGCGCACCCCATCAAAACCGTTTCGTGTCTCGGTCGGTGTTTATCAAGGAAGTGCCCTCTCACCACTCCTCTTTGTTCTTGTTATGAACACCGTTACACGGGATATCCAACGTCCAGCGCCCTACAGAACTGAGGGATTTAAATACCTCGGGTCAACTTTGCTTCACGCGTTAACGCAATCTGGATGAAGTGGCGTTCCACAACTGGTGTTCTTTGTGATCGACGTATTAACGATCGGCTCAGATTTAAAATTTATTGCAATGTCATCCTTTCTGTCGCTCTCTATGGCTCTGAGTGTTGGCCGACTATAAAAGACAATGAACAGTGTCTTGCGGTAATGGAGACGAAGATGTTGTGTTGGACTAGTGTCACGGTTCGATCACATCCAAAATGAGGATATCCCCAATTGCTGTAATTCGTGCTAATGAAAATTCACTTGCCAAGATTGATTTGAACATCGAAGTCGATGGTAAACGACCAAAAGGTAACGGTGGCTTGATACGCTGGATGAGGGGGGGGGGGCATTCGCTAGAACTAAATGGCGAAACTGATCACGACGAGCCGACCCCGCTTGTGAACGGGACAAAGGCTGAAGAAAAGGAAGAAGAAGTTTTATCGTTTAGAACCTTGATTAATTATATATTATATATATTATATGCTTTTGTCTAATGATCTTCTTTCTCATCTTCAACAATGATTAAATTAAGCAAACTCATTAGGCCGTGGCATAATTTATAAAGGACATATGCATCAACCAGAGATCTGCGCAGTTGAAAAAACAACACACTAAGAAATTCGAGAAGATTAAGGTGTTACCTTAATCTTCTCGAATTTCTTTCGTCTTCTCTGGAATAGGGAAGGTTCTTTTTAAAAAGCAGGGTTGAGTAAACTTCGCAATCATGTTAAGGGCACCATACTACCGAAGCACATTCTAGAATACTGCGAACAAAGGAACTATACAGAATGACTGATGAATGAACATTCTTGAACTGATAAGAGGAGCGAAGAGCAAAGAACGAAGCCAGACATTCTTTAAGCTTGGCTGAGGTTTGATTGTAGGTGACTAAGTGATGCAACGAAAGACAAAACCAGTAAACAAGGAAGGGAGATTATTAATAAACAAGGAGAATAGAAATGATCAAGGGTGGGGCCATGGGGGACTCCAGATGAGAAAAAAAATAGTTGAAACGCAGCTGTTGAACCACTTAAGTTGCACCTCAACCAGACGAAAAACCATATGAGCCAAGTTTCTTGAGAAGCACAATATAATCAAGCAATCAAAAGCTTTTTAAGAAAATTATATGCACGTCTTTCCTTTGATCGATTGACTCAGCAACAAAGTATTCTCGTATCTTTCTGGAATTTTGAGGTGAAACATAAAAGAGCCTGGGATTCGCCTTCAAGAGTCAGTCCAGGTCCAAAATTAGAGCGAGACATCTGGTTATTAATACGTCTCGAATATAATTAAATATTTTATAATTAATTGTGAATAAAATTTGTATAAAAATTAAAGAGCGGGCTTTTATTAGTACGCTACCTAATTCAGTGAAACATGTACGGAAATAGTGTGTGCAATTCGCGGCTAAAGAATTGCATGTACGGATTCTGATTACGGAAACCTCAGGGTCTGACATAAAAAGGTCTTTAGAAGTCCGAGTATTGAAAAAAATAAAAGAAACAAATCTTAATTATTTTTTTAGTAAGAAATATAAGTATTTTGTGATTTTTTCAGACTTCCAAAAAGAGGAGCTTTCTACGTCTCATGAATGAAATTGAAATGATCCACAAGTATGATGTATGACGTAACTCGATACTATACGTATAATTATAAACGATTCCTCATTAGGAGGCTTTCCGGGACAAAACCCCATCTCTAATAGCGTCCTACAAGTTAAAATCAATCGAATCACATGGATGTTTCTACAGTCGGGTGGATTCTTTTTATCTTTTCTCCACTTCTAGTAACTGGTTGATAACTTACAGCTGAAAAATCAGCCTCATATGATGCTCGATTTATAACAACTACAACCGTGTCTTTATTATACACTCGTTCAGGTGAATTTTAAGATATTTATTGGATTAAATTAATCCTCGCTTTCAATTCGTACTGTTTTTCTGAATTCCTAAATAAGAAATTATAGAGTCCATATCATACGCACACCCTGTCTGCAACAATTACTTGTATTTTATTATTATTGTTAAATCTACACTATTACTGAACTATTTCGGAAACAAACTACTTCGGCCATCTTATTTCTCCGATGAAACGATTTGCCTTGTATATCTTAACTCGCAATCAGCGAACGCTCTTTTCGATTTGTATTTTCCCTAAACCAAACACTTTAAGGGCTTATATTGCTACATGGCGGGAAAGCATAAAAGCATCTTTATGACAAAGCTATATTATCTTTTTAAGGTTTTTATTTAACAAAACCTTTTTAAAATCAGTAAAATTACAAAATTATTTGTTACCATAGTTTCTAGAAATTGACTGGAACCCCCCTTAAGTTTATTCTAGGATCAGTTATTTTTGTAATAATAAATATAGGTGGTATCATCCAAGTGTAGTGGAAATTGTACTATTACTAATGAACAAAGTTGCCTCTTTTGGATAAATTCACTGCAATCGAAGGCAAATGTACACTCAAATATTTTTACATAAGAAACCTTTCATACCCGAAGCTCCGAGTTTCCGGTTTCTGATTCGTTTTAATTTAATTTTTAGTTTGAAGGAAGTCTGAGTCCGACTAAAAGTAGCCCCCCCCCCTTTTTATTGGTAAACGGATTTGTAAGCATATATGAATGGTAAGAGGAGATGTGGTCGGCAATTTTGTTCACAACCGAGACAGAAGACACGAGGGACATCTCAAAACATCCCTGCTTTCCAATCAGCTATTTCCAATATCTTAGAGTCAACTTATGGACTAGCCGGCCGACTCACCATTATCCAGCTGCCAAATACGCTATATATTAACAATAAGAAACTGTTTTTAATTAGAAAAACATAATCCATTAAAGAAGCCTGGATAACAAGTTTCTTTAATTTAAAAAACAAGTCGAATTCATGCCTCCCCAGGGAGGTGAACATTTGACCCGATTTTCGTAAATAACGAACTAGACTTCTCCCGACTAGTTGATTTTCAACATCTCAGTATTGTATACAATGTTTTAACAAAACGTTCACGTTCCGCGAATATAGATGAATATGAGTTTCTCGATTCAAAAAGAAATTTTCATTAGTAACCGATAACTTTATAATATTCATACGCTGAAAACTCATCGAGAGCGGATAAAAAGATTGGTCCTCACCATAAATCAAATCGGTTATCGACTATCTGAAATGGGGGGAACCCGCGAAATCTACCTTTTCTGCTGCATCATCTATCATGTGTCCAGATGTGGAGGTCGAAGTTTGTGGATTGGTCTGTTTCGTGCAAGAACAGAGGCCTTCATTTTGGGATTTGGACGTTACCAAAACTGTAACAAAGTGCGAAGAGTGGTTCTGTTTGGTTGCTGCTTACGATTAGTAGCATAGCGGACAATATTATACGAACAGTGTCGGGAAATTGGAAGCCAGACGATTCAGATATAAAAGGTTTTGTGTTTTCCCCCCACATGTATGGGGAGCCCCCTTTAACTGCCCATAAATTTATGGCACTCACAGTGAGTGTGGTGATTCAGAATTCTCATATGTCCACCGAATTTCGTTTAAATCGATGAGGCCTGTCTGCGTCATATCATCGGAGTACTGATCTGATCTCAAACGAAGAACTAGGTCGATGCACAAGCCTGGTACTCATACGCACTGTGATGGGAAAGCGAAAGGGGCAGTTGATAAGATACACATTAAGGAGGGGCGACAATTGCCTTGCTAGCTACAGTAAAAGCCATCCTTCAAGATGTCCGATAAGTCGGTCGCCCCAAGGGCACTTGGCAGAGGACAATAGACAATAGAGGAAGAGTGCGAGCGAGTTGTAGTTGACGCACTATACCCCATCAAGGGATGAATGGCAACCATATTATTGTTTGGAGATGGAGAGGGAGGCAAATAGAACTGGACTGGAAATAAACAACCAAGGCAAGCTACGCCCCACATAGAAATTTACACCAACCATAGACCTACAGTGACAGATAGAGTATATTCCAAAACAAAATACCAATCTTTTCCTTGGTGGACCATAATACCGAGCAAAATGTCGTGCACATAGATTTAATTATATTCCTTAAAACCCTTGAAATCACTAAAAGATGAGGCTACTCCACCCCTAAATTCTTGTCTCTGCTGTTATGTTACATGGGAGCAAAACATGGATTTCCATTAGTTTTTTCTACGAACCGTCAACAAATTACTTCGGGTTGATACAATTTTGAATAAAACGTGTGACTAAGGTACTGGTAGAAAATGACAATAGGTTGACTCGTATAAAAGTTACAATGGGCCATGACTGATGTAGCATGTGGACAATCAATTTTATCCATCTAACATGGATTTAATGAAAAAAAATACCTGTCCTGCCGTGAAACGGGCACAGTTTCATTGACATCTATTATTTGTGTTACATAGCGGCATATGTGAATACGAATCATATACCGCATATTTGAATATGTGTTGCTTTTATACCTTTTCAGTTCTAATAATTACTGCAATATTTCTGATACACTAATAGCGATAAATTGGCCAATTTCAAATTGCATATCACATCACATAAAAGACATGCTATTAACTTTCAGGAAATGCAAAGCAATAACAAAAGGAGCTTCTTTGATAACATAATATGTATGGATTTTCACTTGGCTTTTTGTTGAAAACATCAGAACGCATATAATAAACAAAGACATATAACAAACATTATTATAAATGCTTTCCTTGTTCAATTTTTCTATGTTTGAATTATTTTCTTTTCTTCTCGCCAAACACATCTCAGGGGTACACTTAATAGTATTCGCGCATCGTTACCCCACTAAGATAACGACTCCTCTGTGAGGTGGGTATTGACAATTCACTCAAAGCATTCGTCGCTTTTCGTAAAAGGTGACTAAAAGGAGTAGAAATCCGGGGACATAAAACCTGTCGAGTTATTTTTTTGCGATAGAAATGTTATCCATGGCTCAGACAAGGACCGAAATAGTGGCTATCGTATCAGGACACGGGTTGGTTTTTTGAAAGTGCGTCCACTCCTCCATAACGGTATCGATGGCATTATAATGCTCATTTTCTTCAACTTGAGCTTGAGTTACAGTGTTACAGGCTGGACGGTTGGATGGTGGTACTCTGGAGAGTACTACCTTGCGGCATTGCGGAAGTAAGCGTGAATCCAGTGTTGGATTAATGCTTACGGTTACTAGACCGGCGAACGTTAGGAATTGAAAGCTCTATTGACCGTTGCAGGTGGTGCTGAGCTTGACGCGTTCAAGCTCTGATATCATGCCAAATCCCGGTGAGTTCAGCGTAGTGTGTCCCGTCACAAAAGGGAACTTGTTATTGCGCTGGTCAGGAGAGTAGAAACTACCGCAGATATCAATGATTTCAGAACCGTATACCACATCACGAAAAAATGGCACGTGATCCAAAATATTGCGATGGTCATAAAAGGTATGTTACCGGTCGATTCCTGGACTTCACCAGAGCTTTCAACCGTATCACATCCGGTGAAGCTCCGCCTCTCGGAAATAGACACGAAATTATCTCGATTATCAATGCACTAAGCCGGGCTTAACAGTCGTCCCACGGAACTTCTCATCGCTGATCCTGCACTTTCAGTAGAGCTACTACTTCCATTCATCTGTAAATCCTGACAATCCGCAACTTTTCTCAGAGAATGGAAGAAAGTGCTAAAGTCGCGAAAAACGGTACTCGTTTTGATTGCGAAAATTTGAGGAATATTTGAGTGCTAACTGCTGTCGCAAAGTTAATAAAAAAAATTTTCAACCGCATCAAGAAACATCTCGAAAGCTTCATCGTTATCGGTGACGTTCTTCATGCTGTTTTGCTTGGAAGACGTAGAGGGCTTGAATGGATTATGACATCTTTCTTCATATACCCTGACTACGCTGACGACACTCGCTCTCTGCACACTGCTCACTGCTCTCTGACTTGATCTAGCGATTCTGATTTTGGAAAGAGGGGCAAGTAGAGGCAGGCTGAATATAAACACCAAGAAAACTAAGGTTTCCAGTCTTACTGGTCATTGCCCTCTCTCTAACTGCATTAATGGGCAGAACATCGGAAGTACATACATATACCTCAGAGTGTGGTTGGAACTGTTCAGTGCTAATGTTCTTTCTGTGTTGCTAGTTATTCAGAAGCTCAAAATCTTCGCATCAGTTGTCTGCAGCATGTTATCAAGGTACGCTGGCCAATACAATTTCGAACGAAGAACTTCGATGGCACATACTAGTTACCCGTGGACCCGGGAGGTGCAGTGACAACTCCACTGCTGACTGTAGTATGCGGTGCAATCCACTGCCCAAAGGTAGCCGATAAGTGGGTCGCCCCAGGATTAAATGGTGTAGAACAGTAGAGGGGTGCATGCGTCCCGGGCACTCCTGGGGGAACTAAAACCCATTTCAGTATACGATCAGCAATGGTGCATAGGTGTACCTCATTAATGGAGGAGAGAGAAAGAGGATTTCAAACGAATTTCTAAATTGAGGTATAGGAGGATACTTTTGTATTTGCAAGTATCATCGTCAGCAGCGGCGTGGCAACCGGTGTCCGGTCGAAGCTGCTTTAATAAAGAACTTCATCCCGGTTTTGCGCTAAGGCCCACCAATTCGATATTCGTAGTCGCTATCTGGTGTCCCATGGTTAGCGTAGGCTAGCAGTTGGATGGACATGAAGAGGATATTGCTTCTGGCATTCATCTTATTGTGAAGTGACTTCATTAATGTTGCTAGAGGCATGAACATCGTAAATTTTTAACAATAAACATATTCAGAAGATTTTATCAGTTTGCAGGGACTTGCAAATTTGATCTGAGTTGAAAGTCATCATAAATTGTGAAAATATCCATAGCATGATTTACTTTGCTATTCCCCTGTCTATTGAAGAGCAACGGATCAAATAGTTACTAAACCTTTCGGCGACAAAACAATTGTATATCAAAGACTTCATGAAGTAGTAAACACCATTCATTGATATATTAATTTGAAGGTCCTTCATAATCGCCAGCTTTGTTGGAAAATATCGACATACAAAACAAATAGCACAATAATAAAACATTTGACTGTGTTAGATGCATACAGTAAATTGACGGGTATGGACCTTATTTTTGTAACACTGCTGACATGTAGATTGTATTATAGTCATTTCAAAGCCAATGGTTTCATATTTTTGATCCAAAATGCCCCTTTAGTGGGTTTCAGAGCTTATAAAGTGATCAATTCTGGATATTTAAATAGTCAGCTGCCCTCGGTCATTCTTCGCCATACTTGCTTTGTACCCTACAATTAACTATGCATTTGAAGAGGCAAAATACTGTTCGCATAATAGTTTCGAACCCAAAACAGGAGACTAATGTGTCCATGCCTCGGAGTTATCGCAATTGGAGCGTTACTGTTTTATAAGCAATAATTCGAATCTATATAAAAAAAGTATTCATTCGGAGAGGATTCCGAGAAACAATAAAACTATTTTCAATAATGAATATGTACTTCTGATTTTGATTTGAAATGAGTGCCTATTAATTTATGTTCTGGACGATAAAAATCAATAAGATTAACTGGATTTTTTTCCAAATTCAATTGAACATTTCACTTGAATAAGATTAGAAAAGACTGTAACCATGCAACAAATATTTAATATGGATAAATAAAGACATCTTGTTACATTAGAGAATAAATGGATTGTTATATTGTATATTATCTCAGAACGGCACATAAATGAATAAACCCAAGAATTGCAATCAACATCTATGGCTTAGCTACTGTACCGAATTTTAGTAATTTACATACGTGAACGTTTATTTAATTGTGTTATTTTTATTCCCGCAAAAAAAGGAAACACAATAACTATTCGTCTACAAATTTTAGTAAAAGGATTAATTCTTTTCCCTGTTTCAACATCAACATACTTACTTCTGGAAGAATTCTACTTTAAAAAAACTCGACTTTGATTAAATTGTGCATGCACTTACAGTGTTTATACTCCCAAGATTTATTACCGGTTCAATAACAATGACTTTCTGATTCATGGAAAGTTGAATAAATAGTGATTAAAATCAAACCACGCCATGCAGAATCATGCATTAATGATCAGTTATCTGTAAGCCAGAAAATCTTACATACCTGCACTGTGTGTGGATCTGCCGCACCTTCAATATCTGATGCACTCGAAACACGTCGATGTATTCCTAAATTTGGCGTATGGCAGCCGACGAGATCGGGTGAATCGACCAGAAAAAGAAATATAATGAACCCAACGCATCCCATTATTATTCCCGGTACAATGAATGATAACGACCAATCAGATTCAACATATGCAGCTGCAATAACCGATCCCAGAATATTCCCGATCGAAGTATGGCTATTCCAAATACCGAATATTAAGCCACGTTTTGTTTTTCCAAACCATCTTCCTACCACGGTTACAACACCAGGCCAGCCAGTAGTTTGTACAACGCCAGCAAACGCTTGCACAATCAAAAAATACCAAAGATTATGTATGCTCGATGTTTTCGCTACTCCTAATAGGTACGTGAATATTCCAGACAGGATCATGCCAAAACTAAGGAAGTAGCGTATCGATACTCGTTCAGCGACAAATCCCGACACAAACATTGCCGCAGCATAGCAAAAGAGAAAGGCAGAATCCAGTGCACCGAAAAGTGCAGGAGCATCGTTCGTGTCTGGAAGCAAAAAATAAAAGTAAAATTAATTATAATTATGAAATGATCTTATATAAAAAAATTAAACATAAAGTTTGAATTTTTTGCCCAATTCTATATTCAATCTACATACAGAGTGGCTATACCTTTTGTTCTTTTTATACAAAAATTAAATGAAGCAACCAAAGTTAATTTTTATAATCTTATTATAAAGGACACATATTGGGTTACATAATATGGAATTAATTTATTAAAGCGGTGTGCTGTCCTCAGTTTTTTACCGAGTCCTAAATTCGCTATCTGAGACAGATTCGCGCCCCATCCATCATGTATTTATTTATTTAATGGAGGCAATACACACAAAAATTCCTTATTACATATTGTCCTCAGAGGGAGAAGCAAATGAATGGCTTATTTTACGCTTAAAACTGCAGAAGGAAATAGAGTCAAAGGACCTAAGCTGTAGGGCGTTGTAGGTTGGGCATAGACTCGGGATCGGGGAGTGGAAGTAAATCTCGAGCTCCGCGAAGGGTACATCAAAAATGTCCGTACTACGTGTGTCATGAAACGAGGCTGTACGGAAAGTAATATCCGAGTTGGCGAGCAGTCCATCAGACAATTGCAGAGTTTGAAAAGAGTACACATATCAAGGAATATACGGCGTTGCTGCAGGGAGGGGAGATTGAGAGTGCGAAGTCTTGCCGGATAATCAACCCGTGGAAGGTTCTTTTCGTAAAATAGGATCCGGGTGAATTTGCGTTATACAACTTCAAGAGCGCGGCAGTCACGAATGCGAAAGGGGGACCAGACTACACAGCAATATTCAAGGATGTTTCTGACAAGGGAATAAAATATGATAGTTTTAAGGAGGGCTGAATTGAGGTAAGGTCGGAGGAGGAACGTAGGATAAAACCGAACATGGAAGCTCTATTGATGATGTCAACGAAATGGGAATTGAAATGAAGTTTGTCGTCGAATATTACACCCAGGTCTTTGAAGGACGTCAGTAGTGAAAGGGGTTGCCCACTGAGAGAATAGGAAAACGATGTTAGGGAGGGTTTAAGCGAATAGCACATCCCGTGGCATTTGTTGCCACCCAGTGTTAGCTTGTTGACCGAACACCAACGGACTAAATTATCAAGGTTGGACTGTAAGAATTTAAGGTCGTCTGCGTAAAGCAAATACGGGCAGGTGAGGATGAAGGCGAGGTCATTGATAAAAAACAGGAAGAGTAGCGGGCCAAGCATTGAGCACCAAAGGAAGGAGAGAAGGAACGAGATGAGTAACCATGAAAAGAAACTTTGCAAGAACGGTATGAGAGATAGGAAGAAAGCCAGGAGATGACTGATGGAGCGACGTCTAGTAATGAAAGTTTAGAGAGAAGAATGTTATGGTCAACGGTATCGAAGCCTTTGGAGAAATCGGTATAAATAGCATGTACCTCCTGCAACAAAGTTGGCAAAGACCAGAAGGTTTGAAGCCGTAGATCTATGTTTCACCAAACCATGCTGCTCTTTGACAATGAAGTGCGCGGTCAACCAGTCGTTGACGTATCTTTCCAGGATTTTGGAGCAAGAGGAGAGAAGAGAAATGGGGCGGTAGTTCACAGCAAGAGAAGGGTCTCCGCTCTTGAGGACAAGGAGGAAGAGGTTAGGAAGCCATTGGGCCAGGTCCGGCATTGGGGTCAAGATTACCAATGAGGAACTCAACCAAGGAAGGCGTAAGGAGAGGAATGGTCAGAGATTCGGAGCAGTCAGCAGATCAACTGCTGCTTATAATGAGGTCTGGACTTCATAAATACATTCTCAATATGGAGCACACATTTTCTAGGAGAGTTAAGGCGGGAGGGTTGCTAGGCCGATCTATACAACTGACAAAGCTGTATGCGACCAAGCTCCATCTTGTATCAAAATTGCCTCCTCTCTCTCTCTCTTTCTAAATTGTGGGAGGATATATTCGCTATATTCTCTATTAACGGACATTCTCTCCATGACTGAATGTATTCGGCTTTTTCCGCATTGCTTAGTCCGCCGTAGTTGACGGTTTTTTATGTCGAATTTCGGGCACTGTATAACGAGAATACTCATGCTTTCTCCCTGTTCTGTTCTGTTAATTGGTCATCGAATGCAGTTGTATCCACGACTCGTACTTAAAAGTTGATGCGATTGCAGATATTTTTTTTGCAGAAGTTAAAGGTATTGCATGTTGTCTATACGCCTGCCGCCTTCACTTGATCAATTGAGTGTACCGGTATACAGTTCACGTGGATATTTGTTTACCGACTCCCGCGGATGCGCTCAACAGGATCGTCACTGTTCGCCGCCTGGCTTATTTCCCGCCTATGTTCGGATCTTTCTTTTTGCTTCTGTGGAGAGTGCCGGCAAGTCAACTTCTTCTCCTCTACATTTTCTCCTTCATTTTTTCACGATATTAGCGTGGACCTCGTAGCTATTGTCAAGCCGATGCATCCTTTGAATTCCTACTCGTCCTTAAATTCTGGTATTCACCATGGCTGTCGTCCAGAAATTTTACTCTCTTGGAACCAGCATCTGAGGCTTATAAAAAATGATATGTAAATAACTAAAACAAAAGCCAAAAGGAAAACCCCATGGACCACGCAGTTCATATAACTTCACTTTATATGATGATGACGTCATACACGTCTTAGAGTGCAATAAATTTACCTGAAGTGTAAAACTTTGACCTTTTATAACTTTATTAATAATAGTTGGAATGCTTTCAAATTTTTCAAAAATATGTTCTATATATATCGCCTATGCTGATGCCAAATTTTGTACTTCTAGAATGAACTTAACGGGGGTTTTCGAGTAAATTTTTAGAATATGGTAATATACTATTATTAAATTTATTTTTATGTAGATATCGGAGCAAGATGTATTTTAAGGTCTAGATTTCTTTAGACGCACTACTGTGATTTTTTTCAGATTTTTCGGTTGGATAGGTTCTGAGAACGAGACCTGTTACACCTTTTGAGGGTCATATTTTGAGCCATGTGGCCATACTCTGTGAAAAAAATCCATACCCCCCTTTGGCATGTACGAGGAGCCCCCCTTAAACTCAACACAGAAAGGCGGCACTCGCTATATGTAAAAGGATTCACAGACCGCAGGTTCTCACCAAGTTTCGAGACAATTGGTATAGCCGTTTCTAAATAAATCGGGTGTGACAGGCAGACAGACATCGAATCGATTCTAATAAGGTTCTTCATGAATATAATTTTAATATTTCACTTGAATATGAATTATTCTCGTTAATTATGACGTCAGCATTTTATTTGCGTGGCTTAAGATGCAGTAAGTTCGCGCGATATTGATAAGGTTGAACTGCTTTAACATTGACACTAATAATCGGATTTCCATGAAACTTGGCATGCGTATGTACAATGTCTGTCTTCTGTGCTGGTACAAGATTTAGCACTCCTAATATGAACTTAAGGATTGTTTTCCAGTCAATTTCTACAAGTTGGTAATATTCTATTAGTAAGTTTATTTGAGCAGATATCGGAATGGGACATATTTTGAGGCCCTGATTTTTTTCAGCTTTTCGGGCTGGATAGTTTCCGAAAATTAGTCTTGCGCCGCTTTAAATGTGCACATTTTGACTCCTTACTCGCACGTTTCGCAAAGTACTAATCGAGACCTTTCATTTGATACCGCACAAAAAAAATTTACATCTCGCTTTGCATGTATGGGGGTTTTAAACTCCACGTAAATTTATGTCACTCACTGCATGCGTGGGATTTCATAGTTTCCATATATCCACCATCCGGTTCAGTCGTTTTGGAGAATAGCGCGTGTGACAAACAGTGAATCGAATTCAATGACGTTTTGTTTTACACAAAAATTTGAAAAGCTAATGAGCAGTACCATCGAAGAATTTTAAATGAAAAGATGTACTGTGGTCCCGTATTCAAATGGTTCCGACAAAAATGCATTTACAGTTTCCAGGGCGATGAGCATTTGCAATTTCCTTAAAAAAAGACTACAAATATGTGGATTAAATTTGGAAAGTTCATGTTTCTCACATGAACATTTATGTGGCCTTTATTCACCAGAGAGGAAAACTAAAAAATCGTGCACCCAAAAACCCTCCAATGCATTATTTTTTTCTTTAAGTGACATTGCAACGCATGCCAGGCACTAAATCGTTTATGTGTTATCGTTTGTAACCCTTGCTACTCAATGTCATGTAACTATAGTTGGCTATGAAAGATTATTGAGTAATCGTACAATAAGAACCATGATAACGGAACCCTCATGACCATTCATCTGGTTCATTAAAATAAAATTAAACAGAGTCAATAAAGTGATGATTTATCATATGCAGTACTCTATGATCTCGGGCAATCTTTCATTCACCCTCGTTATTGCTGTCGTTACTCATATATGCATTGCGGATTTATTGGAAAAAAACCCATCAAACTCAATGATATTAATCCGAAAAGCCTAATGCGAAGAATTAATGTGACGCGTACGACTGTTATCATGTCAGATTACTTTTTGTTACTGTTTAACTGATATTTTCCAACAAACGTTATCACCTATAATACATTATTGTAGATATGCCGCATTTATATATTTAAAAAGAATGAAGTACCATCAGAACAACCGAATATAATACAAACGTAAATACTAGGATTCGAAGTGTGTAGTGAATATGGAGACAACACGAGACAAAATCTCAATTAATGACACGTTACAAACGACAATGTAATCAAATTTGGGCAGGAGCAGTGAAGAAGCAAAAATAAGTAGATTTTTTTGGGAGTAAACTTACAAAAAAACTCTGCAAGCTCACAGTAAATTTGCAAATCCATACGCACCGCATAGGGTTTTGTTTTATATAATATGTCTTCTGTTCATTCCTAAGTGGAACATGGGTCCCAAACACAGGCACTTTTTCCTATAACTATACTTTTTTCCATGGTCATTGCATTTAGTTACATCCAAACTTTTTTTATTACAGTACATTTATTTTTGAATCTTTCTTCTACATAGTTATCAAATCTTAAATCTAAAAAAACAGTCTACATCCCTTAGTGTCGTTCACGAAGGTCAGTTAGCAACCAATAATTAGTAATTGTTCTCAGTATCTTTGAAGAATTTTGATATTAAATGCGCGAGCAGATCCCCAAAGTCTAGATTGGTTTTATTACTTTTTTGTTACATATATTAGCATTTTGGATTCCAAGTGAGCTGCTCTTGGATTTGGAAAATTTGTCGAGTAGCCAGTGCAAGTTTTTGAGGACACTGCCTTGGGGTACCAAAGCTTTGATGTTACATCTTCGTGAGATAAAACTTTTTTGTTTTACAACAAATCTCCTGCGTGTGATATACGATTTGGGAATTTTACGGCTATTCGTAGATAGCTTTTCATTGACTTTGTAGATGAACCCTTCATGCCAGACCTTACCAAATGCAGATGAAACGTCATTAAAAAATTTGGCCAAGAAAGCATAGCTTATCTCGGGGACTAATCGATGAACTTGTCCGAGGAATCGATGTTTTCTACTGACTCCGAACTAGGGAGGGGAAAGGATTTTGTTTTCGTTTAAGACTTGTTGTAACTTGCCGATCTATAAGACATGACAAGCATTGGATCTTAATTCATTAAACATGTGTGTCAGTTGAATCTTGACAGTTCTTGGATCATTTTGGTTTGGTTCCGTCGAAAAGCCCCTTTCTACCGTTGAGCAGATGGTACCTATTTTACAGTATAACTCTTCGCCCAGCTGCCGTCCGACAGTCGAATTGGTGACTCGCGTAGGCTGGACACATTGAGCTTCTTCACTGCTCACCAGAGGGAATAATTCATGTTTGAAAAGGCGTTCAATTTTCAAGGAAGCACTTTAGTTCCCATGTTTCTCTTTTTCAATGCTCCTTCTAGCTGCTGCCAGATTCTTTTCCGAATTTGGCGATATAAATTGCAGCCATTCACGCCCAGCTGTCATTTTTAAGGTTTTGTGTGAAACACAAATGCATTTCTACGAAATCTAGGCCTAGGTTCCAATATCTGCACAAATAAAGTTAATAATAGTATATTTCCACATTTTAGAAATTTACCCGGCAACCCCCCTTATGTTCATTTCAGAAGCACAAAATTTGGCAAGGGTGGAAGGGATAATATAGTGCACAATTTGGTCAAGTTTGAAGAAATCCAACTATTATTAACAGAGTTATAGGGGATAAAATTTTGCCATTTTTGTGGATTTCGTGCACTCTACAATCTGGATGACGTCATCTTCACATATCAATTCATCAATACCACAACGAAATGAGTTCTTACGAATTGGGTTGCAAAGAATTACTTTGTTTTAGTTTTTTAGTAATTTGTATATGAATATCAATTACTCCAAACAGACATGGGTGCATGTAGATATATAATATATGCGAGCTAATGAAGTTTACGGGTAGTGTCTAATTCAGATATATATATTTGTACATTAAACCAGCCGTATTTAATGTGCATACTATATATGTATATATGTACGTTTTTGTGCACGAAGTAAATCGGAAATATGGGTACGATCAATTTATATACGTGCATATATATATACAGTATTCGGCAATAGGCAGTTTTTTTATTTAGGATGAGGATAGTATCTATGTCTGTAATATGTACGCATGTCTTGTAGTTTGGAAAATTATAAAGTATTATGTTGGATTTGTAGCTATATACGGATAGAAAAATGTGCGTTGAAAATTCTCAGTTGTGAATGGGTACCTGAGTCAAATCAGGGTAAGAATCTCTGGCGAGCGCTGCTGCAATGCTGACCACATTACTTCCTATAGGAGATTGTAATCCTGTAATGTACCGTTACGGTCTTGAATGAAGTGCTCTAACACACTTCAAGTCCCTGCACTGTATTGTGGCGCCAACGATTATTATTATTATTCTATTAATATTGTTGAAAGAAATGGTAACTTTTGGAGGATAGTATACCGCAAATTGCAATATGATCACCCGATTCTACTTCACACATAGTTCTTAGAAAAATGTTCCATGACATAGTGCTTCAAGCGATTTTTAATAAAAATCCCGGAACCACCATGACTTTTGCCACCTATTATAATATTCTATTTGTCGGTGAGATGAATCTCTGATAAAAGGAAGATGTGGACGCCAATGTTGACGAGGAATACTTGTAATTCCATTTTATGTTGGCTAATGTTATTCGTACTCCACTGGCAGGTTATGTTATACCAGAGTTTATTTTTTGCGAGAAGCGTTTTAAGGATCAGCGTCTGTTTCGCATTAGTTCTTGCAACATTTTTTGGAGTTATACTAAATATGAGTGGTCCGTATTATTATAGATTCTAGGTTACTTTCGAATTTGGCAAGCTGTATTCCTTCGTGACGTTTGAATTCCACAGTTTGAGAATAAAACAAAGTCTACTGAGTTTCATTAGGCAGTGGTTCTGATTAAATCGCCTATTAAGGGTCCTTCAGTTGGTGGTTGGAATCTTCGAGCCACCTCAACGAATACAGAGCATCTCGTGCAATCAGCAGTGTGGCTGTTACCACAGTTATCGCAGAGGTTTCTTCCTTGTCTACTCTAGCTGTGAGATTTAGTTCAACGCGTGTTATGCATAAACGTGGAAGTGCAAAGTATGATTTCGTGTGTCTAAATTCTTATCAACTAAAACATTTTATAGGCCCGTTTTTCATCGGGTTCAAGGTCAATGCATGCAACATAATGTAGCAGTTCATAGTCCGATACGTGAGAGCCAGCCGCCACAAATTCGGCTTACTGTGTAGGTGTGTTGTCCTGATGAAAGAGAACGCCAGCTTACAGTTTGCCTTTTTCTTAGATAGCTTATATCAATGTTCTTATTTGCTCCGTATAGTAGGATCCGGTTTTAGTGACTGTTTTCTAGGTAATCATCCATGGTAATTCCATTGCTAAAACAATAATGTCTCTCTGCCCCCTTCACAATGATAATTATTGAAATTAAGTTTAATTAAAATAACTAATCCACGGTGATGGTTATGTATAAATATAAAAGTCCCTAATCATAAGATGAACAACACCTTATAATTTCCCAGCGAAAGCAAATTAAGGAAGCAGAAAATAAATACAAGGCGAAAACCGAAAGCTGGGCTTTTTAGACATGAAAAGTTTTGTAGTCTTTTCGTTCTTCGGCAGTTACTTTTAAATGTAATCAATTTGAATTAGTTCGTTTTGAGAACTACAGTAGGCACTATTTGAGCTGCAAGTGCTAATTATTGATGTCACTCGTATTCGGTCCGTCGATTTCACTGATAAAAATTGAAAATCCGAAGGAACGTGCACTCTTCACCATCATCATCAACAGCGCAACAACCAGTACCCGGTCTAGGCCTGCCTTAATAAGGAACTGCAGACATCCCGGTTTTTCGCTGAAGTCCACCAATTCGATATCCATAAAAGCTGTCTGGCGTCCTGACTTACGCGATCGCTCCATCTTAGGCAGAGTCTGCCTCGTCTTCTTTTTCTACCATAGATATTGCCCTTATGGACTTTCCAGGCTGCATCATTCTCATCCATACGGATTAAATGACCCGCCCACCGTAACCTATTGAGCCAGATTTTATCCACAACCTAGCGGTCATGGTATCGCTCATCGTTATGTAGGGCCAAAAAATCTTCGGAGGATTCTTCTCTCGAACGCGGCCAAGAGTTCGTAATTTTTCTTGCTAAGAACCTCCGAGCAATACATGAGGACTGGCAAGATCATTGTCTTGACCAGTAAGAGCTTTGACCCTATGGTGAGACGTTTCGAGCGGAACAGTTTTTGTAAGCTGAAATAGGCTCTGTTGGTTGCCAACAACCGTGCGCAGATTTCATCATCGTAGCTGTTTTCGATTGTGATTTTCGATCCTAGATAGGAGAAATTATCAACGGTCTCAAAGTTAGTTTCCTATCTTTATCTTCACGTTTGACCAGTGCGGTTTGACATTGTTGGTTCGTTTTTTTTTTTTGGTGCTGACGTTGCAACCATATACTTTGGTCTTGTCTTCATTGATGTGCAGCCCAAGATCTCGCGCCGCCTGCTCGATCTGGATGAAGGCAGTTTGTACGTATACACACTCTTAGTGGCATTCATTTGTATGATTTTGATAACAAACTGTCATCCGTTTCCCATCGCAAAATTTCAATTTTCCTAACTTTTCTGCGTGACGCATTACGTCATTGTATATTGCTTCATATAAGTCTGTGTAATGAACTTTACCTGACAGCTCTCTCACCGCGCACGCATGCCTGTAACGTATTTGGCTATTTCTCGAAGATGCACAAAGCATTGGTAACCTAAATTCAACACGACCCGTTTTCGCGATCCGGCTGTCGTTCAACAGTGAAAACCCCCTTTTATTGCGCACACAACAGAAACTTTGAATAACCCTCCCGGAAATATTGATGAGTATTAGGCTGTCAACAAAAGTGTCTTCATTTCTAGCGCGAATTGAATTGCTGGTCACTGTCCAAAAGGGCGCCACAAGATCTGACTGGCTATGGAAACGTGGAGGCGGATCGATGAATATTAAGAGCTGAGAGTTCTATCGATGACGACGAATGTGGCTGAGCGTAACGTACTGGAACTGCCATATCGCGACAAAGTACGAAGATAAGCAGTATCTACCAAAAATGGCAATTCTTTATGCATCACGAAAGAGCTTGCAGGTCATCCGTAAACGTTTCGATGGTCCTGTAAAACTTTGTTTTTAACCCAAAACACTTGTCTTTTCATCTTCTGATTTGTTCGATAACTATAACCCAGTTTTTTCTTCCTTCTTTTCATGAGAGAAGAACATTGGAGTATAACCAGAATACCAAATACAAATATTATACAGCCAGAACTGACCATAAATATCCTGGACAATTTTAACAATTTGCGTCATGACTCGCAATGTTCATGTTTTCTCTGCAAATAACATTCATTAATTCCTCCTATGACGCCTCAAAGACTCACCTTCAGAAGTTAAGATACTTCCATTTGAAAAAAAAAAACATTAAAGTGTCAAAAACATAAGCACTATCATCTTTATATACCAAGACAGTGGCTAATGAGGCTCACAAAGATATTTTCTTTTTAATTTCGACAGAAACAAAATCGAGTACAATTTGACGTGGAATCTTCATATTAACAAACAAAGCGGGATGAATGTATGAATAGAAGAAAATTACTATAAGCAAGCAGTCATTCGCTCTGATGAAAAATTGTTCGAATGTACACTTAGCTTTTTTATCAGAAAAGGAGATGACAAAAGCCTCTGTTAGTCATTCCAAAGCTCAACTACGGCTCTGGTACAAAGCAAACATTTTCAGCATGCGGTGTTTTTATCAAAATCAAAATAGTGATCTTTATCACGTATAAACCATAATCAAACAGATGCGTTGTTTTCAACTGGCATTTCCTTTCATTTTTACTCGGTGTTGACTTTATGTAAGACCTATATGTAATGCCTATCATTACCTGTTGCAGAGAAAATTTCTTTTATTGCACAGTTATATAAAAGTATTTAATGCGTCATCACAGCCACCATCAAGCATTGAATATTAAAAACTACAGCTGTCAATTACATATTGTTCGTGCACTGTCTCTAGGTAGTCCCACCCTAGGAGGATTTAATTTTTTGAATTGCATATCTTGCGAGAAAACTAGTTATTGTTTTTAAAGTCGTATGCTACCTCGAGCAAAGCTATCCACCCCAAGTAAAACAGCCGATATTTCCAGAGATGCGGAGTTCAAGCTAAAAGTGTTAGACGTAAAATTGACTCCTAAAACAGCATTCCAGGATGAGCCGATTTCGACCCTTTTATATACGGTAATTTTCGGTAAGATTCCAGCTTCAACTTCACAAAAAACTCTCAGAAAGAAATATGTTTATGACATTGGGAAAAGTTAACGATTACTTTATAAAACCATTTATTTAAACTCCACAAATTGATGATGTGATCAGCATAGGAGAATCTAGGACGAAAACCAGCCTGCTCTCTGTCGATCAAACTTTCGAGTTGTTCTTTGATGCATTCAAAGATTATTTTAACTATTATTTTTGCGAGCAAATAGCTCTCCATCCGCTCTTTCCACTATCTGAGAAACATTTCAAATTCCCAGAACATTTTAATAAGTACCAGCTTTCCAGAAATTATAGGCGCTGCAAGAAAAAAAAAGCGTGGAAAGACTGTCAAGTCTGGTGGCTTAACTTTACTTGAATGCATTGATTATCGAAGTGATCCCATTTATATTTGAGTAGTCCGCATCCACGTGTTATAGTAACTACCCATTTCATCCACGGCGGTGAAGCTTTACTAGATATTATATTGTAAATATTATGGGTACATATGTAATTGTCTTAGGTCACCTACAAGTTTTTCCGTGATTCGGTATATTGTGACGAAATCATTTTCAGAATTTTCTGATTCGCTGACCAGTCGAATTTGGCAAATTAACTTTTGTCGCGGTGAACACAACGTTGAACTTAACACTAACGAGTTCATAAACATATAACCGAGCGAATATCAAGGATCAAGCTCGCGGTTCCGAGGTAGTTCTCTTATGATCCTACGTAATCTTGCAGCGCTTGGCGTCAGTGCCTTCTACGAGTGCATTTATAATTGTTGTAACTATTTTTTGATTGTTTGGATGATAAATGAAAGGGCTCAATTGGTGCTTTTCTCATATTTGAAACGTAAGGGAGTGAAAGTTCAAAATATGACACCAAAAAGAGTAACAGGTCTCCTATCACACAACCTATCAAACCGAAAAATCTAGGCCTCAAAATACATCCCATTCCGATATCTGCACAAATACAGTTAATAAGAGTAGATTATCATATTTTAGAAATTAAGCCGGAAATCCCCCTTAGATGTATGCTAGAACTACAAAATGGCACTTGCATAAGGGATAATATAAGACAACTGTCGGAAGTTTGAAGGAAATCCAACTATTATTAACAAAGTTATAGAAGGTGAAGTTTTTACATTTTACATAAATTTCGTGCATTTTAAAACACATATGACGTCATCATATCATATCAATTCGTTAATACCACAACAAAGTGAGCTCACATGAATGGGAGGCCGTAGTAAAATATTTCGTTTTAGTTTTTTAATCATTTATATATCAATATCAATTACTCATATTTATGAATGTATGTATTGGTATGTATATATAAATGAAGCTTTGGGGTAGTGCCTAATTCAAATAGATGTATTTGTACATTGAACAAGCGATATTTAATATACGTACTTTATATGTACATATGTATACTTTTATGCACGAAGTAAATCGAAAATAGATGTACGATAAATTTATATACGTGCATATATGAGTATAGTTCTCGTAATAGGCAATGTGTGTTTTTTTACGTTTGTAATATGTATACGGGTATCTTGTAGTTTGAAAAAAAATATGAAGGAATATTTTGGGATTTTAGCCATATACGAATCGAAAAATGTGCATAGAAAGTTTCTCGCACAAGACGAGCACCAAACCTTTATACTCGAAGCGCCAGTTTCCGATATTCCGACTTGTTTTCTAATTCATTCAACTTGTGAAGAAGTGAACCCCGCCGTGCTATTAACATAGTATAGTGGTCCCAAGCCCAGGAAAAGGAGAAGGGTTTGAGTCAACCTACTTTGTACTATCGTCAGTAAAACAAAAATAAAATGCTGAGATCACGGAAAGAGAAAAATAGAGTATAGTTGGAGTTATTCCACTGTGCTAAATCCTACCTGATCTGGCTTGGTGACAGGACCCGCGACAGGCCGACCAAGAAAATGCATACAATGTTGTTAAAAACAAGATGATCGGAATGAGTGACAAGCCTCGGGAAAATGCTAGGGCGTCCACCTCAGGGGACGCGGCAGGACGGGCCCCGGTCCTGTCGAGAAATTGGCAAGGGTTCCTGACACATGGACGGCGTCGGGGCGTAAGCAAGTTAGTCCGAACAAAACAAATACGTGCCTGCACGTTAAATGTTGGCACTCTGACTGGAAAGACCGAGGAACTCGCAAGAGGTCTTCGGAAAAGGCGCATTGATATCTGCACTCTGCCAGAAACCCGATGGTCTGGTGCCAAAAGCTGCGACATTGAACGCGAACGCGGTAAAAATCGCTATAAACTTCTTTATTTTGGTAGCCCACACACTCAATGTGGTGTTGGCATTGCCACCTCAGAGGGTTTCCGTGATGCCATTAAAGAAGTTGAACGATTTGATGATCACCTGATGAAGCTCACCATTATATAAGCTGATCGCACTATTCACTTCTTCACCGCGTACGCAACACAGACAGGTCGACCTGATGCCGAGAAAGATGCCTTCTGGCAACTTCCCGATGAAAAGACTTGTCACGTGCCTGCTGACGACTATATCATCATTGCCGGCGACCTTAATGGTCATGTGGATGAAAAATCAGACGGTAATAGGTGCCATGCGGGATTTGGAGCGCGCAATGAGGTTGGCGAGGGTATAATCGATTTTGTGGACACCAATGACCTTACCATATATTTATGAATGCATGGTTCATCAAACGATTATCTAATCTTCGTACATTTTACAGTGGAAACAGTAAAACGTAAATCAACTATATTTTCATCAGGCGCCGACATTTTACAACTATCACTGATTGTAAAGCCGTTACCTATGAAACCATCGCACCTCAACATCGGCCTGCGAATTAAACCACCGATAAATCATCGTGAGGAACCCACTGGCCCGCTGCGCATTAAATGGTGGCGATTTCGTGGGAAGAAAGAGGAAATTATCTCACTTACGCGATTACCAACCATTACGAATGTAGAAGAATCATGGAACCCTCGGGGTCACTAAGCCAGGGAAGCAGTACATCAACCAAGATACTTGGCTTTGGAATGACGATGTTGAAATGAAGGTCGGTGAAAAGAGAAGGGCATTGGCAAATTTATAAGAATGCCAACCAGGAAGCAAAGAAAGCGATCGCTGTCACCCGAGCGGACTATTACAAAAATCTTTATGATAAACTGGACCCTCGGGATGGCGAGAAAGATCTGTATCGACTTACCATAACGTAAAAGCCGTAACGAACGCACACAGAATATCGAACGCTTCTGTTCCGTTAATGACAAGAACGGCCCTGTGCTTACTAACCCGCGAGCCGCAACGGATAGATGGCGAGAATATTTCGAGCAGATTTCAACTGAAGAATTTGCTCATCCTCCACTTCCACAACCATTGCCGATATTTGGAGCAGTTCCACTTGTCAGCGCAACTACACTTTGATCTTAGCCATAAGGCCGAGAAGCTAACCCGTTGGGGAGTTCCGTCCCCACGTACCCGAGGAGGGCGATCAGACCCGAGTCTGCAAGGGACTCATCTGAAGTGGCTCTGTCATGAAGTCTCACCGGAGGTTATCTAGTACCATGGGAACCGGTATGGCCCTCTGAGAGCATATGCTCCAGGAGAATTTCTGAAGGATGTGTTCTCGGCCCGGTTATTTGCGGTTGGCCCCCTATTGGGAGTTTTATGGTGGTTGTGGTTATGCCTACATCGCGGGCAGAGCTCCTCGGAGCTCGAGCGTAGAGTTGCGCTGTACAACTCGGGTGCCGTACTCCTTAGTTGCGGCAGAGGTGTTAGATAGGCCTCGCATCCACTGGTATGAATAGTGAGCCTGCACTCAGTATAAACCAGGACCGCTGTGTGCATGGCGGGGCTCTGATTGTGATCACAAAATCAATCCGTGTCCGAAGAGGACCGTGGGATTATGCCTTCACGGTAGGTACTCACGTTAAACCCCCAGGACTTTCATGTCAGCGCAACTGAACTCTGGAAAGCGAACAGCTGGGACTCAACACTGTGGCTCAGTGAATTCTTTAATCGGGTTATTCAGGAAAGTAGAACACCAACTGACTGGCAAGAAAATACCACAGTTCCAATATGGAAAAAGAAAGGTAGTCCAGCAAAATGTTCAAATTACCGTCCAATCCGGTTACTTTCTCGTACCATGAAGATTTTTGAACGCATGCTTGACAACCGTATTCGCGAAATCGTTAAAATAACCGTGAATCAAGCCAGATTTGCCAAAAACTGGGGAACTGCTGACGCAATACACGCTGCGCGGCTACTCATAGAGAAAGAAGCATCGCCCTCTTTACATTGCATTTCTGGATCTAGAGAGAGCATTTGACCGTGTGCCACACGAACTCATCTCGTATGCTTTACGACAACACTTAGTACCAGAAGAACTGCTGTTCGCTGGGTTCAATTGCTCTACCACAATCAGAAAAGTAAAGTTCGAAGTATGGCGGGTGTATCAAAATCGTTTCGTGTCTCTGCTGGTGTTCATCAAGGAAGCGCTCCCCACCACACCTTTTTGTTCTTGTTATGGACACGGGCACACGGGATATCCAACGTCCAGCGCCCTATACATTGCTTTATGCAGATGATGTTTTCCTAATAGCAAAAATGATCTCGAGCAACTTGTCCAAAAATGGAATGATCACCTCATGCAGCACGGTCTCAGATTGAATCTAAACAAAACTGAATTTTTGACGACTGATCCCTATGAAACAGACACCGAAAAAAATTCTATTATTTATGAAAGGAATGCAATAATTAATAAATTAATTATTTACTATTACTTTTCCCAGAAGCACCTCTTAAAATGTTGAACCATATATTCAACCAAGGTTATTATGCATATACACTAGCGGCCAAAAAAACGCACAATGTGAAATTTTCTGAAATTTTGCGTTTACAGAGGTAATTCCCACAATAAAATAAATATAAACTATAGATAGTTGCTGCCAACCTGCGTAGGGTGTTTTGCATAAATTTAATTGAATCCTTGATTAGTTTAGAAAAATGGTTGAGTGATGAATGCTAGACAATTTTCCCTTGCAAAAAAAACAACTGAGTTCCGAACAAAGAACTGCCCTAATCACGTTGATCAACGAAATTGTGAGTTACTCGGATATTTCGCGTAGCTTGTCTTTTTCTCGCTTGACAATTGTAAGACTGCTGTAGAAGTATCGGCAGACAAAAAATATTAGACACTAAAACAGAGCAGAACGATCAAGAATAACTTTGCCAAGAAAAGATCGAGTACATCATTTAATAATTGACATCGTCTGAAAATGTTCCTGCACGACGCCTGTTAAAACCATACCCTCCCCCCCTACACGCACTGGATCACCGCTTCATCTGATTTTCAAAGACTTTCAGAAAGCGTTCTTTAGCAGCAACAAAGTGCATCTGGATACTTTTAGAGAAGATGACTATGACATCGTTCGCCATACTCTTCGAATGTACAGTTGGTTTCTGCTTATTCTCTCACTGAATGATAAATCTGGTCATCGGCTGATCTCCTGAAACAAAGAACCAGTTGTCTTTCTTTTTCAATTACCAATCGCCCATCGTTTCACCACACTAATAATGCCGACCAGTTTAAGCGCATTGCATCTAACTATGCACGAACATGAAAATATACATACTATGTTGGCATTGTAATGATAAAATACAAATGGGTCAATGAACGTTATTGACGTATAGCTTCATAATAAACTATTCACACGTGAATAATACTGATTTAAAGTATATACATTAAGCAGATTTTCCAAATTGAAAGTTATAAGGTTCAATGTTCTAAAAGTATTCACGTTTTATTGCTAGCAGAACGGATAATAGAAGTCGATCTTCCTTTTTAGATATCACATTCTATTTCTTACCGCAACTAGGTCACATCATTCAATATGTTTAATTGTAAACGCAATGTATGAGTCCTTTTCCTTTCTGTTGAGTTCGTTTAATTGTGTGAAAATTTTTAAAATGAAGGTAAGATGATCACTTGGCATGGGTAATTATAAGATATTGGAACTCTAGACATCCCGGTTTGGCGTCGAGGTCCACCAATTCGATATCCCTAAAAGCTGTCTAGCATCCTGACCTACGCCATCGTTCCATCTTAGGCAAGGTCTGCCTCGTCTTTTTTTTCTACCATAGATATTGCCCTTATAGACTTTCCGGGCTGAATCATCCTCATCCATACGGATTAAGTGACCCGCCCACCGTAACCTATTGAGCCGGATTTTATCTACAACCGGACGGTCATGGTATCGCTCATAGATTTCGTCATTGTGTAGGCTACGGAATCGTCCATCCTCATGTAGGGGGCCAAAAATTCTTCGGAGGATTCTTCTCTCGAACGCGGCCAAGAGTTTGCAATTTTTCTTGCTAAGAACCCAAGTTTCCGAGGAATACATGAGCACTGGCAAGATCATAGTCTTGTACAGTAAGAGCTTTGACCCTATGGTGAGACGTTTCGAGCGGACCAGTTTTTGTAAGCTGAAATAGGCTCTGTTGGCTGACAACAACCGTGCGCTCTTAACGAATACCCCTCACAATTTGCACGATTTCAAGCTTAAGAGTAGATCACACTAGGATATTTATGCTGTACATTATTAAAATTCAATTATCGTTAAAGCTCATATATTTCATTATACTCAGATCCTATACCTGAGTCAAACGAATGTAAGCACAGCTGTTTAATGGCGTGAAGGGAAGGGAATGAAGCAAAGTCATTCCACTCCCTTTGAGAGTTTTTCTGATATTTTATATGAATCGTTTATTAAGGAAAATAGAAGATTCGAAAAATAGACTTTGCGTTTTATTCCTGCTTCTTTTTTTCCACCTAACCTCCTGACTCTCCAAAACATTATACCCAATAAGTCCAATCTTTTTTGTTCAAAAGTCGTTTTTAAAGTTAAAGTCGCACTTTTTGGTTATCCTCAGTCTCAGTCAGTCCTCAATAAAACGAGCAGATTGTTTTTTTAATTAGGGACAGCCCTAGTCTATTTAATTGCAGATATCAATATTTCGGAGCTAGTTAGAAAGGAGCTGGCACCCGAAATATTGATATTTGCGTTTTTAAGGAATTTCAAATTTTGTTCCGCGATGGATAGGACGAGCCGACGTACTACACAATAACCTTGCACAGCAAATCCACGTACGTGAAGCTGTATTAAAGATACCAGATGGAATCCAAAAAGCAAGAAATTCCTCATATTTCACGTTTTTACTACCTGAGAGGTAAAAATACAACGAAGGCGGCCGAAAAAATTTGTGAAGTTTATGGGCCCGATACTGTAACTATTCGCACAGCACGGCGTTTGTTTTGATTGATTTCGTTCTGGTGTAGTGGATGTCGAAGATACACCCCGTACTGGTAGGCCAATCGTCGTAAAAATCGATAAAATCGTCGAAATCATCCAAGTAGACCGGCATGTGAGCATTCGCTCGATTGGCCAGGAACTGGGTAAGGACCATAAAACCGTTTGGAACCATTTGCAGAATTATTATTATTCTGTTAAAGGAAAGTCGCACCGCGTCCTTCAAGAACTATTGTGCCCCTTTTACTGGTTATAGTGTACCTGTATCTCAAGCAGGCCTGTAACCGTTAGGAACTTTAGTATGGTCCCCACTTCCAAATGTTTCAGCTTTGCATCTGATATTAAATGTTCTCCCAGATGTCTCGACCTACTTTGCACAAGTGCCGGACACTGTCCCAGGACGTGTATAGAGGTTTCGTCCTCCTCACAAAACCTGCAGGCAGTGTCCGTAGATATCCCTAGTTTCCCTAGGTGATAGTTGATATGATTGGGAGGTTCTTTTTGGTGAGGTTTAAGCAATCCTTTGTACGCATGGGTTCGTATCCCCCAATAAGCACCCTGGACTGCTCCATCCCTGGTAGGCCCGCCCAATATAGTTCCCTCAACCGTTTCTCTTCGTTTCTTAGATTCATAGCCATGAAACCGTTTCCGATTTCACAGAAGGGTTCTGGCCCGTGTAAAGGCATCCCTGCTCCCTTCTTGGCTAGTTCATCCGCTGCCTCGTTGCCTTACAACCCAGCATGGCCTGGAACCCAAAGTATCCAGACCTTGTTGGACGAGCCGAGTGTATTCAGTCTCTCAAGGCATTCCCATACCAGTTTAGAGTTCACCTGGTTGGACCTAAGTGCCTTGATCGCTGCTTGGCTATCGGTGAGAATAGCTATGTTCTGCCCCCCGTAGTTTGCAGATTAAAGGAGGCACATTTGTCTATGGCGTATATTTCCGCCTGGAATATGCTAGTGTACCTGCCCATTGGCTCAAAGTACATTTTCCTTGGACCAATGACACCGGCACCCGCTCCCTCTGCTGTGAGGGATCCGTCAGTGTACCAAGTAATCAGTTGTTGGTTTAAGCCGTATGTCGCAGCCACGCTCTCCCAGTTTGCCTTGTTACTGCTACGTGTTTCAAACTTCTTATCGAAGTGAAACCTCTTTGTCATGTTGTCCCTCGGTATCAGTAATTCGGGATACCGCCTAGAAAGGATATCAATCTTCCTTCGATTTAGGCAGCTCCCCGCCTCACTCATACTACCGGCCATCCTGAATATTGAACTCCTTGCCTGCACCTGTATGTGCAGATGGAGAGGGGTTAATCCCAGAAGGACCTCCAGGGATGCCGTTCGGCATGTCCTCATTACCCACTGATACACACGCAAGCCAGCCTTTGGCGCTTATGTAATTCCCTGGCTTATGTGCTGAGTTGGGTTCTTTCTGCCCGGATTACCGCTCCATAGGTAATCATTGGCTTTACTATTGCAGTATATATCCAAAGTAATATCTTCGGGCTGCAACCCCATTTTTTTTCTGCTATGAATCTGCAAATCATCAGAGCCCTCGTGGCTTTCCGACATGTGTCTTCCAGAGTAATTTTTGGTCTAGCGTGATTCCCAAATATTTGACCTCTGTTTCTCGTTTCACCTCCATATCATGTAACGTTATGGCTTTCAGGTGATCCAGCTTACGCCTCCTAGTGAATGGTACTATGGTGGTTTTGGTTGGGTTGATCCGCAGTCCCACCTTCCTGCACCAGGCACTAGTAACCCTTAATCCAGTTTGGATTCTATCACATAGGGTATCTTCATATTTGCCCCTACAGATTAAACCAATGTCGTCCGCGTAGCCCTGGACTTGTATTCCAGTATTAGTTAACACGTCCAGGAGTTCATCCACTACCATATTCCACATCAGCGGCGATAGTACTCCACCCTGTGGACAGCCTTGAGTGGTGTTCATGATAATAGAATTTGTACCTGTTTGTCCCTCTATTTGTCTGCTTTCTAGCATTTTGCCCATCCAGAGTGTCAGGGTGTTTCCCACTCCTTTGCGGCTCAGGGCATCCTGTATCTCTGTGTGCGATGTGTTGTCGAATGCTCCTTCGATATCCAAAAACGCGCACAGTGCAATTTATTTTGTTTCTATGGCGTCCCGTAGTACCTCTGTCAGCTGATACAGAGCAATTTCAGTTGACCGTCCTGCCCGGTAAGCGTGTTGACAGTGATGTAGGGGGTTACGCTTTAGAACATTAGTTCTAATATAGTTGTCTATGACCTTCTCCACCGTTTTGAGTACGAACGATGTTAGGCAGATAGGTCTGAAGAATTTAGGGTGAAAAGGATCCTTTTTGCCCGCTTTCGGAATAAATATCACTTTGGCCCGTCTCCATGTCCTTGGAGAAGATTGGATTCCAAAAAAAGCTGGATGTTTGAGTGTCACACGAGTTGACGCAAAAAAAATTGTTGGACCGAATCAACGCCTGCGATGCACTGCTGAAATGGAACGAATTCGACCCATTTTTGAAGCGGATGGTGACTAGTGATGAAAAGTGGATCACGTACGATATTCGCAAGCGAAAAGGATCATCATCGAAGCACGACGAGGCGGCCCAAACTATCGCCAAGCCCGGATTGAAGACCAGGAAGGTTTTGCTGTGTATTTGGTGGTATTGGAAGGGAATCATCCACTACTATAAGCTGCTGAACTTTGGCCAGAATCTCAATTTGGTCCTCTACTGTGAGCAACTATATCGTTTGAAGCAGGCGTAGACCAATAGGAATGGTGTTGTGTTCCACCAGGACAATGCTCGGCCTCACACATCTTTGATGGCCCGCCAGAAGCTACGGAAGCTCGGATGGGGAGGGGAGATATTGGAGTTGCCTTCTAAATGGCAACAAGTTTGCGAATAATACGGCGCATATTTGACTTAAATCGGATAATTCTAAGTATGTTAAATAAAGCGTCAGATTTCGATCACAAATACGACATTTCTTTTTCTCCAACCCTATATATAGATCAACAACCCGCCCTATGTTATGCTACGATTGTAAAACATGTACCCTCGTACAAACTTCTAATTGTTAAATATGTTTAAAAGAAGAATAACAAGAGCAAAACGAGATGTCCGCCAGATTCGAAATCGACTGCAGAGTTTCGACCAAGGTACTTTTCAGACACTATAGCGAAAGATTCAGGAATAATTTTGGTGATATAAAAAAAATGGAAGAAATTCATTTGAAAACATTCAAATTGCAACAATCGCTTGATCGCTGATTCTTTGGTTGCCCTATTTTTAACATGAGTTGTTCAGTTCGCAGCTGTGTCAATTCTAATGCTCTTTTTCAATTATTGGGGTTAAATTCTATTTGCCCACAAAGTCAGAAGGAAATAGAATAGAAATAAAACCTCAGCTTCTACAATCTAAGTTAATGAGTGTACACAAAATGTTGCTATTCCTGAACGTAAGTAGATGAAAAAACAATAAATTTACGCCCACTTGTTTGCTTTCATATCATATCACAATAGAACCGACTTGATAACAATAATGGTCTTTACCCGGGCAGCAAGCCGGAACATCGTATTGCAGTGAAAATAATCTAGTCGTAAAAAACAAAGCACAAAACTCAAATTTATGGTTTGCAGAAAACTCTCGAAGATACTGCAAAACCATCCTCCCAGCATTCTGAGCATAACAAATTACTGTTATTTATTCAAAGTTACTAAATCTTATGAAGCGATAACGGCAGCATAATCAATTATGCATTTATCCACACAAAAATGAAGCAAGAGTAAGGTCTGGAGTGTTATCAGCTAGCGTACAAGCACTCTATTGACCCATTAAATTTTTTCTTGACTTTGATATTGATTTAAACGCAGTGTGCCTACTGCAGCATCATAATCAAGTGGTGCAATAGCCAGGGCCATGAAACGCTAGTGTAAACAACATTGGACCTCATCCGCACGAGACATAATCGTGACAAAGTTGGTGCAGAAGATAAGAAGTACAAAAACACTTACCGAATGGAGCATAGTCGCACCAGTTGGTGTCATTTGGCAGAACCGAAGGTGGCGGCTCTAACTCGGAGCAGTTCCTGTGCAGTACGGACTTGACCACCGATATGGGTTTCCGGGACATATGATAACAGGTGTACGCGGCATATGTAAGAAACAGCACCGAGAACTTGAATCTGCAAGAGGCCGGAAAAAGATAACAATCAGTGAAAAGACATCGACCTTGCGTATGCACGCTTATCGGTACGCCACTCACAGCAATTCTCGGCGGAAGCGTATTCGATTACAGCATTTCTGAACAATCGTTTCGATAGCCCGGATACCGACTGGAATTTCAGGATGGAAACTGGCACTCATTTTTCGAGATCTGGATCGCGTCTTAAGCAGCACCGACCGTAGCAGCTGTTTCATTAAAATCACTGTCCGTAAACAAAGGAAAACATAACCCTGCAGTCTTTCTATTAACCGAGCTATATGAGTCAGTGGCTTGCTAACCTTTGCAATTGAGAATATGCTTGTGTTACTTTCGTCTTATCTTTGCAAGTGTCGAATATCCGATAGAGTTACGCGTTTATCCACGTCTGCAATTTTTATTTACTGTAGCTCGCAGTTCGGTATCATTTCCACAATGTAATTGACTTCACAAACTTGTAAACATAGCAGACTACTTGTGACACTCCAGACACGAAACCACCACCGTTGTCCAGTACGAGACAACCAACCAAATCCAAACTCGTACCCGCAGTGAACTAAACTTGACACATCACACGTTAGAAAATCTTGTTTTGACAGCCCGGTTTGTTTAGTTTGACTCTAGTACTTCTTGCCTAGCATTCAGTGGTGGATATAGCTGTCTACATCGTGGTGAATAGTGCAGGGAACATTCTACTGACGGTTATTTGGAGTTCCACATCCAATAAATTAAACAATTCCATGTTTCAGCATTCACTTGAAGGAAAAGAAGCAAAAATTGCAATATACCATTATATGCGTTCAAAATCATATTTTGTTTCGAAAGAGGACCGTTAAACTGAAAACGATCGTAGCGCTGTTTTTTGGGGGAACCTCATGAAATAATCTTAATTTCCAAACACGAGGGAAATGTGCTTTGCTGTGGACACCACATTTATTTTTTCCGGCATAAAGGTTGATAATGATGTAACAAAAATATAACACAAAATTTTAAGAAGATTTACTCAAAAAAAAGTTGAGTCTCTTACTGCAGATTTTATGGAAGTTATGTGAAACTTATCGTCGGTAGTCGGTGATAATTTACGTTGAGCTGAGGAAGTGGGAAAAGAATATCAAATAAAAGTACTCAATTTATAATTTTCAAGTCTAGCCTTACTTAAACGTACGACAGAGTCGGGGCCATAAAACGTGACATATCTCAGCCTAAAAATTTCAATAGAAAAATCTATATGAAATCTTGCACTGAAAATGGGCTTACGTTGACACCATGTACTTCATCTTGCTTTCATTAATATGCAGCCCAAGCTGAATGAAGGCTGTTTGTACATTTCTCATTGTTTTTCGCATGATGTCGACATCCATAGCATAGGCCAGTAGTTGGGGGACTTCAGAGTAATGATGCCTCTCGCAGTGACCTTAACATAAAGCATCACTTTTCTAGATTAAAGCTTACGAATAATGGAATCTTATCCAAATTGTGGTTTGGCGTGAATCTACCTTTCCTTCAAGCATAATACAACGACAGTATCACAGTAAAATAAATGATTTTACCTTTTATTTTGTACTCTTGCGAAGTGCATTCTATAGTGACTACTCCGCATTTAACTATGGAACTCTTTTGAGAAAAAAAACCCCCACTGTGACAACTAACCCAACCCGAAAACCACAAGTTGTTAGAAAGAAAATTAAGGACAACATGCCAAAAACAAAGTATTAGTTATCTATGGTCCTATTTGCTTGGGTATTTAACCCCGCGTCATCGTTATCGATTTCTAGCAATGTTCTCCAGCTCTCCCCACAATTTTACGGAAAGCTTGTAATCATCTTTCACTGTTTTACGCCACGAAGTTCTCAAGTGACTCACTCGCCGCCTATCTTGGGACAGTGAGTTCGTTACATGGTATTTTTTGGGATACGATAGGTGAATTGCGGACGGAGTGTTGGACTCCCGCAACGGTACGCCATCGGTACGTAATCAGAGAACTAGCGTGGGGCCCTTTGTCACATTACTTCTGGCTAGTGCTCCTGCTATCCGCCTTAAAAAAGCTTCAATTCAAGAGATTTCTTTCACCAGCGGCAGGGGAGGGAAGGAAGGGTACCGTTAATTCATTGAACCTTCTGCCATCTAGTTGAGGTTTTTTTTGCAACAAGAAGAACCTGAACGTAATGCGCAACAGGGCTCCATCTGTCAGCACTCACTCCTCAACATCTTGGTGCCCCTGTGTTTAAATAAAGTTTCTGACGAATCCCAACCAATCTCTACAAAAATGTGATCGGCATCGTCCGGACCACCATTGCAGAACACACAGTCAATATATCATGCCTTCGCAATCTTGCGCAGGTAAATCTGAAAAGGAGTAAGAAAATGTCTCGCAATGTTTTCGATTCAGCAACGCATCTATGTTGCCAATGACCCGTGCAGTCCATCTGTCTCTCATCTCATTTTGCCAAGAGAGTTGCACCTCTCTTGAGTCTTCCCCCTTGTGCTTGTATATAGCTTGACGCTTTTTTAGCAAGAAGGCGGAAATCGCTGCCACGATCACCATCACGGCTGGTTCAGGGACAATGTGATAGGCAGACGCCACCTAGAAAACTCCTCGCCTCTGCACTTACCTCCGCGTCGTAGAGCAGAATAGACTGAGCTATACTCATTAGAAGACGTCACCTGCTAGATGTAGGACCCTTATTGTATGTTAAGAGGCTGGAAATATTTTTTCTCCACTTTTTTTATGGGCTTCAAATACGCTAAAACTTCTCTAGATTCATAATCAATAACGTTCTTGTACAAAAACAACTTAGAAATATTTATAAAATTAGTTTTTCTAAAATAAAAAAAACGCTTTCATGCCGCTAAACACTCACTTTTTCCTATAGCGAAGAGACTCGGCGCACCAATATAGTAATAAAAACAAGCGGTAAAAGCAAAATATAGTTGTGGGAATGCAGTTTTATGGCGTTGAGATATCAGAGTAAGTTCAAAAAATAGATCATATTATTATGGTTTTGAAAAGTTATGGCGTTTTCAAACCTCAAACGCGTTTTTCTCGAAACCATGTTTTCAAATCGGCGAGCAGCAGAACTCGAAGAGTTTTCATCCGATCAACGTGGAAAATTTAACTGTAACTTCTTCATTTGATTATTTAGTGAAGTACACACGATTTTGACAATTAATGAAGAGAATTTTTTAATAAACAATTTAAGCCAAAGTTTTTAGTCGATAAAGCGATTTTTTTTCGACATTTTGGGGGAAAAAATTCTAAAATTATAATTGTGTATACTTCACTAGTTTCAAAATCTTGTTTTGTTTGCATGGTTTTGCAGCTGCCATTTTATAAAAAAATGTCCATTATAATTTTTTTTACTTCTGAAGAGTTGCTTAATCGATTGGAATATAATTCAAAAATGTGCTAACAAAAAAATTTTAAAAGCGCTTTTTAGGGCTTGAAACAGTTGTAAGCCCTTAAGATCAAAACTCCACCTGCAAGGCTTGTCCGCTGCTGCTTTGCTACAAAAAGCTCATCTTTGAGTCGAGTACCAATCGAAGGTACTTAACTGTTCATTTTGACTTGATTATCAACTCACCGATCTACATATATATGGGATGCAGGGTCGAGTATTTTTTTGGTCAGCTACTTCGATATTTTTACAGCAAACAAAACATTTTGCATACTTCTGCCGGAATACCATCAGGACCTGGCGCCATCTTGTTTTTATAGCGAAGGACTGCCAACTATTTTATAGAGAAAAGCAATTCCCGGCGCCTCCCACGCTGCTGTCATCAACTCGTTTGGAATCTGCAAGGAATATTCTGTTCGGCCTTAAGTAAAGTTTCCGTAGGACCCCGATTTTTCGGGTTAACAGTTTATAACCGATCCTACCAACAGCCCGTTTTGCTTCTGTTTATTGCGTTTCGATTTCTCCTTTTGCCTGAGATGTACTGTCATTGCAGTACATGCTCCCTTTCCGGAGTTCGACAATTTCCATCGTTAACCACTAAAAAGAAGGTTTGCTATGTCTCGGCTCAGCTGGCTATCATTACCAGGTTCATAATTGAATTTACGACAGTGTCAGCTGCAGTATTACTACCTGCGAAGTGCCCTCCAGCGCGGCTCCACCTACTCCAAAAGCGTCGACAAATCTCCCGATGTTGACCTTCGCGACGTTCCATGCATAGGAAGAACAAAGGGTGGTGCACAACCAGAGGTAGCTTTAACACATCGACCAGCGACACCAATGATTCCCACGCGGGGGTTACGTCGGAAATGTTTCCTTAGAAGCCTGGGTCAGAACGTTAGGGTGAATCAAGTATTTAAAACTATTTAAAACTACAAGCCTTGTTCTCGTCATTTCGAAAACCAGTTTCCCTTAGAAGAAAAGACACCGCCCCGAACCCACAGTATGGGCAACGCTCTCATCGGACGCGCCACAATACTTGCAAAGAACGCAACTCTCTCTTTCGTTATAGGTATTCGCTTTATGACCTACATGGCCGCATCTGTGACATATTGCCCTCCTGTCAGGTACCCGGCAGGTTGCAGGCGTGTGTATATAATCTAAGTATCTGTGGTGCTTCGTAGAAACGGCCCGAATTCATACTCTACATACTACCCAACAAGTTGTGATTTTCCCCGCTATTAAGAAGTTACTTCATGCATTGCTCGACAACTTCCACCAATGCGAGTTTTTGATTACGAAAATTTGCAGGTATCATAATCCGGGCATTGGACATTCGCGCTTGATGGCCCTTTTATGTCACTCTGGCGCGGCGGTTTGTCCCCCCTTTTCGCTTTCTTCTTTTGAGTCCTAGCGATTTCCTGGATGAAGTCTCCTTTCTCCTTTCACTTTGCAACGGACTATATGCAATTCGTTTGTCGCTTACTGTTTTCTCAGCGGGAGCGCGGTTGCATGTGCTTTTCGGCATCTTCTGTTGCTCTCCATATTCGCGGAAATATGAATCAAGCGTTCCATTAGTTTTCCACTTTGGTTTACGTAAAGACAGTCGACTCCACTGAAGCGTAATTCGGGTAACCGCTTGCGATAGCGCTTAGGTGAGTTTAACGCGCTGTACCCCGCCGTACACTTTTCTAAGGCAAGGATGCTAATGTGGCCGGCAGAGAAGGATCCAAAATGAAAACCAGCCTGCTGTCTTCTAAACAAGTTTTCGGTGTGTTCTTTGATGGCGTAAAGTCCGGAAATAACATTTGAATTGTTACATTCAAGACGGTTAACTTCGGAATTTGAGCGATCATCTACTTCCCACACTCATTGGGAAAGATTTCAGATTCCCAGAATTTATGAATGAGTGCAAGCAACACGTTTGCAGAAACGCCTTTGACTGCAAGCACTGAGACCATTAAGCCCGTCGACTTTATTCTGCTTGAGCGCGTTGATAACAAAGGTAATTTCGCTTCTATTTGGAGATGCTGTATGTATCCGCATATTAGGTTTGCTTGCAGACCAGATAGTAGAAGTGAAACTTTGCTGGATGATATACGATTTAGAATCGAAGTGAAATGCTGATTTCTCATCAGTTGCTCTTCATAGTGGATGAAAAACCCACTGAGAACGTCTCACACAAGACCATCGAAAAGTTCACGACCACCTGATGTTCTTTCGAGATGCAATGTAAGATAGTGAAGAAATCGTTACTATTTGTGGTAGCTTCTGCTTCATTCGATTGGAAGGAGATAATACGTACATGTCGAAAATTTTGTCAACTGAAAAAGAAGGGCATCCTTACAAGTGCCTTTTTCATCAAAAACTAATGCTTACATCACAATCGACCGATACAAAGTTAAACATATTAAGGGACGCCAAAGGATTGACTATAGTAATTCAGTCGATAACCGAAAGTTTAAACGATTAGGGCGATAATACGCGATTCGGAAATTATCTTTCGAAGCAAGAAGATCAGGATTATTGTTTGCATATACGAGGAGAAAGGCTCGAGGACAGATTTCTGGTCCGGTATGCTGGGGTATGGGCTAATGGTGTCCAGAGGACTTTTTGAGGAAGCTAACGAAAAAGCTCAAGATTACTTCAAAATCAGCAAAATATTTGGAATTCAGATTCA
This sequence comes from Hermetia illucens, assembly GCF_905115235.1. Lineage (NCBI taxonomy): Eukaryota > Metazoa > Arthropoda > Insecta > Diptera > Stratiomyidae > Hermetia > Hermetia illucens. The sequence continues at coordinate 85,814,812 of NC_051849.1, read as the reverse complement.
ATGAAACAATAAACCTGTGAGGATTAACCAAAATCATTTGCAAAGAAAATTTTGAGCAGATTCAATTTTTCAGACTGTAGGCCTGTATCAACTTGGATACCCTTTAGTATCCAGAAGCATAATTTTTCATATCGGCAAGCAGTATTTGATGCTTGGAACGAGAGCCGAATTGATCTACTCGTACAACGTGGATTTTGTTTGAAGATCATTTGAAAGTCCAACGACGTTCGCACAAAGGTCTGACCTGAACAAAGGCAAAGTCTATAATATTTCAGTCCCAGATTATGGAAAGTGTGAAATGCGGCGCTCAACTCCAGGCGATGAGTTCATTAATAAATGGAGAAGAAAAGTTGAGGTAATATCGTTCCCATTAGGACTCGTCCATATTTGTTAAAAAATGTAGGAAAATGCGCAGAAAACGGTAAACCTCTTATTGTTTTGACGCTTTCATTTTATTATTAAATACATTAATTTATCATTTAACATTTTTGAATTTTATTTTCATTTAAATCACAGCAGTCTTTTTATGAGTTTTAAAACTACATCATTTTGTTTATTCACTTTATGTTTTTGCTTTCTTCTCATCATGATAATAGGAAGGATAGAAAGAACTAAAGAAATGCAAATTAAAAAATGAAATGAAAAGAAAAATTAATATGAAATAACGTAACAAATGCGATTCATTATTGTAACAGTAATCGTAATTGCAATCAGTGTGTAAGATTTCTTGCACAACATCTAATGCTATCGGTTTCGTATAAGATACTTTTCTTCTATCTTTGTATCTGTGTCTCGTTTAAATAAATTGTTTAGGTACAATATGAATTAATTAGATTTCATCTTGTTATTCCACTTTTCCGAATTGCACTCTGTTCGTTCGCGTTTATATTGTTGGTTTTGGGAATCATTTTTTTACACGAACATTAGCTGTGGAATGCAAGAATGTAATAGCTTTTCCGAGCGAATGTTATCTGTTGACAAGATATTTAAACCGTTTATGAAAACAGCAGGAGTGTGAACTTTTTTCTTCAAATTGAAAACAACTTAGACTGATAACTATTTGCTATGTTCAATCTATGGATACAAATTTTATATATACATATATATATGATTTATTTAAATGTAGGACCATTTTCGCAGAAAATGCTATTACAGTTATATTTTCGTTTACAATTCATATGTAAAATTAGTTCCATTAGTTTTTAATTCCCTTGCAAAAATATAGAGAATGTAGGTACAAATATATTTGAAAAATAAAAAAATAATCATCAACAACTAGAAAAATATTCTGCTAAAACTAATAAAAAGAAAAAAAATCTTACGGAGTTCGTATTCCTCTCGATAGTGCTTGTTGCTATTGAAAATAGACTTTTCGGTGTTGACATCATTCATTAGTACTTTGTCGAATTTGCTAAATGTTAGGTTGTGGAATGTTTAGAGTATGTCGAAATATTCATTACTCATCATTTAGACAATTCTTTTATAAAACTACATACTGATTATTTTCACTTATTTTGGAGGGGATTTATGATAGCTTTTGATTAATAGAGGTTGCTTTTCTTAATTTTATCTTCATTAGGTTTGTGCATAAGTTTTCATAATTGATTTTTGAAGGTGAATATAGTTCCTTAAATTTTGAACAGAGAATGTATGCTGTGCTCCACGTGACCTCTCCAGAATATAAAGCAAACTTGGAACAACGTTTTGCATTAGCGAGAATTGAATAAACTAAAACTTACTTGAGGTTCGATGGAATATTAGGTGTACTATCAGGGCTTGCGGAGTTTCGATATTTTACATTTCTATCGCGTTCAAAATCATATGCAAAATTTTACTAAGATAGTTGGACACAGAAAGATTCTTTTTTAAGAATTAAAACAAATGCTGGCTAATTGAATTTTGAATCGAATAGAATTTTATTGTGCGACATTGAATATTTGCGAACCGTATGGCAGACATCATATCTACCGCAATAAAGCTCCATTTGCATTCTAAGAAGTCTCACCAAATTTAATATAGCTGCGGACAATAAACGTCAGAATATTCACCTTCTTAGGATATTATTACTTTATTTCTGTTTTATATGCTTGGTCGAATTTATTTGATTAAGGCAGAAAGAGTAAATTTGAATAAGATCTAATTTCTGTTTATACATTTGCTGATACATCCAATACTGACATATCGTCCAGTTTCTTTTCACCCTTTGGTTACTTTACACTTAAAGTGTGTTTATTTTAAAAACCCTTTGAGAAATACTCAAATTACAATAGTAAAGTAACTAACCAACTGTTGTGCTTTTGAAGACCACAATATTATATGACGACTTTCTAATATCAGTAATCTCCCGATTTATTTCTTTTAAGAGGACAACATCGAGATATTGTGAAAAAATTGTTTTGTATAAAAGAACGAAGAGACGTATGTATGCATTTTCCCATAAAACACAAAGTCTTAGAATATAATATTTGCAAAACGCCTAAGCTAGAATTTTTCACCTCTGCCCAATATTAACGTAGCAATATTGGGGAAACTTTAAGGATAATGTTCCGTTTAGTTTCCACGCCTCCCAATAGAATACGAAAATATCGCTTCCATCACTAAAATTATATGCATATGGAATCTGAAGAATGTACATTTCTTTCTCAGTAGTAATTTGAAAGGATCATTGTTTACCTAAGTTAGCTTTCACGTAGTATTTATATTCTATTAATTTTAATTAACTAATTGGAGTTGCTTTGTTTCTTTTAATTGTTTTATATCTACTTATTCACTAATCTCATTAAATTTCACTAAGGTTTAGACTAAGTTTCATGAATTTTATTGTGTAGTATTTTAAAAGTGTATGCATTTATTTTTTCCACGTTTATCACTTCTTCCTAAAAACGTGAATATGGTCAGTCAAGAAGTGTAAAATCTTACGCCAGTTTTTTCATGTATGCCTGCTTCTTCTGTTTATGTGTGTTTTATCCATCTAAGGGCTACTGTAGTTTAATGCATGTATGCTTTGGATTTGTCGTGAGTGAGAGAACAGTGTGGGGCTATCTTGTTGATGTATACTACGTCACTGACTCAGCTTTTGGGATCTGATTAGGTGTTGTAAATTCCTATCACTACTTTAAATGTAACATATAATATGTATCTGGCGAAAACCACAGCCTATAATATGCGTGTTTATTCATATTACAAATTTAAAATCTTCAGCTCTATTGAAATTCAACGTCTAAAACGAAACCAGGTGCAAAATAACATAAATAAAATAAAATATAAATGTAGGAAAACTTTCTCCGCATAAGCACATTTATATAATAAAATTTATCTCATTAACAGAATTTCACATAATAATTTCGACGAAATAGATGTGCAAACTTAAATACTGACTGTAGAAATAACAAAATCGTCGTTCAAATGAAACCGTTTCTATGCTTGCCGGCAAGAGAAAAAAATTATCATTATCCCTACAGCTTTGGGAATTGAATCTGCAAACGAACTATCCCTGGAAACGAGTAACAATCTCATTCCTATTCCTAATTTGTTTTGAAGATCGCTACTACCTACACCGTTAAAGTACTAATTAATTGCTGACATAATTTGCCATACTCGAACTGGTCGCCAGATATTCGCCTTAGTTTGATACCCTTCCCTCCACCACGATTATCTTTACTTCGTCCTCCACAGACTTGCAGCTCAATTTGTAGGCCTCCGGAATACTCCAAACTAAGATTGGAAACATCAACATCAGCTCCGGATGCCGCAGACGTCGTACCGCCTGGAATATCGGTACTTGTATTTTCCGCATCGACACGATTCAACACCACACATTTTGGCGGCAAACATGTATCTATCGTTTGCTTGATTATCTCCAGAATTCGAGTTGAATCCAAATTTGAACATTCATATGGCAAAGGGACTTCAAAGCATTCATCTAGGGACATTCGACGGCTTTCCGAGAGTGAATCGGGTGTAAGGCGGGCTTCAGTCTGGTCACCCATTTCAGAGTGAGAATCATTTCCACTTTTAAAGCCGGAACTTGCAGCGGATGGTTCTTGACCCGGTGACAGATTGTTCGAATCGTTACTTAGACTATCATCACTAAAACCTAAAGATTTATCACTACCTCGTCTATTATAGGCATCAGTGGAGGAGGTGGCATCAGAACGTGTAGCAACCTCATTTTCGAGACTTGTCTTGCGTCCTACTCCTCGCGTTATTGATGGCATATCACTTGATGGTTCAGTTATTACTAGACCTTGTAGCGTCATCGATGACTGCATATCTAGTGAATCATCGCTATCACGACTGTTGTCTGATGACAACGCCACTAATGTAATTTCACTACCTTGTACATCGGTTAAACATATTTGCGGGTGAGAAAGGGGATACGAAGCTTCATCTCCTCCCATAGCGGATGCATTGTACGGCATCGTAGGCGGATGTATACCTAAATTTCCATTTGAATTCTCCTCTTGAATTATGCAAAGATTTGGTGAAGCTGGCGGCGTGGGAACAATTCGAACTTGTTGAGCTGGAGACAAGTTTAACGGTTTTACGTCATAATATGAAGCAGGAACGAACCAGCCACTATTTCCTTGTATACTCATATTATCTGTGTCCGCACAAGCTGCCTCCATAGTTAAATCCAACGGTTGATTCGAAGCATTTTCGCTAGCAGCTGATGTCCCTCGGGTAATTGAGCCTCCACCTCCCGTTGTCAAGCCACTTATACCTTTTGTTATTTGATGCATAGGCGAAGCACCACCTGCCCCGTACAGATTGTATGGATTAGGGGATGAGCAACCACTGTAATTATAAATTGGCGATGGACAACCACTACTATTGCTACTGCCACCTGCTACTCCGACTCCCGCCAAATTAGGACTGTAGTTTGCGAGATTTGCTCCACTAAATATGCCTCCTAAGCTCGCTTGGTTTATTGCTAGATTTGGCGAGTTGAAACCACTTCCGCTATGTCCAAATTTGCTATAGTTCATTGTTAATGGCGACACACTATAACTGTGCTGCTGGAACATTTGGCCTATCTCCAATGGATTTTGATGACCAGAGTGTGCAACTAATCCTAAGTGCTGGGCTAATTCTAATGGAACGATACGTTTCGTCATTATACTATTGGCTGCTTCCATTGTTATACGATTTTCTGAAACAAGTTTTTCTAGACCTGGCACCAGACCCATAATAGCCTCCGCTGGAATTTCAATATTTTGACCGGCCGTCCGAAAATCTATTGACGGTTTTCCGTGAATTGGAGATCCTAAAAGAAAATATTTATAAAAATAGGATTCCTAACATACATCGGAGACATTTTATATGGCGATTATTCACCTGGCAAACTTATTGAATTATCTAATAATGGTGGACTTGGTGTAACAAGAAGATTACGTTGCGCCAAACCCTTTTGCAAGTGCTGACATTCTTGAAGAGGTCCCTGGAACTGTGTTCGTGATCCTTCCGATGCTCTTCTAACGGGACTATACCGACCTGTGTGAGATTGGAAAAGCATGATTAAATATATTATGATACAATTAGGGTGCTTCCAAGAAACAGTTGTCATTACTTTGCAGAAAGAAATAAATTGCCAGTTTGATATAAAGAAATATTCTCATGCATAAAAATATATGTACATATATTCTTGGTAGGATTATTCAATCAGCGCATTCCGTTAGAATTATGAAGATATTAGATCGACGAATGATTTTTTCCTGCTCTTCCCCATTTAAAGTTTTATAATCCCTCGTTCCTCATTTCCTCGTTGTCTTCAGCGATTTTTACGAGAAGGGATCTAAACACCATTTACTATTTTAATTGTGGCTTTGTTTTGTTTATGGTTAGAATCGTAGTAAAGTGTTCCTTCCGCTCCCCCTGAAGAGAAACAAGACAATAGAAATGTTTACGGGACTACTAAAGCGACGGCCTTTTCATCAATGACAAAGTAGTGCTAACTTTAAAATAAAAAGAAACTGTTCTCGGTGTGCATGTCACTTTTGCGGAAAGATTAGTTATAGACGCAATGAATGCAAGAAGACAATGGAGGGCTGAAAACCTAAGAGCGATTTTTTCTTTGCAGTCAAAACAAAAGAAGATGACGAAGATGCTCTTAGATTGCGGGGCGTCGAAATACCTTACATAGCGTGATTCCGTTCGTCGATGCGATGGAGCTTAAGCAACCTATAAAGAATCAATGTAGCTAAGAGTGGAACGTGCACATAACTTATCAAGAAAGGCGATTTTAAAGTCCTGGGCGAAATCAAAAGAACAGAAATCTTGGTACAAATTCAGAACCTGCTCTCTATAAAATGCACGGACTGTATTCCAGTCGTATGGAAACCTGTGTTTTAGAAAGAATCTAGCCGAAACAATTGTTTGTTTGCTTCCTAGGTGTGGCTGAAACACTTGAATTATGAGAGCGTGCAGAAATTTCAAGGAATAGAACTGATATAGAGAAACAATTTACTATGATGCATGTACCGAGGAAAATCAAACTCGGCAACCTCACAACTAGCAGAGATATCGAGGGAAGCGGATGCTTGTTGCTCCGATTATACCCACGTCTTACGATGGAATAAACACGTCTTGATATTGGTCGATGGCTACATTCCCCTCGCGACTGCGTATACCATGGAGCCCACATCAGACATTTTTAATTTTCTTAACATCTACCAGGCAATTATGAAAAGAATATATTTCGACAGAAATTAAATCATTTCCCACAGAAAACAAAATTCAACTTGAATGAATTGAAGATTCCAACGCCAGACAAATTGCTATTCGCAAAGAGAACGAACTGAAAAACAACAGAAAGAAGAATACAGGACCGGAAATAATCGAATGTATGAACCAGAGCATAAAACAGAGTAGGGCTCCGGCGAAATGTTGAATACAACGGATTATGTTACCCTGACATTTAGCGCCTTTTCTTCTTTAATGACGTCGAAGCATACACGGGCTAAACGGAGTAGACCTGTGCAATTGAGGAAGAGATAGAATCTCTGACTGAGAACAGAGAAGGAAACGTAAAATTGAAAAACGTAATTTACAGGAAATGAATTTTAAAAGCCAAATGTAATCGCCACATAAAATATGAAGGATATTAAGGTAGATCGGCGGTCATAGAGTTTTCTACTATCTCTCTGCTGCACAAATAAACGATAAAATGTATTTCTACGCGGTTAAATGCAGATCAATCTGCAAACTAAAAAAATACTTTTTACGGATTGAAACAAGCGCTAGTAGCCTGGTAAAAAACCTTTAAATTGACTGACGGTTTTGTCCAGAGCAGAGGCAACTCACCAGACGCTGCTTCGCTTCCACTTTGAGAGCAGCGGGACCAAAAGTAGATTCAGGCGGTAGTTGCTCCTTTATGTATAATTGCAAACACGACATAAGTACGAATTATATCCAGGTGAAATCCTTTATATTCAGACCCAAACTATGCCGAAGCGAAATTATTTCATTTGAGGATTGAGGAACCGCGTCTTGTGGATCTTCTCTGGATGAAATTGAAGGAGTCCCAAGTCCGTATCTAGTTGATGTGGTAAACCCCGTCTTATAAACTAAATGTGCCCTGGATGAAATTGAGGAAGTCCTAAGTCCAGCAGTAAGCTTTCTTCCGAATTGGTCCCTCCCTCAATTCTCAAACAAAATACCTTTGACATATTCGTGAAAACACTTGACTGCAAAAGAGTTGAGTTGAATACCGTGGATCTGAGCGAGAAAAGATTTCTACCACTATATATTGATGGCATTATTATCGCTGCAAAGCACTATAACTTCTGACCGGGGAACTGCAAACCAAATCAAAAACTAGTGGAAAAGAATATGGGAATTTTTCAGAAATCTAAAAGTATCTCAATGTATACTGAACACCAAAAAGAAACAAACCGAAACTATGTGGAAAGCCGGAGGGCTAAAGCCATTCGCAGAAAAAGCAACAATTTATGTTCATTATTTGAATGCCAAGGAACGTATTGCTGATATTCAGCAAAGAACTGCAAAGGGACGTATGACTTCGGATTTATTTTTCTTTTTTTGAATTTGAAATGAAATGAACTTTCATTGTTCATTTTCTTCTTCTTCAGCCTTTGCCCCGTTCTGAAGCGAAGTTGGCTCATCTTGATCGGTTGCGCCATGTTGTTCGGTCAACGGCTTGATTTGGATGCAGTCGCGAGGCTTCCAAATCATCACCTAACGTATCAAGTCATCGTTGTTTCGGTGGGCCTTTTGGCTTTTTCCCATCGACTTCCATGTTTACACCAATCTTGGCAAATTATGGAAATTAAATACACGAATTACAAAACTATACCATCGAAGACGCCTTTCTCATAATTTTTCTACCATCGATGCAACTCCATATCTATGGCAGATACCCTCATTCCGGATCTTCCGCCACGGGCCCAACGCAAGATCTTCCCCTCCTCTCCTCCGCGAGATGTTGTTAATTGCTTTTTTATAGTCGGCCAACACTCAGAACCATAGAAGTCAAAAGGGCGGACGACATCACAGTAAAGACGTCCGTTGATATGTCGATCACACAGATATTTAAGTTGCTCAGTTCTGGGCAGGTCACTGCCACTGACCAGCTGCCAAAAATTTTGTTTTTTCTAAATTCAATCTGAGGCCTGAGGCACACAAGCTTTTCTGGCACCTGGCGCTGCCGCAGAGCATATTAGATGAGTTCATGTGACACACAGTCAAAAGCCTTCTCTAGATTCAGAAAAGCAATGTAAAGAAGCCGATACTTCTCGTGATGTTTCTCCAGGAGTAACCGTACAGGGTGTATTGCATCAGTAGTTCCGCAGTTTTTGATAAACCCTGCTTGATCCACGGTTATTTGGACGATGTCGATATACGGTTGTTAAGAAATGTTGTTCAAAAATCTTCATGGTATGGGACAGGAACCGGATTGGACGATCATTTTAACACTCTGCTGGGCCTAATTTTTTTTTCATATTGGAACCACCATTCCGCGATTCCTGAATTACCCGCTGTTGCACATGAAATGGCCGACTTGGCAATCAAGTGAAATTAATTACGATTTTGCTGTATCAAACCACCACCAGTTGGCGCTGTTGGTATCGGATAATGAAGCATAGATTCTCCTACATTTAATCAAGGAGTTATTTCAGTTTTGTCCATCATTGTGATAACAGCTTTATTCGCTGGGAAAAAGGATGAAAAAGAGCCAAGAACGTATACTTTTTCTGTATGAGTTCAAACTCGGTCATAAAGCAGCGGAGGCAACCAGGAACATTAACAGCGCATTTGGAGCTGATACGGTAAGCGAACGAATCACACGGCGGTGGTTGGAAAAATTCCGGTCAGGCGCCGTAGACCTTTAAAGTGAGCCACGTGGACATCCAGGATGATCGATTGACAACGACGAGCTGCGTTTGCTAGTCGAATCCAACACACGTCAACTGTGAGAGGCATTGCAGAGAAACTGGGCGTACACTATTCGACAGTTTCCGGGCACTTGCAACAACTTGGAAAGGTGAAAATCTCGACAAATGGGTTCCGCATGCCCTTACGGAGCAAAACATGGCCTTCGAAAGGAAATTTGCAGTTCTTTACTTTCCCGCAACAGAAGCGATCCCTTTTTGCACAGAATAGTGACATGTGATGAAACGTGGATATTATACGACAATCGTCGCCGATCAGCGCAATGGCTGATGAGCCACCGATGCATATGCCGAAACCGAGTCTCCATCCGAAAAAGCTAATGGAGACTGTTTGGTGGTCTACAGCTGAAGTTGTCCACTATTCTTTTTTGACACCTGGAGAAACGATAAATGCACAGAACTACTGTGCCCAACTCGAGGAAATGCACCAAAAATTGAGTAGTCAACGGCCGAGATTGGTCAACAGAGATGGTGTGATACTCATTTACGACAGTGCACGACCTCATGTATCCGGAACAACTTTTGAACTGTTGAAAGTTGAACGAATTGCAGTATGAGACTCTGCCTCATCCACCATATTCACCGGACCTTTCGCCAGCCGATTACCACTTTTTTAAGCATTTGGATCATTTTTTTGGCGGAAAAACAATTTAGGAACGAAGAGGCTGTCAAAATTGCCTTCGACGAATTTATCAACACCCGACAGTTGGACTTCTACAAAACTGCCATACATGCTCTTGAATTTCGCTGGGAGAAGTGTTTTGAATCGACTGGCACCCATTTTGATTAAATAAAAAAAATTTTGTAAGCTTTACAGTCGTTTCAAATTTTAGTACAAAAACGGCCATTTCATTTGCAACAACCTAATAGAATTGAATGCTCAGTGCCGCGGTATATTATATGAAATCAACGTAGCAAAGAGGAACCCGCAAAAAGTCAATTCCTACTTCCTTAAAATCGGTAGGCAAAATATAAATCAAATATAGAAGACAGGAAGGAAAGTACATTATTGCTCGACTATCCCTATATTGTCTTCTCCTTGCACATCACATCCATTTTTTTCTCGACAAGGAAAGCTGACTAATAATTCAATAATCTGAAGAAAAAGAATTGTGATTAATCTCAAAGGCAAGAAAGGATACTTCTAATCAGCTTGAACGGAAAGTGCATTTCAGTATATAGCAACAAAGTCTCGTATTTCGAGTCTACTGAACCCTCACTTTCAACCCCCAAAGCCTAAAAAAACACAAAAATGACAACTTTCTGTGATAAACTAATGAAGAAAATATAGGAATCTCTAGAAAAAGGGGTAGGAATGACACGAACGAATACTTGCTTCCTGGTAAATGAGCCGTGAGACCTATAAAGTTGTGAAGACAAAATAAGTACATCGAAAGACGGAAAGTAAGCTCAGATATTGATGTCATTTCTATTCGGCAATCTCCACAAAAGAATGTTGGAACCGGATATGCTCTTTACAAGAGTTTCACCTTCACTGAAACTTACGGTTTTAACGCCCCACGTTGGCCATCATTGACCATACGTGTTTGTTACAATCTGTTATACTATTTTATCGCTCAACGAAATATAAAAAAGTATTATTTATTCCTTTCTTCAAGATAATGACAACATAAATGTTTCATAAAATTATGAATGATATCAATGTAACATTTTATGCCAAGTTTCATGAATCTGAACAATAACAACAAAGCAAATTGTTTATCACAATTACATAGTACGAGTAGACGCATGCACACTGAAAAGCAAAAGGAGAGAGTTATTTTATTATCTAAGTTGTGCAAAATATTTCGGCATGCTTGGTGGTTAATTCAGAATATGAATATTTGTTTTTATAGATACATCGATACAATCTTATACAAATATGGATCACTACTCAGAATGGCATGTCGACATTGAAAAATATGACTTTTGCTAAGTAGTACCATCGAATGTTCGTTTATTTTGGACTGTTTATTAGTTTCAGGACACCTTACAGATGTTTCTTCGTTAGTTTGAAAAAAATGAGGATTTAATGAAAAGGTAAACTAAGAGCAAATCGAACTAATGAAAGATTCAATTATGGAAAGAAACAATTGTACAATAATACATATAAGTTTACATATATCCCATAATATTCCAAAAAAAATAAAAAAAAAAATAAAATGAACTAAAAATAAACTTACCAACTTCTTGTACTGTAGGTAATTTGCAAGGTCTACTACCAAAACGTCGATTGCTGCTAGCTGATGCGGAAGTTGCTTGAGCCGAAGCAGGAGGACTTTGGGATTGCCCTCCTGCTGGGCTTTGCATTTTCAATGCAGGTGGCAAATAGTTGCGATTCATACGTGCTTCTACCTCTCTTATAAGTTCAGGGCTAATGACTATTTTTTATGAATTTGGTTCATAAGCGAACAGCAAATAGGGAAATTGTGTAGAGTGAAGATGGTTGTCGTATATTTATATTTATATATATATTTTTTGTTGTGGTGTTTTTTTTTATTTGGACACGAACACATTGAAGTATAGCGCAACAATGGAAACATCCAAGCAAAAACCAAAAATTAAAAAAATGAAAAAGAATAAAATTAGAACAATATTATGAAAAAGATTTCAAAAATATAATTATGTATAATTGAAGTACCAAAATTATAAATTTATTAAGGAATTAATTAAAAACACAAAAGGTGTTTCGTGCAGGCATGCTGTTTCAGATTTTAGCTTGCTACGTTTGAGAAAGGCATTACAGTTTTACCTGGTGGTCGTTCCATGACCGTAAGAAGACCCGTTCTTCTTGTTCGTCCGCCTGACGATTGCGGTCCAGGGGAATGTGTTGAAGATTGTTGGTCTAAACCACCTTCGGCTCCACTGGCTCGTGTCTGCGATAAGTCGTCTGTGCAGCCGACAGTGTGCCGTTTCGAACAGCCTCTTCCATGCATATATCTACTTAGAATTTTATTTTGAGTGTCAAAAAATTTAGCACAGTCTATATAAGGGGTTGCTTCTAATGAAAAAATAATAATCACTTATAAAGAACATTTTACGCTCTTTAAGAGTATTACTTCACATGAAATAAATAAACCACATTCTCACCTCTGAATCTCATCATTAGATTCCTCGCTCGCCTCACCAGGTGTTGTTGTTGTAGCGTCACTCATCTTTATAACTTCAACTGCATTCATTTTCATTGCACCCCCGGCTCCGTTAGCATCACTTGTGCTCGCTGGATTATTGAAATAACCCTCCATAGGTTGCTGCTGCGCTGGATGCTGTTGACTCGTTCCAGATGATGTAGATGGATAATAAATATGTAAATTTGCTCCCCCATCTGATGCTCGTCGCCCAAATGATCCAGCTGCATCAGAGGCTAGTGTTTCAATAGTTGTTTCAAATGGGAAAGAAAGAATAAGAACTTACTTGCGCCCATGACCATTGGCGGCTTGAGAAGATGTTGATCTTTAATTGTAAGATTATGTAAAGGTTGATTTTGTAACATGTGCAAATTAATTGGCAAATGTGGACCGCTATTCTCATCTTCTTTGAAGTTGATTGCGACTGTTGGATTGCCCAAAGCTTGTTCATGGGCGACATCACCTGGGCCTACCGTATGTCGCCGTGCATTACCAAGATTAGAGCAATTGGCAGGATTTTGTGATGTCAAATGTTGGCCAGATGTCTGTGGAGTTGACTAGGAAATTTTAAATTAATAAAAAGTATGTTTACGTAATTATGTATTATTATAGTAGTACCAAAATCTTTTTAATCGAACGATATTGAAATAGCTAAGATGTACTAGAAAATTTGTCAATAGACCTTTAGTGAAAAGCAACTTACTTCATTTTGTCGTGATGGTCCAGCTTCTCCTTCAACTTCCAAATATTTTTCAAAATCAACCGAAACATCTGTCCATCCAGGTAACGTTTGAAATGGTCCACTTGTGTTTGTTAAAGGGCTAAGGCGATCAATTGACTCTTGCTTCATTGGTTCTGATCGATCCACTACTCCCGTCGTAATACTCGTTTTGCGAGATCTAAAATGAACAGAAACAATAGTACATTATAATATTGACATAATTACTTAAATTACAAGACAATTATTAGAAGACTTGATAATATGGATATGGGTATTTAGTTGACATATATGAGGAAAATGATGGAAAATCGCGTTACTTCAATTTTATAAAGATTAGTTTCGATATACATGACATCTGGTATTGTATAAACCATTGCAAATGTTCAAATTTTCAAAGGAAATTAACCCTACCGAGTGTAAGGTTGTGGAAAAAGTGAGAGAGATTACCATGTCAAATGATTAGGTAAGTTATCCTGAGCGCCGAGCAACAAATGAAGCATCTACTTCTACATCAGATCAGATAAACTAACATAGAGCTCAGAAATGACACACCCTCAAGCATATGTGGTTCCTGTTTACCCCTTTATAAAGCATAACACATTCACACAGCCCCTTCTTTTTTAAAGTTCCCTAATCCATTATTGGATTTCGCCACAGATGTTCTCAAGCCCTTTTGAGAAAGGGCGACCAAAGAGTCATTATAGTTAACCGGCCGAATTCTGGCTCTGGATCTTCCCGCACTAACTAGTACCACCCTTGGGATCATTTTCGAACAGTATGTGATATGCAGATTTCGGCGTCCACAGGCATGGCATCTAGAATGTTCTACGCAGAAGGGCCATTGCAGAGAAACTAATAGCTATTTCCAGGGCGACATATATCTCGTGCAACACTGAGATGAAATATCAAAGGAATTTGGAGTCCAAAGCGGGCTACGACAAATTAGCATTTTTTCGCCGATTCTATTCCTTCTCGTTATCAATGCCGTTCTTCATGTTTTTTTTTCGGATTGCGTGGAGTACTTCAATCGCCCCTAACATCTTTCTTCAAATTCTTTGATTACGTTGATGATATCTGTTTGCTCTCTTACTAAGTAATAGATTTTAGTCAAATAGCTCTGAATTTGGAAAAGAAGGCAAGTATATGGAAAGTGACGTCACTGTTATTCGAAGGCTCCAGATCTTGGTTAACACCTATCTCCATCATATCACCAGAGTACTCTGGCTCGACACAGTTTCCAACGAAGAACTAAATCGGCATACAGATCAGTGGTAGGCATGTTGATTACAAGGCGAAAGTGCAGTGAATAATTCAGACTTTAAGAAAAGGTGACAATTCCATTACTGGCTTCGCCATTCAAGGGCATCCACTATCCCAAATGGCAAACAAGTGGGTTACCCTAGAAACAGACCAGTTGTAGTCGACGCGCTATGCTCCATTTAGAGGTTTCATTAACATGCCACCTAATATTGTGCAAGTGATTAACCTATACCACCGGGGTATACAATACCCCCCAAAACGAAGAGTCGAACCCGGTGTACGCAATTGGGGACTCAAGACACGTTTCAACATCCACATTCTCAGGCAATATCACGAGGAAAAATCTCTCTAAAGATTTCAAATTATTTTTCGTTAAGGTTCAAGTGACTCATAGTTGAAGGAAAACCGTAACCCCTTTCGTTTTCGCACCACTGTTAGGATTTTAGAGAAGCTCAAATGAATGAGACTCATTTTCATCTCGACAACTTTGTAATCGAAAGTTTTTTCTGATAAATTTTGTTTGGCCACTAGTTTCCACATGAAAAGTAAATAGGATAAATAGGGGGAAAATGCCAAATAACTGCTTGTTTTGGTTAGTATAAATTTTATCATTTACGCATTTTTTATTATGTTAGATGAATAGACGCAAACAGATAAGAGATGGCACTAAAATTTATGATCATTTTTACGAGGATAAATTCGCATTATTTATATTTATACTTAGTTACATATGGTATATCTATCAACATGAAAGTATGAAATGGTTTTTTCTAACCCCTTGAAAAAATATAAGTTGAATAAATCTTCTCAATATTCGTTGGTTTGCTTTGTTGCTATTACTCCATTACAGCAGTGTAAAGTTTCATATAACATTTTTCCATTTCTATAGAATATTTGTTTAAACATGTGGTGAGGAAAAGTTGACTGCAGCCAAATAAGTTTGTAGTAAATTCCTCAAGTACTAATGCTTGCCTGTCATATCAAATGTGACTTGGATGTTAAGAACAAAATCATCGGTATCGTTGGAGCGGATTGCATGTCCTTACCGTTGAAGTCGTGTCTCTCACAACTTGAAAGGTGGAAGAAAAATCGGTCGTGAATGGCAGACATGATCGTAGCCCATTATGCACAAAATCTTCATGCTCATCACTGTGAGACAGGGTTCGCCAAAAATCAACAATTTTTTGTGACTTTTCAGTAACTTCAATGAATATTGGACTGCCGCAAAAACGTTATCTGACTTCGGAATTAGTTTAATAATTCGGAATATTCATTGAATAATGTCAGAAGTTCCTACCGTGGTTTGGTGAAAGAACTATCGGCTGAAATACAGATACCTCGACAATGTTCGAGAGGTACAAGACGGAGTATGCTTTGAAAGGAAAGCTGAAGTTGTTGCAAGAATGAATTGAAACAGATACACAGCGATGTTTTCTATATTTCGATTATGACCGTGGGTTTTTTCGAAATAACTAACAATGTTGATGATCTGCCTTATAATTTCGTAGTGTTCAAAGTATTTCCTGGTATCATCGTAAAAAAATGCTTTTGTTTACTAGACTTTGGTTTTTTTTAGACCTAAGACCAAAATATCTAGATAGAAACCTCTTCGAGGAATAATCCGCACGCTTCCTGCCTTTCAAGCGCCGTAAACAGGAGATTGCCTGAGTAAATGTTATCAGTAGGGACTGCAAAGAACAGAGTCAGCGAGAGATCATCAAGGCCGACAGCTGTACACCTAAGTTGCCTAGGATTTTCTTGGCTATTAAGAATATACAATATTTTTATCTATATTTTTTCAAAGAGATTTGGGATCGTCTAAGCAGATAGCAAAGATTTCAGAACTGTATAACGTATTATGAAAGAACTTGCATGTGGTCATCATCCTTTTGATAGCCCTGGTGATGAGCAGCTAAAGAGGTAGCAGGAATACTTCACCACGGTTCTTAACCGTATGACATTCGTTGAAGTTCCATCTCTTGCAGAAGAAATGGCTAGTAACATTAACTTGCGGATGTGGACTGCTCTTCTAAACAGAAGAACAATCATCTCGGTAATTAACACACTTAAACGGAGTAGAATCACTGGGCTGCAGAGCTATTTATCATTGCACATACATTTTCTGCAGAGCTACTCCTCCCATTCCACTCCTATCCGTAAATCCTGAGAATGCAAGACTTTTCCCAGAGAGGGAACAATGTTTGCGGAAGAAGCGAATTGCGATTAGACCTCACTTTCGTTAGCAATATACTCGTAAAAGATCTCTAATGGCAAGAGTAGTACATAAAAAGCGATCATGAAACTATCATTTTCCAAACCCCGTTTATGATTCATATGAAGTAAACAAAGGAAATTGTGACCAGTTGGACAACCAATAAATTCGACACAGAAAGGTTGAAGAAAATACATCTGAAAGCATAAAAGAAACGGTTTGACAAGTCGCGCGGCTACTCCCATGTTTCGGCATCATGTTTTCTTAAAATAAAAGTCCCTACTCGCGGAATTTGGAAATTGTTTCGCGTTTAAAGTAATCGTTATACAAAAATGCGAGGAAAAAATTGCATGCGACTAAAAAGCAAAATTGAAAATTTCAAAAGAATATGCAATGCGCCGAACTCTGATCCATGCTGCGGTGTATATGAAATGCAAACCCTCCTCACAGATTGCTTGTCCTAAGTTGCTGCAGAAATTAGTTACCACTTGCTTTGATAGCCTACTTTCATGCACTTCATGCGGTAGCAGATAAGTAAATGGCGCCAAGAAATGAGCTGAAAATAGGACCCTGGTATCGGGTGGAATACGCGAACAGAGTCAGGTAAACCCTAGGTAACCGTCCACATAGACCAATATGTCTGCTGAATACCATTGACAAGTTTTTGGGGTGGATAATTATGTACAATAGAATATTGACGTCAGACCTAGTAGGGTACAGAGAAAATAAACCGATTTAATCCAAAATTCGACTACGCCATGTACCCTTGTAGTTTGCCAGACTACCAAATTTCGAAATGTTTGGCCAAATTTAAGTGCATGCAGTAGATTTACATCAGAACTAAAGAAATATTTTTGTTGCATTGGTTACAAGTCACTTGGAAAACTTGGGCACTACCCCGTCCGATTCACTCTATTTGCGTTCTCACGTTACAAAATCTGGATACTGTGACCTCGACAAAAAAAAGCTGTGTAGGCGCCAAATTATTTTCTATAATTTTATTTATCATATACAATAAAGGGCCTTTCTCAGAATTGTCCTTACTGGAAAAATGGCAAAATATGCTACGGTGGCCTAACACCTTAACATAGTTGAACATGTTATATATCATTGGTCGAACACTTTTGTGCATAGTACAAGGACAGAAGCTGTCGCAGAAACACTAGAAAATATTGTTGTGGATGTTAAAGAGGATTAGAACGAAGTCGAAAATATGACGCAAACTGTCGGCGAGAAGCTAACGCAACAAGAGCTGACAAGCAACCAGAAAGAGTGTGATCGTGATGGGTGATCTGAATGTCAAGATAGACTCAGCACCTTACTCGGACATATGATGGAGGAACACGGTCTAGGCGACCGTAGGAATAATGGTAGGAGATTCGTGGATATCTGCAACTTCCGTCGCTTCGTCATTAGTGGCACATTGTTCGAATAGAGAGCCTGCCATAATGTCAGTTGGGTTTCAACTGGTCAAGATTGTATGAGCAATCAGATCGACCATTTCGTGATCAGCAGTAAATTTAGGTGTTGTCTTCTGGATGCGCGTAACAAGAAAGGCGCTCGGCCTTGAAAGGAATCATCATCTGATGGTTATTTAGGGTCTCGCAAAGTTGGGGAACTGTGATCCCCCCGCATCACGAAAGAGCTTGCATGTGGTCGCAAGTCTTTCGATGGTCCTGTGAAGAACATGAACGGTCGATTTCTTATCCACGATGAGTAACTGAAGTGGTGGAAATTACACTTCATCACGGTTTTTAACCGTATCACATCAGGTGAGGTTCCTCCCTTTGTAGATGAAAAGGCTAGTCACCGTAACATGCGGATGCGGACTGTTCTTTCAAGCAGAAGAGAAATCATTTCGATAATTAACGCATTTAAACGGAGTAAAGCCACTGAAGAAACAGTCCCTGCAATCCACCGGCTTAAAAACCATAAGTCACCAGGAGCCGATGGAATTACAGCCGAATTAGTTAAATATGGAGGCGACCAACTACACCAAGTAGTTCATCAACTAATGCTCAAGGTGTGGGACACCGAATCAATGCCTGACGATTGGCAACGAGGTATTATTTGTCTCATACATAAAAAGGAGGATATCACGCAGTGTTGCAATTATAGAGGTATCACGTATCATCCATATATACCCCGCTATCTTGCAAGACCCTATTTTCCCTTACGCCCAGAACATCATTGGCCCATACCAAAGACGATCACTCCGTGAAAATCAGCAACAGATCTGATTTTCTCTCTGCGGCAAGTGATAGAAAAACTGTTGGAATATGGACATCAGTTGCACCCTGTTTTCAGCGACTTTAAAGCCGCTTATGATAGCATAGCTAGGGTAAAACTGTACACGGCCATGAGAGAATTCGGCATCCCGACGAAATTAATAAGACTGAATAGGCTGATCTTGACCAATGTGTGAGGCCAAATAAAAGCAGCAGGATCACTCTCGAGACTATTCAACATCAACCACGATCTAAGATAAGGGGATGCCCTATCATGCGTCCTCTTCAATCTGGTCCTGGAGAAACTGATTCGTGATGCAGACATAGATTCGAGAGGCACCATCCTCTTTAAGTTCACCCAACTACTGGCCTACGCTGACGATATTGACATTATAGGAAGAACAACCATGTACAATCTACCATCATCCAGATCGAGCAGGCGGCGCGAGACTCGGGTTGCACCTAAATGAAGGCAAGACCAAGTACATGGTGGCAACGTCAGCGCCAAAAAGCAAAGAACGAACAACATCGAATCGCACTGATCAAACGAAAACAATAAAGATAGGAGACTACAACTTTGAGATCGTTGAAAACGTCTTCTATCTAGGGTCGAAAATCACAACCGATAACAGCTATGACGATGAAATCCGCGCACAGTTGTTGGCAGCCAACAGAGCCTATTTCAGCTTACAAAAATTGTTTCGCTCGAAACGTGTCACCATAGGGTGAAGGCTTTTACTGTACAAGCCTATGATCTTACCAGTCCTTATGTATTCCTCGGAAACCTGGGTTCTTAGTAAGAAAAATTGCAAATTCTTGCCCGCGTTCGAGAAGAGAATCCTCCAAAGAATTTTTGGTCCCCTACATGAGGATGGATCATTCCATAGACTACATAACAAAGAAATCTATGAACGATACCACGACCGTCTGGTTGTAGATGATCCAGCCCGGAAAGTCTATAAGGGCAATATCTATGATAGAAAAAGAAGACGAGGCAGACCCTGCCTGAGATGGAGGGATGGCGTAGGTCAGGACGCTAGACAGCTTTTAGGGATATCGAATTGGTGGATCTCGTCGCGAAACTGGGGTGTCTGGAGCTTCTTATTAAGGCAGGCCTAGATCGGATACCGGTTGTTGCGCCGTTGATGATGATGAGTTAGAATTATGTTGGGCGATAATCGCGTTGTATAGACCTAAGCTGAACAAAGCTTGAATTGATGAATTCTTAAGTCCACATCAGCTAATTTGGGAAAAACCGTTTCCTACTTTTCATTTTTTTTTCACGAATCCCTCGTTGATCTCATTCAAAAACAACATTATATTATAACAAAATATCGCCTGCGGGGAACCTGGAGGCAAGACCAACCGTGCCAACCCTGTGCTTGCAGTATGTTTATATTTTATCATATAAATCTTACGCTTATCGCTGCTTAAAATATTTAACGAATTCAAAGTTTGAAAGCTTTCGGTCGTGTCTAGGATCATTTGATCTTTATTTCATGTGGTGTTTAAAAGTGTTGAGTGTTGAGAGAACGTCCGAAAGAAAGAAGTCTGGGAAATTCAAATGGATTTTCTATACGTTATTAACCATCGGTTCCAAAAATATTACTTCAATTAGCCGTAACACCTGCCAAGTGCATTCAAAGCCAGACCTGAACAATTATCATGAAGTTCTTGAAAAATGAATAACCCTATAAACACGAAGAAAATAAATTTCACGTGATAACTGATCAACAAGTATCTACTGTAGATTGTGAGACCATCTTGCGGAACCATCAAAGTTCGCCAACAAACCATAAGTTGTGGATAAAAGACGTGTTCAATGAAATACAAACGAAGCTTTAAAAATAAGCAGTTAGCATTTGTCATCAACAATCCATTTCAATTTGGGAATATCTCTAGCTTGAAAAGATAGAGTAACTAATAGAATAAAAGAACAACTCCAACTAACTTTGCATGACAAAAGGTCTCCTACTTTGTAGTGAAATCCAAAGAAAATGTTGCGACCCTAGCTTCTTACATTTCGGTTAAATCGTTAACATGAGATAGTTTTGCGTATGGAACAATAGAATGTACATTTGGCGCATATTAAAGCTTTTTTGACCAAATATGAACATCATTCTTGCCGTTGCTATGTAACTACATTGATCCATAATTTTCTTTGTAAGCGATTGTTGAAAGTAGCCCGGGGATTGTTCGCTACCTATTCTGAATGACACTCACTTATAATTTTAGAATTGTTGTGGAATTGGTATTCCACTCATAAATTATAATTTCATCTATTCAAAATGAAGAGAAAGATAGATAAACATCGCATTGTACTACGAAGCAAGGTATCTATATACAAACCTTGAATACGCTAAGCTGGCGTGATGCTGTATTCGTTGTTGTTCTCTGCGCTTCTTTTGTAACTTGTCTACCAGAAGATTATAAATTGCATATATATTATCAAATCGTCCCTCATGTACAGATTGTGCAATCATATCAGCGGTTAATCCGGGCAATTTGAGCATATGTTCCATAACAACAGTATCGAGATTAGTGGGTTCGTTCATTGTAGCCGCTCGTGCGTCATCGATCACATTCGACCATTCCGACATCCATCGATGTTTAGCGATTTGTTTAAGCGTATAACGACGTTCAGGTTCAACAACTAACATATGACGTATTAAATTCTCGCAATCTGTAAACAGATCAACAATCAAATATTTATGCAAGAATTTCACGCTACAATTAAAAATAAAGACGTTATACATTTATAGTGCCTGAAGTAGAGAAATGTCGAGGGTTGATATAACGCTAGTGCGAACGAAAAACACATTCATTACAGTCCTACGTACCTTGTGACATAAAATACGGAATGCGAAATTTTCCGGTTACAACACGCGATTTAAGCTCGAGTAATGTCGTACCATCGAATGGTAACGCTCCGCAAACCAAAGCATATAAAACTACCCCTAAACTCCATATATCGGCTCTAGGTCCATCGTATTCGAGGCCTTGGAATACTTCAGGTGCTGCGTATGGGGGCGAGCCGCACCATGTCATAAGTGGAGTTCCTTCCACATAAGTATTGCTGAATCCGAAATCAGCTAGCTGCAATAATCAAAGATCAAAAGGACGAATTAGGCTTTTTCATCAATAATTTTTTCAACGAATTTATCATGCGAAAAACTGAGAAAATTTACGGTCTAAAATTTATTTTTTATTTATTGAAAGATTTAAAATGATTGAGTGAATATCTAATGCAAGGGAGGTCCGAATGCTACAGATTTGTCATATTTAATGGGAGTTTGTTTGACGTAAGTTAACCATTTCAATATGATGGAATGCATCATAACATTAATATGGGATAATTGCTCCTCAAGCCTGGCTCGTCTGACACATTATTTGGAGGAAAATGGCACTACATGCTTTGAATGAATTAAGTGCTATTATCCGAAAAACAATATGTGTTCACATACATGTTGAATGCAAGTAAAGGAGAGAGGGAAAATTTAGTCTAATCATAAAGTGAGCCAAGCAAATGAGTTTTTGTGTCATTTAAATGAAGGTGCTTATCATCCACCCCCATTTCGCGATAATCTCTTATTAATACTTCGAGATAATCTGATATTGTCTCTCGCTATGTTGAGAGCGCCACTAGCAATTTATTAACGTTACTGCCCGGAGAGTCTTAGGCCACTACAGCTTTATCATTCGCAATCAAGCAAGTTATTGGTTTGCGTCAAAAACAGCCAGGCGGCACGTGATAAACAAAAATATTTGTTAATATTTTGAATCCAATTACAGTATATCAAATATTTAGCATCCAATATCGGAGCAAGCAGATTGTTTGTAATTTTTTCCCGTGTAATTTTCAGAGGGCAACAAGCTATGGAATGGATTTCGAAACATATTCTACCTTTTTTTATTTTAATGTGACTTTGAAACTCACTTGAAGGCATCATATGAAATAGAATTTTTGTGTAATGATGAGTTGTCAATTAAGAAGATTTAGTTCAGATGAACCCTGAATGTATTTTTCTCGAATTGGCGCCCAAAAAAATAAAAGAGTAACATCGAAATTCAAGAAAATCTTTAAAACTGTGTCATACTGATTTTCAGAAAACTTCCAGATCAGATCAATTCTTAGTAGTCCGTGAGGAAGTCTGACGTCAAATTAGGTGAAACAAAAAAAAATTGCACAAACTGGAAACGAAAGGTTGAATGGGTCGACCATTTACAAAGAACTATAAATTAAGGGGGTCATCCCGTGTATCGGATCTGCAGAATCGGATTTCTTTTCGCATCAATTGTATCTAGATATAATGTTGAATATATAGGCAAAGTGATTTTTGATATTGGGAGTCGTTCGGAAATTATAGTGTTAAACACGTGATAAGTCACATGCCAGATTTATGTCTTCAGCTAAAAATCGCACTCTACTTTTCAAATGCGTTTTTCTCGAAACTGCATGTTGAAAATCGGCTGCCACCATAGCCCAAAATCTATCCAACGAAATTCTTTGAAATTTTTACTATTCAGAACATATTTCTACGGTCCGCAAACTAGGATAATTGCGATTCATTCAGTTTTTTTTTTATTCATTGAGGAAGCCATAAAAACACCAAAATTCACAAAAAAAAGTTTAACACGGCAATTTTGCTTTTAATATTTTTAATAATCCTAGTTTGCGGACTGTAGTTAAGCCTGTACGTTAAAATGCCGTTTACTTTTTTCTTTTTTTCTTTCTTTTTTTCTAGTGTGGCAGCAGAAAAACACCTTTTTTTTGGAGATGGGTGTATAAATTGCTCTGTATTTCAACAACGAACTATGCAATCGGGCTGGCAAAATTACCATGCACGCTCAAGATATTAGTAGATATATGGTGAAAAATTCGTATTTGTATCTTCATCCAATTCTTCACAAAAAAATTCTAAAAAAAGCCAAAAAACGGCCTTCACACGGGATGACCCTCTTAAGACTAACTAAAAAGATATTTAAGGAGAACCATAGAGGAGCTTAATCAATGCCTCAATGCCAACATTGCATAACTATCGGCATTGGCGGATGGAAAAAGAAGCCTGAATTTTCATATTAACCATCGACTTAAAAATTAACCTCTTATCGGATCACCCTATAGTTGTTTTGGCGGATACCAGGGCAAAACATGGGCTAGTACCCACGGTGCAGCATAAAACTTGTGAAACGCCTATTCAGCTAACATCATCAGTTCTACTACCAAACCCTATCCCCATCTCCAAGTGTGATCGCTGGGATTTCTGTCTTAATGAAAAACTGCAGACGGAGAAGGATGAAGGCGAGTTTTCCGCACCTAAAAACGATACCAACTGATTCTCCAGGTTGGGTGATGGGTAGGACTGAAAACACTCCATGGAAAACAAGTTGTTACGAAGCTACGAAAAGAACCTCAGACTGGAGGAATGTTACAATGGCGAACCCGGCAACGAAAACGAACTAACGATTTGCGCATTTTTATATGAAACGTATTCTTCCTGTACGGATATGCTGTCTTCTATTGAACTGATGTAACAGCGCTGTAAGAGATGCGGTGAACAGAGACCAGTTTTCTGGAGAAGAGCCGTTACACCATATATTACAGCGGCCATTCAGCAAACCATGTACTCTGAGTAAGTCTCTTATTCAGCCAAAAAATGAAACCGGCTGTTACCGGCTTTGAAAACATAAACATTGCGAGGCAAATTTCAAAATATAAGCCTCATTAATGTTGTCGGCCTTATAGAGAAGACTACAGAGTCGGAGAAGGATACTTCGAACCCTGTCCCAGATATGATATCAAAATCATACTTGGACAGCTAAGTAGGGACGGAGCCTGTATTCAGGCGATACTTCAGCACCCATAGCTTACATAGACACACCAATGACAACGGACTGCCCATTATTCAATTAGCAGTGTCGCACGAGATTGTTGTTGGAAGTACATGGTTTGTGCGGAAAGCGATTCATAAACATACATAGACCTCTCCAGATGGAACCAATTTCAACTAATAGACCACGTGTTGATTGAACGCCGCCACCTCTAAAGCTTTGGTGAATGTCAGAACATATAGGGGGACCAATATAGTCTCGAATCACTATCTCGTTGGCATAATGTTCCGGGCTCGAATTACAACCCCGCCTAGAATCCCCTCTAACAAACAGGTGAGAGTCAATACTGAAACCATCCACAACGAAGCCCTCCGTAACACGCATTAGGGGGAAATGGACGCCGCAATACCCGCAGTTGTAGAGGTCTTCAAGATGCAGCATCAACAAATGATCTTTATAACCACCTGAACAATGTTATCATTCATATCAACAAACAAACTTGGCCCAGTCCTAAAAAAATCGGAACGATTTTTGCGACGATGAATGTAAGTTAGCAATGGAACGGGACAATGCTGCATACCGGGCAATGCTGCAGTTTCAAAGAACGCGGGTACGTGCCGAGACCTATCACAAACTTCGACGAGTGGAGAAGCGACTTAACAGACAGAAAAAGGAATCCAGGAAGAACCAAAAAGTCTGTGAACTCGAGAAGTTCAGGAAGTTTTACCAAGAAATCAAAAAGATGAAGCCTTACATACCACGATGCTCATCCTGTCGAGATAAAGAAGGAAAGCCAATACTTTGATGAACTCAACAACCAAAATATCAGCAAGTTTCCGCTAACTGGAGATGACGGATAAATACTGCCATCACCAACCATCCCTTGCGCTGGAAAAAACCGAAGTAGTCATCCTAACCAGAAGGAGAAGCCCGACCTTGCGTCCCATATCGATCGGCGAGTTGACTATAGAGTCAAAACCAGCGATTAAATACCTTGGTTTAATGCTCGACTCGAAGATGAGCTTCTTCGAGCAAATCAAAGCAGCCGCGGACAGGGCTGCAGTAGGAGTCGCGGCCTTGAGTCGGCTAATGGCCAATGTCGGCGGCCCTATATCAACTAGGAGATGTCTCCTCATGGGAGCAACGCAGTCCGTCCTTCTCTATGGTGCGGAGGTATGGGCTGATGCTCTTGACAAGGAGGTGCATCGTAAACGCCTCGCTCAAGTGCAGAGGCGGGGAGCTTTGCGAGTGGCGTCTGCTTATCGCACCTCCGAACCGGCTGTGATGGTGATTGCGGGAGTGATCCCCGTTGCCCTCCTTGCCAAGGAGCGCAAAGCTATCTATCGCCGTAAGAGCGAAAACTTAAGAGAACTGGTTGCCCGTGAAGAACGTCAACGCACCCTTAACGAGTGGCAACTTTCTTGGCAAAATGAGCCAAGGGGAAAGTGGACTGCGCGGCTCATCGACAAATTAGACCCGTGTTTGAACAGAAAGCACGGTGAGATTGATTACTTCCTTACCCAACTTCTAAGTGGGCATGGAGGTTTTCAGTCTTACCTGCACAGGGTTGGGAAGGATCTCCTGATTGTGTGTTCTGCAATAGAGTGGCGGATGACGCTGAACACACATTTTTCTCTTACGAGAGGTGGGACGGCCTCCGCCAGCAGCTTTATGCAGACACAGGGGAGCTCTCTCCAGACAACATTGTCAGAGAGATGCTGAAGAGCGCTGGCAGGTGGAATCGTATTGCGCATTATGTTCGGGCTCTTCTTACTACGAAGAAGATTGAACTCGACCGGCAGAGGGATCGGACGGTAAGGGGTTCCACCATCCATCTGCGAGACCCGTACGGATTCAAGTATTGGCTCAAAGTCATCGACAGGTTTGCGCGGTGGCCTGAAGCAATACTTTTTTCTGTCTGACATTACGACACAATCATATGCCGAGGCTCTCTGTCGAGAGTGGATTCCACGCATTGGTGTTCCAGTGGGACCATGGAATGAATGTACTCTTTTCGCGGAGTTAGAAAAGTCCTTTTCCTTTAAACGGCATAGGACTACTGCATACCATCTACAGTCCAATGATATCCTAGAACGTTGGCACCGGACGTTGAAGGCCGCGTTAATGGCTCATCCTTCCTTTCATCCTTCTCGGCCTCCGCAAAGCCCAACGAAGGAAATTCAAGGCCAGCCCCGTGGAGAATCTGAGGCTCCCCGCCGACCCTGTGTTGGACATCAAAGCAGGGTTAAGTGACTTAGGAATGCTGCGTCTGCGCAGGGACGCAGTTTTGAAGATTCGGCCAACTCCATCGTCCCCGACAGTGGAGGTTAGCACTCCCACGGACCTTGAGACGTCTATTCAGAACTTCATTCGGGTGGACGCTCCTCGGATGCCGCTGCAACCACCATACGAGGGCCCCTTCAAAATGCTGGAACGAGACGAGCACTCATTCAAGCTCGACTTCCGAGGCGGGCCCAAGTGGCTTGTCGAAGCTGAAAGCGTTCGACGAGCCGGCGGTCCCCTTAAAAAAAGCGGCTGCGAAGCGTCAGATTCGCCTCATGATTCTCGTTGGCGGGATCACGTGGTCGGCTTGCTCCGCTAAACTCGCGCGGTTTCAGCTGGAGGCGGAGTAATGTGACGGCACACCGGAGACGCGATCCTAGGCGCCATTATGAATTCGCCTCTTCCGCTGCATTCAATGGCCGCAGCAACAACTGACGGACTGACATAAGACTGGGGGGACAAATGTCAAAAATGACATTTGTTAACAGTCTCAATAAGGCTCCAGTAATGTCTGCCGACCAACAAAAGATCGTAAAAAATTGAGGTTTAATAATAAAGTGAATATAGACGTAATTTATAAGGATTTGGCCGTTATTAAGTGATTTGATAATATGCACTAAGCTAAAGCCTATCTGATCTCCCACGCAATAAAGATCACGATGCTTATTGTTGATTTGGGTGAAAATCATGAGCTTATATTTTTCAATATAGTATTTATTAAACAGTTTTCTATTTTTCCTACATTTTTCAGTGGGACACAAATAGACTTATAAGATGTCGCACTGTAATTTGTCGGCAAAGCCGTTCCCTCCGGCCATCCTCCACATCAGTCGTTGATTTCTGTTTTGAATCAAAAAGGGTTTGTCAAGAGTTTTGGAATAATTGACGCAATAAACACTGCACAGTTACTCATGGGAAATATTGTGGAAAGCCTTGCCTTCTTTACGTTACATTGCTGGATTTAGAGGGGGCCTTTGATCGTGTGTTACACCAACCCTCCTGGTATCCATTGCGGCAACTTGCACTCTGAGCCCTCTATGGTTCTGAATGTTGGCAGACAATAAACGGCACCTCGTTGCATTGGAGACGAAAAGTGTATTGGATCAGCGGTTTGCACCGCTGTAATCACATTCAAAATGAGGACTGAGCCGAAAAATTGTCAGAAAGGGGGCTTCGATGATGCGATCATGTAATTGGTCTCAAAGAGAACTTACTAGCTAAGGTTAACCTGACCATCAGGATCAATGGGAAACGTCCAAGAGGCATAGCGAAACCAAGATAGCTTGATCCACTAGATGGTGATTCGAGAGCCTAGCGTCTCCATCCGGATCAAGTCAATGGCCAAGAAAAATGACGCATTCGATCCAAACAAGCCAAAATTGGTGCTGAGTGGACAAAGGCTAAAGAAGAAGCGAATATCTGTCTGACACAAGCATTGACATTTGTCTGTCTGTTGACTGAGGTCGAAACAGACACAGATATTTGCCTCAGATACAAGCATTTGCCTTGCGCAGATACGCACTTTGTATGAAACAGGTGTTTGTTTGACACAAACGCAGAAATTTATCTGCCTGTTGCCTAACGACGACAGAGACATCCGTCTGTCTTATGTCTGAGATATACAGTCTGGCACAGTCAGGCACATGACTTTGTTTGATACAGACGTTTGTCCGACAAAGACAATTGTGTGTTACAAGCGCAAATATTTGGCTGAGAAAAAAGGAACATTTGTTTGTCTATTGTCTGGGGCAGACACAGGCATTTGCCTAAGTTAGACATAACTTAGTAATAGTGTTTCGATCGATATTTTTGCCAGTTAAATTAGCGTTTCCATACTGAAATCAAGGCCGGAGCTGGTCTATAAGAACAATAGACTACACATTTATAAAATCGCATTAGATAAAAACTAGACGCTAGAATACGCTTTATATATCGCATGAATATAGGGCAGAAGAATTCGAAAACCGGTGCTACCTGCAATGAAAGAGACCTAAGGAACAACGTTACATGCGATGAGAATACTTAATCGACGTAAAACAAAACGCTTTTAGATTTGGAAAACACAATCGCTAAATCGAGCAAATCGGAAGCCGCGAGCTAGTGTGCGAGGAACCACCAACCACATTTCTTAAGTTGTAATCGCCGAGAAGCTACAAGGTTGCTGTAATGGAAGGTAATCTATTCCTAAAAAGATACCTATGTTCGAAATGACTCTCTGTCAATTCAAATGTCCCAAACATATGCAGTTCAATCGTTCTAGATGCACTTAAAACATTACATTGCGAAGGACGAAAGTATGAAATAGTGTAGGGTTCTTGCAGAGGTGTGATTTATGGAGACGCTCTGCTAAGGTATGCTATTGTCTTCTTGGTGGTATTAATAGGAAAAAAGAAAGAAGAAAAATGTCAAAAGTTAAATCAAAAAGATATAAATTGCATGGAGTATTTAACAAATGGTATGATTTATTCATTGAAGGAATAAATTTGTCATATTATATTTAACTTACCTTAATATTCATATCACTATCAAGTAAAATATTTTCGGCCTTAAGATCTCTATGTACAATGCCTTTCAAGTGACAGTATTCAACGGCTGATATGAGTTGTGCAAATACCCGTGCCGCTTCTTGTTCTTTCATTCGCCCCTTTTCCACAAGATGGTCGAAAATTTCACCTTGTGATGCCAGCTCTGTGACCAAATATATCATAGTTCGTGATTCCATTACTTCGTAGAGTCGTGTGATGTGCGGATGTCGTAGAATTTTGAGAATGGATATCTCTCGAAAAGTTTTCGCTAAATATTCTTCGTTTAGGCATGTTTTGTCGATTATTTTTATGGCCACCTGCAAAGGAATCAGAAAATGATTGATTAAAGAAAAGTCGAGAAATTGGATTTAATGGACTTATTTTGTTGATCACTCCCCTTAGAGGAAAGTGCGAATGTTTTTATCAATTGAAATAAGAATAATCCATTGTTGAAAAGATATAATATAAGTATATGGTCAATTCGTCTGCTCATATCAATAATTGAGTGAAGATAATTTTAAAGAAAAATTAGATGACTTATGCTTGCACATTGATTGAATTTTTGCTATTCTTAAAAAATCAGTGGCCCTTGAAACGTGACTAAAGAGTTTAAATTCCTGATAGTTCAAGGCACTGTTGTCGTCTGCAGAAGTTAAATAATCCAAATTTCATTATGATTATTGCAATAGTTGGCAAGAAATTGTATAATTCCAAGCTTTCATCATATCATCATCAATGGCGCAAAAGCCGATGTCCTGTTTAGGCCTGTCTTAATAAGGAACTACAAACATCCCGGTTTTGCGCCGAGGTCTACCAACTCAATATCTGTAACAACTATTGAATAATCCTGACACTTCCACCTTAGCCTATTTAATCGGATCTCAATCACAATCTGGCGGTTGTGCTATCGTTAATAAATTCGTCATCATATAGGCTACAAAAGCGGTCATCCTCCTGTAGAGGGTCAAAAATTCTTCAGAGGACTCTTCACTTGAATGCAGCCAAGAGTTAGCAATTTCTCTTGCTATGAACCCAACTCTGTGAGAAACACAAAGGACTGGCAGGATTCCCTCGTATAGTAGGAGCTTCAACCATATGGTGAGATGAGTTTTTGTAAGATGAAATAGGTTCTGTTGCTCTTCGCATTTTGAAATTTAGATGGTAAATCGATTTTGAAATTTTATAAAGTTTGAACTGTTGTCTTCGAAGGGATGGCGACACCTTTGCAATTGAAAAAATATCCACGATGTATGATAATGAGGGTAGACGGGTGATGTGTAATGAGATACAACAGTGAGTTGTACCTATTATACAATTAACCAGAAGCCGCCATTCGAATTACGATTCGAAAGCTTCAGTGGACAGGCCATGTGAACTGCATGGCAGACAGAAGAATTTCCTGGGGCCTATCCAAAGGCAAGGTGGAAGGTAAGCGACCACTTGGAAAACCAAGTGGGCAAGTCATATGATGCTCCGCTTCCGAGCACGCGGTTGCATCATCAAGAAGAATGCGGACGAAGACTTTGGAAGGCTAAGGACCGACATCAGAATATACGCCATAGAAAAAGAAGAATAAATAGGTCGCCTATTCGATCTAGATTAAGGCGGTCCGTGCATCTGGGGTTATCTTTCTCATTATGCCAAACGAGTTTTTCTCGGCTGTAGTCTATCAACCAATCAATACTAAAATAGCTAGCCGACCCATAGAAAACAACAAACAACGGGGTTGAATAAAAACCAAAGAAAAATTTTCCATTTCCGACCAAAAGTTATTTATTATCATGCAAATACTGTGCCTCCGGAATTAATTATTCTCTCCTTTCGTATTATCGTATTACCAAGGAAAACGAATTTAAAATCTGTCTGAGTTACTATTTTAAATTGAAATAGATGCAAACCATCACAAAAATTTAATTTTGTAACCACTGTTCAATTCTTCATAAGACTTTTGCAATCCTTGCAAACATCCCCTATTTTTATCTATGAGTTTACTCAAATGCAAATTGATTCCAATTATTCTGTCACGAATTCCGTTCACTGTACACTTTTGAAAGTTCTCCTGGTTGAAAACGTCATCCTTAATTGCGTTAATGAAAATCCAAACATCCTGAACGTCACGACGAGCTGCTTCACGAAATTCATTCAGCTGATTTTCCAAATTGGCTTTTAGGTTTTCAATTTCATATACAGTGTCCTTGTCTTCATCGCCATCGTCATAATGTTCCGGATTAATTTTCATTTGGCTGCATTCCAGATATTTTTGCTGTGATTTTAGACGAGTCAATTCACATAGAAGGCTGGTCGATGTTTTCTTCGGAACCGCAGTTGAAGGTAACATTATTGTGTCCTATTTAGTTGACTATACTCGTTGCAATTTTGATGCGACACGCTAATAGCAAAATGCAATAACAGTTTCACTCTGCAATAAATTAGAACTCGTTGGGAATTTCTTCGATTTTCAGATTGAACGTTTGTATATCCTAGTGAAGCTCAAGTAACTGCTCTACGTCGTAAATTGAAAACATTTTTCTTATTGATCCAATTGTTTATGTTCGTTGCTAAAGTGATCGATTGCATTGCTAGGTGATTTTGAATTGTTTAATAGATTGGTGTCCTTAGTTTGCTTCTATCTTACTGAATGCAGTTATAATGAATTTATAAATATTTCCACGCAACGCTATAAGCGTTGCGTGTCAGTAATGTGTTTATTTAACTGCTATAATTCTGCAACAATTGAAGAATAAAATGATGTTGGATCCTGGTTTGTCGTGCAATGACCGCATCTCCCTTCCCTCTGTTTACAGCCCCATAACCTTCTATATAAATCATCTACTCATGCAAGGCCATAAACACTCAATCCTTCGTTGCTTTACATTTTTACTTTGGTATATTGTCGCGAACCAAATTCTCAAAATGTCCAAAGAGCATTTGTAATCATTCCTATAGAGGATAGCCCAGAATCGAATGCACTTTTGAAAATAGAAAGGAAAAAAAATTTTAAATTCACATATACATGGTTGCTATTCACTCGTTGGTGGGGTATAGCGCCTCAACCACATTTACCCGCTATCACTCGCGGGTCGCTGGTACTCTTCTACTGTTCTGCGTTAAGTTGGTGCGATCCATTGAATTCCTCTACGTCCTCTAGACATGAACCGATAATAAGAAGAAATAATATCGGTGACAACATGGAATTTCGGCGGACTTCGACTTGGACTTCAAATTCCTCTGAGATTTTACCTTGGTGCAGTATATGGAATTTTGCGCATCATATGTCACTCTGATAATAACTATTAGTTTTTCCGGAATGCCCCTCCTATGTAGAGCATTCCAGATACACTCCCTGTTAACGCTATCAAAAGTTTCGAAGTTTTTGAAGAGCAGGTGAAGCGAAGATCTAAACTTCGCGCACTACTCCAAAGTGATCCGTAGGGTGTTGATGTGGTCAATGCAAGAGGATCCGGAGCGGAAACCTGCCTGCTCTCTGTCGATCAAACTTCCGAGATGTCCTCTGATGCATTCCAGGATTATTTTAGCAACTATCTTTGCAACGGCAGGGCGCACTCAGATGCCCCTCCAATTGTCACATTCGAAACGGGTGCTCTTATTTGGAATTTTATCCATCATCCCTTTTTCCACTCGCTGAGAAAAATCTTGGATTTCTAAGATTTCCGTTCGAATGGAAGGAGCAGTTACTACAGGTACAGCGATAAATAACTCTGCGGGGAGACCGTCAAGCCCAGCGATTCTACTCCGTTTCAACGCACATGTTACGGTGGCTGGCGATTCCATCCACCAGAGGCAGAACTTCCCCGCATGTGATACGACGACCACATGGCAAGTTCTTTCATGATGCGGTATACACTTCTTCACATCAATATCATCAATCAGCAATAACACATTCCCTTTTGTCACCACGCACCCTGCTGTGATCCTCTCAGGATTTCGCCGGTATCGGAGTTCGAGCGCGTTACGCCCGCCATCATTCGCAGCGGTCAATGAGTCTTCAATTCCTTCTGTTCATCGATCCGTTCCCACGATTCTGTAATCAGCCAAATGTTATGACACGCCTTCGAGATGTGACTGACAACTTGTGTAGCACTAGAAAAAAGATCATTTTTGATGACCCATCACGATCACAATGTCACCTTTCGTAAGTTTCCCCTAAACTCCGTGTAATTGTTCGTAGAAAGCATCTTTTTCCACTATGTCAGAAGTCTCCGTTGGTACAGCAGTGAGTATTCTGGGAACCCTCGATACCTTTCCGATAGCCAAAGTTCTTCGCTGAAAGGTCAGCCCCTATCCGCGGCGTTGACGTTTCGAAATTCGCATTGAATTTAAGGGGAACCCATACATGTAAAAGGGGGATGTATTTTTTGTTGGGGAATATAGTTGTGTAGGATATTAAATGAAAGATTAATTCTTTTCCAAACTAATATTAATTATAATATTAGTTATAAATGGGCGGGGGGTTTCGGACTGGGAAATGATTACTTATTTGACGGGACCATCCCAGAAACTACATAACTGAAAAATCTGAGAAAAATCGCCAATTTGCTACTATACGATGTCTAGGCTTTAAAACCTCTTCCAAGGTATATTTAATAGAATATTACTATATTTTTTTTTAAATTTAGGTTTATTCGAGAATCATAAACTTCAGCAATTGCATAAGCAATGATATAAAGTATGATCTAACAAGTTTGATGGGAATCACACTATTACTAACAAAGTTGTCGCTTTTGTGCAAATTTACTGCAGTCTAAAATTTGAAATGTCAGGATTATGCTAAAGTGATATTACGAGCTAGCTATAAATGGGACATTTAGTTCCAAAATCACATATTCCAAAAACGTCTTTTTAAGGTTTTGTCTAAAACAAAATTTTATTAAAATCGGTTTACTGTCTGTCTGTCCGTCACACGCATTTTTCTCGGAGACTGTTGCAGCGATTGACACCAAATTTGGTGCAAAGGTGGGAACTATGAACGCTCACGCATACAGTGAGTTACATCCTTTTACGCCGAACTTAAGGGGAGGTCCCCATACATGCAAAAGGGGGATGTCTCCATTAATACTTTCCGAACACGCTCTTAGTTTTGACATTTGTTGGAAAGGTGGGGAGTGCGGGGGTCGAAAGTGATCACTTCTTTAACGGACCCACTCTCAGAAACTACCCAACCGAAAAATCTGAAAAAAATCGGAAGGCTGCCACTATATGCTCCCTGGGCCCCTGGCCTCCTCTATCTTTTCTAATAAAGTTAATAATAGTATATTATTATAACTTTTAATAATTGGCTGCAAAACCCCTCTTAAGTTCATCTTAGCACTAGCAGATGTAGGCTATAACATAGAACATGATCCTACCAAGTTTGCTGGAAATCGCACTATTACTAACAAAATTATAATAGGTCAAATGAATTAATGAATGTCAATATCACCCGAAAGTGGATACTCTCACATAATATATGCATATATTACTTGCTACGTGCTAACGGGACAAATGCACACTCAAATGTGTTTAAGGGGGTCATCCCGTGTGTCGGGTTGGAGAAATCGATTTTTTTTTTTGCATGAATTGTATCTATATATAGTGAAGAATATGTGGGCAAAGGGATTTTCCGATATTCCGAGTCCTTGAGAAATTACAGGGTTAAACAGGTAAGGAGTTTACAGCAGCGGCTAGAGTACTCGATGAGAAAGAGCATCGAATCCTTTTTTACCTGTTAGTTTCTTACCTGAGCCTTATAAATTCGAACACAAATATAAATATAAAAAGATCAATTGTCTAAACTTATTTGCTCTTTGGAATAAAAAGGATAATCCAGTCTAGAGTGAGCACTGAAAGGCTTTCAAGCTATACTCAGTTATATTTTGTTGTAACTATTGTGCTGTTTGTGTGTTCAGTGATTTTTTTAAATGGATCATACGAAGGGAGATCGCTTTAACGTTCAACGTCATGCTCGCACTAAAAAACGAGTATTTCATGGGAATCGATACTTATCAGAGAAGAAAAAGGACTTCGCATCAACATCAGCGAAGAAACTTCTAGCAAGCATGAACATGGATGTTCCAATTGCGACAAGTTTTGTATATTGTATATTGGATTTTGCTTTAGTTTTCTCCGGGATTTCTGCAAATTCCTGCAAACAATAAAATATACGTAGTAGTAAAAAAGGAATATGTAGGACATGTCGAGAAAAGAATGGGAACGCGGCTTAGAAATGCAAAGAAGAATCACAAAGGTATTGGTGGAAAAGGGGCTGGAAAACTTACTGATAAGGACCTCACTACATTTTCTGGGCTAGCTATTCGTCGACACGCAAATTCGATAGAAGGAATGAAGCAAGAAATTTGGGAAACTTTCTTCCATATATGTTCTACAGACGAAAATCCTCAGCATCAAAATTGTCCAGCAGGCGAGGACAGTTGGTGCAAATGGCGCAAAGTGGAAGCTAAAGGAGAACTGGATAGTTTTCGCCACGAGAAGGCACCTTTGACTGAAGAAGTTCAAACAGTCATCAAACCAATCTACGAAGATTTGTCACGAGATGATCTGTTGAACAGATGTTTAGGAGCAGAGACCCAGAATAACAATGAGTCGTTAAATGCATTGATCTGAGCTTTCGCTCCTAAACACCTTCATTCTGGGGCCAAGGTCGTAGAAATAGCCACTTTTCTGGCTGTAATTATTTTCAATGAAGGATTCAATTGCATTCTCAAAATCCTAGTGACAATGGGATGTCAAGTTGGTCACATATGTCAGGTTTATACCGACCGCCGTAATGAAGTGCGAATTTGGCGGTCCGAACGACGATCGACTGACCTCGCTAAAAGAGCCACAATTGACACCAGAGAGCAACAATCGGCCTTACAAGACTTTTTTGAAGAAACGGAGGGTGCTCTCTATGGACCAGGTATAGCAGATTAATGGTGAGTTAAAATTTTACTGTTGATAATCACATTTAAATTTTCAAATGCGTTTTTCTCGAAACTGCATCTTGAAAATCGGCTGCCACCATAGCTCAAAATCTATCCAACCGAATTCTTTGAAATTTTCACGGCTTCTTTAATACATATTTCTACGGTCCGCAAACTAGGATAATTGCAATCGGACGGGTCGTTTTTTTTTTATTCATAAAAAAAGCCGCGAAAAAACACCAAAATCCAAAAAAATTAGTTCAAAAGCCCACCAAAAATTTACCTTTTAATATTTTCTAATTATCCTAGTTTGCGGACCGTGGAATATTGTCCACATTAAAATGCCGTTTAGTTTTTTTACCTCAGATAAACACAGCGCCCTCCAGCGTGGCAGCAGAAAAACATCTTTTTTTGGAGATGGGTGCATAAATTAACACCTATTCCGAAAATTAGCTACGAAATCAAGCTGAAAAATTTATCACATATACTAGAGATATCAATAAACATATGGTGAAAAAATCACGTTTCTACCTTTATCCAGTCCTTCAAAATAATTTTTCAAAAAAAAGGCAAAAAAAAACGGCCTTCACACGGGATGACCCCCTTAAATAAAAAATACACAAAACCTTTTGTAACTTGTTTTAAAACTGATTCCCAAAAGATGTGACTGCTGATTTTAAAACCGACTTTGAAGGTCAATTTCACCCTGAATGAAAGCCGTACGGAAAAACATTTTGATACCATTCAATGCGACTTAAAATGGACTATCTAGTACCATGTTTAACTAATTTTCGACAATTTTCTAACATACGACCTTACGAACTAGACCCCACAAATGTCCACTCAAATATATAAGAAATACATAAAACTTTTCATACCTAAAGAGATATTATAAGGCATAATTTTGCGAAGTTTAAATGAATTCTAACTATTATTAACAAAGTTGTGGACGTTCAAATTTTTGCATTTTACGCAAATTTATTGCACTCTAAGACGTCATCATCATATAAACTGAACTTATATAAAAGGCGGGGTCCATGGGAACATTTTAGTTTTCGTTTTTTAGCTTTTTCCAGTTATTTGTATATCAGTATAAAATGCTCGAGGCACACAT
Organism: Hermetia illucens; assembly: GCF_905115235.1. Taxonomy (NCBI): domain Eukaryota; kingdom Metazoa; phylum Arthropoda; class Insecta; order Diptera; family Stratiomyidae; genus Hermetia; species Hermetia illucens. Next base: position 85,777,179 of record NC_051849.1, on the reverse strand, counting down.
GTGTATGATATGTATCTCTGGAGTTTCGCAATTAATGAAGGAATATTTTACATTTTTAGCTAAGTACGAATGGAGAACCGTGTACAGAGAGTTCCTTACAGAAGATGAGTAACTCGACTTGTTTATGTCGTGTTTTTTTGGAAAGATCTGTTCTTTCCAATCTCTCACCCACCTGATTAGTTAAATTAGATCGGACACTCACACACTCGCTAGTTCCACTTTGACATCGAATAGTCACATAAGATACAAGATATGAGAACCTGTGCGGACGCAGAACGTGAACTTTTCTCTCGTTATATAATAGTTATTGAAATGCAATGGCCGTGATATACATTGATACTCCCAGCGTACGTTCCTTATTACGTTTTGAAATAATCACAGTTTCAAAAATGAATTTCTTTCTTGGCTACTTTACAATTCACACCTCATTCTTCCGATATATTAGCACATGCGCTGGCTGAAAAGTCTGAATAGAATTTCGTTGACTACTTCAATAGTCCACATCACGCTGGTAAGCGTGGTTCACAATTTATTCATCCCCAAGTTCCTAATTTTATGTTCCGTCTGCTGAATTTCATCAGCATTCCCATAACCAATTTTATTATTACAAGAACATGCCGAAGTGGTGTTCAATCAAGCAGTCGACAGACTAGTAACCTGGTTGACAACCAAACTGTGCGTACATATGACGCGCGTCCATTTCGCAATGAACTGTTTGCATGGATGAAATAATAATAATAATAATAATAATCGTTGGCGCAACAATCCATGTTGGATCAGGGCCTTGAAGTGTGTTAGAGCACTTCATTCAAGACCGTAACGGTACACTAGGAGGCAATGGGGTCAGCATTGCGCTCGCCCGAGATTATTACCCTGATTTGACTCAGGTACTCCTTCCGTACGACAGCCTTGTGCTCTAACCACTCAGCTATCCCTAACACTCAGCTATCCCTAACACAAGCTTCCGAAAAAGTGATCATTAGCTTCGAGAGGAGGGTCCTGAGGAGAATAATAGAAGCTTGATGGAAGAAAGAATTTCCTAAATACTTTCGTTAGTGCCACTCAGCTATTCAATACTGTGACCGGTATCTACCAGTGGTAAGCAATCCGTTGAATTATCGGGAAAAGGATTATACTATATGTTTGACACAAATGGGCGTTTTCTTTATGCTGCAAATGTTAACCTGCTCGAGGGCTAGCTTTTGTTTTTAAGTAAGACCATCCCACAAATGTTTGATTGGCCATTGGAACCAAATATTCGCACAGTGGATGATTGGAGAGGAATTGTTGTTTCTGATGAGTTGTTTAAATAATAACTACTCAATATTATGTGTGTAACATGCTGGTCACAAACCTAGTTTAAGAAGCAGGGTTCCCTTATAATCTAGTCATTAGTATCCTCGGCAAAATAAAAACAAAATGCTAAGATTAGGGAAAAAGATAATATAATAGTTCGGTAGAGTTACTCCAGTTTCCTATCCCATCTGATTGTCCTACGACAAGCTGACTAGGAAAATGTAAGACAAAACTTATTAAATTTGTCTTATTGTCTGTCTGTCACACGCATGTACATATGGAAACTATGCAATTTCAAACATAAAGTGAGTGAATTTGGGTGGATTTTAAACTATACATTTAAACGCGAGATCAAGTTTCTTTTTTCCTCAAATGTATTCATGTGGGGGTATCAAATGAAAGGTTTCAGTTCGTCGTTTTACAAAAAGCTCTTAATTTCGATATGCGCTACAAAATAAGGTACTCAAAGGTGCAAACTTAAAGTGAGACAGGACTCATTGTCAGAAACTAATCAATCGTAAAATCAGAAAAAAATCACAATAATGCTATCCTATCTCGTTGGTATGGTGCTCTGAGCTCGAATTACGACACCACCTACAATCCCCTTTGACAATTAGGTGAGAGTGAATACTGAAGCCATCCACAACACAGCCCTCCGCAACACCTATAAGAGGGAAGTACATGCCGCAATAACCGCAGTCAACAGAAATCCCGGAGATGAAGCATCAACAAATAATCTTTACAATCACCTGAAAAACGTTATCATAAATACGACGACAAACATACTTGACCCCAGTCGCATAAAGAGTCGGAACGGCTGGTTTGACGTTGAATGTTAGCTAGCAACGGAACGGAAGGATGCTGCATATTGAGTTATGTTGCATTTACAAAGGACCCGGGCACGCGCAGAGACTTATCACGAACTGCGTCGAGCCTGGGAGAACCAACAAGTCTGTGAACTCGAAAAGTACAGGGAGCAATAGCAACAGGGGCGCAAGTTTTACCAACAAGTCAGCAGGATCAAGCCTTATACACCTCGATGTTCATCCTGCCGAGACAAAGAGGGATATCGGTTTCCGACAGAATGCGCATATTGGAGCGATGGGTTGAGTACTTTGATGAACTACCGAACAATCCGCCAACTGAAGACGACGAACAAATACTGCCACCACCAAGTATAGGAGAGACAGTCCGTGCAATTCATCGGTTTAAAAATCATAAGTCGCCAGGAGTCGATGGAAACACAGCCGAATTAGTTATGATAAATATGGAGGCCACCAGCTACACCAAGTGGTTCATCGATTTGTGCTTAGGGCATGGGACAGCGAATCAATGCCTGACGATTGGCAGCGAGGCATTATCTGTCTCATACATAAAAAGGGAGATATCACACAGTGAAGCAATTATACAGGTATCATGTTGCTGAGTACCATCTAAAAGATATTCTCCGCTATCTTACTAGGCCGATTAGCCCCATACGACCAGAACATCATTGGCCCATACCAAAGAGGCTTCACTCCAGGCAAATCAACAACAGATCAGATTTTCTCTCTGCGGCAAGCGATGGAAAAACTGTTGGGATATGGACAACAGTTGCACCATCTATTCATCGACTTTAAAGCCGGTTATGATAGCATAGCCAGGGTGAAACTGTACACAGCTATGAGAGAATTCGGTATCCCGACGAAATTGATAAGACTGACTAGGCTTACCCTGACCAATGTGCGAGGCCAGATAAAAGCAGCAGGATCACTCTCAAGACCATTCGACATCAACACCGGTCTACGACAAGGAGAAAGTGATCCGTGATGCTGAGGTAAACGCAAGAGGTACGATCCTCTTTAAGTCCACCCAACTACTGGCCTTTACTAACGATATCGACATTATTGGAAGAACCACCCGAGATGTACAAACTGCCTTCATGCAGATCGAGCATGCGGCAATCGGGGCGAGATCTTGGGCTGCACATCAATGAAGGCAAGATAAAGTATATGGTGGCAACGTGAGCACCGACAACCAATCAACCAACATCAAACCGCACTGGTCAAACACGAAGAATAAGGATAGGAACTTTGAGACCGTTGATCATTTCTCCTATCTAGGGTCGAAAATCACAACCGATAATAGCTACGATGATGAAATCCGTGCACGATTGTTGGCTGCCAACAGAGCCTATTTTAGCTTAAGAAAACTGTTCCGCTCGAAACGTCTCACCATAGGGTCAAAGCTCTTGCTGTACGAGAAAATGATCTTGCCAGTCCTCACGTATTCCTCGGAGACTTGGGTTCTTAGCAAGAAGAATTGCGAACTCTTGACCGCGTTCGAGAGAAGAATCCTCCGAAGAATTTCTGGCCCCTACATGAGGGTGGACGATTCCGTAGCCTACACAATGACGAAACCTATGAGCGATACCCCGACCGTCCGGTTGTGGATAAAATCCGGCTCAATAGGTTACGGTGGGCGGGTCACTTAATCCGTATGGATGAGGATGATCCAGCCCGGAAAGTCTATAAGGGCAATATCTATGGTAGAAAAAGAAGACGAGGCAGAACCTGCCTCAGATGGAGCGATGGCGTAGGTCAGGACGCCAGACAGCTTTTAGGGATACCGAATTGGTGGACCTCGGCGCAAAACCGGGATGTTTGGAGTTCTTTATTAAGGCAGGCCTAGACCGGATACCGGTTGTTGCGCCGTTGATGATGATAATTTCAACTAGCACCAAAAGAATTAGGTCCACAAACATTGAGAAGATTTTTATCAATGAAGCTGGACGTCCTGAAGTAAATTAAGGTGATTTTATTAGGAAGGAAGATCTTGGGACACTTCAGCGCTTCAAGCTGTATAAATAGCACTAAAGAAAGACACATGTTGTGATCGAAACACATGTCTGCTCGAAAATAAAAATAATCTACAATATAGAAGGAAGCTATCGTTATAACTGTCGTTTCGAGCTCAGGTTTCAGTCAAAATTGCCAGCTTTTTGAAAGATGTACGCTATGACAGACAAGTTGAGTATAATTCCTCAGCCATGTTGAAAACAAAGGTCGGTCCACGTCCATAGCATCAATTTGTCAATCATGTGGGACAACATCTTTATGCGGGGTGCCTTGCAATTCCTGTGATCATTTCCAAATAGAGAAATGTCGGATTTCAGTCAAATTTTTAAATACAGCTGCGATATTTTCAGTTGACTTGTCCAAATGAATACGATCTAAAGTCTTCACATCGCTCATTTGTTCGAAACATTCGAATTTATTGACTAGATTTAAGAAAATTTCTACTTTAAATTGCAAAACCCTGGGTTACACCTATTTTGTATTGATACCTTGACTTGATATATTCTTTAATCGAGTCTAATTTTTGTGTGTTTTGTGTCCTCAGATGAACTGATCTACATTGATAAGCAAAGAAATCAAGAAATCCATACACATTGCATTTGTCAACAAACAATGCAAATTTGTACATCCTACAAAGTTAGTGAATTATTTGATACTGCATGCTTGCATTCTTTTTGGAAACAGCAAATTGTTATGATAAACAAATTTATTTGGAATATGGGAATGATCCTTCTCTTCAGATGTTTATTTATTGTTTTTCATTTACCAAAACTGTAAACATGTGGAAAGGTGATACTGAACTACCAAACTACCAAGCGCACACGTTTATCAGAAATAAGCGTAAAGTCAGTAAGCGTTTATGTTGAATATGTTTATCTGTTGGGGAGGAAAATATTTTGGAAATATTTGAAGTGCATGTACTTGTTACTTGTAAAGAAATTTACACGAGCTTCATCAGATAACAATCACATGATACTAATAATTTGCGACTACATATATTAAGTGGCAAATAATGTAGATAATTTTGATACTACCTTGAGATGACAAATTGTCACCATATCTAGGGGCAAATATTAAAGAGCAGTGGGGTAAGTAAATATACATAGCGATTGATTTTTTAGTCAATTTAAGTCTGAAACTTGGAATATATATCCACTTCAAAGCAATCTCTGAACAACTGATAAAAATAATGTTATCATTCTGAAGCGTGATATAGCTTATCACAGAAATGGCTGTGAGGATTTCTGACTTCGGTTAGCAGGACGTCATTAAAATCATTTTATATTTCTATTTCTTTGCAAGTTATAGAGATCATACTATAATATATTGATTGGATATTAATACATGAAAATATTAAAGCAAGAAGCAGACCTTATATTGAAGAACTCTTCCTAGCTCTGATTGACGACATCTGCTTACTTCCTCACTACTCATGGACTCATTCATTCAAATGAATCCTGTATGATACAATTCTTTTCAAAATACATATTAGATTTCTCTAATATGATACTAACATGCTAAATAAATTATTTTTCTCTATTCTATTAGGTTATTGCATACGAAATGGCCGTTTTGGTCAAGTGAAGTTAGTTGTGATTTTGCTGTATCAAACCACCACCAGTTGGCGCTATTGGTGTCGGATAATGAAGTATAAATACTCCTACATTTAATCAAGGAGTCATTTCAGTTTTGACCATTGTTGTGATAACAGTGAATAAAAAAAAACAAGTCGGCAAACCGGAAGCTGGACGCTTCAGCTACGAAAGGTTTTCCGTATTTCTTAGTACGTAGCACGTAATATATCCATATATTATGTGAGAGTATCCACTTGCGGGTGATATTGACATTCATAGTCTTCAATTTTCGAAGAAGCAGCAACTTTGATGTATTATAACTCTGTTAGTAATAGTGCGATTTCTACCAAACTTGCCCTACATTATAGCCTACATCACTGCCAAATTTCGTGGTGCTAAGATGAACTTAAGGGGGGTTTCGCAGCCAATTACTAAAAATTATAGTAATATACTATTATTAACTTTATTTGAACAGATATAGGTATGGAAGGTATTTCGGAGCCCAGCCACCATATAGTGGCACCCTCCCGATTTTGCATGTATGGGGACCCCCCCTACCTTAAATTCGACGTAATAGGATGTAACTCACTGTATGCGTGAACGCTCACAGTTCACACCTTTGTACCAAATTTGTCGTCAATCGCTATAACCGTTTCCGAGAAAAATGCTTGTGATGGACAGACAGACAGACAGTAAACCGATTTTAATAAGGTTTTGTGTTTACACAAAACCTTGAAAAGGATGGAAAAGAGCCAAGAACGTACACTTTTCTGTATGAATTCAAACTCGGTCATAAAGCAGCGGAGGCAACCAGGAACATTAACAGCGCATTTGAAGCTGATACGTTAAGTGAACGAACCACACGACGGTGGTTCGAAAAATTCCGGTCAGGTAACGTAAACCATCAAAGTGAGCCATGTGGACATCCAGGACCATCGATTGATAACGATGAGAATGAGAGACATTGCAAAGAAACTGAGCGTGCACTATCCGACAGTTTCCCGGCACTTGCAACAACTTGGAAAGGTGAAAAACCTCCGCAAATGGGTTCCGCAAGCCCTTAGGGAACAAAACAAGGCGCTTCGAATGGAAATATGCAGTTCTTTACTCTCCCGTAATAGAAACGATACCTTTTTGCACGGAATAGTGACATGTGATGAAAAGTGGATATTATACAACAATCGTCGCCGATCAGCACAATGGCTAGATGCTGATGAGCCCCCAAGCATATGCCGAAACCGAGCCTCCATCCGAAGAAAGTGATGGTGACTGTTTGGTGGTCTACTGCTGCTATCCACTATTCTTTTATGGCACCTAGAGAAACGATAAATGCACAGAAATACTGTGAAAAACACGAAGAAATGCACCAAAAATTGAGTATTCAATGACCGAGATTAGTCAACAGATATGATGTGATACTCCTTCACGGCAATGCACGACCTCATGAATCCAGAACAATGGTTCAAAAGTTGAACGAATTGCAGTATCAGACTCTGCCTCATCCACCATATTCACCGGACCTTTCGCCAACCGACTACCACTTTTTTAAGCATTTGGATCATTTTTTGGCAGAATAACCACCAAGAGGGGAAATAACAAAAACCTACAGAAGTAGGCGAAATTAACCGTGAAGGTCCGCCCGCAAATATTGAAGTTCCACTGAAGTGTTTCTTCGACATACGCTTGCTTGCCTCTTTGCTGGCCGGACTCGCGAATGTGGGGCAGTTCTTAGAAAATTTGAATCCTTTAAATGTCATTTAGCAAAATTTCACGTGTCTTTATAACGATGTGTGGGTGGCCTGCAATCCAAACTACATGCGGGATATCGCGTGAATCTATCGAAGAATAAACACGTGAGCTAAAGCTGGAAATGAAAAGAAGAAAGATAGCGGTTAAATTGCCCGCGAACCTTCTTTCTCTTATTTAATTCCAAAATCTAGTAAAACATCGCAAACTCGCTAGAAATAGGCTGTCGCCCCATTTAAAATTCAATTACACCAACATAGCAGCCTTTCTATATTAACTGGTGAAACGGCATCACCGCGATTCTTCGTATCGTTCCGCAAACATCCAAAGCATGTAACATAATCGGCCGGATAAGGAAAATGGAGCCAATCAACACGACAGAGCGGAAACCTGAGAAAAATGGAGATCTGGAATAGACACGAAGGGGGATAAGTTCGGTTTACGATTATCTCATTTTCCAGGCGGTTTTTGCACTTCTGCCCGGAAAATTTTATCTGCGGAGTAAAATTTCAGGGGCAGAAACGTTCAGGGTGATACATAAAGACTCCGAGGACCAGCGACCAATTCAACGAATATGGTGCAAAAAGCCAAACCAAACTAGAAAGAACGGGCCAAAGTCAATCGAAAATCACAGTCATGTTGACAGTTTTCTTCGATTATCGCAGGTTTGGTTATTCAGAAGGAATTCTGGATCCGGACAAACCGTCAACAAAGATTATTAATTGAATGTTCTGCATCGTTTGCGTGAAGTTATTCGCAAGAAGAGGCCTGAATTGTTTGCAGATCGTTCTTGGTTGCACACATTCTTTGTGACTTTTTCGCGAAAAATGTGAATGAAATGGGTACAAATTGGTTAATGCATTTAAAATTGTGACAGATCTCATCCTCATGGCATCGGTAATATCCAGATATACAGTTCTTTGCAATGAGGCTAGGGTACGATAAAACCTTTTTTAGTTCACCTTAATGCACCAAATATAGCCACATTACTACATGAAGCCAAAGACCCCATGTCGAGACTTACGCACTGTGCGGGCGGATAATTCACTTCATCATTACCTCTACATGTTTCTTCAGATATTTAATAAATAAAAAGATGTCAATCAAACTAAACGTAACCATTGAAGAACATAAACAATTTTACATATGTAAATATATAGTATGAACTTTACAAAATAAATATGATTACCATATGCACTGTTCTGCGTCCTGTAGCTATAGGGCGAATGATTAGCCAACTACCCATGGATAGTATGTTCCATTGTATGGCATAACCCGCAAAAAATTGTCGCCCCTTCTCAATGTGTGGCTTATTATCTGCTAAAATTACCGCCGAAACAAAGTTCTTCATTTTATACTGAAACAGGCCAGAATACTTCCATGATATGACGCAAACATGTGCTAATGGAAGCTTGGAACTTCTGAATGCCAGTGGCGTATAGTAGCACATAGAATACATTGGGGTGCAGCAATCTCAACTTAATATTCTTGTGAAGACACTTCCGTTTTCAAATTTTGCACAAAATAGTGAAAGCGGATTAACCATTACTAATACATTATGTACACGACATTAAATTCGGTATTGTTGTCGGTAAAAATAACGCTTCCTAGGTAAACAAATTGGTCGACGCCTTCTATATTCTGCCCATTATAACAAATAGAAAACATACGATGACCAGACTAGGACCCTTGGTTGTGTTGATGTTTAAGTTTAGTACGACTCTGCTTGACTACTTTCCCAAATCCACAACGTCTCCCGGACGAGGCAGCATGACGCTGATAACAAAAAGGAATAGTATCGGTGGCAGAAAGCAACTTTGTTGAACTTCGCTTTGGATTTCATTTACCTCCAAAATTTTATCTCGATTCAACTCGTGACACTTTGCGCGATCATATGTCGCTCTGATGATAGCTATTCGTTTCTCGAAATCGATGAAGAGGAAGTGAAGCGGAAAATTAAACTCTGCACACTATTTCAAAATGATTGATGTATTTCAGGAAAATTAGCTATAATCTTTGCGACGTTAGGGAACATGCAAATAACCCTACAATCGTCGCACTCAAGACGGATGCTCTGAACTTTAGGGAGACTGAAGTAACGGCAATAAATAGTTCCGCAGAGAGACCGTCAAGTCCTGTCGCTTTACTCCGCGTAATGTATCCACGAAGTGTTGTTATTCGATTGAGAACCGCGGTGAAAATTTTTCAACTGCTCATCTCCTCCTTCGGAAAGAGGTCTACAACGCCATCCGCGCCAGCGATAAAGATAAAGTTTCCCACTTGTGGGAGACGACCAGATTGAGGGCATGGGCCGTATTCAATCTGCAAGCAGAGTTAGTAATGAGACACGCAAGCGAGCATAAGCGACTGTCAGATTATGGTCCAATTCGAGGCCAATGTCAGCATTCTTTGGTTATGCGCATACGGAAGTCAGCTCCTAGACTTACTGTACGGACAGTTAAAATCCCCTGTATTACCTTCAATTGCTCATAAGAAGCATCCTTTTTCTGTATCGGAAACCTCCGTTGGAATTGCTCCTCATTTTAGACACCGGAATGAAGTAATATGTGCAGTTGCTGTAAGCATTAGTGCAAATCGCTCTATTTTTCGGTGTCCTTGATACTGACTGTATGCACATTTTAAAAAAGAATTCATACTTTTAGCTGTTCAGGAGTATGAGTGGGTATTTCTCGTGAAAAAATCAAATGTCAGTACGTTAACCGGAGCATTGCCTATTATCTTGATTGTGTGTGCTCTCGTTGTTGGTAGACATCTGCTTCTTCATCATAGTTCGTTCATGTTTGCGCAAAATGCATATAGTAACATCACATAACTATTTGGGGGAGATGTTCCTTGACGACAACACCACTTGCTACACATTTGGATATCTCATTCTTTTTCTAACAATTTTCACCCTTTATATATTCAGTGACGCGTTCGGGCTGTGGCCCCGGCCTTTGGAAAGATAATCTGAGTGAACGCCTATCTGAAAATTGATATCGTTATCGCATAAATGATTTTGCGTGGTATAATTATTATTTACTATAGAGCTTTTAAAAACGATCACGATCTAGCCATTATTGTGTAGTTCGTCAAATTACAAAACCTGCACAAGAAGTAGAGAAGTCAATTGTTATCATTATGAATTTTACGATTTTTTTCATTTACTGGACATTGTAGGTATCATTATCATGGTGCCGATTGATCTTGATAGTGCGATAATTTGTAACATCTATTTGATTTTTCAAAGGTTGAAAAACTTTGTCAAGGTTAAGGAGAATTATTGATACCATTGATTTCGATTACATAAAACTTCAATTATTGATACTTTTATAATGTATATTCAAAGGTAGTAAATAAGACGTACTAGTGAAGTCGCTGGGTGGTCTTATTTATTGCAAATATATCGGTTCGAATGCAAATTGTGCCTAACAACCTAAATCGTATTAACAACAGGCAAAAGTTTGATATTGTGTCATTGAACATTGAATAAAAGATTATAAATTTATGTATATTTAAAAATGGTCAAATTTATGACGCGATTTGCCTCCCAATGTTGTTTCTTATTCTACAAATTTTACTACACGTTTTGCAAGTTTTGTTTCTGTGGTTTACATTCTTAGAGAGCAACTATGAACATATGTGATACATCAAACCAATGAATATCGATTGATAATATCGAATCTGTTAAATTTTTATGGAAACAAAATTCTTCTCAATTATTAAAAAGCCGTTAATCACATATGGGCAAAATGAGTTCTGAATTCACTACTTTCCCTACGTATTTAGAATTATTTTAATTAGAGATCAGAGGATTCGGCATCATATGAATAGTGACTTTCGTTTATTATTCATGCTCCGAGTGTGAGTTCATTGACGGCAATTGATCAACCTAATGTTTTTTCAGAATAAATGTATAATTCATTCGAATTCAAACTGCGAATTTTCGAATAAATTAAGGAGATTAACAAGTTGAAAACCTTATGTTCAAATTTTCAATCAAGTTCTATAAGCATTTCAAATTTGTTGTTAGCTTAAGGCCGTATATTCATGTGTCGGGTTCAAAAAGTACAACTGTTTAAGATTTTGTGTAAGACAAAAAATTTGATTCGATATCTACCTGACATATCCTGAATGGCTGAATCTATTGTCAAGAAATTTGGTTAGAATGTATGGTCTTTGAACCCCTTTTACATACAACGAGTGGTACGTTTTTTTGGAATACCAAATTAAAAGGCTTGATTAGTATTTTTTTTAAAACAGGATCAATTGTCAATGTCATATGAAAGATAAAAAAGTTAGGTCCTAAAGTGTTCGCACCATAAAGTACAAAACATCCCGTTCTAATCTTATCAAACCAACAAATCATGAGATCTAACTAGACCTCAAAATACATCCAATCCCGATATCTACTCAAATAAAGTTAGTTTAAAGATTTGTTAAAAACACCCCTTTAATTCAACTTAGAATGCTATGAACGTAAATAGTAAGACAAGGTATAATACTGAAAAGTCTGAATAAAATCCTACTATTATGAACCAAGCTATAGTACAGGGTGGGACTATTCAACTGTTATCACTTGCACACCGGTTTATCTGGCAAACTGATAATGACAGATACGTCAAAATTGATCAGTATATTGTGCATAAGCTACCAAAAGCATTTGCTTCTAAGTAGTGTAGTAGTAGTGTGATTGCACTACATTTGGCTGGAAAATCGCAGCAGATATTGTTCGAGAGCTCAAACACATCAAAGTGAATAAAATGTTCGCGTGTCGTATCATAACAGAAGTACTGGTAGCAGAGCCAAATGCTATGGTGGTGGCGGAAAAAAAAATAGCAACATCACCTGAAATATTTCGGAAAGTGAAGGCTTGAACGAAGTCCACATCTTAGCGGTAATTAAATGGCCAAAGAACTAAAAACTTCCCGGCAAAGTATGGAAAGAATATTGAAAAATGAGTTCAAGGCCAAGCTTTACAAGTTCGAAAAAGCACACGATCTTCCACCAACGCAAAAAAAAATTAAATTCGAAAGAGCAAGGAGGTTGGTACGCTTGCATAAATGTGGCGAATTTCCGAACATTGTGTTCTCTGATGAGAAAAATTTCCCTATATGATTCTGTTTACGTGCACCTACAACAATTTGAGGCAACAAATGGCCACCCGGATGGCTCAAGTGGTTAGAGCGCTGGGCTGTCGTAGCGGAAGGTCGCGGTTCAAATCTCGCTGGGGGCAGAGGAATTTGTTATCGTGATTGGATGTCGGACACCAGTCGACTCAGCTGTGAATGAGTACCTGAGTCAAATCAGGGTAATAATCTCGGGCGAGCGCAATGCTGACCACATTGCCTCCCACAGTGTACTGTGGTGTACCGTTACGGTCTTGAATGAAGTGCTCTAACACACTTCAAGGCCCTGATCCAATATGGATTGTTGCGCCAACGATTATTATTATAAATGGCCACCCGAAGCAATTTGCCATTTTAAGGGGGTCATCCCGTGTGTCGGATCAGCGGAATCGATTTTTTTTTTGGCATCAACTGTATCTAGATATAGTGTAGAATATATGGGCAATCGGCATTCGGAAATTACAGTGTTAAACACGTGATAAGTCACATTCCAGATTTATGTCGATCGCCGTAATAAAGCTCGTATTTATCGGTCCGAATGACTTCGCTAAAAGGACAAGAATTGAAGCCAAGGCTGTGCATGTGTTACATGTGTTTCTTCAAGAAACCTAAGGTTTATGGATTATATATAGCAGGTTAAGGTTAAGGTATTATGACTGAAAATCTCAGCGCCCTCTAGCATGGCAGCAGAAAAACACCTTTTTTGGAGATGGGTGTATAAATTGCTCTGTATTTCAATAACGAACTATGCGATCGGAAAAATTACTATGCACACTCAAGATATTAGTTAATCTATGGTGAAAAATTTGTATTTGTATCTTCATCCAGTTCTTCACAAAAAATTTCTAAAAAAATTGATTGAAGTAATAAAAAGTTGTTTCGTTTTCATTGGGTATTTATTCTTGTGTCCGGATAGCTGAGTGGTTAGAGCACAAGGCTGTCGTACGGAAGGCCTTTTCAAATCTCGCTGGTGGCAGGGGGATTTGTATCGTGATTTGACGTCGGATACCAGTCAACTCAGCTGTGAATGAGTACCTGAGTCAAATCAGGGTAATAATCTCGGGCGAGCGCAATGCTGACCACATTGTCTCCTACAGTCTACTGTAGTGTACCGTTACGGTCTTGAATGAAGTGCTCTAACACACTTCAAGGCCCTGATCCAATATGGATTGTTGTGCCAACGATTATTATATTATTATTATTCTTGCAAATTCTTGCGATATTTCGGGAACCTTGTTCTTGTTAGCACTGATGAAGGGAACAAGTGGTTCCCGAAATATCGGTATTTGCAAGAATAAATACCCACACCAACGAAAAAGAAACAACAAGTTTTTATTACTTCAATTAATTAATCGTTGGAAACACCGCATAATTTCACTCTGATTCTAAAAAAAGTAAAAAAAAACGGCCTTCACACGGGATGACCCCCTTAAGTAATGGTATGGCCATTACAGCCAAGCTGTAATCACTGGTGGACGCTCTCCAATCGTTTGTATCGAATCTGGTGTCAAATTCAAAGCGACTTATTATCGGAAAAATGGTTGGGAATCCTTTTAGAGCCGTGGGCACGCAAACATTTGGGTCGTAGACCATGGATCAGCATCTAAAGTTAGGAGTACATTATGTTGAATTGAGTATTCCGAAAGTATAACAAATTGAAAATGTATTGTCAAAATATCAAATTGCAATTCAAAATATTTCTATAGTTATAGGGTAAAGAATGGAGAGCGCCGCAATAGATATAGAAGCGGCCAAATAACTGACAGCAGTTTCCTTGGTTTAGCCAACTATACCATAGTGTTAGAAAATAAGAATTTGCATAAAAGATATAATTGTATTTGACACAAAATACGAGAAAGATTTTGTCAACATCTCGTTAGTAAGTGTTGTTATGAAAAATATATTGTCAAGATCTTAAACGAATTTAACTCAAAGTTTTGGGGAAGCACTCACAAAAAAACTACTTAATCAATTTAGATGAAAATTTTTATAGGAACCATAGGGCTTAGGCACTTAGGTTCAGCTAGGTGAACTCTAAGCCTAAGCCAACCCAACATGGTCTGGAACCTAGAGTATCCCAGCCACATTCTCCCAGTTTGCCTTGTTACTCCAATGTGTTTCAAACTTCTTCTCAAAGTGAAACCTCGTTGTCATGTTATCCCTTGGTATCAGTAATTCGGGATACCACCTAGAAAGAATATCAATCTTCCTTCAGTTTAGGCAGCTCCCCGCCTCACTGATACTCCCGGCCATCGTGAATATTGCCCTCCTCGCCTGCATCTATATGTGCAGATCGAGAAGGGTTAATACCAAAACCTCCAGGGATGCCGCTGGGCATGTTCTCATTGTTCCACTCATACACACGCAAGCCAGTCTTTGGAGTTTGTATAACTCCCTGGCTTGTGTGCTGAGTTCAGTTTTTTCTGCCTAGATTATCGTCCCATAGGTAATCATTGGCATTACTATTGCAGTATATATTCAAAGTAGTTTCTTCGGGCTGCAACCCCATTTTTTTTCTGCTACAACCTACAAGTGATTAGAGCCCTTGTCTTCCAGAATAATTTTTTGGTCTAGCGTAATTCCCCCAAATATTTGACCTCTGTTTCTAGTTTCCATGTTATGTAACCTTATGGCTCTCAGCTAATCAAGCTTACGTCTCCTAGTGAATGGTACTATGGTGGTTTTCGTAGGACTAATCCGCAGTCCCGCCTTCCTGCACCAGGCACTAGTAACCCTTAGTCCAGTGTGAATTTTATCACATAGGGTATCCTCATATTTGCCCGTAAAGATACCCTGGACCTGTATTCCAGTATTTATTAGCATGTCCAGGAGTTCGCTCACTACCATACCCCACATAAGCGACGATAGTACTGCGTCCTGTGGACAACCTTGAGTAGTATTCATGACAATAGAATTTGTACCTATCGGTACTTCTATTTGCCTACTTTCTAGTATTTTGCTCATCCAAAAAGCTAGGATGTTTTCCACTCCCTTGCGGTTTAGGGCATCTTGTATCCCTGTATGCGATGTGTTGTCGAATGGTCCTTCGATATCCAAAAACGCACACAGTGCTATCTCTTTAGTTTCTATGGCATCCCGTGGTACATCCGTCAGCTGATACAGAGCAGTTTCAGTTGACCGTCCTGCCCAGTGAGGTGTTGACACTGATGTAGGGGATTACGCTTTAGAGCGTTAGGTCTAATATAGTTGTCTTTGACCTTCTCCATCGTTTTGAGCACGAACGATGTTAGGCAAATTGGTCTGAAAGATTTAGAGTGAAAAGGATCTTTTTTACCCGCTTTCGAAATAAAGACCACTTTTGCCCTAGAGCTATGCTCCGCCTTGCCACCCTCAGAAGAGACTCTAAGATGATTCCTAGGCTTCTCTGAATTAGTGCTGGGAAAATTCCATATTGTCCTCATTCTCGGTAAATGTCCCATCTTCCTTCTTCAAACAGACAGAGGATATTGCCCCGTCTTTGGCTACAGCCTTGTAAAGCCTGGTTACTTTTGTGATCTGCTCGATCCCTTCACAGAATTCCCCGAAGCTGTTCCATTTTGCTCCCATGATCGTGCTGCTATACACAGT
This sequence comes from Hermetia illucens, assembly GCF_905115235.1. Taxonomy (NCBI): domain Eukaryota; kingdom Metazoa; phylum Arthropoda; class Insecta; order Diptera; family Stratiomyidae; genus Hermetia; species Hermetia illucens. Next base: position 85,761,009 of record NC_051849.1, on the reverse strand, counting down.
CAGTGCACTAGGTCAGTATAAAAAATATAATAGTATGAATAAACTAGGATTCCAGGGAACTACATTCATTTGAATATGAACAGTTGAAGACATCAAAAAACGAAATTAGGGCAATTATCAAGTATCTTTTCTTAAAAAATAACTACCAAAGACATACACAACTGCAACTGTAGATTGCACGCTGACCAAAGGAGTTTGGCCTGGGAATAAAATCCTCCGAAGATGAGCATCCCGAAGGACACCCATCCAGGTACTCCTATGCAGAAAACGCGAAAAAAGTAAAGATGTTATGTTGACAGATCGAAGAATGACAATCAGGCAACATTCAAAGAATCCTTGTGAACGAATTACAGATGAGAAAGGTCTCTGCACATTGGTTGCCGAAAATGTTAACCGACGAGCAAAACAAACAAGTCGGAATACCGGAAGCTCGGCGCATCAGGTATAAAGGTTTTGTGTTCATCTTATATGAGCAACTCTTTATGCACGTTTTTCCATTCGTACATACACACAAAATATTCCGTGAAATATTGCCAAACAAAATATGCATATTCACATACATATTAAAGGCAAACATTGCGGCCAAAATTAAACACTATCCGCAAATTTCATTAGCATATACATATATAAACACATGCCTGTCTCCAGTAATTGACTAATTAAAAAAAATTAAAAACGAAAAGCGAAAGTGTTTTGTACTTCTAGAATGAACTTAAGACGGGCTTTTTGGTAAATTTATTACTATTATTACACACTATTGTGTAGATATCGAAACAGGATGTATTTTGAGGCCTAGATTTCGTATAAGCTAATCACTGTGATTTTTTTAGATTTTTCGATTGGATAGGTTCTGAGAACGAGGCCTATTTCACTTTTTGGGGCACACATGAGCCCTCACTGCCCCATGTTTCATCTAATGTCAGAAATAAGATGAATTTCGAAAAGTACTAAAATAAGTACTTTAATTTGATACCCCACATCACCATATTCTGTGAAAAAAATGATCCACCCCCCGCTTTCAAATGTATTCACAAAACCCTAAAAACGAGTCAGCATTATGAAGGAGAGTTCCAAGCTGATCAAGAAATTTTTTTGTCATGGTTCGTGATTACGGATAAGACCTTGTTTCACTATTTTAGTTTTGAAACGGATCAACAATCCATGATTTGAAAACGAGCCTCATGACTGGCGCAAAAAATATTCAAAGTGTCCGCCGGTGGGAAAGGTTATGAATCCGTTTTCTCAGGCGCTGAAGGAGTAATTATGATGGAATATTTAGTTGCTACTGCGAAAATACAATAAGAATATTGTAAGAGGTTATCAACAAAAAAAGGCGCGACATGCGTGACCTGGAATAATGTGTCACCAAGACAACACTCCGGCTCATAAAGTGATTTCGATGGCTCCTACACGAGAAATGGGATTCGAAATGATCGAAAATTCATCTTAGTCGCCAGAACTAGCTTCTTCTTCTCGTGCTAGAGATTTTTTTTCAAGGGAATCCTTCCTTCGTATAGTACTAACGAACTTATCATCTGTTCATTATTCTGAAGGCGCTAAGTCTAGTTGTTCAAAATGCCCCATTCAAACGAGTCCTAGAATTACCTCGTGCGTTGGCCATGTGAAATTTGGAATTGTCGCGTAGCAGGTAGACTCCCTTCAACGTGGATTTTTCGCAAGAGATAATCCTGGGTCAAACCTTTTTAACCTATTAACCTCGAATTGGGCTCACAGTGGAGGAGAGAAGTCAGTGTGCACGTGCCTCGTAAATAATGCTCAGTTCTTACCCTGAAGCTAGATACAAATACAAGCGAGTTTTTATCGACACAGTTCAGAAGAAACTAGTTGGGGAAAAGTATCTTAAGAAAAGCACAGTTGAATATCCGAATACGTATAAAAAAACCGCAAAACCGTTCATGTCTGGAGCATCTAACTTCCGATTTCTTAATTCATTTGCTTTTATTTCTGGAGAGCCCCACTTTATTTTTTGCAAATATGCAATATAGGGTATATTATATATACTCTCTTTTATTCGTAAAATTGCGAAACAACGCACAATCTACTAAAGGGTTTAAAGGGCTCTTATATATTTTTTTTCGAACTCCATCTATGAATTTCCCTGTTTTGACACCTCTTTTGAGTACACAGAATCAGTGATAACGGTACATATCTCCGTGAATAAAAGAAAAAAAAACAAATGTAATTATCTGATGTTGAAAATATTTCTTAAATATACGCGCGTGGGCTTAGGCTGAGAATGCCGCGTATCGCGCTGTCCACAGACACATCATGTTGAACAGGAAGCCAAACTGCTTCACTTGTTTTTTTGGACGTTCCACCGAACGAAGTAAAAATTATCACGCGCCGCGCTTAACTTTTTATCTTTATCTGCCCGTGGTTGTTAAATAAATAAAGTATTTTACAAAATCGTTAATAACTTAATATTTTCGTCAAGTTATGGGCCCAAATAACGTTTCTTATAAAATGACGACTAGTATGCCGTTATTGAACAGTGGTAATCTCGTGTTTTTGGAAAAAGAAAGATTAAAGCAGTTTCGAGACGCAATGTAGGAAATTGTGAATACCGCAAAACCGAAAACACTGTGAATGTAGAAAAATACCGAAGCAGCAGTACTTAGCGTGAATAATACTCATTTTACCCACCTGAGAACGAAACACGAAGTATAGTAACCGCTGCTTAAGAAATCCGAACCGTAGCTGCACCTGATCAAAATTGTTTAAGATGCAGTACCGCTGTGCTTCAATGGGTAAATATATCGTGGTATCATGGAAAGTGCAGGATTTTTGCTAGAATTGAGGAAATTTCTGACGCCTGAGTCATACTGTGATGTAGTTACAATAGTTAATGGCAAGGACGAAGGTGGTTTAACAACAGAATATGTGACAAAAAAATCCTGAATGAAGAAAGGCGAACAAAGATCGGAGAAACTTGACTACTGACACTACCAGGAATAGTTGATCAATCTTCCAAGTCTATACTGGTGCAAAGGATGTAACAGAAGTATTATGCATGTGCGTTTGCACATCGGTGATATCTTCGTGGCCGTAGAATCTAGAACTATAAGGCAACAATAGTGTAAACTAGTGATAACACAGGTGGAACTGTTTTTTAACGATTCTAATCCAGGAAGTAAACAACAATTTACAGCAAAGTTGTGGTTGTAGCCACTTATACATTGTTACGATATCCAGAACTGACGTTGAGCTGACTGCAGCACTTCTTTGTGTTTAAACGAGAAACCATTGAATTTCGATTCGCAAGAAGAAAGAACTTGAGGCGAGAGATGAAGCTTCAATGTTATATAGATACAGATCGGATGGGAGACAAAATAGATGAGAAACATACAAGCGTTTTTGTTCGAAAAAAGGTTATCGAAAATATAGTTGCCACATTATCCACCGAAGGCGAAAATATTATTATATTGTTCGCCTGTAAGGAATAATTACAGTTGGGGCAATTGATTCTTGATATCAAGATACTTATAACCCGTTAATAAAGACAAACATGGTTCTGTTAATCATAAAGAATCAGAAGGTTGCAATACTAGTTCCAAACGGAATGATGTATGCTACCATTATTTCAAGGATTTAAGTAAGAAGTAATCGAGCATTGTTTCTCAAACCAAATGCCGTCAAATATCTTCACTGAAAAGATGGAGTGGGGGCAGTTTCAGTATTTTATGAAAGGTATCGGAATGGAGTTCAGGTGGCTCAATGGTAAGACCGCTAGGTTGCCGTAGCAGAAGGTCGACGCTCAAACTTCACTGGTGGCAGAGGAATTTGTATCGTGACTAGATGTAGAATAGTAGTCGACTCAGTTGTGACCTGAGTCAAATCAAGGTAATCATCACGGTCGAGCGAAATTCTAACCACATTGAGCGGGTTTAATTAGATAATGTGTGGTACGGTGTTGTTTTCTTGAACACTCCACCGAACAGAGAAACAAATGTTACGCAATCGGTTTATATTATGCACGTAGTTGCTAAATAAAAAAAGTAACCTAGTCTTTTCATCATCTGGAATGTATAAGCAAGAAAAGGGGGTTGATGTCTTTTGCATCATTTGGACATGATTCTCATTTGTCTGATCTGCTTTATAATATACTGTATATTGTCTCCTTAAAGCAAGAGAAGATGTTGTAGTCGAAGACATAATAGAAGGGATCACGCACTGTTTTATTAATTTAGTCCTAATCGAAAGCCATGTTGATGGATCGCTCTTCAATTCAGTTCCCCGGGTTCGAGTCTGGTCGGTAATTATTGCAGAATATATTACCATTGATTAGATCACCTCAGTAATTTTTACAATGAGGGGAAAACTAGAATCAAATATCGATTTGGATCGATGACATCGATCACTGCGACGCCATAAGTATGAAATGTTTACTTATGGCGTCGCAGTGATCGATGTCATCGATCCAAATCGATACCAAACAAAACTCTCTTCACATGTTCGGTGAAATCATTTTTATTAGCTTGAAAACGTTGGTTGTTAAATGTGTACATAGCGACTCTCATAAACAGCAGCAGACAACATGAATAGTTTATCTAAAGCTAGATTGCCTCAATATCTAAAAAGCTTTTTATTATGCTAGGCGCATGTTTGTGCTATAGTTCTCTTTGCCGAATATGGGTTTCACGTTCTAAGAACATGACCATCCGCAGTTGGATATGCGAACGGTAGCCTAACATTTATATAACGTCTGCAAATTTCCAGTCGATTTGCACTAATAAATGGATATACAAATATAAGCTTTTGGTATTGAGGTTTGGTTAGTTAACTCTATGTTTAAATTTATTCAGCGTCGACAGTATTGTCTGCTTTCCAGTTTACCACCTATCGTGTGGTCTACATTTGTTGGAAAATTGTGACTAAGAACTAACATACTAATATTCTGATAGTGATTTGAATTACAATTACCGGTTTTATAAATTCTGGGAGATATGAAGAAATCTTCTTTTATTATGTCGACAATTACTTTTCCAATTGCTTGCTCCCAAGATGTAGTCCGATGCGATGCTAACTAGTTGACACCAGTTTGAATTGTATGTGCATGAGCCGTAATGTGGTAATAATTTATGTAATTCATGGAATGTTTTGTCTGCAGGGGTGTTTCAACTTTTTTTGTCATTTACAACTAAGATTATGTTGGAAGTCACGCGGCCTTGCTCAATGCTGTCGGTTAAGCTAGAGGCACCTTTCTAGGGTTAGAGAAACGAAACCATATTACAACAGGTTTCATCTATTGGAAAATAGCCTGCAGGGCAACGTAACTCCTAATTCTAAATACTGTTCTCTCATTGTTGAGAGATGGACGGATAGGCATGCGAATAATATGTCGCCAATGGTGAGACGTTTGAAGTCATAAAAACTGTGTTTCCTGGTCATATGATCGATAGGTTTTATGTATTCCATTGAAACCATAATTTCATCATCTATAGTTTTCTCTTGACTGCGCTGTTGTTAAATATTATTGTTTCACCGTTTATTTGGAGTTTGTTTGTATAAGTTTTGCACCGCGTTCGATATCTTTTCAGGAGCTCCAGCTAGACGTCCGTCAACATTAATATTAAATGCACAAATATTTCTGATTTTTGTTTCAGAGATCTTTCATTTCATTCAGAATCAAATTATGCGTTTACGTTTTTCGTGTCGTGTTGACCTCTCTATACTACGCAAGCGCAACAAAGGGAATAGAAATACTAGCAGCTAGAGAAATTTAGAACTCCTCTAGATTCAATAGCCTCCCTCAGCCTATATTTCTATGCGGTTTGATAGATGCATAAGAATAGGATGACTTACTGAGCAGTAACTTTAATAGATTAAATATATCAAAAGGTGTTCACCTACTTGGTAGTTTTCCCTGTTAATTCCTTCCCATTTTCTCATCACACCGCCCGATAAACTGTTTTCGACCTTATTAAAAATGTTTAAAAAACTAGTGACTAGTCGTAAAATAATCCCCGACTATCAATCAGAGGCTTCCGAGAAATAACACAACAGAACAGGTTCCGCCGTCTTTCTCGACATTGCCCAGGCTTTGAACAGAGTGTGGCACAAAGGGCATTGTATGATACAAGTTAGAACAATTGTATATGTATAATGACTTGAAGTTCTATATAAAAGTTTCATTTCCAAAAACCATCCTATCGAAGCAAGTGTCCTCCACGGAAGTGGGTTAGGTCCATTATTGAATCTGCTATACCTGCCCGATCTACCAATTGAGGATATTATGCTTGCGTGTACATTCACGGATGACACGGCGATCCTCAGCTCTCATAAGAATCCTGAGGATGCCTCCAAATTACCGTCAACGGGAGCGAAAGCTGTCACGTTACGTTTACTCTAAATTGAAAAATGTGCCCGCCTATTTCGTTAAAAGGAATTATTTATTTAAGTTTCGACATTCTGCAAAAATATTCAAAGAGTTAATGTGGTTCATAAAAAAAATGTTCATGCTTCCAGATGGTGACCCGGGAATTTCTACTGTTCGCCCGGTAATTCACCGTCCTAGGTCAGAGTTCCCTGAATGCATGCATAGTCTCTGTAAATTGTCCATTCGATTCATATTCACTTAACCTGGTCATTACTTCAAAAGTGTATTCATATGGTCGTGTTTCAATATCGATCAAAATATGCAAGGAAGGTTTTGAGTTCTTTACGATAATTTTCTTTTAGATGACTGAAAAGTCTCGCCTAATCATAACGGGATCAACCAGATGGAACTTCTTTTTCTCGGACATCTTGACTATAAATCCTACTATCATATCTACAATAAATGTACCCGAGTCATATTAGTTTACAAATTAGCATTCCGTTGCCCATGCTTGATTAGTATGATCAGATGTCGCGACGGCAAACGTAGCATTAACTCGATTTTTTGATAGCGCAGAACTTATCTAATTCACACTAAATCGTTACAAGTGATATCAAATCCGCGTTTTTGCTCGAATTGTCCGTTTATCACGCAATGAATGATTTTTGAGTTGATTTCTTTGTAGTATAAAATTATCAATAATACAAGAAACTCAAAATGGCTTGCCTTCGCCTAAGCAAGACAACGCCTAGCCATCCTTCAATCATAGAAAATCACTTTCTCTAAACAGATCACCGCACCCTTTTTATTCCGACAAAAATGCTGAAACCGAGGTTAACGAATCAATATTACAACTCCTATCTAGGTCATATGTTCTCTTCTCTTATCTGGTCGAGTAAGCATCCCTCCCTTTAAATTGGTCAGATCACACGACGTCGCAGTGTTGAAAAACAAACAATTATTTGGTCCATTATAAATAAATGTGCGTGTGGATTTCACCCATTCTCTCCTCAACCTGGTCCAATTGGAAAAGTGCCTGCATAACCGCTATCCATAAAAGTAATCAATAGCCACTTAACTTCGATAGCTTCAAACTTATCCTATCTTCTTCCGCCAAAACTTTCGGGCGGACGCTCCCAATGGGATTGCTTTTCAATTTCCCTGTTTGGACTATTCTTGACAAGAATTCTGATTTGTGCTGTGTCTGTACGCATCCGAAACACCTGTTGCTAGATCGTATGAATACTTTCATAGTAGATGTATGGAGCAATTCTTTTGTGTCTGCCTCCTCGCTTTAAGAAAGGCTTTTGATTCCGTATATCGATATCGGATTCGCTTTTAAGCTTTCCAAAATCCTCAACTTCCATCCTCAATTCTTCGTTTCCTAGATGAGGGAAAAACTCTAGTCAATATCGAAAGACAATTTTCAACCCCATACATCAGCCCCCGAGAAAGTGATCCGTGATGCTGAAGTAAATGCAAGAGGTACGATCCTCTTTAAGTCCACCCAACTACTGGCTTATGCTGACGATATCGACATCATGGGAAGAACCACCCGAGACGTACAAACTGTCTTCATCCAGATCGAGGAGGCGGCACGAGATCTTGAGTTGCACATCAATGAAGGCAAGACAAAATATATGGTGACAACGTCAGCACCAAAAACCAACCAACCAACAACATCAAACCGCACTGGTCAAACAGGAAGAATAAAGATAGGAGAATACAACTTTGAGACCGTTGGCAATTTCTCTTATCACGGTCGAAAATCACAACCGATAACAGCTACGGTGATGAAATCCGCACACGGTTGTTGTCAGCCAACAGAGCCTATTTCAGCTTACAAAAACTGTTCCGCTCGAAACGTCTCACCATAGGGTCAAAGCTCTTGCTGTACAAGATTATGATATTGCCAGATTCCTCGGAAACTTGGGTTCTCAGCAAGAAAAATTGCGAACTCTTGGCCGCGTTCGAGAGAAGAATTCTCCGAAGAATTTTTGGCCCCGTACAGGAGGATGGACGATTCCGTAGCCTACACAATGATGAAATCTATGAGCTATACCATGACCGTCCGGTTGTGGATAAAATCCGACTCAATAGGTTATGGTGGGTGGGTCACTTAATCCGTATGGATGAGGATGATCCCACCGGGAAAGTCTATAAGGGCAATATCTATGGTAGAAAAAGAAGACAAGGCAGACCCTGCCTAAGATGGAGCGATGACGTAGGCCAGAACGCCAGACAGCTTTTAGGGATATCGAATTCGACTCGAAATCATTAGGCCGGGCAAACGGTGCCTGCAGTTTCCAATCGGTAGAAAATCAAACGCTCCTGTTATAAACCACTCCTGATCTGATAGTTCACCTCCCATTTCTATTTAGAATAAGTCGGGAAACCGGAAGCTGGGCGCTACAGGTATGAAAGGTTTTGTTTGCTTCTTCTGTGAGTTTATTTGAGTGTAGAACTATCACATTTGTACGTAGCTTGTAATGTATATGCATTTAGCATGTCTGACTACTCACTCAAGGTGATATTGATATTTAGTAGCAGTAAATTTACACGGAAAAGTCAACTTTGAGCTTCTGTAACTTTGTTACTAATAGTATGATTTTGATCAAACTTGGGGATAATATGCTTCATATTATATTTTATACTACTACACACCACATGACTATATTCGGTGAAAAAAAATTTAACACCCCTCTTTTACATGTATGGTTCTTTTCCTAGTTTACGTTTCAGTAAAAATGCAAATTTAGTGTCCAAGGAATTAGATTGCACAATAATCAATAAAACCGTTGTGTTATTTCCAACATACAATTATTTTAATTATCACAAGAGCACAATTAATAAGTCAAATTTTAATATTTCGAAAAAATCACATTACAGTTTTCCCTTATATATGAGTAACAATGTCGTGAAACACTGATTTTAACGATAGCACAGGTAGGATGAACGGAAGTATGAGTGTTTTATTTGAGCTTACACGTGAAAATCCCGCATCTAACATTCCGTCAATACATTTGCCATACCCTCAGCAACACTCAGCCTACTCGCGGGGTAGCGACCAGGGATACAACGGAAGCGTGGTAGTTGAATATGATCACGAGCTTGAAATATGGCTTGAAAAGCGAACTACTCTGGATATCTTGTTTTAAGCAGTTTCACATATTGTTGATTTTTATTATTTACTTTTTTAGCACGGTGAACCGAATTCGCGACAACTACTCAAGCTTGTGTTGTTTACAAATTATTATAATTCCAATGGCAGCCCGAATGAGGTGCCACATTGAAAGATAAATAAAACTGAATTCAACTAGTATAGAAAGATGAATTGTTTTGTGGAAATTAAGTGAACAGTTTATTTTTTCTCAATGGAGTAAATCGGGTTTCTGTTGATACTTTTATCGCTTGGAAAAAACTGAACCAATACAGCGTTAAAATTTCATTAAGTTACTTATCGACTATTGCCATGAAGTCACGCAAACGCTACTACACATTCCAACCGAGTATTGGGGTTGAATCATCTGAAATGCTTGGTTTTAGTTGTTCCGGGGATTAAAAGTTGATGCGACCAGAATCAAGTGTGGAACCCCTCTTGGCTGCATATGTGACTAAAATCGCCTTAAAACTAATCTCCTGTAAACGAAGCATTTGAGTAATCAAGTCGGTAGGAAAGTGACATCATGTGAGAAGCTTGACTACTGTATAATGTTCTCTTTATCAGAGGATTGGTAATAATGACTGCACATTCCTAGCAGGGGAATGTTCAACAGTTTTAATCAATGACATACGATAGCCTAGGATGTCCACATATTGTCACACTCATCTATATCTCATGCTTCAAAAATCGGATAAAGTTTCATTTGAGACTGTCGGAGCATCCCTATTTATCCGAAAAGCGTTTCTCGCGGCCTAGGGATACAACGCTTTGACATATTTAAGATTTCTACTAATAAACATTTCATCATGATAAGGCATATGTTCCCAGAACTTAAACAAATTATTCAAATGATTTACTGATTCAGTTGCGACCATGCTACGTGCATTAACTTCAATTTCCACACGTTGCAATTGTCCTGAGTCACACTTATTCATTCATGACACTGCCGCGCTAGTGAGAGAGCGAAACGTGAGAAGTGTTGAGAATAGTGAAGACGGTTATCAATCGAATAAAGAGGCAGACAGAGGAACAACTGGTGGCCAAATTCTGCATGATGCATCCAATGATAACGACACCTCATTGATTTTGCCTGTAATAGAATTGTAATCATAAAATCGATATATTTTTCAAATAAACGCACCTGTATGAGGACCTGAGCGTCCCATATGGCATTACTTTTAACCAAATAGATAATACCATAGCATCCTTAATGTTAGATCATATGAAGATCTACAATTGCTATGCTCCTCCTAGAGATGCTAGACAGCTTGATTTTAGACGCTAGAGACCACAGGTCGAAAATCATTGTCGGCGATTTCAACGCGTGGGCGAAGTCGAGTGACGAATGCCAGGGGTGAAATTCTGTTTGAAATCTTCGCGGAGCTGGACATCATACTAACCAATACTGGATTCGTGCCCACCTATGGAAGTAGAGGGCTAGGCTCAATCGTCGATTTGACTTACCTCAGCACCTCGTTGGCAAGAGGGATGATTTGCCGGGTGAGTGAACACTATACCCACAGTGACCACCAGGCCATCTGTCTCGGTATCAGGAACGGAGGAGGTGACAATCGAGTGAGCATCAAAAGCGGATAAATCAGGACAACTGGGTAGTCCACTGAAGCTTTCGAAGCACACATTCCTGCCAGCTTTAGAAGCGTTACCTCCTTCCTACCCGAAGAGGACGACGTAGGAAAAAGTGAGCGAGTTATTTCAACGGATAACTGAGGCCTGCGACTCTACAATGTCGCGACGCAATTTCCATCACCGTAGAAAACCAAACTATTGGAAATCGCGCTGTTGAGAGCATCGTGTCTGCGAGCGAGGAGGCTTTGCCAAAGGACTAGAGGGAAGCCAGAACATTAACAGTCGGGAAAAGAATACCGCGATCTTCGAAGTAACCTTAAGAAGGCTATACGGGAAAGTAAGCGAAGCTGCTACAAGCAGTTGTGCCTTGAGGCAAATACGAACCCGTGGTGCGCTGCTTACAAGGTTGTAATGAACAAGATTCATGGACAAAAATCACCCCAAGTGACGTGCCCGCGACTCTTGTTTAAAATAATCCCAACATCCCACAACAAGAGGAAAGTGGACCTCATCCAATGATTCAACACGACGTCTTCACAATCCCCGGAGTGACCGAAGAGGAACTACGGGAGATCTGTGGACGAATTGGAGGCAATAAGGCCCCGAGATTGGACGAATTCCGAACAAAGCCCTGAAGTTGGTTACTAAAATCAGGCTGCATGGCTCATAACTATGCATGGTTCAAGAAGTGTTTTCCGCTCAGTGGAAGAGGTAGAGGTTGGTTCTGCTACCGAAGCCCCAAAAACCACCTGACGCACCCTCTTCATATCGCCCTATCTGTATTTTAAACACTATGGGGAAGATGTAGGAGACGGTGATATACAACAGGCTGCTTCCGTTCGTCGAGCTAGCGAGTGGTCTATCGAAGCGGCAGTATGGGTTTCATAGAGCGCGGTCCACGATTGATGGCATTGCAACGGTCGTAGACCTGGCCCGGGTAGCGTCGGCCGCTGGTAAGTGCTGCACGGTGGTAACGCTAGATGTCAGGAATGCCTTTAACTCAGCCAACTGGGGTTAGATTAAAGGCTAAACTGAGTGTCCCTGATTATTTAGCTCGGATAATCGAAATTGGTACGAGACGGACGATGGACCGAAGAAATATGTTATGACAGCAGGTGTTCCCCAGGGCTCTGTACTTGGACCCCTGCCGTGGAACATAATGTATAACGGAGTGCTCGGCCTTCGCGTGCCAAGGGAGGCAACATTGATTGATTTTGCAGGCGACCTGGCAGTGGTAGTAGTTGCGAAACACCACCAGAACGTGGAACCGTATGCAAGTGAAACTATTCATGTTGTCAAAGCATGGCTCCGAATGGTGAAATTGGACCTGGCGGAAAATAAGACGGAGGCGGTCTTTATGACCGCTGGAAAAACAACACTGCCAAAATCCGGGTTGGTAATCACGAGGTCATTTCAAAATCAATTATTAGACACCTGGGGATAATGATCGATGTCAAGTTGAGTTTCAAGAGGCACCTGGACTACGCTCACCAAAAGGCAGCAAAGGATAGTTCATCTCTAGCAAGGATGATGCCAAATATTGGAGGGCCAAAATCTAGTCGTCGGTTGCTTATCGCAGAGTGGTAAAATCCATTCTGCTATACGCGGCTCCTGTCTGGGCGGGCGCACTGGTAAATACAGTGAACCAGAGAAGGGTAAGTTCGGCATAACGGCCAATCGCGCTGAGGGTGTGCAGTGCATATAAGACGATATCAGGTGAGGTAGTGTGCGTCATCGTGGGAATGATTCCCTTGGATCTTCTGGCGAATGAGGCACACTTCTCTAGCAGAGGAGGGTGGAGGAAGTGACTGTGGGCTTCCTAAAAGCCACTAGGAAGGTGCTGTACAAGAGATGGCAGCAACGGTGGAATAATTCCGAAAAAGGCCACTGGACCCATACACTGATCTCGTGTATTGAGAGATGGGTTGAGCGCAAACATGGAGAATTAAATTACCACCTAACGAAGTTCCGTACCGGATACAGTGGATACAGGAAATACTTGCAATGCTTCGGTTTGAATGAGTCTCCAAAATGTCCTGAATGCGCCGCTACACCCGATGACCCGGAGCATGTTATGTTCCACTGTCCGAGATTCGCGAATGAAAGGGGGAGGTCAAACGATGACCTGACGTTGTTATTGAACCCCATAATTTCGGGGAGGAGATGCTGAGGTTCACAACAAACTGGAGTGCGATAAGCGGGACAGTAAGTACGATACAGGAGAAACTGAAGGAACTGGAACGAGGTCGAAAAGCGCGACGGATGAGTGACTTACTTGTGCTGCAAACCAGAGCCCTCCTTGCGAAGTAATACTTAACGGTGGTCATATGATAATATGAAGAAGCGAGATCCCTCCAGAAATTGGTGCTGCCAAGCCTGCGAAGTGAGACAGTAGCCGAGGTAGCGTGGGTAGAAGAATAATTAACCTCAAACTCGAATCGGCCTATAGACTATATCTAGACAGGATTGAAAAACCCATTCAGAACTAAAGCGGAGAAATGATCGGGTATAAATCCCAGGACAAAGAAATAGCTAGTTCGACAGGTAATGCTAGGAAGTGCTCGAGAAGAAAAATGAGGCGGCTTTATATAAAGAAAAAGTGCGAGATGGTTAATGGACCAGAAATGGCATCAACATAACATATCAAATGCGAATACCGCACGAGTGATTGAAGACGGTTATATGTCTTATATACAAATTACGATTGCGATATACTGTGGGATTTCACCAAAGTGACTATGTTTAACTCGTCTGGTAATATAAAAATCAACAACAACCTAACAAATGAATTCGACTCAGAGAATGGACTTAAGTAGGGTGTTTAGTTGTCTCCCTTTTTATTTAATCTGTGTCTGATGTTAAAGGTGCGCTGTTCTACAATCCCAATCATTTGTCTGCTGTAAAACAAATTTTTATAAAATTTCACAAGGCAGCAAACGAGGTTCGCCTACGAATCAATGAAAATCAAACAAAAATAATGACGCAAACCAGAAAAATTACCTCATCAAATAAAGCATCACAACTGACGAATATAATATAGAAAATGTAGACAGCTTTACTCACAATTGAAGAGGAATTTTAGTATAATGAGATAAGGAGACGAATTCAATAATATTGAAGCTGCACATCTCCAAATCAGTTGTAAGACTCATGTTATATTTTGGATGCGAAAAATGGACCCTCACATCTGAAAAAATGCTGAATACATTTTAAGGGAGACGAGGCAGCCAATTGTTTTCTTGTTAGGAGTTGGGTATTGAGCATACGTCCGCGATTTTATTCGCATTAATCCAAGCGCCAAAGACAAATCTTCTATTGTGCGCGTCGAATTCTCTCTGACTGAACTTAAACAAAGGCGCGAGCAGATCCATGCAGAATTCGCGTAAAAAATTATTCTCTACTCTACTTGATTATAGTAGCCTCAAGCTTTCCAACATCAGCTGATATATGCATAGTTACACCATTTGCAGATTGCTCTTACTCTCTTTTACTGGACAAGACAATGATCTTGCCAGTCCTCATGTATTTCTCGGAGACTTGGGGTTCTTAGCAAGCAAAATTGTGAACCCTTGGCTGCGTTCGAGAGAAGAACATTACGAAGAATTTTTAGCTCCCAACATTCCGATTCTGTAGCCTACATAACGTCGAAATCGATGAGCGATACTACGACCGTCTGGTTGTGCATAAAATCCGGCTCAATAGGTTGCGGTGGGCGGGTCACCTAATCTGTATGGATGAGGATAATCCAGCCAGAAAAAGAAGACGAGGCAGACCCTGCCTGAGATGGAGCGATGGCGTAGATCAAGACGCCAGACAGCTTTTAGGGATATCGAATTGGTCGACCTCGGCGTAAAACCCGGGTATCTGGAGTTCCTTACTAAGGCAGGCCTAGACGAGTACCGGTTGTTGCGCCGTTGATGATAATGATGAAGATCATGGAACAATGGGGAGCTGTTGTATTCGGGCAAGCGTGTGAATTCGGATACGGAGACTTCCAATGCAGAGGAAAAGGAGGCTTTCTATTAGCAAGTAAATGCATTCCAAGGGAGACTTCCTAAAGGAGAAATTACGAACATGGTGGGAGATCTGAATCCCAAGGTAGGGACGCTAATGTCGTAGTTGAGAAGTTCGGCTTTCTGCAGCCTCCATCGCCTCGTCATTGGTGGCACATTGTTTAAGCACAGCACCTCAATCCTGTTGCTCTGGGTTCGAATGCCAGTCGTCATTGATGTCTGTATTTCCATCTATCTTGCTGAGCACAGTATTAAATTGACGCATAGTCTTATCGGAGATTATGTGGATTCCCTATACTCAGCTAAGGACTGAACAAAAACCACTAAAAATTGAGATTTTCAGTCTGACTGGTCATTACACTCTTCCTACTACATCAAATAGTCTATTTTCAAAACGTTATTTGTACCGATGGCGGCACTGAGCTTGATTTCAACCGAAGCATTTAATTATTTTTTTCTAACAAGAAAATAATACACGATTGTTCTGAAATTTTAATACAATTTTGATGGAAACTTAAATTATACAACAAATTTTGTTTTTACTTAATTCATCAGTGAATATGTTTCATGACTAAAATAGACGCCTTGAAAAAGATGGGCTCTTTTGAGAAAGCACAGAATTAAAAAAAATAAAGTTCATTCTATTCTGTAGGCTTGTATCATAGAAATATGCGGAACCTCAAATATAAAAAAAATTCAAAATTGTTGCATGTTGAATTGTTAAGAAAAAATATTTGTTATTAGAAAATTAAATATTTTCGAAGTGGGTGTGTACAATAAGGTATCCAAATTTCAACAAAACCGATTGAATAAGTTTTTGCGGAGTAAAACGCAGTGAAAATTTTGAGATTAAGATTTTTCGTAAGAAAACTTACTAATGAGATGTTCCAAAATTCCTTCTCGTACGCTGTGTCGATTTCTTATTTTCTAATAGTATATATTTTTACATAAGACATCAGGTCACTATAACATTATAAGGTTGCGGTTTTATATAGATTGAACTAGCTGCTGCCGGCTAATTTCTATTTCTCTACCTATTGCGGCGCACTTCATTCTTTTTGTTATAACTTAAATATTTTGAATTTCAATTTGAGATTTTGACAACACATTTTCAATGTTGAACTTTCGAAATATGTAAAGCAAATAAATCGAATTTTTAAAATCGTCACACTGTGTTACTACCTTAATAGCGCTAGATCCACCTTTCCGATTTTGTATAAAATTTTACGTGACCACCATTGTTACTCAAAAACTCGAAGCTTTCGTTAACAGCTGTCAGCATATTCTGGCCTAATAAAATGCTGCTAAGACGGCGCACGGACTAGTCACCGATAGATGCGTTCATTAGAGGACTGAAGTGGCAGTAGATAGGTCACACTACAAGGAAGACCGACGAATGCATCGCTAGCTATATCATTGTAATGGAACCCACTTTACGATTTGACGCCTTTAGACTTCATATTTTCCTGGGGTTACGTTAAGTCAATATCCGTTATGGAATTCCATTCCGCGAAGGACGGTTGAACGGTGTCATATTCCATGATACTGATCGGATTTCAATACAAAATTAATTATCGCTAATACCTTAAGCTTTTAAGAGTACCCTCTTCGAAAAAGTATTATACAATGAACGACGAAAACATTTCTTGGAAAAGGAGTATTGCCCCGCGATGATATGAAGGTTTCCGTAAACAGATTGGAACAATAACAGCCGATAACCGGAAGTTAAGCACTTCAGGCATCGAAAGTTTTTGGAGCTTCCCACGCTATAATATAAAGGTACACTTTGGCACACTTCAGCATTGCAACACACACTTTGTAAGATGTTCATCAGAATCAGAAATAGAATTACAAAGTGGAACGGTAATTTTATGACATTTAACAAGGTTTTTCTGGGTATTTTGAAGTGTATTAAATTCCGTAGGAAATATGTTTGAACTCATCCATTCCGTACAGTTTCTAGAATAAGTGAGGATTTTTTAAAGTAGTAAAATACCTAAATTTATCCCAGGAAATATTGTAAGGACTTCGTATTTGATCAATTATCGCATTTCTTCGCAATTAAAGACGTGGTAAATTCTGATAATGATGCCTGACTTCATATGACTGCATTTAAAGAAAAAATGTTCTAACTCTTTTACGCACATTTATACCCTGCCCTGTTTCAAATCAACCTAATGTTATGACCCTTATTTCTACATACTGCCGCCGATATTTGGTTTCAATAAATTCACCCATTTTGGATAAATCGGTTGTGACCGACAAATATTGAAAAATAACTAGATATTGATTTTTTAAGGTTCTATGCAAAACAAACAACCCTCCAGTGTTACATTCTGTCACCGATATTATTTCTTTTTTTTTTGTTATTGGTGACGTTGTTCGTGCTGCCTTGTCCGGAGGACGTAAAAGAGTTCAATACACAATAACATCTTTCCTCGAAAACCTCGACTACGCTGATAAAATCTGTTTGCTCTCTCACTGGATCATGAACCTTCGCCATATGGCCCTGGATTTGGAAAGAGTGGCAAGTAGAGTTGGATTGAAGATAAACACCAACAAAACCAATTCTCAGTCTGACGAGTCATTCTATTTTCCTTATCTGCCGGGCAAAACATCGAAAGCGTCGATCAATTTCTATATCTAGGAAGCATGTTTTCTGCCGATGATGGCACCGAATTGGATGTTGCCAGACGCATTAGCAGCGCTAGATCTGCCTCGCTGCCCTGTCTAAAATCTGGAAATACAGTTCTCTCAACACCAAGATCCAACGGAGGCTGTTTTGTGCTAGTGTCCTTTCTGTGTTGTTATAAGGATATATCACATAGAATTAAATGAATTCCAGTGTTACTCAAAAGCTCCAGACTTTCGTGAATACCTGTTTCCGTCATACATATCATCCGAGTACGCTGGCCTGACACTATTTCAAACGAAGAACTTGGTTGGCTCATAGGCCTGCCGCTCGTACCCACTGTGGTCTGAAGACAGAATTGGCAGTGGATATGTCACATTTTGAGGAGGGGCGACAATTACATTGCGGGCTACACCATGCAGTGCAATCCACTTTCCCCAAGATGGCCGACGAGTGGATCACTCCAAGGACACAGTAGAGGAGAATTGCGAATGTCTCGGGAAACCATGGGGGGAGCTGAAGGGCATATCAGGTAACCAAAGCGAAGACGCGTAGATGTAGTTGACGCGCTTTACCCCACAAAGAGGTGAATGGCAACCATATATCTTTGATAAATCTTGCGGATCTACTGACGCAATACACGCTGCGCTGTTATTCATGGAGAAACACCGTGACAAGTATCGCACTCTTTACATTGCATTTCTGGATCTGGAGAAAGTGTTTAATCGTCTGCTATACGAATTCATCTGGTATGCTCTATACAACACCTAGTGCCAGAAGAACTCTTGCGCTTGGATCAATTGCTCTATTACGATTTGAAAAGTAAAGGTCTAAGTTTGGCGGGTGTACCAAAACCGCTTCGTGTCTTTGCCGGCGTTCATCAAAGAAGCCCCCTCTCACCATTCCTCTTTGTTCTTGTTATGGACACTGTCACACGTGGCATCCAACGTCCAGCGCCCTATACA
This sequence comes from Hermetia illucens, assembly GCF_905115235.1. Taxonomy (NCBI): domain Eukaryota; kingdom Metazoa; phylum Arthropoda; class Insecta; order Diptera; family Stratiomyidae; genus Hermetia; species Hermetia illucens. The sequence continues at coordinate 85,742,312 of NC_051849.1, read as the reverse complement.
CTATTTTATGCGGATAATGTTTTCCTTGCGTCTGATAGTAAAAATGATCTCAGCCAACATGTCCAAAACTGGAATGATCGCCTCATGCAACACCCTTTCAGATTGAAAAGTAAATAAAACAAAATTTTTGTTGACCGATCCCCATGAAGTAGGCACAGGCCCAAAATTAAGCAATTTAAATACTTCGGGTTAATGATATCGGTCAACGGAAAACTGTGATATGAAATTGCTTCACACATTAGGGCAACCTGGATGAAGTGGTGTTCCAAATTTAATGTTCTTTGTGATCGACGTATCAACGAAATCTAAAATTGACTGTTGTGCACCCTTTCGCTCTCCATAGTTCTATATGTTGACCGACTATAAAACAATAGAGACGAATATGTTGTGTTGAAATTGCGAGAGGCTTCTTCGATGGTATGGTCATGTAATTCGCGCTAATGAGAATTCACTCGCCAATATTGGTCTGAACATCGAAGTCGATGGTAAGCGAACGTGAAAATTTAAAATTGACTATCGTTCCCCACCCCCCTTACGCCCTCTATGGTTCTGAGTATTGACCGACTTTAAAAGACAATGAACGGTGTTTTGCGGTAATGAGTAGCAAAATTCCGCATTCAAATGATTCTTCAAAATCTACAAAAGGCAAGGATATTTTGACATTCTTTTCAGTTAGATGGGAAAAACAATACAATGCTTGGCAAGAGTGGTGATAAAAGCCGCTAAGACTATGAGTGAATCTCCTCGGAAAAGGGGGACCTGAGAAAAATTCAGGCCTCTTCCCATAGGCTAAGCTAATAATCCATGCAATCATCGACCCCCATCTACATTTTTTTTGTCAATTTTATTAATTAGGGAACAAAACGAAACAAAATATCGTTTGAACAAAAAAGTGAGCAAATGTAATGTTGATTTAAAATTTTATGTAATAGCATATCATCACCGTTTTTAAGGTTTTGTGTAAAAAACCCTTATTAAAATCGGATTACTGTTTGGCATACAATTTTCTTGAAAAGGGTGGGTGTGTGACTTTTAGGCCTTACGGTTGTGTGTGTCAGGTTGCTACTACACTTTCACCAAATCTCCAATACTTGGACTACGTTTGAAAACGAACATTGAATGCAAAAACAACTATTATAAATACACATTTATTTAACGAATTAATAATCGCCAAATCTATTTCATAGTCTGTAAAAATTCTCCCTTGGGTCAGTAAAATTTACGACTCTCATTAAAATGGTTGATTATTCAAATGAACGTGTTCCCTACTCATATACACATATCTGTTGCAATTGTGTGATTTCAATTTGAATTAATTATTTTCCAAGTACCACGATGAGAATAGAACGTTTTGTTGATATTTACATGTAACGTCAAGTAGCTTGCCGGTCCCGTGAGTTGTATATTAAAATTAGCAATAATATAAGTTATCATTGGCAAAATGTTCTCTTGCCTCCAATTGTTTTATACATTTTGGTTCCATGACTTTTTAAGGAATGAACTCCCGTTAAATGCAGCGGCATCCGTCTATTCAGTAAAAAAAATTAATTAGAATTTAGGCACGTGTATGCATCAATTAAACCCACAAAGATAGCATTACACAACTAAAATGATTTTATAGCATAATAATGCTGACTCAATCCAAACGCTATATTTTTCAGATGTTATCATTTATGTTTGGAGTAAAGTGAAACAACTTCTATTGACGTCAATCTTCTGATTTGTCAAAATGAATATCAAGTTTCCAAGTTCAAAGACATTTGAGGCGAATATTTCGATAATACAAAACATCGGTTAGGCAAATATATGTGCAATAACATTTGTAAAATCTTTAAATAAGAAAGGATTTCCTATGTAAGTTTCTCGCAACCAAGTGTAAAATCCACAGTTACAAATAGTCAGAAAACAACTTTTTGCTTAAGGTCCAAAGTTAGTCAAGATGAGAAAGCGACCTATTCAGGCTTTATCCTGTTGATAACCAATCAAGGTAAGGATGGTAAATAGGTATCTTCTTGACTTATATGATGTACGCCTTGATTTGGTTCATTGTATTTTATTTAATTTAGGATTCAACGATATTCAAGAGTATGGATGGAAGTGAAAGCAAATTATATATTACATATTCATTGTTTAAATAATCCTACCAACCGCTATGAAAACCTTACCAAACACTTGGCTCTTCCGTCTAGTCGTTGCATAAAATCCCATTCTATTTCTGTTGAACCATATTTGCATTCTACCTTGCAAAGTGATGTCCTTTTGTTCATTGTCATTTCCATTAATTAAGTGGTTAGGGGACAAAATGTCGCATAGAAACTCAATGTAATATTCAGTTTCCTACACTCTTCCCCTCAAAAGATTAAATGATGGGAAAACATATATACCCGAGGTGAGCTCCTTGAATTTTGCAGTCTTAAATTTATGCAAAACAGGAAATGCCCTCAAATAGATGGTGCTATTGTTGTCGCAACCAACGTTATTTCTATTGATGCGACACGTTTTCTGCTGTCCTGATGTAATCGCCTATTTGCATTCGCGACGGTATTTCGAGTTCAGGTGGATAGATGCTATGAGAAGGTCGAATTCATGAATTGAAGACTTTAACAAAACAAAAGGGATAATCGCAAAGCAACTGGCAGACATTTTAGGGAGGTTTAGGTTCTGTGTCCGAATAGCTGAGTGGTTAGAGCGCGAGGCTGTCGTACGGAAGGTCGCGGTTCAAATCTCACTGGTGGCAGTGGAATTTGTATCGTGATTTGACGTCGGACACCAGTCGACTCAGCTGTGAATGAGTACCTGAGTCAAATCAGGGTAATAATCTCGGGCGAGCGCAATGCTGACCACATTGCCTCCTAGTGTACCGTTACGGTCTTGAATGAAGTGCTCTAACACACTTCAAGGCCCTGATCCAACATGGATTGTTGCGCCAACGATTATTATTATTAGGTTCGGTGAAATTTTTTTGGCGACAGTAACTAGTAGGTGAGTTCCCGTCTTATATTTATCTACCTTTCTCCCTAAACTTAAACACAAAACAGAAGCAATTTTCTTTTTAATTTAAATGTTTTCCTTCCTCCTCTTTAGTGAAAGTTTTTACTTAATTTGCTGATTGAGAGCGGCAACCCAAGCATATGATGTTGGAAAATGGAGAAGAAATAGTTTCAGGTCTGGTGGAGCTCCAAATTTTGTCCAAATACCTCTAAACAATCTTTGAAATTATGGCGTTGTTCTTCAACCGTGAAAAAACGGGGAGATAGCTCTCTTCCGATTAAAAATTATTTGCGTAATTTTTAGCACCTAATTTTATTGCATTCACTCATAAGCAGGTTGGGAAATGGAAGTTCGGTGCCTCAAATATGGGAGGTTTTGGGCATTTCGTTTCTGAGACGCTTTCCCTTCTAGTTGATTCCATTTGTACCTAGCTAGTAAGGTGAAATGATTTTACTATGGAAAACTGTTCACTTTAAAGTGATACTGCCATTCTACGATACTTCGAGATACGCAGTAGAAATAGGCAACCCGTTATTAACTTTGCTACTAATAGCAAGATTCCGTTCAAACTTTGCTGACAAAATCATGTTTTACGTTTTTGCAAACATGGAGCTTTTTAGTAATACACTATTATTAATTTTATTATGAGATGTGTATATTTTGACGATTAGATTTTACATAGAGGCACCAACATGTTTTTCGGATTTTTCCGTTGAGTAGTTTCTGAGAATGAGTCCTTTTTCACATCAAATTCGAGCTTTCTAACACTTGTCGCCCCTAATTTGGAACCAATGTCAAATTTAAGAACTATTTCGTAATCAGACATTATTTAATAAAATTACACATCCTTAGGGCGTGCGGTATATGGGGAGCCCCCCAGTGTATGCGTAGTATTTCATAGCCTGCATTTTCTTTTTCTTTAACGACATTGTACATATTTTCTTGGTCGACCTGTCGCGGGACCTGTCACCAAAAGAGATCAGGTGGGATTTAGCATAGTAGAATAACTCCAACTATGCTCTATTATCAGGGAAAGAGCCTGACTTTAGTATTTTATTTTTGTTTTACTGAGGATAGTACAAGTGGGTTTCATAGCCTGCCAAATTTTATTTTAAAGGGTGTTGGGGAGAAAAAACTCTGACCCAATAGGGCAAATGCGGTACACAGAACAGAATACGAAGCCCACACGAGCAAAGGCTGAACATATCCACTTAACACGGGACTGAAATTTGAGATCATCACCCAGGGAACGGATTTATTTTCTGTGAAATTTAACTGAACTGTCGGGGTTACTCGTTTCTAATTAGACCCAACTATTGAGCCATCCCCATTCAAATGGTTAAATACAATGACTTGTCCAATACAGGCGCAAATTCGCCCAAAATGGAGTAGTTTACCAGGTTGGGGACAATAACTATAAAGTTGATTGGATAATAATGAAATAATGTATACCACCCCATCAGTGCTTCCTACCACAACGCGTTCGGGGAACTCGGCAAGGATATTAAAGAAGATATCGACAGACCCGAATTCTTTGTTCCACAAGAAAGGCCTGGTATAGCACATTAAAAGCATCTCAGAGAAGTCTGACGATGCAATTCTGCATCACCCTTACCAAAAGTTTCACCAATGTCGGGATTGAAGGAGCCAGTAGCCAAAGTCACCCAGGTTCAAGTTGTTAAAGTCAAATCAAGAAAGGTCAAAGACAAAGCAAAGAGGAAAATGATGACAGCGAAAGGGGGCAGGCCCAATGCTGATATTACTCGCGGGGCATTCTGATCTGCTCTAGTAGTGCTCTCTAGTGCGAAAGTAAAAGGTAGGACTTCTGAAATAAACAGGAAGCAAGTCGCAGTTTGCTGCGTGAATAACCTTGAGTACACACAATTCTACTTGTACATTCTTCTTCAACAACCATTTATATAACTAACTTGTTTTCGACCCTATTACATCGATAACAGTCCAAATGCCTTAGTACTTGGCTTTACAGTGAGTGGTGAGCATTATTTTGCAACTATGTTCACTTAAAATAAAGAAATACAAGCCGAAAACCGGAAGCTGGGCGCTTTAGGTATGAAAGGCTTTGGGTATAGTATTTCTTGTGTAAGAACATTTCCATTTGCAATTAGCATGTAATGCATTTAACATGTCAGACTATTCCCTTTAGGGTGATATTGACATTATGTGTTTTAAGTTGCAGGAAGTTCATAAACAAGTCGGGAAACCGGAAGCTTGACGCTTCAGGTATAAAAGGTTTTGTGTTTCCCTATGTGAAGAGCATAGCGTAGTTCTCCATTGGCTTATAGCATTGACCGGAGATATTGAAGTCACCCAGTTCTGGGCAGATTACTGTCATTGCCAGAACTGAGCGATTTAAATATCTCGAGGGGCAGGTTACTGCCATTGCCAGAACTCAGCGATTTAAATATCTCGAGTCAATGCTATCAGCCAAAGGAGAACTGCGTAATGAAATTGTTTTTCCGCATTAACGCAACCTGGATAAAGTGGTATTCCCCAACTGGTGTTCTTTGTGATCGACGTATCAGCGCACGTCCCAAATCTAAAATTTACTGCCATGTCGTCCGTCTGCCGCTCTCTACAGTTCTGAGTGTTGGCCGACTTTAAAGGACAATGAACGGCGTCTTGTGGTAATGAGGACGAAGATGTTGCATTGCACTGGTGGCGCGACACGTTTTGATCACGTCTGAAAAGAGAATATCCACGAACGATATAGGTTTGCACCGATCGTGGAAAAGCTGCGAGAGAGGCGTTTTCGATGGTGGGGTAACGTAATTCTCGCTAACAAGAATTCAATAACCAATATTGGTCAGAACATCAAAGTCATTGGTAAGCAACCAAAAGCCGACCAAAACAATCTCGCGATTACAATCTGATCAGGAATTTGATAAAATAAAATGACGAAACCGATCACGACGAGCCGACCCCGCTTGTGAACGGAAGATTGAAGAAAAAGATGTGAGGAGCGGCGAATGCACGATAGCTCCGTGTCACATAGCTAAAAATTCCATTGCCCTCTATTTTCTAGAAAGTGATTTAAATAAATCATTTGATGAAAAGCCCTGTATTGATAATAGTCAACCTCATACGCTTCACACTCTGAGTTTAATATTATTAGCAAATGCCAAGAATTTAACCAACATCAAATATAAACAAATCGAAGTACCGGAAGCTCGCGCTTCGGGTATAAAGGTTTTGTGTTCATCTTATATAAGAAATTTCAACGCACATTTTTCTATCCGTATATAGCTACAAATCCAACATAATCCTACATATTTTTCCAAACTACGGGACACCCTAAACAAACAAACTGTCTATTTCCGAATACTGTACCCGTACTTCCGATTTGCTTCTTATATCTATTTGAATTAGGCACTACCCGCAAAGTTCATTAGCACGTATATATTATATACCTACATGCACACATGTCTGCTTGACAAATAACAAGTCGGGAAACCGGAAGCTAGACGCTTCAGGTATGAGAGGTTTTGTGTATTTCTTTTATAAAGAGATTTGAGTGTGCATTTGTCCCATTAGCATGTAGCACGTAAAATATGCATATATTATGTGAAAATTTCCACTTTCAAGTGATATTGACATTCACAGTCTCGAATTTGCAGAGAAGTGACAGTTTTGACCTAGTATAACTTTGTTAGTAATGGTGTGATTTTCACCAGCCGCAGAATCATGCTCTATGTTGTAGCCTACATTGCTGCAAAATTTTGTGATTCTAGGGTGCACTTAAGGGGGGTTTTCCTGTCAATTACTAAAAATTATAGTAATGTACTATTATTAACTTTATTTGAACAGGTATCGGTATGAAGTGGCAGCCCTCTGATTTTTTCAGATTTTTCGGTTTAGTAGTTTCTGAGAATGGGTTCGTTGAAAAAATGATCACTTTCAACTCCCCGCACTCCCCACCTTTTCGACAAATGTCAAAACTAAGACTGGCTTCGAAAAGTACTAATCGAGACCTTTCATTTGATTTCATCTAAGCACACCACCCTGATTTTTTTCGGATTTTTAGGCTGGGTAGTTTCCGAAAATGAGTTCTGTCTCACTTAAAGTGCGTACATTTTGACTCGTTACTCACGCACTTTGCAATTAACGGCAACACAGTTTCGGAAAGTACAAATCGAGACCTTTCATTTGATACCCTACACGACTATATCCGATCAAAAAATTTTTTGAATCCCTTCTTTGGATGTATGGGGAGCCCCCCCCTTTAAACTCCACCTAAATTTATACCACTCGCTGTATGCGTGGGATTTCATAGTTCTCATCTGTCGTCCACCAAATTTCGTTCGGATCGGTTTTGGCCGTTTTGGAGAAAAGTGCGTGTGTGACAGACAGACACTGAATCGATTTTAATAAGGTTTTGTTTTACACAAAACCTTAAAAAACAGTTTTGAGCTACTATAACTTGGTCAATAATGGCAGAATGTTTACCAAATTGGGTAGTATCAGGCCTTATGTCACAGCACTATAAAATTGAAGATTGTCAAATGAACTTATGGGGAGGCTTCTTCTAAAGTTTTAAAAAATATAGTATTATACTATTATTAACTTTATTTAAGCACATATCAGTATGGAAGGTATTTCGAGCTCTGGACACGATATAGACTTTTCGATTGGGTAGTTTCTCAGAATGACCTCGCTTTACAGATACGCACTCCCCCACCCCACCCCGCCTTCACAATTAATGTCGAAACTAACACCGCCTTCGGAAAGTGTTAATCGAAACTTCTTTACAGAATACATCAAAAAGGAATAGGGGGAAAGTACTCCATATGTGAGTCTCTAGTTTATACTACATATATGCCACCTAAGACACACGAAATTATTAACTTTAGCAGGATTTGCACTTTCCAGTACTACACGTACTTATGTATAATACTGCTAGGTAGCATCAACTTAAGAGGGATTTTGCAATGAACTAAAAAATGATAATATATTATTATCCACTTAATTTTAGCAGATATAGGAATATGGTGTATTTTGAGCAGATATCGGAGTAGGATGAAAACTTCAGACAGGTGGATTAATATAAATTTCTTTGGTTGGGTAGTTTCCGAAAGTGAAATCTATCACACTTTAAGTTTGTACTTTTTGACTCCACACTTTCTCATTTTGCAGCCGATATCGAAACTAAGGCCTGTCATTTGATAACTCCACACAGGTACATGTATGGGGAGCCTCTATTAACTCCACGAAAATGTATACCACTGTATGCGTGAAATTACACACTTACTATACGTTCGCCAAATTTCGTTTCAATCGTTGTAGCCGCTTTAGATAAATGCGTATCGTTAAGGTTAAGATTTTCTTTTACAAAAAGCCTTGAATATAATGAACCTGACGATCCGTAAAAGAGCATTAATGAAATCCTCGGCCCTCTAAGTGCAACACTAGTGGCGATAGAATGTAAGAATTCTGATGAGATGACCACCAGGGAGGAAATTGGCATACCTCTTAAAAATGTATTGAACCTACAAGACTAGCAGGATACCGATGTAAAGGGCCTAAGGAAACCATATGGTGAAACCCAGGAAGCGACCATCATTATGTCTGTGGCATTAGATAGAAAAGCACTCTCTGTAAGTAAAGTTCGCGTAGCATGGATCGTTGGCAGGTTACATGAACAAATATCACTAAAGAGATGCCTGGAATGTATCATTTTCGGATGCATGGCAAATGAAAAGGCTGCAGTTTATACCCACGGAAATCGAACTTTGCAGCAAGCGAGGAAGTTTTTGTGAGGGTTAAGATCGATGACTTCTACGTTTACAACAGATAACTATACTCAATCGTGGACCGTACTTTGGTAAATGATTCATTATTCAAGGATCCGGGACAACATTTCAGCGAACAGTGCGCGTAAGGTGACCAGCAGAGTAATAAATTTTAACTGAGAGAGTGTAATTTTCAAAGCCGACATGCGCATATTCTCGTAAAAGCAACTCCAACTACGCAGGAACAATGGAATATAAGGAGTACCTACAAGGTAAAAGGTGAAGACAATATCGTAAAAAATGGTTACATGGTGAAGAGGCAAATTCGGACTCATGGGGAGGCATGTGAAACTGGCAAACAGTACGGCGTGTAGGCGTTTAAAATCTGCTCAAAGGATTTTTTTCCAAGCTTGTGCTAATCCAGACACTGATTTAGATAACGTTTTATAGATCTATTTGTCTTTTGAATACAATAGGCTAGATGATAACAGCTCGGTAAGCCGTTGATATGACTAATGGGGCTTATGAGCTAGGCCGGAAATACTACATACTCTTGAATCTTGATATCAACAACGCATTCAATTCTGCAAGATGAAATATATTATCGTTTATCGTAGCGAAAAAGCCAAGCTGTACGTTGAATATAATCTTTGATAGCTTTCGACAGTGCAACCTACTCTATGAGTCGGACGAAGGATCAATGATTAACAATATAACAACAATTCCTTCATAGGATCTGTTCTCGTTCCTCTATGGAACATAATCTATGATGATCATAGCAACCCGTCATCTCGACGATGCGATCGAAGTTTTATGCGAGCGTATTGGCTTGAAGACTTACGGCAGGAACTTGTCGAATATGTAATTGAGAAGAAGCGGCGGAAACAGAGAATAATTCAAGTCTACATCGGCGAGCATGTCATTCATTCTTACTGAAATATCTGGAAGTAACACTCGAAGCACATGGACGAGATTACTACCGAATATAGGCTTCCTGAAACATAGCGGACGATTACTTAGATCACGAGTTATCAGCTAAGTTCTTTTATATGCGGTGCTAGTGTTGGCATAAGTACAAAGCATCATAAAAACTCGAAGTCAAGTTCAAGCTACATATTCACACCCCGGGCAACATGCGTAAATGTCGGGATGATCTCAGTAGATTTTAGCCGATGAGACGCACCGCTTGTATAAGAAGTAACAAGCAAACTTAAATAAAGAAAACTGAGCGAACGAGGTACTGGCTACATGGCAAACACCGCGTTAGTTAGAACAGTGAAACGTTGCATCCGTTGGCAAAACGGCACCGCTTCTCAGTTACATATTCGGTAAGTTCCAGCCATAACTGACAAACAAAACTCTACGTGAATGGTGGGCTTTAGAAACTTATTGAATGGGTTTGCAGACGACGGCAGCTTCCTTCTTTGGGATTTCAGTTGCAGTCTGTCGCATCCCATGTGAATAGTGTCGAATGTATAGAAGCCCCTTCTCTAACTGTGCTATTGTTAAAATTGCTGAGTGTCCAAGAAACGATTACTGCGGCAGCTCTGGAGAACACTAACTCCCATTCACTGAAACTTTGGAGGTTCGACACACTAAATAAACCAAGATTCCACGCTAAAATTTGATCGTCCACAATATTGTTAGAAGGAAGCTGGGACCTCGTAGTTATTTTGCCATATTTTCTTAGCGATGCGACCAAGGCGAGACAGTTGAGGAACGAACTTTCCTAAAGGTTTCTTCACAAATTTTAACACTTTCACAACCGTCAAATCATCGTAAATTCCTTCACAAAAGTCAGCAGAAAACTGCTGCAATGCAAATCGTGGAATGTAATTATTTTCTGATATGATGGGAAAAACTTCATTGGTTTTATCGAACGGCACGTCAAATTTAACGTAGCCAATTACTTATAAGGTAGAATCTCGGAAAAATATGCAGTCCAAAACGGAACGGATTCTGAAGACAAATACCAACAAAACCATGCTCCTCACTCTTCCCGACCATCGCACTCTTTTTTATTGCATTAACGAGCAGAATATCCAGGTCGTCCATAAATTTGTCAAACTAGGTAGCCTTGTTTCTGCCGGCGGTGGCATCAAATTTGATGTCGCTTGACGCTAGATCCGCATTCGCTGTGGTGATCTGAGATAAAAACAAATGAAGAATTTGGCGACATACGCATCAGATACCCATGGACATGTTGATCACAAGGCGAAACTGGCAGATAGATCCCACATTGAGACAAGACGACTATCCTACTGGGATTTATGCCATGCAATGAAATTTACTATCTCAGCGAGTGGATGACCTTAGCTAGAAGTAACTAGCCGAAGTATGCATTTGCAAAGAAACGGAATGGAAACATGATCAGTCCTCAAGGATCTGAGCACATAGGTACTCTACTATTAAATTTTAAAATAAGATAATACTACTCTGCTAATCTTTAGTTAAATGTTAAAATATGCCTTAGGGTGTTTTTTAAATATAGTACTGTACTTCATAACAAAAGCTGTCTGGCGTCCTGGTCTATACCATCGCTCCATCTGAGGCAGGATCTGTCACGATTTCCTTTTTCTACCATAGATTTCGCCCTTGTAGACTTTGTAGGTCAAGATACAAGGAATCGAAAACATTGATGACAAATGGGATCAGTTAAAGTGAGCGCTTGAGATATGAATCTTGTGTTACAAGAAACGGATGATTTGATGATTAGTTTGAAAAATGCAAATGAATCACATCCGCAGAATAAGTGTAATTTTAAGACGCACAATTTGAAAGGAGTTCACAACCTGTACCAACCTAAAACCACTTTATGCAAAGACGAAACAGGGAGTTTTAATGGCAGATTTTGAGCAAATTAAAAACCGATGGCATTAACACCTCAAGGGGATGCAAGCTCCATTCTTAAGAGTAGGAGGGACCAAGGGACCAAGGGAATCAAGGATGCAATTAAAATAAAAAAAAAAAACAATAGTAAAATATTGGCCATCGATCGAACAGCGATTCTTTCGAAGTATTTTAGACTTAGTATGGTCAATAAGAATTTTATATGATGAAGGCACCAGGAATAGAGCGTATAGAGGATGGATATCAGTCCAGACGATAGACTTCCCACCTTCACAAAATGGATAACGTGCCAGGGGCGAACAAGCCACTGGGGTCCAAGCAGTTGATCTCTAAGGTACTATGGGAAGAAAGCCTTACTAATTTGAGAGGATTAAAAGGCAATGACGCAGTGGATTTGCTTCCCAGGAGAAGAGCAGGAACGCAAGAATACAGGCGAGAACTCTTTAATGGAATCGAGAAGGGGATCATGGCCATCACACTAAGAGAGAAAAAGAAACGATTGGGGGAACTATACTAGGCGAACTTACCAAGAATAGAATAGTCCAGAGTGCGGATATGGCGCTCACATAGATCACAGGACACCCAGAAGATCAACTTCCTTTAATACCTTCTCTTGCCTTTGTCCCATTCGGTAGCAGGGTCCGCTCGTGTATCACTGGAAAACCCTCAGCATATTATCATATTACTGCTGTTTCGTGGTTTCCAGATTCAACTTCAGCAAGCATTTTTCCAGAATCATATGCTACAAGAAAGTACCTTCAATCATTAAATATTACCTTCAGAACAAGTTTTTGACTATTTTACGTATTCAATTTCATTTTCGTTAATTAATTTGAATTGGTGGCCGGGCATGTTGTGCAATGTTGTGTGCGTAGCTTGACCGGTTTTTCTCCTACGTTGCCTTATCATTGATGCTACACATACACTGCATGGGCGAATTGAACGAGGCAAATCAACACACGAAAAACTTGCGCCTCAACTTGGCCGCAGTGAATCTTGTTCGGTGGCCATTGTTGTCGCTCTTGTCCCATTGAAATTCACGCTAATTACTCCACTCTTGCTATAATGGAGACTGGGGAGTACATTGTGAATATCTCCACTATCAGATTCATAGTAACAATTATGGTTTTGAGAAGCTTTCAGTTGAACTTGCATGATCATATGCATGCATATGTATCAGTCAATTCATAACTCATAAGCCTGAAAGTGTGCGTACATTTGGATTCTGAGTAGATGATAATCACTCTGATAACGATTGCTATCACATGTAGAGTAATCCATTATTTCGAGGTGGGGAAAATTGCAAATAGATGATATTTCATTAGAGAATATGATTAATAGAGCACCTAATGAAATATCGTATCGTGGGAAGACTTACTAATAGCTCAGAAGGGTGTGACTTGATGTGTGAAATAAAAAGTAATGTGTGTGCATATTCCATAATACAGTTGCACCGCGATATTCTGAAACTGTCCCTTGTTGCCAGTTTGGTTTAAATAGTTAATTTTTGGGAGGGAAAAAATTACGACTCTCAAATAATAGTCGCCATTGTACTCCACCAATTTTCATTCAACCGAGGTAAATGGGCGCAGAACTCGTTTCAGGGATACAAATCTGCGCGCCCAAATGAGATCATTCCTGTTCTAATAACAGATGCAGTGGAACTGCTGGGTCGTCCTTTCTACCAAAGGGGGTTGGGAATAACGAAGTATCTTCAGAAATCGCCTGTTTACTGCAGGCAGCATACCAACCAGAAAGGCAAATCCACAGAGGTAATACTTCACGAGGGGACAGAAAAATTTAAGAAAAAAAAAATCGGAAAGGGGGCATGATCTGGGCGTACCTATGGATATGTCTCCAGATAGCTGAATGGTTAAGGCGCACGGCTGTCGTACGGAAGGTCGCGGTTGGGATACCAGTCGACTCAGCTGTGAATGAGTACCTGAGCCAAATCAGGGTGCTAATCCTGGGCGAGCGCAATGCTGACCACATTACCTCCTACAAGGTTCTGTAATCCTGTAGTGTACCGTTACAGTCTTGAATGGAGTGCTCTAACACACTTCAAGGTCCTGATCCAATATGGATTGTTGAGCCAACGATTATTATTACTATGGATATGATGCCTTCAAAGTGACGGCGCATTGGATCGATCCATTATAAATTAGTTGGATTCTTCACGTGGTGGAATGAAAGAAAACCAATAACGGGCCACAATCGTCGATTCCTGTAGCTCCTGATAATAGGTTCCTGTCATAATTGTCGAAATTGAAGAATAGTCGTCAGGCAACTGTGGATCCCTTGGGGTAGCGGGTATAATAATGTTAACCTACGAGCTGATCCTCCAATTGGTTCCTAGCAAAGGAAGCTAAAACTCGATCGACTGAACAAAAGGCGGCTCATATGAGTACTAAGGCACTAAAGCATCGGCCGGAAGGAACCACAAATTGGGAACAGAGCCAATCCATTCACTGTTGTTATTTTGAAGGGTGTGGATATATTAGGATGAATATATGAAGATATGTCCACGAAACTTTTGCATATCATTTTGCAGCAGGCATTTCATCTCTACCACTTGTCCTTATGCGAAACCTGTTCCCAGTTTTTGCAGATAGTATCTGCTAATGCTAACAATCCCGGAACAGGAGAAATTCAACCTTCGTTTGCTAAGATTTCATTACCGTGATGTCACATTGACCGAATACCTAGGGTAGTTCCCCCGCCTTAAATCTAGATCTAGTGTTCGTACAAAGGCAGCCTTCCAGAATGATTTTCGAGATTGCTCCTCGTCCTCGATGGGCCCAACAAAAAAGGCCAACCCTTGTAGGTAGGCCTTTTGCTCCAGAAACGTATTAAACGTAAACAATTTCCCCGCGCTTGAAACTGATATTATATCTCCTACCAAACATAAATATAAATCTAGAGGATTCAATCTATCAGCCGCTTTCATTTCAGTGCTTTGAATATACAGGTTAAGGCAACTAAGTTGCAACTAACAACAGACTGTTATAAGCTCCAAAGCATCCATGATAGTACACTCAAATTTGTGCATCGGTTAGAGTAGAACAGGCCACAGAATTGCTATATCGGGCCAAAAGTGGCAAGCTGCACCGATGATGATGGTGTGGGCTGCCATAACCGCCGATGGACGATCTTCGATTGTATTCTTGGATCATGGTATTAAAATGCCACCATATGCCGTGCAACTGTTTTAGAAACAGTATCTACCTTTAGTTTCATTTAAGAACTTTACCCTGACAACTGCAGTCGCTAGGGTGCATCTGTCTCCTTAGCAAGTTTGTGGGACAATGTAGGGACCAAGTAATCTAAAAACGACGTTAGCAGGTGATGGTAGCATCATAAATGGACGAGCTGTTTACCCCCAGTTAGAAAACAGTGGCCCTCGATCAAAGAAGAGGAAGGAGTCACTTGCAGTTAACACTGCCAGCTGTTACCGGAGGTGTGGAACAATGTTGAGGACAAGCTGTCTACAGCCGATTACATGTTCTCTCTCTTCTCGAGTGGTTCTTGGATGCCATAACGTAACATACAAATACCAGCTCTCCTGTGATATTTTCTGCTCATGCAGCGCTAAGATTAGCTATAAAATATCCAGGAGATCTGTTGCTTGCATCTGGTTGCCGAAGGTCTGCATTAGCGTTCGACATCTCCCCTTGTCAAGAGGAGGTCTTTGATCAATTTTTCGACGTTAAGTGAGACCATTGTACAAAGTGAAAACATGGACATGTGGCACTAAGGCGAAAAAGGTGTAGATTAGGAGAGAAGATATGGTAACTGAGGTTTCCTGAGCCACAGATTGTAAGCTCGTAAATTGAGTAAGCTTAGCTCGATGTTATCAAAATCAGCCGTTGATTGCTGTGCTGCGAATCAAGCGACCGTTGAAACAACGCGAAGAGCGTACTGGCTGAAGTGATATCACTCTTGCGACTAACGACCATTGCGAGCAGAGAGGAAACATAAGATCGAACCGTGCACAAATGCGGTCCCCACAGGAGCCTAAGCAAACCTTAAAGACACCAAATCTGGTAAGCGGTTTATCATCTGAAATACTTGCCTCTAGAATGACAACGTCCAAATGAAGATTCGTGAAAAGAAACGCCTTTATCATGACGTTGTGTTTTGTTAAGGATAAGATCGGTGCTTTACTTACCAACCGCCGAATCCCAATAGATTTCAATAAAAGAATTTGCTCATCCACCAATTCGGCAACTAGTCCCGATATTTGGAGGACTTGCACTTGTCAGCCGCAACAGAAGTTGAACAAGAATGAAACCAAAGAAAGTGACAGAACTAAAAGACATTGGATCCGCACTCTGGAAACCGATGTGCTGATAATACTCTGGCTGAGTTTACTCTTTAATCACGTTACTGAAGAGGGTAGAATTCCATCTGATTGCCAAGAAAGAACAATCGTTTCAATATGAAAAAGACAGGGAGACAGTGCAACAGAATGCTTAAATTACTGTCTGATTTGGTTGTTATCCCATCTCATTTGTTTATTATACCATTCCATGAGCTAAGATGGATTGGTCCAACACTAGAACTACCGATGTGAAACGCGTGGTTACTCATCGGGAGACAGTACCATTGTATTCCTGGATTTAGAGAAGGTGTTTGAACGTGTGTGTGACGGGAGACAGTACCATTGTATTCCTGGATTTAGAGAAGGTGTTTGAACGTGTGTGTGACACACAGACTCGTCTCAGAGAATACCTAGTTCTAGAGGGGTTCATGGGCTGGGTTCGTTCCAAAGAGTAAAGTTCGAAATGTGGCAGCTGTGTTAAAGCGATTCCGTGTTTTTTTTCGGTGTTGAGTAACTTGCCAAAAATGGAATGATCCGTTCAAGCAGCACGACCTGACGACGATCCCAATGAAGCAGACATTATTATTGAAAGTGACAGTGCCCTGACCAGAATTAAGCGACTTAAGTATCTCGAATAACTTTTCTTAGTTAATGAAATTGGCTTATGCGTCAGGACAACTTGGGTGAAATGGCGTTCTTCAACTTTCGCCACTTTTCTCAGTCATAGACTTGACCCGAATGCAATTGAGAGAATCTCAAATCACCACTTAGCCTTGCACTCAGTGGTGACATCCTTCAGGCTAGTGGGGCTGCGTAAAGACGATCTGAACAAGCTACGCGGCACGGGTAGACTGCATCCTGCTGGTCACTGTGAAGAATGGAATGTGACTCTAGATGGCGAACATTTACCACCTGTACTAAGCGAAGGAAAATCCCGACCGAAACCCGACCACGAAATCTTTTGGACTAGACGCGTACAGCATACCCTCAAGATCGGATTGTTGTAATTGCGGAGACGAGGAAGAGTCCTTCAGTCAGGCAACGGGCATTAAGTAAACAATTCTTTGGTAACTCCAAAGAGATCTGTGGTTGTAGGTTGTTAATATGAGTGAATCGTTATTCGGAATCAATGATTTGATTAATTTGGACGATTAACTACACATATCAATTAACTCAAAATAATCATTAATCATGACTAGTTTTTTGCCAATATTGCTCCGATAATTTTTGCTTTGTAGTTCTGATGACAAAGTGCTTTTGGATATTATTAGATACACGAATACTTACATCACCTGCAAACTGCAGATATTTTGCAGTGACAGTGACTCTTTGTAAGAGCAGAGGTTATGCAAAAAGCTGCTTTAGCCTTGAATCAGCCCACAAACTCAGTAATGGATAGCTTTTATCTACAAGATTTATGTTACCATTTATTCCTTTAATTTCATAATTTCCATACATTTTTAAAATTAACCAGTATAGATAATTTTTATAGTTCGAATTCGTATAGGTTTTTCACGTCTGGATTTGACGTTTTTTTCACTCAAACAGATTTGCTTGACAGCTGATGTATTCGTAAATCTAAAGATTAAGATTAAAGTTGATTTAAACCTCTATAACTGAGAACTGTTCCTATTCCGCTGCTAATTGACAACTACATCGTTACATCCAAGGCAAACGTGTAACCGGGATATAAGGAGAAACAGTCCTCTCAATTTTCTACCAAGCTGATGTTTTCCAGATGGCATATATTATTTCCCTAGCCCATTTCAGCTTATAAAAAGTGTTCCACTCGAAACGTTTCACCATAGGGTCAAAGCTCTTACTGTACAAGACAATGATCATGCCATTTTCATGTATTTCTCGCAAACTTGGATTCTTAGCAAGAAAAATTGCGAACTTCTGTTTTCGTGAGAAGAATCTTTCGAAAATTTTTGGCCCTCTACACGAGAATGGACGATTACGTAGTCTATATAAGACGAAATTTATGGGCGATATCACCACCGCCTGTTTGTGGATAAAATCCAGCTCCGAGTGTTAGCCGATTATAAAAGACAATGAGCGGCGTCTTGTGGTAATGGAGATGAAGATGTTACGTTGCCCCAGTGGCATAACACGTTATGATCACATCCAAAGTGAGGATATTCACGATCGATATGGGGTTGCACTCATCATAGAAAAATTGCGAGAGGCGTCTTCGATGATGTGGTAATTCGCGCTAATGAGAAATCACTTGCCAATATTGATCTGAACAACGAAGTCGATAGGAGACGACCAAAAGGTCGACCGAAGCAACGGTGGCTTGATAGGCTGGACGGTGTTTTGAAAGTCTTGTGCCTGCATTCAAATCAAGCCTTTGACAAGACTCCGCTTCTGAACGGGAGAGGCTGAAGGAGAAGCAGAAAAGCCTGTGGTGGGCAGGTCACTTAATTCGTATAAGTTAGGATGATCCAGTATGAAAAATCTTTAAGAGCAATATCTATGGTAGAAAAAGGAAAATGTGGCAGTCCTGCCTTAGATGGAGCGATAGCCAGGGCGCCAGACAAATTTTAGGGGTACCGAATTGGTGAACCTCGTGAACTGAGGCAGGCCTAGACTGGATACTGGTTGTTGCCCCGCTGATGATGATGTATTATTTTAATTTTCTAGGTTTCCGGGTCTCCTCTCAGAATGCTAACATTCAAATGTTCACCCATTTGTATGTAAGTAGTAAGGGATGTGGGTAAACACACATATTTTTTGTGCACTTTTATGGGCTCTCCAAACATCTATTTACTATTACTTTTGGATCAACTCCCGTGCGGGAGAGGCAGAGTTTAGCGTCTATTAGAGGGGTAGCCACTGGATAGTATTTACAAAATTCGAATGCTCTGGAGTTTGTTAATTCCTTTGATTCTCTCTGTAATTGCTTCAGTGCAGAAAATTCAAGGTGCGTCTCATCGTAATTACGGAGAGTTAAAAACAATTTGCAGCCCTGATGATTAGAAACCATTAGCTAGCGCGCCCGGAATTATCTTTCTTTGCATTAATTTAAGATAACACAAAGTCGAAACACGATGGTAACTTGAAAACGCCTCACTCTATCACTCAATTTGGACATTTTGTTTGGACTTTGCTCGGCCTACGAGGCCACGAGTCAACAACGTTTCAGAATAGCTCCAGGTTGATTCCCGCCGAATTGACTCTTCACAGTTCGAATTTCCAGCCGTTTAACTGCACAACCAGGGCCATTCTTGGATTCTCGAAAAGTGGAAAATCACCAAGAATGCTTTGAACCCAAACTGTGGAGCATAAGCAGAGATTTAATCATAAATTCCGTACATGTGTTCGAGACCGCGAGGCCGAAAACCAGTTCTGCGCTTAGCGAGAAGTTTATCCATCACGAGGCTCCAATTATCTCATTATTGACTTCTGAGGCAATGCGAGCAGCGTAAGAATGCCTGACAACAATCTACAGTCGATGCCCGCACGGTCGGCCCTGTCAATCACACCCCGCGTAGGCTGGCGGTCGGCTCCAACGTGAATTGCACGGGGAGCATGTGGGAACCGCGAATTTGTTTGGGTAGAAGGTCCCGTTGAGAGTGGCTTTGAATTTGCGTTTGTTTCGCCCAAAGTCTATGCCCGCGGAGAGTTGAAGCCTCGGACGGGAGAAACTGACATTTGACACTTGCCCATGGCAGTCGTCCCACCTACACACTAATGTAATTACGCACGCACGCTCCCCGCGTGCTTGCGTACATTCGCTGTTGCACTGCCGCCAGACGTCAGTGATTCCCTTCCATTCACACCGTCTGTCAGACGCGCGGAGCCCAGCGCCTTGCACTGTCCAGGCCGATGGCCACGTTCGCGCTAGTTTTTTCGCGACAGGGGGAATGCTACGGGTCCTGGAATTTGGGCCCTCGGGGCGAGGAGGTCGTTGCTTACCTTCGATTTGGTCACAATGTTCGATGCAAGCTTCACCACAGCGAAGTTTCCTTTGCCGATCGTTTTCTCGAGCTCGTAGTATCCGACACGGTAGAGCTTATCCACTGGAATTTTATTACTTGAGGGGATCTTAAAGCTATCAGCCATTTCGTTGACGTTTCAAGGACTCCGGAGCACTCGGACGACACGGGGCTGGCGCGGCGATGCACCTCCGCCGTCTGAGGTTTGCGAACGGTCGCGGGCGCACAGCCAAACAAGATGCGAGCGGGCAGATGGGAACGACCTTTCTGACGCACTTTCAAGGCAGGTGGGGATGCTTGCACTCAGCACACGCGGCTCGGTCCGCGACCTTCGGAACTCGCTCGGCGCGCCGAGGCGCACGGAGGAAGCAATAACCAAAACAGGTCCGCGGCTCCGGCTGGCGGTTTCTTATTTTGCTTCGCGAAGCGGATTCAAGGGACCTTGCACACACGCTGCTGCTGATGGAACCGGACCCGAGCTGGAAGGGCGGCCCAGACCAAGCAGATACACAAGAAACGCCGCGCGATTGGGGCACACACACAAGGTTCCTTGCGAGATTCTTTCTTTTCGCGGAGCACAACTGGAACTGAGACGCTTCCGGGGCTCTTCAACCGGAGGCTAATCCGCACGGGGCTTGCTGGTCGCTTATCTCGGGCTGGTTCTGCGGCAGCCACTTGGATTTCCGATAGCCGTTCTGCGTCCACCGCGCGTTATTTTCGCACCACGTCAAGCATGCCAAGGATCTTTCTCGGAGACGACATTTTGGGGGCACGCACGCACGCAATCAACTCCTTCGAACGAGGCCACTAATTCACTCACTCACGACGTCGTTGACGGCGACAAGTCATTGGGAAATCGTAATCAATGGCAGGGCGAGAACTGCGTACTTTCGGGCCCTCGCAAGGCTGGCGACGGCGGCTACCAATTGGACTGTGCGAAAATCCAATTCGCAACTCGGGAAAACGTACGTGCAGCCGGACTGCAGCTTTCCACGGAATGTTTTCGAGGTTTCTTCGATTTCGTTTCGCGACAGCTACACGGCGACTGATAATGGTACTGAGCGCGGTCGTCGCAATTTCAGAGATTTGGGAACACGTTCGCGTTTTTATCATAACAAGCAATTTGTTCGTAATTTCGATTCTCGGCTGCGCCTTTACTGTCTTTTATCGCAAAGTTCTTTTTCCACTGATTGACGACGACATTCACGACACCGACGAGCAGACAATCGAATGCAGATGGCGGCAGTCGTCACATCAATGAAAAACTATACACTGGCCAGCCAACGAACTACCGTAACAAGCGGATCGGCACTTTGAGCGACAATTTTCGCTGAGTTCCTATTAGGATCCCACTGGGTGTGTGTGTACATCGTGAAACATGAATGGATGGGAGAATCTTTTATTATTGGAATCACCTGTTCTTATTAGAGGATACGGTCTAGTGCCACGACCTCCCTTACTTCCGAGATATTTTCCAGGGGCGGGCTGGAACGGGTCGACGACTTTCTTCCGTTTTGGAATCTTTTCGCCGTTACCTCCACATTGAAAATCACGCGTTGCCTCCCTATTTATTTATTTATTGATTCCTGGCAGCAAAGCGGCAGCATACCCGTGAGCAGGACCAACAAAGTCATCTCATTCATGGCTTTGACGTCATTGATAAAACATTCTACACACCAGATATACGCAAGTGGCGAGAGGATGGAACTGGCGTGCTGGGTGATTCCCATCTGAAGCAAGCAGTCCGCACCGGGAGCGAGGGGGTGGGGTGCACGCGCACAGAGCTCCTGAAGGTTTGGCTGGGGAGAATTTAGGAACGAAGGATGCTGCAAAGCGGAGCCAGAACCTGTGCTGCCCCATTCCGCAGATGCGCGCCGAAGGTGCGAAGGGCAGATCCAGGAATATTCCTACGAGAAGAAAGGCCGCGGTGTTTAGGGTGTGGGCACTGGGAGCGTTTCAGGGATTCCGACTCGCATGAAAGAACGCAAGTTCACGGAATGAATGATTCGGAGTGAGGCTATCAATGATTTCATCCTGATTTCCTGGCACTGGTCGATAAGCGCGAGTGCCGGGAAAGACTCGGTGCTCGTGAGAAGAGTGTTTCAGAATTGAGGATGGAAAATCTCATTCAAACTTTTCCGGGCAATAAAAAGTGCATGTGAAACTCCCACTGATTGGCCGCTTGCACTTTGACCTTTCGTCGCTCTGTGCATTCACTCTTGCTGCACAGGTGATTTTCGTGCAATCGGGAAAAAGTTAATTTCCCATGAATGACCACTTGACCTTTGCCGGCTTGAGGTCTATGAAGTCATGAAAGTTCAATGGATAACATTGAATGCTGAAGTTCATTGCTGCGTTTTGAATCAGTAGGCGCTATTCACCTAATAATAGCAGAGAATTGGGCTATTTTTTTACTGGCTCGGATGGGGGAATACCTTTACGCATTGAATATTGAACTCCCGCAAAGGGAAGCCGTCTAATTACCAACTAATCACACCTCGGTCATCAGAGAACTAGCCTGGAACCGTTTGACACATGGCTTTCTGCTTTAGGGAGCCTTCAAGTCAGGGAATTTATTTCACAAATGAGAAGAGAGGGGAGCAAGGGGGCCTTTTACATGAAGAAACCCTCTGCCTTCAGTTCCTTCCGCCGGTCGTGGTCAATCTTCCTCATGAGAAGAACAACCCAAATGTAACAGGCAATACGGCTCCATTTGTCAGCGTTTCTCAACATCTTCCTGACAATGTTGTTAGGAGAGAACTTCCCTGTACAGACGTTGATGAATCCTATGCCACAAAAGAAGGTGAAAAGAGAGACGAAGACGGCTATAGTTTCTTACCAGGGTAGAGGCAAATCATCAGACGCTGCCTCACCTCTGCCCTAGGAGCAGCGTGACCGAAGCGACTCGCAGGTGTTGTACGCTCTCTTTTATAGCTCGGAAAACACAACAAGGATACGAGTTATATTCAGCGTAAATCCGCCCATAGTTCGAACCAAAACTTGGCCGGAGTTAGGTAGGGAACTCCTCAATCCTTAAAAAGAAAAAGAAGGTGCTTTCGGCCTCGCCCATCATCTCATTGCAGAACACACAGTCTGTGGATCGCACTTACCGACTTCTTACAGGTAAAAGTAAAAACCTCCTTGCCCACTGCGTGCTTAGAAGCAGGATAGAGACATAATCAATGCCACCATGTTTCCTGATGAATGCAACAGTACGGTAGGCAGGCGCTATCCCCAAAAGCTCCCCGCCTCTGTACTTTTGCAAGGGGCTTACTTTACATTTCCTTGCTAAAAGCATCAGCCGTAGGGCTGCCATTGTGCCGATTGCTTTGAGGCGGGCGTCAATTCAAGATGCTTAGCGTTTCACTCCTTGGTGGAGAGTAGGGCATCCACACAATCAGATTGTGGTTCAGTTTCACTATCATAACACTTTTCGCTGGCATTGACTCTATTCGCATAATCGTCCCGTCGACCGCCGCGGGACGTAGGGTCGAGATTGTCAAAATGACTACTTCGGTTTTTTCGAGCGCAAGGCTGGACCATGGGTAGTCATCCATCTAATCAACTTTTGACTGTTCAACAGTGCGTCAAAAAACAAGGTCTGGAACATTCATCTACACTACCAACCAATCGGAACTCATGGTGGCATGTTGAGTCTTACTAAACTGTCGTGGAAAGCGTGCCATGGAACCAGTCCTAAGCGGGACTTTTCTACTACTGCCGGTGTGATTTTCATCCCCCTCTCGCCCTCTAGTGTCTGACAGAGCAAGAAGTATCCTGGCCCATGGAAACATTTTTTTTGTGTTTCTATCTATCTATCCATTTCACGAAATTGAAGGCAGCACTAATGACAATTGTTACTAGGAGCACTACACGCCAAGGTCAACGACTGTACGCTTTAGTTCGTTGAATCGCATACATGATATGCGCGACTGCATCCTCTGGATCTCCTTACTCTTAAGCTGACAGTACGTATCGTTTCGGTAAGACCACTCCTGATGAGCATTTCATGCCCCGCCCTTTGTGTCAAACATACAGAAAAGCCGGGATGCGGACGGAAGTTCACGGTCTCTTTTGCCTTTCCTGATCAGAATGGGTCTCGCCGCCTTCGAGCGCAAGGGAAAACATCCCTTTTCAAGGAAGCTTGAATGCCCATTTGCATACCTCTTTGGGTCGCTGTCCAAGTAGGGAGTTTCCTCTTCCAGCTGTTTCGTGGGGAAAGGGAATCCACGCCATCTTTCACACAGTTTTTTTTTTTGGGAGTAAGATAGGTGAATGCGTTTACGCACAGAGTGTTGGACTCCCGCAACAGCACGCTGGCGAACTACCAACTAAACACCTCCCTGTCATCAGAGAACTAGTCTGGAACCGTTTGACACACTACTTAGGGCCAGCCCTCCCGCCTTTGGAGCCTTCAAGTCAGAGAACTCCTTTCACACTGTTGACATCAACCTAAATGGGATAAGCATTAGGTAATGCCCCAACAATGCTGTCCACGTGCTCGATATTAAATAAACAAGGTTTCCGTCGATCCCCGATTTTCCGGGTTATCAGTTTATAACTAAGTGCTCCTGAATCTACGTCCACCTCATTGATTAGCTTGTACCAGCCACAAGCTTTGGTTTTTGTGTGGAGTCTCCTTTTCGCCGATCTGTGCTCGGACATTTAGTGTATGACTCCTTCTGAACGTATGAAGGCTATGGGAAACGGCGGAGCTTAAGACACTTCCATCTACCTTCCGAAATGTATTCAAGCGCGACTCTCCCGGTTCCAAGAGTTTCGACGAATCTCCCAGTGTTCACCTTCGCGATTTTTCAAGTGTATGAATGATGTGTCAGGATAGCTGAGGCTGTCGTACGGAAGGTCGCGGTTCAAATCTCACTGGTGGCAGTGGAATTTGTATCGTGATTTGACGTCGGATACCAGTCGACTCAGCTGTGAATGAGTACCTGAGTCAAATCAGGGTAATAATCTCGGGCGAGCGCAATGCTGACCACATTGCCTCCTAGTGTACCGTTACGGTCTTGAATGAAGTGCTCTAACACACTTCAAGGCCCTGATCCAACATGGATTGTTGCGCCAACGGTTATTATATTATTATTATTATTATGGATGATGTCAGACTGGCTAGCGTGGACTGATATATTGATGGTCGCTTGCCGAGAAGACTTCCAGAATTCGCCACCGTTCTACCGACGGTACTAATGATTTCGACGTGAAGTTTATTTCACAAATGCTTCCTTTACAGCCTTTCCTCTGAAGTTTTGATGAGGTGTACCCCATTCAAATACCCTGGCATTATAGTCACTCCTAACCATTATTCCTCTCCAGGATAGCATCTTATAGAGCATGAAGCCTATACCAAAAGTCGGGCATCTTCTTATCCAGCATTAGATATACACTGAAAAACGTTTTTCCTAAACACCAAATCCAGGGGCAGTCCCGAACCCAGATGACAACCTTATCTGATGAGTCGAGATCTTTTTGGGTGGTTGTCCAATAGTGTTGCTTGATTAGAGCTAGATTGGCTTTTATCACTGTAGCGAACTTTGCTACAATTTATGGGTGGTTGCATTTCGGTGCATCTTTTTTTGTAGGACGCGGATCATGACAGCTGTCTTTGCAGCTCAGTTCCACCCTAGAGACCAGATACCTCCCCGAGAGCTTAGTAATTGGTCTTCCGACTTTTTTGTAAGAAAGTCAACATCTTGGATTTTCAAAGAAGAAAAACTTGAAACTTCTTTCCCAGTAGCCTCTTAATCGGTTGTCTCCGGATCTAAGTCAACCAGAATTCCGTCAGCTCCCCCAAGGAGTTTCATCCGTTGTTTCAGCCATTGGTGCCTCCTTGACTGGGTACTGAAGTGAGTGACGTGTTTTCACACTTCGACCAAATGCAGCCATTCTTCTCTTAAACGCTGCTAAGAGTTATCAATTTTTCTCGCTAAGAACTCAGGTCTCCGAGTTATACTCGAACATGAGGACTTGCAAGTTCATTTCTTGTACAGTAAGAGCTTTGACTGTATGGTGAGACGTTAATTGAGTCTGTTGGATGCCTACAACTATGCGCGGATTTCATTGTCGTAGCTATTATCGGTTGTGATTTTCAACCCTAGATAGGAAAAATTAAAAACGGTCACAAAGATAGGAGACTACAATCTTTATTGTTATTTGGTCTCGTACATTGGTCAAACTCAACCTAGTCAGAATTATCAATTTCGTCGGCATACCGAATTCTCTCATGGCGGGGTACAGTTTTACCTTGGCTATGCTATCATAGGCGGTTTTTAGGTCGATGAAAAAATTGTGCACAGGTGGCGCAAAATGCATAGCTTTTCTCACTTGTGTTTTCAAAGCACATAACAGCAGGTTTCCGTTTTTTGGCTGCTTGAGAAACCTACTCCGAGCACATAGTCACTATAATATATGATGTAGTGTCTCTTCTCTAGGAAATCACACAAGACTTAAACGTTGGTGGAATTCTTCTGTTCGAAATTGCAAAAATCGCGCGGCTCTCTGGTGACAATCGTTTCGAGGATTATTACAAGGTAAATGATCTCACTCCCGTCGGAGCCTGATGTGGAAGTAGTAGTGGTTCACTATGAAGCCCCTCATCGGAGACATAGCGTGAAACTGTTTGATATATTACTTCGGGATAGCTCTCCCCCGGCTTAGGGAGCCATCAAGCTAAGGTGTTCCTTTTACCAACGCACCGGTCAACCTTAGTTTTCTTTGCAACAAGAAGAGCACCAACGTATTGCGCAATACGACTCACGCAACTCCATTTGCTAGGGCCCTTCAGCATCTCTCTTGTGAAAACGTTGTGTGGAGAGAGCTACCCTGTGCCTGCAAATAGTTTCAGATAATCTTCCATATCTTCCATAGTAGAAAAAAGTGTGATCGGCGTCGTTCACTACTTGTTGTTGCCTATCCTTCTACAGATTTCCAACAGCTCGTCTGTGGTTACTGCCTCCTTACTCGAGGGAGATGATCAGACCCAATCCTGCAAGGGACTTATCTGAAGCTCTTACCACGAAGCCCGAGGTTATCTGGTACCATGGGGACCAGGATAACCATTCGAGACCATATTTTTCTAGAAAATTCCTGAGGGAACGAGTTGGTCCCCTTATGTGGATTTCATGTTGGTTGTCGTTGTGCCTATACTGCGGGCGGAACTCCTTCTGGCCAGTTTCTTCGCATCTACTGGTGTGAATTTTGAGTATGCACCCAGTATAAACTAATATCGCTTTCCTGGGTTCCGATTGTGGGCCCCAAATCAATCCATGTCCGAAGAGGACCATGGGATCATGCCTGCACGCAGGTACTTACGTTAGACCTCCAGAACTTTCATGTGGTTACTTCTAAAAGGTGTCAGCGGTCAATTCGGATAGCTCAACTATTTTTACTTCAAGCTGCATGAAGTTATTTCTCGTCAGGGTTCCGTTCTCTATGAGTCTTGGCAGGATTACTTCTTTCAAATATTCCTTCACCCTTAGTATTTAATGTGTTTTGCTTCGCTTGAACACCTCGTTCTTCATATCTAACTCCCTTGTTGCATTAAATTCGGCGGCCAAGTTATCCACCATAGACGCACTGCGATCAAGGGATATTGACGATCGGGACCCCCTTGCTCTTTCCCAAAAGCCCCAGGAGGAATGAGTGTGTGCGTTTATGGTGGGCAAATCATTTTTTATACCCTCTGAACACTCAGACCGTGGTGGCCTATTGAACTCGGCTCCCCCGTCTAACAAAATATCCAGGATTCGTTTATGTGATGCTACCCATTGCAACTGAAGCAATCCGCACCAGAGATCTGATGTCTGATGCGTCATAGGCGGGGCATTCACATAGAAAGTGCTCCGTGGATTCCGCATCCTCATTACAAGATGGACAGCTATCATCTTATAATAATAATAATAATCGTTGGCGCAACAACTCATATTATATCAGGGCATTGAAGTGTATTAGAGCACTTCATTCAAGACCGTAACGGTACACTACAGTACACTCTCGGAAGCAAGACTATTACCCTGATTTGACTCAAGTACTCATTCACAGCTGCATCGACTCGTATCCAACATCAAATTACGATAAAAATCTCACTGCCACCAGTGAGATTCGAATCGCGACCTTCCGTGCGACAGCCTTGTGCTCTAACCACCCAGCTATCCGGACACCATCTTATACAATTCCTATTCTGAACATATGGCCAGTTAGTGAATTATGGTCTGTCAGAATACCCACAATATTTCTATGTCTTCCGGCTTTTCGGCAGGATAAACTTTGTGGTATGCATGCTAGGTTCTGACAGGAAAAGTTTGGTTTGTCTAGCAGAATGAAAGCTCTGCCACCTGCCATTATGGGAAGCTTGCTCCCAGTTTATAAAGAGAGCTTTAGCCAATGCTATTGATAGAGAAACTTCTCATCTTCTACTAAAACAGATGTATGGGGACCCGAGAATCAGAAGGCATTGTAAGAACTGGATTCAATTTTGCCAATAACTCTTTCAATACTCATATCCAGGGGCAACAGATTTCATTCGGTTTTATTTGGATTTACTGAAAGTCCACGCCTGCCACGTTGTATATTTTTACACAAGGTTCTGAGATCTCCCCCCACGTCATCAGCATAAGCTTGAGCGTGGATTGCAAAATTTTGCAGTTCGCATAGTAGTAAGTCGATTAACAGAAATGGCGATAGGACACCTTCTTGGGAGCAGACTTTGGTTGCTGTTAGGTAGCAATCGACACCCGCGAGCATAGAGCAATCACTGCGTTAGCATAGAATAGATCCACTTAATTAAAGTTTCATCGACACCATGTACTTTGGCGCCATCACAAAGGTTTTGGAAAGGCGCACAGTCAAATGCCTCTTTAATTCCGACGAACTACCCTTAAGAGTTGCATCCTCTATCTTCGAAATCAAAGAATGAAGAGTTGACTCACAGGACTTCCCTTGTTGGCAAGCGTGTTGACTTTCATTTATTGGGTGCGATCTAAGTGCATTTGCACGAATGTGAAGCTCAATCAGTCTGAAGTTCTTTCGTTTTGAATAGTCATCTTTCCCAGGCTTCGATATGAAGATACCTTAGCCTTCTGCCAAGAGTTAGGCACGTAGACCGAAACAAGATATGCTACCAATATAATTTATAATGAGTCACTGCAAGTGGTCTATACCCTCCTTTAGCATTGCTGGATAGATGCCATCCACGCCAGGTGTTTTGAAGTGTTTAAAGGACAATATGGCCGTCCTTTTCATTGATGATAATTGTTTCCCCACTTATGTGTTAAACTTTCCTTCTTCCACATCTATCACCAGTTCTTTCCGATGGTGTACTTCCAAAAGAGTCTGCACTAATTTTAGTTTGGAGTTCGTGAAAGTACCATCCCTTAAGAACTCTGCACAGCCTTTAACTCCCCATTTCGCTTTCCAGTTTCTCACAATGAGCTCTAAAGGAATATATAGCTTCGAACACTTAACGAGTCTCTTATAGTCTCGTTGTGAGTTTCGAAGGTTTAACTAGTCTTCATTCTGATCGGTTCAGAAGTCCTCTGGTTGATTTCCTGAGTTTTCATCGTTCGCGGTTCCACCGAGGAACCGTTTTGTCACTTCTTTCCCAGACAAGCCTCTTCAAAGCACTGTGACACAAGTGAGCGATTTAGAGTTTGCAATTCATTTTCTATTACCAAAGGAGTTCTTTGTCGCCTAGGGAGCTGCGCTTTATTGTCAATGGAGGACATGTGGCGAAGCGATACCAAGCACAGGCTAATGTGCGGCATGCTCGTTGGACGCGCCATCGGCCAGAAATATTTGCTGGAGATTGTCCGGTGTCCGAATGTCAGAGTGCGCAAGATCGTGCACCGAGCGAAGCACTTCCTTACGAAAAGCGGCCGGAATATATGATCTAGGTCCCTTTTCAGCGGTCTCGCGAATGTGAGCTGAATATAGGTAACTCCTTGAATTTATATTTGGAGTCCGAGTGGAGACTCTAAAGAACTGTGTCATCCTTCTGGTCCACAGCGATTGCCGAAAAATGCTGGGATGCTGGGATGTTAATCATGTCAAGGGCTCCATCAGCAAGGATGTGAGGCAACACTTCTGAAGGGCATAATAATACTGTCATGTGTTGAGGCCCTCTGTCGAGAGTGGATTCCTCGCTTTAGTGTTTCCGCCCTAATCATCACTGACCAGGAAATGCAATTTGAATCTACTCTTCAAACGTCAGCGGACAACAGCATAATACCCGCAATTCAATGGCGTGCGACGAGCCGTCCTGGTCACATTTTTTTTTGTCTTTTGTTATTCTTGCTTCCGTACAGTCCGCGAACAGTTTGCTGCCAGTCCTGATGAAACATAAGGTAAATAAGCAGATCTTGTAAGATGACCGTAACTAGGACTGAACTGTCTCAGAATGGTTGCCTTTAGTCGTCTTTACATCAGGACACAAGCTCTCGGTGTTAAGGATCTTTCATCGTAAAAGATCCTAGTCTTATTGTTCCAATGCCACAGATTCTACTAATTCAAACTTACAGCTTTTGCACCAGAAAATTATAGGGGTAGATAGGAGGAGGCTTTTGCATACTGTAGGTTAATTTGATCAATCTTTATGTTTTTCGAAATAAACTTAGTTGCCTGTGTAATAGAAAACATTTAGAAGCATATACCGTGGTTCCAATGTGATTAGGTTTCCCTCACACCATACGCCGGGGACTCCGCCATTATTATATGCACTAACCTCTGCACGTAGCTCCATTGTCAGAAACCGCACTTTATAAGGCGAAGATCATTATTGTTCATTTCGCTCTCAAAGTGGAGATAATGTTCTACAAATGATTGAAATTCAATCTATCGAGGAAAAAGTGGGGCACCATATGGTGACTGTCCCTGAGCACGATCAAACTCTTTTGGCCCAGTTCGAAAACCAAGCTGAAACCCTCCACGTTTGCAGATTGGCCCTTCCTGGCATTCATGAACTTAACCCTCTAGTGTCTGAAGTTCATTCACCCAACATGTGGATGAGGTCCCCTGCCTCCTTCGAGGACCAGGTATTCAATATCTGACATGTTCTGCCCTGAACAGCTCAGTGTTGACAATAGCGAACTTGGCCCAACCGCTAGAACTCAAAGATGGGGTTACTGCTGAATGTACTATAAGGCAGCCTGACCAGTGCACTCCAAATGTAGGAACCCGTTGCGACAACCTTGATTGATAAATCTTGGCTTGGGTTCAGGCTCCAGCATTTTTTTCACAGGCATTCCCGGAGAATGTTAAATTGTCTCTGTGAAGCTTTGGCATCCTTGGAGGCAACTGCCGGGGTCAGAAGTTGGTGCGTCTTGTGTGGGTCTCACCGTGGTTACCACTTTGTCCCTACCTTCCGCCAAAGATTTTGGTTCCTGGCGGACGTGGTGGTGCAGCCACCTCCATATCCTTATTCCCAAGATGCTTCACCTTCTTTCGCAATGCCTTTCTCTGCCGCCGGCTTGGAGCCTTTCCACGTTCACGGTGTCCAGGCCGCTTGGCTTCATTTTCACATCACCATTATCATCATCAACGGCGCAACAACCGGTATCCGGCCTAGGCCTGCTTTAATAAGGAACTTCAGACATCCCGGTTTTGCGCCGAGGTCCATCAATTCGATATCCCTAAAAGCTGTCTGGCGTTCTGCCCTCCGCCATCGCTCCATCTCAGGCAGGGTCTGCCTCGTCTTCCTTTTCTACCATAGATGTTGCCCTTATATACTTTCCGGGTTGGATCATCCTCAGTCATACGGATTAACTAACCCGCCCACCGAAACCTATTGAGCCGGATTTTATCCGCAACCTGACGGTTATGGCATCGCTCATAGATTTCGTCGTTATGTAGGCTGCTGAATCCTCATGTAGGGGGCCAAAAATTCATTATTTTCACATACCAGCGTTGAACCGGAAACGTCTACGTCACCAGCTTCCCTCTCCTCTGCTGTTTCTGGCGACTGTAAGAGAGAGGGTTCTGACAGGCAAATTCAGCCAGTAGTGTAGTGGCTGAAGTTTCCGTCTACCGAGCTTCCCTCTACCGCTTACAAAAAAATTCGAGCTGTAGTACCGCGGGCGGGCCGGCAGTAGTCGGATTTCCAATTTCTCCCAAGCTGAGAGTTGGCATACTTTCCTTTCTGGCTGGCTGCGTCGTAGGCACTAAATGCAAGTGTTCCATTCAGTTAGAGAGCATACCTTCTACAGATTTCTCCATATGGGGACATGAACTTTTGAGGCCTCCAAAATCCGCAGCCTCTGCCGCGATCTGATTGCTCATGATTGTGGCTGGATTCGACTTCTTAACACTTGGAGGGTTAAAATCCATAGCTTCCATATTCATGTTTTCGGGCAATCTTAGTGTAGTAGTGAACTACAAGCTCCCCCGCCACGACAAGGTGTCCGAGGGGGAGTCAGTAATGAGTAATGCTGCCATTCAAGCATTTCTTTTGGAAGCTTCCCTTGATCTGGAATTTATGTGTACCGCAACTACAGGTCAGATGAGATGCTATTATGTTATCAGATTGCCGTTGGAGGACAATTCAAAAATATTGGGTAATGTTCGTAAAGGTGACGGAAAAAACAGCTAGCTATGCTCGTTATTTTTTAAGCAGAACTCCCAGATTTCATTTTCTTACGCACTTTTTAGGAGATTTACAAATAATTCAGTAAGTAGTTCGCGAATAATTCAACTTAATTGAAATTTGAAAAGTAATAGCCTCGGTCAACTCGTCCTTCTTTTCCCTGGATCACTTAGCATTCCGAAATTCCAAAAGCTATATGGTGTGCAGTGTGAGTCCTTGAGAACACATAACTTGCATTTACTACATAGGCGATTGCAATGATCTGAGGAAGCAAAAGATTAAACCCAATACAACGGGGACATATGCACAGTTTCATATGATTGTTTAGATTTCCCATTGTAGTGCAACGCCGGCAATTCACTGTAAACCTTTGGGACAAAACTAATTTCAGCGAACGGAAGTGACAAGGAGATTAGTGACGACTAATACGTCCACTTATTAGACAGGCCACCGAATAAGTGAAAAGGCGAAATCAGCTTAACAAGAGCCGCATTTTCTTTCGTCACCGTTGTTATTATTGGTGTGTTGGGAAATCCTTAGAAGGAAATCTGATGCCAACATACGTGTCTTTCAGGATATGTTTACTAAAATATTTTCGTTTGGTATTATTTCAAGCAGAATGAAAGGATCAAGGATAGGATGCAATCGTTTATGGTGCTCATGTTAGGTAGTTTTCCTGTATGAGAAATCCTATAAAAGGAAATTTGAGGATGGAAATCGGTGAATGCAAATCGGCTTACTTATTTGTGGAATAAAAGACTTCTTTTAAATTCGGTGCAAATATACATATGTATGTAGTTTTTAGGAGATTTCCTCCCAAATTAGGAATATGAATTGCAGTGAGAAGGTGAATTCATGGAACGTGAACAAAGTAGTCCATATTCAAATATTTTTAAAAATCTGCTCTGTTCCAGTATTCGGGTCTCCCTTCCTACGTGGTTTGCAAAGATATTAATGAATTTTGTCTCCTATTGGTTGATATCAGTTTATTAGGTAAAGGGAAGAATCAGCCCTTTTTCTGGACATATTAGGATATTCCCTGCAACAGCTTTTGTATTTTATGGCTTCACTGGACAAAACTGAAGTCTCGAGATTTCGATTATGTTTCCTAGTTTCGATGTGGTGCAAAAATTACTCCGAAATTGTCGAATCATTTACTCCAAATAATTGTAATGTTCGCTAATATGATGGAGCATCGTCGCTTTCAGTGCTGGTTTGCCGTGAACTAGCATAATTCGTGGCAGGATTTCGACATAAGCAACAGGAGGGGACAAGAAGGATATTTTTTTTGGTAAGGTAGGTGAATAGCATAGGGTGTTAGACTCCCGCAATAGAATTCCATCAGTCTACTAACTAGAAACCTTCCTATCATCAGAGAGCTAGCCTGGAACAGTTTGACACATTTCTAAGGGATAAGCGTCCCGCTTTTACGGCTTGGGAAACTTTCAAGTCAGGGAATTCCTTTTGCCAGCGGGAAGGGATTTTCTTCGTAACAAGAAGAATCCGAACGTGATGCCCAACATGACTTCATCTGCTAGCGCTCCTCAGGATCTCTCTGACAACGTTGTCTATATACAGTTACTGTCGAATCCCAAGCAACCATCCACAAGAGAAAAGGTGTGATCCGCGTCGTCCATCACACCATTGCAGAATACACAATCAGGAGATCATGCCTTTCCAACCGTGTACACGTAAAACTGGAAACCCGCATGTGCACTTAGAAGGTGGGTAAGGATATAATCAATAATCACTTTTACAATCCTTGGCAAGAAGGACAACGGGGATAGCTCACGCGTTCATTATCACAGCCGGTTTTGAGGCAATGTGATAAGCAAACGCCACTCGCAAAGCTCTTGGTCCCTACATTTGGGCAAGGCTCTTACGATAAACCTCTTTACCATGCGGCATCGCGTCGTAGAGCAGAACAGACTGGGTTGCTCCCATGAGAAAACATTTCCTGGTAGATATAGAGCCCCAACATTCGCTATTAACCGACTTAAGGCCGAAATTCCAACTACTTGAAGTAGCTAATCCTCGAATAAAACGTTAAACCTAGGTAATTGACCATTGGTTTCGACTTTAAAGTCAACTCGTCGCTCGATATGGGATACAGAGTTGGGATTTTCTTCCTAGTCAAGATGACTACTTCGGTTTTTTCCAACATTAGGCTGAAATCATGAGCAGTCATACATCCGCTCTGTTCCATTCACAGTGGATCTCCTCCTTTGAACTCGAACTTTCTTGGGGATAATTCCCTACCAGCACGGATCGCTTTTGGGAGTCTACTTCTGATGAGATTTTCGAACACTTTCCCGGTCGTGTAAAACATATACAGCGGTTGATATGTAAACAGCAGTTCAAGTTCTCCTTCCCTTTGCTGATCAGCGCGAGTCCCACAACCTTCCAGCAACAAGGAAAGATGCCCTCCTTCAGGCAACGTGAACGTGTCGAGCAGCTGGTCTGGCCGTTGTTGAAACACCAGTTTATATACTTCTGCCGGGATATTAGCAGGTTTCTCTTCATGTTCTTTCATGGTGAAAAGCGGGTTAGGGGTGCTGGGATGTTGCACGCGGATAAATAACATAAACCACCTCGAACGCGATGTACTGGTGGTCACTTGCCAAGAAGTTTTCCACAATCCGCCACCCTTCTACCGATTTCGTCAGAGAATCCGACCCAAAGGTTAGGTTAGAGATGCTTCCTTCGCAGTCTGCGCGACGAAAGGTTGTCGTGGACCTGGTGTTCTCGCGCCCGTTTCCACTATCCATTTTCTTTGGAGTCTGGGAATGCCTTATTCAAGAGCTCTAACATTGAAGACTCTCTGTACCAGGATTCACCCCTCTGCACCTAAAATGACCTCCTCCAAAGCATCAAGCCTGTGTTGAAACTCCGCCGTCGACCGATATCCCTGAAGACCGAGTCTATACAAAACCATCCTCTCAGCCTTGGACTAGAACTCATAGTTGGGTGCTGCACCGAACGTAGATGGCAGGAGTACCCGATAAATCGAGATGTCATGAAGCTTAGTCCCTGTTCAGGTATTGCTTGCTGGTTAGCACTAGATCAGCTTTTACAACTCGTGAGCGACTGCATCTCGGTGCATAATAATTTGTAGAATGCGAGTCATGCTAGCCGTTCCCTAGTCCTTCCTAGTTCTACTCTAAAAACCGGATACCATTCCCAGATTGTAGTGTGTGAAACGCTGTCGCCAGACGCACTACGATCCTTGCAGAGAACGCAATTCTCTTTCTCATTGCAAGTCTTCGCTTGATGACCCACCTGACCGCATCTACGGCATGCGATCTTCCTGCCAGGTCCCTGGCAAGTTATAGACGCGCGTAAATAGTCTAAGAATTGGCAGAACTCATACCTATCCGGGAGTTGCTAATTTCGACTCCATTACTCTCCGTTTTCCATGTAGAAAACACTTCTGCTCCATTGTCTTCATCTTGCAGCGAAATTTCAGTGAGAACTTCCGTCAATGTCTTGCCTTCTTTCGATTTGATGTTCCTTCCTCGTCTCTTTCGTTGGTGATTTACTATTGGTGACCGCCTTTGGACAGACGGACTAGGCTGTCGTATGAAATATTCCGGTTTCAATCTCATTGGTGGCAGTGGGATCGTGACATGACGTCGGAAACCAGTTTATTTAGCTGTGAATGAGTTCCTGAGTCAAATCAGGATGATAATCACGCCCGACGCCTGACCATATTGCCTCCTACAGACTACTGTAATCCTGTAATGCACCGAAGTGCTGAACACACTTTAAGGCCCTGATCCAATTGGATTGTTGTGCTAGCAATTATATTTGGACAGAAGGTTTTCTGACGGCGTGGTGTGTTGTTTAGTTTTGTCTTTACTTCCTTTTTTAGTCCTGGAGACTACATGGATAAAGTTTGCTCACATTTTTATGGAGGAACTTTGCCAACTGCATGCACACTAAGTCTGCCGCGCATTTACTAATAAGCCTTCCTTCTACGGCTGTAGCAAAGGCAGCCTCCCACTCGGCTTGTGCCCGAATTCCCCTGCTCAGGTCTAGCGATTTTCTGTAAGCTCTTTTCCGGAACAGAAACAATTTGCGTGACAAACACACAGTTGTGAACATTATGGAAAGAGTCGGCCATGACTTTCAGAACATAATATTTTGAAAGTCAAGGAAAAGATTTCGAAGAGGAAAACTTCCCGCGCTCCGTACAAATTCTAAATATATTAGAATAATTTTAAATTAAGAAAATAAATACTGATTGATTAGTAATTATATTACAAATAAAATATAACAGAAGTTTCATTGACGACAGCGACAGTAGACAACATGATTTGTTCGTTTGCCTCACTTATTTTCTTAAGACCATCGAACTCGTACGATACGACATTCAACCTCAAATTGTTATTGTGTGCTTGGCTGGTGGCTTTGAAATAATTGCCAGTGCACGGGGCAAGGGGGGGGGGACACCTCTCGTGGGCAAGTGAACCCTTTTCACGGAAATGAGACACCACCCGCAATAGTGAAGTGCTCTTTGGCCATGCCCACGAAGCGAAGTCTTTGGACGAGTGTCAACTCCAACTCCAGTGTTTGGCAAACAGCGGGTGAAGACGTTTTGCCGGAAAAGAATCGCCCGCGTCAGAGGGCAAGGTGAGCATTCGCCAAACCGACTGCTGTGCGAAATGAAGAAATTGGCTAAAGTCGGCACCGAGCTACTACAGAGAATTTCGCAGAGCACGCAGAGCACCCGGCATATGCAGAGTTGAAGTCTCCGAATATACTGGTGTCACCGCAAACAAAGGATAGGCTAGATTGTGAACGGTGTGAATATACGGTAATGGACCTTTATCCAATTCCGTCTATAAAGACACGGTGGTGTTACCGGCTCAAGAGATCATAAATTGCCAGGCTGAGTGGTACTGCATTTCAGGGTAATCGTTGCCGGAGCTCTTGGCATGTCTAGTCTTTTGTCGAAAACGTGCAGGGTCTGGCACCTTTCGTGGCCACTTCCCCAAACTTTTGATGGTACCAGCGCGCTCTGTCGTTTGCCAAGGGTCCTGACGACCTACCACCCAATCAGCCTTTTGAGGAGGTGGATCTAAACCGTGGTGTAGTCCTTCTTAATAATAATAAGAACTCCGCCGAAGCCGGTCCCAAGCCCAATTCTGAAAGGAGGAGGGAAGGATAGCTTCAGTTTGAATGGCTGTACGCCACCGCAGTGCGTCCCAGGGGGTAGGTGAGGAAAGTGCAGGAACTTTGCACTATTGCAGATTACTCACTAAGGAAGCTATCCCAACACCTGGTAGCTAGGGATAAAATGCACCACTAAAAATGAGAAGAAGAAGAAATTTGAGGTCCGGTACGGATAACGGGCTCCCGTAATGGATAGCACGGCGTCGAAACCGCTAGTCATGAGGCTCCCTCTGCTCCCTCTGCTGCAGCTGTTTCGTCACAATCTGTGGCGACCATTTCAGCAGGTTCGCGTAGGCAGCGGATGAAATGGACTGAAGAAATGAACCTCTTCATCATCCGCTCCTATTACGAAATAACGGCGGGGGTGGGTACAACATCTTACCACCCCTTTTTGCACCACAGATTCGTCGACCATTTCCCGCAATTCACGCTGGTGACTTTGCAGCGAGCCGCAGACCAGTACCGCTTTATTACCCGTAGCGACACAATCCCGGCCACCATCAGGGCACGTGTCCGACTTGAGGTCATCGGGGAAACTGGTGACCGAGAGTCGATGGGGGCAGAGGTGGCGGCATCAACAACGCCACGCCTCTTCTCCATCGTCCAGATGAGGTTTCCGCTAAGGTTCGGGACGAATTCCAAGAGCGTATACAGAATTCTCGGATATGGATCCTTTGCATAGACCAGGTATTCCTAGGCTCTATGCATCTCCAGCAACTCTCTCTCGGCTGTGTGCTGATATGTCGCTGCTGCAACTACAATCACTTGTGTATTGTGATTCAGTTGCGGCTATCAGATTGCACGGTCAGAAGATTCGCTTTCGTGTTATTGGTTTGAGTGACCAAAGAGATCCACCGTGGCAAATTCATCTGGAACGTCGGCGGGACTCACTAAGGCAGGACATTGTTAGACTGACTCACATCAGCACTGGCAATGCCAGCAGACGGGTGAGAAATAAAATGCAGAGGGTTTACCGGAACTATGCCATCTCCAGTGAGGCATCCGTAGTTGAAATTCTGGACACACTAAAGCAGAAACTTTCTGTCATGTGCAGTCGGTTACGACAGTATGGTGAAAGTCACTCCAGACGTGTCCAGAATGCAACATACGCGAGGAACCGGAGCTTTTTCAGATCTCTCAACGAATCCCAACTGAGTGTCCAGACAGTGTAGTTTTCGGTAACGGAAGCGAAAGAGTACTGGGGTAGGCTTTGGGTGTTACCCGCCCAGCATGCCGAGCATGCTGAGTGGATCACCGCCGAAGGCATCACCTATGCCAATACGCGTGGCATGAATTTTGTGGATGTTACCGAAAAGGAAGTCGGCCGGAGGAATTTCCACCCTTCCTCACCGCGGGGATTACCTACCTTATCCCTAAGAAACACAGGGTGCAGGACCCCGCAGACACAAGACCGATTACTTGCTTACCAACCCTCTACAAATTCATCACGTCCATTATTAGTGGAAGGATCAACGCGCACCTCGAAACTAACAACATTCTGTCCAAGGAGCAGAAGGGTTGCCGAGTTGGGTCAAGGAGTTGCAAAGAGCAACTCATTATCGACTCGCTAGTTTTAGAGACCAAAAAAACCTTTTTAGTTGCTATATCGATTATGCCAAGGCTTTTGATAGCGTTCCGCATACCTAGCCAATCGATATCCTACATCTGTATTGCATTGATCTGATACTAATAAAGTTTTTGGCGACAGTCATGGAAGGGTGGCATACCACCTTATCAGTGCGTACATCTGAGGGTACTAATACCTCAGAGCCCATCCCTCCCACCCCATCCCCCTTCTAAAGGAGAGAGGATTTTATTACTTCAGCTGATTTGATCATAATGATTGCAAACATTGGGTGCATCCTTATGTTCGTCGGGCCAAGAAGAAGTGAACTAATTGACTTAACGATCACACTATTGAATTGTGTTTACAAAAGCAATAAGAATTAAACTTCCGGAACTCACAGCGTGAAAATAAGCGAAAAACATTCGAAAGGAGACTTCTTCAGAGCATACTGTGATGGACGGGGAAACAGAGTTTTCGAAAGCTGTGCAGAGTCCTTAAAGGGGATGAGTCGGCCAATTTTGACTCTCCTAAAAAATTAGATGGAACTTCTGAGTTGAGTCTGTAAAGATTTCCTAGGAACTGCATCATCAGGGGAACAGGAGACAAAAGTAGAAGGGGAGGTTCCTGCAAACCCTTTAACTCGAAACGGCTGCAAGGAGGATTTGGACACTGCGTTGTTTGTATGTTTTTACACTGAATTTTAAAGGCTTCAAAGCATCTGGCATGGATGTCGTCGATCCAACAATGCTAATGGAGGGTATAGAGCACTTAGAGCAACTTCTAAGAAATATTTATTGAAAATGTCTTGTTTTGGGCTTCGTATCTACCTCTTGGCAGAAGGTTAAGGTTATCTTCATTTAGCTTAACATCCTTTTTGTTGAAATGTCTGGAGAAACTGGTCGAGCGTCACATTCATGAGAATGCGCTAATGTCGCTCTCACTTAATGAAATCCAACATGCTTACCTGGAAAATCCTGTTAGTCTGCTTTTCACTCTTTGGTTTCAAAGATAGAGGATGCAACTCTGATGTGGGTGCACGTTGGGGTGTTAGTAGACTTTGAAGTTGCATTTGATTGCGCACCGTTCCAAAAACTTCGTGATGAGCCGCTTGAGAGCATGGTGCCCATGAAACTTTAATTAAACGGACCTATGCTTTGCTAATGCAGAGGTTGCTATATGCTGAAGTGGATGTTGATCGCTACCTAACAACGAAAGCGACGAAAGGCTGCGCCCAAGTTTGTGCGCTATCGTCAATTCTATGGAGTACGTTGGTCGACTCACTATTATGCGAACTGCAAAATCTGCCACTATACGTCCAAGCCTATGCGAATGATGCGACTGTGGTAATTACTGGTCGGGATCTCGGAATGGTGTGTAGAAATATACCCACAATGTGCCGTTGATTTGAGTGACAGTTGGAACCTCATTTCAAACCAGCAATTAAGAAGATGCTGCAAGCACACACAATCGCACACTCCCAAAAATCAATTTTAGGTCTAGTCGCAACCTAAAAATCTTTGCAGCCTCCTTTTGGGATAATTCTCAAAATTTCAAGGCAAACAGACAATACTTTCGGCAAACTCAGAGTTTTCTCCAGTTCACAGGGTTAGGTGGCTCTTTAAAAGCTTTCTGAGTTGAGATTGGTCCTGGGAGTTTAACTAAAAATACCAGCTTATAAAAAGCAACTGAACTATTTTTCAGTTCTAGTCCACATTTCGAGGCATGCTCCTATCAAATCCCAATAATTGTCCTGTTTCTATGCCAAACGTTCATATTACCTTCAATAGCAATTAAACGCCCATCAGACTGACAACATTTTCGAGAACCCTAAAATCAATAAAGAACAGCCGAAAATAGCGTCTCGTGCAAGAGCATATCCTATAAATATGACACCTAATTGTACAATAAAATTTACTGGGTAGAGCCATCAAAATTAAATTGCTCCATCAAAATCATTCCAACATGCGGGAATTGGAAGCCAGTCAGGCAGCATCACAAGGGTAATCCTCCCAATTTCGCCATTCCTTGGAGTAGTGTGTCAGGCGAAAATCACGCATGCCATTCCGTCACAGCATCGTCGCTTCGATTTCATTCATGAAATTCAAAAGCCGGAAACGCTTACTATGTAAGAATAAATTCCACCTAAATTCCAGAATATCATAGTGCGATTCATGCCATCATGCGTCTGCTGGTAGGCTGTGGATTGAGCCTGGGGATGGCATAGATCAGGACGAGGAGATTCGGTTTGGTACTTTTCGGAGGGAGTTCCCTTGGCCAAGTGGTACTTCCTGGGAACTTCATTCACAAATATGTATTTGTGCTGAAAAGATAGTTTCATACAGTTATATACCTATTCATGTATGTTTCTGTGTATATAAGTACGTAAGGATGTAGGTGCCCATCCTTATGAGCTATGGGATTTGAGATTTAATGTTCGCAGTTGCCAGGAAGATGGAGAATTTGTTCATTCATTCCCAGCGGAAAATCACTTCGCTGACGTAAACACAACTCCAATGAACTTTAGTACGTGGAAGAGGGTGAGAAGTCCTACAAATGAAAATTCGAATAAGTGCTTTCTGTGCGACCTACGTCGGACCACCCATTTATGGTGTAGGAACAGTCTGAAGGTTTTCATTTCAAAATGATTAATTGGAATCCTCTTTAAGACATTTTATGGGGTAGAGGATAATAAATACAGGATAAAGTCTAGACTTATTTTTATATTAATTTTGACTGATTTGGTGGACATAAGAATATGTGGTATAAGAAACTATACAAAGATCCTATAACAGATTTGCGCCTAGTGATAAATTAGGGTCAGGTTAGACATAATTATGAGTACTGTTACCTGTTAATGAAAAGTAAAGGGTTAAAAATCGGTAGACTACCGACTCGTTCATTTTAGAATTATTTTTTGTTTGAATATCTACGGTTGTCCACGGGAGTTATGGTTATGGCTATCTCATAAAGTTCGGAAACTTCAGTAAGGGTGTCAGTAGGAACCGCTTAAATCACCCGGAGTAGGTGTTATTTTCCCAGCAGTACTGCAGGACTTTAAGGAGCATCACAGCCTTGGGATATGTCAGAAGGGCGTGGAGGTGGGCAAACCTGGTATTATCCACCCCGCTTGTGAACGGGACAAAGGCTGGTCGGGATTTTGTCAACTTGATTTGCAATAAGACTGTGCTCTGAAAAGCCTTCACCACGACAAGCACAAAGCCAAACACAAACATCCATGTCCAAGAGGGCTTCAACCACGAAACAACAAGATCGAGAGGCTAACGCCCAACCAATTCGGCCAAAGAAACAGAGTAATGTGTCGTGAACCCTTGCTAGATGTGCAAATTCGAGATTTTAATCAAAGTTTTGAAAAAATGTGGCGCACTAAAAAGAAGATCGCTCAAAGAATTTATATATAATACCGTTCAGGATGTCAAAGGGAAAGAAGATTGATGGTCTCAAAGCCATCGGGAAATGTAAAAATCGATAGGATAAGGCAGTTGACGCTATGCACCAATGGACAGATATATTATTACAAAAACTAATAATCTAGTAGATACGTATGAAAAAGATTCATCATCATCATCATTATCAACGGTGCAACAACCGGTATCCGGTCTAGGCCTGCCTTAACAAGGAACTCCAGATATCCTGGTTTTGCGCCGAGGTCCACTAATTCGATATCCCTAAAAGCTGTCTGGCGTCCTGGCCTACGCCATCGCTCCATCTTAGGCAGCGTCTGCCTTGTCTTCTTTTTCTACCATAGATATTGCCCTTATAGACATTCCGGGTGGGATCATCCTCC
Source organism: Hermetia illucens (assembly GCF_905115235.1). NCBI lineage: Eukaryota > Metazoa > Arthropoda > Insecta > Diptera > Stratiomyidae > Hermetia > Hermetia illucens. The sequence continues at coordinate 85,699,326 of NC_051849.1, read as the reverse complement.
TCCATACAAATTAAATGACCCGCCCACCGTAACCTATAGAGCCGGATTTTATCCACAACCGGACGGTTATGGTATCGCTCATAGATTTCGTCATTGTGTAGGCTACTGAATCGTCCATCCTCATGTAGGGGATCAAAAATTCTTCGGAGGATTCTTCTCTCGAACGCGGTCAAGAGTTCGCAATTTTTCTTGCTAAGAACCCAAGTCTCCGAGGAATACATGAGGACTGGTAAGATCATAATGTTGTACAGTAAGAGCTTTGACCCTATGGTGAGACGTTTCGAGCGGAGCAGGTTTTGTAAGCTGAAATAGGCTCTGTTGGCAGCCAACAATCGTGCGCGGATTTCATCATCGTAGCTGTTATTGGTTGTGATTTTCGACCCTAGATAGGAGAAATTGTCAACGGTCTCAAAGTTGTATTCTCCTATTCTTATTCTTCTTCGTGTTTGACCAGTGCGGTTTGATGTTGTTGGTTGATTGGTCTTCGGTGCTGACGTTGCCACAATATGTGTCTTGCCTTCATTGATGTGCAGCCCAAGATCTCGCGTCGTCTGCTCGATCTGAATGAAGGCAGTTTATACGTCTCGGGTGGTTCTTCCCATGATGTCGATATCGTCAGCATAGGCCAGTAGTTGGGTGGACTTGAAGAGGTTCGTACCTCTTGCATTTACCTCAGCATCACGGATCACTTTCTCGACGGCCAGGTTAAAGAGGACGCATGATTGCGCATCCCCTTGTCGTAGACCGTTGTTGATGTCGAATGGTCTTGAGAGTGATCCTGCTGCTTTTATCTGTCTTCACACATTGGTCAAGGTCAGCTTAGTCAGTCTTATTAATTTCGTCGGGATACCGAATTCTCTCATGGCCGTGTATAGTTTTACCCTGGCTATGCTATCATAGGCGGCTTTAAAGTCGATGAATAGATGGTGCAACTGTTGTCCATATTCCAACAGTTTTCCATCGCTTGCCACAGAGAGAAAGTCTGATCTGTTGCTGATTTTCCTGGAGTGAAGCCTCTTTGATATGGGCCAATGATGTTCTGGGCGTATGGAGCTATCCGGCCTAGCAAGATAGCGGAAAATATCTTATAGATGGTGCTCAGCAACGTGATACCTCTATAATTGCTGCACTGTGTGATATCTCCCTTTTTATGTATGAGACAGATAATGCCTCGTTGCCAATCGTCAGGCATTGATACGCTGTCCCATACCTTGCGCACACGTTGATGAACCACTTGGTGTAACTGGTCGCCTCCATATTCAACCAATTCGGCTGTAATTCCATTGGGTCGGCGACTTATGATTTTTTTGCCGATGAATTGCACGGACTGTTTCTCCTAAACTTGGTGGTGACAGTATTTGTCGGTCGTCTTCATTTGGCGGGACCTAGAACTCGCCGATGTTCTGTTTGTTCAATAGCTCATCAAAGTACTCAACCCATCCCTCCAATATGCCCATTTTATCGGAAATTAGATTTCCCTCTTTGTCTCGTCAGGATGAGCATCGAGGTGTGTAGGGCTTCATCCTGCTGACTTGTTGGTAAAACTTCCGTGTCTGGTGCGGTTGCTCCCTGTACTTTTCTAGTTCACAGATTTTTGGTTCTCCCAGGCTTCCTTTTTCCGTCTGTGAAGTCGCTTCTCCGCTCGACGGAATTCGTGATAAGTCTCTGCGCGTGCCCGCGTTCTTTGAGAATGCAACATTACTCGGTATGCAGCATTCTTCCGTTCCTTTGCTAGCTTACATTCATCGTCAAACCAGTCGTTCCGACTCCTTTTGCGGCTGGGGCCAAGTATGTTTGTGGCCGTATCATTGATAACGTTCTTCAGGTTGTTGTGAAGATCATTTGTTGATACTTCATCTCCAGGTCCTCTGTTGACTTCGGTTATTGCGGCATCCATTTTCCTCTTATAGGTGTCGCGGAGGGTTGTGTTGTGGATGGCTTCAGTGTTAACTCTCACCTGCTTGTCAGAGGGGATTCTAGGTGGTGTTGTTATTCGAGCTCGGAGCACCATACCAACGAGATAGTGATATTAAGTTATTGTCTATATTGGCCCCCCTATATGTTCTGACATTCATCAAGGCTGAGAGGTGGCGGCGTTCGATCAACACTGATGTTCGAGGGGGTTCGTTCTACTGCCTCGTAGAAGGTATCCTTCTCCGACTCTGCAGTCTCCTCTGTAGGGGCGTGAACGTGAAGAAGATTAGAGGCTAAAAGAAAAAGCTACCCTGATAGCCCAATATAAAACAGCAATAAATCATTTTTTCTTTATCGCGTTTTCACGGAATAAACAAAATACAAGATTGAATTATTTCACTTATTTCTATCTATATAGATCCTGATCAACTCCTACGTTCTTTCTCAGTTCCATTTTATATAAATCAAAGTAGGAAATCTCGTACACTCATGAGAAGATCTTACTGTTGTTGTGTTTTTAGGAAACAACCAAAAATGAAAGTGAAAGTACATCTATTATAGGAAGTCGCTTCGTATTAAATTTAATATTCAACACACATATCAATCTTTAGCTTCAAGTTGAATTCCGTTTGTTATCTTTAAACACAATATTACCTTTCACAAACATCCTCATCCATAATAGATGACTTCCTAACAGTCAATTTTCAATTCAATTAAATTTCTTTCATCCGATTATTAAGCACTTTATTCAGACCGGTATCATTTCCGATTCTAGTATTTACACTTTCGGTGAAAATAGCATGAATAAATCACAACGTAATTCCAAGGGCCACAGTGAAAAGGTGTAATTCCATTGAGAAGTACGAGTGCCTTCCGCACCACACAAGCACCGGCATAAATACATTTCCTCAAGGCAGCCGGCTACCGGCAAACTTATCAATTACTGAGCGGATTCACTTAATCAAATGGAGATCATTGCAGTGACCAGCATGTGGCAATAAGTCAGGAAGTGTCACCAGATGATCCTACTGGAAATGTGTCTGGCATTCTAAAATGATGGTTTAATTGCTGGACTGAGTTGTGGCTTACAAGCAAGGTACTTGGGGCAAACATGATCAAGAGCAATGGGTACACCTATAGTCACGCATACACGTTTTGGAAGTATCGATCTTAAAAGGATCGTGTCAGTTTAATTGACGACAATATCGAAAACCGTGGTCGTTTTTGGGTTAATGGCATAATTTTATTTTAAGTTTATGGGGTTATATCTGTTTGGGGCCCCCAAAAAAGGGTGTTTCAAGATTTTTGTGTTAGCATATTTTTATATTCCCCATTTTTTTTACAAAGTGGCGGCTGTACAAACCAACCATTAGGTATTACATCAAGAGACGGATACCAGGCCGGCAGAAAGTACGCAGGCTATTGACTTGACACATAAGTTATTTTTTTCGTTTAACAGTAAGCTACAAACGAAAACATGTTAAACATTTTCTTCTTTGTCGTCCAGTGATGAATTCCAGTTTCATGCCAGAAACCAATGAATTGTTTTCCGCAAAAGGCAAACAGTTTTCTTGGAATGGCATTCAGGATTTCCCTGAAAGATAGGCAAAATATGTAGAAGCCAATGGCCAATATTTTGAATAAAAAATATTAATTTCACCTGAAAATTACTTGTTTTCTTTGCCAAAAAAATCGGGGCTTTTTTAACAAAACGGTAAAAACTTATGCATACAGGATTAACAACACTCGAAATTTATTTCGAATGTTGTTGATACGAGCGGGTGGATGACGCCGCCGCCGCTCTCCGCGGCTTTACTAGAACTCACCACTGGTTCCCGATCTTCTCGAAGGTGCGTCCCCTACCACCCCAGGCTATTGCACGGAAAGAGTTTGAACAGCTTATGCAACAGGGTATCTGCAGATCTTCGGACAGCTGTTGGTCTTTTCCACTCCGTATGGTCCCTAAGCCAAATGATGAATAACGCCCCTGCGGGGAATACAGAAGGCTAAACGCTCAGACTGTCCCAGACCAATATCCTATTCCACTCATCCACGACTTTGCGCATCATCTCGCAAACTCCCGCATCTTTTCGACCTTGGATTTAACCAAGGCCTATCACCAAATCCCTGTAGCACCAGAAGACATTCCAAAGACGGCAATATGCACACCTTTGGACTCTTCGAGTTCACCCGGATGCCTTTCGGATTATGCAATGCGGCGCAAACCTTTCAAAGGTTCATTCACTCGGTCCTGCGAAACCTCGATTTTTGTTTCGCATTTGCATTTGGATGATGTTTTGGTCGCTTCTTCCGCTGAGTCTGAGCACTTAGCCCATTTCGGGTGCATTTTTCAACGTTTCCTTGAGGCCGGGTTAGTCCTAAACGTTGAAAAATGCAAGTTCCTCCAGACACGGCTGAGATTCCTCGGCCACTTCATTTCCCCTGAAGGAATACAGCCCGACCCAGACAAGGTGCAAGCGATTTCGAGCTTCCCGCGTCCGAAAACCGTGAAGGATTTGCGGAGGTTCTTGGGCATGCTAAACTTCTATCGTCGTTTCCTGCCTAAGGCCACCAAACACCAATCCGTTTTGAACGCGTACTCGTCTGGCCCCAAAACAATGGACACACGAGAGATTGTGTGGTCTGAAGAGGGTGTCCACGCGTTCGATAAATCCTGACAGCAACGGGCTGTTGCTACACCCTTGACATTTCCTCGCCAAGATGCACCCCTAGCCGTTTTTGTTGATGCCTCTGACATCGCAGTAGATGCTGCTCTTCATCAAAAGGTGAACCAAGTTTGGCAGCCGTTGACCTTCTTCTCCAGATAGTTAAACCCCGCTCAACGGAACTACAGCACTTACGATCGAGAACTACTCGCTGCGTACTTGAGCATTCACAGTGTTCACGGACCTCATATCATATGCTCTCACATATGCTTTGAAACAAAAACGTCCCCTCTTCAGCTTCGACACCTGAGCTTTATAAGCCAGTTCACGTCCGACATACAGCACGTGTTCGGCAAGGACAACATTGTTGCTGACGCTTTGTCACGTGTCCCCGAGGTTAACATTCCCGCCGTACTCGATTTCGCGGCTATTGCCAAGGCGCAGGAGGATGACGCAGTACTTCAGAGGGAAAAGGGACCCCGGCCATACATTCCGGCCACCTTTCGCAAGGAAGTGTTCCAGGCGATTCACGACTTAGCGCATCCAGGCATCAGGACAACAAATCGGCAAGTCACCGAGAAATACTTCTGGCCCTCCATGAACAAGGATTTCAACTCCTGGGCCAGAGAGTTCATCGCATGTCAGAAGTGTAAAGTCACCAGGCATGTAAAGAAAGAGGTGGGCTCATTCCCCCGCAAAACCAAGTGGTTCCACACTACACACCTCGACGTAGTAGAGTGCGAGACTCGCACGGTTACAAGTATTGCTTGGCAATCATCGACAGGTTTACGCGGTGGCCTGAGGCAATACCTCTGAAGGACATTACGGCGCAATCTTGTGCCGAAGCACTCTGTCGAGAGTGAATTCCTCACTTTGGCGTCCCTGCAGTGGTCATCACTGACCAGGGAATACAACCCGCCGAGAGAAATTTGCTGCCAGCCCCGCGGAGCCGGTATACGGGGAGAACCCAAGACTTACAGAGTCGGGATTGCTGCGTCTGCTGAGGGACAATCTTCGACGCATCAAAGCCACACCTCCCACCTGGAACTGGACACGTGCACGCACGTCCTAGTCAGGGCATATGAAGGACCGTACCGTGTTCCCGAGCGGAGAGAGCATTTCTTCCAGCTTGATACCGGAGGACACAAAAAGGCGGTCTCCCTATCCAGGCTGAAGCCCGTGTGCGCCTCAAAACAACGTCGCGATCGCTTCGCGGTATGATGGAGAACGCAGTTCCGGGTTCTCTCGCTGAAACCCTCTAGGTCTCATCTGGCGCAGCAGGATTAACAACAATTCGAAATAAATTTCCAATTTATTGATACGAGCGGGTGGATAACGCCGCCGCCGCTCTCCGCGGCTTTTCTAGAACTCGCCACGAGAGTGGAGAGCCAGCGGTGAAGAAGTCCGCATCTCTCTTCTGCTCCAACCGACGGCGTGATTACACGCACTCTCGCGTAGTGAAGTTGAAAACATGTGATATGAAATGAATTTGCGAATTATTTTGAATAATTTGTTGCATTTTTCTAGAGAAGATAGTTTGATAAGGATTTTCGTAATTGAAAGTAAATGCACTATTGTAATAATTATATTCATGCTTAATCTTGATATGAACAGACAATTTTAAAAGAAAGAATTTACCCAGAAAAGGAATTTCTTTAAAAGTTTAATGTGCTCATTTTCCAACTTAATGTGCTCAATTTTCCAGCGATAGTATTTCGCTTAAAGTTTCCTTCGGCATGCGAAGCATATGTGCGTTGGGTCCTGCGGGACCTGATCGTATTTCGGATAATCGTGACTCGTGGGATGAGATTGTAATTGATCTCCCCATGCTTTCTTTCCAGGCACTCTTCGATAGCAGAGATCAATCTGTATTTCCAACGACCTCCTTAAATCACCACCATATTCAGCATAATTCTTGCTAGTACAATTGTATTACTTGTGGATGTTTTTTCGCAAGTATACTCTACATGCTGCTTGAAATTGAGTTTTGCATCTATCATTACTCCCAGGTATTTTATGGTTAGCTTGGAATTGATGATACGGCTAGCTCTAGAAACTCCTTAATTCAAAAGTTGTTACCTGATCGCTACATGTGAAGTCCTCGCTAATTTTCCGGGACAGAGGCGCCATCGGGGGCTGTTTAAACTCAAATTTCCAAATAAACCAGACCGCCTTTTCCAATAGCTCTTTATATTACCTTCGTTGGCAAGTATTATATATAACTGGACAAATGCTTCTAATAAACTGCGCCCCTCTTTCCATCTTAATCCTTTAAGTATCCATTACGTTCGGGCCCTTCTCGTTGCTAAGAAGATAAAACTCGACCGGTGGAGGAGCCGGATGGCAGGGGGCTCCTTGAACTGACAGTTCCCTTCCTCCTCTCGCCTCCCGTTGGTGAAAGGAATTCCCTGATTTGAAGGCTCCGCAAGGCGGGAGAGGCTGGCCCGAAGTAATGTGACAAATGGTTCCAGGCTAGCTCTCTGACGATGGGGAGGTGTTTAGTTGGTAGTCCGACGACGTACCGAATCGGGAGTCCAACACTGTGTGCGTAAATGCATTCACCTACCCTACCCCAAAAAAAAAAATCCTTTAAGTATGTCATTTTTAAGATGTTAGGATATTTTTTCAGGAAGAAAACAAGTGGTTCGGATAGCTAAGTGGTTAGAGCACGAGGCTTTCGTACGGAAGGTCACGGTTTAAATGTCACTGCTGGCAGTGGGCTTTGTATAGTGATTTGACGTCAGATACCAGTCGACTCAGCTGTGAATGAGTACCTGAGACAAATTAGGATAACAATCTCTGGCGAGCGTTGCTGCAATGCTGACCACATTGCCTCCTACAGTGTACTGTAGTGTACCGTTACGGTCTTGAATGAAGTGTTCTAACAGACTTCAAGGTCCTGATCCAATTTAGATTGTTGTGCCAGCGATTATCAAGAAAACAAATGGTGAATTTTTTGAAAGTACACGAATACACTGCTTATTTTTACCCAGAGAAAAATACAAGCTGACTCACTCATAGCATATAGTATCGCTGTTCCAGTAATCGAATATAAAGGTTTCTGTAAGGTTCACTGTCGATCTCTGTCGTGTATTCTTAAGTGGTCTGCGCAAGCAAATCCTCTACAACCCTACAATGATTAGGATTTGAATTAATTTGATTTTGTCGATGCAGTCAACGCCTTTCTAAATTGCACTCCTTGACAATGTGTCTTTCTCCTTATTATTTCTACATCGATCGGACCAATCAATGCTGCTGGGGCGTTTTAAGCCCCTCTTTAATAACATCTGTTTTCTCAAATAGCAAACAATTCTTCTAATTAGGACTTTTCTTACGGCCAATAACTTCTATGCTGTCTCCACTATCAGCCGCAATGTGGCCGAGTACCGCTTTTCTGAGACTGACTATGAATTTTTCTTCAAAATTCATTTAAATTGTTGCTTCCAGCATTGAAGATTTCTACTATCTTTTGGACTATGAATTTTTCTTCAAAATTCATTTAAATTGTTGTTTCCAGCATTGAAGATTTCTACTATCTTTTGGACCCTTGCACTGTATATAAATCTGATGTATTTCCGAACCAAAAAAACCCATTAGTTTTACTCATGATGGTTTTTTTCAGCTTAAACATGAGGTCAACTTTCTGGGTTCTTCAGATGTTACTGACGTTTCCGGCTAGGTTCCTTAGGTCAGGGTTAGCTTTGACCTCTTTAAGTATCTCCGCGTACGATAGATTTCCATTGCTGGAGATTACAATTGCCTCTGGCAGAATTCAAACCTTTGATTTCTTTTTCGTCTTCCTATTCACTCTTGGTGTCCAGGTAGCTCAGTGGTTAGAGCACTGGGTTGTCATACAGAAGGCCGCGGTTCAAATCTCGCTGGTGGCAGTGGGATTTGTATCGTGACTTGACGTCGGATACCAGTCGACTCAGCTGTGAATGAGTACCTGAGTCAAATCAGGGTAATAATCTCGGGCGAGCGCAATGCTGACCACATTGCCTCCTACAGTGTTCTGTAGTGTACCGTTACGATCTTGAATGAAGTGCTCTAACACACTTCGAGGCCCTGATCCAATATGGATTGTTGCGCCAACGATTATTATTATTATTATTCACTCTTGTCAATCCCTATAATTTCACTTTGCTAACCGCCGTTCGCACTAGGGTCACCTGTTTTCCCCCTTTCGAACTTTTAGTTCCGTTTGATGGATCACCAAAATGCCTTTTTAAGGTTTTGTATGAACCCAAAACTTATTACAACCAATCCAAGTCCGTCTGCCCGTCTGTCTGTCTGTGTGTTACACCCGATTTACTCGAAAACAGCTGAACCGATGGTCACGAAATTTGGTGGTAAAATGGGGTCTGTGGATCCCTTTATATCCATCGAATAACATCATTTTGCACTGGGTTTAAGATGGCTCCTCATACATGTGAAAGTTCATGTGGAGCATCAAATGGAAGGGCTCTCGAAAATTCTTTTATTTTTTATAGTGGGTGAAAAGAAGAAAAGGGAGGGCTATCCAACCGAAAAATCTGAAAAATTTTAACAATGGTGCACCTATACGCAATCTAAGCCCAAAAATACACCCCATTCTGATATCTGCTAAAAAAAAATTGTCTTTGATGTTGGTATTGTTTTTTGTTTATGCCGGGTCCCAGGCAGGCTAACAGTCCAAACAGGACCTGATGCTACCCACGAAGTACACAAACAGGACTGATGGTAGACACTTAGCCTATGTTGATAAAAACACACTATCGTTTTTGGCCAAAAACAGCCAAACGCAAATTTATTAAGTTTGATTCTTTTTTTAATTAGCCGACACACTTCCAACAACACATAAGTGTCAAAGCATGCCCGAACAGACTAGACACGTGTTGCAAACTTAACAGGTATCAGTAATGTTTTAGGGTTATGAATGTTTAGTCGTTATTGAGTTGATAATATTTATGTTAGTGTTTGTTGTGCTGATAATATGCATGGTAGTGTTTTTTAATCGTCACCGTAGTTGATGATGATAACCAGGATGCATTATAGGTTTGATGATGATGATGATACAAAAAGATGAGTTCCGGGAAAAACCGAATGCATTGTAGGATCAAGGGTGGTTTAGGTCCGGCAAACCAAGATTTAGTATTCCTTCGGGTGAAATAAAAGGTTGTCTCCATCCTCCATCCGAAAGGCCCCCAGCCCAAACCAGAAAGCCGGTAGCAGCTTGACGCACGAACCCATAGATGCTGCTCGGTAGTTTAAAGGTATCTGACATCGTGTGGATGAGGTACTTCTTCGCATTGCGAATCATTGGCGCGTCGAGGATTAATGATAGATCAATTCAAGAAAGAGGACGGGGATGGCAGGAAATGCGTGCCGTGAATAAACTGAAACTATATATAAATATATACGAAATATAAAAGGTCATCAATTATGCAAGGATATGAAAATATTTGTTAAAGGTTAAAAAGCTTATTATAGCATCTACACTTAACCCGAAATCGGGCATAGTCCTTACACTCGAAGATTATGTGTTCGTTAGTTTCTCTAACCAAGCATGTGTTCTATTTGTCCGAAGCTATGTTTCCAAACCTTTTGAGAAAAATTTTGTGGAGTGTGATTTGTCTGAAGGCGATTCAGTAATTTTTCTTCTGAAGCTGTAAGCGCACGCGTATCCTCCGATTGAATTATAGGTAAAGCAGCGTGAGTGTCAGCGAAAAATGGTCCTTCGACACCTGATATCGCCAAAAAGTCATCCTCCCATTCACTATTCCTGAATTTTCTTCAGAACATGAACAGAAGAGGATTCAACCAAACGTGTGGAACTAGAGCCCAGAGCCTTACGAGCCTCTACATGGGCGAGTTTATTTAATGAGTTTCCCGCGCAGGGCGGCATAGAACTTTTAAAGATTTAAAAAGGAGGTCAGAAACAAGGGTATGTATTTTGCCAACTAGGTGATGCGATGAAGTAGTTTGTTTGAATAATTTACAAGCATGGAAAGAGTCTGTGATGAGAGCAACCTTCATTCATTCATGGATGGCCTCAAGCACAGCAAAAACTTTAGCTGTCAAAACCGAACTGAAATCCAAGGAAAAACGTGAGACTTGCGTCCAGGCCTACCATACATGAACTCAGCATCAGACGTCAGGACCAGAAAACCTTGATTTGAGGCCCTCCATCGCTCTGCCACACGCAGCCACCACCTGCGCTCTGCTCCAGATGACCTCCAAATCATGCGACAGGATAACCTGAATCTTATTAGACTTATAGATCGAGGAGAGGCCATTTTCAGCACCCGGGTTCTGAACCACCAAATGATATATTTTGGAATTTCTTCCTTTTAATGTAAGACTTTTTTTGGCCGCCCGGAGGAGCATTCTGACATGGAGAGGCGGCTCGGTGGCCAAATAAATTTAATAATAGCATATTACCATATATCAGAAATTTGATACACAATTTTGAAAAGTTTGAAGGAAATCCAACTATTATTAACAAAATTGTAGAGGGATAAAATTTTGTATTTCATGTGAATTCATTGCATGATGGCATTATCGTATAAAGCGAACTCAAATGAACGGCACAGTTGGAGTTTGCAAACATTGAGGAATGTTTCGAATTTTTAGCTATATACCAGTGGAAAAACGTATGTAGGGTTGGAGAGATTGATTTTTTTTGTGGAGAATATGTGGGCAAAGGGATTTTCCGATTTTCCGAGTCGTTCAGAAATTACAGTGTTAAACAGGTAAGGAGTTTGCAGCCGCGGCTAGAATACTTGATGAGAAAGAGCATCGAATCGTTTTTTACCTGTTAGTTTCTTACCTGAGCCTTATAAATTCGATATAAATATAAAAAGATGGAAAACCAATCAATTGTCTAAACTTATTTGCTCTTTGGAATAAAAAGGATAATCCAGTCTAGAGTGAGCACTGAAAGGCTTTCAAGCTATACTCAGTTATATTTTGTTGTAACTATTGTGCTGTTTGTGTGTTCAGTGATTTTTTTAAATGGATCATACGAAGGGAGATCGCTTTAACGTTCAACGTCATGCTCGCACTAAAAAACGAGTATTTCATGGGAATCGATACTTATCAGAGAAGAAAAAGGACTTCGCATCAACATCAGCAAAGAAACTTTTAGCAAGCATGAACATGGATGTTCCAATGCGACAAGTTTCGTATATTGTATATTGGAGTTTGCTGGAGTTATCTCCGGTATTTCTGCAAATTTCTGCAAATAATAAAATATACGTAGTAGTAAAAAAGGAATGCGTAGGACATGTCGAGAAAAGAATGGGAACGCGGCTTAGAAATGCAAAGAAGAATCACAAAGGCATTGGTGGAAAAGGGGCTGGAAAATTTACTGATAAGGTTATTAACGACCTCACTACATTTTTTGGGCTAGCTATTCATTGACACGCAAATTCGATAGAAGAAATAAAGCAACAAATTTGGGCAACTTTCTTCCATAAATGTTCTACAGACGAAAATCCTCAGCATCAAAATTGTCCAGCAGGCGAGGACAGTTGGTGCAAATGACGCCAAGCGGAAGCTAAAGGAGAACTGGATAGTTTCCGCCACGAGAAGACACCTTTGACTGAAGAAGTTCAAACAGTCATCAAACCAATTTACGAAGATTTGTCACGAGATGATCTCTTGAACAGATGTTTAGGAGCAGAGACCCAGAATAACAATGAGTCGTTAAATGCATTGATCTGGACTTTCGCTCCTAAACACCCTTCATTCTGGGACCGAGGTCGTAGAAATAGCCACTTTTCTGGCTGTAATTATTTTCAATGAAGGATTCAATGACATTCTCAAAATCCTAGTGACAATGGGATGTCAAGTTGGTCACATATGTCAGGTTTATGCCGACCGCCGTAATGAAACGCGAATTTGGCGGTCCAAACGACGATCGACTGACCTCGCTAAAAGAGCCTGAATTGAAACCAGAGAGCAACAATCGGCCTTACAAGACTTTTTTGAAGAAACGGAGGGTGCTCTCTATGGACTAGTTTTTCTAGAAACTGCATCTTGAAAATCGGCTGCCACCATAGCTCAATATCTATCCAACCAAATTCTTTCAAATTTTCACGACCTCTTTAATACATATTTCTACGGTCCGCAAACTAGGATAATTGCAATTAAACTGGTCGTTTTTTTTTATTCATAAAAAAGCCGTAAAAAAACACCAAAATCCAAAAAATTAAGTTTAAAAGCCCACCAAAAATTTCCCTTTTAATATTTTCTAATTATCCTAGTTTGCGGACCGTTGAATATTGTCCACATTAAAATGCCGTTTAGTTTTTTTCCTTAGATGAACACACCCTCCAGCGTGGCAGCAGAAAAATACCTTTTTATGGAGATGGGTGCATAAATTGACACGTATTCCGATATCAAGCACATATACTAGAGATACCAATAAACATATGGTGAAAAAATCACGTTTCTATCTTTATACAGTTCTCCAAAAAAATGTTTCAAAGAAAGGCAAAAAAACGGCCTTCACACGGGATGACCCCCTTAAGCGCCTGTTGATTCCCTCCTTTTTGCCTCGTACTCTTTCATTTTGCCGTAGTCGACCGCGCGATTTGGTGTCACTAGGGTCGACCGTGATACTGTTAGGACAGTAGATTTCGGCTTTCCCTTAGGTCTTTGTTTTCCTTGAAACGAAAATCTTCAGAAAAATCCTATACCCAGTGAGGAAGAATGGCATACGGCGAATTAGGTACAAGAGGCAATTGTGTTTCTTATATGACGAACCGAAAACTAGGAGCAGATGAATGATAGAAGAATTCCCAGACGCCTATCTAAAAGCAAGGCAAAGGGATAACAAATACCCGGACAACCCTGTTTAAACATCCTCTTTACAGATTCGCTACAGTGGCAATCTGGATTTATGAAATATAATTCCAAGGAAAAATTGGGTTATTACAGGTAACAGAGAAATGTTTCACCAACGACCGCCATTGTGTTGAAAATTTACATGTTCTGTGAATTTCAAAATACTAATTGTTGAGAGTCAAATCTCATGATGAAATTTCTCACAAAATATTTTATATATCTATGAATGAAATCTTCGGTACGAAAATCACATAATAAGTAAGAAATATAATTACAGTGTTTTGCTGTAAATATTGTAATTTACATTTGCATCGATTCTTTCTGTTGTGCGTTGTTTTGGTCAGCCCTCTTAACATTGGATCGTATTGCATATATGATCAATGTTCATTCAATAAACTTAGAGGCAATGGAACTTAACTGAGGTCACCATAATAATTTTTGAGGCTTTGGGTTAGTTAACACCCTTTTCTTTAGAATAACATTATTTATTTGCAAGTCATTATTATCACGAAACATCTAAGCGTCCATGCCCATGTTCTGGTAACGAAGGGATATACAGCCTCTGCGTTTTCTCCAAGTATACGTAGGTCACTTCCTGTTCGGGATATTTTCCTACAGTGATTAAGGGAAGGTTCACCGCCGACTAGTTTATAGGGGCTGCAATTCATTGCAATTGTTCTTTCATAGGAAAGTTGAAGGCGAGAGGTCGTTCAGGCTTACATTGCTGTCTCAGATACCTTCCATTTTTTCACTTTTCCGCTCTTCCACTCTGAAACTTCCGGCTAAATATAATTTTTGGTATTCCCAAATGGTCGGAAGTAATTAAAGTTTATAAGGAAATGCAGTTTAGGTTTCTCAGCCATTGACGGTTGTTTCGTTTTGTCTGAACCATGTTCTCGCACTTTTTTCCTATTGTTGGTATTGTCGTTGCATTGTCCAATTGTACACGCGGCTGTACATACATTCGTCGATATGTTAGTCGCACGTTGTTTATTATATGATGGCAATATGTTTGTAGCTATGGCCATAAAGGAAATCCCACTTTATGATGACTTGACGAGTAATACTGTAGGTATGTTAATGCGTCTGTAGTTTCTGGAAAGAGAAATTGCTGTAGGTACACCGCATTCAAATAATAAATAAATTTCTGATTTTGTCCCTGGTGGTCTGCTAGGGGAAGGTATCGCTCTCATATTTGAAGAGTCTCAATTATAAATGAAAGAAAAGTCAGGTGCATTGGACATATTGCGGTTGCCTCAAGCAAAATCTGATTTAATTCCGAAAAGTCATCAACAATTTCTGTTAAAAGCCGAAAGTCCAGCTCAACCCTTGAGACTGTTTTCTAAATGATAACATTCGATTCCATTAGACATCTAGCACTTGAGTTTCTATGAAAAAGGATAGGGATGACATCCATAGATAATAACTAGCTTCATAAATTATGCATCCATGATATGCCGGCGTCATACAACAACTGTTACGAAAACGCATTAAATTTGGAACACCCAAACTATACCCTACTCAGTAGTAGGATACGCATGTGCAATGGATTAGATTATGCATTGCCTCGGTTGAATTATTGTACATACATACATGCATACTTTATTTAGTACGTCTTGAGATGGATTTCAAAGGTTCAGAAAAAGAGGCGTGTGCCGGATGTTGCTTGTGTCCTGAAGGTACACATGTCTCGTAGGCGTAAATTCTGGATTTTTTACTGCGGTAGCACCTTATTCAAGCATGTATACGGAAATATGAGAAGCATCGTGTGTTCGGCTCGGTCTAATCCCTAATTCTATATTATAGCCACAAATTGCAATAGGATATTAGTTTGGCATCCTGCGTATGCGTGTTCACTGAACGTATGTTAATTGAAACATCTTTTCCACGTGATGAAAGATTGCTTCCTGGATTTGAAGATGTTTGTTTGTGGGCATTTAGGTTATATCCTGATACAAAGATTGAACGAACATAGAGGCCTAGATTTCATATGATAATAATACTAGTTTACAAATTTTAACATTTTTTATATACTTTTGGTGTAAACCCATTTGCTTATTAAATTAACTTGCACAGTACTAATGAAAGGTGGTTTTTGAAAAAATCTATCATCCCACATACTTTTAATATGAAATGAACTTTTGTCTTACCTATCCGCATTGTCAACTTGAACCATATATTCCATTTTCTTATGTTTTTGTGAACTAAAGGGGTTTTATTTTTGATAAAATGTGTAACGTGTAAATTAAAATTAAATTAAATTTTTGTTATGTTGCAGTCCAATTTATATTCAGGCCTGACGAAGGAGGATTAGAAAAAAGGGGGGGGGGGACTTTTGTAGGGGATCGAAATGGAAATTCCAATGAAAAAAGGGCCCCCACAATGTTTAGCCTAGGCCCGGATATTCTCTCTATGGTCCTATTCATATTCGCAAGAAAAAGAAGACTCATCATCGTCGTAGCACTACAGCCCGACGTCGGTTTCTGGCGGCCAGGATCGTTGTCTTCCAATTATCTCGGTCACATGACCGCGTCCTCCAATGTTGGAAGGCCACTAGCTTCTCAGCGTCCGTATATATTGTAATCTCCCACCGTGCTCTCGGTTTTCCTCGCAGTCTCGCTCTGTCGACACATCGTAGGTAGGTAGGTAGGTATCAGTGGTTACTCCGAGGAGCCCGATTAGCGCTTTAGTGCGCCATTTTGATGCCACAAACTACTAAGACCGTGACTGTTGTTATGGAAGCAGGGAGGCAGAGTCCAGCCGGCTCGGATCTTCAGAGCCAGCCCTTAGCATTCACGAAGGAAAGCAGCTCTCTCACCTTGCAGCTAGAAATCTCTCTGAGGTCCTCAAAGAATGGTTTACCCAGTGTCCGCAGCCTGACTCTAGCTAGAGCTGGATAATCGCCGAGAAAGTGCATGAGGGTTTCCCTTCCTTCTCCGCAGCTTCGGCAATGCGAGTTGTAGGGTATGCCGAGCCCTAGCGGCATGGTTCCCTATGGGCCAGTGCCCCGTGCAGACCGCCGTAATTTTGAATGCATTTGGACGCGTCTGGCAAAGGAG
The DNA here is from genome assembly GCF_905115235.1 of Hermetia illucens. Classification (NCBI taxonomy): domain Eukaryota; kingdom Metazoa; phylum Arthropoda; class Insecta; order Diptera; family Stratiomyidae; genus Hermetia; species Hermetia illucens. The sequence goes on along the minus strand of NC_051849.1, from coordinate 85,682,858 downwards.
CTCTCGTGATCGGGCTATGTTATAAGCGGGTCAAATTCTCCTTGACTTGGCACAGCGTAAGTTCATAATCTTTTTAGGCATAAGGCGATGATCGCGTTCATTCGTTGAACATGCTCTGCCCATTGAAGGCGTTTAAGTTTAATAAATTTTGAGACTTCTAGCTCATCGTATAGTTCATGCAACTCATGGTTGCATCGGATGCGCTATCCGAAGATTTGCCGAAGGAGTTTACTTTCGAATGTGTTTAGCAAATTTTCCGAGGCATAGGTTAGCTGCACCCATAGCATAGCAATGGTCGTATGATGATTTTGTATACGCGGGATTTCGTGTTTCTATACATATAATAATAATAATAATCGTTGGCACAACAATCCATATTGGATCAGGGCCTTGAAGTGTGTTAGAGCACTTCATTCAAGACCGTAACGGTACACTACAGTAGACTGTAGGAGACAATGTGGTCAGCATTGCGCTCGCCCGAGATTATTACCCTGATTTGACTCAGGTACTCATTCACAGCTGAGTCGACTGGTATCCGACGTCAAATCACGATACAAATCCCTCTGCCACCAGCGAGATTTGAACCGCGACCTTCCGTACGACAGCCTTGTACTCTAACCACTCAGCCATCCGGACACTCTATACATATGCTTCGATTTAATTATGGGAAGGACCGAGGAAAAACTCTTTTTCGCTAGATGTATTCGTCGCTTCTCCTCGCCAGTCTCATTGGCGTCCTGTGACAAGCTGCTACACAGAGATATATAAATAACAATAAAAATAATCGTTGGCGCAACAATCCTTTCGGATCAGGGTCTTGAAGTATTTTAGAGCATTTCCTTCAAGACCGTAATGGTACACACCATGATTATAGTACCCTATAGGAGGCAATGTGGTCAGCATTCCGCTCGCCCAAGATTAATACTCAGATTTGACTCATGTACACATTCACAGATGAGTCGATTGGTATGTGACGTCAAATCACGATACAAATTCAACTGCCTCCACTGTGGATTGAACCGCGACCTTTCCTACGACAGCCTTGTGCTCTAACCACTCAGTTATCCGGGCACAGATATATAATGCTGTCTATGAATTCGATGTTGAGGCCCCCTACGTTGGTGCTCGAATGAACTGGCGTCCTACTTCTTGATTGCATCATTATTTTCGTTTTGTCTTCATTGATGCGTAGTCCAACTTCTTCTGCAGCAATGTCAAGGGTATGCAGAAGTTCCTCTACGGCTGTCAGTTTTCGGGATATAATGTTGATGTTATCTGCGTACGCTAACAATTGTGTTGACTTAATGAGTAGCGTCCTACTATTGTTAGTATCCATTGCTCGGATAACGTATTCGAATGCTAGGTTGAAGAGCGCCGGCGCCAGTCCGCCGCGCTGATTCAAATCAGTACGTGTTTCAAAAGGATCAGTCAACCTGTTCTGAATCCTGACCTGTCAGATGCAATTGGTCATAATCATCTCCGTCAGTCGTACTAGTTTAACTGGTATACCAAATTGCAGCATTATGTTGTACAGTACTCCACGATCCACGCCTGCTTGAAGTCGACAAAAATTGGGTACATCATTAACATTATATTTCTAGTACTTTTATAGGATTAGTTTAACGATTGTGGAGCGTCCCCGCCTGAAACTGCCTTGGTACTCGCCAATGAATCGTTCGATGTATGGTCTTATTCTATTCTCCAGAATTTTCGTCAGTAATTTATAGGACGAACAGACTAGTTAAGTGCTTCTGTAGTTTTAACAAAGCAACCTATCTCCCTTTTTGTGGATGGAACAGATGATACTTCTGCGTCAGTCGTCTGGGATCTCCTCGTCCTCCCAGATTCGCAGTAGTAATTAGTGTATCGCATTAAGTAGACTCATCCCTCGACTGGAAGCTCGCTGGACCCGACGATTTGTTTAATTTCAGTGCTCGTACGGCAAAACCAGCTTCTTCTGCTGTCTGTGGAAATGTAGTGGAGCCATGATCACTAACACCGCCATCAATTTGAGCTACTTGTAAGGGGGCACCAGGTGTCGGATTCAGAAGCTCTTGAAAATAGGACGCCCAGCATTTGTTCAGGCTTTCGGCACCGCTAATTTTGTTTCCATCTTCGTCCTTGCAGAGGCTAGTCCTGGGTTTATAACCGTTCTTAATTGTATCCACTAGTCTATATGCTTGTCTGGTGTTTCTATTAGTTAGGTTTACATTAATTTTCACCAATTGCTCGTCAAAATATTTCCATTTCTTACATCTAATTATTTTGGCTGTCTGTCCGTCTATCTATCCGTCTGTCCCTTTTTTGAGGACTGGCCTGGACACCCGGTGTGTGGTATTTTTACCTATTAAAACCGAACTCCCACTGCCCGTGGTAGAAGGTAAGGTATTACATCTCATGGCGTGGTTGGTTCATTCTAGTTTGGTCACCCTTCTTCTATTTGCCGCATACGTGACCGCACTTTTCTCGTCTCTTCTGCTTTTCGCAGTTTACTCTGGATAGATGCGATCATGGAGTTGATCACATCCCCATCTTCCTGACATACCAGCATTATCGAAACGAAATTTTCTAGTACTATCTACTCCCCTAGAGTTTTCTCTAGGTTCTCCCTTTCTTCCACGAATATTGGACAATGGAAGAATGCGTGCTCCGGGTCCTTGGCGCTCCACCGCAGTTTGAATAATTGGATGTAGTTTCTAGTTTAAACCTTTACAGGTACTAGCAATATCCTCCATGTCTCATGAAAAACTAGGCAAGATTATAATTGATCTCACCGTGCAGTCTCTCCAACCACTCCTTGATAGCAGGGATGAACCTGTTTATCCACCGTCACTTTCCCCAGCGTTCTCAATGATCTTCCCATCTATTCACAGATCTCTTCCTTTCGGCGTTTTTCATCTGCGATAAAGGAGAGATTAACTTCACATTGCATGCCTTCTTTATCTCATCTGCCATGATGTCAATTATCATCATTCCTGAGATGGATAACGCTGGATCATCTGAGAAAATCCTGAAGGCAGAACATATCCTTAGAGCTGTCCTTCTGTAGACTGCACTCAGTTTTTGCATTACATATGCATGTTTATGCAGTGGTGTTCCCCAAACTGGAACTGAATATAGCGCAATGGAACTCAGCACCCTCGCTATAAGCAACCTAGAAGTATACTGTGGCCCTCCTATGTTGGGCACTATATTTTAGAAATTCATAAAAAAAAAAAATACCCTTAAATATAAGAATTTCCGAAAGTCCTCGGCGGCGAATAGTAGAATTAACCTGGAAGTACAAATATTTAAACCAGATGAATTAAATTAGTCATTATAACGATTATAATTTTACATTAATTTTTGCAGAATGTCAAGACTTAGAAAATCAATACGTATTTTCGACTGAAAAAGTTGACTAGATTTTTTTATCAAAACAAATTATCGTCATTGATTGTTAAACTTTTGTGTACTAAACTAGATAACTAAACGAAGTCAGTTTTTTTCCGATCTTGAAAACCTCTAAATATCAACCACTCTTATACAGGGTGCGGCCGTATAACTTCCTTTTTTCAAAACTCAATAAAAACTATTGTATGCATCGGAAAATATTTATTTATTTTTTATAATGTAGGTATATGTCTAAAGTTTTTATTTACATTGTTTTGAAGATCAAATCTGTTAGGTGACGTCCCCCATTCTCCATACATTGCGTAAACCGATTTCTGGCGTTTGTCATGACTCTTGTTAGCATAGCAGGTATTATGTTGGCAATTTCTTCTTGGATGGTCTTGGTCTTCAAATCTTGTAGGGTTCTTGGACGGTTCACATAAACACGGGATTTCAAAAAACCCCATAGAAAAAAATCACAAGGGGACAGATCGGGAGAGCGTGCCGGCCATTCCAAATCGCCTCTAATTGAGATAAGGCGCTCTGGAAAGTGTTCCCTCAAAACAGCCATCGACGCTCTTGAAGTGTGTGCTGTTGCACCGTCTTATTGGAACCAAGTGTCCCCCAGATCCAAATTTTCTAGCCGTGGGAAAAAAAATTCTGTAGCATGTTTACATACCGGTCCGAATTCACTGTCACTGTAACCTCATTTTCCTCAAAAAACCAAGGACCAATAATTCCAGCTGAGGAAATTGTACACCACACTGTGACTTTGGGTGAATGTAAAGGCTTTTGATGCAATTCTCGAGGGTTGGTGTCAGCCCAGTAGCGCATGTTTTGTTTGTTAACCGACCCACACAAATGAAAATGGGCATCATCGTTAAAAAACAATAGCACCCTCGGGAACGACATCAAGAAGAAGCTCACACGCGTTCATCCGAGAATTGAAGTCACGTTCTGAAAGTTCCTGCACTATCGCCATCTTATAGGGATGAAAATGAAGATCATCACGAAGAATTCTTCTCACAGAACGATCTGATAGTCCAAGGGCAGATGCGTGTTTGCGCGCAGAACGCCGGGGCGATCGCAACATTGACGCTCTCACTGCTTCAATGTTCTCAGGTGATCTAACGGGCCGAGGGACTCCAGTTGTTCCTTTTGTCGCACTTACAGTTTGTCTGAATGTAGTGACCCATGTAACAATTGATTTGCGGTCTGGGACGGGAGCCAACGGGGCTAAATTAAAGCGATTCCGAAATGCACGCTGTGTTGCAATAACCGAACATCCGCTTGAAAACTAAACCTCAACGGCAAATGCACGCTCCTCACTATTCCAACGCATGATGGCGACTGAACCATGTCGGGACAAAACTTTACAGTATCCCCTCTTGAACGAGACCACTAGCGCTCCGCTATGACATCAACTAACTGAGTGGCGCACATTTTAAAAAAGGAAGTTATGCTGCCGCACCCTGTATTACTTGCTATCGTTGACGGTTCGCCGAAATGGACTTCAACTCTCCAAGGACTTCCCGGGACGCTAGGACAAACCACTCGTCGCCCATCTTGGGATAGGAGATTTCATCGTATGGCGTAGCCAAAAATGAAGTTTTCGCCCTCCCTAATGTCTGACCTATCGGTTGCCACTTCTGCCTTCTTATCAACACGGGTGACTTGGCTTCGACGAAATTCTTCTCCGAAATTGTATCAGGTCAGGATATCCCGATCACATGTCGCAAGCAAGTAATGGAGGATTTTTGGTAACAGTGGCGGTGGTACTCCCATGTAAAAAAAACAAAAGGAACCGGCAGAACTTGATCTTGCTGCCGAGATTACGGCATTATCAGATTTTGAATAACATAGCAAAGATGGATCTAGAGCTGTTAATGCCTCGAGCGGCATCCAGTTCGGTGGCACCAATGATATGAGATATACAGATTGCACTGTTTTCGATACTTTTGCATTTATGCAGATAGGAATAGTGAGATAACTAGTCAAACTGAGAAACTTGGTTTTGATGGTTTGTATTGTCAGTCGGATTCTACTTACCTTTCTGTCCAAATCCAGAACGATTTGACCAAGTTCCATGACTTCGTGAGAGAGCAAACAAGTGTTACAAGCATAGCCGAGGCGTTTGAGGAAAGATGTTATGATTCATTGAAACCCTCCACTTCACGGTACCATCGAAAAATTTGCGACCAAAAATGCAAATTCTTTGTTGATTCGGCAAACTCTTCTGATATCATTGCTATCTGCGACAGCTTCTGTTTCCCTCACAAGCGAAATAAAAAATTCCCTTTTGACACGGCGCATACTACGTTAAACTTCCCGGGATTTTACATGGTATTAGAGCTCGAGTGCGAGAAGCTCGATTGGATCAACAGAGCATTCAATTCCTTTCGTTCACCGATGGGCTTCCATGATTCCGTAATCAGCCAGATCTTGCGACGTTCCTTTCGTGGCTGATATCCTAAGATCATGGTAATAGAGACGAAAATGTTACGTTGGACTAGTGGCGTGGCACGTTTTGATCACATCTGAAATGAGGATATCCGCGATTGTTATGGGGTTGCACCGATCGTGGAAATGTTGCGAGAGAGGCGTCTTCGATGGTATAGTCACGCAATTCGTGCTAACGAGAATTCACTTGCCAAGATTGGTCTGAACATCGAAGTCGATGGTAAACGACAAAAAGGCATGCCTAAAGAACGGTGGCTTGATACGTTGGATGGGGATTTAAAAGCCTCGAGATTGCATCGGGATCAGGCATTCGATAGAACCAAATGGCGAAACTGATCACGACGTGCCGACCCCACTTGTGAACGGGACAAACGCTGAAGAAAGAGAAGATTACCAATGCTAATTAGTATTCTCTGGTGGATCTTTCAAAATATCTGCCATCCAATCAGCAAGGTAACTCTCCCACACTCGACAAATGGGTTATATAAGAGATCGGTATTGAACTTAGGGTATCAAAACTGTCCAACCCTGTAAGAAGCCGCGGGCACAACACACAAGCAAAGGCAAGCCACCATTAGATGATGATCCATTTTCAGGTCAATGGCGACGCCTCTCTTGTTACGCACTTCCAATGACGGGGCAGTAAAAGTTGCTGAAGTATTTGTAAATTTCAACGTTTTTGTTGCGGTCAGCAAAACTATGCTTCTCCATTACATGACTGATCAAGGTGTGTTGAGGGCCCACTTTGGTATTCAAATCACGCATCACGATCACAATGTCACCTTTAGGAAGCCCCTGCCGAACTGTGTACAATTGCTTATAGAAAGCATCTTTCTAGACTATATATCGGAAATCTCCGTCGGTGCGTAATACTGTACATTTTTGCTGCTCGTCCGAAATCCTGTAATCAGCCTGTCAGGCACTGGCTCCTAAGTAAAGAGAGCGCGCCTCGTGGTAACCAATTCTAAGAGGGAAAGGAGTCCCACTATCTCACTGCACTTAGGCAAACGAGAATTCACTTGGAAAGATTGGTCTGAACATCGAAGTCGATGGTAAACGACCAAAAGGCAGACCTAAGCAACGGTGGCTTGATACGCTGGATGGGGATTTGAAAGCCTCGAGATTGCACCCAGATGAGGCATTCGATAGAGCCAAATGGCGAAACCGATCACGACGAGCCGACCCCGCTTGTGAACGGGACAAAGGCTGAAGAAAAAGAAGAAGATATTGCCATGTATACTACTACAGTTAAGTTGAAGAAAGCGAGCATTCTGGGAGCCCTCGATCCCGTTGTCACTTATTCCAGAAAACAATCGTAAACTATTTTCGATTATGAAAGGTTATAGCCGTGAGATCTGTCCCCACCCAAAGTGTTGTTGAAGTTGCGGTAGTAGTGTAGTTTCAACATGTGCAGACTGTCAGCTTGCAAATTTCGATCCCTTCTGGTTACCTTTTACGAAAAGCAAGGAATACTATTGCAATTGCTTAGCGACTTATATGCGGTTGTTTTTCTACAAGAATGTTATTGATTATGAATGGGGGATGTCTGATTCCCATCACCTCAAAAATATAAGCTAAAATTGTCCTCGAAAGCATTATGTTAAAAACGTTTTGAAAATTCAGATAACAAGAATCACGTTGGTTTTCGTTTTATATTCCTTTTCGCTGACTAACGGGTTTACGGATTATAACGAAGAATGTACGGAATTTAGGTTCATCTGGTATTTATTTCATTTTATTCTCTGCAGATAAGGTATTCTAGAGAAACAACATATTATTGTAGCTATTATGTCAGGACCATTTGAAAGACTATATTTTATACTACATACTTGCCCTATTTGGAGTACTTGATGGAGTTCAATTGCCAATGACGGAATTAACGTTAAATACCTCAACTCAAGACATGGCTTCCGATCTAGAAAAGATACAATCACAGAAACTTTCTGATCATTAATGTCCTGTTTAGAGCTAACTTTGTTTTTGGGATTATGCAACTACATAAATACGATTCCAGCAAACGGATGACAAAATAAAATATTTAACCTAAGAAAGTGAATTAAGGCTGGAACACAGAACGGAAGATTTCGTTAATATTAAAGTTTAGAATTTTAAAGGTTGCTGGTGCAGAACAAACCATGGTTTTCAGTTATTTCTCTGACAAGCAGGAAACATTCTGAGGTAATGATTAGCTTCTCACTCACAATGTAAGTGACTATCTCTTTAGTTGGGCAATTAAATCAACAGTGTCAATATTTAGTCGCACCTGGGTTTGCAACCAGACAAATCTATGAGACGTTGGATGTTTATCAACCATTAAAGTTTATTTCCTCTTACCTCTCTTTTATGCGAACATGCTGGTCATCTTTATTTATGGTTGCTATAGGCCCCTAACCTGAACAAGTATGTCTAAGTGATTCGTTCGGGGGTGCTTTTCCCAAACCTGAAAACAGTCTTCTTACCCATCTTATTGCATGACCTCTACTCAATTTAGAAAGTAAAACACGTTATTGTTGGATATAGAAAGTTTCTTAGGGAATTAATCAGTCCACTTGGCAATATCAACTTTATTTCCTTTACTGTAAATAGTGGGTTTTTCTGGGTTCATATACCTGATGAACATTTTCTGACTTGATAGCTAATGGTGTTAATTAAACTTAGTTACCTACGGTTAAAATGTGTTTTCAGAGTTATCGATCAACCATGTTCACTTTCGATAACGTACTAAAGATAGCGTGAAACTATAATTAAGCCAACTTAAAAAAAATTAGCTCATGGTGGTTGCCTCTAATAAAATACATCATGGCTTCAAATAAGACAATTTTAAATTGATATTCGGGTTAAACCCTGAAAATAATTTAAAACATTAAACTGACCTGATATATCAAAACTAACTTGAAATACTATAATTGTAAACAAAGACACAAAGATATTAAATAATCTTGGATTTTGGATGGTATTGGATGTGAAAAGAGCTTCGAGGCGGTAGCTTAAGGGGGAAAGCACATTAGAAGACCTATTTTCGCGTATGTTTTTAGGATGTTTTTAGTAGGAAAAAATAATTGGAATGCCATCTAATTTGGACATTAAATTCGCCATAATCCGAACAACTTTTGAAAAGTTTTTTGAAAAATTCAAGTCAAATATAAAAAAGTTACGTGAAATTATTCCAAAGAAGGGCGGAATTAGAGTTCTCCAACTGCCATATACCGCAGTTGGCAAATTTTAGCGACTACAACTTCTATCTGAAGGCTATATACATAGCGCTACAAGAGGGCCACTCGAACATAATCGCTCATAAAACCTGAAGGAACACGAATTTCGCTTTGCAGTGTATTCTGGGATAGTTAACGATCTATGCAATAAAAAAGTTGATTCCGAAAGCGTCCTAATGTGGTTTCCCCCCTTAAATGCTAAAATGACACATTCTAAACTAATCGATAAGAAGTTTTCTCATTTGAAGGGAAGAAATTTACTCTGTCGTAAGGAAGTACTTGTAGCAGAGAATGGAGTAGTTGCTTCCAGGATAGTGCATATGGATCAAATAAATGTTTGACTCAAACAAGAAGCTTCAAGGAAGATCTCCATATATATTAAAGAAAGATGTAAACAAGTTTTTCCCAGTTTGGGAGATTCGAATCCGACTTCCTCTAAGCCTCCTAGGCTAATGTCAAAATTGAGAATGGAATCGATTGATTTAGAAGATTCCCGCCAATAGCGTTTAACAAAAAAGAACGTTTGCTCCGGAGTTCAATTAACAAACGTGCCAATATAAATGATGATATCTAACATAATTTTGATTTAAAAAAAATAATTTCCCAAGGATTATTAATTGTGGAGCAGTGAAACAATTCCTATTGTATGGACCGGAATTTTCCTAGAATGTGTAGTTAATGAAACACCTCAAAATGTTAACCTAAAAAAAATTGGTACTTTTACTTTTCATTGAAAAAATGACTATTTCCATATTACTTATTGGACGTTTTAGGGTCGAGTAGATTCATGCAAAAACGAGGTTTTAACGTTCTATAATTTTCTTAGTTATGATAGGATTTAGATGAAACTTTCCATTATTGCGCATATTGTTGTATTTTGCACTCCACGCATAACCCCAGACATCCTGGTTTTGCGCCAATTCGATATCCCTAACAGCTATCTAGCGTCCTGGCCCACACTATCGCTCCTTCTGAAGCAGAGTTCGCCTGCCTTCTTTTTCTACCATATAACCTTATAGATTGTCCGAACTATATCATTCTCATCAATACGGATTAAGTGACCCACCCACCGCAAACCAATATTCAGATCGTTGTATCGCCCATATATTTCGTTGTTATAGAAGCTACCGAATCCTACATCCTCATGTAGGGAGCCAAAAATCTTTCGAAGGGTTCTTCTCTCGAACGCGGCCGAGAATTCGAAAATTTTCTTCTTAAGAACTCATGTCTCCAAAGAATACATGAGGACTGGAAAGATCATTGTCTGGTACAGTAAGAGCTTTGACCCTATAGTGAGGGGTTTCGAGCGTTTAGCGGAACAGTTCTTGTCAGCCGAAATAGACTTTGTTGGTAGCCAACAACCGTGCGTGTCTCATCGGTTGTAATTTTCGACCCTAAATAGGAGAAATTGTAAACGGTCTGAAAGTTGTATTCTTCCCGTTTGACCATTGCGGTTTGATGTTGTTGGTTGATTCGTCTTCGGTGCTGACGTTGCCACCATATATTTTGTCTTGCCTTCATTGATGTGCCGCCCAAGATCTCGCGTCGTCTGCTCGATCTGGATGAATGCATGCATGAATATATGCATATACATAACAGCGTCTAGCTTCCGGTTTCCCGACTTGTGTACGTAATGTGATAAGTTAAGGGTTGACGGGTTGTTAGGATTGGAAAATTTTTGATAAAAATTTTAAAGTGGAATTTGTTTTGCGGAAGTTGTTTTTTGCGGATGAGGAGTTGGGATTGAATACAGGAAATTGAACACAATGAACTGTGTGGAAAACGGGGCTCGGAGTAAAAATTATCCGGGTTGGCGGCCTATCCTATTAGTCAGCTTTCATCAAAATTTCTGCTTTGGGCCTCCGAGAAAACGCGCAGGGAAAATCGCCCCTTTCCACGCCTCCCGTCAGGCCTAGTTGTAACTATTTGTTTAAATAATGCTTTGTTAGTGTAACAAACAAATTTCAAAAGCTCATAACTTGTCATTAATTCTAACTTTTTTCAGTCGCTAAATGCATAAGTGATTCCAACTTGTAATTGTGGTATGCAAGTACTTTGCAACGCACCAACCCTTCCAACTAGGGGTATCTCCAACGGTATGTATAGTATGTATGCATATGTTTGTCATTTTTTTCCTTTTTCATTATACTCAAAATACTCTTTCGTATTCAAAACTTTAACGGAAATCCTTTCATTATTGTTCGGATTATTATCCACTAATCAACAGAGAGAAATCGTTTCATGATTTGTTATCCTTTGGTATCTGCCGACAGCCACTAGCACAGAACCGAGTCAACAAAGTAAGTAAAATTGTTTTTCCTTTTTGAACACTTTCATCCCGAGTTTAATTTTAAAGGATTTCCTCTGCACTACCTGCACAAATGAGTAAACAACAATATCCGCCACCAATACCAGTAGTCCCCTGTCAAATTGTCAATCAGTTTGGGTTATTTTGTCGTTGCCAAGGATGATGGGTAAGATCGATTGAATGTTTTCTCAACCACCTGTGGAGTCATTCGGTTAGGCAGCGGAGACATAAAGGATAATTGGTCATAGGCTGTCAAAATCGAGGGGCAGATGGTGGATTAACCTATTTTGATTGAGGAAAATCGATTGGATGAAGTAGCAAATTGGTTAGTTCACAGGAAACGATTAAAATTTGAAAATGAATGAATGAGTCATGAAATAAAGCGTATCTTACGGAGATTTCCTTTTCAGGAAAACTTATATTGGCACTCACAGTTTTATATATATTTGATTACAAAATCTTTTGGTATATTTTATAGAAATTTTTAAAATTTATCTTCTATTTTATTTTTAAATTTATTTATTGATATATAAACGCCGTTTCCAACAAAAAACTTAGATTATGATAATCAATGATGAAACTACTTAAACAAAATTTTTTCCTCAAATATGATTGATAACTCTTGAGAATTACACAATAAATCCCCTTCTCAAACGGCCTTCTCGATTATTAAACTGGTACTCCCTCAAAGGATGTTGTATTGACCTGAATTGTATTGCAGGCGAACTAGAGCCTACCATCCTAATTCGTTATTTTTCGTTGAGTGAAATTCGTGATATGTAGTCGCTATTTACACCAAAGACATAATTTAAAACGATAATTTTCAGTCGAAATAAGAAATTAAATACCTGATCAAATTAATGGCACAACAACCGATATCAGGCTTGGACCTACCTTAATAAGGGACTCCAGACATCCTGATTCTGCGCCGAGGTCCATCACTCCATCTGAGGCAGTGCCCATCACGTCTTCTTTTTCTACCATAGATATTGCCCTTATAAACTTTCCGGACTTGATTATCCTCACCCATACGGATCAAGTGACCTCCCACCGTATTGAGCCGGATTTTATCCACAACCAAGTTGTGGTATTGCTCCTAAATTTCGTCGTTATATATGCTACGGAATCGACCATCCTCATCTTTTTTTGAATGCGGCTAGAAGTTCGCAATTTTCCTTGCTTAGAACACAATTCTCTGATGAATTCATGTGGACTGGCAAGATCATTGGCTTGTACAGTAAAAGTTTTGATCCTATGGTGAGACATTTCGAGCAGAACAGTTTTATAAACTGAAATAGGATCTGTTGGGTGCCAAAAACCGTGTGCGGATTTCGTTATCGTAATTCGTGCACAAGGCTGTCGTACGGAAGGTCGCGGTTCAAATTTCACTGGTGACAGTGGGATTTGTATCATGATTTGACGTCGGATACCAGTCGACTCAGCTGTGAATGAGTACCTGAGTCAAATCAGGGTAATAATCTCGGGCGAGCGCAATGCTGACCACATTGCCTCCTACAAGTTTATGTTATCCTGTAGTGTAACGTTACGGTCTTGAATGAAGTGCTCTAACACACTTCAAGGCCCTGATCCAATATGGATTGTTGTGCCAACGATTATTATTATTATTATAATTCGTGCTAAAGAAAATTCACTCGCCATGATTGGTCTGAACATCAAAAGGTGGTACGCTGGATGGGGATTTGAAAACCTCGCGATAGCATCCAGATCAGGCTTTTGATAGACCAAAATAGCGCAGTCGATCACGACGAGCCGACCTCGCTTGCGAACGGGACAAAGGCCAAAGAAAAACAAGAAGCTGTTATCGACTATGATTTTCGATCCTAGGTAGGAGAAATTATCAAAGGTCCTATCTTTATTGTTCTCATTTTACCAGTGCCGTTTGATGCTGTTCTTTTTTTCGTTTTTGGTGCCAACGTTGACCTCATATACTTAGTCTTACCTTCATTCATGTGCATCCTTAGATCTCGCGCCACCTGCTCAATCTGGATGAAAGTAAATTATACATCTCAGGTTGTTCTTGCTGATCTTTAACATCGGCTAGTAGTTGAGTGGACTCGCTGATCATTTTTTTCCAGAGCCAGGTTAAAAATAGGGCTTCTTCTTGTCTTAGATCGTTACTGATGGTGGATGGTCTTTACAATTATCCTTTTGCCTTTATCTGGCCTGGTACATTGGTCACCTAGTCTGTCTTATCAATTCAACCGGGATACCCAATTCCTTCATGGCCTTGTATTGTTTTACCTGGTTGTGCTGGCGCCTCTATAATTGCTGTATTGCGTGATATCTCACTTTTTAAGATTTTATTTGTAAAATAAAACCTTATTCAAATCGGTTCAATGTCTGTCTATCTATCCGTCTGTCTGTCCGTCTATCTGTCTGTCTCAGAAACGGCTGTACCGATTGACACGAAATTTGGTGAGAAGATGGAAACTGTGAACGCCTACACATGCAGTGAGCTGCATCTTTCTACGGTGAGTTTAGGGAGGTTTTCATACAAAAGGGGGTATACAATTTACAATACACTGAATATAGTCATATTGGGTATCTAATGAAAGGCCTCGATTACTACATTACGAAGTCGGTCTTAGTTTTGGCAACTGTTGGATAGGAGGCGAATACGGGGGCCATAAATTTATCACTTCTTTAACCCATTCTCAGAAGCTATGCAACCACAAAATCTGGAAAAAATTATGAAGTTACCTCTACAGTAATATAGACCATATTGATTGATCAAAATCGTACAGTAGCTCAAAGTAAGTAGTCTGACATTCCAAATGTATATACATTACGGGCTACGTACAAATGGGATATTTTTACACTCAAATGTACTTACATAAGAAATAAGCAAAACCTATCACACCTGAAGCCAGCGATCAGGCATTTGTTTGCCGCCCCAAACCTCGTACATAAATTGATGAAACGCTTGATGTAGTTGGTCGCCTCCATATTCAACCAGTTCTGTTCTACTGTAGTTCCATCGGCTCGTGGCGACTTATGATTCTCAAACCGATGAATTGTACGGACTGTTTCTTCCATGCTTGGTGGTGGCAGCATTTGTTCCTCGTCTTTAGTTGGCGGGACCTCCAACTCGCTTGATTATGCTGACTTGTAGATGAAACTTCCGCGCCTGGTGCGGTTACTTCCTGCACTTCTCGAGTTCACAGTCTTGTTGGATTTCCAAGGCTTCCTTTACCAATTTGTAAAGTCGCTTCGTTGCACCACTGTGTTCATGATAGGCCTCTACACGTGCCCGCGTTCTTTAAGGGAGTAGCATTACCCGGTATGCAGCATTCTTCCGTTCCGTTGCTAACTTACCGTTCCGACTTTTTTTGCGGCTGGAACCAAGTATCTTTGTGACCGTATTAATGATAACGCTCTTCATTGTGAAGATCATTTGTTGAAGCTTGATCTCCACGACATCTGTTAGCTACGGTTATTGTGGCATCCACCGTTATAGGTGTTATAGAGGGCTGTGTTGTGTATGACTTCAGTGTTAACTCTCACCTGGAGGGGATTGTAGGCGGTCTTGCCATTCTAGCCCGGAGTACTATGTCAACGAGATATAGTAGTAATCCGAACCTATATTAGCCCCCCTATATGTTCTGACATTTCTCAAGGCTGATAGGTGGCGGCGTTTAATCAACACTCGGTTGAAAATGATCCCGTCTGGAGAGGTTCATGTAAGTTTGTGGACCGCATTCCGCGCAAACCAGGTATTTCCAACAACCATTTCGTGCTATACTGCTAACTGAATTATCTTCAGTTCGTTATCATTGGGTTTTCTATGTGAGCTATTGGAGTTGACGCATCGCCTTAATACTACTGACTATTACTGACTATTAAAAACTCCAAGTATGATTTTGATACCTATCATACTTGGGACAGGCTTAGAGGGTCCGCTTAACGGCCTCGTAGAAGGTATCCTTCTTCGACTCTTATGACGACTTGTGACTCGCAAAGCCATGAACTTATGTTTTTAAAGTCGATAACACCAGGTCCCATTTTTTGACTGACTAGGAAGCCTACTCAGAGCACATGAGTTCCTGGACGGGGACTGTAATACTCCTGTTCTTGTTCAGTGCACTTCTTGTATCGCTGTTTCATCAGCCTTATATTGGGACAGGGTATCGGCTAGCTGATTAGCAGCTACTAATCTGTACAGGGAGTGCCCATTCCATGAGGAAGTGCGCAGGTCTTTTGTCTATTTTCGTTGCTGAATCCGTCGTTGTGTAATCCATCCATTCTGAAGCTGTTTTTCTGGATTCGTAACAATCGTTTTGGGTATATTGGTTCTCAACCCTACCCAGGCCCTAACCTGAAATCAGTTGTTAGGCTGCAGAAAACTCACCTTCATCCTTCAGCTTTCAGGGATCACCACGAGGAAGTAGCGACGGGGTTTGGTAGTATCATACTATTGGTGTTGGTTTAGCAGACGTTTCCTAGGCTTAATGCTCAGTCGTGACTACCAATCCACGTTTTTGCGCTGGGACCTAACTGTCCCTTGACCGCCTAACACCTAGTAGGAATATCAATGCGGTGGACTTCGGCGGAAAACTGGGGCTTCCCGGGTTAAGGCTGGGCTAGACCGGCCAGTAGTTGTTGAGCTGTTGCTTTTGCTAGAAAGTCTTGCTCCTGAGTGAATGGCTTTTATCATTACTTTGAGGCCTTCGGGCTTTTTAACTGAAAGGTGTAGAATTTTATTTTATTTTGTGGCTGTCTACTGAGTTGACAGTGGTGCAGTATTCAGGTTCCTTATTGAGAGTTTCTTTGAGATCTACGACATAGAATCCTGTGTTTCTCATTTTTAACACACGCCACTGTTTGATGTGGATATTTGGACGTTGGATGGATATTTGGACGTTGCCTTATTAGCTTCATCGAAGTCTTGATTTTAGTTTCCTTCTTATAAGGGTGAGTAGTATTTTAGTATTTACTGTTGTTACTTGGTTGTAGATTGGGGAACATTGTTATGTATCTCTCCATTCTTGTATCAATTTTTCTTTGAATTTTTCATCGCGTACATTCACTTTTGTTATGAATGGGATTCATTAGTTCTTTCTAGCTTACAGTTTACTGATTTTGGAAGATAGAACTCAATAGGTTGGAGAAGTCAAATGATATTTATTTGACCGCACGATTTGTGATTAAGTTGCAATTTCACTTTTAGATTGTCTATGATATTTTTGTTCTGTTGTTCTGTTATTTTGACACATAGCTTCCTGAGAATACTTAATTTAGTGTTTATAGTGAATATAATTCATTCATTCATATATGTATTCCGAAAAAAATTATCGGGATTCATTTTACTGCAAGAATATTTGGTTAATAAAGTTCTTTTCATCATTTCCATATGTATGCAAATAATGTACATAACTTTGCGGTCATCCAAAATTATTTCGGGGGGCCCACTGCATGCATCGTCCTCGGTGCTCATTTCGCCTTGTTTAAACTTAGCAAACCACTTCTCAACGGTTGATTATCCCGGTGTAAAGTGCAAAGAATGTTAATCAAGCCAAGCCTTGGCTTCAACAGTATTTTTTTTGTCAAAAAGCAATGCTTTATTAACACACGAAATTCCTCTTACCTATTTTCTCCAAACTAAGAAACTTTGATCCGCTCCAAATACACTATCCCATAAACTAATAGTCCGACAACTGTCACATGTCTTTTGAAGGTTAGGGTTAACTAAAAATCATATGGATTTAATACTAGTAGCGCCTTCTGTGTGTTAGCCTACGAAATTTTCGGCTAAACTGTTAATTATATGGGTTGACAGTGTGAAATAAATCTTAGTTTGCAAAGTGTTTTCATGGTATCAGTTACCTCAATCAAACTCAATGGTGGGTGCATATGTATATACATAAGTATACATACATACATGGTGTTACTTTTTCACTCATTAAATTGTTCCGGCTACATCCTACAAGCCTATCAGTATCCTCCAAAAAGATCATTTATCATAAGGGATCATCAGTGGAGGATAACATTGATGGCTTCTGGATAATTTAAGTGTCTTCACATCATCATATGGTGTAGTGCTGAGTTGTTAATTTACTCTATTTTCGGCTCAACCACTAAATCTGTCAGCTAAAATATTTTTTGTGCATTGAAAGGTCCCATGAAATTAATTGTTTTTACCAGCAACGTTCAAAGGGACTGGTGGGGCACTATCTTAAATAAAACACACTGGGGTACAATATATCACTTGTTAATGAGACTGTGGATAAAGTACATACACGTAGGCAGTACATTTTTTCCATAATTGATTCTGTTTCAAGGTAAAATAAAAAAAAACACATTTCGTGCTCATTTATTTCTTATAAAGAACATTTATTGTCACTATTATGGAGGTAAGTCCAAAGCGCATATGTGTAGATGCGAAAATTCCAATCATTTCGACAATATTGCTTTTATGCTACTGTATACGTATGTATCTAAACTCATCCGCCTTATTAGAAAGGCTTCATCGAACAAGAAAGTTGAGGTCACAAATTTCCTTGTTGAGATAATCCCTCAAATAAACATTGACCTTTGAATGCTTCCATCTGTCTGTCCACTGCATCCTGAACAGATATGCATTGCCCACGTAGATGCATACAAATTTCCGATTTCTTCTAGGTTTGCACCTAAATAAACATCAAAACCATATCCTATCTATTGAAAACTTGAAATTGTCTGATTCGATAGGACGGAAAATTTGTTAGAATCTATTTGAATAGATTTTCACATTATCTGATCCATTTCCGCTAGGATATTCAACAAACTGAATGCATTATGTGGACATTTAGAATATGATTTGAGTACCCATGCTAAAATGCCGGTATTTACCTTCTGATTCCGGGTATCAGGTAATATAAGTCCACCTAAAGAAGACACGTAGACTGAACTGAAATGAAACCATGTAAACATATCTCGCTTAGAAAAGTGAATTTATTTTTTGAGGCAATTTTTTGTTACTTAAACCTACAATTTTAGATTTTACACTTTATGACATTCAGTTTTCGAATTTTAATGCGGAAATATTTATAATTCCATTTGAGTGAAAAGCTGGACGTTTAAAGGCAATTTTCAAAATCAGATTCACAGATACAATTGCAAGTCGAAACTCGTAGTGGTAGAAACTCCAGACATCCGGGTTTTGCGTCGAGGTCCATCAATTCGATATCCCCAAAAGCTGTCTGGCGTCCTGACCTACGCCATCGCTTCATCTTAGGCAGGGTCTGCCTCGTCTTCTTTTTCTACCATAAATATTGCCCTTGTAGACTTTCCGAGCTGGATCATCATCATCCATACAGATTAAGTAACCCGCCCACCGTAACCTATTGAGCCGGATTTTATCCACAACCAGACGGTCATGGTATCGCTCATAGATTTCGTCATTGTGTAGGCTACGCAATCGTCCATCCTCATGTAGGGTGCCAAAAATTCTTCAGAGAATTCTTCTCTCGAACTGCTAAGAAATCAAGTTTCCGGGGAATACATGAGGACTGGCAAGATCATAACCTTTTACAGTAAGAGCTTTGACCCTATGGTGAGACGTTTCGAGCAGAACAGCAGTTTGACCAGTGCGGTTTGATGTTGTTGGTTGGTTGGTTTTTGGTGCTGGCGTTGCCACCATATACTTTGTCTTCCCTTCATTGATGTGCAGCCCAAGATCTCGCGCCAATCAGCGCCTGCTCGATCTGGATGAAGGCAGTTTTGTACGTCTCGGGTGGTTCTTCCCATGATGTCGATATCGTCAGCATAGCCCAGTAGTTGGGTGGATTTAAAGAGGAACGTACCTCTTGCATTTACCTCAGCATCACGGATCACTTTCTCGAGGGCCAGGTTAAAGACGACGCATGATAGGGCATCCCCTTGTCGTAGACCGTTGTTGATGTCGAATGATCTTGAGAGTGATCCTGCTGCTTTTATCTGGCCTCACACATTGGTCAGGGTCTGCTTAGTCAGTCTTATTAATTTTGTCGTGGCTATGCTATCATAGGTGGCTTTAAAGTTGATGAAGAGATGGTGCATCTGTTGTCCATATTCCAACAGTTTTTCCATCGCTTGTCGCATAGAGAAAATCTGATCTGTTGCTGATTTGCCTGGAGTGAAGCCTCTTTGATATGGGCCAATGATGTTCTGGGCGTATAGGGCTATCTGGCCTAACAAGATAGCGAAAAATATCTTATAGATGGTACTCAGTAACGTGATACCTCTATAACTGCTGCACTGTGTGATATCTCCCTTTGTATGTATGAGACAGGCAATGCCTCGTTGCCAGTCGTGAGGCATTGATTCGCTGTACCATACCTTGAACACAAGTTGATGAACTACTTGGTGTAATTGGTCGCCTCCATAGTTAACCAATTCGACTGTAATTCCATCGGCCCTAGGTGACTTATGATTTTTAAGCCGATGAATTGCACGAACTGTTTCTTCTACACTTGGTGGTGGCAGTATTTGTCCGTCGTCTTCAGTTGGCGGGACCTACAACTCGCCGATGTTCTGGTTGTTCAGTAGTTCATCAAAGTATTCAACCCATCGCTCCAGTATGCCCATTCTGTCGGAAATCATATTTCCCTCTTTGTCTTGGCAGGATGAACATCAAGGTGTAAGGCTTGATCCTGCTGACTTGTTGGTAAAACTTCCGCGCCTGGTGCGGTTTCTCCCTGTACTTTTCGAGTTCACAAACCTGTTAGTTCTCCCAAGCTTCCTTTTCCGTCTGTGAAGTCGCTCCTCCGCTCGACGGAGTTCGTGATAAGTCTCCGCACGTGCCCGTGTTCTTTGAGAATGCAACATGACTCGGTATGCGGCATTCTTCCGTTCCATTGCTAGCTTACATTCATCGCCAAACCAGCCGTTCTGACTTTTCTTGCAGCTGGGGCCAAGTATGTTTGTGGCCGTGTTTATGATATCGTTCTTCAGATGATTGTGAAGATCATTTGTTGATGCTTCATCTCCAGGATCTCTGTTGATTGCAGTTATTGCGGCATCCATTTCTCCCTTATAGGTGTCGCGGAGGGCTGTGTTGTGGATGGTGTCAGTGTTAACTCTCACCTGATTGACAGAGGGGTTTCTGGGTGGTGTTGTTATTCAAGCTCGGAGCACCATGCGAACGAGATAGTGATCCGAGTCTATATTGACCTCCCTATATGTTCTGACATTCTTCAAGGCTGAGAAGTGGTGGCGTTCGATCAATACGTGGTCAATTTGGTTGAAAGTGGTCCCGTCTGGAGAGACCCAAGTATGTTTGTGGACCGCTTTCCGCGCAAACTAGGTGCTTCCAACAACCATTTCGTGTGGCACTGTTAATTGTAAGCTATGGGAGCCGACGTATCGCCTGAATACGGGCTCCTTCCCCTCTTGGCTGCTAAAATCTCCAGGTATGATTTTCATATCATATCTGGGACAGGCTTCGAGGGTTCGTTCTACTGCCTTGTAGAAGGTATCCTTCTACGACTGCAGTCTCGTCTGTAGGGGCGTGAATGTTAACGAGGTTTATATTTTTAAATTTCTTTTATGTTTTCAAAGCCGATAACAGCAAGAGTCCAATTTTGGCTGACTAGAAAACTTATTCCGAGCACATGGTTTACTGGATGACCACTATAATCAGATCAGGATCAGGATCTCAGAAGGTTGTTGGGCATGTTAAACTTCTATTGTCGTTTCTTGTCCAAGACCACCCATCATCAATCAATCCTTAACGCCTTCTTGTCTGGGCCGAAAACCAAAGGCCCTCGTCTGATTATGTGGTTTCCAGAGGCTGTCCAGACGTTTGAGATCCCCAAGCAATCGCTAGCGGATGCTACACTTCTGGCATTCACCCAGCCAGATGCACCCCTGGCCGTATTCGTCGATGTCTCAAACATTGCCGTAGGTGCTGCTCTTCGCCAAAAACTGAATCAAATCTGGCAGCCGTTGAGCCTTTTCTCCAAATGGCTCAATCTCACTCATCGGAACTACAGCACCTATGATCGTGAGTTATTAGCGGCGTACCTCGGAATCAAATATCCGGTATTCCCTTGAAGGTAGGCCGTTCACAGTATTCACGGACCATAAGCCACTCACTTTTGCTTTCAAACAAAAGATCGACAAAGCGCCCCCTCGCCAACATCGGCACTTGAGTTTTATCAGCCAGTTCACTTCCAACATTCAACGTATGTCTGCAAAAGATAACGTGGTTGCTGACGCTTTGTCATGTGTTGCAGAGGCCAAGATCCCCGTCACCGGCAATCGCCGAGGCGCAGAAGGACGACGCGGTTCTTCATAGCTTGAGGACCAACTCCAAATATATATTCAGGGAGTTTCCTATCTTCGGCTCAACATCCAGTATAAACACACACACAATCCATCTCGACATCATTGGCCCTTTTCAAGACTCGCACGGTTCCAGGTATTGTCTGACCATCATCGATAGGTCCAATCGGTGGCCTGAAAGACATTACTGCACAATCTTGTGCAGAAGCCCTCTGTCGAGAATGGATTCGACTCTTTGGTGTCACGACAATTATAATCACCGACGAGGGTACTCAATTTGAGTCCTCTTTTTTCTCAGAGTTGGCCAAACTCCACGGCTTTAAACACCACCGGACAACCGCTTACCACCCACAGTCCAATGGGATGCTCAAAAGGAGGCTCAGGACGCTAAAGGCCGCTATGATGGCCCAAGACAACCCCTCTTGGTCGCGGGTCCTGCCACTCGTTCTTCTTGGCCTCCGAGCAGCGAATCGCGAAGAGCAGGTATACGGGGAGAATCTGAAACTCCCCTGCGACCCTGTTCTCGACTTCAGGTCGGGACTCAACGCTACCGGTCTGTTAGGTCTGCTAAAGGACGCAATGCCAAAACTGAAGTCGCCAACACCCGCCAACCACGCAAAAATCGTGACTGGCGTGCCCAGGGATATGGAATCCTGTACGCACGCCGTGATTAGGACAGACGCTTCTCGGAAGACGCTGCGGCCACCTTATGAGGGCCTCTTCGAAGATCTCGAGCGAGCCCAAAATTATTATAGCCTCGACGTCGGAGGTACGACTAACAGGCCTCCTTGGCTCGGCTAAAGCCCTTCGTCCAGCAAGTAAACGTGACCAGGACAAGACTTGCGGCAATCGGGTTGAGGTAGCTGTGCCCTTTGGTTTCAGCTGGGAGTGGATTGTTGTGGCGAAGCGAACAACTTGCATGTCGCGCGCGCGCATGTGAGAATCGCGTTGGCCAGGAGACGGGACGAGCCCGAGGATACAAGGGACTCTTCTCGGAAGATTAATTTATAATTAATAATTATTTATTCAAGGCCTAGATACACAAATTGATCGAAGAAGGAGGGTATGATGACCCGAAAAAATCGAAATATCGCGGTGGCAACATCCAACCGTGATGGACTCCGCTTTGCACCCCAAATTCCTCTAAGATTTTACCTCGATGCAGCACGTGCCATTTTGCGCTATTATATCTCGTCCTGATAGTAGCTGTTAGTTTCTCCGGAATGCCTCTAGTACGAAAAGCATGCCAGATACATTCAAAAGTTTTCTCGACATCGATGATGGGGAGGTGAAGCGAAAATGTAAACTCCGCGCACTATTCCAGAGTAACTCGCAATCTGCCCAAATTTTCGAGATTTTCTTTGATGCTTTCCATGACTATTTCAGATATTATCCTTGCAACAACGGAAGGAGCAGATACTCTCCGATTGTCACCCTTAGCACGGGTGCTCTTCTTTGTGACATTAACGATAATTCCCTTCTTCCACTCTCTGGGACGGGTCTCCGATTCCCAAGATTTCCATACGAGCAGAAGCAACAGATCTACAGAAATTGCATGAGCAATGGTAAATAACTATACCGGGAGACCTTCGATTCCAGGGGCTTCGTTTGAGAGCACTGATGGCTGAAATGATTAGCCTTCTATTTGGAGAAACAGTCCGTATTCGCATGTTACGGTGACTGACCATTTTATCTACAAGAACTGGAACTTCACCGGCTGTGATACGTTTAAGAACCATGGTGAAGTGTTTCTTCCATCTGTTCAGTTGGATAAGGAGTCGACCGTTACCGGCCTTCATAAGGCCATCGAAAAATTTGCGAAAACATTTAAGCTCTATCGGATGAACTGGTCTTTGAAATATGTATAAGCTCCTCATCAACGGTGCCAACAACTCCCAGAACGCTCACTTCCTTACACTTTGGCGTGATTTCCAGCGGTAAAGACTAATTATTTTGGAGATAAGAGAAGTAAAAGAACAAAACTGTGCAGAGGACACCTTCCAGCAATATGCTATTCTACTTTGGAAAGTTTGTCAGAAACAAATATAAATCCGAAGTCAGACACTTGTTCACGACTTCTGGAAGGTGCGCTCTCATGACCAGCAAATTGGGTCAAGAAAGAAGATTAACTGCTAGGTGTCAGTTGAACATGAGAACTGTCTTAATATACAGCCCTACGCACCAACAGACGGAGAGGATGAGACTTTTTGTTTCTTTGGCGCTAATCAATTTTTAGGCCAGATCTCGACAGAATGAAAAGAATTTGATCTACATTTGGAACTCAGAAGTTGTCATGTTCCCAACTGTATATGGCTGCACAGAAGAGTAGTCGGATTGGCAAACGTATAAGTCGTTTCGATACCAACAATAGAGGTGTTCTCCTTCGAGATCAATTTGTAGAATTCAAAATTCCGCTTAGTCTGCATTGATTTAACAAAGAAATTCTACGTATACATTATCCAAAAACAGTTCATAATAAATGATCGACACAATAGAGAGATTGAGTGGAGCTTTCTTAGAAGGTTACTTGGAACAGAGTTGGACTATGTAATCTCTGCTAGGCTAGAAACAAAATTGTCCCAGTGGACCTATTACCCAATTTAGGATGTGGCTTCAAAGCTGACGAAACAAATCTGGCTGCATCAAAATGAATGCTACGGGGAATGCTACGATGCTGGCTTGAACTGTGTACCTCCTAAAAATAAGGTTTCCAACTTGCAACCAAGCTCGCTAGGTTTTGTGTGTTTCCTATATAAAAATATTGTACAATGTGATGTCAGTCACTAGGTGCATGGGGGTCTTAGTAACAAAGTTTCATTTAAATTTCATGTCAAAACGTGCGATAATTTCTGAATAAATTGCTTGTGATGGACAAATAGACAAACAAATCGACTGACGGACACACAAATTTCTAAAAAAAGGAGCTGAGTATAATTGATGTTGGTGCAACTCAAAAATTCATGAACATAATATTCAACTATACTTTTAATGAATACCCTAAATAATATATCGTTTATGGGGTAATCAAAGTATTGGAACAAATTTCCGGATTATAAAAGAGATCTTGAATGAAGACGCTTCAATAATACAGTCTGTTGCCGGAAAAACACGTTTAACTTCCGCTCTGCATTCACAGCAAATTTCCTTATATTTTTCCAGACACACAATGTGCTCCTTGACAATCTGAAGCAATTGAAATTGCGTACAAACTCTTTCATATGTTTCCCTAATGCTTCCTATGTTTCTTTCGGTAATCCTTAAGAGGCGCACGTTTCCTTAATCAGCCGTGCAAACGTCTTAACATGCACAACACGGAAACTTGGCAAACATCAGAATGAATGCTTTGCAGTGTTCACCACTTGCGTAGCACAAACATATGCGACTGTTGAGGATATGCCTTTGGTCTCGGGTTCAACAAAAGACTTCCCTTTGGGCTAGGATGTGGATGTCCTGTGTAACACACATACCCAGCAGGATGCCAATTAAATTCGAATGGAGAGACCTTCAATGCCGCACTACTCTATTGCACTGCACCGAGTAATCTTCTTCCGCCCCGGCAGTGAGTTCTCCGGGGACAGGATAACAGCTGGATTCCAGTCTCCTTTTTTTTCAAATTCGTGGGTGAATAGAAAAGTGTCAAGGAGATGATTTGCACTGACGAGTCATAGCAACTTGTTTCCGCCTCGAGGTCTGTTTAATGACACCGTTTGTACGTGTCACCTCCGATTTCATTGTCTATTTATCTAACCGATAACAATTTAATCAAACTACAGAAGATAAGATTTTCTGAATGGTTTCCACGCTAAACCTACTGACACAGCGAAACTATGTGAGCAACAGGGAAGTGTGAAGCTCTCCGTATAGCGTAAGCATTGGACGCAATTTATATTTTATGATTTTATCTGGTTTACTCATGATATCTTGAGTTTTGTGTCACCTGAATGTTTCATTATCTCTACTTGTTACTCGTAAGATATCGCGACTTGTCACACTCAAATGTATTGAAAATGTACGTTTATGTGTGTACATAAGTATGTGTTTTGCTAGGGGCGCCTCGAGAGTGACCTTTTATTCAACACTTATTTGTTGCTCCTTTTACTCTGTTTACGAATATTCCACTATGAACGCATGCACATACATACATGTATGTACTACGAAGTAATGGCTCAGATATTAAAGCGAATGAACAATTTGACTCACAGATGGTTCACGTCAAGGTTATTGTTCGCTACATTAATGAAGATGCATGGAAGCTGGATCACATTATGCGATGTATTTTCATCTTACAAGTAGCAGATTTTTAATCATAATATATAAACAAGTTGGGATTGTGGTTTTGTGTTGATCTTTGTGAGAAACTTGCTAGGCACATTTCTGCATTCGGCTATAAATTCAAACTATTCCTTCACATTTTTCAAACTACAAGATATAGTACTTATATTGAATACCGCTGGTTTAATGTACATACATATATGAACTACTGCAAAGCTTCATTTGCATATGCATCTAAATGCATACATATGTCTGCCACAATTAATTAATATTAATATATAAATGATGAAAAAACTAAAACTTTCCGCAGTTATGCCTAATGTTATCCTCTATACTACCGTACTTCTAGCATTAAAATAAGGGGGTTTCCGGCTAAATTTCTTAAATATGGTAATATACTATTCATCGTCATCAACGGCGCAACAACCGGTATCCGGTCTAGGTCTGCCCTAATAAGGAACTCCAGATATCCCGGTTTGCACTGAAGTCCACCAATTTAATATCCTTAAAAGCTGTCTGGCTTTGACCTACCCCATCGCTCCATCTCGGGCAGGGTCCGCCACATCTTCTTTTTCTGCCATGTAAGGGGCCAAACATTTTTTGGAGGATTCTTATCTCGAACGCGGCCAAGAGTTCGCAAATTTTCTTACTAAGAACCCATGTCTCCGAGGAATACATAAGGACTGGCAAGAATATAGTTTTGTACAGTAAGAGCTTTAACCCTATGGTGAGACGTTTCGAGCGAAACAGGTTTTGTAAGTTGAAATAGGCTCTGTTGACAACCAACAACCGTGCGCGGATTTCATCGTCATAGCTGTTATCGGTTGTGATTTTCGACCCTAAATTGGAGAAATTGTCAACGGTCTCAAAGTTGTAGTCCCTGACGCTGGCTTGTCACCATGTACTTCGTCTTGACTTCATTAATGTGCACCCCAAGATCCCACTCGATCTGGATGAAGATAGACTGTACATCTCGGGTTGTTCTGCCCATAATGTCAATATCGTCAGCGTAGACCAGTAATTGAGTGGATTTGAAGAGGATAGTTCCTCTCACAATTACATCTGCATCGCGAATCATTTTCTCCAGGGTCAGGTTAAAGAGGATGCATGATAGGGCATTCCCTTGTCTTAGACCGTTGTTGATGTTGAATGGCCTCGAAATTGATCAGCGTAGTCAGTCTTATCAATTTCGTTCGGATACCGAATTCTATAATGGCCGTGTACAGTTTTACCCTGGCTATATATTCCAACAGTTTTTCCATCGTTTGCCGCACAGAGAAAATCTGATCTGTTGCTGATTTGCCTGGAGTAAAGCCTCTTTGGTGTGGGCCAATGATGTCCTGGACGTATGAGGCTATCCAACCTAGCAAGATAGTAGAGAATATCTTATAGATGGTACTCAGCAACATGATACCTCTATAATTGCTGCACTGCGTCATATCTCCCTTTTTATGTATGGGGCACACCTTGAGCATCGGCTGATGAACCGCTTGATGAGTTGGTTGCCTCCATATTCAATCAATTCGGCTGTAATTCTATCGGTTCCTGGCAACTTATAGTTTTTAAGTCGGTGGATTATACGAACTGTTTCTTCTATGCTTGGTAGTGGCAGCATTTGTCCATTGTCTTCAGTTGGCGGGGCCTTCTACACGTCAATATTTTGGTTGGTGATCATTCCATCAAAATACTCAACCCATCGCTCCAATATGCTCATTCTGTCGGAAATCAGATGTTTGTCTCGGCAGGACAAGCATCGAGGTGTATAAGGCATCATCCTGCTGACTTGTTGGTAAAACTTCCGCGTCTGGGACGGTTGCTTTCTGTACTTTTCGAGTTCACAAACCTGTTGGTTCTTCCAGACTCCCTTTTCCGACTGTGAAGTCGTTTCTCCGTTCGACGGAGTTCGTGATAGGACTCTGTGTGTGCCCGCGTTCTTTGAGAATGCAACATTACTCAGTATGAGCCATTCTTCCGTTCCGTTGCTAACTTACATTCATCGTCGAACCAGCCGTTACGACTTATCTTGCGGCTGGAGCCGTATCAATGATAACGTTCTTCAGGTGGTTGTGTGTTGTGGTTCTCAGAATCTATTCAAACGAAAAATCTGAAAAAAATTATAGTGGTGCATCTCTACGAAATCTAGGCCTCAAAATACATCTCAAGTTTGAAGAAAATCTAACTACTATTAGGATGAAACTGCTATTTTTGGTGAATTTCATGCATTCTACAGCGTGTATGACGTCATCATCACATCAATTCGTCAATACCGCATCGAAGTGAGCTTATATCGCAAAGAAATATTTTGTTTTAGTTTTTTAGTCATTTGTATATCGATATCAATTACTCCAGCAAGACATATATGTGTATGTATGTGCATATATACGTGCTAATGAAGCTCAAATTCAAATAGATATATTTGTACATTAAACCAGCGGTATTCTACTATATATGCACGTATATATGCTTTTGTGCACGAAAGTCGGAAATATGGGTACGATCAATTTATATACGTGTATGTTGGATTTATAGCTATTTAGGAATAAAAAATTGTGCGCAGAAACTTCTCGCATAAGATGAACACAAAACCTTCATGCCTGAAACGCGACCTTCCTGTATTCCGACTCGTTTATATAAGGTTGACTATTACCAATGGAGGAGTGCTTTCCAGATCAAATTATTTGGGTGAATGACTTTTAAAAGAATAGAGTGCAATGGAATTTTTAACTATGTACACACGGAACTGTCATGCACTCATCGTTCCCCACATAGGGAAGCACAAAACATTTTATACCTAGAGCGTCTAGATTCCGATTTCCCGACTTGTTTTCACTTTTCTTAAATTTTTGCACTTTAAATGCACTTTCTGCCCAATATATTGATGATGATAAATGAATGAAATATTGACGGCAATGAAGGTGGTTACTTTATGACAACTTTTTCAACAATGAAATGACACACTTTATTCAATATCAAATGTGCAAAATCATAAATACAAATATAATATATAAAGGTTAAAAAGTACAATCGTTCTGGAACGAAAAATATATAATCTTTGATCAAAAGCAACACCCACAGATGACACCACAATCATCACATACAAATTGGTTAATTAAATAGTTGATTCATTTTCACGTTCTCGTATTTAGCTAGGTCTTCTAGTGCCATTTTGGGAAGTAACTTGGCTAGCGCCAGAAATAAAAGCACTTTCGATGACGGCACAGACTTCATTAATATCCTCCAGCGGATTCAACATTTGTAAGCAGTTCTTCGCAAACCCAGTACCAGCGGTTTTGGGGAGTGAAAGAAAAAAAGACCCGGTACACTACGAGCTGGAGCGCTGTTTCACCATGACAACCCTCTGGCTCACAAAGCCACTGTTGAGATCCCTGCCACCCACTCTATTCTCCAGATCTAGCTACCGGTGTCTTTCACCTCTTCTTTGAGGGCCAAAGATTTTCTTTCTAAGAGAGTTCTGGGTTTAGAAAAATTATGGACAAAATGTATTGACTTGTTAGTGGACTAAAATAAATTAGTGTTTTAATTCTAATCAACATGTTTTACCTTAATTATCGGTATTTTTGGGTCACTCTCTTACTATTATTACATGTGGAAGACAAGCCGTGCAGGAGATGATGGGATTCCTCTTAATTCATGACTACAGCTACTACGCCCATCCTTGTGGAACGATAATACCACATGAGCAGATATTAGAGAGTTTCGTGTTGGACGCTAGAGGAGTCAATTCTAAAATAATTACTAATAACTTTAACGAGCGGCTCTTAGAATGGGGAAGTCGACCGACGAACATCATGCGCAAATACTAATCGAAACCTTTGCGGAGTTACACATCATAATACCCACTAAGGAAACTTTTCCAACTTTCTATGTAGACAACTAGGTTCGATTACCAACTTGAATATTTCGTTGGTGACAGGGATGATCTGGCGAATGAGGCCTACACTAACAGGACGACCAAGCTCAGGAAGTAAGAAACCTAGTATGATTGGCGGGCCCACTAGGGTTTTTGAAGGAAGACACTTCTGGCGGTGTTAGGGGGAGATCACGACCGGAAAGGAATGATGATTGAAAAGGTGGCTAATCTATGTATGGCAGCGTTTAACTGAACCATCTTGCTCTTCTTCCGCAGTAGAATGGATGTTAGAAAAAGGTTTAAAAAGAAGTCTTCTCGATTCCGAAAGTTACAGAGGACGAACTACCAGATAACTACACACAAAACGTATTGGAGATTTCCAGACCCTAACATTGAATGAAGTTCCCAACCAAATTTTGGCTACAAGCAATATGGTTAAGTGGTTCAAAAGTACAGTTGAATGATTCATAGGGAAAAAAGTGTCCCCAATTAAGATGATGCAGAAACTGGTCTTGAGGCTGAAAACCCCAAAAATTACTTGTCGTCCTATGCCTTTTAGACACTATGAAGAAGGCATTGGGTCCCATTCATAAAGCTAGCAGGTAATCCATTTGAGCAACAGTCTGGTTTTTGGCGACCAAAGTGGGATTGGATTAAGGACATTTTCCCTAAAATTGTTGTCCCTGGCTACTTAACTCGCTTAGCCGAAAGATACCACTCGTGGAAGTTTTCCTGATACGAAACAGATGAAGTACCGAAAGAATATATTGAAACATATTAGGATATCATGTTATTGAATTATACAGATAGAGTGCTTGCCTTTGCGTGCCGTAGGATGAAGCGCTAGTTTTGCAGACGGCATGGTCACGAATCGTTGGGAAAGCAATACTATCAAGCGTTATGATCATATCGGCCGGGGATGAATGACTAATACATTAACACTTGGACTAAGCTCAAGAAGAAGGAAAGGCTAGTTTATCTGTGGCAAAATAATGGACTAAGCTCAAGAAGAAGGAAAGGCTAGTTTATCTGTGGCAAAATAATGCCTAATACCAAGGCATCAAAAATATAGTCGCAGGCTGCTGGGTAATCCATTTTGTTATATATGACTCTTGTGTGGGCAGAGGCGATGAACGACACTGCGAACCGGAGGAGGATGAGTTCGACGAATGTAGAGTTTGTAAAGAATAGCGTAAATTTTTAGATATCCAGACGGACTGGGGACTTCGAAAAGGCTACTACGGAGCTGTGCAAGAAATGACATCAACAGTGGGATAACTCTGAATAGGACCTACATTGAGAAGTGGAAAGCAGGAAGCAAAAATAGCCTCGATTCAAAAGAAACCCCAGGAACTTAATCGAGATAGGAAAGCACACCGGACGAGTGATTGGAAGGCGCCTGTGAAAATCAGGGTCTTGCCGCGAAATAATGCTTCAAGGTGGTGCTATAAGGATAGATGAGTAGGGATGATTTTAGTAGGAGTGAAACTTGACGCAGATTTACCCCATTTACTCCCTGAGATGCCTAGAAGTTGCAAGATCATTCAATGATTCAGATGTAGTGATTTTAATAGCTTGTCATTAAATTTCCTTTTCAGAAGAAAACAGCCCTAAATTACCCAAAAAAATATCGAAAACTAACTAACAGCAGTGTTACCAAATTAACTAAATACCGACTTTCACCATTACTTATGATAGAAACTGAACTTGTTCGGTAAACAGCGAACGTGATGAGGAGTAAAGACGCCCATCCATAAAGAAGGACAAACAAAAAAGGAACCAAAATTACGGTACTTTGCTTGTAGAGGAAGAAGCAAATGAAAGCAGTATATTCAAATGCTCATTTGTAAGGAACCTGGAAAAATTCGGATTATGTTCGAGTGCGGTGTTTTCCGGTGACGTTCAACAGAAGGTTTGACATTTTTATTGGGAATCCTTGAAACATTCGCCTCACAGTTTACATCTTCCGGCAACTAATATCGGGTATTTCCGGTGGTTCAAAAAACTTGAAGAGAAATGGCAAAAAATAAATGAATTTGAATCATGGGACATAGTACACATGATTAAAATGAGACCCCAATAACCCAGTTAAACGATGGAAATTTCTACCTCCAAACTTTGTAAAACTGCATTACAACAACATAAAACCGCCTCGATCCGAGAAATAAATTCTCCTTTATTGCATGTTACTAATTTGTTACAAAATGCACACGGATCAATCTGTCTGCATGCCAAAAGTATCAAGTGAGTGAGCGTAATTCGTCTAAACAAATCAGCAATCATTTGATCGAAACTTTTCCAAAGTTTTAATATCACCGTCTATTCTGACTAAATATTTCTGTTTTTCTGCTGACAAGATTAACAATTTAGGTAATTTGAAGTGATTCACCAAATGCCGCCTGCTCGGAATTTTCAATCAATTCTACATCCTGCCGCTAACGAGGGTAGCCAATAATTAGTGGCAGTTTGCTTTCTAGTAATTGCCATGCATTCAATGTACACGTACACATTTCGTACGGAATTATAAACACACAAAAGAAAGCGACCAAAGAAATTTGAACTCGAAGATACAAAACAGGTACGCCTCAAAATCCTGTGAATATTAGAGACTCACTCCGAGTATTAGAACGTCTTCCTGTTCATGTTGACTTCCTGCCTTCATTTTTGGAAATCATAAATTCAGCGTCAGGATTTAATATCAAATTATACTGTCCTACATCCTATTGCAGGGAATGATATACAGATTCCTCTGTTTTGACTTTCTAAAATTAGGGAATACACATCCTGGTTATTATTTGTTTCAAAAAGTATTTTAAGGATGGAAGATTTTTTGTATGTTGGCAATCACAGCAGCTGAGTCCTGGCCCATAGAAAAGAATGATACGCATAAATTGAGGAAGGAAATTCACATTACCGGAAGAAAATGTATGATAATTACAATATTTTTTTCTATTTGATGAATGGGCTGAAATTTAAATCTGGCTAAAACTAATGGTAACTTAATGATATTGTGGAAAATTTCAGAATAACTTGTTTACGGGATTAGAGAGTGTTCTAGACAAACAGATGAAAATAATTATAAATTTATGGAAATTTCAATGATGTGGTGGAATTGTTTGGCTTTTACAGAGAATGACATGACATGAAACCTGTGCTTCAACGTGACAATTTTCCTTTGGTTTTCCAACAATTAAACTTTACTTTCTAAGAATACTTTCTAGAGTCCCCAAAATGTTATAAACTTCAAATATTCACAAAATTGTAGATGGAGAACTGGCTACATGAAAAACTTTTCTCTGGAAATGGTTGCATTGCTGTCAGTGAAGCAACCACCGGACAACCAGAGGGGTAAATATTGTCAGAAGGCTAGGTGGAAGATAAAAGGCTGTCAGGAGGCTTAAAGTTGCAAAAAAAAATACGTAAAATTTGCATATTAAAAAGTATTTTGACAATTCACATTTATATTCTTCAAGCATGCATTCAAATTCCCGGACAAACTGTATGCAAGGCGATACTCCATGCATATAGTAAGTTGTATAGAAGCAATGGCTTTCCAAATACAAACAAGTCGGAATACCGGGACCTCGCGCTTCGGGTATAAAGGTTTTGTGTTCATCTTATGTAAGAAACTACACGCACACAAATGACTAAAAAAACTAAAACAAAATAATTCTTTGGGACTCCAGTCATATGAACATTGTGGAATGGACGAATTGATATGGGATGATGACGTCATACACATTGTAGAATGAACGTAATTCACAAAAATGGCAAAGTTTCACCCCCTATAACCTTGTTAGTAATAGTTGGATTTTCTTCAAACTTGACTAAATTGTGCCATCCCTTACACCCATGCCAAATTTTGTACTTGTGGGATGGACATAAGGGGGGTTTCCGGGTAAATTTCTAAAATGTGGAAATACACTATTATTAACTTTATTTGTGCAGATATTGAAACCGGATGTATTTTGAGGCCTAGATTTTGTAGAGATGCACCACTGTGATTTTATTCAGATTTTTCGGTTGGGTAGGTTCTGAAAACGAGACCTGTTACACTTTTTGGGGGTCATATTTTGAGCCGTAACTTCCCTATGCTTCACCCGATATCAAATATGGGGCTTGTTTCGAAAAGTACTAATTCAGCCCCTTAATTTGGTACCCCCCATTTCCCCATTCTGTGAAAAAAAATTTGCACCCTCCATTCACATATATGGGCAGTCCCTCTTTAAACTTAACACGAAATGGCGCCACTTGTTGTATGGAAAGAGACCACCAGATAACATGCTCTTACCAATTTTCGTGACAATCGGTCTACCTGTTTCCGAATAAATCGTGTGTGATAGACAGACAGACGGCCAGACGGGCAGACAGACAGAGAGTTAACACTAGCAAACTGAATGCAGTCTACAGGAAGACAACCCTGAGGGTATGCTCTGCGTTCAGGACTGTCTCTGATGATGCAGCATTCGTCATCTCTGGAATGATGCCAATTGACATCTTGGCAGATGAGATGGCGAATATATACAATGCGAAGCCAATCTCTCCCTTATTGCAGACGAAGAACGCTGAGAGGGAGAGATCAATAAATAGATGACAAGAGTGGTGGGAACACTCGGGAAAGGGTCGGTGGATTCACAGACTCATTCCTGCCATCAAGGAGTGGTTGGAGAGATGACGCGGTGAGATTAATTGTAATCACAAGATTAATTATAATCTCACAAGGTTTTGCTCTCCAAAAATTTTGATGTTTAAACAAATTTTTAACATACACAGTATCCTAATTTTCTTACAACTTCTTATTAACAACATCTTATCCTAGGTGCTCAATTTGCGGTAGGTATAATAAGTTAAATAGAAACCCACTCATTGAAAAGAAACACCTGTAGTGTCCGCGGCTTTGCGGCATGCATTCAGGATTTCATTCAGGGACACTCTGACGAGAGAATGTATTAGTAATGTGTAACGCTCCTTTGTTTTCTCAATTTGCTCTTTTCAATTTCCTAATTCCCATCCCGACATACACTGATTGTTTTCAAAAAACCTAAGAATTGGTGCCTTTCCCTTAAACCCTAAAGTCCACGTTGCTCCCAGGGCAGAGGTGAGGCAGCGTCTGATGAATTGCCTCTACCTTGAACAAAACCGTCAGTCACTTTTCCTAAAATCTATGCAATTTGCGGAAGGGAAATGTGGTTGCTGTTATTGAGTATAAGTCTAACGTCGGGCCTCTAGTTGGGGCAAATGTACATGGATTTGATAATGCACTAACAATGCTATCTAATTTTTGCCGTCGCTGCCACCGACTTGGAATTGAAAGTTCAAGGTCGGGGTCAACGATAATCAGCGATAACGAAAATTAGCAGGCCTGGACCTGCTGATAAGGTGGACTGGTGATCAGCCAGCAAAGAGCTGTCCTCGGTATATTATCAATTAATTTTGAGGAGTGCAGTAATCGCCTTTGAATGTTAATTAAAAGTGTCCCTGATAAGTACAAGGAAATTACATTGAACTAACCGAAATGGCGGATTTCAACTTGGATGTGGACCACGGCGCTTTCAATTGTGAAGATTTGCCGTCAAGGCAAATTAATCAGATTAAGAAGAAGTTTGTTGTTATAACGAATCTGCTTATCGTGTCATTTTCTCAATGAATAGTCCATACAACAATCCATGGGAAAAAAGGACACGAGAAACAACGTCACACTACACATCTTGAAGTGATGTCATTACGCATTTAAAGAAGTCCAAGGTTTATTTCTTTCCTTTCTCTTCTGCGTAGAAATTTCAACGGAGGGTAAATACATGTGTGATGTGGTGCATCGAAATGTTAATGTCCCCCTAAAATAAATTTCTTTCGCTACTGGGGAATTTTCCAAAACTGTGAGGTTCTCAGTGCATCTATGAGTTCTATGTTGGTTATTACTATGCATTATTATTATCATCATCATCATCAGCAACGCAACAACCGGTATCCGATCTAGGCCTGCCTTAATAAAGAACTCCAGACATCCTGGTTTCGCGCCGAAGTCCACCAATTCGATATCTCTAAAATCTGTCTGGCGTCCTAACCTACGCTGTCGCTCCATCTTAGGCAGGGTCTGCCTCGTCTTCTTTTTCTACCATTAATATTGCCCTTATAGACTTTCCGGGCTGAATCATTCTCATTCATACGGATTAAGTGATCCGTCCACCGTAGCCTATTGAGCCGGATTTTATCCACCACCTGACGGTCATCGTATTGCTCATAAATTTCGTCGTTATGTAGGCTAAGGGAATCGTCCATCCTCATGTAGGGGGCCAAAAATTCTTCGGCGGATTCTTCTCTCGAACTCGCCCAAGAGTTCGCAAATTTTCTTGTTAAGAACCCAAGTTTCCGAGGAATACATGAAGACTGGCAAGATCATTATCTTGCACAGTAAGAGCTTTGACCCTGGTGAGACGTTTCGAGTGGAAGAGTTTTTGTGAGCTGAAATAGGCTCTGTTGGCTGACAACAACCGTGCGCGAATTTCGTCATCGTAGCTGTTATCTGTTGTGATTTTCGACTCTAGATAGGAGAAATTATCAACTGTATCAAAGTTGTATTCTCCTATCTTTATTCTTCCCGTTTAACCAGTGCGGTTTGATGTTGTTGGTTGGTTGGTTTTCGGTGCTAACGTTGCCACCATATACTTTGTCTTGCCTTCATTGATGTGCAGCCTAAGATCTCGCGCCGATCGCGGTACGTCTCGGGCGGTTCTTCCCATGATGTCGATATCGTCAGCATAGGCCAGTAGTTGTGTGGACTTAAAGAGGATTGTACTTCTTGCATTTACCTCAGCATCACGGAGAGAGAGAGAGTGATCCTGCTGCTTATATCTGGCCTCACACATTGGTCAGGGTCAGCCTAGTCAGTCTTATTAATTCCATTGAAATACCGAATTCTCTCATAACCGTGTACAGTTTTACCCTGGCTATGCTATCATAGGCGGCTTTAAAGTCGGTGAATAAGTGGTGCAACTGGTGTCCATATTCCAACAGTTTTTCCATCGCTTGCCGCATAGAGAAAATCTGATCTGTTGCTGATTTGCTTGGGGTGAAGCCTCTTTGGTATGGGCCAATGTTGTTCTGGGCGTATGGGCCTAGCAAGATAGTGGAGAATATCTTATAGATGGTAGTCAGCAACATGATACCTCTATAATTGCTGCACTGTGTGATCTCTCCCTTTTCATGTATCAGAAAGATAATGCCTCGTGGCCAATCGTCAGGCATTGACTCACTGTCCCATACCTTGAACACAAGTTGATGAACCACTTGGTGTATCTGGTCGCTTCCATATTTAACCAATTCGGCTGTAATTCATCGGCTCCTGGCGACTTATCATTTTTAAGCCGATGAATTACACGGACTGTTTCTTCTATACTTGGTGGTGGCAGTATTTGCCCGTCGTCTTCAGTTGGCGGGACCTCCAACTCGCCAATGTTCTGGTTTTTTTACCCGAGTGGGAATATTGCAGATTCTTGGGAGAAACAATATATAATTTTTTTGTACCTTAAAAGTATTGACGAAAAAAGTTCTTAAACTTCAATTTTAATTTAAATTGTAACATGACTGTAGTACTTTGAACTGTAAAGAATGTGAGGCAATAAGTAAAATTTTGAAAAAATGATAGAATTTCAAGTTGGTCCTATAACACTTCGAGGGGTTTCCCGATGATGATTTAACAGATTTTTCTCGTAACATGATTTTATAAAATAGCAGGCAGCATAACTTAATATTTTTATTTGAAAATTTAATCAAATCTTTACAGCAAAAATCCAAGAGAATTACGTACGGGATAAGTTGTTTTTAATTATTTTTACTGACCGATCAGTCGTTTTTTCTTGGCGAAAACTGAGCTGTGAGTATATTTAAGTGTAGAACTATCCCATTTGTATGTAGCCCGTTATGTATATGCATGCAGTATGTCTGATTACCCACTTTAGTGTGATATTGATATTCAGTTGCAGTAAATTTACACGGTAACCTTATTACTAATAGTGTGTTTTGATCAAACTCGGGGATAATATACTCCATATTATATTTTATACTACTACCAACTTTTATATTTTTGGGATAAACTTAAGGGGGGTTTACTCAATTTCCCTAAAAATATGGTAATATATTATACTATTATTAACTTAATTTGAAGGGATATCGATATGGAGAGTATTTTGGGGCCTGGGTACCATATAGAGCTTCATAATTTTTTTCAGATTTTTCGGTTGGGTAGTTTCTGAGAATGAATCCGTTAAATAAATCATCACTTTCCACCCCTTCCACTTCCCGCCTTTCTAATAAATGTCAAAACTAAGACCGGCTTCGAAAAGTACTAATCGAGACCTTTCATTTGATATCCCACATGACTATATTCAGTGAAAAAAATTTGTACACTCCTCCTTTTACATGAATGGGGACACCCCCCTAAATCGCAACGTAGAAGAATATCACTGACTACAGTTCAGACCACTTGGCATGCATGACTCCGCAATCAGGGGACGGAGGAAAGCATACGGAGGCACGCAAACGGCAATCATAAGCTTACTGCTGGCGGCTGGTAAAGTAAAAGTAGGTTGGATGGTTTCCCGACTCAGGGAGCAGGTGCCCCACAAGCGCTACTTTAGATGCCTGGAATTTGACCGCATAGCGGCAAAATGCACCGGTGACCGTGACAGATCAAAAAGTTGGGGGAAGATCATATGTCCAGGGAGTGCAAGGCTGAGTCTGAATGTATGCTTTGCAAGGAGAAAAAGGGAGTCGACTGTCGGTACATTGGAGGCAGTAGCAAATGCCCAGTGTTTAGGAGAGCCTTGAATGCAGTAGAAATTAGGTTGATACAAATCAACCTCAACTACTGCGAGACAGCGCAAGACTTTCTCTCGCAGACCATCTATGAGAAGGGAATCGAAGCTGCCATAATCAACGAGCCTTATCGGAATAATAAGAGTGGACTGCAGATGCAACTGGCAAGGCGGCAATATGGGCGTGTGGACATCAAGCCATTCAAGAAGTGATGGAGTTTCCAGAAGTTGGATTCATCTGGGCAAAAATAGCTGGTATCTATATATATAGTTGCTATGTCCCACCAAGCTCGACGATAGCAGAATTCAAAGGAATGCTAGGTATGCTAGTCTTGGATGCAACAAGTCGAAACCCCAAGATTATAGCGGGTGGTTTCAACGCGTGGGCCGTGGATTGGGGCAGTCGCACTACGAATACCAGGGGCCGTATCCTGCTCGAGAATATGGGCCATGTGTCGATGGGCTGGTCCCTGAAAAAGTTTGAAGAGGATGCATTCATAGAGATGCTATTAATAATAATAACAATCGTTGGCGCAACAATCCAATTGGGAGGCCAAAATCCCGGTGGTGCGGCAGAGCAAATGATGGGACGCATAATAAGAGCATGCGATGCTGCTATGCTGAGGCGCTCAAACTATTGGTGGAATGAAGAGATGGCGGTGTTACGGGATGCATGTTTTCGTGCTAAAAGTATCTGCCAACGATCTATAGGAAGACCGGACTCCGACGAGAAACGGCTAGCATATGTGAACCTTCGAGGTAGGCTTAAGCAGGCTATACGAACCAACAAGCGAGAATACTTGAAGGAACTTTGCGCAGAGGCAGACCAAAGCCCCTGGGGAACAGCGCACAGGATGGTTATAAAGAAGATGAGAGAGCGAACACCACAACTGACCTGCCCGCATTTTCTGCTCGATATCGTGATGGCGAAGCCGAATAAGCACCCACGACACCCATTATCATACCGACCGAGATGCCTCATCAGCACGGCAGGAAAAATGCCCGAAAGGGTCATCTATAACAAACTGCTCCTTATCATTGAATATAAGGATGTACAATAGGAGCGACAATTTGGATTTCGTCAAGCCCACTCAACGATCGACGCCGTAGACGTTGTTTTGAAGCTGGCTCGAGACGCGATGCCGTCTAAAAAATGGGGGTTTGAAGCAGTACACCGTCACCGCAGGAGTACCACAGGGCTCAGTGTTGGGTCCTCTCCTGTGGAACGTGATGTACAATGGGATCCTTGTCCTTCCCGTGCCAAAGGAGGCCACGATAATCGGTTTCGCAGAGGATCGAACTGTGGTTGTCGTCGCGAAACAACCTGATGTACGCTAATGAAACCATTAGCGCTATACAAGCGTAGCTGGAGATGGTTCAGCTTGACCTTGCGGAACAAAAGGCGGAGGGGATTGATTAATAATCGTAGGAAAAGGAATACGGTTAATATTCGCGTTGGTAATCACGTCATCACTTCGAAACCAGTTATCAAATACCTAGGAGCGATGATTGACGCTAAAATCAATTATTGAAGAGTGGATCCAGCGACGATATGGCGAGATTTACGACCATCTGACGCAATTCCTGTCAGGACATGGTAGTTACAGGAAGTAGCTGCACCAGTTCAGGCTGGATGATTCTCCCTTTTGTCCTGAATGTGGTTGCACATCCGAGGACTCGGAGCATGTTATGTTCCACTGTCCACGATTTTTCTCAGAAAGGAGGAATCTGGAAAACTCCCTGAAAACCAACCTAAGCCCCCAGAACATCGTCGAGGAGATGTTGAAGTCGGAGGGAAACTGGTGTGCGGTAAACTCCGCAATCAAAAGAATACAGGAGGAACTTGGAAAAGCGGAGCGCGCAAGGAGGACGCAAAGGACGGACGGCTTGGGCACTTAAAGCGCAGTCCACCCCCCGAAGTAATGCGTTGCGCCGGTTGCGCGGGGAAGGAAGAAGGAGAATGTGGGGGTGGTTTTAGTGGGTGAGAATCGCACTCGCTGCTGCAACCTGGCGTGGCAGTGTCTTTGTAAGATTTCCACCTCCATCCATAAAAAAAAGACGGACAGATAGACAGCCATTGAACCGATTTTAATAAGGCTTTGTTTGCAAAACAAAATATCTGATAGGCGTATGTGAATATGGCGTGAAAGGAATATAAGGCTCTTCACTAGAAACCTTATACCGACTTTCAAACATGGTGGCGGTTCCGTAATGGTTTGGGGAAGTTTTGCTGCTTCTGGTGTCGGCACTTTACACTTTGTCCATGGTATAATGGATGCCAAACAATGCATTCAAATTTCAAAAGCTAATTTGCATTAGAGTGCCCGAAATTTGAACCTCCACAGAAAGTATAATATATATTTCAGCAGGATAATGATCCAAAACATACTGCACTTAATACGCCCCTTTGGTTGCTTTATAATTGTTGAAAACGGTTGAATACGCCTCCACAAAGTCCCGACATTAATTTCATAGAAAATTTAAGGTCTATTTTTAAGAAAAAATTAAAATATTATAACATAAAGAGCACAAAAGACCTTAAGATCGTTTTGCGTACAGAGTGGGAAAAAAATTCACCAAATTTAACAAAAAAATTAGTTGAACCTATGCCAAATAGGCTTAAGGCAAAACAGAAAGGGCACCCAATAAATTACTAAAAATTAAATTATGTTACGTTTTTTTAATCCAATTTAGTGTACGAATACGAATTTTGTTTGGATCAGAATATGAAATGTTGTTTTTTTTAAGGTTTTGTTTGCAAAATTTATTAAAATCGGTTCAATGTCTGTCTGTCTGTCTGTCTGCCTGTTCCATGCACTTTTCGCAGAAACGGCTATACCGATTGACACGAAATTTGATGAGAAGGTGGGACCCCCAGACATGCAGTGAGTGATATCCTTCTACGTTGAGATTTAGGGGGGTCCCCATACATGTAAAAGGGGGGTGTACAATTTTTCATGTGGGAAGGGAGGAAGGGAAACCCTCATGCACTTTCTCTGCGATTGCCCAACTCTGGCTCGAGTCAGGCTGCGGACACTGGGTAAACCATTCTTTGGGGACCTCAGTGAGATTTCTAGCTGCAGGGTCAGAGAGCTGCTTTCCTTCGTGAATGCTACGGGCTGGCTCTGAAGATCCGAGTCAGCTGGACTTCTCTGTTCCTATAACAACAGTCACGATCTTAGGAGTTTGTGGCATCAAAACGGCGCACCAAAGCGCTAATTGGGCTCCTCGGAGCGGCCACTGATACCTACCTACCTACCCCATTGTCATGTGGGCTATCAAATGAAAGGTCTCGGTTAGTACTTTTCGAAGCCGGTCTTAGTTTGGAGATTTGTTAAAAAGGCGGGTAGTGGGAGGGGTGCAAAGTGATGATTTCTTTAACGGAGCCATTCTCAGAAACTACCCAACCGAAAAATCTGAAAAAAAATCATGAAGCTGCCTCTATAGGGTGCCCAAGCCTCAAAATACTACCCATATCGATATTTCTTCAAATTGTGTTGATGATAGTATATAACCATATTTTTGGAAAAATTGCGTAAGGGGTTTAAGTTTATCCCAGAGCTATAAAAGTTGGTGATAGTATAAAATATAATATGAAGCATATCGTCCCCAAGTTTGATCAAAATCATACTATTAGTAACAAAGTTACAGTAGGAGTTGTCTTTACCGTGTAAATTTACAACCCGAAGTACTAAATCTGATATGCTAAATGCATATTCTTAACAGGCTACGCACAAATGGGATAGTTCTACACTCAAATATACTCACACATACTCACGCAAACAAAACCTTTCATACCTGAAGCGCTCAGCTTCCGGTTTCCCGACTTGTTTTAGGGTTTTTTTGTAATACATAGATATATGCAAAGAGGGGATTCAAACATTTTTTTCACCGGTTATAGTGTAGGGTATCAAATGAAAATTCTCTCTCTGTACTTTCCGAAACTGACATTAGTTTTGGCGTGAATTGCAAAGTCCGTGAGTAAGGAGTCAAAATGTACGTACTTAAAATGAGACAGGACTCATTTTCGGAAACTACCCAACTTAAAAATCCGAAAAAAATCAGGGTGGAGCGCCTAGATGAAATCTAGGCGTCAAAATATGTCCCATTCCGATATCTGCTTAAATAAACTTACTAATAGGATATTACCACTTTTTAGAAATTTACTGGAAAACCCTCCTTAAATTCATTCTAAGCCTTCCAGCATAGAGGACAATATTTCCTATATACGTGCTAAACTTCATGGAAAAAGGCCATTAATGCCAAAGTTATAACAGTTCAAACTTAGCAATTTCACGGGAATTTACTGGTTCCAAAGCCACGCAAATAAGATAGTGACGTCATAATTAACCGGAATAATTGACACTCTCGTGAAATATTGAAGTCGCATTTATGAAGAATGTGTGTTTGTGTATGTGTGTGTGTGTACTGTGAAATCTAAGCCTCGAGAGATGTCCCATTCCGATATCTGCTCAAATAAACTTACTAATAGTATATTAACTTTTAGAAATTGTCTAAAAAAACTCCCCTTAAGTTCATTCTAGGAATACTAATTTTGCACTGGCATAGAGAGTAGCATCGTACATACGCGTGCCAAGTTTCATGAAAATCCAACTATTAGTGCCAAAGTTATAGCAGTTCAAACTTGTCAATTTCGTACGAATGACGTCATAATTAACGAGAATAATTGACATTCGAGTGAAATATTAACATTCCATTCAAGAAGAATCTAATTCTCCCCAACCCTTTTTAAGGTTTTGTGTAAAACAAAACGGGGGTCTGTCTGTCCGTCTGTCTGTCACATGCATTTTTATCCAAAACGGCTAAACCGATCCAAACGAAATTTGGTGGACAGATGGGAACTATGAAATCCCACGCATACAGCGAGTGGCATAAATTTAGGTGGAGTTTAAAGGGGGCTCCCCATACATGCAAAGGGGGGATTCAA
This sequence comes from Hermetia illucens, assembly GCF_905115235.1. Lineage (NCBI taxonomy): Eukaryota > Metazoa > Arthropoda > Insecta > Diptera > Stratiomyidae > Hermetia > Hermetia illucens. Next base: position 85,639,339 of record NC_051849.1, on the reverse strand, counting down.
AAATTTTTTTCACCGGATATAGTTGTGTAGGGTATCAAATGAAAGGTCTCGATTTGTACTTTCCGAAACTGACATTAGTTTTGGCATAAATTGCAAAGTGCGTGAGTAAGGAGTCAAAATGTACGCATTTGAAGTGAGACAGGACTTATTTTCGGAAACTACCCAACCTAAAAATCCGAAAAAAATCAAGGTGGTGCGCCTAGATGAAATCTAGGCCTCCAAATATGTCCCATTCCGATATCTGCTCAAATAAACTCACTAATAGTATATTACTACTTTTTAGAAATTTACTGAAAAACCCCCCTTAAATTCATCCTAGAACTTCCGAATTTTGTACCAGCATAGGGGACAATATTTCATGTGCTAAATTTTCATGTGCTAAATTTTCATGTGCTAAATTTCATGGAAATCAGGCAATTAACGCCAACCTAACTATTACTACTTTTTAGAAATTTACTGAAAAACCCCCCTTAAATTCATCCTAGGACTTCCGAATTTCGTATGAGCAGAGAGGACAATATTTTGTACATACATTTCGTAGAAATCTGGCAATTAACGCCAAAGTTATAGCAGTTCAAACTTAACAATTTCGCGCGAATTTACCGCTTCCAAAGCCATGCAAATCAGATGCTGACGTCATAATTACCCGGAATAATTGACATTCGCGTGAAATATTAAAGTCGCATTTATGAAGAACCTACTTATCTGCAGCACTTTTTAAGATTTTGTGTAAAACACTTATGTGAAATCTAATCTTCGAGAGATCCTATTCCGGTATCTGCTCAAAAAATTTACTAATAGTATATTATCAATTTTTAGAAATTGACTTAAAAGCTTCCCTTAAGTTCATCCTAGATATACCACATTTTGCACCGACATAGAGAACAGTCTCGTGCATACACATGCTAAGTTCCATGAAAATCCAACTATTAGTGTCAAAGTTATAGAAGTTCAAACTTATCAATTTCGTGCTAATTAACATTTTGTGTAAACACAAAACCTTATTAAAATCGGTTTACTCTCTGTCTGTCTGTCCGTCTGTCTGTCTGTCTGTCCGTCACACGCATTTTTCTCGGAGACAGTTATAGCGATTGACACCAAATTTGGTAGAAAGGTGGGAACTGTGAACGCTCACGCATACAGTGAATTACATCCTTTTACGTCAAATTTAAGGGGGGGTCTCCATACATGCAAAAGGGGGGTGTAAAATTCTTTTTCATCAAATATAGTCATGTGGGGTATCAAATTAAAGGTCTCGATTAGTACTTTTCAAAGCCTTTTCTTAGTTTTGTCATTCGTTGGAAGGGTGGGGAGCGCGGGGGGTTGAAAGTGATCACTTCTTTAAGGGGGCCATTCTCAGAAACTACCAAACCCAAAAATCTGAAAAATATCAGGAGGCTGCCACCGTATGGTGCCTGGGCTCCGAAATACCTTCCATGCCGATATCTGTTTAAATAAAGTTAATAATAGTATATTACTACAATTTTTTGTAATTGGTTAAAAACCCCCCTTAAGTTCATCCTAGTACCATGAAATTTTGCAGTGATATAGGCTATAATATAGAGCATGATCTTTGGTGGAAATCGCACTATTACTAACAAAGTTATAATACCTCAAATTTGTTGCTTCTTTGAAAATTGAAGACTATGAATGTCAATATCACCCGAAAGTGGATACTCTCACATAATATATGGATATATTACGTGCTACGTACTAAGAAATACACAAAACCTTTCGTACCTGAAGCGTCCAGCTTCCGGTTTCCCGACTTGTTTATATTTGATGTTGGTTAAATTGTTGGCATTTGCTAATAATATTAAACTCAGAGCGTGAAGCGCATGAGGTTGACCATTATCAACACAGGGCTTTCCATCAAATGATTTATTTAAATCGCTTTCTAGAAAATAGAGGGCAATGGAATTTTTAGCTATATTACACGGAGCTGTCGTGCACTCGTCGCTCCTCACATCTTTTTCTTTTTCTTCAGCCTTGCTTACCATTGCTTTCGATGTTCTGATCAATACTGGTTGTTGAATTCTCGTTAGCGTGAATTACGTGACCACGCCTCTCTTGCAGTTTTCCCACGATCGATGCAAACCCATATCGATGGCGGATATCCTCATTTCAGACGTAATCAAAACGTGTCACGCCACCAGTGCAATGCAACATCTTCGTCCCCATTACCGCAAGACGCCGTTCATTGTCCTTTATAGTCGGCCAACACTCACAACTATAGAGAGCGGCAGACGGACGACCTTGAAGTAAATTTTAGATTTGGGACGTGCGCTGATACGTCGATCACAAAGAACACCAGTTGGGGAATGCCCAGGTTGCGTTAATGCGGGAAACAATGTCATTACGCAGTTCTCCATTGGCTGATATCATTGACTCGAGATATTTAAATCTCTGAGTTCTGGCAATGGCAGTAACCTTCCCAGAACTGAACGATTTCAATATCTCGGGTCAATGCTATAAGCCAATGGAGAACTACGTTATGCTCCTCACATAGGGAAACACAAAACCTTTTATACCTGAAGCGTCAAGCTTCCGGTTTCCCGACTTGTTTATGTTTGAAATATTTTTTTATGTTTGTATATTACTGTTTTCAATAAACAATGTTAGTCCTTGTAATAGTTGCTCACTTTTATTTAATTTCGTCTGGTATTTTACAGGCACTCTCCAAATTATTCCTTAGAATGATGGTGAACGAATACGAATTTTGCAAAGTGTATATTTATGGCAATATACGCAAATACATGCGTAATAATCATCCCCACTTGTATTCCTTTATGATCTTTTCTTTGAACCTAAAAAAAATCTTAAAAAAAGCCCCTTTTTTAGACTTTTCCAATGTTGTTACCCCCTCAATTGTAAACTTTCTTTCCGTTCAAGGTACTTTATTATTTTTTTTTTTTAATAAATCGGGTATGATAAACAGACAGATATTGAATGCAGACATTGTTCTACATAAAACGTAACATATTACTCCCAACTTCCTACTTTTCTAACCTACAAGCCTTTTTTTTTTATTTTCTACTCGTCGCTTAATTGTCTACATTTGACGCAACCCTACAAACCAGCCAGCTGTTCACTAGCAACAAAACCGAATCGCACTCGTCAACATTCATCAGTTGATGTTGATCGCTTGCGGAGTGGGTTGGTGTGTCTGGTTTGCGCTAGAAAGTTGATCTCGTGTGTTTCTGGGAGTACGCGTCCAGTCCTTCGATCGATCCATTGTTCAGTTGTAATTTGGGACTTGGCGTGCAATTTGTTTTTTGCTCGCTAATCGGAGAAGTGTGTCAGTAAAAGTTCAGTGAAATAATCAAAGCCGCACGCGCCTGATAGTAACCGGTCAGAGGCAGCTACTGGACGTAGACCGTCGAGAAAAGGGCGGATGTGCGAAAGTTTCTTGTTCAGAAAACTTTGTTTTCGATAATTGATTGGATTTATTAGTGCAGTGGATTTTCACAGACTATTCTAGCAGCAGAGTGGATTAAGCAATTGCATATCAGTGTGGAAAAGGGAAATATAAGTCAGAGAACGGAAATACGGGGGCATCGATCTGTTCGATCATTTTGCAGAGGAAATAAAACTTCGTCTTCAAGATTTCATTAAGGTGAGTGCACGCTATCTAAATATCGAGATTCCCTCTCCTGCTGCATTTAAGTTGGAGGAGAAAAATTGTGTACTCAATCTCCAAATCGCCAACTGTTCCCAAAGATTTTGCGTACAGTTACGCGCTGTTGCACTTTCGTTTCAAATTTGTAATTCTCTGGAGCTTAGCACACATCAGTGCAGCGTCTTGGGTCCGGAGCTCATTGTAATTGTGAGCCAATGCACAGATAGAAACGATTACTTTGCAAATTAGTAATTAGTCATGGGGCGATGAATTGCTTCTCGCCGGCCGAGATCCATTGCGGATATAGCGGGCTTCTCTTCGACCGGAAAGTCACAGCCATTGGGGCTAGAGTATCTTAGCCGTAACTCCGCATAGAAATAGATTGCGTTACTTTGAAGCGAGAACAATCGCAGGATGTTCCAGATATGAATTTTACCATTGACTTGTAATGAGTTGGGAATTCTTAGTCTTGGGGTGTTATCATAATAAATATGCATAAAATATGCCCAATGCCCTTATCTTATGTCTCAGGCGAGCAGAGTAGCAAATATGTTGTTTACGCTGCTAAGTAAGCAAATTTTACGTATTCGTAACCTTTCGAAGGACGTCCCCTTCCTGGCCCGATTCTGCACAAAGAATCGATCCCTAATTACTAATCATTTAATTATTTACATTATCTTTCTGTGAAAAATAGATAATTTATTTTGTAAAAACTCGTTATTAGGTGTCTAAAGATTATTACAAGGAGTCCTTCCACTTTTTGGGACTCTCTAATGTACAGGTTTGTCTTGCGTACTAAGGGTAAATCAGACTATTTTTCTAGTACAGTTGAAATACTTGCCAGAGTTTTAACTTCAATAGTTACTAATGTTGCCGTGAACTTCACACTAAGAAAGTTTGCCTCCAATTCCGAAGGGAAACCCAAATGGCCTTTTTGAAATCTAGTTGAAATCTTGGTATTTACACCTCATACAATACCAATTTAACGTTTTTGTCGGCCTTTTTCCTAATCTATTATTTCAAAGGAATTCATGGTAAACCCCAGGTTATCAATTCAATTTATCAAATTTATTTCTAAAAGTTGGTTTTTGATGTTTTTGGGATGCTCTTGAGAGCACTAGATGCAGTCTCAAACCAGTAGCTCTTGAATTTACTATAGTATAACGAAACGATTTTTCCCAGCATCGCATCTAGATATTATAGCATGCACATAATTGTTGGGAGTTATTTTCCCACTATGGCTCAAAGAAAAAATTTCACAATGTTAAACAATGTGCAGCAGGCAAAACAGCATTTTATTAACTGGAGGACCATCATTTTTGACTTATAACTAACGACGGTACCTTAACAGCAGAAGCTGGACCTAAAGTTCAACTAAATTATCATAAAAATGCTGGAAACTTAAGTTCATGTCTGCGTGATGAATCTGTTGATTGGCTGAAAAGAAAACAGTCATTATGTATGGCTTAGAGGGGTGGAAGAGATGAGAAGAAGGAGAGAAGAGGAGATAAGCAAGGGAAGGTTTGTGTACAAGTGAAGACGTCATCCCTTGCGGTTTGACGTACTTAGAAGGAAAGCATGCTCCTTTGTAGAAAATGACTCTACCATCAGAGTCAAAAATTCGATGTTCGTCAGCTAGACAAAGGAAATTTTGGGGAAACCAATTAGTTTGAAGATAGATGTTATTTACGCAATCGATTTGCGAGCAGTAAACTGTGACAGAGAGTACCTATCTTGAGAGATACCGACGAGGCAGATGTAGGGTAGAGAAAGACCGTCATTAACATGCTTGGACTAATCGCTTATCCAGAAAGCTAAGGATTAGTTTTGCTAAATATAGGTGAAAAGAAAGGTTTCGAACAAGTTAGTGAACTAAACCGTGCCACCAGACTGAATCAATGGTTTTTTTATATCCACCAGATAAAAATTTGTTGTTTAGGCCTACAAAGAAATCGGATTTGTGGCAAAGGAGGTCATCTTCGACCGAATTTTCAATGGATCGCGAACTGAAAGTAAAATATTTTAAAGTTTCAATGCCAGTGATCGCCAAGAATACAGGTTTCCATAACTCGTCCAAAAATGTTGAGCGCTTTAGAAAGAATTGAAATTGGTCTGTAACTTTCCAGTAAAAGGGGGCTTTCCCCGTTCTTAGGAATTGGAATAATGCGAACATTGTTCTAGTTTCCAGTTTTGCAGTGGTGATGATTGATGAAAGGAATGGGCTAATGAATTGAAATAATAAAACTTGTTGTTTCTTTTTCGTTGGTGTGGTTATTTATTCTTGCAAATACCGATATTTCGGGAACCACTTGTTCCCTTCATCAGTGCAAACAACAACAAGTTTTATTATTTCAATTAATTAATCGTTGGAAACACCGCATAATTTCACTCTGGGCTAATGAATTTGCAGCATTTCTTAAGGACGATTTTGTCGAAATCATTTTATTACACTTAATTATATAAGAAATAATTTCTGGTTTGGTCAAATTAAGACTTGGTGTGATACCGAGGCAGATTAATAGAAAAGTGTGGACATTTTGCTAGAAGAAATTTTCAGTGCGGAAATTGTATTGTTGACTTCCCTTTGGAAACTGCGTTTGTCAGATGAAGATGAGATATTATGGTCTTGAAAAAAGTTGTCAGAGACGAGTTGAGCTTTTTCGGGGGGAACTTAGGGATACATATTTAGGGAGGATAAAGGGAAAGGAAAGGATAATTAGGAATATCAATATTAGAGGTGATAAGAAAATGGTCTAAATGTTTTGCCCGGGAGGGATCTACGGCTGTTGTGATTGGGTTTTCAAACTAGAAAGGATGTTTCACATTAATGTCTTCTCCTCCGCTTCTGCCAATGTTCGTAGTTGGGAAGACCAAAGTGCAACCATGCTGGAAAAGTCAAAAGAGATCAAGAATTTAATTTGATTCAGACGGTAGATTGATGGTTATAAATCTTGTCGCAATTTTTAATTCTAAAGGTGGTGGTAGACGGAAGAGTTGGGAAATTTTGACGTAAAGAGTATCTCGCAGTATCTCGTGCAGATGTACCTCAAAGGTTTGGATCGTTGCGATCAGTATGGTACAGATTGTAATTTGGAAAAGAAGGTTTATAGCTGTAGTGAAGTTTAGCCTTCGCAGAAGACGATAATAGTGGGCTCGTATTTCTCTAAGAAGAGCTAACATGCATGCCTGTGGACACGGCCAATAATTAAATTAACGTTCGGTTCGATAATTGAAAGCATTTAAAGTTTTAATGAGTGTATTAAACATTTAAAGTATTTTGTTCGGGATATGAGGCAAGAAATTCTGAAGAAAAACTGGAATATGTCCCTTGGAGCCATATTGGGAGAGTGGTTGCCGTTGCTTCCGACAGTGTCAGCGAATGATACTAACAGACTGCGACTGGGGGACTGTAGACGGTGCACAGTTTTAACGCAACGATTATCTAAGTTTCATGACGCTGGCAGTTTTTACACTGTAGCAGCTATTTGTTCCGAATGCGTTCGAAACAGGTAGAGAATGGGATGGTCAATAGCTCGTATCCCTGCAAGGTGATCATCATTAAAGGGAGATTGAAAGTGATTAGTCGTAATCGAGGATTTGGTTTTCGGTTTTAGCCCGAGTGGTCCAAAAGGCTGGGACGAAAGAATACTACTTACTTTTATGTGATTGGCCGTCTCTAATAATTTCATATGCCGTGTCGGTGCGATTTACGTCTCGAATGAGGAGGCTGGCCATTTTATTCGAAGAGAGAGTTTACAAATAAAATTACTTTCCATAAGGGGTTTCTTTGTTGCAAAGTAATCCTCCTCATTTGTAAGGAGGGTCTGGTGAGAAACGGTCATGATATTTAATTAAACAATCACTAGTTAATGAAGGGTCTTGATTTGCTGAAATTCACTGGGGAAATCACTAACAACTGAAGAAGGAATCTTTTCGCTTACCTTGCGAATTGGTGACTTCGATGACTTTGATTGTTGCTGCTTGGCAATGAAGTTCTGGGATGAAATTGGGCGTAGCAATAATTTGGTGGTTAAAGATTTAAATGTTGGTGCGGTTGCTTGTTAGATGGTGTGACAGATTTTACGGCATTTCCTACCACCTAGCTTATGTCTAAAGAACAGGACTTTTACGCTATTCCTTATACGGTGTATTTTAAGGAGTCTATTGATAATTTTAAGCCTCAGTAATATAGCACTGAATTCCATAATACGAATTAGTTATTTTGTTAGTGTCTTTATGTGTCTATGAATTTCGATCGGAGCTAAAAAAGGGTAAATAAAATAGTGAGTCCTAGTGACAGAGGCGGTGTTCATCAGCTGCTCCAATATCGCATAAGGATACGCCCCGACGTATTCCAAACTCCTTATTGTGGGATTTAACGTCAGACTATTTCTATGGAACGCCAAAAAAAAAAAATTCAGTAAAAACATTGCGTCATTTTCGGAAAATCCCTAAATTTAGAACTGTAGATAGTAGATAGGACGTAGGTATCATGGATGATAGCTTGTTATGATTAGAAACTTCTCGAAAGATCACATTAATTACATTGTACACATTTTGCTGAATATAAAAAATCTTCCGCTCCATGACTGCTGCAGTTTTTAACATTGGATTGAAAATTAATCCAGCGTGTTACTAAACGTATTCAAACATGATCTCAATGCGTTTTTAGAAATTTTAAGGTGTGGTGTGCATTTAGTACTGTACAATCAGGGCCAAGACAAAATCTAAACGGTGAGTGAGAATCGAAAAGATCCCAAAAGTTTATTTTCTGGAATTGTTATGGCTGCAATTTTGCAAGTTCCGCGCTCTTGGTGCTGATGCTGAAGAAAGGCCATATTGTCACCAAGGTGTAGTATGTTGCACCTCTATCTAACTTAAACTCTGTTAGATGAAGAAGAGGAGGGAGTATTTGGCAAATTAGGGAAGAGAACAGAATATTTGGAAGACTTCCATGGTATATTATTTTTGGGAGCATTTTACTTTTAGGAGTTCTGCAGATATACAATCCACATCGGCCGTTTTGTTCCTTGTTGGCATTCTCGGTGCGACTTCCTCCCGTATTTGTCCTTCATACTTGGATGCATGCATTATCGTATGTAGGATCTCCTTGAAGTGCTGGAGTCATCGTTTTTTTTAATCTGTTTTCCTCCTAAATTGGATGCTACGGATATTAAATTGAGCGTCTTAAAATGATCATTCATTCATTTTTAAAATTTGTTTTTCTAACGCATCGAAATATTTCTAGGCTATAGGCTTGAGGGCAGTGCATCGAATACTTAGGCATCGTTTTAATTTTTTCTACTCTATTGCCAATGTCATGAATATCCTTATTTCGGCGGGCTATGCCATCGATTTAATGCAACATCTTTGTCTACAAACAGCAATTGTGGTGCTCATTGTCTGTCTGATCCACCATTCGGATTGATAGAGCGCGACTGGGCAAACGGATATGCAACAAATTTTTAATTTCACTTAGGATGCAAATAAGTGCTTTAGAACACCACCCCGAGAAACTTAAAGTGCTTAGTTTAGAACACGTAACTGGCAGTGGTCATTCCGTTGGGATCGCTAGTCAGACACTGTTTTCTTAAAATTTCGATATCGTAGTGAAAAGTAATTCTATCGAGTTTTTTTACTTGTTCTGCCCCCCAGGCAGCTACGTAATAACCCCTTGGGTATGTATTGGGTTAACATTTGTCTATGACAAGATACAATTGGAATCTGAAACATTATGATAGCAAACAAATAATCTGCCCTGATATAATCACGAAGAGCCGACCCGCTTGTGAACGGGACAAAGGCTGAATAAAAAGAAGAAGATCGTTTTCTAAGGCTCTTGGGGGCTCCTCTCGCGGCCCTCGGAAAAAATCCTAAATTAATATTATCAAGTTAAATTTGAGCTTTCTATATAGTTTAGAGGAAATCCAGTAGCTTCAGGAAATTGATAGTCGGAATTAAGTTAAGTCAATCTTTGGTAATCTAAGTTATTTCGCACCCATTTAGCCCTAAATTGAGTCTTCATCCTTTTTATCAAAACATCGAATCATCCAAATATGAGATGGTATCAGATTTCACAGACGTAGGCTAGCTCCTTTTTAGACAACAAAAGTCCAAATTCATTTGCGAGTGTATGTACATATAAAGCATGTATTCATGATACACCTTCATGAAATAATCAGTTATAACCTATGAAAACGTAGCCTCCTTTTTAATCTAGAAACGCACAACCTAATCTCAATGCCACCCAACGCTTGCTCATCTGCTCTTGAACAGTTAACAATAACAAGTTCTAATGGACAGATGGCATACTTTGCCTTCAACAGATACACGCATCTATAACCTCATTCCATCCTACGAGTATACATATACTTTCGATTAAAGCCCGTTGATAATCATGAAACGAATCCCAAAAACTCTTCTGGGCCGAGAAATAACAATCTACTCATGATACAGCAGAAAAAGAAGATACGAAACATGGACCTCCGACAACAAATTCTGGTTGGCTTGTTTGATAACAGCAGCTGTCGCTTGTTGCCTGTCGCTTGCTCCTCAGTGCGTAGGCATTTTTTGTAACATCTCAAGCACGAAATATATTCATCACCTGCTTCCACTTGAGGTACGCAACAGGAAAGGTGAGAGTAATCTTTGTTGCGATATCCTCTGGAAATCCGAATCAATAGCTTAACTTGAGCTGCGAGTACGAAAAAAGAAATCAATTTTTGAACGCTTTCATGGAGCGTTAATATTTAGTAGCTTCACCCCATTATTCTCATTGAACATTGAGGCAAACGACTTCCGCACGTGATACAAACAACCGCCGGCAATTACAGTAGCAATGGGAGCAGCAGCATTTCTCCCATCTAATCGGATGTTCAGATAAAACGTCTGGGCTGAATTTTAAGACTTCTTATCTCGGGGTTAAGATCATCTGAGTAACTGGCGCGAGACAATGGGAAGATAAATTTCCACAAAACAGATTGTAGCCTATCCGGGAAATGTATTCTTTAGTTATTATTCCATTGTTAAGGCCTCTCAGGTATGAAATCTGAAAACGAAGTACCTGCTCTTTCCGAACGGTGGGAGATGAAGTAGCGGAAGTTTTCTCCGAATGTAGATATTTCTTTCAGAAAGCAACAGCAAGATGTATGTATGTGCATAGTGTTCATTAAACCCTTTATAACGGGAATAATGAAAATAATCATGATGGAAATAAGATATATGTGAAATGTTGACAGAGGTTCATGACAACTCCATGGGAACTGCAAGAATCGCTGGAAACTCGAATCGTACGGTAAAACAATCGTGTTTCGAACAATAATAATATTTATGCTCTCACGAAGACAGTTACTTTGTCAATTGTTTTACATTCTGTGGACATCCGTTGTCTAGTTAGCAGACGAGAGTCGGTGATGCGTAGGTGTATATCTTGAAGTGAACTCGATGTCTCAAGATTTCATATGGAACGAAGCGAATATAATGCCATCATAAACTGCTTAGTCACAATACTTTATAAGATGCGGAAGTGAAGGTTTTGTTTACTCGAAAAAACGGAATACAATGCAAACATTACTCTTCTCTTAATGTTTTCATAGAAAATTGAGTTCAAGTGGCTTTAGGCAGATCTTAAACTGTGTATGCGGTACATATGAAAAGTTATAGTGGCGAAACCGCATGCCTTATTAGGTTTATTGACTTGAATGTGCTTTTATTTTTTTACTGGAGGAGTCTGTAGGGGCAAATGGAACGGATGCTGAAAGAGGATTGAAGAGATTTCATTTAACTGAGGAATGACGAGGCATTTTTACTTACATCCGATTAAATCCAAATCGTTTTTATAAGCTCGCTATGTTCCGATGAACAAGTTACACGGCCAACATTATTTCCATTGATTGGGCTTCATAGATATTATTCTTCGAAGTTCCTTAAGGATTCTATGATTATAAGAATATCACAAAGCTAAACTTATTGTTTGCGAATACATATTGAAATGCAAATGTTTTGGTATTTATTCGCACTACACCATCTGACTTCATCAACTGATTTATCCAACCCTGACAACGCTTGTTCAATTGGAATTATTTTTGTCTCAGAATTAAATATATCCTGCCATGCTATAAATTAGTGCTCCTACATATAGCGAAGTGTCTTACATCGAGCATGTGATAAAGGTCTTAACAAATTCTCATCGCCCACAAAACGCACACCAAACTTCCGTCGACGGCAAACGACAACGTTTCTGCCCAAATAAAAATTAAGAATGTCCGTGTTCGAAGGCGGAAACAAGCTGTGATTACATGGGTACTGTAGATAACATCCAAATCCTGTTTTCCTAATAGTCCCATTATTCATCGACCGGCTCCGATAGAAACGATTACCGTTCCTGGCTGTTAATCTATAATCCTCCAAAAAATATCAACTGTTTTTTGTGAAATAGATTCTATCACTAATCGTCACACAATGAGCCGCGAGTTAGACCCTCTTCCTGTGATCTAGTGGAAACGCCGTACCTCCCTGACATTGTTAAGCTCGAAAAAGGAAGTGTGTGTTTTTGTTGGACGAAATGCGGATGAGGAAACCACTAAATTCTATGATGGCAACAACAGAAACACATTACACCCTCGGTATTATGACGACGATAGAGGCTGCTTTTGTGGTTGATGTAATTATGCATTTCCTTTTGGAAGACATTCATTCTGTCGGGATTTTGTGTACATTTGTACGAAGCTATTGCGTTTGCTTTTGAGCGAGCCTTTTAGTTTAAAATTTTGAATAATATAATACTCACAGAGCCCCATTCGTAATAGTCGTGCCATTTAAGAGTTTCCTCTCCGCGAGGTGGCTATAAAAGCATACGTTCCAAATAGTGTCGGACGTTTTCGTTAAAAGGAAGGCACGTACCATTAGCACCATGTTTACTCTACGACCACGAGCAGTTGTGGTCGGATGTTAAATTCTTTAGCCGTGCATATATTGTCTACCTTATTTTTACGGGTATTCAGAGGACCATACGTGGAAATGCGGGGGGAATAATGTAGATCCCCTTTTCACTTGATTCTAATTACTTTCACTTTCCGAATTGATTATTATCAAAGAGGCATAAGGCGGAGAGTAGCTTACATTATTATTGTTACTGTTCACTACCGACTAAATGAAACTTAATATTTGATGGGGTGTGTCACGTAATGAGTATCGAATATTTGTATGTTGGATGTTAAGTAAATAGTGGTCATGCATCATTTCCGGCTTATATATCGATAGGATTTGTTTGGTCTTTTAGTATCTAGTTCATTCCATTTCGGCTAAAATCATGCTGTTGTGTTTCGCCGGGATTCTGAAATTCTTTAGATACAACTTCACTTTGGTAAGTCCATTTTAAACTATTTCAATTTGTTATTGAATAATACGATAATTGGGATGACAATTAATTCTGCCATTCTGTGGAGTGAGGATTAGTTTTGACCGTAGTAAATGAAAGAGTTATAGTGTGGATAGCTGAAAGAAAATGAACTTATTTTCATTTTAATTATTCATTAAATCTGTAGGTCAAAAATCCTTCAATCTCCTACAAACTATTCTCATTGGACTTGTCCAATCTGTTGTTTTTGAATTCGGAAAAATTGGGAATTCGTCTTTTGTAATGTCACACGGTTGTTTTCCTTACCCTCTAGCAGCCTCGATTAGATTATTTACTTCTATTACTGTTTGTACTGGGAAATAAGAAAATCGTACGGGGTAAAATCTGGTAAATAGGGAGGATTACGCCACTTTTGGAGTTTCACTGATTCAACAGCAAATCATCATTTAACATAATTTTGAAAAAAAAAGTTTGATTTTTTGAAATTTTTGAAATTTAATAAATTTTCAACCCTGCCTATTGTGAACATATACCCAGCTAGTGAATTATGACCAGTCAGAATATCTACAATATTCCTGCAAATTTTTCCAACAGGATAAACTTTGTGGTTTTTTTTTTGGTAATGCCAGGAAAAGTTGGATGTGTCTAGCAGCATCGAGGATCTGCTACCTGTCATTATAGGAACATAGTTTGATAGCAGCATTAGCCACTGTTCGGGTGGACATGGGGGAAATTGAACCCTCTTTTGCTAGGGCATCCAAGATTTCATTTTCCATTACAGCACAACGAGCGGGTACCTAGAGTAGTAGTACCGTAATGAATCTAGAAATAGAGTTCAAAAGAGTGAAGCGATGGCGGCTTTACGGTTTCTTACCAGGGCAGAGGCAAATCGTCAGACGCTGCCTCACCTCTGCCCTGGGAGCAGCGTGACCGTAGCGGCTCGCAGATGTTGAGTGCTCCTTTATATAATTCGTAGAACACGACATGACTACGAATTATATTGAGCGCAAATCCGCCTCATTGACCAGAGCCTGGCTGAACTCTCAAAACGAAGAGTTCAAAAGGTTTCTACATTTCTGAACGATTTTTGAATTGATTAAAGGACTGTTCAACGTCCTCAATGCAACTTGACTATCGCTTCAGATCGCGATACGCCACCATTACTAACTTTGGAGAGTAGGTAATCATCAATCGTTAGATAGTAAGGACTGTGGTTTCCAAAGCTAGAAAAGTGGTCTAGAAAGGAAGTGCTCCGACATAATTCAAGGCAAGGTTCAAGTTGAACTGTTGATCAATGATTATTATCTTAATTGAAAGAAATCAAGCTGGGTAAGAATATTACGACCTATGTGATTTTAAAGGCGTAATGTCCAGTATCATACTATGCTACAAATTCAAATCTCACGTTTCCAGCATGGAATTCTTTTGCGAAATTATACGACTGAAAGAACTTTTACACTTGAAAATATTGTATTCTCGTTGATTTGAAAGAATGTCCACACAAGCGATACATGTGGAGTTTCTAATGTTGTGAATATATTTATAATAATTCTCTAAAAATAATACCAGGATTCATTCGAAAAATTAAGCCGTGATCAAATTGGCCTTATATGATTTATTTTTTGAGCAACTTTTAAAGTTAAATCTGAGGAAACATGATTCAACATCATCTCCTGGAGAAATAATAATCAATTTATGTTAAAGCGATCTTACACTCATTGAAATTTTCAAGCAACTGAATCAAAAAGATAGCAGGAGCCACCTTTATTTGTAAGACAGGAAACCGTCACTGAATGACTTTTTCCGCGTGGTCATCACCTCACTGTTTCCACCTGCAGCTGAACTTCCGTGTATATATCAGTCACTCAGCATTATCAAAAAGTTATAAATTTTTCATATACCACCATGTCCAGATGACTCAATGTTATATGACCGGCAATATTCCACTCACATTTGAGCGTCATAAGCCCTTCTTATCTCTTAATGGAATTCCTAAGTTGAGTAACGCTTCCTCATGGTATCTTTTAGGATTGTGGTTCCTACACTTGACCGATATTATTACTGTTTAACCGTGTGGCAGTGAGTCGTAATCTGACTTGTGCTTTTACTGAACTTATCGCTCTATGTGGCCTATATGTGAGTTCATACAAAACAAACAATATGTGTACAAATACGTGTAAACGAAGGAAATGTTGATTTCTGAACTGTGTTCATGTTACTGAAATACTCTTTTTCCTCCGTTTATAATATACCATGCAATTCATGATTTCCGTTCGCAATTTTTGTTTCCTATCATGTGTCGTCATTGTTCAATGAATATCGAAGAAAAATAAAAATTGCTAGGAATATACGACTATCCGCGGTTGTATGTATACATGTAAATTTGATTTAAAAATTAATTAAAGAAAATATGTTATTGTATATCTTATAAACCGCGAAGTTGTTTGCTTGAGAAAATTTTATAAATGCACTAAAGAATTTAAAAGCGATTTTTCCACCTACATACTCTTGTACAATAAATCGAAAACCGGAAGCTCGGCACTTCAGCTATAAAATGTTTTGTTGATGTTTTATGTAAGAATATTTGGCTACATGTTGGTTGAATATACTGAATATTCAATTCGACTTGGTACTGACAATTAACCTCGTGGGGAGTAATAATTTAACACGAAAGGGGCAATTTTGACCTACCACATCTTTGTTAATAATAGTAGGATTTGCTCCAAACTTTTCAGTATGATGCCTCCTAATTTTCCCAATTTTTTTAAGGATCTTGGACGAACCTAAAGGAGGTTTGCAGTAAATTTTCAAAATATTATACTATTATTAACCTAATTTGAGCAGATATAAGAAGGGAGGGGGTATTTTGAGGCCTAGATACCATGTGTGCGGACTAGCTTTGCAACCAATGTCAAAACTGATATCGTCTACGTACTAACTGAGACCTTTCAGACCCTCCCCTTTTGCATGTATGTTCCGTTCTTAATCGCAATGTTACTCACGGCATGTAAGGGGATTCCCACATTTCCACCAAATTTCTTGTCAATGGGGGTAACTGTTTCTGCAAAAATGGGTGTAACAGACAAACAGACAGAAAATGGGTTGTTTTTGTTTTCCACAATACTTTAAAAAAAGAGAATAGAAGGTGGGGTATCCTTGCAATTTGAATCAAGCGAACAGGCATTCCTCATCCGTCGAAGGTACATATTAATTTCAATTCAAAGACCAATTTCAAAGACAGTTTATAACTCTTTTGAATATAAACAGTTCTGGATAATATTGTTACTGACGTCAAAGCTATATGCATACATATTATGTTCGCGGTAACTGCACGCCAATTAATATGAACAACGTATCCAATAAATTGTACAAGAGTTTATACTCCACTTTAATTTCTGCCTTGCCTGCAAAAAGAAAGTTCAATACATGCATGAATAAAAAAACACGTAAAACACCGAAAGGATTCTCTCTTAATGTGTAGTCTACTCATTGCCACTCTTCATTCAAAATTGTTTCTGCCGAATACACCCAGATGAGGCGTTCGACAGAATATTGTAAGTTTCGAGTGATAGAAGGTTGAAAATGTCGACCCATTCTAGATTGATGTATTTTTTCCCCTAAATGTAGTCATGTGAGATACCAAATAAAACGTATCGCTCAGTTCTTTTCGAAGGAGGCCTTAGTTTTGACATATGTTATGTCAAGGTGGGGAATGAGCACGTTAAAAGATGGTCACATAAATCATTCTCAGTAACTACCTAGCAGAAAAATCTGAAAAGAAAATTATCGTAATGTCTGTATACTCGCCTAAAGCTCAAGCTCCATCTCGATATCTGATGAAAAAAAATTAGTAATGATATATCTATATCTATTTTGTAAATTTATCGCAACCCCCTCCCTTAAGTTGATTCTAGTTTTAGTTCCACCAATGTTATGTTATAAACCACCAAATGCGAAAGTTTGGTGGAAATCCTACTGTTATTAACTAAGTTATAATAAGTCAGAATCGGCCTTTTCACATTACATTACGTGATAGTGGGTTAGTCAGAAATAGTAAGCCAAACCCACCACATAGTTCCTGGCGTTATTATGTAATGCTACATTTTGCCAAACATAGTCTAGATCTTCAACAATGTACATTAATGGTACACCACCAGCCTATTTTGTCGCTGGTGTTCATTACTGGGGCAACGTGATATTAATACATAGGTTAGTGTTGTTAGGTGGTGAGCCACGTGACTCGAGTGTATAAGCACACTCTTCTTCAGCAGGAAACCACAACCCCATCATGAGTGGGTAAATACAGGACTACGAAGAAGTCCTCAAACCACCAGACTATAAGCCAGTTGTTGAAAGCCAAATCCCTCTTTGACTCCTACAATCAAGAACAACGCGGTATCATGTCCTTTGAAGATGTAGTCCGAACCATCGCAAAATTTACATCTGCCCCAAAAGGTGACACTATTTCAATAGTTCATGGATCCCATATTAAGACTATAGTGGCTGATCGCGCTACTTTCTCAACTAAACCTATCTTATCTTTAGTGCAAGAAGCACATGTGGAATCAATAAAAATATGCACTTGATAGCATACATGTATATGTGTATAAATATCTGAATTTATTTATTTAACTTTGTTGGATTCACAGTGCAAATAAAACCCACAGTTATACGAAAACAATGTTTTTTTTTATTTATTTGTGCAAATTTACTCTCAGCGGATGTACATTGCCCTCATTAGCCAGACTTCTTATCAAAAACAGCAGCCGAAATTACACCTCTTCCGTTGGGTAACAACCTTTTTACTTCGTTATCTCTGTTCAAACGTTTTAAGACACTTCCGGCTGTCTGTTTACTGTGACCCCGTTCAATCCAGTGTGGTGCGGCTTCTGCACAGACAGTCACTACGCTCCAGCTGCAGCGCTAATACATATTTGTCTTTTAACGAAAGTGAATATGGCAAATGCAATATTCCAAACATCTTCATTAAGTTGTGTCCAAAATTCCACGATGCCTCGCCACAGGAATCCTAAGTGAGTAAACAGCTCATCCAATGCAAACCTTTATGCATTAGTTTCACTGCACACAATACATAATCCATATGTGGAACACACGTCGAATTCGAAGACTCACCAGACACGAAACTCCTAGTGTGTATCGCGAATTGCTAATGCGATTACAGCGGAAGTACTCACTACGGGTGGTTGGTCAGTCCGATCGGAAATTGTTTCATTCTAAACTCCAGAAGTAAGCCTACATCGAATAGCATGTGGTTTCGATTAGTGATTTTGTATGATCGTCATAATTATGTCATCATTAACCACAACGATTGTCGCCAAGGTCGTCGGTTGGGTTAGCGTAACTGCAACCAGTCAGGTAATGAAAATTCCGAGTGGAAATGAATAATCACAGGTAATTATGAAGGGAAAACACAAAGCACACGGTCAATGATCATTAAATGGAAAATATTTGATGGCATGAGATGATAGTCGCACCATTTAGTCGACCTTTTGCGTCAAACATTCACCTCATATGCCTCCTATCATACGTAATCCACAGATATACATGTATGTTGTAAATGGTGTACATAGTCATACACGTTTGATGAGAATAGAAATAATTCCCGGCGGATTTCAAACAAACAAATTCCAGTAGAAAAACAAGAAGAAAAACTGAATGAACGGGAAACATATGTGCATGGATTTCCGCAACCTGACAATGGATGTTTTGTTTTGATGATTGCTTTTTGTATGCCTTCACAAATGGCGCGATTTAGATGCTTCAGATCATTTATAGAGAGGTTTACAATTCCTATTTCCCTTGTTGGCAACTCACATATTCACTGTGTATAGTTTAAATTTTCGGTGAAATTGCGGAACGGGATATCCGATAATTTTTCCACTATTATATTTGTCGTTATTATTACGGCAAACAACTGAATTGGGAATACAGGCAAGTATGCGACTTTACTTTCTCACCCTTCATCACCGTCCAGTGCAAATTGTTTAATTACATGGTTGTCATGTTTTGATCATCCGCGATCATTGTCCATGATCATGCCATGAAAGGAAATACGCAGCAGTCATTCATGTCGTATTATCAGTCAATTCAGTTGATGATTGGTAGTAGTAATTAGAAAATGCAGCAATTCTACTTCCGATCCATGTGCTTGATTGTGAACGAATGCTCATTATTGGGAAATAATTGTTTTTCTATTGTCTGACCCTGAATAATAACTTTATGTATTATAGAATGAAGTTTTATCTGAAAATTTTTAATATATAATGGAATAAAGCCGAAAGGCGGATAAATGATTTTCTGAAATTTCTAACCCCGAAAGATCGCTAAAAGGCAAAATCTTATCTTATCCACTTTTGCACTGTGATACTTTTTGGTCTTTAAAAGAGACATGAACTAGACTATTTGAAGGGAGTTAGCTTATGATCTCCATTACCGATTATGGCCCGAGTCTGATTTTTATATTAGGACATGCACATGGACATGAATCCGTCCATCGTTTCGGATTTTCCCTATCTTAGGTGTTGGAATATTGTCCATGGTTTGTCCGTAGAATTGTGGAAATTTCTGACTTGTCAAATATTTCGTACATTTCGTGATTGTACCTATCGCTCTCCATCATCTTTCCTTTAGATGTTAGATCTTTCCTTCCAAATGTTTTCAAATTTTCTTGCGTGGGGGCCCATAATTCGCGTACAAAGCATATCATACATAGGTCTTAAAATTGATTTGTAAGCGTGAAGCTTCGTACTGTTGTGCATGCAGTTGAGCTTCAAAATTACCAGACAGAATGAAACTCTTTATTTACGGACTGAATTTGTCTCCTAATTTCGTCAGACTCGCAAAAATTTTTCGTAAAAGGAAAACTGTTATATTATAATCGTGGATTGTGTTTTGTTTTGGTTTGCATTATTACTTTTGTTTGTTTCCGTTGATATTAGGCCAACTTCGTTTTTTGCTCTGTAAACTTCTATAAAAAATTCCATTCGCATAGGTGACATGATGTTAATGCCATCTAATTGTCAACTATTTGGTTGGACTTGCAAAACAGCATACTTTTGACGTCTACCAGGAGCTTTCAGATTACGTGATCTAATATCAGATTCAATAAACATGTCTAGCTCATCATCCCGCTTTAGTCCATTCTCTGTTTCAAATGCGTTCTTCTAATAAAAATATCAATATAAAATTCCACTTCTTTGACTATAAAAAGCTAATCGGTTATTGATCGTCCAGATTGGAACCCTTCCTTCCTTCCAATTGTTTTGTCGGGACATTATCCTTGCGCACTGCAGTTTCTCCCTTCTTTTGTGGATAGTACATATAACAATCTTTGCCGATCAGCTTTTATAGTATATGACAGTCCATTGTCTGCTTTGTTTCATAACGTTCATGCTGAGATACTATCAAAACCCGGCACATGATTTTTCTGATTTTTAATACATGATTCTACATTTTCCAGGACTGGAGGATCAATGTGTTGTTGACTAGTCTTGTTACTTTGAGTAGTTCAGTTGTCGGTGGAAAGTTAAGATTCCTCAAATTTAACGGCTATCTTTCCTGTGTTTTTTTAAGGTTTTGTGTTTATACATTAAAATCGGTTCAATGTCTATTTGTCCGTCTGTCACACACGATTTTCTCGAAAACGACTAAACCAATTGTCACAAAATTTGGTAAGAGGGTGTGGCCTGTGAATCCCTTTACATATATCCTCCAGTGGCATCATTTTTTGTAGAGTTTGAGAGGGTGGAAGGAGAGTCTAAAAATTTTTTCACCAAATATAGCCATGTGGAGTATCGATTGAAAGGGTTCAATTAGTAATTTTGGAAAATGATCTTGTTTCTCATATTGGGTGAAACATAGAGGCGTGAGGGCTCAAAATTTGTGCCCAAAAATGAAGCAGGTCTTGTTCTCAGAACCTATCCAACCAAAAAATCTTTAAAAAAAAATCGCAATGGTACATCTTTACGAAATCTCAAAATACATCCCGTTCCGATATCTGCACAAATAAAATTAATAATAGAATATTGCCATATTTTAGAAATTTATCCGGCAACCCCCCTTAAGTTCATCCTAAAAGTTGAAAATTTGGCATTGATATAACATAAGGCACAATTCGGTCAAGAAAAACGAAAATCCAACTGTTATTAACAAAGTTATAGAGGGTGAAACTGCATTTTTTTTTGGGAATTTCATGCATTCTGCAACGTGTATGACGTCATTATCACATTCATTTCGACAACATCACAACAAAGTGCGCTCATATAAATGGATCGTGGCAAAGAAACATTTTTAGTTTTTTAGTCATACAAATGGTCAATATTAATTGCTCCAAACAGACACATGTATGTATGTAAATATATTTACGTGTTAATGCGGGTGTCTAATTCAGATAGATATATTTGTACATTTAACCGTATTCAAAATACGTACTATATATGTACATATGTATGCTTTTGTGCACGACGTAAATCGGAAATATGGATACTTGCATGTATATGTACAGTATTCGGTAATAAGCAGTTTGTTTGTTTAGGCTGAGGATAATATCTATGATTGTTTGGAAAAATATAAAGGAATATGCTGGATTTGTAGCTATATATAGATGGAAAAATGTGCTTCGAAGCACGGGCTGCCGGTATTCCGACTTGTTTTTAATTGGAAGCCACGTCTTACCACTTGCATCCAATTGAAATTTTTTCAACATTGCTACTGAGTTTTAGCTGAAGTTGTAACTAATAAAATCTTAAGTAATGTTGAAAGATAAAATTTTGGTCGCAGTTCAATATCTTTTTTTGAAAATTGTCTACATTTCAGATTTGTTTTTCCAATATTTATAGCTAATTTGAAATTGAAAAATTTTCTGTAAGCCACTCTTGTCACATTGGGGATGAACCATAATTTGCACATCTGGATGTAAAACCCAAAAGACAGAAGTTGTAGCTTTTCAAATTACCAGAAGTTCTAGCTTATTCTTGAATTCACTTGAATTGAAGAAGAAAAAAAAAAAGAAGCATACATGAGCATATTTAAGACTTAGTATTCCTTTTAAACTATATTTAGAAAAATAACCCCGTTCACCATCGAAACAATAAATAACTCACTTCCGTTATTGACTACCTTAACTCACATTTCCAATTTCCTATAACTTTGGGACGACTGTCACGTAGAAAAAGTAAATCAATCCATTTTCAATTTGAGCTCCTTTAAACAATTACTTCCATATCCCCTAAAAATTAGGCCTTAGTTGCCGAAATTGCATGTAAAATGACCGTTCCACAATGCTAAATCAGTTTGCAAACCGATATAGGCTTACGATCAAATTTCATGGTAGACAACCAACCGACAGGATGTAATATATTTCTAAATGGGTTGAAATGATCACTAATTGTTTCGCATTACAGATTATTTATAAATCAACAATGCGCAAATAATCTGATTTAGCGCCCGACATTCCAGTGCCAAGTAACCCTGATACGCATATGTAGTGTATCGTATCGTATCTTCAGAAGTAGAAAAGAACACAGAACGCACGATGCGAGTTGTCGGTCTTTAATTGCGATAATGCCCCCATTATGGAAGTTAGACTGGAAAGTGTTGGTATCGGATGTAATGCCGACAAAATTGACGGCAGTAACATTCCCGGCACTTGCAATTGTACGCGCACGCTTAAGTAATTAGCGCCGGATTAAGATTTAACGAAGAAATATGTATTTCCGGCGACGAGCTTAGCAGATCTCCAGCCATTTTCTGTGTTGCTTTTCCATGAGGAGTTGTCGACTAGAACAAACATTCTTAAAAATATACACACTTTTCAGGGTTTTATTCCACTATCAACTTTGTGTCTCTATTGTCCTCTATGAATCTCGTTGAAATCATGGAGTTTTCTGATCACGTTTCGATATCTCCGTTTTGCAGTATTTTTCTAACCTAGTGCTTCTTCGCCAACATTATTTTGCCCTTACTGTAAAGACATATTTCACCAAGTACTCAGAAGTCCTTGCACAGCATCCCATTTTCAATACAAAAAGCATAGACACTCTTCAAAATATTGGCAACACTGCTGTCAGTTTTTTTGGGGGAGTGTAGGTTCAGGAAGTGAATGATTTAATGGTCGGTTGCGGGAAGCATACCTACATAGTATGATTTTTACTTAATTGCTTCTTTCTAGTGCCTAGCTTCCTCTGTGATTTGTGTTTTTCTTTCCTTTCCTCAAGATTCGCTAGAAGTTTTCTTCATCTAGAGCTCCTCCTAAGAGACGAACGATAAAATCTCTGCATGGGCGGATAAAATGCTGTATATGCACATATATACATATACTATGAAGCCACAATATAGAATATAATAAAGAGCTCCTGCATGCAAGAATCATTCACAGCAGTGCAGCTGAATGAAAACTCAAGATCCAATTGAAATTTTGTTTAAATTCATTCATAACGTGATACTCAACCTAGATGCTTTTACAATCATACTTTCCTCTTAACTTACATTTATATTCCATTTTTTTTCAAAATTAGAAAATATCATTTCCTAATTTTCACAACATGATCGAACCAAAATAGAACATGGAACGGTGTAATTTATTTAATTTACGAGCGATTTTCACCTCACCGACAATAATACAATGATCCAAATTTCAAGATCTACGTACTTCAGACCTTTCAGATATCTAAACGGTTCTTTTTTTATTGTTTCTTAATGCCGAGTCGGAAATAGTTTCCCCCAAACAGTACAATAATGTACACAGTGGATGTTTAAATGTTTACTTTTTATTTGGAATTTATAAAAGCTTTATGCCATTAGAAGATGTTTTATGGAGTTGTTGGAATGATTATTGGTAGTCAGTTCTGCTTGCTTGGTAGGTGTTAATTAACGCGAAGGAAAAACAGAAACTTTTCTTTGAGTCATTACATTGAATGATTGGAGGAGTGTTGTTAACCTGGAAGAAATATAACATGCGTAGGGGTCTAAATTTTCAATTGTATATTTGGAGAGTGGCTGCAGCTATTGATTCTTCATAACTGCTGTTTTGCTCTTTTCTTGATTTTAATGATCACTGATTTCATCTGATTTTCAAAGAAATTGAATTAGAAACATCGTTTCTGCTGCTAGTAAAATTTTTATTATTGCAGGTACCGATATTTCTTGAAAATTTTGTTCTCTTCCTCAGTGCAAGTTGCCTATTAGCAATTTTTATAAATGGAACTTGCGTAGCCTTTGTTTTGTATAAATCTATCCCTAATTATGCTTATATGAATCTAAACCGAGGGGAGTTCCAATTTGCAATATTAAAATTCATTCCATTGTAGTATTTACAGGTTGCTATTAATCCGTGGGCTTTCATATGCAAGTTGTTAATGTCAATTCTATCTAACGTATAATGAAAGCGCTTTTCTTAGTAATTTATGCTGTTCTTTTGCTGGAACGATGTATTTGGGATCATTCTCTGTGGTTGGCGGTTTCCGGTAGATGTCGAATAAGAGATGCCCATTGGAGCGCTTAATGGCTATCTCTAGAAATAGTAGTTCACTGTTTTCCTAAACTACTTGAGTGGACTGTACCTTCGGGTACATTGCATTGATTGTGGCCTCTAATTGAATTGCTTTGCTTTTTTCGCTGGAATCACTGCAATTGCATGTTAATGATTTGATTTTCATTAATTTGGGCGAATTTCACCTAGAATGAAAATGAAAAACAACAAGGGAGAATGCGAAACCTTAACCCTTTAAGCATGAAAAGTTTTGAGGTTTTTAACTTTAGAAAACGAAAGCAGGTTGCTTCAAAATTTATTTTGTTTATTGAATTCAAATGATCAAATAAACAAACATAGAAATTGAAAAAATACTACTACGGATGTTTTGGAAGACTACAAATTTTTCTTGAAGGATATTTTTCACTCATTATATATATACTCATAAGTTCAAAGTAATGTACATTCAAAACAGTTTTTTCAAGTTCTTACCCTTTATTCATCCTACCGATTTGTACAATCCTAATGTGCTGCTTTCTTCTTCTTCAACATTTGTCCCGTTCAGAAGCGGAGTCAGCTTGCCTTGATCCCATTTGGCCCAGTTATAGGCCTGGTCTGGATTGAGTTGCGAGGCTTCGAAATTACTATCCAGCGTATGAAGCCATCGTTGTCTCCGTCGGCCTTTTGGCCGTTTGAAATTGACTTCAATGTTCAGATAAACCTTAACAAGGGAATTCTCGTTAGCACGAATTACATAACAATTCCATGGAAGACGCATCCCCCGCGCATATCACGGTTCAACGTAACATCTTCGCGAAGCTCCATTCACTGTCCTTTACGACACGGCGGTAAATTTTGGATTCGAAACGTTCGTTGATACGTAGACCACAAAGAGCACCAATTGTGGAAAGCCATCTCTTCCAAATTGCGCTAATGCGTGAAGCCATTTCATAACGTAGGTAACCATTGGTTGATAATATTAATCAAAGATGTTTAAACCACTCAGTTCTGGGCAGAGTACTGCTACTGACAGTGATGGTACCTGTTTCATTCGGATCGGTCGACAAAAACTGTGTTTTATTTAGATTCAACCTGAGGTCTGCATTCCATTTTTGTACAAGTGGCCCGAGATCAGATTCTCTCCCGTCCGATAATGCATCTTTACAATTATACTAATTTCTTTTAACGATTCTTGAGAAGAAAACCACTACGAAGAGCAATCACACACAGAAAATTATAAGAGCTGAATCGATACTTTTTTGGAAGGGGCAAGAAATTGCATTATGCTAAATGAGGTCAAAACTTTCTATTTTAAACACCACCATAGATTGTATGGATATTATTATTCTCTATAGAATCCACATCTTCAATATTAGACTAGTATTGAATGTAAAAAATGTCCCTTCTTCGTTCACTGCAGAACTCTAACCTAATTAAAAGGGTAATACGGTTTGGGTTGGTTGGGTTGGGTTCTTAGCAAGAAAAATTGCGAACTCTTGGCCACGTTCGAGAGAAGAACCTCCGAAGAATTTTTGGCCCCTACATGAGAATGGACGATTCCGTAGCCTAACGACGAAATCTATGAGTGATACCATGACCGTCAGGTTGTGGATAAAATTCAGCTCAATAGGTTACGGTGGGCGGGTCACTTAATCCGTATGGATGAGGATGATCCGGAAAGTCTATAAGGGAAATATCTATGGCAGAAAAAGAAGACAAAGCAGACCCTGCCTAAGATGGAGCGATGGCGTAG
This sequence comes from Hermetia illucens, assembly GCF_905115235.1. Lineage (NCBI taxonomy): Eukaryota > Metazoa > Arthropoda > Insecta > Diptera > Stratiomyidae > Hermetia > Hermetia illucens. Next base: position 85,613,121 of record NC_051849.1, on the reverse strand, counting down.
ATCAGGACGCCAGAGAGCTTTTAGGGATATCGAATTGGTGGGCCTCGGTGCAAAACCGGGATGTCTGGAGTTCCGTTGATGATGATGAATACGATTTATACGAAATAAGTTCATTTTGAAATATTGATTCAGTCTAACGCTGACTATAATATAAAAATAATTTCACATATCAGTTGACGAATTTTACTTAAAAATTCTCTAAAATGAAGTACAGAGGAAGTAGAATCATTTGTTTATTTAAAATAGCCAGCATTTTCCTTATAAATGTTTTCGAATCACTCCAACAGTATGCGCACAACAAAGCATCATTAATCATATCATTCCAACCACATTTCAAATAAATAAAAAAACACCAGTCAACACTAGGACACCCCGGATATCTATCAACATCCGAACATCTGTTTAGGCAACCGGATCAAACGTGAATCCCATGAGACTAGTAGCTTCCACAAAAAAGCCATGATCACTTTTTCCACAAATTTCTGTCTACTGCTTGGTACACAATTATATTCAACACCCAAGTACAAATTTAATTATGTAGACATGAAGATACAAACATATATACACAGATGCTGCAGAAACTCAGACTTCATGGTTCTCGTAGTTTTTTTTCTTTGGCGCTCTTACCGTTCTTAGATACAGGAAAGCCTTGATCGTTCGTTTTTCAAAAGGCGGAAGTCGAGTGGTATATTTTGGCACGAGAAAAAGAGCAATTTGATCGGACATCAAAAAGATCCTTCCTAAGTACTGATCAACAAACTCAGACATCATCGTCATCACCACAGCTCATAATCATGAGGAAGATGATCATTACGATCTACATTTGACGATGCTGCTTTACGATACGTTGATGTAAGCCCTAGGGTAGAAAGGGTGAATGCAAAAATCTGTTTATGGGCTTGCCGACAATATTCCGGAAAATGTGACATTATGGCATTAGAAGGTTAATAGCAGAATAATTGTAAATTCATTCCCCAAGAGATTAATCTATTTCTACTCTGGTTTGAAAATAAAATATTTTCCATTTTGAAAGCAGGTGTTTATGAGGATGAAAATGACTAAGTAGAAGTATTAACTGCAGTGATGGCAAACATCCTTATTTTTTTATCTTTTCTATAATAAAAGAAAACGCGAAAGTTATAAAGTAATAACAGAATTCTTTTGTTTCCAGAAAAATGAATCTGTTTTTCTGTTTTTCAGAGTTTAAAGCTTAGTTAAAAAATAGTTAATTTTGGATCAATAAATATATTTAATGATGCTAGGGCGAAGCGAATGGGGAGATAATAGATTGATGAGCACAGGTAGTTTTCAGTGTTTCGCAAATTCATCCCAGCCCGAAGTCCATCAACGGACCATGGAAGGAACAGTATAAAATTTATATTTTTTATGACCTCCACTGACAATATGAGTAGGCTAAATTCCTGTGGGACACGTTCATTCCACATTGAGTTGAAACCGCTTTCTTAACGCTGGAAGCAAGCATAATCTTGGATTTCTTCCCTTAAGGGGGTCATCCCGTGTAAAGGCCGTTTTTTGGCTTTTTTTGGAATTTTTTTGTGAAGAACTGGATAAAAATACAAATACCGCCACGCTAGAGAGCGCTGCGATCATCTTAAAGCAAAAGAGTAAAAGGCATTTTAACGTAAAGACTTAACTACAGTCCGCAAACTAGGATTATTTTAAAAAATATTATTTTTTGTGAATTTTGGTGTTTTTTTAAGGCTTCTTTAATGAATAAAAAAAAACTACTGAATGGATCGCAATTATCCTAGTTTGCAGATCGTAGAAATATGTTCTCAATAAGTTGTGAAAATTTCAAAGAATTTCGTTGGATAGATTTTGGGCTAGCGGATCCGACACACCGGATGACCCCCTTAAATCCAGGCCACTCACATTATATTTCTATATATACATATGTATGTTGTAACGATCCTTAGCTGAGGGGAGTAATTGGTTGATTTGCGATTGCTACCAATGCATTTGCTGTCCTGGTTTCAATGAATTCATTCAATGCGATGTCGCAGGAATTTGGGAAAAGAAGGTCATCTGCAAAATGGGGAAAAGCTTCAATATCGTTAAACAAACGCAGTATATGGAAAGTGACCTTCATCTATCATTCGAAAGGTAAAATTAATTAAGGACATTTGAAGGTTTTATATTCTCAGGAAAAACTGAAAAACGACGCATATATATGGTATTGGTATTCTTGACATATTAACTGTAATTCAAGGTTATTATCATATGCATATCCGTGTCCGGATAGCTCAGTGGTTAGAGCACTAGGCTGTCATACGGAAGGTCGCGGTTCAAATCTCACTGGTGGCAGTGGAATTTGCATCGGGATTTGACGTCGGATACCAGTCGACTCAGCTGTGAATGAGTACCTGAGTCAAATCAGGGTAATAATCTCGGGCGAGCGCAATGCTGACCACATTGTCTCCTACAGTCTACTGTAGTGTACCGTTACGGTCTTGAATGAAGTGCTCTAACACACTTCAAGGCCCTGATCCAATATGGATTGTTGCGCCAACGATTATTATTATTATAATGTAATTGACTCCTTCCTTTAATGCGCGAAATATTCGCTTCTAGGCAAGACGCTCACTCTTTTAAAATCTAAGATCCCAGGGAAAAGGGGAGACATTGTCGGAAGACTTATCTCTGCTCTGGACGAAACCATCTTTTTTTATTTTAAAAAAGTGGGCTTCCTGCCTAGAAACGTGTAGCTCGTGTCCTAGAGTGTAGTTGCTTTCCAACTGGTACAGTCGACCACTAAGGGCATGGAGACTTAGGATCAACTCAAATCTCCAAACAGAAATAATTTTATAGTTTTATAAGAGGATTTTTTTGTGATTTTATTGCTTGGATAGTTGTGAAAATTATATCTGTTTTGCTTTGAGCATTAAACATTTTTAATAATCCTATGTATTTTCCAAAATTCCCTTGTTAAGGTTTTGTGAGAAACAAAACCTTATTAGAATCGAGACGGTGTCTGTCTGTCCGTCTGTATGTCTGTCTGTCTGTCTGTCACACCCGATTTATTCGGAAACGGCTGGACCGATTGTCACGAAAATTGATGAGAGTATGTAATCTGGTGTTCCCTTTACATGCAGTAAGTGGCGCCATTTTGTGTTAAATTTAAGGGGGGGCTCCCCATACATGTGAATGGAGGGCGCAAATTTTGTTTTCACAGAATGTAGCCACGTGGGATATCAAATGAAAGGTCTCAATTAGTACTTTTCGAAACTGGTTCAATATTTGACTTTGGGTGAAACATAGGGGAGTGAGGGCTCAAAATATGACCCCCAAAAAGTGTAACAGGTCTCGTTCTCAGAACCTATCCAACCGAAAAATCTGAAAAAAATCATAGTGGTGCATCTCTACTAAATCTAGGCCTCAAAATATATCCGGTTCCGATATCTGCACAAATAAAGTTAATAATAGTATATTTCCACATTTTAGAAATTTACCCGGCACCCCCCTTATGTTCATCCCAGAAGTACAAAATTTGGCATGTAATGAAGAACATAATGCACAGTTTGGTCAAGTTTGAAGAAAATCCAACTATTATTAACAAAGTTATAGGGGGTGAAACTTCACATTTTTTTGTAAATTTCGTGCACTGCATGACGTCATCATCACATATGAATTCGTCAATACCACAACGAAATGAGTTCTTTTGAATTGGGTCGCAGAGAATTATTTTGTTTTAGTTTTTTAGTTATTTGTCAACCAGACATGTGTGTTTGTAGGTATATAATATATGCGTGCTAATGAACTTTGCGGGTAGTGCCTAATTCAAATAGATATAAGAAGTAAATCGGAAATATGGGTACAATCCATTTATATACGTGCATATATGTGTACAGTATTCGGAAATAGGCAGTTTGTTTGGTTAGGGTGAGCGTGATATCTACGTATGTATGTATGTCTCGTAGTTTGGAAAAATATGAAGGATTATGTTGGATTTGTAGCTATATACGGATAGAAAAATGTGCTTTGAAATTTCTTACATAAGATGAACACAAAACCTTTATATCCGAAGCGCGAGCTTCCGGTATTCCGACTTGTTTTCTTCTATTGTTTGGGTTTTACGTTTTGATTCTATTACTTGGAATGCTATATATAAATACAAGGTTGAACAACCCAGAGCAAAGCCAGAAATTCTTGGAAAATTCTTCTAAAAGTAATGAAAAAATTAATCCATTTCTTTAATTGCTTTTTTAAATGTTTTATTGATTATATTATATTTAATATTAACTGAGATATAATACAATGATTTTTAGAAAAATCGAAAAAAGGTTCAAAATTTCAAGAAAAATTTATCCGACATTCAGAACAATTTTCAAACGCATTGTATTCCACAATTCAGTAAAGAATTACCAAAAACCACCTTCATACTGCGATGTGTTCACATTTAAATCCCCAAAGGCTTTTGCCATGTTGAATGCACGGTCTTTTTCAAATGCATTTTATAATTTTTTATACTGAAAATCATTGATCTACTATTCTAATTTAATATTTAACTCAATGCCATGCAAATAGTCTGTCGCTTACAACGAACAAAAAACTATGCTTAATTGACGCTATACAAAAGTGTAGTGACGTGTGTTGATAATAAAGATACTTGTAGTCACTCTGCCAAGTTCTTAATATGCTAAACTCTCCTGAGTGAAAGTCCTTCCAATATCACCACCCATACTAACTTCTGGGATAATCGAAAAGATACTTCGACCAGATTAAGAGAGAGAGCGTTAGATTTGAAGACATTACTTTTTAGACATTTTTGTCTCTTTGTCTTTTGTCTTTTGTATATCATTTTTCTTGAAATACATTTTGAGGGAAAAAGGGTGGGTTAACTCTTCAAATTCATTTTCAGAATGCGAGAAAAATTGAGCAATCGATAAAATCAATGCCACCCTGTTCAGTTTATAGTTGAAATCATTCTAACGCATGCATTCATTCCAAAAATTTGATCTATACAGTACACAATTTGTTGTCTAACGTCCAGTTTTTTGGCTTGCGGCATAAATTTATGGACAGGATGTGGCATCAGTGATCGACAGATTTTATAGTACTAATCCACGAGACCACCGCGATCTATTTATCTAAGGTGGATAATATCTCTGAAGTAGACGCGAGAACATACGTAGGATTGGTCCAATATATACAAGCACATGTTTTACAATGTGTTCTGTTCAAAATCTTGATTTGTTGCCCACAATTCAAATGCATCCGTCCAATATAATCTTTATTTCCAGATTATATTTTCTAGAGACCATATGCAGTAGGCGTTTGATGTAGTGCATCTTTAGATTCTGGATACATCTGCATCTTTTTCAATTCAATAACTCGAAATTTTAAATGCGCATCAGTGGGTGTGACAGTTTGAGATACTTAGATTAAAATCAATCTGTTCTAATGGAAAGCGCATTGAGAAAAAATTGTGACTGTTAATATCAATAGTTTTCATTTTTTGTCCAGCAGAAATGACCTCATCAAACCACATCTCCAGACTTGATGTCGGCAGAATTTCAATCATGTTTTTCAATGCGCCTACATAATGTTTACGATCATTTTAGATTCAAGATGACATAAGGTACTTGGAAGCTCCCTTTGATCATGGTGGGTGTGCCGGAAAATTCAAAATAAACGTCACGTAAATATAATCGACAGCTCATAATTTACTGCTCTGTTTTTGTTAATTTTAGTTTTTCTTCTTTTTTTTTAAATATACATGCTGGGATCCAAATTTAATTAGGTGTTTAGTAGAAAAAAAAACAATCACAATTAGTTTAGGTAATTTAATAGCGCCCGATTAACATTCATTTGCATTTACTTAAATTTTTCCCCTGGGCTTGAAATATAAGTACACTAATTTTTGCAAAATTTAAATTTTTAAATGCGGTCTGTTTTTATCATAAAAAAATGTGAAAGTTAAACACGAAAGCTAATGCTACATGAAAACACGGTCGATACTCAATTAACTAAAAATTCTTGACCTCAATTGGTGCGTAAACAAAAGACAAATTAAGAAATCACCACACATAGCGACCTCCTTCACAGAAAGCAGTGGAACAGCGTCCCATTTACACATTCCTCTTTGAGACATTTTTTTTTGTCTTAAGTTTTGAATTATTGTTCGTTATCAATTATAAATCGTTGACATTCTGGCAGGGGTGGCCTTTCCTTCAGTAGGCGCAAGATGAAACCGAACCAGCTTTATGATCTATCTAACATGACAATTTATTGGTCACATATCGCTTAGCACATTCACTTCCGGTTATAAATAATATTCTGTGATGACACTTTGCCATAAGTTCAGAATTAGTTTTTGTTCTTATTTATCTGATTTAAGGGGAATATTTCAGCGAAATAAAGATAATATTTATGGCGGCAGTAACATACGCATTCAATTTTGAAGAAGAAAACTTTGTTTGAAAGAACAATAGTGGACATTTCGGTTTTGGAATTGAAAAAGCTTGAAATGTGTTTTAAAGATTTGAAAAAGAATAGAGTACCAGATATCTTACAATTCGGAAAACTCCGAAAATGAATCATCCTTCATTAACCTGTCCACATTTGCTGCTTACATTTCTAATGGACTGTCTACAAAACGATCCTGCTTTACAGACCTCCCCTTTAAACTTCCAAGCATATGAATGATTTAAAAGCTAAGACAGTCCAACAAGATAATCTGGCTATGTCGGCAAAATTCTCACCATTACAAGATGTTTAAAATTATTTTCAATAGAATGGCGCCTGTCTTGGCTAGCTTGTACGTCCGCCCTCAAGAGATCAAAACGCTCCTCTATGCATAGAAGATGACGCGACTTGACTCTGGAACACTGAAAACATCAGGAATTAGAAAATGTTCCGACTAAAGCAACAGCATTTATCTTAATCCATGACAGAAGGGGGAAAGCGTAACTTATCGGAACATCTTTAAGTCTTCCGGGATTTAATTAGATCCGTCGTGTGAACTCAAATGAACATGAATCTCGCTTAATTTTGTCGATCATCAAAAGTGTACAAGCAAGTTGATGTTGGGCCTGAAATTCTTGTGTGGTATGTTTTGTGTATTGTATGCATTCTGCAATAAAACAGTATGCTATGCTTAAGCCTATGTTGCAATTTGAAGATGGAAATATGTATATGGAATTGCACCTCATTTTTCAAGGAGTCTTTAAAAGTAGCGAATTATACACAGGTTGACATAATTTTTTCAATATGCAATATTTTCAACAAATTTTCGTTTTACATCTGATTTTTTTCACATTATCGTTAAAGTAGCTTCTATTCATTTATGAAGAATACTAGGAGCGATTCCTAATTAACAATGAGTCCCCTGGTTGGGCGCTCTTGCGGTTTTATTGAGTAACAAAAGTATTTCAACATCGACCATAATTATTCCAAGATAGTGGTAAACGTGACATGAGTATTTCAAAAGTGCAGTTTTTTCTTGATAACTGGCAACGAATATTGTCTAATTGGGGAACTAATAACCATCTTATCATTTAATAACAGTTGATAAATAATTTTTTGTAGGGTAAATTAAAAATAGTGAAAATGCGAGAATTAAGTATCAGGATCTGTTCTGCGGTTGTAACAAACCTCAAAGTTCACCATTCGAGCTAGCACAAGGATATGAAAATATAAAGCATATCATATACATATATCACTATTAGAGAGGAAAAAAATAAAAAAAATACCTGGGATGGCTGAAAATAGAGTCAGATTTAATTGGAGTCAACTGAGATCAACAAGGCAGGATCGAATTATTTCTAACTACATCAGGGAACACCTAGCTATTTCCATAAAGACTGTTACCGGTAGATTAAAAAAAATTAGTAGATGTAGAGGCGAGCAACGGAACAGTCCAGAGAAAATTTTAAACCTTACATCTTCTAAAATGTACATATTATTATAAACAAGGAAAAAGGTTTTTTGGTTGCAAAGAGTCGCATTTCAAAGCCTTTTAACTTTTGGATTAATATTTTGTGGACGGACGGGAGTCCTTTCGTATTTCATGGTCATAATGAAAGGTGGCAAATATCACTACAAGAGGCGAACACAAGGTTATTGTAGCGCCTCGATAATGTTTTCAGAGTTTATTTCATACTATGGGGCTGTCAATCTAGTTGTTGTCATTGACGGTAATTTGGCACAGAATTGTTACATTCCCATACTAAACGCTGGTGAAAAATTATTAAATAAAAATGCTTAGATCTTTCAAAAAACACAATCAGACGTGGTTCGGTATCATTATCATCACACTTAACGATGTGCAAGTAGAAAGCTCACAGCAGTGAGACAAACGCAGTTACCTTTGACAACTGGGATTCGAACCCAGAGCAGCGAGATTGAGAAGCTGAGGATATATTCCCTCAAACATCACGCTGTCAAAGTTATGCAATGAAGCCAAATAATGAAAATTATTCCATTCGTTACCTCATTAAATAGAACATAATGAATACACTGGCTTAGAATGACAGTTATAATTACACAACTTAAGCTACCTCTAACTAGTACCCGTTAGAACACCCAAAAATTAACTATTTCAAATATAATGTATTTGCTCTCTATACTTAAAAGATAATTCTGACAATACTTTGTCGAGTTGAATAACGATTTTTATCTATGTATGTATCATTTTCAGTAAAATATAAAGTCACACGTCGCTCTTAACTTTACTATCCAGCTGAACTTGTGGTAAACCATTCATTAATGGTAGTCTCCAAACGCAACAATGGTATGCCGAGAATTTATCGTAATTTTATGCCTGCCTAATGTTGAAAAAAAAATCGATATCAAAACCGTGTTTAAATAAATCGGAATACCAAAAGCTTGCGCTTCGGGTACAAAGGTTTTGTGTTCATCTCATGTATGAAATCTAACATAATCCTTCATATTTATCCAAAATTATTATTATTATTTTATGCAGAATGTAGAATGCACGAAATTCACCAAAAATGGCAAAGTTCACCCTCTATAACTTTGTTAATAATAGTTGGATTGTCTTTAAACTTACTTGGATTTTCTTACTTTTGGGACATAAGGGGGGTTGCCGGGTAAATTTCTAAAATCTGGAAATATACTATTATTAACTTCATTTGTTCAGATATCGGAACCGAATGTATTTTGACGCCTAAATTTCGTAGAGATGCACCACTGGGATTTTTTCCAGACTTTTCAGTTGGATAGGTTCTGAGAACAAGACCTGTTACACTTTTTGGGGGCTATACTTTGAGCCCCCACTCTCCTACGTTTCACCCGATATCAAATATGGAACCAGTTTCGAAAAGTACTAATTGAGCCCTTTCATTTGATGGGCACATGGCCACATTTTATGCAAAAAAAATTTTGCACCCTCGATTCACATATATGGGGAATTTTACACAAAATGCCGCCCCTTGTTGCATGTAAAGGGAATAGTAGATCACATGCTCTCACTAATTTTCGTTTCCGAATAAATCGGGTGTGGCAGACAGACAGGCAGACATCCACCCGATTCTAATAAGGTTTTGTTTCACACAAAACCTATCAGTAACAGTATTACGCTCTCTAGTATGGGCTATATTACTGTAAAACTTAATGATTCTCATATCAATTTCTGAACAATTATTATTACTATAAATATATTATTAACCTTATTTAAGCAGATATCGTTATAGAGAGTATTCTGGGATCTCTCACATCTTTCTGTTGAATAGTTTCTGAGAACGGGTCCATAAAAGAGATGATCAGTTTCCAGCCCCGACTTAAAAATACGACTCATCGATTATGAGAAAATGCGTGTGACAGACACATAGACAGACGGACAATAAACCGGCTTTAATAAGGTTTTGTTTCACACAAAGCTTACAATCCTACGAGTACTTAGCATTATAAGTACTCCAATAAATTTAGAGTTATTGATTTAGACGTTTGTCGTAAGGAACGAAGAACGTGAAAGACTCCCAAAAAAGTTTCAAAAAACAATTTTGTGACCATTATGGGTTGAGAATAACGCGAAGCTCAACAACTATAAGATCAATTCAAATTAAGACAGAAAGGGCTACAAGATGCAAAAATGGAAGCATCATAAAAAGAGTGAAAGATCTTGCATTGGGAAAATTTTGTTTACAAGGTCCTAAAGGAACATTTCCCCATAGACTGATGATGAGAAATGAATTGGTTTGGAGAATCGGAAACGCCAAAAAATGTGTAGATACAGAGACGGGCATCTATTTGGCTAGTCTTCTGACTGAAGCATGCATTTCATTTCGGGGATGTAACAATACACTACCAGGTAATATTGGCAGCGCTGTGTTCTCCCCGGATTATTACCCTGTCTTGCAAGGCACTTATTCATAGTTAAGTTGACTGATATCTGACATCCAGTCTTGGCACTAGTATCGTTACTGGAGACCAAAGCCGATTTTCTTTTCTCAAATTATTGAAGATAAAAAAGTTCACTTTTATGTAGACTATAATCATACTCTTCTTTTTCGTTCATTATTTATTAAATTGTTGATTGAGTTATGCTTCAGTAAAGATAGATGGGCAAGGTTATAGCAAGAGTCCGCCCTCCTCCCCAAAGGAAAGCATCCATAAACAAACCAGGACTATAGGTGTGGTAATCACCTATGCGAACTGAGAATCCGAACCCTTCTATCGACCATACTGTTCCTATTTGTAAGTGTTCTGCTACGTTTTTTGTTCAAACCGAGTATTCTATTCTTATTCATTGAAATATTTCCATTAGTCATATATGGCAAGAATCGCTCCCCTGACAATTCTAGCTCTAACAAAATAAGTCCTCTGCCGCTGCCATTTTGAGCATTATGTGTATTTACTACTCAGGCAGAATTACTGTCTATGAAATATTTCTAAACTTAAAAATTTCATCTTGAAACTTATTGCATTATACACTTAAAAATATGGAATCAAATCAAATATCGATCAAATGCATTGGTTTAGATCAATTGGAATGAATACCATTTTTAACATTTCCGATATACTTAGACGCTTTCCGGCGTTTTGAATTACACGAAAGTGAGTAAGTTAATGCATACAGGAAAACATGCTACATAATGGTAGAGTAACTGGCCTTTATAATAACTGTATGACGACCATATTGTAATCGATCATCACATAATATGAAACCTACGATAAAAATGTGCTCGCTCATTACTCGCCCGTATCTGATTCCATTACAAATTATTTCTAATGAATCATTTTTTGAAAGGAAATGCTCAACCTATGAGAGGTATGATTTGATTGATAGTTCAGCAAAGTTGTAGAGGGGATGTATTAGAGTTTGTATCGATATGAATCTAAAATAAAAGTATGATTTGAATGAATATTTTTTTTACTCTTGCGGATGATGAAATTCTTTCCAAAAGGCAAATTAAATCTTCTGGGAAATTTTCCCGCTTCATAGGATAACAAAATAGGTAACATCCTAATGGAGAAATTAACTTGAGCATTTTTTTCTTATCAAACATGATTCCTTAACCCGACTCTCTCAACAAGAAAATCTGCAAATTTAAAAATTACGGCAGTTTCAAAGGCAATATGAATTCAGGCCGTTTGACGAAGTCCTGAATCATCATCCTGCTTAAGTCTCCTTTCTCTAATCTATTTCTACTCGGGACTCATTAATATCAGCATTTTTCCATACGAATATTCATAACACCTTATCTAACAACCATTCTCTTTTTCTCTTTCAGAAATATCCCCAAACAATTCATCATGCAGGTGGAATCAGGTTTCACTAAATATTCAGGACGAGTGCCACCTCTAGATCTGTCTAATGTTAATGTCTGTGCGCGTGATAGTGATTTGCGATGGAATAAAATGCCGACATCAATATCAGCATCAACTACTTCATCGTCAGGCGCATCTATCTCGAAGAAACCGGCTCAAGAAATTCAAATGGGTTCCGATGGTTTGCCTATCGATCCACGCGATTGGACTCGTGCCGATGTCTGGAAATGGTTAATAAATCTTGCAATTTCCGAGGGCCTTGACGCCACACCAGATCTAGCACAAAAATTCCCTATGAACGGAAAAGCGTTGTGTTTAATGACCCTCGATATGTACCTTAGCCGAGTGCCCGTCGGCGGAAAAATGCTTTATCGCGATTTTCGAGTTCGCTTGGCACGTGCTATGAGTCTGTAATGCAGATATATCAGCCACAACGTTAAATTCGCTCTCCTCTATCATAGACGGGACGAAGTGTTATTATTGCATTAAGCATGTCCAGAGTCCACTGCTTACAGTTGTGTATGAAAATTGTATGGTATTTATTATGAAGTAAACTTGTATTCCTATTTAGACATAAGGTTGTAAATTATTGTACAGAATATTGAAAATGTTATTATTTAGAAATCATTAATATAACTTATGAACTATAATATTGTAAAGCTTTCAAATTTATGAGCACACACAAAATCGAATCTATTAATATGCCAACTGCATCTCAATCTCATCAAATAAGTATCGTTTACGACGGGACGTTTTGAAAAAAGATTAAAAACAATCCAAGATCTGAAGATTATGTTAGCGTAATAAAGTCATACTTAGCAAATTGTGACCTCGAAATGCCCTTTTTTACTAGCCGAACTTGATACATCGACGAATTCAGAACAAAGTTATTAGATTCATTTTTGGATACTCCTTTTTATTAATCTGGAGAATATCCTCATAATCATACCAGATTGTTTTTAATCCGTTTATGCAGACAGTATATCAATCGTTTATTAATTACAGAATGTGGATCTCAATAGCAATTTACTTATTTAACCTCTTAGCAAACCATCTGGTTTAGTAAATTTTGTATTGATTGAAGTTAAACGCTAAGGTTTCTAGTCATATGATTTTCTGTTTGATTAAATAAGAAGACTTTGCAGAAATGAATAAACTTATTGTACATATAAAAAGTGTTTCATTTGGCCATACCAGGCTGACACTGTATTTAACCACAAAATTATGTATAGTAAAAGTAGTAGCACAATTACTTAAAAAATACCACTCACTCTTATATGCGAATGATTTCACCTTCGGACAATTGTGCCTATTTTTTCACCAATCTTCCCTGCTTTGCCAGGAGTTCTGTATTTCCACAGGCCATCATGATCATCAACGGCGCAACAACCAGTATTCGATGTAGGTCTGCCTTAATAAGGAACTCCATCCCCGTTTTTCGCCAAGTCCACCAATTAGATATCACTAATAGCTGTCTGGCATCCTGGCCGACATCATAGATCCATCTGAGGCAGGGTCTACCACGTCTTCTTCTCCTACCATAGATATTGTCCCTATAGACTTCCCGGACTGCATCATGCTCACCCATACGGATTAGGTGACCCGCCCACCGCAACTTATTGAGCGGAATTTTAACCATAACCAACGGTCATTGTATTGCTGATATACTTCGTCGTTATAGGGACTACAGAATCGTCCATTATCATGTACGGGGGGCCAAAAATATTCTTCGGAGGATTCTTCTCTGGAACGCAGCTAAGAATTCGCAATTTTTCTTGCTAAGACCCCAAGTTTCCGAGGAATATATGAGGACTAGCAAGGTTTCGTCTTGTACAGTACGAGCTTTGACTCTATGGTGACCCGATTCGAGCCGAACAGTTTCTGTAAGCTAAAGTACGGTCTGTTGGGTGCCAACAACTAGATAGGCGAAATTAACAGCCGTCTCAAAGTTGTAGTCCCCTATGTTTATTGTTCTCATTTAACTAGTGCCATTTGATGCTATCGTTTCTTTAGTTTTTAGTGCTAAAATTGCCACTATATATGAAGACAGGACCAGGGAAAAAAACGCACGAAAGAGCATTCCCTTGTCTTAAATCATTGTTGATTTTGAATGATCTCGAGAGTGATCCTGCTTTTATATAGTCTTGCCCATTGGTAAGGTTCAGCCTAATCAGTATTATTTAGTCGCGATACCGATTTCTCTGATGCCCGTGTACAATTTTACCATCCCTATGCTATCATAGGCGGCTTGAAGTCAATAAAAACCAACATTTGTTCCATCGGTTGCCTCAGAGAGTAGATCTGATCTGTTTCTGATTTACTTGGGAAAGCGCTTTCTTATGGGCCGATGATCCCTATGGCCTAGCAAGATAACAATATCTTATAGATGGCAAAGTGATACGTCTATAATTGCTACACTGCGTGATATCCAGTCGTCAGGCAATGATTCGCTGTCCCCTACCTTGCACACAAATTTATAAACCGCTTTACGTAGTTTGTCGCTTCCATATTTAACCAATTCGGCTGTAATTCCAGCGGCTCTTAGCAACTTATAATTTTTATATCTTCTCTTATGGCATTTGTCTAATGTCTTCAATTGGCGGGGCCTCCGACTCACCAACATTCTGTTTGTTGACGGTCGTTCCATTCTATTGTTTCTGGCGCCATATATGTTTGTTGCCGGTTGTGAAGATTATTTGCCTTTGCTAACTGCAATTATTGCGGCATTCATTCCCCCTTATAGGTATTTCGGAGGGGTTTGTTGTGGATGGCTTCAGTGTTCACTCTCACCTCATGTTCAGAGAGAGTTCCAGGCGGGGTTGTTATTCGAGCTCCGAGGACCATGCCAACGATATTGTGATCCGAGTCTATACTGGCCCCTCTATGTTCACACATTCATCATGCTGAGAAGTAACGTCATTTAATTAACACCTGGTCAATTTGGTTGAAAGTGATCCCATCTTGAGAGGCCCGCGCAAATAAAGTTCTTCCAACCAGCATTTCGATTGACACTGCTAATTAAATAATCCGCAGTCCATCATTATTGATGTTTTTACGTAACCTATGGAAGCCAACTCATCGCGTAAATATGAGCTCTGTCCTTATTTAACTGTTAGTTTGTGTCTGTTAGTCCAAGTATGAACAGGATACCATACCTGGAAATTTATACTCGATATTAGAAGACTAATGTTAATGCCATGCCATTTAGGCGTTATAGAACAACATCTTTTCCCATGATCATGCGCTTTTAATTCCTTCTTGATTAGCATATTGAATCTATAATCGTTGGCACAACAATCCATATTAGATCAGGGGAAGTGTGTTCATTCAAGACCGTAACGATACACTACATAATAGTCTGTAGGAGGCAATGTGGTTAGCATTGCACTCGCCCGAGATTATTATCCTGATTTTACTCAGGTACTCATTTACTGCGGCTAGTATCCGACGTCAAATCACGATACAAATTCCACTGTCACCAGTAAGATTTGAACCGCGACCTTCCGCTACGACAGCCCAGCGCTCTAATCACTTCCATCCGGACTATCTATTAACGTTTCATTTGCTTGGTTATTATAATGAGCCTGTAATCTACCCGCATCTCTAAATCAATTTGAATAATTTTCGCAAACTATTTTGACATCCCTGAAGTATAATTGACTGAGAGATGGAGATGTGAACAACATACCTTATTTCCATTTTAAAAATAATTTAAGGTTTGTAGCAATTAAACCCTGTGCTGAAAGGAGAACTCAAACAACCAAAGGAGTGAACAAAAGCAACGGGGAGGGCCATCTTTACCACCGATCTGTCTTATAGACGATAGGAAAGTCTTATTTTGTACAGTATAGCAAATTTCTCAATATTATTGAATATTGGGATGGCATATCTTGGCGACAATTTAGTTTTGGCCAAACCTATTCTACAATCGATGCCAAAGAGGTGATACTGAAGCTGAGACGCGATGTCCTCCAGGAAATATTGTGCCGTGATAACGTTTGACGTTAGACGTCAAAAATGGATTAAATTCCTCTAGTTAGAAAAGTGGCTAAAGTGGTGTCCCTAGTTACTTGACTAAGCAGATCGAAAGTCATCTCTCCACAAAAATACTTCGGTACTATACAGATGGGGGACGTATGAAGTACACCATCCCGACAGCAGTGCTCAGTGCAAGGTCCTTTCCGGAGGAGGGCAAAAGTGACAA
Organism: Hermetia illucens; assembly: GCF_905115235.1. Classification (NCBI taxonomy): domain Eukaryota; kingdom Metazoa; phylum Arthropoda; class Insecta; order Diptera; family Stratiomyidae; genus Hermetia; species Hermetia illucens. The sequence continues at coordinate 85,597,166 of NC_051849.1, read as the reverse complement.
GTAGAGTGGGACTGAAGGTCAACAGTATCAAAACTATGGTTCTCAATCTGACGGATCATTGCACTCTTCCTACATCGAAGGTCTTGAACAATTTTTACATCTCGGCAGCGTCGTTCTACCGACGCTAGCACCAATGTCGCTCAATGCTTTACCAGATCTACTTTCGCTGCTTGTGCAAAATCTGGAAATGCATTTATTTCAACATCAATATCAAATTGAGGCTATTCTGTGCTAATGTTATTTCTTCGCTGTTTTATGAAAGTAGCAGTTCGAAAGTGACCACTGTGTTACTCAAAAGTTGCAAGTCTTCGTCAACACTTTCCTCCGACGAATGAAGAAAAAAAAAGGCGGAAGTGACAATAAGTAAGTCACATAAAAGGAAGGGGAATAGCTCTATTGCTGGTTAAGCCAGGTAATGGAATCTACTATCCCAAGATAACGAACGAGTGGGTCATTCCAACCAGGTTCACTAGACTCACACACCGAACAGTGGATTCAACAGAAATACGAAATTAACTAGTATCTGACATAATTTCTGATGCTGCTTATATCGATTCAAGTTGCACAATTCTTTCTTTTGTCCTGAATATGGTTGCATACATAAAAACTCACAACATCTCCGCGAATTTGGACAGAGAGGATAGTTTGGAAAATGCTGTATATATCAGAATACGTCCACAAATGGTTGTAAGGGATATGCTGAAGTTGTAGAAAAATTAAAGCTCCGTGAACTGCACAATAGAATGGAGGTAGGAACATTATTACAACCTAGCGCATCGTGTCTTTCTAGCATTTTCACCTCAAGCCAAAAGACGCAATGAGACGTATTAACATTTTATCTCTTAAGAAGTAGCAGTTTGACGCATCAATTTCGTGGTCAAACGGTAGTATAGGTCCCAGGGCGAAACGTGAATTGATACCCACGATGGAGTATAAAACCTGGGAAATACTTGCTGAACCAACACCAACAGCTATACTAACAAACCCTATCTCCATTCCACGTGTTGACGGCTGGGAGTTCTTTCTTAACAAAAAGGTGCAGACGGAGAATGATGAAGGCGGGTTTCCCGCGATTAAAAACGGGACAAATTGTACCAACTGGTCCTCCAGGTTGGGGATTGGGTAGGGCTGACAACCCTACATGGAAAACAACCTGTTGCGAAGCCTCGGATTGGATTGACTATACAACAATGAACCCGGCAGCGACAAGGGAATAACGATTTGCATCTTTTTGGGATGCATCATCCTCATCCACACGGATTAAGTGACCCGCCCATCGCAACCTATTGAGCCGGATTTTATCCACAACCTGACGGTCATGGTATCACTTATCGGTTTGTTGTTATGTAGGCTATGGAATCCATCCTCATGTTGGGGACCAAAAATTCTGCGGAGGATTCTTCTCTCGAACATGAGGACTGGCAAGACCATTGTCTTGTACAGTAAGAGCTTTGATCCTGTGGTGAGTCTTCGAGCGGAACAGTTTTTGTAAGTTGAAATAGGCCCTGCTGGTTGCGAACAGCCGTGCGCGGATTTGATTGTCATAGCTGTTATCGACTGTGATTTTCGACCCTAGATAGGAGAAATTATCAACGGTTTCAAAGTTGTAGTCTCCTATCTTTATTTTTGATGTTGTTGGTTGGTTGGTTTTCGGTGCTGACGTTGCCACCATATATTTTCTTACTTTCATTGCTGTGCAGCCCAAGATCTCTTCCTGTTTGATTTGGATGAAGACACCGAATTTTATTTTCAACAAAACCTTAAAAAGAAACCAGCGAAATAAGTTAGAAAGGGGTCAAGAAAAAAATATGTCAAAAAATTTTGGTTTTTCATCATCATTATCAGCAACGGAGCAACAACCGGTATTCGCTCTGGTCTGCATTAATGAGAAACTTCAAATGCCATGGTTATGTACCGGGATCCATCAATTGGATATTCAGAACATCTGTCTGGCATCTTGATCGCTGCCAGCGCTCCATCTGAATCGCGTCAACCACACCTGCGCGTTATTGTCTGCGATTCGCTGAAATGCGCTTCAGCTTCCCCACGGCTTCCCGAGATGCCCGCACTTCTCCTCTACTTTATAACGCCAAGAGCTCTTGGGGCGTCAACTATTTTGAGAGAGTAGCCCGCAACGCAATTGTCGTCCCCTATTAATGTTTGATTTATCCGCTGGCACATCCGCCTTCCAATTCAGGTCTGTATGCCAACTAAATTTTTCGTTTGAAATAGTACCAGGCCAGCGTACACCGATGATACAAAACAGACAGGTGTTGAAGTTGGCTTGGAGCTTACGAGTGGCAATGGTGGTGACTTTTCATGTGCTGCTCGCATATAGCGACACAGAAAGGACACCAGCAGAGAACAGTCTAACCGCATTTCCAGATTTGAGACAAGACAACGTAAACGAATGTAGCGTTGTTAATATGTCAAGCGACATCCAGTTCGGTGCCATCGTCGGTAGAAACGACGCCTCCTAAATATATAAATGCATCGACGTCTTCGATGCTATGCCCATTAATTGAGATAGGGGAGGTCAGATGACCTGCCAGATTCATAATCTTAATTTTGTTTTGTTTGTTGTTGAACTTTTCCACTCCTTCTGAACACGACAGCATGAAGAACATCATTGGGAACAAGAAAAAATAATGATAAAATGTCACCCTCAAAAATCGCGCCGCCAAACACATGCTCTCGAATTATTTTAGCTATTGTTTTTTCAACATCAGCGATACACATCCAGTTTTCACTCTGAAAACGGTTCCCTTTTTTGAAATCTTAACGATCATCCTCTGAGTGAAATTATGCGGTGTTTCCAACGATTAATTAATTGAAATAATAAAAACTTGTTGTTTCTTTTTTCGTTGGTGTGGATATTTATTCTTGCAAATACCGATATTTCGGGAACCACTTGTTCCCTTCATCAGTGCTAACAACTTGTTTTTATTATTTCAATCGATCATCCTCTTCTTCCAACTCTGGGAAAGGTCGTGCTAGTGGAAGTAGCAGTCACTGAAGTTGTAGCAATAAATAACTCCGCGGTAAGACGGTCAAACCCTGCAGCCTTACTCCGTTTGAATATATTGATGGCCGAGACGATTTCTCTTCTGCTTACGGTGGCTAGCCATTTCATCTACAAGAGGTGGAGGAACTTCACCGGGTGTGATTAGCTTAAGAATCGTGGTTCGTAAAACCATCGAAAGATTTATGACCATGCAAGTTCTTCCGGGAAGCGATATATCCTTCTGAAATTAATACGTTCTGTGGAATAATCGGCTCCCAATTCAGCGCAATAACAAACGTCGAATTTCTCAGGATTTCATACTGTAATGGAATTCGACACACATCCATAAGGCAACTTCCAAATCTACTACTGGTAAAAAAATGGTCAATTTAATTAATCGTACGGTATCGGCCAGTTGAAACCTGACTATATGGCAAGCTCTGTACTTGAACAGTGTGGCACCAATAACGAGGCGGTGAACGCTGCAGAAATTCACAAACCTCCCACCATTATCGTTACGGTCGCCAAGACCGTATTTCGCCATCATATATCTGACGCCAGATTTGCGTCTGTTACCGCTTGGCTTGGGAGAAGAGTACTCTCCAGAGTCCCACCATCTAACTTCGCTTAGGCTAAGAATGTCCAGCTTATATCGTTGGAATTCTCGCTCGAGGTGGAAAAACTAGCATTCTGGGAGCCTCTGGTACGGTTGTCGAGCGTGTACACATTTCAGAAAACAATAACAGTCGGTTTCGATTGGCAAAGGATATAGCCGTGAAATCAATCCCTATCCAAGAGGTTGTTGACGTTTCGGTAGCAGTAAAGTTTTGAATGGTGCAGGTTGTTAGCCGCGCACAAATGTCTATCCCTTTTAGTTACGACAAGCAGGGAAGACTTCAAGTGTATCCTTAAGTCCCAAATCACAGGGCATTTATTTTTTTAACCAATTTGACTGTAATTCTACTAGCTCCTTCCGACTTATTTTTTTATGTCAATGTATTGCACCCACCGTTTCTTACGAACTTAGTGGTGGTGAACTGATTCCTCGCGTTTAGGTGGCGGGACCTCTGACTCGCTGGTATTCTTCAATATAGCTATGGTAAAACCCTACAGGAACTTTGTAGCAAATACTCATGAACTCTTTGCTCTAACAATCTAAATTTATTTAATGACATATAAACACTTTGGAACACTACAAAAACTTTCATATCATTAAAAAAACACTCAGTGAGCAAATTATTCCCTCGAAATTTGCTCTCAGCTGAAAAATCATTCCCCTATCATTATCCCAGGAAGCGAAAGGCTCAACTTAACACTTAGCAGATGTTTCTAGTTCATTGATGGGACTTCATAATGTTCTGACACCATTAAAGCCATTCCCCTATGAAGTCTTTAAATGGGAAGTGATTGGGTTTAAATCTGGGAACAATCCCATCAAACCACTCGCGCCATGTCTTCTGCACCCTAACAGTCACAATGAATCAAGTTTTCGTTTAAACTGTTTGAAGAGTGTGGCAAATCAGCACAAGAAGCGCGTAAATTAAAAAGCATATTTTTCTGTAATAGCTATTCATTGCTGCACTGAAAGGTACCTAATAATCGCAATGGCAGTCATAAAAGTCATGCTCATGAGGATTCCGGGTAATAATCACGTCCCCTTTAATGTTAAGCCACACACTGTCTCCCGGCCTAGACGCGGATGTCGATGACGACGGCTTGCTCTTTGAGATGCTGAAAACGCATTAAAGCTGCTTAGAAGTCGACTTTATGAGACTCCAAATAAAAATGCAATTAACCATAGTATCGACATTTATCCAGCTGTCTATTTTGGGAGAACGATCTGCCGGTGCGGGGAAGAAGAGGGACCTCTACGAGCTCACTCATCAACGAGTTAATTGCGACCAGATTGGAGTTTTCAGAAAAATGATAGCATCCTGCATCCGCGGATATTTTTAGAAAGTGCACAAATCTTTTGGTTTCGACTTGGATGAGTGAAAGGAGGACATTTCGTTTCGTTTGCTTGAGGGTTTCCATTTGTTATCGAATATTCCTGCACACACTGACGACTCTAAAGCCACCTTTCACAAATTTCGTTATTTTCCAGTAGATTCCAGTTTTATTCCAGAGAATACCTTGTTCCCAACCCTGCCTGCGTTTCAATTAGAATATCCCAAGCATTTTTTGAGTTGTGCGTTTATTTAGAAAGTATGAAACATCTCACCCACCATCCCCATGCATCCCCAATCTGGACCTGATTGCGACTGAAGAGGATCCAATCGTCATCAATCATTCTCAGCTTCTTGACACGACATTTCGCTAGCGGTCGGAGCCCAAACCCAAGTGTTTTGCCACTTCACTAACTCGTGCTCCACAATTGGCGGCGCTCCATCCATCGGTCGTTACAGGACAGGAAGTGCGGAATGCGTGGAAGACGTTTTGCACTATGCCAGCGCACAGTCGTCTTGAAGAAGATCCAAATTGCTTTGGAGCAATGGCACTGATTAACTTCTAAGTACGCTAGCGTCTTACTTCCCTAGAATAGCCAGAGCTCCGGCGGCGACCTGGAACTCGGACGCCGAATGACTCGCCAGCCAGTGGCTTCTGCTCAGAACTTCCCGAGACCGGCAGAGGCATATCCCGGATGTTTAGCAAATGTACAGGAAATGGATGCTTCATTTGCGCAGGTTGTTCTGTTCGAACGGGAAACTTACGATTTCATTACCTTGAGTGTCGGAATTAAGTGATGTTGCTCCTCTGCTTCTTGTTGGGCTGCTTCTGCTCTTCCATATGCTCTCGTTCTGTCCGGCCGGGGCTAGGGCCGCTTATCGATGCAATGCCGCCGTCTGCTCCACAACATTTGGTTGGGATGTTTTAATTATTCATGTTATTGTTTTGGCGTCTCAATTTCCTTGTGTTGAAAGTCGAGGTGTAATTGAAGAGCTCAGAGATAAAGATGGAAATGATAGTCTATTTGAGTTACCTAAGTTATGGGTGTTTTATTCGAGAATGGGTTAAGATGGAAATTCTGGGAGAGTACCAATAATGATAAAATTTAATACGGTTCCAGATTTGCTTGGAAATTTCCTCCCCTTTTTCCTCTATTTTTTAACACGTGGACGAACATTGTGAATTTTTTACATTTGGAGTAGATGTTCAATCAAGGGTGAGAACGAAAAATGTTTCTAAAATATTGAATGTGTGCATAAGATGTTTCGATTTGTCTGGTCTTGAATAAACCACAACATCTTCCACATGGAAATAAATAAAATGTATTTAGCATTATTTACTGCATGAATTCTATTTCTGACACAAACTTTTTTGTACAATTTACAACAACGAAGTTGTAACCGAATATGTGCTTTTAGCGGTAGTTCTGAAGTTATCGTGATACAGAAAGACGAATCAAAGATCATTCGCGTTTGAAAAGGCCACAGGAGGAGGAAGATACATTGACTGTTGCTGAACTGTCAGAGAGGTTCAATGTACACATCGTCCCACTATAGAAAGAAGAATCCAATCACTGTTTTGAAATTTGATTTTGGAGTTTTTGTTCTTTTTCTCCAGACTTTGTCTTTTTCACAAGCGGGGTCGACGCGCCATGATCAGTTTCACCATTTGGCTCTATCAAAAGCCTGATCTGGGTCCAATCGGGAGGGTTTTGAATCCCCACCCAGCGTATTAAGCCACCGTTGTTTCAGCCAGCCTTCTAGTCGCTTACTATCGACTTCGATGGTCAGACCAATCTTGACAAGTAAATTCTCGTTAGCGCGAATTACGTGGCCATACCATCGGAGACGTCTCTCTCGCAATTTTTCCACGATCGGTGCAACCCATATCGATCGCGGATATCCTCATTTCGGATGTGATCAACACCAATAGTCCAACGCATCAGCTTCGTCTCCACTATTGCAAGACGCCGTCCATTGTCTTTTATAGTCGGACAACACTCAGGCACATAGAGATCGACAGGGCGGACGGCATTGCGGTAAATTTTAGATTTGAGACGTTCGTTGATACGTCTATCACAAAGAACACCAGTTGTGGAACGCAGGTTGGTACCCACGACGGATCATAGAACCTGGGAAAAGCCTGCTGAACCAACGCCAACAGATCTACTAACAAACCCTATCTCCACCTCCACATGGCGATCGCTAGGAGTTTTTTTCTTAAGAGCTGGATTCGGAGCAAGATAAAGGGAAGTCTTCCGCGCCTACAGCGCCAAGCAGCTAGCTGATACCCTGTCCCAATATAGGACTGATATAACAGCGTTGCAGGAAATGCCTTGGACATGGACCGGTTTCCTGGAGAAGAGCCACTACACCATATATTATAGTGGTCATCCAATAAATCATGTGCTCGGAGTAGATTTCTTAGTCAACCAAAAAATGAAATCTGCTGTTATCGGCTTTGAAAACATAAGCGAACAGCTATGCACTCTGCGTTTGCGAGACAAATTTAGAAATATAAGCCTCATTAACGTTCACGTCCCTACGACCCTAACGACATACTGAGTAATAACGCATTCTCAAAGAACGCGGGCACGGCCGGATACTTATCATGAACTGCGATGAGCAGAGAAGCGACACGGACGGGGAAAGGAAACCTGGAAGAACCAACAAGTCTGTGAATTCGGAAAGTACAAGGAACAACCGCACCTCGATGCTCATCCTGCAGAAACAAAACGAAATCTGATTTCCGACAGAATGGCCATATTGGAGCGATGGGTTGGGTATTTTGATGAACTGCTCAACGACCAGAACATCGGCGAGTTTGAGGTCCCGCCAACTGAAGACGACGGACAAATGCTGCCAAGCATAGAAGAAACAGTTCATGCAATCTACCGACTTAAAAATCATAAGTCGCCAAGAGCCGATCGAATTACAGTCGAATTGGTTAAATATGAAGGCGACCAATTATACTAAGCGGTTCATCAACTTATACTCAAGGTGTGGGGCAACAAATCAATGTCTAACCACTAGCAACGAGGCATTATCTAACGCATACATAAAAGGGGAATGTCACGCGGTGCAGCAATTACAGGGGCACCACGTTGCTGAGTACCATCTATAAGATATTCTCCGCCATCTTGCTAGGACGGATAGCTCCATATGCCCAGAACATCATTGGCCGATACCAAAGAGGCTCCACTTCAGAAAAATCGGCAGCTAATAAAATTTTTTCACTGCGGCAAACGATGGAAAAACTGTTGATAGCATAGCCAGGGTAAAACTCTACACGGCCATGAGAAAATTCGGTATCCCGACGAAACTAATAAGACTGACTAGGCTGACCCTGACCCACGTTCGAACCCAGAAAAAAGAAGCAGAATGACTCTCGAGACCATTCAACATCAACAACGGTCTAAGGAATGCCCTATCATGCGTCCTCTTTAATCTGGCCCTGGAAAAAGTTATCAGTGATGCTCAGGTAAATGCGAGAAGAACTTCAAGTCCACCCAACTACTGGCCTATGCTGACGATATTGACATTATGGGAAGAACGACACGAGACGTACAAACTGCCTCCATCCAGATCGAGCAGGTGGCGCGAGATCTTGGGCTGCACATCAATGAAGGCAAGACAAAATATATGGTGGCAACGTCAACACCGAAGACGAACCAACCAATAACATCAAACCGCACTGGTCAAACAAGAAGAATAAAGATAGGAGAATACAACTTTGAGACCGTTGCCATTTTCTCCTATATAGGGTCGAAAATCACAACCGATAAAAGCTACGATGATGAAATCCGCGCACGGTTGTTGTCAGCCAACAGAATCTATTTCAGCTTACAAAAACTGTTCCACTTGAAACGGCTCACCATACAGTCTAAGCTCTTACTGTACAAGACAATGATCTTGCCTCGTTCTCATGTATCCCTCGGAGACTTGGGTTCTTAGCAAGAAAAATTGCGAACCCTTGACTGCGTTTGAAAGAAGGATCCTCCGGAGAATTTTTGGCCCCCTATATGAGAATGGACGATCCCGTAGCCTACATAACGACGAAATCTATGAGCGATATCATGACCATCGGGTTGTGGATAAAATCCGACCCAATAGGTTACGGTGGGCGGGTCACTTTATCCGCATGGATGAGGATGATCCCACCCGGAAAGACTATAACGGCAATATCTATGGTAGAAGAAGAAGACGAGACAGACCCTGCTAAGATGGAGCGATGGCGTAGGTCAGGACGCCAGACAGCTTTTAGGGATATCGGATCGGTGGACCTCAGCGCAAAACCGGTATGTCTGGAGTTCCTTATTAAGGCAGGCCTAGACCGGATACCGGTTGTTGCGCCGTTGATGATGAGTTGTGGGTAGATCACTGCCGCTGACAGCGATTGTGCCTATTTCATGGGAATCGCTCGTCAAAAATTCAGTTTTATTCAGATTCAATCTGAGAGCGCGTTGCATTAGGCGATCATTCTACTTTTGAACAAGTTGCATAAAGCAGTGTATAGGGCGCTAGATGTCCCGTGTTACAGTGTCCATAACAAGAACAAAAAGGAGTGATGAGAGGGCGCTTCCTTGGTGAACACCAACAGAGACACGAAGCGGTTTTCATACACGCGCCACACTTCGAACTTTTTTGGTGTTTCTCCATGTGTAACCGCGCAGTTTGTATTGAGTTTTTGACAAATTTGGCTTGATTGTGTGGTACTTTCTTGCCAATCAGATAATGTTCTATCTTCCTGAATTACCCGATGAAAAAATTCGCTGAGCCACAGTGTTGGATCCCAGCTCTTTGCGATGCAGAGCTCAGATGCGATGTCGTCAGGTCCTGTTGCATTCCCCAATTTCATTCGTTTTATTGGTTCCTCGACTTCAGTGGTGCCGACAGGTGGAATTGCTTCAAAAATCGGCAGTGCTTGTGGAAATGGAGGATGAATAAATTCTTCAGTTGAAATCTACTGGAAATATTCTCCCCATTTATCCGCCGCAGCCGTCGGTCGGTAAGCAAAGTACCGTTCTTGTCATTAACGCAATAGAAATGTTCGATATCCTGTGTGCATTCGTGCCGGCTTTTGTAAGTCGATAAAGATCTCTCTCGTTATCCCAAGTATCTAGTTGATAGCAAAGATCTTTGCAATGTACCGCTCGGTTGACAATGATCGCTTTCTTTGTTTCCCGGTTGGCATCCTTGTAAATTTGCTTCTCGAGGAAGCATTGAAGGAAAATCGTCCATCCCTGGTAAATAGAGGTTACATCATATTTCACTAGGACAATGCTAGGTCTCTCACTGCTGAACTCACACAGAGAACAATTACAGAGTTAGGTTGGCAGGGTCTTCAAACCTAACGCAGGTTAGAAAAACAGCTGCTACTTCGGTCTAAGCTCTGCCTACTTTTGAACGCTCAGAGACATTCTTACGAATATTTGCCGGATCGATTTGAACTTTTCAAAGAATATTCTCGAATATATGTACATTCTAAAAATGCAACAAAAGAAAACAGAAACTGATTTGTTGAAAGTTTCCACTAGGTATAACCCCCTAGCAAAAGATTATAAAGACTATCGAGACCAGACCTGATATAGGTGACAAGTTTATCGATGACGTACTCCACAAAGGAAGAAGATTCAGAACAGTCTGCACTTAGAAGAAGGGTAGGTGTAACTTGATGTATCTTGAATCGAAAAGCACATAGAGCAACTTGGAATTTTACTATCCTGATTCAGATTCTGGGAGAGATTCATAGACGCCAGTTTCGCAATTGGAAATCAAAACGAGCTCCAGTCAATCCTTAACAAAATAAATACGATCCACAAGGAGACTACATTCAAGACGAGAACCGAAAATAATAATTTACTACTCTCCTTAAACTTTCTTATCATCAACAACAAGGAGAACATCGAATTTGATATATACTAAAAATCAACCTCCAAATAGGTAACCATCCCAGCAACATCGCATTGAGAAAAATCATACATAGGGCATCCCAGAAGACTAATTAACAGCCAGGTTCAAGGAGCATTTAAGGGAAGCAGACACATCACCCAGAAGAAGCACACAATAACTAAGAAAATTAGGTGCTTTTAAAAGCCTTGTAATCTACAGGGTACCTGGGAGCAAAAAGACCAATGGCGGTCTAGGTGAAATCACCAGCTGACTGTTAGTATTAGTAAAAGGTAGTGGCAGTGAGATTTGTATCGTGATTTGACGTCGGATACCAGGCGACTCAGCTGTGAATGAGTACCTGAGTCAAATCAGGGTAATAATCTCGGGCGAGCGCAACGCTCGCCACATCGCCTGCTATAGGCTACTGTAATCCTGTAGTGTACCGTAACGGTCTTGAATGAAGCGCTCTAACACACTTCAAGGCCCTGATCCAATCAAATGTTCTGCCAACGATTATTATTATTATTATTATTATAGAAAAAATTAGTCTTTTTCTTGATTTTGTTACTATAACCAGGCAGGGCAAAATGACATATATAACCAGATGGAACTTTCATGAACATAAAATTTGAGTCAGTACGGATTTTCTTGGAAAAACAACCCCCGGGAGAATAGGTGACTAAAGCAAAAAGACGCAAGCAAAAGGGGACTGGGACACTCTGGGAGCAGTGGTTACTTACATGGACATTTACCCATAGCAATGCTAAAGGAGGGTATAGAGCACTTAGAATGACTTTTAAGAAATGTTTTTCTAGTACATATGCCTTGTTCTGCGTGCCCACCTCATGGGTGGTCTTCATATCAAGGGCTTGGAAAGTTGACACTTCAAATCCAAAGAACTGCAGACAAATTAGCTTAATATCATTCTCGCTAAAATGTCTGACGAGACTGATTGAACATCACATTCGCGAGAAAAGACTTAGTTCGCACGCACCAAATGAAAACCAATATGCTTACCAGCGTGGAAAGTCCTGCAAGTCTGCTTTTCATTCCTTGGGTTTCAAGATAGAGGCCGCAATTGAGAAAGACAGATGAGGGGTGTCCGTGAACATTGAAGAATCTTTTGACTATGGGCTTTTCCGACAACTTTGTGATTTTGCCAGAGCGTATGATGCCCTCTATTAGTTAAGTGTATCTATGCTATGCTAACGTAGAGGTTGCTGTGCTGAAGTAGGTTTTGATCGCTACCCAACAAGAGAAGCAGCTTCTTTAGAAGAAACAGGATATCATATGCATCCGTATTGTGGTGAGCCAAGGTGAAACAAAGGAGTTTTCACTGTAAACTAGCTTTGATGCAAAAACTGTAGGTCTGGATATTACCAATGCCATGAGCACGACATAAGCCCCAGCACTAGCTACACTACTCAATTATATTCTATATATTCAAAGAACTGCAATGAGAACAGCTAATGGACTAATTCATTCCGATATATGGGGAAACAATGGATGTGAGTAGCACAGAGTATTGGAATAATTATTGGGAAAACTGAATCCAGATTTTGCAATACCTTCTTATTCTTGGATCCCCACATGACTGTTTGGTAGAAAATACGACGTTATCCTCCCGCGTAAAGAAACCTGGGATGAACCAGAAGGATTCGTGGCCTGATATCCGGAGCTCTTCCACATCGAAGGCTCAGAACCAGAAAAGCGTTCTAGAGCAGGAGTTTACCTTTCGGATAAAATCGAGAACTTTTTCTTTGGATAATATACAGCGCTCTTGCCTACTGAAGTTTACGCAATTCGTGGGTGGCTTATAGTCCGTGAAGACTGTGAACGGCCTTAGCTCAAGGGAATACCAGAGGTATTTAATTGCGAGGTGCACGGTTAATAGCTCATGATCGTAAGGGCTGTAGTTCCGTTGAGCGGGATTTAGGTGCTTGGAAAAGAAGCTCAACGTCAAATCTAGTTCACTTTTGGTGAAAAACAACACCTACGACAATCTCTGAGGCATCAACAAATATGGCTAGGGGTGTATCTTGTAGAGGGAATGTGAGAAGTGTAGCATCCACCTGTTCTTGCATACTGGTATCAACGTTTGGGCAACCTCTGAGAACCACATAATCAGGCGGGAGTCTTTGGATAAGTAGCCGTCAAGGATCGATTGATGGTGGGCGGCCTTGGGCAAGAAACGGCGATAGAAGTTTAACATGCCCAACAAACTTCTCAGATCCTTGATGTTTTTTGGAAGCGGGAAGCTCGAAATTTCTTGCACTTTGAGTAGGTGCCCCTCAGAGGTACTCAGCTAGCCGAGGAATCTTACCAGAGATTGTAAGAATTTGAAGAAGTGCGCGAATACGTGGGTCAGCAACGTTTTCAAAAACGAAGAAAGAGTGCTGGGTGAACAGGAAAAAAAAAAAGGTGAGAATACTGCCGTCCGCGATAATGAAATGCTCATCGAAGTCTAAGACTCATGTCTACTTACCTGTAGCCGTAAGTGATGATCGACAAGGAATTTTCTGCCGTAATTGAAACTTGCGATTGCAGTGTTAACTTCCAAAATACGGGAAAAACTGAGACTTCAGCGCCTGTATCTACCCATTTGCGCGACTGAAGGGGTCGTGAATTGTGAAGGAATGTGATGTTGCATTTGGGGTAGACGTTACTAGAGCTCCCGGCAAATAGGTTCATCCTATCAAATATTGCAGAAGCATCATTACTTACAAAACTGCAAAGTTTCGTGAAAATCCGACCATTAGTGTCAAGCAATTCGAACTTATCAATTTCGTGCGAATTTACTGCATCTTAAGTCATGCAAATAAGATGCTGAAGTCATAAATAATAGGATAATAATAAATAAGAATACGAATGAAATTTTAAAATCCCATATATAAAGAATGGAATGGAATGTGCGACCACGGTAGCGAGGGTCCTTAACCTTCACCAACTTGAGCGGAAATTCTAACGATGCGAGCTGGACATTCAAGTGAGTAAGCGAATTAAGATGGTGGAACTCTGCAGAGTACTCTTCTCCTTTTTACCACACTAATGGCAATGTGTTTTGTACTCTGGAAAACCAAGTGGTAGCAGACGCGAATCCGGAGTTGGGTCGCTTCTGACGGCAACGGCGCTGTCTTAACCAGGGAGCCGGTTTCTGACAGAATTCTAACTGTAAAACTTCGATTACTTGGAGTTGGAATGATAATAGGGGAAGGTTTATAGATTTCTGAAGCTTCCACAGCCTCGTTATTGGTGGTACATTGCTCGATCACAGACCCTACCATAAGGTTAGTTGGGTTTAAGCTGATCTACGCCATACGAGCTACCAGAATGCGACCAGCAGTAGGCTTAGGAATTGTCTCCTAGATATGCGTAACAAGAGAAGCTAGGGATAGAGATTAAAACGTGATGGCCGCTTACGTTCGCTTGCAGGTTGCGTCACCCACTTCTTGCGGGTTTGGAGAGCTATGACCCCCAAATTCAACATCAACCGCTTGTATGATCTAGCTCGCTCGACAATGAGAGAGATACCAGATACCCTGAGTAACACGCATGAGAATATTGATGAGCATTAGGTCGCCATCAAAAATGATCTTTTCTCGGGTGCTACGCAGGTGATCGGTCACATCCCGAATAGGCGTCATAAGATCTGACTGGTGGAATCATGGAAACGGATAAATGAGTGAAAGGGACTGAAGGGTCTATGGGGAACGAGACGAGCTTGAACTTGATAAGTTCAACGTAGTGTACGCCGTGACAAAGAGGAATTTGTTATTGCGCTGATTAGGGAAGCAGAAGATTCTGCAGAATGCAATGATTTCAGAAGTATGTACCGCATCACGAAAGAGCTTCTCGCAAATCTTTCGATGTTCTGTGAAGGACGTTAACGGTCGCCTTGTTATCCACGACAACAAACAACTGAAGAGGTAGAAAGAGCAACATCCCGTATCATCGTATCATATCCGGTGAAGCTCCTTCTCTTCTTGTGCCATCAATGTATTCAAACGAAGAGAAGTTACTGGGGTTAACTCTCCCCAAAGAATTATATATCGGTGCACATGCAGTTACTGCAGATCTACTGCTGCCACTAGTATAGAAATCATAGGAATCCGAGACCTTTCCCTGAGAGTGGAAGAAGGGACGATCATTAAGATTCCCGTTCTCCCGTGCTCCCTGCCGTTGCAAAGATAATAGCTAAAATAATCCTGCAACGCATCAACGAACATCTCGAAAAAATAATCAACAAAAGTGCTCAACGCAGGAGGGGCTTTCCGGAGAAAATAATAGCTTTTACCAGAGCAACATATGATTGACAAAGTATCATGTGCTGCACCGCGGTAAAATCTCGAAGGAATTCGAGGTATAAAGCAGAGTCCACCAGGGATGCTTTCTGTCATCGAGATTATTTCCTTTTGTTATCGGTGACGTTCTCTATGCATTGTCCGGAGGACGTGGAGGCATTCAACAGACTATGACATTATGCTCAAACACATCGATTACCCTGCTCTCTCACCAGATCATGGACCTTGGCCAAATGGCTCTGGATTTTGAGAAAGAGGCAAATTGAGCTGGTCAGAAGAAAAAAACACCAATAAGGCCAAGGTTCTTAATATGCCGGGACATCGCACTCTGCCTATTTGCATTAATGGCTTCAATGAATTCTTATACCTAGGAAGCGTGTTTTCTGTCGACGGTGTCGCCGAACTTGAAGTTGTCCGACGCATTAACAACTCTAGATTCGCCTTCGCTGCATTGTCCAAAATCTGTAAACACCTATCCTGGCCTGATACTATTTCAAACGAAGAACTTGGTCGGCGTGCAGGTCTGCCACTCGTAGGCACTGTGACTGGAGAGCGAAAATGGCAGTGGATAGGTCACACGTTAAGAAGGGGCGACAATTGCATTGCTGGCTACACCATACAATGGACTCCACTCTCCCACGGCCGACGGATGGGTCGCTCCAAGGTTATTTGACGTAGAACAGTAGAAAAAGAGTTCAGGCGTCTCAGGAAATTGTGAGGGGAGCTCAAGGGGTGGTAGGTTCTTGTTGACGCGCTATACCCCTCTAAAGGGTAAATGGCAACCATATGTATATATATGAAGAAGCTGCTTTTCCCCAGTCCTTCTTGTATCTGCTTTAGGTGAACTTCTTTTCACTCGTTGGTAACATCAAACTCCTTGGGTGAAGCGTATGAAGTTGACTACAGTAATAAGGAAACAGAAAACCTTTCATACCTGAAGCGTCTCGCTTTTGGTTTCCCCACTTGTTTGTGGTTTGAGCTACTTCCTAAATGCTGTTTTTATCATTATAATATTTAATGATCAACTATTCTGGGTCACAGGACAACAACTTATTGTCCATCTTGGGCCCTTTAACACGCAGTAACAGCAACGAGAACTTCTAAACACAATACGAAAATGGCGGTTCCTTCTGACCAGCAATCGAGTTATGTGTTACGTGTTGTATGAAATAGGAACTTGAAGTGTCCAATTTTTTTGGTTGGGATAAATCCTCATTTTTACGTTTATTTCCTAATATTTAATTGTACCATAAAATATTTTATTAATTTAGGGGTAGAAAATATTTTAAAAATGTGGGAAGCTGGTGCCTCTCAATTTACGAAAAGTTCCGGCCTCTTGAAAAAATAAAATAATTAGTCATACGTCACTCTAAAGCCACCTCACTCGTCTTGTGGTGGGGAAACTTCTTCGTATTAAACCGTTCGACTATTTAGGGACATTTTTTTTTCTTCGGAAAACCAAAACATTTTTTAGACTGCACCTCATTGCAAGTGTCCAATTTCTATTTACAATTTTGAAATTGTCGAGAATGCTAATGGGTTATATGGAAACAACGGTCACTTCCTCTCCACCCAAATCTTATATTCCAGAAACCTGTAGCAATCCATTTTACTGATATGAGAGATCCAGATTTGCTATACCCTACGCCGAATATCAGTTTCAATTAATCACATTTAAAATAATTTAATTTCGTAATTTGAATCTGGAGTGATTTACATATATTTTATTTCTAGTATTCATTTCCCGCTTCTTTTTGAATAATGTTGAAAGCTTTATTTAAAAAAGCTCTAAACATCTGTTCTGCTACATTCTGGTAACAAAATCTGGTACGTTGAAAACTTGTGTAAAGACTGTCAATATTGATGATTGTCAAACTGATGTGTATCTTCTGTTCCCGGCGCTTTGCGTTCGACCATGTCCAATTAAAATTGTAAATTTACTCCTCAAACGTCATCCTATCTGTTTGTGCGGTATAGAATACAACTTTCAAAACGGTCCTGTCCCGAAAAAAAAACACGTTTTACGCGGACTAGACTTTCGTTTCTTTCACATTTCCCGTGCAATCGCGTCTCGCACTCCAGGATGCTCATGTAGAGGCAAAAGCATAATTTCTGGATTTTCGCGAGCCGCTGTTTCCTATCACGATGGTCTTCGCTTGGAATTACCTGTTCGTATTGATTTGGATTGCGTACCTCATCAGTTCCGGTGTGTTTCTTTTTTCGCGGGGATTTCTGTTGTCGCGTGTTTCGAAGCAAGATTTCAGCACATGCCGGTTGCTATCCAACGATCCCAATGAGGTAAGTTTTTTCGTTAACTGGAATGAGTCAATTATTTGGGCGCGTTCGCGGAGTGTACATCATGTTATTGTCAATTGGCGCTGTTTCGAGTTAGTTCCCTGTCCTGGAATGCTGCATTTGTAGACACGGCTTTCGATTAGTTAATCGCATCATGAACAGATTGTCCTCAGACCTGCCGCTTTGGCTTTCGAGGAGCTATAAATAGCGTGAGCACCAGAAATGCTGTGGATTATTGCCTACTTCTACAGAACAATGTGTCGCAATTAGCTCCGGTCATCTGAATTCGGCCGCCGAAAGGTGGTTCGCGGCACATGCTGAATTTCACGTGTGGCTCCGCTTTGATATCAGTTGAGTTTATCTCTGAACGGCAGATAACACTGCGTAGGTTTGACTGCATTGAAATTCACGTATTTCCCAAGTGCTAGTCTGTTGAGCACTTCAGGTAAATTAACTGCATGACTATGGTTGGAATGAGCAGCCCAAATAAGGTGTGATAAGAATTAAAATCTTCTGTAGATGAAAGATAAAATCGTTGATGTGAATTTTTTAGTAATTTGAGTAATTGGGTGATTTTCCACCACTTCGAATTAAGATGTTACAGACATTTTCCGGAAGTAATCACGGAATCATTATACACGGTCAAGAATGCAATCCTTAGAAACTGTTGGTGTCAATTTGTAAGAGAGAATAGACTCCCCTAGACCTTACAAAATAAGCCAATGTTTTTTTTCTGTGTCGAAATAGAACAAACAGATGCTCTATTGGTATATCCGTTAAAAAAAACTTTTTTCAAGCGATCCGTCATTATTATAATTGTTCCAAGTTTGAACTCTTAAAAGACTGGAAGAAATACGGAATTTAACGGAATTTGCCCATGTTGCTACATAAATTAATTTGCAAATCCAATGGCGGCTTCCCAACCGGTCTGGAATTATGGATTTTCTCTTTTCAGCTTTCGGCCAGCCATTGGACCTTTCGCTATTTAACTACCTTACTGACTTCTGGGTCGTCCCATGTTGTATTCGCTATTCGTCATCCCCGTCCTCTCGGACTACTCCTAGAACTTTTCTTAACACCTTTCTTTGGAAGTCATTTACAATTTTTCAGCACCCTAAGTCAGCCTAAGTTTCGTATCGGTATCATGGCACATAAATCTTATTGGGATTTAAAAATACACTTGAAAATATTCCCCGCTTGTTGTAAAAGATGAACAAAAAGAATAGAAATTTGTGCAAATTGTGAGATTTTATTCTCAACGTCAATTACTCCTCACCTCGGAAACGATTAATGTTTGTTTTCTGGAATGTACGCACACTCCTCGACAATGGTTTCGAAGGCCTCCGGGATGTCCGTTTTCTCCAATTTGAATGTAAATTTCGATGATATGAGCTGCACATTCTCGGCCTAAGGGAAAGGAGATGGCGGAACTCTGTAAAGTACGATTCTCTCTTTTGCGATCATCATCATCATCAACGGCGCAATAACCGGTATCCGGTCTAGGCCTGCATTAATAAGGAACTCCAGACATCACGGTTTTGCGCCGAAGTCCACCAATTCGATATTGCTAAAAGCTGTCTGGCGTCCTGACCTACGCCATCACTCCATCTTAGGCAGGGTCTGCCTCGTCTTCTTTTTCTACCATAGATATTGCCCTTATAGACTTTCCGGGCAGGATCATCCTCATCCATACGGATTAAGTGACCCGTCTACCGTAACGTATTGAGCCGGATTTTATCCACAACCTGACGGTCATGGTATCGCTCATAGATTTCGTCGTTATGTAGGCTACGGAATCGTCCATCCTCATGTAGGGGGCCAAAAATTCTTCGGAGGATTCTTCTCTCGAACGCGGCCAAGAGTTCGCAATTCTTCTTGCTAAGAACCCAAGTCTCCGAGGAATACATGAGGACTGGCAAGATCATTGTCTTGTACAGTAAGAGCTTTGACTGTATGGTGAGACGTTTCGAGCGGAACAGTTTTTGTAAGCTGAAATAGACTCTGTTGGCTGACAACAACCCTGCGCGGATTTCATCATCGTAGCTGTTATCGGTTGTGATTTTCGACCCTAGATAGGAGAAATTATCAACGGCTATACTGTCTATATATATACTATACTATCATAGGCGGCTTTAAAGTCGATGAACAGATGGTGCAACTGTTGTCCATATTCCAACAGTTTTTCCATCGCTTGCCGGAGAGAGAAAATCTGATCTGTTGCTGATTTGCTTGGAGTGAAGCCTCTTTGGTATGGACCAATGATGTTCTGGGCGTATGGGACTATCCGTCCTAGCAATATATATCTTATAGATGGTACCCAGCAACGTGATATCTCTATAATTGCTGCACTGTGTGATTTCTCCCTTTTTATGTATGAGACAGATAATGGCTCGTTGCCAACCGTCAGGCATCGATTCGCTGTCCCATACCTTGAGTATCAGTTGATGAACCACTTGGTGTAACTGGTCGCCTCCATATTTAACCAATTCGGCTGTAATTCCATCGGCTCCTGGCGACTTATGATTTTTTAGCCGATGAATTGCACGGACTGTTCAGTAGCTCATCAAAGTACTCAACCCATCGTCCAATACGCCCATTCTGTCGGAAATCAGATGTCCTGTTTTGTCTCGGCAGGATGAGCATCGAGGTGTATAAGGCTTCAAACTGCTGACTTGTTGGTAAAACTTCCACGCCTGGTGCGGTTGCTCCCTGTACTTTTCGAGTTCACAGACTTGTTGGTTCTCCCAGCCTTCCTTTTTCCGTCTGTGAAGTCGCTTCTCCACTCGATAAGTCTCTGCGCGTGCCCGCGTTTTTTGAGAATGCAACATTACTCGGGCGACATTCTTCCGTTCCGTTGCTAGCTTACATTCATCGTGAAATCAGCGGTTCCGACTCCTTTTGCGGCTCGGGCCAAGTATGTTTGTGGCCGTATCAATAATAACGTTCTTCAGGTGGTTATGAATATCATTTGTTGATACTTCATCTCCAGGTCCTCTGTTGACTGCGGTTATTGCGGCATCCATTTCCCTCTTATAGGTGTCGCGGAGGGCTGTGTTGTGGATGGCTTCAGTGTTAACTCTCACCTGATTGTCAGAGGGGATTCTGGGTGGTGTTGTTATTCGAGCGCGGAGCACCATGCCAACGAGATAGTGATCCGAGTCTATGTGCATGAATGTTAATGAGGTTTATATTTCTAAATTTGCCTCGCAAGCGCAGAGTGCATAGCCGTTCGCTTATGTTCTCAAAGCCGATAACAGCAG
This sequence comes from Hermetia illucens, assembly GCF_905115235.1. Lineage (NCBI taxonomy): Eukaryota > Metazoa > Arthropoda > Insecta > Diptera > Stratiomyidae > Hermetia > Hermetia illucens. The sequence continues at coordinate 85,576,468 of NC_051849.1, read as the reverse complement.
GTTTCATTTTTTGGCTGACTAAGAAACCTACTCCCAGCACATGGTTTACTGGGTGGCCACTATAATATATGGTGTACCGGCTCTTCTCCAGGAAACCGGTCCCTGACCAACGCATCTCCTGCAACGCTGTTACATCGGCCCTATATTGGGACAGGGTATCGACTAGCTGCTCAACAGCTTCATCTCTGTACAGGGAGCGCACGTTCCATGAGAAAATGCGCAAATCGTTCTTCCGTTGTCGTTGCCGGGTTCGTCATTGTGTAATCCGTCCACTCCGAGGCTCCTGTTGTGGCTTCGTAACAAATTGTTTTCCGTGTAGGGTTGTCAGCCCTACCCAACCCTCAACCTGGAGGACCAGTTGGTACAATTTGTCCCGTTTTTAGGCGCGAGAGACTCGCCTTCATCCTTCTCCGTCTGCAGCTTTTCGTTCTCAGCGGTCACCACGTGGAGCTGGAGATAGGGTTTGGAAGTAGAGCTGTTGGTGTTGGTTCAGCCGGCATTTCCCAGGTTTTATGCTCCATTGTGGGTACCAATCCACGTTTCGCCCTGGGACCTATACTAATCTTTGACCACCATACTCTGAAAAGCCTAATGATGGCACAGCGACTCCGTTATCGGAGTGTTGTTGACCAAAAATGCACATGATTCGGAACGCTTAGCAAATTTTCTGAATGTAATTCAGAATATTTCTGTATATAATTTGGAAAGTATAAATTTAATCAACCAAATATAAAATTCATTTTTAAGGTTTTGTGTGAAACAAACCCTTACTAAAATCGATGTCTGTTCGTCTGTCACACGAGATTTTCTCCAAAACCGTTGGAGCTATCGTGACAAAATTTGGTGAAAATATGTGGTCTGTGAACCGCTACACATGCAAAGAGTGGCATAATTTTATGTTGGCTTTGAAAGGGGATCCCCATATATGTGAACAACAGGGCGAGCAACATTTTTTTTTTCACAGGTGATCATGCGGAGTATCAAATGGAATGACTCAATTAATACCTTTCGAAAAATGATCTTATTTCTGACATTGGGGGAAATTTAGGGAAGTGACGACCCAAAATGTGTGCCCCAAGAAGTGAAACAGGTCTCGTTCTCAAAACCTCTCAAATAGAAATATCTCAAAAGAAGTGATGCACCTATAAAAAATCTAGGCCTCATAACCTATCTGGCCAAAAGTTAATAGTAGCATATTATTATACTTTAGAAATTTACTTGAAAACCCTCCTCAAGTTTATTGTAGTTATACACACAACTTTATAGTAACATAGCTGATTATATATCACATAATACTGCCATGAAGTCTGTGCTTTTCATGGAAGAATTACCAATTACTATACACTCGTTACCAATTGGAGACATACATCTGACACCACAAATCATTTCATTACATTACCAACTATGTTCCTATTGGATTGGTGTGTTTGTTTCAAAATCATTTATTGAAAAACCAGCGACTTACCTTTAATATATAGCGTCTGTCTCTTATTTCTAGCCTAAATGTAGCTTATCTATCATAATTATATATTAAAACACGGGTGGCTATTACAATGTTTGGCCTGTCCGACCTTCTCTGACATTACTTTTTATGGTGCCTTTACGTTACACATTGATCTTGACAATTTATGATTAAAAGAAAAAATGGACATATATTTGAAAAAAACTGCGCCTGCACCTAGAGCTAGAGGCTTATCTACTTACTTATGCTAAACGAAGAGTTTTAACTTTTACTCGCCTGTACACTTCGGCGTTGCGGCCGCATTTTTTGGTTTTCCAGTTGTACGACAAGCCGACGCAGTGTCTCAAAATTCTGCGCTCGAAGGACTCGCACTTCTTCATAGCTTTGGTCTAGCAAGAGATCCATGTAGGGGCTTCGTAGCAAAGAGTCGGTCTTATGAGGACTCTGTATAGAGTCAGCTTAGATTTAGAGCAAAGTCCTACTCTTTTGCGAAGAATAGAGTAGATATTACTTAGTGTACCGCGTGCTTTGGTTAGAGCAAAATTAAGAGGGGGGTCGAATCGTAGGTTTTCATGAAATAGCATTCCCAAGTATTTCATTTTTTGTGAACTGTTCACTACGGTATTCCCGATGCGAAGTTTTAACCGTTTTGCTTTTCTGTGGATATATCTAGATCCCAAGTATCTGGATCTTCTGCGAAGAGTAATAACCTGTGTTTTGGCCCCGTTGATTTTTATCGCCCAGATCTGATAGTACATGCAGAGACCTGATAAGTATTTCTCGATAGCATTAGCTGCCTTACTGGGTTGGAAGCTCGACGAGAGATTTGTAATAGTTCTGTGCCGCTCTCTGGGATTGGAGCGTCGGCCGTGAAAATGTTGTAGAGTGTAGGTTCCGAAATGGATCCCTGCGGTGCTCCGGAACTGACCGGTAGGAGATCAAAATAATCATTTCTCACGCTGACGTCAAAATGCCTATCTTCGAAGAAACTTATTATAAGTCTGATCACCGGGATAGGGAAATTAAGGCTGATAAGTTTGAAAATGAGTCCGCTGACCCACACGGAATCAAATGCCTTTTCAAGGTCTAACGCACACACTACTGTGGGTTTGTTATTGACGTTAAGTCTGCTACTCATTGAGTCGTGAAGGTTGCTTAGTGCATGTTGAGTCCCGTGCTTTACCCGGAACCCAAATTGATGGTTCGGAATAATGTTTTTCCGGTCGCAATGTTGGACTAATCCCACTGTCCATGCTTTTTCGAAAACCTTGCCCAAGTTGGAGAGGAGAGAGACGGGCCTGAAGTTTTGTGGTTCGTGAGAGCCGCCTTTTTCCTAATGGCGATTATCTTCGCTACTGTCCAAATAGTGGGAAAGTAACCATTATTGATGCAGTTGTTGAAGACTGCAAGAAGGAACTTCATTGATGCCCTGGGGAGGTTTTTGATAACAATATTTGCTGTCATCTGGTCCAGTTGATTTTTTGCCGTTAAGCCTAAGTAATGGCCGCGAGCTGTGATAAGCTCAAAAAGGTTTTTGGGTGATTTGGTTTGCAGGATGTGTTAGAGGTGAAGAAGGTAGTTAATTTGAATGAATGCTCATGAAGAAAGTCTTTGGTTGTCGTGTCTACAATCGAACTGACGGCCTGGTTGTTTCTAGGCGAAGGAGAGTTTACTTGATTTAAGAAAGACTCCACGAGTACTTGAGCTTTCCTACCGTCGCTGCCGATGTTTTCATTGTTCTTGGTAAGAACGAAGTTTTTGGATCTGTTGCGGCCTGTCAGCCTATTTATCTGTTTAAACATATTAGTTCCGGGTTTCACATCTGCGGGTGAGTTTTTTGCTATGGAATTATTCCACCATTTAACGGATTAACGTCCGGATTGGTCTGTATGATGCGCGATCGAGTTAACCACTTTTTGCGAGTAATAATACTTTTATCTGTAAACTATTGGAAATATCTTTAAAACGCTTTCAGCTACTATTTAAATGAATTAATTACCAATCATGTGCTTATTCTAATAAGCTTATCAAATACTCAAGCCACTGAGGATTAGTTTGGTGGATAGTGGATGTTGGGTGAGTGGGTTTCGTGAGATAACAATGACTAAACGTTAAACGGGCAAGATAACAATTCCGAGATAAAAGATATTTGGCCTTTTTAAGGTTATGTGTGAAACGTGCGGTCTGATGTTCCCTTTACATACAGTAAGTGGCGCCATTTTGTGTTAAGTTTAGGAGGGGCATTCCATATATGTGAATGGAGGGCGCATTTTTTTAAAGAATGTAGTTATCTGGGGTATCAAATGGAAGAGCTTTTCGAAACTGGTCCCATATATGATATCGGGTGAAACGTAGGGGAGTGAGGGCTCAAAATAAGACCCCGAAAAAGTGTAACAGGTCTCGTTCTTCGCAAACTAGGATTATTAAAAAATATTAAAAACTAAAGTTTTGGTGCCGCGTTAAACTTTTTTTTTGTGAATTTTTGTGTTTTTTCAAGGCTTCTTTAATGAATTAAAAAAAAACTACTGAATGAATCGCAATTATCCTAGTTTGCGGACCGTAGAAATATGTTCTGAATAAGTCGTGAAATTTTCAAAGAATTTCGTTGGATAGATTTTGGGCTATGGTGGCAGCAGATTTTCAATATGCAGTTTCGGGAAAAACGCATTTAAAAAATACAATTCGATTTTTAGCCATAAAACCTTAACTGACCATTAATTTACTATACCTATTCCATAAACCTTAGGTTTCTTGAAGAAACATATGTACAGTCTTGGCTTCAATTCTTGTCCTTTTAGCAAAGTCATTCGAACGTCATTCGAAAAAATCTAAATGTAGCATGTGACTTATTACGTGTTTAACACTATAATTTCCGAACGACTTCGAATATCAAAAAATCGCTTTGCCCATATATTCTACACTATATCTAGATGCAATTGATGCAAAGAAAAACATTCGATTCCGTGGATCCGACACACGAGATGACCCCCTTAAGAGGGTGAAAAAATATCAGCGACTTGTTTACAGTGAAAACTGTTTTGTCTTACCTTAACGCGCCACACTACGGATGCATAAGCGAACATCGACCTAATGATAGCAACATATATCTACATTACCACATGAGGCCTGAGTCTCCATGTCGAGGCAAAGGCCCGTCTGCACAACCCATAAGCTGTGAGAGCTGGTTTCATCTTTATCTCTACATGTTTATTCCAAAGAAGTTTTTTATCTAGAGTGACTCCCAGATATTTCACTTCTTCGGAGAGTTGAAAGGTAGTACCCCTCATTACAGGGAGACAAAGTCCATCCAGTTTTCTCCTTTTTGTGAATAATACCATTGTGGTTTTATTTGGATTAACTGAAAGATCATGTCTAAGACACCAACTGTCAAAAAAATATTGTACTCCACTTAGTATATTAAGCATTGGCAAATCGGCGATAGATTGGTTGATTCGATCATTATCAACAACATTCTCTCCGTCGTTTTCAATCAGGAAACAGTACAGTGCCGTTGGATTTTTACTCAGATTTCTCGAAAACTACGCAACAGTTTGTAATTATTGCAAGTGTGTTGTCTTGAGTACGGGTGTTTTTTTATTTTCCAAGAAGGCCTTTTTTTACTTTTTTGATAATGCATTTAGAAGTTCTGATGAGTCTATGATTACCCATCTTATTTTTATCCTCACCAACTTGTAAAAATATCCCCTGTCATCCATGACCGCTTGTTTCCTATATAATCGACAGGTAATTTATTCGTTGTAAACAATGAGATTTGTTACTTCTCCCTATCATTGAAGACTTCCAACTTGTTTGACCCAACCACATTGGTTCTAATCAGCACTAAACTGCCGTTTGGTAAGCACTTGCAAAAAAGACTGTTTTCGTTCATATTTTCACCAGACGAAGTCATCTACCCTTCTTGATTGCTCCACTTTCTCGAGATATATTTTTCTCATAGATGTCATGTCTCTTTCTGAATCGCTGTAGTTAACCGTCGCGGGCTCTGAAATCAGGACAGTTCAAGCTTTTTGCGAATCCTAGGACCGTTTCTTTCAATATTGGTTCGCCTGTATGGTGATTGCTGCCTCTCACTAAACTGAACCATTCAGCTTTATCAACTGTTTGGCATTTGCATGCTCTGCCCCTTTTAATACTTCCACTAGAATTAGCACCGCAACCGTTTGCCCTTATCTGCCCAAATGGGAAATAAAGTACTAAGGGAATTTTCAATTTAACAGTAGGTTTTTTCAGCGCCCTTCTCATACACCGCAGTCCGGCCCAGGGGTGAAAATCATGCACAGAAACTGGGCCCGCAGTGAAACTTCTGCGGGGAACATACTTTTTTACTGGGATTTCTATGTCGCACGTTAGTTTGTGAATATGCACCTACATACATGAATACAGAAAGATTTATGGTGTGCACCGCGAAATCGATCCTTCGATTTCGACTTGAAAGAATTGTAACGTAAGAAATATGTCCCCAAAAGTTAAGAAAAAATACTTTGACTAGGAGGGCTTTTCGACTTAGAGAATAAATTTTGTATAGAAAATTGATGGCAACGCCAATGAAAGGCCGAAAAGTTCCAGTTAGACAATAATTCGACTTCGAGGAAATTCAACTTAGCGAGATTTGACTGTAATTTGATTTTCTGTGGAAAATGGGTCAAATACTATGTATGGCCGTTTAAATATAAGATCATTGGTATATTATTTTTTTTATATTTTTCCCATGTCTAAAAAATATTTGCGATGTACTCGAAAAATGTCTCACTCGTCATCCATCCTGATTCACTTCGGCCAATGCCCCAGAAAGGTGGCATATATTTGGCTAAGTTTGATGGTAGCCTTTTGTATGGAAATACGACCATAGACGGTGGGTCCTGGCCTATGGCATTTCCAGTGAAAAGAATCTTTTTCATAATTTTCAATCCTCAAGTAGACAGCATTCTGCCCCCTGCGAAAAAAATACTCGCTTGATAAACATCATTCGGATTTTAGTGTAGTATTTCCTGTTCACTCTTTGGTGGAATAGGGATAGTCAGTCATATTGTGCTTCAGTTCCACTATCATCACACTTAAGGCTGTGCAAGTGATAAACTCACAGAAGCGAGAAAAACACAAGACAGAACACAGACACCAATGACGACTGGGATTCGAACATAGAGCGCTGAGAAATGGTTTACTAAGTTTAAACATTCCGAAATGAGCACCGACTAAAGAAAGTCTCAAAAATTTCCACAAAATAAATTTGGATGAACGCAAAGTAAAGTTGATCCAGATAACTGAGGCTCCAAAAATATCAAAGTAAGGTGTTCGACATACCGTACATGAATGTTGGAGTATGCGTTCTTTCAAAATGGGTGCCGCGCGTGCTCTTAATCGATCAAAAACAACAACGAGTTTACGATTCTGAGCAGTGTTTATGCGTCAATATATGACAATGGACGGAACATGACTCCATTATTTCACATCAGGATCAAAGCAATCGTCATCTGTGTGGACTGCACGTGGTGAACAGACTCCAAAGGGGGCAAAGATGCAAAAGTCGGCTGACAAGGCCATGAGAAGGGAAAACCATTAATAGCGACTATTACATGGCGTTATTGGAGCGTTTGAAGCGTGAAGTCGCGGAAAATGGCCCGTTTGCAGAAAAAGAAATTGAAAGTGAAGTCAAAGGCGAATGCAATGGAATCCATTACCCCAGAATGGACACTCTACGAACGAACGAAGAGTGTAAGCTTCTAGAATCCCTATTTTGGACATATGTCCAGCTAGTGAATTTTGGCCAGTCAGAATGCCCACAATACTTCTGCAAGTCTTCTTGTTTTTCGATAAGATAAATTCTGTAGTACGTTTGTTGAATAGTTTGGTATATCTAGCATCATTAAGGTTCTGCCACTTAGGATTGCATAGTGAAATGTATGACCGTTGCACATTGTCCCAAAGAAAAGGCCATTTCTCGTTTCTATTCTGTTTTCGAGTCACCAGTGTAGAAGACCTCAATATATCCTGATTCAGTTCTCCCAATGTTTTGCGGCCCTCACGTCCGTTGTTTCAACATAGATCGAAACGTATTAATCTAGGAGCTGCTCTCATTGCAGTGCTCTGGATATATAATCCAAGGGCTACAAATTGAGTATTGATACACAGACATACAAAAAACAATTTTGTGGGGTTTTTCATTTGATTTTTCAACATGATCTCCATGAAGACATACATATTTCGTAAGTAACACCATTGTTATAGAGTGAATCAAGTTCCTTAAAATACGCATTTATAGCATTGATTACTTTCTCATTGTTCCCAATTTTTTTAGCTCCGTGTCAGTTTTTGAGTTGAAGGAACAAATAATAATCACTGGGGTCTAAATATAAGTTCAAATATCGCTGTTATTTTTTGCTCTTTGACTTTAAACAGTTTTCAACGATTTTCTATTGGATTCATGACAGACGATTTAGCAGGCCACTTCATAAGGGCAATTCCATTATCCAAAACCTATTCTTTATCTCCCTTGATCAGCTTTCTTATCAATCTTCGCGTCTCGGGAGTGAAATGTGGTTCACGTCCCCCTTTTGTAAACAAAAAATCCTATTTTATTTTCTCTATTTTCAAAAATGGTCAACTTACTGTTTTGGTTACAAAGCTGGTATATTATAAAGAAAACAATCGTGAAAATATGTGAAAAACTCCCCACTGCTGTTATTTTTAAGCTCGCTGGAAATAATATTTAACAACAGACAAATTTATAAAAAATTGAATGTAAGAAATTATATTGAAATGAATGTAATGTGTGATGTCACACGACTGTTTTTTACAGTCACTATACATACAGTGGCTCACAAGTCCGATCGATCGATCCATTCGCTTTAGTATGATCCTTATATTCAAAACCTTAAAAAGCATGAAAAATGATAATTTTCACCTATTATAATTTTGTTATTAATAGTGCAATTCCTACCAAACTTGGCAATATCATGGTCTATAATAATAATAATCGTTGGCACAATACGTGTTGGATCAGGGCCTTGAAGTCTGTTAGAGCACTTAATTCAAGACCGTGACGGTACACTACAGTACATTGTAGGAGGCAATGCGCTCGCCCGAGATTATTATCCCGATTTGACTCAGGTGCACATTCACCCACCCAGTCACGATAACAGATCCCTCTGCCACCAGTGAGATTTAACAACCCAGCGCTCTAACCACTTGAGCCATCCTGACACTGGTCATGGTCTATAGTATTGTCTATTTTAATGCAAAAGTTGATTATCATAGGATAAAGTTAAGGGGGGTTCCTAGTCAATTTCTAGAAAATGTACTGATAATAAATATGGTAATATATTATTATTACCTTTATTTAGACAGGTATGAGTATGGAGAGTATTTTGAGGCGTAGATACAATTTGCATGGATCACCATATTTTTTTTAGACACTTGGGTTAGGTACTTTCTGAGAACGGGTCCTTGAAGTAACTGACCCTTTTCGGACCCCCGAACTCTTCGCCTTTACAATCAATCATAAAATTAATATAGGTTTCGGAAAATGCTAACCGAGACCTTTCATTTGACTCCCCACATGACTATTCTCGGTGAAAAAAAAAATTTACATCCCCCTTTTGTATGCAAATGGACACCCTTTAACTAAATGTGTAATTACGTTACTCACTGCATGCAGTGAGATTCACAGGTCAAACCTCTCTACAAAATTTCGTATCAATAGAAGTAACCGTTTCTGAGATATAATGTGTGACATACAGACGGGCGCTCAGACAACACAGACAGACAGTAAACCGATTTCACAAAACCTTAAAAATTGGAAGACGCACATTCTCACCGTCAAATTTCTGTACTGTTAGGTAACTCAATTAGCATGAGCAGTAAATATCAGGCAAGCATCACAAAAGAAGGCTTGAATGAAATACCGCAAGTTTGAAATGGACTGCCAACCAAATTATGTGCGTCCGATTAGGACTGGAGAAGAAACACAGCACCAGAATCTACAACAGAACGATTATATTATTATTAGGGTAGAAACAGTGCGTTGAATTTTACTGAAGAGCCGTTTACGGAGCCCCGCAAAGTTTGAAAAACCGATTCTGATCAAACGCCATCGGAAATTAAGGCGTAGCTTTTCAAAAAAGTAAAGATGTTTTACTATAAAATCCTGGAGGGCGTTATCTTTTCAGGTGAAATAAAAATAAATGGGTTGAGTTCGAATGGACATGGCGCAGTACGGGAGAAAAATTGACACCAAATGTTGTTAAGAAAACGCTTAAGTTTGGTAAGGTAATGTGACAATGTGGAGTTCTATGATATCAGATGGGGTCGATATGCATGATAGGGTATTGGGAAAGATGACTGTGCAGTGTTACTTTTGCGTTGCTTTTTTAAATAATAGTTTTAAAGGGGATCTTTGAAAATGATGATTCAGCCATTATGTTCCAACATCATAATGATCCCCAAATCATTCTGCTAGGGTGAGGACAAAATGGCAACAAAGTCAGTCCTTTGGATGGTTCAACTAGCCAACACAATGGCCGGATTTAAATCCGATCGAGCATCTTTAGTAACATCTAAGCTCAAAATAAGGCTCTATCCTGACTCCCAAGGAATTTAGATGAAATTTATGTTGCAGAATGGAAAAAAATTGAACCAGATTGTTGCATCCCAATACTGTTGCTATTACCAGCTCCGCAGGTATTCCATCCACGCCCGACGTTTTGTTGTTTCTGAGTATTTTATCCTTTTATCATCTGCCCCCTCGATGTGTGGAGATTGAGTTATGGCATTGAGTAGCTCCTCGAAATATTGGACCCATCAATTTTAATCTGCTCCCCGCCTTCAAATACCTCACTACCTAACAATTTCGTTTCCTAGACCGCCAAAATATCTATGTTGTACTTGTTGATTTATTCAATTAGTGCTCTGAAAGCGTCAGTTGTTCAGAGGGAGCATACGTTCCAGGTTTCAAAATACTGTGAGCAGGTTGTCAACCTATTGCCCAAACCAGACTGTGGGGGACAGTCGACTCATCTCTGTTCTACAGCGTAGGTTGCTAGTCCGGAAATGTCTCTCACGTTTAATAGTCTTTTACAGTGGGGGGTGGGGTGTAGTGCGTCAACCACACCTATGAGCTATCGTTCGCGGTTATCTGAAATACCCTTCAACGCTGCTCTCCCTTCCATGTCGAATCAAGTGTTAATGAAAATTCGTATTACTCGCTTCCCTGAAATAATTAATCAATCCGTTTTATTAAAATTGATCGCGAATAATGTAAAAGTAAAAGTCTGTAACTTTGAGTCACTATCGATGTGTTTTTTATCACCAGCGCTTTTAATACACCACCGCTATATGTTTTATAAATTTCAGGATTATCATCTGAACGAAGATCTCGTACAGGAAATATTTAAAGATGTGAACGCTTCAACAGCAAATTTATGTCTTCCAAAGAAGTCAAAAGTCGTAATTCTAGTCATCGATGCCTTAAAATATGAATTTGGTCTTTACAATCCAGATTTAGACAATCCACTGCCATTCGAAAATCGAATAAACATTTTTAATGAATTGCTCACCGCGCAACCTGACCATTCGCGTCTGTTGAAATTTCGTGCTGATCCACCCACAACAACGCTACAACGATTAAAAGGCCTAACGACAGGCAGTTTACCAACCTTTATCGATATTGGATCAAATTTTGCAACGCCTGAGATAAATGAAGATAATATTATTGACCAGGTAAGTGCAGAAATCCATGAAGTGAAGAGCTATTCGGGCTAGTGTGGCAAGAACCTATAATTTTTTATTCTTTCCCCCCAAGATAATTCGAAATCGATTGTCAGCAGTTTTTCTCGGTGATAGTACCTGGACCGAATTATATCCCAAACGATTCAAGCGGCAATATTCTTATCCGAGCTTTGATATTTTTGACTTGGATACAGTTGACAGTGAAATCTTGAAGAATTTACCAAGTGAACTGGAGAAATCTGACTGGGATGTTTTAATAGCACATTTTTTAGGAATTGACCATTGCGGTCACCGCTACGGACCATTGCACGAGGAAATGACTAGAAAATTAACGGAATTGGACGGAATTTTAAGGTAACGTAAATTCGAATTTTTCGTTTTTTTTAAAAGCTTCGCCATTTTCATAATAAGAATATATGTGCAGAAAGGTGATTGACAAGATGGACAATGAAACCACACTCCTTGTAATCGGAGATCATGGAATGACAGGAACAGGCGATCATGGAGGTGAATCTGAGGACGAGCTGAACGCTTTGCTTTTCGCTTACTCAAAATCACACAAATTCATCACAAGCGATTATGGTTCTGATAATGTCACTATGCAACAAGTATGTTACTCTCTTGTAGAAGATGAATCTAGATTTTGATTATCCAATCTTTTTTCTAGATCGATCTTGTTCCCACATTATCGTCAATCCTTGGGATCCCAATACCCTATTCCAATTTAGGCTTAATTAACTTCAACATCCTACCTGACACTCCAGTACCACACATGACCAAATATCAAACGCTTTTACTGCATGCATGGCAGAATGCTAAGCAAATTTACAAATATTTTTACAACTATGCCCTGGACAACAAACGATCATTTAATTTGGAGTCAATGGATTCCTTGGAAAGTCAATTTCTTATACTAACGCATCGGGTCAATACGATCTACAACGAGCTGGCTTTTAAGAACTTCATGAAGGACTTGAATGCGCACTTGCGAAATATTCTTGATGTTTGCCGTGACATTTGGGTGAAATTCGATGCGAATCAAATGTCCCAGGGGTTGTTATTAACGTTTTTACCGATTTTCTTCAGTTTCTTGCTGATAAATAATTCAAAGCCTATTCAATTAGCGAATATATTCACGAGCAGCGCAGTCGGATTCATATATCTAGTGAATTTTGCTGCAGGTGTTTTTGCATACCGATATTTCAAAAAACTGTCAATGAAAACAGAGGAGCACAGTGTACTGTTTGTAACAAATATTGTGAGTACCGTGATGTTAGCCATTTTGACTTTACAAAATTGGCCACAAATTGCTGTGAATTGGAGTAACACCAAAAGATTTAGCAACGTTCCAACACGATGCATATTTTTAATATCCGCTAGTGTATTTTTTTCTAACAGTTTCATTATTGAAGAGCAGAAAATTTTATCGTATTTACTGATAGCTGTGGTCATATTGACCCTGTATGAACTTACTGAGGAAAACAACCGGTTCCGCCTGAAGACCAAATTCCGTTTGATGCCCTTTTTGAAGTCTCTCGAATTCGGGTTGATTGTCGTGGGTGTAGTCACAATTATATTACTACGACTGGCCTACAACTTCTTCCAATGTCGAGAAGAGCAAGGTAACTGTGGAGACTTTTTGATCGGCGGAAGCGTTAAGAAAACTTCAAGGACTCATCTGTACATGATTAGCGTCATTGTGCTTCTTTTGTATACAACTCTGACGAGAATTTACCTTCGATCTTGTGGAAATCTCACTGGTTTTTCAATTAATGTAATGCTGGCACGATATGGGCCTACAGTGGCAGCTGTATGTGCTGGTGGTCATATGCTTCTGACAAACAGTAGAATTAAAAATGTCAATCCGTCGCAAATAGACGCAATGGCACTAGTGATTTATGCTCTGTTTCTTCTACAAATTATTATAATCTTTGTTTATCCGTTGATGACATATGTCCTACCGCGAAGGAATCCGACTACTATAACTGTCAATCCGTCCGGGAATGTTATTCCGGAAATATTCAAAAAAATGAAAAGCATATATGAAGGTGATCAGAAAGACCAACGGGGAGAAATTCCAGTTGTGTATGGCCTGGCGACAATCTATTCATCCGTACTGATATCGTTTGGAGTATTCTTGGCAATCGTGATAGCTGTTTTGTTGGATGCCAAAGCATCACTGGGATTTGCCATTTGCATTGCGGTAGGAGCGGCTTTGCTAGCATTACATGCAATATTGAGATATCGAACGGCAACAAATTTGGGTGAGTACGAACTATGATGATTATCCTTTGTCAACATTGCATAGTCTATGAATATGTGAATGGAAAATAATTAGAAACAATTTTCTAGTCAGCTTAATTTTTTGTTCCGCAATAGTATTTTTCTAAAACATGGATGAATCCTATCAAGTTTCGAATATTTTTGATAAAATTTCAGAATCGTGCTGTCAGCCAACTTTCACTGCCGTCGTTAGCTGGTATTTATTGTCGCAATTCTGCTTCTATGCCACATCACACCAACCGACTATGTCACAAATTAATTGGCGAGCGGCGTTCGTAGGACGATCTGCAAATTTCGATCATTCGAATTTCATTTCGGGCACTCTAGTCTTGTTCAACACATTCTGCGGTCAAATTTTCTTTTTAACACTTTATGGTTTATTAAATACTGAAATGTTCGCATTATACGCACTGTTTCCATCTCTGCTTCGACGGAAGACAAAAGAAAAGAAATCTAGTAGCAACTACTCGGACATAAGAGAAACAATTATCAATAAAAATGATTGGAAGTCCGATGCACAGTTGATGGACTTCGATATAACGCGGGGCGACCTTGTTCTCTACGAGAACGAACATCTTTTTATTGGTTCGCTGTTGAAGTTGGCGACTCAGATTTTCATGTTGCAGGGAATTAAGGTAAGTGCTTTTTATTTTCTTGAATTTCGTAATTTTGGTAATTGCTTGAAATTATTATAAAATTTCTTTCTTTATGATTCGAAATTGACAAGTTGTGTGACAAGTTAAATTCTTCGATTGTGCTTTTCGTTCTAAGAATCCTTTATGAAACAATACTTATTTACAAATTAGTTATTTCACTGTTTGCATGCCTGCCCAAGTTGCTCTTATCTGTTGAAAAATTTGTTTCAGCTTTTCTCCTGGTAGAAACATTCAGACATCGAAAGAAAAAAAATATGAAAATAAATTCAGGAAAAACTTGACATAATTTTGCTTCAATTTATCCATTCCAGGTATTCTGTTCTATGATGGCGTGTACGATACATTGCCGCCATTTGATGGTCTGGAAGATATTCGCACCTCGTTTTATTTACGAGGGACTTGCGACTTTTATTTCCCTCCCCGCAATTATTTTTGGATACTTGATTCTTATCCGTGTACATTGGTCTGTTAGTCGTATGATTAATCGAATAAATAAGACAAAATAGTTAACTCGATACCGTTTGAATACTGTTTACAAATTAAACCACAATTTAGGTTACATTTGAATAGGATGTTTTTACTTTTTAATAATGAAATAAATTTATTAAAATAGTGAATATTTGTTAATTTAATTTAAGCATAAATGTAAAAATGGAGAATTCAAGCAATATTGACGATATAGGCGTGTATTATAGGAATAATTACAATTGTAATATTTATGAAGACGGAAAATAAAATTTAGATTCAAGAAAGTAATTCGAAAATAATTTTGAAACGGTAAAGTGCTCTGCCCTCAGTACTATTCCTTAGCTAATAATAATTTACTGAATATGATTATAATAATAATTATAGCCGGTCCCAAGCCTGGTTGTGGAAAGAGAAGGGATAGATAGCTTCAGTCTGAATGGTTGTACACCACTGCAGCATCTCAGCGAGTAGGTGAGGAAGCACTGAGCAAGCTATCACTACACCTGGCAGTTAGGTATAAAATTTGCATTGATAAATGAGGAGAAGGAGAAATTTGAGGTCCGGTATGGATAACCGGCGGGAGTCGTTTGACTTGGTGACTGGGTCAGGCTCCCGTAATGGACAGCGCGGTGTCAAAACCTCTAATCGCGGGGCGATTCGGCATCTAGACGCCACGATGATGCATTGCTCCGCCTGCTGCAGCTGTTTCGCCACAAACTGTGGTAACCACTTCAGCAGGTTCGTGTAGGCAGCGGATAAAGTAGACTAAGGAAATGAACCTCTTCATCATCCGTTTCTACTACGAAATAACCGCCCCTTGTTGCACCAGAGATTCATTGAGCATTTCCCGTAATTCGCGCAAGTGACTATGCAGCGAATCACAGACAAGTACCGCTTTCTTATTCGCAGTGACACAATCCCGGCCATTATCAGGGAGCGTGTTCGACTTAGGTCATCGCGAAAACTGGTGACTGGGGCAGAGCCGGTGGCAACAACAACACCACGCCCCAATGCTGAAACAGTTTTAGTACTCGCCGAAACACTCCAGCTGAGGTTTAGAACGAGTTCCAAAGAGCGTGTATAGCTATACATGGCGCTAAATCCCCTTTCATGGCTACTGAATGATTCATGGTTTTGCAATAAAGTATTACCTACGTGCTAAGTGCGAACTGACACACTTGATGTATTTAGATGACATCAAGCTGTATGCTGGTGTGTGCGTGTGTGTGTGTCTTTGAGGTGGGGGAGAGGTAAAGCCTCTGAGCACTCAGATTTTAGTGGTCCTTTGTATTCGATCTAACGACATATCTCGATGTCTAACGAAATATCCCGGATTCATTTCTGTATCGCAGGATTTCCGTTAGTGGATGTGATGCTATCCGCTGTAGTTGGAGCACATCAGCACCAAAAATTTGATGTCTGATGCGTCCGTAAGCGGGGCATTCACATAGAAAATGTTCCGTAAATTCCGCCTCCTCATTACAGGATGGACATGTATCATCTTGGATAATTCCTATTCTGAACTTATGCCCAGCTAGTGAAATATGGCCAGTCAGAACGCCCATAACACTTCTGCAAGTCCTCCTACTTTTCGACAGGATAAACTTTGAAGTATGTTTGTTTGGTTCTGACAGAAAGAGTTTGATATGTCTAGCAGCGTTAAGGCTTCGCCACCTGTCATTATAGGAAGCTTGTTCCCAATTGCTGGTTCCGGTCCGGGCATGGGGAAAGTTGAAGCCTCTTTTGCTAACGCATCCGAAATTTCATTTCCCTCTACTCCACAATGACCAGGCACCCAGAGTAAATCCACCATATTGAATCTGGAAACAGAATTCAATCGGTTTCTACATTCCTGAACGATTTTTGAAGTGATCAAAGTACTACTCAACGACCTCAATGCAGCTTGACTATCGCTACAGATTGCGATACGCCTACCCTTCAACCGCTCGTCAATCATCCAGGCTGCAGCCTTTAGGATCGCATACACTTCAGCCTGAAAGACCGTTGTGTATTGTCCCAAAGGAGGTATGCTGGTACTGACAACCAACTTAGGAAGTTTGTTGCGAATAGTGGACATATTCAGCCGTGACATTCGAATGGAATAGAGATTAGACAAATGTCGAATCCAAGCCATCCGCAACGGTCATCACGAGCCACATGCCGAATATTGCATTGGTGGCCTCCACATCCAAGCTATGACCGAGACAGGCTTCTACAAATACCTAGCAATTCTGCAAGGAACCCATGCTCGAGTTGGTGATCTGAAGGATGCTCTGCTGTCCGAATTCCTCCGACGTATAAAGCTAGTATTGAAATTGCATGAAGAATAAATAAAGCGTATTGAATCTATTCACTATCCCTTCATGGCTAATGCATTCGGAATATTGCCATGGATGAAAACCGACCTGGGAAACGTTCAGCGGCTGATACGGACTATTATGCCCAAATTCCGAATGTATCATCCAAATCCTGCCGTGGAGCTGATGAATCTGTCTCGTGACATTGAAAGTAGGGGCGTAGTTGACGTAGCGGCACAACATCATCGCCAAGTCATCCAGCAAAGAGCGAGTCGCTTACATGCAGCTATTTGTAAGGCAGTCTGTGGACTGACTCCACTTAACTTGAAGGAACGATCTTTCGATCCTCTGAGTGGGGTGAAGTCAGACCATTGTATAACACAATGCTATACCAATGAAGACTTCCAATATAGCGGAGAAGAATTCTTTCTACGACCATATACACGCAGTTCAGGAGAGGCCTGTTAAAGAACTTTATGACTACCTCCAGAACATCGACTTTTGCGTAATTCCGGCTATTTGAAGAATTTCCTTATTTTCTTCATTATCGAATTCGCCGCCATTGTCACTTTAACTCGTTGAGTGACTAATTTTGGCCCTGAACATGTGCAATTATTAGTTTTGGTATATAGGTATGTATTTCACATTGTATTTATCTTTAGTGGTGAACCCGTAGCGAAATTTCGTGTGTTTGTTTTCAAACATAACGATAAATGATACATGCTCCCCAGGTTGAGATACCTTCCTCTTTACTGAAATGGTTGGCAATGCGCTTTCCCATAGATTTCTGGGAACCATCATGAAAGCGGATTGGTTAGAGCACTACAACTCTGTAGTGCAGAAAGTCGTGGTTCAAATCTCGCGATTTGACGTCGGATACCAGTCGAATCAGCTGTGAATGAGTACCTAAGTCAAACAGGGTAATAATCTCGGGCGAACGCAATGCTGACCACATTGCCTCCTGCAGGGTACTTTAATGTAGCGTTACGGTCTTGAATGAAGTGCTCTAACACATTTCAAGGCCCTGATCCAATATTGATTGTTGCGCTAACGATTATTATTATTATCCCCGGAATTCTCTTATGCCGGTGTCTCTTCATGGACTGTTTTCTGCAAGAACTTTTAAGGCAACTGGGCCGACGTCGGCTTTCCGGCTATTACTTCCATTGCATGGCGTAAACGCAAAGTGGGACCTATCCAGTGCCAGCATGCAGAAGGCCACCGATAATGAGTAGATATAGTATGGCCGACAAAATGCAACCTTGGCAGATTTTACCTCGATACAGCACGTGATATTTTGCACTATTACATGTAACTCTAATAATAAGTTTCTCCTGTATAGCTAAACTCTTGGAAAAGACTACCGAAAGTCTTTTCGAAATCAATGTAGTTAGATAAAGCAGAGATCAAAACTCAGCACACTGTCCCACAATGATCGAAGGGTGTTAATGTGATCGATACGAAGAGATCCAAAATGGGAATTATCTCGCTCGCTGTCTATCAAATTTTCAGGAAGCGTTCTCCTAAGTATTCCAGGATTTTTTAGCTATTATTTTTGCGACGGCAGGATGCACGCCAATTGTCGCATTCAATCTTGCCGTGGAGCGCCCCTCTTTGGAAGGATATCAATAATAAAAAGAAGTGGAAGTAGTAACCTTGCAGAAGCTGCAAAAACTGCAAAGAATGAAAAGTTCTGTGGAGAGACGGTAGCTTTACTACGATATGGCTTCTGTTTGGAGACCACCTGGAAGTTTTTCCGTGACCACGTGATGGAAGTACCAAACAACTTCATCTGCGCGGAAAATAAAAACACACTCGCTCTAACCCAGGTCAATCCTTGTGTCTATGTTCATTCAATAATATGCAACCGGGGCAAGTTTAGGTGCCAGCAAAAAGGGTCAAGGTGCATATTTCTCGGTCAATATTCAATGGCAATAAAGAATTGGTATTAAACTCTAATTGAAATTTGTTCAAATGAAATTGGATTCTTAAGTTTAGGGGAAAGCGACCAAATGTTAGGTCGTTCTAAAAAATTAGTAAAATTACTAATTTGGAACGTTGTATATAAATGAAGGACGGGATAAGAATTATGAAATTGAGAGATGAAATTGGGAAATTGTTCATTGATCTAAGGAAAAAAAAACAAAAATTGGATAATTAAGACCTTTTTGGAGAGGCCAATCCATTGTCAAACATTTTTTTTATAGACCAAACAAAATTTTCCGATGTTGATTAGTAAGTATTTTTTATTTTGTCGATTACAAAATGAGTTTTCGTCTGCTTCGCTTCTCAATCGAGTGTTCAAAGTTTGGAACAAGAAATATTAATAAAAAATTGAACTGAGATATGAAAATTGATCGAATCGCATTTATCTGCCAATTACGGGATATTTTTACTCCAGAAAAAGTGGAAATTATAATTATAGCTTAAAAGGATTAATCAAACTTAACAATTGATTTCGTTACAATCCTTAGTGTGTAGAAGATACATATGTATAGATACTTCTTTTACAACTGGATAATATCCGAGAAAAGATGTTCAGGCGCAATATTCGCTTCCCAATTTTTTTAAAGACGCTTTACTTATATGAAGTTCCGTTTCTCTTTCTTACAGCTAAAATATTTTTATGGAAATATACAAACATACACAAGAATTTGTTCACATTATCTAAATTCTCAGTTATGAATACTTTTCAGTTCTTGATTTCTAATGGAATATTATGCAATTTGGAAAGCATTGTACATGGTTTATAGCGTTTATTTCGCAATACGAGTATATTATGGAAATTAAATTATTGGAAAGTATTTTTGTGTTTTGCGCTAATAGCAAAATCATATTTAAAGTGACTCCACCAACGATCACAAAGTCTTTTTACAGTCGCCATTCATTTGTGTACAATTTAATATATAAGCAGTACATCCGTACATGGTTTCACTCTGACGTCGATGAAAATTAATTTGTAATTTGTTAAGTGCTTTCAGATGGTTATTAAATAAAGATTTTTACTTGAGAGTTAGATCCGTTTGTGCCTACTGGACAGTTTATAATAAGGAATGAGGTTCATTCTGGGGCTGTTTTCTTGCTTTTTACAGACATCCTTGTACTACATCCACACTACAGTTTCCTTTCCCTTTATCCTTTTCTCATAAATTTTCAAAAAATTCACAAATCTTATTTACAACAGCTTTGGATGCGCCACCAATTTTCTTAATTTCCTTTCCATTCCCAAGCTGTAATGATAATACCATGTCTAAAAATATTTTTTCGAGGGTAACTCTGTCTCTTTAGGTGGATACGGATCAATAGTGAAAGGATTAGATTTATAATAGCAATTTTCAGATAGGACTTTAATTTGATTGAGATATTTCGGACGTTGTTATGTACTCGTAGATTCGATAATCTCTACCTACAAACACATACGTAAATATAGGGCTCCTTTAGCAATTTATTATGTAAAACGTAGATTTGACACGTTTCGAATTCAAGGTTCAGTCATTGCTTCTAACGGTTTAGAATGCAGTTTATTAAATGGCATGCATTCGGTTTATCTAAATTGAAAGAAAATTAATTTTTCAATAAGTTATCTCCCAATTGATATAATGTTACTCTTATTTACTGGTTGCCAGTAATCGGATCAGCAAATTCACATATTCATATTTGTATCAATGATTTAATCTTTATTTCCACTTTTGCATAACTTTTGCCAATTTCGTCCAATGTTTCCCAAAACAAATGAGTCAGTAGATTTTCTTATATTTTTATATTTGTCAGTGTGATTTTACCTATCAGTGTTTTGCAATAAAATTTTATAAGTAAAATTGTTGGATTTTCTTTGCAAAAAACTATACTTACTGATCGCAATCACGTATTACGAGCATTTTTAACAAAATCATAGTCAGACATATTTACTGAAAGAATGAAGAATCGTAGATACTGTGTATCTTATCGAAATATGTTAAGTAAATTATGCATAGGTTTTTAACCGCATAGGCCGAATAGCAAAGTATTATAATAAAAAGTATCCTAATCAATTCAATCAAATTCATTAAAAGTAATAGGTATGTACATGTTTGCACTCGTATTCTGAGTTTTCATGAAAAAAGATTCGCAAACCAACGGAAAATTAGTCGTCGTAAATTAGTTCCATCTAAATGCCGCGCAAGGAGTGGTTACCAGTCTTCTATAGATTTTCTACCCAAAATTGTTTCCTAGTAGGGGTACTTTCCTTATTCTGTTTTTTTTCATTCAATGGAATTTGTTTATTATAGTTTTATATTTCCAGTCTAATACAGCACTTTTTATTTCCTGGGAAAATATTTCTCCGACATTCAAAATCGCAGAGAGAAAATAAGAGCACGCGGTGAAAACCCACACTCGCCCGATAAAATTGCATAGTCAACCTCATTTTGTTAGTCTCTATTTCGGATCCAAATGCAAGACGTGTGAATGAGTATGATAGATACCGTCCACATTAAGTCCACCCAGTTGTTGGTCTCAGCTTATAATATTGTGTAAAATGAACGCGCCTTAAAGGAAGTCTTCGAGTCATAAACAAACAACCCGTAACCCCGCTCCAGAACAATATCTTTAGTCTATTCCATGACGATAGTCGATTGCGATGTCTGCAAAATGACGAAATATTTGGGCAGTACCGTGACTATAACATCATGGCTATGGTGGATGGATCACTTGACCTGAATCAACGATGAAGACTCTGCCCAGAAAGTCTATAAAGGCAATATCTATTGCAAGAAACGAGCAGGTGCGCCAAAGACAGGGTGGAGGTAACAATCCAAACAACCTTAGTACGAGACCGACGCGTGTGGAATTTTAAATTGCAGCAAACTTAACGGACACTGGTTGGCGGGCATTAAATATTTTGGTAATCAACATCCATTAACCCGCCATCGTGCCCTGTTCGACGAAATATCCGTTAGCTCTCTCTACGTCTTCCTGAGAAGCCTACACTCATCTTCTACTGTCGTACGTCATGAGGTTCTAAGGCGACCTACTCGTCAGCCCCTTTGGGATATTGGATTCCATAGTATTGCATAGCCAGCAATGTATTTGTCGCCCTTGCTCAAAGTGTTACCTATCCGGTTTTTTCCTTCGCCCTCTAATTAACACCTAACGATACTTAGCCCGTATGCCGACACAGGTCATTGTTGGAGATTTTCTCAGAATTCCGCCTTTGTATGACGTTAGTGGTCACTTTCCATGTGCTGCTTCTATACAATAAAATGAAAAGAACATTGGCCCAGAACAACTTCAAGTTGATGTTAGTATTAAGCTACCTCCATTTCCAAGCTTTAAACAAAACAAGGAAGATGGGTCTAGCGCTGTTAATGCGCCAGGAGGAATAACGTTTGCAGAGGCGACGTTACCAAAATATACAAATTGATCGCCACCCTGGCATGGAAAATGGCATCGATAACAAGATGAAATAGTATCGACGACAGAATGCAACCTTGTCGGGCTCAGCCTTGGACGTCAAATTATTCAAAAATTGTACCTTAATACCACGCATAACATATTGTGCCCTCGTATGCTGTTCTGATAATAGCTATTTTCTCTGGGGCACCCTGCGTGGGACATCTCAGATACACTCTTTGCTCCCTGCTGATGAATAGCAGGTGAATAGTAGTCTGAACTCGGCACACTGCTCCAAAATTATTCGAAAGGTGTTGATCTGATCAGTGCAGGAGGATCCAATACACGAGCCTGCAATCCGTCAATCAAGCTTTCGCCATGTCTTTTAATGCGTTCCAAGATAATTTTAGCTGCAATCTCTGCGATAGCAGGAAGCACACAACTACCGTTTCAATTGTCGCATTTAAGATGGGTCCCCCCCTTCGAAATCTTGGCAATCATCTCCTTCTTCCGCTAACTAGGAAAGATGTCAAATTTCCAGGTACCAATGAAGGAGGCAATTCTACAGAAACAGCAGGAACTGCAGTGAGCAGTTCTACAAGGAACCGTTAAGCCTAGCGGTCTTACCCCTACTGAGTGCACTCATGGCCAGGATAACTTCGCTGCTTCTCGTTGCGGATTAGGGGTCTATCATTGACATCTCTCACAGGACCGTCGAGGGGCTTGCGGCCATTTGTAAGTTTTGCCCTGATACGGTAGATGGTAGCAAAATCGTAATCCCTGACTAACGTAATACCAAATCCCCTTTTGTCATTTCCCGAGATTTACCGCGCATCACGTTCGCACCCGCCGTTAGCGCAGATAAAACTATTCAGTTCCCTAACCTTCTCGACGCAGAAGACGCAGAGCACTTTTAATGGCGGCCCCGTGCTTATCAATATTCTCCGGCGAGCTTTTCAAGACGTCTGCCGTCCGGTCAACAAGATAATTTTCCCATTGTCGAACGGCAGTCGTGCCCCATAAGCAAATCCCTGCGAAAAAATTTGGACGCGATACGCAAGCGACAATCAAGTAATGATCTCGCTTGAGGCCATTTACCCATCCAGAAGACAACTATAAAATCAACTGCTGAACGAGATGTGGTCGATTTGATTAGAGGTACATTGCCGGTCAGTTGAGACCCAAATGACCTTATAGCAGGCTCTGTACCCGAACAATGTACCACGAATGACAAGGTCGTGGAAGCTGCAGAAATCCAGAAAACTTTCACCATAGAATACAACAACACAGTGCTACAAGAATGCTCCCAAGAGTCCCGCCATCTTATCTCGCTTCAGCCTGTATCGTTGAAATTTTCGCTGAAGCTGGAGCTACCGAGCAATCGGAGGAACTTCGGCACGGTCGTCGAGAAACGTTCGTACATTCCAGAATCCGTAGTTGAAAGATCAGCTCGACTTCGAAGCACAGTCAACTTCAAGTGTTGCAAGTTGCTAGCCCACAAGTCATTGAAGATGGCCATTAGTGACAGTGGAAAACATTAACGCAATTCTCACGGAAGCAACGACGGGAAGAAAAAAAAGCCTTCCGCCGTGAAAATTGAAGGAGTATTTTCCGGTCGGATGAAACGAGAACACGTTTGCTCATTAAACGTGATGAAATTCCATTTCATATTAGCGCAACCTGGATAAAGGGGCGTTTCAACATTGACGTCATATACGATCGATGCATCAGCAAATGTCTTAAATGCTTTTGACCCTACCCGGACAAAGCGTACGATTGAGAGAACTGGCAAACCCGATCTAGACGCTTACTGTCAGTATTATGATTATGTTGTATATATGTTCTATATACCCCTATCAATTTTGAAAACAATAAAGAATGATTTAGTGATCTATTAAACTGGTTGGGAAAGTATAGTAAATTGGTTGAGAATAGTATCAACTTTACTAAATTATTTAACGCAGTGGATAGATCACACATAAAAGAATGACAATTTCATTATTGATTATGTCATGCATTGAAACGAATTATCCTAGGATGGCCGACGAGTGAGTCGCTCTAGGAACACATGGTGCAGAGCAATTGTGGGATACTTGGAAGGAGATTAAGTCTATCTCAGCGATCCGGTAAAACGTATGGATCGTGGATGCGCTGTGCTCCAACTAGGGGACAACGGCAACCATATATGTAACAAATGCGCTTGGCTGCAGAATGAAATGACTTATTATTGTTTATTTTATTCCATTTTACTGCAGTTAACCATTCCAAAAATACAATGTACACCAAACCCTATTGTTGCTTACTTTTCGCGCAAGCGGGCATAAGTCCCATTTTTCGGAAACAGTGAATTTGTTAGGTGAACGAAGGGAACATTCTGTCGTCATTTAAATGCCTGATCTTAATACCAGCATGATTTGTCTGTATGTAGAAAATGGCAGGTTCGCAGCACAAGCCACAAAAAAAAACAATCGAGAAGACCGTCACACTGTTGAGGCTAGTCCTCGCCGTTCAAATCATGGCAATCCACTGCTTTGAATATTGCGGTTTGATCCTACCTATGAGTTCTGCACAAGATAGCTTACTTAGGAGTCAAAACTTGGTAATCATATAGAACGATTTGCTTTTGCTAAACTGATGTTAGGAACGAAGACTGACGATACTAACATGATCATCATCATGAAGCCCATTCTCATCCCTTGGGTTTAGTTATAAGCAGAGCTGACGGTGCACTGGACCTCACACAAAACGCATGATCGTCCTCTTTTTCACAATAAAAAAAGATATTGTATGGAGTAAAAAATTGAGGACCCATAGGCCCGTGTCTCCTATAGCAGGATGGGCAAACTGCAACTTTGAATTCCGATCGATATGTTTTGATGTTGAGCAACTTTCTCACACTTCAAATTTGGCTCAATTCCACATACAAGTGCCGGGCTTTCTAAGTCTACTTTTGCTAAGAAGTTATTTTAGTGTTAATTTTTTTTTCGTTTTTGCCTTTTTACATATTTTGATTCATTAATACTTAATTCTGTAAGCATATTTCGAAGCGCGCTTCGAAAGAATCGCCATACATTAAATATCAGTAATAAATTTATTTTTTGAAAATATGTTTTTGAGCCGCTTTAATCCAAATAATCTTTACAAAATTATGGCGTAATTAATGACTGTATGTACCACAAACAAGCAAACAAAAAATTGGGCAATAATATTTAATTTCGGAAATTGGAAGCATTTTTTCCAATAAAAAAACACAAAAAAAATCGAGTACATTATGTTCAAACGTCAAATTTAGGTACGTGCAATAGATCAAAACTCAAGAAATAGTTTTGTTGAATTGATTACAGGTCACTAGGGAAAACTGGGTACTACCACGCGCGAATCGCTCTCTTTGCGTTCTCACGCTGAACTTTGACCACCACTTTCTTTTACTTTTTGTGGCCATTAGATTTTAATTTTAAGAAACCAATAAAGAAGAATGTAAAATTGTAAGTGGATAGCTTTTATAGTTTTTTTATAACTGTTTAAAAATGATCCCCTTTTTATGGGTTTAACACTAGAATAACCCCTTAATTTGATTAGAGTTAGAATGTACCTTGTAGTAAGGTCTATCCACTACCACAGGCAAGGACACAAGAATTGAAAACAATGAAGATAATAAAATGCAAAGATTAAATCGGTCAACATTTCTCCTATCTAGGGTCGGAAGTTAAAAACACACCAACCGATAATAGCTATGAAGAAAAAATTTGCCGAATGTTATGGATAGAATCCGATCCAACATGCTCCGGTGAGCAGGAAAAATAGTATACCTACAGGACTAATATCTATGATGAAAAAACAAGACCTGGCAGATGCTGTCTGAGATGGAACGATGGCGTGGTCCAGGAAGCTAGGCAGCTGCTAGGGCTTTCGTTTGGAGTTTCATACTAAGGCAGGCATAGACCGGACACAGATTTTTGCTCTGTTGATGATGATTTTCAGAATGAGGTTAGAGGAAAAGGTTAGACGAAAAAAGCTTACCCATCTAGCTATATCCATCTCAAATGTTCCTCGACAGCTCGCGTGTTATCCATGTACTTTAAATACAAGAAATTTAAAAAAAACAGCGATACGAACTCAAATTAGTCTCTTTTACACTCATCCTTAATAGGCATAATATATCAACTTGTCAGTAACACCCGCGATAATGCTTTATATAAATTAAAGTACTCATTATAATACAAACGCAATCAGTCCAATATAAAGGGCAAAATTGAACTGACGCTTCAGATTGATATTTGAAAAGGAGGTGTACCAAAAAGACAAAGAGACACACAGAAAGTACAACTTCTACTCGTGCTCAAATATTTATAAGCGAAGAAATATACGGTAGAAGAATGGCTTCCTGGATTGCTGGCCTCTGCAAATGCGTTCTAAGCAGTTTGATATCACCACAAGCCAAGAAGACTACATACGCATTTACTATGGTGTTAGTGTCGGGTATGTGATGCGTGGGATACACAACCATTTAGGTATCATCGACACATAAGCTACCTATTACCTAACCGCGGACAATCCGTGCAGCCTAGAAACTTTATTTGATCCTCCTGTAGTCTTCTTGCTGTAGACGTTATTATCAACCGACACACGATACATTGCATTCATAAATGATAGAACCCCTCTGTTTTGTTCAAATATTTCTTATAGCTAGTGTAAGAAACTTTCAATTACCTTGAAATTTTTTCTAGATATAAATGACAACAAAGTGTACCGTACTCGAAAGTCTTCTGGTTGGCCGCAAGTCCAAAATTATCGTCAAAAGCGAAAACATAGAAGTGCTGCAGACTCCGTAACGAATTCGCACCTTAAGTTGGACCTGCAACAGTTTAGTCAATCTAAAATAGTCACTTAACCTGTATCACATGCGAAAGCTTAATGCACCGGCGTTAAAGGCGAAGTATTACGAAATTTGGGCAAATTTGACGCATGAGTGGCCCATTGGTCGCTTAACATCGACTTTGATGTTCAGACCAATTTTGGCAAGTGAATTCTCGTTATCACGAATTATCTGACCATACCATCGAAGGTAGCTCTCGCACAATTGTTCCACGATCGGTGCATATCCATATGGACCGCGAATATTCTCATTTCAGATCTGATCAAGGTGTGTTGCGCAACTAGTCCAACGGAACATCTTCGTCTCCATTATCGGTCTATAAGAGACTAGCTTGCCGCTAAAAAAGTACCTATTCTAGATTGACCTTCACATTTCCCTAACTTAAACCTAATAATAAACAAGTCGGGAAACCGGAAGCTAAACGCTTCAGGTATGAAAGGTTTTGTGTATTTCTTTTATAAAGAGATTTGGGTGTGCATTTGTCCCATTAGCATGTAGCACGTAAAATATGCATATATTATGTGAAAATAGCCACTTTCAAGTGATATTGACATTCATAGTCTTGAATTTGCAGAGGAGCGCAGATTTGACCTAGTATAACTTTGTTAGTAATAGTGCGATTTTCACTAAATTTGGCAGAATCATGATCTATACTGTAGCCTACATTGCTGCAAAATTTTGTGATTCTAGGGTGAACTTAAGGTGGGTTTTCCCGTCAATTACTAAAAATTATAGTAATATACTATTATTAACTTTATTTGAAAAGGTATCGATATGGAGGGTATTTCCGAGCCTAGGCACCATATAGTGGCAGCCCCCTGATTTTTTCCAGATTTTTCGGTTGGGTAGTTCCTGAGAATGGGTTCGTTAAAAAAATGACCACTTTCAACCCCCCGCACTCCCCACTTTTTCAGCAAAAATCAAAACTAATACCGGCTTCGAAAAGTACTAACCGAGACCTTTAATTTGATACCCCACATGACTATATTTGATGAAAAAAAAATTTACGCCCCCCTTTTGTATGTATGGGGACCCCCCCTTAAATTCGTCGTAAGAGGATGTAACTCACTATATGCATGAGCGTTCACAGTTCCCACCTTTCTACCAAACTTGGTGTCAATCGCTATAACCGTCTCCTAGAAAAATGCGTGTGACGGACAGACAGACAGACAGACAGACAGACAGACAGACGGACAGACAGACAGACAGTAAACCGATTGTTTTACAAACAAAATCTTAAAAAGATAAGTGGTTTGATCATTTATGAACGATTGAAAACACAACCTGTTTGAAATAATGAATGCTTTAAGTGCCATGATTAACAGAT
Organism: Hermetia illucens; assembly: GCF_905115235.1. Taxonomy (NCBI): domain Eukaryota; kingdom Metazoa; phylum Arthropoda; class Insecta; order Diptera; family Stratiomyidae; genus Hermetia; species Hermetia illucens. The sequence goes on along the minus strand of NC_051849.1, from coordinate 85,547,985 downwards.
TGTCGCCCAGTGATTTGGATATGAACGATGCTTCGCGCTCCGAAAGGATAATGAAAGCTTACGATCACGAAATAACGGTATTGATGGAGTTTAACTAACGTTACACGAAACATTGTAGAGGCAATAATCAATGGTCAATGAATCGGTCATGACCATTTATAGTCTCATAGGTTCGTAAGCAAGGTTGATATTTGGGTATTTTATGGGCTGAAAGAAACTCATTTTGTGCAGCGTCTTACCTTGCGATATGCTCCTTACAAGCAACGAAAACGATCCACATTTAAAATGTAGAGCCACTGCCGATAAGCAATAGATTGTTAAGAATAACGCCGAACGCAAAAGGTCGCGGAATAAGGGCGGTAAATGACTTGAATCAACGTCCAAAGCAACCACATACCAGAAGAAGGCCATGCTGCCAGTGTGGTGAGATTTGAAAGAAAGAAAGAATCAAAGGAAAAATTTCATAACTCGTCAATCATAAAGCATCGTCTATCACAACACGAAACTCAGACGTGGACAAAATCGTAATCATGATTATTATTACGATTATGAATAATGGTCATAATCAGGAAATGGGTATGATTACCTAATTGTAATCATTGCACGATTGCAATCACGTAATCATGGAATCATAATAACCGTAATCATAATCTCAGTTTCTTAAGATTTAAAGCACCCATGGTTTCACTTTTCCATTTCTTGAAGTTCTCTGGATGCAAAATACAAAACGTGCATCAGCAAATTATTTGAATGGAGAATTGATCTTAATTGGAATTGGAAGAATCTACTCACGTAAGCGTGAATATAAAACTACTCATATTCCGGCGTGCAGTGTCTTCTGAAATAAATGAACTAATAATATAAATTTGAAGTATCTAAAAGAATTCTAAAAGTTTAAGTAGAAACTACGCAGTTTGCACAAGAATTAAACTCAAAAAATATTTTTCAAATAAATTCTCTTTTTATTTCATTATTTATTCACTAGTCGTAAATTAAAAAAAAAAAAAAACATTAAAAATAATCTTCATCATAAATCGACGCAATAAATTGGAAGAAAATTATAAAATAAATAATTACATCGAAAATCAAGAGTCGAGTGTGCGTATGTAAATTAAAAACTGAAAATAAATACATTATAATGTAATAATCGTAGACATTATCAACATCAGACAATGCCAAGTAATTGAAATATTAATACGAAACTTGCAATAATCATAATTATCATAAAAAAAATTTACTCTATAATTCTTGATTCTAAACAATTTGATGATAACGCAGCATAGCACTAGTCCAAGAAAATCAAATAAAGCCGAAAAAACGGTATTATTTGTTGCCATTGAGTTGCATACGCAAAAAATAATCGATCATCTAAAGTAGTTAACTTGGAAGTTACATTTATTTAGAGTAAAGTTCAGTGTCAAGCTTTCTCTTCGATTTTGTCCTAGTTAAGGTCTCTTATCTCCATCAAATAATCAACATCGATTCTTAGAAAAATAAATCAACATTCAAATACGTAGTCTCATAAATTTCACCACCTCAACATTTTGATTGGTTGACTTGCTTTGTCGGAAAAATGCAGATTTTAACATTCAATCTTAAAGGTATCAATCTGTTTAATTAAAAGGGTTGGTTAAACATGCAAAGTAAATCCTAAGAGGTAAATCTAGAATGACGGAAGAGGCTCACGGAGGAAGTAGAATAGTATAAAAGACTGGTCCATTCGTAGTAACATGAAGGAAAAAGAAACAAGGTACGTGAAAAGAAATAGGCACAAAACGAGGTGTAGAAAAATCTGTACGAAAAAGTCGTACTTATTTATAGCTTTAAGTTTCCTTCTTATAAATGCATTTGGAAATAACTCAAGAACATTCGGAATTCTTTGACTTCAGGTTAACAACATGCACTTGTTACTGTGGCCTGAAAGTAGGTTCCTATTTGGCAGGGAAATCTGGCGATTGGTAAAGTTTGCCTAGAATTCATTAGGTTTTGGTTGTTATTACGTTGGCTAATAATACAAAAATACATCGCAGAATGTTGGATAGTATTGCGGATTTTGTAAAACTTTAATCTTGCGCGTGTTGTCTTGATGTTCTTAAATATCAAACGTTGCCTACATATCCCTAGCTGTTTTCAGTACGTTTAAGTCATTCTGAATAGGCAGTTATTCATCTATAAGAAATTTATTGTTCTCGCTGAACAAAATTGCAATGTTTTTGGAAGATTGTGTATTTGTAAAACATTTTCGGTTTCATACTTGGTGTAATTAAGCTTAATAATACTTTTTAACAATTGATTTTTAACAAGCTACTCTATTGCGTTCCTGTGGAAAGTTACGGGGCCTGAATTCACGCTGACGGTTCTGTAATTCTTGCAGATTTTAGCAAATATGCAAACAGAACGTTGACAAATCTTAAGCGATAACAGTACCCGTAATTCAGACCCTGTAGTCGATTCGTTTTTATCATTACATTTTCCATTTAAGAAGTAAACATAAATTGCAAATTGCAGTAAGTCGGAAGAAGTCTCGTTGGAAATACTAGAATTAATATCTTTAGTACAGATACAGGAAAGTAAAAAAGGCTTAACATCTCCGTACTTTCACTAAATTTAAATTCTTTTTATCTTTGTTGCTTTTTGGATTGATTTTATCTTGTTTCTGGGATTGATTCTACTATTTGTTTGGGTAAATGTATGTCTATTCGTTTTGTTATTCTTTTTTTGAAATTCTTTAACCAGAGTGCGGTAAAGACGTGCTTTCCGCACGCATCCATCGGTTGTTAGTCTATAAAGAATTTGTTTTAAGATTTTTTACAGATAAATTAGTATTTATCAGTAAGCCTGTGCCTCTTTATAGTCACTCGGGTCCATGGTGTAAAATTCTTCCAATTTCCATTGAAGAGTTTCGAATGTTGGTCGACACATTGGCTCCTTGTGCCAACATTCCAACATGATTTCATAAAGACGTGCCTCACAACCAGGCGGACAAGGCATGCGATATCCATGTTCGACTTGGGTTAAGACTTCGGCGTTTGTCATACCTGAGGCGATAGAAGAAAATGTGTTAATGTTTGAAAAAGATTTGATGTTAGTTGCAAATCCTTTGCTTTGCGGGCTTCTAAATCTAATATATGTTATTTACCATTTGCCCAATTAGAAGAGATTTGCTCCGTTTATAATGAAACAAAAGGGATAAGATAAATGACAAAGAAACATTGAACTTACCAGGATATGGAATTCGTCCGTATGTTACTAATTCAGTTAATAAAATGCCGAAACTCCAAACATCCGATTTGATGGAGAATTTGCTATAGTTTGCTGCTTCTGGAGCTGTCCATTTAATTGGGAAGCGGGCTCCTACTCGTGCTTCGTACTCATCTTCCTTGATCAGTCTTCATGGAAAATTAAACAAAAAAACGCATTAATACATTATTTGGTATTGCGGCACACTTTATTCAGGTTCTCTCGTAATTCTTTGTATTATGTTAATTTTCTTTTATGGAGAATTATGTGTCTCATGTGAAGTGAAGAATAGAAAAATATTTTTTTTGTGAGTAGGCTAGGTGGATGGATTCACGCACGGAATGATACCTCCCTGTAATCAGAAACCTAGCCTGGAATGTTTGATATATTATTTCGGACTAGTCAGAGGACCGTTCCCTTCCAATCTTGTGCAAGTAGCAGGTTTTGAAATAGTGCGATAGGCAGACGCCACCTCCCTGTCTGTGTCTGTGTCTACACTACACCTCCTTGTTAAAAGTAACAGTCTATACCTCCGACCAGATCGGCTAGACATTGCACTCATTAAAGGAACTCCAAGTACAGCCTTACAACTGCTGCTTTGATGTGATCGAAACAGCTTATCTTCGAGTCAAGCGTCAATCCACGGTACTTAGCCCGTTGGTTTCGACTCTACAATCAACTCGCTAATGGACATGGAACGCAGGGTCGGGGTTCCCTTTTTAGTCAAGATGACTACTTCAGTTCTTTCCAGCACACAAGGGTGAAATAATGAGCAGCGGTCATCTCACTTACCAGTCGCATAAATATGGCAAGTTTACTTTGCTCCTGTTCAACAGTGTGCCCAATAACAAGCGCGCCATCATTATCCGAATGTCTAGCGTTACCAGGCTATCGTAGGAAATGTTCCAGATGACGTAATGCCTATCCTTCTCTGGCTTTCTAGCATCTCATAGAGCAGGGAACGATCTCTCAGATAATCCCTCAATATCCACAAGAGGCACCTATGACAGCTGTGTGTTTCAGCCGTATCCACGGCCTCTAACCGTAGATCTCCCCGCTCTAAAATCGAACTGCCTTGGAGTTAAGTAGGCATTTTCCGAGTGATACGTTTATAACCTAATCGTCGACTAGCTCCTGTCAGTAGCGACCTTTGCTTTTGTTTATCGCGCTATACACTGTCATTGTGGTGGATACCTCCTCTCAGGCGTTTAAAAGTTATGCAAAACGGCGGAATTTATGACACTAGTCTACCGTAATGCTCATAATTGAATTTTGGACAGTGTCAGCTGCAGCGATACCACCCCCCCCCCCCCCCCCCGAATTAACTTTTAACGCGGCTCTGCATGTGCCCGAAGCTTCAACGGATCTTGGCGACGTTTCACGCGCAGGGAGAGCCCCAGGCTGATGCACGTCGAGAAATAGCGTCAACCACTTCAAACGCGACGGTTGCCGAGAAGACAGCAGTAGTTTCAACGCCGAAGGCCTGGGCCCCGAAACGTTGGTATAGATCCAGTGTTTAACTAAAGCTACTTCTAGGATCCGTGCCTTGGCATTGAAGTCCTTGTTCCAGTACTATTCGCTGATTAGTTTTTACCTTGCGCTAGCTTTGTGACCTACCTGGCCTCATCTGCACAATTCATACCCTACATACTACTCAACCAAATCTGACTGTCACTGTTAAGAAGTTTCCTCGCGTATTATTTGGCAATTTCCACTAAAGCGAGTTTTTGAATCGAGAATTCGTAGAGGATACCTATCTGGGCATGCACAATAGCCTCCCCCACTTCGACCTTTTCTGCAAGACAATCAGGAGCTCTAGGCTAGAAACCAGAGCACGTGACCTCTTCGTTGTTTGTTGTCTCCGAATCTAATTCGACAGTGACTTCGCCATCCATCATTTTTCGTATGGAAGATACGTCTGCTCCACTGTTCTCGAGCTCATGTTATAGCGGATCTTGTTGACGACTTCCCTTCCGTCGATCTGGGGGCCCAATCCTCCTTCGTTTCCTTCAGGACTGAACCATTCATATCTGCTTTCTCTCCAAGGAGCCGGTTTTCTTAAGGCGCGGCATGCTATTTCCCTTTCCAATTATAATATTATTTTTTGCTATTTCTCCAGTCAAAATTACTGCAGCAAATTTGGTTGAAATTGCACTTCCAGTTATAAATAGTGGCTTGCTAATAGGAAACTTGGCTCCTTGGCCCACGGGCAGCTAAGAGAGCGAACAGCTCCAGCGAAAAATTTTGTCAACTGTAAAGACGACGCCAGTCATGAGTCAAGATTGTGATCTCCTTTTGTGTATAAAGACAATGAGACCTTTGTAAACAATAATGCAATTAAGCATACTATGTAATGAAGTACAGAAGACCTGTTGATGCAAATCAACTACAATGACTACAGGCAGCGCAAGACTTATTATCGAATAACATCCCTACGAGAATCGTCGTATGTCCCCTGTTCACTTTTGAAACAAGTTGAGCAAGCAAATTGAGAACATGCTTATTTGTTACACTTCACTCACTTATCACATCACACATTCATCACAACGCATACTACACTCCCGTCCACGAGGTGTAGATTGAAGGTACCCGTCTCTCGTAGCGGTTATTTGAACACCTCGTATTTATCGGCACTACATACTGCCTAAGTAGACATGACTATTAATTGACCTCATCTGTCAACTGCCTCGAAGGTGGTTACATAAGGCATATAGCCCTAAAATCCTTTGGATTTGAAAATGGGAAGAGCTCACAGACAGATGAACATGGATACATCCAATTGCAGAACCAGTGTGAACACCAGCACTCTACAGCATAGAGAATGACGGACAAAATGCTGCACATAACGAACAATATCTTATAAAGTAGCGAATATTATTATGGGGTTGATTTCCACAGATATTCTGAAAAATGAAGCACGATGACTACATGATAAAGGGTTCTTGCAAAAAAAAAAAATGAAACGAACGAGGACAACATGCTCATTGGGAAAATCAGCATTTGAACCTAGCTACCTAGATCAAGTTGGGGCAGTGACAGAGAGAATCATCTGCAACAGGTTCGCATTCATTAATAATGTTTTTTCGTCAGACTACATTTTCTGGCAAAGGTTGAGGGTGGATATCAGAAGGGAGCTTATTGGTGAGGAGCATATCATTGGTTCAGAGATTATGCCGTGAGTACACTTATATTTAGTACTCTGTCCGCTCCTCCGGAATATGATGTACAACTTAATATTCATTATTCCCAACCGAGAAAAGACCACTATTGTTGAATTTGCAGTTGACTTAATCATGTTTGCCATCACACAGAACTAGAGAATGTGGACGCTTACGCTACGCGATAGAAACAGTAAATCACAAATCGTAAGCCAAGTATCATCGAAGTGTGATTCTCGCCATCAATTTGGGTAGAGCTGCTGACTAATATGCAAACCGAAGGAAAGTAAATTTAGCTTACTACGTAATGGTCCTAAGGGTGTGTGATACCTTCAGGATGGGGTCGGATGATGCAATGTTCATGCTGGAAATGATTCAAATGCAAATGTGAGGCTGGTGAGGATATCCGCGATCGTTATGGGGTTGCACCGATCGTGGAAAAGTTGCGAGAGAGGCGTCTTCGTAAAAGGTCACGCAATTCGTGCAAACGAGAATTCACTTGCAAAGATTGGTCTGAACATCGAAGTCGATGGCAAACGACCAAAAGGCAGACCTAAGCAACGGTGGCTTGATACGCTGGATGGGGATTTGAAAGCCTCGAGATTGCACCCAGATCAGGCATTCGACCGCCGACCCCGCTTGTGAACGGGACAAAGGCTGAAGAAAAAGAAGAAGAATCGTGAACACACAAGTTCATTCCAAATATTCGAGCCATACCGGTCGGACCAAACCAATTTTATAAAAGTAAGATCCCTTGCTGATTATAGCGAGTTTCATAAGTAGTATTCACACCATTTAGAATGTAAAATTTCCCTGGTGTGGTGGTCAAATGACTGACACTCCGTTATACCTTTTTCCTGATGTTGAAATTTACACGATCCACGATTGTGGACGGAGTGACAGACTACAACCACACCTCAGTGCAAGAGTTGAGGGGACGATCGAAACACCACCACGAGGGTGATTTGTACGATTTGTTGGATAAATGGCAAAGACGCATTTCGCTTCCGCCACTTATCCAATGTTGGTCATTGGTTTCTCCTATCTCCGAATATTATGTTTTGTCATTTGCAGCTTAAGAATATCATAATAACAGACATGGTAGGTTTATCCTCCCAAGTTCTTTGTATGGTATAATCTAAAATCATTCAAAATTATTTTTATCAATTGTCTTTGCCAAAAATCCACATGCACATGTGCGTACAATTACAATTACAATTGCGTACAGCGCAATTTTCAATTTTTGCTGGAGATTTTATATTACAATAAGTTTCTAGAGTCACTACGATACTGAAAACTTACCTAGCCAATCCGAAGTCAGCAATTTTGACAATATTATTCTCGCCTACCAGAACATTACGTGCGGCTAAATCACGATGGATGTAATTTTGTGATTCGAGATATGCCATACCGTAGGCTATTTGTGATGCCATGTCGATAAGTGTGGGCATTTTTAAGCTTCGTCCTTTTCCTGTCAAATGAATAAGAAAAATTGGAAAGTTATAAAATTATATATAAAATATATATAAAAAACTTTGCAAGGAAAAAAGTAAAATATTTAGAAAGAGTTTGATATGTTGAATATAATGAAATTGTTCGGAGTAAGGAAATTTCACCCAAGATAGTTGTACCATAGAAAGTCTTTTTAGTTTTGAAGTCGATGATAAGCGGCCAAAATCTTGAAACAACGGTGGCCTGATACGCTAGATGAGGATTTAAAGGCCTCACAAGGACATCCAAATCAGGCATTTGACAGAACTAAATGGCGAAATTGATCATAACGAGCCGATCTCGTTTTTGAACGGGACAAAGGCTGAAGAAAAAGTAGAGAACGTGAATGCTCTTGTGCGTTGCAATCGTCGTCTGACGATTCGAGAGATGGTAGATGGATGTATGACTTCTGCCTGTTTACAAAAGTCAAGTACCCAATGAAAGGACAGCGGTTTCAGACAGTAGAGGACAGCAAAGAAAAAACGCTGAAACAACTGAACAGTATCCATGAAACAGAGTTTTCCAGCCGCATGGAATAGGGGAAACACCAGTGAGAAAAGTGTATCCACTCCCAAGGGGAATATTTTGAAGGGGATAAAATAGAACATTGTTAATATTTGTAATAAAGAGTTATTGAGAAAGTCCTTGAACTGTTTGATCAGACCTTAAAAACCCACACATTCACAGTTCCCACCTTCTTGCCTTCATGGCAATCGGTATAGCCGTTTCTGAGAAAAGAACGTGTGACAGACAAACAGATATTGAACCGATTTTAATAAGACTTTGTTTTACAAACAAAACCTTAAAATGTAGAAATTAATCCCAAAACCTGTAAATACTAATCTTTTATTGGAGGTTTAATTTTTTTATCCTTTAAAGATTGCTATTATTTACAATTGGTATCAATACAACTTTTCCTCTAATGAAATATAGTATGCGCCTTCAGTGAACTCAGTACTTATCAAAACAACCAGATAAACAGTGGCCAGGGCCGTCGAAAGAAAATTCAGGAAGGGATGAAAATTGTGTGGAAATGGTGAAAATTATACGGCTCTGAGGTGGAAATTGTGTGGGTCTTTATTGTTCGCTTTTTTCAATAAAATTTTTATTATGGGCCCCCGAGAAAACTACCATCTGGGGTATCAAATGAAAGGTCTCAATTAGTACTTTTCGAAACTAGTTCCATATTTGATATTGGATGAAACATAGGGGATTGGGGCTCAAAATATGACCCCCGAAAAGTGTAACAGGTATCGTTCCCAGAACCTATCCAACCGAAAAATCAGAAAAAAATCACAGTGGTGCATCTCTACGAAATCTAGGCCTCAAAACACATTCCATCCCAGAGGTACAAAATTTGGCATGGGTGTAATGGATAACATAATGCATAATTTGGTCAAGTTTGAAGGAAATCCAACTATTATTAACTAGTTATAGGGGGTGCGAGCGAAGCGCGAGCTTCCCGTATTCCGACTTGTTATTATTGGTGAGACCTTGTACAGCTTCATTATCTTAATATTTTTTGCTCCGTAACTAAGCCAGAGGCTAATTCTCTACCATAGTGTTCAGGTTACCCTAGACCATTTCTCAGAAAAAAAGACAAAAATAAGAATAAACAATAGAATATCGAACAAGCTATTTCAAGTAGAAAGTGGAGGTCGTGACTGAAGAGTTGCCTCTGCCCTGAGCAAAGCAGTCAGCTACTGCCGAATTGGCACAGTTCCCCATCAAGTAGATCTAGACTCAGGACTAACTCAATATACAAAAACAAAATTGTCTTTGCTTCAACTAGGTTGGAGCTGATTTTTATCCTCTATAATTCATAGTCGTTTCATGTTTACGAATTAATATATGGGATTTGGCGCACAGAGATCAGTAGAAAAACTTATCTGCCGCTAATTTATGAAACCTCTTTTTAGTTTAGAAAACGAAAATACTCGCTTTAACCATGATCTCTGACAAGCTTGTAGAATAAAAAAAAAACTATAGAAGAATCAGAGGGGAGAAGACACCGAGTTCAAATGGTAAATGTCGTTGGAAGGTATCTTTAGTCTTTAGTCACCTTTCCTTCAAGACAAATAAATTATTTGTATAAGAGCCAAAGAATAAAATCATGAAAAGGCAACTATTATGAATAATATAAGGGTCTATGGGCAGACCAGCTTACTTCGGGTATTATTAGGTAGATTGAAAAAAACAATCAAATAGATACATGTATGCGGCTGTCAAAGATAGCGATGGAGGGAATATTTACTTGAAATAAAATAACTGCAGCAGCTGCTGACAGAGTCCGAAGCGTATCATGCTTCACTAAACGAGTTCCTGAAGTAAAATAGAGACTAATTCCCGGCAATATATGCAAATGAAAGAAGATAGAATGAGCTAAGCAAGTCGATACTGCCATATTAAATTACCTTGTAAATAGTCGAGTAATGATCCTTGTTTCATGAGTTCGGTGATAATATAAATTGGTTCTTCTACTGTACAAACGGCAAACAATTGAATTAAATTATTATGACGTAATTTCTTCATAATTTGAGCTTCGGCTAAAAAGTCTTTTGGATCCATTGTGCCTAAAAATGAATACAATGATTTCAGTTAAAATTGAATCGTATAGCTGGGCATTTTCCAATTTACTTACCAGATTTCAATGTTTTAATAGCAACCGGTGTTGTATTATTCCATAAGCCTTCCCATACTTCACCGAATTGTCCTGAACCTAATTTTCGTACAAACTTCAACGAGGTCCTCTCAATCTCCCATTGATCTCGTGTTCGATGTGATAATCCTTCAGTAACTGGTTTCTCGATCTAAATACCGAAAACAAAAAAGATACCAAATGTTAGAAGACTGTTAAAGCAATCAATCATTTCTTTTTGGATAAAACCCATCAACTTCAGAAAATGCGCTAAAAGTGATGATAAAACAGAAAATAATATAACCAAATGAGAAAAATTGTGCTATTCGATTTTTTGAGCAACTCATCACAATAGAAACTCCTAATTGTGTTTTGGAAGCTTGAAAAAAGTAAGTTCAATTTGTCTACCACTCAATGTGTGTTTTTTAGTGTAATGGTTCTTTTTTGGAGGAGCGGATACAACAACACTTTAGACACAAAGTATGATGGCACTGTTTGATTAGGTACTTTTGGTACGAGTCTAGAGGTAAACAAGTGTGTACGAAAAGCAAAAAATAATCTAATGAGTATTTAATAACGGGATAAGAAACATGTGGAGTTTTTCGTTTAGTTTGCGAGGGCAATTTTGATGCAGTTGATTGTGTACTTTGTATTCAGGATTGCAAAAAGTAGAATAAGGTTTGATTTTGGTGATTTACAGTAGATTGCAAAAAAAGTTAAGTAAGAAAACAAATGTAATATATAAATTGCTTGGAAAAACTACAAATTAAAAATGGAATGAAATTGAAAGCAATAAAGTGTTATGAGAATTATATTTACAAGTGGTTTCCTTTTGCTTTCCCGACGGTTCCTGAATAAATTCCGTGGAATCTTAGAAAAAGCAATAAGTGCAACTTTTGAAACTAGAAATGTTCTTATCTACCGAAAGTGAACAGAAACAGATGAGGTTCTTCAACATGGTTTTCAAGCTGGATTTTTTCATGTAAATTTTCAAACAAAAATGTTGCTAGTGATTCATATTGTTGCTAGTCATATTATCTATTGCTTGGATATAGAATCTTAAAATTTTATTGAAATATATATTTTTTAATATATACAAAAACCGCATATCTGATGAATATTATTTTTACTTCCAATGATCATTTCATATATTTCTTAAATACATAATTTGGAAGTATGCGAATATGAAGATCAATAAACTGTCAAAAACCGATCGGCATAAAATTGTAATTATGCTGAGTATTTGTGTCCATTAGGTGCATATTGCGTAGCAATATCAGTGAATTATCATTGGAAATAGAGAAATGTATGATCGCTTGTTGATAATTACTTGGAACTGAGATATCCTCGTCTGTAACGATGATACTATTTTCAGTCGGTGGTAAATAGAACAATCAATAAAAGCGATTTATTACTGTGTAAATTATAAATAAGTTTAAATAAGATGGCAATACCAAATGGGCATATTTTACTTAAGGGAACCGTCTGGTAAGATTTTTTTCATAGAAAGATTTACTTTTCACACAGGAAATATTGAATTATACAAGTTGCATTTCTTGGCTGGTTGAAAAAAAATCACTTTTTTACCTGTTGACAAAATAACTCAGTTCTAGAAATTCTGACGAAAAAAATTGAGGTGTGTGGTAGCAGAATCAAAAATTTTGAGTGAAAAAAAGGCAAAATTGCATTTTGAATTTTTTAACTCTTCTTTTGAGTAATGCGTAAGGGTTAAATATTAACGAAAATTCATGATTCTGTTACGGGCTATAGCTATACATGTGTACAACAATCCTACAAAATTTGAACCAATCGAATAGACCATCCATGTCAACCAGCCGCGTTTAGAAAAATGTTTTTAGACGTTTTTTAAGATGCTTCAACTCGCAGATTATATTTTGTATGTCATTTCTATAGATGTATACTGTAAGACGAAAATGTTTTTAGGAAATCGATTTTTTTAAAAAAATGTACCAGACAGCCCTCTTAATCCTAACTTAGTTTTAAAAATAATGTTATGAGATTCAAACAATAATCTACTCAATAATTGCTCAGCAAGACTTTATTTTCAAGCTAGGAAACTAAGATTAGTAACTTCTTTTATTCCTATATCATTGGTTCATAATCTACATTCCCGAAAAATCGAAGTGAAGCGGAGAATTATTTGTTGATGCCTCTTCGAAACAGTCTTCTATCAGCTTCTCGACCCACGTCTCCACCTTCCCCTTCACGTCCTTGTCCGTTAGAAACCTTTTTCCACACATATCCACTTTCAGTTCCACAGTATCTTTCCGTGCTAATTAATAGACTTCCACTTCCGAAATGATGAGTCTTGAATCAAAATTATGCAACTAGAGTTTTTCTCATCACAACGACGACGCGGACAATGGTGCGGATTTCACACATATCAAAAATACTATTCACTATGGCCGTGGGAGCTCGAATACACTTACTTTCTAAACGTGCCTCATTTAATTATATCCAGGTATTTTACTGATCTTGTAAGCATATATACCTAGTATACAGTGAAAACCTAAAGTTAATATCACAAAACCAAACCTGAGTTTTATAATATGATTCCCAAATTGGTCTTCATATATGATTATGGTTTGTTCTAGATATCAAACAGAAAAATTGCTAGTAACTACATAGATAATTCACTATGAGTTAAGAAGTGGCAATCTTGGTGCTTTGAGTTAAAAAAAATGATTTCCAGGCCCATTGGTCGATACTAAGCAGGAACAGGATCTGCAAACTGTATGATAAGTCGCGTGGTGTGAAAAATTTCACCCTCTCCACATTGCATATCTGGATCTTGGGAAAGCTCTTCTTAGTTCTTGACATATATACTCTACATCCAACGTCCAGTGCTTTACATATTGTCTATGCAAAAGATATCTTTGTTGCCGATCTCGAGCAAAATTGAAATTTGTTTACTTATTTATTTAATTTAAGGAACAATACACAGAACAGTGCATTTCTAATTATGTATTGTCTTCAGAATGATGAGCAAGTAAGTAGTTTAACTCAAAACTTAGCTCAAAACTCAGGAAAGAGACAGAGTCAAATGAACCAAGCTTTAGGAGAGGGAAAGAAAGTAGCTATCGTCCCCCACGAAGGAGACTTCAAAAATGTTCTCACTACGGAAGGCAATGTAAAATATAATATCTGAGGAGGCAGAGCACTCCATCAGGCAATTACAGAATTTGAAAAGGGTACACATGTCAAGGAAGATTTGGCTTTGTTGTAGAGAAGGGGGAATATTTCACATCGGGCAAATTCTTTTTACGAATAAGAAATCGTTGTATAGTTTCCAGTAAGGGATGGTGACAGTTACGGAAATTCCAGAGCAATATTCAAGGATGTTTCTAACAACGTAGTTGAAAAATATTATAGGAGGCTAAATTAAGGTAAAGAAAGGGAAGGGCTTAGGATAAAAACAAACATTTTGAAAGTGCGGTTGATAATATCAACGAAGTGGGAATTGGAACGGAGTTTGTCTTCGAAGATGACACCCAGGTCTTGAAAGAGCATAGTAATAATAGCACCAGCCCCGAAGAGGCAGTACAACGATGTCGGAGGGAGTTTAAGTAAATAGTATACGGTGAGCTTATAACTTGCGCAACATTTAGTGTAATGATTATGAAACAGAAGCACACTCACACTGTGTGAATGTCCCGTTCTCCACAAAAAAATGAACAGGAGATAAACATATCAAGTGAAACTTGTAAATATTTAACGTCAACTTGTTTACCGAGCACAATCACACCACAGTAGCGGACACGAAACAGTGGTAAATAATTTGAAATCGTTTGTATAAACATGCGCACATGAGGCAATCGGGAAGGTCATTAATAAAAAATGGGCATAGTTAGGGGCCTAGTGCACGGCCTTGGGAAGCTCCAGAGGAAGGAGGAAAAGAATGAGATGTTGTTTTTAGTTTGAGTTATTTTCAGATTTTTTGATGAGGACATTTTTGTGAATGGGCCTTATTTCCCCTCAAACTTGTACTTTCTGAAACTTCACTTCCCCACCTTCCCCTTGCAACTGATGTCAAAACCATCTGAAAAGAGATTCAGTAGGCTATTCAAATTACTATCTAATTTGGTTGTTATCCTATACCATGTGAAATTTTGAACGCATCCTTGAGTCACATTCGCAACATAGTTCAAATTATCATGAACCAAGTCGGGTTTGTCAAAAGCTTTAGAATTACTAATGCAATACGCATCGCAAATCGTGCTCCCTATATTGCCGTCTAAAGAGAGCGTTTTACCGTGCCTTTATGGATTGCGACACCTAGTGCCAGAGGGATGAACTCTACCGACACTCAAAGAATAAGATTGGAAGTGTGGCAGGTATAACAATACCGCACCACGTCTCTATGGGTATTCATCAATTAAGCGCCCTCTCGTCACATCTCTTTGTTCTTGCCATGAAGCCTGTCACGAGGGGCAGCCAACGTGCCGGTCTATTCAGATTGTTTTCTAGCTTATCACAACAAAGCTGATTTCACGCAATTTGTTCAAAAGTGAAAAAATCCCGTTAGCATTGTCTCCAACTGAATCTGAATAAAACATAGTTTTTGACAACTGACACCAATGCCGCAGATACTATCTATCACTGTCAATGACAGCGTGCTGCAGGTTACTAAACGATTTAAGTATTTTGGATCAATAATATCAGCCATCTTTTAACTACACTATGACATTGCATGATCCGTTAACGAGACCTAAATGAACTGGTCTTCTTTGTAGTCGATGCATCAGACCAATCGCCGCCACCGAACGGAACAAAGATTAAAGAAGATAAAAGGTAAGTGTGAAGTTTGACACTGGAAACCGTTCAGTAAAAGTTTTAGTTTCAAAAAGTTTAAACAGCTCTTCCCTGCGATTTTTGAAATGAATGAAAAAAATATAGTACGTTCAGCTGAGCAAAAAAGCAGACTTTTCAGAACGCTACGCTGATTTCAATGCTACCAGATTAAATCTCCGGGCAAATACCAATTGAGAACGACTCGACATTGGCGACCACTTATTAGGTGCGTTTGGTAGGTATTACAAAAGGGCATCCAATTCCTGCCATTTGCAGGATAAAGATGTTCACAACAAATTTACCTCAAGCATAACTGTGGAAATATGATAATATTTCAAGGAAAGTTTACAGTTTTCCTTTTTAAAAATAAGATCTTTGTTTAAAAACAATTCATAAATAAAAATCGTCTGTACCGTCACATGTTGCTCTCTTAGGTGCGAATATTGACTTTACACACAAACCGTCAAACTCCAACCAGACAAGCCTATATTGCGATGGATGAGCATAACCACGGACTTCAGTCACATCTGCTATAATATTTAAGGTAACGGTTTCAATGTCTCTATTGAATTACTGAAACGACTATCCAACAGAAGAGGAAATACAAAATATTACTCCATAGAAAAAAACCTTTGGAATCTTAATTTTCATCTAACCTTCATTGCAAAACTTAACGCAATAATTATTTTCAGAACTGAGTTTTTTTGTGTTTCAATAAACAAAATTAAAAAATTAAAAAATCCTTTCTCTCCATTATCCATATTTCACTGATTTTGATGTGGTAGCTTCGCATATTCAGTTTTCAATGGTAAATTCATTCCAGAGGCAAAATGAAATATAATATTTGCCTTAGCATTTCCACGAAAAATAAGCAAGCATATGAATTTGCACAGACTTTATGCATATTAATTTTTTAGTTCATATTGAAGTTACGCCTGTATTTCTGTTCGACATGTGGGTGGAAATCCATATAGACATTCAAACAGACATTTTTAGTCATATTGTAAATAATCGATGAAAGTAAATGCGAAGCTTCTATTTGGTGCGAATCCAAACAGAATGTTTACATTGCATGTAAATATTTTATTTGACAGTTGTTGATCTAAGCTTTGTTAAGGAATATGTCACATTATGACTGGAATGGACAACCTCAATTTTGGAGAGAGAAATAAGTTTGAGTCTCATATATATTATATATGTATATATGACCAACCATTGATTACATATATATGGACGTACGCTAGAACCAAACGACATTTGTATGGTCAATAATTTTCATTCACTTTTTGAGTTCTCCAAGGGAGTTTGGAGGAATTTGATGAATATTATATCTCACAATGCTCAATATTATCCATTTAAGATATCTTATTGCAAAAAATTATATTAGAAAGTGCTAGAATCAAATCACTTTCAAAATTTTGCTCGAACTATATGCACTAAAGCTTTCCTAATATTATAGAAATTACACTTTATCAGCAAAAATAAAGCCATCGTTTAACCACGAATCAAATCTTACTAGTGATTGGCTAGCAAACATTTCAAAAGCGAAACTAGTTCATTCAATGCTTCCTGTATACTCTATATAAACAATAAAAACAAATCTGACCTGTTAACAAAGTGAAATAAATCACGGACCAATTTCTCCGCACACCTACAAGACATATGTCAGATACGATAATTACCATGAAATATTTAACAATATATAGTGTAGACGTGAAGCTTTCTGAATGAAGTTATTGTCGCTTCATCAGCCGTGAACATGTCCATAGAATCTAACCGATTCAAATTGAGTTACGTAAATCAAATTAAGATAATTCAATTGCAGTAACATTCTCATACATAATACGTTTCATAACATTTGAATCTAGATAGAGAAAATAATCAAGATACATATGACTCAAGCGTTTACGGTTTGCTGGTTAATTTGAAGGATTTTCGCAATAATTTAGAATGGGAAAATTGCACAGAATCTTCCCATAAGATTTAGAAGAGAATATTTTTTCAACTCAAAAGAGTTTTGATGTAATTTGCAATCCGCTTAAACTAGGGAAAGAGTTTTGCTATGGATAGTTTAATTGATCTCTAGATATGCCTTTATTTTGCAACGGGTTACGGTCTAAAACTTTCAACAACAACAATTTCCCACTTAATTTACGAACATGTATAATATTATTCAGTCAGCGGCAAATAAATCTTCTCATAACACTTACATAATTATTCCATCAATGAATTAAACGTAAAATGTGGAGACTATACTAAAACAACAATAACGGACAATTGTGTATTGCATAGGACTTCGGGAGCTAGTAAAATATGAATCAATGTACTTTTTGCGATAACACTCTTGACCAACTATGCAATGTTTACAACCGTTTCAAAACGTAAACAACATAAACTAGCCCAGAAGAAGACGATAAAGTACAAGTAGAATAAATAAAATGATAAAATCAATGAGAATCACCATAATAATGATGAAGTTGAAAATGTAAAAAACACACTGACTTATAGTTCTTTTCTCATTTTTAGGATCACTCATCGGTTAGAATTTAATCCTACCTCAAATAGACCCATAAGTTGGTTAGACTGAACAAAAAAATATTAGAGAAAAATTAGGTATCAAAAATGTTATTATGCCTCTTTGGATATAAAAACAAAATCTGTGGATATTAGTGTTATGTATATCTGAATTGGTATGTTATCCACAAGGTGTTTTCAATGTTGGCGTAATGTTTTAGTAAAAGTCTAAATATTTCTTTTCTAGATTAATCAAATATCATTATTAGTACTTGTTAATGATAAATTTTGTCAAAAAAAATAGAATAATTTTACCTGTACGCATGGTTTACACAAGTTCACACATAGTCCATCTGAGTCTTTTGAATAGTGTTCAACAAGTTCCTGAAGTGTTCTGTTGGAAAATAAAAGTTAAAACATTTACAAACTACCTAAAAGTGTATCAATAATAAAATATTACCTGAATGTTGTGCGTCGTGCAATGAAAAAGCCTCCTTCGTCAAGTTGTCGTATTCTGTAATGTTTAACAGTGTCGCCATCACGAACTGAAATGAAAGGAATTCACAAATTAGATTGGATATATAATTTTATAAACCACATTGTCTATAAAAGTGATTTATTTAACTGGCTTGTAATGCCACCAAGCGCATATCATGGGTTGTAGTTTATAACATAAACCATCGGGTCGAGCACAAATATTGTCATATTTAGTAAACACTTATAAAAATACAAAACAAACAAAAAAAAACAAAACGCGAAACCACATTTTAAAAATTCAAAATTCTTTTTGACCAATCGAGCTGGAATTTTTACACACTATTCTACATATCAGTAGTTCTGGTCTGAATCACGATTATGTATTTTAGATAATATTTTTTTATTTTTATTTTGGATTTTCAATGAAAAATAGACCTGACTTTTGAAGATTTTTCTTTACAACTTCACCATTTTAATGTTTACAAAGATAAAATTATAACATGGTTTGGACTATAGAGTATAGTATACCGAATAAGAGAATGTTTAAATGTTGATTCCAGATTACTGGAGATGCGCTTCCTACCAGCAGCCCACTTTTTTTAAAGGAACCCATTTTGAACGTAAAAAAACAAATACAAAACGATTATCAAATTTACTAATTAAGAATTTTGTATCGTAATTCAAGGCCTCAATAATAACATAAAAAAAGTTGGAAAAGACTGTTATTGTCAAAAAAAAATTCTTAAAAAAGTTGAAATAGCGTCACATAGGAAAGCCCCCTTAAGCATTTTCAATAGAACTCCAGAATCAACAAAGCAGTATCTAATATATTTGAGACTCGCTCAACAACAAGAGCGGCTCCCGGCTTTTGGACGTTTTTTATCATTGATAGTTAAAGCCAAAAAACAATAGAATTTTTCTTTCAACTAGGCGAATTTTTCAATGAGTTTTACTTAAGCCCGATGTGGAGTGAGCATTTAACAGCAATGATCAAAGAAAAACCCAGTAATCTGCAGAAGCTTAGTAACTGGTGATGCGAACTCAATTAACAATGAAGCTTTTCGGAGACTAGGCCAAACAGCTTTTGATACATTTTGGGCGATTGGCTAGGTTTCGAGATTTCCGAACCTGTGGTTCACTCATTTTGAAAGTAGCGCTGCAATGTTATTCATTGAAATATTTACTGTTGAAATTTTTGGTCCTTTATAGGTTTGATGTGTAAACAAAACCTTATTAAAAGCAAGTAAATGATTTTGTATCAAGTTTGAGGGGTGATCTCCATACAAGCGAAGAGGACAATTTTTCCTCTCCAAAGGCGTCTGTGTGGCGTATCAAATGAAATGTCTCGATTAGCACTTTGAAAGTAGGTGAGTGGGGGGTTAAAAAATACAAATTCTGAAGAAGAGAGAATGATTTCGTTCTCATTCTCACAAAGTATCCAAACGAAAAATATGAAGCAATCATTATGTAAAATCTAGGGTCCAGAGTACAACTGTCTGTCTAAAACTCCAAGCCCTCGCTCCATTTTTGCGCTTTTTCTGAAAGTTGAAGAAACGCAAAAATGATTTTGCGTCGAATGAAATAAATGATGAACAGGCGGAAAATACACATGGGGGGAGAGTTCCGAATATAAACCGAAAATTCTGTTTTTAACTATCGAAGTCGTGTGCTGACGAGCGTTATCATGGAGCAGAATCATTTTTCGATTCTCGTAACGTATCTCGCGCTACGTGTTTACAAAAAACCTTAAAAAAAGGGGAAACAAATTTAACACGAGAATGACCCATTTTTCATTAAGAGGAAATGACACCTGACATCAGAAACCTGTCTTTAAATATTTGCATGTCTTCGATCTCAACAGTATACGAAGTTATTTACCTTGGCGTCACTATATACTCAAATTTATCCAACATCACTCACTCAAGAAGACTCTGAATCGTACAAATGACAGTTTCAAATTACTGCACCAGATACTTAAGATAGTTAATAGTTAATCCAATCTCTAATTACTTTTGGTTTCATCCTTTGGATAGACAACTCTTCTTATCTGATGGATAATAAGTGCCAATTCCTCCGCTACTGTACCCGCATATTCGAAAACGACGATTATACGAATAACATATCTAACCAGATCCTCTACGAAACCTTCAAAACACCACCCATCGCTGTCTTCCTGCCCGGAGGTATGTTGCAATTCCTTCAGCAGGGGAGGTAGAGTTATTGAAGGGCTAAATACAGACGTTCCTCCATCCAAACAAAACGGCTCATAAACCACCTTCTTATACTTATGCCTTCGTTTTTTAAGGTTTTCTGTAAAATAAAACCTTATTAAAATCGGTTTACTGTCTGTCTGTCTGTCCGTCAGACACTTTTTTTTCGGAGACGGTTGTAGAGATTGACACCAAATTTGGTAGAAAGGTGGGAACTGTGAACGCACGCGCATATAGTGAGTTACATCCCTTTACGTCGAATTTAAGGGGGGTCCCCATAATGCATTTTTTCTTTAAGATGATCACAGCGGCCTCTAGCGTGGAAACAGAAAAACACCTTTTTTCAGAGATGGGTGTATAAGTTGCTCTATATTTCAAAAACGAACAACGTTATCGTGCTGGAAAAATTACTACGCATGTTCAAGACATCAGTAAACATATGGTGAAAAATTCGTGTTTGTACCTTTATCCAGTTCGTCACAAAAACTTTCTTAAAAAAACGACCTCCATACGGGATGACACCCTTCAGAATGATCAAAAACCTACGATCGTGAAGGGCTGCTATTGACCCAATTTAAGTTTGGCTTTTTTTTGTTAGGGCAGCATATCATTTGCAGACATTATCTTCAAATTTCAGCGGCATACCTCAATAGTTTTCAAAGTAACAAGGGTAATGAATAAATCTGTCTGTCCACGTGTTTTCAGTTTTCTACAATCTTAAAACTGGAAACGAATTTGCCCCGACGAATATGTAGTAATTGACTTGGATTTCCAAGGATGAATCAACCCAATCTAACCCATTCATCAAACAAGTCATTATTAGAGACGAGGTATGGTTTTATTCGGATTATTGAATAGCATGTTACAAATGAGTCAAAACCAAAACAAGCCGAAAATCGGAAGCTCGGCGCTGCATGTATGATACCGAATGCATTCATTTCCAAGATTTTTTCAGATTTTTGAGTAGATAGTTTCTGAAAACGGATTCTTAAAGTAGTTGACCCTTCCCGGACCCCAGACTTCTGCCCTTTGTAACAAATGTCAAAACTAATATCTGTTCCTAAAAGTGTCTTTCATTTAATACCCCCCTCTTTTACGTATATGGGACCTCCCTTAAGTTCAACGTGGAACAATGTAACTCACTGCATGTGTGGCGATTCACCGTTCCAACCTTTCTACCAAACTTCGTAACAATAGGTATAACTGTTTCTTAGGAAAATGCATATGATAAACAGACAGGCAGGAAGTGAACCGATTTTCAAGAAAAACGCGTAGTTTTCACTCGAAACCCCATCGAAAATGGGAAACGATGCCTGTAATTTACATCAATTACCACCACGCTATGCATCGAGAGCTTTTGTCAGAAGCTTAGGTAGTGAACAAGGAGTATTATTTGGGTGTGAGACGCGATGCAATTCGTCGAAAAAGGAACAAAGCTCCTAGGAGGAGCACGTTCCTTAGAGGCAGGTAATGGAAAAACCGAAGATGATTCTGATAGACGTAGCAAACTCCGCGTGATAACATGTTTCAAGGATTGGATCAAGCGCAGGTATAAGTGTGCGGAATTCGCTTGGGATTTCTTTTACGAAGTCAATATTGATTTTGATTAATAACATTATATTTCAAACTTTCTGGATAAATTCCGGGAAGTTTTTTATCAAAGTAATTACTGACATTGGAAAATTCTCCCTCATATCTAACTATTTACATTAAAAATGAAAAACCCTTGGAGGGCTATAGACAACAGTGGAGATAGTTTTAATTCCCCCCAACGTTAGTGTAAATGAATTACATTCATTGAAACCAAACGCTCGCATTTAAAATATCGAGTTTGCATTAGCAATTAATAATCGTTAAACTCACCTGATAATGAATAGTCATTGTGCCGGCTTTCTGAATCTCTAATTAAGAATGCACCGTGTTCGTTTTCGGGTAAAAGTAGTTTCTTTTCAGCCTCAATACGCTTTATTTTCCGGAAGTACCATCTGAAAAAAAAAACAAAATAATGTAATTTTCAATACACAAAAAGTTTTCTTTTTTCATACATATACAAAAACGAAACGATCATAACATTGTCTATCATTGGTAAATATTATTCATTCATTCTAAACTATAAGTTAACGTATCTCAAGCGTTGTACTTATTTGTTCTCTTCGCTAGAAATTGACACTTGGTACGCTTAGATACTAAAACTTTCCTGAAGTTCCCTTAAATACAGAGACAGGGTTTTGCCGGATGCTTAAAGTAATGGGATGAAAGGAAAATATCGCGACATTATAGAAAACCTCCACCAAATGTCAATCGACATGCGAATTACCCCTCCCTGTAAAAACCATGCTGACTTGACGATTTGCTCGAACAAGATTCACGTGGTGACTAATGAGTTGCAGTAAATATTAATAGCGGAACCAAACTGTCAAACAATATATAGTCATATGGGTTATCAAATGAAAGGTCTCGGTTTGTACTTAGTGCAAGAGTAAGGAGTCAAAATGTGCACATTTCAAGTGAGACAGGACTCATTTTTCGGAAACGATCCAGCGCGGGCCTCAAAATATATCCCATTGCTACATCTGCTCAAATAAAGTTACTGATAGTATATTACCAACTGTTAGCAATTTACTACCCCCTTAATCCTAGTATAATAGTACAAAATGCAAATTGCATCAGCATAGAGGATGATATCGCACATAAACATGAAAAGTTTCATGGAACTCCCGCGATTAATATCAAAGTTATAGCAGCTCAAACTTATCAATTTCGCGCCAATTTACTGCATCTGAACCCATGCAAAGAAGGTGCTGACGTCATAATTAACGAGAAGAATTGACATTTAATGGAAATATTATATTCTATTCATGAAGAATCTACTTCTCCCCAGCCCGTTTTAAAGTTTTGTGTGAAACAAAACGTTATTAGAATCTATTCGGTGTCTGTCTGTCTGTCACACCCGATTTATTCGCAAACAGCTAAGGCTATTGTTATGAAATTTGGTGAGAACATATAGTATGTAAATTCTTTTACATGGAACAAATGGCGCCATTTTGTGTTAACTTTAAGGAGGGGGGGGAGGTCCCATAAATTTTTGTATTTTGTTTGACAGATAATGGTTATGTGAGATATCACATGAAAGGGCTCAATTAGTACTTTTCAAACTTGATCTTATTTCTGCTACTAAGTGAAATATAGGAGAGTTAGAGCTCAAAATATATGATCCAAAAAGTATAGCAGGTCTCGTTCTCAGAACCTACTCCGAAAAAATACATGGTTGTGCAGCTGTACAAAATCTAGACCACAAATTACATCTCATTCCAAAATTTGCTCAAATAAAGTTAATAATAGCATATTATCATATTTTAGAAATTTAACTGCTGTTGTAGGTTAACTTCTTCACATTTGCTAATAATATTGAACTCCTAGGGTAAGGAGTATAAGATTGACTATTATCAATATAATGCTTTCCAGAGCAAAGTATTTGTGTAAATAGCTTTTTAAAAAATAGAGGGCAATCGAATTTTTAACTATATGGCACGGGAGGCGTTCAAATTTAATTAAGAATGCACATCATCATCATCAATAGCGCAACAACCGGTATACGGTCTAGGCCTGCCTTAATAAGTTACTGCAGACATCCCGGTTTTACGCCGAGGTCCACCAATTCAATCTCTCTAAAAGTTGTCTGGCGTCCTGATCTACGCCATCGCTCCATCTTAGGCAGGGTCTGCCTCGTCTTCTTTTTCTGCCATAGATATTGCCCTTATAGACTTTCCGGGCTGGATCATCCTCCATACGGATTAAGTGACTCACCCACCGTAACCTATTGCGCCGGATTTTATCCACACCCTGACGA
The DNA here is from genome assembly GCF_905115235.1 of Hermetia illucens. Taxonomy (NCBI): domain Eukaryota; kingdom Metazoa; phylum Arthropoda; class Insecta; order Diptera; family Stratiomyidae; genus Hermetia; species Hermetia illucens. Next base: position 85,523,595 of record NC_051849.1, on the reverse strand, counting down.
CGGTCATGGTATGGCTCATAGATTTCGTCGTTATGTAGGCTACGGAATCGTCCATCCTCATGTGGGGGCCAAAAATTCTTCGGAGGATTCTTCTCTCGAACGCGGCGAAGAGTTTGCAAGAATGCACATCAATCTCATAATCTGAAACCAATACGCGATTTGATGCATCTTGAATAATCGAGAATCAGTGGCTGAATGCCTGAGAACAACCTTGCAAATATGTATATATGCAATCAGCTATAACATTGTAAATTATTATTGCTCATTACATCGAAATCAACTTATTTATTTATATTTTTTTCTGAACTAGTAAAATTGGACCGTCATTCAAGTCCAGTATCGATTTATCTATTCGAATATATTCACCACATCATATATAGGTGCAATTTCGTTAACTCAAAGGGTATATAGATGAATAAATTGATATCGACTCGCCTATACAAACTGCATTCATTGTCTGCTTTGGCTCATTATGGAAAACTACCGAGTGATTATATATATATTATGCAGTGCAGCAAACTGGCTAATTAAGTCTTCGCATCACGATTTGAATCCCAAACCAAAATTTAGTAACTTTCAAAATGGCTGGAAGGTCAAGCTTTCATCAATAAAATATCATCATCATGAATATAAGTTTCTTTCGAATCATTCTGCATTACTTAATATATTATTATACCTAGAATTTCCCCGAGTAATGCAATACAACGATCTTAATGGAAAAACCATAAATTCAAACTGTTACCATTTGCTGGCATTCATATATGATTCCCCTCGACGAAGGATTGAAGCAAATGTTATGTTTAAATTATTATTTACTAGCAACCACGTCAATAATTTCCGTCTGGCAAATAGTTGTGTTTCTAAGAAGGCAGGAATAATCACAGCCCAAGTGAAATTCTGAAGTAAGCTGAAAAGTCAATCAAAAGATTTATTGAGACTGGTCAAAGAACAATAATGCACTTTATGTATACATATGTACATTCGAATGGTAGAGGATTCTCCTGGTATTACACGAGCTGCATTCAGAAAATAACGGATTCTTTTTTTTCAGAATTTTTATTGATAAAACAACACAAATTTTGTCCCATTCGGCATTCATCATCAATTGTGGTGAAATGTCGTCCTTTCTTTCTTACCCGGTGAAAAAAGTCCTCTAAATCGATCGATGGAGAAGATCAGCAGTCTGATGTTTTACGACATTTGAGGAAACATCGTTAAGGAAACCTTAACCCTTAAAAGTTTTTAAGGCACGAAATAGCCACTACTTACTGTAAAAGTCCTCAAACAACCTCTTGTTTTGAATGTAATATTGAGAATCAATGAATATTCAATTAACCAATAATAATATAACAATAATGCCTAAACTTGGAAGCAATATCATCTAAATAGATATCTGGTTGTGTGTTTAAAGTGAGGAAGATACATAGCCTCTGAGCACTCAGACCTTAGTGACACATTGTATTCGACGCTCTCTTCTAAAGATATATCCCAGCCACGTTTATGTATCACATAAACCACAGTAGATCTACTATAGGCAGTACCCTTACAAAAATGACCCCACTTGCAAATGTGCTTGCAGAAGCTTATCTGTACACATCAGAGACGCTAAACAAGGAAAAGGCATAATCTTCGTCAAATCGTATTGGTAAGAAAGAGATCGGTGAGCTTTTGCTATTCTGGTACTACGGCGTGCTCTCCCATATAGCAAAAAGTTGTTTCACGTATTCACTTATACATAAGCAAAAACTTGCCAATCTCACCAATGCATTGACAAGTCCGGGCGGTATGTCAAACACAGCTGATCGGGTTTTCGGTACATCTCGCTCATGCTCAAGGGCAAAACAATTTGAAATCGTGTGTATTCGCACTGATTTCCCCCCCTTGAGGGGCAAGGGGGAGTGAGGTAGCTGTCTAGTATCTAACTGTGACATAAACCTTTAGTAGATGTGGTGTTACACGCTGCAACTCGAACACATCGGCACCAATGATCTGATGTCTAATGCGTCCATAGGAGGGGCATTCACATAGAAAATACGTGGATTCCGCTTCCTCATTACAAGACATACAGGACATGGACACGTATCATCTTGTGAAATGACTACTCTGAACATATGCCCAGCTAGAGAATTATAGTGTCAGAATGCCTAAAATGCTTTCTGCTCTTCGACAAGATAAGCTTTGCAATTTTTTTTTGTTCCGATAGGAACAGGTTATCTAGCAACGTTTAGGCTCAGCTACCTTTTATTTTGGGACGCTTGATCCCAGTTTTTAAAAGCAACATTTTCCAATACAACGGACACTTCAATTGCTGATTCCGGTTCCGGCATAGAGAAATTAAACCCTCTTTTGTTGAGGTATCCGGTATTTCATTTTCCTCTACCCCACAGTGACTAGAAACCCAAAGTTCTTCCACCGTATTATATGCAGAAACAGTTCAATCGGATCCTACATTCCTAAACTATTTGTGATCAAAGAACTACTGAACGCACTCAGTCCAGCTTGATTAGCGCTGCAGATTGCGATGCGCCTGCCCCTCAATCATTCGTCAATCACCCAGGCTGCCCTCTTTAGGATAGCAAACACTTCAGCCTAAAGACCGCTCCATATTGTCCCAAGGGAAAACACCCGCTTCTCACTTTTATTCGAGAGGTAAACTCCCCCAAAACACTGTTTTGCTTTTAAGCCACCTCAGTATATTTCACTATGCATTCTTCTGGTTCGTCCCAGTTTTTCACTTTTCAGGATAACTTCATATCTTCCACCAAACGTAAAGAGGTACTAGTTGATAGATCATCAACCTTGGGGAAGTGGGATAGTAGCTGCACTATATTTTATAAATTTCCCTGTTGGCGGGCTAACAGCTATAACAACTTTATTGCTACTACGTAATCTTAAGTCACATGCAGTTCCGAAAATAGCTTCCTTCAAACTGGAATGAGAGAAGTAAAAAACTTGAGGAGAACCGTTAATGAATGGAAGTGGGCGCAAATAACTTTCATTTTGCGGAAAAAGCCGTCTTCAAGTGAAGATCGGTACACATTTTTAAAAAAATAATAATCATTTGGATCGACACCTGATGAAAAAGGAAGGAGATATGAGACTTTCTATCCCTTTTCCGTTTTTTAAGATTTTGTTTGCAAAAGAAAACCTTATTTTTTCCTATATTGAGCTGTATGAGGTAATCATACTCCAAAATGATTCTTGTTCAAACAATTTTGGAGTGGCATTATCACAAGTGACAACTAGGCGCGGGTTTCTCCTTTTATTTATCGACAATTATAATATAGTGTTCAGGTTCGGGACTAAACTTATCTAAGCGGAGAGATGGGAACGATCGACACACAACTAAAGTAACGATGAGCTGCTTCTTGCAAAACTGGTGTATGTTGCTTCAAAAAAGGGGACTGTGCGTCAACAATAAGGGATACACTTTTTAGACCAGTTGATAAGGAGTCATTCCGCCACGGTTTAAAAAGACTTTCGTCCCTCAACGGCTCCTGAACAGATAGCTCCGCATTAGCTTTAATGATGATTGTAAAGCGTTGTCATCGGACAAGTCGATGCATACGCGATCTCATTCTTCTAGATTGCAATCTTTAACATGAAAATATACCATACAACGCCGTAGATGTTCCTTAACTAATGAAGAAATAAACAAAATTTCATAAACTAATGGATTGATTGCTTATAGGTATCGCTGATATTTAATTGACGATTAACTTTTCTAAATGTTTTTCTAAATGAAAGGAAAGGGAGGTTGATTAATACGGTTTCTCCACAATAAAATCTGAGTCGAAAGATGATTTCCCGTTTTGAAACCTTAACTAAGAGAAGTCGGGCATTGAAAAGGCGTAAATGAACCGGAGGAGATGCTGTATAACGCAATAACTCATCCCATTCATCATCAGATAAGGACTTGTCAAACGTAACAGTGCATTATCTTCGTTGTAGTAAATTGTACAGTAGATACGGGAAAGTTTTCGTTCATATCTCAACAGCTACGGAAGTAACTATCCTGTCTGACGCCCGAACAGACCAAAGTATATTGGTGTGCCTGGAAACTGTAAGATCACCGCAAAATGGTCATATCTTCCTAGGCATGACGAAAGTATATATAATAGTTGTCGATAATTAACATCTACTACCCTGAAATGGCATGATCAATCTAATTTTGTTAAAATCCTTATTTCATGGTTGTCATCACTATCTTAAGGCCGCCATCTACGTTCAACTCGGCCTGACAGTTATGCTTGAGCACTGCGCTGTTGGTCAGTGACAGGAATGTGGATGGGATGCGGTTGATCTGTCAATTTGGACTTTTCTGACGGTCGGTGATCGAATACAACATGATTTGATCAACCGCCCACACATGTTTGTTTAGGCGAGCGAGAATTTTATGGACATCTTCACGTTGGTAGACACTTGTTATAAATTTTCAAACACTAAAATATCTCAAATTTTCATCTCAAGGCCTTTCACGTCCAGAGCTGGTATCGCTTGGCTTATCGCTACGTGGATGGTGCTTTTAGTTCAACTGGTAGCCGAATGCACTGCAGGTTCTTCCGGCGTAGCTAACTTGCCGAATTGATCGTGGATGGCAGTCTTGAGAGTAAATGCAAAATTGATATTACAATCGTTCGATACTCTCCTTTTAAATTTGTTGTTTGTTATTGGATAAAACGATCAAAATAAAGAGGAAAAAATATAAACAAACGTTAACAATCTTGATGGAATTCATTTCGACTTTTGATGCCTTCGGCACAGCATGTGATTAATTGTCAAAAGTTTGTAGAGTGATCGCAACTTGCTTTCTGTATATCATACTTGAAGAAACCTGGCAAAGCATAATCAATGATCCTCCAATTATTGGACTGAAAATGGCCTTGTCCCAAAGGTCAATAACCACCTCTTATTTTCATTTCTCCGACGCTGGCAACACACTTGAAAAATCTGTGATCGATATATGTACAAACATGACACTCTTGTAACGCTCCTTATTCTGAATTGGCCCCCAAAGCCGTCCGAGGTCTAACAAATGACCTCCGTTTCTATTCCATGACAAATAAGAAATACTGGAACTTTTGGGGGATCTGCTTTCTTGATTGAAAAGGGAAAGGTTTATTGAATTTTTTCACATAAATTTCTATTGGGTACAAATGAAGATGTGTTCCTATTTAAGGTCAACTAACAAAAGGAAATCTCAATGTGAATTTCAAACAGAATAAAAGTTTGTTGACAAAAGGAGCATATGTTATGTTTATATAATTATAAAGCCGATGGCATTTTGGCATATTTTCATATGATTCAATATTGTTAAAGGTCAATGATACGCAATTGTGCTCACTTAAAATGGAATGTTTATAAGCAAACGGTTTGTCATTTTTAATTATTCAAATTCGCAATTATTAGGACAACCATAATAAGTTGTTGTGTCTCATTTAAGATGTTTAGTCAAGCATTGTTTTTGAATCTGGAATTTCATGAGTCACAAAACAATTCATACCACCTATATTGAATCATATACAAAATTATAGGTGGTCTGCTCTTTTTAGAAGTATATAATAAATAAGACTTTAGAAAAGATAATTCCACGGTCTTCCTATCCTTCTTTTAAATTACTTTTCAACTGAAAATTCACAGGAAAGGCTGAGTGTAGCTGAATATGTGTGTGAAACCGGGACGTGATCAAAATACTAAAATGAACTTATTAGGAAATGCCACTCAATCGATTATATTCATTCACCGGAAAAATGAATGAAATGTGAATAAAACATTGACTAACGTCCAGCAAATATTTCTCATAATCTTGATGCATGCTAGTATTTGAAGCGAAGTAATGTAGGAGTATATTGATTTGTTTGTACCAACGGGTGTGTAATAAATACCATTGATATGTTTTTACTTTTTTTTATTGTTTTTATTGTGTGATTTTACGTTTATTGAGCATTCATTTTACAATGAATGCTTCAGCCATGAAAATAAACATTTTGGTTTATGGATTTCTGTTGTATGTACAGTTGAAGAATTACACGGTATTTTATCAGGAGTACATATAGAAGATTTCGTCACGAAGGCTTTTTTACTAACAAAGTCTGGCGAAATGCTTTTTTTCTAAAACAGCTATGAAACATCATTTCTTTGAATGCATATATACCGGCGTGTCTAAGAGGTGATTGTCAACGCCAAATTGAATTTATACCGACCATCACTAGATTATGTATCGTGATGAAAGTTAAAAGTTAAATGTATGCAATGCACCATATACAACTGACTACTTTGAGATTGTTAAAAGAAGAAAAAGAGATAAAATGATGAATGGTTTTTCAGAAAGGACAATTCTGAAGATAACATTAACCTCACGTTGAACCCTCGAATATGAAGGTAAAAGAACTTTACTAACTTTTTTCACACACAAGTTGTGAACGACTGCAAATTCAATTGCTTTTACTTTTTTGATAGTTCAACTTGGGAATTCTAACCTTTCTATTGAATTATTTTTATTTTTGGTTTACAAATTTCCGGACCGATCTCAAATATGACTAGGAAAAGAATAAAATTAATATGCAAGTCCATTGAATATAACTTCAAAAATGACGGAAATAGCGAAACGGCGATTTGAGAACCTCTCACCTCTATCCAGATCAAATTTATGAACGAGAAAAGTAGCGAACCAAGTTGAGAGAAGCCGAGCCTAAAGATAAAAGGACTTGATAATCAATTTTATGTTATATATTATGTCTCAATCACTTCATGACCATGTTTTGCCTAAAACAGAAATCTCCGAGCTTTAAGTAGCATACAATATAATGAAAACCAAGGTATCTCAAAATCTGAGATAGAAAACGATAGCAACATATATTTACTACAAAAAGTAATAATCGACTTTGCTAATGATGGTACAATCAGCACCAAACTTACCAATATCTTTGCTTTATACTGTTATAAAATTACTTATCAGCAGTTTTCAAATGAATTCCAAAAGATTTACTTTTATTAACATGTTTTATTTCACTTCCTGCATTTTTCGACATTGATTTTATATTATCGACCGGCTAAAAGAATCATATGACAATCTTTTATCGGAATAAACACACAGTTCACCAATGGCTGTATAGCATTGATCAGCGATATTTAAATCGCTCAGTTCTGGGTAGGTCACTGCGACTGACAGTTATAGAGCCTGCTTCATTAGGATCGTTTCTCAAAAAATCCATTTATAAGGTTTTTTGTGAAACAAAACCTTGTTGGAATCGATTCGATGTCTGTCTGTCTGTCACACCCGATTTATTCGGAAACGGCTAGACTGATTGTCACGAAAGTTGGTAAGAGTATGTGATCTGTTGGTCCCTTTATATGCAGCAAGTGGCGCCATTTTGTGTCAAGTTTAAGGGGGCTCCCCATACATGTGAATGGAGGGTGCAAAATTTTTGTTCATAAAATGTGACCATGTGGGGTATGGTAAATGAAAGGTCTTAATTAGTACTTTCCGAAACTGGTTCTATGTTTGATATTGGTTGCAACATAGGGGAGTGAGGGTTCAAAATATGACCATCAAAAAGTGTAACAGGTCACAGTAGTGCATCCCTACGAAATCTAGGCCTCAAAATACATTCGGATCCTATATCTGCATAAATAAAGTTAATAATAGCATACTTCCACATTTTAGAAATTTACCCGGCAACCCCTCTTGTGTTCATCCCAGAAGTACAAACAATGGGTATAACGAAGAACATAATGCACAATTTGGTCAAGTTTGAAGAAAATCCAACTATTATTAACAAAGTTATAGGGGGTGAAACTGCCACTTTTTGTGAATTTCGTGCATTCTACAACCTGTATGATGTCATCATCACATATCAATTCAACAATACCACAACGAAATGAGTTCTTATGAATCGGGTCCCAAAGAATTATTTTGTTTTAATTTTTTAGTCATTTGGATATGAATATCAATTACTGCTAACAGGCATGTGTATATAGGTATATAGTATACGCGTGCGGGTAGTGTCTAATTCAGATAGATATATTTGTACATTAAACCAGTCGCATTTAATACAAGTACCATATATGTACATATGTATGCTTTTGTGATCGAAGTAAATCGGAAATATGGGTACGATCAATTTATACAGGTGCATATATATGTACAGTATTCGGAAATAGGCAGCTTATTTGTTTAGGGTGGGGATAATATCTATGGCTGCAATATGTACATATGTCTTGTAGTTTGGAAAAATATGTAGGAATATATTCGATTTGTAGCTATATGCAGATAGAACAAGTCGGGAAACCGGAAGCTGAACGCTTCAGGTACGAAAGGTTTTGTGTGTTTCTTAGTGCGTAGCACGTAATATATCCATATATTATGTGAGAGTATCCACTTCCGGGTGATATTGACATTCATAGTCTTCAATTTTCAAAGAAGCAACAAATTTGAGGTATTATAACTTTGTTAGTAATAGTGCGAATTCCATCAAACTTGGTAAGATCATGCTCTATATTATAGCCTATGCACTGCATTTCATGGTACTAGGATGAACTTAAGGGAGGTTTCTAACCAATTACAAAAAATTGTAGTAATATACTATTATTAACTTTATTGAAACAGATATCGGCATGGAAGGTATTTCAGAGCCCAGGTACCATATAGTGGCAGCCTCCTGATTTTTTTTCAGATTTTTTGGTTTGGTAGTTTCTGAGAATGGCCCCCTTAAAGAAGTGATCACTTTCAACACGGTCCCCGCCCTTCCAACGAATGTCAAAACTAAGATCGGCTTTGAAAAGTACTAATCGAGACCTTTAATTTGATACCCCACATGACTATATTTGATGAAAAAAAATTTTACACCCCCCTTTTGCATGTATGGGGACCCCCCTTAAATTCGACGTAAAAGGATGTAATTCACTGTATGCGTGAGTGTTCACAGTTCCCACCTTTCTACCAAATTTGGTGTCAATCGCTATAACCGTCTCCGAGAAAAATGCGTGTGACGGACAGACAGACAGTAAACCGATTTTAAAAATGCACATTGATGTTTCTTACATAAGATGAACACAAAAGCTTTATACCCGAAGCGTGAGCTTCCGGTATTCCGACTTGTTTTCAAATTCAATCTGGGGCCATACTGCATGAGATATTCCCTTTTTGAACAATTTGCTCTAGATCAACTTTGCTATGAAGCAGTAACTGGGACTGATTAAAAAAAGTAGTTTTTTATGTATTTTAAAACAAATACCTTCAAAATGTCCATGGTTAATCCTATACATTTCTTATAAGCTCTGGCCGGGATTGCCTTCTTTTTATTTCGTCCCATTTTTGGCATGCCATTCGCTAGATTGTTGAACACTTTCGACGTCATACCCAGTAATAAAGCATTTGATGAATTTAGGGTCATTAGTTACGTTGGTAATCATTTCTTCTGCGACCTTCTCTCGTAAAACTTGTAAAAATTCAAGTTTTTCAATACAAGCCTTGGCGCCTTACATACAAAAAATCAATGATAATGCATAAAGTCAATCTATAGGAGATGTTGAAGTGTCTTTGCCTATTTCCCTAATTTCAATACGAAAACTTTCCAGTATAATTTCCTTTAATTTTTTTGAAGTTGTCATTGTTAACAGTGGTGGAATGAAGGCTCGCATGAAACATGTTTGCTACGACCTTCACTGAATGCTTAATGCCACTCAAATATTTGCGTTCCCCATAGTAGACTTCCCAAAGCACTTTTGCGACATTTTCAATGATTCCATAGTCGTAATTTCACTGCAAACAGAAAATTTCAGACAAAATTCTTGTCCAATTTTTTACTCCGTATTAAAAATTGCCGGACAAATTAAATTATTGATCTGATTTAGGAACGTGGTTTAACCAGTCTAATTCGATCAAATGGGAAATAGTTAAGGCCGCAAATATATCGCAGTGTTCTTTATTTTACATAAAAAATTGCGTGTCGGAAAAATTTCGGCAAAATGAGAGCCGCGAGAGACTGAGTCTATTTTGACGCTTTGATGTCGCAAATCGACATCAACGCACGAGTTTCTGCATCGATACATTACTATCAACGAAATGTAGATACAATATTACACTCCAGAGATAAAGAATAATAGTAAAATCGAACGGGCAGGTAATGGCAACATCTGGAGAAAGCATTTGATCGTGTGCCACAAGAACTTATCTGGTATGAGCTACGAAAACACAAAGAAAGGTAGTCCAGCAGACTGTTCAAATTACCGTCCAATCCGATTACTTTCCCATACCATGAAGATTTTTAAACGCATTCTTGACCACCGTATTCGCGAAATCGTTGAAATAACCATGAATCAAGCCGGATTTGTCAAGAACTGCGGAACTACTGACGCAATACACGCTGCGCGGTTACTCATGGAGAAACACCGTGAGAAGCATCGCCCTCTTTACATTGCCTTTCTGTATCTAGAGAAGCGTTTGACCGTGTACCACACGAACTCATCTGGTATGCTTTACGACAACACTTAGTACCAGAAGAACTCGTGCGCTGGGGTCAATTGCTCTACTACGATCCGAAAAGTAAAGTTCGAAGTATGGCGGGTGTATCAAACCGCTTCGTGTCTCTGTTGGTGTTCATCAAGGAAGCGCCCTCTCACCACACCTCTTTGTTCTTGTTATGGACACCGTCACAGCATCCAGCGCCCTACGCACTGTTTTATGCAGATGATGTTTTCCTAGCATCTGTTAGCAAAGATGATCTCGAGCAACTTGTTCAAAAATTGAATGATCGCCTCATGCAACACGGTTTCAGATTGAATCTGAATAAAACTGAGTTTCTAACGGCCTATCCCCATGAAACAGGCACAATCACTGTCAATTACTGTGATGCATGTAAAATTATCTACATTGGTTACATAGAAAACGGAAATTAATAACTGGTCAGTATTATGGGTCGTTATGGCGCCAGTTGATTAAAGAAATCAAGAATAAATATCCTTATTTAAAAGATCCTCTTTCATTAGGGTAATGCTTGGGTGCACACCAGGAATTCAAGTACAAATTTTTACAACATCTACCGCATTAATTAAATTTGGCTCCCATTGATTTTTTTCCATTTTCGAACTTAAAAAAATTGCTCAGTTGACAACGGTTCATGACGACTGAGGAGATCATCGCCAAAACAGATATCTAACTTTAGGATTTTCCAAAATCTTACTTTTTAGATGGCTTAACAAACTTGGAAATGGAAATAGAAGTGAAATTCTTAAAATGTTTTGTTGTTCTATCCTTTCATTCAAAGAATTCTATTTTTAAACCCAGGTTTTTATAAGTTAATGATTGTAATATGCATAGTTTGGAATTCCCAATGTATAACAGTTTCCCTTTGTGACTCATATATCAAAGTTGTGCACATGCACACAACATAGAATTATGTAGATCAATTTGAGGTGAATAGAATGTACACGCTTTTCCCAACGTGATTTCTGATCTAACATTAATTATAAATCAATAATCAATCGCAAATCGTCTTCAATTCCAGACATGAATGCATTTTCGCATCTGATTAACATTGTCATTACTTCCACTTTGTAACCTGCAGTAAAGATGATAAAGTGATATTGTTTGTAATTCGAGCAATTCTCATTAAATTTGTCTGCAGCCTTAATTTGCTGTATTAATATACAGAATACATAAATGATTAATAAATTGGAGAACCCAAGATGTATACCGAGATGATTGACTGTGTCACTTTGTGGTATTTACTTTCAGTCACTTTGAACTATAAATTGTTGGTTGTAGCATGGTAAGCCTACCCTGATTTATAGCATTTACGCACAAGACTCTCATGAAAGATACCTTCATAAAGGGGAAAACCGAATTGGCTCGTGACGCCCAGTTTAATAATTCACTACCACCCGCTTTATGTATTTTCATAAAAAACTATACAATCTTAATTTAAGTTCGGAGTCGAAATGAGTATTTAAAAGAATTGTAATTTTTAGGATTCTCGATGAGATTTCAACATACTCAGTGCTGCAGTATAATTCTTCCTATTAAAGTGCATCTTACTGCTGTGTTCGGATGGCTGAGTAGTTAGAGCACAAGGCTGTCGTAGGAAAGGTCGCGGTTCAATCCACAGTGGAGGCAGTTGAATTTGTATCGTGATTTGACGTCGGATACCAGTCGACTCAGCTATGAATGAGTACCTGAGTTAAATCAGGGTACTAATCTCGGGCGAGCGCAATGCTGACCACATGTCTCCTACAGGGTACTGCAATCCTGCAGTGTACCATTACGGTCTTGAATCAAGTGTTCTAACACAATTCGAGAATTTGATTCGAAGCCACTAGTTCATCAGTACAGTAAAATTGACGCAAGCAAATATTTACCTATTCATTAAGTTCTTTGCTTCCAGGCTAGACTTCCTAAAATTCATCGATCTAACAACTATGGTCCTTAGTCCACTAAAATACCTCTGGTGTCAACTCAATCGAAAATGAACTAACCACGAGCGCTGTGGAAACTTTCTACTCCTATGGAAAGCAACTCTACCAAATGCTTGTGATTGCATCAAAGCTCGACCGACAATTCTCCACATTGCCACTCACCGGGCCGCTACAGGCATTGATCCTTGGTTTGATTGATATTCACAAATTAACTCTGGATGCTTTAAGCTGTTTTAACAACCAAGATATTACATTTTGGCAACCTGATTTGCATGCACAAGATTATGTTTTTTTTTAAATCCATTCTGAACTTATTTTCATTAATCTGAGCCCGTAAATAACCAAAACTATCCCATCTGGGGCTCGGAATATCTAAAAGAAATAATGGAACAAATCTAGAAAATTCGATTTTAAGAAATGGAGACAAAAATTATTTATCTCAGTTAAGAATTTTTCTTTGGGTCTACGTGAAAGATACCATATACGCGTAGTCAGAATGAAGCTCACCTCGAGTAATTGTTGGAAATTACTAGTTCGGTACTATTAGAATTACTAGTCGAAATGTCTACCCGTAGAGCTTACGGTAGATGTTTGATGAAACAAGGAGGAAAGCATGAAATAGCAGACAGTCAAGAATAAAACTTCTAACGTAAAACAGTGCAGTCATATAGGCAATAGACAACATCGTAAAAGTCTTATTCTTCATCCTTTTTCCCATTCAGAAATGGAGTCGAGTCGTCTTGATTGGTTGCAGCAGTTTGTTCGGTCAGAGGCCTGATCTGAATAAAGCTGTGAGGCTCTGAATTCACCATCTAGCGTATGACGACATCGTTGTTTCGGTAGGCCTTATAACTCAGTAGGTCGTCACAACGCTCCCTATGGGTTCGAAAATCAATCGTCATGTTTATAAATTGGCAAGCGAATTTACTTCACATTGATAATAAGTCTCGGAGACGTTGACGTGTTGAAGAAAATATAACCACGCTTCGAGCCAATGTTATCGAAAATAATAATGTATCCGCGTGGTTTATGCTGAAGCATCTCGAAGATGCTGAGTTATACTCAAGCGAGGCAATCCGTGCTGTCAAATGCTGGTTTGAGAGTTCTGGTCTGACGCTTCATCATTATCAACGGCGCAACAACCGGTATACGGTCTAGGCCTGCCTTAATAAGGAACTCCAGACATCCCCGTTTTACGCCCAGGTCCACCAATTCGATATCCCTAAAAGCTGTCTGGCGTCCTGACCTACGCTATCACTCCATCTTAGGCAGGGTCTGCCTCGTCTTCTTTTTCTACCATAGATATTGCCCTTATAGACTTTCCGGGCTGGATCATTCTCATCCATACGGATTAAGTGACCCGCCCACCGTAACCTATTGAGCCGGATTTTATCCACAACCGGACGGTCATGGTATCGCTCATAGAGATGGTCTGACGCTTGCGGAGGAAAAAACGGAAGCGGTCCTCATCACGAAGCGCCGAAAGAGAAATTACGCCTGTGTTAGAATCGGGAATCATATCATCAGTTCCAAGCCGACCATCAAATACTTGGGGGTGGTGATAGACAGGAAGCTCAGCTATAAGCAACACGTACAGTATGTTTGTGATAAATCATCCACTGCTAGTATGGCCCTGGCGAGGATGGTGCCGAACGTGGGGGGGCCACGGCATACCTCTAGGTTGCTTATAGCCAGGATGGTGACCTCAATCATGCTCTATGCGACCCCAGTTTGGAGCGAGGCGATGCGGATGTCAGTTAATACCAGCAAACTGAATGCAGTCTACAGGAGGACAGCTCTGAGGGTATGCTCTGCCTTCAGGACTGTCTCAGATGATGCACCATTCGTCATCTCTGGAATGATGCCGATTGATATCTTGGCAGATGAGATGGCGAATATATACCATGGGAAGCCAATCTCTCCCTTATCGCAGACGAAGAACGCTGAGAGGGAGAGATCCATAAATAGATGGCAAGAGCGGTGGGAACGCTCGGGAAAGGGTCGGTAGACTCACAGGCTCATTCCTGCCATCAAGGAGTGGTTGGAAAGACGACACGGTGAAATTAATTATAATCTCACCCAGTTTCTCACGGGACATGGAGGATATCTCCAATACCTTCACAGGTTTAAATTGGAGACCTCACCCGACTGTCCAAATTGTGATGGAGTCCCAGAGGACCCAGAGCATGTATTCTTCCATTGTCAGAGGTTTGTGGAAGAAAGGAGGAATCTAGAGGAGACTCTAGGGGAGGTGCTGGTACCAGAAAATCTGGTGCCGAAAATGCTAGCACATCAAGAGAATTGGGATGCGGTCAACTTAATCACGTGCGCCGCGTGTAGAAGAAATGGGATTAAGCTAGACTAAGCTGACTCCGCCCGGTGATATAATACCTTATGGTGGTTCCGCGGCGCAGGGAGAGAGTCGGGGGTAATTTTAGTGGGTAAAAATCCCACACGCTAGTGTATTCAGACTAGTGTCTTTTGAAGATTTCCACCTTCTCAAAAAAAAAAAAAACAAGTCGGAATACCGGAAGCTCGTGCTTCGGGTATAAAGGTTTTGTGTTCATCTTATCTAAGAAATTTCAACGCATATTTTTCTACCCGTATACAGCTACAAAACTACGAGACATACGTACACATATATGCACGTATATAAATTGATCGTACCCATATTTCCGATTTACTTCTTATATCTATCTGAATTAGGCTCTACCCGCAAAGTTCATTAGCACGCATATACTATATACCTACATACACACATGTCTCCTTGAAATAATTGATATTCATATACAAATGATTAAAGAACTAAAACAAAATAATTCTTTTCCACCCAATTCATACGAACTTACTTCGTGTGGTATTGACGAATTGATATGTGATGATGACGTCATCAGGTGTTAAAGTGCTCGAAATTCACAAAAAATTGTAAAGTTTTACCCCCTATAACTTTGTTAATAATAGTTGGATTTTCTTCAAACTTGACCAAATTGTGCACTATATTCTTCATTATACCCATGCCAAATTTTGTACTTCTGGGACGAACATAACGGGGGTGCCGGGTAAATTTCTAAAATGTGGAAATATACTATTATTAACTTTATTTGTGCAGATATCGGAACCGGATATATTTTGAGGCCTAGATTTCATAGAGATGCACTAGTGAGATTTTTTTCTGATTTTTCGGTTGAATAGGTTCTGAGAACGAGACCTGTTACACTTTTTGGGGGTCATATTTTGAGCCCTCACTCCCCTATGTTTCACCCAATATCAAATATTGAACCAGTTTCGAAAAGTACTTTCATTTGATATCCTACATGGCCACATTTTATGAAAAAAAATTTTGCACCCTCCTTTCACATGTATGGGGAGCCCCCCTTAAACTTAACACAAAATGGCGTCAGTTGCTGCATGTAAAGGGAACGGCAGATCACATACTCCTACTAATTTTCGTGACAATCAGTTCAGCCGTCTCCGAATAAATCGGGTGTGACAGACAGACAGACAGACAGACGGACAGACAGACATCGAATCGATTCTAATAAGGTTTTGTTTCACACAAAACCTTAAAAAGAGACAGACAGTAAACCGATTTTAAAAAGGGGATTCCAGGAATAAATTACGTCTAACTCAAGCTCTCCGCAAGAAAGCAGAACACTTTGATAGTAGTTAAAGCGAGACGTCCGCTTTCCTTGGAGAGAATCTAGTGTTTTCGATTCCCGCTCTAAAGAAAATGGCGCATGACAAAATTGCGCTTTACCTCTCTACAACTCTTCTCGAGAAGTCTATACTCCTCCTCTACTGTTCTGCGCCATGGCGCCAGGGCCAACCATTCGTAGGCCTGTGCTTTATTAAAATATGACTTATCTATTGCAACTTCCGCCCTCTATTCAACACATCTACCGGTAATTGCTCCGTACGCCGACGTAGATCAGTGAAATTTACTATAAAGCTATGCCTAAAATATTTCCAAAAATCAGTATTCATGCCCAGAAAAAAATAACCAATATTCTGAGGAAAATTCGAAGCACTCGCAAAATACTGTGAGTACCAAATCAGCTTTTTCATTAATTTCGATTAATATTATTATACTATAAGATTCATATAGCTACAAATACTCTATAGCTAATGCAAAGTTATACATGGAAAAACATTTTACGACATGAACACTAATTTATAATTTATTCGTCGTTATTAAAACAATTTCCTTACCACAATGTTAAGACGTTTAAACAAGCAGAATGGTGTTTCCTCAATTTGCCATTCAAGCATATTTCCCGAAGCCCCCACGAAAACTAAAGGATAACTGCACCCGTACTTCTGAATAAAATTCAAAAAAATATTTATTAATTACTGAAAACTAAGCAGCTCCAATTATGAGATTAACATCGCGAATCGACTGTTGAAACAATATTGGCCATTAACTATTGATTGAAGGTATGTGCGCATGCGAGCATGCTACATGGATCTAAAGAAGCATTTGTTATATCCAAGTCAAATTCCGCAAATCCTATGTATTCAAACTAAAATGAGAAGATAAATAACAACTACCGTTCATTCTGAAGTTACTTTCCTGATTGACCTCAAATCTGCTAACATTTGACCTGATTTAGCACTTGAAAGCGAAATAAATTCGAAAAGAATCTTAAAGAAGATCCATTAACAATTGAGCAAAGCTAATTTTGCTTTCTTTCTGAGAAGATGTATAGATTTCAGAAAGAGCTGCTAGAAAGGTACCAGCTATATAATACCATATGTATGTAAAAAATCTTAATCTTAGATAGAAAACTCCAACTAACTGAAAATTATCGACGAACACAAAACAATTTTCATTCTATGTATATAGCAAAGTCTATACATTGAAATATCCTCATTTTATCCATTAAATTCGATGAATGCCATATTTTCGTGTCATTTTCTCTTTAAAATTGTAGCGCGTGATTGGTGATGGCGCCAGAGCCCATACCAGCCAATCTTCATTGGAATCGTGTTGTGTTTCGTGTTATAATAAGCAAATAACATTGGCTGCACAATAATCATCCAACAGAAGCAACAGAGCAACAGAAATTTATTATTATCTCTACATACAAGACACTTGCTATCAACATTATTGTGGTAACAAGATACGCTATTCAGAGGCAACCGCCTCCGTTTAATGTAGATTTCTAACGAATGAGGCGGTAGTATGTGAGGCGCTTCTCGTACGAGTTTGACAACGTGTTGTTAAGAAAATAAGTAGTTTGCAGAGATTATGTAGATATGACTTTTTCTTCCTCGTTTGCAACGTTTATACCACTTGTTTTCCTTTCTAAACGTTCTTTGATTTTCGATAATCAAAGGATATCAGAAGATCAACTTGAAGCATCCGTTTTATTTTCAAGATACAAAAGAAAGACAAATCTATCTAGCAGCATATGAGCCTGATAAATGCAAAAAAAGCATAATATGTAAATAAGACTTTCCAAGAAATTCTCCAAAGGATTCACACCGCACCGTAGCTCAATGTTATAGGTATCGAGAACATTTATCCAATTATGATAGTTATTTTGCTGGTAAAAAATCCCTTGACTATTCCATTTGAACCATTTAAATCATATTAATTATGACGATAGTTGTCTGTCATCACTAACTGATAGCTGATGACTGCGTGCCTAGTACATGGTTGTCAGACTAACACGAAGAAAGCAGAAATTTGTCTTGTATAGCAGAAAAAGGAGTTGCTGCAATGCGATTATATGTATATCTACATATAAAGTTGCTGCGTTCGTAATGGGAAAGATATGGGCACAGATATCTATAACATGACATCCTATTGCCATGCATACAAAAACGAAGATCATCTACGTCTATGATGCTCTTCAACTTGGCGGATGTACACTAGACACCCGAAGGCAATTACTGCAATCTTCCAAGATATAGATATTAAGTGTGTTACTAATAGGTTGATAATATGAACTGATAGTGTCGTTAATCAAATTGATGATAGATGACCAGAATATATTGATGGCGCCGATATATTTATTTGTAATCGACTTTAAGATAGAGGAATCTCACGGCTAATCTATTTGCGGCTACTGTCCATACACTGTGCTATGCATTGCTCTAATATCGGGAGCGATGTTTATTTTTAGAAGATTTTTTAAAATACTACACCTCAAGCTATTTTGTAATCTGCATCATTTATGTAAAGTTGTGCAATGATAATAACCGTTATTTATCATGTACTGATTGATGCACACTTGTTTTCAGACAGTTTGTAATTGGATATTCGCATATGTGGAAGAGCTCGTCAAGTATGTTTTTTCGGATTGTAAGATGTTTGAGGTGTAACTTCTTGGTTTTCAATTAAAAATTCGAAAGTAGATGCAATTTGCATGTCTGATAGTGAGAATTTCCGTGTAAATAAAATAGTAGATGTGTATCCTGTATTTGATGTATTTGATTAATTTGCTACCTTGATATGGACAATAGCGGAATATGTAGATTGAAAGAGCTGATAGTAGGAAATATGAAAGCTTTGTCCTTATTTTCACTTCACTTGGTAACCTAGCCATGTCAAATAAATTTTATAACAGAATAAATAGGAAAGCACTCGTTATATACTAACTTTCAACACTAACAATATTAATCACTAGTTATTTTTATACCATGCCAGATGTAAAGGGAGACATCAAGCAGAACTCACAAAGATGGAGTTTCTTTTGGTTCGTGATGAGCATATTTCTGAGAAAGGCCATACGACCATGTTCAAGGCAATAATGCAAACCCATTTCCCAAATGCTCGTGAATAGATACGCAGCAGATGGATTAGCAAAGTTCTATCAAAGATTTCGCTAAGGAATAAAATTAGATTTCACCACCTATTTTTAAGGTGTTTCTAAAATTTGCCTTAGTAGGATCTTATTAAAATCAATTTACTGAGTGTATGTCAATCAACTGTCTGTCACACGTTCTTTTTCTAGAAACGGTTATACCAATTAATTTTACAACTGGTGTTCTTTCTGATCGGTATATCAACGAACGTCTCAAATCCAAAATTTACTGCAATGTCGTCCGTTCTGACGCCCTCTATGGTTCCGATGGTTAGCCGACTAGAAAAAACAATGAATGGCATCTCGCAGTAATGGAAGGAAAGATGTTGCGTTTGACTATTGGTTCCGCGTGTTGGCCGACTATAAAAAACAATGAATGGCGTCTCGCAATAATCGAAAGAAAGATGTTGCGTTGGACTATTGGCGCGACACGCCATGATCGCATCCGAAATGAGAATATCCGCGATCAATAGGGAGTTGCATTGATCGTGAAAAAATTGCAAGAGAAGCGTCTTCGATTGTATGGTCACGTAGTTCACGCTGATGGGAACTCATTTGCGAAGATGGAAAAATACCAAAAGGCCGGTTGAAGCAACGGTGGCTTCATACGGTAGATAATAATTTGCAAGCCTCGCAATTCTATTTGGATCAGACTTTTAACATAGCACAGTGGCGCAACTGATCAAGACGAGTCGACCTCGCTTTTGGGTGGGACAAAGGCCGAAGAAGATCAGAGCTTTGAATCCCCACGAATGCAGTAAATGACGTTGAGTTTATGAGAAACTTCCCAAAAATACAAAAGGAGGTATATTTTTTTTTTCCTTCGATATAAAACCAAAGACCCCGACAACCCCCTTTTAAAGTAGCTTTCAACTTTAACGTTAATTGCAAAACGGGCAGACGAGAGTTACAAAGTGCCACTTATTACAAGGACCTATTATCCGAAACTACCTAGCCAAAATCTCAAAGACATCATGATGCTGACAGTTCTCAAAACACTTTCCATCTGGATATCGCTTAAATAAATTTGATAATAATATTTGACAATATATTGGAAATTGACTGCAAACCCCTTCTTAAAATCACTGTAGAACTATAAAATAATATAGGTCACAGTATGGAACGCCATACCGGGAAGTTTGTTAGAACAAACTCACCTCTTTCGCGGTAGATAAAATGTTAATTTCACATTGTGTGAGCAAGTGAACAGTTTCAATGTATATATACTACAAGCAATGTACAAATTGAACCATATTGCATCCAAAAACTCTTACATAACAATCTTTCGAAACTGAAACGATGGGTTTACGATTTCCGGTTCCTTTAAAAAACCATTTTGTATTTTTAAGAATAAACTCAATTTGCTGAGTTTTGTGACAGAGTATTTAGTAATGTTTCAAAGCAAAAGTTCCCGCATTCTTTGTAACCAAATTCAAAAATCGTTCGTGAAAAAAATAAATAATCACCACGTCTTCAGTGCTCAACGAACGTTGAACACAAGTCTTCTTTTGGAAGAGAATATATGAATCATGATGATGAATCATATTTTTTAAAAAAATTCTACTTAATCTCAACAGTGAAACATAAAGTCAATCGTGCCGACTACACCAACATCTTAGAAAATTGTTTGATGTTATTTTGGGAATAATATAACCTAAACACCTTAATGTTTCAATAAAGCAATAACGTTTAACGATTAACTATTAATCTGAATAAACCATTAATCATGATTAATCGGTTAACTAATCGGTAATCCCGATTAATCAATTAAGTTCATCGTTAACTGCAATTAGAGAAGAACATTATATTAATTGGCCATTCCACAAAAGTGGTTAGCATCAACTCACTAAAGTTATTTATTGTATCTGATACTAATCACATTAATGTCATATTACACAAGCTGTTCAAAAATTAACGGCATAACGAAATGAAAAATATTCAAGGAAATATTAATAAATAGCTTCTTGTCATTCTTCTTACTCTAATAGATCAGAACAGGAAGAAATTATGAAATAATAATCCTCAAAGGAATAAATGTTTTTAATAAAAGATCATACAACCTACATATGACCAGCCCTGTGCATAAATCGTTTTCCATCACCAATTAGGCGATAAATGATCTGATTTATATTTGGATAAACTTTGTAGGGAAATTACATAAAAATCACACTTTTTATTTATCTAATAATTTATAATGATGGAAAACTAATGATTACGATTACGATGAATTCTTCAATTTGATTGATTAATTAATGAATTAAGAGGTTAATCCCATTTGTCACTTCAAAAATGATCATTTTTTATTATATTTTTTGAAGGACAACTATCTGAGATATGTCCTTGAAGTTTCAAATCGACTCGAATAAAATTGACTAAACTGAGCTATATAGGCGGAACAATATCAGAAACTACGGCGAATAGCGAACAAAACACTAGGCGAACAACGATAGGCCAAAAATGATTAAACTCAACAAAACTAACAACGAAAAGATACAATGAGAGGGGAGATTTGTGCTGAAGATTTTCCCAAATTAGCGCAATAGGAATTAAGCACATACCAGGGAGTCCCTATCCAAATTCACATAATAAATGCTCAAATATGTTTCTCGAATTGCAAATCTGACAAAAATAGGTCTGATCAAAAAATTAGTTCTCCTCTTTAATAAAAACCTTCGTTTAGAGCGTAAAGTTATGTTACTATAAATAACAAATCCAAACTGCTTCCGTTTACCTTACTAGATATTTGTTTTGTGCAAATATGCATATTTCGGTGACTACTCGCCGCCTCCCTCAGTGTTTGGGTTATCTTCGTTTGTTCTTATTGGTAAAAGTTATATAGAAATATCAATATCAATCAAAAAGCATTGGAATAAAAGCTGATAATATATTTATCTTCATAGATCTCCTGCCATAATACATATACAATGTAAAATGAGGAATTAGTATAACTAATTAATAACATGTTACAAGCGTTGAATTCCTCTACCTTAATTTCAGATAATATATACATCATTTGTAACAACTCGCTCGCTTCTCATGGTATCTTGCGATAGCAATAATTTAATTTTTTATCAATACAGAAACTGAGCACTTAATTACCGACAAGTCGATATCACTAGCGGTAAAGTAAACTATCAAACCAAAATAAAAACAGCAACCACAAAAAGAAATATTAACTCGTTGCCTAGTGCACGACTTACATACGTGTCCGCTGCACTCCAAAATCGTAATATCTTTTACATATTTGTTGATCAATTAAGCATTTCAGATGAAATTCGTATTTCTGTAAAATGCAGATCATCCAAAGGTGGATAATGAATGCGTGCTCCATAACATGCAACATGGATATTTATGTTTTAAAATAGATCTTTAGAAATTTTTTTTATAAATAAACTTAGATGGCTGCAATGTTTCTACCATTTATAAGCATAGTGGCTGCATGTTAAATGCACCTTCGGGTTAATGTTTTTCAACGCCAGTAAGAAAAAGGTACATAAAAATGGTTTTGTAGCGTGCATGCAAGTTACTGGTAAGCAGTTGTTGCACCATAAACAACTCTCTGAGTGATTGAAGCAAATAAACTTTCCATTAATGGTTTAACGACAATTATGGAGTTTCATCTAGTTTAGGAGTTTAAAAATAGATTTAGATTTTTTAGAAATACGATTTTTCCACAACGTAGAAGGAAACCTAGCAAGGATTGAAAGAATTTTAAAACTTCTTTGCGGAATTATGAAACAATGTATTATACATTGTGTCGGTTGTCAAGCATATCGATTGCAAAGTAGAAGAATGAAGAAATTTTTAAACATAGTTAGTAATAATAGTATCTTACTATAGTTTTGAGTTTTACTGGAAAGTTCTCTTAAATTCACAAGAACGAAAAAACATTGCAGAGCACAATATTGGAAGGAAATCGCGGAATTATTAAAAATCTATAATGGAACAAAGTTGTATATTTACTGTACACTAAGACAGTGCCAGTATCACATTAACACATTTGCTGCAGGCAGTATTAAGCGGAACCATTCTTTGTGGCGACTTCGTTTTTAGTTGGTATTACCAAATATTTATTACTTTAGCACGTTTCTTCAATGAAAAAAAACTCCCCGATAGTTTTGCAAATCGCTACCACGTTAGGACAAAAATACAGATGCCCGTTGTGAAACAAGCGCCCTCTATCCACAAAGGTACGATTCCCTTTAAGTTCACCCAACTACCGGCCTATGCTGACGATATCAACATCATGGGAAAAACGACCCGAGACGTACAAACAGCCTTCATCCAGATCGAACAGGCGGCACGAGATCTTGGGCTGCACATTAATGAAGACAAGACAAAATATATGGTGGCAACGTCAGCACCCAAAACCAACCAACCAACAATATCAAACCGCGTTGGTCAAACGGAAAGAAGAATAAGGATAGGAGAATACAACTTTGAGACCGTTGATAATTTCTTCTATCTAGGGTCGAAAATCACAACCGATAACAGGTACAATGATGAAATCCGCGCACGGTTGTTGGCAGCCAACAGAGCCTATTTCAGCTTACAAACAGCATTCCGCTCGAAACGTCCCACCATAGGATCAAAGCTCTTACTGTACAAGACAATGATCTTGCCAGTTCTCATGTATTCCTCGGAGATTTGGCTTCTTAGCAAGAAGAATTGCGAACTCTTGGCCACGTTCGACAGAAGAATCCTCCGAAGAATTTTTGGCCCCCTACATAAGGATGGACGATTCCGTACCCTACATAACGACGAAATCTGTGAGCGATACCATGACCGCCAAGTTGTGGATAAAATCCGCCCCAATAGGTTACGGTGGGTGGATCACTTAATCCGTATGGATGAGAATGATCCAGCCCGGAAAGTCTATAAGGGCAATATCTATGGTAGAAAAAGAAGACGAGGCAGACCCTACCTAAGATGGAGCGTTGGCGTAGGTCAGGACGCCAGCCAGCTTTGAGAGATATCGAATTGGTGGACCCCGGCACAAAACCGGGATGTCTGGAGTTCCTTATTAAGGCAGGCCTAGACCGGATACCGGTTGTTGCACCGTTGATGATGATGATGATAGTTGAAGTATAGAGTGGTTTTAGCCAGGTTTCAAGCATTGATGAAAACTAGATTTTTTGACAAAAATATTTTTTTATTTGACTTTATTGGTTTTCAAGAACCAATTGTCTTTCTTCTCTAGCACATTGAAAAAGAGAATAGTTGGTTCCCGAAATACGATATATGTAAAATTAAAGACATGGTTTAGCTAGAAAGAGAAAATATTCCTTTTATTTTTTAGCCATTTGAAAGTGATTATGAAAATGAATTTAATATAATACTTTACCCATAAGCGCATTGAGATTCAAAAATTATATTCAACAGACTTTTCGAATTTGAATCTTACACGATATTCAGTAAAAATTAAATGTACACGGTCAATCGTACATGTCAAGTGCTATCATCAAACGGGCTAGAATTTTTTTCCTATAAGACGTCCTCATGTAGGCACATCAGCAGATCAATTACAAAAACTAAGGAGATTCTTGATACTATTTTTAGAACAACATGGATAAGAAGATGCACTGTAATATAATTATACGATTCCTATCGTTGTAGCTGATTTTCCATTTTCGCTCCCTGAATAAAACATCCCATCATACCGAGGGCCATAATAACAGATATTGCATTTTAATATCATTCGCTTCTCTTTCCATTTCTTCTCACCTATGTGCATTTTAGATTCCAATTTTAGCATTATGAACAAACTGGCTACAAACAAAAACCCTATGATGCGAGGACAACGATGCAATTCCTGCTGGAAACCATAGCCTATTAACGACATTGTGCCTACCGAGATAGAATCTGTAGAATTATAGATTACTACAGTATACAATCAAATAAATGTGAGAAAAATTCTAGTAGAAATGATGCGTTCATGCGTTTTATCAAAATGTGTTGTAAAATCAAGAAAAAAGGTGCTGTGCAGAAAAGTCACGAAAGAATGTGGAAAAACTCTCTGATACATGAGATGTAATGATGCACTGTAACGTTCGAGGGAAATGCATCTTCTATAAATTAACCTCGTGGCGCCATCAAAAAAGATTATTTTTTCGTGTAGTCAAAGAATGGGGCTGACCACTTGTGGGTACTGCTGTTGCATCTTACACAGTTGCAAATAGGGGAGAATAGGAAATACGAGAAGAACTACGCAAAAGTATCTTCAGCATTCTGGGAAAAATGCTATTCAGAGCGGTGCTGTTGATTTATGAGCGAAATTTATGGAGTGCAGTTAAATGGAATCCTTAAAATTATAAATAATAACAGTGAATATTTTAGTGAATTAATGTTTTTTTTAAAGGAAATTAATTGAAACTTGAAATGTGCTCGGAGGAAAAAATCAGATGGTTTACTACGAAATCAACGTTTCTAGAATACCAAGAATTCTGAAGTATTTGAAAACTAAACTTTTTCCAATAATTCTTTCTATATTCTTCAAGTGCAATCCTAGCAATTTCCCAAGAGCCCCATTATCTCCTCTCCACTAACGAGCATATCCGAGAATGGTCAATAACCAGTCACTTACTTCAACATTCTTGGAATCTATTATCGTTAAAAAGAAGTTAGTTTATTGAATGTTTCAAAGGAAATAAACATAATTGGAACGATTACTTACACCATCTTAAATATCCTCTGACTGTCGTCGCCATCGTAATCGTTATTACCAACTTTAGATGCATAACCCTATTAATTACTACTTCCAACTGCATGAATTCCTTCCAACCATGATATAATCAATGGCAAGTGGATGTTTATTTTGACAAAATTAGACACTACGGATATAAATAGCAATCGTGACCAAGACGACTCGATTCAATTAAATTCTGTTTTGGTTTCGCCAACGAGAAAACAAGTTTTCATCGCAATTTCCAGAAAGTTGGTCAGGCTTTTTTCTCTTTTCAAAGATTTTCCAGCATAGGCTGTCTGATGTGATGCATCGAGCGCAAGTGCACAGGTAAATGCACCTTGTATTGGAAATGCAAAAAGACAAGATTATTGATATTATCCATCATTCCATAACGATATAACTTTGTTATATAGATGGATGGAACGATAAATGCGTAAAACCCCTTTGCGGTTGCCCTAAATATTGAATAGAAGCATGAATTCATAGCATTATTGCCACTGTATTCCGATATTATGTCATAATTTCACTTGCTTGTGAACTATCGTTGCCTTAGCTCTAGTGAACTACTTTCAAAAACGAGCTCTTTCGTTGTTGCTGCATCCATCAACTATGAGACAGGAAGGGCAAAGAGTGAGTAACAAAGAGTTATGTTGAATCAATTGCATTCTTCAGTTCAAAATATAAGCTATTTTCGTTTTTTATAAGATTCATTAGAGTCGAGAAGAATTTTTACTCAGCTATAAGCTTCATAAAGAACTAAAAATTACATCTCAAGCTCAAAGGTCAATGTATTACCATTATAGTGTCATGTTTCCTACTCAAACAGTGGGAGACAACTGGTATGAACTGAAGCTCATGCATGCTACTCCAATGAGTTCTACTGAGCTGGATAGAAATAATATTACAGCAAATTTCATCAATGTAGTAATTAATATCTCCTTGTAAACGCTTCTTATTGATAGGCTCTCGGTTTTGTGGTTTGTCTGCGGTCGCGATAAACGAATACTAAATCCAAACATTGTATGACATCAATTTTCGCCGAAGGACGCATAAATGCGCAACGACTTTGTATGTCTATCGAATATCGAATTTTGTTCCATTGAAAGAGATGGCATTTCAGGACATTCTTGTTTGTTGAAAATCTCGGTAATAAATTTGGGAATGATTGGATAAACAAATTTAAATGGAACTGCACATCTTTAAGTGATCAATGCCATGCCAAAATCATTATCAAAATGTACGTTATTGTTTTGAATGATCAGCGAAATTGTAAAGGCCATAAACGTATCAACAGGTATTGTATTTTCAGTCGCAATCCTGACGACTTTTGAAGTAGATATATATTATATTTATATGTGAAACGTGTATACATTACCACACTTCAAAGACAAAACCCAATCGAGACAATGGGGCCATAAACTGGAGCAGCTTTTATCTCCTTCGCCACTAATTTTTGAATTTCATAAAGTGAATATACTTCTCTACAATAAAATAAGAGTCAGTTGCTCCTCAAAATAAAGGCAGACCATCTTGGCTTATTAATCTTCAATTGTAAGTGATTGAACACTCATTGATGAATACCCCAAATGATTCTTTGCTTATTTTTTCTAATCGTCTCTATGTGAAAGATTTCTACCATCCTTGTTTGTATAAAATTATATATTATCAATTAAAATGCCAATCCCTCTTAATTATTACCGATTAGCCTAATTTAATCTTTAATCACGTTAACCCTAAATAGTATTACGCAGTTGATGGTTGAAGTTACTTATTCAATCAATTCAATAAAACCATGGAGGGGTGACGTATGAACGTAAATGATCTGGGAACTAAAAACTGCCAAGTTTGCATGAAGATAGGAAATCTCGAACTCGTCTACAATTACCTAGGATTTAATCTAATTATAAAGCTGGAAGAACCGCGTCGTTTATGCGAATTGACCAAATGACTATCGTATATTTCACCAGATGGCGTCTATATTATTGAATTATATTTAAGGATGTTTGATAAAAATACATTAACTCCACTTGAATAAAACAGCTACTATCACTCTGTGTTGTTAAATTTTTTAGAAAATAGACCATTCCAAAAACTTTGATCTACTCTTAATGACAGTAGGACTTGCCCAAAACTATGTTTCAACAAGACGGAATACCAGAAGCTGGTGCTTCGGATATAAAGGTTCTCTATTCATGTTATGTGGGAAACTTTCTGTACACATTTTTTTTCAGACTACAAGATATACGTACATATTACAGACGTAGAAATAATGCACACCGTAAACAAACAAACATCGCCTATTATTGAATACTGTACTTACCCATGCACGTATATAAATTGATGGTACACATATATCCGATTTACTTTGTGCACAAAAGCATACTTATGTACATTTACAGTAAGTATTTTGAATAACGCTGGTTTAATATACAAATAGATATATTTGAATTAGGCACTACCTCAAAGCTTCGTTGGTCAACATAGCATATAAATACATATATGTCTGCCTCAAGTAATTGATATATATATATATATATATATATATATATATATGTGATTAAAAAACTAAAAAAATGTTTCCCTGCCAGTAGTATATATGGGCAAAGTGATTTGTTGATATTCGGAGTCGTTCGGAAATTACAGTGTTAAACACGTGATAAGTCACATGCCAGATGTGGATCGCCATAATAAAGCTCCTATTTATCGGTCCGAATGACGTTCGAATGACTTCGCTAAAAAGTCAAAAATTGAAGCCAAGGCTGTACATGTGTTTCTTCAAGAAACCTAAGGTTTATAGACTAGATATAACAGATTAATGGCCAGTTAAAGTTTTATAGCTAAAAATCGCTTTCTACTTTTCAAATGCGTTTTTCTCGAAACTGCTTATTGAAAATCGGCTGCCACCATAGCCCAAATCTACCCAACGAAATTCTTTCAAATTTTCACGACTTACTCAGAGCATATTTGTACGGTCCGCAAACTAGGATAATTGCGATTCATTCAGTAGTTTATTCATTTATTTATTGAAGAAGCCGTGAAAAAACACCAAAATTCACAAAAAACTTTTTAATACGGCACCAAAAATTTACCTTTTAATATTTTTTAATGATCCTTGTTTGCGGACTGTAGTTAAGTCTGTACGTTAAAATCCCGTTACTTTTTTTCTTTAAGATGATCGCAGCGCTTCTGGCGTGGTAGTATTTGTATCTTTATCCAGTTCTTCACAAAAAATTTCTAAAAAGAGCCAAAAAAACGGCCTTCACACGGGATGACTCCCTCTAGGGAGGTTTTAGGCAAAATTTCCAAAATATACTATATACTACTATTATTAACTTTATTTGTGTGGTTATCGGAACGGGGTGTATTTTGAGGCCTAGATTTGATTACAACATATACACCACTGTGATTTTTTTCAGATTTTCCAACTTTTTGGGGGTCATATTTTCTGCCTTCACTCACCTACCTTTCACCCGGTATCAAAAATATCATCAGCTTCGAGTGGTACTAATTGATCCATTTCATTTGATACCCCACAAGACCATATTCTGTGAAAAAAATTTACAGTCCACTTTGCATGAATGGGGAGCCCCCCTTAAACTCAACACAAAATGGCGCCACTTGCTATATGTCAAGGGATTCACAGCCCATACCTTTTCTCATATTTGGTGAAAATCGGTGCCGCCGTTTCCGGATAAAATAAATCAGACGGACAGGAACACATCCAATCGATTCCAATTCACACAAAACCTTTATTATTACTACAGTACAGTTACAGTAAATTATGGTTAGACGTGATTAAATATTATTATTAAATTTATTTGAGTGGGTAATATTTTGCAGCCTAGATTTGTGTGTATATTTTGAGCCCCCCCATAACTAAGTTGCTTGCGTGGAGCAAAACAGCTTCATCTATTGACATTAAGTAAGTGTGTAAAAAGGTTCGATGATGAAAGCAAGACAACACTATAGAAATAAAAGCACAGTTACAGTGAACGAGCAATTATTGAGATCGTTGGTCAAAATCACGAGACCAGATTTGGCCAAAAATCGCAAACGCATGAAAACCTTGTATCATAACATGGAAATTCAATATAGCAACAGAGCAACAAATTATGCAGTTTTCATTGCTGTAATCTAAGTCGCATTCTTGAAGTTTTTTTATTGAAATAAAAGCGGTCTCCATTTTAATTCGTCGCCTCCCATTTTTTGATTCCAAGAAAAGTTCGCATCTCTTTGCATCAAAGATTTTCCAGAAATTTCCGTGCTAGTTTAACAGAATGTAAATTCTCTCCGATGGCCTATGTTGTGAATAAATAATTTTTAAAATAACTTGGATGAAATCTTTTATATTCTTCTAAATGTTATCAAATACATGGTCTGTATTAAATGGCTAATGGTTGATCCACAACAACAGTCCAAAGCACACATCTAACAGGTGAATAATTGACTAGCGACCAGTTAAATAAAGTGAATCGAATGAATTTTTGAACATTATTGAACATATTTGGGAAGAATTGAACCGATGACTCGCATTAAGATTTTTCCAAAGATACCGGAACGTATGGGGATTTTTTTTGTTGATTTCATATCAGAAGTTTCAAGCCAGCTAGAGGAGAAAAAGTGCAAATGACCGGATGGTCGAACACTGTAACCAAGTCCGTCCCAAATATAGCATGCATTGACCTCTAAGTTCCGAATTCAACTGAATATAAAACATTACTACATAGATTGAAAGAAAGCGGTTTGAGGGCTTGAACGCCTTTTTAAAAAAAATGGAAAAAATGTGGAAGAAATTGGCAAAAAAGACGAGTTCATTATCTCCCTAAAATGTTCATTTAATCAAAACTGAAAGTGAACGCCCCTCTAAATTATAAATATACTACCAATGCTTATCAAGGACTGCAATGTTTCGAGAATATTTCTCTCATGCCAGGTTTCAACCTCCTTGAATATCTGCTTTTTTACTTGTCTGTGACCTATTGTTTACAATTAGATATCAGGCAGACGGGGAAATGTTTTTCGCATCGAATCAAAATGGTAATATGAAATTAAGATGCACGAATGATCATCGACCTATTTTCGAAAGAATTTTTCACCTATTTATTCTTCCCTGTAATATAAACCCAAAATAAAATCGAATTTGACAAATGTTCAAATTTAAGCCTTATGAATTTATTGGCTTTTGATGTTTGTTTTTGTTATTATTGTTTCAATTGATCAGTAATAAGCCACCTTTACTAAAATTCACAAACGATCTGATAACTATTGCTTAAATCCATAATATTTCAACGGAAGTCAGTCCTCTAAACAACATATATATTTTTGATTGGCCAACAAGAATGAGATTGAATAGATACTAATGTGAATACAATCTTTGACATAATTGTGGTGAAAGCCATTTGACCGGGTGAAGGTCGTTAATATAGAATAAATTACAGCTTTATGTTAGATATAAAACACGCTTTTTTATGTGCACTATTGCTGACTCGATTCTTTTAGAGTCAATGGCTTACACTTGAAGGAATTGCGATAGACCCAGTACGATTTATCTTAATAGATCGCATTCAATGCAAATTGATATTTTTAGTTTAGTTGCATAAACGGTTCCACATTAATTTCTGTTTTTTGTTTACCATTAACAACAACAAGTTATTCTCATATAAACTGAATTTGTAATATCTGTACTATTGGCTGCTTTTGAGAAGTAAAAATAATATACAATAAATAATTAACCATTAATTCGCAAACCCGACCTGAATACCAACAACATCAACTGGAAACAGTGGATTCAAAACTTGCCAGTGGAAATAAGTTAGGGTGGCGCTTAAGAGTAACCTAATCTTTTAGAGTACGTTATTCTTTACAAGATATTTAATTGCACTGTGAACTTCTAAACATAAAACTAAATAACTAACATAAATTTAAATCCATATTTTCTACATGACAATAATACACTAGCAGCAATACTATAATGTGCAATACTGAGAAATTTAAGTTTTACCAATGTACAAGTACATATCATTAAGCTGAATTTTCGCAAGCAACCTCCACTGTATCTTTCTTTCGGAGACATTTTCCAATGCAATCTGGCCTTTGCCGTTTGAATTTTTCAAGTTTTTTCATTGATGCAAAAACATTCCCGACTTGCAAAAATGTATGTTAAATTTTACAAGAGGCGCCAGCTGTCTGAGTTTAATTTATTTGAAAAAAGAAACGTCTTACTATTTCTACTTTTTTCCGATTCAATATTTCTTTCTTTCATTTTCGGGTTTTTTTTTCTGTCGTATGAATGCATGATGGCCATAGATAGAATTTCATAGGTGATATGATGGTAATGGTTTGCATATCGAATTTCAATGATTGAAAAATGCAACCAACAGACAACGCATGGTGTGAAATCGAAGGGAAAGACCGAACAAGAGGTAATGTAAAATAGAAACTGAATGAAATGCATTTAGCGCAAAAATTATACATGCATAGACGGACATAAATATAGTCCACACATATAGTACAAGTTTGAAAGACGTTGGCAACTGATAAGTGTTTGACAGTTTTAAAATAAAAAGTCATTTTTAATTTCCAAACCTCGTGTTATTTTTTCTTGTTGCATGTTGAGGCGAAAGTGTGGAAATTGCTTATGGCAAATGAAAAACTATAAAAAGCTCGCTTAATTACAAATTGGGAAGAATAATACCCGGATACAGTATTGAGTGCAACTGATAATTAAGATGCAAAATATTTCGAGCCTGTCAAAATATTAGAAATAATACCTCAGTAAAATGCTTTTTGTCGTATAACTTATATCTTGATAAATCAGACTATTTCTTTCTGTAATGACAAGATTCAAAATATTCCATTTAAAATAAATAAAAATTCCATAAAAACAAATCTTCCATTTAAAATAAATAGGAAGTAGCCTGTAGCTAAAAGGAAGAAGAAAGGTTCTCTCTTTTCAACACATCTCTTTCAAAAATACGAAATGTTCAGATAAATAAGCAGACGTGTGTTGCTGGAGGCTCGAAGCTTTCCAGTGTTGCACTTCCAGATTCTGGACAACTAATTTGAAATTTGTTAAAATATTTTATTTTATTTTTTTTATTATACTGAAATACTGAAGTAACAAGAAATAGTAAAGATTCGGACATTTTTTCGACCTGTTTATCAAACTTATTAAGTAGTTCGTAGAACTTCGATTGCAAAGATTAACAAGGTTTTGGACATTCATGACTATGTCTTATACGAATGGTTTAAACCACTGACATATTCCTAAATAAGGAAACGGCAGACACGACAGAACGAAATTTGTCTCAGATTGGGAAAACAATTGGCACCGTGGAAAATAAAAAATACCCTACAACTAATTTGCTCATAAAAGAACGTATAATTTCTTCTCGTTGCCAGTTTATTCCGATGAGATTTGAGCATTATTTGGAATGTAAGTTCACTTAAAATGGATACAAAAAGGAATGGGAGAAAGTGGTTAATTCATACACATAGGGTTTTTTTTCCATCATAACTTTGCTAGTAAGAGTAGGATTTTCGCGAAATTCTCCAGTATTATGCGCTATACTATTCTTTATACAGAGGATGAGTCTAAGAGGAGTTTTTGATCAATTTAAAATATTTAGAAATATACTACTACTAATTTTATTTAAGTAGATATCGAAATGGGATATATCTTGAGGCCTAGATTTTATATAAATAGAATATTCGGTTGGGTAGCCTGAGAATCAGTCCTGTCTCACTTTAAGTTTACACTGTTTCACCCTTTATAACCAATGCCAAAACTAACATCTGTTTGAGAAGATACTAACCGAGACCTTTCATTTGAAACCTCACATGGATACATACGGAGGAAATATGATAAATTACATCCCCGTTTCCATGTATAGAAAGACACGAATCCAGTAGCAAACTTCCGATCCTTGATTGATGCTCAAAAGTCACGAATACAGTGGCAAACTTCCGATCCTTGATTGATGCTCAAAAGTCAATTTGGCAGAATTTTTCGCAGCAAACGGGTACGTTCAAATCTCATTGATGGCAGTGGAATTTGTGTCGTGATTTGACGTCGGATACCAGTCGACTCAGCTGTGAATAAGGGGCGAGCGCAATGCTGACCATATTGCCTCCTACAGTGTTACTGGAGTGTACCGTTACGATCTTGAATGAAGTGCTCTAACAACTTCAAGGCCCTGATCCAATATGGATTGATGCGCCAACGATTATTATTATTAAACGGGTACGAAAATCAGTGTTTGGGCAAATGTTTTTCAAGTAAACCACCGTTGGCCCCGTATGACAGTTCGTAATTATAGGTAAATTTTGGATGGCAGGGGTAAGGTGTTCTGAGCTAACAACTTTCGATGAAATTATACAAATACTGTATTGTGAGAACCGGCTACGCCACATTAACGGGGGAGACAATTGGTTCCGGAAATATGTTTTTATGTATGTTCATAATGTTGCATTAAACTACTGACGGTGCGAGCTGGTTGAGCGTCAACCCCACGAATTCGTTATTCGGGTTCAAATGGGTGAATATCTGGAACATAGGCTGAGGTATTGACCATTCCCGTCTGCCGACAAAACTGGCTAAGGACAATAATCTGTCATATAACGTCATTTAGAAAAAAACATACCCAGACGATATAGATAGATTGAAGCTACGTGGCTCTGGCCGGCAGGATTTCGACCGTCAGAGCCGCACCATCATTTTTTAAGGCGCTCCCAATTTCGTTTATATTATACTACCAAAATGTGAAGTCTCAAGGGACTAAATGCTACCAGAGATTTGGAAATCCGCAACGCACGGATGTCATCTGTTTCACTGAAACGACAGTAGCATTTTTCATTCAAAGCTCTTCAAAGGATATCAATTCTCCGTTGTGATTCCGATGTACAGATTTCGGATAAACTCATAGGTGAAAGGTGAAAGGGCATATTCCTATTCATTGCTAGAATTCCCCCTTCTAACTGCGCCCCGTTCACTATTTCCTGTGTTTATTTTCCAGGTTTTCATTCGGCTTTTTAAGTGGGCTATTTTTTTCCAGTATTCTAGTAATCTAGTAACTAAGCTTTTCTTAAAATTGATGAAAACCATCGTCATCTTGAGGTCGCCTTTCACTTCAATCAATCCATCGTACGACTGATTCTTGGCCCTAAATAGGTTTCTTTCCTCAGTATGCAACCCTTCAAAATTACCTTACACTCAGGCTATCTTGGCGTTTTATACCTTCCTGGAAAAACTCCTTTTTGGTTTTGTTCTCGCCTCGTGAGCTGCTTAGATACTCGAATTGGGTCACAGTGAAAATTAATGATGCCTTACGGACGAATCACCCAGCTCAGCTAATATTTCGCCATATAGGAAGTCCTGCTGATCAAGCCAACTTAAAAGTCCTACGTTCGTCCACAAAAACCGTAAGGATTCTTATTCTGAATATTTACCAAATAGTGAAAGCTCTCTCAAGCGACTGAATTTGATGCCCTTCTGGCTTTCCACCATCTGTTATTTGAGGACTACCCTAAGAGGTAGAGTAAGTAAGGTCGCCTTCGACAGTTATGTCTCAACTCCTTTTTTTCCTCCTGGTATCCTCCAGGGTTCCATTCTTGGTCCGCTTCTATTCTCTTTTTTCATTAATGATCTTTTTTATTTATTTTATTTACTTGTCCTTCTCTCATTTTCGATTAACGTTTTCAATTTTTTCGAGGGACCTTTTGTTGAGCTCTTAGGGTGCATTCATTGCCTCGTGCCAAAAAAT
Source organism: Hermetia illucens (assembly GCF_905115235.1). Lineage (NCBI taxonomy): Eukaryota > Metazoa > Arthropoda > Insecta > Diptera > Stratiomyidae > Hermetia > Hermetia illucens. The sequence continues at coordinate 85,487,926 of NC_051849.1, read as the reverse complement.
GTTGGAGAATATAACCGCTTGGAGTTTAGTGTTTTGATACGTTTAGGCTTCCGCACTATACTTTTTTCTGTAATACTCTTTCCTTTATGAATTACATTTTTTCTTAGGAACTTTGTCTGTAATGTACATTTGAATTAAAATTTACTCAACAAAACACTGAACGTCTGTAAAAATATCTATTTTCCGGATAGAATCTCTTTAAGTTTAAATACGCGCATTTATCAACATAAGGACCATATTCCTGAACTGTTTTAGGCAGGTGGTACTACCAGTTCCAGTTGTACTAGTACCTGTCTTCTTGCTTGCTGCCCTATGATCGTGATCTCTACCTCAAAATGCCTCCGCAAAGGATTCTAGAAGTATCCCGTGGTAATAAGTTTTCCCCTAAAATAATATCTGAGCAAACTTCTCGATGGAGTCGTCTCTCACGATAATCAATTGGTACTCGAATAAATGACACTGCCACTTTTATTCCCTCTTCTCTGAAGTTTTTCTTATAAATGTCAGAATTGATGAAAACTCCTTAGCCGCATCTTGTAGGAAAGTGTACGTTTCATTATGGGTTTTTTTCCATCGATCGTGTTGCTGGATTTTGATCAAAAAGTTCGACTCTGCACCCGGGATACGTCTACTTTTTCTAGATCAGACACTACTGCTTTAAGTTGAAGAACAGAAGGTCACTAACCTTCAGAACTAGTTAGAGACAAAGTCAAACAGAATATGCACTCGATTAATCACACCTCTAATACAGCGGTGGCATTTAAGTTGATCAGAAAGACGTAGAATACGAATTCAGTTATTTCGAGCTACTACATACAGAGATCAACTGGAATAGGCCATGTCAGGCAATAAAAATAAAAAATAACAACAACCAATACTTCTCCAAAAATTCCTTATGGATCCATCTGGTCAACTTACCTGAAAATAGAAGAAAAAACAAGTTAGTTATATAACTTCTCAATTCAATATTTTTTTGCTTGTGGAAACACACTACAAACTTGCATTTAAATACTAACTTTAATATTGCTATAAAATCCGTGATCAAACTTTTTGCAAAAAAATATCTCTACATTTCTGTGATTCAGAAAAGTCTGGCACTTCAAGATAACTTATTATTATAAAGATACATTGTTGCATCCGTCTCCTTAATTTCTACAATCATAAAACTCAATAACAGAATTTTAGAGTGATTCTAGGTAATAACCGCTCATTCGGACTAACACGATACCTTTATTTCCCTTCTGCTCTGTATATCAAAGTGAAAACGTTTCTCATTACGTGCATACACCTCATTCCTGACAAGAATTACGTATTAATTTTATAATTTGAAACAAATAACATTTGACTTGACACACCATCATACCGCTTCTTGTTTTGATCGGGTATTTTTCTCTTCAATTTTTTTACTGAGGTACTAATATCCGCTTATTATTCATCCGCCAGCGTAATAGCAAAAGAAATTAGCGCAAAAATCGTAGATGATTGTATGTTGCTGATTTTTTTCTCCTCCGTTTCTTAAAATCAATGCTTTAAAGCGTGTAATTATCTTCTATCTAAAAATCTAAACGTAACTATTCGTTCGCTTTTTCTTTCTTCGAACTTATGTTAATGGCTTTAAATAATTATGAAAATAGGACCGGGTGAAAGAAGAATTTGTTTTTGTTGCAAATAAGTGTACGTACGCACTAATCAATGTGATTGCGTAATTTTCATTTGTAATATGTAAATACTTTTTATTGTTCAAGATTATGCTTCCGTAATTTTGGGTGAAGCGAGCTTTTATGAAACTAGTTGAGACAAATAGGTGTTGCTAATTGTTATGTACTTTTCAACAGATCAAAGAACCAAAAGGATATTTGCGAATGGAACTGAATAATTAAAGAAGAACAGAACAAAGGGTTATGGCTCTCAAGATCGGTAAAAAGGAATAATGGACAACAAAATTCACTGGATGCTTTTTTTTTGTAACCGACAGTAGCTTTCTAGATCTTATTATATAGGCTCAAATCTACGATCTAGACTAAGATTGGAGGAATAGAACGTAAAATATAAATTAAATTAGTTTTATGGAATGCGGGGTTTACACGTACGTATGTTAACATTGTAATCAATCTCATATCGATTCTGTTTCTACCATGATTAAAAGCTGTTTTTTTAATTACGATCTGATATAGAACTTAGTATAGAGATAATCTGAATTCTTCATATTCTTGATCTTTTAAGATAAATTGTTCAGCAGCCAGATGAATTTCTATGCACGATGACCTCTATGGAATTACTTGTATACAATAACTACAATACATAATATGCTGCTTACACTTAACTCGATTCAATTACTTTAAGAAACCGGTTAAAATCGAGTTTTCAATTATTAGAAAAAGAATTACTCAAGAATGCGTTCTGTACCGCAAAATAGGGCATAATGGAAACTTTTATTAGGGGCAGGAATTAATTCGTAGCGTTTTGACGAGAAATAGTTTAGGAAGCACAGCATCATCGGCGTTATTTCAATCACATAAATTGTGTTTGTAGTGTAAATAACAATACTTTCGTCATTTATTGAAAATGCCATCAGATTTTAGTAGAAGTTTATGGTGAACATGCTCTAGCTTAGGAAACGTGTCGGCAGTGATTTCGTTTTAAAAGTGGTGATTTCCACTTGGAAAACAAGGGACAATCTGGTCAACCCAGTTGCCGAATGAAGAGTCATGTCAAACGGTTTGTGTTGGCATTGCTGGGGTTGATTTGTCAACGCAGAAATACATCTTAAAACGATGGGAAATCTCTGGATTTCATTCGATTTGATACCGCGGGGCAATAAGAGGCGTCTCCTATCTCTGGATTGCTATGGTATTCCAAAGGGAGAGAAGAAAAGAATTCCACCATCCGATTGTCGCTGGCGATGAGATGTGGATCCGATACGATAATCCCAAGCGCAAAAAGTTATGAATTAAGTCCTCCAACCATCAGCATCCTAATCTCCTTCTTTGAATTTGGTGGAATTAAAGCAGTATAATTTCTTATGAGCTTCTAATGCCGAATGATATCATAACTGAAAATCGCCATTGACTACAATTGATGCGCATGAATCGTGAAAAGGTAATTTTGCTGCACGACAATACTCATCCGCACGTCGCAAAACTGGTAAAAATAAAAACCCATATTTTTCAGATGTTGCTCTACAGAAATTCACTTTTTATGAAGACTGTCAAAAATTGGTCGATTAATGGATTGCACCTAAAAATGAGGACTTTTTCTGACGCGGTATTCGTTCCCTGCACGAAAAATGTAAAAGAGCGGTAGAAAGTGATGAAAACAAAAATAAAAACTTTTTTCTTCTTCTTCTTTAAAAAAAGACTACGAATTAGTAGACCTAATACTTTACCTTACACATTTTTTTGGAAAATACCATACAGGCATTTTATACGGAATAAGTAGAACCGTCAATTAAACTAATAACATATTTGTGAAAGACAGACAAACTAGCGCCAAGTAACTTCAAAAGTTAAAACACAAATTATATAGGAAAATTATCTCAAGACGAAATGTTTATTATGAAACTCATACAATGCGATGAGGTAAAACTACAATTAGAACCAGGAAGGCCTTTGTATGCTTGACAAGATTGAATATCATCATTTGCCTTTACTGTTTTCAAGAGGCATTACGTAACCCGACTTGGGGCTAGGATCAATCCATATGATCAACGGCTTTCATGCAGGTACTCTCAGTTTTAATAATAACTATCCAACAAAACAAATTATGTCAAAGCAATCCAGTTTAGATAATTATATGATCCGTACCCTTCTGCTTGGGGTACAAGAGATCGATGGTATCTTTTTTCTTATTTTATTTTTAGGATGATGCTATGTTTAAGCTTCAATGTTTTCACAGTTATTGCTATACAAGAGAGGAGTTAAAATGTCAGTGTAAACGTAAAGGTATACATGAAGTAAAATCAGCCTTAAACCAAGTAAAAGCATACAGACCGAGGGCTCACATATTATTTTCATGTTTTCAACTAAATTAGATAATTGACATATCTGAAAAATCTCGAAATGGCTTTATGTATGTTAAAACGAAACACATAAAACAAATTTTATGCTTTCTAAAATATGTTACCAAATGCTACAAAATAGCACAGAGAATTTTGTTGCTGTCCGTGATAAGCATTGGATTTGATTATACGTATAAGTCAATCATTTAGATTCGCTTTCCTCAAACACTGATTTAACCGTTATAAAAGCCATTTAAAATAAACTTAACCAAGTGGCAAAATTCGAAGATGTAGAATTGAAGATGTTACGCGATCAGGATTCACGTCCAATGCAAGAAAAACTTGCAGAACCGTTAAATGGTGACCAATTAACCATTTCCATTCACATAGCGTTAGGATTATTCAAAAGTGAGCGAATGGAATCCCGCAAAATTTGAAATTAAAAGACATCGAAAAGTCGTTGAGCTTTTTTGAGTAGTTTGTCGGAATAATGAAAAATAGATATATTATGATAAATCTAAACAACTGACATGGAAGATATTCACGGAAGGGTATTATATATCATGAGTTGCTAGAACCTGGGGACGCTAATAGTGGTGATCGGTATCGTCTATAGCTTGTATATGTAGAATCGAATATCGAGTGCATACGATCAGAATACGAGCACAGGCATGAACAAATATTTCTCTAGCATGACAATCCCTGACCTGACCAAAATTTGTCCAAAGATATCTAGAAACATATAGACTGGACGCATTTGCTACTTTATTCGCTATAATATCCTGCTAGTGCACTTTATAACTTTTGTTTGTTCCAATGTATACCAACTGATCTACTCGATTCATATTCTGCGAAGATAACATTTATTATCTTCATTTGTGATTCGTCTGGTAGTTGAATTCTGATACAATTAATCAAATAACATATTCCTTCTTTAATATTTTGTGCAAAACAAAACCTTACTAAAATCGGATCACCGTCTACATGTCTATCTGTCTGTCATACGCGTTTTTCTCAGAAACGGTCACACCTATTGACATGAAATTTCGTAGAAAGGTTTATTAAATTAAATTATTTTGTTCCGTCCTTAGAAATTGAACTCTGGAGGCTGGCAAATTTGTACGAATTAGTTCGAAATACGAATAATCGATGTACGAATTATCGGGGTTCCACTGTATCCCAAAAAGAGAACCAGCAATGATTTACATGATCTCGGATATTTTATGACTTCAACTATCGATAAGGTTTGCGTTTTCGAAAAATTTAGATAAATTTTTGAGTTTCAAGTTCTGTGATCAAAATTAAATCATAAACAATTACTGTTTATTAGATTTGGGTACCTTTATTCCAACATTGAAACATTCGTCGATATATGGCTAGCCCCGGCAACTCTTCGGAACTCCTCAGTTTTAAACAAGCTAAGATCGCATTTACTTACAACTCACACTACCTTCCTTATTATAGAATAATAAAATATCCGATGCTATTATGGCTTATTATACGAACATCCCTTTTTTGTTCCATTGTTTAACTTATAACCCAAATTTCACAAAGTGCCAGAATCTCCCCTACATATATGTTGCCAGGTTAACTAACCATCCAAGAATTATAGTATCTTGAGCTGAAAGTAGATTACGTTAATTGCACCTTTAGATTGGAGAATGTTAGCTTCAGATAGAATTGATAGATTGAGCTGACTTCACTTGAGGAAAAAATTCTTATCAACAAAAACCATGTACCCAAAATAGTGACGTTGCCTTTAGTGAAGAAAGCTTAAATGTTTACTTTTACTCTGTTTCAGTAGAAAACTTTTTCGGCGAGTATTCAACCATCTTTTTGCATTTGAAAATATTCATTTGTTATGAGGTAAGACAATAATATTACAAAATTTCGAAACTTGTGTCTCATCAAATAATTGTAAAGATATATCTTTCTACGAGAAAAAGGACTTTAAAAGTTTTGCTCATGAACTATTCATTGTTATTGCAAATATTAGCTATTTTTTAAATGGCATTTGAATCCAACAAATGCAATGCGGAAAACCGGAATTGCCATTAGCAATTCTCAAATAATCGACTTAATATACGATAATGCATCAAGTAAACAGATATTAGCAATACCTTAAGCCATTATTGGCTATTGTTCCAACGGCCTCAAGTAATATTGCAACGAGAAAATAATTTTTTTTCTGAAAGGGTTACTGGCTTACTTATGCCGGTGCATGCCTCTTCCGTATCACGTACCTTCTTGGCATGAAAACTTCAATGCTACACTTTAAATTATTTCGGAAGGAATTCCATACATTTTAATTCAATTTAGTGAAACTAACTCATTTTTTTGCGAGATATTAATCTAACCTTTAATAATATCGTTGAACCAACACTTGAATATTGGTTGCCCTTCGCGGTTTTCTTGGTAATTATCATACTATTCTCGTCAAAATCAGATAATGCGTTAATAATACCAAGTAGCATTGAAATGTGCTGATGATTGTTGTGAAACAAGACACGTGACAAAATTTAAATTACTTTTTATAAGAATCGTACGTATACATAGTATACATCTCTTCATAGAGTATTGGAGAAAATACTAGCCAACCCCTTCCCTTCCCACAGTTTCCATTCTGTGCACATAGTAACCGTAAGGACATTTATTTTCCGGGTGTAGATAATGACATAGTTAATTAACGCAAATTTGATTTAATTACCCACTATCATTAATTAGAAAAGAAAATCAAACATTGTACGTTGAAAATATAAGTGCACATCTTATTCTCGTTTTACACCAACAAAGGATATAACCACAAAATGTATATATAAAGAAAAAAGAACAAGATTGTTTCAACATCTGGCTCCAGAAATGTTGATATATGCAAAAACATACCGGACCAGCCCTTAATTTAAAAAGTAATTTTTTTTCCTCTATACATGGGGCAACTCAAAAGATTAACACTAAACCACGTATATATATTTTCAGTGATAAAGATTAAAAAAAATATAACAATGAAAATCGTTCATTGCCTTGGCTACTGTTATATTTATCGGAAAATATCGATATTCCGGGAATAATTTGTTCCCATCTTCTGCGCAACGTCTTCCGTTGTTTGCTTTGTGAAGAGATATACTATAGATGGTATAAAACTTGGCTTAATTTTGATATCTAACTTATCAGAAGAAAAACAGTTGGAAATATTTATTGTAGCATTGCATATTGTAGTTGCAGTGACATCCCTTTGATGGTTGATTTAGCGTATAGAAAATGATTGTTATCAATTCGGGAGTTAATGTTACTTTTGGGGCAGTTAGTGACTCTGGAGAGCTTTGCTATGACTCGGTTATATACGGTAACAAATAAAAATTACTTTATGTTCATTAATCAACTGCACTCCTTCGCCTTCAAAAGTGATCCCAAAACTGTTCATTAAATTCGGACCATTATAATTTTTCCTAGTTGTTGTTTTTTCTTCCCTTTCCTTATTATTATTATTATTTTTCTTTAGATTGCAAAAATTTATAATTTATAAATCAATCATGATGACCACAGGAATGTATGAACCAAATAAAAAACCTATTCCCATTATTCTTCCGGAAATATATAAGAATATGAGTTCGACAAAAGAATATAATTTTAATAAGCCAATCTTAAATCAAGGCGTTTAGTGAAAAACTCAAAGGTGACTACAAAAATGTGAAAAGGTATATCTACAACTAAACTGAGTCTTAATAACATTGCCTGTAGGGTTCTGAAATCAAAAGTCGATTCTGCTACCAGACATTCTAAACGAAAACAATAAAACCATGGGAAAATAAGAATGTAACGAAATAAGTCACAGAGATAGTTTAAAAGTATATCAAATAGAGTAATAGCTATTATACCAAAGAGTGGCTCCTTCCAATACTAATATTAGAAAAGAGATTGTTATGTATTTGTGTTTCACATACAAAAAAAGCAAAATAATTACCACTTACTACAAAATAGACTTCGATAGCAAAGTATAAATTTGTTACTAAAAATGCAGTGCAAAGCATTGGGAATAATAAGAAGGATTATTTGCAGGCAACTAGCATAACACTGACAAATGGGCGGAACCGAATAACAATGTTTGCTTTGCGTGATATGCCGAAAGAGGCTAATTATACGATAGGTGAATAAATGTTACCTGCAGTGCACAGGGCCAATCTCATTTTAGTTTTAATGTATTCACGACAACACAGAAGCGGATAAGACAACCAAAGCTGAGCCAAACCCTATCTGGTCATAAAGTAGTTCAAGTCCCAAAAAATCAGTGGATGATATTTGTAATTCTCTTCTAGAAAAGGTCCTCTCCCTAGATTATTTTTTATTTTTATAGTTCATTGTAGAAATTTCTGTTTACTTGGAAAAAATCGGAAAATGAGTTTGGCGGGGTGGTCAATGAGCATTATTTTATAGATTTAACACCAAAATAGATCAAAGGCGAACAAAATGATAACGCCTTAAATGACTTAAATTCCGTTTATGGCACCTCTGTTTCTGTATTTGCGCTTTATTGGATAATTAGGTTCCAGCGTGAGGTACGACCACAAATAATAAATATTGTTCGGGGGGTAAAATCCTCGGGTATGGGTTTAATTTATCGATTAATCAAAGGACACAGGATAGTTGAGCTCCAGCCTCAGTGAATGATGAACAGTTTAATGGATGCACGGCTGTAATTGAAGACAAATGGTGAGTTTTACGTGCCGACTCCCAGGAAGGCGAAGGCGGCCTGCTGGCAAGGTGATGGCCATAGTGTTTTTGAAATACATCGTTGGTAAGACCTTAATTGACGTCTATATCAAATTTTGAGAACTTAGTGTCTGGGATTAATGAGGCACGCGTGTTTTTAGTCAACAATGAACGATTTTTACAATGAGTGAATTTTTGAATTTTTCAACGAAGGAATTTGCATAAAATTTTGTTTTAAAAAATGGTTTTTCGGCTACCCCAACATTGAATATGTTGAAAAAGGCATTTGGTGTTTTATCGGGGGCCAGTGTTTTTGGTTGACACAAATTGTCCAAAGAAGGCAGAAACCGCGTTGACGATGAGCGTCTTGGTCGTTCTACCGATGAGAACCAGATCAAGGATTTAGTGCTCAAAAATTGTTACTTGTTACATCACCAACATATCATATGGCTCGATTCAATTGATTTTGAAGGACCAATCAAAGAAATGCAGATCATTTACCAAGCTATAAATACTTGAAGGTTTGACGAAACTTTGCTTTTCAGTATTACTGAATGCAGTGTTGAGCACCATTTTGAACAATTACAAGATGCTTGATTCGATACAGTGGTTACAAATTGCTGAATGAGTCCTAGTACTTCAAACAAGCCTGCTCGATGCCATCACAGAATAGCAACAAACACCGTTTTAATTATCGCACTTAGGAATTTAGCCTCTTCTTTAGGAATTTAACCATCTTCCTTTTTTTCCGAGAGAGGAGGTAGCCTGAAAGAGAGACTAGCAAACACAACATTATTCCACTGAGAGCATGGACAATCAAAATGACATAATAATTGAAGGGATTGTGATTCAAAGCCAAATGTTACGGTGACTAGTCATTTCAACTGTCGACATTATACATGTAGTATATGTAGTTGACTAGAACGAGCGTAATGCAACCATATCGCAAGACATGAGACATTTCTAAAATAGAGTAGTTTGTTAGGTTTATTAGGGTTTTTGGGTCTAAAAACTGGGGCGTAGCCTTCAAAAAAATGGTTCGTCTCCGTGATCTTTTTGAAAGCGAAATAAGCGCGAAGAACTGCTATGTAAGAAACCACAACAGTTGACATTAGTTAGCTAAGAACCACGAGGCCAACTTCAATAAGCACATCCTACGCAGAGCATAGACAAACTACCTTGCACCACATGGCGTTCTGTATTTATCTCATCTCTTAATGATATGATATCTCCCCTCTCGCTTGGTTGGAGAATGCTACCGTTTCGCTGGAAACCAAATAGGATTGATAGTGTTCGAAGACAGACGTTCAATTTGTTTGTTACTGATCCAAGTATATTTCGACAAAAAAGCATAATTGTTTCAGCCACTATGTAAAAATTGAGTAGAATGAATCGGCGGTTATATGTTAAGAAAAATTGTTAATGAAAATGATGTGGTCTTGCAATAGTAAAACTAAGGGGCATACAATAAAAACGATCTACCTGTTTAGTGAAACAAATCTCTTTGATTAAACGAAATATTTCGTTTTTTAATCTGAATACTTCTAAAATAATGCACCGAATGCAGGCTTCATTTGGAATAAACTTATTTTTTTTTCTAAAACGAATTTTATGGATGTATATATTACTTATTTGTACATGTTACGAACTGAACAATAAATTAAATTTCAAATAAAATTAATTAGCTTTCAAATAATGGTTCTCGCTTCATCAGCGTTGATAGATATAAATAATGATGAATGATGAAATCATCATTTTCAATTCGCCAAACTCAATAAATCCAACTAGACAATTATTTCAGGTACGAGTAAGGTGTGCAATTCGAGATTTTGGCGGAAAAACTTCAAAGTAAAATTTTGTACAATTTGAGTGGATTCCTTTCTTTCCGTACATATCCACATTTAGATTGCGTAAGTTACAATGCAACTGTAAACTATGCATGTTGAGGAATTTCAATTAAAATGAAAAGACAAAAAGCGGATTACCTATTGGAACGGTAATAGTTTTTGAGAAAAAAAGCGCAAATGCCAAAGCGGTTCGGTTACTTTCAAACAGCTGTTAAAATCTGACTGATGCTTGTATAAGAAATAAGACACTTCGCATCTCTTTTACCATTGTAAATTTTGTTCGTTCTGCATACATATGCACAGACATTTATGCATATTAGGGGTAATGCAATCTAACGAGCAGAAGTTTCGTTGCATTTATCGTGCATTTAGGATGTAAATTTGGTCATGAACGGGAAATTTGGAAACCTATAAATGAGTTCCTGGATAAAATGCCAGACGTTTCCGCATCCTACCGTGAATATCTCAAGTGGCTAAAGTTTCGAAATTTTTCTCTGCTCTTCAGAAATTAGCTTAACAGATATCTGGCTTTGAACCACCTATTGCACCACAGTTTAGATTTAATTTAGATCCATAAAATATTAATTATTTGGCAATATCGTAATTAAAAAAAAATACATTTTTATTTCTCATTTCGAATGAAATATTTCAGCCTTTGGATTATTAAATACAATTAAAAGAAAATTGTTTTCGTGGGAGTGTCTAAATTGAGTTTGAACATTCCAGCTTCTTCAGTTGCTAGCTACAGTGAACGCAATTTCTCTATAGGCAGTTACATTTTTTCTCTTTTTCTGAGAAAATGCATAGAATGCGAATATTGTGTGAAAGAATTCAAGGGAATATAAGTTCCTTGGTTTACTGAGAATTCGATATGACAGCGGAACTAAAGTTCAGCTGGTCGAAAGCAATCATTTGTAAGTGCGCAATTTCTATAAACGCAGATAGCTAAAACGTCTATAAAATTACTTTTGAAATGCTTTTTTAAGCCTTTATTAAAATCGGTTTACTGTCTGTCTGTCACACGCATTTTTCTCGGATATGGTTATAGCCATTGACAACAAATTTGGTAGAAAGGTGGGAACTGTGAACGCTCCCGCATACAGTGAGTTACATCTTTTTACAACGAATTTAATGCAAAAAGAGGGCGTACATTTTTTTTCTCCAAATATAGTCATGTAGGGTATCAAATTAAAGGTCTCGGTTTTCGAAGCCGGTCTTAGTTTTAACATTTGTTAGAAAGGGGGGGGGGGGGAGTGCGAGGGGTTTAAAGTAATAATTTCTTTAAAGGGGGCCATTCTCAGAAACTACCAAACCGAAAAATATGAAAAAAATCAGGATGCTGCCACTATATGGTGCCTAGGTTCCGAAATACCTTCCATACCGATATCTGTTCAAATAAAGTTAATAATAGTATATCACTATAATTTTTAGTAATTGGCTGCGAAACCCCCCTTAAGTTCATCCTAGCACCATAAAATCGCACTATTACTAGCAAAGTTATAATACGTCAAAGTTGTTGCTTCTTTGCAAATTGAAGACTATGAATGTCAATATCACCCGAAAGTGGATCCTCTCACATAATATATGCATATATTACGTGTTACGTACTCAGAAATACACAAAACCTTTCGTACCTGAAGCGTCCAGCTTCCGGTTTCGCGACTTGTTCAGAATTAAAAGGTGTGACCTGAAATTGTGTACTGTTCTACGTAAAACAGTGCTCAACTTTAACTTAACTTAGATTATAGGAATGCCTCTTGGAAAAGTGTTAACCGAAGAAGAAAAAGGCCAACTTGGAAAATTCGAGCTGTACAGTGAGAGCGATGTTGAGGGAAATTGGTAGATACGACGGACTTGTGCGGAATTTCTTTAGATTAAAAGGAAAATACGCCAAAAACGGGATCCGCGTCGAAATAAAAAAAAACGAGAAAAGAAAAATCGCCCTGATTAAAGAGGAAGTTACTAGAAATAAACTTTGATTTGTCCCAGATCGTGTCGAAATTACTTCTTCCTATTAAAAAAGACATATGCAGCAGATTTTGCATGCTGATAACAACATTAAATATAAAAAGCCTGCCAAAGCACCTGATTTAACACATAAAGAGGTTCGTCTCACATGGGCTAGATTGTGGATGAAATGGGAAGAAGAATGGAAAGCAATAATTTTTTTTTGAATGAGAAGAAATTCAACGTTCACCGCCCAGGTGGATTTAGCGCATTTTGGCACGATCTAAACAAATGAAGCTCGTCGAGTGAGCCGCAACTTTGGAGGCGACAGTGTTATGGTTTGGGGGGCATTTTCTTTTCTCGTTAAGCTTCGACAGGGAATCGTATCAACCAAAATGAACTCAGACCTTCGGGAAGCCATTTTGATGTCGCATTTAGAAGAGAATAATAACACTGACTGGACTTTCCAACATGGCACTTCGCGGTACACGCTTCTGCATACACGAAATCATTTTTAAATGACAAAGAAATGAACATTTTGCAGTGGCCACATAGAAGTCCTGATCTTAACCCGATAGAGAATTCATGGGGGATACTTGCAAAGAAAATCTAGGCGAATGAACGGCAATTTTGCTCCCTACTTGAGTTAAAGAAATTTTTTTTAAAATGATGGGACCAAATCGAAAAAAAAAATTAATAGCTTCAACGCCAAATCGAATTTTTGAAGTCATAAGGTGCAATGGGAGCAAAACAAAATATTAGTAACTAGCCAATATGCGTTTAGTTATTTCAATAGGCTTACGAGAGCAAGTGCGTATATAGAAATTGCGCAAGAGAAATTTCGTTTTTATTAATTTTAAAAAATGAAGATGTATTTTGGTAATTTTTTTTTTGTTATTCTAAACTTAAATAAAAATACATTTACTATCATATAACCTTTATATTTCTCAAACCTTTTATATAGTCAAAATGAGCAGCATATGAGGTGCGTATATAGAAATTGCGCTCACTGTATGTAGCTAATAAGGAAGTGCTTGTAGATCATGATTAAAAATTCAATGCAATTTTAATTTTCAAGCAACGCGCTCACTTTACAAAACAAATGAGAAGAAAACACTTTTATCCAATGGCATCAATTGGTTTGAAAAATTCAATAAATTTTAGATTTTTATTTAGTTTTTCAGTTATACTGTCGGTGAATTGTGGAGATGGTAAGGTTAGAAGATTACTGTAAAAACAGTTGCATAAGCAAATCACTTTTACACTTAGAATGCTTTAATTTTCACAGAGTATGCAGAGAAGTATTTACGATATTCTAACATTCATTGTCAGTTTAGTATCATTTTATATGAAACAAGGAAATTGCCATTTAATTCCAGGTAAGAATACTTACTCTGGGGGATCCTCTTTTGAATCTTTTTTCAAATCTGTAAGCATTTATTCAGAAATGACTGTTATGCTATTAAGCAACGAAGCAAGCAACCATCAAACAAAAAGAGAGCACTTTATAAAAAGTCAAATTAAAACGATATAAAAAATTGGATTTGTATCATGGATTATCAGAGAATTCCTTCTATTGATTTTTGGCAAGACAACACCATGCCGGGGAAATCGGCTACAAAAGTGATATTGTAGCAGAGAATTCACTTAAACCGACTGAAGAAGGTATAGGCTGCTCGGAGAAATTAAAAAAAAAACAAGGTCTAGGCCAGCCGATTCCAGTTTTGAAGCAAAGTCACCAATTCGATATCGCTAAAAGTTGTCTTGGCCTGCACAGTCGTTCCATCTTTAAACATAATACTGATATCCAATATTTCATACAAATCAATCTAAAACAAGCAATTTTCTAAGCTCAACCAAATGGAGGAAAAGCAAAGGAGAATTGAACTTTAGCTAGTACTAGAATGATCTTGCCAGTCCTCATGTATTCCTCGGAGACTTGGGTTCTTAACAAGAGAACTTGCGAACTCTTGGCCGCGTTCGGGAGAAGAATCCTCCCAAGAATTTTTGGCCCCCTATATGAGGATGGACGATTCCGTAGCCTACACAATGACGAAATCTATGAGCGATACCATAACCGTCCGGTTGTGGATAAAATCCGGCTCAGTAGGTTACGGTGGGCGGGTCACTTAACCCGTATGGATGAGGATGATGCAGCCCGGAAAGTCTATAAGGACAATATCTATGGTAGAAAAAGAAGACGAAGAAGACCGTGCCTGAGATGGAACGATGACGTAGGTCAGGACGCCAGCCAGCTTTTAGGAATATCGAATTGGTGGACCTCGGACCTGGAGTTCCTTATTAAGGCAGGCCTAGACCGGTTACCGGTTGTTGCGAAGCTGATGATGATCATGAATTGGCTATGTAAAAGTAAACTGCCAAAACAAAATTAGGGTTTTATTGTGTACTGATTATTATGGAGGAGCTAAGCTTGACCCGGATGAAAGCTTCTTCACAGATAGAGAAACGCAGGAAACCCCCGTAAACACCGACCTAGGCAACCCACATTCCCCACTTTTCAAATTAATTTGTCTTTAATTATTAACCCATTGGTGAAAGTAGAAAGTTGAAAAGAACAACTGATTTCCAAATAGTGTATATGCGGAAATCTAATAAAAAATTGTTTCTTTTAATTTGCGTCCGTATACTGAAAATTGACTAACAAACCATAGGAAAAACAATTTTGCCTATGAGCCACGTCCAGAAAGTAAGCCCTTCAAAACGAGATTAATTCGAAGTTGACATGTTGAGAACTTTTGAGTCATGAGCACCTCTTGTGAAAAATGTTGATCCAATCTCCCGTAAATGCCGCTGTCTGGTTGCGAAGTGAAAAGCTCCATATGAAATGTTTAGTGAAGTTAAAACTGACTCAGGGGGCCATCAACGCAGCAAGATACTGTGAAACCCTAAACAAATGAAAAGGGCGATCCGGCATAAAAGGAGGAGAATGCTGACAAAGGGAATCTGCCTGCTGTACGATAAGCGCCACAAAGCCACTGCGGGACTCGTTTGGATGGCACATTTTGAGCCAGCTTCCACATCACCCCTAACCATGACCATTTACTTACTTCCCTGAAGGTGCACGAATCGAAAATAATTTTTAACGTTGGTAGGAAATTTTTTCGAGCAAGCATCGAAAAAGTGATGTTCCGCCTCACCGCCTGCATCGAAAGGTATTGAATTCGGAGGGATAAATGTTTTTCCATAAGACGATCCAAAATATTCTTCCAGATTATTCCAAGCTGTGAGGGTGATAACCTTGGGCGTGATAATCCCCCTAATGTACCGTTACGGTCTTAAAATGAAGTGCTCTAATGCAATTCTCGTTCAGAAGTGAGCAGAACTCGTAGATCGTAAAGGAGTTGCGCTCCATAACAACAATGTGAGATCATACACATCTGGGGTGATCCGTCAAAAAATTATTTGAGCATGAATGGGATTTACTGCTTCATCCAGCAGACTCGCCTGACCTTGCGCTGTCTTAGCAAGTGAGTTCTCATCAGCGCAAATTATCCGTTCACATCATCAAAGACACTATTCCCGCAACTTTTCCACGATCGATACAATCCAATATCAATCGCTGATGTTTTCGTTTCCGATGTAATTATGAACATTCCAATCCAACGCATTATCTTTGGCTCCATTACTGCGAGGCGACGTTTATTGTTCTTTAACCGTCGGCCAGCACTCAGTACCATAGAGAACGACAGGGTCGGTGATTCTGCGGTAAATCTTGGATTTGAGACGTTCGTTGATACGCCGATAAAAAAGAACGCCAGTTGTGGAATACTACTTCAGTCAAGTTGCGCTGACAATAATCACCCGAAATACTTAAATCGCTCTGTTCTCGACAGACCGTTGCCACTGACAGTGACAGTGCCCATTTCATTGGAGTGGGTCTTCAAAAATTTTCTTTTATTCGCCTGCACTCAGTATAAACCAGGACCGCTGTGCTTGCATGGCGGGGCTCTAATTATGGTCCCAAAATCAATCCGTGTTCGAAGAGGACCGTGGGATTATGCCTTCACGGCAGGTACTCACGTTAAACCTCCAGGACTTTCATGCACGACAATCCAATTGGATATGGGCTTTGAAGTGTGTTGGAACACTTCATTCAAGACCGTAATCGTAGGAGGCTCCCGCGTGATTATTACCCTGACTTGTCTCAGGTACTTATTCATATCTGAGTCGACTGATCGCGATACCACTGCTATAAGTGAAATTTGAACCACACCCTTTCGTACAACAGCCTAGCGATCTTACCACTGAGCAATCCGGACATGCCCACCCGAAAGCTTAATTAGAATCTGTCGAAAACCTGTTTCATCCAGTATCATCACCGTAATCCTTGAGGTGCTGCTAGCCTATGTTAACGCGAGTAGCACGATCTGAATTACCGGACGGTAATTGGTTGAGGACTCAGAACCGAAAAACCATTCCTCATAATTAATTGTGGGCGATACTCATGTGTTTTCATTCCAGTAAAGGCATGAGTCAACAAGAGGTTCCAACACCATTTACCAAGTGGGTTGCATAAAAAATATCAACTTGTTTGCAATCCGTTCTAAATCAATAAAGATGAGAACTTTTCCACGTCAGACTTCAGACTTCATTTACTGTTAATAAGTGCTCATTTCATTTTCACCGTATTAACTCTATTATTCAGTGCAAGTCATTTTACCCGTCAACCAGAACATTTTTTTATTATTGGTATAACAGAAAAGCCTGTTTCAGATTAAATTACGTACCACAAATGTCCGAGAAAACACCTACATATCACTGTAGATATACACATATAAATGGATCATATGTCAACCTAAAGATCAACCAATTGCACCGCAATTGCCTGGTATCCATATCTAATTCATCTATACTTACAGTTTGTTTGCATGCGAACATTTATCATGCAACGAAATTCGATATTGAAGTTAGTACGTGTGTTTTCTTCTTTTCAATCGTTCCATTTTATATAAAATATGAAGAACGGAAAATATTATTATAATTTCAAAAATACACGAATATGAATAAATGTGGTCACCGTAATGGACGTGGGATCATTAATATAATAGTGGAGGTGGTATGTATATCGCAGACTACAATCACTTTTATTTACACCTGTGAAAACTTCAATTGAACCCATTTGTTGACAGCAATTTGATGAACAATTATACCATATCTTTCTTATTCAGTAGGGTTGCAAATCGAGCCCCGTAAGAACAGAAATCACAGCACTGAAAATCAGTCTCAGTTTTCATGAAAGCTTTCAATTATGTAGGTAATACAATGTGAAAACTGACAAGGACGATTTGCCAAAATGTCGACCAAGAGTTATCTAAAAGATAAGGCTTATCTGAGTGTAACAAACGTTTAACGCCAAGACAGCGTGATGTAATGAATCATTAAGATACACCGCCCCCCCCCCCCGCCAAAATATTGGAAAAACTTTAAAATATAGAAACAAACTGAATAGCATGATTTCATAACTCCCAAATTTAATGTGTATTAGACGGATTAATATAACTTGATGGACGTCACTAAGTATCTTGAGCTAAGGAAAACGAATTTATTTGGATTTCTAAGCTTATGTAATTAGACAACTAAAGATGTTTCAAAGAAATTAATATCTGACAGCATGTACCCCATTCGAAAGATTATCTGGATGGCTCGGCAAAACGGAGCAAAGAGAATACTTAAAAATAAATACAAAGAACTAAACCCATCACCATCTAAGTGTCCACCGTAAGGAGTAAACCAATAATTATTTCACGTCATTGAACC
This sequence comes from Hermetia illucens, assembly GCF_905115235.1. Lineage (NCBI taxonomy): Eukaryota > Metazoa > Arthropoda > Insecta > Diptera > Stratiomyidae > Hermetia > Hermetia illucens. The sequence continues at coordinate 85,469,650 of NC_051849.1, read as the reverse complement.
GTAAATCGATCAATTATGATATTACATTTTGTTAACACGATAAACTACAGTGATACTTTTAATGAACAGCGGTAAAAACGCGCCTAAAAACGGGACAAATTGTACCAACTGGTCCTCCAGGTTGGGGGTTGGGTAGGGCTGACAACCCTACACGGAAAACAACCTGTTACGAAGCCACAACATGAGCCTCGGATAGGACGGATGTTAAAACGACGGACCCGGCAACGACAAAGGAACAACGATTTGCGCATTTTCTCATGGAACGTGCGCTCCCTGTACAGAGATGAAGCTGATAAGCAGCTAGCCGATACCCTGTTCCAATATAGGGCTGATGTAACAGCGTTGCAAGAGATGCGATGGACAGGGACCGGTTTCCTGGAGAAGAGCCGCTACACCATATATTATAGCGGCCATCCAGTAAACCATGTGCTCGGAGTAGGTTTCTTAGTCAGCCAAAAAATGAAACCTGCTGTTATCGGCTTTGAAAGTATAAGCGAACGGCTATGCACTCTGCGCTTGCGAGGCAAGTTTAGAAATATAAGCCTCATAAACGTTCACGCCCCTACAGAGGAGACTGCAGAGTCGGAGAAGGATATCTTCTACGAGGCAGTAGAAAGAACCCTCGAAGCCTGTCCCAGATATGATATCAAAATCATACTTGGGGATTTTAACAGCCAAGTAGGGAAGGAGCCCGTATTCAGGCGATACGTTGGCTCCCATAGCTTACACGAAAAAACAAATGATAACGGACTGCGGATTATTCAATTAGCAGGGTCACACGAAATGGTTGTTGGAAGTACCTGGTTTGCGCGGAAAGCGGTCCACAAACATACGTGGGCCTCTCCAGACGGGACCACTTTCAACCAAATTGACCACGTGTTGATCGAACGCCGTCACCTCTCAGCCTTGATGAATGTCACAACATATAGGGGGGCCAATATAGACTCGGATCACTATCTCGTTGGCATCGTGCTCCGAGCTCGAATAACAACACCACCCAGAATCCCCTCTGACAATCAGGTGAGAGTGAACACTGAAGCCATCCACAACACAACCCTCCGCGACACCTATAAGAGGCAAATGGATGCCACAATAACCGCAGTCAATAGAGGACCTGGAGATGGAGCATCAACTAATGATCTTCACAACCACCTGAAGAACGTTATCATGGATACGGCCACAAATATTCTTGGCCCCAGCCGCAAAAGGAGTCGGAACGGCTGGTTTGACGATGAATGTAAGCTAGCAACGGAACGGAAGAATGCCGCATACCGAGTAATGTTGCATTCTCAAAGAACGCGGGCACGCGCAGAGACTTATCACGAACTCCGTCGAGCGGAGAAGCGACTTCACAGACGGAAAAAGGAAGCCTGGGAGAACCAACAAGTCTGTGAACTAGAAAAGTACAGGGAGCAACCGCACCAGGCGCGGAAGTTTTACCAACAAGTCAGCAGGATGAAGCCTTATACACCTCGATGCTCATCCTGCCGAGACAAAGAGGGAAATCTGATTTCCGACAGAATGGGCATATTAGAGCGATGGGTTGAGTACTTTGATGAGCTACTGAACAACCAGAACATCGGCGAGTTGGAGGTCCCGCCAACTGAAGACGACGGACAAATACTGCCACCACCAAGTTTAGGAGAAACAGTCCGTGCAATTCATCGGCTAAAAAATCATAAGTCGCCAGGAGCCGATGGAATTACAGCCGAATTGGTTAAATATGGAGGCGACCAGTTACACCAAGTGGTTCATCAACTTGTGCTCAAGGTATGGGACAGCGAATCAATGCCTGACGATTGGCAGCGAGGCATAATCTGTCTCATACATAAAAAGGGAGATATCACACAATGCAGCAATTATAGAGGTATCACATTGCTGAGTACCATCTATAAGATATTCTCCACTATCTTGCTAGGCCGGATAGCCCCATACGCCCAGAACATCATTGGCCCATACCAAAGAGGCTTCACTCCAGGCAAATCAGCAACAGATCAGATTTTCTCTTTGCGGCAGGCGATGGAAAAACTGTTGGAATATGGACAACAGTTGCACCATCTGTTCATCGACTTTAAAGCCGCCTATGATAGCATAGCCAGGGTAAAACTGTACACGGCCATGAGAGAATTCGGTATCCCGACGAAATTAATAAGACTGACTAGGCTGACCCTGACCAATGTGCGAGGCCAGATAAAAGCAGCAGGATCACTCTCAAGACTATTCGACATCAACAACGGTCTACGACAAGGGGATGCGCTATCATGCGTCCTCTTTAACCTGGCCCTCGAGAAGGTGATCCGTGATGCTGAGGTGAACGCAAGAGGTACGATCCTCTTCAAGTCCACCCAACTACTGGCCTATGCTGACGATATCGACATCATGGGAAGAACCACCCGAGACGTTCAAACTCCCTTCATCCAGATCGAGCAGGCGGCGCGAGATCTTGGGCTGCACATCAATGAAGGCAAGACAAAATACATGGTGGCAACGTCAGCACCGAAGACGAATCAACCAACAACATCAAACCGCACTGGTCAAACACAAGCACGAACAAGAATAAGGATAGGGGAATACAACTTTGAGACCGTTGACAATTTCTCCTATCTAGGGTCGAAAATCACAACCGATAACAACTACGATGATGAAATCCGCGCACGGTTGTTGTCAGCCAACAGAGCCTACTTCAGCTTACAAAGACTGTTCCGCTCGAAACGTCTCACCATAGGGTCAAAGCTCTTACTGTACAAGACTATGATCTTGCCAGTCCTCATGTATTCCTCGGAAACTTGGGTTCTTAGCAAGAAAAATTGCGAACTCTTGGCCGCGTTCGAGAGAAGAATCCTCCGAAGAATTTTTGGCCCCCTACATGAGGATGGACGATTCCGTAGCCTACACAATGACGAAACCTATGAGCGATACCATGACCGTCCGGTTGTGGATAAAATCCGGCTCAATAGGTTACGGTGGGCGGGTCACTTAATCCGTATGGATGAAGATGATCCCACCCGGAAAGTCTACAAGGGCAATATCTATGGTAGGAAAAGAAGACGAGGCAGACCCTGCCTAAGATGGAGCGATGGCGTAGGCCAGGACGCCAGACAGCTTTTAGGGATATCGAATTGGTGGACCTCGGCGCAAAACCGGGATGTCTGGAGTTCCTTATTAAGGCAGGCCTAGATCGGATACCGGTTGTTGCGCCGTTGATGATGATGATGGTAAAAATAATGGATTCCAGCGGATTCCAGCTTTAATGCAAAACCTTCTCCAAAGGCAAAATAAGAAATAATTAAATAGAACACTGCCAGGCAATTTAGCACTAGAATCTTAGATTGGAGATTGGGGCACCCAATCGAAAAGCTGGTATTCTTTCAGCTAGACCAACTTTCCCGTCAATGATGACTCTCGAGCGTCATATTCTACCATGATTACTATGGTATCCGGCCCGCATAACGTAGATTTTTATCATTATCATCATTTGGGGAGTTAAAAGTAAATTTCTTAGGAAAAATGTAATCTGACACAAATGTCTGACGTACTATGTGTGTAGATATATTTTTTAGCGATTGTATATTAGGGATGATGTCATTGTGTATTTATATATAATAAAGCCACCACAATTGCATATTTTAGATTAACATACAAACAAAAAACTCTTCTAATAACTACTGTATTTCAGAAAAACTTAATTCTTTTCTAATCAAATACTATTTCTGGATATGCAAGTTCCAAATTAGCTTCGCATCAGCTACAACACAATGTAGTCGCTAATCCTTAAGTTTATTCGACATTGCAAATAAATACGACCAAAGTCAAACGTTTCCTCTTCTAAATTATGGGATAAGAAAGCTACCCCATGATCACATTAACTTATAATTTGTTTAGAAAAAAACTGCCTTAATTGCCATGGCATGATCAAGCACTTTCGGTATATAAACATATACAGGTAATACAAAATTATCGATAAGTTTGCTTAAACATCGCTATTTTTAACCAGTTACAGGTTCACGAATTCCACTAGAAAGTCACACAATAGGAATGGCATAGTAATGTAGGAGCAATCTGCAGCGAACATCTCAGAACCAGGCATGCATTGTTTATTATTAAGTAACAATGCAAAGGCAAACGTGTAATTTATTTATCTTTTTTTTTGTTCTAAGCAGAATGTTAGTAAATTGTATAATAATCATAGATTATTTAAGCTTCATGCCAGGGATTGAGTAATTTTTATAAAAATTCCATTATACATATATTGATAAATACCAACACAACAATTTTTTTGTAACAATCTCTCCAGAGGGTAAAAATCCCATTGCAAAGTTCCACAGAGGTGCTACTTCAGGGGAGAATTCAGTGGGAAATATTTTATATAGATCGAATGAAGCAGAAATACAATCGGGCACGTTGTGAGAGCAATTCAATTACCTTTTGGCTTCATAAAGGAGACTTGTAGACACAATTAGATGTATTGAATCTATATCCGATTAAAGACAAAACGCACAGCCAAAATCTATCGGGTCGGTATCGAACTTTATGTGGCTCGACACATTAACAGTTATCCGGGAGCACCAAGCCTATGCCAATACTTCTCCGCGTCATGTCATCGGGGTACGTTGACCTGCCACAATTTCAAATCAAAAACTTTGTCGGCGCATGGATCAGAAACCTGTGAATTTGTTGATCAGAAGGCGGAAGTTACAGTGAATAGGTCACACATTAAAAAAGGGCAGCAATCCATTGACAATAAGTTAACAGTGTAAACGGTGATCAAAAGAGCTTCACCCGAGAAGAAAAACAAACCGAAACCGCCCAAAACTCCCGGTTTACGATTTCACTCCAGTGGAACAGAAGATCAAGACGAAAACTATTTGATCAGAGTAGACTACACTTGTTCAAAAATCCTCAGATTTGTCGTAACCAACAATAATCACAGGAAAATGACAGACCAAAATCACCAAACCTGGGTTGGTGGAACGGAACATCTATTGAACCCTCGAAATACAAAATTTACGAGTGACAATCGACCAATAAAAACAAATGATGATGAAATAGGCAATCACGGAGACGTAGACACAGACGCCCTTAAAAGAACCTAGATAGACTACAATGAAACTAAACAAGTTAGAAACAGGAAGTTCGGCACTTCCTCGACTTAGGTGTGCCATCTCCAACCCATCCCTCCTCCTCCTCCCCCTTCTTACCTTTGCAAAGACTCTTAAAACCGAATGTAAAAATCGTTCAAGACTTGGATCAAGCGTTGGCATACGTACGGGGGTTGCTTTCAAGGTAAACGAATTCCGGAAGCCTTTAAATCCAGGCAATGTATCCAAAAATTTTGTAAAATTTCTAGGTATGACACTGAACTAAATTAAGAGCCCTAATAAGAAATAAACCACAACAGCTAACTTTTACTTTAATTGCTCTTTCATAGAAAGATTGCGTATATATGTAGCTACAGGCGAAACAATCATTGCAAAGCAGTCCAAACATTAACATATGCTGAGGAACTTATAGTATATGAAAGGAGTCTGGAGATGAGTTGCAGAATAGATGAGAAAACTTTTCACTCACAACAAAACTAACTTTCAACTTGCCCCGGGAACTCCTTGAGTAGCAAGTATTGCGATCAAAGGGACAGGATCAGATTCCCAATCTGCATGAGCAATCGTGCCTTTTACTGGAATAGCTTAATAACGTTTCAATAGGGTTTCACATTTAGCAACTACCAATAAACTTCCTTCTTATGAATTATAAATCGAAAAAGAATGAACAATAACCAGAATCACAGTCCAATGGGAGTATATGAAATATGAACGAGGCTTAATTTTGATTTCCTTTTCTTTACAAAATATATAACTCCCCACCCAAGACATTTATTCCAGCAAATAAAAAACTTTTCAGTTCCTTCCTGGTAAAAGGCCCTCAGACGCTCACGTAGCCACTGGAGCAAAACCAACTCCTCAGCTTGCTTGTGATTAAGCGAAAATCTCCAAGCGAATTTTCAAGGATACGGGATGGAAATTACGGATTGCTTTACCATTTTCATTGAATCAAGCCTGATGCTGGCACATTTCTTATAGGTTGTGTATTTTTTCGGAATTACACTTCAGTCAGAATAATACTGCACATTACTCATCACGTCAATCACAGAGAATGTCTACGTGGAAAGCATACCGTTGACAAGGAAAAATAGACGCCATAATGTTTTTCGACCATCTCTATAAGCTCTTAGACGAGCAATGATGCTCTTGAGTCTCGTCACAAGTTCCGATTTAATCCAAAACGACTCATCATCTTTCTGGATGTGATTAAAATCAGTGAAAAACATCAAATCCAATTTTCCACCATGAGATTTCGGCACATGTGCGGGTTGGTTTCAGCCACACTTGCCCTTGATTCTGATTTCCGACCTTTCAGGAAATCCTTTGCGTCATGCAAATACACGGGTTGTTGTCGAGGTTGGTCTCTGAATTTTGAGTTGTGTTTCTGGTTCTCGACTTTTCCATATATAACAGATTTTTTTTCGTGCTTTGCAAGGACACATATTTATATCAAGTATGATCTCCGAGATTTGCTTGCAAGTCAAGAAATATAATTCTTTGCTCCTCAAGAACACTTAACTCTTGGAGAGTATTTTCGTGCTCCTGCGGCCGCAAAGGTATTAGGTACAATAATCATGGAGCGTATCAAAGAATACCTCAAGGGCTTGATCGACAGAGAGGAGGCTAGTTTCCGCTCCGGAGGGTTCAACTCTTCGCTCCAGCTCCTCTTCACTGACTTCCATAATGATTTAGAGAGTGTCAACAGGAATTTCCAGAGAAACTAATAGCTATTATCAGAGCGACATATGATGCCACAAAATGTCACGTTCTACATCTGGATAAAGGCGCAGAGTAATTTGAAGTCCAAAGTGAAGTCTACTAGGGTTGCATTTTGTCGTCGATATTATTTCTGTTTGCGAGAACGTTCTTCATGCTGCTTCTCCGGATGTCGTGGAAGACTTCAATGGAGCATGATATCAAACATTTCGACTCATAACATCTATTTGCTCTCTCACTGAATCATCGACCTTGGCACTGGATTCCGAAAAGGAGGCTGAAGATGAATACCAACAAAAACAAGGTTCTCATTGTGGCTGGTTATTGCACTTATCCTTTATGCACAAAACTTCGAAGACATTAATCATTTTGCATCTCTCAGAAGCATGGTTTCTGCAGGCGACACCGAATAACAGGAATTGGCAGTGTTCTGTGCCAATGTTCTTTACGTGTTGTTATAGGAGAGAAGAATATGGAAAGTGGGCTCCAGTGTGAACACTCTCAGATGCGTGTCATTAGAGCGCTCTGGCCTAATACAACTTCTAAAGAAAAACTCGTCCGCGCATAAGCCAGTTACCCCTAGACCTATTGATCAAAAGGCCGAAGTGGCAGATGGATCACATATTAAGAAAGTTCGACAACTCCATTGCTACCTATTGCCACTATCCCAAGATGGCCGATGAGTTGATTATTCCAAAAACAGTTGGCACAAAACAATGAAGAAGAAGTGCAAGATTCTCAAGAACAAGAAGCCCTGGTTTAACAGTTGGCTCACCCCCTATGTAAAAAAAATATTTTGATAACCAATCTAGAGTTCTGAATGTGTGCACAAGCACTTACTTTATTTTAGAACCAAGTTTACACCCTCTTTGTTCCGAAACATGATCCATTCTTTGGTCATACTTTACAATTCCTTCGTGAGTAACATTCTAGAATGTACTGTTGCAGTTCAAAGGAAGTTCAATCGATCTCTACATTGTAAAAATAATATCACCTACGCTAGTTGTCCTGACTGTCTGCCTTTTCTTGATTTAACATATCATCTTTACAATACCGAATGCCTATAACTGTTGGCGGTATAATGGACATCTCTATTTATTCCAATATACTTGATCTGGCTTAGATCATACTACATCTCTATGGGGATTCAAATCCTATTTACGGAGCATTTGTTACTTCCACTCGTCTTTGCTTAGAATGCTGAGGAGCTTCAGTCGTCTGCAACTTAGTGCTCTGGTCTTATCATGTGTAACTTATAAATTAACTCTCACTCTACAATTAGGAGTTTCTCTCTATTTGTTAATTAAATAAATAAATAAATAAAAAACAAATGCCATAGTATTTGAAGTTAGTTGGCCAACGCGAAAGTATTGACTACTTTTTTTATAATGAAGGCGTTCTTTGGGTCACGATCTTGCTTATAAGTATGTCTGAGTTTTACTATAATAGTTGGATAATGTACATCGAAAATACATTGCTTTTGCAGTGACAACTCAAAGAATATATGTAAACTTATTTTTAAGACAACAAAGGGGTTGCTTCCACTCGATGTTTTGCTTTTTCTTTCTTTTTATTTTGCTGCGGTAATTCCTTTGGAATCCGGCTTGTACTTTTTTTGTGATACTTAAGGGGGTCATCCCGTGTGAAGGCCGTTTTTTTGCTTTCTTTAGAATTTTTTTGTGAAGAACTGAATAAAGATACAAATACGAATTTTTCACCATATATTTACTAATATCTTGAGCATGCGTAGTAATTTCTTTTAGCCCGATAGCTTAGTTCATTATTGAAATACAGAGCAATTTATACACCCATCTACAAAAAAGGTGTTTTTCTGCTGCCACGCTAGAGGCCGCTGCGATCATTTTAAAGAAAAAAAGTAACCGGCATTTTAACGTACAAACTTAACTACAGTCCGCAAACTAGGATTATTAAAAAATATTAAAAGCTAAATTTTTGATGCCCTGTTAAACTTTTTTTGATAATTTTGGTGTTTTTTTAATGTTTTGAATTTTGGTGTATTGAATGTTTCAATGAATAAAAAAAACTACTGAATGAATCGCAATTATACTAGTTTGCGGACCGTCGAAATATGTTCTGAATAAGTAGTGAAAATTTCAAAGAATTTCGTTGGGTAGATTTTGGGCTATGGTGGCAGCAGATTTTCAATATGCAGTTTTGAGAAAAACGCAAAGTAGGATGCGATTTTTAGCCAAAAACCTTAACTGATCATTAATCTGCTATACGTAGTCCATAAACCTTAGGTTTCTTGAAGAAACATATGTACAGCCTTGGCTTCAATTCTTCTCCTTTCAGTGAAGCCATTCGAACAGATAAATACGAGCTTTATTACGGTGATCGACATAAATCTGGCATGTGACTTATTACGGGTTTAACACTATAATTTGCGAATAACTTCGAATATCAAAAAATAACTTTGCCCATATATTCTACACTATAATATATCGAAATGTCGGTTTTTGGAAAATAAAAACGACTACTAGCGATGGAGATAGTTTTGCTTTTCAATCTTGCCTTTTTCACTAGGAACAAACATTGACTATTCCGAAATACGGTATTTGCAAAATAAACTCCAAAATCCCGGTTATAAGTCATTTTTACCTATGGTTTGGTACATAGCAACTATGTAATCCCACACATAAATGAGTGGCTCTTATATATGTAAACCATTTGTAGCATTTTCTCTGCGAATATAACCACGAGAGGTATCAAATGATGACACTGAAAAGTTTGGTGCAAATCCCACCATACCTAACAAAGCTTCTGCAAGTCAAAACTGTGTTTTTAGGCGAACGTAGCATACTTAAAAATGTTTACGTGAAAAATCATAAAACCTTTCATACACGCTTACCTTTGGCAATTATAACTTATTGTGAATTAATAACATTCTAGCTACACAATTAATTACAGCATTTTCTAGACACTAACCCCTGGCACTTCGAACCTGACATTCGGCTTGAAATTATAAAAATAAGAGAATGGATGAACTTTTTGTGAGAGGTGCTCATAGAAATGTACAACCTATTTTTTGGCAACAAAGAGAAGCTAATAAGAATAAATATTTTTAGGATCGTAGTGCACATTAACGATTTACTGACTAAACAAATTCTGTGCAATCTGCCTAATCAATGCATACTTTGTAGTTCCAACTTCATAAATGGCGCAATAACCAGTGTCCATTATAGACCTGCCTTAACAAGGAATTCCTGACTTGCCGGTTTTGCGCCGAGGTTAAGTAGTCGTAGCAGGCTTGATTTGCAAACCGTTACCGGTGAAGTTCTAGAAATTTCGTGCCAGGTATTGGTTGCCTTAAAAATGATGAATAAAAAATAGATATGGGAATACCTACTGCGCTATCCAAAATAACAACGTTCAACTTACCTGGAAAGAAAAAAGGAAAAAATATTATTATCATGTTGCTAAATACGTTTGCTATTAATTTGAAAAATTCAGGACAGTTGAGTAATCAAATCTACTCTCTGAGATTATTAAAAGGTGGCGTAAAGAGTGAGTAACATTGTCAACCTCTAATTTCAGAAAGCATCATTTTTTTAAGTCTGAATAATATTGGTCTATTAAGCATTTATTACTTAGGCTGTGTGCTAACAAAGCACAAATTACGAAAAGTTCTTACTATACCCAGTGCAGAAAAATGTAGCTAGAATTCAACGAATGCAATTTGAACCTCCTATGGATTATGATAAGGGTTTACTTAGTTGGGTAGCTTTCTCCTTTCCAAATATCCATCTTTTCTACTTTTCAATCTCTTCAAAATGTGAAAAAAAGATTTATTAATAGCTGAAGTTGCATATGCAACCCATAGTCAATTTTCATATTCTCCATGTCTTCCACAAAGACATAAATTTTAATCAACAGTTGTTTTATCGCAAAATGAATACTAAATACTGGGTCATGCAGTTGCAGTGATGAAGGGAATGTTCTGAACAACATACCTAATCATAATTGTGTGTAGTTTTCAACTGTAATAACTGTGATGCGCTATCATGTTTTTGTATTCTTTAGAAAATATGAATAGAATTCCAAGGAACTTCACGGTCTTGGAGCGGTCTACAAAGGCATTTATTACCTAGTCTATACTAGTTGTCTCGTATCTATAACGGTTCGAAGCGCGACTGCTATTTCCATGTCAATAATATTGTGAGAAAATATATAAAAATCAAAAAAGATTTAACTAGACACAATAAATGCGATAAGTTCAGACAAAATTCCTATCTAGAGTTGGTAGAAGAAAGGCATTACGACGAAATCAACTTACGGTTTTTCATTTAAAAATTCACCCCTTGTGAATTCAGATAGTCGTCTGGATTTTGTCTTTTTGGTCATCAGAAGGCATTTTTTCGGTATCGACGTCGGTGATTTTTTTATCTCACTGTTATTATGACCACAATTGATGGTAGCGCAATTAGAATTAACATTAGGATTTGTCAAATTAATGGAAGCGTTACCGAAGCTACCGTTCACTAACGCCGCGGAGGCCATGTTTGTCGGTGCATTAGACGTTGTTGTACAACATTTTATGACACACGAATTGCCATTTAATGTTACATTGCCCGCATTTATACTCGAACTGCCGCCACAGCTATGTGTAGTCATTCCGCCCGAAATTGTAACAAAGTTCGGAATACCATTATTGCTGAGATTGCTACTGATAGCGCCGCCATCATGGTTGTCGCTGCAACAGCCAACATTGTTTTTGTTGTTGCTGTTGATGATACCGTGACCGTTACTATGTCCACTGGCAACATTCATACAATTACTCGGTGATGTTGGGTTGAATGTTAAATTATTGATGAATGTGGTAAAATTGCGCGATGTTCGCGATGGCGCGTGTGAAGACGCTGGACACGACAATGTCGGATCAGTGTTGCCCAATCGGCCCGTAGCTGGTGCAGACGCACACAAATCACTTTTAATGTTGTTACTTTCAATATTATGTCGAATGTGTTGCGATGATTTTATGTGCGCCAGCGAGCAATTGTTGCTAGGAGCGTAACAAGAGTGACTTCCTGCAGAATTTGTTGCTTGGCCCTGTGCTGTTCCAAATAGTTCACTATTATCAATGGAAATTTTCTTAACTGGAGTTGACTTTTTCGTTGTAGGGGTCGATGCTTGCAGATCACATGTGCTAAGGACAGAAGATAATGTGTCCAAAGAATTGGATTTGAAAATTTGACGCTTACAACGCAAGGGGTTGCGTTTAATATGGGAGTACAACTCCTCTTGCGTGGGGGAGGCTGCCCCTGCTTCTACACGTCCGCTGTCAGGGTCAAAGGGCTGGTGTTCCTCCAGCCTAGAATGTTTCGCCGCAGTCTTGCTGGCGGTATCACAACCCCTCGTGTATGATAAAATATTGGAAAACCTCCGAATTTTCATGTTTTTCTTTTTCGACTTCGGGCTCTTCGTTGCCGCTTGCTGCTGTTCGCTGGTCTGTGCTTTATCACACGTAAGTGATCCATCTGGAGATGTTGACAATGAAGCGTTAGGACCAGTGGGTTGACTTTCTGTAATTTTGCTCACATGAAACCTGTTCTTTAGTTTGTCTCCGATTTTATGCCCTCCACATTGAATATTATCGTACTTTTCGCTTTGAATTATATCATAAATTGTTCCATATTTGCAAATTTGCATTGAATGTCCGCCATTAGTTTCTGAGACTAACGCTGCCGCTGCTGGAGAGGAAGTAGTTGCTATCGGCAAATCTGACCCCGCCATATTTGCTGCACCATTACGTGAGGATTGATTATTACTAACATTATCATTATTGGACTTGACTGATGTGGCACTATCATAATGTTGCTTTTGTATTATATCGTAGATGGTTCCGTTGAATTTCAACGATGCGTACTTTGTTTTCAAATTAAGATTCGGTTGACTCATGCGTTTGTAAAATTTCTCAGAGAAGGCCCGCTTCCGCTGGAATCCTTCAAGTTGGTTTGCTCCTGTACTTCCAGACGTTGATGAGCTCGTGCTCGTTTTCCTATGCAGTATCTCATAGATTGTTCCGTAAGTCATGTATTTATCGTATTTTTGATAAGTCATATTATAGATGTCGTTCTTACGTTGGATTATGTCGTAAATCGTCCCGTAAGAGATAAGTTTATCGTAGATCTTGAAATTAGTTTTGTAGATTTCTTCTTTTTGTTTCTGTAGAGTAGCTACAGTAAAGTCAGGACTCACAGGTTTTTCATCTTTCTGATCGCTTTTCTTCTCTGATTTCGTTAAGGATTCATAAATTGATTTCAAAGTTGATTTCTTAACTGGAGCGTTTGAGTTAAGGTCTTCCGTGCTCCCAAAGATATTGGAAAGAATCTTAGATTTTGAATTCTGGCGTTTGAAAACTTTTGGATTACTCTCACAATCCTTCACCATAAGTTTGAACTCTTCATAAGACTTTCTCCGAATTTTGGCCTTTTCCTTCTCAGATCTTACTCCACAAACACTCTCGCCTTTGTCAGCCGTCTGAGGCCTTTCAACGTTAACTACTGATGTTTGCTTAGAGTCTTCTGATTTGAAGAGCTCTTTTAAGTTTACGTTTTTATCTTTTTCTTGTTCGCAAATCACCTCCAAACTGCTACTACTCGATCCTTTGTTTTTATCTATTCCATAGATGGTTCTGAACTCCTGATATGATCTTCTTCTCAAACGTGTTCTTTCCTTCTCGGTTAGAAATTCATTTCGTGCGGGACTATTATCCGATACTCCGTTAGGCTTATCCTTACTAGCAAACAAGGCTTTGAACTCTTCATAAGATTTCCTACGATTTCTAGATTGCGTTAGACATTCTTTAAGATTTAATCGGGCGATCTTTTCACCCGTATCACTAGCCGGTGAAAATTCGGTAGAATTTACTTGTAATTTATTTATATCACAATTCTCAATACTAGTACTTGAACTAGCATCTTTCGAAAGAGTATTATCTAAGCTAGTCGCTTCATTGAATTGAAGCATAGATATTGTATTTTGCATCTCGATGAAGCCGGAATCCATTGAACTAATTGTACATGTTGAATCCAGGCTGGTCTTTCTACTTGAGTTTGTAGAATCTAAGATAGCTTCCGGCAAGGTTTCCAGAAAGGGCTGATTTAGATCATTCACAGAATGCTGTTGTTGTTCCAACCGATCGCCACTAGATGCTGAGTGCTCCTGCAAATATTGATCTTGTTGCTGGCATTCACCTGGCAAAATGCAGATATTTTTGGTGTCCGGCTTTATATCGTCCGCAACCAATCTGTCATTAATATTCAGATTGTTTTCTTCTAAATTGGCACAATTCGCTCGTTCGACGTCAACAGACTTGTTGCCAAAATTGTTGAGTTCGCGATTGGATTTATTATCGTTTTCAGTATATGGCACAATTATGGCTGCATTTCTTTTGGGCTTATTTACAGTTGCATAGACCGGAATATTTGAAAGTTTTTCGAGACCACAGCTGAATGAACCACCACCACCTCCCGGTGACTTGGCGGATGAAGAAGACTTCGCCGGACGTGAGGGAATACGCGATTTACGTGCAAAATAGTAATTCTTTCTCACTCGTGACGCGTTGTTGAAGCGCTTTGCATATTTATTCGCGATACTATACACTGGATCTACTTCCGACGAGGAACGCGATCGCAACGCAGTCGAACGCACATACTGTTTAAGGACATTTGAACTGTTCCGACCAGCACTACTTGAGCATTTCGTCGATTCATTCATACATTTGGCACAGCACAGAAACTCGTAAAGTATTTCTTCCGATTCAGAAGGAGGCGTGAAGGTTGAATATGGCGGATCAAGTAGATCATCTGGGGGCTCGCTATTCTCTTTATTATGGCGATCATAGGCTTTGTGAATATTTCCGTTACTATTGATCTGATAGCATTTTAGGTCAGCACTCGTAATAATATTTCCGCTAGGATGGACACCACTGCTATTTCGATTATGGATTGCGCGATTTTCCACTAGAACACTATTGACTGGCATTAGAAAACTGCTACCGCTACAATTATTCGTGCTGTTAATACTACAAATGGTTGCGGCGGTGGCGGTCGTCGTTTCCGCTTTGGAACCAGCTGAGACCCGGTTCGATTGGAGTGTATTTGCTGGTATTAGAGTTGCGGTGGTAGTTGCATTGCTAGCTCCGCGGTTGATTGCGATCGCGCTCGACGACACTGTGGTCGTTGTGAGGACCGCTGTCGTGCTCGCCAAATTAACCGCGTTCGAAGCACTTGCAGCACATTCTGAATTTTTTAGATTGTTCTCTTTGACGACGGCACTTTCTAAACTGAAACCGCTGTCCAAAAGTACGAATGTTCCGTCCACGGGTAGTATTAGTCGACCTTCAGCCGCTGCACTAACTAGTTCGCGTAACGCCAATACCTGCTTCTCTGATACGTTGCCCTGGAGTTGTATACCGTGTAGAGCGAACGCTGTCGGTTTATTATTCACTGAATTTGGATCTGAACACCAAACTACTGGCATGGTCGTCATGATGATCACAAACTTAGATAATAAGTATCATAAATTAGAAATTAATTTAAATTAGGTAGCCGCGAACAATACCGTTCAGCTGGTCGGCCTTAAATCAAGAGAAAACAACAGTCAATTATGAATAATTAAATAATATTAAATAAATTATTCTCATTGCTTAGAACGATCAGTCTATTCAGTCTCAACTGAATGAGAAATAGCGAAATTCGCGCACGAAACATTTGTTATTCTATTGCCTACGAACACGCATCTTTATCACCGGCTTGAAGCACTCATAATTTCCATTAATTGTATTCACTTTTTCATTTTCACTTCAAAATAAATAAAATAAATACATTCAATCCATTTGGATAACTTAATGGCAAGATTTTCCTTGAAATCACATTTTGTCGAATATTTCACATTTCTTTAGCGTTTCTATAAAGCATGAACTTTCTCGATTTTCACATTTCCTTCCTATAAAGTAAAAACATAAATATTACCATAAAATGGCTGGAAGACATAAGCTGCCGTTGATGCTGATGCTGCTGTCGTCATCTATGTCCCGCGATAGTTTATATAGCATTTATGCTACTTTAATATGATGCTTTTAGGTCAAAATTACCATATCACTGAATTTTATTAACGCATGTTGATAGTGGTCAAAAATACCAAAAATTAGAACAAACCTATCACTAAACAGTGCTTGTTCAGCTTCATATGTTCCTACTTCGTGCATTTTAATATATTTTAACTCTCAAAACTAATATTTTTCCAGAAATAAGGGATGCAATCGAAGAAGATTACCCAGGGCATCATCAAATGGTTTCATTCGCCGAGAATTTGAAACCTCACGAAAAAAGCAATTCAGAAGTATCTTTTTGAACGAATTACTAGAAAAATTACAAATCAAGTTCGGATTGCACTTGAAAGTTTCAAAGTGCATATAATTCCAACGAACTTATTTAGAAAGTGTATCCTCAACAATAAATATCAACTATGCATGTTTACTTGTAACTTTCCCCTAAAACGACACCCATAACAACAATATTTACAAAAATATTTCAATGGCAGAGTAAAATTCACCGAAATCTGAATTCAAATAAATTGAACAAATTTCAAACGAAAGTAAAATTTGAGTGCAATTTAATTGCAAATTCGCTAACAGGCATATTATTATGTATGATTTGTTTATTTAAAAGTACGTAGGTACGACAAGCGAACAATTACTCGCGTAATAAATCAGAAAAACTCCTAAGTACACTTGAATCCACTCGAGTACAATTTTAGCGAGTCTCCGTTTTATCTCTCAATGATAATGAGCGAGTCTGTGGGAGTTTATTTGAATCAACAATGTTGGTTTTCCGGTTGAATGATTCACACAATTTCAAGTGACGAATCAGGAAAATGTTAATTGATTTTGTTAGTATTGAACTATGTGCTATGATGAATTTCATGTCACAGATTATAGCGGAACTGGGAGGATAATCCTGCTGCTTCCGACTAGCGGTGGAAGCGGCAGATGATAGTCACACGAAACTATTATTATGCAGTTTTGCAAAGTAAGCGATGCACACTTATGAAACCACAAGTGCAGTTTAAAATTTCGATACAAATAGGGCGGAATAATATCAAAAACATATTTTTCACACAAAATAAGTAGTACCGAATGAGTAGTTGTAAAGAAGGGCCTTTAGATGCTTAACCGTTAGCAATTTTAGAAATTAAGAACTAAAGCATTATTAATAATTTTTATCAACATTTTTTCAACTCTATTAGCAATTTTTCGATTTAAATGCCGCCCTTTAAAAAGACCTTCAGATTATGTTATCTATTAAACAGCTGTACCTTTCATCGATTTTCTAGATTGATCGTAATGGAGATGGAGCTGTGTAAATACGATAACAATCCAGATAAGATTAGGCGTCAACACAAAAGTAATTATACAAAAGTTGATACTTTCCAGCAAACAGCCGTATACCATTAACTATTTTTGTGTAATAATTTAAACCTTTCAGTCAAGGTTAACAGCAAGACTAACCCACAACTTGATCAGAAACCTTCTGAGCAACTGTTTCAACAGACTAAATTAAATAAATTATTAAGTACATTCTATCAAGAATAAATGGCTATTTATACAATAATATTGTTGCATTTATGCAAATTGGATCAACAATCATTTTTGATTTATAAGAATGTAAACTAATTCTTATTATAGTGATAAGGGAGATACGTATATCATAAGATAACTATAGCAGGATCTGATAATAAGTGCATGAAAGGAGTAGCGTATTTCTCCGGATGCGCGCGCGGTGGAGCGAGCCTGGAAGTAACGGTTAATAGAATAAAAGACAGTATACTGATACTATTGGGAATATAAATGACAACGTCTGACAATGCAATGTATAATTAGGGTTCAATCCCGTTAATTAGGAATTACATACGATGAACACCTTTAGAGTTGAGAAAAATTTTGTACGCTTTTGCACTTCTTGAGAACTATCGATATGCGCGCCAATAACATGCATACAAATCGGCGGTTTTCATATTCCTATTCCTTTACGTATGTAGCGCATCGGAGAAAAGGATTGAATGGGGAGATATATTATGAGACCAAGAACTTTGTACGCTTTGCATAAACTCAACTCCCAGCGCATTTTCCAAAATTTTATGGCAAAAAAAATCATTGCGCATTATCGACCGGGACGATAATTGCGCGCATAAGCTGTGGGCTTAATGCTGTGTGTGAGATGTAGTGCATGTGGCATTGGCCTATTGTTTATGGCTTATGAGAAAACACACAAGAAAAGCGTCATCGACACACCAATACATTAACGACATGGGTCAGAGATAAACAATGACATTCCAGATTTGGATTTTCTCCTACTGGTGTTTGCCCAGGAATTCGCGGACTAGTAGTGCGTTGTGGCAAGGCGTATTGTCGTAATGGAGTTTCCAGGTATCGGAGATGTCTTTTCTCGTCCTGATGACATTTTTTCGGTGTCATTCCAGCGCATCCACATAGTAGGCTGCGTTAACTGTCTGTCCTTGAGAAAAAAACGGCGTATGGACCATTCTTTTCCTGTTGAAAAAAATGGGTATTCCTTTAATTTATTGATTCGCTCATTCTTGCCTTTTCCAGCTTGGGGAATTGGTCAGTATGCCACTCAGAACTTTGTCGTTTTGAAAAACCTAGATTTCATCACCAGTAATGACGTTGTCCAAAAAATGAGGTTCCATTTCAATAAAGTTCATATTTCCGCTCGTTTGGCCTTTTGATCGTCTGACAACACCGTGGGTACGAAGCTGGCGCACACTTTCCTCATCCCTAAATCATTAGTAACAATGCAAAACACAACAGTAGACGACAAGTTCAGTTCATTGGCAGCCATTTTCATACTCAATCAACGACCCGAGTCCAATTTTCCAACGTTCGACACATTGTTTTCTATTTTGCTGGTTGATGGCCGCACGTAACGTGAACTTCTTCCTGACCCTCTTTAAAGGCCTTCAACTACTTCGAAATTTGGACAGTGCAGATTCCCTGTAAGGCTCGCAAATCATTTTTTCAGTGTCCTCAAGAGCTTTTTAAGGTTTTGTGTGAAACCCTCCATTCACATGCATGCTCCCCATACATGTGAATGGAGGGTGCAATTTTTTTTTTCACAGATTGTAGTCATGTGAGATATCAAATGAAAGGGTTCAATTGGTATTTTTCGAATCTGATTCCACATTTAATATCGGCTGCAACGTAGGGGAGCGAGGGCTCAAAATATGACCAAGAAAAAGTGTAACAGGTCTCGTTCTTACAACCTATCTAACCGAAAAATCTGAAAAAATTACAGTGGCGTATCTAAACGAAATCTGGGCCTCGAAATACATCCCGTTTCGGTATCTGCATGAATAAAGTTAATAATAGTATATTAGCCTATTTTAGAAATTAAGCCAGAAATCCCTCTTAAGTTCATGCTAGAACTACAAAATTTTGCATTTGTATAAAGGAGGATATAAGGCACAATTTGGTCAAGTTTGAAAAAAATCCAACTATCAAATCGTGCATTCTACAACGTGTATGACGTCATCATCTAATATCAATACCAGAACAAAGTTAGCTCATATGAATGGGGGGTTACAAAGAAACATTTTATTTTAAGTTTTTATTATACAAATCATCATTAATTACTCCCGACAGACATATGCCTGTATGTACGTATAAGTACGTGCTAATTAAGTTTGCGGGTAGTTAATCCAGATAGATATATTAGTACATTAAATCAGCGGTATTCAATATACGTACTATATATGTACAGACGTATACTTTTTTGCATGAAGTAAACAGGAAATACAAGTACGATCAATTTATATATGCATGGATATGTACAGTATTCGGTAACAGGCAGTTTATTTGTTTAGGGTGAGAATAATATCTATATATGTCTGTAATATGAACGCATATCTTGTAGTTTGGAAAAATATAAACGAATATGTTGGATTTGTAGCTACATACGGATAGAAAAATGTGCGTAGAAGTTTCTCACATGAGATGAATACAAAACCTTTATACCCGAAGCGCGAGCTTCCGGTAATCCGACTTGTTTCAGTTTAGTACAAAACTTTTATCACACAACGTTGCTCGATCGTCGATTTCATTCTTTTTTAGGCAGTGCCGGCGCGCATGGGTTTACAATGACCAACGTCCTGTCGCTTCCATAACTTGAACATCACTGAGACCGGTTCCACGGCGAAGATTAGAGTGGCCCCACATACTCCAAGTGGTTCGATCTCACTTCGACCAATAAAAGCGGCACGGGAAATTAATTCCATTACTTTTAGAACGCACCCCGTATGCCCTTCAAGTGTCATGATAACACAATATATTCGGCCGTTTTCAGATAACTTGCATCATCATCATCAACGGCGCAACAACCTGTATCCGGTCTAGGCCTGCCTTAATAAGGAACTCCAGACATCCCGATTTTCCGCCGAGGTCCACTAATTCGATATCCCTAAAAGTC
This sequence comes from Hermetia illucens, assembly GCF_905115235.1. NCBI lineage: Eukaryota > Metazoa > Arthropoda > Insecta > Diptera > Stratiomyidae > Hermetia > Hermetia illucens. Next base: position 85,449,330 of record NC_051849.1, on the reverse strand, counting down.
CTCTGGCATCCTGACCTACGCCATCGCTCCATCTTAGGCAGGGTCTGCCTCGTCTTCTTTTTCTACCATAGATATTGCCCTTATAGACTTTCCGGGCGGGATCATCCTCATCCATACGGATTAAGTGACCCGCCCACCGTAACCTATTGAGCCGGAGTAGGTAGGAGAAATTATCACATTATGACCCCCTTAATTCGTAAGAATAATGTTTTATTTGACTTTAAACTGACGACTTCCGATATGGCATACATTTTAAAATGCCATAATGAAAATGACAGTTATCCTAAATTTCTATTTAATGGAAATCATGTTTTTCATCATACATACAGCTCAAATTCAAGATATCCTTCCCATCACGTCCTAAATCATAAATAATTGAGGTACATATTAGTTTACCCGAAAAAGAAGTCATCCCTGAACTAAACTGTGATATTTACAGTCTTTTCTGTGTCAGATATTTTGATACAAATATTTATTCTGAGTTGAGTTGAAGTGTAAATGTGAGAATTAAAGAAAGTCACCAATTGGATGTTCTTTGAAACTAATAATTATCGCCCCTGCACTAATTTTCACTAAAGTGATGACTGATTGCTTTATCAGTAATATGCTACATATCTGCTAGGGTTGCTATTTTTATTATAATTTATAATTTATTCAAACCGTATATAGGTTTATTTGCAAATTATAAATGGATATCTTGTAATTATTATATTTAGAGGTAATTCCCTGTTTTCGTTTATTAATAAATGATTTATCATCATGAAATATTCCACATTGAAATAAATAATTTTTTGTGGAATTTATAAGAAAAATCTTCTACTTGGTTATTATTTTCTAAAATTAAATCAGTTTTGAATGAACGTATGAATTGGTTTGATTGTTGAGCGTGTGGGATCAGAATGCATTGTTTTCCAATGAAATGCACGTGGAGGCGCTGAGAATTACATGACCTTGACATCTTTGAATCAAATGAGTGATTAAAACTTGTTATTTTTGTTTAACTGTTTTTTATTTCTATTTTCAAGCTTTTCTCCTTGTATTTTTGCATGAAAGTAAGTTATTAATTAGTGATCCTAATTTTCGCCCTTGATACCACGGCTAGTGCGTCTTATATTGCTCTCATCTATACTATCGCGAAGGTTTTAATTTTTTTTTTTTGATCAAATAGCAAAAGCTCTTTCCTTCGCAGTCTAGAGAAGTGTAGCACCACTCATAGAGAGATAAAAATCAACAGCCTGGGGGCAAGAACACTGAAACCGTTTCAAACAAGCCGAACAAACAATTGAATAAATCAGAACAGGATTATATAATATAATATTTCCGACAATGATAATTCAATCCCACACTGAAATTCGCATATCCACTCCAGAGGTTGTTCTTCTTCTATCATTTCTCATAATCCCAGAACTGGTTTTTGCACATGCATCGGTTAATAGCACCAGAAATCCCAAGATAATCCTTAAATGTCTGCTGGAATAATGTAACCGACAAGAATGAAAACTCGTTGGTCATGTTATGAATATCAGAGTAGCATACATACGGGTATCTCGGGGAACAATTGCGAAGTATCGACTAAAACAAAATACCAAAATCCGAACTCCATATATTATGTGCGGGAGAAAGAATACAGAAACATGATACAATGTGGATTATACAATGAGTCACATACTGAAGTAACATAAGATTATGTTAATGTACTTTGCAACACAGTCTAGCACTCTTATGTGTAGACAACACTCCCTCAAGTCGTCATCATAGTTGCTTGATGATTTATCACTTCCACGCCATTCAATGTGGGATAGTTGATTTAGATTCGTACTGACGAGGACGATGACGATAATATATCGACCTTGAAAAAATTTCAACTCTTAATTGTATTTGCCATCTCCGCTCCATTCATGGGAATTCAATTATTTCTTTATTTTGAGGATATTGAATTTATATTCTAAATTAGAAAGTAGCAGTTCATATATTGAGAATAATAACGATGGCTTTTTCAGTTTGGCCCAATCCTAAAAGCTGTTAGATGTTTGTGTAAAAAAATACTCAAAAAAAAAAAGAATGAACATTTGCAAAGATCAACTAAACCCTGAGCAAGGCGAACCGCTTGTTCAATTTGCATATATACATATATTGAACGGATATGCCCATGTATAATATATAATATCTGTAGATGCACAGATAAATCGACAAGTTCGGTAATATATTATATTATCATTGGCTTTTATGAGCTCACGTGATTATACAATGATAACTGGATGAAGTGATAAAGAGTGGGTGATACCTTTGCAACCAAACCATTTAATATTTAGATGATGGTGTATATGTATTTACATAGAGAAATGAATGCATCTGATGATTTTATAAGCAGATTATAATATTTTAATTTCCTTTTTCCAAATGCTGACATTTGTGAACCACACGAAGAAGCTTGTAAATTCTTGATTTGCTTTTATTAGTGCAAGACGCAACCAAAATTCAAAAATATCATAAATACTGGATTCGGATAACTTTGTTGGATTAGCTTCACATTTTTCCTCCACCGAGCAATGTAGAAGGTCACGTTTGAAATTAAAAATATATGCATTTAGAGCCGGTAAATTTCCACCAAGTGGTGCATTTTGAAGGTTTTGCAAAATCTTTGTTTATTATTTAAATTTACTATTTCGCTTTCTTGCATTCCTATATTTTCTTGAATATTTGTTTGAACAAATATTAATATACTAATCCTAGCTAACCTATTCACCTTAGTTTATTCATCATCATTTTATGAATATATCATAAAATCATATATTTTATATGATTAGCTTCATAAAAATAATATAAAAAAAATAAATATATATAACATAGGCATAAAATATATGACAATGTAATCAATATTTCACTATAATGCATATATCATTTTATATTTGCTAGTAAAATGTGTCCAAAACTGCATTCGACTCAAAATTAGGTCCAATCAAATCAAAATAAAAGAAGATTGGTATAATTTTTTCCGAACAAAACTAAAATTTCTGAAGGTTGCATACACTAATTATGCAATATTTAAACTCAGTCACAATTATTTCTCTCGTTTCTGACTATTTCTTACATTTTTTCTTCCTCTAATCGTTAGCACCTAAGTTCAACCGAGAAGGTGAAAAAGTTTTATGATTTTTTTGATATATTTGAAGGTCAAACACAAGCGCTTGTGCACTTGCTATGGTACATTACAACGTTTTTTCCAAGAAATAGTGAATAACCTCAGCTGGGACATACATTATTCGAAAAAGCGGCATCTTATGAAGAATTTTTTTTCGGTGAACCGAAGCAACAATGAGTGTGCTTAATTTATCGTAACATGGAAGATACAAGTCACCAAATTACGTGCAAGAACAAAGTATGCAAAACCAAGTGATATTCTCAATAGAAGAAATTGGTAATCGTTGGGAGGAAGGAAATATTTTCGGAAATTTGATTCGTTTAAATAATATGTGTATAAATGGCTTAACCTTTAAACTAGAGTTGGTGAAAAACATTGGAGTGCTAGTTGGTGACTAAACTGGAATTTTTCCAACATTTCAATTTGAAACAGATCTGCCAAATTTCCAAGGCGAAGGCCGTGCGGCATTTTGTATTGGCTTGCGTTTTTCTTAATGTAATGACAAAAAATGATAGATGATATGATCCTCCTCATGTTGATTCATCTATTTGTTCTATACTATTCCATTCCCACTAGTCAAAGCACAACTGAAATTACACATAAAATCACCTACTTCGTGGGTCATTCAACTTGTTGTTATGAACATCATTGAAATTTCATTCATTAACATTTTTATCACAATTTTCTCGGAGACAAAAAATACTTTCGCTAGACAAATGCAAATGAAACGAATATGCTAAAGCACGGCTCAATGGTAACAAAAGCTAACCGCCCGTGGGTATCGTCTAACTCCGGCGCTATAGATTTGGATACATCAAAAGTTTTCAAATTTTACATGTATTCATAAAAACTACATGCAGTCGTGTTTTTTATAAAGCAGAGCACACCTACAAATATGACGGACATGTATGAATGCGCAATGTGAAAATACGAAGTATGATCTTCACACGTGTCTAAACGTACTTGATAGGGGAAATAATAAATATAAGTAGCAGAGGCAAGCAAAATAAGCAATAGGTGCTTTATCATAGTTTGTCTATATAATCCAGGTAAGCGCTCTTACTAATCGTTCTCACATATGTCACGCTTGTGTAACAGTGCGCAGTCACTGTCTCAAGAACATTAAAAAATTATGTGACATACATGTTAAAATTACTAATGTGCCATAAATGACCACTTGAATGGTCAATAATGCATGAAACAATATGGTATTAGGATAGTACCCTAGAATTTAATATTTCTGTCGCATTAGCGAACTGGAATTATTAGAGGGAATAATGGGTGGTGTATTGTTATTTAGCTGGAGGTAAAGGAATGTATTCGATAATAGAAAACAGTTGACATGAACTTATCTTGAAACACAGAACAACATAATCGTCTGATTTTATTCCGATGAAAAGAACTAATCAATATATTGATACGCCTCTAACCTAGATTATGAATCTGGATTATTCATTGTTATATTTGACCGAAAATGAGGTTGTCTGAAACAACGATCCCTTGATATATTAGATGGTGATATCCGAGCGCCTCAATTTGGAGCAAACGATTGACACGAGCTGATCTCGATTGTGAGCGGAACAAAGATGAAAGAAGAAGAAAATAACGAAATTTAACCACTTGCTAAAAGGACCTTCGCTGTACGCTCGGCTGTCGAAGGCATCGATAACAAGCAGTAGGTTTTCAAAATGATACGCCAAACAATCTGCACGTTGCCTGCAATTAATTTTTTTCACTGTGGTTATACTCATGTATTTTACAGAATCATTGGATACTTTAGGTACTAAATTCATATAAACATCTTCTAGCTTCGACAACAATAAAAGTGACGAAAAGTAAAATTTCAAATCATCATTCTGGTCTAAACTCACGAACTGCGAAAAAGGACTAACAATTCGGAAACTGCAAGGTCAGCGTTTCAAGTATTAAAGGTTTCGTGTTTCTCCTATATAAGAATATTTGAGTAGGTATTTGTCCCATTTGTATTTAGCTCGCAATGTATATATATATATTACATCAGTTTATTCACTTTAGTGCGATATTGACATCCAAAGTCTTAAATTATAATTAATTTGCGTAAAAGTGACAATCTGGATCCATAGCAACTTTGGTAGTAATCGGGCGATTTCTACTAAACTTGATAGTACCTTCAAATCTCGCTGGGGACAGAGGAATTTGTTATCGTGATTGGATGTCGGACACCAGTCGACTCAGCTGTGAATGAGCACCTGAGCCAAATCAGGGTAATAATCTCGGGCGAGCGCAATGCTGACCACATTGCCTCCCACAGTGTACTGTGGTGTACCGTTACGGTCTTGAATGAAGTGCTCTAACACACTTCAAGGCCTTGATCCAATATGGATTGTTGCGCCAACGATTATTATTATTGATAGTACCTTGCTCTATATTATGGTCTACATTACTCATAATTCTAGCGTGAACTGAAGGGAGTTTCCCAGCCAATTTTAATTATAATAACATATTACTATTAACTTCATGTGAGTAAATACCGGCATCAACGGTACTCCGGAGCATGGAGACCACATAGTGGCAACTTCGTAATTGTTTTCACGTTTTCGGCTGTGTAACTTCTGAGAATAGGTACGTGGAAGAAATGATCACTTTTCAGTCCCTACTCTATCCAATTTTGCAACAAATGTCAGAGCCGAGGCTACCTTTGAAAAGTGCTATTAGAAAACTTTCATTTGATACCCCATATACCCACATATTTGAAAAAACAATTACAGACACCTTCAAAGGCAACTGAACTTAGTTCAGGAGGAGCTTGCAGAAAGGAAGGACGCACTGACACCGCTCCAAAATCATACGAACAGCGATATCAACGACGGCGGTGGTAGTGCATCGAACGATAATGGCGGCAGAATAATCCACAGCGGTGGAGGCAAAAATGTTAACTTCGGAGAAGAATGCATAGCAGCGAAGAAAAACAAAAAAGGCGCAGATAACGCACCACAGCTAGTATTATCAGTATTAGCAGTTGCCCTCCCCCCTCTTCCTTTGGCTAAAAGAATAAAACTGAAAGCGTGCCGACCTTTTTGTGGGATTTAAAAGGAGCTCCATTTCAGAACGTGACAACTGGGCGTTCCCTAGTAATAAGAGGGGTCCAGATAAGGTCACTTATCCACGAATCTTAATTAACTCGGTTCCATTAAGTCCAAATCGATACTGTTCATTTTCACACTAGATATCGCTCAGGAGCACCAATAAAATTTTAAGGTGAAATACGTAGTTCATCAGAAAGTCACTTTTGATAAATTCAAAAATAGAGAAGAGTGTTACAACTGTTAAAATTCCGGGCACACCACCCTGAACTATTCCATAGTAGTAGAAGTGTACTAAAAACCACTCTCGCGGGGAAAACCTCGTCTCAGCTACACAGCACCAAATTGCTGTAATTGCAAATTATCGAGGATACCCGGCTTATAAAGATAAGCTCATAATTTAATAATTTAATTCGCAAAAGCTAAAAAAGTGCGACTAAGTGGCAATAGGCCAAATTATTAAAAACATTGTGACTATTGTAGTGTTCGTACAAAATGCTGAAATCACATAACACGTGGCAAAGACCATTCAATCCAAACCGCGCCCTCGACAAATCCTCTAGAGCAGTTTAGTAGTTTCCCTTGCGCCAGCATCTGAACGCGAAACTGCTACCCTTAAACTGCATCGCTTATCTCGCACGCTCAACATGCCATAGCCATCTAGAAGTCACACCTCATTACAGAGATGTGCGTGCGTATATTTTATTTTTAAGGAAAATTTCGAACCCGGGATGAGCTTACACGTAAGGGTTAGATTTTATATAGCAAAATCACTGTGATTTTTATTAGATTGTTGTGAAACATTATATGTATTTCTCAAACTTAAGAGCTATTTCGTAAAATATTAAAGAGGGCCTTTTATTTAATACTAGGATTAAGCCACATATTGTATATTTCAAACCAGCCAACATGTACGGCTCGAATGGAATCAAAGTCGGGCTTACTAATCTGGATAATTATCCACAATCTTCCTAAAAAGGATCAACCTATCAGAGATATGCATTTAGGTATAGTGTAACAGGAGAACCTAGCCCCCACAACAAAATAATAAATAAGTAAGATAACAACATGTATCCCATGTCAGCATACACATAAAAGGACTAGGACATTTACAAATGATTGAAGTTTCCAACTGATCGACTACTGAGCAGCAACCACGTACTCCACACCGAACTAATCCAGCTTGATTGATGGTTTTAAGGTGGGTAGATCAGCAGTACAGGCGTGTATATCCATTTTAAATAAGGAACTGGCTTCCATACTAAATGATTCAGAGGAAAATTAAAGCACGTCGCAAGGGAAAGTTAGCAATGTCATAAAAAGGATAAAATTGGTCAAATCTTTACGAATTGACGATATACCAGCGGAAGTCCAAAGGTGGCTTCGTAGCTTTATGCTCGATAACCCTGACAACAGACCAGCTCTTCATTTCGAAACGAAAGTCCAATATCGATGTTCATAAAATATTCAGCGATACAGCGCAAACATAAAACAGTATCCTCTTTTTAACGTCATCTATAACTTATTCGAAATCACAGGTTCATAAGCAAAGCAGTTTGACTTATTCATTCTCAACTTGCGTAATCAAGGGAAGTTATAAGATATGCCTAGAAGTCTCCAATACAATCAACTTATTCAACGAAAAGTCGACTTGAGGGTAGCCATCAAAGTGAAAATTAATGGAACCAAACTATGATAGTTAGGAAGCTGAAACAACTCATGTTATAAAGGCATTAATATTACATATTTGGAATTGACTGATGTGGTCTTTAGAAGGAGTAGATAAGGTTCGAAATGTAGCACTACAAACTACACGGTTTTATTAAAATCTATCAATGGTTTAAACTTGGAGAACTGCAACTATAATGATTACATATATTGCCATTGTAACTGTAGGAGTGGCTGCTCTTAGACGAACAAAGACGCTTCCCAATTACTACAGAATAATGCTCGCCCACAAATTTTGATGACTGAAAAATTCTGGTTATATCATTTCTGACTCTTGGTGACTATTTCCCTTTTTCATGCAATTTTCAGCTTAAGATTGGGAAAACAATTTACGCATCCAAAAAAGTTGACTGACGGTTTTATCCAGGGCAGAAGCAACTCATCAGATGCTGCCTCACTTCTGCCCTGGGAACAGCATGTCCGAAACGTTAGTCAAACTTAAGTGTTTAACCCAAAAAAAGAGGAGTCCGTGAACCACAAGAGCGGAAGTAAATTGCTTCCAAGTGGTTCGATCCGTCATCAAATGGATGCGGACTCGGGACTCCCAGCATTCTCAACAAAAAATTCACTTCGGCCTGGTTTATGTCTGAACTTACGATTGATTTCACTTCAATATAATTTGCACTCATTTCTTGTTTGCGATTATATGTAAATGAAGCGATTACCACCTGTCGCTACTTTCGGTCACGTTGCTCCCAGGGCAGAGCTGAGGTAGCGTCTGATAAGTTGCCTCTGCCGTGGGCGAAACCATCAGTCAACTTTTTTGGAAAACGTGGGTGTTCAACCCAAAAAAGAGGAGTCCGCGGACCACGAGAGAGGAAGTAAGTTGTTCCCCAAGTAGCCCGGTCCGTCATCACGGACTCAGCAGTATTGCTGCCTTGTCTCTAGTACAATTATCCAGCTCATTTCGGCAGCTTCTATGAAATATAATATAAACAGGTCAGAGACCAGATATTAGCCACTGATATTAAGGAGTCATTTTCTTTCTTATGGAAGAAAGTCTGGACATACGGCTTGAAAAGGTAGACAATATTAATAAGCAAGAGTTACACCAAACTTTTCAGAATCGTTTTTTAGTGTATATCATGTATGAGAAGAACTCCTCTCATTAACCTTAACTGACAGTCATTTTGAAAGCTAGATTGTGAATTTTTTCAGATATTTTTAGACAGTAGGAATCTATGGCAGTGGATAGGTCACACATTGAAGAAGGGCGACAACTCAATCGCTAATTAAGATATATAATGGAACGCATTATACCATGGTGACCGGCGAGTAATTACTACATGTACACCTGCAAAAACTATTTAGTCAAAAAAATAGAATAGTTAGTAAGTAAAGTAATTGTCATGAAAGTATAGTTAATGTTTACGCGAAACAACTCATTTCAAATAACTGTTCAAAAGATCAGAAACAAATTCAAACCAGCGTTCAAAGTGGATGAACGCAAATCGGTCTAAAATACAAAAGTAATGAGAAAGTGAATAAATCCCGCAACATCGATGTAAAAAATGCTCCAAATATTATATTATTTCTTTATGGTTGAAGGAAGAGGAAACGCCGTTCAAAAGTGTCCTGATCAACATGGTACAAAACAGGAATCGGGAGTTATCTATCAATGTTGTTATAACCTTAGGTAGACTTACGCTAAACACTTTATATTTATGCAAGACATTTAGGAAAACACATCAATTTAAAGTTCGGTGCTTGATGAGAAAAAAATGCACTCCGGCAAAGACCTTGGACACCTTAAGCTTATACTTTTCGTGATCATAGTAATTAAATTTTAGGAAAGAAAGAAAGAAACCTGCCAGTTCAAGCCTTATACTTATATTACTTCATCGCGGACTTTGCCTTTTCACCACTTTGCTGGTGTCATCACCCTTCCTTGCAGGCTACTTCTGAATTCCTATTTGGACGAGCTTTATAGATACTTCACATGTTGGAAATTATCCCTTGATCTCCAAAATTGCGAAACAATTGTGTTTCGCAGCAACATGAGGATCACGCCAAAAATAAGGCGAGAAATTGCCGTCCTTCCCCTCAAAATCCATGACACACCCATTTCCACTGTAAACGAAGTCAACTACCTAGGGGAGGCCATTAACTCCAATAATAATCAATAAGTTAATTTAGTCTGTTAAGGCAGCCGCTAAGTTAGTTATAGTTTCAATGTTAGTTATAATAAGTGAATAAATAAAAGTGTATTCCGAATAGAAATTCTGAAGAAAGCGAATTGGAACGAATCAAAAAGATCAGGTGGCCGAGAAATCAACATTGCCTTACCAAATATCACAAGTAAGAAACAAAGTTTATTCATAGGTATTCTTGACTATCGCTAATGTATTCAAAACACAGCATAAAATACTAAAACCTAGTTTACAAATACTTGTTCTATACAATATTCGCAAATAATACATTCACCTGAGTATGTACAATTGAGCACCACTTTCGAACCAAATAAAAATGTGATTGGTTTAAACCGAAAGAAATGAGAGCAAATGTGCAACTAAGAAGTGCAACGCGGCCACTTCTCTATTTTCCATTTAAAAAGTCAAGCAAGGTAGAGTTGAAAAACTCATAAAAAGAAACAATCAAATAATTTGAGTTTGAAACTAAATTAGAGCGTGCCGAAGTCGGAGGTATCTAGGACTTTCTTAATAAATAAAACATCATGTTCTCATCGCGATGGATGACCTGAATTTCGAGTTTCAAGAACAACTTACTAACTAAAGTAGTATATAACAGTTGAAAATAGAATAAAATAGTTTTTTGCAATTTACTTGCTTATGTGTTTGTTTGCTTACAATTAATTAAATTTTTTTTTTGACATAGGTGTAACCTAGCCCAAAGTTCCAAAAATTAATTCTACTTTTAAAATGTTGTTATTGAACCTCATTGTATGTTTGGTCTCAGGAAAATGATAAATACTTCCGAACAACAAAATCCATAATTGTGTTTGTCGCTCCAGGGATAATTGCTGGTCGATTTTGACATATCTTAAACGTCATGCGACATAAGGCAAACAAACCGTTTTAACATGTTTCATTGTGGAGTCATATACTTTTAGTTGTGTGAAAACGTCTGATCAACGTGTCGTGATTGGTTCCGTCCTTTTAAAGACAATAATTTCGATGTTGATGACTGTCGACGTGAAGGAAGGCCAAAAGCTTTCGAAGACTCGAAATTGGAGGAATTGCTCGATGAGGATGCAGCCAAACACAGGAAGCGATTGCAAGCGTTCGAAATGATTCAAAAGCATGATTCCTTATGATTTTGGAGCCAACTGAAGTTGAGCGTAGTTTTTCGCCTGTCAACATGTGCTTCAGCGGCAAAAAGGAAGGGGTTTCTTCATCACATCGTGATGGGTAATGAAAACTCACTCATTAAAGCGACCCAAAGAAATAAAGTCATGGGGACCTCGTCGTCGGTTCGGTCGAATATACACGCTGCGAAGGTTACACTGTTATTTGGTGAGACCAGGTCGGTGTTATCTACTATGAGCTAGGGAGCGGCATTGACCTTAATAGATGCGACTGAGAGTGCATTATGCGAAAAGCGGCTACAATACGAGCAGAAGCACGAAGAGGGGATTCTACTACATGACAACGATCGGCATCATGTTACCAAACCCGATAAAATCTACATAGAGACGGTTAAATTGGAAGTGCTAACCTACCCACTATATTCCCCAGATGCCATCCGATCAGTACTTGTTCTGCTCGATGGCACATGGTCTGACTGATTTGCAGTTCCGCTCATATGAAGTCATTATCAATGGCTTGATTCGTGGAAAGCGTCAAGAGACAAGCACTTTTATCGTAACGGTATTCGACCTCTCCCGGAAAATGGAAAAAAGTTGAAGCTAACGACGGGTAATACTGTGAATGATTTATATGTAACTATTTTTTCACAATAAAGTTGCACTTTTATATAAAAAAGCAGCGAAACTTAGTTGCGCATCTAATATATTGTATTAAAAGTGGAAATAGTTTGGGATCTAACAGTCAGGTTTATGAGTTTCATTCATTTTCATAATAATTTACGAATATTAAAATATATTTTTCAATTTCCCTAAAACTAATTTTTCAATATGTAATATTTTAGTTCATACAATGTTGCAGCTGATTTCAGTTTGATTAATATCCTCTAAGTATCAAGGTAGGAATCAGTTAATGACAACCGGAAGTCAATCTACTTTTCTTGTTTATCAAATCAATTTTGATCAGCTCTCTCGATAGCGTAGCATCTTGAAAAGGAATTCTTGGCACATCGTACTGCAAGATCACTACTATCTATCCATCTGCTGTTACATTCATAAGGCAAATTTGCATAAGCGAATTACACGATATCAATATAACGCAGCCATATCGACAACTAAACCTGCATGTTACCAACCTTCGTTCATAAAACTAAGAGTAGGCAGCGTTAAGAAAACAAAAGTGCAGAAAGAGGTTAAGTGATGACATATCTCATAAAAAGTGCAGTATTTAACTATTATAGCTGAAGAATGAAGTGTTTTGCCTTATCCATATAAAATAGCAGCATCTTGCGAATTATGGGGTGGAGATATTCGCATATCTGTACCAAGGTAAACCATTGCTCAGATGGCGAATGGTTTGACGAGACGACAAAGTTGACGGGCATATACAATGTTTGCAAGAGATCCATCAACATATGCATTGTTGTTAAGATGATCTTTTTTGAATAACGACTGTATCTACAATAACTCTTTATCGTCGATTTAGTGTGTGCAATGGATTTATGGAATTGTAGTGCGTTACATTGGTAGATGAAAATATAGGACAAAATTTGGCCTTCTTTTAAAAGGGGGCAAAAACATTACATTTGAGAAGTAAGACATTTGTGAAGTTTGCAACTGATTTCATTCGAGGGTTTGCAGAGCGGGTAATATTAGAATCGGATAATGGATTAAATTAGGAACAACTCTGTCTTAAGTGTAGGTGCACCGCTAGTAAATAGCCTCTCTATACTTTATTGTCATTTGAAACATCAATCGAATGCGTTGAAAAGCTGTCTCTATTACCGTGTATCATCATCACTTCAATGTAAGCCAATAAATCGGTACCTATATCTAAACAAGGAACAAGATATATATGTTCAATTGGCGACAACGACAATAAGGTGACTGACATTTAGTAGCACGGATATGATATTAATACTCTTTGTAACGTGCACGATCTATAGCGACAACGACAAAAAAGTTATCACGTCAATAACAAATAGTCGTGTCCCATGCCGTCAAGTCCATAGAAGAAAACGCAATCATTTTCGCAAAATCAGTATCTATAATAAACCTTTTTGCTGAACCGATAAACACACTTGGGAATGCAACTTGTCCGTTTTACAGTTAGAACTATCACTTGATCAACCATCGTTACTCAGAAAGAAAGTGGCCAAGACTGGATGAATAGATAAATGGACAGACGGTCGGCGAATGGATCTATAGATGGATGGAATAGTCTTGACGATGCTAAATATCTTAGAAAAAATGGCAATAGACTGAGACCGAGACGTTGTGCTTAGTTGGCTTTTTTTCCTGCGGCTCATGTTAGGCACATAATAAAGATGGCATTGGTGTGTTGAAGAAGAGGAGCAGTAGGGTATGCCTACTTTTTAAGTTATATTAAATAGATTTATAGACGGAACTTGGAAATTCTTGACGCCATGCTCTGAATGGTTGCGTTGCGGTACGGCTTGTGCACTGGAGAAAACAAAAGATAAAAATATCGTAAAATCAACGAGGAAATGCTTTCTGAGGTGATAAAAAATATGTGATCGTTGGTGGCTACGTAGAATATGCACACTACTTGTATGCATTTGAACTATATGAATATTATCAGGAGTCAGTCAAATAGCTATTAAGGTAATGCGAAGTATGTTTAAATGAACGCGCGTAGGTAGGGCTTTTGTTCGTATAATACTATTTTCTATAACTTTTGTTTGGATACGAAACCGTAGTCGTCAGCATTAGCAAAGAACATCCTTGGAGCAAATTGGACAAAAGGTCAACAGGCAACTATCCATAATAATAATAATAATGATAAAAGGATTTTATACTGCTTGAAATGTCAAACGTTTCTAATATCAACTCTTTTTAGGTATCTGGGCCACCAATGCTATTCCGATATCAATCTCCTTATAATTTGAAGATAAGCTAGAGAATTCTTGTTAAATATACTAATGAAATCGAACCCAAGAGTAGATAGGAAAGATTCAGAGACGTCACTCAGAAAATTTTATTGGGCAATCAAAGAAAAAAAGAGACAATGTAGCAATGTAACAATGAGTAAGATCAAGCTCCAAATTTGCTAACAACCAGTATTCTAGGCAGTATGAAATTTTCTTCATAGTCCAGAACATTAAGAACATACATTTTCGTAGAAAATTATTCCATCATAAAAATAATATTATCAGATAGATGGTGCTTGGGAAATACCTATTACGGCAATGAATCATCAAGAGAAAAAGTTATCGTCAATTGGAATTTAGTTTTCGAAACCTGTAGTTTCATCAACTGCGAACTGAAGAGCTGAAGATGCTTTTAAATAACTTTGGAAAACGCATCATTGCATTTGCTTGGAAATAAACCGGATTTTATAAAAATTTGCATGTTGTTTTGTTTGGTATTGTGTACTGTCAATATTCCCACTTCCTGAAGTTATGCAGAATCCTTTATTTTTTATATCTTTAATATTTTTGTCGGCTTCAAAATTAATCGGGCACACACTCTCTATAGAAAAATAGGTGTCCGCAATTGAAGAAATATTTTTATCCTCATGGTTAGAAAACCGCCGTCAGTTTCAACGAAGATAACTATATTGACTAACATACTCTCAGATTCGGCTCCTTCTGAGGTTTTCGTGTTTCCTAGGACAGAAAAGAACTTAATGGGGAAATATTCTGATGATACTGACAACTGCAATATCACAATGGCGTTACCAGATATCAAGGAGGGCGAATTTAAAAGGTGCTTCCAACATTGATAAGCTTATCGCAAACAGAATATTTCAAGCGATAGTAAAGTCAAATTTAGAAACGAACCAGTACGTACGATTTTTTAACTTTAGGTGCTAAGTTCAAAATGAGGGGTCCGTAAACCAAAAAAGTGAGAGTAAGTTGCTATCCATTTGGTCTGGTCCGACATCAAATGGATACGGACTTAGCACCCCCTAATCTTCAATTAAAAAAATACGTTAACTACCAGCATGATGTCTTCAAATCGGTGACGTATAAAAATTAAAAAAGAGTAATTGCATCACTAGAGAAAACGATAGAAACGATGGAAGAAAACAAATCCATCAGTTTCTTATTCTTAAAATGGAAATATATATACGCACTTGATATGTAACGTTTTCTGATACCAACGCCTGGCTAAAAGAAAGTGCGCGAAAGTGAGCATACAAAACTTATAACTTTGAATATGAATCAGAATACTTAATACCAGATTTCCCGCCGAAACACCTAAGAGCTTGATCGATATACTATAGTTAATAGGTACATGGTAATGAAGACGAAGATGTTACGTTGGACTAGTAGCGTGACACCTTTTGATCAACATCGAAATGAGGATACCCGCGATCGATATGGAGTTGCACAGATCGTGGAAAAATTGCGAGAGAGGCATTTTCGATGGTATGGTCACATAATTCGCGCTAACGGGAGTTCACTCGCCAAGATTGGTGTGAACATCGACGTCGATAGTAAGCGACCAAAAGACCAGCGGAAACAACAGTGGCTGGATGGGAATTTGAAAGCCTTGCGATTGCATACAAATCAGGCATTTGATAGAACCAAATGGCGAAACCGATCACGACGAATCGACCCCGCTTGTAAACGGGGCAAAAACTGAAGAAAAAGAAAAGATACACTATTACACTTACAAAGGGGTACAATAATTCTTTTAGGATACGAAGAAACTTCCCTTGGCGCTATTATTATGGACCTAGCAATAGCCTCCTGAGAAATTTATCAATTGCAATTGCAATATTTCAAATATTATCATACTTATGAAGAACACAGGCAAGGCCGTAGTTCTCAGCCAGTTTGGCGAATTAGGGTTCATAACATGTTGCTGTCATTTTTTACTCAATAGCACAATAAATTCCCATCGTAATTCGCAATGTCAATATTAGCAGCGCTGGAATAATAATAGGATTTACTTGCATTATGCTGATATCTACGAAGTATTGGGGCGCTCTCCTTGGTAGCATGTAAAAGGCAAGCAACCAAAAAAAATATATTCTTCTGTTGAAATCGGCAGAAACTTTTTTGCACAGCATGCCGGTCAGGCAGGCAAAAACCTGAGACACATACCTAGCGCTGTCTTCATGGAAGGTAGAACGCTGCATTATGCGAAGCATAGTGTTCACAGTATCTTCCGTATGTTTCCAGACATTCCAAAAGCACTAACATTAACGGTATAGTTGCAGGCATGGAATGGACTGCATACGTACCTGATATGGTAAATATCATTAGGAAGTAGATATACGATACCATATCCTGTCAGATAATTGGAATGGGACTGCGTTCCAGGGTTACTTTTGCAACAGCAGAAACCACGCAGATACCCTTCCAATCATCGCACTCAAGGCGGGTGTCCTTCGGAGTCTTAACGATGATCCCCTTCTTTAGCTGATCGGAAAATATCTCTGGAAGTCTCACAAAAGAAAAAATGACTAAGTTTAATTTACTTTTGATTCGGAGAAAAGTAGAAATCTAGGAAATACGAACTTAACTAGTGTTCAAACTACATAGTTGCCTCAATGGGCTTTCTTTCCTTATATTCTTATTGTTTGATACATTCCTTACTAGCCACATGTTTAATATCAAATCAAAATTGAATATATACCAACTCCGCTAATATATTTTTATACATCAAATGCCACTTCACTTCCGACATTTGAATTCTGAGTCATTTAGAAGTTTGACAAAAAAATTCTCAAAAAAATTCATCTTAGTCAAGGATGTCTGAACTGTATTAAACTAAACATTACATAGGATCAGACTGTGCCAATCAATGACCTCACATTGTTAAATTTAGGCATGAACGAATTCGTGTCATCATTTCTGCAGGCAAGATCAAATCACACTCATTTTCAATATCAATAAGTTTCACGTTCAAATATGAAAATAAAACAAAACTAAAAAACTGAATCAAACGTTAGTAAATCTGACGAAGAATGTGGCATGTGCCATAATAGTTGTGCAAATACTTTTAAAATTGTGTTCGTTTAAAATTCCAAATTGTGAATGGCATGACGGTAAGCTTAGGCTAAGTAAAGCCAAGCTAAGCACAAAATAGTCAAGGTCTTAAATGCAATTTTTTTTCTTTCTTCAACGTCAACTTCTCAACATTCGTATCATGGATTTTCAAATTTAGTTTAACAAAAATTATTGTGTGTGGATGACGTGAATGAATCCAAACGATGGATTATCCTTTGAGCATAGACATAAACTCCAACAAAATAGTTTGGCAACTTACTGAAACTAAAGTTTGATAGAGAAATACCAAAATGGCGATCTATCGTTTAGCAAGGAAGAGATTTGCAGCACAAATGCCGAATTTAATCTGATTAAAAAATATTTTTATCTTGCACCACCAACGATTATTCCACCATTACTACACATCTTGTAAGAACTATTATATTTTCCCTTTCTTTCGAAATTATGCTAGAAAAACAGCAAAAAGCGGCTTTCGGCTTTTCAAGCGGGTTCTTCCAATCTATAAGAAACTTTCCGAACAGGTTCCAATCTCCGAACTTGTGGCCTTTTTAATATTGTCTCCTGCTTCCTACCATATGTAAAATTATTATAATTCGCGAAACTTAGATATTATAAAATTGAGCTCTGATTGAACTGAATAATTTACAACCAACGTGTGATATTTTTTTCAATAAAATATCTTCACGCGACTGCATATTTTGAAATAGAGAGGTTTCGAGAAAACGGGCCTTTTACTACTGGAATATTTAGAATGGATTTGCATTTTTCAAACATTGGAAGCCATCAGTGGTAGAATAATACCCAATAATTAGAGAAAACATAAAAGATTATAAGGATTAAATTTAAGTTATATCTAAAAATGCTGGCACTGATAGTAATGATATCGTTCAATAAAATAGAATAGCATGCGGTATTAAACTAACACGCGACATTCTCAGCAATGAAATCAATATTGTGCTATCTACTAAATTAGATTGATAACTATCTACATGTTATGTGACAGTTTATATTCTTGATAACAGATAGATAAGTGCGTCTAATTGTTCAATATGTCTTCATCGATCAACAATAATAATCTACATTAGAGGTAAACATATTAAATACATTAGCGCCATGAGAAGTATTGTTTTCTAGGCAAACCGCAGTTAGGAAGGAGCAAGTAGTGTTTATCAAGTTTTATATATTTCAGGAAATTATCGTTGTAAACATAATTTGAATTGAATGGTGGAAAAGCCGTTCTTTGATGTTTATTTCTCTACTCTAAAATTGTAATTCACCAGTTGTTTCAACATTATGTATGCGTATCTGTCCCAATTCATTTCATTTTGTAGATTTTTATCTAAGAAAATAAAAAAAAAATTAAAAGATTGTCTTTATTGACATTTTTAAAACACTTTGGAGAGCCTCATTTTTCGTTTCTTGTACTTCTGTGGTTCGTTGCTTAAGATATATTTTAGTCGTCTATAAACGAATGCAATTTGCTGTTTGTAATTCATATCAGCAAATGGGAAAAAATTAAACCCCCAATTTAGGACCATCCATAAAAACTACAAATACTTATTTGTGACATTCAAGAACGGCATGGGTTTGGTGATTGAAGACGAACAATGAAAATACCGTTGTTATTTATCTAGCATTCGGATAGAATTAATCAATGCGTTTCTGCTGTGTTTACCAAATACTTACAGAATCAAAGTGAATATCAAACCGAATATTAGTAGTAAAAGCTGTACTAAATACAGTTTGAGCTTTTGTAGAGAATTAATGCACATTCATGAGCCAACATTCAACGTAGGAACTATTTTGTTTCGCGTAAGGCGAGAGAATAGCTGAGAAAGTTGAGAGATACTTCAAGGTTACTAAAAACGCTTCCGTCTTTGGATCAAATCAAATTGTCAATTACATCCAAACAAACGTGTAAGACCTAGCTTAGTACGTAAATGTGTAGCCTGTTATAGGAAATAGGAAGCTAAGGGCACTAACAGTCAGTTCGAGAGTACTGTGCTGTAATTCCAATGTAAGGACAAAATCCACACAGTTTAGCGTGAGACTTGGCAAAAGGGAACTTATCCCTACAATGAGCAAGGGGGTTTTAATAATAAGACAAATTTGAATTCTGTATGCTGCATCGCAAAACACTTTGCAGGTGATCTTTCACTTATTTAGTCAAAAATTGAAAGGGCCATTCTCTCATTCAAGATGACCATAAATTTAGAAGGTGATAGAAACACTTTATCCTGATTTTGAATCATATAACTTAGGGGAATTTTATACAGTGACTCTGTAAGAAGCGAGAGGAAGTAATGTTCACCAGATCCGACATAAAATATGTTAAAAATAGCTGCAACTGACGCCTCGATTTTGCACACATACTTTACAAAATTATTAAGCAGTAACCAGCAATCATTAGACGTTTTATATAATTTAAAATTCTAGAAGTAAACATAATTACACAAAGCTTTGTACTGATGAAGAGGATAAGGGGTAAGTTGGGTAAGGGGGTAAGTTGCTCCCGAAATATATATATACACTGTAAAAGAAAAATTGTAGTTTGGAGTAAGGTACTGGTCTATTAAATCCAGGAACTTTTCGATAACTTTATGTTAGAACTCCTCAACATAAACAACATACTAAATATATCAGACACGCAGATTCATTAAGCGTCTTGTATTCTTCAAAGCAAAGACCAATGCGATTATCCTTCTCTTTTGCAGTGAGGATCTTTCATAGAGAGTGCTGTAGAGACTACACCAAACAACAAGGTTCTAATTTCAAGGCTGCAATACTGCACCTGCCTAGAATACGCTAATTTTCATCAACCAATCAGGGAGTAGAGTCGAGATAGCCAGAAAGGAGTCCTTAATAAATACAACACAAATGAAAATGAGCAAAATGCAGCAAAAAAAACTAATCCACGACACATTAGAAATAAGATTATAAGAGAAAATTGTTTCAACAAATCAATAAATTCATTTAAGTTAAAAAATTAGGGAAACAGAGATAAACACATTGTCCGAACCTCCGCCACTATCATCAGATTCAAAAGGGATTCAAAACCACTAGCCAAGCAGCCTTCATGGCAAGCCATCGAACCGGCGGAAATAAATTTGATCATTTAGCTGTTCAGGAACGGAAAAGTTTTCCGGGATATTGTCATCATTTCCATATAGCCTGGCTGCTCCCATTCAAAACAACACCTATTCAAAGTTGGTATGTTGACAACGCCAAGTATGAAATCAGTTTTGGGAGCATGACGATCTGAGTAATGGAAGACACCGAATGATAACTGTCGAATTTATAGTAAAAAATCGAGAATGCGATTCATGACGGTCGCGTCTGTCTGCGAGATGGATTTCAACACAACTGTCAGAACGACATCAGTTAAAAAGAGTTTTTGGAGCACTATAAACTCGAAGGTGACGATTTTCTCAACTCAGTTGTTACTGGGGATGAAACTTGCCCACTACAGGTTTGAAACCAAAAGACAGTTTCCACAGACGCGTCAACTTTTTTACCCTCCGCTAAAAAATTCAAAACCACAATTTTGGTCTTTTGGTCTTTTTGTGTCATACGATAATGCCAAACTTCACGAAGAAATTCTCGGATTCGTTCGTGCAGGACATTTTAAACCACTCCCCACATACTCTCTCCATCTCTTCATTTCTCGGAAGGTGTACATGAGCTGGCAAAAGATTTTGTCGAAGCAGGCATCAAAAATTAATCCGCACCTCACCAACTGCATCGATAGGTATGGCAACTATTTTGGAAAACATATGAACAAATGTAACCATTTCTTATTTCTTTTAAGTGAATATGCCGTTTTTTTGGATGTGGCCGATAGTATATCATTTCAAAAAACTAAAATCGATTTTTTCAGATGATAATAGATCCTAAGAGATTTGTAATAAGTGTAATTTTTATCAGAGAAATTGCTTTATAGATTTAAATAGTTTTCTAATAACAGAAATCTGAACAAAGTAGACAATCTTCAGGAAATGCTATATGTATTTTAGATGGATACTTGCTACCCCATTGGTCATATCTCATAGGAATGATAACAATTAGATCGTGTTTTATTTTTAAGAAAGAGGCAGAAATTGCAAAACCGATTTCAGAAAATTCTTCATGCTTTGGAGTGTGCTCTTTCGGCACTTATAATCGAAAACCAATAAGATCAAATTGTCCATGAAATAACTCAAATTTAGCATATCATTCGAGAATAAAATTTAATTTATTGCCTAAATCTAGCAATAACTAATTAAATATTTGACAATGTCATTTCGAAACTTCATGGAAAAATGGAATTTTCAGTGATTCAAGAAAATATGAAAATGGAGTAAAAAGAATCCTATACAATCAACTTGTCAGATTTAATCAGATGCTTGCAAGATATCGCATTTATTCATATGTTAATTTATGTCCTTGTTTGATAGCTTCACGTAAAAAAAAATTAATTAGAAGTTGAAGATCGTCTCTGTGATACAAGTTATAAACTTGATACTATTAGCGCACAGAAAGGTGACCAATTATACTCCCATGGATGTATCTGAAAATACTTTCGTGGCTTTGGAGACCTGCTCTTTTATAATTACCAAAAGAGAAGAATGGTCACATATAGCCACGCGTATTTGGGGATTATAGAATTAATAATCGTCACCGATACATCAGTTTTTGTTCTCGGAAAACCCAATTATGGAACTTGCCTTTCAACCATTCGGAAAAATGAAAACCATAATTCGGGCATTTTATTAACAGTAGAAGAATTTTTACGGTACAAATGACGGGGTAGCGCCATTCGAATCTGTTCCAACAATCGGGCAACATTCTTTTTTTCTTTAACTTTTCTAGTTCAGAAGTGTGGTCGGCTGGTTGTGATCAGATGCGGCATTTTATTCTCTCAACAGCCTGATCTGAGTAGAATCGCGAGGATTTCAAATCACCATGCAGCCTATCAAGCCACCGTTGTTGTGGCCGGCTTTTTAGTCGCCTACCATCGACTTCGATGATCAGACCAATCGTGACAAGGGAATTCCCTTTGGTATGAATGCGTAACTATACCATTGAAGTCCCCTCTCTCGCAAGTTTACTACGATCGATGCAACACTCAATATCCAACGCAACATCTTCGACTCCATTATTACGAGACATCGTTCATTGTCTTTTATAGTAGGCTAACACTCAGAACTAAAGAAGGCATCATTACTAAATAGCAAGAACATTATCAAGCCAATTGGTGTGAAATTGTCACCAGTTGCGGCTGAAACCTGGCCGACTGAAGAAGAAAGAGGACTGGCAGACTGGCTGGGTCTGCCAGCCCGCTTTTTTCTCGGAGTACACTCCGACATATTGGATACTATAATCCTGTAAAAATGTAATAAAATCTAAGGCAATAGTCATTTTCGTCAGATACAGCGAAAATAAGGATCAATCAAGTTCGATTTCAAAACAAATCCGCGTTTTTTTGACGAAAAATAAAAGTTATATATATTATTTGGTTCATATAGAAGCCCCTAAAAGTCCCAACCCTAGGCTAATGAAACCGGCCGCGAGCCAGACTCTGCCCAGTCAATGTTCCCTGCTAGAATGGTAAACGACAAAAAACTTCCAAATAATCATAAGAAAATCTGTATTCAGTCGAATTATAAGCGTAGATTTGAATCCTAACATACTCCATAAATCCATTCACACACATTTCCTAGTTTCACTTCAAAAGCGTAAGTGGGTAAATATCGAACGATGACTATTCTTCCCTGCATTAGGTAATCTGTGCTGCATAATTCGAAAGTTTCATTACAGAATCATGATTGTAGAACGCCATCGTGCAAGTATAGTCGTCCTCCATTCATTGCTTCATGGAATTTACGAAAAAGCAAGGTCTTGCGGTAGACTCGCTGCATTTAAAATATCTTTATGCTGTCATACCTACCGCCAGCAGAGTCAGGCGTTTTGCTGTTAAAGATGTTCATCTCTAGTGAAGTATGAATGTACAGATATAAATATGCATTGTCTGCATTTAACCTTTTCGTGGTAGCCTACGAAAGTGAATTCTAAAAGGGTCAAAGTTAAAGTTATTGTGACTCACTCAAGGTGCATTATAAAGCTGAAAGTTTATGACCGCCTGCAGCCTTATATCGGAATAATAAAACTTATAAAGGGACACATTCTAGAAAAAGTAAACAAACCCCTGCCAGTTAACAAATACTTCTCAGTTCAGCCTAGCCCACAAGGCATTCAATCATATTTTCACGAACGGGTTAAAACAACGTAGAAGACATTTAGACCGATAATAAAACCTGTCCCAAACGTATTACATTCTCAATGCAATCACTGTAAACGTTGTTAGTGCAAAATTTCATACCAACACAAAATTTTAACATTTCAACCAAGGCTTATAGCTGACACTGGACACAGTAACTGTTGCATAAAGTCGTTAATATTAGCGTCGTTTCAGCTGCTCAAAATTGCAAAAAAGATTCTTGTAATCCTAGAGATACTATATTGTATAACAAATTGGCAGTACAAAATTCGCAACCCACTTCCTTAATGGAGATAAGTAAAAAATGTGCATGAAATATCTTTCCATTGGCAAACCAATGGAAACCCATTCAAATGATTGAAATTGACTATTTTTTGCTCTTCAGTTGCTGGCGTAATTTATTTTAATTTTTCATTTTACCGCCAGCTTGATTAACTGTCACGTTTTTAAGATGGGCCGCTTATAAAGTGGCTTTTATTAACACCTGGAAACGGTGTATGCAGATGAAACTGGTAAAATTCATTTTTATCAGTTTGATCCAATTTTTAAGGTTTTGTGTTTAAAATCGGTTTACCGTCTGTCTGTCTGTCCGTCACACGCATTTTTCTCGGAGACGGTTATAGCGATTGACACTAAATTTGGTAGAAAGGTGGGAACTGTGAACGCTCACACATACAGTGAGTTACATCCTTTTACGTTGAATTTAAGGGGGGGTCCCCATACATGCAAAAGGGGGGTGTAAATTTTTTTTTCATCAAATATAGTCATGTGGGGTACCAAATTAAAGGTCTCGATTAGTACTTTTCGAAGCCGGTCTTAGTTTTGACATTTCTTGGAAACGTGGGGAGTGCGGAGGGTTGAAAGCGATTATTTCTTTAATGGGGCCATTCTCAGAAACTACCCACCCGAAAAATCTGAAAAAAATCAGGAGGCTGCCACTATATGGTGCCTTGGCTCCGAAATATCTTTCAAACCGATATCTGTTCAAATAAAGTTAATAATAGTATATTACTATAATTTTTTGTAATTGGCTGGAAACCCCCATAAAATTCATCCTAGCGGCACGAAATTCTGCAGTGATATAGGCCATAACGTAGAGCATAATCTTACCAAATTTGATGGAAATCGCACTATTACTAGCAAATTTATAACACGTTGAAGTTGTTGCTTCTTTGAAAATTGAAGACTATCAATGTCAATATCACCCGAAAGTGGACATATGCAAATATTACGTGTTACGTACTAAGAAATACACAAAACCTTTCGTACCTGAAGCGTCCAGCTTCCGGTTTCCCGACTTGTTTTTTTTTGGTTGGGGCAAAACCCCGCTCATATGGGGAAGTTTCATAGTACCTACTGGTCATATAAGGAACAATGAATTCTTTCAGATTATACCAGGAGACTTCGATGAAGCCGACATAATTGTTTGGAGTAATATAGAAGTTCTAACTTATAAGATCTTCAGCACTCCAGAATATACTTTGGTGTCATTAAATTAACTTGTTTTTATCGAAATTTCGTGAAAAGCCTTGTAGTTATCATAAGCTTCACTTGGTGCTGGTTGAAAACAAACCTTGCATTTATCAATTACTCTCATTGTTGAGAGATAAATATTTTACTAAAGTACGCATGTACATATATGGTATGTACCACTTCCACCAGCATGTTTTTATCGGAAGTAGATATCATATTCATTTATACATATGCAGATTTGTCATGAAAGCGATTTAGCTACTGGCATTATCGCGTGCAACGTGTTCACCTCGAATAAGCAAAATTATAGCATCAAATCCATTAAATTTGCATGTATTGAAAAAAAATATTTTTATGCAAATGATTTACCCTTTTTGAACAAATTAATTGAACGCTCGCTTTATCATATTAGAAATAATAATAGGCCGATTATATGTATACAGGCTGGGTTTTGAGTTGATGATAAGTTCGGAATTGAAGCTGACATTCATATCGTTATTTGAAGAAATATGCAATATGCGAGTTAGACAAAGAAACATATAATAGTGTCCAGTTCCATCCCAAGCGAAACGTCACTGTCATCGAATCATGTGAATCTTCTTTGAGATGAAAAACGATGTTTATTTTATACGGAAATGTCGAAAAAATTAATCAAATTGCTATTGTTCGCCATCAAGTTGTATAAATCCAATGTCCATGAAACAGAGTGAATAACGCATTACGAAGATTCATTTGCCCAAATATATAAAGGTAGACTTGTATGGCGTTTGCTTATCTAGATACACCAAAGAAAATACAATAAATTGAATGAAATTTTCTTATCTGGATGCAGTAACAGAAAGTCCAATACCTTGTAATGACAAAATGGGAATGCGATGGTCTGGGGGGGATAAGTAAAAGGGGGGACACGCCTGACCTATCGAAATAGCATGACGCGAGCTAAATTGCAAATTAAAAAATAACGGCTCAATCGGTCGCGTGGAGCCGTAAAACTCCGGGCCCGAGTGCCTTAATCGAAAGGGAGGATCCACGACGGATCACATTCTGGATCAATGTTCATCCTGTCTCAGATGTACAATAAAGCGGGGCCTTCGAAATGAACTTCCTGCCTTGGCATCCTCTGGCTTTTATATTGAAGAATACCACTTTGTTAGTAAGAGAGTTGCGGATTAAAAAGAAGGGGAAGAGGAAGCTCTTAAATCAAAGAAAAGGAGGTCAACTTCATTTCAATATAATAATTCAGATGAAGACAGAGGAAACCAATACAAAGAAATCCCTAAAAAAATGTTAAAAAAAGTAAAAGGAATAAAGAAAATATAAATAAGAATAACTTGGACGAATTATAAAAATAAAAATAGAAAAATAAAATACATCACCAGGCCTAATGCTGTATGTAAGGTTATCCATCAAAACATGTCCGGTTTACCGATATGAGGCGCAAGCAGTACTTGATAGTTCTGCTTACAGCATGTATTGGGACCGGCAAGTTCTGACTGATCGCCATACCGCACACAACAAGCCTGACGTACTGTCAGTTGACAAGACGGGTCGCTCCGCGTATATTATTGATGTTGCTATCCCCCATAATAGCAACATTGAACGGAAATACGTGAAGAAGGTGAACTATGGCTCGGAAAATCAAAGAAATTTGGCGTCTCGAGCGGGTGGTTGTAGTTCCCATAATATTGTCAGCTACAGGTATTGTACCTAAATCCCTCACGGCTTCCCTTGATGTCCTGGGACTTTCGCACAGCCTGGTTCAAACCATGCAGAAGTACACCATTCTGCATACGTGCTCGATGTTGCGGGGAGTACTCGAAGGATTCTCCCACTGACCTACCACCGGCCACCACCACCAGTGCCCCTTTAGTTTTTAAGTAGGTAGGATCGTCCGAGCCTAAATGCTTGGCACTTAGCGCTAGTGTTAGGTAAAATCCGGCATCTGCCGAGATTGTGATTACTCGGAAAATAAAAATAAGAAAATAAAAATAAAAAAATAAAAATAAAAAAATAAAAATGAGAAAATAAAAATTAAAAATAGGACAAATAAAAACAAATGAAAATCTGAAGTACAGCCCCTCTCCCTCCTACTGGAAATGATCCTTCAACCCTTCCCCCCTTCCCTCACCGGAAATGCAGCCTTGACAATCAGTAATTCCTGAAGTTGTTTGATCGAACTTGAACTTCAAGTTTAACAGATGCATAGCAAAAGAAACGGCTACAATAACGCTAACCATGACTCGTTCAGAAACAAAAGAACGGCTAGAGCATGCACCAAACAACACGGTGATCCTCCTATCGCTATGTTGGAACACTGCGTTCCGAAAATAACAACAACGGTGCAAACTTAGGTACAAGCAATGGAAGTGAACGTGCAAATTTAAAAATACGTTCTTACAGTGACACATTAAGCATAAAAGTGCAATGGAGATCTGAAAGCGATAAAGCATCATTTTTAGAAAAAATAAAATGTACCGAGGCGTCTGATCGGGAATTTTTGATAAAATTTAGAAGTTTGCCGAGTTAATCATTCAACTTTGTTCATCTTCCACACGCTACACGAAATCCGCTCCGAAAACAGAAAATCATGTTCTGGAAAATGAATGTCTTGCAAAGATCCCTGAGTCGAATTATTACAAAAGACGAGGCTTGGGGCTTTCAAACGCCATATCGGATATTTGTTGACTGCAGCCTTGAAAAAAAACGGGACTGGAATATGTAAACATCCTTTGGTAAAGCACGCTGATAATTTACATAGAAAAATCTTGTTTGAACAAATTTTTAACTTGCATGAAAAATTTAACAAACAAAATGATAGACCATAGGCGTAGACGTCTATAGAAGCATCTGAACTGATTCCACCGGTCGAAAAGCGTCGTCAGGCAACATTAGTCATGGTTTGGTGGGGTGTCTCTTACGATGAGACCACTGACTTGCATTTTAAAGAACACCTTTGCGCTCTGGACCGCAACACTCTCTAACCTACGGATCAGTTACCGGTGAATGCGTTGATTAGAAGTTATAAGTGGCAATGGATAGGTCTCGGTTTAAGAAAAGATGACAACTTCATTGCATGACATAGCCATCTACTACTGTAGAGTGGTTCGCCGTTCAAACCCATGGAGCTTCTTGGGCAGACCTGGATAGAGCTGAAGTACATTTCGGCGAACCGGTACTGGTAGTGCGTAGACGTGGGGACGCGATACACCCCATTTAGGAAATATTGATCACCATCTATATTTATTGAATAAATAGCGACTACCAATTTTTTTCATACAGTGAACATAAATAAATCATTTTGATTCAGGTAATACGTATTGGTTTGATGCACATAACGTCCTTTTTCAAATCCAATTTCTAACATTAAAATCATTTTATTTCTTCATGTTTCATGTTATCATTTTAAAAGCTACCGTCTCTGTTGATGACGCTTGCGAAATTTTTCTTTTCTTTTCAGTTCAGGTGTTATTCCATTTTCCATCTTCTTGCAGCTTTCTGCAAAAATGCTGATTACCTTCACCTTCTATTGTTCGAATATAACCAAGACATCGGAACCAATATTTATGGGAAAAGTTCAAAAGGCTATACATAGTATTCACTAACGTGAATCGACCAGGTCGTAAAGCACAGTTCACGAAGACAATTTAAACAGTTTGCTTTATGAAAATCGCTGAAGCTGAAGCGATGAAATGCGATTAGTCAACTATCAATCTTCATCCATATTTCCTGGGAAAGATTTAAAAAATGGGTGCGTTTGTTTGACGTCCATTAAGTGGAAAACGTCGAAATTCACTATTATAAATCAGCCCTTCACTCTTGGCACAGCATCAGTCAATACGTGAACAATGACATACCCCGACCGGGGGAGAACTTCACAACTCGACCTTCATCTGGCTCTACCTTTATTGGAATCAAGATAGGACCGAACTGCTTCCAAGAAATGTGATAATTGAATGAAGCAATTGTAGCTGAAAGATAAAATCGAGGGATTTTGTTACACGGTAATGCACGATGACACATTGCAAGTCAATAACTCGGAATTTGCTCCAGTAATAACATCTATCTCAAAAATTTGAAAACTAACCCACTTTTTCAAATGCGGTATCGAAAAAAATCAATGAAATCATCAATAATAATGGAGAATATATTATTTTTTTTTGTTTCCATTGTTTATTTTTAGTAAATAAACCTCTCAAGATAATGGTACAGACTTGCATGAATACAATAATTAGAGTAAGATTTTCATATCAAATAAGTCTTTTCTCTCCCATATTTTTCAATTTCGTTTGAGAACTGATGTAGTGGGACGCAAATTCACGATTGTGTAGAAAAAAAAAAATAATACTTCCCAAAATCCGACTTGAAATTAATTGTGAAGTCTCCTCTCTTAAATTATGTTGCAATTTTATCAATAACAAGCGATTTTTGTGTTGTTGTGAGTCTGAAAGAAACTTCTTCAAGCAGTATTAGCGTTAAATGCGCTAATATAGTTTTGGGTACTGCTGTCAATTTCTCGTTGTTGGAATTGCAAAATCTCCTTCGGTGCACCTATGACTACAATTTTCAGATTTTCTTCTAAAGGATCATACAACAACAGCAGTAAAAATATCGAATATCGAGATAAAATAATTGCTGTCAAGTAACACAGTATGGAATACTATGATTACCCGCTAGAAGTTCAAATGAGTGGATGCTGCTATCGAAAGGAAGAGAGGTTGTCAGTGACATTTGAGGAGGAGCATACAGAAAGATTCAACGTACATCGTAGGTTATGTTATGAAATTTGATTCCTGGTTTCTCATGAGTTATCCCTCAGGAACAAGAAAGGCCGTTTAAACAATTGCGTTTCACACCGGAATAGATAGAATGGAAGATTTTGTTTAATATTTGGTCAAAAGGGATGAAAATTAGGTTTTTCACCCCTGGAAGATCTTATTTGATTTGTTACTTATTTGATGAGATATTCGAGTGATTATTCACTGGAAACAGCTTCCACGGAACCAGACCGCAACAACGGAGGTACGGAGGCCCATTTATGGCGTATTGAAGAAAAACGTCCACCTCTGATAAATTTAAATAACGTCATATTTCAATATGACAACAGTAGGCCTCACTCTGCTGAACTCACTCAGAGAAAAATTCTATTTAGCTTAACAAAAGTTCGTCCAACTCCACTCCCTTGACCTTGCTCCATAAGATTTTTACTTGTTCCGCTCTTTGGACAATCATTTGAAAAAAAAAAGGAAAGACGCACTAGCAGCAGGACTTACGGACTTTTTCCCATCCAAGTAATCTAAACTTTCCAAAAAGAGAATCTTGTAACCATCAGATCGTTGGCAGTATGTAATACAGGGTGCGGCAGCATAACTTCCTTTTTTAAAATGCGCACCACTCAGTTAGTTGATGTCATAGCGGAGCGCTAGTGGTCTCGTTCAAGAGGGGATACTGTAAAGTTTTGTTCCGACACGGTTCAGTCGCCATCATGCGTTGGAATAATGAGGAGCGTGCCTTTGCCGTTGAGGTTTACTTTTCAAGCGGATGTTCGGTTATTGCAACACAGCGTGCATTTCGGAACCGCTTTAATTTAGCCCCGTTGGCTCCCGTCCCAGACCGCAAATCAATTGTTACATGGGTCACTAAATTCAGACAAACTGCAAGTGCGACAAAAGGAAGAACTGGAGTCCCTCGGCCCGTTAGATCACCTGAGGACATTGAAGCAGTGAGAGCGTCAATGTTGCGATCGCCACGACGTTCTGCGCGCAAACACGCATCTGCTCTTGGACTATCCGATCGTTCTGTGAGAAGAATTCTTCGTGATGATCTTCATTTTCATCCCTATAAGATGGCGATAGTGCAGGAACTTTCAGAACGTGACTTCAATTCTCGGATGAACGCGTGTGAGCTTTTTCTTGATGTCGTTCCCGAGGGTGCTATTGTTTTTTAGCGATGAAGCCCATTTTCATTTGTGTGGATCGGTTAACAAACAAAACATGCGCTACTGGGCTGACACCAACCCTCGAGAATTGCATCAAAAGCCTTTGCATTTACCCAAAGTCACAGTGTGGTGTGCAATTTCCTCAGCTGGAATTATTGGTCCCTGGTTTTTTGAGGAAAATGAGGTTACAGTGACAGTGAATTCGGACCGGTATGTCAACATGCTACAGAATTTTTTTTTCTCACGGCTAGAAAATTTGGATTTGGGGGACACTTGATTCCAACAAGACGGTGCAACAGCACACACTTCAAGAGCATCGATGGCTGTTTTGAGGGAACACTTTCCAGAGCGCCTTATCTCAATTAGAGGCAATTTGGAATGGCCGGCACGTTCTTCCGATCTGTCCCCTTGTGATTTTTTTCTATGGGGTTTTTTGAAATCCCGTGTTTATGTGAACCATCCAAGAACCCTACAAGATTTGAACACCAACATGCTAATGCTATGCTAACAAGAGTCATGACAAACGCCAGAAATCGGTTTACGCAATGTATGGAGAATGGGGGACGTCACCTAACAGATTTGATCTTCAAAACAATTTAAATAAAAACTTTAGACATGTACCTACATTATAAAAAATACAATAGTTTTTATTGAGTTTTGAAAAAAGGAAGTTATGTTGCCGCACCCTGTAGAACACGGAGGAAACTACGTACATACATATTGGATTAAAAATGGAAATATTTCTTTTTATTGTTTTATTAATAGTTTTCGTGAATTAGAAGTTCTTAAGACATTCTTGTAGTCTGTTAAAAGGAAATATTTAAAGAAATTAGCAAGTTTAGGTGTGTTTAAAGGACAGGTCATCTCTAGTTTCTTCCTCTTCTTCTTCACCTGTTGTTCCATTCAGAAGCAGAGTGGGCTCGTCTTGATCTTTGGCAGGCTTTCATATAAGCGTGCAATGTATTACCACTGTGGCCACTTTTCCTATCGACTTCGATGTTCAGTTAACAACGTTGACTATCGTGAAATGTTTCAATATGTTTAGGACATTATAATAATAATAATCGTTGGCGCAACAATCCATATTGGATCAGGCCCTTAAAGTGTGTTAGAGCACTTCATTCAAGACCGTAACGGTATACTACAGTACACTATAGGAGGCAATGTGGTCAGCATTGCGCTCACCCGAGATTATTACCCTGATTTGACTCAGGTACTCATTCACAGCTGAGTCGAATGGTATCCGCCGTCAAATCACGATATAAATCCCACTGCCGTCAGCGAGATTTGAATGGCGACCTTCCGTACGACAGCCTTGTGCTCTAACCACTCAGCTATCCGGACACATTAAGGACATTATACACGCATACAATTCTAGATTCATTTGAGTTAGACAAAGCAAAATACTGTCGTCAATAACAAACTACTTGCTCCTCTAAAACGTTTTAGTTAAAGACAGAGTTTTCGCTATCTCGAACAAAAAAGACTAAAGAATAAAGACAACTCCTAAAAGTTATTCATCAACTTATCGGTATTAGACAGTCGGTATAAATTTAGACGAATACCCCTATAGACTGGTCAAGTTGCACAATTTGATCGAACTATGAAAGCCGAGGAACAAAGGTTATCAACCTGAAATAATTTAAACGCTAGAAAGACCGTAAGGTTACACTATTCATTTCCTGACAAGAATCATCGGAAGCTGCACGTATGAAACTCGAAAGAATAGCATTGAACAGGGCAAATGCATCATTCACAAATTCATGGAGTAGTGTATTCGTCATATGGAGTGATCTAACCCTATTCGAATGGATGTGTTACTATAAAAAGGTTGTTGCCATTTATCCAAAAACCAATCTCACAACTCAGCTTTATTTTTTCAATGAATGAAAAATTGCCATGATTAATTCTTTGATGTGTATCGTGCGTTCTCCTGTTTGACAGTAAACTTCAGGGTTATAACTTTATATATCAGATAAAATCCGGCAAGCAGTACATTTCGCTTGGATTGTGTCTCAACTGCTATCCTAATGTATACAATTTTTTTCTTCATTATAACGGTGTATTGAAACCTGAAAAAATTTCAGCAATAAAATTCTACTTAGTTCAAGAAAAAATGCTCTGTTAAACGCGCACACAAAAACTTACAAGAAACCTTTAAGAGAAAAAATTTAGAAACTTGATTGCAGAGAGGAAAATATAGAAAAAAATACTGGCAAAAAGAAGATACGTCTGGTGTGTAAGATTTACTGAAACCACTAATAGACCAAGCTAAAGTGGCTATATAATAAAATCTACAACACGGTACAAAAGATAAAGAAGAGAGATGTCTTTTCTTTTGGTTTCTGCGTTCAGATGTTCAAATAATTACTTATACATATTTAAACTTTAGCAACCAGATAAATAGCTATGTATATATGTTCATATGCAGGTGTCTATATGAAGCGTTTCGCACACCATATAATTAGCATACGGTTCTGGTTTACTTTTATTTCTTAGATACAAAATATACGGCATGTACCCGATGTGACAAGAAAAAAGCAAAAGGCAAATGGCAGCAGAAGACCACGACAAGACAAGACGGCAACAAAACTCTCTCCCTCAATTGTCGCCATTGCTTGTTTAGTTTGTTGCATTTACAATACTAGAAACAAAAATGTACATGAAGATTGGGATGACATTTGCACTGGAACGATTGTAAGGCATGGTCAAGAATAAAGATTATTTTTTTTCCGTGAATCAAGATAATGATAATTCAGAGGAGGAAGTTGGGGCAGCAAATGAAAACAATTACTCTCGCTTGAGTTGAAGAAATTGTAAGTGAGTTAAAGACATGGTTTGAGGTTTGCAAAATGACCTTCTGAGTTTTAGAGAAAAAAAAAAAGAAGTTCGCAGAATAAATTGACGTTGAACCCAAATAGCATTCAGGTCAGAAAATCATCAACCGCGCACCAAATACTAAATGTACAAATATGACGTTGAACACCCATAAACAGTTTGTTATTCACAAAGAATGATATTACCCTTCCGGGGACAAAAAATAAGCAGGAAATTTAGTTGATCAGCTGAGCAAAGTATCCAATAACGCTCGAAATTATCGCTACCTTTATTTTTTAGTTTCCTTTTATAAGCAATAATAAGATCGCATACTGAATCGGATTTCGACCTTGACTTGCTTGTAGAAGCGGATCGGCAAGTATTCTCCCAATATCCGCGGTTGGATTGTTTTAAGTTGAGATCCAAACAAAAATTATGCAACCAACCTTCAGAGATTTCATCCTCTCTAGACTGGCTACAATGATCTGCTGTGCTTATTGTCAGGTGAGAATCCCATGTTCATGTCTATTGTTTAGACAGGAGTGTCAAATTGAAATCCCCATTATCGTTAATTGCTGTTTCAGGGGCCACGTTCTGTTTAGCTATAATCTCTGATCGAAAATTATATAATATAAAAAAAATAACAAAGCTCCCCTATGAAAATGATATCATCAGGAGATGGCGAAATAACCGGAGCAAAAAATGCACTATCATGAAACTGGAAAATGGAACATTCGGCCTGCAATTATCATATACTTCCTGCTCGCATAAATTTACATTTAAGAACAAAGGTTCAGGTTTTACCAAGATCTAAAGGAACGGAACAACATTCCACAGAGGAACGTACGGCATCGCAGTCCCAATTAACCAACTTCTGGCAATTTCCATTGTGATTCTCAAATCAAATACTCTAAATCATGTCATATTTTAACAATTTCAACCTCAATTTTCGAGCCCACCTGTTAACCAATGTTTCTAGAGTAATATAATACTTGGGGATACCATAAAAAAGTAGATAGCAGTCCTTTCCTAAGTCTAAATTGTTAAATTTTTGCGAAACAACCAAAAACCGATACCAGTAACCAGCATCATATCATAAATTAGCACCAATACACTTTCAACAATAAATCATAGCAGCAATCGTGTGCAGTTTCAGCAACAGCATCAGCATCAGCATCGACAATAATTATATTTATTTCAAAAGTAACAATGTAAAAACCAAAACGTTGAGAAAAACGAGCACAAGAATTGCATTTTCGAAAAATATTTTACGTTGCCGGAGATGGCAGATACCGAAAACCGATGCATCTGCAAGATTGTGGTGAAAAAACTCATTCCGATTTTACGCGAATTCGACCTCACTCACATTGATTTCTTCTTTTTATCCAATCACTTTTCCATGACTTTACTACGAAACTACATCTCAACATAGTTAAAAATTAACTTAGATTTTTTTCTCATCCGATTCAACACAGTTTTCTGCAGTAACGAGTGCAATTTTTAATGCAAAACTGAAAAAAACATCTATTCAAGCGCTTGGCGGATTTCTTAGTCAAACTCGGAAAGAAACCATTTCTGTCTTGACTGTAGTTTTCATTGTTTCACTTTTTCTCGCGTGCATAGACATTGCTACTGCCTAGCATGTTGCTAAAAAGAGTTATATTTTTCGTTTGTGCATAAACTAGCTCACTCACAATTGGACGTCACACATTACATTGAATTGCAATCGTTTATTTGTGGACTACGGCAAGGTTACGTTTTACAGTCCGATGTGCCTCTTACACAATTTTTACATGTTGCACTGATCTGTTTCTGAGTTTCTACACAGAATAAATGGACTGGAAGCGAAATCGAAACGATTCTAGTTCTTTCAAGTGAAAACGTCAATTACCGCCAACATTCATTAAAAGTTACTTAACACGATCCGAGGACTAAACCGCTTTTTGAGATGTTGCGGAAATTTTTGTACTCGCAGCACCGAATTTTGGATGGCCCAACATATTTCGCCATAACACCGAATACCCGTTGAGTTTTTACCGAATTATCATACCCAGACGAAGTCGATGAAGAACCAATGAAATGGAATGAGTGATTTTGAAAATAGTGCAATCTTTATATTAGTTTCTCTTCGATACACTATGTGACGGCGACACACACGTCTATATTACCCGTGAATTCGAAGACGACTAGCTTATAACTGGATGGAAAAATGTTAAGAAACTTGGTCTCTACTGGGTCTGCAAGCGGTTCACCACTTTGTACACTCTTTTTCTTGTGCTTTTCTTGCTTGCGCTCACCTCACCTCACAAAGGTGTGCCTGCAGTGCTGTCTATTCCTAATGTCTTTTCTGTACTTGAGGAGTGTGCGGTATAAGCACTTGGAGCTAACTTCGATGGCGCGTTGCATTATTTGAGTTATCTGGTTTGAGAAGAATTACCGAATTGATTTGGATATGCGAGCAGTGCAGAAGACAAGAAAAGCAAAGAAAATTCAACTGAGAGCGGAGTATAAGGAGTTTCAAAATTCAAAGAGCTGAGTATTGCTCGTATGATCCACGAAGTAAATTTTCTTAGAGCTTTGAAGCGTTGGTAATTGCAGCAGTCACACAAGATGCAACTAATACAGTTTTTATATGTGCATATTTCCATATGATACATATTTGGTTCCGCGGAAGCTTTTCCCCAGCGCAGCTTTGCCGATATCTAAAGCAAACGAAAGCAGCTAACAGCAGCATACAGCAGGAATTGATCACACAAAGCAGACGCGAATAGCAAGTTGCTTTCAATGTCTGAAGTTTGTACTGTCACTTTTGGATGTATATTTTCAATTTCAACTCGCTCCAAACAAGCGCCAATAGAATAGAAGCATCAATTAGGAATAGTAACACAGGGTCATAGCGGCAGTTGTCTAAAAATGATAAAACAATATAATGAAGACTCCCTCAATCGTGCAACAAAAATTAGGCCTGCTATGGCCAGCTTATGTTTGGACTAATAGGCGGCTTTCGTCTCAATATGATCCATATCCATGCCGTGTTCGTGGTTTTAGTGAGTAACACCTTGGGTCATGTTGTTCGCAACGTAAGGGTAAAGCAGCGCCTGCCCTGGAGGGAACAGAAACTCGACTGTTCTTTTAAAAAATTGGGTGCTCAACCCAAAAAGAGTTGCCCGTGGACCAGAAAGAACGGAAAGAATTTCTCTTCTGCCACCTATCGAAAATAGACTATGATATGTTTTCATAGAATACCTGTGTTCGTATTTTAAACTAAAATAAATCTTCTCAAAAAGTACTGGAAATTGGTCATTTAAAAAACTTGCTGAAGGGAACTGCCATTTTTTTTTAAATTGGCGCAACTATCCTGTATATCGACAGGAAATCGTAATCTGTTATTTAGTTTGTTTACTGTACTTGATTTTGATAGTTCATCTCAAGTGTGAATTTGGCTCAAAAAGACTACTTCAACTGAAGTCGACATCGGGCTTTTAGTGAAAAATAGACCCGATTTTTGAAGATTCTTTTTACAACTCTGCAATTTTAATGTTTAGTAGAGTAAAATTAAGTTGAGAAAAGAACTAGGTGTTTTTTCTTTCCCCTGCATAGAATTGTTTCGGAGACCACGTGCCTCCTTCCTCAGTGCTAGTACTTAAGCACTACCTCCGAAACAATTGTATGCGGAGGAAAAAATAAAAATATTAACAGGATAAGGAAAAACTAGTTCTTTTCTCAACTTATATACCAACTGTAAAAAAAAACATGGACATTAATTTCAACAGACGATAGAGGCAAGTATACAGAAAATAAGACGTTTGGATTTTTGGTTCTTGATTACTTCAAATGGAGATATGCTTCCCACCTTTTTTTGAAATAGTCCCCTTTGATCATAAAAACAAACACAAACTGTTATAGAATTCATTAAACAAAAATTTTGTGTCATAATTCAAGCCCCAAATAATAACAACTAATAACAAATAAAAAGATTGAATAGGTTACATTTATTTTTATTACCAAAAAAAAATCTAAATAGCAGTTAAAATATCGAGCGTCACATTGCAAAACCCCTTAAAAAGCGGGAGAGGTCAAATTTTGAGTGTAGTTTTTACTTTATGTATCGAACTTTTCTCTTATTTGCTATGTATGTAAATTATACATTCTTTTTCTTATGTTCTATATGTATGTATGGATAGGAGGCACGGCCACTCCATGATGCAGGCATCGCAAATTACATATAGGTATGATTTAAAAAAAATATAGTGATGAATTGAATGAAGTTGACCATGAAGAATCAAAAACTCTTGACCAATCCCAAACGTCATTATACACATTTAAAAAATAGAATCACCTACGTCGGCGTAGATTCATGGCAAAAAATCGGCGTAGATTGATGGCAAAAAATATTGAAAAATTGAAAAAAAAAACATTTTGTGAGGGCGAAATTTCATAATAAAAAAAGCCCGACATGATTTTTTAAGGGCGTCATCCCGTTTGAAGGCCGTTTTTTCACTTTTTTTAGAATTTTTTTGTGAACAACTGGATAGAGCTACAAATACCAATTCTTCATCAAATATTTATTAATATCTTGAGCATGCGTAGTAATTTTTCCAGCTCGGTAGCATAGTTCGTTATTGAAATACAGAGCAACTTATACACTAATAATAATTATCGTTGGCGCAACAATTCATATTGGATCAGGGCCTTGAAGTGTGTTAGAGCACTTCATTCAAGACTGAAACGGTACACTACAGTATACTGTAGAAGGCAATGTAGTCACCATTGCGCTCGGCCGAGATTATTACCCTGATTGGACTCAGGTACTCATTCACAGCTGAGTCGACTGGTATCCGACGTCAAATCGCGACACAAATTCCACTGTCACCAGTGAAATTTGAACCGCGAGGCTTCTTTATGAATAAACAAAAAACTACCAAATGGATCGCAATTATCCTAGTTTGTGGACGGTAATATGATCTGAACAAGTTATGAAAATTTCAAAGAATTTCGTCAGATAAATTTTGGGCTATGGTGGCAGCCGATCTCATCATTCAGTTTCGAGAAAAACGCATTTAAAACGTACAAAGCGATTTTCAACCATAAAATCTTAACTGATCATTAATCGGCTATACCTAATCCATAACCCTAAGGTCGAACTCATGCGGACCAATAAATACGCACGGGGATCGCCATAAACCTGGCATGTGACATTTTACCTGTTTAACACTGCAATTTCTGAACGACTTGGAATATCAAAAAATCACTTTGCTCACTATATCTAGATAAAATTGATGTCAGAAAAAAATCGATTCCTCGGATCCGACACACGGGATGACCCCCTTAAGACGCTCCAGTGACCCAAAATCATCCAAGCCGCTTATTTTGATTTTTTATTTAAAAATCTGCAGCAAATAAATTATTTTTTAAAATACTTCAAAATTATTAGAAGTTGGATATCAGTCAACTCGACTGTGAATGAATACCTGAGTCAAATTAGGGGAATAATCACGGGCGAGGGCAATACTGACCACATTATTTCATAGCATACCGTTATTATCCCCACGGCAACGATTATTTCATCCTTTTTCATTAATTTTCGTCGTTAAATGCCGTTAACGTGTACGTTTAGTTTTCGTAAAAAAACAAAGTACAAGAAGATAATTTTTTTAGATGAAACTACCTTAAAGCATGGGTTTGCATAAAGCATCCCTAGACCCTCTACGATGATTCTTTCATCCAACGCACTGTTAAGCATCCAATGAAATTAAATATCCAAGAATGTTTCTTGAAGAATGAATTTGGCTCTTTACAAAGAATTCGAATGCAGAAAAATTTATCAACATTTTCCAGTTGATCCTCCTCAAATCAGCAAAAAAGTAGATTATACTGAATTATTATGATTCGGTTTTTCATTTGCCTCGTCGCCCTCTATGGTTCTAAGTGTTGGCTGGCCACCAAAGACAATGAGTGTCGCCCCGAGAAAGTATAGACAAAGAAACAAATAGACAAAGATGTTACGTAAGATCAGGCGTAATACGCTATGTACGCTAGATGTCGGCGATCAAAATAAGGCACACATCGTGGAAGAATCGGTTAGCAACCCAAAGTGAGCAACATTACAAAACCAGCACTGAAGAAAGATACATGTTGTGCCCGAAACACGTGCCTGCAATCCTTAAATAAAATCTATAGTTTAACTGGAAACTTTTCCTTTTAAGAATTTTACCTAAAAAAAAACTGTAGGAGATATTAATTTAAGAATCTCTCGACTCCAACCGCAATACGCCTATGATTGAGAAAAATGGCGAACCCAATCTAGACTAGTCGAAGCCAGCTACTGAATGGAACAATGACTACAGAAGGAAAACAATGAATGGAATCATCGCAGCAGTTTGAAAGTGCAAAGTCCGCACTCCTCTACTCTACATCTAATGTCTTCTTCGGAAAGTACTGACCGAGATCTTTCATTTGATATTGAGGGTGTTTATAGTTCCCATAATAATGTCATATGTATTGTGCCGAAATCCTTTCTGGTTTTCGCTACCGTGACTCTCCACAGTCTGGTCGAAACTATGCAGAAATACTTCATTCTGTACCCAATGTTGTGGGGGTTCCTCGCGGATCTTTTCAGTGACATACCAATAGGCACCATCACCAATGTTCCTTTATTTTTATTTTTGTTAAATAGGAGTGATTAACAGATCGAAGGCGAAAAATATAAATGAATAATATAACTAACTAAATAACTAACTTTTCTGGGAAGATATTAGGGGCTAATTTATCTGATATTACTTTTTTATTAACTCCGCTTCCATACGAGACAACGGCTGAAGAAAAGGAAGTCTCGACCAGGAAACGACTTTGTTTTGATTAACTGACAATTTTTTTTTTCACGCAGAACTTCCCCGATTGTTCATTATTCCTGTATTCTTGCTATATGTTCACGGCACATTATGGTCGAAATAGTCATCATCAACATCACCAACGGCGCAACAACCGGTATTCGGTCTACGCCTGCCTTAATAAAGAACTCCAGACATCCCGGTTTTGCGCCGAGGTCCACCAATTCGATATCCCTAAAAGCTGGCATCCTGACCTACGCCATCGCTCCATCTTAGGCAGAGTCCGCCTCGTCTTCTTTTCTACCATAGATATTGCCCTTATAGACTTTCCGAGCTGGATCATCCTCATCATCATATTGAGCCGGATTTTATCCACAACCGGAAGGTCATTGTATCGCTCATAGATTTCGTCGTTATGTAGGGTACGGAATAGTCTACCCCATGTAGGGGGTCAAAAATTCTTCGGAGGATTCTTCTCTCGAACGCGAAAAAGAGTCCGTAATTTTTCTTGCTAAGAACCCAAGTATCCGAGGAATAGTTGAGGACTGGGAAAGTCATTGTCTTGTACAGTAAGAGCTTTGACCCTATGGTGAGACGTTTCGAGCGGAACAGTTTTTGTAAGCTGAAATAGACTCTGTTAGCTGACTAACAACCGTGCGCGGATTTCGTCATCGTAGCTGTTATCGGTTGTGATTTTCGACCCTAGATAGGAGAAATTTTGTGTTTATTTAAAATGTTTAATAACATGTCATGTGATGTAAAAATTTTAGTGGTAAAAGATTATGAAAGAAGAGAAAGTTTGAAAGACGTTGGGGTACTTCATAGGGTCTCCCTTTAGCCCTATGGAGAATTCATGGTAACAAAGCAAGACAAAAAGAAAGTGGACGGCCGCTGAAATTAGATGAAAGGCTTACCCTATCTGTATATGAATTATCAAGAAGCATGCGCTATTAAAGCAATGGCGACAATATCCAGTTGTCGAAGTCTACGGCTCAGCGAATTTTGTGGCAATATTTTCGATGACAATTATTATAAATATTTTAATAAATTTAAAGAAATAAAATTATAAAAATGCTTCTTTTCTATGAAAAATGTGCATGTTTGTTTGAAATTTGTTTGTAAACATTAGCATTGATCTATTGCAAATTGGGTTCGGCCTCTTTACAATGATGAGAGGTAAATTTAATTTGTTCTCCAGCGACGATGTTTGGTATATAAACCGTACAAAGGATTTATGGCTCCATCCAAAATACCAAGTACTCCAGAGAAAACACTGAGGAGAAAGTTTTGCCATCTGGAGTATGACTCATGATGCTGATTTTATCATTTATCCAATATTCATTGCATTTTACTTTTCAAACGATGGACTTGGTTCTTTAGTGCAAGTTAAGGACATTATAATAGCCCAAGCTTACAGTCATATTCTAGGATAAAATACCTTCCCGTATGTTCATCCAAAATTAGCTGAACATTAGAACTTTCGATATAATAATGATCCAAAGCATTCGTCTGAGTAAGTTAAAGATTATATTGAGTCAAAAAAATAACCCTATGGTATGACTATCGCAGAGCCCGGATCTAAACTTAATTTTTGGGAAGAGTTAAATCGACGTGTTTGTGCTCAGATATTCTCTGAAATGTAGGAATTAACATTGACATTACAAGAAGAATTGATGAAAATTTCGATTGATGTTCTGATTTTGTAAACTCCATGCCCCCAGAAGGAAAGCGGCTATAAAAGCAAAGGGCTGTGCCACTATATATTAATAGAAAAAACTTCCTAAATTTTGAGATTTGTTGTTTATGTGGATTTAGTAAAATTGTTTCCATTTGACCCCCTAACTTTTGACTAGCTTTACGAGAAAAACCTAGAATTTTTTAGTTAGTTAACTGAAAACTTTTTAAAATTTCGACGGAGGTTTCTCGCGCATTCATTGCAAAATACAAAAAAAAAACACGAGAAAAAAATATTTACTTATTCCCTTTTATAATCATTTAATTTCATGTCAGCAAGCTGTTTCCATTTTTTAACTCCTTTTGTATGTAGAAGATATTGTAGAATTGGAAATAAGTAGGAGTAGGAGTAGGAGTGGAGTATTTCTAATTATACAGTTTTTACCGAAATTCATATTTTATTCCGAAAAAAACTCAGTTTTTCATCCTATTTCTTCATTCTGCCTGCTAAGACCTCCTAATCTAGATTACCATAAAGTCTTATGGTGGCCAACGACCACTTCTATGAAAGAATATAAACAAATAATTTTTTATAGGACACTGAGGATTAATGTGTTGAGAACGGGAGAAAATTGCGAAAATTCTGCAAAATCAATTTTCAAAATAGATATAAAAATTTTCGAAATTTTCAAAATAGATATAAAAAGAGGTAAAATTTTCTATTGCGTTTAAATCAGACCGTGCATCACTTTTTTCATCTTCTGCGCCGATATTTCCTCATACTACAAGTCGGAAAACCGAAAACTGAATGATTCAGGTATGAAACGGTTTGAGTATCTTTTATAAAAATATTTGAGTGGACGTTTGCTCCATTTATACCTAGCGCGTAATATAGATATTATATATTATGTCTGAAGATCCACTTTAGCGTGATACTGACATTCAAAGTCTTAGAATTTGCACTGAGGCGACAATTTCCAGCCTATAAAGCTCCAGTTAATATCGATAAAATTGATGCATTATTGAAGATTCAGTGATACATGCTATTAATAAAAAACTGATATTTGTATATATATGTATATGAATATATATGAATAGCGACGAAGCAGTGTCTCTTATACAACTGAACAGCGTAACACAAAGACATCGTATTGTGTATATTTCCAAGGAGAATCTGAGAAAGTTTAGAAATAAGGGCAAGGTAATGTTCAGAGTAAGAACACTACAGTTCAAGAATGACTACTGCTAAATTAGAAAAATAGATCTGTATTGATTTTAGAAGTCTTAG
The DNA here is from genome assembly GCF_905115235.1 of Hermetia illucens. Classification (NCBI taxonomy): domain Eukaryota; kingdom Metazoa; phylum Arthropoda; class Insecta; order Diptera; family Stratiomyidae; genus Hermetia; species Hermetia illucens. The sequence continues at coordinate 85,405,879 of NC_051849.1, read as the reverse complement.
AAGCCAACCTAAGGGTAAAACCACATCCAGAACATTACATTTATAAACATTAAAGAAATATGAGTCGATTTTCATAACGTTATGGGGTGTCTACTTAGCAACCTTTCAAAGCTACCAGGATTAAACATTGAACATTTTCACATCAGATAATGCTAATAAGAGTGAATCATATTTTAAATAAGTTTGCATAGTTCCAAAAAAAAGACAAGACAAGTGAAGTATTATAGTCACAAAGCTACACATCTACCGCAAAGTTGAAACGTTTTTAATAGATTTATAAGAGTTATTAGGTTCATGGCTAGGTTCCGAGCGGATACTTCCAACGAAAAGGTTCAATTTTCTTCGATAAGAATATACAAATAAAAGAAGAAAGTAATAAGCGAGTTTGATTAGAACTAATAATGAACACTGCGTGCAATGCTCTCTCACAAAATATTCATTCCTTGCGAATTGTTAAAGAATTTGGCATACCAAGTATAAAACTTTTTTGTGTTCATCTTGTGTGAGAAACTATCTATTTACGTTTTTCCACTCGTACACAGTCAAAAATTCAAATTCAATTCGGGTGAAATACAAAATTTCGACCTTTTATAACTTTGTTAATAATAGTTGGATTGCCCTTAAACTTTTCAGAATTTTGTCTAATATTATCATTTATACTGAGGTATTTTGTACTTCTAAAATGAACTTAAGAGGCAATCCTGTGTGAAGGCCCTTTTTCGCTTTTTTATGATGAACTGAATAAATATACGAATTTTTCATCATATATTTATTAATATCTTAAGCATATGTAACATTTTTTTCAGATCGATATCATCGCTCATTATTGAAGTACGCACCAATTAACCACCCACCTCCGAGCACTTTAGCATTTTAACTGGAGTATACCCCGGTTCGCAAACTACGATTGCCTTGTTAAACTTTTTTGTAAACTTTGGTGTTTTTTTACGGCTTCTTTAATGTGTAGTTTGTGCAGTATCGAGAAAAATGCATTTAAAAATTAGAATGTATTAGAATCTAGTTCATAAAGTTTTGGCTTTTTTAAAAAACATACATGTAAAGCATTGGCTTCAAATCTCTTCACCCTTTTAACACTGTAATCATCGAATGACTCGGAATATCGAAAAAATCACTTTGCCCAAATATTGATGCAAAAAAAAGGGTGGTACTCTACAGTGGAAGCATATTATGCAGAAGATCACTGAAGTCTTAGAGACACATTTGACATTGTCAAATGATAGAGGCATCATGAAGGTCAAATATCAGAGGGATTTAAATCTCAAATGGAGACCATCAAGGCTGCATGCTGACACTGACATAAGTTTTTGCTAGTAGCGCCATTTCGCCTTGTTTGTAGGACAGTGTAGTTGCCGGGCAGGCAAACAAAACTTAATATATTATGATGAAAATCACTTTGGGGAGGTATATGTAACGTCAATTAACGTATTATAGTCTGGCAGAACTTACCAGTCGGTTCATGTCGAGAGAAATTGTAGGTCACACAAAATGGTAACGCCGTGAACCAAGAGTATCTACATACTGTCAGGCGTGTTTCGTGAGTTAATAGTTCGTTCGAGACGTCACTTGAAATCCAGAGAATAGAATAGCGATTGTTGCATTACCCACGTGTGGTTCGCGCCCGAAAGAAATCCGTAAGTGGTCAAGGGCACTTTTCATACTCAGAGCGTAATTAGTACGTAAAATAACATTGATTAACATTTCTTTTATTTTGAAGATCAAAAATGACATTAAAATAAAAAATGTATCCCCTTGTTGTTGTTGTTATACACAGGGTTATATTGGACGTTGAAATTATCCTTGTTATGTTATGTAAAACAAAATCTTATTAAAATCAATTTACTGTCGGCCTGCCATATGCACATTTTTCCAAAATCAATCCGAACGAAATTTGGCATATGGGGACTATGAAATCCCACGCCTACATCGAGTAACATAGATTTACGTGCAAAGGGGGGTGCACATTTTTTTTCAAATTTAAATATAGTGATGCGGAGTATCAAATGAAAAGTTTCGGTAAGCCACGGAAAGTGCTGTGAGTAAGGAGTCAAAATGAGCACACTTAGAATAAGACAGGACTCATTTTCGGAAACCACCCAAATCGAAAATTTGAAATCTAGGCTTCAAAATATGTCCCATGTACTAATAGTATATTATCAGCTTTTAGAAATTGACTGAAAAGCCCCCTTAAGTTCATCCTAGCGTATACATTGAACTAAACTATTCTATATCGAATTTAAGGGGGGTCCCCATGTACATGGGTGTACATTTTTTCCCCTAAATATAGTCTAGTCATGTGCAGTATCAATTGAAAGGTTTCGATTAGTCTTAGTTTTGACATTTGTTGGAAAGATGGGGAGTGCGGGGGGTTGAAAGTGATCATTTCTTTCACGGACCCATTCTTAACAGCTACTCAACCAGAAAATCTGCAAAAAAAAATGAAGAGGCTACCACTAGATGGTGCCTAAGCTTCGCATTACCTCCCATGCTGATATCTGTCCAAATAAAGTTAATATGTATGTAGACACGGAACTGTCATGCACTCATCGTTACTCACATAAGGAAACACAAAGCCTTTTATGCCTGAAGCATCTAGCTTCCGGTTTCTCGATTTGTTTTAGACTTGATCCAATTTCTCCTGCGTTTTTCACTAACGCAATTATTATCATTAATCTGGGAAATTCTTGTTCAAGTCATAATGAGGCATGTTGTGATTATTTTGATAAAAAAAATTTAATATCGATCTAGTAGCTCCTGAGAAAAATGAGAAGTTTTGAAAAACTTGTTTTCCAAATAAACCTTTTCTAAATCTCAAAAGATGTTTGCGACCACCAGTAAATCGAATAATAAATGACCAAACAATCTAAACAAATAAGGAAACGTGGCGTAATAAATATATTTTACATGGAAAATGTCCGTCTGTATGTCTTCTTGTTAGTTAGTGATTTGTATGAAATTTCCTGACTTGCCTTCAGAACAAAAAAAAATATTACGAGCTTCAACTTGAGGTATGATTTTTGAGACTATATTATATTACATTAATAAATAAAAAAAATCTGAAAAAAAAAATTGCTGACTGTGAAAAGTCCCCTTAAAGAAATTATTGGTGACTGAACGATTCGTGTTTCGATGACGTGGAAGACAGGCCGCGAAAGCAGCGTCCGTGTTCTGTATGATGGCCGAATGTTGTACACGTTGTCCGAGAACGCATTCCGAATAGCCGAAATGGGCTGGTCCACGCGCAGTATTAGCTGCATCTTACACGAAGATCTTCAGCTTAGCACATACAGGCGATGCGTTAGCCTTTTATTAACTCGCCGACTGGAAGAAATGTGGTTAACTCGATATGCTGTATTCCTCAAATATTTTCTGGGAAGAAAAACATCACAATATTCTGTTTACCGACGAGATAATTCACACACAAAGGTTGATAAATAAAACGATATGATATACGCTCGAACTTGTTACAAAGCAAAAGAGAAAATGGTGCAAGTCTAGCGTGATCACCACGACCGAAGTGTAATTGTTTGGTGTTCCTTCCATGGGGTTATCGATGTTTATTTCTGTGAAGTAGGTGTAAAAACAAATTCCAACGAATACGGAACCATGTTGGAAGAGGTTCTTGAACCCCTAAACGATACCTTATTATTCAACAAGATTAAACGGCGGCGAATAAAGGCAAGCGACTCCAACAATGGCTGTACATAGCTTGTTCTCGATTTCACTTCCGCAAATGAATGGACCTCTGGTAGTCCCGATATAATCCACTGGACTATCAACTACGGAACAAGTTTGTGGAGGATGTTTGCACCGACATGCAGTTTTAAGTGGTTTGAAGGCGAGTGTAGTGAAGGCTGCGCAAGAAATGCTATTCTGAACTGTCGGTCGGCCGAAAGGTCCCGATTAGTACTTTTCGAAATTGGGTTTAGTTTTAGCATTTGTTGGAAAAGTGGGGAGTGCGGGGGTCGAAAGTGATCATTTCTTTCACGAACCCAATCTCAGAAACTATCCAACCGAAAAATCTGAAAAAACTCAAGAGGCTGCCACTATATTGTGCCTAGGCTCCGTGATACTCTCTATACCGATCTGTTCAAATGTAGGTAATGATAGTATCGTATAGTAGCCTATTTCAGCTTACAAAGACTGTTCCGCTCGAAACGTCTCACCATAGGATCAAAGCTCTTACTGTACAAGACAATGATCGTACCAGTCCCCATGTATTCCTCGGAAACTTGGGTTCTTGGCAAGAAAAATTGCGAACTCTTGACCGCGTTCGAGAGAAGAATCCTCCGAAGTATTTTTGGCCCCCTACATGAGGATGGACGATTCCGTAGCCTACACAATGACGAAATCTATGAGCGATACCATGACCGTCCGGTTGTGGATAAAACCCGGCTCAATAGGTTACGGTGGGCGGGTCACTTAATCCGTATGGATGAGGATCATCCCACCCGGAAAGTCTATAACGACAATATCTATGGTAGAAAAAGAAGACGAGGCAGACCCTGCCTAAGATGGAGCGATGGCGTAGGTCAGGACGCCAGACAGCTTTTAGGAATATTGAATTGGTGGACCTCGGCGCCAGACCGGGAAGTCTAAAGTTCCTTATTAGGGCAGGCCTAGACCGGATACCGGTTTTTGCGCCGTTGATGATGATGAATGATAGTATATTACTATAATTTTTAGTAGCAGTCTCAATTGAGTTCATCTCAGCACTTTTACTAATGATAATAGGCCAAATGTGTCGCTTTCTTTGCAAATTCAAGCCTTTGAATGCTAATATCACGCGAAAATTCATATTATCACATAATATATGCATATATCACGTCCTAGGTACTAATGGGACAAATGCACACTCAAATGTCTTTATAAAAGAAATACACAAAACCTTTCATACCCGAAGCGTCTAACTTCCGGTTTCCCGACTTGTTTACACTGTATTGGCGCACTTTCCTGGAATTTTCAGCGAGTTGGAAAAAAGTTACAGAATCGGTTTTTGTTAATACGATACGCCACTGGACTCCAGTGATACGGATCCACGGGATTTTGAAACTTTGAAATTCTGACATTTTTACCAGACAATAGCCAGACCGAGTATGGAAATCTTTACATCCATATAAATAAATATCCACGCAAAAATATTTCCTGGAGAAGTGTAAATTTCTGGTCAGAATTTAAGCACATAATCACCAATCACTACTGATGCCCTGTAGATTCTTTATTTCTTAGTAATACTAAGCCCTACCCTGATTTTTGATTGGATATCCGTTCTCCCTTGTTGACAATTGCGACCTACTTCTTATTAATATTCTGGGGTTAACAATAACTAGATGATATTGAAGTTCAAACTCACTTGAACACTATTGAAACTAATATTTTGCGAAGACTATTTTAATGCAGCTCTTAACACAGACGAAAATCTTAAAACCTTCCTTACATAGAGTTTAGTTCCAGCTAGCCTTTTGTTTATTGTTCAAATTCGAGATTTGAGAAAAGTCAAACTTCCTGCTTTCATCGATCAGACATCAGTCAAAAATGACGTTTTAGTCGTCATATTACTCACTCAGTGTATTTTTGTTCAAATCTCCATTCTCATTTAAATGATAAAAGCTGGACTTACCTGGAATGGAAAAAAACAAAAATTAGTTATTATTAAATATATTTCATTTAAACAAAATATTCGATTCAAAATTATTCAAATTTATTATTCATGTCGAAATGCTAGAAAAAATGAAAATCGAAGCAATTCCAACTTTTGGCGCCAACACGATGACGATTGCCAACTTGACTTTGACTAAAAAGCTGATAAAACCACACTATTAATTCAACATGATTCAAAATAGTTGATTCAATGAACTGAAATAGGGTTTTCATAGGAATAAACCTATTTTGACCAAATAGTATGAAAATTAGGTCCAGTCAAGAAATCCATTTGGAATGAAATAAAAAAAGTAATTTTAAATGAACGAATAGTTAACCAGAAAATGGGTGTTTGTTTATATAAATATCAGGAATGTCCAATGTTTTAAAATGTCTAGACTTGATAAGTGGATGCATAACACATATTCGACTCCGTGTGACTATCAAAGACTACAAAAAATTATATAAATATAAACATTTTATAGGTTACATGATAGATTCCATATTGAGAAAGAAATTCCAATCAAAATTGTAACGAAGCATGTTTGGAAGATGGTTAATCCTGGTTCATCTTTGGTTTTCATAATAAGGTGTAATTGGAAATTTTAAAAATGAACGAACAAACAGATAAAATGAATCTAGAAAGTTCTCTAGAGAACACATGCTTGATTAATTACATACAACGCTCGGTTTCATTCAGAATAAGAAAAAAAGCTTTGTTTTGTTCCACCAGCAAATTCACATCGTAAATAATGTAATGCTTACAAAACAAATAAATTTCCATACAAACACTTGTTTATTAACCTTCATAGATACCGCACAAAGAGGAAGGAAGATGTTTCCAGCGAACGCTATTCTAACAAATATCCCATAATATTTTATCAATCAATAAATTGGCATGAAACAAGCACTGAATCATTAATTGAAGTATCCGTATTCATGATGAGAGTATCAAAATGTATCTTTTTCCTAAGCCATTATTACACACTTCCGACAGTCGAGTGCGTTCATTTTTTGTGTTTTGACGGATGATAATAATTTAAATTTAGTTATATTTTCCAAATGAAGCAATTTAAATTGGTTGCTAATAATACGTAAAAAATGCTATTTTGAAATGTGTTGATAAATTGAATGCCATGAGGGTCGAGCGATGAATGCATCCATGTACACGTTCATTACCAACGTGTGCATTGAGTTGAAAATGCGACGGGCTGGGACTGATGATGGTGACAGTGGAATTTTTCTTTCGGCGGTTGAATAACTCCATAATAAATTATCGAAAATGTGAAACCAATGCTAACTTGGAGTAATGGATTTTATTTACGGCTTCCGAAAGTCATGTCCTCCTTATTGTACTAAATTAAATTTATTGAATAATTGCTAAGCAAAACAGCTGTAGTGGATCCCAAAAAAAACGATTTTTCAATTATACCCCCTGCAAAACTTTTAGTTTAGTCATACGTATTGAATTGCTGAGAAATCTATCTTCTCTTAAGGGTAGTGCGGTAGTATTTCAGGGGATCAAGTATGATATAATTAGCATTGGTTGTAAGGAAAGAAAGAAAGCTGAATTTGGTAATTACTTTGGATCTGTGGCACAAACTTGTTACCATATAAAAAAATTGGTTCAAATCTCACTGGTGGCAGAGGGATTTGTATCAAGACTGGATGTCGAATACCAGTCAACTCAGCTGTGAAAGAGTACCTGAGTCAAATCAGGGTAATAAACACGGATGAGCGCAATGCCAACCACATTGCCTACTACAGTGTACTGTGGTATACCGTTATGATCTTGAATGAAGTACTCTAACATATAATACTTCAAGGCCCTGATCCAATCGGATTGTCGAGATCCCGATTATTATTATTATCTTAAAAAATAGAAAAGTGGCAAAATTAATATGATTTAAAGAAAGCAATTTACCGACCGAATGCTCGCATTCCTCGCAAACTTTCGAGCGTAATACCAAACACAGGATGTGTCAAAATTTTACTGTGATCCATGGTCGATCTTACGAATATGAGTATCGGGTTAAAGATGTCTGCTTATTAAGGCAATGACTGGCAAAGTTAGGTAATTACTGACTAAAATAGAATGACTACTTGGTAAAGTCTGTAGAAAATTATTTCTCGAAAGAGCTTTCTCGTATTGGGCAGAAGATGAATTCATTGATTAAACCGGCACAGCAAGCATGATCCAAGGCATTATGCTAAGCTCTCCTGAGGAATGTTATTTATGTATATCGAAATCCTCGTCTAAACGTGGCACTTTTAAATATTATATTCAACATTGAAGTGAGTTCATACATAAAAAAATGTAGAGGAAATAACAACTGAAGTGGCTTTACTATTTCGCCGAATAACCGATGTCTGTTTGTTACCAATGAAAATATCATTTCCACATTTCGACTTTTTCCACCTTTCTAGCCGTAGTCGTTCAAACTTTATTTTTTTTTTACAATTGCCGTTTGATATGATAAACAAATCTTAAGTCCTCCAGATCCTCCTAATTTGAAAATAAAGTAGGAAAATGGAAATGCCCGATTTAGTAAAGACGAAAAAGATACACTTAGGGGTACGAAGAAAGAAAGTTTGTCATTTCAAAGTCTCTATCCTACAGAAAAAAAATATTTTAAAAATCCTATCAATTGTAGAGCGTTATATTTATTTACCATAGCGTTAGTGGAAATATTGATATAAATGGAAAGAACATCTTTCTTTTCCTGGAAATTGTGTCCATGTTTCAAGATATTTCCAGTAAATAAATATATCGAAACGAAATTTCTAAAAGTGCAAAGTTAAACAGTTGAGCGGGAAAAACCGGCAGGTTTCTCTAAAAACCTTCCAATCGAAGAAATAGATTTGATCAGTTTTTAGATATAACATACTTTCGCCTCCAGTAAACTAATCTAGCATATGCAAGGATATTTTGAGAAAGAAATTGGCCTAGAAAAATAGTTGATATTTAAGAAATTTAAGATAGCATTACTCTGATGAATTGTGTAGATTGTTGGCTAGTGTTTAGAAGAGTTTTGAACATGCTTCAGTAGAAGCGTGTTAACAGAAGAGGGCGAAATAGAACTAAGCGCAGGGTTGGTTCGGCAAAAACTGGCTTATGCGTTCAAAGACCTACCAAAAAGCCAACTTTAACCGCAAAAATATGCAAAGAAAGTTTGGAATACGCGAAAAAATGGACGGAACACAAGTTTAGAGGCATAATATTTTTCGATGAATATAAATTCAATTTGTTCAGATCTAATGAAAGGTATGCACCAAGGGTAGATACAGCCAACGCTTTTCGAAGGATTGCCGTAGAGGACCAATTAGCCAGGGAGGCAAGCGAATGATTTGAGAATGTTTACCTATCATTGTTTTGAAACGCTTACAAAAACAAGACATTCGATATATAAAAACTACAATACCACTTTTGCAAAATTTCGTTAAATCAATGCCTGATAAAGCTCAAGGAAAATTGGATTGCGATTCATCGCTTACTATACAATAAGAAATATTTTGATGAAAAACAATGCCGGGATAAATATAGACACAATAAAGTAAACTCTGCCGTAGTGCGGATGAACCTGCTTCGTGACATCGGAGGCACGGGCGTGGTTGAAGTGGCGGGACAACAGCACCACCAAATCGAATCATTAAACGCTTGTTTTTACAGCAAACAGCAGGCGGATCCCTTGCATGCGACTGTTTGTGACGCTGACTTCACTTAACTTGAAGGATCGATCCTTCGATCCTCTGAGTGGGGTGAAGTTAGATCAAATTTTAAGCTTCATATTTTTTATTAAAAAACGGAACGAATAAAACCGACTCCTTCTATAAAGAGCGAATACAGAGATTGCAAGGACCTATCAATTTCAAAAGGCGTTGCAAAATGTGAGGACCAAGTCGGTTTCACTAGAGTTTCTTTGTCTCAAGAGAAAACTTCAAGGGCAGTATTTTCAAGATAATTATCTGGCTGGCTGTTCGAGTGGCGCTTTCTCATACACAAGGCAGTTTATTTTTTTGTTTAAATTAAATGGGGGGCAGATTGTGTAGAAACATATATCAAAGTAATATCTTTATTCATGCATTAGTCTATCACTATCACCCTCCACTAAACCAGAATTATTTTACAAAAATTTCTTTCTTTCTTTTACCAACGTTTTATCACTACATATTGCTGTAAAGGTGTTAAGCCTACAAAGGAATTTTAACTAGGGCATGAATTTGGGAGGCTGATGCTCAATCAGCTGTAAAAGTGAATAAATGTATATCTGGAATTTCGAAAAAAATTTCCATCTAAAATTATTGAAGCAGATAAAGGGAGCTCACATTTGGTTGGGTTAATTTGTATTTTAATTTTGACTTTTCTAGATAGAAATGCCAGAAAATAATGGTACATACAAGTACACGACTCTAACTAACTATCAAATCAAATATTCTATGAAAGTGTGAGTAGTATTTTTTTTCATTATTCAGATAAATAAAGTTTCTTTTCTATGCATAAACATTAAAACAAACTCGGAATCTACTTCCAAAAGAATTTCACCTTAAAATGATTTGCCTTCATAATTTGGAAAACAAAATGCCAATGAACTCAAATTAAAAGAAAAATACTAATGAAAGTGAACATGGACAAGAATTGATGTCAGTAGTTTCTTTCCAAGTAAGCTTTGAGAAGTTCATGGGTAAAATTTACTTCACTAGGCAGTTTGCTCCTATAATTTACCAAAATAACCCATATGGACTTAGCCAAGTACGGAACATATTTAACCTCAAAACTATCGCACGGAAACAATACTTGCTGCAGCACAGGCATTTTCATTGAATCCAAGGCAGAATTAGCGATTATTCAATAACACCATTGGCATTGGTAATAATTTCTGGAAAAAAATATCTTTTCAACTCTTTTTCTTGAGAAAATATTAACTTCTTTACGCTTGGTATGCCTTATTATCGCACGTTGATACCGGGTGGGTTTTTTCCTAGTTTCTTGGAGAGTTGATGACATAACATCGCACCAGCAACATATAAATCACAAAAGAAAGCATTCCCAACAACGTGAAGGATAGTATTTTTTCTCTTTCGCATCTTAGATTATAATCGCTTTTCACTTTTTATTTTATAAATGACGACTAATGATCATTGCTTTCATTTAAAACTGAATTCATTTCGTTGAGAGTAACTATAATGTAATGACTTCTTTACAATTGCGTAATGAATTATGTATTGTTCCTATAACGATGCCCTTTTGTTGACTATTCTTGTATGATTCTCTGACATCCATTCTTAGCGTTTGTCTACTTACCAATGTAAAGTTCTTACGGGAAGAATTTAGGAATGTAAAAAATTCCATAAAGTGAAGACGAATAGAAAGAAAGAATTGGAATTATATAGCAGTAGATGAATCAAATATTTATAGGGGAGATTGTAGTATTTCCGATGAATATCTTCTCCACATATAGTAAGAAAATGAAAGGAATTAAGAAAGTTTAGAAAACGAAAATGATATCAGAAAATTTCGTTTCTGAAACCATATTTTATTTAAGAGGTAAAATCGCACAATTTTTGCAAATAATGGTTTAGGGGCCGTAAGGAGCGTATTCGAATGCATTCAAACCCATAAATCTTACAATGCTACCGTCTAAGTATTGGATTTCGAAATCTATTTAAAATTGTAAATTAATGTTCGATATATATAGATGCAAACCGATTGAAATGGTATTTTTCAATGAAGGATTTGCAATCATAATGCAAATACTGAACATTATAGGGATGAAAACCTAACGCTGCAAAACAGGAGAGAACTGACCCAAAACTGCCAAAGAAAGGCAAGAGGAGGACAATAATCTAGAAGGCCAGTAGTATAGTGCAGGCATTGCAAATTGTATTCAAGACGATTTTTCGATCCTTAAAAATTTAAACGCCGATATCTCAACAGCTTTTTTACTGTCTATCAGAACAACTTCCTTCTCGATTTTTTTTTTCTTTACATTGAATGATTCAATTTTGCAAAAGTAAAGCAAAATTCAATGTAAATTAAAAATCTTAAGTAGTTTCGAAGATTTTAGAATATCTAATTGACTTCTTTTTGTTTCAACACTTTATCTTGAAATTGTTGCAATTATAGGTCCGGCCATGCAGTTATGACAAGAAAAACGCCTCTGCAAAAACACTGGAAAGTCGCCAAATTGTTTTGCAGAGCTCTGAAAAAATTCTCCATGATTTTTTACTGAATATCGATATGTTGTTTAGTTTTTTTGAAAAAAAATATTTCAGACCTATCAGAGATCAGATCAGATCCTACCGATTCCTAAGAAATATTTTTTAAGAGGAGGATATAGGTTTTGCAAGTCTGTTTCGAAATTTTCAAAGTCAAATTCCGAATTTTCCAAACAATTTCAGATCTTTTCAAACTGACTTCAGGTTTTTAGATGCATGTTAGATGCAGCTGATCAAAGGCCAGTATTTCTAATAACACATATATATCTAGGCGATACGGTTTTAGACAAGAAGGGTTTTACTGAATTTCTTTTTTTTTCTTCAGCTGCTCCGAAGGCCTCCAGATTTTAATAAGTTCCTGTAAAAGAATCAGAAACTTATGACAAAATTCAATTCATTCTTGACGATCTCGAATTCCCTTGGTTGCTTTAAGAGAGGAGATACTTGCCATTATCTTCTTTTCGATTTGCTCTTAAAAAACAAAATAGCGATAATATCTACATTTATTTTAAGAAGCGTTCCTAATTTTTTGTTTAGAAAAATAAAAAAAATTCTCAACTTTTTATAAACATGTTAGTTTTTAGTTAAACCTTTAAAATGTCAAAAAATTTCAAACCTTATTAAACATATTAAGTGATAAACAAAAAAGTGTGATTTTTCAGTAAAAATTGAGACTTAAAAAATGTTTTTTTCCCAATATTTTACATTTTTTAGTTCAACTAGAAAGTACTATTATATGTAAGGGGTTTGTAAGATAAGACAAAAGTAGTTTTTGAGTTATCTCGTGCTTAAGGTATAGATAATGAAAAATCGATGACTGTAGAGACTTACAACCATTTAACGATCCTATCCCATACTGTGATCCCTTAACTTCCTCATTAAGGCCAGTATTTATCTGCACACTACTTTTATGCATATATATATATATATATATATATATATATATATATCGGTTTATATTACGTTTAATAATTAAACGAATGAGAATATTAAGGATTATAACATGCCTTATAGCCTTCGAAGTATCCCGTCCTTTTCATAACCCTAAGCATTTTCATTCGTTTTTCTTCAAAATTATTTCGAATTGCGATTTGGAATTTTCCAGGTATATTATACAGAAGAGCACTCACACATTTTGATGAGTTTCCTTTCTTCTTTTGCATGGCGATCCATCAATAAAGAATTAAGAAAAAGCAAAAAAAAATGTTGGTGTTCTACACTGCACGAAGGAATTAATACATATGGGTTAGGTATCATCTTAATTTTTTTCATTTGATTTCTTCCTTGCTTTGAAAGTTAAATATTTAGATAATTACATTAATCCATTAAAGCAGTGAAAATGTTTTTCCTCCTTCTCTTCAGAATAGTTTGGCAGAAGAGCCAGAAATAGATAAAGTGTAATATTTAAGGGGGTCATCCCGTGTGCCGGATCCGCGGAATCGAATTTTCTTTGGCATCAATTATATCTAGATATAGTGTAGAATATATGGGTAAAGTGATTTTTTGATATTCGAAGTTATTCGGAAATTATGGTGTTAAACATGTAATAAGTCACATGCTAGATTTATGTCAATCGCCGTAGTAAAGCCCGTATTTATCGGTCCAAAATGGCGTTCGAATGACTTCACTAAAAGGACAAGAATTGAAGCCAAGGCTGTACATGTGTTTCTTCAAGAAACCTAAGGTTTATCGACTACGCATAGCAGATTAATGATCAGTTAAGATTTTATTTTTAATAATCTATGGTGAAAAATTCATATTTGTATCTTTAGCCAGTTCTTCACAAAAAAATTTCTAAAAAAGCGAAAAGAACGGCCTTTACACGGGATGACCCCCTTAAATAACAAAAGAGACCTAACGTAAACAGTTGATTGAGTATTGAAAAGGGTATAGTTGTTACCCGAAACACATATATATGAATGAAAACTACATCCCATTTTTACGGGAAAAAATCCACTAATTTTTTACTAATCAAGTGAAAGCGTGGATGAAATCAAAAAATTGAAATTGCATCAATGGAACAAATCAGTGAATCACTGAAGACAAAAAATCTTTACTTCTTCCCTTATGAAAAATTACATCCTTTGGAGTACCTTGCTCTTCATTCCCTGGGTCTAGTGCCACTCAAACCTTTTTCTTTCAATGAAATAACTTTAGATACACTGACTGCAACCTGTATGTATGTAGATATACTACATAGGATGAGAGTCTTTGCTTATCCATTATATTCCATTCAATAACTTGAGCACTATGACATATTATAATTGTTAACAAGTTATTATTACGGTAAGAATGACCTGGAATGCTCCTTTATATTTATGTATAACTGTATATATATGGTAATTGTTCTAAGAAAAATTTTGTAAAACAAGGAACAGCAGCATCACTCGGAATCCCGGGGATATTTACTTCGCTCGATCTATGAATGTAGTAATCTGTCAAACTCAGTTACGTCTATTTCATTAGTATACTGCCTGAAGTGTTTTTATCTAAATGCAGATATTGCTTTGTTGCTCCATCATGGTAATTTGAACGGACTATAAACCATTATCTTCCCCCAGCAGGTGGTATTTTTAGCTTTATGCAGTTCAATGATGAGGGCATTATATATATTCCTATGGACTTCAGTGTGCTTAGTATTTAATAGATTAATCCAATTATATCTGTTATTTTCCTTTATTATCTGTGGTGTTGTTTACGGCTAATACGTTAAATATACAGCGAGACGTGGAGGAAAACAGTACCAACCCCTGGGAAACGTATCTAAAATATACTGTGTGAAATGCCCATGCACTATTTTTAATGCTATCATACTTCGACATATTTTCCTCCTCAATTTCTATATATAAATCCTACGAACAGATGTCCGATTCGGGTAGAGTGGGGAGTAACCATTGACGTCGCCTTGATTGGATTTATCTAATATAATTCAGTCTGCGTACGGTGCACGCTGTATGACCAAGAAGTTTTCGGTTCGTGGTTAAAATTTTGTACAGATTGCAGCAATGGTTTTCTTAAAATGCTCTTTCCCGGTCAACAGTGTTGCATTGAGAAATCTCCGAGAGGCGCGAGAGAGTTGGGGCAAAACTTTGAAACGGTTATTTGTTTCATTGACTGCCGCCTCACCGTCTGCGAAATTGCTTCTGAAGTTAATGCATCGAGAGTACCTGAGTTTCGACCCTTTTAAATGTTCTAATCTATATACACTCCTTAGACTTTGGAAGGACAATTAAAGTTTCCCTCAAAGTTATTTCATGGATCTGAATTCGGTTGGATATTTTTCAATAACCAAAAATGATAACTGGTATATTCAGACAGTAGCACATATTTTGACATACGATAAATGAAGATATAAAATGACATCCATGCGGCACACAGCGTCAGCCGATAAACAACCCACCATTTTTAGCGCAGATATCACAAGAACACGATAACCATTTTCTCGACAGAGAAAGCAAACAGTCTTCTCCATCGACCATTACACCCCGTCAACCTCTGAGCAAAACGGCCCACACGTTTACTAGCCCATCTCTTTATTATAATTGGTATACTGCCTGATTGAAACAAAATTTGGTGGTTTCACGCAGACCGTCCAATTGGATTTCAAGGAGAAGGGAAACAGCAAACTACCCAAACCAAAAATTCATATTGAAGCGCTTATATAAAATCTAGTCGTCAGTACACTTCCCCCACTCTCCGATGTGTACAAGGTACGCTGAAGTTCCTAGACCCTTTCATCAAAAACTACCTGAATGAACTGATTGATTCTTCGCAATTTTTCTTAAACCTGATACCCTCTTCTTAATTCCTAGACGACAAGGTAATCACATTTTCAATGACAAGAAATATCATTGCATAAGAATTTCAAAGAACAAAGAGGAAAATCTGAAGATGATTTGTATGGATGTGTGGTCTCTATGAAAATATACAAACCTATACAGATTTAGCTGGGGACTTCTGTCCAATTGGCAGAATCGAGCAAGGAGAATGAACGATCCCGCGATAATGGAGAATACTTTAGGGAAAATATATCTCCCAAAGGCTTGTATAGATTAGTCAGAATCCCATAGAAAATGTGTGGTCCATATTGAAGGACAGTGAGTTTATGGTTGAAGTTTAGACCCAAAAGGAAGCAGCAATTGACTCAAAGGGTACAGAATGAGCGGGACATAACTCCGGCAGAGAATCTGAAAACTTGATGCGAATATTTCAGATAGCGAATTTTGGATTGTATGAAAATGGAGGGCAATACATTCTTATTAATTCCCTATTGTCTAGCTACTTATTTGTCCTTTATAACAAAATGAAAAAAATTGACTCTTGTTTTTATTTAAGCTTTATGCACTGTACTTCTCTGAAGTTCATTTTAGCAGCACGAAATGTTGCTGCACCATAAAGAATGCCAGTGTTTTGTTTCTGGGATGTGTATCGGACCTCCAGAATGCTCGCTTTCTCCAACTCGTGCCAGAGTTCCAGCGATATAAGCTGAACATTGTGGGCCTAATTGACGTAAGATGATTGGACTCTGGAGAATGCTTCTCCCCACTCTTGCAGCACTGTTCTTTTATAATCTGAAAAGCCACGTGCTGACGATTACAGCAAGGCACACTTTCTCGATCTAGAAGTAGGTTTTTGACGAAATTTTGACTGCAAGATTTTAGTTCAGATTTAGGTGCATCACAGCACGCACCAACAGCGGTGGGAGGGGAAGGATGATTTCGATGAGAAGAAGAGGCTTCCTCAATATAATGTTGTAATCCTGATGCGTGAGCTGAATGCCGGGCTATGACAATACCCTTCTCGAACCGGTAATACAGATGCATAGCCTTGGTGACTGGAACAACAATGACGAAAGGTTTGTGGATTTCTGCAACATATAATTATCGGTTATATCGCTATAAGTAATACATTTAGGAGTTGCCTATTGAATGTGCCTAATAAAACAGGTGTTGATTTCGGCCCCGAAAGAGTCGATCATCTAATAGAATGAAACATGAGCTACTCAGACACATTTTACCCTATATAGGGTTTATAGAAACCATATCTATAACTATGATGGAATCAATGATATAAATTCGGATTAAATCCTTCTAACGAGCTTTTTTTACATGATGCAAGTTGCTGCTCGAGAAATTCCACCTTGACGTCGCATAAATAATAACGATATTACATTAAAGATATGTTATCATAAGTCAGTCAGTGTCCGGATAGCTGAGTGGTTAGAGCACAGGGCTGTCGTACGGAAGGTCACGGTTCAAATCTCACTGGTGGCAGTGATTTGATTTGATGTCGGATACCAGTCGACTCAGCCGTGAATGAGTACCTGAGTCAAATCAGGGTAATAATCTCGGGCGAGCGCAATGCTGACCACATCGCTTCCTACAGTGTACTACTGTAGTGTACCGTTAATGTCTAGAATGAAGTGCCCTAACACACTTCAACGCCCTGATCCAATATGGATTGCTGCGCCAACGATTATTATTATTATTATCATAAGTCAGCATAAGATCCACCACGTAAATAGCAATTTAAGTGGATTTTTGTCACTATGTGGTGTTGAGAATTGCGTGAAGTGTACATTGAGAATGCTTAGTCAAAGCTAGACCTTGCTGTAAATGGTTGAGCAAATGCCACAAGCAAGCTGTCAGGTGATAACAGAGGTACTAAACATCAACCGCATGACGGTTTGGAATCAACGAAGACAAGCAAGTCACCTAAAGAAGGTCGATGTTTACGATTGATGGAAAAAAATCGATTGGCAGAATTACCCTCAATGAACTGCTGCTGAAACACAACGTAATGCAACAATTTTTGAAGCGAAGCATTACCGAATAAAAACACGAATTGGATTGACGACAAATAAGATTGTGTTAAGTGTTTGGTGAGGCCGGAACGGAACTGTTAATTATGAACTGCTACAACGTGGTAGAACCATCAATTCGGTCCTCCATTGTACGTAACTCGGCTAGGCCAGATAAACAAAGGAATCAAGAAAAAGTGACCAGAATTGGCCAACGGAGTTGCCTTTCATCATGACAATGCCAGGCCACAAATATTTTTAATGATCCGAAAGATATTGAGTTTACTATTTGATTTTCACTTGTTTTGGTCTCTGCAAAACTTTGTTAAAGGTCAAAATTGGCAAAGCACAACTAAAAATTAGTTAACCAAATTTTTCGCCAATAAACCAAAGAAATTCTATGCCGATGGAATTATGAAACTACCCAGAAGATGACAAGGAGTCATAGTGGTCAAATATGTACTCTATTAAAATCCATTTCCAATAAAGAAAATTTTTTTCGAAATTTTTTTCCAAAAATCTTGAACAGAGGAAATTCTTTCGGCAGTAGGCATTATTAATTTCAAAAAAATTTCAGACATCGTATATTCGCAAATCATTCTGGATGGAACACCCGGCAGCGATGATGATAAAGGAATAGAAAAACAGAACCAGCTCAATTATATCTTCTATTATATTAAATTAAAAGGTGTCTTTATATATGTCCGTTGAAGCCGTTCAACCGATCGCCAAGCAAATTGGTACATATATGTATTTTTTAATGGAGAAGGTTACTACGCCATATAAGTTGACACAATTCGTCACTAGATGACGCTGCAGGAAATCATCTTCGAAACCGTTCATCTGGTCACCGTGAAAATTGAGGTAAATGTTGAATTTTTAACCCGACCCTCGTCGTAGGGGAAGAGGCGTCTATGCAATGAGAGAGCCGCGGCCTCCTTCGATCTTGATAAAAGTTTGTGATGGTTACCCCTCCTTCCCTTAAAGTGGGTTTCTTAATGTAACCGTAGTAATGTTTTCACTTTCCACCCTATCTTGTTGAGGAGAAAGGATGAAAGAAATATCCAAGAGGAAGAGGAAAGTACCTCTTTCTAGCCCCGTAGAAAAACTGCAGCGGCCATCCTCCCTTAAGAACCTATCGTGCCCCAAATTAGGAGGGGGGGATTATTCAGCCGCCAGGAGTTTTCATGGGATTTGAAGAGTGAGGACCTTCCCCTCCCGAACATTAAGTGTTCACCCCTTCCAGGAATGGAGCTGAAATTCTGAAAATTATTGAAATTGCCATCCAAAAAACCTAACATTGGAAGATCAACCGACATGAATAGCGAATGTCTCGCCACTGAAAGCAGATCGAACCGCAAGGTGTATAATTTAACATCCTGCAAGTTTAATCTTTCAATTTAAGAGGTGCAGAACAAGTATATAATTAGTTTGGTTCACTTCTTCCAGTGCCTGAAGAAAAGCCGCAGTTTTTGCAAATATACATAGGCAGAACAAGGTCTGTCGGATTCACTTAGTTATAAATATCTAGCATTAGTTATGAAAAGTAAACAAACCTACTGCACTTACCCACACGAATATTCAATTCAAAAGTCAATGTTATAAATAAAAGGTCAGAGAAACAGCATAGCATGACTCAATCGATGGAGACATTTCATCATTGCTAATAGCAAGGAACTGAGGGCTCGAAAAAGGCTACAGTGCTTGACATCCTTTCTTTGCCACGAAATATCCCGTTCTGAATGTACAATTAATTTTAAAATTTTCTAGTTCTTCACACAAACGGTTCGATTTCAAATTAAATAACAAAAGTATCCAACAGTACTCCTCTTTACTTTAACCAAGTAATCAGTAATCAAAAAGAAAAGGCACATAAGAATGCATCCAGCGAACCAGTCTATATCAGCGTGTAACCAAGAAAAGTTAACTCGACTGAAGAAATCAACTTGAAGTAAAGAAGGAATAATTACATTGTTCTTTATAAATGGAGTTAGTTGTCGTCATCAATATCAAAGATTAGATATTCAATGGAATTGAATTAATTTATATAAGTTTTCTGTTTTTCTCGAGAAAATGGAATGGAAAATGTCATCGAAAATGTTTACTTAGCAAGACGCCAGATAATAAATAATGCATGTGAAGAGTTGATTTCTCAGCGTTATCAAAAAGAATTATTTCTACTAATTTCTGTTTGGTTTACCAGTTCAGCAACTTTGTGCGTTACTGGTGCAAATCGTCGTTTATTATGGACCAGCTCTTGCTATCAAATAGTGTCTAGACATACACATATCGGTGGCTTTGACATATTGTGTTTTGCTGGCTAACCTTTAATAATTTATGAGTGTTTTAAAGTGAACGTCCTAGTTCTATAAATAGACAGTCGAGCAGGATATCAAAAGCGTTTTATGGACGATTTTCATCTCAATTTTATATATGGACTTATTTGCTTCAAATAGAGGACAAGTGCAAAGATTGTGAGTTAATGGTAGATAGTAAACTTCAATGACGGTGTGCTATTACCGGACGCTTGAGTCGATAAACGAACCCTAGAGAATATATACAAATAGAGATATGTATGTACTCGTATGTATGTTGAAACGACTCCTTTTAATACCGCACTTCTTGACGAGGCTTCTTGACGAGGTTTATCCCAGCTAGATAACTAAAGAAATATTTATTATCAACTGGTTATACGTACTGGCAATTCAACGACAATTTTTTTTAAGTTTCTCAATTCAATGGAATGCAGGAATAGAAAAACATAATAGAAAAACGGAACAGAATTTATAATTCGATCTTAATTTAGTTTTCTCTTTCAGTTTGGCGTGTGCCAGTGGTGACAATCATCAGGGTCGATCTTATTATAATACAACTAGCTGCGTATTACATTCATGATGGAAGCTCTAAAATACTCATTAAAAACATCGTGATGTAGTTAATTCTTCTAAATAAAACCACCCTTGGCAAGTGGTTGTTTAACGATAACAAACCACTGACCCACCATGGCAGCTCCAAAACCAAACTGAAAAAAACCCATTGGGAATACTGAAAATTTCAAAGACCGCAACATATCTTTCTTCTGCTCATATATTTCTCCGTAAACGGTACTAGGTACAACTGATTTGTGGAATGACCTTGTTAACTTTCTTAACGCCATCATATAATATCTCCAAGCGTCAAGATGCCACTCTCCAAAATATATTTCCCCGAAGGAGATCTGAACCAGACGTCCGTCGAGAAGATTTTGGCGTCAGTTCGAAATTACCCACATCGATCGATTAAAAGATGATAATAAGATAATCTTCATTTAACAGTTGAACAGAAAAGATTCAGACACAAAGAGGCACCAAGAAACACGCGCTCTTATTCGGGGAAATATCAGTTAATTTATATCATAAACACTTTACTTTTCTTCCGGCAACCCAATTTTTACGGTCGTAATTTTCTTTGAATAATGATGATTTGATGCATGACCATTGTACGGAATTCTTGTGGATGGAGTTTCTTTGGGGAATACTTCTTTTTATCTGAAACTCAATAAAAGAAACATGTTCCGAACAAGATACATGACCGGGAAATGCTATATAACATTTTTAATATAGTCGAGATATTTTATGGAGAGTTTATTGCAGTCTCTTGGATATTTTTGGTAAAAATGCATGGAATGTTGAGTTGGCTGACAGATATGTGCAACAGATTGGCTATTTTTAGACACAATTATTAATTTGGATGTTTCAGTGGTGCTAAATCATTTGTTGAGTGTAGATATAAAGTATGTCAACAATTGGTTTTTTTTCACGGATGGAAATTGTAAAATATGCTTAAAAAGATTGAGTTTATGATATGGAAAATGAGGAAAAATAATACTTTTGATAAGATCAACTGGTGTTAGGGCAGGCATGTAATGGAAAGAAAAAGGGATTTCGTTCTAACCGAGACGAAGAAACTATCTTGCTCGCTTCGATTGCTTTTGGAAATGTACAGATATTTGGAGTATACAGGGTGATTTCAACCAAAAGAAATGAATCTAAGCGGAAAAATAAATGTTTTCACTATAATTGATCCAAAATATAACTATATTATTCAGCAGTGAGAAATACTCGCAAATACCATTCAAACAGTACATACAAGATATGTACATCCAAGAAAATACCAAGCAGCTAAAAGATCATCTCCCAACAGTATGCAGGGTCGGGAAAAACAAAGGAAGGTCACTATCAACACATCCAGCAGTAAGTAATCAAGAAACGGAACGAGCGAAGTCTAGGGAGGATGGAAGATCGGCAAGCACAACAGAGCAAGCCTATATCAAATTTATAAGCCAGAGCTCCTGACATCTGTATCATTGTTGACCACCAACAAAATCCATAGTCGGCAATGGCGAGAGGCGAACCGTATCGACCCATTTTCCTGGCTCCAAAGGGTTATGTAAAGGTCGTATTACTCGCCGCTTGCTAGATCTACAGTTTATGGTCGATTTTGGTAACCAAAGGCCAAGGCTGACATGATAACATGCCAAAAGCAACTGCCAGCAAATGAAATATCCCACGTCAAAGTAGGCATACAACTTCGCTGCGTCGGCAGGATCCTTAATGGTTGCTTGTGCAAAACTTGACAACCCGTTTGGTGAAATTTGTGCCTGACATGAAATTTGAAGATAAGCTATGGATCAGGTCAGAAGAAACATTCAAGAAACCTAAGGTTTATGGATTAGGTATAACAGATTAATGGTTAGTTAAGATTTTATGGTTGAAAATCGCATTCTACTTTTTAAATGCGTTTTTATCGAAATTGCAAGTTGAAAATCGGCTGCCACCAATCTAATGAAATTCTTTGAAATTTTCACGACTTATTCAGAAAATAATTCTACGGGCCGCAAACTAGGATAATTGCGATCCATTCGGTAGTTTTCACATTTCACAAAAAAAAAATTTAACAAGGGCACCAAAAATTTAGCTTTCAATATTTTTCAATAATCCTAGTTTCCTTAAAATGCCCCTTGTATTTCTTCTTTAAGATGATCATAGCGCCCTCTAGCGTGGCATCAGAAAAACACCTTTTTTGGAGATGGGTGTATAAGTTACTCTGTATTTCAATAATGAACTATCCTATCGAGCTGGAAAAATTGCTACACATGCTCGACATATTATCAAATATATGGTGCAAAATTCGCATTTGTAACTCTATCCAATCCTGCACAAAAAAGTTCTAAAAAAGCGTTCCTTCACACATTTCCTGCATGCATTTAAGGGGGCTCACTTGATAAAATATAGGTTAGGTATTTTGCTTGCGAATGGATACAATTTTCAAAAATGGTAGACTGTTCGAGATCACCAGAATGCAGCGTATCTATTGTGATTCAGAAGAAATATGCCCACAACAAGCAACAACGATTCAGATGAAACTAAGCTTTTCAAAATTTGGTCACTTAATAGCTAGGCTCCAACAGAAGAGGGAGGTGGCCATAATTCTACTGCCCACTGTCAAAAAGTCTTATTAGGCGTTTTAAAAACTAAAATTGAGAAAGTACTTTCACATCATGGAAATACTGCACATCATCAGTGAGAAGTGGCAAAAACATGTTGGGCAGAGCTATAGTTGTGTCCCAATGTTTTTTTTTAACGAAACATGCATACATAAGTTTTCTACAAATGGGAAGATGAGCACATCTATCACACTGTCATTGAAAAACAGACAGACTGCAGCATCTTTCCTAAGGTACAGCCCAAAAGGAACTAGTGGTTTGGCGACAAACGCTAGACAAAACATACTTGCGGTGTTACCTTTTTCGCTAAAATTCTTTATTTTAACCCGCACATACCGATATTTCGGGAACTACTTGTTCCTTTCTTCAGTGCTACACATCTCCTTCGCTAAATTCACTCATTTGAACTTTCAATTCGAAAAATAACACTCAGATAGTGCAGATTGTAACGTTTTTGGTCGTCATCATGTTAAATGAAGGCTTCCAAAGCATTACTAAGATAATGTACACGATAGATTTCTAATTGGACGAAGCCCAGATCAGCCATTCTGAGAGGCGCATAATCAACACAGAAAGGGAGGCTAGAATTTCGGCCGGGGAGGTGCAATCGGCCTTGCGAAATTTTCAAGAAGAAGAGGAAAGAATACTCTATGCATCGGAAATAGCAGTGGTGAGCAAAAATTTCATGGTATGATTTACACGAGAACTTTTAAACGCAGATTCAATGGATTTTAACAAAATTTTAAAAAAAGATTAACTGCTTGTGTAGCTATCATAGGAACTAGAACTTTAAAAAAAATATTGCACTGCATAAAAAAATAGTTGCAGAAAATCAAGCGGTTTTTTGTGGAAAAAGATGAATTTTTAATATTTCCAAAAAATTCTAGTTCCTACGATAGCCTATTGATTAAAATGTAATTTGATTAAGTTCAGATAAACCAGTCTGCTGTAATCGTGGGCATCGATTTTTTTTACATGGGTGCCATTCCAGTAATGTAACTCGCCATAGACGCCAAAATTTACATATATAATTTAAGATGTAATAAATATACAGTAAAAATTTGAATGCACTGTATTTTTTCATTTCGCCGCAAAAACTGGGCATCACACGGGATGACCCACTTAAAACCAATTGCTGTCAAGATTGTAAAGGGAAATAAGAATATACCAATCAAATTACCAAAAGACTGAGAACAGAATTTTAATCTTAAAATATACTTTCAAGCAAAGAAACCTTCCCAAGGAAAATTAGAAAAAATGTGATATCAGAGTGAGACCTTGAAACAGCTAGAACCGACCATTCTATTGTCACTCCCTTGTATTAATAAAAGCCAAGGATGTCTTACAGGCACTTTGGTTAGTAGCAGTACTCTATGAGCTTCCTCCCCCTTTATGAAATGAAGACCACAAGCATATTTAATAAACATCACAGATGATTTAGACAGGGTAATCAACGACTTGAGATATTCACAATGAAGGAAAGAAGTTCTGGAGAAATACTGGGAATACAATAAGTTTATGACAATACTGACAATGCAAAACTGTACAAAGTACTGTTTAGTTTTTGAGTCCCATCCAGTCCAATGTGTGTCGCAATCAATGAGTTTGAAATCTAGCTTAGGCCAAGATATAAGTTCAATTGATAAAACGTTTCAAAACAAATTTTGGACTTAACCGACTTGATCTGTCCCAAATCTTTTTAACTTTGCTGAAAAATATTCCGAGAAAAACAATGGCGGATCTGGAATGCACTCCGCGCTTTAGCACGACGACGTGGCTAAGAAAACTCCGATGAAATCTGACCTGCTAACGAGAACAATTAATATCGAATTAACCGTAAGTTGAAATGTATTTAAGCCAATGGGCTCCCACTGCCAAAATTTCATTTTTGACCATGCGAATGGAATGAAACATATGAGCCTTGTGAAACTCGGTCAACGACGTTATTTTAAGGGGGTATCTCGTGTGTCGGGTCTGGAAAATCTATTCGAGCTTCGCCATTAATTGTATTCAGTTATAGTGTATGTTAGAATATTTGGGCAAAATGATTTTTCGATATTCCGTGCCATTCGAAAAACAGTTAAGGTGTCATATGTCAGATTTATGTTGATCGCCGTGATAAAGCACGAATTTAACGGTCCAAATGACCAACATGAACACCTGACAACCATGGGGGCACTGCTTAATAACAGAACCGAAAAATGTCAAATATTTACCCTTACGCAACCCGTCAGACCGAAAACCTTGGTTTTGTTGATATTTATCTTCAATCCAATTCTACTTGCCTCTCTTTCCCAATCCAGACCCATTTAGCCAAGGTTCATCACCCGGTGAGAAAGCAAATAGATGTTATTAGCGTAATCGAGGTATTTGAGAAAAGATATCATAGGCCATTGAATTTTCCGCGTCCTCAGGATAAGGCAGCATGAAGAACGTCACCGATAACAAGAAGAAATAATACCAGTGACAGGATGCAACCCTGGCAACTCCGTTTTCGACCTAAAATTCCTCTGAGATGACAGTTCGATGCAACATGTGACATTTTGCGCAATCATATGTCGCTCAGATAATAGGTAATAGTTTCTCTCCGAAATGTCCCTCCTGTGCACGCCAGATACACTCCCTGATCGTGCTCTCGAAAGCTTTCTGAAAATCGATGAAGAGCAGGTAAACTAAATATCTAAACGCCATGCAGTGCGCATGGTGTTGATGTGATCAATACAGGACGATACGGAATAGAAACCAGCCTGTTCTCTGTCAATCAAACTTTCGAGATGATGCGTCCAAGGATTATTTTCGTTATTATCTTTGACATGGCAAGGAACTCGTACATATCCTCCAATTGTCACTCTCAAAGCGGGTGTTCTTCTTTGAAATATTATTGACCATCCCTTTCTTCTATTCTGTGGGATAGATCTCGGATTCCCAAAATTCCCGTACGAGTTGAAATAGTCGCTCTATAGCAACAACAGGTACAGCGATAAATAGCTCTGTGGGGAGACCGTCGAGCTCAGCGGCTTTACTCTGTTTGAGTGCATTGGTAGCCAAAATGATTTCTCTTCTGCTTGAAAGAACAATCCCTGCAGGCAAGTAACGATGACTAGCCATTTTATTCACAAGAGAATAGGACCATCGAAAGGTATGCGACCGCATGCATGTTCTTTCGGAATCATTATCATCATCATCAACAGCGCAACAACCGGTATCCGGTCTAGGCCTGCCTTAATAAGGAACTCCAGACGTCCCGGTTTTGCGCCGAGGTCCACCAATTCGATACCCCTAAAAGCAGTCTGGCGTCCTACGCCATCGCTCCATCTTAGGCAGGGTCAGCCTCGTCTTCTTTTCTACCATAGACATTGCCCTTATAGACTTTCCGGGTGGAATCATCCTCATCCACACGGATTAAGTGACCCGCCCACCGTAACCTATTCAGCCGGATTTAATCCACAACTTCACGGTCATGATATCGGAGGATTCGCCTCTCGAACGCGGCCAAGAGTTCGCAATTTTTCTTGCTAAGAACCCAAGTCTCCGGGGAATACATGAGGACTGGCAATTGTCTTGACCCTACGGTGAGACGAAACAATTTTTGTAAGCTGAAATAGGCTCTGTTGGCTGACAACAACCGTGCGCGGATCTCATCATCGTAGCTGTTATCGGTTGTGATTTTCGACCCTAGATAGGAGAAATTGTATTCTCCTATCTTTATTCTTCCCGTTTAACCAGTGCGGTTTGATGTTGTTGCTTGGTTGGTTTTCGGTGCTGATGTTGCCACCATATACTTTGTCTTGCCTTCATTGATGTGCAGCCCAAGATCTCGCGCCGCCTTTCGATCTAGATGAAGGCAGTTTGTACGTCTCTTTCGGAATGGGGTATACGTTTCTGAAATCATTGCGTTGTGCGGCATCTTTCGCTTCCCTGACCATTTGAAGCAAATTATCTTTTGTCGAGGCATACACTACGCTGAACTTCCCGGGATCAGAGCATCCCTGAATTTTCGCTCGAGTTGGAAAAAGCGAAGCCGCTCTTCCATTGTCAAGGAGCGTGCGCGCATTCCAGAAACCGATAATTGCCGGTTTCGATCGCCAAAGGTCGTTGCCGTAAGATAAATCGCTATCCTTTCGAAAAAAATCCACTAAAGTTAGCCCCTCCAAGTGCGAATTTACAACACTACTTGATGGCTTCCTGGATGGTTTTCATTTCCTTTTTCCCTCTTGCTCCTCCCTGTACAGTCTTTTTTCGAATATTCCTTCGTTCACTACTACCGAAGTCATTACGTTTTTTCCTTCCCTTTTAAGATTTCGGACGTCCTCCTTCATTTCTCCCCAGTTGCCATTTTACTGTTCTCTCTATTTTGCACTACTTGGCTACTTTCCTTCGATACTCTAAAGCCGAAGCCCTATAAATCCTTCCTTTTTCCCCATTTTCAATTAAAAAACCTACTTTCTCTCTTTTAGCCTGTTATTCCTTTCTACCACCTCTCCTACAGGTAGTATGACAATTCCCCTGATTTGGAAAACTACCAAATACAAGATCATGTACAGGTAAATCTCATGACCATTTGGTTTTATTTACTCTGATGCAGTGACATAACTTTTAGCGGGGAGAAGTGAGTTTCAAAAAGTTGAAAAAAACTCTGACATTATCGGGTGTTAGCAGACGGCTTGTCTCGTCATCACTAGAACGTGGAGTGTATTCACGGGGCTGTTGCCGTCAGGGTATTAATGTTCAAACAGGTGAGTACAACTTATTTGCAGCACTTAATATATCTGTAGGTGTCTACAACTTATTTGTGGTTTTAAATGTGGGTCCGTCGTCCAGCAGCAATAGCGCAACAATCCAAGGAAGGGGGACACCGGCCCAAAGAATTACTTCGATGCGCCCAAATAAAGTGAGTATAAAGGAACGAAGAAAGTGTCCTCGTGAGTATCTCCAATCGGTTTCAGGCTCTATTTAATTTTGAGTTTTCGTCTTTTAGGTGTTCATGGAAATCTTAGCACGGATACGTATACGAAGAACAAAAGAAATGGATTGAGAATTTCAATCAAACAAGTTGTACGTAGGTACGTTTTAAATAGTAATTTCGAAACTTCTATATATACAAGTGTCCTATAGTTCCAACGCGACTGCCACTGAGGCTAGAGATTAAATGACTGCTAGTCTATCCAATGGATTATAGCTGCTATTATATTGGAGCAAAGTAGAGAGAATAATTATAAAGAACTAAGCGACTCCCACTATACTTTTCAACCGGAGATTTATGAAACCTTTTTTTCGAAATTCAAGGGCTCGCTTGAAAGGACATGGTAAATTTGATAAATTCATTGAAACAGACAGTCCTCCACTAGTAGAAATTGCTCCATTTGGTCAGCTTTAGATTGAATAGGAAAACATTTCTCCTTTTTCTCGACGTTGGCACATACACAGCTAGGACACCTGTTTATTGCATTTGTCTGTGCTGATTAATGACTATAGAATAGTACAGATGAACCGTGTAACCTCAAAAGTAAAGGCTTAAAATTTTAAAAGTTAATATATTCCCAATTCAGAGAAAATTTGACGACCAGTCGAAAATTCCTTCAATTTCCTCCAAAAGTGTTTGCTTCCTTTCAATGCACTGACCATTTCAATAAACGCATTCAATCTAAACTAGAGCAGAAAAGTATTCGATAATGCATTATGTAAGAGTTTTTTATATTGTCTTTGCAAAATTTGGCACGCGAACGCAATATATTAGCATGATCATAAAACTTAAGATATGTGCAGCATAATTTCAATGGTTTGTCTGATCAAGCTCATGTAGGTAAGGCACATGGATACGTGCATGCATATATTTCATCGAAATTCCGCACTCAATATCAAATTCTAGTCATACCTTACGTATTGTCATTGGCCAATGATGAATTTAAAATTGTGGGTTTTTATTTTCTATTTTTGAAATTAACATGCAAAATAGTACAAACTTGGGCACAGAATAAATTATATTTTTTCGCTATTTCATGCCTTTGTGCCTTGACAAACCTTTAATGTTATCAATAAAGTAAGCAACTTGCAAAAACAAAACATTCAACTCAAGCATACGCAACTGACTGAACACTTTTGAACTGTTTATGACCAGATCAAGGATCATCCATTGATTGCAATTGCCATCTGTGTATTGAATTTCCTTCCGAGTTTTCCAAATGAAATTCATGATACGCATTTCCAGCGTGAAAAGTGATTCAATGTGTAATAATTTTTACTATTGACACGCGTTCTTAAATACAAGGGACAACTGTCCGATGCCGCTGTGTTTGTTAATACATTCAGCAATCGATCCATTAATTAACTGCGCATACGATTTTATTGCACATTGCAACCTTAAATGAAACGATTCAATGTATCTGGTATCAACTTTTCTCCAGGTCAAAGCTGGCTGATGTGTGTATTTCATCGACGTTCATTTGCATATTAATAATGATCTTAAAAACTCGAGACGCGGGGAATCCCGAGCAGGAATGCCAAAATCAGAATTCTGTGGAAAGATGTATGACTTTTCGAAGCCAACTCAACGCTATTTAATTTGAATACACGTGATTATGAATTATTTCAAGTATGCTTGTGTGTCAGCAAATGACGGAGTTACATTGAAACTAGATTAAAAGGCGTTTTAAGCAGTCTAAGAAAATGAGTATTTTAGATATCCTCCTACTGTGCATTGTTAAGTCAAACGGAAAGCATTTGATATAGGCAAGTCAGTAAATGCATATACCTAAATAAGATGCCGCGAAAGTTGGCTTCTATATGCCAGTCCTCTTCGGTTGAAAATATAAATTATAATTTGTTGACGATTCTTCAATTTCCAGTTGAGAATTATGTTTCAAGAAAATTACATAACTGGTTGTGCTAAAAGCAATTTTTATAGTTGCATATTGGTCCTCTTTTCCATCAGCCTTAGTCCCGTTGACAAGCAGGGTCGGCTCGTCGTGATCGGTTTCACCATTTGGCTCTATCAAATGCCTGATCTGGATGCAGCCTCGAGGCTTTTTAATCCCCATCCAGAGTATCAAGCCACCGTTGTTTCGGCCTCCCTTTTGGTTGTCTACCATCCACTTCGATGTTCGGACCAATTTTGGCAAGTGAATTCTCGTTAGCGCGAATTGCGTGACCATAACATCGAAAACGCCTCTCTCACAATTTTTATAACGATTGCGGATATCCTCATTTCGGATGTGATCAAAACGTGTCACGCCACTAGTCCAACGCAACATTTTCGCCTCCATTACCGCAAGACGCCGTTCATTGTCTTCTATAGTCGGCCAACGCTCAGAACCATAGAGGGCGACAGGACGGATGACATTGCATATTGGTGTTCAGCCAAATACATCCTGCCATAATAATCCCAAAATATTTCATTGTCATTTTGTTTTCCCAGGTGATCCAGATTCCACATTATTATTATTATTCTGTTAAAGGAAAGTCGCACTGCGTCTTTGAAGAACTATTGTGCCCCTTTTATTGGTTATAGTGTACCTATTGATCATAGTATCTCAAGCAGGCCTATAACCGTTAGGAACTTTAGTATGTTCCCTACTTCCAGATCTTTCAGCTTTGCATCTGGTATTAAGTGTTCTCCCAGATGCCTCGACCTACTTTGCACAAGTGCCAGACACTGTCCCAGGACGTGTATAGAGGTTTCGTCCTCCTCCTCACAAAACCTGCAGGCAGTGTCCGTAGATATCCCTAGGTGATAGTTCAGCCGACAATCACCAGTGAGAATTCCCACTATGATTCGGAAGTTCTTTTTGGTGAGGTTTAAGCAATCCTTTGTGCGTATGGGTTCGTATCCCCCAATAAGCACCCTGGACTGCTCCATCCCTGGTAGGCCCGCTCAGTAGAGTTCCCTCAACCGTTCCTCTTCATTTCTTAGATTCATAGCCATGGAACCGTTTCCTATTCCACAGAAGGGTTCTGGCCCGTGTAAAGGCGTTCCTGCTCCCTTCTTGGTTAGTTCGTCCGCTGCCTCGTTGCCTTCCAACCTAACATGGCTTGGAACCCAAAGTATCCAGACCTCGTTGGACGAGCCGAGTGTATTCAGTCTCTCAAGGCGTTCCCATACCAATTTAGAGTTCACCTGGTGGGCCTAAGTGCCTTGATCGCTGCTTGGCTATCGGTGAGAATAGCTATGTTCTGCCCCCTATAGTTCCTTTGCAGATTAAAGGAGGCACATTTGTCTATGACGTATATTTCCGCCTGGAATATGCTAGTGTACCTGCCCATTGGCTCAAAGTGCATTTTCCTTGGGCCAATGACACCGGCACCCGCTCCCTCTGCTGTGAGGAATCCGTTAAATTCCAGATGCATTTGTTAAGCAAAAAGAAGAAATAACCGTGAAAAAAAAATTAATTCTTAAAACTTAGGTTAGATATGAGAGTGATTCTTGTATTACGTCTCTCCAGCGGTTGAGTAAAATCTAGAATTATTTAACTAAGTAAAAGGAACGTAATTGAATGTCATGGAGCAATTTAATTTCGGACATAGTCGGTAGCATTGCTGGTAGCCCATGATTCGTCATTAACCATGCTGACGATAGCTTGGTTACAAACTGCTTTAATGAGGCTCTTGATCTGCATATGTAGCTAAGGAAGTTAAAGGAGGTTTTTTCCTCCCAGATTAATAAATTGAAAAGCATGTAGACTAGTGAGCGCAGACGCTTGTGGTATGCTCCGTTCAGCTCAGAGTTGATAGCCCGATTGATAGACCTGGAAAGGCTATGACTATGATATGATATTCCGAGTTGCAAAGGTAAAAAGGTTCATTTCTTGTACCTATGGAGAGTCATCTGTATTTGAAATATCAAATGGATTTTTTGAAAAGATGTTTATCTAAAACGAAAGGGAAAGCTTTGGTTCAGCACGTACGCATTGGTCTACTCGTTGGAATGAATCAGATGTTTATCCATAATGAGACCTGCTAATAAGCGCTGTAAGTCGGTTTGAAAGGAAGTTGAGTTTACCGACCTACTAGAGTGCAACGGAGTAAACAACGACACGATTCAAGCATTTGAATTGACAATAGCAAACAAGATCCTCAAATAATGCGTCTAGAAAGACGCAATCAGAAACACCCGATGCAAGATTAGATGATACTACCAAACACCTATGGAGAAACAAAGGCACGCGTAAATTAATATGCTGCGCGAAAACGGACTAGAGAAGAAGCAATCGTGTAAAGATTTTCCATTCCTGTTGTTGAGGGAGTCTACTCATGTTGATTTTGAAATCGCCACTCAAGATAAATGCATCGTAGTTAGAGGTAAGTTCTCAATCTTCTAGCTAGGCAACTAGGAGAATGTAAATATGTAGTCGCTACCCCTACGAGAGATGTGGAGAGTTGATCACCGAATCGTTCAACGGTAGATAACGGGATTTCATTTCACGCTTTGTCATAATTGCTATGCACCTACCTGCATCGTTCCTAAATATAATGTAATCAAACAAGAGCTATGCGTTTGTCAAATGAAGTGGAGTTAATATTTAGAGTTTGTTAAACTCAGGATGAAATGAAGGTAACCTCTGGGCTGTTCTCAGCTTTTAAGATTAAATCAGATTTCCAAAGAATTGATTGATGTTGGATAGCGAAGTTGAAAGTGAAACTCACAAAAAGGAACTGGGTTCTCGCAAGAAGTCTTCAAAGGAAGACATAGGTTGGAACAGAAAGTTGCGGAGTTCGTCTAGTTGTCGAAGCACGCAAGAAAGACATTAGTGGCAAGAACAAAGTTATAAGGGGACTTAGCAGTTTATGGCGGTATTACATATTTCGTCTCTCTAACCCTCGAGGGGCAATCAAAATAATTGGTTGGATGACCGGACTCCCCATAATTAACATAAAATAGTTCGGCGGAGTCAAAAGGGAAATTACCAGAAGGATCACATTGCGGAATCGCCTGATAAGTGCAGGTTAGAGCATTTTAAGTAGTGGAAACTATCCCCTAAGTTTACAGAGATGTGGCTGGCAATGGAAATATTGTACGAGTTCCCCTCTCGAACTTTTCCCATCTAATACGCTGATGGAGAAGATATCTTACTTTAGACGCTGTAATTACGTCAGCTTCTGAAGAGAAGGTAACTCATAAGAAGTCGACCGAGATGAATAATTATTCATGTTATTAAGCATTTCCTCAGAAAAAATTGCGAACCAATACAACGCAAAATTTGGGGTAAAGGAAAAACCTTTCAATATTGAGACTTTCATCAGAGACATCACAGTTAGTAAATAATTTTAACTTACCATCAGGAAAGGTAGCAAAATCAAAGTGTGCTTTATTATTTGTGGCGGAAATGATATCTCTTAGAGCAGGCCCACAAGAGGTAAGAATGCTCCTTCTAATCAGCAGAGGATACTATTTCGTACGGATTTACAGTTGGCCGGCGGAAGAGTCGTCTATCGAACCCTTCTCAGCACTGTTCCTTCTTTTAAACGGAGGCCTTAACCGCGACGAACCGTCCAGCATGGAAGGTCGGAGTACATTCAACGTTGGCTAGTACGATGTCTAGGTACGAAAAGCTTTCAATGAGAATTTAGCCCGTGGTGTTCGTTATCTGCCTTCCCCATTGCATGGCCCCTCACTAGCGTCTAACTCCAAACTGCCTATAATAACATATTCTCATATTGTGGCGCTAAGAATAGAAATTGTTGATTTTTGGCCTAACGAAACGGATGGCAATTGTTTCTTGTATGGCTTGTCTTCCTCATGCCTATATCGCGGCGTTACCAGTCATATCCTTCACCTAAGGTGCGTCTACATACTTTCGACTCTTGAATAGTTTCTGAAATCAAGTTTTGTGCTGCCTCGCAGCGGTTGAAGTTGATTTGTATCAACCTCATTTACCGGCCGTTGTGGAAGATTAATATAAATACAACTCGACCACGCAAAGAGCCGAACTTTTTTATCGTCACGATCAAGAAGAAAAAAAATCCCTAATTTCCCCCCTAATTTTGTCTTAGATAGAAATGAAGTGCTCTAACACACTTCAAGGCCCTGAACCAACATGGATTGTTGCGCCAACGATTATTATTATTATTATAGAAATGAAGTGCGCCCGATAGACCCCTATTCCCCCTACTTTGCTGCCTAATGACTGCTTTACAGTGAATTGCCCTATTATCCTGTGCAGTTCTTAATGGGACTATACAAGAAGCGGGGAAGGATATGCACTCAAATTGAACGCTAAGTTAACTAGTACAATTCACTTTTCCTATATTCTTCATTATATATTCCAGGTATCAAGCAACTCATAATAAAAATGCACCTAAATTCGTTTCTCGGTGTTGAACATCATGCGTGAATACTGCCTTAAGTTCAATCATTGCCACTCCCCTATCAACGAAAGCTAATGTGGCCAGTTGTAGTATGTCAACAACAAGAGTAGTTTCTCTAAAACACAACCGGAGGGACATTAAAACAACCTCAAGTTGAGGAAGTAGTCCGTAAACTATATCACAAATAACTTCATGAGGAGAACTCACATGCTCTTTGAAGGACAGCAGCCTATCTCGATCAATATTTCAATTTTGAGATCACCAAGGGATAATGAGGAGAGAGCAAAAATATTTGATGGAGAATAAAAATAGTCGCGGATTCAAAATGGATCCCAGTGATACATCAAAGGAAGGAGGAAAAGAAGGGGATATGCAACTGTTGAAAGAAAGGTTGTAAAGACCTCACAGAAATCCATGTAGATAACGTGCATTTCCTGCCAAGAATTTAAGCATTTGCCCATATAGTTGGTGATGTCCAATAGGTTGGCAGTTGACCAACGTTCCACAAAGCCGTAGTGCATTTTAGTTAAAAGCTGACCAAGTGATCAGTTTACCAGTCGTTGGTATATCTGTCGAAGGAGAGAAGTGAAATAAGACGATATTTTCCATATTCCGATTATAACTACCACTCTCATGTTTAGGGATAATGAAAATCTCTTTCTACAGGCTAGGAAAAGGAAAACCTTCAAAGCTTTTGCTAAAAGTTATGTAGAGGGAAGGTAAATGTAGCAACGTAGGTGTCAAGCTTAACACATGATATTCGACTAAGGAAGAGGTAAGGAGAGATATTGTAACGGATGTGGGAAAGGCTGCATCATGTCGCGAGAAAGAAGAAGAACAATTACTACAGAATAAGTCATGAGATAAATTTTGCGAATCAACAGAGAAACCTACAAGATTAATCAAAATTTGAGAAGACTGGGCTAACCGGGGTTACGACTGTTGCGGATAAGATGCCAGAAAGGCTTGAAGTTTCTACAAAGCGGTGTCGACACTGGCTTATTGGAAGAGGACCAAGACGCTTTCGCCAGTTGTATTTCGCACGGTCGCACGGTCTCTGTCACAGCGGAACACAGAACCAGGTTTCAGATGGGCAAATGTTGTGGTGCTGGCAAACCAGTGCAGAGAGGTTGAAGCGCAAAAACCTGGTTCTTATATCTTTCATATTTTGATAAAAAATGACAAGCAAATAAAAGAATTATTTATGCTGATCGGGGAGGTAGCAAGTAGCATGGGCATTTTCTCGTAGTTTGTTCCTTTGGTAAGGTTTGATGAAGTTGACAAGAACGAAGGATTGGATACCCGCAGCGACTTAGGTGTGACGCCATGAGCAACACTAATTAACTAATTCAAGCACCACCAAGCACCACCGAACGATCTCAGGAAGACTTCAGACTATACGAGTATTTAAAAAGGCTGAGCGGAAATCGCAACCATACTATAGAGCACAAGTAATTTCATCTCGATATAGATGGACTAAAGACGTAAACCTACCGAAGATTTAAGATTAAATTGTATAATTTTTAAAAGAAAGGTCAGGAAATGTCTTATTGAAGTAATATGGCGATACTTTCTTAGTATAAAAGGATCTTCTAACGGTGCATTACTTTTGTTTTTCGATCGCTATTGTAAGCTGAAAGCTATTCTTATCCACCAGTAATCCTATCCTGACGAAAATTTTGTCAATGAGTTGTAGTGTATGCCGTAGGAAGTTCCAGAACTTTTTCGAACACTTTTCCTATTCATAATCAATTAGACTAGCAACTGGGATTTGTTCTTGCAAATACAATTGTTCGATATATATGAAGGTTTGATTTCGAAAAAAATTGTACGAGTAATGCTTATATTTCATAGAGTTTTTTCATAGAGTTTTTGTCTGATATCACA
This sequence comes from Hermetia illucens, assembly GCF_905115235.1. Classification (NCBI taxonomy): domain Eukaryota; kingdom Metazoa; phylum Arthropoda; class Insecta; order Diptera; family Stratiomyidae; genus Hermetia; species Hermetia illucens. The sequence continues at coordinate 85,369,532 of NC_051849.1, read as the reverse complement.
TGCGATTTCTGCCTCAAGAAATACTATGCCATGAAATTGTGTTTATGACTACTATTTCAAAGAGCTATTCTATAATCCCATTGCACGCGTGCACGTTTCCCCTCTTTCAAGTTACTTTACATTGCAGCACCATGTTCAATGTCATCAAATTGAATAGCCAAAAACCTGGTAGAAAATACATTGTACGTCATACAATCACATATTCCATTGATGTCGCACAATTACAACATAATATATCACTTGAAATCAATTACGGTACGATTAAAACGAAAACCAAAATAGTCTATATCTATTTCCAACAGTAGTCGGTGGTTTATTTGTACAATTCAATTCTACATATAATCAACAGTTGTAACACAACAAGCACAATAAAATACTGAGGCGACCGAGGTCAAAATTGGATTTCATTTATTTCTAGAATGACGTTGATTTTATAAAAATAAGAAACCGAGTTTGCCCAATGTCTTGACAAAAGTTTCTGTTCAGTCGTTTGGGTCTTGCTAAGAGGAGGCAGTACTTTTATCTTATAATCTAACCCATTTCCCTGCTTTTTTGTTTTCATTACAATTTCTTTGTTTACCAAAAATGGACATTGTGTGTTTTGATGACATGTTTGTGCTTCAAGGTTGACATTTCTTTGAAAATGTGTCTGTTATAGAGCGCAAGAAAATGCGATGTAAATTTAACACTGAAGCGCTTGATTGTGGGAATTTTATGAAATAAAATGTTTAAAAAGAAATGTAACTAGTTTTAGTGGATGTTTTTCAAATGTATGTCTCATCAATGTCTCGATATCAACAACTATATATAATTGAGCTTAAGCATTCAGAACCAGAAGTTTAAAAAACGGAAGGCTAATACTGATAATATTAAACTAAAAAAAGTCAACATAAATCTCAGGAAAGTGCAATGGCCTTATAAACCACACGGTAAAACCTTACAAGCGACCTCATACTAATTTCGTGTAAGTGTGGCAGCAAGATTCCGCCACATGTTTCTTTTTTATCCTAACCGATGTAAGCTTAACTGCTAAACGTACACATATATAACGTGCCGTTTTCTAAATTATTACCGAAACGGAAGAAATACGACATGAGATAAAAATACATCACTACCATAAACATGGTCCATTCCAAAAACATTGTAGCATTATTTGGTTGAAGATGTTCTCAAATCTCATGTGATGGTGAATCTCCTGTGTTGGCCCATCTAAAGATTCCGTGAACAAAAAACGCTTCCCGAGGTTCCAGATGCCTACAAAACTGGTTCCGTGTAAATTTAATGCACGGCTGCATGCAAAAATGAAAATAAATTATTTACTCCTTGAATTTGAGAAGCAGTATTAACTGACAGAAATGTATAACCTTTCGTTAACGCTGAAAATGATTCTTTTCTTGCATTGTTTTATTGGAGATAATTCCTCCGAAGGAGAAAATATTGCACATGAGAATGGTTGATGAAAAAGGTTTGCGTTTGAATTATGAAAGTATCCCAATAGAAATGAGATACCACTGCAATTCAATTAAGGTTTCGCAGTAAAGTATTAAAACTAGATAAGATAAATTAGAATGCTAAATTCCACATGCAATTATTTTCAATGACATATAATCAGAAGGAGCTCCTTCAGCAAATATTTAATCAAATATTTTTCTCTCCTGCTGGAAAGACTTCGACTCCACTTTTAATATGTATGTTAACCTTGAAAAAAGTATCCGCATTTTTTGGGAATGAAGTCGAACTTGTAACAAGTGCATCATTAATTTCTTCAGCAGCCGATGTCCTTCGAATTTAAAACCTGTTTTCATTGCTAACCACATAATAGGGCTAGTATCCTTCCATTCCATCGAGCAAAATAAGAATTGCGCTAATTCACTTGCATATCGCTGGTTATTCTTTCAGATGTAAGCAATTCGTAATCAATCAAGGCAATGTTTACGGTAAATTAACTTTAAAAGATTGTTTGATTCTAAAATATCTGTAGATAGATAATTTCGATTCAATGTCCAATTCAGGGATACAAGGTTTGTTTTGATGGTGTTTATTCCCGTTATTTGCCGAGTGTAATTTCTTCGACCCAAGTATTGAGTTTGATCAATTCGCCTTCCCAGATTTTTTTTTAACCAATTTATTGTATTAATTCCTTCGCTTAATATCTTGAGATGATCATCCTCACTTCACTATCAGTTTAACGTGCTATCATATTTTTTTTTTAAATTTACTTAAAGTGATTATTGCCATATTAATTTTATAATCGTTTCTTAATTTTGATTAACCCCGAAGTCGTGAAATTCCACATAATATTTGCAATTTTTCCCCGAGACTTTATATCTAAGAGCCTACTCTATTTCATCGCCTACTATAAACGAATAAGCTCTGAAAACAATTGTGTTGATCTGAAACGAGAATAAAAGTGGGAAAATCGAGCCGCACATCTTCTGCAGAGTTTGTGGTTTGTCAAGTCGTTCTATCAAAATGAGAAGAGTCAAACCGGTTTTCAAGGAAAAAAGCAAATACTCAGGAAGGTGTTGAGAAATAAATGTGATTTTTTTTTAGTCGAATGTTGGAGGTTGTTGATCTTCAATAATGTGGGAGAATTATTTCTGAAAAGGAGATATGCGAAAACTACATGTCAAGAAAACTGATATGCTTGTGCGCTTACATTCTATTCAACATTTAAACAAATCGGGAAACCGGAAGCTAGACGCTTCAGGTATGAAAGGTTTTGTGTATTTCTTTTATAAAGAGATTTGAGTGGGCATTTGTCCCATTACCATGTAGCACGTAAAATATCCACTTTCAAGTGATATTGACATTCATAGTTTTGAATTTGCAGAGGAGTGACAGATTTGACTTAGTATAACTTTGTTAGTAATGGTGCGATTTTCACCAAATTTGGCAGGATCATGCTCTATATTATAGCCTACATTGCTACAAATTCCGATCGCTAGTTGGATTCTAGAGTGAACTTAAGGGTGATTTTCCTGTCAAACTAAAAATTATAGTAATGTACTATCATATTATCAACTTTATTTGAACAGGTATCGGTATGCAGGGTATTTCGGAGCCTAGGCACCATATAGTGGCAGCTCCTTCATTTTTTTTTAGATTTTTCGGTTGGGTAGTTTCTGAGAATGGGTTCGTTAAAAAAATGATCACTTTCAACCCCCACATTCCCCACCTTTTCAACAAATGTCAAAACTAAGACCGGTTTCGGAAAGTACTAACCGAGACTTTAATTTTATACCCCACATGAAAAATGAATGATTGAAAAAAAAATGTACACCCCCCTTTTGCATGTATGGGGACTCCCCCCTTAAATTCGACGTAAAAGGATGTAACTTACTATATGCGTGGGCGTTCACGGTTCCCACCTTTCTCCCAAACTTGGTGTCAATTGCTATAACCGTCTCCGAGAAAAATGCGTGGGACGGACAAACAGAGAGACGGACAGACAGACAGTAAACCGATTTTAATAAGGTTTTGTGTTTACACAAAACTTTAAAAAAGGCCTCAGAATGAAGATAAGTTAAGTTCATTTACCCCTTCCGCCAGTTTACATGTAAACTAATTTCCAGCAATTATCATTTTATAGGATCCACCTGAGATTATTAAATACTCTCAATGCGATAAGAACTGTTATAAATGATAAGGACTATTAAAAACATTTTTTATATTTGTAGGGTCCTCAGCTTTGCGACATGTGTAACATTTCGATCGCCTTAACGGGTAACAAGCTGACGAGAGAATGCATTTGCTAATATGCACCCTTTATTCTTTTCTCACGTTTTAGCATCCCTTAGCTTCTCCAATACGCTTCCAATTTCCTAATTCCCATCTTGACATTCACTTATCGCACACAATCCTAACAATTGTTTTTGGGTGAGGCCAAACATTGCGCATACGTAGGCCGAGATCTGGTTAGATCGCTATCCAGTAAGAAACTCGCCAGCTGATCGCCAATGCTTGGCGAGTGTTACATTTGGTTGTCGTCCTCTGGTCAACATTCGTTCGATGCATTTCGAATCGTTTATCTAAGGTGAAAGTACAATTGCAGAGACCGGTATTGTCCATAAATCGGAGTGAGCTGGCTATCCGTTTTTTTTTCTAATTGGACCTGCCTCCTGACGGCGATGTAATATGCGCGGCTGCGACAGTAGGCGAAAATTGTCTTGAAGGAAAAGATCGCTAGATATGGATCCGAAAATAAATAAGTTAGTCACCTCCAAAGAGCATTCAACAACAAATTGTGGCGATGATATAGCATCACCACTACGGTTGGTCCAGAAAGAGGAAACGGTGATTGAATAGTCCCTTGCGTGAAAGAATTGCCCGCTGAGCGGCCAAGCAGAGTTTAACCTTCAAAGTTCTGCGGAGAGCATCGTGGACATAGGAGCCGGAAGTGCTATTTGGAATTTCGAAGAACACTTGAGTCCATCCATTGCGAAACGCAATTGAGAGGAGACCTTAGTAAGGGCCGAGAACCAACCTCAACGTTATAGGCGGGGTCTTGAATTTATGGACAGCACGGTCCCTAACTATGGGACTTACTAGCAAATCCCGGATCCGCCAAGTTTCATTTCCGATTGATCCACCTAACTATTTTGCCTTGTGAATGCACCTTGATATGAAAGTGAAAAAAGGAAAATGTTAAGAAGCTGTTCATTGTAAATGAGCGGATATAAATGCTTCCAACCTCAAAGTAAGATTCGCAAAAATTCGTAACCGTTCCTGAAACTGATTTGTTTTCAAACCTGCGATCTTTTGCTAACACAATAAGATATATATCCAACTTGATCAAGATTCGGTTCACTATGAATAAAGGAGAAACAACGGCTTCCCCAAATTATTGTAGATTAATAAACATAGTTTTAAAAACCGTCCCTTAACAGCTCTCAAGGGGACGGGATCTTTATTCGATATCGGAAATTATTGTCAATCACCTATTTATCTATCAACCATCTATTTATCATTTTTCCTACTTTTATTGTATCATTTTGAAGCTTTTGTATGAAACAAAATCTTGTTGAAATCGGTCTAGTGTCTGTCTGGCACAGGTACTTTCCCAGAAACGATTACTATTATTGCTAAAGAATATGGTGAAAAGATTGGAACTGTTAAATCGCTCGCATATAGTGAATATTATCGTTCTACGTTGAATAGGGGATGTAATTTTTTTTAAATATTTGATGTAGGAGGAGTGGCTACCACTATATAGTGACTAGACTCCAAAATACCCTCTATAACCATATCTGTTTAAACAAAGTTAATAATAGCATATCACTATATTAGTATATTTTTTTAGAAATTGACTTGGAACCCCCTTAAGTTTATAGAGGATGATATTACCGAGTTTGGTCGAAATCAGATTACTCCTAACATAGTTATAATAGGGCACAAATAATTTTTTTGTGCATGTTTATTACAATATAAGACTGTGAATGACAATACCACACTGAAGTGAATATTCTGACAAACTAAAGGCGTAAACATTACGAGTTAGGTACGAAGGCGACAAATTCCTACTTAAATATACTTATACAAAAAACACACAAAATGATTCATACCTGAAGCGTTCAGCTTCCGGTTTCCAGATTTGTGTATTTTATTATTTTTATATTTTTATTCGTCTAAGATTGTTCTTATGTTCTATTTTTTGATATTATTCTGTCCCAAAACCCACGCCTCATTGTACATCTGAGGCATGAGAAGCACTGATTGAGGACGGGATTCGTCCGGTACTCAAGCCCGGAGTTTGACGGTTTCACGTGAGTGGTCGAACTTTTACTTTTTTTGTTTTTCCTTCCCAGCTCGAGTGTTTCATTTTCGTTAAATACACGCGATATCACGATGGTAGTTTGTTTTTTACGAATCAGTGTAAGGACATGCACAATGAGAGGTGAGGAACTGAAGTGTTCAAAGGACCCCCTTGCACATTCCTGAACCTGGGTAGCAAAGAGAAAAGCAATCGCGTATTGACGGAAGAATTTGATGGACCTCCAGCATTTGCCACTCGGAGCGATCTTTAGACCCTCGGCAATCGCATTTTGTCATTAAAAATTTGATTGGATGAATTTTCTTCCTGATTTTTCTGTACAATAGGTTCTAAGAAAGCGAATTGTCACCCCATGTGCATACATTCTGCCACCGCTCCCTTATATTCCAGTCGATATCGAAAACCGTGGTTTATAATTGAATTAGCATAAAATCGCGCCAAAATCGACTACATATTTTCACTAACGTTGGTGAAAATAAGTTCAACAGTTTACGAGTAAGTTTCAGTTTGCATTGTCATCCATACAAGTCGGAAATTAAACAAAGAGCCGTTAGATTGAATAAACTAATTTATCTAAGCAATGAAGAAACAAGCGTGTTGCCCCCAAAAAGCTGATATATGCATACAAAAATTAAAAATATTTGTAAATGAGGCTCATTGATAAACAGGTCCGCCCAAAGTTCCCAGGCCCAGTCTTTAAATTATGAATATCTATTTGCTTTATTTGAGTTGCAATCGGAACTCAAAATGATCTGATAAATCATAACAGTAATGTGGATGCCGACAAGACGATTAGTAACCAACAATTTGGACGACCGACGATTGGTCAACTTGCTGAAAAATATTAGGATTTCAATATGGACGCCCAAATAATATTTGTCAACCATAAGCAGGCATCTATAACTAATAATTGACTTCAGAATTCCACTGTAACTTGCCCAGAATAATAATGAGCAATTAGAAGGCGTTAATCATGATCAATAAGATATTTAACTTTAGCATATATTGGTGGCATTAATATCATGTCACGATTCTCCACATCCGTTAAGAACATTTTTCTGTAGACAAAGGAACAAAAGTGACTCAAACTAGGAAAATGACATCCATCAAATTTAATATTGTAATTACCATTCTTCACGACATTAGGAACCAGACTATCACTTTATTTTTTTTAATTACCTTTCGGTTCCCAGCTAGCACTTACCCTTCTCTGTATCATGTATATTTCGAAACGAAATATTTTCAAAATTGATATAGATACTTTTTTGTAGATTCTTACGAAGAAATAAATGAATAGGCTGTTGAAAGTTTGAAATGATCAAAACTGTGGATAGTTTTTTCTCTATATTTTTTTCCGGGGTGTTATTAAAATTAAAGTCTTTTTAAAGATCGATTTAAAGCATTTCAAGGACTCCCCTTTGTATGTTCAGGATTAAAGGCATAAATATTACTCTAGTTTTAAACGAACAAATATTGCTCATTACCCATATATATATATATATATATATATAAAGGATATATATATATATATATCCTGGCGTACCAGGTTTATCCTCACCTGAGTTGCAAACGCAGAGCTGCATGCGACCAGGCGCGTGTCATGGGTTGCGGATAATGACATGACCCACCGGGTCAGCTACGAATATCGCAAGTTAATCTTGTAAATAAGTAGCCGCGGACAAGCAGAACGTTTCCCTTTGTGTTCGTCCTCCCTTACCGATTCTTCCTGTTCAGGGGGAGTAAACCTCCTTAACAAATCCGTAATCCGGGGTGAAGGGATCGACGCGCCTATCGGATGAATTGCAGTGACGTTACACTGTATTTCAGCGGCTCCCCTCCAAATACCTTCCCTACCTTTGGAGGTAACCATGGGGCATTGCAACATTGGGGCTCTGTTGCAGGGCTGATTGGTTCCCCATTACTCGTGGGAATAAAATTGGGGACTTTGATTTAAATTCTTTAAATGGGACCCCAGGGACACGAAGACAGTACCCAACACGGTTAAGGGTCGTTCAACAACATCAGAGCGGCTCTTCGCCCTTGGATGTTTTGGCGGTTATGCCGTCAACCACCAGGGACGGGAGACCTAGGCGTCGTATGGTTTGGACGAACCAACTCAACGAATTTATCGTCCGCGCCTATTACCGTGTCACGGATTTGGAACGGAATCCATCAGGGTACAGACATCGACTACATGACGCGTTCATAACCCGATTTCCGGAGCTAAGTCATGTTCCGGAACAGAACGTCGTCAACCAGTACCGAGTGATCGTGAATAACAACCGAGTTGCCTTACCAACTAGGCAACAAATCTTCCAAGAGGTTTCACTTGAGCTCGGGCTGGAGTCATCAAATTACCGGACTAGTCAAAGGAGTAACACAAGTACTCCACCTGTAAGGCACTCCATGAATCCAGTAGTCAGGAGAAGCTTAGTAACTGGGGATGTCGACCCAATTTATAATGAGGCTTTGACCGCATTCCAGGTCGCATTCACAGAGTATGCTGAGATTCTCCCAGACGCTAGGCCAAGGATCCCAAAACTGAAGTTTACTTCGGCAACTACTAACATCATTGCTGCCGTTGACAGAATTTTGGCTGATCGTTTGGCTAGCGAGATTACTGCTACAGAGGTTCACAGCCTGATCTACGTTGCAGCTGCCACGGTTATTCGTCTCCATAACCAACATCTTAGAGCGAATAACAGAGGTATGCGCAGAAGGACTTTGCCGTTCTGGGTGTTTCGACTCAACAAAAGAGTCGAAAAGTTGAGAAAGGAGATTGGTCGTGTGACGCAAGCACTCCTTGGAAATCCATCACCAAGAGTGCACAGATGCGTTGCGAACATCATTGGAAACTACCATCTGTCCAATGATATGCCAATCGAAGAAATCCTCGAGGTGCTGAAGCAGAAACTTGCGGTATGCTCCAATCGCATCCGTAGGTATCAGAAAAGCTTTCAGCGAAGGACAGACAACACCTTGTTCTTCCAGAACCAACGAGGATTCTACAAAAATCTCATCAACTCAGGTAGGGAAAGTAACCTCAATCTGGATCAGGCAGAAGACTTCTGGAGAAGTGTTTGGAGCGAATCCAGTCGTTGCAATTTAGAAGCAGCGTGGCTCCCACACTTTATGCGTTCATGCGAGGCCCTCCCCGAAATGACCATGCCTGACGTAACTGAAGTCGACGTTAAAGCAGTCCTTGACAAGGCAGGTAACTGGAAGGCGCCAGGAGTTGACAAGATTCACAACTTCTGGCTGAAGCGGTTCAAGAGCACTCACAGGATATTGGCAAATCAATTTAATCAGATGATTGCCGATCCTGATTTAGTTCCACCATTTTTCACCAAGGGGATAACTTTCCTCATCCCCAAGGAACAAGGTGTCTCTTGCCCTTCAAAATGTCGACCAATTACTTGTCTTCCTACCATCTACAAGGTCTTCACTTCAGTTCTGTGCGCGAACATCTCAAAACATCTTGATGTTCATAAATTGATAGCTGAGGAGCAAAAAGGATGCGCAAAAGGCTCCCGAGGCTGCAAAGAACAGCTTATAATCGATACGGTAGCTGTAAAGCAGGCTGTCCACCAAAAACGAAACATCTCGACAGCCTACATCGATTATAAATCAGCCTTTGACTCCATATCACATTCGTGGTTACTACAAGTGTTACGCTTGTATAAAATCAACCCGAATGTTGTTCTTCTACTGAGAACAGTAATGAAGAATTGGAGCACGAAGCTATCGGTATCTTCGCAAACATCAGGAGAGATACCAATCAGGCGTGGCATTTTCCAAGGCGACTCTCTAAGCCCACTGTGGTTTTGTTTGGCTTTGAATCCGCTATCCCATCTTTTGCATGAAAGCAAATACGGGTTCCAAGTCAAGCATGGCATATTGTCGAAATGTACATTAAGCCATTTAATGTACATTGACGACATCAAATTGTATGCCAAAGACGAGAACCAACTTCGCTCCTTGCTGGACATCACCATCCAGTTCAGCAGGGATATCGGCATGCAGTTGGGTTTGGAGAAATGTCGCATAAAAACAATTGTTCGGGGAAAACACACCGACAACGAAGGATACAGCCAAAATAACATCCGAATTGAGGGCATGGATTCGGACGACGTCTACAAATACCTCGGCATATTGCAAGCAACAACACCTGCTGTGGCAATTATGAAATCTAAGTTGCTGGGGGAATTTGAGCGGCGTCTGGATCTTGTCCTTAAAACTGAGCTGTACGGGAAAAATAAAATCATGGCAATCAACACCTTTGCCATTCCCGTCCTTCTATACACTTTCGGTGTGATACAGTGGAGTAATACTGATTTAGAATCTGTCAATAGACGGGTAAGGGTAGTTCTTGCAAACAACAACATGCACAATAGAGCTGCCGAAAAATTGAGGATCACTATCCCACGTCATCAGGGAGGAAGGGGGGTACTTGATTTAAAAACGTTGCACTACAATCAAGTGCATTCTCTTCGTGAGTTTTTCTATGAGAAACAATCCTCTAGCCAAATACATCAGGCTACCGTCATGGCAGATAATAAATTATCTCCTTTGAACTTGAGAAGCAGAGAATGGGATCCCATGTCGAATGTTACTTCAGTCCAACAGAAGATCGACATGTGGAAAGAGAAACCCATTCACGGAGGTCATATAAAAAATTTGTTGTTGTCAGGCATTGACATCGAAGCCTCCAACAAATGGTTGACAAATGGTGTACTTTTCTATGAGACCGAAGCATTCCTAACTTCAATTCAGGATGCTTCGCTCCCAACAAAAAATTATAAACGGTACATTCTTCACGACTCCTCAATCACCAACTCCAGTTGTAGGTTATGCAACTGTGAAGAGGAGACCATCCAGCACATAACATCTGCGTGCAGGATGTTGAGCGGTACCGAGTACACCAATCGTCATAACTCCGTCTGCAAGATTCTCCATCAAAACCTTGCGTTGAAGTATAACTTAGTGGCAACCTACCATCCTTACTATAAGTATACTCCGCAGAGAATCTTGGAAAATGATCGGGTCAAACTACTGTGGGATCACACTATTGCCACCGACCACAGTGTAAATCATAACAGACCCGATCTAGTTCTGCTTCTGAAGGAAGAACGAGCGTGCTTTATAATCGATGTAGCCGTACCGTTGGACCGGAACACTGTTGAAAAACAGCACGAAAAAATCCGGAACTACGGCCCCTTGGCAGACGATATGAAGCAGACTTGGAGACTACAAAAGATCCAAGTAGTCCCAGTAATAATTTCAGCGACGGGATTAGTCCCGCAGAACTTACATAAAGCGCTGAAAACGCTCGATCTTAGGGCTGGACTATACATGGAGATGCAAAAAGCAGTTATCCTTGCAACCTGTGCTATAGTCCGAAGAGTCCTGTCCGGTAACAATCTGACCTAATGGGTTTCAGTCTTGATCCGCACTGTCTTCAATATAAGATCCATGTCTCTGTAGTGTAGGACCTCCGCGTCATTGGCTGAAGTGTTTGCGACAATCGGGATGTAGCAATACATTTTCGCATGGTCGCACACACTTTGCGTTAAAACGCATCATCGCTGTGATGCGGGCCTTTGGATGTTGCCTTCAGCCCATCCTTAGGTTGGTCGCCCCTCGGTCCGGTTGGGCGGGAAGAGGGTCCGTGGGCTTTTTGAACTATATATATAAAGGAGGGGAGTAAACCTCCTTAACAAATCCGTAATCCGGGGTGAAGGGATCGACGCGCCTATCGGATGACTTGCAGTGACGTTACACTGTATTTCAGCGGCTCCCCTCCAAATACCTTCCCTACCTTTGGAGGTAACCATGGGGCATTGCAACATTGGGGCTCTGTTGCAGGGCTGACTGGTTCCCCATTACTCGTGGGAATAAAATTGGGGAAAACAATTTAAATTCTTTTAATGGGACCCCAGGGACACGAAGACAGTACCCAACACGGTTAAGGGTCGTTCAACAGCATCAGAGCGGCTCTTCGCCCTTGGATGTTTTGGCGGTTATGCCGTCAACCACCAGGGACGGGAGACCTAGGCGTCGTATGGTTTGGACGAACCAACTCAACGAATTTATCGTCCGCGCCTATTACCGTGTCACGGATTTGGAATGGAATCCATCAGGGTACAGACATCGACTAAATGACGCGTTCGTAACCCGATTTCCGGAGCTAAGTCATGTTCCGGAACAGAACGTCGTCAACCAGTACCGGGTGATAGTGAATAACAACCGAGTTTCCTTACCAACTAGGCAAAAAATCTTCCAAGAGGTTTCACTTGAGCTCGGGCTGGAGTCATCAAATTACCGGACTAGTCAAAGGAGTAAGGAGTAAGGCACTCCATGAATCCAGTAGTCAGGAGAAGCTTAGTAACTGGGGATGTCGACCCAATTTATAATGAGGCTTTGACCGCATTCCAGGTCGCATTCACAGAGTATGCTGAGATTCTCCCAGACGCTAGGCCAAAGATCCCAAAACTGAAGTTTACTTCGGCAACTACCAACATCATTGCTGCCGTTGACAGAATTTTGGCTGATCGTTTGGCTAGCGAGATTACTGCTACAGAGGTTCACAGCCTGATCTACGTTGCAGCTGCCACGGTTATTTGTCTCCATAACCAACATCTTAGAGCGAATAACAGAGGTATGCGCAGAAGGACTTTACCGTTCTGGGTGTTTCGACTCAACAAAAGAGTCGAAAAGTTGAGGAAGGAGATTGGTCGGGTGACGCAAGCACTCCTTGGAAATCCATCACCAAGAGTGCACAGATGCGTTGCGAACATCATTGGAAACTACCATCTGTCCAATGATATGCCAATCGAAGAAATCCTCGAGGTGCTGAAGCAGAAACTTGCGGTATGCTCCAATCGCATCCGTAGGTATCAGAAAAGCTTTCAGCGAAGGACAGACAACACCTTGTTCTTCCAGAACCAACGGGGATTCTACAAAAATCTCACCAGCTCAGATAGGGAAAGTAACCTCAATCTGGATCAGGCAGAAGACTTCTGGAGAAGTGTTTGGAGCGAATCCAGCCGTTGCAATTTAGAAGCAGCGTGGCTCCGACACCTTATGCGTTCATGCGAGGCCCTCCCCGAAATGACCATGCCTGACGTAACTGAAGTCGACGTTAAGGCAGCCCTTGACAAGACAGGTAACTGGAAGGCGCCAGGAGTTGACAAGATTCACAACTTCTGGCTGAAGCGGTTCAAGAGCACTCACAGGATATTGGCAAATCAATTTAATCAGATGATTGCCGATCCTGATTTAGTTCCACCATTTTTCACCAAGGGGATAACTTTCCTCATCCCCAAGGAACAGGGTATCTCTTGCCCTTCAAAATGTCGACCAATTACTTGTCTTCCCACCATCTACAAGGTCTTCACTTCAGTTCTGTGCGCGAACATCTCAAAACATCTTGATGTTCATAAATTGATAGCTGAGGAGCAAAAAGGATGCGCAAAAGGCTCCCGAGGCTGTAAAGAACAGCTTATAATCGATACGGTAGCTGTAAAGCAGGCTGTCCACCAAAAACGAAATATCTCGACAGCCTACATCGATTATAAATCAGCCTTTGACTCCATATCACATTCGTGGTTACTACAAGTGTTACGCTTGTATAAAAGCAACCCGAATGTCGTTCTTCTTCAGAGAACAGCAATGAAGAATTGGAGCACGAAGCTATCGGTATCCTCACAAACATCAGGAGAGATACCAATCAGGCGTGGCATTTTCCAAGGCGACTCTCTAAACCCACTGTGGTTTTGTTTGGCTTTGAATCCGCTATCCCATTTTTTGCACGAAAGCAAATACGGGTTCCAAGTCAAGCATGGCATATTGTCGAAATATACATTAAGCCATTTAATGTACATTGACGACATCAAATTGTATGCCAAAGACGAGAACCAACTTCGCTCCTTGCTGGACATCACCATCCAGTTCAGCAGGGATATCGGCATGCAGTTGGGTTTGGAAAAATGTCGCATAAAAACGATTGTTCGGGAAAAACACACCGACAACGAAGGATACAGCCAAAATAACATCCGAATTGAGGGCATGGATTCGGACGACGTCTACAAATACCTCGGCATATTGCAAGCAACAACACCTACTGTGGCAATAATCAAATCTAAGTTGCTGGGGGAATTTGAACGGCGTCTGGATCTTGTCCTTAAAACTGAGCTGTACGGGAAAAATAAAATCATGGCAATCAACACCTTCGCCATTCCCGTCCTTCTATACACTTTCGGTGTGATACAGTGGAGTAATACTGATTTAGAAGCTGTTAATAGACGGGTAAGGGTAGTTCTTGCAAACAACAACATGCATAATAGAGCTGCCGAAAAATTGAGGATCACTATCCCACGTCATCAGGGAGGAAGGGGGGTACTTGATTTAAAAACGTTGTACTACAATCAAGTGCATTCCCTTCGTGAGATTTTCTATGAGAAACAATCCTCTAGCCAAATACATCAGGCTACCGTCATGGCAGATAATAAATTATCTCCTTTGAACTTGAGAAGCAGAGAATGGGATCCCATGTCGAATGTTACTTCAGTCCAACAGAAGATTGACATGTGGAAAGAGAAACCCATTCACGGAGGTCATATCAAAAATTTGTTGTTGTCAGGCATTGACATCGAAGCCTCCAACAAATGGTTGACAAATGGTGTACTTTTCTATGAGACCGAAGCATTCCTAACTTCAATTCAGGATGCTTCGCTCCCAACAAAAAATTATAAACAGTACATTCTTCACGACTCCTCAATCACCAACTCCAGTTGTAGGTTATGCAACTGTGAAGAGGAGACCATCCAGCACATAACATCTGCGTGCAGGATGTTGAGCGGTACCGAGTACACCAATCGTCATAACTCCGTCTGCAAGATTCTCCATCAAAACCTTGCGTTGAAGTATAACTTAGTGGCAACCTACCATCCTTACTATAAGTATACTCCGCAGAGAATCTTGGAAAATGATCGGGTCAAATTACTGTGGGATCACACTATTGCCACCGACCACAGTGTTAATCATAACAGACCCGATCTAGTTCTGCTTCTGAAGGAAGAACGAGCGTGCTTTATAATCGATGTAGCCTGTTACACTATACACTGTTGAAAAACAGCACGAAAAAATCCGGAACTATGGCCCCTTGGCAGACGATATGAACCACCATAACCTATCTGACCTAATGGGTTTCAGTCTTGATCCGCACTGTCTTCGATATAAGATCCATGTTTCTGTAGTGTAGAACCTCCGCGTCATTGGCTGAAGTGTTTGCGACAATCGGGATGTAGTAATACATTTTCGCATGGTCGCACACACTTTACGTTAAAACGCATCATCGCTGTGATGCGGGCCTTTGGATGTTGCCTTCAGCCCATCCTTGCCAGGAAAGAGTTTGAATTTCATTGGAACAAGCATTCCCTGGAGCTCCTCCATCAACTATTTAAACTTGAACAAGAAACTTACGTACAAAAATGATGTACAAAATATATTATTGAAAATCTCAAAGTGCGAACATTCCTTCCACTTATCTAATCTTTCGCAATTGTTATTATATAGTATAGTAACTACCATCCTGCCAATTGTCACCTATGCTGCCCCCGAATAGCATCAGTGTGTAAAGAGTCACAGCTCAAGCTTCAAACCCTTGAGTCCGTAATAAGCTAAAACATAGGCCAAAATCGCATAGGCTTGAAACCCTGATGTCTGAAATTATTATCTAAGATTGTATACCTGGGTTATACTGAATAAAGATATTATTACAATTTGGGTCCTGATATGGAAAGTTAGGCTAGTTCTGGAAAGTACTAAATTAGGTTCCTTCATTTGACATTCCAAGTGATCATAGTCTGATAAAATAAATTTTACGTGCCCCTTTCAATCATTGCATGGAATCATAGATCACACGTTCTCACCAAATTCCGCGACAATAGATTCAACTGTTTCGGAGAAATCTAGAGATGTCAGACAAATAGACGGACAAAAAGACATTGAATCGAGATTAATAAGGTTCCGCTTTATACAAAACCTGAACTGAATCTTTACAAATCGAAGGAAACTATCTTTTAAAGGCCCTGAACGGAATGAATTCAACTTCAGTCTGATAAAGATTCAATAGTTTGTCAGAACGAATAAGCAAAATGATTCGCATTAAATAGTACGTCCAAAAGTTTTTTCTAATACTTGCTCCCCTTTGACCCATCATTTATAAGACTTTAAATTCAACAACGTCACATAATTAGCACAAATGTTAGCACCTTTGACGTTATTTGCATTTTCAGCTAAGCAAAATTCCAAGTTATTTTCACATAATTGCAGAAAACCATTTTAGTCATTTTTCGTATAAATCCGGTAAATTCGCAACTGGCTAAACGATGGCAAATATTGAATGGCCTTCCGCATTTTCATATACAACTATTTACAAAATCCTCAATGTCTTCGGCCATTACAAAAATTCATAGAAACAGTTCATTCAATGTCATGATCAATGATCAAAGCTGATCTTGCATTAATTTTAATGGCATATTTTGGGTGGTTTCTCATTTATTTGTTATTAATTTTTCCCGAACTTCCACTTGAGCTTTTTTATTGGAATTTAGTAGGAAATGAAGCAATTGCAAACAAATCGGAACTATCAAAATATAATAACATCAATAGCAAAAGCAACTATTATGCAAGAGATTGGCGTAATTGGTTGCAGAAAAAATGAATCATAATTTGTTAATAATGTTCCCGGAAACGGGTGGTAATTGCTGCAATTAACAGTTTCGTTGAGATATGTATGTCTACCCTACTAGTTCACTGTTGTGGGGTAAACTCAAGATCAATGAAAACAAATAAAAACGTAGATTCAGTTGAAAAGAAAATTTTTGGTGTTTGCGATGGTTGACGGGATTGCGTATTTTCACGTGTGTAAATTTATATAAATTTGTCATATTGATTTTTTTGAGTAAACATGGAAAGCCACCAGGGATAGCGCCGCCACAATATATTGCACCAAGTCTCTTCGTGATACTGTCCATTTAACTAATCGTACAAATGAAACGGACATAGATATATCACTATTGTCATTTCATGTGGAATGAATCACAAGAAAGGGGATTCCAAGATTTGTTCTCTACAATTCGTTTGTCGAAGACAGACGAAGGTAAAAATAAATTTGCATCATATACTTCACATCAAGTAAACCAGTTAGTGCAATTACTCAGATACAGCTGTTTAGATTGAGTGAATCAGATTCGAAAAAAGTGGGTCAGAATTTCCAGCACTGAATTAATGTCGTACTAAAAATGTGAATGAATACAAATAATCGTTTTTTAAGGACAAGGATTCGTGTTCAGTGTTCTAATGAAGAGTAACCTATAGAAATGTGAAGACCGTTTTTATTGAAATAGTCAATTGGTTTCTTCCAAGGCTAACATACCACAATGTTTGAAAGTTGAAAAACAACAAGTGTTTGAATTTACACATTGAGGGCGAAGTGTTCGCAACTCCAGCTACATCGGAGCCTACGAAAAAAATTTCAATATTCAGCGGATGTACTGACATTTTCATAGAATGAATGAAAATCAATTCGCAAATGCATCATTAGGTTAGAAATCATCTAAGGTGCGACAAATCATCGAAAAAGGAATAGTATTAGCTTGGTTTACACTCAGAGGGAGATGCTTTTGAAAAATATATTTATAAACTTATTATTTTTATACATGTATGTTACATTGCCATATAAGTAGGTAAAATAAAATTATCAGCTGCGGAAAACCCATCAATTAGGTGACGCCCTTTTTTTGTCAATGCATCCTTGTAGATATGTGACCAATTACCCACTGTTTTTTTAAGGATAACAGACAAAACTCTTAAGAATTTCTTGTGTTACGATTTATGCAAAAGCTTCAAGTGTGCATGGTTTGACTGCATAGTTACTTGATGAAAGACCAGGTGAACGCGAAAACATTTCTACATCCCCACGCAATAATAAAATCAGACATCTAGGAAATTGGAATCAAAACAAATTGTGTTGGGGTTACTGTGTCATCTTAACTCCGGACGGATAATCACTCAATATAGTCAGATAGCGATCTGTCATGGCAGGCACTTTTTATCCGTTTTCTCGAAAAAAAACCAATTATGATAGCCGACATACGCAACACCATACTATTACTTTTTCGGTGTGCAAAGGTCGCTATGCAAAGCTTGTGGATTACTGGATGTCCAATAACGAAAATTTTGTTTGTTTACCGTCCCCGAAAAAGTAAGTGTGGACCTCACTCATGATCAAAATGAGATCGTGCTTCCGCAATTCTAACATCCTTGTTGTAAACCAAAATCTTTCGTGAAGATGTTCTGCCTCAGTTCTTGAGCAATCATAGGTTTATATAGGTTAAAACTTGGGTTCAAGGCTAAGGTTCAGCGAAATGATCGGTCAGATATCCGAAGTGCCAGAGCGTGACGTACAGTCAAGTGATACGGGTTGGTTTGCTGCACCTTTTCAAGCAACGTAAAAATGGCTCCGAAATCGAAGGCGTGTACGCACTATAAATCGATCCGTTTAAATGAATTAATTTTGAACGAAAACACAATGCGCTAGAGATCACGGGTTGATTGCTTTTGAGTGAAATGGTTGTTTCGAGCGAGTCGATATTGACCTTTCCAAAAATATTCGCATCAAAAAAATTAATTTGCAGAGAAACAACGAAAATTTAAAGCCTCAAACCCTGAACGAAAGGTTTTACTTCTTAGATTTAAGTAAGTAGTTTTCCGGGAAGTCACCAAATGTGGTGTCAAGTCTAAATTCAATGGTTCGAAGCCACACTTTTTCGCATTTTTAATCTTTCAATGAAATACTAGTATTAAACTAAAAAAATTTAAATAATTTCTAACTAAATTTTAGGCTCGTGATTTATCAATTTTTTCGCAGGGATTAATATAATACAATCAGAATGTAGAACACTTATTTGTCAGCACAGAATATATTTAATGAATGAAGGGAAAATGCTTAGAACAAACGCAAATGAGATCTCCAAACCAATATGCAGAGAAGCAGAAAGCAAACGTTGTGATAATTGGCGAACAGTACGGTGCGAAGGCTCAAAGGCGGAACCAGAACCACTACAGCTGGAAATTACCTTCTGGACATGAAAACCAAAAAGTCCACTCTATTGCTATCTGACATCCAGTGACAACATTCGAAAATTTCAATGGAAATTTGATCTGATTGATGATAAAGCCGTAATAATTGGACGATTTTTTTTTTATAAACGACCGACGTGTTTCAGAATATTGTATCCAAAACAGCTTTTACATCGTAATCAACTCGGGTAGGAGCTTCAGAAAACAAGGAAAACCACCCCAGGAATCATTTCTGTGTGAAAAGGCTGCCTGAAGAACAGGAAATTTGAAGAGATTTTACAGGCAATGATCACCGATGCATTACCTAGAGACAGACAATCGCTGCAATAAAAAAACAACAAGACAGATGCAAACAAGTCGGGAAACCGGAAGCTGGACGCTTCAGGTACGAAAGGTTTTGTGTATTTCTTAGTACCTAGCACGTAATATATCCATATATTATGTGAGAGTATCCACTTTCGGGTGATATTGACATTCATAGTCTTCAATTTTCAAAGAAGCAACAAATTTGAGGTATTATAACTTTGTTAGTAATAGTGCGATTCCCACCAAACTTGGTAAGATCATGCTCTATATTATAGCCTATATCACTGCAAAATTTCATGGTACTAGGATGAACTTAAGGGGGGTTTCCCACCAATTACAAAAAAATGTAGTAATATACTATTATAACCCTTATTTAAACAGATATCGGGATGGAAGGTATTTCGGAACCCAGTGGGCAGCCTCCTGATTTTTTTCAGATTTTTCGGTTTGGTAGTTTCTGAGAATGGCCCCCTCAAAGAAGTGATCACATTCAACCCCACGCGCTCCCCACCCTTCCAACGAATGTCAAAACTAAGATCGGCTTTGAAAAGTACTAATGGAGACGTTTACTTTGATGCCCCACATGACTATATTTGATGAAAAAAAATTGTACACCCCCCTTTTGCATGTATGGGGACCCCCCCCCTTAAATTCGACGTAAAAGGATGTAATTCACTGTACGCGTGAGCGTTCCCAGTTCCCACCTTTCTACCAAATTTGGTGGCAATCGCTATAACCGTCTCCGAGAAAAATGCGTGTGACGGACAGACAGACAGACAGTAAACTATAAACTGTAAACAGGCTAGGGAGAATTAGATTCTTCATGAATGGAATATTAATATTTCACTGGAATTTCAATTATTCTCGTAAATTATGACGTCAGCATCTTATTTGTATGGCTTAGGATGCTATTAATTAGCACGGAATTGATAAGTTTGAACTTCTATAACTTTGACACTAATAGTTGAATTTTCATGGAGCTTGCCATGTGTATGCACGAGACTGTCCTCTATGTCGGTACACCTAGGATGAACTTAAGGGGAGCTTTTTAGTCAATTTCTAAAAATTGATAATATACTATTAGTAAATTTATTTAAGCAGATACCGGAATGGGACATCTCTCGAAGATTAGATTTCACATAAGTGTTTTACACAAAACCTTAAAAACGGCTGCAGATAAATAGATTCTTCATAAATGCGACTTTAATATTCCACGCGAATGTCAATTATTCCGGGTAATTATGACGTCAGCATCTGATTTGCATTGCTTTGGAAGGGGTTGATTCGCGCGAAATTGCTAAGTTTGAACTGCTGTAACTTTGGCGTTCATTGCCAGATTTCCACGGAATTTAGCACGTATATACGAAATATTGTCCTCTATGCTGGTACAAAATTCGGGAGTCTTAGGATGAATTTAAGAGAGGTTTTTCAGTAAATTTCTAAAAAGTAGTAATATATATAAGTTTATTTGAGCAGATATCGGGATGGGACATACTTTGAGGCCTAGATTTCATCTAGGCGCACCACCCTGATTTTTTTTCGGATTTTAAGGTTGGGTAGTTTCCGAAAATGAGTCCTGTCTCACTTCAAGTGCGTACATTTTGACTCCTTACTCAGTCGGTATATTTTATACTGTGTAAAAAATATACACCCCCTTTCACATGTACGGAGAGCCGCCCGCCTTAAATTATAATTGTTGGCGTCAGTCTCGTGCATTTGCATTTGTTTTAACTGTATTTTGTTTGTAATTAAGAGTGTAAATGTCTTTATCCGAGAGGGGACTTCTTCAACAACGTTTTTTTTTTCAAAGGCGTTTTTCTCAAAAAGTAATGAATGAATCGTTGGGAAATTTGGAGGTATGATTTTTCACAAAAGAAGAACATTTGATATGACATCATATTTTTAAGGGGCTTTTTTGTATTTTTAAAGAAAAAAGTGGTGAAAATTGAAATATTTTTTTTAAACACCTGCAAAATTTTTGATTTTCAGTATTTTCAACTGTATTGTGGTTCATTTTCTTAGAAAATCACCTGGTGATTTAAATTTAAAAGCTTTTTAGTTTCAGATGAAAATTGGACGGAGTTACGATCTTCAGCGGAATATTGTCACGTAAGTCTTTTACTTTTGGTTTATTTTTGGTTTCCCCCTTAACGGTTTGTTTTCCTGAAGGTTTTCAGATATCGATTTTTTCTTGTACACATATTTTGAAAGGAGAATATGTTGCGAGTATACTGCAAAAATTTCAGGCCAAATTCAAAATATTTACTAAGTTACAGTAAACAGAAATTTAAAACCCAATTTTCTCGAAAATTCTATTGAATCGATCGAGATGAAATTGGTACACATTATTCTACACATCAGTAGTTCTTGTCTGAACCAGGATGATGTATTTCCAATTATTAATTTCTTATTTTTATTCAGGATTTTCAATAAAAAATAGACCCGATCTTTGGAGATTTTATTTTACAACTCCACCATTTTAATATTTAATAATCGGACGATAGAAGCAAGCATATAGAATAAGAAAACATGGAATTTTTTGGTTTCAAAAAAATCAAAATTGAAATCTAGCTATAATATTTATAAATAAAGACCACGTGCTTTGGTAGCATCCGCACAATAATACTCGTAAGACAAAAACTTAATGTTGGTTGCGATTTTTTGGAAACGGTTGCCTGTAAACCTTTGCCTTGAGTCCGAGGTTCTACGATGTGCGCCACCATTACTTTGCAAAATTCTATCAAATATTCAATATTTCGCATGGTGCCTCTCTAAATTGAAGTCGAATTAAATACATTTTATTTACATTCACTGCACTTAAATAATCTCTAATTCCCAAATGCAATAAATAGAAAATCATTGTCTGGAGTAATTAAGAGGCTCCTTCGGAATTAAACTGTCAGAAAAACCCGGAGCCTCGTTAATATAATTTATATACTCCTGATGAAGGTTACGATGGAAACGAGATCTCTACTCAAGGCTGGAAAGACAAGATGGAATGATAAACTTTTTTAGAACGGGAAATTTATCTAAACTTGGCAAGATCACCTTGATTCGAATCATAGCCGAATGCAATTGGATCGGATGTCATAACCATAAAGATCACATGATGCGATCATCATGATTTATCATTAAAATCGAATCTTGCTCTTTTAAGTGACGAAACATGCTTTCAGTCAGTAGCCCTTGATTTTTTAGTTCTGTCAAAACGTTAGCAAGTTGTGGCCAATATTGTACTTTTTCTCTCGATATGTAGACCAACTGACGAAACTAACCTTTTGCATAAATTCCATTTAATATGATCTAACTTTCGTGCTATGCAATAATATTTGCGATATTCGATAACAGCCGATGCTCCATTATATGCTCGATTAGAAAACTAAATGTATTTGATTTCGGTCGCAATGTCTTCGCTAATATAACCGCACATACATATCATGACACTTTTTTCTGCTTTACATTTATTTGTTTATTATTTCTCGGTCTGTGACCAAATGTTTAGGGTCCAGCTTTCACTTTCATAGATCACTAAACCTCCTCACCAATTCGACGATCCGCTTGGACGACATGCGTGTATGGATTTTATCGATCAACAGATCTAACATGTTGTATCCACACATTATATTACTCCATGGGCTAGGTACCAATGAAGTATATACAACACTTAGTAACATAATGTCAAGTACTTTTCAGAGCAATAATTTTTGTACCGGTAATTCCCACACATAGCCAGGTACAATGGATTGTGTGGTCAATAACAGCGAACGCGGTGGCGATGGAGACAATTCGATGAGATAAATAGACAAATGTATCAAATGAAATTAAATATCACTTCAATTGCATTTCTTTCAAGCTATTTTTCAGCGAAATACAATGCATGGAGAAAGTAATTGGCCATCCCAAACTTTACATATTTATCCACTTGAAAAAAATCCTAGTGGATTGGAAAGGGGAGGTGGAGTTCACTTTGAAAACAATAGTAAGTGGCTTTCTTATCCCCTAATTATATTTAACTAAGTCACTTGAACTACCATCCAACGTAGGATTGGTTTTCTAAGCCATATTTTTTTCAAAAACGATGCTGTTCAATTGATTGTAACAAATCTACCTTAAACACAGTATTTAAAATTCACATGGAAAATATAAAATAAGAATAAATGAGGAAACTTATCATTTGCTAATTCGTTTAAACTATGCCGCCATACCTTCTTTCATAGATATATGTATAACCCTCACAAGTAAAACTAGTAATAGGTCCTAATTAACCGAAATTGAGTCTTCTATTTTATTTTTTTTTTTACATGAATACTAGTTTCTGAACTACAATTATCCAATTGGAAGATTTGAAGCCGTTATAAAAAACAATTTAAGGCATATTTTAGTGGATGGTGCTAATATTTTTAAAATAGCAATATTGTTTTTGCTTCTGTAAAAATGTATGACTCCTAATGAAATTTAAAGTGTTAGCTTTTAGCAAATCACTTATTGTCCGATTCAAATGGTTTTTTATAATAGTCCACTATTTGGCGGACCACAAAAGAATCCCTAATTTTAGCACTAATTTATTAAACATATAATATCCTAGAGAGAATGTTTATTTATAGAACAACTGACCGCACAGTTATCTTAAAATATGATACACAAAGCAAATATAGAATTGAAAGGTATGGCGTATGGTATAATTATAGGACCACCACTGATTTGTTAACCTTTCGCTGTAATTTAAGCTAAACAAATTGTTTCTGCTCTTGAAAGACTTTCTACAATCCTTATTTATTTTTACATAAAATTTTATTGTTAGAATAATTGGAAAATAATAAATATATATAGGAAATTCGACCATTTCATAGTTATAGAAACAGTTTTATAAACAAATTTTCTATAAATAATTTACGATATTTCTAGAATGGCAAATAAGTTTGCGGTTTCTCACGCCAACGAAGTTCTGCATAATTTAGGGTGCGATAATATTCTAGGATACTGGCACCGAGACAAAAACAAAAGAGGAAAGTAGTATTCCAGGCTGCAAGCATTACTGTTTTGGTTTTTACCTGACTAACAACCATCAACTCCATGAGCAGGATGACTGCTAAGTGAATTTTCTGTGAAATTGAGGACTATCGTTTGAATTAACATAAGTAAACACATGGAATTGAAATATATTCGAATCGCATTAACTTTAGGCTGTGTAGTCTTTGCCTCATACAAAGAACAAAGAAAATTACTCCTCAATAATTTACAAAATATGGCCAAATGAATTCAAAAACAATAATTCAACAAATAAACAAATATGCAGTAGCGTAAGCGGGAGGCTTCTGGTATAAAAGGTTGAGTTTTTTATTGTGTGGACGCAAAACAGTTCTCTTTTTACGTAGTTGGAAATTCAATTTTTTAAGACGTTTTTTTCAAAACTAATCCAGCCTAGAAAGCAGTATATTGCTATGTATATGTCGACCGTACACATTGATTATAGCGTCAGTAGATTTTTATGGGTTAGGATATTATTAACCGGCACAAAAATGGAAACGCTGACCTAATTTTCCTGGACAAAAATAACAACATTCACCTACTATAACTTTGTTACTAGATACAGATTCCGGAACTCCTGTAAGTCCCATAATAACTCCTCTAACTTTCATAATAAGTTCTGTGACTCCCACAGCAACTATCGTACTAAACTAACTAAAATCGATTGACTGCTACATACTTTCGTACGGAAATTTGGATTTAGACAAAATAAACTGACATTTATTTTAATATATAAATATGTACGTTTCTTTGGTATCAGTCAAAAATGAAATTCATGGGTCATTAAGTCCCGAGACTAACACACATCGCAACGCGAATACCATACTACCATGTTTTTCGGTAGAACCAACTTCTAGAGGATACGTCTGAAAATTTTATGGCATTCCGTTTAGTAGTGATTGATGATTCAGAGCGCTGTTCGCAGCGTTTTACCCGGGATAGAAAGGAGTTTTTGTGTCGATGCATAACAATGGATCAAACGTGGATTCACTATTATACTTCTGAGTCAAAAAGAGCGTCGGCCGAATGGAGACGAAATGGGCGAAAGCAAACAGTCAGCAGGCAAGGTCATAGCCTCTGTGTTTTAGAGTATCTACGGAATTTTGCTTTGGTACTTTCTTCCGTAGGGCCAGACATTTAACAGCGACTACAATTATTAATTATTGGATCGATTGGTTGATGCAAGCAAATTTCTAAAATGTGGAAATATACTATTATTAACTTTATTTGTGGAGATATCGGAACCGGATATATTTTGAGGCCTAGATTTCATAGAGATGCACCACCGTGATTTTTTTCAGATTTTTCGGTTTGGTAGGTTCTGAGAACGAGACCTGTTACACTTTTTGGGGGTCATATTTTGAGCCGTCACTCCCCTGTTTCACCCAATATCAAATATTGAACCCGTTTCGAAAAGTACTAATGGGAGACCTTTCATTGAATACCCCACATGGCTACATTCTGTGAAAAGAAAATTTGCACATGTATGGGGAGCCCCTCTTTAACTTAACACAAAATGGCGCCACTTACTGCATGTAAAGGGAACATCAGATTACAGACTCTCATCAATTTTGGTAACGATCGGTCTAGCCGTTTCCGAATAAATCGGGTGTGACAGACAGACAGACAGACGGACAGACAGACACCGTCTCGATTCTAATAAGGTTTTGTTTCACACAAAACCTTAAAAATAATGGGCAAATTGCGCCATTTACTAGTCGAATTGCTTCCATACTCCCATACTCACCAGATATGGCCCCATCTGACTTCTACTTGTTCGCAGATCTCAAAAGGAAGCTCCAGGGAAACAGGTTCGGCTGTGATAGTTAAGTTATCCCCGCTGAGACCTGAGCTAACGGCAAAGCATTGCTACGGAAGGCAACTACAGTGAGCGAAATTTGTTTGGCCGCACACAGTAATTTCCAACAAAGGACGGTAAGACTCCGGCATTCAAAATTATATTTATGTAACATAATGTTCTGAAGCCTACATTTCATATGGTGGGTACAATAATAAAATGTACAATATAACGGTGTTCCAGATTCAATATATTTCATGTCACTTTTTAATCCGAAATTTGCTTAGTTGCAGTGCCATTTGTTTTTTGTAAACATTTGAAAAAAAATTATTTCTCAGGATTATTTCAGGCTTTCAATTGGATCATGGCCTTCAAGTTAGAGCACTTCATTCAAGACGCGTAACGGCACACTACAGTACACTGTAGGAGGCAATGTGGCCAGCATTCCACTCGCCCGAGATTATTACCCTGATTTGACTCAGGTACTCATTCACAACTGAGTCGACTGGTATCCGACGTCAAATCACGATACAAGTGCCACTGCCACCAGTGAGATTTGAACAGCGACCTTCCATACGGCCTTGTGCTCTAACAACTCAGCTATCCGGACGCAACTGAAAAAAGCTGAATATTAAAATGGCAGGGGGAAACCTCCTAGAAAAAGTAGAAAAAAGCCAAATCGTAATTTTAAAAGAAACTAGAATTGTAAATTTTGTCGCTGAATCAATAGATCGGAGGAAGTGATACAAAATTCTTTTAAATTTGGAGACAAACACGGAATTTCCACTTCAAATCAACATTTGCAAGGAAAAAAGCCACTAAGAATAGATCAAGCGGGGCACAAATTGTGTCAAAAACTTTCAATTAGAAAGCATCGAGTACAATAGATTTCAAGCGTGAATAAAAACATCAATTCGAAAAAACCAGCCTACATTTTCTCGCAGAATTGTCAGATTGGATTATATCAAAAATCATATGAGTTGGACGGAAAAGTGGTATAATGTCATTATTTCGTAGCTATTGCCAGGATCTTCGTGTAAATGACACCTCAAGACCAAACCGCAGCTTCGTTCGTCGATCATGATATGAAGAGTATATTCTTATTACGGAACATTGGAATTGTGTTGCATAAAAAAAAATAAGAAGAAAAGATAAATAATAGCACGGAATTCATATTTCAGGAAGATAATGACAGTATTCATGTAGCAAAAGCGTCAAATGTTTCCACTCGTTCAGTACTTTTTTTTAATTGAAAAGAAAAAATTCCAGGTTTTGATCCAATCGAAAATGTTAAAGGCAGTTCACTGAGGGTTGTTTACGTAAAGGGTCGGCAATATTTAGCAGTAACGAATTTAAAAGCAGCAATTTTGTAAGGGTGGTTCACATTGAAAGTTCATTAATTTGCTGCCAAATAGACTTTTTCAAAAAAACTAACAACTCGAGCCCAACAAGAAACTCATAATTATTTTGATATTTTGATAATTAATTGTAGTGCCGCCAAACAAATTTCATATTTTCGAAAATTGCTATTATTTCTGTTTTTCTTAAAATTGGAGCATGCATTTCTTAATTATTCGTATATATTTTTACTGAATTAAAAACATTTACATTTACTTTATCAATCAGTCAAATGTTTGTTTTACTTCACACTGATAAAAAACTGTGAGCGGCTAAGTAAATTTCGCGCAATGTACCTTGATGAATAAGGTCGAATTTCGCAAAAAAAAAATATTTTTATTGATTAATCTCGGGACTGTGTTAAACAGTTTTGTTCTCCCAATAACTATATCGCCCACTATTTAATTGTGAAGAAAAATGAAACTAGGTTTGTTTGTTTTTCCACTATTTGACTTGGGACTTTATTTTAAAGTTAGAATTGTTATTTGCCTGACAGCCGCTTCATTCAAAATTTTTCAAAATTATTACAGTTTTTGTGGTTTTTCTCCCAAAAAGTTAAGTTTAAAATAGTTATTTGCGAGGCTTGGAATTTGTTTACTGGTAAAAAAAGATTGGTTTTATTTTGTATCTCAGTATATTGAAAGGAAAAGAAAGGAGATATTGAAGCGGAGAAAAGGAAGTCTTAAAGATCTAATTGTTTAAATCATTTATATATCAGGTAAATTCACTGGGTCTGGATTTATTGCCCGGCAAATCCCCGGACTCTAATCCTATAGAGAATTTTTGGGCTTATTAGAAACACAAGATATATCAGAAATGCTACGTTTACAAATTTAAAAGGAACCATTAAGAATATACTGTATATTACAATGATAACATTAGATTAATTGAAATTGTATTCGCATTACACCTAATCATAAAAGAGAGGTTATCAAAAATTTAGGCGCGATTACTAAATATTAAAAGCAAGGAGCTGTTGGGCATGTGCTCTGTTGGTTTATATTGAAAACTTTTTTTTATCGCTGCTTGCACTGCATATTTTCTAAATGTTCATAATTCAATTCACAGAGATTATATTCCACTTACCACTGTACCTTCTCCATTCATCTTTACAGTTGAAATCAATAAAAAACCACAATTGATATGGAATATACAAAAACAATTTAAAAGGAAAGGAGCCAAAAATAGACACAAAATTAAATTTGCACGGAGTAAAAAAAAACAAATTTCCGGATGTTTATATAAATCAATGTTCAATTGACCACTTGCCGGTAAAGATGACTAAAAAAGAGAAAACATAAACAAAATACGACTGATATCATGCGACCGTGATCGAGTTAAAACCTTTGCTTTTTGCTTTTTAGTCGCCTCCCACGAAACTCAATTTGAAGGTTATATAATTCACTAATCTTTTTCTTAAAGTTTAGGGTGTAATTGGTAGACTGTTGCATTGAGTGTACAATAGGTAATAAACAGGAAATATTGAATAAAATGCGAATTAAGTGTTGGCATTTCTTTCAAAAAGAAAGAGCTATGAAGTGTGCCGGAGCGAGTTCTTTTCGTACAATTTGTGACAGGCAAATGTTCTTTTAAGTAACACTATTAGCTTTTTTTGCGATATTTTTTGGTCCAAGAAGCCATCCAAGCTGATTATTTCTAGGTAAATTATTTCGATTAACAAACTGACGATTCATCAGCCGCGAAGAAAGAGAGTCAGCTCTTTGACCCATATAAGCAACCGTATCTAAGTCCTAGGATAATTTATTAGCGTTTGTATGTATTGTCTCGGTCCTGTGAGTTCATTTAATATTTACACAGAATTAATTGTAACGAAAATAGAATACGCATATACATATGCAATTAAAGATAATTTCCATCTTTTCTCAGTTTTGTTATGTTCATTTATCCTTCACTCATTATCTTTTATTACCGCTCCCTTTATTGTTTTGCTCAAGTCGCGATGTTTTTTTCAATTACTCATAGGACCTCACTAACCTTATTATTTGGATTATCAAGGAAAAGAAGACTACACTAGGATATTTATAATGATAAGTTGGAAATAGCCACAAAGTTGTAGCTACTTGGCCGCAGATAATTCCTACTAAAGAAAGTTGAATAAAATACACTCAATTGTAATTTCCCATTGAAAGACGGTGTGCTACCAACATTCCGGATGTCCACATCGTACGAGAAACGAATTGTGATTCCGGTTATTACTTAATTCCGGCAGAATACGTAAGCCACAACTTGTATTTTGGACCTTGACAGCAATAAGTGTTGTTAGGTGCCATTTGACAAAAATGATTCGCACTCGAAGTACTTGAAAACAAATGATTACTGTTTTTCAGAAAAGTTGTCATGTAACTTTGCCTTTAGAGGAGCCTTTAGAAAAGCGTATAACGGTTAACTCTGATTTGTACACGACCATTTGTTTGCCCAAAGTCTTTGGTGAAATAAGACAATGCCAACTGTCACTCATCTTGTCTAACAACCAACAAAATTAAATTATTGGATCATCCGTTGTATAGTTCTAATTTGGAACCAAATGACTTCTTTTGAACCCGAACATCAAGAAAAAATTGCCTGGACAACGATGTATTTGGGGTAAATAAATTTAATAAATTTTCTGAAAAGGAATTGTGGCAACTACAGCGCAAACTCCAGAAGTTGTGCTGCACGTTTGCAAGCTAACCACGTACACGTCATTAAAAGCTTCATCGGATCTTGTTCGAGAGAAATTCAAAACCTACCCCTGCTAAAATCATACCATAAGAAAGTACGCCTCAGCTTTGCAGAAGTGCATTCATCGTAGATATGGCTAGGATGTGATTAGGGTGTGACTACTCTTTTAAATGGTTTAGTGAATCGAGAAAAAGTTCAACCTCGAAGATCCAGAGGGTCCGAAGATGGATATCAAACGAAGTGAATTGATAGGGAGATCAAAAAAGCTCAGAAACACCTGTGCAATTTTATTCACACAATAAAAAGAAGGTGGTTTTCGCATGGCTTTGTTACTGGGGATGAAAAGAGGATTTTTTAGAATCCCAAGCGAACAAAAGTTATGGATAAACCCAAGCGGACCATCCAAAACGACCGGGAGATCGAATCGCATTAACAGGAGTACAATGATCAGTATTTAGTGGAATCAGACGGATGTGACTTTTTATGACCTGTCAAACCCCAGTGAAATTGCTAATACCAGTTGCTTTCGGAAAAAATTGATTGATTTGAACCGTTCGTAACTAAGTAGAATAGAGTAACCCTGAAATTTCTAATCATGCATCAAAGCTGACGAACTATCAAAATTACTTCGCTAGAAGAATAAATGTGACAAAAGCTAAAGGAAGCAATCAGAACAGAAGCTCAAAAGGCTCTAGGGCGTCAATCGCGACAACTTCAGAATGATTGGTTTCGCGAAGAACAACACAAATTAATTGAAAAACGAAGGGAAAATACTTGTATTATGTGCTTCGAAGAGTGGCGAATTTTTTTGTGAGAAATTGAATAATTGTACAATTGTGAATTTTTCACCACACATTTATTTATATCTTGAACGACCCTAAATCGGCACTCATTGCCGAGTACACAGGATCTTAAAGTATTTTTCAGGTTCAACCATTTGAAACGAAAGAGTTGACGGAAAGGAAAGAATTATTAGAAAATATGGAAAGGTAAATTTTTAGTATTTTGTTAAACTTCTTTCTCGAATTTTAGTGTTTTTCACGACATGCTCGATGGAAAAAAACCGCTTAATGAATCACAATTATCGTTGTTGCCCAAAACTGTTAGGCGAAGACGGCTTTACGGTTTCTTACCAGGGCAGAGGCAAATCATTGGACGCTGCCTCACCATAAAACCGTCTTCACCTAATTTTGTGATGCTAGGATGAACTTAAGGGAGGTTCTGCAGCTAATTACTGAAAATTATAGTAATATACTATTAATAATTTTATTTAAAGGAATATCGATATGGAAGGTATTTCGGAGCCTAGCTACCATATAGTAGTAGCCTCTTGATTTTTTTCAGTTGGTTGTTTGGGCAGTTTTTGAGAATGGCCCCGTTAAATAAATGATCACTTTCCACCCGCCGAGCTCCCCGCCTTTCAAACAAATGACAAAACCAAGACCAGCTTTGGAAAGTACTAACCGACTTTCATCTGATACCCCACATGACTATATTTGGTGAAAAAAAATTACACCCTTCTTTTGCATGTATGGGGACCACCCCCTAAATTCGACGTAAAACGGATGTAAATCACTGTATACGTGAGCGTTCACAGTTCCCATCTTTCCACAAAATTTCGTGTCAATCCCTGCTACAATTTCCGAGAAAAATGCGTGTGACGGACAGACACACAGACAGACAGACAGTAAACCGATGTTAATACGGTTTTGTTTTACACAAAATCTTAAAAACAGGAATTCTGATTTTTGAAATCTTTACATGATTTTATTAATTAGAAGCCAGTGAATTGATTAAATGAGGCATTATTATTATGT
Organism: Hermetia illucens; assembly: GCF_905115235.1. Lineage (NCBI taxonomy): Eukaryota > Metazoa > Arthropoda > Insecta > Diptera > Stratiomyidae > Hermetia > Hermetia illucens. The sequence continues at coordinate 85,337,584 of NC_051849.1, read as the reverse complement.
TTTCCTTTTCTGGTTATTGGCTGGAAAACAAAATTTCTAAATTTGCTCTCAGATTTCAGAAATTTCCCCATTAGATGTAGTGGGAAATATTCGGTATAAAACTATGATCAGAATGAAGAGAAGAGTCGTTACTTCATTAAATGCGATTACTGAGAAAAGTATGTATACCCAAACTTGGAAAAGTGCACTTTTCAGGAGACGCTATAACGCAAACTAGATTCATTATTTTATATGGAATTGGAATGGAATCGATTTTTGTAAAAAATTTCAAAAAAAAACCTTTTGGGGAGGGTTAGCATTAATATTTTTTTCAAAACTCTATTTCAGATGATAGTCATACATATGCATTTCACCTAATTAAGCAATTTTTTCGAAATCACTCGAGAAAAACGTGTTTAAAATTTCAATAAAATATATACCTACAATTAGCACAATTAGCTACAATTGCAGAAATTACACAAAACTATAGGAGTTATGTATAAATTCGAAAATCTTCTTCCTGACAATTGCCAAAGACGCAGAACATGTAGTCGTAGTGTGTAGTATTGCACCAATTTTGACATGCTTACTGACTCGGTGAAGTGGAAAAACTTCCCGAGTAATCAGATATAAATTTTATGATCAAATAGCGTTGAAAAATGCAAAAAGAAATTTAATTTTGTCGCCTGTTGCACTAGAATAGCCTTTTCAAGTCCATTCAAATAGTAGCACACTTGGATAACGTAAACATAAATCAGACGCGAAAGAGGCATTTTGATGTTTGCAGTCAGAAGCGAAAGTCAGTGACAATCGAGAAAATTTTATGATCCAAACGAGAAAAAAGGGACCATCTTAAAAGCAATGTGACCAAGCATGAAGAACTATTACAATGCGTTTACCAATATTATGAACATAATAGACTAGATCATCAAGTCCAAAAGAGTACACAAGAATGAGTTTCGCATCTAAACTCTAATCGGTATCACACTTCTAGATATCAACGAATTTCAGTGGGCGGAATGCATCGAAAACATAGAACCAAAAAAGGTACCTAAAGGAATACTCAATGGTAAAGCACAAGGGAAGCGTCCACTTAAAAACTCGCGCTTCGGGTATAAAGGTTTTGTGTTCATCTAAAAATATGTGAGTAACTTCTACGGACATTTTTCCATCCGTATATAGCTACAAATCCAACATATTCCTTCATATTGCCTATTACCGAATACTGTACATATCCATGCACGTATATAAATTGATCGTGCCTATGTTTCCGGGTTACTTCATGCCCAAAAGTATACATATGTACATATATAATACGTGTATTGGATACCGCTGTTTTAATGTCTAGATTAACTACCCGCAAATTTCAGGAACCGGATGTACTTTGAGGCCTAGATTTTGTAGAGATGCACCACTGTGGTTTTTTTTAGATTTTTCGGTTGGATAGGTTCTGAGAATGAGACCTGTTACACTTTCTGGTGGTCATATTTTGAACCCTCACTCTTCTATGTTTCACCCAATATCTAATATGGAGTCAATTTCGAGAAGTACTAATTGAGTTCTTTCATACTCCACATGGCCACATTTTATGAAAAAAAATGTTGCACCCTCCATTCACATGTAATAGCTCCCCCCCCTTAATCTTACCACAAAATAGCGCCACTTGCTGTATGTAAAGGGAACAACAGATCACATGCTCTTGCCAATTTTCGTGACAATCGGTCCAGCCGTTTCCAAATAAATCGGGTGTGACAGACAGACAGACGGACAAACAGTCATCGAATCGATTCTAATAAGGTTTTGTGTTCATACAAAACTTTAAAAACGAGGAACCATTCACAGGATTACATTGATGAGAAGGAGGAAGACAACGTAGCTCCAGGGATTGTTGACAGTTTTTAAAAACACGTCATATATAGACTTCAAAGTCCATACAACTTTTTCTGAATACGTTTTCCCTTCGCTTACAAAAATACCTTGCGAACCCCTGGTTACTTTTTTCTCTTAATTTACCCTAAGCATCGGGAAAGCTTGAAATGCGCGAATATGCATCCTACAAAAAAAGTGACATTCTGTCTTGGAAAAAAAAAATGTAATTTGACGCCACTGCAATTATTGTGTCTAAATCGAAAATTCACAAGCGGACATGAAACAGAAAAGGTGAATAAGACGATTAATTGATTTGTACAACATGTGCATGCAAACACAACAAGTCTTTTTTCTTCAAGCAGAGTTGAATGACTCCAGAGCACAAGTCCACCAAAATCGACATTTAATTTCTATATTAACGATCAAATATGCTCATACATATAAATAAATATTATCTCAAATATACGCTGTATGCATATGCGCAACATTGAATCGATTAGTGGGTGGATATCGCACATCAAATGTTTGACAATCTGACAAAGAGGATATAAAAGTATTGTGTTGACTTGTTGCCGGAAGCTTTTGGAAATTGCAATTTCACTGCAAACGGAGTCTATTGCAAGTAGAAAGATGAAAATCCGATAATTGTCACCTGCTTGAACTTCTGGATGAATGTTTAATGAAACATTCAATCAGTATTTGTGAAAAAGCATGCAAATTGCTAAAAGCAATGCTGCCTTGAAAGTCTGATATTTGTAGGTTGAAATTTTGGCAAACCCATAAGTTTCCCCTTATCAAGATGCGAAATACTTGCGGATAAAATACTTTACCGTTTATGGATAGTGAAGAATAAGGAAGAAAATTGTTCAGGAACTACTTAAAAGTTTACCATCAACAATTAGCAAGGTATGGAATGTTTATTTCCGAAATCATTGGATAGTGATTTATTTTATGGCACATTGGAAAGATTTATCCGTTAGCACCGGTATAGAGTTAACATTACCTTCGAACAGCTCCAACAAATCAGGAGAAAAAATTACCACTGGAGCCAATGAATGGAAAATTTCCATGTATATGATTGAAAACATATTTCGCAATAGGGCAATGTTTTGAAGTAAATAATGGTCTGCTATTCGTCATCCATTATGCGCCCCGTTGCTCGGTGCAGAGGTGGATAAATGCAAGTAAAAACAAAGTATTTGCCACAAATTGCTGGTCAACCTATGCTAATTCACTTGTTTTTGACCTTTACTAAAAGCTTTCATAATATAACTACTGAGCGTTCAGTCGATTGATAAATGATAGGAGATGAGAGAAAATTTTGGGAACTTTCCTGTTACTGTCAGCAAAGTGTAATTGAAAATATTTGGGTTTATTATCCGTCAAAACATAGTGATTACAAAAAATTCCACAATGTAAACTGCAATCTAAACTGTGTCATGGATGTAGAAATGAATTAGTTTTCTGTAGGCGTATGTTTTTTGCCTCACGACAATAACATTTTCTAAAAGATTCCAGTGGATTGTTGTGATCACCGGTGACTGTACAAGGACAACTATTTTTCGAAATAAAAATTAAGTCATGAAAAAGTAACAAGTCGGAAAACCGGAAGCTAGACATTAAGGTATAAAAGGTTTTGTGTTGCCCTATCTGAGGAACGATGAATACCTAACAGTTCCGCATGTACATAGTTAAAACTTCAAATGGGTTCTACTTTTTAAAGAGCCATTTACACAAATTAGCAATGTATTGATAATAATCAACTTCATCCGCTTCACACTAGGAGTTCAGCATTATTAGTAAACGTGAAAAAGAACACATAACTCGAATGTCGATTATTGTCGTTCCTTATGACGTCAGCATCTTATTTACATGACTTAAGATGCAGTCAATCTGCGGGAAATTGGTAAGTCAGAATGGCTGTACCTTTGATATTAATAGAGGGATTTCCGCGAAAGTTTGCAGTAATATGGTATTCCCAAAATAAACTTAAGGGGAGATTTTCGGGCAATTTCAAAAAGTTCGTAATATGCTCTTAGTAAGTTTATTTAAGCAGATATCGGGATGGGACTTATTTTCAGGCCCAGATCTTATACAAGCGCATCGCTCTGTATCTTTTTTTCAGATTTTTGGGTTTGGTAATTACCGAAAATGACCCCTGTCTCACTATGATTGAGACCTTTGATTTGATACCTTAAACGAATATATTTGATGAAAAAAAATGTTACTTCTCCTCTTTGCATGTATGGAGAGCCCCGCTAAAACTCCACGTAAATTTATGTCCCTCGCTTCATAGTTCCCATATGTCCAGCAAAATTTCATTTCAAACGGTGCAGTCGTTTTGGGGAAAAGTGCATGTGAAAAACACACAAAGAGACCGTGAATTCATTTTGTTTTACAGAAAACCTTAAAAATGGCTAATTCCGCAAATCAACGCAGTTGCGATTGGGAAAAAAATCTTTTTTTTTAAAGTAAAAAACAAATGTTTTTTTGCTAATTATTAGAAATATGCTTTTAATGGAATAATAATCATATTTTCCCTCCAGGTTTGAGGTTTCAGACCCACAAAAACTCAACACAATGTATAAGAAAATAAGTAAGAGCCTCCGGACTGGATTAATACTACTGAAATTACCGCGCAAACGAGCAACTATTATGCTTTTAAATCCTGGAAAGTTAAATCACTTAATTGAACTGATGCTGTTAAATTTCCTTCCACGGGTCAGCAGCTACAAACTAAAAATGCAAGCAATTCAGCAAACAAAATAGATTGGCCGAACTGATACTGACATGGACTCACATATAATTTTCAAAAGTGGAAACTTATCATAATGGAGAAAAAAATCAAAGCAAATATCATCGATTTTAACTTCATTGTGGGGCTGTGAAAGCCTAATTTTTAATTCCTGCCTTATAAATGTCCATGCTTTACCTGAAGAGAAAGGCGAGGAAGGTAAAGGCAATTTGTACAACAGTTTCAAAAGATTTTTCGAGCCACTGCCACTAAATGATCCATAAATAATGCTTAACAACTATAAAACACACAGGGACAACATAAAATCGATATAATTTCTATATAAATATATCCATAACGGGACCTGGGCATCTCCAGATAGCAACAAATAGATCATACTCTCATTCGGAAAAGATGATCTTCTAGCATCCTTGATGTTCGATCAAAGCGAGAAACGAACTGCATCTCCGACCTTTACCTATATGTAGGTTTCGTGGATTGAGGATATACGGAAAAAGCCATCAGAATCCGCTAATTTCAGATGCAAAATTAGATAACACGGAATAGAAGGAAGCTCCGGCTGGAATAATGATGATTTCCGGATCGGTCATTAAACATTCGAAGCAGCCAATAGGCGACACTTGGACAGGACAGAAAACTCCAAACTGCAACGGAAGATGGGATTGAATATTCCTGCATAGAAGGAAGGCAAGAAATGGTAGCTACCGCTCAAAAAAAGGCATATTAACCCAACACCAAACGAACACAAGGACAAAGATGAAGAATTACGATAATTTCTAGCAAGAAGCAGAGTAATAAGGCAAAAAAAAGAAAGGGATATTTTGACGACAAACTGAAAAAAAAACCGGGGACATAACTTCCCATTAGAAACCAAACTCTATGAAAACAGAGATGAGATGGGATAATTAGTAACGGCAAAAAAATATAGACACGATGAGTATCATATTCTAAAGAGCTCCTCAACCCCCCATCGGCAACTCAACCACTCGAAGAACATTCATTCCTACATTCCTAATATTGAAAAATATAGAATCACCAACCAAGGGCCAGAAAAAAAAATAAAGCGTCGGGTATTGATGATATGCCAGCGGAACTTGGCGGTTTTTAATGATATCCCAACAGAACTTAGGACCAACTTCCCAGTTGGTAGCCCCGGATAACCACCAGCCATCCTGATAGTAAACTAACTTCAACGGCGGCGACAGCGACCCTGCATAGCATGATCTTATGATTTCGCAAACGATTCCGAATAGATTGCGTTTGAACTGTGGTTTTGTTATCTTACTACACCAGAGTGACACCTGGTGGAAACGGCTCTCAGGCTTATATTATAGCTGCTTCAGTTCCGATAATAATCTTGGTAGTTATGAAACCATTCAGTTGGCGGTGCAGACTCAATTGAGATAGACTCCTCGCTAGCACCTGATCCCACTCTGAACAAAAACTCCCACAAGGATTTGTGGTAACCCACCCGCGACCTCCCTGCTTGCATAGACAATCACGGGGCTCATACTTTCTAGCAGAGATATCGGGTTGTAGCTGAGATGCCCTGGAGCTTGGGATCAGAAAAAGAACCACGGGAAAAATTGGCAAGCTCCAAGTTGCGTGGCACGAAAAAAGATTGACGAACTTCCCTTCCAGGCGAAAACGCAAGTTATCTCACCGGAGAGGATAAACCTCAACCGAAAGACAAGGGACAGAGAAAGAAAGACTTCCCAAAAAGTGCAGGCAATCTTACGGAAAATGAGGGCCGCTAATGTCGTGCAGCGAAACATGTCTATTCATGTCAAAAATGAAGAGGAACTCTAAGACCTTATCATACACCAGCGAAATTCTTGAAAGACCGCCATAAATAAAAAGCAAATTTCAAGTCCAGCTCGAACAGGGCGCCCTGAGTCTGTTAAAGGGTCTGGTAAACGATAAAAGGAGACTAGAGAAAAACAGAGTAGATTACTGCCAGGATCGCGATCTGCAGAATGAAAATGTGGCTTATTCTCCCGCTTCCTCAAAAACGAGCTGCAATCCACAGAGAATTCCATTTGGAGGTGGTTTTAATGCCTGAGCCCCCGAATGGGGCATGCTCAATCAGATTCTCGGGGCACACAAACTTTTGAGATGACCGCCAGGACGAGGCTTATTGTCCTAAATATCCATAGCACTTTGACATTCCGACGCTTTGGTTGCATGGAACTTTTACTAGGGGCTACCTTAGTATCAGCGGTACAACGTTGGAGGGTACTGGAAGATTTCATGGCAATAAACGCCAGTATATTTTCTTCAAAGTGACAAACGATTCCTCCGACGCCTGGCATACACCCACAAGGTAGATTATCGACGTTGGCAAATTTGCTGAAGCTCCTTCAAAAGGGGTAAACAAGCTACAAAACCCAGACGGATAGAAGAACTGGGACTAAATCATTAATCCAACAATCAGCTCTATCGCCGTAATTTGCGATGCATCGACGCCTAAAAGTAAGAGTCGTCACAGGAAACCACCTCTGCACTGATGGATGGCTGAACTTGCAAGTCTGCTAAAAAGCTGTCTCAGAATTCGGCGGGTTGCATAGTGCGCAAGTGTACCAAGGGAGCAGGCATTCCCACTCTTCACTATAAAGGAAAAAGATAGTATTCTCAACGAGGTGCTGGACTTGCTACTCAGCGCATTCACCGCATATTTGGCAAAGTCTATTTTTCCTCTCCGCTGTTGCGAGACTCGTGCTAATAAGCAAAGACCAACGTAACCCCGACGAGTGGTCATCGTACCGTCCTCTCAATATGATGGAGTCAGCAAGGGAACTGTCTGAAAAGCCCCTGGCCTGACACGATTGAGGAAGTTGTCCAAGCAATGAAACTGGCTGAAACACACAATCACCACCGTCGACAAGTTGTGATCCTTGGGATGCTAGATGTAGAAAAGGTCTTCAATTTTGCGAGGTGATGTGACATTGAAAGGATGGCGCCCTGTTTTACGAAATCCTGGGAGGACAACGTAGAATGGGAGTCATATCAGGTTGACTCAGGGATCTATCCTTGGTCACAACCTTTGGAACGCCTCGTACTATCGACTGTGACTATTACCCAACCAAGTTACTATGCGGACACGGGAATTTTCAGTCTTAACTGCACATAATCGGGAAACCATGCTCGCCCGTTTGCATTTACTGCAAGAATGTGATGGATGGTGCTTGCTACATTTGAAGTAATATGTCTAACGGTTCTAGGCTAGTGTTTAGGGAGTGTTTTAGGAGTACTCTGTCTGAGGCAGGAGGCCGCCATTTTGTGCATCAATGCATTTCACTTTCCTAGCCACAAAAAATCCCAAAGAAGCTTATTAAACTAGGCAGCTCAATGGACCAGAAATGCCGTCTACAATTTAGACCGCAACATATGGGATCAAGAGCGAATGCCGTACGAGTCAATGACTGTTATCTGTCCTATCCATTGATTAGAAGACAAGCCGCAATGTCAGAATTACAAAAATATATTACTGCCTTGTATAAGGTTTTTAAGGTTTTAAAATAAAAATAAATTATTAGAAAAGATTGGTATGCACGGTAACAAAACGATTGACGGACCATCAAGGACCGACCAGCTTTTTACGGTCGAACAAGGAATTTAATATTGGCGTCCACCAAATACTTGTGTATTTTAGGCAAGCATGCGACAGTATGGACCGGAACAGGCTGTATAAAATTATGCCTGCGCTTGGAATCTCAACAAAATTTGCTCGCCTTATCAGAATAACTATGATAATACGACAAAAATCTGACGTAGGCATTCGAGATAAAAAAATGGACTAAAATAGGATGAGGGATCGGTCCCGCTTCGGTTCAATAGAGGACGTCATACAGATACTTACGGTAAATGTCAACGATGTAATGTTCTACAATACCAGAGAGAGGACATTAACCTCATATCTCGATCTTTCAGGTCTGCTGAAAAACTTGTATAAACCTTAACCAGGCAGCAAACGAAGTTGGCCTGCGAATCAACGAAAACAAAACATAAATAATGACGCAAACTAAAAACAAGTTGAAAACCGAATGCTCGATGCTTCAGATATGAAAGGTTTGATTTATTTCTTATTTAAGTATTAGGTTGCTGCACTTGAAATGGCAATCAAGTGAAGTTAGTTGCGATTTTGCTGTATCAAACCATCACCAGTTGGCACTGTTGGTGTCGGATAATAAAGTATAAATACTCCTACACTTAATCAAGGAGTCGTTTTAGTTTTGACCATCGTTGTGATAACAGTGAATAAAAAGGAAAAAGGGTAGAGAGCCAAGAACGTATACTTTTTGTGTATGAGTTCAAACTCGGTCATAAAGCAGCGGAGGCGACCAGGAGCAACAGCGCATTTGGAGCAAACGAACCACACGACGGTGGTTCAAAAAATTCCGATCAGGCATGGTAAACCTTCAAAGCCACGTGGACATCCAGGACCATCGGTTAACAACGACGAGCTACGTTTGACGACACACGTCCCTCTGTGAGAGACATTGCAGAGAAACTGAGCCTACACTATTCGACAGTTTCCCGGCACTTGCAACAACTTGGAAATGGGTTCCGCATGCCCTTACGATGCACAATGCACAACCTCATGTATCCAGAATAACGGTTCAAAAGTTGAACGAATTGCAGTATGAGACTCTGCCTCTTCCACCATATTCACCGGAACTTTCGCCAACCGACTACTATTTTTTTAAGCATTTGAACCATTTTTTGGCGGAATAACAATTGAGGAAAGAAGAGGTCATCAAAATTGCCTTCAACGAGTTTATCAAACCCTGAAAATTGGACTTCTACGAGACTGGCATAAATTCTCTTGTATCTCGCTAGGAGAAGTGTTTTGAATCGACTGGCACCAAATCGGCCATTTCATGTGCAACAACCTAATATTTTTGAGTGCAGAACTATCCCATTTGTACGTAGCCCGTAATGCGTATTTAGTATGTTGGGTTGGGTAGTAAATTTACATGGAAAAGGCGACTTTGAGCTACTGTAACTTTATCAGTAATAGTACGATTTTGATCAAACTTGGGGATAACATCTATAATCTATATTATTGGATTTTATGACTCTAGGATAAACTTAAGAGAGGTTTTTAGTCAATTTCCCAAAAAACATAGTAGTATAATGTTATTTATTAACTAGAGTAAACAGCGGTATGGAGAGTTCTATGAGGCCTGGACACCGTATAGAGACAGCTTCATGATTTTTTCAAATTTTTCGATCGGGAAGTTTCTGAAAACGGACCCGTTAAAGAAATGATCACAGTCCCTGCTAAATGTCAAAACTAAGAATGGCCTCAGATAGTACTAATCGAGAAGTTTGATGACTATATTCGGTGAAAAAAAATTTACAAACAAAACCTTAAAAATGCCGTCCATCAGACAAAACATCACATTCGACGAACGTACTTAGGCTGGCAACTAACAAGAAATTTTAGCGAGTCTAACGATGATTGACGAATGCATTTGAAAAGAGAATTCTGAGAAGAATTATCTTAGCAGAGCGTATAAAATATTTGGCAGACTAGAAGTTTCCACGATCGTGGAAATGCAAAAGTTACAATGGGCTAACCACGGTTAACCAATGGACCTAAGACGATATTCGGGAGAAAGCCTGAACAACAGCGCCCACCTCTAATTATCAAAATTTTATTTTTAAGCTGTGTACATATGCTGATTAATCAATCAAGCTTTTTTATGATATTTGGACTGCCTTGAAATGGGAATCATTTCATCTGATTAGGAAAATGCTAACGGCAGACAGACTGCTCCGTTTTCCATAAAACCTTAGAGAAATCAGCTTCCTTCTCATAATAATCACGCATTTACACACCGGAAACCTAAAAACCGGAAAAGTATTTTTACACTTATTTCAAACTATGTGCGTGACCTAGGTCATCATATAATTAGAACGAAATTGGAACTCCTTGGATATTTTTTCCGTCCAGAGTCACGCATGATTTCACTATTTTCTGAAATCACTCCGATATTTTCATATATGGTAAATATATCTTTAAACGAAACCGCTTTCCTTCGCTTCAATCAATCTATGAGAAAGCTTTCTCTCTTTTCTCCTACACATGCGCTCAATTAACAACCCATTTTATAACAATATTTCATTATCTAATTAAATGGCGCCAATGCAGTACAATTTTATTGAATTTGCTGTCACTACACATAAATTTTCATGCTCCTTTAATGACAAGTCGCTGTACTATCATCATCTACTGCAATTTTATAGCAAGATGAAAATAACTTTATTGCAACAATAAAATTTCCTTCTGGTCAATAAATCGTTAATAGTGGAAAATGGGGTATTTGGTATGCGCTGCAAAGAGAAATGCCAAGGATGTCCGTTATAGTAAAGAAAACCAACACTTGCAAGACCACGAGGCATCCAGAGATGAACTAAAAGAACAAAATCTAAAACTTTGTTTGCATCCATTCCTCGAGTTATTTCAATGAAATCAGTCACTTTGTTTCTGTACTTGCAAGTTTTCTTGGAACAGGAACGAATAATTGAATTTCCACTGAATAACGCTTCCAACCTAGATCGGAATGAAGAGCAGACAAACAAACAAATCGACAATGTTCTCGGCCATCAAACATTCAGTTGAAGAGCAGCTAGAAGCCATCAGACAGCACTCGTGTAATTGAAGTTGGAAGAACAATTCCCATTGAGCCACGGAACCCTGGTGACCGATATTGACCGTCGGCAACACAATGGCACACATGCATGGTCCGTAATTAAAATATTCAAAGCGTACTATTAGAAATACAATTAATGCGAAAAAGATGCATAATTTTTAAATCATCATGTACACAGCGGGAGGTTCAATGGATTCATGAAGGTTGCATTGATTGTTCAAATGTGTATTCTGTTTTCCGTATGTTCCGAATCGTCTGTGCGAGTGTAAAGTTGATTAAACTTTGGGCATCTAGCGTAAGGTAACCTGCACGGATTTGGTTTTGTCGAGCTGGTGGTTTTGTGAATTCATATGCAGGTTGAATAGTGGCTTCATATGCATTCAAGATGTATTTTCGATTTTAGAAAGGCGGTATTCGTTCGATTAGATGCTTCAAGGTTGATGACTTCTCTAGAATCGTGTACGTTCTGAAGGAGAAAGTAAATTGATAATTTTTGTCATGCAACTTAAATGCGAGTGCATTATGCAAACGCGAGGCCATATTTTTTCACAAGAGGGTTGTTTAGCTTATCTCTTGCACATCAGTCTTCACCGCAAAAAATCAGTGATATGACAACCACGATAACGATTATTAGGAAACAAGTGTAGGAAATTTTGTATGCACAGGAGATGCTATAAATTCAATTATCTACTACGTTATAAAACTACCGGCTAAATATTTATTTGTTTATTCCTATTGTTGTAACCCTTTTTCTGTTCTTCTGAATTTTTCACCCAATTTTTCTGAAAAACAAATTACCAGAATTGCTGAAAATTGTTTTTGGGGAAGTAAAAAAATCAGACAGAAAGTCCCATTGTGGTTGTGATTACGCTTTTGGCCAGCTGTAAAATCTCGATCTAAAACAGATCGGAAACCGGAATCTGGACGTTGTACAAATTCGGATGAAACGCACCACTCCAACTTACTATAACTTTTCTAAAAACGGTACCATTTGTACCAAACTTTTCAGTATCAATTTGCGATGCATATTCTTCAGGAAGAAATCGTTGTTTTTTTATCATTTTTCTAACCAACCACCGGTCGAAATTTTCTGAAGTGATTTTTGGATTAGATGCGGTACAAATAGACCTTAGCGACAAGATAGACTGGAGTATATTACAGGCACGAAACAAGTGAAGAAGAAATAAAATTATATGCATTATATTTCGTTATCTGTGCTGTGATTACCTCCCAATAGGATACAAATATTTGTAAAAATCCACATTGCATGGGTATTGCAACTTAAGAGTGGTTTATCGTACATTTTCGGATCATAACTTGACGAAAGAGTTTTGGAAATTGCCAAGGCTTCAGGCTGAATCGATTTTCAGACATCCAGTAGTTGGCTCGGTACGTTTAAGCTAGAATATTCCATAAAAAACAAAACCCTAAGTAGAGAACGGGCATCTGTAGACATATATGGCTCACATAAAACCCTATCTATGCGTCCCCACTGATTTATGGTAATGTACTTCATCATAGGGTAGCTACGAGTTTCAGAGAAACTTGCATTTCTACATTGTTTTGCGCCACGTAGCTCTAGAGCGAACAATATCTCTATCATTGTGGGATAATGGGGTCCATTGCCAGGCATAACCCGCAGTGGAGTCAGCTCTTTCTCAATGTGTGGTCTATCCACAGCCACTTTCGCCTTCTCATCAAGAAAACCATGAATATATAGCCCTCATGCCGACATAGGTTGTCACTTTTTATTACTTTAGGCCAGACACCCTGGTGATAAGACGCAGAAATAAATGGACAAAACCTTGGAGCTCCCTAGTAACAGGCAGCACCAAGAACACATTGGCACGGAATAACCCCAACTTGATATTGATGCTGAGGTAATTGCATTTCCAAACTTTGAACAAAACAGCGAAGTCGGATTTAATGCTCATCAAGTTTGAAGCCACCGTTAGCAGAAATAACGTTACCTAGATATATAGAATTTTTGCTGTTTCGATAATCTGACCATTGATGCAAATAGCAAGGTAGCGATGACCAATCGAGAGTCATTTCGCCACGACTAATAACTCGGTGAGAGAGTAAGCACATGTCATCCGCGTATCTGTGGTGTATAAGGACGGATAATATCGTTTAATGGACTCCGTCATGTGCTCCAACCAAGGCAGAATGAAAAAGAAAAAAAAATATCGATGACAATATGGATCTCTGAGGGAATCCGCTGCCATATATCCCTCCTGTACAGAGCAAGTTAGATACACTCTCTATTAACGCTTTCGAAACCCTTCGCGAAATCTATGAAAAGGTGGGATCTATGATCCGGAGGGTGTTATTGTGGTTGATATACGAGTATGCGTGAGAGAAACAAGCATGCAAATAATCCTCCAGTTATCGCACTTTAGTCGGAGCCTGAATGACCCCCCTCTTCCACTCATTTGGAAAGATTTCGGATTTTCAGGATTTACGAAATGGTTTCGAAAGGAAACCCTTGTGCGCATTGACGACAAAAATAATTTAGCCTTCTGGACAAAAACTCCCATGATGATATGTGCCAACCTACCAGTCACCTTGCTGTCTTGACAATTTTTGCTTTTGTCTTGATAATTAGAGGTTCATATAAAGCAACTATATTTTCTAGCGAAGATAGCGGCTTGCAGCTGGGACCCATAATATACTGATAACAATAAAAACACTGAGAACAATTCCGGCAATAGCTGACATTTTTGAGAGGAGCGGCACTAAAGCACGATCACAGTTTCATGCAACTAAAATAAGGTATTCTAATAAAAATCCCGTTGCAAGAAATGCAAAAGTACAACGGCCACCTACTAGAAAGATAGAAAAGCTCACTGTCCCAGTGGAGAAGAAAACTAGTAGTGAAAGAGGAGATAGCACCGTGCCAGGTAATAGATCTGAAGGCCAAAAAGGAGAGTCGCTTTCCAGCTCGAGGTGAGAGAAAGTGCAAGGCGAGCTCCAAGCTGCGCGACACGAAAAAAATGACGAGCTTGGCAACCAGGCAGAAACGCAAGTTATCTCACCGGGGAAGTTGGATTTAATCTGAAACACAAGCGCAGAGAAAGAAACACCACTCAAGAAGTGCGGGCGATCTTTTAAAAAATGAAGACTGCTACCGTCATCCAGCGAATATCTCTATGCATGTCAAAAATGACATAATCGAGATAGAGGAACTGCTGGACCTTATCGTACACCAGGGAAGAAGAGGATTTGAGCAAAAAGCAAATCACAGGTGCACCCTGGAAATGCATCGGAAATAATGATCACGATCTGTAAACAGCGTTTTTCTGGTTCCGGATGGTGCCAGGTCCTCAAAGAAGAATTGCAAGAAAATCCACAGAGAATTCTATTTGGAGAAGACTTTAACGTCAGATGGAACATAACTCAATCAGATTCTCGAAACACACAAATTTTTATGATGGCCGCCAGGGCGGAAGTTATACTGTTAAATATGGGTACCTCGTTGACCTTAGAAAGGCACTATTAATATCTCTGACAGTAGCATCAAAAAAACTTACGCACTTTCGTGATACAATACAAGACAATCCAAATAAACCGGTGGTTGATCAGTCTAACATTTCCGCTTTATACTCTGTGCCACCGGCCACCGCCGAATGTAAACAAATATGTTTGCCCTTACATTTCATTATCTTCCACCTCCTTATCTTCTCATTCTGTACGCCACTTACACTTCCTCATTCTATATTCGATATTGCTTTGCATTTGCTATTGTTATTTATCGAGGCGAAGTCGTAGTAGTGTTAGTTTGCGCCATTTTGTTCTCATTTGCCTGATCTGGATGCAATCGCGAGGCTTTCAAATCCCCATCCATCCTATCAATCCATAACGATCGCGGATATCCACATTTCGGAATGATCAATGTGTGTTATACCATTAAACCATGACGGAACATTTTCGTCTCCATTATCGCGACACGCCCTGCATTGTCCTTTATATACGCCAAACATTCTGAATCATAAAGAGCGGCAGAACAGACAACGTTGCGGTAAATTTTAGATTTGAGTCTTTCGTTGACATGTCGATCACAAAGAATATCAGCTGTGGAACGCCACATTATCCAAAATACGCTAATGCGTGAAGCAATTTCATAACATAGCCCTCCATTAATAATAATAATCGTTGGCGCAACAATCCATATTGGACCAGGGCTTTGAAGTGTGTTAGAGCATTTCATTCAAGACCGTAACAGTGCAATAGAGTACACTGTAGGAGGCAATGTGGTCACCATTGCGCTCGCCCGAGATTATTACTCTGATTTTGCTCAGGTACTCATTCAGAACTGAGACGACTGGTATCCGACGTTAAATGACGATACAAATCCCACTGCCACCAGTAAGATTTGAACCGCGAACTGCCGTACGACAGTCTTTTGCTCTAACCAGTCAGCTATCCAAATTCCCAAATTTGAAATAGATTTTTCAGTGAACAACGAAGATGGAATCTAAAGTTATAACTTTAGAGAAAATTTGTAATCCTTTTCTGATGAAGGAATAATAATAATAATAATAATCGTTGGCGCAACAATCCATGTTGGATCTGGGCCTTGAAGTGTGTTAGAGCACTTCATTCAAGACCGTAACGGTACACTATGAGGCAATGTGGTCAGCATTGCGCTCGCCCGAGATTATTACCCTGATTTGACTCAGGTACTCATTCACAGCTGAGTCGACTGGTATCCGACGTTAAATCACGATACAAATTCCACTGCCACCAGTGAGATTTGAACCGCGACCTTCCGTACGACAGCCTTGCGCTCTAACCACTCAGCTATCCGGACACATGATGAAGGAATCCTCAGCCAAATTCGTCCTAATGATAACAAGAAAACTAATGAGTACCAGAAAATGGTATCGCAAGTAACAATGTGTCGATACTTAAAGGATTACAGGAATGTATTCTTGATCAAATGTTCAAAGTCAAAGAATAAACAACAATAAATGATTTTCTATGTATTTTTTCTACTAACTCAGAATTTTTCGATAATTCGATGATTGCCCCATGTGTAATAAATGGTCAAGACAGTAATTATATTTATTATATTCTGAAAATTTACTGCGAACCACACTTAAGTTCATCTTACATCCGCAAAATTGCAATAAAATAGATTTTAATAGGTAGCAATAACTGGAAAATTTAATGGAAATCCTACTATTATTATCAAAGTTACAGTGCGTCAAATTTGCTTCTTTTGCCTCAAATTACTACTCCCTAAGAGACGAAATGTCATTATCACGTCGAATTAAATATCGGGTATATTGAAGAATACGGGCTATTTATGCTAAGTGTGCGTTCTTGAGTTCAACACATAGATGGCGATAGCACCCCACTTAGTTTACTTTGAATGCCTATATATCTGCTATATCACCTAACATCCATACAAACAACATTGAGAGATGTCAAGTTTTGTGCTAAATAAAGGGTGCTTTGCTTTTCTACTCTAAGTTAACAAATGCAACTGTAGCACGTCATTAGCTGGAGCAACCCGTGAAAACCACCTGCGAAAAATGGTTTAAGCGCTTCAGAATTGGCGACTTCAAAAAGACCAAAAACCTTTGAGGACGCCGGTCTGCAAGCGATATTCGATGAAGACGACACAAGATCAACTTGCGGAAACACTAAACACGACTCCCCAAAGTAGTTCGAAACGTTTGCACGCCATGGAGAAAATTCAGAAAGAAAGAAAATGGGTGCTGCATGAGTTGACTGAGAGACAGATGGAAAATCGAAAAACCACTCCCGATATTTTGCTTTTGCGGTATGAAAGAAAGTGTTTTCTCCATCGAATCGTTACTGGCGATGAGAAATGGATGCAATTTGAGAATCCCAAACGTGAAAATTCGTGGCTTCCACCTGCCGAAGCATCAACATCGACGGAACGACCAAATCGCTTCGGAAAAAAAAAACAATGCTTTGCGTTTAGTAGAACCACACAGGAAAGGAGTAACATGAACTGCGGAAATCGGGCGAAACTGTCAATGGAGATCGCTATCGACAACAAATAATCAATTTGAGCCATACATTGCTCGAAAAACGGCCAGATAGGACACAAGACACGAACGAATGATATTGCAGCATGACAACGACCCGTGCCATCGCACTTCCATCGTTCGTGGTTTCGGTCCAAAGACGCATCATTTTATCGTCGCGGTACTCATGTTTTGCCAAAAAAGATCGGGAAAATGTGTAGCTAGCAAGAGACAATATTTTGAATATGCCATTTTCTGTATTTTTCTTGATTTTTTTTTTCATTTTTCGTTGATCAAAAAACCCCGAAACTCAATTGAGCACCTAGAAATGGAATCATCACTTAAGTATTCATACAAAAAATATCAACAAAAGCGTTCATACCCAGCTCCCAGTTTCTAATTTATTAAATTATAATCTATAACCAATATACCAATAGATTAAGCAACTCTTTAGGAGTAAAAACAAATTTTATTGTTGACAATTTTTCACAAAATTGCGGCTGTAAGACCTCATAAACAATACAAGATTTTTCGAAATTGCCAGGATCACCATCTGAAAAATTAAGTAGGGACGAAGACGGCTTACGGTTTCGTAGCAGGGCAGAGGTAACTCATCAGATGCTGCCTCTTCTCAATTCCTAAAGAAAAATATATCATCTAAAAGCGTATTTTTTTTCTGGACCACGTGAGTTTAACAAAATAACATTTAACAAAACACAATTTAACAAAACCTTATTAAAATCGGTTTACTATCTGTATGTCTGTCTATCTGTCGTATGTTTCTCGAGAGTAGTTATAGCGATTGACACCAAATTTAGTGAAAAGGTGGAAACTGCGAACCCTCACGCATACAGTGAGTTACATCAATCTATACGTAATTATATTAGTCAAATGCGAGGCGAAATGAAAGTTATTCGGCTTTTATTTCGCCAATCAGCGTTTGTTACATAGATGTTACATTGCTTTCTAGCGTCAATTTTTTTGCTTTTAGTGCCAATATAAGACAAATCTAAGAATTTGACCAACAAGGAAATTTCAACACTTCTTGACGAGAGTGAAAATGGGATCGATTTTGATGATGATAGTATAGCTGATCCAGATTATGCCGTGAACTTCGAGGAGTTTATTCAAGATGAAGATTTGATGGAGGTCATTAATAGTAAGACTACAGAAACATCGACTTCATCTCTTCCATTTTAGAGGGCATGAGGCACACAAAGGCAAAAGATGCGTTACGAAATCCTAATTTGGAAGAAAAAAATTTAATTTTGTAGGACCACAATTGCGTTTCACAGGAAACAGTACAACTTTGTGCGACGGCATAAAAGCCCTTGATACACCAGTTCAAATTTTTTTTTATTTCTTGTCCAAAGAAATGCTGCGAAATTGCGATTTATACCTACATTGCTCATTTCGTGTATCACAAAATGATATACAGCAATTTATTGGAACTGTGTACTTGATTTCGTGATACAGCTGGAGCCAGTCACTGGAACAATAAAAGTGGAACACCAAAGATCAAGGAAAAAATGCCTCTTAAAAAATTTGAAAAGATCAGACACTTCAATGACAACAGTAAAAATCTGGCAACAATTGATAAAAATTATGACAGAATGTAGTTGTGTTCTAGCAAGGCAAGAAATTTCTTAAAAAGATACATCCCAAACAAGCCTCACAAATGGGGTTATAAAATATTTGCGGTTCTTCAGGATTTGCGTATAAAATTGAGCCAGAAACCAGCAAAGAAAATGTCATTGATAACAATGAGCCCAACTTATGCGTATCTTCCAAATGTGGTCATGAAACTGATGTGATTGATCCCACAGAACAACAACTATCAACTTTAAATTGATAATTATTTTAATTTTTTGCCAGTACTTGTATATTTTGCAAATGAAAGAACTTTCTGCGTTGGAACAGTAAGGCGGAATAGAATCTCGAATTGTAATTGGCCTAACGAAAAGGAAACGATGAAAACTAAAAGAGGATCTTCTGTTTGTTTGTAATGTTGAAGCAGTGCACATTACAACTATTTCTTAGAAAGACAACAAAATTGTAAATCTTAAATCAACATTTGTCGATGAACTTCCAAAACGTAGTGTAAAATGATACGACAAAATTCAAAAAAGTATATTGAAAAAGAACGCCCATCCATTGTTGGTCAACACAATCCCTACATGGGAGTAGATCTCATTGACGCCATTATGGGAGGATATAAAATTATGATTCGAAGCAAAAAATGGCAAGTGCGGGTGTTTTACCACCTTTTGGATTTGATTATGATGAACTCATGGCTTTTATATAAAAAATGGAGCAGTCAACAAATCAGATGAGCTGCTATCTTCGGCAAACTTCGAAAGTGATCATTTCTTTCACGGACGAATTCTCAGAAACTATCCAACCCAAAAATATGAAAAAAAATCAAGATGCTGCCATTATATGGTGCCTAGGCTCTGGAATACCCTCCATACCGATTTCTGTTCAAACAAAGTTAATAATAGTATATTAGTTCATCCTAGAATCATAAAATCTGCAGCAAAGCAGGCTATAACATAGAGCATGATCCTACCAAGTTTGGTGGAAATCGCACTACTATTAACAAAGTTATAATAGGTCAAAGTGGTCGATTCTGTGCAAATTCAGTCAGTCAGTATCAGGGCAAAGTGGAAACTCTCACATGATATATGCATACATTACGTGCTAGATACTAATGGGACAAATGTCCACTAAAATGTTTGAATGTAGACTCGAAGTCGCGACTAAAGCATTTGGAATATAAAGAATCTAGATTTTATTTCTGGCAGTCACAAATAACCCCGCTGATCCTTTCCCCATGATACGTAAGGTATTAAAGAAAAAGGTTCAGATGTTGTTACGAAATTCTTTCGTTGAAGTAATATGACTTCTACAGCCAAAATAATATTTCTACCTCTTTCCCCTCTTTATTCAGCAGGTCGATATTATTTGCTGCAAGCAAGGGAATAAATACAGGTGAAGGCAATGAATTAAAAATCCGAGTTTTACATACGAAAATTAAAGAATGGTATCTTATTTACTTAAGGGGTTCATCCCGTGTGTCGGGTCCACGGAATCGATTTTTTTTGGCATCAATTGTATCTAGATATAGTGTAGAATATATGGGTAAAATGATTTTTGGATATTCGGAGTCGTTTGGAAATTATAGTGTTGAACACGTGATAAGTCACATGCCAGATTCGCCGTAATAAAGCTCGTATTTATCGGTCCGAATGACGTTCGAATGACTTCGCTAAAAGGACAAGAATTGAAGCCAAGACTGTACATGTGTTTCTTGAAGAAACCTAAGGTTTATGGATTAGGTATAGCAGATTAATAATCAGTTAAAGATTTACGGCTAAAAAATCTAATGATTAAAAATTCGTATTTGTATCTTTATCCAGTTCTTCACCAAAAATTTCTAAAAAAAGCCAAAAAAAAAGCCTTCAGATGGGATGACCCCCTTAACAAATTATTGCAAGTATTTGCAAAAGAAAGCATAGAATACTGACAGTGAATAATATTCACCATAAATGCCTTGCAAAACCTTCAATGTTTCCGTTGCACAAGGAATTTGAGAAAACGAAAAGATACATATGATTTGCTTCCCGAATGAATATGGCAATATCACTTACAACCTGTTGATACAACAAGACAACAAGACATGACAATGCAAATGTTCACATTCAATTTTTGCATGAGCCATAATTAATCTCAGATGGTAAAATTGGTCTAAAATGCTAAACTAAGGAAACACTTAAATGAAAGGATTTTTGCAAATCAAGCTCATTCAAGATGCAAGCATATATGCCGAAATCATATTACAAATGCATTCAAATGTCCTCCGTTTACCAAAACAAGTATCTCCTTATTTGTACCGGTACAAGAAATCAAGGGGTAATTGCAAGTTTGTAACTTTTCTTTCGACATGTTTCATGACACTTCTGGAAATGATCTAACCACCTACAAACCCCATTTCTCTGCATACGCACAAATTGCCTGAACTGTTGCCTAATCCATCGAAGGTCAATCTTAAGTTGTCTCTACGAAAATATCAAGAAAATATCTTCTGGCATATATCACTATTGGCGATTTCGAAACTTTTCCAACATAAACAAACAAATCTGCGCAATTTTACTTATTTATCGCGTGAAAATCGGAAACCTTGGCGTAGAAAAACGGCTTTTAGATATCTATCCACGCATTTGCGCCAGAAGCTACTGACTGGGGGAATCACGTCTAGCATCACTCCACATCCATAATCCGCGTCCGAGCATCAATACATAATCTTCGCTAAAGCTCTCGCATAATTCACATTCTTCGCATACGAATTGCGTATGTGATGCAAAATAATCGAAAAGCATCTAATCCTTGCGATTGCTTCAGCCATATGCGCTTATCCTACTGTAGTCAACGAACGACCTTGCCGGGTAACCACCCCCCGACCGTGTCATGGCAAGCACGGCGGCACCAAAACTTGACCAATTCGCAAAGCTTGAACGCTTAACAACGAACGGCCTTGATTTGCATTGTTCGCAGCACTCTGAAATTTTCTTTCAAATACTCGAGTGCGTAACCTCTGAGACCTTTCAACGACTATTAGGGACGTCGGGTTGCATTCGAAGCAGGAGATTTGCTAATTTTTCTTGGCAAAGAACGAATGGCTTGAACTTATGCACTCACTTGCAACATGCATTTGAACACGGAACGACCTTCAAGTGGGCGTTGTTGGGAGCTTTTACATGCAACGACAGTTGCCTATCCTCAGGCTTTTAAATCTCGTAGAGATTTCGAACGAAGAGCAATGCAATACGTGGAAAAAATTGTTACAAACTTGTTAACTCATTCACTGCCGCATTTCAAAGCCTGTAGTGCATGAGGTGGTAGCAAGCTTGAAATCACTTATGAAAAATATGGATGAGACATGTTATGTGACGGTTATTTTTTTCGAAGAATTTCAAGCAGCATACGGTCTGAGATAATATACGAGACGTGTGGGTTCTAACATTGTCAACTAGTTTCTTCCACTTCATTCAAAAAGTGCTAACAGGATGAAATCTTGTATTAGGAAGCCCCAGAAGACCTAAATTCAACTGTTAAGGCTGAGCTAATTCAATGCTAACGGAGTAAGGCTTTGGCAAAATGAAATGGTTTACAAAAATCTTGGACGCAGAATTGGGGATCCAAATGGCTATACGACAAAAACGACTGAGATTGGGTTCTTAAGGAAGACGAAGAGGTGGATATGTGTGGAATGGAGAGAAAAAAAAAGACCAAATCAGATGCATTCCTAATGAAAAGCGTTTGAACTTTAAAAACAAAAGTAATTTATCATATGTCATGTACAGTAACTTAACGTCAGTCAAGATACCGAATGTATTTATAGGTGAAGCAAAAGATAGCAAACCTAACCCTGAATTGAAATTATATTTCGAGATTTCGAAAAGTTTTTTGAATGGATTGCTCTACGGAGAAGAGGTATTCCGGAAAAGCTAATTTCTGTTATCAAAAATGTCATGTCCTTCCAAGGAGAGGCCGCCAAGGTGCATGGTGTCTTCTCTCTCTCCATTCAATGCGGCTATTCCAACACCAACATCAAATTTAGGCTACTCTACGAAGATGCTATCTTTATGCTACATGAAAGTTGCACATGGAAGATAGACCGCTGCATTGCGCATCGGGATACTCTGGCCCGAAATAATCTTAAACAGAGAACTATGTCGGAGTATAGGCCAGTTACCCCTGGACAAGATGATTAGAAAGTGAAGTAGCAATGGGTAGGTCACACATTCAGGGACGCCTTGCAATGGTATCCACTATCCCAGTATTTTGAACACCGGATCCACGCCAACATTACGGCGTCCAACCTGCGAAGGAAGCATCCTTGACGTAACTTTTGCGTCGGAATCTCTGGCAACGTCGGTGGACGGGTAGAAAGTTCGAGAAGACTTCCCGACAAGTGTTGTTGGTGGGCATCAACCCAGAGGAGGGGCCCGAGCCGTGACAAGCCTGCTATGCACTCGTGGGCGACAGAAACTGACGACCTACAGAAGCTTCGTCGTTTGACAAATCCCAATTCGTCACGGAGGTAGAGTACAGATCAGAGATCGGAGACTCCGCGACGCGATAAATAAAAACAAAGCTCGCGACTGGAGGAACCCATGGAAATCTGGTATTTACGGGAACGTGGCATACTTATATCAACTAGATGGACCGCATTGTACCGGTTTTATTCCTCAGATATCTCGAACATGTTAACTGCGCGGAAAGCATCGGGGGCTGTTCCCTTTTGTTCATGAAAGAACTCAAAAAGGCAGTTCTCACCATGAAAAATAACACGCCAGGTCCTGATGGTATCCCGGCGGAAGTTTACAAACTGGTATTCTACCAACGGCCAGACTAGCTGCTGAGAGCAGTCAACGCTTGTCTGATAGAGGACATTTTTCCTTATCACTGGAAGGTAGCAAGGCTCGCGCTAATTAGCAAAAGAAAAGTAGACCTTGAACTGCTATCTGCATACCGACTACTGTGTATGCTTGTCACGGTCGGGAAAGTGCTCGAAAAGCTTATTAGGAGGAGAACTCGCCAAAGCGATCCATGCTGCCGAGTACTTGTCCCCAAAACAATTCAAGTTCAGAGCAGGGAGATCCACGGTGGATGCTGCTATGGAGGTCATTGATGAGGTTCATCGAGCTGAGGCATATAGCTGCCGATCTCGACGGATAGTACTCCTCATAACGATTGATGTAAGAATTCATTTCCGTAAGGTGGACAAAGTAGAAAATTCATTCCGCATGCCGAGGTATCTCTTGCTCCCTGGTCTATGACACATAAGAGGGTCAGAGGAGGATGAAGATCACGTCAGGAGTAGCACAGGGATCCATCCTAGTACCAGACCTCTGGAATGCTTCCTACGATATTCGCGCCTGGTCGATTATGTAGACGACGTTTTGACACTTGTTGCCGGACGCACTCTAGAACAGGCATAAAGCAAATTTGATATATTGATGTGACGAATAAGCGGATTTATAACTGCTGGTGGTTTCAGCCTTGCGCTGGAAAAATTGAAGTAGAGGAAGAGAATCCCGACTTTGCATTTCATATCGACCGACACGTTGACTATAAGAGCCAATACCAGTAGTTAAATACCTTGCTTTAATGCTCGACTCGAAGTTAACCTTCTTCGAACAAATTAAAGCAGCGGCGGAAAAGCACAGCTGGAAGTCTCGGCATTGAGTGTACTAACGACGAAGGAGGCGAAAGGAGGCCCTATAACTACCAGGAGACGTCTTCTTATCTACGACGAAGAGGTATGAGCTACTGCCCTTGAAAAGGAGGTGTATTGTAAGCGCCTTACCCAAGTGCAGAGGCGGCGAGCATTGCGAGTGGTGTCTGCTTATCGCACTGTCTCAGAACCGGGCGTTGTTGATCGTGGGAGCGGTCTCCGTTGCCCTCCTTGGTAAGGAACGTAAAGCCATCAACAACCACAAGGGCGAAGGAAAAGGTGGATGCTCGTGAAGAACGTCAACACACAGTTACCGAGTGGCCAATCCCTTGATAAAATAGACCATGGGGCAGACGGACTCCGGGGCTCATCGGCAATTTAGATTCGCGGCTGAACCGAAAGCATAGTGAAATTGATTATTTCGTTACCCAACTTCTAAGTTGACATGAATATTTTCAATCTTACCTACACAAGATTGGGAAGGCACGATCTCCTGATTGTGAATTCTGCAAAGGAGTGGGGGACGACACCTTTTCTCCCGTGAAAGGTGGGATAGATTTCTTCAACAACTGAAATCAAAGAGGGGCTCTCTCCAGACAACGTTGTCAAAGAGATTATGAGCAGCATTAGCAAAGGGGGTCGTATTGCGCATTACGTTCGGGTTCTTCTTGTTGTCAAGGAAATTGAGCTCAGCCGGTGGAGGAACCGGATGGCAAGGGGTTCAACTACCAACTACCTTCCTTCTCTCCGCTCCCGATGGTGAAAGAAATTTTCTTACTAAAAGGCTTTCTAAGCCGGGAACGCGAGAGAGCTAGTCCGAAGTTATGTGTTAAACGGTTCCAGGCTAGCTCTCTGATGACCGAGAGATGTTTAGTTGATAGTCTGACGGCATACTGTTACGAGAGTCCAACACTCTGTGCATACATTCACAGATTCACCCACCTTACACCAAAAAAAAACTATCCTAGGATGCTCGAAGAGTGACTCGCCTTAGGACTACTTGGCGAAGAATTCATGGGTGGGAACTGATATAAATTATAACGGAGCACAGCAGTGACGCTGAGGAGTGATTCACTCATAGGTCCCGTATGTTAATAACAATAATATTAAAAATTTTGACATTTGTTAAAATTAAGAAATTATATCGTCAAAAGACATTGCTAGAATTAGCAAAATAAATGTTAGTATCTGGTATTCTGATGGTTTAGTATTTAGAGCGCTAGACTGTCTCAGCGTAAGTCCAGGGGGCTGAATTTGGATAAAAATGTATAGCAAAAATGGCGAAAAAGGTGATCCCTTTTTCAGCGATCAAAGGTTTGCCGGAATTACTACCGTTTGTCGCTGACACTAGCCCGATTCAAGTTCAGTTTCTTCTTTCTTAGATTGGTATCCCCTCTAAGTTACAGTCACACCATCAAATATGAAAGTGCCACAGATAAAAGCTCTTCATCGCACTAACAGAGGTTTCCGATACAACGAAGAAGAATTTCTTTAAGCAACTGAATGCAGTACAGGTACAGGACATGCGATTGAGGAAAACGGATTTGGCGACGGTAATGATCGCGGTGAGAATGTTAATAATCAGTTAAATATCACCTGTCTGGCAATGCACGAGCAATCAGACTGATCCCTGGATGTGCATAACAAGAGAAGGATGGAAGCGCTATCGAAAGGTATCATCAAAAAGTTCAATTTCAGCATTGATCGGTTACAATTTACCTTGCTGATAGAATAATAGGTATCTTGAATAGTCCGCTTAAAAATATTGATGAGCATTAGGCCACCATTAGAAAAATTCTTTTCTCGGGCGGTACTCAGAGTGTCGGAAATGCCCCGAGAAAACGTTACAAGACTTGGCTGTCTACTGATTGTGGAAAAAATGGCTAGTAATCAAAAAACAAAAAATTTTTTTCGGTAAGAAAAATCCGCTTAAGAAGGCTAAAAATAGACCTAACTTTCAACGGCAAAATCAAGGAAGAAGGCACCAGCAGAGATCATTTTCTTCTTCTCTTCTTAATAAAAAAAAATTTTTGGGTACGGAAAATCCGCTTAAGAATGTTAAAAATAGACCTAAACCTTCAACGGAGAAATCGAGGAAGAAGGCACCAGCAGAGATAATTTCATTTACCAACTTCGTTGCTAAATGTCAGAATTTACGACAGAAGGTACATGTTAATTATACCGATTTCACCAAAGCCTTGAACCCCGTTGACCACAATCTTCTCCTCTCCAAACTCTCTCTACAATTCCCCCCCCCCCCCCTTCTTAATCATATCTTGGCTTTCCTCCTACCTTTCATACCGTTCCTGCAAAGTTTGTCTTCATCGACACCCATCCTGTTGCTTCTCTCCCTCCTCAGATGTTCGTTAAGATTTTATTCTTGGCCCCCTCTTATTCGTGTTTTTTTTTTCAATGACCTCCCTTCCATCTTTACCTGTCCATGTTTAATGTTTGTGGACAACCTTATTTGCTTCGGTTTCGTCTCCGGTAGATTGTGCTCTCTTGCAGTCCCACCTTTGGTGCGTTGGTGCTCGGTTAACAAGCTGGCCCTGAATGTCACCAAATGCCACCCCCTTTCACTACTGACCTCCTTTCAAGACCTGGATGTTATCTTCGATGACAAACTTCGTTTCAGTTTCCACTTCATTTCATATCATCAATCGAGCTTCCAAAATGTCTGGTTATACCCTACATTCCTTTTCCGACTTTATGTCAAATCAGCCTTCCTTAATACTTCTCAACTTCCTTGTTAGAAGCATTCTTTAATATTGCTATGTAGTTTGGTCCGTGATTGTCGCGCTCTTCAAGCTGTACACATGGACCCTCTGTTTCAAAAAAAAACTTTCGCCGGGTGGACTATCCGTTACGACTTTGCACCCTCAGTCTCCCTTCTCTGCAGTAACGTCGCATCTTCCTTGATATGTTAACTCTTTTCAAACTTGCCGGATGTAGTGCTCTGTCAACCTCAATATTATTTTCCGCATCGCCTTTCAGAGTACACGTAGCGCGGATATTTTTAAGGTACCCTTCGCGAAGCTTGACATTTACTTTCACTCCCCGATCCCGGGGCTATTCCGGTCCTTGGCTCAGTTTCCTTCCTTAGCTTCAAGCGCATATTACGCTATTTGCTTGCTCCTCCCTCTGAGGACAAGGTTTAACTAGGAATTCGCTTTCGCCCACAAGAGGAAAATGTTCCCACGAAACGTGAGCACGCACTGCTTCTGAAAATAGAAGTGAAATCATCTCAGCGAAGTAAAGCTGATAGACTTAATGGTGGTAGCCATTGCGGCATTGTTCATTATAACTGGTGAATCTGAGATTTTTCCCAGGGAGTGGGAGGCGATCCTTTCACACTTCCTAAGATTCCGAAAAATTGCATCATTTTGAGTGCGACAATTGGTCAGATATTTGCGAGCTTGCCCCTTTCGCGAAGAAGAAGAATATTATAAACAGTTGTTTGGCTGTTAGTAACATCGGTCAAACGTTTTTTTTTTTGTTTAAAGCCGAATAAACAGTGAAAAGTATATAAATGGGTTGCAAGCTGGGTGATGCCTTCATTAACGCACATTTTCGGTTCGATAACACCGACTTGAATGGTGCCAAATTCTAACAAGATGGGGTTCGTCTAGAGAGAATAGCATTATCTTGTTAGATAGCAAGGCCCATTCCCAAGATCTGAACCCCATTGAACACCTTTAGGGTATTCTAAAGCACTAAGTAAAAGAACATAGCATTACATCCAAAACAGTTTCTAAGAACGTGTTAATCCACGAATGGAACGTCACATAAGCTCAGAAATGTGCGAAGCTAAAATAGGAGTATCACGGAAACGATAACTGCTGTAATAAATTGTATGAATTATACAACGCACCCGATTAAATCACTAAAAGGGTTTCATTTTTTTCGCTAAACAAGAAAAACACAAAGTATAGGGTGCCTAATATTTATGACCAAGGCTGTATATTCACAGTTTACAGCATAGTTTTTGTCAAATGTGTTTACCACATGAAGTTTATCTATGAATTTTAATTGCAAAATTGGTCAAAAATCACAACCGATAACAGCTATGACGATGAAATCCGCGCATGATTTTGGGCAGCCAACGGAGCCTATTTCAGCTTACAAAAACTGTTCCGCTCCAAACGCCTCACCATAGGGTCAAAGTTCTTACTGTACAAGACAATGATCTTGCCAGTCCTCATGTATTCCTCGGAGACTTGGCAGCGTTCAAGAGAAGAATCCTCCGAAGAATTTTTGACAAGAAGATGGAAGATTCGGTAGTCTACATAACGACGAAATCTATAGGCGATACCATGACCGTCGTGGATAAAAGCCGGCCTAATAGGTTACCGTGGGCGGGTCACTTAATCTGTATGGATGAGGATGATGCAGGACGGAAAGTCTATAAGGGCAATATCTATGGTAAGAAAAGAAGACGAGGCAGACCCTGCCTGAGATGGAGCGACGGCGTAGGTCAGGACGCCAGACAGCTTTTAAGGATATCGAATTGATGGACCTGGGCGCAAAACCGGGATGTCTGGAGATCCTTGTTGAGGCAGGCCTAGACCGGATACCGGTTGCGCCCCGTTGATGAACGCAAAATTACAAACCTTTGATGTATAATTATGAAAGAAAGCCAATTGTTATGGAAAATGCCTTCCCATTTTTCTAAAACTAAGTGTTTCATTAATTATAACATACATCTTATTAGAATCCACCTGTCGAATGATTAAAAAAAAGTAGTCAGTTGTAATCATAATCTGGTAAAAATCAATGGAACCCAGTTTTCCAGCAGTTCTGGTTTCTAGGAAAGAGGACTAAAGAAACAAGCTGAACTAACTTGGAACTTAGAACAAAGGTGAAATTCAAAACTAGAAACGGCAAACTGGACTTTTCCATAAAATCCTCCAATAATCAAATTTGTCATCTTTTGAGTGATGAGGCAGTCAAAAATTCCTCTCATGATTTTTCTATAGGATGGATGTGCTTCCGTATACAAATCAATTGATTGAAGTCCAAAGGTAAATTCTAATTCAAATTTAAGTCTATTTCATCAAATATAATACTTTAAACGTCAATGATTTGAATATCTGCAAATGCCTGCAAGAGTGAATATTCGTTTATCCAAAGGCAACTCTCACCAGCGCATGGACCGCACCCAAGCCTTGCTTCACCTAAAGCGCAAAGCGTGTACTTGTAAACTGAGCAAGTCTATTCGTATCTAAACCCATTAAAGCGATCACTTAGTTTCTTACATATTTAAAATTTATCAAAATATAAATCAACGTTTCGCTGGTGAATTTGCCACTCACTTCTACCTTCACAGTTCGATTTTCAAATGCAAAAATTGTATAATATTTAGACATTACTTTCAATTGCAGAAATCTTTTTCGTATTAATCGGATTGATCAGGTACGATTGATGCAATTCCAAGCTCATAGGCATGTGTATGCGTGTGTGTAGTAGCGTAAATGGGGTGAAAAGTACGGCGCACGAGTATGTAGACCAAGTGGGAAAACGACCAGCTTATTATTTTGCATGGCTTTCGCGCTATATCTGCAAACGTAATTTATGTAACGTGCTACTGCTATTTTCTAATTTTTCTAACACGAATCCGATCAGGTTAATTGGAAAATCGGTTCTAGATTGTATGGCCTAATACTTACGGTTCTGCTTCGATGGATTTCAGCTTAGCTACGTAATTTGATGGGATGTAACCTTCAGCTCGGGTTTTCTTGCTTCGTGCCAACCACCAATCACCCTGTGAATAAGAAAATAGAAAAGTTATATATTAATTAGCTATTAATAGTTCCCTCCAATCATTTTTTTTACAGAAAAGTTTTAGTAAAGCACTTTTGGCACTGCAATATTGAAGGTAAAAACAAAATAAAAAATTAAGAATCATGAACAGATGGGGGCAACAACCATTCATAATTACCACCTAAAGGGACAAACACAACCAACATGTGCGGAAACATTTTTGATTTATTATAAAAGGCATGTCTTAAAAACGAAATGGTAATACTAATTAGGCGGGAGGGAGGAGGGAGTTTGAGAGAGAGAGGATCTCTTGTTTTTCCTTTCATATCTTCCTTTTTACCTACAGGAATGAGATTAAAAATTAAACCCTACCGTTTTAATATGAGAATAGCCCCCACTTTGGAGGGCCTTATCTTTTTAAGGGGGGAGAGAGAGAGAGGGAATCGCTGATCTTACTGAGGTTCATCGTAATCGCACCCCCTCCATAAACTCCTCATTTCCTCCGAAGACAGGTTGAAAATTCAACCTTTACCATTTAATGACAAAGTCTAAAAACTGCTTGACATTAACTGCTTTTCGCGATAGCTTTTAGAATGTGCACAAACTTTTAGCTAGTATATTCCGGTGATTTATCAGCCTTACTGTATATCTAACAATCAAATTAACAATTTCATTCCGGGTAGTTGGAGTTTTCAGGTCCTCGTGCATCTGCGAGTGCTTCAAGTACCATGGGGGCTGATTATCGTGCGAAATATTT
Source organism: Hermetia illucens (assembly GCF_905115235.1). NCBI lineage: Eukaryota > Metazoa > Arthropoda > Insecta > Diptera > Stratiomyidae > Hermetia > Hermetia illucens. The sequence goes on along the minus strand of NC_051849.1, from coordinate 85,306,563 downwards.
TTAATTAAGCTCGTTATAGTAGCTCACTATTTGAGATACTTGTTGATCCCCCAAGTTGAGCTCCGTAAGTCCGTCCAGACGGGTTTTAAAATAGTTTTATAAACTAAAAGTTTACACTTTGGTTGCAGTTTAGACTTAATGCCAAAGAGCCAGGACAAACTTCTCCCTTTGAGATTTAGTTATAGTTTTTTGGCGTCGATGTATTTGTTCCAGTCAACCGTCCATCGAGATGGATCCCGAGGTACTGGACCTCATTACCCTTGGGTCAGCAACTCCCTTCAATGTAAAGAATGGACCCATTTCCCCCAGTGTAAAAGTGAGTTTGTAACTTTTTGTTTCAGTCACTTCTACTCTCAGCGCTTTAAGCAATCACTCAATCCTCCTGAGATGAACATTAAGGGGGTTATTCCCTGTGAAGGCCGTTTTTTCACCTTTTTTGGAATTTTTTTTAAGAATTGAATAAATATATAAATATGAATTTTATTTATTAATATCTTGAGCATTTGTGACATCCTCCTTATTGAAGTGCACGGCAATTTATCCGCCCATCTTCAAAAAGTGTTTTTCGGGTACCACGGTAGAAGGTGCTTTTATCATCTTAAAAACGTATGCGGTATACCCAGATTCGTGAACCAGGATTATTAAGAAACATCAAAAGGTAAATTTTTGGCAGCTTGTTATCCTTTTGTGAATTTTAGTGTTTTTTCACGGCTTCTTTAATGTATACAAAAGTCGGAATACCCGTGCTGGCGCTTCGGTAATAACGGTTTCGTATTCATCTTATGTGAGAAACTTTCTACGTAAATTTTGTGTATAGCTAAAAAACTAAAATATTCCTTCATATTTTTTTCAAACTACAAGTATATCTTGTATTACAGACATAGGGAACAAGCAAACATGGCCTATTACTAAATACTATGCATATACATGATATATAAATTGATCGTACTATCATACATATGTTGGTGGTCAAAGGGTAATATAGATCCCAGGGCGCTTTACTCAATTTTCCCAAAAATATGGTAATATACTGTTATTAACTTAATTTGAAGAGATATCGATGTGAAGAGTATTTTGAGGCCTGGGCACCGTATAGAGGCAGCTTCATGATTTTTCAGATTTTTCGGTTGGGTAGATTCTGAGAATGGGTCCGTTAAAGAAATCATCACTTTCCACCCCTCCCACTGCCCGCTTTTGTAACAAACCTCAAAACTAAGACCAGCTTCAAAAAGTACTAATCTAGACCTTTCATTTGATACCCCACATACCCCACATGATGATATTCGGTTTTTACACCCCCCTTTTACATGTATGGCGACCCCATCGAAATCTCAACGTAGAAGGATATCACTCACTACATGTCTGGGCGTGCACAGTTCCCACCTTCTCACTAAATTTCTTGTCAATCGGTATAGCCGTTTCTGAGAAAAGTGCACGTGACAGACAGACAGACAGACGGACAGACAGCCAGACAGACAGACATTGAACCGATTTTAATAAGGTTTTGTTTTGCAAACAAAACCTTAAAAACGATAACTTAAAATAGCACTGGTTAACTGAGAACAATAAAAATAGGAGAATACAACTTTGAAACCACTGATAATTTCTTGTATTTACGGTCGGAAATCACAACCGATAACAGCTATAGTTCACCATAGGATAAAAGGGTTTACTGTACCAGACAATGATCTTACCAGTCCCCATATATTCCTCGGAGAATTGGGTTTTTAGAAATAAAAATCGCGAACTCCCAGTCATGCTCCAGAAAAGAATGCTCTGAAGAATCTTTGGCTCCCTACAGGAGGATGGACGGAGTAATCCGTTTGGGTTAGAATAAGCCCGGAAACTCTATAAGGGCAGCATCTATGGTAGAAAAAGAAGAAGAAAGCGTAGCAGACTCTGCTTGAGATGAAGGAACTCGGTGCAAAAGCTGGGATATTTGTACATCGCCTCTAGAATAGACCTAAGTCGGATGTCGGTTTGCTCCGCCGTTGATGATAAATATCGCATAAAATGATAGCTGTTCATTGGGTGGTTATACCATACATTGAAATTCACATTCCTATGTTCCAAAGAATGATGTGACGTTGAATAATGAAAAAAGCACACACATTTCCTCGAGAAGTGCCCGAAATCAAAATTGATATGGCTTAGTCATGGTCGACGCATTACGCCTTCGACGGTAACTAGCACAAAGAAAATGTATAACCTTATTTTGAAGATCCTTGTAAAGTGGTTCAAGCAAATAAATCTCAATAACGGAAAAAATAGCTAAAAGAACTGGAAAACCATAATTTTAATGAATCTTGAAAAGTAAGCACATCACTACAGTTCAGTGATTTATGTAATTCAATATCTGATCTGGATTTAAGCCCACATATTACAATTCTTATTCAATTGCAAAACAAGCAAAACTCCTCACGGAAATATAATCTCCTATAAGCTTACGAACCATTTTTCAACCATTTGAACATGTTTTCCATATATCAATTTCAAAACACGTGTTGAGTAGCAGAACTACATCTTAAACATCACGAACACTAACAGCACAAAATCGAATTGCTTAAGATAACATTCCGGAAATATCATTTGGATGACAAACAGAATTACAGACGGAGATGTGAAAATCAAACGAAGAATATCCGAAAATTAAAATCAATTTTTGATTCCTCTCATCACCAGATGCGGGTGAAATGTGTTTTTGAATGCATTAAAGGCAAAGTGGGTGGCTTTTCCTAAGAATACATACATATATCAGAGAAAAGTAAATTTTAACTTGAAAGGAATTCAGGCACGAACATTTATCGCATGCATATCACCGCTTTCTGTGTAGTTCATTGGAAGCACTTTCCCAGTTTTAGCCATACGCTTGCATTTTGCATGTATTGTCGGTTACGGCATAATTAATTGAATCATGGACGATAACATTTACTGCATATAAGGATGAATTTATATGTGCTTTGTTGAGTGCATAGCGAAGAGAGTTTCAGTCTGTCGGCACGAATGAGATTTAACTGAAGTGGCTGCCTATAACGCTGAAAATAACCTACAAGTTCATATGACAAACGCGAAGGGAAATTTAACTTAATCTTAACAAAGTTCTCTGGAGATACCAAACATCAAGGAGCAAGTACTAAACAGAGACGATGGGAACTATTGTATGCCCCTCTTCACAAACAAACATGTATACCGACTCATCGATGCATAATATAGGGTTGGGGAAAAAGAAATGTCGTACTTGGTCAATACTGTAACGATTCGCACAGCACAGCGTTTTTTCGATCGATTTCGTTCTGGTATATCTGGTCAATCGTCGTAGAGACCGATAAAATCGTCGAAATCATCCAAGCAAACTGGAATGTGAGCATTCGCTCGATTGGCCAGGAACTGGATATAACCCCTAAAACCGTTTGGAACCATTTGCAGAAGATTGGAATCCAAAAAAAGCTGGATGTTTGGGCGCCACACGAGTTGACGCAAAAAAATTCCTTGGACCGAATCAACACCTGCGATTCACTACTGAATCGTAACGAATTCGACCCATTTTTGAAGCGGATGGTACCTGGTGATGAAAAGTGGATCACGTATGACAACCTCAAGTGAAAAAGATCGTGGTCGAAGCGCGGTGAGCCGGCCCAAATCATCGCCAAGCCCGGATTCACGGCCAGGAAGGTTTTGCTGTGTGTTTGGTGGGATTGGAAGGGAATCATCCACTATGAGCTGCTCAGCTATGACCAGACCCTCAATTCGGACCTCTACTATGAGCAACTCAACCGTTTGGAACAGGCGGTTGACCAGAAGCAGGCCAGAGTTGGTCAATAGGAATGGTGTTGTGTTCCAGCAGGACAATGCTCGGCCTCACACTTCTTTGATGACCCGCCAGAAGCTACAGGAGCTCAGATGGGATGTCTTATCGCAAACACCGTATAATCCAGACTTGGCACCAAGTGATTACCATCTCTTCCGGGCCATGCAAAACGCTCTTGGTGCTACTAAGTTCGCCTCAAAAGAGTCTTGCGAAAACTGGCTGTCTGAGTTTTTTGCAAAAAAAAAGGGGGGGGGGGAGGGGGATAATGAAGTTGCCCTCTAAATGACAACAAGTTTGCGAACAAAATGGCGCTTATTTGATTTAAATGGGATAGTTCTAAGTATGTTAAATAAAGCGTCAAATTTCGATCACAAATACATTTCTTTTTCCCCAACCCAATATATTATTTCAGATTATTAACAAACAAGTTGGGAAACCGGAAGCTAGACGCTTCAGGTACGAAAGGTTTTGCGTATTTCTTTTATAAAGAGATTTCAGTGTACATTTGTCTCATTAGCATGTAGCACGTATAATAAAATATGCATATATTATGTGAAAATAGCCACTTTCAAGTGATATTGACATTCATAGTCTTGAATTTGCAGAGGGGCGACAAATTTGACCTAGTATAACTTTGTTAGTAATAGTGCGATTTTCACCAAATTTGGCGGGATCATGCTCTATGCTGTAACCTACATTTCTGCAAAATTTTGTAATTCTAGGGTGAACTTAAGGGCGGTCTTCCTTTCAATTACTAAAAATTATAGTAATGCACTATTATTAACTTTATTTGAACAGATATCGGTATGGAGGGTATTTCAGAGCCTAGGCACCATATAGTGGTAGCCCTCTCTCTCTTTTTCAGATTTTTCGGTTGAGTAGTTTCTGGGAATGGGTTCGTTAAAAAAATTATCACTTTCAGCCCCCCGCACTCCGCACCTTTTCAACAGATGTCAAAACTAAGACCGGCTTCGAAAAGTACTAACCGAGACCTTTAATTTGATACCCCACATGACTATATTTTATGAAAAAAAATTTACACCCCCCTTTTGCATGTACGGGGACCCCCCCTTAAATTCGACGTAAAAGGATGTAACTCACTATATGCGTGAGCGTTCACAGTTCCCACCTTTCTACCAAATTTGTTGCGAATCGCTTCAACCGTCTCCGAGAAAAACGCGTGTGACGGACAGACAGACAGACAGACGAACAGACAGACAGACAGTAAACCGATTTTAATAAGGTTTTGTGTTTACACAAAACCGTAAAAAAGGCTAGGGAGAATTAGATTTTTCTTGAATGGAATTTTAATATTTCACTCGATTTTCAATTATTCTCGTTAATTATGACGTCAGCATCTTCTTTGTATGGCTTAGGATGCTGTTAATTAGCACGAAATTGATAAGTTTGAACTCCTATAACTTCCCCAATAATAGTTGGATTTTCATGAAACTTGGCATGTGTATGCACGAGGCTGTCCTCTATGTCGATGCAAAATTTAGTACACTTAGGATGAACTTAAAGGGAGTTTTTTAGTCAATTTCTAAAAGTTGATAATATACTATTAGTAAATTTTTTGAACAGATACCGGAATAGGACATCTCACGAAGATTAGATTTCAGATAAGTGTTTTACACAAAATCTTAAAAAGTGCTGCAGATAAGTAGATTCTTCATAAATGCGACTTTAATATTTCACGCGTATGTCAATTATTCCGGGTAATTATCACGTCAGCATCTGATTTGCATGGCTTTGGAAGCGGTAAATTCGCGCAAAATTGCTAAGTTTGAACTGCTATAACTTTGGCGTTAATTGCCAGATTTCTACGAAATTTTGCATGTATATACAAAATATTGCCCTCTATGCTGGTACACAATTCGGAAGTCCTAGGATGAATTTAAGGGGGGTTTTCAGTAAATTTCTAAAAAGTAGTAATATACTATTAGTAAGTTTATTTGAGCAGATATCGGAATGGGACATATTTTGAGGCCTAGATTTCATCTAGGCGCACCACCCCGATTTTTTTCGGATTTTTAGGTTGGGTAGTTTTCGAAAATGAATCCTATCTCACTTCAAATGCGTACATTTTGACTCCTTACGCACTTTGCAATTTATGCCAAAACTAATGTCAGTTTCGGAAAGTACAAATCGAGACCTTTCATTTGATACCCTACACAACTATATCCGGTGAAAAAATTTTTTGAATCCCCCTTTTGCATGTATGGGGAGTTTTGTTTTACACAAAACCTTAAAAAATTAGAGGAAACAAATTTACATCAAACACAGTGGCTGTAATAAATAAGTAAACAAACCCATGTCTGGAGTTCAAATCCATATTTTTCATGTTTTCTTTTTAGAAATGCAAAACTAGCAATTGTTTTTGAAAATACAATTCACATCAGAAAAGTACGCCAGCGCCCCAAAATTAAATCCTTCAATGCAGCCAAATTTGAGGTACCCTTCACACTTTTTTTGTCTTTAGTTACACCTTTCAATTTTCGATAGGCGATAAATCAAGGCTTTAAGGTAGCCACTCCAAAATGGTAAAATTCTCATCAGATATGCATTTTGAAACACTTTTGGCCATGTAAATTGATGGGTTATCCAGTTGTAGGATAAAATTTAGACCGATTAGAAGTTTCCCTTCCGGCACTATGACATTTTTCGTCAAATTAAGATAAACTTGAGCAAGGTAAGCTTCCTATTGGCAGAAATACGCCCCAAATGATCACGCTCATATCCTAAATTTAAAGGTTGATGATTAAATGTACAAATTAAAGGACGGCGCTTCATCATATTTGCACTAAACTTACATCTACACTACTATACTTCATTCGAATCGATCGTTTTATCCTTCCAAACTATTTTATGCCAAAAGATTATCGGTTTTATAGAACTTTTTTTCGCTTTTGCAGGTTTACTTAATTTGTATATAGAATTTTTCGCATAACTCAACCATTTTTTTCGTCTTCATAGGGCTTTCTGTGAATAGTGGATAAAAATAGTTCTGTTTTCCCTCCTGATATAAGTTTATCCAAAATGTTTGCAGCAAAAAGTAGTAGATCCGTTGCTTGGAAGCTTTTATTCCTTATATCAATGCTTTTTATTGCAATTTTTGGTCGGTCGGTTGGAATATTTATGGTCGAAAGGTCCACCTTGTTTGCAAATTTTGACAACCTTGTATGCAGCTGGCGTGGTTTTATTAAAGATGTTGGCAATATTTCTAAAACTTTAATCTTTATTGTGGAGATTAATGATAACCTTTTGCTCCCCTGTACTTAGCCACACTCCATTCGACATTTTTTTAGCCTAACTTCCTAATTAACCTGAACAATTGTTTTTAAATAAAATGTATGCTATGTATTTAGTCAAATAACGCCTGTTTTATTTTTGCTTTTTTTTTTTAGTTTTTATTTGTTCTAATTGCTTTTAATAAATAAAACTATTTTTATTATAGTTTTACACGCAAAAAAATCAGTTAAACTTGGTTTGTCTACTTATTTTTGACGCGCCCAAAAACCGCATCTCGGAACTCTCGCATAACAACTAACGGTGGACAAAATTAATATAAATTTCACCTGCTATAAGAGGTAACAGTATGGTTGAATCAAAGAAGTAAACATTCTTTGAAACAGGCTTCAATTCTCTTCTGTATCTACAGGCTCACGGACAGTATTGAAACAATTCATTCTTACAAAAACCCCTGAATAACTCTTCTCCTCTTCAACAATTTCAGCAAAGGTCACAACTCCGATGGCACGATTATAAATGAGACTGCTAGCGTTAACAAAGAGAAAGAAATCGCTTCATTACAAGAGGAAATTGGAACCTGCTCTATAAATGAGAGGAGGAGAAGGAACTGGAACTTTCAGCCAATGACCCTCTTTCTAGAAGCGACTATCAAAATAGCATATGAAGAGACCAGCTCCAAGCAAAACAGCCATTCGACACCAGCATTTCAGAAACCGGCACCTGATGCAACACAGAAGCACTTCGAGCGAGGCAGCTGATGATCATAATACGGTTCTCCACTGTTTTCAAGTTCGCATATGGTTACTAAAAATTGTCTGATCAAAAACTTAGAAGACTCCAACCACCCAGTCCTCTTCAGGATTAAAAAGAACTACATTGCAAAGAAAGGCCAGGTAAGTGTCCCAATCCAGCGGATGAACATTCCTAGTGCGTAATCTATGGAACAAATAATCATCCTAACAACTATCAGAAGTGGCGAAGTAGAACGCCCAAAAATAGTCTTCTCATCGCGGAGCCATCTGATGGAGCATGACATCATTCTTCAAATACCTCGCTTACGCTGATGACATCTGGCTGCTCTCTCACATCATGGTCAAGACCTTGGCCAAACAGCTCTGAAAGGACGACCAAAAACCCAAATTGCTCAGTCTGACTGATCGTCGCATTCCTCTATTTGCATTAACAGGCAGAACATTGAGGGCGTCCATCAATTTGTCTACCTTGGTACCGTTGTTTCTCTCGATGGTGGCACCGAGTTCCTCGTTCGGGGCCAATGTTCTCTCCGTGCTGTTATACAGGACCAGCCCATTGAAAATTGAAAAACTATTGTTACTCAAAAGCTCGAAACGTTCATTAACACTTGCCTTTGCCGACCATCGGTGCACTCTGCCTTAGAAAATCTACCACGATAACCTGAGTCGACATACCATACATAGAAAGGGGAGTAGATAAATCACACTCTAAGCCAGGAGCAACGTATGCATTGTTGACCGTGTCATGCAATGAAATCCTCTTGCCCAGAGTGGTCGACGAATGGGACGCTTTAGAAACATATGGCCCAGAACGATAGAGGAGGAGTGTAGGTTTCTCGAGAAGGCGAGAGAGAAGCATGGCGCGTGTTATGAACAATGATTTCAACAACACCATAAGCCAAAATAAATAACCTGTGACTATTATTTCTGACACAAGGGTCAGTCTGAAGTAAAGAGATAACCTTGCTCCACTGTTAGTTATATTGAACCTGTTAGTACAAAAAAAAGTTTATTCTATAAATCTAAATAAACTGTAACCTAAGCAAACATATCCAAAGCTAACTTTCATCCCCTAACGAAATCCTACTAAACCTAATCATGAAGTAAATCAAGTAGACTACAAATCAAAGAGTTTGAAACGTAATTGCACATCGGTGCTGATATTTCCCAAGGAAAACGAGCGCTCGATAACCCGAGACTATCAGAGCCATCGTCGACAAATAGTCTAGCCGACGCTGCAGTACCACAAATCTGTCGATGACGATGAACACTGACGCGCATTCAAAAGATTTTCGTCAGTGGCGCAAGGCAAATTGACCACGCCCAAAAAGGTATCATACAACTTAACAGATCATGTAAACGTAGACGCAGTCAAAGAGGGAGAATGTTAAAATATTCCAAATGAATGAGTATGAACATAATGCGCGAAAATTCCAATATCGTAATAAAGGCCAAAAAGTTTGGCGGTACTCCTATCAAAAATTCTCCATGGTAAGCAATTTATTATATATTATATAAGGCTTCAAAACAACTCTAAATCTTATTAGTCGATGAAATCAGATAATTGTTAGGACCTGGAAAAAGGATATCCATTTTGAAAGAATAACTGGAGAAGCATTTGCGTGCTCCCAGCATATCGATCACAGCTGATCACGGAAATATGTCCGGTTTACCAATATGGACTGCAAGCAGTACTCGATGGATCTGCTTATGATATGTATTCGCACCAGCAAATTTTAATTAATCGTCATATACCACACAACAAACGTGATGTGCTGTTCGCGTATTAGTGCAGCCGCTGAAGTTAGCTGAGTATGCAAAATGGGAGGAGCGGTGACTATGCTCAAATTCTTATACTTGAGGTCCTAAAAAAAACTCATGTTGCCAGCAGCTGTGTTGGTCCCTTTCCGTTGTGCCCACTCTTTTCCCTTCTCTCTGTCAGTATAAAACAATTGTTAATGCGTAATGGTTTATTTTTTCGAACGAAACTTTTAAATATTTGAATAACTATCGTGAAATGGTAGAAATTTTGTTAAGTTCAGTTATGGCTGATAGGAGTACTAATTATGAACTATATTTGTTAACTACTAGACACGGCGTCACCTTTTATTTACAAGATATAATAAAGCTACCTTCAGAAGTTGTACATGATATGAAGAGAGGAATGCTGTCCGTCAAACGAACTTAGCATTAGAACAGTCTCAGAATCGATCGTCAGCAGTGACTGGAGGTTTGATCGGTATAACAAACAAGTCGGGAAACCGGAAGCTTGATGATTCAGATATAAAAAGTTTTGTGTTTCCCTATGTGAGGAGCATAACGCAGTTCTCCATTGGCTGATAGCATTGACACGAAATATAATATTTAAATTGTTCAGTTCTGTTAACGGCAGTGACCTGCCCAGAACTGAGTGATTTAAATATCTCGGGTTACTACAAGCAGCTAATGGAAAATTGCGTAATGAAATTGCTTCACCCATTACCGCAACCTGAATGAAGTGGTGTTCCACAACTGGTGTTCTGTGTAATCGACGTATCAACGAATGTCTCAAATCTAAAATTTACCGCAATGTCGTCCGTCCTGTCACTCTCTATGGCTCTGAGTTTTGGCCGACTATAAAAGACAGTGAATGGCGTCTTGCGGTAATGGAGGCGAAGATGTTGCGTTGGACCAGTGGCGTGACACGTGTTGACCACATCCGACATGAGGATATCCGCGATCGATATGGGGTTGCACCGATCGTGGAAAAACTGCGAGAGAGACGTCTTCGATGGTGTGGCCACGTAATTCGCGCTATCGAGAATTCACTTGCCAAGATTGGTTTGAACATCGAAGTCGATGGTAAGCAACTAAAAGACCGGCCAAAACGACACGGTGGATGGGGATTTAAAAGCCCGTGATTACATCCAGATCAGGCCTTTGATAAAATAAAATGACGAAACCGATCACGACGAGCCGACCCCGCTTGTGAACGGGGCAGAAACTGAAGAAAAAGAAGAACATGTGAGGAGCGACGAGTGCATGACAGTTCCGTGTCACATAATTAAAAATTCCATTGCCCTCTATTTTTTTAGAAAGCGATTTAAATAAAGCATTTGATGGAAAGTACTGTATTCATAATAGTCAATCTTACGCGGTTCAAATTCGGAGTTTAATATTATTAGCAAATGTGAAGAACTTAACCTACAACAGATACAAACAAGTCGGAATAACGGAAGCTCGCACTTCGGGTATAAAGGTTTTGTGTTCATCTTATGTAAGAAATTTCAACGCACATTTTTCAATCCGTATATAGCTACAAATCCAACATAATCCTTCATATTTTTCCAAACTACGAGACATACATACATATTAGAACCATAGATATTACGCTCACCCTAAACAAACAAACTGCCTATTTCCGAACACTGTACACATATATGCAAGTATATAAATTTATCGTACCCATATTTCCGATTTACTTCTTGTATCTATCTGAATTAGGCACTACTCGCAAAGTTCATTAACATGCATATATTATATACCTACATACACACATGTCTGGTTGACAAATAACTAACAAACTAAAACAAAATAATGCTCTGCGACCCAATTCATAAGAACTCATTTCGTTGTGGTATTGACGAATTGATATGTGATGATGACGTCATGCAGGTTATAGAGTGCATGAAATTCACAAAAAATTGTGAAGTTTCACCCCCTATAACTTTATTAACAATAGTTGGATTTTGTACTCCTGGGATGAACATAAGAGGGGTGCCGGGTAAATTTCTAAAATATGGAAATATACTATTATTAACTTTATTTGTGCAGATATCGGAACCGGATATATTTTGAGGCCTAGATTTTGTAGAGATGCACCACTGTGATTTTTTTCAGATTTTTCGGTTGGATAAGTTCTGAGAACGAGACCTGTTACACTTTTTGATGGTCATATTTTGAGCCCTCACTCCCCTATGTTTCACCCAACATCAAATATTGAACCAGTTTCGAAAAGTACTAATTGAGACCTTTCATTTGATATCCCACATGGCTACATTCTGTAAAAAAAAATTTACACCCTCCATTCACATGTATGGGGAGCCCCCCCTTAAACTTAACAGAAGATGGCGCCACTTACTGCATGTAAAAGGAACACCAGATTACATACTCTCACCAATTGTCGTGATGATCGGTCCAGCCGTTTCCGAATAAATCGGGAGTGACAGACAGACAGACAGACACATCTCCTCCAGCAAGAGGAGAGCACCGACACATTCCAACCACCTCTGAATGTGGCGGCAATTCCGCCAGTCACCAGAGACGAACTGTTGGATATCTGTGGTAGAATAGGAGACAACAAAGCGCCGGGCCTGGACGGAGTACCGAATAAGGCCCTTAAGCTTGCCGTGAAATCCAGACCGGACATGTTCGCTGAGTTGTTCGAAGCGTGCATCTCCGAGGGGATATTTCCAGTGGCATGGAAGCGGCAGAAGTTGGTACTTCTGCCTAAACCAGGTAAACCTCCAGGTGAATCATCCTCATATCGACCCATATGTCTCCTGGACACGGGGGGGGAAAATGCTAGAGCGGGTAATCTATAATAGATTACTCCCGGTTGTTGAGAGCCAAGGCGGCCTTTCAGATCGGCAGTATTGGTTCCGAAAAACCAGATCAACCATTGATGCCATCAAATTGGTTACTGGCTTGGCCGAAGATGCAATTCACGGAAAGGGTAGTACCAGCAAATATTGCGTGGTAGTAACCCTGGACGTGAAAAATACATTCAATTCGGTCAATTGGAATCTAATACGTAAATCCCTAGCGAAGCTTGATATTCCCGCCTATCTCGCTGCTATCGTCGATAGTTACTTAACCGAAAGGAAGCTTAGCTATAAGCAACATGTGCGGTATGTTTGCGACAAATCATCCACTGCAAGTATGGCCCTGGCAAGGATGATGCCGAACGTTGGAGGGCCACGGCATACCTCTAGGTTGCTTGTAGCCAGGGTGGTGACCTCGATCATGCTCTATGCAACCCCAGTTTGGAGGGAGGCGTTGTGGATGTCAGGGAACGCTACAAAACTGAGTACAGTCTACAGGAGGACAGCCCTGAGGGTATGCTCTGCCTTCAGGACTGTCTCAGATGATGCAGCATTCGTCATCTCTGGAATGATGCCGATTGACATCTTGGCAGATGAGATGGCGAACATACAATACAATGTAAAGCCAACCAATGTAAAGCCAACCTCTTCCTCATCGCGGACGAAGAAGACTGAAAGGGAGAGATCCATAAATAGATGGCAAGAGCGGTGGGAACGCTCGGGAAAGGGCCGGTGGACGCACAGGCTCATTCCTGCCATCAAGGAGTGGTTGGAGAGACGACATGGTGAGATTAATTATAATCTCACCCAGTTTCTCACGGGGCACGGAGGATATCTCCAATACCTTCGCAGGTTTAAATTGGAGACCTCACCCGATTGTCCAACTCTAGGGGAGGTGCTGGTACCAGAAAATTTGGTGTCGAAAATGCTAGCACGTCAAGAGAATCGGGATGCAGTAAACTCCATGATCGCATCTATCCAAAATAAACTGCGAAAAACAGAGAAGAGGAGAAAAACGCGGTCACGTGCGCCGCGCATAGAAGAAAGGTGACAAAGCTAAAGTGAGCTGACTCCGCCCCGTGATATAATACCTTATGGTGGTTCCGCGGGGCAGGGAGGGAGTCGGGGGTGGTTTTAGTGGGTAAAAATCCCACACGCTGGTGTGTCCAGACCAATGTCTTTTTGAAGAATTCCACCTCAACAAAAAAAAAAAAAAAGACAGATAGACAGACAGACGAACAGACAGACACCGTCTCGATTCTAATAAGGTTTTGTTTCACACAAAACCTTAAAAAGGGCTGGGGAGAAGTAGATTCTTCATGAATGGAATTTTAATATTTCATTCGAATGTCAATTATTCTCGTTAATTATGACGTCATCATATCGTTAATTATGACGTCAGCATCTTATTTGCATGGCTTAGGATGTTATAACTTTGACCCCAATAGTTGGATTTTCATTCAACTTGGTATGCACGATACTGTCCGCTATGCCGGTGCAAAATATAGTACTCCTAGGATGAACTTAAGGAGGGTTTTCAGTCAATTTCTAAAAATTGGTAATATACTATTAGTAAGTTTTTTTGAGCAAATATCGGAATGGAACATGTTTCGAGACTTAAATTTCACATAAGTGTTTTACAAATCCGTAAAAGAGCGGGGGAGATGTAAATTCTTCATATATGCGACTCGAATATTTCACGCGAATGTCAATTATTATCGTTAATTATGACATCAATATCTTATTTGCATGGCTTTAGAACCAGTAAATTCGCGCGAAATTGTTAAGTGTGGACTGCTATAGATTTGCCATAAGATTTAGCATATGCGAAATATGGTCGTCTATGCTGCTGCGAACTGGGTACTCCTAGGATGAATTTAAGGGGGGTTTTCCAGTAAATTTCTAAAAGTTAGTAATATACTATTAGTAAGTTTATTTGAGTAGGTATCGGAATGGGACATATTTTGAGGCCTAGATATCATTTTGGGTTGGGTAGTTTCCAAAAATGAGTCCTGCCTCACTTTGAGTGCACTTTGACTCCTTACTCGCGCACTTTGCAATTCATGACAAAAATAATACCGGATTCGGAGAATACTAATCGAGACCTTTCATTTGATACCCTACACGACTATATCCAGTGAAAAAAAATTTTAAATTCCCCTTTTGCATGTATGAGGAAGCCCCCCTTTAAACTCCACCTAAATGTATGTCATTTGGAGGGGGGGGGGGGATTTCGGTAGTTCCCATCTGTCTACCAAATTTCGTTCGGATCAGTTTAGCTGTTTTGGAGAAAAGTGCGTGTGACAGACAGACAGACAGTGAATCGTCCTCCTCACATTTTGCATACTCAATTCCTTCCAGCTCCCAGTCTATATATTATTAATATTGCTATCCCTAATAATAGCAACATTGTGCGGAGATATCTGAGGAAGAAAGTGAACTATGAGACAGCAATTTGGCATCTCGAGACGTTGGTTGTAGTTCTCATATTGTCAGCTATAAGTATTGTATCAAAATCCCCCACAGTTTACCTAGATGTTCTGGAACTCTCGCCCAGTCTGATTCAAACCATGTAGAAACACACTATTCTACAAATGCCCTCCATAGCGCAGAGGATTCTCGATGTTTTTAAGGTTTTGTGTGAAACAAAACCTTATTAGAATCGATTCGATGTCTGTCTGTCCGTCTGTCTGTCTGTCCGTTCGTCTGTCTGTCTGTCACTCCCGATTTATTCGGAAACGGCTGGACCGATTGTCACGAAAATTAGTAGGAGTTTGTGATCTGCCGTTCCCTTTACATGCAGCAACTGACGCCATTTTGTGTTAAGTTTAAGGGGGGGCTCCCCATACATGTGAAAGGAGGGTGCAAAATTTTTTTTCACAGAATGTAGCCATGTGGGGTATCAAATGAAAGGTCTCAATTAGTACTTTTCGAAACTGGTTCAATATTGGATATTGGGTGAAACATAGGGGAGTGAGGGCTCAAAATATGACCATCAAAAAGTGTAACAGGTCTCGTTCTCAGAACCTATCCAACCGAAAAATCTGAACCTATCCAACCGAAAAATCTGTAGTGCATCTCTACGAAATCTAGGCCTCAAAATATATCCGGTTCCCATATCTGTACAAATAAAGTTAATAATAGCATATTTCCACATTTTAGAAATTCACCCGGCACCCCCCTTATGTTCATCCCAGAAGTACAAAATTTGGCATGCGTATAATGAAGAACATAATGCACAATTTGATGAAGTTTGAAGAACATCAAACTATTATTAACAAAGTTATAGGGGGTAAAACTTTACAATTTTTTGTGAATTTCGTGCACCACAACAACCTGCATGACGTAATCATCAGATATCAAATTCGTCAATACCACAACGAAGTAAGTTCGTATAAATTGGGTGGAAAAGAATTATTTTGTTTTAGTTTTTTAGTCATTTGTATATAAATATCAATTATTCCAACGAGACATGTGTGTAAGTAGGTATATAGTATATGCGTGCTAATGGACTTTGCGGGTAGTGCCTAATTCAGATAGATATAAGAAGTAAATCGGAAATATGGATACGATCAATCAGTGCCTATATGTGTACAGTATTCGAAAATAGGCAGTTTGTTTAGGGTGAACGTAACATCTACGGCTGTAATATGTACATATGTCTCGTAGTTTTGTAGCTGTATACGGATAGAAAAATGTGAGTTGAAATTTGTTAGATAAGATTAACACAAAACCTTTATACCCGAAGCGCGAGCTTCCGGTATTCCGACTTGTTTCCTATTGACTTACCACGCCCACCACCACAAAGTCCTACTATTGTTTGTAAGTAGGTAGGATCGCCGGAGTCTAACGGCTTAGCATTTGGTGCTAGTATTAATTAATGATCGGCGCCGCTGACTAATTTATTTTGAACTATCATAGAATTATGGAGTTGTATAATACCAGGTATTGTGTTCCAATTGCCAACGTTTGATAAGAAGTTAGTGGAGCAACGTTAAAAGCCTTGGACAATTGGAAATGCGAATGTTTAAATGTCTACGATGGGTTTCAACTGGCAAACTTAGAAATCTCTGCTTGAATTTGATCAATTTCTATTATCATTTCGTCCCTCTACTATCTACCAGCAAGCGATTGTTTTAATTATGAAAACACAAAGCCGCATATCTTTTCATTGGAAACAAAACTCAACTATAATTCTTCATAAAGACAATTGCATCTATCTAGTTTCCGAGAACCGTTACGACTATCTAACAATAAATATACTTTCGCCCTCCAAGTACTAACCCTGAAGAAAAAAAATCTTAACTGTAATCTATTCGTACTATCAATCAGTAAGTAGCCTCTTTGTTGTCCCTGGCCTTTTTGTGCTCGTCTCCTTATTTTTTTATCAGAAGAACGCTATCTGCAGTAAATGATCCGAGACCGAGAAGCGCGTCTAATAAATTACATCAGCAACAAATCAAGAAACACGACATCATGTGCACTGCAATAACGTACGACACCATAACGTCCGGAGAGATTGTGTTAGGCTACCGATTGCGGCCCGGTCAATAGCGTATGGAAGCACTTGCAATTCTTATGTTAGTAGCATATGCACTTTACAGGAAATCATGCTTGATTACTTTTCAGAATACAAAATGAGATATCCGGGAGGCGTCTCGTATTTTATTCAAATAGAAGCTAAAATTGTCATTTCATAGATTGAATGATTGAGTAGAAGCGAATGCGGGTCGGTTACGAGTTGAGTGAATGTCAGACAATTCCCGATTGAAAGCTCAACACGATTTTCTGACTGCAGTGCATATGTATAGCTCTGCGAATATGTTACCTGATTCTGGTGAAAAAAAGTTACAATAAAATTGTAAAAAGGGATAAAATTATATATAAAAACGCTAATGACAAATCCGGTAACTAAGTATTGAGAGTTCCAAATAAAGAAGGTATCTAAACGTAGAAAAATAGCAAAGCAGGATACGATGGCGCAAATACGGATTATATGGATCTGAAAGTTTTCTAGACGCAAGTAAACGTTACCGAACGCGTATCTCAAAATTAACTTAATTTAAAACTCATTGGTCAATCGACTACAAGTGTCAGGAAAATAATCCCAATCGAAGTGGCTCTAAGAGTAGATAAGAGTCTGAATCCAGAGAAGGTTCCCGCAACTGATAAGACGTCATTTGGCTTATATAAAGAACTGCCGTGCACTTTTGTCTTTATAACAATTTATCTATTCACCGCATGTGTAGATATGCTTAAAAATAGCACAATAAGCAGGATAAATCAAACAAGCCAATTGTGTACGTGACATTATAGAAATCCATCCCATTACTGCCTACAATTTCTAAACGGCTTGAGAAACTACTACTGAAATTACTCAAACATTAATTAATATTCCGGACTTCAAATTTGCATTCGGAAATAATCACAGGTCCCACAAAACAGATGATACGCTTTTGAACAAAGCACTGTCAGTGGCCTGACAGTAGTTTTGGACGCATTACTAAGATATAATAAATATGGTTGGAAGAACTCATGTGAATGAGTCATATCATACTTTTCTGAGAGCGAATTCAGAGCTGTATACGAATTCCGAACTCTGAGTTTCATTTAAGTAGAATAAAAACTGCGCAAGGAAATGTCTTACGGCCTTCCCTTCACCTAATGCATACTGCGGATTCCACTACAACGGAGTTGAAGCAGTCTCGGCAAAATATTTTTAAAAATAAACAGAGAGAGAGTAATTTTAATGAACGCCTACTCCGGAAACTTCTCTTATCATCAACATTTCTTTTAAAACGAAAATAGAATGGACAAAGCCAGGACACCAACTGATTGGAGAAAACACAAATTGAGAAAGCCGTGACCAACGTTTAAAAACTCAACTAACCCAAACAAGTCAATCAAGTTTGACTAGGCGCGCAAAGATCACAAATAACAAAACAAGTCGGGAAACCGGAAGCTGGGCGCTTCAGGTATGAAAGGTTTTGTTTGCTTCTTCTGTGAGTATATTTGAGTGTAGAACTATCCCATTTGTAAGTAGCCCGTTATGTATGTCTGACTACTCACTTTAGTGTGATATTGATATTTAGTTGCAGTAAATTTGCACGGTAAAGTCACCTTTAAGCTACTGTAACTTTCTTACTAATAGTACAATTTTGATCAAACTTATGAATAATATGCTTCATATTATATTTTATACTACTACCAACTTCTATAACTCTACGATAAACTTAAGGGGGGTTTTACTCAATTTTCCCAAAAATATGGTAATATACTGTTATTAACTTAATTTGAACAGATATCGATATGGAGAGTATTTTGAGGCCTGGGCACCATATAGAGGCAGCTTCATGATTTTTTTCAGATTTTTCGGTTGGGTAGGTTTTGAGAATGGGTCTGTTAAAGAAACCGTCACTTTCCACTCCTCCCACTCCCCGCCTTTTTAACAAGTATCAAAACTAAGACGAAAAGTACTAATCGAGACCTTTCATTTGATACCCCACATGACTATATTTGGTGAAAAAAAAAATTACACCCCCCTTTTACATGTATGCCCCCCCCCTAAATCTCAACGTAGAAGGAGGATATCACTCACTGCATGTCTGGGGATCCACAGGTCCCACCTTCTCACGTGTCAACCAGTATAGCCATTTCTGAGAAAAGTGCTTGTAACAGACAGACAGAAATTATGATTAGAGAGCTCTGGTCTGACACTTGCGGAGGAAAAAACAGAAGCGGTCCTCATCACGAAGCGCCGGAAGAGAAATTAGAATCGGAAATCATATCATCACTTCCAAGCCGACAATCAAATACTTGGGAGTGGTGATAGACAGGAAGCTCAGCTATAAGCAACACGTACAGTATGTTTGTGATAAATCATCTGCTAGTATGGCCCTGGCGAGGATGATGCCGAACGTGGGAGGGCCACGGCATACCTCTAGGTTACTTATAGCCAGGGTGGAGACCTCAATCATGCTCTATGCGACCCCAGTTTGGAGCGAGGCGTTGCGGATGTCAGTTAATACCAGCAAACTGAATGCAATCTACAGGAGGACAGCTCTGCCTTCAGGACTGTCTCAGATGATGCAGCATTCGTCATCTCTGGAATGATGCCCATTGACATCTTGGCAGATGAGATGGCGAATGTATACCATGCGAAGTCAATCTCTCCCTTACAGACGCAGAACGCTGAGAGGGAGAGATCCATAGATAGATGGCAAGAGCGATGGGAACGCTCGGGAAAGGGTCGGTGGACTCACAGGCTCATTCCTGCCATCAAGGAGTGGTTGGAGAGACGACACAGTGCGATTAACTATAATCTCACCCAGTTTCTCACGGGACATGGAGGATATCTCCAATACCTTCACAGGTTTAAATTGGAGACCTCACTCGAATGTCCAAATTGTGATGGAGTCCCAGAGGACCCAGAGCATGTATTCTTCCACTGTCCGAGATTTGTGGAAGAAAGGAGGAATCTAGAGGACACTCTAGGAGAGGTGCTGGTACCAGAAAATCTGGTGCCGAAAATGCTAGCACATCAAGAGAATTGGGATGCAGCCAACTCCATGATCGCATCTATTCTAGATAAACTGCGAAAGGCAGAGGAAAGGAGAAAAGCGCGGTCACGTTCGCCGCGTATAGAAGAAATGGGATTAAGCTAGAGTGAGCTGACTCTGCCCCGTGATGTAATACCTTATGGTATATGGTGGTTCCGCGGGGCAGGGAGGGAGTCGGGAGTGGTTTTAGTGGGTAAAAATCCCACATGCTGGTGTGTCCAGACCAGTGTGTTTTAAAGATTTCCACGTCCTAAAAAAAAAAAAACAGACAGACAGACATTGAATCGGTTTTAATTAAAAATCAATGTTGCATCTTCGCAACTTATCACTGCATAAATCAACTCTGAAAAGCCACTAAAAAGATGACACAGTGGGAACTTTCATTCAGATTAGGAGATGACAACTGAGCTGGAAAGAATCTAGAAAAGAGAGCAATATTTGTGAAACCATTAGTCAATTTTTGTGCATAACTTGAATGTTTAAGCCAAAAAGAGGGGTCCATGGATCACACCAGAATGGATTACTAAAGGCGCTCAGAGGTCGCTCCAATATGGAAAAAGAAAGGTAATCTAGCAATATCCACCCCAATCCCATACCATCATGGAAGCATTCTCAACAATCGCAAAGGCGTTTGACCGCCTGTCAAACAAACTCATCTGGTATGCATCGGGAGAATATTCGTCCACTAAATTGAATTGCTCTATTGCAATTCGAAGAGTGAAGCTTAAAGGGTAGTAGTAAATCGCTCCATATCTATTGTTAGTGTTTATCAAAGAAGCACCCTCTCAACAATCTCGGCTGTTATGAACATTGCTACATGGTCAATCCAATGTTCAGTGCCCTATACACTGCTCTATGCAAATGATGTTTTTCTAGAGTCTTTAATACCTCGGATAGTGATTTGAGAACGGGCCAATCTTATGATTAAGAGAAATGGCGCATTTCTTCAAGACAAGCTCACGCCGTTACTGAACGCGACAGAGGCTAATGAAAAAGCCTTCGACAAGGTGTGGCACAAAGATCTAGTCTTCAGAACTAGACAACTTTCAGATGCACACGATATTTTGAAATAGAAGTAAAAGAATTGTTTTGCCACTATGAAATTCAAGCAGAAGCAGTACTTCCGCTTCACCGACTCACCTAAACTTGACAATGATCGATTGATTATTAGACAGGGAATTGAAAGGCTAAACCAGTGCTGAAGTTTCGGGTGGACACTACTCCTTAGCCAGGATCCAGGATCATGGCGATAGATCCAGCTCTCATCCACGGTAATGAACTGAAGTGGCAAATTGGTCATGAAACCTTACCAGGGGTACACTGGTACCATTGGAACCGGGAAAGCCCCTGGACTCTCATACTTCGGGTGAACTCCCGTTAAATGTGAGGACAGCTCGGTTATTTGCTGTTGACCCCCCTAGTGGGAGTTTCATGGTGGTTGTGGTTGTGTTCAAGCGAGAAGAGACCTTCGGGCCTCGACGTGGTGTTGCGTATCAACACGGGTGCCGTACTCCATAGTTCGGTAGAGATTTAGGTAATTCTTACATCCACCAGTTTGAATGCTAACCCATGCACTTGGTATAGACTGGTACCGTTGTTGCTTGTCTCAGCGGGGCTCTGATTGTGGTCACAAAATCAATCCGTGTCTTAAGAGGACCGTAGGATTAAGTCTCACGACAGATACCTACGTTAAACACCATGGACGTAACTGTGTCACTCGACGATTGTATTTTTTTTTATGTTTTCTGAATTTGATGTACTTTTTGGGTGTCCTGCACGTGGACCGCCTTCAATGTTGGTAGACCTCATTTAAATTCATTAGCCCACTTATAAACCATTCTTTTCGAAGGAGCAGACTCACATAACACATTTACCATTTCGGTATAAATCTCCATTGGCCCCAAGTTTTTTTTAATAAAAAATTAATAACTACACGATGTTCGATGTTTTCCATTGTTGCAAAATGCACTGGCGTACTCACTTAGAATGGCTTGTTACGAAAAACCGAATTGCCAGATTGAGTTCAAATTCGATGAATAACTTAATGACAGCTGAAGTGTTAAAATGTGATCTAACCCTAGTTCTAATATCAATGGATAGATAGCGTTCCGGGAACTTTTGATCGACCACGTATATATGGTCCAAAGGGAAAAATTTAGCACTGATTGATCTTTTCATCTACTTAATTATTACTGAAAAACTACAAACTAAAACTACAGGGGAACTGTTGGTAACATTTAGGCAAGAGAAGAGTTCCAGAATCAGAATATTTACACTTCCCAATAGGCAAAATCAGAAGGTAGTCCTACTGGATAGGAAGTCTACAGCAGATTATTGTCGCAGATTGAAGGTCGCGGTTCAAATCTCACTGGTGACAGTGGGATCGGGGTATCGTGATTTGTCCTCGGATACCAGTCGACTCAGTTGTGAATGAGTACCTGAGTCATATCAGGGTAATAATCTCGGGCGAGCGCACGCCTCCTACATTATACTGTAGTGTATCGGTTCGGCCTTGAATGAAGTGCTCTAACACACTTCAAGGCCCTGATCTAATATGGATTGTTGCGCCAACGGTTCTTATCATTATTATTGAAAACATACTATATATCCGTGGATGAGTTGATTAGAAGGCCGAATTGATAGCGAATGGGTCATACATTACCAAGGAGCGACATACGAAATGACAAAATCTGTTTGAATCACTTCCGCAGACCATCATGAGTAGCCGGACCGGAGGGTCGCGATCGAGAGAAGATCCACGACAGATCGCATACTGCACGTTTTCCGCTAGATTTTTTAGTGAGCTATATCTCACGATAAATAGGTGGCATCGGGTCATACGGGCGTCTACAAGGTGGCATTACGTGTCAAAAAAAGTTCTTTGACAATTTTGTGTTTGGTTAAGAAAGTTGTGTATTACAATCTTCCAAAAAGGAGGCAAATCCAATAAATTTTTCAATACCATTACGACCACAATGATAAGGCAAAGCGGATGCCCCAAAAAATATTCAGTTTACGGATTAAATATGGCGTCGAATACACAAGCAAAGCGGTGGTTTAAACGATTCCTGTGTGATAATGCTAACGTCGACTTCTTAGAATTCTCTGGCACGTAAAAAAAAGCATACAAAATTGGTTTCGGTAAAAACACAAGTTTCTGAGGAATACAGGATAGCTGGCAAGATCACTATCTTGTATTGTAGGAGCTTTGACCCTATGGTGAATCGTTTCGAGCGGAACAGTTTGTGTAAACCGAAGTAGGCTTCGTTGGCCAACAGCAACCATGCGCGGATTTCGTCATCAAAGCTATTATCGGCTGCATTTTTTGACCCAAAATAGGAGTAATTTGCAACGGCTTCAAAGTTGTATAGTTATATCTTTATTGTTTTCAGTTGACCAGTGCTATTCGATGTTGTTGTTTCTTTCGTTTATCTTTGTCTTCCCTAAAAATGTACAGTCCAAATTCTCGCCCTGATCGGTCTGAGTACTAGTTGAGGGGGATAGTGCCTCTTGAATTTACATCAGCATCATGGATCATGCTAGATATCCCTTTCCATTGAACCGTTGTTGATAGTGAAAAAAATCTTGAGTGATTCTGCTGCTTTTATTTCCCACATTGACTAGGGATAGCCTAGACAAAATTTTGTCGTTGTACTTCGGCTATGCTATTATAGGCGACTTTGTATTCGATGAAAGGATGATGCAACTAATGGTCATCTTCCAACAGTTTTTTCATTGATTTCCGCTCAGAGAAAATGTGATCTGTACTGATCCACTAAGAGTGAAGCATTTTGGGCCGATGATGTTCTGAGCGTATAAGATTATCCGGCCCAACAAGATAGTGAAGAATATCTCATAGGTGGTACTCAGTAACTTAATACCTCTATAATTGCTGGACCAAGTGATATCTCCTTTTCTGTGTATGGGACAGATAATATGAAGTTCATTTTTCGATGCTTCACCTCCAAGACATCTGATCGCCGCAGTTATTGCAATCCCTTCCTTGTAAATGTTACGGAAGGCTTTGTTATGGATGCATTTAGTGCTTACTCTCACCTAGTTATGCGAGGGGATTTGAGGTGGTGTTGTTATTGGAGCTTAGAGTGTCATATCAACGAGATAGCGATTCGAGTCTATATTGGCCCTTCTATATATTCTGGCATTCATCAAGCTTAAGAAGTGGTGCGTTAACACGTGGTTGGTTGAAAATTATCCCACTCACTCATATGCTTGCTTCTGGATCTCTCTCCGCGACCACCAAATACTTCCAACAACCACTTCGTGTGAGACTTCTCGTTGAATAATCCGGAGTCTACGTCAGCCGACGTATTGCTTGAAAACGAACTCCGTCTCTACTTGACTATAAAAATCTCTAAATAAGACCCTTACTTTTACAGGGTAACAAGACACACAGATGAGAAAGAACCAATATATCAATGAAAAATCTAATCTGGATGCACTGCAACCTGTTTATTATTGACCAGGTTGCTCTAAACTCTCCAGTCTTGCTGCTTTCTATTATGCTTTCCATTCCGGCCAGAAAATATTGGGATTTAGCAATGATGAAACCTATGATTACCACCGAGGCAGGATTCATGTATGAGCTTGAATAAATTATTTGCTTGAATGCAGTGTAGGGAGCCAAATTATTGAAACGCAGAGATAAACGAAAGAAAAATGTTTAAGAATGCAATCCAATGCACTTTTAGTCTAATTCCAGTCTTACAATTTAAAAGTTGTTAGCATTCATTTTTTTAATCAATACTGGAGAATGGCGTTACCAAAATTGTTATTTCAATATAACAAAATAGTAAATAGTTAATTTCCATATTAATCTTAGCTGCATTTGTGAACAAAAACGTTCCCGGTTTGAAAGTAATTAGTATGAACATGAAATATTACGTTTTTGCCGGAGAAAACTCCATTTTAAAGTCATATCGAAAAATACCAGATATTATTGGCTAATATTGCAAGCTATAATTAAACCCGAAATACACTCTAAAAGCCATTAGGGGCACAAAAAGTGTTGGGTACTCATAATTCAACCGTTAATATATAATTGAAACCTGAGCGGGGCGTTTTGGATGCCACTCAAATTTATTCCCCTTGAAAAAACAAGTCAACAGCAACTCCAAAGCTATAATGTCATCCAATTTGTAAACATTCTCAATAATGATTTTCTATTTTCTTTGTATTGAAATAAATCAAAGCCAATAGAACGATTGCCGCCTGTTTGACTTACCGCGAACTTCCATTATGGAGAATTCTGAAATCAATACCAACAAAAGCAAGTTCTCTTCTTGCATTATCGCGTTGAAGTTTTGAATTCCAGAGTCACAAGGTGTGTGTACAAACGTGCATTCCAAGCCATACACGAATGGTAGAAAAGCTGTCTGCATATGACGGGGATACCAGGTAAGCTGCAACCTTCACCATGTTCGTGTTTAAGAACATTAGAAGGAGGTTATTCCGTGAGTGTCAATATCATTCGAATAGCATTCGTCAGTCTATCGAACAATTGAAATCAACCGCATTGTCTTGTTTTCGAACAGAAAACAGGGTGAAAAGATGAACAATCGATTAATTGTTGCCAATATTTTCATTTTGTTTAGTGTTTTGATATGCGAAGCACATCGCACCTATCGACTTCCTGCTATAGCTCTCACTATCTATGAAATGAGAAAAGTTTTACGCGGTTTTATAGGACCGGCAAACCATTGCTGACGGTTATCTATGGAATTCCAAGCTTTCGCATCTGAAAAACAATTGTAAATATTTTTTCAGGTTAAAGACCGCTTGGAATCGATTGGGAATGTGACGGAAACTTCACCTGCTGTGACCTTTCTTTTCTATGAGTTCAAGAGTGTTTACAGCTTTTTGGAAAATCTATTTGATACGTGACTTAAATTTAATTGTCCATATTCCAATAAATTAGCTCGGAATAATAGCGAACTATAGAAACTTACTTTAATATATAACAAAAATTTGCGAAAATTGAAACGAACGCTGCGTTAAACACTAGATATTTCTGAGAAAAAGAAAAACAAGACATTCCAACCTGAATTGGTCTCCAGACGCAAGCAAACCGGAATTCAGAAAGCTGAGAAAGGGTCAAAAAGGCAATAAGGAACAACAAAAAACAACAGTGTGTCAATAAAAAATCAGTAATTGAAAACAGCAAACAGGAATGTTCAAAAGTGAAGTTTACACTTTGGACCACTTAACTTAAAAGTGGCGCGCGTACACTCACAGCAAAAGATAATAAAACTGTATGTCGTTTGCATTTTCAAGGAGCCAAACTTTGATATTGTTTTGCAGCCTACGAAGACTGTCAAAAATGTTCCAAGAGAATGACTATATGTAAGTTCCTTAATAGTAAATATTATTGCATAGGAGCCTTCTTCTCTTCAAAGTATTGCCCTTTGGCATTGAAACATCAACTCTGTCTCCGTTCCTAGCTCTTGGAGCACATCTAGTATTCACTCTCTGAACCAACCAGTCAGGTTTTTCGTTACACATTCAGTCTCGTAATTTTTGCAGCACGTAAGACTGATTAGCCACAAGGTTATCCTTGAAAGATCCAGTCAATAAATAATGCCCGGGACCGTCGAGAAATTGATGACCAGCTCATATTCACAAAAATTCTTCACTAAGGCAATATCTTTCATTTCATCACTAACGAAGATTTACCAAAGAAAGAAAAAGAAAGCTTTAATTTGACAAAAATTTATGTTTAAACGACAAAATCAAGTTTATCGGACATGCATATGACACACCAAAGCAACGATAGCACACCTCCTTGCGGCAGTCTTTCGTTGCCTAATCCACTTAACTAAAGCATCATCGACACCAGGTTCACTGGCAGCATCACAAAGTTTTTGGAAAAGTGCACAGTAAAAATCAAGTGATGTCAGAATTTTTGGGAAAAGTGTGTTGCGATTTCGCCCGGAACATATGCAAGTCTTCACACTTTGCCTCACCTTTGCCCTGGGAACATCTCTACATTGTAGCCTGAAAAAGTTATGTTAGCTTCAAAAGTAAATCCGGGTAACCTAAACTAACAACAGAGATAATCTACTGAAACATGGAAAAGTCCAGGCGCAAACTTCCATTGCGCTACAGAAACAGAACCTTCAGCGATGGACAGAGAATAGTTCAAGTCTTTTATACTTCCCAAGTTTGGAGGCAGGATTCAAAATGGAAGATTTATCTAACGAAATGTCCCTATGACTAAAATAATCGAAACAAACGGGCCGGGTAACGTTCGACAGAGTTCTCATTGTATTACACTTGTTTGCTTGTAGAGCTACGACCTTGCGATGCAGCGAAAGAAATATTTAGTTCAAAGGGCATGTGAAGAAACTAGTAAACATGTCTGACTAGGCAAATGACGGTAAATCAAATTTCTTTTCCAAAGTAGTAGTACTGTTTCGAGCATGGATCCTTCAACAACAACCTCTAACTGTCTCCTTGCTTAATTTAATTAACAGATAATACGAATAGGTATCAAAGATAAATGTGAATCAGCTTTTAAAAAAATTAAAAAGTGGCTTTCATCTTGAGGAGCAGGTAGTCTGCACAATCAGGAAAGGGACGAACCCAACCTTAGCTTACTTAGATCTCTTTAATATAATTTCGAATTATCACCAAGCAGTAAATGTACGCCTATATGGAGCAAAAAATTATTATAAAGTTTTCGACCAAAGAGGGATAAATTCGACCGAAACTTTGCGGGGCTTACGATCTTCATCATCAACGGCGCAATAACCGGCATTCGGTCTAGCCCTGGCTTAATAAGGAACTCCAGGCAACCCGGTTTTACGTCGAGGTCCATCAATTCGATATCCCTAAAAGCTGTCTGGCGTCCTTACCTATACCATCGATCCATCTCAGTCAGAGTCTGCCCCCTTTTCTTTTTCTACCATAGATATTGCCTTATAGACTTTCCGGGCTGGATCATCCTTTCTCACACGGATTAAGTGACCCGCCCACTGCAATCTGTTGGGCTGGATTTTATCCACAACCAGACGGTTGTGGTATCGCTCATAGATTTCGTCATTATGTAGGCTACGGAATCGTCCATTCTCATGTAGAGGGCCGAAAATTCTTCACAGGATTCTTTTCTCGAACGCGCCCTGGAGTTCACAATTTTTTTGCTAAGAACCCAGGTTTCCGATGAATACATATGGACTGGCAAGATATCCGGATATAGATCCAGACTATGATAGCTAAGTAATTAGAGCACAAGGCTGTCATACGGAAGGTCTCGATTCAAATCTTACTGGTGGCAATGGGATTTGTATCATGATTTGATGTCAGATACCAGTTGACTCAGCTGTGAATGAGTACCTGAGTCAAATCAGGATAATAATCTCGGGTGAGCGCAATCCTGACCACATTGCCTCCTAAGTGTACTGTAGTGTACCGTTACGGTCTTGAATGAAGTGCTCCTTCAAGGCCCTGATCCAATATGGATTGTTGCGCCAACGATTATTATTATTGTTAAGATCATATTCTTGTACAGTAAGAGTCTCACCATATGGTCGGTGAGACATTTTGAGCAGAACAGCTCTTGTAAGCTGAAATAGGCTCTGTTGGCTGCTATCAACCATGCGCGAATTTCATCGTCGTAGCTGTTATCGGGAGACTTTACAGCTCGGGTTGTTCTTCCCATAATATCAATATCGCCAGCGTAGGTCAGCAGTTGGGTGGGCTTAAAGAGGACGATGCCCCTTCCATTCACTTCTGCATCGCATCACTTTTTCCAGGGCCAGGTTAAAGAGGACCCCCCCCCCCTTGTCTTAGACCGTTGTTGATGTTGAATGGTCTCAAGAGTGATCCTGCTGCTTTTATCTGGCCTCGCACATTGGTCAGGGTCAGCCTAGTCAGTTTCATCAATTCCTTCGGAAAACCGTGGCCGTGTACAGTTTTACCCTCGCTACGCTGTCATAGGCGACTTTAAAGTCGATGAAAAGATGGTGCAACTGATGTCCATATTCCAATAGTTTTTTAATGGATTGCCGCACAAAGAAAATCTGATCTGTTGCTGATTTGCCTGAAGTGAAGCTTCTTTGGTGGGCCAATGATATTCTGGACGTATGGGGCTATCCGGCCTAGCAAAATAGCGGATAATATCTTATAGATGGTACTCAGCAACGTGATACCTCTATAATTGCCGTCAGGCATTAATTCTCACACCTTGAGTATCAGGTGATGAACCACTTGGTGTAGTAGGTCGTCTCCATATTTAACCAATTCGGCTGTAATTCCATCGGCTCCTGGCGACTTATGGTTTTGAAGCCGGTGGATTGCACGGACTGTTTCTTCTATACTTGGTGGTGGCAGCATTTGTCCGTCGTCTTCAGTTGGCGAAACCTCCAACTCGCCCATATTTTGGTTATTGAACAGTCCATCAAAATACTCAACGCATCGCTCCAATATACACATTCTGTCGGAAATCAGATTTCCTTCTTTGTCTCGGCAGGA
Organism: Hermetia illucens; assembly: GCF_905115235.1. Taxonomy (NCBI): domain Eukaryota; kingdom Metazoa; phylum Arthropoda; class Insecta; order Diptera; family Stratiomyidae; genus Hermetia; species Hermetia illucens. Next base: position 85,277,123 of record NC_051849.1, on the reverse strand, counting down.
TGAACATCACGGTGTATAAGGTTTCGTCCTGCTGACTTGTTGGTAAAACTTCCGTGCCTGGTGCGATTGCTCCCTACACTTTTCGAGTTCATAGACTTGTTGATTCTCCTAGGCTTCCTTTTTCCTGTTCTTGGTAGGTCTCCGCGCGTGCCCGCGTTATTTGAGAATGCAGCATTACTCGGCATGCAGCATTCTTCTGTTATGTTGCCAGTTTACATTCATCGTCGAACCAGCAGTTCTGACGTATCTTGGCCGTATCAATGATAACGCTCTTCTGGTGGTTGTGAAGATTATTTGTTTATGCTTCATCTGCAGGACATTTGTTAGCTTCGGTTATTGCGGCATCCACTTTCCCCTTATAGGCGGCGTTATGAATGGCTTCAGTATTCAGTCTCACCTGATTGTCGGAGGGGTTTGTAGGTGGTATTGCAATTCGAGCTCGGTAGTGATCCGAGTCTATATTGGCCCCCCTATATGATCTGACATTCATCAAATTACGATCTTAGTACAAGGAAAATATTTTCTCAAAGACCACAGTATTTTACTAGAGCAGCGAATTTTCTGGAAGAAGAAGGAATGACATTTCGAAGAAATAGCAAGACAAAACAATCTTAGACGTCACGTGGCCCTAACATCACGAAGAAAAATTTGATTTTATTCTGATTTGTATTTGCCATAGAATCAAGACCTTTGTGATTTCCATCGGCGGATTCACGCTGATTTTAATTCTCAGTCAAGTTGTGCTTTGCGAATATGTCTGCAATGTGTCACGTTGCTTGCGGGCAGATGTGAGGCGGCGTTTGGTAGGTTGTCTGGGCGAAACCAAAAGCCGTCTTCATCCCTGATGTAGACGCGACACCCAAATCTTGAAGACTATATATGATTTCACATCCATAATTTCCCTATCAACAAAATTCACCTCCTGAACTGCTGAAGAAGTTAAGGAACTATTTGAACTAAACAAATTGTGGAATAAGAACTTTTACGATTGTTTTTTTTTTAAAGTTCAAAAAGTTTAATTTTTTGGATTTGGAGCTGCATCTTTCACGCCATTGGGAAACTCCAATGGAGCGACGGGGATATTTCAACTGAGAACAAATTTGTTTGAACCTTCCAAACATACATATATCAAAACACACAAGAAATTTTGCTGAAGTGAAAAAGCGCCTTTTTGACACCTGCTAAACCAGACTCCTCCCTTAATGGTTTTTACTACACATATGAAGTCTCAAATTTTCCAATTGCGTGGCTTTTTCTAAAGCGGATACAGGAAAATACAACTTCATTTAAAAGTGCCTAAAAAAGCGAAATATTTTTAACGAAACCCCTGAATTTGAGTTTCGGATTTTGCACCTTTTCCAACATGTAATTTTTGGATTTTTAGTTTCTTAGACTCAGATTCACTTATGCAATTGTAATCTCTCCACTTACATTATCGTTTCCACACCAAAAACATAAGCGCTTAATATGTTCAAGAATGCAGCGATAAAATGCAAACTAAGAGTATTTGGTTTTCATCAATCAAACTGAAGGTCATTGAATATCTATAAAAAAAACTGATATCGAGGCTCAAATTGATATCACAACCAAACTATGCACCCGATCTTTAGTTAATACCAAACCGGCGCAACTACAATAAACATTTCAAGCGAGCTTATCACCTATCAATGCCATGATTATAATTCAAGCAGAAGATACCAAAACGAGTTTTTTGAAATCTTGTTTTCTTCGGTGTTTTCCTCCATCACAAACCTAAGCCTTAATGAATCGATTGCCTAACTGGAAAAACTTCAAGATATTCAAGAGGCAAAAAGTGGTGCAAAACCAGATGGGAACAACCATCTTTGCTCGTGCTTCTAGTTCCATCCGCTATATTTATCCCAACTCTTTCGGCTTCCCCGGGTACACGCCTAAACCTCGATCGCATTTCACTTTACGCAAAAGCAAATTTCATTCGTGGAAAAACAGTCGACATGATATTGAAATTGATTTTCTGAAGCTTTATGGTGTGCTCGTACACGATTTCGTGTTGTATGAAAAATTGGATTGATTAATTATAGGGAACTAGTTTCTGGTCCTCCAGTGCTGATGGATATGCTGGACGTGAGGCGGAGGCAGATTCTCTAACTGATTTTCTATTGAACTCCGCAAATTTTGTTGCAATTCAATCGTTGGATGGTTTTCTGTTGGATGCTTTTGAATTTAATTTTATTTGCGAAAGAAAACATCACGGAATGGTGGCTATTGACGCTGGCGATAAATTTGTTCATTAGATTTGAGCCAGCTCAATGCATCTTTTGAATTTCAATGAAAAGCTTAATTATTGTAAATATTGTTTTGCAATGCGGAATTGCAACAATGTTTTCACGGTTGAATTCTGGTGTATTAGAAAAAAACTGAATTGAATTGTTTCATGGATTTAGTATCATTTTAAATAAATTTTATTTCTATAGTAATCAAAAACCAAATAATTAACAAAATTCCAAGCAGCTAATGGAGTACTGTTAATAACCATTAACCGGGTTCATATACATTGCAATATAATAGTGAAGCATAGAAAAGAAACATTATACGAAACAACTGACTCCAACTAAAATTACACCCAATTAGGAAGAGATGGGCCAGACAGCTTTCCATTATGATGCAACAGTAACCACGTCAGCCAACACAGGAACAACAAATAATGCAACAATGCATAGCGACAGTTCTTGTTTTTTTTTTGTGATCTGTACACTAACCTCCCACTTCCAGTCACTTCAATATAATTCGCAATCATGTCGTGTTTGCGATTATATATAATGGATCAATTACTAGTTGTCGCCACTTTCGATCAAGCTGCTCCCAACTCATAAGACGCTGCCTCACCTCTGCCCTGAACGAAACCGTCAGTCAACCTTTTTTTATACAAAAGAAACATTATTCAAAACACATATTCAAAAAAATAGAGAAAAGTGACGTCGGTGGCGCACCCAAGGAAACCAACTAGCTCCACTAGCAAAACATCTTTCGTTGGCCAACCTCGAAGTCCGTCTCCGGGGAAGCAAATATTACAGTTTGGTACCTATTCGTTTCGCAAGGAATGGGATAACCGACTTAAAAGGATTGAAGCTAGGAACAAAGTTGAGAGGAGTTAGCATGACCACTTCTGATAATAATCAGACTGCAACTTTCTTCGTAAAAGGAACGCCAAGCTATGCCGATGGCAGGTGGTCGTACAGAATTTTGAGGTATGAATTGGAAATTGAGAGCTGCCAGTGTGAATTTTTACGCCAACGTTTTCACGGATCTTCCAACAATACAAGACAACAATTTTCTTCGTAGTGAAGTCAAATTTCCTTCCCCATCAACCAAAGGATACCGCATTTTTCGATCCACTAGTACCACTTGTTATAAAAATTACTAAAAACTGTATAGATGACCTTCAATATAGATACTTACTCAAGATTTAGGGAACCAAAGATTTACGACAGTGTTTCTTGCGTACATGCATGATGAGCATGAAAGCACTTCCATTGACGGCAACACGAAGACCAACCTCAAGGTATTAATCCAACAGGAGGGTCTGCCGACTGACGTCAACTGTTTGCGAAACTTCTTTAACCGTTATCACGAAGAACTTGGAATGACTCACGACCAGGTTAAACATGACCTCGAAACTTATCGCTGTTTCGTTAACTCTAAATACATTTCCCGTTTACAAAAGTCACGTGAGGAGCAGAATATTATTCCTAACAACAAATCGCCACTCAAAGCACCTAGATTTATCTGTCATAACCGCAGCGGCATGAGAACGAAAATAAATAAATTCTTCTTGCCATTTCAACATACTCGCTATAACGGACAATCAACTGAATGACTCTTTTAAAAACGAAGAAATCCTTGATTGCAATTCGACAATTTATAGAATTGACCGCAATTACCTCCACCAAGAGAGCAGGTGTTCTTATCGCCATTCATAACTCCTTTTCAAGCGAACTGTAGTAATGTTTTTGAACATATATTTATCAAAGTTCCGTTATACAAACAATATATGTATATTGGCGTTGTTTATGTAACCCCGTGCTCTGCCGATACCATTTATAGTGACGTACGTAGCGCTATTTCTTCCGTAATCGCTTTCTTAAACGAAGAAGACAATATTTTGGTGCTTGGAGACCTCAGTCGTCCGAACATAAGGTCTATTGTCGACGAAAATGATAATCGTCTTCTGCCAGTGAACTTCCTAGATTTCAACCTCATCAGTGCATTTTATGAAAATGATTTACAACAGGTTATTCCGACTTCCAACCGGAATGGCAAGTGGTTAGATATGATCTTCACCAATTTTTATGACGAAATAGTTGTTAGTTAAACTATTGACGCCGAGAAGCTTTTCTCTAATACAGTTCATTATTTCGTTCTTACACTTGAAATTTCATCTATAATACAAATCTTTGTTTTACTGTATATGATTTTTTAAATGCTCACTATGGAAGCATTAAAAATTATCTAGGTACTGTAGATTGGGCAACCTTTCTGCCATCGCTAGATCTAGATGTATCCTTCTACAAGATCATTTTCCAAGCCGTCGATATTCATATGCCCAGAATAAAGAACACACCTGCAGAGCCCTGGCTAGGCCTCTGCACGAGATCATACGCGCTTAAAAAACTGGATCAAAACAGTACCACTGTTGGCTTTAATTACTTTGCAATTAATTCCCAAAAATAGGCCTGGAATTTACGCTTGACGGTACTTAATGTAAAAGACTGGCTACCATACCCGAGACTCAACAATCAAAAATAATATTAGGTTGGGGAAAAAGTAATGTCGTATTTTGTCAATAGGTGGCGACACTTAAACGTATCTTGTGTTGTACCTATCGCATCAGGTCATACTATATGGCGATTTGTGCCTCTTTGACAGTTTTATGATCGTACGCTTCAGTCTCAAGTTATAGCGCGTCAAAGATGGAGTCCACCAAGCAAGGAATTCGTCATATTTTACATTTTTACTACCTGAGAGGTAAAAATGCAACGAAGGCAGCCAAAACAATTTGTGAAGTTTATGGGTCCGATACTGTAACGATTCGCACAGCACAGCGTTGGTTCGATCGATTTCGTTCTGGTGTAGTTGATGCCGAAGATACACCCCCTACTGATAGGCCAATCGTCGTAGAAACCGATAAAATCGTTGAAATCATCCAAGTAGACCGGCATGAGAGCATTCGCTCGATTGGCCAGGAACTGGGTAAGGACCATAAAACCGTTTGGAACCATTTACAGAAGATTGGATTTCAAAAAAGCTGGATGTTTGAGTGCCACACGAGTTGACGGAAAAAATCTCTTGGACCGAATAAACGCCGACCCATTTTTGAAGCGGATGGTGATGAAAAGTGGATCACGTACGAAAATCTCAAGCGAAAAAATCGTGGTCAAAGCGCGGCGAGCCGGCCCAAAGCATCGCCAAGCCCGGATTCACGGCCAGGAAGGTTTTGCTGTGTGTTTGGTGGGATTGGAAGGGAGCCATTCACTATGAGCTGCTCAACTATGGCCAGACCCTCAATTCGGTCCTCTACTGTGAGCAACTCAACTGTTTCAAGCAGGCGATTGACCAGAAGCGGCCAGAATTGGTCAATAGGAATGGTGTTCTGTTCCACCCGGACAACGCTCGGCCTCACACATCTGTGATAACCCGCCAGAAGCTACGGGAGCTCGGATGGGATGTCCTATCGCATCCACCGTATAGTCCGAACCTGGCACCAAGTGATTACCATCTCTTCCGGCCCATGCAAAACGCTCTTGATGCAATCAAGTTCGCCTCAAAAGAGGATTGCGAAAACTGGCTGAGTTTTTTGCAAATAAGGAGGGGGGGTTTTATAAGAGGGAGATAATGGAGTTGCCTTATAAATGGCAACAAGTTTGCGAACAAAACGGCGCATATTTGACTTAAATCGGATAATTCCAATTATATTAAATAATCACAAATACCACATTACTTTTTTCCCAACCCAATATTACCATTTTCGGTCATTTGCAAATCCACTTAAGAGTTAAAACTGAGTTAGAAAATGAAGAATTCCGGTGAGTGAAACGAAATGGCTTCGCGCTGAATAATGTCAAAACCCTTCAACAGAATGATAGAGTAAAGTATCTAGTCATGAACCCGGATAAAAGACTGTCATATATGGTTCCTATTTACCTCTAAATAGGGTGTCATAGGGCGATAACCACATCTATACGCCATCGAACTCGGTTTACTGAAATGTGTTTCAGCTCCATGCTTTCCGACAAACTTGCATGTATTCTCTACTGTTCTGCGGTACGTGTCAAGCAAAGACCATCGGAATATAGGTTAAGGGCGACTATATTCAACAGCCTTCGTGAAATTTCTAAGAAAACGATTTAGGTAAATCTGTGGGATCTGTGAAATCAAGAGACCCTCAAATCAAGCGATTGTTGTTTCAACCTGTCTTATGGTCATTTCCCATCGACTTTGGCTAGGCTAATTTCCCGTCAATGCGAATTACATGACCACACCAGACGTCTTTTCCACAGCTTTTCTACAATCAATGCAACCCCGTATCGATCGAGGATGTTTACATTTCGGAAGTGATTATGGCGTGTGAAGCTAGTGATCCAACACAGTAACTTCATTAGCGGCGGCGTTTATTACCTTTTATAAAATACAGCACCAGAACCGTAGAAGGACAGACTACACTGCAGCAGATTTTGGATTTGAGACGTTCGTTGCGAGATCAACAAAGAATGCTGCATGAGGCGATCTCTTCTGGATAAGATATTCAAGCATTATCTACTTAGAGCACTGTATAGTTCGTGGGATGTGGGATGTCCGCAACAATGTGATAGCGTGGCATTATCCAAAACAAAAACAAAGAGAAATAGAGAGAGGAGCGCTTCCTTACTGAAAAGCGGCAGAGATACAAAGCAATTTGGAACATCTGCTACACTTCGAACTTTGTTATTCAGAGAACCCACCAGAAAACACTAGATAATGCCGCAGATAAGTTTAAGCGGTTAAAAACCTTCGGTAAATCAAGAAATACGATTTAATGAGGACGCCTGTATTGTCAGTAGTTTCGCAATTTTTGACTAAACCGGATTTGTTCACGATAATTTCAATAGGCATTAAGGTGTTTAAAAATCTCCATAGGTAGAATACCAATGGAATCAGATGGAACGATTGCGCTTTCTCACCAATCAAATGGTGACCCACTCTCCTCAAGAACGCGATTGATCCATCCAGTATTTTAAGTTCAAAATCTACGCTTTCCGGAGCTCAACAGGGATATCGTCAGTTCATGTTGCTTACCCTGGTTTCACTCATGGGATTGCCTATTCAGCTTATATATGCTGACAACTGGAATTTCTGCACAATCCTTGCCTAAGTAATAGACAAACAAATTCTTCCATTGAAATCTGCTTGAAATATTCACGAAATCTGGCCGTCGTAGCGATGAACCGCTTACCAGGTTGCGTAGGGCGCTATATGCATCGCAGGTTTAACATGGCATTTCTCTCTGCTCCTAATGTTGTTTCAAGGGTAACTTGATTCGCAAGACAGCAATTTATAGCTGATGTGGAAGTGTCAGTCTCATAGGGAGGGACGTTGCTGTTAGTGACGGTAAGAAAATTGTCGTTTCTTAGGAAAATATAGTCGATTTATTTCTTACTATTCCCACTATAAAGTGTGGTTAAATTAAGGAAAACCTTAATAAGCCGCAATTTCGGCAATATGCTCGCCCACCTTAATTACATATTTTGGACCCTTCAGCTCCATGATATCGGTTCCTGCGTGCCTTTTGGCCGACATCACCCCTAAGACCAACCGCAATGATCGTGCTGTCATTGGCAGACACGTTACAGACTTTTGTGTCTTCTGAGACAGTAGCTGCGTTCCGTATAGCACCCGCGAGCCTCGTTTGCAGGGAGCGTGTTGGGTGCATTTCAAAACGAAACGGGTTTGACTGCTTTCCGAGCGTTTAACTGTCAAAACGGAATTTTAAGAAGGTCATTATTTAGGAAATACATTTGTGTCTACTTTGTAAGTAATGTAATGTCATGTAATTTAATGCTATGGCTACCTCAACAATCTCATCCTTTTGGGTATCGAAAAAAATTAATTCCTGGTTTGACATTCCGTCTCAACCTTTTCGAACCACCAATTGACATGGGTCGTCGCGAGCGAAGTGTGAGCGAAAACTGACGTTTACGGATAATGCCCGTAATTTGCCGCAAACCTCAAATGATACGCATCGTGAGGCTCGCGAGCGTTGTGAAGTCCGAAAACTGAACTCAGCTAGTAGTGAGCTTCATCGGCCGGTTAAATCAATCGACTTACTTAATGGTGTCACGGAAACTTTTAGAGATGACAATGCCGACACCATATTGGGTACATGGGATGCTAAGCAGCAAAATTTAAAACCAACCTTCGTAGCCATTTTTACCTCGTTCGAGTTGTATGCACAAGGGCATTGCAACCGATATAATCAACACAATCAGAAATTAGAATTGGCTGGGAATATTTAGCGAATTGACAACCATGCCCCAAAGGAAAACATTGAAGACGATCAATCGTCAGGGACGATAAGAGCCGCATATCAATATATGCAGCTGATACATCATTAGACCTTGATAAGCGTAATGGATTGGCACACTTGCAAAATATAGATAAACTAACGTCCTTAGGTAAAGAATAAGAAATATTTTGCACACAATTCTACTGGTCAATGTTGAATATGACAAATCCAAAAATTAATTCGAAATTTCTCATTAATCTAAAATTTCCTTCTCAAGCTATATTCCGCATTCGAATCTTCCAGATGGTATATCAAAGAAATTTTATCCAATTATTCAATTCCGAGCATGTATTTCCCCATCAAGATGTTAGCCCAATAGAACTACAACATTCTCGACAGCCATCATAATCGATAAACTTGACAGTGAGGGTCATCAGTTATGTGTGCCTGCGTGATTTTCTCTTCAAACCGCACCCTCAACTTCCACCCACAACACGTCAGAGTCCATGACATATTACCAATGCAACATTCTAATGGAATTCCCCGATGAAAAGAATGCACCCGATACGTTTTCTATCGCGATGAATACGGCTGCGAAAAGTCAATTCTTTTCATTCATCCATCGCGCCATGTGAAATGCTACTGGCCATAGAAAACAATGTGAAAATTATCGTAATTTTCTGCTTGTGTTGCGCTCTCAATAGCATTGCGCAAAAACAATTTAATTGGGCGCTGGTATCCAGACACGCAGGAAATATAGGGGAGCGGACAAAATCCCAAGACGTGGTGAATATTGTCGACAGCAGGGAGGGAGATTAAATGGGGCGCTTTATGTGATGCAGTACAGTCACACCAACATCCCATTCACAGAAGAGCACTCGGTAGTGGCGGAGAGCTAACAGTAAGACCTGGGAGGAATACTCACGGTAAGCAATTGGTAATTACGGTCGATATGAGCTAAAGCACGATGCATATACTGTTTTGTTCGAATCGTTTCATGAGACTCCAGACAAAAGAAATTGCACCGACGAAGATGGAAGAACTCCCTCTACAGTTGATATCAGAAGAATAGAAACAAACATTTGCACCCAAAAGTTATCACAATTAACTCAATGCGTGTTTTCGAAATAAATCTTCGATAGAATAGGGAAGAGGAAGATGTTCCCATTTTGATAGTCACGTAGATGTAATGGAAGCCCAGGGAAACTTTTTCCTAAATATTGTCGATTGTATGAAGGGTCATAATTAGGGTAGTTTGCTCGTGTTCTAGTTTCCCAAAGTGCTTGAATCAATCCACGTTATTAATAAGTAACTCGACGATGCCATGGTGAAGTTGGTTAAGCATCAGCTTCTCGATATCCTTGCCCCCGGTTCGAATCCGTGCTCGTCATGGATGTTTGAGCCGATCTTTGTGCGATGCCGCTGTTATGCGGTAAACCGCATACCCATCGTTTAGTTTGATAATAATGAGATTGAAGCAAGGTCTATTTGAAAATCAAAATGGGAAAAAATACCAATAAAAAACTGTGTGGATGTCCTAATCTCCACAAGGGAGTCAATAAAAAACTACAAACTACAAAAACTACATTAAAAAATGTCAGAAAAGAATGAATGAATCCAGCTTGTGATTTTTACACCATGATAAGTACCTATTTATTCATAAATTAGTGATTTTTTTAATTTATTTATATATGACACAGCTATATATATTTTTGATAGACTTTTATTATAAAGAAAAATTAAGATCTCTCCCTCGAAAAATTTCTGAGACGAAAACGTTGATTTTTTAAATAAAAAAGTTGATAACCAATACTGACAACTCAATTGGACTGATATTAAACGTTATGCGGCCTTAGTATAGACAGAATTAAACAGAAGGTTAATCCAAAATTACAATTAACACTAAATGGGATGCAAGTGTGCTCGGTTCTTGTGTGAAGACCTGGTGAAAGGGAGTTAAAGAAGATTGCCTCGTAAAAAGAATCAAGCGTTAATTCAACAACAGAGCTCAAAAGTCTAAAAGACCATGAGGCGGGACCAATATATTAAGTCTTGGAAACTAGAATGATACTGAAAATACACGAATGGTTATCAAATTGCAAGTCTATGTTTGTTTACGACTTGGCTCCATGCCAAAAAGTCAAAAAAGAACAGAAACTTTTTGAAAAAAAAAACCAAAAAAATTCTTTTGATTGGCCTGGTAATTTACCTGGACATAATCCTAATAAAAGCCTTTAGGGATCAATGAAAAGCACAAAATTTTCAAGAAAAATATAATGAAAAAGATACATTTGACGGAAACTCTTAAGAATGGATGCGGTGACTATGCCACACGCAGGCTGAACTTCGCGGGAAATTTTGTTGTAGACTTAAGCAACCAGCGGAACACGGCGTGTTGCAAGGCTATGACACAGTATTCTTCATCGACGGATTAAAGATGGTCTGCGGAGTCGGTGCGAGGGTTTCCTCGAATACTCACAGTGTATCGGAGTCGTATGGTCTCCCAGGTTTCGCCAGTGTATTCCAAGTGGAAATACTGGCGATACTGGAAGCCTGTCGATGGCTAGTGCATGATCCAAGCACCAAGCATAACATGGCCATTCTGACCGACAGCCAAGCGGTCATTAAAGCCTTGTACTAAGCGACGGCATCCTCGAGCCTGGTGGGGCAGTTCAGAAACGCGCTGAACAGCCTGGGCAGCACACTCAAGGTTACCCTCCTCTGGATTCTCGATCATAGGAACATAGAGGGGAATGAGCTCCTGTACCAGGCGCGTGCAAATGCTTACAAGATTACGTTGATCTGCCCGGAGCACTGACCAATAGGGGCCATGCTACCAGGCTCGGCATACCCTCCAATTCCCATTGTCGAAACTGCGGAGAAGAGACGAAAACCCTCAGGTACATATTTTGCCAATGCCCAGCTCTAGCTAGAGGCAGATTGCAGACACTGCGTAAACCATTTTTTGGGGACCTCAGAGTGATTTCTAACTGCAAAATGGGAGCTTCTTTCCTTCGTGAATACTACGGATTGGCTCTGAAGTTCTGAACTGGCTGAACTCTGCCTCCTTTTTCTCATAACAGCAGTTACGATTTTAGAGAGTTTGTGCCATCAAAACGGCACACTACAGCACTAATCCTCGGAGCGGCCACTGATACCCACCTACCATCGTGAAGGATAGAATGTTATAAATGAGGTTAACTAGGAACTGAAAAGGCAGGATAGTGACTATTTGGAGGAAACAAAAAAATGCTGCTAACAGAAATGTTTGAAAAGACGGCTTGATAGCATTCCCAAGCAACACAATGTTAGGAAGAAACAATGATTTCTTAGGCCTAACAAAAATACACGGAAGACCGCTGCCGAATATCGTTTGGTAAACCGAATTAAACTTCCGGATTTAGAAGCTATGCTTGCGCGTGAAGTTTGCCATAAAGTCAGCTAGGTTTCAACACCCCGCTCACTCAGCAGTAGATTTAGAAACTGCGTTCTGAGTATACGCAATAAAAGAACGCTCAAATTAGCCTTGAAGGAAACTATTATTTGATTACTGCACAAATTGGCACAAAAGCCCCTTTCATAATTCGGTTATCGTTCAGCAGTGAAAGTTTCCACGACATCTTGAACAGTTCGCATTGGGCCGTCATTAAAACAGTTCTATCAGGCTGGGGGAAAATTATCAGCCTTTCTCTGTTTCTGACTTTGAAGTTATGGTTCAAAATGATTGATTACATTTCGCAATTTCTTTTTGAAGTTGTCGGACCTACTTTTCATTGGCAACCAGTTTTGTTAGGATATGCTACTTTCTAACGACCCTTATTTAAACACAAAAAATATGGTTTTTCTAGGAAATCCACTGCAAAATCAAACTCAGGCTAAAGCTTATAGGCCTATTGAGACCACAAAATACAACGAAAATGCGGCAATCACGATTTTGATGAATATATTGGCCGCCTTCGAAAACATCCTTTGCTGAAAGGCAGGTATCGGTGTGGACTATGGACTATCCAGGGGGAGTCCTATCACTCATATTGTAAGAATTTGCAGTCGACGGGGTGCTACTCTTACTAAACTGAGCGAATTATCATCCCCAAAGTTGTGCTGATGGTATTAATAATAATAATCGTTAGCGCAGCAATCCAATTGGATCAGGGCCTTGAAGTGTGTTAGAGCACTTCATTCAAGACCGTAACGGTACACTAGAGAATTATAACACCCTGTAGGAGGCAATGCGGTCAACATTGCGATCGCCCGAAATTATTACCTTGATTTGATTCAGGAACTAATTCATAGCTGAGTTGACTGGTATCCGACGGCAAATCACAATACAATACACAATCCCACTGCCACCAGTGAGATTTGAACCGTGACCGTCCGTGCGATAGCCTTGTGCTCTAACCAGTCAGTGGACACAAAAGTAAGAAATCGGAATTGAAACCACACATGGTATGCGGGATATAGCAAGTCGTGATGAAGCCCGCGCTCACTTATGGAGCACTAGTATGATCGCCAAAGATATATATAATATATCAGAGACAAGCTTTTAGGTAACTGTCATGGCTATGATGAACACATAGCCCATTGTCTTTGGGACGGGGCTACAATTGCCACTCTTTTACTTCGTGGTCAAAAATAGAAGACGAAACAGGGGCTAGGCTATATGCAGCGAATCGGAGACACGGCAGGTTGACCTCTAGGTCAATATACCACTGTTTTTCAACCAGAAGTAACACAGTACAAACAGTAGTACACAGTAACAAATCTATGGATGTGACAAGGAGTTGCTAAAATCCATCTTCTAATAACCACGCAATATTAAAAGTGATCGCATCACTCCAAACGAGGTTGAAACTAATGCCATCAAAACTTCAAAACCCTGGCTGCTAAAAACGAGATAACATTGAATTCAATAATGAAACACAGATACTGTTGGCATTAACACAGCGGATAAACTTGCAAGAAAGGAATCCCAAACACCATTAATAGAATCGAACAACGATGCGAGACTGGGAGCTCAAGCAGTTAGACCCTCGATGGGACACATAGGTAGTCTATAAGCATAGCAAATTAATTAGGATGGGCGGCGTATTAAAACTGAAAACCTAGGATTAAGCAAATTGAGAATGAAAACAATAGCCTGAACGTAGTGGACGATTCTGAAAGTGTCAAATCAGCTAGAAACCCTGAAATTTTTCATATCGGACCAAAATTTCTCGTGCAAATCTTCCACCAACTCACCAAACATAAATGGACATGTCGGTCTTTGATGGTCATCACTAATAACTAACAACAGACTGACCAATCAGGCCAAACAATTTGAAATATTCTAAGTCCGTGTCAATGAAAGTGCATCGAGTTCCAAAGTGTTTCAGGGTACTTTTCTATTATCAAAAACTAGATTTGAGAAAATAAAATACATAAAAACAACCATAAACACCAATGAAGGAGCTCCGATTGACCGAAAGAAGACCGAGGGACCGAGGGACAATGATTGAAGTATAACAGGCCAGGACAGATTATGAAAGCTACAGAACTAGGAGGCAGTGAGCCAATAATGATCAGCTTGTACTCAAACATTTTTTGATACAGTTGATGGCAGTCAAATATGCACGTAGATGTTTATGCTGTTCATCCGTAAAAAAATGCATAAAATAAAACGAAAGGCAGTGTGATAGCCGAGTTGGTCGAGCGTCGAGTTCGTTAACCCATGTTCGAATCCCAGTTCGTCATGGATGCTTGCGTTCCGTTTGTATTGTAGTCCGGAAGGATTAGGGGTTAGAGGCTGTTGCAGCGGAAGGCCGCAGTTCAACATGTCCAATGATAGAATGAAGGCAAGTTCCTCAGTAATTGCCATTGCAGTAGTTTTGGCGTAGGAATCCGGCAACCTGGTCCTGGAAGCTCGAGGCCTAATTCTTTTTGGCCGGCATCACAATGGAAGATAAACGCTTCAATCACACGCTGGCCGTGTCGGGCTAGAGGAAGCAATTGAACTTGCCCCGACGTACTCGAAGGCTGCTCCTACGACAGACTAAACCAGCCAAAGTTAACCACTTACTGACGGAACTAAAGTGAGGTGACCATGCGCCAAGCCAACTGCTACGTGCCTGCTGCTGCTAAGTGTTGATAAAAATGGCGCCGAACTATTAGTCTTTGTGGCTGCAGAGGCTTTCAGAGAGCGCACAACCCATTCTGGCATCTGGGGATCCTGGGGCTCTGGACACGTTAGCCGCCATCGCGAACGTTATTCATGAGGCCCATAGGCGACACAAGATTGGTGAATTGTCTTCTGACACGTCAAGCCAGGTGATCCCTATCTTGTTGGGATGATGATCCCTGTTCGAGTAACAACATTGCCTCGAATCCCCACTGACAACAGGTGAGAATACTGAAGCCTTTCATAATTAAGTCCCGCAAAGGGAGAAATTAATGCCGCCATAACCGCAGTGTAGCTATCAAATATATTTGTTCCCAGCCGGGAAACCGCGGATACGACTGATTCAACGATGATTGTAAATATACCAGTCAATTTAGCAGACTCAAAGAACGCGAACACGCGCAGAAACCTATCACGAACCGGCTTCACAAATAGAAGAAGGAAGCGTGGGAGAACCAACGACAGACATTGAATTGGTGGAGCTCGGTTCAAAACCGGGAGCTCCTTGCTAAGGCAGGCCTAGACCGGATACCGATTGTTGCGGCGTTGATGATGATGATAGGATTGTATCAATCGCTCGGTATTGTATAAAATATAGGCCCAACTCTCACAAGGGCAACAACGAAATAGACGAAATCAACAGACGGCCGGTGGGACGCGTACTCTATCCTCCGTGCGCAGGTCCGTCATGGAGAAGCGCTTTGAAGATGTTGCGATTCGCTCTAATTTGTATGAGTCAGAGATCATTATCGTTCTCCAATTTCCGGTTAAAAACGACGTACGACAGTTCCCCGATATCATTGACTTTCAATCTTTCGAGGGACAGTGAGTTGTCAATGCCTGAGCAACTTCAAATTCTTTGAGTCCAGGATTTATCCATTTTGTCACTAACGAACTTCAACGTTTAAATTCCGGGGCAGGGAATTAAAAATCTGGCATTCATCTGACCACGGCAGCGATTAGAAACGAAGCTGCTGCTTTCGCATACGTCCCCTTCTTTCCCGCCTTCTTGAAAAAAAGATTTGTTTTAGATTGCCTTTTGCTAGCTTTTGCAGACAAGCTTACGTTTTTGTTTCTTCCGCTTTGTATGGCTATAATTTTGGGCACCAGAAAATAGTTCTACTTAGTGGAGTTAAGCAAACCATTAGCAAAATTACCTGCCCCTGCATGGGAGACGGTTCAATCGCAACTACTCAATGAATTTAACTTTTGGTGAATCATTCTATTGTTCGACCCGAGCTCCCGTTACTTCCTACATGAATCAAGAAGGTATACAAGAGAAGGATTATGTATTGTATCATTCAAAAAACTCATGATCTACCTGATCCAGAAGTTGAAACAGTTCTTTACTTCCGGCCTAAACATGAGAATAGAAAGAAAAATATAGTCTCTCTTAAAAATCTCTCTCCGCGGCCATATTCATGACAGTACTATCGGTAGTGGTCCAAAGTTTCTTCCAACTCATTGCAATACAGCCTGAGAAACTGAATCCCAAACAAGCATTTAGACGGATTGTAAATTTCTTCAATGCTGGCACAGCTCGCTGGTAATACTAATCAGCGAACAGGCGTTCCGACTTATTACGAACCGCTGACGATAGGTTCGGGAGGGCGAGTGACTTGGGTTCCAGTCCAAGGCCGAGAGGATGGCTTTCAGGGATAACGTTTTTCAACCAATGTATGTTCGGACCCGAAGAACCACATCAACGTTCCAGTACCCATCTTGTGAAGAAAGCATTCCTCATCTTCGCATCGGAATCAGTGTTGTTGACAGTTTCAGTTTGTGAGTTCGGGAAGTTTCTAGCGAACCATCATCAACTCATCGCGTTCGAAGGGGTTGACGCTATCTGTCGCCATGTACCAGCCCGACTCCGGGAATATCGCAAAAGTAAACATCGGGAAGCGCTTAGAACAGGCTGACCCGCGGAAGAGGATACTTCGAGAGGTGGTAGTGCTACATTGCCGACATTGCCCACATTGTCGTTAATTTAATTATGAACCTGGTAATGACAACCTACGGGACTTCTATACCCGGGAGGACACCTTCTATTGCCGACCTGCAAAAAGAGTGTTATTAGTTTCACTGTTTGGTACAACGTTTAAATGATCAAGAGGTGGCACGCACCACAATGACAAGTTTCAGATCATCTAAAAGGAGAGCCTGCAGCGTGATAAACAAAAGCAAAACTCGCTGCTGGAGGCTCCTTAGAAACTGATCACCAGAAAGATCGAGATTCTGCCGAAACCGTGTTCACTTAATGCCAAACGGATGGATCCTTTCCAGTTGATGACAACAGTGTGGAAGGCGGCGAGGATTGCGCTCTTTTTACGCACCTGCAGGAAACCATTCCTCTCTATAAAAAAATAAGAAGACGCTAGGAGCCTAGAGTATCCTGGCAAAGGTACACAAGTCGGTGTTCCAACATCCTCCTCCTCGGCGCATCAAACGCTTACCTGGAGGACATTTTCGTTGTCGCTAAGACAGAGGAGACCCTTAGCTACAGTCTACATACCAGTCATTCTGTATGCTTAATGCAATTAGAAAAATGCTCAAAAAATGCTCACCGAAGCGATATGTGCTGCCGGGAACTTATTCCCAAGACAGTGAATATTTTCACGGAGGCTGTGGATGCTATTCATTCAGCTGAGGGGCAGAGACGTTGACATCCAGACTCCTTATCAAGTTTGATGTCAAAAATGCCTTCAATTCCGTAAGATTGGGCACTGGAGCGGCACATGTAAATAAATTGTTTGCTGCAATCATCAAATTTTAGAATTTTCTACGAGTTCCTAATTTGCGAACGGCTGCTGTATTACCATCTACCTGTTCTCCCTTGCCACTCACTCCATATTAAGCTTTGTTAAAATTTCCTTATTCCAATCAAGAAGAGTGACAACATTTGTATGTCTGAATAGCGTGCCATGGAGTTTGACAAAGAGACTTGTAAAGGCGAAACCGAAAATGTTGCAAAGGAGATACAAAAACAAACAACACTTACAAAGGAAACGTAAAATCAGACCCAACTTTTTCTCAAAAATTGTTAGACTCGTAAGGATGGAGAATTTTATCATCGGTGCAGGGTTCCAGCCCGGAAATTCGATAAAGACATCCCTGCCTCTGGCTGGTTTCTAGTAAGCTAACCTCCGCTCGCCTCTATGACCAACAACAGAGGCCACTAACAAATGTCCACCAATTAATTGAATGCTCAAACAGCCTCTCGGGTTTAGCGGTGCAACCCTTATCATTTCACTTTCCACTTTAATTCACAGTTTGACGTATTCGTGGAAAACCATATATAGGCGGGACGTAAGCGCCTTGACAAGTTCATTTTACGAGAACGACTGACGTCAATTCACTTCACAAAAGCACCCAATCTGATGGAAGTTCTAGGAAAACGTAATGACTAATGTCCATGCAAAATTGCTCTGCTACATGATAACAGTTTGAAAACAAACAACAACCTAAGGCCAACTCCAGCCATCCCAGGGAGGAAAGCAACAACAGTCATTGGGGGAGACGCAGTGAAACCTTCCCAATCAGACGGCCAGTCGGCCTGAACATGTGCTCTTTTGACTCATCGTCCCACTCACCTGTGTATCGTTGATAATCTCTAAATGCTCGCCCTTGCGGAAGCTGAGGTCCTCGTCCGTGCGCGCATCATAGTCGTATAGAGCCACGAAAATTTTCGCACTGGTCCCGGTGGGCTCGTTTTCCGGGATCTGGGGCACGGGTCGACTTTGCTCTTGTGTCGGCGTTTGCTGCATCACATTTTGCAGCACGGGCAACTCCTCGAGCTGGTTGGGCCGCTCGATCTTGTCCTTGTCCAAGCTCTGCTTCTGGCCGCGCAAACAATTCCCCATTTCAATCCAATGACGATACCCACGTCTATGCCAACGGGCCCAACTCGCTGCGGAGGCGGAAGTGAAGCCAAACGAAAGCGGTTCTGGCGAAACGCACGCAAAAAGCACTTGCAAACTGCAATGTCTCGCGACCTGGCGAGTGAATGCACTTGAACACTGGGGGGTTTGGTTTTGGGGAGAGCGACACAGTCCTTGGGGCTGCTTTCGCGTCGCGGCGTTGCACTTGCACTCGACACTTGTCAAACCAGGGCACACTTTTCAATGATGGTTCGCGTCTTCCGCCCGGACACTGGGAGGCTTCTGCAACATTCAGGACTTGCTCGGCGTACGGGAAAACAAGAGCCGACGTTTCCCCACAGTTTACACAATTTTTTGAGCAATCCGACACACACCGTGGATCCACTAGGCAGACATCTGACGAGACACACAAAACGCCTTACGAAAATGCCTTTAACGCGCTACGCACGGACCTTTGCGCCTTTTCGATGGAATTTTCGGATTCGGGGCCAACGCGGACGACGAATTCTCACTCTTTTCAGTCATTTATTGACAGCGGTACGGTGAAAAACATGAAAAATTTACGGCCATCTCGCGAATGTGTTCATGTAAATCGAGGGCGCGATATCACAATATGGCGGATTTGACGGATTGACAGTAAATTTCTGCCGAATAGTGCTATCTCAGTCTCATAGAAATGCATTTTGGAATGCATTTCAATATCCCCCTCTCTGTCCGATTTACGAGGGAAAGCATCAAATATGTGTTGCGCTCTCCCTCACACATAATCAACATTCTCTTCTATGGAATAGATCAATGAGTAAATTGTACCAGGCGAAATGTTTATTTTGAAATTGAATAGTTTTGAATGAATTTATTTCATTCAAAATACAAATGGATCACGCATAAATATTATTAGCAGTGTGACTGCTTTCTGGAGAAAAAGGGAGTTGCCGGGCAATCGGGTTTTTACGGCCACCAAATATTTCAAAAAAAATTCTAGTGAATGGGTTTGTGTACTTGATAACCGTGGAATTTCTGCCGATCCGAAAATTGGGAGGCGGGAATTTTGAAGATTTTCCAATTGCAACTAATACGAGGTGACACCTAATTAGGAGATTCGCAAAGTAAAATTTGCATTTATTTAGAGTTTATGGCGGTCTGGTCTGATGATGCTCTCAGGGTCTTTTCGCAGTGGCCTTGAAAACTATATGATGTGCTTGCCTACCGGTCATGTATTAGTCGAGTGGGGGATGGACCGAAGTAACAACCCGGCGGTTGTCCTCCCTGCTCAGAAAGAGTTGCTAGAATCACCCCAAACCAAGGTGAAACAGCATACGCCGAAGGCTGCGTGGCTAATGTACCCTTGGTCTTTAGCATGTGAACTCTGAATACCTTGGGCCCCTTCAGGTTCAAATATGACCCGTACCGTGGTGGCCGGGTAGTCAGGGTGGACGTTTTTCCCGGACTACTCCTGAATCCTAGACATTGATTCCAACTTAACCACAATTAAAAAACTAATGATAGAAGAAGAGATGGTTATGCGCCTGACATCCATGTGTTGTGCTGAAACCAACAACAGGGGCCTGCAGAAGCACGCGGCAGATTGGCTAGTAGTCTCCAGCCTATAAACCGCTTTCGTTGGCCTGGGTGTAGCGACTACCAGGCATAGTTCTCCTAACCCGAAACCATCGACGCCGGGGATCCCCCCAAAAACAAGGACTGGCAGAAATTGTGGTCAACGGAAACTGGCAAAGAAGCGGAAATTCACTGGAGCAGCAGAATACCAAACATATTGTGAGCAAGATTGAGAAGAATGAGGTGGCCGGTCGGCGAGTGGAAGAATGCGATACCGGGTATAACGACCTTGAAGGGCAGTACACCTCGGACGTTAGTTTCGATAGTTGTTATAAACAGTATACATATATACACAAGTATTCATATTACAATCATATGTACGTTTGTTAAATGGGTATAGCTTATGCATATGAACTTGTTTTCAAATAAAATCTGGAAAAAAATAAAATTTTGAAGTAATTGGTCATTTTAGTCTTATAGACATTCCGAGCGGGATCATCCTCATCCATACGGATTAAGTAACCCGCCCACCGTAACCTATTGAGCCGGATTTTATCCACAAACGGATGGTCATGGTGTAGCTCATAGATTTCGTCATTGTGTAGGCTACGGAATCGTCCATCCTCATGTAGGGGGCCAACAATTCTTCGGAGGATTCTTCTCTCGAACGCGGCTAAGAGTTCGCAATTTTTCTTGCTGAGAACCCAAGTTTCCGAAGAATACATAAGGACTGGCAAGATCATAGTCTTGTACAGTAAGAGCTTTGACCCTATGGTGAGACGTTTCGAGCGGAACAGTTTTTGTAAGCTGAAATAGGCTCTGTTGGCTGACAACAACCGTGCGGGGACTTCATCATCGTAGCTGTTATCGGTTTCGATTTTCGACCCTAGATAGGAGAAATTGTCAACGGTCTCAAAGTTGTATTCTCCTATCCTTATTCTTGCTCGTGTTTGTGTTTGACCAGTGCGGTTTGATGTTGTTGGTTGATTCGTCTTCGGTGATGTGCAGCCCAAGATCTCGCGCCGCCTGCTCGATCTGGATGAAGGCAGTATATACGTCTCGGGTTGTTCTTCCCATGGTGTCGATATCATCAGCATAGGCCAACAGTTGGGTGGACTTAAAGAGGATCGTATCTCTTGCATTTACATCAGCATTACGGATCACTTTCTCCAGGGCCAGGTTAAAGAGGACGCATGATAGGGCATCCCCTTGTCGTAGACCGTTGTTGATGTCGAATGGTCTTGAGAGTGATCCTGCTGCTTTTATCTGGCCTCGCACATTGGTCAGGGTCAGCCTAATCAGTCTTATTAATTTGGGATACCAAATTCTCTCATGGCCGTGTATAGTTTTACTCTGGCTATGCTGTCATAGGCGGCTTTAAAGTCGATGAATAGATAGTGCAACTGTTGTCCATATTCCAACAGTTTTTCCATCGCTTGCCGAAGAGAGAAAATCTAATCTGTCGCTGATTTGCCTGGAGTGAAGCCTCTTTGGTATGGGCCAATGATGTTCTGGGTGTATGAGGCTATCCGACCTAGCAAGATAGCGGAGAATGTCTTATAGATGGTACTCAGCAACGTGATACCTCTATAATTGCTGCACTGTGTGATATCTCCCTTTTTATGTATGAGACAGATAATGCCTCGTTGCCAATCGTCAGGCATTGATTCGCTGTACCATACCTTGAGCACAAGTTGATGAATCACTTGGTGTAATTGGTCGCCTCCATATTTCACCAACTCGGCTGTAATTCGGCGATTTATGGTTTTTCCTAAACTTGGTGGTGACAGTATTTGTCCGTCGTCTTCAGTTGGCGGGACCTCCAATTCGCCGATGTTCTGGTTGTTCAGTAGCTCATCAAAGTACTCATCCCATCGCTCCAATATGCGCATTCTGTCGGAAATCAGATTTCCCTCTTTGTCTCGGCACAATGAGCATCGAGGTGTATAAAGCTGCATCCTGCTGACTTATTGGTAAAACTTCCGCGCCTGGTGCGGTTGCTCCCTGTACTTTTCTAGTTCACAGACTTGTTGGTTCTCCCAAGCTTCCTTTTTCCGTCTGTGAAGTCGCTTCTCCGCTCGACGGAGTTCGTGATAAGTCTCTGCGCGTGCCCGCGTTCTTTGAGAATGCAACATTACCCGGTATGCGGCATTCTTCCGTTCCGTTGCTAGCCTACATTCATCGTCAAACCAGTCGTTCCGACTCCTTTTGCGGCTGTGGCCGAGGATATTTGTGGCCGTATCCATGATAACGTTCTTCAGGTGGTTGTGAAGATCATTTGTTGATGCTTCATCTCCAGGTCCTCTGTTGACTGCGGTTTTTGCAGCATCCATTTCCCTCTTATAGGTGTCGCGGAGGGCTGTGTTATGGATGGCTTCAGTGTTAACTCCCATCTGATTGTCAGAGGGTATTCTAGGTGGTGTTGTTATTCGAGTTCGGAGCACCATGCCAACGAGATAATGATCCGAGGCCCCCCTATATGTTCTGACATTCATTAAGGCTGAGAGGTGGCGGCGTTCGATCAATACGTGGTCAATTTGGTTGAAAGTGATCCCGTCTGGAGAGACCCACGTATGTTTGTGGACCGCTTTCCGCGCAAACCAGGTACTTTCAACAACCATTTCGCAACCATCCGCAGTCCGTTATCATTTGTATTTTCGTGTAAGCTATGGGAGCCAACGTATCGCCTGAATACGGGCTCCTTCCCTACTTGGCTGTTAAAATCCCCAAGTATGATTTTGATATCATATCTGGGACAGGCTTCGAGGGTTCGTTTTACTGCCTCGTAGAAGGAATCCTTCTTCTCCTCTGTAGGGGCGTGAAGGTTAATGAGGCTTATATGTCTAAACTTGCCTCGCAAGCGCAGAGTGCATAGCCGTTCGCTTATGTTTTTAAAGCCGATAACAGCAGGTTTCATTTTTTGGCTGACTAAGAAACCTACTCCGAGCACATGGTTTACTGGATGGAATCTATAATATATGGTGTAGTGGCTGTTCTCCAGGAAACCGATCCCTGTCCAACGCATCTCCTGTAACGCTGTTACATCAGCCCTATATACCCTACAGGGTATCGGCTAGCTACTTATCAGCTTCATCTCTGTGCAGGGAGCGCATGTTCCATGAGAAAATGCGCAAATCGTTATTCCGTTGTCGTTGACGGGTTCGTCGTTGTATAATCCGTCCAGTCCGAGGCTCCTGTTGTGGCATCGTAACAAGCTGTTTTCCTTGTAGGGTTGTCAGCCCTATCCAACCCCCAACCTGGAGGACCAGTTGGTACAATTTGTCCCATTTTTAGGCGCGGGAGACTCGCCTTCACCCTTCTCCGTCTGCAGCTTTTCGTTAAGAAAGAGCTCCCAGTGGTCACCACGTGGAGGTGGAGACCTAGACCTATACTACCCTTTGACCACCCGAAAGTGAATATTTTCACCTAATATCAGTTATTACGTGTTATCTACTAATGTGACAAATTCATAATCAAATGTCTTTATAAAAGAAATACACAAAACCTTTCATACCTGAAGCGTCCAGCTTCCGGTTATGCGACTTGTTTTAAGCTGGCTCAAATATGTTTTGCATTTTACCTTTCATTGACATCAGTATTAAACTGCTTAAAATCCTCGCATATTGTTTTGGCTGAAACTGCTCTTGATGGTTTTGGTGGTCTTCGTTCTTTTCGTCAGTGACACGATTGTTTCTTAGCTTCTGCAAGAATCTCTTCTTCAGTAGCTAAAATGTACACATTGTCATCTATTCTAATGAATTCCTCTAATTTAATCCTTGGTTCTGTAGCAGTCGACCTGCGCAACTGAGCAACCAATTGAACTAGTGGTACGTTGTCTTCTTCATCTGTAGGAGATTGTATCATTCTCGCATAGCATAGCACTGGGATACATACCAAGGGCATGGAGACGGACAAAAGTGGTCTTTATTCCGAAAGCGGGTAAAAAGGATCCTTTTCACCCTAAATGTTTCAGACCAATTTGCCTAACATCGATTGTACTCAAAACGGTAGAGGAGGTCATAGACAACTATATTAGTTATAAAGCGTAAACCCCTATATCACTGTCAACACGCTTACCGGGCAGGACGGTCAACTGAAACTGCTCTGTATCCGCTAACAAATGTACTAAGGGATGCCATAGAAACAAAAGAAATAGCACTGTGTACGTGTTTGGATATCGAAGAAGCGTTCGACAACACATCGCACACAGAGATACAAGATGCCCTGAGCCGCAAGGAAGTGGGAAATACCCTGGCATTCTGGATGGGCGTGTCCGAATAGCTGAGTGGTTAGAGCACAAGGCTGTCGAACGGAAGGTCGCGGTTCAAATCTCGCTGGCGTCAGTGGGATTTGTATCGTGATTTGATGTCGGATACCAACCGACTCAGCTGTGAATGAGTACCTGAGTCAAATCAGGGTAATAATCTCGGGCGAGCGTAATGCTGACCACATTGCCTCCTAGTGTACCGCTACGGTCTTGAATGAAGTGCTCTAACACACTTCAAGGCCCTGATCCAATATGGATTGTTGTGCCAACGATTATTATTATTATTATTATTCTGGATGGGCACAATGCTAGAAAGCAGGCAAATAGAAGAGTAACGACAGATACAAATTCTATTGTCATGAACACTACTCAAGGTTGTCCACAGGTTGGAGTGGAGTATGGTAGTGGACGAAATACTGGACGTGCTAACAAATACTGGAATACAAGTCCAGGGTTACGCGAACGACATTGTTCTAATCTGTAGGGGCAAATATGAAGATACCCTATGTGATAGAATCCAAACTGGACTAAGGGTTACTAGTGCCTGGTGCAAGAAGGTGAGTCTGCGGATCAATCCAGCCAAAACCACCATTCACTAGGGGACGTAAACTTGATCACCTGAGAGCCATAAAGTTGCATGATATGTAGGTGAGACGAGAAATAGAGGTCACATATTTGGGAATTACGCTAGACCAAAAACTAATCTGGAAGACACATGTCGGAAACACTTGTCGCAAAGCCACGAGGGCTTTGATGACTTGTAGGTCCACAGCAGGAAAAAAATGGGGTTGCAGTCCGAGGATACTACTTTGAATATATACTGCAATAGTAAGGCGAATCATTACTTATGGAGCGGTAATCTGGGCAGAAAGAACCCAACTCAACACACAAGCCAGGGAATTCCATAAGCTCGAAAGACTGGCTTGCGTGTATATCAGTAGGGCAATGAGGACATGCCCAACGGCATCCCTGGAGGTCCTTCTGGGATTAACCTCTCTCCATCTGCACATACAAATGCAGACAAGGAGGGCAATATTCAGAATGGACGGGAGTATCAGTGAGGCGGGGAGCTGCCTAAACCGAAAGAAGATTGATATTCTTTCTAGGCGGTATCCCGAATTACTGATACCAAGGGATAACATGACAAGGAAGCTACACTTTGATAAGCAGTTTGAAACACGTTGGAGTAACAAAGCAAACTGGGAGAGCGTGGCTAGGACATACGGCTTTAATCAGCAACTGATTATTTGGTACACTGGGGGATCCCTTGGAACAGGGGGAGCAGATGTCTATGTTTTTGGTCTGTGGCGCAGCGGGTTTAGCAAATTGATTCGACTGATAAATGCCACCGCCGGTGTTCTATTAATTGTAAAATAAAATATTTTAGTTAAAGTACGAAATTAAGAGGACTTACCCGGTGGTCGGTGGTTCGCAACTTCATCTCTTCAATTATTACTTTTTCATATTCAATTATTTTATTTACAATCCAAAATTAGCAAGACCTACTACGCCACGAAGAACACCGGTGGTGGCATTTGTCAGTCGAATGTTGCTAATCCCGCTGCGCCACAGGTCCAAGGAAAATGTACTTCGAGCCAATGGACAGGTACACTAGCATATTCCAGGTGGTAATATACGCGATAAACAGATGTGCCTCCTTTATTCTCCAAAGGAACTACAGGAGGCAGAATATTGCTATTCTCACCGATAGCCCAGCAGCGATACTTAGGTCCAACCAGGTGAACTCAAAACTGGTATGGGAATGCCTTGAGAGGCTGAATACACTCGGCTCGTCCAACAAGGTCTGGATACTCCGGGTTCCAGGCCATGCTGGGTTGGGAGGCAACGAGGCAGCATACGAACTAACCAAGAAAGGAGCAGGGACGCCTTTACACCTGGACGCCTTAACCTGGCCCTGGAGAAAGTGATCCGTGATGCTGAGGTAAATGCGAGAAGCACCATCCTCTTCAACTTCAGCCAAGAACAACCCGACGTGTACAATCTACCTTCATCCAAATGTTGCAGGCGGCCCGAGATATTGGGCTGCACATCAATGAAGGCAAGATGAAAATGGTGGCAATGTCAGCACCAAAAACCAACCAAAAAACAATATCTAATCGCACTGGTCAAACGAGAATAATAAAGATATGAGACTACAACTTGGAGACCATTGATAACTTCTCCTATCTTGGGTCGAAAATCGCAACCGATAACACCTATGACGATGAGATCCGCGCAGGGTTGTTGGGAACCAACAGAGCTGAAATGCGCCTTATAAACACTTTTCCGCTCGAAACGTCTCACCATAGGGTAAAAGCTCTTACCGTACAAGATAATGATCTTGCCAGTCCTCATGTATTCCTCGGATACTTGGGTTCTTAGCAAGAAAAATTGCGAACTCTTGGCCGCGTTCGACAGAAAAATCCTCGGAAGAATTTTTGGACCCTACATAAGGTTCGACGACTCCAACTCATGGTATCCGATGAGCGATACCATGACCATCGGGTTGTGGACAAAATCCGACTCAACGTGTTATGGTGGGCGGGTCACTTAATCCGTATGGATGAGGATGATCCAGCTCGGAAAGTCTACAGGACAATTTCAACGGTAGAAGAAGAAGACGAGGCAGATCTTGCCTGACATCGAGCGATGGCGTAAGTCAGGATGCCAGACAGCTTTGAGGGATATCGAATTGGTAAAACTCACCGCAAAACAGAGATATCTGGAGTTCCTTACTAAGGCAGGCCTAGACCATGCTACATGCCATAGCCTACATTGCTGTCTAATTATTAACTTTATTTGAACAGATATAGTTATGTGGGGTATTTCGGAGATGAGGATTTTTGAATTAGTAGTTTCTGAGAATGGGTCCATCCGCTTCGGAATTTGCTAATCGAGACCTTTCATTTGATAGCTTACATGACTATATTTGGCGAAACGTCCCCTTAAGTTCGACCTAGAGTGATGTAATTCATTATATGCCTGAGCGTTCACAGTTCCCACCTTTCCACCAAATTTGGTGCAATCGCTACAATAGTTTCCGAGCAAAATGCAGATAGTTAACCGATTTTAATAAGGTTTTGTTTTAGACAAAACCTTAAAACGCAGAAATTAGCTTCTAGACCTAATACATGTGCATATGATTTTGAATACATATGCATTAAAAGGTATTATAGAATATTTTTTGTGATTTCTTCGTTGGATAAGATTTGTTGGGTTCCGAAAATGTCTTCATCTGAATTCTTATTTCTTCGAATCTGGGAAAAATACCACTCAAATCGCCTTATAAGGAACTGGCCAGCTATTTTCCATTTCCAGTAAACTCTCTTCCGAAGACGACACACATTTCAAAAGTTAAAAATTTCCGAAAAACTGTTTTTAGCATTGAACGCATTTGCGCGCTCTGTACCGAGTACGAATCTCAGGCCTATGCTACAAGAAAACGCAATTGTTGGTGTTGCGCCACACATCCTTTGTGTCCTTGGTTTATTGATCTAATTAGGGATTTTACCATGTATGGCTCGGCAATCCTGTGAAGTCAAAAAACCGTTTCAGTTTTTTTTTGAATTCTGTATTTTGGGTGAAGAGTGCAGAAACTGATATTGTGCTCTTAATTTTGTGCTGTTTATTTTCACTGCACACAAGAGTTAAGGAAAATTTCTTTGGGATTAAAACCATAAGCAAAATGATAATAGACCTGAACTTATAACTTCTTAACCTAACGGAAAGGAAAAATATCGTACCACAAATATTAAACAAGAAATCGATTTTAATTCTCACTATTTTGCTGATAAAATTAAAATTATTCATATCCACTTGTTAAGCTTTATTTTGTGCAGGTTCAACTTATGAAGCATATCTTTCACTTTTTGTTTTAATCAGTTTCCGAAATAACGAGTAAAATTTGATTCCGTCAAAGACGGTCCTCAGCTCGTTTGAGAAAGGAGAAAGAACGAGTAGCTATAGTCTCAATGGCCGTGTAAAACCTAGGCGTCTCAGAGGATAGATGGGACCACATATGTGAGTTTCTCCGAGATAATTTTTCTTCAATTTATTCTTCCAATCTTTCATCCTCCTCTATTTCCACGTAGAATATTCTTCAACATCCATTTCATCTTCCATTCCTCTTCTGAATCCGTTCATTGTTGAATTCCTTATTGACAGCTATGGTCCTAACGACGGTTGTGGTTTGGATGGTTGGCAAAATCTTCTTCTTCTTCTTTTTCTTCAGCCTTTGTCTCGTTCACAAGCGGGGTCGCCTCGTCGTGGTCGGCTTCGCCATTTGGCTCTATCGAATGCCTGATCTGAGTGCAATATCGAGGTCTTCAAATCCCCATCTAGCGTATCAAGCCAGCGTTGTTTAGGTCTGCCTTTTGGTCGTTTACCATCGACTTCGATGTTCAGACCAATCTTGGCAAGTGAATTCTCGTTTGCACGAATTGCGTGACCATTCAATCAAAGACGCCTCTCTCGCAACTTTTCCACGATCGGTGCAACCCCATAACGATCGCGGATATCCTCATTTCGGATGTGATCTAAACGTGTGACTCCACTAGTCCAACGTAGCATCTTCGTCTCCATTACTGCAAGACGCCGTTCATCGTCTTTTATAGTCGGCCAACACTCAGAACCATAGAGAGCGACTGGACCTATGACATTGCGGTAAATTTTAGATTTGAGACGTTCGTTGATACGTCGATCACAAAGAACACCAGTTGTGGAACGCCACTTCATCCAGGTTGCGTTAATGCGTGAAGCAATTTCATAATGCAGTTCTCCATTGGCTGATAGCGTTGACCCGAGGTATTTAAATCGCTCAGTTCGAGGCAGATCACTGCCGCTGACAGTAATTGTGCCTGTTTCATGGGGATCGGTCGTCAAAAATTCAATTTTGTTTAGATTCAATCTGAGACCGTGTTGAATAAGGCGATCATTCCATTTTTGGACAAGTTGCTCAAGATCATTTTTGCTATCAGATGCTAGGAAAACATCATCTGCATAAAGCAGTGTGTAGGGCGCTGGACGTTGGATATCCCTTGTGACGGTGTCCATAACAAGAACAAAGAGGAGTGGTGAGAGGGCGCTTCCTTGATGAACACCAACAGAGACACGAAGCGGTTTTGGTGCACCCGCCATACTTCGAACTTTACTTTTCGGTCAAACGGTAATTTGAACATTCTGCTGGGCTACCTTTCTTTTTCCATATTGGAACAGTGGTACTTTCTTGCCAGTCAGATGGTGTTCTTCCTTCCTGAATAACCCGGTTAAAGAATTCACTGAGCCACAGTGTTGGATCCCAGCTCTTCGCTTTCCAGAGCTCAGATGCGATGTCGTCAGGTCCTGCTGCTTTCCCCGATTTCATTTGTTTTATTGCCTCCTCGACTTCAGTTGACTGGTGGAACTGCTCCAAATGTCGGCAATGATTGGGGAAGTGGAGAATGAGCAAATTCTTCAGTTGAAATCTGCTGGAAGTATTCTCGCCATCTATCCGTTGCGGCTCGACGGCTGATAAACAAAGTACCGTTCTTGTCATTAACGCAACAGAAGTGTTCGATATCCTGTGTACGTTCATTACGGCTTTTAGCAAGTCGATACAGATCTCTCTCGTCATCCCGAGTGTCCAGTTTATCGTAAAGATTTTTATAAATGGTTCGTTCGGGTGACAGCGACCGCTTTCTTAGCTTCAGGGTTGGCATTCTTATAAATTTGCCAATTAGCAGGCGTTTTATCGTCGAGAAATTTGTGGTAGAGGCGTTTCTTTTCACGGACCTTCGTTTCAACATCATCATTCCAAAGCCAAGTATCTCGGTTGATGTACCGCTTACCCGGCTTGGTGACCCCGAGGGTTGCAGAGGCCGCTTTGTGGATCGTGTCTTTCATTTCGTTCCATGATTCTTCCACATTCTTAATGGTTGGCAATCGTATGAGTGGGACCGTTTCTTCTTTCTTCTCACCAAATCGCCACCATTTAATGCGCGTCGGGCCAGTGCATTCCTCACGCTGTTTTATCAGTGGCTTAATTCGCAGGACGGCAATCAACGGCCGATGTTGAGGTGCGAATCGTCTCATAGGGAATGACTTTGCAATCAGTGACAGTGGTAAAATGTTGGCGCCTTATGAGAATATAGCCGATTTGCGTTTTACTGTTCCCACTATAAAATGTGGCAAGACGAGACAATCGTTTGATGAACCATGTATTCATAAGTACAAGGTCATGGGTGTCCGCAAAATCGATTATACGCTCGCCACCTTCATTGCGCGATCCGAACCCCTTTCCCCCATGGCACCTTTTACCGTCTGCCTTTTCAACCACATGACCATTAAGGTCGCCGGCAATTATTATATAATCGTCAGCAGGCACGTGACAAGTCTTTTCATCGAGAAGTTGCCAGAAGACATCTTTCTCGGCATCAGGTCGACCTGTCTGTGGTGCATACGCGGAGAAGAAGTGAATAGTGCGATCAGCTGATATAATGGTGAGCTTCATCAGCCGATCATCAAATCGTTCGACTTCTTTAATGGCATCACGGAAACCCTCTGAGATGGCAATGCCAACACCATATTGAATGTGTGGGTTACCAAAATAGAGCACGTTTGTAGCCATTTTTACCGCGTTCGCGTTCAATGTCGCAGCTTTTGGCACCAGATCATCGGGTTTCTTGCAGAGCGCAGATATCAACGCGCCTTTTCCGAAGGGCTCTGCGAGTTCCTCCGTCTTTTCAGTTAGGGTACCAACATTTAGCGTGCAGACACGTATTTGTTTTGTTCGTTGTGTGTGGACTAACTTGCTTACGTCCTGCCGTCGTCCATGCGTCAAGAACCCTTGCTCATTTCTCGACAAGAGTCCTGCTGCGTCAACTGAGGTGGACGCCCTAGAATTTCTCCGAGGCTTGTGACTCAATCCGAGCATCATGTTTGGAACGACATTGTATGCATTTTCTTGGTCGAACTGTCGCGGGGCCTGTCACCAATAGAGATCAGGTAGGATTTAGCATAGTAGAATAACTCCAACTATACTCTATTTATCTCTTTCCCTGATCTCAGCATTTTATTTTTGTTTTACTGAGGATAGTACAGAGTACGTTGCCTCAAACCCTCCTCCTTTACCTGGGCTTGGAACCAGCATACTATGTTAATAGCATGGCGGAGTTGGTTGGCCAAATCTTGAAAAGAATATAATGTAGAAGGTCGCCTCTCGTGTCTTTTTAAATACTTTACGGTGAAGGAACAGCATGGTTTTCAATCGATGCGCTCAACTAACAATAATTTGCTTGTGTTTACTAATTTTGCCGCGTAGTCTCTGAACAATAGAAAAGACTCCCATAAAGTATATATTGACTTCTCGATAGCTTTTAATTTCGTTGACGTGAATTGTCTGAGCAAACTCCGATCGTAGGGCTTTCCTTCAACTGTGCTCTGTTGTTAGCGACCATACGTAAGTGGTAAGTTATGTACAGTCTCGTTCAGTAGTTCTGTCTCCACTCCTTCCTTTACTTTATCGGGGGTCCCTCAAGGCCCTCCTAGCCCATTCCTATTTTCATTCTCTATAAATGATCTTTCTTCTTTTATTTACTTGTTCTTGTCTATTCAAAACTATACCCTGCCGTTAATTCCTCTACTGAGCGAAACTGATTTCAATCAAACCCCGACAACTTGTGCTCAGAATGTGCTAGCACTGAATGTGGGCAAATGTTATACATTATATTATTCGTTGAAAAGTTTCTTTCCAATACCTAGTTATTACCTTGATGGTCAACCTTTAACACAAATGAATCTAGTAAAAATCCCGGGGTGAGGTTTGGTAGCAAGCTTCGTGTTGACCTTCATTATGTCGACATCTTTAGTCGTGTTTCCAGTATGTCAGTTAATTGATATCCATTCCCTGGTCAACCCTTTTAATCCTTTGGTTCGCAATACTCTAAAATATGTTTCCCTAATATGGTCTCCCTACAACAATTGTGACTGCAATATAATAGACTCCGTTCTCTCTTCTTCAAAAAAAACCTACCGTACCCCAAAACTAAGTGGTCAGGATAAGACCACTTAGTTTTTGAGTTTCAGCCAATTACTGATAATTATAGTAATATACTATTATTAACTTTATTTGAACACATATCGGTATGGAGGGTATTTCGAATCCTAGGCACCACATAGCTTCTTGATTTTTTCAGATTTTTCGGTTGAGTAGTTTCTGAGAATGGATCCGTTAAAGAAATGATCACTTTCGACCCCCCGCACTCCTCACCTTTCCAGTAGATGTCAAAACTAAGACTGGCATTGAAAAGTACTCCCCACCTCTCCAGTAAATGTTAAAACTAAGACTGGCATTGAAAAGTACTAACCGGGACTTTTCATTTGATATCTCACATGGCTATATTTGGTGAAAAGAAATTTGCATGTATGGGGACCCTCCAACCTCTTAAATTTGACATAGAAGGATATGCGTGAGCGTTCACAGTTTCCACCTTTCTACCGAATTTGATGTTAATCGCTATAATTGTCTTCGAGAAAAATGTCTGTGACAGACCGACAGTAAACTGATTTTAATAAGGTAACCTTAAAAAGGGGTATGGCGCCCGAGTTGTAAGCCACAACTCCAGGGGAAAGAAATTCCTCGGCTAGCAGCCTGCAGATTTCAAAACTTTCTTGCTATAGAAACGTTATTAATGCCTCCGCTAAGGAGGGACCTACTAATAACGACATTTGGCTTTCGTATTTGGACACGAAACCCTCCAGAATGATGGCTTTGCGATCAGCAGCCTGGCTGCCATATAAATGCTCTTTTCGGGTGCTGCGGTCGTCGGTCACGTCCCGAAAAGGCGTCATAAGATCTGAGTGACGGCGGAATTGTCGAAGCGGATCGATGAACGAAAGAGGTTGACCGTTTACAGAGATGGCGGACGTGACGCACTCGAACTCCGATATCGAGCGAAATTCCAAGAAGTTCAACATAGTATTCGCCGCTATTGCACTGGCCAGAAACGAAAGATGCCACAGAACGCAATTCAGAAGTGTGTATCGTCAGGGTTCGTAACCGTATCACATCCATTGAGGTTCCGCCTCTTGTGTACTAAATTCCTAATCATCGTAACATGGGGATACGGACTGTTCGTCCAACCAGGAAGCATCTCTGCAATAAAATGGAATAAAGCCGCTGGGCACGACAGTCTCAACGCAGAGTTATTTAACGCTTCTCCTGGAGGTTCTGTTTTGCTGGTTCCACTTGGGAATTCAAGAACGAAAGAAGGGGATGATCGTTACGATTCAAAAGAAGGGCGCCATCCTTGAGTTCGACAATTGAAAGGGTATTTGCGTGCTCTCTGCCGTTGCAAAAATAATAGGTAAAATAATTCTAGAACGCATCAAGCAACACCTCAAAAGCTTGATTGACAGAGGTGTCCGTCCGGATCTCCCTGCATTGACCATATCAACACCTAATGAATCATTTTGAAGATGTGCGCGGGTTTAGATCTTCGCTTCACCTGTGCTTGATCGATTTCGAGAAGGCTTTCGATAGCGTGAACAGAGAGTATATCTAGCGTGTTTTACGCAAAAAAGACATTCCGAAGAAATTGATAGCTATTATCAGAGCAACATATTATTGTGGAAAATGTCTCGTGCTGCACCGAAGTAAAATCTCAGGGGAATTTGAGGCCGAAAACGGAACCCGCTAGAGTGGCATCCTGCCACCAATATTATTTCTTCTTGTTACCAGTGACGTTCTTCATGCTGAACGTGGAGCACTTCAATCGACTTTCACATTTTTCCTCTAGCACTTCGAATACGATGTTGACATCTGTTTGTTCTCTCACCGGGCCATATACCTTGGCTAAATGTCTTTGAATTTGGAACGAGGGGCAAGTAGAGTTTTACTGAAGGTAAACAGCCACCAAATCAAAGGTCTCAATCTGACCGATCATCGCACTCTGCCTATTTGCATGGATAAAACATCGAAGGCGTCGATCAGTTTGTATATCTAAGAAGCGTGATTTCTACCGATGGTGGCACCGAACTGGATTTCGTAGAGAGAAAATCCGGGCTTGGGGTAAAAATTATGCGAAAAATAGGGCTCAAAGTGAAAATTATACGTGTCTTGGGAAGAATTATCCCTTTTTTCATTGAAATTTCCATTTCAGGCCCACGAGAAAACTCTGGGTGTGTTGAACGGTTCCCATACAGTAGAAATCAGTAATAAAAACTTTTTATCAAAATACGTTCCTTTGGTGGTGTCAGCACAGAGAAAAATTTTATGAACCGGTTTAACCCAAATATATTAAATTTTGAAAATTTAGAAGCACTTTTCCAATAAAAAATGCAACCAAAATCGAGTAAGCTACATATGTTATAGTTTTATGCAACAATTTTACAATGATACCCTATTTTAAGCGTTTTTCACTAGAAGCTGCAGTTACTTGTCAAGCAGAGAGGGTTTTACAGGATTCATTCACTCAAATTGTTCCTAATTCTGTTTTAAACATGGGTGCATATAGAACTTTAGAAATAGAGGGTAAGATGAGTTTAATCTAAATTTTTCACGCTCTATTTATGCCCAGCATTGAGCGTATCTAGCACAGCACAGGCGAAAGTATTTATACGATCCACCAGATAGCGTATCCAGCACCTAACATGTCAGACAGAAAAGAATTGTTTCATGCATTTACTAGGAGAGTATTTATTTATTCTATATTCAGCAGGCGCTCCGCGTCCGCACAGACACAGGACAGGCCGGAATTCTTGCAAAGAATATTTTCCCCCGTGCCGGAAGCTGCCCCAGAAGCGAAATTGAAAAGCTATTCCATTTGAAGCGAAGAAGCATTGACATGGACAATACATCTTGTTCCGATATCTGCACAAATAAAGTTAATAATAGTATATTTTCATATTTTAGAAATTTATCCAGCAACCCCCCTTAAGTTCATCCTAGAAGTACGAAATTTGGCAATAGTATAGGAGATAAGGCATAATTTGGTGTAGAAAATCTAACAATTATTAAACGAAGTTATAGAGGGTGAAACTTTGCAATTTTTTGTGGATTTCATCCATTCTACACCGTGTATGACGTCATCATCGCATATCAATTCGTGAATACCACAACAAAGTGAGCTGATATGAATGGGCGCTTGCAAAGAAACATTTTGTTTTAGCTTTTTAGTCATTTATATATCAATAGTAGTGCCTAATTCAGACAGACATATTTGTTATTAAACCAGTGGTATTCAATGTGCGTATTATATATGTACATACTTATGTATGCTTTTGTGCACGAAGTAAATCGGAAATGTGGCTACGACCAATTTATGTACATTTGCATCCGCAGTATTCGGTGATAGGAAGTTTATTTGTTTAGGGTGAGGATAATATATATGTCTGAAGGAATTTGATTTAAAGCTATATACGGATGGAAAAATGTGCGTAGAAGTTTCTCACATAAGATGAAGACAAAACTTTTATACCTGACAAGTATTCCGACTTGTTTATTAGTTTGCATTGATAAAATCATTGATGCAAGAACCAAGTACTTACTCTCTACTAATCTACTTAGTCTCACTGGAATGCGCGGAACGGCATACTGGCTTCTACTATGTTGTGTCTGCCACGCTCCACACTCTACACGTTTGGTGCTGGATCGTATGAATACTTTCGCACCTGCTGTACTGGATATGCTTCGTGCTGGATACGCTAGCTGCTAGGTCATATGAAAAGAGCTTTAACCGGAAGATTTTAGAGGCAATATGTAGCGCATTTTTACAGTCAGTGGCAAACGTGACAAACGTCTTAGTGTCCCACTGACTCCATTATGCGACAATTGAACATTTCCAGCCTCAGTCATACATATTATTATTTTCTAATGCAGGGAGTCCATTGCCGCATTTCCCAACTAGACAATTTCAGCAGCGATCTGCGGTCCCCGTCAGTTGTAACCTCAAGAAAACTATACACAGGAGATTCAACTCCCAGCACATTCTTTGAGATTTAATGGAGATAGAAAAGTCTTGCACACGCTCTACCGCGACGGGAGTTGCGCGAGCAAAATTCCACGCATAAAGGCTGCTCTGAGTGCCGTGTATGTGATGCAGTGCATTGGTGTGCGCCCATGTGGTTGCGAGTTGCTGCTAATACGTGACAGCATCTGTCTTAACAACAGACATTACATAGCTGTTTATAGCTTCCTACATCCCAGTGGGAACCGAAGGCAGAGGTTTCTTAAAGATTTATTTCCATTGCCATTAAGGTAGTAGATGTTAATGGATTCACTGAGCGAATGATGCTTCAGAAAGGTTGGTTGAAACAAACACGCGCAATATTCTCGGAAGTAGATCCATGTTTGCTCTCCTAGGAAATGAGGAGGAAATAAGTAAATGCATCCAACATCAATATTTCGGATGCATCCGTTTCGTGCTGATATAAGATGAAGAAACATACTTGAGAAAACCAACTAGGCAATATCAACACGCTAACACACCAATACCACTTACCTACCTCGTCCCTACCCGAAAGGTGCACAATAATATTCCGCGCCCCCTTTGCTCCTCCTGTGTATTGTCTTCTTGCCCTACCTTTACTGTCGGATTCACATGTTTGCCAAACCTCAACAAGCCCTCGCAAATTCAAACGTGTGGATAGAGTAGAGTATTTGGCTTGGTTTGTATAGGTTTGCAAACGTTTGTCGCCGATCCAATCGAGTGCCTGGTTTTTAGCCAATCAAAGGAAATTTGCTTGCCTGCTCAGAAAAGACTAATGCACTTATGTATGTATGGAATGCATGATCTGGGTCTACATATTCGAAATATATACAGTGGGGCCCGCTTAAATGCATTCAATTCTGGCTTCAAAATCTTTTGAATTTAACCGAGCTGTGCATCTAGCCGGAACTCGGATAAATTATGCAATTAGACGTCCTTTTTATAATTGCAAAATTGTCGCGTTTATACGACAAGATGTGGATTTTTAAAAAATCGTTTAAGAACTAATGAATTTATTTTATTAGACAAGAAAAACAACATATAAAATTCAGCCGTTATTTTAAAAAATGAACAGTAAAATTATTCATAGAAATAATAAAGGAAGGAAGGAGGAATAAAGGAAAAATTAATTTTCGTTCCATTAGAAATTCAGTTATCTTCGATTGTGAAAAATGTAGTTTAGCTGATTTATTTAAAATGGCTTTCTTAATCAATTTAAGGTGAACATTTTCATTATTATGAAAATACTTCTGGAGTTCAGAAAGTGCAGATAATGCTTTATCGTAAACAGGAGTTAGTTTTATACTTTAAATTTCTGGAGATTTTTCGTCTTCGTTGTCGTAGGTATTCTCTTAATTCATCTTTCGAAGTTGGCAAATCATTGACATCTTCATTAAGTTCTGGAAAGTTTCCATTATTCAGATTGATAAACTCTGCCTTTGTAAAACAGTTTTGTATTGTGGTGGGAACAACCAATCACCAAAATCTTTTAGCAAGTTTTGCAGCTTCTAGGATCAAAGTTGTTTTTGCAAAATCTTGCAACGAAATTTCGCTTTTTAACGCGAAAAGCTGCTTTCACACAAGATGTGTTCTTTAATTGAGTGGTTGAATCAAGCTGGTTGTATTTGGATGCAAAAAACTATTCTAAAATTAACAAATATTCTGTTTATTTTGTTGCAGTTTGGGTTGACCACTATAAGCAACTGAATTATAAGATGGTACAGGGACTGTCTACCTCTAAAAGAGTCAAATTGTTTTGCACTTCCGATCATGCTTATCAGACCCATTAGAATCGCACATAAAAAGCAATGATGATGAGCAAGATATGGATATGGAGGGTATTTCGGAGCCTAGATACCATATAGTGGCAGCTCGTGATTTTTTTTCAGATATTTCGGTTGGGTAATTTCCGAGACTGGGTCCCTTAAAGAAATGATCACTTTCGACTTCCCGAACTCCAACAAATGTCCAAACTAAGACCGGCTTCGGAGAGTACTAACGGAGACCTTTCATTTGATAGCCCGCATGACTATATTTGATGAAAAAAACATTTACACCCCCCTTTTACATGTATGGGAAGGGAAAGAAGGATCACGTTGACCTACAAAGGAACATAGAGGCTTCACTCGGCAAACAAGTGACCGTGCGTGTAAGTCGGTCAATGGTTACGATAGAGTGTAAAGATCTTGATGAGGTCACTACCAAGAAAGAAATTTGTGCAGCGCTCAAACACCAATTGAAACTGGGGGCCCTGCAGGAAACGGACATCAAGAGCCTAAGAAGAGCGTACGGTGGAACGCAGACAGCGACCCTAACTATGCTTATGACCTCAGCTACAAAAGCACTGTCTGCGGGTAAAATCAGTATCGGTTGGGTCGTGTGCAGGCTACGAGAGCAAATTCCAAGAAAACAGTGTTTTAAATGCCGAACTCCGCCATGCTATTAACATAGTATGCTGGTCCCAAGCCCAGGTAAAGGAGGAGGGTTTGAGGCAACGTACTCTGTACTATCCTCAGTAAAACAAAAATAAAATGCTGAGATCAGGGAAAGAGATAAATAGAGTATAGTTGGAGTTATTCTACTATGCTAAATCCTACCTGATCTCTCTTGGTGACCAAGAAAATGCATAGAATGTCGTTACAAACATGATGATCGGATTAAGTCACAGGCCTCGGAGAAATGCTAGGGCGTCCACCTCAGTCGACGCGGCAGGACGAGCTCCGGTCCTGTCGAGAAATGAGCAAGGGTTCTTGACGCATGGACGGCGTCAGGACGTAAGCAAGTTAGTCCGCACACAACGAACAAAACAAATACGTGTCTGCACGCTAAATGTTGGTACCCTAACTGGAAAGACGGAGGAACTCGCAAGAGCCCTTCGGAAAAGGTGCATTGACATCTGCGCTCTGCAAGAAACCCGATGGTCTGGTTCCAAAAGCTGCGACATTGAACGCGAACGCGGTAAAAATGGCTACAAACTTCTCTATTTTGGTAACCCACACACTCAATATGGTGTTGGCATTGCCATCTCAGAGGGTTTCCGTGATGCCATTAAAGAAGTCGAACGATTTGATGATCGGCTGATGAAGCTCACCATTATATCAGCTGATCGCACTATTCACTTTTTCACCGCGTATGCACCACAGACAGGTTGACCTGATGCCGAGAAAGATGCCTTCTGGCAACTTCTCGATGAAAAGACTTGTCACGTGCCTGCTGACGATTATATAATCATTGCCGGCGACCTTAATGGTCATGTGGGTGAAAAGGCAGACGGTAACAGGTGCCATGGGGGAAAGGGGTTCGGAGCGCGCAATGAAGGTGGCGAACGTATAATCGATTTTGCGGACACCCATGACCTTGTACTTATGAATACATGGTTCATCAAACGATTGTCTCATCTTCCCACATTTTATAGTGGGAACAATAAAACGCAAATCGACTATATTCTCATAAGACGCCAACATTTTACCACTGTCACTGATTGCAAAGTCGTTCCCTATGAGACCATCGCACTTCAACATCGGCCGTTGATTGCTGTCCTGCGAATTAAGCCACCGATAAAACGGCGTGAGGAACGCACTGGCCCGCCTCGCATTAAATGGTGGCGATTTGGTGAGAAGATAGAAGAAATGGTCTCACTCATACGATTGGCAACCATTACGAATGTGGAAGAATCATGGAACGAAATGAAAGACACGATCCACAAAGCGGCCTCTGCAACCCTCGGGGTCACCAAGCCGGGTAAGCGGTACATCAACCGAGATACTTGGCTTTGGAATGATGATGTTGAAATGAAGGTCCGTGAAAGGAAACGCCTCTACCACAAATTTCTCGACAATAAAACGCCTGCTAATTGGCAAATTTATAAGAATGCCAACCGTGAAGCAAAGAAAGCGGTCGCTGTCACCCGAACGAACCATTTCAAAAATTTTTACGATAAACTGGACACTCGGGATGGCGAGAGAGATCTGTATCGACTTGCTAAAAGCCGTGATGAACGCACACAGGATATCGAACACTTCTGTTGTGTTAATGACAAGAACGGTACTTTGCTTACCAACCGTCGAGCCGCAACGGATAGATGGCGAGAATACTTCGAGCAGATTTCAACTGAAGAATTTGCTCATTCTCCACTTCCCCAATCATTGCCGACATTTGGAGCAGTTCCACCAGTCAGCGCAACTGAAGTCGAGGAGGCAATAAAACAAATGAAATCGGGGAAAGCAACAGGACCTGACGACATCGCATCTGAGCTCTGGAAAGCGAAGAGCTGGGACCCAACACTGTGGCTCAGTGAATTCTTTAACCGGGTTATTCAGGAAGGAAGAACACCATCTGACTGGCAAGAAAGTACCACTGTTCCAATATGGAAAAAGAAAGGTAGTCCAGCAGAATGTTCAAATTACCGTCCGATCCGGTTACTTTCCCATACCATGAAGATTTTTGAACGCATTCTTGACAACCGTATTCGCGAAATCGTTGAAATAACCGTGAATCAAGCCGGATTTGTCAAGAACTGCGGAACTACTGACGCAATACACGCTGCGCGGTTACTCATGGAGAAACACCGTGACAAGCATCGCCCTCTTTACATTGCCTTTCTGGATCTAGAGAAAGCGTTTGACCGTGTACCACACGAACTCATCTGGTATGCTTTACGACAACACTTCGTGCCAGAAGAACTCGTGCGCTGGGTTCAATTGCTCTACCACGATCCGAAAAGTAAAGTTCGAAGTATGGCGGGTGTATCAAAACCGCTTCGTGTCTCTGTTGGAGTTCATCAAGGAAGTGCCCTCTCACCACTCCTCTTTGTTCTTGTTATGGACACCGTCACACGGGATATCCAACGTCCAGCGCGCAGATGATGTTTTCCTAGCATCTGATAGCAAAAATGATCTCGAGCAACTTGTTCAAAAATGGAATGATCGCCTCATGCAACACGGTCTCAGATTGAATTTAAACAAAATTGAATTTTTGACGACCGATCCCCATGAAACAGGCACAATTACTGTCAGCGGCAGTGATCTGCCCAGAACTGAGCGATTTAAATACCTCGGGTCAACGCTATCAGCCAATGGAGAACTGCGTTATGAAATTGCTTCACGCATTAACGCAACCTGGATGAAGTGGCGTTCCACAACTGGTGTCCTTTGTGATCGACGTATCAACGAACGTCTCAAATCTAAAATTTACCGCAATGTCATAGGTCCAGTCGCTCTCTATGGTTCTGAGTGTTGGCCGACCATAAAAGACAATGAACGGCGTCTTGCGGTAATGGAGACGAAGATGCTACGTTGGACTAGTGGCGTCACACGTTTAGATCACATTCGAAATGAGGATATCCGCGATCGTTATGGGGTTGCACCGATCGTGGAAAAGTTGCGAGAGAGGCGTCTTCGATGGTATGGTCACGCAATTCGTGCAAACGAGAATTCACTTGCAAAGATTGGTCTGAACATCGAAGTCGATGGTAAACGTCCAAAAGGCAGACCTAAGCAGCGGTGGCTTGATACGCTGGATGGGGATTTGAAAGCCTCGAGATTGCACCCAGATCAGGCATTCGATAGAGCCAAATGGCGAAGCCGATCACGACGAGCCGACCCCGCTTGTGAACGGGACAAAGGCTGAAGAAAAAGAAGAAGTGTTTTAAATGGCTCAGATTCGGACCACCACTGATAGATCTAAACTGTGTTGAAGATGTGAAGAAGAAAATCATTTTGCGAAGGACTGCAGTAAAAACCCTCACTGCATTCTATTCAGAGAAACCAATCGAGCCTTACAGCAAGCAATGAAGCACGGTGAACACGATTTTGTAGGAGTTAAGATCGATAACCGCTACATTTACAGCTGTTATGCCGCCCCAAGTATGACAATAACAGAGTATTGCAACATGCGAGATGGACTGGCGAGAGACGCCAAAGATCGTAACGCTAAAATTATTGCTGGCAACTTCAACGCTTGGGCAATGGAGTAGGGAAGCCAG
This sequence comes from Hermetia illucens, assembly GCF_905115235.1. Taxonomy (NCBI): domain Eukaryota; kingdom Metazoa; phylum Arthropoda; class Insecta; order Diptera; family Stratiomyidae; genus Hermetia; species Hermetia illucens. The sequence goes on along the minus strand of NC_051849.1, from coordinate 85,234,803 downwards.
AAAACAAATAAAAGGTGAAAATTCCTACTCCTACTTAGGCGTGGAGAGCTAGGCTCCATTGTAGATCTTACTTTCGTAAGTGATTCGCTGGTCAGGCGTCTACACTGACAGTTATCGAAGAATACACGCACAGCGACCACCAGGCGATATATATTACTATTAATAAGGGACCCAGAACAATAAATCCTCACCTGAAGAAACGAGAAACAGGTTGGTCATCAATGACAATACCATAGTATAGCAACATGCTAGATAGACTGGCGAGAGACGCTAACATCGGCAGCGTAAACACTTTTAGGCGTTGAGAGCTAGGCTCCGCCGAAGATCTTCCTTTCGGTTGGCTGGTCAAGTGTCTACACTGGCATGTTAGTGAGGAATACACGCATAGCGACCACCATTGATAAGGGACCCAGAACAATAAATCCTCACCTAAAAAAACCAAAAACAGGTTGTTTATAAAAAGCACTTGAGCACATTTATGGAGGTATTGTAGTGGAACACCGCGCTTACTGAAACGGCCATAGAAAAAGTATCGCAGCTGTCCCAACAGATATACTGTGCATGTGACACTTCCAGAGGCCAGAAAGCGGAGTCAACGCCGAAGAAAAACGCCAGAGTATCAACAAAGGTACGTCGAATATAAACAGGCACGCAAAAAGTTGCAGTTGACCATCACGAAAAGTAAAAATTATTGCTTCAAGCGACTCTGTGATGAGGCAAACTTCGTTCCATGGGGAGGAGCGTTCAAGTCGGTTATGTTGGCAATAAAAGGCAAAAGGTCCCTCCTTATTATGTGCCCTAGATTATTGTCGAAGATTACATCATCAACATTCGGAAACAATCTTCCCAATGATACACATGAGCGCCGGAAACATCCCTCCACTAACCACAGAGGAAGTCTTGGACGCAGTGAAAAGGGACCGCAGCCCTCGGCATTGGTCCAATTCGCAACAAGGCGCTGAAAATGGCAATGAGAATGGGACCAAACATGTTCGCACGGGTATTTACAGACTGCCTAAAAGAAAGGTCCTTCCCCGCAGAGTGGAAAATACAAAAGCTTGTGTTGATCCCGAAAACAAGTAAGCCGATAGGTGAACCAACATACTATAGACCTCTCTGTCTTCTGAATACAATAGGTAAGGTCCTCGAGCGGGTAATATATAACCGGCTATATCTATTAATTCCTAGTGGCAGTTATTTATCAAAAAAGCAGTTTGGATTTCGGAAGGCTCGGTCAGCGGTTGGTGCTACCAAACTGGTGGAAATACAGCGCACTGGTGACTCATTGCGACACAAACACCAAAATATATATTGAATATAATCTTCAATTACTTATGACTGCGGAAGCTACTTTATGATACGGACGAAGGGTCGAAGATGTATGTAATAATGGCAGAAGTTCCGCAGGGGTCTGTTTTGGATCCTCTGGTATGGAACTCAATGTATAATGGTTTTTTACGGCTTCCAGTAGTTAAACAAGCCGTTTTCGTCGAATTCGCAGATGACGTTGGAGTGGTCATAAGATCCAATCACCGCGAAAAAGTACAGATATATGCGAAAGAGACAATACAGACGATGAAGTATTGACTTAAAGACCACGGGCTGGAGCTTGCCGAACACAAGACGAAGTTGGTGCTCTTTACAAAGCGGCGGGAATATAAAACTGTTGAAATTTGCATCGGGGCGCATGTTGTTAGCTCTCAGCCATCACTGAAATACCTGGGAGTAGCATTCGACTCCAAGCTGAGCTTTAGTTAGCTCAACACTGGCAAGGATGCTTCTAAATGTAGGCGGTCCGAAACACAGTCGACGATTACTTTTATGGCGAGTCGTCAGCTCTATACTTTTATACGCGGTGTGGGCGTCGGCGATAAAAATCGAAGAAAAGACAGCTTCAAACTGTACATCGGTTAAGCGCTCTCCGAACATGTTACCGAACAATATCTTATGAGGCAGCTTGCGTGATTGCGGGGATGATCCCGGTGGATATTCTAACCGATGAGGCAAGTCGTCTGTACGAGAATCAGGAAGCGGGCCTAAACAAACAAAGTGAGTGTATGCGGTCATTGGCTGCATGGCAAACAGCATGGAACCAGGCAGAGAATGGCCGGTGGACACACAGACTTATCCCTGACATAAGTATGTGGACTATACGGAATCACGGTGAGCCGAATTACGATCTGACTCAATTCTGAACCGGACACGGTGGATACAGAAAGATCCTCTATAGGTTCGTTCTAAATGAATCGCCCGATTTTCCTACGTGTGAAGGTGCAACCGAGAGTGCAGAACACATCTTCTCCGCCTGATCTGATAAGGTACATGACGCAATACAAAACCTTAAAAAGGTTTGCCCATGCGTGTAGCATCAGCCTGCTATCATTTGTTTAACGAAGTAACTTGAGTTTCCGTTTAACCGTATCTAAAGGCATGGCGTGCTCTTAATTCGTCTAAAATTTGTTGTGTGCAAGTATTGAGCAGATTCTAAAACAAATTTGAAGAAAACGGCATGAGGCATTGAAAGAGAATTTGCGTTTATCGTTTTGCATTTAAATGGGCTCCACTGTGCCATGCAAGTCTAGAACACGCTTATATGACAATTAACTGGTGTAATGTGAACATAATATTTATTCTCAATGCAGGGAAACCTACTTTCACGGACGCAAACCTCCTTTAACTAAAAGGACAATAAAGACTAGTAGATCGGTGCATACGGGATACATACGCTCTTAAGTTGCATCTTCACTATAGGCAGCACGCCTACTAGGAAGGCCAATTCATGGAGACAGCACTCCATGAGGTCACGGTAAAAATGAAAAAGACGACGTCCGAAAAAGAAGAGCATTAATGGATATCGAAAGTGCCTTCAATTATGCCTCATTCGCGGCAATTTGTGACACGGCAAAAGAGCATGGAATCGATTCACTGTTAATTACATAGTTGGATCCTTTACATGCTGCAGTGGAGGACAATCCAGAGAGGGGGGTTCTCTCTCCCCCGTTATGGGTCCTGGTAATGGACACTTTGTATGGCTCTTGGAGGACCACTTAAATGCAACTCTGCATGTAATCCACAGTGGTGTCTTCATAATGGACTCACGGTGAACGCTAGGAAGCTTGGACTAGTTATGTTCACTAAGAAGCTACATGCTACCCACCTTAGCAGGGGCGGAAATCCAGTTGATATAAACAGTCAAGTATTTAAGAGTACATCTGGACTCCAAGCTAACGTGGAAACATCGCATTCAGGAACAATACCAGAAATCCTACAGACTGCTGTGGTGCATACTATACATCCATAATGAAACCCATTTTGATCCATGGTCTGGTAGCCGAGAGTTCTGTTGCCTAAATATTACTGGAACAATGAGTACTACGCCGACCGCGGCACTCGAAGCTACCATAAATCTATCCTTATTCATTTAGAGGTGAAACTGAAAACAACCAACCACACACATAGACTCTCCATCATTGGCGCATGATTATACGATCATGCGTTGATCTGGAAATCTCTTGCCGAAATCACCAAAAGAGAAGAATGGTCGATAAATCCCCAAAAGTCTTTTGGTATTACAGACTTAATAAACTTCACCAACGAAAAAAAGAAAAATTTGACTGACAGTTTCGTCCAGGACAGAGGCAACTTATCAGACGCTGCCTCACCTCTGCCCTGGGAGCAGCGTGACCGAAAGTAACGACAAATGGTAATCGCTCTATTTATATATAATCGCAAACACGTAAGGGGTACGAATTATATTCAAGTGAAATCCGTCATAAGTTCAGACCTAAACGGGGCTATCTTGGGTGTTTAATCCAAACAAGAGGACTACAAAGGAGGAGGAAGTAAATTGTTTCCCAAGTGGTCCGGTCCGTCACCAAGTGGGTGCGGACTGAGGAATCCCAGCATCCTCAGCAAAAAAATTACCGACGAGTTAGTCATAAAAGACAGATCGGGCGCGGACGTGCTCTCTTTAAATCCGATTATGAAACTGAACCGACCCCTTGGAAAAAAGACTACCATATTCCAGGCAGAGATATGCATATGCCATTTCGTTTGTAGCAGAAGAAGGCTTACGACAAAAATGGCGGGTTCGTACTATTCGGATTTTTCCCGACAGTCGGACAGCATTGTCAGCATTAAACAGTGAGGGCATATCAAACCAGTTGGTATAGAGTTGCCACCAGTTGCTGCTGAAACTTGGCCGACTACGCGAAACATTTCTAATGTGGGTGTCGGGGCACTCAAACATCGCTGGTAATGGACGAGCTGATAGACTGGCTCCCAAGGGTCTGGATCTACAATGGTGGGGCGATAGCCAGTTAAGTTTACTCTGAAGGGTGAAATTGCAAGGATTTATGCAGTCGGGTAGAACAATTTGAAAGCTTGCCCAGAGGTGAAAATTCTTGTGAAAGAAAACGGGGACGCTCAATCTGTACATAGGACGTTTTAATCATTCCTTCTATGCCATCCGCCTAACCGATGACATGATAATCGTGACTTGGTTAAATTCACTGCTGATTCATGCACTCAGAGTGAATTTGAATTAAGGTACTGGTTGCTATTTTATAGTCCATATGTAGCAATTCACATACACTTTATATAAAAACTTATGTACAATAATTTGGTGATTAATTAAAATTCCTAAGATCGGCCTTGAATCAATCCATACTAAGCTACCAACAACACTACATATGTACGTAGCGATATTGCAATATGCAACACATATTATGCAAATAGAGCTCTGGGAAGTAACTCCGCTATCATAGGAAAATTTCAGTACAATTAAAAAGAAATACTGATTTGTCGTGATTTTCTCTTCTTTTCTCTTTTAGCTGAAGGCACCATACATGTAATTGTCAAAATATTCAATTCCTTATCAGTAAACTCCTTTCAAAGAGCTCAATACATCTAAAAATTTTGAATTTTCAAAAATCCTATGTATGCAAATCACTGATCGCCACGCCCATCTGTTTACTCAGGTGGCCCGAGAAAATTTCAAACGTCGCAATAAAATGTAGATCTACGCAACCCGTTTAACCTTTTAACACCCTTTGTTTCCCAAGCTAATTGATAATAATGAGACGGATTCACCCGTGCATGGACGTTGCTGGGAGGTTAACTCAACTTTTCCGCAATCCCATGAAGTCATAAAATTTTTCTAGTTTTTTTGGAATCGGACCTTTTCAAACGGTCTCTCAATTCTTCTTATTACTTTTACTTTTGTTCTATTTGTTTTTACTACCACACAAAGAAATTGTGCGAATTTTACCATAAAAATGTAAAATAAGGGCATATAAGAGAGTGAGGGATCCATTTCTCAATAGTTTCGTTGATCATTTCAAATAGTGAGAAGGGTTATCCTGGTTTTGGGTTGTCCAGTGTAGTGTTCGTTTGGTCCATCATAGGTGTTTTTATTGGGTGAGCTTGAAATATTTTCTCGTGCCAAACGATTTTTAATTGAACTGCAAAATTGGGCCTAAGTTGTTGGATGTTTGCTACCGGACCTCAAAGTTTTCTATTAGTTCCTAACTGTTGTCCTAGGCATTTCGTCGGCTTTCTCGGCAGTTTTCCTCTGCGTTTTTGTTTTCTAAAACTAGTCCTTAAAAACGGTCATGTGTCGTTCACTGATAAACTCAAGAGTTCTTGTTCTAGTTTGAAGGATTTGTTCCCAACGGTATCAAGTGTAAATTGAACCAAAGTTCAACAGGTGTAGGGTCGATTCTGTTGGAGTCAAGGTCATTGATATGTTGTCAATTTGATTTCCTCGTTTCCTCCTAGAAGATGAACTAATTCCAATGTCATGCACTTGATAATTTCAATTCAAAAGGAGGGCTGATCGTTCCCACGTTGACCGAAGCATTAAACAGAACCTGTGTTTGAATTCAGCAAGATAATACGAAGTAACACGAACCATATCTTGTGCCCAAAACATTTTTCCTTATTGATTGAAATTATTCCTACTTCCCAGATCCATTGCGGTTTACAACAAGTACCTGGTTGTGATAAGGTGGCTTACTCATTGTATTTATTGGCCATACACATATCCGGTTCGATACCGTACAAACTCAGGTTGGCTTATAAATCAATCTTTCCTTGCCTAATATCTATATTTAATATTGTGATCATTTATTTTCAGGCGTAAGCAGTTCAAATTTGGAAAGGAAAAGCATCAGTAAAAATGTGTGGAGGTCGACAAACTTGTAAGTTCCAGCTCGTACGACCTGAAGAAAGTGGGATCTGCCAGAGTCTCGTCACGTTTGCCAGCAATGTTGTCGGTTCTACTGAGAAACCCAGAATCCCAGAAGATATAAATGCAGTAATGGCCGAATTCGCTGCGAATGGGCGTAGTGTGCATCATAATCCATTCACTTCATCAAGGAATTATTCAACGCCTATCAACAAGAGCAATCGGCCACGTACAACCTGCCGTTGTGGGAATGAATGCCCTTGTGGAAATGAATCAGGGTACCTTCGATTCATGCTTGACTCAACGAAACTAACGAATTCATCGTCAGCACAAACTGGTAGAACATCAGTTGAGAAATCCAAACGGATGTTGCGGAAACTTCCGCGTCAATCAATGGAATGCGTATTCTGTAAAAACAATAATGAACCTGCCGAACTTGTTCGTGGCCATGCGGTACGTGACTTCACAGGCAAAGTGACTTGTCCGATTTTGCGAACTTTCCGATGTCCTATTTGTGGTGCAACTGGCGACAAAGCCCATACAGTTAAATACTGTCCACAGAAGCCAATCATCACTATGGAGGACATAGAATTCGCTGAACGGGTTCGAACTCTCCATGAAATATGGAATAACAGAGTTTATGGTGGTTTTCGATTCGTAGGCACTAAGGCACTTTAATTTTTACCTTTTTGACTACTAGTATTTCGGTATTTCCCTACAACGGCAGGCATCACGTTTTTTAAATTGTGCTTTTTGTTTCGGAAAGTGAAATCATTGTTTATTCGTTACTATACAATTTTTTTCAAGAAAATGGAACTCTGTTGAGTTGTATGTTCCAATCATTTCGACTGTCTTATTTTTTTTCTACAAATTTTAAAAAATTTGGAAGGATTTAGTTTCGAATTTTAAGTTCGTTTTTATTTGTTTGTGATATTATTGAAATGCATGTAAAATAAAATTTTATTATAGGAACCTTGTGCAACGTAAAACAATAAAACCAGTAATTTACGTTATGGAGGTGCTCAAATCATTGGGCACAATTTCCGTATCTATAGCTTTACTTAAAATACCATGTAAGCTATTTTATTAGTTAAGAAAAAGTGAAATCTGTATTTTCACATGATTTAATAAAATTTATTTCCAGACATCATTTAAGCGTTTTCGTCCGAAATCAAAAGGAATGGCTGGTAAATGAATGTTCATTTTGCCTTTTAGTCCAGTTTAGTTCAACCCCAAAAAAACTCAAAAAATTGTAAAGATAGTGAAAAAATACTAAAGTACAAAAATGTGGCCTTTTCATCGCTAAAATATTAAGTCAGCAGTTTTTCGCTATCATCTTTATTTTTTGAGATATTTAGAAAAAAGATCATTGTTTCGTTTAAAAATTTTTTTTTTGGGGTAAATCACTTTTTCGAAACTACTCAATCTATATCCACCAAAATTTTAAAATTTATTGCGAGGGCTTAAATACAGTAGATTCTCAAGGTATTCGGCTTACTTTCAATTTAGATGAGAAAACCACGTTTTGAAAGCCCTTATTAAGTAGTTTAAAAGAGCTTTAGATAAATTTCCACTAAAGATTACTGGTTTGTGTTATTTGGCCTTGGAAAGTAATAATTTTCTTAGACATTACGAATTTACGTTTGGCGAGTTATAAATTCATTCTTTTTGTTATTTAATATGCTTTGTTTCTTTTTAATATCACTTCTACGTGAAATGCATGGTTTTCGAGTTATTTGCCAAAAACCGTTGAAAAACATGCGTTTTTTTATGAAAAATCCCCATTTTTGAACATGAATAACTGTCCGATAATATTTACCAAACAGTTTCTGCTTAGAATTGATCATTTAATCTATTTCTGTAATTATTTTGAAAAAAAAATCCACCCGGAGGGGGCGAGATGTCACAATCTTCCGGAGGGAAGCGCACATCGACGCTATATAACTTTTACTTCTTGACTGAAAGAATTCGTAGGTCGCACCGAATTTTCAGCTTTAATGACGGGACTATTTACTAATTGATTAGGAGAAGGCGGTATAGGTGATGTTTCATTTCTATCACAACAATGTTTTTGTGTCTCTTATTACTAAATTTTCATGGTGCGGGCCTTGCCTTCATGGTTTTAAAAAAGTTTAGCAGGAAAAAAATCAATTTCCTTTTTCCATTATTTTTTTCAGTGCCAATCTTATGGCCCAATATTGGGAAACAGGCAATAAGTCAGGTGATGATAAAGAAATCAAATTCAATTTTAGGGATGAGTCTCTTTTATTAGGGGAGGAAAGGGGGTAGTAATGTTAATTTGTGCAAAAAAGGGACAATTTTGCGAATTTGTTTTGACAACATAGTTAATATCTGTTGATGGTACATTAAGGTGTGACATTCGAAGAATATTGTGTAAAATTTTCATGAAGAAATATTAAACAAGTCGGAATATTGGAACGTGGGCCCTTCGGGTATACATACATAATGCCGCGTTCACGATGTGCATAATCAGATGTCAATTAACGCATCGCACTTAATGTAAGTCGACATTAAAAGTCTAACATATGGTAACTCCTATATCCTATTACGATGCACATTGCATGACGTAAAACCTTGTAAGGTTCTAACTTTTACGTTAAGTTACGTTTCCGTTTAGTGAGGTGAACTCAATACCCCAATCACAACAAAGCACGTATCGAATTGTTTTTGCATGGCGGGAAACAGAATTGAATAAAAAACGTTTTGATATAACTTTTAAACTTGTGTGTGTTCTAAGACAAATTGCACTTTAAGTACAAGTGTTTGGGACAATATTCATCATATAACGTTGATCCTGCGGTTTTTCGTATAGAGTTGAGGGAGCGAAACGCATTCTCAGCAATTTCACAAAAATGTTCCACGGTCGCAGCAAAAAGACTACAGAAAGCTCTCCATCGAGCAGATAAAATACCAAAGGCAATTTCATTTATTCGCCGAGCTCTCTTTAAACGATAAATGAATACATATTTTTCAAACAGAATATTTCTACTGCCGTACTGTTTCATCATTTTATTTCGGCACGCCCGCTTAAAGTATGTAGCCAAGTAGATATGTAGATAATTTCGGTGTCGTTGCCTGTCTCTGTTTTTCATTAATTTCCATAAATTATTATTTAAACCAAAGAAACAATATCACTTTATGTTCTTGCAACAATCGTAAACGATATACGTGACAACATCTTACGCTAAGTGGCATTTCATTAAATGCGGTATAAAGGTATTGTGCTCATCTTATGTGAGGAGTGTGTGTGTTTGACGTGGGCGAGAGGGAAAGCCTCTGAGCACTCAGACTCTAGTGGTCCATTGTACTCAATTCCTCTGTCTAACGGAATATCCCGGATTCGTCTATGTATCGTAGGATTTCTGTTAGTGGATATGATGCTACCCGCTGCAGTTGTAGCATATTAGTACCAAAAATGGGATGTCTGTGCGGCCATAGGCTCATTACAGGGTGGACACCTAACATCTTCCTATTTGGAACATATGCCCGGCTAGTGAATTATGACCAGTCAGAATGCCCACAATACTTTTTCAAGTCTTCCTGCTTTTCGACAGGATAAATTTTGACGTATATTTTTTTGGTTCTGACAGGAAAAGTTTGGTGTGTTTAGCATCATTAAGGCCCAGCCACCTGTCATTATGGTAAACTTGTTTCCAGTTTCTGACAGCAGCATTAGCTAATGCTACTGACACCCCAATTGCTGGTTTCGGTCCGTATATGGGGAGAATTGAACACTCTTGCTAAAGCATCCGAAATTTCATTTCCCTCTACACCACAATAACTGCATACCCAGAGTAGTTTTACTGTATTGAATCTAGAAACAGACTTCAATCGATTTCTACATTCCTGAATGATTTTTGAAGTGATCGAAAGTCTGCTCAACGCCCTCAATGCAGCTTGACCATCGCTATAGATTGCGATGCGCCTGCATTTCAACCGTTCGTCAATTATCCAGGTTGTCGCCCATAGGATCGCATACACTTCAGCCTGAAAGACCGTTATATATTATCCCAAGGGAAGAGCACACTTCTCGCTTTTACTCGAGAGATAGAGTTTTTGAACCATCGCTATAGAAGGCGTCAGTATATCCTGACACGCATTCTTCCGGTTCGTCCCAGTTTTCTCTTCGTTTCAAGATAACTTCATATCTTCTACCAAACAGATGTATGGGGATCCGAGAATCAGAAGGCATTGCGAAAACTTCAGATTCAGTTCTCCAAATAACTTTTCCAATGTTCTGTGCCCCCAAGTCCATTGTTTCTCCGAATTAGTCTATGGGCTGCTCTCATTGCACTGCTCTGAATAAACAGATCCGAGAACTGCAAATTGAGCAATGCATTCAGAGCTACGGCGGATGTCGTGCCCATGTGAGGAGCTCTATCTGTTTTTTTTCGGAAGATAGCTATAAATTCAAAATATTCCTTCATATATTTCCAAACTTTCAGATATACAGTGGCTCCCAGTGCGTTTGATACAGTCACCGTTTTCAATTGTACATCACTCTAATATCGAAACTAGGAGATTAATCGGTAAATTTTAAATGTATATGTGTAGGTGCATATTTAATAAACGACTTTCGAATAAGGGGAATCCCAAGAATTGTTGTTTATGGCATACAAGACCGATGTTCTTGGTGGATTGCCTAATTTCAGCTTATTGTACAGGGTCTTTCAGTTTCAAAAATCTTTCCTTTGTCGCGCACCGCAGAGATATTTTTTGTTTTACGAATTATTGGTCCTGTTTGGGTATTATAATATTACATTTTTTGAGTAATTTTGGAACCCTAATAAAAGAATTGTAAATTTTTTTCTATAATGGATCGTTGTAAAACAACGGAGCAGCGCGAACTGGTAATTCACCACTTTAAAAAAGGACAAAGTATCTTCAAAATTGCTGAAAGTACTGCTTAACTGTCTCTACAGCCCAGCATATAATTGAGCGTTTTGTACACAAACATCTATTTGGGAAAATAACGCCGGAAAATCGCCAAATAAAATATTGAGCGAACTAGACGAGCGTTGAATTGAAAGGTAAACCCAGATGGCCAGTAAGGGTCGTGATGAACCAGGGGGGTCAGGCAATTCTGAAATAGTTTGACCTGTGCTGCACGATCATGATTTGAACGGCCGAGCAGCTCGAAAGAAGCGTCTATGTCTTAAAATACCGTAATTGTTGCCGACGAATCAAAGTTTAACATTTTCGGGTGCTATGGAATGTTCTATGACTCGGGCAAAGCAAATACCATGCTGAACAAAACAAACCTCAAAACAACTTTGAATCATGGGAATGGTCATCTTATGATTTGGGGAGCAATGGACTAAATGCATTCATTACCTGGATGTACTAAAAAAAATTACTGCAACCAGCACAGTCTTCTGATATAAATGTAATCGAGAATTTATGGGCAATTTTGGACAACAACATAAGGAAGTATAAGATTTTGAATAAGGGAAACCTTAAGAAAGCCTCGCTGGCAGAATAGTAAAAAATGACTCCTGATCCATAAAAGCCAGTTAACTCAATGCTAAATAGGCTCCAGACTGTTATTAAAGCGAAAGGATATTATTGAGTACCCGAGTCACGATCCCTGGGAAGCGCATCAAATCCATTGCTGGAATTGAGAAGACAACCCAGATGATCACAACTAGCATGAGAGAAGCTTTCGGAGAAAGCTGTCGATTCAAGATGTCAAAGAAGGGTAAAACACCATGGTGGAACTCGGATTTGGCAAAACCGAGGAGAACGACAAAGATGCTTCTCAATCGTGCTCTGAAGGGTGATTCAGGCGCTAGCTGGAATCGCTATAAAGAGGCACAGAGTATGAGATCGGCTAAACGATCATCATGGAGACGCTTTTGCGAAGAGACTAACTCTCTTGAGGTAACCTCAAAGCTGAAACGGATTCTGGCTAAAGAACGTATCCAGAAACTGGGTTATTTACGTTTACAGAACGGGAGGTACACAGAAAGCGATGAAGAAACGGTAAATCATTTGCTTGAAGTTCACTTCCCAAGCAGCATCCAAAATCTAATCTCGGGGCAAATAGGTGCATACAGCCCTCAACCGAGAGACTGGAATCTGGCATGCAAAGTAGTATGACTGGAATCTTGCATGCAAAGTAGTATCACTGGAGCGAGTAAAATGGGCATTTAACTCGTTCCATAGATACAAGTCTGTAGGTCCGGATGGCATCATTCCTGTGGTAGTAATAGAGGGAATGGATGTCCTGGGTCTACACATTCGGAATATATATCGCGCATGCCTACCACACGCTTGTATTCCAATGGAATGGCGTAATGAGAAGGTGTTATTCATTCCCAAACCAGGAAAACCCACCTACACAGAGGCAAAAACATTCGAACGATCAATCTAACGTCCTTTCTGCTAAAAGGACTAGAAAGGCTAGTAGATCGTTTCATAAGGGATACACACATTCCTAAGTGGCCACTTCACCGTAGGCAACACGCCTACTAGAAAGGTAAATCCACGGAGACAGCACTCCATGAACTTGCGGCAAAATTTGAAAAGGCGATGTTCGTGCGCGGGAATTTGTGATGCAGCAAGACAGCATGGAATCACATATCGGTCGGCCAGAAGTCTATTGAAGCTGGATGTCTCAGGGCTGCCCACAGGGAGGGGTTCTCTCTCCACTGTTTTGGATCTTGGTAAAGGATACCCTGCTGTGGCTCCTGGAGGACAAAAAAGTCTTCGCGCAAGCATTTGCGGACGACCTAGCCGTAATAATTATCGTCAAGTTTGCGGACACAGTATGTGACTGCTTGAATGCAACTTTGCATGAAATCCACAGCTGGTGCCTCCGTAATAGACTCACGGTGAACGCTAGGAAGACTGGACTAGTTATATTCACTAGGAACGTCAGGTGGGGCAGTTGTACGCTACCCACCTTAGCAGGGACGGAAATTCATCTGGCACAAACAGTCAAGTACTTAGGAGTACATTTCGACTCCAAGTTAATATGGAAGCATCATATCCAGGAACAATATCAGAAATCCTGCAGATTGCTCTAGTGCTGTAGGAATGCGATAGGTAAGACCTGGGGACTTTAACCCAAACCGATATACTGGATGTATAAATCCATAATAAAACCCATTTTGATGTATGTATGCATCATCTGGCGGCCAAGACTGAACTTTGCTAACAGCAGGAAGCTGCTAACGCAGATTCAGAGACTTGGTTGCCTAAGTATTACTGGAGCAATAAGTACTACGCCAACTGCGGCACTTGAAGCTATCCTAAATTTACCCCCATTTCATTTGGAGGTGAAACGGAAAGCAGCCAACGACGCATATAGGCTCCATTCCATTGGGGCGTGGAAAGGAAGCCAATCACAGGGTCATGCGTCTATCTGGAAATTCCTTGAAAAAAAATCCGGTAGCCCTGATGCTGACCGATCATATGGTTTCAAGATTCGTCTTTGAAAAGATATACACTGCCGTAATCACCGAAAGAGATGAATGGTCGACAAATGGCCATGAGTCCTTTCAGATTACAGACCTAATAATCTTCACCGACGGGTCAGTCATGGAGGATGGATCCGATTATAGAACTGGCCCGACCCCTCGGAAAAATGACGACCATATTCCAGGCGGATATATATGCAATTTCATTGGCAGCAGAAGAATGTCTGCGACAAAAGTGGAGGGGTCGCACCATTCGAATCTGCATTATCAGCACTAAATGGCAACGAAATATCAAGCCAGTTGGCGTGGAGTTGTCATCAGGTGCTGCTGAAACTTGGCCGACTAAACGAAACATTCCTGATTGTGGCTCGCTGAAGGTCTGGATCCACAATGGTGAGGTCAGAACCAGCTCTTGGAATCCAACCATCTACTGTCAAGTCTACCCTGAAGGGCGAAATTGCAAGAATTCACGCAACCGAGGAGGAGACGGCACTGCACGTTTTATGCAGCTGCCCGACATCCTCAGATCTCAGACGAGGCACCTTGGCAAGGTTTTCTTCAATGAAGAATCTGCACACTCTCTGTCTTTGGAGAATGTTCTCAGATTCACTAAAACCTGCGAACACCGTAGGCGGGAAGCCATTGAATAGGCAATTTACGGGCATAGTATAATGGGCCTAACAATGACCTGAGTGCTCGGAGCCGCGGCTCCCCCAGTAAACTAAACTAAACTAAAAAGGATATTAAGCTAAATAATAGTTATTAACAATAATTTGAAACTGTATCAAATAAGGTGTAATCTAAAATATTCTATTTTTTTTTGGTTTCAAGTTCTCCAGCTCTTACACAGTTCTGCTATGAAAAATAGGAATTTCCTAATTCAACAATAACCTCCCTTCTTTAAAATGACATTAAAGCTTTTTGATATTGCAAATAGGGTTTGAACTATTGCAGCAGCAATTTTTTCAAAAGAAATCTATCAAATGAGCTGGGAGCCACTGTATGTAGCCAATCCGATTTATTCAAAAAGAAAATAATTTGATGAATTTTCTCATATCAGGTCCGATTTACAAATATCCTATGACCACCACTGGTCTTATTTTTGAATGGGAAAAGATACAATTTTCCACCATAGGAAGGCAATTTTCTCGCACAGATAGACTTGGTGCTGGCGTCACTTGAATATTGAATATGTTGTGGCGCCTGTAGCCTTGCTTTATTGAGGGTGCTTACATTATCTATAAAACAACAGTAGTACGTATATAATTATCTGGGATAACCCATATTGTCTACCAGATCCTTCTCTGTCGTCTTCAGATGCCTTGCGGGTTTTTTCTTATCTTCAGTTTGTGTTTTCTTGTTTTCAAATTTATTAATTGGCCATAGTGAGATGAGTTGATGGGGTGCGTCACAGAGTTGAGATTTATGATTCTTGTGTTTATTATTATTTTGTCCTTGCCACTGTCCAGATTTTTATTTTATGGTATATTTTACATAATTTTTCTTAGGAATTGTTTCAATTCCCTTATAAACTACTACTAATGACGGTAGTATTATAAGGAGAACTTGCACTCATCAAATGGTTTATGGTCGAGGTATCTAAGGAATTTTCGTCTTGAATTATACTCTTTTTATTTGTCCTGGCAGTTATCCTATTTTACAGGAGTTTAAAGCGTTGTCCATGATCATGTCATCATCAGGTCAATAAGAACAGGAAACCCTTCCAATAAAAGGCGAGGATAATAATCGAAAGATAGCAAGAAAAAACGGTGCCAGTTACTAAGTCGTAGGAAAAATTGTGAAGGAATATCTGAAATCGAATTCGGTAAATCGCGAATCCTGGATTTGATGACGGTGTTGACAGTTACCGCTAAACGTTCTCTCCCGACCTGCGGGCTTTCTGACAAGATCTTCGTTAGAAGATTCCGATATAGAGGAGAAGGGAGAGACAAAACCTTGTTGTCTGACCAACATTGGTGAAGCCAAAGACTTAGGGGGGAAATCCAGGTCCGGAGTGAAAATTATGCCAAATTATACAACCTATTTAGCTTTGTTAAAAACTTTATTTGCGGGCATTTTGTTGTTAAGGTAGGCGTTTAATCCACGACGATGAGCAACTGAAAAGATGGAAGAAACACTTGACCACAATTCCTAACCTTATAGCATCCGGTGAGGTCTCATCTCTCGTGGATGACATTACAAACCATTCTAACATACTAAGTGGAATAAAGTACTATCCCGGGATGGTCGACAAGTTGGTCGCCTAGAATCACGTGATGTAGAGCGGTGGGGAGAGAGAGAGAGTGGAAATACCACTTCAGTTGTTGCACTCAGGCTAACTTTCTACCGAGTGACTGCTCTACTTAACCCTCTAGCAATTAAACAACTTTTAGGGGATAGGTCACTTCAGTAGAAAAGAAAGGTAATTAAATTAATTCAGGCAGTTCCCAACTTTATTACCCCAGAGGTGATAAGCACTGTCATAACAGAAATTGCAGCGACAGCATGGAAAAATTCCGCAGGGAAATTGCCAAGCAGTCAGTCAGGTCTTATAACGTGCTTTTGGGCGTGGTCGGTAACTTTATCTGCACTTTTGATGGCGGGGCAGTGCTATTCACGGGCGGGTCGTTTAGATTCTCTATCGTTGGCGCAACAAGAAAATTATCCATTTTTGAACAACCAGCGGATCACGGAGATGGCTTATATTGAATTTGGGCACCGACGTTTTATTTCCGTGCGAGCAGAAACAATAGTAACACGCAAGGGAAGGTAAGCAATCAGACCATTAGATGATGGTCTTTTCCGAGGCTGATGTCAACATTTCTTTTGTACACACATTCAGAAGATAACCCTTAAATCTACCGTTGATCGCGTTGTGGCCGATCTGATTAGATATTTGTTATTGATCAGTTGAAACCCAACTAAGCAGGTTACCCATCATGATTACAACATTAGCTTTAGGAAACCTCCCCTGAGCTAGGTGCATTTGCTCATAGATCAGAAATCCTTCATCGGAGGTCATATGGTATAATTGGAACCGCGATTGCCCTCTGAGGGCATACACCTCAGGAGAGTTCCGTATAGTATCATCATCATCATCAACGGCGCAACAACCGGTATCCGGTCTAGGTCTGCCTTAATAAGGAACTCCAGACATCCTGGTTTTGCGCCGGGGTCCACCAATTCGATATCCCTTAAAGCTGCCTGGCATCCTGACCTACGCCATCACTCCATCTTAGACAGGGTCTGCCTCGTCTTCTTTTTCTACCATAGATATTGCCCTTATAAACTTTCCGGGTTGGATCATCCTCATCCATACGGATTAAGTGACCCACCCACCGTAACCTACTGAGCCGGATTTTATCCATAACCGGACGGTCATGGTATCGCTCATAGATTTCGTCGTTATGTAGACTACGGAATCGTCCATCCTCATGTAGGGGGCCAAATTTCTTCGTAGGATTTTTCTCTCGAACGCGGCCAAGAGTTCGTAATTTTTCTTGGTAAGAACCCAAGTCTCCGAGGAATACATGAGGACTGGCAAGATCATTGTCTTGTACAGTAAGAGCTTTGACCCTATGGTGAGACGTTTCGAGCGGAACAGTTTTTGTAAGCTGAAATAGGCTCTACTGGCTGACAACAACCACGTAAACTGTATGTAAGTTGTATTCTCCTATCCTTATTCTTCCCGTTTGACCAGTGCGGTTCGATGTTGTCGATTGGTTGGTTTTCACCATATACTTTGTCTTGCCTTCATTGATGTGCAGCTCAAGATCTAGCGCCGCCTGCTCAATCTGGATAGTATAGTATAGTATCGCATTCCTGGAAATACGCGTGTGGTTGTCAACCGAAGCAAGCAGGCGTAGTCATGAGTCCGCAAGGGGCTTTCGCCAAAACAACCCGACGCTATTCATATTGAGTGAGTCCTAGACATTCACTTAAGGACAACCATGGAGAGGTCGCCCTTCTCTGAATCCTAGCATGCCTAACTCCAAAGCAAGCCTACAGAAATCGCTCTTCACGAGGCAACGCTACAGGCAATATACCCTAGCTGCCTGTCTGGATATAGAGGGAGCATTTAATAACGTTAGTACCAAAGCCATCAAGGAGGCTCTAACCGGAAAAGGATTGGAGGGGTATCTTACGCATTGGATAGTATTTATGCTAAGAGGAAGGATGATCCAACTAATCTAGGAGATAGACACTGGACCAGAGCTGTGGACAGAAGGTCGCCCCAGCGTGCCGCCACTTCGGCGCTTTGAGCGAAAATGATGAATAAGATTCTGCGTATATTGGACAAAAGCAGGCAGAAGATGCTGGTGTATGCCAACAACTTGGTGAAATTGGTATCAGGAATGTTATGAGTGAAATTATAGAGAGCACGTTGGTAAAGGTAAAGCCTGTACTTTGCAAATCCAATCAAAATGGAGCTACTGCCATTTATTATTAAAACAAAGGTACCTGAATTCCACCTTTCGTGATTGAAAGGGCAAAGATTGTCACGTTTCTCCAATGTAAAGTTTCTAAGTATCTATCTGGATCCTTAACATAGAACTAAGGGTTAAGAGGACCTCTATAGCTGCAGGAAGACCTATGTAAGGAAATGGGATCTTTGGTCGAGAATGGTTTGCAGGATGTACACAGTGGTGGTTCGCCTCAACCTAACTTCTTCCTTTTTCAGCTTTTATCCCGCGCTCAAGGGGGATCGGCTCGCTGTGATCGGTTGTGTCATTTTGTTCTCTCAAAGGTATGATCTGGATGCAGTCACAAGGCTTTCAAATCACCATCCAGCATATCAAGACATCGTTGTTTCGGCCGGCCTTTTGGTTGCTTCAATGTACAAACTAATTTTGGCAAATGAATTCTCGTTAGTGTGAATTGCGCGATCATACCATCGAGGACACCTCTCTTCCAATTTTTCCACGACCGGTGCAAGCCCATATTGATCGCGGATATCCTTATTTTTGGTGTGACGGTCCAACGTAACATCTTCGTCTCCATTATTGCAAGATGACGTTCATTGTCTTTTATAGTCGATCAACACTCAAAACCATAGAGCGCAACGGACGATATTACGGTAAATTTTATACTTGAGACGTTCGTCGTTACGTCGACTACAAAGAACACCAGTTGTGGAGCACTACTTCATCCAGGTTGCGCTAATGCGTGAACCAATTTCATAATGCCGTTCCTCATTGGTTGATAAGTTTTCCCCTAGATATTTAAATCGCTCAGTTCTGGCAGGTCACTGCCATTGACAGTGATTGTGCCTGTTTCATGAGGATCGGTCGTCAGAAATTCAGTTTTATTCAGATTCAACTGAGACAGTATTGCATGAATCGATTATTCTATTTTTGGACAAATTGGCCGGGATCATTTTTGCTATTAGACGCTAACAAAGCAGTGTATGTGTGACAGTGTTTATAACCAGAACAAAGAGGAGTGGTGAGAGGGCGCTAACTTGATGAACACCGACAGAGACACGAAGTGATTTTGATACACCCGTTAAATCTTCGAACTTTACTTTTCGCATCATGGTAGAGTAATTTAATGCACCGCACGAGTTCTTCTATCACTAGGTGTTGTCGTAGAGCATACCAGATGGGTTTGTGTGGCTAACGGTCAAAAGCTTCCTCCAGATTCAAAAATGCAATGTAAAGAGGCCGATGCGTCTCACGATGATTTTCCCCTCCTAACATGCGGTTCTATTGTGCTGTGACCGATGCTGAGCAGGAAATATGTACAATAGAACTAAACTTAATAGGGCACATAGAACCGTGTGTGCAGATGCTACTTGGGTTTCCCAGTCATGCCCGTCAGGTGCCTTCCATATACTCCTGCATCTACTCCCATCGAACCTTCACATTAAATACGCTGAAGCGTGCATTACTGTCAGACTACGTGAGTCTGACTGTAGGATAGCAAAGCAATGCGTCCATAGTAAGATCCTAGATGAAGTACCTCGGGAACTCATTGGGCATTCCCAACAGAATACGCCACATGCAAGCCAAGCTTCAAGAGAAATTTTGCTTTGGACTTTTCAACCAGGGCAGAGTGGAAGCCCGGCGAAAAGGTTATGATAAACTATTTTTCAACGGTTCAAATATGGTGTGTGGAGTGGATGCTGGAGTTTTATCTGATAAGCACGGTGTGGGATTTGAGCTCCAAGCACAACATAGTCATTCTGACCGTAACCAAGCGATCATTAAACCTTTGTACTCCATAGCGGCATCCTCCAACTTGGTGCAGCAGTGTACGGACGCCCTGAATAGACTGGGCGACACGTTCAAAAACATTTTCCTCTGCGTTCTCGGGCATAGAGGGACTGAACGTATGGGCGGACTGACCAGGCGAGGCTCTGCTCTAGACAGCCTCACACCAAATCATCTCCGTTTGTTGCCTATCTGTAGAAAATAAAGAAATCCATTCTAAGAGGCTAATGCATCCAAGATATACCAGCAGATGGTTGCCTTTGATATTCTACCTATTAACCTAAACAATAATAATCAAATTTTCTGTCAAACTGAGAACTTGGCTTTTGCTGGAATTTACCTTTAGTCCGATTCTGCTTGCTTCCTTCACCAAATTCAAGGCTATTTGGCCAAGGTATATGATTCGGTGAGCGAGTAGGCAGATGTCATCAGCGTCTCGGAGGTATTTGAGGAAAGGTGACATGGTCCATCGGCAGCATGAAGGACGTTGGCAGTACGCGCTTCGCTTTGGACTCCAAATTCCTTTGAGATTCTACCTCTATGCAATACGTAAGATATGTCACTTTGATATTAGTTATTCGTTTTTTTTTTCAAAAATGGTTCTTCTGTCCTCCAAGATAATAATCTATAATGATCACAAATCAAGAATCCATCGACGAGCATTTAATAGTAGTAGCTAACTTCAATTTAATAGACTATTTATATGCACTTTGAGCAACATGTTAAATTAAAAACCTGCATTTTAGTAGTTACACTTTCCAGTAATAATTACTAAAGGGTTTATTAGTAAATAACATAAGATATGATTCTTATTTTGTCACTAGTGTTTTTTACTTAGTTGGTAGAAATAAATATCAAAAGGAAACCGTCCAGGAGCCAATCACCCTAAAATCGACCTATCATCCTTGCGCTCTACTTTCCGACTTCTCTTCTTTCTCTTGCTGCCTAACGAGCTCGAAATAAAGTCCTCTTCGCTGCATGAGTTCCTCGTGTTTACCCATCTATGAAGTGTAAAGTGGAATAACTCCGGATAAATATTGTAATTGAATTTTCTTCTTACCTCGACAATGTTCCCCTTATCTAAGACAACTATTAAATCCGCATTTCTTATTGTCGATAAACGATGAGCAATGATTAGTGTTGTTCTATCTACAACAGCAGTGTCAAGGGCACGTTGAACTACTGCCTCGCTTGATGCATCTAATGCGCTGGTCGCCTCGTCCAGGATTAAAATAGTGGGTTGTTTGAGTAGAGCTCGTGCTATTGCAATTCTTTGCCTTTGGCCGCCGCTCAATTGCATACCGCGTTCGCCGACGTTTGTGTCGTAGGCATCCGGCAAATCCATTATAAAGTCATGAGACTGCGATAGTTTTGCTACTTCGGTGATCTGGCAATATGAAATTGTTCGTAAGATCAGTTGAGATATAAATTAATTTATCAAAGAGGATATACGAAGTTATATAGTTTATAGGTAGATTTTTAGTCCAAGGCGGTATTTTTTATTGTAAATTGCGTCTCATATAGAAAAAAAAAAAAAAAAAAAACAAGTGGAAAACACAACTAGTTTCAATACAGTTCCCAATTAAAAAGTAAAGGACAGACGAAAGTAGCACAAAAGTAAATGATGCAACGAAACTTAGAAGGCTATTCATTCTACGTTCCGTTCTAAGCTTTACTTTATATTATAAACCGAATTATTGGAATGCGAGAGCGGGGTGAAAAGTTTCCGACCTGATTGAGAAATGGATGGGGAGTTCTGATTTTTTACTGGAATACATCTACATATATAATCCTCGATTAACTTGTATACAAGCTTTGGTTGGTTGGTTGGTTGCTCCGTTAGCATACGTTTGAGAGCTTATAGAAATCGCTTCAAATTAAATAAAATCGGTTCAACACTAAAAGACTCTCCATCATATTCAAAAGTTAAACAGTGGGTTTCTGGATTAAAAAAAGTGACATAAGCATTCATGGCGCACCACGTTCAGGACGCTTCCGACCGTCGAAAAGATTGAAAAAATTCAGTTCGCAAAGGGCCTACGATGTCGAGGTGTATGGCGTGGAACTGCTTGGTAGTGCGGGGAAATAAGCCCACTTCTTTTCTTACATGCCTGGTGACCTTACACTTATGCGATGCGATGCACTCTTTGGCTCAGGAGTTGACGTCCTTATTCATGGAGGGCCAGAAGTATTTTCCGGTGACTAACCGATTTGTCGTCGTGATGCCTGGGTGCGCTAAGTCGTGAACCGTGTGGAACACTTCCTTGCGAAAGGTGGCCGGAATATATGGTCGGGGTCCCTTTTCCGAGTATTTGCAGCAGAGAAAGAGGTTCGACCCGAAGATGGGCAACTCCCGAAATTTGTATTTGGAGTTAGATTTGAGGCTCTGGAGTACTGCGTCATCCTCCTGCGCCTTGGCGATAGCCGAGAAGTCAAGTGAGGCGGAGATGTTAACCTCAGAGACACGTGACAAAGTGTCAGCAACTATGTTATTCTTGCCGGACACGTGCTGTATGTCGGACGTGAACTGACTTATAAACCTCAGGTGTCGAAGTTGACGAGGGGACGCTTTGTTCGACTTTTGTTTCAAAGCATATGTGAGAGGCTTATGGTCCGTGAACATTGTGAGAAGTGGAAGTACTTAATGCCCAAGTATGCGGCAAGCAGTTCTCGATCGTAGGTGCTGTAGTTGCGTTGAGCGGGGTTCAATTGTTTAGAGAAAAAGCTCATCGGCTGCCAGACTTTATTCATCTTTTGGTGAAGAGCAACACCTACCACCTAATGTCAAGAGTGTAGCATCAGCCAGTTGTTGTCGGGATTTGTGAAACGCGCGGACAGTCTCTTCAGACCACACAATCTCTCGTATGTCTTTTGTTTTGGGGCCAGACAAGTACGCATTCAAAACGGACGGGTGTTGGGCGGCCTTGGGCAGGAAACGACGATAGAAGTTTAGCATGCCCAAGAACCTCCGAAAATCCTTCATTGTTTTCGGACGGGGGAAGCTTGAGATCGCTTGCCCCTTTTCTGGGTCGGGCTGTAGTCCGTCAGGGGAAATGAAGTGGCCGAGGAATCTCACCTGTGTCTGGAGAAACTTGCATTTATCAACGTTTAGGACTAAATCGGCCTCAAGGAGACGTTGAAAAATGCACTCGAGATGGACTAAGTGCTCAGACTCTGACGAAGAAGCGACTAAAACATCATCCAAATACACGAAACAGAAGTCGAGGTTTCGCAGGACCGAGTGAATGAACCTTTGAAAGGTTTGCGCCGCACTGCACAACCTGAAAGTCATCCGTGTGAACTCGAAGAGTCCGCCGCCTTTGGAATGTCCTCTGGAGCTACAGGGATTTGGCGATACGCCTTGGTTAAATTCAAGGTCGAAAAGATGCGGCAGTTTGCGAGATGATGCGCAAAGTCGTGGATGAGTGGAATGGAGTATCGGTCAGAAACAGTCTGAGCGTTTAGCCCCCCCCCCCCCACGTTTATAATCCCCACAGGGGCGCCATTCGCCGTTTGGCTTAGGGACCATCTGGAGTGGGGAAGACTAACAGCTGTCTGAAGGTCTGCAGATACCCTGTTGCACAAGTTGTTCGAATTCTTTCCGTGTAATAGCCAGCTTTTGGGGTGGTAGGGGACGCACCTTTCAGAAGATAGGGGAACCAGTAGTGTTAATGTGGTGCTGGGCATTGTACTTCACCGGTTTAGAGAGACTACATTCGGTAGTAATCTGGCTGAATTTTTGGAGGAGTGCCCGAACACGAGAGTCAGTAATGTCCTCCAAAACTACGGAAAGATTGTTGTTGGGGTGAGATGAGATTCGGCCTGACGTTATAAATAAATTTCGAATGTTGCTAACCCTGCTGCGCCAAAGCTACATCCCCGATTGTCGCAAAAACTTCAAGCAGTGGCGCGATGCTTCTAAGAGGTAGATTGTAGATCGCAGACAGTGCAAATTTAGAGTAGAGCCTTCTATGCCCGACGATTACAGGATATGACTCTTTGGTCTATAGCGCAGGTTGCAAGCATCACAGCCTTTTTGTAGCTCTATGTCCGGCCCTTAGATCAAGCGTCTCTAGCGCTTTATGTAATTTTGCGGAATTAATTCCCTCACCGAAATTGCGATTTTTTGTAATTTCCATCTCTCTTTCATATTATCCGCCAAATGGCGAGAGTTTATAATTAAGAGTTATGAAGGATGTACCGTTTTAATTTTTTGTTGCCTGAAGTGAGTCTCGTAAAATAGTCCACCGTTCGTCAACTATTTCTTGCAATATATGACCTTCATGAACGGGTTTTTCTTTGCACATAGTTTCTGTCTTTGGTATACAATTTGAAGTCGTCAATACAATAAAAGAACATTTCGACAATATCCCAGCTTGGAACCCGTATTTCCTTCTATGCAAAATTAATAGATTCCATGCCAAACAAAACACGGTGGGCTTTAAGTTTCACGCCTGATTGGTATTCTCTCTGATGTTTGTGAGGATATCGTTAACTTCTTAGGCGAAGTACCATATTCGGGTTGATTTTGTACATGCGTAAAACTTGTAGTCATCACGAATGTGAAATGGAGTGCCAGCGAATTATGAACACCACTGATTTCAATGCAACTATGAAATGTATATTTTTTTGTGAATATCATGTTCGCGCAGAGAATTGAAGTAAGAACTTTGTAGATGGCAGAAAGACAAGTGATTGGTCGACATTTTCAAGGCAAGAAGTACCCTGTTCCTTGGGATGAGAAAAGCTTTTCCTTTGGGGAAAAATGGTGGAACCAAGACGAGGCGGATCCTGCCTGAGATGGATCTCCTGCGAGATTCCGTTCCAAATCCGCGATACGATAATAAGCGCGGACGGTAAATTCGGTGAGTTGGTTCATCCTAACCGCCAAAACACCCGAGGGCGAAGACCTGCTCTGAAGTGTTGAGCGACTCTCAACCGCATAGTCTTCGTGTCTCCGTGGTCGCAATAATTGTTGTCCTCAGTTTCTTTCCACGACTAATGGGGAGGCATTCAGTCTTGGAAGGTATTTCGAGGAAAATTTAGTTTAGTCTCCAGCGGCTATCATTCGTTTCCTAACCTGAAAAAAATAGCTCGGAGGTAAGAACATTGGGGATAATGAGATGATTGATTATTCACACTATAAAAATGAGATCACTGGATATGAGAAACAGTGGCCCCAAAGAAAACTTCAGGATCTAATTACGGGAAACATGTTGAAGGAACTTCCAGGTATCGCAATCACTCACGTGACTCATATATTCAACGCGATTCTATGTTTCGCCTAAAGCTTTAAAGGTTTCTGAAGTTACAATGATTCTTAAATGTCGGGAGGACTAAACGCAGTTTGTATCATACAAGCCTATATCTATGCTACCAATCCTCTCAAAGTTCTTTTCGAAAAGCTACTGCTTTCAAAAATATCACTACATCTCGTGCAAAACAAAATAATTCCTCAAAAGCAGGGTACTATCGAACAAGCTCACAAGTTTGGAGTTGATACTACGATTTTAAGAGGTCGCATCAAAAAACTTACAAATCCATATAAGATGAATTGTAAAGTGGTTTACAAAATGGAAAGTTCGCGTAAACGAAACAAAGGGCTATCACGTTACTTCCACCCTAAAACGGCAAAACTGTGCTAAAGTCTCAATCAATTTTGTAACGATCCCCCAATAGAAGAAGGTAAAGTCCTTCGTTTGCACCTGGATAGACGATTAACGTGGAGAAAACATATTGAGACGAAGGAAATGAAGCTGAGAACAAAAAAATAGGCATTGGCTTCTAAACAAAAACTCGACTACAAACACCTGCTCTACAAAGCCATGATAATGCCAATATGGACTTACGGAATTCAGCTGTGGCGATCAGCGTGCACATCTAACATCGACTTGCTACAGAGAGCCCAGTCCAGGATACTACGATGATAACAGGTGGACCTTGGTATATGAAAAACCAAAAAACATCCACCGGGACCTTTAAATTGCGACAGTGCGAGAGGAGATCTCGTTCCAGGTGACGGAGTATAAAGGAGGATCTTCCCATCCTTACCCATTAGCCAGAAGACTGCTACAACAGCCTAGTATCAGTCGATTGAAAAAAATGAACATTCTAGAATGTAAATAAAGACAGACAAAATAATAACAAATAATTTGACTTTGTGAATAATATATCCTCTAGTACTGACGAGGAATACACCTGAATTTTAGCTCTAAGCTCTATTTAGAAAGATTCATTAAAATAAATGTTGTTAAAAAACTGGATAGGAAAATGGAGATCACGTTAAAACATAAAATAGGCCGGAAACTTTTCACCACGCACTAGTATTTGTAAACTGTGGTGCCAATATATCGAATTTTGGATTATTACCCTGCTCTAAAAGCAGAACTATCTGTATCTTTATGAGATTTCAAAGCTATCATAATCACAAAAATATCTACTCCGTGTAAAGTTAATACCTGATCAACCGTTGCATTCGGCTGTCCGTAGCGTATGTTCTCTAAAATAGTCGTTGCAAATAGGATTGGTTGTTGTTCAATGAAACCGATGAGTTCAGATCGTAGCCAGTAAGGTGATATTAGTCGGAGGTTGTATCCATCAATTGTAATTTGACCAGATGTTGGTTCATAGAAACGTTCTAGTAATGCTGCTACTGTCGATTTTCCAGACCCACTTGCACCGACTAATGCCACCGTTTCGCCCGGTCTCAGAGTCAAGTTGAAATTCTTTAATACTACCTAGAAAAGAGACGCAAAAAGGATTACATTATTTTTGATATTTGACGAATTCATACGATTGTACTTACTTGGTCCTTGCGAGTTGGATATGAGAATGTGATATTTTGAAACCGAATTTCGCCTCTGAGCTGGGAATCAGGTATCATGATCCCTTTGAGAAGATCAATTTCGGGTTCAATAGCTAGGTACTGTTAGGGAATAATATGGAATTTATTAATTTATTGGAAAAAATTGTGGAAATATTTTCTTTTCTTATTTTGATAATAATTATGATTGGGGTTAATGATAAGAACATTATCTGACCTCTTTAAACAGCATTTTAACTGGGAAATTATTACCCACAATGGAACCAAAGAAGTGTTTGGTTGTATACTAAAATGACAAATTCTGCACAGGCTCGAGGGTCTTGAACAAATTGAGGTTGATTGTGCAATTTCAGGCGCGACTTTCGTTCTACAAGAAACTCAATGCGTTCTGAGAGGTTTTCTATAGAGATCTGCATGAAATGTGTGTACTACAATCAATTCCTTTTTTTAACCAAATGACGTTTTGTATCGGAAAACTTTTACTCAAACATTGAAGTGTCAACGATTGAAACATTGTAGTACCTGCCCATGGCTCCCTATATTTGAGAAAGCATCCACATCACATTGGTGGAAGAAAAGCTGTAATGTGGTTCATTTAAATGTGTAGAAAAGGCATTAAAATAACGCTGAACTCCACCAAACACAGTACCAAGTCCGTTTGAAAAAGGAGAGAGCATCGTTGTGCGACACTTATACGTTCCAGACTTATTAAAGCATTTTATACTCCACAAAGGTAGTGCCCCTTTAGGTATTAGGGATTCATTCGAAGCAGTTCTTCCTGCTTGTCGTAAAAGCCGACTAAAAGGAACAGAAATTTTTGGGCTAGCAGCCTGAAAATTTCGGAAGTTTTTTACTGACGAAAATACATCTGCTTCATGATTTCCTAAACTAGAAGCGAGAAATGGATATTCTGGAGTTAAGCTTGGTTAGATGCAGGACTCTTAAGAACAGTCCGCTCTCCCCTACGACACTGTGCTTGATTGTATTAAGCGTGAATTCGATGTCGGACCAAGGCTTACGGCAACCTCAAGCCGCGCTTTCAATTGCTTGGGACTCGGACAGGATACTGACAGCGAGATTGTGGTCCAAAATGAGAACATCTCAATAATACATTGCTAAGTACTAATGAAAATTTCCAAAATATAGAAAAAGGACCCTTTTTAAAAGCAACTGAATGCAGTCCAGGAGAGACTTCCTATGGATGAGATGGTGTCGTGGAGTTCTGATAACTCCTTCCTCGTATATTTGATGATATTGTGAATTTCTACAGATTCCACATAATTTCTAATGAAGATCTTCGTCGGCGTATAAGGCCGAATTGGTAGTGGATAGGGTCCATAGTAAGAAATGGCATCATGGCCATCATTAGTTCCGCCATGTAATGGAATTCACTGCCTCGAGATGGTCGAATAGTGCCTCGCCCTAGGGGCATATGACTCAGAATAGTGGAGGAGAAGCCTAAACTTCTATGAATTCCTCTTCTAGCTTACGTACTCAATGTGGTGTGGTTAAAGAAACAACGTGAGGAACGCGAATTAAATGATGTCGATTTCACGAAATAGGAGAATACAACTTTGAGACCGTTGAAAATTTCTCCTATCTAGGGTCGAAAATCACAACCGATAACAGCTACGATGATGAAATCCGCGCAGGGTTGTTGTCAGCCAACAGAGTCTATTTCAGCTTACAAAAACTGTTCCGCTCGAAACGTCTCACCATACAGTCAAAGCTCTTACTGTACAAGACAATGATCTGCCAGTATGTATTCCTCGGAGACTTGGGTTTTTACCAAGAAGAATTGCCAACTCTTGGCCGCGTTCGACAGAAGAATCCTCGGAAGAATGTTTGACCCCCTACATGAGGATGGACGACTCCGTAGCCTACATAACGACGAAATCTACAAGCAATACCATGACCATCCGGTTGTGGATAAAATCCGGCTCAGTAGATTACGGTGGGCGGGTCACTTAATCCGTATAGATGAGGATGATCCAGCCCGGAAAGTCTATAAGGGCAATATCTATGGTAGAAAAAGAAGACGAGGCAGACCCTGCCTAAGATGGAGCGATGGCGTAGGTCAGGACGCCAGACAGCTTTTAGGGATATCGAATTGGTGGACCTCGGCACAAAACCGGGATGTTTGGAGTTGTTTATTAAGGCAGGCCTAGACCGGATACCGGTTGTTGCGCCGTTGATGATGATGATTTCACGAAAAAAGATCTCAATTACGCGATTACCGACCACTACGAATATCGAACATGGCATCAAGCTAAAAATATGATCCACAAAACAGATTATGCCACCCTGGTAAGTAGCTCATCAATCGAGATACATAGGTACTTGGCTTTGATGATGAATGATAATTTGTAGACCGCCCCAAGCGACTGCTGTTCCGTCCGTGAGTTCTGGGATCAGGTAAGTGTGGGTCAGGCCTCAGGGGATAGAGATAGGGGCTTTGTCCCCGAGGGTATAACCGTTCCTGACTATTGCGCCCCGCTCCCATGCCCATGATACGCTTGTAAAAACGCTTGTAAATGGCGAATAAAGAAAATATAAATGAGGAGATAGTGGGAATGGAGAATGAGTTGGCTGCGTTTGTACGCAGCACGAAAGAGCGAAGCTCGCCCTAGCGTCCGGCAAGGGCTAAAATATCTGACGAGACATCGGGATGTGCAAATAAAGAAGAAGATTCGTAAAGTGAAGTGGTACCTGCGACGGAGACGGTAACCCAGACAGTATCATGCAGTGCCATTGTCGCGGAAAGAGGCACAGTGTAAACTTCTGGAGCTGACCACATGTCTTCGAATCTAAGCCGAATGGGAGCCTGTTAACTATTCTTGCGAAAACCGAGGAGGAAATAACAAGAAATGCGCGGTAGTTGTGAAGCGCATGCGGTTTGCGACGCTTCTCCAGAAATACGTTAGCAAAGGGGTGCAAAACGGGCTGATGAAGCTGGACGAGCTCCTGGACGGTATTTTATATTACAGGCGGAGATGCAAGTCTAAAAGAAGATGCGCGTAAAGCATAAACAACCGGGCTCCCTGTTGAGAACTTTGCAAATGCCAAACGGATTGTAGACAGTTCGTTGCAGAGCGAACTGGAGAAAAAATGAAAGAAGGAAGCGGCATTTGAAGAAGATTTCACTCAGGTACTCTCCAAGGCTCAAAAGAAGTAGGCGAAGAGGGACAAGAGACAACAATACGCAGTGCCATCAGGAAAACCTCCGCCTTAATTTTAGGCCGACACGAAGGATGGAGCACCAAAAGAAAAGGTGGGGAGACGAAGGAAGACTAGACCGCCTGAAGATAGCGGAGCGAAACTGTCTTCCATTCGGAAAACGAAGGGCGGTGGAGTACTCGTCGAATAAGGTCCGAATACAACAAATAAAAGTACGTTCTGTGAAGCGATCAAGCTTTGATTTCTAGCCTAGACCGCACTGCCTGACAGAAAAGAATGAGGTAGAAGAAGCCATCAAGTGCGAAGTTTACCTCCGGACATTGTCCGAAGTGGTATCACCTCTGCAAACTCCCGAGGTCAAAAACTCATTGTGTTGGAAGCTTCTAAACAACGGGAAAACCAAAATTAGTTGGGTAATATGTAGGATACAAAAATGGACCGCCCCAAACAAATGTTACAGATGTTTGGATTAGGGGCACGCTTCTGCAACCTACTGGGGTCCTGACAGATGCGGTCAGAATCTGAGGTAAAAGCTCCAGGGGAACAAGTGGTTATAAAGAATGATACTCGACGACACAAGGAGGAAATTTGACTTGAAGCGGCAAGTGAGGGAGGATTGTAACAGGGAATTGGAGGAGCAACTGGGCAGCGAGAACATAAGTGGTACTCAAGCTGCACGCGGCTTTGGAGAATCACATAGTTGCAAGAGGAAACATTTTAGTGTGAGTGGAGCAGGAAGCGCCAGGGTCGGTTGAAACCAAAGTAGGGAAGATGGCGCCAACAGAGACTGATATCTACGACAGAGTCATGCACATAGTGATAAAATTCCTTCCGTCGTTTTCGCGGGAAAGATCACCATTCCTTCATAATCGTTTGCCAGAGGAAGAAAAAATAGTTATATTTAATTGCATCAAATATAGGCTAGGTGTCCGGATAGCTGAGTGGTTAGAGCTCAAGGCTTTCGTACGGAAGGTTGCGGTTCAAATCTGACTGGTGACAGTGGGATTTGTATCGTGATTTGACGTCAGATACCAGTCGACTCAGCTGTGAATGAAATGAAATCAGGGTAATAATCTCGGGCGAGCGCAATGCTGACCACATTGCCTCCTACAGTGTACTGTAGTGTTCCGTTGCGGCCTTAAATGAAGTGCTCTAACACACTTGAAAGCTGAGTGATAGTTCGTACAACTCTCGTACAACTAAAGGACGAAGAAAAATCTTTCCGGCTATGCGAGAATTCTGAACTTGGGAATTCAAGATATTTTTCTACACTGGACTTGGCGCAAGGATATCACTAGGTTCTTATCGATCAGGAAGATAGGGGTGAAACTGATGATGTTGTTATATTTGCTAAAAATTCTGGTGAGCACGATCGGAAATTGGGGAAAGTATTTCAGCGAACTAATTTGAGATTACAGGCAACCAGGTGTCACCTCTCTCCGCAGGAAGTGGGAAAGAGATATCTTACCTGCGGAACGTTTGCTCTGAGGATGGAATTAGACCCGATCCAAAACAGAAAGTCAGGAGTTTTCCGCCGCCAAAAACTCCCAAGCAGATCAAGTCATTTCTTGGGCTCGCTAATTACTGTCGAAGGTTTGTATTTGGATTTGTGAACATTGCGACTCGTTTAGTGAGACAAGATGTGAAATTTGTTTGGTATGAGGAGTGCGAGAATGCCTTTGATCGATTGAAAAAGAAACTGGTCTCACCGCCCGTCTTGGCATATCTTCTTCGAGCTGAATGCTGAACAAAACGGGCGGGAAATAAAAATTCTGGAGGAAGTATGGCTAGTCCTTAGAGACTATCATTATTCAAGGTTTGGGGCTCACTTTGGCGCTAGCAAAACTTCGCTATGTCCGATGGAAACTCTCTTCGGATTTGTGTCGGATATACCTTATAGTTTTAAGAAAACTCAGTTCTACTATAGGCAACTCCGTAGGACGCTCCAAATTACTTACAGGCATGCGAGGGAAAATTTATTAAATGTGAAGGTGTCCAAAACGGATATACGATAAAAAGATGAACCCCGTTCAGGTCATATTCGGGATAGTATCTTGCTGAGAGATACGCGAAGATCGAGTAAGCTGGATTCTACTTTCCAAGGCTCGTATAAGGTTATTATTATTCATTCCTCGAAAATATATCAATTTTAGTGAAGGGGAAGTTGTGACGGGTCCGCGTGCACAGAATGAGAATTTTTAATACATAGAAGAGCAAAGGAGTAGTGTATTTTTTTTTTAACCAGGTAAACGGGTAGCTTCCGGATTCTGTAACTGCGTTCTTATTTTGAAGTGCAAAAAAAAAAACAAATATTAACTATAGGAAGAAACTTCTTGATATAGTAGTCGACTTAAGTAATAATAAACAAGTCGGGAAACCGGAAGCTTGGCGCTTCAGGTATGAAAGGTTTTGTTTGCTTCTTCTGTGAGTATATTTGAGTAGAGAACTATCCCATTTGTACTTAGCCCGTTATGTACATGCATTTAGCATGCCAGACTATTCTTTAGTGCGTTATTGGTATTTAGTTGCAGTAAATTTACACAGTAAAGTCAATTTTGAGCTACTGTAACTTAGAGTAGTAGTACGATTTGGATCAAACTTGGGGATAACATGCTTCATATTATATTCTATACTACTATAACTTTAGGATAAACTTAAGGGGTGTTTTTACTCAATTTCCCCAAAAATATGGTAATATCCTATTGTTAACTTAGTTTGAGCAGATATCGACAAGGAGAATATTTTGAGGCCTAGACACCATATGGAGGCAGCTTCATGATTTTTTTTCCAGATTTTTCAGTTGGGTAGTTTCTGACAATGGATCCGTTAAAGAAATCATCACTTTCCACCCCTCCTACTCCCTGCCTTTCTAACCAATATCAACACTAAAACCGGCTTCGAAGTACTAATCGATGCCTTTTATTTGATACCCACAACATGGCTATGTGTGCATAGCCGTATGGTGAGATTGTAGTTAGTATAGTTAGTTATCCCGCTATGCTAAATCTTACCTGATCTCTATTGCAGGCAGGTTCCGCAACAGCCCGACCAAGAAAACACATCCAATGTCGTTAAAAACAGAATGATCGGGTTGAGTCACAAGGCTCAGAAAAATGCAAGAGCATTCCCTCAGTCATCGCACGGACCCCGGTCCATGCATGGACGCGTCAGGAAATAAGTAAATTAATTTGCACGCTAAATATTGGCACCCTAACAGGAAAGACCGGGGAAATCGCAAGAGTTCTTCAGAAAAGTGCATTGATATCTGCGCTCTACAAGAAACTTTGTGGTCTGGTGCCAAAAGCTGCCACATAGAACACAAACCTGGTTAAAATGGCTATAAATTTCTCTATTTTGGTAGCGCACACACTCAATACGGTGTCGGAATTGCCATCTCAGAGGGTTTCTCTGACGCCGCCAAAAAAGTCGAACGATTGGGTGATCGGCTGATGAAGCTCACCATTATATCAGCTGATCGCATTATTCACTTCTTCATCACGGACGCACTACAGTCAGATCGACTTGATGCCTTCGATATATTCTCACAAGACGCCGATATTTTACGACTATCACTGACTGCAAAGCCGTTCCCTATGAGACCATCGCACCTCAGCATTGACCGTTGATTCCTGTTTTGGAAATCCAGCCATCCACAAAGCAACGTGAGGAACGCACTGGTGCCGATTTCGTGAGAAGAAAGACGAAATGATCGCACTTACGCGATTACCAACTATTACGAATTTGGAAGAATCGTGGAATCAAACTAAAGTCCATAAAGCGGCCTATGCAGTCCATCACAAAGATTTTTACGATAATCTGGACACTCGGATGGCGGAGAGATTGTATCGACCGACATGAGGACACACAGGATATTGAACAGTTTTGTTACTTTCATGACAAGAACGGTACTTTGCTTACCGACCGGCGAGTTGCGCCGGATATATGCTGAAAATATTTCGAGCAGATTTTAACAGTAGAATTTGTTCATCTTCCCCTTCCGCAAGCATTGCCGATATTTAGGGCCATTCCACCTGTCAGCACTGCTCAAGTCGAAGAAGCAAAAAAACGAATGAAACTGACGAAAGCAACAGGACCTGATCCGAATTCTGAAAAGTGAAGAGTTTGGACCCAACACATCTGATTGGCAAGAAAGTATCACAATTCCAATAAGGAGAAAGATAGTCGAGCAAAATGTTCAAATTAACGTTCGGTCCGGTTGCTCTCCCTTAAAATGAAAATTTTTGAGCGCACTCTTGACAACCGTACTCGCGTTCAAATAACTGTGAATCAAGCCGGGTTTTTGTCAAGAACTGTGAAACCACTGACGCAATATACGCTGCGCGGTTACTCATGGAGAAACACCGTGAGAAGCACCGCCTTCTCTACATTGCCTTTCTGGATCTGGAAAAAGCTTTTGACCGTTGGCCACATGAACTCATCTGGTATGCTCTACGTAGTAGTAGTTAGTAACAGAGGAACCCATGGGCTGGGTTAAATTACTCTAACACGCTTCGGAAAGTAAAGTTCGATGTGCGTCGAGTGTATCAAAATCGCTTCATATCTCTGTTGGTGTTCATCAAGCAAAAATGATCTCAAGCAACTTGTCCAAAAATGGAACGATCGCCAAATGCAACACCGTCTCAAATTGAATCTGAATAAAACTGAAATGTTAACGACCGATCCCCATGAAACAGGTAAAATCGCTGTCAGCGGCAGTGACATGCTCAGAACTGAGCGATTTAAATATCTCGGATCAATGCTATCAGCCAAAGGAGAACTGCGTTATAAAATTGCTTCACGAATTAGCGCAACCGAAGATGTTGAACTAGTGGTGTGACATCATTGATCAGATCCGAAATGAGGATATCCGCGGTCGATATGGGCTTGCACCGATCGTGGAAAAATTGCGAAAGAGGCGTCTTCGATGGTATGATCATGTTATTCACGTTAAAGAGGATTGATTTGTTAATATTGGTCTGAACATCGAAGTTGGTGGTAACCGACCAAAATCAC
The DNA here is from genome assembly GCF_905115235.1 of Hermetia illucens. NCBI lineage: Eukaryota > Metazoa > Arthropoda > Insecta > Diptera > Stratiomyidae > Hermetia > Hermetia illucens. Next base: position 85,199,949 of record NC_051849.1, on the reverse strand, counting down.
GGTGGCTTGATACGTTGGATGGTAATTTGAAGACCTCACGACTACATCCAGATCAGCTTTTGATAAAATAAAATGGTCCAGCCGATCACAACGAGCCAACCTCGCTTGTGAGCGGGACAAAGGCTGAAGAAAAAGAAGAGGTAGGATTTACACTTTCAGCGTCCGTCCATCCTAGTGAAAATTTATCTTAACTATCTTCATTCCGACCGAAAATGTTGTTTCTCGGATTTTTTCATTAGCACCGTCATTTTTTGCTTCGCTTCGCAACCGATATGTGTATCCACATTATCTTGTGTGGTGCATCTCCCAGATGCAGACGACCCGCACGATATATGAACTAACATCTTGGAAACGCTATTTTATTCCAATGAACCTACCTCAAATACTCTGGTCCCTGCAGTCATGCCACGAATCAAGGTGCCCAGTAAAATGGACCCTTGAGCGAGTGATCGTTGAACACCTTGCGACGCTACTAAGAACGCCATCAACTGGCCTGGCGACAGACTGTCCGTTGACATGAGATGGCCACCGAAGAAAAGTGTCGACAATACCATTCTGCAAATGGGAAATTACTAATCAGTTCTTGTCCACCTAAAAACTCCCTTTTGGTTACCCATTTATCAGAAAATTTGTCAAGGCTTGGAATACTGCGATTCCGTAGCCCAGTTCCTGGGACATTTCAGCCGCGAGGTCTGTCTCCTTCTCGAACAGTTTGATCTCCGTGTACTCACACGCGCTGGAACGAACGGTGCGAATGTTAGAGAGCGCTTCCTCGCAGACGGATGTTGCACGTTCTGTCTAAAGTAGGGAGGGAAAGCTCCGTTAAACAAGGGCCCAATATTGAGATTTTTACACCTACCTGCGCCTGGGCTTTTTTACTTAAATTCCTGAGCGTGCCACCAAGCAGGGACATGAAGGCAACAGCCGCCGGAACGGCAGCCAAGGCAATTGCGGCCATGTGGGGGGAAATCATGAACAGCGAAATGGAACCTCCGACCAACTGGGCCACGCTGCGAAGTCCTTGAGATACGAATTGTTTGAAACTTGATTTGAAGTCCTGGATATCGGCAGTGAGGCGGTTCACGAGCTCGCCCGTTCGGTTTTTGTCGAAGAAGGCCAAGTCCTGGATGATTATCTGCTTGAAGAGGTCCTGGCGCAGTTTTGCAGCCATTCGTTCGCCGATCCGACTGAGCAGCAGAATATAAAGGAACGTGAAGCCTGACTAGAAGAATTATACTTGATTGAAGCAATAAAGCTAGGATATGAGAGACGGAGGCTACCTGAAGCAGGTACATGCCAAACAGCCCGAGGGCAGGCTTTTTTACATCACTAAGGAACTGGTTTGAGTGGGGGTCCTTGACGACGAATCCCGCGTACTTCGAGAGCGTGTTGATCAGCTTCCCCAGCATGTTTGGGATTTGGATGTTGAAGTAGGCGACGGCAAGTGCGGCCTGCAATTGAGATCGAGTTTAGGCCACATTCAAGAGCGGGAAAAGACAAAATTCACAATTATGGCGCCGATGAACTCAAGTAGGTGCGGCTTGAGGTACATCCAGAACCGCTTCCAGTCAAAATTCGTTTCAATGTCGCGAATTGTTTTGGCGGTTACTCCTACAAGGAAAGCAATTGGATGTTTTGGTTGCTTCTTCCGCTTTAATCTCACCTACCTTCCAGCCGGTTCGCCTCGCATTTCGCAAGGAACGTGCGCCCCTTTACGCACAGCCCGATCGAGACTCCGAGGCCGCCAAGTAACAGTGACTTTCCTCTCAGTCCTTTTTCACCCCCGTTTCGTGCATTCTTTGCGGAATTTATGTAGTTCCGAGCGTTGATCCGCGTGAAGTCTTTCGCTCTGGCAGTGAGGTTGTACTGAAGGCGTGGAATATTCACGAGGCCCCTGGAAAACATGATGAATATTTCGGGGCAGGTCAAAGGGCGCTTCGCTAACCTCAAAGCGCTGGAATTCCAAGGATTCCGGAGCAGATGCTTTGCTTACCGTAAAACGCCGGTTTGCCCGCAGTTGCTTATAAGAAGGCGTAACATTTTTGTGAATTTGTGTTGCTCTGGCTCCCGTTTTAATTTACGATATTTACATTATTGCGCAAGCTGCAGGGAAGTCATCCGCCAGACAAAGTCTGTCAAGTGCGAAGCTCCCAAATGACTGCTGACTGCAGGCGAAGAACTGTCACGGCGGAATTATGAATGGAATACCAGTAATGTCATACACGAAGATTTTACTATCATCAGCTGATTGATTCGGTGTTGAATGAATGAACGGCATTACCAGATTCTCTGTGTACACTGCAAAATATAAATTGGTTTTTGTCTTCGATTAATCACTCTTATGAGAAGAATCCATTGATTGGAAACCAATGCGGAAATTAAATCTTTTAAAATGGAAAATGACCCAGTAGCAGACTGTTTTTTCCAAGGGCAGGTAAATGCGTTAATGCACTGAGCTAAATTGCCGCAACGCAAATGTTGTGCTAAAGTGCAAAGCTACATGAAATTATTTTCCAAGAATCTAGAATTACAGAATACTTGCATGTTTCTACAGAGGGTGGCTAAATTATTAGAGCCCCTCACATTTTTTATCTAATTTTAAGAAAATGCTATTTTTTCATATTTTTCGAGAATTGTGGGGTCCTAAGTCCGCATCAACATGATGCTGAACCGGACCATATGCGGAGCAACTTACTCACTTTGTTTTTAGTCCACGAACCCTCGTTTAGGGTTTAGTAATCAAACTTTAAAAAAATATCAGCCGATGACGGCTTTACGGTTTCTTACCAGGGCAGAGGCAAATCGTCAGACGCTGCCTCACCTCTGCCTTGGGAGCAGCGTGACTGAAACGACTCGCAGCTGTTAAATGCTTCTTTATATAATTCGCAGAACAGAACATGTCCACGAATTATATTGAGCGCAAATCCGCCAATCTGTAAAGCCGTCATCGCTTGACATTTTTTTAAAGTTTGGGTGCTAAGCCCTAAACGAGGGTTTCGTAGATCAAAAAAAGAGGGAGTAAGTTGCTCTCCATTTGGTCCGGTCCCGCATCAAGTCCATGCGGACTTAGGACCCCACAATTCTCAAAAAATATTTTCAGCTCTGGCCAAGTTTTGGACAATAAAATTGGCCAATTTGCGCTCAATATATAAAGGAGCCCTTAATATCTACGAGCCGGTTCGGTCACGCTGCTCCCAGGGCAGAGGTGAGGCAGCGTCTGACGATTTGCCTTTGCCCTGGTAAGAAATCGTAAAGCCGTCAACGCCTGATCCTATTTTTTCAGTTTGTTACAATCTCGACAGATGCCGGATTTTACCTAATACTAGCACTAAGTGCAAAGCATTTACGCTTGGACGATCCTACCTACTTAAAAACTAATGGGGCGCTGGTGGTGGTGGTCAGTGGTAGGTTAGTGGGAGAATCCGTGGAGAACTCCCCGAAATATTGAGTGCAGAATAGAATATTTCTGCATGATTTGAACCAGACTGTGTGAGACTCCCAGGACATCATGGGAAGCCGTGAGGGATTTAGGACAACACCTGTACCTAAAATATTAATTATTATACAACCACTTTCTCGAGACAACAAATTTCTTTGATTTTCCGAGCCAGAGGTTCATAGTTCACTTTTTAACGTCTTCAACGTCGAACCACACATTCTGCATTCGTCGTTCTCCACCTGCTCTTTCATTATGAGTTTTTTATAAGTTCGGGTGGCGACCACGCTATTCTGAATGACACACATGAATCCCTCCGTCTTAGCAAAGAACTTCCCAGTACACATCCATTCATTGATCCGCCCTTGATCTGACTTTATCTCACTCAGAGGATTGAAAGATCAATCCTTTAAGTTAAGTGAAGTTAGTCCACAGTTTGCTTACAAACAGCCGCATGCAAGGGACTCGCCTGATCTTTTCTGCAAAAACAAGCGGGCAGCCGAGACTTAGCCGAGATGTGCCGCCACGTCAACCACGTCCCTGACTTCACGAGACAGGTTCATCAGCTCCACGGCAGAGTTTGGATAATGCATTCGGTATTTGTATAATATAGTAGTCCGTATCCACCGCTGGACGTTTTCCAGGTCGGGTTTCGTCCATGGTAACATTCCAAATGTATAGCCAGTGAAAGGATAGCGAAAACATTCAATGCGCTTATGTTATTCTTCCTCGAGAGATGCGATTTTAGTACTAGCTTTACACGTCGCAGGAATTCTGCCAGCAGGGCATACTTCAGATAACCAACTCGAGCATGGGTTCCTTACAGGATTCCTAAATGTTTTTAGAAGTCTGTCTCGGTCATAGCTTAAATGACTGTCGCCAAAAATTTTATCAGTTTGGGATCAATGCGATACAGGTGTAGGGCATCGATTAGTCAGGTATGCGGGATGCTATTGAAAGCCTTAGCATAATCATTATAGCAGCTAAAGAGGTTTCTTTGGCCTCTAGTTGCTCGTTCTATAATTACCGAGCCAATAACGAGTTGTTCTTTGCAACTCCTTGCCCCGACTTGCCAGCCCTTCTACTCTTCAGACAGAATGTTATTGGTCTCGAAGTGTGCATTAACCCTTCCACTAATAATGGACGTTATGAATTTGTAAAGGGTTGGTAAGCAAGTAATCGGTCTTGTACCAGACCTGGGCCCGTCCAGTTCTTCGAGCTGTTTATGGCTCGTCGAACATAGTGGCATGGCGGGTGCCTTTGGCGGTAATTCACTCAGCAAGCTGATGTCCATTGAAATGTTTTTTAAAAAGAAATACATAAAACCTTTCACGCCCAGCTTTCGATTTCCCCGCTTGTTGTGCGGAGATAGCCTCCTCAATGAGTAATCTGCAAGACTGCAAAGTTCCTGCACTTTCCTCACCTGACCCCTGACACGCTGCGGTGGCGTAGAGCCATTCAGACTGAAACCTTTTATCAATCGTTCAACCATCGGTATATATAATACATCGACAGACAAATCAGATTTGGTGACAAAAAGATCTGATGAAACAATTAAAAAAGGTTGCATCGTGACTGGGGTCAAGCAGTGCACTGCAGGATAGACTGATGCGGAACATAGCTCCCTGAGGCCAATCTACCTTTCTCTAAGGATGAGCTGTCTGTCCTCTGAGACGGTGTGTGCGTTTTCAGGGGCCAAACCTCCCGTCTACCAAGACCGTTAGTGAGTGGTGATAGCCACACCCTGTACGAGGTGACCCTACTATTAACAAAACGCTACGGATATAGACTGGGGAGTCGAAAAACACCTCCCCCAATCCAGGGTGTCATGCGAACCGTGCCCATTGGATAGTTTGAAGTCGGGGGTAACTGACTGTATTCGAACAGAGCCTCACTGATACCTGGTCGCCTCAGTGAGTAAGTTAGACCTTACCGTGCTACGGGGGGCTATGGCACGGCGGACCTCTTAACCCCCATACTCGTGGGAATCAAATGAGTACAAAACAAGAAAAGAAAACGAAAACCAAAAAAGCGGGGGCCCGTACCGCACCAGAACTGGTTAACCAGGCGTAGGCACGTCTCCGAATTACTGAGAGCCAGGTGACTACACCCAAGAAGGGAGAAGTTGGGACATCAAGCAGTGGATCCAAGGTGAGCATTGGTATACTGCGTGGACTACAGCCAACGAACACCACTGCTCAAAGAGCAGGGACCAGCAAAAGCACGTCTGAGATAAATATAATAGACGTCAGGAAGGAGACAGGTCTCAGTGGCGCCGGGGTTAGATGATACCTGCGCTATCTGAAGGAAGGCCTGAAACCAGAAGAGGCCCTTAAGAAGGCTTAAGATAGACCTAAGCCATCTCTACCCGAGCCGAGAAAGCGGAGAGCAGCAGAGATCAGCCCGCATGAAGGGAATGCTTCCAAAAAATCCAAACCCGAACCTAAGGGAGGAGAAAATCCGGGCAGGTCAGGAGTGAAGGCAGGACCCAGGAAGCCCGCCATTAGCTATGCTAGTGTGGTCAAGGGTATTTGACTGGCCATACTGTCAAAAAGGTTTCCCGAGCAAATACTCACTCGGGAGGAACAGGAAATCATTGAGGAACTTGTCGTCAATCAGATGATCAAGGGTTGGACGTCGAAACTGGTGTTCACCGGGACACCCTTTCGACCAGGCCTTATACTGGTGGACTGCGCGACGGAAGGAACCGCAGAATGGGTTAGAACCATAGTTCCTGGCAGGCTGGGAAGGGGTGGAACTGTCAACATGTGCTGGGGATGATATACCAGGAGCCCACATGGTGACAGTTTTTCTGCCAAAGGCCGCGGCAATAGAAACGGAAGACCTTATGAGACTCCTAATTTCTCAGAATGAAGATCTCCACACTCGACTATGGAGAGTCTTCAGAAGCAAGGTGGAGGGCAAGGGTAAACTCCTCACGATCGGGGTAGATGACCGATCCCTGGAGGCAATTGAACGTCGGAGTTGTCATATCAACTACCGATTTGGTAACATACCCGTGCATGTGCACAAGGAAAAGCCGAGGAAAGAGACCTCGGAGGAGGTATCGGGTGAAAAACTTACCGAGGTCCCTGAAGAAGTCGCGGAAGCCATAGAGGTGGAAAGAACTGGATCAACCAGGGAAATAGACCTGCTGCCCAGTGAAGAGCAGAAGCTGGACGACCTAGACCTAGGACTCCTAGGGCTCAGGGTGGACAGCGCCGTGTCGGAGGAGGAGGGTGACCGACAGTGGAGAAGAGCTCCAAACAATAACGGAGACAATGACCAGCACTAAGATAGCCCAGATAAACCTCCACCATGCGAAAGCTGCATCTGCAGTGATTGCAAGAGCAAATTCCAAGGAGAACATTGGAATAGTGCTGGCTCAGGAGCCCTGGGTGTACCGGGGGCAGATTCGCGGTCTGCAAGGAGGAGGCATGCAGGTAATTTGGGACTCCCCTTGTGAAAAACCAAGAGCTTGCATAATTCTCAAGCGTAATTTAAAATACATATGTCTTTCAGAGTTCTTAACCGGGGACCTTGTAGCTATCCAAGCCTCATTGGAAGCCGGGTGGAGCACTCGAGAGGCAGTTGTAGCATCGGGATACTTCCCAGGAGACGAGAGCCGGGCTCCACCGGAACAACAAAGCTGACGAAGTATTGCGGAGAGGGCGTTACCACTTCTTCTCGGCTGCGATGCCAACGCCCACCATGAAGTCTGGGGAAGCAGCGACACTAATCGTAGAGGTGAGTACCTTCTCGAATTTATTCTTAGCAATAAGCTAGAAATATACAACGTAGGGAACACTCCAACATTTGTGACCAGCACCAGACAGGAGGTACTAGATATAACTCTAGGAAATACCCTATTGAACGGGATGGTCAGGAATTGGAGGGTGTCGGACGAACCCTCAATGTCTGATCACAGGATAATCAGATTCGACATTGAGGGAAACTCCGAAATAAAAAGAATAATAAGGAATCCCAAGAGAACGGATTGGGAATCCTACACAACGCACTTGAGCAACAACATTGCCCACCTTCAAGGGGGCGGTGACATCAGGAGCGAACTGGAATTAGAAACGGTGGTGGAAAACCTGAACACAATCGTCATTGACGCATATGAGGCCAGCTGTCCGGCCAAGACAGTCAAGTCATCAAGGGATGTACCATGGTGGAACAAGAACCTAGCCAGAATGAGAACAGTACAAAAACTCTTTAACGGGGCAAAACAAACCGGGGACTGGCGGAGGTATAAAAATGCACTGACTGCGTATAGCAACGCGATCAGGGAAGCGAAACGGAACAGCTTTAGGGAATTCTGTGAAGGGATTGAACAGATCACAGAAGCCCCCAGGCTGTACAAGGCTGTAGCCAAAGACGGGGGAATATCCTCTGTCTACTTGAAAAAGGAAGATGGGGCATTTACCGAGAATGAGGAGGACAGGGTATACCTGCTCCTCAGAACTCATTTCCCGGGGTCCTACCCTTCGGTGGCAGGCGACAACAATCTGCCTGATACCCCAACAACGAATAAAAGGGGAAGGAAAGAGAGCTGGAAACTATCAAAAGTGGTATGCTCAGAAGCTAGGCTAAGATGGGCAGTGAGAACTTTTAAACCAATGAAATCTCCCGGAGTAGACGGCATTTTCCCAGCACTTATCCAGAGAGGCCTAGAAATTATCTTAGAGTCTCTTCTGAGGGATGTAAGGGGGAGCATAGCACTGGGTTACATACCAAGAGCATGGAGACGGGCTGGACGTGTTAACTAATACTGGAATACAAGTACAGGGCTACGCGGACGACATTGTTTTAATCTGTAGGGGCAAATATGAAGATACCCTATGTGATAGAATCCAAACTGGATTAAGGGTTACTTGTCCCTGGTGCAGGAAGGTGGGACTGCGGATCAACCCAACCAAAACCACCATAGTACCATTCACTAGGAGGCGTAAGCTGAATCACCTGAAAGCAATAACATTACATGATATGGAGGTGAAACGAGAAGCAGAGGTCAAATATTTGGGAATCACGCTAGACCAAAAATTACTCTGGAAGACACATGTTGGAAACGCTTGTCGGAAAGCTACAGGGGCTCTGATGACTTGCAGATCCATAGCAGGAAAAAATGGGGTTGCAGCCCGAAGATACTACTTTGGATATATACTGCAATAGTAAGGTCAATGATTACCTATGGAGCGGTAATCTGGGCAGAACGAACCCAACTCAGCACACAAGCCAGGGAATTACATAAGCTCCAAAGACTGGCTTGCGTGTGTATCAGTGGGGCAATGAGGACATGCCCAACGGCATCCCTGGAGGTCCTTCTGGGATTAACTCCTCTCCATCTGCACATACAGATGCAGGCAAGGAGATCAATATTCAGGATGGCCGGTAGTATGAGTGAGGCCGGGAGCTGCCTAAATCGAAGGAAGATTGATATCCTTTCTAGGCGGTATCCCGAATTACTGATACCGAGGGACAACATGACAACGAGGTTTCATTTAGATAAGAAGTTTGAAACACGTTGGAGTAACAAGACAAACTGGGAAAGCGTGGCTGTGACATACGGCTTAAACCAGCAACTGATTACTTGGTACACTGACGGATCCCTCACAGCAGAGGGAGCGGGTGCCGGTGTCATTGGTCCAAGGAAAATGTACTTTGAGCCAATGGGCAGGTACACTAGCATATTCCAGGCGGAAATTTACGCCATAGACAAATGTGCCTCCTTTAATCTGCAAAGGAACTACAGGGGGCGGAACATAGCTATTTTAACCGATAGCCAAGCAGCGATCAAGGCACTTAGGTCCAACCAGGTGAACTCTAAACTGGTATGGGAATGCCTTGAGAGACTGAATACACTCGGCTCGTCCAACAAGGTCTGGATACTTTGAGTTCCAGGCCATGCTGGGTTGGAAGGCAACGAGGCAGCGGATGAACTAGCCAAGAAGGGAGCAGGGATGCCTTTACACGGGCCAGATCCCTTCTGTGGAATCGGTTTCATGGCTATGAATCTAAGAAACGAAGAGAAACGGTTGAGGGAACTATATTGGGCGGGCCTACCCGGGATGGAGCAGTCCAGGGTGCTTATTGGGGGATACGAACCCATGCGTGCAAAGGATTGCTTAAACCTCACCAAAAAGAACCTCCGAATCATAGTGGGAATACTCACTGGTCATTGTCGCCTCAACTATCACCTAGGGAAGCTAGGGATATCTACGGACACTGCCTGCAGGTTTTGTGAGGAGGAGGACGAAACCTCTATACACGTCCTGGGACAGTGTCCGGCACTTGTGCAAAGTAGGTCGAGACATCTGGGAGAACACTTAATACCAGATGCAAAGCTGAAACATCTGGAAGTGGGGAACATACTAAAGTTCCTAACGGTTACAGGCCTGCTTGAGATACTATGATCAATAGGTACACTATAACCAGTAAAAGGGGCACAATAGTTCTTCAAGGACGCGGGGCAACTTTCCCTTAACAGAATAATAATAATAATCGTGAAAAGGGTCTAGTCCTTTCTCTAGTCTAGTTAATGGTTAGCAACAAAAGCACAGTGCGCCTGGTAATTGCCCAAAAGACAATGAGGCAGGACCAATTTTTTTTTATAAAATATTATTCAACATAGTTGCCTTCGAGAGCGATACGACGGTTATAGTGCCCATACGATTTCTGGATACCATTTTTATAGTACGATTTAGCCTCAGTTTTGAAGATTGCCTCTTCATCGACGTTAAATTTCTTTCCAGCGAGCATTCTCTTAAGGTCTGAGAACAGGAAAAGGAAGTTGTGGACCAGACCTGGAGAATAAAGTGAATGCGGAAGCAATTCGAAGCACAATTCATGGAATTTTGCCATCGTTTTCATTGATTTGTGACACGGTGCATTGTCTTGATGAAACAGCACTTTTTAAGGTTTTGTTTGTAAAACAAAACCTTATTAAAATCGGTTTACTGTCTGTCTGTCTGTCCGTCTTTTTTTTTTTTTTTGAGGAGGTGGAAATCTTCAAAAGACTCTGGCCTGGGCACGCCAGAGTGTGGGATTTTTACCCACTAAAACCACCCCCGACTCCCCCCCTACCCCGTGGGACCACCTTTAAGTATTACATCACGGGGCGGAGTTAGCTTACTTTAGCTAGGTCTCCTTCCGTCTTCCCGCGGGGTCCGTAACCGCGCCTTCCTCACTTCTTCTGTTTTTCGCAGTTTTTCCTGGATTACAGCGATCATGGAATTGATCGCATCCCAGTCTTCCTGACAGGCTACCATTCTTCGGACAAAATTTTCCGGTGATAGCACTTCACCTAGAGTTTCCTCCAGGTTCCTCCTTTCTTCCACGAACCTAGGACACTGGAAGAAAACGTGCGCCGGGTCCTCTGGGACCCCGCAGTTTGGACAATTAGGCGAGGTGTCCAATTTAAACCTGTACAGGTATTGACGGTATCCTCCATGGCCGGTGAGAAACTGGGTGAGATTATAATTGATCTCCCCATGCTTTCTCTCCAGCCACTCCCCGATGGAAGGGATCAACCTGTAAGTCCAACGACCCTTTTCTGACTGGTCCCATCGCTGTTGCCACCTGCTTATGGATCTCTCCCTTTCGGCTTTTTTCACCTGAGATAAGGGAGAGATGGACCTGGTGTTATAAATGTTCATCATTTCGGTTGCCAGGATGTCAATCGGCATCATTCCCGAGATGACGAACGCTGCATCGTCTGAGACGGTCCTGAAGGCAGAACACACCCTTAGGGATGTTTTTCTGTAGACCGCACTCAGTTTATGTGTATTGCCTAAAACCCGCAGTGCTTTTCCCCAAACTGGGACTGCATACAGCATGATAGAGTTCACCACCCTGGCTATGAGCAGCCTGCAAGTATGCCGCGGGCCTCCTACGTTCGGCATCATCCTTGCCAGAGAAATACTCGTGGTGGATGCTCGTTTACAAGTAAGCTCTATGTGCTGCTTAAAATTAAGTCCTCCGTCTATCATCACCCCCAAGTATTTGATGGCCGGCTTGGAAGTGATGATACGATTCCCGATTCTAATGCAGGCGTAATTTCTTTTGCGGCGCTTAGTGATGAGGACCGCTTCCGTCTTTTCCTCCGCGAGTGCCAGTCCAGCACTCTCTAACCAAGCCTTAATAACACTGATTGCTTCGCTTGAGTACAACTCAGCATCCTCGAGATGCTTTGCAACCACAACCAGTGCTATATCATCGGCGTAACCCACCACCGTAGCCTCCTCCGGAACCGGAAGGTTGAGCACATCATTATACATGATGTTCCACAGTAGTGGGCCCAGTACAGAGCCCTGGGGGACACCCGCGGAGACAACGTACTCTTTGGATCCGTCATCGGTATCATACCAGAGTGTCCGCTCTTTCAAGTAGCTATCGATAATAGCGGCGAGGTAGGTGGGAACACCAATCGTCGCGAGAGACTTTCGTATAAGGTTCCAATTGGCCGAGTTAAATGCATTCCTCACATCTAGGGTCACCACCACGCAATATTTGCTGATACAACCCCTTCCGTGAATTGCATTTTCGGCCAAGCCAGTAACCATTTTGATGGCATCGATGGTTGATCTGGCTTTCCGGAACCCATACTGCCTATCTGAAAGGCCCCCTTGGCTCTCGACGACTGGAAGTAATCTATTATAAATGGGCCGCTCCAACATTTTGCCCATAGTGTCTAGAAGACATATGGGTCTATAGGAGGACGGTTCACCTGGAGGTTTGCCAGCCTTAGGCAACAGTACCAGCTTCTGCCGCTTCGATGGTGCAGGAAAAATACCCTCCGACATGCACGTTTCAAACAGCTCCGCGAACATATCCGGTCTACTTTTGACGGCAAGTTTGAGAGCCTTATTCGGTATGCCGTCAAGACCCGGGGCTTTACTGTCGCCTATTCGACTGCAGATCTATAGCAGCTCGTCCCTGGTGACTGGTGGAATCGGCGTCACATTCAGGGGGCGCTGGAAGGTGTCAGCACCCCCCTCTTGCTGGGGAAATAACCCCTGGATTATTTTCAACAAGAGCATAGGGCACGTGATCTGCGGAGACGATCGGCCTCTGAATCGTCCTGTCACGATTTTATAGGCGCTACCCCACGGATTTATGTCCGCTTCCAAACAGAGCCCCTTAAAACATTCCCTCTTACTCCGCTGGATGGCGAGCTTGAGGTTCTTGCGAGCTTCCCTATAGGCATGCTCCTTTTGCCCCTGATCGATCCTACCTATTGCCCTCTGAGCCGTTCGTCTGGCTCTGTGGCAAATCGATCGAAGATTGGCAAGTTCACTATTCCACCAATAATTGGGTCTTATAGTGGGGAATGAACACCTCCTAGGCATCGACGCGTCACATGCTTTAGAGATGCTCTGTGTGACATGGAGAGCTCTATCCGTGGAGGTGCCTGCTTTGCTAGGCAAGTCTAGCCACACCTCCATGAATGTCTGCTCATCCATTGCTTTGGCAGACTATCCTGGTGTTACTCTGGATTTCGGCTTCCGGGGTGCGGGTCTCCTGCCTTGTGGCTCCATCCTTAGTTCAAAGGTGATTGCCTGGTGGTCGCTGTACGTGAAGTCCTCACTAACTTGCCAGGACATGTCACATGTCCACGCCGGGCTGATAAAAGTCAGATCTACAATTGACCCAGTTCCCCCTTTCCGATAAGTGTTTATATCGCCTTCGTTGGCCAGAACCACATCCAACTGGGCGAATGTTTCTAATAAGCACCGCCCCCTTGCGTTAGTCTCTTTGCTGCCCCACTCGATAGCCCACGCATTAAAGTCACCGGCTATCACCTTTGGACTCCGTCCCTTTGCATCGTGAACAAGATCTGTCCGTCTGTCTGTCTGTCTGTCTGTCTGTCTGTCTGTCTGTCTGTCTGTCCGTCACACGCATTTTTCTCGGAGACGGTTGTAGCGATTGGCACCAAATTTGGTAGAAAGGTGGGAACTGTGAACTCTCACGCATACAGTGAGTTACATCCTTTTACGACGAATTTAAGGGGGGTCCCCATACATGTAAAGGGAGGGTGTAAATTTTTTTTTCATCAAATATAGTCATGTGGGGTATCAAATTAAAGGTCTCGATTAGTACTTTTCGAAGCCGGTCTTAGTTTTGACATTTGTTGAAAAGGGGGGGGGGGGTGCGGGGGGTTGAAAGTGGTCATTTTTTCAACGAACCCATTCTCAGAAACTACCCAACCGAAAAATCGGAAAAAAATCAGAGGGCTGTCACTATATGGTGCCTAGGCTCCGAAATACCCTCCATACCGATACCTGTTCAAATAAAGTTAATAATAATACATTACTATAATTTTTAGTAATTGACAGGAAAACCCCCTTTAAGTTCACCCTAGAATCACAAAATTGCAACAATATAGGCTACAGCATAGAGCATGATCTTGCCAAATTTGGTGAAAATCGCACCATTACTAACAAAGTAATACTAGGTCAAAGCTGTCGCTTCTCTGCATTCGAGACTATGAATGTCAATATCACTTGAAAGTGGCTATTTTCACATAATATATGCATATGTTACGTGCTAGATGCTAATGGGACAAATGCACACCCAAATCTCTTTATAAAAGAAATACACAAAACCTTTCATACCTGAAGCGTCTAGCTTCCGGTTTCCCAACTTGTTTAAGGTTTTGTGTAAACACAAAACCTTATTAAAATCAGTTTACGTCTGTCTGTCTGTCTGTCCGTCACACGCATTTTTCTCGGAGACGGTTATAGCGATTGACACCAAATTTGGTAGAAAGGTGGGAACTGTGAACGCTCACGCATACAGTGAGTTACATCCTTTTACGTTGAATTTTCCCCATACATGCAAAAGGGGGTGTACAATTTTTTTTCATTAGATATAGTCGTGTGTGGTATCAAATTAAAAGTCTCGATTAGTACTTTTCGAAGCCGGTCTTAGTTTTGACATTTGTTGGAAAGGTGGGGAGTACGCGGGGTTGAAAGTGATCATTCCTTTAAGGGGGCCATTCTTAGAAACTACCGAACCGAAAAATCTGAAAAAAATCAGGAGGCTGCCACTATATGGTGCCTGGGCTCCGAAATACCTTCTATACTGATATCTGTACAAATAAAGTTAATAATAGTATATTACTATAATTTTTAGTAATTGGCTAGAAAACCACCCTTAAGTTCATGTTACCACCATGAAATTTCGCAGTAATATAGGGTATAACATACAGCATGATCTCACCAAGTTTGGTGGAAATCGCACTATTACTAACTAAGTTACAATGCGTCAAAGTTGTCGTTTCCTTGCAAATTCAAGACTATGAATGTCAATATCATCCGAGAGTGGATATTCTCACATAATATATGCATATATTACGTGCTACGTATTAAGAAATACACAAAACCTTTCGTACCTGAACCGTCCAGCTTCCGGTTTCCCGACTCGTTTGCAAATAGGACCATTTTGCTGCGTTTTCATCCTTCAAACGCTCCAATAACGCTATGTAATAGTCGGTTTTTCCCTTCTCAAGATTTTATACCATGCGCATCCCAAAATATAGATGCCATAGCTTCTGAGCTCGCGGCACATTGAATAGAACTTTCTGATACCCAAACATTCATGCACGATATGTCCAAGACGTTCCTTTAATATTTTTAGAGGCTTAGTTATCTCGATCAACTTCACTTTGTGCCCATCCAAGACTATTTTGTGGCCTTTTTTATATTTTTGTCCATTGCGTGGTCCTCGGTGTCCACTTCGCCTCGTTTAAACTTAGCAAATCACTTCTCGACGTTTGATTTTTCTGATTCAAAATGCGAATAATACTTATCAAGCGAAGCCTTGGCTTCAACAGTATTTTTTTCGCCAAAAAGCAATGTTTTATTATTATTATCTATTTTTTTCTAATAAAAATGTGTACACGCATCTTTTGAAGGTTAGGGTTAACCAAAAATTATATAGATTTAGTACTAGTAGCGCCATCTGTGTGTTGGCTTACGAGCCTTTCAGGCTACCTGTTATATAAAGCCCCTGGAAACCAGAATGCTACTCAAAGTAGACGAATCGTTATCAAATGGTAATTTTCCAAATGACACGTCCATGCCACATGGTCAAAAAAAAGCAATTTTTATAAAAAAGCTAAACAAGAGCTTTTGATCGGTCTCACAATTCACAAGAACTTAAGGGGGTCATCTCGTGTGAAGGCCGTTTTTTTAGAAATTTTTTGTGAGAAAGATACAAATACGAATTATTAACATCCTGAGCGTGCATAGTAATTTTTTCAGCCCGATCACATAGTTCGTTATTGAAATACAGCGCAATTCATACAACCATCTCCGAAAAAAGGTGTTTTCTGTTGCCACGCTAGAGGGCGCTGCGATCATCTTAAAGAAAAAAGTAAACGACATTTTAACGTACAGACTTAACTACAGTCCGCAAACTAGGATTATTAAAAAATATTGAAAACAAAATAATAAAAAATATTGAAATAAATAATAATAAGAAAATATTGAATAAAAAAAAACTACTGAATGAATCAAATTATCCTAGTTTGTGGACCGTAGAAATATGTTCTGAATAAATCACCAAAATTTCAAACAATTTCGTTGAATAGATTTTGGGCTATGGTGGCAGCCGATTTTCAACATGCGGTTTCGAGAAAAACACATTTAAAAAGTAGAATGCGATTTTTAGCCATAAAATCTGAACTAACCATTAATCTGCTATACCTAGTCCATAAACCTGAGGTTTCTTGAAGAAACACATGTACGGCCTTAGCTTCAATGCTTGTCCTTTTAGTGAAGTCATTCAAACGTCATTCGGACCGATGAATACGGGCTTTATTACGGCGATCGACATAAATCTGGCATGCGAATTATTACATGTTTAACATTATAATTTCCGAACGACTCCGAATATCAAAAAATTAATTTACCCATATATTCTACACTATATCTAGATAAAATTGATGCCAAAAAAAATAATTCGATTCGGCGGATCCGACACACATCCTCTTAACCCCATTGAAAGCCTTGAAGATCAATGAAAAGCACAACATTTTTAAGAAAAATATAGCGAATAAGATTCAGTTGGAAGAAACCTTCATTAGCATAGAGGCGTTGAAATAAAGCATGAAATGTATTAAATGTATTGAAAGTATGTCAAGAATAGTACTATTCATGATTCTAGCAAAAGACGCCATGACTAAATATTAAAATTTTATTTTATTTTTAACATTATGAGACTATTCTAAGCATATTTTAAATATGTACTCAACACTGTTTGACAACATAAACTCCGCCATGCTATTAACATAATATGCTAGTCCCAAGCCCAGGTAAAGGAGGAGCGTTTGAGGCAACGTACTCTGTACTATCCTCAGTAAAACAAAAATAAAATGCTGAGATCAGGGAAAGAGATAAATAGAGTATAGTTGGAGTTATCCTACTATGCTAAATCCTACATGATCTCTCTTGGTGACAGGCCCCGCGACAGGTCGACCAAGAAAATGCAAACAATGTCGTTTGAAACATGATGCTCGGATTGAGTCACAAGCCTCGGAGAAATGCTAGGGCGTCCATCTCAGTCGACGCGGCAGGACGGGCCCCGGTCCTGTCGAGAAATGAGCAAGGGTTCTTGACGCATGGACGGCGTCAGGACGTAAGCAAGTTAGTCCGAATACAATGAACAAAACGAATACGTGTCTGCACGCTAAATGTTGGTACCCTAACTAGAAAGACCGAGGAACTCGTAAGAGCCCTTCGGAAAAGGCGCATTGATATCTGTGCTCTGCAAGAACCCCAATGGTCTGGTGCCAAAAACTGCGAAATTGAACGCGAACGCGGTAAAAATGGCTACACACTTGTCTATTTGCTGTTGGCATTGCCATCTCAGAGGGTTTCCGTGATGCCATTAAAGAAGTGGAACGATTTGATGATCGACTGATGAAGCTCACCATTATATGAGCTGATCGCACTATTCACTTCTTCACCGCGTACGCACCATAGACAGGTCGACCTGATACTGAGAAAGATGCCTTCTGGTAACTTCTCGATGAAAAGACTTGTCACGTGCCTGCTGACGATTATATAATCATTGCCGGCGACCTTAATGGTCATGTGGGTGAAAAGGCAGACGGTATCAGGTGCCATGGGGGAAGGGGTTTGCAGCGCGCAATGAGGGTTGCGGGCGTATAATGCGGACACCCATGACCTTATACTTATGAATACATGGTTCATCAAACGATTGTCTCATCTTCCTACATTTTATAGTGAGAACAGTAAAACGCAAATCGACTATATTCTCATAAGACGCCAACATTTTACCACTGTCACTGATTGCAAAGTCGTTCCCTATGAGACCATCGCACTTCAACATCGGCCGTTGATTGCCGTTCTGCGAATTAAGCCACCGGTAAAACAGTGTGAGGAACGCACTGGCCCGCGACGTATTAAATGCTGGCGATTTGGCGAGAAGAAAGAATAAACGATCTCACTCATACGATTGCCGACCATTACGAATGTGGAAGAATTATGGAACCAAATGAAAGACACAATCCACAAAGCGGCCTCTGCAAGCCTCGGGGTCATCAAGCCGGGTAAGCGGTACATCAACCGAGATACTTGGCTTTGGAATGATGATGTTGAAACGAAGGTCCGTGAAAAGAAACGCCTCTACCACAAATTTCTCGACGATAAAACGCCTGCTAATTGGCAAATTTATAAGAATGCCAATCGTGAAGCAAAGAAAGCGGTCGCTGTCACCCGAGCGAACCATTTCAAAAATCTTTACAATAAACTGGACACTCGGGATGGCGAGAGAGATCTGTATCGACTTGCTAAAAGCCGTAAAGGGCCCACAATGTCGAGGTGTATGGTGTGGAAGTGCTTTTTCGACTTAGGGAATGCACCTACTTCCTTCCTAGCATGCCTATTAAACTTACACTTTTGGCATGCGATGCACTCTCTGGCCCAACAATTCAAGCCCTTTTCATTGACGAGAACTCTTTGAACTTATATTTGGAGTACAACTGTAGACTTTGAAAAAGTGGGTCATCCTTCTGGGTTACAGCGATTGCCAAAAAATCGACTGCGGTTGGGATGTTGATCTCGGAGATCCGTGACAAAGTGTCAACGATTATGTTGGCTTTACCGGACACATGTTGAATGTCCGCTGTGAACTGGTTTATGAAGGCTAAGTGCCCAAGTTGGTGAGCGGAAACTTCGTCCTGCTTTTGTTTTAAAGTAAAAGTCAGAGGTGTATGGCCTGCCTTCAAGGGAATTACTTGATGCTCAAATATGAGGCTAGTAATTCGTGATCGTAGGCGAGGTTCAACACCCTTCTGGTGAAGAACAGCGCCTACTGCGATATTTGAGGTATTGACGAAACATGGCTAGGGGTGCATCCTGCTAAGGGAATGCTAAAAGCTGTTGCTTGGTGGTGGTGGACGGTTTTTGGAGATCACACAACCTCCCGCAAATCTTTGGTCAGACAAGAAGACGTTATGTAATGTCTGTTGGTGAGCAGTTTTGGGCAGGAAACAACGGTAGAAATTCACCGTGCCCAAGAACCAGGGATGGGTTACTGTTCCGGAATCGTCTGAGCATTCAGGCGTCTATAATATCCACAAGGTCGCTATTCTCCATTGGGCATGGGGACCAAATGGAGTGGTGATGCTGCTTGATTAGTTTGTTGAATTTAATAGTAATGTTGCGATGTTGAGATATTTTAGGAGAAGGGCGCGAACCAGGCGACAACGTCGTCAACAATGATGAAAAGTACATTATTTTCCGAACAGGTTGAAATTTTTCTTGACGACCTAATCATAGCCCATAGTAACACAGGAAGTCTGCGTCTAATATAGGGACATTGATAGCAGCCAAAATGAAGCACCACGAAAGCCAAAACGTTTACTTGCTTGCCGTAAGTTGCGATGGATGTGGAGTTTGTTGCCGCTAATTTCAGCTGCTGAGGAAATAGCTTTTTGGGTCTGGAAGCGGACAGGACCGAGACTTCTGCGCCTGTGTCTACCAGAAAATTGCGCCCACTAAGAGAGTCGTACACTGGAGGCCGACGTGTGGCTGCGATTCGGGTAGACATCGCCGTGCCCCCAGCGCACTCAGTTTTGTTGTCGCGAGAAACGTGCATGGGCTGGTACATTTTCTTGCTGATCTGTAAACCTACGGTGGTCCCACCACACGCTGGAATTCGACGAGAACCGCGGGTAACCAATGTCGTTGGCATATTGCACAGCTGTGAATGCGAGCGCGCCGTGAGTGGATAAAATAGTGGGGAAAGGCTGATCGTGAAAGAGTTCAGAATGTTGGAGTTGTCCTTTCAGACGTAGCAATTCTTGATTGGCCAGATATGAATTGAGAGGAAGAAGAGATCTTGAATTCGTCACTATCTTGCAACCATGGAGCCCCTACAGTTTCGTTATGAATGCTATATCTTGTTCGATCCATAATAGGAGATTAAGTGCCTTTTCCAATTTCGGAGCGCCAACGATGGAGCTGCCAAAAAGATGTCGCCGTGAAGAGGTCCCTCTTGTCGAGAGCGCGATAATTAGAAATGATCCGAGCAGGAATGATAGCTGCCGATGCCATGATGATCCTTTCCTCCAGTTGTGCTTTTTGTAGATCCGCTGAGGAAAGCGATGATTGCCACAAAAGAGGATGGTTGAGAAGTGCTGCAGTGGAGAGTTCTGAGTGTGCACAACCAGCAAGATTTTTGCTCCTCGAACTCCCACATGCAGGCAACATGCTTTTCTTGCAGCTCGCGCGGTTTTCGCCTTGGATCTTCTGCGTTGATCACATTAACGCTATAAACGATTTCGAGAAAACTCTCGACAACGTAAACAGAGAGTGTATCTGGAGTGTCCTATGCAGAACGTCATTCCAAAGGAACAAATAGCTATTCCCAGAGCGACATATGATGGCATGAAAAGTTACATGCTATACCAAGGTAAAATTGCAAAGGAATTTGATGTCCAAAGCGGAGTCTGTCTGGGTTAGATCTTGGCATCGATATTATTTCTTCTGGATGACGTTCTTTATGCTGTCTTGGTGCCTTGGTGACATCTGTTTGGGCTCTCACCGAGTCATGGATCTTGGTCAAACGGCTCTGGGTTTGGAAAGAGAGGCAGATAGGGTTGGAGATAAACACAAATATATCCAAGGTTCCCAGTCTGAGTAGTCATCTTATTATTCTTATCTGCGTTGATCAATTTGTATATATAGGAACTCCATATGGAAAACAACAGAATAACTGAAGAAAAACACAAAACCGTTTCTTAGCAGAAACGTTCATTTCCTGACTTTTTATTATTGTCACTTTTATTTTGCCGATCTTAGGAAATAGTTTTGTTATATCAATATTTTCTTGTAGAATTATTCCACGCTCCTGCTCCATTTTCACCAAGTTAACCGAATTTAATTACACAATATTAAAACGAACTTACTGGACACCTCCATGAAACATGCCACATAATCTCCTCCATGGGAAACTAAGAAAACTGAAAATTCCCAGAAAATTAAAATTTATTCCCATCATTGTGTCCACTTTGCGAAATCCTTAAACTTCAGGACGAGTTGAAAGTAAACAAAGCTTATTGGCCATGACTCTGAATCAGAGCTTCAGCTGCAAAGTTTGCTGGAGTTTGGATCAAAGTTAAAATCTTCATAATTGGAAAACTTAAGTTGAGCAAAAATGCAATTGTTTCTTCAGCCCACATCAGTGAGAGGTGACTGTGTTTCTTAACTGTAGTTTACAAAATATCTTTGAAACAAATTCTATATTTTCCGACTTTTTGGCTTAGTGTTTTCGGTAGAAAGCATGGAGAAATGGACCTTTGCCAGTTGTATGACAACAACTCAGTGCAATGCACCCGTCTACCTAGTCAAGTCGATGAAGCCATTATCCTTTCGCTACAAGTCGTTAAAAATTCGTTTGCTCGTAAGACTTGTACACGTATTTACAATTTGAAATATGAAAAGAAAGGATTAAATCTGGTGAAAGTTGGGTCCGGGAAAAGTATAAGTTACATATAATAAAGTTTTCTCGGGGTTCTTAATTGTTGCATCTCAATTTCAAGTAAGTTTCATAAAATCTTACAATTACTCCCTCACTACATTTATGGTTCACAGAAATCTCATGTATGTGGTATAGCCTGAGCAACCATGGGCAGCTCCTCCTGCTTAAGAATATAGCTAAACACCAGCTTTCCCTTCCAAAACACTCCCACAAGTGCACTATCGAAGCAATCAACCGATCTATGATTTGCAAATTTTAGTGGAAAAGTTTTCCGATCCGGAGGGCAAAATCACATACATACACAATAACATCCGGTATCCGAAGAAAGGACGCAACATAGTAGCAAAAAACTTTGCGAGCCAAACTCCTGAAAAATAGCCAAAGGAAAGTATCGAGAAAGGAGCATTACCGAAAAAGATGCAATGAAAATTGTGTTGCTGCTTTCATACTTGGCGAACTTGTTTGCTGGACTCCTAAACTTTTTTCGTGACGAACCTTTGAAGGTTTGCTCCTGTTACGCTACCTAGCTTATCCGTTAACGTTGCTGATGGAAGAATAATGAAAATTAGTTGCCTAAGTTTAAGTTATCGTGGGATAAGAACTTTAAGGGAGTGCATGGGAAGGTATAGGGATGCAGACTAACGTGTCCTCCCCTGCCGAGTGGGTCTGGCTTCGGCTCTAGTTTCTTATAGTCATTATCGTTTCAACGCCGTTTTTATGATGAAAGTATTTACCGGTTCCCATGGCGAAAAGATTTTTTACGAGTTTGGAAGGCCAATAAATTTTACGGTGTTTTCCAGTTTTCCTTTGGGGGGCATAAATGTAATATGGCGTTTTGATTACTAATGTCATTAGTAGGTATTCAATCATTTCTAGGTGAATTGCGAGGACTCACTGGGTATTTTGGATGAATTTATTATTTCGCTTGGTTTCATGTAGAGATCCTGAAGTATTTTGAGCAAAAGTTAATAAACATTCAGTTCGTTGGAATAATTTCAAAACATCTAAATGCGTAAATAATCCCAAAAGAAATATTTTTAGTTTTTCCATTCTCATTGCAAAATATAAAGATAATGCTATATAATGATATGATTGATGTGTTTACTTTTCATGTCAATTATTTTTAATTATATCACTTTTCATAATAATTAGTTTATCTTACCAGATTGCTCAATAAATTTAGCGGTTCAATAAGAAAAACACAATTTTATGGTTTGAAATACACTTTATTATATAGTATAGTCTCCGTGAACATCAATACACTTGTCCCAACGAGATTCCAATTTATGAATTCCATCCCTAAAGGGAGAATCTGCAAGGGTTGAAAAATACCTTTCCACAGCTGTTATGACTTCATCATTTGATGAAAAACGCTTTCCGCGCATGCATTTTTAAGGTCTGGAAAGAGGTCGCGTTAGGGGCCAAATCTGGTTAATACCGTGGATGCTCCAACAATTCGAACTTGAATTCATGAATTTTAGCCATGTCAAAATGCACGGTGCATTGTCCTGATGAAAAGGTTTTTTTTTCTGCAAATTAAGTGTTTTTTCACGAATTTTTTCCTTCATCTGGTCAAAAAGGTTACAATAATATTCAGAATATATTGTTTAACTAGTTTGCAAGTAATTCACAAACAAAATTCCTTTCGCATCCAAAAAAACTGATGCTAACACCTTATTGGCCGATTTCTGGACACGAACTCCTTTCGTAGCCGAAGAACCAGGTTCACTCTCTTGCCTCTTGTTTTGATTCAGAATCATTGTGATAGACTCAAAAATTCCCACAAAATCCACTTTATCCGTTCGAAAAAGCTCTAAATGTTGCTGAGAAAGTCGCATTTGAATGTGTTTTTGGTCCATTGTTTGTGATTGGGGTACCCATTGTGCACACAACTTTCTGAAACCCAATCCTTCATTCAAAATATTGCTTACACTGGTCAATGAGATGCCTAGGGCTTCTACTAAATTTCTTTCAGCCACTCGACGATTTTCCAATACGATATCCTGGATGCTTTCTACCATTTTTGGTGTTTTTGCTGTTTTTGGACGTCCTTGATATGGATCGTTTTCAAGGCTTGTACGACGTTTAATTGAGTCCTTATAGACTTTCAAGATCCGTTCATAAACTTCCTTTGCTTTTAAACCTCCCAAAAATAAAAATTCAAACACTGCAGGATACTTGATTTTTTCCATTGTAAAAAAATACTGTGGCACGTCGATACTAAATGACTTGTAAACAAAGAATGAATAGACAGATTGGAATGAAACTTCACATTCCTTCATATAAAGATTGTAAAAGATTGTAAAAAAAAAATAGGCTAGTAGCACTGCCCTCTTTTATCGAACCGCAAAACTTATTGAACAATCTAGTATTTTATACTGGGTATATAGGTATTGAAAATTGTGGTAGATGTTGGTAGTAGTACTTTCTGTTTCATATTCAAGCTTTAACTTTAAATTTGAATTCGAAAAGGTGAAACACAAAGTTTGTAGTATCTGCGGTTTCATCATTATCATCAATGGCGCAATAACCGCTATCCAGTTAAGGCCGCACCGAGGTCCATTCATCCATTCATCATTCCGTGTTTTTATTGTCATGGCGTCGAAATGCTGGAAAGATTCATTTGATTGTACGTAGCATTCCCATTTTTCCTACTACGAAGCATTTCTTTTATCGTTTTCATCATTCGTTTCGGCTAGAGGTGGGTAGATGATATTACAAGAGTGATATTACCTTAAAGTGTAATATCATAGTATCATCAACGAGCGCGATCAAAACATCACCAAACATTACAACGTCACCAAGCATCACCGCATTACCTAGGATTACCTTGCATTACTGCATGACCTATCATCATTGTATCACCTTGCATTACAACATCACCTATCATCACCGCATTACACAAATGATGATGATATTACTTCTCTGAGAAACAATGTTTTGCAATGTAATGTCAAATCAGAAAACATCATCTGAGGGTCTTATCTATTGCACTTCACGCTTCTTATCTAAGGTGCAATTCTTGTTTATGGTACATACATACGTGTACTTTGGCCGTAATTTATATTAGTTCTGGCCATTTCTATTGGTATTTACGTAATATGGCATATAATGGTAGAAATTATAATAAGAAAACAGGTTTTCTTTTTTTGCATCCGAAAAATTCTTACTTTAGTTTAACTATTCACTCTTTGTTTGCTGGCTATAGTGGTTAGTTTTAGATTTTGTTCAATTATTTCCGTGTCCGGTTAAGTCTGATCGTAACTCGCCTCACCATGGTAACGCATAGTCCACATACTTATGTCTGGGATAAGCCTGCGTGTCCATTGTCCATGTCATTCTCCGCCTGGTCCCATGCTGCTTGCTACGCAACCAATGACCGCATACACTCACTTTGCCTGTTTAGCTTCGCGTCCTGATTCTCGAACAGACGACTTGCCTCATCGGTTAGAATATCCACCGGGATCATTTCCGCAATCACGCATGCTATCTCGTAAGATGTTGTTCAGTAGGCGCAACATGTTCGGAGAACGCTTAATTGGTATGCAGTTTGAAGCTGTCTGCGATTTTCTTCGATTTTTATCGTCGACGCCCACACTGGTGCCGCGTATAAAAGTACAGAGCTGACGACTCGGGATAAAAGCAATCGTGGACTGTGTTTCGGGCCGCCTACATTTGGAAGCATCCTTGCCAGCGTTGAGCTGATAGTCACCGTCTTTTTTTGTAAAATTTGCTCGCGTAGCCTGGACGGATGGGTGCGGGTTTTATTCGTAAACAGTGCTTTTCTAGCTGTAGTGTGCGTTCCAGCCTACGCTGTTCTTAGGCTCTTGATGTCCGTTTCCTGCACGTCCTCCAGTTTCAATTGGTGTTTGAGCGTTGAACAAATTTCCTCCTTGGTAGTGACCTCGTCAAGATCTTTACTCTATGGTAACCACTGGCCGACTTACGCGGACGCTTGTTTGCTCGCTGAGTGACGCCTCGATATTCCTTTGTATATATTTTTTTGAGAATTATGGGGTCCTAAGTCCGCATCAACTTAATGATGGACCGGACCAAATGGGGAGCAACTTACTCCCTCTTTTTTTGGTCACGGACCCCTCGTTTAGGGCTTATCACCGAAACTTTAAAACTTTAAAACATCAAGCGATGACGGCTTTACGGTTTCTTATCAGGGCAGAGGCAAATCGTCAGACGCTGCCTCACCTCTGCCCTGGTAAGAAACCGTAAAGCCGTCATCGCTTCGTTCTCAAAACCTATATAATCGAAAAATCAGAAAAAAAAGACAGTGCTACATCTACACGAAATCTAGGCCGAAAATACATCCCGTTCCGATATCTGCACAAATAAAGTTAATAATAGCATATTAACATATCTTAGAAATTTAGTCATAAACCCCCTTTATGTTCATGCTAGAAGTACAGTGTCCGGATAACTGAGTGGTTAGAGCACAAGGCTGTCGTGCGGAAAGTCGCGGTTCAAATCTCACTGGTGGCAGTGGAGTTTGTATCGTGATTTAACGTCGGATACCAGTCGACTCAGCTGTGAATGAGTACCTGAGTCAAATCAGGGTAATAATCTCGGGCGAGTGCAATGCTGACCACATTGCCTCCTACAGTGTATTGTAGTGTACCGTTACGGTTTTAAATGAAGTGCTCTAACACGCTTCAACGCCCTGGTCCAATATAAATTTGTGACTTGCATAATGGATAACATAAGGCAAAACTTTGGAAAGTTTGAGGGAAATCCAACTCTTATTAACAAATTTATAAGAGCTCAAACTATTATATTCAATACCACAACAAAGTGAGCTCACGTGAATGGGAGGTCGCAGGGAAACATTTCGTTTTAGCTTAATCATTATATATGTCAATATCGATTACTCCAGCCAGCCATACATATGTGTGTATTTGTAAATGCAGCTTTGGGGTAACGCCTAATTCAGATAGATATATTTGTACATTGAGCAAGCAGTATTCAATATACGTGTTGTATGCGTACATATGAATAGTTTTATGCACGAAGTAAATAGAAAATAGATGTACGATCAATCTATATACATGCATATAGAATACAGTATTCGGTAATAGGCAATGTTTGTTTGTTTAGGGCGAGCATAATATCTACGTCCGCAATATGTACGTATTTTTTCTAGTTTGAAAAAAATATGAAGGAATATTTTGGATTTTTAGCCATACACGAATGGAAAAATATGCGTAGAAAGTTCCTTACATAAGATGAACACAATACCTTTATACCCGAAGCACCAGGTTCCGGTATTCCGACTTGTCTTTTTATGCGTTTGAAGGTGGGCTTTTACGGTATTACGTTGCGGGACAGGAACTGCGCCTTGTGTCGTTATTTGCTATTATCCTCCGAAGCTCTTTCCTCAGCAGATTGTGGATCGCCTTCATTAATCTTTTCACCGTCCTCCAAAATGTTTTAGAGGCTAGCATGTGGCCCACGATATTCTCGGGTCTCAATCCCGTCCCGGCGTCAATTTTCACCTTCGCTCTATGTGCGGCGAACCGTGGGCTGTTAAAAACAACATTCTCAGCATCCTCCGGAATCATTACGCATGTCGGGCAATACGGCGAGTCGTCACGCTCGAATCGATAAAGGTATGTCCGGTACCCTCCGTGCCTGCTTAGGAATTGTGTTAGGTCGTAGCTAACCTCACCGTGGTCCATTTTAAGACATCTGGAATAATCCTGTCTTTCCAGCGTCCTTTAGGTAAATCATCTTATCTTTTTTGCATTCCAAAATAGATTCACTTTGTGCTAATTGCCGACGAAAGGTATAGGACTCGCCGATTGCAAATGATGGATCATAGAGGCGTCGAACCTCGTTCGCCAAGATGCTGATGGGGATCACGCCTGCTATTACTCAAGCAGCTTCGTCTGATATTGTACGACGTTCGCGGCATGGGGCTGCGATTTTTCTTCTATTTGCTAACTTCAAAGACGATGCCCAAACTGGAGCTGCCTGAAGCAAGACAGAGTCGACGGCGGTATGGTATCATGCTTGCCAACAATGTAGCCGCCCCGGAAGCTTTCGTTGCTAATCTACAAAATAGGACTTGAATTTCAGTATTTGGTCAACCATGACTCCTAGGTATTTCAGCATTGGTTGCGACTCCTCCTGATCTTTATCGACGTTTGCTTATTTCGGATAGTGATCAAAATTACTTCGATTTTATGCTCTGCGAGCAATCTGACGGTCTTCTAGCCAAGATCTGATTTCAAAAATTGTCTCATTTGTGAGTACCTCGAACTCATGAACATATCATTTCACTATCCATCCACGATAGTCATTCCCATGTTGTCTGGGGCTTTATTTTCGGCAATCTTCCTCACGTTTTCCAGAACTTTTTCAGTGGTTACCTCGAGAATTTCATCGGTATCTATCTGATCAGGGGTAGGTTCGATTCACTTGAAACTTGTGGGAAGGGAGTACTAATGATATTTCGCAGGAAATCAGGGTTGGTGATTGGTGGTGAGTGCCTACCCTTGATTGTTGGCATGACTGCCTTGTATGCACCTCCCCATGGGTCGAAGTCCGCTCCCTTGCATAACCTCTTGAAATGTTCAGTTTTACTTCCAGAGATGGTTGGGACAGTTTTTTTCTCTCCCTCTTATATTCGTTGTGCAACTCTTTAGACTCTGGCTTCTGCTACGTTGGCTGTGTCTCCTGGTTTTAAGGCAAACTTTACGAAGTTCTTCGACTTCGGCGTTCCACCAGAAGTTGGGCATTCGTTTCTTGAGTACAATGCGGTGGGGTATGGAAACGTCAGATGTTAGATGTTCAACGCGCTACTGTAGTTTTTTGATACGTTTTGCTCCTGTCCTACGTTTCATCTGGAAGATGATAGCCTGGTCACTGTACGTATATTCCTCGCTCACCTGCCATTGGAGATGTGTCGCTAACAAACGTGAGGTTTATCACTGATCCCATATCCCGTCTTCGAAAAGTATTGACATCGTCAGTATTTGCCAGAATGGTATTCAGATGTGAAAATACTTTGAGCAATATGCGGCCTCTTGAATTTGCATCGCCCCTATCCTATCACCTTTACCTCCATTGGTTTGCCCAGTGACGACTTGATGTTCTTATGTAGCTCATGGGATTTACTCTCCTCAGGCCTGAGCTCAATGAGTAAATCGCCTTCCTGTGTGCGCCTTATCCGGTTCACGAGTTCACCCAGGTGCAGAAGGGAACTGTCTGTCTTCACCTTCCGCAAAATTTCCACATATCTCAGCTTTCTTTTTGATTTTATAATCAACGCATTTGACCTCGACTTCTTTTGCGGTATACCTTTTCTCTACTTTAGTCCAAGTATAGTTACTGACGCATGTCCCCTGATGGTTCGGTAGACTTTCACCGGGTAAATTTGCTGATTGCACCTGGTTGGTTAACGTTTTTAAACGGCTTTTCTTTAGCAGATTCGCTTGTTGATTGCACGCCTGCCGCTACGGTACCCTTTCACGACGGGGTAGATATATCTCCTTCGTGCCGCATCTCCTGACCCATCCTCCAATTGTACTTAAAATTTTAAATTAACAATTGACGATTTATAAAATTCGCCACTGCAGATACCGCGAGCCATAAAGCTTGTCTGTTTGTCTGTCTGTCCGTCACACCCAATTTACTCCGAAACGGCTCAAGCGATTGCCACGAAATGTAGCAAGAATATGTGGTCTTTAAATCCCTTTACATATAGCAAGTGGCGCCATTTTGTGGTGAATTTGAGGGGGGTTCTCTTACATGCGAAAGGGGGTGTACAATTTTTTTTCTTCGAGTATGGTCATGTGGGATATCAGATGAAAGAGTTCAATTACTAATTTTCGAAATTGATAATATTTTTGATACTATGTGAAATATAGGGGAGTGAGGGCTCAAAATGTGTGAACCAAAAAGTGTAAAAGGTCTCGTTCTCAGAACCTATCAACCGAAAAATCTGAAAAAAATCACAATGATGCATCCATATGAAATCTACGCCTCAAAATACATCCCATTCCGATATCTACCTAATAAAGTTAATAATAGTATATTACCATATTTTAGAAATTTACCCAAAACCCACCTTAAGTTTCATGCTAGAAGTATAAAATTTTGGAAAGTTTGAAAAAATCCAACTATTACTACACCAAGTAGTTCATCAACTTGTGCTCAAGGTATGCCTGATGATTGGCAAAGAGGCATTATCTGTCTCATACATACAAAGGGAGATATCACACAGTGCAGCAATTATATATGTATCACGTTGCTGAGTACCATCTATGAGATATTCTCCGCTATCTTGCTAGGTCGGATAGCCCCATACGCCCAGAACATCATTGGCCCATACCAAAGAGGCTTCACTCCAGGCGAATCAGCAACAGATCAGATTTGCTCTGTGCGGCAAGTGATGGAAAAACTGTTGGAATATGGACACCAGTTGCACTATCTATTCATCGACTTTAAAGCCGCCTATGATAGCATAGCCAGGGTAAAACTGCAAACGGGCATGAGAGAATTCGGTATCCCGACGAAATTGATAAGACTGACTAGGCTGACCCTGTCCAATGTGCGAGGTCAGATAAAAGCAGCAGGATCACTCTCATGACCATTCGACATCAACAACGGTCTGCGACAAGGGGATGCCCTATCATGCGTCCTCTTTAACCTGGCCCTTGAGAAAGTGATTCATGATGCTGAGGTAAATGCAAGAGATACGATCCTCTTTAAGTCCACCCAACTACTGGCCTATGCTGACGATATCGACATCATGGGAAGAATCACCCGAGACGTACAAACTGCCCTCATCCAGATGGTGGCAACGTCAGCACCGAAGATTAACTAACCAACAACATCAAACCGCACTGGTCAAACGGGAAGAATAAATATAAGGAACTACCACTTTGAGACCGTTGACAATTTCTCCTATTTAGGGTCGAAAATCACAACCGATAACAGCTACGATGATGAAATCCGCGCACGGTTGTTGTCAGCCAACAGAGCTTACAAAAAGTGTTCCGCTCGAAACTTCTCGCCATAGAGTCAAAGCTATTACTGTACAAAACAATGATCTTGCCAGTCCTCATGTATTCCTCGGAGACTTGGGTTCTTCGCAAGAAAAAATGAGGATGGACGATTCCGTAGCCTACACAATGACGAAATCTATGAGCGATACCATGACCGTCAGGTTGTGGATAAAATCCGGTTCAATAGGTTACGGTGGGCGGGGTATGGATGAGGATGATCCAGCTCGGAAAGTCTATAAGGGCAATATATATAGTAGAAAAAGAAGACGATGCAGACCCTGCCTGAGATGGAGCGATGGCGTAGGTCAGGGCGCCAGACAGCTTCGAAATGGTGGACCTCGGCGCAAAACCGGGATGTGTGGAGTTCCTTATTAAGGCAGGCCTAGACCGGATACCGGTTGTTGCACCGTTGATGATGATGATGATGATGGTTATTAACAAAGTTATAGTTGTATTTCACGTGTATGATTTCATCATTATATAAAGTGAACTCTTACGAATGGCAGATTTGGAGTTTGGAAATTCATATGTATATCAAGGAATATTTTAATTAAAATTTAAAAATGTCCTCCTGAGAGGTAGGAGCCATACGCGCGAAACGCGCATATTGTTCATAAATAATTGCTATTTCTGCTGGAACTTACAAAAGCATATGAACAGTAAGTATCCTACGATCAGCATCAACGTAGAACGGCAACCTGCGCTTTTCGCAGTAATTGAATTAAATTAGAGTAGTCTTCGGCTTCTTCAATAGGAACCGGTAGACAATTAGTATCTACGTTATCCATTGATGCTACATCAAGTCGAGTTTCTGTTCAGCAGCAACCGGGGATTTATAAAGCAATGGAAGAAATCAACGGGGAAAATCATGTATCCGCATCCAACGTTATAACGCGGAATTATGGCGAAACACATACAAAAATCCACCGCTGAAACAACTTGTTTCGGCGACACTCAAAATAATGCTCTCCTGGTTGAAGTAATAATTTTATACCCAAGGTTTAAAAAAAGGTATTTAGTAACCCTCTGAACTTCGAGAGCGCTTGTTTGATGTGAAGAGAAGAAATTGGCAAAATAATAGTTACCTCACCAGCAAGTTCCACCATGCCGGAATCGTCAACATCCACGTGCACCCCATCACAATCGGAATCCGTTTGGGGTTTGGTGCTCGCAAATTCGGTAGCCGCAGGTATAGTGGAAATGAATAAATACTTGCAGGAGCTCATTTTAAAGAGGCATGAGGATCCTCTGATTTGGTGGCATGAGAGGAAAGCAGTATATCCTCAATTACATGCATACATGTTCAAGCGGCTTAATATAATGGCAACAGAGAGAAATTTTTCGAAAGCGAGAATCATATTAAATGAAAGGTGAACGCGACTCAACTCCAAAAAATTGTCGCAATTAGTCCTCATTAGCTGCAATTATTAATTTCAACCAGCAGCTTATATAATAAGCCGTTTCTAAAGGAGCATATGTTAGATTAAGCCATAATAAGCAACTTCAACAAGTGATTTCTTATCCTTTCCTTGTCAACAACTAAAGGCCCACTCTTACGCTTATTCATAATTAACGGCTGTTATATGTTACAATGCAGAAATAATGGATGGAGATAGGTTTATTCCTACCTTATGCACATTGACTGGGCGGACTCCAAAGTCATGGGGAAGTAAACTATTGCCTGAAACAACCACTAAGGAGATGTGGTGGGTATGGAAGATATTTTTGCCAGTTTGTTTGAATCAATTACTATATTGTCCTGCCATATGTGTGTAAATGAGGAACATGTCCCCTTCACCTGCTCCAAGTTTGCAAGGGTAAGGAGAGATCTTGAAACGAGGCTGAAATACTACTTAACAATGAGCTATATAATAAATTATATGCAGGAGTTGGTTCCGAATGAACTCTGATTGCAGCAGAAGTGAAGCGCATAAACCACCTCCCGGATTAAACTATCTAGAAGGGTAGAATAGAAATTACTACAGATAAGATCATGTAAGGCAGCGGAAAGCGTAGGAGCATTGGAAGAAACAATTTGACACTGAATCACCCCCGTACAACAATGTTATAACATATGTCCTTCAGAAATATCTTATGCAAAGAATGGGCTGCTTAAAGATACTTTGGAAGATAGTAAAATAAAACAAGTCGGGAAACCGGAAGCTGGACGCTTCAGTTACGAAAGGTTTTGTGCATTTCTTAGTACGTAGCATGTAATATATGCATATACAATATTATGTGAGAATATCCACTTTCGGATGATATTGACATTTATAGCCTTGAATTTGCAAAGAAGCGACAACTTTGACGTATTATAACTTTGTTAGCAATAGTGCGATTTCCACCAAACTCGGTAACATCATGCTCTATGTTACACCCTATATTGTTGCGAAATTTCGTCGTCCTAGCATGAACTTAAGGGGGGTTTTGCAGTAAATTACTAAAAATTATAGTAATATACTATTATTAACTTTATTTGTGCAGATATCAGTGTGGAAGGTATTTCGGAGCCCAGGCACCATATAGTGGCAGCCTCTTGATTTTTTTCAGATTTGTCGGTTGGGTAGTTTCTGAGAATGGCCCCCGTAAAGGAATGGTCACTTTCAACCCCCCGCACTCCCCACCTTTCCAACAAATGTCAAAACTAAGCCTGTTTTCGAAAAGTACTAACCGAGACCTTTAATTTGATACCCCACATGACTATATTTGATGAAAAAAAAAATTACACCCCCCTTTTGCATGTATGGGGACCCCCCCTTAAATTCAACGTAAAAGGATGTAACTCACTGTATGCGTGAGCGTTCACAGTTCCCACCTTTCTACCAAATTTGGTGTCAATCGCTGTAACCGTTTCCGAGAAAAATGCGTGTGACGGACAGACAGACAGACAGACAGACAGACAGACAGACAGACAGACAGACAGACGGACAGACAGACAGACAGACAGACAGACAGACAGACAGACAGACGGTAAACCGATTTTAATAAGGTTTTGTGTAAACAAAAAGCAATAGAAAGTGCATATAACTTTAGCTATAAATGTTTGTGATATTACATTGTAATATCACCTGTTTCAAAAAGTGATGTGTTATCATATTACCTACTAAGATGATGTTTCGCGCATCTCTAATTTCAACTTGACGCTCGGCGCTTCAGGTATGAAAGGAATGTATATGCATTTTACACACTTTAGTGTGATATTGCAATTTAGTGCTTTGGGTTGCAGTAAATTTACACGGTGAAGACAACTTTGAGCTACTGTAACTTTGTTAGTAATAGTACGAATTTGATGGGGGGGGGGGATAACATGCTTAATACTATAACCTATGTTACTTTTATAACCCTGGGATGGGGGTTTCTAGCCATTTTCTTCAAAAATATAGTAATATACAATTATTAACTTAATTTGAGCAGATATCGATATGGAGATTATTCATGCTTTTTTCAGATTTTTCGGCTGGGTAGTTTTTGAGAATGGGTCCGTTAAAGAAATCATCACTTTCATATCTGTTTGCGCTGAGTAAAGCCCGCCACTCATGTACTGTTCGACCTGTCAGTTACGCTTGAATAGTTCGCATTTGACCGGTGGCTGTTACGTGCGTGGGCTGCATTTGGTCGATCCGTTTTGACTGTTTAGCGGCCGACAATCGAATGAACGATGATTCGGTCAACCGGCCCGACACGTTTGTTCAGGATGTGAGCGAGAATTCTATGGGCATCTTTATGGCTAATGAACATTTTTGGTAAATGTTCGCGCACAATATTATCTCAAATTTGCATTTCAACGCCTTTCACGCCTAGAGTTGAACTAATGATGTTGCGGCTTGCCGGTACGTGGATGGTGCATTCAGTTCAACTGATGAAACCGACAGACCGAACTGTACATGGCGGACTTAAGAAAAATTTGGAGTGAGCGACAAAGTATATGAAAAATACGATACAAGAAATGTTATTTCTTGCAAATTAAATGTAGGTAGCCAAATACTTGAATATGGAAATATGGTAACTTCAATACCTCCACGTGGTGATCGTTGGGGGTTATTTCTTGACGGAAACACTGCAGACGGAGAAGGATGAAGACGATTCTCCTGTGCGTAAGTGTGGGACAAGCTGGTTCTCCAGGTTGATGGTGGGGTAGGGCTTCGAACCCTACAGGGAAAACAAATTTTACAACGGATTACACAACGATGGACCCAAAAATGCGAACGGACAAACAATTTGCACATTTTCTCATGGAATATTCGCTCCTTGTGTAAAACAGGAGCAAGCGGATACTCTGTTTTAATATGAGGAGCACTAAAAGTGTATTCACTGAGTACAGATCGGTTTCCTGGAGAAGAGCCATTATTTCATAAATTATAGGGGTCTTCCAGTAGACTACATGCTCGAAGTAGGTTTTCTGTTCAGTCAGGGAATGAAGCCTACTCTTACAGGTTTTGAAAACATAAGCGAACGGCGATACACTCTGCCTTTATGCGTTTCGAAATAAAAGCCTTATTAACCTTCACGCCTCGCCTCTACCGAAAAGACTGCAGAGTCGGTGAAGGATACCTTCTACGAAGCAGTAGAACAAACCTTCGAAGCCTGCTGATATCAAAATTACATTTGTAGATTTTAACAAGCTGTGCCTTTATTCAGGCGATACGTCGGCTCCCATAGCTTAGTCGGATTAATCGGCAGTGTCGCATGAAATGGTTGCTTTAAGTACTTGGTTTGCTCAGAGAGCGCTCTGCGATCAAACATCGGTCCGTCCCGACGCCACCACTTTCAACGGACCACGTGTTAATTGAACGCCGTGACTTCTCATCTTTGACTAACATCAAAATATATAGGGAGACCAATATAGACTCGGGTCATTTTCTCGTTGGCATAGTGCTCTGGATAGTTGTCCGGATAGCAGAGTGGTTAGAGCACAAGGCTGTCGAACGGAAGGTCGCGGTTCAAATCTCATTAGTGGCAATCGAATTTGTATCGTGATTTGACGTCGGATACCGGTCGACTTAGCTGTGCATGAGTATCTGAGTCAAATAAGGGTAATAAACTCGGTCGAGCGCAATGCTGATCACACTGCCCCCCATAGGGTACTGTCATCCTGTAGTGTACCGTAACGGCTTAGAATGAAGTGCTCTATCACAATTCAAGGCCCTGATCCAATTGGATTGTTTCCCCAACGATTCTTATTATTATAGTCCTCTGAGTTCGAATAAGAACATCCCCTCTGACAATGAGGAATGAGTTGACATAATCAAGTCTTCCATAAGACCAATAAGGTAGAAATGGATGCCGCATAACAACAGTTAACAGAGGTGCTAAATGCAAAGCATCGACAAAGAATCTCTACAACCACCTGAAGATTCATGGTTTTATGGGAAACATGATATCCACAATCCAATAACGGGAGGGAAACATAAATTCATGTGGAGTTTATAGGGGGCTTCCCATATGTGTAAAGGGGGATGTACAATTTTTAAAGTTTTGTGTAAAACAAAACCTTATTAAAATCGTTGGCTGTTAGCATTGACCATATATATTTAAATCGCCCAGTTCTGGGCAGGTCACTACCGCTAAAAGAACTGAGCGATTTAAATATCTCGAGTCAATGCTATTAGCCAATGAAGAATTCCAGTTTGCTCCTCACATAGGGAAACACAAAAAAAAAGCTTCCGGTTTCCCTGCTTGTTTTTCACCTAATGTACCTTTGTGGGGTATTAAATGAAAGGTCTCTATCAGTACTTTCACAAGCAGAAGCGAAGGCCCCAAGCCGACAGCAGAAGAAGGTACTGCAAAGTAAGATGAAGCGCCTTGCGAATGAGGACATGCACGTGGCTGTACCACTAGGTGCGGAAACATCCAGAGAAATCTGATGCAAGGAAGCGGAATCTTCGGCGGAAGGTGGGGATAAACTGGTAACCCCGGTGTAGCCCACACTGAACGCACCAGACTCTTCTGTTAGCGGTAATGCGCTCAAGAAGCCAACGCTTTATTGTGCTCCGCACCAGGGCCTACGTCCACGTATCCCGCGGGGATTAGGACCGGTGTGCCAGGAGGTGATCAAATCAGCGAGTGAGATGTCAATGAAGTTGGTCCCTCCCCTAGTAATACGGACACGAAGGCGGGAACGAAAAGAACGCATGTGCAAGCTGTAGCCTCAGTTCTGGCAGGATGGCAAAATATCAGAGGAACAATTTACCATCCGCCAGGAATGCGGAAAAAAATGCTAGAGCCTGGAATGAAGCCAAGATTTAACAACCACGTTTTTTGCGATGGGCTTCTCCATTTGGAGTGCACTGATGAGGCTGCCTTCAGGTGACTCCAGCAAGTAATCCCGGCTTTGAGTTCCGGCGGCCGGCCCAAGTTTACTATTGTAAATACTGAGCTGTGCAGCACAGAACATTTCGGATTTCGGTTACCATCCATATATACCATACCATATTATCCGCAGGAAACTGTATCCCCATTTTGAGAGCGAAGAACGACCCACACAATGGAGCTGCGTGCGGACGATGGTGCATACAGTGGCGGAACCCCCATATGGGGGTTCGCACTGGTGAACGGACTACAGAATGAATCCTAGTAACTTCTTCTACAGCATTTACCAACCAACTGACTTGATGATAGTTCTAGTGATCGAATCTATGCAAACCAGACACTGCAAACCAGTGAAGGTGTTATGTAGAAAATAAATGCATGCTCTGTGGGATGAGATGAGAAATTGCTGTACCTCCTCCGGCTATTCTCAGAGAAATCAAACACGAGGGGATCGATCTCTGGCGGTACGGTGTGGGGAAACCTCGTCACACGCGGACCGTGGCATACGTTTCTAACAGTTTACATTTCACATTAAACTAAGTTTATGTCGAAAAACGTAAAGATTTTTCCAATTACCCTGCAGCATGCCAACGCTTCCTCCAATTTGCTGGCAGCGAGGCTGCTATTTGATTTCATCACTTCAGCTGGTCTCAAACTGCAAACGTAGGTTGCGTCTTTACGTTCGTGGGACTGCGAAAAAGAAGTGAAGTAATTGACCTACCAATTTGTACTTCAAAAGTGTTACAGTTGATTACACCTAGAACTCAATGTGACTATTGCGGGCGAAAAGTTCATAATACAAAGAAACGGATTGGACAAAGTTCAATGAACTTGTTGGCAATAAAGTACAGCTCCCTAGGCGACTAATTGGGAACTCTGAATTGCACACTTTTAGAGTGCTATGAAGTTCCTTGTCCTATTTCCCGGGGCTAAAGCGGTGAAGCGGTTCCTTGGTGGTACTGGGGACTGCAAAAACTCAGGAAATCAACAAGATGACTTCTGAGCTGGGCTTGTAAAAGCAATAAGAAAGAAGACTGGCTAAACTTCCGGAACTCACAGCGTGAATATAAGAGGGTCGTTAGGTGTTCGAAACGATATTCCTTTAGAGCGTACTGTGAGGAACCGGAAGGCGAAAGAGAGACTTCAGTGCTGTGCGGAGTCCTTAAAAGGGATGAGTTGTACTCTCTTAGGAAACCCGATGGTACTTTCACGAGCTCCTGACTGGAATCACTACAGACCCTCCTGGAAGTACACCACCCAGGAGAACGGGTGAGAGAAATGAGTGGTAGGAGGAATGCTGACGGTTCTTGCAACCGCTTGAACATGCAAGTGTTACGAAATGAACTATCGATGAAAAGGTGAGAGCTGCCATGCTGCCCTTTGAACACTTCAAAGCACCTGGCATGGATGGCATCTATCCAGCATAGCTACAGGAAGGTATGGAGCACTTAGAGCGATTGCTAATAAATATTTCTTTAGCATGTCTTGCTAGGGTTAGATTAGAAGTTTAGGTAGTCTTCTTAGCGCGGTCTGGGAAAGATGACTATTCTAATCCAAAGAACTTCAGACAGATCAGCTTGACTTCATTCTTACTGAAAGGTTTGGAGAAACTGGTTGAGCTTCACATCCGTGGGAAGGTGCTTAGGTCGCATCCACTTAATGCCAACATACCAGCGTGTGAGTCTGCTTTTCATTTTTTGGTTTCAAAGATAGAGGATGAGTACGCGATGAGAGTGTTCGTGGACATTGAACTTGCGTTTGTCTGGGCGCCTTTTTAAAAACTTTGTGATATCGCCAGAGCCCATGGTGAAGTTGATACTTTAATTAAGTGGATCTATGCTATCCTAACGATCGCTACCTGATAACAGAAGAAACGAAAGGCTGCTTGCCACTTCTGTTGAGTATGCTGATTGACTAACGAACTGCAAAATTTGCCTATACACGCTCAAGCTTATGCTGATGTCGTGGCTGTACTTGGTGTTGATCGGGATCTTGGAACGGTGTATGACAGTTGGTGCCTGAGGTATGGACTTTCCGTAAATCCAAATCAAACCACAATGGTATAATTCATTAAAAGGAGAAAACTGGATGGACTTCAACTGTCAGAAGAAGTGAAATATCTGGGAGTCACTCCAGATAAAAAGCTTCTTTGAAACAAATATGTAGAGGTGAAACGAGCTTTCATAGCTTATGGGTTGTGCAGATGGACCTTTGCCTCGACATGGGGACTCAGGCCTCATGTGGTAATGTAGATATACGTTGCTATCATTAGGACAATGTTCGCTTATGTATCCGTAGTGTGGTCAGTTAAGGATTCCAAGACAAGGTAATTTATGTTCCAGAGTAAAAGTCAATCTCAATCTTAATACGATTTACTATTTTTTCTAAGAGGGTGTTTTCCGCCCCCTTAAAACAAACTACATATTAAGCATATATAACTTTTGAAATAAAGGGTGACACGAAATCAATCAAAATTTTCGCACAAATCGGTGTTTACTAGAGATTTTCAGAGGTCACACCCAGTTTTCAAAACTTGCAATTGGGCGAATTGAGTTTGAGTAAACCGATAACGAACCTCTAATCAGATAGACCACATCACGATGAGCAATGCTAAATCAGACACCGCTATTTGATGGGGATCGAATTCGACCCCATTCGATGCATAAATAACTCTTAATCCATTTTCACAATCTTGCTTAACATCAACATCAAGTTGAGGCAGTTTAATATCAGCGTCCTCTCTATCCTCCTATTGGAAACAATATTCTGAATTGGTGCAATATCGTCATCATGTAAGGAGTAATAAATCACTTCCATGGGATAACGATTAAAAGCTCACCGTCAAAGCCACCGAGAATGGAGAAATGGACAACATTAATAACCCCATTTTGCGGGGTACAAGAAAAGTCAATACTTCATTTTTAAAAGGATGAAGTTGCAGAACAGATAATAATGGGGGATTCTAGTTGAAAGAGGCTGATTTTTAGTTGGAAAATTCGGATTTACTTTACATTACCTGAATATTAGCTCGAAGTGCGTATCAGGAGTCTCGATGGAAGGCTGCATTATTATTTACCTTTAGTGGGAAATTTTCACTGCTGTTTCAAAGGTTGACTTCGCCCCACCCTGGAAACTTCTAAAATCGTCTGAAATGTTAGGATCAAGTTGTTCTTTAAAGGCGCGTAGAGTTTCAAAACATAATCCAAATAAACCCTTCACGAACTTCTCCATGAATTTATGTTAATTCCGAGAACCCACCCTTCCCTCCGGCTATATCTAGCCGTACTGAAACTTTAGTAACTAAAATCGATATTTTCATCCATCAAATCAGAACACACCTTTGAAATGGAAATATCCATTTGGACTTGTTTCATTTTGAACCCACTCGACTGTGAGGAGCGCACGAATAGTGTGCGGGAAACCAACTCAACGGATACCATATTTTTGCGAAATGACGTGACAAGCTCATAAATCAATATTGGCAAGCAAATAACTTGCTGATATATGCGGATTCCGGGAGTTTCCATGATAACATATCGGGTTTAAGTGTTCCGGTTCATTTTTATCATTGTGGGGCAACTCCGAAGCTAAACAGCGGGCTTTCAATTCGCCACCGGCACAAAAGGGATGTGTAATATATTTCGGTGGGAAGAAGTGCGGATAGATTTCCTCCTGTTTGCTTGATAAAATGGCGAGCTAGTCGAGAATGTGATAGTCACCTTGGGTAAGATATTACCGGGAGAGCTGGGTGACGGAAGTCTGAAGATATTCCTTTTAAGTATGCCTTTGGTGTTGCGGCGATTAGAATATCCTTTCACTTACTTTTGAAAGGTAAAACTGGAGCAAGGTGGAATGAGGAGCTTCAGTGAAAAATTATTCCCAGAAAACCTTTTTAGCATTTAGGTCAGTACAGCTAGAAAATGCCCCA
This sequence comes from Hermetia illucens, assembly GCF_905115235.1. Lineage (NCBI taxonomy): Eukaryota > Metazoa > Arthropoda > Insecta > Diptera > Stratiomyidae > Hermetia > Hermetia illucens. The sequence goes on along the minus strand of NC_051849.1, from coordinate 85,159,244 downwards.
TTAGTTCAGATCCTCCTACAATCCCTATTGACCAAACTATTCGCACATATCTCCTCGGTTTATCTTGACCGGCATTAATTCTCACGCAAAGATTCACAGGGTTTGGATTCAACTGGCCGACGTTTGACTTATTGGAAGATGCATGGCTTTGACTATTTGGGAATCAGATCGATTGTCGGAGATTTGTCATAATTTAGCGGAAAGAGTGGAAAAGAGACCTTGAAGGCAAGGATGGTGATGTGATGTCCTGCGGTGGTAGCCCACATGTCAATGATACTGTTGGATTTTGCCAGATTAGCGTTTGATTAAGCGCGTACATAAGTGAATACAAATGGCCTAGGATATTAAGCAAATTGCAAGTATTCATTCGGTGCTCAAAAGTAGTGGGGTAGAGGGATGCGATAGCAAGGACGATGATGATGAATGACATGATAATGGAGTAGTTGTCAATATCTGTGCTCAAAGAATCGAATGGGTTGTGGGGAAAGTTTGTATTTGATGCATTGAATAGATTTGATTTGGAGTATGATTACTGTCATTGATATTGAAAATAAATTGAATTATATTTAGGAGTTTAATCAACTTCTTTTACATACATAAGAAGTGTAATCGTAGATATTATTTGCAACTCAGAAAAGATTGTTCAAAAAAAGGTTAGAAAAGTGGATTTCGCCTTAACAAGAAATTTATTTAGAACGCTTCAATTTATGACCTACTATCTTTGAGCATCATAAATTGTAGGTATAGGCAGTGCAGTTGCTGTGGGAAATTTCCCTTATATACTTATTTTTCTACGCCAGCCTCCTTCATTGAGCCTGAGGGGACTCGACCTTTGAAGACATGGATTACCTGCTCTCTGACCTGATTTCCATAGTTTGGTGCTACTTGGGATAAGCTTAATCAAAGTTCTGTATGTTATATGTATTGGCAGTGCTAAGTAAAGCATTTTATAGGCAATGATTGGTTTTTCGGTTTCCTCCAGATTTCTGCACCTTCCATTGCCTCGCTATTGGTGCCACATTATTCAAGCACGGAGCTTGCCATAATGTCAATTGAATTTTAACTGACCTCCACCCCGCGAGCAATTAGATTGACAAGACGATCAGCTTTAGATTTAAGTTTTTGTTTTTTGGATGTGCTTAAAAAGAGAGGCGTTGGCATAGACCTCGAATGAGTTTACCATCTGATGGTCGCTTACCTTTGCTTGCGTGTTGTGTCTGCCATTGCTCGCAGAGTTGGAGATACCGATTTCAACATGGAACGTTTGTATGATCCAGTCGCCGTTTGACAGTGGGAGGCTATTTTGGTGATCGGACCACAGATATACTGAGGCTAAGGGAATTTAATATTGCTGGTCAGGGAAGCGAAAGATGCCGCAAAACGTTATGATTTCAGAAGTGTATACCGCATCAGAAAAGAACTAGCACATGGCAAACCTTTCGATGGTCCGTTAACGGTCGGTTCTTCGTCTACGATGATGACTAGCTGAAGAGGCGCGAAGAACACTTCACCACTTTTCTTAACCATATCACATCCGGTGAAGCTCTTCCACTTATGGATGAAATGGCTACTCACCATTAAGATTAAGATGATTAAAAACCAGTAAACGTTATTGTTGATTTATGTTAACAATGTAGAGCGGGGGAGTGGGATGCAGGAATTGGTAAGCGGGGAGGAGATTTTCCCCATTGATTTCACTTAACAGCTCTACAGAATTTCACTAGGTATCGGTCATGGGAGCATAAATATGCGTTATTTTGGAGGCTTCATAGGTAATTTGGTTGGATACAGTAACGAAACATCTGTCTTTCCTTGAGACGAACTCTTTTCATCTGTTGAGGTCAGAGGCGGTCTAGGAAATAAAAACAAAATAGACTTGTTGAATTAACCGTAATTTGTCAGATTTTGTTAACTGCTTACACCAGAAAATCCTAAACTTTAATAGCAACTCCATCCATTCAGTGATTAACAGGGATCAAAAGGTGCCGTCTATAGGGTTTAGAAGATGTTAGGTAGGTTTGAGTTTACAGTGGCACCAAAGTAAATAACGTTTTCTTGGAGTTTAGGAGAAATATTCTTAAGGACAGGTTTCCCATTACGGAAGTTGTTTTCAGCAATATCTTTCTTTCTCTTCTTAAGCCGATTGTTTGTCGGGGTGCGAGTTGAGCACAGGTAGCTGATGCATTGGTAGAGCTTATTGAATATAAATTTTACGGACGTGTACTGCAATTCTTTAATTGGTGCAACTGATTTTCAAGATTTTAATTGGATTGAGTTTGCGAAAGGTTTCGGAATATCTGTGGTAAAATGTGGAAGAAGCCGAGTGAAGTAGGCAGAGCCTCGAGGGATTCCAGCCAGTTAGGGTTAAGGGGAGCTGTTGCTGGATCTTTTCTTGGGATTGTCGCCCTTCTAGAAAGCAACTGGTGCGGGTGAAGAAACATTTTTGCGGTACGGTCCCGAGAGCTATTCCTTCGTCAAGGAGGCAGATTATTTATTATAGGGATCCGGCGATTAATTTTGAATAAGACATCTGTTTTCGGCCTTAAAAGGCATGCTCAAAAGAGTGGTTTTGTCGATCGGAAGAGGGGGAGAAGGGGATGCTTGACTTAATTTTTCAGGAGAAGATACGTTTTGTGGGATGAAGTCGTTGTAGCTTTTCCGAGTCGCTAGGATATTGACTTGAGCTCCATGTATTTATTTGGATTGAGTTTAGAAAACCGGTCATGGGGATGGTTAGTAAACAAGATCAGATTTAGGAGTTTAGATGGAGGATGTTGCTCTTTAGACAGGGATGTGTGTTTGTGTTGTGTCTTGTTTAAGGTGGGGGATACGAAGCTCATTAAGGTCCATTGTACTCGATTCCTCAGTCTAACAGTATATCCCGGATTCGTTTATGTATCGCAGAATTTACGTTAGTAAATGTGATACTAACCGCTGCAGTTGTAACACATCAGCACCAAAAATCTGATGTCTGGTGCGACCATAGACAGGGCACTCACATAGAAAATATTCCGTGGATTTCGCTTTCTTATTACAGGATGGACACCTATCATATGTTCAGAAAGCTAGTATGCTAGTGAGTTATGGCCTAAATGGAATGCTCACAATACTTCTGTCAGTCTTCCCGATTTTCGACAGGATAAACTTGGCAGTTTATTTGTTTGGTCCTGACAGGAAAAGTTTTGTGTATTTAGCACCATTAAGTTTCTGCCACCTGTCATTATGGGAAGCGCATTCCCAGTTTTTGATACCAGCATTAGCCACTGCTACTAACATCTCAATTTCTGGTTCCGGTCCGGGCATGGGGGAGATTGAACCCCTTTTTTGCTAAAGCATCCAAGTGTCAGAGACGGTCTTTTTAAGGTTTTGTGTGAACTTACTGTACTTTTAGAAGCCGGTCCCTCGAAATTTGTTAGAAAGGTGGAGACTGCGGGGGGTTGAAAGCGATCATTTTTTTAACGGACCCATTCTCAGAAACTAAAGAAAAAAAGTCAAGATGCTGCCATTGTATGGTGCCTAGGCTCCGAAATACCCCCCGTTCAAATAAAGTTAACAATAGTACATTACTATAATTTTTAGTAATTGGCAGGAAAACCCTCTTAAGTTCCTTCTAGAATCACGAAATTTTGCAGCATTGTAGGGTATAGCATGGAGCATGATCCTACCTAAACTTTGGTGAAAGTCGCACTATTACTAACAAAGTCATAATAGGTGAAAGTGGATATTCTCACATAATATATGCATATATTATGTGCTGCACACTAATGGGACAAATGCACACTCAAATCTTTTTATAAAAGAAATACACAAAATTTTTCATACCTGAAGCGTCCAGCTTCCGGTTTCCCGACTTGTTTCTAGATTGTGTTATAACTTTCCTTTTAGGCTCATTTGCTTTTATGTGGCTGCCATTCACCTTTTTGTCGGGTTACGCGCTTCAACACGCCTACGTGCCCTCGCTCATGGTTTCAATTCCCCTAGGACAGTCTCCAAGGACTTCTTGCGACCCCCGAACTCCTTCTCTACTGTTCTGGGTCAAGTGCTCTTGGAACGACCACTTTGCCGGCCATCTTGGAAGAGTGGATTTTAATACATGGCGTAGCTAGCAATGCGAATGTTCATGTCCACTTCCGCTTTTCCATCATATCGTGTATGAGTGATAGGTTTGTGCGTTGACCAAGTTCTTCGTTTCAAATAATATCAGGCAGCGTACCCCGATGATACGTTCTAGATGTTGACGAACATTTGTAGTACTTATGAAAGGACAACTAGTTGTCGAAATATTGGTAATTACAAACCCAACTGGCCTTATGGCCAAATGATGAACCGGTGTTAACTGAAGAAATCCGCAACCCTTTCACCATTATCCAAGACCGTGCTTACCCATCATATATCGGAGTCCTCTTTTGCAATCAAATCACCCATCACAATTTAAATTCAAGGTCTCCTTCAGGAAACCTCTCCTGAGCTGCGTGTAATTGTTAATAGAAAATATCCTTTTCCTCGGAAGTTTCCATTAGTGAATAATACTTAAACCGGAGTTTTGAAGTTAGCATCGTGTCAGGAACCGGTTACCAGGTCAAGAGGACGCACTATGCGGTAGCCGTCAGAAATAATTCGAGACGAGATTCCTATCTGCTACTACTTGGCTTTCCAGAGTACACATTGCCGCAAGACGCGTTGGAATTTTTGTTCAAGTTGAAGAAAGCGAGCATTCTGTGGGCTCCCGATACCGTTTTCGAGGAACATACGAAAGGTTTTTGGCTTCAGGTCAGTCCCTATCCGATGCGTTGTTGATTTTGCTAGCCCACAAATTTCTATCCCTTTTATTTGCCTTTCACGGCAAACATAGAAGACTTTGAATGTATTCCTAAACCCCAACTCACAGGGCTGTGTAGCATTCCGCAATGACAAACTCCATCAAAGACGATCCCAAGCCCCTTAAAACGAGAGGATTGCCTTAGGGTGTAAGCGAGGTAAGCGACACTCGGCCTATTAAGTCGGAAGCCGCTGCTGAGGTAAGGATTTGGGGAAATAGAGCATTCTCTCAAAGCCTTATTTGTACGATAAGCCAGTTAAAGGGACAGTGATTTGTTGGCTAACAGCCTGTAAATTCCATATTCTATTCATGATTCAATTCTAAAATATTCGATCTCTCTCCTTAACGGTGGTGCTTAGACTCCCAGAATGTTCGTTTTCTTTAACTTGCGCGAGAGCTCCGGCCTCACAGGCTGGACATGCTGGAGTTAAGCGATGTAAGGTAGTAGCATTCTGGGAACACTCCTCTCCCTCCTGCTGCTTTGTAACATTGGACATTTGTAAGCCGGCGGGAAGTAAGCAGAGATACAATATAGGATTAATGCTTACCGCATCCACTAGGCGCGAGCTCTTGTTCTGGAAACAAGACTTAATGTTCACTTTTGAAGTAAGTGGACCCAAGCCTGAGTAGTAAGACAGAAGAAAGCGCGCAGATGAAGTGAAAGATTGTTTCCCAAAATATATACAATATTTTTGCACTTTTCTTAAAATATTTTAAACAAAAACAGAAATTTCCCTGAATTTTTTTTTGTTGAATAAAATGACGGTTGTTCTTTAACATGTACTGTCCCACATTTTTCGAAACCGCAAAAAGTTTGATCCCAAATAATTCAGGGATAATTCCAAATGTAGACTTCAAACATGAAACCTGTTGACTAAAGTATTTTCGCCGCTTTCCCTTCGGCTTTTCAGTGTTTATATATCTAGGGATGTGTTATTTAAGCTTACGCGTAGATTCTACAGAAATAATTTTCCCTATTTTCCACATGAAGTAGATTTGATTAAGTCAACCGAATTGGATTTCAATAATTTCTCAGAATAGGAGGCCAGCAAAAGTTACCCCAACGTTCCATTCTAATTTCTCCTGAGTGACCACATTTTTCATATGCAAGGAGTCTCCACGGCTTAATTAAACCATCCCTTGATAACCGACCTTTTCCTTGCCATTCTCTTTAAAGTAAAGTTCCATTTTCAAGAACTTTTAAGACGGTTTCTCCCCAATGACTAGCATGAATTGCGTTGCGTTTAAGATAGTGTTCATTGTGGACCAGACGAAATCGTCTCTTCTCAAAGCTATAGCCCAGTTGGGGTGGAATTTGGTCTTGTTGTAGTTGTTCTCAACGTAATGTTGTATATTTCAGGTTGTTTGCACTTCCAGAACTTTAAAATTCCGTCTACTCAAGGTACAGATAGATGAGGTTGCAAACTTAGGTAACTTTGCCAACAGTGCGGAGGATCATCAAGTTCTTCGTCTAAGTTAACCTGCCTTCTTCAAGTGTAATTTAATCCGCTTATAATCCCAAATGCTAGACAGAGTTTTGTTTCAAATTGTATATAATCCATTTTTCATTTGAATCTTTCGCGAGTTATGCAGCGATACTTTTAACAAGATATTTTCTTTGATTCATTACTCCTTATGAGAGAATTCATTACTTTGCTACTTGAGGTGAGAAATGGTGTCGCTTTTGTACATAGGGTCAATGAATGGTATTCAGGGTGTTTTAAGAAGGAAATGGAGTGCTGTACAGGGTGGCTCAGCATATTTCATACATCTGATTATAACAGATTTCAATAAATTTCAAAATATATAAAGAGTATTTAATCAAATACTTTGTATTCAGGAATTTTTAGAATTTAATCCGCGGAACAATTACTTCATATGCATATTAGATTGGCAATTTTGCTCGTTTTCTAATTCTGCCGTTTCTTTGATTTTTTAAGGTTTTATGCAAAACAAAACTTTATTAAGGTAATTTTACTGTTTGTCTGTCTGTCTGTGTACGATCCATCTATTGGCACGAAATTTGGGGGAAAGGTCTGAACTGTAAATAGTCAGGTATGTATCATTTAGCGTTAAGTTTAAGAAGGGCACGTGCAAACCAAGGGTATCCCCTTTTTCTGAATATGTTATGCGAGATATGAAACCAAAAGCTTTCATTAATGCTTCACAATGTATGCAAACATTTTGGTACTGTTTGTAAATAGTTAGGGAGAATGGCTGAAAAAGTGCAGCTATAATTTAAGGCCCCATTCTCAGAAATTGCCTAGCTAAAAAGTTTAACAAAATGTAGAAGCTTTACATAATATCTAGACCCCAAAGTACTCGTCATAACGATATCTCCTTAATTAAAGTTAATAATAGCATATTACTCTATTCATGAATATTGACTGGAAACTCCCCTTAATTTTATCTTAAAATAGTAAAACATACCATAATATAAAAAATTATATTGGACAGTTTGTTGGAAATTATGTTGGGCGTTTTTGGCATGGAGATGAGAAGACAAGCGAGATTATTAACGTGGCAAGTCGGGATGCCAGGAGCTGAACGCTTCGGATAGAAGGTTTTTGTGTTCATCTTTCGTGAGAAATTTCCTATTCACGTTTTCTCATTCGTACATACCTCCAATTCAAAATATTCCTTGAGATACGTACATATATATTTCCAAACTCCAACGTCACACACGTCTTAAGGTGCCATAATTTTACGTGAAATGCACAATTTTGACTTTTTATAACTTTATTAAGTTAGTAGCTGAGGATAGCCGGATAGCTGAGTGGTTAGAGCGCAAGGCTGTCGTACGGAAGGTCGCGGTTCAAATCTCGCTGGTGGCAGTGGGATTTGTATCGTGATTTGACGTCGGACACCAGTCGACTCAGCTGTGAATGAGTACCTGAGTCAAATCAGGGTAATAATTGCCTCCTAGTGTACCGTTACGATCTTGAATGAAGTGCTCTAACACACTTCAAGACTGTGATCCAACATGCATTGTTGCGCCAACGATTATTATTATTTCCGAGTTATCACAATCTCGGCAGATGCCGGATTTTACCTAATACTAGCACTAAGTGCCAAGCATTTAGGCTCGGACGATCCTACCTACTTAAAAACTAAAAGGGGCACTGGTGGTGGTGGCCGGTGGTAGGTCAGTGGGAGAATCCGTCGAGTACTCCCCGCAACATCGAGCACGTATGCAGAATGGTGTACTTCTGCATGGTTTGAACCAGACTGTGCGAAAGTCCCAGGACATCAAGGGAAGCCATCAGGGATTTAGGTACAATACCTGTAGCTGACAATATTATGGGAACTACAACCACCCGCTCGAGACGCCAAATTTCTTTGATTTCCCGAGCCAATGGCTCATAGTTCACCTTCTTCCCCACGTATTTCCGTTCAATGTTGCTATTATGGGGGATAGCAACATCAATAATATACGCGGAGCGACCCGTCTTGTCAACTAGCAGTACGTCAGGCTTATTGTGTGCGGTATGGCGATCAGTCAGAACTTGCCGGTCCCAATACATGCTGTAAGCAGAACTATCAAGTACTGCTTGCGGCTCATATCGGTAAATCGGACATGTTCCCGTGATCAGCCCATGCTTATATGCAAGGTTTTGATGGATAACCTTACATACAGCATTATGCCTGGTGATGTATTGCACCGGTGCCATAACAGTACAGCCAGAAATGAGATGGTCCAACGTCTCTAACGCCGAACCACACATTCTGCACTGGTCGTTCTCCACCCGTTCTTTCATGATGAGCTTTTTATAAGCTCGGGTGGCGACCACGCCATCCTGAATGGCACACATGAACCCCTCCGTCTCAGCAAAGAGCTCCCCAGCACACAGCCATCTGTTCGACAGATGCAAATCGACAAATGGCTGCCAAAGACAATTCACGTGTTTACCGTGCATTGTCTTCGACTTCCATTCATCGATCCGCTCTTGGTCCGACTTCACCCCACTCAGAGGATTGAAGGATCGATCCTTCAAGTTAAGTGGAGTCAGTCCACAGTCTGCCTTACAGACAGCCGCATGCAAGGGACTCGCCTGCTCTTTGCTGTAAAAATAAGCGCGCAGCGAGTCGACTTGGCGATGATGTTGTGCCGCCACGTCAACCACGCCTCTACCTCCGATGTCACGAGGCAGGTTCATCCGCTCCACGGCAGACTTTGGGTGATGCATTCGGAATTTGGATATAGTTGTCCGTATCCGCCGCTGGACGTTTTCCAGATCGGTCTTCGTCCACGGCAATATTTCGAATGCATAAGCCAGTGAAGGGATAGCGAATACATTCAACGCGCTTATTTTATTCTTCCCCGAGAGATGCGATTTCAGCACCAGCTTTACACGTCGCAGGAATTCGGACAGCAGAGCTTCTTTCAGATCACCAACTCGAGCATGGGTTCCTTGCAGAATTCCTAGGTACTTGTAGAAGTCTGTCTCGGTCATAGCTTCGATGAGGAGGTCACCAATGCTATGTCCGGCATGTGGCTCGTGATGACCTTTGCGGATGGCTTGGATTCAACACTTGTCTAATCCAAACTCCATCCGAATATCACGGCTGAACATGTCTATTATTCGCAACAGACTTCTAAGATGGTCGTCAGTACCAGCATACAGCTTGATGTCATCTAAGTACATCAAGTGTGTCAGTTCGCACTTAGCACGTAGGCCATACTTTATTGCAAAACCATGCCCTCTAGCATCATTCAGTAGCCATGAAAGGGGGTTCAGTGCCATACAAAACCAAAGGGGACTCAATGAATCCCCCTGGAAGATGCCCCTCCGTATATGGATGGGCTCTGAGGTATTAGCACCCTCAGATGTACGGACTGATAAGGTGGTATGCCACTCTTCCATGACTGTCGCCAAAAACTTTATTAGTTTCGGATCAATGCGATACAGATGTAGGATGTCGATTAACCAGGTGTGCGGAACGCTATCAAAAGCCTTGGCATAATCGATATAGCAACTGAAGAGGTTTCTTTGGCTTCTAGTTGCTTGTCCTACAACTACCGAGTCGATAATGAGTTGCTCTTTGCAACCCCTTGACTCAACTCGGCAGCCCTTCTGCTCCTCGGACAGAATGTTGTTGGTCTCGAGTTGCGCATTGATCCTTCCACTAATAATGGACGTGATGAATTTGTAGAGAGTTGGTAAGCAAGTGATCGGTCTTGTGTCTGCGGGGTCCTGCACCGTGTCCTTCTTAGGGATAAGGTAGGTAATCCCCGCAGTGAGGAAAGGTGGAAATTCCTCCGGCCGACTCATGACCTCATTTATACTGCGTGCCAACCGACTGTGTACGCTGGTAAATTTCTTATACCAGAAATTCTGCACCCGATCCAGACCTGGGCCCCTCCAGTTCTTCGAGCTGTTTATGGCTCGTCGAACTTCATCCTCGGTAACATCCGCGAAATTCATGCCAGGTGTATTGGCATGGCGGGTGCCTTCGGCGGTGATCCACTCAGCATGCTCAGCATGCTGGGCAGGTAACCCCCAAAGTCCACCCCAATACTCTTTCGCTTCCGTCACCGAGAACTGTATTGTCTGGGCGCTCTGTTGGGATTCGTTGAGAGATCTGAAAAAGCTCCGCTGGTTCCTCGCGTATGTTGCATTCTGGACACGTCTGGAATAACTTCCGCCATACTGTCGTAACCGACTGCATATGACAGAAAGTTTCTGTTTTAGTGTGTCCAGAATTTCAACAACGGGTGTCTCACAGGGGATGGCATAGTTCCGGTAAACCCTCTGCACTTTATTTCTCACCCGTCGGCTAGCACTGCCAGTGCTGATCTGAATCAGTCTAGCAATGTCCTGCCTTAGTGAGTCCCGCCGACGTTCCAGATGAATTTTCCATGGTGGATCTCTTTTGTCACTCAAACCAATAACGCGAAAGCGAATCTTCTGACCATGCAATCTAACAGCCGCAACTGCACCACAATACACAAGTGATTGTAGTTGCAGCAGCGACATATCAGCACACAGTCGAGATGCAATCTCATCATTGATTTGAGATAGAATTCCCGGAGTTGCTGGAGATGCGTAGAGCCTGGGAATACCTGGTCTATGCAAAGGATCCATATCCGAGAATTCCATACACGCTCTTTGGAATTCGTCCCGAACCTCAGCGGAAACCTCAGTTATTATTATAACTTTATTAATAACAGTTGGATTGCCCTCAAACTTCAAACTTCCAGAATTATGCATTGTACTATTACTTATAATCGTACTAAACTTTGTACTTCTAGGATGGACTTAAGGAGGTTTTTCGGGTAAACTTCTAAAATAGGATTATTAACTTTATTTATGAACTCCGCCATGCTATTAATATAGCATGTTGGTCCCAAGCCTAGGTAAAAGAGAAGGGTTTGAGGTAACGTACTTTGTACTATCCTCAGTAAAACAAAAATAAAATGCAAGAGATAATAAAGTATAGTTGGAGTTATTCCACCGTGCTAAATCCTTCCTGAACTCTCTCGGTGGCAGGTCCCGCAATAGGCCGAAGAAGAAAATGCATCCAACGTCGTTTGAAAAAAAAAAGCTCGGAAAAATTCCTCATTCGAGGCGGCAGAACGGGCTCCGGTCCTGACGAGAAATGGGCAAGGGTTTTTTAGGTATGGACGGTGTTAGGACGTACGTAAGCATGAGCAAAACAAATACGTGTCTGCACGCTAAATGTAGGCACCCTAACTGAAAAGACCGAGGAACTTGCAAGAGAGAAACTCGATAGTCTGGTGTCAAAAGCTGCAACATAGAACGCGAATGCTGCAAAAATGGCTATAATCTTCTCTATTTTGGTAGCCAACACACTCATGCGGTGTTAGCATTGCCATCTCAGAGGGATTCCGTAATGCCATTAAAGAAGTAGAACGATTTGATTATCGGCTGATGAAGCGTACCATTTATTAGCTGATCGTACTATTCACTTTTTCACCGCGTACGCATTACAGAAAGGTCGATCGAGAAGGATGCCTGCAGGCAACTTCTCGATGAAAAGACCTCTAACATGCCTGCTGATGACTATATCATCATTGTCATGTTATGTGAGTAAAAACGTAGATGGCAATAGGTTCCATTGGAGAACCGGGTTTGGTGGTACATCAACCTAGATACTTGCCTTTGGTATGACGATGTTGAAATGAAGGTCCGCGTAAAGAAACGCTTCTACCACACGTTTCTCGATGATAAAACGCTGGTCATTGGCAAATTTATAAGAATGCCAACCGGAAAGCAAAGGAGGCGATCGCTGTCACCCGTGAGGTCCAATACAAAAATGTTTACGATAAACTGGACACTCGGGATGGTGAGAAATATATGGATCGACTTGGCAAAAGTCGAAACGAACGTACACTGGACATCGAACACCTATGTTGCGTTAATAACAAAAACAGTACTTTGCTTACCGACCGTCGGGCCGCGACGGATAGATGGCGAGAACATTTCGGGCAGATTTCAACTGAAGAATTTGTTCGCCCTCCGCTTCCGCGATCATTGCCGTAATCATTGCAACTGAAGTCGAGGAGCCAATAAAACGAATGAAATCGAGGAGAGTAACATGAGCCGACGGCATCAAAACTGAGTGAAGAACTGGGACCCAACACGGTGGCTCAGTGAATTCTTTAATTGGGTTATTCAGGAAGGTAGAACACTCTGACTGGCAAGAAAGTACCACAGCAGAATGTTCAAATTACCGTCTGACCCGGTTACATTCTCACACCATGAAGATTTTTGAGTGTATTCTTGAATGCTGTATTCGCAAAAACGTTGAAATAACTGTGAATCAATCCGGATTTGCCAAGAACTGTGGAACTGCTGATGCAATTCATGCTAAGCGGTTGCTAATGGCGAAACACCATGAGAGTACCGCCCTATTTACATTGCATTTCTGGATTTGGGGAAAGCATTTGTGTGACACACGAACTCATTTGGTATGCTCTACGACAACACTTACTGTCGGAAGAGCTCGCGCTCTAGGATTCGAAAAGTACAGTTCGAAGTGTGGCGGGTGTATCAAAACCGCTTTGTGTCTCCGTTGGTGTTCATCAAGGAATTGCTCTCTCACCACTCCCCTTTGTCTTGTTATGAAAACCGTCACACGGGACATCCAACGTCCAGTGCCCTATAAACTGCTTTATACAGATGATGTTTCCTAGCGTCTAATAACAAAAATGATCTCGAGCAACTTGTCCAAAAATGGAATAATCGCCTCATGCAACACGGTCCCAGATTGAATCTGAATAAAACTGAGTTTCTACGTCCGATCCCCATGAAACAGGCAAAATCACTGTGAGCGGTAGTGATCTGCCCAGAACTGAGCGATTTAAATATCTCGGATCAATATTGTCAGTCAATGGAGAACTTCGTTATGAAATTGCTTCACGCATTAATACAATCTGGATGAAGTGGCATTCCATAACTGGTGTTCTTTGTGATCCACGTATCAACGAACGTCTCTAGCTAAAATTTACAGCAATGTTGTTCAAATAGAGTATATTACTCTATTTTAGAAATTTACCGGAAAACCTTCTTAAGTTCATCCTGGAAGTACAAAAGCGACATGCTATCATTATAAGTAATATCATAATGTACAATTTTGGAAAGTTTGAAGGAAATGCAACTATTATTCACAAAGTTATAGAAGGTCCAAATTTTGTGTGGAACGTAAATTTACCGCAATCTAAGACGTGCATGGCGCCATCATCTTATAAAGCGAACTTATTTGTACGGCAGAGTTGGATATATTGAGGAATATTTTGATATTTTGGCTATGAATGGTTGGGAAAACGTCACACAAGAGACACATAACATTTAAATCTGAAGTGTCCACGTTCCGGTATTTCGACTTGTTTGAGGATCAAACCGGTAATATCATCTGTGAAAAGTTCAGGTGGGGTATTGTCAGCATTATTTTACAATGCAGCTATTTTCTCGGTCAAACTGGTCAGCTTTTTGCACAAGAAATTGTGAATACCATCTATCTTTAGTGCTTTCCAACTTAAAGATTTTGACATAATTTGTTTGATTTTGTCCGCTGTTACTTTTTTTCATCTTCTTCTTCTTATAGTTCTTCTTCTTCTTATACTTAAAGTTTCTGCTTTAGGATATCGGGCACTCTACTGGTCATTTCGTTCAAACCACGAATGTTGGCTGTAGGTCTTAGATATTTTCTTAACTTTAACTTTTAGTCATCTGGAGGTATTGGCCTTCTGATTGCTAATTAGACTTGCTGTTCATTGTTTTCTGGCGGGCTTGTTTGTTTTCCTTGCGTCGATTTACATTGGTAGTTATTTGAGCCTCACACCGAAAACCCTTATTGTGTCCATTATTTCGCATTTGTTTTTCAGCACAATATATTAGTGCATGCCGTTCCCAGCTCATTTACTCTTTCAGTTTGTACTAGCATTATCCCATTATTTATACATTCAACCATGATTGCAGGGCTCTCAAAGGAGTTCAATCTGAGGATCATCAGTAAAACTTTGTCGTTTTCAAGGTTGTTTTTGCTTGGTGGTGAAGATGCTGACGGTTCAGGGCTTACGTGAATATTATATCTATCAATTATATTATTGTCTATGTTACTTTGCTGTGAAGGCTTCTTCCTTTTTTTTATTCCTTTACTAATTTGTCTCCTGCCTTCATCTACTAGAGCACTTTTAATAATAGCTTTCATTTGATCTGAAAGACTTTATTCTGCAACAGGAATGTCTGGGAGTTGTCCGCTAAAAATTGAGTGTATATTAATTGTGCATTCAATTTTATCTCTTTCAAGCTTCCCTTCTCTATATGTAATATGCGCGTAATAACTATCCACTCATTGCTTTCGCCCAACGTCTGTGCTGGAGGTCGATTTGAATGGCTGGTCGCTATGTCTGAAAAAGTCGGGTCCTGCCCTAGTCTACTACTTTCTACAGCAGTTATAGCACTAACCGAAACCCTATCAGTGTGTAGTCTAGTTACATCAGAATTTGGGTTTGCAAAATGAAAGGAGTTTAAATTTATACCCGGGGTTTTAATTCGATTCATTTGACATGTCGTTTTCTTCCGTGCTGGCCAACTATAAAAGACAGTGAACGGCGTCTTGCGGTAATGGAGACTTAGATGTTATGTTGGACTAATGAGGTGACACGTTTTGATCACATCCAAAATGAGGATATCCGCGATCGTTATGGAGTTGCACCGATCGTGGAAAAGTTGCGAGACAGGCGTCTTCGATGGTATGGTTACGCAATTCGTGGTAACGAGAATTCACTTGCTAAGATTGGTCTTAACATCGAAGTTGATGATAGACGACCAAAAGGCAGGCGTCAACAACGGTGGCTTGATACGCTGAATGGGGATTTAAACGTCTCGAGATTGCACCCAGAGCAGGCATTCGATAGACCCAAATGGCGAAACCGATCACGACGAGCCGACCCCGCTTGTGAACGGGACAAAGGCTGAAGAAAACGAAGCTATGCAGCTGCAGTCGGTAATATGATGACATTTTCTTAATTTTTTTTCGACAGCTTAGCCAATGTAAAAAAGCTACTAGTCAAATCGATTAATACATATTGTAGGGTAAAAATTAAGAGTGTTGGACTTACAGCTGTGGGAAATCAGAATTTTAAAAAAATTTCGTTAGCAGAAAGTATTATTTGGTTACTGAACGAAGGTTTGAACGGATTTTTTTTTCAAGGTGGTAAATTTTCGATTTTTCAACTATTTTCTCTTTGTTAAAAGAATTGAAAATCCTTCATTTAGCGACTAGCTCATGCAGTATCAGCCTGAGCATTTGAAATAAAAAGTTTTGGCCAATTTTAAGTTTTTATAATTTCTAATTTTGAAGTATTTTAAATAAAGACCAAAATTGAATCCGCGATCATATTCCAAAAGAGTTTCAATATGAATACATATTTATTCACAGGTCCTCCAGGTTGGGGGTTGGGTAGGGCTGACAACCCTTCACGGAAAACCAACGTTACCAAGCCATAGAAGGAACCTCGGGCAGGATGGTCTTTACAACGACGAGCCCAGTAACGACAACGGAATATTGATTTGCGCATTTTCTCACGCAACGTGTGCTCCCTGCGCAGATATAGAGCAGCCTAGCAGCTAGTCGATACCCTGCCCCAATATAGGGTTGATGTAGCAGCGTTCCAGGAAATACGTTTCGCAGGAGGCGGAGAAGAGCCACTACACCATATATTATAGTGGCCATCACATGGTTTACTCTGTGCTCCGAGAAGGTTTCTCTGTCAGCCAAAAAATGGAACCCGTTGTTATCGGCTTTGAAAATAGAAGCGAAAGGCTATGCACTCTGCGTTTGCAAGGCAAATTTAGAAATATAAGCCTCATAAGCGTTCACGCTCCTAAACAGGAGGCTGCAGAGTCGGAGAAGAATACCTTCTACGAGGAAATCTAATTTATGACGGAGGGAAATCTCATTTCCGACAGAATGGGTTGTGTATTTTGATTAAAAGACTATGAGAAAACTCGGTATCCTGACTAGGTTGACCCTGACCAAATTGTGGGGCCAGATAAAAGCTGCAGGATCACTCCCGAGACCATTCAACATCAATTACGGTCTAAGACAAGAGGATGCCCTATCATCTGTCCTCTTCAACCTGGGACTGGAGAACGTGATTCAGACGATGCAGACATAAACGCGAGTGGCACCATCCTCTTCAACTCCACCCAACTACTGGCCCACGCTGACGATATTGACTTTATGGAAAGAACAACCCGATATGCACAGCCTACCTTCATCCACATCGAGAAGATGGCGCGAGATCTCGGGCTGCGCATTAATGAAGGTAAGACGAAGTACATGACAACGTCGGTCACAAAAAAAAGTAATAATGATAGGAGACTACTTGTTTGAAACCTCCTATCTAGGGTCGAAAATCACAACCGATAATAGTTATGACAACGAAATCCGCGCACGGTTGTTGGCAGCCAACAGAACCTATTTCAGTTTACAAAGCTTTTTCGCTCGAAACGTTTCACCATAGGGTCAAAACTCTTACTGTACGAGACTGTGATCTTGCCAGTCCTTAAGTATTCCTCGGAGACTTGGGTTCTTAGCAAAAAAAAATTGAGAACTCTTGGTTGCGTTCGAGAGAAGAATCCTCCTCCTTTTTGGCCCCCTACATGAGGATGGATGATTCCGTAGTCTATATAACGGGGAAATCAATGGGCGGTACCACGACCGTCAGGTTGTGGACAAGATACAGCTCAATAGGCTGCGGTGGGCGGGTCACTTAATCTCTATGGATGAGGATGATCCAGCCCGGAAAGTCTATAAGGGCAATATCTATGGTAGAAAATGAAGACGAGGTAGGAACCGCCTTTTTATGAGTGTAACAATCTGCTCTTGTCGGAAAAATACACTAATTAGTGGCAACTCCGGACAACATTGTCAGAGAGGTGCTGAGCAGCACCGACAAATGAAGCCTTACTGCACATTACTGATTGCAGAGGATTCTTCAAATTAGCAATTTGCTTTCTCCACTCTTCTCCCTTTAGTAGTAGGTACTCCCTAATTTGCAGGCTCCTTAAAGGAGGACAATTAGGGGGGGGCTAGCCCGAAGTAATGTGTCATAGGGCTGAAGGCTAGTTATCGGTGGACGGCGAGATGTTTAATTAGTAGTCCGACGGCCTGCCGTTGCGGGAGTCCAACACTCAGTGCCTAGATATATTCATCTATAATATCTGTGCTCCCGAAATATATATATGCGGATAGCTACTCCTTGTTTGTTGATCATTCCTTTCTTCCATTCTCAAGATGTCCGTACGAGTGGAAGTAGCAGATTTACAGCAACTGCAGATACAGCGATAGGCACAGCTTTACCTTCTGCTTGGAGGAACAACCTTTGCCCACATGTTACGTCGACTTTTACTCCATAAGAGGAGGAACTTCACCGGGTGTGAAACAGTTAAGAACCGTAATGAACGGTTCTTTCCACCTCTTTAGTTGTTCATCATTGTGGATTCTCATCCAGTCGATAGGACCACCGAAAGATTTGCGACCCTGTCAGCTATTTCGAGATGCGGTATACATTTCTGAAAACGTTACGATCTGCGACATCTGCTTCTGCTTGCTTGACCAGCGCAATAGTAAATCCTCTCTTGTCATGGCGTACACTACGCTAAACTTCTCGGAATTTCGCTTGGTATTGGAGTTCGACCGCGTCACGCCGCCATCGCTCGCAGCGGTCAGTAGAGCCTTTAACCTCTTCTGTTCATGGATATGCCTCCACGATTTCATAGTCAGCCAGATCTTCTGATCTGATTCCAGATAAGAGCATTTTATATGCTGGACCAATGCTCATCGATATTCTCAGCCTGGTTACTCAATATATCTGCGTTCGTTCAGTAAGAGAGTTCTCCCACTGTCGAGTGGTAGTTGGATCATACAAGCGGTCGATGTATGTTCCTTGTTATGTACATCCAGGAGACAGCTCATCTCAAATCTACTGCTGATCGCAAAGTTGGGGTTTGTGTTCGAACAATGTGTCACCAACAACGAGGCGGTGGAAATTGTCACATTCCGCCTTGGTATTCAGATCATCTATCACGATCACAATATCACCTTTAGGAAGCCTTTCCTAAACTGCGTTGAATTGCTCATAGAAACCATCCTTCTCCACTATCTCGTAAGTCTCTATAGGTGCATAGCATTGTACAATTGTGATGCTCTTTAACCTGGACCGGAATCTTGCAGATAGAAGTTTGAAACCGGCTCCTAAGTTAAGAGTTGGAGAAAGCGAGCATTCTGAGGACCTTTGTTGACGAGGAGTGTGCGCACATTCCAGAAACCAATCATAGTCCGTTTTCGATAGCCGAAGGTCTTCTTCGTGAGGTCAGTCCGGATCCGAGGCATTGTTAGCGTTTTGGTAGCAATAATGTTTCAAACTTTGTAGATTGCTGACCCACAAATTTCTATCCTTTTTAGTCGCCTCTTACGACAAACAGGGAAGACTTTGAGCGTATTGTTAAGCCCCAACCCACAGGCCTATAAATAAGTGGTAATAATTTGGTGTTGATCGGAATAGTATTTTTTTAGTAATCGTGTCGGCCGAGAAGGTACTTTAAAGAGAAGCAAAATCCCGTTTAAAGTTTGTGTTTCTCGATAAAAGGTGGGAAAGTCCTTTGAAGGGGGTTTCAATTACTTTCTAAAAAATAGTAATACGTTATTATTAGTTTCAATTGAATGGGTTTAGGTTGAGCAGTTTCTGAAATTGGCTCTTTGATGCATATCTGTATTTTTCAACTCCTTAGTCCTTTGGAATTAATTCCGAAACTTTCATTCTAGGAAAATTTCATACCTAGAGTGGTTATATTTGGTGAAAATTCCCACTTTTGCATGCATGTGGACCCGTTCCCCCTTTAAGCTCAATATAACATGATCCCCATGCAAAGGGGTTTACAGTTTCGATATTCCCATCAAAATTCGAGTCGATAGATGTAACCGTTTCTTAACAAATTGTTTATGGCGAATAGACAGATGGACAGACATGACAGACACACTGAAGTTTTGTTTTACACATCAACCACATGGTTGTTGATTAATGGTACTGTGTAAAACAAAGCCTTAAAAATGAGGAACTTATGTCAATAGTTGAATTCTGTCCCAATAATTATTACCCATATGAATGTTTTCCACTATTACCAAGAAGATATTTATTTATTTGTGGTGAAGAACAAAAGTCGATAATCTGAAGGATAATAAAATAGGATGATCTCAATATACTGCGAATTATGGACACTTACGGAAATGTTGGGAATTTCAGAGAGTGAAATGGAATTCTAGTCATTCGGATGAAGGTAGTGGAATTAGGTTGTGACTTTCCCTTAACGGTGGAGCTTGATGAATTAATTGAATGTTAAAAACTTAATAAGGGTATTGGCTTGAGGGATTTCGATTGGAAGGTAACGCCTTTAACCAGTCTTACCCTAACATCACCCTGTATCGAGAAACGGGTAATAACTCAGCTTTGTGATCCTTTCTATTAATCCTCTTCATTCCCTCAATTTCGCTCGTGTGCCGGCCGTGTCAATTGTGCTTGACGAAAAAGTTTTCTTTGTCATTTGCGACGCGATACCCAGGTGCCTGATTTTTCCTTTCGTCCTTGTAGCAAACGCTCAAGAGGGCGCCCTCTCCGCACTCAACTTGATTAAAGCCAGACAGCGAATTACATAGCAACAAACTTGGTTCATAACGTTCGACTTACAGTCGGGGCGGGCAACTTTTGCCTCTTATCTGCTAAATTGGAACAAATTCTACATTTGGGATTCATCGTTTTCTTACATGAAAAGGAAAATTTGTTGAGATAGAGGGAGAAGGAGCGAGATTGCTATCTCTTAATTACATTCCATGTTCGCTGCCGTAAACTTTTCAACATAACAAGAAAAGAATGTTATGTAGTTATGCTCGGGAAAAGAGAAAAAATAAGGCCAGCGAAATGGGGCCTAACGGAAGAAACTAGAAAGGAAAGTATGGAGCAGGCGAGGAATAAGTGAATACAGCTGCTCAATTCGTTGTGAGTCGCTGTACCTGCGGGAGATTACAATCATTTTTATTGGTGGACGAATTTCAGGCTTTTTCCTCTAATATACGATACTTTTAAAGTTCTTTTGCTTCGAAAATAAGACCACATTTATTTGGATTTCTCGTTGCAAATTGCCGCTATTAGGATAAAAGAGAATCATCTTCCAAGCGTCCTTATATATTTGTATTAACCCTTAAAGTTGCCTTGGAGCGCCTTACGTAAAAGTACAGGTGTTGTCTGATTAACCGTATTTCCAGCAATACAGCAAATGTTTTTATTCCCAGTGCTATTGGTTCGAGAATTGTTACTTATATTCTAGAAAATGATAATAGTCCTTCGTTAGAAGTAGATGCCACATGGCATTGTTTGACAGGGCTATATTTATTCATGTTTTTACATCTATCGCTGTGCAAGAGAAAGAAACTTCTTTTTTAAAAATTTAGTAAATGACCAGTTTTTTGGAGTGGTAGATTTTCTTTCACCGAAGGAAAATGCATAAAGCTGAAATTCAAACCAGGTTACGAAAAGCGAGAAACAATTCAGTCCACCCAAAATCACAATTTACATTTATGCTCATTTGTCGTTTTCAGTCTGTTAAAAATTAATACTTCACAAGTTCGGATATATCATAAAGGGATGTGACAATTTTATGAGAGTCATGCCCCACAGTGGCACCTGATAAAATTAATAAATCTAGGCAAGGTAGGTCTGATTTCATGTAGAGTCAAGCAACTTAGTAGGCTCTGCGATTCAACACGCTAGATTTACGTATTTTTGTCTAAATTTATTTACAAATTCTTGGTTCAGTGAGTATAGAAGAGGACTGGGCACCAGAAGGGTAGCGGATGATAGTTGTCATGAAGAACATTCAGAGGGATAATAAAAATTAATCAGTGAAATTATTTAAAAAAGCTTGTTCAGGGAAGGATTGAGTTAATATTGTGATTTTAATTTTTCCAGAGTTGCATAAACTAGTTAGTTCACCTACCTAAAGAAATTATATTTTCTCATCAATATAGTATCAATATCAATAGTAATAACCATGGGATATCATTGCACATTTGTTAGTGCTTCCTTTCCACAAGCTGCTTAATCTGCAATGTATCATATACGTTTAATATGTATAAAGATTGAGGAAGGCCGTACATCCACTTCATTATGGACCAGATTGATTGTAGACAAATCTTCTCACACTTTTTGGACCTTCTTTTTGAGCTACAATCGCTAATAGCCTTTTTCGAAGTTTCGAATAAAACAATATCTTGTTAAAATCAACTGATTGTCTGTCCCTCACACCCGATTTGTTCGGAAACGAATTCGGTGAGAATATGTGTTTTGTGAAATCTTGTACGTGGTGCACACTTCCTTTTCTCAGATTATGGTCATGTGGAGAACAATAAAGGAAACTACAACTTTCGGACCGTTGATAATTTCTTCTCTCCAGGGTCGAAAATCACAACCGATAACGGCTATGACTATACAATCCGCGTACCGTTGTTGGCTGGCAACAGAGCTTATTTCAGATTACAAAAACTGATTTACACGATTCGTCTCACCATTTGGTTAAAGCTATGTATGAGCATTTCTCGGAAACTCGGATCCTTAGCAAGAGAAATTGCAAATTTTCGACTGCCATCGAAGATTCCAACTGGAGTAGAAACTTCTGAAGAATTTTCGGAAAATTGACCTGGATAGAATTGATTATACAGAGGCTAATACTTGGCCTTTAAGGAATTTCTACTACTATTACCGAAGTGATAGGTGTAAACTTTTTACGCCGCCCTTAGGAGTATTTAAGTCAAGAGCTCTGACAAAAGCCGAAAGCAAAAAGTTTCTAAGAACTCACCAGTCCGTACGTCGAAAGACAATAATAAAAACAGCGCACCTCACCACTTCATTCGAACGATTGGTTTGAACATAGAGATTGTCTAAATCGCACGTTTGTGCAATGAGTTATTTTTAAATTTTTGTGTGCAACAAAATCTTATTAAAATCAATTCTGTCTATCTGTTACTCACACCCGATTTATTGATACTTGAACCAATTATCACGAAATTTGTGGTCTATGAATTCCTGTTGAGTTGCCAGAATTTGGCCATGTGGGGTATCAAAAGAAAGGGCTTGATTAACACTTTCCGAACCTGGACTTATTTCTGATATTGGGTGAAACATAGGGGACTGAGGGCTTAAAACGTACGCCCCGGAAAGTGAAACAACACATTCCATTCCGCTCAAATAAAGTTAATAATCGCATAACACCATAGTTCAGAAATTAATTCGAAAACCAGTCTTAAGTTCATCCTAGAAGAATAAAATTACCATTATAATAATAATAATATAATACACGATTTTGGGAACTTTAAAGAAAGTCGAACTGTTATTAACAAAGCTATAAAAGGTCAACACTTTATATTTCACGTGAATTTATCGCAATCTAAGACGTCATCATCATATAAAGTGAACTCGTATGAACGGTGGAGTTGGATGTATCAAGCAATATTTCGACATTTGAGTAGGCATTTGTTCCATTTGTTTCTAGCACGTAATGTATGCAGTTGGGTGAGAATATCCATTGATAAAGTCTTGAATTTGCAAGGACGTGATAACTTTGACCTATTATATCTTTGTAATGTGCGACTTCCATCAAACTTGGTGGGATCATGCTTTATGTTATAGTCTACGTTGCTGGTGCATGGTGCTAGGAACTTAAGAGGGGTTCGCAGCCAATTACTGAAAATTGCAATAATATACTATTATTAACTTTATTTGAACAGATATCGGTATGAATGGTATTTGGGAGCCTAGTTACCATAGCAGCCTCTTGATTTTTTCAGGTTTTTCGATTGGGTAGCTTCTGAGAATGGGTCCGTTAAAGAAATGATGATTTTTGATCCCCGCACTTCCCACCTTTCCAACAAATGTCAAAACTAAGATCGGCTTTGGAAAGTACTATCCGAGACTTTTCATTTGATATCCCACATGACCTTTTCACATGTATAAATTCGACATAGAAGGATGTAACTCACTGCATGCGTGGGCGTCCACAGTTCCCAACTTTCCACCAAATTTTGTGTCAATCGCTATAACCGACAAAAATGCGTGTGATAGATAGACAGACACAAAACCTTAAAAACGTGCGCCTATCAGTGCCATTTCATTTCTTGTTTCGAAAACAGTTGAATGGCAGTTTGGGAATAACCAGCTGCATAACTTTTTCCCTTTGCAACAGAACGAGAACGCGCGATTTGCTCGAGCTTTGAGCATACATGAAATAAGCAGATAATTACTTGTCATGGCACACTTGCGAATGTATTGGTGAAATTTATTGTTGCCCATGATTTAGTGAATCCGTGGCTTTTGGAACTACAGTAGCAGCAAAAAAAATGAGGACAAATTTTTTCGCAAATAGGTGGTTCTGCGGTGTTGTTCGATAATATATGTTATCTAAAGGGTCTGAAGGATCCAATGTCTGTCTGTCCGTCTGTCTGTCTATCTGTCTGTTTGTCTGTCTGCCTGTCTGTCTGTCAGTATGTTACACCATTTCGCCTACTGGGAAATTGTCACGCAATTTGGTTAGAACAACTAGTCTGTAAATTCCTTTACATACGCAAGTGGCGCCATTTACTGTTGAGTTTAAGTGGGGGGAGGCTTCTCTATTGATTTGGTAAGTAATTATATAGTATAATGCAAAATCTTGGAAAGTTTGACAAAAACCCAACTATTATTAACAAAGTTGTAGAAGCTCAAAGTTGTGTATTTCAGTTGGAGTTTGGAAATACATATGTATATCAAGAAATATTTTGAATTGGAAATATATGCGAATGGGGAAACGTGAATAGGGTATTTCTCACACAAAATGAAAACAAAACTTTTATACCAGAAGCCCTTTAATCGGCAAATGGGTGATATGCGAAATGCAGAAGATTGGTAAAATTTACAGCAAAACAACATTAAGAAACACGTGCCGTATAGAGAACGATGAAATCTTAGTTTCATACAATGTAAAGGCACTATTTCCTAGCGTCCCGGTGAAAGAAGCTCTACGAAATTTGGATTTGTATGAATCGAACAGCACGATAGTACTGCGGAGAAAAGCCAAACTGCTGACGACATGTATGCCAGAAAATTGCTTCACTTTCAGGAATAAATTTTATAAGACAACCAAAGGGGCCGTGATCGGTAGCCCATTGTCTCCACTAGTAAGTGAAATTTTCATAGCATGCTTAGAAAGGAAACACATACACCAGCATAAAGTCACCCCTACCGATCCATGGTGCATATACTTTTGCCTATACCTCTTACCAAAAAATGGTTTGAAAAACAAAAGTCATACATTGTGAATACAACCACTAAAAATTGATTTCGGCCAACTCTAATCCATATCTTAATAAGGAAAATACAAGATACGAAGGAACGGAATCGTTTAACAACTTTTTTTGAACAAAAGGGGATGAAGATGGAGACACAACGAGTCAGCATAACATACTGAACGGAAATATTCTCACCCTGGCGATGAATTTTGACCAAAGAAGGCATCGAAGCAGTAGGATCAAGCAGGATTCATAAGCTCGAAGTGCAATTGGGCAATGGAAAAGATAAGAAGAAACTAGAGAAAAAAAAGGCATCTACAGGATGTCTTGCGAAGATTGCCTATGCACTTATGTAGGGCGAATCAAACGGCTAGTCAGCACTCGGGTCAAAGAACGTTTCAAAGAAGCTGAGCTAATAAAACGGGGCAGAAAAACACATAGCAATTCTGCAGTTGCACGGCATATTGTAGAACATGTCCATAAAATGGAGAGGGTAACGTAGCTTAAAGATGTTAAACAAATGGGACCCCTACGAGGGTTTTTTCATTGGAAAAGAGCCTCAGGAGCCCAATACAGATATGGGCAACACGCACTCATAGTTGCATTCACTGATACCATAAAGGGGATATGTAAATTAAGATAGAATCAAGGCTTAGTCGTTAGATTAAAATAGTTAGTATATATTTAGAATAAGGATATTTCTGGGCTTATTTCGCGCATCGGTTTAGTCGTTTACAAGAATGGGTCCGTTAAAGCACTCCCCGCACTCTCTACCTTTTCAACAAATGCCAAAACTAAGACCGGCTTCAGAAAGTACTAATCGAGAGCTTTCATTTGATACCCCACAGGACTATGTGTAATAAAAAATTACACTTCCATTTAGCATGTATAGCATCCGTATACATCATAGGCACTAAACCACATGTAAATATTGCCAGATGTTAAGGGCATATGATGTGTACGGATGAGCTCCCCCGGTAACTCTAGTCCATTGAGTCTGGGTGCTGCCTGTGGTCTCAAGTTCAAAATTTACCGCAGGGGCACTGGTGCGAAACCGCAAAGCTGCCTTTCCTTATTACTGACTGAAAGCTTTCATTTTCAACGAAAAAAATTTACTCCGTTCGTAAACTCCATACAAAATTATCCCATTCAATCCATAAGTGGAATTCAACAGTCTGCACATATAGACCAAAGGCGGTCAAAGGGTAGTAAGGTCCCAGGGCGAAACGCGGATTGGTACCCACGATGGAGCATAAAACCTGCGAAATGCCTGCCGAACCAACACCAACAGCTCTACTACCAAACTCTATCTCACTAACGTTCATGCCCCTACAGAGGAGACTGCAGATTCGGAGAAAGGTACCTTCCACGAGGCAGTAGAACGAACCCTCGAAGCCTGTTCCAGATATGATACCAAAATCATATTTGGGGACTTTAACAGCCAAGTAGGGAAGGATCCCGTATTCAGGCGATACCCTGGCTCCCATAGCTTACACTAAAATACAAATGATAAAGGACTGCGGATTATTCAATTAGCAGTGGCTGTTGGAAGTACCTGGTTTGCGCGGAAAGCGGTCCACAAACATACATGGGCCTCTTCAGACGGGACCACTTTCAACCAAATTGACCACGTGTTGATCGAACGCCGTCACCTCTCAGCCTTGATGAATGTCAGAACAGATAGGGGGCCAATATAGACTCGGATCACTACCTCGTTGGCATGGTGCTCCGAGCTTGAATAACAACACCACCCAAAAACCCCTCCGACAATCAGGTGAGAGTTAACACTAAAGCCATCTACAACACAGCCCTCCGCAATACCTATAAGAGGGAAACCGATGCCGCAATAACCGCAGTCAACAGAGGATCTGCATCAATAAATGATCTTAACAATCACCTGAAGAACGTTATGATTGATACGATGCTCATCCTGCCGAGACAAAGAGGGACATCTGATTTCCGACAGAATGGGCATACTGGAGCGATGGGTTGAGTACTTGGATGAACTACTGAACAACCAGAACATCGGCGAGTTTAAGGTCCCGATAACTGAAGACGACGGACAAATATTGCCGCCACCAAGTTTAGGAGAAACAGTCCGTGCAATTCATCGGCTAAAAGATCATAAGTCGCCAGGAGCCGATGGAATTACAGCCGAATTGGTTAAATATGGAGGCGACCAGTTGCATCAAGTGGTTAGTCAGCTTGCGCTCAAGGTATGGGAGAGCGAATCAATGCCTGACGATTGGCAACGAGGCATTATCTGTCTCATACATAAAAAGGGAGATATCACGCAGTGCAGCAATTATAGAGGTATGACGTTCCTGAGTACCATCTATAAGATATTCTCCGCTATCTTGCTAGGTCAGATAGCCCCATACGCCCAGAACATCATTGGCTCATACCAAAGAGGCTTCACTCCAGGCGAATCAGCTCAGATCAGATTTGCTGTGTGCGGCAAGTGATGGAAAACTGTTGGAATATGGACACCAGTTGCACTATCTATTCATCGACTTTAAAGCCGCTTATGATAGCATAGCCAGGGTAAAACTGTACACGGCCATGAGAGAATTCGGTATTCCGATGAAATTAATAAGACTGATTAGGCTGACCCTGACCAATGTGCGATAAAACCAGCAGGATCACTCTCAAGACCATTCGACATCAACAATGGTCTACGAAAAGGGGATGCCCTATCATGCGTCCTCTTTAACCTGGCCATCGAGAAAGTGATCCGTGATGCTGAAGTAAATGCAAGAGATACGATCCTCTTTAAGCCCACCCAACTACTGGCCTATGCTGACGATATCGACATCATGGGAAGAACCACCCGAGACGTACAAACTGCCTTCATTCAGATGGTGGCAACGTCCTCTTTAAGTCGACCCAACTACTGTCCTACGCTGACGATATCGACATCATGGGAAGAACGATCCGAAACTAACAAACTGCCTTCAACCAGATCGAGCAGGCGGCGACTGGCGCGAGATCTTGGGATGCACGTCATTGAAGGCAGGACAAAATATATGGTGGCAACGTCAGCACCGAAAACCAACCAACCAACAACATCAAACCGTACTGGTCAAACGGGAAGAATAAAGTAAGATATTGTATCCGCCCCCGCTGTTATTTCGTAGTAGGAGCGGATGATGAAGAGGTTCATTTCTTCAGTCCACTCACATCCGCTGCCTACGCGAACCTTCTGAAGTGGTCGCCACAGATTGTGGCGAAACAGCTGCAGCAGGCGGTGCAATGCCCTGGTCATCGTGGCGCCTAGACGGTGTTCCAGCTTCCTGAATAACCCGATTAAAGAATTCACTGAGCCACAGTGTTGGGTTCCAGCTCTTCGCTTTCCAGACTAAGGAAGGAAGTGGAGGATGAGCAAATTCTTCAATTGAAATCTGCTCGAAGTATAGCTTTTGGCAAGTCGATACAGATTTTTCTCGCCATCCCGAATATCCAGTTTATCGTAAAGATTTTTGTAATGGTCCGCTCGGGTGACAGCGACCATTTTCTTTGCTTTCCGGTTGGCATTATTATAAATTTGCGAATTGGCCGGTGTTTTATCGTCGAGTGGAGAGAGGATATAGTCGATTTGCGTTTTACTGTTCTCACTATAAAAAGTTAGAAGATGAGACAATCGTTTGATGAACCATGCATTCATAAGTGCAAGGTCATGGGTGTCCGCAAAAGCGATTATACGCTCACTACCCTCATTGTACGCTCCGAAATCCTTTCCTCCATGGCACCTATTACCGTTTGCTTTTTCACCCAAATGACCATTAAAGTCGCCGGCAATGGTGATATAGTCGTCAGCAGGCATATGACAAGTCTTTTCATCGAAAAGTTGCCAGAAGGCATCTTTATCGGCATCAGGTCGACCTGCCTGTGGTGCGTACGCGGTGAAGAAGTGAATAATGCCATCAACTGATATAATGGTGAGCTTCAACAGCCGATCATCAAATCGTTCGATTTCTTTAATGGCAATGCCAATACCATATTGAGTATGCGGGCTACCAAAATAGAGAAGTTTATAGCGATTTTGACCGCGTTCGCGTTCAATGTCGCAGCTTTTGGCACCAGATCATCGGGTTTTTTACAGAGCGCAGAAATCAATGCGCCTTTTCCGAAGGGCTCTTGCGAGTTTCTCGGCCTTTCCAGTTAGGGTGCCAACATTGAGCATGCAGAAACGTATTTGTTTTGCTCGGACTAACTTTCGGACGTCCTAACGCTGTCCATGCGTCAAGAACTTTTGCCCATTTCTTGACAGGATTGGGGCCCTTCCTGCCGCGTGCCTGCATGCATTTCTCGGCCGGCCTGTCGTGGTACCTGTCAACAAGAGAGATCAGGTAGGATTTAGCATAGTAGAATAGCTCCAACTATACTCTATTCATCTCTTTCCCTGATCTCAGGATTTTATTTTTGTTTTACTGAATAGTAAAAAGTACGTTGCCTCAAATCCACCTCCTTTACCCGGGCTTGGGACCAGCATATTATGTTAATAGCATGGCGGAGGTCGGTGTTATTCATTCTTGTTTATTTTATGTACACAGCCAAGCATTAACCAAAATAATAATCTTCATAATACACTAGGTAGCAAGAAATGGGAAACTGTAACACAAAACGAACTAATTCTAATGAAAGTAAATAAGTGAACAAGGTTTGATTTCAACATGTTGATCAAACCCAACTAAAGTTCGAAAATTAATATTAATGAATGGCCCACGTTGGGCGCAAAAAATTGAAAGTTGCAATTTTTTTTAGCTTTTTCCGCTGGTGTATCCTGTAATATCCCCTCTTGACGTTTTTGCTATCCTCAAAAAGATCTGCTTCTGAGCATCGCAGGCGTGTTACAAAGTCCCATTTTGGTCAGCAACAGTCAGTCACTCACGTTTGTTCAGCATGATTTAATGTGTGAGTGCCACGATGTGGCTGCCACCACGATAACAAAATGCCATTGTGCCGTGATTTAAATTGATAAGACAAGCAATGCCCGAATGTGATACGTAATTTATGCGAATTTGGTCCCTTTTTATGCGTTTCGTGTGTCATCCATTGATGCAACCTTGCTTGTACAGGGCGTCAGTATCTTGCTGTGCAATATGACACTCGGGGCATTTAACTGTCACTTGCATGACCCATGAGTGCATCTATTCATGGAGGTATGCACGTATATACACACGTGTGTTGGAAAATCGCATATGAGCATAATCTCTTTTCGATTTTCCTCCCTTTGAATGCCTGCTCTCCCCATTGTCATAAAATCCTATTTTGGGTTTGGCGTTTCTCGTTTTGTTAGCCGATATTTTTCCGTTGAAGGCTCTCAAAGTAAATTTTGTGATTGGCAAAAAATACTCGAGATGATGGCGTTCGAATCATGTATTCACAACGTTTGTACACGCATATGTTTGGCGGATGAAGTTTTGGAGTTATGAACTTTTGTGCTTTAGTCGTTCGTTAGAGGATAATAATCATTCTAAAGGGAAACCAATTTTGATAGAGTGGTGTACAAACTATTAAAATTGGAATATTGGATTTGGAAAATATTTGACTTACGCATTAGATTAGTTGTGACTTCCAATAAATCGGATCTTATATATCTATCCCGGGAAGTGTTACATTAATTGAAACTTCAATGAAACTGAAATGAAACAAACATAGTGTAGATATCCATATTAGAGAATTAAATTTTTATACTAAAACTAATGCCTGGGACATTTTTATTTTTCGCAGTTCTTAATCAGTTTAACTGCATGCACTTTGATGACTTTCTAACATTCTGTATTCTCAGGCTCCAGCAGCAACCGGATACGGAGGGCATTTAACTCTTCATTTCCTTTAGAATGTGTCTTTCTTAGCTGGGCTTAATATCGAATGCCTAATGAGTTGGGGCTTAAAAATACATTCAAAGTCTTCGTTGCCTGTCATAAGAGCCAACTAAAAGGGGTGGAAATTTGAGTGCTAGCAATCTGGAA
This sequence comes from Hermetia illucens, assembly GCF_905115235.1. Taxonomy (NCBI): domain Eukaryota; kingdom Metazoa; phylum Arthropoda; class Insecta; order Diptera; family Stratiomyidae; genus Hermetia; species Hermetia illucens. The sequence continues at coordinate 85,128,605 of NC_051849.1, read as the reverse complement.
ATTTTGAAACTTTATTGCCACCGAACCGTCAACAATGCCTCGGCTATCGAAAACACACTATGAATTTATTTATTTAATTTAGCGGACAAAAAACAGAGTAAACTCCAATTACTTATTGTCCTCAGGAGGCGGAGAAAGCAATAATCATAGAATCAGCTTAAAACTACTTAAAGTATAGAAGTTAAAAGGACCAAGCTGTTGTGCGTAATAATTTGGGCAACGCCTAGGAATCGGGGAATGAAAGTAGACTTCGAGGGCTGCGAAGGGCACGTTGAAAATGTCTCCGCTTCGTGTGTTATAACACGCAGGACGGCACGTGATATCGTTAGCCGCGGAGCAGTCCATCAGACCCGAGCAAAGTTTAAACAAGTCGGGAAACCGGAAGCTCAGCGCTTCAGGTATGAAAGGTTTTGTGTATTTCCTTCATAAAGAGATTTGAGTGTGCATTTGTCCCATTAGCATGTAGCACGTAAAATATGCATATATAATGTGAAAATTTCCACTTTCAAGTAATATTTACATTCATAGTTTTGACCTAGTATAACTTTATTAGTAATATTGTGATTTTCACCAAATTTAGCAGGATCATGCTCTATGCTGTAGCCTACATTGCTGCAAAATTTAGTGATTCTAGAGTGAATTTAAGGGGGTTTTTTCTGTTATTTACTAAAAATTCTAATAATGTACTATTATTAACTTTATTTTAACAGGTATCGGTATGGAGGGTATTTCGGAGCCTAGGCACCATATAGTGGCCGCCCCCTGATTTTTCTCAGATTTTTCGGTTTAGTAGTTTCTGAGAATGGGCTCATTAAAAAAACAACCACTTTCAACCCCCCGCACTCCCCACCTTTTCAACAAATGTCAAAACTAAGACCGGCTTCGAAAAGTACTATATTTGATGAAAAAAAATGTACACCCCCCTTTTGCATGTATGGAGACCTCTCTTAAGTTCGACGTAAAAGGATGTAACTCACTATATGCGTGAGCGTTCACAGTTCCTACCTTTCTACCAAATTTGGTGCCAATCGCTGTAACCGTCTTCGAGAAAAATGCGTGTGACGGACAGACAGACAGACAGACAGACAGTAAACCGATTTTAATAAGGTTAAAACGTTAAAAATGTGCATAGATCCAGATAGGATCTACGCTGTTATAAGAAGGGAAGGTTCAGAAAACGGACGCGCGAGGAGTAGTCCACACGAGGGAAGCCTTTCTTAAAAAGAGGGAACGGTTGAATTTACATTGCATATTTTCGAGGGCAAGACAACCACAGTTACGGGAGGGTGACCAGGTCACGGAGCAGTACTCGAGGGTATTCCTCACGAGGGAATTGAAGAGAGCTAAGGAGGGTTGGATGGAGTCAAAATCAGAGGAGGAGCGAAGTATAAAGCCTGACAATTTTGCCGTTTGATTGGTGACTTCGAGGCAATGGGTGTAAAAGCGACGCTTATTGTCGAAAGTGACTCCGATGTCTTGAGTGGAATTTAAGCAGGATATGGAATCTCCGTCAAGAGAGTAGGAGACAGGAGTGGGTGAATGGTTGGTTTCTGGAATATGCGTACGTTCCTCGTCCATGGTATCGAGGGTCCTCAGAATGCTTGCTTTCTCCAACTTGAGCGGGAATTAGGATGATATAAGGTTGATATTCTGGGCCTAAGCGAAGTAAGATTGTGGAATTCTGGAGAGTACTTATCTTCTTTTTGCCACACTTACGGGAATCTGCTTTTGTACTTTGGAAAGCCAAGTGGTAGCAAATGCCAATCCGGTGTCGGGTTGTTTCTGACGACTACCGCAAGGCGCGCTCTCTTCACATGGAAGCCGGTTTCTGACAGACTTCTGATTGTAAAATTCTGGTCCAGGTTAAGAAGCATCACAATTGTGTAGTACTATGCACCAACGGAGACTTCCACTGTAGTGGAGAAGGATGCTTTCTTCGAGCAATTAAACGCGGTTCAAGGGACGCTTCCTAAGGTTCACATTGTGATGGTGGACATGTGATGGGGAAACACGGTCTTGGCGACTGTAATGATAATGGTGGGAGCTTCGTGAATTTCTGCAGCTTTCACCGCCTTGTCATTGGTGGCATATTGGAATGAGTGGGTGACCCTTTTCCTAATCACTTTTTCACTCACAGAATCCTAACGAGTGATTGGATATTATGTTTCCATTATTGATAATATGGAGGTAATCTTCTGGGATTCCCTTAGTTACAAATGAATGATATCGGATGTTTTTGTCGCGCGACCAGTGGGCCGATATGTAGGCTTTTCCCTGGAGTAGGCGCCAAGCAGTGGATTGCAGTATATACTGAAGTGGCATATAGTTCCTTGGGAGCCAAAGTTTCTCTTCGAGGGTGATATGTAGCTCTCCAGGAGCCAAGCCTCTCATTTATTAAGACCGCTAGTGAGTGGTGTTTGCCAAACCATGCTACATGGGGCTATGGCGCTGCAGAAATCCTAGCCCTTATACTCGTAAAAAACAGATGAGTACGCCAATGAATTTAAGAAAAAAAAACTAAAAGCAAACTGTTCCACCAGGTGGGGGTACATCTCCGGAACACTTAGCTCCCCTAATGAAAGAAGAAGTTGGGAGGTAAAGTAGTGGAGCTAACATAAGTCTACTACAAGGACTAAAACTAACGAAGTCTACTGCGCAAAAAGCATGGACGAGCAAAAGCTTGTGCAAGCAGAATAATAAGGAATCCTATTAGAACGAACGCAGCACATCTGAGCAAGAACATGGCTCACCTACAAAGGGGCGGTGCTGTCAGGAGCGGAATGGAACTGGAAACAGATTTTAATAAAGCCGTCCTTGGCACATATGAGACCAGGTGTCCGGCTAAGATAGTTAAGTTATCAATAGATGTACCCTGGTGGAACAGGAACGTAGCCAGAATGAAGCTCTTTAACCGGGCAAAAAAAACTGCATACGGATTGAATCAGGAATTAGCTGGTAAGTTGTTGGATTCCTTACAGCAGAGGAAGCTGACGTAAGGGGGAGGCCTAAGGAAAACGTACTTTGAACCAATATCCGTCCTTGATAACTTTAAACAAGCATGCGGCGATACCAGTCGTCCGGTACTGCGCAAAATATTGTTTGTTCCAGCGAAACTGATTAAACTGGAGTATACAATACAAGGACCCTTGTGAGTCTAAAACGTTTGCTGCTATGCAAATCACTCTAGAACGATGCGAATGATGTAAATATTCTGTCACGATAGACGGTAGCGAGACGTGAACCAAGTGAACCAGGTCGGAGGGTACCACATCGATGCTTTTGAACGTCGAGTTTTCAGGAGAAACACAGTGAGGATAGATAGCCAATGGCTAAGGAGATACGACCTATTATATGACAACCCAGAAGCCGCCATGCATGTTAAGATTAGAAAGCGTCAGTGAGCAGACCATGCAGAGCGTCTGAACGAAAAAAGGATTCTCACACGCCTGTTCAAAGACAAAGGGTGGAGGTGAATGACTACGTGGATTACTCCTAAGCAGATGAGACGACTCAGGGGAGAAAAGGACAAGTCACACGCTGCTCGGTTTCTGATGATGGAGGATGCGTTCGCTCGATCGAAACAAAGTGGAGACAACGGCTCTGGGAGTCCACGGGCTTATATCGGGCTGCAGTGCATGAAAGAAGATGGGGAAACATTAATGTTTAATTAGTGATCTCCATATTCAAACTATGATAGTGACTGCTTTCTCCCACGGCCGGAGTACTAAAAACTCATTTAGTGATGGAGAAATCTACCTTGCTTTTCGAGACCGTTTTGGTTAATTCGTTGACGGATTACTGTGTTTCAATTGGGAATGCAACCCAGGACACTTGAATGAGAATGCGTACAACACAGTTGACAAGTAGGCTTCCTATTCCTCCCCTTTGTAATAGAGGAAGTCATGTACTGATTAATCAAGGAATGGGCGCCAAAGGCAAGAGACAGTGAATTTATGCTTGGTGTCCTATTACCAATAGCGTTGCATTGGCATGGTTTTCCAAAAAAATTTCGGAGAACTTCCCTGGGAATGGTAAGTAAATCTATGAGGGCAGTTGAAGCATATGATGAATAGACAACAAAGCTTGGGAGCTGTCCTGAGAGACTAAAATATCATATTTCAGTTTGGCGTTTAGTGTAAATATCATTTGTTGTTGTTCGGTTTTCGTTAGACTTTAACTGAAGGTGGGTATGACTTGAATTTTGTCGCTACACATTTTTTTCCAGTAAATTTTACGCGCATATAAATATACAATAGTTGGCAAAAGGAAATACTACGTACATCTGTATAATACTTTGTTGGGTGAACGAATCATCCCTGGTCTCTCAAAAAGTTGTATATTCATAATATCATAGATTGCATTTGCCATGGCAGACAAACCTTTGGAAATTCTTACCAATTTTATGCTTACAGGCTGAGCTTTTTAAAAGAAAATTCGTGGTAGACAACCAGGCGCCAAGTCACTTTTAAGAAGAATTGGTTACCCACAAACCACTGCAAATATATGACGATGGAATTTTTCAATTTAAATTTGGTGGTTTCGCTCCAGAATTTTTATAAAAGCAGAGCGTTACGGGGCAAGTCTTCCACATATAACAGATGTGTATTCAAAATAAATGAAAACTGAGTGGAAAACCATTCATTCTTGCCACTGACAGGACACGTTGGTTACACTGGAAGGTACGTATGTTCCTTGATGATGCTAGCAGAGATTCACGTTTCTGACGGATTTATGGTTGGCTATGATTTTGCAAGCACTGCTTTCAACACATTACAAATTGCATCATATGCAATTTACATGCTTATAAAATGGAAGGAAGGATGAACTATGCACGTCTTGTGGGAAGAAAATAAAGTTAAAAATGAAATATAGGGCAAATCTCGTTTGGAAGTATGGAGCTCCTGGGGCACAAGCTGCAAAGGGGCTGGCAACGGTCGGTTGAGCGGGAGAAAGTGTGGAACGCACAATCTACCATTTCTCACCCGCAGAATGCAATTTGGGGCAACGTAATCAATCAAAAATATTTTTTGATCTGCATGTCATATGTCTTTTTAATGCGTTTCATTTTATCTGGCATTTATTAATAATTAATTGTGACAGCTTTATTTTCGTATTTTCATCAGTTTTAATGCTTTGCATTGCTATTTTAATATTCTTTCTGCGGTTGACTTTATATTAGCCAATTATCTAAAAGAGATGAACTGGTTACTTTGGGGAGGGTTTTGTAGATCTCTCATACAACCAATTTTTTTTGAATAAATACTTCAGAATCATAACTCAAAGTGGTATAGTTATGGTAAATCTAAGGTGCAGCTCCGCCAAAGATGGTCCCAAGCTCTTTTGAGAAAGGAGGAGCGACGAGTTACGATAGCCTATATGATACCGTAGGAGGAGGGACTTTCAATAGTCATCATCATCATCAACGGCGCAACAACCGGTATCCGATCTACGCCTGCCTTAATAAGGAACTCCAGACATCCTGGTTTTGTGCCGAGGTCCACCAATTCAATATCCCTAAAAGCTGTCTACGCCATCGCTCCATCTTAAGCAGGGTCTGCCTCCTCTTCTTTTTCTACCATAGATATTGCCCTTATAAACTTTCCGGGTGGGATCATCCTCATCCATACGGATTAACTGACCCGCCCACCGTAACCTATTTATATAATAATAATCGTTGGCGCAATAATCCATGTTGCATCAGGGCCTTGAAGTGTGTTAGAGCACTTCATTCAAGGCCGTAACGGTACACTAGGAGGCAATGTGGTCAGCATTGCGCTCGCCCGAGATTATTACCCTGATTTGACTCAGGTACTCATTCACAGCTGAGTCGACTGGTATCCGACGTCAAATCACGATACAAATTCCACTGCCATCAGTGAGATTTGAACCGCGACCTTCTGCACGATAGCCTTGCGCTTTAGGCACTCAGCTATCCGGACACAAACCTATTTAGCCGAGTTCATTGTCTCGCTCAAAGATTTCGTAGTTATGTAGGCTCGTTCACCCTCATGTAGGGGGCCAAAAATTGTTCGGAGGATTCTTCTCTCGAACGCGGCCAAGAGTTCGCAATTCTTCTTGCTAAGAACCTAAGTCACCGAGGAATACATGAGGACTGGCAAGATCATTGTCTTGTACAGTAAGAGCTTCGACCCTATGGTGATACTTTTCGAGCGGAACAGTTTTTGTAAACTGAAATAGGCTTTGTTGACTGACAACAACCGTGTGCGCATTTCATCATCGCAGCTGTTATCGGTTGTGATTTTCGCCCCTAGATCGTCGGTCTCAAAGTTGTATTCTCCTGTCCTTATTCTTCCTGTTTGACCAGTGCGGTTTGATGTTGTTGGTTGGTTGGTTTTCGGTGCTGACGTTGCCTTGCCTTGTTGTCTTGCCTTGTTGTCTTGCCTTTATTGATGTGCAGCCCAAGATCTCGCGCCGCCAATAGTATTCGCTATTAATTTATTGCATCTTCACCTTGCTAAGAAAGTGACTCCTCTGCCAGATGGGGACTAAGAATTCATTCGAAATTTATTTATTATTATAGTTCTTTTTAAGTAAAACTATTAAAAGGAAAACTTTCCAGTTTAATTATAGATTTTATTTATTTAAAAATAACACTCTAATAAATTATGGCAAAAGCAGCACTGAAGAAGGACACATGTTGTGTCCGAAGCACGTGTCTACTATCTTTAAATAACGTAAATCTATAGTTAAACTGGAAACTTTTCCTTTTAATAGTTTTACTTAAAAAGAACTATAATAAACAAAGGAACTATTTTCATAAAACTCATTCAAAATATTCCTTCCGAAACAAAACTTTTCCACCCTTAAGATGAGGATGGATGGATGGCTATTGTATCAGTGCACGAGTTGGATTGTGCGTACGCTCCTCGTCGTAAACCGGAACGAGGATCCCACTCTTGCTTCTTTTAACTTGAGCAAGAGCGTAAAAATGTGGACATTCTGGGGTAAAGTAAGGTTAGACGGTGAGATTCTGAACAGCACTGTCCTTTTTCTTCAGTATGGTGTTATTATATTTCAAAATGTCTGATGGAAGCAAGCGTGAATGCGATGTTAGATTGGTGCTAACGGTAGCTGCAATCTCAAGGCACACCCTTATTAGTTGGCAGCCGGTTTTGGGCAGGGTATTGACTGGATGTGTGAAAGGGAAACATGGTCTTAGCGGGTTTGGTAGTTTTATCAAATACTATCACGTCGTTATTGGTGACACATTGTTCGAGCATAGAGGTTGCTATAAGGTCAGTTGGATTTAAATCGACCAGCATCGTAAGAGCAATCAGATTTGCCACTCTACCATCAGCAGTAGATTTAGGAGCAGTTTTCTGGATGGGCAACGTAATGGGAGGCGCTGACAATATACTCAATCAATATTGACGAGCATTGGCCCACTGTTTTTGTGCTCTTTTCTCGGCCGCTATTCACTCAGGTGGTTAGTCAAGCCTCAAAAGGACGTCATAAGATATGGTTAACTGCGGGATTATGAAAGCCGATTGATGAACGTAAGTAATTGAAGGCTCTATCGATTCAGGCGAGTGGCGGTGAACGTAGCGCGATGGAGCTCAGAAACGATGCGCAATAAATAGGGAATTTATTATTGCACTTGTCAGAGAAGCAGAAGCTGTAGGAGTAATGATTCCAGAATTCCACATTACGATAGAACTTGTATGTGGTCGCAAATCTTTCGATGTTCCTGTAAAGGACGTTAATGCCCATTAAAGCTGATAAGCAGGTGAAGAGGTGTAAGAAACATGTTACGATGGTTCTCAACCGCATCCCATCCAGTCGACTTTCGCATTTCCTCGAACAAAAGGTCACTGAATGCATTAACAGCGTTTGATCCGTATTTGATGCTTTATCCAAAATCCACACGCCAAGTCTTCGTTAACGTTTGCGATGTTACATCGAGGTACTTGGGCTTGATACAAATTCTTACAAATCGTGGTACAGGCCAGTTATTCACAAATGTATTAATTAGAGAGCGACCGTGACAGTGGATAGATCGTTTGCATTGTTGACTATTCCATGCGGAAAATTCCACTATCCCAAGGGGGTAGAAGCGGGGATCACTCCAATAATACATGGCGCGGAACATTGGAGGAGAAGTGCAAACATCTCGTGACGTGCTGAAGGAATTTGATGAACATTTCTGAATTTTATTACGTGGCACGTCGGCGTTATTGATGCACCATGCGTCATTAAGGAGTGGATGGTGACCATATACGTAAGGTATTATTTAAAAAATAAACAAACTTATTATCAAGGATTCAAAAAGAAAGAAATTTTTACAAGTTGTTTTGGAGAAAAAGTCGAAAACACCCTTCGATATGGATGCAGGTAGGGGCTGAAGATTACAAGCTAATATTTGATGCTGAGGATGGGTAGGTTTCATAATTTGAAGCTGGCTATAGTTAATGAAGCGGCGTGGGACGACCCAGCTGTCGGTAATCGTGGGACAGAGGATTCCACTGCATTGCGTAGCCAGCAATGCAATTGTTGATAACTTCACTTCATAAAATAAAATGGATCCTTATCTTTAAAATTTTGCATGCTTTTTCCGTGTCTTCGTGTCAAGACATAACTTGTTTTCCCTGTCCAATGCACAGTTAGTGCAAGACGTGCTGCAAGTGATTGAAAAGTGATAATTTCAAAAATATGTTATATTTACTAGAGAGAAGTAAGAGCAAACCAAATAAAATTATTTCGCAATAGCTACACTTCAAGTTTTTCTTCAGAAACAAATTTTTTTATAAAATTGTTGATTATTATAGTGCTTTTGGTATATATATCTGATAAATATGTGGGTTTTTGGTATATATATATAAAAGTGTATTTGGCCAACAGAGCCTATTTCAGCTTACAAAAACTGTTCCGCTCGAAACTGTACAAGACAATGATCTTGTCAGTCCTCATGTATTCCTCGGAAACTTGGGTTCTTAGCAAGAAGAATTGTGAACGATGATAAAATCCGGCTCAACAGGTTGCGGTGCGCGGGTCACTTAATCCGTATGGATGAGGATGATCCAGCCCGGAAAGTCTATAAGGGCAATATCTATGGTAGGAAAAGAAGACGATGCAGACCCTGCCTAAGATGGACCGATGGCTTAGGCCAGGACCCCAGACAGCTTTTAGGGGTATCGAATTGGTGGACCTCGGCGCAAAACTGGGATGTCTGGAGTTCCTTATTAAGGCAGGCCTAGACCGGATACTGGTTGTCGCGCCGTTGATGATGACGATGATGATGATTTGACTTTTTAACACCTTATTAAATCGGTTAAAATCTTATTAAAATCGGTTTACTGTCTTTCTATCTGTCTCGGTTAGTGTTTTCTGAAGACAGTCTTAGTTTTGACATTTGATGGAGTGCAGGTTAACACCATTATTTCTTTAACGGACCCATTCTCAGAAACTGCCAAACCGAAAAATCTGAAAAGAAATCCGGAGGCTGCCACTATATGGTGCCCAGGCTCCGAAATAGAATCCATAACGGTATCTGTTCAAATAAAGTTAATAATATTATATTACTCTAATTTTTAGTAATTACTAAAGTCTTTTTAAGTATCTTTGGTATGTTTTTTCCTCACAAATCATAATCCATCATAAAGTAGAGAGTTAAGTAAGAGTGTTATCAGTTATGGATATCATCGTGATTGAGTGAGGTCACAGTTCATTAAATTCCTCTAAGTCCTTCGGGCAAGGCAGCATGAACAACGTTACCGATAACAAGAAGAAATAATATCGTTGGCAGTTGACAGCCATTTCATCCTCAAGAGGAGGAACTTCACCGGATAAGAAGGATGGCGCAGTGTTCTTTCCACCTCTTCAGTTGTTCGTCATTGTGGAGCGTTTTTCACAGGACTATTAAAAGATTTGCGACCACATGCAAACATGCAAGTTCTTTTGTGATGCGGTATATACTTCTGAAATCATTGGGTCGTTGTGCGGCACCTTCCGCTTCCCTAACCAAATCACTCATTAATACTCATAGTGATCACAGTGTCATCTTTAGGAAGCCTCCCCTGGACTGAAATTCTTCGTAGAAACCATCCTCCTCCACTATATCACGTACGTTGGTGTATAGCATTGTGCAATTGTGATGCTATTCAATTTGGACCGGAATCTTCCAGTTAGGAGTCTGTCAAAAACCGGCTCCCAGGTCAACAGAGCGCGCCTGGCGCTAGCCGTCAGAAGTGACCTGATACCGGATTCCCGTCTTCAACCAATTGGCTTTCTAGAGTACAAAAAATACGCCTGCATATGCCTTGATTTATCCGGTGCAGTTTTATGATATTTTTATGTTCACTGAAATTAATTCACATTGCTGTAAGTTTGGCAAGAGGGAGAGAAGTACTCCCCAGATTTCCACCATATTACTTCGCTTAGGCTCATAATGTTCAGCTTACGCGTTTGGAATTCGCGCTCAGTCGCCTCTTACGATAAGCAGGGAAGATTTTGTGTGAATTCTTAAGGCTCAAGTCAAAGAGCATTGGGGTGCAATATTTTAGTACGCCTTCCAAATATTTGATATATGAGAAAACAAGAGCTCATTTTCACGGCTAGACAGATCGATTTTGCGCGATTACTGTCTTTTCCCCAAAAATCCACATGCCGATCCATTCCTCAATTTCGACCTCATCTTCATGTTCCTTCGAAACATAATTGTTTTACATTTCTCTGGATAAAGAGATGATTGCCAACAAATTTATTTCATATATGTCAATATTTTGAGGACCAGTTGTCTAGACTAGACAACTAGTTCTCCAAATCTCGATATATGATAAATCAAATTTTTTTTGGGCATTTCAGGAAAATATTTTGTTTTTTTTTTGGTTTTTGTAATTAAAAACAAGGTGGACAAAACGACATCTACTATAGTAGGATTGGTAACGTAACAGAATAGGATAAGGGTCACGGGAAGAATGAGAAGTGTGATAAGAGATCAAAGTTTGCCTATAGTCAAAAACAATAAAAGAAAGCCAAAACCTCTGAATATGATGCATTTGTGCAGTTCGCGTAAAATGATAAGCGGAGAATACAGGAAATTATGACAAAAATTGGCTAGTTGAAGCCCATCTGCTTCTTCTCTCCGGCATTGAGCACAGACAAAACAAGGACATTGTAATGAGGTGTATGAATTAGGGGCAGTCAGAAGACTATCATGATAAGGTCGACCAAGAGGGGAGAGCTATCCCGAAAACGTTAAAATTTATTGCTATTGAACGCGGAGGTGTGGAAAGGAGGAAGCTCCACCAAAGTTTTCCGCCGCCTTTTCTCTAACTATGCTCAGAAATGTGGGGGGTGGGGCTCTTGCGAATACTTCAGTCTCTAATGTGAAATTTCACAAAACTTCAGGTGTCCTTAAACCGATGTGTGGCTCCTTACTGAAATTTGAAAAATAAACAAACGTTAGGATATCGCGTTTATCTATCGGAAGCAAACACGAAGGTAAAGCTGGAAATATAATACAATGCCAGCACAAAATAGCGGCTCGACCGAGGCATGTAGCCGTAAAAACTCCGGATTCGAGTGCTAGCACCGAGAGGGAAGATCCACCTTCAATCAATGCTTCTCATGCTTTAAATGTACCAGAGGCGCGGGCTTTGGTGCTTGCACCTTGCCTTAGTAGCTCCAGGCAAGTAAATTGTAGGATGCTCCTTCTATTGTGAGTTTCACGAGTTAGAGAGGAGGGCGGGAAGAGGGAATCCTTAAATGAAAAGACCTATGTTACTTGCTTGATGCTGTAATTAGGAAAAAGAAACATCCCGGCAAAAAATGACAAATTACAGAAAAAGAACCAAAATAATTGCAAAATATAAGAAAATTCGATACCAGGCATAAATTTGAGATAAGAGAAAGAATTAGAGCAATAAACTGAGCCAGTAACGCAAGGATATCCAAAAATAAGGAAATGGTTAATAAAATAAATGGGTAGTATTGAAGGGTGGCCTCTTCCCCAGCGCTCTAGAATTAATTTATACGGATTGAATTCTAAAAGTTCGGTTATTTAGTTATTTCGATTCTTTGCCACGCTTTCCATTAATAATAGGAAATAGCGAGCTGTCCGACAACTTTTCGTTCGAAGTAGAACATTTAGAACGGCCTGACTTTCATTTCACCTCCCACGGTGCCAAGTCTTTGCGGTAATTGATTTTGGCGACTTTAGAACATTAAAGAATTTCGGAACCTCAATGAAAATGCTTTATAACAAATTTAACAAATTTTCAGAAAACAGTGAAATGCAAATTAGATTAGTTAGCAATCGGTATATAGTGGCGGAAAAATATGTGCTCAAAGTTTTTAGAGATGTTTTTCGTCGAAAAACGAATGTATTTTTAATATTCGTATTATATGTTTATATATGATTTCGTAGCATATTTTATATAGAATAATAAGAATAATTTCAATTAATAATAAGAATAATTTCAATTAATAATAAGAATAATTTTTAATTTTTGCATTTCGTCTCACAATAATAAATGCACGACGCGCTAAAGAGCGGACTAACAAGCCAGAAAATCAGGTCTATTGAAATTCTCGCTCACCCTTACTCATTGACGATGTATAGGTCAGTTGTTTTTGTGAAATTGCGTTCCCTATTCTTTTTTCAACGATTATCCAGAGATGTTCGACCATTATGCACACGCGTCTATGAGTGACCACCGGCAGTAGGTATTTGACGTCCTAACATTTTACAATCCCTTTTGTTGAAAAGGGCATACATTTTGATTTGTCGAATCGGCGGTCCAGCTATTGCCATATAACGCATCTTCACGGATTTCCACTTTACTCCGTGCACAAAAGCATATATATATGTACTTATCCACTACTGCTAACGTACACACTTGTCTCTTCTATTGGATACTCCCCGCAAACTTGACGTTGTATGTTTCGACTAATTCATAAAGAGCTAAAAAGGAAAATTTAAAATGTCCCCACGGTCTTTCATATAAGGTCACTTTATATGCACGTCTTAGAGTGCAATGAATTTACATGAAATGCAAAAATTTGACCTTCTATAACTTTGTTAATATTAGTTGGATTTGATTTGAATTTTAAGAATTATATCTTTGACTATTGCTTATACTGATGCCAAATTTTATATCTCTAGGATAAACCTAAGGAGGGTTATCGGGTAAATTTCTAAAATGTGTTAATATACTATTGTCAACTTTATTTGTGCAGATGTCGCAATGGGATATATTTTCAGACCTATATTTCATTTAGATGCAACATTCTGATTTTTTTTAGATTTTTCAGCTGAGAACGAGATTTGTTTCAATTTTTGGGGCACACATTTTGAACTTTTACTCCCTTGTATTTACCTAATATCAGAAATAAGCTCAGTTTCGAAAAGTACTAATCGACCCCTTTCATGTGATACCCCACCTGGCCATATTCTGTGAAAAAAAATTTGCATTCTCCATTTGTATGTATGGGTAACCCCCTTGAATTCAACATAAAATGGCGCCACTTGCCATATGTAACGGTGCTCATAGACCACACCTTCTTACTCTTCTGACAATTCGTTCAACCATTTCCGAATAAATCGAGACAGTATCGAATCGATTTTAATAAGGTTTGGATCACACGAAACCTGAAAAACTAATTTTCCAAACTTAAATATTACTAACCGTAACTGCTGTTGGGAGTCACTTCCACGGATTGTCAGCGTAATCTCTGAGGATGTCACTTTAAGTGGATCTTTTCACACAATACGGACAAGCCTGAGCCTTAATTGATTTCCTCAGAGGTTCGCTCCCCTTCTTTTTTGCAACGGGGTTCGTGTTATGAAATCAGCCGTCGAGAGGTTGGATTTTTTAGCAACTACTCACTGATCATACTATTTTAACGATAAAGGGCTTCTCAGACAATTGTTTCCTAATAACACAAGTCAATAACAAGTCTACAATAAACTAACTAAATTCCTCTGAGCACGTTTTTTGTTTGATAAATCAATCTTAAATTGGAATAAATACTGTCAATACGTTTTTTTAGCTTAAGAAATTGATGAAAACGGCAATTATGAAAGTGATTAATTTAGGAAAAATTTTCAAAAATTAAAATTAAAAAATTAATTAGAAAGCACATCTTATTCTATACAAAATATGCTACAAAATCATATACAGCGTGCGGCGCCGGACCTTCCTTATTTGAAAAGATCACAAAACAATAATTATTGGAAATGTCATTTAATCTTTCTATTTTTACATAGAGTTACATTTAAAAATTTTTTTAATTACTTTCTCTAAATAATATTCTGAAGGTGGCCTCCGTTCTGGTCAATACATTGAGAGAGTCGGTATCGAAAGTTTTGTTACACTTTGTCTAATGTGCCCGTGTCGATGTTAGAAATAGCAGCACGAATATTTGTCTTCAGCATACTTTATGTCTTTGGAAAATTAGTATATACGAAGAATTTGAGATATCCCTATAAAGAAAATTGCAGTTTGCTAAGTCTGGCAAACCTGCTGGCCTCACCTCTCAAAGAGATAAGGCGTTCAGAAAAATGTTCGCGCAGAAGAGACATTGATCTTCGTGCCGTGTGAGCTGTGGCGCCATCTTGTTGGAACCTCACACCCCTCAGATTCATTTCTTCAAGTTTAGAAAGGAAAGATTCTGCAATAATCTAGATATAACGGTCAGAACTGCAATTGCGTTGTCGTTTTTTTTTAAAAAAACCAGGGTCCAATAATGCATCTCTCGGTAATGCACACGAAACAGTCACACGCTCTGCATAGCCCCTGCATGCTGGTGAAATTCTCGGGGTTCGTCCCACTCCAATATCGCATGTTTATTTACGCCTCCTGACAGATGCAAATGTGCTGCATCGCTGAAAAACACAAGGTTTCACAAGCCCTTTTTCTTAAATCGAAATCGTGTTTTTAGTTTTGCACCACAAGAATTCGTCTTATTGTGCGATCAAAAATCCTAAGAGCAACTGAATATTTGCGTGCAGATCTCTTGAATTTCGAAATCCCCTTCCATACCTTCTTGACGTTCTATATAACATATTCCTGGTGGATTTTGAGGGTCCTGGTTGCTTACATACACTCTCAGTATTCATAAACGTGTTTGCCCAATGAACAATTGGTTTTCGATCAGAAGCAGGACCTACAGGCGTGATTTTACATTTTTTTCTAAATACACGCTGAGTTACAATAATCGAACGATTGTTAGAAAAGTAAGTCGCCAAGGCGGACTCACACTCTTCTCTTGTCCACTGCAAGGTAGTTACTAAATTAGCCGTACAAAAATCGTTAGGTTGCGCCCTTTTTTATGCGCACACGTCCACTTTCATAAGATTAATGGCTGCTGTATGGTGCGCAATTTAAACAAGAAAGTTTCCGCCCTGTACCCTGTATAAATATATAATATAGAGTTTAAAAATACATTCGTTCTTGGACGAAAAACATTTGTAAAAACTGAGCACTTTGCGTAAGAGGACCTGTTTCAAGATATTACTTTAACGTGGATTTCGTAATTGGAGAAGTTAAAATTAGTACACGTAATTAATTTACATTTCACACATATGGCCGAATTACCTCCTGTTGAGTGTGTTCTTGGTACTGACAAGCGCACCGTTGCAGATAAATGCATTAACCTTCGCCACCATCCAACCGGCAATTCGGCATTGTCGAAATCCAATGGAAAACGCCTTTTCCTCCCTTCCGTTGTATGTACCATGTTGGAAGTCTCAAAACTTTGCTCCATTTCTTCCAACCGTCGCTGAATTTTGGGGCAAATCTGCTCAAAAGCCTCCAAAAATTGTCTCTTTTCAATTCTATTCGAAATTCAGAAAGAAGATAGAACACCGATACCAATTTTATGGTAGCCCTTAACAAAAACCTTTCGACTCTTGGAATATGTATCCAAATTAAACTTGGATGATTCGTGTAAATTTCCTGAAATCTCACTATCACTAGCACTAAATTTATTTTTATCATCGCTCACAATTCCAACCTACACTTTGCGCGACTTTTATATCTGAAGTGCACTCGCCTCGTTTAGACGTCCTTCATCGAGTCGGCTAAGGAGTCCCACTATTTTCCATCATTCGTATTTGTATGTACGAAATTTCGTCCGAGTCAGAAACAAGCGTTAGTAACGCATTTCGTAATGTGCAACATGAGTCTTTATGATCTTTTGCGAAATGTTAGAAAATTTCTATAGTAATCTTGAAAATATTTAAATGAATTTTAGGATTCAAAAAAAGATGTCAAAAAGTGAGAGAGTTTTGTATATAAAATTGAAAGCAAGTTGAAAACTGAAAGCTCGGCGTTTCAGGTATGAAAGGTTTCGTTTATTTCTTGTGTAGGAGTAGTTGAGTGCAGAAATGTTCCAATTGCACGTAGTTCGTAATGTACATGTTAACATTTTAATGGGATATTTACATTCACTGTTTCGAGTTGCAGTAAATTTACACAAAAAGAGAATTTGAACTATTTTATTCTTGTTAATTATAGGTGCTACCATTATGCTTTGTACCATAGCCCATATTACTGTAAAATCTTATGATTCGAGGATAAATTTAAGGAGGGTTTCCACTAATTTCATTAAAATATAGCAATATAGGTATTATGATTAACTTTATTTGAGCAGATATCGATATGGTATTTAGAGTTCTAGATAGCGTATAGGGGCAGCATTTTGTTTTAGAAATTGAGAATAGCGCCGTGAAATAAGTGATAACTTAATATTTTAAAAATTTTCTTTTTTAGTGACCTATTTATTTCATTGACTCTTTCTAATTAGAACCCAACAATAAGTTTTCAAATTTTAGGGTTAAAATTCAGATGTATTCTTCGCCAGTGCTGTAGAATACATTATTCTCAAAGTAAGGTTACAGATTAGTCTATATACACAACATTTTTTTGCGTTTATTTATATTTTGGAACGCTCGTTTTTTTTTCAATCAGCTGACACTAGGCTGTTGTAGCAGTATCCTGACTGAGGGGTTGCGATGAGAAGCTAACCTTCCTTTGTACTTCGTCACCTGGAATGAGATCTCCTCTTTCACTGTCGTAATTTGATGGTCCCCGTGGATGTTTTCATTTTTCGTATACTAAGGTGCATCGGTGATCATCCGTAGTATCCTGGACTGGATTCTCTGTAGCAACTCGATGTTAGATGAACAGCTGAATTCCGTAAGCCCATATTGGCATTGTGACGGCTTTATAGAGCAAGCGTTTCTAGTCGAATCCCATAGAGTTTTTGTTTAGAAGCCAGAACATATTTGTTCTAAGCTTCATTTGCATTTCCTTCGTGTCAATGTGTTTTCTTCACGTTAGTAGTCTATCTAGGTGCAAACGGAGATACTTTGCATCATTCTGTTGGAGGATCGTTATACCAGTTTTTTTGTCGGTTCAGGGTGAAAGTGAGATGACAGCACTTCGTTTCGCTTATGCAAATCTTCCATTCTGTAATCCACTTTTCAATTCATCTTAGGTGCATTTGTAAGTTTTCTTGTGCAACCTGAGGATTGGGGTGTATACTTAAACTGGCAGTATCATCCAAATTACGAAACCGATCACGACGAGCCGACCCCGCTTGTGAACGGGACAAAGACTGAAGAAAAAGGAGGAGAATTAAAATGGCAGTATCCTCTGCATACGTTGAAGTTATCAGCTTAGAATCGTTGGTAGATTCGAGTTATATTATAGATGAGGTAGAGTGCCGGTCCAAGGACACTGCTGTGAGCGACTCCATCTTGGATGTTGTACCCACGAGACGAGAGAACAGATTCCAAAATTCCATGAAAATTAACTGGAGGCGGTTTCTTTATTTTGAAAATCCATCGTGCCACAATTTTTCGAAGGCTTGTACCACACCAAAAAAATGCTGAGCAATACGTTTTATCCTCCAGTGAACTCTTCATCTCAAAGACGATCCTATGAACTTGCTTGATAGTATCATGCTTCTCTCGGAAGACAAACTGGTGCTGAGAAATTACTTTGTTTTTCACTAGATGTGGTGGCATTTTTCAAACTAGCAGTTTTTTGAACACATTTGAGAAGACGGGGAGCAGATTTATATGCAGGCCTGTATGATGCAGCCTGCGTTTGGTCCTTTCTACATTTAGGAATGATTGTAAAATTTGCAATTCTTAAGCAAATAAGCGGCACGTTGAATTGCGTTGAATATGTGAGTCACGTGAGTGATTGTGACACATGTAAGTTCTTTCAACATTTTTCCCGTGATTAGGTCGTATCCTGGAGCTTTTCTTGGGTCCATTTATTCTCTAAGGACTTGTGCAACTTGTTTGCCTCTAAATGAGAAGCTTCCGTTCGGTGTAGGCATCGAAATTTTTGGAATCCTTGACTTTACTTCCGTTAAGTGAGGAAGAAACACATTTTGCAGGTGTTTTGCAAATGCTGCCCCTTTTTCGGCATCATTTCTTGTCTAGCTGCCGTCTGCTGATCTCAGTGGCAATTCGCTTTGAGCAGGTTTCTTTAACTTTCTTGTCACTTTCCACAGGGAAAAATCAGTGTATGCAATAGGCGATAAACCTGGCAAGTAACTCTGTAACTCCTGTTTCAGTTGATCCTCAGGGGCTTCATGGAGTGATCGAGTTGCTCTGGCCAATTGTTTTTTTAAGTCTCCAAATCTGTGAGCCTACAAATGTCCTCTCAAGTTCTACTTTACTTGGACCAGCTGTAGTACGCTATGCAGTGTACTATTTTTTGGAAGATTGGCGATACATGGGCGTGGGATAGAGAGCTGTGCGGCCGCGGTCATTATTTCGTTGAATTTCCATAGTGTTTTGCCTATTTCGCCTCTGGTTTTCAAGAAAGTGATGATTTGCAAATGAGTGCGCATATACTTACAGAAATTCAACCAATTTGTTGATTTCGTTGTTTATTTCCTACTTCCATCGCTTGTTATAGGAGGTACGCTCGCAGCAAGTGTTATAACGACGAGCGACTGGTCTGGAAACTGTTAATAGCACGATTCGCTCGCTATGAGTTCCCGCATCACATTTTTAAGAACACGAAAGTTAATCAGGTTCGGAACTTTTCTTCAATCTGCTGACCAATAAGTGGGTTACCCAGATGAGATGATGTCAAGTCTAATATCTCGGACTAGCATGTTCCCCAACTTGCTTGGTAGTGATCAATCGGGATCTCCAATTTCAGCCTATTTCAGTTCACAAAAACTGTTTCGCACGAAACGTCTTACCATTGGGTCAAAGCTCTTATTGCACAAGACCATGATCTTGCCTGTCCTTATGTATTCCTCGGAGGCCTGGGTTTTTAAGAAGACGAATTGCAAACTCTTAGCCGCGTTTGAGAGAAGAATCCTTCGAAATTTTTTTGGCCTCCTCCATTAGGATTGACATTTCTGTAAATTCCATAACGATGAAATCAATGAGCGATACCACAACTGCCTGGATGTGAATCTGGCTCAGAAGGTTCCGTATGGATGAGGATGATTCAGCCCGGAAAGGGCAATATCTATTGTAGAAAAAGAAGATCATGCTGATCTTGCCTGAGATACCGCGATGGCGTAGGTCAGGACGTCAGACAGCTTTTAGGGATATTGAATTGGTGGACCTCGGCGCAAACCCGGACTGTCTGGAGTTCCTTACTAAGGTAGGCCTAGACTGGATACCGATTGTTGCGCGGTTGATGATGAAAAAATATTGGCATTTGCGATAGATTAAACTCGGGGCTTGATGACTGCCAAGAACACACTCTCGCACTAAATTATACCGGATGTGGTGCCTAGACTTAGTTTAGAGCCGCCACTAAGGGTGAGTAGTAGTCTACGACATACAGTTTAGCGAATTTTATTTCCTTGATCACAAGTACGGCTTTTTATTCGTTTTTCAGTTATGAGTGTTTCACTTAAATTTTTCGCAGCAGACACAATTTGTTTTAATTGAAATAAAAAACTCCGCCGTCTTTTCTAATTGAGCAAGTTTTGGTTTGATTTGTACTTTTAATTGATCAAAATTAATTTCCTTTCGTAATTTAATAAAAATGGATATTGGGATGAGAAGTATGAAATCGGGGGCAATATAGTGACAGTTTAGGGGTCTAAAATGTGAAAAAGAAATATGTTGAGCAAAACAATGCGGATGCTATGAAGCCGCGTACACTATATTACAACTCTCCCAATAATCCCGGGCAGGAAATGCACTTTACCAAATATCAGTACAAGTCAATATTTACAGAATCTTCTGGTAGGGGATCATTTTCGGAACCAGAACGTGTCAAAACAAAGACAAAGATGACAAACTGTTTTGGTGTGATTAGGAAAAGACAGGAAATTATAGATTGATGGAATGGAAGCCAAGATCGCAGTTTGCTGCTGCAACTTTTTGCCCAAAGTTTATTTACATAGGCGTTATTGGAAATAACATTGGAAGGACTGTAATTCCGAGGTCATAACCTAGATTTTCGAAATAGCTAGTGCAGAAGCACACGAGTGTATGTCTAAGAGTGCCACAATTGAACTGCATTGTTCCGGATGCGGTATGGGTCAATTTCGTACCCTTAGATGCTGGGAAATCTTTGCAGTCACAATTCGCTGTTCATCCAGTATGAGGCTTAGCCTTGCCCTTCGAGTTGACAACGATCAATTCCAGATAGTTTCATGATCGCTTTTACTGCCGTTGTATGACTTCAAAAATGCATTGAAAAAAAGAATAGTTATGTGTCGAAGTGCGAAGTTGGGGGCCAGACTATAGGTTACGTTTGAAATCTGGTCCACTCTCAATGTTTTTTTCGTCTTTGTGCTTACCTTGCTGCTATAGGCTTATAATATTTGCATAGCATGTATTGTTGTGATAATGAAATTAAAGCATATATTATCTCAGCTCTGATGAAGAAGACACGACCTCAGATCGAGCGATGGCACCTGCCAAGACGCCAATCAGCTGCGAATCGGCGGACCTTGGTGCAGATCCACAAAGTCTGGAGTTCCTTAATAAGGCAGACTTAGGCGGGACGCCGGTTGTCGTGTCGTTGATAATGATTATGAATTATGTTCATGCTTTGATTTTTCTATTTTTGAATTTAAGTTTTCCGAATCCATGCTTAGGGTATCAGGCATAAGTCTTTCTCTCTGAATTTCACAACACTAGGTTTAATTATTTCGCTTGCAATTGGTAGATCAGACAAAGGACTGACAGACTACAAAACCCTAAAAGCATTTTCATGCTGGCGCCATATTGCTTGCGTTATACAGATTTTAATTGAATTTTTAAATATAAATATTTTAATTAAGTGCTTTTGCGTCATTAGCGCGTTTGTTTATCTCTAGGGCCTAGACTAATAGAACAATTTCATTTATTTGCGTTTCACAATTCAGCATTGCGGTTAGTGATGCTTTGTGATGCTCCTATAAAAAGCCGATAAATATAAAACTCATGCTGTTTTTTATCATTGCAACTGTGAATGCCTCATTTCGATGGGGCTAGACGAAATTGGTTCAATATTTGTTTATTTTCCTCGAATTATTCAATGAGTTTTCCAAAGTGTGGTTTGGCGAATAAATGCATAAGTGGTTGGCAAATGGGGGACCATTTAACACCGTTTCAGTTGAAAGGAATAAAATCATGGTTTTGCATTACATACAAATCTTAAAGGTTCTCTGCAGTTGTTATTGGTTCCCAATGGAAGTTTGATGGAAGTTTAATTTACTGGGAGAAAAAACTTAACTCTCTATTGTATATCATATAAAGCAATGAAAGTTTCGGAACTGGACAACTTATTGTCAATATTCATCAAATTGAAACTTAAATTTTTAAAAATTGAAGATTCTGCACAAACAATTCGCTTCCACCGTTTGTTGGACTCATAACTTATTCGCGGATCTATTTTTTCGTTGTTTGTTTCTCATGAATGATTGAAGTGCTGATGACTGTGTGGTATTAAAGGACACTAATTGGATTCAACAAGTTGCAAAACTGGTCCATTTGTTATCCCTATATTGAATGTTGCAGTTTATGGTAATAGGATAAGCGCATTTTCCATTTATTCAATGAGTTTATCTTCAATTTTTTTTAGGGTTTTTAATGAGCTTTATTGGTTTTATAATATGATTTCCTGAATTTTGATTACTATTTATAATGACTTGTGGTGTGGTTGTTTGTCCATCGTCGAGTCATTACGTCATAAAAAATGGCGCCCAACGTGAGGTCCCAACATTCTAAAGTTCATGGCCTTACATTCGTTTGGTTTCAATACTAGTGGAAGATAGCCTTTATTCGGCTCCCCGATTTGATTAGGGGAGCTAGGTAGAGGAACAATAGTTTCTTAACTTTGCTCCAAGCTACGTTCCATGCGCATTTCATCTTTTACGTTTCAGGTCACATGCCTTTTCTCCAGAAGCAAGCGCTCTTGAGTCTCATTTACCCTCCCGTCTAGTAGAGTAGAGTTTCCTATCTATTCTTTATAGTACACTATTTTTGTAAGTGTGTTGCGTTTAATGGGTAAAGTTTGTACTTTACCAATTGAAGCCTCTTATCTGTCGATGTGTCCAGGACTTCAAGATTATCTCTGGAATATGGACATAGAAGACGGGAGGCTGAAAAGTTGTGCCATCTGAGCTTTTGGGAACTGTCTTTTCGCCTTTATATAAATTCTTTCTAGATTTGGACACGCAGTTACTGATCCTTTCTCACTTGTGGTCAGGAAAAAGGCGAAAGTTCGCGGGTATTTCACTGGAAATTTAGGTAGGTAGGTAGCGCAAAGTAGTGCCTGGCCGTCCCCAATACTTTCCAAAAGCCAAAAAGCCAAGCTTAAATTGGCGATTTTAACGACTCACATAGGAGTATCTTGCCAATCAAACCGGTTTATATTATTTTTTGCAACTCCTTGATTGAATTTATGGCGATGAAATTGTTTTTCAATGAATAATAACTTAAAATGTTGAGTAAGAAAATGCAATAAAATCACCCATTTTTAATTAATATTTATTTTCTCTGAAATACAGTTTGTGAACTTTTTTGCACGAAATAATGATGAGTGTTACGGTCCTTTATTGCCTTGATCACTATTTGTATCTCCAAAGGGATCTTCCAAATCGGAATTGGAAGCACTTTTTGAGTCAACTACAGCAGTAGTCATCAAAACAATTGCATCTATCGTAAACGGCAATTTATTTTTCTAGGTGTTGGTCTCATGCTAATAATCAGGGGCCCTATTATATTTGAGAATTTTCTTGTGAAACTCTGCCTATAGAGCTCGAAATGATTGTTTCGTAGCTCAGCGGCTTTTTACGATAGTCCCAATGCGCAATGGGCAATAATGCGCAATGGGCAAAAATCAGAAATTTTCCTGGCTCCTAGACCCCACAACCTATATACCATTTGGAAGCTCAGACCCTCTACCAATAGTACTGATCACGAATTAAGCTCCTTTTTGCGAAATTCTCAATATTAACGGAGATATAAGCGTTTAAAGTTTTTCCCCAGATTCCTCCAAAAATCAGAAATTTTCCTGGCACCTAGACCCCACAACCTATATACCATTTTGAAGCTCAAATCATCTACCAGCAGTAGTGATCACGAATTAAGCTCCTTTTTGCGAAATTCTCAATATTAACGGAGATATAAGCGTTTAAAGTTTTTCCCCAGATTCCTCCAAAAATCAGAAATTTTCCTGGCTCCTAGACCCCACAACCTATATACCATTTTGAAGCTCAGACCATCTACCACTAGTAGTGATCACGAATTAAGCTCCTTTTTGCGAAATTCTCAATATTAACGGAGATATAAGCGTTTAAAGTTTTTCCCCAGATTCCTCCAAAAATCAGAAATTTTCCTGGCTCCTAGACCCCACAACCTATATACCATTTTGAAGCTCAGACCCTCTACCAGTAGTAGTGATCACGAATTGAGCTCCTTTTTGCGAAATTCTCAATATTAACGGAGATATAAGAGTTTAAATTTTTCCCCAGATTCCTCCAAAAATCAGAAATTTTCCTGGCACCTAGACCCCACAACCTACTCGTATATACCATTTTGAAGCTCAGACCCTCTACCAATAGTAGTGATCACGAATTAAGCTCCTTTTTGCGAAATTCTCAATATTAAAGGAGATATAAGCGTTTAAAGTTTTTCCCCAGATTCCTCCAAAAATCAGAAATTTTCCTGGCTCCTAGACCCCACAACCTATATACCATTTTGAAGCTCAGACCATCTACCAGCAGTAGTGATCACGAATTAAGCCCCTTTTTGCGAAATTCTCAATATTAACGGAGATATAAGCGTTTAAAGTTTTTCCCCAGATTCCTCCAAAAATCAGAAATTTTCCTGGCTCCTAGACCCCACAACCTATATACCATTTTGAAGCTCAGACCATCTACCAATAGTAGTGATCACGAATTAAGCTCCTTTTTGCGAAATTCTCAATATTAACGGAGATATAAGCGTTTAAAGTTTTTCCCCAGATTCCTCCAAAAATCAGAAATTTTCCTGGCTCCTAGACCCCACAACCTATATACCATTTTGAAGCTCAGACCATCTACCAGCAGTAGTGATCACGAATTAAGCCCCTTTTTGCGAAATTCTCAATATTAACGGAGATATAAGCGTTTAAAGTTTTTCCCCAGATTCCTCCAAAAATCAGAAATTTTCCTGGCTCCTAGACCCCACAATCTATATACCATTTTGAAGCTCAGACCATCTACCAATAGTAGTGATCACGAATTAAGCTCCTTTTTGCGAAATTCTCAATATTAACGGAGATATAAGCGTTTAAAGTTTTTCCCCAGATTCCTCCAAAAATCAGAAATTTTCCTGGCACCTAGACCCCACAACCTATATACCATTTTGAAGCTCAGATCATCTACCAGCAGTAGTGATCACGAATTAAGCTCCTTTTTGCGAAATTCTCAATATTAACGGAGATATAAGCGTTTAAAGTTTTTCCCCAGATTCCTCCAAAAATCAGAAATTTTCCTGGCACCTAGACCCCACAACCTATATACCATTTTGAAGCTCAGACCATCTACCAGCAGTAGTGATCACGAATTAAGCCCCTTTTTGCGAAATTCTCAATATTAACGGAGATATAAGCGTTTAAAGTTTTTCCCCAGATTCCTCCAAAAATCAGAAATTTTCCTGGCTCCTAGACCCCACAACCTATATACCATTTTGAAGCTCAGACCATCTACCAATAGTAGTGATCACGAATTAAGCTCCTTTTTGCGAAATTCTCAATATTAACGGAGATATAAGCGTTTAAAGTTTTTCCCCAGATTCCTCCAAAAATCAGAAATTTTCCTGGCACCTAGACCCCACAACCTATATACCATTTTGAAGCTGAGACCCTCTGCCAGTAGTAGTGATCACGAATTAAGCTCCTTTTTGCGAAATTCTCAATATTAACGGAGATATAAGCGTTTAAAGTTTTTCCCCAGATTCCTATAAAAATCAGAAATTTTCCTGGCACCTAGACCCCACAACCTATATACCATTTTGAAGCTCAGAACATCTACCAACAGTAGTGATCACGAATTAAGCCCCTTTTTGCGAAATTCTCAATATTAACGGAGATATAAGCGTTTAAAGTTTTTCCCCAGATTCCTCCAAAAATCAGAAATTTTCCTGGCACCTAGACCCCACAACCTATATACCATTTTGAAGCTCAGACCATCTACCAATAGTAGTGATCACGAATTAAGCTCCTTTTTGCGAAATTCTCAATATTAACGGAGATATAAGCGTTTAAAGTTTTTCCCCAGATTCCTCCAAAAATCAGAAACTTTCCTGGCTACCTAGACCCCACAACCTATATACCATTTTGAAGCTCAGACCATCTACCAATAGTAGTGATCACGAATTAAGCTCCTTTTTGCGAAATTCTCAATATTAACGGAGATATAAGCGTTTAAAGTTTTCCCCAGATTCCTCCAAAAATCAGAAATTTTCCTGGCACCTAGACCCCACAACCTATATACCATTTTGAAGCTCAGACCATCTACCAGCAGTAGTGATCACGAAGTAAGCTCCCTTTTTGCGAAATTCTCAATATTAACGGAGATATAAGCGTTTAAAGTTTTTCCCCAGATTCCTCCAAAAATCAGAAATTTTCCTGGCTCCTAGACCCGAACAACCTATATACCATTTTGAAGCTCAGACCATCTACCAATAGTAGTGATCACGAATTAAGCTCCTTTTTGCGAAATTCTCAATATTAACGGAGATATAAGCGTTTAAAGTTTTCCCCAGATTCCTCCAAAAATCAGAAATTTTCCTGGCACCTAGACCCCACAACCTATATACCATTTTGAAGCTCAGACCATCTACCAGCAGTAGTGATCACGAATTAAGCTCCTTTTTTGCGAAATTCTCAATATTAACGGAGATATAAGCGTTTAAAGTTTTTCCCCAGATTCCTCCAAAAATCAGAAACTTTTCCTGGCTCCTAGACCCCACAACCTATATACCATTTTGAAGCTCAGACCCTCTACCAATAGTAGTGATCACGAATTAAGCTCCTTTTTGCGAAATTCTCAATATTAACGGAGATATAAGCGTTTAAAGTTTTTCCCCAGATTCCTCCAAAAATCAGAAATTTTCCTGGCACCTAGACCCCACAACCTATATACCATTTTGAAGCTCAGACCCTCTACCAATAGTAGTGATCACGAATTAAGCTCCTTTTTGCGAAATTCTCAATATTAACGGAGATATAAGCGTTTAAAGTTTTTCCCCAGATTCCTCCAAAAATCAGAAATTTTCCTGGCACCTAGACCCCACAACCTATATACCATTTTGAAGCTCAGACCATCTACCAAGCAGCTAGTGATCACGAATTAAGCTCCTTTTTGCGAAATTCTCAATATTAACGGAGATATAAGCGTTTAAAGTTTTTCCCCAGATTCCTCCAAAAATCAGAAATTTTCCTGGCACCTAGACCCCACAACCTATATACCATTTTGAAGCTCAGACCCTCTACCACTAGTAGTGATCACGAATTAAGCTCCTTTTTGCGAAATTCTCAATATTAACGGAGATATAAGCGTTTAAAGTTTTTCCCCAGATTCCTCCAAAAATCAGAAATTTTCCTGGCACCTAGACCCCACAACCTATATACCATTTTGAAGCTCAGAC